>NC_064920.1:899773265-904773265 GCF_023897955.1 Schistocerca gregaria
TTTTTTGTATTGCTGTAAGGAACTCTCTTCGGTGATTTTTGGGACACCCTATATATCTAAATCAAATGCTTCTCCTAAAACATTAAGTTAACATGAGTATTCTGTCGCTTACCTAAGACATTTCAGTATCGAGAATGGATATGGAGAATTTAGAAATAAGGTGACATGGTTTCGTATCCGTAGTCTCTGCATTAAACGATTACGAGTTCCATTTGGTGCAATTTCCTCATTGCGCGCTCATTTCGGACGATCGGTGCCTTCTGGCTATCCGTCTTGGGCAAACGCCCAGTTAAGCTCTTGGTGTACCTGTTCCAGTCACGATGTACTTGGCCAATCTGAATCATGTACCAGAACGTGTTTGTTACGATGGCAAACGTTTAAGTTTTCGCACACAGAGACGCCCTACCCCGCAGTATTTATATGGGAAAACACCAAATACTTTTCCTAGAGCTGGTGCGAGCTCACGACCTAAATTCGTTCTCTTAAGTGGTCTCTATTCAGTGTTCTTCGCCAGATATCTTCAGCACGTACTAAGGAATCCCACCATTTACGTGCTTTGGAACTACTATCTGGTGCATTCACAACATCATTCTCCACAGTGAAATTACTCTCGAAATTTCCACGTCCGCTCACAGGCAGCGCACCTGCTCGTACTGTAATCTCTTAACCTGTTGCCGTCTCTGGTTTGTCAGAGCAATACGTGCAAGGATAGGGAGCCACGGTTTCTGTATAGGTTTCAGCGTTCCAATTAAAATATATATAGACTTACTTACAAAGGAATATTCTCAAGTGGTAAAAAATGGTCGTGATGAAACTTCCCGGCAGACAGGGACTCGAACTCGGGACGTTCGCCTTTCGCGGGCAAGTGCTCTACCACATATCTTTAATCTGCCAGGAAGTTTCACATCAGCGCACACTCCGCTGCAGATTGAAAATTTGATTCTGGATTTTGATGAAACATGGCGGGTTTGTAGAGGGGACAAAATAGTGCAATACGTAGTTTTTTGTTTGTAGGGGTAAAGCACACACCGAAACGTAATTTGGTATATTAGGTCTAGAGAGAACATCTTCGAAACGTTAAACGTAAAAATGTTTCTCATATAAAAGTTGATGAATAATTAACGTTGTTGAAAACTGTATAACCGAATTTGGAAATTAATTATGTAAAAAGAAAACTTGTGTTACAACGTAATAATAGTTGATGTATTCAAGCTACATATATTCATTTTAGATAAAGCTAGTTCCTAAACAAATTTTTGAAAAAAACTAAATTTCTTAACATAGTACACATGGCAGAGAACACAATCTAAAACAAAATTCAGCAGGATTTTACATTTACGCACAGAGGCAGAACACAAGAGACCTCCACTCCGTCCTGGAAGGAGCTCTCGTTTGTCACCACTGGAATCGCAAACGGTGGTGGTTTTGGGTCTACATCTACGTCTACATATATAGTCCGCAAGCCAACGTACAGTGCGTGGTGGAGGATACACCGGAGCACTACTAGTCATTTCCTTACCTGTTCCACTTGCCAACAGAGCGAGGGGAAAACGACAGTTTGTACGTATGTCTGCGTATGAGCCCTAATCTATCCTATCGTATCTTCGTGGTCCTTACGTGGAGTGTGTGTTGGCAGCAGTGGAATCGTTCGGCAGGCAGCTTCAGATGGCGGTTATCTTAATTTTCTCAATAGCGTTTCTGGAATGAACGTCGTCTTCCTTCCAGGGATTCCTACTTGAGCTCCAGAGGCACATCTGTAACTCTTGCGTGTTGTTCGAACCTGCCGCTAACAAATGTAACAGCCCGCCTTTGAATTGATTCAATGTATGTCTTTAATCCGACCAGGTACGGATCCCGAACACTCTAGCACTACTCAAGAATAGGTCGCACCAGAGTCCTACATGTAGTCTCCTTTGCAGGCGAACCATTCTTTCTTAAAATTCTCCTTCCCTACCACAGTTCTCACATGCTCGTTCCACCTCATATCGCTTTGCAACATTACGCCCAGACATTTAAACGACTGTCAAGCAGAACACTAGTAATACTACATTCTGACACTATAGATTTGATCTTCCTACTCATCCACATTAACTTACATTTTTCTACATTCACACCAACTGGAAATTTTGTCTAAGCCGTCTTGTCTCTTCCTACAGGCACTCAAATTCGACACCTTGCCGTACACCACGGCATCGTCAACAAACTACCGCAGATTGCTGCCCAACCTGTCCGCCAAATCGTTTATGTATTTAGAGAAAACAGGGGTCCCATCATATTACCCTGTGGCACTTGTGGCAATACCCTTGTCTCTGAGGAACACTCGCCATCGAGGACGACATACTGGGTTCTATTATATAAGACGTCTTCGAGCCATTCAGATATATGTGAACTTATTCCATATGCTCTTACCTTCGTTAACAGTCTGCAGTGGGACACTGTGTCAAAAGCTTTACGGAAATCTAGAAATACAGAATCTATCTGTTTCTCCTTCATCTATAGTTCTCACTATATCGTGTGAGAAAAGGGAGATGTGCAGAACTATGGACCTACATCTCTAACGTCGATCAGTTGTAGAATTTTGGAACACGTATTATGTTCGAGTGTAATGAATTTCCTGGAGACTAGAAATCTACTCTGTAGGAATCAGCATGGGTTTCGAAAAAACGGTCGTGTGAAGCCCAGTTCGCGCTATTCGCCCACGAGACTCAGAGGGCCATAGACACGGGTTCCCAGGTAGATGCCGTGTTTCTTGACTTTCGCAAAGCGTTCGATACAGTTCCCCACAGTCGTTTAATGAACAAAGTAAGAGCATATGGACTATCAGACCAATTGTGTGATTGGATTGAGGACTTCCTAGATAACAGAACGCAGCGTGTCATTCTCAATGGAGAGAAGTCTTCCGAAGTAAGAGTGATTTCAGGTGTGCCGCAGGGGAGTGTCGTAGGACCGTTGCTATTCACAATATACATAAATGACCTGGTGGCTGACATCGGAAGTTCACTGAGGCTTTTTGCGGATGATGCTGTGGTATATCGAGAGGCTGTAACAATGGAAAATTGTACTGAAATGAAGGAGGATCTGCAGCGAATAGACGCATGGTGCAGAGAATGGCAATTGAATCTCAATGTAGACAAGTGTAATGTGCTGCGAATACATAGAAAGAAAGATCCCTTATCATTTAGCTACAAAATAGCAGGTCAGCAACTGGAAGCAGTTAATGCCATAAATTATCTGGGAATACCCATTAGGAGTGATTTATAACGGAATTATCATATAGAGTTGATCGTAGGTAAAGCAGATGCGAGACTGAGATTCTTCGGAAGAATCCTAAGGAAATGCAATCCGAAAACAAAGGAAGTAGGTTACAATACGCTTGTTCTCTCGCTGCTTGAATACTGCTGAGCAGTGTGGGATCCGCACCAAATAGGGTTGATAGAAGAGATAGAGAAGATCCAGCGGACAGCAGCGCGCTTCGTTACAGGATCATTTAGTAATCGCGAAAGCGTTACGGAGATGATAGATAAACTCCAGTGGAAGACTCTGCAGGGGAGACGGTCAGTAGCTCGGTACAGGCTTTTGTTGAAGTTTCGTGAACATACCTCCACCGAAGAGTCAAGCAGTAAATTGCTCCCTCCTACATATATCTCGCGAAGAGACCGTGAGGATAAAATCAGAGATATTAGAGCCCGCACAGAGGTATACCGATAATCGTTCTTTCCACGAACAATACGAGACTGGAATAGGAGGGAGAACCGATAGGGGTACTCGAGGTACTCTCCGCCACACACCGTCAGGTGGCTAGCGGAGTATGGATGTAGATGTAGAAGGGCAAAATGAAAATGAAAGAAAGATTATTTTTTTTACAGGGCCTACGTAGTCGACAACCGTTCGTACAGAAATGAAATAATAATACTAAAAATAATAATACATATAAATGTTTCTTTTTCTCACATATACTACAACGATTTTGTGAATGTCTTGCCAGGAGACGTCACAACTCGCTTAGCGGCTTTAAATACGTCTGGGGCCCGGTCTTACGATGACTGTACATTGTCGTATTCACCGCTGCCAGCAATCATGTGCAATGGCGACATGCTTGCCAAATCATTCTGCAATTCCACATAAAGAGCATAACCAAGGCTGACGACCACTACAGAGTGTATTCAAAACAAAACTGATTTACATCCTCATAGTGGTGCCACTAGCGCCATTCCCATGCGACAGAAGCGAAATTTGAATACTTGCTTCCGTTTCAGTCCCACAAATCCTTCTTGGTGTTGGGATTTTTTCCCTCTGGGTATTTACTGTATGACAGTCCTGACTGACTTTTGAAGCGCGGTATTGTTCAGACTTCGCCGAATGACCTTCCCCTGTGCCCTGGCCTAGATTTAAATAAGGCAACACGCTCTCGGATAATCGCTGTGTGACACGGGAAACGTTTCAGCGTCGTCCAGCAGGACAGCCCCCAGCTCTGAATAATCCAGAGCGGCGGCCCCGCGCTACCCCAACACTATCTCCAGTGCGCAGGCGCCGTGTGGCGGCAGCGACGCCTGCTGGCGAGCTGCCAGCGAGAACGGTTAATACTTCAGCGAGGCGCCGCGCCGCGACGCACAAATCCCCACCTGACGGCACTCACCGGTGCCTGTCGGCGCGAAATGTGATCCCCTTTGTGCTGTTCACGTGATACGTGTTGACACCTTGCTCTTTCCTGCCATTACTTTAAATTCCATTTAATATACAATGCACATTCACAAATGCTGCGGAATTGACAGTGCTACTTAAGGATCGTAAGAGAGTTCGCACTTTTATTTATATTGTGACTCGCGATAAAAATAAAAAATCTAAGCATACCATTGTTGGTATACATACAATTTTTAACGCCGACCTAATGTGATTTGACTGATTCTACGTGTTTACTCTTCAATTTACTAGAACAATTTTCAGAGTATTTCTCGAACGCTCCTCTCTCGAATATCACGTGGGAGAAATAATTATCTAAATCTTGCTCCGATTTTTCTTGTTTCATCACGTTGTTCAGTAATCAGTACTCAGTACTCTCCATAAGTGGGCTCCAGGTTGGAGCCAAAAAGTTATTTTGGAATTCGGAGGAGAAAGCTAGTCATTGAAATTTCGCGAAAAGATATCGCAGCAACGAAAGAGTCTTTGATTTAATGATTGCCACCCTTACTTTCTTAATATTTCCGTGACATTTCCCTATTCCATGATATCACAAAACGAGCTGCCCACTTTGAACGATCTTGATGTCATCCGTCAATCCATTTTTGTAAGGATCCGATATTGTCCTGTAGTACTTCAGAAGAGCACGGACATGTTTAGTGCTAGAAGTATATTTAATAAGTCTATTGCATCTTCTAAAAATTCTTCCAAAAAACGTAGTGTTGGATTCGCCTTCCCCGTAGCATTTAATATGTGTGGTTCCAGTTCAAACAGTTCATAAATGTAATCCCTATGTTTACAGTTAAATGGAAAATATTTTAATTTGTGTGGTTTAACGCCCAAGCAAACTGTAATGGTTTTTTTTATTTTGGCAGTCATATGGAGTACCTTGCATTTTTTATTGCTGAAGCTAAACTGTACTTTCCGCACCACTCAGATATATAATATAAATCGAATTTTAAATTGTTTTCATCTCCAGATACGTTTACTAGACAGCAAAGGGCAGCATCATCTGCAAACAATCTAATTGTCTCCAAAATCACATATATAGATTAAAAACAACAGATTGGTTATGACGGAACCTATAGAATGTGAACATGGTGGTATGTTGTGCTAGTATTTGATTGTGTTACACTGTTTCGCCATCTTTCAATCATATGTTTCCGCCGAGAGAATTTTCATTGAGGAGTAGAATTTTCGTGTTAATACCATATAGTCTACTAACGCCTCTAGCCTTTAAAATGATCTCAGTTCGGTGAGGAAGAGAGTCCTCCTTTTCATCCACATACTGACATTGGTTCTATTATGCCATTGTATTGTATGTGCAGATATGCTGCTTATCATCTTATTCATTTGAATTGTGACAATAACACCTCTCGGCAACTTGAACTATTTAGCTCCCATACAATTATGCCGAGTACCCTGGGATTGAAGTGACTGGCACTATGCAGCCTAGGCCTCAAAGCAACAATCATCATGATGTAACAGTACTGGTGCACTTTAAATCAGTACTAAAAGACTCTTCCTACGTCATCAAAAAATGGCTCTATGCACTATGCGACTTAACATTTGAGGTCATCAGTGCTCTAGAACTTAGAACTACTTAAACCTAACTATCCCAAGGAGATCACACACATCTATGCCCGAGGCAAGATTCGAACCTGCGACCGTTGCGGCCGCACGGTCCTGGATTGAAGCGCCTAGAACCGCTCAGCCACAGTGGCTGACCGTACGTCATCAGACTGTCACATGGCAATGGCAGTGCATTCTACTCTGCATGCTCAAGTGACACCTAATTAATACATTAAATGTACTGACAATTGCGAACATGGACAGCTATCAGCTGTAGAATGGAATGACGACACTGAAAATCTTTGGAGGGCAGGGACTCGAACCCGGATTCACAACTTATCGAGAGCGGTCACTTTACCAGTTGGCTATCCGTGCATGGCTCAGGGCCAAATGGCGTCAGTAAGTTAAAATAATGGAGGACAGGAAATAATCAGATGGAACCACACGTAGAATCATATTGAGGAGTCCAGTCCTATACTACTACAGTCTTAAGAAAAAGTTGGGTGGGGTGTGGTGGTGAGGACCCAGTTACCCCCAAGAGCACGAGGAAAACTAGGACGGTTCTACAAAAATAACAACTCAAGGCCTAACCCTACGAAAACGCAAGTCTGTGCATTAAAAAAAAAAAAAAAAAAAACCGGCAGGCCAACCAATAACTAAATACTTCTTGGAATGGCACTCAACTTGACCGTTCATTGTCGCCAAAGAATTTTGGGTGAACTTAGATCGGACCCTAACGTTCAAAACGCTTTGTCAAAATGCCTAAATGAAAGTACCCGCAAGGAATAATAACAAACGAAAACTAAAGAGATCTAACTGGGGAGCACAGCCGGTCGCTATTCGGACTTCGACTTTCTCGTTGTGCTACTCTGCTGGCGAATATGCAGCGCCTGTCTGGCATTAACTGCTGCCATGCTAGGCACGTGGACACCGCTCTGAATGAGGTGCGCCGCATAATCACTGGGTTCCTGAGACCCACTAAGGTGGAGCAGCTGTATCATCTAGCAGATATAGCTCCGCCCGATATCAGGCGTGACGCAGCTGCTCAAGCAGAAGGACGTAGAGCCTTGACATCTGACACTCAAACATTATTTGGCCGTTCGTCAGCACCGTCTCGCTTGAAGTCCAGAAAAAGTTTTGTAAGAGTCTATGTAAACAACAACAACACAAACCAGAGGCTAGACATGTGGAAAAAACGAGCAGACACTGCTCCTCTTGGCTGGGGACAAGCTAAAGAAGAACTACCTCCCGGTGATAATGAGAGCAGATGTACCTCGAAGTCCCTCAACAGATTACGAACTGGTGTTGGGCTGTGAAGAGAAACTCTTTAAAGATGGGGATACGCTAGAGGACACTCAAACTGTGACTGTGGAGAGGAGCAAACGATGCGTCACACGTGCAACTGCCTAACAGGCCGCCGTGTCCGAGCGGTTCTAGGCGCTTCAGTCTGGAACCGCGCTGCTGCTGCGGTCGCAGGTTCGAATCCTGCCGTATGGATGTGTCTGATGTCCTTACGTTAGTTAGGTTTAAGTAGTTATAAGTCTAGGGGACTGATGTCCTCAGATGTTAAGTCCCATAGTGCTCAGAGCCATTTGAACTATCTTTTTTTGCAACTGCCGTCTGTGCCCGTCACCATGCACCGAAGGAGAGTTGATGCTGGGCAGTTCTAACGCCTTTAATTCAATGTCTGTTAGTCTATACTTAAGTGTATTTATGTATGTTCATTTATGTACAACTTCTTCTAACAGTACACTACCTGTAATGCTTTGAACATAGCCGACTTTTGGGCAAAAGCAAGTTAATTGTAGATTTCTTTGTCCTTTTTCATGTTTACACGTTAATGTACGTTGTCTATTTACATGTTTCATAACTGTTAATTTCTGTTAGTTCCCGTGTAATTGGTGCCTTTGACACGAATAAAAAAGAAACAAGAAAACGTCATTGACAGTAACAGATTTATTAAGCAGTAGTAAAGGAGTGTCTTCCAAAGCACTGCGGCAGTCGAGCCGGCAGAACAGCACCTCGTCAGTGGCAGGAGCCCGACGTGCGCTCGACTCGCAGGGCCACTAGTCCAGGGAAGCAGCTGTCGCGTCGTGGAGAGACCGTCGACTAGGGGACTCCAGCGGCCTCCAGGGCTACGAATCGCTCTCTACACTCACTGATGTTCGGGGGGGGGGGGGGGGGGGCGAGGCGACCTGCACTGCATAGCCTCCTGTTTCATCGGATAGACTACGCACTGGGCAGTCGCCAATCAGCGCTCAGCAATCAGACACTAATTAGGAAGGGTGGTATATTTATATTGGCACTTGCAGTACACTCTGTGGCGGTGCGGCTGGCTACGACATCATGTGTTCTGGTATTCCCTCGCTCTCAGATAGTGATTTCAGGCTTACACAACTTCACCTTTCAGATTTTCTTTGCTACTGCATTGACACCTGAATACTTACTGCTGCAACGTACCTAGCCTTCCTTACGAAACTTCGCTTTGTCACTAGTATGGCGCTATTTCCCGCCTTCCATGATGTTATTATGCTTCGCTTGCAGACTTGGGTGCTTGATTGTCCCCCCATACTGTGATAGCTTCCGTGTTTGCCGCAACTCGCTCAGCATTTCCCCCTCGCTGGAAATCTACTGGTCACTGACAGGGGCATAACAGAATGTAGAAATTTGTTAGAATAAGCTCAGTCAAAACAGAAGCGTGATCCTAGTGCAGAATCACGAAGATACACTATGTGATCAAAACTATCCGGACATCTGCCTGAAAATGACTTACAAGTCAGTGGCGGCCTCCATCGGTAATGCTGATATTCAATATGGTGTTGGCCCAACCTTGGCCTTTATGACAGCTTTCACTCTCACAGGCATACGTTCAATCAGGTACTGGAAGGTTCCTTGGGGAATGGCAGCCCATTATTCATGGAGTGCTGCACTGAGGAAAGGTATCGATGTCGGTCGGTGATGCTTGGCACGAAGTCGGTGTTACAAAACATCCCAGAAGTGTTCTATAGGGTTCAGATCAGGACTCTGTGCAGGCCATTCCATTACTGGTATGTTATTGTCGTGTAACCACTCCGCCACAGGCAGTGCATTGTGAACAGGTGCTCGAGACTGTTGAAAGGTGCTATCGCAATTCCCGAATTGCTCTTCAACAGTGGGAAGCAAGAAGAAGCTCAGGACATCAGTGTAGGCCTGTGCTGTGACAGTGGCACGCAAAACAAGTACGGTGCAAGCCCCTCCATGAAAAACACGACTACACCATAACACCACCGCCTCCGAATTTTACTGCTGGCGCTACACACGCCAGCACATGACGTTCACTGGGCATTCGTCATAGAACATCCTGCCATCGGATCGCCAGCCACATTGTGTACCGTGATTCGTCAGTCCACACAACGTTTTTCCATTGTTCAATCGTCCAATGTCTACGCTCCTTACAGCAGGCGAGGGGTCGTTTGGGATTTGTCGGCGTGATGTCTGACTTATGAGCAGCCGCTCGACCATGAAGTCCTAGTTTTCTCATCTCCCGTCTGTCGTAGTACTGGCAGTGGATCCTGATGCAGTTTGGAATTCCTGTGTGATGGTCTGGATAGATATCTGCCAATTACAACTTACGACCCTCTTCAACTGTCAGCGGTCTCTGTCAATCACCGAGCGATGTGGCGCAGTGGTTAGCACACTGGGCTCGTATTCGGGAGGACGACGGTTAAGATCCGCGTCTGGCCATCCTGATTTAGGTTTTCCGTAATTTTCCTAAATCGCTTCAGCCAAATGTTGGGATGGTTCCTTTGAAAGGGCACGGCCGATTTCTTCCCCATCCTTCCCTAATCTGAGCATGTACTCTGTCTCTAACGACTTCGTCGTCGATGGGACGTTAAATACAAAACTCCTTCTCCTCCTCTGTCAGTCAACAGACGAGGTCGGCCTGTACGCTTTTATGCTGTACGTGTCCTTTCCTGTTTCCACTTCACTATCACATCGGAAACAGTGGACGTAGGGATGTATAAGAGTGTGAAAATCTCTTACACAGACGTATGACACAAGTGACCTCCAGTCCCTGACCACGTTCGTGGACTGCGAGTTCCGCCGTGCCCCATTCTGCTCTCTCGTCTAATGACTACTGAGGCGCTGATACGGAGTACCTGGCAGTAGGTGGCAGCTCAAGCACCTAATATGAAAAACACATTCTTAGGGTTGTCCGGATACTTGTGATCACATAGTATATCTGAATTTTAGATCAGCTTAACGATCCCAATTCACGTGAGCCAGATCGGAGCACGGACCGCCATTGTTGTGGAACAGGATGGTGGAATCCGTAAAAACTAAGATCAGTTTGATGGGGCTCAGGCTACTGCGTCAAGACGTTTTTAAGCTCAACAGAGTTTCGCTAATCTTGGCTTAACTAGGAATACTTTGTAGTTTCCAAAGGCAGACACACTTTCGTTACGTCCAGGTGGAAGAGTCAAAGGGAGAGCAGAAGTGAAGAGGGAAATAAACTCAGGCAATGTCGTAGTTAGAAGGTAGGATAGATTGTGTCAGGTATAGTTATGAGAATGTCTCCAATAGAGCATCATATTTAAACTAGTGTAATGTTAAAACATTATTAATTATTGAAGTGGATGGGTGGACATCACTGCTGTCTTGGGAAAGTTTGGACGTGCGACGGAAGTCAGTGTCACAGTTCTGGAACAATAACATTTTTTTTTTTTGCTTTTATTAAGTCAAGAGCTAACGTCCTTGCCGCAGTGGTAACACTGGTTCCCGCCAGATCATCGAAGTTAAGCGGTGTCGGGCTGAGCTACCACTTGGCTGGTTGACCATCCGGTCAGCAGCTACGTGGTTAAGAAGTAGCGGCTTCGGTCTCGGAAACTGGCATACGGCCGAGTGAACTGTGTGCTGACCAGATGTCCCTCCATATCCGCATCCAGTGACGCCTGTGGCTAAGGGTGACACGGCGACCGGTCGGTACCGTTGGGCCTTCATGGCCTTTTCGGGAGGAGTTTTTAAGTCAAGAACGTCAATGTTTGTAAAGTCGTGAAGGATCTGAATTTACGTGGTGTTTACAAAGTATATTTTGATTCGCGACAGTGTACACAGATGATGGCAGAAAAACACAAAGCTAATGCCAAACAAGACGCCATCAATCCATTTCACGTCAGCAAGTCAGTTTTATGATTTTTCATCGCTGATGACTATTTCGTTGCGATTCTGGGATTTTTTTTTCCCCTTGGAGAACGTCGGCGTGTTAGTTGCCAGCAGTTCCTAAACTATATTAGCGTTTTGGGGTCTGAAGTTCTTCGTGGCAGGTGGCAACAATCATTTGCTCCAAAGCACGGCAGAATTTTTGTCGTTTACTGGTGTAAGTTCTTGGAATAGTAACTTTACTTTAAGAATCGATAGTGTCAGGGCGAGAGAAAGAAGTTACGGTCGCTTTAGCTCTGTGAATTCGGACAGAAGTATTGTAGCTTTGTACAATTGGCGTCAGTATTGTACAGCTATAACATTGGAAGACATCGTGGCTCCACAGTATATTACGATTGTACTAGACATATATTTTATTCATTTACAAGTGGACCAACACCCCAACCCCAGAGTGTTGGTATGTTAGAAGTAGTCTTTCATCAGAGTACGTATGGTAGGACGCAAGGTAGTAGTAGCTGTACTAAAAATCAGCTCAGGTAAGTTTAACAGGTCGAGGTTGTGCTGTTGGACTTCATAGAGGCAGAGCAGACACCTGGCTCTGCTATTGAACAGAGTCACTCACCCCTGTTAGGCTTCTTCTTCGTGAAGTGGCTATGGTACGTTGTTAGCTATGGTTTGGCCATCATTTATTTCCCCTCGCCTTCAACTAGAGTGTTTTGGTTCGGTTGCCAATAAATATATTCCAAATAAAATTAAGTACGAGAATTAGTAGTGGAGAATATTTGAGGGTAACATTGTACACATTTTGGCAGTGCACCCATTCGACAACGACTTCTCCGTGGCGATTCTGAGTTTGGTAATGATGAATTTTCACAACTTTTTTTATAATGGTGTATCGGTGTGACTGAGTGTGATGCTTCTTGGAATCTTATTTTCTTAATTTTTATTTCTTTTGCACTGAACATGTAGTGCGTAGTGTGTCGATCAATCTGTTGCAGAAATAATTCAAAAGCCAAGATCGCTTTAATACTGTTTACTGGATAATCGCTTTCAACACACTAAAGGTGCCATATTCATTGAGATCCGATGATGGCACCTTTAGTGTGTTGAAACCGGTTACACAGTAAACAGTATTTAAGCGATCTTGGCTTTTGAATTATTTTTTATTTCTGCCTTGTAATTGCCGGTTTATCTAATTCCCTCTACTTTAGATGGTGGTCGTGTTGCATACAGTGGTTAGCTACACCTCGTATGGTCTGGCCGATATAATTCCAACCACATTTGCGCTAGATTTGTTGAACACCAGGTATTGTAAGACCAAGATTATCTTTCACCGATCGTTGCATACGTTTCAACTATTCATGGCATAGCGCGCTGCAATATTTCCAGTATTTCGAACACCAACGAAGCTCAAATGTCTGCTACGAGTGGAGAAAGGCAATGGGTAAATAATGAACTATGAACGTCAGACAGTGGGATTAACAGCTGGATATGTACAGGATGTATTACTGTTATTTGCCACCATCCATAAATATGTTCCTTGTAGGAATGGTTCAAATGGCTCTGAGCACTATGGGACTTAACATCTATGGTCATTAGTCCCCTAGAACTTAGAAATACTTAATCCTAACTAACCTAAGTACATCACACATCACCCAGCCATCACGCGGCAGAGAAAATCCCTGACCCCACCGGGAATCGAACCCGGGAACCCGGGCGTGGGAAGCGAGGACGCGACCACACGACCACGAGATGCGGGCTCCTTGGAGGAAATTTACAGGGAAAAATATTTACGAAAAGATATCTACATTGATTGGTGGTGAATTAAAATGATATCGAAGGATAAAATGGAAACTGTGTGCAATAAAGCATCGAAAATTGGCGAACAGGCAAAACTGAAAAAGTAGCATTACCATACTTCTTCTGTCGTTTGATAATGACTCACATTTTGAAACAGCTTAAAAATGTATAGTCTTACATGTGGAGCCAGTTTACATATGGTAAGAAGCTATGTTCGTCAAATAGTAATGAGAGATTGCCCTATGTAGATAGACGCAGAATGTGCGTCTTTCAAGTGAAACGCAAATAGGTGGTTACCTGAGAGACAGGCAGATCACACTACTATGTTGTGCGTCGTGTGAATTGTAATCTCGTATGTAACCCTTCAGTCATCCTGAGGCATAACCAGCTGTCAACCTGGATCATATTTTAGTCATAAATCTCGCAAGCACTTATTAAATGGTGCAAGTGAGAAGTAGACACAAAGTCTAACAAAAGTTTGCAATAACACACCAATTCGACGCCTTGCTGCGGTATTGCACCATCCTGCAAGTATCACGTGTCACAGCGTGGATCCGGTGACACATCTGTGGGAAATAGCCGTCCAAGAGGCGTAGGTAAGTAGGTCCATGTCAAACCTAAGCTTCAAATGTTTCCCTTTGCCTTCTCTCGCAGCTCCCGGAAATCTACCTCAGGTTGAATCTTGTGATCTACTGGCCGTCTTACGTTTCAGCCCCCTCCAACATAATGTTTCTGAATGCCCGCCACATTCCACAGTAGTTGAAACAGTATTTTCTAAAAGCATGTGGCACGTATCCTCCGTTCGCCTGAACTTATCGGCAACCCCTCAAACAGAGGACCATGACGGGCTTGCATATGTCACAGGCGTTGTCTCTTCGGACTGCGTCGATCACAACAAGGGCGACAGATGGCAAGACAAGCGCCACCAGAGGCCCTCCGTGCCAGGGACCTATTTCCTCCTCCGTGTCACAGGTGCGGAATTGGATCGACACTAATTCGCTCTCGTCCCGGCCATCTAGGGCGGCGCAAGCCAACAAGTCGGCAGTTTGCTCCAGCGGAGCTCTGGGCCAATTCGTGAGCCAGCTCTTAGCAGACCGTCAGCCAGAGCCCGGGTGGAAACCACCACAGCAGGACCTGTGACTTTCCAGAGAGATCAGCTACCGTCGTTAGGGATCATCAGAGGCATAGTCGTCACGTACCACTACGTTTATTCACTATGTGTTCCATGCATATGTCTGTTAGTTTCTGAGAAGTTGTATTATTTTTTATTGAGAGGAGTTTTCCTTTGTTACTGAATGTCTCTATTGTGATGGTAATAAACACTTGTTCTTGTTTAACTACGTCTTATTTTCTCGTATCAAGCATCTCCCCGTGGGAGATATAACAGCATGTATCTTACCCCAGGTACAGCACGCTTCCAAACATAATCATACACCTTACAAAAGCGACCATTCCAGTCTCTCAGCTGCTGTTATCAGATTTGTCTTTTGTGTCTATGTAGAGTAGGATCCATTAAACTTGTATAACTTACTGCTAGGTTGGTTTCTCCAACCTTCAAATTCACAGATGACTAATAATAATAATAATAATAATAATAATAATAATAATAATAGTAACAAACATTAACGAATAGGACTACATACAACATGTGTGTGACATTAACTAAGGAGAACTTTGATCAATGCAACCAAGAACTGATATTAATGTTGTTGATGTATTCTGTATCCACGATAGCCAAGTTACGTAAGATCCAAGGCCGGACTGTCGTCCATACTGCAGGAAGACTGCTGCTTTTCTATTCGCCACGGCACTAGCAGGGGGAGGGATGGTGGGTCTCTCTCCATGACTGCCTGTTACACTCGGCTCAGTGGACCTGGGACCGTTGTGCAGGGATTCTAACGGGGAAAAATTCCCGCTCCCACTTGGGGTCAACAAGGGACCTTCAGTGCAGAGTGAAGGGCCGCTGGTACTCTACCCACTAGACCGCTACAGCCTCAAAGAAAACTTCTGGTTATCGTGTTACGTAAAGGTCGACAGAATTATTCCTCCCTGAAATTGTTCAATATATAACATTTGTATCGCATACCTGTTATTGGGTGGCTATTTTAATTTCGTCTTCTAGAGAATTCCAATACCGCAGTTACAATGAAGAAAAAAAATATTTGAAAGACTTAATTTTCGCCATTGACTGTGGGTTTGTTAAAAATTCTACTGTTGCAATTTTTTGGTCATTTCAAGTGGGTAACAGCTGCAAGAAAGATATACAGAGGGTTAAAAATACTTGAAAAAGACCACAAGGTCTAAATTGCAATAGTGGGTTTTTAATAAACATACAGTCAATGTCAAATGTTCAAATGTGTGTGAATTCCTAGGGGTCTAAAATGCTGTGGTTATCTGTCCTAGACTTACACATTACTTAAATTAATTTACACTAACTTATGCTAAGAACAACACAAACAAACATGTCCGAGGGAGGACTCAAACCTCCTGAGGGAGGGGCCACACAATCCGTGACATAGCGCCTCTAACCGCGCAGCCACTCAGCGCGGCACAGACAGTGTCGAACGTAGAAAAAGGAGTCTCTCAAAGAATCTTACGAGACTTTGAACAGCAAATACATTTTTGTGAAGAGAAAAATTTTACAATTACTTGCAGTTCATCGAATAAATGATTTATTAAGCCACATCTAATCTCGGTTCTAAGTGGGATTTTTCTGTGAAACTTAAGCACGTTACAGAAAACTAAATCGTACATTGACGATGTAACGAAGGATTACAACTTTTCTCTCATCGATACAGCTACAAGGTTTCAAGCAATATCTGTTATCGACCAATCAAAAGAGAAAGCTAAATTAGCAAAAGAACGTAACGTATACATTCGACTGTGATGGGTAATGATGTATTTTCATACTAGCTGAGAACCTGGCACTGCGCCGTTATTTATTTCAAGCTGTTAGTGCATCTCCCTTCTCTCTATCCGTCTCCTCCCGCCCCCTTTCGTTATTTCTTCCCCCCCCCCCCCACAATCTCCTCTTTCCCATTTCTCTGCCCATCTCCTACACCCTTCTCACTGTCCATCTATCTGTCCACACGCTCCTCCTTGTCTCTCTGTCGATCTCCTCTCCCCCTCTCTCTCATTCTGCCCGTCTCCTCATCACCCCTCTGGCTACCACCTCTTCCACCATCCCTCCCACTCTCTGTCCATCAACCCGTAATCAGCCCCACTCCCACCCGATTGGAGGCTGGCTGTTTTTATCGCTACATTACTTCTTTCCAGGTAGCATGTAATATGTGTAACAAATTTGGTTGAAATCAGTCGAGAGGCTTAGGAAGAGATGTTGAACATCAGTATAAGTGACATATACTGCACTCATGAACGAATCCGATTCTCTTGCGTTTTACACCATACGACTTCGGGGAGGTCGTTAAATTAATCTGTGGTACTAATCGGTGTAGCCTGATATTAGGTCCTGAAATACTTTGACAAAATTATCGGATCTCTGCAGTGCTCATTCTCGTTACTTGATTGAACAGCATAAATAGGAGACAATTTGCACCTCATACGTATAAGAGTATTCGAAGTCAACTAAATACACCACACCCCCATCCTCACCTCCAGTGTTAGAGCAAATCTTACTCTCATATAATTTTTATAGAAATAATAAGTCATGTATCTAACATATATGGTTAAAAGTGCTGCAGGCGCTCCTCAGTTATGTTTCAATATTACCCCTTCTCATTCTCAGCCCTACAGGATGTGGGTGGTTCGTAAACCCACAGCTCTTATTTCCACGTAGTAGTAACCGGTAAACCTCCGATTCCTTAAAGTATCCAATCCCCAGTATAAAAGCTTCTGATTACTTTACAAGGGAGTAAATATGTTAAATATTTGACGTTAAGTGTGTAAGAGAGAGGAATATCAGAGAGGGAGTGGAATTATGTTTAAAGTTCGTTGGAAGCCGCTAAGTGCTCTTACTGTCAAACACTGGATGTGGAAATGTGTTGTGAGTGAAGATATAAGTAATGAAGTAATAAATTAATAAGTCATGCCTGATTCTAAAGTTTTACTGGACGAATAGCGAAAATGTATTAAGTGATAAACTTTCTTAGTTTGTTCTTTTTGTGAGGGTAGGGGGGTAGGGGTAGGGGTTACCAGAGTCCAACGAGAAAAATCCAACAGAGGTTTAAAATATGTGTTAAGTTCGCTGCAAGTTTCTTGTTATTTACGTTTACATTTTATCATTTGAAGGTGGTAGGTGGAACTGAGGACGTTAGAAAATGGAGAACCAAGTAGAACAAATCGAAACCTTCGCGACATATGCTTATGTTTAATGGAGGGGTGATTGCAGCGGAAGCCGCCAGAAACGTCGTGTATGTGGATGACGCACAGAACACGGGAAGAAAATGCGTTATTCGTTTTAAAGAGGATCGTTTTGACATTAGTGATTCTCCATCTTTACGAAAGTCTTCGGGGTTTGATGAAGATCGTTTAAATGCATTAATCCCCAGTGATCCATGTCAGTATACAAATGTGGTGAACTCTCCAAAAAAAAAAAAAAAAAAAAGTTCAAATGAAATCTTATGGGACTTAACTGCTAAGGTCATCAGCCCCTAAGCGTACAAACTAATTAACTTAAATTATCCCAAGGACAAACACACACACTGATGCTCGAAGGAGGACTCGAATCTCCACAGGGACCAGCCGCATGATGAACTGTGATCATTCCATTATCGTGCGACATTTGCATGAGATGGAAAAGATTCCAAAATCGGGTGTGTGGGCAATGCATGTTCTAAGCGAGAATCACAAAAATCAGCGGGTGCCAAAATGTGCATCTTTTCCTGCGAGCCACCAACTGGCTCATGAACAACATCGACGATTCGTATCCATTACTGGTGACGAGAAATGGTGCCGTATGCTAACATAAGGAAAAGAAAGGAATAGATGATCCCAAGGAAAGCAGCAACACCACATACAAAGATGAACGCGCTTTCACAGAAGATACTGTTATGAATTTGGTGGGACAGCGACGTCGTATTGTAATACGAATTGCTTCCTCGACTTGTAACCGTCACTGTTGACATTGACTGACAACAACTGAGACGTCTAGCCAATCCAAGAATAAAGACCGGGAAGACTGCGTGAAGTGATGCTACTCCACGATAACGTCCGCCCGCACTGTGCTAGAGAGTCAGAAAGCAGTATATCAGAGTTAGGTTGAAAAGTCATTCTGCATCCACCTTTTTCACCTTATCTTGTACCCTCAGATTTTCAGGTTTCCGCTCTCTGTCGAACAGTTTTCAACGAACTTCCTTTCCGGATGAAAATGCGCTCCAAATATGTCTCGACGAGTTCTCCGACTCAAAACCAAGTGATTTGCGGCAGTAAAATTAAAGAAGCAATTTATTCATTCTGTTGGCAGCTCATGCCAAAAACAATTCAGAAATTGCACCAGAAAGAGCTGAAAGTAGGTTGATGTAAAATAAAATAAAAAAATTCGAGAGAGATACGAATCCTTTTCTGCTCATTAGTTCTTCAACTAATTAATCAAACATAGAGGAATCATTTTAGAATTTTGCAAACTCGATTTTCTAAATATGTGTTGGAAGAACTGTTCTGTACCTGAAGAACGGACTACAGCTAAAGCAATTTTTATATGTAAAAAAAATGGCTATAGGAAAGACACAGGAAATTACAGAGGAATAAGTTTACCAAACGCAGGATATAAAATTAATGGGAGAATTATTAATGAAAGTCTACAAAGTGTCACTGATGCAGTATGCTTAGAAGAAAAATCAGGCTTCAGAAATGGACGTCCGTGTAATGATACTATATTTACAATAAGACTGACTATTCGAAAACGTCGGGAACTTGGCTTAGAAATGCGTTTAGCATTTACTGATTTTGAGAAAACCTTTGATAAGTTATAAAGACGCCTTTTGTGGAAAATACTGGAAATAAATGGTTTTACAAAACATCTTATTACTAGCGTAAAAAGACTATATTTAAATACAAAAATAGTTGTAGATTCAGGTTCGAAAATGTCAGACGGTATTTTAATAAATCAAGGTATCTATCACCCACTTTATTTAATTTATATATAATTGACCTAATTATGAAGTGGAAAGATCAAATGAACTTAGGAACTAAAATAGGATCCAGCATACCATTAAATTTTCTGTTAAATGAGTCTGAGTACTATGGGACCTAACTGCTGTATTAATCAGTCCCCTAGAACTTAGAGCTACTTAAACCTAACTAACCCAAGGACATCATACACATCCATGCCCAAGGCAGGATTCGAACCTGCGACCGTAGCGGTCACGCGGTTCCAGACTGTAGCGCCTAAAACCGCACGGCCACTCTGGCCGGCAAATTCTCTGTTATATGCTGATGATAAGATAATTATACAGTAAACAGAAGACAATTTACAAAGAGCAGGGTACAGATTGGGTCAAAACGCAGTGTATTACAACTTAAGCAGATCTGCAAATCAGACAAACATAATGGCTTACTAAGGAAAGAATCCAGTCAGACTGAAAATAATAATAAGTGAGAAAATTTAGAACAAATATCCCACTTCAGTTACCTGGGATGTGATATTAGTTTTAACTATGAGAAAGACATTGAGAAGAAGATTAATAAATAACAAGCTATCTGTTGAACAATTGGCAGAACTCTGGGAAGGAAAACAAGAAATTCTATAAAGTTATGGCTGTACCTGACCTTGTATATGGTGCCGAATCATGAAAAAAATCATAGAAAAAATGTGTTACATATATAAGCAATAGAGATGAAGTTCGTGAGATACGTAAGAGGCTGTAATAAATGGATAAAATAAGGAATGAAACAATGACATCAGATTAAAAATCTTTTCCGTTAATGACAAGATAAAACAACAGGATGACATGGAAGGGTTATGGTGACAGAAAATAGATAGCCAAAAAGAAATACTGAATTATCGGCCGACTAGAAAGAGAGAAATGGGTAGACGTAGTAAGAGATGGCTGGATGGATAATGCAGACCAGTACAATTGTTACAACACTTAATCCTTGGAAGAAGGTAATGATGATGATGAGGATTTTAAATCGACGATGAGGCACTCTTAGTCATCGAAAATTTACAATAATCTGAGGAGGAGTGGGTTGCCTCAGGAGCGGCCGTCTAGGAACGTGAGGGTGGGGAGCGAGTGCGAGCAGTGAGGAGCCGGGCCTTCGCCATCGCAGCAGGAGGTTCGACATCCCGGCCTGCGGCTTGTGGCCTCCAATTTGCGCGGGAAGCGCCTTCAGTCACATTAGCCTCGTGTGCCAGCAGCAACCGTGCCCAACCCTAATCACCTCGGCTGAGTGGTGGGTGTCGCTGTAGCTACACGTGCCAACCGGCTCCCTCGCCAAGTACAGCCCCACAGCGAAACTCGTCCTTCTGAGGCGAATTCCGTGACCTCATCCTGTGATAGCGGATTGGCACCCTGTGTCGCCTGGGACGCTCATGTTACTCTGACTGTTTGAGAAACACCTTAGTCTTGTCACGAGCTGCGACGTGGTTACTGGTTAAAACAGTGTTCAAGGAAGTGTAGAATAAATTCTCCTTACTTCCATCAACAAACACGAAACTTTAGGTCCTTAGACTACCAGTTGCGGGCTGTATTGACCATCTTTAGATGTGTTTGATAAAATGTTCTAAGTTAATGAAGCCATAGTTTCATCGCCACAAATTATACACTAAACCAGCTTACCATCGTCGCACATATATAAAATATGGTGTATTTGTTGACGATGCCACCATAGTTTTATAATATTAGGACTTATTACAAAACATCTGAACATGGTCATTGCCGACCGAAACTGTTCGTCTAAGGACCAAACGATTTGTGATCATTGACAGGAATAAAATGAATTGTGTTTTGTGTTTGTGATTTATGGGTGCTCAACGACGAGGTTATCAGCGCTCTCACTAAAATATGTAGAAACGAATGTGGTTCAAAGGACTAAAATATTTAAAAGTAGTATAAGACGGTCTTAATTAAATTTGCACTCACTCTTTCCTAACCCCGCTCATGCATTCTTTAAGATACTGCGAATATCATATTTAGGAAACTATTCCATCAAAACACACATAATACAAGTAAGGAATGACATTTCTTTTTACGTATAGTTTCGGTTGAAAAATTGCGTAATTTATTGTGGGACATCATGGAATATTTCCACTTCAGCCAGTACAGTTTCATGAAGTTCCGATAGGTACCGGCGCTATACGTAGCCTTCAAAGTGGCGTTTGTAGTGGAAGCGGGTTATAAGTAGAAAACTATCATTGACTTCCTTTGGGCGGAAAACCAAAACAACGCGACATTCGCAGGCCTTTCCGTATGTCTACGGGGAACTGGCAGTGAGCAAAAGCACGGTGAGTCACTGAGCGAAGCGCCTGTCTTCATCCCAACAAGGTCGTGCAAACATGTGCACCTTCTCCGTGCAGATCGGCCACACAGATGTACTACTCTCAAGAAACTGAAGGAATGACTCAGCATGCTCGTCGCCACACAACAATCCAAACTACACTACTGGCCATTAAAATTGCTACACCAAGAAGAAATGCAGATGATGAACTGATATTCATTGGACAAATATATTATACTAGAACTGACATGTGATTACAATTTCACGCAATTTGGGTGCATAGATCCTGAGACATCAGTACCTAGAACCACCACCTCTGGCCGTAATAACGGCCTTGATCTACATTTACATCTACATGACTACTTTGCAATTTACATTTAAGTGCTTGGCAGAGGATTCATCGAACCAGAATCATACTATCTCTCTACTATTCCACTCCCGAACGCGGGAAAAACGAACACCTAAACCTTTCTGTTCGAGCTCTGATTTCTCTTATTTTATTTTGATGATCATTCCTACCTATATAGGTTGGGCTCAACAAAATATTTTCGCATTCGGAAGAGAAAGTTGGTGACTGAAATTTAGTAAAAAGGTCTCGCCGCGACGAAAAACGTCTTTGCTGTAATGACTTCCATCCCAACTTGTGTATCATATCTGCCACACTCTCTCCCCTATTACGTGATAATACAAAACGAGCTGCCCTTTTTTGCGCCCTATCGATGTCCTCCGTCAATCCCACCTGGTAAGGATCCCACACCGCGCAGCAATATTCTAACAGAGGACGAACGAGTGTAGTGTAAGCTGTCTCTTTAGTGGACTTGTTGCATCTTGTAAGTGTCCTGCCAATGAAACGCAACATTTGGCTCGCCTTCCCCACAATATTATCTATGTGGTCCTTCCAACTGAAGTTGTTCGTAATTTTAACACCCAGGTACTTAGCTGAATTGACAGCCTTGAGAATTGTACTAATTATCGAGGAATCGAATTCCAACGGATTTCTTTTGGAACTCATGTTTATCATCTCACACTTTTCGTTATTTAGCGTCAACTGCCACCTGACACACCATACAGTAATGTTTTCTAAATAGCTTTGCAACTGATACTGGTCTTCGGATGACCTTACTAGACGGTAAATTACAGCATCATCTGCGAACAGTCTAAGAGAACTGCTCAGATTGTCACCCAGGTCATTTATATAGATCAGGAACAGCAGAGGTCCCAGGACGCTTCCCTGGGGAACACCTGATATCACTTCAGTTTTACTCGATGATTTGCCGTCTATTAGTACGAACTGCGACCTTCCTGACAGGAAATCACGAATCCAGTCGCACAACTGAGACGATACCCCATAGCTCCGCATCTTGATTAGAAGTCGCTTGTGAGGAACGGTGTCAAAAGCTTTCCGGAAATCTAGAAATACGGAATCAACTTGAGATCCCCTGTCGATAGTGGCCATTACTTCGTGCGAATAAAGAGCTAGCTGCGTTGCACAAGAGCGATGTTTTCTGAAGCCATGCTGATTACGTGTCAATAGATCGTTCCCTTTGAGGTGATTCATAATGTTTGAATTCAGTATATACTCCAAAACCCTACTGCAAACCTACGTCAATGATATAGGTCTGTAGTTAAATGGATTACTCCTACTACCCTTCTTAAACACTGGTGCGACCTGCGCAATTTTCCAATCTGTAGGTACAGATCTATCGGTGAGCGAGCGGTTGTATATGAGTGCTAAGTAGGGAGCTATAGTATCAGCGTAATCTGAAAGGAATCTAATTGGTATACAATCTGGACCTGAAGACTTGCCCGTATCAAGCGATTTGAGTTTCTTCGCAACCCCTAAGGTATCTACTTCTAAGAAACTCATGCTAGCAGATGTTCGTGTTTCAAATTCTGGATTATTCCATTCGTCTTCCCTGGTGAAGGAATTTCGGAAAACTGCGTTCAATAACTCCGCTTTAGCGGCACAGTCGGCGGTAACAGTACGATCGGCACTGCGCAGCGAAGGTATTGACTGCGTCTTGCCGTTTGTGTACTTTACATACGACCAGAATTTCTTCGGAATTTCTACCAAATTTCGAGACAATGTTTCGTTGTGGAACCTATTAAAGGCATCTCGCATCGAACTCCGTGCCAAATTTCGCGCGTCTGTAAATTTTTGCCCATCTTCGGGATTTCGCGTCCTTCTGAACTTCGCATGCTTTTTCCGTTGCCTCTTCAACAGCGTTCGGACGTTTTTTGTGTACCACGGGGAATCCGTTCCACCTCTTACCAATTTATGAGGTATGAATCTCTCAGTTGCTCTTGCTACTATATCTTTGAATTTGAGCCACATCTCGTCTACATTTGCATAGTCAGTTCGGAAGGAATGGAAATTGTCTTTTAGGAAGGCTTCTAGTGGCACTTTATCCGCTTTTTTAAATAAAATTATTTTGCGTTTGTTTCTGATGGATTTGGAAGAAACTGTATTGAACATAGCTACAATGACCTTGTGATCACTAATCCCTGTATCAGTCATGATGCTCTCTATCAGCTCTGGATTGTTTGTGGTTAAGAGGTCAAGTGTGTTTTCGCAACCATTTACAATTCGCGTGGGTTCGTGGACTAACTGCTTGAAATAATTTTCGGAGAAAGCATTTAGGACAATCTCGGAAGATGTTTTCTGCCTACCACCGATTTTGAACAAGTATTTTTGCCAATATACCGAGGGTAGGTTGAAGTCCCCACCAACTATAACCGTATGAGTGGGGTATTTATCTGTTACGAGACTCAAACTTTCTCTGAACTGTTCCGCAACTGTATCATCGGAGTATCGGTAGAAGGAGCCAATTACTAACTTAATTCGGCTGTTAAGTATAACCTCCACCCATACCAATTCGCACGGAGTATCTACTTCGAGTTCACTACAAGATAAACCACTACTGACAGACGCAAACACTCCACCACCAATTCTGCATAATCTATCTTTGCTGAACACCGTCTGAGACTTCGTAAAAATTTCTGCATAACTTATTTCATGCTTTAGCCAGCTTTCTGTACCTCTAACGTCTGGGCATTGAGTCAAACAGAGCTTGGATGGCGTGTGCCCATGCAGCTTCAACACGATACCACAGTTCATCAAGAGTATTGACTGGCGTATTGTGACTAGCCAGTTGCTCGGCCACCATTGACCAGACGTTTTCAGTTGGTGAGAGATTTGGAGAATGTGCTGGCCAGGGCAGTAGTCGAACATTTTCTGTATCCAGAAAGGCCCGTAGAGTACCTGCAACATGTGGTCGTGTATTATCCTGCTGAAATGTAGGGTTTCGCAAGGATCGAATGAAGGGTAGAGCCACAGGTCGTAACACGTCTGAAATGTAACGTCCACTATTCAAAGTGCCGTCCATGCGAACAAGAGGTGTCCGAGACGTGTAACCAGTGGCACTCCATACCATCACGCCGAGTGATACGCCAGTATGGCGATGACGAATACATGCTTCCAATGTGCGTTCACAGCGATGTCACCAAACACGGATGCGACCATCATGATGCTGTAAACAGAACCTTGATTCATCCGAAAAATTGACGTTTTGCCATTCGTGCACCCAGGTTCGTCGTTGAGGCGCTCCTGTATGTGATGCAGCGTCAAGGGTAACCACAGCCATGGTCTCCGAGCTGATAGTCCATGCTGCTGCAAACGTCGTTGAACTGTTCGTGCAGATGGTGGTTGTCTTGCAGACGTCCCCACCTGTTGACTCAGGGATAGAGACGTGGCTGTACGACCCGTTACAGCCATGCGATTAAATGCCTGTCATCACGACTGCTAGTGTTACGAGGCCGTCGGGATCCAGCACGACATCGTCCAGTAATACACTCCTGAACCCACCGATTCCATATTCTGCTAAGTCATTGGATTTCGACCAATGCGAGCAGTAATCTCGGGATACGATAAAACGCAATCGCGATAGGCTACAATCCGACCTTTATCAAAATCGGAAACGTGATGATACGCATTTCTCCTCCTTACACGAGGCATCACAACAACGTTTCACCAGGCAACGCCGGTCAACTGGTGTTTGTGTATAAGAAATCGTTTCGAAACTTTCCTCATGTCGGCACGTTGTAGGTCTCGCCACCGGCGCCAAACTTGTGTGAATGCTCTGAAAAGCTAATCATTTGCATATCACAGCATCTTCTTCCTGTGTGTGTAGCAATTTTAATATCCAGTAGTGTAACTTCTTCTTGATAACGCAATGTCTCACGAAAGTCTAAGTGTCGTGTCCGACAGGAGGTCACGAAACTTCTCTGTACCGTTCTTCCCCATACAACCTCCAGCCCGGATCTCGCACCTTCCGACTTCCATGTTTGGCGAAATGAAGTATGCAGTTCCCGGGAAGCAGGATGTGGATGATGAAGAGATTATTGATGGAGCAAGACGTTGGTTCCGACGTGAACTACCAGTGTGATACCATGCGGGCGTACAGTGTCAACAGAACAATCCCACTGCTAGCTTGAAGCGACTAAAGTAAATCGCTGAAAATATAAACCAAGAAGCGTGAATGAAGCCTAGTTGATTGTACTAGTCGCCTTTAAAAGAAATTTGGTTTCACTACTCCATAATGTTAAGGTGTCTCCGGTAGCTCGCATCTCGTGGTCGTGCGGTAGCGTTCTCGCTTCCCACGCCCGGGTTCCCGGCTTCGATTCCCGGCGGGGTCAGGGATTTTGTCTGCCTCCTGATGTCTGGGTGTTGTGTGATGTCATTACGTTAGTTAGGTTTACATAGTTCTAAGTTCTAGGGGACTGATGACCATCGATGTTAAGTCCCATAGTGCTCAGAGCCATTTGAACCAATTTTCGTCTCCGGTAGCATTCCAGTCGGTTTTTTATTTCTTACAATTCCTTACCAGTTTATTCCTCTATTAATTGTCCTTCCTTTACCGATATTTTTTTTGATTAATGAGTTCTCCTTGGTAGGGGACTATAGTCTTAATATGCTTTTTAAATGAAATCATTTATTTGTATAACTATCTCGATTTCGGATGTAGTGCCATTTTCAAGCGCAAGGTAAAATCAGGCTGTATCAGACATATTTGAATGACGTCGTCGTCGAAATATTGCAAAGCAAATTCGGACATACATAACAGTCGCCTCGTCGTAAGATTTCAGTGCGAATTAAATTTAAAAAGTTGTTTAATTATTTTTTGTTTTGTATTTCATACAATTCACCTGTTACCCTCAATTTCATCACTGATTGCATTAATCTTTCCTTAGATTATATCATCAGTGAATACAATTTTCTATACATCCACAATTAGCGAAACGGTGCATGTGCTACTGTAGTTAACATAATACAACTTGCAATCATAACGCGGAACCTGCTGTTCCTGTTTTACTAAACAAGTTCCTTTAATTTCTTTCGCTACTATACATTTTATGCCATTGAAATATTTTATAGAAATGAATAAAAACAGTTACTACGTGCGAGATTCCAAAAGGCACTCTGTTGCTAGCTGGCCCATAGACGCATTCTGGCTGCTACTTGCGAGCTGCGGAGGGGAGACGTAGTGGAATCTGCCGCTGCCTTTGCATAATGGCTTTCTGTTTTCAAAGGACGACTCGCCTCTTACGAGGGAGCATCGATGTAGCGGTGAGGAGCGCAGCCGTATGCCAGCGCGAGCCTGCCTGGTTTTAGCTCTTTGTGAGGCGAGACACTGGCCTACGGCTGCATTCCTGCTACGATGTTGTACGAGGGTGAGTCAAATGAAAGCATTAAATTTGTAATACCAAATCGAAATTTCGCCCCGTTATCCTGTAAGGTGGTAAGCGTGCTACAAACAGCGTGCAGAATGGCCTGTAGGTGGCAGCATAGTGCAGATGCACACATGCCGTCGCAGTATCAATATAAAGATGGCCGCCCCACTTACTACTTTCACCAGGGAAGAACAGCGTTCTGTTATTCTGTTTTTGCGTAGTGGAAGTGTGAAACCTACTGAAATTCATCGACGAATAAAGGTTCAGTACGGTGATGCATGTTTGTCACAACAGCAAGTCTACGAATGGAGTAGGAAGTCCGCAAATGGTGTCACTTTAGTGGAAGATGCTTTTCGTCCAGGTCAGGTACACCGAGTTGTGACTCCACAGAACACTGCATCAGTTGAAGCCATAGTGAAGGAATACCGCCGAATGACACTGAATGACAATGGAGCATGTTTACAGATTAGTCATGGGTCAGCACATCACATTGTGAATGATGTACTCCAGTTTCACAAAGTGTCTGCAAGATGGGTGACACTGCAGCTGACCCCTGAAATGAGAGAACGATGTGTTGATGCCTGTGAAGAACTTCTTCGACGTTTTTAACAAGAAGGTGATGGCTTCCTTGCAAGAATCGTTACTGGGGACGAAACCTGGGATCACTTCCACCAACCGGAAACGAAGAGTCTTCCTCATCCACCATACTCACCAGACTTTGCTCCAAGTGATTTCCATTTGTTTGGACCACTTAAAAACGCAATGGGAGGAAAGAAGTTCCGTTCTGATGAAGAGGTACGCCACGAGCTGCATGAGTGGTTGCGCGGACTACCAAAATAATTTTTTTCTAAAGGAATTTAAGCACTTGGTAAGCGCTGGAGGACTTGCATTGAGCATGTGGAAAATTGTGTTGAAAAGTGATACAGCTTTGTACCACTTTTGCACAATAAAGAATATTTAATAAAATATTTAAGGTTTTCATTTGACTCACCCTCGTAGTTTGACGAGTGTACTTTGTAAACTGTTCATCTTCAGCAGCTGTCCACTCGACTACCTTCCTTAGGTTACTTCTCGGTTTTCTCTTGCAACCTTTTCTATTTAGTTTACTTTGTCATGAAATGTCGGAAACACCTATGCAGCAGTTGTATTTTAACTTCCTCAGGTTATGTTATTGATGCCTGACTGATAACTCTTAATTTGTGTGTGAGTTGTGGCCTCTTCGTTTCTATTTATTTCCACAGATTTCCACGCCTTACCTCCCCACGGCATTCACTGTCTATTGGTGCTGATCTCATAATCATATACGGGGCCTCAATTTTGTCAGTCTCCCTTTCAACACTCCTCCTAGGAACGTGTGTCACACCACAACACAAAAAAAAATCATACAGACGGCAGTGTCATGACACTTTTCGAGAATGTTTTTCCAGGAACTTAAATACTAATTCTCACGTATTGATTGAATTTTTCTTAAAATTTCTCTGGTCGTGGCCACTGTGGTGTCTTATCTCAAATACCATACCTAATGTTTGATTATGCAGTATGATCTTTCTCATTTTATCGTTTTCTCCTCTGTTGGTTTTGTCCATTGCTTCGAGCACTGAACGTCACCCCGTTTCTTGTATTTTAACTTTTTCGTCACTGTGTAGCGCCTTGCCATTTACACTGAAAGAAATGGACGGTGTTTCTCATGACACAGTTCTGATGTCCATCAAACTTTGTTGACTTGTTAATCGCATGACGTGCATAAAATGACTGTACTTTCATTCCATATGGAACAAACGTCTACCATCATATTATTATGAAGTGTTACCCTCTATGGGCACGAATACACTCTCGTATTCGATGCGGAATTGAAAAAGGAAGCAGTCCGTCAGTGTCTTCTTGAGGAATTTCTTGCCATGCTGCGTCAGTTCTTGAAGACTGGTGGTATGAAAGCTGCTATGAAAGTATACGTTCTTCCCATTGTATTCCAGACATTCGTCATTGATGACAGATCACGATAGCAGAAAGATCAGTCATAGTTTCGCACATTCCTCAAGGCAAGTGTGGTGTGCAAAGCAGTATAGAGGGCTTACTTTTACGTTATTCCCATTGTATTCCACACATTCGCCATTGATGACAGATTGGGATAGCAGAAAGATCAGTCATAGTTTCGCACATTCCTCAAGTCAAGTGTGGTGTGCAAAGCAGTATAGAGGGCTTACTTTATCATAAAGGAAAATGCCCGTTTTGTGCTCTCGTCATTTATAACAATGAAAACAAGTTTTAACATTTTCGTCATAACTGACGAGCATCCAGCCTCTCTTCAACAATTACTAAAGCAGTCCTGTTGCTCTATCCAGTAGCCCTAACACCATGATTCTAGGAAGTGGAGAGGATCTCGAAAATCCCTGCTTCCTGTGATCTCAAAAATCTCTGTTCCTTTGATCCTTCATCAGGCCATCTACGGATTGGTTGGCGTCGATCTGACCACCACAAACAGGAGCGATTGTCATTGCTGAACACAAAAAATGACACTTGGTGACCTAGTTTGTGGGTCTACACCATGCAGTTTTCTGTTTACTGTCGTATGACGTCAGCGGTAATCGACTTTTCGTTACTCGCGAGCTCAACGCAGACTGCAGTTATCTGTACCTGGCGGTTCTTGGTGTCCCACTGCATGTAACTTACGCCATGATTTCAGCTGTTATCATTAATTTTTCAGAGGCAGAGAAAGAACACTACAATCTTCTCGTGATGTATTCATCCCAGGAGCCACGGCTGCTCTTCTTAATTGAGTCAAGCCAGCTCTCGTTCTACAGTCACTGCACTGCAGTCAACTATCTGACCGATCTGTCGGTTTAAGATTCTCATGTCCGACGTACCAGTGACTGGACCTCTCCTGAAGCTGCAAGCGTACGTTTTATGAGCAATCTGTGATGCTGTCTCCATCTAAAAAGTCCGATTAAAGTAGATACAGCCGACAGCCATCCTGCAGTCACATAATTCTTCATCTGAACTAATCGTTCTTCGCTGTACTGGAAATATAAATAAGGATGAAATTTTAATCGAGGTACAGCACATGCAAGGAATACTGGGATATCAGCTTGGTAGTATTTGCTCATGAAGTTCGTGGTGTAACAATTTCCATTACCATCAGAGTAGTAGGAATATAGTAGGTCCAATCGTGTCGATGTGACCACCTGACAAAAGCCTGAATAACCACCTACTGCAGCCTGGACATCGAGGAAGTGTGTCACTGAGGTTGTGGAAAGTACCGACAAGGCCGTAGAGCCATGCCGACTGCAATGCACCATCCATCGCAGTTGAACATTCATCGCACTAACAGCTCAATCGAGGTGGTCTCGCGGATTTCCGATTGAATTTAAATCCGTGTAGCTTGTTGGCTCAGCATGTACGATAATTTCTTCGTAGTGCCGCTCGATCCATGCACGTACACGGAGAGCTGTGTGACACGCTGCGTTGTCCTGGAGAATACCACAAAAACACTCTGCAGACCATAACGCTCTCTCCTCCAGCCTGGGCCTTCCGACGATTGATGCAGGACCCTGGACGCTAACGGCCATCTGTCCAGTGGAGCATAAAACGTGAGTCATCTGAAAAGGCCATCTTTCACCTCTTATTAGACGTCCACTTGAAGTTCTGACGCGGGAATTCCAGCCTTCGTCGCCGATGAACTGCACGAACCAGGCGCCTTCTACGGAAGCCCATATGCAGCAAAGTTCGCTGAAGAGTAGTTCAAGAGACACTGCTGGTGGCCCCTTGGTTCACGTGGGCAGTCAGTTGCTCGACAGTTGCACGTCTGGTCTCCCGTATTCATGTCCGCAGCCATCGTTCACTCATATCAGCTATGGCCCATGGTGCACCTCAGTTGTCTCTGCGCCACGCAGGCATGCGAACGGTTTACAAACATAGACTTTAACAAGTGCTTCCACCCTTGGTGCAAAAGCCTGTGATGAAGCCCTCTTGGCTTCGCTTGTGAGGAACGGTGTCAAATGCTTACCAGAAATCTAGAAATACGGAATCCACTTGAGATCCCCTGTCGATAGCGGCCATTAGTTCGTGCGAATAAAGAGGTAGCTGCGTTGCACAAGAACGATGTTTCCTGAAACCATGCCGGCCGAAGTGGCCGAGTGGTTCTAGGCGCTTCAATCCGGAACCGCACGACTGCTACAGTCGCAGGTTCGAATCCTGCTTCGGGGATGGATGTGTGTGATGTCCTTAGGTTACTTAGATTTAAGTAGTTCCAAGTCTAGGGGACTAAAATGACCTCAGATGTTAAGTCCCATACAGCTTAGAGCCAATTGGTGATGAAGCCCTCTTAGGCGCACGATAAATCGCTCAGGTTCTACATTACTCCAACAATTGCGCTGTTTTCCGGTCTCTCCCTCCCTCCCCTCTCCTCCAATACGCATTATATATTCTCCACTGTTAGTGCTGTCACCTACGGTCTAGGAGTGGTTATTGTACTTTCATCCCATTAATGTGACTGGACCATGTATGTTAACAATTCTGTTCCCAGTGCTTAGAATTACGTACAATAGCTTCCTGTAGATAACATAATAATTGTGAATTTTAAAATTTTCCGGGAGAATTGACTGTTCAAACAAATTTGAGAGCGTTTGAATCAGCTGCCTTGAAACCAATAGTTTTTTGGAGGTATGTGGATGATACTGTGGCCTCTTGGAGAAGAAAAATTAGTGGAGTTTCTAATCACCTCAACTCCATTCATAGCAACATCCGGTTTACCATGGAAACAGAGAAAGATGGTTGTTTGCCTTTCTTGGATGTCCTGGTTCAAAGGAAGAATGATGGTTGTCTAGGGCGTTTAGTTTATCGGAAGCCCACTCATACTGATTTGCATCTGCAAGCATCGAGATGCCATCACCCGTCGCAAACCATGAGTGTGCTTAAAAAACTGTTCATCGAGCTCATACTATCTCAGTTCTAGATAGCTTAACTCAATAACTCGCCCAGAACTATTCAGCGAAAATGGGTGTTCTATTCGGCAGTTTAACAGGGCACTAACAGTCAAAACTAAGGAGCAGAAAGTGGATAAACAGGAGAACATGCCGAAATAATCTTTAGTTTTTCTTCCATTCGTTGGGAACACTTCGTTTAAAATAGCAAGAATCCTCCGAAAATTTCAGGTAAAAGTGGTTTTCCGCCCACCATCGAAGATTGCGGACCTTGTGCGATCAGCAAAGGTCAATTTGTTACTACGAAAGGCTGGAATTTACATGATACCGTGCCAATATGGTATGTCTTATGCAGGTCAAACCACACGCACCGTGAAAGAATGCTGCACTGAACATCAACTCTACACCCACCTTTTGCAGCCAAGCAAGTCCTTTTTTTTTCTTTATTGTTATTTTAAAGCCTGTACAACAGACAGGCTGTCAGCAGCGTTCTATGCTGCTCTTCAGCCATAGGATACACAAAGAGAAAAAACAGAAAGATTACACATAGGTTACAGAACGGTGGGTAAGAAAACACTTGACACAGAAAGACAAACACGGAGCCGCTCACACTCGACGATAATCCACACTTGAAACTGTGACACGACGCACAAACACTGAAGACGGCGATGGCACAGGTGAACACTGAACACTAAACACGACGGCACACACGAGACACTGATGTCGATGGTCTCCGGCGTGCGAAAGTCCACGTAGCGTGTGCGAGTCCGGGGACCTGCCAAGAGGTGAAGAAGGGCGGGGGCGGGGGGGGGGTGAGGGGAGAACAAAGACGCCAATGGCTGAGGAGATGGGAAGAGGAGAGGGACAGGGGAGAGGAAGCCTGGGGGGAGGAGTGGGGAGAAAGGGAGGAGGGAGGGAGGGTGCCCAAAGCAACAGACACAGGAAGAGGGAAGGAGGATCAAAGTTGGTAGGAGGGGTATATGGAGGGGAGGAGAACATCATCAGGGAGGGGGAGCTGGTTGAAGCCACCTTGGGAGAGGGTTAGGAGGGTGGAGAGATGGAGACCGGGTGGGACGTGGGAATACAGGCGTGGCAGCAGGTGGGGGTGGGGGAGGATGGGCGAGACAAGTGGGTGAGGAGGATCGAGTTTGCAGGAGGAGTACAGGATCCGCATCCTCTCAAGGAAAAGGAGGAGGTGGGGGAATGGAATGAGATCGTACAGGATCCGCATGGGGGAGTGGAGACGGATGCGATAGGCGAGGCGGAGAGCAGGGCGTTCAATGATTTGGAGGGATTTGTAAAAGGTAGGAGGGGTGGAAATCCAGGCCAGATGGGCATAACAAAGGATCAGGCGGATGAGGGATTTATAGGTGTGGAGTATGGTGGCGGGGTCCAGGCCCTACGTACGGCCGGAAAGGAGCTTGAGGAGACGGAGTCGGGAGCGTGCCTTGGCTTGTATTGTCCGGAGATGTGGGGTCCAGCACAGTCGACGGTCGAGGGTGACGCCAAGGTACTTGAGGGTGGGGGTGAGGGCGATAGGACGGCCATAGACGGTGAGATAGAATTCAAGGATTCGGAAGGAAGTGGTGGTTTTGCCTACAATGATCGCCTGGGTTTTGGAGGGATTGACCTTGAGCAACCACTGGTCCCACCAAGTGGTGAAGCGGTCAAGATGGGATTGGAGAAGGTGTTGGGAGCGATGCAGGGTGGGGGCAAGGGCAAGCATGGCAGTGTCATAGGCAAACTGGAGAAGGTGGACAGGGGGTGACGCGGACGGCATGTCCGCCGTATATAAAAGGTACAGAAGGGGAGATAGAATGGAGCCTTGGGGCACACTGGCGGAGGGAAAGAAGGTGTAGGAATCCGTGCTATGGATGGTGATGTAGAAAGGACGGCGGGAGAGAAAGGAGACGATCAGACGGACGTAATTAATGGGAAGGGGGAAGGTTTAGAGCTTGAAGAGGAGACCGGAATGCCATACTCGGTCATAAGCACGTTCGAGGTCCAGGGAGAGGAACATTGCAGAGCGACGGGAATTAAGTTGTTCAGAAAGGAGATGAGTGAGATGAAGGAGAAGGTCGTCGGAAGAGAAAGATGGCCAAAAGCCACACTGAGTAATGGGAAGGAGGTGGTGCTAGCGGAGATGCTGGTGGATGCGGCGGGTGAGGATAGATTCGAGGACCTTGCTGAAGACTGAGGTAAGGCTGATGGGACAGTAGGAGGAGACGGCAGATGGCGGTTTACCAGGTTTAAGAAACATCAAGATATGTGAGGTTTTCCACAGGTCAGGGTAGTAACTGGTGGACAGGACTACACTGTAGAGCCTGGCCACGGTGGAGAGGAAAGAGACAGGAGCTTCACGAAGGTGACGGTAGGTGACACAATCGTGACCAGCAGCGGTGTTGCGTTTGGTGCGGAGTGTAGCAATGAGATCCTGTGTAGTGATAGGGGCACTGAGCTCTGTGTGTGCAATGTTGTCCAAGTACTGGAAACCAGGCACGAGGAGAGGGACAGAGGGAGTAATCGAACTGGGGATCATCAGGGATGGAAAATACATTGGAGAGGTAGGAGGCAAAGTGATTGACTTTACTAAGGGTGTCAGAGAACGGGTGATCATCATGGAGAAGAGGATAGTAGGGGGAGGGTTTACTTCCGGTAAGGCGACGGAAGGCTGACCAGAACTTGGACGAGTTGGCTGACCAGAACTTGGACAGGTGCATGTCTGCCGCCAGTACCGGCTTTTCTTGGCCGTGAGAAAATTACGAATGTGTCGCTGGAGTTGCCGGTGGCTTCGTAGTGTGTCCAGGGCACGCGTGTGGAGGAAGGCACGGAAGAGACGATGGGATTCACAGACGAGGAGGACGGCCTGTGGGGATAAGGTAGGACGGTGGGGGTGGATGGCGACAGTAGGGATGCGGGCCTCCATGGCCTCAGACAAGGTCTGCTGGAGAAAGGAGGCGGCATGGGTTACATCATCAGGGTGGTGGTAGGTGAAGGGGTGGCTATCGACCTGGGTGGAGAGGGTATTCCAGTAGGCATTCCAGTTGACACGGGAATAGTCATGGATGTACTTTTGGGGGAGGGTAATTATGAGGGTCTTGGCAGGGGCGACGACCATCGGAAACGGTGAGGAGGACAGGTAGATGGTCGCTACCAATAGGCTCCAGGACATCCACCGTTATGCGGCCAAGGAGGTTAGGGGAGGAAAGGATAACATCGGGAGTGGAGTTGGATTCGGGACGGGAGTGCTGGGGGATGGGGATGAGGTCCCTTTGAAGGGAGGAGAGGAACCGATGCCACCTCCGTAACTGGGCGGCGGAACGACTATGGATGTTGAGGTCGGCGGTGATCACGTAGGAGGAGAAGGTACGGTCAATGTGGGAGAGGAAGTCGAAGGGAATAGGGATGTTAGGGCGGACATAGATGGTGGCGCAGGTGACGGTAAGGCCAAGGAGGAAGAGACTAAGGATCAGGTGTTCGGTGGGGTCAGGAAGGAGAGGTTGGAGCCGAACTGGGATCTGGCGGTGGTGACCAATGGCAACTCTGCCACGTGCAATCGGGAGGGGATTATCAGAGTGGTGAAGGAGGTAGGGCGACGTGTGGACGGTGTGATGGGGTTGGAGGAAACTTTCATTGAGGAGGAAGGCATCCACATAGTGGGTGGCAAGGGTGTGCAGGAAGAGGTTCTTGTTGGCGGTAAGGGAGTGGATGTTGTTGAAAAGGATATGGTGCTGTCGCGCCATGACAGGGATTTAGCCAAGGGTGTCTAGACGGGAGAAGGTGAAATGGGCCTGGTTGTTGGAGTAGGTGTCATACATTTTCAAGTGGAAAATGGAACTGGCGGTGAGGGAGACTTGTTGGAGGGTGTGACAGCGCTGGAAAGGGTGGACGTTTTGTAAGACAATGGTGAGGAACCTGATGATATCCTCAGCGGTGGGGGGGGGGGGGGATGAAGGGAATTGCCAGGAGGCGTGGGAGTGTCCAGTAGATGGACAGGTACAGTGAGCTCAGGAGTGGTCGGAGGGAGTCGGGCTTTACACTTTTGGGAGTAGGTGGGATGGGGGAGATTGCAGGTACTGCAGGATTGAGGGGATTGCAGGTTAGGGCACTGCTGGAGGAAGTGCGCTTGTCTACAATGCGGGCAGATGGGGGCCTCATGGCACTCAGCTGTTGGGTGTGCGTTATAGTGCAGACACCTCTGGCAGTGCAGGGATTGAGGAGGGGAACGGGAGGGATCGACCTTATAGCGCTGGTTGAAGAGGAGGGCACCCTCCTTCAAGTGACTGTCAATGGAGGGGGCGTCCTCGGGGAAAACCCGTATAAGGCGGGTGGGGCCGGCCGAGTTGAAAATGTGGCGAACCGTCCGCACCTCCAGTGTGGGATGCGCCTTGAGCACCACCAACACCTCATCCTCCGTGATTGATGGACTGAGCCGAGTGATCACAGCGGTGATGGTCAGCAGGGGATGCAGGGGTTGGGGTTGGTGGGTTGGAGATAGAGAAGGAGCAGGGGTGAGGGAAGCGTTGGGGCCAAAACGGGTGATGGGGAAGCGGGAGACGATATCAGTATGTAATGGCTGAGGGGGACGTGTAAACTATGGCTGTGGTGGTAGTGGTCGTAGTGGTGGTGGAGGCTGACATGACGACAAGGATAAACAAAGACACAGGACAAAAAGGAAAGGGGAAGAAGAAGAAGAAAAAAAACTGGGGACAGATGAAGACGGACGAAGACGAAGACGGACGACGACCAGAGTCCCACGCTGCTGGCGTGGAAGCTGAAGCTGGCGCCTACGACGACTGGCAGGAATGCCGCAGCTGCTGCTGCTGCTGCTGCCGCGGACGGGGCCGGGGCCGCTGCTGCTGCTGCTGCTGCTGCTGGAGGGCGGGCGGGCTCGCTGGCTGGCTGGCTGGCTGGACTGCTGCTGCTGGAGGAGTGGCTGGCTGCTACAGGCTGGACCGCTGATGCTGGCCGGTACCACTGCTGCTGGCCGGGACTACTGCTGCTGCTGCTGCTACTGCTATTGCTACTGCTACTGCTACTGCTTCTGCTGCTCGGCTGTACAGCTGGCTGGCTGGCTGGCTGGCACCTGAAAAACTAGCGCTTTGATTAGTGCTGGAATGGCACAACCGAAGGGCGGTAACCTTGTGGAGTACCGCCGGAGAGTGGCAATTCCGCTATTGCTGAACATTGTATTTCTACTGGACATTCAATGAATGATGAGAAGACAATGATTTTGTCCACAGCAACATCATTCTGGGACTCCATTCTTAAAGAATCCATATTAATACGTCTGGCGGAAAATCTGTTGAACCTTGACAGCGGCTACCAGCTGGACAGTGCATGAAATCCCATCATCTCCACGATTTACTCTAATCGAAGACGACAAAGTGCGCCGACGGCTGCGGCAAAAAGCAACGCAGAGGCGACTGAGTTCCGCTATTTCACCAGAGAGGGCGCTGCCGGCGAGCAGTGTGGTCCATCTATCAAGTTTTCGATGCATGCGTAGAATAGTTACAGCGCGCTATGTATTGCGAAACGGAGGACGTTTTCGCCAGTCTGCGACGGCTCACCTGAAGATGAGTGGCAGATGCCCAGTTAAAATATCGTGTGAGGTATTGAACGACGACCGGCTGCAAGCCAGAAATTTGTTTGAACACGGTAATAATTGAATTTAATTGGAGTAATCCTGTTGGTGTTAGTGTCAAGTGACACACTGCTCTTGTAATCTGTTCTTCATGAACTCCACTGTAGGTATATACCTATCTGCCAATGTATTTAATTGTTATGATGTTATTTTGCTCATCAGAAATTTTTATTGTCTGCTCTCCCATCATGATCATTAATAATTCTGGCCTTTTATTTACCAATTTACTGTCATTACAGGATGCCAATACAAATATTTCTGTAGCTATAGATTGAGTTTTACTTTTCCATCTACCAAACTGACAACTCGGTTTTTATCGCTATAGTTTATCTTACGACGAATCTTTTCTGTTTGAAAGAATAACGTAAGACTGTGTTATGGTCGCATCGCACAATGAAGACTACGGGTCGGCTGCCATCTCTAAGGGTATTCCAGACCTTGGGACCCATCGATTTGGATGAGATCAATCGTAATGGTCAAGGGCCACTTGAAAGTACCTCTGCTGAGAGATTTTAGGTCACTACGAACCCGTTTTCGTAAATATCAAGGCCAAGGTTGAGGCAGAATCCGTTGCAAACTTGATGGAATCGATAACATCTGCTAAAATAAGGAAAAGCCACTTACACGCGTAAGGCCATGAAACTAGTTGCTTCCGAAAGTATTCACGTCTGTCTGCTGCAGATACCCATGTGAAGGAAAGCTGTTGCCAACTGACGCTGTTCGCATCTCAAGCCAACTTCCGTGATTGTGTGTTCCAACTACAACTCTTCCAGTATTTTTTATTCTCTCGCGAAATGAGAAAAGCTGATGGTGAATATTATTAGCTGTTAGGTCATGTCATGTTCCTAATCAAAATCGAGAATACATGACGTATGGACAATTTTAGTGGGATCAAAAATGGCTCTGAGCACTATGGAACTTAACTTCTGAGGTCATCAGTCCATTAGAACTTAGAACTACTTAAACCTAACTAACCTAAGGACACCACACACATCCATGCCCGAGGCAGGATTCGAACCAGCGACCGTAGCGGTCGCGCGGTTCCAGACAGTAGCGCCTAGAACCGCTCGGCTACTCCGGCCGGCTTAGTGGGATCACCTCTATTGAAAATTTTCTCATTTTTCATGATTTCAGCTGCTTCTCGAACTTTATTTTTCTATAAATATTACTCTCTTCGGAAAGCTCTTACATGTTACTGGAATCTATATCCACTCTGGCAGATTTTATATTTTGCTTTGAATACGCATGGCGTTCGTGCTCTTTAACATGTTCTTTCCATTGTCCTCCAAATATCACACATACAGAGTTTGCCACAGCTATTTTTACATGATTCTAGGATTTACAGAAGGGACTTCATAGATTAAGTTTTCATAAGGAATCTATGTCCGTATATGTAGCCCTTGGAAGTAAAATAAATTTTAAGGTCAGATCACTTTCAAATGTTCCGCTTTACGGTACGGTGCATAGTGGTAGAGCTGCACAAGGAATGTATCGAGAACGTTTTACGGATCGTCTCAATCTGCCACGTACCATTTTCGTCCGGCTACGACACCGAGAGACGCTAGTATGCTCATAACTAGGAGGCCTCGCTATGACGCCCCATAGTCGCACACTATGGTTTCTGGGCCGAGTATTTTAAAGCATGAGTAGCAGATACACCATGTACAACGAACAGCAGGATCGCGATTTGGAGCAGCTTTACCATAGGCAAAAGCGTATTGTTTCCTATGTCTGACCAGGAGCGGGAGGTATAAAAGTGCTCCAATCTCTGAACTTACTTTACACCGAAACACTGCATTTCCGGGCATGGGATCGTTATCAAAAAAGTATCAGTTTCTCTCAACAACCCCTAGGAGTTTGTAATACGAACTGAAAAACACCATATATATAATTTGCCACAACCGCGCGTCACTTCTTAGTCTCGTGCAATAAGCAGTGAGCTGAGAAAAGTCATAGATTACCTCCCAGTATCATGTCGCCCTAATTGTGCAGGAAGTTCTTTAAACCGGTCACAAAGAACTTAAGACCAGAACATGGCGTACTGACATCCATAAAAATTGTATCATTGTTTGGTAACATGAAGTCCACCAATGGCTGCAAATGATCTCCAGGAAGTCGAACGTAACCATTTCCAATCAATGACGTTCCATATAAACGCAATCCACAACGTTATCCAGCCACCACCAGCTTACTCGGTGGCTTTTTGATGACAATACATTAACGGCTTCGTGGGGTCTGCTTCACGGTCACGAGCCCAGGAGAGGCACTGCAGGCGATGTTATGCTGTTAGCAAACGCACTCGCTGCTGTCGTCTGCTGCCATACCGTACAAGTATTAACGCAAAATTTCGCCACACTGTCTTAATGGATACGTTCGTCGTATGTCTCATAATGACTTCTGCGGATATTGCTTTGTTAGCAGTGACATACCTACATAAACGCCGCTGCTCTCGTTAGTTAAGTGAAGGTGGTTGGTCACCTCGTTGTCCGTGATGAGAGGCAACGTCTGAAATTTAGCCCGCCCAGTTAGCCGATCGCTCTAACGCACGGCTTTCCGCAGTGGGAAGGAGCGCCTGGTCCCCGGCACGAATCCGCCCGGCGGACTGGTGTCGAGGACTGGTGGGCCGGCCAATCTATGGATGGTTTTTAGGCGGTTTTCCATCTGCCTCAGCTACACTGTGTCGCGATTGCTACGCAAACAAGTTCTCCACGTACGAGTACATCACCATTACTCGACCCCGCAAACATAGGGGTTACATACGTCTGGTGTTAGACGTTCCCTGGGGGGGGGGGGGGGGGGGTTGATGTGTATGATCACGCTGATTTCATCTGTGCCTGTCAATAATTCGCGAACCAATGCTTTAAGTACACATTTCATCCCAACTCCTAAGAGTTGGACAAGTGGTCTTTGAACTTCGTTCTTTTCATCCAAATATCGCAGTAGGCTGGGTCTGGAGGAGGGTATTTTGGAGGGGAGTTCTAGTTCCGACATTCGCATGAGTCCCAAGAGAAATCTCCAGAAAGCCTTAGTCAGGAATAGGAAGTATTTGAACTTATTATTGTCTATGTGTATATTTTTATGTATGTGTTTGATGTTTTCTCAAATGACAGTTAGTTTCCTATTCATCCATAGATATTTTACGAAATAATATTAGACATCTTGTGTTAACTGAAGAAGAATGTAATTTAAAAATAATTCTGTGTGCGCAGTGAGGGTTAGTGCCGTAGATTTTTCGTACAAATGTCTGGATAAAATCACAATTATTTCGTATTATTTCGTATTAATGCATTATTTAACTATCAATCTTGAGCATAATGTTTATACAAAGAGGTATAACGTTTGTAGAACAGATTAATCACCAGTCTGGACTGTAGCTTCCCGATATATGGTCGATGGGCCAGCTACAGAATCACTTTGTCCCATTTTTTTTTACTTCCTTTTCGATGCTGTCATAGTTCTTGCATTAATTTATGATATCTGTAATTCCTAGCATATTTGCAGGTCACGCAAAGCATCTTGGATATTTCGTTATTTTTTTAATACCTATTTTCACGTACGTATTTTGCCGTGAGGTTCTAAGCACTTTAGTCTGGAACCATGTGACCGCTATGGTCGCAGGTTCGAATCCTGCCTCGGGCATGGATGTGTGTGATGTCCTTAGGTTAGTTAGGTTTAAGTAGTTCTAAGTTCTAGGGGACTAAAATGACCTCAGATGTTGTTAAGTCCCATAGTGCTCAGAGCCATTTGAACCATTTGAACTTACGTATTAGCAAATAATTTTATTGTTCCACTTTGAGCGTTAGTACTTTTGTTAGTACTGTTGTTCACGACCCAGCTAAATTCCAATTTATATCTTTACACAGAGCTAACTCATAACTATCACGCAAATAAACTTACACTGGAAAGACATCGTTGCAAGCGAAGTACTATCCTCATGCCAGCTCTTGGCACCCATTTGTTACCCTTGTAGGAATAACACACCTACTTCGGAAGCGAGCACGTTACTGTGTACTGAAACTGGTATCCAACAGGCAAAATAAATAAACTGCGACTACAGACTAATACATATACTTTTGAGTGTTTCCTCGGTCGCTGGAAAACTACTTCAGTACCTCAACACATTGAATGAGATACTACGCTCAAGAAAATCCGAAAAGTTTAAAACTGTCCGTCACAGATCCTGAACATAGGTTTATGCAATAAGAATCACTAGACCATGAAAGTTACTGTAGAGTGACAGCTGTTTATTATTAAATAATTTTAATTATTTAATTCCCTACCCTTTTATATCTAAAACATCTTTAATTACAGAGTATAAAATATTTTAGGGGTATAGTTTAACTAACATTTTAAACACTGAGGGCTTAGTTGTTTGTTTATTCTCCTTGGGAATCTTAATTAACAGTTTTATCCCCCTGCAGAAACAGCTGTTTTTCGTATGTTTACTTTTGGTAAATGTAATTTTAATTTGTATTTTGTCCTATAATCACGAATGCTGCTGTTTGTGAGATAACTACTGATGTTCTTCTTCATGTGAAAAGCAGACTAGTAAAGGTACTCACGTGGTGCAGTTAGAATTCCTGTCGGTACAGACTGATTGTTACAGGGAGCTGTTTACTGGATTCACATATTTTCTTTAGAGCGCTTTCTTGTCCATTTGTTCCATAAAAATTTTCTATCGATTTTAAATTAACTTTCCAATGAGGTAGGGACTTGAAATTTTGAACATAGCTCAAAATTGGATGACAGTGTCAAAGTGAGGGGGTATGGTCCACTACGGTAAGGGAGGGCGTGCGGGTGGAAATGGGGTGACAAAGAATCATAATGCAAAGCACCCCGCTCCCGCCCCATCCCCCGCTGTGCACTTTTCGACCTTGCACGATGCCTGTGCTTAGCAGATCGAGTCACAGCCCGCACAGCCGCGTTGCACATAAAAATTAGGTACTGCAGAAAGAGCCTGTGCAACTCATTCGATTTACAAGTGCGTCTCTGCAACGCCTGATGTGGTTTTACCATGTGTATGATTGTACCAAATTGGGCATACGAATCACTTGCAAATGAGAAAAAATAACTGTGACACTAAGACCCCATACATGGAAATGGGGGAGGGTGGGAGTGAAAAGGGATGATATAAAAGCGTGCTGTGTTTTTATTAACGTGCTCTTGTCTGTCTGTTCAGTACAAATTTTGAAATGAATTTTAAACTAACGTCTGGTGTGGATAGATACTTAAAACTTTCATCATAAGTTAGAACTGGTTGGTAATGAAAAATTAACTTGCTTTCTTGTGCGGTGTGTGGTGGAGAGTACTTTATTTAGCACTGTCGTTTGCCGATGAACCAGAGGTTAGAAACTTTCGACGTAGCTCACAGCTGAATGACGATACAATATTAAATTATAGAATGGAATCTTCACTCTACAGCTGAGTGTGCACCGATACAAAACCTCCTCGCAGATTAAAACTGTGCACCGGGCTGAAACTCGAACTCTGGGCATTTGCCTTTCGGAGGAAAGTGCTCTACCGACTGATATACCCAAGCACGGCTCAGAAGCCCTCTTCACAGCTTTAATTCCGCCATTAGCTCGTTTGCCAGCTTCCTTGCAGAACTAGCATGCCTGGAAGAAAGAATATTGCGGAGACATGGCTTAGCCAGAGCCTGCAGGATATTTCCATAATGAAATTTTCACTCTGCAGTGAAGTGTGTGCTGATATGAAACTTCCTGGTAGATCAAAACTGTGTGCCATACCGAGACTCGAACTCGGGACCTTTGTACCACACGAGTCTCTTTCTGGCACACAGTTTAAATTTTCCAGGAAGTTTCAATATTAACTTGTTTTCTTGTATGGTGTGTGACAGAGGGTACTTTGTGTACCACTGCCATTCCCCATTTTTCTAGGCAGTTGTGTACGTTCGCAAGAAGAATGGTTGTGGTAAGCCTCCGTGTGAGATCGAATCTCTATAATTTCTACCTTCAAGCTCTTTGTGTGAGCTATACGTAGAAGGAAACACCATATTGTTTAAATGAGGTGAAGAGAAACTGAAATAAACTAGAATTTTATCATCTGCCTCCTTTGTAAACTCATCAACATGTTTTAAGTCGACTTATAATTTTCGATCACACAAGATTAGAAAACATAAATAATTATAAAATAAAATAAATTTTTAATATAGCACTTTTTACATTGGACTAAATAATTTGAATTTATTGCTCCTTGGCCATCCAGTTTCCTCACCCCCATACAAATTCCTCTTAAAATTTGTGATTGTGTATTTCTGGTAGCTATAATAAAGCTAACGAGATACATAACGAAAAATATTAGGTGCATATCATACATAATTGATGTATGAATAATTTAGCCCCTAGTGCATGCGTCCCAAGTTTTTCCTTATAAATCTTACAAGTATTTTCATAGCTATCAAAAATTCACAGTCACAAAATTTCAGAATTGTCTTTATGAGATTAAGAGTGTTTATGGGATTGCAGAAATTATTTATTAGTCGGATTTAAAAGCGTGTTGTATTAAACATTTATTTTATTTAAATATTTAATGACTTGTTATTCTAATGGCCCTTTTCTGTACTTTCAAGTGTACATCCATATTGTGTATATAGTTCGCCCAAAAGTGATTCGATTGCTAAAGACAGAGTGCATATATGAGCGATATGTAATTGTAAGGCACTGTTAGACACTGCTCACAGAATAATAAGGGCATTGAATGCCGATGACACTTTATTCGCTGGAGTTTATGTGCATTCATTCTGTCTCAGGTTAAAATCAACATTAATTCCTTAAAAAAATTGTGTTTGTTGTACAATCTACGAAATTTTCATAGATATTTAATTTTACAGAAATTTTCCTGCTTTAAGGATATGTTCATATTGACCGTTTTCTTTGTTGAACGTAAGTTTATTTACTGCATGCCCGCCAATTATAAACTTCCTTTACGGTTTCATTTACGTTTTGTACTAGAAGTTCTGGTTTTTATATATGTTACCGTCCAAACCCGATTTTAGGATGAAATAGTTTTGCGTAACTAAAAGTTGTTCATGCTGTTGTCGATAGGATGAAACAGTTTAGTCTAGGTCGAATCGGTTTATCCTAGTCTGAATTTACATGCTTTAGGATAAGTTGGTACATCCTAGTCTGAGCTAATTTTGCCTAGTCGAAACGCATGTCGCTGCCTGTACGAACGGGGAATCCCCGAATCATTTCTGTCTCCGCCCCTCGCGCCTCTCAACCGCTCTTCGCTCGCGCTGTTCTTTGTTTTGAACGGTATTTTACATCGACGAGTGTGCTTTTTATGTTGCTGGTTGCGTTTAAAAGATTTTATTATAATCCTAGTATAATTACTGTGAGGCGTTTCATCATGGATGAGCTTTCGTATAGGAGACAAGCCAATCAAATGCTGTGGAGAGAAAAGTTTCTGGAGGAAATTTGATTGATTTCCAAACACAACCAGATGGGAATTTAAAACTCTTTCTAGTTTACCAAGACCATCTCACAAAATTTGTTCTCTTTCGTGCGTTAACATCAAAGTGGGCTGAAGAAATGGCTTATCATTTGAACGTCATATTCCTAACTGTAGTGGCGCCATGCATTCTTCAGTTTGATAATGGCAGAGAATTTGTCAGTAATAAGTGTACTCGCAAAGCTTTGGTCAGAACTGAAAATTGTGCATGGAAAACCAAGGCACAGCCAAAGTCAGGGTTCTGTTGAAAGTGCCAAACAAGACATTGAAAATATGATAAGCTCTTGGTTATGGACGAGAATTCGCCGAAGTGGTCGGAAGGATTAAGGTATGTCCAATTCACTAAAAATCAAGCTTCACTCTGGCATAAAACAATCGCCGCACAAAGCATTATTCAGAATTGAACCTAGAGTAGCATTTTCCACTTCCTCGTTGGCTCAAGAAATCATAAATGATATTCAGGATGAAGATGACCTAAAGAAGGCAATCGAAGACAATAGCAATACTGAACATTGTGAAAATTGAAACAAACGACATTGAAAATGCTAGAGAAATTGCGACAGAAAATTTTAAAAAATAAGCTAAAAGAATGAAAGCTTCCTCTGAAAAATCCTATCCACTAGCTGACATTGGAGACAACGTAACTATACCTATTCCATATGTAGATAAAGGCAGAGGCGACTTCGCAACATAATTGGAGTAATATTTCAAAAGAGTGATAAGGGCCTCCGCAAAGTTGGCACCAAACATGGCGTACTTCAAAAACATAATTGCAGGTATAATTTTATTAAAACTTTTCACAATTTCTTAAATAAAATATTTTGTTTAAATTCTTTTTTATTTTTTAGAACTAATTTCGACGTCGGCATTCGGAAGCTTTTACATGTGGGGGATATTAGCCAGGATTTTGAAATATCTTAAAGGACTGAAGCCACAAAACATTCTGTTGGATCAGGGCAAGGTTTCCTTAAATACAGTTGCATAAAAAAACTGTACAACAGAGAAATGCAACTGTAAGAAAAACAAAGTACTCTTAAATTGTAAGTGCCGCCAAAGTAAAACTTGCAAAAATAATTAAATATGCAAATAGCAGATAAGGCGAATTTTGTAGATAGATCTATGTAAGTTGATCTAGTGATAGATGTGAAATTTCTGATTAGTTTGTAAGGAGGTTGTTTAGGTTTTCTTATTGGTAACGCCACGTAGCGCTCTGTATAAAAATCACTGGCTGTGCTGTGTGCAGTCTGTGGCTAGTTTGCATGGTTGTCTGCCATTGTAGTGTTGGGCTGTTGGTTGTTAACAGCGTGTAGCGTTGCGCAGTTGGAGGTGAGCGGCCAGCAGTGGTGGATGTGGGGAGAGAGATGGAGGAGGTTTGAAAGTTGTTAGACTGGATGTCATGAACTGCTGTATATATTAGGACTTTTGAACACTATTAAGGTAAATACATTGTTTGTTCTCTATCAAAATCTTTCATGTATCAATAAGTGTGTGAATTTGATTTCTTTGTTATTGTAATTATGAAGAAAAATTTCAAATCTGCATTGGCCACCGCCCAGAACAATTTGTAAAATTTTTTGTGGGGAGCATGGGGGCTATGTAAGTAGCCTGTTTAGGTTTTTGTGTTGGTAACGCCACGTAGCGCTCTGTGTAAAAATCACTGGCTGTGGTGTGTGCAGTCTGTGGCTAGTTTGCATTGTTGTCTGCCATTGCAGTGTTGGCTGTTGGCTGTTAACAGCGCTTAGCAGTGCGCAGTTGGAGGTGAGCCGCCAGCAGTGGTGGATGTTGGGAGAGAGATGGCGGAGTTTTGAAATTTGTAAGACGGGATGTCATAAACTGCTATATACATTATGACTTTTGAATACTATTAAGGTAAATACATTGTTTGTTCTCTATCAAAATATTTCATTTGATAACTATGCCTATCAGTAGTTAGTGCCTTCAGTAGTTTGAATCTTTATTTAGCTGCCAGTAGTGGCGCTCGCTATATTGCAGTAGTTCGAGTAACGAAGATTTTTGTGAGGTAAGTGATTCATGAAAGGTATAGGTTAATTTAGTCAGCGCCATTCTTTTGTAGGAATTATTGAAAGTTAGATTGCGTTGTGCTAAAAAAAAAATATTGTGTGTCAGTTTCAGCACAGTCACGTGTAATTGTTCAAAGGGGAAGTTTCAAGTTAATAAATAACTTTAATGAATCCAGAATGAGATTTTCACTCTGCAGCGGAGTGTGCGCTGATATGAAACTTCCTGGCAGGTTAAAACTGTGTGCCCGACGGAGACTCGAACTCGGGACCTTGGCCTTTCGCGGGCAAGTGCTCTACCAACTGAGCTACCGAAGCACGACTCAGGTCCGGTACTCACAGCTTTACTTCTGACAGTATCCGTCTCCTACCTTCCAAACTTTACAGAAGCTCTTCATATCAGCGCACACTCCGCTGCAGAGTGAAAATCTCATTCTGGAAACGTCCCCCAGGCTGTGGCTAAGCCATGTCTCCGCAATATCCTTTCTTTCAGGAGTGCTAGTTCTGCGAGGTTCGCAGGAGAGCTTCTGTAAAGTTTGGAAGGTAGGAGACGGATACTGGCAGAAGTAAAGCTGTGAGTACCGGACGTGAGTCGTGCTTCGGTAGCTCAGTTGGTAGAGCACTTGCCCGCGAAAGGCTAAGGTCCCGAGTTCGAGTCTCGGTCGGGCACACAGTTTTAATCTGCCAGGAAGTTTCAACTTTAGTGAATCATATAGACTATTTTATTTCTATTCCTTTATTCAATTTACTTCCAAAAGCTTATAGAACAAACAAACATACCAATTTATCCTAAAGCATGTAAGTTGTAACTAGGATAAACCGATTCGACCTAGGCTAAACAGTTGTATCCTATCGGTAACAGGATGAACGAGTTTGACCTAGGCGAAACTAGTTTATCCTAGAATTGCGTTTTGCCGCTAACATATATATGATAACGGCGTTACTGCCATCAGCAGAAGTAACTTCTTCCCCATATGCAACACTGTCTCGAAACTCAGTGGTGAAGTAATTCATGAAATTATGTCACGTTCTATGGCTGAGAGTAAAGGTAAACAATAGTCAAGTTGCACGGCACGAGTTGAAAGCAGTCAGCTGCACTGGCTGGCGCTAGATGGATTACAGACGGTGAATGATGAGGCTGCAGGTAGCTCTGCACACGGCGGGGGCTCGGCTCGCGCCAGATATGAGCCACGGATTCCCGGATTCCTGACACGCAGCGGGTGAGCGCTCTGTAATGGGGAGCGGCCGCCTTGTCTCCCGGCGTCCAATTAAAGATCGCGTCGCACTGCGTGGGCCGGCGTGCCTCGGGAGGTCTCCCCAATTACAAGCCGCCAGCGCGCGCTTTGTCCTCCAAATAAGCACGCCGGCTATTCTGCCAGCTGCGGCTTTTCAGCGCCACAAATGAGATTCCAGGCGCGCGAATCCTGACGGTGAATGGAGCGCGTCCCCCACGCAAAAATCCCGCACTGTTTACGGCCGAACTGAGGCAAGTCAAAGACGCAGCGCAACTTCGCACAACTGACACAAAATAATGTAAACTTGTGTAGCAGTAAACTGTCCATCGAAAATGCACCAAGAGTAATACAGTTTCTTCCTTCAGAGAGTGCTGTTCTACGGTGGGTACACAGGTTTCAGTCACATTATTATCACCACCGTTTATCTTCGACATCAACGTGCAGTAACCACTAACAGACGGCAAGCGACAGAACCAACAGTGGAGGGTATATGTCGTTCGCTGGTGAGGGGAGGGGGGGAGCGGAAAACAGTGCAATTTATGTCGTAATGTGGAAACGGACCGATATATCTGACGTCCGAAAGGGCATTTTCACTGTCTTTCGGGCCAAATGTGCAACTATTTTCAAAACGGGCAGCTTCGTAAATTGTACTTTTATGGATATGGTGTCTGTTCTTTCTGATGTGCCCGAAAGCGGCTGGCCGGTGTGGCCGAGCGGTTCTAGGCGCTTCAGTCCAGAACCGCGCGACCGCCAAGGTCCCAGGTTCGAATCCTGCCTCGGGCATGGATGTGTGTGATGTCCTTAGGGTAGTTAGGTTTAAGTTGTTCTAAGTTCTAGGGGACTGGTGACCTCAGATGTTGAGTCCCATAGTGCTCAGAGCCATTTGTCCGAAAGAACAGACACCGATGACCTGCAGCCGTCTAGAACAAAATTAGAATTGTAATAATACCCGCGGCTCCTGACGGGCGTTGATATATATCAACGGGGACAGGTGAAAATATGTGCTTAGCCCGCCGGAGTTTCGGGCATATCCGAAAGAACAGACACGATATCCTAACAAGTATATAGTTCTGGCAATACCGGCCATGACTTTCTTCTCCTGTGCGGATGCACACATATTCCCCAAACTCTTACGGGACTTGGTAAGAATATCTTCCATAAGTAATGAGTGTGTTGGGGTGGGACACTACGAATGTAGTGTGTGGACATACAAGGTGAGAATGTGGGTCTTGCGGGAGGCGTGTGTGAGATAGTCCCTGCAGTCGCACTATCTTCTATGCCCTCGGGGACTCAGATGGACAGAGCATCTGCCATGTAAGCCGGAGGTCCCGGGTTCGAGTCCTGGGCGGGGCACACGATTTCACCTGTCCCCGTTGATATATATCAATGCCTGTCAGCAGCTGAAGGTATTAATATAATTCTAATTTTGTAAATTGTGGGCACAGTGGGTAAAGTATACCACGCGGCAAAATGGCGCCATCCAAAACCGGCCTCAGGGCAACTGTGGTGCACCAAGGCTCATAGATGACAGAGGTGAATGACGGCTGCGGAAATCTGTACAGGCGAAGAGATGTGCTCCTGTTGAGCAAGTGAACGTCCAGGTGAACCAAGGGGCTACCGAGAGTGTCTCCTCAACGACCGTTCAGCGAAACGTTGCTGCGTGTGGGCCTCCAATGTCGGCACCTGATTCATGCACCCACGCTGACAGCTGTTCATCGGCGACGAAGGCTGGAATTTGTACGCCAGTACCACAATTCGGCATCAACTGAGTGGTGAAAAGTGGCTTTTTCAGATGAAACAAGTTTTGTGAACCATCGGACCGAAAGCAGACACCTTTTGTAAGCAATCTGTTTAGGTTTTTATGTTGGTAACGCCACGTAGCGCTCTGTATGAAAATCACTGACTGTGCTGTATGCAGTCTGTGCTGTTTGTAATTGTTGGAATATTCGCTATTGTCGTGTTGGACAGTTGGATGTGAGCCGCCAGCAGTGGTGGATGTGGGGAGAGAGATGCCAGAGTTTTGAGAGGTCACTATAAGCGGACGACCTGGACGTGTGTCCGCCAGACAAAGGAAATTTGTAAACATGGAGGTCATATATATATATATATATATATATATATATATATATATATATATATATATATATGATGCATTTTGAACATTATTAAGGTAAATACATTGTTTGATTTCTATCAAAATATTTCATTTGCTAACTATGCCTATTAGTAGTTAGTATCTTCAGTAGTTCGAATCTTTTATTTAACTGGCAATATTGGCGCTCGCTGTATGGCGGTAGTTCGAGTAAGTGATTCATGAAAGGTATAGGTTATTGTTAGTCAGGGCCATTCTTTTGTAGGGGTTTTTGAAAGTCAGATTGCGTTGCGCAAAAAATAATGTGTGTCACTTTAATAATGATCAGAATAAGTAAATAAAAAACGAACTGAGTACCTTCAGTTTTACTCAGCTGTTTGAAAATCAAATAACGTAAGAGGTTTACTAGCAGAGTCACTCATAATTTTTCTATGGAGACGTTTCACTTTCAACAATCTTCGGAAGCTTTCAGGAAAAGGGATGCACAGTTATGGCCTGGGGAATTTTTTCGTGGCATTCCATGCGTGATATCGTCATTCTGGAAGCCACAACCGATCAGCGCACGTATGCATCTACCGTTGGGGTCCTAGTCGACTGCTACATGCAGCTTATTTTTCCTCGACACGATGGCATCTGCCAGCAGCACAACGCAACGTGTTACTCAGCTCACAGTGAACATGTACAGTTCGGAGAGCAGCAGGGTGAGTTTACCGAACTTCACTGGCCAACAGGTTCTCCGGACATAAAAGCAATCGAGAATCTGTGGGATCACCTCGATGGCACTGTTCGCGCCATGGATCCTCAACCGAGAAATCTAGGCCAGCTGCCCAGGGCACCTTCGGTACCTTCCAGAACCTCACTGACTGTCTTCCTGCTCATCTCGGTGTTTTCCGTGCTGCAAAATATGATTATTCAGGATTCTGAGTGGCAGATCCGTTAATGTGACTAGACAGCGTAATACAGGGCTGTTATAATGAAACTTTCTCTGCTTGGGGCTGTCACCATGGAAAACTAGTGACCATAGGACAATGAAATTTCGTGGAGTCTTTTAAGGGCACGAGAAAGAGAAATACGAATAAACCCGTGAAAGGAACACATTTTAAATTCCGCATGAAAGGGTAAAATTTGTTTCTTCCTTGTTATTTTCCCGTTCCATGTTGCAAACGTTGCTCAGTGTGACTATGATCTCCATCCCTGATAGCCTGGAACTACAGTAGAGACTGTTCTTAGCAGTTTTCGAATGGCAGACGACCATGGAATGTTCAGCTGTCGTGACAGAACTTATGCACTGCCAGAAGACCTCACATTGCGTCCAGTACTCTCAGACACGGCAACAATAACTTCTTCAACAGTTTTTGCTGCAATGGGCGTCGGCCTTTCCTAGGGACAATTCCCGAATAGCCAATTAATTCCAACTTTCGAAACATGTTCTTAAGCCCCGGTGCGGAAAGAGGACCTCTCCAAACTCCTTTAATGCGTCGATACTCATGAAGAACAGCGGCACTGCTGCTGTTGTTTTGACGAAACAGCTTTACGTGAAAGGCCAAGGCCTCATTCACCTTGTTCAGATGCATGTTGACTTTCTGGAACTGAAGTGCACGGTGACGCTAGGTGTTTCAACGCTACATCACCGTACAAGTTGCGGCGCCTAACGGCACGTCATGACACCAACAGTACTAACAATGTAACCCTATAGCGCACAGTCTGGACATCATTCCCATAAAATTTGGTAACCATGCGGTAAATAATCTTTCGTCTACACTGCCTAAAATAGCACAAGTTTAGTAATAATCACCCTCTAATTATCAAACTGATGCAGCGCATGATGCAATATAGAGTATGAAAGGGAACTCCACGGAAAAAGTTTCGGGTGTTGTTCTGTGGTGCCTTCAATGCTTTTTGTTAAGGTACTGGTAGTCTGGTGGGCGGTTACAGGGTAATAATACTGCACTGGATTTACAGCCATATGAAAATATTACAGTAGCGTGTTGCCTGCGGGAATGCTAAAACGTTCTCCCACGAGTACCGCAGGGGTCAGTCCTGAGCCCACTTTGTTTTCCTTGTATGTCAACGGCATTTCTTCAGTTCTGTCCACCAGCAAATGTCGTTTCCCTTCCGAAGATTTCTAATTTTACCTAAATATCAGACCTGATGACATCAACGCTGCAATCGTACACGAGAACGACGATCTTTCTATAGTCGAAAGATGTGTGTGAAACCCGGTACGTAAACTAATGCGACAAAGACCAGTGTTCTTTAGTAGTGTAGTAACAATTTATGTATTCGGCGAACAATTATTTCCTGCTCTTCCCGACTGTATTCCAATATATAAAAAAGTGTAGTATTTTCGTGTAACTTTAGATATGAAAACCTTCGCCATGTGCAGGAAGACTTCCCTTTTTCCTCTATGCCCTTAAAAGTCTCGGAACCTATTTACACCGGACCGAGCCTCGACTGTTGCGACGTAATCCATCACACGACTAGTGGGACCACTAGACGCTTAGAACAAGTCATTAATGCTTGTGTACGTTACATCTGCAACATCCATCTCTTTGACCACGTAAGTGTTCCACGCTCCCACTCACGTTGCTTGTGACCAGGAAAGTGTCTCCCACACGTTATGTTTATTGCGTCGCTCCTAAGCACATATGCATCTCGGTATGTTGCATAATAACTTAAGTACTTCTTATCTCATCATTATGGAAACAGAGGGTCTCAGTTATCTAGTGCCTTAGCTATGCTCTGCCATAAAACAAAATAATTCGCAAACTCCCCTTCTGCTGCTAGCGTCCGCCTCTGGGTCATGCTGTCCTGTATTCTGCACACAGTCCAGTGCTCTGTTGCTTTCTAGAAGAAAATGAAACACTTTCTTTTGTAATCCTCATAATATTTCTCCCAAAACTGGCATATGTGCCAAGTTTTCCCTCTGTGAGACAGTAAAGCAACAGTGAGACATGGGATTCTTGTTGAAATAACTTATGGGAATGGAAGTAGGTGACGTCGTCGACAACCGCCAATATTTCAACAGCAGGACAGCCGGTTATTTTCAGACACATTGCAACAAGTAAGCGCTGTCCAAGGGAATTTAAAACCTCAGTTTTTAAAAAAACTCCTGAAAGATAACAATCGCACGCACTGTAAACATCACATTAAAAACTCGGTAGATTTGTTACGTCGATTAGAGGGAAAGCGTCTTGAAACGTCCCCTTAGAAAAATTATGCAAGACTGTGCTTAAACTGACACACAATATTTTTAGCGCAACGCAATCTGACTTTCAATAAACCTACAAAAGAATGGCCCTGACTAACATTAACCTATACCTTTCACAAATCACTTACCTCACCAAAAATCTTCGTTACTCGAACTACTGCAATACAGCGAGCGCCACTACTGCCAGCGAAATAAAAGATTCAAACTACGGAAGGCACTAACTACTGATAGTCACAGTTAGCAAATGAAAGATTTTAATAGAGAACAAACAATGTATTTACCTTAATAGTCATAATATATATATATATATATATATATATATATATCAGTTCATGATATCAATTCTTACAAATTTCAAAACTCCAGCATCTCTCTCCCCACGTCCACCACTGCTGGCACCTCACCTCCAACTGCGCAACGCTACGCGCTGTTAACATCCAGCCGCCCAACACTACAATGGCGAGTATTACAACAATGCTAACCAGCCACTAGCTGCACACAGCGCAGCCAGTGATTTTTCATACAGAGCGCTATGTGGCGTTACCAATAAAAAAACCTAAACAGCCAACTTACATAGCCCCCATGCTGCCCACAAAAAAAATTTTTACAAATTGTTTTGGGCAACGGCCAATAATGATAAAATTTTTCATAATTACAATAACAAAGATATCAAATGCACACACTTATTGATGCAATGTTGGTCAAAAGCTAAAATGTTCCCACAGTCCATAAAGACAGTCCTGATCGTTCATCACAGTAAAATAACAGTGTTTTTCTCAATGTCTGAGCAGCAAAAGAAAATGCACACTGAAGTAGAGGATTTCCATGCAGTCTTGAAGAAGTAGTGTTGCCCTTCCAACGGAAAGACATGCTGACAGGTAATGGGCCACAACAGAGCAAACCCACAGCAGAGTCAGTCGAAGTTTTGAAGAATATTGGAAAGTTGGTCATCACAGAGTAGACCCATTGTAGTCCTGGTAGAGATTATGTTATTGGTGGGCCACCAGAGGTGCAGACCCACTGCAGTCCTTGTAGAGATGGCTAGCAGCCAACTGTTGCGACTGTGCATGTGCACAATCACCATCGAAGAGTCTTGTGGACAATATAGCAAGTCCATAAACCACCACTTGTCCACTCACAAAGAATTTGTTTGAAATGTTCTTAGAACCAGCAATGCTGTTATCCAGCACCTTGCTGAATTATTAACACACGTGCAAACACTATCAGTCCCTACTTCTCACATATTACACATATACTATGACCAACAGAAACGTGTGCAGTGAAATGTAACTTACAAGTTACTTAATTTGATGAACTAGTGTCAATTACAATTTTATAACAGAAGGATACTATAACAAAGGTACAAAATACATCATTAAAGAACATAACAATACAAATATGATTTGTAGTAATACAGGCTTTACAAAAGAATCGAAATAACAAATACATCAGTGTTACAAAAATTATGACATAAGTACATACATAAAAGATCAGAATAACTTTTGAAACATCAACTTCACATATGAGCAACAAAACAGAACAGATAAATAATGTCTAAACGTGTTTACACAGTAAATAACATATTATCAGAAAAATTCTACAACGTAACGCATATCAGCTAAACACACAAACACAAGAAAAAATACAAATTCACATAGCGTAATAACACCAAATACGGGACAGTGTTTGTTTTCAGTGTGACATTTGGTACTGCAGTCCAACCCAAAACTTCATTCTGTAGATCTTTCGTCGTATCTCAACATTTGTTTCCACCAAAAATATCCTATCCAAGCATGCTTTCTGTATTTTGTTCACATCCTCTTTCAAAAATAGTTTTTCTCCACTGTACACTACTTTTTTGGCCAAATCATTTTCGTATAACTTCTCAATGCATTTCTTCCAACTCCTCATAGTTAGTTTCTTATATAGTCTAGCCCCTCTTAAGCTAACTCAAACCTACTGAGCTTAGATGCTAAACTAAGGGACGAGGCAATGCAGCAGCAGAAAACAATTAATACAAACAGCAATGAAAAACATGGAAGTTGTCAAATCAGGCAGCAATATTACAACTAATATAAGGCAATGAGCAGCAAACAAGAAAAATAAATAAGTCGTAAAACTAGCTTAACAGAGTAATACAAAGTGAAATTTAGTAGCACTATGCCTGGCAAACAGCAGCAGCAAATACAATAACTTATATCTAAACATGACAATGCTCAAGCAGAAAAAATATTACAGTAAAGACAACAATGCAGATAAGGGAAATGTATATTCACATCTTAATTTCTATGTAATTAAAGTGGTGCACCACAAAAGCTAATTCTACAAAAAAATACCAAGTAGTTGAAAAGAAAATTAAGTATGCAGTCACTGTAATTAATCCCTTCTTATTGTTCTTTCTTTCCGAAGTGCTCCTTTTTCGAAGAACGTCGATCATAAAATGATTATTTAATAGATCTGTTGACAGAAAGTGTTCACATTAGCAAATGCATTTAATTTTATTTTATAAACCCAATGCTGCAACACAGCTGGAAACTAGATATCAAATGGAATAAGCAACTATGGACAAAGCATAAAAATATCATTCAATAGTCATGTGACATTTCATAAGTTAGTAGAATTCTCACAACTCTCGTAGAAAGACGTTGGTTATAATCAGGTGTCAGATGTAAGTATCTTTCCAAGTAATGAGCGTGTCGTATTTGCGATGCTTTCTACAAAGGACTGTCAATAGCGAGGATAATGGTCTCCTTTTTTTTTTTTACCTAATGGCTTTCTTTTGTCAGGTGGCTGTCGCGTAGCTGGGTGCCCACGATGCATTACGTGCAGGTGGTCACTTAACTGTCTTACCGAAATATTTAAGACACCAGTTTCCACTACAGTGGCAGTCTCATACAAAACTTTCACAGGTCAAGAATTTGCGTTACAAATGTGTAGAAACAAAATCCTTTAAATATAATAGCGTCCAAAATATTTTCGCCAGCATAGTGATACATTCACGCATTTACACACATTTCATAACTCTTAAAGTAGGATTCTCAGTTTCCAACATCCTTCTTCACAAACCAGAGTCCCTAACCACTACTCATTATTCCTTACCTTATTACACATATACATATTCGTCGACACTTCTTCAATATTTCATCATAACAGATACATAGCATAACCAAATAACTCATATAGCATCAGCTTAAACATACCTCAGCAGCATAATTCACATCGTCGTCGTAATAATAACATCATAATACCTCAGTCAAATCTCAAAAACGTCATAGTTTTCTGCAATAATTTCAAAGCCTAAAAAAAATTCTCTGCTCATTTCAATAGTGTCGTCTACCTCAAACGTACCTTAAAAATCATGACCCCATACCAAATGCGACATTCAAAGCTCTCATAGTATCGCAATGTTTCCCAAAGAATATGAACATTTCACATAGACAAAATACAATTTCACAAGTGTGAAGTTATCCACCTGTGTAATTACGTAAACATCTGTCACTGATGTAGTAAAATAAATATTTGCCTCTCTCACTTAAATGATCAGGTAGCTGTGTAATTTATGTGTTAGAGAAATATGGTACCGATATGTAAAGTTGTATAAACAAATACCACATTAGCTAGGGCTCCTTGTGCTTGCCAAACACATGGTACACAAAGTAAGCGTGTACCCCCCTGAGGATTAATGTAATTATATCCTCAGGTGTTACAGATTACAGCAATGGAATGAAATGTATCACGGAAAACCTTTGTATCATTGTACTTCAAATATCTTTAGAAATAAATGTTTTAAGTACAAAATTAGTGACTCAAATACGCGTACTGTAGCGCTAAACTGTGTGTCGTGTTGTAAGATAATCTCTGTGGAAGTGTCGTAGTTATCGTCCTCCGAAAGCTAAGTTCTGCAGAAGTCAATGTACTTACTTCATGATAAAAAAAGTGAAATGCTATGCGTATAGATATCGTAGTTACTACGCTTATTGCCGTGATGAAGTAAGTACTGTACTGTAACGTATTGTTGTGCTACAGAAAGGGCTGTCTCATTGTAGCTATACCACAAAGTTACTACTAAAACTTGTTTTCCTTTCCAGAGGAATTCAGAAAAACTGTGCAGATATAAAACAGATACACCGCAAAAGCACAATGTAAATTGTGTCACACATTAGTAGCGTCGTTATATAATTGTGTAGCTATCAAAGAAACCAAATGCTAAGTCATCTTTAATCTCACAGAAAGTACTTCAAATAAAGAATGTCTTTTCAACTAAACAAAAATTTTGCATTAAAATCTCATTAACAGTATATGTTCTAAGTATGTAAGCCTTATAGTCGCTACGTAATCGTGCAACTAACTAGCAAGAATCTACAAATAACAACACTGTGTCGTCAGTTCACTAAAACAATGCATTCGTAATTTCTGTTTAAATAAGTACTCTTGATTCTTGATTGGATATTTAACTTCAAACATTGTAGCATGTTAACAGATTATAAGTCTGACAAAGCATACTAGAAATGTGAAGTGAAAAATTTTATGGCAAAGACTAAGTTAAAAAACATTATCTTTCAATGAATGGTTTTACATGTGAAATGTGGTGCAAGCCTTTACTCTTCCTACTATGCAGAGCTACAGCTTCAACGGAATTATCATGGGGTATATGGTACATCGGTAAAGAATGCTCAAATTTTTCTCAAGGTTAGCGTCTATGTTATTTATCTGTGAGCCAGCCGGCGCACGCGGCTGCCTGCGGTGTGAGTCATTGTCTGAGTCTTTGTTGGCGCGCGCCGTTATTGGGATTAGGACACCTAACTTCTACAAATTCACCTTGCCGAGAGGGCCCTGCTCTGTTTGAATCCCGCCAGTTCCGCTGCATTTCAGGTCTGTCGTTACGATCATATCGTCTGTCGCCATGTCGGTAGTTCCTGTAGTTTCTTTCTTGTCGGTTAAGTGGTGGAGAATTTCTACCTGAATCGTAACTGCGCACTGGACCGTTGAGTCTGACGTTATTCTGTCTCCCTTGAAAATAATTGTTTTGGTTCCCATATTGTCTGTCTCTATGGTTATCTCTGTAATATTCATTACTACGGAAATGCGATCTTTCTCTGTAACTGTTACTCTGCCAGTGGTTGTCATATGGATGGTGTCTGTTTTGGTCACGATTTGTGTTGTGAGAATAGCCTTGTCGTGTCCAGTTATTATTTCTTTCATCGCGGAATTGAGACAGATGTGACCTGTAATTGTTGTGTTCCTGTTTCCGCGTTCCGCGATTGTCAGTATCAATTTCCAATTCTTGTAAGAGTCCCTGAAAAGCTTCAATGTCGTCTATGCATCGTCCTGCTAAAATATCCTGTCGCAAATGTTCAGGTAATTTGATTAAGCAAATGCGGATGAGTTCTGAGGGGCTGTATGGGTTTGAAAGATACTGATTCTTATGTAACATGTGTTCGAAATACTTCACAAGACTGGAAAATTCAGATTGTTCGAAATGTTTCATCATTATGATGCTATGTTTTACTCGGTCTTGTGTAGCTTGAGACCAATATGCTGAGAGGAAGGCATGATAAAATTCTGCTTCACTGTGACAATCGTGAATGACCGATCACATTCTTACAGCTGGTTCATTCTCCAAGTAGCCACACATAAATTCTACTCTGTGCTCTAATGACCAGTTGGGAGGAAAACAATGAGAGAATTGATGAAGCCACGCTTGTGGATGAATGTCGTTGCCAGAATTCTTAAATGTTTTGAATTTACGTGTAGTAATGAACAGCTTATAGTCAAAATCATCATGTCGGCGAGTCGCATGTTGGTCATTGTTACATCGTTTCGTAGGTTCCATCTCAAAATTCAGTCTACCTTGCCAATTTCTTTCATGATTTCCGAAATGTCCTGTGTTATTATTTTGTGGTTGTTCTGTATTTCTATCTCCCTCTTCCCGTACTGGGGCGCAAGTGTCCTCTGAAACATGTAATTCTTGTATTAGTCGAGCCAATTGATCTTGTACTTCCCGCATTTCTCTTTTGTGCTATGTCTTGATTTGATTTTGATTCTGTTTGAATTTTTCTAATCTGTTCATGCTCTTCAGTGTCAGTGAAGGCTACAGGTTTTGTGTCATTCAGATCATCATCTACCTTTGTAGGTAAGTTAGTGAACTGATCTGAAAGTTCGGCTACTTTATCCGATAGTGAAATTATTTCCTCTGTGTGTTTTTCTGAACCAAGTTTCAGAGTGTCCATTTGTGTTGAAATCGTATCTACTGTGTCCTTTAAGTTTTCCTGAGTTTTTGCAAGTTGCGTAACCGAATCGGTAGATGCAACTGAGTCAATTTTAGCTTGCAATGTCTCATGATTTTCATGAACAATAGTTTGCAGTTTTTTTATGGCTGCTTCGTGATTCTGTAATGCATTTTCATGCCGAGAAAAAATAGATGAAAATTTCACGAATTTGTGTTTTTACGTCGTTACAGACTTTTTGACATTTCGATTCAATGTTATGTAACTCATCAGTTAAATCTTCACATGTTTGATCAAGCGTGGTGTCTAATTTCCGAAGATTTTGTTCCATTGTGTCTAACTTTTGAAGATTTTGTCCCATTTGTTTCTGATTTTGTTCAGGTGTTGTGTCTAACTTTTGAAGATTTTACTGTGTTTGTCTCTGATTTTGTTCCATTGTGTCTAACTGTTGCTGTGTTTGTCACTGATTTTGTTTCATTTGTTGCATTAATTGCAATAATAGTGCATTAGTGTCTGGAATCTGTTCCTCTATGCTTTTCGGCAGTGTATTTGCACCGGCAACATTCACATTTTGACAAGGAAAAAATGTGTCTTGACTTATTTGAGAAAACGGTGAGGACGCAAAACCTGAATGTACAGTATTTCCTAGATTATGTCCTGTCATTTCGGATTCCTGACACAAGCTGTTGCCGACCGATCGATCGATAATGCTTCCCTGTTCACTAATTGTTTCACTGCCTACACCATTATTTGCAGCCCGCTCCATTTACCTATGCACTATTACCAAATTACTACTTTGAACACTAGTTAATTCATTACACGGTGGCGCTAACACACTGCTTTCGTCTTCACTGTCATTTCTCAGTTTACTTTATAGCCTAGTATTACGTTTTTCACACGTCATTATTGTCTCAATATTTCACACGACAACACAGAAAAACACAATTTGAAGAGCAAAAATAACATAGCAAATAATATCTAGTAAATTGCAAGCGCAGCTGCGAAATACTTGGTGCAACTCTACATGCATGGCACAACTGTTTTACTGTACAACAATGAAAGACTACAACTACGAAGGAGATTCTCTCTACAATTAGGCGCTAGCAATAAACAGAATCTACACTAATGACACAAACTACAAGAAAAAAATCAGAAGATTCCAGTGAGGTATCCTTGGCAAAGGGTCGACATATGAAACGTCCCCATAGAAAAATTATACAACACTGTGCTTAAACTGACACACAATATTTTTAGCGCAACGCAATCAGACTTTCAATAATCCCTACAAAAGAATGGCCTTGACTAACATTAACCTATACCTTTCACAAATCACTTACCTCACCAAAAATTTTCGTTACTCGAACTACTGCAATACAGTGAGCACCACTACTGCCAGCTAAATAAAAGATTCAAACTACTGAAGGCACTGACTACTGATAGGCACAGTTAGTAAATGAAAGATTTTAATAGAGAACAAACAATGTGATTATCTCAATAGTCATTATATATATATATATATATATATATATATATATATATATATATATATATATATATATATATATATCAGTTCATGACATCAATTCCTACAAATTTAAAAACTCTGGCACCTCTCTCCCCACGTCCACCACTGCTGGCGGCTCACCTCCAACTGCGCAACGCTACATCCAGCCGCCCAACACTACAATGGCGAGTATTACAACAATGCCAACCAGCCACTGACTGCACACAGCACAGCCAGTGATTTTTGATAAAGAGCGCTATGTGGCGTTACCAATAAAAAAACCTAAACAGCCTACTTACAATCTGAATGACTCTAATACTCTAGTAAGTTTTAATGTCGTCTTTCTCTTCATTCGTGTTTGTCTGATTCGATAGGGTGGTTGAGTTTTGTTTTCTGATTTAATGAACCTATTTCGACAAATGTTCACATCCAGTTACTTTTCATTCAATGACCAGTACTACGCGTAGACATATGGAGCTGCAATGGAATATTTCGAGGAAAGTGGCTTGGAGTCGATGGCTTTGAAACCTGCATGTTCTTTTTAAGATATGTAGACTGTACTTCTTTGTTTCGCGATAGAGGTTGAAAAGAATGGTTGTCTTCCTTTCCTTGACTCGGTGGTTGGGAGGAAGTTGGGTGGTACGATGGGACACACTGTTTATAGGAATCCTACTCACACTGACATGTTTGAGCAGGCAGATGGTTGTCACAATCCCGCTAAACGTACAGTAGTTGGTATGTGGATACATAGGGCCCATCTCATATCGGACTCTGAGCGTTTGTCTGCTGAGATATCTTATCTTTAAATCACTTTTCCTTGGAATGGTAATAGTGAAAGCAGACGTGCGTTGCGCTATAGACCAACTGTGTGTTGGGTAACTGATGATAATAAGGCGGTGGTACGAAGTATACGGCCTTTTTGCCTTAGGCAGGAGTATTTCGAACGGGACTGGTCGTATTTTTGGGGGGAAATATGATGTGAAGTGTTTTTCGACCACCGTCTAAGATCATGGTCCTTTTAGGGTCTGGACTATGTTGGTTTGCATAAGACGGGTGTCTACTGCATTCCTTGCAGTTATGGCACGCCTTATATTGGTCAAGCTGTCCGGACTGCGGAAGGCCTGTGTACTGAGCATAAACGACTTACACGCTTGCAACAGCCGAGGAAATCTACTACTGCGGAACGTTATCCTGCGTAATATAACAACATGGAAACTCTGACACGCGCTTTCAGTCATTGAGATAGTGTTATTAAGGAATGTGTTGGAATTAAATTAGCATGTAACGTTATAAACAGAGACGGTGATTTTTGCTTAAATCCTGCATGGAATCATGCTCTTTGTCTTCTCAAAAGCAGAGGTATATTATTACTTTCACTAACGATAACATCCGACGTCGGTCATTTTTGGTTTGTGATGACGCTAGATTATGAGTGTGATCTCTCTGGAGTTTCTCTTAAAGTCGGGGTTTTAAATTACCTTGCACAGCGCTTACATACTGCAGTTTCACCTTGAAAGCGGCAGGATGTGCTCCTGTCGAAATATCGGCGGTTGTCGACACCTAGCTACATTACGTAAGTAATATGATTAGTGAAGCAAATACTCCCATTAACGCTTTTTTTACTTTCATTTCTCAACCAGTCGTCACATTTTTACCCCTATGTTCGTTAACTGTGTTCATCGTGCTCCATACTCTGTCCCTAGAGGTGGAGGAGGTTAGTGTTTAACGTCCCTTCGAAGGTAGGGCCATTAGAGACGGAGCACAAGCTCCGATTAGAGAAGGTTGAGGAATGAAATCAGGCGTGCGTTTTCAAAGGAGCCATCCCTCCATTTGCCTGAATCGATTTCGGAAAATCAAGGCAAACCTAAACCAGGGTGGTCGGATGCGGGCTTGAACCGTAGTCCTCCCGAATGCAAGTCCAGTGTGCTAACGACTACGCTACCTCGCTCGGTCTTCCTGTTCTTCCCCAGTCCTTCTCTCATGACCATTGCTACTATCTCTCTAGCTTGAAACTGTCTTACTGTAACTTGTCTCTATCGCCTAACTCATGAAAGAATGTAAACCATGTTTATTTCTCTCTCTTTCTGCATCCCTAAATATTTTATGATTATGTACATTATATGTAAAATACAATATACTTATCGTAAGGAAGGTAATGTGAAGTATATAATCTTCCTCGTTAGATGTAGGAGAGGGTCTGATTGCCCTGAAAGGTTAAATATTTTTATAAATAAAGAAAATAAGATTGTAATAATTATTTTTGTGTCTGTGATAATACCTTCATAACAATTAAAAGAAGGTGATGCGTACTCACCGAAACGTACAACACAAAATACAGAAGGATAAAGTATCCTCTGTATGCCTATTGACAGACGCAAAGTACTGAGATGTCGTGCCGTTGCTGAGACTAACATCCTAGAGCCACTCTTCGATTGTGTTCACTGGAACCGTATAAAAGGTACATTCTCAAAAACCTATCCGTGCTGCTGCGCATACCTATTAACATTAAACTAACACTGCTGTTAAAAAAAAACTCGGGACAGATCGGAGCAGTACTGAACGCAAGTTTGAAGTCGAAGTGTAACGCGAACATTACTGTTGTCAGCAGTAAGTACCGTGAGTGAATGGAACGAGTTTGCAACAAAGACTGCGCATCATTTCGGCATTTGCTAATACTGTCGTACTTGGAGCAGCAGCCTGCCACCGTATTAGGCTCCAAGAGCTAAACCTTTGGAAGTATTCAATAGTTAGCAGAAGTCCCCTGATTTCCAGTTCCTTATACCTCAACCCTCTGAGAGAAATGTGATGGCTACCGCACATGTTGTGCAGCGAACGTTGGTGAGACGTTTGAGATTTCCTATGCTTTGTGACCACTGCTGAAGAAATGCTGAACTGTGAGGTAAATATCAATACAAAGACGTTAATACTGGTTGGTAACGTAGATAAATGTACAGGGAGTACCAGATTATTACAATAATCTTGTGCTTACACAGTTCTGGAACAACTTTCCAGTGTCACGTCTTATTTTTGCATTTTCTGCAACGTGATCTCTTGCTCAGCCAGGTTACCATAGTAAATACAGACAACAGAGGAACTTAAATAAAATAGTTCATGAAAGAGATGCTACAAATGGTTCAAATGGCTCTGAGCACTATGGGACTCAACTACTGTGGTCATCAGTCCCCTAGAACTTAGAACTACTTAAACCTAACTAACCTAAGGACAACACACACATCCATGCCCGAGGCAGGATTCGAACCTGCGACCGTAGCAGTCGCACGGTTCCAGACTGCGCGCCTAGAACCGCGAGACCACCGCGGCCGGCAAAGAGATGCTACACGTGTGATGTGTACAGACAAGTAAAAACAGAATTTGACTCATTGTTATGACGATCAAATGGCGAACGGTATTTTCAAATGACTCTTATTATACCATAATGAGTTTAAAGCCCTTTTAAGAGAGATGCAGTTCCATCAGAGACCCTAGTAACCGCTTCAGTCTCAAACTAATTACTGACGTTAATCGCACCTCAGAGATAAAGTAAATATTGTGCAGGCCTATATGTGAACCATCCCCAGCTAGGAACACTCGCAGAAAATAACACTCTGCACAGGTTAATACCGTTTCCCAACCACACAACGCTGGTCCTGGACTTAGCCCATCTTCTAGAAAACTCCAGGAAAGAATGGGGGAAGAAACAGGGGAAGAAATTCCAAATCTCATGATAACACTACATGTTCCTTTTGCAGTTTGGACCATGAATATGATTTACAGAATCGCAATGGAGCAGAGAGGATTCAATACTGTTTCTGTCCTCAATGGTACCACAACATCTGAAAGTCTAGCGAATGATTGTGACGAAAACTTTTGTACATGTTAAGTATGTGCAGATTAATGTTTTGTTTGGACAAAAAGAGAAAATTTAATTTCTCTAACTGTATTAGGTTTGGAAACTTATTTACTTCCTTTGGTTTTTAGTCTTTGTTCATCTCTTTCTTGGTTTTGTTACATAAGATATATGTTGGGATAGGCGACACAAGTTTCAGCGAATCTCTCCATTTCAAACTTTATATCACATTAATACGTCAGCAATAGTAACTCATTGTAGTGGATGGCAATGCAATGTTATCAAGTGATGGTTTTGTGTATTTTATGTTCATTGTTTTTGGCCTCATGGAATTAGGATACTATTAACGGAATAGGGATACCAGTAACAAAGGTTTATGATTCTTTTCACGCTTTTAAAAGCCATTGTCATTTCTACACCTACTCGCTATATTTGTGAAACTTAATGCCCTAGTATGTCCAGTCTGTCGTTCTGAGTTGTTGTTTAAACGACTCTTCTTCACCTGTGAATATACCGCAACAGTAACTGAACAAATATCACGGAATTAGACATCCTTACCCTGCATTAGTATGGTTACAACTGTTAATATTTTATAAGTAATTAAATATGTATTCATCTGAAAACATTGTGGGCATTATATTCGTCGGTTGAACAAAAGTGGAAGTATGCGAATTGAGTATAAATGGTAAAAATTCCATTGCCTATTTACTTGAGTCATGTAGTCGCCTAATACTGCCGAGTGCAAGAGGGAATCTCTGATTGAAATAGCTCGTGTGTTTTAATGTTGGGTCATGGTCACACACTCATACATTCATATACATCAGTTGTTATAGTTGAAAATACAACAGGAAACACTAGTGACCATGCGTTTAAACAGTCTAACAGTCGAAACCATCAAGTTTGTGGAATTCGCTAATAATGAACGACTGTCACTCAGAAGGATCAATGATGGTGACGAGCAGCAATAATGTACGATTAAATTAAATCAGTTATTCATTTCCTATTCACAGCTATCAGACTTACGAATGGTGTCGTTGCATTGAAACAGATAGAGGATATATATGGAACGCTAATCAAACATTTGAAGTGCAACCACTGTAGACGAAACTTGTCTATATGCATACAGATACTAGCTGATTCCTTTAAAAGAAACCTGATAAGCCACAGCTTCACTAAAGTCCAACATTTAGTCCACAAAAGTACAGATTTATGTCTCACAGCGCTATCCTACAATACATGGGACATATTAAGATTTTTAAATGTCTCCAGAGTTTATCACATACAGCACCACAAGCTCTAAATGGTTCTCAGAGCCTTGCAAATTGATAGGATCACAACTAAATCCTTGAAAAATAGCGAATACTACTGTTCTAAGTCCAAAGAAGGTGTTCGGAGCTTATCACTTGTAACGGAGACTTATCAATAATAAAAAAATTAACCGAGAATGCTAATTCGTAACCCAAAATATATCATTTGAACTTAAAGCAAATGGATAATGTTACTACCTCCACGAGTGATTAAAAGCGGCAGACATCAAGCGTGCCGCAGCTCTGTCTCAAGTATCTCCGTTTCGCAACTAGCTCCAACGGAATCACCGAACTTTAATGATGCGGAACGCCATTCAAATTTACAATAATTTAAGTCTATAGTTGACATGTTTACGGCAGTGCATCACTTTTTATTTTCCGACCTCAAAAACCGTTCTGTTAGTCCATTATTAGTATTCATTACTTTAAGTCAAAGAAACATCAGTAAATAATTAAATATAAATGGATTTAGCTTCTTTGTACTGGAGCCATTATGTGCCTTATAAATGGTGAATGTTCTCAGAATATGCATACGCTGCACCACATGTATGTGAGGTTCGTCTTCATTAATGTTAAAACGATTAGTTTCTCGATAAACTTCTAAAAACATCTTAATTTTACATCTGACACCCTGGAGAAAATACTGTTTTCATATTGCGTCTAACAGATGAGAATTTGGTGTCTGACACATTGGCAATGAGAGCTGTAGTTAAACTACGCTGTAATATTTATTGTTTATCAGACCGTGGTTCAGGGTGATCCGTTATTACAAATGTTTGCTTCGACTAGTGCCTAACTCCTCGGTTTTGATTGCTACTAAATACACCTGTGTTCTACTAATTTTTATGTGTACTGAGCATAAATACTGATTTGTACTTTTTGAAGCACAGCTGCCATTTTAGGACAATGAATTTGTATCAATGGGATGAGAATTTAGAAGTATCTGGATTTCCTGTAGAATCATTCTAAGTAGCGAAACTAGATTTCTAGAGTGTCGGCGTGGACCATGTTTATAAATTTGCACGGAATCTGCTTGCTGTCTTTCAGGGAACTGCAGTCACCCTGCATTAGAGGTTGCTTACAGAACACTGGTGCCCCCCACCCTACACTGCTTAAGTGTATATGAACATACAAGGCGGGAGGAAGCGAACCCCTACTATAGTTAAATACATGGCGGTGGTAATGATTTACTGCGTAAGTTCGTAGTGGTTCCTCATAAGTTTAATAAACACAACTGATATACATAACAATAATGTTTGTAATCAGTGATATACACTCCTGGAAATGGAAAAAAGAACACATTGACACCGGTGTGTCAGACCCACCATACTTGCTCCGGACACTGCGAGAGGCTGTACAAGCAATGATCACACGCACGGCACAGCGGACACACCAGGAACCGCGTTGTTGGCCGTCGAATGGCGCTAGCTGCGCAGCATTTGTGCACCGCCGCCGTCAGTGTCAGCCAGTTTTCCGTGGCATACGGAGCTCCATCGCAGTCTTTAACACTGGTAGCGTGCCGCGACAGCGTGGACGTGAACAGTATGTGCAGTTGACAGACTTTGAGCGAGGGCGTATAGTGGGCATGCGGGAGGCCGGGTGGACGTACCGCCGAATTGCTCAACACGTGGGGCGTGAGGTCTCCACAGTATATCGATGTTGTCGCCAGTGGTCGTCAGAAGGTGCACGTGCCCGTCGATCTGGGACCAGACCGCAGCGACGCACGGATGCACGCCAAGACCGTAGGATCCTACGCAGTGCCATAGGGGACCGCACCGCCACTTCCCAGCAAATTAGGGACACTGTTGCTCCTGGGGTATCGGCGAGGACCATTCGCAACCGTCTCCATGAAGCTGGGCTACGGTCCCGCACACCGTTAGGCCGTCTTCCGCTCACGCCCCAACATCGTGCAGCCCGCCTCCAGTGGTGTCGCGACAGGCGTGAATGGAGGCACGAATGGAGACGTGTCGTCTTCAGCGATGAGAGTCGCTTCTGCCTTGGTGCCAATGATGGTCGTATGCGTGTTTGGCGCCGTGCAGGTGAGCGCCACAATCAGGACTGCATACGACCGAGGCACACAGGGCCAACACCCGGCATCATGGTGGGGGGAGCGATCTCCTACACTGGCCGTACACCTCTGGTGATCGTCGAGGGGACACTGAATAGTGCACGGTACATCCAAACCGTCATCGAACCCATCGTTCTACCATTCCTAGACCGGCAAGGGAACTTGCTGTTCCAACAGGACAATGCACGTCCGCATGTATCCCGTGCCACCCAACGTGCTCTAGAAGGTATAAGTCAACTACCCTGGCCAGGAAGATCTCCGGATCTGTCCCCCATTGAGCATGTTTGGGACTGGATGAAGCGTCGTCTCACGCGGTCTGCATGTCCAGCACGAACGCTGGTCCAACTGAGGCGCCAGGTGGAAATGGCATGGCAAGCCGTTCCACAGGACTACATCCAGCATCTGTACGATCGTCTCCATGGGAGAATAGCAGCCTGCATTGCTGCGAAAGGTGGATATACACTGTACTAGTGCCGACATTGTGCATGCTCTGTTGCCTGTGTCTATGTGCCTGTGGTTCTGTCAGTGTGATCATGTGATGTATCTGACCCCAGGAATGTGTCAATAAAGTTTCCTCTTCCTGGGACAATGAATTCACGGTGATCTTATTTCAATTTCCAGGAGTGTATTATCTTTCCCTGCCAACGCTGATCACGCAGTCTTCGTGGTCGTAGTTCTTGGATTGCGTCTGCAAGATGTGTCAGTTTTTGACAGTAAACATCAGCATTGATGGTTACACTTCGGGAAAGCAACTAGTAGCACGCCACACCGTCGCTTATACGTCAGATGCACAACATTATCTTTTGCGGATGAGCGCGGGTCTTGCTACTGGGAGGTCTTGTTTTGTTTAGGCTCAACCATTCCTTTCTCTCCCTTTTGTTAGCATAAGGACATCATTTCTTGTCACCAGTAACGATACAGGATAGGAATGGTCGTCATTGATAATCAATTCATGAAGGGAAAGCAGACATGCTAATGTTTGTGATATTGTCTTAGTTCATGTGGTACCCATACACACAGTTTTTGAGCCTCCCCACTGCATAAAAATGATCACAGTTCATTACATCTGCCATTCTCGAGCACACTGACGTGTATTATTGTGGAGTAATGCGATTAAACGATCTTAATCAAACCCTGAAAGTCTTTCTGAACGCGGAGACTCACTAACGTCAGAACGATCCTCCTTAAAATGCGAAAATCATGTTCTTCCCCTTGCTCTGTCCGAAGGCATTATCCTCATACATGGCGCAAATGTTTCTGTCTGCCTCCGCTACTATCACCCCTGTATTGAAATCAAACAGAAGACTGTGTGGCAGATATTCAGATTCCTCTATTCGGAGCAGGCTGGAGTGGCCGAGCCGTTCTAGGCGCTACAGTCTGGAGCTGTGCGACCGCTATGGTCGCAGGTTCGAATCCTGCCTCGGGCATTGATGTGTGTGATGTCCTCAGGTTAGTTAGGTTTCAGTAGTTCTAAGTTCTAGGGGGCTGATGACCACAGATGTTAAGTCCCATAGTGCTCAGAGCCTCAGAGGTGACTGATGCATGCAATGAGTTGCACGAACTAGGTGCACCTAATGCTCCTAACTGTTCGGAACTGTTGTAACCCGACAACTCGAACTGGGACGGAACTGTTGGCGAGTCGGAACTGCTGCTACGACGAAACTGCGCGAATGTTGGTGGCGCATCATCTTACATCCGCAACTGGCGGAAGGATCTCCATTTGCGCTGTACTCTGAGGAAACAGAATACTCCCTATTCTCACCGCTCTCTTTGGCGACAGGCAACACTTCGCCGGATGGATATAACGTGTTAACGAGTTCATGGCGAAGGCAGAATTTAGTTCCGTACGTGAGCGGCATATAAAGGCGATTATTGTGGACTGGGAAGCGTCTAGTCTGATGTGTGCGTGGATGGCTTATTCTCGTGGTATGGCTGTCTACAATCTAACTGTATACACAGAAACTTTTGTGTATGCGTGGTGTCTGTCCTATCTGACATGGCCGAAAGAACAGGAGCTACACAGCTTCCGCAGCTCTTATACATTATATGCAAACGGAGGGTGGAGAGGTGACGAAAGGAAAGAAAATAAAGGGAATCACTGTTGTCAGCTGCATCGGGACATTATACGGCATCAGCGGAAACCGAGTCAAAATGTGTACCGGACCGCGATTCGAACCCGGGATCTCGTGCTTACTAGGTAGGTGCCGTAGGGAGACAGCGTTACCGCCACAGCGACTCTGTCGGTACGTATTGTAGTAACCGCGACAGGAACAGGGTGGCCGAGAAAGCGCGGCGGGACCAAACGGAGAGCGGCTGGCGAACAAACAAACGAACTGAAAAGACGGACACGAAACAACAACGGACGATCGAGAGACACCTTACGACGACAACACACAAGAAGCAACGGCATGACAGAGAAAACCAAACGAATCCAAGACGTCCACTAGTAATGAAAACAAAGAACGGTAAGCACGCTGTCTGTTGTCGAGGCGATATTTTAATACGCACGCAACGATAAGACTCACTGGCTGAGCTTTTTTTTCCTTTATTGATTTTCAACTCCCCCTGAAGGGGGCGGGCTGGCAGAGCAGCTTAGTACGCTACTCTACAGCCTACACGCTTTTATTTGAAAAACGGAAGAAGAAAAGAAACAAGAAAAACAGGCAATAAAACGGTGACAAAGTGTAAAATGGCCGAAAAATGCGGAAAGTTAAAACAGAAATCAAAACGGGTTGGCAATGTTAATCAAAGACACAGGAATCAGACAAATAACATAGTACACACACAATTAAAAAAACACGGCGACAGTCTTGTTTCTGTTCGCAAAAGATAAAAAAGTACTCAGCGACAGTATGATGGCTGTTCGCAACACGTCCCATAAAAAACACAACACGGAACACTCACTGTAAAACACTCACTGTAAAACACTGCACAAAAGGGCGGCACAAAGGTGACACTCCCGAGCCCAAGGCAGATTGGGGGGGGGGGGGGGGGCTTGAGGAGGGGGAAGAACAAGGAGGGAGGAAGGAAAAAAAGGAAAAGGTGGGAACCAAGGAGGGAGAGGATTAATAAAGGGGGAGGGGCAGGGCAGATGCGAGAGGGAATGAGAGGAGGCAGAGGAGGAAAATGCAAATGGACTGAGGGGAGAGAAGGGGGCAGAGGGAGGGGAGGTGGGGAAAAAAGAGGGTGGAAGGGGGGAGATGGAGCCTGGGAAAAGGACAGAGGAAAGGAGGGGTAGTGAAAATCAGAGTTTATAGAAGGGATAAAGGGAGAGAGGGCATCATCTGGGAGGGGGAGTTGATGGAAGCCACCTTGGGAAAGGAGATGGTGTAGAAATGGCAGGTAGGGCGGACACAACAGTGAAGACGTGGCAGGGACTGGGGGTGGGAGAGGAGAGGAGCAACCAGGGGGTGAGGGGGATCAAGGTGGCGGGAGGTGTAGAGGATGTGGATATGTTCGAGAAATAGGAGCAGATAGGGGAAAGGAATGAGGTCATAGAGGATCTGCATGGGGGATGGGAGGCGTATACGGAAGGCGAGGCAGAGTGCATGAAGCTCAAGCGTCTGGAGGGACTTATAGAATTTTTTTTGGGGGGGGGGGGACAGATATCCAAGCAGGACTTACATAACAGATGATGGGATGGATTAAGGATCTGTAGGTGTGGAGGATGGTAGAGGGGTGCAACTCCCTGTCTGGCCAGAGAGGAGTTTGAGAACTTGAAGGTGGTTGTGGTCTTTGGATTGGATGGAGTGGAGATGAGGGATCCAGGTGAGGTGAGGGTCAATGGTGAGGCCAAAGTAGGTGAGGGTGGGGGTGAAGCAGACAGGACGGGCGCAGACAGTAAGGATACGGGAGGTTTTCCACAGGTCGGGATAGAAGGCAGTGGCAAGGATGACATTGTAGACGGTGGCAAGGCCTGAAAGGATGGAGGGCGGGCAGTGTTTGAGGTGGCTGTAGGTAATGCAGTCATGGCCGGGAGCAGTGATGCGTTTAGTGCAGAGTGTGAGGCTGATGTCCCGTGTAGTGATGGGAGTGTTAAGTTCAGATGGTGGTGTGTGGTCCAAATACTGGAAGCTAGGAGCAAGGGGAGGAATGGAGGTATTCGTACGGTCCATGTCATCAGGGAAGAGGGAATAATCAAAGTGGGGATCATCTGGGATGGAAAAAACATCGGAGAGGTGAGAGGAGAAGTGGTTGGCCTTACTGAGGTTGTCAGGAAAGGGACGGTCATTAAGGAGGAGAGGGTACTGGAAGGTGGGGCGTTTCCCAGTAAGGCGGTGGAAAGCAGACCAATACTTGGAAGAGTTTATGGGGAGCATGGTGTGGAACTGTGTACATGTCTGGCGCCAGGCACGGCGTTTCTTCACAGTAAGCAGGTTGCGGATGTGTCGTTGTAATTGCCGGTGGTGGGTAAGTGTATCCCGGTCACGAGTGCTGAGAAAAGAGCGGTAGAGGCGGCGGGACTCTCGAAGGAGAAGGACGGCCTGTGGAGGCAGGGTGGGGCTGTGAGGGTGGATGGCTTTGGTGGGGATATGGGTGGCGAAGGCGTCAAGACAAGGTCTGGTGCAGGAAGGCAGCAGTGCGAGAGATGTCATCACAGATTGAAGGGTAAGGTCATGGCCGTCAACTTGGATGTGAATGGAGTCCCGGTAGGCATCCCAGTTGGTACAGGAGTAATCATGGACAAGTTTAGGAGGGACGTCGGGGCGAGGGGCGTTGCGGGGATGGCAACCATTAGAGATAGTGAGGAGAACAGGAGCATGGTCACTGCAAATGAGGTCAAGGACATCTGTGGTGATGCGCCCAAGGAGGTTGGGAGAGTCAAGGACCACAATGGGAGTGGTGTTGGATTCAGGTCAGGTGTGCTGAGGCAGGGGAACCAGGTCTAGCTGGAGGGTAGTGAGAAACTGATTCCACTGCTGGAGGTCGGCAGGATCACGGCTGTGGATAATGAGGCAGCGGCAATCACATAGGTGGAGAAAGTGCGGTCAATGTGGGCCAGGAAATCGTACAGGATGGGGGTGCGAGGGTGGAAATAAATGGTGGCACAGGTGATGGTAAGGGTGGGGAAGAAGAGACTGAGGGTGAGATGCTTGGCAGGATTGTTAAGGAGAGATTGGGGCCAAACAGGGAGGTGCTTGAGGTGGCCTATAGCAACTCTGCTACGCGCCAGAAGAGTATGGGTTATCGGTGTGGTGAAGAGTGTAAGGAGACATGGAGATGGAGATACAAGGTTGAAGGAAGGTTTCATTTGGGATGAAGGCATCCATTTGGTGCTGATGGAGGGTGTGGAGGAAGAGGAGTTTGTGGGTGGGCAGGGAGTGAATGTTGTGGTAAAGGATACGGTAGGGTTGTTATACCATGGGAGGGGAGAGTTAGACGAGGGTGGTGAAGGTGAAGTAGGCCTGGTTCTGGGAGTATGTGGCATAGGTGGTAAGATGGAACGGGCAGTGAGATCGATTTGGGAAAGGGTGTGGGAGCGCTGGAAGGGGTGGATGTTTTGGAGCACAATGGTGATGAAACGGATGATGTCCTCTGCAGTAGATGGAGGGCAGAGCGAGTTGTTGGGGTGGAGGGGGCCATCAACAGGAGGGGGCCATCAACAGGACAGACAGGGAACGTGAGCTCATGGGTGATTGGAGGAGGTTTCGCTTTACACTTCAAGGAGTAGGTAGGATGCGGTTCGTTACAAGTGTAGCAAGAGGGGGGAGAGGTGAGGTTGGGGAAATTCTTGAGGACGGGTGAAGCTTTGCAGTGGGGACAAGTAGGGAGGTTCTTGCAGGCAGAGGTAACGTGGTCATTGTATGTGAGGCAGCATTGGTGGTGGTAGGATTGGACTGGGGAACAGCAATTGTAGATGAGGGCTCCCTCAGTGAGGAGGCGGTCAATGGAGAAGGAGGATTCAGTGAATATCAGCATGAGAAAAGTCGGCCCAGTATCATTGAAGATGCGACGGGCCGACTGGATTTCAATGTTGGGCCAGGAGTTGAGTTCCACCAACACCACAGCCTCCGTGATCACGGGGTGTGGTAAGGGGTGAGGGTTGCACATTGGCCAAATTGGATACGGGGCATGTGGGAGAGGAGATCGGTGTAGAAGGAAGCATTGGGGGATATAAATGAGGACCGAGTCCTTGCGAGGAATCAGAAGGGAGATGGGGGCATTGGGGTAGTATTTCCGGATGGCAAGGGTGAGGGAGCGGGCATCAAGGAATTGAGGGTCAGGATTGGAGAGGACAAAAGTGTAGGTGCAGGCGTGGCAGGGGTGGGGTTCGGGGTCGCGTCCATGGGGGTGGGTGGGTTACCGGTATCGGGTTTTTTTTTGGAGGAGATTTTGGGGGAAGGGTCAACATTCAGGCGCTTTGAAGGTTTCATGGTCACGATGGGGTGGAGAGGGGGCTGGGGGACAGGTTGCAGGGGGAGATGGTGGGGGACAGTACCACCCCGAGCAGTGGATGACACAGAGGGAGGGGGCGTGGGTGTCACAGAGACTGTGGAACGTCGAGCCGAAATCCGCGCTGGCTTGGAGCCCATCGGAGGTGGTGCAGGGAGCGTCGGAAAGTCAGTAGCTGTCGATGGGGCGACAGCGATAGGGGAGGGGGAGTTGGGGGTGGTTACAGCCGAAAGTGGCGCAGGGTTGGGGTGGACAGGGAGAGAAGGAAGGACGGGAAGGAGGGTGGGGGATGAGCTCGATGTGATGGTGGTTGGAGCAGCGGAGGGAGAGGTGAAAATGATAGTGGTGGTGGGTTGGGACATGGTGGCGACGTGCGAGAAGAGCAGCGGCGGCGGCAGCGGCGGCGGCAGACAGCGGCCACGGCGAGCACCGGCAGGCGGCGACCGAGCGGTGGCGGCGGCGTGGCAGGCAGGCAGGCAGGCGGCGACGGGGGCGGCGACCAGGCGGCGGCGTGGCGGTAGGCGGCGGCGACCATGCGGCGGCAGCAGTAAGCGACCGAACGGCGGTGGCGGCGGCGTGGCAGGCAGGCGGCGACGGGGGCGGCGACCAGGCGGCAGCGTGGCGGTAGGCGGCGGCGACCATGCGGCGGCAGCAGTAAGCGACCGAACGGCGGTGGCGGCGGCGTGGCAGGCAGGCGGCGACGGGGGCGGCGACCAGGCGGCGGCGTGGCGGTAGGCGGCGGCGACCATGCGGCGGCAGCAGTAAGCGACCGAACGGCGGTGGCGGCGGCGTGGCAGGCAGGCGGCGACGGGGGCTGCGACCAGGCGGCGGCGTGGCGGTAGGCGGCGGCGACCATGCGGCAGCAGCAGTAAGCGACCGAACGGCGGTGGCGGCGGCGTGGCAGGCATGCGGCGACAGGGGCGGCGACCAGGCGGCGGCGTGGCGGTAGGCGGCGGCGACCAATGCGGCGGCAGCAGTAAGCGACCGAACGGCGGTGGCGGCGGCGTGGCAGGCAGGCGGTGACGGGGGCGGCGACCAGGCGGCGGCGTGGTGGTAGGCGGCGGCGACCATGCGGCGGCAGCAGTAAGCGACCGAACGGCGGTGGCGGCGGCGTGGCAGGCAGACGGCGACGGGGGCGGCGACCAGGCGGCGGCGTGGCGGTAGGCGGCGGCGACCATGCGGAGGCAGCAGTAAGCGACCGAACGGCGGTGGCGGCGGCGTGGCAGGCAGGCGGCGACAGGGGCGGCGACCAGGCGGCGGCGTGGCGGTAGGCGGCGGCGACCATGCGGCGGCAGCAGTAAGCGACCGAACGGCGGTGGCGGCGGCGTGGCAGGCAGGCGGCGACGGGGGCGGCGACCAGGCGGCGGCGTGGCGGTAGGCGGCGGCGACCATGCGGCGGCAGCAGTAAGCGACCGAACGGCGGTGGCGGCGGCGTGGCAGGCAGGCGGCGACAGGGGCGGCGACCAGGCGGCGGCGTGGCGGTAGGCGGCGGCGACCATGCGGCGGCAGCAGTAAGCGACCGAACGGCGGTGGCGGCGGCGTGGCAGGCAGGCGGCGACGGGGGCGGCGACCAGGCGGCGGCGTGGCGGTAGGCGGCGGCGACCATGCGGCGGCAGCAGTAAGCGACCGAACGGCGGTGGCGGCGGCGTGGCAGGCAGGCGGCGACAGGGGCGGCGACCAGGCGGCGGCGTGGCGGTAGGCGGCGGCGACCATGCGGCGGCAGCAGTAAGCGACCGAACGGCGGTGGCGGCGGCGTGGCAGGCAGGCGGCGACGGGGGCGGCGACCAGGCGGCGGCGTGGCGGTAGGCGGCGGCGACCATGCGGCGGCAGCAGTAAGCGACCGAACGGCGGTGGCGGCGGCGTGGCAGGCAGGCGGCGACGGGGGCGGCGACCAGGCGGCGGCGTGGCGGTAGGCGGCGGCGACCATGCGGCGGCAGCAGTAAGCGACCGAACGGCGGTGGCGGCGGTGTGGCAGGCAGGCGGCGACGGGGGCGGCGACCAGGCGGCGGCGTGGCGGTAGGCGGCGGCGACCATGCGGCGGCAGCAGTAAGCGACCGAACGGCGGTGGCGGCGGCGTGGCAGGCAGGCGGCGACGGGGGCGGCGACCAGGCGGCGGCGTGGCGGTAGGCGGCGGCGACCATGCGGCGGCAGCAGTAAGCGACCGAACGGCGGTGGCGGCGGCGTGGCAGGCAGGCGGCGACAGGGGCGGCGACCAGGCGGCGGCGTGGCGGTAGGCGGCGGCGACCATGCGGCGGCAGCAGTAAGCGACCGAACGGCGGTGGCGGCGGCGTGGCAGGCAGGCGGCGACGGGGGCGGCGACCAGGCGGTGGCGTGGCGGTAGGCGGCGGCGACCATGCGGCGGCAGCAGTAAGCGACCGAACGGCGGTGGCGGCGGCGTGGCAGGCAGGCGGCGACGGGGGCGGCGACCAGGCGGCGGCGTGGCGGTAGGCGGCGGCGACCATGCAGCGGCAGCAGTAAGCGACCGAACGGCGGTGGCGGCGGCGTGGCAGGCAGGCGGCGACGGGGGCGGCGACCAGGCGGCGGCGTGTCGGTAGGCGGCGGCGACCATGCGGCGGCAGCAGTAAGCGACCGAACGGCGGTGGCGGCGGCGTGGCAGGCAGGCGGCGACGGGGGCGGCGAACAGGCGGCGGCGTGGCGGTAGGCGGCGGCGACCATGCGGCGGCAGCAGTAAGCGACCGAACGGCGGTGGCGGCGGCGTAGCAGGCAGGCGGCGACGGGGGCGGCGACCAGGCGGCGGCGTGGCGGTAGGCGGCGGCGACCATGCGGCGGCAGCAGTAAGCGACCGAACGGCGGTGGCGGCGGCGTGGCAGGCAGGCGACGACGGGGGCGGCGACCAGGCGGCAGCGTGGCGGTAGGCGGCGGTGACCATGCGGCGGCAGCAGTAAGCGACCGAACGGCGGTGGCGGCGGCGTGGCAGGCAGGCGGCGACGGGGGCGGCGACCAGGCGGCGGCGTGGCGGTAGGCGGCGGCGACCATGCGGCGGCAGCAGTAAGCGACCGAACGGCGGTGGCGGCGGCGTGGCAGGCAGGCGGCGACGGGGGCGGCGACCAGGCGGCGGCGTGGCTGTAGGCGGCGGCGACCATGCGGCGGCAGCAGTAAGCGACCGAACGGCGGTGGCGGCGGCGTGGCAGGCAGGCGGCGACGGGGGCGGCGACCAGGCGGCGGCGTGGCGGTAGGCGGCGGCGACCATGCGGCGGCAGCAGTAAGCGACCGAACGGCGGTGGCGGCGGCGTGGCAGGCAGGCGGCGACGGGGGCGGCGACCAGGCGGCGGCGTGTCGGTAGGCGGCGGCGACCATGCGGCGGCAGCAGTAAGCGACCGAACGGCGGTGGCGGCGGCGTGGCAGGCAGGTGGCGACGGGGGCGGCGACCAGGCGGCGGCGTGGCGGTAGGCGGCGGCGACCATGCGGCGGCAGCAGTAAGCGACCGAACGGCGGTGGCAGCGGCGTGGCAGGCAGGCGGCGACGGGGGCGGCGACCAGGCGGCGGCGTGGCTGTAGGCGGCGGCGACCATGCGGCGGCAGCAGTAAGCGACCGAACGGCGGTGGCGGCGGCGTGGCAGGCAGGCGGCGACGGGGGCGGCGACCAGGCGGCGGCGTGTCGGTAGGTGGCGGCGACCATGCGGCGGCAGCAGTAAGCGACCGAACGGCGGTGGCGGCGGCGTGGCAGGCAGGCGGCGACAGGGGCGGCGACCAGGCGGCGGCGTGGCGGTAGGCGGCGGCGACCATGCGGCGGCAGCAGTAAGCGACCGAACGGCGGTGGCGGCGGCGTGGCAGGCAGGCGGCGACGGGGGCGGCGAACAGGCGGCGGCGTGGCGGTAGGCGGCGGCGACCATGCGGCGGCAGCAGTAAGCGACCGAACGGCGGTGGCGGCGGCGTGGCAGGCAGGCGGCGACGGGGGCGGCGACCAGGCGGCGGCGTGGCGGTAGGCGGCGGCGACCATGCGGCGGCAGCAGTAAGCGACCGAACGGCGGTGGCGGCGGCGTGGCAGGCAGGCGGCGACAGGGGCGGCGACCAGGCGGCGGCGTGGCGGTAGGCGGCGGCGACCATGCGGCGGCAGCAGTAAGCGACCGAACGGCGGTGGCGGTGGCGTGGCAGGCAGGTGGCGACGGGGGCGGCGACCAGGCGGCGGCGTGTCGGTAGGCGGCGGCGACCATGCGGCGGCAGCAGTAAGCGACCGAACGGCGGTGGCGGCGGCGTGGCAGGCAGGCGGCGACGGGGGCGGCGACCAGGCGGCGGCGTGTCGGTAGGCGGCGGCGACCATGCGGCGGCAGCAGTAAGCGACCGAACGGCGGCGAGCACCGGCAGGCGGCGACCAGGCGGCGGCAGCGGCGGCGGCGGCGGTGGCGGCGAGGAGGACCGGACGGCGAGCAGACAACACGGCAAGGAAATGGTGAGGAATCCAACCCTCGAATGCTTTGCAAGCGCTTAAATACAGTATCGGAGGCGACGCTATTGGCCCCGGGGGCCACGTGTTCCATTGTGGCGCCCTCACACTAAATGCGGGCCAAGAGGCTCACACCGCCACGGATTCCGGCGCGATGGTGCAGAGACCTCAAGGGGTCTTCGACGTCCATGACGTCTGGCGCGGATTCAAATCCCTTCCTCGAGAATTGCAGATAGACTTTCAGACTAATTAAAGCACTCACAGGGCCATTTAAACAATCATACTCCCCAAGGTCATTATATATTAGAAACGGAAGAAGTTCGTAAAAATCCGTACAACGGGAAATAACTTTGGCCACGCTCTTCACAGCGGTTTTCAGATCATAGCTATAGACACAGGACTCGTGGTGCAACACCTCCCCAGCAGTTGGGGTACACCGATCCCCGCCGGTCTTCGTGAGACGCTACTCACTTTCCTGCCATCCAAGGCGACCAGTGACTGCCACACTCCCCTATTTACAACTTTCGGTTGCTGAGAGCCAACCAATGGGCGTTCCTTGCAGCGGATTACATCCTGTATGCTTGACTTGTCCATTCCTGCAGAATCCTTACAGGTCGTTGCTTTTTTTTAAAGTCATAAGTCTTGAGGCTGTTTTGATGCTTCCCACTACCGATTTTCCTCTTGTGTCAACCTCTTCATCCCTGAGCAGCACTTTCACCCTTCGTCCTCAGTTATTTCTTATGTGTACCGATCTCTGTTTTCCACTACAGTTTTCACCTCTACATTTACTTCTAGCACCACTCATGTTATTCCCTCATACCTTAAGATATGTTCTATCATTCTATCCCTTCTTGTTACTGTTTTCTAAATGTTTCTTTCTTCAACAATTCCATTTTAGCGGCCTCATCCATTACCCCATCATTCCATCTCATTTTCAACATTATTCAGTAGCACCACATGTCAAACGCCCCGCTTCTCTTCTGTTCCGGTTTTCCCACAGTCCTCGATTCACCCCCGTCGAATGTTGTGCTCCGCACTTACATTCTCAGAAATCTTTTGCTGAAGTTAGAGCATGTGTTTTATACTAGTGGACTTCTTTTGGACAGCCTTTTTGGCTGAAATGGTGGAGCCCCTCCACTCCCATGCCGACAAGGTGCATCTCAGTGGATCTACTGTCACCTCCGTATTGTTATAATACAATCAAATAACTGAAACGATATTCCATAAGTACGCAATTTCACAACGAGCCGCTTGTGTAGTAAAGTGTCAAAAGCTTTCCGGAAATCCAGAAATACGGAATCGATCTGAAATCCCTTGTCAATAGCACTCAGCACTTCACGTGAATAAAGAGCTAGTTATGTTTCACAGGACAGATGTTTTCTAAACTCATGTTGACTGTGTGTCAATAGACCGTTTTCTTCGAGATAATTATTATTTTATTCCGGTTTCCAACAATGACCTCTGCCTATACTAACTCACAGCAAGTATGTACTTCAATTTCGTCACACGTTAAACTACTTCTGATAGCAATATACATACCACTGTCGACCTTGTTTAGCTTATCTTTTCGAAACACCCTTAGGTTCTTCGCAAAAATGTCGGCTGAGCTTATATCCGGCGTTAGCTAGCTTTCAGCGCCTATAACGATTTCAGTATCAGTTGCTTTCTATTAGCGCTTGAAACTCTGGTGCTTCTCCAACACAGCTACGACAATTTACAACTGTTATACCAATGGTTCCTGTATCTACGTTTTTCCTGTGTTCAGCCGTCACACTTTGTGACTGAAGTCCATGTTGTGTTTTCCCGAGACCATCTAACGTAAAAAAACGGCAAATCCACGCCACACAGTCCGTGCTACCCGTGTTGCTGCCTCCTGCGTGTATGGACACCTGATCTATTCAGCGGAATCCGAAACCCAACCATCCTTTGGCGCAAGTCGAGGAATCTGGAGCCTGCACGGTCGCAGAACCGTCTCAGGCTCTGATTCAGACCCTCCACTTGGCTATGTACCAGAAGTCCGCAATCGGTGGCAGCCTTTACCACTTCTGTTAGCCGCTCGAAACCACAGATAATCTCTTCTGATACAAAGTGACACACACGACATGCGTAACCACCAGCAGTTGGCTGCACTCTCTGCTCTTCATGGCATCCCGGAGGACCCATTCCAGATCTGGAATGACTCCACCCGGTGTGCATACGGAGTGGACATTTGTTTCCTTGTCATCCTTGTCAGCCAAGTCCCTAAGGGGCCTCATAACGGGCCTTGCGTTGGAGCTCCCAAGTACCAATAATCCCACTCTCTGCGACTGCCCAGATCTTGCAGGCTTAGTGGTTTCCTCCGAAACAGGGCAGGCGATAGCATCCGGTTCATCGACAGTGTCAACCACAGGTAGCACCTGGAACCTGTTTGTCAGACAAACCATCGAGGCCTCAATTGTGGCCGCCTGGGGAGTCTTTCGCCGCCTGCTTCGCCCTGGGGCGACCTCCCACTTGAACACAGGTGAGGGGTCAGCCTCAGTGCGAGCAGAAACTGGGACTGCCACCGGTGAGGACCGATCGGAGGACTCTGAGGCGCTGGACATCCGTTGGATCCCCACGGCCGGCCCACAACAGTGGTGCCCATCCACTGCAGCCTCAAGCTGTGTTACCGAAGCCATCACAGCCTGAAGCTGAGAGCGAAGTGTCACCAACTCGGCTCGCATCCACACACAGCAATCGCAGTCCCCGTCCATACTAGAGACCGTGAAAAACTAAACTTTTCAGATTACCGGACTATCGGCACGTGCTGCTCAACTCTGCTGTAGACCCTGACGAAAACGCAAGAACTGTAGTAATACGCAGATAATCAAAAACCTAACTACCGAAGCACTCATGTGAAACTAAATAATTTGCCTCTGATTAGGAACTTTTAATATGTCATGGTTTACTTTCTGACGCAAACGAAAACGCGAGATCTGTGGCTATTACATGTTAAAATTACACGCAGAAACTCAAGAAACTAAACTATTAAAACACACAGATGATACAACAAAATTCGCTCATGGTTAGGAACTGAAATGACACTAAAGCGTTTACTCCCCTGTTGCTGCGTCTGTCTCGGTCGGCTACGGCAATGAGAATCGACGTGAGGTACTGCTGGGCTGAGAACCGACGATGTCTCCCGGGCCAGCTGCTGCATCAGTGTACCTGTAAAAGCCATTGCCGTCATATTGTTGGGATTGATCACAGAATCGATAGCATGCTGTAGACGTTGTGTGGGTTCTGTTTCTGTATAGTGTTCAAAATTTGCCTTCCCTGCTGCGGGAGGTTGAGCGGCTGTGTGATACATCTGGCGTCGGTGCCAGTCAGTTTTGCTGTGATGCGGGGGTTCACCGTTATTTGCGTTGTTTTTGTGTCTTAGCATGCCATAGGTGGTTATATGGCCCAACTATGAGTGTCTTTGGACCATTGTGCTTCCACCTATGGTAATTGCCGTAGTTTCCCAGATTCAGGATGAAAGGGTTGTTCAAGTGTCTCGAGTTATTGTACAGTCGTGTGGCTAGTTTTTTTGAATACCTCCGAGAGGCATTCAAAAAGCCCCGGGGCGGTATTCATTGTGAAGGTCCATGGTGCGTGTGTATTGTGGAGCGTTGCTTATTATACTTAGCACTTAGTTCCGTACGACCTGCAGGCGGCGCAGGCGAGTTGGAACTGCATATTCAAAGAGTGGGACTGCATTCGTCATCAAAGGTCTAATCAGGGGCCTGTATATGGAATTCTACACCCTGATTTTCAGTGTATTTTGCCTGTTGGGTAGTGAGTAAAGTTGTTTGAGCGTCACACGTGCTTGACCGGCGCCGTAATGTGTATGGTACAACCAAGTCACTTTGTTATCCGTCCAGCTAGAGAGCTTGGTGATTGACTTTCTCAAGGAAAGTGGCTGTACAAGTCTTCTCTTTATGTCCTCCTTGCTTCGTCTGCCATGGGTTATTTAGGTTCCAAGGTACCAGAAATTCTTAACTTAATCCACTTCGTGACCACCAATTTTGGCGTTCCTCGAAATTCTAATTTCCTGCTGCTTGTCATTACTTTCAACTTCGTTCGGTTTCTGTCAGTCAATAATGTGCAGTCATTATGCTGTTTATTCCATTCAGTAAGTCTTGCAATTCTTGTTCTCTTTCAGTGCGGATAGTAAAGGCAAAATCTTTAAAATTCGTGGTGAAACCTTCAAACATATTTTACTTTGCACAGTTCGCTACTAGTTTCGGCCAATGACCATTATCAAGCTTAGATGGCATAAACGGCAGGAAATTTATACCATAATTTGAACAAAAGTAATTTGATCTTTTAACCCACCACAGTAGGTAAATAAAGTTCTGACAATAATAACTGTGTACGACAATTTTCGTCAAGAGGCAAGTTCACATCGATAGATAGGACTGCCTCCCTCGTTCTTCTACTTTTCCTAAAGCCAAACATATCGTATTCTATCACTACTTCAGATTTCTTTTTCATTCTCTATATGTTATTCTTCTCAGCAACTTTAATGCAGTGGGCTATTAGGTAGTGATATCCCTGAACTACAATTGCTTGCTTCCGCTCGTCATACCATCGGGTTTAAAGCAATGCACTTGCTTTCGTTAGTGACAGGATCCAAAGATATGTGCAGCCATACTGATTTAGTTACCTTTAGTTTTACGCGACGGGACCATTGAATAAAAAGGTCTCAGTTGATAAATTGCATTCTTAATAATGGACTCTCAGTGACTACCGTCATTGTCGTCAGAACTAAACATCTGTCTGCTATGCGTACGTCCTACATTCACAGCGTGCACCAGAATTCCACAGGCAAATTTTCACGGTATTTTTTAACTATTTTTGTACCAGTGAGCCCTAGTATCTGGTGGCTCCTAACAGATTAAGTCTCTACACTACAGTAAAATGTCTGTTTTGGAAAAAGGTTTTCCATTTACTTAAGATACTTGCTGTTGGCAATTTGTAATGACCACTTTACTCACCGTCCTAAAGCTTATTTTCAGTACTGTTCGGCTCTGTCTTGGGTTGTTTCCCTGGTGGTGTTAGCTGTATGGATAGGTTTACTTCAGAGGAGTTGGCCCGTACCCACCCCGTTCATCAGTTCACTGAATGTAGTTGAAGAAAGGCATAAAGATGCTATGACGAGCCGTTCCTACAGTGTGGACAGCCACGTCACAGCACTTTTGCTTCTGATGTTTACTGCAGTACTCTTTGTTTTGTGTTGTGCGTTTTCATGATTGCATATTACAGGCATTTTGCTCGTTCCCAGGGTGCTGCGAAGACATTTTCACACAAAGGAAATTAAGAAATTTGATAAAAGAACCCAATAAGTAGTAATTACAGTATCACTTAATACACAAAGGAATTACAGACCTTGGCTGCAAGTAGTAATACATTGAATTCAATGAGGAAAGCTGAAAATTTGTGCCGGACGGTATCGAACCCGGGTTTCCTCTTTATCAGGCCACACTCCCAGTCAGGGTCTGTAATTCCTTTGTGTGTTAATTCATAATGGTCACTGGGTCAGAAATGGTGTCTGTTCTTTCAGATAAGTTCGCAATAACAGCCACCACACACACACACACACACACACACACACACACACAATAACTTGCGTGGGCTGAGGTCATCGGTCTCTAGACTTACATAGTACTTAAACTAACTTGAACTAACTTACGCTAAGAACAACACACACACTCACCCATGCCTTAGGGAGGGCTGGAACCGCTGGAGAGGGGCCCGCGCAACCCGTACGTGGCGCCCTGAACCACGCGGCTAGTTCGCGCGGCTACCAATAACTGCGGCAACCTACAACCTTCAGGAAATCTGCTTACTGTGCTCATCTCTCGGTCTCCCTCTAACAATTTTACCCCCACACTTCCCTCCAATACTGAACTGGTGGCCCCTTGATGTCTCAGACTGTGTCCTATTAACCGATAGATTCCTTTAGTCAAGTTGTGCTGTAAATTTCTTGTCTCCCCATTTCTGCTCGGTAGCTCCTCATTAGTTACGTGTTCTAGCTGTATAATCTTCAGCATAGTTCTATACTATCACATTTCAAAAGCATCTGCTCTCTTTTTGTTTAAACTGTTTATCATCCATCTTTTATTTCCGTACATGGGTTCTCTAAAGACAAAAATCTTCAGTAAAGACTTCCTAACACTTAAATCTGTACACGATGTTAAAAAATTTCGCCTCTTCAGAAATTCTTTTCCTGTCATTGCTAATCTACATTTTATATCCTCTCCTTCGGCCACCATCTGTTATTTGCCGCCGGCCGCGGTGGTCTCGCGGTTCTAGGCGCGCAGTCCGGAGCCGTGCGACTGCTACGGTCGCAGATTCGAATCCTGCCTCGGGCATGGATGTGTTTGATGTCCTTAGGTTAGTTAGGTTTAAGTAGTTCTAAGTTCTAGGGGACTAATGACCACAGCAGTTGAGTCCCATAGTGCTCAGAGCCATTTGAACCATTTGTTATTTGGCGTCCAAACTACAAACTGAAACATCCCCAGGCTGTGGCTAAGCCATGTCTCCGCAGTATCCTTTCTTTCAGGAGTGCTAGTTCTACAAGGTTCGCAGGAGAGCTTCTGTAAAGTTTGGAAGGTAGGAGACGGATACTGGCAGAAGTAAAGCTGTGAGGTGCGGGCGTGAGTAGTGCTTCGGTAGCTCAGATAGTAGAGCACTTGTCGCGAAAGGCAAAGGTCACGAGTTCGAGTCTCGGTCGGGCACACAGTTTTAATCTGCCAGGAAGTTTCAACAAACTGAAAGCTAAAGAAAGCTTTTGCAAAGATCAACGGGAGACTTTATAAACTGAAAATCTATGGAAAGCCGATTCTGTAATAAAAGAGCCAGATCATATTGAATATCCATCCTAGTGAGTGGCGCGGACGCAGCTGTACGTGATTACCATCCTACATCAATAAAAAAGTGAATGTTCGTTTGTTCAAAATAATATATCTTCAAAAGTTCCTCATAAAATGGAAATGCCTTGTGGCTATGGCCTCCCGTCGGGTAGACCGTTTGCCTGGTGCAAGTCTTTCGAGTTGACGCCACTTCGGCGACTTGCGTGTCGATGGGGATGAAATGATGATGATAAGGGCAAGACAGCACTCAGTTCCTGAGCGGAGAAAATCTCCAACCCAGCCGGGAATCTAAGCCGGGCCGTAAGGTATAACGTTCTGTGGCGCTGACTACCCAGGGGCGGACTAGGTCCTCGCAGATAGCTTTGAAATTATAACACAACTTTGTTCTTTAATACCCGCATGTTTCATGTGCCTAATGGAGTAGCATGTGACACAGACTGAAACCTTGTTAGCAAACAGAAAAGTTGTATTTATGGCTTATCGTTCTATGATCCGAATACTGCTATAGAGTCGGTATTTTCAATAAAAAGAACAGGGCTCAAAGTCAGAAATAGATAGAAATAGTCAGAGGGTGGGGGGGGGGGGACGTAGGGATATGGACATAGAAATTGGAAAGAAGGAGATGGACGGAGATAGCTGCAGGAGGAGATGCAGGCAGTGGTTGTGGTAGGAGAAGACGCATATAGAAAAAACGATGAGGTGGTGTAGGGAGAGGGAGAGAGAGTCGCAGGTTGAGTAGGAGACAGAATAGGTGGAGAAGATGGAGGGGAGGGGGCGGGAATTGAAAGGCAAGTGATGAACAGAGAGAGGGGGAATGAATAGGACGAAATGGACTAATGAATGGGGAGGGAAGGGGGGAAGGAGATCGACAAAGAGAGAAGGGAAAAGGAGATCAAAACCTGTATCCTATTCACATACATTTAGAAATGTATGCTTTTCTTTTCTTTCTGTTCCATTTAACTAGACTGGACCACAGCAATGCGTGGCCGGGAAATAATAGTTATAATGGCCACTGGCTGCAAATTTGGATTATAACCTTTCCCTACACGATGGATTAGGTCAGGAAATCGATGTAATAACATGTTATAAAACGAACTTTGCAGCCAGAGGCCATTTCGTGTATAATTCATAGACAGATCACTTACCGGTTGCAGCAAGAGAACAGTTACTACACACATAATTTGGTAGTTCACACTGCCTGTAAGAAGTGGCTGCGTTAGAGCAGGCGTCAGTGTTATCATGCGGTTGAAATGCTCGTTGGCGGATGAAGAAGACTGCCTAGAGAACCCCAGAGATGAACGCAGCCAGTTTCATATCCTTGAATTACCAGAGTTTCTTTATAATAGTCTTATCATCTCTGTTGCTTTACACAGCCACCGCAAATTTCTTCCCACCTCTTACAGTTACGATGTTGCTACTCATAAAATCTTAAGGGTCGTTCCTTTGGAGCATAAATTCAGCCACAATCTCGAACAAATGAGTCGTACATCAAGTTTCAGAGATACATTCTGAAACATTCGTTGGTTAAGAGGAAAAGTGAAATGCGACGCGAAATGTATATACACAGCGACTGTGAGCCACTGTACAGACCTGCTTCCATTGGTGTCCATCTGGATGTGTACTGGCGGTGTCAGAGAGCTAAGCTTACATCGTGCCTCTCAGGTTGGCACGAATCTGGGTATTTCTAATGATTGTCTGCCTCTCTGTAACTCTAAAACACACAACCACCACATCGCTGATACTACTATGAAAGCTAAATGCTATGGATTTTAACGCAAATGATTATAAAATGTGGCCCTGTACAGCAAAGCTGAAGACGACACATTGTCCTTCTTACTGCAAGACTGCCCCTTTAATCTCCCATACAAGTAAGTAAAATAATCAAAGGTGAACATGAGTGGTAGAACTAAATATCACCAACTATTTATTCATAAAAACATTAGTTAAAATGGAAACGATTTCTGACGTCACGGACCACCGCTTAATCAGCACATTGTCATTTTGGGCGCGCGCGAATCTGCTTAGTCCTGTGCAAGTAGATGGCTTAAAAAGAAAAAAGAGCCACGGCACTCTAAGCACCCAGTGTCCAGCCACCCACAGTGCTTCCATGAAATATTTTTCGTCTCTCAAGCTGATAACTATCTTACCAGAAGCAGCAAGCAATATGAGGTCCCCTACCGAAATAGTGGACTGCGCATCACCTTAATGGGAACAACTGTCACTCTCGCATTCCTATGCAGTTCTGTGAGAATAGTTGTGAGAACTATTTTTTCATCTCGCTACAAGGCCAATATGTTGTGGAGCTTCTTATCCTGGCGCTTTACTCTCTGTGCCCAATGACACCTCGTCGCTCACGATGCGTCCTCAGCGATGGCTTCTAGTGTGCGAATGCACTGTTTCTGCTACCAGTCTCAGAACTGGTAGCATTAACGCTCACCTACCGCAGCCATGACTGCCAGACCAAAAACAAGTGCTCGTTTCCTCCACCTCAAGTAACTGCAAGCATCTAGCTACAATTGAATTCAACAGTACAACTACTTTCGACTCTAATACTCTCAGTGGGTATAGAGAATGTCATTATCAGGTCATTTGAGTACATAAAGTGGAAGAAAGGTGGGCCGAAAGGTCCTGTCTTCTTTCAAGCTTTTGTCTTATTTTCGAGTTACGGTAAGAAGCTAATAACTAGGACGCACAAGTTTCAAAATTGTCTAGGCATTCAGCATTTTGAAGATGAAATCTTTTAAGCTGTTAGACCAGATCACTTTCCTCTTGCTTCCCCTTCAATTTCGATCTTTAGATCTCTGTGTTGGGATCTTCTTCAGGATCTTCTGGTGTCCATCGTTAGCTGAATACTGTGAAAGATCAGGGTCCCTATCTCATATAAAGGGAAGTTTTACACTGCTTATGCTGAAGATTTGTAGTTATTGGCTGAATTTGTTCTAGCTATTGCTGGTGGGCCTTATTCATTGGGCAGGAAGGGAGTTTTCCCACGCTTATGCTAAGGAAGGGTAAGCTAAATTCCTCCAGCCACGATTAGTGGACCATAGTCATTCAATAGAAGCAAAACAGGCAGAGCAAGAGGGGCAACATTTATCAGTTTGTTAGTGTCGTGTTACAGAGATGACTGTCTGGTCATTGTCTGTATACGTCGCGCACTGTGGTTGCGTATTTGCGTCCTTGTTCACGGGAAGCCATGAAGATGTATTCCGATAACAGACTTCTGCGTTGAAGTTGCTTTAGTTCTAGGAAATCCCCGATGATTATAATCCGATAATTATCGGAATTTTCTTCTATAAATGTTGGTTTCCTTATTCAGCATACATTTGTAGGGCAGCGCATGTACATTGATGAAGTCAATGTCCAGGCTGCAGTTCTCCTGATTATCCACTGCCGCTGATTTCCTATTTTACTTAGTTTCGTAATACGTTCGTTAACAGTCCTTCCCATTTCGCCTGCATGCGCTCTGTCTCAGGCAAATGTGGTCTATACATCATTTTCCTGCTGAATTCCGCTGACTGTTAGTAACTTGAGAAACGAATGGTAACGTAACAAAGTGAGAAGACGGTTCTATGTCATTTGTTTATTACAGTAAGACTGGTTCATATGAAAGTCCTTTGTATGGACAAAATAATGTAGCCGTTGCCCCAATCGTCTTCTTTAAGAACTCCAACCCCGATTACACGCTGTTATTGTCACTGATATGTAAGGCACATGAAGTAGTGTGGAGGAACTGCTTGCCTCTGTGCTGGGCAGGGATGTGAAGTGGCATCTAAATACCAATTTATGCTGCTACACACTCTGTGAACTAGAGTGTAGTTGGACCTATCTAGGAACGGGAGGCTGACCTCACTCTATCTCCAAGGTGAAATTGATTTTGGGCTGAATCTCATTTAAGAAAATGTGGAATGTATAATGCTGTTCTGTTCTGTTTGACAATACGACCAATGTTCCGTCTAAATAGCGGTGCCATCAATAACGTTCTAGTAGCACCAATCCAATAGGAGCCATTAGAATTTGATCCAATGGCCCCACTTCCTCAGCATAAGCACGAACTACTCCCTTTTATAAGTGAAAGTGACACTAGTCTTTGACGGTGTTCAGCTAACCGTGGACACCACAAGATCGTGAAAACGATCTCACCAGAGGGGTCGAACGTGACTCAGCCTAACAACTGAAAGATTTTACCTCCAATGACAGTGGTCAAGAAAGCCTGCAGTCTCACATTCATGATAGTGTCAGCAAAAACGAGACCTTCACAGCAACAAAGCAAATATTTGCTTTGTTATAAATCCCAATCATAGATCACAAAAGTTCTTTAACCAAGTAATTAATTTCCGTCAGCAATGGCCATGTTCAGACCTTAGTACATCCAGCACACGACATAATTCGTGTCACTGCGAGCGTATATGGTACAGTACCATCAAACATCCATCAAGATTGGTCACAAAATCATTAAAATTTCTGAGTACCATGCACACTATTACATCAGACATGTAAACATTTTAAAGACATGCAGTATTTTGTGTCGGGAAGTAATAAGGCACCAGGGATAATTTTAACCAGGATATTAATAAAAAGATTTTATTTAACGAAATGACAGATACAAAACTTTTAGAAACATATTTATAGATGTCGTAAACGTATCTATTAGATATAACGTTAAAACTAAATATCCGTGAAAATAACAAGCACAACCTTCAGCCAGCTGAACTGATAAAAAACGGTGTGGTTATAAAAAAACCTAACTAGCTGCACAGTCAAAGTCACTCTGGTTTCATAGTAATTAATGAAGTGTGATACGGCGTTAACAAAGAACTTAATAAGAGATCACAATCAACAGGTCCTAATGGAAGGTGTGGGAGACAACTTTAACGTATTTTATTTCTTTAAAGTAATGTCTTACATTTATTACTAGAATACTGCAATCCCACATATTACAAATTCTCATAAGTTCCTTTCTTTTGACAAACATTTAAAGGCTGGAAGAAATCTTTTCATATTAAGAAAGAGGAAAGCTAGAGAAGGTTACCCCATAGAGAGAATCTAAACTTTGCATTACGTTCTGAGAGTTTTACAAGAAGCAGTTTACTGATTTTAGGTATCAAGCCGTTTCGTACAAAAACACTGCAACACTACAACAATGATCAAACCAAATTTTCGTTATGTTCAAAAGCGTTAAAAAACAGTTTACTCGCTTCAGGCATCAAATCTTTCATTATTAAACAGTGCATCACTTCTGCAATTTCAAGCGAAGCACTTTACTCAGAGAGGTTGTTATTGTACCACAATAAATTATGAGGAACCGGTCCGGTCTTAGATCAGGGCACAAAGCCGGAGATGGGCTTCGGGCAACCGATCCATGGTGGCAAGGCTTGAAATTAATATTGGCTCAACAACAACATACATACAAACTATGTCAAATAAAGCAGGGAGAAAACAATAGTCCATTGGCCCACACAAAAAAATAAAATAAAATAAAATTAAACTCAGGCTAGAGCAGAAACCGGCAGGAGAAATTTAACAGCGCCAAAACACAATCATTAATCTCCACAAAATTACGTATTAAAGTTAATCGAGTATGCCGAACAATGTAAGGCATCTTTCCATGGTCCAACGCATCTTTTACCAGTTACCTCAATCGTGACTAAAAGCTCGGCTTGAGAATTTGAGTTCAACACTCTAACAAGCAACAACCATTTCAGTACGTCCGAAGGATTACTCAGACAACTAATAACTACAACTTTACGATAATTACATATCACTAATGTTTCCGCACAGCCGGCCGCGGTGGTCTCGCGGTCCTAGGCGCGCAGTCCGGAACCGTGGGACTGCTACAGTCGCAGGTTCGAATTCTGCCTCGGGCATGGATGTGCGTGATGTCTTTAGGTTAGTTAGGTTTAAGTAGTTCTAAGTTCTAGGGGACTGATGACCACAGCAGTTGAGTCCCATAGTGCTCAGAGCCATTTGAACCATTTGAACCATTTGTTTCCGCACAACGGTTGTTACTACTACCAAGAGGAGAACATTTCCTGATAAACAAAAGCTGAACAGTTACTGTAAGTCAGGTTCAGGTCGCAAGACCCTTTAAAAGAATAAACGCGATTAACAGTAAAAGGCTGTTAACAGCAATGGTCTTTGCCTTTTATTTTAAGAGAAATTAGCCATAATCGGTCCAGTAGTTTGCCTATGAGGAAAAGGTCTGAGCACTCGTGACAGAAGTTGAGAAACAGACACTATCAAAGTGTCACAGAAATGTCAAACTACGCTCATCATTAAAAGAGATAGTAGCAGATCCCAAGCTCTATATTCGACCAAGCATGGCAAGCAAGCTTGGCAAATATTCGCTCGAATTACTCACTCAACGACTCGCACGCCGCCATTACTGCCGCAGAGCTCCACAGAAACGTTCAGCACACGGTCCCAGCCGTTGAGACGTACGCACACCGGGGAAGCTGGTCACGCTAACCAAGAAACAAGTACGCTCTTGCCTCGTGCACCTCCGCCCTATTACTCCACACAAAACTCCGCCTGTCTGTTACCTCCCCCGTCTCTCCGGCGGAAAGCGCTAACTCCGAGATACCGAAAGATGTTGCTTAAGCTCGCCACACGGCTCAAAGTACTGTTGGCATAAACAGTCAACTGGCGCAATGAATAGTTATAACAAGTGAACAGGGCAACAAAGAATGCATTACTATAACAGACAGAAAGTAACAGTATTAAAAGAAGGATTTTGACCATTAAAAGATCAGTTTCAACACATATCAAATCTAGACATTAAAAGCAACCTTGAAATCTTCAAAGGGAACCCCCGTTTTTTACTGCAGATAACGATTCTTCAGCAAAATCTGCATTCGATTTGTCTGAATCATCTTCTTCGTATCGCCACAGATGGTACCCTAATCGGAGGTGTAGATGTAGGTACACAATTGTAATTAAGGACTTGCTACTCAATGGCCATCCAATGCCACGTGGGATTCCACCTCCATGCTGCGAGGATAGGACAGGCAAGTATTTCATAACTTCTAATGGGAAACCCCATTTGCAACGTTGTATTCCTGTGGCATATCAAACAGGGAACCACTCGACTCGCCACTATGGTCGTGATTCGAGGCGAACGCTGTTCTACTTTTTCAGTAGGTCTAAGTGTTCAAACGTACTAATTTCAGAATGCAACTTGTTATTAGTGTCTCGTGGCATTTCATTATCTTAATTTCATAACTGCCGTCTACGACATTAATAAATCTATAGTTGCACCTTAGTCTGTTATACGTTCTCAATGTCATCCACCGGTAATTAAAGTAGTCAGTAAGCCATCGTTAACAAAGGACAACAGTTGTTGTTTTCAAGTGAGGCAAAGGAGGGTTTCAAACTTCTCTGGTCATGGGCGGTAAAGACCTAGTCGCAGGTCTGGCAAAGATACAGTCACACACACATTATAGATACATCACAACTGAAGCAATCGCAAGGTACACATTTACTGTTCAATATCTGAGATGAATGATGCAACGGTTTCGCTGATTAGTAGAAATTTGCAGGTAAGGAATGATCATAGTTGCTGCCACGTGGAGCATCTGCAAATGGGAGGAGGTAACGAACGGACGTGGGACCAGAAAATAATGGAGAAAGTTCAGAACCTGGGAATACACCCGCGGCACAGGAAGATCTCGTGGTGTCGTTTTTCACAAATGAGTAACGCGAGCAGGGACAAAGCCAACAGCGGCGCAGGTATGGATAAATGTGATTAATACAGGAAGTTCGTCCCAGTTCCCGGCACGTCTCCGGAGGCCGAGCTGCGCGGTCCGTATGCAAATACGGGCGGCCGCGGCAGCGCGAACGTGCCGCGCGCCAAGTGTTGTCCGCTCCTCCGAGGGCGGTGTCGTCGCCCCAGCCTGCGGCCACGTGGCTCTGCCGCGGGGTCGGCGTCCGAGGAGGTGGCGTCGGCGGCGGCGGCGGCACGCAGAAGGTCGGGGCGGCCGCCGGCGAGCTCCCAGGTTGGTTCCCTAATGAAATTTGCAAACTAACGGCCAACTTGACGCCTGGTCACGGCGCCGCCATCACCGTGGATACACTTTATCGTGGACCACGACGAGCGGTGAATTTGGCAGCACGTAACACAAAGGGATATCTCAACAGCAGCTAGCCCTTAAACTCTGCCAAGTAACTTATTTGTTAGTACAGAGTGTGAAACAATTACTAGTCACTGTGAACGAATTATTTCCATCATATGAGAAAGCTTTTGATAATGTTGACTGGAATACTCTCTCTCAAATTCTGAAGGTGGCAGGGGTAAAATACAGGGAGCGAAAGGCTATTTACAATTTGTACAGAAACCAGATGGCAGTTATAAGAGTCGAGGGACATGAAAAGGAAGCAGTGGTTGGGAAGGGAGTGAGACAGGGTTATAGCCTCTCCCCGATGTTATTCAATCTGTATATTGAGAAGAAATAAAAACTTTGAGATTCGCCGATAACATTGTAATTCTGTCAGAGACAGCAAAGGACTTGGAAGAGCAGTTGAACGGAATGGATAGTGTCTTGAAAGGAGGATATAAGATGAACATTAACAAAAGCAAAACGAGGATAATAGAATGTAGTTGAAGTAAGTCGGGTGATGCTGAGGGAATTAGATTAGGAGATGAGACACTTAAAGTAGTAAAGGAGTTTTGCTATTTGGGGAGCAAAATAACTGATGATGGTGTAAGTAGAGAGGATATAAAACGTAGACTGGCAATGGCAAGGAAAGCGTTTCTGAAGAAGAGATATTTGTAACATCTAGTATAGATTTAAGTGTCAGGACTTCGTTTGGGAAAGTGTTTGTATGGAGTGAAGCCATGTATGGAAGTGAAACGTGGACGATAACTAGTTTGGACGAGAAGAGAATAGAAGCTTTCGAAATGTGGTGCTAGAGAAGATTGCTGAAGATTAGATGGGGAGATCACATAACTAATGAGGAAGTACTGAATAGTTTCAAATGACTCTGAGCACTATGGGACTTAACATCTGTGGTCATCAGTCCCCTAGAACTTAGAACTACTTAAACCTAACTACCTAAGGACATCACAAACATCCATGCGCGATGCAGGATTCGAACCTGCGACCGTAACAGTCGCGCGGTTATGGACTGAGCGCCTAGAACCGCTAGACCACTGCGGCGGCTACTGAATAGGATTGGGGAGAAGAGAAGTTTGTGGCACAACTTGACTAGAAGAAGGGATCGGTTGGTAGGACATGTTCTGAGGCATCAAGGGATCACCAATTTAGTATTTTAGGCAGCGTGGAGGGTAAAAATCGTAGAGGGAGACCAAGAGCTGAATACACTAAGCAGATTCAGAAGGATGGAGGTTGCAGTAGGTACTGGGAGATGAAGAAGCTTCCACAGGATAGATTAGCATGGATTCGTTATGAGTGATACTATTTTTATCTTGAACCCCCCACCCCCTCTCCAACCCCGCTACTTGACAAAATCTCGTTTCTTTTAGGAAAGTTAGAAACAGATAACTTTAAACGGTACAAAGAAAACATTGTTTATGTAATGTTAGACATGGTGAAAGCCGTCTGTTAGATATCGTCTTCCATATCATTTATTGTTACAATAGTATAAGTCGCCGACGAGGCGCAAAGAGTCTCTGCGCATGGGTTTCATCAGCTAGGAAGGGCACAGTTAGCTTGTGATTGCATGTCTGTACTCTCACCTTTGGAGGCAGTACCTGTCTGATCATTTGTGTGCCAGGGCTGTTGAGCTTTGAGTCAGCATGCCCTTGTGGACTGAGAGACAAGGTACCTTGTGTTTCCGCCCACCGCTGGGACAGTCGCATCACAGGGAAGAAAATATGTGTGAAATCTTATGGGACTAAACTGCTAAGGTCATCAGTCCCTAAGCTTTCACTCTACTTAACCTGAACCATCCTAAGGACAAACACACACACCCATGCACGAGGGAGGACCCGAACCTCCTCCGGGACCAGCCGTACTGTCCATGACTGCAGCGCACAAGACCGCTGGGCTAATCCACCGCGGCTCATCACAGGGACCCTCCCTTAACTTTGCATGGTTCTACTGGTTCAAATTCGTCTACTTCATATTTTATTTCAATGGCCATTTCTACGCTGCAACATACAGTAATTTATAACAAGAGCGCGCTTCATCGCAATATTCTATTCGCAAAAGTTTCAGCTTTAGGGCGTGCTTTCTTTGTGGCCAAGGAGAAATGCGTTTTTCAAAGCGAGAGACTTTGTTCATCGTTCAAGGGTCAATATCGGTGTTTCATTAACTTATCCGTGAATACAGGTCGTGCATCAAGGCAGTATCTCTATTACCACGCGATTGCAAACTATATGAGGTTCCTTATGTTCGATGTTTGATGATTTGCACTGATGGTGCTCCACATGATTCCATGGAAGACAACGTGTAGCTATGATAATTATAGTCACTAATTACTCAAATTTATCTCCAATTATTTCATATCCTAGAGTCGATTATAATTTATCATGATTGTGTCATCTCTGTCAGCTCATTTATTCTTTGCAGTCGTAGCTGATGTGAGCATAATCAACTGAATATCGAATGAAACTATATGGGTCCAGAGACACATTTTTGTCTCAGTCGTCTATGACCTATTTGTACCGAGACCTGGATTCGAACGTGTGACTCCTGCTCACTATGCAAATGCGCTAACCGCTACGTCACTGTGCCGCAGTAGCTTTGCACAACTGCACGGACCACCCCAGCGTGCCTCCCTCTACAATCCAAATTCCCATCCATGCCTCAGCCCACATGGTATTCTCCTAAAGTGGAACATCATTGCAGAGGCTCTCCAGCTGCCTTCGAACAGTACCTCGGAATGGAAAGAAACGGGGGATCTTGCCTGAAACCCTGGCACAGGTGTTTTAATCAAATGAAACTATAATTTGCCGAAGAGACTTTAAGGATCAGCTATGTAAGATGTATATATGTGGACTGAAGCGACAAGTGAATTTTCAGTCATGGACTATGCGGCTGGTCCCGCCGGAGGTTCGAGTCCTCCCTCGGGCATTGGTGTGTGTGTTTGTCGCTAGGATAATTTAGGTTAAGTAGTGTGTAAGCTTAGGGACTGATGACCTTAGCAGTTAAGTCCCATAAGATTCACAAACATTTCAACATTTTTTTTTTTTTTTACAAGTAAATAGGATTAGAACCAAAGTCTCCTGCTCAGACCATCTGTATAATGGAGGACGCAGCATACTTTCAGGTTAACAGGTTTGGGCGTGTTAGTCTTAATATGTTCAAGATCACCTACATTCATTACTGCCCTCTGAAAGTCTTCCCTATCTCTGAACCTCTCATAGAAAAAAGTCAGATAGCGTTAATATTCATTCATCACTCAGAATTTTGTACACAAATGGGCATGCTTTCACAGTACTGATGCTGAAGTCACACCAGTTATATTACTAGATGAACTATGAAAAGGAAGAGCAGTGTCTCAATATGAAAATTTAAACAGGGACGTATGAGCAACGAGCTGCCTAATGCGAAAGTCTATTATATGAATTTTAATGAAGCCGCGTGTATAGCTTAATATATTTATTTATTTACTTGGTCGTTTCAACTAATGCCTTCGTCAGATCAAAATTTACAACTCTTAAAACAATCGTCAGTGCCAGTACCTATAAAACTTATGCCTAAACGATGGCGCGTCGCACCTGTTTTATTGATATTTACACTTAACATTATTTTATAAGTTTGAATCTGACGATGCGAGCTGCCGAAAGGAGGTTATAAGGAAAGTAGCATTTTACGCGGTGCAGACGGAGTTATTTAAAAAGTGTCCACAGAGATCGCAGACTCATTCAGGAAATTTATTTCCTTTATAAATCAATGGACAGTGTTTTATATCTCCGCTCAGAATGACCCTGTTCCACGCGGAATATTCATCTTGTGTCTTAGACGTACTTTTTGCGACCAGATGACTTTACTGGATGTGTATGTAGTATGGTGTCGTGTATTTGTTGCACAAGGCAAGAAGAGTGAGATGACGATGCCTGGTGACAGCTTGCTGAGTGCCACGTAAATGACCATCGTGCTTAATCTCCTCTTGAGACGGAGGGATCGTCATCAACTGAGTCACACGCCCTCACCCTATAGGACACTGCGCAGAGGTTAACGCTGGATACTGACTCAGAGGCTGGTAGTCACAAACTTTACGACATCACTGTCTTCCACTTGTCGGGCAAACACTGCTCCTAAAAATTTCATCCATCATTAGGGTTCGCACGGGATACAATCACACAGGTTGCCATCAACGACCTAGAGTAAGAAGGCACACTATTTCAATACTAATGACATTTAGTACTTTTAGACAAGCACACAATCAGCTAGTAATTTTCAATGTGCAATGGTGGTAGGTACTCTAAATAAACCGCACCGAAACATTATAGTTCCGTCATTGAACCTGAATGTCTCCATGACTCAAACATTTGTGTCGAATAGGAAAACAGATATCGTAAAAAGCGAAAAAGATTATATTTCAGGATTCATCCGTCACTTCTGAGCAACACAGTTCGATACATAAAATCGAAAAACAAATAAACTGCTTTTATAACTCTTCTTCTTAGTCCGATAGGAAGAATTATATGGAAAAAGAACAAACTATTTTAATTCTTGTGATTTTGAGATTGATATATATAGAATCATTGTCCATTGATGGAATAATGGACTCGAAATTTTTAATTCGTGAGCGCGCGAATAATAATTATTACATGGGCGTCAATTTGATTGCAGTAAAACATCGGACGTCGTAGAGTCTTGACGATTGCAGGCTCTGAAAAAAGTTGCTACCGTTAGTAGCGATTTGCATCACATGTATAAAATTGTTGCTAACTGCAGCCAAGCTGTTATTCCGTAAACAATTACAAGTATTTACAAATCCTCGACAACTGGCCCGTCAGCTGTGAAAATAGTGATTATTATTGTCTGAAACAAACGCACTCACACAATTTCATGTTAAAATACTTATTATTAACGAAAATTACAAACGCTTACTTAGGCAATGGCCAAAGCAAGAGAGGGAGATGGAGGAATGTTTCTGTCTCTAAGGAGCAAGTGATAGATAGTGTGATAAAAATAACTGATTCATAACTTACAAGAATTTACAGATAACATTTTGTTAATTTTCATCGCAGTCACCGGCATGTACTAAATCTGCCTCATCTTTGTATGAAAAGTCTTTAGAGTATATGTTTTAAATAACATCTATAATACAAATACATACTACTTGATGTGAAGTTCGGTGGCAGGAGCAACAAGACTTTCGGTCAGGCGAATACAGGATTATAAATATAAAGTCAAATAGGGGTAATGCAGGAGTAGGTTTAATAATGAATAAAAAATATGAATGCGGGTAAGTTAGTACAAACAGCATAGTGAACGCATTATTGTGGCGAAGATAGACACGAAGCCCACGCCTACTACAGTAGTACAAGTTTATATGCCAACTAACTTTGCAGATGACGAAGAAATTGAAGAAATGTATGATGAAATAAAAGAAATTATTCAGATAGTGAAGGGAGACGAGAATTTAATAGTCATGGGTGACTGGAATTCGGCAGTAACAAAAGGGAGAGAAGGAAACGTAGTAGGTGAATATGGATTGGGGGTAAGAAATGAAAGGGAAATCCGCCTGGTAGAATTTTCCACAGAGCACAACTTAATCATAGCTAACACTTGGTTGAAGAATCATAAAAGAAGCCTGGCGATACTGACAGATATCAGACAGATTATATAATGGTAGGACAGAGATTTAGGAACCAGGTTTTAAATTGTGAGACATTTACAGGGGCAGATGTGGACTCTGACCACAATCTATTGGTTATGAACTGTAGATTAAAACTGAAGAAACTGCAAAAAGGTGGGAATTTAAGGAGATGGGACCTGGATATTCTGACTAAACCAGAGGTTGTACAGAGTTTCAGGGAGAGCGTAAGGGAACAAATGGCAGGAATGGGGGAAAGAAATACAGTAGGAGAATAATGGGTAGCTTTGAGGGATGAAGTAGTGAAGGAAGCAGAGGATCAAGTAGGTAAAAAGACGAGGGATAGTAGAAATCCGTGGGTAACAGAAGAAGTATTGAATTTAATTGATGAAAGGAGAAAATATAAAAATGCAGTACATGAAGCAAACAAAAAGGAATACAAACGTCTCAAAAATGATATAGACAGGAAGTCCGAAATGGCTAAGCAGGGATGGCTAGAGGATAAATGAAAGGATGTAGAGGCTTATCTTATTAAGGGTAAGAGAAATACTGCCTACAGGAAAATTAAAGAGATCGAGGAAAGAGGACCACTTGTATATCAATAGCTCAGATGGATACCCAGTTCTAAGCAAAGAAGGGAAAGCAGGGAGGTGGAAGGAGTATATAGAGAGTCTATACAAGGGCAATGTACTTGAGGACAATATTATGGAAATGGAAGAGGATGTAGATAAAGATGAAATGGGAGACACGATACTGCGTGAAGAGTTTCACAGAGCACTGAAAGACCTGAGTCGAAACAAGGCCCCGGGAGTAGACAACATTCCATTAGAACTGCTGACGGCCTTGGGAGAGCCAGTCCTGACAAACCTCTACCATCTGGTGAGCAAGATATATGAGACAGGCGAAATTCCCTCCAATCCCAAAGAAAGGAGGTGTTGACAGATGTGAAAATAACCGAACTATCAGTTTAATAAGTCACGGCTACAAAATACTAACGAGAATTCTTTACGGACTAATGGAAAAACTGGTAGAAGCCGACCTCGGGGAAGATAAGTTTGGATTCCGTACAAATGTTGGAACGCGAGAGGCAATACTGACCTTACGACTTATCTTGAGAAGAAAGAATAAGGGAAGGCAAACCTCCGTTTCTAGCATTTGTAGACTTAGAGAAAGCTTTTGACAATGTTGACTGGAATACTCTCATTCAAATTCTAAAGGTGGCAGGGGTAAAATACAGGGAGCGAAAGGCTATTTACAATTTGTACAGAAACCAGATGGCAATTATAAGAGTTGAGGGGCATGAAAGGGAAGCAGTGGTTGGGAAGGGAGCGAGACAGGGTTGTAGCCACTCCCCGATGTTATTCAATCTGTATATTGAACAAGCAATAAAGGAAACCAAAGAAAAATTCCGAGTAGGTATTAAAATCCATGGAGAAGAAACAAAAATTTTTAGGTTCGCCGAAGACGTAATAAAGTGCAAAGGACTTGGAAGAGCAACTGAACGGAATGGATAGTGTCTTGAAAGGAGGATATGAGATGAACACCAACAAAAGCTAAACGAGGATAATAGAATGTAGTTGAATAAAGTCGGGTGATGCTGAGGGAATTAGATTAGGAAATGAGACACTTAAAGTAGTAAAGGAGTTTTGCTATTTGGGGAGCAAAATACTGATGATGGTCGAAGTAGAGAGGATATAAAATGTAGACTGGCAATGGCAAGGAAAGCGTTTCTTAAGAAGAGAAATTTGTTAACAGCGAGTATAGATTTAAGTATCAGGAAGTCGTTTCTGAAAATATTGGGATGGAGTGTAGCCATGTATGGAAGTGAAACACGGACGATAAACAGTTTGGACAAGAAGAGAATAGAAGTTTTCGAAATGTGGTGCTACAGAAGAATGCTGAAGATTAGGTGGGTAGATCACATATCTAATGAGGAGGTATTGAATAGAATTGGGGAGAAGAGGAGTTTGTGGCACAATTTGAAAAAAAGAAGGGACCGGTTGGTAGGGCATGTTCTGAGGCATCAAGAAATCACAGGTTTATCATTGAAGGGCAGCGTGGAGGGTAAAAGTCGTAGAAGGAGACCAAGAGTTGATCAGACCAAGCAGATTCAGAAGCATGTAGGTTGCAGTGAGTACTGGGAGATGAAGAAGCTTGCACAGGATAGAGTAGTATGGAGAGCTCCATCAAACCAGTCACAGGACTGAAGACCACAACAACAATAACAATTAATGTCTAGTACATACACTGTGTAAGTGCCCCTGTAGAGCAGCCTTTCATTATTCTGAACATGCAGCTCAAATCAGTATTGGCCGTACTTCCAGTTATTTCACAATGACGATCACGTTAGGCGCGTGGCTTGGAGTAAGGTTAGTCGCGAGCATCAGCTTTCTTCGTTGTCAGTGGAAGTTTGCGCAACGTCGTCCCACATCATATCACATCACATTATAACTCCATCTTGCAGTACATCGCTGATAGTAGATTGCTGCGTTCATCTCAGATAAGTGTAAAGTTCTTCCTAGAGCTATCATAGGCCCTATAGTTTTTGTTGTCCACATCAGTGCATCCTAACCTAGTGTTAGTTTCAGTGTGCCTAAACCTTTCACCATTCCCGTCTTACACTCACAAGCACAACTTTTCTCATAGTTGATGAGTGCATATTATTTACAGTTGTGTTTCATGTCACTCCCATGGATCTCAGTAACTTCAGTAAAGGGAAATACAGGTAAAATTTTTATGGAACAAATATGTATATCCGTCTTCAGGAGTCATAAACATATTCCATTAGAGTAACAACCATACTCCATTAGAAAAATATGTTTACAATCAATAAAATAGTTATCATTTTACGACTCTGGCCGATTTCGTAAAACATTGAGCTCTCAATGTATCAACATTTGTGTAGGGCAAGACAGCATTGTCTATGCATGGGACAAATTCAACCTTGGCTTAGAGTGTTAAGAAAAAGCCACATGCAAAAATCGGCAACACAAAGAGAAAGAACCAGAAAACACGCTCAAAACTGAGGAGAATATTTATTTTGAACTCACGAGATGCCAGGACAACTAAAATTATTCAAAGTTCACTTAGATGGCTATTGTTACTCTGAAAACTATTAAATTAACTTCCATCATTGTCATATAGTAACATCACATGTCATGTATTTACTCATAGTTAATAATGAGGGTAAGTCTTTCTTATGTAAATTTGAACTTCAATTACCGAAAAGAAACATTAAGGAATATTATCAACAGATAAATACTCGGCATTCAATAACATAATACACCATTTCTTAGCGAAGAGTATTGCCATGTGCACAGTAAATATCTTCCGTTTCTTTAGAAAACACTAGCACAGTAGTCTCAAATAAACAGTATCACAACAGGTAGCTTCTATTCATCATAGTGCACTGTCCATGCGGTATATGCAGACTGTCTCACCTAAACTTGCATCGCAATTATTGTGTATTCACAGAATGGTTTGGTTATCAGGGTCTCGTATTGTTAGCCAATCAGCAATCAGCAAATTGTAATAATACTTAGCAAGTGTATTTTTTATGCAAGCATACAGTTTTTTAAGGTGAACAACGCCTGTTGACGTTATCACACTAAAAGTAAAGTACATTACAATGCCAGTGGCGTTTGGTGCAATACTATAGTGCGAGTAGTTTACGAGACATTGTGTTTTGAAAAGTTTCCACACGATGCTTGTACATTACTTGTGGTGGCACACACTAAAAAACAACACAAGCTTATACACTAGTTGTGAGGATTCTGACCAATAAAGAAACGACTGTCTCTCACAGATAGTGTTCAAAATGACCACCGTCAGCGGCAGTTCACGCTTCCAGCCTAGTATTGAATGAGTGAGGCGCACGTGGTAGCATTTCAGTGGATCTATCCGAGCAGACCACACCAATACATCGTTCCGTATCACCATGTGTAGTTGGTATGCACTTCTAGACAGCGTCATTCCGATTTTCCTACAGAAAAAAGTCTACAGGTTTCACATCCGGGGAGAAGGCCTGCCCAGGTACGGGTCCTCTGCGACCAATCCAACGATTTGGAAACAATTCATGAAGAAGGGCTGGACAGCGGTAATGTTGGTACTGCAGATACCTTCTAGCCTGCAGAGGAACGTGTTCTAGAATCCATGAAAGATCATTTGTTGAGAGGCTGCGATGCTTCAGCCCGTTTAGGGTTGCGTTTGTGAAAAACGGGCCTAAGAGCTGATAGTTCCTTATCCCGTACCACATGTTAGCAGCCCATGAAACTGATGTTCCACCTGACGAAAACATTGGGGATTTTCAATTCACAAATAGTGCATGTTTCTGCGGTTTACCTGCCAGTGACTGGTAAATGTGGCATAGTCACTAAACAAGGTACAGGATACGTCTAGTCACCCTGTCTTGATACTCGTATCTATGTACAGAAGTTAACACGATTCTCATAATCGTTTCCATGCAACTGTTGACTGCGAGAGATGTGTTAGGGATGGAATCTATGTCGATGGGGAATGCGCAGGACGTTGCCTCATTCTTCTTCTTCTTCTTAAATTATTCCTACACTCTCTGTACACCATGGGTATTGGTAAATCCCATCGTCCACTCATGATCTACTGCTTGAACTGTCAATCATTAGCTGACTAGTAAGTCAGACGTCATTCGGAACTTAATACAGCAAGACTGACATTAGATAATAGCCACAAAGTACGTGCACAGCATGCATAACAGCCGCTGCTAGAAGAAAACGCCGCAGTCGCTGCCATTGGTTGGCGCATACCACGAGCACCTACGCGGTGCAGACCTCTGAGGGAGCGCCCAGCACATAGGCATAAAATACAGGACTCGTTCCACACTGGAAGCAGTATCATACAGCACCTGAAGAAAACTGCGAGTCACACATTTGAAATATTGTGCAGGAAAGACGCAAGTAACGGGCAGAAACTCGATTATTCAACATTATTCCAATCTGTTTGTTGGCTAACACGAGCACCTCACTATCAATTCATTGCGTGGAAACCGCACGCCAAAAGCACTTTCCATTTTCACAAGATTTGCGGTGCAAGCTTTAGATGATATATAAATCTGAAATACCTTTTCACCTTGCATTTCTAATAACTACTACATTTCAACTGATGTCTGAGTGCACGGCCAGTACATCCAAGTATTTGATATAAGATACATCGTTAATCATCTATGTAGATACTTTCGGAGTTAATGGTGGGCATACAATGCCTTAACTTTGTTAGTTTTAGGATAAACCAGTAGGTAACTTCCTTCATGAGGAATACTCACCATCTTGTATGGGCATGAAACTTTCTGACAGATTAGGTGTGCACAGATGTGAAAGTTTCTGCCAGATGAAAACTGTGTGCCGGACCGAGCCTTTTAACTCGGGACTTTTGCTTTTGCGGGCAAGTGCTCTACCAACTGAGCTATTCAGTGACGACTCGCGACCATTCTCAGAGCTTCACTTCCACCAACGCCTCATATCCTACGTTCTAAACCTCACATTAGCTCTCCCGCGAGACTTGCAAGACAGCAACTCCTGGAGAAAGGATATTTAGGAGAGATGACTTAGCCGCAACCTGGGGGGATGTATCCAGAATGAAATCTCTACTGTGCAGCAGAGTGTGTCTGATGTGAAACTTATTGGCAGATTAAAACTGCTGCACCGAGACTAGAGCTCGGGACCTTTGCTTTTCGTGGGCAAGTTCTCTACCGACTGAGCTATCCAAGCATGACTCTCCAAGGCAGGAAGATGTGGTTTTGTCGAGTCACCACTGGGCATTAAGGTTGGTATGGAATGTATGGTAAATGCGAATGAAGTAAGGGGGCTTGAGGAAGGGTTCAAAGAACTAAAGGGGGGTAGGACGTCAAATGGGTCGACTTGGAGCAGGAGAGGCATCACAGGACATTTTAATTTCCAGTGTCTATACTTTTACAAATAAATTCATAAAACTATGTCAGCATCTTCAAGAAGGATTCAGGGTTCACACTCATTGAAGTGGAAGTTCGAAAACATAACAAAATAAATTTTTTTATGTGCGAATTTTGATCATTTTTTTCACTTACTAATGGCTGCATTTGCTGCTATAGGTACACTTTTCTTCATAAGTTAGAGAGATTCTTCGATTAATTTTGCACAGCATACATACCATACTCACAGGTGTATGAAACTCTTGAATTTATTTAATTTATGAAAAAAACGAATAAACTGTTATATTTTAAACTTCATGTTTAGAAAAAACACAAATTGTTTAGTTAATTACCTCAATTTTTACCACAGGTTTTAATAGATTTGGAAAATTCTAGAGTTTTATACACCTTTAAGTATGGTTTGTATGCCGTGCAAAATTCATCGAAGAATCTCTCTTACTTATGAAGAAAAGTGTACCTATAGCACAAATGCAGCCATTAGTAAGTGAATAAAATGATGAAATTTCGCATGTAAAAAAAATTCCTTATGTTTTCGAAATTCCACTACTATGGGGGTGAATTCTGAACTCTTCCTGGCCATGCTGATAAAGTTTCATGAATTTATTTGTAAATGTATAGACCGTGGAAACTAAAATGTTCTGTGGTGCCTCTCCTGCTCCAAGTCGGCCCGTTTGACGTCCTACCTCCATTAAGGCAATATGCAGAGGGCAAGGGAATGCTGAAGGAAGTTGCAGAGGATTATAAGAAATTGCATGATGCCTGTAAGACGCTATGTTAGCAGATAGGACGGATGGAGGAAGCGGTGCCACGGGTAAGACGGAAACGAGGATGGCTGCACGCAGGGGGAAAAGAGTTTAAAGACAGTTTTTCGAACCGCAGAGGAAAACGATATAAAAGGACTGAAGAACATCGTGGAAGCAGTGAGGCAACTCGCAGAGGAGAGTAGGTCAACGGAAGCTTGGCATGCAACTCAGATAGGGACATTGGAAGGGTAAGTCCTGAATAACACACGGTTGCTCCGCGCGTTAGCAGGGCAGGTAGAGGAATACGCTAAGGCGTCGGAAGACGTAATAAATCGTAGCCTGGGAACCCTACAGGGGCATCTAGAAGTGCTAGGTAGCAGGGTGGTGTTAACCAGACTTATGCAAGGAGTAGCTGACAGTGTGTGAGGTGTGTACGGAGTAGTAACGAATCTGCAAACAGCGTTGCATCTCGCACTGCAAGGCCAGATAAGTACCCATTTGTTACCGCCGGACCAATATTTACGCGGGTTGCGCAAGCTGCAGAAGGAACTACCGTCAGGCTTATATTTAATAATGGAACCCAGAGAGCAAAATTTGTCGTTTTTCTACCATATCGCAACAGTAAGAGTAACAACTGACAGCGCACGAGTGTATATTTTGGTCCAGTTCCCGGTTACGGGGAAGAACTCGAGTTCTCAGTGTTACACGGTCCACCAATATTCAGTGAAGTGGGGAGCGTTGAGCAAGTTTGTCGAAGTGAAACCTAAAGAGGTATTGCTGATCTCGGCAGCTATAAACCGGTATGCCGAGATGGCAAGGGAGGAATTATGAAGCTGTCATAGAGTTAATGTAACGGTATGTCCAGCCAGGGTGGTAAGTGCCAATCCGGACACATGCACGTTGCAGTTATTTTTAGACAGGGAAAAAGGAATAGACTGTCCAAGGGACATTTTGGAGCCTAAATTGACCTCGCAACGGGTCGGGATGCATTGGATCTTCTCCGCCTATCAGAATTTAGTGGTAGTAGCAAGTTGATTTGAGCGAGGAGTATTTACAGAAGTGAAACGTATGGAGCTCGAGGAGAGCGGAAATTTAATCAATTGACCTAAGTGTAACAAAAGAGGACCAATCTTACACCTGCCAGCGTCAATTTGAGGAGTCACGCAATTGAATGTTTCGCAGCCACAGCTGTACTGGCCAAAAGCCGCTTTAGAGTTTTTGCCAAGGCAGGATCTGATCTTGTTAAATCAAATTCTGGAGCCAGATCTGTTGAGATTCTTAAACCAGTTCATTTTAGAACAAGAGGGGCGCATAGCAGTCGAACAGCTTTTGCAACATGTTGCTCAATACAGGGAAAGGCAACGGAAAATAACGATCATTTTGAGCACCTCTGCGCCTAACTTTGTTATGTGTTGTTCTCTTTTTGATCAGGCGGAGAGCTAATTCCCAGATGGAACCAAGGGTAGTCCAAGTCCCAGTTAATTGGATACCGTCGGCGTGAGAGGAGTAGGTAAGGGGTTGATCGGGTAGTGGTCGTCCAATAAGGAATTTTTACGTTTTGTTTCGTGTCATAGTTTTAAGGGGCAGGAGACGACATTTAAGTAAGGACCACATTTTATAGTAAGGAAATATGCCATAGGTGCTGACCCAAACAAGTGAAGAGCTAGTTCAGGGTCGACCTGGGGACCGAGTTTTTCCAAAGAGAGGAATAATGTAGCTGCACCACAGTTTTGGACAGATATATTTAGTTTTTTTGCAATATCCTGATCACAAGTTAGAACATATAGTACCTCATGCTGTCCCTATCTTTCTGGTTTCCTCTGTGCTTAGCACCTCTTTTCACTCTCTCTTTCTTCCTCTTTCCTTCCTGTGACATGCCTAGAATCACATTCGGGCAACCCTTAAATGTCCGTAACCGCCCAATGTGTACTATCGTTACTCTAGTTGGCAGCTGAAGCTTAACATTAATGGGGGATGTGGTTTCAAAAACGTAATATGGCCCTTGGTACCTCGTGTGGAACTTTTTCGTTTTCCCTTTTTGCTTATAGGGGCTGCACAGCATTACCCATTGCCCCATTCTACACTGCGGAAAACTCCCTTTCCACTTTCCTGCCTTTCCAAAGTCTTCGTATTTGCCTTTCGTACCTGTTTCCAAACATCCATAATTGTCCTTGCAAATTGACGTACAGCTCGACCACGTCACTTAAAAAATACTGGGAAATTAGGTCCAAAGAATTTAGGCACACTCTTACATCCTCCGATTTCGTGTACAACGGCCAGTATTACGATCAGGCAGATGGCGTAGCAATGGGTAGCCCGTTGGCTCCAGCTGTTGCAAACCTCTTCATGGAGAAGTTTGAGGATATTGCCATAGATACTGCGCCATTGAAGCCGAAGTGTTTCTTTTGATACGTTGTCGACATATCCGTCATTTGGCCACACGGACACGAGAAATTAGACGAGTTTTTGGAACACATCAATCGCATGTCCAGTTCACCATGGAGGTGGGAAAAGATAATGAATTGCACTTCCTCGACGTCCTTGTGCACCGTAAACGAAATGGCTGCCTTGGCCACAGCGTCTACAGAAAAACCACCCACACCGAGCTGTACCTGCACGCCACCAGCCACCATCATCCAGCACAGAAGTGCACAGTATTACAAACATTGGTGCATCGTGCGAGAGTAATATCAGACGACGACAACCTGCCCCACGAACTGAGCCACCTACGCAAGGTTTTCAGGAATAACGGCTTCTGCAACCATCAAACGAAAGAAGTGATTTCTGGGAAATATCAGAATAAGACGACCGACGAAGAGCAGGAAAAGAAACTTGCTTTTCTGCCATTCTGTGACTCTGTGTCGGGCACGATAAGCCGCCTGTTGAAAAGACACAAGATCAAATCAATCTTCAGGCCTCCAACGAAAATCCGTCAATTACTGAGACCAGTTAAAGACGCAGTAGTTCTCAGAACACCTGGAGCCTACGAAATACCTTGTGAGTGTGGCCAGAAGTACACCGGATAAACAGTGCGTACTGTGGAACAACTCAGGAAAGAACATGAGATGTGTTATCGCCTACGCTACCCAGAGAAATCTGCGTTAGCAGAGCATGCGTTAGAAAACGGTCACCACATAAAATTTGACGATACCTTTGTCGTGGCTCGCACTAACGGCTTCTGGGACAGTTTAATAAAGGAAGCTATGGAAATAAAAATTACCGCAAACACCCTGAATAGAGACGGTGGCTTGCAGCTCAGCGCTGCTTGTGATCAGCGATCGCGCGGTTGAAGAGGGCACATTGAACGCCGACTCAAAACATGCCCATATATGGCAATGTCACGGGCACTTGTGACGTCACTGTCGGCAGTTAGCGTATATAAGGGCGCACCAACAGCCCACTGGCAGTCATAATACTTGACAATGGCCAAGGAGTGCTTGGCCGAATGCTCGTGTAGTTTTAAGCAATTGACGCGCTTGAAAACACGAGAACATTTTATTCAATGTTATCGCCTCGAGACTGTGCATTCATACAGCATCTATAGAGCTTAAAATCCCATAACATCTATACATGGAGAGCATATACCATAGTACGCTCTCGCAAAGGATTCCACATTACTTACGCGTCTCCGTACAAAGATCAACACAAAGAAGCTGATACTAAGCTCTCCAACGCCACTGAGAAACTTCCTTCGGAAAGTTTCTCATAGATTTACAGTCTTCTCAGTGCTGTTTTACTCTATTCTTATGATCTACAACTCGCCACAAAAGAAGAAGGCTGTTTCTCCCTCTTTATTCTTCACTTCTTAATTAAAGAATACTTGTACTGGATCCTTATTAATACCCATTAATTTTCAGTCTTTTGAGAAAATCTGGTGCCCAGATTAAAGTTCCCTCGTAATTTGCCCTGTCTCTGAATGAAATACCCCTGTTCATACTGGTAACCGTCTTCTGTTCCATAGAATGACTTAAACTTCTTAAAAAGTAGCACGATAATATTCACAGCGTCTCCTTTATGTTCACATAGCGGAATGAAACACGATGTACGCTGCTGTTTATCTTGTGGTTTTCTTTGATGCAGTTTATCTATTTCACTACGCACGTATGTTTTCGTACTTTACACTGGTTTGGCCTAGTTTATTTCGCTTAGCTTTTTGCTTATTTCACGGATCAAATTCACGAACACTTTCTAAGGTGAAGAAAGTGCCCGTACGTTTACATATATCAAATGTTTTGTCTGTTAGAACATGGCTGCAAGCTCGCTGTTTTCATAATAAGAATTAGTTTATCTTAATCTACAAAAACAAGTTGAAAACAGTTATCATGCCACATATAGACGGTGTTTATTAGGTAAATCATGTCGAAATCGAAGTAGTTGTCACTCACAAATGATTTCATTTTGTTTGTAAAACTTTCATTGTAGCGTAAAATAAGGAATACAGATTTGCGTGTATTTTCCAGGAGTCTCTGAATGTCTGTTGGATTCCATCCGTAAATGTCATGGCAAGTATACTAGTTACCCCCTACTGGACATATGGTCTAGAGTAGAGAATGTGGGTAATGTAGGTTCAAATGCTAAAAATTTAGTTGTCCTTGCATTTTCCATGTACGAAATGATTACCAAATGAGCGTTACAGAGTAGCCTTCACTCTCCACTGTCTATTTGAGTGAGAACGTCTCAAATTCCGCTTTACAGTCTTCCAAAGCACGAATAGAATCTGTGCTGCAGATTTGCAATATAGGGCACGAAATTTCAAGATATTTCTAAAAATTAAAAAAAAGAAACCTCTAAGTACTTAGAAATACATCCTGATAAAATTTCGTGTTTGTTCAAGTGAAGTCTTTGAGAGTCCAAAATGGTCTATCACACTCGTTGTTTAGTTGCAGTGCATGCTACACTCATGGCTTCCAAAATACTGGCAATATAGTCCCTACCAAACACAAAATCAAACATAATGTGTTTCAAGAGAGGAATATCAGAAACCCAAAATATAATACCTGTTAGGAACTCAGAGTTTTGATAAATGAACGCGGCTTGGAGGACATACGGACTCAGTTTCATCCACTAGACGTAATATGTGCTATGTCACTAGAGGGCCCACAAGCAGATTACACGCAAATAAAGACCTCAAGTAGTATATTGTATATTACGAGTTTTGATCAATAAACACGATAACACATGTCAAATCACAATAAACCATATGCGACACAAAGCTGACTTAGGTAAAAATTTCAATTAAACGTCTCACATACAAATGAGTACGATTTAAAGCAAGAGATCAAAGAAAAGAGGAATGAATACATCCACCTTCAAACAAAGTAACAAGACGGCATCACCAGTTGGCATATGAAAAATGCGTCAAATGGCTCTGAGCACTATGCGACTTAACTTCTGAGGTCATCAGTCTCCTAGAACTTAGAACTAATTAAACCTAACTAACCTAAGGACATCACACACATCCATACCCGAGGCAGGATTCGAACCTGCGAACGTAGCAGCCGCTCGGCTCCAGACTATAGCGCCTAGAACCGCACGGCCAGTTGGCAGATCAGTCATCTATTATGACAAATGCAAAAGTTACTGAAAATAAAACCACTCTGCCGAATTTTACTTCACTGGCCTGAGACAATGATTCGACTAGTTGAAAGTCCTCATAGGAAAACATATTATAATAAAACTTATTAAATCCTCAATAAATGTGTCAGCACTGAAGAGCATGAAAGTAAAACAGGAGAGACTCCTAAGAATTTACTATAGGATACGAGAGTATATATATATATATATATATATATATATATATATATATATATATATATATATATAGGGTGAGTCACCTAACGTTACCGCTGGCAATATTTCGTAAGCCACATCAAACACTGACGAACCGATTCCACAGACTGAACGTGAGGAAAGGGGCTAGTGTAATTGTTTAATACAAACCATATAAAAATGCACGGAAGTATGTTTTTTAACACAAACCTACGTTTTTTTAAATGGAACCCCGTTAGTTTTGTTAGCACATCTGAACATATAAACAAATACGTAATCAGTGCCGTTTGGTGCATTGTAAAATGTTAATCACATCCGGAGATATTGTAACCTAAAGTTGAAGCTTGAGTACCACTACTCCGCTGTTCGATCGTGTGTATCGGAGAGCACTGCAACATACCTCGCGTTTCTACAGAAAGATCTGCCAACGTTGCTCGAAAATGTTCCACTGGAAAGGCGTCGACGTATGTGGTATCAGCATGATGGTGCACCTGCACATTCCGCAATTAACACTAGGCTGACCCTTGACATAATGTTCGACGGGCGTTTCATAGGACGTGGAGGACGCATAAATTGGCCAGACCGTTCTCCTGATCTTACACTTCTGAACTTCTTTCTGTGGGGTACGTTAAAGGAGAATGTGTACCGTAATGTGCCTACAACCCCAGAGGATATGAAACTACGTATTGTGGCAGCCTGCGGCGACATTACACCAGATGTACTGCGGCGTGTACGACATTCATTACGCCAGAGACTGCAATTGTGTGCAGCAAATGATGGCCACCACATTGAACATCTATTGGCCTGGCAAGTCGGGACACACTCTATTCCACTCCGTAATTGAAAACGGAAACCACATGTGTACGTGTACCTCAACCCTCATGGTAATGTACACGTGCGTCAGTGAAAAAGACCAATAAAAAGGTGTTAGCATGTGGACGTAATATGCTGTTCCAGTCTCTTCTGTACCTAAGGTCCATCACCTTTCCTTTTGGATCCCTACGTAATTCGGTGCTCTCCGATACACACGATCGAACAGCGGAGGAGTGGTACTCAAGCGTCAACTTTAGGCTACAATATCTTCGGATGTAATTGACATTTTACAATGCAATAAACGGCACTGATTACGTATTTATTTATATGTTCAGATGTGCTAACAAAACTAACGGGGATCCATTTAAAAAACGTAGGTTTGTGTTAAAAAACATACTTACGTGCATTTTTGTATGGTTTGTATTAACCAATTACACTAGCCCCTCTCCTCACGTTTGGTCTATGGAATCGGTTCGTCAGTATTTGATGTGGTTTACGAAACATATCCAGCGGTAACTTTAGGTGACTCACTCTGTATATATATTAAAATCGATAGCAAGCCAACAACAAAAAGTAATGTCAAAGGCACTCGTTGACTTAGTCAGGCTACTACTAATATAAATCTTTAGCGATATCTGGGGCATATCGTTGATAAAGATTTGCCATTTAGTAGCAGCTGATTATTCCTGTGCTACAAGAACACATTAACAACTTCTCTCACTAGATATCCCAACTTTTTCGCTTTTCATTGGCCATCAACCTGGCCGTATAGAATTCTATCGAAAATAATCTAAGTCCCCAACTGAAGAGAGAGAAATTTCAATCTAACCCTGCACACGGAAACGCTAACTCGATGTATCATTATGGAGGCAACATGGTCGTGGAATGTAATTTCCGATTCCGCGGAGAACTTCCTCGTAGCGTACCTTAATAGTCCACTTGATTTTCAAAATTCATCCATAGTGCCACATTTCAACTGCTCTGATTCTCTTCTGTTCCAGTTTTCCCACAGTCTATGTTTCGCTACACAGCTGTGCTTACACAGTCGAAAATTTCTTCCTTAAATTAAGTCTTATGTTTGATACTGGTAGACTTTTCTTGGCCAGGAGTACCTTTTCTGCCAGTGCTAATCTTCTTTTGACTTTCTCCTTCGTCTGTCCATCAAGGGTTATTTTGCTGCCTAGCTAGCAGAATTCCTTAACTTCTTCTCATTCGTGTTCCCCAATTCTGATGTTGAGTTTCTCGTCGTTCTCATATCCGTTACTCCTCATGACTTTCGTCTTTCTTCGATTAACTCTAAATCCATATTCTCTACTCATTAGACTGTCCATTCCATCAACAGATACTGTAATTCTTCTTCACTTTTACTGAGGATAGCAATGTGAATAGCAAATCTTATCACTGATATCCTTTCAACCTGAATTTTAATCCCACTCTTGAACCTTTCTTTTATTTTCGTCATTGTTTCTTCGACGTAGGCCTATAGATTGAACAATGGGGGCGATACACTGTCGCTCTGTCTTACATACTTCCTAAACCGAGCACTTCGTTCTTGGTCTTCCAGTCTTAGCTTCCCTCTGTTTTTCTCAAAATTTCGAATATCTTGCTCCGTTTTACACTATCGAACGCTTTTTGCAGGTCTACAATTCCTATAAACGTGTCTTGATTTTTCGAGTGTTTATTTTCATTCACGAATCCAAACTGATCACCACCTAAGAGAATCTCAGTTTTCTTTCCATTCTTCCCTATACTATTCTTGTCAGCAACTTGGATGCATGAGCAATTAAGCTGATTATATGATGATTATCGTCCTTCCTATTGTATGGATGATGCTTTTCTGAACTTGTGATGGTATATCGCCAGTCTCATACGTCCCACACACTAAAGTGAATAGCCGTTTTGTTGTGACTACTAACGATTTTAGAAATAATGATGGAATTTTATCTATCCTTTCTGCTTCATTTGATCTCAGGGTTCCCAAATCTCTTTTATATTCCGACTCAAATACTGGATCCCCTGTCCTTTTCTGTCTTCTTCTGTCAAGTCATCAGACTAGTCCTCCCCCTTGGAGAGGCCTTTAGTGCACTTTCTCGACTTACTCTCTCTCTCTCTCTCATCATTGAACAGCGCAATTTCCACTGTACTACCGAGCTAGGTGGCGCAGTGGTTAGCACACTGGACTCGCATTCGGGAGGACGACGGTTCAGTCTCGCGTCCGGCAATCCTGATTTAGGTTTTCCGTGATTTCCCTAAATCACTCCAGGCAAGTGCCGGGATGCTTTCTTTGAAAGGCACTGCCGACTTCCTACCCCGCCCTTCCATAATCAGATGAGACCGATGACCTCGCTGTTTGGTCTCTTCCCACAAACAACCCAACCAACCCACTACACTCGTAATGATACTGGACAATGTTCTAGTATAGGAGGTTAATTTGACATTTATACATGCTGTAGGTCCTTTCGACAATCCTTTATTTATAGATTTCTTCGGATTTTTCATGTAGCCAATTCTCCTTAATTTCCCTGCAAGTCCTATTTATTTAATTGCTAAATGAGTTGTATTTTTGAATTGCTGAACTTCCCTGATCACTTTTGCACTTCCTTTTTTCGACGATCAGTTGACGGTATTTCTTCCGTTACCCATAGTGTCTTCGCCGTTGCTTTCCTCGCTTCTATGTTTTTCTTTCAGTTTCTGTGATTGCGCTTTGTAGAGATGTCCATTCCTCTTCAACTGTACTGCATACTGCTCTCTTTATTATCGCAGCACCTATAACCTTACAGAACTCCAACCGCGTCTCTTGATTCCTTAGTACCTCCGTATGCCTCTTGTTTTCACATAGATTTTTCCTGTCCTGTCTCTTAAACTTTAGCCTACTCTTCATAACTACTAAATTGTGATTTGAATCTGTATCTGTTCCTGGGTACGCCTTACAATCCAGTATCTGACTTCTGAATCTCTGCCTGTCCATTATGTAATGTAAATGGAATATTCCCATATATCACTGCCTTTTTCTAGTACACCCCTTCCTGTTATGATTCTTAAACAGAGTATTTGCTGTTACCAGCTTGCCTAACTCAGTTAATCTTTCTCTTCACTCATTTCTACCACCTAGCCCATATTCTCCCATAACCGTTTCTTCTACTACTATCGCTGTAGCTGCAATTCCAATACCGCATGGCTATTAGATTTTCATCTCCATTTACAACCTGAATTACCCGTTCAATATCCTGATACAATTTCTCTATCTCTTCATCTTCTTCTCGTGACGTCGGCAGTATTCTCATCAGAACTGACAGCAAACGAACACCGTCAACAACAGTTCAGGTATGTATGGTTTGCTGTCTATTCTGATGAGAAAAACCCCTTAGTGACCTGCTTGCAGTAACTCACTCTCTGCCACACTTTACTGCTCATGACGAATCAACAATCTTCAACCAATTTCTTCTACTGTTGATGTTACTCTATATGGGTGTGACCAGAAATCCTTGTCCTCTTTCCATTTCACTTCACCGACGCTCAGTATATCTAGAATGAGTCTTAGAATTACTATTTTAAATTTTCTACGTTCTCTGCCTCATTCAAACTTCTGACATTTCAAGTCCCAAGAGGTAGAACGTAACTCTTTCGTTGGTTACACAGTCTTTTACTCTTTGTCAACTCCCTTTGGCAGTTCGCTTCCGGAGATCTGAATGGGGGCTAGTTTCTTCCAATGAAGAGATTGTCTTGATATTTTTCAGTTACAGGCCACACGTTCTGTGGATACACATTATGTGCCTTTGCTGCAATAGTTTTCACTTCTTCGGGTCCTCATGGCGTTGATCATTGCTGATTCTTCTACAGGGCAGTTTCCCAACTCAAGGGCAAGAGAGCGTCCTGACGGTTCTCTAGTCTGCCCTCTTCGACAAGGCTGTTGACAAAAAGAGGACGATTTCTTATGCCGGAAATATTCGACTGACATTGATAACAATTTCTATTCAAAATTTAAACAATGTTGACGTCCGAAACGGAAGCCAGGGTGTCTTCATTAAAAATTAAAGACGTTACCCCTAGATCACGGGGAACTACTACGCATTATTGCCCTGTACGAATACGTGTCAGATTGAAGGCTAAAAGGAAAGAAAGGTCATCATGGGAAAGGCTTTGTGCCATTAGGTAATGGATACTACTGTTCAGAGGAATGTTAACCATTCAAGCACGAGGCACGTCAGTTAAATTAATTATAGAAAGTGACAGATCACTGATGTTTAGCAGAAAATACTGCAGAGATCTAAGATTTAATCGTGAAACCGATAGTTAGTTGATTTAAGCTTTGGTGGATAATAACAGGATGGACCATTCCAAGACCTCGCTTTTCTGAAACAGAAAAACTGGATGTTTATGTGAGCTGAAAGAATGACAATAAATATACTCATTACTGGAGAACAAAGCTGAAATACCGAGTAAGACAGCCAGCCGTTGTGGCCGAGCGGTTTTAGGCGCTTCAGTCTGTCCCACGCGACCGCTACGGACGCAGGTTAGAGTCCTACCTAAGGCATGGATGTGTGTGATGTCCTTAGGTTAGTTAGGTTAAAGTAGTTTTAAGTTCTAGGCGACTATAGACCTCAGATGATAAGTCCCATAGTGCTCAGAGCCATTTGAACCATTTTGAACCAAGTAAGATAGTGATTACACCGAGGGCTAAAACTCCTCGCTAACCACGCATACAATTACATGTTTCTTGTCATTTCAGCTTGCAGCGTGATGCAACTTCGCGTAACAGTTGTCTTCCATCAGCCATTTGCTGCATCCGACAAAGACCTGATTTATACAGCATAAGTACCTATCCGCTATTCTCAGCAGATTAGGGGCTAATTCTCTAAATTCCCACTGTTACCTGATTGTAATCTACATTAAAGCTATTCTTCATAATCTCTAATTCTTCTCCAAAGCAATCTGACTGACCTTTATACAATAGCATAGCTATCCGATTACGTACTTCCAAATTCAATGTCTATCTGAACTGCCCTCCCCAAGACTCCAAAGCTATCTGGCTTCTCACCAGCGAAGCTGTCCATTTCCCTGTCATGTCTTTTTAAGTGAAGGTCTAGTCCTATTAGACCTCGAATAGAGCCTGCAAGAATACATCCTTCAGGTGTCCTTCCTCATACAGGAAACTACCAGATGTTTAGAGAAGCATCCCCCGAGAAATCTGAAGAGCCAATGAAACACCTCACCTAAAACACTGGTCGGGAAGTACCGTTTCTTAACTTCCACGGGTACTAACAATCATGTAGGCCACAAAGGAATGTGCTCTTGCTCGTCTCTCCACTTTTGTCTTTTATTTCGTTAGCGCGCTCTTCCTGCCATTGTGACATAAAAGCTAATGGACTTCTCCTGATCTCCAGTCCTCCTTCACAAAGTCATGTCTTTCACAAAGTCCTGGCAGAAATACGTTGCAACACCCAGCTAAACGCATATTCTCAAGCAATTCTGTGAACGTGTACAAATTAGAAAATGCAGACCAGAAAGAGCAATTAAAAATAAAATAAAGCGCACTTTAGCAAACACATATGTCCAAGCATACATCTTCCACAGATTTCATTGAGACGTCACAATTAGATTGGGAAACGAGACTCTTGAAGTAGTAGATAATTTCTGGCATTTGAGTAACAAAATAACTGTTTATAGCTAAGGTAGAGAGGCAACAGATTGCAGACTGACAATGGCGAGAAATGCGTTTCTGAAGAAGAGAAATCTGTTATCCCCTATTGTGGACTTAATTCTTAGGAAATCTTTCTTGAAGGTATTTTTCTGAAGTGTAGCCATGTATTGAAGTGAAACATGCGCGATGAACAGTTTGGACAAGAAGATGATAGATACTTTTGAAATGTGGTGCTACAGAAAAATGCTGAAGATTAGATGGGTAGATGACGTAACTAGTGAGGAGGTACTGAATACAACTGCGGTGCGGGGACAAGGAATTTTTGGCTTGAATAAAATTAGCGATCAGTTGACAGGAGACATTCTGAGACATCACGTGATGACCAGTATAGTGCTCGAAGTGTGGGGGTTAAAAATCGTAGGGTGTGATCAAGATGCGATACAGTAAGCAGATTCATGAGAATGTAAGCTGCAGTAGTTATTCGGAGATGAAGAGACTTGCACAGAATAGAGTAGCATAGTGTGCTGCGTGAAACTAGTCTTCTGACTGAAACCACGTCACCGCAGAGGAGAGTACGGATGGATGGAAATCAGTTAATTGAAGGCTCTGACGACGAGCACTTATCTTATGACATGACAGAAAATGAAATAGGAGTCGACAGGGAAGAGATACGGGGTCCAGTATTAGAATCAGAATTTAAAAGAGGTTTGCAAGGCTTAACATCAAATAAGGCGGAAGAGACAGACGCGTTCTCTTTGAAATTTGTAAAATTACTGGGGAAAGTGGCAACCGAACGATTTTTTCAGCTGGTTTTTAGAATCTATGAGGATGAGGAAGTACCGTCAGAATTTCTAAAATATGTCATTGATGCCTTCCCGAATACAGCAAGGGCAGGTAAGTGCGAGAGCTATCACACAGTTAGTCTCAGAGCTCATACATCCAAGTTGCTCTCAAGGATAAGATACAGATTAGTGGAAATGAAAGTTGAGGAGCCGTTAGGTAACGACCAGTTTAGATTTAGGAAATTACAGGCACCAGAGCGTCATTTCTGACTTTGTAATTGACAATGCGAACAATACTTAGGAAAGGTGAAGGCATGTTCATATGGTTTGTCGACCGAGAAAAAAAGTTTGAGAATATAAAATGGTACTATATGTTCGAAATTATTAGGACAATAAAAGTAAGCTACAGGGAGAGACGGGTAATATACTACACGTACGATAGCCAAAAGAGAAAAATAAGAGTGGAAGACTAAGAACAGAATGGCACGCTGGCACGGGAAGCGCGAGATATGACACCGTCTCTCACCTCTGCGGACACATTCAATGTCGCTTCGTCGGCTCCGTAAGTTGAGTTTGCCGTTCCTTCTGCAACATTTAGCCGCTTATTGCTCAGTGACTCAAGTACCCACATTCTGTCTAGCCCCTTGTTCGTTAGCGCCGGTGCAATCCACTGGAATTAAGGACTTACTGCCCTACACACAAACACTACTTATTCACTGCATTTTTGGTAATTAAGTTTTTCTCTCAGAAGGAACCTTTCTTAAAGATTGCTGTTCTGAAACTATTTGGGACCCGCAGGGTAGTTGGTACTGCATTAAATACAATTGTACATTTTTTTACCTGTTTGATTTTGTTAAATTCACAACTCACTCCATATTGAATATTTGCCCCTCACCTTATATTGAAAGGTCTCTGTTGGATCCCTTTCATGTGAATTTCTTAAATCTGTTGTCATTTATGGCATAAATTCGTCTTCTAAATTTATTGTGGCGTTTCTGACTATCTGCGAGGAGACTGAGTAGTGGAACGTGTTACTTTTACACATAAACAAGAACGATCTGTCACACTACTACACTTTAAAACACAGTTTATATGCAATTCATGTCACACAGTCTCATACGGAACCTACATCCGCTTTCTTTTATGTACTGTATATGATAAGATACTGTCATCTCCCTTCCCTTCTGTGTGAGAGGATGAATGAGCAAATGTATTTCTAGTTGCATGCTTGAGGGTAGCAGACCAGCCTGTCTGCTAGAGAACAGTAGGACCAACGTCGGAACAGGTAGCTACGCTTTCTAAAAGCAAAGAGGTTTCTATCCTTTGTATGGTTCTGTCCGTCCCTTGTCATGTTGGTATAGGAAGCTGCGTCTCTGGTCACTTCCGTTTTGTATCGGGAAGCACGCTCGGTAGGAACGCAGGTCAGTCTGTCCGCGGCGAGCGTCTGAAGTGGTAAGATCTCCGGCTAAGCGCGTGTCTGCTAAGTCCGCAGGACAATGGATTTCTTAAGTTCAGCCTAACTGAAAATTTAATCACCTTTGTTTCAGGTTTTAGCTCTAAAATATCTACTGTTATCTTAAATTGCAACTCAGTGTATTTCGAGTGTCAACTTCAGAACATCTTCCAGTACTTGCTTTGTCAATACTTTGTGAGTAAAGTGGAACCACGTGTTGATCAGAAACTCTAAGATCATCAATCTTAAATGCGAATGTGCGTGAGTTTATAACGTCTCGTCTTAACAGTATTTTTCAATATAGAAACTTTTCTTTACGTTCAACCCACGTCCCCGTGTGAGACCAGTACCACGTGCTTATACAATTGTAGTAGTAGTAGTAGTAGTTTTATTCATCCGTAGATCTCTTTTTTACAAGGATATAGGACATGTCAAAGTATTTACAAGCTTAGATCAATTTACAATAAGCTAATTCGTATACACATATATTTACAGACTTCTAGTTAGAGACAATCATTAGATTTTACTCCTGGTATACAATAATTTATTTACAAATAACTCATTAAATAATGTAATGCCACACTATTCACTCATATTTCACTATCAGTCACTGCACACACTATACACACATTGTTTCATAACACTTCACTCACTACATACACACACACACACACACACACACACACACACACACACACACACACACACAGGTGATCCTTGGGCCATTTTCTGTACTGCAAGTTCCCATTTGCTATCCTGAAAAACTGAGTCAGCATCCCTTCATAATGAGTGAGATGTTGAGCTCAGAAAGAGGAAGAGGTGTTAGTATTGTGCTATGCATAGCTTGAGGGGAGAGTGTCTCTAGAAAGGAAAAAAGAAGAAAAATAGTAAAGTGAAGGTGTTATGTGGAATATTGGATGTTTTATAATCATCATTATTATTATTATTTGTTTGTATAACATTTTTTTATCAAACCCCTACTCTGCTTTATCTAAGTAATCCTTCAATGTATAAAATGTCTTGCATAACAGGTACTTTTTAGCTGCCTTCTTAAATAAGTGTATTTTTGAAATTTCTTTAATCTCTTTTGGTAATTTATTGTACAGTTTTATTCCTTGGTAGAAAATGCTGTTTTGAGTTTTATGTTTATTTTTTCTTGGTAAATGTAAGTTGAGTCTATCTCTTGTTGCATGGTCATGGACAGAGCTGTTTGTGCAGTAATTGCCAATGTTACTTTTGATGTGTACAACTGACTGGTAAATGTGTTCACATGGAGCAGTTAAAATTCCCAGTGTTTTGAACAGATCTTTACAATGAGCTCGACTACTATTTCTGGTTATTATTCTTATGGCTCTTTTCTGGAGTTTGAAAATTGTGTTCATATTTTGTGGATTTGTTCCCCAAAAAAGAATGCCATAGCTAAGAATTGAGTGTACATATGAATAATATGTAACTAAAAGACACTGCATGTTACACACAGATGATAGAATTCTAAGGGCATAACATGCTGATGACATTCTGTTTGCAAGTACCTTTGTGTGTTCGCACCACTTCAGCTGAGAGTCAATATTCATTCCTAGAAATTTTGCGTTTGTTACACAGTCTATAGAGGTGCCATCTACATTTAATTTAACATTGTCATTTTTCCTCTTCAAACTGAAGTTCATGGCATTAGTTTTCTTTATGTTTAATGTCAATTTGTTGCTTATTGACCAATCGTAAACTTCCTTAAGAGTTTCATTTGCTTTCTCGGTAAGGAGTTCTCTTGTTCTCTCAGTGACTATAATATTGCTGTCATCAGCGAAGAGAATTTTCTCACCATGAGTAACACTACTGGGAAAGTCATTGATGTATATCAGGAATAGTATTGGTCCTAATATGCTACCTTGTGGAACCCCTATATTAATATGTTTTGGTTCTGATAAGTATTTTACTAAATGTTTAGATCTATTTGAAGTATGTGTTATCTCTACTCTTTGTACCCTATCTGTTAAGTATGATCGAAACCAGTCATTTGCTACCCCTCTTATTCCTAAGGCTTCTAATTTATTTAATAGAATCTTGTGGTCGACTGTATCAAAAGCCTTAGAAAGATCCAAAAATATGCCTGTGACACACTCATCTTTATCAAGAGCATTAAGTACAACTTTTGTGAATTCTACTATGGCTGACTCCGTATTTTTGCCACTTTGAAAACCAAACTGTGATTTGCTTAAAAGATTGTATTTATTCAGATAATCCATTAATCTGTCTTTCATAATTGCTTCTATTATTTTTGAGAATGCTGACAGCAGGGAAATGGGCCGGTAATTTTCTATGTCTTCTGCATTACCTTTCTTAAGCAAAGGTACAACTCTTGCCTGTTTTAGCTGCTCTGGAAATGTCCCTGATGTGAAGGATTCATTTATTATATTTGTTAATGGGCCTTGTATAATCCCTATGCATTGTTTCAGTACACACATTGGTACATCATCTAAGCCTTCTGACTTTTTATTTTTTAGCTTTTGAACAGTTTTATTGACTTCATTCTCTGTGGTTGGAAGTAACATCATTGTATCTAGTGCAACAATTTTTGCAGGTGTTATATTTGTTTTGGGGAATTTTTGCTGTAACTTCTCTGCAATACTTGAAAAATGCTCGTTTACATAGTTTGCTAAGTGTTGTGGATCATTTATTACCTTATCCCCCTCCCTTAGCAGTATGTTATTCTGCGTTTGTTTGCCTCTCCCCGTTTCCTTTTTTATAACATCCCAGACTGCTTTGCTTTTATTCTCTGCATTATATATTATTTTGTTATTAAATGACTCTTTTGCAGCAATCAGCACATTCTTATAGAACTTTTTGTATCTACGACATAAATTTAAGAATCTGGATCGTTGCGAATATTTTTCATGGAATGGGTGTGTTTAAGTGTTTGGGAGGACTTCTTAATACCTGCTGTTATGTATCTGTTTTTGTGAGATGTTGCTACAGACATTCGTACTTTTGGAAATGCCTTTTCAAACTTCAGTTTAAACAATGAGGAGAATTTAGAGAATTTCATATTCACAATGGTTCCCTTATACACTTCATCCTTGCTTTGTTTTTCTAGTTCTTTTGAAAAATCTTTTATTTTGAGTTCTGATAAATGTCGTTAACAGGTTTGAAGTTTAGGGAGTGATTCGATGCCCGACTTTACTGTTGTTATTTGACAGAGATGGTCTGATGGTCCAAGCTCTTTTACAGCTACATCACATTTTTCCCTGTCCATATTTGTGGCCACATGTTCAGTTACTGATGAAGTAGTTGTGGTAACACTTGTTGCACTATTGACCAATAGGGACATGCCAAAACTTTGAAGGATGTTCATGAAAGTGCTGCTGGATTCATTTATGATGTTAATGTCCCCACACAGAATTATGTTGACCTTTGTACTTGAGACTTTATCTAGAACTTCTGTTAATTTATTGAAAAAAGTGTCCACACTACCACTGGGAGATCTATACACACACAAAATGATTAATTTCTTGGTGAAATCGAGCCCTGATAATTCAATAGCTGATATTTCAATGTGTTTGTCTTCACTTACTGTACTGAGGTTATGTCTAGATTTGAACTGTGTTCCTTTTCTGATATAAATGCATGATCCTCCACCCCTTGAAGTAGTTCTGCAGTAAGAGTTTGCCCTTTCATACAATGATAATACTACATGTTGGATTTCTGTGTCTCTACACCAGTGCTCAGTAATACAAACTACTGTGCAGTTCAAAGATTGGAGCTCAACTTCTAATGCTTGTATTTTATTTTTTATTGATTGCATGTTTTGATGGAGGATTGTTAAGTCTGTGAAATGCCCCATGTTACTCTTTCCGATGGTTTGTTTTTCTTTGTGACATCTGGTATGTGTGATTTTTGAAGTGTTATAATCTGTCTTGTGAGTGATTGTTTCAGTATTTTTTGAACTGCTAGAGATACTCTTTAGGCAGGGGAACCTGTTGTCTGGATTTATCCTAAAAAAGACCTACTTTTCCTACCTATGACAACAGGTATTTGACCATGTGTGGCCCGAGATCCACCCCCTATACTTTCATGAATCAGCTGTACCAATCTTCCCTTCCCAGTTCTGTTTAGGTGTAGGCCATGCCTAGTGAAACCCCATCTGTTGATAGTCCCGACGGGCACCAGAGAAACATGAGCAAAGTTGGCCGTCCTCAGAGCCATCCCCAGCCCCACATTGATTCGCCTCACAGCTCCATCAAGGCGTGGCTGATCATGACGCCGGAACAGCTCAACAAAGTGTACATTGGTGCCATGAGTCAGGGAAGCTATCTTGTCCAGGTCACCACCTATTTCATATGCCCCATCCCTGTCCAAACTGTTTCCCGCCCCACCCACTATCACTACATGGTCCTCTTTTGTAAAATCCTTACATAAAGACCCTAGGTCCTCTATCACATGACTGGTCCTGCATTTGGTTTGAAGATACTGGTGGCCTGGTACGCTGCCCCTAAACTTTCCTGTAACTGAGGGCCTACACCTCGCCCATGGCTACTACCTAGCAGCAGCACTTTCTTCTTCCTAACACTTTGTACATTCCTAGGCTTCTTGGCCTCGGTTGAAGTGTGCTGCACATTTCCTGCTCCTCGTTCTACCTGAGGCTCTTCTCCACTTAACTCTGGCAGTGGCAGATACCTGTTTTTGGTGTTGATGATAAAACTATCAGATCGCGTTCTCTTTCTTCCTATCCTCCTACCAGCTGCCAGTTCCCAACCACCCTCCTCCCCCCTATGTCCCTTGATCCTTATCAGTTCCTTCCTTGCTTCCTCCAACTGTGCCTGAAGGGCACAGATTTTCCTTTCCTGCTCCCCAAGCAAAATGTTCCTACTGCATACTCTGCAGTTCCAGGAGAGAGCCTCTTCTGTTCTCCCAACATTCTCCCCACTGCATCCCCCCCAGTGAAAATATTTCCTACAAGATTGGCAACAAATCCCTCTACTCACTACCCTATAACAGCTCCCACATTTCTCACTCATGGTCAGTTTCGAAAGAATAGTTAAGTTTAAAGAATGTTTTAAATTTGTCAAGGTCGCGAGATTGTATGTCTGCAAGCAAAAAAAAAACGACACAAAGATCTTATGTGCGGTGATTGTTGTTTCTCTACTGATTTAGAGATGCAAAAACAGAAGAATGAATTTGTAATTACTTTGCTTTTAGAGAATTTAAGTTATCAGGCGTGTTTGGTCAGGTTTTTAAACGTTTATAACTCGGAAAATTTAGACCTAGATCGCGTCTATCTAACTAGTAAACAATACGAAACGTGTTAGTTAAATACGATTTAGAAATGTTTAATTACACTTTTATTGCGACAATAGACACTGATGAAACTAGTAGCTGTCTTTTTTAAACGATTTTTGCACTATCAAGAAAACTTGAATATAATTTGTTGTGTTTATGTCACGCAAAATTACGGGTTATGTCGCGATTATCGGGACCTCAGCTAAAGAACAACTTTTTTCAAGAACAAGCTCTGCTTGGACGCTAATATTCAGTTGTGTGACAAGAACGGACACTACAGCAAGTAATAAAAACAAAGAATATTTAAACTTGGCACTATTTCCTCTTAAATAAGTTATTTTAGCGGACGAAGAAAATACCTGTGATCTCACTCGGCGGCCATCTTGGACTTGTTTGACTCATCAGGTTAATAGTAAGACGATAGTAACCAGTTCGAGGTTTTTCCTTTCTAAATCGCTTTTCGATCTAATTTATTTTAATTATTAAAATTATTGTGGAGTTACACTCTTTGTGTAAACCAAGTTGACCACGTGAAGCATGTGGTGTAATCATCAAAGTAGCCCTCAGCTATTCTTTTCGGGAAGATTTCTCAGAGAGTTAGTATGAATTTAGTATACCAGTGTGTGATAATTACATGACGGACAGGATTGCGCTACAAACGTAACTTCTTTGGGTGAAAATTGAATCGGTTGGTTGTGGTTAATTTCCTCTCACATACATTTCAACGTTCTTCGTGTGTTAATTTATGAATGCAGTGTTGTATGCAGTCTCCCAATCTTGGCTCCATATTTAATGTGTTCCGTAAGATGACAAACATTTTCACAATCCTAAATAAGGCACCAGCTTAGTTATGACTCAAGTTTAATATGCTGAAATTTCAATGATCAATGTTAAAATCAATTTCCAAATATATAACTGATTTGTTTCTTTTTATTTAAATTCTCTTTTTTACATATATATCACCGGTTTTCGTATGACTATTAAAAGATTATAATTAATGTTAGTCTGGTTGGGAATTTGGTAAGCTAGACTGGATACCTGGTGAAACAGTTGCGCAGTAATGCAAGGTTAACTTCCTCAGATAGCTCACAGCTTTTAAACCGCTCTATTGTCTATCAGCAGCGCTTTACACCTCAAATTAATGCAACAACATTACAATATGTCAATTCTCTTGATGTTCTAATTGTGATTTAGAACTGTATGAACTAAGAATTATAATTTTTGGTGCTCCCTTTCTTAAAAAAGGGACTGTGAAGCACAATATTTGAATTTTTGGGACTGTGAAGCACAATATTAGAATTTTTAATGTCGTTAAGTGTTTTACGATTGTTAGAATTCTTTGTGGCAAATTAGCCCTTTTCCAACTGTGATTGTATACTTACAAAATAAATTAAAATAGCCGGCCTGAGTGGCCGAGAGGCTCTAGGCGCTTCAGTCTGGAACCACGCGACCGCTACAGTCGCAGGTTCGAATCTTGCCTCGGACATGGATGAGTGTGATGACCTTTGGTTAGTTAGGTTTAAGTAGTTCTAAGTTCTAGGGGACTGATGACCTCAGCTGTTAAATCCCATAGTGCTCAGAGCCATTTTTTTAAATTAAAATTGTGAGAAATTATGAATGATGTCATAACCGGGGCTTAGCGTTTAACGAGGAGTTCCAACCCTTGTCCAATTGCTGGGGATTTTGTCCGTCCCGAAGACAGCAAGGGCACATAAATGCGAGGGCCACCACACATCTAGCCTTAGAGCTCCTGCCTCCAAGATGCTCACACAAGACTGACATACAAATTAGTGGAAATGAAAGTTGAGAAGCTGTTAGATGGCGATCAGTTCAGATCTAGGAAATTTACTGGCACCAGAGCGGCACATCTGATTTCGCGCTTGGTAACGCAAGCTCGACTTAAGAAAGTTCTACAGACGTTCATGGGTTTGTCGACCCAGAAAACATTTGAGATTATAAAGTGGAACTAGATGTTCGAAATTCTCAAGTTAGCTACTACACGCACAAAACAGAATAACAACAGTGGAAGACCAAGAACAAAACTGTCGGTTCAGGGAAGTTGTAAGACGGCGGTATAGTATCGTGGTCTTACTGTTCAATTTATACATCGAAGAAGCAATGACGGAAACAAAACAGAGTTTCAGGAGTAGTACAACAATTCAGGTTGGAAGAATATCAATGACAGATTCGCTAATCGTGTTGCCATCCTCAATGAAATTAAGGAAGAAATGCAGAACCATTTAAGGAGCAGACTAATGGATCGAGAACAATCCGAGGAAAGATCAAATCAATGCGGGGATACAGAAATTACGTCAGCGATAAACTTTGTATAAAAATTACGGCCCACGGAACAGACGAAGTGCTACATTAGAAGTGTAGTAACACATAGAGAAAGAATGGTGGACAAAAACCAGTCATTCTTCGCCAAATAAGGAATTTTTGACCAAAAGAGGTCTTTATCTGAGGAACATATTTCTGAGAATGTTCGTATGGAACACAGCATTGTATGGAAGGGAATCTTAGACTGTGGAAAAACTGGAAAAGAGGACATTCTATGCGTTTCAGATGTAATTCTATAGTAGGATGCCATAAATAAGATGTAACGATAATATGTATAATAAGAACCTTCTCCAGGCAGTCGCTGAGGAAAGGAAATTCGGAAACCATTGACAAGAAGAAGGGACCGGATAACATAACATTTTTGAGACATTGAGGAAACACTTCTGAGGCACTTGGGTAAAATTTAAGGAAAGACAAAATTCGGAACAAATGCAACAAATAACTGAGGAAATTTTCACTTTGCAACGGAATGTGCGCTGATATGAAACTTCCTGGCAGATTAAAACTGTGTGCCGAATCTAGCATGGAACGACAGTAAAGGTCCCGAATTCGAGTCTCAGTCCGGCACACAGCTTTAATCTGACAGAATGTTTAACCTGAGGACGTTGCGTGCAAGTACTACTCTCTCTGAAATGAAGACAAGCCACCTTTGAGATGTTCGATGTGAGATGCATCTACCCAGTCAGAAGCATTATGACATTCCGTCCCCAGTTCTCCAAGGAACCACATAATACCAAATTGTCAGTGAAGTAAGAAGAGCCAAAGTGAAATATATATACAGCACAACTAAAAGAAGAACAATATATTGAGTATATTGACCGAAGAACAATAAAGCAACACGTCAAAAATAGTATACAAAGCTGTACTCTGAAAAGCATATGGGGAAACGTTGAAAAATGTTGTAAATTGCATATCCCTTTTACATTAAAACAGGAGAAAAGCGAGGAGCTTTTAGCACTGATAACTGGTCAAGAAACAATTCCAAGACGAGAAAAATTTGAAGAATTCACCTGAACGCATACCGTCTGGTGAAAGATTAGACTTCTGGTAAAGATAGCACATGTAATGATATGTAAAGAAAAGATTTCACTGATTGTGAAATAATAATAAAAGAGGTCTTGCAGACTGATTGGTCCCTATTTCTCAATGCGAAAAATTAAAGTTTGTTAATAGGTTTACACTTTAATATAAAAGAAATCGACAATGTACAGCTACACACAGTATATTAAAAAGGCACATTTTAAGATGCAGGTACCTAAATATATAACACATGCTCTTAATGTTTTGAGGATGGCTTTATCATGAAGGACGCTGTTAAAAATAGAGGAAAATTTATTAAATTAATTGTATTATTTATTATTCACAGAGAATTTATTATCGTGATTATTTTGTAACACAATCCAATTAGGGCAACATCAATTTAACTCTTTTTAAGGAGAGAACACTAAAATGTTAATTATTGGAGGAAGCATATGTGTTCATTAATATCTGAAAAGAACTGGTCTGAAGTATGTGCATCTTTTTTCTGTAACAGTCTTTGAGTAAAGTAACAATTGTACTCTGTAACACTGTGCTAGAGATTTATCGATGATTAGCGGTATTGAAATGGCCTACTGTAGAAACAAAACATAGTAGGGAAATATGTTCTCTTGTTTATTATTAAGAGCGCTGGCTCTAGGTCACATACTTTGTATTTTTCTTATGCTCTGTCTTAGCAGGCAGACGAGTCGTGTAAGCTGCGTTATAATAATAATAATAATAATAATAATAATAATAATAACACTGTCCTACAAAAAAAAACCTTTTTTTTCTATTTCTGATAAAAATATTGTGATTCTAGTTGTCTTTTGAATGCTGAATTGAAAAATATTTTTGGTTTGTTTATGTCAGGATAGTTTATGAGTAATCACAATTTTATTTATCTTTTCAGTTTCTGATATAGTGCAGCAAACGTGAGGTGAAATGCGACAAAAAATGCACATCTTTATGATGTTATAAGTTCATCATATTAATGGAAGGTGGGATCTAGCATATAACACAGTAACCTTTGTGTATACACTTTGAAGCATTTATTTGACATGAGAAATTACAGAAAATTGACAATGAGCCACTGCCTTGTAATGCACATCACTTTTTTCGCTTGTATTGTGAGTCTTTCTTCTCTCGAATGATATTCCAGGAATAATATGCTAACATAGAAGGTACCCACTCCCCTTCATAGTGCTTTTCTATAGTAGAAATGTGTTTATGGAATCTTTCCCCATGTTCATCCGATACGTCACTACAACTCTCTGTGAAGTAGTCCAGATGAGAGTCCATCATATGTACCTTCAAAGACATATTGCTCCCCAAATCCTGATATTCTTTGATCATATCCTTCACCATTGCTTTGTAGTTAGTAGATCTTCTTCTTCCGAGGAAGTTTTCCGACACCATCTTGAAACAGTCCCATGCGGTTTTTTCTTTATCAATTAAACATGCTTTAAAATTTGCATCTTTCTGCAGCTCCCTGATTTGTGGGCCCACAAATACACCTTCCTTTATTTTTGCAGCTGAAAGACGGGGAAATTTGGTAGCTAGATATGCAAACCCACAGCCTGTTGGATCCATGGCCTTCACGAATTTTTTCATCAGGCCACGTTTGATGTGAAGCGGTGGAAGTAGTATATATTCAGGAGCTACCAGACTTTCACGTTGTACATTCTTCTCGCCAACTTTCCATCTTCGCCTAGGCCATTTCTTTTTCACGTGGTGAGAATTTCGGTCTCGACTATCCCACTCGCAAAGAAAACAGGCCTTGTTGCATTCCCAGTACTATAGCAATTACCTTGAAATCTGCAAATATTTTCCATTTGTGTTCATTGTATTTTAATGAATTTCGCACTCTTTGTACGAATTCGTAATTCTCAAACTAGCGAAAGCTACTGGAACAGAGGGTATTTTATTTCCTTTATGGATCAAAACAGTCTTCAGACTTGTTTTCGATGCATCTATGAAAAGTCTCCACTCCTGTGAAATATAAGTGAAGTTTAGCACTTTCATCAGGCCAGCAATGTCATTGCAAAATGTCAGTGCTTCGTCAGTTGAAAAATAAGAAATAAAGGCATGTTCTCTGGGCCTGAACACACTCATTTTAGTACTTTGGTGCAGTATATTATACTCCTGTAATCTTCAACAAAGCAGCTACGCCTTTTGTTTGCGCAGTGATATAAAGAATCATCATCTGTGATTTATTCAGTACTACTTATTTCACTGTCACTCGGAATTTGACCTCCAGCTCTTGAAGGTACTGGAAGGTTTTCGGAATGCTGCACTGGCATTCTTGCTGAAAGCAGATCTGGGTAGACAATGTGCCTCTTCGACTTTTGGTTTGTAAAACACTGAATTTTTGTTAGACAGAAATAACAATCAGTAACATGGTCCTTAGGCTCCCTCCACACCATGGGAACAGCGAACAACGCAACATTCTCTTTACCTTTCCACCACTGAATTAGTTTGCAGTAACATGTAGCACAACAGAAATGTGGTGCCCATTCTTTATCTTGGTGTCCTACCTCTACTCCAAAGTAATGTTTGTATGCTTTCATTATGACTGAAGAAATTTTCTTCCTCTTTCTGGTAAAAGTGAACTTCCCACAGATGTAGCAGAAGTTGTCCGGCTTATATCAACATCCACGACGACGTGGAATTTCTGCAAATTTAAATATACCACTTTGGTAATACACCTGTATTAAATTAATAGTAGGGAACTAGAGGAACGCAGATGAGTAGAAACAAGTAGGCTCAATCAGTTTACACACAGAAACTAAAAAATTCAACTGTGCTCGGAAATATGACAGACAGCTACTTGTCACCCAAAACACCCACTCGTTAAGACTGACACAAATTGCGATTAACACCACTATTGTAAACTCGATGCACCTGACCCTAGGAGGCGTGAAGCTTTACTGCCGAGGCAGCGACCGGCTGTTGCTGTCCGAGTTAATGAGATGTTTCAGGTGGTCTTAATATTATAAGTGTGGCGGGGGATAACCTAATGATGTCTGATTCTTCCCACCTGCTGTTGCACAAGAAATTATCACGTTCTATCACTACTAGATGCGGCAACATACCCGTATTTCTCTATAACGTCTCTGTGTTTGCCATGGATTGTGAATATACATATATATATATACATATTACATAAAAAGTATCCGTAACAACGATATTTTGTTTACATATTTGAATTTCCCACGGTAAAATGGTCTAGAAGCACATACTTTAATATCAGAAATAGAAGCCATGTCGAACAGTGTAATCCTTGTTTGTTCTTTTCAAAGCAATTAAATATGGCATCTGTTAAGAACTTCTTAATTATTTTTAATTTTTTTTTGCTATAGGATTCAGCGGAGTTGCCAGACCGTTGTGAAAAGATGCAATGACCAAACGCGTTTAGCGTTCTGTCATTAATTTTACTTGGTCATAGCAATCAGCGAACGTGATATAACAGCCAATCAATTTAATATATATCGCAAACATTTCATGCAAGAGACGTTATGAATGGTTCGGGCATTCTTCTCCGAACAACGATGCTGTCGGTCTTCGGTTGCGCAGCTTGAGGCTGTTGCCAATGGGCACCACTGTGGGGAGCCGGACTTGGGTATCACGGGGATGTCAACCTCGTCCCGTCTGTCCCCAGATCGGTCTGCTGCTGTGGTTGCCCCACTGCTGCCCGCAGTGGGGCTGAGCCCTCGCCTGTGGTTGATTGGGAGGTCGTTCCAAGGCGTGGCAGGCAGCGAAAGGCGTCCCCGGAGGCTGATCAGAAAGCCTCCTCGGTGCGTCTGAGAAATCGGTTTCAGGCACTGTCTCTGGCTGAGCCAGATGCAGCTGCCTGTACTGTTTCAGAGGATCATTCTCAGCCTTCAAGGTCCGGGCAATCGCAGAGGGTGGGCTTACTGGTAGTTGGGAGCTCCAATGTTAGGCCCCTTAGGGATACGGCGGCTAAGGAGGGGAAGAAATCCAGTGTGCACTCCGTGTGCATTCCGGGAGGAGTCATTCCTGATGTGGAAAGGGTCCTTCCAGATGCCATGAAGAGCACAGGGTGCAGCCAGCTGCAGGTGGTAGCCCATGTCGGCACTAATGACGTGTATCGCTTTGGATCTGAGGAAATTCTCTCTGGATTCCAGCGGCTATCTGATTTGGTGAAGGCTGCCGGTCTTGCTTACGAGATGAACGCAGAACTCACCATTTGCAGCATCGTTGACAGAACCGACTGTGGACCTTTGGTGCAGAGCCGGGTGGAGGGTCTGAATCAGAGGCTCAGACGGTTTTGCGACCGTATTGGCTGCAGATTCCTTGACTAGCGCCATAGGGTGGTGGGGTTTCGGGTTCCGCTGAATAGGTCAGGAGTTCACTACACTGAGCTGGCGGCTACACGGATAGCGGAGGCTGTGTGGCGTGGACTGGGCGGTTTTTTTAGGTTAGAAGGCCTCTGGTAAGTGCGGGATGGGCTGCAATGTCAAAGGGTGCTTGGCAATTACAGGACGTGCTTGGATCAAGGAACAGTCGGAATTACAGTTGTAAATTGTTGTAGTTGCGCTGGAAAAGTCCCTGAGCTTCAAGCGCTAATAGAAAGCACAGAAGCTGATATCGTTATAGGTACAGAAAGCTGGCGAAAGCCTGAAATAAGTTCTGCAGAAATTTTTACGAAGTCTCAGACGGTGTTCAGGAAAGATAGATTAGGCAGAATTGGTGGTGGAGTGTTTGTGTCTGTCAGTAGTGGTTTATCTTGTAGTGAAGTCGAAGTAGATACTCCGTGCGAATTGGTGTGGGTGGAGGTTATACTTAACAGCCGAATTAAGATAATAATTGGCTCCTTCTACCGACCCCCAGACTCCGATGATACAGTTGCGGAACAGTTCAGAGAATGTTTGAGTCTCGTAACAAATAAATACCCCACTCATACGGTTATAGTTGGTGGGGACTTCAACCTACCCTCGGTATGTTGGCAAAAATACTTGTTAAAAACCGGTGGTAGGCAGAAAACGTCTTCCGAGATTGTCCTAAATGCTTTCTCCGAAAATTATTTCGAGCAGTTAGTCCACGAACCCACGCGAATTGTAAATGGTTGCGAAAACACACTTGACCTCTTAGCCACAAACAATCCAGAGCTGATAGAGAGCATCATGACTGATACAGGGATTAGTGACCACAAGGTCATTGTAGCTAGGCTCAATACCATTTCTTCCAAATCCATCAGAAACAAACGCAAAATAATTTTATTTAAAAAAGCGGATAAAGTGCCACTAGAAGCCTTCCTAAAAGACAATTTCCATTCCTTCCGAACTGACTATGCGAATGTAGACGAGATGTGGCTCAAATTCAAAGATATAGTAGCAACAGCAATTGAGATATTCATACCTCATAAATTGGTAAGAGAAGGAACGGATCCCCCGTGGTACACAAAAAAGGTCCGAACGCTGTTGCAGAGGCAACGGAAAAAGCATGCGAAGTTCAGAAGAACGCGAAATCCAGAAGATGGGCTAAAATTTACAGACGCGTGAAATTTGGCACGTACTTCAATGCAAGATGCCTTTAATAGGTTCCACAACGAAACATTGTCTCGAAATTTGGTAGAAAATCAGAAGAAATTCTGGTCGTATGTAAAGTACACAAGCGGCAAGACGCAGTCAATACCTTCGCTGCGCAGTGTCGATGGTACTGTTATCGACGACTGTGCCGCTAAAGCGGAGTTATTGAACGCAGTTTTCCGAAATTCCTTCACCAGGGAAGACGAATGGAATATTCCAGAATTTGAAACACGAACATCTGCTAGCATGAGTCTCTTCGAAGTAGATACCTTAGGGGTTGCGAAGCAACTCAAATCGCTTGATACAGGCAAGTCTTCAGGTCCAGATTGTATACCGATTAGGTTCCTTTCAGATTACGCTGATACTATAGCTCCCTACTTAGCACTCATATACAACCGCTCGCTCACCGATAGATCTGTACCTACAGATTGGAAAATTGCGCAGGTCGCACCAGTGTTCAAGAAGGGTAGTGGGAGTAATCCATTTAACTACAGACCTATATCATTGACGTCGGTTTGCAGTATGGTTTTGGAGCATATACTGTATTCAAACATTATGAATCACCTCGAAGGGAACGATCTATTGACACGTAATCAGCATGGCTTCAGAAAACATCGCTCTTGTGCAACGCAGCTAGCTCTTTATTCGCACGAAGTAATAGCCGCTATCGACAGGGGATCTCAAGTTGATTCCGTATTTCTAGATTTCCGGAAAGCTTTTGACACCGTTCCTCATAAGCGACTTCTAATCAAGCTGCGGAGCTATGGGGTATCGTCTCAGTTGTGCGACTGGATTCGTGATTTCCTGTCAGGAAGGTCGCAGTTCGTAGTAATAGACGGCAAATCATCGAGTAAAACTGGAGTGATATCAGGTGTTCCCCAGGGAAGCGTCCTGGGACCTCTACTGTTCCTGATCTATATAAATGACCCGGGTGACAATCTGAGCAGTTGTCTTAGACTGTTCGCAGATGATGCTGTAATTTACCGTCTAGTAAGGTCATCCGAAGACCAGTATCAGTTGCAAAGCGATTTAGAAAAGATTGCTGTATGGTGTGGCAGGTGGCAGTTGACGCTAAATAACGAAAAGTGTGAGGTGATCCACATGAGTTCCAAAAGAAATCCGTTGGAATTCGATTACTCGATAAATAGTACAATTCTCAAGGCTGTCAATTCAACTAAGTACCTGGGTGTTAAAATTACGAACAACTTCAGTTGGAAGGACCACATAGATAATATTGTCGGGAAGGCGAGCCAAAGGTTGCGTTTCATTGGCAGGACACTTAGAAGATGCAACAAGTCCACTAAAGAGACAGCTTACACTACACTCGTTCGTCCTCTGTTAGAATATTGCTGCGCGGTGTGGTATCCTTACCAGGTGGGATTGACGGAGGACATCGAAAGGGTGCAAAAAATGGCAGCTCGTTTTGTATTATCACGTTATAGGGGAGAGAGTGTGGCAGATGTGATACACGAGTTGGGATGGAAGTCATTACAGCATAGACGTTTTTCGTCGCGGCGAGACCTTCTTACGAAATTTCAGTCACCAACTTTCTCTTCCGAATGCGAAAATATTTTGTTGAGCCCAACCTACATAGGTAGGAATGATCATCAAAATAAAATAAGAGAAATCAGAGCTCGAACAGAAAGGTTTAGGTGTTCGTTTTTCCCGCTCGCTGTTCGGGAGTGGAATAGTAGAGAGATAGTATGATTGTGGTTCGATGAACCCTCTGCCAAGCACTTAAATGTGAATTGCAGAGTAGTCATATAGATGTAGATGTAGATGCCTATGTCAGACACAGGCCCCATGTTCAGTAATTGTGTGGCTAACCATCTTACGATAATGCACTGATCTCTAGGAAGGTTAAAAAAATACAGACAAAAACCGTAGGTAAGGAGTTGAGGTGCTACGCATCAACAGCTCGGTAGTCCTCTTCCTTAGCACCGCAAACACTCAAAATAAGTTTCAATTCATTGGAAACAGGACCGATGACCTTGCTGTTTCGTTCCCTCTCCAAAATCAATCAATCTATAGGTAAAAAAACCAACAGAAAACAGTAACAACACAGTAGTCTCCGTAATGCGAACTAACATCCCAGAAGATGTTCGGGCTCACCTGCGATTCCTCGTCGTCGAAATGTCTTGACTCAAACTCGTGTAGGGGTTGAACCATACGTGTCACATTACACGCCCTAATTTAGACACTTGTGAACCTTTGGTCAACTTGTCTGTCTGATGGCAAGTTGTCGAAATTGTATGAAACGTACAATTTTAATATAACATATAACAACAGTAATAATAATATCGGGAGCAAAATTAACCACCTGTAAATGATGTAGGCCACCTAGGTGCGATTTTTCTAGAATAATGTTTATTCAGAAAGCAAGCTAATAGCGAAAGTGGTCGTATTTAGAATTACTAATGCGCTCGAGCGCATATCCATTTGACACAGTTCGATCATTCACAACCTCACCGCCAAATACAAGTCTAATATTCCACCTCGTTATCTTCGAGAAAAGTTAGAGTTCACATCAGGCGAGCGGCTGCTCACCGCTCTGAAAGTAAGTCCCGTGCTACCGGCACTGTCCCTCTACCCGTCTCCCGGCCACGTTTGCCGCGCGCCGAACCTCCTCGCTCAATTGACTAGGGAATTTCCTTTCCCTGAAGCCGTCCCTTCTTATTGGCTCCAGCTTATTCTGCATTATTTTCCATTTTAACATATCTGAATAATCAAAGCTTGACACTTTCAGATTCTAAATAAAGTAACCATAATATCCATTATATAATAAATGTTACATTCTTTTACATAAAACCAATAGAATTTCCTTCTTAGCTTTGAATGTCACGGCCAGTGGCCTTACACCAATGTGCAGCGCCATCTCCCACGAATGGGAAAGAATGGCTTAAGTAACCCATACATATCCAAATAGACAGTAAGAATGAGGTGTTGCCATTTGAAAATAAAACGTTTTTCTCTCCCATGCAAGAAATGGCCAGTTGCAGCACGGACACATGCCCGCTTCACTAATGTTAACTTTTCACCGAACACATTTTCTCCATTCGATGCGTCTTTTTCTAGATATTTCATGCTGCTTCGATTACTACCTACAGGTGCGATGGAAGACCAAGTGAGTGTCCACCTTGGCGTAATACAACCCCACTGACTTGTGTAAGTGCCGCAGTGCATGATTCTAACAGCCGTTCGCTCTGATGACGGCTTATCCGAAAGCGACCATCGACCTGGAATAACAAGAAACGTGATTCATCCTACCAGGCAACACATTTTCATTAATCCACGACACAGTGTCAATGATCTCGAGCCCACTGATATCTTTATTGATTTCGTTTGGTCAATATGGGAACACTTTCAGGTCGTCTGCGGCAGAATCCCTTACTCAAAATGGTTCAAATGGCTCTGAGCCCTATGGGACTTAACATCTGAGGTCATCAGTCCCTTAGACTTAGAACTACTTAAACCTAACTAAGTTAAGGACATCACACACATCCATGCCCGAGGTAGGATTCGAGCCTGCGATCGTAGCTGCCTCGCGTTTCCGGACTCAAGCGCCTAGAACCGCTCGGCCACAACGACCGGCCTCCGTACTCAACCATGTGCTTTAAACGGTGTGTTCCGAAACGGTCGTGTCAGCAGGAGCATTGTGTTCTTGATCTGGCATGATACGTATTACCGCCTTTCATGGTTCATAGAGCAGAGCGAGCAAGCCATTACAGGAAAATGAAATCCAAATCGAACAACAAACTGGTGAGCATAACTAACGTAAGAAAAATATAAATTACAACAATCGAAAATGGTGATTTTGACGATTACATTCCGTTTACATTTGTCCAGTCCCATGGTCCGACCCTCTGTGTTCTCTGATGAAGCGTGTGGTCCTGTACCTTACCGCCTACACATGGTTTCACCGTCCTTCAGGCACATATCACTGAGACACTAGCTAGTATCTCATAAGCGTTCTACACAGTAATTAGGGGAAGAACAACAGCTTACTAGGAACAGTACATTATACTACAAACGAAACGCTCTGAATTTCATTCTTAACAGGTTTACCAATAAATTTTGCTACTTTTCAGTGCGCTCTTATTTTGTTCAATGAAACCCATTAGTTCATTTGACATATGTTCATGTTTTCAAAATAAGGTTTCTGTTACTCTCGTTCTGTCCTTTTATTTCTTTGTAATATATTGTTCAGTTAGCAGTTAGACGTATGGGATTCTCGACAAAACTAATAATTGACAGTGATCATGATACTGAACGCTTAGTCGCTACATTTTGAAATTTCATATCTAAGTGCTTTCCAATTTAAAATACGTACTCAAGTACTTCCACAGGATTTAATGACAAAAAATTGGGTCCTCTTACCACTTTAGTTACCTTAATATTCCCATAGCTCTGCCACCTGCCAATGTTTGTCATTTCACATTATTTTGAGTGTCTACAAGCAAATTTTCTTCCTCATGGGGTGCATTTTCTTAGATTCTGCATCGAGCTATACATTTCAGTACACTGTTTCCGGTTATGCTGCTGAAATCTGTGGTTTAAGGGCTGTGACACTTCTTGTCCTTTCTGACAGGAGAGCTGTTTCCGGACTCCACGTGTCTAATACGTTTTCCCCTCAACATTAAATTGCCTTCGCAGTTCCTTCGCGCCGTCGGGACTGAATTTCCGCGAATAAATTGAGTTCCCTTTGCCTCTGTGCCATCGTATATGAAATGTCATAGCAAATATTCTTCCACCGCTAACTGGAAATACATTCACAGAGCGAGGTGGTGCACTGGTTAGCAAACTGGACTCGTATTCGAGAGGAAGATGGTTCAGACCCACGTCCGGCCAATCAGATTCTGGTGTTCCATGATCGCCCTTAATCTCTCCAAGCAAATGGCGGAATGGTTCCTTTCAAAGGCACGACCGATCTCCTTCCTATTCTCGACACAGGGCGAGCTTGTGCTCTGTCTCTAATGACCTCGGTGTTGACGGGACGCTAAACCCAATTTGCTTACTTTTTTCATTTATTTACTTTGTTTTGAAAGTACATTTAGTAACCACGGTTTGCACGATTTGGTTTTAGCTATCCGTCAGTAAATCTGTTGGTAGGGAGGCTGACGCGTGCGCACCATTTGATGTTGCATAGCGCCAGTGTGGTTTCACGCCGGAGAGAAGGTGGTCACACAAGATACCGTCCACTGCCGAACATGCAGGAGAGTAAGGAGGAACAAGGAGGAGTGATTCGATTTTTGGTGGCGGAGGGAGTTGGAGGCCGTGAAATGTATCGACGGATGAAGGCTGTGTACGTTGGGTACAGTCTGAGTCGTTCAAGTGTTGTGGAATGGTGTAAACGATTCCTTGAGGGGGGCGAGGGATGCTCGTCCTGGACAGGCTCATCGCGTCATCATATCGGAGGTGATTGTGGAAGTGAATGCTTTAGGCCTGGACAACCGCAAAATCACCGTCGACGAGGTGGACGAGATCCATCGGTTACTGGGTATTAGCATTTCCACCGCCCTCACCATAATGCATCAACAATTAAACTTTCGAAAAATTTGTGCGCAATGGGTTACCCACCAACTGACCGCCGAGCAGCGCAATACTCGAATGGCACTGTTTTGCGTCAGTTTTGTTAAAGTTCACATTATATCCTCCTTTCAAGAAGCTGGCCATTTCTTTCAACTGCTCTCCCAAGTCCTTTGCTGTCTCTGACAAAGTTACAATGTCATAGGCAAACCTCAAACTTCATATTTTTTTGCTCCCTGAACTTAAGTTCCTATTCCAAATTTTTCTTTTGTACCCTTTACTACTTGCTCAATGTGCAGACTGAATAACATCAGTGACAGGCTACAGTTCTGTTTCATTCCGTTCTCAACCATTGCCTTCCCTCCCACGCCCCATGACTCTTATAACTGCCGCCTGGTATGATGAAACACATAACCGAAACCTAACGAGACGTGCCACATTCATAAGACGAATAAATTATTTAAGCTGAAACCAGAAATGGTTTGAAATCTATTTAATTTGCATTTTTGTAAAGAAAAATGCCTCTTGAAAAGGGAAACGTCAATTGTACTAAATAGATAATGTATAAAATCATTCTTATTATTTAGCTGCATACCCACGGGGAGCTGGTTGCAGATGAAGTTCATTGATATAACACAAAACGGATACAATAGTTTTCGTTTCGTAAACGATAATATATCGGTGTTTCTTGAGTGTATTGTCAAAACGTCCTCCAGGGTGATCCCCAAATGATGCTAATTTCCTCCGGTGCCTGATGTAAATGATTTCTGTGATTCATATAAGCCTACTGTAGCTAGGCATTCTATTTTAAAACTGTACCACCGAGTCATCTAGCGCGTGACTGTCTCTTCTGACAGAGAGGAGCTGTTATCCTCGCGATGCACTACAGGCGGAATAAGCGACAGCCGTCTACTCCATATGGAATTCGGTGAAGCCATTGTCGTGGCTCGTTCACCAGCACTGGGCGCTCCAAGAGGTCGTTGTCCTCCTTACTCCGAGACTGCAGTGGAGGCATTTCCGATACTATGCAAATAACTCCGAAGTTTCCGTAACACATTCCACGTTAACAGCTTCACCGTGGCAGGTGCCTGTCATCTGCATATCAGCAAGCAAGGTGTGACGGAACGCTGCTGGGAACAATTTTCATTCCACTTAATTATAGGATTTTTCTAGTTTGAGTGAGACCTGAAACGAATTTTCAACCAAGAATATATAATCTGGACTATTTAATTTACTTTTCCGGAATAAAATCTTTAAAGAGGAGAATGTTCACTTTATGAAGAACATTTTTGTGGCGCATCATATCATGACGAAGTTGTTCACTTGCGCTGAACTGTATGCCGACTGACAAGGAAAGTAATCCGGTTCGAACCTTTAAAACCAACTGGAAACGCCTTTTAGAGACAATCTTGTACCTGATCGAATATCTATAAGCACCATTCATTTGTAAAATTACATGAGTGATCACTCGCGCCATCTGAAGGTCAGCTTACTAGTCCCTTTGTGGCACAGCTTTACATACAGTACGAGCGTTACCGTAGCTGTGTGCGGTAGTGAAGCGCACATACTGACATCAAAGATGAGTAGGCTTAAGCCAGTTAATCCTGTGAACCTGTTGTGCGGAAATGTACGTCGAACCTACACATCGGATAACGAGGACATAGTTGGAATGGACGATGAGTAGTTTACATGCGTATTATGTGACATCATGATGCAAAAATGCTATACGGAGTTAACAGAAATACAGTGCATACCGACACAATGGCTAGGAACGGTGATTGTGAGTTCGACGACGGAAAAGAAACTGCACATGAGTACGAGACGTGCAACAATTCTTGATGGTCCACGACAGCATATGGAAGAACTGCAACTCAAAGTGAATTGGAGAAGTGAGACTTATTCTAATCGTGGTTACCATTCATACACAGAACATATGAACGACTATAGCTGCATTCGTTAAAAAACCTATTCCAAGTTATTTTTATATTATGCAACTAGCAAAAGGCGAAAACTAAGCCACTTCAAGGAAAACAAAGTAGCCAAACTGAAGGCTTTAAAAGCAACTGCCAAAAGCACAGTTTGTCGAAATCATATAGTACGGATCAGTGGTCCACTATTGATATATTCAGGCGTGGGCTGTGGAAGCTACTAGTGCACTTGCCCTGGAGAATTTTAATGTTTCTTTGCATTTCGTCAGTGACTTCGGAAAAGAATATAACATTTCGCCCTGGCATATCACTATGGCCATGGTGAAGAAAGAGACTGAAGAAGACACATTTTAAAAGACGTAAACATGTTCATTAAAGACAGAAACATTTTTAAGGCACTTGTATAGAATAGTGACAAGAGATAATTTTTATGAACGATCGCCTTCTTCGACACTATCACACAGAGGTGAAAATCAACAGCTCGTGTGGTGCAATCTGTTCATAGCGCCACACACAGCCAGAAAATACTGACTGTGGTAAAGGATGGTAGGTTAACGAACAAGAGGAAACCCAGGAAACGTTTGGCACGCAGGTTTGAGAATAAACTAGAAGTAGTGTGTTCACGAAACAAGCATAATCAAGGGAGAGAAAGTAGAAAAATGACCAACGAGCATATGAAAAGCTTTTTCAATCTGGTCCTTTGTGAACATGGTCTATTACTTTGTGACTCATGGTCACAGCAAAAAGTCTACAATCTATAGACGGTTGTTTACCAAAAATTAATATTACGTTACAGATGCTGCCACTAAGGACAATCAAATACTGCCAACCTCTAGATGTATATTTTTTTAGACACTTCTAACTCAACTGATGACGTCTTGTTGATTTCGTACGCTTGTAAAATGACAAACCACAGACCACATTACACGATCTATATTTCATCATCACCCTTCACTCTGTTACATACAACCAGCTTCCTGCGCTTTATTATATACAACCAACTTCCTGCACCGAGATATAGACCTATGTTAATAGAAGCGTGGTAATGTTCCGGATACGATGTTGATTTAATGTATGTACGTTATTCCAACTGATACTTTTCAGTGATAGAGAGCGGCGAAAACGTTGTATGTACCGCAGATTTCTAAAAAACTTCTTGTGAATTAAGAAGGATCATGATTTGTCTGGATGTAGAGACGTTTGCATGCTATAGACGATGGCTCCAAAATCTATCCTTTACACCAAACATGTCGTAAAGATAATTTTGAATGGGAATGTTTCGCCTAAAATAATGTTTCGTTTATGATCTTGTCATGATTGCATAAAGAATATGAAATAAGTTATCCCGGCACATGTGTGATTATATTAGATTACTTATTCATTCTACAGACCCACAAAATAGGGGATCCGCCTGGGTGTGTAACATGTTAGATAAACACATTACAGAAATGTAATTAGAAAAACTTGAGTTTCATTAATTTTAATGATCCTCAGTCATTTAACAGTAAAACGATGTATATGAATTGAAATTAAACTTCTAATAATTATAGGTCTAATACTTACACCTGCTTTCATTATATCCATCATTCACACAGTAGCTTGTTACTTGGCTATTACAATCAAGTATTGTCAAAAATTAAATTATTCATTTCTATGATCCTCATTTAAGAACAGTCAAATTATGTACAAGATTTGAAATTAAACTTCCACTATTTACAGACTTAAGACTTACATCTGCTTTCCACACATCCATCATTCACATCGTAGGTCGTTACTTGGCTGTTACAACCAAGTATTGTCAAAAATTAAAGATTGTCTACTTCCTTCAAGCCATTGAAGCCGGACGAATATACAACTGCTGTACTTCGCTCTGAATGGCGCGTCCGATTTGAACATTGGCTAGCCAGCCGGAGTGGCCGAGCGGTTCTAGGCGCTTCAGTCAGGACCCGCGTGACCACTACGGTCGCAGGTTCGAATCCTGCCTCGAGCATGGATGTGTGTGATGTCCTTAGGTTAGTTAGGTTTAAGTAGTTCTAAGTTCTAGGGGACTGATGACCTCAGCTGTTAAGTCCCATAGTGCTCAGAGTCATTTGAACCATTTTTTGAACAATGGCTAACAGCTGAGAGACGCCATAAGTTTACCGAAGATATGGAACGCTTGACCAGGGGATGTTATGTTAAAGGCCTTCCCGCTACAAATAAATGGACCTGCAGTTAAGTTGAAGCCTTCATGGTGACTCTGGCCTACAGATAATGAACATCGGGACCCATTAGTAAATGTTTCTTGAGAAAATCAGGTATGCAAATTGCAACTTGAGATGGCGTGAGACCCAGCTAGAGAACATCCAGTGAGCTCTCATACATCACTCTGGCTACTGATGACGGGCTCCTCCACCACCTGCGAAGGCGATTTTTCAGACGGATCGAAAAGTTTGGCTCTTTGTAACCATACTGGCAGAAACGAGTTAGCCACCACCATGTGTTCATTGGGGGGGGGGGGGGGGGGGGGGGGAGAGGATGGAAAATTGAGCCCACCAATAGCAAGATGCTACAAGGGCAAAGTCAAAGGCCTGAAGGACACGAGTGGCGGCTTCATTCTGGTTCTTAGCTTGATGCTGGAGGTGACCATCAATCGCAAGTTGCTTTTGAAATGCGATACGCGTCACTCCTGATTGTGCACAAAGTACGCTTATCCACAATCCGACCCTGTATTTCAAAAGCATGTAAGTCTGCTTTCTATTCGCTTTTCGAACTCTGAGTCTGATTCCTGTACTCATGCCGACATCTATTGCCATTTTCTGATGTCCTCAGTTTCCACACTGTGTAGTTCGTTTCCTTTATGGTCCGCAGTTGAAGTCTAGGAGCATAAGACAGTGTTTTCGCAATTTGATATCAAGTTTCAGATTTAAATTGAGCACCGCATCTGCAGGCATATGACGCCATGTGAGAACGTAGGGAGACCCAAACGTATAACAGAAGTAGTGGCGGAGAACATGTGGTGTCATATGTAATTTTACTTATATTCGAAGCATGTCTGTTGAAGTTATTTTATTGGTCTTGACGCAGCCACTGGGCTAAGACATTTTTCATTTATTAGTGTGAATGACTGATGATGGTTATATTATTATAAAAGAAACCATGGTCAAGGTTTAAAATAAACATAATTTAGTGCAACTGTGAGCTGTTTCTCATTCGAGACACTTCCTACTCCGCCATCCATGGCCCGCCGCATGCTAGCCTCGTTGGTGAAGTGTCAGGTAAGAGGGGTGTTCTGAACACAATTTCGACACAAAAAAATTGCTCTGAGCACTATGGGACTTAACTGCTATGGTCATCAGTCCACTAGAACTTAGAAGTACGTAAACCTAACTAACCTAAGGACATCACACACATAAATGCCCGAGGCAGGATTCGAACCTTCGTGCGTAGCGGTCACGCAGTTCCAGACTGCGGCACCTAGAACCGCACGGCCACTCCGGCCGCAATTTCGACACAAGGCAGCTCAACAGTCTGTGGAGTCGAAGGGGTCGGCTAGCAATAGAACAGTGCATCACCACTGACTAGACACTCATTTATTGGACACATAAGTCAGGTATTACCCAAAAGGAACAATCAGTGCAAATTACGAAATAATATTCTTTTCCTTTAAGTCACTCAAACATTTAAACAGGCAAATAGCAATCATTTAACTGAAAGCTTTTTAAGAAAGCAAGACTACAAAATTTGAATGATGAGGTAAAATCATATTTAAATATGCTCTAACTGAGCATATATTTTAAAACACAATACTGCCTTTAAAGAATCAGCGATAAAAATTAATTACATAATGCTCACCAACCATATTGAATCCAAGACATTTAAGATTAAACAGAAATATATAATATCAGAGAGCTGCAGTCCCAAGTTTTAAGCATCACGTTTCAGATGGTACAACACAGTACAACAGTACAACACAAGTCCCTCAGAGGATCTCATCACACAGGATGTTATTTGCCGCAATCGACAAAATATCAACATCATTTCATGTACAGACCTAAAAATAACTAAAAGCTCTCTTACGTTTGGTACAGTTAATTCCCTTTCAACATACCATACATCACACCACCCTAGGACGGCACCGGCGGGTTTTGTGATGCTGATCTCGCCCTTAATCTCAACACCAGTTCAAATACCAGCCAGCATACAATCTTGAACCACCATACACATTCCTTCAGTTACTGCATAGAAAGCCAATGTGATAGGCAAACACACCAGCATATGATAAAAGCTTAAGCAATTTCCTTACTAGGCAAACTTTATGAATTGTAGCCGTAATTTTTTTTAAACGTGAGCACACCCACACAAAGACAATCGACGCCAATCATAAGGACAATAGCACATATGCAAGTTGCAATGGTAGCTTCTGCTTAGATTGGCTACAAATCAGCGCGTGATTTAACACACCAGAGAGGAGTCTTTGCAACATAACCGCCGGCCGCGGTGGTCTCGCGGTTCTAGGCGCGCAGTCCGGAACCGTGCGACTGCTACGGTCGCAGGTTCGAATCCTGCCTCGGGCATGGATGTGTGTGATGTCCTTAGGTTCGTTAGGTTTAAGTAGTTCTAAGTTCTAGGGGACTGATGACCACAGCAGTTGAGTCCCATAGTGCTCAGAGCCATTTGGACCATTGCAACATAACCATCAATACAATAGCAAATTACTCACACGTGTACTCCCCCACGATTTCGATTCGGAAAGCCATAGACAAAACATGGAGAACGTATCACTTAGACCCTCAGTTACCCAAAATAACTGGCTCCCTTAGTTGCACAGCAAAGAACCAGTCCTAATGAAACCACCACAGTACAAGTGAGACTCAATCACAAATGTAATTTTACATCACCAGTTCCCGTATAGTCTATACAAGCGCCTGATTTTCACCTGTTTATAACGGCAGGCAGCAACATCGTACGGAAAATAGCGTAGACACAAGCTCTTACCAATTCTCTTCTCCGAAAGCAGCCACCGCAACTCTCGAGAACCACTAGAACATCCTATGCAAAAATCGTTACTCCTTCACACAAATTACATTACGCCCGCTGCTTACTACGGCGCCTTCCGTTCAGAGCCAACTTGTATATCTCCATAGGGCCGGTCCCACACTCGCTGCGTCAACCCGACAACCGTTTCCACCACATCCCGGAGCACACCCGCTACAGGACCTCGCCTCGTTACTCCTCGCGTAGGCCCCAGAGGGCGCTGCTTACCGCCCTGACCGTGGCAGCAAAGATGAACCACCAGAGTGGCACTATCGATATGAGCCGCCAAGGCTCAATTGGGTTCGTTTGTTTTCCACGGATTGCTGTTGAAGATAGGGTACAAAACCCTCATCCTTCCGCTGTGCAGGGGCCGTTTAGGTCTGTATCATGTGCCTGACAGAGCGGTTGTCCTTTTCATTGGCTCTCACATGACGTTGTGGCGTCGTAATCCTACGTGCCTTACCAGCCTATTTCGGCCCTTGCACCATACTCTGTCTCAGCACCTTTCCTGCTTTCGGAAGTCACGCCGCCCTTCTTTTACTTCCTCCACTTTTTCCTTGAACTGAGCTACATCCGTACTGTGATACTGCCGTGAAATTGACATTCACATAGGCTGCCTATGGTTGCCTTCATCAGCAAAGGTCACCGAATGTGGTTGAGGGGAAGCTTCCCCACGTCGACTGGCGTGTCGTTTGGTGATCAGTGTGCACTTCGTATCTTGACGCTGACGTCCAGTGTGCATGGTACCTTACTGTCAATGGGAAGCAAGTATGCCGGTCACGCCTCCACAGATTTCACCTCGCAGACACACCGCTGTGTGTTGACTGTGATGTTACTGACACAGACGAGCACCGCCTGCAGTGCAGATCGGCGAGAGATGTCTGGTCCTTGGTGCGAAAAATGTTGTGCCTAATTACGCGTACGACTACTCATCAGATACCTACTCAACTGCTCCTCTTTCGAACGCGGGATGCATTCCGCAAGCGAAGACGAACTCAGTGAAGTGTATTTGTGGACACGCAGCACACTACTTGTTTGCTGATAGCGAAAAAGTGTCCTTGTCCTTTTGGGAGATCTTAATTAACGCCATTGCGCAGTTGTCCGCAATCCAAAATACAGACAGTTTTTCTCCAGTTTCCTTTACAGCCGGCCGCGGTGGTCTCGCGGTTCTAGGCACGCAGTCCGGAACCGTGCGACTGCTACGGTCGCAGGTTCGAATCCTGCCTCGGGCATGGATGTGTGTGATGTCCTTAGGTTAGATAGGTTTAAGTAGTTCTAAGATCTAGGGGACTGATGACCACAGCAGTTGAGTCGCATAGTGCTCAGAGCCATTTGAACCATTTTTTTCCTTTACAGTGTGGAGCTTAACCCACCCCAGAGCTGGGGTATTGCTGTCGTGAATACTTGATTCTCGCCTCCTTCACACTTTGAACCGATATGTTCACTTCTTCGGGAAAACTATACGTTGATAGTCTCAATTATTCTGACGTCTTGCTTCGTCCTCCTCCACACTTGAGGGCGGTTTCCTTATATTCTCAGTGGTATTAATGACAAAAATAAATAATAAAATAAAAAAGAACAAAACGAACAATAAATAAAAGAACGTTGTTCATTGTATCTCTACTCAATGTTCCCCATGCTTTCCTTAGTTCCTGGAGTGTGGGTACTGGATATGGTGGCCAGGCTTCGTGTTGTGACCCCTACCCACTTGGCCTCCACTCCTCCCTTCGGGCGCCGGGAAGGGTCCTTTCATACAAAAAAAAAAAAAATCCTTAGTGTCTTAAAAAAAGAGGGGGGGGGGGGTAGCGTCTTTGACTGGTAATCAAAACTTTCTCGATCTCGGGTTCAAAACCCGCCACTGCTTAACTTTTGATTAATAATCTGCTTTGGTGGCCGAAGACGTCCGGCATAAGGCAACACTCATTCTGCCAACGGCCTTGTTAAAGAGGACAGAGGAGCGGAAGAGCGGAAGAATCAGCAATGAAGACGCAGAAGACAATGGAAACCACTACGTTAAAGACACATAACGTGTATCCACAGGACATGTTACCTGTAATCGGAAAAGTGTCATGATGATCTGTCCACTGGCAAAAGATTCTGGAGCAGACCCCCATTCGGATCTCCAGGAGCGGACCGCCAAAGAGGTGGTGAGCATGAAAAAAAGATTGAATAATCACCGAAAGGACAACGTTCTTCGAGTCGAAGCTTAGAATAGCGGATGCTTGAACAAGATAGGGAAGCTAGAAAATCTGAAAATGTAAATGCAAGTCCTCAGTCTAGATATAGTAGGGGTCAGTGAAGTGAAGTGGAAGGAAGACAAGGATTTCTGGTCAGATGAGTATAGGATAACATCAACAGCAGCAGGAAATGGTATCATGGGAGTAGGATTCATTAAGAATAGGAAGGCAGGGCAGAGAATGAGGTACTGTGAACAGTTCAGTGACAGGGTTGTTTTTGTGAAACTTAAAATTGTCCCTGTGAATTAAATGTTCTAAGAGATTTCGGAATTGAAGCCTGTCGTCTTGAATTTCACTCCACGATATTTCAACCGGACACAGGCCAGTCATCTTCAGGTGAGCCCTCAAAGACTGATGAAGACGTTCCATGCTCCGCCTTATGTAGGGCACTGATAGTACTGCCGCGCATGCGTCAGCGTCACGGCGACAGAAGGGCCACACCGCACGGGGGCACCGCCCTCGGTGGTGGAACTGCAAGGGTCAGCTATCTTTCACGTTACCGCTCGCCGCAGTCATCGGTGTATTGTGGCATCTTCGGCCGGACCAAATCTCCGAGATGACGGGATTCCATGCATTATCCAGCTGGTAGCCGCTGTCACGGTTAATTACGTTTTCCGCTATGCTTATTTCAACGCATTCCTTTATAACGTCCCGAAAAGATACTGCTGTAGCCAAAATTATTGTTCTGCCTTACTTCATTGGATGTCCGTTGGAGGTACGATGTTCCGCAATTGCAGGCTTGCTAGGTTGCAGATGGTGGGTCCAACGTTTATGTTATGTGCAACGATCTTCCACTCTGCGTGTCGTTTGTCCTATATAGGCCATACCACACTGGCATGTATTTTGTAAATTTCCGCCTTCCGCAATAACAAGTTATCCTTCCCTGATCGCAGGAGGTCTGAAATCTTAGACAGTGGGCGAAAAATCTCTTTCACCTGATAAATGCGAAGGATTCTTGCTATTTAGAAGGAAATGTTTCCAACAAATGGAAGAAAAGCTAGGGACTTTGTTGGCACGTTCTCCTTTTTATACACTTCCTAGTTCTTGGTTTCAGATGAGAATGCCCTGTTGATTTACTGCGTCGAGTATCCTTTGTCACTGAACACTGTCCTTAAACGTGTGAGCTCTTTAGGTAAACTTTCTGCAACCGACACTGTATGGGCCCTGTGTTTTAAGCACACTCATGGTTTGGGATGAGTGATGGGAACTTTAAGAGTGCACGTACAAATCAGTGTTACAATAAGTAGAATGTCCCAGGGAGCCGTCACTCTTCCGTCTAATCGAAACATTTAGGAATGGGAGACAATCTTCTTTCCCTTATTCCATAGTAAATCGAATGTTCTCATGAACTGAGTTAAGATGATGCAGTAACTCCATTAATTTATCTTCTGCATGGGGCCACACTATGTAAGTATCATTTAGTTACTTCCAAAAAACCATTGGCTTAAGAACCGCTGATTCAAATGTTCTTTGCTCAGAGTCCTCCGTAAAAAGTTAGCCACCAGGGGAGACAAGGGGCTGCCCATGGTGACGCCGTCAGTCAGTTCAAAATATCCCTAATTAAACATAAAATAGATTGAGGAAAGAGCATGCCTAAACAAAGCAGTGATGCCCGGCTGAAACTGTTTACCAATTAGTGCCAACGAATCAGCGGGAGGTACCTTTGTAAAAAGAGATACTACATCAAAAGTCCCTATAATATCCAAACTACGTAGGTGGAGAGACAACGGTCTGTTGATAAAATCGGCTGAGTTCCATACATGATGTGAACATATGAAAACCAATGGTATCAGGGTAAACTTTATAAGAATCGACAGCAAACCAACACCGACAACAATAGTTCTGGTATGTATGATGACAACGCAAGCTAAAGATGAAAAGATGGTGAAAGTATATAAGGATCCTGAAAGGGTAATACAGTAGATAAAGGGAGATGAAAATCTAATAGTCATGGTCGACTGGAATGCAGTTGTAGGGGAAGGAGCAGAAGAAAACGTTACAGGAGAATATGGGCTTGTGACAAGAAATGAATGATAAGAAAAACTAACTGATTTCTGTAATAAATTTCAGATAGTAATAGCGAATATTCTGTTCAAGAATCACAAGAGGAGGCGGAGGTACACTTGGAAAAGGCCAGGTGATACGGGAAGGTTTCAGTTAGATTACATCATGGTCAGACAGAGATTCCGTAATCACATACTGTATTGTAAGGCGTACCCAGGAGCAGATATAGACTCAGATCACAACGTTGTAGTAACGAAGAGTAGAATTACGCTTAAGTCAGGAAAAATCAATACGCTAGGAACTGGGATACAGAAGTACTAAGGAATGACGAGATACGCTTGAAGTTCTCTGAGGTCATAGATACAGCAATAAGGAATAGTTCAGTAGACAGTAGAGTTGAAGACCAAGGGACATCTCTAAAAATGGTGATCACAAGAGCTGGAAAGAAAAAGATAGGTATAAGAAGGTAACTGCGAAGAAACCAAGGATAAAAGAAGAATACTTAAGTTAATCGACTAAAGAAGGCAGTACAAAAATGTCGAGGGAAGTTCAGGAATACAGATACGCAAGGCGCTGAGGATTGAAATAAATAGAAAGTGCTGGGAAGCTAAGACGAAATGGCTGCATGAACAAATCTGAAGAAATCGAAAAACAAATCGTTGTTGGAAGGTCTGACTCAGCACAGAGGAAAGTCAAAATAACCTTTGGTGAAATTAAAAGCAAAGGTGGTAACATTGAGAGTGCAACGGGAATTCCATTTATAAATGCAGAGGAGCGAGCGGATGGGTGGAGAGAGTACATTGAATTGCTCTTTGAGAGGGAAGGATTGTCTGATGTGGTAAAAGAAGAAACGGGAGTCGACCTGGAAGAGACAGGGGATCCAATATTAGAATTAGAATTGAAGAGAGCTATGGAGGACTTAAGATCAAATAAACCAAAGGGAATGGATAACATTCCATCAGAATTTTTAAAATCATTGGGGGATGTGCCAACAAAACGACTATTATGTTGGTCTGTAGAATGCATGGGTTTGGCGACATACCGTCTGACTTGGAAAAAATGTCATCCACACAATTCCGAAGACTTCAAGAGCTGACAAGTGAGAGAATTATCGCACATTCAGCTTAAAATATGATGCATCCAAGCAGCCGACAAAAATAAAATACAGAAGAATGGAAAAGAAAATTGACTGTGTGTTGGATAACGATCAGTTTGGCTTCAGAAAGATAAAGGCAATTGATAGCCAATTATGACGTTGCGGGTCATAATGGAAGAAAGACTAAAGAAAAATCAAGACACGTTCATAGGATTTGTCGACCTAGCAAAAGCGTTAGACAATGTAAAATGGTGCAAGATTTTCGAAACTCTGAGAAAAATAGGGGTAAGCTACTGGAAGAGACGGGTAATATACACTATGTACAAGAGCCAAAAGGATGGATGATAAGAGTTGACGACCAAGAACAAAGTGCTCGGATTATAAAGGGTGTAAGACAGGAATGTAGTCTTCTGCCCCTACTGTTCGATCTGTGCATCGAAGGAGCAATAATAAAAATAAAAGGAAGTTTCAGGAGTGGAATTAAAATTCAAGGTGAGCGGATATCAATGACACGATTCGCTGACGACATTGCAATCCTGAGTGAAGTGAAGAAGAATTAAAGATCTGCTGAATAGAATGAACAGTCTAGTCAGTACAGAATATGGAATCTGAGTAAATCGGAAGACGACGAAAGTGATGGGAAGTATCAGAAATGAGAACAGCGAGAAACTTAACTTCAGGATTGATGGTCACGAACTAGATGAAGTTAAGGAAGTCTGCCACCTAGGCAGCAAAATAACCAATGGCAGCGGAGCAAAGAGGATCTCAAAAGCAGACTAGTACTGGAAAAAAGGGCATTCCCGTCAAAGACATGTCTACTAGTCCTTAATTAGAGAAAGAATTTCTGAGAATGTAGTTCGGAGCACAGCATTGTATGTTAGTGTAACATGGACTGTGGGAAAACCGAAACAGAAGAGAATCGAAGCATTTGAGATGTGATGCCACACACGAATGTTGAAATTTAGGTGGACTGGTAAGGTAAGGAATGAGTAAATTCTGCGCAGAATCGGAGAAGAAAGGAGTTTGTGGAAAACACTGACAAAGAAAAGGGACAGCACGATAGGACATTTGTTAAGACATGAGGGATTGACTTACATGGTACTGGAGGGAACTATAGAGGGAAAAGAACTGTAGAGGAAGACAGAGATTGGGATATATCCAGCAAATAATTGTGGACGTAGGTTGCAAGTGCTACTCTGGCACGAAGAGGCTGCCACAGGAGAGGAGTCATCCAGTTACTTCCTAGCACTGAAACTCACTGAGCTCTCCTGGCCGACCCACTCTGGTTTTACAATACTCCCCGACTCCTTTATGCCGGCAGTCCACCTCTCGTGACATCTGGTGGTCAATTTCGAGTTACAAAATGATGTCTGGATACCTTTGATTTGACGATGTGTCACCAGGCGACAGAACAAACTTAATTGTTATGTGCTCCCCATTCATATTTTAATTTCATTTGGAATTCATTGGTACTACATTTTGGAGGCTATTGTGATGACGTTTAATTTAATTTCAACTGTATTTTTTTTAAAATTTTGTTTGAGTTGTCAGTCTTCAGTCTAGTGTGATGCAGCCCACCACGTATTCGTCTCCTGTGTTAACCTTCTCATCTTACAATAGCACTTGCAACCTACGTCCTCAGCTATTCGCTGGATGTATTCCAATCTCTGTCTTCCTCTACAGCTTTTACCCTCCACAGGTCATTCTAGTGCCGTGTAAATTATTCCCCGATATCGTAATAAATGTCCTATCACCACGCCCCTTCTTCTAGTCAGTGTTCTCCGTACTTTCGTTTCCTCATCGATTCTACGGAGGACCTCCTCATTTCTTTCCTTATCAGTGCACATAATTTTCATCATTCTTCTATAGCACCACGTCGCAAATGCTTCAATTCTCTTCTGTTCCGGTTTTCTTGTTATCGACGTTTCACTACCATACTGTGCTCAATCGTACATTCTAAGAAATTATTCCCTCTAATTAAGGCCTTTGTTTGATACTAGTAGCCCTCTCTTAGCCAGTAAAGCCCATTTTGCCATTGGTATTCCTATTTTTATGTCCTCCATGGTGTGTCCAGCTTGGGTTATTTCGCTGCCTAGGTAGCAGAATTCCTTAACTTCGTCTACTTCGTGATTCCCAATTACGATGTTGAGTTTCTCGCTGTTGCCATTTCTGCTGCTTCTCATTACATTAGCCTTTCTTCGATTTCCTCTAGATATCCTATATTCATCATACTGTCTACTCCATTCAGCATATCCTCTAATCTTCTTCAATTTCCCTGAGGATAGCATCGTCGTAAATGAAGCAGGCAAAAAGGAATACAAACGTCTCAAAAATGAGATCGACGGGAAGTGCAAAATGGCTAAACAGGGATGGCTAGAGGACAAATGTAAGGATGTAGAAGCTTATCTCACTAGGGGTAAGATAGATACTGCCTACAGGAAAATTAAAGAGACCTTTGGATATAAGAGAACCACTTATATGAACACCAAGAGCTCAGATGGAAAACCAGTTCTAAGCAGAGAAGGGAAAGCAGGAAGGTGGAAGGAGTATATAGAGGGTCTATACAAGGGTGATGTACTTGAGGACAATATTATGGAAATGGAAGAGGATGTAGATGAAGACGAAATGGGAGATACGATACTGCGTGAAGAGTTTGACAGAGCACTGAAAGACCTGAGTTGAAACAAGGCCCCCGGAGTAGACAACTGACGGCCTTGGGACAATCAGTCCTGACAAAACTCTACCAGCTGGTGAGCAAGATGTATGAGACAGGCGAAATACCCTCAGACTTCAAGAAGAATATAATAATTCCAACCCCTAAGAAAGCAGGTGCTGACAGATGTGAAAATTACCGAACTATCAGTTTAATAAGCCACGGCTGCAAAATACTTACGCGAATTCTTTACAGACGAATGGAAAAACTGGTAGATGCAGACCTCGGGGAGGATCAGTTTGGATTCCGTGGAAATGTTGGAACACGTGAGGCAATACTGACCTTACGACTTATCTTAGAAGAAAGATTAAGAAAAGGCAAACCTACGTTTCTAGCATTTGTAGACTTAGAGAAAGCTTTTGACAATGTTGACTGGAATACTCTTTTTCAAATTCTAAAGGTGGCAGTGGTAAAATACAGGGAGCGAAAGGCTATTTATAATTTGTACAGAAACCAGATGGCAGTCATAATAGTCGAGGGGTATGAAAGGGAAGCAGTGGTTGGGAAAGGAGTGAGACAGGGTTGTAGCCTCTCCCCGATGTTATTCAATCTGTATATTGAGCAAGCAGTAAAGGAAACAAAAGAAAAAATTCGTAGTAGGTATTAAAATTCATGGAGACGAAGTAAAAACTTTGAGGTTCGCCGATGACATTGTAATTCTGTCAGAGAGGGCAAAGGACTTGGAAGAGCAGTTGAACGGAATGGACAGTGTCTTGAAAGGAGGATATAAGATGAACATTAACAAAAGCAAAACGACGATAATGGAATGTAGTCAAATTAAATCGGGTGATGCTGAGGGAATTAGATTAGGAAATGAGACACTTAAAGTAGTAAAGGAGTTTTGCTATTTAGGAAGTAAAATAACTGATGATGGTCGAAGTAGAGAGGATATAAAATGTAGACTGGCAATGGCAAGAAAAGCGTTTCTGAAGAAGAGAAATTTGTTAACATCGAATATAGATTTATGTATCAGGAAGTCGTTTCTGAAAGTATTTGTTTGGAGTGTAGCCATGTATGGAAGTGAAACATGGACGATAACTAGTTTGGACAAGAAGAGAATAGAAGCTTTCGAAATGTGGTGCTACAGAAGAATACTACTTAAACCAAATTAACCTAAGGACACCACACACATCCATGCCAGAGGCAGGATTCGAATCTGCGACCGTAGCTGTTGCACGGTTGCAGACTGAAGCTCCTACAACCACTCGGCCACAGCGGCCGGTGAATTATATCACTGACACTCTTTCACCTTGAAGCTTAATCCCACTCTTGAACATTTCTTCCATTTTCGACATTGCTTCTTCGATGTGTAAATTGAACAGTAGCGAGGATGGACATCCCAGCCTAATACCCTTCGGTTTTGGTCTTCTAGTGTTATTATTCCCTATTGGGTCTTGTGCGTATTGTAAATTACACGTATTTCCCTATAGCTTACCACTGTTTTTATAAGAATTTCGAGTATCTTGCAAAATTTCTCATTGTCTAATGCTTTTTCCAGGTCTCCAGATAGTCTTGATTTTTCATCAGTCTTCCTTCCACTACTACTAATCCTTACGTCAGAATTACCTGTGTGGTGTATTTACCTTACCTTTTTTACGGATCATCAGTTTCCATTATTATTACACTATGAATGTGAGTGACAAAGGATTATTTAAAAGAAATTTATGGACGAAACTGCAGTGAAGTGTAGAGCGGCATCCTGTTAGTACATGAATTGGCAGAAGCCATAGGAAAGGAAATATCCTTCGTTGTGAGCTCTCACAGGTGAGCATTTAAAACGTGGAGGAATACTATGCAATGCACACCTGCGAGCCATCGAAGATGTCCCTAACATCTGCAACAAGATACACAAGTTGAATGCCGGCCGAAGTGGACGTGCGGTTATAGGCGCTGCAGTCTGGAACCGCGAGGCCGCTACGGTCGCAGGTTCGAATCGTGCATCGGGCATGGATGAGTGTGATGTCCTTAGGTTAGCTAGGTTTAACTAGTTCTAAGTTCTAGGGGACTAATGACCTCAGAAGTTGAGTCCCATAGTGCTCAGAGCCATTTGAACCATTAGAACACGTTGAATAAAAACCTATAACGTCACCAGCGAGTTTAACCTGTGCCTATGAAATATGTGTGAGAATCAGTAATTGCAGCCTTAAAGCAGTTAATGAAAATTTGATGATTGTGGAACAACATGCATTCTAAAAGTGCGGATCTTGTGCACGGATGGCCGTAAAAATTGAAACACATCGAAGGTGCCATGAAACAAACGTAATACTGGTATGAGGTGTACTGTATGCTGAGATGTGAAAGTTATTAGCATTAAAGTAGTACCACACAAAGTAAGTAGGAGTAACGCCAACTTCAATCTGTTTTTAAGGGTGGATTACGCAGAACGTGCCTAAATCATGTCATTAGATTTTTGGTTGTGACAGGTTCATTTTATGCCTCGAGTGTGAAGGGGAAACGTGTACCAGCAATTTGTCACAACTCGACAGCGGCAGGATGGTGAGCTTTCGAGATTCTGCTTTATCGCTCTATGTTATTGCTGCCCTTGTTGGTCAGTATCCCATTATTGTCTTTCAAAAATGGCATCTGTGGGTTCAGGAGGGTCATATATACTACCACGCAGAAATAATACATTCACATGCTACTAGCGCTTGATAAAGTAGATATGTTGTCTGCTCGATCATCCTGTGCCTGACACAAAGGACACAAATCTCATTCAACTTTTGCCTTGAGCAATACGTTCTCCCGATCACTGATCCACCGAAAACATGATGTGACGGGTTGCCGATACAGTGGCAAGCCGGCACTCGGCACCCAATATAAGTGATAGACTCTAGATAGAGTTTAAAAGGCGTGTCATTCAACCTCAGTTCGATAATGTGTCCAGTTGGTTTAGAGACATTGCTTCTGCCAGAGATGGCAGGTTTGGTACTATATTTCGCACCGTGCGTACTCCCAAATTATCCGGATGTTAAATCTTATTACATACATGTAACAAGTAAAGTTTCGTTGTTTTTTAGTCTTCCCAGTAATGCAGTTTTAATTTCCTGCAATGTATGAAAGATGTTTCTCCTTTGAAACAAATTACTGGAGAGGCAGAGAATTCAACTTAGAAACTCCTTTTAATGTTAGCAATTTTACTACAGAATTTGGAACGATGAACAGCGGGCGATAGTGATGCAACGTAGCCTATCCAACAAATCTTGTACACTTGTAGTGATGCAAATAGTTTTCTTATTCACCGTATACCTGTGCCAGCGTTACGCACTTGGACACATAGACACCTTTTCAAACCAGTTCACGATGTAAGCGACCGAGACAACACAGATACAAGACAACACAGATTTGGCGTCACACGGTCTTTGTTTATGTGTCAGGAAGATTTTGCACAAAGATCGCTTGTTAGGGCAAGAAATGAGGCCGAGGCTGTTAAGATCAAGTTTGCTGGGGAAAACAGAGATATTGTCAGTCCCAGGGCTGGTGTAACACCAACATTGATGGAAAAATTATCGAAGACAAATTCTTCTGACGTGCCCGTGGGAGGCGTGTGCCTGCGACATGAATTACGTTGGCAGTCAGGGAGGAGCCAGTGCTGGGGCCTCTCTGCAGGCAATCACTCAAGAAACCCCATTGGGTTTCAGGTAAACGGAACAACAGCTAACTCGTAGAGTCAGACAGCAGGAATGTTGCGCAACCATCAACGTGAATGTTGTGCCTGAACCATCGAGTTCACTGCGGCCGCAACGACCCAGCTTTGTAGTATGAAAGTAAGCTCTCCATGAACAGTACAACATTTGCGCAAATGTTGGTCTGATTTTTCGCACTATGAGCACAATTCCGTGAGCTCACTTCATCACGGATTTTGATTTGGAATGCATTAAAAATAGTTGAGGTTTTAGCAACTTTCCAGGGCTCATAATGTCGCACTCATGATCAACTCAAGTAATATATTATGTGTCACAACCCCCATTCATATTGCAGCTGTGGAGTGGACCTACAGCCACAATACTGATGCCCAACTCTCTAAGTACGATGGAAACGGTGCCCTTTGACGCAAAGTATTTCTTCTTCAATTAATTTGTGCTGTTACTCTCTGAAGAATCATGAATTTACTTTAAAATGATGACCATATTTTATGGCGTTGGTCGTTTAAAGAGAGATGGCCAATTAATTAATTTCGGGAGGAGGACAACTGGGGCTACCACCACAAAGACAATTACTGTTCAAATTCAACTCCATTCTAGCCTATTTATGTTAATGGAAAGGACAGTGCAAGACTGCAATGCTGCATGTTATTTATCTCCTGATGATGATGTAAGCAGATGCTCTCACAGTTACAGACGCTACACCGTTAACTGTTTATTATCTGCAGACTATCTCGTAATTTTAGCAGATATCGGTTAACTAGCTATTAGAGATGAGCTTAGGATACGGTATGAATGTCTCATTCCATTAAATAAAAACAATGTCATACCACGGAAGAGAGCCAGTAGGAACTAAAATCTGCCATATCAATTACTTAATGGCGCAGTTAAGCACATTTCATTATTTTGGCTGCTACAACAATTTCGACAGAAGTCACGAAGTTAATAGTAGAACTAACAGGTTTCAATAGACGTGAATTCCATTCAAGAATGAGGGAAGAAAAGTTATGTTCATTACATTCTGTAAACAATCGTTCTGCAGTCTTGCTATTTGCCAGCAGAGCTTTGGTCTTAACTTAATGATGTACATACACGCAAGTTAATTAATATTTTCAAACATTTTCTACATAATTCTAAAACAGTCATCACAGCGAACGATACATTTAGGGAGTGCTGATAATTACATTTATCTTGAGAATCCAACAAGCCGGCCGCGGTGCCCAGCGGTTCTAGGCGCTTCAGTCCGGGACTGCTGAGGTTGCAGGTTCGAATCCTGCCTCGGGCATGGATGTGCATTATGTCCTTAGTTAGGTTTAAGTAGTTCAAAGTTCTAGGGGACTGATGATCTCAGATGTTGAGTCCCATAGTGCTCAGAGCCATTTGAACCATTTGAACATATCCAACGCTTGTAAAGAAAGAAAATTCCCACATTAGTACCCACTTGTCAGATTACGGCCGCCGGGAAGGCTGAGCCAAGGTTGGCATAATCCATCCGGAAGCCAAAATCCTCGAAGATAAAGAAAAAGAAGAAAAGATACATCACTGTTGGGTTCACAGAAAATTTAATTTTTCTGGTCAAAATCTAGGAACAGTTGGAATAACACCCGAATAGAGAGACTATTTACAAGATTATGTAAGTCATAAATAAAGATGTAATGAGAGGGGACGAAATAATACAAGAAACGGGTAATTTATATAGATGTCAGACTGCAACGACATGAAATACTGACATAGATGTAAGGAAAAAATTCTTAAACTTCTGCTACAGAAACATAAAGCTCAAGGAAATTTCAACAGGAACAATGGAAAACAAAAGAAGGGTACGCTGAAACATTTAAAATGCAGAGTTATAGTGAATTAAATGTAAATGTAAAGTGATAGTACTCTCGAAACCTTTTCGAACCATTAAAGTTTTCAAGTCCTAAACAATTCTTCACATCATTCATTACTATTTTCAGTGCTGTGATTGCTAATGAAGTAACTAACGCACCTGGAACCCACATAATTAACTAAAGTGCAATGAAAATGCTAGCACTAGAAACTACAACACCATCTCGGAGTAAACTTTGTTTGGTAGCTTATCATATTACAGTATTTTCGTTGAGTAAAATCTATACCCTTTATTCATATAAGATTACACATAGTTAACACAGTCGCACATAAAACCCACATCAAGGAGTAAACTTTATTGGTAGCTCACCATATTATAGTAATTTCGTTTAGCAATATCTATATCTTTTGTCGCACTCGTATGGTGCACATTTAACACAGTCGCTTGTGTGAAGCGTGCGTTATTTCGCTTTTCAGGAGAAACGGAAGTGAAATCCCAGTTCGGCCAATTGATTATAACAGCGATGGTTTCATAAATGCGGCCCTTTAACATGTAGTTTTAGCAGTTTTCTGTCTTATTCTTGTTCATCTTTGATCTTCTTTACGTTTTTATGATTTCGTTTTTGCTAAATGAAATATCCTATAAATTTTACCTGTCCCATGATAATCTTCTTCTGACTGTATCTAAAAAAGGACATGCAGTAGATTTAAATTTGGTCCTCCGTCAACTAAATCAAAAATTTACGAAACTATCATATGAACTGGCTTCCATTGTTATTAAGTGATCTACTTTACCGTCGTTGTTGCAAGCGTTAAACTTTTGAAGTTATACTTCACTCGCTAAAGCGCTGGAACTGCTGCAAATGAGGAATAATGATAGTATATAAAACAACAAAATAAATTATCTTCTTCATCCTATAATCATGTTAATTCATGGGATACCAACTCCAATAGAACATGCTATAATTTCATAAAATTGTGACATGAGAAACGTGGTCAGACATTCCACTATACCTGGGAATTACCTTCGACCAAATAATGGCTGCTTTATATGTATTTATGGGATGTGGCAGGAGTATGTAAGAGTCAGCACAGTAACAGAGAGAGTAACACTTTTTGTGAGTGGCGAAATACGAAATCTGTTTTCTGTTACAGTAATTTGGAATGTGATACCTCCAGATCGTTTCTTTGTGTTCATACTGAGACAAAATGAGGGAAATAAGGAAACTGGTGTATCAGGTTTACATAATGGTTCTCATGGATGTAAGCGCACTCTGATATCCAGTTTCTACACCTTATAGAACGTTATACTCGTGGGATAGAAATTTCAGAGAATCTAGAAAAGAAATTTTAATAAAAAGTTACAATATGCAGTACAATTATTGTTGGATAAAACTGTTACCAATGAAATGCAGGTTGTAACGATTGAATACACGGTATGCAGAAAAGTAAGCGTTGAAACTAGTTTGTAAAGTGGTGCGTCGCAGTATATTTTATCTTCACTAACAGTCTCAACCAGGTTCGGAATTCAAGAATTGGCAGAAATGTTCGCAAAGTATCAGCTACAACTCTTTTGGAGAAGAGAGTTGGCGACCAGAGGGTAGCACTTTCTGCAGCGGAGCGTGTAGCCACCTGAATCATAACAAACAGGTGGCCTCGACCTTTCGGCTGAGTTCACTGTCCCCTTTCGAGGCCATCGAGCGAAAGCTCTCACCGAGTGTCGCATCTGCTCAATTCCCAGGGCAGCGCAGCCACAGTGCCAAAAGGGACCGTAATGGGGTGAGTGAGTTTTGAGTAGGGAGAGTAGTAGTATATTGATCTAATAAAATAATTTTGAAATAAAATGTGCCTTTTATAATAAAATAATTACTTTCAGCTGCAACTAATTTCATTTGCTGCAGTTTCAGCATCAAATGTAGTGTTTATTACTGTTTCTATGAAGAAAGTTGTCCATTCAGAATCTTCGACGATATTAATTTCTCCATTCCTTAATCATTATTTTTAATCATGTACATCACAGAGATTTCAGCCTCAGCGTAGACTAATTTTTGAAACTAACATTCAGCGATTGCTACCTCACATATAAATTAGATACTGATGTGATATCTTCTCCGTTTTCATAAAGATTCATGGGTGTACGACTAATAGTAAAAAGAAAGTATTAGATTTTATGTTGCTCGCTATCTTTTGTTGTAGTAACATACCACAATGATTTTTCTTGTGTTTATATTTGTCCTTTTCTTTGCAGCAACGAAATTTCGGTTGTATTAAATAACCAGTATCTGTATCAAAATTGTACTTCTGATCGTATGTGGCAAATTACCGTTACTCGTTACTCATTACCGTTACTCGTTACATTCAAAGTTATTGAATATGATGTGAGCGATGTTGTGATAAACAATAAAGAAACAGTTTTACGCTCATCTCATGGTGGGATTTCTATATTCCGTATTAACTTTCTGAGCTGCGGTGTGTGAGGATTTCAGTCTTCTAATTTATTTATCGTAACAAAATGAGTGATCTGTGCAACCCAGAGTAAGATGTGGTTGTCTGGAAAGCATGGTCCTCTAGGAAATGGAAGATAAATTAATTAATTTAAAAAAATAACGTTCATAGAATAGTATGACATGCAGTAAGTACCAGAACGCATTTAGTTGTCAGAGAGGGATATTTTGCACATTTGAGATACAACTGCTCATTGGTTCAAGGCGACAGCAGAACCCTCTAGAATTAAGTTGAGGCTTGTAGGTTGACCAAGTACTTATCTGTAGAATAGTATGACATGCAGTAAGTACCAGAACGCATTTAGTTGTCAGAGAGGGATATTTTGCACATTTGAGATACAACTGCTCATTGGTTCAAGGCGACAGCAGAACCCTCTAGAATTAAGTTGAGGCTTGTAGGTTGATCAAGTACTTATCTGTAGGGGCTGAGTAAGTGGGTGGTCAAAAAGTGAGAGCCACAACTATAGCTATCTTTGCCGTGTTACTGAACTGCGGGAAGGAACTTTAATTGCGTTTTTTTGTGTTGTGTACCTCCATCGTGTACTTTAGTGTAACTTTAGAGAGTCGCTTTGTTGTTTGCCTGTCTGTCTGTCTGTCCGTCTGATCCGGTGTTAGGAAGACTGTATCTCAGGAATGGGTAGACGTATTAAGTTGCAATTTATATCACATGCTACAGGTTATGTTAACTTGGCGGTAGAAATAATTAAGCTTCTATGTTAATGCATTCAAAAGATACGGTCATTTACATCACATATTTTGATCCTAGGAACCTCGCTCATAAAAACTGACATGGTGCTTCCTGTTGACCTAGAATGAAGCCAATGGGCAAGAAGAAAGGTTTTATATACCACCTCACATTAAAATTACTACAGCACGAAGATGACATGCTACAGAATTTAAACGACAGGAAGAAGATGCTGTGATACGCAAATGATTAGCTTTTCAGAGCATTCACAGAAGGTTGGCGTTGCCTGGTGAAACGTTCTTGTGATGTCTCGTTTACGGAGGAGAAATGCGTACAATCACGTTTCCAACTTTGATGCAGGTCGGATTGTAGCCTATCGCGATTGCGATTTATCGTATCGCGACATTGCTGCTCGCGTTGGTCGAGATCCACTGACTGTTAGCAGAATATGGAATCGGTGGGTTCAGGAGGGTAATACGGAACGCCGTACTGGATCCCAATGGCCTCGTATCACCAGCAGTCGAAATGACAGGCGATCTCTGAGTCAACAGATGGGGACGTTTGCAAGACAACAACCATCTGCATGAACAGTTCGACAATGTTTGCAGCAGCATGGACTATCAGCTCGGAGACCATGGCTGCGGTTACACTTGACGCTGCATCACAAACAGGAGCGCCTGCGATGGTGTGCTCAACGACAAACCTGGGTGCACGAATGGCAAAACATCATTTTGTTCGGAAGAATCCAGGGTCTATTTACAGCATCATGATGGTCTCATCCGTATTTGGCGACATCATGGTGAACGCACATTGGAAGCGTGTATTCGTCATCGCCATACTGGCGTATCACCCGGCGTGATGGTATGGGGTGGCATTGGTTACACGTCTCGGTCACCTCTTGTTCGCATTGACGACTCTTTGAACAGTGGACTTTACATTTCAGATGTGTTACAACCCGTGGCTCTTCCCTTCATTCGATACCAGCGAAACCCTACGTTTCAACAGGAGAATGTACGACCACATGTTGCAGGTCCTGTATGGGCCTTTCTGGATACAGAAAATGTTTGACTGCTGCCGTGGCCAGCACATTCTTCAGATCTCTCAACAATTGAAAACGTCTGGTCAATGGTGGCTGAGCAACTGTCTCATCACAATACGCCAATCACTACTCTTGATGAACTGCGGTATCGTGTTGAAGCTGCATGGGCAGCTCTACCTGTAGACGGCATCCAAGCTATGTTTGACTCAATAGCCAGGCGTATCAAGGCCGTTATTAAGGCCAGAGGTGGTTGTTCTGGGTACTGATTTCTCAGGATCTATGCACTCAAATTGCGTGAAAATGTAATCACATGTCAGTTCTAGTATAATATATTAGTCCAATGAATACCCATTTATCATCTGCATTTCTTCTTGGTGTAGCAACTTTAATGGCCAGTAGTGTAGTAAATATATAGGAAGAAATACAAAAACGGTAAATTTCTACTCATAATATCACACGGAACATATTTTACTATTTGTTATCCGGATGTCTACACGTCTGTTAAGACACCTTTTCCTTATAAATTACGAAATCAAATGCAAAATTTCCAAAAAAAATTAAACTTAAAATTAAAACATTTTATAATGTCTAGGAATTGGTAGGACCGATATACCGCCAGTACCGATATCGACAATAGCCAAAAACTGTCGAGATTCTCGAATCTAGGGAAGGATGAAGTGTCTACATAAACAATTAAGTTTGCACGGAATCCTCAGAGCGCGAATCCTATTCGCACCTGTCCATTTTTTAATTAATAGTATATATCTTATGTAGACTTGGCCTGAAGCGACTGCGGTCGTTAAATGAAAATATACACAAGCAATGAATTCGCTTCTCTCAGAGAAAGTATGGAAATATACTGAGAGTAGTATTGCTTCAATTTTCTGCTTTTTATACAGCTCATTATAAAATTTGTAGGGGAGTGCAGAGTACAGTGGGAGGAATACACAATGAAATTTTGTAGGTGATTTGAGAACACACAATGCGAAATTTTGTGTACAGTGCTGCCACTTCCAGCTGCAACAATAGTTATAACATGGCTGAACATCGAGTCAAACTAAGATTCGTTGACTTGATAGACATCATACCAATCAGCGCCAAATCTTTGTCAGAGCTCATCTTATGCAATAACTGGTGAGTCATTGTGTGCCTGTCACTCAGCGACCTCTGAACAGAGATTCCAAGTGGGTAAGAGATCTGGAAAAGGCGCTATGGTACTGATAGGTAGTTTTACAAATACACTATACGCCCCAGCTGAGGTGGCGGAGATTTCATTTCATTTCATTTAATGCATATTTAAAGATCTGTTGTCTAAGACATGGTGCGAAGGAAAAACTAATAGTTTCTCGAAAAGCGCCTGACGGTATTCACAGGCTACCCAACCTAAGGTGTATTAAAGGGGTGCCTATCCTCAGGCGCTGCGATAGTCATAAAGGCACAACTCAGCTGAATGAGTGTCGAAGTCTTTTGACAGGTACATTTTTAACCGGGTCAAGATAGGTGCATGGGTAAAACCGAGGGTGTTTGCCATACCTGGAGGTATTAGAGAGATCCTTTGCTGTTTCATTCACGCACATGTTAACGTCTCATCGTATCATGATCTTGCAACAGGTGGGCGCGAAACAGGAGGGCTGAAAAAACAGTAGCACGCTTTGCTGCTTTGGATCATGTTTAGATTTTGTCGAATGGTTTTGATTGGTCCCTAGTGGTTAGACCCTTTATACCACGGCAAACATTCCGGTCTCACTGCACTCTGAAGTGACGAGATCACCTCCACTGTGGTTGCAGACCCACGATGCCCTTAGGGTAAGTTTGAATAGTCCAGGAGGTGCAAACACTTGCGACCATTTCAAGGACGTTGTCATGTTGCTCACTGAACTGCGAACTATCGTTTTGGACTGTGAATGTGTGGGAATCAATGCCCATTATTGGAATAATACTTGTACATGTCTAGGTGATATTGGAATATGTGTTGTTGTAATTACATTGAGTCTGCATGACTACCTATAATACACTGTTAACACCTGTACTACTAGATGAAATCTAGATCAGCAGTAAAAAAATAAAGAGATGATAGTGCAGTAAACGCTCGTCTTCTTTCTATCATGGAATGCATCACGGTAAAGGGGCACAGTCATTCCCATGGAATCAAACTGACAATAGAAACAATTATTTTCAGCAATAAAAATCAGAGTAATAACAATGAGTTACTCGTATAAAGAAAATTTGAGTAGGTCGAGGAAATGGCATAAAATAGTAAATGTTAGTAATTTTGGAGAAAATAACAGAAAGATTGGAAGGAATACTTTGCAGATTGTCTTTTACTATGGAAACTAAATGTAACATACAAATTATGGTTTGTGTTATCGTCATTTCAGATGGAAGGATCTCGGCAATAAGTCGAGCCTCTCTCACCTGAAATAACATACAAATGTACGTCTTCTTATATTACTGAATTAAATACATCGTGAATGATTTTGTCTGTGTTTACTTCAACTTTCTAAGAATTACTGCTACTGCTCACATGTTTAAGTGCTATGTAGGGCATACCCATTGCATTATTTCTGTTGCTATATCTATACCTACTTCTGATTACTGTGTGTGTGCTGTTATGTTGCAGGTTTGTATGCATGATGCTGTTTCCCTTAACCAATGTCATATGCCAGAGGGGAGCCTCGGAACTTAAACTTCGAGCCTTGCTTCCCCGCACGCCGTATTGCTCAGATGTAATGATTGTCTCATTGTTTACATCAATCATTATTCCTTACATTATTTATTTGTCATAATTAAAGTGTAGATCAGATACTTAGACAAATCACAGGCTATGTCTGGTTTTCTTATAATTATCTTACCTTTTATTTATCTATTTTAATCGCAGAGGGTGGACAGAAGGACAACTTCCATAAAATACTACAAGAGTTCATCGGTAAGACATCAGGATATTATTTGAAACGCCAATGCTAAAGTCAGAAGCTAGACCATTTGGAAGGCAAGTGTGGAGAATAGTGTAGGCTTAGCTGTGCAAATGCAGCCATCTTAACAGTTATGAACATGAATGTTACTCGGAAGGACATATACAAGGAAATTTGGGTATCAGCAGTGTGCATCTCTTGGTGTCTTTTTTCCCTGTGAATATACTTGAAAATGTGACTCAGTATTTTTTATGTAATATGTGAAAAACATTGTAATTTTATGCGTGAAGTGCATCGAGTGAAAAGGGAAAAAACAACAAGCATGATTTATTATCTGTATAGAAAATGACCAAAGACGACAATACACTTTGTTAATTTTCATATGTCTGATGAAAGAGAAAACATTGTACTTTTTCGTGTAATACCGCTGTCCCAGCAAGACGTACCCCTCCTACGTTCAATATTAAGAGGTCTGTAATAAGTATGATAGTTGTTAATATATCTAAATAGTTTACAGAATACCAACTGTAATTTGTTACTATAGAAACTATGTTTCATTTATAGAAGAACTATGTCCTTTGTTCAGTTATTAAACGTTTTGGTAGTTACTATATTACCCTATTGTTGTCCTCCATTACGATCGGTACAGCTATTTTTGATGCTTACGACTCTTCTAGCCCAAGTAATGAATTTCTAAACGCAATAGAGTATCTCAGTTATTATTTTCATTTCCTGATACAAATATTGCCATACTGTGCCACTAATGTCGAGTACGTTATTTTTGGCGTAGGCGCCATTACAGAGAAATCTATAACTAAATACTCTTCATGCAATTACAGTTAACAAGCCATAAAGTGCTGCTAATAAAGTTTCAACACCTGAGACCAAAGGAGCTCATGTTCAAATGTTTTTTCTGCTGTGGTGTGCAGTAACGTATGTGCAAGATGGCATAACTATAATAAAAGGAAATAATTATAATCAATTATTTAGCACACCGAAGTATTAGGTGTAATAAGTCAGCGTTAACATTTTTACAGCTTGAAAGATTCTAAGGAGGTCTGTGATAAAAATAATTAACCATTACCTGTTTAGAAGACAATTCTATCGAACACGTTACAATTACACTACACACAGTCTGTAGAAAAAAGTACCAAACAGACCAAGTCCTGGTAAATCAAGGACAGAAAATCACTCTAATGAATGTGATAACCGTCAGAGGAACCGAGGCAAGCACCAACACTACTTAGCCAGACAAAATTACGACAATAAATAGATACAGAAAAGGCAAGCAGAAGGAAGCTCATAAAAGGCCGGAATTTTGGAGCAGACTAATTGAAAAATAGCGGAAAGCTATGAGAATTTGCCATTAATCTTCAAAATAGATTTGAGTTTTAACAATGCAACATCACTTCGATGTTTACAGTCAGTGGAAAATGATAAAACAAAATATGAAAGAGGCAGCGACAGAAGTGTGCGGCCAAACAAAGAAAAGGAGAAGAAAAAACCTATGGTTCTCACTAGATTGTCAGCAAAAAATAAAAGAAGAGAAAGGAGAACTCGTTGTAAGATTCTAAGAAAAGCAAATAAGTGTATGAAAATACTTTTCTGCTCAGAAGAAAAAAAACATACAATCTAATTAAAAGTGCAAAAGGGAGTAAAAGATTATATATACCACATATGTATGGCATTAAAGACAACAATGGAAATATAGTTTTGAAAAGAACAGAAGATATGGAAATTTGAAAGTATTATTTGGAGATGCATTTAAATGAGGAAAATCGAAGCAAAAAAAAAGAGAAGTAACATAAATACTAGAACGTTGTTCCATAATTGCACTACGAACAATGGAAGAGACAGTTGGCGCAATCAAAATACTAAAAAACTGCAAAGTGGAATAGCAGCTGAATTACATAAAAAAGGAGGAAGTGCACTTGCGAAACAAAAACACAAACGTGTGCCAGACGTTTGGAAAGAAGAAAAACTGTCAGTTGAGTGAAAAGAAGAGAGTATAGAATCAGTTCATAAAAAGGTGATTAAGGAGAATAGAGATATTACATAGGTTTTTCAGTAATGAGCATGTTCTAGCAAGTGCTCTCAAAACTGTCCAGAACAGATTGAAGCTGTATAAAAGAAATAACAGTCGAGTAACAAGAGGGATCGAAGAAGAATCGATCCAAAGCCATATCAGAATGTTAGTGATACAAGACGGCAATGACAACATTATTTGTCGATTTTAAGAAGCTACGAATGCATTAACAAAGGAAAGCTTTAGGAGAAAATAGAGGAGTTTAGAATACCAAAAAAGATTAAAATTCTTTTAAAAGCTATACTGGAAATCTCGAAAGCGATTGTGAAAATGGAAGGAGAATATTCCATGATTTTCTGCATAAACAGGAGTCAGGTTAGGAAATGGAATCTGGAGGTACAAAGAAATTACAAGACAAAAAGGCAGGAAACCCTGCAGACACAATAACGAAGTGTTTGAATAATTGGATAAGTTTAAATATGTGTGAGCTGTAGTAAACAACACAAATGATGCGAAATAAGAAATAGAAGCGAAGATAAAATCTGAATCCAGAGCGTCGTAATCACTCAACCAATGACCGCCACTCACATCTTTTTCCAAGAGGAACCAAGAGGCATATAAAACTATAATCAGGCCAGTGTTACTATATTGGGTAGAAACGTGGTGAACAGTTGAGAATACAGAAAGAGAGATAAAGGTACCGGAAAATAAAATCCTGCGGAAGATGTATGGAGCAATTTGACTACTGCCGCACACGTGCTAGGATTTCAGAGGAGATGTCCGAGCAGGCTCCAGTAATACGTCGTTTCACATCATCGGGTGTACTTGGTATATCCTTGTAGACAACGTCTTTCAGCTTTCTCCACAGAACAAAATCTACAGGCGTCAAGGTCCTCTGCGTCCAATCCAACGATTTGGAAACATTTTGCGAAGGCACGCTGTAGTACTTCGTGCACTATGGGATGAACAGCCGTCATGTTGGTACCACTCGTTCCTCATAGTCTGCAGAAAAACGTCTTCTAGCATCCGTGGAAGATGGTCTGGTACGAGCCTGCGGTACTTTGTGTGCGTTCAGTGTCCCGCTTATGAAAAATGGGCCTATGATCTGATGGTCTTCTACCCACACCACACGTCTACACTCCATGGTCGCTGACGTTCCTTCTTACGAAGTCAGCTGTGATTCTCACCAGAACAATGGTTTATATTTCATTAATCTGCCTAGCCATAATTGGTAAATGTGGCTTCATCACTAAATATGGCACTCGACACATGTCGAGTATCCTGTCTTAGCGGCCATGTACAGGGGTTAACACAATTCTCAAAATTGTTTCCATGCAGCTCTTGACGGAAAGAGATGTGATAGGGATGGAACCTATGTCTATGGAGAACGTGTAGGACACTTGCTCGTCTAATTTCCCCCTCTTCTGTCGTCACCTGTTTGCCTCCGTTACGTTGTCTAGGTGTTGCACTAGCACTTTCACGTGACTGATTGAAGATGTTGATAAATAACTGGTTGCAACAAAAAAATAATAAACAACATGTTTTATTTTGTTACGATAGTAAACAGCCGTCATCCCAGAGACCTGCTGCCAAAAGGAGGTGCATACAAGAAATTTTTCTTTCCTTACGAGGTTCTAACTAACGAATCCGGTTTGTAGGGAAGACATTTACCGCCAATTGAGACAAATACTTGCTGACTCTTGATACAACGATCAAAGAAAAGGAATATCAAAGAGTGTGATAAGTGTGGAGTTTTTTGAATGCAAGACATTACGAGATTTCTGCAACTTATACCGGTTGCCGCAGGAGGATCGGTCAGAATTCAGGGATGTGTCACGAACGGTCATTCCAAGCAAAATGTTTCATCTTCAGTACTGTGAATCACATCTCTTGAACTGAAGAAGTGCTCATGGATCTTGAGGTATGCATTTTAGAGTCCATGTCACTACCCTTTTTGGTTCGAATGATCCCATTCTTCCAGAGACACCGTGCATAGAAAACGAAACAGTTGTTGCAGAAATGATGGAAAAGAATAAAGAAAAAAACAAACTGAGAAGGAATAGAAGAAAAAAGCGGTAGAAATGAACAGTGGGAAAGAAGACGTAAAGAAAAAACAGTGGCATTGCAAATTAACTTGGTAAGTATGGGAACTGTACACAAGCATCGAGTTTAATATTATTCAACGAGACGCTGTACTACACTAAACGCCTGCTTAACTTTGAGCTCATAGCTGCTGCGTGCGTTTGACCAGTGGCCCGCAAACATTTTTTCTCAAGAGCCAATACTCACCTTTTGGTGCGGCACCTCGGGCTACGTATATACTGCTCTTACACTGGTATCAAAAACTTAAGGATAAAAGTACCTCTAACGTTTTGTGACAGTGTCAAGCAACACAGCTCTTTGACACTTGGATCCTACATAGAAAGAACTTCTACACTACAGTACAGTACAGTCAGTACAGTACAGTACAGAAGGTAATCGAAAGAAATGCGCACTGAGACGAAGAGAAATAACACTTACATTGGAAGACAATAATTATGCAGAATATATCGCAAACTATGTTGGTACCCTGAACAGTACAGAAAGTGAGACATGGTTCTCAACAGAGTGTGTGATCACCACTGACGGTAATACATCCTCTGCAACGTGCTCCAATGCTGGCCACGGGGTTGGTAAGATGTTCTTGCGGTAGGACGTTCCATTCCTCTAACGGTGCTGTCGAAATGAGCCGGATGGTCTTTAGAGCATGTGGACGAGCTGCAGCTCCCCCTCAAATGACCTCACACATGATCGACGTGACTTGAGCCGGGAAAATGTCAGGCCATTCATTCCTCAAGAGCTCTTCCTTTGGCACTCTTAAATTTGGTCGCGTATTGTCATCCATAAGAATAAAGTCAGGACCAAATGCGCCCCTGGGAAGATGCACGTGGTGAAGGCGTACAGTGTTACATAATGTTGCTCGATAAGTGTACCGCGTTCAAAGACTTACACTTCAGTACGTCTATGCATCCATAATTGCTACTCAGGCAGCATCTCCTCTCATCCTAGAAGAAGACGTGACCTCAATCGTCGTGGGTCCACCATCGCAAACGGTGTCGCCGATATCTGGATTTGAAAGGAACATAATGTGCTGTTCACCGGGAAAAGAGATCATCAGGCTGCTTCCACCACAGCGACCCCAAACGAGATGTTACGTTGTCTCTGTGATCCGTGTAGCGTGAGGTTGCGTGCCTTGCAGTCCTGTTAAATGTGGTTGAAACTGCACCCGCTCTTTTGATTGGTGCCGTCTTACCTGTTGCACACTGCGTCTATCATCAAATGTTGTATTTGTCTATGGTTGATCACCTCCTCTCGGTCAGACCCTAGAGTCTGTGATCCGGAACGCTCGCCATGCACGTGGAACCATGCTGTGACAAATAACAACATTCGTCACACTTCGTCGATCTTGCAAATTCCTGATGATTCTTTCCCCTGTGAATTCATCCCAATGCTTGGTCCATGTTTTAATAAAGAACGAGACCACAGTACTTCTGGCAACATTCTCTCGCACTTTTATTCATTTCCAGCGGGTTGTCAGTATGTTATATTACTTTATCTATCTCGTCCTTACGTTTTGCAGAGCGGTGTATTATCACTTGGTAACCTACTTAAATTAGTATTGTATGATCCTTTCACAAGCTGTGACATAGTCGCGAATTAACAGTGACTCGAATATAAAATAAAGTTCCTTTATTTTAGTCTGTGGTCAAAAAATTTTTGCTAATGTATTTGTGCTTTTCCCACATTTTTCAGCAGATCGGAAGATGGTCGTTATAGACCGAAACTGGTAGTCTGATCACAAAAAAATTATGACCATACACGTAAAGTAAAGGTAATTACGTTGTCTCTGTGATCCGATGGCTAACTGACTTCTAACGGTCATTGCACTTATATATTAATTAATTATGTAGCATGAGATACGACCACAAATATTTACTCAATGTTTCCAATGTTTTTTTTCCCCTACTCGCTGCGTTGTATTTCAACAGCCATATATTAATTTCAAATTCCTCGCTAGGAGTATGCACCGTATTTGTACATGACTGTCTGTATAACATACATTTACAAATTCGTGTTACTTCCGTGTTAAAATTTTTACCGTAACAGGTGCACAGTACGAGTCAAGCACGGCTTTGTGTTGTCGGCATTGGAAGACAAGCAATAAAACGTATCTCCTCTAACATCGTCCAATCCCTCAGCGGCCCCGCAACCCCTCTACCCCTGAGCAAACCGGATCAACTGCCTAATGGCTGAATTCAATAAAGTCAATTCAAATTAAGCAAATCTTAAAATATTACTATTCCTTTATTTTTGTTTCTTTCTGAGCAGAACAATTTCACTTTTAAGAAGCCCTTAAGTTTAAATGACAGTTTCCCTATATTTGTCTGCTGGTTGCTAAATGCATATTACCGAATTATTAAATACGGCTGAGAACCGCATTAGACGATTCGCAATTTGTTACTCTCTACTATTCTCATGATACGCATTTCAGTTCTACGTATTATTCTCTGTCAGCCATAGAGTGAAAACTCTTTCTGGTTAGTCATAAGTCTTTTTGGTCATTTCTGAGTCTTTGTGAGAAAAAGGAAATGTCCTGATATAAACGGTATCTAAGAGACGATATTGTTTAATGTAGCGTCACAGTTCTGTATGGTACCGATCCTAACCAAATTCATGTCCAAGTTTTAAACATAACCTATGTTCGCACAAGGAGGGCTACACCAATGATTGCGTTATTACCTGATTCTCATTCAGAAATTAATTTTTTGACTCGGTGCAGGAAGTACAAGTTAAGCAATACTGAACATAATGTCTGAATTCTGAAGCTCCTGTTAAATTTTTCTGTTTTCTTGGTATCAACCTTCTACAAAATATTATATTCCTTAAGATTTTTTATACACTAACATACTTCAAAGCATATGTGTCATCTTCACAAGGCTTAGGATTGTTTCCTTCGATCATTTATTTATCATGATGGTGTGTTTCAACATATTTAAGGCACAAGAGCAGGTCTTGAGTTTTGCCATTTGTATGCCAATGCTGCTGTATTGTTCGATTTTTTTTTCGTCCTGTAACTTGATATCATTCTTTCTGTGTGTCGCCTATTATTTTTCTGCGTTCATTTGTCATTGCAAGCCAATGAAAAGCGATACTAGTGAAACGATGAAAGGTGTGATGATAATGTTGTATAATTACATCAAACAACACACTGAAGACTCAAAAATGGTTAAAGCATGACCTGGCGTCAGGTCACAAGATTTTTAATACTAAGCCACCTTGTTAAATCTAACTCATCGAGAAATAGGATGTTGAATTATGTTAGTTTATCAAAGAAAAGGAAAAAGCAATTCGGTGTTTTGAATAAGTCAAGAGTCCAAAACGCATGCCTATTTCTCTGATTTTCTTAATAAATATTAATATTACATGATGTAGTACGTTTCTTGCCCTGCTTCGTTTATGAGGAAGTCGTAGATCACCCTCACAGTAATTTATACCTACGCTCATCGTAAATCTAACATCTCCATTATCATAGACATTTGTGGGGTCGCAAGACACATAAAGCCACAATCTTTAGTTTTTATATGTCTATTAATTTGTAATCACCAGCGAATGTTGTATTTAACTTATTACGAAGCCAAAATTGATCTTTTTTAAAATGCATCTTGTTGTGTAACAATATTTAAGTGCCAGACAGGGATTCTGGCATACAGCTCATCGTCAGTCGCCTCTGATTCATCAGACAGACAAATAAATGTGCACATATGGATGTCTGCACCAAAAGGACATTCTGTGTACGTTAACAGTAGTAAAGTAAGGTTAACTACACACTGTGTGCGTCTGTATCAAAAGACGTGTGAGTCGAGTATGAAATCTGTATGATGTTAAAACTGATATACACTCCTGGAAATGGAAAAAACATCACATTGACACCGGTGTGTCAGACCCACCATACTTGCTCCGGACACTGCGAGAGGGCTGTACAAGCAATGATCACACGCACGGCACAGCGGACACACCAGGAACCGCGGTGTTGGCCGTCGAATGGCGCTAGCTGCGCAGCATTTGTGCACTGCCGCCGTCAGTGTCAGCCATTTTGCCGTGGCATACGGAGCTCCATCGCAGTCTTTAACACTGGTAGCATGCCGCGACAGCGTGGACGTGAACTGTATGTGCAGTTGACGGACTTTGAGCGAGGGCGTATAGTGGGCATGCGGGAGGCCGGGTGGACGTACCGCCGAATTGTTCAACACGTGGGGCGTGAGGTCTCCACAGTACATCGATGTTGTCGCCAGTGGTCGGCGGAAGGTGCACGTGCCCGTCGACCTGGGACCGGACCGCAGCGACGCACGGATGCACGCCAAGACCGTAGGATCCTACGCAGTGCCGTAGGGGACTGCACCGCTACTTCCCAGCAAATTAGGGACACTGTTGCTCCTGGGGTATCGGCGAGGACCATTCGCAACCGTCTCCATGAAGCCGGGCTACGGTCCCGCACACCGTTCGGCCCTCTTCCGCTCACGCCCCAACATCGTGCAGCCCGCCTCCGGTGGTGTCGCGACAGGCGTGAATGGAGGGACGAATGGAGACGTGTCGTCTTCAGCGATGAGAGTCGCTTCTGCCTTGGTGCCAATGATGGTCGTATGCGTGTTTGGCGCCGTGCAGGTGAGCGCCACAATCAGGAATGCATACGAGCGAGGCACACAGGGCCAACACCCGGCATCATGGTGTGGGGAACGATCTCCTACACTGGCCGTACACCTCTGGTGATCGTCGACGGGAGACTGAATAGTGCACGGTACATCCAAACCGTCATCGAACCCATCGTTCTACCATTCCTAGACCGGCAAGGGAACTTGCTGTTCCAACAGGACAATGCACGTCCGCATGTATCCCGTGCCACCCTACGTGCTCTAGAAGGCGTAAGTCAACTACCCTGGCCAGCAAGATCTCCGGATCTGTCCCTCATTGAGCATGTTTGGGACTGGATGAAGCGTCGTCTCACGCGGTCTGCACGTCCAGCACGAACGCTGGTCCAACTGAGGCGCCAGGTGGAAATGGCATGGCAAGCCGTTCCACAGGACTACATCCAGCATCTCTACGATCGTCTCCATGGGAGAATGGCAGCCTGCATTGCTGCAAAAGGTGGATATACACTGTACTAGTGCCGACATTGTGCATGCTCTGTTGCCTGTGTCTATGTGCCTGTGGTTCTGTCAGTGTGATCATGTGATGTATCTGACCCCAGGAATGTGTCAATAAAGTTTCCCCTTCCTGGGACAATGAATTCACGGTGTTCTTATTTCAATTTCCAGGAGTGTAGTTCGGGAAAACGTAGATGCCAAGGATATTTAAAATCTGATTTAAGCATGTCTTTGTGATGACGATAAAGTGCATTACTTGTCTCGCCTTTGTGCTACATAAGTTATCGTGTGTATATGCTACAGCTGTCAAACACTAATCGGCAGAACTTCTTGTTCGTATTGGACACTACAGTTACGGGTTGAAAACATGGAATCGCTTGTCAGAGCAAAGAGTCTTATATTACAGCTGTCTTGTAATTTCTGAGGTCATGCCTAAGTGCATATTGACATGCACTCTCCATGCACCGTATACTGAACACCACACTAGAACAAGTAGTATATGAGGGTATAACATGTAAAGTATATACAGTTGGATCGGTAAAACTGATGTTAACCATTACGAACAACACTTTGAGACAGGTGAGCATACTGCATCAAAGTCTGTGTCAACCATGCAATGATGTTTTCAACTCAGACCTGGATCTAAGGGAGTAATTACATATCTTGTCAAGTTTAGTCATTTTACACGCAGGAAAAAGGAGAAAACTCTAATCAAAAGCTATTCGGTTAAAACACTCTTAAAATTACGTATTATTTCGTAACTCAGATTGTTCACTAAGGACGTTGTCTAGATGTTTCGTCATAAGTATATATCTCTGTTCCTAATAAGAATCGATTCACTAACTTTAACGTATATTTTAAACTACATTTCGAAGTTTCTCCCAGTTTACCTAATGTTAAACTTGTCACAAACTCTGCATATTATTTTTTATATTCCGACAACGTTATACGCTTGACTCTTATCTACGTTGTGTAAACACATGGTAATACAGTGTTCTCTCTCCTGAAGACAATTTCTAACCTAGTTTTCTGAACAAAAATTATTAACCTTTTCAGAAATGTGGTAGAATTATAAACCAATTTTTTTCTTTTGCTCACTTATTTCTAATATAGTGTGATTTACTTTCCTCTGTTCTTTCTGTTTCTTGGCTCATAACTTCGTACCTAGTGTTCAGTCAAAGCCACTGTTAGATGCTACGTTTTTCAGTGTATATAATTTAGTAGTTACACTGTCAGTTACTGAGCGGAAATAAACTTCTCCATGGGACCTAAGAATTTTCAGTCAGCTCTCTAAAACAATTTTTTTCAACAAAAGCTTTAGTGCCTACTTTAAATATTGGAAGTATTACACTTAGATTCCAAAACGATTTGGCTACATTTGAATTACAATTATGTCTAAGAAATATTTGAAGTATGGACTGTGCGAGCGACGGTGGCACACTGACAGCTGCCAAAGTGGTCAAGATGGTACTTACCTAAGAGAGATTGCAACTGATAAACCATTGAGAAGATGCTCTGGCAAGACACAAAATGCTAATGAAAGTTTGCATAGTACCATTTGGTCCAAGTGTCCCAAAGAAAAAAGAAGAGACACGAAGATAATTTTGGGTATTTTAGAAGCCGTTTCTCTATTCGGTGCTGGATGTTTGACAAAGGCAAAAGTCCCAGTGCTCCTTTATCGCCCTCCTTCTTACGCACGGTGCATCATAATTAATGGCGTACGCGCATACAGTTGAAAGTACGCGATACTAGAAGCAAATAAGTCTCAGTAATCATAGGGTCGAAAATGCATAGCTTAGGAGCTCGAGCAGTTTTTCATCTTAGATACTGTGAAACAAATCTCTTCTACTGCACGTTCTTTGCTTTCCATATTTTGGGAAATGGTAGAAAAAAATTTCCAGCAATCATGTGCTCTAAAACGCATACCTTAAAAATTACGAGCACTTGACCATTAGAAGAGTTGTGTTTCAAAGTAACAAAGATGAACAAGTGTTCATAGCTCTTAAGGAATGCATTTTAGAGCACATGTTTACTGGCCTTTTTCTTGTTATTTTTGTCCATACTGCCACTTCCCAAAATATGGAAAGCAAAGAACTTGCAGTAGATGAGATTTGTTTCACTGTATCGAAGATGAAAAGTGTCTCGTAGCTCTTAAGGTACGCATTTTCGACCCTACATTTACTGAGACTTATTTGTTTGTAGTATTGTGTACTTCCAACTGTATGTGCTTACGGCATTAATTATGATACACCCTGTATAGAGGTCAATGACGGATCAAGCAGTCTACAAGACGCTGCCATGTTGTTGTTGTGGTCTTAAGTCCTGAGACTGGTTTGATGCAGCTCTCCATGCTACTCAATCCTGTTCCAGCTTCTTCATCTCACAGTACCTACTGCAACCTACATCCTTGTGAATCTGCTTAGTGTATTCATCTCTTGGTCTCCCTCTACGATTTTAACCCTCCACGCTGCCCTCCAATACTAAATTGGTGATCCCCTGATGCCTCAGAACATGTCCTACCAACCGATCCCTTCTTCTGGTCAAGTTGTGCCACAAACTTCTCTTCTCCCCAATACGATTCAATACTTCCTCATTAGTTATGTGATCTACCCATCTAATCTTCAGCATTCTTCTGTAGCACCACATTTCGAAAGCTTCTATTCTCTTCCTGTCCAAACTATTTATCGTCCATGTTTCACTTCCATACATGGCTACACTCGAAACAAATACTTTCAGAAACGACTTCCTGACACATAAATCTATATTCGATGTTAACAAATTTCTCTTCTTCAGAAACGCTTTCCTTGCCATTGCCAGTCTACATTTTATATCCTCTCTACTTCTACCATCATCAGTTATTTTGCTCCCAAATAGCAAAACTCCTTTACTACTTTAAGTGTCTCATTTCGTAATCTAATTCCCCCAGCATTACCCGACTTAATTTGACTACATTCCATTATCCTCGTTTTGCTTTTGTTGATGTTCGTCATATATCCTCCTTCAAGACACTATCCATTCCATTCAACTGCTCCTCAAAGTCCTTTGCTGTCTCTGACAGAATTACGATTTCATCAGCGAACCTCAAGGTTTTTATTTCTTCTCTATGGACTTTAATACCTACTCCGAAATTTTGTTTTGTTTCATTTACTGCTTGCTCAAAATACAGATTGAATAACATCGGGGATAGGCTACAACCCTGTCTCACTCCCTTCCCAACCACTGCCTCCCTTTAATGCCCCTCGACTCTTATAACTGCCATCTGGTTTCTGTACAAATCGTAAATAACCTTTCGCTCCCTGTATTTTACCTCTGCCACCTTCAGAATTTGAAAGAGAGTATTCCAGTCAACATTGTCAAAAGCTTTCTCTAAGTCTACAAATGTTAGAAACGTAGGTTTGTCTTTCCTTGATCTTACTTCTAAGATAAGGCGTAAGGTCAGTATTGCCTCACGTGTTCCAGTGGGTAGGAAAAACTCAAGAAAAATGCTACCCTGCTCTTGAAATTAGAAGAAGAAGAATTCTTACAGGAGCTGGAGGAGCAAACGTTTGATGCAGGTGAATTTTAGTGGGTATGTGACTTGTAATAGCATTGAGTTTTAGTATACCGAGCCTACCGATCGGTAAAAAGAGAATCCCTGTACGATCGCTTTGTTGTCTGTCACTCAGTCAATCTGTCTGTCTGTCTGTCCGACTGTTAAGAATTACTTTGCTCAGGAACGGGTAGACGTATCACGTTCAAATTTAAGTCATATATCAAGTCATATTGTCCCGTGGCGGTGTAAAAATTGAAATCTTCTAAGTCAATGCAGTCAAATGATTCGTCTATTTACGTCACTTATTTTGATACATGAAAATCACTCACCAAACCTATTTTATACTTCCTGTTGACCTAGAATCATGAAATTTGGCAAAAAGCAAGGTTTCACAGAAAAATAAACAAAAAATCGAGAATTGTTAATCTGTTATTATATCACACAAAAAATGTTTTTTGTTATTTTTCAACCTTCTGGCTGTCTCTTCGTCTGTTAAGATCCGTTTTTCGCTGGTAGGTGTATCAAATTCCAATTTAGGTCACGTACTAAGGTTTATGGTGCCTTAGCCGTGTAACAGATTTCAGCTTTTAACACAATGCGATGAAAAGAATCGGCCATTTATCTGACATATTTTGAAACTCGCAAACTCACTCGCCATAACTTATAGGGTACCTCCTGTTGACATAGAATAATGGAATTCATCACCAAGCAAGGTTTCACAGTAAAAGAAAAAGACGAAATTTGTAATTATGTCACACAGAAATAATATTTTTGTTCACTTATTATCCGTCAGTATGCCCGTCGTTTAAGTCTCCTTTTTCTCTGGAACAAGTGGACGTATCAAATTCAAATTTGTGTCACGCACTAATGTCTTGGGCCCGTTGGCGGTTGTAAAAAATGTAAAATTTTAAATTAATGCAGTCAAAGGATTCGGTCATTTATGCCATGTATTTTGACACTCGTAAACTTACTCATCAAAACTTATAGCATGGTTTAACAATTCAACTAAAGAAAAAATCTGAAACTTGTTAAACTCTAATTATGTCATGTAAAAGATATCTTTTCGCCACTTGAATAAACATTGCATTCACCATCCTTCAGAAGCATAATAACGAATATTACTGCTTGTAAACATACAATGTACGTTGTAGTCATGTTTTAGTAAGTAAGTAAAAATGTTTTGTCAAGTATTCTCTCTATACACATATAAACTGAAGTCCCCTGAGTCTGAGAAAGTACTGTAAAGATTTTGATAAGGTCTTGGAATAACCGGAACCAATATATTGCCAATAACGATACTGGTAACAGACAAAATTCGTTTAGATTCTTGATTCCCAGCATGGGTGAACTACATGTATACATTTTTTTAGTTTCTACGGAATCCTCAGTGTGCAAGTCCTACTCTCACTTGGCAAATTTGTTACCAAAATTTTATAATCGACTTTCCTCTAAGTTTGTTATTCTAAGTTCAGTGGAAAATTCATATTCTAACCATTAACTAAGTGTGAAACTTCCCTTAGAAAAATTGTACATGACTGTGTTTAAACTGACACGCAATATTTTTACCTCAACGCAATCTGACTTTCAATAATCCCTACGAAAGAATGGCCCTGACTAACATAACCTATACCTTTCACAAATCACTTACCTCACAAAAATCTTCGTTACTCAAGCTACTGCTATACAGCGAGCGCCACTACTGCCAGCTAAAAAAAGATTCAAACTACGGAAGGCACTAACTACTGATAGGCATAGTTAGCCAATGAAAGATTTTGATAGAGAACAAACAATGTATTTACCTCAATAGTGTTCAAAAGTCATAATGTATATAGCAGTTCATGACATCCAGTCTTACAAATTTCAAAACTCCGCCATTTTTCTCCCCACATCCACCACTGCTGGCGGCTCACCTCCAACTGCGCAACGCTACGCGCTGTTAACATCCAACTGCCCAGCACTACAATGGCAGACAACAATGCAAACTAGCCACAGACTGCACACAGCACAGCCAGTGATTTTTCATACAGAGCGCTAGATGGCGTTACCAATATAAAAACCTAGACAGTTTACTTACAAGTGATATCAATTTTTTGTAAGTGGTACTCTTGAGATATTCCCATACCCCTATGCATTAATATGATCGAAAATATAGTTTATTTAGCTTAATGTGACTCCTAAGAACCAAGAGCCTTGCCGTTGGTGGGAAGGCTTCCGTGCCTCCGAGACACAGATTGCCGTACCGTAATTGCAACCACAACTAAGGGATATCTGTTCAGAGTCCTGACAAACATGTGGTTCCTGAAGAGGGGCAGCAGCCTTTTCAGTAGTTGCAGGGACAACAGTCTGGATGATTGACTGATCTCGCCTTATAACACTAACCAAAACGGCCTTATTGTGCTGGTACTGCGAACGGCTGAAAGCAAGGGGAAACTACAGCCGTAATTTTTCCCGAGGGCATGCAACTTTACTGAATGGTTTAATGATGATGGCGTCCTCTTGAGTAAAATATTCCGGACGTAAAACAGTCCCCCATTCGGATCTCTGGTCGGGTACTACTCAGGAGGACGTCGTTAACAGGAGAAAGAAAACTGGCGTTCTATGGATCGGAGCGTGGAATGTCAGTTCCCTTAATCGGGCAGGTAGGTTACAAAATTTAAAAAGGGAAATGGATAGGTTAAAGTTAGATATAGTAGGAATTAGTGACGTTCACTGGCAGGAGGAACAAGACTTCCGGTCAGGCGAATACAGGGTTATAAATACAAAATCAAATAGGGGTAATGCAGGTGTCGGTTTAATAATGAATTAAAAAATAGGAGTGCGGATAAGCTATTACAAACAGCATAGTGAACGCATTATTGTGGCCAAGATAGACACAACGCCGACGTCTACTACAGTAGTACAAGTTTATATGCCAACTAGCTCGGCAGATGACGAAGAAATTGAAGAAATGTATGATGAAATAAAAGAAATTATTCAGATAGTGAGGGGAGCCGAATATTTAACACTCATGGGTGACTGGAATTCGGTAGTAGTAAAAGGGAGAGAAGGAAACGTAGTAAGTGAATATGGATTGGGGCTAAGAAATGAAAGAGGAAGCCGTCTGATAGAATTTTGCTCAGCGCAGAACTTAATCATAGCTAACACAGGGTTCAAGAATCCTAAAAGAAGGTTGAATACATGGAAGAAGCCTGAAGATACTGACAGGTATCAGATAGATTATATAATGGTAAGACAGAGATTTAGGAACCAGGTTTTAAATTGTAAGACATTTCCAGGGGCAGATGTGGACTCTGACCACAATCTATTGGTTATGAACTGTAGATTAAAACGGAAGAAACTGCAACAAGGTGGGAATTTAAGGAGATGGGACCTGAATAAACTGAAGGAACATGAAGTTGTACAGAGTTTCAGGAAGAGCATAAGGGAACAATCGACAGGGATGGGGGAAAGAAATACAGTAGAACAAGAATGGGTAGCTTTGAGGGATGAAGCAGTGAAGGCAGCAGAGGATCAAGTAGGTAAAAAGACGAGGGCTAGTAGAAATCCTTGGGTAACAGAAGAAATATTGAATTTAATCGATGAAAGGAGAAAATATAAAAATGCAGTAAATGAAGCAGGCAAAAAGGAATACAAACGTCTCAAAAGTGAGATCGACAGGAAGTGCAAAATGGCTAAGCAGGGATGACTAGAGGACAAATGTAAGGATGTAGAGGCTTATCTCACTAGGGGTAAAATAGATACTGCCTACAGGAAAATTAAAGAGACCTTTGGGGAATAGAGAACCACTTGTATGAATATCAAGGGCTCAGATGGAAACTCAGTTCTAAGCAAAGAAGGGAAAGCAGAAAGGTGGAATGAGTATATAGAGGGTCTATACAAGAGCAATGTACTTGAGGACAATATTATGGAAGTAGGAGAAGATGTAATTGAAGATAAATGGGAGATACGATATTGCGTGAAGAGTTTGACAGAGCACTGAAAGACCTGAGTCGAAACAAGGCACCGGGAGTAGGCAACATTCCAATAGAACTACTGACGGCCTTGGGAGAGCCAGTCGTGACAAATCTCTACCATCTGGTGAGCAAGATGTATCAGACAGATGAAATACCCTCAGACTTCAAGAAGAATATAATAATTCCAATCCCAAAGAAAGCAGATGCTGACAGATGTGAAAATTTCCGAACAATCAGTTAAATAAGTCACGGATGCAAAATACTAACGCTAATTCTCTATAGACGTATGGAAAAACTGGTAGAAGCGGACCTTGGGGAAGATGAGTTTGGATTCTGTAGAAATATTGGAACACGTGAGGCAACACACTCCCTACCACTTATCTTAGAACCTAGATTAAGGAAAGGCAAACCTACGTTTCTAGCATTTGTAGACTTAAAGAAAGCTTTTGACAATGTTGACTGGAATACTATCTTTCAAATTCTGAAGGTGACGGTGGTAAAATACAGTGAGCGAATGGCTATTTACAATTTGTACAGAAACCAGATGGCAGTTATAGGAGCCGAGGGGGATGAAAGAGAAGCAGTTGTTGGGAAGTGAGTGAGACACAGTTTTAGCGTATCCCCGATGTTATTCAATCTGTATATTGAGCAAGCAGTGAAGGAAACAAAAGAAAAATTCGGAGTAGGTATTAAAATCCATGGAGAAGAAACAAAAACTTTGAGTTTCGCTGATGACATTGTAATTCCGTTAGAGACAGCAAAGGACTTGGAAGAGCAGTTGAACAGATTGGACAGTGTCATGAAAGGAGTGTATAAGATGAACATCAACAAAAGTTAAACGAGGATAATGGAATCTAGTCGAAGTAAGTCGGGTGATGCTGAGGGATTTGATTATGAAATGAGACACTTAAAGTAGTAAAGGAGTTTTGCTATTTGGGGAGCAAAATAACCGATGATGGTCGAAGCAGGGAGGATATCAAATGTAGTCTGGCAATGGCAAAGAAAGCGTTTCTGCAGAAGAGAAATTTGTTATCAACGAGTATTGATTTAAGCGTGAGGAAGTCATTTCTGAAAGTATTTGTATGGAAGTATTTGTATGGAAGTGAATCATGGACGATAAATAGTTTGGACAAGAAGAGAATAGAAGCTTTCGAAATGTGGTTCTACAGAAGAATGCTGAAGATTAGATGGGAAGATCAGATAACTAATGATGAGGTATTGAATAGGATTGGGGAGAAGAGAAATTTGTGGCACAACTTGGCTAGAAGAAGAGATCTGGATGTAGGACATGTTCTGAGGCATGAAGGGATCACCATGTTAGCATTGGAGGGCAGAGTGGAGGGTAAAAATGTAGAGGGAGACCAAGAGATGACTACACTAAGCAGATTCAGAAGGGTGTCGTTTTCAGTAGGTACTGGGAGACGAGGAAGCTTGCACAGAATAGAGTAGCAAGGAGAGCTGCTTCAATCCAGTCTCAGGACAACAACAACATGTACCGATAAGTATAAAATATTTAGATTTGAAACTTGAAAAAATGCTGTTAGTAAATAAATAATAATTCTTATAAAATGATCGTATAGAGCCGTTGAACTGCGAATACATCCGAAAATCTGGAATGTAATGTTTGAGATCTGAGTACCAAAAGCTAATTTCAAAAATGCCATTAAAATTATATTATGAATTGTAAACTCAAAAAAGAATGAATCCCTTTACTTCAAAGCTTGAGTATTGTTACACCTTCATGTGATACTAATGATTCGTTTGAAAACGACAGAGTTGAAGTAAAATTAAATTTTTGGTGGAGTCTCACCTCAGCATGGAACTGTAAATAAATAGGCTCCATAACATTTATTATATATCAATTAAATTTTCATCCTTCCTCGTGTTTATCAGTAGCTAGTTTCAACGCACCCCATTGAGTTCTTTATCGCTAAGGACATATTGGTACTCGTAGCGTAATGAAGTGCGTATTGAAACTTAACATCTAAAATTAGACAGTTGGCTTGAAAAATGTGAAAATTTCTCAGAAAATCCTAGATTTGATACACGTGGAATGAAAACAAGGCAACATACGAACACATCGGAAAATGCTTCACGCCCAGAACAATAGCTGTAGAATTGAAGTACCATGCTTGTCAGCACGTAAACGTACGTTTAAATTCAGAATCTACGGTAGACGTCACAACAGCGATATATAACATTGGCAGAACGTCGTTTCAAAAAGCCCACCGTGTTTATGACAGGGGCTGCCGAAGGACGTGTTGTGGCGAAAGACACCAGACGGCTGCTAAAATTAGCACAAGCGATGCGGTTATCGGTGGTCGATTTCGCGCTGGATATTGGATTGTCACTTCCGGGTGGGGTTGCCCCATTCAGTTGAGAGGTGGCGACCGGTGCGTTTGACAGCAGCAACGTAACAGTTTATCGACTCTCTGTGCATTTCTCTCTGTTCGAGGCAGCGTGTGTATGACATCCGAGTACCGAGTATCCGTAAATAAGCAAAAATTCAGGAATCAAAAACAGCTATGCAGCTGCAAATCGGTGTGCCATAAGTGATGCAACTGCACATACTGTGTAGTACTACCCACACGTTTCAAAGCCATCTGTGTTCATTTCGGATAATTGCAGTGCTACTGGTGCGGGAATTCATCAGCCTGGAAATCATACAGGGCCATCAACTCTCAACAGCTAATTTAGTGACCACTGATGACTGTGTTGTATGTCGGGCATCGGAGTGTACAGTGTGTAGCTATAATAAGTCCGCCATCATAATCTGGAGCTCATTTTTCATGACCTAAATAAGACCCACGAAGAGAGATATTGGAAATGAAATAAAATGTACATCTGCAAATAACAAATAAAATATTTTGTATGGAGGTAATTTGGTCGAGAATTTTATAAAAAAAAACCAACAAAAACTGTAATGCTGAGAGTAAAGTTGAAACATCCACCGCCATTTATTGACGTGTTGCCGCTCGAGATCGTCGGACAACGGTCATTTAGTGGTATTTCTGTGGCTGTGCCAGCGAAAATGGATACCGTCTTCCGGCATTGCTACAAGGTAATATGAGCAACACAAAAAACCACCGAAGTGTAAATTGGCAAATCACTTATCCTCAGTACATTATCCGTACGTGGGAAATACACATAAATAACAGAAGCACGACACTTCATAGAGGTGAAACTAAGATTTTGACCAAACTACATCATAGTCCGTCTTTTTTTTTCTTTGTTTACCTAAATGCTATATTAAAACTCGCTGGGGCATATCGATTCCATTTTATCCGCAATCCATCATGGAACTGATGCGTGGATAACTAGGAGCTAGTTCATATGGAATGGAGACGTCCACGAACAGTTGGACAGGTTGCCAGTAATAGTAAATACCTGTGTGATTTCTTAAGGCCTCCTTTTCCGCGTTAAATTTACTGGGAGACAGTAAAGGATCAACCACTAACCTTTCCAGACGAGCTGGTTGTGAGGAATGGCGAGAACTTAAGCAACTGCATCTAGCGGATTCGAAACTTACGGAGTGGCACATCCACATTCAAACCATCACCCAAACCAGGAAAGTTGAATGATTAGTACGCTCATAGTGCTTGCGAGACGAATGCTCATCTGTGAGTTGCAGCACCTCAGAGGTAGTCTGCAACACCTAGAGTGCATTCTGAGAAACAATCAATACGCCACCAGGGACATAAGAAAGCGTCATGTAATTTAATAGAAACTGACGTGAGACGTCAGTACCACGCATCCCAAAGAGGGTCAGAATCGGCTGCAGTTGTCTGAAAACAAATGACAACCGAGCAAAAGCATAAGACAAAACTGACTTTGATTCTCCTGTACCATTGTGCAGGAGTATAACATTCAATAGTGCTCAAATTGGGGCTCTGGGCATCGATACACTGGTGCATTCGTTGAATGAAAGAATTATTTACTGCTTCCAGTGTTGCCTGCTGAAGATAATTACAAGCAAGCACGATACGTTCCTGCATGTCCTCTGGAGTTTTAGGAATATCGCGATAGACTACGTCTTTAATTTATCCCCAATGAAAACAGCCCAGAGGATTTAAATCAGGAGACGTAGTAGGCCAAGTAACTGTCCCTCATCGACCACTCCATCTGGTATGATACCTTTGGTTCAGATCATGACGTGCACGCAAGGCATAAGGTGATAGATATCCATCGTGTTGATACAACATAAGCAGTCTGGTTCTTAGTGGCACTTCATTCAGGAGAGGTGGAAGAATTCTTCTGAGGAAGTTGGCATACGCTGTGGCGTTTAGACTACCATTAATGAAATAAGGCAAATTTATTGTAGTACCAAGCATCCCACACCAGACGTTAACTATCCATTGACGCTGATGTTCCATCTGTCTAAGCCATCATGGGCTGTCGCTGGGCCAATAATGCATGTTCCTTGTATTTACCTGTCGTTTGTTTGAGAAGGAACTTCCTCGGGTTGGCGAGGATTTGCTGGTGTGCCCACTGACAGAACTGTAAACGATTGTAGAAGTGATTCCCATGCAATTCTTGATGTAGGTGTACGTGGTAAGGATGGAACTGGTGACATGTAAGAATACGATGAACGCTGGTTTTAGGAATGCCGATCTCGTATTCAAGCTGTCGTGCGCCCACATGTGGATTCGTAGCAACGGAAGCGAGAACAGTGACTTCGGTAGCTTCGTCTGTGCGAGTGCGACGACGATTGCGTTGTCGTGGGTTGAAACTTCCCGTTTCCTGAAGCGTCGCTACAAGACGAGAAAACATCCATCACGAAGGTGGGTTCCTGTCAGGACATCGCTCTCTACAGTTCCGCTGCCTGCATAGCATTTCGCCTACCTTCAACAGGAACAAAAACAATAAAAGAAACGTTATGTCCATGCAGACTGTAGGAAGGACAGCCTTTACTGCAGGGATAACAGTATTTAAAGGGACTACATTACTATTCTAAATGTACCCGTACATAAGAAAACAGTATTGCAATTACTGTTCTGCTAACTTACATTACCCGGCCGCTATGACCGAGCGGTTCTAGGCGCTGCACTCCGGAACCGCACTACTGCTAAGGTCTTAGGTTCGAATCCTGCCTCGGGCATGGATGTGTGTGATGTCCTTAGTTTAGTTAGGTTTAAGTAGTTCTAAGTCTAGGGGACTGATGACCTCAGATGTTAAGTCCCATAGTTCTTTCAGCCATTTGAACCATATTTTAACTTACATTCCCCATAGGTGAGTAGTATTTATACCTTCTTTTCGTTACTGTGTATTCTACTCTCACAACTCTTCAACTGACGATGGTGGACAGAATGATGGGTGGGCATTCTACTTATGTTTACGTTTGTCCTCTGTCAACGTCAGCATGTCGATGTGTTCTATTACCCCGAGTACCTGCAAAAAAAAAAAAAAAAAAAAAAAAAAAAAAAAAAAAAAAAAAAAAAAGGTTCAAATGGCTCTGAGCACTATGGGACTCAACTGCTGTGGTCATTAGTCCCCTAGAACTTAGAGCTACTTAAACCTAACTAACCTAAGGACATCACACACATCCATGCCCGAGGCAGGATTTGAACCTGCAACCGTAGCAGTCGCACGGTTCCGGACTGCGCGCCTAGAACCGCGAGACCACCGCTAGTACCTGCACTAAGCGCTTTGAGCGTCAACGTCAGTGTTGTGCTATGTAATTAACAACGTTGTGTTTCAGTGAATGGTACGCTGTGATACATTGTTGAATAGGTCTTTAAGAGAGGAAATGAATTACCGAATAAAAAATCCAGGGTGCCATTTAAAAAAAGTCATACAGTTGTTCATATCTTTGTAAAACACAAAGCTGCAACAAAGGTAGTCATGCTGATAGATGGCCCCCTGACGGTTAAAGAACATTTGCTTGAAACATTTTGTAATTTGCACCTGGAAAAACAGTTACTTAGGGTGGTCAAGGTAAATGGGACATCCTGTATTTCGTGAACACGGAGTAAAAACTACGCGCAAACAAGCCAAGAAGATCAGAGACAACCTCACATTTGCGGAGGACAAAGGGTCCCATTCACAGTTTTGATAGTACAAGGATCGGACGAACTATCAGTACCGGTATCATCGAACGTAAATAGCTTTTCAGTTTAGGACAATGGAGAAATCGATAGTGGTGGAGACTGTCCGTGTGCTAAATTTCTCCAAAACAAAAGTTCATCGTTTCGAGCAGAACTACCACGCCGGACTGTTCAGAAAAGATGTCAATTTTCACCAGCACGATAATAGTTACAACAAAAAAAGAAGAAAAATCACAAGACAGTTATCGCCTGAATTCCCCTTTTGCGTCGAACGGGCATGGAAGGTATCTAGGAAAGAACTACAGAGATAATGGGAAATAGACTTTGCCTTACATTGCAATCAAGTAGTGTCATTTTAATTTTTCCACTGTCGGTTTAGGGGTAGCCAACGCCATTATGAGATGTAGACATAAAAAAATCGCCAAGTACGACGAGGACTCGCGAACTGACGTTTTACCCATTCTGGGAATCTAGGATCTCAACGACTTTTGCCTGTTATTGATATCAATAATGGGAAGATACTTTTCCCGGGTATTCAAAGATTGTATCAGAAGCTGTACAGTAGCCTCTCAGACTACTATGGATATTAAAAAAGAAACGAGGAGGGGATTTCATTTTATACATGCAAAGAGACAAGATTTAATATAAAATTTTTATTTTCTCACTAAAACTTACATTTCATGTCTGCATGCAGTAATGTTCGTTAATATACTTTTGACGGATGCCGAATGAGATGTATGACAACTGGTAAAATGATATTTTTATGTGATATAATTGCAGTTTAAGAAGTTTCTAATTTTTTACTTTACTTGTACTGATAAACCCTTCTTCTTTCCCAATTTCATAATTCTAGATCAACGGTAAGTACCCTATAGATTTTGATGAGTGACTTTGTGAGTATCAAAATATGTGACATAAATGATCGAATCACCTGACTGCAATAACTTCGAAGCTTAATTTTGTACACCGTCAAGGGGCCAAAGACATTAGTGTGTAACATAAACTTGATCTTGATATGACCACGATTTCCAGAGAAAAAGGGGTCTTAGCAGGGGAACAGATAGACAGATTTTTGTGTGATGTAAATACAAGTTAACAATTTTTGGGTTTTGTGCTTTATTTTTAGTGTGAAATCTTGCTTCCTGCAAAATTCATGATTCTTGGGCAACGGAAGCACACTACATGTTTCGATGAATGAGTTTTAAATATCAAAACATCCCAGTCTACATCTACATACATACTAAACAAGCCATCACGCGGTGCGTGACTGAGGATATCTTGTACCACTACTAGTCATTTATTTTCCTGTTCCAGTATCATTTATGTGACACAAATGACCGTATCTTTTGACTGCATTGACTTAGAAGCTTAAACGTTTTACACCACGGAGGGCCACAGACGTTAATATGTGACATAAATTTGAACTTGATACGACTACCCATTCGCGTCCAGGCGCTTCAGTCCCGAACCGCGCTGCTGCTACGGTCACAGGCTCGAATCCTGCCTCGGTAATGGATGTGTTTGATGTCCTTAGGTTAGTTAGGTTCATGTAGTTCTAAGTCTAGGGCGCTGGTGACCTCAGATGTTAAATCCCATAGTGCTTAGAGTCATTTGAACCATTTTTGTCTACCCATTCCTGAGAAAAGGGGTTGTTCAAAGTCCGACAGACAGTCAGGCAGATAAAAATGCAGTTTTCTGAGGGTTCCGTTTTTGCAGATTGAGGCATGGAGCCCTAAAAAGCAACGTGTGGTATGTAAGTAAGAGGAACTTGTATTGCTGACTTTAGTTGTCCTATGAATGCGTCAACTGTCAAAACAGACATCATTAATGTCAGTTCCGTAGTGGCCAGTTTGACAGCACACGCTTTTGTAGGACAACATCGATAAGGCATTATCCCGTGACGCATCGCATTCGGAAGTTGAGAGTCTTTCTCCTAAATATCCATCCGACATTGCTGCCTAGCCCCTTCAACGATGGAAAGCTACATGTCTACAGCGACAATAGCCAGGGAAAATCCCTCTGACGAAGTCACGGCAAGGACATATAACCCAGCGACAATAGCCAGGGAAAATCCCTCTCACGGTGTCAAGACAAGGATATATAACATTTGGCCTAAGGCTTAACACCATCCTGCACCCAGTGATGGAGAGTGAACGAGAGTGCCAACAACTAGTGCTGACCGTCAGTCGAAGATCCTGAGACGAATGTCAACAGTCAACACGCCAACAATTTGCAGTACATGATATTTAAAACTATGACAGGAAAAGCTTCGTAGGTCAAGAAATCGGATGGTAAGAATTAACGGGAATTTGCCAGTAGTCGAAAGTGAAGCGATGGAGAAACAAATAGCAGGCTCTTATCTGGTGCAAGAATGGTTCAGTGTAGGTCTTCAGCGTCCCTTGATTACAGTTAAAGACCAGTAGCTCACTATATTAGTGTAGGGGAACTCCGATGGACCCCAATTAATTAGTCTTCGCAACTTCCACATGAAGATATTCGTGTAAGATACGGTATATTCACTAACTAACCACTGTTGGTAGTGGTACTGAAATTATGATCAAAAGGAAAGGTGTTTCCTGAAGACAGGTAGTCTGAATCAGTATCCTATTACTTTCCTATGCTACAGTCACCTAAGGTCATCTAATTGGGAATGGATTGATATTCTTCCATAACATGTCATATGATCATACGACAACCAGATTTTAACTTTATTCTCCAAACCAGAATTAGCCATTTGTTTGTTTACTTGAAATTATGCTTTAATTAATGCAAAGAAGTAGTGATTCCCGTCAGATCACTGAAATTAAACGCTGTTGGGCTTGGCTAGCACTTCGATAAGACTGCGTCCCGGTCTGCCGAGCGCTGTTGGCAAGCGGACTACACTCGGCCCTTTTGAGTCCAATTGAGGGGCTAATTGATTGAGAAATAGCGATACTGATCACGAAAACTGACAACGGCTCGGACAGCGGTATACTGACCACATGCTCCTCCGTACCCACATCCAGAGAGGACTAAAGGACGAGGATGACACGGCGCCCGGTCGGTACCGTTAGGCTTTCAAGGCCTTTTTGGATGGTGTTTTATTGTCTGATTGTTTGTTTTAAAGTAATAGTGAACCCAAATTATGTTATTACCGCCGGTCAGTTTCACTATGGAGAAACAGAGGACTAGCTAGCCTAGCATCCTTTAGTCGACAAATTAACGTTGGATTATAGATGTTTTACACTGCGCTAAATGGCTACATGTAGAGAAATGATCCTTGCTGTAACAAGACTATTTACGATATGATGATAAAAAACTATTCAGTACTGCGTCTGGTCCACAAGTACAGATGATGCGAACTGTCACCCCGTAGTTACTGTCGATTTTCCTTTCTTGTCATATCAAGTTTGAGTTCCCGTAGATTTAGATTTTCAGGCATAATTCGCTAGTTAGCTTTTTGTTGTAGTCAAGTGAGTTACCTGAAAACTGGAACATCTGCCAACTGTGGCTATATTTCCGGAGATTAGCAGCCGCGCACACGCACCATTTTTTTTTTTTTTTTTTGTCATCAGTCTACTGACTGGTTTGATGCGGCCCGCTACGAATTCCTTTCCTGTGCTAACCTCTTTATCTCAGAGTAGCACTTGCAACCTACGTCCTCAATTATTTGCTTGACGTATTCCAATCTCTGTCTTCCTATACAGTTTTTGCCCTCTACAGCTCCCTCTAGTACCATGGATGTCATTCCCTCATGTCTTAGCAGATGTCCTATCATCCTGTCCCTTCTCCATATCAGTGTTTTCCACATATTCCTTTTCTCTCCGATTCTGTGTAGAATCTCCTCATTCCTTACCTTATCAGTCCACCTAATTTTCAACATTCGTCTATAGCACCACATCTCAAATGCCTCGATTCTCTTCTGATCCGTTTTTCCCACACTCCATGTTTCACTACCATACAATGCTGTACTCCAGACGTACATCCTCAGAAATTTCTTCCTCAAATTAAGGCCGGTATTTGATATTAGTAGACTTCTCTTGGCCAGAAATGCCTTTTTTGCCATAGCGAGTCTGCTTTTGACGTCCTCCTTGCTCCATCCGTCATTGGTTATTTTACTGCCTAGGTAGAAGAATTTCTTATCTTCATTGACTTCGTGACCATCAATCCTGATGTTAAGTTCCTCGCTGTTCTCATTTCTACTACTTCTCATTACCTTCGTCTTTCTCCCATTTACTCTCAAACCATAATGTGTACTCATTAGACTGTTCATTCCGTTCAGCATATCATTTAATTCTTCTTCACTTTCACTCAGGATAGCAATGTCATCAGCAAATCGTATCATTGATATCCCTTCACCTTGTATTTTAATTCCACTCCTGAACCTTTCTTTTATTTCCATCATTGCTTCCTCGATGTACAGATTGAAGAGTAGGGGCGAGAGGCTAATGATTTTAGCAATTTTGATGGAATGTTATCAATCCCTTCTGCCTTATTCGACCGTAAGTCCTCCAAAGCTCTTTTAAATTCCGATTCTAGTACTGGATTCCCTATCTCTACTAAATCGACTCCTGTTTCTTCTTCTATCACATCAGACAAATCTTCACCCTCATAGAGGCTTTCAATGTATTCTTTCCACCAATCTGCTCTCTCCTCTGCATTTAACAGTGGAATTCCCGTTGCACTCTTAATGTTACCACCGTTGCTTTTAATGTTACCAAAGGTTGTTTTGACTTTCCTATATGCTGAGTCTGTCCTTCCGACAATCATATCTTTTTCGATGTCTTCACATTTTTCCTGCAGCCATTACGTCTTAGCTTCGCTGCACTTCCTATTTACTACATTCCTCAGCCACTTGTATTACTCTAATCCTGATTTTCCCGGAACATGTTTGTACTTCCTCCTTTCATCAATCAACTGAAGTATTTCTTCTGTTAACCATGGTTTCTTTGCAGCTACCTTCTTTGCACCTATGTTTTCGTTTCCAACTTCTGTGATGGCCCTTTTTAGAGATGTCCATTCCTCTTCAACTGTGCTGCCTACTGCGCTATTCCTTATTGCTGTATCTATAGAGTTAGAGAACTTCAAACGTATCTCGTCATTCCTTAGAAATTCCGTATCCCACTTCTTTGCGTATTGATTCATCCTGACTAATGTCTTGAACGTCAGCCTACTCTTCATCACTACTATATTGTGATCTGAGTCTATATCTGCTCCTGGGTACGCATTACAATCCAGTATCTGATTTCGGAATCTCTGTCTGACCATGATGTAATCTAACTGAAATCTTCTCGTATCTCCCGGTCTTTTCCAAGTATACCTCCTCCTCTTGTGATTCTTGAACAGAGTATTCGCTATTACTAGCTGAAACTTGTTACAGAACTCAATTAGTCTTTCTCCTCTTTCATTCCTTGTCCCAAGCCCATATTCTCCTGTAACCTTTTCTTCTACACCTTCCCCTACAACTGCATTCCAGTCGCCCATGACTATTAGATTTTCGTCCTCCTTTACATACTGCATTACCCTTTCAATATCCTCATACACTTTCTCTATCTGTTCATCTTCAGCTTGCGACGTCAGCAAGTATACCTGAACTATCGTTGTCGGTGTTGGTCTGCTGTCGATTCTTATTAGAATAACCCGGTCACTGAACTGTTCAGAGTAACACACCATCTGCCCTACCGTCCTATTCATAACGAATCCTACACCTGTTATACCATTTTCTGCTGCTGTTGATATTACCCGATACTCATCTGACCAGGAATCCTTGTCTTTCTTCCACTTCACTTCACTGACCCCTACTATATCTAGATTGAGCCTTTGCATTTCCCTTTTCAGATTTTCTAGTTTCCCTACCACGTTCAAGCTTCTGACATTTCACACCCCGACTCGTAGAACATTATCCTTTCGTTGATTATTCAGTCTTTTTCTCATGGTAGCCTCCCCCTTGGCAGTCCCCTCCCGGAGATCCGAATGGGGGACTATTCCGGAATCTTTTGCCAATGGAGGGATCATCATAACACTTCTTCAACTACAGGCCACATGTCCTGTGGATACACGTTACGTGTCCTTAATGCAGTGGTTTCCATTGCCTTCTGCATCCTCATGTCGTTGATCATTGATGATTCTTCCGCCTTTAGGGGCAATTTCCCACCCCTAGGACAAGAGGGTGTCATGAACCTCTATCCGCTCCTCCGCCCTCTTTGACAAGGCCGTTGGCAGAATGAGGCTGACTTCTTATGCCGGAAGTTTTCGGCCGCCAATGCTGATTATTTATCAAAATTTAGGCAGTGGCGAGGATCGAACCCGGGACGGAAAACATTTTGGTTATGAATCAAAGACGTTACCCCCATTTTTTTTAATTGTAGCAACTGATTGCCGGGAAATAACAAATACTAAAAAAAAGGTTGACTGGGGCGAGATTCGATCCGGACCTTCGGATTACGAACCTTTCTTTTTTTTTAAGGTGGCCGGGAATCGAACCCGGATCAACGGCTTTTTTCTTGCTACTTCTTTTTTTTAACAGGAAGGCAGGGTAAACAAACAATCTTTATTCGTACAATTGTGCCGTCCTAGGGATAAGAAAAGTATCGAGACAGCAAAAACAATTTGGAATTTAAAAAATCAACACATAGGCTGCCCTCTTTTTATTTTAACAGCAATAAAGTAAATGACAATCCTAGTCTCGGGCGGACCCCCCAGCTATCGTGAGGATTGTGAAAAACACTTCCTAAAAAATTGGGAAAGTAAGTCCTGTATTTCGTAGGCGAGGATCGAACCCGGGGTCGAACCCGGGACGGAAAACATTTTGGTAATGAATCAAAGACGCTACCCCTAGACCACAGCTGCTGAACATGCACTATTATTCTCAGTTTCGATTCATAGCTAATGAACCTCAAAAGTAGTTTTTCAGACTTTTTTTTTAAAGTGATCAGAGACCAACCTATCGCTATTCGAAATGTTCAAATGTGTGTGAAATCTTATGGGACTTAACTGCTAAGGTCATCAGTCCCTAAGGTTACACACTACTTAACCTAAATTATCCTAAGGACAAACACACATACCCGTGCCCGAGGGAGGACTCGAACGTCCGCCGAGAGAAGCATCACAGTCAACGAGTGCAGCGCCATAGATCGCTCGTCTAATCCCGCGCGGCGCTATTCGAAATCCGCCTGATCTTACCAAGATAGATTAAAACCTCCACTGCCTTTACTTTCCAAATATTCTATTACGACGCCCTCGATATTTCGCATCCTGCATGTGAGTCGGTAAGTATATCATCGGAACACTTAGCATGGTGAAGAATATTTTCACTAGAGTAACATGTAGCATACTTCTTCGAATTTTCCTTTACGCAAAGACACAACAGAACATTACGATGAACTGGTGTTCATTCTGCAATAATGAAAGTTGAAACCTATATTTCGTAAACTAAAATTTTACTATTTGCCATACTACTACGAAATCAGGCAAAAACCTACGCAAATAATCCACTTTCTCTTGGGATCCATAGCTATACTAATCTATCTCTTTTTTTAGTCTTATTTACTTTTTAGGCATTCCGCGTTTCACAAGATAGCATTACGTCACATAATGATAAAAAACGTCGTTTTTCAGACTTTATTAGAAAATATTTAACACACTGTAATGCAGAAAACCAAATTCCATAAGCACAAGTGAAAATTATATCAGGTATTTAGCCCAAAAAGTACATTAGTGCCATTGCGCCATTATGTGAAAATGGGAAAATTTTGAAGTATATACACAGTTCACTTTTTCCAAGATCGATGAAATGGCAGGTACATTTGCCTGCATGCCTACCCACGGAAGGAAAGCTTCTAACCCGACTACCTCTCCGGCTTATCAGGCTTTTCTATATGACTATGTGCCTAAAGTCCCTGATCTATGGAGAAAAGGCATCTACTCGGAAGAATAATGCAAAACCGAGAGAAATAGATGAAGTTATAATCGAATTGCCTCTGCTCAGTATTATAGCAGTGACGATTAGAAACAAAGTTTGGGTAACTATACATATTTTTACTATGTAAACTAGTTTTTAATTAACAGTTGTTAATGGAAAATTTGGAAAAAAAGGTTTATAAAGTATGTCATTAATGAAGAGAACCAACGTTCTCTAGTTACTCACCGGAACAAGAATAATTAAATTGAAACTGAACTTTTATACTCGTAAGCAATCTGGGTAAGAATAGTTACTGGCCTCATAACGCAGGAACAATACCTAACGCTCACTTTCAAGCACTTCATATCACACATGTCACTGTAGACAAAGAATAATCCAATAGCAAACACATACAACAGATTATACTAATTTTCAGAGATCAATTAAAGTAAGATTGTTTACTGGCTGTGGACAGAAACTATTTGTTACGTTACTCACCGTAATACTGAATGTCGTAATTGTAGTAAGCAGAAAGATTGTTTGAATTTACTAATTGCTAAGGATTGTCATTTACCTAGCAGTTAACTCAGATATTTCTTTGTAATAAATGTTATAAATTATGCCACATGCTATGAATTAGAGCTGTGCTTTGACAGTGAAATTCAGTGTGCAAATAATGTAAAGTTTTGCTACCACTTTCGTATCATGAAAGTTACTCTGCTTTTAGCAAATGAATTAATACTGCCTTTTGCTTCATTCTGTTTCTGATATCATTCATACAACAGCCAAATACCTTTGTGGTATTTCTGCCATTGCATATTCGATGTATAGATTGGACAGTAGATCCGAAAGACTCTATTCCTGTCTTATATCCTTTTTTTATCCGAGCCACTCTTATTGTTCCCCGTTGGCTCTTGAACTTATTGTACATTACTCATCTTTCGCTATAGCTTACTCTCATTTTCCTCAGAATTTCGAACGTCTTACATTAGTTTACATTGTCTACCACTTTTTCCAAGTCAACAAATCCTATGAACGTGTGTTGCTGTTTTCTTTAGTCTTGCCTCCATTGTCAACCGCAGTGTTGGAACTGCCTCTGTGGTGCCTGAACCTTCCCTATAACCAAATTCATCGTCACCTAAGACATCTTCAATTTCCTTTTCAGTTCTTCTGTATATTATTCATATCAGCGGCTCGTATAGTGCAGGTGATTATGCGATAGTTCTCGAACTTATCAGCTCTTGCAGCCTTCGGAACAGTGTGGATGATATTTTTCCGGAAGTCACATCGTATATCGCCATGCTCATACATTATACACGCCAACGTGAATAATCGTCTTGTCGTTCTAATGGAGTTTTGTCTTTCCCACCTGCCTTATTTGATCTTAACTCTTTCAAATTCTGATTTTAATATTCGATCCAGTATCTCTTACATATCGACTACTGCTTCCTCTTTTCTCACGTCGTAAAACAACTCTCCCCCTTCATAGAGGCTCTGAATGTACTCTTGCCATCTATCTACTCTCTTGTCTGCACTTAACAGTGAAATTTCCATTGGACACTTAATGTTGCCAAACTTGCTGTTAATATCACCGATGATTGTTTTAACTTTGAGTCAGTCCTTTTGAGAATAATTTCTATTTCAAATTTTTTACATTTTTCATGTGTCCATTTCACCTTAGCTTTTCTACACTTTCTGTTTATTTAATTCCTAAGTGATTTGTATTTCTGTATCCCTGAATTCCTGTGAACATTTTTTTTTACTTCCATCTTTCATCGTTGAACTGAAAATGTAATTGAAATCTTCTCTTGTCTAATGGCCTTTTGCAGGTACACTTACTCCTCTTGTCATTCTTGAACAGAGTATTAGATATTACTGGCTGAAATTTATTGCAGATCTCAGTCTTTTGGCTCTCTCATTCGTAGTACCAAATCCATACTCTCTTGCAGCCCTTTCTTCTACTCCTTCCTCTGGAACCGCATTCCAGTCCCCCATGGCTATGAGATATTCATTTCCCTTTACGCACTGAATTACTCGTCCAGTATCCTAACATACTTTCTCTTTCTTTTCATCTTCAGCTTGTGACATATTTACCAATCGTTGCCATTGTTGGTTTCCTGTCGACCCTAATGAGAACAACACCACCACAGAACTGTTCACACCGTTACAGAACTGTTCACAATAAGTCATTTTGTGTCCTCCGTTCCCATTCATGACGAATCCTACACCCGTTATGCCATTTTCTGCTCTTGTTGATATTACCCTGTACTCATCCAAGCAAAAGTCCTCGCCTTCTTTCCATTTCACTTCACCGACGCTCAATATGTCTAGACTCAGCCTTAGCATACCCGTTTTCAATTTTCTAGCTTCTCTATTAAGTTCAAACATCTGATATTCCACGCCTGACTGGTAGAAATTATTCTTCCGTCAGTTATACAATATTTTTGTCGTGGTCAACTCCCCAATGGAAGTTCGCTCCGGGAGATCCGAATAGCGCCTAGTCGGTATCGTCTGCCAATGAAGACATTTTTCAATTACAGAGCACATGTCCTGTGGACACACATTATGTGCCTTTAATGCAGTAGTTTGAATTACCTTCTGCATCCTCATTCCGTTGATCATTTCTGATTTTTCCGCCTTTAGGGGAAGTTTTCCACCCTAAGGAAAAGAGAGTGCCCCTCTGTGTGCTTCTCCACCTCCTTTCACAAGGCCGCTGGCTAAATGAAGGTGTCTTCTAATGCCAGAAGTCTGATGATTTTTATTAAAAATTTAAACGGTATTAGAATTCGAATCCAGGATCGAAGATTTTTCGATTTTTAACTAACAGGCTACCTCTTTTTTTGAACTGAAAATTACTTTTTCCGATGGACCCCGGCTGCCACCCATAGGGAGGGATGGGGGCAAAATGGGCAGGGGTTGTAGCCTTATGCCTGCCCATCACGATCCGTTTCCCGCCCTCGGAAACCAAGAAAAGCGTAGGGAACGTGCAGTAGAGGTAAAAAGAATTTCAGTGTTATATTTATTGGTTTTGTCTTTTCTGTTTTCAATGGCTATCTATATCACCGAGAGTAGCAGGAAATCTATGTCACGCGGAGCAAGGAGCGGCAAATCGCTAGACGAGATGAGACTTACGACGCACAGTTTTTTGGAGAAGAACATTCTAGTGACCAGAGAATAACCGGTTCTAAGAATAGCGTGGATCAACTCCCCATTTCACTAACACACCAGTTCTGGCGTGGGTTAAGAAAGACACTAAAGAGAAAATTGGAGAAAAATTGTCTGTATTTGGGATTGCGGGTAATTGTACAATGGCGTGTGCCAAGGATCAAGGACAATTTTCTAGCTGTCAGCAAACAAGTAGTGAACTGCGTGTCCACCACTCCACTTCACGGGGCTCGTCTTCGTTTGTGGGCAGTATTCCGAGTCCAGAAAGAGGAGCAGGTAGGGAGGTATCTACTGAGATTTCGTACGGGTAATTAAAGCCAGCAGCGTCACACCAAGCTCCAGACACCCATCACCGATCCGCACATCACTCGATGCTTCCACATCCAGAACATGGCAGGTGACACATAATGGGGTGTCTGCAAGATAACTCCCGTGACGGTGTGAGCGGCATACCTGTTTACCGTTGATCGTAAGGTACTAAGCTGACTGGACATCAGTGGCAAGATAAGCAGTGCACACTGATCGCCAGACGACCCAACAGTACACGTGGGGACTCTTCTTCTCTACCGCATTGCCTGCATCTCGTGGTCGTGCGGTAGCGTTTTCGCTTCCCGCGCCCGGGTTCCCGGGTTCGATTCCCGGCGGGGGTCAGGGATTTTCTCTGCCTCGTGATGGCTGGGTGTTGTGTGTTGTCCTTAGGTTAGTTAGGTTTAAGTAGTTCTAAGTTCTAGGCGACTGATGACCATATATGTTAAGTGCCATAGTGCTCAGAGCCATTTGAACCATCTACCGCATTCAGTAACCTGTGCTGCTGAAGAGAGCCATAGACCGCCTTCGTGGATGTCAAGCGCCCTGATAATATCAGAGTACAGATAAAGTTCACCTCGAGGAAAAAATTGCGGAAATAATATGACTGTGGGAAGTCCGAAAGATGGTCAGGGGGTGACAGAGAGAATGATGCCTCCAACAACAGGCTGGTAAGACACGTAGGATAACGGCTCCGTAGTACCATTTGCGATCTGACGAGAAGATCAGGGATGTGATACAGTCCTAAACAGTCCCTGCACCGCGGGAGTGTGAGGGCCTGGTACATCTTGAAAAGCGAGCTGATCCCAAGACCATGAGTGCTCTACAAAACTTACTGGCTGATTAAAACTGTGCCCAGGAACTCAGAACCTTTCATTTCATGAGCAATGATCTGCTGCCCTATTTAGGCAGGATTCACGAACCGCACTGATAGCTTCACTTCTGTTAGTATCGCTAAGTCGGCAGGAGACTTTCGCGAAGTCTGGTAAGTATGAGAAGAGATACTGACGGAAGTGAAGCTTTGAGGGCGAGTATTTAGCCGGGCTTGGACGGTTACGTCAGTCACACGACCCACTTCCATAATAATGATGAACGGGATTCTGCAAATGGATCTGTTTCAAGAAGGATGACGTAGATGAAAGAAATGTAGATGTTAAGGCAAGGGGCTGCACGAAGGTTATTCTTACATAAAATCAGTACATAAACATGTCTTCAGGAACCTAATGCAATACCTGCTTACCATAGCGAGAGGCAACCAAAGATGAGCCATACTTCATAACAAAGAGACACACCACGGCAGAGCATTCACCTACAGACACCTTACAGTGTCGGGAAAGGAGCCCTGGGGCTTCCAGAAAGTTTTTCGAGAGACCTTGGCAGCCATCTCCCGAGGTCTTCAACCATGGGCACTACAGTAGCACTACGACTATGGATCATGAGTCCTTCTTCAGCATGCCATAGGCTGTCTATCTAGTCAGATGAGGGAATCTAGTTTCATTCTGACACCAAATGCAGTATTATAGTGTAGTGTGGTTTTATGTACCGTGTAGTTTTGAGTGTAGCGTAGTCTAGAATAATGGATCACAAAACAGTGATGTAACATTGTAACATAGTAAAGTAGACTAGTAGAATGTTCCTTCTGGGTTCTGGATGAAGATCTAGATTTTTAAAATTATTTGCATTTCTAAGTATATCTTGGGTACTTTTTATCTTCAGCGCCTGGTCGTAAAGGAAGGTGACGTTCCATGTTTTGGCCCTAGATGGGCCAATCGAGCCTTACCCACTGCCTTATCATCCTCTGCCAGTGGCATCGTCTGATGTGGTCAGCACATCGCCGTCTTGGTCGTTGTCAGGTTTCTTGAACTTGGAACCGCTACTAACCGGTCGAGTAGCTCCTCAGTTGACTTTACGAGGCTAAGTGCACCCAGTACAAGTTCTCTGAACAAGGAAAACTGGGTGGGGGAAATCCCTACCAGTTGTGGGAACTGAACCTGTATACCCTAACGGCTACATACCTGCAAGCATTGGGGGCATGCCAATAAGAGGAAACAAAAGAGAAGAGAAAAAGGAGAAAACTAAAAAGTAACATTGGAGACATAGTGTGAACTTCATGAAGCTCATCTCTGGGACTAGGCTGGTAGGCCATACCGTACCGAAGGGAGTTTCGTGAACTAACACAAAAACGTTCAGTGTCAGACATGCCCCAACTGGGGCGATGGAGGGGGGCTATAAATTACACTGTGCAAGGTATTGGCAAATTGATGGCAGTTATAAAGTGTCCGTCCAAGTGTGATGTGAGCATTCAAAACATAGTACCAAAAATTCGAACATAGGACGGACCTTGTCACTGAAGAGATAGGTAATCGTCAGCCGCTTGAACCGTATGCTGGAGTGGTGCTTGCTGAGTGGGAAATGCGTGTCCTCCAGAAGGAGAAGGACTTGGAGGCTAACCATCTCTGGAAACAGAGATAACATACCAGTATCCATTGCATGATTTGCCAGACATTCTGCATCCATGAAGATCTGGAAAGATGCTCATCAGTATCCCCACTGTGGTAGCAAGTACATAACGATGATACAGCCCGTGAAACATGGTGAAACCGCTGGTTTTACAGGTTTATACCATTGACAACGCAGTACCACAGGGCTTGTGTGTGACTTGTAAGGAAGGGCGCATGGATGTTCTTTCACATTGTTGTCCTGTGGATATCTTGGCAGAGGTTCTCCAATATATTATAGGGGCTGCAAAACGAGAATAACAAAAGTCTTTCACTCGTGGTAAGCATGTGGTCGAAAAGGCATTACGTATATTGTTGAGAGCTGGGTTCAAGGAATTAGTGTGTGAAGAAGTGTTGGAGCAATGTGGACCACACTGACCAGCGGGAAGATGGAGGCCAGCATAAGAACCTCCGAGGGGTTGCATGTAAGGGACGTGGAAGGCCGCAGGAAACACCTTTCCATAGCGGTTAAGTATAAGGTGGATATCCTGACTCTAACACGGTCGAGACCAAGTTCTCACGTTGAAGTGCTGACGGTGATGGTGTTGTGGCGGACCTCAAATTTTCTTCCCACCATTATGAAGTACCCGACAGCCACCTAAAGTAGATAGAGAAAAGATTTGGGTATCGTGTACCAGCTTGGGGCGACATAGCTGATGACATAGACTCGGCTCATATCATCTGAAGTGCATTGGCAGTAGGCATATGCTCGTTTGAGTCACGACTGGACAGTTATGTCAGTCAAATGGTTCAAATGGCTCTGAGCACTATGGGACTTAACTTCTGAGGTCATCAGTCCCCTAGAACTTAGAACTACTTAAACCTAACTAACCTAAGGACAACACACACATCCATGCCCGAGGTAGGATTCGAACCTGCGACCGTAGCGGTTGCATGGTTTCAGACTGAAGAGCCTAGAACCGCTCGGTCACTATGCCAGTCACACGACCCACTGTCATAATAATGATGAATGGGATTCTGCATCTGGATTTGTTTCATGAAGGGTTACTTAGATGAAAGAAATGTAGATGTTAAGGTATGGGGCAACACGAAGCTATTCCTACGTAATATCAGTGAGCGAATTCTGTCTCCGTCTTACAAACTCCTGCACGAGCATCACATTGCTTCACTCCATTACATGTTGCGATGACTTTTGCTACAGGACATAGATCATCAGTACACAGTCATGTCTTCAGGAACCTAATGCAACATGTAATTGAATGAAGGGGTGTATGCTCTTGAAAGAGTAGTTAAGATGTTCAGTAAATGTCCAGTAAATGCGATAGTGGAGTTTATCCACTGTGGGCAGCAGCAGTGTCCTTTCGTCTTGGGGGAGACAATCGATGTTCATAATCGCTGATTTGGCCACACGGAGTATGCTTACTGAGTTTCTTATGTACTGACGGATCCATGCAATGGTGGTATATATTTCTGTTGGTTTATTTGCCTATAGAAGAAGGTCATCGGCATATGTCCAGGAAGGGAATATATGGCTGTGTAGCTAGAGTCCCATAAGGCGAGGTAGGAGACTTCTGATAACGGATTTGAGGGCGATCGCGAACAGTACAGTGGACAGGCGACAACTCTGTCACAATGAAATTCTGTATTGGAATCGGTCCCACTAGTCGTCTATTGACCTGAATACTTGATGCGGCACTGGTGAGGAGGTGCCGCATTGTGTCGACGAATGGCGGAGGAAAACCCATACTGCATTGCCACAGATTGAAGAAACTGGTGTCAGACCAAATCAAAGGCACTATCACAAATGATTTATATAAGTGGCACATATGACAGCAGGATGATGTGAACGTGACGAATCCCAGCGTCCATCTATGCCAGTTTGAATGTTGTCACCTGGCCGTGAGACATCAGCTGTGGTGAAAGTATTGAGGGCAATACCGTGTGTATGCACGCCACCAATAGGACTGGGTAGATCTTAGAATCTGCACAGTGGATAGTACGTAGCCGAAAGTTGGTGATCTGTCGACCTCAGGACGGTTTATACACCGGAATTAAAATGCCGGCCTCAAAGGCCGTTGGAACGTGGAAGTTGGGACTGAAAAGCTCCTGCAACATTTCAGTCCACTGCTCGATCGTCAGGTCATGGAACGCTCCGTAGAATTCAACTGGAAAGCTGCCTGGACCTAGCGATTTGTTCGTAGCGTCTTTGGCGATACCATCCACCACCTCGTGCATACTGATTGCCGCTGTCAGTGATGTTGCCTCTTATCTTTGAGAGTACGTGTGACATGTTGGAGAACATTCTCAGATTTTGCATTGTGCGTGGTTCTGTCGTCTTGAAATTATCGACAGTGAGTGGTCAGAAAAGGTGGAGAAAATAGACGCCTGTTTAATGACATGACTACAGTCTTGTTTGAAGGGGGAGTGGAGACAAGCTGGTGTAGTCGGCGACGATGATGGGATATGGTGTGGAGCATAGACGGTAGCTTCTTGGGTGCGATGTGCTGTCTGCATAATCTCACCACCACACACTGTAGTTCATTGCTTCATTGCATGTCAACGAGCTTGACCTTAATGAGCTGTCGTTCCTTATGCGTTTTAGGTGACTGGGTTTGTTAATCGAGTTCCTGAAACATTACTTCATGGCGTTTAGATGCCACATGGCTGATTCTTTCTCGCATTGGACAAACTTCCTAGTGACCATTGGTTTGGCGCAGGTGAGAGAGGCAGTGTAGAGGGGTAGCTTGGAAGATAACGTACGCAGGAAGTCTACGTTGCTGGGAAGCTATGTCGATAAATCGGGTCACGGAGGAGACGTATGTTCAGCTTCCATGTACCATGGCTGCGCCATACTGACCGCAGCGGAAGTAGGAGGACGTTGATGAGCGTGCAATGTTCAGAAAAGTCAAGTGGCTATTATCCTGCATCGGGCAATCCATACTGGAGAGTGTTGTTGTAGATGTGACCTATTCTGCTTGCAGAACGGTTTTTAGAGGTGTTTGACTATGGACGTTACGGTGGAGCTTCTGCCAGAAGTCGACAAGGGGAAAAACTTCTAACAACTTTAACAGGACGAGCTGCAGAAACTCAAAATATTCCCATGAGACATCACAGCTACTAATAAAGTCATGTGGCTGGACCACTGCAGACTCAGTTGCACCCTCTTTAATAGCAACATCCCTAACTTCTTAATTAGAACATTAACATCACTGACTGCAACACCGCATCTGACTACTGGATCCACTAATTGAATAACTGCAAGATACATGTCCAATTCTCTGAGTAGTAGCGGTGGACAAATACCGGAATCATACGCCTTATCTGCTCAGCTTTCCTGAGTTTTACCAAAATAACACTTCCTTTACTCTCTATGACCAACTGTAAACTTCTCAGTCACACAATGAATCCCTGAAATTGAATCCTCAGTACACAAAACCAACAAAAGCTACTCAAGTTCAACTCATATACAAAAAATAAAAATCTTCAACTAAATGTGCAGCAACTTCCTAGAGAGTACCTAATTATCACAGACAGTACAGACTAAATATAAGACTGTTATCCGCAGTCATTATAACTGACTATGCTTCCCAGATTCAGAAGGATGTAGGTTGCAGTAGGTACTGGGAGATGAAGCAGCTTGCACAGGATAGAGTAGCATGGAGAGCTGCATCAAACCAGTCTCAGGACTGAAGACAACAACAACAACAACATGCTTCCCACAACATCTCTTCATGTAATATTAATATTGAACCACAATCAGTATATCTTCCAAAATAGCATCACTGTAATTTGCTTTCAATGTATGGCATTCTGTTTGTACTAAATAAACATAAATTATTGCCCAGCACATTAATTGTAAATGTAATGTGTTCTCAACATAGGTAATAACATAACTAAGTGAAATATTAGTAAAAAACGTGAACATTGCAATTAAATCAAAGAGAAAAACAATCAGCAGCTGACAGGAAAGGAACTTGAAATTTTGTGTTGTGTTAAGTAATGAACAATTCCTTTTAGCAGTAAATATAAAAAAATCTGAACTTTTGAGCTACTTATTAACTACGAACCTTGAAGCCCCAGAATGGAATTAGAAATGCAGTGTCACACGTAATCATTAACATAATAGTCCCAAGAACACACACACACACACACATACACACACACACACACACACACACACACACACACACACACAAACACACACACAATTTAAGTGTAACTGAAACTTCGTTTTTTACGTAGCTGTCACATGAAAATTGAGCAATAAGTAATGATTCAGCAAGAAACAGAGTCGTTGCTTCCTGCTTAATGCGTCCAGCAGTGCTCAAGACGACGTTCATTAAATATGTATCATCGATTTTCAGCATGGAGGAATAACCTAAACCGGCAAAGTCAACACACAGTTTGTGAATACTATACCATTTCCATCTAATATCTTAGTAAACTGCTAGACCACTCAGGAGCACACTTAATAAGAACAGATCGCCGTTACTGCAGCTCTCGATTTACCTTTGGGCGTATGAAACCCAATTTTGTTCTGAGAGAAAATTATTATTACTAATATTTTGTTGTTGCCAAATTATTTCATTGAGTGACCTCTGATGCGTAATGAGATTCACGGGCCTTGATTAGAATCAACAAGTTAAAGCAATATGGCATGGCGCTATATCATGTACAAGTACGGAGAAATGATCTGTTATAAAGGTAAATAATTTACAAAGTAATTCATTAATAAATAAATGTATTGTTAACGAAAACATATAGTGGTTTACAAGCACACATGGGTCCTCAAAGAAAGACCAATTCGTTAATGTAACAAGCCCTCAGTAAGTAACGTTTAACAAGCTCTCTTATAAGTCATCTCTTTTATACACTGCTCTGCTAAGCGCAAAGACGAGACATGGAAAGTAACGTAGTACACAGAAACTCAATGTAAGTAAACAAAAGTGCGGGGGCATGTTGCCAGAGTTATCCCATTCGCGAACAGAAAGCTGAACGTGACATGCTATGAGATAAACCATACTATGGCGCCAAATGGAGCTGGCCCCACAACATGACGCAGTTGAAAGAACGGGAAAAGACAGGCAGTGTGTCAATCAGCGAACGTTTACACCGCACTGTGGTGGTGTGCTTCACTACATTGTGGTTTGGAGGCAACATTTAGATGACTTCACATGGGGAAGATCATCTGGAAACTGGAAGAAGGACGAAGTGAGTGTAGGTCAGGAGCTTGGTACAGCTCACAGCTTTTTCACGTACATGGGGAGCGTTCCGAACGGCACGGCGCCTGCCTGGATTGCTCTCTTTGCCCGAAGACCGGTGCGTGGTGTGCTGATGACAGTGGCACATCGGCGACATCATCTGTGATTGTGCCAAGAGCATGCGGAATCGACCAAGACCAGACAAAGCATTCCTCCTGAAGCTGAACTCTCACCAGTAGACGAACGGTACACAGCAAGTTGGCAAGTTACAGAATGGGAGTGGCAGAAGCACGTTAAACCAATAACCAGCTCATCGGTGCCTAACCGCAAAATCTTCCCATTAACTAATGGAGAAACCGACCTCTCAAATCTGCGGAAGTCCATCAGTGGACATGCAAATCGCTTTCTCAAATATCTTATTTAGATTGATCAAAGTACAGTACTTTTACGTAGAATATAAAGCTATCTGTCCTGATCTCCGAAAAGCAAAATATAGTTATTAAAAAATGAAACTACAGAATGAACAGATTAATTTAAACTTGTATTTACGGCTCCTGCACTAAACGTCCATTAAATTAACGTTTTCTGTGGAGTTCGCTGATGTACTCGTAATTGGCCATTAGTAATAAAGGCATTTAACAGGACGGTCAGCTAATTAATGATCAAGATAAATTACTTGATGCAGTCTTTCAGAAGACCACAATTCTGGACTTAGATGGGTCGGTGGATGATGGCATCCTTTACTGGTCGAACATTTACAGTATAGTACATAATATTATTTTCTTTATGTAAAATAAAACAATTTTCCGTTATTGGGTATAGCACTGGAGCCAGGAACGTCTATATCGTTATGAAGAGTAAGTACTGAAAGCAGTACAGCTTTTAATAAATCGAGTACAGTTATTAAAATGAGGAGCAGAAGGTGTGTGACACGAAACGTTAACAGTGTAAAAGTTTTTATTTGCGACACTGACAGACTCCTAATGTTAAAGTAACTCAAAGCCCTCAGACTGTTCAGCTAGCAATGCATATATGTTTCTTGGGAATTGTCATGAGCGACAGCAAAACCACCATATTAGACAAGAAACACTGCAGAGTGGAAGACATAACAGATGAAAATGGAAGGCGGACGAGAAATATAGCCCGGTAAATGGGTGGTAGATCAATCAAGGGGGTTCCCAGAGATAAGACGATCTCATGCAAGACAGGTAAGAGCTACATGGATGGGCATAGCGGAAGATCGTAATGAAATGTTAGTGCAGATATTTTGTTCTGCAGTGGACAAAAATGGCTGAAGATTATAGTATCTCAAAACTGAAACAAGAATATCTCAAAACTGAAGTGAGAATACTGTACACTTAGGGACGCGAGTACCTATTAGATAAAGTACCAACTCGGTCACCACAGCACACGTTTGGAAACATGCTTTTCGTAGCAACAAAAGTAAGTTTAACATTGTGTATAATTGCTCTGTATGAGGTGTAGGAATAAATAGAAGTCTCATTACGAACAGCTACTAGAGTGGCGAGATACTCACTCAGCCGCTATCAGGCAGTAACTCTATGCTGCAACGAAATTGAGCCTATTCAGAGCAGCCTGCTCCTACATTTCCCCACCAGCACTTCCACCTGGCAGCAACACAGGCTCTTTTGTTCTCCGAGCGTTTAATTAACAACCTCAGGCGGCAAGTTAATCGTCCTGTGTCGGCGTTACAGAGATAGAGGGTTGAGAATTCACAGAGCTCTCATGGTTAAGTTAATCATTACTCCTGTCCTATTGTATCTCGTTCAAGCAATGTCTTTTCGTCAGGGGTGAGAGCTGTAATAATGAAATGTATTTACTTCTCCTTGCGTTTAAATACTTTTTGGGTGGACGAAAACACTCGTTCCTTCAAGCATATTTATAGCTCGACAAAATGTCTCTACCGTTAGAGAGCATGAGAAAAGATCTAAATGCTGCATCAGGATCTAAACATTTACATGCTACGAACGAAAATATGTACACGCAGAATAAAAAGATACGAAGAATCAAATTAAATTGGCTCTTTTCCGCCTGTCTCTTTCAACGTAGCTTTGCATAGCCTGCAGTTTCACCCAAATGACAGCCGCCTAAAAACATAGTAGAATCACAAACTTATTTTACAAGATTATGTCATGAGTCATCCCTTTGTTTCTTCCCCTCGGTAACAAAGCTACTCGTCTGTATTCATTCCCAATGCCACTTTAAAATTAATAGCGATGAGTGTATCAGTATCGGTATATCATGAACCATTTCTCGTTCATTCGACCTAGTTCTGTTTCTTCAATAGTACGGTACAAAATATACGCTTTGCTTGTTTGGATCTTTTCAACATGGTATTAACGTCTCCGAACACTATTTTATTTATATACTCTTTCAAATTAATAGCGAAGAGTGTACCAGTATCAAAAAATCATGTATCAGTTTTCGTTCATTCGACCTTGTTCTCTTTCTTCAATAGTATAGCATAAAATATTCGCTTTGCTTGTTTGGATCTTTTTAACATCGCATTCACGTCTACCGAACAGTATTTCATTTATGTACTCTTTCACAAGACGACTCATTAAATAATTATAAAAGATAATAAATGCTGTATGGTTTGATCTCCTGAGCAACAGTCACCTCTCCTTACCTAAATTGCGCTTTCTTTTCCCCCGGCGCCCCACTCCAACGATAGGTCTGTCGATTTGATTCTACTGTCGAAAAAATGCGACATTAATATTTGGGCTAACACTAACTCCCCATCTCGCTGTATTTCCACACCTTCGCTTACAGCATACAATGCATTAGGGCTAGCGTTGCGCATGGTACATATTGCGGTGAGCATATCTTAACTGGACTTGTTCCGGGTAGCTGCAATCAGCGACTCAGTCATGTCGGTTGTAACTGCGTATCCTCCCCAGACGAGGGTTAAAAATACAGCATTATTTATGGAAAGTATACGTGATAATAACCGTACGTAACCGACTTGTTTCCTTCGACTAAATAGGAATGGAGTACCATATGCTTCGAACAGACAAGTGAATCAAAATATAAAACGCTATTCATTCCATGAACCATGGACCTTGCCGTTGGTGGAGAGGCTTGCGTGCCTCAGCGATACAGATAGCCGTACCACAACGGAGGGGTATCTGTTGAGAGGCCAGACAAACGTGTGGTTCCTGAAGAGGGGGAACAGCCTTTTCAGTAGTTGCAGGGGCAACAGTCTCGATGATTGACTGATCTGGCCTTGTAACACTAACCAAAACGGCCATGCTGTGCTGGTACTGCGAACGGTTGAAAGCAAGGGGAAACTACGGCCGTAATTTTTCAAAAAATGGTTCAAATGGCTCTGAGCACTATGGGACTCAACTGCTGTGGTCATCAGTCCCCTAGAACTTAGAACTACTTAAACCTAACTAACCTAAGGACATCACACACATCCATGCCCGAGGCAGGATTCGAACCTGCGACCGTAGCAGTCGCACGGTTCCGGACTGCGCGCCTAGAACCGCGAGACCACCGCGGCCGGCCCGTAATTTTTCCCGAGGGCATGCAGCTTTACTGTATGGTTAATGATGATGGCATCCTCTCGGGTAAAATATTCCGGAGGTAAAATAGTCCCCCATTCGGATTTCCGGGCGGGGACTACTCAAAAGGACGTTGTTATCAGGAGAAAGAAACCTCGCGTTCTACGGATCGGAGCTTGGAATGTCAGATCCCTTAATCGGGCATGTAGGTTAGAAAATTTAAAAAGGGAAATGCATAGGTTAAAGCTAGATATAGTAGGAATTAGTGAAGTTCGGTGGCAGGAGGAACAAGACTTTTGGCCAGGCGAATACAGGGTTATAAATAGAAAGTCAAATAGGGGTAATGCAGGAGTAGGTTTAATAATGAATAAAAAATAGGAGTGCGGGTAGGCTACTACAAACAGCATAGTGAATGCATTATTGTGGCCAAGATAGACACGAAGCCCACGCCTACTACAGTAGTACAAGTTTATATGCCAACTAGCTCTGCAGATGACGAAGAAATTGAAGAAATGTATGATGAAATAAAAGAAATTATTCAGATAGTGAAGGGAGATGAAAATTTAATAGTCATGGATGACTGGAATTCGGTAGTAGGAGAAGGCAGAGAAGGAAACGTAGTAGATGAATATGGATTGGGGCTAAGAAATGAAAGAGGAAGCCGCCTGGTACAATTTTGCACGGAGCACAACTTGATCATTGCTAACACTTGGTTCAAGAATCATAAAAGAAGGTTGTATACATGGAAGAAGCCTGGAGATACTGACAGATATCAGACAGATTATATAATGGTACGACAGAGATTTAGGAACCAGGTTTTAAATTGTAAGACATTTCCAGGGCCAGATGTGGACTCTGACCACAATCTATTGGTTATGAACTATAGATTAAAACTGAAGAAACTGCAAAAAGTTGAGAATTTAAGGAGATGGGACCTGGATAAACTGAAAGAACCAGAGATTGTAGAGAGTTTCAGGGAGAGCGTAAGGGAACAAATGGCAGGAACGCGGGAAAGAAATACAGTAGAAGAAGAATGGGTAGCTTTGAGGGATGAAGTATAGGAGGCAGCCGAGGATCAAGTAGGTAAAAAGACGAATGCTAGTAGAAATCCTTGGGTAACAGAAGAAATATTGAATTTAATTGATGAATGGAGAAATTATAAAAATGCAGTAAATGTAGCAGGCAAAAAGGAATACAAACGTCTCAAAAATGAGATCGACAGGAAGTACAAAATGGCTAAGCAGGGATGACTTGAGGACAAATGTAAGGATGTAGAGGCTTATCTCACTAGGGGTAAAATAGATACTGCCTACAGGAAAATTAAAGAGACCTTTGGGGAATAGAGAACCACTTGTATGAATATCAAGAACTCAGATGGAAACTCAGTTCTAAGCAAAGAAGGGAAAGCAGAAAGGTGGAAGGAGTATATAGAGGGTTTATACAAGGGCGAGGTACTTGAGGACAATATTATGGAAGTAGGAGAAGATGTAATTGAAGATGAAATGGGAGTTACGATATTGCGTGAAGAGTATGACAGAGCACTGAAAGACCTGAGTCGAAACAAGGCCCCGGGAGTAGACAACATTCCATTGGAACTACTGACGGCTTTGGGAGAGCCAGTCCAGACAAAACTCTACAATCTGGTGAGCAAGATGTATGAGACAGGCGAAGTATCCTCAGATTTCAAGAAGAATATAATAATTCCAATCCCAAAGAAAGCAGGTGTTGACCGATGTGATAATTACCGAACTATCAGTTTAATAATTCACGACTGCAAAATACTAGCACGAATTCTTTACAGACGAATGGAAAAACTAGTAGAAGCCGACCTTGGGGAAGATCAGTTTGGATTCCGTATAAACATTGGAACACGTGAGGCAATACTGACCCTACGACTTATCTTAGAAGCTAGATTGAGGAAAGGCAAACCTACGTTTCTAGCATTTGTAGACTTAGAGAAAGCTTTTGACAATGTTGACTGGAATGCTCTCTTTCAAATTATAAATGTGGCAGAGGTAAAATATAGGGAGCGAAAGGCTATTTACAATTTGTATAGAAACCAAATGGCAGTTATAACCTTTGAGGGGCATGAAAGGGAAGCAATGGTTGGGAACGGAGTGAAACAGGTTTGCAGCCGCTGCCCGATGTTATTCAATCTGTATATTGAGCAAGCAGTGAAGGAACCAAAAGAAAAATTCGGAGTAGGTATTAAAATCCATGGAGAAATAATAAAAACTTTGAGGTTCGCCGATGACATTGTAATTCTGTCAGAGACAGCAAAGGACTTGGAAGAGCAGTTGAACGGAAAGCAAAACGAGGATAATGGAATGTAGTCGAATTAAGTCGGGTGATGTTGAGAGTATTAGATTAGGAAATGAGACACTTAAAGTAGTAAGTGAGTTTTGCTATTTGGGGAGCAGAATAACTGATGATGGTCTAAGTAGAGAGGATAAAAAAGTAGATTGGCAATGGCAAGGAAAGCGTTTCTGAAGAAGAGAAATTTGTTAACATCGAGTATAGATTTAAGTGCCAGGAAGTCGTTTCTGAAAGTATTTGTATGGAGTGTAGCCATTAGCCATGTATGGAAGTGAAATATGGACGATAAATAGTTTAGACGAGACGAGAATAGAAGCTTTCGAAATGTGGTGCTACAGAAGAATGCTGAAGATTAGATGGGTAGATCACACAACTAATGAGGAGGTGTTGAATAAGACTGGGGAGAAGAGAAGCTTGTGGCACAACTTGACTAGAAGAAGGGATCGGTTGGTAGGACATGTTATGAGGCATCAAGGGATCACCAATTTAGTATTGGAGGTCTTCGTGGAGGGTAAAAATCGTACAGGGAGACCAAGAGATGAATACACCAAGCAGATTCAGAAGGATGTAAGTTGCAGTAGGTACTGGGAGATGAAGAAGCTTGCAAAGGATAGAGTAGCTTGGAGAGCTGCATCATACCAGTCTCAGGACTGAAGACCACAACAACAACATATTCATTGCACACTTAGTGGCTCCAGTGCATTATGCCATTCATGATCAGAGAGTTGCTTCTCGGCGAAGTTAACAACACAGCGTCACAATGAGGGGGTTCGACTTTGGTTAACGGAGCAGAATCACTGAAAGATAACAGTCACATGCAGCAGTCCTATCTCTCTGGAACGCGTCACCCACCAAAGTTGAAAGGTTCTGCTGCCGATCCTGATAAACAAGAAATTTCAGTTTTAAACCAGAGGAAGGTAAACCAGGAGCAAAAATTTGCTTTATCACATTATATAGCGACGGAGGTTTAGCCAGGAATTATCCTCCCATTTCTTAATTATGCACGTCTTGCATCAGATCTGCAACGGAATTTGAAATCATACTCTTCCATTTGCATATTCCAACAGCGCAGCAATTGATACCATGGTAGATGGAAAACCAGACCAGCACTTGTGAATCCCCTTCTTTACCAACCATGTGGTCAATAGAAATATATTAGATTTCTCTCTGTTTGGAACTTACTAACGTAAGAATTAATTAAGCCTTGGATGACATTCATTTCATCGTTTTTATCTTTCTGCAAAGATCTACAGGTTTTATTCTAGCTGCAAACCTGACCATTACTCAGCTTGTTCCCTACAGGTGCATGAAACCGATTAGTGAAAAACTGGATGAGAAGTTGTTGAAGTTTTGCCGTCATGAGGTGACACCCAAGTGTTCTTCATTTAATATCAACACATTTTAACAGATTGTCGGAGTAGCTACGGGTAGTCCTATATCGCTTGTCAGTATCAGCTTATTTCTGGAAGACTTTTAGTACATGGCACTGAAGACCTAGGTTTTTAAACTAATGTTTTTCGGGAGATACTTTGATGGAACGTTTACTGTCTGGCCTGATAACCGTGGTGCACTTAAACACTTCAACTTTCTTCACCCCCGTATTAAATTTACCGTCGAGGTTGAAAATGATAGGAACGTTCCATTTTCGCATGTAATTGCTTAGAAAAATTATGACGGTTCTCTGGGTCATAATGTTCACCGAAAAGTGACACATAATGACTGATATCGATATGGAAGGAGCTGCCACCCAATGTATCAACGCAGAGGAGTTCTTAGTGCTCTGTTACGCACAGCATAATCATTTTCTACTCACTCTGTTCTACACAGGAACAGGAACTTACAAACTTGGAAAATGTGTTAAAAAAACTCTTAGAAGCAGATTCGTCGGGCTATGGAGTCAGGAAGTCTGGTATACAGATATTTCATCTTTGGTAGGACTTACGTCGGCCAGCCGATCCACAACGTTCGGGACAAGTGCGTGGAAAAAGCGTCATAGAACGAGGCTACAATAGCATGCAAAATCGGCTGTAGCTGAGCTGAGCATTTTTTATACGACAGACTAGGTATGAAATTTGACTAGACCTCGATAGTTGCTAGTACGTTCGGTATTTGGGACATTATATTTGCTGTTATATTGAGTCAGCTGAAATTAGGTTGGCGGACGAAATAGTTAATAAGGACAGGGGTTTTCCTCTCAGCAAGACGAGCAAGCCCGTTTTATCTCGTATGAAACACATTGTATGGGGCGGCCGGTCCGACTGTTTGAGTATAGTCTTCTACTGGGTTATATCGTCGGCGCCGGTGTCTACGGCGGTCAGCACCGTTGTTGGAAAACGCGTGCGTCGTGTAGGGTAGGGAGGCCTGTACGAGACAACAGAGTCCAGTCTTCGAATGAGTTTACAGCTGCAGTTTAGCAGCAGCAGCAGCAGTGCCTCTTCTGAAGATGTTGGGCATCCAGCAGCCAAAATATCGACTCAAGAATGATTTTAGAAATAAGCCGGGAAGCCTACACATGCACGTCGATGCACTGTTTTAAAACTGATACTTTCGAGTTGTTCAGTTTTATCAACTACATCGAAAATGTTCAACTGCCGACAAGGACGTTAAATTAATTTTCTTCTTACGCAGAAAATTTACACGTGGTTATTGTGAATCGATTATAGATTAATGTGAAACGTTAGAATTACGTAATTTTTGTCATATTCCATGGTATTGTCTATTGAATGAAAGATTAACTGATTATTCTGTTATGAAAATACCGCTAAATTCGTTCTGAAAATTTGATATAACCCGAGTTATGACGGTTGAAATTAAAAAAAAAAAAAACAGAAAAATGGTTACTTTATTTAACCAGTTTTAGGCTTACTCTGTCATCAGGAAATTATCTCATTATGGCCTTCTAACCCGAAAATCAGCCACTTACTCCATTTTCATTCATAAATATGAAGAGTATTGTTGCTTTAAAGATCCATACACTGTTGAAACACTGATAGTTTATAGTTAGTTAAGCAACATTGTCCTATTAATCGTGAATGTTGGGCTTTTGATGTGTCTGTCGATGAGAAGATGAACTGACTACATCACTAGAAACCAAATTTTTACGTGGTTGCAAATTCTGCCAACGTTGGGACTCATAATTTTATGATATCTTCTGTTAGTATAATGAGACTGTTTTTACTGGTCGGCTGAATAAAAAAAACATTATTTTCTTATGAAGACACAAGTAATTTGGTTTTTAAATATCAAGTAAGATTTTTAAGAAGTCATTGTGTTTAATTTTTGGTATCATTCAGAATGTGTTGGCACAGTTTGCACAAAATATCGACCTTGTAACCATTACCAAAAGCAGAAGATTTACATTAAAACTGAATATAAAGTAATGGGCCTCCATACGTGTTATAGAAATGGCTGTGTATATGTGTGTGTTTCATATCTCCTCCTAAATCACTCGACCGATTTCAGTCAAACGTGATTCACACATCTCCTACTGTCAACTGTATGTAGAAGAATCATCTACCTATCGTGGTGCAGGAAATGGGACGTCATAAACAGTGAGATTCATGAGAAACTGCTGTATCATGCATAACGTTTAAATATATTACTTCTGTGATAGTAACTCTATTTGCACTAAATTTATCAAACTGTATTCGCATATGCTGCTAAATGCACTTACGAAATTTTATCATGGTAATACACATAGTTTAGGTGATATGACGTCAATAACAATTAGATGGGTGAAAAACTGTCTGAATATGCATGGTGTTTAAATTTATTAGTTCTTTGCTACTAATTTTATTCGTAACATATTTCGCATGCGGTATCTACATATGGCACTGAAGTTCATACAAAATTATGTCATTGTACGACACCTAGTTAAATAGATATGACGCCGTAAACGCTGAGGTGAATGAAAGAATGCCACATCATAATGCATGAAGTGTTAATGTGTTTGTTCTTTGCTACTAGGACACTCCTACAGTCTAACTTAAGTAAATTCCTGAAAACTGGCAGCGAATTTGAAAACTTTCAACAGTTAAGAGCAAACGGCTGTAGGCGTGAGTCAATAGCCTCTTATAGAGTGAAGATAAGGTGTTTCCATAGAAACCTTTATAAAATCGCGTTGTAGACACTTGAAGCAACTGCGTCCATTGTGCGAAAGCTGTCTGGGATGATCGCACACCGAGTCTACTGCAGGAGTCAGTATTATAAATGGTTCAAATGGCTCTGAGCACTATGGAACTTAACTGCTGAGGTCGTCAGTCCCCTAGTACTTTAATTACTTAAACCTAGCTAACCTAAGGACATAATATTACAGAGAATTTGTATTTTTCATACTATATTTCTTAATTTGGGTACTGTATATTCGTGTATTATGCATATTTCTTTGAGTAAGTGTTTCATAATTACAGTCGTGTTATCACGAATGCATGGATACAAAACACAGTTGGCTTTGTTTTCGTTTCCAATAGAAAAGTTGCAAAATGAATACCACGATAGTGCCTGGTTTGTGAGCTAGTATTTATGTGATTTTTGAAACAATCATTTTGGAAACTGATCCCTATTTCGAAGCTTGTATTATTCCTCAAAGTACAGGAAAAATGATTTCAAACGCATGAATTTACTCGTATTTATGATTGAATTTACTCAAAAATTAGAATAAAATAGTTTCATATGCTATGTGAACGAGGAACAATAAACTGAAAACTTAAAAAAAATACAAATTCAGGTATAGGCCAACTTTTGTTGTGTTATTACATTTACTTTGCTTCAGCAAATTTTGCAGAAAATCACGTAGTATGTCAGAGTTTCTCTATCCGAGTAGAGTGGCAGTAGTTTTTATGTTAAAGCTAAGCCGCGCGGTTAGAGGCGCTATGTGACGGATTGCGATGCCATTCCCGCCGGAGGTTCCAGTCCTGCCTCGAGCATTGGTGTGTGTATTGTTCTTAGCATAATCTAGTTTAAGTAGTAAGTCTAGGGACCGGTGAGCGCAGCAGTTTGGACCCTTAGGAATTCACACACATCTGAACATATTGTTAAGTCTTACTCGTTGTTAGAGTAATTACTGGTGCGGTATCGTAACGTCCGGTTACGCTCACGGGGGTGCGTCGATGGCCGCCGCCAGAGAGAGGCAGGGCTCGTTATGAGTCTCCTTGACCTCTGCCCGGCTGAGTTACAGCACCCTGAGCGCGGGGCTCTGCCCAAGCGCGAGCTGGTGGTGGGGGGTGGTTATGGGGCGATGGAGGGGTGGGGGTGCGTCGTTAACAGGGCTGCGCGCCGCGCCACGCCGCCAATGCTGCGTGCAGCCCAGCGTGCGCTCGGCTAGCCGCTAATTACATCCTCAGGGAGGATCGGCATCAGCGTGGACCATGTGGCTGGCTGCGACAGGCCTGCAGCAAGACGAGGTACGATCTGGATCAGGAACACCAAAAGAGAAGTCTGGCTGAAATCTCACAATGCTCAGGTGGACGATAGCTCAATAACGGTGCAGTTTGATTTGAGAACAGTAATCACTTCCAGGACACGTCATTCCAATATCCTGCTACATCTCACATCACTTTGATAATGGTTTCAGTTCGGTAAGGAAAAGAGGCCACAAGTTTCCACAGGTATTCTGCATTTGGCAGAATCTACTCACTGCATGTTAGATCTCATAGAGCAGCCAAATTACGACGCTGTTGACAGCTACATTTTCCCCGCTATTTCAAATAGTGACAAAAAATTTCTGGTGATGTAGAGTGTCAGTAGAGCCGAGGTGGGGTGCTTGAGTCTTGCTGGAACCAGGAGGAGGAGGAGGAGGAGATTAGTGTTTAACGTCACGTTGTCAACGAGGTCATTAGAGACAAAGCGTAAGCTTCGGTTAGGGAAGAATGGGGAACGAAATCGACCGTGCCCTTTCAAACGAACCATCCCGGCATTTGCCTCAAACGATGTGGGGAAATCACGGAAAACCTAAATCAGGATCGCTGGAGACGGAATTGAACCGTCGTCCTCCCGAATGCGACGGTTGAAACCAGGAATGCATACTTGAAACGCCATTTTTATCTTGAGAGACGGAGTGTCCACACGGACATCGTGAAAATGTGGACAAAATGCCAACATTTAGCCAGCGAGGAAATTGATAGGAGCATCCCATTTCATGTCCATGGTAACCTGAAGTGGATCCAAGCTATGATACGAACAATTCCCATAAAACGTCACAGGATCACGTCCGATTTGAACTATACCCTCCAAACCAGAGGCGGCCAAGAATTCGGCCTGCAAGCCATGCTCTGCCTCGCGTACTCTAGTGCTGAGTCTGGCTCGACACTTCTCTCACTGACTCGCCAAGCAATCTGAGCGAGAGTAGGGTGAAGAGAGGAAAATGCAAATGCGCCGTATTTGAGTCACATTGCAGTTGCAAGGCATATGACTTCTTTTAATATTTAATGTTTTTCAGCAACGTAAATCACAGACAAACCAAGCATTCAATATTATTTAATATTTTTTGTGCACTGAAGACACAATTTTTATCTGGTACGAAGTGTCAGAAAACGGACAGACTACTTAACATTTTTGCAGTCAGATTTCCATGTAATCGTGACTTATGTAGTTTCATAACCGCAACATTTCTCTTTCAGACACATGTATATTCAACAAAATATTTTATTACGTTTGCAAACTTAATATGGAGACTTGCAAACTCCTCCTGAGGAAGACAATGCACAAGTCCAAGTCAGTTTGAACTAAAACGATTTGTCTTGAAAAAGGGACTGACACTGCAGATCACTCAGTTCCATTTTGCACATACTGCAAGCTTTGCAGTATTCTCAAAACATTTACAAAACAGGCTCTGTAATTCTTTAAAGGCTGGAATGAATTCTTTAGACCTCGCATTTTAATTAACGCCAGTGAATATTGGTAACTGAATTGTGCATTTGTCAGTACTTGTCAATTCTACAACGCAATTTTGATTTTAAATGCAGACCTATCAAATCAGAAATACGTTTTGTCTCAGTCTGCAGTGTCTTACTACGGGCAGTGTGCAGCCATGTCCACTTAAAATCTGAAGACTGTAGTTCATTCCTAAGTTCTAATTTTCGTCTCGCATTGCTTTCTCCTTCATACTTTAACAAAAGCAACTTTTAGAATAAGAATCCGTTCAAGGCATGCCTCTTGACTTATACAACGTGCTTTACAGTAATATATAAAATCTCTAGGAGTTGTATCCAGAACAGTTGCACCTGACAGCGGACTAACAAATACAACTACAGATTTTTGCTATTCTTACCACCAGTTTCCTCAAGTACTCCATGCTGAGATGTTCTCTTATTGGCGGCAGGAACTGTTGCAAGGGCTAAACCACAAGTTCAAAAAAAATTGTGGTTGATAACACCTAGATTTCGTGAAAGATTTAGAATTTTCCTTTACAATGGATCGAAGGGAAATTCCAGTTAACAACAACCAATAATCACAGAGCCCAGAATGGATTACAAATTTGCTCTGAAATTTACAACAAGATCAGCATAAATAATCACAGAGTGCTAGAAGGCCTAGAATTTACATTAAAATTCCTACTAAAAAATTTACAACACCAAAATCAGTTATCACGAAGTTCCAGAAAGCTTAGATATTGCCTCTAAATGATTAAGTATTACAACAAGGTCCATATAGAGCACCAGAGGGCTTAGAAACATTCCTTTTAAAAAAATTTAAAGAAAAACACTTTAACAGAAGTAGATCAAAATACACTCCTGGAAATCGAAAAAAGAACACAATCACACCGGTGTGTCAGACCCACCATACTTTCTCCGTACACTGCGAGAGGGCTGTACAAGCAATGATCACACGCACGGCACAGCGGACACACCAGGAATCGCGGTGTTGGCCGTCGAATGGCGCTAGCTGAACAGCATTTGTGCACCGCCGCCGTCAGTGTCAGCCAGTTTGCCGTAGCATACGGAGCTCCATCGAAGTCTTTAACACTGGTAGCATGCCGCGACAGCGTGGACGTGAACCGTATGTGCAGTTGACGGACTTTGAGCGAGGGCGTATAGTGGGCATGCGGGAGGCCGGGTGGACGTACCGCCGAATTGCTCAACATGTGGGGCGTGAGGTCTCCACAGTACATCGATGTTGTCGCCAGTGGTCGGCGGAAGGTGCACGTGCCCGTCGACCTGGGACCGCACCGCAGCGACGCACGGATGCACGCCAAGACCGTAGGATCCTACGCAGTGCTGTAGGGCACCGCACCGCCACTTCCCAGCAAATTAGGGACAATGTTGCTCCTGGGGTATCGGCGAGGACCATTCGCAACCGTCTCCATGAAGCTGGGCTACGGTCCCGCACACCGTTAGGCCGTCTTCTGCTCACGCCCCATCATCGTGCAGCCCGCCTCCAGTGGTGTCGCGACAGGCGTGAATGGAGGGACGAATGGAGACGTGTCGTCTTCAGCGATGAGAGTCGCTTCTGCCTTGGTGCCATTGATGGTCGTATGCGTGTTTGGCGCCGTGCAGGTGAGCGCTACAATCAGGACTGCATACGACCGAGGCACACAGGGCCAACACCCGGCATCATGGTGTGGGGAGCGATCTCCTACACTTGCCGTACACCTCTGGTGATCGTCGAGGGGACACTGAATAGTGCACGGTACATCCAAAACGTCATCGAACCCATCGTTCTACCATTCCTAGACCGGCAAGGGAACTTGCTGTTTCAACAGGACAATGCACGTCCGCATGTATCCCGTGCCAGCCAACGTGCTCTAGAAGGTGTAAGTCAACTACCCTGCCCAGAAAGATCTCCGGATCTGTCCCCCATTGAGCATGTTTGGGACTGGATGAAGCGTCGTCTCACGCGGTCTGCACGTCCAGCACGAACGCTGGTCCAACTGAGGCGCCAGGTGGAAATGGCATGGCAAGCCGTTCCACAGGACTACATCCAGCATCTCTACGATCGTCTCCATGGGAGAATAGCAGCCTGCATTGCTGCGAAAGGTGGATATACACTGTACTAGTGCCGACATTGTGCATGCTCTGTTGCCTGTGTCTATGTGCCTGTGGTTCGGTCAGTGTGATCATGTGATGTATCTGACCCCAGGAATGTGTCAATAAATTTTCCCCTTCCTGGGACAATGAATTCACGGTGTTCTTATTTCAATTTCCAGGAGTGTATTTTACAATTCTTGCAAAACAACTGAGGAGAGTAAGTAAGTGTCAGATGACCTGAAACTTTCCTATTAGCACAATTTTGAGGCTTGATTCCCGGAGGGGAAGGCAGGCAACTAGGGACGGAAACTTGAGGTTATCCCCGGGACAGAGCACTGCAATAAGCATAAATACTTAACTGACCGACGACCCGCAACCGCATCCCGGCACGGAATAGCGGTCCCAATGACGTGCTAGTACGAGCAGTGTCCCAAAACTACGCCAGCTTCCTGTCCCGTCGTCAAGTCGGCGAGCTGATGTGGGACACCAGAACAGTTTGTTGCCCGGTCGGACAACTAGGAGCTGGATCGGCATACAATATGGCTAAGTAGACCAGTCTACAATACTGACCAACATGATATTGGTGTAAGCTCAACTTACACAGTAACCACTTAAAACACAAGAATACTTCACAACTTGAATCTTCTGCATATTTGTTCCCCCTTTTTGTCTCTCTTATATATATATATATATTCAAACCATAACATTAATCTTTAAACAGGCATTAAGTGAAACTTCCTGACAGATTAAAACTGTGTGCCCGACCGAGACTCGAACTCGGGACCTTTGCCTTTCGCGGGCAAGTGCTCTACCAGAAGTAAAGCTCTGAGTACCGGACGTGAGTCGTGCTTCGGTAGCTCAGTTGGTAGAGCACTTGCCCGCGAAGGGCAAAGGTCCCGAGTTCGTGTCTCGGTCGGGCACACAGTTTTAATCTGCCAGGAAGTTTCATATCAGCGCACACTCCGCTGCAGAGTGAAAATCTCATTCTGGAAACATCCCCCAGGCTGTGGCTAAGCCATGTCTCCGCAGTATCCTTTCTTTCAGGAGTGCTAGATCTGCAAGGTTCGCAGAAGAGCTTCTGCAAAGTTTGGAAGGTAGGAGGCGGATACTGGCAGAAGTAAAGCTGTGAGTACCGGACGTGAGTCGTGCTTCGGTAGCTCATTTGGTAGAGCACTTGCCCGCGAAAGGCAAAGGTCCCGAGTTCGAGTCTGGGTCGGGCACACAGTTTTAATCTGCCAGGAAGTTTCATAGCAGCGCACACTCCGCTGCAGAGTGAAAATCTCATTCTGGAGGCATTAAGTGATTCGCAAGTTAGTTAAATCCTGTACACAGTAAAGCTCGCAAAAGGAGACTATAATAATGAGGTAAAGTTTAACCAATCAAGGATATTACAAATTTTTTTAATGAAATACAAACAGATACACCCCTTCGTGACAGATTTTCAAAACAGGTGACGTCACATAGGCACGGGCTAATTCAAGTAGCAGAAGAGGGGGTCCACTAGATCCAGACCAGAGGCAGCTAGACCCATCAGCAAGCGGGCGAGCTGGACAGGGTGCCGCACACACTACACTATAACACACAAATCTTTTCAGAAATCCTTTACAGATCCAAATCAGCTCCGCACGACTCAATTCGGGTAACGTGGCCGAGTCCAGTTCTCCCACTACAAGCCAGGTACGGTCTTGTAAAAGTGTCAAACACACCACAACCTCTGCGTCGTGCCCCGGCCAGCTCAACCATGCTCCCCCTGATTCGCCAGCGCCGCGCGGCTCTCCGGCTGTCGCTCTCTAGCCCACACGCCCGTCGCGGCCAAAAGCCAGGTCAAACGGCCGAGTGCAAAGACCTCACCATGCCGACCCGATCGATCAATCGATACTAGCCGGCACGGCTCTCACAGTAGCAACGAGGGCATTCATCAGCGGTCCACAGTGCCTGCTACATGACAGCCAAATTCCTGTGCAGCTAGAGCTAACGGACATCCCACTGGATGGTCAATGTAATTCTAAAACACAATAAAAAAATATTTTAACAACTTGGCGCAATAACTTTCCTGTATATCCCAATAGACTTCCCATTAGTTGGACCCCTTCACAGATCCACCAAGAAACAATATCAAAAGCAACTCAGACAATAGTAAAACCAGTCACTGTGCACAAGGGGGACGAATTGCATGTAATCAGGGACACACACAACCCAGAAGACGCCGAAAGACCCATTAAATGAAGTCCGTTGAGACGTAAAACCGACCAACCATCTATCGTAAGGATGAAATCACAGCAGAGGAAAGGTTGCAAGTGAAACGTCGACTGACCGATTGTTACCGAGAGGTCACTTCGACGGACAATAACAATGGGCGGAGGCGGCAACACGCGCTCGATGGAAAACCAGTAACCATCAGCCTCTCGCGGAACGGAGCCATTGGTCGCTCCCTGCACAATCGATCAAACGTCGTTCTGGCCGTTTCTGCCCAGGACCCCAACTTCCTCCCAGCACTGTCCAAAGGACACTCGCACACCGTGTGGCGGGAGCGTCACCGAGAGACCAGTGGAGAAACCAAGCAGAGCAAGTTGCTCGGAGTAGAAATCGATATGAGTCGGTCTCGCGCCTCACATGCCTGCAGATTTATTACATAATACTTGTTGATGTACAGACAATAGATCCCGTCTGTGAATCGTAATTTTTTGCTCTTTGATCGGGAACTAAGTGTTTACATTCCTTCTGTATGGTGCTGTAGTGTCGATTCATAGCAAACGGTAAGTACTCGTTGATTACTCGTCTGTGGAATACTGAGAATTCTTATTTCTCTCCTCCGTCATTCCTATTAATTTTTAAGGCTTTTGTCAATAAATCGGTAGACTACCTCTTTTTGTGCAATCAGCCACTGGACCTGTGAACGTTCGTCATGCCATGAACGAATAGCGAAGGGTAAATAGTGCTGATACCACGATTCTAACGAACTGAAGATAGTCGTGCGGACCGAAAAACGCAGCACGGCAATAATAAATAAAATATCGGTCTGTATCAGATACTTCGGAGAAGTACCGGGCAAAGCTGAGACAGGCAGAACATTGGACCACACACCCGGCTTGCGTGCGGTTTGGGACGCTTTGCCCGGCGTGGGTCCGAGCAGCAAACACTTGCCTGTACCGGACGTCACTGGTCTCGATGTCTTGCAGGATTTTGAAAGAGACAAAAACGCGAATCATCGGACCAGTCTACATGCCACCAGGAGTGGATCACAGAAGACGTGCAGATTTATCTGTGCAGCTGTTAAAGGAGGCTTCTTTTGTGGTGTAGTTTTCTCCAAAGATTCATTGCAAGCACTTCTCTTTCAAATGTTCTCTGGGATACTGGTAGGGATGAACATGCATTCAATATCAGCAGAAATTCCTGTCGGGTTTGAAACCAACTGTCATTGAAAAACCATGACATTTCTCTCCTGTCCCTGCTTTACACCGACTGTTCTGATACTGCTATGTGGGTGCGAGCAGTACACCGCTCCTTGAAGACATGATGGCCACTACACTTATAAATCAGGCAACTTAATTGGCAGGTGACACTGAGCACAACCAAACACGATAAATCATTTCTACCACACTGTAACACCTCGACGTCGCACCATCTTACTGCGTTAACTCCATATAACCGATGGGCACATACTCACCTCTTCACTGCCACGAAGTACGTCACGCATGGAGACTCCGCCTGACGGCACTCCACACCATGTACAGCACTACTAAGCACTTTAAGGAGGTGACATACGTTCCGTGAGGTGAACTTATGCTTGTACATTGTTTTCAAACTAACTATAAATGCTACATATTCCCAGAACCAACATTTAAACTAGCAAAGAATATTTAATGATTATAAACCTTTCCAGAGAGATTTTTTACATTATTAAGTTGATAATAACCATACAATAGTGCGTTTTTTAAAATGAGCGGTATGTAAATACTTTCTTTGGAAAATATTCAAGAATATTGTTGATAACCCAGTTTTGCATTCTCATCACTGAATCAGAACAAATTATTGATCACTGTAAGATTCATTATCAGTTATAGCACTCTGTAAGATGTCGGTAGCCCATTACTTAAAGATAAAATGTGGTAGATAAATGTGGTTCTGTCTCACGCAGGTCGAGGCGCGCTAGATATCGATAGCTGAACACCACGAGCGCCAGAGACAAGCAGTAATTGTTAATCACTGGGCGGCAGGCAGTGTGCAGGAGCAAAAGACGCTAAGACAGCTCTAAGAGAGCAGGATATGCTGTCATGGCGGAAGGCAGCCCGTAATATACAAGGTGGTCCATTGATGGTGACCGGGCAAAATATCTCACGAAATAAACATCAAACTAAAAAACTACAAACAACAAAATTCGTCTAGTTTGAAAAAGGAAACCAGATGGCGCTTTGGTTGTCCCGCTAGATGGCGCTGCAATAGGTCAAACGGATATCAACTGCGTTTTTAAAGTAGGAACCCACATTTTTATTACATATTCGTGTAGTAAATAAATAAATGTGAATGTTTTAGTTGGATCACGTTTTTGGCTTTGTGATTGATGGGGCTCTAATATTCACAAACGTATAAGTACGTGATATCACGTAACATTCCGCCAGTGAGGACGGTTTTTGCTTCGTGATACATTACCCGTGTTAAAATGGACCCTTTACCAATTGCGCGAAAGGTCGATGTCCTGTTGATGTACGGCTATTGTGATCAAAATGCCCAACGGGCGTGTGCTATGTATGCTCCTCGGTATCCTGAACGACATCACCCAAGTGTCCAGACCATTCGCCGCATAGTTTTGTTATTTAAAGAAACAGGAAGTGTTCAGCCAGATGTGAAACGTCAACCACGACCTGCAACAAATGATGATGCCCAAGTAGGTGTTTTAGCTGCTGTCACGGATAATCCGCTCATCAGTGGCAGACAAATTGCGCGAGAATCGGGAATTTCAAAAACGTCTGTGTTGAGAATGATACATCAACATCGATTGCACCCGTACCATATTTCTATGAACCAGGAATTACATGGTGAGCACTTTGAACGTCGTATACAGTTGTGCCACTGGGCACAAGAGAAATCACTAGACGATGAGAGATTTTTTGCACGCGTTCTATTTAGCAACAGGCGTCGTTCGCCAACAGCGGTAACGGAAACCTGCATAATATGCACTATTGGGCAACGGAAAATCCACGATGGCTGCGACAAGTCGAACATCAACGACCTTGGCGGGTTAATGTATGGCGCGGCATTATGGGAGGAAGGATAATTGGCCCTCTTTTTATCGATGGCAATCTAAATGGTGCAATGTATGCTGATTTCCTACGAAATGTTCTACCGATGTTACTAAAAGATGTTTCACTGCATGACAGAATGGCGATGTACCTCGAACATGATGGATTTCCGGAACATAGCTCGCGTGCGATTGAAGCAGTATTGAATAGCATATTTGATGACAGATGGATTGGTCGTCGAAGCACCATACCGTGGTCCGCACGTTCACCGGATCTGACGTCCCCGGATTTCTTTCTGTAAGGAAAGTTGAAGGATAGTTGCTATCGTGATCCACCGACAACGCCTGACAACATGCGTCAGCGCATTCTCAATGAATGTGCGAACATTAAGGAAGGCGAACTACTCGCTGTTGAGAGGAATGTCGTTACACGTATTGTCAAATGCATTTAGGTTGACGGACATCGTTTTGAGCATTGTGTGGAGCAGTAATGTGGTATTTACAGGTAATCACGATGTAACAGCATGCGTTCTCAGAAATGATAAGTTCACAAAGGTACATGTATCACACTGGAACAGCCGAAATAAAATATTGAAACGTATCTACGTTCTGTATTTTAATTTAAAAAACCTACCTGTTACTAACTGTTCGTCTAAAATTGTGAGTCATATGTTTGTGAAGAACTGCTTAAGGGTGGTAGTGAAGTAACCCTGGAGAGATTTCCAATAAGTAAGTAGAGTAACTACGGGAATCACAAATCCAATGAAGGAAGAATAGGAACATGGTAAGTATAATGCAGAAGAGGAAAGCTCAACTTTGTTCATTGAAACAGGACAGCTTCTGAATAAGTACATCAGAAGTAACAAGCCTGTGGAGAAGAGACATAGGGAAGACGCAGCACAACATAATAGTAGTTTTTCTGATTGCGACAAACATTAAAATTATTAAGTTGTGAATGGGACGGCGCAGCATATCGTAGCATTGTGATAGCAAAATTGCTTGAATTCACAAGATGATGAGGAGAATTGGTAACACTTTGAATACTTACGAATGTGGAAAAAATATCGATTTTAACTTGTTTTCTATGATAAAGACCAGATATCCCTCCTTTAACCACTGCATTACCTCCGCTGCTTTGATGCCTTAGGATATGTTCTACATCGTGACCGCTTCTTTTAAAGTTGTAATAGAAATTTCATTTCTGCTTGATTCAGTTCATTAATTATTAAAGCTATCTACTATTCTGCATTCTTCTGTAATACCACACTTAAAATGCTTCTAACTTTTTTTTGCCTGAACTATTCGTTGTCTGCGTTTCACTTTCGTGCCTTGCTACACTCCTGACAGATATCATCTGAAAACACTTTATGACACTCAAATTCGTATTCCATGTTGACATACTTCTCTTTCACAGAAATGGTTTTCTTGCCGTTGCTAGTCTACGTTTTATATCTTCTCCACTTCGACCATCGTAGGTTACTTTTCTAACGAAGTAGTAAAACTCACTTCTCTTTCTTCTTTGGTGTGATCCTACTGTCCGTATTGCTTTACAGTTATTAAAGATATTTAAAATTCTTCTTTGCAGTTACAAAAAATTGCGTATTTTTTGTAATAGCCTGGGGGAATTTTAAATGCCTTTATCAGCACGTGCCTTCGTTGGAATCATAATAGTAGCACGTGAACACGAAAATTGAAGTACACATTTTTAATATTAATTATACAAGGAGGCGAGTGAAACTTATATTACCCGAATGGTACTTTGCCGTAGATGTGTACAAAGAAAAATCTTCATCTGTGTAAGTAGCCGTTAAGAGTGGTAAAAGGAAGTAGGTGCTTTCATATTCATAACTCTGATGATACCTTCTGTATCATACATTAAAATCTCCAATACGTGAACATCGAAAATTGAAGTTCTACCACGCTCTTTCCTAAGTGTCGATCATCTGCTACGATAGAAACAAAAAACGAAAGTAACAACGTTTTGTGAAATCGCATTCTAGAGACATTGATGATACGTGGTTCATTTGCAGTTACACACGCAAACCGAGCAGCTGCAATGTCACAGCAGCTAGGTCGTTGATGTTGTCTCCAGTGGGAAACAGAACAACATAGCAACTAAGCTACCTGGGGCTACACAGACATTACATAACGTTGTTTATTGTCGTCGTTCTTTCGCTTTGTTTTGTCCAAGAATAAATGGAAGTGACTTTCTCCTCATTTGCCGCCGTTACCATAAACATTGAAGAAAGCTCCGGACTTTCAATTTCTTCATTTTGAATAGTTGTGATTTCTCTTATTATATTTAGGCCATGCCACGAAGAAGAATACTAACAGGCTGGACTGAAAGACAAAAAGCTAGAGAGACAAATTTTTAGGATTAACGAGGTCATACGAATGATTTGGAGAATGATAATGGTATCTCTATTGTGGCTTTGTAGGGTAGTCTTCAGCTAAGAGACTGCATAAGAATGAATTCCAGTTAATTGTATAAAACAAGGACTTTCGTTACTCTGTAAACACAGTTAGTAGAATTTCGACTCCAGGGGATATTAGTCGGAATGATTTCGTTTCTCTTGAAGTCTGAATGTATTTCTCCTGTCTCATATATCTTGCATATTAGATGCAAAATTTTTGCCACGCTATGTTCCCACAAAGAGAATGTCATGGTGCTTTGCATGAACTTAGCTACATGTTCCTTCCACTTTTCAGACTTCCCTACTTTGCTTAGCACTGGCTTGTCATGTGAGCTCTTGACATTCATACAGTTGCTTCCCTTTAGGAATCTGGTTTTCCACTAGTTACGCATACTGCAGTAGCTTAGTATTTCTCATCCAGCATTTTCTGTTTTGCCATTTTCAATTTTCGACCAGTTTCCCTTTTCCGACGTCTTCATCACCTTTCGCCTATTTATATGGTTCTGTTTTACATTTTCTTGTTTCTTCAGTTAATTCAATACATCACGTGCTATCCAAGCACTTTTACTGGCCTTGGCTCTACGTAGTGAGCCCTCTTCTGCCTTCACTATTTCTTATTTCAGAGGTATCCGTTCGTCTTTTATTGCATAAAAAGTTGTTAAGCAATACAAATGGGTTTGGATATTATTAATCACCAAGTAGCAGCCTAATAAATGAGTTAGACTAACATTGCCCTAAGAATGAGAGGCTGATCGTCTAACACTGCTGTGGGAGTTGTTTCGTATCAGTGTTACGGCTGCCGGATAATGGATTAACACAATGAATAAGGTTCGATCGCAATAATAAGCACTACAGTGTTCCTACCTCATTCGACAATATACAGGGTGGTCCATTGATCGTGACCGGGCCAAATATCTCACGAAATAAGCGTCAAACCAAAAAACTACAAAGAACGAAACTTGTCTCGCTTGAACGGCTAAACCAGGTGGCCCTATGCTTCGCCCGCTAGATGGCGCTGCCATAGGTCAGACGGATAGCAACTGCGGCTTTTTAAATAGTAACCCCCATTTTTATTACATATTCGTGTAGTTCGTAAAGAAATATGAATATTTTAGTTGGACCACTTTTTTCGCTTTGTGATAGATGGCGCTGTAATAGAACCTGTCTTGTTTCAATGAACGAAGTAGAGCATTCCTCTTCTGCATTATACTTATCGATGTTCCTATTCTTCCTTCATTGGATTTGTGATTCGCGTAGTTACTGTGTTTGCTTATTGGAATTCTCTCCAGGGTTACTTCACTATCATCCTTAAGCAGTTATTTGCTATTGTCTAACTTTTGACAGCGATACTGCAGCTTACACCCCATGGCCATCTTACGTAAACATTTCTTCTTTTATAGAAACCAACGTGTTCACTGGCAGTTATCTTATATCTGTTAAAATACGTATCACAATATTATGTCCGCTCATCAACTGTTACCTTTCTTAACTAATGTTTCTAGGTAACTGAAGTTACTTAAATCCTCTATTTTATTTCAGAAAATTTAAGTGTTAGACATTTTTTGTAATTTCATTTGTTGACTGTCGTCAATTTACATAGTGCTCAGTGAAGGAGTCCCTAATTTCAAAATTAAATATCTTGAATAGAAAGATCGATAGATGAGAGTAACAGATGGTATGTTTACTGTGAAAGATCGACGCACTTTATACAAAAGCTTCGCATTAGTTCCAAAAGCTGCTAGAAGATGGAACTGTAATCGCAATACGTAACGCCTACAAATAGTGCACGGCAACTCAGAGTGATCCACTCCCCTACAATGAAATCCATTCCGAACTGAAGCCCTCTTTCAAAACCTATCCACAATGCTCCACCTCACTCCATCCTACTATTTTCTCCTTCCCCCCTCATCCACCGTCATCCATAATCACAATCCTCCACCACACTATCCTAAGATTTCCTCCTTCACCCTTCATCCACCTTACTGACATAGTCGCTACCTGCGGTTTTACAGGGCCCCTTGGTCACTTTCATCACTACCCTTCAGTATGAGAATTTCCTCGTGTGTCACCTAGCATCACTATTACACCGTGCCATCACTGAAATTCAGCTGTGACTATCTTTTAACTGTAATATAAACTCGTCATATGAGTTCAAAAAACTATAAGTAAGTGTATTTTACAAAATTCTAACTTATTTTTATGTAACAGTCGTAAATATAGTGCAAAAATGTGTTTTTTCAGAATAATCTGTTACTATCTTCCTTGAATACAGGGTGTTACAAAAAATTATGGCCAAACTTTTAGGAAACATTCCTCACACACAAAGAAAGAAAATATGTTATGTGGACATGCCTCTGGAAACGCTTACTTTCCATGTTAGAGCTCATTTTATTACTTATCTTCAAATCACATTAATCATGGAACGGAAACACACAGCAACAGAACGTACAAGCGTGACTTCAAACAATTTGTTACAGGAAATGTTCGAAATGTCCTCCGTTAGCGAGGATACATGCATCCAGCCTCCGTTCCATGGAATCCCTGGTGCGCTGATGCAGACCTGCAGAATGGCGTATTGTACACAGCCGTCCACAATACGAGCACAAAGAGTCTCTACATTTGGTACCGGGAATGCGTAGACAAGAGCTTTCAAATGCCCCCATAAGTGAAAGTCAAGGGGGTTGAGGTCAGGAGAGCGTGGAGGCCAGGAAATTGGTCCGCCTCTACCAATCCATCGGTCACCGAATCTGTTGTTCAGAAGCGTACGAACACTTCGACTGAAATGTGCAGGAGCTCCATCGTGCATGAACCACATGTTGTGTCGTACTTGTAAAGGCACAAGTTCTAGCAACGCAGGTAGAGTATCCCGTATGAAATCATGATAACGTGCTCCATTGAGCGTAGGTGGAAGAACATGGAGCCCAATCAAGACATCACCAACAACGCCTGCCCAAACGTTCACAGAAAATCTGTGTTGATGACGTGATTGCACAATTGCGTGCGATTTCTCGTCAGCCCACACATTGTGAAAATTTACAATTTGATCACGTTGGAATGAAGCCTCATCCGTAAAGAGAACATTTGCACTGAAATGAGGATTGACACATTGTTGGATGAACCATTCGCAGAAGTGTACTCGTGGAGGCCAATCAGCTGCTGATAGTGCCTGCACACGCTGTACATGGTACGGAAACAACTGGTTCTCCCGTAGCACTCTCCATACAGTGACGTGGTCAACGTTACCTTGTACAGCAGCAACTTCTCTGACGCTGAAATTGGGGTTACCGTCAACTGCCCGAAGAATGGCCTCGTCCATTGCAGGTGTCCTCGTCGTTCTGGGTCTTCCCCAGTCGCGAGTCATAGGCTGGAATGTTCCGTGCTCTCTAAGACGCCGATCAATTGCTTCGAACGTCTTCCTGTCGGGCCACCTTTGTTCTGGAAATCTGTCGCGATACAAACGTACCGCGCCACGGCTATTGCCCCGTGCTAATCCATACATCAAATGGGCATATGCCAACTCCGAATTTGTAAACATTGCACTGACTGCAAAACCACGTTCGTGATGAACACTAACTTGTTGATGTTACGTACCGATGTGCTTGATGCTAGTACTGTAGAGCAATGAGTCGCAAGTCAACACAAGCACCGAAGTCAACATTACCTTCCTTCCAATGGGGCCAACTGGCGGTGAATCGAGGAAGTACAGTACATACTGACGAAACAAAAATGAGCTCTAATATGGAAATTAAGCGTTTCCGGATACATATCCACATAACATCTTTTCTTTATTTGTGTGTGAGGAATCTTTCCTGAAAATTTGGCCGTACCTTTTTGTAACACCCTGTATATTTTAACCATCTTTTAAATACATTTTTTGTAACCTTTAACTGAAGAATTGTTTTTATCTGCTGCCAGCCCGCCCATTTGAGGGGAACTGAAATAACAATAGCTAAAAAAGAAAAAAAAAAAAAAATCTGCGTTCAGTTCCATCGCTGAAACTTGAAAGGAGGTTTGCTTATCCGAGGAAGAGCTCCAAATCACGTATTCCATTGAACAACGTGATTTTATAGTTACCACAGGCACAGACACAGTTTACAAACAAGTTTTAATGTTCCAAAAGGATCCGATGCAAAAACCATTCACAAGCCCTTCTATAAATTGAAACGGGCCAGCAGTGTGGGTGATAATGTAGCGAAGGACGTTGGTCCCAGGCGAGCTGTAGTTACCCCTGATTTATGATTCTGGAATTATTCAGCGGACTCCAAGGAGATCCCTGTGAAGACTGCAGCAAAGACTGGTGTGAAGTGTTCCAGGACACATAAAATATTGAGACACAGCCTAACATGTTTACATTCAAGAGCCTACACATGTTTCCATTGAAAATGAAAAGTCTCCAGGCCATACCTGCTCCCTCTGTGCGACAGAGCGCTAACTATGTGATCCAGACTCTCAAATTGATTCATAACGAAGAATATGGTGTGGGCTCTATGTGTTTTACAGATGAAGTACACTGCCACCTGAATGGAGTCGTGAAGAAATAATACTGGCGATTTTGGAGTTCTGAAAATGCTCGTTATTTGTATTCTCCCAAAGACACCCTGAAGCAGAGGTATTATTGGCCTTTTTTCGTGCGAGGAACTGTCACTAGCGAACATTTCGTTGCAATTTTGGAACACATCGTCGCCCAAAAATAGCATTCGAGGACCGACCAGGAACAGACTGTTTCATGCAAAATGGGATGAGACCATATCACTTCCAAGAGTTGTTACGGTTTCTTGACACATACTTCGGCAACGAGGACACTGGGTTGTGTTATTACAAATTTACTAGAGAATGTCCTCGCGACTAACTCCTGTGGGTCACATTGAAAGACAATGTCTTCCGGAACCATCCCACCATGCTCGACGAGCTGGAATCGGCGATCAGTGTAGCATGTAAAGCTATTTCAGTCGGAACACTACAGGATATCATGGCAAACCTCATTGTTCGTTTCCGCCACCTCTGTACTGCGATGGTGGACGTTTCGAAAGATTGTAATGTAAATTGCTAAGACTGCTTACAGAGAGCGAGTTTAGTTATGCACTCTGATAACGTACGAGCCACATAGCGCACAGCCCCATCTGTTAGCAACTTTTCGAGCTACATCGAAACTTCCATGTATAATATACATAAACTTAATAAATAATAATATACAAACTTCTGTATATAATTCTAACAGCTTCCACAATAAACATACATATTGTTGCACTCGTCTACTCACGTTAGTTCTCGAGATATTTAGTTTTAAAACCAGGGACTCGCTCGCTGTTCACACTGTAGTTTCGTGTATTATAGATTACAAGTTTATGCAATTTGAAAAATTACTAGCAAATGTCGTTAATACACCCTGAAAATTTGTTTACACAGTCAACCGCTAGAGCATTGTTTTAAAATCTTATACAGTGGAAGAAGACACAACTTATCTTAATTCTCGAACTTCTAGTTTCGAAAAATTGAAGTGGTTTCTCAGTGGACGGGTTAAAAATCATAATGACAGACGGTAAATCTATTGTGTCAGTTTTAGCATTTTGTTGTTATTAGTTAATTTATGACTTGGAACCTTGGAATTCTTGTATTTTGAAACCTCTTTTCTCCGTCTAATCAACGTCTGCATCCCTCAGTGAGCTGAATACTTCAGTCAGTGCTGTCACATGCATTACGAGTTCACCTGTAAACTCCTTTGTAGAATTATTGGGAGAGCGGAAGTTGCTATCGAATTTCTAGTTGGCACCTGAATCAAAATTCGTTTCCGTCATGTTTGCGTTCAGCTTTCCTCCGTATTCTTTATTTTCGAATATACAAGAGTATTTTTTGATGCATGTAGCGTTAGACACAATGTTGTTTAATAGAAAGGATCTGTTATACATCCTCTTTCAAGGATAATTACAATCCGTGTTCATTTTATCTGAGCAAATGACAAAAATGAACAGCTTAAGACCTACTTGGCGCATATAGAGCTGTTTAACTATCCTACCCTCTGAGTATTACGAAAGCTTGGTACAGCATAGTTTTAACATGATGAAAATACACGATCTTTTTTGAATTTACAGGACGTGGACATGTATGTGAAGAAAACGACGTTTCGTGATTCGTAGTAGTTTGTAACTATCCACTAACTGGTTATCCATGTTTTAGGAAACATTGATCGGATCTATTATCATTTGATGTCACAACTTTGTTCAAACAAGCGCACGTTTATGATTGCGTCAGCGTAATTTCAGACCTTTACCAGAAGCACAACGTGAAACCCCTTCACTCACTTTATATAATCTCTGTCACGCAATAGGTTTTTTAAAATGATTTTTATATTCAGAACATAATACGGGATTTCCAAGATACTATGTGAAAATTTTACTTCTAGCTTGGAATAATTATTCTCAAGTGAAATGGCAGTGCCATCGGTTTTGCATTAATTACAGTCGTAGATACGTCGTAAAATATGTATTTATACAGTAATTTAATGTCCAGGTAAATTTTTATAGCTTCACTGTTGAAAAACACCTCTGTGTTGTTTAATTAGCGATGTAACAGCGTGTTACGAATAAAGTTTTGTAGAGATAAACAATCTGATGTCTGTCGAGGAACTGCGCAATCCATTGCAGCCTTGAAATAAAATATTTGTGTTCTGGGCGTAATAACAGGTAGGTACTGTTAAAAATCTTTTATTTCCTTGTGGAGTCATACAGTAGAGGTCGCAAGTTCACAACACTACCAAGAGTATTGTAGATTTGTGATTAGACATTAAAGGATCTACATAACCCGAGCATATTTCTGCTATCGTGTCTACCGTTTACTGTTTTTCCTTATCGTTTTCCTTAATTCATAAGAAGTAGGACTCAAGACATCGTTTATGGTTGTCATTCACTAAGCAATTACGTAACTTACAAGTGAAGAAGTCTGACATTATGTCGGCAATCCATTAGTTCTTCAGAGAAGCTATTGTAAACGAAATACATTCCACACTTTCTAGCCTTGGATAGTGATCAGTATTGTCTGCAGAACCATAAAATATTATGTAAATTGAAAAAAAACCAGGCGAACTGTGCTAGGCACACGAAAAATTGATTATGTGTTTGATAGTGTGTATCGTCCATTACATGTATCTTTAGCAGAATACCTTCACAAGGCACAGAGGCTTCGTTGTTTATCGTATCCTATACAGCGGAGATACCACACCTGGTTTTGTCCGTAAATTCAATACTGCCGCTTCAGTCACACCTTTTAAATATAAGCTCAGACGTCGTTGGAAGAATCGGGCGAACTGCCGTTGCTGAGGATTCTCATACCTCTTTGTGTCATCACTGTATTATTTGCAAGTAACTGGTCCACAGAGAATGATTTTAGAAAAGAAGTGCCCCTGTTCCCTTGCATGAAACTTCAAATGGAAGTACGTGGCAGAGGTTAGATAAATGGCGTAACAGCAACTTGATGCTCGTCTGTGGCATCGTGCCCGACATATAAACCTTGGAGTCCACGAGATTTAGGTCGCGCAAAAAGTACTGCCTGTCCCACTGATCTCTTACTTCTTTGATTTAGGAGCTTCCGATCCCTTTGTCTTCGGCAAGCTGGAAATCGAGTTACAGGGAGAAAGATATTGCTCTGTAGAAGAAGCATGATCTATTTTGCTATCCCTAACTGTTCTTCTAGAGGAATGAAATCCCATTTTGCAAGCGGCTACATCGAAAATACATTACGATCGGTGTATTGCTGTATTATGTCTGAAATCTCTGCAGAAGCGAGAAAAATTCGTTACTGTGGATCTACTTATTGCTTTATAATCCACCTTCAGGTAGAGGTTGCCTGGAGGGCGACTGATATAAAGATGGTGCTATCGCAGCCCCTTTTCAGAACAAAGGTAAAACTACGTGACTGTAGCAATGTCTAAGTGGCATAATTCATGCTTCAAGAAACAATGCCATTTTTTTTTTTTGAATACACATTTGAGTTGGCAACTGGAATGATCACTGTATCACACGAAATGTAAAATATTTGAAAAATGCATATACTATGAATTAATTACGTGTAAAATGACGCACGGAACAGTTATGGTGTTTCACGTAGCACATAGAATATAAATGTATTCACAGCTGTGTAACAGATAACAAACATGTATCAGTTTTATAGCTATAGATGCAGTCCAATCTCTTAGTGCTAAAATAACGTAAACATTTACGCAGAATACGACAATAATGTTGCGGTTGTGTAATGAAGTGGTGTGAGCCTTGGATGTCTGGTACTAGATTACCAAAAGAAAGAAACGTTACTTGAAAACGGAGCCGCCTAATACCTATTCGAGAAATGAAACTTCCTCAGCTGGAAAATATACAGCAATTGAGAAAGTGGAATATATTCTGCATTTGACAAAAAGAAATCCTACGAAAATCAGATAGAAAACTTATACCGAAGCTAGTGTTCAACAAACAAAGGCATAGTGATGATTGCATCCAAAACCGTGAAACGTAAGGGTGGTACCTGTAGTTTGACTAGTTGAAGGCTTCGTATATGTGGTTATTCCTACGCAAAACACTAAAAGGTTGTCTTCTAGGCCCACTGCTGTTCCTTATCTATGTAAGTGGTTCAAATCGCTCTGAGCACTATGGGACTTAACAACTGAGATCATCATTCCGCTAGAACTTAGAACTACTTAAACCTAACTAACCTAAGGACATCACACACATCCATGCTCGAGTTAGGATTCGAACCTGCGGCCGTAGCAGTCGCGTGGTTCCGGACAAGCGCCTAGAACCGCTGGGCCACCAAGGCCGGCTATCTATGTAAATGATTTAAGAGATACTCTGAGCAGCCGTATTAGGTTGTCTAGTTAAGTTATCAGAAGATCAAAATCTGCTGCGAAAATATTTAGATAACATATTTGTTCGGTGCCAGAACTGGCAATTGATCCTAGATAACGAAATGTATGAGGTCATCCATATGAGTTCTAAAAGTAATCAGTTAAACATCGGTTACACGGTAAATCAATCAAATCTAAAGGCCTAAATTTAACTAAATACCTGGGAATTACAATTACGAACAACTTAAATTGGAAAGAACACACCGAAAATGTTGCGTGGAAGGTGAACTAAGGACTGTTTTTTATTGACAAAGTACTTAGAAGATGCAATAGATCTACTAAAGAGACTACCGACACCACGCTTGTCGCTCCTATTTTGGAGTAGTCATGCGCGGTGTGGGATTCTTACCAGATAGAATCAATTGAGTACACCGAGAAAGTTCAGAGAAGGACAGCACGTTTGTATTTTGGAGAAAAGTGGAGAGCGTGTCACTAACATGATAGAGGTTTGCGATGGAAATAATTAAAACAAAGATCTCTTTCGTTGCGGTCAATCCTCTTACGAAATTTCAGCCACCTGCTTTCTGTTGTGAATGCGAAAATATTTTGTTGACGCCGATCTACAGAGGGAGAAAAGATCATCATAATAAAATAGGGAAAATTAGAGCTCGCACGGATATGTATAGGTGTTCTTTTTTCCGAACGCTATTCGAGAGAGAAATAATAGGAAACTAGTGTGAAGGTGGTTCCATGAACCCTCTGCCAGGCACTTTAGCATGATTTACAGAATAGCCATTTAGATGTAGATGTAAATACGCTAATGATATGCAGTCAGTCAATTAGATCAGTAGATTTACTTAATTGGCGTTGTTGTTGTTGTAGTTATTGTGGTCTTCAGTCCTGAGACTGGTTTGATGCAGCTCTCCATGCCACTCTATCCTCTGCAAGCTTCTTCATCTCCCAGTACCTACTGCAGCCTACATCCTTCTGAATCTGTTTAGTGTATTCATCTCTTGGTCTCCCTCCACGTTCTCCTCCAATTCTAAATTGGTGATCATGAGATATTTTTCTGATGACCCTAAATTATGGTCGTGCGGGGTAGCCACGCTGTCTAAGTTGCCTTGTCACTGTCCACTTTGCTCCCCCCTGTCGGAGGTTCAAGTCCTCCCTCGGGTATAGGTGTGTGTGTTGTCCTTAGCGTAAGTTAGTTTAAGGTAGATTAAGTAGTGTGTAAGCTTCGGGACCGATGACCTCAGCAGTTTGGTCCCATAATATCTTACCACAACTTTCCAAAATTTCCTAAACCATGGGTTTATTTTGTTCATGGCATAATTTCTTTCGGCTAAAACCAAAATGGTTATTTGTCTTCAAGAGGCACAACCTGTGATGGATATTTGCCCTGACCCATGAGTGTGTGTTTGAGGTTTTGATTGTTAGCATTAATATAACTGCTGCAGTAGCTGTGTGTATCGACAACGTGCAGGGGAACGATTTAGTTATCAGCAGACGGTTACGACACCAGTAATGAAAGCACCTCTCGACTGGTCTATACTTCACAGCTCGGAATAGTTATGTGGCAGTGTGAACGGTTCTAAGAGGCACACTAAGACGAAGATGTGTTTAAGACAATAATAATGAAACAAGTGTTCTCAGTATCAGTGTAGATAAATAGAATCCAGAGCTGCGAATGGAATACCGCTTAAATCAACCCCTACTGCGAATGATCCGCAACAGTCCAGCAGATGAATCGCAAGGGGGAGGTTTCAGAGGTTTCAGCTGTGGCTAATCGCTTCGATTCATGTTTTGCAGATCGCTTGTGTACCACTTAAAATGAAGCATTAAAAGATATTTTTGCTTCCTACCAACCGGTTATTGAGAAAAAAGCACCTCTAAAATTCAGTCGACTCGAAATACACTTCTAACACCCCCCTTTATCTCCTGGTGGTAGACTAATTAAAATGTTACCGTGTTGCTAATGGTTGATATTAACTCGGGATAAGGCATCGAATCTGAAGTATTACCTGGAAGAAGTCGGGCAGTGTCTGTCAAGTGGTAACGAGAGTCGGTCAGTAGCGAGCGAGCGAGTCGGGCGCAAAGGAGCAGTTCTGCTGCGAGAGGACGAAAGATTAGTTTTACTGCACGATCACACATACGGTATGCCCAGGTATAATGTGGAGAAGTAATTAGACAGAGGGTACAACATCAAGGTTAATCAGTGTTCAAGAAGATCGCTGTGAGCCCAAAGTTAACTCTGGAAGAGCCTATGGCCGAACGTTGTGGCGGTATAATGGACCTCGCCGCGCTGACCGCATGGCTATGAACTAAGATCCGACCATTTTATCATTTAGAATTGTAAAAGGCTTGCCAATGTTAGCTGCGGATCGTCCAGTAACAAATCCGTTAGAAACTTATGTGCGTTAAGTTGTGTAATCTCCAGTAACAACTACGTGGAACGATAGTCTCCGAATTCATAATCAACCAAATGTCTTTAATGAACTCAAAGTAAACGATAAGAAGAATGACGTTTATGGAATTGATTAATAGTTTTAACGAAAGTGAACAAGAAATTTAGTGTTTTTGTACTTGCTAAGTGCTGATTATTGACAAATAATTTGACAAATCAGTATAGTTAACAATATTTCATGTTCAGACAGTTTTGTGCGAGAAGTAATTTATGTAACAAAAAGTGAAGTTAGTTTTTTGGACTTGCTAATAAATGATAATTATTGACAAGTAAGTTAACAAAGCAGTATATTAACAATTTTTTAATGAGAAGTAATTTTCGTAACAATAAGTAAAAGTAGCGAACTCCGTAACCATTTTAAAAACCAGTTATTGTTGTAGAATAGTCAATTTAAATACTAAAATTATTCATTTAGAAAAGTTTAATGGGAAACAGTCTAATAACAGTTGCCATTATTGTGAGAAACGGAGTTCAGTTGTTACCTAACTGGAAGTGTAAAGAGCTAGTAATTAACTAATCGCAAGTTTGCTTTTGTCCATGACAGAAATTTTTTTGGGTGATCATTGTGTTTTGGTAATGAGCGTGAGTCAGTGCCTTTGCGACTGTTCACACCTGCCAACATGCTGAAATAGTAACGTGATATAACTTCAAAGTCAAGGGTTTTATTTAATTTCGTTCACACTAAGCGAGCTGCCGGCCGTTTCATTTACAGTAATTTCCGGACAAAGTCAAAATTAGTTCATTATTTCCGACCAAAAGTTCACTAGCTAATTTCAGTACATTTTGCACTTTTTTTGCTGCCAATCGCTTCCGCTCAAAGTAAATCCTGCACTGACAGCGTCATCACTTCTTCCGGGTATTACTTCCACTTCAGTTCGATGTCTTCTCTCAAATTAATGTCAGACCACTAGCAACAATGTAATTCTTTAATTAGCCTATCACTGGGAGAGGAAGGGTGACTGTGATATACTGAATGTTTAAATAGCTGTAAATTAAGCATGTATTGTTATTATACACGTATGGTATCCGCGATTTCGTATTTAGTGAGAAGTTATGGTATTCAGTCCAGGGACTGGTTTGATGCAGCTCTCCATGTTACTCTATCCTACGCAAGCTTCTTCATCTCCAAGTACCTACTACAACCTACAACTGAATCTGCTTAGTGTATTTATCTCTCGGTCTCCCTCTACGATTTTTACCCTCCACACTGCCTTCCAGTACTATATTAGTAATGCCCTGATGCCTCAGAACGTGTCCTACCAACCGATCCCTTCTTTTAGTCAAGATGTCCCACAAATTCCTCTTCTTCCCAATGCTATTCAATACCTCTTCATTAGTTACGTGATCTACCCATCTAATCTTCAGCATTCCTGTGCAGCGTCACATTTCGAAAGCTTCTATTCTTTTCTTGTCTGAACTATTTATCCTCCATGTTTCACTTCCATACATGGCTACACTCAATATAAAACATTTACAGGAAAGACTTTCTGACACTTAAATCTACACTTGTTGTGAACAAATATCTCTTCTTCAGAAACGTTTTCCTTGCCATTGCAGTTGCCATATACTTTCTCTGTGTCTTTATCTTCTGCTTGTGAACTATAGTTTTCAATGTATGTTTGCTGTCGATTCTGATAAGACCAACCCTATCATTGAACTGGTCACAGTAACTCACTCTCTGACGTACCTTCCTATTCACAGTTAATCCTACTCCAGTTAAACAATTATCTGCTGCAGTTGACATTACCCTATAGTCACCTGACCACAGATCGTGGTCTTCTTTAAATTTTACTTCGTTGACCCTCACAATATCCATTTTCAGATATTCTAAATTTCCTATCACATTCAAACTTCTGGTATTCCACGCCTGGACTCGTGGAACATCATCCTTTCAGTAGTTATTCAATCATTTTCTCATGATCACCTCCCCCTTGGCCGTTCCCTCCGTGAGATCAGAGAGAGAAACTATTCCCGAATCTTTTGCCAATGTACAAATCATGACACTTTTGTCAGTTACAGGCTACATGCACTTTGGATAACGTTATGTGTCTTTAATGCAGTGGCTTCCATTGCATTCTGTATCTTCATGCCGTTGATCATTGCTGATACTTCCGGCTTTAGGGGCAGCGTCCCATCTCGAGGGCAAGAGGGTGCCCCAAACCTCTGTCCCTCCTTCGTAGTCTTTGATAAGGTGACTGACGAAATGGGGGTGATTTGTTATGCCAGAAATCTTTCGACCGCCATTACTAATGATTTTTATTCAAAATAATAGCAGTGGCGCGTCTCGAACCTAGGACCTTTTGATCACTAATCAAAGACGCTCCCCCAAGACCTAAATAGTTGCTACCTTATTTCACAATTCCTAGCTAAGGTTCCAGCCTCCTCATGATGAGCTGTTGTGTCAGTGGTTACCACGTATAAGTCCTGAGTACCGTTACCTAGATAGTTCAGATTTGCCTGGATTCTAAACGTCTGTGTCTGTGAAGCTCCCACTGCTTTGCAATAGTTTGGTAATCACCTGCAGACCAAACAGAAAACTACCTTGCATAGCGCAGGCGACACCTTACTTACTAACGACGTCAGAACTAATACTGACGCTGTGATCCAATGCACAGTGCAGCAGGCATTGGCTTAACTGGAGTACGTTTCCATCTGTAGCTATCTTGCAGATTTCCAGCTCATACATATTTCTGATTCTTAGTTAGATACATTATCACGAAGATGTATCCTGGGCCTATTCCGTTCTTTACAAATAAACAAGCAGTTCACACTGCTAAGGCCAAACTCTCTCTCCTACCGATATATAGGATCAGAACCCTGCCGCTCAATCTCTACCACGCTCTGCTAACAGTGAACAGATAGCTAGGATCTGGTGTACTAAAGTGCTGAGCGAAAATAAAATAATGCCTAGTATAAATTATTTACTCATTTATCACAGTGACCAGTTTCCAATTTACAAAGGTAAGTAATACTTTGATATACAAGGCAACAAATAGCTGAATCTGCAAATAACACAGGTCTGCAAAAAATAGAATAGATTTTAGCAGCAGTAAACACACAGGTAAGAGAATTAATAGTAGTAAATTTTAATACACAGCCGTGAAGCAGGGGGAAATGTTAGCCCACTAATGTGCATTGTAGAAAAATTTGAGGAAATTATTTATCCCCTTTAGCAACAATTTGCATTAACATCTGCCTGAAAAAAAAACGGAAGGGCTTGTTTGGACAATCACGGATAGTAGAAAACTTGAAATGTTCATGTCTGTGAAGCAGACTCTTGCGTTATCAAACACCAGTCTCATAGATGAGAAAATTAGTATCAAAAATGTTAACTTTACATACATAACTGTGATACAGCCGAAGTGAATTACTATATCTCTAACATAAATAATCACGGAAGAAATGAAATTTATAGCGATATATATATATTGGCCTGAAGTCAGGAACGGGTGATAGAAGTTGCCTGTTACTTTGTAATTTCATTTTTGCTCAGTATGTTTTTGTCTTTTCTAAACTGCAGCATTAGTTTTGCAATGGCGTCTGTGTTTCTGCTGTAGTCCGCTATGCGTTTAAATAAGCTCTTTGAGCATTTCCTTTGTGTGTTCATTTCGCATATTTGTTGGTTGGGTTTGGCCCCACCCATTGATAATCATTTGTAGCTGTATGACGACCAAACTCTTTTAGTTTTATTTTGTTGGCCGGAACTGATTCGGGTGAGATCTTTTCTATTACTTGCAGTGGTGGTTATTAGGCGTATGTATTGACTATTTCAGAGGTGTATTCAAAAGTTCTACTGGCTAGCGAGGATATGAATCCACCTGAGGAAGCAGAACCTCATAGATCGTTCACTTTTCTTGTAAGGGTGAATATGACATTTTTCATCTACCGTGTTGTACAACCAAAGTACCCTCCCCTGCGTTGTAAAAATGTACACTGAAAATACACTGAAAGTAGCGTGTTTCGAAGCTGTCATTATGAGACTCCGTGTGGGCTTCGTTAACGACTCGTGTTGTTTGAGAACAATACATTCATAATATTTTATTTCAACTATCTGACCCCGTTCAAGCCACTTGATTAATTGCATTTATTTGAAACAACTTCACACTAGCTCGGTGTCATATTGAGTACGCTTGTGAAAGCCGAATGTAGCATGTAAACATTATGATATGGTACATTCAGCCAGTTGATTTCATTACGTTCTGAAAATGCAAACCATCAGCAATAAATATTATTATCGTCATTTTTAACTGTTTTCCGTCTTGTCCTGTAGTGTTTGTGGGGTTCTGTAATCTCTGCTTGATTTGATTTTTCTTTAGTTGTGTTTTAATACATACAAACACACAGAAACACAAAACAATAACACTCATGACATGAATAACAGAAAAAATGGTATACTCTCAAATACAAACACCAAACAACACACAAGATAGCAAATATATTAAAGAAACAGGGATTACAAATAGCCTACAGAACAAGAAACACACTCCAATCACATTTACAAACAACAGAAAAACCAGACAAATACCAAGGAGCAGGTATATACCAGCTAGAGCGCCAAGAATGTAAAGCAGTATATCTGGGGATGACAAGCAGGAACTTTAAAACTAGGTATAAAGAACATATAAGAAGTTGGAAATATGAGAACAGTCATTCTACCTTTGCCGAACACCTGATAAAACATGGACATGAACCATCCAACATGGAATGTGACATGACAGTTATCAGAGTGAATAATCACAACAAAAACCTCCTGACATTGCAAGAAAACTTCCACATACAAAGAGCCATTGCAATGGAAAAGAAAGTACTCAATGACAAAATCTATATAAACAATAACTCACTGATCATGCTAGCCACCAAAACAATAACAAACTGAAGTGCAACCAGGATAAATAATTAATGAATATCCTTCCCCTCTTCTCTCTCTCTCTCTCCCTCCTACCCCCACCCCCCCCCCCCCTACACACACACATACTCACAGACAAACACATGAACCCACAGATTAAAGGAAAAGTAATGCACTCAGCAAATTACACACACACACAAAAACTCATCATAGCAAAAAAAAAAGTGAGGATTGCACACACACACACACACAGACACACAACAAATGAAAACCACAAAACATAACAGAAACAAAAGACATACACATAACAACAGTTGGCAACACTACACACTGCAAACACACATATGTTGATCGCCAAATGGCAGTGAAAGTGAAATGTGATGTGACAAATGGCTAAACAACACCTGATTCGGCTAACTGGAGCATGAAGACCAGCAAATACATCACCAGAAACACATATATGTGTTAGCAGCGCTGGAAATCGTAAGTAAAACGAAAGATACATCATTTTATGGAACTTGTGCTAAAAAAGTTGCTTCTAGCCTAAAAAAACCCGACAAAATGTAGTAAATCAACAGATTATATCTAGCAGATAATACGCTTATTGTATATATAAAAAGAAACATGTATTTTAGGCCACTGATGATGCTTCCCAAATAAATGAAGCGAAACGCGTATGGCAACAAACAAACTGCCTTCATTTAGTTGCATAGACGGCACATACCTCCACGAATTTAAAGCCACTAAAGGACAAGACGGAAAACAGTTAAAAATGACGATAATACTGCCATGTCAGGCATTTCCCGTCAAATTATACAACAGTTTCAAGAATATCCATCTCAGACTCCACAAGACCATCCAACACATTAAATACAATCAAACCTGTAAAATAAATAATTAAATTCCGAGCTATATTAATGTAAAGGTCAGAAACAACTCTTTTGTAGCACAAAAAACGAAATCATTTGCAGAAAAGACTTGGTTAGAAAATGAAATCAAATCGCTTTACACTAAGAAACTCATGCTCAATAGGATGTTATATAATTTACATCTTGAGTTATCAGCTTTTATTAACAACCCAACAGTGATGCTCAACATAATACAAAAAATTGAACACATCACAGCAAGAACACTGCAATACCCACACAACATACATGAACGAAAAATCAAAACACTCACTAATAAAAATAACCATAGAGGAAAGTATGACAAAGTGCAACACACCCATCAGCACAAATTTCACCCTAAAATTAATAAATCTCACAGACACTGAATTAACTGAGAAAGAAACACAGCTATTAGAGAAAGGACTCAAACACAACATCAGCACAAAAATAGATAACCACTACATAGAAAATTTGATTGTAGAAACAGAAAGCATCCTGGCAGAGGAAGAGAAAAATAAAAATAACACTATAAATATTGGACTAACACGAGAACTAGTGAAGAAAGAAATAAATAACATAATCACCATGTCAAAGAAAGAGCAAAACAGTAAACTTCAAACAGAAAAAAACACCACTAAGAAATTAAAAGAAAAACTGCAAGCTAACAACATCATAGTCACAAGAGCTGACAAAGGGAACAGCACAGTACTGATCAATAATGAACAATATATAGAAAAAACTATGGATTTCATCTCTTCTAACAATATCACAAAACTAAAATCTGATCCAACAGCACACTTCCAGACATACATAAAAAACAACCTCAGAGAGATCAGACACATACTTACAGATAAACAAAAACAACATATCACACAGAAGAACCCAAAAGCACCAACACTCAGAAGCCAACCCAAGGTCCACAATCCCCACATTCCATTGAGGGCTGTTATTAATTTCATGAATGCACCATCATACCATGTGGCAAAACACATGAACAAAATCATAATGCAACACTATGAAATCAAAAACAGCAGAACAGTGAAAAACACAAATGAACTCATAACACATATAAAAGACTTACACATCCCAAAAACAGCATCACTTATCTCTTTTGACATAGAGAACATGTACACCTCAATACCCACTGCAGACACAATAAAACTAATTGTAGAAAACTTACTAACACACAACAAACTACCTGTAGACAATATTAATGAAATAACAAAAACCCTCAAAGTAATCACATCCCAAAATTACTTCCAATTTGAAAAGGAATTTTACTTACAAGAAGATGGGCTCCCAATGGGATCCCCAATTTCAGGAACACTAGCAAACATATTCATCAACTACATAGAAAACACAATCTTCGATACAGTCATCACAAAGAAAGGATACAAAATTGTTTACTGGTACAGATACGTAGATGACATAATCTGTATGGTAGATGAACCAACAGAGAAAATTGATAAACTTCATACAGATATAAACAACATACATAAAAATATTCAATTTACCATAGAAAAGAAACACAAAAGCAAATACATTTCTTGGATATAACAATAAAGAGAGAGAACAATAAACACACATTTGACATTTTCAGAAAGCCTACAGCCACAGACATAATCATACATGCTTCATCCAAACACCCACAAAATCAAAAATTAGCGGCCCTACGACACATGTTACACAGGCTAAATAACATCCTACTCAGCAAAGAAAATTATGAAAAGGAGTTACAAACAATACAACTTATAGCCACTAACAATGGTTACAGCACCCATATAGTACAAAAACTCAATGAAAAAATTAAAACACAACTAAAGAAGAATCAAATCAAGCAGAGATTACAGAACCCCGCAAACACTACAGCACACACAGAAACACAAAACAATAACACTCATGACATGAATAACAGAAAAAATGGTATACTCTCACATACAAACACAAAACAACACACAAGATAGCAAATATATTAAAGAAACAGGGATTACAAATAGCCTACAGAACAAGAAACACACTCCAATCACATTTACAAACAACAGAAAAACCAGACAAATACCAAGGAGCAGGTATATACCAGCTAGAGTGCCAAGAATGTAAAGCAGTATATCTGGGGATGACAAGCAGGAACTTTAAAACTAGGTATAAAGAACATATAAGAAGTTGGAAATATGAGAACAGTCATTCTACCTTTGCCGAACACCTGATAAAACATGGACATGAACCATCCAACATGGAATGTGACATGACAGTTATCAGAGTGAATAATCACAACAAAAACCTCCTGACATTGCAAGAAAACTTCCACATACAAAGAGCCATTGCAATGGAAAAGAAAGTACTCAATGACCAAATCCATATAAACAATAACTCACTGATCATGCTAGCCACCAAAACAATAACAAACTGAAGTGCAACCATGATAAATAATTAATGAATATCCTTCCCCTCTTCTCTCTCTCTCTCTCCCTCCTACCCCCCCCCCCCCTACACACACACACATACTCACAGACAAACACATGAACCCACAGATTAAAGGAAAAGTAATGCACTCAGCAAATTACACACACACACAAAAACTCATCATAGCAAAAAAAAAAAAGTGAGGATTGCACACAGACACACAACAAATGAAAACCACAAAACATAACAGAAACAAAAGACATACACATAACAACAGTTGGCAACACTACACACTGCAAACACACATATGTTGATCGCCAAATGGCAGTGAACGTGAAATGTGATGTGACAAATGGCTAAACAACACCTGATTCGGCTAACTGGAGCATGAAGACCAGCAAATACATCACCAGAAACACATATATGTGTTAGCAGCGCTGGAAATCGTTAAGTAAAACGAAAGATACATCATTTTATAGAACTTGTGCAACAAAAGTTGCTTCTAACCTAAAAAAAACCGACAAAATGTAATAAATCAACAGATTATATCTAGCAGATAATACGCTTATTGTATATATAAAAAGAAACATGTATTTTAGGCCACTGATGATGCTTCCCAAATAAATGAAGCGAAACGCGTATGGCAACAAACAAACTGCCTTCATTTAGTTGCATAGACGGCACATACCTCCACGAAATATTATTATGTAGCATGAAATTTTGTTTCACTTGGGGAAAGTTAATTCTACGGCTGCTGTTGCAGATGATCGCTGCTCTATAAATCTGCATAAGAGTGAACTGGTATATTAGTGAGATATATGGCGGAATATGTGACCACAAAGAACTTTCTAATTATAATATTAGCTGAAATTTACACAACGAAATTTTATTCTGATTTTAATTCTTCAAGAAGGTACCGGTCTAATTATTCTTGCAAATTCAGTCAGTGGTTACATATCTGAAGCAACATTATCATTTGCAGTGTTTGGAGATACAAGCCAAAAGTAAACACACTTTTTTCGTCTTGGATGGTTTCTTCATGTGTCATTACTTATCATGTAATGTTGAACAGTAGCCATGCAAACTGCATTTTAAACTGTGCTGAAATTAGGGAAACTTGTATCTGTAACTATGCTATTAAACATTCCTGGACACAAAGTGTTTCCGATTTTTTTTCTGGGGCATATTGATTAATATTTTCTTGCATAGGTTAATATTTAAGGGCCTTAACTGACTTCTCACGATTGTGTTACAATTTTTTCCATACACACACACACACACACACACACACACACACATACATACATACTCACCTTACAATTGCTTTGCTTTACGACGATGAAAGATTGCCGTTCTTGAAGCAGTTGACTTCACATATGTTAGAATAGCATTCACAATCATCCTGCTTCTGTTTCCATCTGCCTTTACTTAAACCTAACTAACCTAAGGACATCACACAACACCCAGCCATCACGAGGCAGAGAAAATCCCTGACCTCACCGGGAATCGAACCCGGGAACCCGGGTGTGGGAAGCGAGAACGCTACTGCACGACCACGAGATGCGGGCAACAGTTATAATGTTCGAATAAGTTGACGACATCCATTATAATGATTTCATTTGTATGCTCTTAATGAAATGCTTGATGAATCATGAAGGACTTTTTAGAAGTCAGCTTGTAACGCCAGAAAAGCATATCCTCCTATTTCCATCTATTGAACAATAATTTTTTTCCTTATTTTGTTACCTGAAGATATGACATTTCTTTGTCTTTGTATATTGTAATTGTTTTAGTATTTGTGTATATATTTATGCATTCATGTCGATGTATAATTGGTTTGTTTTGTAAATACTAATTGAATTTTTTACGCTGGGTGTTGCCTAGGGAAAACTATGCCATCGAACGAATACATCGACAGGTTGTGTGGAGAACCAAAGTGTTTAGGATCTTTGCTACTGTGAACTCGGCCTCATGGAGCGCTGGCAGAGGGGAAGTCTGGCTAAAGTAGGGCAGTGGAGCAGGTGTATTGTGTGACGATCCCGCGAATTGCCGCGCTTTCGGGGTTTGGCAGCATGTAATTGCGCTCGACTTGCTATGATAGTTTCTGCTGGCGCACGTCAATAGCCCGTTTCGCCTGGTGACAGTGTCGAGAAGAAGGTGCGTCAACATCCAACTTCTGCAACAGCGACGGCCGGCAATGAGGGACTGTCGCGACCTCCTCGACTGACGACTTGAAACCTTCAATCAACCAATAAGAAAAACTGGAAGCACGTAAAGTTTTAGAACTGTATGGCAGATCTCAACTTTTAAAGTTGTTCCATTTACCTCACAAAATTACAGCAACTTAGCATCAACCTTTATTGCTCATTGTCCCAATTCCATAACCAAGCAGGGTCCGTTCCTTATCCGGAATGAACCCGATGGTCGTTTAAATTCAAACACCAGCATTAAAGTAATATCACATTAAAGTAATATCATTCCATTTCACTGTTTTAATTTCAAATTTCTGTTAAGGTATTCATAGCTGGCTACAATATTTAGATTACAGAAGCACAAATTAAGATTGCGTGTTTTGTTACCATATTTTAGCTTACCTGTGACTGCAGCTCGGCTTGGTACATACTAAATTTTACTCTTGTTAATTGTTCAGAATCATTTAATTCAAGTTCGAAGTTAAAATCTCTTATTTCTAATTTGCGTAGATTCAAGTAGCTTCTGAAATGATTGTTGAGGTAGCCCAAGACTAACCTTATTTTATTGAATTTCGTAGTGCTTCAGAAACTAAGTTCACTATTAATTTCAGTCACTAAATTAATTTTCAATTTTCCGGTCTTATTAATTATTTTGCTAAATTAAGTCAGAGTGTAGCGAAATTTATTACTTTTGACAAACATTCAGTTTTCACACAACACGTGTCAACCTTCAGTTGCCACGCTTTTAGTGCTAATTATATGTGCAATAACATTTCTTTTTCAGTTATTGTAGTAGATGTCCATAGGACTGGCGACCATAATTTTCCCCGAATCTCAAATATCTAATTAACAGCAGTTAATTGTTAATGTAACGATCGCACATTTACTTTCTTTATTAACTTTACCCCTTTTCAAAGTTAATTTCATTTGCATTTTGCCTTTCATTTAGATGTAACCCTTTCCTCCCTCTTTACCGACAGATTAACTTCGGTGACGATTGCTTTTCCCAAATTTCCATGAGGTACATTAATTTAATTTTTACTGTCATTAAGGTAGATAAGTGAGGGGGAGGTTACAGGCTTTCAATGTTTCGCAGTGGAGAATTGCACCAGGAAACGGCACGTATCACAATGAGTACTGTGCTCTCGGCCGCAGTTTCTGCACAAAAACTGCTGGCGCCCGAAATAAAGGCGGATTGTGCGCCCCGGGAACAGCGGGAGAATTCTTAACACAGAGTTTGCCTCTGTGTGGGAGGAGCGCGGTCGGCCTGCTGCGGCTATCGGCAGCTGGCAGCGGTCGCCCTGCCGACGCACAGTGAGTGGCGGGTGGCCGACTGGGCGCCCCTTATCGAGCCTCGAGCCGCTGACAGCCGCCGCCCACGCAGGGCTGACAACGCGGCCTCACGTCATCTGGGGCCACTGGCCAGTGAGCGAGGCTGCAGGAGAAAAGACGCTCCCTCTGTTACTCTCGTATTGTCAGCTCTTACAGTGCCACTCTGGATAAGGCGCTCGTGGTGTAACCAACAAGTTATGAGTACCTATGTGAAGGTCTAATCCACGCGGAACGTAAAATAGCCTGGTTCTGGAAGACTGTTCATATGTTATTTCCAATGAGGTGACAAAAGTAAAGGAACAGCGATATGCATATGCGACATAACGGTAGTATCGCATTCACAGGGTGTAAAAGGGCAGTGCATTAGCGGGGCAGTCTATTGTTCGCAGACGATTCATGTCAAAAGATTTCGCACGTCATTAAAGTCGCACGACGGGAATCAACAGACTGTGGACGTGGAATAGTAGTTGGAGCTAGACGCATGGAAAATTTCACTTCGGCCGAGATCTACAGTATCAACAGTGTGCCGAGAATAACAAATTTCAGGCACTACCTCGCATCATGAACAACGCAGTGGCAGACGGCCTTTACTTAACGACCGAGAGCAGCGGCGTTTGCATAGAGTGGTCAGTGCTAACAGACAGGCAACTCTGAGTGCAATAACCGCAGAAATCAATGAAGGGCGTACGACACATGTGTCCGTTAGGACAGTACGGTGAAATGTGGCGCTAATGGGATATGGCAGCAGATGACCGACGTGAGTGCCTTTGCTAACAGCACGACATCGCCTCCATTGCTTTTCCTGGCCTCGTGACCATGTCATTCGGGCCCTATGCGGCTGGAAAACAGAAGCCCGATTTCAGTTAATGAGGGCTGATGGTAGGATTAGAGTGTGGTGCAGAACCCAGGAAGCAATGGACCCAAGTTGTAAACAAGGCACAGTGCAAGCTGGTGGCGGCTCCATAATGATGTAGGCAGTCCTTTCATGGAACGTACTGGAGACTCTAGTCAAAGAGAACTGATTACTGACTAGAAATGGTTATGTTCGGCTACCTGGAGAAAATTTACAGTCATTCATGGACTTCAAGTTCCCAAAGAACTATGGAATTTTTATGGATCCCACAGTTGTTTGAGGTTGTTCTGCAGAACATTCTGGATAGTTTGAGCGAAGGATTTGGCCACAGAGATCGCTCAACACGAAACCCGACGAACATTTATGGGACATAATCGAGAGATTTATGTACATAAAATACTGCACCGTCAACATTTTCGATATTGTGGACGGCTTTAGAGGCAGAATAGCTGAATATTTCTCCAGGGCACTTCCAACGACTTCTTGGGTCCTTGACACGTCTATTTGCTGCTCTACGCCGGGTAAAAGGATGTCCGGCACGATATTAGGAGATGGTTGAAATGGCTCTGAGCACTACGGGACTTAACGTCTGAGGTCATCAGTCCCCTACAACTTAGAACTACTTACACCAAACTAACCTAAGGACATCACACACATCCCTGCTCTAGGCAGGATTTGAACCTGCGACCGTAGCGGTCGCACGGTTCTAGACTGAAGCGCCTAGAACCGCTCGCCCACACCGGCAGGCTCTATTAGGAGCTATTCCATGACTTTCGTCACCTCAGTGTAATGGCAAAAGAGAGAAGCAGTTTTCGAAGCCAGATTTTAAATTATTAAGCATTTAACATTTTCATTATCATTGGGATCTACAGAGCGTGGACATAAATATGGGAACACCAAACACGCGGCACACTGCCGCGCCTAATACAATATAGGGTATCCGTTGGCATATAAAGTAGTTTCTAGTTATCTCAAATTAGATGAATACAGCTCCTGTGTGGTTTTTAAGGTTATATTATAACAGTTTTCCTGCTAAATAGTGGCACGTTCAGGTAACTGTTACGTAGGTGGATAGCACTTATGCACGCTTCTCTCCAATGTCGACTAGAAAGGATCAACAATATTGATATCTGGTGATTTTGGTGGCGAAGAGGGATCCGCAATTTAACATCATGCTTAAAAAACTAGTTCTGCAAGTTGCGAGCCCTGTGAAAAAAAGCCCTGTCCTCTACGAACACATCATCACCCTTGACGAACAGAATTGGTATTACAGGATGGTACTGATCAGCCAAAATTGTCACATAGTCCTTGCCTGAAACATGTCCTTGCAGAGAAGCCATGAGGCCCATAGAATATCGTGACATGGCTGCCAAAATCGTCACCGAACCCCAGCCATGTTTCACTCCTTGGACGTAAACTCGGCAAGAAATTGGAAACAGTGTGAAAAAGACTGTTCTGAACAAATGCCATTCTTCTGTTGCTCCATAATCAAGGTTGTACGGCCTCATCACCACGTTCATTCGTAACAGGCATTTCCGTCACTAACGCAAACCCAATAATTCCCTGCTACTGAAGCTCCGTTTTGGTGCTGACAGGTTTTACGAGTGCGACATCCATGTCCGAGGCAGGATTCGAACCTGCGACGGTAGCGGTCGCTCGGCTTCGGACAGGAGCAACTAGAATCGCACGGCCACTCCGGCCGGCGCTTACGGAAGCGACCACCATACTAGCAACACCAATTTGCGGACGTTTGAATTCACATAGTTCCGACATAATGCTCTCACAACAACAGAAGACACCGTTCTGAACAGGACTGAATCTTGCGACGTATTCAGGACATTTTACGGGTCCCATTTCTCGTCAAACACCATAGCGCAACCTGCAGGCTTGGTTAATATCTACATTTTTCTTGAAGCGCACGTTTCTCTTGGTTTTTACATATTTTTGTCCACCTTCTCTACGTGTCCCAAAAATTCTTCATCACGTGACCGACATGAAAGAAATTATGGAATCTGCCGACATGACGACAGACGATATAATCATAACGACAGACCTGAATTTCATCAGAACTGGCGGGATTCAAACAGATCAGGGCACTCTCGACAAAGTGAATTTGTAGAAGTTAGATCTCCAAATCCAGCAACGACGCGGGACAACAAAGAGACACACAATGACTCACGCCGCAGGCAGCCACGTGCGCCGGCTGGCTCAGAGAAAAATAACATAGACGCTAACCTTGAGAAAACTTTGAGCATTCCTTACCGACGTATACAACATGATAATTGCGTTAAGTTGAAACTGCGTACTTGAAAGAGTAAAGGATTGCACCACATGTCAAAGGTAAAAGCGTTTATTGAAAGATAATCTGCTTTTTTAACTTAGTCTTTGCTATAAAAGTTTTCACTTCACGTTACTAGTACTCTTTGTCACACTTAGAAACTGTTAATATGCAACTATGTTTTAAAATTAACTATCCAGTCTACAACCTAGGGAGTATATTTAAACAGAAATTACGAATGCATTGTCATAGTGAACAGACGACACAGTATTGTTATTTGTTCATTCTTTCTTGTTAGTTGCACGATTACATAACGAATATACGGCTTATATACTTAGAACATATATTGCTAATGAGATTTTAATGCAACATTTTGGTTTACTTGAAAAGATATTCTTTATTTAAAGTACATTCTGTGAGATTAAAGATGACTTAGCATTTGGTTTATTTGATAGCTACACGATTATATCACGACGCTACTAATATGTGACATAATTCACATTGTTGCTTTTGCGGTGTATCTGTTTTATATGTGCACAGTTTTTCTGTATTATTCTGGAAAGTAAAACATGTTTTAGTAGTAACTTCGGGGTGTAGCTACAATGAGACAGCCTTTACCGTAGCACAACAATATGTTACAGCACAGAACTTACTTCATCACGGCAATAAGCGTAATAACTACGATACCTACAGGCAAAGCATTTCACTTTTGTTTATTACGAGGTAAGTACATTGACTTCTACATAACTTTGCTTACGGACGACGATAATTACAACACTTGGCACATTTTTTACCCTCAAGTAATGACAGAGATTATCTTACAACAAGACGCATAATTTAGCGCAATGGTACACGTATTCGAGTCATTAATTTTGTACTCAAAAAAATTATTTTTAAATTTTTTAAATTACAAAGAAACTAAGGTGTTTCGTGATACATTTCATTTCATTTCTGTAATCTGTAACACCTGAGGGTATAATTACATCAATCCTCAGGGGGATACAAGCTTACTTTGTGTATCATGTGTTTGTCAAGCACAAGGAGCAGTAGCTAATATGTTATTTGCTTATACAACTTTACACTTCGGTACCATATTTCTCTTACTCGGAATTACACGGCTATCTGATTATTTAACAGAGAAATAAACATTTTTTTACAACGTTAGTGGCTCATGTTTACGCAGTTACACAGTTCGATAACTTCACACTTATGAACTGTTCATATATTTTTCGGAACCACTGTGATACTATGAGAGCTTTAAATGATGTATTAGGTATGTGATCATGATTTTTAAAGTACGTTTGAGGTAGGTGACACTACAGATTTTTTTACGTTTTGAAATTATTGAAGAAAGCTACGACGTTTTTGAGATTTGACTGAGGTGTTATGATATTACTACGACGATGATATGTATTATACTGTTGAGATATGTTTATGGTCAATAAGCTGATGCTATATGAGGAATTTGATTATGCTACATATTTATTATGATGAAATGTTGAAGAAGTGTTGACAAATATGTATATGTGTAATAAGGTAAGTAATAATGAGTAGTGGTTAGGGACTCTTACTTGTGAAAAAGGATGTTGGAAACCAAGAATCGTACTTTAAGAGTTAAGAAATGTGTGTAAATGTGTGAATGTATAACCGAGAAGTTTTTGGAGATATATATATATAGGATAATGTTTCTACACATTTGTAAAGCAAATTCTCGACCCGTGAAATTTTTTATATGAGACTGTCACTGCTGTCGTAAATATTTCGGTAAGAAGGTTAAGTGACCTTCACGTAATGCGTCGTGGGCGCCCAGCTGTGCCACCTGCCTGGAGAAAAAGCAATTAGGTGGAGAAAAAAAAAAGGGAGACCATTAACCTCGATATTGACATTCCTTTGTAGAAAGAATCGCAATTACGACACATTCTGATATTTACTAAAATGACTAATGAAACGATGAGAAATATTTCACGACTATTATCTTTCTACTTGAGAGATTTTTTACTGCCTTATGAAATGCCATATGGCTAGTGAATGACATTTTATCCCTTGCTTTATGTATGTATTTGCTTATTTTGTTTAATATCTAGTTTCTAGCTGCACTGCAGCATTGGTTAAAATTAAATTTAATAAATGTACTAATATCACTATTTTCTGTCCACAGACCGAGTAAAGAATTCGTTTATGATGTACTTCCTTAGAAAAGAGAGCACAAATAGACATTTCCCTTAACAGGAAGTGCATAATTAATTTTTTTAACGATTTGGTAACTTGTCTGCTAGAGTAAGTTATTGTGATGCATCACTCTAGTGTTAAGCTGTGACATAGGTATTGGACATGGCCATCTTTACTGTAATATTTTTTCTGCTTGAGCTCTGTCATGTTTAGGTATAAGTTATAGCATTTGCTGCTGCTGTTTGCCAGGCATAGTGCTACTGAATTTCACTTTGTATTACTCTCTTAAGCTAGTTTTACTACTGATTTATTTTTCTTGTTTGCTGCAGATTGCCTCATATTAGTTGTAATATTGTATTTGCTTTGCTAATTTAGATATGCTGCTGCTTGCTTTGCCAGGGTGCATTTTGTTTGTCATTACTGTTTGTGTCAATTTGTCATGTGTTGCTGCACTGCCTTGTCCCTTAGTTTATATATCTGAGCTCAGTAAATTTACGTTAGCTTAAGATGGGGTAGGCTATATAAGAGAACGAGTTGTGATGAATTGGAAGAAATGCATTGAGAAGCTATAAGAAAATGTTTTGGCCAAAAAAGTTGTGTACAATGGAGAAAAACTATTTTCAAAGAGGATATGAATGAAATACAGAAAGCATGCTTGGATATAATTTTTTGTTGTTGGTGGAAACAAATGTTGAACTAACAGAAAAGATAAATGGAATTAAGTTTTGGGTTGGACTGCAGTACCATACATCTCACAGAAAACAAGTCCTGTCCTTTTCTTTTGTGTTATTCCGCTATGTGTTTGTGTACCCTTGTGTATTTCTGTTCTTCCTGTCTTTACGTGTTTAGCTAGTAAGATTTATGTTGTAGAATTTTTCTAATACTAAGCTACATTCACTATGATGAAGAATACTGTTATCCTCAAATATAATTTGTGTTAATATGTTATTTACTTTGTAAAGATGTTTAGACATTATTTTCAAAAGCTATTCTGACCTATTATGTATTTACTCATGGCGTAATTCCTGTAACACTGATGTATATGTTTATTTCTATTCTTTTGTAAAGCCCCTATTACTACAAAAGTTATCTGTATTGTTATGTTCTTTAATGATGTCTTTTTACCTTTGTAATTGTATTCTTATGTTGTAAATTTGTAATTGTATAGACACCAGTTCTTCAAATTAAGTTTCATTTCACTGCACGCGTTTCTGTTGGTCATAGTACACGCACGATGTGAGAGAAAAAAAAGGGCACTATTAGCATTTGCCTGTGTGTTGATAATTCAGCAAGAGACTGGTTAACAGCATTGCTGGTTCTAAGGATAATTCCAAAAACTTTGTGAGTGAAGAAGTGGTGGTTTATGGACTTGCTATATTGTCCACAAGAGTCGTCGATGGTGATTGTGCACCTGCACAGTCGGAACACATGGCTGCTGGCCGTCTCTACAAGGACTACAGTGGGTGAGCATCTTTGATGGTCCACCAATACAATTATTTCTACAAGGAGTGCACTGGGACTTCACCTCTGGTGGCCCACCAATACCATAATCTCTACCAGGACTACAGCGGGTCTGCTCTGTAACGACCTGTCCAGCAATATTCTTTAACTTCGACTGACTCTGCTGTGGGTTGCCCTGTTGTGGCCAATTACCTGTCTTCATGTCAAGAGTCAGCCCCGTCTTTCCGTTGTAAGGACAACACTACTTCTTCAAGACTGCATGGAAAGCACTACTTCTGTGTGTATTTTATTTTACTGCTCAGACTTTGAGAAAAAAGTGCAATTTTACTGTGATGCATGATCAGGACTGTCTTTATGGACTGTGAGAAAATTTTAGCTTTTGACCAACATTGTATCAATAAGTGTGTGCATTTGATTTCTTTGTTATTGTAATTATAATTTTTTCTCAAATATGTATTGGCCAGTGCCCAAACCAATTTGTAAAATTTTTTGGGGGGAGCAAGGGGGCTATTTAAGTAGGCTGTTTAGGTTTTTATGTTGGTAACGTCACCTAACGCTCTATACGAAAATCACTGGCTGTGCTGTGTGCAGTCTGTGGCTGGTGGGCATTGTTGAAATAGTCGCTCTTGTAGTGTTGAGCAGTTGGCTGTTATCAGCGCGTAGCATTGTGCAGTTGGAGGTGAGCGCCAGCAGTGATGGATGTGGGGAGAGAGATGGCAGAGTTTTGAGAGCGGATGATCTGGACGTGCGTCCATCAGAGACAGTAAATTTCTAAAACTGGATGTAATGAACTGATTGAACACTGTTAATGAAAATACAGTGTTTGTTCTCTATCAAAGTCTTTCATTTGCTAACTATGTCTATCAGTAGTTAGTGACATCAGTAGTTAGAATCTTTTATTTAGCTGGCAGTATTGGCGCTCTCTGTATTGCAGTAGTTCGAGTAACGAAGATTTTTATGAGGTAAGTGATTCGTGAAAGGTATAGGTTATTGTTAGTCAGGGCCATTCTTTTGTAGGGATTTTCCAAAGTCATATCGCGTTGCGCTAAAAATATTGTGTGTCAGTTTAAGCACAGTCATATATAATTTTTCTAAGGAGACGTTTCAATGGCTACGGGTCGGGCGCAATGCCGTAGTAACGTGCATGACTAGGGGAAAGACAGACGCCACCTACAGAAAAATTAAAGAGATCTTTGTAAGAAACAGAGGCACTTTATGACCCTCAAGGGTTCAGGTGGAAGCCTGCTGACAAATAAAGGAAGACTGAAGGGCCGGCTATACAAGAGAAATAACTTCGAAGACACTTCTGTAGAAACTGGAAACTAAGTGAGGTGGGTTGTATGATACTGTGAAATGAATTTGACAGTGACTGAATTCGAAACAAGGATACTGGCGTAGACAACATTACGTCAGAGACTCTTGGGAGGGCAAACCGTGATAAAACTATTCCCCTTGGTGTTTAAGATATAGGAGAAATGCAAAATACACTCTCTCTCCAAGGATGTAATAATTCAAATTTTTGGAAATTTGTGATAAGTTCTATCGGACCAAACTGTTGAGTTCATCGGTCTATAGGCTTACACACTATTTAATCTAAGTTAAACTGACTTACACTGAGCACAGCACGCACACTCATTCTCAAAGGAGGACTCGAACCTCAGGGAGGAGCCACGCGAACCGTGGCAAGGCGCCCCAGACGGCAGGGCTACCCCGCGAGGCCTCATAACTTCAGTTCCAAAAAATGGTGCATGTCAGTTTTACCGAATTTTCGCATTCATAAATCATAGTTGTAAAATACTGGCATGATTTATATACAGAAGAACGGATAAGTTGTTAGAGGCCGCAGATCAGTTTAAGTTTCGGAGAACTATAGGAACACGCGACACCGTACTGACCTTAAGATAGGTCAAAGAAAGGTGACCCTCCGTTTATACTATTTGCACCTTCAGAGAAAGTTTTTGACACTTGTTGACCAAACTACAGTCACTGAAATTGTGAAAGTAGAAGGGATAAATTATCATCGGCTGCAGGGTTATCTACACCTTTTGTAGAAATGAGACGAGTTTTATAAGAGTTGAAGAACATGAAAGGGAAGCAACAGTTGAGAAAAAGTGTACGACAGTGATGTATCCTGTTCCTGTTATTTAGCCTGTACACAGAATAATCAGTAAAGGAAAGGAAGGAGAAATTCTGAAAGGGAACTGAAGTTAACATAGAAGAAAAAAGACATAAATCGGTTTTTTCGATGGCGATGCAAGTCTGTCAGAGAGAGATAAGTGTTTGGAATAGCCGTTGAACGGATTGGATAGATCCTTGAGAATAGTTTGTAAGAGGAACAATAACAAACGTAAATCAGTCGTACTGGAATGTTGTCGAATTAACTCAGGCGTTGAGTGACTTAAATGGGGATATTATACACTTAAAGATATAGAATGGTTTTCTTGTTTGGGTAGCAAAATAACTGATGATGGTCGAAGTAAAGATGTCAAAAAATGTATCATAGCAAACTGGAAATAGCAAGAAATGTATTTATGAAAAAGGGAGATAAAAAGTCTAATTCATTTGAGGGTATCAGCATTGTGTTTAGTCTAGTGTGGAAGCGAAATGTAGACAAAAACAGTTCAGACAAGGAGAGGATTGATGATCTCAAATGTGTTGCTACAGGCCAACGTTGAAGATAAAATGGCTAGTCGAAGAACTAATATGGAGTTTTAAATCGATTGGGGGGATTGTAGGGGCGAAAACTGCAGAGGGAGTTCAAAGCTCCCGAATACAGTAACTGGATTCAAATGGTTGTAGAATGCTGTAGTTATAAAGAGATGTATTAGTGTGGAGAGCAGCATTATACTAGTCTGCAGACTACAACATAATGTACCCAAACTAGTAAAGTGTAAGGAAGGAAAATCGGTGTTGTGGATTTAAGACATCATACTGCCGCCCATTTTTGCAGCTGATTTGTTTGCTGATTTTTCATGAAATACAGTGGAAAAAGAGTGGAGAAATTGGGTTACCGATAAACAAAGCAGCAGAGAAAGTCGTTGCGAATCAAAAGCCATAGCAAGAAATGTGGAAGAATAATCCGCTTAAAAAGGTAAAATTCTTGTGATGGCTGACAATATCGGTTTATAACAGGCGGAAAACGTATTCTTCAACGTGATAGCAGACTGATATCCATTAGGCAGGGCGAACCGAACTCTAATGGCTAATTTTCGAAGGCTGTTCAGGGATTATTTTGTAGTATTTTGGTATAAGTGGCTTCTGGTAATAACGTAATCATAGCTTATTCGGTGATTCCTCAGCTTCTCACGGAGTAAATCGTGGAGCAATAGTTCACGGTTGAACTGCCGGATATCAGGGTCCAACTTTGGACACGGACGTGCCGCAGTTCATCTGTGAACTATTTCAGTATGATTTAACCTGCATGTCACTTTTGTGAAAATACGAGCACAGCCATAAAAATGTGTTACATTCAATCACCAATGGATTTCTTGTTCTAGGGAAAGTGAAGAGTGTAGTTTACGAGACTGAAGCAGATATCTGCATGGACTCTGTTACCGGAATCGTCGCAAACTCCTGGGATGTTCTAACGGTTGAGACAATCCATAAGCGCATCGCTGCGATCATGATGGTCGACGTTTTGAAAAAAATATTACAGAAAAGTTGTATATTGGTTAGGTACTGTACTGTACAACCACAGAACAGATTGGATACACTGCGATAGAGGTGTATACGTTTCGTGTGAGAATTGTTACATTATTCTGTGTTTTGCGTTGTATGTTATGGTCGTTGGGTGTTACAGGCTTTTCCACTGTTGATGACATATTTTTGTCTGTGATATAGGGTCTCAAGAAAAATTTAATCTCGGAAATCTTGCTGAAAATATACCCCTGAACTAAAGCGTAGCTTGTATCTCTAAAACTTGCTGTCGTGGTGGAGGATAGGCAATTGGAAATAATGGAAATGTGGTGTTGTGACATGTTAGAGGACCGTTTCCCTATGCGTCCCTTTTGTAATCAAATGATTTTCCTGAGGAAATGAATAGTGTGAGACTGCTGACTGAGAAATCGTTTGCGATTGTTACATGAACTAATTTTCTGTTTGAAATCCTTTCCGTCAAATCGATTGATAGATGAGGAGACAGGAACACTCTGTCCAAGATTATGGAACAGAATATAAAGAGTAGTTATCATAAGTTATATGCAGCAACATGAAACCCAAGTAAGTGCTGTGTTGCGTATCTTGAACAAAGTGACGATACCTAGTTGAACACAACAAGATACAGTAGGAACAGTTTGATGCTGACTGCAAGCTACAAATAAGTGGCACAGCCTACTGTTTGGTACTACTGCGTACAGTAAATTGATTTATAAGGGTGGCGTACTATTAAACATAATATACACTCCTGGAAATGGAAAAAACAACACATTGCCACCGGTGTGTCAGACCCACCATACTTGCTCCGGACACTGCGAGAGGGCTGTACAAGCAATGATCACACGCACGGCACAGCGGACACACCAGGAACCGCGGTGTTGGCCGTCAAATGGCGCTAGCTGCGCAGCATTTGTGCACCGCCGCCGTCAGTGTCAGCCAGTTCGCCGTGGCATACGGAGCTCCATCGCAGTCTTTAACACTGGTAGCATGCCGCGACAGCGTGGACGTGAACCGTATGTGCAGTTGACGGACTTTGAGCGGGGGCGTATAGTGGGCATGCGGGAGGCCGGGTGGACGTACCGCCGAATTGCTCAACACGTGGGGCGTGAGGTCTCCACAGTACATCGATGTTGTCGCCAGTGGTCGGCGGAAGGTGCACGTGCCCGTCGACCTGGGACCGGACCGCAGCGACGCACGGATGCACGCCAAGACCGTAGGATCCTACGCAGTGCCGTAGGGAACCGCACCGCCACTTCCCAGCAAATTAGGGAGACTGTTGCTCCTGGGGTATCGGCGAGGACCATTCGCAACCGTCTCCATGAAGCTGGGCTGCGGTCCCGCACACCGTTGGGCCGTCTTCCGCTCACACCCCAACATCGTGCAGCCCGCCTCCAGTGGTGTCGCGACAGGCGTGAATGGAGGGACGAATGGAGACGTGTCGTCTTCAGCGATGAGAGTCGCTTCTGCCTTGGTGCCAATGATGGTCGTATGCGTGTTTGGCGCCGTGCAGGTGAGCGCCACAATCAGGACTGCATACGACCGAGGCACACAGGGCCAACACCCGGCATCATGGTGTGGGGAGCGATCTCCTACACTGGCCGTACACCTCTGGTGATCGTCGAGGGGACACTGAATAGTGCACGGTACATCCAAACCGTCATCGAACCCATCGTTCTACCATTCCTAGACCGGCAAGGGAACTTGCTGTTCAAACAGGACAATGCACGTCCGCATGTATCTCGTGCCACCCAACGTGCTCTAGAAGGTGTAAGTCAACTACCCTGGCCAGCAAGATCTCCGGATCTGTCCCCCATTGAGCATGTTTGGGACTGGATGAAGCGTCGTCTCACGCGGTCTGCACGTCCAGCACGAACGCTGGTCCAACTGAGGCGCCAGGTGGAAATGGCATGGCAAGCCATTTCACAGGACTACATCCAGCATCTCTACGATCGTCTCCATGGGAGAATAGCAGCCTGCATTGCTGCGAAAGGTGGATATACACTGTACTAGTGCCGACATTGTGCATGCTCTGTTGCCTGTGTCTATGTGCCTGTGGTTCTGTCAGTGTGATCATGTGATGTATCTGACCCCAGGAATGAGTCAATAAAGTTTCCCCTTCCTGGGACAATGAATTCACGGTGTTCTTATTTCAATTTCCAGGAGTGTACTTATACATTTTTAAAATGTTATTATCATTTATTCTTCCATGCGAAATTGAGTGGTTATCGATGGTACGTACACGATAGTAGGTCAAGTGACATCCAGGTGTTGCAAGAGAAGCAGAACATGTCGCTGAGGACATAGGCCTACACTGCGTTGTAGAGAAGAATCAGTGTTAGACGTGGCGATGTTCGTAGTATTTCGTTTAGAACCGTGGTGGTGGTGGTGGTGATGCGGTGTGTGCTGGTGGAAAATTGTGCGAATCCGATAATCTCATACACAGTCTATATTTGAACAGAACATGAGGGATTGACTCACAGACTGGCTACTGAAGACTTCCATCTGCGTATGGAATATCAGTATGAGAGGTTTTAGTTGTACCTAACGCTGTACAGTCTCCTGGATCTAATTGTGAACACTTGTGGTTTGTAAACGAATTAATAAAATAAATGTTAGTGTCCTTCAGTCAGAATCGTCTCTATAGAAGTCTTTATATATCAGTCATCGATTCGAAGTGGAGCAGTAATGGGCCGTTAAGGACGTCGCAGTTCGAATTCGTACCGTCAATAAAAGCCAAGGACGTTTCCAGATAGTAGAACCATTGTGGTGTCTAGCATGAAACACAATGTTTCACATAGATTTCTTAAAACTTTCTTGCTTTGGAGCACTGTGATCTTACATGCCTAAAAACCTAGTTACTGGTATTCTACTGAACTCAAATACTGAAAAAAGAATGTTTTGCACTGTACGCCGCTTACAGTTTGCATTCCACACAGTGAATAAATTAGCAGCTTCTATCTGTAACACAAGCTTGGAGGAAGAAGTTCTTGCCGTCTAATTTAAAAACGACTAAATGGAACTACTTACACTTGATAAAGCGGAATGCAGGTTTATTGTTCCTCACAATATTTATATCCCCGTTGGAAAATGTTTGCACAGGTCTGTGTAAATATATCATATGCTCTTCGCCGCATTCTAAGCGAGTCACTAACATATGTACAGCGCCATTGGCGTTACTACACAACTGATACGAGGTAACATCCACCTCTCGTGACTCGCCCTCCTCATAAGGAACGGACCACTGAACAACTCAGGCCTCCGTAATAAAACATTGTCAATGGAGAGAAGTACTCAGACTGTGGAGAATTCGAAAAATGGTTCAAATGGCTCTAAGCACTATGGTACTTAACATCTGAGGTCATCAGTCCCCTAGACTTAGAACTACTTAAACCTAACTAACCTAAGGATATCACACACATCCATGGCCGAGGCAGGATTGGAACCTGCGACAGTAGCAGCAGCGCCGTTATGGTCTGAAGCGCCTAGAACCGTTCGGCCACAGCGGCCGGCTATGGAGCATTATTTTTCAGAACATTTACGAATGACATGTTTGACAATACCGGAAGTTCCATGTGGCTTTCAGCGGATGATTCAGTTGTATACAAAGAAGTCGCTCAGCTAGAAAATTGTAGCGAAATGCAGGAATACGTGCTGAGGATGAACGCTTGGTGGACTGGAAATTGCCCATCAATATAAACAAATGTAACGTATTGCGCATGCATATATCTACATAAGTCGAAATAATCATAACTGTATGATTAAACGATTGCTGAACAATCACTGGAAAGAATAACTTCCTCAAAATGTATATGTCTATGAGCACGGAGAAATTTAATGTGGAACGATCAGATAAAACTAATCTCAGGAAAGGCAGTTGGCAGTTGCCAGACAGAAATTTATAGGAAGGTTCTCAGGAAATGTAGTTCGTCAAGAAACGAGATAGCTACAAAACCCTCATTCGAGCAATATCAAAATATTGTTCGTCATAATGGGTCCTACCAGATAGGACTGGTGGAGCACACAGAGAAGATCCAAAGAAGAGCAGCGAGTTTCGTTATAGATTCATTTTGTAAGCACGAAAGCATCACGGAGAGGATCATCTGTCTCCATTGGCAGACACTGAAAGAGAGGCTTTCAAAATCACCCTGGTTTACATTAAAGGTTGTAGAAAAATAAACAAATACATTGTTTTTTCCTACGTATATCTTGCGAAAAGACCACGGAAATATCATTTGAGAAGTTCGAGCCCATTCGGAGGCTTCCCGACTATCGATCTTGCAGCGAACCTTTCGCGACTGGAACAGGTTAGCAGGGATGTGGCAGTGGTACGCAATGTACTTTCCGCAATGTGCTTGCGAAGTATGGATGTAGTTGTAGACGTAGAACGTAACATGATAATCCGATGTGGAAGTCGTCACCAACAGTACCACAACCGTCACTGAAAAACGCACCTCGAATTCTCCCGAAATTGAGCGATGTACTTGGCAAATAGTTTGATAAACATTCTCTTTGCCACTTGCCCGATAAACGCTAAATTTCGTTACCCAAAACAATGTCACGTGGTGGTTTCCCAGATGGGCGCTAACGTTCTTAGCAAATCTAAATGGACGCGGGTCTGTGGATCGTCATCACAATGCTTGGGTCGCTTTTCCGTAATGCCGAGAAACTATCAATCCAGTAAAGCTCATTAGGTGAGTTCGTGAAAACTAATCCCGTGAACACATAACACTCCTTCTACCGTCGATTAATTTAACTAGGCCAAGAGATGTCCAATATATCTACGGTAATGGCTGCTGGCGGCGGAGGATATTTCCCAGACGTATCGTCAGAGTGCAGATGCGAGGCGGGCAACGCCGAGGACGTTGGTTCGCAAGTTTGTGTTCCGACTGGAAAGCAGGTTACTGGGTCGTCGCAGAAGGGCCGGGCTGTAAAACTCTCTGCGTGCGCCTGCCACGCCACGCTACGGCAGCCAGCACTCAGCAACTGACTCATTCAATTACTCGCGGCGGCGTGCCGGGCGCAGATAAGCTGAACGGCTGCACTGCGACTGCCGCCGGCAAACTCCCAGAGCGTCCCCTGGGAGCGGCTACACTTGTCCCGCAGTGGCTAAATATAGAACGTCCGATTCACAGATAATCTCTGACACATTGCCGGTTGAGAAGCTGACATGAGGCACGTGCTGGAAATGCTATTACTGCTCATGGATCCGTTGCAGCTACTTCTAGGCACGTCAGCTGGCACCAGTGCTGCAGTAGGGATGGGAAAAACAGACCGGTTAAAACCGATAGCGATATTTTAGTTCTGAATAGCTGGTATCAGTCTGCTGACTGATCTGATGTGGCCCGCCACGAATTCCTCCCGTGTGCCAACCTCTTCAACTCAGAGTAGCACTTGCCACCTACGTCCTTAATTATTTGCTGTTAGTATTCCAGTCTCTGCCTTCCTCTAAAATTTTTGTCCTCTTCACCTTCTTCTAGTACTTTGGAAGTAATTTCCTCACATCTTAACACATGTGCTGTCATTCTGTCCCTTCTCTTTATCAGTGATTTCCCGATATTCCTTTCCTCTCCGATTCTCTGCAGAACCTTCTCATTTCTAACCTTATCAGTTCATCTAATTATCAACATTGGTCTGTAGCACCACAAGTGAAATTCTTCGATTCTCTTATGTTGCAGTTTTCATACAGTCCATGTTTCACTACCATAATATACCGTGTTCCAAACGTACATTCTCAGAAATTTCTTCCTCAAATTAAAGCCTATGTTTGATAATAGTAGACTTCTCTTGGACAGAAACTCCCTTTTCTCCATTGCTAGTCTGCTTTTGATGTCCTCGCTTCTCCGTCCATTGTTGGTTATTTTGCTGCCTAGGTAGCAGAATTCAGTAAGTTCACCTACTTCATGGCCATCAATCCTCATGTAAAGTTCTCATTTCTGCTAAGTCTCATTACTTTTGTTTTTCTTCGATTTACTCTCAATCCATATTCTGCACTCATAAATTATTTATTTTTTCAGCAGATCACGTAATTCTTCTTCATTTTAACTCAGCATAGGGATATCAGTGAATCGTATCATTGATATCTCTTCGCCGCGCGGGGCAGCCGTACGGCCTGAGGCGAGGCTCCCCACGTCGAAGATTTGATTCCTCCCTCGGGTATGGGTGCGTGTTGTCCTTAGTGTAAGTTAGGTTAAGTTAGATTAAGTAGTGTGTAAGTAGGACTTAGTAACTAGTCTATAGTTGGGTTACCTGCTTAGTAGTAAATTAACACACTAATTTGCCCATTGCATTTTCCTCATAGTTTACCTAATAACTAGTGACTAAAATAGAACAGCTGCAACTTATACCATTGTATCACTATTTCGGCCCACTAATCACATAAGGCAGTGGGCTAAATTGTATAATTAATAAGTTTTTCTGGAAATAAAGAAATTCTTTTTTAAAAAAAAGTAGTTTGTAAGCCTAGCAGTTTGGTCCCATAGAACGTACCACCAATTTCCATCATTGCTGCTTGATGTACAGTTTGAACAGTAGGGGTGAAAAACTACATCCCCGTCTTACGCCACTTTTAATCCGAGCATTTCACTCATGGTTGTCCACTCTTATCAGTCTCTCTTGGCTCATGTACTTGTACATTACTCGTCTCTCCCCGTAGCTAACGCCTATTTTTCTAAGAATCCCGAATATCTTACACCATTTCACATTGTCGAACGATTTTTTCAGGTAGACAAATCCTGTGATCGTGTCTTGATTTTTCTTCAGTTATGCTTCCATTATCAACCACAGTGTCAGAATTGACTCTCTCGTTCCTTTACCTTTCATAAAGCCTAACTGATCGTCATCTAGCACATCCTAAATTTTCTTTTCCGTTCTTCTGTATATTATTCTTGTCAACAAGTCAGACGGTGTGACATTCTACACACTAACGTGAATTCCCCCAATGATTCTAGAAATTATGATAGAATGTTATCTATCCTTTCTGCCTTAAATGATCTTAAGTCCTCCAAAGTTCTTTTAAATTCTGATTCTAATACTGGATCCCCTATCTCTTCTAAATCGACTCATGTTTCTTTTTCTGTCATATCAGTCAAATCTTCCCCGTCATAGAGGCCATCAACGTACTCTTCCCACCTATCCGCTCTCTCCTCAGCGTTTAACAGTAGAATTCCCGCTGCACTCCTAATCTTACTACCCTAGCTTTTAATTTCATCAAAGGTTATTTTTACTTTCCTATGTGCTGTGTCAATTCTTACGAAAATCTTTCCTTTTCTTCACATTTTTCATGCAGCCACTTCGTCTTAGCATCCCTGCACTTCCTATTTGTTGCATTCCTCGGTGACTTGTATTTCTGCATTCCTGAATTTCCCTGAACATATCTATACCTCTTTCCTTCATCTATGAACTGTAATATTTCTTCTATTACCCACGGGCTCTTCGCACTTACCTTCTTTGAACGGATCTTTTTTCTTTCCATCTTCGGTAATTGCCCTTTTTAGAGATGTTCGGTCCTCTGTACTGCCTACCGAGCTATTCCTTAGTGGTGTATCTATAGCCTTAGAGAACTTCAAGCGTATCTAGCCATTCCTTAGTACTTCCGTATCCCACTTCTTTGCGCAGTGATTCTTCCTGACTAATCTCTTGAAAATCAGCCTACTCTTCATTACTACTACACTGTGATATGAGTCTATATCTACTCCTGGGTACGCCTTACAATCCAGTTCCTGAGTTCGGAAAATCTGTCTGGCATTGATGTAATCTAACTGAAATCTTCCGTATTACCCGGCCCTTTTCCAAGTATACCTATTCATCTTCAGATTCTTGAATAGAGTGTTCGCTATTATTAACTGGAATTAATTAAAGAACTCAGTCTTCATCGTCTCTCATTCCTTGTCCCAAGCCAATATTCTTCTGTAATCTTTCTTCCCCCCATGAACCATGGACCTTGCCGTTGGTGGGGAGGCTTGCGTGCCTCAGCGATACAGATGGCCGTACCGTAGGTGCAACCATAACGGAGGGGTATCTGTTGAGAGGCCAGACAAACGTGTGGTTCCTGAAGAAGGGCAGCAGCCTTTTCAGTAGTTGCAGGGGCAACAGTCTGGATGATTGACTGATCTGGCCTTGCAACATTAACCAAAACGGCCTTGCTGTGCTGGTACTGCGAACGGTTGAAAGCAAGGGGAAACTACAGCCGTAATTTTTTCCGAGGACATGCAGCTTTACTGTATGATTAAATGATGATGGCGTCCTCTTGGGTAAAATATTCCGGAGGTAAAATAGTCCCCCATTCGGATCTCCGGGCGGGGAAGAACCTGGAAGAACCCTGGAGATACTAAAAGGTATCAGATAGATTATATAATGGTAAGACAGAGATTTAGGAACCAGGTTTTAAGTTGTAAGACATTACCAGGGGCAGATGTGGACTCTGACCACAATCTATTGGTTATGACCTGTAGGTTAAAACTGAAGAAACTGCAAAATGTGGGAAATTAAGGAGATGGGACCTGGATAAACTGAAAGAACCAGAGGTTGTACAGAGTTTCAGTTAGAGCATAAGGGAACAATTGACAGGAATAGGGGAAAGAAATACAGTAGAAGAAGAATGGCTAGCTCTGAGGGATGAAGTAGTGAAGGCAGCAGAGGATAAAGTAGGTAAAAAGGCAAGGGCTGCTAGAAATCCTTGGGTAACAGAAGAAATATTGAATTTAATTGATGAAAGGAGAAAATATAAAAATGCAGTAAATGAAGCAGACAAAAAGGAATACAAACGTCTCAAAAATGAGATCGACAGGAAGTGCAAAATGGCTAAACAGGGATGGCTAGAGGACAAATGTAAGGATGTAGAAGCTTTTCTCACTAGGGGTAAGATAGATACTGCCTACAGGAAAATTAAAGAGACCTTTGGAGAGAAGAGAACCACGTGTATGAATATCAAGAGCTCAGATGGCAGCCCAGTTCTAAGCAAAGAAGGGAAGGCAGAAAGGTGGAAGGAGTATATAGAAGGTTTATACAAGGGCGATGTACTTGAGGAAAATATTATGGAAATGGAAGAGGATGTAGATGAAGACGAAATGGGAGATACGATACTGCGCTAAGAGTTTGACAGAGCACTGAAAGACCTGAGTCGAAACAAGGCCCCCGGAGTGGACAACATTCCATTAGAACTACTGACGGCCTCGGGAGAGCCAGTCATGACAAAACTACCAGCTGGTGAGCAAGATGTATGAGACAGGCGAAATACCCTCAGACTTAAAGAAGAATATAATAATTCCAATCCCAAAGAAAGCAGGTGCTGACAGATGTGAAAATTACTGAACTATCAGTTTAATAAGTCACAGCTGCAAAAAACTAACGCGAATTCTTTACAGACGAATGGAAAAACTGGTAGATGCGGACCTCGGGGAGGATCAGTTTGGATTCCGTAGAAATGTTGGAACACGTGAGGCAATACTGACCTTACGACTTATCTTAGAAGAAAGATTAAGAAAAGGCAAACTTACGTTTCTAGCATTTGTAGACTTAGAGAAAGCTTTTGACAATGTTGACTGGAATACTCTTTTTCAAATTCTTAAGGTGGCAGGGGTAAAACACAGGGAGCGAAAGGCTTTTTACAATTTGTACAGAAACCAGATGGCGGTCATAAGAGTCGAGGGGCATGAAAGGGAAGCAGTGATTGGGAAAGGAGTGAGACAGGGTTGTAGCCTCTCCCCGTTGTTATTCAATCTGTATATTGAGCAAGCAGTAAAGGAATCAAAAGAAAAATTCGGAGTAGGTATTAAAATCCATGGAGAAGAAACAAAAACTTTGAGTTTCGCTGATGACATTGTAATTCCTTTAGAGACAGCAAAGGACTTGGAAGAGCAGTTGAACAGAATGGACAGTGTCATGAAAGGAGTGTATAAGATGAACATCAACAAAAGTTAAATGAGGATAATGGAATATAGTCAAATCAAATCGCGTGATGCTGAGGGAATTAGATTAGCAAATGAGACACTTAAAGTAGTAAAGGAGTTTTGCTATTTACGAAGTAAAATAACTGATGATGGTCGAAGTAGAGAGGATATAAAATGTAGACTGGCAATGGCAAGGAAAGCGTTTCTGAAGAAGAGAAATTTGTTAACATCGAATATAGATTTATGTATCAGGAAGTCGTTTCTGAAAGTATTTGTCTGGAGTGTAGCCATGTATGGAAGTGAAACATGGACGATAACTAATTTGGACAAGAAGAGAATAGAAGCTTTCGAAATGTGGTGCTACAGAAGAATACTGAAGATAAGGTGGATAGATCACGTAACTAATGAGGAGGTATTGAATAGAATTGGGGAGAAGAGAAGTTTGTGGCACAACTTGACCAGAAGAAGGGATCGGTTGGTAGGACATGTTTTGAGGCATCAAGGGATCACAAATTTAGCATTGGACGGCAGCGTGGAGGGTAAAAATCGTAGAGGGAGACCGAGAGATGAGTACACTAAGCAGATTCAGAGGGATGTAGGTTGCAGTAGATACTAGGTGATGAAGAAGCTTGCACAGGATAGAGTAGCATGGAGAGATGCATCAAACCAGTCTCAGGACTGAAGACAACAACAACAACATGTTTCTTCGTCACCCTACAGCTGCATTCCAGTTCCCCATGACTATTGGATTTTCGTTTCCCTTTACGTACTGTATTATCCTTTCAATATCCTCATATAATTTGTATATCTCTTCATCTTTAGTTAGCGACTTCGCCATGTATATCTGAACTATTGTTATCAATGTTGGTTTTCTATGATTGTGATAAGAGCAAACCTGAAATATGTGATCAAAAGTATCCGGACACTCCTCAAAAGATACGTTTTTCATATTTGGTGCATTGTGCTGCCACCTACTGCCAGGTACTCCTTATCAGCGACTTCAGTAGTCATTAGACATCGTGAGAGAGCTGAACGAGGCCCTGTGCGGAACTCACGTTCTTCGAACGTGGTCAGGTGATTGGGTGTCACTTGTGTCATAATGTCTGTACGCGATATTTCCACAATCCTAAACATCACTAGGTACTTTGTGTCCGATGTTATAGTGAAATGGAAACGGGAAGAGACACTTGCAGCACAAAAGCGTACAGGTCAACCTCGTCTATTGGCTGAGAGAGATCGCCGACAATTGAAGAGGGTTGTAATGTGTAATAGGCACACATCTATCCAGACCATCACACAGGAATTCTAAACTACATCAGGATCCACTGCAAGTACAATGAGAGTTAGCTGACAGGTGAAAAAACGTGGATTTCATGGTCGACCGGCTACTCATAAGCCACACATCACGCCTGTAAATGTCAAATGACGCCGTACTTGGTGTAAGGTGCGTAAACATTGATCATTGTCCAGTGAAAAACTTGTGCGGAGTGACGAATCACGGTACACAATGTGGCGATCCGAAGGCAGGTTGTGGGTATGGAGAATTCCCGGTGTACGTCATCTGCCAGCGTGTCTAGTGACAGCAGTAAAATTCGGAGATGGCGGTGTTATGGTGTGGTCGAGTTTTTCATGGAGGGGATTGAACCCCTTGTTTTGCGCGGCGCTATTACAGCACAGGCCTACAATGATGTTTTGAGCACCGTCTTGCTTTCCACTGTCTAAGAGAAATTCGAGGATGTCGATCACATCTTTCAACACGATCGTGCACATTTTCATAACGCATGGCCTGTGGCGGAGTGGTTACACTACAATAACAACATCCCTTAATGGACTGGCCTGTACGGAGTCCTGACCTGAATCCTATAGAACATCTTTGGGGTGTTTTGGAACGCCAACTTCCTGCCTGGCCTTATTGACCGACATCGATTCCTTCCGCAAGAAATCTTTCAGCAGTTGATTGAACGTATGCATGCGAAAGTGGAAACTGTCATCAAGGTTAAGAGTAGGCTAATATCGTATTGAATTCCAGCATTATCAATGGAGGGCGCCACGAACGTGTAAGTCATTTTCATCCAGGTGTCCGGATACTTTTCTATCACGTAGTGTATCACTTAACTGTTCACAGTAACATACTCTCTGCCGCACCTTCCTACACGTAATGAATCATATTTTCTGCTATTGTTGATATTATTCCATACTCATCTGACGCGAAATGGTTGTCTTGTTTCCATTTCACTTCATTAACCCTCGCTATATCTAGATTGAGCCTTTGCATTTCCGTTTCCAGATTTTCTATCTTCCCTACGACGTTCAAGTTTTTGAAATTCCCGGTCCGACACGTAAAACGTTATCTTTTCAATGGTTATTCAGTATTTTTCTCATGGTCACCTCTCTCTAGGCACTCCTATCCCGGAGATCCGAATAGGGAAATATTCCGAAATCTTTTGCAGGTGGAAAGATAATCATGTCACTTTTTCTATAACAGGCCACATGTCCTTTGGGTACACTTTATGTGCCTTTAATTCAGTGGTTTCCGTTTCCTTTTGCATCCTCATGCTGTTGATCATTGCTGATTCTTCCGCAACATCTCCAGTCTGGCCGTATTTTAGGAAGTGCGGTATCAATGAAGTACAGTGTTCCATTTGCTTTAAAAGATTAGGAAAGGGAGGAGACATAACATACTTGCCACATGATATAAGGAGAAAACATAAATTGTTTTCACATTTCACAATTTAAAAAAAAAATGTAGCTGATATGTTGCCTGCATCTACATAGCATGCCTGTATTTGCTTGTAACACTTCAAAACCGACGAATTAACACGAAAGATAGTGTTCTCCAACATTAGTCTTCACTTTGTAGCACTGAATATTCGTAATGCAAAAACAGTGGCCTGATTCTCGATTACAACTTGATTTTTGAGCGGCGTTTCAAAACCATAGAATCAACTGGAGAATATTGTTGATTTTTTCTAATATTCAACACTTCATATATTTTCGACAAAAGCAGCGAATGGTGGACGGATCCAGTTTTCTTTTATTTGCCATTTAATTTAATATTTTGATTCTATGTACCTTGAAGTTGAGGGAGCCAATGTTTTGCAGTCTTCATTTGATTTCTATATTATTCCACGAAATAATAGGAACAAAAAAAAGAAATTAATTTATTTCAGAAACCTGTAATTCTGTGCGGTTTTAACGCTCAAGCTAAACTGACCTGGAAACAAAACCGATTGAAAGGCACAGACTCGTATTTAGTTGGAAAATGGAGCGCACTGGTTGTACACTGAAAATCGAACACTTATTATTACAAAAGGTTTATAAATTTTCAGTGGCCCAACAACACTTTCGGTACAATGGCTGTAAAACCAACAGCTTGCCTTACCATTTCATTTATTTTGCTAATGGCAAGTGTTAGTCTCTTCCTTTATTTCAGTTTCAACAATCATTAGTTAATAAATTCCATCTGGCACTGAATTACTTTTGTTTTGTTTTCTAACATTATCTTACAAGCGTTTATACAAAGACAATACCTCCAAAAAGTTTGAACAAGTATATTACAACATTTTTAAAACACCCTCCATTGAACAAAGTTGCTTTTTAGTCCTTTAAGTTGAAATTAAAAAGTAAAACTTAGGCAATACAGGAAGACAGCTCTTTTAGAACAATTTATAAATTAACAACTCTGGAGGACGCTTGCCATTAAATTTCCATAAGTTAAATCAGTCTACCAAAAGCATTTACAAGAGTACTTAAAAACAAATAATTTAACCACATCTCAAGCAGAAAATCATCAGCTTAAGTTCTCAAGCGACCATTTACAGTTAGTTAACCAAAAGAAATGCAACTTATAAAATTCAGTTAACCAGGAACTGTTAACGGCATATTAACCTATGAGCTCTCCACTGTTTCCGGTAATTACTACTCTTGGCCAATGCACACAGTCCTGAAACAAGAAAATTTCCTGTGTACTATACAACCGTACGCAATGAGATGTGACAACAGAGAAGACAGCCTTATATCAAAGTACCATGTACAGACCAATCTTACGTAAAGTGACTTAGCACCTACCCTCCCCTAGTACCGGCCGTGGCTTTGTATTACTCGTACCACACTTCTCAGGCCTGGTTACCAGAACGACAGATCTTTCTCCATAAGTGCAGCAGGTTATAGTTCGTGCCTTATTTCCTCCAAACCAAATCAACTTATTCGTTACCAGCGCTGTCTATATTTCTTCACCTCATAGATCAGCTTCACAACAAACCTCTACGCGGTTCTAGAACAAGATCACTTCATCGGGTGAAACCTTGTTTTCAGTGACCAAAAGTTCCAAAAGCGGCATACCATCATTCCACACAAGATGGCTATCATGGCGTCCTTCCTCCGAACTAGCAAACACCCAAGCATGTGCCTTAAATCATACACGTACGCTCCTGTGATGCCGGCAGCCTACCTAGTGCCGTCCACCCTCTAGAGGACCGAAAACCGATTGTTTCAGCGGTAACTTCCATCTCTACGCTACAGACTGCCATTGGCCCATTTAAAACGTTAACAATGAGAATGCTGCTGGTGGTTGCCACCGCAGGGATTTCTCTACTCATGTTGCGTGTTGCGCATGCGTACAGGGCACTTTCCGTAACCTTGCTCCTCGCGCATCTGACAGTGGAATCTCGTATCTCATCCGCTTATTTTTCCGTATTAATTAGCTGGCTTGATTGTTGTTAAAACAAAGGTATTTTTCGTTGTGGTCAAATATTTTTTTACAAAATTTCAATCAACAGCTTTCTCCTCAAAATGAGAAAAATATTTTGTTGGCACATATCCACTTAGGTAGAAATGCTCATCGTAATAACATAAGAGAAATCACAGCTTGTACGAAAGGATTTAAGTATTCAGTTTTCCTGATCGCAAGTTGGTTCGGTGAACCCTATGCTAGACAATTTTAGTGTGACTTGCGGAATAGTCGTGAGACGTAGATGTACGTGAATAATTGTGTTGCTTTACAATGTCAGGTGCGGTTCCCTCTTAGTCATGATAATATTCAAGAAAAGGAGTGTAAAAGCTGTGAGGGAAAAGAGAGGTTGGAACTGATCCAACAAGTAAACAAACTACGGGCACAAGATGCAAGTGCTACTCTGAGATGAAGACGTCAGCGCATTGTCGAGATTCGTTGCACACCGTCGCATAAAACCAGACAGAAAATTCAGGAAAAAAAAAAAAAACTGGGTGAAAGCAAACTCCATCCACAAAATTTCAGAGGTTGTCTTTTCAGGATTTTTGTGTTAGGAAAAAATGGTCTCTGGTGGCTCGTTATTGAATAATAACAAAAAAAGTGCAAATGAGTGTGAAATCTTATGGGATTTCACTGCTAAGGTCATCAGTCCCTAAGCTTACACACTACTTAACCCAAAACATCATAAGGACAAACACACACACCCGTGCCCGAGGGAGGACTCTTACCTGCGCCTGGACTAGCCGCACAGTCCATGACTGCAGCGCCTGAGACCGCTCGGCAAATCCGGAGCCGCGAATACTAACATTCCAATTGATTTCTTAACCCCATTTATCCATGTATCTCCACTGCACTGAAAATATCTCTTCATCTGTGCGAATGTCGACGTTATGCGACATGTATTTTGTTCAGAAAGAAACCTGTACCGTTCGCTAACGGCGCTTATGTTGACAACAGTATGTGAAGAGTGATACACAGCTTTGTGGATAGGCTTACTGACGAAGAGTGGGCCAACATCCACATCGTCAATGAGTTCACCGAATGCAATGGAGGAGCAGCATAGTGACTCTCTCATAAAGGTGCTCTTGTTTCGTCTGTTCTTGCATTACTCTACGTTTGGTGTGGTACGTTTCCAGATTCCATATAATACGCTTCTACACTGCTGCGTTTTACAGAAAGAAATGTATTTCGATTAACAAAGGAAATAAATAACAACTGCACTATTATTCAGTAAGGAACTGCTAGAGACCACAATACCTAAACGCTAAGAAAATATCCCTGATCAACCGTTGAAACAGGGTCGATTGAATTCGGATTCGCCAGTAGATGTAATCACAGACTCTACACAACAGACGAAGCCTCAGAGAAAATTGTCACATTTCTGCCCACTTACAAAGGCAAAGGTATACTTAGAAGTAGTCGATATGACATAAAGTGGGCCACTTGCGATAATACACAGACGACTTCACCGTCCGCCTGCCGGTCGGTGCACCTGCGCTTTACCGTGGAGGGGGGGAGGAGAGGGGCGTGGCACTTCGGTATGTGGCGCACATGACTCTACCTGACGTATGACCACAACAGAGCCTCATTGGCAACTACAAATTCTGACCGTCCGTCCTGGCTGGTCGTCGGCTGAACGGGAAAGTTCTTGAGTTCTCAACCGGCGTCGTGTCTGATTGCGCCGTGTGGGCACCCTGCCATCTGAGGCCATGCTGTTGCCAGCAAGACGGAGGTGCGGGTTCGTGCCTGGGTGTCGCCGTGTTCTCATAGCTAGCAGTGTAACACCACCACTCTGCCACATCAACACTGGACACTTTGCCAGTGAGTAATGTTTACAATGTGAGATCGGTCCGTGGTAGTGTTGCGCTGAGCCCGGCAGCTACCGTCGTCCTTACGACACATCACATCTGTGGCTGTGGTTTGATGCTTGACCACACCACGTGACACAGACGTCGTGGATTGATGACAGGCTGTGCCACTTAACCTAGATACCTAGCTGTAGCTGTTTTAACTTGTCGAAACAACAGAGTTTTCATGCAAACCGTTTGTATTTCTGCAGCGTCCTTGCACCTCCAACTGTCACCTGTAGCCCTCGCCTGTCCATGAAACCCACATTTTTCTCCAATTAATTTAATTTATTGCATGTTTTGACACTTAGTGCCCAGGTTTTTAAATATAGGCCTTCATATTTTACAATTTTTCACGCGGTTACATAAACTGTCCCTTATTTCAAGCAAATACTGCTTTTATCAATAAAAAAGTAGTAATAATTAGTTACAGATAAAAATTACTTTAAGAAACAGAAATGGACGGTGTTAAGTAAGAATGTTATTCATTGGTTGCAATTAAAAGGAATTTAGTTATGATCGGAAAGATTAGAGACGAGTTGTTGAATTTCGATCCCTGCGTCCACCTCTGGTTCGTATTCTTACAAGAAAAATACTAATACTATATAAGTTTTACGTCACTCTAGGTACAATAACTTGTCACAGCTATTGTACTATGAGATTTGGTCAAGAAATTGTTGTCAATATTGTTTTCACTGATGCTTGCATCAGTTTCACAAACTTCCTGTAAGGTGTTACTCATGCTGGTTGTTTTTTGGTTTCTGGGTCTCATGTCAGTTAAGTTGTGTCGTTCTTTCATGTACTAACGTTGCACGGTCCTTGAGACCGAGTCTAGCGTACTGTCGCTTTGTCCAAATCGTCGTATGTGTGCTTTAGACGTCACGCCTGTGTGAAAGGTGTACAGCGTATTACGACGTGTTCTGGGGAGCCTTTCTCCCTGCAAGTACGTATTGCCTTTCATTAACATGCATGCGGCGTAAATGCATTGAGTAAGAGCCGTGTCCAGTAAGGAAGTCGACCATATCTCTGCCTGGGGCAATGTATCTCATTCCTAACCGTTCTCTTATGGTTTGGAATAAGATATAAACTCTCTGGCCTTTATCACTGCTGTCTCATTCCCATTAACAGTTATCTGGTTGCAATCTCCTTAAATGGGGTTTTTCAGATTTCTTTCCCTGTGATGTAGTTATTTTGTACAGTGCTCCCATCATAATAAATCTGATGCAGTCCGATATCTGATGCTGTAGTCCATCCGGTAAAATCGCTCACTGTGCTTCAAGTGAAGTAATACTTTCTCCAAACAAGTGTTCTGTCAATAATAAAGCCCATGCACTATGCCTATCTACTAGTCGAAAAGAATGCGATCGATTCCGAGTATCGCAGTGATGCGTACGTGAAGTTCAAGCCATAATCTTAGCAGTGCAGTGTTTATCGTGGCTAGTTTGTGTAATAGTCTTTCGGCCTTGTTCTAAACTATTTGTATGTAGTTATAAAAGTTTAGTCGTTCGTCAATGTGCATGCCACATTATCATGTTGTCTTGTTGAGTTAGGAAAGTGTTGTCTAGATTGATTACTGCATTTCTTTGTAGTTTGTTTTTCCACATTCTGTAGACTCAGTACAATGAAAAACCAGCCAAAGTTGTAAATTTCACTTTGTTTTATTCCCTCGATGGATAGTTTCGGCCGAGACCCATTTTAAAATCATCGTAACATAATCGAAAATGACATTTCCGAAAATATAAAATCTATGTCAAAAATGTGCGAAAGAACAGTAACAGCGTTTACAAATTATTGACATGGTTTTAATATTTTTCGATTATGTTACGATGATTTGAAAATGGCTCCTGGCCGGAAACTAGTCATTGAGGCGATAAAAAAGTAAAATTTGTGACTTTGGCTGGTTTTTCGTTGTACTGACTAACAAAAACTGCTGACCCACAGCTATCCAGATGTTTGAAGTTCGTACTCTCTGTAGACTGTTTTGTTTTCTGCTATGTTTAATTTTCAGTTTTTACACCAACTGATCATCTGGTTTAATATATTGACTGATTTACTTTCTTGAAGAGTTCTTGAGTCCCTGCTGTCGTCAATAATACGTCTGCATAAGCAACATCTCCCTAGTGTCTACAAATCCCTCTATCATTGATAGTAGTGGTTCAAAGGAAATATGCCTAAAAATTGTTCCACGGACAGAGCACTGTCGACAGAACTTTGCTATATCTCTCACGACACTAAGTTAATGCATAGTTACGATAGTCAATATAACGCCGAAGGTATTTGCAATTCTCTAAGACGTGCAAACATCGCAGGCCACCACAGATTGTCAGTCAGGATTGCCACGACGTACTCATGTACCGAAGTTCGAAAAAAAAAAAAAAATTTTTAGTGCTGGACTTATGTTGACCAAGGCCACAAGTGCGGATTACACAAGTGCAGATTCTGGGCCAAGCTAGTAAATTAAGTAGACATGTTGGTTTATATGACTTTGGCTATGACGAGTCCTTAAGGACCGATTTCCGAATGATGACTGTGCTTGCAGTTTCCCAAGTTTCAGATATCTCCTCTATCCGAAGTGCCTCATTTAAGACATTTGTAAGATATGGTGTAATCTTTAGGGCAATTTGCTGTACTGCTTTTGAATAGACGTCATCAGGACCTGGGGTTCTCTTCCTTTTATGCTTTCCATCGTCAAAGCGATCTAGTCTCACACGAAAAGCCAAATGGCTGTGTCTGACGCCTGTTTCGCATCTTTTTTCAGTTGAGCTTGAGCGTGGTTAACTGTTCGTGAGTCTTCGTCTGGGAGAATTTGGGGCACCAAGTATTGTGCTCCGCTTCTCCGTCCTTGAGTCATTACACCTTCAGATTGTCAGCGTGGACAAAATTAGTAGGAGACTCAATCTGTTTGCCAACTGTCTGTATGACACTCCCCAAATTTAGTCTGGGATTACTGGGATTACTGTCTGTACTTGGTTGTCCCATTGTCATCATCTTGTTTCTAGGGATATTGGTTGTTATCTGAATTTAGTGTTCATGTATGTGTTGAGTCTTGATTCTTTGTTCCATGCTGTTTTGTTCTTTTACTACTGCCTTTGCTTCTGTCCTGGTAATTTCCATAGCTTTGTTAACTTCTAGGCTTCACGGATATTTCACCCGAGTGCTGTCTGTCTGTGCTTGAAGAAATGATCATCACAATAACATAAGATAAATGAGGGCTCGCACAGAAAAATTTATGTGCGCGTTTTTCCGGCGCCCCGTTCGAGAATGGAACGGTACAGAGACCGCTTGAAAGTGGGTCATTGAACCCTCTGTCAGGTACTTTATTGTCAATAACAGATGTGGCGTCCCGTCTCCCCTTTTGTTGCCGCTGTTGATGTTGATCCTCTACTGCTACAGCTCGGTCGGTGGAATGGATACGCGACGCGCAGTGATGGTTGTCCCCGTTGAATAACGTGGAGCAGCACCTGAAAATCTCTAAAGAAATTGTTCCTCGCGTAGTGTATGAAAGTCCGTTTGCGAGTCCGCACAGTCGTCTCAGCGAAGCGAACTGCTGATTTTAATTGTCTGTTATGGTTTGCTATCCCCAGTTAATTATTTATTGCAGTATTGAGTTAATCATCCGTCACCGGCTTCGTCCCACACCACTCAAGCGAGGAAAAATTCATTTGCGGTTCAGTATCAGTAGTTGCTGATACGTTGCCAGGCAGAATTGTTCACCGCAGCTCGGCGCAAATCCAGAGATAATCTATAATGCTATCTTGCTTTCGTGCGTCGTAATATTATTTCGGCAAAACACTCCTTTCAATGCTCAATATTCATCAAGTCACTCTTTCAATTAAAATGTTCACAGTTAATTAATTTTGATCATCAACTATCACACAGTTCAAATAATGTTGGCGCCAACACGTGAGATTTCCATTACTGACGAACAATTTTTATTTTTCCTTCTTAGCAGTTAGTTTATAAGCATCACACCACACGCACACCGATGGATCAGCTCAATTACGATTCTTTTCAGTTCGGTGATCGTGACAGCTACGACAACTTTCACAATAGGCGTATTTGTATTATCTTCGTGTGGTCGTATTAATGTTTCCAACTCAAGGCTAATCAGGTATTGCAGTCTTCGACACTATGTCTATTCTTCGTTGTAACTGTTCACATTGATGAAGGTTGACTCCAACAATAATATCTCCAATAATTAAAGTTCATTAACTCGTCGTACACTATCAGAATATCACTTCAGTTCAAGTACTCAAGCCAGAATAACTGAGAAAAAAGTCCGCGCATCTCTATCACGCAATAGTACTTTTTTTTAAATAGAAACAATCTCGTAGCGTTCCGTTTGTAGTATTATAACAAACGGTGCTCTCTCACGACTTGATAGCAAGCAACCTAGCAAGCGACTAACATTTCCATGGTCGAGCAGTGGAGACGCATTGAATTTCCTTTTCTCCACGTTTACAACTCTCTTTCACAATCTCTGACCGACATATTACTTTGGACTTAACTTTTGACGTACTGATTTGCAGTTATTACTGAGATGTTCGATAGCTAATTAAAAATAACCTTTCCTTCTTTCTACCTTTATATCATGAGATACTCAGTAATTATGAAATTGGTGTTCATCAAAACTTTAAGGTTTTATATTACTGTCAAAGTTGTCGTACCTGTCAGGATAACACTGTTCCCTACTTTAAATTATCATGACATTCTTATTTGGATTTTCTGGTTTCTTGGGGTGTTACACAGAGTAATCACATAGATGTAGATGCTTTTCGAATCAGTAGCTTTGTTAATTGGTGAATGAAGTCGGTGCTTCCTTGCATTGTCTGTAACAAGGACGTCCCATATCTGTCTGCCTGGACGTAGGCAATCATCCTGATACAGAAGTGACCAGTTCTTCCTGTCCAAGGGTGTGTATCTTTTATTGCAGTCTCTGTAACAAAAATGTTCAAATGCGTGTGAAATGTTATGGGACTTAACTTCTAAGGTCATCAGTCGCTAAGCTTACACACTACTTAACCTAAATTATCCTAAGGAAGAACACACACACCCATGCCCAAGGTAGGTCTCGAACCTCCACCGGAACCAGCCGCGCAGTCCATGACTGCAGCGCCCCAGACCGCTCGGCTAGTCGCGCGCGGCGCAGTCTCTGTAAGTAAGGCTTTATGGTCAAAATGTGCAAATTCTTCCAATATTTTTGAATTGGCTACCTTGCTCAAGGCCCAGATTCACACCTGTGATATCTACACTGATAAACCAAAACATTTTGTAGGCTGCCTACAGCGAGGTTGTATGATACCTGGTGGCGCTGAGGGTGCACGATGCGGTAAAACAAGTACGGAGCAGAGACGATTGGGGAATCATTCTAGCGACAATAATTAGCGAAAATCCGCCGAGTTAATGACAGTGACAAAAGCCAGTGTAGTGCCTGGGAGCGAGTATCTAGGAACGGCGAAGCTGATCGGCTATTCGCCTCCTAATTTCGTGAGAGTCTATGGAAAGTGGTTGAAGAATACTGAAACCACAAGTGGGCGACAAGAAGTTGGATGCCCATATCTCATGACAGGAAATAGGAATCAGAGGCTAGACTGCTCACTAAAGCTGGAAAGGCGCCGATCTATGGCATATCTGACGACAGAATACAGTGCTGGCCCAGGCATAAGAGATTTGAAGTACACCGTTCAGGGCACAGTGCTAAATATGGTATTCCGCAGCAGATGACACCTGACACCTATGTACTTCCATGCTGACCCAACAACATCGTCAATCATGATTACAGTGGGCACGGGATCATCGAGATTGGACCGCGGAGCAATGGAATCGTGTCCTCTGGTCCGATTAATCCAGTTTATTGTTAAACCAAGTCGATGGTCGCGTCGAGATACGCCATAATCCTGGAGAACGGCTGCTCGAAACATGCAGCGCGGCACGGACGCAAGCTTCCATGCGACCTGAGGTAGTAATCCAAGGCATCAAGGCAACTGTGGATTACGTGAACATTATGAGGGACGACTTGTAGCCCGGTAGCTTGATGTTTTCCCCAAAAGCGATGACATCATCCAGTGGGATGACAAAGCATGTCACACGCTAGCATTGCGGTGCAATGGTTTCAGGAGCATGATAGTGCACTCACAATGATGTCTTGGCAATCGTGTTTGGCTTATCAGAATCTGTTAAAACCCAACTGGGACGTAATCGGGCGCAAGCTGCTCGCCCATAAACCAACCGTCCGCAAATAAGTGGAAGCGTGTGACCTGTGCGGGGTCATCTGCTGCCACAAACCTCTGGAAACCTATCAAGTACTTGTCGAGTCCATTTTACGCAGAAGCACTGCTGAATTGCATTCTAGAGGGGGACCAACACTTTTACGCAGGTGATGATAATGTTTGGCTCATCAGTGTATGTTGCTTGTGTAACCAGCCATTTCGTGAAATAAGGGTGTTCGGTCCACTTTGTTTATGACGTCATTTGCTATTTGTCCCCTTGTGTCTGTTGTTACATGGCGTAACGTGGAACGAGCATTTAAGTCAGGATAGATAGTTAGTTGCGGCCGGCTGGAGTGTCCGAGAGGTTGTAGGCACTACAGTCTGGAACCGCGCGACCGCTACGGTCGCAGGTTCGAATCCTGCCTCGGGCATGGATATATGTGATGTACTTGGGTGTAAGTAGTTCTACGTTCTAGGGGACTGATGACCACAGCAGTTACGTCCCATAATGCTGAGAGCCATTTGAACCATTTTGTTAGTTGCGTTGCCCACTACCTCTTGTAGTGTGTGAACGTAATGGTCTATTTCATGATGGTATAGAGCCAAACGGTTGCTAAGATGCATATCTCCGTTCTAGCCACAATTTCAAATGTCACAACATGCCTAGTAGTCAGTTGTGCAATTGTTATCACATTTATTACATTTATTCCTGTATTCACCACCATAATAGCTGCCATATCTTGGCGACCTCCAGAGTTCACACTAGAGGCACACCAAGCTCTTTCACTGCTCCGTCTAATTCTCTGCTTACAAGTATGCTCCTCATTACGTTAAGTTGCAATATCTTAATTTTGGGCTTTTAGTGAAAACGTAAAACTATAGTGTAAACTTAGTGAGGTGAAAGTGTGTTCTGCCATGTCCTCTTAGTTCTCCAGGATCAGTCGGCATGTTCTCCGATCTTTACATCATACGATCAGTCTGTTGCGTCGTTGGGTCATAAATATATTCCCTTTGGAGTGAATCATTTGTGTAATTATCGCTGTGCAGTTTGAGAGAGATATTTTTCTTTCAAATCCCTCACAATTTAGGTGGTGCCAGAGAGATAGCGTTTCTGTGTCGGTCGACGTTATTGATGGTGTTGATTTCACCATATTGAGTATGCTTTCAGCGTTGGCGCTGGTTCCATAGTAGCTCACTCGTGTCCTCAGCCTCTCTGCACCATCTGATACCTGTGAGTAGAGGCTGGCACAGTGATATCCTGTGGCGAGGCGGAGTGCCTCTCGTTGCAGTTATTATTGACTGATGGCTCAGATGTTCAGAGGGTTGGGTTAGCGTTAATGGAGATATGAATTATAGTTACATCACTTAGGTTGCCACTGTCCACTAGCGTGTTCACGTTTGTAAATCCACCTGACAGGAATCTTTCTGGCTTCATGTAACCCCGACACTTTGCACTGTCGTATGGGGTTTCAGCTGGTCCTGCTAGTGCATAATTTGTGCCATCATAAGAAATTTGTTATTTTCTGACATTATGTCTGTCTGTCATTGTGGTGATAAAGTACCTTCCGTATAATAGATGACTTGCTTTTTGTTGTTGAATTTTGCAGTATCCACGCATGAGTATTTTTAGCTTGATGTGGGCCTATGTATCTGGATATTTGTTGCAGTCAATAGAGATGATTTGTTTCTGTTTGTACGTGCTATACCAATTACTTCTCCTGAGTTTGTATTTAGTGCCTCTCTTTCCAGTTCTTCGATCTGCAGCAGCAGTCTCGTCAGAAAGGTTGTGCACTGAAAACCTTCACGTTTCAGTTCCCTTGCCACCTCATAATTAATTGATCCTACCGTCGTCGTATCATGGCTGTATTCTTTAGTGTCTGCGTTGCTCAGTTGGAACGCTTGTATATGCAGTAGTTGAGTGTTCTTGTAACATTTGGTACAGCAAGATAGTCATTAGCCCTTCATGGAAGATAGGCAAGCAAACGTGGTCTTTTTGAAGTAGGTTACGCGTGAGATGACTTCAATCACGTTGTTGACTGTTGAGTGACCCTATCCAGATTTTTAGGGTAGTTTCATCCCTGACACGAGCTTTGTAGGAGTCTACTAGTCGCACAGGTTGAGGTCATACAGTTCTGCCAAGATGGATCGATTTGTTGCAGTTGTGGAACGTGATGGACGATTAATAGCGACTGTCGTTTTTTCTATTCCTCACAAGTTCTTCTCTTCTTCTTCTTCTTCTTCTTCTTCTTCTTCTTCTGCGCTCCGTGGATTAGGTCACGTTGTCTGTTCAGGCTTCTAAACGTATAGAACCTTCGTTTCCCTTAAGAATTAGCATAACACTCTCCTTGGTATATTCAGTTTCGACATTTTATCAACATTCTGTCTCCTGTCATTTCTACATTTTACTATCGTTTTACGACGAATTTACTCCAAATCTTCAGTTACTTTTTCATTTGTAGTTTTATATGCAATAAAAATGCATTTTTAAATTTTATAAACCCGTTCTCTCTAATCTCATCGTTTACATAAACTACAAACAAAATAGGAGACAAGTTACAGCCCTACCTTATAACTTGTATTTTCTCGTTATACCTTCAGTTTCTGACATGTACGCTGATGATTGTCTGTCTGTACACACATTTCAGTACTTTCGACAGATGATTCATATTTCTCCTGGAGTCGCGATTTCCCAGAATTTGTCTTGAGACTCGGTCGAATGCTTTTTTGTAAACAATAAAAGGTAAATGACTTTAGAGGTTATATTCCGTTCTTCTTTCTTTTATCTGCTTCACTCTGAGAGTGGCATTTGTAGACGACCGTCCCTTTCTAAAACCATTCTTCTAGTTATAATACGTCTGTAAAAATACGAACATATTATCACACTTTTCAAATATTAAAGTTGTTTAGTTGACAAATGGAAAAGTCTGTTTGAAATAGTAACAGTTCAAGTTAAAGTACTTTGTTTTATTTTCCCTTTAGCAAGTAACACACTTCTCTAACAATACCTAAACTATTCCAGGCTTGTTTCGCATTGATACTGAAGTAACTATTGTTACGGTGCGTTTTCACATTAATCAAACAGGTAATCGTTAATTGCGGAAGCCTTTTATTTTTCGTTCTGATATCGATATGTTCATGCACAAAAGTAACTGATTCACAAACATGACACTGTTTGAACCATAAATTTCGTAACCAAATTCCGTTCGCCATTCCATGAACTACTCGAACGCTCTTTACGAACCGACGTAACAATTTCAACTCTTAGTTATCTTTCTACCAATTTGTTCATATTGTTTATCCGTGAGGCAGCTGTGCGCAACCGCTCAGTACGAAAGCCCAACAGCGACACTCTCCAGATTGAGATTTTCACTCTGCAGTGGAGTGTGCGCTGATATGAAATTTCCTGGCAGATAAAAACTGTGTGCCCGACCGAGACTCGAACTCGGAGCCTTTGCCTTTGGCGGGCAACTGCTCTACCATCTGAGCTACCGAAGCACGACTCACGCCCGGTCTCACAGCTTTACTTCTGCCAGTATATCGTCTCCTACCCTCCAAACTTTACAGAAGCTCTCCTGCGAATCTTACAGAACTAGCACCCGTGAAAGAAAGGATATTGCGGAGACATGGCTTAGCCACAGCCTGGGGGACGTTTCCAGAATTCTGTTCGATGGGGTTCATGTCTCGAGAACATGCTGGTCATTGTAGTCGAGAGATGTCGTTATACTGAAGGAAGTCTTTCACGAGATGTGCACGATGGAGGCGCGAATTGTCGTCCATGAAGACGAATGCCTCGCCAATATTCTGCCGATATGGTTGCACTATCGGTTGGAAGATGGCATTTTTGTTTCGTACCAGCGGCGTATGTCAGCCCCACATAATGCCACCCCAAAACAGCAGGGAAACTCCACCAAGCTGCATTCGCTGGACAGTGTGCCTAAGGCGTTCAGCCTGACCGGTTTGCCTCCAAACACGTCTCCGACGACTGTCTGATTAAAGACATATGCAACACTCATCGGTGAAGAGAACGTGATGCCAGTCCTGAGCGGTCCATTCGGCAAGTTTTGGGCCCATCTGTACCGCGCTGCATGGTGTCGTGGTTGTAAAGATGGACCTCGCCCTGGACGTCGGGGGTGAAGCTGCGCATCATGCAGCAATTTGCGTACAGTTTGAGTCATAATATGTCCTGTGGCTGCTCGAAATGCATTATTCAAAATGGTGGCTTTGCTGTCAGGGTTCCTCCGCGCCATATTCCGTAGGTAGCGGTCATCCACTGCAGTAGTAACCCTTGAACGGCCTGCGCTAGGCATGTCATCGACGGTTCCTGTCTATCTGTATCACCTCCATGTCCTAATAACATCGCTTTGATTCACTCCGAGACGCCTGGACACTGACCTTGTTGAGAGCCCTTGCTGGCAATAAGGAACAATACGGGGTTGAAACATAGACAATACGAGCTGTGTACCTCCTTCCTGCTGGAATTTCTGGAACTGATCGACTGTCGAATCCCCTCCCCCTCCCCCCGTCTAATAGGCGCTGCTCATGCATGTTTGTTTACATCTTTGGGTGGGTTTAGTGACATCTTTGATCAGTCAAACGAACTGCGTCTTTGATACAATAACTACAGTCAACGTCTATCTTCATGAGTTCTTGAAACTAAAAAGTACCTCACCTAAAGATTCCAAAGAGACATACAAAAACTATTAAAAACCTCAAATCCACCCTTCACAAAGCCATCTAAACAGAACTCCAGAGCGTTGACACACAATAGTTTACCAAAAAAAAATCTAGAGCCCAAAGTTCTAGTAAGACCTGTGATAGATTTCACAATTGTACCAGTACATCATTTAGCCAGACGCAAACGTCTCTACAAAAACACTATACTTACACAAATAACAGAACCTTAGAAAACACCAGTGTCCTAATCGGCAAATCAGATATGAATACCCAGTGCAGCTACACTACTCTCATTCGTCATCACATCAATGTACACCCACATACCAACTGCAGAAATAATTAGAATAATTGAGAGACAACTAAGACAGACAGACATTATACCACAAAGACAGAAGAAGTCTAAATTATTATGAAAGTAATCGGAGAACAAAAGTATGCCAAATTTAAAGTTGAATTCTACATCTGATAGGAAGGATTCCCCATGGAATCACTCATAAGTAGGCTGCTAGCTAACATCTTTCTTAATAATTTTGAAAACCAAATCTTCGAATAAATAATAAAACCATAACAGTACAGGGCAATATACTTGCACCACTATTTTGATGACGTAATTTGCTTTGTAGATGAAACACATAATTGGAAATTGCAGTCACACAGAGATATTAATATTGTCCTCCGAAAAATATGCTTCAGCTTTGAAACTGAAAGAGAAAAAAAGTAAATATCCTAGATATCCTAATTGAAAACAGAAACCACGGACACCAACATCAAACAGTACGACTATTCACAACAGTTCGAATCACATGACTGCCCACAAGCAATCTAGCTTAGATACCTCCTACATAGGCTGAACAGAACTTCAATGTACAAAAATAACTGCACACAGGAAGGAAAGATAATGAGACGATTGCCATAGAAAATAGTTACAAAATAAACACTCTCGACAAATCGAATCATAAAATAGAAATACGACTGACACCAGCGATACATAACAGTCTCACAGCACAACACACCAGTAATAGCCACACAACAGAGAAAACAAGGTGAAGAAACCACAAGCAGGGACACATGGCACACACTGAAGTATGACAACAAAATAACACACATAAAAAAGACATTATGAGAAAACAAGATATACGTGTGGTATATAATACAAACAACTGCCGGTCGCGGTGGTCTCACGGTTTTAGGCGTGCAGTCCGGAACCGTGAGACTGCTACGGTCGCAGGTTCGAATCCTGCCTCGGGCATGGATGTGTGTGATGTCTTTAGGTTAGTTAGGTTTAAATAGTTCTAAGTTCTAGGGGACTGATGACCACAGCAGTTGAGTCCCATAGTGCTCAGAGCCATTTGAACAAACACTCACTGCACAATAGATTAAAAATGCCTAACACCACCATACATAAATTCAACAAAGCAGATATACACCAACTAAGGTGCAAAGATTGTAATTCCTTATACTTACAGATATGTAGAAATATTAGAACAAGATATTCGGAACTCTTACGACCACTAAAATGTTACACTACACATTTCACATTTGCGAACCACCTCATTGATGTGTTGCGCCATTGAATTAGTAGAGTTTTCTGTCTAGCGCCACTGACTCAGATGTAGTATCAACTACCCCTCTTGCAGACCCATTGCCAGTATCTATGAGGAAGCGTTGGTATCTGACGGTAGCGTCCTTAGAAGGTCTTTGCTTGCCGGTATATATACGGCATTACCATTGTCGTGTCGTCTTCTCACAACGGGCTGGCTGCAGGTCTAGCCGTCTTGTAATCGTTGTCGTATTGTTTACAGTTTCGATTTCTTTTGAGAAAGCTTAGTCATTTTAAGGTATACGGTCAAAAGAATTTTGTGAATCTGTTCATTTCGTAAAAAAATGATTATATATTGTTAAATAAACGTTTTCCTTAGTTCCAGTAAGTACCACGTTTCACTCATTAGAAACAGCCGCCATCACAGTAGCATAGAACGAGACTTCCAAATCCTTAAACACGGTAATCATATGTGTAACAGCACACTATTCAGTACTATAACACACACACACACACACACACACACACACACACACACACACACACACACACACACACACACAGACACACACAGAGAGGACGAAATCAAACGGAACAAATTCAAAGCTCGCGGCGTTCAAAAACCAAAACAAAACAGTGAAACAAACTACGACAAAAGTAAGTCCGAAATTGTGCAGAGAAACGTACACCCAAGCCACGGTAACCTAACAAGATGCAGAGTTCACAAACGGAAAGGAGAAAAGGTGAGTAAACACTGTTAAAATATGAAGCATAATTTAATGAATAAGAAAATGCCCGAAGCAGTTCGTTATACCAAATCTTCACACAATGTTTACCTAAGTGCACAGGTCGGCCGAAGTACATAAAAACAACAAAAACATCTGTAGCTTAGGAAATGCCAAATACAGGAATGGTAATGCCAAAAATGAACATATGCCACGCCTTTACCGGAATATGTGTTTTAAAGTTTGGGTTATAAACAAATATTCAGTGTAAACAATGTACTAAAATACCTATTTTATGCAGAGGGTATGGTGTACTAATTTATACCTGTGGCTGCTTTCGGCTGGTAACCACAGGAAACATACAATGTAAAATAATAATTAAAGTACATACACTCCTGGAAATGGAAAAAAGAACACATTGACACCGGTGTGTCAGACCCACCATACTTGCTCCGGACACTGCGAGAGGGCTGTACAAGACATGATCACACGCACGGCACAGCGGACACACCAGGAACCGCGGTGTTAGCCGTCGAATGGCGCTAGCTGCGCAGCATTTGTGCACCGCCGCCGTCAGTGTCAGCCAGTTTGCCGTGGCATACGGAGCTCCATCGCAGTCTTTAACACTGGTAGCATGCCGCGACAGGGTGGACGTGAACCGTATGTGCAGTTGACGGACTTTGAGCGAGGGTGTATAGTGGGCATGCGGGAGGACGGGTGGACGTACCGCCGAATTGCTCAACACGTGGGGCGTGAGGTCTCCACAGTACATCGATGTTGTTGCCAGTGGTCGGCGGAAGGTGCACGTGCCCGTCGACCTGGGACTGGACCGCAGCGACGCACGGGTGCACACCAAGACCGTAGGATCCCACGCAGTGCCGTAGGGGACCGCACCGCCACTTCCCAGCAAATTAAGGACACTGTTGCTCCTGGGGTATCGGCGAGGACCATTCGCAACCGTCTCCATGAAGTTGGACTACGGTCCCGCACACCGTTAGGCCGTCTTCCGCTCACGCCCCAACATCGTGCAGCCCGCCTCCAGCCGTGAATGGAGGGACGAATGGAGACGTGTCGTCTTCAGCGATGAGAATCGCTTCTGCCTTGGTGCCAATGATGGTCGTGTGCGTGTTTGGCGCCTTGCAGGTGAGCGCCAAAATCAGGACTGCATACGACCGAGGCACACAGGGCCAACACCCGGCATCATGGTGTGGGGAGCGATCTCCTACACTGGCCGTACACCTCTGGTGATCGTCGAGGGGACACTGAATAGTGCACGGTACATTCCAAACCGTCATCGAACCCATCGTTCTACCATTCCTAGACCGGCAAGGGAACTTGCTGTTCCAACATGACAATGTACGTCCGCATGTATCCCGTGCCACCCAACGTGCTCTAGAAGGTGTAAGTCAACTATCCTGGCCAGCAAGATCTCCGGATCTGTCCCCCATTGCGCATGTTTGGGACTGGATGAAGTGTCGTCTCACGCGGTCTGCACGTCCAGCACGAACGCTGGTCCAACTGAGGCGCCCGGTGGAAATGGCATGGCAAGCCGTTCCACAGGACTACATCCAGCATCTCTGCGATCGTCTCCATGGGAGAATAGCAGCCTGCATTGGTGCGAAAGGTGGATATACACTGTACTAGTGCCGACATTGTGCATGCTCTGTTGCTTATGTCTATGTGCCTGTGGTTCTGTCAGTGTGATCATGTGATGTATCTGACCCCAGGAATGTGTCAATAAAGTTTCCCCTTCCTGGTACAATGTATTCACGGTGTTCTTATTTCAATTTCCAGGAGTGTATGTCGTGTATATAACAGCAAGATAATGTATAACATATTTCCCAATCTAGATATTATCTTTATGAATGTAGTTCTGAAAAATTAAGGAAAAAGACCAGTGAAAATGCCTGAGCTGTGGGGAAACTTGTTTGACCGTTAAAGCTAAACAATAATTGTGAACTTGCTAAAAAACGGACCCTTCATTAATTCATTACCGTTTCAAAGTGTCCATAAAACCTTAATTCTTAAAAACGTAAATATGTCGTATTTTCCAGCATTTAATTTGATTTGCTGAGAACACCACGCTTACATGACTCTATTTTGCTTCTGTGTTTTTAGAGCCATTAGTTATAAATTATTCCATATAAAAATTTGGGACACTGAAACAGTAACGTGGTTATCACTTTAATTTCATAAATAATGCGGCGAATAAAAGCCACCAGAACAGGTATTTTATAATTTGTGAATATTTCCTGTTGTACTTATGAACATGTACTTCCTTTTGAATAAAATAGTTGTATCAGAAGCGATAATACGAATGTAATGGACTAAACGACATATTCCATTAACCATAATATGTTACATTGATTTATTTGAATTAAGAATTCGAATGAGAAAACAAGCAGCAGTGAACTTGAATACAAGTAGAAAGAGAGATGCTATTAACACAAATTTCACAGGCTACACTGTGTAAAGAGCTGATGGAGCTACATCAACTGCACGTCGTCTGTAATTCGCTGTTCCCATTCGCAAACAATAGCAGCTATTTCCCTTAGAGCTTTCGCCCGGCGTTACTGCGTAAGTACGTTAAATCTAAATGTGCATTAAATTTAATCGTAAAGGATAATTATACTGTTAACAATACCAGTATTCCATGAATGAACCATCTCTTCTCCATGGTTAGCTCATTCAGATTTGCTTAGGTTTATTACGCTCGTTTGCTTCAAAGTTGTGCAACACCTCTGTAAATTTAAAAGTATTATTTACGTAATGTAGGTCCATTCACCTTTCAGATACTAGACTTAACGCATAATTTCTTGAGAAATATGAAATACATTTCTGTTTGTTTACGAGTTTATACTTCAAGACCTGTTTTTTTGTCGGGTATGAAAGTTATGGGCTTGTGTGAACTTAGGTACAGATTTTTCGTAGATTTCCTTCTGTCGGCCCGTTGTTCTCACTCGTGTTACCGTACTGTTTGGAGCCAATGTTGTTGTTAACGCGTAACAGTGAGAGAGCGGTGTAGTAAGCACTAACTCATCAAGAAAATCAACATATATATCACTCGTTTTTCTACGTGTGTCCAAATTGTGCAGCGTTTCCGTACACTTTCACCTACTCAGCGCCGCGCGGGATTAGCCGAGCGGTCTCACACGCTGCAGTCATGGACTGTGCGGCTGGTCCCGGCGGAAGTTCGAGTCCTCCCTCAGGCATGGGTGTGTGTGTTCTTCCTTAGGATAATTTAGGTTAAATAGTGTGTAAGCTTAGGGACTGATGACCTTAGCCATTCAGTTCCATAAGATTCCACACACATTTGACCATTTTTGAACTACTCAGCGTAGATCTTTCCACCATTATTGCCGTGCCAAAGCAGGAAACGAATTACCGCAAAGTACTCCACTTTATCAATGGGCTGGCTCGTTTTCGACTCGCCTAGGAGCGTTCAGTGGTATTGTGGTGCGAGAATTCCCATATGTACCGGGACTGCAGGTATAAATCAGCAAGCGAACAAAAATTAGCTACATAAATTTTTTGAGCTGATAACTGAAACTGTATGAATGCCCTCGCATGCATACAATAAAGGATCAATTGATCTTCAAGGTTATGCAGCTTACATACACTGACGAAAAAAAATCCCAACAGCTGGGAGGAGTCGTGCGAGAGAAATGAAAGTTGAGAACGGAGTCTTCCATGACGGCACTATTGTATAAAACATTCTCGGACGGCTTGCCGCTTCAGGTCAGGGTAAAATCTCGAGCTTTTGACGATTTCCACCAACGTCTTCGTTAGGAACAATTGACTGTCAACTCTGCTGCAGTGCAGACCTTATGTAGCGCAAAGACGGCTTCTCATTGGTCGGTATTTACTTCATGCTGTCGTAAATGGCGTCAACGTCTGCGCTGGTGGCGCCACTGCTCCTGACGTAGCGTAAACATTGCGACGTTTATCTCTCCCTCTTCTCTGTCTCGAGAGGTCGGTTCCATGCACTGCTAAGATCGTATCCACCGTCACGGATGAAGGTTTTCTCACACATTCTTCTTTCGGCAGCCTTTTTAATTAAAGAGTTCCAGTTTGTAGACACCTGGAAAAAAAGTTCGCTTCTTCAAACAGTATCACATGTTTGTTTGTGAGGCTGTGCTCAGCAACTGTAGGTTTCTCCAGTCTCGGTTTTTAATATGCCTCTGATGTTCTGCACAGCGGTCGGAAGTGGTGCAGATGAACTGTCCAGTCTAATTGCTTCCGCATTCACATATGATGTTCTAAATCCCAGGAATTCTTAGGCGGTGACTATGCTTAATAGGGCGTAGTATCTGCTTTAGCTCGTTAGGAGGTCGGAAATACATCTGATACCTCGTCTTCCCAGGAATCTCTATATTTTGCTGGATGTAGCGTCGCAGAAGGGAAGGAATGCAGCCGATGGCTCATCACGTGAATGTTCAACATATTCATGATTCCTTTCCTTTCAGAACGCTGATTTGATATCACGTTCATTCTGAAGACATACTTCAGAATGATTAATGTAGAAATGAAAGTAGTCTTAGCCAGAAACGGTTTTTTCTCTGCGTTCTTCCGTATTTACAGCTGCTCTCTTCTGGACTGGATGCTGAATACTCTAGACACCAAGATACAAATCACTGTGCATCGGCTTGCGGTACACTCTGTCTCGACGGTGAACTGGATGGTTGGGTGCACACTGTTCATATGTTCGTGTAAGTGCTCAAGAGCTTCTGCTCCCTGTGCACAGACCATAACGTTTCGTCATTCATATGTTCCAGTACCTGATCCTAGAAACCCGCTTTATGGCAGTCGAGAGAGTTGTAAAAAATGTTAAAATTAGTCATGGATCAGATTTCAACCTCTTTCACGACATTTTTAACGTGACAAAGTTCAAAATCTGCTAGATTACGTGACACCTTGCACCCATTCAAAGAGCCCACCGTATCGAGGCAACGGCAAAAACGTCGCAGCCACTTCAGGTCCACCTAGATGACTTCTTTAGCCACTTGATAACCACGCACAAGTACTGGCTGTTGAGTATTACAGAAAAGAATGAAGCAAGCAGTGGAAATATGTGTTCGCGAGCGTCATCACACAGGACGTAAATTACTTTTTGGGAATCATGGTGTGGTACTAACAAGTTTTGCTTCTACGGGCCAAACAGTCCTTGTACAGTACCACTAAAATTTCCAGATGTGCTAACGGGAGTCTGTGAAGATAAAGTGACGCAGATGATGCTTTTTCTCTTCAAAAACGCCTCAGCTTATTCAGCACAGGACGCATGTTGCTGCGTTTTATTGTCTCTTCACTACAGGTCAATGATTCCCTTGGTAAGACCGTACCTACACTAACCCAGATCAAATTTCCTGCATCTACTGGTACGTTATCTCGCAAATTTACTTGTAGTGTACGTGTATGCACCACGTTCAAGATAGGCGCAATTTTTGACGTTGTTACATTAGCAGCTCTCTTCTATAGCGAAAAGAGGTTCCACTACGTTCAGTCGTACACTGCGGAAGATTAATTTTAGCGCAATGTTTACCCAGGAAATCTAGTCCGAGAACTGCACAGTACCCTCACAACTTATGGCCTGACCCCCCATAAATACTCTCCTTAACCGTTTCAGTCCCAGTGCTGAAACCGACCAGTGCTGCCCCCAATGATTCCACCTCACTGCTATCTACCCCAAGTTACCAATACCATGTAGACTGAGTCTTTTCCCACCTGGAGACACAGACGAACTGCTGACTTGTATATCCTAATTTGTGTTACTTATTATTTACTGTGCCTAAAAAGCAACAACCCACCTCCGTAAACGTCCTTGAAGCATGCCGTTTCATTAGCAACGATCTTTGATGGTCAAGAAATTCGAGTTCGCGTTTATGGAACCTCTTCTCTTTATAAATCTCGTCCTGCTTCCTACTTATGCAGTCATGTGCCCTGTGTCCAACCGCATCATATTCAAAGCGCTCTGGTTGGCGACGTTGCTTCTTCACGTGGTCTCCACCTCAATATCTGTAGCATTTGATATCGACGATCACGACGTTTCTGAGTCGCAGTATCTATCCCTTCCACCTGAGTGCTAATCCTGATAGCTGAGGACAAATCGGTAGTATTTTCCATCATCACATATCTGTTGAAATACCCCTTACGAATACGTCCTAGGGCCTAGTATCTGCTACCCACCTCGCATGTCAGTGAGATCACCTTACGAATTCTGTCAGAGAATGTCGCTACTGATTTATTGTTAGTTATCATGAGCAACCTGACACCATTCTCCTTGCGAAAGCGTTGGGTACGACCTTCTGCCAGCTATTCAAACGTTTACGTTTTACTAATAGCTTCTTGGAATGTGATATACGTTTTAGCCTCACATATTACCTGCAACCTGACCATAGACAGTCAAGTCGCATCAGACGAAGTCCTTAGACGACCTGATTCCCTTACATGATCCAGAAAGGCTGATACATCCTCTAACGCATTGCCAGATCAAGGTGGAATGAGACTAACTGTCACAGAGTCAGTAAATGGATAGGTGATGTCACTATCGTCTCGGTAGTCCTTTACTGGCAGTTCCGTCAACTCGGTCGCAGTACACGTCGCTTACACACTGAAGAATCAAAGAAACTTGTACACCTGCCTAATATCGTGTGAGGCCCTCGCAGAAGTGCCTCAACGCGACGTGGGATGGATACGACTAATGTCTGAAGTAGTGCTGGAGGGAACTGACACAATGAATCGTGCAGGGCTGTCCTTAAATCCATAAGAGTCCGACGGATGGAGGTCTCTTCTGAACCACGTTGCAAGACATCCCTTATATGCTCAATAATATTCATGGCTGGGAAGTTTGGCGCCCAGTGGAAGCGTTTAAACTCAGAAGAGTATTTCCGGAGCCACTCTGTAGCAATTCTGGACGTGTGGATTGTTGCATTGTCCTGCTGGAATTGCCCGAGTCCGACGGAAAGCACAATGGACATGAATGGATGCAGCTGATCAGACAGGAAGCTTACATAAGCGTCACCTATCACTCCAACTGCACACGCCTCACACCATTACAGAGCCTCCACCAGCTTGAACAGTTACCTGCTGACTTGCAGGGTCTATGGATTCATGAGGCTGTCTCCATACCCGTACACGTGGGCTCACTGCTGGAACTGTGTAGGTTGTAAGGTATTGAAATTTAATTTTCCTTGTTTTAAGTTCAGGAACTTTACGTGTAGCATTGCAGGTCTTGGTGATGACCTAGCCAATATTTTATTGGAAATTATATGCTCAAGATTTCTGTAAATTTATTGTGCTGTCTAGTCAGCAGAATAACTAGTTAATTGTTTGCAAGCTTCGTCGTGTTACTGGGGTTTCAAGATAGTAAATTCCATGTATTTCGGGCGACTCCCTGAATTTGAATAATTCTTGAGCCAAGTGGTCAGGTGCTAGGTTTTGCTAAAATGTAATATGCGTAATGTAGTTAAAAAGTGGCCTACCTCTCTGTGCAGTTAACGCTGATTCTTCTACGGTATCTGGACTAACGACTATGTATCGCAGGCCGATCTCCCATCCTAGTTGTTAACGTACTTGCAAGCATGGGGCTACCTTGCCTGCGTTAATCGTCCACGCTTGCGTTGCTGAGAGGCTCGTGCTGCCAGCACGCACGTTTGCGATACGGAAGGAACGCCTAGATTTCAGGAGACACACCTTGTTCTGTGTAACCATTGGTTGCGTTGGTTGGGTTGTTTGGGGAAGGAGACCAGACAGCGAGTTCATCGGTCTGGCTCAGAGCGCTAAGAGACTTAATATCTGAGGTCATCAGTCCTCTTGAACTTAGAACTACTTAACCCTAACTAACCTATGTACATCACACACATCCATGCCCGAGGCAGGATTCGAACCTGCGACCGTAAAGGTCGCGCGGTTCCAGACTGAAGCGCCTAGAACCGCTCGGTCACACCGGACGGCCGTCATCGGTCTCATTGGATTAGGCAAAGAAGGGGAAAGAAGTCGGCAGTGCTCTTTCAAAGGAACCATCCCGGCATTTGCCTGGAGTGATTTAGAAAAATCACGGAAAACCGTAAATCAGGATAGCCTGACCCGGGAAGGAACCGTCGTCCTCCCGAATGCGAGTCCAGTGTCTAACCACTGCGCCACCTCGCTCGGTGTGTAACCATTCCGAAGGAACTCCGTCCGCGCAGAGTCTTGGAGCGTAAGGAAGCAAAGGAGAGGATGTTGTTAAGGGCGGCAGGTATTTTCTTTCGGCAAACAAATGCACACGTGGATTAACACAGTTCTTGATTTATTTGCATATTTACTTAACTTGAACAGAGTCAATGTGTTGAGGTACAAGCTCCTCGGTAGTAGTCCGCTTGCAGACAAGATCGGTGTTCTTGCTACCACATACTTTGGTCTCACTGCTGGGAAACTACAAGTCCCGTTAGAGTCACTAATCTGGTCCCTAAGTACTGCTGTAATGTGTGACGTAAACTGACCTGCTCTGCTAGTATTCTAAGAGAAGCCAAGCTGGAGGAGTGAATCAGGCAGACCCTCCGGTCAGCGGCGGCGGCCTAAACACATGCTATCGAGATATCGTTGGTGGCCCATTGCTTGTTGATATATCTCTGGTCTCTCTCGTGATACGCGGGCTTGATCCAGCTCCTACTATCGATCTTTTCGCTTCATCTTTGCCGACCGGTGCATTGGCGACAGGTCATGGCAGCACAGTCGGTATATCGTGCTGTTGCAACTAGTCTGTATATCTAACTGGAAAAGTTAAATTGATGTTCATTGTGTCTGGAAACTGGCCCTGGGCCTTTAATATATCATGTAGTAACTGTAACCTATTTACTTCCTGTTTTTCCAAGAAGTTGCTTTCTGTACTGTTTGCTGCTTCTGCATCTGGTGTGTTACTGTGTTGAATAATAATTTTTTGAGTCTTCCATTAATTATATATTGCTCTGACTCTTTTTTATCTAAGGCATTATCATTGACAAGATGTTAACTATTTTTTTGTAATTTTGTTCCAATCAGTTATCTTATTGAACCAGTTGTGACCGACGGGCTGGTTCCCCGTGGTAAATGAATTTGATCTTTTTTTATTCTTTTTCGTAAAAGAAAATAAATTTAATGTGCATTTTCCTTCTGAGCATTAGGCAACCTATAAACCTTGTTTCTGACGTTATTATTTACAGTGACATTACATAGCCATGAGATTCGTAAAGCAAATTCTGGATTAACTTTTGGTTTACAGTACCTTCTCTTCATTGATTAACTGTTTAATCAAATTGTTGTTTTCTCAGTGGTTGTGATAAATATATATTTGCTTCCGAAGTTAAAAAGTGAATGTCGTTGAACAACTTGCGGTCAAGACCGTCCATCTTAGTGTTTCCGTAAAAATTTCTCGGGGTGTAATTTGCCCATTTCCGCTTTAACTTAAAGGTGTTGCACGTGTTTCTAGCCATTGTTTTATCTTTCGGAATTATACAGCACAACAGTTGGGAAACAAGTACACCGAGTCAGTATTTATAAGCAAAAAGAGCTACATTAATCTATGTATTATGGCCCAACTAGACTCACTGCACTGCCGCGCTTCAAAGACAAACCCACAAGCTTCACACGTTACTGTCACTGCCTTACTACATGATAGATCGTGCCTTGATAAATTAGAATACTGGCAGTTAATTACTCTTCCCTAGCGCTATCCTGGAGCTGTGATTAGTCTGCAGATTCTTGTGGTCTAAACAATGCCACTTTCAATCACGGCAAAAGAAAAAAGAAAACAAACAAATATTAAGCACCCATCACACCGCATAATGGCAGATGTCGGTGGCTGCTTATAGCCTTGACAGCGCACGTCAGCAGGCAACTTTGTAGACTGTCAGAAAATTCAGTTTTTTGTACCAGATTTGTAGCAACTCACCAGATTCAGCCTCCTATGAGGGTGTAGGATACTCGAGTGGAGGTTCAGGTACCCTGTGGCACTAAAGATACATTCAGTGTAGAGTCATTTACTTTGTTTTACAATGTCATTCTTCTTCGAAGCATGCCCTGACAGCAACCGTGCTGAGTCCGCATTCCATAGTGGCACAGGGAAGAGTCTGAGTGCAGCAAAGAGCCTCCTGGGCTACTAGCTCCGACGTTGTCTGATACTGTCGTAGGAGCCAGCGCGATACTGCTATCTGCCTTGCCCGTGGAGCCTGTTGGAGCCTCAGATCTCTCGCTGAGTGTAACTGTACTCAGGATGGGCCCCAGCAATCTCCATGCTCCTGTCGTCGGCTGCCGAGATGGCGTGCAGTTTGAAAACCCAACAGTTACAGGACGGACAGTCTGGGTGCACTTCCAGTGTGCAGCCTGTAAGGCAACAAGTCGACTGCACAGGAGACGTGGAACAGCCTCCCTACTCCCGAACTGAATAAAGGAATGTTTCCGATGGTGGTCACAGCTTGAGCCATCAAGAAATCTTCAGTTTGGCTAATTTGCTTACACAGGGCTGTGTAATAGAACGGAAGACCAAAACAACAACAATAGCCATATTATAAAAATGGCATTCAAGCGCAGCTTCTCCAACAGACACAGACTGCTATCGCCTGTTGCAGTACTGGTGTCGAGCAACAGTATCTCAGTTAGTCAATCAGTGTACAACCGTTCACACCAATAGTGGCAAATAATGTAAGGAGTTATTTCTGTATAAGACTGTTCCTAGTTCATCTAGTTTGCCGCTACGCTAAATGTCAAAACCAAAAGAACGGGTCAAAGCGTATGTAGCGGTTGGACTCTCCAAGATGCTCCCCACCCAACATTGGGCACAGCTCCTTGACTCGTTGAAGAGAGACCTAAACTTCAGATTTACCGAATTTATTTTGAGTCATCAGTCTTCTACCTGTGTTGGTATGGCCTCCCACAAATTCCTGTCCTGGGCCAACCTATTCATCTCACAGCAGCACTCGCAACCTACGTCCTGAATTATTTGATAGAAGTATCCAATCTTCTGTCTTCCCCTACAGCTTTTACCATCTACAAATGCCTCTAGTGTCATGGAAATTATTATCTGATATCTCAAAAGGTGTCCCATAATCTTGTCAGTTCTTCTTATCAGTGTTTCCCATATATTCTTTTCCTTGCCGATTCTCCAGAGAACCTCGTCATTTTTTCCTAATCAGTCCACCTAATTTTCAACATTCGTCTCTAGCACCACATCTGAAATGCTTCCATTCTCTACCGTTCCGCTTTTGCCACATTCGTGTTTCACCGTCATACAATGATGTGCTCCAGGCGTACATTCTCAGAAAATTCTCCCTCAAGATATGGCCTACATACGTACATTATACTTGTTGCATAGATCATGAATACGACATTTCGTAATGATGTGCAACTTGTCACTTTAACGTAAGTTTTCTTTACACAAAATAATTAAATTTTTTATAGTTACTACTTCATATCTAAAAGGTCATCTATTGATTAGAAGGAGTTGCCATTCAGAAACTCTATAATTTGTTTTTAAATGCTGATTGGTTATCTGTCAGACTTTTAATACTTGGCAAAATATTTTTGTGGAAGCATAATTCACACCTTTCTGCGCCAAGTCAGATTTAACCCATAATAGTGAAGCTCATCCTTTCTTCTAGTATTGCAGCTGTGCACTCGCTGTTATTTTTAAATTGGGATGATTATTAAAAATGAATATTCCGAGTTTCTAAACGTCAACAAGGTGATCTTGTGTGGGCTCTAGCTATTATTCTGCTTTTGTGCAATGAATACATTTTCTCCTAATGATGAATTATCCCAAAATATGACGCCATATGAAAGCAATGAATGAAAATAGGTATAGAAGGTTATTTTATTGATATGTTTGTCACCAAAATATGCAATAACCCTAATAACATAAGCAGCTGAACCTACCCATTTCAGAAGATGATCGAAGTGTTCCTTCCAATTCAGTTTCTTATCAATGTACACACTCAGAAATTTTGAATATCTTGTTGTATCAACAGACTTGTGTTAATAGTCAACAATTATCAAAGGTGTTATGTAATTTACTGTACAGAATTGTATATATTGTGTTTTATCAAAATTTGGTGAGGGGTCCATTTGCAGAAAGGCACTTAATAATTTTCTGAAAGATGTTATTTACAGTTTCCTCAGCTCATTGTTGTTTGTTGGGTGTGATTACTATACTTGTATCATCACCAAAAAGAACTAGCTTTGCACCTTCATTAATATAGTGTGGCAAGTCGTTAATATGTATTAAGAACAATAAGAGACGCAAGACGCAACCCTGTGGGACACCATTCTTGATACCTCGCCAGTTAGAGGGCTCTGCTGAGTTTTGCAGACTGTCTGTATCATTACTTACAACTATCTGCATTCTTCCAGTTAAATATCTATTAAACCATTTGTGCACTGTCCCACACACACTATAATACTTAAGCTTATCTAAAGGAATTTAAAGATTCACATAATCAAAAGCGTTTGAGAGATCACAAAATATCCCAATAGGTGATATTCGGTTAATCAATGCATTTAATATTTGATCAGTGAAAGCATATATAGCATTTTCTGTTGAAAAGCCTTTCTGAAAACCAAACTGGAATTTTGTTAGTACTTTTAACAAATATGTGATGCTGCTCTTGAATACATTACCTTTTCAAGAATTTTTGATAAAGCTGTCAAAAGTGAGATGGGTGGTAGTTGTTAGTATCAGAACTATCCCCTTTTTTGTGTAATGGTTTAATAATAGTCTATCTGGAAAAATGCCTTGTTTCAGTGAGTTACTAAATATGCGGCTGAGAATCCTACTTACCTGTTGGGAACACTGTTTTAGTACTCAGTTGGAAATGCCACCAATTCTGTCTGAGCTTTTATTTTTAAGTGAATTTATTATTTTCCTCATTGCAGTAGGAGAGATGAGTTGGATTCAAATTTTGTCAAACTGCATAGGCATTGCCTCTTCCATATACTGCCTTGCATTTTCTGAAGAACAGCTGGATCCTATTCCCTATACCAAAGTTAAAAAAAAACGATTATTAAAGATTTATCTACTTCTGAATTCTTGTTAACAAATTTTCATTGAGTCTGACAGAAATGCAGTCTTCCTGTGTTCTCAGTTGTTACCTTTCCCTTTTAACACTATTCCAAATTGTTTTAATTTTAATATCAGATGTGCTAATCTCAGACGTAATACACATACTTCCGTACTTCTTAACCAAAACTGTTCAAATGGCTCTGAGCACTATGGGAATTAACTTCTGAGGTCATCAGTCCTCTAGAACATAGAACTACTTAAACCTAACTAACCTAAGGACATCACATACATCCATGCCCGAGGCAGGATTCGAACCTGCGACCGTTGCGGTCGCGGTGTTCCAGACTGTAGCGCCTAGAACCGCTCGGCCACTCTGGCCAGCGACTTCTCAATAACTTTCCTTAATACAGTGCAGTAATTTTCGTAATGTTTCACTGTTTCTGTCATTGCTTCACCTAGGTACAATATACATTTCCTTTCCTGTTTGCAAAATATATTTATGCCTTTACTAAGTCATGCCTTTTTAGATGTTTTTTTACAATTATATTTGAGTGCTTTCTTGGGGAAACTGTTTTCAAATATACTCACAAACGTATCAGGAAATAGGTTAAATTTTAAATTAGCATCAGATTTCCTGTGCGCCTCTACCCAATCTAGAATTTGCAAGCTTTACATAAAACTTTCAATTGCTAAATCGTTAATTGAACACACTATTTTCGAGAATTATGTTTTACTGTATGGAGCTATGTCATATACTGTAAATAGCTAATCATCATGGACAGACCAATCTTAACAGGAAAAGTTTCTGTTTGATTTATTTATTATCTATCAGTGTGCTTATTCCCTGTACCACCTGAGTAGGAAAACCAGTAACTTATGTTGAATAGAAAGACCCAAGTAATACTTCAAGAATAAGCTTTCTATCGGATCCTTTCAGAAAAATCTACTTTAAAATCCCCACAAACAATAATTTTCTTCCGTTTTTCTGACAGATAGCACAAGAAAGAATCCAAGTTTTTCAATAATAGCTTAAAATTTCCCAATAGGTACCTATACACGGCTAAAATTATTATTTAGTTTAAGCTCACATGCACTTGCCTCTATATGTTGCTCTACACAAAAATTTTTAGTTTCCAAATTGTTCACACCATGACAGATTTTAACATATATGGCAGCTCTTGCTCTCTCCATAGTGTCTCTACTCACATGTGCGGAAAACCTATATCCACCTCCATTTACCATTTCCATATCTGTGACTATATTATGTTCAGAGAGGTGCAGTACATCTATTCCATCCTCAATTCCTAAGTGTTCCAAACAGACAAGAAGTTCATCTACTTTATGTTTTAATCCCCTGATATTCCGATGCAGTATACTAACATTACTTTTCACTGTGCTTTTATGAGAGTCTTGTGACATACTAACATTAATTTTCACTGTTGTGTTATGAGAATCTTGTGACATCTTAACATCTCTAGTACCTGATTGTCTGAGCTTCTCATTAAGCTTAATATCAATCAACGTTAGGTGATTGGACACTGGTCTTAGCCTAGAAAAGATGTACTGCAAAGAGTTTCAGAGACCCCTGTAAATATTTTCCTATCATCCCAACCAATTTACCGTTCCCTTTCCTATTGAGTTGCAGGCCATGTCTTGTAAAGTCCCACCTATCAATACCATCAACAAGAACCATACCTATGCCTGTCAAAGTAGCCGTCCAAAGTATCTGATCTAGCTCCATACTGACCCTTCTGACAGAGCTGTCCAACTGGGGCCGATTATGCGCATGAAAGTAGGAACCAAGCCAAAATTTATGTGGTTCGTTGCACATGCTATTTTTACCTGGTCACACTCATTATAGTAGCCCTGATCCCAATCAACTATACTGGCAGACTTCTGTTGAAATGGAATGCCGTATCTTGTTAGTGCTACTCTGCTTTTTATATCTTCCTTGCTCCGTCCGTCAAGACGTTATTTTGCTGCCTAGGTAGCATAATTCCTTATTTTCATCTAGTTTGTCATCATCAGCTCTGATGTAAAGTTTCTCAGTATTCTCATTTATGCGACATCTAATTGCTTTCAACCTTCTTCCATTTAATATCAACCCACATTCTACACTCATGTCACTGTCCATTCCATTCAACACATTCAGTAATTCTTCCTCACGTTCACTGAGGATAGCAAGTTTATCAGTGAATCTTGTTACTGATATCGTTTCAGCATTAATATTAATCCCACTCTGGAACCTTACTTTTAGATCTGCCATATCGTTTTCCATGTATAGGCTGAACAGTAGGAACGAAAGACAACATCCCTGCTGTACACTCTTTTTAGTTCGAGCACTTCGTTCTTGGTGTTGTACTCTCTTTTTTCTTGTACATTTAGTATATTACGAGCCTATCTCTTTGTTTACCTCTATTTTCCTCATTATTTGGAACATCGCGCGCCTTTTGACATTGTCGAACACTTTTTCCATTATCAACCGCAACGTCAGAACTGCCTCTCTGGTGCCTTTATCTTCCCTAAAGCCAGACTCACCGTCAACTAAGAGATTCTGAATTTTCTTTTCCATTCTTCTAAATATTATTCTTGTCAGTGACTTGGATGCATGAACTTTTAAGTTGAATTTGCGATAATTCTGCTACCTGTTGGCCCTTGCAGTCATCAGAGCTGTGTGGGTGATGTTTTTCCGAAATTTTGATGGTATGTCTCCAGTTTTACAAATTCTATAGAACAATATGAACAGGCGGTTGGTGCCGCTCCTACTAATTACTTTAGAAATTCTGATGGAGAGTGATCAACTCTTTCTGCTTTAATTCATTTTACGTCATACAACGATATTTTAAATTCTGATTCCAATACTGGGTCCCCTACCCCTTCGGTACTGAATCCTGTCTCTCCCATCATGTCATCAGAAAAGTGTTCCCTCACAAAAAGGCCTTCAATGTACTCTTTCCACCTATCCGCTCTCTCATCTGCATTTAACAGTGTAATTCCCGTGGCACTGTCAACGTTACCGCCTGTGGTTTTAATTTCACGTAGGTTGTTTGGCTTTTTGTATGCTGAGTCAGTCCTACTGATTATCATTACCTTTTCGATTTCTTTACATTTTTCATGCGTCCATTCCGCTTTAGCTTTCCAGCACTTCCCATTTATTTCATTCCTAAGTCACACGTATTTCTGTATTTCAGAATTTTCGTGAACATCTTTGTATTTCCTTCTTTCATCGAAGAACTGAAGTATTTCTTTTGTTACCCGTGGTTTCTTCGCAATTAACTTTCTTGTAGTTACGATTTCCTTCCATCTTCTGTAACTGCCCTTTTTCGATATGTCCATTCCTCTTCAACTGAACTGCCATCTGAGGTATTCATCATAGCTGTGTCCGTAGCCTCAGAGAGCTTCGAGCCTACTACTCATCAATATTAAACTGTGATATTAGTCTATATCTTCTCCTGGGCATGCCTTACAATCCAGTATATGGTTTTAGAACCTCGCCTGCCACAACGTAGTCTCATTGAAATATTCCCATATATCCCGGTCTTTTCCTATTATATCCTTCCCTTTTGATTCTTGAACAGAGTATTTGCTATTACTAGCTGAAGAGCCCAGTTAGTTTTACTCTTTTCTCATTGCTACTACCATGTCCATATTCGCCCGTAACAGTTTTTCCTACTCCTTCATATCCAACTGCATTCCAATTCTCCGTGATTATTAGATTTTCATCTCCCTTTACGTACTGAATTAGCCGTTCAATATCCCCATACTCTATCTCCATCTCTCCATCTCTTGCTTCCGACGTGTGATTATTGTGGTAGGTACTGGTATGCTGTCGATTCTGATGAGAACAACCCCATTATTGAATTGTTCACAGTAACTCACCTGGGCCCTACCTTCCTATTCATAACGAATCCTACTGTCGTCAAACCGTGTTCTGCTGCTCTGTATATCACTCTATACTCGTCTGACCACAGCAACTATTTTCCTTCCATTTCGTTTCTCTGAACTTCCCTTATATTTAGATAGAGTCTTAACATCTCCGTTTTTAAATTTCATAGCTTCAAATTATTGACATTCCACACCCACCCCGATTCGTATAAACGTTTTCCGTTTGTTATTCAGTGTTTTTCTCGTGTATAACTTCCCGTTGGCAGTCCTCTAGCGGAGATTCAAAATGGGAATCTTTTGGCAGTAGAGGGATGATCATGACACTTTTTCAGTTACAGGCCACATATCTTGCTGATACAAGTTATTTGTCTTATTGCAGTGGTTTCCATTGCCTTATGCGTCGTAATGACATTGATCATGCGTGATTCTTCCCACTTATAACGGCGGTTTCCCATCCTAATGTCAAGTGAGTTCTCTGAATCTCTATCTGCTCCTCCATGCTCTTTCACAAGGCATTGGCAGAACGAAGGTTACATCTTATGCGGAAATTTGCAGCCACCATTACCCAAGATTTTTGTTCAAAAGTTGAGCAGTAGCGATGTTCGAACTCCGGTATGAGGACGTTATGGTTACAAACCACAGACGTTGCTCCTAGACCACGGGTGCTCCATCCTAAAATACAAACTCTGTTATAAGGAGGTTCCATGATAAATAAAATAATCTCTAGATAACTCAATACATTGGTATGTGGGACCAACTTTTCGTAATCTGCAGTGAACTGCCTGACAAAAAAACTGAAGGACTCAAAAGACATTGTAGGACATCACGTAGCTTCGTACACATACAACAACAACGGTGGGAATGTAAATGTCACAGAAAGGACGGCAATCACAGTGTATTATTGTTGTTCGTCTTTATTGTATTTACCATGCCTGACAATACTCACCGTACGACTTATCTTAGAAGCTAGATTAAGAAAAGGCAAACCTACGTTTCTAGCATTTGCAGACTTGGAGAAAGCTTTTGACAATGTTGATTGGAATAATCTCTTTCAAATTCTGAAGGTGGCAGGGGTAAAATACAGGGAGCGAAAGGCTATTTACAATTTGTACAGAAACCATATGGCGGTTGTAAGAGTCGAGGGACATGAAAGGGAAGCAGTGGTTGGGAAGGGAGTGAGACAGGGTTGTAGCCTCTCTCCGATGTTATTCAATCTGTATATTGAGCAAGCAGTAAAGGAAACGAAAGAAAAATTCGGATTAGGTATTAAAATGCATGGAGAAGAAATAAAAACTTTAAGGTTCGCCGATGACATTGTAATTCTGTCAGAGACAGCAAAAGACTTGGAAGAGCAATTGAACGGAATGGACAGTGTCTTGGAGGGAGGATATAAGATGAATATCAACAAAAGCAAAACGAGGATAATGGAATGTAGTCAAATTAAGTCGGGCGATGCTGAAGGAATTAGATTAGGAAATGAAACACTTAAAGAAGTAAATGAGTTTTGCTATTTGGGGAGCAAAGTAACTGACGATGGTCGAAGTAGAGAGGATATAAAATGTAGACTGGCAATAGCAAGGTAAGCGTTTCTGAAGAAGAGAAATTTGTTAACATCGAGTATAGATTTAAATGTAAGGAAGTCGTTTCTGAAAGTATTTATATGGAGTGTAGCCATGTATGGAAGTGAATCAAGGAGGATAAATAGTTCGGACAAGAAGAGAATAGAAGCCTTTGAAATGTGGTGCTACAGAAAAATGCTGAAGATTAGATGGGTAGACCACGTAACTAATGAGGAAGTATTGAATAGGATTGGGGAGAAGAGGAGTTTGTTGCACAACTTGACAAGAAGAAGGGATCGGTTGGTAGGACATGTTCCGAGGCATCAAGGGATCACCAATTTAGTATTGGAGGGCAGCGTGGAGGGTAAAAATCGTATAGGGAGACCAAGAGATGAATACACTAAACAGATTCAGAAGGATGTAGGCTGCAGTAGGTATAGGGAGATGAAGAAGCTTGCACAGGATAGAGTAGTATGGAGAGCTGCATCAAACTAGTCTCAGGACTGAAGACCACAACAACAACAAACCATGCCTGATCAGCCTCAGTTGTTGAGTGATCGCTGTGGAGAATGCGGAGATGCCACTTACTCGTGTGACAGAGTTATCGCTTTCTGGCTGAATTTGCAATGGGCCTCATTTTGGTTCGCGGTTGGGGAGGTTTTCGGTAAGAAGATTTGTGTGGCGTTCGGATGTGACAACGGACCGATGCTCAAATGCATGGGAATTTGAGGGCACGCATACTCGTTATCATTACGGTCTATCACGTCTGACCTTCATAAGGGAGGACTGCTGTATTGTGCACCAGGCACATCTGCAGCTACAATTCGAGAACAAGTGGTGGACCTCCGCAAAATGCCGTGTCATCCCGCACCATTCCCTGAGGTCTAGCAATAGCTTGACTAGGAAGTTACCATCACGTTCTTAGACCGCCATTAATACAACACAAATGGCTGCTTTTACAGTGGTACCGTGATAAGAAAGCATGGCCTGAAGACGAATGGCTTCGCATTGTACTGAGTAACAAACAGCGTTTCTTCACTACCTCGGATGATCATCGTCAGCAGTTGTGCAGGTCAATTTGGGAGTGGTCCCATTCTTCCAGGCGCAGCTTCCTTACTCCTCGTGCTATGGTTTGGGGGAAAATCGGGTGTGACTTCAGGACACGACTGGCAGCAATTAAGGGAACTGACGGCACAATCATACATCAAGGACAACCTGCTCCTCATGTGTTATCTCTCATGTGGAAGTATTGTGGCGCCATTTTTTAAATAGGACAATCATCGTCCATACATGACACTTGTTTCTATGAATTTTCTGCGCGATGTTGAGGTACTCCCGTGGCCACCAATCTCCACATCTGTTTCCGACAGAGAAAGTGGGGAACCAGCCCAACGTCAACTCTGTCCCAGCGGTGGTATCTAGGATATCAAGTACCAGTTACTACCACTGTGGGCTACCTCGCCTCAGGAGAGGATGCAACAGCTTTATGAAACCCTTCCCAATCAATTCAGTACTTGCTTTGAGGCCACAGACTGTGCAATGTCACACCGATTAATAGGATCATACTGCATAGTCAGAGACAGCAAAGGAGTTAGAAGAGCAGTTGAAGGGAATGGACAGTGTCTTGAAAGGAGGGTATAATATGAACATCAACAAAAGCAAAATGAGGATAATGGAATGTAGTCGAATTAAGTCTGGTGATGCTGAGGGAATTAGATTAGGAAATGAGACACTTAAAGTAGTAAAGGAGTTTTGCTATTTGGGGAGCAAAGTAACTGATGATGGTCAAAGTTGAGAGGATATAAAACGTTGACTGGCTGTGGTAAGGAAAGCGTTTCTGAGGAAGAGAATTTTGTTAACATTGAGTATAGATTTAAGTGTTAGGAAGTCGTTTCTGAAAGTATTTGTATGGAGTGGAGCCATGTGTGGAAGTGAAACAAGGACAATAAATAGTTTAGACCAGAAGAGAATAGAAGCTTTCGAAATGTGGTGCTACAGAAGAATGCTGTAGATGAGTAGATCACATAACTAATGAGGATGTATTGAATAGAATTGGGGAGGAATTTGTGGCACAACTTGACTAGAAGAAGGGATCGGTCGGTAGGACATGTTCTGAAACATCAAGAGATCACCAATTTGTTACTGGAGGGCAGCGTGGTGGGTAAAAATGATAGAGGGAGACCAAGAGATGAATACGCTAAGCAGATTCAGAAGGATGTAGGCTGCAGTAGGTACTGGGAGATGAAGAAGCTTGCACAGGATAGAATAGCATAAGGGGCTGCATCAAACCAGTCTCAGGACTGAAGACCACAACAACAACAACAACTGCATAGTTCTTTGAAAATTTGGCCGGAATGTTTAGTTACTAAAGTAATATCGTATACCCTCTCAACCCGTCAAGCTTCATTTCGTTTCCGTGTAACCTTCTGAACCCTTCACTTTTTGTCACGCAGTGTATGCTGTAAATCGAGCACGTAGGTAGTAGGCATTTTACTAGGAATACAAATAACTCTAAATGTTGTTGATGGATGAAACATAACACATATTCGAAGACGCGCATGATAAAGATAAATACGTTCGGCATGAAGCTACATTTATCAGCGAACTGAAGGAGAACACTCCCTATTGGTATTGTCACAATTAACGGAAATACAGTGTGTTTCAAAAATGACCGGTATATTTGAAGCGGCTATACAAACTAAACGAGCAGCGATAGAAATACACCATTTGTTGCAATATGCTTGGGACAACAGTACATTTGCAGGCAGACAAACTTTCGAAATTACAGTAGTTACAATTGCCAACAACAGATGGCGCTGCGGTCTGGGAAACTCTATAGTACGATATTTTCCACATATCCACCATGCGTAGCAATAATATGGCGTAGTCTCTGAATGAAATTACCCGAAACCTTTGACAACGTGTCTGGCGGAATGGCTTCACATGCAGATGAGATGTACTGCTTCAGCTGTTCAATTGTTTCTGGATTCTGGCGGTACACCTGGTCTTTCAAGTGTCCCCACAGAAAGAAGTCACAGGGGTTCATGTCTGGCGAATAGGGAGGCCAATCCACGCCGCCTCCTGTATGTTTCGGATAGCCCAAAGCAATCACACGATCATCGAAATATTCATTCAGGAAATTAAAGACGTCGGCCGTGTGATGTGGCCGGGCACCATCTTGCATAAACCACGAGGTGTTTGCAGTGTCGTCTAAGGCAGTTTGTACCGCCACAAATTCACGAAGAATGTCCATATAGCGTGATGCAGTAATCGTTTCGGATCTGAAAAATGGGCTATAGATTCCTTTGGAAGAAATGGCGGCCTAGACCAGTACTTTTTGAGGATGCACGGACGATGGGACTGCAACATGGGACTTTTCGGTTCCCCATATGCGCCAGTTCTGTTTATTGACGAAGCCGTCCAGGTAAAAATAAGCTTCGTCAGTAAACCAAATGCTGCCCACATGCATATCGCCGTCATCAATCCTGTGCACTACATCGTTAGCGAATGTCTCTAATGCAGCAATGGTAGCGGCGCTGAGGGGTTGCCGCGTTTGAATTTTGTGTGGATAGAGGTGTAAACTCTGGGGCATGAGATGATACGTGGACGTTGGCGTCATTTGGACCGCAGCTGCAACACGGCGAACGGAAACCCGAGGCCGCTGTTGGATCACATGCTGCACTAGCTGCGCGTTGCCCTCTGTGGTTGCCATAAGCGGTCGCCCTACCTTTCCAGCACGTTCATCCGTCACGTTCCCAGTCCGTTGAAATTTTTCAAACAGATCTTTTATTGTATCGCCTTTCGGTCCTTTGGTTACATTAAACCTCCGTTGAAAACTTCGTCTTGTTGCAACAATACTGTGTTCTAGGCGGTGGAATTCCAACACCAGAAAAATCCTCTGTTCTAAGGAATAAACCTTGTTGTGCACAGCACACTTGCACGTTGTGAACAGCAAACACTTACAGCAGAAAGACGACGTACAGAATGGCGCACCCACAGACTGCGTTGTCTTCTATATCTTTCTTATCACTTGCAGTGCCATCTGTTGTTGAAAATTGTAACTACTGTGATTTCGAAAGTTTGTCCGCCTGAAAATGTACTGTTGTCCCAAGCATATTGCAACAAACGGTGTATTTCTGTCGCTGCTCGTTTAGATTTTATTGCTGTTTCAAATATACCGGTCATTTTTGAAACACCCTGTAAATGTTATGGTCCATGTAACGTAATTCCTTAACGTAAAGAAATCTTGCCATCATGTACTACTGTGTCACTGGCACTATCTTATGGGCGCTTCTGTTAATCAAGTTTTCCATAAACTACTTGCCATCGAAGTAAGCCTGAAAACAGAAAGAACTCACGACAATGGTCACGAAGGTATTCCACCATCCTACAGTTTGCCTAACCTTGAAATGAGGTCACTGACTGACGATTCACTGCACACGCGTATCGATAAAAGCATAAAACAGAAGGGTGCAGTGTACGTGATAGTGCTGGGGCCACAGAGACACGGACAACGACTGCCGAAAATTTTATCGCTCGTATGGAGCGTCGTAAGAGACAGCGTGTCTAAGAAAACTGGGATAATGGGTTGGATGCGCTCCGATAAGTGAAAGAAAATGTCTGCGGTTTCTCACCGCGTTCGTATCTCTTCTGCCTCATTTTCTGGTTTTATGAGGAGAGACGATCCAACCCAGTTCTCGGTGTTGTCGCTTTGTCATTCGACGTGTGTGTTATGCAAATGTACCGGATGATTTCTTTATCCCACAGTCTGTTCAGCTGGATAGTATGGGGAATGTGAAGAATGAACATTTGCTGAGTCAAAAGTATCCACGTTGAGGCCGAAGTAAAATGCTGAGTAATATTATTTTTTCTCCCTTACGTTTTCAACAGACGTGGCTATATAGTCAGACACATTATCTTACAAATGAATCATTAGCAGGCTGCATTCCCTCATTTTTGCAATGATCCCAAATCTAGATAAAGACCTATTTGACACTTTTCCAGATTTTATGGTTTTTTACTCTACTCATCTATGTTGCTTCTATACGTATTCCGTGGTCATCTACTAGCACACTTCAGATTAAATCGTGTTTTTGTTATTTTCTCTCTTCCCTTTCTGTGTACCTACAATGGCGTTTTAAACCTCAGATGGTGTTGCTTTAAAAATGTCTTTATTTTCACGGCTAACCAATGTATTCCTATTGTCAAGTAGGATCCGTAATCAAGTATACTTGCGCTGAAATCATGTTTATTGTGCACACACGAAATTACAGATGAAGGTGAACTATCTGCCTGCTCATAATACACATACATAGAATGTTATAAGAAATTACGAGATGTCATAAATTAAGGTCTCAGAACCTTCCAGGACTAACAAAAGTTAACCAAACTGAGGCGAGAATCGAACTGGTAAAATGTATGTTGGCAGCCAGCCAGAGACTGTAGCCGCAGCTTCATGTTTCTTTTTAAATATTTATTTTTCTTAATTGTGTCTTTCATTTTTGATTTTTTTTGAGGACGGTACAAAAGAAAAGTGATGAAAGAATGAAATATTTTTTTCACCTTTGTATCCTTCCACGTCATTATACTTCAAAATGGAAAGGGAAATTAAATAAAGTAAACTGAATTACTTTTCTTTTAAGGATTAGATATCTTGGACATTTCTTTAAAGATGGAGGGACGAAATAAATATTTTCTTTAACCTCTTACCTTTTCGTTGAGCTTTATCTGAAAGCTCTCACTCTTGTGGGCCAGATAAAACAGTATGTAAACAGTTCTGGAAGATGTCTACGTACTTGTGTCGGAATCGATTCATTATCTGACAATTTTGCGTTGAGAGATGTATGAAAGACTATTGGATGCCTGAACTGGGAGTGGTGAGTATAAAATATACAAAACGTCGGCCAATCTCTCGCAGGTGTTAAGCTTGAGAATGCGGAAATGTTGCGAACTCGGCTTTAAAATGGGCAGTATTTCTGTGATATGTGATGCCATGCAGTTCATGAGTGGGTCTCTTCCCTGTCCAGGTCCATATGATAATTAGCCGTTTACACAGGAAACCGTGTGCTGTTACCTCAATAACTTGGCAGTGATCACAAAGTGAACTTGGCGTGAGAGCGATCCTGAGGTTCTTCGCTCTTGTGGAAAACGTTTCCGTAACTGAACGGTACTACGTGGAGCGTACAAATGTTCGAATAGTCTTTTTATACGCATGCGACGGAATCTTGCAAACTAGTGGAATGGGGAGGATGTTGTAGCTGCGCAATGTAAGTCGTGAATTTTTAAAGCTTCATCTCTAGTATAATACCAGTCAGTAAAACTGGAGATGTGGGATATTAGATATGAAATTAATGTTTGTCCACGTATTATGCGGATGGGAAAAGGAGTAAAGCACAGTGTTGTAATGCCGCTGTTAGCGATCACTCTCATACGATTCTAGATACATGCCTTGAACCGTAGACCTGTATTTGTGAGTAGCGCCTTTAAAATTCGTTTGGGACGACTCTGAGACGGCGAAATCGCCGGACCCTCGCAACTGCTCCAAGCAAAATTATATGGTAAGATCTGTTTTGTCGGATATTGCCTCTGAGGTTGAGATGTAGAAGATTTAGGTCAGTTAAAGGTCAGATTTTGCCGCGGACAAGTTGCTGAAATTTTCGATGTTGACGTATCAAGCTTGTGGTCGTCTGAGGGTTTTCGGTGAGACCTCCAGATCATGCAGTGAATTTGTTTTAGTTGTGGTCAGTAGTACATCAGTACCACTTGACTAGGTAGATGCGCCTTCAATAGTAAGTTCACTTCCTATCTGCTTTGACGCACTTCGAAGATCATAAACTGAAAGTTAACTCGGAACGGGTGTTAGTGGGTAATTTCCATTGGTACTGTAAAAGGTTGAACAGCGCCAGTATATACCTCCGCGTATGTGGAGGCGGCTGCCAGACGTGAAACGCGCGTGTTGTCCTGAAGTTATGTTGGGACACTGAATCAGGCGTATGTAGGAAAACATCACTACTCGACAACTATATTTTTTTTGCAACAATTTGGTCGAGCTGCGATAAAATGAAAAAACAACTGTGATACTGAATTATTCGCACGCTTATAAGGTGTGTGACTGCTAGCCCTCGTAGACTAGAAGTGACGAGTGAAGTTATTAATGAGAAAAATTAAACTGGATGAATGCTCAGCAGTTTGTCCGATAAAAAGCTATTTCCGCTGCCTTTGTGCAGTGAGCGAGTAATCAAAGGTAATTCGACGCTACCTGCAGAGATTCTCTTCCTAGCAATTTAGGTTAATTGCTCTTATAAAGAGGTAACTAACGAAGCAGCGACCGATTTGATCTTAATGTTCTCGAAGTCCATGTGAATGGATTTTCTCATGAACTCAGAAAACATTTCCTGTTACACTTTTTCTAAAACGCATTTTTAGTATCACTAGTGGGAACTGAGGTAAAAGAAAAACATCTGTATTGAATTCATCGAAACAAAATTTGCTAATTATCTGAGAGCATAAACCGGCAGTCAGTGTACCGTTCAATGGAGATTTTAATGTGTGATGTAATAAACTAGAGCAGTAACATTCTTGCTACGCCAGTATTAGTTTGGATTTGTAGAAAGAATTTCATATCACTTGCAGGTCGAGGTGATGAGGAATGTGAAAAATTATTAAGAGTGTTACAATGCGAAGGTAATTCAATTTTCTGCATCTGTATTGAAGGTGTCACAGCCATAAATCGCAGGGCACGCATCGCTACCAAATGTAGTTACACGGGAATGTATAATAATTCCATACAAGACGTCGACTTCTATAAATTCAGCATTTTAGCCTTATAGAACAAGACTCCTATCAAATTTCCAAAAGAAAGTGCGAAAAGAAACACACTATATTATGCAAACAAGAATCTATAAGGAAAAGAATCTCAAAGAATGCAACTAATGACATACTAATCTCCATATCCAACGCGTCCGGCCATCCTGATTTAGGTTTTCCGTGATTTCCCTAAATCGCTCCAGGCAAATGCCGAGATGGTTCCTTTGAAAGGGCACGGCCGACTTCCTTCTCCGTCCCTACCTAATCCGATGAGACCGATGACCTCGCTGTCTGGTCTCCTCCCCCAACCAATCCAGTCCGAATCCAAAGCCAATGTAGTAAAATCCGTGAGATAAATAACAGGAAAATTAATTAATACAATTTATGGCAGTATTTTACCAATTTTTAAGGCAAAATGAAGATAAAAAATTTGTTATAGGCCTACAGTACGAATTTCTTCGTATTTTCAGGAAGCCAAAGCTGAGAAGGTTGTTTCCAGAATGATTTATCTCTATTCTATGTCTAAGTAATTTTTTACTGAAGGAGTGCCAATGCTGCAATGTAAGCAGTAGAGCTTGTATGAAGCGTGGAAAGTGGGAGATAAAGCCTGCAGCAGAGAGGGAGGGGGCAATGCTTTGGCCAAGCGTGAGTCGTGCCTGCTTCAGTAGCTCTGTTGTCACACACATAATTTATCAGTCAAGACGTAGCTTTTCTGACAGTTTGGAACTCCACAACATTTGATGAAAAATTATCTATTACTTCTGCGTTGGATTTGCCTTTATAATCTGTAACGTTAGTTACATCATCATGAATGCCATTCGACGGCACATGTAACCGATTGCGATTAGGATGCACACGGCAGTCTTCAGTATAAATGGTAACATCTGCATTCTTGTACACTAGGAATTTTCAGACGAAGCTATGGTACCTAATAATAACAGACTGCAGTTACTACACGTCTGCTAAAGACGTCCAAGGACGTGGTTTTCAGGAACTACAATTCACGTTTTCAACATATATCTGCTTCAGTTTTTCGCCTAGCATTAAACGGAGCGACAGAATAATATTTCGAAAATAGTGACGTTACGTGAAAAAATAATTGTGAAATAAAATTAAAGATGCAAAACCCTGCCATCATATTTAGCCGCTTGCTTTAGTAAAATAATTTCTCACAAAGCAGACACGTCTTATGAAATTGTTGTTTTACACAGAGAAAGTTCCTACCTTTATAGATGCTATTAATTTATTAATTTACGTATAAATATTAATTTATGTATAAGGAGGGGGTCCATAATTTAAGTTACACTTTCAAGCCAATGTAGAAAGAGAATCACCGCTCCGAATGACGCCAAATTTGAACAGCATATTACTGGCGCTGGGGGAAACCTCTTGGGGGAAAAATAGTAACGAAACTTTGAGGAATAAATGCCGCTGCAAGCACCAGAATATGGACACATACAGACGCGTGCCACACAGCTGATTCCTAGTTTCCGTCCGGGAAGCCCAGCATGAGTCTCCACGAATGATCACGTGCTATGGTAAAACTTTTTCACAGGCATGCTCACCGCGCGTGAATGGACTAGCAAAAGTTCCGGACACTCAGCTGTATGAAAGGAAGCATTGTACCTGTGTCTGTTAAGGGTGTGGAGAACTTGATTACAAAATTCAAAAATACAGATGCTTTAGAAGTGCAGTGTGGAAAAGAGTGGAAAAAAGTTGGTCCGACGTCTGTCTAAGATATGGCCACAATATTTCAGGAGGGGTCGAGCGATGATGTGCAACAATACATAGGGAATTGCCAAAACATTGGGCTTGCTTGCGAGTACAGTGCACAACAACTTACGAAACGTACTGCATTAATTTCCGTACAAAACCACCCATGTTCAGGTTTTGCTTCCTACTGACCTGCGAGCAAGGCAAACGGTCGCTTCGGTATTACTTGTTTGCGTGGAAGACCAGGGAACATTCTGTGGACAGACGAAGGCCATTTCCATCTCCAAGGACATGTCAGTACGCAGAACTACAGAATATGGACAACGAAAAGTAAGCTTGCACATCAACCGGTACCACACCATTCTGCAAATGTGACTGTGTGGTGCATCCGTTTATTGTAGGGCCATATTTTTTGTTGAGACGAGTCCTGCGGCTGCTGTTACCTGTAACATCACTGCTAAAGGCTGTAAGAGTCATCTGCACACCAACTGCATTCCAACCCTTCAACAGCGTGGGTGTGTGTGTGGGATCAATTTTATGCAAGACTGAGCTCCTCTGCCCATTGCAGAGCCAGTGGAGCAGCTGCTGCAGTGGAATTTTGGAAATGCTAGAATCGACGGCCGTCATTTTCCTACAGCCTGCCCACCAGATTACTTGATCTTAATCCGTGTGACTTCTGGCTGTGGGGTTATCTGAAAGATATTGTATTCATTGCTTCAGTTACAAACGTAGCTGAACTGAAGGCAATCATTGAGCAATGCACTCTTAAAGTGACCCACAAGAGAACTACAATCTGTTGTGGAAAATGCTGGTCCTCGATTCCAAATTGGGCTAGTCTCATGACAATTTAAAACAGATATAATTTAGTTTTATATGCGGTTTTTGGCCTCAGGACAATTTAAAACTGATGGTAGACCTTGCCATGGTGGACCGGCTTAGCTAATAAACAGCAACGCAACTATTGATTACCGAACTTGTGCAGTCATGCAGTACGGATGGTGTAGTGCACAACTCAAGCCATAGTCACCGTATTGCGATCATATGTCACACACAGCAACGTATTGGTATAATTTTCGTTAGATTTTTTTCTTCCATTAATTTTCTCCCTGCGTCAATTACATGTTTTTCAAAATTGAGGTCATTCTGAGCAGCGTTTCTCTTTCTACAGCGTTTTGAAACTGGAACTTTCATTACAGACACCGTCTACACTATACACTCCTGGAAATTGAAATAAGAACACCGTGAATTCATTGTCCCAGGAAAGGGAAACTTTATTGACACATTCCTGGGGTCAGATACATCACATGATCACACTGACAGAACCACAGGCACATAGACACAGGCAACAGAGCATGCACAATGTCGGCAATAGTACAGTGTATATCCACCTTTCGCAGCAATGCAGGCTGCTATTCTCCCATGGAGACGATCGTAGAGATGCTGGATGTAGTCCTGTGGAACGGCTTGCCATGCTATTTCCACCTGGCGCCTCAGTTGGACCAGCGTTCGTGCTGGACGTGCAGACCGCGTGAGACGACGCTTCATCCAGTCCCAAACATGCTCAATGGGGGACAGATCCGGAGATCTTGCTGGCCAGGGTATTTGACTTACACCTTCTAGAGCACGTTGGGTGGCACGGGATACATGCGGACGTACATTGTCATGTTGGAACAGCAAGTTCCCTTGCCAGTCTAGGAATGGTAGAACGATCGGTTCGATGACGGTTTGGATGTACCGTGCACTATTCAGTGTCCCCTCGACGATCACCAGAGGTGTACGGCCAGTGTAGGAGATCGCTCCCCACACCATGATGCCGGGTGTTGGCCCTGTGTGCCTCGGTCGTATGCAGTCCTGATTGTGGCGCTCACCTGCACGGCGCCAAACACGCATACGACCATCATTGGCACCAAGGCAGAAGCGACTCTCATCGCTGAAGACGACACGTCTCCATTCGTCCCTCCATTCACGGCTGTCGCGACACCACTGGAGGCGGGCTGCACAATGTTGGGCCGTGAGCGGAAGACGGCCTAACGGTGTGCGGGACCGTAGCCCAGTTTCATGGAGACGGTTGCGAATGGTTCTCGCCGATACCCCAGGACCAACAGTGTCCTTAATTTGCTGGGAAGTGGCGGTGCGGTCCCCTACGGCACTGCGTAGGATCCTACGGTTTTGGCGTGCATCCATGCGTCGCTGCAGTCCGGTCCCAGGTCGACGGGCACGTGCACCTTCCGCCGACCACTGGCGACAACATCGATGTACTGTGGAGACCTCACGCCCCACGTGTTGAGCAATTCGTCGGTACGTCCACCCGGCCTCCCGCATGCCCACTATACGCCCTCGCTCAAAGTCCGTCAACTGCACATACGGTTCATGTCCACGCTGCGCGGCATGCTACCAGTGTCAAAGACTGCGATGGAGCTCCGTATGCCACGGCGAACTGGCTGACACTGACGGCGGCGGTGCACAAATGCTGCGCAGCTAGCGCCATTCGACGGCCAACACCGCGGTTCCTGGTGTGTCCGCTGTACCGTGCGTGTGATCATGTCTTGTACAGCCCTCTCGCAGTGTCCGGGGCAAGTATGGTGGGACTGACACACCGGTGTCAATGTGTTCTTTTTTCCATTTCCAGGAGTGTATAACAGAAAATGCTGCTGAGTAACTATAAATTTAGTTAGAACAATAAACAACATTACGTCTGCGGTTCTTGTAGTACAACGTTCATTCCATTCACCTACGGTGACGGGAAGCGATGAAAACGCCGTCACAATTTGATCTTAAACCGCTTTATTTATGATTCCATTTATATACTTTTAGGAACGTAGCACTGGACGAAATACGAGTGTGAGCCATAAGGAGAGCAAGACCATGAACTTGCCCTGGTAGTAGTAGGGTACCTCACAAGGTTCAGTTCTCCGTACTGCTGGCGCGGAAGTCCAATAGCACAAGCACATAACAGTAAACTGTCCTCGAGCTACCAACAGTGTCAAATGGCTAAACGTCCACGTCGATTTGGGCGAGTGGTCCTCAGCCATTGTCAAGTGGTGACTGTGTGCGATTGCTGCTGACGTGTTGTCGCCTGTGTCCTCACTGATGTCCAGTATTCCGCCACGCATTGAGGTGAAAAAGTCGTTGTATACCTATCAATATCGTCTCGAACCTCCTTTTTCCCGGCGTAGTGGAGCAAATCGACGTGACATGGACTCAACAAGTCGTTGGAAGTCCCCTGCAAAAATGTTGAGCAATGGAGTTTCTATAGCCTCCCATCCTTTCGAAAGTGTTCAAATGGTGTAAATGGCTCTGAGCACTATGGGACTTAACATCGGTGATCATCAGTCCCCTAGAAGTTAGAACTACTTAAACCTAACTAACCTAAGGACATCACACTCATCCATGCCCGAGGCTCTGAGCACTATGCGACTTAACATCGGTGATCATCAGTCCCCTAGAAGTTAGAACTACTTAAACCTAACTAACCTTAGGACATCACACACATCCGTGCACGAGGCAGGATTCGAAACCGCGACCGTAGCGGTCACGCGGCTCCAGACTGATTCGCCTAGAACCGCACGGCCACACAGGGAGGCGCGAAAGTGTTGCCGATGGAAGATTTTGTGGACGAACTGATGTCTTGATGATATTCTATGAATGTTCCTTAGGATTCGTATCGGGCGAATCGGGCGATCTGGGTGGCTGGATTATTCACTCGAATTATCCACAATGTTCTTCAAATCAACTGCGAACAGTTGTGGCCCGCTGACATGGTTCATTGTCATCCATCAAACTTCCATCGTTGTTTTTGAATATGAAACACATGAATGACTGCCAATGGTTTCCAAGTAGTCAGTGATCAGTTTAGTTGGACCATAAGACAGTGTACATTCTATGTAAACATAGCCCACAACACTATGGAGCCACCACCAGCTAGCACAGCGCTTCGTTAACGACAACTTCGCGAGGTCTGCGCCACACTGAGGTCTACCCTCAACATTTACGAACTGAAATAGGGACTCATCTTACCAGGTCACTGTTTTACCGTTGTCTAGGGTCCAACCGATGTGGTCACGAGCCCAGGAGAGATGTTGCACTCGATGTCGTGATGTTAGCAAAGGCAAATGTTGCTCATAAGCTGTTTTAGCCCAACAACCACAAATTTTGCTGAATATTCCGAACGGATACGTTCGTCGTACACCCCACACTGATTTTGCGGTTATTTCATGCAGTATTGCTTGTCTGTTAGCACTGACAACCCTATGCAAAAACTGCTGCTCTCGGTCGTTAAGTGGAGGCCGTCGGCAACTGCGTTGTCCGAGACGAGAGGTAATGCCTGAAATTTGGTATTATTGGCACACTATGGACACTATGGATCTCAGAATAATGAATTCTGTAGCAATCTCCGAAATGTAATGTCCTCAGCGTCTACCTCAAGCTATCACTCCTTGTTCAGAGTCCCTTGATTCCCATCGCGCGGCCGTAATCACGTTAGAAACCTTTTCACATGAATCACCTGAGTACCACCGTTTTATACCTTGTGTACGCGATACTACCGTCATCTGCACATGCCCATGTCGCTGTCCCACGACGTTTGTGACCTCAGTATGTAAGGAGGTCATGTTTGCATCGTGCGTCCTTCGGTGTTAGGATGACCGCGTACCAATCTAATGAACCACAACGAAGCTGACCGGAAAATTTATTCGTCTTTCACAACAACATGGGCAAGAAGGATATGCAATTTAACGTACTGTTGCTGGCATGACCGCGAGAAACATTATCTACATCTACATCCATACTCCGTAAGTCACCTGACGGTGTGTGGCGGACAGTACCCTGAATACCTCTATCGGTTCTCCCTTCTATTCCAGTCTCGAATTGTTCGTGGAAAGAAGGATTGTCGGTATGCTTCTGTGTGGGCTCTAATCTCTCTGATTTTATCCTCATGGTCTCTTCGCGAGATATACGTAGGAGGGAGCAACATACTGCTTGACTCTTCGGTGAAGGTATGTTCTCGAAAGTTTAACAAAAGCCCATACCGAGCTACTGAGCGTCTCTCCTGCAGAGTCTTCCACTGGAGTTTATCTATCATCTCCGTAACGCTTTCGCGATTACTAAATGATCCTGTAACGAAGCGCGCTGCTCTCCGTTGGATCTTCTCTATCTCTTCTATCAACCCTATCTGGTGCGTATCCCACTCTTCTGAGCACTATTCAAGCAGTGGGCGAACAAGCGTACTGTAACCTACGTCCTTTGTTTTCGGATTACATTTCCTTAGGATTCTTCCAATGAATCTCAGTCTGGCATCTGCTTTACCGACGATCAACTTTATATGATCATTCCATTTTAAATCACTCCTAATGCGTACTCCCAGATAATTTATGGAATTAACTGCTTCCAGTTGCTGACCTGCTATTTTGTAGTTAAATGATAAGGGATCTTTCTTTCTATGTATTCGCAGCACATTACACTTGTCTACATTGAGATTCAATTGCCATTCCGTGCACCATGCGTCAATTCGCTGCAGATCCTCCTGCATTTCAGTACAATTTTCCATTGTTGCAACCTCTCGATACACCACAGCATCATCTGCAAAAAGCCTCAGTGAACTGCCGATGTCATCCACCAGGTCATTTATGTATATTGTGAATAGCAACGGTCCTATGACGCTCCCCTGCGGCACACTTGAAATCAATTTTACTTCGGAAGACTTCTCTCCATTGAGAATGACATGCTGCGTTCTGTTATCTAGGAACTCCTCAATCCAATCACACAATTGGTCTGATAGTCCGTATGCTCTTACTTTGTTTATTTAACGACTGTGGGGAACTGTGTCAAACGCCTGGCGGAAGTCAAGAAACACGGCATCTACCTGTGAACCAGTGTCTATAGCCCTCTGAGTCTCGTGGACGAATAGCGCGAGCTGGGTTCACACGACCGTCTTTTTCGAAACCCTTGCTGAGTCCTACAGAGTAGATTTCTAGTCTCCAGAAAAGACATTATACTCGAACATAATACGTGTTCCAAAATTCTACAACTGATCGACGTTAGAGATATAGGTCTATAGTTCTGCCCATCTGTTCGACGTCCCTTCTTGAAAACGGGGACGACCTGTGGCCTTTTCCTACCCTTTGAAAAACTTCGCTCTTCTAGAGACCTGCGGTACACCGCTGCAAGAAGGGGGGCAAGTTCCTTCGCGTACTCTGTGTAAAATCGAACTGGTATCCCATCAGCACCAGCGGCCTTTCCTCTTTTGAGCGATTTTAATTGTTTCTCTATCCCTGTGTCGTCTATTTCGATATCTACCATTTTGTCAACTGTGCGACAATCTAGGGAAATACAGTGCAGTCTTCCTCTGTGAAACAGCTTTGGAACAAGACATTTGGTATTTCGGCCTTTAGTCTGTCATCCTCTGTTTCAGTACCATTTTGGTCACAGGGTGTCTGGACATTTTGTTTTGATCCACCTATCGCTTTGACATAGGACCAAAATTTCTTAGGATTTTCTGCCAAGTCAGTACATAGAACTTTACTTTCGAATTCACTGAACGCCGCTCACATAGCCCTCCTCACACTACATTTCGCTTCACGTAATTTTTGTTTGTCTCCATGGCTTTGGCTATGTTTATGTTTGCTGTGAAGTTCCCTTTTCTTCCGCAGCAGTTTTCTAACTCGGTTCTTGTACCACAATGGCTCTTATCCATCTCTTACGATCTTGCTTGGCACATACTCATATAACGCATATTGCACGATGGTTTTGAACTTTGTCCACTGATCCTCAACACTATCAGTACTTGAGATAAAACTTTTATGTTGAGCGATCAGGTACTTTGTAATCTAATTTTTGGCACTTTTGCTAAACAGAAAAGTCTTCCTACCTTTTTTAATATTTATATTTATGGATGAAATCATCGATGCAGTAAACGCTTTATGATCGCTGATTCCCTGTTCTGCATTAACTGATTCAAATAGTTCGGGTCTGTTTGTCACCAGAAGGTCTAATATGTTATCGCCACGAGTCGGTTCTCTATTTAACTCCTCAAGGTAGTTTTCAGATAAAGCACTTAAAAAAATTTCACTGGATTCTTTTTCCCTGCCACCCGTTATGAACGTTTGAGTCTCCGAGTCTATATCCAGCAAATTAAAATCTCCACCCAGAACTATAACATGGTGGGGAAATCTACTCGAAATATTTCCCAAATTATCCTTCATGTGCTCAGCCACAACAGCTGCTGAGCCATGGGCCTATAGAGACATCCAATTACCATGTCTGAGCCTGCTTTAACCGTGACCTTCACCCAAATCATTTCACAATTCGAATCTCCGTCAATTTCCTTCGATACTATTGCACTTCTTGTCGCTATAAACACGCCTCCCCCTTCACTGTCCAGCCTGTCTCTCCATTATACATTCAAATCTGAGTTCAGGATTTCATTACTGTTTACATGTGGTTTCAGCCAACTTTCTGTCCCTAGTACTATATGGGCGTTGTGACCGTTTATTAATGACAGCAGTTCTGGGACCTTTCTATAGACGCTCCTGCACCTTACTATTAGCACATTAATATTATTATTCCCTGTTGCATTTTGCCTACTCCTGCCTTGCCGCGTCTCAGGAGGCGTCTTGTCGGACATAGGGAGGGAATTCTCTAACCTAAAAAAAACCCATGTGCACTCCACACGTACTCCGCTACCCTCGTAGCCGCTTCCGGCGTGTAGTGCACGCCTGACCTATTCAGGGGGACCCTACATTTCTCCACCCGATAGCGGAGGTCGAGAAATTTGCACCCCAGCTCTCCGCAGAATCGTCTGAGCCTCTGGTTTAAGCCTTCAACTCGGCTCCAAACCAGAGGACCGCGATCGGTTCTGGGAACGATACTACAAATAGTTAGCTCCGATTCCACCCCGCGAGCGAGGCTTTCCGCCTTCACCAACTCCTCCAACCGCCTGTACGAACTGAGGATGACCTCTGAACCCAGACGGCAGTAGTCATTCCTTAGCAGTCTGCTTAATTTTCACTATTTGTGTGTAGCACCACGTCTCAAATCGATTCTCTTCTGTTTCGGTTTTTCCACAATCTTTGTTTCACTACCATACAATGATGTGCTCCAAACGTGCATCCTCAGAAATTTCTTACTCATATTGAGGCCTATGTTTGATAACAGTAGACTTCTGTCGCCCAGGAATGCCCTTTTTGCGAGTGCTAGCCTGCTGTTGATGTCCTCTTTGCTCCGTTCATCATTGGTTATTTTGCTGCCTAGGTATTTATTTCCTTAGCTTCACCTACTTCATGACCATTAATCCTGATGTTAAGTTTCTCCCTATTCTCATTTATGATACTTCTCATTACTTCCAGCTTTCTTCGATTTACTCCCAATTCATGCTCTGTACACACTAGACTGTTCATTCCATTAAAGAGATCCTGTAATTCTTCTTCGCTTTTACTCAGGATAGCAGTGTCATAAGCGAATCGTATCATTGATACCCTTTCACCTTAAATTTTAATCCCACTCCTGAAACTTTATTTTAACTTCATCGTAGCTTCTTCAATGTACAGACTGAACAGTAGGAGCGAAAGACTATATCTGTGTCTTACACTCTTTTTAATCCGAGAACTTCGTTCTTGATGGTCTACTTTTATTCCTCGCTCTTGACTTTGTACATATTGTACGTTACCCGTCTCTCCCTGTAGCTTATTCCTATATTTCTCAGAATTTCGAACATTTTACATCATTTTCCATTGTAGAACGCCCTTTCTAGGTTGATAAATCATATGAACGTGTCTTCATCTTTCTTTAATCTTGCTTGCATTATCAGTCGCAACGTCAGAATTGATTCTCTGGTGCCTTTACCTTTCCTAAAGCCAAACTGTTAGTCATCTAGCGCATCCTCAATTTTATTTTCCATTCTTCTGTATATTATTCTTGTGAGCAACTCGAATGCATAAGCTTTAAAACTGATTGTACAAGGATACCCAAACTTGTCAGCTGTTGCAGTCTTCGGAATTGTGTGGATAATATCTTTCTGAAACTCAGATGGTATGTCACCACACTCCTACACTCTACTCGCCAACGTGAACAATTCGTTTGTTGCCATTTCCCCCAATGATTTTACAAATTGTGATAGAATTTTATCTAACCCTTATGCCTTATTTGATCTTAAGTCCTCCAAAGTTCTATTACTGGAACCCCGTATCTCTTCAAAATTGATTCCTGTTCCTTCTTACGTAAATCTTCACCCTCATAGAGACCTTCAATGTACTCTTTCCACCTATCAGCCTTTCCCTCTGAATTTAACAGTGGAATCCCGTTGCACTCTTAATGTTACCACCCTTGCTTTCAATTTCGCCGAAAGTTGCTTTGACTTTCCTATATGCGAAGTCAGTTCTTCCAGCAATCATTTACTTTTAGATTGCTTAACACTTCTCATGTAGGCATTTCGTCTTAGCTTACCAACACTTCCTAGTTATTTCATTCCTTAGTAGGTTGTATTTTCGTATTCCTGAATTTCCATGGACATTTTTAAGTTTTGTTCTTTCATCTATCAACTGAATTATTTTTTCTGTTACCCGTGATTTCTTCGCAGGTATCGTCTCTGTACCTATTTTCTTCTTTCCAGCTTCTGTGATAGCCCTTTCTAGAGATGTCCATTCCTTTTCAACTGTAGTGCCTTCTGAGCTATTCCTTACTGTTGTATCTCTAGCCTTAGAGAACTTCAAGCATATCTCGTCATTCCTTAGTACTTCCATATCCCACTTCTTTGCGTATTGATTCTTCCTGACGAATCTCTTCAGTTTCAACCTACTGTCCGTCACTACTAAATTGTGACCTGAGCCTATATTTGCTCCTAGATACTCCTCACAATCCAATATCTGATTTCGGAGTCTCTGTCTGATCTTGATGTAATCTAACTGAAATCTTCCCGTATCACCCAGCACTTTCCAAATATACCTCCTCGTGTTGTGATTCTTGAACTGAATATTCACTATTACTAGCTGAAACTTATTACAGAACTCGGTTAAATCTCTCCCCTCTCTCATTCCTAACTCCAAGCCCATATTTTTCTTCTACTCCTACCACTGAAACTGCATTCCAGTCCTCCATGGTTATTAGATTTTCATTTACCTTTACGTACCGTATTACCCTTTCAGTATCTTCATATATTTTTTTATCTCTTCAACTTCAGCTTGTGACATCGGCATGTATACATGAACGATCGTAGTCGGTGTCGGCTTGCTGACGATTCTGATAAGAGTAACCCTATCACTAAACTGTTCATAGTAACACACTCTCTGCTCTATCTTGCTATTAGCAACGAATCCTACTCACGTTATACCATTTTCTGCTGCTGTTGATATTACCCTATAATCTTTCCATTTCACTTCACTAATCCCTACTATACCTAAACTGATTCTTTGCATTTTCCTTTTCTGATTTTGTAGCTTTTCTGCCACCAACAAAATTCTGACATTCCATGTCTTTTATCTTTTCGTCGGTTATTCAATCTTTATCTCATGGTTATCTCCCTCCTCGCAATCGCTTCTAGGAGATCCGAATAGGGGAATGTTCCGGAATCTTTTGCCTGTCGAGAGATAATCATGACACTTTTTCAGTTATAGGCCACATGTCCTGCGGATACACGTTACGTGTCTAATGCATTGGTTTCCATTGCCTTCTGCATCCTCATGTCGCTGATCATTGCTGATTCTTCCTCTTTCAGGGGCAGTTTCCCACCCCTAGGACAAGGTAGTGCCCTGACATTTGTACGCTCCTCCGCCCTTTTTGACAATGCCTTTGGCAGTATGAGGGTGACTTCTTATGCCGGAAGTATTCGAGCGCCAATGGTGATTATTAATAAAAATTTAAACACTGGCGGGTTTTGAACCCGGGACCGAAGGTGTTGTGGTTACTAATAAGAGAGACGCTATTCCGTTTTTTTCTTTTATTTATTGTTCGGAATTGCTCGTTGTATTAGGTCGTAGCGGACGTCAGATGACATCCGTTGAAGCTCGTTTTCTGATCCACTCACTCAATTTTTTCATTACAGAGACCGGTCAGCTCTCTGACCGAAGACGCTGAGCTATCGTGCCGGCATCCCAAGACTTCTGGACCCCTACTTCTTACACTAGTTTTTAGTGGCAAATTAGTGCTTGAAACAGAAGGATTTGTCAAGGAGAAATGATTTAACAGTGTATTTTAAGTCTGTTTTTCTACTTGTCAGAGATTTTCTGTTATTGCGCAAATGATAAAAAATTTTTGCCTCACATTGAACTCCTTTGTGAGCCACTAACAGATTTAGTGATGAGTAATAAAGGTCATTTTCCCTTCTAGTCTTGTAGGTGTGAACCTCACTGACGGTATTAAACTGCGATAGATAATTTATGACGGATTTCGTAAGTGAATAATGCACTTTGACAGCGCAGTTAGTATGACTAGTTGCTTGAAGACGTCAATGCGTAAACACTACATATTATTCTTGTAAAAATGGGTTCCAAAATAGAAGTTGTATTGCCAAGATCGCAGTTTATATACATCCAGATACTAGTTTCAGCAGCTTTATTGCCATCTTCTGATCATCGGATACGTGAATTATAAAGCCCTACTTGTGGCACAATGCCATCTGGCCATTGAACACATCGAGGTAAATTCGCAGAAGAGGTTCTACCATTCAACAGTAAGTTCACCAAAATAAAAGCTATAACTGTATCAGCAAGGCACAGAGGTGTCAAATACACCAGAAGAGCGCATCCACTGCTGCCAACAGGCTCCGTTCGCAACATAAATCCACCTGACAACAGTCAATATTGTCTATATGATGTATTTGATACCTTCTGCGCCTTGCTAATATAGTTACGATTTTCATTCTTGTGTATTTAGTGTTAATTGGGGGTGTCTTTTCTGCGAGTTAACCTGCATGTTTTCAATAGTCGTATGAGAATGTGCCACACCAAGGGACTTTACAATTAGTGATTCTGACCCACTCAAGATGGCAATGTGACTGTGTTGAAACTGGTAATCAGCATATGAATCAACTGTGGTCTGTGTAATAAAACTTGTATTTTGGAAACTTTTTTTGCACTGATATAAAGATCGCTCTTCTTCTGTCAATGATAGGTAATCAACATATTATTCTTACCGATAGTGCAATCAATACATGTTTCTCAGTGAAAAATGGATGTCGACGGATTCTGGTATCAAGGACTGGAACAGCAGCTTATGATTTGCAACAGTAATTATTTATCTTTGCCGGATCTCAGTCTTTTCCTGACTTCTCCATTTTAAGATACCAGTAACCCACAAATGAGGACAAGGGAAGACTGACATAAGAGACCATATGGTATTGTACAAAAATTTGCTTTAATGAGACGCCAGCAACACAGACGAGAAAGACATGGAGATTAGCGAGGTGGTGTTCAGCCGTGGATCAGTCTGCCGTGCACACCGCCGAGGTAGCCGTAGCCGTAGCCGTAGCCGACGGCGGGGGCGACCGCAGCGACGGCGGGGGCGGCGACGACGGCGGGGGCGGCGATCGCGGGGGCGGCCAGCACTCCGGCGCCGAGGTATCCGGCGCCCAGGAAGCCGCGCTTCTCACGCTGCTGCTGCTGCTGGCAGGACACCGCCGCCACGCACACCGCCAAGACGAGGATCTGCGGACAGGCAAAGCGCGCCGTCAGCTCGCCGTTACGTCAATAATAGACTGAATCGCCGAAGAAACTGGTATAGGGATGCGTATTCCAATACAGAGATATGTAAACAGGCAGAATACGGGGCTGCGGTCGGCGATGTCTATATAATGCAACAAATGTCTGGCCCAGTTTTTAGATCGGTTACTGGTGCTACAAACGCAGGTTATCAAGATTTAAGTGAGTCTGAACGTGGTGTTATAGTCGGCGCACGAGCTATGGGACACAGCATCTCCGAGGCAGCGACAGAGTGAGGTTTTTCCCGTACGACCATTTCACAAGTGAATCGAGTATCAGGAATCTGGTAAAATATCAAATCTCTGACATCGCTACTGCCGGAAAAAGATCCTGCAAGAACAGGTCCAATAACGACTGAAAAGAATCATTCAACGTGACAGAAATGCAATCCTTCCGCAAATCGCTGCAGATTTCATTGCTGCGCCATCAAAAAATTTCACCGTGCGAACCATTCAACGAAACATCATCGATATGGTCTTTCGGAGCCGAAGACCTACTCGTGTGTCATTAATGACTGCACGACATTAAGCTTTACGCCGGGCCTGGGCCCGTCAACATCGACGTTGTACTGTTGATGACTGGAAACATGCTGTCTGGTCGCACGAGTCTCGATGCAAATTACATCGAGCGGATGGACATGTGCGGGTATAGAGACAACCTCATGTATCCAAGGACCCTGCATGTCAGTAGGGGACTGTTCAAGTTGGTGGAGGCTCGGTAATGGTGTGGAGCGTGTGCAGTTGGAGTGATATGTGTCCCCTGATACGACTCTGACATGTGACACGTACGTAATCATCCTGTCTGGTCACCTGCATACATTCATATCCATTGTGCATTCCGACGGACTTGGGTAACTGCAGCATGACACCCCAAACTTCTAGAATTGTTAAAGAGTAGCTCCAGGAACACTCTTATGAGTTTAAGGATTTTCGCTGGCCACTAAACCCCCTAGACATGAACAGTATTGAGCATATCTGGACACCCTACAACATGCTGTTCGGAAGAGATCTCCACCCCATCGTGCTCTTGCGGATTGATGGCCACCCCTGCTGGATTCAGTTCCCTCCAGCACTACTTCAGACATTATCGGAGACCATGCCACGTCGTGTTGCGTCACTTCTAGGTTCTCGAGGAGCCCTACACGATATTGGGCATGTGTACCAATTTCTTTGGCTGTTCAGTGTATGACGCCGCTGCTGGAGCCTCACTGTTTGTAGCAAGCAGCTTCAAAGTTTCCTATTGAACAGCAGTTTTAATACTTAATTGGCTATTTGTGCAGTTAAATCGTTTCGTGTATTAAATTTTTTCGTGCAAATCTGTAAGTAGCATCGAGCCCAAACAACTTTGTTATCTTTGTGTCAGCCTTGCCGGCCAATCAACTTAAGCTCGTCTTGCCGAGTATGCTCGAGCATGAGTGTAATGGAGGTATTCTTGTGCTCTGTGCTCTTGTGCTCTGGAAGTCGGTCGTGTTTTCGGGTCTGAGGCTGCTGGTTGGTGTTTTGCTGTAGGGTGAGGTGATAATATGTAGCTTAGCTGAGAGCAAGCTGGGTTCACTTGCAATACGATTCTGCTAATATCATGATTCGCAGTAAAAGTGTGGTTCGTATGCAAGTGTTTTCTTGACTTGCATCGTGAAGTCCCTGTAACTTTCATGGATTGGCAATATGTCTCACATGTGGATTTTGATTCTTTGTGCCTTAGTGACGAGCGTATGTTTCGCGGTTCGATACAGAATCTGCTTGCTACAATTTTGTCCGCATTGTAGTATAATTTTATCACGCTACTTATAAATGAATCTTTGTCAGCACTTTGCGACTTGTAACGCTTACATCTTTTTTATTTTATTATTTATTGCTTTCTGAGCATTTATATGACACGAACGAAAGTGACTGAATCACTTTTTCGGAATCAGTTATGGTATGCGGATTTACATATAAATCTTCTTTCAGATCACTTTCCCCAACACTCATCTCTCTATTTAGGTGAATGACGCCGACTAGCAGTCAGTAGACGAAATAATATAACTTGATACGGAACGTATTAATTTCCTTTAGCAACTGATAACATCAGCACGGATTTCTTATTGCAAATAAATCAACAAGTGTAGCAATCACTACGAGTATTATATTTCGCAGTTTTTTGCGTGTTTTCAGCAAACCGATAGGTGTAGGAGTTGACGTAGGTGGCATAGATTCTGTTCTTTATTCTCTACGAAATGTGATTGTTTGATGATTTATATCTGTGTGTTTATTACAGACTGGGTCCTCATGCCCACAGCACTACACTGCGCTATAAGCCATTTTGTTTTACACGTGTTTGGTAAGGTATTTCGTGGGATATTTGCCTTTCTTCAATTAAATTCAGTTCCCGTTTGCTACGACGATTGTAAATAATTGCACGAGAAGCAGTTCACTGCTAGGTAATTTTCTACAAACTCTTTGTAGTCCTACAAAATTGCTAATTTGATTGATGGGTCTAAACACTGTATTTAATGCGGATTTTTCTCTAAATTCAGGGCACGTCCAAATTCACTTCTAGAGGGGATGCGAAAACCTAGCAGAAACCTTACAATCTGAAGACCTGCCAGAAATTTAAGCTGGAAATTTATTAAACTCTCGCTGTATTTCTCCACCACGGACATCCTTAGTGCAATTGAATGACCGACTATCCATTGGAGTTACGAAAATCAGGGATGCATTTTCAGCAGTGAAACTATGTGGTGTCTGATCTGCTGTGTGCAAGTATTGGCTGCCAAGTCCTTTATAGTCAGGGACCATATACAGTGGGCTATGACCCTGTCGCCTGGACATGCACCATAGCTCTTTTGCTATTCCCTAGTGGAGCGTACGTCATTCTATGGGACCGCCCAGTTATGGTCCAACAGTAGCTCTGACGAGCCGAAGGTTGAACTAAGACTTTTCTAGCTACCAGACAAGTGCTGTCAGCCAACGTTGTGATTAGGGTTCACTCCCCGGGTGCTATAGCTTCTGGCACCAAGTGATGCTACGGCAGGGGGCTGGCACACGTTGCTCACAGCATGGCTGTGATAGTTTGTCTGCACCTCCAGAGCATGTGGTGCCGACCTGCTTGCTGCTGGGACTGCTCACTTCCAACCGCTACAACCCACCACCCTGCACCTCTTCCGCGGCTGCTGGGTTTCAGGATTTAATCACTAAGTTGTTCGTTGTGCAGGGGAGATGGATCAACTAGCTCCAGCCTGAGACTGCTGTGTTTGTTCCTGCTTCGAATTAGCGAACCCACACGTCTACTGTAAGAAGATCGGACCCGCTGCCCTGAGAAGTCTGTTTCTAATGTCCCCCCATTTAGCACCACCCGAAACTGTCGTAGTCTCTACAACACCTACTACCCAGAAGCTGAAAATTTGGAAACAACATCATGTTCCTTGCGAATAAAAAGCTGGCTTTGGCCAACTAGAGCTTCCTAGATATGCAGAATTGCTACGTGCTTGTGAACCTCCAGGTTTACCTGGAAATTGTGGCCTTGGCTATTATGGTACATAATGGCAGATTTGCATAAATCTGTTTGAGAAGTGGAGAAAATGAGGCTCTAAGGAATATGGTCAAATAATATAATTTCGTGTGAACATCATAAATCCAAAACCAACTCGTTCTGGAAAGCACCGAGTTTTTTTTAATAGAGGTGTAATTTTCTTAGTCCGTCACGACGAATGCGAATGGCCTACGGCCTGCTGAAGAGTGTCTGCAGAGCTGGACGCTATTGTGGGGTGACAGAAATTGACACGAAAGCTTGAGAGAACGGGATTTGTTAATGTAACATGTACTATATGCTTCTTTCCGTAAAGTATTGTTTCGTTGATATTAAACATTTTACTTGACTGTAGTTTTAGATGTTTACGACTGGTATGGTGGGGTCAAAAACTAACAACATTAATAACTGACGACTGACGCCGCAAATGTGTGAAAAGTCACCGTTTACTTCTGATGAACGTATTAACAACCATCGCTTTGAGGAAATTTGTGAAGGAGGGTTAGTAGAAAAGTATATATTAATAAGGAATATTATGACAGAAACAATTTAGTAATGTCTTATATTTGGTTGCGGAGCTCATTATACGAGGTGTGTTCAAAAAATATCGGGAATTTTCATGTTTTGGTAACAATTTTTTTGCTTCGTTTACATTAAATTATCTCCTTCAAAGTAGCCCCCATGTTACGCACTTATGCAAGTGCTTCTTCCAATCCCCAAAACACTGATGGAATTCGATCTTTGAGATAGGCTTAGCTCTTTCAGCGAGGTGCTTTTATCTCATCTAAGATTGTAAAATGACAGACCTTTAAGATTCTATTTATTTTTGAAATAGAAAAAAGTCCCACGGGGCCATACCTGGTGACTACGGACGGTAGGGCATCATTACAGTGTTGATTTTTGCCAAAAGTTCACGAACAAGCCATGAACTGTGGGCAGGTGCATTACTATTGCGCAAAAGCCATAAATTGGTTCGCCAATAACCCGGGAGGTTTCTCGGATTGATTCCTGCATACGGCGTTGAGCTTGTGGGGAAAACTCCTCACTGATCGTCTGATCTGATGCACCATGCTGTTAAAATCGAAGTAAACGGTGGGCAAAAACTTCATATTCGACAGCGCTTGCCGAGGTTTTTTCGGTCTCGGCGATCCTGTATTCCTTTTCTGGGACGATTGATCCTTAGTTTCGACGGCCTACCCATACGCCTATCTTTCATCACTTGTTGTGGTACGTTTCAGTAGTTCAGCATCGTTCCTGAGATTATTTGGCGACTCCTGAGAAACTCGTCACTGTTTTTGCTCTAAATTCGACACCTTTAGCACACCTTTTGCTATCACACGTTTGATACCGAAAACAACAGAAAAGATTTCATGGCATGAACCAACAGGTATGTCAACACCGTCTGCAGCTTCTCTGGTTGTGATTCGGCGATCATCCATCGTCAGTTCACATTTCGACGTTTTCATCAGTTGTTGATGTGCTAGGGTGTCCAGAAGGTTCCTCATCTTCAATTCTTCACGCCAATCTTTGAAACTTTAATATCGCTCTAAAAATCTTTTTATGCTCATAGTAGAGTCACCAAAAGCAATAGTCATCATTTCATAACTTTTTTAAAATTTATTCCATATTATAGCAAAATTTAATGCCAATTCCCTGATCCGGTTTTAAAACAAATCAATAAACACGAAAAGCACGCAAACTCATGTACGTTCTTGACAGCTGACAACTGACTAAACATCTAGTAGTACGGCTACCAGTGAAAAGGTTAATTTCAGACACATTTATCAAAACAACAACAAAAAGTCGCGCGCATTTGGACTAATACAACCCGCGAAATTAAGACATTCCTGATACTTTTCGAACACACCTCGCAAATCATTGTTAATGATATAATTGATAATATATATGAGTAATATAAGGTTGCTTCAAATAACTCCGACGTGAACATTATGGATTCTGCTGTTGATATTGCTCAACTGTTAAAATATTTTGCTAGCCCATCACAGCAGAATGTGTGGGGGAGTATTCTTATTATGCCATGAAACTGATTTTTCCAGTTTCTGCCCATCACAAGCGCTGCCACTGCGCAGTTTTGTTCAATTATAAATGGAAAACTGTCTATAATGATGGAGGTCGGCCACGGAGTTTTGCTTGCTTGAAAAAATTACCAGCACAGATTGGCGCATGTGCCAAAGACTCGCGTTACTTTGTGGTGGATCAGAAACTAGCCTGAATTTGTTAAGTGCTTTTCGTAAAATTCGTGTTCAGGAGGGTCTGAGCCAGAATTACAGCTTATTGCTGTTCGAATTGTGTGCCAGAGAAATTATGAGTGAACCGGAAGAAAACTTAGCAAGAGGGACAAAAGTATAAGAAGATAATTATCCAAGGTTAACAGACAGTCAGCCGTTTCTGACAATAGGACAATAGGAAAACAAGGCGGCTAGTTGCTCCTGTAGGAAAACGTACAGTGCACTAGCTCGCGTGACAGGGAGGTTAATCAGAGCAGGATAGAATCCTGTGTGGCGAATTAATGATTGCAAGCGACACACCGGCGTTACTGTCTTTTTCTTCTTTTTGTGGTTTCGCACCCTCGTTTTGTCAAATACTGGGCTGGGTCCTAACTTCCGCCTCAGGGAATACGATACACAGACAGTTAAAATACATTGGCATGCAGAGAAATTTTCCACAATTCGCAAACAAATAACGCGCACGGATCCAGTGCCTTACGTTAACGCCATGATTGTTACTTCAGGTAGGGCATACATGCAAAAACTTGAACAAGAATGTAAACTTTGCCAAATTCTGAAAAAGATCACCCCGTGCAAGCTGGGGTGAACGCTAGGGGAAAGAAAAGATTGGGACGGCTATAATAGTACAGAATAAATTAAAGAAGAAACAAGACAAAGAGAGAAAGGGAGACATATTGAAAAGATAGATCAGTATCTGAAGGTACTGATTTTTTTTTATAGGGAACAAGATTACACAGACGGGCGAAGTAAGATAGATATCGAAAATAGAACATAAAGACGAAAAAACGATTCATGACCATGATAACTTTGCTCATGTCTAATCATACAGCGAACTTATTAAGAAAGTATTGTCAAGTCTGCATATTGTCTTAGCAACGTACACTGTCCCTCAATTGCCCTCGACCTTAATTCTCTAGTCTTAACAACATGACAACATGGCAGAAACCCACTTTTCCATCAGAGCAAAGTCCATTCTCTACCACCCATCGTTCAACCACCGACTTGAAGTCCTTCTCAGTACCAGGGACCAGACTCTAAAGTAACCTCTTGCCTTACATTAGAGAACTGAGAAACGTCTCCAGCTTGAGGAGATAGCCCATGAAACATCTACTAAAGCAACAACAAGGATTACCATTGTACATTTGCGCTCTCATTACTGTTGTACATCCTTCTTTCCACCCAGATCATCTTTAGTTCCCGATATTCTTAGTTTTTGCAGTCTCCTTAAACTTTTTTTCCGCAGAACTCGAAGGCTCAGGAACCATGTATGCTGTACACCTACAAATTCTATTTTTATCTGTCACTATCATTATTGTTATTATAGCGGTTATTATTATTGTTATTTTCATTATTATTAATACTATTACTACAGGTAGTACCAGCAACAGCAGTAGTAGAAGTTCTGCAACTGTTAAATTTATTTAGTATTATTTACTCACAGTGTAATTATAGACACTCAAATCAGTTTAATACACTTTTTGATGTATAAATTGTTATTTCTTAAGTAACCAGATGCCGTAAAGCTACTGTAAGTGTAAGATCTTGGTCCGATGTAAGATACCAGGTCCGAAACAGATCAGGTTAAATTAGTAAATACACAAATAAAAATAAATATGGAACTCAGTTTTATAAGATATTGAAACACGAATCAGAGGAAATTCATAGTAGAAACTGGAGTCATGTGATGATATACTTTAATGACGTGGCACTATGCGTTATTGTTTAAATTAAGAGATAATATGTGAAAAGAATAGGTATTAGAGAGAAGAAATATAGAGAAAAGCCTGTAGAATAACTCCTTCGGCTGCCATACATAATTGTTTGGCTACTGATAGAGGCAACTGAGGCGATAAACTCTAATAGCAATCCTCGGCGGAAGGCCAGTTATGTCGCCAAGAAGTGAATTTTTCCGTGCTTACAAGAGATTTAAGCTGACGAGCGACTGAGGTGTATCAAATTGAATAGGTTAAGTAAAATTTTCACTTAAATGGAAGACAGAAACATCAACGGTAATGCGGAAATTTCAGTCAAACAGCAGAGCTTACTGCCCTAGTTAGGTAGCTGTTATCCTGGAGCGAATATTGAGTGAGATTAGTGGAATAATTTGATCTCCTTTTAATGACAAAAATGATTGGTGCACTCTTAGAATTTATTTCATTACTTTCTTTTCTTTTGCTTCTCCTTCGAAATACATTTAAAAGGCTTCTTTTACAACTAATTTAACACTCGTCGATAACGTCCACCACAATCGATAAAGGAAGTTGGATATATGGAAGTGTTCTTCAAGAGATCGGTATGATCTTCCAGGCACCTTAACTGGAAAGAGATTCTTGTTCACTCACTTTATCGCCTACCTACATAGAGAGGATTTACACGGCGTAGCTTCGGAGTTTTAGTTCTCGCTTAACCATTCTATTGTACTTTTAATTTTTTCCTCCTTTGGTATAATCATTATTGGGTCTTACAACACAACACAGCCATTTAGTTCCTCTCGTAACACTATGCGACAAGGATCTTGGTCTCTTCCGACAACGCCGGAAGCAGAACATTGATTGGTGCCTACGTTTCCTACAACCGTAACTGATGAAACTTCCGGGCAGATTAAAACTGCGTGCCCGACCGAGACTCGAAATCGGGACCTTTGCCTTTCGCGGGCAAGTGCTCTCCCATCTGAGCTACCGAAGCACGACTCACGCCCGGTGCTCACAGATTTACTTCTGCCAGTATCTCATCTCCTACCTCCCAAACTTTACAGAAGCTCTTCCGCGAACCTTGCAGAACTAGCACTCCTGAAAGAAAGGATATTGCGGAGACATGAATTAGCCACAGCCTTGGGGACGTTTGCAGAATGAGATTTTCACTCTGCAGTGGAGTGTGCGCTGATATGAAACTTCCTCGCAGATTAAAACTCGGGACCTTGGAAGGTAGGAGACGAGATACTGGCAGAAGTAAAGCTGTGAGTACCGGGCGTGAGTCGTGCTTCGCTCTCTCAGATGGTAGAGCACTTGCCCGCGAAAGGCAAAGGTCCCGAGTTCGAGTCTCGGTCGGGCACACAGTTTTAATCTGGCAGGAAGTTTCATATCAGCGCACATTCCGCTGCAGAGTGAAAATCTCATTCTGGAACCGTAAGTGATGTTTATAGGAAGGCGTTGGCCAGCAGCTACTTACCAAGAACTTCATGTTGCTGAGCAGAGGGTTGCTGGCTGTCTGTTCGACTGTGCCCTAGACGGCAATCTGCCGCCTTATATACTGACCGGACACTTGGGCGGTGGTCGCCGCCTCTGCAGGTGGCCTTCCGGAGCGGTCTCCTAGAACTGGTCTACGTCTAGGACGCGTATGTCACACTGTGAGAAATGCTGCAGTTTTCCTTTCACCCGGGAGAATGCAAGCAAGTTTTGCCTGACTTATTGTTAAATATTTAATAGCCTCCAGCTATTGACAGGCTCCGGCCTGTTGCGAGGTTAGGGAAGCAGACAGGTTCACAAAGCAAGTGTCTCTCTGAATAAGCCGCTGTAGTAGATGAGGACTTTCTTGTTCACAGTGATTGCTTTGTTTACTCGCTATATGCACACCGAGCCAGAGAATTGGAACACCAATATCGCCGCGTCATCAAACTCAGAAACCTCTCGCGGTGGCGTTCTCGATTCCCGAGCACGGGGTCCCGCGTTCGATTCCAGAAGGGGTCAGGGATTTTCACCTGCCTCGAGATGACTGGGTGTTTGTGTTGTCCTCACCCTTTCATTATCATTCATGAAAGTGGCGAGTTTGGAATGAGGAAAGGTTGTGAATTTGTATGGCCTTGGAAACAGCGCAGTTGAGAGCCCCAAAATCCAAACATCATCATCATCATCAGAAACCTCGTCGATGGATGAACTGGTTTAGTTTCTAACTACTGTCTACATACGAACACGCCTGATCAGAATATGTGTCTTCTTCGTGCATTTCTGCCTAGTTGAAGTCGCCATAAACACGCTGTTGCCATTAATGTGGCTTCTCTACTCGAAATCTACTATTTCTTCTATTACATCATTGAAATAATTTGATGCGTTTTCTCCAAATTCGTATTGTAGACTTTTGCACATGACATGTGACGTGTTGTTGCCCCATTACGTAGATAATATCGGGTACAGCTCTCTACACACGCGAAAGTGAAACTCGCTGTGCATTGCGAGAGTTTAGTTGTACTAGTGATGCTGACACTGACACAACGGTAGTGAAATACGACAAGGATTTTATTTGTAATCCTTCACTCTCATCTAGCCAAAGCAGCGTAAAACGGGGCTGAAGTAAAACATTGTTCTTTCAGCAAAATTACTCAGCAATTTGGAAGGTGAACGGAGGCAATCTCTCGTTGGGACCGTTTGGGAGGGCATTTCAAGACCGGCAGTTCTCTGAAAAGTCAAGAGAAATTTCCCTAATACCTCAATCGGACTGGAGGGATTCGTGCTGTTTCAATTTGTATCTGGCTACCTAGGACAAGTTATCCAATGCTCCAGCTAAAACTTACAATAAAATAGTGTGTGTATGTGTGTGTGTGTGTGTGTGTGTGTGTGTGTGTGTGTGTGTGTGCGTTTGTCTGTGTGTCTTCATGTGACCTGGCGTTGTGTTATGTGATTCTGCATTCATATAGTTGATATAAGCAAATACAGAAAACAGCTTCAAGGGAACACAAGCTGTCGTTCTTTCTACAGTGACACGTGAGCTACAAACCCTTCTCTAAATATACTAATTACAGCAACAGAATAATTGTCAACATCCGATTCTTTCTTTTTTGCCTAGGTCATATTTGAATTGTTTATATGGCTGCGTAACATTTCTCAGCGCAGCCAACTTCAGCTACAGGGAACTCCATTTTCAGATTTTCCTTAGCAAGGAAAATTCAGGCGTGATTCCACAGTTAAATACTCACATAAGAGCACAAATGAGTGACAGATGTACTAGCGTCAAGGGCGGTGATATGCAAATGAAATTGCTTAAACTGAACAAAGCTCCAAGGCCCTATGGTAAACCCTTCCAGATGCTGAACAGAATTAATGGCTCACTTAGGCCGTCTTTTAGTCATACGCAGATCTCTCGGGCGAAACACTGCGATCAGAAGTTGGAAGAAAGCACATGCCACACCCATCTACAAGGGTCGCCGAAGTCATCCACAATACTATCTTTGACATCCATCTACAGATCCTTGGAACATAAGTTGAACTCAGACTTCCTGCAGCACGGAACAACAATGAATGCCCAGCGATACTTTCAAACATTGACCACCTTTCGCCAAGCGATCAAATCACAACGACCAGGCAATCTCATCTGTGGGATCACTCTGCTCGACGCCAATTAAAAGTATCATATGGCCAACACAGTCGCGGCACTCCTGCAGAAATTCAAATGGGAGGTTCACGGCCACAATCCATACAGTCAGGACCTCACTCCCAGTGATTGTGCATTTTTTCCTCTTAAAAAGGTTCTGAGAGGGAAACTATCCACCTCGCATGACGAAGTCCTGCTGTACTTGCAGAAAAGGTTGACATCGCAGCCCCGGGAATTTTATGAGACAGCCGTTCACCGCCTTAAGTCACAGTGAGACAAGTGTCTCAACAGCCAGGGTCAAAACTTCTAACGTACAGATACTGGTTTCTGTAATTATCCCCCGGATCATTTCTTTTGACTGGTCTTTATAACTGGCATGTTTCTCACGCTACGACAGGAAAGTCATGGTTAATGGCAATCAAGCAATTGAAATATTTGTTGACCTCACAAATAAACTAAGGCTTCTCAAATCGGAGATTGCATAAAGCGATCTACATTTCCTTTGAAGAAATTTTCAATAGACAAGACTCCTGACAACCTTTCCATCCTCGAAGACTGTCCGCCACCGTAGTGGAGTGGATAACGCGCCGCAGTGTTCTGTCAGTGGGCCCGGTTTCGATTCCCGATGAGTTAGAGATTTTCTCCATTCTCAGGGACTGAGTGTTTGTGTTGTCTTAATCATCATCATTTCATCCTCACTGACGCGCAAGTTTCTGAAGTGGCGTCATCTCAAAAGACTTGCACCACGCGAACAGGTCTACCCGCCGGGAGGCCCTGGCCACATATTTCCATTTACCCTTTAAGGATGTCATTTTCTGATCTTGGGTAACTTGTTGTTATACAACCCTGATACAGTCATAATGGAAGAGGACGTACAACAACAAGACTTTGAGAATCAGAATAAACAGTCTTAGTTGTTGAAACCGTTCATAATGAACAAAAAGCACTGAACATTTTTAAAAGCTGTTTGATTTCACAAATAAATCAGTCTTTTGACGGAACAACTATTTTTCTATTTCTTCGGTGTTAGCCACGGCTGAAGCGATTATACTGATATCATCGCCTAGGAGACATTTCTGCTTTACGTTTGGTTGTTACTTGTCTGGATGGATCACGAAAAAGCTCTAGTGACGTTCGAGAAGAATATGTTAAGAGGAAACAGACCCCTACCTCCCCTCACTGCCATCAACATTAAAGGCTGGAACATATTACGCTTCGGTGCTTATTACAGTCAAATGTGCTCAATCATCGATCTATAGAAATTAACGATTAATATTAGTAGGGAGAAAAGCTGCAGTGCTCTAAAATAACAGAAGCCTTAATAGGCAACTGAATGTCGGGGTGTCCTGGGTTAGTAACGTCATACGAATTTTAATGAATGAACTACAACGACATCTATATTTGTACAACATCCTGTTGTGAAATGTGACAGAAGAAACGGTTTAATGTGTTAATGTCTTTCCTGCGCTTCCTACTAGTTTGGTGAATGGAGGACAAAAAGGACAACTGCTGGTGCTCCTCCATTTACAGGAAGGTGAGATACTATCGGACAAGTAAGCTTTTCCGAAATCTCATTTTTAGTGAAGGTTGCCATGAAACATTCTTCACGCAATAGACTAACGTGATCCGATATTTAATTGTATTATAAAACTCGATGTCGTAAAAAATGTACGTCCGTCAACGTTTTTGTATTCTTTCCGTTCTTTGCATTTTGGTCATTTAAATTTTTGCTGGGTTGCATCGGAAATGAAAATCCAATGTGTGAAAAAGACGTTTTGTTAGAAAAACTATTTAATACGACGATAAGTAGTTATAAATATTAAACTGAAGTAAGTAGAAATTATTTATCTTCGTATTAAGTTTCCCTGCCAGTAGAAAGTTGACTCAAATAAGCAAAAATTCATAATAAAATAATTATCTTAAAAGAATGAAATTTTTACTCTCGGTCCAGCACACACTTTAAAAAGCCAGGAAGTTTCATCTTAGCCCACACTCCACTGCTGAATGACAATGCCAGTCTGGAAATATCCACCAGGCTGTGGCTAAGCCATGTCTTTGCAATATCCTTTCTTCCATTAGTGCTAATCGAGCAAGTTTCGCAGGAGAGCTTTTGTGAAGTTCTGAGGGTAGGAGATAAGGTACTGGCGGATGTTTACCCGTGAGGACCGGTCGTGAGTCGCCCTTGGGTAGCTCGTTCGTTATAGCTAATTGCCCGCGAAGGTTAAACACGCAGGTTTCATATACCAGTAAGTTCTATTATGCTAAAGTTTTCAACACAATAGGCCTAAATTAGAAAAAACAGGTTTAACATGTAGGAAAAGTCTTTGAAGTGACTGTTCAGCTCTACGTGGGCACTATTCTTCATCACAAATATGGCACTCAGTCCAGTCTTCCTGTGTTGAAGCAGTTGGACCAGAGAAATTACACATCATCATAAACGTATGCTTTATGATCGATCTATCTTGATCATGTGTACGCTCAGCCGTGGTGGAAGCGTTGGGTGTCTTGAAAATCATCGCACTTGTTCAGTGACGAAGGATGGTCCAGACAGTTTCGTTTAGTGGCAGAAAACCAGTGCACTTGGAAACGATATGTTCCAGTTATATTCGAATATTTTAGAAAAGACTACATTTACCAATTCAGATATATCGTTTAGGGTAATTTTCAGCTTTGAATATTATCGCATCCAGACTGATCACGCCTCATCTTTCTCACTTGGTTCCTTAAAAATTTTTAGCCACATCAGAATACCCTCGGTAGTTGTCCATTCCTTCCGTTGAGCATCAAATACTTTCTTCCGGTGCATTCTTTTTCAAATCATTATCTTCTTGGCACCAGGAAACACTAAAACTGCAGGTGGAAGCAAGTCCCCAGAGGCACTGATAGAGAGTAACAGGGCGGAGTACCAGTTTCTTTCTGTTACATTTAGTTTCTCTACTTGATTTTCCTTTTCACATACATGACTTAAAGCCTGTTCGTATGGACGCCAATTATGTCCATTTTATCCACGACGAAAATCTTTACGTGATTGCACTTGAGCTTGTCCATCCGGCGAGCTACTTCAGGTCAGCTTGTTCCTTGCTGAAATATTCTCCTCGCTGAAAACTAGTGGGCGGAGCTACTCTCAGGCTTACGTTTTCATGTATTTTCATAAATTCACAGTAAAAGTATTTACAAGCCTCCGTTTTTGTCTTCGTGGACCTATGCTTTATTCTTGTACTGTACAATATATTTTCCAGTAGATTGGAGAAGTCTTTACTCAAAGGTATAAGCTGGCTATCTAACTTTTTAACACGATCGTACATTATCGTTTCCTGTGCATAATTGAACGTTCTCAGAAAAAGCTTATCTATATTTCTAAACAGATAGGCCGGTGCACGGTCCCAATTGCACGCTGCTTATCTAGTGGCTTCCTGCCGTAGTATTTCATACGGCAACTGGCTAAATTTAGAAATTTAAAATGCTGTCTTAATTTACTCATTAATAAATACAATCTCATATTAAAGCTTCAACACAGTAAGTGAAGTACTAGAGTTAGAAACTGTGTATATTTCTTGATTCACGGCGTGCAAATTATCCAGATTATATCCAGTGTTTGATAATAAGAGCACTACGCAAATTACAAAAGGCTTTCATATATTTTCAAGCCTTTAACAATTTTTTTGCTTGCTGACAAGAGGCCGGCCCCACATTTCCCACGAATAACACAAAAAGATGAAAGAAGGAAAGTTTGTTTTTCAATGTTTTCGCTGTTCCTCTAGTAAAACTGTAGCATCGGGTATAGGGTATTAAATAATTAATGTTTTGCTGTGAACTCTGTTTTCATAATTCTTCCAATATTATCCACTGAATGTGCATTCCAACTTACATGGTTCAAATAGGTCTAAGCACCATGGGATTAACATCTGAGGTCATCAGTCCCCTAGACTTAGAATTACTTAAACCTAATTAACCTAAGGACATCACACACATCCATGCCCGAGGCAGGATTCGAACCTGCGACCGCAGCAGCAGCGCGGTTCCGGACTGCAGCGCCTTGAATCGCTCGTCCACAGCGGCCGGCTCAAACTTATGTAACTGTACTACAGACAATTAGTGAGATATGGGAGTTAGATTCTTGAAAAAATCGAAGGTGACAGGTTTATTGGCTATTTCCTAAAACAGATATCGTAGCCATCTCCTTGTTTTGCCGTGAAGCTGTAATTCTATCATTTAGAGCACTTCTTGGAACTGAAAATTTTTCATTCATTTTCCTGGTTGCCGTTTCAAAAAGTCTGACTTATTTTACGACTTCCTTCATATTATTTTGATTCCATTTTATTTCCTGGCTTCCTGATACTTACCTTTCAAAGGAAAATCGTAAAAATTCAAGTCTTTTGCTATATTGTCTGTTCCAACCATAATTAGCTTTGCCCAAATATCCCACTACGGTAGTTTAGGATTTCCATTATTATTACTAAGTCTGTACATTGTCATAAACTAAAATGTAAAGAATAATATTAGTTCTATGAAAGATACAAAGAATACAATATTAAATACTAGGAAACAAAACAGGACACTCCAAATTGAAGTACATGAACCGAGGAATTCAATAGAAACAGCTAATAAATTGTTGTTTTGATGCAAAACACAAGGGCGTTCGTGCTCCTTGAAACTTCATACCGCAGTGGGCGAAAAGGTCTGCCACTAGCGTTAGAATTTGGAAACAGCTCCTGTCCGATACAATCCACTTTCCAACAACGACTGACCTTCCCGTAAGTCCGAAAGCCCTTAATTCTTATTTCATGTTATGGTTCCGGAAAACGTAAAAAGTTTCTTAGGTCGTCCTGGAAAATGCAGCCTCAAACATTCTCACTGAGTCTTTTTGAAATTCACCGTATTTCCTTTTAACTCCGTCCACTGAACAATGTTGAAAATTTTTGTAACCTCTTAGCACTAACTAATTAAATCTGAGAGGAATCGCAGTATCTTTCATTATTCTGCTCTGCCAAGGTACCCTACCTGACGAGAAATAGTAATCGGTGGACGAAGATTATGTAAGAGGCTTTCAGTAGTATTTCGGTGTCAGTTCTGGGTCAGATAATGCACTTATCTCAAGGTCACCACCCGCGCATCTGAGTCAATTGCGTGAGCTATATTCCAGGTCAGTATGTAACTTGATACATGTTACGTGACAATATCAGCCGCCTTCGCAATAAATTACCGTAATTAATGATCCAAAATAATTAATTAATCCAGTTAGTAGCAGACGTTTGGGGTATTTTCTGTAAACACTTCAACGTATGACGATCTCAAAGTGCTGTTTAAAATGTTGGAAACTTGTTGCCCATATTGTTTCCAACACACTGAAAACGTTCCGCAGGGAAGCCTTTACACATCCTCTTTACAGTCCCAATCCCTTCTCATGTGATTGTCATATTTTTGGAGAACTGGAGACAGCAATTTCTAACAGTGTATTTGCTTTGGATGAAGAGGTGTTCGCCCAGGTACAATCACAGTTCTGTAAGTAAGCGCAAACATTTTTTCATGAAGGCTTTGACCATCTCATATCACAATGAGATGAATGTATTAACAATTAAGGCGATTATTTTTGAAATAATTATTAGTTTACTTACTTTTCCACCTCGTTTTCATTTGTCAGCCCTTATAGATCACGCACTCCACTAACAGGAACTAAAGAGGTTGAGTTTGTGCAGTGTGTATGCTATATACTCTAGTCGGAATCCGATATAATGGAGATACTATACAAATCAGAGTGTAATTATAGGGGCAGTAGCATGAGTTCGTTGTGACTATTGCTTTGGAGAACTATTAATCTGAGTCCCTATACCATCGCCAACAAAAAACTGTATATGGTGCAGTGTACAAAAATGAATTATGGTACATACAGAGGTATTTACACAAACATATTTTTAATAGATCGCAGGAGAGTGGAATGGAAGGAGGATCGATTGAAATAGGTTTCCCAGCGGTTTGTATCTACTAGGCAACTGCTGAGGATGGATGGTAGCTGTAGGATTTTGACACACATAAATTCATCTTGTTCCACGTACATAAACAGACTTCGTGGACGCTACGTGGTTAGTAATAATACAACTAAATAAAACATTCTGAACATTCCTTATTAAGGACAACAAAACTTATCTTTGTTCGTCAAACACAGCTATGGCTATGAAATTTCACATGCAGACTTGCGGGTCAGAACGCACTTCATGAACCACTATCACTGAATGGAGAATTGATAAAGGTTCAGAATGGCTGTAATGTGTCCTCACTACAGTCACTAGAGAACACACTTGTCGACACAGTTTTCTTAGTGATGGGGCGTAGCCACAGTTCACACGTGACAGAAGTCTCTTTACGATCTGTGTTACAGCGAGTAGGCAGCACAACGACTTTACTCCGACAGGAACTTTAAGTGGACAGCATCTGATCTTGAACAGAAATGTCCTCCTGGCCTCAGGGCAGAAGCGCAACGGTGGCGCCTCGGAACTACGAGAGGCACAGCTTCTTCTTAGCGTCTCATTGGTGCCTCGTAATACCACATTGTTGTGCAATATCTCTGCGGTGCTCGATATTTCTTGAGCCGCTATTGATATTCGACGAAACCGCATTCCTCTCCCCAAACATCCACTCCAACGTCTGGTACGGCAATGGAACACGACGGCAGGGGAGGGGACGGAGCGCTGACACACTTGCGGAGTCTATTTCCGGAACTTCAGTGGGCGCTGAGCATCCACCCGCAACCTGGTACTGACCCTGCATGTGAATGGAAAAGCCGACTGAGAAACCAACCAAAGGGTGCTCATCGACGACCGTAGGCACAGAGGCAGTCGATGCCGCAGGTCTGGGTCCTCCGGGACGTCCGGCTAGGCGGCCGGGAGCGACCCAATTACTGGCAGCGTCACAGGTCGCGGAGACAGTCATGCTGCCGGAGGCGACGTCTGCCACTGTGATGTTGGCTGCTGCCTGCTATGGTTATTTGTTGGATCTGTGAATCTCCTGAGTGGGTGGCCGAGGCTGTTGCCGATGCTGCCCGTGGAACCCCATTGGTCCAAGAATGATGTAGGTGGAACAGGCCAACATCTGTGACACTACAGCTTTTTCTTTTCTGTGACACCTGCCAAACACAGTAAAGAATACTGATTTCCAGTGCCAAAACTGTGACTTGAAAGGAGGAACACAAGGTCTCTGCAGCCGAAACAGAAAATGGAGAAGAGTCCTATGAGGTTGACCATGCTGGAACCACTGGTAATTTTCCTTTTCTGGGCAGGGAGCGATACGCCAGAAAGCTTTCAAAGCCTGGTTTTGTATGTGGGCGGCTGGCAGTTTGTCCTTTTTTTAAAGGTCCTTTCAAAGCATTAAGCTTCACCATTCGACTGCGGATGAAAGGGCATCATAAGGATATGCTGAATACCGTTGTTTGCACGAAACAATTCGAACCCTCGAGATGTGAACTGCAGCCCATCATCCGACACGATCGCCTGAGTTAAGCTTTCAGATTAGATCTACGTAAGAGCTCATATTGTGCTGACTGGTGTGGTAGACTTCATTAGGACGATGAAGGGAAACTAGCTGTATGCAACGGCAACCATTTATCCGCCTATGTTCCAGTGTGGCCCAGAAAAATCTGTGTGCAGGCTTTGCCAAGATACATACGGAGGTGCCCAAGCAAAGAACTGCTATGGAGGAGGGGATTGATACTCTGCACACACTGCGAACTGTGTATCCATTCTTGGACATGTACAGTGGCTCCTTGTCAACTGCTTTGTGTTGATAATAACCCAATGTCTTTCGCGCGACAACCGAAGATCTTCCACTGGAGGGACCATGTCTCTTTCATAGCCACTTCGAGTGTGCAAGGACACACACCTGCACACATGTGGCACATCGATGAGCACAATAGCGACGAACCATCGGATCACGGATCTCTTTCAGATTCCATGGCCATCCGCGACGAATAAACGCGGGAATAATTTGCATCTCAGGGTCTCATGCTGTCTCCTGTGCCACACAGTGGAAGCTGAACGTAAAACCTTCCAAAAGATGGACTTTTTCTGAATCAGTGGGGTGATAGGAGTCCTTGAGGGAATCAAATGCAACATTGGAACTAATAGGAAGCCTCGACAGGAGGTCGGCGTTGAAGTGTTTCGTAGTGGGTCAATGTGACAACTCTTATGGTAACTGGATGTGGGAAGGGCCCAATTCTGTAAGTTATGGACTGTGCATGCTGGGATGGTCTGGGATGACAAAAACAGTCCCATCAGTGGTCTGTGGTCAGTAAATAGAGGGAAGCAGGGAACTTACAGCTATTGATGGAAGTATGTGACCCCACAGCCAACATCTCCTTTTTAAGTTGGCTGTAGTTGCGTTGGGCCTTGGTCAATGTTTTCGATGCCAACGTAATTTGCTGTCATCGGAGCTCACTCTGTGTAACAACACAACCCCATTGCTGTGAAGTGAGGGGTCTACTGCAAGAATGAGAGGATTGCTGAAATCTAGATGGACCAAACACTGACCACTTAGTACTGCATCTTTCAGACGCTGGAAAGCGGTCTGAAATTCTGCCAATCGTACGAACGGGACGCCACTGCTGTGCAACCGATTTTGAGGCGCCGCTATCTTAGCGGAATACAGGATAAAATGGGTGTAATAGGTCAGCTTGCCCATTACAGCTTGCAATTCTGTTACATTGGTTGGTGCAGGCAAGTCACGAATGGCCACTAACTTCATCTGTGATTGACGGATGCCATGCGCTTTAATCACACAGCCAAGATACTCAATTCCAGTGAGAAAGAAAGATTGGTTGCATGTGAATCCCACTTTGGAAAGCACTTGAAAAATTGCCTCTAAATTTTGTAAGTGTTCTGCTGGCATACGACCGGAGGCAATTATATCATCCAAATAGTTAGAACAAGAAGGTAATTGCGATGTCAGTTGTTCAGAGTACCTTTGGAAAATGGCTGGGGTGGGAGCGCTACCAAATGCAACCAATGGAACTGGAACAATACCTTGTGTGTGGTGATCACACAGATCTTTGACTTTTCATCTAAAGATAGTTGTAGTTAGGCATCCTGGAGAAAAATGTTTGAAACTAAATGACCCTAACCTAATTTTCCATCAAATCCTCAGGGCGGAGAAACAGAAAGAATCAACAATAGTTTGTGCATTGACAGTTCATTTAAAGTCTGCACAGTCACAACCAGCCCGACAGTGTAGTAAGTATCACCAGAGGTGAAATCCATTGGCTGGCCGACGCTGTTTTGATGATGTCACTGTACTGCAACAGCTGGAAATCTGTGGCATCCCGATCCCATAATGCATAGGAGACAACACGAGCACGAGAAAACTTGGATGCACATTGTCTTTCAATGCCGTATTGCCTCGAATCTTTGGGCCTTGTCTAAATTACCATGGAAGAGAGAACTGTACTTGTTACATAATGCATTAATATTGACCAGTGAGCCATGCGTAGCTCGTTTTCATGCCGTCTATTGCTTGACATCTTGTCTTCACAGTAGTGCTGTCTCGTTTCTCATTCGATATACTGGCGTCATTGAGTTACTGGCTTGCCTGCTCGTGAGTGGCAGCAGCAGCGCTTATCGATAAGAGCACTGTCATACTGTCTATGAAGCGACCACTAGTATTTCCGGGTCGTCGTGTGTCGCAGGTTCAGTCGGGATGGAGCTCCAGTGAGGTCCGCACAGCCAGTACTCGCCTGACCGCTGGAGACACACATGCACTGTCCGACAGGAGACTTGAGCAGGGACGACCGTTGGTTGGGCGTTCGGTCAGTCGTCTCATTGGGGATGTGTATTTGGTCTTGTGACCACTTCTGGGCCCCTTCAGTTGGTCGTCTTGCGGGACGTACGTCGGTCCTTCCTAGTGCAGAGATGTCGGGTGGCCAATGGGCGAGTGTTCTCTTTGCATGGTTGGGTCTGAGCCAATGTCTCCTGGTCGTCATGTGTCCGAGTTGCGAATGGACATCAAAGGATTCGGGACAAAGCAGGAGCGCACTCCGAACAGCCATGACTTTGCAGATCGTTGCCATCACACATGACTTGAGTAGGAACTATCTTGGTTGGTCGTTCGGTCAATCGTCTCATCGGACGACGTGTATTTGGTTGGCAACCGCTTCTGGGTTCTCCATGTGTGTCGACTTGTGATTTGTCCTTGTTTTTCCATAATCACTGATTTTAGTATTGTTCAAGTTGTTCGTGAAAGTGTCTTCATGGAACCATGTGTAGATGGTGTGGTTTTGACTGAGCAGCTATTTTAATGCTGTCTGCGAACTGCAGGCAGTGAGTCGGTTGGGACATAGCAGCAAGCAAGTCTCTGCGGTGCAAGGCCAGGCCGGGGCCGTTGGTGGCGTGCAAGCGCTGTCGGATCGTGAGGCGCTAGCTGTGACAGTGACAAGTTCGTTGCCCACTGAACCTGCACGCTGAAGATGAGTGATCGGTTAATCTGTGTTGAAACCTCAACTATTGTGACATCTCTTCGTTCATTTGTGTGTTGTTGCCCCCTTGGCCGTTCGGGCTAGAAGCAGCATATGATGTGTTGGAGTTGGCGAATTCTTGCAGCCATCTTCCTATGTTGTGATTAATTATTAGGTTGACTGTTACTTATCAGTGAAGAGCACCAGCGGTATTTTCAGCCCTGTGGCCGTTAACGCTCCACTTACATGCCCTGGTCGTTAGCTTAGTTTGTAGGCGGTGTGCGTTTTCCTCGTCGTGTTGTTGCTGTCCAGCACGGAGTGTAGTTCGGCAGCCTTTTAAGTTCTTTGGTTCATATTTGATTAGAGTGATTGTTGTTCCCTTTGCTGTTCCTAGACGCCAGTTTTTGCAGGCATAGTACTGCTCGTATTCTCGTCCCCAACCGATATTCTCCATCGTTGTGGCGTTGGTCGGACAGAAAGGAATTGGTTGAATTGTTGGCCAGTCCTTGGGCCATCCCTAGTTTCGGGTTGCCATCTGATTATCAACTTCAACTCTTGGTTGCCTGTCTCACCTCATCTTACGTTCGAACTACCTTCCCAGGCTGACCTTTGGAACACTTCTGAGTACCACTTGTTCTGTTTGTTTTAGATTGCGATTTTCATTTTAGTTGAAGTACTGTGCAAGGCCTTTGGCCGTGTATTAATTTGTTTTTTTAATTATACATAAAGGCTTTCAGCCATGTTAAATTAAAATTTTGAGCATTGATTGGTTTAATTTTTTTTTTAATTCTTAGAAATTGGTCTATCTGAAATTGTTAGTAATCCAGGCCCTAGGCCGTTAGTTGTTCCCTGTATTATGTGTGACCTTCAGCCGAGGATTTATGTGAATCCCTTAATAAGGCATTCAGCCATGTGTATTCTCTAAGGGACATTTTTTATAAGAAGCAAGGGGTTTATTCTAAATTATTTATCCGACTTGTTCAATCCTTCAGCCGTTGTTTCAGATTTGTTTGTGGCCTTCAGCGGTGTAATAAGGTTAATCAGGTTTCGGCCATTCTGTTGGAACTTCAAAAGAAATTTTCTTGCATAGAAAAAAATGTTTATTAATGTGTCTTAATTATAAATGGTTTAAATGGCTCTGAGCACTAAGGGACTTAACAACTGAGGTCATCAGTCCCGACGAACTTAGAACTACTTAAACATAACTAACCTAAGGACATCACACACATACATGACCGAGGCAGGATTCGGACCTGCGACCATAGGCCTTAATTACAGTTGTCCTTCAGACTTGTAGTGTAGGCCTTCAGCCGTTAATTGTTTTCATTGCATATTTTTTTAAATTTACCTTGTACTTTAATTGATTATGATTTCTAAGCCAGGCCTTCAGACGTTCTTGTGTTTGCTGTGTGGTTTTGGGCCTTCAGCCCAGGAAGCAATTCAAGTTTTCTTTTACTAGGCCATCTACCGTGTTGTTTAATTGTGATCTTTTAAGCCAATGTGTAAATAAGTGGTTCATAGAAAATAAAGTTGTGTGTTTGATTGTGCACCCCACAGTAACTGTTTACAGCTCCGTCCACAAACGTAACCCTATCCCGTATGCTCTCTGACTACCTACCAATCATTCCTCAACCGGCAACCCAGACGAATGAATTTGTGACACCTTCCCATTAATTAACAATATAAAAACGTCAAAGTTATCCAGTAGACTTCCAAGAGCACATGACATGAACGAACACTGTTTCAGTAGTATCACGAAAAATGGCTAGTAAACTGCATACTCCAAGCACTGTCATAGGTTGTCCATTGAATCCTAACAAGGAGCTACGTCGTTGCTGAAGTTGTGCGCTTCCTAACCACTCACACATAGCATGGTGGAAAACAATAGTATCCGCATCTAAGTGGAAATTAACGTGCTTCTTTAACACACTCAACTGAACGCACCACTTGTTGGATTGCTGACTGTTATGTTAAGGGTTGTTGTCCTGGCAATCTGATGAGACAACAAAATGATATGTGGACTGACAACATCTATACTTAAACATACCGACTGTATGTGACCTTGATTTTCTCATGTGAAGCACTTGGCCTTGCTGCCGGGCACTGTGTCCTATCATGTGTTTCAAGCAATGTGGGCAGGACTTCCAAAATTGTGCAGGCTGGGCCGCAGCGTGGCGGTGCAACTGATTCGCACATGACAGTCGTTGGATGTCGTCTGACCTGAGGGCGCGTGGCGGAGAGGCGGTCAGGGGGTTGCACCCTGAACTGGCCCACTCTTGACAAATGTTACTGCATGTGATTGAAAATCATGCTCACTTACATTGACAATGTAGTGTGGCTCAGTAATTGACAATGCTGTACTGAGGTCAGGGTTTGGATCCTTTAGTATGGCACCACGAATACGGGAATCAGGTGTGTTCTGAGTAATCGCATCGCTCATCATAATATCACTGTAACTTAACCCACATGAACATTGAAAGTGACATTTATCCACCGTTTGTAGCACTGTCCTATCTTCTCTTTTTAATCTGACAAACTAATAACGAACTGCCTCTACGTGCAGTTGTGACTCAAAATTATTTGACAGTTTGTCAGATAACTCGTTGTAGAGGACTTCATGCGGTTGGCGATCTGCCAACAGCTTTACTACCAACCGGAGTACATCTGAGCCTACGGCGGAAGGGACATAGTAAATACGCTGGTTACCTGTCATGCCGTAGGCGTTGAAACACGCCGTCAACTGCGCAACACAACCAGCCTAGTGTTCACTTTACCCCAGACACTCTCTGAATGGAGACCCTTGAACCGTTTGTTGAGTTGTTTCCAATTCATCAGTCTGGGGTGGCGATCGTGGTGCTGCCAGAGTTTTAGAGTACTTGTAATGATTGTTGAATCATTCGTCCCTGCAGATGTATAGTTTGTACTAAAGACACATACGTAAGAGACATCGTGAACACTCAGCATAACGACGCACACAAATAGAAAAAGTTCACTGTTGGTTTCAAAACATGGTTTCAAAATCGCGCAATACACCCTTACCGTCAATTTACTGCTTGTGTCCGACTTCTTGGACACTGAGATGGATGGTAACTATATAGTTATTTATAACACTCTGAAAAAGTAATATTTTATTAAGTGCAACAAAACTTACCTCTGCTCGCCAGGTTCGGCTGTAGCGATGAAACTCCAAAGATGGTCTTGCGGTTCAGAGCACATTAAATCAGCCACGATTACTGAGTGTCGAATTGATTCAAATTCAGGATTGCCGTACTCTGGCAGAAAACGTAAGTTCGTAGACTATATAATTGCTATCCATCTTAGTGTCCAAGAAGTCAGACACAAGAAGTAAACTGACGCTAAGGGAACATTGCGCGATTTTGAAACCACATTTTGAAACAAACAGTGCTCTTTTTCTACTTGTGTGTGTCGTTATGCTGAGTGTTCACGATGTCTCTTACGTATGTGTCCAGTAGCGTTGGCGAGTAGCAGACGGATGACTCTTCACCCCCCGACAGTTGACACGAGATGTGTCACGTCGAGTAGGCAACGCAACGACGGTACTCCGACAGGAACTTTCTGAATTGGGTAGGATCCGACTTGGAACAGAACTGACCTCCTGGCCTCTGGCGACGCAGCTTCAGAACGGAGTCGCGGCGGTGGCGCCTCGAAACTAGAGATGGTGTGGTTAGCAGGGGGTTGGGGGGGGGGGAGGGGGAAGACAGCTTCTACTTAGCATCTCAATGACCCTCGCGATACCGTTTTGCTGTGCAGTGTCTCTGCGGTGGTTGATACTTCTTGTGCTGCTCTCGATATTCGACGATATCGCAAGATCCAATATTGTTCTATTACAGTATTTGTGAATAACCACTGGATATTTAAACGCTGGGACTTTGCTATTCTTGGTGTGCAGGTTTATCAAGTTCATCTCTCGGTCAGAATAATTTTCGTTCTTTTATCAGCAGTAGTGTCAATATGTGATCCATGTACATTATTTTTCCTAGCATTTCGTTTTATGGATTCATTTCACTTTATAATGCTTCGGATGGTTACTTCCAAATATTTTACAATTCCAAATACATATTGCAGACAGCTATGGGAGAATACCACAACACTCAGAACCCAAACATAATCTGAAAAATTATATACCATTAATCTAACATCGATAATAAAAAGAACTGATGATAGAGGAATTGGAATATGTGAGCAGTTAGTCTCTCTACAAATTCTTGTCTATAGAACGGCAGTTTATACTACTTAAGCAAACAGAATCCGGGAGTCACAGGATTAAGACACTGGACTAAAATTCGCAAAGTCATCCGGTTATATCGATTCAGGGTTACCGTGGGGCTTGGAAGCGGTAAGGAGGTTCAAATGGATGTAGGCTGTGGTAGTTCGCAGAGATCACGAGCCTTGATCATGATAGACTTGCATGGAGAGCTGCATCAAGTCAGTCCTCAGACTGAAGACAACAGCAACAGTAAGAACAACATAGTTTCCTCACATTGATTAGGAGGTACGCGGGGATGGCCTCTATCAAAAGAAATGTTGATTTTCTTCCCCCGAACCTTCCCAACTCGATGTTATGCTTCATCCCTAATGACCACGGCATCGACGAACATTTAAATCTTTATCTCTTGTGTTTCCTTTATTCTACGTTATATGGAAATAACAGTCACATCAAAATTACACTAGAAAGAAACCAGTGACGCTGTATTAAGCATCACAGCTTTTAATGTATGTACATTTACATCAGGTATACTACTGAGTAGGAAATTTTTGTCATAACAGATTAAGCAATTAGAGAAAGTTAACGCTTCCGATGAACAAATTAGGCACTAGCTACATGAACCAATATTCATAGTTTCTGATCACGAACTACCAATAACATGGTTAAGAAAATTATGTGACTAAACATGGTTATTTGCATGTTACTAACTGTGAAGTAGCCAATAAACACTTTCGGGAAAAACTGCAACTCAAAAAAGTAATTTACATAGAGTAATGAAATTTCAGGAATACATTTGTCTGTATAACATATTTAAGTCTTACCCATATCTCCGGTTAAGGTAAGTGCGAGATAAGCCATAATAAAAGTGAAATGCTGGTACATGAATTACCGTGTAGCTGCCAGAATGTTGGACGTACGCATTCAAACGTGCACGCATTGTGTTGAACCGTTACTGGATACCAGATAGTCGGATGGAGTTTCATGTCTGTTGCACTTGGTTGACCAAGACAGGCATCGTTAATGCCGGTTGCTGATGACCCTGAAGCTATCGTCTGATGATGTCCCATATGTGTTCGAATGGACACAGATATGGCGACTGAGCAAGCCAAGGAAACATATCGACAATCTGCAGAGGACGATTTACATCAGCAGTATGTGGGCGAGCAGTATCCTGTTGAAAAACATCCCCTGGAACGCTGTTCACCAATGGTAGCACAACAGGTCGATTCACTAGACTGACGTACAAATCTGTAGCCAGTGTGGGTGGGATAACAACGAGAGTGCTCCTACTAACATACGAAATCACTCCCCAAACGATAGCTCCCGACATAGATCACGTGTGTCTAGCATACAAACAGGTTGGTTGCAGTCCCTCAGCTGACGACCTAAAAAACCACGGCGATCACATGCACCAAGGCAAGACCAGCTTTCATCACAAAACACGACAGGCCTCCACTCCGCCCTCCAATGAGCTCTCGTTTGATACAACTGATGTCGCAAACTGGGACCAGATGAATACTCGCTACAGGGCGTCTGGCTCGGAGCTATCCTCGAAGTAACCGATTTGTAACAATTCGTTGTGCCACTGTGATGGCAACTACAGCTCAAATTGCTGGTTCACATGCTGTAAGATGAGCCGGAGCCCTACGCTGAAAGCGATAGTCTTCCTTCTCGGTTGTGCCACATGGCCGTCCGGAGTCCGCTTTTCTTACTACTGTACGTACTCGTGACCACCCTGCTAGGAATTGTATACAGTGGCTACTACATTCCTGACAAGTCTATCCGCAATATCGCAGAATGAACATCCAGATTCTGGTAGCCCTATTACACGACCTAGTTCACACTCGGTGAGGTGTGATAATGGCCTCTTCGTGGCATTAAAGACATTCTTGACTATCATCAACTCACCACGTCCAATCTCAAAGATAACTACCGTTCAGGACCATTACAGTGTGTTTTTAAAGCAGTCCTGATTTACATCCTGAAAGTGGCGCTACTAACTCAATTCTAATGCGACTGGCGCGAAATCTGAGTAGGCATCATCTAGAAACACGATTACTATATTTCATTTATGTAGCGCAGTTCCTTTGTTGTTGCGATATTCTCCCGTGCGCGTGTGACGCGACGACCTTTTTATTTAAATAAATTACCTAAATTGCATAACCTGGATTTATTCGATATCATCCAAGTATGAAATGGCTCAGTTTGAGTGGGCCCTCAGAGAAAAATATCATCTAAATTTTGGTCATAGTGTCCTATTGCATATTCCGCCGCACTCGGTAAATAACACATAAGAAAGTATGAAAAGTATCTGAGAACGTAGGCTGCTTCCAGTACATATGAGGCAAGTCCTTATAGGGGGGGGGGGGGGGTGATAAACATAACGGCGTTTTCCGAGACAGAGGTGACTCATGACGGGCGTGTGCGGAGCAGATAAGGTCCAGAGGCAAATGAGCCAGCAACCTGCAAGGCGCCGTAAACCTCAGGGCAGGCTAGAGGAGGCAGCCCTGTGTCAGCTCGTATATACTATAGCTACTGTTTGGGGCCGAGCAGCGGCCCGCTCAACACAGCATCTAGCTCCGTGGCGGTTGTCACTCTGATTCAGTGAATGTCGTGAGATGTTGGTGGACTTTAATTTCTGTAATTATTTCTTGCATTTCAGGTTCTTCACAATTGCTTAGCCTAGTACAAAGTGCTTAGTTCTTACATCGATATTACTACTCTATAAAAATGGGTACTAGGTCAGTAATGAATAATGGAAGCATTGTAGGTTCCAGCGTAGTGCCGCCTTGTGATAGCAAACAAAATTTTTATATCTTACTGGTTTACTCTCAAATTGACTTTTAGATGAAAACAAATCATATGTGTGGCAGGGCCCAGATAAAGTTTTGTCCGTGACGACCGGCAGAAATCTTTCACACCACTGAATACATGGTATAACCGTTTACAAATAATTCCTATAAATATTCACGTCATATCTTTGTAGGTGCAACCATTTAGCCTATTCCTGCCTAATTTTCTTTATATATCTACATTTTTACACTAAGCTGGGGTACCTTCTAAAATCATGTCGGACCTCCGTTTGCCCGATGTAGTGCAGCAACTCCAAGTGGAAAGGACTCAACAAGCCGTTAGAAGTCCCCTGCAGAAAATTGAGCCATGCTGCCTCTATATCCGTCTATAATTGCGAATGAGTGGCTGGTGCAGGATTTTGTGTACTAACCGGCCTCTCGGTTATGCCTCAGTACTGTTCGATGGGATTCATGTCGGGTGGTCTGGGTGGCCAGTTCTTTCGCTCGATTTGCCCGCAGTGTTCTTCAATCGTGAACAACTGTGGCACGGTGACATGGTGTATTATCATCCATGAAAATTCCATCAATTTTTGGAAACATCACGACCATGAATGGCTGCTAATGGTCTCCTAGTAGCCAAAGATAACCATTTCCAGTCAGTGATCGGTTCAGTTGGACCGCAAGTGGCAGTCCATTCCATGTAAACGCAGCCTACACCATTACGGTGACACCATTAGCTTGTACAGTGCCTTCTTGACAATTTGAGTCCATGGTTTCGTGGAGACTGTGCCACATTCGAACCCTCTCCTGCCAACTGAAGTCGGGACTCATTTGACCAGGCCCACGGTTTTCCATTCGTCTGGGGTACACTCGATGTGGTCACGGATCCAGGAGAGGCGCTGCAGGCGACGCCGAGCTGTTACAGAGGCAGTCGCATGTGTAGTGTACTGCCATGGCGCATTAACGCCACATTTTGCAGCAGTATCTTAAAGGATACGTCTGTTGTACGTCACATATAGATTTCTGCTGTTATTTCAAGCAGTGATGCTTGTCATCTAGCACTAACAACGCCGATGCTCTCGGTCGTTAAGTGGAGGCCGTTAGCCACTGCGCTGTCCGTGGTGAGACGTAATGCTTGAAATCTGGTAGTCCCGGCACAGTTGTAACACTTTGGAACCAAAATATCGAATTCACTAACGATTTCCGAAATGTAATGATTCGTGCTTCTAGCCCCAACTGAACTTTTAACGTTCAGAGCCTGTTAATTCGTTTCGTGCGGTCATAATCACGTTGGAAACTTTTTCATATTAATCACTTGAGTACAAACGACAGCTCCGCCAGTGCACTGTCCTTTAATACTTTGTGTACGCGATACTAGCACCACCTGTATATGTACGTATCGCCTTGCATGACTTACGTCATTTGAGTGTAAATGTGTTTAGAACTATCGAAACTGAAACGTATGCATCAAAGATAGAGGAGTCAGGGTACAAAAGTAACACGGGTCAATTGCAGCACCTTCAGTTTACCGACAAATACCGTTTGTAGAATTCACCATATGTCGAAAGAGCCTTCAGTTGTCCTCCATAAGGAAGGTAGCAAAGCAGGTAGATGGTCACCTGTTGTGACGCATCAACGCTGTCCTTGCTATGAATTTTTTCGCTTACTTAACACATGAAACTGTTTGTATACGATGTATTGTCTAGCGTAAATATGTATTGTGAATACTATGTTTAAATTATGTAATAATTAACACTGGCAAGACAAGGCATATTTAGTTAACATTGAAGTCAGAGAGATTGTTTTGTCGTGCCGCTAGGTGCAGAAGCGCACCAGCGGGCTGTAGTAGCAGTGACGCCGTGCTCGGAGTAAGACGTATAGTCGAGTGCTGCTTTTCCTAGCTTTGTGACATATAACGACTAGTGTGTGGATCTAAGTACGACGGGAAAGTAATGGTCGGCATATCTGGGAACATGACCGGGCAAGTTATTATGGATTAATGGGCAAAGTGCTGAAGATACGCGGGCTTAAATGTGAAGCGCACTGTGGGCCCAAGTCGCAACAGTAAAAGCTCGCTGCCACATTGTGTCGCCGCCGTGGACTTCCGTCGATCCACCGACAACGAGATAAGTAAGATCTACGTAATTTTCGCCGGATAAAATTGTAGAAGGCTTGCCAGTGACTGTGCTTTTGTCTGAAGTTGAAGAATTAATAACAAGCATTTTATAATCGAAGTGTTGCAGTTACATTCCACCCGACAGTAACATCAAGTAGGTTCCTTCCGATCCTTACCTTATTGAACCGAGTGTGCCACGCTATTATCAATAGAAAATACGCTAACTATCAAATTATTTTCATAGACGGTGAAGAGCAAATTTCAGACTATTTTGAACGATTGGTTATCGTAGTTAATTGTTGCACTTAATAAGTTTAATAATAGTCTGAAGTAATAAATTTTATTATTAAGATTTATTTCAATGCATATTCAGCTGAAGTTAGTTCAAGGATATTTCATGAAACTATAAAGCTTATTCCACCTGACAATCGCCCTGTTAATGAATTATTATCATTCAAAACATAGTTAATCAATTATTGGCAATATATTTCATTATCAGTAGATTAAACTGTACAACTTACGTAATTTTAAAGACAGAATGACAGTCCATTATTCAAAATCTCGATAGATAATTATTTGTGTTGTCAGTATTGCACTTAGCTGACAAATTATGAACAAAATAACTGTCAAAATACCTATTGAAAGTTAACTATTAATGTTTAAGTGTAGTTAGATTGTTATGACATTAATTTGTATGACTAGTGAGCCTGACACAGCTTTTACATAAAAGTTCCCGTTCCACCTGCTGCTCTAAAAACAGGTAAACTTTATTTTTGACACAATTATTCACTGACTTAACAGTACTAGTTCTCATCTGTAGAGCTGGCGACCGATTTTTTAATCGCTTTTACAACTTAATTATCTCTTTCGGCAAAATTTCCACTGGCAACATTTCTTTCCAAATTATTTCCATTATTCCATTTACCGATCGTTATTGAATGAAATCACTCATTCAATAACGATCAAGTTATAATGTCTCCTGTATACCGCGGAATAATCATTATTTACTTCGGATTCGGGTGCCTTATCCCGACACGGGTCAAAATTCATAATTCACGGTCATTGTTCACTTGTAATTTCGCAAATCCCGGAATGAAGGCGGGTGTTATACTGTGAGTTGGTTGAGTAAGAGGGTGGGACTTGTTTTTAAGTGTGTTACAAAATCGTAAATTTATTGTATCTAGCACTTCAAAATGTAAGTTAGTTACTGCATTTTATTTTCACGTAGGATACAATTAAAATTTTTCTTTAATGTTGGACCTTTCAGCTTTGATCTTGATATGACGTATATGCCGTTACGTGTTCAGTTGCGCTTCTAGCTTGTTACAGTCCATCCCCACAGAAGATATCGTTGTTTTGTCAGTTACTGCATAATTTAGCTTGTGTGAAAGGTATCTACAAGGTCAATGTTTACTAAAATGTTCTGTAACAACCTCTGTTACAGTAAGCAGAAAGATCGCAAGCTAATTTCCTGCTTTACGCCGCATGGAATATTCTCTCAAGATTTTCTGCGACTGGCTTTTGGTCATACAATACGTACATTTCTTAAGAGTCAAACACCGACAAATCAACTAAATGAAACAGCCCTAATGGTCCTATTGATATGCTAAAAGAACTCTCAACTGGCTGTGCAAAGTCGCCGATGGGATTCAAGGCTTCAGCTGTTCAACCTGAGAGAGTGCGTCCGTCTTCTAAAGCCAGCTTCAAAGGAACTTTCACGAGACACCCAACAAGAAGGGTGGGAAAGGTTTACTTCTTGCTAGTACTCCCAAAAAAGACAAACTCGATGTAATGCCAAACAAGAGGGAAAACAGATTACTTCAGTTTCAGGATGAAGAAATGAGAGCGGCGAATATGATATTAATAATTTTTGACATTTTGTAACATATCGATAGTACAAGATATTTTAATAAAAGACAATCGAAGACTCAAATTTTTTATTTTTATTTTTTATTCTCATAATTAGTTGAGCATGGTCTTGAAGAAGTTGATGTTAAGTATTCCTCTCTTGTTATGTTCGAAGTGGACTCATGTTTATGTTTATTACCTGCTTCTCTAACGAATTTTGCGTTACGAGTGAACTCAAAGTTACCAAGTTCGTTTGAATGTGTTACAAATTACGATGGATCGTAAAAACAGTTGGGGAAGTTATTACACGAATAATGTATCATAATGTATTTTGCAGAATATATTATTAATATACAACTGGCAGTACGCCACAAACCACAAGCAAGAGGGTTGCTATGCGCCACAGCCTCCGGCAGCCATCTATGATCTGAAGATGATCACCATATAAAAAATTAAGCGATCAAGACTGCTTACAGTTTCTTTATCTACAGGAAATGACAATATTACAATTTACTCCTAAATCACCGATTTACATTTGTGGACAAATGTAACATGACAGTTTTAATCATAAATTTGAATATTGTGTCAATATCAAGAAGGCATTATTAATGAATAATTATCCTTAAATGCAAAGAAAAGAGGATTTTATTCAATTATTTACGTAATTTTCTATCGTACGTGATGTTTAACGATAGAGCAACTTAAAATTTTGTTACAGTTGACCCTGGGGACTCCTACTCACTTCTATGATGAATTTCAGTGAAGTCATCCTCGACCGTCAACAACTTTTTTTCCAAGTTGCTAGTTAAAGGCGACTGTACTTTTCGAACACAGCGACAGAGAAAATCAGTAACACCATCTCAGACGTATTTTCCACCAATCCCGGGCTGAGAGAAGTTGAAATCTGTCTCCACTATTGTTCAATGTATAAAGTGAGCTCATTATGAGAGACTGAAGGCTGGTATGATGGCATTGTAGTAGGTAGCAGAAAAACTAACAATTTTAGGTATTTAGATGATTTTCCGATGAGTGTAACAAATCAACATCAACCGGAAACCATCATGCGGAAGTTGGCTGATCCAAGAATGGAATGTGGTTTTGAAGTCAACAACACAAACGCCAAAGAGATAAAATTGATTCAAATGGCTCTGAGCACTATGCGACTCAACGTCCGAGGTCACTAGTCCCCAGAACTTAGAATTACTCAAACCTAACTAACCTAAGGACATCACACACATTCAAGTCCGAGACAAGATTCAAACCTGCGATCGTAGCGATCGCTCGGTTCCAGACTGATGCGCCTAGAACCACTCGGCCACAGCGGCCGGCCCCAAAGAGATAATTGCGGTTCGCCCTAATGGCCGCAGGGGAGTGTCATAGGACCGTTGCTATTCACAATATACATAAATGACCTGGTGGATGACATCGGAAGTTCACTGAGGCTTTTTGCAGATGATGCTGTGGTGTATCGAGAGGTTGCAACAATGGAAAATTGTACTGAAATGCAGGAGGATCTGCAGCGAATTGACGCATGGTGCACGGAATGGCAATTGAATCTCAATGTAGAGAAGTGTAATGTGATGCGAATACATAGAAAGATAGGTCCCTTATCATTTAGCTACAAAATAGCAGGTCAGCAACTGGAAGCAGTTAATTCCATAAATTATCTGGGAGTACGCATTAGGAGTGATTTAAAATGGAATGATCATATAAAGTTGATCGTCGGTAAAGCAGATGCCAGACTGAGATTCATTGGAAGAATCCTAAGGAAATGCAATCCGACAACAAAGGAAGTAGGTTACAGTACGCTTGTTCGCCCAATGCTTGAATACTGCTCAGCAGTGTGGGATCCGCACCAGGTAGGGTTGATAGAAGAGATAGAGAAGATCCAACGGAGAGCAGCGCGCTTCGTTACAGGATCATTTAGTAATTGCGAAAGCGTTACGGAGATGATAGATAAACTCCAGTGGAAGACTCTGCAGGAGAGACGCTCAGTAGCTCGGTACGGGCTTTTGTTGAAGTTTCGAGAACATACCTTCACCGAAGAGTCAAGCAGTATATTGCTCCCTCCTACGTATATCTCGCGAAGAGACCATGAGGATAAAATCAGAGAGATTAGAGCCCACACAGAAGCATACCGACAATCCTTCTTTCCACGTACAATACGAGACTGGAATAGAAGGGAGAACCGATAGAGGTACTCAGCGTACCCTCCGCCACACACCGTCAGGTGGCTTGCGGAGTACGGATGTAGATGTAGATGTAGAATGGCTACAGACTTGACATCAACGAATTGCTGTATCTGAGGACGTCAGTGGCTTCGAGTATTTGGATCTGTTCTCAGTGATACTGGAGTTTGCGCGTCTGAGATCCGCAGGGTTATTTCGATTGAGAGTAATCTTACAGCAAACTTGCTCGCATCTGGATAGACGCCTCCACCACTGAGAAGACATAAAGCTCACCCTCGTCCTACTTCTAATCTTCCTTAACGTAACCTATTCAGCAGAAACTTAGACGATGAAGATGGCGGATCGTCGTAAGATTGATTCACTGGAAGTTCGGGGCTACAGTTGTTTATTTCTAATGCCATGGACAACACAGCGAACTAATGATTCACTCCTGAGGCAGCTCGGCATCAGAACAAGATATTGTTGATCCTTGTCGCCCAAAAACAGTAGAAATATTTTTGTCACACTGGCAGAATGCAAGAGGCAGAGCGAGAGAGACTGAGTCAGAGAGAGAGAGAGAGAGAGAGAGAGAGAGAGACAGAGAGAGAGAGAGAGAGAGAAGGGAAAGGCAGAGACCAGTTAATTATCTCACGTGAAAACACAAACTCTTTAACTGAGATTTTGAGAACATTAAATTTAGAGTCGAAGTGAATAGTGTAAGTAGGCTGCTTAGGTTTTTATGTTCGTAACGCCACGTAGCACTCTGTATGAAAATCACTGACTATGCTGTGTGCAGTCTGAGGCTGGTCGGCATTGTTGGAATATTCGCTATTGTAGTGTTGGGCAGTTGGGTGTGAATAGCGCGTAGCGTTGTGCAGTTGGAGGTGAACCGCTTGCAGTAGTGGATGTGGGGTTTTGAGAGGTTAGTATAAGCGGACTATTTGGACGTGTGTCCGCCAGGAAAAGGAAATTTTTAAATACTGACTTCTGAAAATTATTAAGGTAAATACATTGTTTGTTCTCTATCAAAATCTTTCATTTACAAACTATGCCTATCAGTAGTTAATGCCTTCAGTAGTTCGAATCTTTTATTTAGCTGGCAGTATTGGCGCTCGCTGTACTGCAGTAGTTCAAGTAACGAAGATTTTTGTGAGGTAAGTGATTCATGAAAGGTATAGGTTATTGTTAGTGATGGCCATTCTTTTGTATGGGCTACTGAAAGTCAAACTGCGTTCCGCTAAGAAATATTGTGTGTCAGTTTAGTGATGATCAGAATAAGTAAAGAGAGAACTGTCTGAGTACGTTCAGATTTGATCAGCTGTTTGAAAATCAAATAACGTAGAAGTTTACCACCACAGTTCAAATGGTTCAAATGGCACTGAGCAGTATGGGACGTAACTTCTAAGGTCATCTGTCTCCTAGAACTTAGAACTACTTAAACCTAACTAACGTAAGGACATCACACACATCCATGCCCGAGGCAGGATTCGAACCTGCGATCGTAGCGGTCGCGCGGTTCCAGGCTGTAGCGCCTAGAACCGCTCGGCCACCCCGGCCGGCTTACCACCACAGTAATTCATAATTTTTCTAAGGGGACGTTACATAATAGGAGATAGCGTACGGACGTCAGACGTGGCGTTTACATTAATAGGGATAATTCTAAAATTTGGATTTTTGGATTTCGGTGAACAGGACAACAGGAGCAGAACCGATAGAAGGCGAACTCCAGCTACCCGTCTTGGTCCATACTGATGCGTTGTGCGGCGTCTACTTCAGAAGCGAAATGTATTGATATACCAATTTGGGCCTTGGGTGAAAACGAAGCCAATTAGGGACTTAATGGAAAACACATTGGCAGTTATCCAGCAAATGTTTTGTTTACGGATGCATGTCAATTGGGATGGATTTGATTCTTCTATCCATTATTTTGATTCGTGTTAGATTATACTTTTACTTATAATACACTTCATATATACATCAGTGAATTTACAAGCTTTTGGTGCAATCTACTTTCCAACTGTTGCGTACTAATTGGCATTAGGATTCTTCGTTTCGATTAGGTATATTTTCATGGCGATTATATTTAGTGCATCACAAAATAACATAAATCATATCGCATTCAGCGTCCAGATCTTCAGTGTATCAGGGAGAGACTACTGTTCCGATTCTTTCCTTGCGTATATTCATGCACATGTCACACACATAACATATTTTCTCGGAAGAATCTTCTGATGTTGCTTAGTCTTCCTGATATGATCAACTGCACTGAATGTACGTCGATCTATTTTCCTGTAGCGATACTTTTCCGCTTATCTTTCCAGTTCAGTTATGCAGAGAAAGGTTACGGAAGCTGTATGAGCTGGGATTTCTCTTCTTTAATAGCTTCTCTCGCTACTAGTTCGTTTTGTGCACGTCTGAATAACCATTTGATAACATTAAAATGAACAACTTCATTGTGTTCAAATAACTTACGGGTTTGCTGCTGGGTCACGTCGTCGATGTTTAAACAGGAGCACACCCTGCCATTCTCAAGGAACAGCTGCAAGGAGGAAGCAATGTGCAAGGGAATTTAATACCCCGGTTCACAGAGGAGAAACAAGGAAGATACCACACACTGAACAAGTAACCGCAGAGTCAACACACAACTGAAGATAACCGACATCAGAACATCGATAGTGACTATCGATATTTCTGATTTGGATTATCTTGGGTTGTTTGTTGACTCTGTCTTTACTTATTCTGTGTTTGGTATCTTCCTTGTTTCTCCTCTGTGAACCGAGCCATTAAATTACCCTGCAAATTGCTTCCTCCTTGCAGCTGTGCCTTGAAAATGGCAGGGTGTGCTCCTGTCGAAATATCGGCGGTGGTCGACGACGTCACCCGGCAGCAAACCCGTAAGTTATTTGAACATTCAATTCGCCTGGAAAAGTAAAGGTCTCACAACTTTATTGAGATCGTTTCGTAGCTTTGGTTACTGATAATAACTTAATACCAGTGCCTATGAGTTTAATTTGTACACCACAGCACTGAAGATGGTCACTATGTGATTGAAAATCGATTTTGCTATCAATAAAACATCAGTATTACGGCCAACGCTGACCTTCCTTCTAATTTCACATATATGGCCGTGGTGCACACAGCACTCCATGGAGTCGCCAATCAATAAACTTTATTTTTGTTTCTGGTTTGTACAACTTCCTAAATAAAATTATTAGTAAAACATTGATACTCAGATGATTGAATTGCTTGTAATTACACTAGCGTATGTAAGAACTAGCGATTTGTTCCATTTTCGGGTTGAAAATTCAAATGCTCCTATTACTTCAGTTAGCTCTGTTCAAGAATCACAAGAGGAGGAGGTGTACTTGGAAAAGGCCGGGAGATACGGGAAGATTTCAATTAGATTACATCATGGTCAGACAGAGATTCCGAAATCAGATACTGGATTGTAAGGCGTACCCAGGAGCACATATAGACTCAGATCACAATATAGTAGTGATGAAGAGTAGGCTGAAGTTCAAGACATTGGTCAGGAAGAATCAATACGCCAAGAAGTGGGATACGGAAGTTCTAAGGAATGACTAGATACATTTGAAGTTCTCTAACGCTATAGATACAGCAATAAGGAATAGCGCAGAAGGCAACACAGTTGAAGAGGAATGGACGTCTCTAAAAAGGGCCATCACAGAAGTTGGGAAGGAAAACATAGGTACAAAGAAGGTAGCTGTGAAGAAACCATGGATAACAGAAGAAATACTTCAGTTGATTGATGAAAGGAGGAAGTACAACATGTTCCGGGAAAATCAGGAATACGGAAATACAAGTCGCTGAGGAATGAAATAAATAGAAAGTGCAGGGAAGCTAAAACGAAATGGCTGCAGGAAAAAATTTGAAGACATCGAAAAAGATATGATTGTCGGAAGGACAGACTCAGCATACAGGAAAGTCAAAACAACCTTTGGTGACATTAAAAGCAACGGTGGTAACATTAAGAGTGCAACGGGAATTCCATTGTTAAATGCAGAGGAGAGAGCAGATAGGTGGAAAGAATACATTAAAAGCCTCTATGAGGGTGAAGATTTGTCAGATGTGATAGAAGAAGAAACAGGAGTCGATTTAGAAGAGATAGGGGATCCAGTATTAGAACTGGAATTTAAAAGAGCTTTGGAGGACTTACGGTCAAATAAGGCAGAAGGGATAGATAACATTCCATCAGGAATTCTAAAACCATTAGGGGAAGTGGCAACAAAACGACTATTTACGTTGGTGTGTAGAATATATGAGTCTGGCGACGTACCATCTGACTTTCGGAAAAGCATCATCCACACAATTCCGAAGACGGAAAGAGCTGACAAGTGCGAGAATTATCGCACAATCAGCTTAACAGCTCCTCCACCGAAGCTGCTTACAAGAATAATATACAGGCGACTATCTGGAAAAGAGTGAAGAATAAACGATAGGCTAACATTCCACGATTCGGGACTTTTAGAAATTATAACGGGGTAGGGAACCTAGAAGATCTGAAATGGCAACTGCAGATGAACAATGCAGGTGTATAAAGGAGTTAATGAAGGGACAGAAAAAGGATAAATATTTCTGATCATACGAAGATAGGATACTTTTTACAGCAGCAGAAAATAATTTAACAGGGAACAGGTTTCTTTAGGAACAGGAAGGTGTGGCATAGAGCTAGTTTCTGTGAAGAGTTCAGTAATAGGATTTCTCTCTTCAGAATCGACAGAAAACGAATGACAGCAACAACAGTTCAGATGTGCATACCGACATCACAAGCAGAAAATGAAGAGACAGATTACGTAAAAGCTTTGAACAGATAGCTCAGTACGCAAAGGGAGGCGAAAGTCTAACCTAACAGTAGGGGAATGAATGGAAGAAAGAGAGACGAAGAAATCAGGTTTCATTAGTAGTAATGATAGGGTAGAAAGACTTCTTGAAAAATGCATTAGAGTTCAGCTAGTAGTAGTAAATGCACAAGTGAAGAATCACGAGAGAATGGCATATGATTAAAAATGTCTGGGCGGAAGAGTAGCTGGATTACATCATGATAAGACAGACACTGGATTGTAAGGCGTACCCAGGAGAGTATATTAACTCAAAGTATGGACGTAATGGTGACGAGATAGATTATGTGTAAGAGAATATCACACTGTTGGCCATTAATATTGCTACACAAAGAAGAAATTTAGATGGTAAACGGGTATTCATTGGACAAATATACTATACTAGGAATGACATGTGATTACATTTTCACGCAATTTGGGTCCATAGATCCTGAGAAACCAGTACCCAGAACAACCACCTCTGGCCGTAATAACGGCGTTGATACGCCTGGGCATTGAGTCAAACAGAGTTTGCATGGCGTGTACATGTACAGCTGCCCATGCAGCTTCAACACGATACCACAGTTCATCAAGAGTAGTGACTGGCGTATTGTGACGAGCCACGGGTCGAAAGACATCTGAAATGTAACGTCCACTGCCCATTGTGTGTGCGTTCACCGCGATGTCGCCAAACACCTATACGACCATCATGATGCTGTAAACAGAATCTGGATTGATCCGAAAAAATGACGTTTTGCCATTCGTGCACCCAGGTCCAACGTTGAGTACCACACAACCGGAGCCTTGGTCTCCGAGCTAATAGTCCATGCTGCTGCAAACGTCGTCGGACTGTTCGTGCAGATGGTTGTTGTCTTGCAAACGTCCCCATCTGTTGACTCAGGGATCGAGACGCGGCTGCACGATCCGTTACAGTCATACGGATAATATACCTGTAATCTCCACTGCTAGTTATACGAGGCAGTTGGGATCCAGCACGGCGTTCCATATTACCCTCCTGAACCCATCGATTCCATATTCTGCTAACAGTCATTGGATCTCGACCAACGCGAGGAGCAATGTCGCGATACGACAAACCGCAATCGCGATAGGCTACAATCCGACCTTTATCAAAGTCGGAAACATGATGGTACGCATTTCTCCTCCTTACACGAGGCATCACAACAACGTTCAAGCAGGCAATGCCGGTCAACTGCTGTTTGTGTATGAGAAATCGGTTGGAAACTATCATCATGTGAGAACGTTGTAGGTGTCGTCACCGATGCCAACCTTGTGTAATGCTCTGAAAATCTAATCACTTTCATATCACAGCATCTTCTTCCTGTCGGTTAAATTTCACGTCTGTAGCACGTCATCTTCGTGGTATAGCAATTTTAATGGTCAGTAGGGTAGGAAGAATCAATTCGTGGAGCAAGAGAAGAGTGAAGTATAAAAGAATAAATATGTGCATTTAAAATTATATGACTATGTAGATACTCTGTTAATGAATAATGTTAAATTGAGAGGAACAGACAACTATAAAAAGTCGAATCACAGAAATTGAACAGAAAAGATATCGTATGAGGCAGAAGAGCTCTTCTACCGAAAATATATTCCACTATGAGTGAGTATATTGAGGTGCAATTTCCGTTAAGTAATGGCGGACAATGTGGTTAAATTCTAACGCACGAAAGTAAGTTTTAACGTTTATGTGCCATGTTGGGCCAGATACCGTTTAATTCGTGCGGTGACGACCACGGCTACGCTCAACTTGTATTTCCCAGCGGTGCTGCCGAACGAGGTGAATGGGCGATATCAAGGACGCTTTTGCCTTCGCCTTGGCCCAGGCGGGCGGCTGAGTGCCGCCAGTGAAGTGTTCTACTGCGGGCGTTCCACTGGACGGCAGCCAGCCGGGCGTGATGCATCAGTTGTGTCTGCGTTGGAGCAAGTGGCGCTGACTGATTTGACGCTGCTCTCTCAATGCGGTAGCAATTCGCCCATAGGATGTTGTTGCGTTAGAATGTTGTTGTGTTCCTCTAGAGTCAGTTATATCTACTTCGTATCGATTGCTATTTGAAGTTATCTGATTGATCAAGCAAGCCCACACATTTGCGTAGCCACAGTCACCAGTTTTAGTGCAGCTTTAAGTAACAATTGCCTGTATTAATATTCCGCTTTTGGAATCTTGTTCATGTCCTCGTTGGGGCCTTAACTTATTTCGCAGTCGAACAAGCTAGATCTTCATCTTTAATGCAGAGAGCTAATTTTGTATTCTGTATTCCGTGTTTTGTATTTTACATCTTGTTAAGCTAATTTTTAATTTGAAAATGGTTTTAGTACTATACAAAAACTAGTAGAAGCCGACCTCGGGGAAGATCAGTTTGGATTCCGTAGAAATACTGGAACACGTGAGACAATACTGACCTTACGATTTATCTTAGAAGAAACATTAAGGAAAGGCAAACCTACGTTTCTAGCATTTGTAGACTTAGAGAAAGCTTTTGACAGTGTTGACTGGAATACTCTCTTTCAAATTCTAAAGGTGGCAGGGGTAAAATATAGGGAGCGAAAGGCTATTTACCATTCGTACGGAAACCAGACGGCAGTTATAAGAGTCGAGGGACATGAAAGGGCAGCAGTGGTTGGGAAGGGAGTAAGACAGGGTTGTAGCCTCTCCCCGATGTTATTCGATCTGTATATTGAGCAAGCAGTAAAGGAATCAGAAGAAAAATTCGGAGTAGGTATTAAAATCCATGGAGAAGAAATAAAAATTTTGAGGTTTGCCGATGACATTGTAATTCTGGTAGAGACAGCAAAGGACTTGGAAAAGCAGTAGAATGGAATGGCCAGTGTCTTGAAAGGGGGGTATAAGATGAACATCAACAAAAGCAAAACGAGGAGAATGGAATGTAGTCGAATTGTCGGGTGACGCTGAGGGAATTAGATTAGGAAGTGAGACACTTAAAGTAGTAAAGGAGTTTTGCTATTTGGGGAGCAAGATAACTGATGATGGTCGACGTAGAGAGGATATAAAATGTAGACTGGCAATAGCAAGGAAAGTGTTTCTGAAGAAGAGAAATTTGTTAACATCGCGTATAGATTTAAGTGTCAGGAAGTCATTTCTGAAAGTATTTGTATGGAGTGTAGCCATGTATGTAAGTGAAACATGGACGATAAATAGTTTGGAGAATAGAAGCTTTCGAAATGTAGTGTTACATAAGAATGCTGAAGATTAGATGGGTACATCACATAACTAATAAGGAGGTATTGAATAGGATTGGGGAGAAGAGAAGTTTGTGGCACAACTTGACCAGAAGAAGGGATCGGTTGGTAGGACATGTTCTGAGGCATCAATGGATCACCAGTTTAGTATTTGAGGGCAGCGTGGAGGGTAAAAATCGTAAAGGGAGACCAAGAGATGAATACACTAAGCAGATTCAGAAGGATGTAGGTTGCAGTAGGTACTGGGAGATGAAGAAGCTTGCACAGGATAGAGTAGCATGGAGAGCTGCATCAAACCAGTCTCAGGACTGCAGACCACAACAACAACAACAACAACAACAACAACAACTACACAATTCATAGTTCTAAATTCTCATTTTTGTGCAAACAACCCCGGTTGGCATAAGTATCCTAACAATGTTAATGCTCACTAATTTATATTCGAATTGCTAGAAAATATGTTGCATTTAAACAACCCAGTTCAGTCCTCTTCTTTCCGGTTATAAATGCAGACTTCTTTTGCTATTGTATTACTCTGTAATGGAGAGAGGAAGAAAAAGCCACACCACGAAGCAATTACCCGCATGGGACGAAATTCGGGAGATGTCATGTACACGTAAAAATAAACAAATGATTGCAATATCACACAACGTGGATTATTTATTTAAGAGGAGAATCTTCCAAAACTGATCACGTCACTAACGTGTTGGTCCACCTCTGGTACTTGTGCAAGGAGTTATTCGGCTCGGAATTGAGTGATAAAGTTGTTGGATGTCCCCCTGAGGGATACCGCGCCGCATTCTTTCCAATTCTCGCATTAGATCGTCAAAATCCTGAGCTGGTTGCAGTGCCCTGCTCATAATGCTGCAAACGGCCTCAACTGGGGTGACATACGGTGGGTGACCTTGCTAACCAAGTCATGGTTTGGCAGGCATGAAGACAAGTAGTACAAATTCTCGCCCTGTTTCGGTGGAGATTATCTTCCTGAACTATAAGCTCAGGATGGCCGGCTGCGGAGGGTAACAAAACGGAGCTTAGCAGATTATCGACCTACCGCTGTGCTGTAAGAGTGTCGTGGATGACAGTCAAAGGCGTCCTGATATTGAAAGAAATGGCACCACAGACCATCACTCCTGGTCGTCAAGCCGTTTGCCGGGCGACACTCAGGCTGGCATCCCACTGCTGACCAGACCGTCTGCAAACATATCTTCGCCCTGGAAACTCGTTGACTGGAATTGAAGTGTTTCAGTGATGAGTCCCTCTTCGAATTGAACCCTGATGACCAACGAAGACGTCTGTGGGGACGGTCCAGATAGCGCTGGGATACCAGCATGACTGTCGCCTGCCATACGGCCCGAGAGACTTAAGTGATGATCTGTGGTGCCATTTCTTTTCATATTAGGATCCCTTTGGTTGCCATCCGCGACATCCTAACAACACGGTGGCATGTCGAGGATATTCTACACACTGTTTCGTTGCCCTCCACAACAAGACATCCCGAGATTACATTTCAGCAATATAATGTCCACCTGAAAACGGCTAGTACTTCTACTGCTTATGCTCGTGCTTGCCAAATCTTAACTTGGCCAGAAAGGTCACCGGACCTCCCCGGGATTGAGAACATTTGGAGAATTATGAGTGAAGCCCTCCAACCAGCTCGGGATTTTGACGATCTAACGCACAAATTGGACAGAATGTGGCACGATATCCCTCAGGAGGACCTCCAACAATTCCATCAATCACTGTAAGGACGAATAACTGTTTGTGTAAGGCTCGGAGTTGAATCGACGCGTTAGTCACTTGCCCAATTTGTGAATATCTTTGTATTGAATACATAATGTAATTTGTCTGAAATGGTATTCACAGTTCGTCAGAACATTCACATCACAAAACCGATTTCCGTCTCATATGGGTAATTCCTTTGTGATGTGTCTTTTGTCTTTGTCTTAGAGTGTATGTAAGTTTCCCTGTGAGATTGTAGCATTTTTTGTAGGAGTTCTGCGAAAGTCGGAAGGTCAATCCGAAATGGGTAAGGAATCGTTCTCCTTCACGAGAGCTCGTGAGCATACACTGCGAATGGAACGAAGGAAGAACTCAACCATTTTGTCTGGGAGACTTCAACATCTTGCTAGTCTACACTTGGCAACTTTCATCTCTTCCGCAATGTAAATGTTTGCCTAGCTAATCAGCGCTTCACAACCGACATTGAGTTCAAACACGGTGTGAACAAAGGTTTGATGTTCCATTCTTTCATGAGGGGGTAGAGAAGCAGGTGTAATTACATCACATAAAAGTATTTTATTGCCATTTGTTGGACTCATGAGTGTCCGTCTGATAGAACACTTTTTCTCAGTAATCGGTAGAAGTACCAAGTCGGTATTATGTGAAATATTAAGGTCTAAGGTCATCTGATTGTGTAAAACATTAAAACCTCTGAGTCAGTTCAGTCATAAGGTACGGCCACTTATGGCATGTGTTTTTTTCACAGTTTCAGGACACAGCATTATATGGTAGTGAAACATGGACTGTGGAAACCCGGAACAAAAGAGAATCGAGGCATTTGAGAATTATGAAAATTAGGTCGAATGATAGCATGGAGTGAGGATGTTCTCCGCGGAATCAGCGAAGAGAGGAATATATGTGGTAGGGTTCCTGCACGTAACTTAGGTTCCACTTAGCAACTAATAAATACACGAAACCATCCGCTGCCAAATTTACCTTTGTTGTAATTTTAATTGGGGTGGAAGCCATAAAAGCACCAAACATGGAGGAAAAATGTACACATCTAAAAGCTACTTAAAAAAGTATAGCATCACTTAAATTTGTTTCCACAAGAGGAGAATACAACGTCCCAATTCGGACCTCGTTAACACATTTTACTGACATTAAATATAACAAGATAAATAATCATACATGTGACGAGAACGAATGAATAACACTTTCAATCTTTATAGATGAGAATGCTACTATATCTACGAAGGTTCGCGCCCTGGCAAGGGAGATACTTAACTTCAACATATAAGATGATTACAGTAAGCCCTAATCCCACTCGACAAATGTAGTAACGATATAAACGAGACAAATATACTGATGTAGGATAACCGGATGTGCTGTAGGAAAAAGTGCCACCATTAACCCCGTCAGGACGCGACTCCCGTGAACACGTCAGTTTCAGCTACCTGCAACATACACAGAGTTATTTGCAACTTCTTAAAAACAATTAACATGAAAAGGCACAACGCGTAAAACACTAATAAATTATAAACGACTACTTCACAAAACTAGCTCCTCTTTAGATAAAGCAAAGAGCAGAATATTAATAACACGTAAAATACTTCTAACGTATAACAAACTAGGGTACTACGTAATAGAATGTCGTCTTGAGCTCATAAAATACTCAGTTTTACTTGCCTGTTTATAGGTCTGACAACTCAACTTAACAGTGTCAGCTTAAGCAAACCCACGAATACGAAACTCGAAATATGATAGGAATAATGATTGAAGCCACTGACAATGCTAGGCTGCCACACAGAGGAGACAATCGTAATTTACACACAACCGCTTTACATCTCCAATTTAGTATAATCAGAATAAATTTTTTTGTATATAATGATACTTACAGTACCATGACAACCTCCGAATGGCACTTATTACCCAAGGTACGTGCTGGTATCGAAAGGCACCTTCACCAATACAGAGTTCGAGTGCATTCACTTATTGGACGGGTTTCAACTTTAAATCCCTTTCCACATAGCTCTTTGTTTACACACTCTATAACTTCAGCAACTAAAGAAGGGCATTTAAATGTACATGTAACTGACACAGATTTAAGAAGAATAAAACAGTACCTTAGTATGGAGCAAATGGCTTAATTTGCTAAATGCGTGTGATATCTTCACCAATCACCAGCTCCGAAATACATTCAACAACGCGTGAGAGCAAGACGTCACTGTGGTATCAACTATTTACTTCACATAATTCCCCGCACAGACACAAGGCAGACGAAGCATTTTCAGATGGAACAGCGACGAGCATCACACATTTCCTCCGTCTTGCCATAGATACATCTCAATTTCAATGGCCAGTAAGAAGAACGTACACATGCCCCCGCAACAGAAAATCTCCAAAACAGAACAGTGCACCACCACGATACCAAACCCGAGAGGTCCCATCAAGTCATGGCCGGGATCTCTCACTGACCCTGTCCATAGCATACAGGCGTCGTACCACAGGCCTCACGGTTAACACCAACAAGCCACCTCCGACACTGCGAATATCCAACCCGCTGTCTCTTTTTCTGTCTCCGTTAACCACCCGACCACCGGCCTGAATCGCGGAAGGCAAAGATGATGACCCTGTAATCGATGGCAGCGGTGCCATTCTAAGTGTGAGAACACTGGCGCCAGCCGCGCCACGGCTCAATGTGCAAAACACTGACAAGAAGAAAGGACCTCAGGGAATAACTTCAAAGAAAGCAGAGGGAGCTGTTCAGGGTAAAAACTGTAGAGTAAGGCAGAGTTAAGAATAAATCAAGTAAATAATTAAGGACGCTTCTTGCAGTTGATACTCTGAGACGAAACGACTGGCACAGGAAAGTAATTCGGGACTGGCTGCTTCGTACGAGTCAGATGACTCCAAAACAATAATACAAAAATTCACTGATCAAAACCCATAGAAGAACTGTCTACATACATAATTAAATTTGCACACAACCTTCAAAGCGCGAGTCCCAATCACACTTTCACGGATTTTCCCTTTTTAACACCCAATCGGAGGGTAATGTATGGATAGCATCGTACATGCTGTAAAGCAGTTCAAGACGAATTATGTCATGGTCTGCCAACGGCCTTGCCGCAGTGGTAGCACCGGTTCGAGCCAGATCATCTAACAGTAAGTTAATCACTGTTGGGCTTGAGTAACACTTGGATAGATAACCATGTGGGTCTATCGAACGTCGTTGGCAAGCGGGTTGCACTCAGCGCTTATGAGGCCAACTGAGAAGCAACTTGATTGAGAAGTAGCGACTCTTGTCACGAAAGCTGTCAGCGGCCGGGAGAGCCGTAACCACGGGCCCCTCCATGTCCACCACCATGAATTAACAGTCAGTGGGACACTTAAATTCCTGCCGTTCCCAGGCGTTCAGCCAGCTCTACTCAAGCATAGGGTATCCTCTTTGTGAGTCTCCCGAGTGCAATGCCACGCCAAGGTGTGGGTCACCATGTAATCAAAAAGTTTTCAATCTGACGATCAGTAGAGAATCGACTACATTCACCGATGCCCGCAGCCGGGCCTGACATGCCATACCGAAAGATCTTGTTTGATGTGTCCGGCGTCGCTGGACCAGGTGACGCCGCGCAGCATTAGCCGAGCGGTCTGGGGCGCTCCCAGTCATGGACTGTGCGGCAGGTCCCGGCGGAGGTTCAAGTCCTCCCTCGGGCATGGGTGTGTGCGTTTGTCCTTAGGATAATTTCGGTTAAGTAGTGTGTAAGCTTAGGGACTGATGACCTTAGCAGTTGAGTCCCATAGAATTTCACACACATTTGAACATTTGAACCTTTGGACCAGGTGATGGCTAACGGTAGCGGTCTTCAGGAAATCTCTGTGGACCATTCTAGAAAGCTGGAACATAGGAGCAGCGGCTTGTAGATGAAGCAGGAATCATGGCGGAGTAGGAGGGCAGCTAGGTGGATTGTTAATATACTGCACCATTCCGGCTTCGCATGTCCAGCTGGCATGATGGAGCTGGGGGTGAAGAAGTGACTGCTAAGAGTTTTCAGCTACGACAGGTAAAACAGAGTGGGCTGTGATGCTATGTTGTCGTGCAAACGGTTGAGTGAGTGCAGCCTACTTACGCCACCAAGGAATTCCATTGCCAAACACAATGAGACCTCCGTTGGTACTGGAATATGTAGACGAGTGCTCTGATTGAATTGTGCTTAGAACAAATTTTGTCTGTTTCTTATTTCTGTCGCCCTTTTTTGTGTTACTAGTGATCGCCTGTCTGTGTTGTCTTTCTAGTGTTAATGTGTAGGCCATGATTGGGTGTGTTTTATGATTAGGTATTAGGCTAAGATCCTTCACTGAGCATCCTTGTGTTGTTCTGTTGCTGTGTGTGTTGTTATTTCGGTACATTAATTTGTGGCCAGTTATCGTAAAGTTTTTGATCTTTTGCTATATTATCCGTGGCCCCTTTTGTAAAATTGATTAATTCCAGAGCAGCAAATATTTCACAGTGTATTATACTTCTGTATTATGGTTCTAGGCTCATTTGATAAACAAAGCACTGTTTCCTTGTTTGCTCCTTGCCGTGTATGCTCTCTGAAGTGTTATGCTGTTTGATAAATTTGATTTATATGTTGTCGAGTTTACTCCCACACAACCCCCAAGAACTTCCCAGTCCCAACATTTCTTGCACCACAAGACAATACTGCACGCTGAATACCACCTGGACTTACCGAAGCATAGCCTCATGTTATACGGCATTTACAATCTCTGAGAGTCGGCGGAATATTCTTCAGGATATTTTCATTTTCCCGCAGATAAGAGTCCAGAGGTACGTAGTTTAGTGTGCGTCCATATTTTCTGTTAAGAAGGTGTGTAATGATCTTTGCGGAATCGGTATCGCATAGCCTCATCTCCAGTGGGATGCCTTCTAATAATTGAGGCATCATACCTGCAGATACTTGTGGCTATTTAAAAATCCATCAATAAAACAGGAACCAACGATGCGATTCTTGAACAACCCGCACAACATATTGACAGACCAATAAGCATATTTTTCTTCTTCTCTCAGTCAACATGGATTTTCGACTCACGAAGAGTAGGTATTGCGAAGCCGGTTCATGGTTTGTAAACGATGCTTCATACGTAAGCAAAATCATGGGTAAAAAGGCTGCACCACTTTTTAGTTTCAGTAGGAACACTTTGAGAAACTGTAACCGATCTTGAAAGTCGTTGCCAAGATGCTGTTGATGGAACGTAAACGTGAGAAGGATGAAATGCTTTAAAATGCTGTATTTTCAGAATATTTGAGAGGAGTTATATTGCTTATTGATAGCTGTAGAGTATAAATTCGCGGAGTCGTTAGTCAGTTGTTAGTTCTGGACAGCCAGTGCGCTTTTTAACACAGCGCAGTGTGCCTTGAGCGGCTCCTGGTGAAGTATCAGTGCAGCAGTAGTACAGCAGCAATACAGTAGCAAGTCGCATATTCTGCTTTCATATTTGTTTTGTATTTTGATTCTTAATTTCTTTCCGAGTGTTTGTGCGCTTGCATATTTAATTACATAAAATCCTTACGTATTCTCGTATTGAAGAGGAGTAAAATTGCTTATTGATAGCCGTAGAGTATAAATTCGCGGAGTCGTTAGATATTACCAGTATTATGGATAGGGTTTGTGCGTGCTGTGTGCGGGCGCAGGAGGACCTGGCCGCGGTTCGCGAGCAGCTGAGCGTGCTGTTGGCCTCGGTCAGCCGCCTCCAGGCTGACTCGAGGTGCAGCGACGGCGGAGGGTCTGGCGCGTCGCTTGAGACACCTCAGGTGTCGCTTGCTGCGTCCGCTGACTCAGCCGCCGAGGCACCTTCTAGTGTACGCGGCGCGTTGGGGCCGCCCTCACCTCAGGGTGAGTGTCTGACTGCAACGCGTTCGCGTCGCTCGAGGCGGAGGGTCAATGTGGAGGCTGTATGGTTGGCCTCGCCCGTTCATCCTGTCAGTGGACAGGTGGCCGCTCCTTGAGCAGGGCCCGAGCAGGCACACGGGGGCAAAGACTTGCTGGTTATAGGGACCTCCAACGTTAGGCGGGTGATGGAGCCCCTTAGTGTACAGGGCTGGAAAGAATTCCAGCGTGCACTCGGTTTGTCTGCCGGGGGCCTCATCCAAGATGTGGAGGCGGCCTTGCCTGCGGCTATCAAGCGTACGGGGTGCAGTCGCCTGCAAGTAGTTGCTCACGTCGGCACCAATGATGCCTGTCGCTTGAGTTCTGAGGCGATCTTCAGTTCGTACAGGCGGCTGGCGGATTTGGTGAAAACTGCTGGCCTCGCACGCGGGGTGCTAGCAGAGTTCTCTATTTGCAGCGTCGTTCCCAGAGTGGATCTGGGTCCTTTGGTTTGGAGCCGAGTCGAGGGTCTCAACCAGAGGCTTCGTCGACTCTGACGCTCTTGGCTGCAGATTTCTATACTTGCGCTGTTGGGTGGGGAATTGTAGGACGCCCCTTGATAGGTCAGGGGTGCACTACACAAAGGAAGCGGCTACTCGGGTAGCAGAGTACTTGTGGCGTGCACATGGTTTTTTTTTTTTTCAGACTAGGCAGTAGTGCGAGGTGTCATGATTAACACTCACCAGTCGACGTGCAGGCAGGGAAAGCAAGACGCGCTCAGTGTAAAGACACTTCAGCTATCAAGATATTAGCAGTAAATTTTCAGTGTTCGGAATAAAGTTCCCGAATTTACTGCCCTCCAGGAAGCGTGTGGCGCGCAAATTATTCTCGGAACTGAGACCTGGCTGAACCCTGAGATAGGAAGTTCTGAAACATTTAGTGAGGGTTGGAATGTGTATCGGAAAGACAGATTAGACGCCGTAGGAGGTGGTGTCTTCATTGCAGTCGACAAAAATATTGTGTCTACTGAGGTCGAAGTAGAGTGTGATTGTCAAGTTATCTGGACGCGTTTAACAGGGCTACGAGAAATAAAGTTAATTGTTGGGTGTTATTACCGGCCACCAGATTCCACAGTGACAGTTCTAGAATTACTCAAAGGGACCCTGCACTCTGTATCGCAGAAGTACCTGAATCACGCTATATTAGTCGGAGGCGACTTCAACGTACCTAGTATGGACTGGGATGTCTATGGATTCATTACAGGTGGTACGGACAAGACGTGTGAATTACTTTTGAACACAGTATCCGAAAACTGTCTTGAGCAGCTAAATCGACAGCTAACGCGTAATGGAAATATTTTAGATCTGGTAGCCACGAACAGACCAGACCTAATCGATGGTGTCAGTGTTGGGACAAGGATTAGTGATCATGATGCTGTCATTACGACTATGGTTACGATAGTTGAAAAGTCGGCTAAGAAGGCGAGGAGAGTATTCTTACTAGAATGAACGGATAAGCGGTTGTTAGCATCTCACTTAGTAAATGAACCGACTTCATTTACTTCCGGTACGATGGACGTGGAAAAATTACGGGCAAATTTTAAACACATTGTAAATCACGCATTGGACAAGTATGTGCCGAAGACGTGGGTTACGGACGGAAAAGACCCACCGTGGTTTAACAGCGCAATTCGGAGAATGCTCAGGAACCAAAGACAGTTGCCCTCGCGGTACAAGAAAGATCGGGAGAATGAGGACAGGCAAAGGTTAGTAGAGATTCGTGCTGCTGTAAAAAGAGCGACGCGCGAGCCATTCAACCACTACCACCGTCATACCTTAGCAAAAGATCTTGCTGAAAACCCAAGGAAATTCTGGTCTTACGTAAAATCGGTAAGTGGGTCGAAGGCTTCCATCCAGTCACTCACTGATCAGTCTTACCTGGCAACGGAAGCTGACATTGTAAATTTAGCATTTGAGAAATCTTTCACGCAGGAGAATCGTACAAACATACCCCCGTTTGAGTCTCGCACAGATTCCCGTTTGGAGGACATAGTGATAGACATCCCTGGGGCTGTGGAGCAGCTGAATGGGCTGAAAATAAATAAATCGCCAGGTCCTGATGGGATTCCAATTCGGTTTTACAGAGAGTACTCTACTGTATTGGCTTCTTATTTGGCTTGCATTTATCGTGAATCTCTCGCCCAACTTAAGGTCCCGAACGACTGGAAAAAAGTGCAGGTGACGCCTGGATATAAGAAGGGTAGAAGGAAGGATCATCAAAATTACAGATCAATATCCTTAACATCGGTTTGTTGCAGGACTCTCGAACATATTCTCAGTTCGAATATAATGAAGTTCCTTGAGACAGAGAAGTTTTTGTACATGCATCAGCACGGCTTTAGAAAGCATCGCTCCTGCGAAACGCAACTCGCCCTTTTTCACATGATATCTTGCGAACCATGAATGAAGAGTAGCAGACGGATGCTATATTCCTTGATTTCCGGAAAGCGTTTGATTCGGTGCCCCACTGCAGACTCCTAACTAAGGTACGAGCATATGGGATTGGTTCTCAAATATGTGAGTGGCTCGAAGACTTCTTAAGAGAACCCAGTTCGTTGTCCTCGATGGTGAATGTTCTTCGGAGGTGAGGGCATCATCTGAAGTGCCCCAGGGAAGTATGGTAGGTCCGCTGTTGTTTTCTATCTACATAAATGATGTTTTGGATAGGGTGGATAGCAATGTGCGGCTGTTTTCTGATGATGCTTTGGTGTATGGGAAGGTGTCGTCGTTGAGTGACTGTAGGAGGATACAAGATGACCTGGACAGGATTTTTGATTGATGTCAAGAATGTCATCTAACTCTGAATATAGATAAATGTAAGTTAATGTAGATGAACAGGAGAAAGAATCCCGTAATTTTTGAATACTCCTTTAGTAGTGTAGCGGTTGACACAGTCGCTTCGATTAAATATTTGAGCGTAACAGTGCAGAGCGATATGAAGTGGGACAAGCATGCAATGGCAGTTGTGGGGAAGGCGGATAGTCGTCTTCGGTTCATTGGTAGAATTTTGGGAAGATGTGGTTCATCTGTAAAGGAGACCGCTTATAAAACACTAATACGACCTATTCTTGAGTACTGCTCGAGCGTTTGGTATCCCTATCAGGTCGGATTGAGGGAGGACACAGAAGCAATTCAGAGGTGGGCTGCTAGATTTGTTACGGGTAGGTTTGATCATCACGCGTATGTTACGGAAATGCTTCAGGAACCTGAATGGGAGTCTCTAGAGGAAAGGAGGCGTTCTTTTCGTGAATCGCTACTGAGGCAATTTAGAGAACCAGCATTTGAGGCTGACTGCAGTACAGTTTTACTGTCGCCAATTTAAATTTCGCGGGAAGACCACAAAGATAAGATAAGAGAGATTAGGGCTCGTACAGGGGCATATAGGCAGTCATTTTTCCCTTGTTCTGTTTGGGAGTGGAACAGGGAGAGAAAATGCTAGTTGTGGTACGAGGTACCCTCCGCCGCGCACAGTATGGTGGATTGCGGAGTATGTATGTAGATGTAGATGTAGAAGTAGCCGGTCCCATTCGTAATAAAAGCTGCCTCGTACTTACATCTGGATTGTGTTTCATCGCTGATAAAATGGTATTTAAATTGCTCACATCGGTAGCCGTTCTTTTTGTTGGCGTATTTTCTTTGTCATACTTGCACCTTCTAGAAATTTTTCACAATATTGCGAAGCTAGTGCATGCAAGCTTCAAACATTATGGTACCTATGAAAGTACAACCGCACCGCTGATCTAGTAGTTCGGCTACATTCATCACAAGCGAAAGTCTGACCTCTATAATAGCAGAGCAGAGACTTACGAGTTTCACAGGGACAAATAAAAACGTGAGACATACTTCAGTTATGTCTTTCTTTGCATTTCGTGTAGTAGGGTAGATGTTTGTAGCACCTCTTATCCTGAAGGCGGAATAGTTTGCGATGCTGTTATTTTGTTAATATTTCATCAAGTTTCACAAACGACACTGAGACATTGCTACTTTCTGGATATCGATTCTTAATCAGAAGTGCGTGGTTTATCCACGAGTGAGCGGTAGACGGGTGTGGAGCGCTCTGGTAGCGGTTGGGTGGAAGCTAAAATTTCAGCCCCGTTGAGATGAAGAGGAGTGTTGGCAATCGGAGCGGAGGGGAAGTGGATCGCTCCATAGTTAAGGCCTTTATTAACATTCTACAGTTTTTCTTCATTCTTCATATTTATTTCCCAGGACAACCATCTCGGTGACGAACATATTTCTCACAGCGAGAAACAGTTTGCAAATACCGTCAATGTAGACTGTCTTCGACGAAGGAGCCCAGCGACATCTCTGCTTCCCGACTTCATCGCTACCAAAGTGATGTCCTCTAAGGTTTTCCTTAAGTCCTGAAAAAGATGAAAATCTGATGGGGCCAAGTCGGGATTGTATGGATGATCGATGACAGTGAACCCAAGGCATCGGATTGTTGCAGATGTCGCAGCGCTCGTGTGTTGTCTGGCAATGTTATGGTAAAGGAGAGGTTTCCCCATTCGTGGATGGTAAGAAACCCGATTACAGAACGCTATTTCTCAGTTAGCGACGTAGTTACATTACAAACCGCCATGTTACAAGCTACAGTTCTGAGCCCTCTAGCGGCAGATGGTTGCAACCAGTGTTAGCGAATCGAGAAAGTCGACCGAGTAATATGCTTGACATGTACTACCTCTACCGACATTGAGACCAGAATAAAAAATTCAAGGTGTTATTTTTCAGCACGATCTACTACGTTTTTGACTGAATGCATTTTCCTCGAAGTAATACTCAATAGTATTATTTGTCGTTTACAGTGGCATCTGTGGATCACCGAGTAAAGTGTTGATGACAAAAGTAGCAAACCGTCTCTTGCTTTAAACGTAAATATATATCTGAGTGATGCTAAATGTTATATCCTTACATAATGAAGAGAATTATCTTCTAGGTAACCATCAACTCGTGAGGTTCACCGTTAATTTTTGTATATGAAATTAGTGACTTTACTCTGGTACTTTTGTTGACTAATCCTGCGGTCACTTTCAGAATTCAAACTAATAATCAGATTAATTAGTTCATTAAGATTGAACCTTCAATTGCTGGTGTACCTATGTTCCGCCACAAATACATAAAAAAAGTTAATAGGTGATGGAGTATGAATCAGAACAGTGGCGTATTTAAGTTTACAAAATCATGACAAGTTTTATTAATCCCTTTATAACTACAACGACCTGATAAATCTTACACAAAAGTGACAGACACAACTCAGACAAGGGATGGTGTTTGATTGGCAAAGCATACATTGGCGTGGAATCTATACACATTTTCCCCTGAATCAATCCCTTTTACAATGGAATCCGATATTGTTTACATAAATCCTCTGTGAGGCCCAGTTCTGTTCAGATGTAATCAACTATGAGAACTTGAGAACAGGGAGCTGTGCATATCATTTAACAACCTTACGTCGGTGCAGCAGGATTTTACCCCTTCACTTCGATTCAGCCGGCCCGCTGTGGGCGAGGAGCAGTGCGCTACGAAAGCTGTAATGTTCTGATGTGTCCGCGAAAACCTGCGAACATCGGAAATTTCGCTATAGCAGTCCTGATATCCCCGCAGATTTCAGTGTGAGGTATATCCGTTCGCTGGTTTGGCCAGACCAATTTGTTCACAGGCATGACGCTGTGTGCTGGAATTGTGAAACGTCAGACGGCTGACTGAGAACGAATAAGTTCGCTCTCATGACACACGATATCTCCGAGGTGATTTTTGCAGTTCCACTATGTACACATTTGGGAACTGCCCCTGACTCTTAGACTACCACAAGATACAGACCACCAGTTTCACCCACAAGCGAAAGACCTGAAGTTCTCCACCAGGGGAGGACCAGAACATCAAGAATGCAAAGAATCACCACCAGGTTCCACCAAGCATCTGTACGGGAGCCAAAAAACGAAACCGCAATCAAATTGCACAAACCAATCGAACTATCCAGTACTCATTGAACCTCTTCCCTTGAATATTCTGTTGGCATGGTACCAATCAAGATACAGCACTAGGGTTCCCACACTTGAGGAGTAATCCTCCGCTCTGCATATCCTGAGAGAAGCCAGTCGGCGACTCCAGATGTCTGAAAAAAGATTTTTAGAGTAGGGAAGAGTCATTCGCATGGTAAACATTGCGTGGGAAGAAAAAGACAGTCCCTCATTTATAGAGAGATCTAGTCTTTCGAGGCCGACCATTCCCAGTTTCTGAAAGAAGGCTGTTAAGCTTCCCAGACAGTCGTACCCATGAAATACACATTTTCACCTCTCGCTAAAAGAGCCTGGCGACTTACTGAGGTGAGGCGAGGTACAGCCTTACCTCCATTAAACACTTTCACCAGACACTCTATCCATATTGTCCCAGCTTCTAACGTGAGAATGCACGGAGCCTTATAACCTCCCGTCCTGTTGCATAAATGCTCAGTTTACAGCAATCTCCCCTAAATGGTTTTCTCCACCAATTTTGCGCCAATTAGTAACCTGACTCAGGTGAAACGTTTTGTGGACCGGTACCCTCCTTTCCGATCCTAAGTGGAAGGAGGAGAGTGCTATGGCCAGAAGCCGTTTGCAGGTACGATCCACTGCTTCCCAGAATCGCTAACACGACCTGGTCACTCCACTCAGAATTTATGGCCCCTAGTCCACCCTGGTCGCCGTCACCTCCGTTACAGCACATCGGGTACAAGTTCTCTACAGGTTACACATGCCGTTATAAGAACATTCTGCCCATAATTTGCTTATGTAAAAAATTCATAAGCTTCAAATACCAAATTTAGTGCAGGGGAACACCGAGTTCATGACGTATAAAATGAGTATTAATCTGACTGATAATGTTGCGAAAGTGAGACACATGGTTATAATATTTTCTCCTGATGAATACGATTCCACAATACATGGGATGTTCCTATTGAAGATTTCATTGCCGCCTTCCCCCCACCAGTAAAAAACCTGAATGGAGCTGTAAAGGTTTAGTAAATAACATTGAACATGTATTTTTCCGTTTTTCAGTTCGATGCGCAGTTTTTGAGATATTTCCTTTTCTTTTCAAGATCAAAAACCTCACCCTTTATAAGAATGGTGCTGTACAGTAGCAGTTCTTTCTACGTATGGTCTAAGTTTCATCGACCTATGTTACTTGACAGCGGTGCATCGTTCGACAGTTAATTTCGCCCTTACGTTGTGTAAGCCGGTGTAGACCCATCATAAAGGCAGTATGTTGTCCTTAACAGTGACACAACAAGTTTCATATATGATGTATGAAATTTTCTTCCAGTAACGATAGAGTCCCTTGAGAGGGAACTTAGCTTAACAGTGATATGGTGTAAAAATATCAAGAATAAGCCAATAACCATGTGATGATTGCAGTGACCCACGTGGGTACCTAGAACGATGACCATACTTTTCGCCAATGGACAAGTCTGTCAGATACGATGGCACTAGGTTTGGGACTTAACGGTAAATCCACCTTCTATGCCTCTGGTTTACCATAAAATAGTCATGGAGTGCAAGGGCGGGAACTGAAGATCAGCCGTTTACGCTTATATAAGCAGATGGACCGTGAGGCACCGACACCTCGTCAGAAGATGGAAGAACGATTTATTACGTTGCAGACACACTTAGAATGTATGTAGCAAGAAATCAGAGAAAATTTTCAAAAAATGATCCTTGCTGCATTACGCACTTTATCCGAAAACTCGCCGTCGCCGTTTTCAATGGAAAAAAAGCCTACTGGTGCCCATGCCTGTACAAGCAACTGATCGCCTGACTACAGGTATGGTTCAAAATGGCTCTGAGCACTATGGGACGTAACTGCTGAGGTCATCAGTCCTCTAGAACTTAGAACTACTTAAACCTAACTAACCTAAGGACATCACACACACCCATGCCCGAGGCAGGATTCGAATCTGCGACCGTAGCGGTCGCGAGGTTCCAGACTGTAGGGCCTAGAAATTTTATTCCACTGACATGTCGTGGAAAACTTACATATGGGACAACTGAAGATTTGAGTGGCACTATTCGACTGCAATAACGTTCGTGACAAGTCAATTGTACGGCAGCAGATGAGTACGCAGACTTCTGCGTATTGTAGCACATCAGAGGGGTCAAATGTGTTAGCCAGATTAGTTATCAATAAAGCATACAGAAAGGGCTTAGAGCCTTGTCAGAGTACCGAAAGAAGCTCATGTAAGTTGTTGTCTAGCTGTTCTACTATGCAGATATTATTCACAGCAGGCAGATACACATTCATGATCAAGAAATAAAATTGGAGGCCCGCGCCGGATTAGCCAAGCGGTCTAGGGCGCAGCAGTCATGGACTGTGCGGCTGGTCCCGGGGGAGGTTCGAGTCCTCCCTCGGGCATGGGTGAGTGTGTTTGTCCTCAGGATAATTTAGGTTAAGTAGCGTGTAACCTTAGGGACTGATGACCTTAGCAGTTAAGTCCCATTAGATTTCACACAAATTAAAAAAAAAATTGGAGGATAACTTTTCACAGACAAGAATGTATATTATTTAGTGATATTACTTCCTTTCGGAAGCCGTATTATGAGAGCGAAAACATTTCACAATGTTCTAACCACTAATCAAAATGAAATTGGAGAAGGAGCTCAAATACTTTTCCTAAGCACGATAAATACTGAAAAGGACGATATGCATCTGATTTTCAAGAATGTTTATCAGAGTTAAAAAGGCTTGAGGAATTACACTTTTTACTCAAATCTCATTAAAAAGCTAACAAAAATTGTTTTTAGTTGCTATTGGTAAGTTGAATAACAAAGTGTGAATTTTTTGATCAAAATCTGGTACTATTTTAAATGTATATAAAATCCATTTTCCAACATTGGATTCTAAACGGGTTCAATATCATTCATTTGAGGCATATCGAACTTTTTATTACTGTTTTTAAAATACTACGTTTCCCTTTATGCCTGCAGGGGAACAATAATATCTACAATGTTTCGTACTAAGTTTTCTGCAGATTGTGGCGGCAGAAGTGCGTTATTGAATTCTGTTATCATTGCACAGACTTTTCGAGTGATTTGTGTTTCTTAAAACTACTTGGCAACATTTTTTCAAGGAGATTTATTTTGGGGTTAATGTAATCGTTCAACATGAGCATCGTCCTTATGCACTACTGGCCATTACAATTGCTACACCACGAAGATGACGTGCTACAGGCGCGAAATTTAAAAGACAGGAAGAACATGCTGTGATATGCCAATGATTAGCTTTTCACCGCAGTGGCGGCACCTACACCGTGCTGACGTGAGGAAAGTGTCCAACCGATTTCTCATACACAAACAGCAGTTGACTGGCGTTGCCTTGTGAAAAGCTGTTGTGATGTCTCGTGTAAAGATGAGAAATGCGTACCATCACGCTTCCAACTTTGATAAAGGTCGGATTGTAGCCTATCGCGGTTGCGGTTTATCGTATCGAGACATTGCTGATGGCTTTGGTCTAGATCCAATGACTGTTAGCAGAATATGGAATCGGTGGGTTCAGGAGGGTAATACGGAACGCCGCGCTGGATCCCGACAGCCTCGTACCACTAGCAGTCGAGATGACAGGCATCTTATCCGCATAGCTGTAGCGGATCGTGCAGCCACGTCTCGATCCCTGAGTCAACAGATGGGGACGTTTGCAACAGAACAACCATCTGCACGAACAGTTCGACGACGTTTGCACCAGCATGGACTATCAGCTGGGAGACCATGGCTGCGGTTACCCTTGGCGCTGCATCACAGACAGGAGCGCCTGTTATGGTGTACCCAACGATGAACCTGGGTGTACGAATGGCAAAGCGTCTTTTTTTCGGATGAATCCAGTTTCTGTTTACAGCATCATGATGGTAGCATCCATGTTTGGCAACATCGCGGTGAACGCACATTGGAAGCGTGTTTTCGTCAACGCCATACTGGCGTATCACCCGGCGTGTTGGTATGGGGTACCATTGGTTACACGTGTCGGTCACCTCTTGTTCGCATTGACGGCACTTTGAACAGTGGATGCTACATTTCAGACGTGTTACGACCCGTGGCTCTACTCTGCCCTGCGAAACCCTACATTTGAGCTGGATAATTCACCACCGCATGTTGCAGGTCCTGTACAGGTCTTTCTGTATACAGAAAATGTTCGACTGCTGCCCTGGACAGCGCATTCTCCAGATATCTCACCAATTGAAAACGTCTGGTTAATGGTGGCCGAGCAACTGGCTCGTTACAATACGCCAATCACTACTCTTGATGAGCTGTGGTACCATGTTGAAGCTGCATGGGCAGCTATACCTGTACACGCCATCCAAGCTCTGCTTGACTCAATGCCCAGGCGTATCAAGGCCGTTATTACGGCCAGAGGTGGTTGTTCTGGCTACTGATTTCTGAGGATCTATGTACCCAAATTGCGTGAAAATGTAATCACATGTCAGTTCTAGAATAATATATTTGTCGAATGAAAACCAGTTTATCATCTGCATTTCTTCCTGGTGTAGCAATTTTAATGGCCAGTAGTGTAAATGCAAAACGTTTTCCATCCACTCTTCTGCTCTACAGTGTAAATGTCAATTTACGTTGAGAATTTACGTGCTTCCGAGTTCAAATACTCAGAGACCAACATTTTATGGAGCCCGAGCCCTCCGAAGAAATTTAACCTACCTTGGCTTCATTCAACATGCTATGGCACCCTTCCGACATGTCAAATCCATTACAAAATGGCTCTGAGCACTATGGGACTTAACTGTTGAGGTCATGAGTCCCCTAGAACTTACAACTACTTAAACCTAACTAACCTAAGGACATCACACACATCCGTGCCCGAGTCAGGATTCGAACCTGTGACCGTAGCAAATCCATTATATTACGTCTATATAAATATTAGATAATTAGCACTCTTTGCTTTCCTAAAATTCTATTTCGATTCTCATTTGAGTGAAGCATTAATTTGGAGCCGCGCGGGATTAGCCGAGCGGTGTGAGGCGCTGCAGTCATGGACTGTGGCGCTGGTCCCGGCGGAGGTTCGACTCGTCCCTCGGCATGGGTGTGTGTGTGTGTTTGTCCTCAGGATATCTTAGGTTGCGTGTAAACTTTGGCACTGATGACCTTAGCAGTTAAGTCCCATAAGATTTCACACACATTTGAGCACATTATTTTGGGGACCGTGTGGTGCTATTTCAATGAACGGAACCCACTCAGTGTGTGTTAATTTTCAACTCAAATGATGCCACTTGCGATGCTATACATATAGAGAGGTCAGCAGCTGAATGTCGGCTGTGTGGCGTCAGCATCAGCGTCGGGAACTTACCGTTCAAAATGAATAAACAAAATTCTTGGATGCCATTTAAATTTGCTTCTGCGTACATGTATACTATTCCACAACTCCATCAAGAATTACGAAAGACTGCGAGCATCAAAGTCTTAGAAACTGTGGCTCTAATTGATCAAACAACGAGTACCAATCATTTTTGTTACAGATTTCAGTAGGCAATAGACTATAAATATAATTATAGCTTCCACTTGTTAGTATATGTACTTCTACTACAACCTTCCTATTATCGTCGGATCTTAATGAGTTGAAACGTATGTCATATGCTGCATCATATGGTTGTACTTTACACCTCACTCTATATACTGTATATACAAAATCAGTTTTTTAGCTAAATGCATAGGGAGAACAGGGAATATGGAAATAATACACTAAAGGCTTCTACGAAATGGAGAAACAAATATCGTGATAGAAGAACAAATCGATGTCGATTTGAAGAAGATAGAAGATCCGCTGTTAGAGCCTGAGTTTTTCAGTGATTTGGAAGGTATATTATCAAATAAGGAAAAAAGTATAAATGACATTTCAGAGGAATTTCTAGTCATCAGTTACAGAATCATGGAGACTGAAGACATTCCATCACGTTTTCTGAAGAACATTATCCACACAGTTTCCAAGAGAGTTATAACTCCGTGAACCATTGCACATTCAGCCAGGCAGCCCACACAACCAAGGTTATGACCAGAGCAGTGTTTAGAAGAATGGCAAACAAAAGTAAGGTTCTGTTAGTTATCGACCGGTTTGTTTTTACGGAAAGAAAAGGCAATGAAGTGTAGCTCAGATGTTACGTTTCATAACAAGAATAATTCTTTAGAAATAATCAAAATGCTGTCCTTGGGTTTGTCGACCTAGAACAAATGTCGACAATGTAAAATGGTATACGGTTTAAATCCTCAGATAAATAGTTATACTTTACAGAGCAAGAGAAATACAAAAGAACCCAAAGAAAACAATAAGAATGGAAGACCAATAGAGAACTGCTCGCATTAAAAAAATCTCGAGGCATAGATATAGACTTCCTCCTCTACTGTTCAAACTCTATATCGAAGAAGCAAAATGGTAAGTTCAGGAGTGTAATCTAAATCCAGCATGAAATGATGTTAATGAAAAGATTCACTGAGTTAACGGCTATTAGTCAGACTAAAAATGAATTATAGAACCTTCTGAATGCGAAGCACAGTCTACCGAACACGGAATATGCATCGAGAGTAAGCCGAAGCAAGACGAAAGTGTTGATGAGTAGCGTAATTGCGATTAGTGATAAACTCATCATTAGAACTAATTCTGCTGTCTCGGAATTAAAATAATGCGTGACGCACAATGATGAGATGTAAAAAACAGAATTTATAACAGAGAGTTTTCCATACTTAGGGAAGTGTAGTGGTATCAAACATAAGCCGTAAACTGAGGAAGAAAAGGTGTGCCTAGATTGCACAGATGGACTGTGGAAAAATTGGAAACAAAAGGAATAGATATGTTTAATATATGCTGCTACAGAAGAACGCTGAAAATTATGCGGACTGATAAATGAGGAAGTTGTCCGCAGAATCTGCAGGGAGAGGAATTGTATGAACCAGTAACTAAATGTAGGGATAGATGGCAGGACACGTGTTTAGCTGTCAGGGAACAACTTCAGTGATGGTAGACCACAGAGGACAACAGAAATTAGACTAGATGCAACAAATAATAAGGGCTTTGGGTGTAGGTGGTACTGTGAGATGAAGCGGTTGCCAGAATAGAAAATTAACTTTGATCGTGGAACACCGTGCTTCTCAGAAAGGAGGCGACACACCGACTGATTAAATATTGGGAGGTCTCAGGTATCTGATCCATGTATGTACGCAGAGACGACTAGCCATGGTTTTATTTCTCGCTCGTCCCTTATACCTGTTTTCTGGTTTGTACACTCACTGTAGTTTCGCATTATACACAGAGGCTAAAATCTTCCCTGGATCCTTTTCTCATTGTAAGCTGTAGCTTCTGTCAGCGTCTACATCTACATCTACATCCGTACTCCGCAAGCCACCTGACGGTGTGTGGCGGAGGGTACGCTGAGTACCTCTATCGGTTCTCCCTTCTATTCCAGTCTCGTATTGTACGTGGAAAGAAGGATTGTCGGTATGCTTCTGTGTGGGCTCTAATCTCTCTGATTTTATCCTCATGGTCTCTTCGCGAGATATACGTAGGAGGGAGCAATATACTGCTTGACTCTTCGGTGAAGGTATGTTCTCGAAACTTCAACAAAAGCCCGTACCGAGCTACTGAGCGTCTCTCCTGCAGAGTCTTCCACTGGAGTTTATCTATCATCTCCGTAACGCTTTCGTAATTACTAAATGATCCTGTAACGAAGCGCGCTGCTCTCCGTTGGATCTTCTCTATCTCTTCTATCAACCCTACCTGGTGCGGATCCCACACTGCTGAGCAGTATTCAAGCATTGGGCGAACAAGCGTACTGTAACCTACTTCCTTTGTTGTCGGATTGCATTTCCTTAGGATTCTTCCAATGAATCTCAGTCTGGCATCTGCTTTACCGACGATCAACTTTATATGATCATTCCATTTTAAATCACTCCTAATGCGTACTCCCAGATAATTTATGGAATTAACTGCTTCCAGTTGCTGACCTGCTATTTTGTAGCTAAATGATAAGGGACCTATCTTTCTATGTATTCGCATCACATTACACTTCGCTACATTGAGATTCAATTGCCATTCCGTGCACCATGCGTCAATTCGCTGCAGATCCTCCTGCATTTCAGTACAATTTTCCATTGTTGCAACCTCTCGATACACCAGCGTCAGAGCTGCTTTTCTCGAACTGTAGTTCCACGGTGATCTAAATGGCTATGAGCACTACGGGACTTAACGTCTGAGGTCATCAGTCCCGTAGAACTTAGAAATACTTAAATCTAACTAACCTAAGGACATCACACACACCCATGCCCGAGGCAGGAATCAAAGCTGCGACCGTAGCAGTCACGCGGTTCCAGACTGTAGCGCCTAGAACCGCTCGGTCACATGGTCCGGACGGTGATCGAATGCAATTTCTTCTCAGTTTCCCATTACGGGCGTAAGATTACTTTTTCAGAAGCCAATACAGACTGTAAGACTCGTAGTTTATCAGCAGCTAAGGTTAGAGGGTTTCCCATTTGTTAAGCAAGGTAATCAAGAGTGACGTGTACTACTCGTACTATGTTTAGATTTCATGTTTCGCCTTATATCTGTATGCAGTTCACGGTCTCTAAATTGATTTACTGATTGTTTAGTGTGGAGTTACATGGGCAAAAGTTCCATATTAAATTTTAGCGGTGATGTGCTAAAGTCGGAGTTGTCTCTTCTCACATGTCTAGTGACGATATTTCCGTAGTGTTTGGTTAACTTAATGTGATATGGTACTAGGTTACGTGTAACCTGAATTTCGAAATGAGTGTCGCGAGACTAACTACTACATTCTTCGTAAGAACCGTCACTAGAAACTGTAATTAAAAGATAATGGTTTGATCTTCATGGCGGTGGTAGAGCCGCTAATAAAAGAATTATTAGATCAGAATGAGGGAAAATGTCAATACTGGTACTTTAGTGTTGTAAGAGGGTGCTATTCTCTTCGTTGCTTACAGTGAATATTCTTGTGTCCTTATCTACCAGTCAAAGTTCCTCGTACTTGTGCCTGTCACTCTCGATGAAACGTGTGCTACTTCTACAATTCAATCATGTTACTAGGACACACGGTAGGGAACACGAAGCTTACGCGCAGCAGCAAGCTTCAAAACTGATATCACAGCCGAACCTGCCGCCATCCTGTAGCCCGCGCTGCAATACGATACTGCGCTGTCATTGCGTTTTTGAGTGAATACAAGATTGTTTAGTTGAGTGTATATTCGTCTAGGTGACTGACGATTAAGTGCACACCTTCTCTATAGCTGTCAATGTGATGAAGGATTCTGAGAACACGTTTTGAACTTTTTTTGATGAAAAATAATGGTTCGAAGTGCAGTCGCAACCTGTACTGACCATTGCAAACAGCGAAAAAAGTCAGTAATTAAGTTTCACGTGATTTATAAGAAACATTACACGAATCAAAAACGTATAGATGCTTGTAAACGTGCAGATACCTTTTCAATTGCTAACGCTTGTCCATCCTCAATAAATTTTGCTGACTTATATTATGAAATTGATCTGAAAAATAAACTTTTGAATCTTCTTCTGAAATACAAGTAGAAGCCTGATGCTGTTCCGGATTGGTGTCTCCCATCTTCCAGAGTTGATTTAGGACTTAGTTTGGAACCTAACAATAAGAAAAAATATCGGCTACCAAAGACGAATTTACCGTAAAGAAATAACAAAGGTTGTCCATGTAAACACCGTGACACGACAAGTAACTTATCGACGTGCGATATTTGTCTATTTTTCTGCTTGTTTCTCGGCTATTTTAGGGAGAGTATATGGCTTCCTAGCTCAAAAAGAAACGAGCGTGCCCAGATATTAGTCCTGTGGTCTGTCTAAACCACAGAAGATCAGTCACAGTGCTCTAGGGACATGGGTCTCCAGAACATTTATATGTGCACAATTCGGTTGCCGTAAGCCTTTGCTCAGCTCTTTCTTTCCAGATTTGGTTTTCTCCTTTGAAGGAAATTGGACGCTGAGCCACTCCATCATTGAGTGGGACGAATTAACCTCCCTGTATGCCGATCTAAGAAGAGGCCGCCACTGCTCTGCTGCGAAACAGTGAGAAAATTCGTTGTCCTTCCCTCTAGATTTTGTTATCGACTCAAATGAGTGTTACCTGTCAGAGTGCCTCGGCGTGAAGGAATGGACCTATGAGTGGAACATAGCTACAGCTAATACCAACCTCTTGGGTATTTCGATGCGTTCCAAAAGCCAAGATGGAAAATTTCTGCAAGGTTCGCGTAAAAGAAGAAACATTTCGGTGAACGCATTGGCAGTAGCTTTGAGTTATCTCCTGCGCGCGTTTTGTAAACATTCAAAGGTGTAGAGAAGGATAACTTCGGACATTTGCGACCATCCCCTAGTGGAGCAAGTCTTCTTGTCCTGGCGCGCGAGTGGGGCACAAGCTTGCCGACGCCGACTGGGGCGATTTTTACCTGGTGGCAATCGGCGCGGTTTAGAGCATATTTGCTGAGTTTGGAGTTAGTACTTCATTACGCATTAGCGCCATCAACTTTCTGGACAGCTTAAAGTTTGCGCGATTAGCTACGCAACTTGTAACGGCTGATAAATCGTGCTGTTTAGAGGGTCGTAAACTCGTTTACTTTGCCTTACTAGCTGCTTTCCGAAGCAGTCCTCCATGTAACTGAATTATCTTCCCATGCGTTAGCGGGACATTCTTGATTAAACTGTGTTCTGGGAGAGCTCTGTGTTTCAGTATTTTAGATGACTTTTTAAACGTTGTGTTGTAGCTATTTCTCTGTTAATTTTACGAGATATTGTGGATATTCCATTGGGAACGTATTCTTTACCATTTTAATGTGGTAAGTGTCGAGATCTTAGAGTAAATAAATAACTTATTAAACTCAGACTTGATCTGAAACTCAGAACCAATTAATTTTCCTACAAATGATCTTGGTTGTGTGACCCTCGAAATATAAATGTAACCAGTTTACGTACATTTCTGATTTGTTTGTATCATTGTGACGCGTTTTTGTTGCAATACAGCGATAATTCAGTTTACATGGAGTTGCTGTGATGAGCTATTTAAATGATGCGTTGCATTCCCTCGGCTTGCAACCCGTTGCTGATACAGTAAGGAGGTCAGATAGTTTACCACGTCCACGACGCAAGGACAAACGACACATATAACTCGTATCGACCATAACCCATAACATTACAGCCCTAATATTTGAACATACTGCCTATTACTGAAGTTACTACTAGAAGAAGAAAAGAACATAAACTTTGAAAACAAGCAATGCACCGTACACAATATCGCATGCTTGTTCCACTAATTAGAAAATTATGGAAAAAGAATACAGAAATACAAGATCACCTCCCTCGGTCTCTCTCTTTAAATGTAATGCTGAGTTACTCAGAATAAAACATATTCAAAAAGTGTTTATGGATTTTTTCCCACTGTAAATAATAAGTGGTTATGAAAGAACAGTGTATCGGAAGATCATGTGAGGATATTGCAAGGTTGGAGTGTTTACATTGTATATCTTACATGGCGTAACATAGCATATATGTCTAAATAAAGAGAACTTTGGTGGTGTGTTTAACTAATAGTTAAAGTTCACAAGTGTGTGTAAGTTAAATATTTACAGGCTGTCCCAAAAAGTGCATACACTCATTTACATCTCATGACCACAATTTCTTTTCCCTTATCCGGTGTGATCGCTTGAAAAATGACTGAAGGCAGGCTGAACTTCAAGCAAGGGAAATTCATTCTGAAGTGCTACTTGAAGATTGACAACACAAGTGAAGTGCAAATGCAGGTCAAAATGAAGTTTCAGCGAGACGCACTAACATGACTACCACTTACTCACCTGCGAGTAAAGTCGAAGGAAGAAGGAAACAAGAACCATTCAGAAAGACCACAATCGTTCACCGGCCCTACAAGAGAAAGAGAAGTCATCCAAGGGTTTCATCAGTCTCCTAGAGCGTCTGTGCAGCAAGAGACGTATGAGACATGAGTTGCAAAAACGAGCATTTTGGAGCGTATGTAATAAAAAAGTTTATAGAGTACTCCACGCTCAGAAAGAAGATGTTCGTGACATGAGAATTGAATTTTGTATGTGGTGTCAAGAAGGATGTGAACAGGAAAAACAGTTCTCATACAAGGTTGTTTGGAGTGATGAGGGCACTTTTAAGTGAAATGGTTCAATTAATCGTCATAGCTGTACGTACTGCTCAGCTGAAAATTTTCACGTGACGGTGGAACACCACGTGAACCTACCGGGAGTTACAGTGTGGTGTGGTTTATCAGTATTTGGTTGGGTGGGACCTTCTCTTTTGAGCGTGCAAGGACCAATGAAAAATACCTGAGCTTACTGCGGGTATAATCCATGGCACGCGTTGAAGTGACGTTTTAGCATTGAGAATGCTATTTCCAGCAGTATGGAGCACCTCCACCCTACCGTAACGTAAGGGTCTATCTTGACCAACAGCTGTAGGACACATGGAGGAGACGAAGAGGCAGTACCGAGTATCCGCACTCACTACATTTGATCCCTATGGATTTTTTTCCATGGGGGTATGTGAAGCACAATGTTTATAGCACAAACCAGGCGCAATAAGGGATTTAAAAGCAGTGAAAAGGAGTATACGAAAATACCAATAGCGACAGTTAGAAAATTATTTAATTCCATCGGTCAGCGTGTAAGCAGGCTGTCAGGTTTTGATTTTGGAAACGCCACGTAGCGCTCTGTATGAAAATCACTGGCTGTGCTGTGTGCAGCCCGTGGGTGGTTGGCATGGTTGGAATTTTCACTGTTGTAGTGTTGGGCAATTGGGTGTGAAAAGCTAGTTGCGTTGCGAAGTTGGAGGTGAGCCGCCAGCAGTGGTGGATGTGGAGAGGGAGATACCAGAGTTTTGAGAGGTTATTATAAGCGGAATATCTGGACATGTGTCCATCAGAAAGAGTAAATTTGTAATACTTTATATCATTAACTTATATAAATATAAATATATATATATATATATATATATATATATATATATATATATATATATATATATATATATATGATGACTTTTGAACACTATTAACGTAAATTCATTGTTTGTTCTCTATCAAAATCTTTCATTTGATAACTATGCCTATCAGTAGTTGGTGCCTTCAGTAGTTAGAATCTTTTATTTAGATGGCAGTTTTGGCGCTCGCTGTATTGCAGTAGTTCGAATAACGAAGATTTTTGTAGGGTAAGTGATTTATGAAAGGTATAGGTTATTGTTAGTCAGGGCCATTATTTTGTAGGGATTATTAAAAGTCAGATTGCGTTGTGCTAAAAGTATTGTGTGTAACTTTAGTGATGATCAGAAAAAGTAAAGACAGAAATGTCTGAGTACGTTCAGTTTTGCTCAGCTGTTAGAAAATCAAATAACGTAAGGGGTTTACCAGCACAGTAATTCATTAAATTATCTAAGGGCACGTTTCAATCGTTATCTGCTGTGTCTGAACCACAACGGGCAACAGTTCCGAAAAATGGTTGGTTTCTATATTTGTTCCCAATATTTTGAATTTTGAAATTTTTCCGTAACTTAATAAACATTAGTATTACAGTCGTAAGAAGGGTGCACACATTTTTTTGAGATACCCTGTATGCATTGTCTTTCTTTAAGGCTATACGTGGTGCCCTGACGCGAGGTACTTAGTGGTGTCGCCGCAGCTCACACACCATCTGCGCTCGACACCTGTCGTTTACTCTAGTAACCATGGTTGTGACTATTTAGAGGACTAATATGCAATGGCAGTTTCAGTCTTTTTCATCTTGATGAACACTAGCACTTTCTAGGGAGTACTAGAAATTTCAAATTGTGCAAATGGCTAGCTACAACGACAGCTATTCCCTGTTGCTTACATAAAACGGGCGGCTTTAATAAAGGGTAGTCTGTTTCCGGGTGACGTGTCGCTTTCTGATGCTGGTCGAGCAGCCAGCTCGTGAGCAGCAGTGCGTTCGCCGCTGCTGGTGCGGTATAACGGTCCGCCGTTTGGCACGGAACGGAGCTAGCCGTGACCGCTCGCCGTGTGAGGGGCGTGGCCGCCGGCACCGGCTGTCCTTCGGCCGCGGTCTGACCGAACACCGCCAGGGTACGCAGCGCGCCCGATACACAGACTGACCCTCGTCCCTATATAGGCACACCGCCTTCGCGACTCCAGTTTCTGCGCGTTCACCTCGCCACGCAGGTAACGTGTTACCGATGAAAATCCTGACTACGTGGCGGGGTAATAGTCGCCTACCCAAACACCTTCTTCTTTTTCGTATGTGAATCTAAGTTATTATCAAATGGAAAAGATACAATAAAATCCTTGACACAGAGTAGTGTGCATATACTCACTTGCAATTGTTCCTGAAATGTGTGCTAATCAGTCAGGCATAGGTATGGCAATTAGGTTATCGGAACATCAAGAGGGCCGCGGTGGCCGTGCGGCTCTAGGCCATTCAGTCCGGAACCTCGCGTCTGATACGGTCGCAGGTTCGAATCCTGCCTAGGGCATGGATATGTGTGATGTCCTTAGGTTAGTTAGGTTTAAGTAGTTTTAAGTTCTAGGGAACTGATGACCTCAGATGTTAAGTCCTATAGTGCTCAGAGCCATTGGAACCTTTTTTTTTTTTTATTTATCCCAACGGAACAACGGAAGCCATCTATCCGAAGCAGATACTGACGTTTTACACTTATATTGAAGGAAAGCAGAAAGATTTAGTAACTCGGAGCACTATCTTTAGCAAATAGTACAGAAAAATATCAATTACTAATGGTACATTGTCGATGTAATGGATGGCCGCAGGACATGGCCACGTACAGAATGAATTAACGTTACCTGATTTCTCCACCGGTGCTTGACAGAAGGAGACAATAACATCAATAAGGAAACGCTTTGCTGATGTTCTGCAAATATTATTTGTTTAATTACCAACCAGCTTCCTTCTTCTCAGGTCATCGTAACGTAAGAGCTCGAAGTCGCACTCACAGTAACACGACTTTTGGCTTACACAGGCGTTATTGATACAAATACAGAAGACATAGTGTCTACAGAAGAAAGTACTACATTTTTATTTTACGCAAAAAACGTTAAATTTGAAACAATTGCATTGTTTACAAATTCCAGTGGCTCTGAGCACTATGGGACTAAACAGCTGAGGTCATCAGTCCTCTAGAACTTAGAACTACTTAAACCTAACTAACCTAAGGACATCACACACATCCACACCCGAGGCAGGATTCGAACCTGCGACCATAGCTGTCTCGCGGTTCCAGACTAAAGCGCCTAGAACCGCTGGGCCACACGAGCCGGCCATTGTTTACAGTCCTTTTCAAACAACTAAAGAGGCGACGGAGACCGTCAGCGCAGTGCAACGTTCTGCTAGTGCCAGGATCCCCGAGCGCTTAATGCCATAGCAGGTACCATCCACGAAGCAACATCACAAGGTTGTCACCCTGCCACTAGTATAGTGTGTCTCTGAACAGATTAGTGTTACCACAGGGACATTCCAAGAAGCTAATGACTTTGTAAAATTCGTATCAGAAATAGGATTTTTCAGTGTGTAGAGAACACCACACGAAGATACTCACCAACCCATGTCAGTCTTTCAGGATTTAGCGACTTAAAATTAATGTTTCTAAAACAAATGTATGTCTTTTCTATCTCTCTAACCGTCTAGTATCAGTAAAACTTGCCCACCCGTTTGGCCGTGCGGTCTAACGCACGGCTTTGCGGGCGGGAAGGAGCGCCTGGTCCCCGGTACGAATCCGCCCGGCGGATTTGTGTCGAGGTTCGGTGAACCGGCCAGTCTGCGGATGGTTTTTAGGCGGTTTTCCATCTGCTTCGGAAATGCAGGCTAGTTTCCCTTATTCCGCCTCAGTTACACTATGTCGGCGATTGCTGCGCAAAAAAGTTCTCCACGTACGCGTACACCACTATTACTCTACCATGTAAAAATAGGGGATACACTCGTCTGGTGTTAGACGTTCCCTGGGGGGTCCATCGGGAGCCGAACCGCAGAATAACCCTGGATTCGGTGTGAGGCAGTCGTCGTAGGGTTGTGGACCACTGTGGGTGCGGCGGGGACGGAGCCTCTCCGTCGTTTCTAGGTCCCCGGTTACCACACAATACAATACAATCAGTAAAACTTAGCGCACGTTTTGGCACTCTTGGGAAAATCAGGTGCAACAATATCCCAGAATACCTTGGTGTCCCATTAGCCATAATGCTGACATGTCATAAATACCTTTCGAGCACATCTAAAAAGTTACAATTAAGAATGAATCTAGTAACGAAGCTTGCAGACAGTACTTGGGCAGCAAACACATCACTTCTCCTTGGAGCATGCCTTGCCTTGGCATACTCTGCAGCAGAATATTATACACTACTTTGATTCCGCAACACTCAAGCGAAGAAAGTTCATGTTCATTTGAATGCAGCTATGAGAATCATAAGCTGCACAGTCAGGTCTACACGTACGAACATCTATCCAGCTCACCTTCGTCGAAAGGTTGCTCTCTATAACCTTTGCAAGCAAATTTGTGAAAATGGGACAATCCCTCTCCAGGAAGACCTACTCTCGCTCCCTAGGAGACGCCTCTATTCCGAAGACCAAGATTCCAAGTATAATTCCAAATTTTCTGAACTGGTTTAAACTGGGACGCCGACTAGATACGTGGGTGCCAATCCAGAGAGACTCGGAACCACGAACTTATCGGCAAACCAACTGCTAATGTTCCTGCTTTCCATCATACTAGGAAGATGTGGGTGAAGCTTACAAGATGTTGGACTGGAGAAGGCAAGTGCAAATACAATGTGCACAAGTGCGGCTTTGGCACGGACATAATATGTGACTCTTGTCATATTGAGACAGTGAGCTACAGTGTAAATGAGTGCCCTAACAGAGGTTTAGCTGGTGGCATCAGGAGTTTACATGAACCATCTAATGAGGTGCTCAACTGGACTGACTGCATTGAATCTACTGCATATGTGTGTAGTCTGGGCCGTTTCAAGTATGTCTAGTGTACAGGGTGAGTCACGTAATACGTAAAACTGCTTTTATTTCGTGAATCGTTACACATATCAAAACGCTGTTTTCTGCAAATGGTAGAGCGTCGAGGGTCACTTTTCTTTCTTTTTAATATTTTAACACTGGTATCAACTGAGATAGTAAAGCAAGTATGTAACCTTATACTTTTTATGAATGCGTTCGATAGCTCTTCAGGAGACAAGTTCAGTGAATTAGCGTTTGTTAATGTTGACGTTGAAACCTGTTGTAAAATAAAATTGAGAAATGTCCGAATGCCCTATAATGTCAGAGCACAGTGGCCGGCAACGCCATTAGAGGTGCAAACACCGCCAAGCAGAGCACCCGTACTACGCTGTGTCAGAAAGTCAACACATTTGCCTGTTTATTTATGTGCACTGCAGACTGCTCATTTCTGCTTCATCAGTCGCAGCGTGCAGACATGTACACAAACGAGGAGAAGTTGGATATACTACTTTTATATGGTGAATGTCAATGTAATGCCGTGAAAACATTACAGCGGTATAGGGCTGTCTGTGGCGATCGCTAATGTCTGGCGCACCACGCAACTGAACAAATTCTTAAGATGCTGGTGCGGACAGGAAGATGCTGCAGCCCTAGATCGCACGGCTACCCCGCGCGGCCCGTGGTCAATAGTTTGAACCTATGCTTAAACAGAGGATAAACTTATTTCTTGGAAGAATAAAATTATGTAATCTGGGTATTTACTAAGTTAGTAAGTTGTTTAACTCATTTACGTGTTTGCGAAATTACGCTGCAATGTCAAATAAGTCGATAGTGTGAATTGCACATAGCTGTTAACACTGTTCTTACACACTTACATTATGCATGACACGAAATTTCGTTAAGAAGAACATTTACTTTGCGTTTTACAGGTGTTCACCAAAGCAATTTTAATAAAATATTTAGTTCAACGAACGGATCTTACATGATAACATTTAGAGAAATGTAGGCAGAGGCGGTTCTAAGAAGCACACAGCCATATACAGGAAAAGATAGGTCAAATCTTCCTTCTTGCATATCGATATTTAACACAGCAGCTGATTTTTGCTACACGTAAGATCTCTTTATTTTTGAATAATTAACAGTTGGCCGGCCGCGATGGTCTCGCGGTTCTAGGCGCGCAGTCCGGACTGTGCGACTGCTACGGTCGCAGGTTCGAATCCTGCCTCGGGCATGGATGTGTGTGATGTCCTTAGGTTAGTTAGGTTTAAGTAGTTCTAAGTTCTAGTGGACTAATGACCACAGCAGTTGAGTCCCATAGTGCTCAGAGCCATTTGAACAGTTGATTTTTCTGTTTCGGCTTACGTAAATGTGGGAAATTTCACAAATGTGAAATAATTTTGGTTCAGATGGCTATGAGCAGAATGGGACTTAGCTTCTAAGGTCATCACTCCCCTAGAACTGAGAACTACTTAAACCTAACTAAGCTACGGACATCACACACATCCATGCCCGACGCAGGATTCGAACCTGCGATCGTAGCGGTCGCGCGGTTCCAGACTGCAGCTCCTAGAACCGCTCGGCCACACCGGGCGGCAAAATAATTTTCCTAAGCCCTTTGTGTTATGCTAGATTCAAGCTTGTGTCGTATTTCCATATACACATTCGTAGGTGAACCTGTAACTATGTAGTAAGTTGGTTCAAAAGGAAATAAAGCTTTATTCTCGTAGCACAGGACGACCTTCTGGTACACAGTTACGCAACCTGGTTCGAGACACCTCCTCAGCAGTGTTTGCTGCACAAATGCCGTTTCCAGCCACCGTACTGTCGCAGTCTAGGATATTTCTCGATTTTTTTACGACAGGTTTCAACGTCAACATTAATAAACGTTTATCACGGTAATTGTCGTACTTACTTCAATATCTCAGTTAATACCAGCGCTAAATACATTAACGAAACGAAAACATAGTGTCCCTCTAGGCTCTAACATTAGTCGAAAACCGCGATTCGATGTGTAACCGTTCAGGAAAGAAAAGAGGTGTTACGCGTTATGTGGCTCACCCTGTGTGTATTTAAGGCGTGGACGGCCAATTTTCAACCCATTGCAGATGTACACCAAGCTCTAATCATGGGAATTGGCGAATTGCCGAGAGTAATGAGGATAATGGACAATGGGCACTACATCAGCCATGTGTGGAGAACCTGAGAATTTGGGTCTCACGGGAGGCATGCCAGAGTAGTTCTCAGTCCCTACTGGCAGCTGATGGATTTAATTCCTTTGTGTCTTGGTTCGTACAGGATTCAGGACCAAAAGTAGTTTCTACTCTTTTGGACGTGTCCGAAAGAACAGTCAACACATATATAGCCTTAAGTGTGAGCCGTCAGATCATCCGCGGTCTTCATAGGTTTTGACTGCATCAGGGTGTTTATGCGGACCCTCTCTTCTGACCCTCTCCTCACCAAACTATTCACTCTAATGAGTTCTCGTGATGCTAGCCCAAATAATGTAAAACATATGCGAGGACGGATATGAGTGACCTCTGTCGAAATGCATATTTCAGTCGGTAGTAAATTCGAGAACATAAAAAATTAACAAAATGACTAACCATTTCAGGTTCTTAGTTCTCCTCTAAATACTTTGTTCTGAGATACTTAACTATCCTTCAAGGTTCCTATATTTTATTTGGAACACTGGGCCTGTAAGAAAATTCACCATTACTGGCTGCTGGTAGGAACAACAGCAGCTGGCTATTCGGAGCATTTTGTATGGAGTGGAAGGGGCTGACTCGAGGCTCACAGTAACTTGAACTACAGAGGTAGGTTACATTAGTTGCAGTACTATTGACCTGGTAGGAATTGAGACAACTGAATGGCAGCGCAACAATGAGAATTTCTGGTTTCTTACGAGGCAGTGTTTACCAAGTAATCTAAACAATGTATTTTATATGAGTTACTTACTAGTTCTACGTTACTTTTTTTTAATCATTCCATGTAAACTCACCTAGACTTCCATGCTTGACCACCTGAAATTTTATGTAAACATTCGCACGTGGTCTCCAATAAGTTTAAACCTCGCCGAAGCAATTCTGGCCGAGATATAGTCATTTGTTTGACTCAACGATCGAATTTGCGCAGAATAAGGGAAGCAATAGCTGGGAAGGGAGTGAGACAGGGTTGTAGCCTATACCAGATGTTATTCAATTGCAAGCAGTAAGGGGAACAAAAGAAATATTCGGAGTAGGAATTAAAATCCATGGAGAAGAAATAAAAAGATTGAAGTTCGCCGATGACATTGTAATTCTGTGAGAGACAGCAAATGACCTGGAAGAGCAGCTGAACGGAATGGACATCTTGAAAAGAGAATATAAGATGAACATCAACGAAAGCAAAACGAGGATAATGGAATGTAGTCGAATTAAATCGGGAGATGCTGCGGGAATTAGATTAGGAAATGAGACGCTTAAAGAAGTAAATGAGTTTTGTTATTTGGGGAGCAAAATAACTCATGATGGTCGAAGTAGAAAGGATAAAAATGTAGAGTGGCAATGGCAAGGAAAGCGTTTCTGAAGAAGAGAAAATTGTTAACATCGAGTATAGATTTAAGTGTCAGGAAGTCGTTTCTGAAAGTATTTGTATGGAGTGTAGCCACGTATGGAAGTGAAACGTGGAAGATAAATAGTTTAGACAAGGAGAGAATAGAAGCTTTCGAAAAGTGGTGCTACAAAAGAATGCTGAAGATTAGATGGGTAGATCACATAACTAATGAGGAGGTATTGAATAGAATTGTGGAGAAGAGAAATTTGTGGCTCAACTTGACTATAAGAAGGGATCGGTTGGAAGGGCATATTCTGAGGCACCAAGGAATCACCAATTTAGCATTGGAGGGCAGCGTGTAGGGTAAAAATCGTAGAGGGAGACCAAGAGATGAATACACCAAGCAGATTCGGAAGGATGTAGGTTGCAGTAAGTAGTGGGAGATGAAGAAGCCTGCACAGAATAAAGTAGTATGGAGAGCTGCATCAAACCAGTCCCTGGACTGAAGACTATAACAACAAGAAGGTTGAATGTTTGTGACTTATATCTTGAGCAATATTTGGATGAGGGAAATGGTATTGAGCCATCTTGTACCAAGTTATACTTTCTCTTGAGAATAACAATGAAAAGAATTTCACGAGCCAATTTCAGCCACAAAATATTAGGCAGATTTGCCTGAAAAAATCGGTACCTTAAAAAATTTGAAAGTTTGGCTTCTTATAGCTCAGGGACTAAAGGTATGAACAACGTGAAACCTGGCATGTTATAAGAAAATAACGTAAGCTTCTAAACCATTAAGTTCCATTTATGTAGCACTTTCCAATACCGAATCAGTGAAGTGTAAAATTTACGATTTTTGCAGTGCGGGGTAGCGGTACGGTCTAGGGCGAATGTCAGAGTTCGCCTGGTTCCCTCCCGTCGGAGGCTCGATTCCTCCGTCGGGCATGGGTGTTTGTGTTGTCCTTAGCCTAAGTTAGTTTAAGTTAGACTAAGTGGTGTGTAAGCTTAGGGACCGATGACCCCGGCAGTTTGGTCTCATGGAACTTACCACAAATTTCCAAACTTTTTACGATTTTGTATAAAGTTTTTTTCGACCTCATCTTGCGAAAACCTGTGATCTATAAGACTCTCATGACTTAGATTATTAGAAATGCCATGGTTTTGACCCACAAAAGAAAGTGTATCTCTTTATCCAACGCTTACTAACGATGTTGTATCATTTGAACCAAAGTTGAGAGCGTAACTCGGGGCACGAAAAAATGTAAATTCGAATTCTTATGTCTCTTCGACTAAACGCATGTTGAACTTGAAACATAATAGGCAATAGCCCGGTATGACGAGGATATACAGTACAAAATTTTAGTCAGTTACAATTTCCCCATAATCCACGAATTCGTTGGAAACATGATGATTTTTGTGAAAAGGTAAAAACAGCATAACTTCTTTTACGAATGCTGTCTTCTGTTAAGCTTCAATCATCCCAAGCAGAATCATTTGAATTATTGTGTTATTAGGCCTAACGTGAGCTAACAATGCTACATAAACTGGGGCAAGGTAGGCGAAAAAATCGCGCTGCGAATGAAGTTTCAACTTTGCCTTCTTGTATCTTGTTGATCAAAGGCATAAAAGACATGAAACATTGCCTACAACAACCTGGTAACATAAGGTTTGCCAAAATAAAATATGACTGACGCAGTTTCCGTAATTTGTACAAAATTAATTAAAATTTCACTTTCTTAAAAGTTACGAAAATAAACCACATTCAATTTTCTTTCATAAAATATATTTTGCATAACTGATTTCAAACTAATGACAGTTGGAAAGAGCATGTTTTCAGGAAAACAGAAAATCACATTTGATTTTCTGAAGTGCTTTAACAATACCTGAAAATGACGGAGAAACGTGAGGGAATGTATCACGGCTAGGTCTTCAGCGCAGCAGCCTGTTACCCGTGTTTATTCAAGTGTGGTCCTTATTTTTAAACTGACAAAAACTATCTCACTGTATTGCATTGGGCCATGGTGACATCGTCGCTACCGGTTCAAGTACATGATCAGGCAGCTCTGTCTCCTTAGGGATTACGCGGTACCAGGCACGAGTGGGTTACTTTACCCAGGCTGCGCCTTGTGGTGGTACCTCTCTGCTTACAAAAGCCATTTGTTAAGTACTTGTCCCTGATTCTCAAATATGTACGCTGCAATCAACAAGTAATATTAATTTTTATTTTAATCTTACCGATACTTTTCAGACTTTTTTTTATTTTTTGCTGATAATTTAGTGTCAAGCAGATGATGATACTGAAGGAACAGAGAGCTTGAAAATAAGGTGGTGTACTGGTACCCAACAAGCATGCAGTCTTTCGGGCAAATAAAATTAATGAGCCGGGCCTTGAGGGTACACATATTTTATTGGAGTATCATTTTAATCCGTTGACATGTCAATAATGTTCCCGATCCACCATTCATTATCACACGTACTGTCAAAGTATCGGTTAGGTAAGAGCTCCGTTTTCTTTCACACTTAGCATGCTCGCGCTAGATACTCTGGCAACAAAATTCCTTGTGTCATTATGAACATGCTGATAAGAACCGAGCGTGAGGCAAGCCGTACAAACTGATGATGTTCCGTCTTAACGTTATATATATATATAATTCCCTGTCTCTTTTGGTCGCAAAATGTGAATAGTTCTTTTGTCGTCAATATTTTATTTTTTGATGACCTTTGTAGACTTGCGTGTATAGCCAGTGGTTTGGTTTTGCCTCTAGTCCTATCACACGGAGATTTTCCGCGGCGTAATTCAAAAACGTTCTATACCCTATCAATGTAGAAATCATTTTGGAACTGCACAGATTAGAAGTTTTTTTATAATTTTTATACTGTGCTGCTGAGACATAATTGAAACTATATTTTGGTGATCTTTGTTTGAGTGAATAAAAAGTCAACCAGTTTTCGAATAAATGCATGTCGATGCATCACATAGCGTTGCAAGCGATCTGAAATAACGCAACATCTTACAATTGGCATTAGACCCTCGTCAAAGTAATAAACTACAAAAGGATGTAACTCAGACTGCTGTTATTCTCAATGAAGCCTGAGCAGTATCTTGCACAATAAACTAGTAATTTTCAGCAAAGGCGTTAGATAGTGCATTAACAAACCAAATTACAGGTATTAAAAAATGGTTCAAATGGCTCTGAGCACTATGGGACTTAATTTCTGAGGTCATCAATCACCTAGAACTTGGAAATAACTAAACCTAACTAACCTAAGGACATCACACATATGAATGCCCGAGTCAGGATTCGAACCTGCGACCGTAGCCGTCGCTCGGCTGCACACTGCAGCGTCTAGAACCTCACGTCCACTTTGCGAATGTTCATCGGGGACATGTGAGAATGATCACGTAAAATTTTGTCGAAACTCGTGATGGATTAGTAGGAAACTGGTCGAAATTAGACGATTTGGAATCAAACGTCATTTCATGTTAAGTTCTCATTAGTATTGGTAACAAGAAATTGAATTATTTTTCACCTATCTTTTTAATTTTACTTTCAATTTTGCATTTGGACAGTTTACTCATCTTGGCTAGACGTATCTCTGTCAGTAATGACGAAACCATATTAAGATGTTAAAATGTCCGTAGTCACGCTATATGGAAATTTATGACTTACCATAGATATGTAAGAGAATGCGTTTACATTTATAATGTGAGTAATTGCCACCGTCCAGTTCCTCCAATAATAGTACTTCTTACCGAAAAATACCAAGGTAAAGTACACATGATTCCACCACCAATATAACACTTTTCACTGAACTCACACCGGTGTTTGTCCTCGTAACGGCTAAAAACACCTCTAAACAGTAAACACTGATTTGCCAGCCGTTATATCCTACTGTAGCTCGAGAGAAAGTAATGAGCTCTGGTCAGAGCTATAAATGGGGTCAGCAGCGGTATTTTATTACATGTTGCAGTTCACCAGAAGAAACAGCTGTTCTCCTGTTGACCTCAAGCAAAAGACAAGAGAGTTGCCGTTATTTTCTGCTGCAATCTGGAACCCAATTACATCACTCGTCCCAGTGTTTGGGTGGCATTGGTGTCTCTGGATAACGACACTCCATGACCATCTTACATCATTCTCTGACCTACGAGGTATTCGCAGCACTGAATGAGACCACATTTTTCTCCTTTTTTCTGTCTCACATGCCTTTGTGCCCGCTGCGGTGGGAAGCAAACATCATGCTGCAGCTCCTTGTCTAGCACCATTTTTTTTAGTAGAACGCAAGGTTTCTGTCGAATTCACTCCCAGGTAATTATAACAGGTACTCTTTCTGACGTACGCAAATTGATTGCTTCCAAAATCTTCTTCATTTAGATTAGGAACAGTGTTGGTAAGCAGAAAGTACTTGCCTGTTGTCCCGCACATTACATACTCAGTTAAATGTACACGAAGGTATGCTGCACGCCGCTGGCGTTTTCATAAGATGAGTGGCCGAGATCCATTTTTTCTGGAAACCATTGTTATGGTGATACGGTCGTGTAGCACAGGTGGCCGCCTTTACATTTCGACCGTAATTCAAAGACGCTCGAAGTCAGTGCTTTCATAGAACCAAAAATATTGTCAGCCCGACACTTTAACAAACTTCGTAAAAATTATTTACAGGACAAGGGATCACATTTCGAAGGCGAATAATTGTATTTGTCACTTTTGTTCTATACGTTTTATGACACCATTCACGAAGCGTTTGAGGCACAACTTGTACGAAGGGTGAGATGCGGAAAATCGAGATGCTGCCGTCATACACAGCAATTATCTTTACGTACAGTACTCGGGTGGTGACTAGACATTTCCTTGAGCCTTCTTTCTAACTCATATCGAAAGGTGTGCTGTCCCGGTTTTTGGCCTTTTATTTCAAGTTTGCCAAATGTGATACATCAAATCTTCCTTATACGAAACAGCTGACATAGAAGTAAAATTCTTATGGCGTTAAGACCACACGTAATGACAAATACAACGATGTGACCAACGTAATTGGACAGTAATATCCACATATACAGATGGCGGTAGTAAAGCGTAACAAGGTGGAGACGTCATTTTTACTCAGCTGATTAATGTCAAAAGGTTTCCGACGTGGCCGCCCGCTGTGGCCGAGCGGTTCTAGACGCTTCAGTCCGGAACCGCGCTGCTGCTAAGGTCGCAGGTTCGAATACTGCCCCTGGCATAGATGTGTGTGATGTAGTTCTAAGTCTCAGAATTTAAGTCCCACAGTGCTTAGAGCCATTTGAATCATTTTTTGCTTCCGACGGGAATATGGCCGCACGATGGGAATTATCAGACTTTGAACGCGGAAGAGAAGATGAAGCTAGATGCGTTTCGGAAATCGTTAGGGAAATCAACATTCCGAGATTCACGTGTCAATAGTGTATGAAGAATACAAAAATTCAGGCATCACCTCTCAGCACTGACAACGCAGTGGTGACTGCCTTCACTTAACGACCGAGAGTAGTTGCGTTTGCTTAGAGTTGTGAGTGCTAACAGACAAGCACACTGCGTAAAATAACTGCAGAAACCAACGTGGAACGTACGACGAACCTACCCGTTAGGGCAGTGCGGCGAAGTTGACGTTAATGGGCTGTGGCAGCAGACGACCGACACGAGTCTCCTTCCTAACACCACACCGCCTGCAGCGCTCTCCTGAGCTCGTGAGCGTATCGGTTGGACATTAGACCACTGAAAATTCGTGGCCAGATCAGATGAGTGCACTTTTTAGTTGGTAAGAGCTCAGAGCAGGGTTCGAGTCTGGCACACACCCAATAAAGCCATGGATCCGAGTTGTCAACAAGGCACTGTGGAAACTGGTGTAGCTCCTTTATGGTGTGGGCTGGGTTTCCATCGAGTGGACTAGGATCTCTGGTCCAACTGAACCGGTTATTGACTGGAAATTGTTATCTTCGGCTACTAGGAGACCATTTGCAGCCATTCATGTTCTCAAACAACAATGTAATTTTCATAGATGACGATGCGCCATGTCACCGGGCCAGAATTGTTCGCTGTTGGCTTGAAAGAGATTCTGGAGAGTTCGAACAAACGATTTCGCCTTCCACATCGTCCTAAGTGAGTCCCACTTATTATTTATGGAACATAATCGAGAGGTCAGTTCGTGCACAAAATACATGACCGGTAACCCGTTCTGAATTATGAGAGACAACATGGCCCAACATTTCTGTAGAGGACTTCCAAGGAATTGTTGCGTCCATGCCAAGTCGAGTTGCTGCACTACGCCCAACAAAAGGAGGTCCGCCACGACATTAGGAGATACCCCTTGACTTTTGTCACCTCAGTCTACTCTTCATAGGACTTATGACATAAGAAATAAAAATAATGAGGAGTAATTTACTTGAAATATCGAGACGACGTATAATATTACTCTTAAACTTAACTATATGGATACCTTGCAGTATCACGCAGACATCGCTTCTGTACTAGGCAATGGAACAAATATAAATTCCTGTCTAGCAGCTGAAACATTTTGATTGATCTGCCGTGTAGTGCAACAGAGTTGCCAACTAGCTATCTGTCGTTGACATGTAATCAGCAGTTCAATTACCGCCTGTCAGCTTCCTAATTTTTGGATGAAGCATTATTCATTCCATGCTAGCAATTAATTAATAATGAGTTCTCTTAAAAACGTCCACTCGAGGAAATAACAATCTATTGTAATAGGTGTCTGCTGACGTCACCGTACAAGTGGTTACTTCGCAGGTAACGAGGCGTCTCCCCTTATCGTTGTCGTGGAATCTTACTTAACGTTTACATTTTTTCCCGCTTTTCTGTTGTTAACAGAATTTCTCATAAATTCTTAATTTCAAAGCTTATCTGTTATTCCGTGTTGTTTACCTGGCGTACGACCATTACTATAAACACAGTCATTAAAAATTTTTCCGCACAGCGTCACTTTTGATGTTACTTCATCCATTACTATGATGCCTGGTCTGGAACGAATAATCTGTCATTCATAATGTCAGTACTACACAAAAGAAATGAGAAACAGACCCCTGATATGCCTCTGAGCACTATAGGACTTAACTTCTGAGATCTTCAGTCCCATAGAACTTAAACCTAACTATCCTAAGGACATCACACACATCCATGCCCGAGGCAGGATTCCAACCTGCAACCTTAGCGGTCGCGCGGTTCCAGATTGTAGCGTCTAGAACCGCTCGGCTACCACGGCCGGCAGACACCTAGTAGATGAAGGAATTATCTAAAGTAAGCAACAAGTCGCAAAAATTAGCCATGTACTTAAATAACTTGATACTGAAGCATATTTCATGTTTCACTTTTCTGTGAGTTGTAAATGTGGCAATGCTGTCGACAATGAAGCTAATTCACATGCTTCATAAAAATGCAGTATCACCAGGGAAATAACTTATTATATGTTGATGAAGGCGGGATACACGATTATTTTAGTGACGCATTTTTACGCAGCTATATCCCATTTAGTGTAGGAGGAAGCCAGTAACTTGTCTTATCGTTATTATTTTCGGATAGTGGAATAGTCATATTGATGTTATAAACTTCATAGCGAATTATTATAATGAAATGCAGGAAGCACTGTACTATTTTGAAGTTATTACTAGGTATTCCACTAATTCTGCAATTTATTTATTGAAAGATAAATCCTGAAAACAAAGTAAATACATGCTTCTTGTAGATGGAAACCAGCTCAGCTCTTTAGTTACAAAAAGAATATAAATTTGCTGGAAATTGTGTAATCATGGATTCAGTGTAAAATCATGTTACAGATAATACAATCAATATTCATAAAACGATTACATGTGCTCCTGACCCGGTGGATGACTACTTCTTAAGTTTTTCGTACCGATAAAGCTTTGCCCGTAGGTTAATACAGTAGACAACACACTAAAGAGCATCTGACATGCGTCGTGTACTAATTAAGAAGAGAAGGGGGAGCGTTGGAAGCCCATGTTGAGAAAATGATTATTGTGCAGTATATTTTAAATATTAAGTTGACTTCTTGCGCAAGGTGTATTAATTTTTTTCCTTCTCAGTTTTTCATCATCTTAAAGCCTACCTAAGAGACAGTGTCCACCCCTTCCAATCTGAATATGTAAGCGTAGATCAGATGTGGTTTAAATGCAAAGAAATAGTATCGACGGCTATTGGGAGACATATACCAAATAAATTAATAAGAGATGATACTAATCCCCTATAGCACCCAAAGAAGTCAGAACATCCTATTGCAGAAGCAGCTAGAAAGCATGCCAATTTTAAAACGCAAAACCCTCTAGACTGGCGAAATTTTACAGGAGCCCGAAATGTACCGCGTAGTTCAATACGAGATGCTTTTAATACTTTCCACAACCAAACTCTGTCTTGAAAGCTGGTAGAAAATCCAAAGAGATTCTGGTCATATGTAAACTACACCAGCTGAAAGACATAATCACTCTCTTCACTGTCCGCTGACACTTCCGACGTTGCGTATGACAGTGCCGCTAAGGCAGGGTTACTAAATACGTGTATCCGAAGTTTATTCACCAAAGACGATGAAGTAAATATTCCAGGATTCAAACCAAGAACAACTGCCAACAAGTTACTTAGAAGTAGATATCCACGGTGTAGCAAAGTAAAGCTCTTAATAAAGAAAACGACTCCGATCCTGATTGTATACCAGTCATGTTTCTCTTAGAGTATGCTGATGCAATAGAACAAATGGTTCAAATGGCTCTGAGCACTATGGGACTTAACATCTTAGATCAGCAGTCCCCTAGCACTTAGAACTACTCAAACCTAACTAACCTAAGGACATCAAACACATCCATGCGCGAAGCAGGATTCGAATCTGCAACAGTAGCGGAGGCGCGGTTCCAGACTGAAGCGGTTAGATCCGCTCGGCCACATCGGCCGGCTGCAATAGCTCCATATTCAGCAATTGCTTGCAACCGATCGCTTGTTGAAAGATCCGTACCTCAGAGCGAAATGTTGCGCAAGTCATACAAACACAATATTTCGGCAACCGACCACGTTGCCATCATCAGATGCGCTGTTCACCCGAGATTTATTTCGTCATAAAAACACCGAAGAAAATATTAGTAATCCGATGAATTACACACACACATATCGCTAACGTTGGTCTACAGTAGCATTTTGGAACATATTCTGTGTTCGAATATTATTAGTTATCTCTAAGATAATGACGCATTGACAAACAGCCAACACGAACTCAATAAATATCGTTCTTATCAAATATAACTTTCTCTTTACTATCACGATGTAATCCTTGCTATTGACATTGGATGTCAAATTGTTCCCACACTTTTAGATTTGCAAAAGGCTTTCGATACCGTACCTAACAACCGAATTCTAATAAAATTGTCTGCCTATGGATTATCCTCTCAGTTGTGAGACTGGATTCCTGATTCGCTATTGCAAAGATCACTGATTGTAGTAACTGACGAAAAGTCAGTGAGTAAAATACACTCCTGGAAATTGAAATAAGAACACCGTGAATTCATTGTCCCAGGAAGGGGAAACTTTATTGACACATTCCTGGGGGTCAGATACATCACATGATCACACTAACAGAACCACAGGCACATAGACACAGGCAACAGAGCATGCACAATGTCGGCACTAGTACAGTGTATATTCACCTTTCGCAGCAATGCAGGCTGCTATTCTCCCATGGAGACGATCGTAGAGATGCTGGATGTAGTCCTGTGGAACGGCTTGCCATGCCATTTCCACCTGGCGCCTCACTTGGACCAGCGTTCGTGCTGGACGTGCAGACCGCGTGAGACGACGCTTCATCCAGTCCCAAACATGCTCAATGGGGGACAGATCCGGAGATCTTGCTGGCCAGGGTAGTTGACTTACACCTTCTAGAGCACGTTGGGTGGCACGGGATACATGCGGACGTGCATTGTCCTGTTGGAACAGCACGTTCCCTTGCCGGTCTAGGAATGATAGAACGATGGGTTCGATGACGGTTTGGATGTACCGTGCACTATTTAGTGTCCCCTCGACGATCACCAGAGGTGTACGGCCAGTGTAGGAGATCGCTCCCCACACCATGATGCCGGGTGTTGGCCCTGTGTGCCTCGGTCGTATGCAGTCCTGATTGTGGCGCTCACCTGCACGGCGCCAAACACGCATACGACCATCATTGGCACCAAGGCAGAAGCGACTCTCATCGCTGAAGACGACACGTCTCCATTCGTCCCTCCATTCACACCTGTCGCGACACAACTGGAGGCGGGCTGCACGATGTTGGGGCGTGAGCGGAAGACGGCCTAACGGTGTGCGGGGCCGTAGCCCAGCTTCATGGAGACGGTTGCGAATGGTCCTCGCCGATACCCCAGGAGCAACAGTGTCCCTAATTTGCTGGGAAGTGGCGGTGCGGTCCCCTACGGCACTGCGTAGGATCCTACGGTCTTGGCGTGCATCCGTGCGTCGCTGCGGTCCGGTCCCAGGTCGTCGGGCACGTGCACCTTCCGCCGACCACTGGCGACAACATCGATGTACTGTGGAGACCTCACGCCCCACGTGTTGAGCAATTCGGCGGTACGTCCACCCGGCCTCCCGCATGCGGAGCAAGTATGGTGGGTCTGACACACTGGTGTCAATGTGTTCTTTTTTCCATTTCCAGGAGTGTATATTACCGATTTAGGAGACAATCTGGGTGTCACTTTCACGCTTGTTTGCAGATGGTGCTGTCATGTATCTTCTTATGAAGTCGTCAGATGACCAAAACTAACTGCAAATTATTTAGATGAAATATCTGTATGATCCAAACGTAGCAACTGACTCTACGTAATGAAAAGTGTGAAGTCATCCGCATAACTACTAAATGCAATCCGCAAAATTTTTTTCACTATACATCACACAAAGCTAAAGATAAACACTTAGAAATTACAGTTATGAATAACTTAAGTTGGAATGTTCATAAAGATAATGTAGCGAGTAAAGGAAACCAATGTCTGCTTTGTACTACAGCGAAACAGCGTAGAGGGTGCTACGGATGTGATACGTGAATTGGGGTGCCAATTATTAAAACAAAGCCTTTTGTCGTTGCGACCGTATCTTGTCATGAAATTTCCATAAAGAGTGCGTAAATGTTTTGTTAGCACCCACCTACACAAGCGGAAATTGGCATCATAATAAAATTAGATAATTCAGAGCTCGAACAGAAGGATTTAAGAGTTCGTTTTTTTTACTGCGCTGTTCGAGAGTTAACGATAGAGAAATTGCTTGAAGGTGGTTCGATGAACCCTCTGCCAAGAACTTAAATAGGAATTGCAGCGTAATCATGTAGCTGCAGCTGTAGATCCTCAGCTCGAAACTAAATCACCCTAAAAAGAAAAGAAAGATCGGCAGTACGGATGAAAAGACCGGTTGTACTTACATTACACATTTACTTTCCAAAAATATCACAGTAATTTAATCTGTCTTTCTTACGCTCATAATTCATAAAGAATTCTTCGCTACTCCCAAATTTATTTTTAACGCGATATTCGCAAAACACAATAGCCTGACTAAACGGTAATTAAGCACTTATATTCAGATTTATTATTCTTCTCTTCTAGGAAAGGTTTAAAAAGTCTTATTAAAAGGTAAATTTACTGAATTTTACACAGAAGTTAAAAAAGTCATAGGATACCTTCCAATATTGTGTCGGACCTCCTTTAGCCCATAACATTGCAGCAACGTGACGTGGCATGGACTCAACAAGTCACTGAAGGTTCTCTGCAGAAAGATTGAGCCGTGCAGCCTCAGAGATAGCCATCCATAATTGCAAACCTCTTGAGAGAGTTTTGTACACAAATTGGTCTCTTGATTATGTGCCATCAATATCCGATGCGATACGTGTCGGGTGATCTGGGTGGCCGAATTAATCATTCGAGGAGACCAGAATGTGTTTCAAATCAGTTTCGAACAGTGGCCCGTGTCAGCGTGCATTGTCATCCATAAAAGTTCCATCGTTGGTTGGCAACATGCAGTCCATGAATGGCAGCAGTTGGTCTCAAAGTACCCGAACACAGCCATTTACTGTCAATGATTGGTTCAGTTGGATTACAGGCTCCAATCCATTCCATGTAAACATGGCTCACACCATCACTGATTGACCACCACCTCGCACAGAGCCTTCTTGACGTCTTGGGTCGATGACTCCTTGGGATCAGTGCCACACTCGAATCCTACCTTCAGCTATTATCAACTGAAATCGGTGCTTATCTGACCAGGACACGGTTACCCACTCGTCTAGGGTTCAACCGATATTATCACGGGCCCTGACAAGAGCTGCAGGCAATGCCGTGCTGTTAGCAAAGGCAGACGTGTCGATCATCTGCTACCACTGTCCATTAACGCCAACTTCGTCGTACTGTCCTAATGTATACGTTTGTCGTACGGCAACATTGATTTCTGCTGTTATTCCACGCGGTGTTGCTAGTTTGTTAGCGCTGATAACTCCACACAAGCACACTACTCTCAGTGGTTAAATAACGACCGTCTGCGATTACGTTGTTCGCGGTGAAAAGCAATGTCTGGGATACCTATTCGCGCCACGCACTTGTCACTGTGGATCACGGAATATTGAATTCGCCAACGATTTCCGAAATGCATTCTCCCGTGACGTAGCTCCAACTGCCATTCCGCATTCAATGTCTTTTCTCTCACGTCGTGCGGCCATAAACCCGTAGGAAACATTTTCACGTGAATGACCTGGAGAAATAAAAGATTTTTTCTGGTGAAAAATGGATGCACCTGATTACCTTCACGTTGTGGATGTCTACAAAATGACGTGCGGCTGCTGCAGCGTGTGTATAGGTAAAATGGGATGGACTGTTAAATAACGTATTAAGGAACACAAATGCCACACAGAGCTGAAACAAAGCTTCAGTCTGCTGTAGCAGAACGTCTTGAGGACTGTAGTTTTGACAGTGATTTCAATAGCGTACATGTGCTGCCTAAGGAAACCGATATTTATGGATGGACTACGGTAGTCACATCTCGGGTCAGGGTTCTTGTTGGGTCTGGAGACTGAGCAAGTGAGATAGCGACGATACATGAGCAAGAGGCCGAGCTGTTGTGGCAACTGTCATACACCTGAAGGCGTCAGTTAAACTGCTTAGTCTCGAGACATATTTCTCACACGTAATTGTACTGTACGATGCGTTGAACTGCACACTGTGACCATGAATCTGGAAGTTGCACCAAGTCGGCTTCGGTCATTCTGCAGGTCAGGATCCAACAGTGATGTCATGACGGTGCTGCGAATTGGCCCACCAATAGCTCATGTGGTCTACCACAGTAATCCAAAAGATGGACGTGCGCTTAAGGGAGTGCCAGCAAAATGTTATGGACGGTGGGTGTGGTAGAGGCGGAAGTGCAGGACCCATATGAGCGACAAAGTGTACAGCAAGGGAGGCGTTACCTGTACAACCAGGAGGATGGTGTTCAGGCACCTTGGAAAACAGGTTGTAGGTGGTGGTCAGCAGTCAGTAGAGACACAGTTTTCATTTGAGACTTATTTACATGGAAAATTCATGTTTTATTTTATGATGCAAAGACATTTGCACAGTGTGTAAGCTTAGAATGTGGTCAACTACATTATTTTGAACAATAATAAGTGTTTACATAGACATATTATACTTTACTTATTCATTTTCGTCTTCTTTAACAGCCCATATTTGGCTAGTGTTGCTGAGTTTGTCTCATGACTAGAATTAGTCAGTGTGGACGTAATCGCCGGACAGTTTGGCCGAGCGGTTCTAGGCGCTTCAGTCTGGAACCGCGCGATCGCTACGGTCGCAGGTTCGAATCCTGCCTCGGGCACGGATGTGTGTGATGTCCTTAGGTCACTTAGGTTTAAGTAGTTCTAAGTTCTAGGGGATTGATGACCTCAGATGTTAAGTCCCATAGCGCTCAGAGCCATTTGAACCATTTGAACTCTGGACGTAATCTGTTTGTTTAATCGCCACTAAGGCTATCTCACTGAGATTATTGCTCAATGTACTAATCACATAGAACCTGCTTGTTTTCTTAATCGGAAGCCTGATGCCCCAATTTAAACGAGACTGCCGCACTTAAGGTATTTAAAATTGATAGTTGCATAATATTCGACGAAGCCAGCACTTGTGAGACACATATTTGGTGTTTTTAATTTAACAATTGGTGTGGACCCTCAATGTAGCAGTTACGTTAAATTCGCTTCGTACGGCCATTCATCAGGGGAAAGCCCAGGATTGTCTTCAATTATCAGTCACAGGGGTGACAAAAAGAGCAGTGGTATCTTGCAATGGCTATGTTCACTCCAGCCAGCTAACTGTGTTGTCGGAGGCGAAATCATCGACAGCACGCAACACTTCACGATTCGCCAACAAAGCTGTCATGTAACTAGTGACAATGTCATTCCATCGGAATCAGTGACGTAGGCAGGATCAATACTTATTGCGTCTAAGGTCTCTGGAATAGGGGTATTTTAGGTGGAGGTAACGTCATCGTAGCTGGTGATCTGGTCATGTCTCCAAATTATCCAGAGTCAACGGAAGTGTCCCCACCGTGGCGTCTCACTTACTATGAGTCCTTCTCTTGACATTTTCTGTAAGCGCCAGAACGCTGAGGAGCGGCTTAACTCGGATGTTACATAATATGGCTGGTATTGGCAGGCTCGCAGAATGATGTATTGTGTGCTGTCATACTGTGTTGTTTGCACTCCTTGATTTCGGCCCAACTCTGTCAACAACTGCAGTATGAGCTTTGCCCTGCTGTCTGCAGCACTGGTAGTCTCTGCTTGTCCCAGAATGTGATAGTGATACACGGTATGAGCCGGATCTGTTTCTCTGCCCTCGGCATCCAGTAACAGCTTCAAAAATCTTAATGCGCACCCAGGAAATGTATCTGTTGTACAACAGAATGAGTAACAGAGACGACGCCAATGGGCTTCAGCTTTCTTGTTTCAAGCTATTAAAGAATGCACGACCAGTATAATGTGGCCCCACAACAGGGAAGATTTTACCTCCAGTGACAAAGGTGCACCACTATTATAATGTGGCTTCACAACAGAGAAGATTTTACTTCAGTGGCAATGGTCTTGCAATCCTGAAGACTTCCATACATTTCATCTCTCTAAAGTGGATCTGGCCAACACTTGCTTTGTGGGAGCATGCACATGGTCAGCGACTGCAGTCGAGTCTGCTGAGTGCTCCAGTTTCCCACATCACTTCACTATTCCGAGTAGATGTGTGAGATGGCTAGATGCTGAAGCTGCACATACAGAGAACGTAGGAAGATGTATTTGCAAAACAGTGCAGCTAATACTGCAGCATACTTCTATAAGCAGGAATTTATCATGTGTGTCTGTTTTCCACTTTTTACTTTTCTGCTGAAGTAATTAATTTTATTACTTGATTAAATAAATGCTTTATGGAGTGGTAATACAGTGAGCAAACCTAAAAGAGGCATAACAGACAGGCATTTAACATTACATTGTGATGTTTGTAAACTTATACAAATTTCGATTTTAGAAAATGTAATATGTTTGGAACTATGGTATAAACACATTGAGTTACGCAGATCTGTTAATCCCAAACGTAGACGGGACTTCGTCAATATCATAAGAGTAGAGGAAACGTTCACACACGTTGTTGAACCAAACACGGAACTAACTACTGCGGCTTGCTTGTGCTGTCGAGGATGCTGCTCTTGGGGTGGCAGTTTATAAAAGTCTTTTATATTCCTGGGTTTGACAAACAGGTAGTTGAGCTTAGTGCCCCACTGTACACCTATCACCTCAAGTCAGAAGTAAAGAGGCATATTAGCATCGAAAAGCTAAACTGCTGTGAAAAATAAATCTTAATCCATTTCAGTCGTTTTTCTTTGAGGACTGATAACGAAACATTTCAGTTACTAAAACATATTCAGTCATTTTTGGTCCGCAAATGAGCGCCTTAAGTTACAGGTAATGTTTCATGTCGAGAACTTGAAGCTGCTTGTTCCACAGGCTTAATTTTTGTTTGATAGCATCAGTCTTTCCCACTACATCTGTTAACAAATGATTCTGCTCTTGCATAACGCACGCAAAGAATTAAAGTAATTTGTGATGTCAGCCATAAAAGATCTTGTTACCACTCCAGCAACGCTTAACTCAGTTTCATTCCCTAATTGTTACCTTTAGTTCAACCAGCATTCACTATTTTTGGACAGAAAAAAAGTGAATTGTATCTTATTTCTCACTGGAGTTGTAAAGACGTTCCATTTCCATGGAATTTAAACGATAAGAAAAGTAAGGAAATTTCAGTTCGGCATTGAACGAGTGCCTACGTCACTTTTTAGTTATGTTTAAGTAGTTCTAAGTTCTATGGGACTGATGACCACAGATGCTAAGTCCCATAGTGCTCAAAGCCATTCGAACCATTTATTTGTTGTTGTAATTCTGCGGATAATTCCTATTTTCGTGGTTGGTGTACTTGTGCAACTACCAACTTTTAGAGAAGTGAGTGGTTGTATATGATTTCCAAGTATAGGGCTATTGCATAAACATACTTCGAAAGGAACCTAAATGTTGTAAAATCTGTTTCGGTGGCCTTGCCTTTATTAAGTAACTTAAGCTGCTTCACCATGCCGTGCGTTTCTACTTCTCAGTTGCTCATGTTGGCATTTGTTCTTGATTCGAATGCAGAACTCTATTTAATCATTTTTGGTGATGGTTCAAATTCAAATGGCTCTGAGCACTATGGGACTTAACATCTATGGTCATCAGTCCCCTAGAACTTAGAACTACTTCAACCTAACTAACCTAAGGACATCACACAACACCCAGCCATCACGAGGCAGAGAAAATCCCTGACCCCGCCGGGAATTGGTGATGGTATTTCGGAAAACTGGGATTAATAACTCTGCTTTAATGGTACTGCCATAAATAGCATCATTATTATTATTGGGCAGTGATAGTGTTCATTGCGTCTTTCCGCTAACGTACTTCACATACGAACAGAATCTCTTAGGATTTTCTACCAGATTTCAAGACAGACTTCGTTATGGGGACTACTGACGACATCTCGCACTAACGTTCGACCTAAGTTTCGACATTCTGCTAAACTTCGCCAATCTCGAAAGTTTTGCGTTCTTTCACATTTGGCATGCTTGTTTCCGTTGTTTCTGCAAGAGTGTTCTGTCCTACTTTGGTACCATGGGATATCATTATCTCTCTCTGGTTTTATGTGGTGTATATCTCTCAATTGCGGTCGATACTATTTCTTCGAATTTAAACTACATTTTTGGTCTACACTTTCATATTGAGATTGTGTTTTAGGATGGCGCCAAGAGAAATTTTATCTGTTGTTTTTTTTTTTTTATTTAGTACATATATTTTGCGTTTGGTGGGGTTTGATGTTACGGTTTTATAATTGTGTTAATGGGGTATGTATTTCAAGTAAGACTCAAGTTTTCTTTGAAGTGTTCTACAACTGCATCACCTGAGTCTGGGGGTTGATAAGACGAACCAATTATTAACTAATTACAGTTGCCAAGAATAACCTCAATCCATATTAACTGACAGGAACTATCTGCTTCAAATTAACTATAAGGAAAGAATGAGTTTGGTGAGTTAGTAGGGTAATGGTAACAGGAGGAGATGGATAGAGATGCACGGAACTACTTAAACCTAACTAACCTAAGGACATCACACACATCGATGCCAGAGGCAGGATTCGAACCTGCGACCGTAGCGGTCGCGTGGTTCCAGGCCGTAGCGCCTAGAACCGCCCGGCCACTACGGCCGGCAGTCAAACAGAAGACAGTGGGATTAGTGTAATCTAGTTTGTGGATATTATAGGAGGTGCGAAACTATTCGACAAGAGTGAGGAGGTGTGGGAATTTGACAAGATGTTGGAGGTTCCATGTGGGGGAAGGTAAACGGATGAGGAAACCGAGACGGACTGTATGGCGTTCAAGGATTTAGAGGGAGCTACACATCTTCTGTGGAATGGACATCCACTCAAGATTCGCATGACAGTGTATGTCTCAGATCAAGGTTTATAGGTGTGGAGAATAGTGGAGGGTTTTAACCCTCGATTTCGAGCTTTTAGTAGCTTTAGCAGCTATAGTCAACTGTGTTGACAGATGATGGCTTGAGACACAGCATCACAGTTACATGTAGTCTACGTAAACCAGTTATGTTGCACTAATGCATCGTGTATTCGGATAGTGTTAACTCCTTCAGCATCAGCTAAAACCTGAACTTGGCGCACTGAAGCCCGATACTGGTAGCCGTACAATAAATGACATCTTAAGGACAGCTGTAGGTGTTCAATTTTCTTACAGTAATCGAGAAGGTGACATGCAAAGACGAACACGTCCACTAAAAACAGTTTTTCACTATCACAATAAAGCTTATCTCTGATATATTTATAAATTAAAATAACATATTGCAATGTAAAATCTTTTACGTATGTGCCAGAAGCAGTCCACATCTGTAAATCAAATCTAGGAAGGAAGTATTCCTTTAAAGAGTACAGTTAAGTATGGGTATGTTCTCATTTGAAAGTACATGTTCGGCTTTGAATGATTTTGAAAAGCGAAGTCTTGTTTTTTTGAAAATAACTTAGATCATATTTGTATAATGCTTGCTGTACTGTATCGCGCTAGGCATTTGTAATACGTAGTTTAATATGTGATAAGGAAGAAAGGATATAATTTCACCTGTAACGTTGGTGTTCAAAGTCTTATCGCAAGTTCTGACTTTATTGTCGACCGCTAATGCTGTTAGCAGGGTAAGTAACCGTTTACTCCTAATAATAATTATTAATATTGTATGCAACATCAAAGAAGCACAAACTGATGGTAACAGCTGGTTTACGCGGGAGAATCTGGGCGTAACTGAAGTGGAAATCACTTGACTGGAACCAGCATCTCCTATTGGCCGTAACTCTCTAGTTGTTCTTTGCACGAAATGTGTTTATGGACAGGTTCTTGTTTGCTCTGAACCATGCACTTGTACATGCTTGTATCATAATTCTTATTCGACTTCACTTAAATTGCGTGATGTATTGAAATTCTACTTATCATATATGTGTCATTCCCTTCTTGTAAAATGTAGACTTTCACGGCCGGAACTGTCATGATTAATAAAATTCTTTTCCGGGCTATTATGCCGTGGTCTGATGGATTTCGCATTGTAAACCAACGTTTCGTCCCCATCTGCGGAGGACTTACTAGATCCGCAGACTTACAAGAAGCTAAGTAAAGACCCGACCGATAAAGTTCTTAGAACGGTTACGCGGTTAATTAAGAAGTCCTCTATCGAACAGAACGTTCAGAAAAGTCTGTTCAATTCAGTTGCGCTGCCACCAAGACTCTATGGCTTGCCGAAGGTTCATAAACAACTTGTTCCTCTGAGACCTATAGTGAGTGCCATTGGTTCGCCCACCTATTCTATTGCCAAGTTTTTGACAACGCTATTACGGCCGCATGTGGGACGATCGGACTCCTATATCAAGAATTCTGCACATTTCAGCAGTAAATTAAGCGGCATAGTGGTCCAGCCGGAGGACATGTTAGTTTCGATGTGGCATCGCTATTTACTATGGTTCCTCTCAATGAGGTGTTGCAACAGCTGAATAGAATTTTTCCTCCCGACATTGCAGAACTATTTAAATATTGCCTTACGACCACATATTTCAAATGGAACGATGAGTTCTACGAACAGACTGATGGCGTGGCAATGGGGAGCCCCTTAAGCCCGGTTATAGCTAACTTTTTCATGGAAAAATTCGAGGCGCAGGCTCTAGAAACTGCCAACAAAAAACCGAATATCTGGTTCCGCTACGTAGATGATACGTTTGTGTTGTGGAGGCATGGCAGAGAGGAACTAGGCCGTTTTCACAAACATCTAAACGGTATTAATCCGAAGATTCAGTTTACCATGGAGGAGGAGGCAGAAGGGAGACTAAATTTTCTGGATGTGCTAGTTTACAAGAAACAGGATGGTAGCTTAGGCCATACAGTTTACCGGAAACCCACGCACACGGATCGTTATCTACACCGGGATTCGAACCACCACCCACAACAAAAGCGAGGCATAATAAAAACGTTGGCGGATAGAGCGAGGAACATCTGTGAACCTGGGCTACTGGATACGGAACTGGAACACCTCACTGATGCATTACTCAGGAATGGTTAGACATGATCACTTTGCGTGTCTCCTGCAGAACTGGGTTTGAGAGGTGATTCTTTAAAATTAGCCAGGCCCAAAATTATTCATGTTCAGTGGAAATTATTTTAAGTAATTTCCATCTCACTGTCATTTCGGGATCACACAGAAAATGAGGAGGTAGTGTCTTTTTTTTTATTTATGGCTTAGTTCCCTAAGAAAATGAATTAACTATCACATGCAGTTGGCCGAATCCTGATTTTTTAGGCTTTTGACACTTCTTGGAATTACATTGTACATTGATAAACGTTAAGATTCACTGTACCCGCACCAAACCTCAATTCGCCGAAATGTATGATACGGACACAGAGCATACAAAATGAAATCTGCAAACGGTGCTCATTTTATCTTTGATTATTAGTAGTTGCTTAAAAGTCATGTGTCATGTATGAAAATACAAGATTGCTTCAAAGCCATCAACACAAATTCCATTCCACAATAAAATTACCTGGTACCTCTTTTATCTCTCATTTTTCCACTATATGTACGAGGGAGCTTTTCAGGACTATTGGTGACGGAAGTGTTATTGAGTACCTTTCCAGCTTTCACTTTTTCCATAATGTGCACAAGACAGCTTTTCAGATGGTTTTTCCTCGATAACCAACAAATCATTATCTGGCCATATCGATACTGAGGCCGCTATCGGAAAACGAGTGCTGCTTACTGCCCCGTCACAGTTAGTGTCATGTACCAAAATCTCCTGGCGGAGTCAGGGCATTGTTGTTCGAAGTGAGGTCGTGTCAGAGGCGCCACTGCCGTTACGTCACTAGAGGAGAACCGAAGCGGAAGGTGAAGCGCTGGCATAAAGCAGTCCATAAAAGCGAATGATCGGCGGGCAGCGGCCGGCGCGGTGAAAGGCGGCGGATGACGGAGCGGGGCGGTTATCGCAGCCGGCGGCGGAGGTCGGCCACACTGCAGCGCGCTACTCACTGTGCACTACAACACGCTGCACCGCACTGCTGCGTGTGCGTGCGTGTCGCGACCTCGCGCCGACGCCCTGCAGTGGCTGCCGCTGCCCTTGGCGATGGCTATCAGGAAGGACGCCTCGCACTGCAGGCGCCGGACCTCGCCGCAGACTTTGTCGCCCGCGTGCACTCTGTGTGGAACTGTTTTCAATCTACCGCCTATAAAACCTTTTTTCTCCATTCAGTCAGTGTAATTAATAAAATAAAAATTTTATTTATTTGTTTTGTGACTATTAGTGTAATGTATATTATTGTAGTGGTCTTCGGTCCTGACACTGGTATGATGCTGCTCTCCATGCTAGTCTATCCTGTGCAGGCTTCTTCATCTCCCAGTACCTACTGCAACCTACATCCTTCCGAATCTGCTTGGTGTATTCTTCTCTTGGTCTCCCTCTATGATTTTTACCCTCCACTCTGCACTCCAATGCTAAATTTGTGATCCCTTGATGCCTCAGAACATGCCCCACCAACAGGTCCCTTCTTCTTGTCAATTTGTGCCACAAACTCCTCCCGTGTTCTATTCAATACCTCCTCATTAGTTACGTGATCTACCCATCTAAACTTCAGCATTCTTCTGTAATACCACATTTCGAAAGCTTCTATTCTCTTCGTACGTGTTTCACTTCCATACATGGTTGCACTCCATACAAATAGTTTCAGAAATAACTTCCTGACACTTAAATCTATATTCGATGTTAACAAATTCCTCTTCTACAGAAACGCTTTCCTTGCCATTGCCAGTCTACATTTTATATCCTCTCTACTTCGACCACCATCAGTTATTTCACTCCCCAAATAGCAAACCTCCTTTACTACGATAAGTGTCTCATTTCCTAATCTAATTCCCTCAGCATCACTCGACTTAATTCAACTACATTCCATGATCCTCGTTTTGCTTTTCTTGATGTTCATCTTATATCCTCCTTTCAAGACACTCTCCATTCCGTTCAACTGCTCTTCCAAGTCCTTTGCTGTCTCTCACAGAATTACAATGTCATCGGCGAACCACAAAGTTTTATTTCTTCTCCATGGTTTTAATACCTATCCCGAATTTTTCTTTAGTTTCCTTTACTGATTGCTCAATATACACATTGAATAATATCGGGGAGAGGCTACAACCCAGTCTCACTCCCTTCCCAACCACTGCTTCCCATTCATGCCCCTCGACTCTTATAACTGCCATCTGGTTTCTGTACAAATTGTATATAGCCTTTCCCTCCCTGTATTTTACCCCTGCCACCTTTAGAATTTGAAAGAGATTATTCCAGTCAACATTGTCGAAAGCTTTCTCTAAGTCTTCAAATGCTAGGAGCGTAGGTTTGCCTTTCCTTAATCTAGCTTCTAAGATAAGTCGAAGGGTCAGTATTGCCTCACGTGTTCCGATATTTCTACGGAATCCAAACTGATCTTCCCCGAGGTCGGCTTCTACTAGTTTTTCCATTCGTCTGTAAAGAATTCGCGTTACTATTTTGTAGCCGTGACTTATGAAACTTATAGTTCGGTCATTTTCACATCTGTCAACACCTGCATTCTTTGGGATTGGAATTATTATATTCTTCTTGAAGTCTGAGGGTATTTCGCCTGTCTGATACATCTTGCTCACCAGATGGTAGAGTTTTGTCAGGACTGGCTGTCCCGGGGCTGTCAGTAGTTCTAATCGAATGTTGTCTACTCCTGGAGCTTTGTTTCGACTCAGGTCTTTCAGTGCTCTGTCAAACTCTTCACGCAGTATCATATCTCCCATTTCCTCTTCATCTACATCCTCTTCCATTTCCATAATATTGTCCTCAAGTACATCGCCCTGGTGTAGACCCTCTATATACTCTTTCCACCTTTCTGCTTTACCTTCTTTGCTTAGATATGGGTTTCCATCTGAGCTCTTGATATTCATACAAGTGGCTCTCTTTGCTCCAAAGGTCCCTTTAATTTTCCTGTAGGCAGTATCTATCTTACCCGTAGTGCGATAAGCCTCTACATCCTTATATTTGTCCTCTAGCCATCTCTGCTTGATAGTTTTGTACTTCCTGTCGATCTCATTTTTTAGACGTTTGTATTCCTTTTTGCTTGCTTCATTTACTGCATTTTTATATTTTCTTCTTTCATGAATTAAATTCAATATTTCATCTGTTACCCAAGGATTTCTACCAGCCCTCGTCTTTTTACCTACTTGATCCTCTGCTGCCTTCACTACTTCATCCCTCAGAGCTACCCATTCTTCTTCTATTGTATTTCTTTCCCTCATTCCTGTCAATTATTCGCTTATGCTCTCCCTGAAGCTCTGTACAACCTCTGGTTTAGTCAGGTTATCAAGGTCCCATCTCCTTAAATTCCAACCTTTTTGCAGTTTCTTCAGTTTTAATCTGTATTCCATAACCAATAGATTGTGCTCAGAGGCATATAAATTTGTACTAGTGTAGTAGATGTGGGCTTCGTGTGTATCTTGGCCACAATAATTCACTATGCTGTTCGCAGTCGCTTACCCGCAATCCTATTTTTTATTCATTATTAAACCTACTCTTGCATTACCCCTATTTGATTTTGTATTTTTAACCCTGTATGCAACTGACCAAAAGGCTTGTTCCTCCTGCAACGGAGCTTCACCACTTCCCACTGTATCTAACTGTAACCTATCCATTTCCCTCTTTAAATGTTCTAACCTACCTGCCCGATTAAGGGATCCGACATTTCACGCTCCGATCCGTAGAACGCCAGTTTTCTTTCTCCTGATAACGACGTCCTCCTGAGTAATACCCGCCCAGAGATCCGAATGGGGGACTATTTTACCTCCGGAATATTTTACCCAAGGGGACGTCGTCATCATTTAATCATACAGTAAAGCTGCATGCTCTCGGGAAAAATTACGGCTGTAGTTTCCCCTTGCTTTCAGCCGTTCGCAGTACCAGCACAGCAAGGCTGTTTTGGTTATTGTTACAAGGCCAGATCAGTCAATCATCCAGACTGTTGCCCCTGCAACTACTGAAAAGGCTGCTGCCCCTCTTCAGGAACCACACGTTTGGCTGGCCTCTCAACAGATACCCCTCCGTTGTGGTTGCACCTACGGTACGGCTATCTGTATCGCTGAGGCGCGCAAGCCTCCACAGCAACTGCAAGGTCCGTGGTTCATGGGCGGGGGGTAAAAGAAAATATGAGCCGTGACTTATACAAAAAAGAAACACACATTAATGGAATGGATCAGCATAAGAGAGAAATAACTAATGAGGAGTATTATTAACAGTGTAATATGTTGTTTAATTTAGCCCGACGTGTATAAGCACTCAGTTAAGTAGCTCAGTTCTCAGGATAGTTACGTAATCGTCGATAGTTAATTGTCCTTTTCTTATTTCTCAACACCAGAGAATATTTGCCAAGTGTGTTCGATGTACAGTACTGTAATACGTAACTTCACCGTGGTTACGTCTCGATTACCCAATGTAAGACAACAAGAGTAGCATCTACAAATGAAATCCTATAACGGAACTGGAATCCTGTGACCAGACCTTTTCTGCCTGGGATGTTATCTCGTGATATAAAGAAAATCTGTAAATAGAATTGTTAAATTATTAGTAGATGCGTTCGATGTCGTGGGCTCTAAAATAAAGTTAATTGTTCTAACCGACGGCACGTCTCGTAGATGAGCTAAAAGAAAAATGTTAAAGATTTTTCTAAGATAGCGCCTAACAATGAAAATTCTTTGTTAAGGCCCATATCTACTTATGGCAGTCTAGGTATCAGACTCACAACAAATTGACCACATACACAAATTCTTTTGACAAAATAACAATTATATTTTTCAGGTTTTGAGTACAACTTATATTACCAGCTGGTACAGCAAGATGAGCTTTACACAGGAACGTCCTCTTAGGTCCGAATCCAAGCAGATTTGATAAGCGAATGACAAAGGAAAGATAGATGATGCATAGCAGCGCTAGAGTCCATGGAATAACATGTCCATTGTAGTTCTATCTCTTCTTCTTTGTCGTACTTGTCGATTATTTATAAAATTTATCCTATTATTTAGTTTACATTTTTTTGAACACAAGTCCACCCAGCAGAAACAGTACATCAGGAGCCGCAGAGGCACAATCATCTCCGTTCTTACCTATATTAACACTCATTTTCATTTCTCCTGGACGCTTTTCCTTCACTACTTCCCATGTGCACACTTCCCTTGATCGAGCTATAGGTTTACAACGCTTCAAATATTGCCGATATCAAGTTTCCAGTTTCGAATTCATTTCAGTTCAGTTCGAGCGATGTATGAAAATTTGTGCCGGTGGGACTCGAACCGAGATTTCCAGTTTATCGTCAGCGGTCGCACGCCAAACACTCTTCCCACATCGACCTAATCTTCTACATGTCACATACCTGTGTATTTCTTCTTATAGCTTATTCATTCATTTACACACACTCGCACATCTAGTCATTCCAGTGCAGATTCTTCTTTTCTTAGAATGGAGACAATGAGAAATCATAGACTATTTTTGCCATTTTCGTCACAGGCCGGTCTTCGCCTCTTAAATTTCAATAGCCAAACTGCAGTTCATTCAAATAGGCCAATAAGCCTTGAAGACCCAACGGTATCGACCAGCCGCCGTGTCATCCTCAGCCCTTAGGTATCAAGGGATGCAGAGACAGAGGGGTACGTGTCAGCATATCGCTCTCCTAGCCGTTGTCAGTTTTCGTGACACGTGGCGCTACTTCTCAGTCGGGTAGCTCCTCAACTGGTCTCACAAGGGCTGAGTGCACCCCTCTTGACAACAGCACTCGGCAGACCCGGACAGTGATCCATCGAAGTGTGCTAGGCAAGCGAGACCCTGACATCAACCGGCATTGGAATCCACGTCCAGGAGAGTACCGTTTCCGTGTTACAGTCGTTTGAAAACAAATTTGCTACGTACACTACGTTATCAAAAGTATCCGGACACCTGGCTGAAAATGACTTACAAGTTCGTGGCGCCCTCCATCGGTAATTCTGGAATTCAGTATGGGGTTGGCCCACCCCTAGTCTTGATCACTACTTCTACAATCGTAGACATACTTTCAATCAGGTGCTGGAAGGTTTCTTGGGGAGTGGCAGACCACCGTTCACGGAGTGCTGCGCTGAGGTGAGATATCGATGCCGGTCGGTGAGGCCTGGCACGAAGTCGGCGTTCCAAAACATCCGAAAGGTGTTCTGTAGGATTCAGGCCAGGACTCTATGCAGGGCATTCCATTATAGGGATGCTTTGTCGTGTAACCACACCGCCACAGGACGTGTATTTGAAACAGGTGCACAATCGTGTTGAAAGATGCAATCGCCATCTCCGAATTGCTCTTCAACAGTGGGAAGAAAGATGGTGCTTAAAAGATCAGTGTAGGCCTATGCCGTGATAGTGCCACGCAAAACAACAAGGGGTGGTGTGTTCTGATACCAAACGTACAAATGTCTTCTTAATAGTGTGTTTCAAACCCATTCTCCAGAATGGTTCCGATAAAAGATTCTAATCAGATTCCTTTACAACCTATTCTACGTAAAAGTCCCATTTCGTATGCCCACGCATTGTTGCTCTAAAGTAGATTATATGATTGATGCCAATTATGAAGCGTTCAATTTAAAAGCAAGTTAGCAAATTGCACAAAATAGCTCATCTAATACTAACACTTATCTTCTGATGTCTCACAGTCTACGATAATTTGGAATGATTAGGACGTCATTATCTGTAGTAGTCACTGAGCTTTCTGAACTCGGCTGGGGTGACCTTTAGGCATGGCATTTGACTAAACAGTAGTGGAATAATCCAGCAAGTACGTAGAACGACCTCGCATGGTCACTCCCTAAGGCCCATGTAGAGATTCTAGTTTCATGAAATTCTTCTTGGTTTTTTATTGAATTTAGTTGGTCAAGGTATTTTTTGCGTAATGGAAGTTATTTCTTATTTTATTTAAAAATGTAACTATTTTTACTAACTTTGCATTTATCTGGAGTTGTTACTTATATGGATTCTATAACTTAGGTAAGTTTACAAAGTAATTTACGTACTCATTTCACTTAATAATCTGCACACGTAACTGAAACAACAGTTTTAGCAAACAGGACTGAATGAATCATTCCGTTTATTCAACATTAAATTATTCGTAATTAATTTGGAGTTACATTACTTACAATAATTCAGTGATGACGAGAAGTATTACGAGATGAAACTTTACATATCAATGATTACATATAGAACTGGTTTTACTTGGACCAAAGACTAAAGCAGTTGAAGTGGCTGCAACGATATGAGGACTTATTTCGTTTGTGATATCTGAATCCATATAGGTATCAATTGAGAAAGTTGTTTAATATAAGCAGGAGTTTATATTAGTAATAGGAATATATTCCTCAGTTACGCTACAGATGAAGTAAGCAAAATACGGCTGCAGTTCTGCAGATCAGTTCTCCGGATCGTCTTGTTGATCAGTGAGATTTGTGCTGTATTCCAGTTTTGAGAAATAGTACCGGTATTGTAATTAGCTTCTTAAATTCGTAGCGTAGTGTCCTAGAACATTTCTGTTTGAGCTATGTTAGCTGTTAACAGTTGCCATAGATGGGAGACATCGTATTGAAGTCTGCCACAATTTATTGCATACAGGATACAAAGCAGTCATACAGTAAAGTGGTGTATACTGTGAATTAAATGTGCGAGGCTACAGAAATGCAGCAGCCGCAAAGAACCTCTGCCATATAAACTAGTTAGTACATTTTGTATTTCGGCTTGAAATTGTTGTCGGCCGAAAATCCCCATTTAATTTGTGTTTCTCGTACTCAGTCACAAATAAATACCACAGTGCGAGTCTCCGCTTTCTAGTCGCCAACAGCAAAGTGCAAGACAGGCGAAAGGGAATCCTAAAAGAGAAATCCGTCTGGTTATCGGGGGCCGGTATTGGCGGTAGGTGCCTAAAATCGTAGAGACTGGAGTCTACTGAAACCAGTAACATAGTTGCCGGTAGGTGGGGTACCTACAAATGTAAGCGTTCTCAACTGTTTACGGAGCTGCCGCAGTTCGTCATCAGCGAGGTGCACCAGTCGGCAGGAATTATGTCGCACGAATAGTGGCATTTCACTAGACACTGAGGACCCTACCTCAGTGGCCTTGGAGAATAGTGGCATCTCACTAGACACTGTGGACCCTGCCTCAGTGGCCTGGGAGAATAGTGGCATTTCACTAAACACTGTGGACCCTGCCTCAGTGGCCTGGGAGAATAGTGGCATTTCACTAGTCACTGTGGACCCTGCCTCAGTGGCCTGGGAGAATAGTGGCATGTCATTAGACACTGTGGACCCTGCCTCAGTGGCCTGGGAGAATAGTGGCATTTCACTAGACACTGTGGACCCTGCCTCAGTGGCCTTGGAGAATAGTGGCATGTCACTAGACACTGTGGACCCTGCCTCAGTGGCCTGGGAGAATAGTGGTATTTCACTAGTCACTGTGGACCCTGCCTCAGTGGCCTGGGAGAATAGTGGCATTTCACTAGACACTGTGGACCCTGCCTCAGTGGCCTGGGAGAATAGTGGCATTTCACTAGACACTGTGGACCCTGCCTCAGTGGCCTGGGAGAATAGTGGCATTTCACTAGACACTGTGGACCTGCCTCAGTGGCCCGGGAGATAGAGCTCCGTATACCTATTGCAAAAATGGTATCTCTTAGTAACTGCTGCTGCCTGCAAGCGGTTCTACAAACATTCGACGTAATTTCATTTGGCGCTATTGACTGGTGGCTCCTTTTGGAACTCTTTAACAGGTTGCTTGACTATATTCTTTCAATCGTCTGCAAGTGTTTCCACATGTGGTCTGTATGCAATGTGTGGACAGGATGCAGAGCTCCAGCCTTCAGATATTACCCAGTTGGGTAGTTTGAGACTTGTTTAAGACAGATATCAATGTACGGAATTTCAGTATCATCCTTGTGTAATCGTTGGGTACCATGTGCTTTTTTGGAAGTTCATGATCTGTCGTATTTATTGTGACCGTTGAGCATATTCACGTGCTAATCCAAGTTCCGTATTCTAGTAGTGAGTAGCAATATATCAAGCGTTAAAATAAGAGAACATTAGGATTTCCTCCGACAGACGATAGGTCGATAAAGGTGTAGAGAAAGCTTAGATCCTCGTGGTGTGTACACTACACACTTCCCACAGAATGTGGCACCCACGCAACGCCTGGCTGCTACGCTCCGTCGATGTCCGGCAGCGGGCCGTTTTGTTGTGTTAATTTCTGCCACCAGACAAATGACTGCGGCCACCAGGTCATTAATCACCGCCCCGCACACAGCGCCCTGTCTCCCGGAGTCCGCCACAGCACGCCCGCTGCCCCCAGTTACATTCTTACCCTTACAGGTTTTGACAATTTCACAGTGACCGCTTTATTGCACATCCAATAAAACTGCGGTTCAAATAGAAGCTCGCCTGACAAGTAATTTTGTTTCCCACTTTTCATTCAACATGTAATAAATGTGGTGGCAAGATTTTTTATATATAACTGCTTATTCCTTTTCAGTTAATTTTACTGTGAGAATAATATCCATTTTTGTTACGCGCAGGCTGTATCCCAATTAAGCAACGATGAAATTCATTAGACCCCACAATGTGAAGCTAGTATGTTGTGGTGGAGTTTGTCAAAGGGTCCTTTCGAAAGCCTGATGAATGCAGAAGACAGAGTGGCATTTGCAACTAAGCTGATTGTCTAGAAGTCATAGGAAGAACCATCCCGTTTGAAGGTGTGTATTGTAGGACGGCTGACTGGCATATGGCGCGCGAGTAGACATGACATTTGAGTCGTCTGCTGCAGATGGGTACAAAGTGAGCGAATTGACCGACTTTGAAAACAGGGCGATAGTCGGTACAAAACGTACGGCTCTTATCACATTGGGGATTACACAAGAAGCATCTTTATAAAATAAAAATCCGCTGTAGTCTCTAGTAAGTTTCTTAATTTATTCCACAACCAATTGGGAAGCTTAACGCTCAATCTGCAGGTGCCATAAATTGCGAAGGAGAGGAGAGGCTACTAACGTAGGAGTATTACGGGGTAGACATACTGAAATGAAAGTTACAGTTGTGGAAAGTGCTACTTCACGTGATTATGAATACATAAATATGTTGCGGTCGGAACAGTCTGTCACAGGAGAATGCACCCACCTCAAACAAACATGTGGGACTGGGAGAAAAGAAGCTAAATTTGGGGTGGATTCCCAAATACAAAAGTAAGTGTACTGACGCTGAGGACCAGCAACAATAGCGCCCGCTGGACAGCACGGCACGGAAACGACTACTGCAGACGACCCAGAAACCAGCCGACCGCGTTGGTGTAAGCGACTGACGTGGGAGCTGTTGAGGTGGGGAACAGAAGTAGGTATCCGAAAAAAACTGGAAACGTGGGTTGTTCTGTCCCTCCGCGTACATAAGTGAGGTTCACAAGACCGAAACAAACTTAAACTACAATTATGAGAACAATAAAATAACAAACAAACATGGGGAATCGGTAAAAATTCCAAGAAGCCAACATGACACCGTACATCTGATTAAAGAGATTAAAGATAAAATTGAAACTCAAAATGTGGGTACGGATGATATATAAAAGTATACCTAGAAATTGAGCAAGAAGACAACGATAGTACAAAAAGCTTAAAATGATAAACACAACAGCAATAACAATGTATACATATAAGACAGCACTTCGCATCCACTCAGTACCGAGCGTAATAAAATAAATGAGGAGTAAAAGGGCAGCACAGTGGGACTGGGATAAGCGAGTAATAGAATTACGTCTTCGTGTAGGTGACGGGAACACTGTGGTGGGGGTACAATAGGATAATGCAACGGCAAAATCGTTCATATGAAATAACGTAAAACAGTGTAGATACATGGGAGCGTCATCTTAAAGACATTAATGTAATAACACATAAACATAAGTGTAAGGGAAAAAGCCTCAAAGTTAGCTCGACGAAACGCATGAGAATAGAAACATAAAATATAAAACTAACCAAAACAGGAGGAACTTTTTGTGTACACACAGTATATCCTAAAATCTGGCAATAAGACAACGACAGCTCAAGAGTGGCCAGAAAAAGATGGCAGCCACTGATATCAGTCGTCATGTGTGGCCTCGTCTTTAGGAGTCATAAACAAGATCTTAATATAAAACGCTTAGTGAAAATAAGACCGATATAAAAAACAGGAATATCCATACAGACGTACATTGAAGAGCCAAAGAATCTCGTACAACTGCCTAATATCGTGCAGGGCCCCCGCCAGCACGCGAAACTGCCGCAACACGACGTGGCATTGACTCGACTAATGTCTCCCGGGTGGAGTTTACACCATGAATCTAGCAGGACCGTCCATAAATGTGTGAGAGTACGAGGGGTTGGTAATCTCTTCCGAACAGCACATTGCAGGCATCCCAGATACGCACAATAATGTTTATGTCTGTGGAGTTTGGTAGCCAACGGAAGTTTTTAAATGTAGAAGAGTGTTCCTGGAGCCACTCTGTACCAATTCTGGTCATGTGGGGTGCCACATTTTCCAGCTGGAGTTACCCAAGTCCGTCGGAATGCGCAATGGACATGTCTAGATGCAGGTGATCAGACAGGATGCTTACGTACGAAAGGATGCTTACGTACGTGTCACATGTCAGAGTCGTTAGGGGTCCCATATCTCCATCTGCACGCACCACATACCATTACAGACCCTCCGCCAGCTTGAACAGTCCCCTGCTGACGTTCAGGCTCCATGGATTCAGTAGGTTGTCTCCACACCCGACACGATTAGAAACGAGACTCGTCCGACCAGGCAACATATTTCCAGTAATCAACAGTCCAAATCGGTGTTGACGGGCCCAGGTGAGGCGTAAAGCTTTGTGTCGTGCAGTCATCAAGGTTACACGAGTGGTCCTTCGGCTCTGAAAGCCCATATCGATGAAATTTCGCTGAATGGTTCGCACGCTGACGCTTGTTGATGGCGCAGCATTGAAATCTTGAGCAATTTGCGGAAGGGTTGCACTTGTGGCACGTTGAACGATTCTACACTCCTGGAAATTGAAATAAGAACACCGTGAATTCATTGTCCAAGGAAGGGGAAACTTTATTGACACATTCCTGGGGTCAGATACATCACATGATCACACTGACAGAACCACAGGCACATAGATACAGGCAACAGAGCATGCACAATGTCGGCACTAGTACAGTGAATATCAACCTTTCGCAGCAATGCAGGCTGCTATTCTCCCATGGAGACGATCGTACAGATGCTGGATGTAGTCCTGTGGAACGGCTTGCCATGCCATTTCCACCTGGCGCCTCAGTTGGATCAGCGTTCGTGCTGGACGTGCAGACCGCGTGAGACGACGATTCATCCAGTCGCAAGCATACTCAATGGGGGACAGATCCGGAGATCTTGCTGGCCAGGGTAGTTGACTTACACCTTCTAGAGCACTTTGGGTGGCACGGGATACATGCGGACGTACATTGTCATGTTGGAACAGCAAGTTCCCTTGCCGGTCTAGGAATGGTAGAACGATGGGTTCGATGAAGGTTTGGATGTACCATGCACTATTCAGTGTCCCCTCGACGATCACCAGAGGTGTACGGCCAGTGTAGGAGATCGCTCCCCACACCATGATGCCGGGTGTTGGCCATGTGTGCCTCGGTCGTATGCAGTCCTGATTGTGGCGCTCACTTGCACGGCGCCAAACACGCATACGACCATCATTGGCACCAAGGCAGAAGCGACTCTCATCGCTGAAGACGACACGTCTCCATTCGTCCCTCCATTCACGCCTGTCGCGACACCACTGGAGGCGGGCTGCACGATGTTGGGGCGTGAGTGGAAGACGGCCTAACGGTGTGCGGGACCGTAGCCCAGCTTCATTGAGACGGTTGCGAATGGTCCTCGCCGATACCCCAGGAGCAACAGTGTCCCTAATATGCTGGGAAGTGGCGTTGCGGTCCCCTACGGCACTGCGTAGGATCCTACGGTCTTGGCGTGCATCCGTGCGTCGCTGCGGTCCGGTCCCAGGTCGACGGGCACGTGCACCTTCCGCCGACCACTGGCGACAACATCGATGTACTGTGGAGACCTCACGCCCCACGTGTTGAGCAATTCGGCGGTACGTCCACCCGGCCTCCCGCATGCCCACTATACGCCCTCGCTCAAAGTCCGTCAACTGCACATACGGTTCACGTCCACGCTGTCGCGGCATGCTACCAGTGTTAAAGACTGCGATGGAGCTCCGTATGCCACGGCGAACTGGCTGACACTGACGGCGGCGGTGCACAAATGCTGCGCAGCTAGCGCCATTCGACGGCCAACACCGCGGTTCCTGGTGTGTCCGCTGTGCCGTGCGTGTGATCATTGCTTGTACAGCCCTCTCGCAGTGTCCGGAGCAAGTATGGTGGGTCCGACACACCGGTGTCAATGTGTTCTTTTTTCCATTTCCAGGAGCGTATTCAGTCGTCGTTGCCCCCGTTCTTGCAGGTCTTTTTCCGGCCACAACGATGTCGGAGATTTGATATTATACCGGATTCCTGATATTCACGGAACGCAGTGAAATGGTCGTACGGGAAAATCCTCACTTAATCGGTACCTTCGAAGATGCTGTGTCCCATCGCTCGAGTGACGATTGTAACACCATGTTCAAACTCATTTAAATCTTGATAACCTGCCATTGTAGCAGCAGTAACCGATCTATCAACTGCGCCAGCCGTTTGCAGACCGCAACATCGCATTCTGCCTGTTCTCATATCTCTCTATTTGAAAACGCATGTCTGTACCAGGCGGCCGGCGTGGCCGAGCGGTTCTAGGCGCTACAGTCTGGAATTGCGCGACCGCTACGGTCGCAGCTTCGAATCCTGCCTCGAGCATGGATGCGTGTGATGTCCTTAGGTTAGTTAGGTCTAAGTAGTTCTACGTTCTAGGGGACTGATGATTTCAGAAGTTAAGTCCCATAGCAATTTGAACCATTTTTGTCTGTACCAGTTTCTTTGGCACTTGAGTGTATAAAACAGAACGGTGCAACACATGGCACCAACCGTTTAAAAACAAAAGGAAGACCCAAAAAGGTATCAAAACTACAACTAAGGCAGACGAGTAACGAAACTATGTCCTATTGGATGAGAACATTAAAATTGGGTACTGTATGATCAATCTGACGAATGAATCTTAAAATAAAATAGCAGAAACAATTGCTACATATAGGGAAAACTCTTACAGTATTGTTTATTTACAGTATTTTTGTCCAGAGCCCTCACGAAAGTTAGGTTTTTGTTCCAGTCCCATGCATTTTTATGCCATGGATGTGATCCCCGGAGACGGAATGCCCCAACCGCCACACATTCTCGTTTTCATAATTATTTGAGTGAACCACAACAGTAGCTTTCATTTTAATATGTGAACGACATAGTGAATTTTATGTTAGTAGTCCCTCCTCTCCTTCGTAGTTGGTGTGTCCTGAAGTGCTAACGATACGAAACCGCTGGTGCAACAAATTATGGAAACTACTAACAACTGAAGCGGATTTTTGTTCTAAAAAATCTGTTCCTCATTTGCAGATGTTCACGTGCTCAAATATTTTGTCAACAGTACCTATAATCGATATTCATTAGCGCAAGGACGAGGTTATTATACCCATAGACGGTAGCACAGGACGACCAAAAGTGTTTGACAGTGGTACACAAAAATCCTTCGTGAGGCCGTACGGGGCCGCCGATTTCAAGATGCTACATGACGAGCTAATTTATACCACAACTCCACGGTGAAAAGTGCACCACATTGTCTTGAGTGACTGAGGAATAACGCACGTCCCTTTGCTGCCTCCTCGAGATATAATTCGTGAACTCCGTCACTGGACCGTGGAGCAGCGGCTGTGAAGCGCGGGTCGATGAATCAGGATTTCAGTTGATTGAGCTAATGGGCAATTGTTTCGAAACAAAGCGTTCAGCACACATTGTTGAACATAGGGCTGCGTAGCAGACGGACCCTGTGTGTTCCTACGTTGACAAATGGAAATCGTCGTTTGTCGAAACATCCACTCCGCCGTCGGGGAGTTAAATGCTTTAGGGAACATTCAGTTGGCTTTCCACGGGAAGGCAGCAAGAAAAGTGTGAACTATGCGAACATTATCGTGATACACCCTCATTATTTCATGTTTGGTTATTCCCTGACGTTGACTGTGTCTTCTTGCAGGGGAACTACCTGTGTCACAAGGTTAGAATCGCGGCACAGTAGTTGAGTATGATACAGAAATTACGTTGATCTCTAGACCATCTGATAAGAGACCGATGAAACATGTCAGGGACCCCAGCTCCGCTCTCACAAACCACTGGCACGTATCTTTCAAAATCTGCTTGATCTGTACGGAGGCTTCTGACGCCACATACCTCAGGAACTTACCATGCCATGCTGAATTGCTGCTATACTCTGTTCCAGAGGTGAACAAAGACGATAATAAGCAGGTGGTCATAATGTTTTGGATCATCAGTGCGTATCGACAAATAATAGATGACATTGGTTGTAAGTAGTATTCTGATATGAATATGTTGGCGCGAGAGAGGAAGTCGTCGCGTGCTGCACCAAACCAGTAAGAAGACTGATGACTGATAAAAAAATATAAAATGGAGGTCAAACAGATTACAGCGATATCTGCGTCACTTAGGGCAAATTCGCCTGAACTTTGGTGCAATTTATTACAGAATACGAAGAGGATTTTACCTCTCAACACCTACGTGCCAGAGAAATTACATGTTAGACTATATGCACACGTCCATCTCTATATAGTGATGGTTCTTGTGGTAAGCACCACAGATAAATCTGTAACAAGTATTGGCACTATTATCGTACACTGTGCGAATGGTTAATACTTCAGCACAACACGGATAAATCTTTACGAATTACGCACTCTTTACATGTACGGACAGAATAAGCAACCGGTTTCTCTTTCAGAGCCACATCTGAATGTCTTTGTGATACGAACGTGTAATGTCTCGTGTGTCAAGATTCAGCAGTGGCAGAAACGTGGGCTATCAGGACTGCGCTTTATCGGTGCTCCCGGAATTTCTCGGGATGTGAACGTGGAATCGGTGGGTTCAGAGGCGTCATACCCAACGCCATGAAGGATCTCAAAGGCAGAACACGATTAGCGAATGAGCGAACAGACATATTGCCCCCTCATTCGTAAAGGATCGTAAAGCCACTTCACATGCCAAATTTGTGACTTTGTGGTTGATTTCACAAAATAATTGTAGTGAGCCTCCACGTACTCCTACTCCAATAATTATTTTCAAATTAAGAAGTCACTGATTGTAGGGCCTCCAAATAGGTGGTTGTGTTTTCAAGGTGGCTGCGTTGCAATCTAGGAACCAACCAAGACATCTGTCACATTAACCTTAAAAAATTCAATCCCACAATTAAAATAAATGCAGTCAGATATATTACAGGCAACAAATTTCATTAAGGAATAAATGCACTGAGAAGCAGTGGTTTGAATGCGAAGTTCCTTGAACAGTTTTCTACATGATTTTCTTAAATTTACACCACAAATGATTCTTATTACACGCTTTTTCACATTAAACACATTTGCTCGGTTTGAGGAGTTACCCCAGAATATGATCCCATACAACATAACAGAATGAAAGTAAGCAAAGTATACAAGTTTTTTATACTATATTTCCTACATATGAAATCATTCTCAATGCAAGTACAGTCCTGCTTAGGCGCTTCAGCAATTCCGTGGTATGCCCTACACAACTTAATTTATTTTGGAGTTGTAATCCGAGAAATTTCACGCTGTCTGCCTCTTCGATCTGCTTGTATTCAAGCAATATACACATGCTGGAAGGAAATTTCTTACAGGTTCTGCACTGCATATAGTGGGTCTTTTCAAAGTTTAATGACAGTGAATTAGCTTTAAATTATTTATAAATATCAGTGAAAATTTGATCAGCAGTTATTTCTAAATCTGTACTTGACTTGCTACTTATTGCAATATTTGTATCATCTGCAAAGAAAACAAACTTAGCATTTTGCAATGTAACAGACGAAATGTCATTAACATACACAAGAAAAAGCAGCAGACCTGAGATGGAATCTTGAGGAACACCACACCACATGTAATTAATACCCAATCAGATGAAGAATGACAGCTTACTGCACAGGTTGCACATTTATTTCGCAACGATACCCTTTGTTTCCTGTTAGGTAAGACCCAAGCCATTTCTCAGGATTTCCAGAAACAACCTAATATTTTAATTTACTTTTCATACAGTTAAAGGCTTTTGACAGGTCACAGAAAATGCCAGTAACATCTAATTTGTTATCTAATGAATTAAGAACATTTACCTGTAAGTGTAAATAGCTTTCACTATATCAGAACCATTAGATACCCAAACTGTGACTTGGACAATATTTTATTTGCAGTAAGATACTTGAACACAATATTTTCAAATAATTCTGAAAAAGTCGGCAATAGTGAAATTGTTTCACAGTTTGATGGTATACCTTTATCCCCCTTCTTGTAAAAGAGGCTTAACGTCAGCATATTTTAGCCAGTCTGGAAATGTTCCAATGATAACTGATCAATTATACAAATAACTTAGGATAGAACTCAATTCGCTTACCACTCTTTGATTGGACATGCTTTCATACCCAGGTTAATGCTTAGATTTTAAGGAATTTAGGATGGTTGCGATTATGTGGGAAACATGAATGTCATTTCCATTTCATTGAAAGTATTGTTAAATACTAGTCTCAGATAACCCATTGCACGGTACACCAAACCTGATAACCCCAAGCTTTCAGTAACAGACACAAATACTAATTTAAGAGGTTTGCAACACTATATGCACTTGTTACCAATGTCTCATTTATTTTTAGACCTGTGTGTTCCTCTTCCTTTTTGGCCCCACCTGTCTCTGTCTTCACTATATACAGTTTTCATTTTGTTGCATGATGTAATTATACTTTTCTCCTAATAAAGCTGCTTTGATTTCCGGATTACTTGCTCCAATATGTTGCTGCATTCTTTGTAATGCATTACAATGTTAACATCAGAGCTGTTTATCGACAGTAGACACAGTTTCCTGTTTGTCCCACATATCTTTATTCCTTGTGTAATCTGTTGTTTATTTTTTGACTTCTGTTTGATTTGGGTTACCTTTGGGGGAAAACAATTTTCAAAAGAAGAAGTCTCTTTATTAAGGAATGCTTTGTATTTTTCATTTGAGTTGGAAGAATTGTAAACATCTATCCAGTTCATTTCTTTGAGCAATCTCCTACAATTCTCAATTTCTGACTGATGTATCACTCTCCTGTACTCAGATTTAACAGAATCTTTATCGTGACAAGTTTCTACATTTAAGGAAAGATGTTGCATATCATGGTCTTTTATACCATTTTCTTTTGTTTGTTTTCTAGAATTGAGTACAAAATATTATCAATAGCAGTATTAGACCATTTAAATATCCTAGTTTCAAAGTTCACAGTGGGAACTAAATTGGATGACAGTTTTACTGATTAAAATAATTCTTCACTGACCGAATTTTCAAATAAATCCACATTAAAATCACCAGCAACCATTATTTCCTTGTTTTTTTCTGTGAGATGGGATAACAGAACCTCCAGATTTTTTATGAATAGGTAAAAGTTTCATGAAGGTGCTCTCTATAAACTTATTATAAAGGAAATATTAAGAAGTACTACTTCCATTGCACAAGATTCTAAGTGCTGCTCTGAGCAAAATTTATTAATATCAATATTCTTGAAATGAAACAGTTTCTGACAAATGTGGCAATTCTTCTTTTTCCATGTTTTCTCTACACAAGTAATAAGTTAACTCGAATCCTGTAATATTTAACATATGTGTACCAGTGGTCACGTGATGTTCAGAGAGGCAGATTATAGCAACGGATTTGCTCAACTCCAACTCTTCAACAGAAATAAGCAACTCAGTTAGCTTACCCCTTATACATCGGATATTGTGACTCAATAAGGATAACTGGCTATACTACAACACTATGAAACTATTTTCTCTGTAAATTATTGAATATCTCTGCTGAATGAATTGCGCAGGTTGAAAGTGGCTTTCTGGCTGCCTGTTTTATCAATGTGAATGTAATTTTCAATTTCTCGGGACTTCCTTGTAAAAAGAAATCAAGTGTCAGTTCCCTCCAGCACTACTTCAGACATTAGTCGAGTCCATGCCAGTGGTGGCGAGGACCCTACACGGTATTAGGCAGGTGCACCATTTATTTCGGCTCTTCATTGTATAAGTCGATGCCCTTACAGACTCGACATGGTTATTTCCTTTCTGTTTTATAATAAGTCCATGGACATCGAAGGTTTTATTTGTCTATTCTATGGACACAACAACATGGCTAGTATGTGGATAAGGGATAAAATGTGCGTTTTAATAGAGCTGATGTAGGAATTTTATAGCCGTTCATTTTGTAAACCCTGTGCTTTGCGAGGCATGCGCAGCAGAGAACTGCGATGGAGCGCGCTGCGATCGCGTATGCCACTTTGACGCACTGATACTGTATGCATCCGCCGCATCGTCTCTGAGCGTTCATGAACACGCTGGGAGAGGCACTCTCAACGTTGACGTTCAAAAGCCCGGAGCTCTGCCCGGCTCGATCAACATGCCCTCCTGGCTGTCAACACACTACCTGGTCCGACTGCGCATGTTGCTAACACCTAAATACGACGATCGTGCAGGGTCGCTTGTTTTTAATGTTAGTAATCTCACTTGAAGGACTGCATTACCTCATTATCTCTATGTTGAACGAGGTGCAGCAGACAGCATCACGATGAACGTATATGTGTGTCGAGGCTCCAAAGCAAACGAACGTTGCCAGATTGCATTTATTATCTTCATACAAGGACAGTACCTGGCGTGATGGTGTGGAGTGCTACTGGGTACAAAACACGAACACTTACACATCGTGCAATCGATAATTTCTACAACAGCGGTTATACTTCTGGCAAGAACGCTGGCTGTGCTCCGTTTCCACGTTACCTTTCAATACGACACGAGATCGCTTATTGCCCGTAGCGTCTTGGCTATCGCGAAACAAAGAGTGTTCCACTGTTACCCCGGACAGCACGTTCACTATAGAATTAAAGCTTTAAAGCAACATGACATGTATCCTCATCTGGCCTTCTAGCTCACACTCAGTCTCGCCGAACTGGAGCCACTTTTACTGTCAGGGTCTAACAACCCCGTCCCCCCAGTCCAATAAATTCTAAGATGATTAATTGCACACAAATTGGTTTCTGGACATTTCTGTATGCATCAGCAGACCAAACAATGTGAATTATTACAAACATAGGCTTCAGCGGCCGTTGTCACAGTCAATATAATTCTTCTGGTTAGCAGTTCACCGTAAGGAAGGCGCCTTGCAACGGTCGCCGAAACGTCATAATTGTATAGTTGAGAATGCGGCCTCAAACCCATAAGAATTATATTGAATATGTTATTACAAGTTGGGAAACGGAATTATAGATAGACAGTGCCCATGATGATTTCTGCAATGAACAGAAGTCAAAAGATGTGCATATCTTGAATTATAGTTATTATTGTTGGCCCTGCTCGTTATCTTGTAAGAAGTCTGGATGTGATTCTTCTGAGCCTCAGATCTTCTCGAAAAGTCATTAAATTTTTAGCGAAGAATCGTCGTAGATTATTCCTGAAATTACTTGTGTCAAAAATTTATTTTGTTCAACTGTGTAAAAAGATGAGTGGTTAAAATTGTACACTTTTGAAACAAATACTTTTTTTTCAGATGGACTTTTTTTTCTTTTTTTACCACAAACAATTGCAGAAAAATTATTCAATATAATCGCATTTCAGCATACTCGAATTTCAACAAGCATTTATTGCATATTTGTAGTTTAAACGTGGAGGCACGTCACAGACACTTTCAAGGCAAGATTTACATTTCGTCCATACAAAGAGCTTCTTTGATCACATTCCAGCAAGTCTGCGGTAACCTATAAACAGAAAATGTTATTTGACTGCGATACCTTAAACACAACAGGATTTTCAGTAATTCGTGTATTGCCAAACGTGATGTTATCTGCCCGGATAACCCGCAAAAGTTACCAATCTGATTTCACCGGAATTAGCGTTCTACAGATAAAACAAAACGTAATAAGAGGGATTCCCAAAATATAAAAGAAAATATTGAAAGATAAATGAAATGTCATACAGAGATGACGAAGCAGCACAATAATCGCGAAACCCCCTTTTGTATATGAGTCGTATTGAACGGTTCATTTGACACAGATGTATCAGTATCTACTATTGAACAGGCGTCACAAAAGTACAGATTCGTTTTAGGGGAGATGATGGGGTAAGTTGGCAGATCTCTGTACTAAATTTCGCACTGATCTGTATAAAACAGTAGCACCATATCCAGACGTGTACTGTTCCCACTAGACAGTATAGGTACAACAAGTAAAATTTCATTATGTGATATTCTTCCTGGTGTTTCAGTTAAAATGGATAATAGTTCAATTATTATAGACACGTAACACGACTGCTATATATATGGTGTGTTTAAACTAGACGTAATTCTCATTCAGCCTGTGAAGTGGGTTTGCACTTCCATCAATATCGACTTTATTATGGCAATACGAATGTTGTTTTCACTCGTATCAAATGGGCTTTTTACGGGAGATACGGCACTTTCTGTGACTACCTTCTTTGTTACATCGATCAGCGTCTGAACAATTTAGTGTGAACATCACTAATTTCGGACCTTAAGTTGAAACGGATGCGTCTCCAAGAATTAATGCCTCTAGGAGACACCTGGGTGATGTAACCCGCTGGGATCTGAATCAGATAACCTGCCTAGATGTTTATGACATCCTGGAAGTTATTCTCCGTAAAAGTTGTAACAGTCGATCATTTACCGAAGTCATGTTTTTGGAAAGAAATAATGTCCTGGAGACAGGAAGACATTCCTTGCAACGGTTTCCTCGGTACATTTCTTGTAACTGTAAGTGATGGTGGCTCCTACAATATAGTGCGCACACACACACACACACACACACACACACACACACACACACACACACACACACATACATACATACATAAAACAGACATCTCAAAAAAAAATTGCATATCTTGTGCCGGTACAAACTGTGATCAACAACAAAAGAACTAGATGTATCTGTTGTGTTCAGGAGAGCGAGCACTCCAAATTCAAATAACTGATAGCGAAACATCTAAAAGTAGTAAATAAATTTTGTTCTTTGCGAATCAAAATAAATGAAGATAGCATAAGAAAGACGGGCAGGATATCCGGATTAGCAACAGAAAGAAATGTTGTAGAAACAAAGAGTAGTATGTAAACGCTGAATATGAGTTTAGTTCTAAGGAAGTCCATTATGAAGATATTTGTCTGAAGTGTAGTAGTCTATGAAAGTGGAACGTGGACGACAGAGAGTAAAGGTAAGAGGTGAAGAGAAGTTTTCGAAATGTAGAGCTAAAGAAGAATGTTGAAGATCAGATGTGTAGATAGTATAATTTTATAGCCGTCCAATGAAGTAATGAAGAGTTGCTACGTCAAATCGGGTAAATACGGCGCAGCTTGACTAGAAGAAAGGTTTGGCTGGTATGTCACATTACAAGGCTTCAATAAATATTAAAATATTAACGGTAATGGTCAGAAGACGCAGGCTCAACTACTTACTGTATCAGTTTGATGTGGATTTTGCTTGCAGTGGTTATTCAGAGATGAAGAGAGCCGCACGATACAGGCTACAGAATAGAACATTAGCAAACATATCTTTGGACTGCAGACCACAACAATAACATTGTGGATGAAGTGTAAACTTCCACTAGCGCCAAATAAATAAGAAGCAAGTAAATACAGGGTGTTTCAAAAATAAACGGTATATTTGAAACGGCAATAAAAACTAAACGAGCAGCGATAGAAATACACCGTTTGTTGCAATATGCTTGGGACAACAGTATATTTTCAGGCAGACAAACTTTCGAAATTACAGTAGTTACAATTTTCAACAACAGATAGCGCTGCAAGTGATGTGAAATATATAGAAAACAACGCAGTCTGTGGGTGCGCCATTCTGTACGTCGTCTTTCTGCTGTAAGCGTGTGCTGTTCACAACGTGCAAGTGTGCTGTGGACAACATGATTTATTCCTTAGAACAGAGGATTTATCTGGTGTTGGAATTGCCTAGAACACAGTGTTGTTGCAACAAGACGAAGTTTTCAAGGGAGGTTTAATGTAACCAAAGGACCGAAAAGCGATACAATAACGGATGTGTTTGAAAAATTTCAACGGACTGGGCACGTGACGGATGAACGTGCTGGAAAGGTAGGGCGACCACGTACGGCAACCACAGAGGGCAACGCGCAGCTAGTGCAGCAGGTGATCCAACAGCGGCCTCGGGTTTCCATTTGCCGTGTTGCAGCTGCGGTCCAAATGACGCCAACGTCCACGTATCGTCTCATGCGCCAGAGTTTACACCTCTATCCATACAAAATTCAAACGCGGCAACCCCTCAGGGCCGCTACCATTGCTGCACGAGAGACATTCGCTAACAATATAGTGCACAGGATTGATGACGGCGATATGCATGTGGGCAGCATTTGGTTTACTGACGAAGCTTATTTTTACCTGGACGGCTTCGTCAATAAACAGAACTGGCGCATATGGGGAACCGAAAAGCCCCATGTTGCAGTCCCATTGTCCCTGCATCCTCAAAAAGTACTGGTCTGGGCCGCCATTTCTTCCAAAGGAATCATTGGCTTATTTTTCAGATCCGAAACGATTACTGCATCACGCTATATGGACATTCTTCGTGAATTTGTGGCGGTACAAACTGCGTTAGACGACACTGCGAACACCTCGTGGTTTATGCAAGATGGTGCCCGGCCACATCGCACGGCCGACGTCTTTTATTTCCTGAATGAATATTTCGATGATCGTGTGATTGCTTTGGGCTATCCGAAACATACAGGAGGCGGCGTGGATTGGCCTCCCTATTCGCCAGACATGAACCCCTGTGAACTTGAAAGACCAGGTGTACCGCCAGAATCCAGAAACAATTGAACAGCTGAAGCAGTACATCTCATCTGCATGTGAAGCCATTCCGCCACACACGTTGTCAAAGGTTTCGGGTAATTTCATTCAGAGACTACGCCATATTATTGCTACGCATCGTGGATATGTAGAAAACATCGAACTATAGAGTGTCCCAGACCGCAGCGCCATCTGTTGTTGAGAATTGTAACTACTGTAATTCCAAAAGTTTGTCTGCCTGAAAATGTACTGTTGTCCCAAGCATATTGCAACAAACGGTGTATTTCTATCGCTGCTCTTTTAGTTTGTATTGCCGTTTCAAATATACCGGTCATTTTTGAAACACCCTGTGTAAAGCTTTTTCTGAGTGCATGGCACCATGGTGTTTACTGATTGCAAAGCAGTAACGTTTACGAAAGTTGTGTGTGGATCTGTTACTACAATCTGAGGCCTGCCTCGTTCCAGCAAAGTGTCGTTATTACACTTCAGTAATCTCGAAAGTCTATGAACTCTACACAGGCTAGGATTTGATACAGGAGCTCTTGCATTCACGAAACTGAAGGACATCAATAACGTGAGAATTGCTGCAGCTGACATTAATGCTACTCAGTTTGAAAATCAGATTAAACAAAGAGGACAAGCAAAGAAAAGACTGTTTGAGGATGAAGAGAAGTATGCATATGATTTATACTAGCCTACCCACAGAAGAGAAAGCCTTATACAGTATAAACACTGTCAAATTTTTGATTCAGGTTTCCCGTAACTTACATTTTCCAAAATTTATGACCCGTTTCCTCACAAACCATTGACGTTAGAGTACGATAGTGGAATATTCGGAGGAAGGACTTTCCATTTTATGCAATAGCAAGGTATTTATATGAAAGAAAAGACTTAGGATATTGTTGCAGTACCACACAGATATTTGGAGAACTATGAAAATCCAGCAAAAGAAGATATCAAAATTCAGTTCCACAGATATTTATAATAATGGCTAATAAAATTTTGTACAAAAATGCATTAATTTAGTTCCAAGAAGGAAGATTTGTACTCACACTGATCAAAAAATTTCAATTGTTTATAATTCAAACATAAATATGAAATCCTATGTGTATATGCATATAATATTTCTTAACAACAGCAACAAATTTTGTCCCATTGTCTTCAAAACTTTTTTTTCCAAGTACTGCACTTTCACATACGTCACCCGTTTAAGGGAAAATTTTGTTCAACAAAACCATATCTACATCATGGTAAGATTGAACTTCACAGCTAAAAAATATTATCACAGCCTGTATAATCCATTTATGTGCTAAAAATAAACATCCCATAAAGTCAACTTCTGATGTGAAGAGTCGTGCAGTCGTTCTCAGGTAATCTCATTAAATACGTAAATTTATGTGTTCCCCGTGTTTCACGTGAAGGACATGTGAATGATCTTCTTTCAGACAGGAGATTTCAACGCTGCTCGAGAAGCTTCTTATCCGTAAACTGGGACCGAAATAGCTAATTTCATTTAGGAAAACGTAACATGTAGGTCATTGCGCTCTGAAGGCAAAATTACTTCCCCTCTACTCTCTCTTTATATTTTTAGCTGTTTAACATTCTGCGCTTCCGCATCATGAAATTGTAATACAACATAAAACTCAATCTACGCAAGCCACTGACCAAGCAGATAACATATCACAAATATGTTGTTGTTGTTGTTGTCTTCAGTCCTGAGACTGGTTTGATGCAGCTCTCCATGCTACTCTATCCTGTGCGAGCTGCTTCATCTCCCAGTACCTACTGCAACCTACATCCTTCTGAATCTGCTTAGTGTACTCATCTCTCGGTCTCCCTCTACGATTTTTACCCTCCACGCTGCCCTCCAATGCTAAATTTGTGATCCCTTGATGCCTCAAAACATGTCCTACCAACCGATCCCTTCTTCTAGTCAAGTTGTGCCACAAACTTCTCTTCTCCCCAATCCTATTCAATACCTCCTCATTAGTTACGTGATCTATCCACCTTATCTTCAGTATTCTTCTGTAGCACCACATTTCGAAAGCTTCTATTCTCTTCTTGTCCAAACTAGTTATCGTCCACGTTTCACTTCCATACATGGCTACACTCCAAACAAATACTTTCAGAAACGACTTCCTGATACATAAATCTATATTCGATGTTAACAAATTTCTCTTCTTCAGAAACGCTTTCCTTGCCATTGCCAGTCTACATTTTATATCCTCTCTACTTCACCATCATCAGTTATTTTACTTCCTAAATAGCAAAACTCCTTTACTACTTGAAGTGTCTCATTTGCTAATCTAATTCCCTCAGCATCACCCGATTTAATTTGACTACATTCCATTATCCTCGTTTTGCTTTTGTTAACTGTTCAACTGCTCTTCCAAGTCCTTTGCCGTCTCTGATAGAATTACAATGTCATCGGCGAACCTCAAAGTTTTTACTTCGTCTCCATGGATTTTAATACCTAGTCCGAATTTTTCTTTTGTTTCCTTTACTGCTTGCTCAATATACAGATTGAATAACATCGGGGAGAGGCTACAACCCAGTCTCACTCCTTTCCCAACCACTGTTTCCCTTTCATGCCCCTCGACTCTTATGACTGCCATCTAGTTTCTGTACAAATTATAAATAGCCTTTCGCTCCCTGTATTTTACCTCTGCCACCTTTAGAATTTGAAAAAGAGTATTCCAGTCAACATTGTCAAAAGCTTTCTCTAAGCCTACAAATGCTAGAAACGTAATCACGAATATAACAAAAAATTTTCGGTACATCATTTCTAAACTACGTAAGACTTTGACTGTATCATCATACAAGAAATTGAAAAAAATACTTTGTTTAACACTGTAAAAGAGATAACAAAATGTACTAGGGTGTCCTGAAAATAAATGCCTCCGAATTTTCATATGATTACTCTTAAAGTTTTTTAAATAAAAGAAACGTTACTAACACTCTACATGAGTCTTCTCTTCCTCGTATTTGCAGTCTTCTTTAAGCATGTAATATGGCCGTGGGTAACATAACTCTGTCTGTGTGTGACGAACAGAGTGCTGTGATCGAATTTCGAATTCGAACAGTTCATCCACACATGAATCACCCTCTCCTTCAGCATGACAATGCCAGACCAAACACCAGTGATGCGACATCTGCGACAATCCGACGCCTTTCCCACATCTACATCTACATGGATACTCTGCAAATCAAATTTAAGTACCTGGCAGAGGGTTCACCGAACCACCTTCACAATTCTCTATTATTCCTATCTCGTATAGCGCGCGGAATGAATGAACACATATATCTTTCCGTACGATCTCTGATTTCCCTTATTTTATCGTTGTGATCATTTCTCACTACGTATGTCGGTGTCAACAAAATATTTTCGCATTCGGAGCAGAAATTTGGTGGTTGGAATTTCGTGAGAAGATTCCGTCGCAACTAAAAACGCCTTTCTTCTAATGATGTACAGCCCAAATCCTGCATCATTTCTGTGACACTCTCCCCCATATTTCGCGATAACACAAATCGTGCTGCCTTTCTTTCTTTGAACTTTTTCGATGTACTCCGTCCTATCTGGTAAGGGTCCCACACCGCGCAACAGTATTCTAAAAGAGGACGGACAAGCGTAGTGTAGGCAGTCTCTTTAGAAGGTCTGTTACATTTTCTAAGTGTCCTGCCAATAAAAGGCAGTCTTTGGTTAGCCTTCCCCACAACATTTCCTATGTGTTCCTTCCAATTTAAGTTGTTCGTAATTGTAATACCTAGGAATTTAGTTGAATTTGCGGCTTTTAGACTAGAATGATTTATTATGTAACCGAAGTTTAACGAGTTCCTTTTAGTACTCATGTCGATGACTTCGCACTTTTCGTTATTTACGGTCAACTGCCACTTCTCGCACCATTCAGATATTTTTTCTAAATCGTTTCGCAGTTTGTTTTGATCTTCTGTGGACTTTATTAGCCGGTAAACGACAGCGTCATCTGTAAACAACCGAAGACGGCTGCTCAGATTGTCTCCCAAATCGATTATATAGATAAGGAACGGCAAAGGGCCTATAACACTACCTTGGGGAACGCCAGAAATCACTTCTGTTTTACTCGATGACTCTCCGTGAATTACTGCGAACTGTGCCCTCACTGACAGGAAATCACAAACCCAGTCATATAACTGAGACGATAGTCCATAATCGCACAATTTTCACCACTAGCCGCTTGTGTAGTACAGTGTCAAAAGCCTTCCAGAAATCCATAAATACGGAATCGACCTGAAATCCCTTGCCAATAGCACTCAACACTTCATGTTAATAAAGAGCTAGTTGTGTTTCACAGGCACGATGTTTTCTAAACCCATGTCGACTGTGTGTCAATAGACCGTTTTCTTCGAGGTAATTCATAATGTTCGAACACAGTACATGTTCAAAAATCCTGCTGCTTATCGACGTTAACGATATGGACCCGTAATTTAGTGGATTACTCCCACTACCTTTTTTGAATATTGATGTGACCTGCGGAACTTTAACCTGTGGAACTTTGGGTACGGAACTTTAGTCGTGCGAACGGTTATACACGACCAGAATCTCTTTGGATTTTCTGCCAGGTTTCGAGACAAAGTTTCGTAGTGGAAACTGGTATAAGCATCTCACATTGAACTCCGCTCTAAATTTCGAACTTCTGTAAAAGATCGCCAATCTTGGGGATTTTGCCTCTGTTAAAATATGGCATGTTTGTTTCGTTGTTTCTGCAACAGTGTTCTAACCCGTTTTGTGTACAAAGGAGGATCAGCACCGTCATTTGTTAATTTCTTTGGAACAAATCTCTCAATCGCTACCGATACTATTTCTTTGAATTCAACCCACATCTGCTTACACTTATATTATTAATTTGGAATGAGTTGGGATTGTCTCTCAGGAAGACGTCAAGTGAATTTTTAACTGCTTTTTTGAATTTGTGTCACTGTTATCGATCGGCCTCCATAGAGCCCCCACTTGGGCTCATTAGATATTTATCTGTTTCCAGAACAAGAAACGGCTTCGACGACTTCATTTCGACAGTGTCGAAGTAGTGCAAGCAGAAGAGAGGTTGTGGCTCCGTCAAGAAAGAAAACGTTTGACAATGACGGTATCAGCAAACTAGCCTTTCGTTAGGAGAAATATGGTCGTCACCAGGGCGATTATGTTGGGCAATAGGTATGTATACATGAAGAATAAAGATGCAGAATATTAATAACGTTTGTTTTGCTTAAAAAGTTTTATGAATCTACACATAAAGATTGGGAGGCATTACTTCTCAGCACGTGCTCGTATATCACAGAAACGGAAAAGTAATTTTTATATCCAGATTTTAAAACTATTTTCTGAAGCTAATAACACTAAATATCTGTTAATATTTTACTGCATTTACTGCAGAAGATTTCTTAATTTTATTCGAAATGATTATTTCCGATTTTTCACTTGTCACATATACCTTTTATGCCCATAAGGTACTTCCTACATTTAATACATTTCCCTTCTTCTGGTTGCAACCTTCGCATTTGATAAATTCGCTTAAGATTAAGAGGCGACAGAGTTTTGCATTGCATCCTATAAGACAAAGAATCTTGTCAGCGAGTTGCAGAATTGAGGTCCTAGAGGAATATCTACATGAAATCAGGCATATTTTCTCTTTTTATTTGAATATCTTCCCGTTTTCCCTCTAGAGCCTTCTAATATTGTTCCTTACGCACTTAAAAGTATCTGTGAATGATAACTTCACTAGCTCAGTGGTGAACGAAATATGTGCAGCACTTCCTTCAGGAAACTTTTTTTTTTGCTGAAACAGCACATTCATAAAGTGTTCATTGGCGTTTTTTGCCAACTTAAGCCTTTAATCTGATTAGACACGACTTATTTGTACTTGTGTGAGGAAGCATGGTGCACAGTACGTGATCCATTGTCTTGATAGAATGTGCTATGTACGAGTTCAGAAAGCATGATAACTAGCATGATAACTTTGCGAGGCATTGGTGCGTTACTCTACCAATAGTGCATTTCATTGGTGCAGTTTATGCACAGACGGGGAGAGCGGTTGTTACCTCACGTACTGAACCGTCCTCGTAAATGAAAGTGCCTGGAAAATGTACAGTTGTGGAATAGTGGAACGTACAGCCAGCAGTATCTCCTGTACTACAATGAGGGAAAAAAAACCGCAACACCAAGAATTCGTTCTGCGACGTAACTGGAAGCTCGTAGACGTGTTTCTATGTTTTAAAGATAATGTCTGTTCAAATTTCGTGCCAGGCGTTAAGAGAGGCGTTAGTAGCGCCTCTATGAGGATGCAAGTAGCTCTTACTTTAAACAGGCGCTGTAAGCATCGTGATAGTTAGTTACCTTTGAGTATGGAGGTGGTGAACTGAAGTTATGCAAATATGACATTAAGGCGACAAAGACGCCTTATCAACACCTCACGGGTTTTTTCGATGGCTACGAGAAGCTGCATGCTTCGCGAAGTGGTAGAAAGGCTTGGCAAGGATACAGCCACGATACGTGATTGCTGGCAGACGTGGTCAACATACAATCGAAAGAAAATCGTGCTCCGGGTGGCCACCTGGCGTTACTGACAGCGAAGAGCGTCGTTTCCGGCATTTGGCTCTGCCGCATCGTAGTGTCTTTGCAACAGCAACTTCAGAAGCCGTTGGTACCATAGTGACACAAAAAACTGTTACAAATCGGCTACTTCAAGGACATCTTCGTGCCAAATACCGTGAAATATGCATTGACCTCAAACCATAGGCATTTGCGACTACAGTGGTGTTCAGCAAGAACTCATTGAAGGGCAGGGAGGAGGTCTACTGAGTTTTCTGATGAAAGATGCTTCTGCCTCGGTGAAAGTTATGGCCGTGTGTTGGTTATTACAACAGCAACTGTGAATTCTTTCCAAGTTGGTGAAACTACTTTAATAATGAGGATTTCCTAATTCTCCTCTATTACCATCCATTACATCTTAGCGCGTGGAATCTTTTGATAACTGTATGATCTCTTGGATCTCCCATTAAGGACGTGCTTGTCAACCACTGAAGATTTCCAGAATGAGATTTTCACTCTGCAGCGGAGTGTGCGCTGATATTAAACTTCCTGGCAGATTAAAACTGTGTGTCCGGCCGAGACTCGAACTCGGGACAGTTTTAATCTGCCAGGAAGATTCATATCAGCTCACACTCCGCTGCAGAGTGAAAATCTCATTCTGGAAACTTGCCCCAGGCTGTGGCGTGGCTAAGCCTCGACTCCGCAATATCCTTTCTTTCAGGAGTACTAGTTCTGCAAGGTTCGCAGAAGAGCTTCCGTAATGTTTGGAAGGTAGGAGACGAGGTACTGGCAGAAGTAAAGCTGTGAGTACCGGGCGTGAGTCGTGCTTGGGTAGCTCAGTTGGTAGAGCACTTGCAAAGGTCCCGAGTTCGAGTCTCGGCCCGGCACACAGTTTTCATCTGCCAGTAAGTTTCAACCATTGAAGATAATATTCTATTACAAAGTATGGCTGTGAGCTTAAATCATTGCTCTAAGTTAAGTTCGAAGACTGCTGAAAGTTACACCATCCTATGAAATTATTTTTTCAGACAAGCACCTTTGCATAAAATGCTTCCACAATCTATCCTCCTTGTATGTCATTAGGTTGTTAGGATTTGTACCATACCAAGTTCTGGGCAATGAAGAAATAATAATATTCATATCTGGTTTCCACCAATCCATTAATGCCTTTATAGGTGGAATCCAGTTAAACCAAGAATGAAAGTACATGGCCTTAAACACTATAATATATTTGCCTCTGACTGCATAGGTCCCTAACTTGTTGGAACATACAGTAACGTGACAAAAGTTACCGGACAGCGGTATTCACGAATACAGATGGCGACACTATCGCGTACACAAGGTATAATAGGGCAGTGAATTGTTGGGACTGCCAATTGTACTCAGGTGATACATGTGAAAGGGTTTCCGTCGTGATTATGGCCGCACTAAGGGCGTTTTACAGGCTCTCAACGCGGAACAGTAGTTGCAGCTAGACGCATGGGACATTCCATTTCGAAAATCGTCAGGTAGTCCAACATCTCGAGATCCACAGTGTCAAGTGTGTGCCAAGAATACAGAATTTCACCAAGGACAACGTAGTGTCCGACACACTTCAATTAACAGCAGAGAGCAGCGGCGTTTTCGTAGAACCGTCAGTGCTAACAGACAAGCAATACCGCTAGGAATAAACGCAGAAGTCAATGTGGGACTACGATGAATGCATCCTTTAAGACAGGGCCGGGAAATGTTGCGTTAACGGCCCATGGCAGGAGACGACCGAAGCGAGTGCCTTTCCTAACAGCACGACTTGAGCTGCCGCGCCTCTCCTTCGGCTAGAGATCGCATCGGTTGGACTCTCGACGATTGGGAAATCGATGGCTGCTCAGATGAGTCCCTACTTCAGCTGGTAAGAGCTAATGGTAACGTTTGAGTGTGGCGCAGACTCCACGAAGCGATGGACACTAGTTCTCAACAAGGCACTGAGCAACCTGCACAATGATGTAGGCTGTGTTTACAATGAATGCACTTCGTCCTGTGGTCCAACTGAACCGGTCATTGACTGCTAATGGTGGTGTTCGGCTACTTGGAGACCATCTGCAAACATTCATGGACTTCATGTTCCCAAAACACGATGGAATTTTTATGGATTACAATGCGCCACGTTCAGTGGGGCACAATTTGGTTTGAAGAACATTCTGGACAATTCGAGCAAATGGTTTGACCACCCAGATCGTCCAATCATGGCGGCAGCAGTGCAACACGTGTTAAGTTCGGCTCGCGAAATTTAGTCGAATTCGAAGGTGTTCTCGCAGGTGTTGTTGTCTAGTACAAGTGGAAATCGTGTAAACAACAGTGTTCTGTGCAGTAGTGCTATTTTTTTTCTGTGCTCCGCCAATATCTGCGAGAAAATGGTAAACAGAAGAGTCAACAGCAGCGCGTCCAGCAGCGGGGAAGCAGCAGGTGCGGCGGGCCTGCTCTTGGCGGAAGGTGCGGCCGCGGCTCCCGGTATAGCGGAGCTGGTCCGCTCTGAGGTAAACGCTGCGCTTCGCGATAAAAACAATCTCGATCTGATAGCAGACACCATATCAGATAATGTAACGGCAGCAGTATTGGCCAAAATGCGTGAAACTGTTGAGGCCAATACTGCCGAAATTACAGCACTAAAAAAGTCTGTGTCTGAATACGAGAAAAAGGCACGAGAGTTGGAAGTGAAACTCTCTGCCGCCACAGACGAGGTAGAACAGTACCAAAGGCGAAATAGTCTACGACTGTTTGGAGTAGCAGAAAATAAAGAAGAAGACACGGACAACCTGCTTATACAGGTTGCGCGTGAAAAATTAGGCGTTGAAGTGACCAAGGCAGACATTGACAGGAGCCACCGGGTGGGACGAAAACTACCAGGTGCTACCAAACCTCGTCCAATAATAATTAAATTTGTGTCGTACCGAAAAAGGGCTGAGATCTTTACCCAGAAGAAGAAGTTAGCAAGGACAGGGCTTACAATAAGGGAAGATTTGACACACGAACGGCTAAAGATTTTAAACAGTGCCATATCCCATTTCGGTCTTCAGAATGTGTGGACTCAGGATGGCAGAGTAATCATTAAGACTGCAGCTGGAAAGAAGACAGTCACAAACATGACAGAACTAAATAGTATTAAGTGAACCTACTCGAGCCAAAAGTCAAACTTAACACCATTTGCAAATTTTAACAGTCCTATACTCAGATATAGTCTTGTAATTGTATTAACTTTTTAATTATTTGTACCTTCAACTAATTGTTTTTGTAACTGTATTAACTTTTTACTATTTTTTGTGTCTTTAGCTGTAGCCATTGCTTAGTTATAGTTACTGCTAATACTTTTTTTCATTTTCTCAGTTTATTCTCTTCCATTCTGTAATAGTTCTATTGCAATTATTAGTCTCTCCTTTAGTTCATTAGTCAACCATCTCTTCGGTTTAAATTGCTCATAACAAAAATCACTATCAGTATCACTTTAGCAAATTTAAATCTAATTGTAGCTTCCTACGATAATCACTACCAGTATCACTCTAGTAAATTTCAATTTAATTCTAGCTTCCTACGATAAACTATTAAATATTAAGCTTACTTCTCTCTGCTGGCAGCATCGGCCTCTTAAATCACTTCCCTTTCCTTTATTTCCACCCTAAGCTGTTTCAAATACTCTAATTACATCTCTCCTCTTACGACATAGGATACTCAGTGACACACAGCCGTCACCATTTTGGTCATATTCTCCCTGCACCGAGTACCACTAATCCATTTTCTATACTCCCGCAACCCCAGGAAATCTCTTGCAGTCGCCTTTCTTTCGGCACTCGCGGAGTCACAAACAGGGCGCGCAAAATCTCGGACACCCTTGTATTATGTCACTTGGCGGAAACACCGGCCAGTGCCCCTCGCGGCAGGTAGTGCCTAACAAAGGGACAAACCAGTCTGCCACCCTACTCCAGGCTGCTCAGCGGAACGCGTCCGAGCTTTTAGCAGCTCACTGCAACATTCAGTCTTTACCTGCGCATTATGAAGAACTTAGCCTCCTCTTCAACCAACTAAACTACCACGTAATCCTCTTATCCGAAACGTGGTTGAAACCACACATATCCTCTGCATCTATACATCTCCCAGGGTGCACATTTCTTAGGGCAGACAGATCAAAAAAGCGAGGTGGCGGGGTCGGCGCATATATACGAACAGATCTCAAAGCGAATTCATGTTCATTGGAATAAATATACAAAGTCGGAAATTCTTGACTGGCGTCGTGTACAAGCCGCCAAAAATTAGCTCAATGAGTTCCTTCCAGTCGGAATTACATTCACTTCAGTGTCAATACGAACATGTCATCGTAATGGGTGACTTGAACATAGACCTGCTAAGAGACACTCCCTCCGCAATAAACCTAAGAAGATTGTTTAGTTGCAATAGCATGAACATTCTTCCATTACAACCTACACACCATACGGCGCACAGTCATACTCTTATAGACGTGATCGCAACGAAACAGACTGACAAAGTAAGAGATGTTGGTCAATCATCGGCCCCTGGCCTCTCAGCACATGATGTAATATTCCTGGCCTACTTTGTGCAGCCCCCAAGGATCAAATCGCGTTACATAACTTGTAGGAACATGAAACGTATTGACCTTGACGCTCTAACAGCCGATTGCTCAGAAATCTCATGGCATCAAATAATCAGAGAACCTACAATCGACGGCAAAATTAGTGAATTTGGTGATAAACTCACTGCCCTCTATGACAAACATGCACCTGTGCGCACAGTTCTTGTAAGAAAATCTCCTGCTCCATGGCTGACAGCTGAATTACGTCAAATGATGACTAATAGGGATACTGCCCACAGGCGTTTCAAGGCAGATCCGAAACCCGAGCGTTTCGAAAAATATAGAAAGCTACGGAACAGAGTGAAACAATGCATTCGCAATGCCAAAATCAGGCACGCTCGCTCCCTTGTATGCAGCGATCTGACACCCAAGACTCTATGGAAGAATCTCCGTAGCTTGGGGGTCGGAAAGGCAAAATCGGAAACTACTTTTCATGTGTCAGCTAACGAATTAAATGAATTCTTCTCTGCACCTCTGAATACCAGCACGGCTGATAATTACCGTCCACAAGAATCCCCAAACAGGATAACTAACAACGTTACCTTCCATCTAAAACATGTAACAACAAATACGGCAAGAAAAGCAATAATGAGAATCTCTTCTGATGCAATAGGCAACGACAGTATCGGTATAACCATGATTAAGAATGTTGCCGATATCTTAGTACCTGTCTTAACTGACATATTTAATTTTTCCCTCGTGAACGGAATATACCCCGCTGCATGGAAAAGAAGCATAATTCGACCCATCCCTAAGATCGAAAACCCACAACTGCCTAGTGATTACCGACCAATTAGCATACTGCCTGCTGTTTCCAAAGCACTTGAATATATTGTTCATGACCAAATCACTGAACACTTGCATGAATTCAGTCTATATGACAAATTTCAATCCGGTTTCCGTAAACATCACAGCACAAACACTGCTCTAATTAAAGTAACTGATGACCTGAAATATGCCATCGACAATCGAAAGGCAACAATATTGACGCTAGTGGTCTTCAGCAAAGCTTTTGACACTGTTAACTTTGACATATTACTCAGAAAAATGCAACAGCTTAACTTCTCGGATAGTGCAATGAGATGGTTTGAAAGCTACTTAAAAGACAGACAGCAATGTGTTGTCTGCGCAAATGAAAAACCTTCCTGGAAACATGTTTCTTCAGGAGTGCCACAAGGATCAATCTTAGGACCACTTTTGTTTTCTTTATATGTCAACGATATTTCGTCGGTCTTGTCCTCCTGTAAACATCATTTCTATGCCGAAGACCTCCAGCTCTACCTAAGCGTCAGACCTGAAGACGTAAACACTGCAATCGCTCTGATGAATGATGATCTGTCTTCAGTAGTGACATGGGCGAAAAACCTGGGGTTAAATTAAATGCAAAAAAGACGCAAGTAATCTTAATAGCCCATCAGAAATTAATAAGTTCAGATTTCCGCGAACGGCTACCTCCTATGCTGCTCGAAGGTACTCCAATACCATATCAGAAAACAGTGAAGAACTTGGGTGTAACTTTGGACGAACATCTCATCTGGGCGGAGAATACAGTCGCAGTGTGCCGAAAGACGTCTGCTTGTCTCTATGCTCTCAAAAAGTTTCGGAACATATTCCCACAGGACTTGAAGCGCCAGCTCGTGCAAGCACTCGTTCTACCGAACCTCCACTATTGTGATGTGATTCAAAAAGGCATGAGTAGTGAAAACAAAAGACGGCTAGAGCTAACCATGAATGCCTGTGTGCGTTACACCTGCAACATTCGCCGATATGATCATGTTAGTGCTTCATACTCCGAGCTAGGGTGGCTGCGGCCGGACAAACTGCCTGACTACCACACTCTATGTCTACTTCACCGACTCCTCGTCGCGCAAGCACCCCAGTACCTAGCATCAGAGATTAAAAACCTCTCATGCCATCATAATCGAAACACGAGGTCACTCTTATCTGGTATCCTAACTGTGCCCACTCACAAAACAAAAACTTTTGCAAACTCCTTCTCAGTTGCCGCTGTCCGCCTCTGGAACAAACTGCCCCTTACCTTGAGGAAAATTCAATCTACTGTTGCTTTTAAGAAGAAGTTGAAGCATTTCCTACTATCATCCGCATAAAATTCTCCACGAAATTAATGTGCAAGGCCAATCCTCTCATCTGTCAAATAGCAAAGCTAGCGACTCCTATCTTGCTCCTGAGATGCCTTCCACTTCATCTATCTCTATTAGCCACACAGTCTTCTTTTCCTTTATATTTTCCTTAATCATGTTTCATCATGTCTCTCTATTCTTCTCCTTCCTTCACCATGAGTCTCCCTCATACTCCCTGCTGCCAGCACTCCTACTTAAAATCTTTCTCTTCAATAATGTATTTTTCGAGGTGTATCTTTCTAATTGTTTATCTCACTTTTTGTATTAGATGTAGTTTAACATGCCTACTAAAACATATGACTGTAAAATAAGTAGAATGCCTGGTTAGATGTAAGAGAGGGCCTGATGGCCCTAATCTTGCCAGGTTAAATAAATAAATAAATAAATAAATAAATAAAAATATGAACCACATCAAATATATATGGGATATAATGGAGCCGTCAGTTCGTCCACAATATCCTGCTCCGGGAAAACTTTCGCAATAATGGACGAATACGCCGGAGAAAAGCATGTCAGACACGATATTAGGACGTATCCCATGACGTCTGTCACTTCATTGAATATTTTGAAAGTATGCAGTAACAGACGGCTCCTCTGGTAAGGTGCTAAATGACTTACCAAACAGCTTTTACACCAGTTTTTGAATTGTGAGCTATAAGAAGGGATTGAACGTATTTAACTGCCGATGTATAAAGCAAAATCGAACAGTTACTTCCACGTATATAATTCAGATGACATACGCCACGAAAATATTCAAATGTTGAGAGTTAATGGTAGACGAGGAGTTTATACTGGATTGACTGTACGTAGGTGTTGAAAGTTACGCAGCTCGAACTGGAAGTGCACTATCAGCTGATCCACCCGAGTAATCTCCGGAGCATACTCCAAGCTTCAACCTGTCACGGCCACATACCCATTCTTCCAAAACCTGAAGTGACTCTTTCGTGGTGCTATGCCATTAGCACTTTCGGAAGGAATCTTATTGAGGGGTGTCTTGACTGTCTACAGCCTCAGAGAAGTTACTCAGACTGAATATCTGGTTCTATACGGAAAATACGCTCTGTTAATTGCATGTGAAATGTTATGAGTATGATCTAGACTCGAGTCTCAGCCCGACATGAATTTTAACTTGCGACAGTACATGCAATTTACTGTGTCTAAGCCAAAGTGAAACTTCGGTAGAATGTTCATTGCATGCCAGCCATTCATAAACACTTTTTAATAGTTGCAGACTCCGTCCCTACAGATAAAGACCAGGCTTTTGAATTGTAATATCAATAATTTCTAACATTGTCTCCAGTTTATAACATTTTGAAAATTATGTGTGTTTTCCGTTCGGCCATAAATTCCTACACAGTCAGAGGTTAATGAAGCAAGTCAAGTGCAATTCAAGGTCTGGTCTTGAAAACAGCGTAATTAACAAAGTAACTTCTGAGCGACATGTCTAGCTTTTCATTTAAGTATTGATGGATAAATAGCCTAGGGAGGGCTTGAATGCCACGTGTTTCCTTCGAGTCACAGTACTGAAAAGGATTCGTGAGAGAGGGATTAATCTGAGCACTAAAATCTTTCGTCTACCGCATTTTGGCGATTGGCAGTATTTCTCTAGATGCATCTAGAGAGCGTGATCCTGTTAGTAGAACTATAATATTCAGTTCGAGGTTCAGTTTCGCACTGGTTATCATTTCGCGGTAACATTTTGGTGCTACGGCACGGAAAGTGTTTCTACGTCTTCCAGTAGTTTCTGAGCCCTTGAAATTCCACCAATAATCGAACATGTATCTGTTATGAATAGTGGTTTACGATTTGGGATAGATTTACAAGTTGAATTTTCGCCAACTAGGATTGGATTACGACAACTATCAAGGGAATTAATCACTTCTAAAGAGCTTCAAACAAAAAATACTTAAAGGGTGATTATTACATTTGCGGAAATACCCGATTCCGAAATACCCTTTAGACAAGGGTATTGAACGTAATAATTTTAGAGTTAAGGATAGCAGTGTTTTGAGGGTACGGCTGGAGCACTATCTATTGTGACCTTGGAGTAGATAATCGGCCTTGAGAACCAAGGTAAAACCAGACGTGGATACCTGACGAGAAACATATAAAAGTGATTCCACTTGTAGCCCTTTAGATACGATGTTCAACACCAACTGCGACATAGTCGCGTATGCAAACAGTAATCCAATACTGTCAAATGTTTCTTGTTCCAGTCATTGATCACAATCTCAATTATTTAGACGATGACCGGCTTCAGTCCGTAATGACCATCCTCAGATCTACAATATACAAATATATACACCTAGTGAGCAGTGTGTCTTTCAACGTAAAATAGCAATACGTATCACAATATACTACCATACAACCAGGGAAATGTACAGACAAAATACGGTAGAACGTACCTTTTTTACACTATGTCCTAAAGTGCTAAAGCCATATTGGCATCGTCAAAACATATAGATATAATCACCACAGCATCCTCATATAGATCTAAAATAAGGTGTAGAATAGGCCACATCGTCCACACAATGATTATTGCAACTGGCTACTGAAGTACAGTAGCTACCAGAAATCTGCTTGCCTACATCCTCCCTAGATGTCACTACGGTGGCCTTAGATGAAGTCGTCACTTAACGCAAAAAACATAATCTGATAAGAAACAAATTATATGAAATATATGTAGCAGATCTTTAAAATTGATAACTGTCATGGAAACCAATTGTGATACATTAAAAGACGAACACAGTTACTCATATAAATTATTAAAAGGAAATATACATGAAGAAAATAGGTACGCCCTTTTTATGGTGAATTTATGATCATACAATAAATATACGTAATACATTGCCTGTAGCAACCGAGAAATTTGCTTAAGAAAGATAAAATTTCTATATGACAGCTGAAAAAGACAGCTCAATGATCAGCGCCCTCTGTTAGGGCTGCCACCAGATGCCTAAAAACGAGTGCACGAAGTCACAAACATTCTGACTCGGACGTAATGATGACGTGTCTTGTGTTTATTTTCTCGAAAAAGAAATGTCTTATTAAGCAGGCTATGTTCATTCAGAGCATGATTACAGCAATATAACATCAAGCGTTTCCAGTATTTCCTTGGTAACGACAATACTTATTATAAACTGCAGGATATGTTTCACATTCGGCCAATTAATATATAAGAACAAGAATATTGTTAAGAAGACGAAACAACCCTCATACAATTTTCAGACATCGAACACAATCACGAACTTGAAAATTCTCCAGTCCAGTGTTAACAGTCAAATCTGAAATCAGGTAAGCAAACTATAGCGCAACACCACGTAAGTAGTTTTTTGTTGAACGCAGAAAAACAGAGTTGCTTCTAGAATGAGTAGCGTTTTTCAGACAGAAGAATCATAAACTTCACGAAGACACACTGTTTCTCTTTCATGAGTAGTAACTTACACAAATATTATGCTCATGATGAAAGCACTAATTACCTGTATCCCCAGACGATACACGATAGGGCGGGAATCCTCAGCATTATGCCTTTCTTAGATTCAACGGTTATTTCAACAGTATTTTATCACATTAAGCATTTTTCGTGGGTAAACTGTCCTCTCATCGTCACTTCATTCTGCAGTGTGTCTGTTACAGCTAGAAAAGCATCAAGTTCATTTAGTCCAAAGTGCTGTGCGTCCACCCTCCTAATCAGAATTAACGAGATGTCAACGAATAACCTGTAAGCAGACATCGTAGCGCTATCATTGGTTTTATCTCAGATATTATTACATTTCTGAAACACCCAGAAATTGATAACAACTTCCTTCGATATTTGCTCACAATGTAAAAGTAAGGCACCGTTTAGCTCACATTCTTTCACAGGTCCCACATGTTTTTTTTTTTTCCTGAGGTACTTATTTGTCCAGAAACATCATTGCTTGTGTCTTCTACTTGTCCTCCCAGCTGCAAAAAGAAGTAAGTCAAAATCCTACAAATAATTCTTTGTCTATTGCGTATTTAGAACTAGTACACCCGATGCATTACATTAAAGCAACTGAAAGTGTAACGAATGTCAGACAAATGTGAACTCAGTGCTGCTTGCATCTGAAGCAAGAGTTGTTGTACCGTAGTGGGAAACGTAAGTGGCTTGCGAAGTGGAAGATGAAAGCTCACCAAGCCGTATTGTTTCGTCTACAGTCTACACTGTTAGTTCGATGCTGGAACAGGGTAGCAGATGTGAGCCTGTCTGCGTCGACGCATCTCCACTGTCTTCTAAAGACTGGGGAGGTTGTCCAGAAAGGAGAAGCACCTTAGACTACTAATCCCATGCACTGCCATATCATCTTCCATGTAATGTAAGATAAAGATCACTTCAGTTGCCAGTTTCGTCCTTGGAGTAACGTTTTTCACATACATAAGCATATATATTCTTCTCCGAAGAACTATGAACAATAAACTCTTACGAAGCTCAAATAATAACGAAAATCATCTCTTAAGGTGATGGTAATATACTGTGAGCTATATATGACAAGGATATGTGTCTGGACAGACATGTAAACCTATGTTATTTGTGCGCAAGAATTCAAGTGTTTTCCTATAGCTGTAACTGCGGCTAGAATGTATGCCTTTCGAAAAATGAAGAATGCGTTTTATTACGCGGTCTCTCAATATAACTAGGTCGCTCGCTCGTTCATAACGTCGAAATTGCCTTTTTCATCAAATATCTTGTTTGGTAGCAGCCGTTCGTGTGGGTGGAGGATCTGCAATGTTTCCATGTCGAAAGTTCACTGTCGTTCTATGTTGTTTTTAGAGCAGATACCATTCATCTAAGACATCTTTGTTACTCTGGTGGACTTTTAGGTATCTCTTCAAAAATTATTAATATTCAACAAAAACCGATGGTTAGCCAACCGTAAATAAACTGGAAATAAGAGATAGCTGCAACAGAAGAAAGTGGCGAATTTCTGAAGTGAAAATTTATTCCAATACCCTTGGCAATAAATAGTTGGCTGCAAAAGCTTAGCTAGACAGAAAGGGAACAAATATCTCTCTCTGAAAGTAAATAAAGGGGATATGAGAAGTCATTTATTGTTGTTAGATATTACCAAAAGGTGATATTTTTCAGTAAAAATTGTGGCCCAGTTTTTAGCGAAATAAGAACTGGTACACAGTTATAAAAAGTTTTGAATTATGAATATAAACGTCTGATACTTGAAAACTGACGTAAAGAATTGCAAACAAACTAAAACAAGTTAACAAGTAGCAGCGAATAGCTGTTTCCATTAATAGTTTCTCTGAAACATCTATCCGCAGTTATTACTCACTTAATTTTGCAACTCATTCCGTATTCATAATAGTTACCAGTCGCTTTTACACTATCATAAGTTTCAACAAAGGAGATGAAACAGAATTAATATTCACTGTGTTTAATGTTTAATGTTATGCAGTGTGCAAACCTTGTTTTGCTCCCTGACGTCTCACCGTGAACTGTATAAATGGTAGAAAGATTTACATGAATTAATAAATATTCGCAGAAAATGGAACTCACAAATGTGAAAGTAAAACAACGCGATTCGAAATATTTACTATAGACGTACCCATGAGAGGCAATGGACCGTGGCTGATGCAAGTGCACGAGACTAGGCACTCTATATCACAAACGAGATGAACATTGTTTATTTCAAGGCTATACTACAGACAGTCCGAAAACTAAGAATTTTACCACCACCACACACCAATAGGTGATGATGTAGATGTAGATGTAGGGAAGAGACCGTTAATTCGTAGTTGGTGTGAAAAAGAAGTTTGTTGCTTTTCCCATACCTGCTATGTCTAACGTTTTTTAGTCGAATTTCCTGAAAGAACTGCAAGAAAATCATACTTTACCCTTTCGAAGCGATAAAAAGCCAATCTGTTGTGCAATCGATTACTGCTAAGACAGATTCATGTACAACAACACCAGTATAAGTATGAGTGGATTACTGTTTCCACAGTTTGGTACCTTTCTTGAAGGACCTCAAGGTAAATTAGGAACGAAAATAGAAAAGGGCTGTTCGGTGACAAAATTGTTATACCCACTGTCTCATTTGAGACTTAACTACACTAGTACATAATTACTGAGAAGTGCCTGAGTGCATTAATTTGTCATTCTTCAAGTGAGACTGGTTTAAGGAAGATTTTTGTTTCTGCCATTCAAATAACACTTCATTTTATTGTGAAGACTTTGTCGAATAAACAAGGAACGGTTTCATTGTTAATCTACGACTTATGCAAAAAGTGCCATACTAACTATGTGACAGAAATTAATAAAAATGATGTTTGTGAAATAAATAGTTCATTTCAACTAATTGAACTCGGGAATGGTGGAAGTCATCTGCAATGTAGCATGAAGCACTGCCTCGATGTATGTTCCTCTGCTAGTCACTGTTGTGAAAATAACATCTGCAACAGTTTAGCACAGCTTAGGTGTCTATACGAACTGCCTTTCATTCAAAAACTAGTGATACGTGGAATTTTTCGTATAGTTTAGGTGCTTCAGACTCGCGTGTGTCACCTTGGATGTTTACGCTATGTAACGTTATGGTCTCTGGTCTCGACCAATCGCACGCTAGGCATGAAGGGACAGACAAATCACTGTCATAAGCGATTCCCCATGTGGCAGAAACGAGAAACGTCAAGAATAAAAAAAAAAAAAATATTTGCTATGCATCTTAGCAGCTAAAAGTTTGGCAGCGCATCTCTTTCGTGATATTCTTCCTGCACGAAATATTTTAGGTAGCATTTCGACTATCAGATTTGACCTTACCTTTGTTAGTTCCGACATAATGAACTCACAGCTACATAGAACACCTTTTGACCAATGACAGGCACTTGCAAAGTTTTGCACAGGTTCCGTTAATGTTCAAATACAACAGCGCAACCTGCAGGCTTGTCTAGCACCTTCATTTGTGTTTGACCACGCATTTCTCCCCGTTTTTACATATTTTTGTTCAACTCCTTCATATTGGCTGACACAGCTGCTATAAGACTGGTAGATTGCCGTCTGCAAATGAAACATTCACTTTTGTTTAGATCATAAAACGCCTTAGTTTCGTATGAAGCAATGTAGGGTTACTGTGTACAAGAACCACGAGCGAAAAATTGTAAGACGAACAACACAATGCTCGGATTATAAACTCTATAAGACAAACATATAGACTGTCGCCACCGCTTTTCAGTTAATACATCGAAGAAGAAATGATGGAAATAAAAGAAACGTTTAGTTGTGCAATTAAAATTCAGGATGAAGGATTATCAGTAATGTGGTTCACTTACGATATTTTTATCCTGAGTGAAAATGAGGTGGAGTTAGAGGACATATTTAATGGAATGAATGGCTAATGAGCACTCACCACAGACTGAGAGTAAAGGGTCGGAATAATGAAATCCAACGGGAATGTGACTGGCGATAAATGAAAATGAGGAATGATGAAGGAATTCTGCCACCTTGCAAGCAAAATAACACATGACGGACGAAAGAAAATGGACGTGGAAAGCAGAGTAGTACGGGCAAAGAAGACATTCCTAGGCAAAAGAAGTCGGCTAGTATCAAAGATCGCCCATGACTGGATGAAGAAATCCTGAGGATGTACAATTTGATCGCAGCATTGTAGGAAAGTGAAAAATGGGCGTTATGGGAAAAGCGGAAGAAAACAGAAAGGAAGCTTCTCAAACTTTGAACATTGTGTGAACTGATAGCGTAAAAAGTAAGACGGGTCTCCGTAGAATCACTGAGGTAGAGACTCAAGTACAAAACAGTGACAAAAAGAAGGGATATGATGATAAAACATTTGTTAAGACAGCAAGGAATAACTTCCATAGTACTAGAAAGAGCTGTAGAGTGTACAAACTGTGTGAAAACAAGCATTGCGGCGTATTAAACAAATAATTCAGGCCGTAGGGTGCGAGAGCTGGCATTAGATGAAGAGTTTACCTCAGTAGAGGAATTCTTGGTGGGCTACAAAAACCAGTAAGAAGAGTGAAGAGTCCTCATAAAAAATAGTTAGTGACACATCATTATTTCTAGTCCACATAGACGACGTTATGAATATTGGTTGTGAATATTGGCTAAAAGGAAGTTCTGTTATATATTTTTAATATTTGCGACCATTCTTCTGAAGTTGGTAGATCATTTACATTAATACTTGAAATAAGAAAAAAATACACGTCTGTTGCAAAAGAGCATATTTTCTTGCTAAAGAAACATGTTGGTTACATTCTAAGAATGGTTCATCTAATTGTTTTAGGTATCATCAGTGCTCTACCAAGGAACGAATTATTATACTTACTTCTTGCTATAAATATTTAGCACAGTTTTTAGAAACGTTTATTCAACTGAAAAAATTACAGTTATAGGTTTCAAGTGGCTACGGCCATGCCGCAGTGGATACACAGGTTCCCTTCAGATCACCGAAGTTAAGTGCTGTCTGGCGTGGGCAGCACTAGGATGGGTGACCATTCGGGCCGCCATGCGCTGTTGCCATTTTTCGGGGTGCACTCAGCCTCGAGATGCCAATTGAGGAGCTACTCGATCGAATAGTAGCGGCTCTGGTTAAAGAAAACGATCGTAAAGACAGAGAGAGCGGTGTGCTGACCACTCGACCCTCCTATCTGCATCCTCATCTGAGGATGATACGGGGGTCGGATGGTCCCGGTGGGCCACATGAGGCCTGTTGACGATGTGCATAGGTCTCCAGTGCCGACTGCTATCAACACAACATATCACTGCCACGGGAGATGGTTGCTGAACAACCGAAACTTGTAATACGACGCAATGACTGTGATGTGGTCCATTGGATAACCATTTCAAAAATCAAACTTAATCACGATACACTTCTCCAGCAGTGCACAATGTTAGTCTTTATAATACATTATGACTCAGTAGTTTAATATACTGTCGTTCAAGATTCTGTTACGTAAATGACTAAAAAATTACGTAATGTAAGTTCTCAAAACAATCATTTCGTTTGTGAACATCTGATGACGCCTGTAACAGGAGAAATGTCTTTCACTGGAAACGAAGCAAAACTCAGTGGTAGAAGTTGAGTAATTGTTCCCTTTATCTTCAAGGAAAGGAGGATATTTGTAGTGCCGTCAGTAAGCTGACATTACTACAAAATAACGAGTGGTTTATCTGGCTATAATTTTTGTTCCCGCCGAAGGAATGACATATCGGGTATCACAGACTGCCATGCAATCGGCAAAGAGCATCTCATGTAGCACATTTACAGACAGACCTACTTCAAAGGTTCCCGCACCATAAATACAAATCATACAGATTTGAGTGAGCACAAATCTATAGGGACACACACAATCAAAATACACAATAAACTGTGTCATGTTTTGTCTACGTATGCCAAAACGTTTATTTAGTTACAGATTCTTTTCCAGCTTCTTTGCGACGTTTTGAAAATTCGTTGTTCCTCACCAGAGGATACTTGTGTAGGTAATTCATCCCGTAAATACAGAGAGATCTTCAGTAGTGTTTATTCACTACTGTAAACTGAAACAACGGTGCTGTCTTCTCCCAAGCAACACTGTAATGCGAGCGGACTCTGACTTCGCAGCGGGAACAGTGATTACGTTTGGGGGAGAAGGCACAAATCCCTGCTATGCAGTGTCAGTTCGTAAGTGATTTATGGGCTGCTGGGTGCCAAGCAAACTTGGTAACACCAGGCTAACCCAATTTTAACGGACGCTATGGGCAGATCTGTTATCGACAGGCCACTCCATTTAGCTGCAAGACTTATAATCGCTGGCTTCCAAGGACGCCAAAATAGTGTTGACACCTTGTCTCCTTCGAAGATGGAGTATAATAAATTACAGTTAGAAAATACACGTCCTTAACGAAGAGAAATACTGAAGAAGGAACATTTGCAGCACAAGGCGAATAATCGCACATTGTACTTTGTTGTACACTTTATGATTGATTGTCTACTAGTAAATGGGTGACATTCTTCATTGTCGAAGGCAAATTTATCATATTTACGACTCATGAAGACCATCCACTGCGGCTATCCACATTCTTGAGAGAAGAGTCGCATATACAGTTTTTTTTCTATACATCGGGAGAATTAAACCAACACGTTAGTAAATGACGGAGCTGTTAATGTCGAAGATGTTTTTCTCTATGACCATGTACTGTGGCGCACCTCAGGGTTTTAGATATCGAAAAGCACGTTCCGCAGTAATTCCTAAGAGTATCTTTGTATTTAGAAGCAGAATTATCCTATTTATGACAGTTAAGAAGCTGTACGAAGATTCAGATGCTTATAAAAATATAACTCTTACACAGAAGATTACAGCAACCAGCCACTTTTTATAATGCTCTTTATTTACTTAAACAGTGCCGTTACCGGTTTCGAACCGATAGGTTCATCTTCAAACTGCTAGTTCACGTTTTACATTACATTTTGAGTTTTGCTTTCCCTTATAAAAATTGCCGGGAGAAAACAGATACAGATCACCCATCCCACCACCAACAGGACAGCTAAATAACGCTTTAAACATCGGATTGAAGAGCAGTGCGTCAGCAGTGTCCTATGAAATGGTAGGGTAAGAATGTTTACATATGTTAGCCACCTTATGCATACGAATTTTTTCAAGTTACTTGCTAATGTCTGGTTCTATATATAACACTAACACCCATTTGCCATTATGTTAATATTCGTCAAACTTCAGGAATGAGTCGAAATAAATTCGCTCAATGCGAAGATATTGCCATCAATTGGGATAGGTACCGATGTAATACCTGTTAGTAACAGTTGAAAATTTGTGCTGTACCGGGACTTGAACCTGGATATCCCATTTATCACCAGCGTTCTGCTGAAGCACTTCATCTATCAGTGCGCTCCCCTTGACCGACCCCAACTTCCATATGCCAAACTGCCTACGTCCGTATACCATAGGAGTTCACGGATAGCTGAAGTGGTAAGGCGACTGCTCATTATAAGTGAGAAAACCGGGTTCGAGTCCCGGGCAGGAACGGATTTTCATGTGACTAATAGGTAGTCCACATACAAATGTCACAGCTGATGCCAGGATATTAACATTCAGCTAGTTTATTTCGAATTAATTTCTAATGGCTGTCACCTGTCATTAATGTCTATTTATCCAGACATGCAAGTATACAAGTTCAGTAACAACGAGTAAGAAAGAGGAAGGAACAACACAATGTTGATTTTGATTGTAAATTATCATAATTCACAAACAATGAAACTTGTCGAGTAAATGGACAGAGCGCTACGGATTATACTACAGATTCCACTTATAATTAGCCGTGCTATACTTGGCATCAGTACGCGATAAAATGTTTTGATACAAGCCGTTTCGTAAATTTTTAGTGTATCTGCGCCTCAGCATGCTGCCAGTGTCTAGTTTTGCTGCTGTTTCACCGTCACAATAGCACGTAACTTCTGGGGAGGACAAGAGCAACTGTGTTTATTTAACCCACTTGCACAGTGCTCTTTGTTTCCCACTTTGCCCTGTGTGGACGAGTGAGTGCGAGAATGGAAGTAGTCTGAAGTTGCCTCCTGCGTGTCCAGAGTTTTCATGGAGCGGTGTAATCGCACAGCATACTTAACTTGCAGACAAGTATGCTGAAACCAGAAAGGTCTGGTCAGCGACCACGAGATGAAGTCTATTTTTGCACGCTACACGTGCACGATTGTTAACACCCCTGAGTGAGTGCAGGATGGGCGCTACCGAAAAAGGGAACCCTGACATTCTTGCGTTGGGGCTTATAAGTACTGGACGCTTTTGTTTAGCTTTCAACTGTTATCATGGACAAAGGCATTCGTTAATCTAGTTTAAATTTAGGTTGCAGTTAATTCTTTCCATGTCATTGCAGCGGTTAGCATGTGTTCCATGATACATTATTATTCTTAACTCTCTTGCGCAAATCCGTGTGCTGAATGTAACTTCGCGTGATTCGCTTGGGGTCATTAGTGAAGCTGCAAAATCTATGCTACCCTGGGTATAATGTTACAGCAACGTGAGCGGCTCTATTTTCAGTGCGAATTTTATCGTTTTCTTATTTGCATCCTGAGTTCTAAGTGGTGTATTTTCGCGGTTATGTGTGACTGACAGTCCAAATTACGGCACTCAGTGAATCACACGCCCCTTATTTTGAGATTATTGATAAATGGCACTGTTGAAATGACAGAACTCGAAACTCTGATTGTAATGAATGCTCACGTGCAGATCGAATTTCTGTTTATTTTGCGGTCTTTTAATTTACTGGTGATACTCTATGGGAAACTCAGGATGGGAAGCAGTGAAAAATCTTACTGGGATGCTTTGCTACGCCCCTACTCAAAGAGGCCACATCATTAAGTGATACGACCGGCTGATGATGATAATCATGATTCTATGGCCCTCAGATGCACAAGTGCAATGAACCTGATCACCATTGATGACCAATTCAAATAGTGTTTGACACAGATTACTCTAACTGTGAGTATATGTGGAGAACTTCTTTTATTTTCTATTTGTTATATATTCGTCTTACTTTATGTGAAAACCGTGTAAACACCACATCCAGCTATATGCACTCTCCTGGTGCTCCCACTCACCCATGAGTCTCAGCAAGCAGTTATGTTGTATAAGTGAGTTCGTTGGGGCCCTGCATGTATCAGTAAATTTCCCGTATTGTTCCGTCATCCTCGAACATAGGGGCTATTCTTGATTGTATTCGTTGGTTTATTTCATAAGGGAGCGTCATTAAGCGACTATAGCAGAATAGTAATATAGTGGGATTGTATAACAGCATGAGTCTCATGCTTTTGTGACGATTCATAACTCATGAATAAACTCACCTCATGTTGAAGTAATCTCCAGACAATTTATCACACCTCATAATATGTAATGTATCTTCCCATATCCATCCTATATGAGACCCAAGACCCAAAAGTAAAGTATCTTAGATATATCTTCAGTTAAGGAAAGAGTGTTTCTGAGTAAGGCAATATCGCTCTCCTCATGACGTATTCTTTCTTGTCTCTGTGCATCTGTCAAGAAATCCGGTACTGACGCTAGTCATCCGTTGGGCGTATAGAATTATAAGAATATTTTACTTATTGGGCCATTCACGTGGTTGAACGTAACTTATTAGATGGAAATGTCGGACTCTGAATATGACGCGCGTGAGCAAAATCTCAGTAAGCGACCTCAGCCGGTCCTAAAGCACGACGTAAAATTGCGAGAAGTAGAATCGATCTGTACACTCTCGTTCCAGCATCTCTCTGTGTCCCTATTAATAAATAAATTACACCCGATCAGGTTCTAATGGCTCTGAGCACTATGGGACTCAACTGCTGTGGTCATTAGTCCCCTAGAACTTAGAACTACTTAAACCTAACTAACCGAAGGACATCACACACATCCATGCCCCAGGCAGGATTCGAACCTGCGACCGTAGCAGTCGCACGGTTCCGGACTGCGCGCCTAGAACCACGAGACCACCGCGGCCGGCACCCGATCAGGTCATGGGCGTGTAATTTTTACGTGTCAGCATCGTTCGTTTTCTGTCGGTTTCAGACTTATTCACCGAGCGATGTGGGTAGCGGTTAGCGCACTGTACTCGCATTCGGGAGAACGACGGTTCAAACCTGCTTCAGGCAAATGCAGGGATGGTTTATTTTCAAGGGAATGGCCGACTTCCTTGAACCATCCTTCCCTAATCCGATGGGACCAATGACCTCGCTGTTTCGTCCCTTCCCCCCCCCCCCCCCCCCCCGAATTCCGAAATCACAAATAAACCAATCAACCAATTAAGCGTATCCAGCTACAGTACTCAAGTAAACCGCATTATGCTCCATGACCTTCTAGGTCATTTGATGTACCTTGTACACGTACCTTGCACACCAGCACCACAACTGGACATCTACTGAGTGGCGATAGATGAGTTTTAAAGATGAATCATGCTTTTTGCTCCATCGGACAGATAACAGACTCCCTGCAACAGTCATCGGAAGGGCCAAGGGCTGAGCATTCCCTTGGCGATCTTGTCTTTCTGGATGGCGCAATGGATCAAAGCAAGTATGCATTATACTTGGGGACCATGTCCACCCCTACACGCAGTTTGTTTCTCCTCGAGAAAATAGCACCTACCAGCAGGATAATGCAACATGTCACACAAATGGTTCAAATGGCTCTGAGCACTATGGGACTTAACTCCTGAGGTCATCAGTCCCCTAGGGCTTACAACTACTTAAACCTAACTAACCTAAGAACAGCACACTTAGCCATGCCCGAGGCAGGATTCGAACCTGCGACCTTAGCGGTCGCTCGGTTCCAGAATATAGCGCCTGGAACCGCTCGACCACACCGGCCGGCCACGTCACACAGCTCGCAGTATTGGTACATGGTTCCGAAGAGCACCAGGATGAGTTTACCGTAATCCCTTGACTAGCAAACTTTGCGGATGTAAACCTAAACGAGACTGTCTGACCACTTCAATCGAGCTGTAGGTACCATGAATCTTAAACAGAAAAACGTAGCGCATCAGGCCACAGCACTCGGGTCCGCATGACTCCTCATCTCTGTCGGTAGGTTCCAGTAGGTCATTGACTCTCTTTCTGCACGTCCTGTAATGGTCCGCATTCTAAAAGGTGATTTTTCGTGCTTTTGACAGATGGTCACAGTAATGTGACTGGACATTGTATCAGTAAAGGAGATACTACAAATGGTAATGATTTTTGTTTTTAGAACAGCAAAACAAATGATGATGGCCGTAGTAGAGAGAAATGTAAAATACAATTTGAGGATAGCAAGAAAATCGTATTTGAAAATGAGGAATTTCTTATCAAGTAATACCAATTTAACTTTTAGGAAGTATTTTCTATGGGGTTTTGTCCAACATACAGCACTGTAAGGAAATGGAACGTATAACATAAGTAGTTCAGAAAAGAAGAGAATAGGAGATTTATAAATGTGATGTTACTGAAGAATGCTAAAGATTGTAAGGGTAAATGTAATCCCACCCCCTACTGTAGCTTCTTTCTTACAAGCATCATAGTCTAAATAGAACTCCAACTGTTATGTATCTGGAAACATCGGTATATCACGGCGAATGTTACTTACAGTTGCCACATCACGATAAAGAATTAGTCGAAGCTACTCTTTATATTAGATACAGAACTTTAACTGGTGCCTGTTTCATATTTTCAGGTTCCGTACAGATGATTTCTGTTGACGACGTCATTAGCAGCGCTTTTAAATTTAACGTATGGCCCTAGTAACCTAGTTTTATAGCATGAGAACACGACGAACTCTCCTTTGTACCCGCTGTGAAGTTCTGGTAAGGGACTTCTTCAGTAATTCAGGATGTTTCCTAAAAAGCTGCTTGACGTTGCAGATATCAGTCACGTGATCGCTGTGAATTTTTAGTGACGTGTATGACTGAATTCGTTTACTGCTTTAATATGATTATATTGGTATGTAATACTATTAATGTTAAGTACTGTGTACTTTTCTGCATTGTGATGCGGTGTTAGGACCATCTATTTCCTTACTGACTCCGTGTCTTCAAAAGATCGTGTCGCTACTGGACGTTTTCAGATATAATGGATACTATAAATTGTTTAATTAAAACCTATACAATGTGATTGTTCTCTTGTTTGCATTTACATCGACTTATATACAAACTTACAGTTTTCACTGTATCATTTGCTACTTCCTAGTATGATAAGATTTTCCTACACTAATCACTCAAGTTTCACAACCTGCTAGTTTTAAGAGAAATCGAAATACGGATCGTCCACAATACCTACCATCTTCTGAAAATTCGAAACAATAAGAAATATTGTTGTTCCACTGAGGTACCATGGCCCGTAGCTCACTGCAACTGTGATGTTGAAAATTGATGCAGTAAGTCGCATGACTGTGTTTCTGTGCAGCTCCTATAGCGACAACCACCGTGTGACCAGGGGGAGGGGGGGGGGGGGTTGCTGCCAAGCGCCTCGTCTTCACTAGAATCACTGCTGCATTAAATGATTTCCACTGTGGTGGCTTCGGTTCAGTGTGATATCTGTTTTCCTTGCGCTACAACAAGAAAACTTTGCACCCAAATAAATGTGTAGTCACAAGCGATATGTGGATATAACTTGCGAGCTTTTGAGTGCACTGGCGATCCACTGCTGGTTGCAATTTAATGTTTTAAATCATGCTTAATTTCTTCCTTCGTAAGAGTGGATTTTGTCAGGTCGGAAATTTTTTTAAGTAGTTCAGAGTATTTACAGTTAGCATGGAGCGAACTGACCGTATGAGACAAGTCAACATCACATTGTAGTGCAATCACATGTATCTGAGTATTGCTGTCAAGTAATAATTTTTTTCCAGGTCTATCAATAAGCCAAACTGATGAAGAAATTCTGTGCCGATTGTACCTTTTGTTGTGTTAGCTACAATGAAAAGCCACTCGAAACTACGAATTTAACTTTAATCAAGATTCAGTAACTTTGATCCATAAGTTTTAATCTCAGATCCATTTGCAGCATCTTTAACCTTATCCTTGAGACACGCTGGTACAACAGAAACCGCTGTCAACCAGAAAACGAAACTCTGAAGTTTTATCTCTCACAAACAATCGATATTGGCGGCCCGATATAACAGTTGCGGCAGAACACACAACCCCTACTGCATCTGCCGATTGGAGTTTCCGTCACTATTACACTGGCAAGGTTGGTCACGCTTCTCAGGGCTGAAGTTTGAGCTGCGACAAAAATGAAAATAGCAGTACTTACCTGAAGTATTGTACTTCGGATTGCTGTGGCCTCTGCTAGGACAACTTCGTCGCAATTGATACTGTTGCTCCCTCGATCTGCATTTTCGGACTTCAGTTTCCAGCTCTTCGACCATTACAAGGAGATCTTTCACTGCTGCAGAAGAATTAAGCGGCAAAGGGGACACTTCCTCTGAGGATGTTTGAAGTTAATGAGTGCCTTACATCACTGTCATCCGATCAGCCATCTGCGCTAATCTGTCCACATTTTCTTCGGATATTATTAAAACATTTCGGACGCTACCAGGAAGTTTGTCTAGCCACAGAGCATTTGAAATTTTATCTGAAAAGTTCGTTCCTCCATAGTTTTACATTTTCCAAAGCACTGGAATGGGTCTCCTAAGAGCAGTTTCTTATTCGCAAACTATTTTTTTTAATTTGACCTTCTCCACTTTCCTTACAAGGCATAACAGTCGTTTATTAGCTAAAGAGTATTTGTTGCTTTCGTGGGTGAGTCACCTAACATTACCGCTCGATATATTTCGTAAACCACATCAAATACTGACGAATCGATTCCACAGACAGAACGAGAGGAGAGGAGCTAGTGTAATTGGTTAATACAAAACATAAAAAAATGCACGGAAGTTTTTTTTTAACACAAACCTACGTTTTTTTAAATGGAACCCCGTTAGTTTTGTTAGCACATCTGAACATATAAACAAATAAATAATCAGTACCGTTTGTTGCATTGTAAAATGCTAATTACACCCGGAGATATTGTAACCTAAAGTTGACGCTTGAGTACCATTCCTCCGCTGTTCGATCGTGTGTATCGGAGAGCACCGAATTACGTAGCGATCCAAAGGGAACGGTGATGGACCTTAGGTACAGAAGACACTGGAACAGCATATTACGTCCACATACTAACACCTTTTTATTGGTCTTTTTCACTGACGCACATGTATATTACCATGAGGGTTGAGGCACACGTACACACGTGGTTTCCGTTTTCAATTACGGAGTGGAATAGAGTGTGTCCCAACATGTCAGGCCAATAGATGTTGAATGTAGTGGCCATCATTTGCTGCACACAATTGCAATCTCTGGCGTAATGAATGTTGTACACGCCGCAGTACATCCGGTGTAATGTCGCCGCAGGCTGCCACAATACGTTGTTTCATATCCTCTGGGGTTGTAGGCGCATCACGGTACACATTCTCCTTTCACGTACGCCACAGAAAGAAGTACAGAGGTGTAAGATCAGGAGAACGGGCTCGCCAATTTATGCGTCCTCCACGTCCTATGAAACGCCCGTGATCCGTGTTTGTTACAACACGCAACTGAACGTCGGAGGTTTCAAGCGTCAACTTTAGGTTATAATATCTCTGGATGTAATTAACATTTTATAATGCAACAAATTCCACTGATTACGTATTTGTTTACATGTTGAGCTGTGCTAACAAAACTAACGGGGTTCCATTTAAAAAAACGTAGGTTTGTGTTAAAAAACATACTTCCGTGCATTTTTTTATGTTTTGTATTAACCAATTACACTAGCTCCTCTCCTCTCGTTCTGTCTGTGGAATCGATTCGTCAGTATTTGATGTGGTTTACGAAATATATCGAGCGGTAATGTTAGGTGACTCACCCACGAAAGCAACAAATACTCTTTAGCTAATAAACGACTGTTATGCCTTGTAAGGAAAGTGGAGAAGGTCAAATTAAAAAAAATAGTTTGCGAATAAGAAACTGCTCTTAGGAGACCCATTCCAGTGCTTTGGAAAATGTAAAACTATGGAGGAACGAACTTTTCAGATAAAATTTCAAATGCTCTGTGGCTAGACAAACTTCCTGGTAGCGTCCGAAATGTTTTAATAATATCCGAAGAAAATGTGGACAGATTAGCGCAGATGGCTGATCGGATGACAGTGATGTAAGGCACTCATTAACTTCAAACACCCTCAGAGGAAGTGTCCCCTAAACAGTTACACTAGCCCCTCTCCTCACGTTCGGCCTGTGGAATTGGTTCGTAAGTATTTGGTTTGGTTTACGAAATATATCCAGCGGTAACGTTAGGTGACTCACCCTGTATATTCTACAAATCCGGCTCCAACTGTGCTATCAAAAAAATTAATTTGATTGCTTGAGTCTGTATTCCCGCTGTATTATGCTTCAAAATGACAAAACAATAACTTAGAAACTTTCACACTAATGCTGCCCACTTCAATTTTCGTATCATTATGTGGGATATCTATGTTATTATATTTGAATCTTGTTTAGATACCGTTGGGGTCACCATTTGTTGGCCTTCTTGATCAATTAATCTAGGAAACTTCTCATTTGTTACAGGACCAATATCACTATGCAGCAACAAAACAACTGAACTCTAGAACTCTTACTCGGTGCATTACAAAATGTCATTTTTTTAAGAGAAAAATAAAGTTAATAGAAATACTGTAGTTTATGAATATAAACGTAATATTACACTGTCTTCTGTTAACGAAGTAGAAAAATGTTACTTTAGTAATTAAACTATTTCTTCTCCACGAAGAAAGCGGAACAAGGATAGTGTTCCGCTGCAGATAGGTCATGAACTGTGATTACAGAAGCATCTTGGCCCGTGGGTGCCGCCTACGATACGAACAACTGCAAGGCAGAGGAGTTGAGCGGGTTATTGCGCATCAAGTTTGTAGGCGCACTACAGTTAGTTGCTGGTGCTTGCGTTGTGTAGGAAATATCTTCACTGATTGTCTGAACAAACCGTAACAGAAAAAATTAAACTGCATGATAACTGGTCCACCATTAACACAGCACATCCAGTTGTTAGTATCTGGAAACGAAAGAGAATTTAGGAAAGGGAATTTAAGTTCAGGTAGAGGAAATAAAAACTGTAAACTTTGCCGATAACATTGTAATTCGTTCGGTGATGGCGAAGGCAAAGGAAACGACTCGAAACGAAGTGGAGATTGTTCTGAAAGGTCATGAGAATATGCACGTCATCAACAGTAAAATAAAGGTAACTAAATGAGTAATCTTAAGTTATGTGATTCTGAGAAAAATAGGTTAGGAAGCGAGACATGAAAAAGTACTAGATGAGTTTTTCTATTTGGACAGCAAGATAAATTGACCAACGATGATCAGAGTACAGACAAAATAAAAACTGGACTAACAACAGCGAGAAAAATATTTCTGCAAAACATTTTAAGTGACATTTATTTAAGTGTTAGCAAGTCTCTTATGAACGCATTTGTCTTGCGTGAGGCGTTCTGTGGAAGTAAAACAGGAGCGATAAGTGGTACAGCCAAGATGAGCATAGACTGTTTTGACATGTGGTCTACAGAACAATGATGAATATTAGATGGGTAGATCGAATAACTAAAGAAAATATTAAGTTGAACACTAACCTTCGGTTATTTAAGCTGGTTAAACTCCACGACTGGTGGATTTCCGTTAATTAAATACGTACCATTATTACTATCTAGAAACGAAAGAAATTTTGCGAAGAGAATTAAAGTTGAGGAAGAAGAGATAATAATTGCCTGTAACGTTGTAAATCTGCTAGAGACAGCAAACGGACTTGCAAGATCAGTTGAACGATTTTTAGGGTTTTGCCTCCCTTCGACATAACTAACGAGAAAGTACCGACTGCAAAAGGGAGAAAGAAGTGCCAGTGACGAAACGTAACGGAAGAATTGATCGGTTCATAGGGCACATCAACGGATAGGCCATTTTGGTTATGTACGTGAGTTGAGGGGAGCTGAGGGTAAAAATTGGAGAAGGGTGTCAAAGACTTGAGCACAGTAAAAATGATGAAGTGGACAAATATTGCAATAGATATGCAGAGAAGAAGGTTGCACAGAACAGACTGGTACAGAGAGCTGCATCAGACAAGTTTTTGGATGAAAGATAAGTACAACTATAGTATCTGAAATACTGAATATGATTACCGACCTCAAGAGATACGCCGTCGTTACACTTTACCTGGCAAGTGCAGATGAGCAGGCCACAAAACGTAATTCCATTGAGTTGTCCTAAATACGTTTTGAAAACAAATTCTGTACATGAATAATTCTAATAAAAGTGATTGTCACAGACTGCTCGACGTACAACGAAAAAAATCTGGTTGAATGTATGTGCTACATGACGTAGTTGTCACTTTCCGTGCGATAATTGCAAAAGGCAATGGGGAAACCTTCCGAAGAAGCAATTATAACGAAAGACGGACACAGAATTATGTTTAAACGTGAATATGGCAACTAAAGATCCACCAAGTGAAGTAAGGAAACAGGATGAAAAGTCTTCCAGCTCATCGTACTGTGAAACCTTTGTTGCAAGCCACGCTGTATTCTCACACACGGAACGTAAAATGCCTTTACCTTGGCAAGAATTGATAAAGTAGTGTAGTTAATGCGGAAACGAGGAAATGAGAGTGCTGTTTCTGCCGTGAAGAGTTCAGAGTGATACAGAATGGAGACTAAGACCCAATTTGGAATGGGGTTGTAACAATAGTCTATTCTGGAGGATACTTAGTAGTAAATTTCTGCTGTCATTCAAGGGTAATATCATCACATAAAAAATTCATGTTACCACTGTATTTCGCTTGTGTGAATACTGTTTTAATCGCGAATATTTTTAATAAAATGACCACTTCCAAGTCATGATAAAGAGATGAAAAATATTTGTGGACAAAATGAAGATTTGCTGAAGACATATTACTGGCAGAACATAATGGCTGTAGGTGACGTAAATCCTGTGTTTGGTTGTTATACAGCAAACAAAACTTCAAGCAAAAAACAGGAATTCACAGAATGAAATGAAGACGACTGATGAACAAAATACGACCATACGGAATATAAGACCAGGTGCATGAATGGATTCAACAGTTTGTAGCAAGCAGGACGCAGTTTCGGGAGTATTTATATATAACGTGTGTGCGTGGCAAAACTTGCAGAGTATCGAGCACTGGTGAAGAATTGCGGAGTGATATTTTTGAAGATGGTCTTCGTGTTCTGGAAAACTGAAAGCTGGTAAACCTTACTAAACGTCCAGTCCAGGACAGAAGACGTCTCTTTACGAGCAAACATATGAGTATCAAAGGGAGAAAGACTATCGTTAAATCTTTTGACTGGCGTTTGCTGCTCTGTAGAATTAACAGCTGACTGTAATTGAAATAAAAACAACAGAAACCAGATCGAAAATCATGTAGAAATGAGGGAGAGTTACCAAACCAAGCTGGACAGAAAGAAAATAAAAACAGATAGCAAATAAATTAAGAAAATAATCATCTGTGTCAACAGATATAATGTAGGATTTGTGGATAGCTGATAACCATCTTTGAGGTGGGTAAAACTCAAGAAGCAATTCGTAGAAGATCCGAAGAGGACACTGAGGAGCCCTAACTATAAAAACCGACCAAAAGCAAGACAACGAACAAAGTGGCTGGTGGGAGAAGGCAAATTCCAGCCTTCGTTTTCGATGGGCAGCAGTCAACATGTGTGCATGAACCAGGCTACTGCTGCGAAGGGCCATAACAGCAGTGTTTCCAACACGATCGTCAAGGAGACACCTTTGTCAGCTTCTTAGGTCACCTGGGTGGTCCGTTGCTCAAAAGTTGCACTTTAATTCCCAGTAGAAATCTCCACTGCCGCCATTCATGCCTATCATCTATGGCCGGTGGTGCGACGCAGTTGCCTCAGCGGCGGTTTTGGATAGCACTATTTTGCTCTGCAAGGTATACTTTAACCAGAGTAGCATACCAATAGTTTGCAGACTTAGCCGTTTCGGAAATGCTCCCACCTTTAGCCCGAAAGCCAATGATAGTGCCGTTTAGAACGTCAGATACGAAAAGGACTGCACTGATTTCCACATCTCACCGACACTCTTCATGTACGTTACACTACCAGTGCTGCCACCTGCAATCTGTCAGTCTTTATTGCATGTTAACATCTATCATAGAATGTCACTACATTAAAGCGAATGAAGCATATATAACCGCCTCAGCATCGTCCGATTTATTTCGAGCACACATTATTATGCCCGTCTTCATTCTGTTGACGTTCTTCTTATAAGCTTTCTTCAATAGAATATCCATTCCGCTGAATTGATTTTCCAGGTCCAATGCCGTCGTTGACAGAATTGCATTGTCATCGGCAAAGAGCCAGTTTTTTTTATATCTTCTCCTTCAACTTTAATTCGTTTTCGATGTTTGCCCTTGATTTTCTTCACACCTTCCTCTTGTGCAGACAGAACAAGCTCGGGTGTAGGTAAAAGCCCTGTCTCGGTCCCTTATCAATTAAAGCATCAGTTTCATTTTCTTTGCCTCCTGCTGCCTACAAAATTTCATACCTCGTAATTCAGTTAAGACTGTCAAAAGTGTAATAAATCTACAAATGATATTAATCATAGCCTTGCCTTTCTTCAACCTATATTCTAGGATGAGTCGTGGGTTCTGTATTGCTCAATGCGTTTTTTAATTTCTCGGGACTCCATAGTGATAGTTCTCAATAACCGCTTCCGCCAATTTTTTCTTTAAATAATTTGTGTCAATATTCTGAAAGCATAATTTATTAGTCATGGTTCGCTGGTATGGACACCTGTCAGTATCTACTGGCTTTGGAATTAGAATTATTACATTTTTCTTGAATTCTGGGGTTATTTCGCCTTCCTCACATTTGTTGTACCAAAAGTGGAATAATTCCTAGACAATGTCGTGTATTCCAAGGGTGTTGTTCTTACTTAGGTTTTGCAGTGGTCTCTCTAATTCTTCTTGCACTATCGTAACACCCTCAATGTGTAGGCTGTTGTATAATATTGTCCTTACTGCAAGCTACACTTATAAATTCAGATTTTTATACACTTACATTTAATATGTGAACTTATAGCTTTCCTTTTTCGAAATTCCTACATTACTGTCATGTTGAGTTTCTGTATTTTCATTATACCACTATGTACAATATTGAGTTTTATTTACGATGTCAGTTTCAGATTGCACTAGAAAATGTCTTCAATATAAATGCCGAAACACGTCGCGGAGCCGCCCGGGGTGGCCGAGCGGTTCTAGGCGCTACAGTCTGCAACCGCGCGACCGCTACGGTCGCAGGTTCGAATCCTGCCTAGGGCATGGATGTATGTGATCTCCTTAGGTTAGTTTAAGTAGGTCTACGTTCTAGGGGACTGATGACCTGAGAAGTTAAGTCTCATAATGCTCAGAGCCATTTGCACCATTTTTTGAACCCATCGTGGACTAAATTAAACAGCTTGTTTCTTCCCAAAATTCTCGAGGCCATTGAAGAGGATCGGTTTTAAAAGTGAAGGTGTAGCGTACGTCTTATTATGCTTGAATGAGTATTCCGTGATACTGTTTCCTCATAGATTTTTATTACAGGCTATGACAATTTTACCTTTAATGCCACGATAATTTGGGTAGAGTAAGTCCATGAATGTAAGTACAGCACATGATACTACCTCCCCTTGAACGCAAAGTTTCCCGCAGGTGATAGTTCTGGCCGCCAACTTGGCCGCCCTCTGCTGCAAGGACACACGAGGGAAGCGCAGCCGCCCAGGGGCGGGAGTGCTGGCTGCCCCTCGGCACTGTGCTGGCGCCGCTCGTCCTCGCCGCCCCCGCCAACGGCCACGCCCCTCTGGGACTCGGCTTGGTCCAGGGGCACCCCATCACTGGCTGACCGCTCAACACCAGTCTATACGTGTTTTACGTATCTATGTGCACTTCGTTTCTGTTGGTAAAGTGTCTGTAGCTCACTGGTTTTTTCCTTATACTCACTTGCTGTTCTCATAGTTTGTCCGAACTGTTCTCGAGCGTGATTTCTCTACTGTCAGTCATGCAATATGTTCTTGAATAGTTAACACTAGTAGTAGTTATCAGCAATTTACCATCTTGTTTAGTATGAAGCTCTTCGTTCTATTAAGTTTTCCTGTCTGCAAACCAAATACTGATTTCTGTCTTTTCCTTCTACAAAACTCCATATTTTTCGTTTCTTTATCTCTCCTCAGACACTTTCAGAGCCATATTAATCGTACCTCTCTTTATTTCTTCAACTGACTGGACATATTTTATGGTTTTATAGAATGTGGGTCTGAGAAGCAGTACAGACTGAACACATTATGTCCTACTGGCAAATAGTCAGCACACATTCAGGAAGTACCGTTCTGGTGAAACACAACTAGTGCTTTACTCACACGAAGTAATGAATGCTTCAGATCGAGCATTTCATATTAATTCCATATTGCTAGTTTTCCGTAAGGTTTTGGACACCTCTTTTTTCAAGCAACTTGTAAGCAAATTGTGAGGCCACGGAGTATCGGCCAAGTTGTACGACTAGATTTGTAATTTTCTGTCAGAAGTCCTGCAGTTGTAGTAGCTAACGGGAAGTCATCGAGTAAAAAAAGAAGCGAAATTTGGCGTTCCCCAAGGAAGTTTTATAGGCCCTCTTCTCTATGTAATCTATATAAACGATTTATGAGACAATCTGAGAAGCTGCCTTAGACTGTTTGTAGATGATCTTGTCATTTACCGCCTCGTAAAGTCACCAAAAGATGACAACTAATTGCAAACCGATTTAGATAACATATCTACATGGTGCGAAAACTGGCAGTTGACTCAGAATAATGAAAAGTGTGAGGATATGCACGTGTGTACTAAAAGGAATCCTGTAAATCTCCGTTACTCCGAAAGTCAAAAAAATCTAAAAGCTGCAGTTAATTATCTAGGAAGTAAAATTACGAATAACTTAAATTGTAACCGTCACAAAGATAATGTCATGAGTCTTGGTCGCGCGGTTCCACACTGTAGCGCCTAGAATCGCTCGGCCACCTCGGCCGGCTCCTAAGTTTTATTGACCAAAATTAGGAATCACTTGAATTGTAGCGATCACATAGATAATGCTATGGGGGATGCGACGGAAGGACTCCGTTTTGTTGGCAGAACACTTGGAAGATTCAACAGGTCTGCTTAAGAGGCTGACTACACTACGCTCGTTCGTCCTCTGCTAGAGCATTGCTGGTTGGTAAGGGATTCGTATCAGGCAGAGTTAATGGACGACATCGAAAACGTTCAGAGAACGGCAGTTAGTTTTGCATGACTGCGAAACAGGGCAAAGAGTGCCACGACTACGGTAAGCATGTAGGGGTGATAATCATTAAAACAAAGCCGTCTTTCGCAGCAGCACCATATTTTCACGAAATTTTGAACTTTCTCTTCCCAATGTGAAACAATTCTTGTGGAGTCCGTCTGCATGGAGAGAAATGATCATCCTGCTAAAATAAGTAGGAGCTCGCACAGAAAGATTTGTTTTTTCCCACGCGTTCTTCGATCACGGACCGACAGAGAAATACCTTGAACGTAGTTCGATGAATCATCTACCACGCACTTAATTGTGAATCGAATAGTGGATATAGATGCAGATACGTCTTTCTCCAGATCAGCATTTGTTATCACTTACAGGAAATCCCCATTGTTGACGATTAGATTAGAATCTTTCGAATCCAGAGCGTAGGTGACTGAGCGCACGTCAGGTTGCCCGTGTTTCTTGGTGGCTAGGATGTAGACTTTTAAATGGTTGTGGGCAATGGGGATCATTTGCAGTATGCATCATCTATGATTCATCTTTGCTTTCGATGAAGTTGTTTGCCAGATCTTCCGGGGACCTATTAAACTTTCTGCTGGTTTCAGTTAATACTCCATTAGTGCATAATCATGTAATGGATCCCAAAGCTTGTTTCCAGATTTGTTCTCCATGGTGGCAGCAGCTGCATGACTGTTGCGGAATGAGCTCATATACCTAGTGATGCCTCTACACATCTATTTCCGTGGTTGTTTACCTTTCTAAGGGCACAAACTTGCGCCAGACACAAATATAAATTTTGCTGCGGGGTAACATACTGGTAAAGTAGTGGTTCCTAAAGTTCGTAGTTGAGAGTCCTATGAACTACCAGTTATTTCACTAAAGATGTTATCTCTCACTTTCACTTTAAACCTTATACATCTGTAAAACTGACAATATGTTAACTTGCGATGGAGCGGGAAGCGTAAATATTCTGATTTTAGCGTAGCATTCAACTGCATGCCTTACGATGTGCCTGTCTGTATCAAAGATGGAAAAAAAGTGTTTTGGTTTTAATTTCGTCTGGCGTAGTTAGTTATTATTATAATAAATACTCATTTTCTTCAAAGTATCTATGAGCTGAATTTTCATTTTTTCAAAGGCTTTAACTTGAGCAGCTGAATTCAGAACATTAGTATAAAGAGAACTTTTGGTGTGCTCTGGAAGTGAAGGTAAACTAACTTGAGTGACCCAACTTCAAGACATCGACTGTTTTGTTTCTAAAATTTAACATAGAATCCCCAACCCAAATAATGATTTATTCAGTTTGATAACTTCGTTGTCTCTGGTAGTTCCTGAGATCCTTTTTTATCAATATGCATTGGTGAACAACATTATAAAGAGTTTCCTAGCCACTGTAATAACGTGTGTTTTGAGTCCATCCTCAGTATAATGGGTTACATTAAAAATCTGAGATGTCCAGTTCGTTCTCGATCTGGAATATGTTTGTTAGTTAATGCTAGTTTCATCATGTGCTGTAGGAGAATAGCGATCCTTTTTCACAGATTTCAAATAAATGATGCAAAAGTGGTGTTAGCCCCTAGATTTTAGCATCTATACGAAATTCGAGGATAACTGAATGTAGTCAAATTAAATCGGGTGATGCTGAGGGAATTAGATTAGGAAATGAGACACTTAAAGTAGTAAAGGAGTTTTGCTATTTAGGAAGTAAAATAACTGATGATGGTCGAAATAGAGGGGATATAAAATGTAGACTGGCAATGGCCAGGAAAACGTTTCTGAAGAAGAGAAATTTGTTAACATCGAATATAGATTTATGTATCAGGAAGTCGTTTCTGAAAGTATTTGTTTGGAGTGTAGCCATGTATGGAAGTGAGACATGGACGGCAACTAGTTTGGACAAGAAGATAATAGAAGCTTTCGAAATGTGGTGCTACAGGAGAATACTGAAGATGAGGTGGATAGATCACGTAACTAATGAGGAGGTATTGAATAGGATTGGGGAGAAGAGAATGGAACATCAGGAGTGATGTCGTCAACATTGCATTTGGACGGTCACCTATGAGTCCCCTTATAGTCTGGGGAGTGATTTTCGACGGATTCGAATCTGGAGTGAATGTGGAACACGATTTATGGGCCCAAATGTGGGAACAGACCGATATCGAGGAGGATCCCTAATGGTGTGCGCAGGAAAATGTACAGGTGAATCAGTAAGGTTTAACAGCCCTCAGGTATCGTGACGTGATCGTGGAACTTCTTCTGCGGTTGTTGCGAGGAACTGTGGGTCGAAACTTCGTACTGATGAATGATAATGCTAGATCTCATCCAGCACAGGTGTTGATGTTTCCTTGGAAGATACTGCACATTCTTCGTGGCCTGCTCGCTCTCCCGCTTTCATTCCCATAGATCTTGAGTGGCACTCGCTAGGGGGACGTGCTGCATCATGTTACCATCCACGAACCATTCTGCAAGACTTCCGAGCAGCTCTGCAGGAGTAACGGGCGTTATTGCCTTAACGTGAGACTGATGACATCATTTAAACCTCGCCCCGTCGTTGTCAGAGCTGTATTGCTGCTAGAGGTGGTCATGCACTACACTGAGCACATTAACCGGTTGTTGTCAATGTCAATAAAATTTACCAACAGCATTTTACTTTAAGATATTATTTTATTTTATTGTGAAGGCTACCAGTTTCAGCATTTCATTATTCCATCTTCAGGCTCCATACGCATGTATCCAAATAAACAAACTTGTCGTATAACGCTTTAAATCACTGGATATCGTGAATTGAATCGTTACACTAATGCTTCATTCTAAGACGTGTTTAGCATTCCCTAATATATTGGAATCAACTGTATTGTTAATGTTGTTTCTCTTTTATCGAATGAAGCAATAGTGTAACGATCGAAGTCATGATAGCCAGTGATTTATGGCGCTCAACGAGAAGTTCGTTTATTTGAATGAGTATAAGTCCTGAAGAAGACACAATGAAATTCTGAAACCGGTAGTCTTCACAATAAAATAAAGTAATATCTTAAAGTAAAGGGCTGTTGGTGAATTTTATTGACATTGACAATTGCTTAACCAGCCAATGTCCCGTGAGCACGATGGACCAACAGGGATTAACCGGTTGCAATTGTCAGAATGCGTGTGCAAATCGGAGAATTTGGAAAAAAGCAATTGTCTACCGATACGCATGTTGCAGTTGTTTGTTTCTGTATTAGTTACATTGTTTCTGCTTTACTATTACCTGTTTATACTGTTTTGCGGAACAATAAACGCAACTTTAAAAAATTTCCGTTTGTTGCTTCAATTGTGGGCACCAGTATACTTCAGTCCACTTTATTTTACACAATGATCGCCTAGCATGATTTGCATGATTACTGTTCATGAAAAGCTGATGAGATTAATGGATTCACAACAACATTTCATGCCCTAAGTAGTTTTTGGTCTCTACTGTATTTAAGAAGTTCCATTGGCGCCTTGAGGATTCTCGCACAAATCCGTTTTGTCGTCGGACAAATGAAAATCGATCAGGAAAATATTGAATAACCTACAGATTGGTCGATTTTCTACACAGACGCAGGATGTGAGACGATCCTAGGAAGAAGGGATGATTATACGTAACTGAGATATCTATTTATGGTAGACGTATTGATAACCACTGTAGAATGAGACGGTGTCGACGGCCAGGGCAAGAACAGATTTTAACCATATATGTTACTGAAGGAGCTAAAAACATATTCTTATCAGTCTAGAACGGAAGACAACGCAATCTTCGTTAATATATTGCCCAACGATATTCGAGAGAATTCTGACTAGGTTACATCCTTTGGATATCATGAAGTTCCAGAAATTGAGTGATGCTGAAAGTGGTCTGCCTCCTTCGTACAACAGCACCTGTGTCATGGCGAGTCGTTTTTCAACAAAAACACGATGTAATTTATCACTCGGCCACTGTGAACAGCCTTTTTGTAACACTGTCTAATAACGCTAGAGAGGAATTGTGGAGCGGAGCGCGTGCCTATGTTACGCTGTAATAACAACAGATACTATCCAGCCACAACTTTTATGCCTTGTTCTTGAATGCATAAGGAAAATCAACAAGACTTAAGATAAAAACTAATATTTGTCTGATTTCATCATGTCACCGAGCATTACGATTCATGCCGTCTCTTTACACTTGCAAGCTTAAATATTCGTTTTCAAAAGACGTGTTAGTTTTTATGCACCGCAAAACGTGTGTACTTGGCTTGGCTGGGAACAAATTAAGATATCTCTCTTGGCTAACACATCAGGCTGCATAAGCGGGTTAGACCAGAATGTTATTTCACCGAACGTTACTTGCTGAGACAACTAGAGCTGCACTACTGTGGCTAGGTGGCTGATTCACACTGTTTCCAACCAGGGCGACCAGAGGTGCAAGAACATCGACATAGTAGAAAGACCATTGCATCTGTGGTGATCTGAGGCCGAGCCAAGGACTTATTGTGACGTACGTTCCCAAAAACGAAGCAGTAGCCAAATAAGTACTCTCCAAGTCAGTACAAATATGTCATGAGTCTAAGAGTCACCAAGAAACGAGTCTGCATAGCTCGAACAGTCATCCTCTTCGGATTCGACAGCTGTTATCCGTGGCGTTGCTGCAGATACCAAGTCCGATGCTACAGCTCTGCAGCCAGCGGGACCTCTGGAAGGTCCATCTCAGCTGCTGCTGCGCTTCACCCTGGAGGATGAAAGTAAGCATCGCGTTTCGTAACAAACTTCGTGTAACAAGGCCTACAGCTTACTGAGCTCAGACAACGTGCTTCACATTTTTTATTCGAGTATCAACAGTTGAAGGTCCATGAATTTTAACTGATTGTTAGCTCTACGCCATATCCTAAAGTAAATACTGCACAGCGGAATTTTAATTATTGACCCCACAACGATTGATCAGGAGTCACGCTTTGATAAACATATCAAATAATTTTCTCTGGCGGAATACAGTAAGTTAAGAGTTACAGGATGTGGGACGGTAAGCTGGCGTGCAATTTGGGGCATAGTTGAACAAACTAAGCTCACGAGAGGAGCATACTACTGAGTTTGCATTTTCATGGAACTGACATAAAAATACTAATGCCGTGGTTACAATACAACAATACTGACGTAACGATCATTTGTTAGCAAAGTATTGTGTGACTAACGGAAACGCAACAAGGGCATTAGTGCGACACATAAATTTGCCGGGAAAGATCCCTATAACTCAGTTGTAATCGAGGTGAGAGTGAAGACACACAAATTCAGGTTCACAGCATGATGTTTCTCCGTGGTACGGAAAATGTGAGCATGGAAACGTGAGTAAATCCAGTCAGAAAATAGTTACTGTACTGAATCTGATAAGGCAAATCCGCCATGATTGAATAAGAAGCAGATTGATTCATACTTTGCAATGTCTCTGTTTCCCGTCCGGGGACGTGCAGAAGGTCGTGCCCAGTCGCCTGTGCGGACAGACTTATTGCTCCCTGCCTCTGCTCTGTACTCCGGGCAGACTCTGCTGTTGACAGCTGCTACGTTAGTGCAGTCATTGCCGTGGTCGTTGCAGCCTTGGCTGCCATGCTGGGGCTGCTAATCGCCTCTAACCAGCACGGATGATGCAGAGTTCACATCTGCATCAACCTACATGCTCCGCAAGCCATCAAATGGTCCATGGAGGGTGGTACGTTGTACCATACTAGTCAGTTGCTTTCCTGTTCCACTCGCGAACAGAGCGAGGGAACACTACTATCTATATGAATCCGTAAGGGTCCTAATTTCTCTTATCTACTCCTGGGTCGGCAGCATTGCAGGACCGTGGAGTTCGCACGCCGCCACTTGCTGACTGTGGTGACTTCCCCGACTGGGTGCGTGCTGTTTGCGTTCCGTGGGCGTTGGCCTCTTGGGGTAACGACTTGACGGATGTACTTTGAGTAAGAAGTGAATAATTTTCCATTGTTGTCCCTCCTCTGACCTTCTTTCGGGCATCTAACAAACACCCAGTCACAGCTCGACTGCTGCCCATGTCATGGGTGATAATACTCCGAAATTCTGATCTCGACGTACCAAGTTCCGCCACCTGTCCCAGCGGGCGATCAACCCAGTCGTTAGAGTTTTCATTTGGATAAAATACTTTCTTATGGAAGTAGACAAAGGGATTGTATTTTGATTACAGCACTACGATGAAGATAAACAGGGAATAGCATTAACAATACAGTTGACTCCAGTATGTTAGGGAATGCTAAACACTGAAAGGTTTTTAGAAATCTTAGTTAAACTTCATAGTAACAAAGCAGCAGAGGTCAAATTGGAACAAAAACTGTACCTTTCAGACGTATAGTAAGGAGAGTATAAGAAAGAACTTACATGAAAAAAACCGTGATCGAAATTTGACTATGAAATAATTTAGAAACACTGAATCTATTTTCATAGTGACACCAGATGCCATGTTAGCACTGCTTTAATAAATGAAAGGAGTCTATTATGAAACTGAATAGAATACGGAAACCTTATTTGCCATGTAGTAACACAAAATTATGTGTGAAAATACGAACAGCTGTTGACTTTGCAGTCTCGTCAGAGTGGATATATGATCCTCCGGATGACAGGATAAATCTCGAAAGTCTAAGAAATGAGGTAGGGGTAGTGCTTAGTGTTAGATGGTTAGGGATACAAAGCTTTGATGGATGACTCAGGTAGTCTGGGTGTGGTGAGCTAGCAAACTTTGCTGGGAAGAAATGAATTGCGTAAAACCCATTTATAGGCTTAACTGAAGATTTTGGAGTAGGACGCTTGAGACGGCATTATATAAAATACCTTGTTTCAACGGAATGTTAATTCCGAAGCAGTCGAACAGGATCAAGTTAGACCATTTTACTCGTCTCGATGAGACCAATTTAAATATTTTTTGAGACAGTATACGTCTCAAATTTAAATACAATGTTCACAAATATATTTAATCAAAGTTCAGTATTGATACATTGGGTGCTTTTAGCGCTACAGTTATAACATTGTATGTCAACCCCAGTGTATGTCCAAAATATTGTTTGGACTATAGGCCAACTAGCTATAACAAAAGCTTGCAATAAACCCACACATACCCTTGTCCGATAGTTAGTATTAACGTGTATTTCAACGCATATTGATTATAAAGACAGTAAAAAATAATTGTCATTCATAAATGGTGCCCATGATGTAATTGGAGAGACACCATCATAAGAATGTGTACTGTTTCCACGTTATAATCACAACCAAGTGCAAATTCGAAAGCAACCTCTTCAGTGAAGTAGAACACGTAGCACTGAAAAAATGTTTATTACAGTACTGTAAGCAAGGACGGAGAGTGATTCTATTTATGCAGAACATACAAACATAACAAAGATGAGAAGTTTCGAGAAACTTCCAGAAATCATAATTACTAAATAAAAAATAGTTATTCGCGCTCGCGTTTAAGCTGGCGGCAGGCAGCACACCAGCTGAACTTTAACCACTACGTCACACAGCTTGCAGCAAAACTCGCGGAACTGACGCTCTCCTGGAGAAAGAACACACTGTTTCAGAAGATCTCACTGGAGTCGACTACAGCGCTATGGATCTAGAGGTTGTCAAAGAGCCTCTGTGTGACATCGCTGACGGATCTTCGTGTTCCGGTTGTTTTGTCATACTTTCTCCTCTATAATGAGCAGCGAAGTATCGCGATTGTGAGTCGATCGTCGATTTGCGTCTCAGAACTGCAGTAGAGGATGATACACAAGACATGGACGTTATTGCAGTTCTTTTGACTTCCTCATGAAGAATCATGTTACTTACTTTATGTGTGACTACCGACAAGCGAAGAAGTTCCAAAGTTGGGCTTTAGTAACTTTATCGAAAGTCCTACCTTTCTGGCAGGCATAAAATCCATTCCAAATCTCCCGGGCTTATCTCACTGCCCGGTGCTCTGCGCTCTTGGTCCATCTCTTGGACGTCCAGAGAACACATGCCAGTCAGCTTCCTCATCCCTGACGATAAAATGTTTCACTTACTCATTCTGAGAATCGTCCCGTGGGAACGGAAACTGTGTGTTGCTTGTCGTTTCCGCCTCGCGACTGTGGACCAGAAAGAACGACGTAAAACACGTAGTATCTTTCTTCATTGTATTATAAGCGAATGTCATGAGGACAGCATTGTATTCCAATTTCTCTTTTTAATATCAACGTTCATCTAGAGCACATATGCCAACGTCTTATTAAAGCTTTCTACGTGACCATTCGTCTGTGCGTGGTAGGGACTTACCCTGTGTATAACGTCGAGACGTTAAGTTAGCTCTGACGGTAGCATCGACTGGAAATTTTCCAAAAACAGATATAACTCGTGGTGCTCTGTACTTGGAAATGATGTCTTCTACAAGGAACGTTACAATTTCCGGTACTTCGACAGTTAGCACACCTTTTGCGATAGAGTGGCGGCTGAGATAAGCAAGTAGTTTATGGTTTCATAATAGCACAGAAACGGGTAGACAAATTTTTCTGTGATTTTCGTCAGTCGTCGGTAATCGACGTAGAAACACCAAGAGCCAGGATTCTTCTCCAGAAGGACCACAACAGAGGTCCAGTGACTCTCTGAATTTTCAATGATGTTATTTTGCAAAATGCTCAAATGGATCAAATGGCTCTGAGCACTATGGGATTTAACATCTGTGGTCATCAGTCTCCTAGAAATTAGAACTACTTAAACGTAACTAAACTAAAGACATCACGAACATCCACGCCCGAGGGAGGAATCGAATCTGCTACCGAAACAGACCCGCGGTTCCGGACTGAGCGCCTAGAACCACTCGGCCACCACGTCCTGCTTGCAAGATGTTCTCCACCTCCTAAGTGATTAGCCGTAGGTCAACAAGCGACGACCTACAGGAGCAGGGTAAATTGATGGATGGTCTCCTACGTTGATACAGTGTTTCACATGGTATGCTTGGTCTACCTTCTCCCACTCTGGATTTGAAATCATCAGAAAACTGTCGCAGACGGGCTAACACTCGTCGACGTTCCTCGATGACGTCACATTCTAATAGTTGTTTGATAGAAGCTTCCTATCTTGCATTGTCTGTTTTTGTGGCGGTACACTGTTCTTTGATAAGGTCACTAAACTACCCTTTCTCTATTCGTTGACCGTCCATATGCAGATGCCTTTAGGGATTAGCGTTGGCCGCTCGTGGCTGATAGTGTCTAATAGTAACCCAAGTCCTCTTTGTTCAGGTGCAACGGTTGTGATCACCGCTGGTATGTAGATTTTTTTTTTTTTTTTTGAGTCTCAGCAACTTTCTGCAATCGGAAAAGCTTCACAGTTTTACTGAGCGTTTCAACTGGAACTCATCACGTTAAACAACTGAGCAGAGCAGTCTTCGTTACGTGTGCCTGATGGAATAGACTCCTCAATCCAGAGCTCTTGTTTTCCAAAGTCTATGATTGCTTGTGAAGCCTGTAAGAAGTTCCATCCAAGAATAACAGAAAAACTACATTCTGGTAAAACGGCAAATCCTAAGGGCTGCATTCTGTCATTGATATTTTTGCAAAACGCGTGCCTGTCTGTTGGATGTGCTAGCCATTTGCCGCTTTTAGCACAGTCGCTTTATATCACGGAGCAAAGTGTTGTTTAGCTGGCGACGATATTTGACATTACAGAAATGGATGCCCCTACGCCGACTAACTCCGCATATGACGACGTCAGTGAGACTTCCTGACACCCTGGTGACTTTTGTTCATGGAAGAATTTCATCTGGGGTGGCCTCACGCCTAAAGATGACCGCATCGATTATTATTCCTGAATTCAGCGTCTAGTCATGCGGCAGGTATCTCTTTATGGCGGTGGGCTTCGTTCCACAGGTCGACTGTAACACAATACAATTGACTGACGTCAGTAGTAGTGTTCTCGTGGCTGACGTCTGGGGCACATTAGTGGTCGAAAACTTGCACTTTCTATGTGCAATACAGTAGAACGCGCCCAGGAGGTCGCCAGTGAAAACATATCGGTGTGTTGTATGCATCTTCCAAATGTCTGTTCTGCTTCGGGGCGTTATGCTTGGCGGAGGCGTTGGTTGTACCTGCGTTGGTCGAATGTTGGTTCTTTGTTTGACGGTTGCGGCGTAAGACCAAGTTTGCCGAATCCATTCTACCTGACGTGTTCGATTGGTGGCGGAGACTGATGCGAAAGATCGACACTCTTCTTCGACATTCATTATTAATTCTTGACGTAGGAGATCGACATTCGTGGTTACTATCTCTTGTGTGCTCGATCCTACAGTTGTGTCATAAAATGCTGTATCTTTGCTCTTAAACCTGGTGTATGAGAGAAACGAGGACATTGTGATGTTGTACCACTGCCTGAGGCAGAGCCCTACTTCTGCATGTACGACTGTCATTGCTCACGACGGTCGTCTCTGTTCTTCAACTTTTCTTCGGCTTAGGGAACTTGCTGATTGTCCCCAAATACTTTCTTCATTTCGGCCTGGAATAGGTCTTCGTTGTTATCGAAATGCTGCTGGGCTGTGCCGTTCGAGTAAAAGTACACATTAACAAAACACATCATATCACCCCAACAATTTTATCTGACGACGCGGTCGAATCCTTTCAGCCATTTCATAGGGTCGTGACCAAAAATGATTGAAATGGCTCTAAGCACTATGGGAGTTAACATCTGAAGTCATCAGTCACCTATACTTAGAACTAAGTACAACTAACTAACCTAAGAACATCACACACATCCATGTCCGAGGCAGGATTCGAACCTGCGAACGTAGCAACCGAGTGGTTCCGGACTGAAGTGCCTAGAACCGCTCGGCCACAGCGGCAGGCTGGGTCGTGACCATCAACACCCAGAAAACATTTATAAATGCCTGATGTGCAGCTCACATCTTCACGTTTTGGAATCCATTATTTTCTCTAGTTTACGGACCATGGAGTAACGCTTTACTTTTTGTATTCCGACTCCTGTCCGTGTAAGCGACGGCTCTTGCATTGCCTAATTAGAGCCACTATGATGTAAATGTTTTGAAGTACTCGGCTTCTCCATCAAACAATATCACGTCAAGGGCAAATCCGAAAACAGCGTCAACACTTAGCACTGAAAGCACGTTTGTTATGAACGCCATGTACAGCGAGAACAGAACTGAACTCTTGGACAGTTGTTTCAGAATATACAAAAATTAAAAATGTTACATGTATCGAAAGCCTTCCAGAAATGATAAATTCTGAATAAGGAATAATTGCTATTTATCGAGTTTGCGCTGGGGACCCGCAGAGCACTAGCCAGTGACGATAACCGCTATGTCAACCTCAATAAATCACAGTTCGTGGCACCATTTATATTGCTTTGTTAATTTCTGTGTAATTGGTTACTTGCTGTAAAGGTTCTCATGTGTGATTTCCATTCACAGTTTTAACTGTTAATGAATATTGCTGGTTGCACACTTGCATGTTTGACGTTATACAACGACCTGTGTTTAAATACGCATCTTTGCACGAGTATAACTTTTTTGAAAGAAAAATAGTCCTGGCTGCAGGTGAAAGAACACTATTATAAAACCTATAATACAGTAACGAACGGCTTGGATCTTCTCGCTGATCTCTGGATTAGGGTTGGTATATCGGAGAAGTCTCTGGAAGAGATTAATAGGAAATTATTTCAGTTGTTTTCTATATTATTCTTGTATGTAGTTGTGATTCGAAGATGGATCACTGTTTTGTGTTGGTGTTAAACTTGGAGAATTTGTTTTCGTTAATTGGTCCAATACATTGTTTTCGGACTTTGATCGTTAGTTTCTTCTGCTTACACAGACGTATCAGTAAGTGCTGATGCTATGGTTAGTGTGGTGCAGACCCTACGAAGTCATGGAGAAAAGTTGTCATCAACTCACTGCGCATGGCTATTGAGGCTTCATAGTGGTGTGGGCTGTGTTTATATGGAATGGACTGTATCACGTGGTCCAAATGAAGCGACCATTGACTGGAAATGTTTATGTTCGGCTACTAGGAGACCATTTGTGGCATTCATGGACTTCATGTTCCCAAACATTCGGGCAAAAAGATGTCCAACACGATACAGTAGGTATCATTATTTGTGTCACCTCATTATAGGCTTTCCAACGAAGCACTGAATACACGAAATCGTGCATCAGTTACACACCATTCAGTCATCTCACACTCCGAGGCCAAAAATAAAATCTAACTCAATATTGAACATTGGAAAGCCTCATCTCGCTCTCATATTGCACTATGTGTTCAGTCGAGGAGAGATGTAAGTTCTCATGACGTGGTTACACTGTGATTAAGGAAAGAGTCAATGGTGTATTTTTGAAGAAAACAGGGTCTTATAAATGACGTTGGAGACATAGAAAAGGAAGGGAAAAAATGCATCGAGATGACGAAGAGTATTAGGGCATGAATTACTACAACGACAATAGATACATGCACAATGTGTAATCCCATTATTCTTTTCTGTATTGTTCGGAGTACAAGCTAAATAATAAGTTATGCACTTTAAAGACCTGAAAATTTTACGCCGAGCTGCTAAAATCCTAGCCATAATCTCACCATATTTTCGTAAGTTACTTCTTGAGATTGATTATGACAAAAGAACTTCAAAGCTAGCTAGTCCATCAGTCGTCCATTGGAAAAACGAGAAAGCAACAGACGAACTGCTTACACAAGACCAGCTGGTAACACAGGCAGGAACAGGGTACACTGCTTTCTGTCGTTTCAGTGGGTATAATGCTACTCGCATTAAAAAAAAAGTATTCCAATATTAAATGATAATAAAATCGAAACCCTTAGCTGCCTACAGGTGTTGTTGACATACATCAATGGGGACAGCTGACAATGCGTGCCCCGACCGGGACTCGAACCCGGGATCTTCTGCTTACAAGGCAGACGTTCTATCAATCTTTCTGTTTTTTCATTTTCTTCGGTACTGTTCGTTGCGTTTGGGCTGGGCGGACGTAACAACACATCCGTTCAAGTTGATCGTTGATTACTTAACTTTTTTTTTTTTTTTTTTTTTTTTTTTTTTTTTTTTTTTTTTTTTTTTACAGAGGGCGGGCAATCCATCTGAGCTACCGAGGGCACACAGGATAGTGTGACTGCAGGGACTTATCCCTTGTTCCTAATAGATATTTGCCCATTAACTCATATAATATTATATTTATCATTTGGTGGTAGCAAAGCTTCTGAAATGGTAAAATGGTGCGTAGAAAAATTTTACTTGTGGATAATGAAACTATATATTCCGTCAAATAGCATCAGATTCCCTTCAGACCTACGAGAACGTTGACCGACAATATTGTTTAGAGGCCAGTGACCCACCTCAAAATTACGCATTTTGCGTAATTACATTTCCCGGATACTGATTGAAAATACTTATAATGGAGATCTCAGAGACGCTTAAATAAAAGTTTGATAAAGTAATAGGAGACTGAACACTGGTACCCTGTAGTTGTCGCCTTCAAACAATTCGTCGACAACTCTCCTTCGCTGTAGCCTGAAAAAGTTCTAAAATGCAGCACAAAAATATGAGATATACACGTAATGGAAAAGGAAAGGAAGTTCTTAATTTAAACACTGCTACTCTAATTATATTAGCTTAATTATATCACCAAAGTTTTAGATACGAGAGCGACTCTCACATTTTGTGAAACAGCCCTCGAAAACAAGCGCGCGCGCGCGCGCGCGAGAGAGAGAGAGAGAGAGAGAGAGAGAGAGAGTGCTCACAGCTCTTGCTTTTATAGAATACAAAAAAATTACGGCGACTGCCTTCAACTTGCTTTACAGTTTCGATACATAAGCATTTCTCTGTAACATTCTTTACCGGAACAGCAAAAAATACGTTCCTTACATTAAATCGTGTATTTTAGCCTTAATTAAACGATTGGGGCATATTCTATCAGTTACTCGAAAAAGCAACATTTGAGGGGCACAATGCCAAGGCCAAGTGTTGTGCTTACTATTGGCTCAGGTCTCTACTAACCAAAGTACCTCTAGCCGGATATGATTTCTCCGTTAGCCAATGCCTGTGACACTTTCAGTAATCAACCACATGGTACTGAACATCTATACTATAAGCTTGCGATTTAGAAGACATGGACGAAGGATAATTTTGAAAGATGACATTGTCACAATCAGTTATCATATCACTCCCCCTTACATCTTTAAATATTTCTAGTATGCACTTTTGTAGGTGGCCAGCTAACTAGTACCCCTGTAAATGGCCACCTACCCTTGTGCAAAATCTTCTAATGAAATAAAAATAACATAGCATCTGCGAGATTTCAACAAAATTGAGATGTGTGTAACATTCCAACACGTTATCAGTCCTATTTACACTCTTTCTATTTCCTAATTTTCAACGTTCTTCTGTTCTACGACATCTCTAAGGCTTCAGCTCCCTTCTGTTCCTGTTTTCTCAATACCATACAAGGCTGTGCTCTAAAGTACATTCTCAGACACTGCTTCCTCAAATTAAGGCCTAAGTTTGACGCTAACAGATTTCTCTTGGCCAAAAATGTACTTTTAGCCAGTGTTAATGGACGATTTTTATGTCCACCTTGCTCTGTCCGTCACGAGTCATTTTTCTGCCTAGGCAGCAGAATTCCGTTAGTTCGTCTATTTCGCTATCCTTAATTTTGTAATTCTGATGTTATGTTTCTCGTTGTTCTCATTTAGGCTGGTTCTCATTGCTTTCGTCTTCCTTCGATTTGCTCGCAATCTATATTATGTAATCATTGCTCTGTTCATTCCATTCAATACATTTCCTCACTGTTAGTGACGATAGCAACTTATTAGCGAATCTTATTATAGATATTCCCCTGACCTCGGTATTTCATTCTCGTCTTGAAACTTCCTTTTATTTCCTTCATTGTATAGACTGAACAGTAGAGGCGGAAACACTACATTCCTGCTCAGCACCTATTTTAATCCTAGCACTCCGTTCTTGGCCTTCCAGTCTTAGTGTTCCCTTTTGGTTCTTGTACATGTTGTATATTACCCGTCTTTTCCTAGAGTTAAACCCTATTTTTCTCAGAGTTTCGGACCTTGCACCATATTACATTGTCGAAAGGATTTCCCAGATTGACAAATCCGATGAAAGTGTCTTGATTTTTCTTCTCTTTTGTTTCCATTGTTAACAGCAACGTCAGAACTGCCTCTCTGATGCCTTTAGCTTTCCTATACACAAACTGATCATCATCTAATAGTTCCTCTATTTTCTTTTCCATTCTTCAGTATACTATTCTTATCAGCAACCTTGACACAAGAGCTTTCCGGTTGGTGCCGGAGGAGGTTCGAGTCCTCCCTCTGGCATGGGTGTGTGTGTTTGTCCTTAGGATAATTTAGGTTACGTAGTGTGTAAGCTTAGGGACCGATGACCTTAGTAGTTTAAGCCCCATAAGATTTCACACACGTTTGAACAAGAGCTTTCACGCTGACTGTGCGACAATTCTCAATCTGGTCGGGTCTTCCTTTTTTGGATTAGTCTGAATAATGTTTCCCCGAAACTCTGAAGCTGTATTGCCACTCTCATACATTCTACATACCAACGTGCATAATCGTTTTGTTGCCAGTAAAACCAATTGTTTTACAAATTTGATGAAACTTTATCCATCCCTTCCGCCTTTCTTATCTTAGAACGTCCAAAGCTCTTTCAAATTCTGATTCTAATACTGTATCCCTTATCCCTACCCTGTCCGCTCCAGTTTCATTCTCTATCACGTCAGCAAACAAGGCTTCCACCTCGCTGATCTCTTCAGTGTAGTCTGTCTACAAATCTGCTTTCTCTTCTGCGTTTAACACTGAAATTCCCATTGCATTCTTAAAGTTACCGCCCTTGCTTTTAATTTCACCGATGGTTATTTTGACTTTTCTATATGCTAAGACCATTCTTCCTACAATCTTTTCTTTTTCGATTTCTTTTTATGGATCCATTTACCTTTCAACTTCACTGCTCTTGCTATTAATTTCGTTCTCTAGTACTTCTGAGTTTCCCTTAGTACGTCCTTCTTTCGTCGATGAACTGAGGTATTTCTTCTGTTACGTTTCTTCGCAGTTGCCTTCCTTGTACCTACGATTCTCTTTCCAACTGCGGTGACTGTCCTTTTTAGAGATTTCCACTCCTCTTCGACTAAACTGCCTACAGAGCTACTCTTTGTATCAGTCTGTACAGCCTCAGAGAACTTCAGGTATTTTACATCATCCCTTTTAAATGCGTATTCCACGTCTTTGCGCATTGATTCTTCTTGACTAGTTTCTTGAGCTTCAGCCTACTCTTCATCACTACTTAATTGTGATCTAAATCTATATCTACTCCTGGGTACGCCTTACAATTTCGGAATCTGTGCCTACCCATGATAAAATCTAATTGAAATTTTCCTGTTTCTCCCGCCCTTTTCCAAGTATACCTCCTCATCCTGTGATTCTTGAACAGAGTATTTGGTGTTACTAGCTGAAATTTATTGCAGAATTCAATGAGCTTTACATCGTTCCCATTCGCAGTACCAAGCCCATGTTTCTCCTGTAACCCTTCCTTCTTCCCCTTCCCCTAATACCACATTCCAGTCCCCCATACTATTAGATTTTCACCTCTTTTCGTACTCATTTACCCGTTCAATACTCTCATATACTTTATCTCTTTATTTAATGCTTGCGACGTCGGCATGTATAGCTATTTTTATTGTCGTTGTTTGCTGTTGACTCTGAAGAGAACAAGTCTATCACTAAACTGTTCACAGTAACTCACTGTCTGCTATATCTATCTCTTGATAACGAATCCTACTCCTATTTTAACATTTTCTGCTTCTGTTGATAATACCCTACACTCGTCTGACCAGAAATCTGTTTATTTCCATTTCAATTCACTGATCCCTCACTGTATCTCGACTGAGTTCCTGCACTTCCCCTTTCAGATTTTCTAGTTTCCGTACTAAGTTCAAACTTCCGACATTTGAAGCCACAACTCGTAGAACGTTACCCTTTCGTTGGCTGTTCAGTCTTTTTTTCATGTTCACCTTCCGCTTTCCAGTGACCTCACAGAGATCCGAATGTGAGACTAGTCCGGAATATTTTGCCAATGGAGAGATGATCACCACACTTTTACCGTAAAGCCGCATGTGGATACACATTACGTCTCTTTAATGTAGTGGTTTCTATCGTGAGTGCCGCCTGTGTGCTGAGGATGACACGGAGGCCCGTGGGTACCGTTGGGCCTTTCACTTTGATCATTGCTGGTTCTTCCGCCTTCAGTGACAGTTTCCCACCGCAAGGGAAAGATAGTATCCTGCGACTCTGTCCGCTCCTCGGCCCATTATGACAAGGTTGTTGAAAGAACGAGGGCAACTTTTCGGCAGCCACTGCTGATAATTTTTATTCAAAATTTAAGCACGGAAACGTTCGGACACAGGACCAAGATCGCTTTGATTACATGCCACAGGCACTTTCTCTAGACCACCTGGTTAAATAAGTACAAAAAATACAAAATCAAAGATGTGCTGTTCTGAAATTGGCATAAAGTAAAATGTTAGATATACACCAACGGAAAGATAATTGCTATATTAATGTTACTTCAAATTAGCAGAAATCAAAATGCTGGAATGGACATACTGTGCTCGTACATATACACAAACCGAAATATAATTACTAAACAAATGACAGTTTGCTGGCTGAGAGACAAGTACTTAATATAACAAGAAATCAGTTATTTTTCTGAGAGCTATGTACCTAACTTAGCAGGAAGTTCAATTTTATATATTGGGTTTGTTTAACGAACTGTCTGAATGTATCATAGCCTAACATGTAAGTTATTACTCAGTTATCGTGTATAGGGAATGAAACGGGTTTGTCTTATAGTTTACATAATTGTTGGCATGGACACAGACACACAGAAGAGATTTCTAGGAATTTCTCCAATGAAATGCATCTCTGACTATGGTTACAAATATTCTCACTTGGAAGTACAGAAGGCGTAACATATCTGTATTGTTCTAGATGTGGAAACTTGATGATAGTGGTCACAGACAGACTCTGGGCTTTGGTCTCAGTGTCACATGACATATCCCTGGTAATGTAGCATCACTACAGTGGACTGACTTTTACAAGTCATCCTCTTTCACTGGCAGTCTGGTCAAACTGTAGAATATCACCTCGCCCAAAATAGAAAATCCCCCTCTGATATCACAACATTAAAACACTTACATAACTTATCAGTACAAATTGAAACACATTACTTAAACACAATAAATCATAAATTTAACAACATTATTTTATTTACTCATGAATGCTGAGACTGACAGCCCAGCACATATCCAATGAACATAATTGCATTTTTAGATGAATAATACTTGTAATACAGAAAGAACACCATAGACAGACAATAAACTTTACATTCAACGGCAGAATCAACAATAAGATACAATTCACAACGTTGATGTGATCAAACATGGATATTTTTAACACATTTTTAATTTAGAAAAACGTTGTCTTAATTCACATGCATACAATATTCATTCAATAGTTGATGTGAACTTTTATCTGTTACTGTTTTTGTTTATTTTCCTCATAAATTACCTACTGGACAAGATTAGGGCAAGCTCTGCTGTACTTTTTCACAGCAGACTATCCTTCGCCAGAACAAACCGAAACTCTGTTACATATAAATTGCAATTCTTCTGACAACATGACTACTCCAGTCTACACGTTGTTCAAATTTTACACTTCAAAAATCAGTTTCTGATGAACACATTCATTTGCAGTGGGCAGTGGCTTTTGACACTGACCTTTACCTTTTTAATTCTATAAACCTTTAATTGATGAAAAGAGAAATATAAAAATACTAGTCAATAGAAATTAATGCATAAACTAGTCTGCTTCACCTAAGAAAAATATCTTACGAACAATGAAGTGTGGTATAACTATGGACACTGTGGTTTGTTAGGTATTCTTTCACACCATCTGAAAGTGAGACTCGAGTCGTTATATTGCTGCACATTATCATCAACACGTTTTCAATAAGTACTGCCCCTTCATGATTCATTGAGAATGAAAGATGTGTTAATAACTGCATGGAATTTCATAAATTCTACATGCATAGCTCTCGTTTCACACCTCCTTCAGTTCAGTCTCAACGTACAAAGTTCAGTCGAAACCTATCTTACAAATAAAGTTATGAACATAACTGATCTTATAATACCCATAATAATTCCTCCACTTTTTCTCATATCACATTTTAGATATTACCTTGCCATATTACCATTAGTATTTGGTACAGTTTTTCTTTGGTGTACGCTGTCTTCAATTTGATCTACCACTTACTCCATCAGCATTCATCTTTGTGGTACCATATATTTGCGTCAAATGTGGGTTCTTTAGCACACACGACAGTCTTACAACCAGCCATAAGGTACATACATATATATCACAGATTCTGTCACAACATGCTCATCTGAAGTCAAAGTATTAGCAACATATGACAGAGCCGTGTGCGGCTCGTGTTCATTCCGTTTCTTGTTTGGTATTTAGTCACATCGAGTGGCGTCTTGTTTCTTCCTTAGTTACTGCCTAACGAAGTTGCTGGCTTGTCTCCTTGAGTGGCAGCTGCACCGCTTATGAAAACTAGTTGATGTTTGTTGTGGCCGCTAGTACTTCCGGGTGGTGGTGGTGTGTGTGACGGAATAGTTCGACAACCTTTTAAGTTGTGTGGTTCACATTTGCTTAGAGTGCTTATTGTCCTCTTAGCTGTTTTTAATCGCCAATTTCTGAAGACATAGTGCTGATATTTTTCATCGTTGTGCTGTGGGTCGGACGGAAGGGAATTCGTTAAATTCTTGGTCGGTCCTTGGGCCGTCCCTAGTTTGACTTGCCTTCTGATTATTTAACTTTAACTCTTAGCTGTTTCTCTCATTTCACCTTTCGTTTGAGCTACCTTCTCAGGCTGACCCTTGGAAACTTCTGAGCACTACTTGTTCAGTTTGTTTTAGATTGTGATTTTCATTTTAGTGTAAGGTATTGTGCAAGGCCTGCGACTTTGTATTAATTCAGTTCTTTTTAAATTTTACATAAATGCTTTCAGCAGTGTTTAATTAAAATTTTGGAGATTGATTTTATTTTAAAAAATAAAATCAATTTTTCCTTAAAATTTGTCCTATCTGAAATTGTTTGCTATCCAGGTCCTAAGCCAGTAGTTTTTCGAACTATTACACGTGCCCTTCAGCCGAGGATTTACTTGAACCCCTTTTAATAAGGACTTCAGCCATGTGCATTATTTAAAGGAAAATTTTTTATAAGAAGGAAGGGGTTTATTTTAAATTGTTTGTCTGACTTGTTGTTCAGGCCTTCAGCCGTTGTTTCAGATTTGTTTGTGGCCTTCAGCTGTACAATAAGTTAACATTTCTTTAATTATGCTTTTGCCCATTCTATTGTAAGTATAAAAAGAAATTTCTTGGTTGGAAAAATTGTTTAATAATGTGTTTTAATTATAGCTGTTCTTCAGACGTGTAGTGTACGCCTTCAGCCGCTAAATGTTTTCAATTGCATGTTCTTTTTTTTAAGGAAAAAAATTACCTTCTATTTTTAATTGCTTTTGATTTCTAAGCCAGGCCTTCAGCCATTCTTGTTTTTACTGTGGTTTTTGGCCTTCATCCCAGAAAGCATCTCAATTTCTTTAACTAGGCTTTCAGCTGTATTGTTTAATTTTGATCTTTTAAAGCAATGTGTGAGTGAGTGGTTCTTAGAAAAATAAAGGTGTGTGTTGATTGTGCAAATCACATTAACTGTTTATGGCCCCATCCACAATCATAACCTTATCCTGTGCGCTAAGTAACTACCAACCGGGATTCAGATCATTTGAACAGTTGTCTCTGAGTGTCTCCATTTCCACTGCAGTCTGATGTATTATTTGTGTTATCGTTAATGGACCCACATAAACTGGCAAAACTTATGAGTACATAATTTATGGTATTTCACCATCAACTTTTATCAAAAGGTGAGTGACCTTTCTGTCCCTTTGATCTCTTATGTTTTGCGTTTATCAACAGCCCTCAGAACTTATTCCATCACTGTGACACAATTTTGGAGAGGCAACATCTCGTATTTTATCTGGGTGGATACTCATTCATCAGTCCAGGCACTGATGATAACGAAGTATAAACATTTGGAGATTCATTTATAATCTGTTCAGATTGGTGGTTATAAGAATTTCAGAACCCAGAAAATCATGACAATAGAGATGGCACAATTTCTCATTTTCTATCATAATACTTGCTGATGGGTTTGAAGCATGAGGATATGATAACATAAAATCTTTTTGAATTTATTTCAGGACAAAGACAACTTCCATAAATGCCACCAAATCTGTGGGCGATTGTCTGAAATTATTTTAAGTGAATCAAAATTACTTTTAGAAAACGTTTCACAAAAGTTCGAATGACAGATCTACTAGTGGCTTTCCTGAGAGCTGTCTACGACATCAGTTCTACTTCTACAAATATGTGTGAGAATCCCTTAGTTATTCTTAGCAGCTACCTGAATAAATCAACTGCAAGAAGTTTATTTAGTGTTTAAGGAATGATAGGAAACAATGTAGTGGTATGAGACATCATCAGTGGTTTTGTCGTCGGTCTAGGAGTCTATTCATCTAATACCTACGAATTCTCTTCTCCATGTAAATGAAATACCATGTAATACAAAGACTGTAATAACACATTTTAGATCTTACATGCATATAACAGGGGTGAGTATACCAAAACAATATTAATTATATCTTCTGGTATGCACACAAGTCACTGTGAAAATTCAGCATCCTTCATCTAAAATCAAAACGTCAGTGTCTAACAGTGTTATGGTGCCCAACTGGAACAATCGAGTGGTCTTCCCACATCACTTCCTTTCAGGAAGAATCCTTGCTCTGTTCTTTGCCAACATTCACAAGCAAATATATGATGACATTTTCAAAAGCGAAAGGATTCAAACAGATGCTAATAGTATTCTCGTCAGGATCATCCTCTACCCCATTCTTCAACGATAGAGGTTCTCTAAAGAGATTATCAGCAACAGTGTTTCCATTTTCAGGAATATTAACAACAGTAAAAGCAAATGCTTTTAAGTATAGCACTCATCTGGATAAATGTGCATGAGTTTGCTCAGCACTCTTTAAAATTGGCAAATGTCTGTGGTCTGTGAAGACGTTGGTCACATAACGAAACAAATAACATACAATAGCCAAAGCCTCCAATTCAGTGACAGAGAGGTTTTATCCACATTTTACAAGCACATGACTCGCAAAAGCAGTAGTTCTGAGACACATAGGGCAACATTCATACAGTTCCTGATGGAGCTCTGCATCAAGGCTAGTTTTAGATCTGCCCAAAGTAGGACAAAATTCTTCGGCTATGTGAGAATATGACACGAGAGGAATCTTAACAAGAGCCAGTTTCACACCTTAAAGTTCAGTATGTGTCTTGGAATCTGTACTTTATCGATTCGCCACTATGGCTGAATTGCTTCTTTAAAAAGGTTTATTCTTCTTCATCTGTGCAATAATTTGTCCTTTCATACTTATTTATTTTACTGTGGCTGTAAGTAACTTGTTTTGTTTCAGGGCTTAGCTCAGATAATGCCCTTGATCTCTAATATTTCCTGTTTTGTACTCGATCATCGATAACGTACAAATAAGCTCAAGGTGGGACTTCATTTAGAATAACTGAACTCTTCCAACACTATTTTAAGTACAGGAAATAGACTGACAAAAGCAATCGATTTGCTAAATTATATACAATGTGTCCTGAATGTAAGTATAGTTCAGTTACTCGTTCAGTATCAAATAAGTTTCAAAACGAGGTTAATATATTTAACTAGACATAGAATTCTAAACTTAATCTACTCTGAGCACTTTCCAACAACAATCGGTTTTTGAAAACTACCTGTAATTAATCACAAGTGTTATAATTGTCATAAATCCCCAACCAGAAGCTTCTCTTATCAGACATCCCACAACACTCTGATTTTTCTTCCCTCCGACCATCCTTATAAATCAAATTTCCTATGTTCTCTTACTTCATTTAATTCTTTAGTTACACATTTCTTGGTTTGGGACATTATCCTGTCCAAAGTAGCTACGTTATTTGCCATTACAATTTGCATTCTAATTCAGAAAAGGTTGTACTTGTTTGATCTTATATAAAAAAACCTCTAAACAGGATTTGTCTTATCCAACCATGTTTGCCACTATTTCAACTTTTTCAGACATCTTTCGTTTTACATGACTTCAGTTACTAGATCTGTCCTCAACTGCTACGCACTGGATTTTGAAAGCAGTCTCGCAGACAAGACTTTTTTCAACTCCGACCACGGAAGTTTCAGTTTTACTGTTTGAATCCTTCATTTACTTGTGCACTATTGCCAAAGCTGCAGATAACAAATTAAGCTGCGAGACCTTCTTTTAAGTCAGTAAAAAATAGTAATACGGTGGAAGAAGGATGGTCAGACGTAAAAGTTTCACATTAAACCGAACTACTATTGGACTGGAAGAGAGGTAACAGTGATTTATTTGACTCTGACAAACCATCGGTAACAACTTAGGAATATGAGTATAGTAGGAGTGACTTGTGATTAGGGAGATGAGAAAGCTCAGGTTGGTTCCAGGAAATGTTGCATTAGATGAAGTCTAACTGTAGTAGATCAGAAAGAGAACTTAAGTTCAACAACATGATAGTAGAGAGGGAACGAAAGCCTCACAGCAATAATTAGAAAGATAACAAAAGTCTGAGAACAGTCAATAAACAAACGATCTTGAAAGATAGAAAAACTACTTGTTGTGAAAACTATACATTTAGCAAATGACTGAAATTAAATGTTGCTCTGCTATGAGAGGTGATAACAGAATAACTACTTAATTAGCTTGTTTTCATATGTTCCATAGATCATTTGAACGATTCTTATGTGGAGTGAGTAATATTACAGGATATTTGTGACAAAACTCATTCATGGACACATTATCATTTTATTTCTACTCACGCATAAACTCTTTTTTTTAGAAATAACTCTAAATTAAATTAATACTACTACATCTACATATCTACCTATGTACTCCGCTAGCCATCTATCGTTTTTTGGCGGTGGGCACTATTCGCGCCAAAGTCATATTCCGCCCCCCTCGCGTGAGGGAAAAAACGACTGTCTGAACGCCTCACTACGAGTTCTAAGTACCTTTGAATGCTGATCATTGCGCGATTTGAAAGTTGGTGGTAATAATATATTCTCTACATACTCAGCGAAGATCGGATTTTCGAATTTAGTGACCAGCCCCTTCCGTTTAGCGCGTCGTCTATCGGCAAGTGTGTCTCAACTCAAACTTTGTATGAGGTCTGTAACGCTCTGGCGATTTCTAAATGTACCAGTCACGAATCTTGCGGCTCTTCTTTGGACTTTCTCAATCTCTTGAATCAGACGGTACTGATAAGCGTCCTTTGTTGAAGGACTGCGTTGCTGCACTGATTCGCTATCTGTCATACATTTTATGTTACATGGTAAAATGATCAAAAATTTTTATTGGTACATATTGAACTCCTCTCTGAGCCATTGAGAGCTCGCATAATGCTTCATAAAGACCATTTTCCCCTCTAGTGTTGTAGGTATGTACATCACTGTTTTCCTCTAGTTGCGATGAATTATTTATGATGAATTTCAACAGCGAACTCATGATTGTGACGATCCATTAAAATGCCTAGCCACTTGAAGGAAAAGCTACATGACATGCTTGGGTGAATACCACATATTAATCTTAATGCTCGCTTTGGTGCAAGCGATACTTTCCTTGTAAGTGATGAGTTACTCCAGAAAATTATTCCGTACGATGTTATTGTATGGAAATATGCAAAATATTTCAGTATATTTTTACGTTTGTTTCCAAGATTAGCAACTATACGAAGATAAAGAGTATCTGAACTTAATAGTTGAACTGGAAATAGCATCTCCAGAACGCAAGTGTTAGAGTTACTCTCATGCAACGATTTAAGAAATGCACGCAAATGCACACTTCCATACTGTTTTAATTACTGGCGTGGCGGTGACAGGAAGGGCATCCAGCTTAACGTTAACTTAAACATGCCGAATCTGTTTCTAACCATGCAGACCCCTTCTACATTCGGGACAAAGGCTACAGAGGAACACTGTCCTAAGATTTTACAGCTTTTGTTTTAATGGTGATAGGTATTGAGCTCCAAATCTTGCATTCGTGAAAAACGAGGTGTTTAGATAGTGTGTTGTTGCCGTCAGTGTTTCTTTCCGTGATGAGAGATTATCGGAAGGTTGTGCTCATGTTGTGTATAGAGCTGAGCTACTTTTCTACGGCAAAGACAGGCGAAGGGATAAATTTTGTGCTGTTACTCAGCTGGCTTTCCATAGCGATAGTTTGTAGAGATTATCTGAAAATTGAATTATTGAGTTTCTAATTAAACATTTGATGATGAAACAATAGAGAATGAATTAAGATTGTAATTGGAAATCATCCACATTCTGTTTATAGAATTGTCCTTAGTTTCAACTGAAGTATCTTAGTGAACCTATGGTAGGCAAACAGAATTACAAGAAGGGTGTTACGAATACAGAGGTGTAAACACGGTAGCATTTTGCTCTGTTGTATGCTTTGCTTACGGAAAACAACGCATATGCACTGCTACATTGTACACTCTACTGCTACATGCGTTAAATAAACAGTGTTGTGTTAAAATTTGTAGCCTGTGGTTAAATCTGACCTTCTCTGATTACTTGCTTAGTTTACGGTCCTTGAATTAATTTGACAACTTATTTCATTGCTGTTCTTCCTTCATCCTGTAATTAAATTTAATTTCGCTAGTTAATGTTTCGGACGCCCAGAGTCTGCCAGCGGGTACACGTCCTTCTCATTATTCTGGCTCAGCAACTAGGAGATTAATGGCTCCCATTCATTTCAGCAAAATGACTGACTGTTGCCCACTGCACAAAGAACTTGAAGCAGCGCCGACAGTAGAAACGCTTGCTGCATGGTAATTGAGTCTACAGTAACATTTTTCATTCAGGGCACACTTAGGGTCTGTGTGAAGTGAATAATGTACACTACAGGACATTAAAATTGCTACACCACAAAGATGACGTGCTACAGACGCGAAATTTAACCGACAGGAAGAAGATGCTGTGATATGCAAATGATTCGCTTTTCAGAGCATTCACACAAGGTTGGCGCAGGTGGCGACATTCCAACGTACTGACATGAGGAAAGTTTCCAACTGATTTCTCATAAACAAACAGCAGTTGACCGGCGTTGCCTGGTGAAACGTTGTTGTGATGCCTGGTGTAAGGAGGAGAAATGCGTACCACCACACTTCAGACTTTGGTAAAGGTCGGATTGTAGCCTATCGCTATTGCGGTTTATCGTAACGCAACATTGCTGCTCGCGTCGGTCGATATACAATGACTGTAAGCAGAGTATGGTGGGTTCATGAGCGTAATACGGAACGCCGTGATGGATCCCTACGGCCTCGTATTACTAGCAGTCGACATGACTGGCATCTTATCTGCATGGTTGTAACGGATCGTGCAGCCACGTGTCGATCCCTGAGTCAACAGATGGGGACGTTTGCAAGGCAACAACCATCTGCACGAACTGTTCGCCGACGTTTTGCAGCAGCATTGACTATCAGCTCGGAGGTCATGGCTGCGTTTACACTTGACGCTGCATCACAGACAGGAGCGCCTGCGATGGTGTACTCAACGACGAAGCTGGGTGCACGAATGGCAAAACGTAATTTTCTCGGATGAATCCAGGTTTTGTTTACAGCATCATGATGGTCCCATCCGTGTTTGGCGACATCGCGGTAAACACAAATTGAAAGCGTATATTCGTCATCGCCATACTGGCGTATCACCCGGCGTGATGGTATGGGGTGCCATTGGTTATATGTCTCTGTCACCTCTTGTCGCATTGACGGAAATTACGAGTAGAACAGTGGACGTTCCATTCCAGGTGTGTTGCTGACCGTGGCTCTATCCCTCATTCCATCCCTGTGAAACCATACATTTCAGAAGGATGATGCACGACCGCATGTTGCAGGCCCTGTATGGGCCTTGCTGGATACAGAAAATGTTCGACTGCTGCCCTGGACAGCACATTCTCCAGATCTCTCACCGATTGAAAACGTTTGGTCAATGGTGGCCGAGCAACTGGCACGTCACAATATGCCAGTCACTACTCTTGATTAACTGTGGTATCGTGTTGAAGCCATATGGGCAGTTGTACCTGTATAAGCCATCCAAGCTCTGTTTGACTCCATGCCCAGGCGTATCAAGGCCGTTATTATGGCCAGAGGTGGTTGTTCTGGGTACTGATTTCTCATGATCTATGCACTCAAATTGCGTGAAAATGTAATCACATGTCAGTTCTTGTATAATAAGTTTGTCCAATAAATACCCGTTTATCATCTGCATTTCTTCTTGGTGTAGCAATTTAAAGGCCAGTAGTGTAATAATCTAACAATGTGAAAAATTAACGTATAATGAAGCTTTTTAACTATATGAAACAGAATTACAGTTCAGAAAATCATATATGTTCGTATTTTCTGTGTGGACTGTAATTAAGAGGTCAGATATGTCAAATTACTAACACGTATGAGAAAAAAATTGCTAGCTTTCGAACTTCCGCTATAATTTTTCGATTAATGTAATTCGAACATCCTCGAAATGAAATGAAAGGAAATAATTTTTTAGTACTTCTCATCCAGATAGATACCAATGTCCAATCAAATTCAAATAGGAATGTAAGTGACTTTGCAAAAATTTACAGATTTCTCTTTGCCTTATACCAACGGGATTTCATTTAAATCAGATTCCTTTGGGAACACTCTTATGCAGTTGCGAACCACAGTTAATTTGTCCTTTCAGATGGTCATTCTGCAGTTCGTAGTTCCCTTTGTACAGCTTCTACTCTCACTCCATGTATGTGCTGTTTTGAAACAATCTTCTTTTTGGCTTACATGAAGTGATTTCAGCCATTGTAGGCTGTTGTTGCTGTGGTCTTCAGTCCTGAGACTGGTTTGATGCAGCTCTCCATGCTACTCTATCCCGTGCAAGCCTCTGCAATTTACATCCTTCTGAATCTGCTTAGTGTAGTCATCTCTTGGTCTCCCTCTACGATTTTTACCCTCCACGCTGCCCTCTAATACTAAATTGGTGATCCCTTGATGCCTCAACACATGTCCTATCAACCGATCCCTTCTTCTAGTCAAGTTGTGCCACAAACTTCTCTTCTCCCCAATCCGATTCAATACTTCCTCATTAGTTATGTGATCTACCCATTTCATCTTCAGCATTCTTCTGTAGCACCACATTTCGAAAGCTTCTATTCTCTTCTTGTCCGAACTATTTATCGTCCATGTTTCACTTCCATACATGGCTACACTCCATACAAATACTTTCAGAAATGACTTCCCGACACTTAAATCTATACTCAATGTTAACAAATTTCTCTTCTTCAGAACCGCTTTCCTTGCCATTGCCAGTCTACATTTTATATCCTCTCTACTTCGACCATCATCAGTTATTTTGCTCCCCAAATAGCAAAACTCCTTTACTACTTTAAGTGTCTCATTTCCTAATCTAATTCCCTCAGCATCACCCGACTTTATTCGACTACATTCCATTATCCTCGTTTTGCTTTTGTTGATGTTCATCTTATATCCTCCTTTCAAGACACTATCCATTCCGTTCAACTGCTCTTCCAAGACCTTTGCTGTCTCTGACAGAATTAAGATGTCATCGGCGATCCTCAACATTTTTATTTCTTCTCCATGTATTTTAATACCTACTCCGAATTTTTCTTTTGTTTCCCTCACTGCTTGCTCAATATATTGTAGGCTATGTGTCGTTTAACCTAACGATATTTAGAATGGGTAAATAAAATCAAAGAGCATTATCTCAGCCTGAGACTGACTTCCTCCATTTTGTAACAGATAAAACCAAAAACTATAATTAAAAATAGCGATTTACACTTGCATGGTTTCTAAAATAATCTTGATACACTTTCATTTGTCCTCCTGAAGCGAATGGTGTTTTGCTTAGGCATATGTTACCACAACGGAAAGGCCTTCTGCAGCAGCATTGCGTCAGTTGCGTCTGCCGTATGGATTACGACACACGTTAAAGCTCACAGTACATATACCCCATACCGTAATAAAAAGCATTTCTTCTAATGTCTGTTACCCATAATATATTCTCCTTCACATAATCAAAGGCTACGAAACGGCGACCTTTCAGCACTGATTTTAATTTTTGAAATACTGAAGAATCACATGGAGAAGTCTGGGTAAAAATGTATAGTTGCGGTGGGAAGAACGGGATTTGCGAGCAAATCTCGCAAATTATCAGAGCATAGTGGGAAGGTGCATTGTCATGGTGAGTAAATTACACGTTGCCTTGCTACAAGTAGACTCCGTTTTTGCTAATTGTCTGATTATACGTTTTCAGAACAATTTCGTAATAGTGACAGTTGAACTGTTAGCCATCTAAATGCAGATCTTCACGTGAGTACAGGACATTATGTTGTACACCACGTACTGCACTTCGAAAGTATTTATGGTGAACGAGGTGAACGCTCGTGGATGTAAATGTATTTGTCGTCTGTACTGTCTAAGTGTCAAAGAAAAACCTTACAATTATCGACGATGTTTGGCAGCTTACTGACCTGACGGTGATGCTGTCGATGGAATTGCCTGCATCAGTTGAGTCCTACACGCACGCATACCGTAAACCTGAAAATACTACATCAGCCGAAGGAATAAAGCATGGCCATACAAAGCGAGTTCACATCTCGTTGCAAAAGAGCCGTTAAATGAGACGAAATATTGTGAAAAGACCAATGCACGTCGTGAATATGCGAAGCAATAAAGTTTGATAGCCAAATAAGTGTAAATTTTGCAGTAATGGAAACCCGATTACTGAATCTTTTCTAAAGGAGATGCAATATTCAAGAACTTTAATTATAATATTACAAATCCTCTCAAGTATTGAATGGAAGCCGCCAAATGCGTATTTTTACAATACACACAGTTTAAGTGGGCCCACGCTTTCGAATCTACCACAAACCAATACTAAGTTTCGTTTGAAATTGAACAAACACGCAACATTTGATTTTACTTGGAATGAACATGATTCAAAAACCAATACATACTTTAAGATACGAAAGCGAAACACGCATGGTAAGTACGACTTAAGCCACGAGTACGTAGCGATCGCAGCTAAATATCTAAAGCCACGTGATGAAGCTACAAACGAGCATCCACTGTATTGTCATACCGAAACATGAACCAGAGCTATGTTCCGGCCAGGCCAGTCTTTCCTCTCACTGAAAATCCCCAGCAAGACACCTGAATCATTATCACAAGGTGAAATTCCTGACCTGCTCAGGATACATAGGCCTATATCCCTTGTGCATAGCCGAGTGATATACACTGTTCAGCCAGAACGTTATGAACACCTATCTAACAGCCGGTATGTCAGCCTTTAACACGGATAACGACGGCGACGCGTCGTGTTGTGCAAACAATGAGGCCTTGGTAGGTCGCTGGAGGGAGCTCACACATCTGTCCACACAAGCCACTTAACACCCCTAAATTCCGTGTAGGGGTTCTATGAGCTTTGACCCCACGTTCAGTCACATCCCAGATGTTTTCGATCGGGCTCAGATATGACAAGTTGAGGGGCCAGCACATCAGTTGGAACTCGCCACTGTGTTCCTCGGGCCATTCCATCACGCTCGTGACTTTATGACATGGCGCATTATACTGTTGGAAAACGCCACTGCCGTCAGGTAACATAATCGTTACGTGCCTCCAAGAAGTATACGGTAATCCTTGGCCCTTAAGTCGTCTTGAACGATTTCCTCTGGACCCATAGATGTCCACTTGAATGTTGTTTCAAATTTGGGTCCTTTAGCACACTCGACAGTCTTTCAGCCAGCCGTGAGATAGGTACATATAAATCAATGATTCTGTCACAACATCCTCATCTGAAATCAAAGTAATAGTAAAATATGATCAGTTGATCCACATATACAGCTTGTATCAAATTGTCCACATACATGACTCACTAGCCTAACTCACAGAAAACCTTCACCCTGTACACATGATAGCTTGTGAATGAAATAACATATCTGTACCCTGAAAAATGATATTACATGCTGTCACTGGCTAATTGTCAAGACAGTAAGTTTCTGCGAAAATAAAGTCCGGTTGTATGTTAAAACCACGTATTACAAGATATCGCAATTCACGTCTAATTAAATGGCTGTTTCGTTATAGATGACGCAGTATTCCTCACGATATGGTGACGTACACAGCAACGTAAGTGGACCAAGTCATCGATTTTGAAGATTAACCCTTGCTTTGCAAATAAACTCAAATGCTTATTAAAATTTTTGAAGCAACTGTAAAACTAATTTACTGGCGTTTTCAGGAGCGATCCTGTGATAACGTTATATGACTCGAAATATTTAGTGACAACGATTTAACTTTCACAAGCGCAAAGTCAACTCGTTTGAGGTGTTTCTTAGGGAAAGAGATTAGTTATGTTAACAACGAATTATGCACAGCCTATGAATGATTCATGTAATGAGTCTCAAGTCACCTGACACCCATCAATTCCGGGTAGGAAGCCACTGAGCTGTGACGCCACATCAGTCACATCCCAGATGTATTCGATTGGGCTCAGATATGACAAGTTGAGGGGCCAGCACATCAGTTCAAACTCCCCACTGTGTTGCTCGAACCACTCCAGCCTTATGACATGGCGGATTATCATGCTGAAAAATGCCACAGCTGTCGGGATCAGTAACCGTTATGAAGTGGTGTACGTACCTGCAACCGGTGTACGATAAGCCTTGGCCCTCAAGATGTCTTGCACGAGCTGCGCTGGGCCCATAGACGTCCACGGAAATGTTCCAATATAGGTGTCCAGGAGCTGTTGCCACGGAAGACGACGGATTTGCGACCTTCCATCGGCATGATGAAGAAGGTATCGGGATTCAGCAGGCCATGCAACGCTCTACCATTGGTCCAACGTCCAGTGCCGATGGTCACAAGCCCATTTCAGTAGTGGACAACAGACTCCCTGATACTACATGCACCGACCACGTGTATGACAAGCAGTCGTACCTCGCCAGGTGACGCTTCTATCGCCTGGCCGGATTTATATCTAAACTACGTCGGTTGTCATAGTGTTCTGGCTGATCAGCGCATGGAAGGCAGTCAGAAAATTCAGGGAGGTATAATAAGGGGACGTTTCTCTACAAACTTGCGCTGTACTTTGCGTTGAAGCCAGTGCAAGGGGTCTGCACCACGTTATTTTAGAATCCCCAAAATATCAGCAGAAGACTAGTTACAGTTACTTATTTTTCTTTATTTCTGTCGTACGTACGCAAGAGGAGTTTTAAATAATAAATATTCTAGTACTTTTGTGAATAACAGTCTCCGGCATTTTAAGATGATTTGTGGTCTTAAATACGTGCTCCATCCAGTTATACTGCTCATTTGGCGTAATTAATGTATTATTTTTTATTATTCATTTCTAAAAACCAAGAACAGGAGCAGAAATTCATGGTGGAACAAGTCCTTGGTGTCGTTTTAGTCTCGACTCCAGTGATAGCCCATTTTTTGGGAGGCGAGGTGGACGAGGAACAGCATAGCATTGAATGTCGCTTGGTCTAAGAATACTATTGTTAGCACCATGTACACTAATGAGCCAAAACATTGTGACCACTGCCCGCCCGGTGGCGTTGTAGGCACGTGACGCGGCAACAAAAGTATGTAAGCAGAGCAGATGTGTACATCCATGATTCCTCACAGAACTTGGGGTGTAGAGGCTTGTCTGCTCTTCAAAATATGATACATAGTGATCTGTTGCATCTGAACCGAAAGAGCACATGCTGGTGCACGCGCCAGTATTTCGGAGTACACCTCTACCTATTCAAATGTTGACACAATGACATTGAGAGTTGGCAATAATCTCTTAGCAGTTAAAGGTTGGCTACAGCGCGCATACACAAGCTCTGGAATCTAATAAATTGTTGTCGCGCTTCGCAGCGCACGGATTAACTAGTGGCAGTTTGGAGGCCAGTGTAGGGGCCCGACTGCTGTGGTGCGCACATGTGTTAGGCGAGTGGTCGTCGCCGAGCTGCCGTACTGCCGTGTCCGCCAGCAGCGACACAGTATTTGGTATCGAGGTGATATTTTTTAAATAATTTACAGCTCGCTTATTAATTTATAGGAAAGGGTTTGTGTATGTGCGTAGCAGGAGGCGGTAATTTTGATTATGATAGGTGTTGAATTCTTAAGGGAAACCATTATTAGGTGAATTGATTAAGTATTGATTTTTGTCATTGATTTCTTTTGTAATTGTCAGGGAATTGTTTCACTATGTATTAATTGAGAAGTATTTCAGTTTGTCTCAAGAGTTTGATTAATTTGTAATGCCACTGGACGCAGATTTACATACGAAGCAATTGTTCAAAGAACTTCTAGCGTTTGGTTAATTGAATGAGAAATAATCGCTTTCAGAATATAGATTTAGAAAAAGGAATGACTTGTTTGGGTTATCGTTTATCGAGTTTAGATTTGACCAAACCCTTTCTCTTGAATTATATGTAGTTGTAGTAATCAGCAACAGCAGGAGCCGCCATACAGAACATGCATTGCACTCAGCATGAATAATAGGTTTTTTTATGTTTTTGTTAAATAATGGAATGCAGCAGATCAAGCAGTGGCATTATAAAGACCAATTAAGTTATTTGTTGCGCACAGAACCAATTTAAAAAAAATAGGCGATCTCTCTAATAGTAAAGTTGACAAGAGTACAAGCACGAGATTATCAGTAGGAAACACGAGATAAGAAGATACAGCTCGCGACTTTCAACATCGTCAGCTACGATTCCAGTGGACACGGATACATCGAGTTTCGACAGTCGATCAGTGGAAACGTTTCGGCTCACTGGGTGAATCACATTTTTGCTACACAAGGTCGATAGTCATCTCCACAAACGCCGTCACTGAGGTGAACGGCGGCTCGAAACGTGTACCGCTGCACGGGTGTATGCTGGTGGGAGCAGTATTATTCTATGTACATTCTCCTGCACTTGCAAGGGACCTGTAGTAGCAATCGAAGACACGCTGACAGTTGCAAACCACGTTCATTCCTTCATGCTTGATGTCTTCCCCGACGGCGATGTCATCTTTCGGCGGTATAATTGTCCGCGTCTCGGAGTGTGAATCGTGCTACGTTGGTTTTAGGAGCATTATAGTGAACTCACGTTGATGTCTCGGCTACAAAATTGTCCTGATGTAGATCCTAAGGCTATTGGGCCCCATCACCGTGTACGCAAATCAGCAGCCCGAAAATTTTACGTGAATTGCAAGTCATGTGGGTAGACATGTAATGCCACATACCTCCATAATTCTACCAAAAAAACGTTAGATCCATGATACGCAGAATCAGTGATGTCTTTCTTTCCTAAGACGGATAAACAAGCTGTTAAGCAGATGGACATAGTATTTTAGCTCATCAGTGTGCCACCTAAAATGATGCTGAAATCCAACAACGCATGACCACTGTGCTTCGAGCGTTTCTACAGGACGTGTTTGCTGATATTTTCCAGCAGCCTTACAACCGATGTCAGAAGTGTGTTGTAGCTAAGGTGACGACTCTGAAGGCCAGTAAAGTTACTTTTTTTTATTTTTTATTCATTTATTTTGTAAATCTTGTTTTCTATGTTTCCTGACACTATTCACCCAACTTTTCAGACACCTTTCAGACACCTATCTTATAAAATCAGCATTACTTGGCAAAAGTAGTCAAATAACAAAATAGGAGAATGAAGAACAGCAAAGCTGGATGGTAATAATCTGCCTGAAAACTTGTAATTAAAAAAGACATAAATATCAATTAACACATATACTCTCTCCATATACATGAAATTTTTATGTACAATGGTATTATTACATTGTACACTAACTTCCCCTTTAAATATCTGGAAATACAATTAAAAAAGTGAAAATGATAACTTTAAAGGCCCTGTATGTGAGAAAACTTCGAAAACACAGGGTTGGGCAAAAGAAAGTGCCCGAACAACAGAATTCGAGGGAACATAGAAACACAGCACATGAAAGGAAATACACCAGTAACCTGACTACAGAAGATGTTTAATGTGACCGGCATTCATCCCTTGGCACTTTTGTGCCCTGGTCAGCAAGCTGCTGAAGGTGGATCGAAGATGTACTGGTGCTATTGCTGCAACCTCATCCGAAATGTTGTGCTGCAGTTCTTGTTGACTATGTGGGTTATTACAATACGCCGTAGATTCGAGGTTTCTCCACACAAAATAATCGCACACTGACAGATGAGGTGACCTGGGTGGCTAGACAGGGCTGCGACCAGACTGACCTCTGCTAACAACTCTGTCATGCGTGAAGATTGTGTAAATTTGCTCCAAGGTTCAGTCGGCTGTATGATCAGTTGCTCCATCTTGTTGGAAGTTACTGTGGGCCTTTGCCTCCGGCGTTAATGCTGCCACTCGTCCCGGCCACTTTTAGTTGCTTCAGCCTATATTATTACATAAACATCACTGTACTGCAATCCGCACACATAAATTGTGCGCATGGTTATGGAAATTATGATTGTTTTAATTTCTATAATTTGTGATACTGAGCTTTTCAATCGTAATTTTATAGGAGATGAATTCAAAGCTAACGTTCCATATTTTACGTACCTTTTGGGAGGAAGAAACACGAGATATATTGACTGCATAGCCTTTTCCCGAATAGGCACTGAGGAAACTCATGGTCGGCCTATGTCCTCTTGCCAAATGTGCTGCCAACTTATTTTACTGCATTTAGTCAATTTCTAGTCTTCTCTTCCCACAGCGTTCACCCAGAGAGCGTAAGATTTGCACTGACAACAAATCAAAAGTCAAGTGACAGAAATAAAACCACTGCAGTTAAAGTAAACAGCGCAACCTAAATTCATGGTTACAAAAGAAAATATGGCTTGAACGAGTCCTCTTAAGAACGAAATTTTATTCGTATAAATTTTTGAGTAATATCAGAACGTTTAATATACCCTTAAATTGTGTAAGATGGCATTTCTGATCCAAATAGTTCCACAACGCCATACCATATGTTTCAGTGCAAGTAACATGGCGCACTGCGGCTTCAAGTTAGTGAGGACATGACAGCTCTCCTTATTACATATCCATGAGACTATCACGGCCTGGCAGATGGATGACTTTTAGGAAAACAACGGAATAGGAAGCTGAGACCGTTGCACGCTTATGAAAAAAGTCGGCGAGAATAACGGACGTGTTTCAGTTTTCCATTGTTCCACAAGCTCACAGACGAACACCCACCCATTAGGCTCAATTTTTTATGCAAAATATTGTGGCAGGAATAAAAATAACCATGATTTTCGACAGATTTTGCTTGCGTGTAAGGCAAAAGCCAACATTGATAACTTCGCCTTGTACAGGGTGGTCCACTGATCGTGGCCGGGCCAAATATCCCACGAAATAAGCGTCAAACGAAAAAACTACAAAGAACGAAACTTGTCTAGCTTGAGGGGTGAAAGAAGATGGCGCTATGGTTGGCCTGCTAGATGGCTGTGCCATAGGTCTAACGGATATCAATTGCGTTTTTTAAAATTGTAACCCCCATTTTTATTACATATTCGTGTAGTACGTAAAGAAATATGACTCCTTTAGTTGGACCACTTTATTCGCTTTGTGATGGATGGAGCTGTAATAGTCACAAACATATAGCTCACAATTTTAGACGAACAGGTAGGTTTTTTTAAATTAAAATACAGAACGTAGGTACGTTTGAACATTTTATTTCGGTTGTTTCAATGTGATACATGTACCTTTGTGAACTATTCATTTCTGAGAACGCATGCTGTTACAGCGTGATTACCTATAAGTATCACATTAATGCAATAAATGTTCAGAATGATGTCCACCAGCCTCAATGCATTTGGCAATAAGTTTAACGACATTCCTCTCGACAGCGAGTAATTCGCCTTCCGTAATGTTTGCACATGCATTGACAATGCGCTGACACATGATGTCAGGCGTTGTCGGTGGATCACGATAGCAAATATCCTTCAACTTTCCCCACAGAAAGAAATCCGGGGACGTCAGATCCGGTGAACGTGCAGGCCATGGAATGGTGCTTCCACGACCAATCCACCTGTCATGAAATATGCTTTTCAATAGCGCTTCAACCGCATTCGAGCTATGTGCCGGACATCCATCATGTTGGAAGTACATAGCCATTCTGTCATGCAGTGAAACATCTTGCAGTAACATCGGTAGAACATTACGTAGGGAATCAGCATACAATGCACCATTTAGACTGCCATTGATAAAGTGAGGGCCAATTATCCTTACTATCATAATAATGCAACATACATTAACCCGCCAAGGTCAACCAATAGTGCATATTATACCGGTTTATGTTACCGCTGTTGGTGAATGACGCTTCGTCGCTAAATGGAACGCATAAAAAAAATCTGTCATCGTCTTGTAATTACTCTTGTGCCCTATGGCAGAACTGTACACGACGTTCAAAGTCGTCGCCATGTAATTCCTGGTGCATACAAATATCGTACGGGTGCAATTGATGTTGATGTAGCGTCCTCAACACCGACGTTTTTGAGATTCCCGATTCTCGCGCAGTTTGTCTGCTACTGATGTGCGGGTTAGCCACACCAGCAGCTAAAACACTTAATTGGGCATCATCGTTTGTTGGAGGTTGTGGTTTCCTTAAATAACGTAACTATCCGTCGAACGGTCTGGACACTTGGATGATGTCGTCCAGGATCGAGCAGCATACATAGCACACTCCCGTTGGGCATTTTGATCACAATAGTCATACGTCAACAAGATATCGACCTTTTCCACAATTGGTGAACGGTCCATTTTAACACGGGTAATGTATCACGAAGGAAATACCGGCCGCACTGGCGGAATGTTACGTGATGTCACGTACTTATACGTTTGTGACTATTACAGCGCCATCTGTCACAAAGCGAAAAAAGTGGTCCAACTAAAAAATTCATATTTCTTTACGTAGTACACGATTATGTAATAAAAATGGGAGTTCCTATTTAAAAAGAAAAAGAGCAGTTGATATTCTTTTGATCTATGGGAGCACCATCTAGCGGGCCAACCATAGTGCCATCTGGTTTCCCCCTTCAAGTTAGACGAGTTTCGATATTTGTAGTTTCTTCGTTTGTTGCTTATTTCGTGAGATATTTGGCACGGTCACTATAAATTGACCTCCCTGTATAGTCTCAAATTTGGTCTCTTCTCTTCCACTAACAGCTTGCTCGGATTTTTCTGAAAGCAACCAAGTTTTTCAACGAATCGAATATCGAACAGCCTGCCAGAATATTCGTTGTAGTTAATGAAACATATGAATAAAGCTTTCCTGCACATGAGACGACTACAGCCCAGTGAATCACAAAGTTGACAAGACGGCGGTAGAAGCAACGATAAGTAAAAATAATTTTTAAATAGAGTTTAAGTAACAAAATGAACCCGTGAAAAATAAGAGAAAATAACTTTAACGAAATGAGCGAGAACGAATCCATGAATGAATTGTGTACGCGTATAGTTTCCGTACGCTTGGCAGCAAGGACGTGGTGCTTCATGTCCGCATAAAGCCGTCAACGACGGACCATAGCTGATCCGGCTACCGAAGGCCAGCGGCAGTGGCGGCCAACGCCCTTCGTTGCAGCGTGGCGGATACTATATAAACAGCGGACTGGTCAACCAGTCACCACAGTCTCACAGGTATTCAAGCCACTCGCCTTTCTCAACTTACAATATGAAATTTCTGGTAAGCGATGGCTTCAGGTTGCTCTTGTTATTGCTTTTTGATGGAGCTCTACACTCTAATCTATCCTTCAAAACCACTTCTTTAACATAGATTTGAACCTGATTACTCTACTCAAGCCTTGCCCTCCTTCTAAAACTTTTACCACCCACATCTCCGTCCATAACCAAAAATTAACGATAGCCTGATGCTTCAGGAGTTTCTGAATGACCAATTCCTTCTTTTAGCCAAGTTCTATCACGAATTTCTCTTCACCCCAATTCCACTCAGTTCCTGTTCGTCTTCTATACAATACTCTCACCTAATCAGCATTCATTTGTAACACCGCATTCAAAATCTTCCTTTCACTTCTTGTACGATTCTACGTTTCACTTCAGAGAAAATTTTCTAACGCAGAAAAGTGTATTCGATGTCATCAAGTTTATGTTTCCGGGAACTATTTTCTTGCCACTGCCTATCATATAAACTGTAATTCGGCCTTCGTGATTTATTTTTCTGCTCAAATATCAGATAAAAAGTAAAGGGTGTAGCAGTCAGTCATAATGATGTCAATGTAATAAATGTTATTTAAAATGAAGTGTCTCTGGCATGAAGGGTCGAACTGCAACTATGTGCATATGCAAGTGTTTTAACCTACGTTTACTGCACTGAACATGCCACAAATTGACTGACGTCTGCACGTGCAATAAACATCATTGCGACTGATTTCTGTATCCTTTACTACTTGAAATACAAATCAGTCGCTGGGCACAACTGTGTCCCTATGGGATCAAATCTGATAACTCTGTCTCCAGACACCTTGATGTTGTCGGAAAGCTACAGTCAACAACCATACTTCTTTAATTATCGGTATTTAGAATTTTGGCAACAGTACGAAAATGGCTCTGGTTACCTAAATAACATAGCGGTTGGCACTAAGTTAAATTTGTTAGGTTTCCATCGAAATCAGGTGTTGCCAAACTGTGAGGTATTCGCAAATGTACAGCATTTTCATAAGAATGAATCGCATTATCTTCCAGTCATAAAATATGGGAATGAGTCTATTAGAATCGTGGTCCCATTTTCTATAACCTCATTTGCACAGAAATTCGACAGTGTTACCGTAAGCGGATATAATTTACGAAAATTAATTCTGATTTCTCTATAAAGTTAAAAATAGGTTCCGACCATCGTCCACGATAGAATGAAAGGCAAAAACACGAAACTGGTCAAGTTGTCTCATGCATCATAAAGTAACCACATTTTTATTTATAAATCATTGCCAGAATTTATATGTCGAGATATCTGTTCTACGAATCCTGCTAAGAGTACTGTGGACTCAAATCACGACTGTGATCTCAAAATAAGAACTACCAGAATAAAACGATACAACTTCGATTTAACAAACGAGGAAAGGGAGTGAAATAAACTTATCTAAATTTCTGAAAGGTCGGATCAGCAATACAGTACATTAAACACATAATGGGATACTGTTCATCATAACAACGCAGTGTCTGCCAGAACTGAAAATGAATTCATCTTTTGGATCAAAATTCATAAATATCTAAGAACATTGCTTGTGGAACTACGTAAACTTTTTCATACATGTAATCTGAATAATTAAAACATGTTTTCACAAATCCATGTCCAATTCATTATATGGAACCCTTAACCACATTCGTTCACTTTTTCATTTTCCAATTTTTATTGATATTTTATGATATTAAGGGTTGCTAATTTGAACTTTACTTTCCTAACGTCGTAGAATACAGATGAGACAACATTTTCCTCGTCCTCTTATCTGCGTAATGCGTTTCGGTTCTGGATACCTTCTATTAGTTTATATTCTCTCGTAACAGTAGATCAGTCTATTCTGTTACGGGAGTAATCTGCTAGGTTTTTTTTTTTTTTTTGCCCTATCCTGATGTCGAAACACGGCTATTGGTGAACTAAATATTGTTCCTAACACTAACCAACATAAGGCATACCTTCAGTTTAATAATGAATTTTGTGCAACTTTCTAAGGGTTTATAGCTAAATAATATTGCACACAAATGTTTACTATGTAGAATTTCCCATTCCTTTCTAAGCCAGATCCTTACCTGGTTGTGAGAACTTGCTCTCGAAACATGTGTGATTTGTGACACCATCACGAATTTCATGTGATTCCAAATGTTAATATTTAACCAATGTTTGCTGTGGTAATGTGTGACGAATAGAGTTAACTACTGCATATTATTATGTCACATGACACTTTTTTTAAGTGGATGATGTTTTCCACAGGTGATTGTCTTGGCCGCCTACGTGGCCGTCGCCTGCTGCCAGGAGACGCGAGAGAAGCGCGGCCTCTTGGGGGCGGGAGTGCTGGCCGCCCCCGCCGCTGTGCTGGGGCCGCGCGTCCTCGCGGCCCCCGCCGTCGCCGCCGCCCCCATCCTCGCCGCTCCCGCCATTGCCCACGCCCCTCTGGGTCTGGGCTTGGGTCACCCCATCATCGGCTGAACCACTACATACTAATTTATACGTGCCTGTGTTTACCACGTCTCCGTAAATAAATGGTTTCTGTAGCCTCATTGGTATTTATTCTTTTGTTTACCTACGCAACCTTCCCCGTAACTTTGACTCACTCTTTAATTTAAAAACTTCGGTCGGTTTCTCCCATTTACCTGCTATATACGTGCATTCCCTTTGTCAGCTGTAATCTTTGCCTTAACTCAACATTAAACTCTTTTCCTAATGACCCATCCTAGCATGAAAATGTTCGTATTTTTATATGACCACGCTAACGTTACTGTAAATTACATTGTCTCTCACTTTTGTCAAAATATTAGATATTAATACATTGAAAGTATTGTTTTCAAAGTCTATAACAAACATTTAATGTAATGTAATGTAAACTCTGCAAAATCGAAGCAAAACTTTTGAACTGAGTTTCTGTAGTGGAGATCGGAGTCACTTGGCATACATTTTGGTTTAGATTTTTCTATTGTTTGTGATATTCCGAGATATATTCTGGTGAATGCGACGAACAGATTAACGTTCTGAATACAATGTTGCGTGTGACCCATTAAATAAATACGTATTTATGTGACTCCGAAAACCCCTTTTCTAAAGCTTTGCAACTATACCACTCAACCCAACGTGTAAGGTTATTTGCCATACCCTTGCAGGCGAATTGTCATAACCTAATATGCATGGGCATAGTTAGGCAGAACACAACAATTTTCGAATAAAAACATTTTATTTTGTCAAAATTTGGGGTGTCAACATATTGAAAGAACACATTCTTAAATGAATAAATTACTCATGAAGACATAACACTTTGACAAACAAGATTCAGCTTAAATGATTAAATTAAGCTAAAATGCATCCAAACAAAAGTGTGGCCTTAAAAATATGAACAAACAATGAATTCTCCAAGAAGAATTAATTCTACTTAATATTATAGCTACCTATAGCTGTTCCCATAGAATTAGCTGAATGTTTGAAATAAACCGCGAATATAGGAACTGGACACTCGTTAATTGGACAAGAGGGTCCCATTTCCACTCAGTTTTCTTTGGCCGTATCAAACAGTCTCATTTTCGTCTGGCCGTCTCCAGTATTTCCCGTTTTTGACCATGGTGGGCACGCGAGCTCGTTTCCATCGGTTTTGATAATCCTACCAGAGTGCTGACTGCGATGGGGTTTCGCCAAATCAGTCTCATTTACATGGTATTCGGAGTGATCAGGCGGATCTTAACATTCTGGGGCTTTCGTTGATGCTGTTTTCGGTGGTGGCCTCTTTTTGAGCTTCTCTAGGTTTCTCGCAAACTCTCAAATGAGAAACCTCACCTTCGTCTTGGCCGGAGGGTGATGGTGGTAGCTCTTTCCCTTGGAAATGTTCTTCAGCCTCTAAACTACCATTAAGGAAGAGAAAGCTGCCGTCACATTCGGTATGGCTATTATCTGACAGGCCGTCTCAGAATCCGTGGAAGAAAATTCTAATGGACTTTTTGTGAAAACTTTTTCGTCAACTTGTAGGCCTTACCCATGCGCTCAATCTTCACTGTACATGTCTTTTACTTCAGCCGCGATTCTGTCTTGACGGGATTAAGTTAGAATAGCTGTAAACCTTGTATTTCGGCCAAGGTCGGACTGTTGTCGTGGTCGGGCCTAAGTCAGAAGACGAATTTCTTTCAAGGTGGTGTGTGTGTGTTTCTTCTCTATACAAATGGTGGATTTTCTATGGAAAGTAATGGAAGCTTTAGTTGACAAAAGTCTGTCATAGGTATGCTAGCAGACCCAATCCCTAACTATGCCAACTACCTCCACATGGATAAAAAAAAAATATTTCCCACACAATCTCAAACATCAGAAGCAGGCAATCAGAGTTAATAACTTTTCAAAAACCACTATCAATGGCTCCTCAATTCGATCTACAAGTTCACTAAAAGAAAAACGTTTCCGAATAAAAACTTTGGTCCCCATTTAGAAAAGCGATGTTACAGGGTCCTTCCTTCGTGATGCTTTCAAGGAGACTCTAGTTATGGTGATTCGTGTTTCTTCAGATACACTTCCCATAAGTGCGATGACAATGCTTTAGGCCTAAGGTGGCAGGAATTAGAAGCTGTGTGCTAACTTCCCTCTTATGCCAATTAACTGTCTCCAGTACTACAGCAAGTAATGTAACGCAATGTGTATGAATTCCTGGGGGTGCCTCAAACCACGCGGCCACTTCACGCAGCTAACTACAGCAAGTAATTAGGTGGTGACACCGATTCTGACTCATCTACGATTTAGTAACTAAATATTATCCACTAATGATTGGTAGCACTTAACCAATTTAATCGTACGCAACACAATTCAAAACTCTAGCGATAAAATTACGGCGTTAATATACTTAAATGAAATGAAATAAAAACAAATGTGACGCTAGAGTTTTCGAGTTTTAGCCATATTATGTTGAACTGGATTAAGTAAAATTAAAATTGCTAGAAACAATTACTGATAACGTTTACTAATTCGCCAATGAAAACAAAGATGTTGTTAAAATGAAAATAATATCGCTACGTTTTGATACTCTTGGCTGTAATAATCGTCAGAAAAAAGTATTCTATATATATTATGAATGTGACAATATCGTCAGCTGCTTCAAAGTGAATTTATAAATACAAAATTGCAGATGGTGAAAAAATATTTACGTTATGAGGAAATAAAACTAAATTAAGTCAATTTATGTGTTCATATAAAAAAATAGCTTTTGTTCTAATTTATAATGAACAACAAAACGAGATTTTGAAATGAGGGCGAGATGAAGATCTTGAAACGTAAAGACTTTGAGTTTACTTTTAGAAACGTTAAACGTCCCACACATGCGTCATCTCTAAAACAAACGTGGCATGTTCACTATCACTCGCCTCAGTTTCATGTGCTATTTTTCCTTCTGTTTATAACCGCAAATAACTCTTCAGTCTAGGATACACCCGTGGTCCAGGTGGAAGATCTCTGATTAGTAATCAAGACGTTTTCGGTCCTGGGTTTGAAACATGCCTCCGCTTAAATTTTGATCAATACACAACATTGACGGCCGAAGACTTCCGGCATAAGAAATCACGCTCATTCTGCCAACAGTCTTGTTCAAGAGAGCTGCAGAGGTTACAAAGATCCAGGACTCTCTTGTCCTCCGGCTGGGAAACTGGCCCAAAAATAGGAAAAATCAGCAGTGATCACCGGCAAGAGGACGCAGAAGTCAAAGGAAGCCACTGCATTAAAAACACATAACGTGCATCAACATGATGTGTGACCAGTAACTGAAAAAGTTTTGTGATGGTCTCGCCGTTGGCAAAAGATTCTGAAATAATCTCCCCATTCGGAGCTCCGGGAGAGGACTACCAAACGGTAGGCGATCATGAGAAAAAGACTGAATAATCAACGAAAGGATAACTTTCTATGATTCAGGCTTTGGAACGTCAGAAGCTTGAAGGCGGTAGGGAGCTTACAAAACCTTAAAAGGAAAATAAAAAAGTTGATTATAGATATATTAGGGGTCAAAGAAGTGAAATGTAAAGAAGACAAGGATTATTGGTCAGATGAGTACAGGCTAATATCAACAGCAGCAGAAAACAGTAGAACGGGAGTAAGATTCGTAATGTATAGGGAGGTAGGACAGAGAGTGAGTTACTGTGATCAGTTCAGTGATAGGGTTTCGTTCTTATCGGAATCGACAGCAAACCATCACCGACAACGATACTTCGAGTATACATGCCGACATCGCAAGCTGAAGATAAAGAGATAGAGAAAGTGTACGAGGATACTGAACGGATAATATGGTATCTAGAGGGAGATGAAAATCTAACAGTCAAGGCGGATTGGAATGCAGTTGTAGGGGAAGAAGAAAGGGTTACAAGAGAATATGGGCTTGGCACAAGGAATGAGAGAGGAGAAAGAATATTTGAGTTATGTAATAAATTTCAGCTAGTAATAGCGAATACTCTGTCCAAGAGTCACAAGAGGAGGACGTATACTTCGAAAAGGCAGGGTAATATGGGAAGATTTCGTTTGGATAACATCGTAGTCAAACAGAGATTCAGAAATCAGATACAGGGTTGTAAGGCGTACCCAAGAACAGATAAAGGTTCAGATCACATTGCAGTAGTGACGAAGAGTAGGCTGAAGTTTAACTTTAGTTAGGAAGAATCAATACGCAAAGAAGTGAGATACGGAAGTACTAAGGAAGGACAAACACGCTTGAAATTCTCTAAGGCTATAGAAACAGCAATAATGAATATCGCAGTATTAGCAGTCAAGTTTAAGAGGAATGGACTTTTCTAAAAAGTGAATTAGTTACGTGATCTGCCTATGTAATCTTCAGCATTCATCCGTAGCACTACATTCCAAAAATTTCTATTTTCTTCTTGTCTAAGCTGTTTATCGTTCATGTTTCACTTATACTCCATAAAAGTACTTTCACAAAAAACTTCCTGTCACTTACATCTATAATCGATGTTAACAAATTTCTCTTCTTCAAAATCGCTTTTCTTGTCATTGCCAGTTGACTATTATATCCTCTCTACTTTGTCCATCATCAGTTACTTTGCTGCCCAAATAGCAAAACCCATCCACCACTTTAAGTGTCTAATTAGCTGATTTAATTTGATTGTCATAAAACAAATAAAAAGGTAACAATCGAAGAAAACCGTGAGAATCAATGGATTGAGGATTTCATAATCTTGGGGAATCTTCAAAACACGCACAGCTACCCACCCGCCCACACACGCACACACACACACACACACACACACACACACACACACACAAGCGCGCGAGCGCTTAATTTCTTACGAATATCCTCAATGAAACAACCGTAAACACAACACATTTCACTATGATGATCGAGTCCATGAAAATTTAAATATTGCTAACTTGTTATTAGGATTGGTTGCAAATTTTCTCGACAAAGTGAAAGATTCAAACTGGGAGTAACTACCAGGCTGTGAGTAAATAGTTTCTCATCGATATCTCTTTTCCTGGGTTCTGAGTGTGCAAGGTACGCAGGAGAGTATCTGCGAAATTTGAACAGTAGAAGTGAGGTATTCGGAGAGTCGAAGCTGTGTGTACAGTTCTTCAGTCGTGCCTAAATAACTCAGTCATGAGGAGCATAGCCGGCGAATATTATACATTTGAGTCCCGGTAACAACCCAGTTTTAATCTGGCAAGAAATTTCAAGTTCAGAGCAGTGTGAAGGATTCATTCGAGATAGACGAAATTTGATGCACATAAACCCCTATGTCTTTCCTGATTCCGAGGGCCACCAGTTCAAGCTCAATGGCCTTTTTATTCGTGGATCTTAATTTGGCTGCCGACCATTTTTTACTCGAGGAAATGATTCATAACACCGCATTTAACCTACAGATTCATATCACTAAGAGTGCTTCAACACAAACATGCCCGCCAATATTATGAGAGCATCACGTTTCATTAGCGCACCTGTAAATAGAGGATGATTCAAAAAGAAAGATTTCAATTGTTTATTACAAACTCTGAAAGATGAAACACATTAAACATGCCACTAGAGAGAAGAAAATACAAAGTTCTCTGTCCACACAGACACTCTACCATAACATCAACATGAGCGCCATGCGTTGCTCGAGAAACATTGAAACGGTAATGCAATTCTTTCCGCACACGATTCAACCGGTTCATGTTTACTGAATCGGCAGTTTAAGAATCCGATTTATCATCTCTTGAAAGCTAGCTGCCATAGGTGGAACAAAGATTCTATCTTTTATCTACCCTCACAGAAGAAAATCCAAGACGTAAGATCTAGTGAACTGGGAGGAGGCCAAAAGCAATGAACAAAATCCTGTTGTCAACCTCTTCCGATCCAAATCTGTGGGACTATCTGGTTAAGATAATACATAACCCCAAGGTTAACATGAGGTGGGCGCCGTCATGGATAAAAATGAAATCAGTGGAATCTTCGTGAAGTTGTGGAAACAACCAATTTTGCAGCATGACATTCTTGTCACAGTTTGCTCATCGAAAAAGAAATGTCCATAAATTTTGCGAACAGGAGTAGCACAAAACACATTCAGTTTCAGTGAGTCTCATTCATGATCGACGACGACGCCATACATTCAGTTTCAGTGAGTCTCATTCATGTTCGATGATGACGCCACAATTTTGTGACCATCAAATTCTTGCATTGCGGTGATTTACTTTAGCCGATAGTTGTCGATTCCTCTGAGAAGGTGAGTCGCTCGAAAAAAGTGTCCTCTGCCATATCCTGGAGAACTGAAATGCAAAATTCATACACGGTGACAATTGTGGAATTATATGAAAAAAACTTAAATTAGTTACAAACTATGGTGTGTACACACTTTATTCAACATGTAAACGTCACTGCAGATATTCGGATTTAGGTTATGACATGTTCGATGTGTCTGCCATCATTGGCGATGATGTGGCGCAAACAAACAGCGAAATTCTGCATGACCTTGAAATGTCGGAACACCAATGCTGTCGATGACGTCCTGAATGGCTGTTTTCATCTCATTAGTGGTCTTGGGATTATTGCTGTAAACGTTGTATTTAAGATAGCCCCACAAAGAGCAGCCACATGTGTTCAGATCCGGAGAATATGGCGGTCAATCGAGGCCCATGCCAGTGGCCCAACGCAAACCGTTCCAAAGTTATGAGATTTTATTCCTTATAGATCAATAATTGTCACCCTGTACCTTCTGTTCTGGTCACCGGAACGCAATTGCTGCACTAAATTGAAACGTGTAAGGCTTCATATGCCAGCTTCGTTCCAGAACACGCTACTCCGTTGTCTGAGGAAGTTGAAATCCCTGCCCTGCAAGTCATGCGGGATTCCGAGGGCTCCGCGGGTATTTGGTCAGCATTTTCGTGGTCGACCAGTGCACTTCCTTTTGCACATGCAAATCCATCATAGTATATTTAATGTTAGATAATTTCAGAATGCATTATACATGTTTTGAATCATAATAAATACCTTAATCGGACAAATCTTAGCCTTCGCCAACCAGCCACCACCCAATGGAGTGTTACTTATTTCTTCTGTCTATTTGTGTTGCCAACAGTTCAAGATTTATCTGTCTTCACGCTTAACTTATACTGTTTTTCCTATTTTATGATCAATGAACTTTTTCCTTGATTTTTTAATATAAGATCAAACCGTGTTTATGTTTTAGTCACTCATCAATAATTGTCTACAATAACGACAAGGCCTCTTTTTAATTCAATTATTTCAGCATTCATGTTCATTTAGATATTGATAGAAGTGATAACTTCTAATGCAGACTAACAACAACAACCACAGTCAAAGAGCAAAATCAATTTAGGAGATGCATGGGCCAGGTAGACCAGTGGAAGGTTTACTAGTTAAAGTGACTGTTGTCAGAGCCTGTAGCCTTTCAAATAATGCAGCAAGGCAAGAGTAGTCTCGGAAGATGGCGACTGCTGCCAGGTTCGGGAATTGGTTACACCTTCTGTGAAGTGAGATGCTATTTCTGCTACATAGGTTTTGTTTTCCGATGTTGAAATTCAGCTGGTGCACTGAGCTAAGTTAGTTTAATGTAACGATGAGAATTATTGGCACTAAATACGTTGATCATTTCAAAATTTGTTTGTGTTGTTTTTCTGTATTTTCGTTGATTTGTTGTTGTGATTTCTGTGTTACTTGTTGATTGTTCCTGACGAGGAATGGCATTGCGTTAAAGTGTGGGATGCTGCTGTTACGTGTTATCGTAGGCTAGGGTCATTTTTATTTCATATGTGTTGTCAAGAATTTAGAACTAGTAGCTGGTCAGAGCAGATTTCAGGATAGAATTGTGTAACATTGCTACAAGCAGCAATTGAAATCTCTCGGGAGCAGAAACCTGAATGCATGCTCAGGAGAAGCAATTCACGTTTGCTCAAAAGTAGTGAGAAAATTCGAATCTCATAATAAATGGATCAATGTCAGACTGGTAGCACTGATCAAGAGAAAGTTGCGGAAAATTCTGAGTCAAATGTGGTAGCAGACTTTTCGGATATGCCGAATGCGGATTTTTCTGATTACGACGAGGAAACTCAGTCAGACAACGAGCACGAAGGTGAAACAGCAGCAGAGACTCATTTTGAATTTGCAGACATGGCAAGACGTACCATTAGTGAGACGGGAAGATCAGGCTCACGAATAAAACGTTGTATAGCGATGGAATCGTGTTTGTCTAGTCCTGGAGTTATTAGTGGAGGATCTCAATTAGAAGTTCACATGCGAAGCGGAGAAGAATAGGCCGGAGAGCGAGAGAAGATAGCCACGAAGGAGATGAGCAGCCTAATCACCGAAGAGACGAAGGAGATACGGATGATAGCTGAACAACTTGTTGAAAGTATGGAGAAAGTTCAGAAGGAAGTCGCTGGTATTAAATAAGAGGTGGAAAGCATCAAGAAAACACGGACGCAAAAGGTCACGAACGTAGCGAAACGCTATGCCATGGTGACAAGGTTAGTAGGAGGAAGGGGGTGGGCAGTGAGAGAGGATGAGTCACTGTCTCACTATTTTTTTCTATCCAAGGTTGCTCTTTGATGTGGGTATTACAACAAGACACCATTTTCATGCGACGTCAGGAAATTACCAACCTGAGCAGTCATTAATAGGAGCATACACTATGATAATGCATGCAGGATCTTGATAGTGGCTCTCCCTAGAATCATATTTTCTGGAGTTGAAAGCAAGCAAGCTTGGTTATTGAACAGTAAATCTTGCAGTGGAGGTTTGGGGCTTGGCAGCCACGAATAGGTATTAGGAAATGGAATATCTCGAAGCACTTGCCGGGGACAGAATCTGGTTCGAAGAATTTCTCTCATGAGTGTCAGTTAAAGCTTTCGGCTGAAGAGATGAAAAGACTGCCTTTCTAAATTTACCTTTTAGGCCCCTCTAGACACGGCAGAGCCACGCACACAAGAGAAATTTTGGTTACCTGGCCAAGGCGTTTCGACAGAGTCATGAAAGCTATTTGTGAACAGGGATGGCGGCCATTAAAAATTCGCTACTTTCCATGTTCATTGTGGACCAGATGCTATTGAGGAAGCTATCAAACGGTGTACTCCCTCTGCCTGCTGAGTTTTTTGGGAAACTTCAGGTCCTCTAAGGAATTTTAGAATGGAATGCTACATTTAGGATGGCTCTGAAATCGATTATTTTGGTACTCCAAAGCACGTCTCTTAGTTTAGCCAAGGTCCTTAGTCAGACACCCTGAAGCGTTCACCCCATCCAGATAATGATCTCTGTGATAAATGTGCCGTTCACTTTAGGGCTTAACAGAAACTCAAAACATTGTCCCTAAAGAGGCTACGAAATAGGCAAGTCAAAGCACAATATCTTTTCTCCTCTCTGCACGGGAATTTCGAGCCAGTTATTTGCTGCTTCTCCAGAAAGGAGAACAATATTGTTAACTTTGATTCGGATTGGCAGATAGTCTGAGCAGACGAGTTAGAGGGGAGACATGGAGCTAATTAGTTTTGTGATTGGCTTGAAACCCTTGTGAGGGCGGTAGACTGAGTGCTTTCGTAGAGTTTACCAAGGTTTAATGGAGAGTGTCCAGCGGAGAAAGTGGGCCTTCTGATTCAGACTCTGGTCTGAAGAGGATTCTGTTCTTCATTCTCGTTATGAGTGGACTGCACTTGGGACACTCGTTCTGGGCACGACATTGCACTGGCATTGCTCTTGACTGGGGAGCCTGTGGGGAAGACTTGACTATACTGACAGTTTAGACCTCAGACATCTTGGACAACTCGTTGTTCTGAGGGCAGTGTTGTTTCTATCACGTCTGCCACCTTGAAGTTTGATCTCCTAGAGTGCACTGCTGTATCAGTGAGCCACGTCGGTCTATAGTATGATCGGCGATTGGGAGTATCACACGCTCGAATCTGTTTAAATTTCTGGGTTTCATTAGGGAGTAATTGTGATCTATGTAATAGGTCGCCAGCCTGGACATCGATTGCTTCGTGCCCATGAGAATGGTTTACGGGTCCCACACATCGCTACTCTGCAGACGCACGCACCAGGTCTGTCAACTGAGACAGTTCTAAACAACGAAAAAGGGGTATAGTATTGTTACTCTGGCTTGCTAGGACAAATAGAACCACAGGCTCGTCACTTGGTCTCAGCTGCACCAACATAATATATCTTCTACGTAGAATAAATCCATGAAAGTCTCTTCAGAGTTAGATAATTTCAGACGAACGTTAGTCTTTGCCAGCCAATGGCCACTCAGTGGAGAGCTATTTATTTGTTGCTTCTATTTGTGTCGGCAACAGTTTTTTACGTATATGCCACCATGCTTAACTTGTACTATTTGTCTTATTTTATGATCAATGAACTTTTGCCTTAATTTTAATATAAGATAAATCCTGTGTCGATATATTGATCACCAATGGGCGTTAACTTATAGTCACCTGTGGTCTTTCAAATCATACCGCAAGACCAGTGTAGTCTTGCAACATGGCAAAATTTTATGGGCAGTGCCAATGATGATAGTTCACGCGTTTGGATGCAAGTTAGGATTGTCTTCAGTTCTGAAGGTCACCTGCTGCGAAAAAAAGTAAGTCACTTGGCGTTATAAGAGAGTTAAATATTCTCAGGTGAAAGGAAAGCAATGGATGGCGCATGGTACCCCAACTTGCAAACAATCAGATTTTCAATGTACCGGCCAAGTCTGTCAGTAGTTTCGTCAGCAGCAAACCATGTCTAAGACACCAGAATATCTTTTCGGATTCTGTGCAATGCGTCAGTGTCAGTTGAATCCATATACTTTTTACGCAGAGTTGTGTCTGCAGAGACAGACTGATGGCAGAACTTCTGAAGAAAACTTTTGGAAACAGTATTTTCAAGTTTTCGGAAAGTAATTCTTGCCACAACAGCATTACACGAGTCACTGCAGAATAAATACTTCTTGGTGGATTCATCACATGGTTTTGTTATAAGCGTTTGCTTCAATTTTCATTTTCGTTCAATATGGTCCTCATGTAACGCTCCATCTGAATGTTTTATCACTCGAAATATAATACAAGAAAGAAGCAAGATGATATTTAGAAGCGCGTATAATAAGTATTTGGTAATGTTAATGGTCACTGGTACTTAACAAAATAAAATAACACACACAGACAATACAATTTAGCAATTTTAGTTTTCCAACCATCTTGTTATTGAATAAATTATGTTATAACACAGAGCTTAAAAATTCTAAAATTCGTACAAAATCTTAAGAACATTTCATCTTTGTCATATAGGTATAATATTTCCACATTCCTTACTTTACTTTTATATCAAAATTGAACTTAGGAACATAGAATTTATAATAAAAGGAAGCAATAGAGTCCTGGTATCTTTTAGTGTTGTTTTAAACAATATTTAAAAATAATCGGCTTCACTAATGCTCTGCTGTCAAAATATGTCCCAAGAAATCCACGATTTCGGAGTGTCAGGAAAAAATAAGGAGCATAGAAATATAACAACTAACCTCATTGTTGCGTGCCCGGCAGAAGAATTCACTCGGAACTGACTTTTTCGGCATTTTCTTTTATTGAACAATTGGCTCATTGAATCTAGAATAGAGCCTGAGCAATGAAAATGTTCCAGTTCACACGTCCGTCGATACACAAAGTACTAGTTTAATTTAGCCTGTAGTTATCACAAATTCGACATTTTTTTCTATTACAGTGGCTAGGCATCTCGAACTCTTAACTTGTGTATGTGTGTGTGTGTGTGTTTTTTTTATCTCAGCTCAGTTCGAGTAGTACGAATATCTTTGTCGAAACAGGCAGTTGGCCAGGATACTATGACATTCTTGTAATCACTTTCACTCTTTTGAAAATACAAGAATCAAATGTTACATTACAGAAGTTAGTATCTTTGGCATTTTAAAATTAAAAGAGGCAAAAATAGACGTCACCTTCGAGATAGGCAATTTTAAATGCTATAAAATTAGCCGTTTCGTGTTTAATTATTCACAAAATGCATAAGTAAAAGTTTATTTGGAACTAGCAACTCAGCCGGCCGTTGTGGCTGAGCGGTTCTAGGCTCTTCAGTCTGGAACCGCGCGACCGCTACGGTCGCAGGTTCTAATCCTGCCTCGGGCATGGATGTGTGTGATGTCCTTAGGTTAGCTAGGTTTAAATAGTTCTACGTTCTAGGGGACTGATGACCTCAGATGTCAAGTCCCATAGTGCTCAGAGCCATATGAACTAACTAGCAACTCAGGAACGAATAGGCTTCAACCTAGAGGTTCACAGTATAATAATGACACTGAACACGATCACTGTGGAGACTTATAGAGACGATTGTGGTTTCAATGCTCTGAAAATGAATAATGCCGAACCTTATCGGCAACTAGTGTTGGCTGATTTTGTTGTATTATTATGTTCTTCTACAATTACGGTTTGAGAAGTCCCCGAGAGCAATATGTAATGAAACTAATATTTATTTAGTCGCAGATCTACGGCACAGTCTATAGAAGCTTTGATGGAAGTGCAGTCGCGATACTCGAGAGTGAGATAAACACTAAAAATCACTAAAACCTTAAATCAAGGTAAGCCTATTCTGATTTGAAACAAGTTACCCCACGAATAGAATAATTTGATTTCTCACAATTAACGTCTTTTTTAATCAGAAATATCTTCGTCTCATGACAATGTATACAAATTTCTATCCAATTTTTCGTATAAGATGAGACAGCTTCGATGCGGTACTGTTGGATACAAGTGTGTTATTATGTTGTTGAGGGATGGCTAGAAGGATTGTGTGCAGTATCTAGTCCATCCCAAGGATTTTTGCAACATTAAACTCGTTCCCTCTCGTTTTTCAGTTGACACTAGCACTTTATAATGCTGTTTTATACCATTGTATCTTTTGAACTTTGAAATTCTTCCTGAGGGCTGACATAGTTTTAAACATTTTCTGGAGGATACATTTGCCCAGTCGGAAAGTGAAAGAGGGTTTGACGTCTCGTCGACGACAAGATGAGAGGCGGAGCAGAAGCTGGAATTGGTCGGGCTAGGGAAGAAATTGGCGTTGCTTTCTCCATAGCAATAATCTCATCATTGGCTTTAATAGATTTAGAGAAACCACGGAAAGCCTAAATGCAGATCGTCGGTCGGGAATTTGAAGCGATTCCTCCCGGACGCTAATCCTCTCCTCTGGATACACTTCTTCCATACAGAAAAGATGTTTCCACTTCTGTTTGCAGAGGATGCTTTATTCCCCATGTCACGACATGTAGGCCAAAACGAGCACCCAGTTCAGTCTCATTCTGGAGCGTACGTCTTATTTTCGCGAGTTTGTGCAACAGAGCAATGTTCTGGCAACACTACGGAGCAGTATTGCATCAGTTGCGGTCGCAAGGTCTGTAAGTACAGTGGTGCTGTTTAAAGGGCACACCCGCCATAATACACTCCTGGAAATTGAAATAAGAACACCGTGAATTCATTGTCCCAGGAAGGGGAAACTTTATTGACACATTCCTGGGGTCAGATACATCACATGATCACACTGACAGAACCACAGGCACATAGACACAGGCAACAGAGCATGCACAATGTCAGCACTAGTACAGTGTATATGCATCTTTCGCAGCAATGCAGGCCGCTATTCTCCCATGGAGACGATCGTAGAGATGCTGGATGTAGTGCTGTGGAACGGCTTGCCATGCCATTTCCACCTGACGCCTCAGTTGGACCAGCGTTCGTGCTGGACGTGCAGACCGCGTGAGACGACGCTTCATCCAGTCCCAAACATGCTCAATGGGGGACAGATCCGGAGATCTTGCTGGCCAGGGTAGTTGACTTACACCTTCTAGAGCACGTTGGGTGGCACGGGATACATGCGGATGTGCATTGTCCTGTTGGAACAGCAAGTTCCCTTGCCGGTCTAGGAATGGTAGAACGATGGGTTCGATGACGGTTTGGATGTACCGTGCACTATTCAGTGTCCCCTCGACGATCACCAGAGGTGTACGGCCAGTGTAGGAGATCGCTCCCCACACCATGATGCCGGGTGTTGGCCCTGTGTGCCTCGGTCGTATGCAGTCCCGATTGTGGCTCTCACCTGCACGGCGCCAAACACGCATACGACCATCATTGGCACCAAGGCAGAAGCGACTCTCATCGCTGAAGACGACACGTCTCCATTCGTCCCTCCATTCATGCCTGTAGCGACACCACTGGAGGCGGGCTGCACGATGTTGGGGCGTGAGCGGAAGACGGCCTAACGGTGTGCGGGGCTGTAGCCCAGCTTCATGGAGACGGTTGCGAATGGTCCTCGCCGATACCCCAGGAGCAACAGTGTCCCTAATTTGCTGGGAAGTGGCGGTGCGGTCCCCTACGACACTGCGTAGGATCCTACGGTCTTGGCGTGCATCCGAGCGTCGCTGCGGTCCGGTCCCAGGTCGACGGGCACGTGCACCTTCCGCCGACCACTGGCGACAACATCGATGTACTGTGCAGACCTCACGGCCCACGTGTTGAGCAATTCGGCGGTACGTCCACCCGGCCTCCCGCATGCCCACTATACGCCCTCGCTCAAAGTCCGTCAACTGCACATACGGTTCACGTCCACGCTGTCGCGGCATGCTACCAGTGTTAAAGACTGCGATGGAGCTCCGTATGCCACGGCAAACTGGCTGACACTGACGGCGGCGGTGCACAAATGTTGCTTAGCTAGCGCCATTCGACGGCCAACGCCGCGGTTCCTGGTGTGTCCGCTGTGCCGTGCGTGTGATGATTGCTTGTACAGCCCTCTCGCAGTGTCCGGAGCAAGTATGGTGGGTCTGACACACCGGTGTCAATGTGTTCTTTTTTCCATTTCCAGGAGTGTATGCTTTTTCGTGCTTTACATGTGCATTTCAATGTCGATAGAAAGGAATAATAATCACGAACATACGGTTATATTTCTGGTATGTCCAAACTTGTAGGTTTTCAAGTTTATTCTAAACAAAAGTCGTCCCCCTAGAAGTCGCATTTTTTCCATATTCAACTAGAGCAAGAGGGATAAGTTTAATTCAGTTCAAGGGCGACATTACGTTCATAGCTATCATGTAAATATCACGAACTATCTAATGTCTGTATTACTAAGAGTGTACATTTACTCTGTTAGCGGTAGCTAGCATTCTTTTATTTGTAATGACAGATACATTCCATACTGTACTGAGTAATATAACTTTCCTCGTTTCATCTAACAAATTTTAAACAACTTATCTAAGATATTAGAACATGTACGCCAACAGGTTATGAACCTCACAGATAGTGCCACCTGTTAGTGGCGTAGGTATCAGTTTGTGCAAATGTTTCATAACCTTTCTGGGCAAGGCTGTGACTAGAAACTTTTTTATTATTGTTATACGTTTAATACAAAGTTAAACAACACAGGAGGAGTCAAATGTGTACTGATAGAACATAGGTACGTAAATATTTTTATTACGTGTTAGGCAAAGACTTTATCTATTGTTCAACCATCGAGTGTCAATTGTCTGCGGCTGGCAGTGTGACGGTATGAGTTTGCTTGGGATGCAGTGATATGAAAATGTCCTATCTGGAAGGATAGCGTGGTTTGTCGTAATTCTGCTATGGGGATACAGTACAGAAAGAAAGGCACATGTACTCCATTACACGACGAGATACAAACAACCACAGAGACGGTAATAAAGTAAGCGACGTTTACGTCAACAATGCGTCGGATCACTTGAAAAAATGTAAAGTGCATATTCTCACTCACTGTTTCTATGCTTCTTTCAACATCATTTGTTTGAAAGATATTGTAATGCACCCGCTTTAATTTACTCTAGCGCGAAACACCATTAAACAAAGGTAAGTTTCGCATATGGAGTCGTTTAAATTCGATTCACGAAAAATCTTCATCCATAGCAGTAATACAGCAGATTTGATTACCTGCAAAGTATCTGTTATTATAGAAGCGAAGTTGGCTTTACATGATTAGTAAGGTGGACTGAATGCATATGGGCATCAATGTACTATTTTATTATCATTATTACTCTTATTGTTATTATTATAGTATTTAGTATATCCAATGTGAGCAAATTTTGCCGTGTTACTACGTTTGTTGGTAGAAAAATGTGTCAAGTGTATTGCCTTTGTCAACCTCTTGCTTATCATACATGAAATATATTCGTAGTTGCAAATGTGGACAAGCATCAGATGTGTAATAGAATGATGACAATCAAAATTTATGCCAGAATGGCATTCAAACCTGGATGCATGCATGTCCGAAGGAACCTTCCATAATATTTCTGAGCAGCAATAGCAGTGGAATATCGTTTTTATCTGCCAAAGTAGGGCAAGCGACTTTCAGTTAAAATAACTATCCCGTATGGGAGATGTGATCGGATAGCCTAATTGTACGTCTACTTTTATCAGTAGCGACGCAAGGATATCTTCTGTGTCCCACCAGAAAAGCTGCGTATGAGTGGTTTCTGTTTACTTCCTTATCTCTTACAAGATAATTGTCTTCTTATGTTCCGCGTGCTATGGCAAAATCCTATAGCCAGGACGCACTGAAGATCACTTTTCAACCGGGTTTCATAAGACACCTGATTACGAAGTTGAGCGGTAGGTCTGAGACCAACCCAGACTGCATCTGTCCCTCATTGTGGATATACATATTTCCATCGCAGCCAGTATCGTTTATATAAAGGTGACATCTGTCGCTCCGTGCACTGTCGTGATCAGTAAGCACACCAACGTCACTAAGTTCAAAAACTCGTGTCGGAGCCGTCAACATTGACCATGCAGGGCTTGGCCCACAGACTCTGCAAGTATTTTAGCTTCCACGTGAGGTGCCAGAACGTGTTATCAAGGCAGCGTTTCAACCATATGGCAATGTTACCGGTCATATGGTGGGAAAATGGCAAACTTTCGAAACCTTATGTGGACTAAGTCAGGTAAAAATCGACCTCTTAAAATATATCTCATCATACCTAAACATAGGTGGATGTCGCACCGTCATCATACGCGCCAACCTGGAACATGTTCCGGCTGCAGACAAGGAAACCACATTAGATCATCTTACGAAATCTCCAACAGAGGATGTTGTCGTACACGCAGAAACTACTATTCTCCCCGTCCCTTTTGTCAAGCCTTCCACATCTCCCTCTCTGAGCAACGAGAGGAGCGACATACCGAACGAAACAGTAGCTGCAGGAAGGCAGGATTCTACAACGGCAGAGCTCTTGACGACGCAGACGATGTTTACTGCGACCACAGACCACCAGCTGCCTGTAGTTGTACCTGAGGACAAGATGGACGAAGGATCGTACCAAAATCGGCATTGCTTCACAGATAATGAGGTACCAACGGAAATTCCATCACACACGTGTGCATAAACAATGTTCACCTTTGGACAGCAAGAAACGGCAGTGAGCTCCTTCTGAAGGATGCCTCCTTCACACATCTGGCCTGGAGGAGGACGACAATGATGATGTGAATTTGAATATACACCCAACGCCGATACTAGACGTCCGGTTCCCCACGTTGGTCATGATGCAGGTATCACATCAATCTGTAGCCAGATACCGGCGTCAGACAAACAGGATGGCCATCCTAGAGCGCCAATAAATGACACAGCAGCCTGAGATGAAGGAAATGGCGAGCCACCCCTTGGATGAATACCATCTCTTTTTCAATAGGCTGATGCCCTTGAAGTTGTCAATGATGTGGCGATGGGATAGGTGGAGAGTCGTGGCATTTCGTCTGCCATCTCCAACCCCCCCCCCCCCCCCCCTTGTTAACTGGGATCGCGAGCTGTGAAGTTCAGCGATTCTCTCTCTCCCGTCTGTGCGCTATGACTACACCTACAGCCAAGGGCGCTAGACTACAGACCTTCTGTCTACCCTCAGCTATCATCTGTACTTTCTGGACGCAACATAAGCTAATCTTGCTCCGACAAATGCTCACTGCAGCGAATGTCGAAGCTTCCTTCTTACAACAAGTCCTTGTAGCCAGTTTCCCTTACTTCTTTTGATATACTGCTTGTGTCTCACATGCGCCCCCACAGGCAGCGGAGTTGCCATCCTTGTCCGTGAGGGTTTGACAGCCACCAATCTGCGATACCTCCTGAATGTGAGCGGCGTCGCTGTTACAGTCCATACTAGGCAGCTCGTTAATATCTGTGCTCCTTCTGGCTCGGGACGATGGGGAGAATGCTTGCGTTTCACCAAGGAGAATGTAGTGCAACTCTGCCAGGGTCGACTGGATGACATGTTCATAGTTGGTGACTCCAGTTGTTGGCAGGCGTGTGCCATTCACTTTGCCCAATTCTCGAAAGTCTTGTACAGTATCTTGATCTGGTCGACACTTGTCGACGTATACACGGTTATGTACCTGGATTCATCCACCTTAACTGCAACTCATAGAGCAGGATAGATTGGTTTTACGACACACATACCCTAAAGCGGTTATAAATAGCGCGGAAATATGGCTTCCGACCTCCAACGACCACATGGCATATATCTGTGCTGCTACCCTCCGTCCTCTCCTGGTATGCTTTGTAAAATGAACACTGATGATTTCGACTCACAGGTATGCAGGTTTGGGGTGGAGACTACGTAACACCAAGCCGTCAGCCATCGAGCTCACTTCGGATGGGTGTTAACTTGGTGGATCAAATATGCAGAGCCTGATTTCTGGCAGACACTAATGGTGTATAGTAGGGATGCAGCAACACAGAGAAAACACACAGGCGACTTTTATAATACCATCCAATGAGAGTGGGCCATCATACGAAACTCACCAGATCGCCAGGCAATGATCAACTGCAGAAAGGCGCGAGGTGATGACGGGGTACCTCAGGAACCACCTATGGTTCACCGTAAAAAAGCGGAAGAGGGCACTCATTCCTAATTTGGTTACTAACGACGGCCAACGTGTAGCCGTGCAAAGGGACATTGTTGGAGCCTTCCACGCGCAATACGAGTGACTACGTGGCAGAGCGAGCACATCCCCTGTCGGTAGCAACCGTTCCCAGATTACTCCGTGGTGCAGCTCCACTGGACGTGGCAACGGAGGTGTTGCAGGACGTGACGGAGGATGAAGTTCACGGCGTTATCTGTAAAGAGACGCTAACAGATCATCAGGACTTGATGGACTCCTATTGGAGTTTTAAAGAGCTTCTCAACGGCTGTTGTACCGTCTTGGACCGAGATTTGTAGATAATTACTGTCCACCAAGAAGTTCTTCTCTGAGGCTTTCTTCAGAGATATCACGCTATCAATATTCAGACCTAAATGTGGAAACCGAATATGAGACTATAGACTTTCGATGGTGCTTAACAGTGACATGAAAATTTTCACATGGCTACTAGTAGGGCACATGTGATGGTCAATTCGCCATGTCGTCTTCAAGGATCAAACTTCACTAGAATGTCTATAAAATATCTCGTCTGCTCTGTGCCAGTACACTGACATAATCTCCCTGATTGGGATCCAGCGCCTTCCATGTACGTTCGCGTTTTAGTTATGGTTCGATCCTGTCGACGTCTTATGTCTCACTACAGTGCTGCGCAGTACTCAGTATCTAGATACCTTTGTTGTAGTGATCATGCGCCTGTACAACACCATGGAGTACTTGTCAATTGACGTTAACGGGTACCTTCCACATTAACCATTCAGGGCACCAGCTTTGTCCTTTATCTGTTGTGCCTAATGCTCTGGCACTGGAATCTTTTCTGTGTGGACTGTAGCAATAATCAACAAGCCTCTTAATTGATGGTCGATCTTACCAATGCATGGTCGTCCGTGGAGCTGATGACATGACAGACGCTGTGTGCTGGAGTGCGACATATGGCGCACCATAGGGAAGTAAACATTTTAAATACCGTTTTTCGTACGTGAGAAATTCGGGCAATCGAAATCGTCTCGTATCAAACACTCGTCAACCGAGTTCGTGGATCAACAGCAAAGGAGTGCTTAGGAAGCAGTGTCAAATTGACCATCACAGTAGAGCAAAAGTAAAACGAGATGAAACTCTTGATCAGTATACACTACTTTCATCATACTGGAGCATATGGTCTCCCGGTTTCGCGCACAACCGCAGGTTCCGGGCTCGGATCAGCTGCTCATGGCAGGCACGCGGTCAGCTGGTGAAGGCCGACAGCTCTGGCGGCCGACGCCCTGCGACGAGTGGTGGCCGCTGCCGCCGCCGCTGCTACTGTATATAAACACGGACCTGGCGCCTCACAGAGTACAGCAGCACCGTCATTCGACTTGCTTCTTTCTCTTAGCTCACAACATGAAATTTCTGGTAAGTTGCAGTCTCTCATATCACATGAAATAGAGGACGGCCACTGTATCATCTAATAAATGCCCTCAGTCATCGTACGTTTGTCAGTGAATGTGTACGTACTTCGCGTAACTATTAATGCTACCTGTGAGTTTATGAAAACTGCATTTTGCAATATTTGTGCCGGAACAACAGCATGTAAAGAAACAAGAAAGATATTGGCCAACAAATTGCGAACGACTGTAGAAACTGGTAACTGAGTGAGAGATAAATAAATACTGGACAGTTAATTCAAGAATAAGCAGGCAAATTCTTTATGAGTGGGCAGGATGGGAGATTATTATTATTATTGTATTATAATGACGCTGGTATTTACATAACAGAGCTCTTCGAACATTTTATGTAAACATTATTAGCATGAATAATGGGTGAAAAGTATTAGTGACTTTGAATTACTAAATCAAACGTTACACACTCGGAAAGTACTGGAATCTAAACTGTACGATGAGCCGAGATCAGTAACATACCTGTTAAAAACAAAATGAAATAAAATAAAATATAGTAATACAAATTTCGTTGCACAGTTGTTGATGGTCCACGTTTGGATTACACCCAATCGGCAAATTTCGCTACAGGGAATGATAATGCAATCTAAACAGAGATATAGTCTATATAGATCATGCAGCAATATCTGCACGTTTAACAATAGATAGTTATTGCGACTTTCTACTACTGTATGATGTCATAGTAAGAACAGTTTATCGTGAATAATATTTTTTTCTTATACCTCTGATAATGGAATGTAGTCAAATTAAATCGGGTGATGCTGAGGGAATTAGATTAGGAAATGAGACACTTCAAGTAGTAAAGGAGTTTTGCTATTTAGGAAGTAAAATAACTGATGATGGTCGAAGTAGAGAGGATATAAAATGTAGACTGGCAATGGCAAGGAAAGCGTTTCTGAAGAAGAGAAATTTGTTAACATCGAATATAGATTTATGTATCAGGAAGTCGTTTCTGAAAGTATTTGTTTGGAGTGTAGCCATGTATGGAAGTGAAACATGGACGATAACTAGTTTGGACAAGAAGAGAATAGAAGCTTTCGAAATGTGGTGCTACAGAAGAATACTGAAGATATGGTGGATAGATCACGTAACTAATGAGGAGGTATTGAATAGGATTGGGGGGAAGAGAAGTTTGTGGCACAACTTGACTAGAAGAAGGGATCGGTTGGTAGGACATGTTTTGAGGCATCAAGGGATCACAAATTTAGCGTTGGAGGGCAGCGTGGAGGGTAAAAATCGTAGAGGGAGACCGAGAGATGAGTACACTAAGCAGAATCAGAAGGATGTAGGTTGCAGTAGGTACTGGGAGATGAAGAAGCTTGCACAAGATAGAGTAGCATGGAGAGCTGCATCAAACCAGTCTCAGGACTGAAGACAACAACAACAACATACCTCTGCTGGGATGTTTTCATGTTTTTGGGAGGTAATGAGACGACCATAACTAATAGCAAACAGAACTGACTTCCCAGTGCACAGTAAGCTCGAGTAGCTCTCATCTGGTAAGCCTTCTAGATATTTCAGCTCACATTTTTTTTTTTATACTGTGGCCTTCAGTGCCAGAACTTATTACAGAAATCTGCATAAATTCTATAAAAGTGGTGTCTATAAATGGAGTAATAACAGTAAATAAGTTTTTTTCGCAAAGAATGCACCGGTGGTAGATGTATTTATGCTTGAGGCGAATGTGTTGCTACGTCTCGACTCAGTATCCCCTTCATTAAGTACTACACCTGTAAAGACATTGAAAATCATGGCGAATGTGTTACTACGTCTCGACTCAGTATCTCCTTCATTAAGAACTGATACCTGTAAAGACATTGAAAATCATGCAGAGTTGCAGGCGTTTTTCGACAGTAGCTTGTCGTTATTGATTGATTGGTAAGATATATCTCTAACTTGTGGGTGGTTTCCCTATTTCTCAGATGGAAAGCACACACTTGTATCTTTGATGGGTTTGGTTTAGGTTGGGGCGTGAGTCGTGCTTGGGTAGCTCAGTTGGTAGAGCACTTGCCCGCGAAAGGCAAAGGTCCCTAGTTTCGAGTTTCGGTCCGGCCAGGACGTTTCAGATCAGCGCACACTTCGCTGCAGAGTGAAAATCTCATTCTGGAAACATTCCCTAGGCTGTGGATAAGCCATGTCTGCACAATATCCTTCCTTTCAGGAGGCCTTGTTCTGCAAGGTTCGCAGGAGAGCTTATGTAAAGTTTGGAAGGTAGGAGACGAGGTACTGGCAGAAGTAAAGCTGTGAGGACGAGGCGTGAGTCGTGCTTGGGTAGCTCAGTTGATAGAGCACTTGCCCGCTAAAGCAAAGGTCCTGAGTTCGAGTCTCGGTCCGGTACACAGTTATAATCTGCCACGAAGTTTCATATCAGAGCACACTCCGCTGCAGAGTGAAAATTTCATTCTGGAAAGATGTATTCAACTTAACAAGTATCGAAGCAGTTACGCCTTGCCGACTACAAGCTAGTTTAAATTTGCCGTCACTTTTATAGTGGTGACCGTAATGCTGTAACGTTTCGGAGGATCAGACAGGAGTGAAATAATCAGCTCATACTTTGGTATAAAGCACTCTTTTTGACAACGCTGTATGAAAGAATGTTGTTCTACGATCAAAGAGGCCGTTCGGTTTAGGGCATTGTTTATAAAACACTTCTTAAGAGGTCAAGAGTTTAATTTTTATATTCACTTCATCTTTCAGAGTCTTCATTTCCATTCTCAGGTCACATCGACAGCGTAACACTGTAAGGGTCCGCCCATTCCCGCAATGTTATTACGTTCCAAGTGACTTTCTAAGCCCGCATCTCCAGGTCGTTCGGCAGCGTTCTCGCTTCCCGCGCCCGGGTTCCCGTGTTCGATTCCCGGCGGGGTCAGGGATTTTCTCTGCCTCGTGATGGTTGGGTGTTGTGTGTTGTTCTTAGGCTAGTTAGGTTTAAGTAGTTCTAAGTTCTAGGGAGCTGATGACCATAGATGTTAAGTCCCATTGTGCTCAGAGCCATTTGAACCATTTTTTTGACTTTCTAATCTGAACGGTTGAGTGATGTACTTGATTGATGTACAGCCGGGACTACAGACATGAGACGGAATTTCCATGTGTTAACGTGTGTAAACTTTGTTACAGAGAGATGGGATATAAGGGGGTATAGCTGTCAACGATGACCAAGTGAATGAGTACACTGCCAATGACTGCGTATAACCGACGGCCGGTCGAGAACGCTGCGGAACATCAAAGTGAAAGACTATTACTGGCCGTCGCTAAAAATGTATATGAAACATAAATAAAATTTTATTGAACTGTTACGTCATTATGTTCTATTAGCACCTAGAAAAACTTGTCAACTGAACTTTGATTGCCATTACCGATCTTCATAGTTAGTCAGGTAATACTTAGGAGAAAAGTATAAGCGTATTATTGTTAACTGTTGTTGTACGTAAAGCAGTAGTAAAGACAGTATTGATTGCAATGGATGAGCAGTCTGGTGTGTTACATATGGATTTTTCGGTTATGCTCGTTTTACTACATTACGATGACCAAAGTAGAGATTAGTTCGCGAGGTATATTTCACTTATTCTGAGCAAGTGGATTATTACTTGACTTCTTTGAATTTTTCTCACGTGTGATTAGAATAGGAAGGCTCTGCAGATGACTTCTCCTGATTAGTCATAGTAAAAGGGAAAAAGTGGAGTCGGAGCCTATAAACGTTTAACAAATGTCGTTTGCGTGCACGGTATTACATTGTTTTAGTTTGGCGCCTGGCTTGTGCTGGTTCCCCCCGTGGCGGTAATTACAACTAGAAACCCTTCACGTTTCAAGTAGGTCGGACGGTGGACAGAACAACTACTCCCGATTATAATAGAAGGCCGACTGGCAAGGGAATCGCCACTACACATATTTGATGACGTTGTTGCATGAGAGTTAAGCAGGAGACCTAACGTTAAAGGATGCTACATGAACGTAAGTTCCAGATATGCGTCAACACTAATAAATTTAAAATTTAGTGACTCGTTACAGGATCATTTGACTAATCAATCAGCGCGTTTATACCGCTCCAGAATACCATATGGGTATTTATGAATTATGTCGCATACCGTAAGTCATAAGAGTTTCAAGCGAGGGAAAAGTAGTTAGCTTGAAAGATAGTAAATAATCAGGGGATACAAGATTTGGCAGAGAAAAAGGAAGGTTTTATAAATTATTTGACGATTTTATGCAACAAGTAACACCGTCATGAAAAGAGCACTCAAGGGAAATAGTCATCAAGGCAGCCAAAGGTAAGAACTCGAAAGGGAGATTAATTGCGATGATAGATCTAAAGGTGAAAAGATTATTCAAGAGAACGTTTATACACAGGACAGAACAAAAATATTAGAAACCCTAGCGACTTAGAATTTAAAAAAGGATGTATTTCCACAGGTGATTGTCTTGGCCGCTTGCGTGGCCGTTGCCTCCTGCCAGGAGACGCGAGAGAAGCGCGGCCTCCTGGGGGCGGGAGTGCTGGCCGCCCCCGGCGCTGTGCTGGCGCCGCGCGTCCTCGCCGCCCCTGCCATAGCCGCCGCCCCCATCGTCGCCGCCCCCGCCATCGCCCACGCCCCTCTGGGCCTGGGCCTGGGCCTGGGTCACCCCATCATCGGCTGAACAGCTTCATGCTAATGTCTTTGTGACTGTGTGTATTTACTGCGTGTCCATAAATAAAGTACCTATAGCCTCACTGGTGTTTTCTGTTACGAAATATCCTACACCATTTCTTTTCATAAATCGTACCGCATTTTTTTATTGTTAATGTTTTGCATATTTTTTCCCTCGCACTAGCGCCCATCTGGCTCTTCCTCGTCTATAGAAATCTGAGCACCTATATTTGTAACATTTGTTCTTTAAGCACACAATCTTAGATAAAAGATTTACTTGTTCCGAAGCTAGAAAGTTTCTCCGCCTACAATTTTAAACTGGACAAAAGCTGTAGCTTTGACCACAGATTCCATATATAATTAATTTTCACCGTCAAAGGCGAGGACGATGTCTTATAATGTTTTATATGGCTATGACCGGTGCTCAAGAAAAGGCATTTACTATGCACACTATCGTATTTCAGGGCTCTAATATCAAAGATCGCCAAAGAGATGTTCACTCAGAACTGTAGAATTTTTTGCTGAGTTGCTGTAAATTTGTCTTCGTCCGTAGAAGAAACTGCGAAATTTTGAAGACCAATGTGAAGTGAGGAACTACATAATCCATTCAGATTCATAACCCTATCTCCGCTGCTCTTTGTAACATGAAAACGCTTAATAACATATTGCTGAAGATCAACAGTTTAAGACATAATGCTTACATTGCGATTAAGAGTAATAAAAATAATAAAACTCTCCAAGGTGCTATAATTGTACAATACCGATGTCGGTTCATTTACCAATTTTCAAACAACTTTCACCTATTGAAGCAGATCTTGAGTAACATACTCTATCAATATAAACTGGCACAGATGCAGCACTGACAAATTTTATTCATATTATATGATTTTGTATCTAACAGTTTCATTTATTAGGTACTGTACAAGAATTACAAACAGTGTCGACCGCAATAAAACATTTATTTCAATGGTTACGCGTTTCACTCACTATGTGATGATTCTCAGACCCTTATGGGAGGTGGTAGCGGTGAACAGAGCAGGGGTTACTGTCATCCATTTTTAAAATACTGTTAGCCAGACCGCTGTTTCTCACCGAGAAATGTTATCAATAATTAATTTTTAGGAACTGTGTTATGAGAATTACGACAGCTAATCACAGTGAAAAAGTTACAATTATGTACCAATCAAAATGTTTTCCCTTTTCTATTACTTACTTCATCACCAGGTCGAGGCCATCACTTTCTTAACAATTTTAGGGGTAAACATGTGCGATTTTTTTCGAGGTAACCATAAGGCAATACTGCATCATGGAAAAAACTACATTACGCTCACCATTTCAGACAGGACATAGCAACTCGTTTATAAATATAAAAGTATGTTTGCTTCATTCTGTCACCTGACATCGCACATCCTTTGCGCTGTACATTAAACGGCTCAATGATATACGCGCCTTGCAAAACGGCTACAATTTTCGTCAAAGATATAAAACCATTTGTTCCTTCACACCATAAATTATTTTCAACTAATTTCTGCAGTTCCTCAGAAAGTATGAAGAAGTCTTTGCTCGACTATCGTTAAACGCTCTTCAACCTCATTTTTAAGTTAACACTATTCACGTGAAACTCAGATTTTAAGATTAATTCTGTAAACATTTACGTTGATAATAGGACCTGTGATACACCCTCATACTGTGTAACGTTGCAGGTACATGATTTAGCAGGAACAGTCCGATCACTAAAGTAGTAATAATTTGGACCTTCGTGCATTTTGGATGAACTGCAGTATTTGAAGTATATGCTCTGCAGAGTAAAGGTGTCAGTAAATTATAAGACATCAATGGATAGCAAATGACGTCTGTGATTCACAATATTTAGCAATACACATTTCCGTCTGCAAACTTATTTCCGGTGAGTTTTCTTCATAAATAAAAGCAAGAGACACATTCTGACAATAGTAACTTCCGGTTAGTGTTATTACATAGCACTACAAGCAATGCTGCATATCGATGTATATTTTAGCCTCTGGATTTATTGCCGCACTAACAACGACTCCATTATTTGTCTTCTGTTAGATAAAGGATACATCTAACATACGGTCTCCATAGAGACTTAGGTTTTCGCCGCTTCATATGAGTAGAATTATCAGACTCATCAATCATCTCCTTTAGATCAACGCTTTGTGTTCCAAAAGAGATGGTGGCTCTACTAACAGCGTGGTCAACGGATACGCGTCTTCTTGACGAACATAAAATGAAAATTGAAAAGATGATATAAGCCATTACGCAAGAATTATTAATATTTAGAAAATTATGGAAATTAGAAAAATTGCTGTTCGTCGCCATCTAGTGAAATGGTCGACCGTCCTATTGAACTCATCTCCATTTCATCCTATATTTGATAGGATAACACGCCACAAAAAAGGTGCCTACCGCAAAAATAAGTATCGTTTTAAGAGAAAAATAATTACTTCACATAAAAATGATAGACCAAGTACTATAACTGAACGGACTAAGTCTAGGATCAGGAATAAGACTAGGACTACGGTCTGTGGAGATTATTAAATTTTCAGGCATTTTGGTCTCCGTCCTGAGTACATACGTCTCTATATAACGATTCCGATTCCGATTTGTGTGTTTTCTAAATATTGTGAACTTTTATCGGGTACTTCAGGAGAGGTTAGTTGGGTCTGCAAAGTGCAAACACGTTTAACTGTTGTTGGAGAGTAAGCTATGCACTCGAAAAGTTTAATAAATTCACACTCGTATACTTTTGATAATTGTTTTAATTAAAACACGTTCGACCACTGCTAAAGGCATCATTATTATTAGGACCGTTTTAATACATTTTAGGGACGTCATTGTACAACTAAATGCTCACCTTTTTGTATTTTTCATTGCTTACCTTAGTTATTGATTAAATACTCGAGTATTTCACACTAAATCAAAGGGCTACATTTAGAACTGGGTCAGGAACTAGAACAAAACTCACCTTCAGTATTTTCCTTCAGAAAATGAAAAATCTCTATAGAAACCTGTCACCAATCCGGACCTGACAAACTTCTTGAGGCTCTTAATTGAACTTGAAATCTTTGGTGAAACGTTGCTTGAAAAAATATAACTTTACTCTTAGGACCAAAATGGAACTAGAAAGATACTTGGCGTCAGTCACTTTTTCCAATCAAACGAGGGAAACTTTCCAAGTAAGAAACGTAGTTATTCGTCTGGACTTATTAAATTTTCTTTAACCTTGAGAAACTAGGCAAGGCGAATTAACTAATGAACATTGCAATGCTGCCGTTCATAGTTTCTGAATAATTTTCTTATGAAATTACAACAAACTTTTTACTGTTGATAGGCCTTGTCTGGAAAATACGCACAAAAGTAGACTTAAGTAAATACTTGTAAAACGATGGTAACATATGTTTCTGTAATTATTATAGCATCGCTTCCAAAAATAACATTATCACGCTCTTCCCAACATGCCTGTCTACATCTCTGCCACAGAAGAGGCGTCCAGAAACGGAAAGGCAAGGTAAAAAGCGTAGCAGTTAAAAGGCTTACAGGTTATTCACATTCAGTGGTTGAAGACCACTCCGTCTCCTGTACAATAAATAACTCTTTCTTCCGGAAGATAATAGACATTTGCAATTTGGACTAATGACAATAATTATACGTACAACAAATCCATAATGAGACAAGATATTACGTAGACAGTTCCTACATAGCAACCTTCCGTCATTGGTTTCACAGAACCGGTGTACTGATATAGCTGATGAGGAATTGTTTTCGTTACAATCAAAACACTATGTGTGTGTAATGGTGTTCCATTACATTTGCCAGTAGAAATTTGAGGGTTCGTGAGACCTATCAGTACGCTAGCGTCTTAGACACAGTGAATTTGGTTATTAAAAACTTAACGTAATTGCAATGAATGGGCATGATTTTGCACTAACATATGAAGCATCTGGGTTGATTACTCACTGGGATTGGGTATCAGCGTGGAAATTAAAGTACACTCTAACACAAGTACAGCCACGCATCACGAAGTAACGGAAAGCGATAGATGTAATGTGCATGTACAGACAAGCATATGACTACAATTTCAGAAAAGATTACACGATTTAATCAAGTTAAAGAGGTTCACAAACTGTGCAAATCAATAACGTGTTGGTCCACGTCTGGTCCTTTTACATGCAGTTACTCTTTCTGTCACTGATTGACAGATTTGGTAGATGTATTCCCGAGAGGTATCGACCTAAATAATATCCGATTTACTCGTTAGATCATCAGAATCCCGAGATGGTTGGAGGGTCCTGTCAATAATGATAGAAGGGCCCCGCCCATAATGCTCCAAATATTCTCAATTGGAAAGAGATCTGGCGGCCTTGCTGGCCAAGGTAGGGTTTGGTAAGCACAAAGACAAGCAGTAGAAACACTTGCCGTCTGCAGGCGGCCATTATATTGCACAAATGTAAGTCCAGCTTGGCTTGGCGTGAAGGGTAACAACGCGGAGCATAGAATATCGTCGACGTACAGCTGTGCTGTAATAGTGCCTCGGATGACAACCAAAGGGGTCCAGCTACGATAAGAAATAGCACCCCAGACAATCACTCCTCTCTGTTGGGTCGTACAATGGGTGACAGTCAGGTTAGTGTCCAACCATTTTCCGGCGTGTCTCCAGTGTTCGCTGGTCGTTGGGACTCAGTTCTACGCGGGACTCATTCTGCAAGCAATTCTACTGCAGTCAAATAGATTCCAGGCCAAAGACGAGTCTGGAGACGTTCCGGACAGTTGTGGGACAACAGTCTGATTATCGCACAACATACAGCCTGACGATGAGGAATGGTGTTCTGAGGTGTCATTTATTTCCATAGCAGGACCCCTTTCGTTGTCCTCAGTGGTACACTAATAGCACAACGGTGCGCTCCATTTTGTTGCCCTTCGTGGCACGCCATTCTGGAGTTATATTTCAGCAAGATAATGCCCAACCGCACACGGCGAGAGTTTCTGTGTCTTGTCTTCGTGATTACCAAACCCTCCCTTGGCCAGTAAGGCCACCGAATCTCTCCCTCACTGACAATGTTTAGAGCATTATGGGCAGGACTCTCCAACTAATTAGGAATTTTGATGATCTAACTCTCCAATTGAGCAGAAATTGACACAATATCCCACACACCCTACAACTCTGGTAGTCAGTTCCAAACCGAATAGCTGCTTGTATAAGGGCCAGTGATGATCAAACGTGTTACTGACTTTCTTATTATGTGAAGATCTTTCTCTTGAATAAATTAATGAACTTTTCTGAAATTATAATCATTTGTTTTCTATACATGTACGTCACATCTACCGATTTCCGTCCCATTCGGAAAATTCCTTCGTGGTGCGTCGTTATACATTTTTTGTGTTTGAGTGCACACAGTTCTATCCCCAAAATTAATATGTAACGTCTCTAGATTGGCTGACGAAAATTACGCTTTGTATTCACGAGTGTTTCCGCAGCACAGAAACTATTTAAAGGCATCGCAGGGCAGCATTGCGTCAGACCTGTCTGTAAGGACCCTAAGTTTGACACACTTTAAACGCCATACACTTGTATTTTATTTCATCTTACAAATGTGTCAACAAGTGATCTTGTTTCAAATTGTGGTGATGTGTACATTTCCTATTTTGCCTCGCTTAGCCTGTACGAAGCATCAGTGAATGAAAAAGATATACTATGTGATCAAAAGTATACGGACACCTCCAGAAACACAGTTTTCTCATATTAGGTGCATTGTGCTGCCACCCACTGCCAGGGACGCGTAAGCATAAAAGCGTGACGGCCGACCGCATATGTTGACTAACGGGGACCGCCGACAGTTGAAGGGGGTCGTAATGTGTAATAGACAGAAAGCTATCCAGGCCATCACACAGGAATTCCAGACTGCATCAGGATCCACTGCAAGTACAATGACAGTTAGGCGGGAGGTGAGAAAACTTGGATTTCCTGGTCGAGCGGCTGCTCATAAGCCACACTTCACGCCCGTAAATGCCAAACGACGCCTCGCTTGCCGTAAAGAGTGTAAACATTGGACGATTGAACAGTAGAGAAACGTTGAGTGGAGTGACGAATCATGGTACACAATGTGGCGATGTGATGGGAAGGTGAGGGTATTTCGAATACCCGGTGAACGTCACCTGCCAGTGTATGTAGTGCCAACAGTAACATTCCGAGGCGGTGGTCTAATGGTGTGGTCGTGTTTCTCATGGAGTGGTACTGCACCCCTTGTTATTTTGCGTGGCACTCTCACAGCAAAGGCCTAAATTGACGTTTTAAGCACCTTCTTGCTTTCCTCTGTTGAAGAGCTATTCAGGGATGGCGATTGCATCTTTCAACACATCAAGCACCTGTCCATAATGCACGGCCTTTGGCGGAGTGGTCACACGACAATAACGTCTCTGTAATGGACTGTCCTGCACACAGTCTTCACCTGAATCCTATAGAACACTCTTGGAATCTTTCGAACGCCGACTTCGTGCCAGATCTCACTCACCGACATCGATACCTCTCCTCAGTTGAGCACTCCTTGAAGTATGGTCTGCCATTTCCCAGGAAACCTTCCATCATTTGATTGAACGTGTGCCCGAGAGATGGAAGCTGTCATGAAGACTAATGGTGTACCAACACCATATTGAAGTCTAGCATTACCGATGGAAGATGCCACGAACTCGCAAATCATTTTCAGGCAAGTGTCGGTATACTTTTGATGGCGTAGCTAGAAGAAATTTGCCGAGGAAATAGTTGCAAAGAGTATACTTCAGTCTCCAGGACATTAATCCGTTTCAAATCCGCGAAGTCTGTAAGTGACCGAATTTTGCAACTTTTGCAAAGAATAACTTCCAGAATGTCATTATCTTCTAGACACATTATCTCATTCGTGCCCCAGCTGTCATGAAGGCTGAGGGTGGACCAACACCATACTGACTTCCAGTATTACCAATGGAGGCCCAACGAATTTGTAGGTCATTTTCAGCCAAGTGTCCGGATGCTTTTGATCACATAGTGGACGTAATTTAATTTGTACGGAACCCTCAGTGCGTGACTTCTATTCGCACTTGGCCATTTTCTTAATTTTTTTTAAATTTAATTTCTCTTATTCTTTTTTTTTTGTATAATGCACTGGAAAATAACTTATAAAGGTGAAACTAGCCAGGCGTGCGAATTTTAGTAAAGCGAATACTTCTCAACAAAAGCCGAATGGGAAACTTTAAAATGTGTCATCGTTAAAGTACTTAGCAGTTTCTGCAGTGTTAATAACCCACAGAAGCCATTCCTCCGTGTAAATACGACATAATAGAAAAGGAGCGTTTACAACCACGTAAGATAATGTTAATTTAAATGTGACAAATGTTATTTTATTTTACAATACTTAAACACAACGATAAGTATACTGTATTAATAGGCAGTAAGGTTATATGTGAAGAACTATCAAATTGTTGTCCCAGTGAAGGTACATTATTTAATTTTTGGTTCACTGACTACGAACGTAGGTTCTTTTTGTAGTCGTGCAACTGTTTCCAGTGATACGATAGTGTTATATTTCTCTCGTTTGTAGTGGCTTTTGTTCAGTGGAACCCGTGTCGGTCATTTTCCTCTTTATAATGAAACCAGTTCTGTCTGCGGCCACCGCCATATAGCGTGATATGAGACAGCGGCCCTCACGCTTCAGAATTAATGGAAAAAGTTACGCTCATACGGCTTTAGAACTAGTAAAATCTAGCAGCTTCCATCACAGTCTCATTGGTGGGTAGGCGCTTTATAAGGGAGCCTGCTAACAGACACCAATCTACATCAATTCGCAATTCCCTCAGATTAACAACATTTTAACTTTGAAGTCATTAGTATTCTACATAGAATGACGATGAAATCATCATGTCGTCATCACGAAATTCGTTTCTCACAGCCTCTAAAAAAAATCTATGAAAATTTGCTTCTCAGCAGGCAGTGAATCACGAACACAGTGAATTATTACAAGCACGTCAAGGTTGCAAACAGACTCCTTTCAAGTGTGAGTTCAATATTTTACTACCGCATGCCAGTATAATGCAGCTCTCAAGTGGTTTACCCGTGTTGAGCCGATATGTAAAGGTTCAAGGAAAAAAACTAAATCTTAAAACCTACAAAGATACGACGGAAAAAGTTCTAAATAAATCTCTACTGTAAAAATGTGTGTAATGTATATGGAACGCGATCAGTACTCTTTGTATGTTCGGTCTAAAATGTATAAACGGCTTGGCTGATCGAAGCCTGAACCTAAATGGAACTAATTTTAACACAGAAAAGGACACATTGGCGCAACAGTAATGTGACACGATTTTTAGGGTAACACAGATACCTACAGCCGTAACTGTAGCCGAGCGGTTCTAGGCACTTTCGTCTGGAACCGCGCTGGTGCTACGGTCGCAGGTTCGAATCCTGCCTCGGGCATGGATGTGTGTGATGTCCTAACGTTGGTTACGTTTAAGTAGTTCTAAGTCTAGGGGACTGATGACCTCAGATGTTAAGTCTCATAGTGCTCAGAGCCATTTTTGAACCGTAACTGTAGTTCTCAAGAAACGTGCAACACAAAATGGAAGGTCAGTTGTTATATTACTTTTATTCTGAATTGTTTTCATTGTGTGATACCTAGAAAGCGTCGGGGTAGCTCTTTATTTGTGAAAACGAAACAGACACTATCCGTTGTCAGTACGTAAAGAAGAAGCACAGTTTTCTGCTTTCTGTGTTCTACTACAAGTTCAGTGTTACCAATGATCTGGAGATACCTACGTAACTGATCTTACCTTTTATCTGTATTGGAGATACCTACGTAACCGATCTTACCTTGTAACAGTATTGTCTTCGAGAGAACTCCTAGGAAATAATCTTCCCGCCTGCTCCTACATCTGATTCTTCTCTTCCAGTTCAAGATTAACAATACCGTCTCTCCACTAGAGTGCTTTAATGTAGAGATTCGTGTTCAATTCTTTTCTTCCGGAAGATGGAGCCGTTGTCCCAAAATGAATATATTTCTCTGCATGAGTCTTACGTAGTCCTTGTGTTGTTGACAAATTCACCTCAGTTCGAGATCCTTAAAGCTTTTTGTAGTTACGTCACGCAATCTACATCGTAGCCTAACGCGACCACGAAAGTAAACTCATAATGGGGTCATTATTGATCGGGTGATAGCTTTACTCAGAAAAATAACATTTTTTGATGTCGTTGTAATGGTTCCTTGGGGTGACAGTTATAGCTGCAGTGGCAGGTGAAGTCTGACTGCTGTGGTTGCATATAGAAAATAAGACATTTTAAATGATACACTTTCCACGATTATTTAATAGAGTATCATGCACATAAGTGATGTTACATGTCGTTGGGCCCTTAGGATAAAAGAGTGGTATCCACTGACTGAGTTTTGTTTCTCAGTACAGCACGTATACATTCACTGACAAATTGAACGATGAGCAGCCTGGAGATACCGATTTACTTTATCGAAACAACTTGCCGCAGCAACTGGATTCGTAATTTAGCACAGTACACATATTTTTGAACGTGCTGAAAATGGCATCTACTTACTGATATACTGTTCCATTTTAATGAACTGTAAAATACTGGGCTGTGACTGGCGGTTAGAATATCTGCTGCCCCTCCCTCCCCCCCCCCCCCCCCCCCTTCCACCGTATATCGGCAAACTGTACATTTAGCTGTTTTACTTCCAGCCTGATGTTTTAGATCAAAGTGTGTTGGATGGAACTTTGCTATACAATTCTTCTTTTTGAAGACAACAAATAATAAATAATTCATATTTATTACATTACCAGAGCAATAAACATCTGATTCACGTCAGCTCTAACTGAGAATTCACAAAATCTAATATTGCTTTTACGACCATTTCTTTGTTAAAAGTGGGAAGCCCAAGCTCAGGGGCAATTCTGCGATGTATTTACAAATCTACCAACCGCTCGTTGCTGGCTCTGGACTCTCCAGGAGTTCCCAGTTTACACCCCACGGATCTATGAACACATTAAAAAAGAAACTTTAAAATGAAATATACAAAAGTGATTACCTGCGTTGATCTCATAGCGCTCCACAAACGCTGCTTCGTTTCAGATACTGTGCATATCATGTCTTGCCACGGCTGAAACACTCGCTAGAGAGCGACAATGTAGACTGAACCGTTACAAGTGATCCGTACTGCATTGACAGATCCAGTGTTTGTGCCTGTATTGAAATATCCAAAGTTGGGTCCAAAAGCAAACCTGAATGACCGCTCTCTTTAGCATCAGTTAGGTGCATTTTCTCATATCACGAAAAACAAAAACTAAATGTGCATGTAAGAAACTGAAATTAATCAAATGTGCTTGATGCAGTGGTGTTCAGTTATTGACCTCATCCCAAAACCTATGACGACTAATAACTTTAAGTTGTATAAGTTTAGTGAGATAAGTTTCAATATGCTTCTCAATGTATCGACAAATGAAAGTTCATTTCATCACGATTCTTTACTATATCTCGACCATAAGCCTCACAAATCTAAGACTATGGTTATCATTACTTTTGTTGTTCTATTCCAAAGCAACATTATTATTATTGCGATGTTAGCGTTTGGTGAAAGATCACACGAGACCTGAAAACAGTAGGGGCACACTTCTGATCCGGCAGTTGCACTGATGCCATAGCTCGATGGCTGGCGCTCTCGTAAGGTATGGTCACGATGTGTTTGCTTGGGAACACTGCAGTCTGTGTTTACAGGTTACGTGTTACTCGTGCCATCTCTCGTAGCATTTGTTACACAGCTTCGTTATTGGGAAAGGTGATAATCTCCACACTTCAAGAGTTTGTGAAAAATTATGAACAACAGTGGAAAAACACTATGAAACTGTTATTCATCAAGGATAACGAGTGGCCAAAAGCTCTTGAAATTCAGAATTGGGAACTACCTACAGGTAACTAATAAGAGATCAACTACAAAGAGTGCGACTTAATACTGACGACTCAGTCCATTACTTCAAACTTTGTTATAATTTAGTGTCTTCTTTTCCTTCTGGCACTTATGCCTTTATCCCGTGGTTGCGCAAGGTCGGCATAGTGAGAGTCAGATTTGGCTGGGTGCCCTACCTGCTGGTACCCTCTACCTCCCTGGACGGAATTAGTGTACCCCAGCTGTCTGTGTATAGTTTAATCCGTGGAACAATGCGAACATGTGCAGATGCCTCCGAGGTGTATAACTGAGGTTGAACGTGGGAACCAGCCCGGTATTCACCTCGTGGGATGTGGAAAGCCGCCTAAAACCTACATCCAGACTGGCCGCCACACTGGCCCTAGTCGTTAATCCGCCGGGCGGATTGGATCCAGTGCCGGCGCGCCTACCCAAGTCCAGGAAGCAGTGCACTGGCGCTCTCGGCGAACCTGGCGAGTCTTTGCTCAAACTCAGTACATGAATAAGTAATTCGCGATTGTAATGGGAACTTTGACTTAAAAATAACATCGGATTATGTCTCTAAGCTTACCGTTAGTCCAGTCAAAGACAACGTGAGAGAACTGCAGGTGTTTAACATCCTGACAGGGGTACCGAAAGAAGTGATAAAATTCAAACTGCAGACTTAAAGAAACTTTAGTGCAATCCAGTTCGAGGCCTGGTCAGATTTTTACCCCTTCCTCGTCTTATCTGTAGTGAATATTGGAGGCTATCAAGCATATATTACATTCATAGAGTAACTATCAGCATGCTTCATATCTATTGAAACAGGCCACGTTAAAGAAGGCCGTCCAAGATGAAAATTTCGCCCTCAGCTGAAACTAACTAAAAGTAAGTCCTTAGTTTAAGACCTCGTAGTAGCAATAAGTGGAAAACTGGTAGCAAGCAGTGCAGCATCAGTTGAAAGTTATTCAGTTGCTGTTAATGGATAACGAAACATTAAACAATGGGCCTAATCGTTGTACTGAAGTTCCACGTGTTTTAAATGCACGTCCATTTCTGTCTTAGGAGTTCGCTGGAAGATTCAGATCGATCTAGGAACTTGGAATACTAATGCATTACCTAACAGTGAAGCCCAAGCTACCAGTAAAAGGTAAGGCCCTACGCACGTACTAACCGACAGGTTGACTAATCGACGGACAAACTTGCCGTGTGTAGGCGCTTCGGCCAACCGACCGACCAGCTTGTCTCGTCGGGATGTAGGTCTGGTAGCGAACTGTGCCGTGTGTAGCGCTGTCGTGCCTTCAGCCCCATAAAAGTTCATCTTTTGTCACTGCGTTGGGTTAAATGCTTTTCTAATATACAAGATACAGTGCGTGTCCGACGAAATTGCAGGTGTTTATGGGACAAGGAGTAAAGCGATAGAGATACAAGAAGTGAAGAATTTGTTTCATTTTTTAACGAATCCATGATGGCTTCAAGTGGCTCATAGAAGGGCTAAAAGATATACAGTGTGAAGAAAAATTCGGGCACTCGGACATCCGAGCACGATTCTTCACGTACTGGCAGTAGAAAAACGTCTGTCACAAAATTTCTCCCTGCGCATGTTTAGAGCAGTAAATGGACGTTATGGATTGGCAGTCTGGCAACATTGTAATCATTTGTACCGTACCTACCTCTGTCAGCAGTGAAGTGGATTGTGTTTTGGGTCAGCATACAGGAAGTCGACTCTGTGTCGAGGCGTATCTGTTTTTATTTTCCAAAAGTGGTCTGCATTGTACGGTATCTGGCGTCTTAATTGTACAGAGATTACAGTGGGTCTTCTAAAAAACATTGCAGTTACGTACTATGGACACAGAGACGGAAATACCATCGGTTTCGGTGGTCAGATTTTATAGAATCCTTTTGCACGAAGTGTTTCACACCACTGCATCTACTTGATTCCAAAGATTTTTTTGTTACCGTCCCACAGTGGTCCCACGACCAATAGCAACTATGGTTCTTGGTACGTTTAGGTCCATTACATTTCGTTAGGGACTTACGCCACCAGTTCGGCTGGCAACGTGCATTGTAAATAATTTCGATGGGACAATTGGGGGAGGTACATAGAAAACGGGATTGTGATGTATTATATGCAGCATTGCAGAACAATTAGCGTAAACGACATGCAAATGGTTTCTTTAAAAACTGATCAGTGGAAACGATTGTACTTCCATTCCTGTGTTCATAGTACGTAACTGCAAATGTCTTGTAGACGACCGTCTGTAATGAATGTATCACGATTAATACGCCAGATACCGTACCACGCAGAGTACTTTCACCGAATAAGTATAAATAGCCTCGATCTAGAATAGAACCCCCTACCTCCCTCGTGCTAACTCACACTATCCAATGTGCCAATGCACAGCACTGCACTACCTGGTGACAGAGGTAGTTACACGTCATTACAGTGTTGCCCGATTGGCCATCTTTTGCGTCCATTTACTCCCCGATATATGTGTAGGACGGACAGACATTTTTGTATATTGCCAGCATGTAAGGAATCACCCTTCGAAGTACGAGTGCTAGAATTTTTCTTTACTCTGTGTAATGAATAAGAGTATGTCGACACCCTATTTCTGTTTTTGGGTTTTATTTCTATACTTACCGAAAATAAAATCCAAACACCGAAATACTGTTAAATTAGATGCTAGAACCCAAAACCGAAATTCCTCCAGCGATCAGTTTCCAGAAGAGTAAATATATGAAATGTTACTGAGAAGCCAGAAAGGAAAGTCTTCGGGAACAGATGACATACGAACTGAATAGCTGTTATTTCGACATATTGAATGAACACTTAATTAACATATTCAGCGAGGAATGGAATGTCCAACATGTTCCCAGACGTTTCCACAACGGCTTCATCGTATTGGTACCTAGGAAATGCCTGCCAAGAAACATCGAATCCCCAACTACGAGGGGAGTTCATAAGTACGCAACACATTGTTTTTTGTCGACCAGCTTAGGTTGAGGAATTGCAGAATTTGTTGTGGAAAGTCGTACAATAGTCTCGCTTCAGCCACTATGGTTTTATAAAGTTCCGACACGTAGCGGCGTTATACTTGATTGTAGCAGAGAGCTGGTATTTTCCTTTGGGGGAAGACTATACCATTGCAGATATTCCTAGGTATTTGCAGAATGTCTACGGAGACATGGCAGTTTAAAAATTCACGACGAGTCGTTGGACGAGACGTCTGTCAAGGTCGTGCAAGGTCGTGGCGGCCGGTAATGCATAGAGTGGTAGCACACCAACTCTCCTCCGAAGGAAAAGTTCAAAGCCGCATCCTAAACGTGTAAAGTTTTGTGACATCCTCTGGAACTATAAACGGGTTTTCTGTTTTGTGTCATCCCACATGGTGCAACCATCACCACGCAAGTGTATTGTGTTACAGTCAGGAAACTGAAGAAACGACTTCAGCGTGTTCGTCAGCACAAAAATCCAAACGAACTTCTTCTCAGTGGCAACGCAGGGCCTCACACTAGTCTACGCACCCCAGAGGATCTCACTACACTTCACTGTACTGTTCTTCCTCATCCACCCTACAGAGTTACTTGCATCTGTTTGGCCCAGAAGGACAAACTCCGCGGGAAGCAATATGTGGAGGATATATGGAGCTTACTAATGCAGCAAGACGTTGGTTTCCAAATCGACCAGTAAATTGGTAGTATGTGGTCATACGAGACCTCCCAGTAAGGTGGCGTAATGCTGTCGTATTGAAGAGAGTTTATGTTGAATAATAAAGTTTCCCGTTCAGAATAGTGGGAAATAATGTGCTATATTGGAATTCTGAATAAAGGTGACCTGTTTTTAAGACAAAAAAAGGATTGCATTACGTACTGAACGCCCCTCGTACAAGGAACTAGTTTGGGTGAGATTACAAAACATATGCGTTGGCTGAGCACAGTGTAATCGACTGTTTCAGTGACTACTGTGATTCAGTGGCCATTAGTAATAACTGTAAAACGAGGCGCTTTGTAATACCTGTTGATTTTTCAAACGCTTCCCACCTGATCTCTCGGGGTTTTCAGCTACAAGAAATACGGAAACGTGGATGCTGCAACAAATTCTTCTAACTTGTCAAAGCAATTTTGTAAAGATCCAAACAAAATAGCTATCATTCGATGTAAAACGGTGCAAAAGCGTTGCCCACTATCCATGGCATGGCTCTATATGCAACTGCGGTTGAACCCATCCTCAGGAAACTTTCCAGCTCGCTCCCAGTATTGGTTTTAGTATTATTATTATTAGATACTGACAGAAAATGAAAAGTATTGCTAACCCATCATGTTCTTAAAAGATCAACAATCAGCCCGCCCAACCTGAAAAATCTGTTTATAAATGCTGTTATATAACAAAGCAAGTAACAGCCATCATTTTTGACAAAATAATTCAAAGCTCAGCTTTCTCAGAATCACTATGACAGAGAACAGCTATGTAACTCGGAAAGACAACATACACGACGCTAAGAAGTGATACCACCATATTAAGACGGCTTCAATAAGCTACCACAAGAACTCAAAAATCTTAGCAGTAGGACTTTTAAATCTAAACTGAAGAGTTTCCTCATGGCTCACTCCTTTTATCCTGTCGAGGAGCTCCTGGAAGAGCTGAAAAATTAAGTAAATTCCTGTCGTACATTGTTGATTTTCTTTATTTAATCTCACAACTTGTCGCCTGAATATGTTTCTTATATTTTATTTTATCTGTTTCTACTATCGTGTTATAATTTCATGTATTGACTCGTTCCATGACAATGGAGACTTCTCCTTATTTAGTCCCAAGGAACAATAGATTAATAAATAAAAATAAATAAGAAAAGATACATACCCTCATGTTAGTGGCCATAAGGTGTGGAAGAACATTCACAACAATCAGCTTACGTCAGGTGTTAGGACAACATGGTATAAAGTCGTCAATGACACGATTCCCTATAAACCTTTAAAATTCACCAGATTGAGACAAGTGTAAAATAGCTGACAGATGGATAAACATGTCACTATGCACATAGAATCGGAAATAACTGCAACAAGAACTCCCATGACTACTGAGAGCGGCAACGAAATACTTAGAGATACGAGAAGTTGTCACACCAATGCAAAAGCGCTACCGCGTCCAACAAAATGATATGGTAATCTGGCTAACGGGCCAACTCGTACATTACCTAATAAAATCATAAACACCGAGTTAACTCAAATTAAGTGTAAAACGAAATCATAAGTTTTCCAAACGAAGAAAGAGTATGGAATCCGTGAATCTGAGCTATTGCAACAACGTACAGATTGCTGAGTCTCTGCCTTTTGTTTCATATTTATGATTAATACCTTTACTCATAACGTTACTTGTATTTTAAATGCAACTTATACACTCGAAGCAGGTTAAAGATGGTAAAAAGTAAAAGTACTTCGACGAAGGAGAATAAATTTACTTTGTTAATTTATTTATTTTTTAAAATCAAACAGGAACTTCAGTTTTCGTGCATTCGAAAAATTTTCCATATCATTTGATTTGAAACTAAAGTAATTTAATTTAAAACAAACGAAATATTTACGTCACTCGAGTTCTTCCTTTGCCCAGGAGAATTTTATCTTCTTTGTTAGAACATAAGGCACGGAAGCAGTACTGGAAAGGCAACTAAGTTGAGCGGAGGAAAGGGGAAGGGGTATCAGGTGAAAGGAAAAAAGACGTTTCCCTTCAATCTAACCTTGACCTCTCAGGGACGCGAGGAATCGCTAAGAGCTACACATGGTTCGAATTCCACGTTAAACTGTAGCCTAATCCCCTTTCCGCAGCTGGGTAACAGGGGGCACGCCAGCCGTCGATGACTTGCACCGATCTACTGCAGCATTTGTACATCGGCATATACGACAACGGTCCGAAAGTTTAGTAAAAGCCAGTGTCCTGTTGGATGCATACTTCTCTTGTTACTGGATTTCGTGTATTATAAAATCGCTTGAGCCTAATCTACAAAAAACCTCAATTCACTGGCTGTGCTTCCAAATCAAAATAATTTTCTCCCATACATTCCTTTCTTCGGATTTTACTGGTGTTTAGCACGTTGTTACCCAGGATTGTCTGTCAGTTCTGAAACTTTATTTTGGTATATTCTTCCTACTTTTGCTTCAGATAGTTCATCTATTTCTCTGACACTTATGTAAAACATCTGCTTCATCCGCTTAGTCTGCATTTACCTGTTTTGCACGTTAAGGCCATTCTGTTTTTGCAAGCCTTCCTGTTACACGAAACGTTCTCTTGCAAATACAATGCAACATTGCGTCAGTTATGACAACAAGGTCTACATTTCCATATCACACATTGGAGGTCAAACCTGTCTTTGAGAGTTAAGTCCTTGACTTTTCAATGCCTTTGTTGCCATGAATGTCTCTTTTGCTTTAAATTTGAAATAGCCTTTCAACTGTTTGCGGTCAAAGGCTTTACTTCGTTGAAAACACTGGTTTCCGTCAGATCACGGAAGTTAAGCAAACTCGGGCGTGCCCAATACTTGGATGGGATCCGGTTACCGATTTAGTCGGCACATTAGCTGTCTCTTATCAATTACATATTATAAATGCGTAATTGATATACATTCTAACAGTTGTATTTCTCTTTAACTGGATGAAAAGTCCTCCGTCCAGATTATCATACAATTTTAAATACAAGACCCAACTACATCTACATCTACATCCATACTCCGCAAGCCACCTGACGGTGTGTGGCGCATCTGCCCTATCAGTTTCAAAAATGGCTGTGCGGAATTCCAGCAGCTAGAAACGTTCTTTTAGAACTGGTATTGTAGTCTTTACATGACCAACCAGAAGTGGTATTGGGAAATCGGTTTACGAAATCCGGCTTGTGAGTCTCATGTCGATATAAATGACTGTTGATAGGGATCAGTCCATCGGGTGGGGGACGTTTAGCTTGGTGAACACTCCCCCCTTCCCCCCTTCCCCTCCCTGGTGCTATTCGAGAGGAGTTGGCTGCCTACCATCATAGAACTGCCACTGGACTACACACACACACACACACACACACACACACACACACACACACACATACACCCCTTACAGGCGACCACTCTTATCAGGTACATTTTAACACATCACCCTCACACTTGACGAAGGAAAGATGCCAGTGTGCGCTAAGGATAGGAAAAACCATTCTCATTACACTGCTCAATCTGTTTCTTGTGGTCTCCCAGCCAGTCGCGTATTGCGACTTAGCTTTTACTGCCTATTAGATGGAAGAAAATGAATTAGTTAAACTGTAGATATCATTTCGTTAGTAACGATGATAGTGAACTCTAGAAATATTGTTTTGCTTTCTGTCCTTATCCGACAATGCTGTGTTTTCATATCTACATTAATTAAATGACAGTCCAACTCATTAGTTCGACTGTGTCCCCTTATTATAAGGAAAGTACTCCAATTTTAATTGTTAAAAGCGAATAAGTAGGAATTTAAAATGCGAATATGCGTATGTACTACCACTCATCAAATGTTCATCTGTAAAAATTAGTGTACTATTAGTGTTTGCAGTTTACCGAATCTAAAGAGCCCGAGTCGCTTAACAAACAGTTCCATTTGACAGACCACTACAACCACAAGGATCACAAAAATCATTAACAATCTATTACTTTGCGATACGATATTTTTTGTGCAAAAAACGTATGTTAACGCATGTGTTACTTAAACGGTTATATTTCCCAAAATAGAAGCTGCTGTGTTGCAGTGCGAACTACCTTTATTTGTCTTAGTAGTGTAAATGTATTCAGAGGATTAGAACACAGCGAAAAGGAACAAATTGTGGCAAAAACACTGTGGCTTTCGATAATGTTCTCCTGCAGTGCGGGTATTACAGAGACGCGTACACACTGTGACTGCCAAGTGTGGACACCATTCTATTCCACTGTGTTTCAGGCACTTCATTGAAACTGCACGTTTGCACTTCCTATACAAACGATGGAAGAACATAGAACAAAATTATATTACGAAACATGATTCTCTAAGCAGTGGCTGTGTTAGTACATTACATTTATAGTAAATTTTTACGTATTTTCGAAGTAATCCTTCACTCATGACTGTGGATATGTTGATCATAATTGTGTGCTACGCGCTGCTGTTTATTTGGCGACGTCTTCTGCTGCAGTTTTTCAATTTTTTAACATCCTATGATCGACTGAGCGCAAATTCAGAGGTTTACAGAAAAAAGACGTTGACATGGGTCCATCAGAGATGGTACTCACGGTTATTGACGAGTCTTAGGTATTTTGCAGAAAGACCTGAGTACCTTGCTAGCGACCTTTTCTGCAACGGCTCGTAGTTTCCGAGAAAACGATATTGAAATTTGAAGCGTACGGCCTGCAGTTGTAGCTGTAGTCAAGTTTTCGACCAAGCGAGCGTAGCGCTGCAAGTAAGGTTCGCGTATACCACACTTACGGAACGACAGTATTAAATTTTATATGTCATACAAAATCATTCTAATATAGATATTTTAATTGAAATAATATACCAATGGCTACAGCGAACTTCCTTCAAACGTGTATTACGTTTGTTACAGAACAGTTTACGGCATGTTCTTAATCGCTGTCGCTTGCTGCGCAAGAGCAGAATTCTGGGTGGTATTTGTCGCAGCGGTAACCGAAACCCAAATTCGTAGAGCGCCACACACTTTTAATGAAAGCAGCTGTCATGGAGGCACACGGATTTTTCAAAACCGATACCGGAAAACACCATGCGTGGTTTATCATTGCTGTTATAGCAGGTCCACTAAATTGATTCAGAGACAAAGAATGTATGTTATGGAATCTTCTCTCGAAGGAAGAAAAACGAAATAAACAGAAAGTACACAGGCAGGATCTGTACTCTACCGACTGTAGGTGGTAATCAAGAACATCAACCGCTTACAAACATGACTGGTGTAGGAAATACGCATAAAACTTCAGTACTGATTTTCTCAGAAACTAGGGGCGTCGCCTGAAAAATCCTAGCCAAGTACTCAAACCTACAACGTACCTCAGACTCAGAATCCTCGATTACAGGTCTCATGGTCCTGCTGCCAGTATATTAACATCAATCTTATCTGGTTTCCGACTTTCGCGCTATGAAACAGTTCTTATCAGTCTACTAGTTGACTCCTTCTCTCGTGGCCAACCCAATAGATAATACAAAGGAGTGTGAGGTTATATGATTGTTGTATCCAGTATCAACAACATCGGAGTACCAATACGTAAATATTCAAAATGCAGAAACGTAAGTGTTTTAACATCCTGAAGCGTAGGAACAGGACAGGTCACAACAGTGTGGAGGCTGTCACCACGGGGCACCACGGGGGTCGTCTACTGTGGGATATCCAAGGCCGACAGCTGCAGCGGCCAACGCCCTGCGTGTGGGGTCGGTGCGGCTATATAAGCCGCCCGCTGTCCACTGCACAGCATTCGACGCACACGTCTCTCTCAACCTACAACATGAAGTTTCTGGTAAGTAGCAGTCCCAGCTACCATCCAACCACTTACCTTCGTATATCATACGAGTATGCCACAGCTTTCAATGGGAGAGTGAGCAGCAACTGGCCTGTAAATGTTTTACATCTGATCGAAGAACATATTCCTCTCATTTAACCATTATTTGTCTAGCATATAACTGATTTAATGAGCTGCGTCCGTATCCGATGTCGTAAACACCTTTCACTGCTACCGTAATTGTGTTTCTCAAGAAAAAGTCCAGTACTCTATATGTCAAACGACAGTGGTAATGTTTGTAATATAACGCCTTTATGATGCATTTACATTTTTACAGTGCTCTAAGGATAATGCCAAACTGGTTTCTTAGAATAATCCACACAATTTTCCTGCCATGTTAGCCGAGTGGTCAAAGGCGCTGCAGTCATGGACTGTGCAGCTGGTCCCGGTGGAGTTTCGAGTCCTCCCTCGGGCATGGTTGTGTGTGTTTGTCCTTAGGATAATTTAGGTTAAATAGTGTGTAAGCTTTGGGACTGATAACCTCAGCAGTTAAGTCCCATAAGGTTTCACACACACGTCATGTAATGTCTCTAAAAATTTACATTACCTTCTGATATCATATTAGCAAGCCTTAACTACCGATTGATTTCCTCTTAAATTTGTTTTTCCTTTTGAGCAAGTACTTTGGTCTTCTAATGACAAAGGGAAAATGTCATAATCTGTAAACTTTTGGTCAGTGTAAGGCTTCCGTAATATGTATGAATACGGAGCCATGGACTCTTGGATACAAATATTTACGTTGCCAAAGTACACCCTGCAATCAAAACATTCCAGACTTTAATTGAGAAAGACAAGATTCATCCATGGGTGTCAGGCTAGGCTTCAAATCGGGACCTGGCTGGTTTTCAACACAGACTCCTTTCTTGAAGCCATATTATCAATTAGACAACTAACTTTTACATATGTAGCGAATGTCGTTCAGCACAAATGGCTTGCAGTGCATCCAGACATCGCTGTGAGTCTATATGGCTTTACACTAAGTTGGAAAGGTAATTATCTACTTTTCTTAAAATTTAAAGTCCCCCATAACCGTTAAGTTCTGTGAACTTAGATATTTCATTTGTGAACCCCTCATTAAAAATCGTTAACATTTCCTGTTTACATTCACATTGCAGATGCAAGAACTGCTCTTTGATGACAGACAGCAGCAGCAGGAAACAGTCAAAATGTCCTGTTACTTGCTTTCTGCACTCGAAATTCGGACCCTCCCTCAATAATTTTAACCTCCCTCGAATTACGTGCGGTAAAAAATTTGCGATTCGTTGACACTTCATGACGCGTTCTGTTGACTAATCCTTTCTTTTGATGAAGATCTGCCATAATACTTTTTTCTCTGTAGTTCCATTCACTACCTCCTAATTAGTTATCACATACACACATCTAATATCTCGAATTGCACTGTAACAACGTATAATTGAAGTTTCACGGTATATATATTTTTTGAGATAGTTGAAAATTTACAGTCAGGGAGAAATCCAGTCTGAATGGTGGCACAAGTAATATTATCGTTTCTAATGTGACGGTGTCCATTACTCTGTATTGCACCGCAAAGCTCCTGCGAAGACGTAAAATTAACTTAAACTTATTTTGTAGGTGATTGTATTGGCCGCCTGTGTGGCAGTTGCCTGCAGCCAGGAGACGCGAGACAAGCGCGGCCTCCTGGGGGCGGGAGTGCTGGCCGCCCCCGGCGCTGTGCTGGCGCCGCGCGTCCTCGCCGCCCCTGCCATAGCCGCCGCCCCCATCGTCGCCGCCCCCGCCATCGCCCACGCCCCTCTCGGCGTGGGGCTGGGCTTGGCTCACCCCATCATAGGCTGAACCGCTTCTTATTAATCTTTACATGTCTGTGTGTACTGCGTGTGTATAAATAAACTCTCTGTAGCCTTATTTAATGTTTTCTTACTCAGCAAACCAGCGCATCATTTTTCATACACCTTGTTGCACATAGCGAACGTACACCATAAATCTTGGACTTCTGCTTACTTGTCTGCTCCGCTACCAGCTATCACAAGTTTGTATACGTCGAATATTGTCAGATATTGCAGTTTAGTATCAATGTTGTCGTTCTAGAGAGTGTTGTTCATTACATACGTACCTGAAAGTATTTAAATTCATTTTTTAGAGAAGTCGACAACAATAGTTTCAGAAAGCGTATATCGTGATAAAAAATGTTTCATATCCAGATTTTAAGTAGTAAAACCTTACCAGTGTCAGACGTGGATTCCGTTCATAATTTGTTTCTTATCAACTGCAGACTGAAGCCGAAAATGTTCCAGCAAGGAAGGGAATTTAGGAGACTGAGAACGAGTAGTTATCGATAGATTCAATGGATGCATTGAACTGCGATTGACTAAAACAGGGATTAGAAACACACATGAGATTATTGAATAGTTTTTAGAGATGAAATGATTAATGTACTAGAGGATAAAGTAGCCAAAAAGACAAGAGCCATTATAAATCCGTAGGCTACATACGAGATACTGAATTTAAGTGTCCAAAGGAGAAAATATCAAAACGTTACATGTGAATCTGTCAAAAAAGAATTCAGACGTCTAAAAGTAAGACCAATAGAAAGTTTACATTCGCAAAGTACGCATGGCTGGAGAAAAATTCAAATCTATTGAAACATACATGACTTTACGAAATGCAGAAGCCGTTTACCCGAGAAATAAAGATTTCTTTGGAAAAGAGGACCCTTGTATGTTAATGTTAATATTTCAGTCCATAAGATAGTACTAAACAAAGAAGGGAAGGATAAAAGATAATCCTATTCAAAGGAAAGGATGATAAAGAGAATGTAATGGAAAAAGAGAAAGTATATGAGGGTGTAATAGAAGATGTAATTCTGCTAGAAGAATCGTAGAGAGCACTTAGAGACCTAACTCGAAACGAGGAACCTAGAGTAGATTTGAAAGAACATCTGAAAAGCATTGTATATGTGAGACGCAAATATTTCCATACCTAAAGGAGAATGAGTTTTTACAGGTCCAAACAAGGCAGTTTTTGAAAGATGTCTGTACTTTAGACGCATTAGTGTAGAAATTCACTGTTGCAAAATACTGACCCCAGTGATATATAACAGAACTGGAATACCAGTAGAAGCAGAAATCAGTCCAGACTATTTTGAAATTTGGGGAAATATAGGAGCACGTAAGGAAACATTGATCCAAAGACTTATTTTATAAGATAGACTGAAGAAAGACAGCAAATATTTTGGCACATGCAATTTACTGAAAACTTTCAACCATGGTTCAAATGGCTCTGAGCACTATGGGATTTAAGTGCTGAGGTCATCAGTCTCTTAGAACTTAGAGCTACTTAAACCTAACCAACCTCTAACCTTAGGACATCACACACATCCATGCCCGAGGCAGGATTCGAAAGGTTTACCAACGACTTTGTAATTCTGTCAGACAGCAACGGACATGGAAGGTCTGTTTAACTCTCTAAGAGAGTTTATAAGATCATCAAAAGAAAAACAATGCTAATCCATTGTCACTGAATTAAACTACATGATATTGAGGGAATTAGATTAAGAAAAGAAGGTGCTAAAACTTGTAGAGAGGCCATGCTATGTGGACCATAAAGTAACTTGTTACGATGGTAACAAGGATATAAATTGTAAACTAGCTATAGCAAGAAAAGCTTTCCTCAAAACTACGTTAACTTGGAAAATACACTGACGAAAAAAATTGTAGCATCAAGAAGTAATTGCGCGACACAAAAGAAATTTGCTACGCCTCTTTGTACATCTGAATCATGATTTCTATTCAAATTTCGGGCCAGTCGCTTAAGGCTGGAGATAGTATAGCCACTGAGGACACAAAGTTTGCTTTAAATAGAAGCTGTAGCGTACGTGAGGATTAGTTACATCTGAGAAGTGGGCAAGGTGAGTTGATGTTCGTCGAGAACGTCCAGAGGGCGACTAAGACGTCAATATTAACAACTCTCTCAGTTTGAAAGACGTCTTGCAATAAGGCTACGAGAGGCTGACTTCACTGTTTCTGCGATATTACAGAAACAGTTGACAGGAATGTAGCCATTGTACATGATACCTGGCAGCGATGGTCACAAGAAGACTGTGCTCTGGGTGGTCATCAGCACTATTGAAAGGGAACACCATCGTGTTCTGTGTATGGATCTGGCGCATCTTACAGCATTTACAGCAGCAATTTTAGTCACAGTTGGTACGTAGTGACACAACTAACTATTACAAATCAGCTACTTCAAGGTAAGTTCTGAAAGAGACACCCCGTATCGTGCACTTCACTGATCCCAAACCACCGACATTTGCGAGTTCAGTCGTGTCAAGCGAGAGTTCAGGGTGGAGATCTCTTGTGTTTTCTGATGAAAGCTGGTTCTGGTTCGGTGTCGGTGATGGTGGTATTCTGGTTAGAAGGTGGTCTGTTGAGGGCCTGCAACCAACCAGTCTGCGTGCTGGACACACTGAACATTCACTTGGAGTTATGGTGGAGGATGGGATTTGTATGACAGGAGGAGCACTCTCGTGGACATCCCATCCATCCCGACTACAAATTTTTACGTCAATCCGGTGATTCTACCAATTGTGTTGGCGTTCATGATCAGCGTTCCTAGGGGTGTTTTTCAACAGGATAACGCTGGACCACATACCACGGTAGTAACCCAACATGCTCTACAGAGTGACGACATGTTACCTCGGCCTGCTCGATTACAAGATCTTTTTCCGATCTAGCACACATGGATCATCTTCGGACGACAACTCCTGCGGCTTTCACAAACAGCATTACCGTCCCTGTATGAATAAATCAAATGAAGCACTCATGAAATTCATCCCATAAACTGAGCACCTGTATAACACAATACATGTACTTTTACATGATTGCATTCTACATTCTGCTGGTTACACCTGTTATTAATGTATCAGAATTTAACATTTTCAATGGCTTATCTCGGGACAGTGTCTCTTATGACAGTGTAGCGTGTATCCTTGAATCTAGCTTGAGTCTTTACATCTATAGATCTTATTGTCAACCAGTTTACCAGTGCTGTAAGCCCACACTGTATATATGAACATCCACGGAAAGCTGTTTCACCGATCCCTCTGATATTCACTTCCACATAGGCTCCACGACAGTGTGCTTTAGGCCTTTCGAATGGTCTATGGAACATGAAACGAATATTCGTTGCATTATGTAGGTAAAATTTTGTAACTAGAAGCTCATATAGCATAGAAATGTCACAAAATCGATGGCTTTCCTCTTCTATAATTAAATTCTTTTACACAGATTGTGGATTTTGATATTATGGCAAGAAGATAGTAACTTGACTGCCTCAAAAGACAGAATAATTATTTGGATATGAAATCCACACAGGTTTACATTAACAAAGGGAACTGACAAAATATATGTGAAATAATTTTTTTTGAATGAAATTATAGATTACACACCGTATTCTAATACGGATTACTTATTCTACAAAAAATGTACGACTATAGTGACTTATTTGACAATACAAACAACACTGTCGTAGTTTTCCAAAAGAAATAATTTTGGACTTCCAAAGACTGCCATAGTTAGGTATACTACAAAACTAGACATAGAACATCATAGTGTTTTAATAACATTATTATTAAGTAAAATGAAGGCTTTCACGACCGGGTGACATGGCTGTTGATATACTTTCCGGGATGTGAGGTCGTGGTCCAAGAACTTTTTCTGCTCCTTACGTTTCGTCCAGGACTGCGCTGGACTTCCTCAGAGGCGCTGCTCCGCTGAGTCTTGCTGACTGACTGGTCGGGTGTCTGAGAGCGACTTATATATTGTGAGAAAGGGGGGCGTGGTTCAGGAGACACGTGATGAGCAGTGATAATCCATAGCAAACATAAGGTTGACTATCGATTACCACCTTGTCAAGATAAAAATTGTTAGCAATTTTGTAGAGCCACTGTCCATATATCGCTGAGTTTCATAGCCTCCTCTTTCCTATTAAAATTATTGTGATGTTTATAAATTTCAATAGGTTCTCTGTATAGGCGTGGATAGTAATTTAACGTTGTAGATGAAACTTCGGTATCCGAAAACTTTACTTGGTGGTTTCCTGGTTGAAGAGCATGTTCCGCTACAGCTGATTTTTCTATTTTTCCAAGTCGACAAAGACTTTTATGCTCTTTCAGTCGCGTATTTACGCTTCTTTTGGTAGTACCAATATAAACTTTCCCACAGGTACATGGAATTTTATACACACCACATGTCGACAGAGGAGGGCGTTTATCCTTCACAGATCGTAGTACTTGACTTATTTTCTTTGTTGGTTTAAAGACCGGTGTTATGTCATGTTTTCGTAAAATCTTACCGATCCGATCTGTTACTTTTTTAATAAAAGGGAGAACTACTGTATTTTTCTGTCGTTGTGGTTCATTCTTATCTTTTGGTCTTCTGTTCCTTGGACGCAAAATTCTGTTCCAAGGAACAGAAGACCAAAAGATAAGAATGAAAGTAAACTCATCAGAAGATCAAAACACACTGCAAAACGATTTAGGAAAGGTATTTGTATGGTTCGAAAATTGGCAATTAACCCTAAATAACGAAAAGTATGAGATAATTCACGTGAGTGCTAAAAAGAATCCCTTAAACTTCGGTTTCAAGATAAATCAATCAAATCTAAAGGCAGTAAATTCAACTAAATACCTATTAATTACTATTCAGAACAACGTAAATTGGAAGAAACACCTAGAAAAAGTTGTGGGGAAGGCTAAACAGATACTGAATTTTATTATTAGGACACTTAGAAAGTGAAAAGGATCTACTAAAGAGACTGCCTATAGTTCAATCGTCCGTCCTCTTTTACAATACTGCTGCGCGGTGGGGGATCCTTATCAGATAGGACTGCCGGACTGCATCGAAAAAGTTCAAAGAAGGGGAGCACTTTTTGTATCGTGAAATAGGGAAGAGAATCTCACTGAAATGATACAGGTTTTGGGATGGACATCATTAAAACAAAAGCGTTTTTCGTTGCGAAGCAATCTTGTCAACATTTAATGTTGAAAGGCTATCACGATTGCAGTGTGTGGTGCTTGGTCTTCACTCTTCTTCGACGCGTTATATCTTACCCCTTCCCCATCACCACTTTTTCTGAACTGACTACTTCTTCTGCTATTACTGCTACTACTACTACTACTAATACTACAAGGCCGTGCTGAAAAGAAAAGCCTCCGAATTTCATATGTGAAAACTCTCGAAGTAAAACAAACGTTGTTACCATTCTACATCTTTAGCCTTCAAGTCACCATATTCATTTATCAACATAGTTACCCTGGTGACGAATGCTGTTCTCCCAACGAGAGACCAGATTGTGGATACCGTTTCTGCGGAACGATTGACTTTGCTGTCGGAGCCGCAACCTCACCTCTGCTTGCACCGGTTCGTCACTATCAAAGTGAAATCGTCCAAGATGTTATTTAAGTTTTGGAAACAAATGAAAATCGGATGGTGTCAATTAGGGTCAGTATGGAGGATGATCGAGGACAGTGAAACCAAGGCGTCGGGTTGTTCCAGATGTCGCTGCGCTTCTATGTCCTATGGTATTGTCATGCTCCATCTCTGCACGAATTCAATACTAGATTACAGGACGCTGTTTCTCACGCACCGACATAGTTACAAGTATGTTACACACAGCCATGTTTCTCGCTACACTTCAGAGCCGTTAAGCTGCAGAGGACTACAAATAAAAAGACATGAAGAATAAAGATGCAGAATGTTAACTATGTCTGCTTTATTTAAATGTTTTCAAGAGTTTTCACATAAAAAGACGGAGTCATTACATTTCAGTGTGCCATCCTACTGTAATGACAATAGGAAGTTTTCTCCTTCAGGGGATAGCCATCTTTAAAAACATCATAAAATTCATTTTTTGGCTTAAAATTTTCACTGCGATGTTTACTTTATTGTAGTCTGCCAGACTCTCCGTTATCGATTTGGAAGGTGATTTGTGAAAAATCTTCACTTAAAGCCATTCACGGCGGGAAAAAATAGTCGACATCAAAGCCAATGCGGCAGCATGTAATTTGGACGACGACTTAACAGGTACTACGGAATGAACCTGGCTGAACTTGAGATCGGGTCAGCCTGGTACAACTTCAGCGCAAAAGCGGACAAAAAGCGTATCGAGCGATTAGAGAAGCGGAAGACAGGAGCTGCCAAAGATTGCCACAGGACCACCATGGCCACGAAGAAGATGGGGGAGGATCTCCTTTTGAATCTGAAAGTATTGCTGTGCCTCCGGCCGAAGTGGCCGTGCGGTTCTAGGCGCTGCAGTTTGGAACCGCGAGACCGCTACGGTCGCAGTTTCAAATCCTGCCTTGGGCATGGATGTGTGTGATGTTCTTAGGTTTGTTAGGTTTAACTAGTTCTAAGTTCTAGGAGACTAATGACCTCAGAAGTTGAGTCCCATAGTGCTCAGAGCTATTTTTTGATTGCTGTGCCGTCCAGGGATCTTTGACTTGCGGTATGTTTAATTTAACTACTCGTACTACAAGTGTCACCGAAAACGTTGAACGCGTTTCTTTCGAAATTGGCTGAAGGCTTAGCTTGAGAACGGCTGATATGATTTGAATGTGATGCCAGGATTGTAAGCTGAATTCTGTTCCAGTGTGCACGGCCGTTTCGCGATATCTTCGCAAGCCAATTTCAGTCTATTTCAAATTTTTGGGTGAAGTATATGATATTTGTTGCAACATGTCATCATTTTCTTATAGCTTGATATTTTTCAATTGTCCTATACGTGCTGATAGAATATACACCGAAAATGACCTATAGAAAGTTATTTTGTTATATGTCCATTTGACGGGCTTCGGGTATTCCCGCCGACGACCATTGTTGCTGTCAGATAGTACTAGGTCAGATGTGGAGATTAAATGATTTTTTATAGATAAAACTGTAAGGAGTAAAACTGTATGTCATCTTTAATAAAAAAAATTTAGTAAGAAAAACTCACACAGTTCACCTATGTTTCAAGCGTTCAAAAGGGACTACCCTCTTAAGATAATAATGGTAATTATGTAATACACGAAATGATATTTTGCGAGTATTCAACTTTTTTGACCGTTTCATCTTTGCACACAAATTTTCTATGGGGACACAACTGTCTTAGTTAAATCGATCTTGCAATAGAAATGGCTGTGCTAACTGCATTTGCTGTAAGCAGATGTGAGTGTAGGCAGGGAAGGTAGACTAATGTCTCGTCCACAACGAGGTCATTAGAGACGAAGCACAATCTCGGATTAGGGAAGGGTTGGGAAGTAGTCGGCCGTGCCCTTTACACAACAACCATCACCTCATTTGCTTTAAGCAGTTTAGGGAAATAATGGGACACCTAAACTTAGACGGCTAACCCGGCATCTGAACCATCGTCCTGCCAAATGCGAGTCCAGTGTCCTAAAGGCAGCCTCGGTGGCACCGAAAACAGACACTCTAGTAAAACAAAACCAATTACAATCGAAATAGTAATAACACCTCTGTATCACGTCCACATAGACAACCATCATATCTGTTGCGATAAACGCAAAACGAATGGATAAATGACGTATCCTTTCAGGAACAATAATCCAGCGAAGTTAAAGGGAAAATAATACCACTCACTGACCGAGAAGATGTCACCAAATACTTATTTCATGTATTTACAAATCTACTACTCAAACCCAGAAATTAAAGTTCCGCGTAAGATATGCGTATGTTGTAATGGTAGAGAGATGATATAAAACATATTAATTGACTGAAAAACCAGAACCTGGAATGAATACGAGATACCACCCAGACCAATTCCAAATTTAATTTTAGATAATAGGTAAATAACCTGATTTTCGACAACGAAGTCTCAAAATGCAACACAAATGGCCGGTGGTGCACGTAATTGGAGCAAGAGTGCATAAGTCATGCAGCCCAATGAACCAGCCACACAAAACGCAACTGTTTTGATATAGACGCTGCGTACGTGTACTCCATCGCAGCAGTTCCGGTAAATAGGTATGATGCTCAACTGGCCAAGCCGGCGCAAAGACATATTACGCAACAGTTCTTCGTTCAGAACCTGAATTTTGTCACCGGAGATGTTCCATCTTTGCACACAAACTTTCCATTACTTTCGTAACTGTTACGTTGGATATGTCTTAGGGAACTATGAAAGCCTACAGATCTCTGGATTTTGGATTAGAAAGCCGAGGTGCTCTTAATAAAAGTGAGGAAATTTTTGTCAAGATTGGTCTATAAATGAAAATTTCGAGATTCAGTTTAAGTTACTTGTGCTCTACTATTGTAAATTCCACTACTGAATGTCAGACAACAGAAAAATACGATTTACTATTGTTATTATTACATCTTCATTATATTTATGAAAGCATTAGGTGACAACATAAAAGTTTATTAAGTGCACACCAGACACCAACACCAGTACCTAACGAATGTAATTAAATCCGGAATTACTGGTATTCCTACAAAACTATGAACAATTATATATGCTGCATTCTTTGTAGTGTTTGACTGAATCGAATTACTTTTTAGTTAAGAAGTCTTACATTTCTTACTACGCATTTTCTATTTGTGTGGTTTAATTTTAATGCCATTACAATACTTTAGACGACGGGGCTCTATTAGTACTTACATACGCTTAATTAATACGGCTGAGTAAGCAGGGAATAAATTGCAGTAAAGAAACTTTGTTGAGCTATGAAAAGTAACGTATCTGGACATCAAAGTATAGTAAAACCTTGAGTAAAATCGTGACCTTGCAATGCCTTAACAAAGTAGTGAATGTTATTTACAAATGAAATGTATTAATACTGGTATATTTCACTATTACTCTGCGCACAGTTCATTGTGAATATACCTCAAGTGACATTAAGACCCATGTTGTCTTACGTATCTTCTATGAATTACGGAATGGAGATTGTAACTGCGTCTTTTAATAATAGAATTAATTCAAGCTTAAACAGGAACTGTTGATCTCTCTGTATGTCTTTTCACGTTTCCTTATAGACGTGTAATCTAATGTATAGTACGTAAACGACCAAGCTGTTTTGCCACTCTTAACAAAGCTCCAGCATTATACCGATCTTTGCCAGCTTGGATACGTTGTGTACAATACTTGAAACAGAAGGAGACTACTTTTACTGTTTCCGTACATCGCTACAGCAGTAGACCGTATAAGCTGACGTTCGTGAATAGCTTTCCACCAATGTAATGTTTTTAGAGATTTTTATGCTTTTATCACTTAATTCCTCCTGATTGTCTCAATTCTGGAACACTCACTCGGATCATGTTTACTGAGGAAGCACAATTTACATTTTAATCACTCTTACACACGTATTGTGGCACATTCCTTTCCGATGTTTTGGCAGTTACTCCTCCTGTTTATACTAGTCTTGAAATCTCATCCAATGGCGTATGATCCAAATATGTTCTCTACCTACTTTTCAAGCCAAGGACACTCTGTTTTCACGAGCGTCCCGTAATGCAGAGATATTCTAGTGTAAACGCAGTGCAGTATTGCGTCAGTTGTGACTGCAAGGTCTACATTTCGGTATAACATCTTGGAGGGCATGTCCGACTTTGGTGCTTTTGTACCTTATGTTTCATTGTCATTATGTTCTCTTTTTGTTTAAGTTTCAAATAATCTCCAATTTTCTATTCTTTATCAAATTATTTCTCAAAATTTTAATTTTGAGACCCATAAATGAAGCAATGTTTACGTTAAATATTTTGATGATTAACCTTGACTCTTCCTAGTGACATGAAAATTAATGAATTAGCTGATTTATGAGTACTATTTCACCACTAATGAAGGTAGTGAACTCTGAAATTAGAGTTTTGCTTTGTGTATTTCTTCGAAGATCCCTTGTTTTCATAGCCCCCTGCCTAAATGATGGGTCAGTTCTTTTGTTTGGCAGTATATTATCTCTAGTAAGCGTCGTAACTATACTGGCTAAGACCGACTAAAATTGATATTAAAATACAGTTTTGCGTGTATGGTATCGCCCATCCAGCTCATTCAACAGTGAAACTGTGCGTCTCTGTACAATCAAAGGGTTATGAAAGTAACGAGTACGAAAGCACATGCGGCTGCAGAAACAATACTATACAACAGACAATTACCAACAACTGATTCATAAAAGACATAAATTAGATAAGAAAAAAATTGTCAAACAATTTATGGTAACTCATACAGTACTAACGGAGACAAATTTATGAAACTAGATGTTGCCTTGCTGTCGCACGTTCTTCCCTTCTGTGTCACTGAAGTGCAAGTGTGGAATTCCAATGATAATAGACGGCTTTTTGTAATGGGCTTCTTAAAGCATGTACACCAGCAATGTCCTCAAGTTATCTTTGTCAGATGTGCATACTGTTCAGTTCGGTAGCGTTTTAATCAGATTACTGCCAGCCTAAATTTACGTTTTGATGACGAATAAGGCATGAATGTATAGCAACACAGCAGCGTTTGTTTTGGGGACTATGACTCTGTACCTTTGTTAACGTTTATTGTTTCAAGTAAATGTTAAGCTTTTTACCAAATGATACCCCATTTATGACTCTTTGTTGATCAGCTGGTCTCTGTTATCTTATAGGCGATATTGTTTCTTTATTGATTTGAGCTGATACAGTCTTTAGATTCGTTAACCTCAGTGGACCCACTGAAGACAGTCACAGAGTTTTACAGGTCTGGCCTCCACTGGTGGTAGCACGATAGCAGCTGCATGTTTTAAAGTTATATTTGTTAGGTTTTAGATGCTCGTAGACTCTTTCGAAAATCACTAAGCATGTCGATATTACGAAAAGGAATAACAAAGTAGCCATCTCTTATGAAGAGGATTTGACTTCCCAAAACGTACAATCACATACCACTGAACAGACAAACATAGGTACAGGGAAGGTAACTGCGGACAAACATTGGGAAGTATGTTCAGGAATAAACACGAATAGTGCAAATTAAATCAATGAAAACTGAAACCAGTACAAAGCCAAGGTAGTCAGGGCGTAATGTCTGCACTTGTTACGTAAAGAAATCGAAAAAGAAGTATTCGTCGAGAGAATGCTTCAGCATATGGAAAAGTCAGAATAGCCTTCCAAGTAATTAAAAGGAAGGCCTGTGACATTTAGAGTCAGTGGGAATTCCACTTTTAAATACAGAGAAGAGACCGGGTAGGTGGAAAGAGCACGTTGAAATCTTCTATGAGGGGGAGGGCCTGTCTGACAAAGTGTTAGACGCAGATATTGGAGGATCACCAATTTAGTATTGGAGGGCAGCGTGGAGGATAAAAATCGTAGAGGGAGACCAAGAGATGAATACACTAAGCAGATTCAGAAGGATGTTGGTTGCGGCAGGTACTGGGAGATGAAGAGACTTGCACAGGATAGAGTAGCATGCAGAGCTGAATCAAACCAGTCTCAGGACTGAAGACAACATCAACAACAACAACATGGATGACATAGCGGATACAGGAATAGAATTTAAAAGAGCTCCGAAAGACTTGAGATAAAAGAAGAAAGAAAGGTTAGGTAAAATTTTATCTGACTTTCTGAAATCATTGGGAGGTCTGGAAACCAAACAACAGTTTGATGTGCAGAATCTATGAGATTGACGACGTACTATCAAACTTTCAAAAAAGCATCATCCACCCATGCTCTAAGACAGTAACAGCCGACATGTGAGAGAATTATCGCACAGTGAGCTTAAGAGCTCATGCATCTAGGCTGCTAATAAGAATTATACGCAGGAGAATGGAAAAGAAAACTGAGGACCCGTTAGATAGCGACTATTTTGGATCTACAAAAGGTAAAGTCACCCGAGAGGCAGTTTTGACGTCGCGGTTGATAATGGATGAAATACTGAAGAAAAATCAAGACACTTCAAAGGATCTGTCAACCTAGAAAAAGCGTTTGACAATTTAAAATGATGAAACACTTTCGAAATTGTAAGACAAACAGCACTAAGCCATAGGGAAAGGCGGATAATATACAGTGTGTAGACGAACCAAGAGGACAATAAACTCGGAAGACCTAGAAAGAAATAATTGGATTAAAAAAGGTGTAAGACACGGATGCAGTCTTTCGCGTCTACTGTTCAACCTAGACGTCGAAGAAGCTATATCGGAAGTAAAGGATAGGCTCAACAGTTGGATATAGATTCATGATGAAAAAATAACAACGGTAAGATTCACTGATGATAATGCTATCCTCAGTGGAAGTGAAGAAGGATTACAGGGTCTGTCAGATGGAATGGTCTAATAAGCACAGAGTGCGGCTCGAGAATAACCGGAGAAAGACTCTGGCAGCGAGAAGTAGGGAAATGAGAGTATCGAGAAATTTAAAATCAAAATTTGTGGTCACGAAATATACGAATTTACAAGACTATGTTGCCTTGGAAGCAAAATTACACACAGCGGACGAAGCAACGAGGACAATAAAAGCAGAGTAGCGCAGGCACGGAGGGCCGGCCCAGAGAAGTCTTCTGCTATCAAATATTGGCCTGATTTTAACTAATTTAACTAACTAACTAACTAACTTAATTTAACTAACGTGATAGATTAAATGAACCTTTGGAGCACAGCGTTGCATGTCAGTGAATCACGAACAGAAGGAAAACCAGAACAGGAAAGAATCGAAGCGCTTTGGATGTGGTGCTGCAGATGGATTCGAAAATCAGTTATACTGATCAGACGAAGAATGTAGAGTTTCTCTCCGGAATCGGCAAAGAAAGAAACGAAAGGAAAACTCTGAGCCGCCCGGAGTGGCCGTGCAGTTAGAGGCGCCATGTCACTCACTGCGCGGCCCCTCCCGTCTGAGGTTCGAGTCCTCCCTCGGGTATGGGTGTGTGTGTTGTTCTTAGCATAGGTTAGTTTAAGATAGTTTAAGTAGCGTGTAAATCTAGGGACCGATGATCTCAACAGTTTGGCCCCTTCGAAATTCATACACATTTAAAAACACTGAGAAGAAGAATGGATAGGATGGTAGGACTTGTGAGAAGGCATCATGGACTAATTTCCATGATATTAGAGCGAACAGTAGAGGGTAAAAACTATAAAGCGAATCAGATATTTGAAAACATTCAATAAATAATTGAGGACGTAGCTTGCACGTGCTACTCTGAGATGAAGACAAATGGCTCTGAGCACTTTGCGACTTAACTTCTGAGATCATCAGTCGCCTGGAACTTAGAACTAATTAAACCTAACTAACCTAAGCACATCACACATTTCCATGTCCGAGGCAGGATTCGAACTTGCGACCGTAGCGGACGCCCAGCTCCAGATTGTAGCTTCTAGAACCGCACGGCCACTCCGACAGGCTGAGATGAAGACATTAAATAATTTGCGGGGGGGACGTATCAGACCAGTCTAGTCGGGCGGGGTATTTTGCTCGTTGACCTAGACGACGATCCGGCCTCCCAAGGCATAGGGAGCAGAGAATGAAACAGAGTTGGATGTACTAGTTGTGGTATGTGGTATCAACAGCAAAGCGGTACTATTAACAGGAAGTCCAAAGAAACAAGGAAGTGATACTTATGGAACTAGTCAGTTCGGGAGTAAAGTGACGAAAGTGCCGAAATATATTGTTTTACAAACTATAGGTTAGGAAAGTAGCGGCTTACGACAGTGTAAAGGGTAGCACTACAACCTACGCCTGCTGTGGTCATCGAAGGCCAACAGCTGAGCCGGCCAACGCCCTACACGTGGTGTCGCTGAAGCTATATAAACCGCACGCTGGCCGCTCCACTGCATTCGACACACTTGCCTCTCTCAACTTACAACATGAAGTTTCTGGTAAGTAACTCTGTCAGTTCACATCTGAACCTCTACATTCGTCTCTCATATGAGAGCTAAGAACGGGAGAACAACCACCATTCTGTTAATGTATTCCGTTTCAGTCGACCATTAAATTTGTTGTTTCTTAACGTTCGTGTCTCTGGTACGAATTTGATGTAATTAGCCTCCTCTGGAGTCGATTTTGCCAACGTACGCCTCTGCAATGGCACTCACGTCGGATATAGCTGGTTCGAATCTCGATGTTGGAAGACATTTTCACTGCTACTATTTGGGTGGTGTGGGGATAGATGGGAGAATGAATTTCCTGTCCGCCAAACGTTGCTCTAACGTCATAGATTAAAGTTCAGAACTATCAGCAGTGTCTGATGGAGTGAGAGCATTAAAACTGTTGATGGTGATCCGCGTCAGTGATAAAAGACAAACAAAACGCCACACCATACACACAACTACACTAGTCACCTGCACTCAATACCTAGACGAACAAAGGGAGACCCTGTCCGCGGGTCAAGAAAACCCTTTCCAATTACGAATCAGTAGTGCCTGTGTTATGAATAAGTGCGATGCAAAGTTCCTTCGAACAAACATGCAAGTACAAAGGAACATTTCATCGTACTTCTTAATAACAGGGGCACTGCTATTCCTTAAGTATTCTCCAATACGAGATTCTCGACTCTCAGTAAATATGTCCTTCCTGGACGGGAATATGGGTAACGTATAAGTGCAGGCTATGGCACACGGACGACGACATTTGGAAGTTTGGGTCTCCCAGTGATTTGCGCCCGGATAGCCGAAGCGGTTACGGCGGCCGCTCGCGTAGAGCGGGAAGACCGAGTTCGCGTCCCAGTCCGGGAAAAATTTCCACTGTCGTCGTTATACAACCGATGGTGGGCAATATTCGCAAATGGGAATACACTTCCTGCTTTTCCGATTTTGCTGCTGAACCTACTCTTCAGGGTCTCACTGCCAACAATGGCTAACGACTGAGAGCATTTAATATCTCACAGAAATATCAGTTTCAGACGTGTCAGTAGTATGGAGTAGGCATGTTTCTATCATGCGCCGCTTCTCTCTTTTTAACAGAGCAGTATCAACCACAGAAATATGTTTCAGACGTGGTCGCTAGTACGGAGTAGCCATGTCTGTACTAAGTGCCGTTTCTCTCTTTTAAACAGAGCAGTATCAATCACAGGATGGGTATCTGATACACTTCCGTATTCTGAAATCATAAACATTCGTTAACAGAAGCTCGAACAGCAATTATACAATAAGTGTTATTACTTCATTTGACAACAGAAATATTACAACAGTTTCGTTAAGTCATGATTGGGGCAGAGCTTTTTGAAGATGCTGCCGCAGTAGACTACTTCAGTCGTACTATTCAGGAAGAAAATATTTATAAAACGCTAAATACTGTATACGCTACATAGCACTTCGTTAGAAAATAGAACATGCTGGACACATTATTTGAAATAGGCCGCGGCCATCCTCCTGCCTCTAGTTCTGCAGATATATATTTTGCCCCAACTATGGTGACTTCGGAACGTACTAAGTAACCTTATGCCCTTTTTTGCATCTGAACTTAACTGTGTTTATTTCATGTAGTGGACGTACAGCAACAAATCGGATAATTTCAATTATGTTGTATATGTTGGTGCCCATAATTAAAGCAACAAACGGAAAATTTGCAAGGTTGCATTTATATTGCCGCAAAACAGTGGCTGGCTGCGGTGGCCAAGCGGTTTTAGGCGCTTCAGTCCGGAACCGCACGACCGCTACGGTCGCAGTTTCGAATCCTGCCTCGGGCATGGATGTGTGTGATGTCCTTAGGTTAGTTAGGTTTAAGTAGTTCTAAGTTCTAGGGGACTGATGACCTCAGATGTTAAGTCCCATAGTGCTCAGAGCCACTTGAACCATTTTATTGAACAAAACAGTGTAAACAGGTGATAGTAAATTAGAGACAATGGAAGGTTTCCAGAATGTAAACAAGTGCAACATGTATAGCGGTAGAAAAGGTGTGCTTCATTTTTTTTCTTCAACCTAATGGATTTTCACACACATTACGACAACTGATTTATGCGCTCAGTATAGGATGTGACCACGTCTGGCAATAATACAGGCCTGGCAACGAGGAGGCATGCAGTGAATGTTGTCATCAATCTCATGTTGAGGCATTAAAGGCCAATCTACCTGCCGATCTGCTCGTAAGTCCGGGATAGTGGTTACTTCATGCAACCCTTATCCATAGTGCAACCGAGGCTTGCTCTATGGGATTCAAATCGGGGTAACGGGCGGCCACGTCATGAGTGCAGTGTCTTCCGTTTCCAAAAAACATCAACGATTCGTGTTCTATGAGATCGAGTACTATTGTCCACAATACGAAGTATGGGCACGCAGCACCTCGCAACAGCCATAAGTGAGGCCCAAAGATCTCGCCATGAGGTCTGAGAGCAGTTAAACATTTCCGGTTCATCAGTACAATTTCATGAGGAGGTGTTCAAGTGGTCAATATAATCGCTAGCCACTCCATTAGTAATCCTCCTCGATATCGGTATCTTTCTACAACGTTCGAGTCTAGAAATCCTGTTCCGCAGTCTCTTCATATGGGAATCCGTCGAGAATCACTCTCCAGACCAAATCGGGACACATCTCTGATGAGAATAGTGGCCCACTGTTCTATGGCCCAGGTGGCATGTTGACAACACCACTTTATACGTTGCCTTCTGTGAAGACGCTTCAAAGGTACACACGCAGCAGCTCTCTGACAATAATGGCCACTTTACCAAAACCCGCTGATCACCGTTTGCCTCGATACAACACGTCCAGGGGATGCTGCGAGGTCAGATGACACTAGCACTGCAGTACTAAGGAAGTACCGACATGCCCTTGCAATCAAATAATGGTCTTCTCTGTCTGACGTCACAAGTGCTCGGCCCTGCCCTGATCTTTGGAACACATTTTCGGTCTCTATAAACCGTCGCCACGCCCGAGAAAGAACAGAACGATTCACATTAAGCCATTGGGCGCCAGCAGTTTGCGACTGTATTGCTTACATATTTTCTAAAGTCAGGAAGTCTGTTAGGTGTCTTATCTATGCCACAATGCACTGTCTCTGACCGTGTACACAGCGATGGTGGATGTGGGACAACGCAGCAAACACTACCCCATTTGTCTGTCTTGACGTCATCGTTTGTGTGGTTGTTCTTCCATGCAGAAAACGATCGTACTGACATTTTCTAACAGTTTGTATGATTAGATCGTGAATTACACAGAGGACGGGGAAACTGCGGTTTGTTGCTTTAATTTTCGACACCAGTGTACATTAGCGCCTCCACAACCGCTAACTTCTTGTGATATTCCTTCGCGTGCTCACTTCGACCATCCTTCTACAACAAGTCGTCCTTAAGAACCGCTTTACTGCCACGACTTTCATCAAGTTGACGTTCTGGTACTAGATCTACGCCTTCTGCAGATCTCAAACACAATGTATATATTCTTTTAAGGAGATTACTAATATTATTGTAGAATTATGTAACGGTGGCAGTGATACGTGAGCCGCTTCTCTTCTGATTCAGACTCAGACAGGTAATGAATCTTTATTCTACAGGTGATAGTCTTCGCCGCCTGCGTGGCCACCGCCTGCTGCCAGGAGACGCGAGAGAAGCGCGGCCTCCTGGGGGCGGGAGTGCTGGCCGCCCCCGGTGCTGTGCTGGCGCCGCGTGTCCTCGCCGCTCCCGCCATAGCCGCCGCCCCTATCGTCGCCGCCCCCGCCATCGGCCACGCCCCTCTCGGCCTCGGGATCGGCTTGGGTCACCCCATCATCGGCTGAACCACTACATACTAATTTATACCTTTCTGTGTGTACTGTGTCTCCAAAAATAAAGCCTCTGTAAAATCAGTGATTTGTCTTATACCTCCTCATACCTTTCTCTTGTCTAGTCGTACATCACTGACTACTTCATCCCATGCACTTGTATTCACATTTTTTCGCTTCTACAGCTGTTGTCAGTTTCAACAACGCTGATACCAAAACGTTTGCATTTAATCTGTAACATCTACGATTGTTAAGATGTCTATGTTAGTTTTTATTCTTAGGAATTATTCCTTCGGTTGACATGATACTGAAACCAAAAATACTCTAGAGTCGCGTCTGCTCTGAGTGACTTAATACTAAGAAAACAAACAGCGATTAGAAGACCCATGAGAAACTTACGTACTTTCATAGTTTTAAATAATGAAAGTAATTCAAATAAGTGTTGTTGTTGGGATTAAGGTAGTCGTGGGAACGAAGAGAAAATGTCTTTAATAATCAAGCCAACTACGTGAAGTAATAACCATGAATTTATGATAAACCCTTCTATAAATATTTCCATGTGTCCAAAAACGTGTTTGTACTCCGAATGCTCGTCCCTGTTTGTATGACATGTGGAGATTAGCGACTGGCAGTAGAGGCACATAACCTATAATTTTAAGTAGACAAACATTTTCTATTACAGGAAGTTCGTTAGCAGAATGACAATGACAAATACGTTTGTCATTTCGGAAAGTATATTCGTTTAGAAATATGAACTTGCACGACGGGTTTAGATAATGGGCCACCGCAGTGGTCACGGTTGTTATCCAAGGTAATGCTGTGTAAGAATTATCCAGTTAAAACCTTAAAACAAATAAAATGGTATTTCTGACAAGATACTACGGAAAGGGAGTCTATTATTCGTGATTAATCTTTTATCTTCGTAAAGTATAAGAATGAAGCTGGGCGTATATGATACTCTTTTTCCTGTGATAGTTAGAAATCACTCTTATGCCAAAACTCTTTACGTATATTAATTTTAAATCGGCAAGCAGTGTCAGAATTCGGTTAAAATCCTTTCTAGTGATACCTCTTTCAACCATTTACGATTAGTATACGTTGAGAAAAAGGGATGTTGACTTGAGAAATAATATAGATAATGATCAATGTAGTCACACAGTTTTCGTTATCAATCTTTCAACCTGCAACGGAGTGTATGTTGTTGTAACAATGTGTGTCGGTGTGAGATTCTAACAATTCTCTGATTTTTGTGTGGGCAGATTTTAGTCGCGCTCTCCAGACTAAACTCAATCATAAAAAATTGATTTCCAAAAACTCATTGAGTTGAGCATCAATTATTATTTTTAACCAAGCGTGCTAGACCAGCTGTGTATGCAGGAGACTTTGTAAGAAGCTCAGCAGGTAGGAGAGAAACTCTGACGGCTGTGAGATGAGCTAGATCTGGATAACACAACTGGTGAGTTTATTGGGCCATAAAGGCAATTATTAGGTCTCGAGTTTCAGTCTGGCATGCAGTTTTACAAACACTGGAAATCTAAATTTGTACTCCTTATACGCTACCTTCTCTATCCATCTGAGATATAATTTACTTTAAAGTATTGTCTTTCACTGTTGTTCAACTTTTCTGTACAGAAAATGGAAGAATTTGCAAATCCTGTACTGTCTTGTAAAGGTTCCTCGGGCTCTGGTGATTATGGAAAGCATTCCACACATTTTCTAGATTTTTCTGTAGGTTGATAATGCTGAAAGTTTAGAAAAAACTGTGCAAATGAATGTTAGGCACGTGTAGGAAGATATTAGTAGATACTAAGGGGTCATATCAAATGATGTGTACCATCTTGTTTATCGTCTGACATTTGTTTGAAACTTGGCCTATTAGTTCTTCCTATGAAGTTAAGCAACCATAGCAGATTTCAGAATTTAATTTGTCTGTGTTTCCGTTTTAAGATATTTCAAAGGTTGGAAGATTTTTGTTCATAACATAGTGATACAACAAAACAACATTCGTTAACATATGAAAAATAAATTATCATTTCTTAATTTATCATCAAATCTATCCGAAATTTATTTGTTGTATACTCTATAGTACATGGATTGTAGAAAAAAATCTCATATCATTAAGTAAAACCATTAATACATGACAAAAGCAAACTTACATTATCTTACAATACTATACTCGTATTTTATTTTGTAAAAAACGGGCACCATCACTACATAATCGTGAAGTCAACGGGATGACCTGAAACTTTTTAATTTTATTTATTTTCCAAAATAGTTTTGCAAAGCATGGCTATTACTTGGGAAAATAAATTTAGTGTGGTTTTATTCCTTAGTTCTTCTCGTTTTCGTAACAAACAATAGTTTTTAATTTTTCCTTGACAACCTAAAGTAATCCATTAAAATTAAATTTAAGGAATCACTTACACAGATATACAAAGAGGAAACACTCAGTTGCTTATTATCCGTGCGTCACGCAACCGATCTCTGAATAAAAGGAGCTCGAAATACACAACTGCATACTCATGCCTCACTGAATACTCATCAAAACAAACACAGAAAGTTCTTAAATAAACTTTATTTTATTTTATTGGCTTTTAGCTTTCAAACAGTTTTAGTCATCACAGTTTAAATGCTTTGAACATATCTACATGCAAAGAAAACACTTGTTCCTCTTCATCCATATATATCTTCTGATCGATACTGCTGTACTTATATTACAGACACAGTTGACAGCCAATCAGTTATTTGTTAATTCATTTCATTAGTTAAGTTCAATGGTCACAATTCCATTTAAATTTTTATTAGCTGTAATTATAGATATGGCGTCATGGGTCCTATTTTTTGTGCCCCGACAATTTGGATCAATTTGGCTGGAAGTGACCAAGTCTTAAGACCTCTTTTAAACAGTTTAGTCTGACTTTCTCATAGCGTCCACACTGAAATAAGATGTGATTTATATCACAAACTGTTTCTTCTACACACTGACAGTAGGATACACCGATTCTATGTGAATGGGTAGGGAGCACGAGACTTCGGCATGGCTCTACAGTCTTGTCACCCGCATAGCCCGCCGTGTTGTAACCAGGCAAAAATATTTCCGCTGGTCTGTATGTGATCAGGAATGATTTACTTATTTCTGGCTTCAAAGTTTATGCCAAAATGTCATGTAATGTGCTGATGTGGGAGCAGTAGCTGAAAGCAATTTCATTTTGCATTTTGGTGGTACGTCGTAGTACCCATGCTGTAATTAGACAAGAAACTAAATACCAGCATCTATGCTGGCACGGTCAGACAGCTAGATTTTGACATTCAGATAGTACAGAGTTCACTGGTGTCTTAAAGTACCAGTGTATACGTAAAGACAGGAACTAATAAAATAAGGTAAATTATGAAAAGTGTTATGAAATGACAGATAACTGAAGCTTTGACAAAGGCCGGACAAATTATCTATAGCGAAGAAGTACGTAGCTTTATCACGGCTACCCATCGGATTGCAACACTACGAAATTACAGACGAGATACTAACTATTCGTTCCACCAAAGAACTGCGACCGACAGAAGTTGCAGGCACCTCTCTTGACACTTTTGTTAATACGTACACCACAACACAGGTAATAACATAGTTAGTCAGCTACTCAATGTGTAAATAATTTGAATGATTCTTTTACCGAAATGATGTGGAACCAGTCAGTTCACAGAATATGTATACAGATTAGTGCTAACATGAACGAGCATACTATTACTTTATTCCTACTCATCCAACTCTCTCTCTTTTATATTACTCGCTATCAGTTTTTAGTATTATTTATAGTTTATTATTTATTTTATTATTATTTATAGTAGTTTTTCGACAATGGTAAATGAAATAGAAGGAGTTGCAGAAGAGAAATGATTTTAAATTGATTGAGCTTCTCTCTGAGCCAATGACAGCTTCAGCAATGGGTAATAAACGTCATTTTTTCCTATAGTGTTGTAGGCATGTTTATCACTGTGCTTCTCAAATTATAACAGATTATTTATGTCGAATTTCACTAGCTCCCTGAAAAAGAACTTGCATAACGTCCTTGGGTGAACACCACACATTATTCTCTGTACTCGAATTTGTGTAGTCAATGCTTGATTTCTTAGTGATGAGATAATCTAGAAAATCACTCTGTACGACACTATTGAGAAAAAATACGTAATCTATCTCTCGAGGTTGATAGTTTGTTTTCAGATTAGCAATTATACAGAGAGAAGAAGTAGTTTAACGTCACTGTTAGACGATTTCAGTATTATGCTTCTTCCAGATCAAGTTTTCGTCAATATGTACACCCTAAAATTTGGAGCATTCTTTCCTGCTTACAGACTCCTGCTCCCGTGGTACATCAATTGTTGGTTTGACTCTGAGTGTTCTACAGAACTCAATGTAGTGCGCTTTCTTTCCAAGATTTAGGGGGAGTCCATTTTCGGAGAACCACTTAACATCCTTTTGGAAAATATCACTTACCCACACTTCAGTCGCTTTCTCTCTAATGGGATTTACTACAACACTAGTATCGCCTACGAAAAGTCCCAATTTTGCTTATTGACGGTGAAATAGAAGGTCATTAATATATACAAGTAATAAGAGTGGAACAAAAATTGAACTCTGTTGAACCCCCTCTATGATTTAACTCCAGTCACTAAAATTTTCTACATTATCTGAATTATGTAGCACAATATTTGCATTCTGTTTGTCAATTATGCGTCTGCCAGCGGAAAGAGGAGTCAGGCCTCGTGGCTCAGAGGTCGGAGATACTGGAGTCGCGGCAGTTCTGCGAAGTGGTAGAATGTCTAGCGTTCCTTGGCCTAGAACTAGCCGTAGCACAAAATTCAAATTGCAGTTTCAACCAACCTTGGTGGATTTTCGCCACTTTGCAAAGTACAACAAATAATTAATCTGGGCTTCGGAAAAATTACTCAACACTGATACGACAATCTTCTGATTAGGCAGGCGTATGGTGATCTTCAATTTTTTGGTAAAATTTGTTTGATACCATTTACTTAACACCGAGCTGAGAAACCCGGAATTGTACAGGTATTTACTTATAGCTGTGAGTCCACACCCATATCACGTGGCGCCTTGCCTTGTCCTTAATGCCTACGACGTCATATTGTTGTTCTTTAGTGGGTGGAGACCAGACAGCGAGGTCATCGGTCTCAGCGGATTAGGAAAGGACGGGGAAGGATAGTCGGACACGGGATTGAACCGTCGTCCTCCCGAATGTGAGTCCAGTGTGGTAGCCACTGCGCCACCTCGCTCGGGATATGACGTCGTACTCCCGAAATATGTCTGGTAGAATGGTATAATTTTCTAGTTACATTAAGAGCCATATGGTGTATACTCTGCGAAGTTTATTGCGAATGGAGTTAGCAGGAACTAATTGATAAATTTAAATGTCTTGGACAATGTGAAAGTTTTTCACACAGCACCCAGTTTATGACGTCATACCTCCTGAACTTTATGGCGTATAATGATACAATGTTATTGGTACATTCAGGGTATTATGTGTAAAGTGTTTGCGAAATTAATTGCGACTAGGGTCATTAGCAAAGTAGTAGTAAATTTGAACATTATGCATATTTCGGCAGTTTTTCACGCTTCTCATTGTTTATGACGTCGTAGCTCCTGAATTATGTGTCTTACAATGATATAATTTTGCACATACGTTGAGTCGTAAGGATGTATATCTTCTGTAAAACGTGTCGCAAAAACAATTAGTGGTAAAGAAGTACTAAATCGTAAACTCCCGCCTCGTGCTGTATTTTTACTGCATGAACAGCGAAAACGAAGTATTTGTAAACATTTTCCATTTCTTCATTTTCTGCGGGTTGTCAGGAAGGAAAAAAGTTTTAAAGATTCTTTTTCACTCCCACCCATTTCATAGGACGATGCCTCCAAAGCAATAGTAAGGAAGGAAAGATATTTGAGTTTGACGTTCCGCCGACATGTCGACAAAGAGGTCACAGAGACAAGCAAAAGCGATTGTCGGGTGTCAGTAGCGTCTATGCGTAGCAAGATTGGTTGACTCGATACAGTGGTTTATGAGGCGCTGTGACACACACACACACACACACACACACACACACACACACACACATACATATCTACACACACACGCAAACTTATTTACATATATCTATTTATATAATACGTGTGGATTAATTCCCTCTGCTTTTGAAATAATAATCAGATCAACCCGTGACTCATATCAAGCAATTCGATTTCCCAATCTGTGATTGGAAATGTAAATTATCATTTATTTTGTCTCTCTCTCTTTGTCAGGAAACTGGACGAACTATAGTCGGTGCAGTCGGTGCTTCTTCATACCGTGTATAGGTCAGACATACGTATCTGCTCTCCACACACATTCTGATATATTGTCCAAAAATTCGAAATTATTCTTCAGTCAAACGAAGGGAAGAAAACCTGGAAAAGATCTAAATTTTTACTCACTTTAAAAATCAGCCAGATAAACTTATAAACGAAATATCTGAAATGAAATACGGAAGCTATATAACCAATTTTGCTTTCATTCTGCTTGCGCCTAAACGATGGAAAAAACAACTATACCATTTGCATTTCCCACACAAACTTTCAAGTCGGAGAAGATATACTCTTTGCAAATATGTATGATTCGTCTAGATGGAGGTGTAGAGAGCTGAGAGCCGAGATTTTCCAACAAGATATTATGTTCGTTTTACGAACGACATGTAACGAAGTCGTAATTGGTGGTGATGTTAACTCTGTTATTAACAAGAAAGACCAAAAGGAAAACTTCAACAGAAAGGTGGAACTCGGATACATGGTCAGAATTTAAAATAGAATTAATACGTGGAAGACAACAAACGCAGACTCATTAATGTACTCCTACACCTCCGTCACTCGTCAATCAACGAGCAGAATGGACCGGATTTACGACTCACAAGAAAGTATGCAACATCACTATATCAGAAACCTGGATAGTGAATCTGTCATAAATAATGTGCTTTTATTACCAGAATCAGTTTATAGAAGCAACCGATTTTCCGTGAAAAATATTACTGGAAATCAAATACAGGTACTACCTCACTTAATTATGAGGAATTAAGAATTATGATGCTGTGAACATTGATAAGCTGTGTCAGTAATGTAAGTATGTGTCGAAGTGGTTTAAATTTGTGCATGGAGCATGCGAAACACAATACGTTACAACAAAAAGTGAGTGGAACAAAAGGACAGAGGAATTTTATTTCACGACTCTTCGAGAACAGAACCAAAAATTACTAGATGATGTCTCAAACAGTGCACAGATAAATCAGATTAAAGCGCAGATGTTGTCTGAGACGTGAAGGTAACTAAAGGATGAGCAAGAGAGAACAAGAGTTGATTTTATTGTCCAAGAGCAGACAGTGTCAGTATACAACCTAATCCGAACATCGAAAAAGAAAAAACACAAAATAATCCAGAAACGTTTGCTAGGAAACAAGACAACACAAGAGCAAGCTCATATAAAAAGGGAGCCCTGCAAGGTTTCCGTGACTTGGGTGCTGCATTAGAAGTAGACAAGAGCTGCGAATCACTCCTTCTGAATGATCTTGACGACGTGCTGACTGAAGCAGACAATTCTTTCAGGGAAGAGATTCCAGAAGAGTAAATATATGCAACCGTGTGCAACCCTCAGGAAAGTGAAGAAACAACTTCATCGTGTTCGTCGGCGCAAAAATTCAAACGAACTTCTCCTTGCCCATGACAACTCCCTATACTTCGCTGTACTGTTCTTCCTCATCCGCCCTACAGCCCAACTTCCATCTGTTTGGTCCAATGAAAGATGCACTCCACGAGAAGCAATAAGTGGAGAACGTGGAGGTTACTAATGCAGCAAGACGTTGGTTTCGACTCGACCAGTAGATTGGTACCATGTTGTCATGCAGGCCCTCACAGTAAGGTGATGTAGGCTGTCGTACTGAACGGAGATTGTGTTGAATAATAGGACTCTCCATTCAAAAGAGTGGGAAATAAAATGCTGTATTCAAATTTTGAATGAAATCTATCTACTTTCGAACAAATGTGTTGCATTACTTATTGAACGCCCCTCGGACAGCAAACGCAAGACTAAGGGCGGTAACAAAAAACGTGAGTGGAGCTTACCAAACGTGTGCCTTTCCTGAGCGCAGTATAATCGACAATTTGAGGACTGCCGTGACGCAGTGGCCATTACTAACATCTGTAAAAGAAGGGAATTTTAATGCCTGTAGTTTTTTTCAAAATCTTTCCGCCAGATCTCTCACAGTTTCCAGCTATAACCAATACGAAAATTTGGACTCTGCAACACATTCTTCCGCCTTGTCAGAGCAATTTTTTAAGGATACAGACAAAATAGCGAACATCCGATGTAAAACGGTACTTCCGTAAGGTTTGTTCATTATCAATTACACTATATGCAATTGCGCTTGAACCCGCCCTCAGGAATCGTGACAGCTCGCTCCCAGTCTTGGACTTATTAGGAAAGAAAAGCGTATTATTAGATAGTGACGCAAAATACAAATTATTACAAGTACATCATGTTCTTAAAATATCAAAAATCAGCCAGGTCAACCTGAAAAAAAGTACTTGTAAATGATTCCTGCCAGAAAGAAAGTAACAGCCGTCTTTTGTGAAAAAATAATTCAAAGCTCAGCTTTGTCAGATTCGCTATAATCGAGAACAGCTACGCAACCCGGAAAGACATATTAAGAACAGTCCTAAAAGAATAGAAGCTACATATTCTGATGTTAGTTGAGCTGAGGTGGAAGAACTTTCACAACAACCAGCTTATATCAGATGTTAGGGGAACATGGGATAAAGTATTCATTGAAATGACCTCGCAACGATTTGAGGAGTCGCTAAGAGCTACACGTGGTTCGGATTCCACGTTAAACTGTAATCCCCTTTCAGCAGCTGGGTAACTGGGGACACGCAAGCCGTTGACGACTTGCACTTAATTTAAGGACTTGCACTTCGATATTGGTCCAAACGTAATCAATATCACTACGTCAGAGTTTGAGGAATAAAGAGTTCTAGTGCAGAATTTGATACTCTACGTCTACGACAATCGTGCGAAAGTTGAGTAAAAAGGCAATGACCTGTTGGATGCATACTTCACTTGTTACTGGATTTCAGGTATTATAAAATCTTTCGAGGCTAATCTACATAAAATCTCTATTCATTGGCCGTGCTCCAAATCAAAATAATTTTCTCCTATACATTCCTTTTTTTATTTTGCTGGTGTGTAGTACGTTGTTACGCAGAATTGTATCTCTATTCTAATACTTTCATTCATCATATTTTCCTACTTTTGGTTCTGATAGTTCATTTATTTCTCTGATGCTTGTATAAAACATAAAGTTCATCCTTTTAGTCCTGGCACGACGTTACCTTATAAATATTTTCGAAAAACGTGTGCGTTTACCTGTTTTTCACGTTAAGGACACTCTACTTTCGCAAACGTTCCCGTTACACAGAAACGTTCTCATGCAAATACGATGCAACATTGCGTCAGTTATGACTACAAGGTCTGCATTTCTATATCACACATTAGAGGTCGAACCTGTCTTTCGCAGTTAAGTCCTTGACGTTTCAGTCCCATTGTTGCCATGAATGTGTCTTGGCTGACTTAAATTTGAAATAGCCTGTATTTTAACTTACTCGGTCAAAAGTGCATTAGCAGACGTGAAGGCCTATATGAATACAAGCATACCTTAAAATTTTTTTGTTTGGACTCTTGTCTATGGCCAAAGGCTTTACTTCGTTGAATAAACTAGTTTATGTCAGATCAGGAAGTTAAGCAACGTCGGGCATGGACAATATTGGATGGGTAACCGCTGTTCCGGTTACCGATTTAGTCAACCCAGTCGCTGTCTCTCGTCAATTAAATATTATAAGTGCACAGTTGATGTTTATTCTGTCATTTGTACTTTTCCTTAACAGGATAAAATATCCTCCGCTCAGATTATAAGAAAATGTTAACAACAAGACACAAATTGACTACCCTCTCAGTTTCAAAACAGGCTGTGCGGAATTCCAGGACCTACAAGCGTTCTTTAGAATTGATATTGGATTTTTTACATAACCAATCAGAAGTGGTATTGCGAAATCTACGTAGGAAATCCAGCTTTGTGAGTCCCATGTCGAGATAGTGACTGTTGATGGAGATCATTCCATCGGGTGGGAGACGTTCAGCTCGGCGACCACCTCCACCCCTCACCCTACTCCCCTCCTCTCGCAGTGCTGTACGAGAGGAGTAGGCTGTGTACCAACATAGAACTGCCACAGCACTACACACACACACACACACACACACACACACACACACCCTACAGGCATTTACACTGATCTAGTACGTTTAACACATTTCCCTCATACTTGGCGAATGATAGATGCCAGTGTGCGCTAAGGTAGGAAAAACCATTCTTGTTTCAGTGCTGAATCTGTCTGTTGTGGTCTCCCAGACAGTCACGTACATCGATTTAGCTTTTACTGTCTGTTAGGTGGAAGTAAATGAATTACTCTAGCTGTAAATATCATTTCTTTAGTAACGATGATAGTAAACGCTAAAAAGATTCTTTTGCTTAGTGTATTATCCGACACTCCATGTGTTTTCATATCTACGTTACTTAAATGACAGTCCAACTCATTAGTTCGGCTGTGTCTTTATATTATAAGGAAAATGCTCCAATTTTAAAGGCTAAAACCAAATAAACACGAATTTAAAATGCGAATATGCGTATGTACTACCACTCATCAAATGTCGTTTATCTGTAAAAATATACATTAGTGTACTATCAGTGTTTGCATTTCACCGAATCTAAAGAGCACAAAAGTATGAGTCGCTAAGCTAAAACAGTTCCGTTTCACAGACAATTACAACCACAACGATCACAAAAACGACAAACTTGTGGCAACTTGTGGCAAAAACACTGTCGCTTTTGATAATGTTCTCCTGCAGTGCGGCTATTACAAAGACGAGCACAAATTGTGATTGCCAAGTGTGGAAACCGTTCTATTCAAATGGCTCAAATAGCTCTGAGCACTATGGGATTTAACACCTGAGGTCATCAGTCCCATGGAACTTAGAATTACTTATACCTAACTAACCTAAGGACATCACACACAACCACCCCCGATGCAGGATTCGAACCTGCGACAGCAGCGGCCGCGGTTCCATACCGAAGCGCTTACAACCGCTCGGCCAATCCGGCCGGCAAACCGTTCTATTCCACTGTCTATCAGTTCCTTCATTGAACCTCAACATTTGCACTTCCTATACAAATGAGGGAAGAACATACAACTACACAGCAAAAGTTATTTTACAGGACATGTTTGTCTAAGGAGTGGATGTGTTAGTACATTATGTTACTAGCAGATTTTTACGTTTTTCCCAAGTAATCCTTCATTCATCACTTTGTGGATATGGTGCTCATAATTGTCTGTTGCACGCAACTGTTTATTTGGCGATGTCTAATTATGCAGGTTTTAGATTCTTTAGCCTCGTACTAGTATCGACTGAACGCAAATTCAGAGGTTTACAGAAAAAAAGACGCTGACATCTCTCAAGAGGACTATCAGATATGGAACTCCATGTTTTTGATGAGTGTTAGGTATGTTGCATAAAGACCTGAGTACCTGACAAGTGACTTTTTCTGCAACAGCACGTAGTTTCCGAGAAAATCGATATCGACATTATAAGCACGTGACCTATAGTTGTAGCGTTAGTTAAATTTTCGAACAAGCAAGCTTAGCGCGGATTAGATTAGATTAGATTAGATTAATACTTGTTCCACAGATCATGAATACGACACTTCGTAATGATGTGGAACGTGTCAGGTTAAAGAAAGATGTCTGTACAAGATATTACATTACACAAAATATTGCATGACACTAATGCTTAAGTTAGTTTTTTTCCCTCCCTTAATTTATATCTAAAAATTTAGCCAATGAGTAGAAGGAGTTGTCATCTAGAAATTCTTTTAATTTATTTTTAAATGTTGGTAGACTATCTGTCAGGCTTTTGATGCTGTTTGGTAGGTGACCAAAGACTTTTGTGGCAGCATAATTTACCCCCTTCTGTGCCAAAGTCAGATTTAACCCTGCATAGTGAAGATCATCCTTTCTCCTGGTGTTATAGCTATGCACACTGCTATTACTCTTGAATTGGGCTGGATTATTACCAACAAATTTCATAAGTGAATATATATACTGTGAGGATCCCTAGATCCTAAAATAGATGTTTGCAGGATGACCGTGGGTGGACTCCAGCAATTGTTCTGATTACACGTTTTTAAGCAATGAATACTTTCCTACTCAACGATGAATTACACCAGAATATGATACCATACGAAAGCAGTGAATGAAAGTAGGCATAGTAAGCTAATTTACTGAGATTCTTATCAACAAAATTTGCAATGACCCTAATAGCATACGTAGCCGAACTCAGACGTTTCAGCAGACCATCCATGTGTTGCTTCCAGTTTAACCTCTCATCAATGGACACACCTAAAAATTTTGAAAATTCTACCTTAGCTACAGACTTCTGTTCAAAGTCTATATTTATTACTGGAGTTGTGCCATTTACTGTACGGAACCGTATATACTGTGTTTTATCAAAATTTAAAGAGAGTCCGTTTGCTGAGAACCACTTAATAATTTTGTGAAAAACATCATTTACAATTACATTACTTAGTTCTTGGTTTTTAGGTGTTATTACTACACTTGTATCATCAGCAAAAAGAACTAACTTTGCATCTTCATCAATATCGAATGGTAAGTCATTAATGTATATCAAGAACAGTAAAGGACCTAAGACCGAACCCTGTGGGACTGTGTACTTGATAGCCCCCCATTTTGAGGAATCAGCTGTTGTATTAACATTACATGAACCACTTATTTCAACTTTCTGCATTCTTCCAGTTAAGTATGAATTAAACCATTTGTTGCGGCTAGTAAGATTCGCGGATACGACGCTTTCTGTACGAGATAGAATTCCAACTGCGTACCCTTTTTTCTTCTTCATTTTCATCATATACAATACCATTAAATTGTGTATGTTATTTCAAATCATTCTAATATAGACATTTTCGTTGTAATAATATAGCAATCGCTAAAGCAAGCTTCCATCGAACATGCATTCCGTTTGTTACAGAACAGATTACAGAATCATCTTAATCGCTGTCGCTTGCAGCCCAAGAGCGGAATTCAGGATGGTATTGGTCGTAGAAATAACTAAAATTGAAATTCATAGAGTGCCACTCACGTTTCATGGAAAGAACTATCTTGTAGGTATACGGATTTTTCAAAAGAGATGCACGAAAATAGCGCGCGTATTTTACCATTCCTGTTAAAGTTGGTGCATTAAATCGATTCAGAAGTAAGAATTGTATTTTTATGGAATTTTCTCTCGAAGGAAGAAAAAATAAAGAAACAAGGCGTACATATACAGCATTTGTTCCACTACCGCCACCAGATGGTAGTCTAGAACATCAACTGCTGCGTGATGCTCGCTGGCTTGAAACATTAACAACGTAACTGGTCTAGGAGACACACGTAGCACTTCAGTATCGAATTATTCAGTAACTGTGGTCCGTCCCATGAAAAACCACCAGCCAAGTACTCGAAACAGGTCCCCGTAAAATTGACGTAAGACTCAGAAGTCGTGATTACAGGTCTCATAGTCCCGTTGTCAGTATATTAAGATGAATTTTACCTGGTTACAGGCTTACGGGATATGATATCAGTCTACAAGCTAACAAGTGCTCTGGTAGCCAAGCGAGTAGAAAATAAAAATGAGTCTGAGGTTATGTCATTGTTGTATCAACAACATAGCGGTACCAATACGTAAAAATTCAAAATCTACTAACGTAGGAACAGGACAGGTCACAACAGTGTGCAGGCTGTCACCACGGGGGTCGTCTACTGTGGGATAAGCAAGGCCGACAGCTGCAGCGGCCAACGCCCTGCGTGTGGGGTCGGTGCGGCTATATAAGCCGCCCGCTGGCCACTCCACAGCATTCGACGCACACGTCTCTCTCAACCTACAACATGAAGTTTCTGGTAAGTAGCAGTCCCAACTACCATCCAACCACTTACCTTAGTATATCATACGAGTATGCCACAGCTTCCAATGGGAGAGTGAGCAGCACCTGGCCTGTAAATGTTTTACATCTCGCTCTCATTTAATCATTACTTTTCTAGCATATAACTCATTTAATGATCTGCATCCGTATCTGATTTGGCCAACACCTTTCACTGCTACTGTAATTATATATCTCATGAAAAATTCCAGCACTGTTTATGTCAAACGACATTGGTAATGTTCAAAATATAATGTTTTTATTATGCATTTAAAATTTTTCTATGATGTGAGGATAATGCCAAACTGGTTTCTTAGAATATTCTACACCATTTTCCAGCCCTATAGATGTTCAGTCACAGGTTGTGTCCCATGGGTGATGACTTTTACGTCGATTGGGTGTTAAACTCCAAGTGTCATTGTATTCTGTATGTTCGTGTTCTTCCACGGCCAGCGTAATTTTTAATCAAATAATTTTCGCCCTTAGGCAGCGCAGTTTTAAAACAGTGAAGCAACTAAGCTGCCAAAGTTGCGACCGACTTGCTGCGGTCCTCTTGGGGTTAGTATTTTAACACGGCGCTGCCGAACATCCAGCAATATCATTCTTTTGTTTTTGCAGTGCTGAACACAACACTGTTTATCATCATGCCCACTAGTCGTAATTTTCTTCTTTGGAAGATTAATGTTTCTGGTAAAAGTTTACTTCTTGACATTACATGACAATTAGCATTACTTTCTGATCTCGTATTAGCAAGCCTTAACTGCCGATTCGTTTCCTCTTAAATTTCTTTTTCCTTTTGAGCAAGTACTTTGCTCTTCTAATGACAAATGGACAATGTCATAATATGTAGCCGGTCGGAGTGGCGGGGCGGTTCTAGGCGCATCAATCTGGAACCGCGCGACCGCTACGGTCGCAGGTTCGAATCCTGCCTCGTGCATGGATGTGTGTGATGTCCGTAGGACAGTTAGGTTTACGTATTTCTAAGTTCTAGGGGACTGATGACCTCAGATTCTAAGTCCCATAGTGCTCAGAACCATTTGAGCCATAATCTGTAAACATTTGGTCGTGTAAGCCTTCCATAATATGTATAAATACGGAGTCATAAGCTCTTGGATACAAATATTTACCTTGCCAAAGTACACCCGGCAATCAAAACACTCCAGACTTTTATTGAAAAACACGAAATTCGTTCATAGGTGTCAGGATGGGCTTCATAATTTATACTGGAGCCTCACTGGTTTTCTATACAGCCTGTCTTCTTGAAGTCACTTTTATCAACTAGACATTTAAGTTTGCATGTGTAGCGAATGCCGTTCAGCACAAAGACCTTGCCGTGCCTCCACACATCTGCGTAAGTCTATAATAGGACACTACACTAAATTGAAAATGTGATTATCTATTTTTCTTCAAATCTTGAGTCCTCTGTAGCCGTTAATTTCTGGGAAAGTAAATTTATCATTTGGGAACTCCTCACTAAAAATCGAAAAATTTACGTTTTAAAATCACAGTGTACAGGCAAGAACTGCTCTTTGACGACAGACGACAGCAAACAGTTAGATTGTCCTGTAGTCTGCTTTCCGCAATCGAACGTCGCCCCCCCCCCCCCCCCTCCTCTCGCACAATAATTTTAACTCCCCACAATTTACCTGCGGTAGCAAAATTGCCAATTGTTCATGCTCCATGAGGTGTCCTGTCGACTAATCCTTTCTTTTAGTGAAGACCTGCCATAATTCATTTTTCTCTATAGTTGAGTTCATTACCTCCTCATTAGTTATCAGATAAGCCCAACTTATATCGAGCGTTCTACTGTGACAAATTGTAATTAAAGTTTCACGACATATGTATTTCGAGGCAGTTGACAATTTTCAACCAGAGAAAAATCCAGTCTGGATGGTTGCATGAGTATTGTTATCGTTTCTAATGTGCCAACGTCGATTCCTTTGCAGCGCAAAGCTCCTGCGATGACGTAAATTAAATGTACACTTGTTTTGTAGGTGATTGTCTTGGCCGCCTGCGTGGCAGTTGCTTGCAGCCAGGAGACGCGAGAGAAGCGCGGCCTCCTGGGGGCGGGAGTTCTGGCCGCCCCCGGCGCTGTGCTGGCGCCGCGCGTCCTCGCCGCCCCCGCCATAGCCACCGCCCCCATCGTCGCCGCCCCCGCCATCGCCCACGCACCTCTCGGTGTGGGGCTGGGCTTGGCTCACCCCATCATAGGCTGAACCGTTTCTTCCTAATCTATACGTGTCTGTGTGTACTGCGTATGTATAAATAAACTCTCTGTAGCCTTATTTAATGTTTTCTTTATTCAGAAAACCAGCTCATCCTTTTTCATACACCCTGTTGCACGTAACGGAAGTATACCAGAAATCTAGCCCTTCTGCTTATTTGTCCGCTCCGCTGCCAGCAATGTAGTCATTATTTTCACAAGTTAATATACATCGAATATTGTGAAATATTGTAGTGTAGTATCAATGTGGTCGTTCAAGAGAGTGTTTCCCATTACATGCATACCCGAAAGTATTTAAATCCATTTCCGGAGACGTTAAGAACACGTAGTGGTAAACCTTAATACTATGACCATCTTTGGAAAACAGTGTTGTTCTAATTTTTGGATGCAGTAAACCGGCGACTCGACGTTGCATTTATTTGATACGTCGATGGTGTGTTTGCACTGGTACGTGTGACCAGATATCTATGTTTCAGTCATGCCTTCGACAAGAATTACAGGCCAGTGGTTTGTGTGCACTCAGCTGACGTCCGATAGTGTCCAAGACGTCTGCCATCAGATATAGATCAGGTAACAAGGTAACACTCATCAGACCACTGTAACACGATTGCGATCTAGGGACAGTGCCATCCTGCTCGGATATAGCTTAGTCATCAGGGTAGGGATCAAGAAGGGCCGAAATTGATACGCAGGACGCGGTAGTACACATCTATTACAGTGACCCCGGACACTATTACTCTTACCACGAAAGCCGAGATGAATGTCCCTCGCAGCTTAATATTGCCTCCAACGGATCATGTTTGGAGAAACCTTTACGCTGGATGGCAGCGTATTCCGCCACGACCATAGATCTGGTGTGAGAACAGACGTGATTGTCCGATCGTGCAATATACTTCTATTGATCCAGAGTCCATACTCGAATGTCCCATGTCCACTACAATCGTAATTGACAAGGTCGTTTCGTCAATATGGGGACGCAAAGGAGTTGTCTGCTGCAGAGCCTCATGTTCAATATTGTACGCTGAATGATGTTCCGGAACATCTGCGCCTCCACCAGTACTGTAATATGCCGTTAGATATGCCCAGATCGCAGACCACCTGCTTTTCAGAGCCGACAAACCTTCGTTCTGCACGCTCTGTGGAGAGATGTTTTCGCCCATCATCTCATCCCTGATCGTGGTTTCACAGAACGTCAACCACTTTCTGTAGATGTTCACGACTGAGGTCCTTGCGCAACTGACCGGCTACGCCATTATAAAGTACACGTTCTCAGGCGACGGTCCATAACAATTTGTCCTTTCTCAAAGTTGCCTTTTCCAGTGAACTCACACATTTTCGTCCAGAATTGTTGCTATAATGAGGGCCAATCCATCTTGGCCCCATTTACGTAAATTCTTTCCGTTATCGAGTGACCTAAACGCTAACAGGCAGCATTAAGTTTCACTGTGGTCAACGTTCATAATGTTTTGGTGCCAGGTTTTACGTTGAAAACCTTATCAGAATCAGATGTGGATTTCGACCATAATTTGTTTCTTATAAACTGCAGCTTGAAACCGAAAAAATTCTAGAAATGAAGCAAACTAAGGTCACTAATAACCAGAAGTAAATTGAAATAAACACGTGAAACGAAGTGTAGGCGACTTAGGTCAGGCGATGAAGAGAGGATTACTTGAGAAAACGGGATGTTGAAAGTTATAGACGAGTTTTACAAAACTTCCACACTTGATGAATAGATCGAATGAATTTGTGATGTGATAAAATACATTATTCAGATCAATAACAGAGATAAAATACAATAGCAATTGGGGACTGTAATTTAGTGACAGGTAGAAAGGCGATATGGTTAAATTTCAATAGAATATGGGTAGGAGGAACAAAATGAAAGGGTAATGTGCCTGTTAGAAATTTGTCCAAGGACAATTCATTCATTCCTATACTTGGTTAGCAGTCATGAAGCAATTTTATGTAATTGGAAGAGACCTGGGGACACCGAAAGGTTTCAGACAGCTTATAATATGATAAAAATATTTCATCCAGATTTTAGGTAGTGAAACCTTACCAATGTCAGATGTGGATTCCGTTTTTAATTTATTTCTTATAAACTGCAGGTTCAAACTCGAAATTTTCGGGCAAAAAAGGAAATTTAGGAGATTGAGAACGAGTAGTTATTGACAGTATCAAAGGATGCATTCGACAACGATTGGCTGAAACGGCGAATAGATACACACAGAACATTATTGGATAGCTTTGAGAGATTAAATGGTAAATTTAGTAGGAGATAAAGTTGCGGAAAAGACAAGGCCCTTTATAAATCTGTGGACAAAATACGAGGTTCTCAATTGAATTGCCCAAAGGAAAAAAATATGAAAACGCCGCACATGAATCTGTCAAAGAGGAATTCAGACATTTAAACATAAGACTGACAGAATGTCGACATTGGTAAAGTAGGCATGGCTGTACGAAAAGTTCAAATTTATTGAAACGAACATGACTTTACGAAATATAGAACCCGTTTACCTGAAAAATAAAGACACCTTTGGAAAAAGGAGACCCTTGTGTGTTAATATTTCAGTTGGGAAGCCAGTACTAAAAAAGGAAAGGAAGGCTAAAAGATAGGCCTATTCAGAGGAAAGGATGATAAAGACAATGTAATGGAAAAAAGAGAAAGTATATTAAGATGGAATAGAAGGTATAATACTGCCAGAATGCGACAGAGCACCTACACACCTAAGCCGAAACAAGGCAGCTAGAGTAGTTTAGATTTTCTCGTTGAGATACTTGAAAGAACATCTGATGTGCTTTATATATGTGAGACGCGACCTAAAATACCAGTAAAAGCCGAAATCACTGCAGCCTATTTTGAATTTCGAGGAAATATAGGAACAAGTAAGGAAATACTGACCCAAAGACTTATTTTATAAAATAGGATGAAGAAATATATCAAATATTTATGGCATTTGCAGATTAACTCAAACCTTAAACTATGTTGGTTGTGGTAGACACTTTGAAATTCTACCAGTAGCAGGTATAAAATACAGGGAGCTAATATTTATCAACAACTTGAGCAGACACGAAACTGCAGTTAGAGGAATCTAATTACAAGAAAGGGAAGCAGTTGATGAGAAAGGAATGAGACATGGTTGTAGTCCATCATTGATGTCATAATATCGCTACATTAAGCAACTGGTAAAGAAACCATAGAGAAACTAGGAAAAAAGCACTTCGCCTTCAGGCCACGAGTTGCCTACCGGATTCATCCGATCGCCGTGTCTTGCTCAGGGGGGATGCGGATAGGAGGGGCCAGCACACCGCTCTCCCGGCCGTTATGATGGTATTCTTGTCCGAAGTCGCTACTATTCGGTCTAGCAGCTCCTGAATTGGCGTCACGACGCTGAGTGCACATCGAAAAATGGTTACAGCGCATGGCGGCCAGGATGGTCACCCATCCAAGTGCCGACCACGCCCGACAGAGCTTAACATCGGTGATCTCACGGGAACCGGTGTCTAAACTGCGGCCAGGCCATTGCCGGAGAAACTAGAAAGGGAACTGCAGTTCAATGATAAGAAATAAAAACTTTGAGGCTTGTCAAAGACTTTGTAAATCTGTCGGATAGCAACGGGCATGAGAGGTCTGTTTATCTCTCTAAGAGAGTTTATAAGATCATCAAAAGAAAAAGAATGGTAATCCATTGTCACTGAATTAAACGACATGATATTGAGGGAATTAGATAAAGAAAAGAAGGTACTAAGAGTTATAGATAGGCAATACTATATGGACCATGAAGTAACTTGTTACGACAGACACAAAGATAGAAATTGTAAGCAAGAAAAACTTTCCTCAAAAACTACGTTAACTTGGAAAATACACGGACGGAAAAAATTGTAGAGAGAAGAAGAAGTTGAGCGGCACAAAAATAGTTTTATAGGCCTCCTCCTACATTTGAAACATGATTTCTATTCAAGTTTCGCCCCACTCCCTTAAGACTGGAGATAGTAAAGCAACTGACGACACAAACGAAGTTTGCATTAAATGCACGCTGTAACGTTCGTGAGCCTTCGTTAAATCTGAGATTGGGCAAGTTGAGTTGATGTTAGTCAAGAAGCCCTTACGGATACTAGCACGCTATTATCAACACCTCAATGAGTTTGAAAGAGGTCTTCTAATAAGGCTACGAGAAACTTATTGTTCCTTCTGCGATATTACAGAAATACGTGGCATTAATGTAGCCACTGTGTATGATCCCTGGCAGCGGTGGTCACGAGAATGTACGGTTGCAAGATGACCGTGCTTGAGGGGCCAGGTGCCAATACTGAGAGGGAAGACCTTCGTGTTCAGCGAATGGCTCTGGCGCATCGTACTTCAACTACAGGAGCAATGCTAGCCGCAGTTGGTACGGTAATGACACAACGAACTGTTACAAATCGGCTACTTCAAGGTTAACTCTGAACCTGACGCCCTGTATCGTGCACTCCACTGATCCAAACCACTATTTGCGACTTTAGTCGTGTTAAGCGAGAATTCCCACACTGAACATACGCCTGGAATTATGACGGAGGATGGGATTTGTATGACAGGAGGAGCACTCTCGTTGACATCCCATCAATCCTGTCTCCAAATTTGTACGTCAATCCGGTACTTCGGCCTACTGTGTTGGCATTCGTGAAGAGCATTCCAATGAGTGATTTCCAACAGGATAACGGTCGACCACATATCACAGTTGTAACCCAACATGCTGTTTCTCCAATCGAGTACATGTCGAAAATCACCGGACGACAACTCCAGCGCCATCCAAAAACTTTACCGTCGCTGTATTGATAAATCAAATGCAGCACGCAAGGAATTTCATCCCATGAACTGAACACCGGTGCAACGCAATGAATCCACGTTTACATGCTTGCTGTCCACAGTCTGCTGGTTACATCGGTTATTACTGTACCATAAGTTAACATTTGCCGTGGCTTATCTCATGAATGTATCTCTTATGAGACTGTAGCCATGTATCCTTGTTTCTAGCATGTGTCCTGACATCTGTGGATCTTATTGTGAGCCAGCTTTATCAGTTCTGTAAGCCCGCAATGTATATATGAACATCCACAAAAGCTGTGTCATCCATCCCTCTGATATTGGCTTCCATATGGGCTCCACGACAGTGTTCTTCAAGAAATTCGAATGATATATGGTACATGAAACTAACATTCATTGCATTATGTAGGTAAACTTTTGTAACTGGAGGTGTACGTAGTGTAGGAAAGCTACGAAAACGACGGTTTTCCTCTTCTGGAAGTAATTCGCTTACATAGATTATGGATTTTGTTATTAATGGCAAGGAGACAGTATCTTGACTGCCTCAATGTACAGAATAATTATTTGGATTTGACTTCCTCCAAGTTCACGTTATCATTGTGAACTGATAATTGCTTATACCTAAATATAAGTGAAATAATTCCTTCTGAATGAAGCTATAGAGTCGACGTCATATTATAATTCCCATTACTTATCCTACAGGAAATGTACGACTCTAGTGACTTTTTTGACATTATAAACAACACTGTCGTAGATTTCATAAAGAAATGATTTAGAAGTTTCACACAGCTACCATAGCTAGGTATGCTAAAAAGAAAAGAAACATTTTACGTTCAAGCAACGATTAAAACGAGCGGCAGGTTTCATGCATATAATGGTTCACGGGTTACTTCAGAAAGAAAGAAGACGAGAGTAGCTGGGAAGTGGCGAGAGAGATACCAATATTACTTCAACATCTGGTTCGATCATGTATTATTTTAAAACAGCAGAAGAGAAAAATCCACTGTTCGGTAAATGCTGATGATGTTAATCATATTTCAGTCATATTACTTACTATCTTTAAAATCTTCCTTACCATTTTTTTGACTCACCAACTTACAGAAATGGTGCCGCTGAGTTCAAGAAGTGTAGAATCAGAAGGACCGGAGTTTGAGGTAACTCCTGGAATATGTACTGATAAGATCAGCCCAAAAAATCCATTGACTCAGCGAAAAAGAGACGATAACGTCAAACAGTAATGACGCCCAAACTTGCAGCAGCCTTTGACAAATGTAGGATCAGTGGCAGAGAAAGCGTTCACATAGTGATACCTACAATCGAAGCTCAATATATCCATATTTTTATAACCGATTCCCAAAATAAATTTCTAAGAAAAGGCTACTGAAATCAAGAACCAGTTTAAAGACAAGAAACTCCAAGCTACTGCAGTCCATTTTGAAGCTAAATTACAACCAGTAGTTACAAGCAACGAAACAGTAGGAATTCTGTCTGTGGTTATTTGAGATTGTAATACTGACAACTTTATGGAGTTCATGTATTTCAACCTGTGCCTGGAAAAGGGCGGGCTGCTGCTTTGTACGAAATTATCCATGTATGGGATTTTCTGTTCTATGCTAAAACATTATTTGGATTGAAGACACATCTTTGGTTGAATATCTATTGTATTCATCTTACAGTTGTTACATGCATGAAATCATTCTCAAAAGCTTTCTTGAAGAAAAGATTTGATTAAAGAAGGAGAGTCAAAACGTAAAAGTATTTAAAAACACCACAGCCATTGTTTTGGAATCGTTTTTAATACATCTGAAAGTGGAATTCAGTGATGAAAAGTCAAAGGCACTTGGTTCATGCCTATTTGTATTCAATATTCGATTTTGTTCAAGACAATTTCAGAGAACACTAAGGTAGAGTATCCATTGTAAATTTAGTTATGGAGTATCATTCTGGGCCACTGAAGCCATAAGTCACGAAAAGTGAAGAGCGAAAGTCATTTTTTGATTGAAAATGTTTGTGTACCTCGATGAATTTGAATTATTCCTATAGCCAATATACAGCTTAGAATATTCGAATTTCATTTGTTTCCTAATTTAAGATTATGTATAGTCAATGCACTGGAACATGACGCCGTTATATTAAAAGGTCTATAGTAAGAATCGATCAAATCCCAGAAGTAATCAATATCGGGTTCAAAAACAATTTATATTTTCATCAAATTTGGCTTAAGTGGCGAATTCCTTAAGAGATGTCATTTTCTGTGGTTTAAAGTTAAGGATTTCATCACCTATCTATACCTAACCTATAAACTAGATGCTGTGAACTGTAGGGCAGCGTATGGCGTCAAGTTCATGGATGACTGCTCTAAGTAACCTAAAAAAAAAGAGAGATGAAGAAGAAGACAATAGACAAAAAGGCTGGTTGCGCCTCAGATTGTGTCCGAGTATCAATTTCTAGGGCAAAAAAAGAACTTTACCAAAGAATGAGCATTTCTATAAAAAATAGATTATCTCTTCATATTTGCGGTATAAACATTGTATGTGGGTGTGTCATAGCGTTAATATAACAAATTGTAATAATTATGTTGAAAGTACTTGGTCGACTATTTACTTTAGAACAGTTTTTTTTACGAAATAGTAAGTAATCAAGATTTTTATATGATTTATTTTTAATTTTCTTCAAGTATAAGGCCTAATGGCATAGTTTACCCTTTTCACTGTTGTTGCGGCCGTCAGGTTTTTGGAAAATAGTAAGTAATGAGATTTATAGATGATTTTTCTTTTTATTTTGCTTCAAACACAAGGATAAGGGCCAGTTCATCATTTTCACTGTTAGTTGATGTGGTATTCAGTCCAAAGCCTGGTTTGATTCATCTCTCCATGCTACTCTATCCTGTGCAAGGCTCTTCATCTCCGAATGACTATTGCAACTAACATCCTTCTGAATCTGCTTACTGTATTCATATCTTGGTCCCACCTACAGCCCCCCATCCCTACACAAACACACACACACACACACACACACACACACACACACACACACACACACACACACACACATACATACACATACACACACTTAACTCCAGTACCAAACTGCTGACCCCATGATGTCTCAGAATGCTTCCCATCAACCGATTCCTTCTAGTAGTCATATTGTGCCACAAATGTTTTTCTCCATAGTTCTATTCAGTACTTCCTCGTTAGTTATGTGACGTACCTACCTAACCTTCAGCACTCTTCTTTAGCACCACATTTCAAAAGTCTCTCTTCTCTTCTTATCTAAACAATATTATCATCCATGTTCATTTCCACACATGGCTAAACTCTATACAGATACTTTCAAAAATACTTCTTAACAGTTACCTACATTCAATGTTAACATATTTCTTTTCTTCAGAAATTCTTTCCGTGCCTTGACTCCGTACGTTTTACGTACTTTCTTCTTCTGCCATCATCTGTTACTTTGATGTCAAAATACTAAAAATCGTCTACTACTTTCAGAATCTCTTTCTCTAATGTAATTCCCTCACTATCAGCTCTTCAATTAGGCTACATTCCATTATTCTTGAGCCGGCCGTGGTGGCCGAGCGTTTCTAGGCGCTTCAGTCTGGAACCACGCGACCGCTACGGTCGCAGGTTAGAATCCTGCCTCGGGCATGGATGTGTGTGATGTCCTTAGGTTAGTTAGGTTTAAGTAGTTCGAAGTTCTAGGGGACTGATGACCTTAGCAGTTAAGTCCCATACTGCTCAGTGCCATTTGAACCATTATTCTTGTTTTGCCTACGTTGAAGTACGTCTTATATCCTCTTTCCAAGATATAGTCCATGCCGTTCAGTTACTCTTACAAGTCCTTTGCTGACTGTAGTAGAACTACAATGTCATATCCAAACCTCCAAGTTTTTATTTCTTCTGCCTGTACTTTAATTCCTGCTCCAAATTTTTCTTTTGTTCCCTTTACTACTTGTTCAAAGTACAGACTGAGTAACACAGGCGACACGCTACGCTCTCTTCTGAATCATTGCTTCCCTTTCATGCACCCCATTCTAATAAGTGCCCTCTGGTTACTGTACAAGCTGTAAACAGCCTTCCGTGCACTGCATTTTATCCAAACCACCTTAAGAATTTCAAAAATAGTATTCCAGTGAACACTGTCAAAAGCATCCTCTAAATCTACAATAGCTATAAATGTAGGTTTGACATTCCTTAACTAATCATCTAAGAGAAGTCGTAAGGCCAATACGATCTTGTGTGTTCCTACATTACCCCGAATCCTACCACATCTTCCCCGAGTTCCGCTTCTATCTGTTTTTCTTCGTTTTTCTATAGAGAATTTGTGTTAGTAGTTTGCAACCATAACTTATTAAACTGATGGTTCGGGAATATTCACACCTGTCAGCATCTGATTTCTTTGACATTAGAATTATTACATTCTTATTACTCGTGGAGCCGTCTTTCGACTTAGGTCTTTCAGCATTTCGTGAAATTCTTCTCCCAGGATCCTATCTCCTATCTTGTCTGTGTCCGCTTCCATATCCATAAAATTGCCTTCCAGCTTATCTCGCTTTTTATAGACTCTCTAGATACTTCTTCCACCTTCCTACATTCCCTTCTTTGCTTAGTGTTGGTTTTACATCTCAGCTCTTGGTGTTCATACATCTACTTCTCTTGTCTACAAAGAATTCTTCAATTTTCCTGTAACCACTATTTACGGTTCCCCTAGTCATATATGCTTCTAAATCCTTATGCTTCTCAGTCCTTACCATATGGGTAATAAATTACACCAAACTCATGTTTTGCTGGAAAGGAAACAAATTAGAGCTCATTACAAAGAAAAACTAATTTGAAAAAAAGAGCCTCCACAATGTGATGCTATTTTTGATAGAAAAATTTATGTGTTACTCTAGGTATGAATGTTAATTGAAGTGTCTCGCCAAACTTGCCGATAATATAGGGTTTTTCAGAAATATGGATCCAATTTAGTTAATCCGAATTTCGCAACATATGAATTTGTCTTGAAGAGTCAAAATATCGAAGGAGAGATGAAGGTACAAAGTTTTGCTTTGTTAGCCATTAGTAGCGCAGACTCGCAGCAAAGCACCAACTGGGGGACATACTGAACATTTATAGACTATGGGAAAAAAAGAAAAGAAAAGCTCTGAAACTCTGTCCTTTCATTTTCAGGTGCAGTTTATACTTCATGAACTACAAATCAGTTAAATTTGATACATTTTTAGAATAACCCTTTACTTAACAACTTGATTTATAAGAAAGTCCATTACAATTAAAGCCACTGGATAGAAAAATCTTGTAGTTATGTTTGTAGGAGGTTATCGATGAGGAAACACAGTGTTTCCTTCCACTTTTGTCCGCAAAAGTAGACTGCATAGGACATCAGCGTCATCATATTGTGACTCCAGCTGATAATGAATTGCGCAAGATAACGTTTATGGAAGCGCCCAGCATTGGACCGTTATTTCAGGAAGTCTGTTCTTAGGGCCAAACAACGGAATTAGTGGTTCAGCGAATTTATGAATGCCAAATGTGATCGCTTGGCTTGTTTTTCGCTTATATAGTCCTTTAGATGCGCATGTGATTATTTGTTCATGCTGATCAGTGCAAATTGAGAGGTGTCGATGGCCTGAATTATGCATTCTGTCAGGTGGTAAATTTGAAGGAAAGTAGCGGACATGAGATATTTCTTCAATTTTCGAAAACCAGGCTGTCACTGCTGCGAGAGTTTATATTTTGCACCATTGTCACGAAAATTGTTACGTGGTCTGGCGATCTGTGCGGCTTTTGGTATACATTTAGAAGAGTTGTTGGTATATCCAGTGAACGATTGAAGGTCTAAGCAGGTGAGCACATAATTTTTTTCTATGGTTGTCTCATTTTGTTGAATTTGTTGCAATCCTTGACAATTTAACGTGTGGTCTATACACTACTTGCTCTTCAAGGAATTCGTAATTTTGTAGGTGGCTCTTAGGCTCATTTTGTTGTATTGTCTGGAAAATCAGAAGTAAATTTGGCAAGTTTAGTACCCTGTAGTGTCATGTAAGAATATATCGTCGAAATAGTTTACTGTATTTTGAATCTTATGGATCAGTTGCCCTGTCCCCCCCCCCCCCCCCCCTTATCCTCCCACCATCCACCACCAAAAAAAAAAATTGAAAGTTACTAGTCCACTAGAAATTCTGAATGATAGTTCGTTTTATCTACACAGCCCAAATGTTTTGTTAACAAATATAAATTGGGGTAGCTGTTCGTTTAGCAGCAATTTCAAATGTGTTTTGGGCAAATAAAAATTTGAGAATAACAGGACATTCTATGAATTTTTCTGTCCTTGAGATGGGACTGACGTCTATCTCTGATTGTGAATTATGTCTGCTTTAAAATGCCCTCAGATACGGAGGGAAGTATGTGGACTGTATGAAATTACCAGTGGTGATATCTAATGACTTAATGTGTTGTTTGTGAGGATGCCTTGTTGCAGCAGACTACCTAGTTTTGTCTTGAGGTCATCGAACAATGCTACCGGCACAGATCTAAAGTAGCAAGATGCTGAAGGAGATTTTAATTGAATTTGAAGTAAGTAATTATTTGTACCCCCTAAGGCTGTTGGAAATAGATATGAATATTCAATGCACAGTGAAATATCATTAAATGGTACTACTGTTGGTAAGAACAATGATGAAGGAGTCGCCTATCTCTAAACCTTAAGACGGAAAAACATCCACACCTATAATTTTTTGTGCCTGAGGTGGTACCACAACTAAGGCAATAATCCAATGAGCGTCTTCCTTGTCCAGTGACATAATTTCACATTTACCAAGAAAACTTATGCACTGCTTGCTGTAGGCCAGTAACCTGTGTGATGTTGGCTGAATAGGAGCAGAACCAATTCAGGTGTGTATCCTCATTCGAGACAGAAAGTGGCCAATCGGTATCAACAAGGATTTTTATAAGGTGGTTGTTACTCGTACATGTGTGAGAAAGCTTTTAGCTTTTGTGGTTGTGCTGTGAAAGGGTTAAGTTTTGACTCTAGCGTGTTTACGCTATGGTAACATTGTTGGTGCCAAATGAAGAGGCTTTGCAGACCTTAACGTGTTTGTTTATGTGACTGTTTCCTTGTAAAAGAGAGAAGACAGTCTTGAAAAAAAAGGCTCATTGGTCCTTATCTGTAGTTAGCGTAACATATTCAACTACTTCTGCAGTACTCGGAGTAATTCATTATTGGAATAAACGGTAAGTGCTGCCTGTGTAATAACCTTACTAGGAGTATGATGATCATCTGGATCAGTGCAGATGTCCATCAAAAGTAGATCCGGCAGAAGTCTGTTCACGCCACGGGCTTCATCACCAAGAACGTAAGTGTAAATCCAAAATAGTCGAGGCCAACAGTCAACATGCAAGCATTTAACATAGGCAGAGGCGAGCAGACGTGCACAAATTCATCTTCCAGCCCGCCTGCCCCTATGTCCACCATAGCCATCAAAGCTGATCAGCCTGCCGCAACGGAGACACAAGGGTTCATGAGTATTTAAGCGTAACGACTACAGCGGGCGAACATGGGTTTCCGCAAGACTGGCAAGATTCAAGTGACCCGCTCACACTGCTGCGCTGCCGATACTTTGCGCTATCCATCCAACGTGACTACAGAACAGCCAGGTATATGTTTGAATAGGTATTTTCACCGTAGCTCAATTATCATGAAACTTTCAGGTGATTGAGAAGAAACTGAGAATTGAAGAATGTATAACCGTCACGAAACACAGCCCAAGTCTAGCAAGCAAAATGTTTTCGTGTGTGTATGAGGCAGCTTCAAAGAAATTTGTAGGGTCTTGCAATACGAACTGTGTAAAACGGTTTTAAAATATCATTCGAGAACTTCGAGTATGCTGTGATAAATTTTCAAATTTTAGCAACAGTTTACTCATTCCACAGTTATTTTGAAAGGCGACAAAGACTTAATGACTGACAAACGTGAGCAAATTTGTGCTAGTAAGTTAAGGCCATTTATCAGTGTACAGGCATTCTAAATTTAGGGCAAACATTGTTTGAAATAGTAAAAAAATGTAACGCAGTAGGTACTAAAAACCAAATTCTGGTGGTATGCAACGTAGTGTGAAGAAAGCTACGTATGAAAGAAAAATTTCTTCTTTCAAATATGTACTTTTTAGATCACCATCATACAAAAAACGAACTTGGTGTTGGCTAAAATGCATGTAGGAAATGTGGCGTGAACTCTTTTGGTCACTCGTAATGAATTCATCGAGCCCGCAATGATATCCTGGAAGAAGTAATTAAAGCTGGTGTAACTGGGGTCATATTTGGCTGCAAGACACCAAGGTTACTGAGCTACAATTCCAAAATCTACTTTAGTACCTTTAGCTTTGTAGTAAACATCCTCAGGTTCTAAGTGAAATTGATCTTTGCTTTCAGAGATGGTTCTGCTTACTGCAGAGAACATCTATGAGATATGACGCGATAGCGGTTCGAATTCAGAATAGCCGGAACTTCTTGAAAGACTGCGTAGTTGTAGAGAAAACCGTTCATATGGAAATAAATAAATAAATAAGACGAAATATGCCGAAAAGGGAAATAAAGCATTAATAAAATCCACAATATCCTGGCCTGACAATGACCCACAATGAATATATATTTCTTTGATCCTTGCATTTTCATACTCGTATGAAGGACGACTTTTCATCAACTTCTGAACACTACTCACAACAGTACAACGAAACCAAACAGATTAAACTGTTACGTGACGTAACATAGCGGACTAACAGGCATGCATGGACACGTCGAAAGCGAAGTATGGGCACCTCAGGAGACGAGTGGACCAGCGAATTAAACGGCGAAATCAACCGCCGACCCGGTGGTGCTTTAACTCAACTTACACCAGCATCACAGATGTCTGGCCATCGTAGGTGACCGCAGAGACGCTGGTGCTGTGGATCGGCATTCAAGGTCGACCATGTTCCCATTAGTTCCGATGCACTCTGGGAGTCTACCATGTCTGCCTGGGTCCCAGTATCTGAGATGTTAATCAGTGTGCTCCATATCGGTGACACCAAATGTTATCAATATCAGAACACTTTAAACACGTTAACAAATAATTCCCCATCAGTTAAATGCTATTAGTACCCGTCTATAGCGAACTAGCAGGAAACTATACCAAAATAGAAAAGTCAACCAAACAATACACTTTTTCAAACATCTCTATACAAAACCATATATTTTATATGTTTCGCACCGTGGAAAAACCGTGACGAGCAATGAGACAGATATTTGACAAGTTCATGATGTGAAACAGTAGAAGAATTCAATTGCAACAAACGATACGCCGTAAACAAGTATTTCAGTCTTTTTTGCAGAACAGAAAACTTCACGCACTGCAAAAACTAGACAAATGAAATAGAAAATGTTTAAAATTTAGAGTAACACTTTATTTGCGACCCCACAAAAAATATCAAACTGTTAAAACAAAATACCATATCCCACAAATTCCTCAGACATTTTTAATTTCTTATATTAAAATTGATATTCACAAAAAATTTCCGTTAGTCCTTACAAATATAAATTACAAATATATCGTACAAGGGCGATAAACTTTACGAACGAAAATAAAAGTTTTGGTACAAAACGAGAGATAAAGATATCTGTCTACATGATATATTGTGTAAGACAACTCAACAAACAACGAAAACATATTCGACATAAAAATTTAACATGTGTGTGTAGACGTGCTAGGTTTGTAAACCTTTTCAGTTGCGGTTTTGGACACACTTCATATCTGAGAAGTCGTTGCTGTAATATTATCAAAACACTTAGCCACTAGTTTTCTGAAACTCTCAAAATCGTAATCCATAAAAATAATTCTAGCTTGTAAATACAGTAGGTTGGCAAAGCATCTCTTCCTAGCGCAAAATAGAAACTTCAAACACAATATCAGAAGTATTTTTCAGTTTTAAAACACTCGAGCACTGACTTCTTGCAAGCTGTAGCTAGCAGTAACGATATTTCTTATTCAGAATGATAATACTACCATGGAACAGAAGCACTTTCCTTCTCCTTTGACTCATTGACTACTACTGTAGCTTGTTGTTGTACTTGTATAGTAGCTGTTGCTGCTAAAGTGGTATTATTTACGAGTTTCTGGTTTGTAGCAAGTTTTTCCCTGCAGGTAAGGAAAGGAGCCGTTCTCAATGTCAAACACGTCCCTCTTGATGGGCAAACCCGTTCTTGCTGCAGCCACCACTATATGAAGTGATATAAAACCTCGAAGACAGCTGCCCTCAGGTTTCAGAATTAATGGAAAAAGTTACGCTCATGCGGATTCAGAAACTAAAAGACTCCAACAGCTTCCACCACTCTCTCATTGAAGGGAAGGCGCTTTACAAGCGGGCGTCTAATTCACGTTAATCTACCACAGGTTACAGATCCCGCTAATTAACAGTGAGGTTACTGCCTTCCAAAATACCACGGCTATAGAAATATCCTTTTCTGATGTTACTATTCGTTTTCAAGATCATCTGTTTAAATTTAAAGAAATTGGGTACTGGGTATCGACTGAATCACGGATGCATTAAACTTTTACAAGGAAACCAAGTGTGGAAACAGACTCCTTTCAGACGTGACATCAGAATTTTACTTACGTATGTAACTATAAGGTAGCTCGTACGCTGCATACCTCAATTGGGCCTTCCAGTGGAAATAAAAACTCAGTCTCAACGTCAACTAAGATATCGCGGGTAAATTCATTGATAAAACACTTCTCAAATGAAAACCATGTACAGAATAAAACGGAATGCACTCAGTGTGCTACTTAGAAAGTTAAAGCTGCTAGAAAACATGATATGAAACCCTTGTCTTCGAGGCAGAGAACGCTTTTATCAGAGCAAACCTTGGTGTAGCGCTGATACGAAATGGTTTCTAGCATAACACGAAAATTTAATTTTTTAACAGATTTACTCAAGATATGAACAGCAGAAAATGGACAGCTGCCAACATGAGTAACGTAGAAGTAGATATCCTCGGAGTAGTGAAGGACCTTAAATCACTTAATACAAGCAAGGCTTCTGATCCAGAATGTATACCAATAAGGTTCCTTTCAGAGTATGGTGATGCAATAGCTCCATACTTCACAATCATATGCAACCGCTCGCTCTACGAAAAGTCTGCACCCAAAGACTGGTAAGTTGCACAGATCACACCAGTATTCAAGAAAGGTAGTAGGAGTAATCCACTAAATTACAGACCCTCATGATTAACGTCGATATCCAGCGGAACATATATTGTATTCGAAAATTATGAATTACCTCGAAGAAAACGGTCTATTGACACACAGTCAACATGGATTTAGAAAACTTCGTTCTTGTGAAACACAACTAGCTCTAACCAAAGACTTCGCTTTGTTGATAGGAGACTTAGAAAATGTAACAGATCTACAAAACAGACTGTTGCGCGGTGGGGGATTCTTATCAAATAGCACTCACGGAGTACATGGAAAAAATTCAAAGAAGAGCAGCATGTTTTGTATTATCGCGAAATAGGGATGTGAGTGTCTCTGAAATGATACTGATTTTGCGATGGACATCATCAAAATAAAAGCGTTTTTCGTTGCGGGGCAAACTTGTCACGAAATTCCAATCACCAACATCCTCCTCCGAATGCGAAAATAGGTTTTTCGCGCCGACCTGCATAGGGAGAAACGACCACCATGATAAAATGAGGGAAATCAGAGCCCGTACCGAAAGATATAGGTGTTTATTCTTTCCACGCTCTCTACGAGATTGGAATAATAGAGAATTGTGAAGGTGGTTCGATGAATCCTCTGCCAGGCACTTAAATGTGATTTTCAGTGTATGCTTGTAGGCGTAGACTTCAAACCACTGTATTTTTTCCTCATAATTGTATACTTATATGGGGACGTTGTATCTGGTTTTCCTTTTTTTGTGGAAATGAAACATAGATGCTCCGTTTTTACTATATTAATAGGAAATGTAGTTTCCTTAGTTCTCGGTTTTTATAGAATTTTTGAGTTACATGATGGTGATTTGGAAATATCTGTGTAACTAGTCTTATCTAGTACCTGAATTGTCTTGGAGAGACATCACAGGCGACTTTCTTCTCGTTATCTCTGATTTTTTTCTTCTGATTAACAGCAATCAACGCCATCTTTCTATTAGAATCATTAATAGGTAGGTGTTTACTATCAACTGTAGAATTTACGATAGTCCGAGGCGTAATGCGAAAATGAATACGTTTATGCACACGCATTTCATATCGTCCCTACAATTACATAACGATCCTTCAACGTTTCGGCAGTTACATGTAACAATCCATGTGGTACCCCATCGTGGGCACACACCTATTCCAATCGGCTTAGGGGTTCCTTCTGTTGGCAGTGGGAAAGGAGACTTTTGAGCGACGAGTGGCTCGACGGTTGTGGAAGAGGTTAGACAGTACGAAGTCTTAAGAGTGCACCCTCTAAGTTTATTTTTTGATGTCATGCTTTCAAGCTAATTTGGTCCTGCTGTCTCATATCTTTCCATTTAATGTTGAAAGGTTATCACGATTGCAGTGTGTGATACTTTGTCTTCACTTTTCATCGACACGTTGTATCTTACCCCTTGCTCATCACCACTTTCACTGAACTGACTACTTCTTCTTCTACTACTACTAATACTAATACTACAAGGCCGTGCTGAAGCGAAATGGCTACGAATTTCAAATGTGAAAACTGTCAAAGTAAATCAAACGTTGTTACCACTCTACATATTTATTCTTCAAGTCACAATTTTTATTTTTCAACATAGTCACCCTGGCAACGAACGCTATTCTCCCGACGAGAGACCAGTTTCTTGATACCGTTACTGTGGAAAGATTGGCTTTGCTGTCGGAGTCGCAACCTCAGCTCTGTTTGCACCGCTTCGTCACTATTAAAGTGAAATCGTCGACGATGTTCTTTAAGTTTAGGAAACAGATGAAAATCGGACGGCGTCAATTAGGATCAGTATGGAGGATTGTAATGCTCCATTTCTGCATGAATTCAAACCGGGATTGTAGAACGCTGTTTCTCACGGACAGACAGTTACAATTACGTTACACACCACCATGTTTCACGGTACTACCCCTTATGCGGCAGAGGACTACAAATTCGTAGATATGAAGAATAAAGATGCACAATGTTAAGGAAGTCTGCTTTATTCAAAAGTTTTCAAGAGTTTTCACATAAAATGTGGGAGTCATTACTTGTCAGTGTGCCGTCGTACTGTAACAATAATCGGATGTTTTCTCCTTCAGGGGATAGTCATCTTTAAACACATAATAAAATTCATATTTTGGATTAAAATTCTCACTGCGATGTTAATTTATTTTCGTCTGTCAGATACTCCGTTACCGAATTAGTAGATGATTTGTGAAAAATCTTCACTGAAATCCACCCAAGCCGAAAAAAATAGTCGACATAGAAGCCAATGGGGCAGCAAGTAATTTGGACGACGACCTAACGGGTACTATGGAAATTATGAATGTCTTGGAACTTGAGATCGGGTCAGCGCGGTACGGCTTCAACGGAAAAGCGGACAAACAGCGTACCGAGCGAGCAGAGAAGTGGATGACAGGAACTAACAAAGATCGCCACACGACCGCCACGGCCACGACGAAGATGCAGGAGGATCTCCTTTTGGATCTGGAAGGATTGCTGTGTCGTCCAGGATCGGTGACGGGACGTACGTTCAATTTAACTACAGCAAGTGTCAACGAAAACATGAAACGCGCTTCTTTCGAAACTGGCTGAAATCCTAACTTGAGAACGGCTGATATGATCTGAATTTGATGCCAGGATTCTAAACTGAATTCTCTGTCAGTGTACACAGCCGTTTTGCGATACCTTCAAAAGTCAGTTTCAGTTTATCTCCATTCTTTGGGTGAAGAACATGACATTTGTTTCAACACGTCGCCATTTTGTTGGAGCTGAACATTTTTCAATTATCCTATGCGTGCTGATAGAATATACATTGAAAATGACTTTTAGAAAGTTATTTTGTTACAGGTGCTGTAGGCGGCTTTCGGGGGTTCCCGCTGATGACCATTGTAGCAGCTACACCTGATGCGTCAGATGTGGACATAAAAATGATTTCTTAGAGATAAAACTGTAAGGAGTAAAATAGTATATCATATTTCGTAATATTTTTCATTTTATTCGAAAAACCTCACGCAATTCATCTAATTTTCAGGCGTTCGAAAAAGTCTACCACCGTAAGATAATAATGGTCATTCCGTGATTCCGGAAATGATATTATCCGAGAATTTAACTGTTTGACAGACCATCTTTGTGCAAAAACTTTCGATCAGTGACAAAATTGTCTTAGATGTTCCTCTCTATTGAAACTGTTGTGCTCACTGCATGGGCTGCAACAAGGTAGGCAGGGAAGGAAGACTAACGTCCAGTTCACAACGAGGTCATTAGAAACGGAGCACAGTCTCGGATCAGGGAAGGGTGGGAGAGGAAATCGGCGTGGTCTTTTCGTAAGAACCATCCAGCATTTGCCTTAACAGTTAGGAAAATCATGCGAAACCTAAACAATGGCCGAATGGGTATCTGAACCGTCGTCGTCTCAAATGTGGGTCCATTGTCCTAACGGCAGCCCGGATGGACACCCAAAACAAACAGTCTAGCAAAGAAAAATCAATTACAGTCGCAATAGAAATAACGTCCCTTTATCATATCCACAAAGACATCATATCTGCTGCGATTCACCCAAAATGAATCAGTAAATGGCGCATCCTTTCAGGGATAATAGAGCAACTAAATTAAAGGTAAAATAATAGTATTCGTTGCCTAAGAAGGTGTCCCCAAAAACTTATTTCATGTAGTTACAAACCTACTGCTCAATGCCAGAAATTAAAGTTCGTCGTAAGATATGCGTATGTTGTAAATAGTGTCAGCTGATGTAGTTTTAATGGTAGAGTGATGATGTAAGATATATTAACCAGCTCAGTTGCAAATTTAATGTACTAGGAAAATCCATTTGATTTCAGGTAATAAGTAAATACGTGCTTTTGAATAATGAAATGTCGAAGTGAAACAAAAAGTTCGATGGTGCTCGTAATGGGAGGAAGAGCACGTTTACATGCAGACCAGTGAACCTGCCATACAAAAGCAACTATTGTAATATAGACGCAGCGCATGTGTCTTCCATCGCAGCAATTCAGTAAAATAAGTATAATCCTCAACTGACCAAGCCGGCGCAAAGACATATCATGCAACACTTCTTCATTCACAATCTAAATTTTAGTCGCAGGAGCTGTTACTGTTACGTTGGATACGCCTTAGGGAACTATGAAACCCTACAGATCTCTGGAGTTTGGTCTAGAAAGCCGAGGTACTCGTAATAGAAGTTGGGAAATTCTTGACAAGATGGGTCTATTAGTGAACGTTTCGAGATTTAGTTTTAAGTTACTTGTGCTCTGCTATTGTAAACTGGACAACTGGATCTCAGATAATTGAAAAACACGATTTATTATTGTTATTTTTACATCTTGATTATATTTCTGAAAGTATTAGATGACACCATAAGAGTTTATTATGTCCGCACCAGACACGAACACTTAATATTTAACGAATGTAATTAAATTCGGCATCACTGGTATTCCTACAAAAATATGAAAAATTGTACATGTTTCATTCTTGGTAATGATTAAGTGAATTGAACTATTTTTTATTTAAGAAGTATCAAATTTCGTACTGTGCATTTCCTATTTTTGTGGTTTAATTTCAATTTCATCACAATAATTTGGAAGACGTAACTCTATTAGTGCTCCCATATGCTTAATTAATACGGCCGAGTAAGCAGGGAAGGAATTATAGCAAGGAAATTTGCCAAAGATATGATACTTAATATATCTTGATATAAAATTATAGTAAAACCTTGAGTAAAACCGCGCCAATGTAATGCCTTGTGAATGTTATTTACGAATGAAAATTTATTAATACCGGTGTATTTCACTATAACGCTGCTAACAATTTGTAGTGAACGTGTCTTAAGTGAAATTAAGGCCCGTGCTAACTGTCGCACGCGTCTTTTTTGAACTGTAACCATGACATTTAGTAATAGAATTAATTCAAGCTTAAACAGGACCTGTTGGCATCTTTGTATGCCTTTTCACATTTACTTATAGACGTGTAACGTAATGTGAAGTACGTAGGCGATCAAGCCATTTTCTAACTCATAACGAAGCTCCAGCTTGAATATGTTGTATACAATACTTCATATAGAAAGAGATGACTTTCACTGTTCACACACATCGATACAGCAATATACTGTATATGAAGACGTTCGTGAACAGCTTTCCCCCAACGTATTCTTTTTAGGTATTGTTCTGCTGTTCATCTCTTAGTTCCTCCTGATTATCTCCGGAAAGCTTTTCGGCACATTTTTTAGCTGAGGAATTACAGTCTATACTGTAATCTTTCTATCGCGTGCATTCTGGCACATTCCTCTCCGATGTTTCTGACAGCTGCTCCTCCTGTACGTACTAGCCTTTAAATCTCATCCAATAGCGATTAATCGAAATATGTTCTGTACCTGCTTTCCAAGTCAAGGGCACTCTATTTTCGTAACCGTACCGTAACGCAGAGGCAGTCTCGTGTAAACGCAACGCAATATTGCGTCAGTTGGGACTGAAAGCTCTACATTTCGGTATAATACCTTGGAGGTCATATCCGATTTTTATGCTTTTGTATCTTGATTTTCAGTATCATTTATGTCTCTTTTGGTTTAAGTTTCAAATGGAAGCCAGTTTTCTTTTCTTTATCAAATTGTTTCTCAAAAGCAATTTTAATTTGGAGACGCATATATTAAGCAATGTTTACGCTAAATGCTTTGATGTTTCTTCTTGACTCTTCCTCGTCACGCGAAAGTTAATGAATTACATAATGTATGTGTAACATTTCATTACTAATTAAGATAGTGAATTCTGAAAATAAAGTTTCGCTTTATTTACGAAAATAGACGTTGTTACGTTGTACGTTCTTCCCTTCTGTGTCATAAAAGTGCAAGTGTGTAGATACAATAAAAAGAGATGGCTTCTTGTAAAGGACGTCTAAAAGCTGGTCAGTGAAAAGGTCTATATGTTATCTTTGTGAGGGGTGCATACGGTACAGTTCGGTAGAGATTTTATCACATCCCTGAAAGTCTAAATTTTGAAGAAGAATAAGGCATGAACGTGTAACAAGAAGGCAAATTTCGTTTTGGGGAATATGGCTGTGTAACTGTGTTATCACTTATTGGTTCAAGTAAAAGCTAAGTTGTTTACCAAATAATACCCCGTTTATGACTCTGTGCGTTAGCTGGTCACATTTGTCTACTACGTGGTATTGTTTCTTTGACGATTTGAGCTGATACAGTCTTTAAATTCGCTAGTCTCTGAAGACCGACTGAAGGCAGTCGCAGTTTTACAGACTTAGCCTTCATTTGTGGTAGTATGCGCTCATCTGCATATTATGAAGTCATGTTTGTTAAGTTTTAGCTGTTCGTAGACGTGTTTGAAGATCGCTAAACATGTCGATACTATGTAAAGGAACCACAGGGTAGGTAATTGAGTTGAAGAGGGTTTGAAGTCTTCATAAAATGTAAATCACAGACGTTGGACGGACAAACACAGATGCAGGAAAAGTAACTGCGGAAAAACGTTGGGGAAATTTTCAAGGAAAGACATCCTTCTGGAGCGCCACATCTACAGCTCTACGGTTCTTTCTTGTTCTGGTTTTCACACTGTTCATGATTTGCTGGCATTCGAGCCGTCAAGCCTGAAAGAAATACCAAGCCAGGGCAGCCAAAGTGGAGTGCCTGCAGGAAAGGTATAAAGTACTCGAAAAACAAGTGATTATTGAGAGGATGCTTCAGCACATAGAAAAATCAGAACAACCTTCCATACAGCTAAAATAAAAGGCTATAACATTAAGAGTGCAATGGGAGTCCCACTGTTAAACGCAGAGGAGAGAACGGATAGGTGGAAAGAGTATGTTGAAAGCTTCTATGAGGAGGAGAACTTGTCTGAGGACTTGTTAGACGAGGAAATCGAGGTCGATATCGGTGACGTAGGGAATACTGGATTAGAAACAGAATTTAAAAGAGCTATTGAATACGAGAGGTCAAATAAGGCAGGAGAGATTTTAACATTCAATTGAAATTTCGAAAATCATTGAGGTTCATGACAACTACACGATTATTTAAGTTGGGGTGTAGAATCTATGAGACTGGCGACCCAGCATCAAACTTACGAGAAAGTATCATCCACGCAGATCCGAAGACAGCACGACCTGACAAGTGTGCGAATTATCACACACACAATCAGCATAGAAGCTCATGCGTCCAGGCTGCTAGTAAGAATAACACACAGAAGAATAGAAAATAAAATTCAGGACATGTAGATGAGGGACATTTTGGATTTAGGAAAGGTAAACGCACCAGAGAGGCAGTTTTGACGTTGCGGTTGATACTGAAGAAACATCAAGACACGTTCACAGGCTCTGTCGCCCTAGAAAAAGCGTTTGACAACGTAAAATGGTGAAGGACGTTCGAAACTCTTTGACAAACAGCGGCAAGCTTTACGGAAAGACGGATAATATACAGTATGTAGAAGAACCAAGAGAACAATAAACTGGAAGACCAAAAACGAAGTGGTCGGATTAGAATAGGTGTAACAAAGGGATGAAGTCTTTCGTCCCTGCTGTTCAATCTATACATCGAAAAAGCTATGTCGGAAATAAAGTAAAGACTAAAGAGTGAGACTAAAATTCAGGATCTGTTTGATCGAATGAACAATCTGATGGGAACATAATACAGATTGAGAGTAATCCGGAAAATGACAGAGACAATGAGATGTAGGAGAAATGGGAGGAGAGAGAGAGTTAACATCATAATTTGTGGCCACGAAATAGGCGAAGTTACGGAATTCTGTCACCTTAAGCAAAATAACCCACAACGGACGAAGCAAGAACACAAGAAACATGCTAGCAGAGGCACAAAGGGCAGGCAAGGAGAAGTCTACTGCTATGAAATACTGGCCTTAATTTGAAGATGAAATTTCAGAGAATGCACGCTTGGTGCACAGCATTATATGTCAACGACTCACGAACAGTGAGAAAACCAGAGCATTAAAGTATCACAGCGCTTGAAATATGGTGATGCAGAAGGATGTCGCAAATCAAGTGGTGATAAGATGAAGAATGTAGAGTTTCTCCGCAGAATCGGGGAAGGAAGGAAAATATGGAAAACCCTGAGAAGGAAGAGGGATAGGATAGTAGGAGATGAGAGAAGGCGTCATGGAATAATCTCCATAGCATTAGAGCAAACAGTAGAGAGTAAAAACTGTAAAGGAAGACGGTGCCTTGAATACAGTCAACAATTGAGGGCGTAGGTTGCACCTGCTACTCAAAGGGAAAACATTAGCGCAAATGTGTGTTTTGCGGCGGGCGATATCGGACCAATCTATTCGAGTGGGAGTATTTCGCTTGGTGGCCTAGAGGCCGATCTGACCTCCCAAGACATGAGCGGCAAACAATGAAACGGAGTATACTGTAATGGTTGTCGTAAACGCTATCATCTGCAAAGCGGTACTAACAACCGGAAGTCCAAAGAAACAAGGAAGTGTTACTTATAGAACTAAAAAATTCAGTTGTAAAGTTGAGGAAAAATCCGAAATATACTGTTTTACAAACTATTGTTTAGGGAGGTAGCGGCTTACGACAGTGTAAAGGGTAGCAAGACAGCCTCCGCCTGCTGTGGGTCATCGAAGGCCAACAGCTGGGCCGGCCAACGCCCTACATGTGGTGTCGCTGCAGCTATATAAACCGCACGCTGGCCGCTCCACTGCATTCGACACACTTGCCTCTCTCAACTTACAACATGAAGTTTCTGGTAAGTAATACAGTCAGTTCTCACCTGAGCCTTTACATTTGTCTTTCATATCAGAGCTAAGAACGGGAGAACGAGCCTCACTCTGTTAGTCGAACATCAAAATTGTTCTTTCTTAAATTTCCTTTCTCTGGTACGAACTTGAGATAATTACCCTCCTCCGCAGTCGATATTGGTAACCTACACCTCTGCGATGGCGCTCGCGTCGGATATAGCTGGTTCGAATCTCTATGGTGGAAGACATTTTCACTACTACTATTTGGGTGGTGTGGGCATAGATGCGAGCGTGAATTTCCTGTCTGCCAAACGTTGCTCTAACGTCATAGATTAAAGTTCAGAACTATCAGCAGTGTCTGATGGAGTTAGAGTATTTAAAACTGTTGATGGTGATCCGTCCTTGATACAAGACAATGACGATGTCACACCATACACACCATAGTCACCTACACTCAACACCTACACGAATAAAGGAAGACCCTCTGCTCGGCTCTAGGATACCCTTTCCGATTACGAATCAGTAGTGCCTGTGTTATGAATAAGTACGATGGAATGTTCTTTCAAACAAACATGCATATACGAAGGAACCTTTCACATACTTCTTAATAACAGATACACTGCTATTTCTTAATTATTCGCCAAAACGAGATCCTCGATTATCAGTAAATATGTCCTTCCTGGACGGGAATATGCGTAAAGTACGATTGCAGGCTATGGCACATGGATGACGACATTTGCAAGTTTGGGTCTACCAGTGATTTGTGCACGGATAGCCGAAGCGCTTAAGGCGACGCCTAGCGTAGAGCGGGAAGTCCGGTTTCGCGTCCCAGTCTGGCACAAATTTTCATTGTCTTCATTATACAACCAATGATGTGTCATATTCGCAAAATCGAATACATTTCCTGCTTTTTCGATTACGCTCCTGAGCCTACTCTTCGGTGTCTCCCTGCCAACAATGCCATACGACTGAGAGCATCTAATAATTCACAGAAATATCAGTTACAGAAGTGATGGGCAGTACGGAGCAACCATGTCTCTATCATTTGGCGTTTCTCTTGTTTAAACAGAGCAGTATCAACCACGAGTTGGGTATCTGGCACACGCCCGTATTCGAAAATCATAAACGTTCGTGAAGAAAAGCCTGTAGCGCAACTATATAACAAGTGTTATTACTTCATTTGACAATTGAAATATTACAACAGCCTCGTAAAGTCATCATTGGGGCAGATGCTGCCGCAGTAGACTACTTCAGTAGTACCATTCACGAAGAAAATATTTATAAAACGCTAAGTACGGTTTACACTACGTAGCACTTCGTAAGAAAACAGAACATCCATTGATAATGGTAGGTTATATCCGCTTTCGTCACATAGATTAAGTTTCTCTATGACCTGGGAGCAAAGTTGGACAGATTCTTTTGATTAGGCCGCGGCCATCATACTGTCTGTAGTTATGCAGTCATAGCTTGTGCCCTATCTATGGTGACTTCGATATCTACTAAGCTCCCTTTTTCTCCCTTTGTGTAACTGAACATAACTGTGTTTGTCTTCATGTCCAGTGGAAGTACACCAACAGATTGAACCATATAGATAACGGTAAGTACGTTGGTGTCCTGAATTAAAGCAACAAACAGAAATTTTGCAAGGTTGCGTTTATATTGCTACAAAACGGATGTATACAGGTGATAGTAAAGTAGAAACAATGTATGGACTACAGAATATATGCAAGTGCAAGATGTATAGTGATAGACAAAATGTGTTTCCTTTTTTTTTTCAACCTAATGGATCTGCACACACGCTACGACAACTGATTAATGTGCTCATTATGGGGTGTGACCACCTCTGCCAACAATACACGCCTGGCAACAACGGGGAATGCTGTTAATGTTGTCATCAATCTCGTGTTGAGGCAATAACGCCGATTCGTCCTGCCGATCTGTTCGCAAATTTGGGAAAGTGGTTGGTAGTTGCTGACATTACGCTACCCGTGTCCCTAGTGCATACCATACATGCTCTATTGGATTCAAATCGGGGTAGCGAGAATGCCACGTCATGCGTGCAGTGTCTTTGTTTCTAAGAAAAGATCAATAACTCATGCTCTATGAGGCCGAGCACTATCGTCCACTAATACGAAGTCTGGACACGCAGCCGCTCGCAACAACCGTACATGAGGTCCCAAGATCTCTTTCATAATACCCGGCAACAATTAAACCTGTCAGGTTCACCCGTACAATTTCATGAGGGGATGTTCGAGTGGTCAACATAAACGCTGCCCACACCATTAGCAGTCCTCCTCGATATCTGTCTCTTTCCTCAATGTTCGGGTCTCGAAGTCGTGTTTCATATTCTTCTCAGAATACTGGCCCACTGTTCGGCGGTCCGGGTGGCATGTGACTACTACACTTTAGACGTTCGCTTCTGTGAAGAAGCTTCAGGGGTACAAATACAGCACCTCTCTGACAATAGAGGCCACGCTACTGAAGCCTGCTGCGCACAGTTTGTTGGTTCAAATGGCTCTGAGTACTATGGAACGTAACTTCCAAGGTCATCAGTCCCCTAGAACTTAGAACTACTTAAATCTAATTAACCTAAGGACATCACACACATCCATGCCCGAGGCAGGATTCGAACCTGCGACCGTAGCGGTCGCGCGGTTCCAGACTGTAGCGCCTAGAACCAATCGGCCAGTCCGGCCGGGCAAACAACGTTTTTCTCGATACGACACGTCCAGGGGATGCTGCGAGATCAGATGACAGCTGCAGTGCAGTACTTAGCCTGTACCACGGTGCCCTTGCAGTCAAATAACGGTGCTCTCCTTCTGATATCACTAGTGCTCGGCCCTGTCCTGATCTTCAGGACACAGTTTAAGCCTCTATAAACTGTCGCCACATCCGAGAAAGAACAGAATGATCCAAATTATGCCATCGGGCCACATCAGTCTGCAACTGTATTACTTCCATTTTTCCTAAGGCCCTTCATCGCAGAGGGTCTGGTATGGGCCATAATGCACCCTCTATGACTTCACCCTCTATGACTGTGTACGCAGCGATGGTGGATATGGGACTGTGCGCCATACACTGCCCATGTGGGACTGCATGCCATACACTACCCCATGTGGGACTGCGCGCCATACACTGCCCCATGTGGGACTGCGCGCCATACACTGCCCCATGTGGGACTGCGCGCCATACACTACCCCATGTGGGACTGCGTGCCATACGCTACCCCATGTGGGACTGCGCGCCATACACTATCCCATGTGGGACTGTACGACATACACTGCCCCATGTGGGACTGCACGCCATACACTGCCCCATGTGGGACTGCGCGCCATACACTACCCCATGTGGGACTGCGCGCCATACACTGCCCCATGTGGGACTGCGCGCCATACACTACCCCATGTTTGACTGCGCGCCATACACTGCCCCATGTGGGACTGCGCGCCATACACTACCCCATGTTTGACTGCGCGCCATACACTGCCCCATGTGGGACTGCGCGCCATACACTACCCCATGTTTGACTGCGCGCCATACACTGGCCCATGTGGGACTGCGCGCCATACATTGCCCCATTTCATAGGTGCCCTGACGTCATCCTTGGCGTGGTTGTCCTTTGACTGGAACGCGATCTTCCCTGCAGAAAACGACCGTAGGAAATCTATTGAAAGTTTCTATCGTTATATCGTGAATTACACACAGAACGAGGAAACTCCGGTTTGTTGCGTCCATTTTTGACATCAGTGTACATTGGCGGTTCCACAACCGCTAATTACTTGATGATGCCCCTCATGTGCCCACGTAGACCGTCCTACTACACTGAGTCCACACAACCGACAGGCTGACGGCCTGGTACTACTTCTACATCTTCTGCAAATCTCAAATGCAATGGTTGCGTTCTTTTAAGGGGATTACTAATATTATATCCGGTTGGCTTATGTCGAATGAAATAACGGTGGCAGTGATGCGTTCACCCCTTTTCTCCTGATTCAGACACGTAATGAATCTTCATTCTGCAGGTGATTGTCTTTGCCGTCTGCGTGGCCATCGCCTGCTGCCAGGAGACGCGAGAAAAGCGTGGCCTCCTGGGGGCGGGAGTGCTGGCCGCCCCCGGGGCTGTGCTGGCGCCGCGTGTACTCGCCGCCCCCGCTATAGCCGCCGCCCCTATCGTCGCTGCCCCCGCCATCGGCCACGCCCCTCTGGGCCTGGGGATCGGCTTGGGTCACCCCATCATCGGCTGAACCGTTTCATACTAATCTATACTTGTCTGTGTGTACTGTGTCTCCAAATATAAAGCCTCTGTAAAATCAGTGATTTGTCTTTTACCTCCTAATACCTTTATCTTGTCTAGTCGTACATCACTGACTACTTCATCCCATGCCCCTGTACTCACTTTTTTTCGCTTCAACAGCTGTTGTCAGTTTCAACAACGCTGATATCAAAACGTTTGCATTTAATATGTCACATCTATGATTATTAAGATTTCTATGTTAGTTTTTATTCCTTGGAATTATTCGTTCGGTTGACATGATACTAAAACCAAAAATTCTCTAGATTCACGTCTGCTCTCAGTGACTTAATACTACGAAAATAAACAGCGGCTAGGGTACATGTGCGAAATTTCCCACTTTTATAGTTTTCAATAGTGAAAGAATTTCAAATAAGTATTGTCGTTGGGATTAGGGTAGTCGTGGAACTTAAGAGAAAATGTCTTTAAAAATCAAGCGAACTACGTGAAAAAATAATCATGAATCTATGATACACCCTGGTACAAATATTCCATGTGTCCAAATACGTGTTAGTACTCCGAATGTACGAAGAGTAGCGACTGTCAGTTTGGCTACATAAGCAATAATTTTAAGTAGCAAAGATTTTCGATTACAGTAAGTTCGTTAGCAGGATTACAATGACAAATACGTTTGTCATTTCGGAAATTATATTCGTTTACGAAAGTCACCTTGTACGACGGGCAGAGATAGTGGACCACCACAGTGATCCTGGTTATTATCCAAGGCAATCCTGTCGAAGAATTATCCAGTTAAAATTTTAAAACAAATAAAATGAAATTTCTGATAAGATAATAAGGAAAGGGAGTCCATCATTCGCGATTAATTTTTTAGCTTCGTATAATATAAAGTATGAAGCTGGGCATCTGTGATGCCCTTTTTCTAGTGATAGTTAAAAATCACTTTTATCTCAAAACTTTCCACGTATATTAAGTCGGCAAGCAGTGTCAGAATTTGGTTAAAATCCGTTCTAGCGATACCTCTTTCATCCCTGTACGATTATATGTTTAGAAAAAGAGTTGTTGACTTGAGAAATAATATACATAATGAACAATGTAGTCACCCAGAGCTTTCGCTATCAATCTTTCACCCTGCAATGGAGTGTGCGTTGTTGTAAGAATATTTGTCGGTGTGAGATTCTAATAATTCTCCGGCTTCTGAGTGGGCAGATTTTAGTTTAGCTCTCCAGACTAAACTGAAGCATTAAAAATTGCTTTCCGAAAACCCATTGAGTTGAGAATCACCCAGTCAGTGCCAGTCCAGCTGGATATGCAGGATTCTTTGTAAGAAGCGCAGCAGGTAGGAGAGAAACTCTTGCGGCTGTGAGGTGAGCTATAACTGGATAATACAACCGGTGATTTTACTGACCCAGAAAGGCAACTATTAGGTTTCGAGTCTCAGTGTGGCATGCGGTTTTAAAAACAGTGCTGGAAACGCTTCTTTTCCCCCCAACCCATTTGATAGGTCGGTGTTTCTTACCCCCAGAGCTATTGTAAGGAAGAAGGAAGATTGAATTTAACTTTTCGTCGACATAGAGGTCATTAGAGAAGGCCAAAAGTGATTGTTGGCTGTCAGTAAGTTGCAAGTGTACCAAAGTTGGTTGAAATCGATAAAGTGGTATAGGAGGCGATGTGTCGCACACACACACACACACACACACACACACACACACACACACACACTTATATACACATACATTTATTTTTATAATACGTGTGGATTGCTTCCCCCGACTTTCGAAATAATTACCAAAACAGGCCGTGACCGAATCTGTGATTGGAAATGCAAATTATCATTTATTGAATCTCTCTCTGTTTGTGAGGAAGGTGGACGGGCCTGCGGGTGGTTCTTCTTCATACCGTGTGTAGTTGAGACGTAAGTCCCTGTTCTTCACACTCATCCAGAATCATTTTCGACAAATTCTAAATTATTCATTAGACAAATGAAGAGAAGAAAACAGATATTCTGGAAGAGATCAAAATTTTTAGTCATTTCACAAATCAGCCAGGTAAACTTATAAACAAACAGTCTCAAATGGAAAATGGAATTTATATCGCCACTTTTGGTTGCATTCTGCTTGCGGCTAATCAACACAAAAAACAACAATACCATTCTTAATTCGCAAACAATAGAAAATAACAGTCACATGTAATTTCCACAATGACATGCAAAATTATTCATGTCACCTAGAAATGATGGGAACTGCCCATTTCGTTATATCTTTTAATAATATTATTTTACTTTGTTAGTTCCTCTCTTTACGTATTCGATTGGATTATTAGATACCCACACTTTTATTCTTTGGTCAACGCTACATCTTGTGGCGTCGCAACTAGTGCGAGCGCACAGTTTTCTATCAAATATTTACTGTGAAATGTAGACAGACTGTAAAGTAGCCATCAGATTAGCATATGTGCTGTAGCGGGCAGATTACCGGTGTCCGTTCGTCTGACGTCACGACCATATGGCATGTCTGTACCGTGAGAATGTAAGACCTGTGCGCTAACTAGCCGCGTGTATAACGTGGAACTTTCATCTTTAATAACTTCTAACTGAGGAACCTGAGGAAATTAAAAGTTAATATACTAGTTTCTGTTATGAATAAAAATAAGTCATCCAAATTTGAGCTTTGAAACCTGCATATTTTGGAAATTAGAAAAATCTTACAGAAAACGCAAATTTCTACAATTTTCGAGTCTAAATAAATACCATTATGTATAGATCACCTTCAGTGACCATCCAACTATGAAACAAAATCACCTTCCGTGCTTTTGTATTTATTTTGAGAATTTTACTTTTAGAAATTCACCTATAACTTTGTTAAAACCATAAATGTTTTGAATTTTTGTGAACAGTTATTTTATATGAGTAGGTGAGAGTGAATGAGTGTGCCTGAGTGAATGAAAGAGGGACATTCGCCATTCTTTGCAAGTGTATAAAATCTAGGTTGGAACTCGCAAGTGTTCAGACGATGTAACCGTGGGAACAGAGTCGCCAGTGGTTCCCCATCTTAGTGAATGTCGGATGTCCAAGAGTGTATGGTATTGTACAAGCAGCCAGAACGTTCGCGAGTATTTAAATAATTTCTGGAAATAAAGTAAAGTCTAGTTTTCCTTTCGGTTTGTTAAATTATACAGTAAATTTTGTGTAACAAGAAATCATGACGTAAATGATTCAGAAGTCATGACTGGTGCGTGCTAGATTTTGGCGCGAGGCGCACCCAAAGAGTTAATTCTGATTGGCTGTGTGATGTGTGAGCCAATGAGATGCGAGGACGGTTAGCAGACTAGGAGAGGGAGTCGCGAGTGGAGGAGGAGTCGCGAAGGAACTGTGATCGAGAAGAGACATGCTTGATGTGTCCTCGCGAATAATGTGTAAAATGAAGTCATAAAACGGCTTCATCGGTTCGGTACTGTGCGATTTGAGACTGGAAGAGTCCAGTAACGCGTAGTGTGAGTTTGAGCGAGTTGTGACTTTTCGTTCCGCGAAAGACGCGAGTAACTTTAATAATTAAAAGCGTGGCGGTACTTCGTAAACTTTTACTAAGTGCTTATGGCGAGCATTAACGTTAAAAAACGAATTATTATTGAACATCGACTGCAAACGTGTATGTTAGAAAATCGTCTGTGTTGCAGTTAAGTAAATTCCGTAACTTTGAAAGCTAATTCTGGCGGGGTTTGAGTGTGGATAGAATTGTGAACTGAACTTTCTTCAAACGTAGATTAGCGGGCTGATGATCAGGCTTAAAGACAATAAAGAGCTTAAATAGAATTACCAACTTCGCGTTCTCGTTTGAGTAAACAATTACTACCATTCCAATAACTCAATTTATTTAGGAAGATTGCTCATAGATTGTATTTCAGCAAACATGTATCGCGGCCTCCGGTGAGCGGCTATTAAATTGCAGTTTCTTCAACACTGCTTTTCTGCAATTTTTCCAGTAGCTGCTATCAGGAGAGGCGAGTGCAGCAACTACCTAAGAAACGAGGTAGGTGGATTTTCTTTCAGGGAAAGGAAACTGCGCGATAAGAGCCGGACCCGTCGCAATCTGTCAATATTTCCCACAATATATGCACAAATTAAGTGTTAAATCTGTCAAAAACCTAGCACAGTTTGTAAACCAATACCATTTGAGACACCAATCGTGAAGATGCTGCAAATTGAGACATTTGGAAAACTAAAAGGTAACATTTTTCAGACTTTCGTCTCAATAGGACCTATAATAGAAGCGTAATATATTATCTTAATCCATTACTAAATGTTGGCATTCACTTTTTAAGCACTGGAATGTTCTTCCGATGTTAAAAAAAAAGTAATCCAGGAAATTAATATTTTCCCAAAAATGAAAACATTTTCCAAGGTACAAACGTCATGTACGTAAGTTAACCAAAATTTGCTACCAAGTACATGGTGTTACAGTACAGTTTTAAGCTCTAAATAAATCTCTGAAACATTCACTTTTCTGATAAACGGAATGTCTGTAACTGCAGATACAGAAACCTCTAATATTACTAAAACTGGATGTAAGAACTGGGGTATTTTGAAGAAACGTGGTTCAAAAGCACTGTACGAAATTTCCAAAACATTAAATGTTGAAATTTCTCATACTGAAGAGAAATTTGCAGAAGAAAAACTGCACAGTTGGTTCTTTCCACATGATTGGACGTGTCACTCTGAAAATGCATTTTCCACTGTGGAAAATATTTATCACTAACATTTACAGTAATTCACAAAAGAATTTCGCCTCAAGCTGCCGTAACTAAATTAATTCTTTACAGTATATGCCAGAAAAACAGCTGAGACAGGTTTGTTTATTCAGACGTTTGGTGTCCCTCCACGAAAGAGAATACCAGGAAAAGCCGGCGGAAGCAAAGTAAGCCAGCGCCGACTGGAAGCCACTCTAGGCAGACCGTTGGCGCCAGCGATGCCGACCGCGTCTGTCTTGTGTAGCCCTGTGGCCCTTTTATGTGGATAAAGATCTTTCTTCTCGTCCACAGTTTTTCGCTGTTCGCTGCTTTACTATCATCACACAAGTGCGCACTTTATGACAGCAATACTGACCACTGGACTCTAAATAGATTTTTAGCTGTCGTGAGCTTCTTCTCCGATATTGGGGTCGGATTACGACTTGGTATCTGTGCTATCACAGATTTCGCCTGTGCAATGACATTTCCGTCCGTCTCAGTAGCTGGGTGGACAGCATAGATGGCTTCCACGAGGAGGACACAGATTAGATTCCCGGTATTGATAAGGACTTTTCCTTCGTGGGAGTACAGATACTGCGTGCTCTCAGCTACTTGTCCGAGCAGTTGCGTCTGAGTGGTCTGTAGTTCTGCAATGTGACCGGGAGAGCGGCGTGCTGATCCCTTGTCCTCCATACCGCATCGGCATGATGTCGCAAGGCAGAGGATAACACGGTGGCCGGTTGACATCCATTGGGCTTCCACTACCCGGCGAGGAGTTCGTTTAATAGTAATTCTGCCTTCGTATAAGAGGATGGCATGTTTCTTAAAGACATCTATTTACCACACGAAGACAAGTTCCGAAACAACATGAATTTGGTGATACAACATTATCATTTTTCCACATATTTTGTCTTATCTATATGGGAAAAAGTTCATAGAGATTTCACACGGCACTAGGCCTTATACCAGTGGATTGTTCATTTATAGAGGTGGTTGTATTGCTGTTGTGTATTAATGTTTTGCCATAAACGCATAGGATCGAGAATAAACAAATGAGAGCTTACGTGAGGCAGAAGATATGTAGAGTTATTGTGGTTTACAAACCTCCATCTACAAAACTTTTTAAGAGTGGAATAAAATGATAGTCTATTTTCAATTGAGAAACTTATTAATTTTAAATACGTGTTCCATTAGCTCAAAATAACTTGTCATGAAAAAATTTTAATGTGTCTGTTGCTTACAATTATTTTTCAGAATTGTGTATGAACGGTGTCAAACTTCAAACTGTACAGTGAAATGTCTGCCATTGTAGGGTTTGAAAAAATTTCACTACCTACACAGAAAGAAGTACTAGGGGCAAATGTGTCGAGGGTCGGGGCAAGTGGTACACTTATGCAAATGATGTCGATAAGTTTCTCGAACCAACTGCATTGTAGCTGCAAATATTTTAGAAAAATCTCTTAGGAAGAACACTTTCGTATATAGCCTTCGGAGTCAACGATACATAAAATCCCACTCTTCGCCATCGCGTTCCGACGTTAGTGTTACCTTGGTTTGGAGGATATGTGGCACAAGGATACACAAATTAAAAATACAGTAGCAAAGAGCAACGGTAGCATTACGAAGAGGTCTCACTGTCATGATATTCGATTTCATTTAAGTGGAAAATTTCGTTTATTGAGATTACTGTCCAAATCGAAAACATGCCAGTCATTCATTATGTATCTGAAATTGACATCAATTATGCGTTCCAGATATTAATTTTAGCGATGAATACAGCTACTTTCCTCCTGGGGAAAGGGGGGGGAGGAGGGTATCACGCTTGATGGGATAGAGCTTGGGCGAGGTAATGTTAATGGATTCAAATTTTGGTGAAACAATAACTAAAAAGAGCAGCAAAGCTACTGACAATTGATAGTTTCATTTGATCTTTTGATATGTAATTAAATTATGCACAAGTACTAAGTACGTATAGCGTAATTTACGACATTATCTTCAAGAATAAAATTACACGAATCACCAAAATAATATTATTGCATGCTATAACTTACATTTACAGCAAATTAATGCATCGAAGCTCTCTTACAGCCTATGTGTTAATGATATCATTAATGAAAGTTTCTGAATGTTTGTCGTACTCTTCAGTTGACCCCTTTACACAAGCATGAAGCATATCCTCACCCATCCTGTTCTTAATTCTCTCATCACCGTATTCGCTGTGCTAAATGACCTCTCTGCTCCGGAAGTAGAAACGAAAATGCACGGGTCACATTCAGGGAGTGTCCTTAGTACTTCATAGCAGATGTATCCCTTTAACAATATCAGAAGACGAATCTTCCGCTTAGGAGCAACGTATTTAAAAGAACGCAACTCTGCAGTGACATAGTCAACACCAAGCACAGCTCTTCACAATCATTATCATCAAACCCTTGAAATGGTATAAGACTTTCAAAATATGTTCTTAGTTCTCTCACTTTCACAGCCTTATCATGAAACTATTTATCAGTTTCATGAATCTAACTTTTCACAAGATGCCTTAAGTTTTTATAGTTTGACAGTTTTTTCTTGTCCTACTTTTTACTTTTGTTGCGTCCAATGTCAGTTTTTTAATTATATTTATGTTTCACTTTCCGCACTATGTTTATCACAGTCCCAAAGGTAACAGATGTGTCTTAAATGTTCCCAAATTCCAGAAACAAGTATAAGGAATTGCGAAATTTTGAGTTATTATTTTTGCTAAACTTTACTCATTATTTATAATAAGAATTTTCCTGCGAAAATTGCTGAATCCGCGCCGTCCTTTTCTATGTATTCACGAGCCATCACAACGGACTCGTAGCGTAGGAACATAGCATTAACTTCGCGAAGGTTACTCAACCGGTGGATGTCAACAGCTTCAGGTATTTTTAAAACAGGTTTTTATTATGCATACTTAATTTCATGCAATAAGTTGTCTTGTACATGACAAGCATAAGAAAGTTTGTAATTGTCGTTAACAATATATAATGTACGTTTATTATAGGGTATTTGTTCCTGCAGCTAGTGGCAATAGATGACAAAATATGTGCTGTTCAGTGAATGTATAGTAACTGACCGCGGACCCTAGTGATGAAACCATTAAAATTAGCATCACCATCGAAAGAGCATGTTACTAATTTGCCGCTAGGAAGCTTTCGTTTAAAAATTTTTTTCTAGTTTTGTGACTGCATTATCAATATGTAGAACTACCGACGTTTCGGTCACTCTTGCAAATGGAGTTCTTCAGAGTGTTTTCGTAAACCAAAGAAGGTAACTTGTAACAACGAGAGAAACGTCGGTAGTTTTACGTATTGGCTGTGACAATGGCCGCGGAAGCCTATGTTTCTCAGTTTTCGTTTCTTTAGTTCACTTTCAGCTGCTGTAAATATATTCCAGCTGCAGCACTCTTCAATTCAACGAGACATAGAAACCATTCTTTCACTTCAAAAGACGGAGACAGCGCAACATAACAAACTAACAAAGAGAGCTCACTTTGATTAAAACACCTGTATTTTCGCCTACTTTTAAGGAAAACTATTCATCATGGAGAACTGTTGATTGTTTAGAACTCACCAATGAAGTCTAATAATTCTGAAGGAATATATTAGCTAACTTACGTGGACGTTTCAAGCAGAAATTTAATTCACTTTTCAAGATTAACGTCACTCTTTGATACTGTCTTACAAATTAGCGTTAATATTTTGTTATATGGAGTTGTTCCTCCTTACTGAGAAAACGCACACTTCTAATTACCAACACAGATTCGCTTTGTTTAATTATCTGCGCATGAACTGCAGCGTTTAATGCCTTTAATTTACAGTTGTCAATGCAACGGATTTTGCATGTTCTTCTGATATGGCTAGCTGTTACAGCTTTCTTATGTGTCAATTGGCTTTTATAATTTTTTTTCAAAGATACCAAAATGAGCTCTCCCCTTGATTTTTGTAGAGTTTCACGTCATTTTTAAATGCATTTCACACAATTTGCAAAAGGTTCACCCCGATCGCGGTCTAAGTACACCTAACTGTACCTACAGTCCCACTTTCGCTGGTACTTAATCTTGCTCTAACACTTCGTTTAGGATGACGACTTAAGCACGGGTCATAAGTGGTACACTTTCAGTTCGAAGACTGAGGAAGAGTAACTGAAGATTCGGTAAACAATCCACCACATATTCACTACCATTTCTTTGAGTAGACACACTCGAAAGCAAGTTAAGTTGGTTGTTTCGACATTGTATTTCGGCGATTAAGCTTCTTTTCATTGATTGATAAAGACCGCACGTACATTGTATAATCACATCACTGTTGGATGACTAACGTTTAAAATAGCTGTGTACAAGAAATTGAAATTTATTACAGCAATGGAAAATTGTTGTTGTCGTATTCCGCAGCAAGTGGCAACTTTTTTGTTTAGATAGATCTTTTCTGCGCACATCAGTATACGCAGAGTTATCACGACATGCCCATTGTTGACGTCAAACTGTGTGAGCAGTGGCTGGCTGAAAACTTATATTTGTTAAAACAATACAATCTTACTAGTTCTTACGTTACACTTACCCACACGATTTTTTAAACTGATTCATTGTTTTCGCTTTTAATGTTATATACAAATAGGTATGAATTTCTCGGGTGAGGGGAGGGGAGTTTATAATTTCCGACCACCCCGCAACCCACCCCCTGGGACACCTCATGAACTAATCACTTCTTAATTCAGAAAACAGCTTCGGGAAAAACACCTACAAGAAACTTTTTAAAATAGTCTGTTACATTCCCGCGGAACTCCAAACGCCACATGCTATGAGCCGCTGCGAGTACAGAGACAGTCCTAGGCTTGAAAGAGTCCCTTGAACCGACTTGTTCACTATACGAATGAACATTCTTCAGAGTTCAGCACATCATAATTAGTTTGCGCAAGTAACCGCATCATTACGGATATATCTTTACATGGACAGCCTCAATTATTAACAACATCTACATCTACATCCATACTCCGAAAGCCACCTGACGGTGTGTGGCGGTGGGTAACTTGGGTACTTCTATCGGTTCTCCCTTCTATTCGAGTCTCGTATTGTTCGTGGAAAGAAAGATTGTCGGTATGCGTGTGGGCTCTAATCTCTCTGACTTTATCCTCATGGTCTCTTCGCGAGATATACGTAGGAGGGAGCAATATACTGCTTGACTCCTCGGTGAGGGTATGTTCTCGAAACTTCAACAAAAGCCCGTACCGAGCTACAGAGCGTCTCTCCTGCAGAGTCTTTCACTGGAGTTTACCTATCATCTTCGTAACGCTTTCGCGATTATTAAATGACCCTGTAACGAAGCGCGCTGATCTCCGTGGGAACTTCTCTATCTCTTCTATCAACTTTATCTGGTACGGATCCGACACTGGTGAGCAATATTCAAGCAGTGGGCGAACAAGTGTACTGAAACCTACATCCTTTGTTTTCGGATTGTATTTCCTTAGGATTCTTCCAATTAATCTCATTCTGGCATCTGTTTTACCGATGATCAACTTTATATGATCATTCCATTTTAAATCACTCCTAATGCCTACTCCCAGATAATTTATGGAATTAACTGCTTCCAGTTGCTGACCTGCTATATTGTAGCTAAGCGATAAGGGATCTTTCTTTCTATGTATTCGCAGCACATTACACTTGTCTACATTGAGATTCAATTGCCATTCACTACACCATGCGTCAATTCGCTGCAGATCCTCCTGCATTTCAGTACAAATTTCCTTTGTTACAACCTCTCGATATACCACAGCATCATCCGCAAAAAACCTCCGTGGACTTCCGATGTTATCCACAAGGTCATTTATGTATAGATGACCACTCGATTGTCTTCATAGATGACCTGTGGTAGGCAATTATACATATCGAAATAATGTCTGAAGATCAGTGATCGTCATATGAAGGTAATGATGAACAGCCTAACATATTGGTTAGTAAGTTTAGAAGAGCCCCGTAACTTCTACGTCCCACTGTAGTATAAATTCTGAAATAAACACTGTGAATCATTTGCCGTCAGTGATACAGGGTGTCATCGAAATCTTGTGTCCCAATAATTACTCACGCAGATGACATGTGCAGTGACCACGTAGTCATATATTCTTCGCTGAGAGAGAAATAGTGCTATCGAAGTAAAATATTTTGCCCAGTTTATCTGAGGATGTGACACCTGTCTCAAAATTTTTATTCTGCACAGGCTGCGGCGTCTCTGACTCCTTCACAATTCAGCTTTAAACGAGAGAGATGTGGAAGTGTTGGCGGGCTGCCCGGGGTTCCACGCCTCGCGCTGCCGGTGGACGGGTGCTCGCACACCTGCTGGTGACAGACGGGCCCTCGGTGGCCCTCCGCTGATCACAACACGTGTCAAGGGCACCCCACCCGCTCCCACCCACTGCTGTCGCTTCCATCAGCGAGCATTTTTCCAAAACACGACGTCCCCGTGATATATTTCCTTTAATTTGGCCACAGTATCCGCGCCTATCCTTGTTGCCAAGCTTAAAAACTGCCATCTGGTGGCATGGCTTCAGGTAAATTGTTCACAGAACAATCATTGCAATTAGGATCATGAGCCACAGTAGTCTACTGAGTCACTTCTGCATTACTGATGCACACGCGTTTCACGATAATTGTCTTTACTCTTCAGTTTTCTATAGATTTTGAGATGTTTCTCGCTATCTGATGACATAAGTTTCAATAATTGTTGTACTACAGAAGTGGTTTGTAGTTTTTTATTAATTTATTTGTACGTCAATTTCTAGAGGACCAAATTGAGGACCAAATCTCTAAGGCCATTGCACGTGTCAGCACATGAAATTAAAACATAAAAGTAATGACAGATTAAAATGAACCCGAAAAAAGTCAATCCGTAAGTTGAAGTAAACGCAATCAATACAAAAAGAGTCAGCTAAATGTTTCAGGGACCTCCTCGACAGAATACAAGGAGTGACCCATGAGGAAACTCTTCAGCTTCGACTTGACACCGGGTGGATTACTGAATTTTAGAATTCGAGTAGTACCTTATTGAAAATGGGTGCAGCAGTATACTGCACACCTTTCTGCACAAGAGTTAAGGAAGTCCGACTCAAATGCAGGTTTGATTTCTCTCGTGTATTAACTGAATGAAAGCTGCTTATTCTTGGGAGTAAGCTAATATTGTTAACAAGAAATTACAGTAAGGAATATTGAGAGGCCAATGTCAAAATGCAATAACACATCAACAGGGGTCGACAAGACGTTCGTGAACCTACAACACTTACATCTGGCCGTTTCTGAGCCAAAATTATTATCTTATAATGGGAAGAGTTACCCCAAAATATAATACCATATGACATAATGGAATGAAAGTAAGCAAAGTAGACTAATTTACGGCTCGAACGATCATTCACTTCAGATATCGTTCGAATAGTCAAAATTGCAGCATTAAGTCTTTGAATAAGATCCTGTACGTGGGCTTTCCACGAAAGTTTGCTTTCTATCTGAACACCTAGAAATTTTAACACTTCAGTTGAAACGTCCCCTTAGAAATTTTTATGAATTACTGTGCTGATAAACCACTTACATTATTAGTTTTTCAAACAGCTGAGCAGAACTGAACGTACTTACACATTTCGCTCTTTACTTATTCTGATCAATACTAAACTGACGTCTGGAACCGCGTGACCGCTACGGTCGCAGGTTCGAATCCCGCCTTGGCCATGGATGTGTGTGATGTCCTTAGGTTAGTTAGGTTTAAGTAGTTCTAGCGGACTGATGACCTCAGAAGTTAAGTCCCATAGTGTTCAGAGCCATTTGAACTATTTTTGAACTAAAGTGACACCCATTGCTAGTTTGTAGCTGCGTGAGGACAATGTCTCTTACGTCTGTACTTTTGTAACTTTTCATGACTATATTAATTTTTGATATGAGGACTTTGTAAGCTTTATCAAAGATTTAATAACTTTTGCATACTCCTTTCCTATAAATACCGCCACAGCCGCACAATATTTTATTATTTCGCTGTTTTATTACTTTTACAATATGCTTAAGATCATGGCTAAAACCACTCTCATTTATACGATTGAGTATTGTTCTTCCTTTATTAATTTTTTTTGTATGCTAATTGGTCTTTTTATTTTGTCTTATGACTATGTACTAATGTTGAAGAAGTATTTTTAACCAATGTGTGGAAGTGTAGATTGATACCATATCCCTTTATTTATTTTAATATATATGATAAATGGAATTTTAATTCTATTTCTTGCTTGTACAGACATTCATCTGACATATTTTCTAACCAATATCGAGCTGTTTAGATGTATATTATGTTTCTTCATAAAAAAAATTTCGGTGAGATTGTGGAATACGTATAAAATTTTAGATACTTTCTGTCTACATGGTCTACATTCCTTTTGTGTTTTCCTATCATATCCTTAATACCATTGTATGTGTATTTCCATAAGATATGGCTTAACTGATTTTAATTACATGGATTTCTATGTAAAATGAATTTTATATCCTTACTTTTTATCTGGATTATAAAATATTCATCAATCTCATTTATCTGTTACTTTATATTTTAAGGTACCACCGTTTTTATTGTAATTCAGCCATCATATTTTCATCTTGTCACAATATTTTATTTTTCTTGTCAATTATGATCTTCTGTGGTAATTTATATCAAAGTATTGCATGGGTGCTTAATTAAATATAATGCAAATATTTTTAATTTTTGTCGCTGTTTGGCTGGTTACGCATTCTCGAAAACGGTAGTACGCAATCTGACTGCATAGAATAACAACAAAGAATGAAAGGAAATTTCCGTTAACACAATTAATTAATTATGTCCCCAGCAACTATAAAAGCTACGAAACAACAAAGCACAAGTTTACCTCTTCTGTGTGTGGAAGTGTGATTCAACGTACACATCTGGCACGGTTCTTCCACGATAAGACAAGACATTTTAAACACGATTTACACTGAAGTAATTAAAAAAATCAGAAATACTATGATTGCACATAGAAAATATAATTACAGTAAAATACAACAACACGAGCCAGATGCTTTGTTGACTGAACCTGTGCCCAAGAGGCCTAAGACATTTTTGAAATAAAAAAAAATTCTTTACCTTCATATATATTGACAAAAAATACACTCTGATCATTAAAACATCCCCAATCGAATAACATATGGTGTCTTGCCCAAAAAGAACAACTAGTACTGTATCGACGTCTCAACAAGCACAGATCACGCCTAATTCAGAACTACCACTGCCCTCACCAACTTCTCAGCGCAACTGCCAGTGGAGGCGGCTGAATAATACTCTTTGGCGCAATCTCTGGCGCTGTGACTCAGTGCAGCCACCTTTCATATGCCCCTCCCCCAGGAGCTAGAATTTAAAGGTATTTTTGCCAGCATTGGTGGTGAAAATACCACCAAATTTTTGCTTTGCACTGACCCTTCAATAACCTAATATATATAAAATACAGTAAGGAATACAAATGCTTGAATACATGTGATTTTACATGATACTTTACGCAAGTATCATGTGGTTAAACAATTCAATCAATAGTGTCAGCAATGACGAATAGGTGCAGGTAAGACTCCTATAACATTTCATACACAGGAAATACACAAAAAATCAGTTTATACAAATATTCACATAAAATCCTTTCAATAGTTCAATAAACAAGTAGAGTAGTTGACAGTTCCAGCAATAGCACCCAGAAATGGTCAACAGGTGCAGAAAGCAGTCTCATAACATTTCATCAGCAGTATTTAAACAGCTCCTACAGCGGCACCCAAAACTTGCGAGCAGGCGCAGACAACAACAAGTGACATTATCTCAGTAGAAGCAGTTCCATTAGTGGCACCCAGTAATGTTGAGCACGTGCAGACACGAACAAGTGACATCATTTTAGTAGAAGCAGTCCATCAGTGGCACCCAGCAATGTTGAACAGGTGCAGACAGCAACAAGTGACATCATTTCAGTAGCAATTTTCTCGTAATTTATGAAAGCATTTTGTGGGACCAAAGTGTGCATAACTCCAATGTGTATACCAAATCAATTTATTAACCCACTCATCAGGAATGCAAACTAACCAAACAGAGTTGTCGACCGTTTAAAAAGAATATCATTGCGAACTAAATAATACTGTCCAATCGCTACACTTTCCTTTCTCCTCCACTTCTCCATAATGTCCTTCCAGATTGGATCCTTGTTTTGCTCCTTAGCGATGTCCTAGAGCGAAGACAAAATAAAATTTTCAACGCAACACCTTGAATATACATCAAACAATAATTGTTTTCTTTGCAATCCTCCTCAGCACTTTGTTTCAAACCCATAGGTGCACGTGATGAAGCATCAGCAATAAAATTTGAAGAACCCTGTATGTAAACAATACTAAAATCAAATTCCTGTAGACACAGCGCCCATCGGGACAATCTACCATGTGTTAATTTTGTTGACATAAGAAATTCCAGAGCTCGATGATCGGTGTAAACCTTAGTATGTCTGCCGTACAAAAATATGCGAAATTTTGTGAAAGCCCAAACAACAGCCAAGGCTTCAAGTTCCGTAATCGAATAATTCTTTTCTGATATAGAGAGAACACGACTTCCAAATGCAATAGTTTTCTGTACTACAACGCCGTTTTCTTCTATCTCTTGAAATAAGTGTGTACCAAGGCCTTTGTATGATGAGTCCGTCGCCAAACAAAAATCTTTAGATAAATCCGGATGTGAAAGAAGTGGAGCAGCAACTAAAGCATCACGAAGTTGTTCAAATTCTGATCGAGCTTCCTCATCCCAACACCAATTAGAATTCTTTCCAGATAGTTCACACAAGCGAGGTGTGGCCAAATTATCCAATCTAACAAAGCGTCTAATAAAATTACAGACACCAAGGAAACTACGAACCTCACGTTTTGTAGTAGGAACAGCATAATTACGAATAGCGTCTAGTTTCTCTGGATCAGGAAGAACACCTTCTGTAGAAATAATATGAACAACAAATATCACCTGCGAACGACCAAATTCAGATTTCTCCAATTTCACTGTAATGCAAACTCTTGCAAAAATACGTAATAATGAACCCAAATTTTTTTGTGCTCACTCCAAGAACTTTTAGCAATAAGAATATCGTCAACATATGAAGTAATATTGTCACGAAGATAAACAGGTAAAGTCTCGTTTAAACTACGAATGAATGCTGCTGAAGATACAGTAAGTATAAACGGTAATTTACGAAATCACTTTTGGGTAAAATAGTCATATCCGGTTATTCTTTACCGACTCTCTAGATAGATTGATAGTTGTAGAGCTGTTTTGATAGATACAAAGAATAGTAAGAGTAGGCAGCAGTGCAGAAAACTAAAAGGGAAATAGCACCACTACAGCTCGGGGCCCTGTGCACGCTACGGCACATATTCACTTAGTGTAGCGAATCCCCTGAGGACTTCAATATCCGCACATAAATTCCAGTTTGTGACTTAGTGGCGAATTTGGTAAGTGCGTACATAAATTGATCTAACCATGAACATGGATGTATGTCATTCTTAGAATTGCGAAAGATTTTAAATTTCCGAACAGTTAAAAAGTGTTTAAATTCAAAGTTTTCGCCTCGTAGCGACAAAGACCTACCGCGTTTGTTCCCGTCCCAAAGTCGATTATTGTCAAGTTCGCGCGCCTGGCCCTCTCTTGTTGCTTCTCGTAAATGAAATAAACTATTTGCTTCAAACCCCTCTGCTATCTGTGATTCTACATTTCTTCTACAGTCTTTTCCTAAGATTTCGCCTTCAAGTTGTTTGACTTGCTTTCGTAATGCCTCAAATTCCCTTTTAACGCGTTCATTAATTTTTCTCTGATTTTCAACATGTTTATTTATGTTCTGGTACTCTTCGGTTTCTGCAAATATCAATGGAGCTGTATCGTCTGAATCTCTGGGCCCATTTCAACTAAGACTTGTCAATTTATCTGAAATCTCCTCAACTCTTTCCAATAAGTCAGCTATTTTTTCTTTCTGTTTATTTACGTCTTCCGTAAGTGTCGCGACTCGGGTTTCAGTATTGACACATTCAGTAGTTAACTGTTCATACTGTTGTGTTACGTTATTTATTCTGTCATTTGGTACAGATTCCTCGATTCTTTCAAATATTTATTCCTTATCGTGTGCACGTTGTAAATTTAACTCTGAAAATTTTTGTACTATCACGCGATCTCTTTCTTCATGTTCTCTATCCTGTTCCTTTTGTCTAATTTCTATTGCAATTAATCTATTATTGTGAGAATTCAAAATCGGTTGTACTTCTTCTCTAATTTCTTTCTTTCATTCATCTTTCATGTTATTAAAACATGTCCCTATTCGTGAGACTAACCGTGTTTCCATTGTATCCATCTCTGTTTTTAATTAAGACCTTAACTGTGATCCCAGTGAGTCTAACCGTGTTTCCATTGTTCCCATCTCAGTTTTCTTTGTTCCTATGTGTGAGTCTAACCGTGATCCCAAATTTAATATTGCATTCATCAACTGCTCCATATTGACTTGTTCGAAATTCTTTTCGCCCCTAACATTTCCTGTAAAACTATCTTCCTTCTTCATAGCAGTAAAGCTATCTGTGTTTGATGCTATTCCAGAATATTCTGCCATTAATCTCGTATTCTGCAAATTTTTTGATTGTGAAAAATTTTGAACTGGTTGCGGACTATTTTCCCGACTTATTAAATTGTTTTCTACTTCATTATTCATCACATTGTTCTCCTGTGTTGGCGAGTTCGCCATGTTAACAATTTCGTCATTCTGACCATCCATCATATTTGCCTTTTTCATCGATCGCGTAATCATTTACAAAACATATAAAACTCGTCACTATACGAAAATTACACACAGTATGACACTTTATCACCAGCAATACCATTCACACAAAATGCTTCCCGACAAACACGATCAACGAACAATTGAAATGTTCATAATTGCACAAAATTGTCATCTCTGTTTTGAAGTTTCATTGAGTTGTACTGCTGTACATCACATGCTGTTCTTGTGTCAGTGTGCCATCATATTTTCATCTTGTCACAATCTTTTATTTTTCTTGTCAATTATGATCTTCTGTGGTAATTTATATCAAAGTATTGCATGGGTGCTTAATTAAATATAATGCAAATATTTTTAATTTTTGTCGCTGTTTGTCCGGTTACGCATTCTCGAAACCGGTTGGCCCTGAATCTGACTGCATAGAATAACAACAAAGAATGAAAGGAAATTTCCGTTAACACATTTAATTAAGTCCCCAGCAACTATAAAAGCTACGAAACAACAAAGCACAAGTGTACCTGTTCTGTGTGTGGAAGTGTGATTCAACGTACACATCTGGCACGGTTCTTCCACGATAAGACAAGATATTTTAAACACGATTTACACTGAAGTAATTAAAAAAATCAGAAATACTATGTTGCACATAGAAACCAGAATTTCAGTCAAATACAAGAACACGAACCAGATGCTTTGTTGACTGAACCTGTGACCAAGAGGCATAAGACATTTGAAATAAAAAAATTTCTTTACCTTCATATATATTGACAAAAAATACACTCTGATCATTAAAACATCCCCAATCGAATAACATATGGTGTCTTGCCCAAAAAGAACAACTAGTACTGTATCGACGTCTCAACAAGCACAGATCACGCCTAATTCAGAACTACCACTGCCCTCACCAACTTCTCAGCGCAACTGCCAGTGGAGGCGGCTGAATAATACTCTTTGGCGCAATCTCTGGCGCTGTGACTCAGTGTAGCCACCTTTCAGTATGTATTACATGTGATAAATGTTAGTGAGCATGTCGATGGATTTAACGGTTTTTCTTGTTTTTTCCTTAATTCGTTCGGCATTTTCACATGGTCCACTGGTAACAAAATAAATAACATTATTACAGACAGCACAGTGTTAAGCATCTTTTAAAAAAATTGTGCAAGTCCATATGTGCACATGGTCTGTAACACTTTTTTTTTGTACCTAGGGAAACGTTTTCTTAAGGATGTGATGTGGTGCACTGTTGCATCAGCCTATCACAGGATTTTCATTCTGAGCATTACTGCCACCAGAGACACACTTAAGATGAGATCCAGCTACCACTTTTTTTTTTAAATCATTATTCACCCAATCTTTACAAGGATCTGGCTCTTTGATTCAGGTTAGGAGCAGACTGCCAATCTCCAATCCATACAAAAACCTCTCAAAGTATGGAAAGCAAAGACCTTGCTGGAAAAGAGATTTTTTCACAGAACTGAAGTATGCATTTTGAAGCCTTTGTTCACTATACATCTCTCCCTCGAATGATCATTCCTGTATTATCCCTGAGTATTGATCATGACTGGCTGTGATGAAAATACAAACGTGTCTTTGTCATATACTTCGATGTTAACAGTCGCTGCACCAAGAATAATTCACATCTTGTCACAATTTTACATTTACCATCATCCTTCATTGACCATTATTCTCCACAGACCATCATTACAGCCACCAAAAATCTGCATTGACCATAATTCTCCTCTGGCAGTTTGTCCACTTACTACCACTCACCACTAACCATTACTCTCCATTTCCATTGACAACAATTGACTACTGAGCATCATTGGCCACTATCCATTCTTGATCAGTGATAATCCTTGACCACTGACAACCACTGATCACTGATCATCTTTGATCACTATCATTGACCATGGCTCATCATTCTCTCTAATAGTATGCAGGGTAATTATGGTATGAAATATCACATAAATCTACATTGATAATAATTCTCCACTGACATTCATTGTCTAGTGTTCTTCATTGACTACTGACCATCAGTCCCCAATGGCAATATTTGACAACTAACCATCATTGACCATCGAAAGTCATTGAACACTGACTATCACTGACCACTGACCATCATTGACTGTTACTATCAGTGACGAATGACCGTCATTGATCACTGATCACCATTGACCTCTGACCTCATTCTCTCTACCAAATAGCGTGCAGTGTAACTGTGGTCAGATATCCCACATCTGCCCCAGTTGCTGTACTGTGTCTCTATTAATATTCATCAGACATGTGCACAAAGCATCAAGAAATTATGTACAGTATTTCACCATGTTCTGCCTCATCATCATCATCATCAACATCTCTCTAGTTTATATACCACAGTAAATTCCCTCCCTCTGTAGTGAGGGAACAGGACTACACACATACACACACACACACACACACACACACACACACACACACACACACACACAAACACACACACACACACACACACACACACACACACACACACATCTCCTCAACTATTAAGTACTTTTGTAAGTTGATGAGTCACAGAAGTCTCTTCTCAACCCATTATAACCCACAGTGATTGCTTGGTGACCAGCCTGGTGATTGTACTAGCAAGGGAAGTTGCTACACGTCTTACAAGGCATTATCCTGTTGGTATGTTAAAGCACCTTGTAGTTGAAAGAACAGCAAAAGAATGGGTCTAAAAACATTCTGCAAGAATTTAGCACTGGTTATCAAGCCCTCCAGAATCGTCAAAGTTGAACAATAGTTGCAGCTTGTCACACCTCAGCTGATAAGTGCTCCTATGAGTCAGTGTGTCTTAGGTGAATGCACTCTGTAAGACAGCAGTCAAAGGTTAACATCGTACACACAAACGATATCTTTTGTATGCAGGTAGAAACTGCTTTCATCACTGAAGACCATGGCGTGCCATTCCATCTTCCAAGTGATCCTCTGACGGCATCAGTCTAGCTGTGCACCTCGATGCTGTAGCATGAGTGGAAGACAGGCTAAAGGTGTGTGTGTCAGTAGTCCCACTGCTAATAACTGATTTGCAACAGACCCTGGTCACATGTTCGGGTTCACAAGCCCTTCTCTCTGTGCTGCAGTAACTGTCGATCTGCAACTGCTGCCCTTGCAGTACTACGATCCCGGTGGGCATCTCTGCTGTATTGATCTCCAGAACCTTGTCTATGGGTGTGAGAAAGTTCATGTGATCACTGAATCAGCATCATTGCACAACTGAAGCAGCACATACAACATGTGCGACTGTTCTCAAAATCCAACCCCTCAAAAGGCCACAGTGTGATCCCTTTCAAACCTACGGAGTTGATTGAAGGAAGCAAGAGTGCATCTCCATGGTATGACTGCCTGCTTGCTTCAGTGCGTGCGCCACAATGAGCTTCCTGGCTGACTGCATTCATTATAAAAGGGTCATGGAATGTAGGCACCGTGCTAGCTATTCTACTGTGTTAACTGTTGGCAGTCGATGTTGAAACCATTATTAATATATCTACTACCCTTTGGGAGGCATATGCTATCATAGAATCAGATTTCACATTGCCTTTCCAGGTCTACTAATGCTTTCCGTGCACCATATATATACTAAGATTTTTTGAAGTTTGTACATGTTGACTATTACCTAAACACAAGATGTTCAGAATTTGCAAAACTTATTAATAAATGATTCTTTCCCAACCACAGAAACAACAGAATGTGAAGAAAGATCAGTTATTTACTACATTGCATTAATGCGGAAAACGTTTTCAGCACCATATTTCTGCCCTTGATTTGAAAAGAAATTTCAAATTTCTGAAGCCCAATAAATGTGAGTTGTTACTTCTTGTCCTTTAACATAACATTGAACTCAGAAAGTGTTGTCAGCAATCACATAATCCGAGGTCCTCAGCAACTGCACTGTCAGTGCATATTGCTAAATGACAGAGGCAGCTCAGCTCAGCCCACCCTACCAGTCTCACCTATGGGACCGCAAGCCGCCTCACTAGCTCACTACTCCCCACCACTCACAGCAATCGAAGCTCCCTACTCCCCACCACTCTGGCGGATCGGATTCCAAGGTAGCTCATCGCTTCCCACCGCTATTGTGGAAGAGACCGAGCGGAGCATGTGACATGGCGACTTGAAAAGTCACTCTGTTCTCTGAGCTTTTGGCACAGCGATTCAGCTTGCAATTCGCTTTCTTGACTGAGCGTCTCTCCATCCGAATTCGGCTCTAGCAGACATTGTTCTTTGTGGTATGTACAGTACATAATATTTGAACATATATGATAGTGCATGGTTTACACGTTGACTCAGGAGGAATGATCAATATTTAGGTATATGAACAGGAACGATCATATGAAGCAAAATAACTACATGTGGAAATTTGCCCTAATTGAAAAGATTTCGGAGACATAACACGTTTCATGTTGCTTTGTACGTTTTTCTTGAATAATTTTAACTCCACAGCCTCTAGAGAAAACAGTACAAAATTAAACTACATTAAATTTTCCGCAAGAGAAGTCTTAATCATTTTTTCTCTAATACTTGCAATTTGCCTAAAGAAAGCGTGAGAATACAGAAATCCTCGCGTGACGCGCATGCTCTCAGGCGTGAATAGCTTTTGTAGTCCAGTTTGAGGTAATTTTTTGACTTGACAGACCTCGTGTCTGATATCAGATTATTTCGTTTACACTACTGTGGTACTTTGTAAACGATAACAGTGTAGTGAATATTAAAGAAACCAAATATAATTGTCCATTAAATATGGTCCATCTCGGAAACCATTCAGAATCGGACATTTTTCCATATGAATAATCGTTCCTGTTATAACCTCGAATATTGACCATTCGCCCTGGGAAACCATGTATCTTATGCTTAATATTTTATTTATTCAATTAACTTGAACAGATTAATGCCTTCAGGATGATTCTTACATCAGATGAGAGTTTTATATGTAATTATAGAACTTATTACATCAGATACGTAAGAAAATAATCATATTTTTAATATATGTCTACTTCCGCCTGTCTCTCTGCCTGTATTAGGCATATGCTGTTTCGTGTTCTTGGTTGAAATTGTTGACTTTTCTCGATCCTCATAAATATCTTTCGCTCAAAGGCTAATAATCGTCATTTATTTTGGCATCTTTATTTTTCCATTCTTGTTACATTGTCCTTCCAGTTGTTTCCGTATTCTTTAATCTGCTCATATAAGCTTTTCGCTCGTAATTATTTTCTGGTATTTGAATTTATTCTCCCGTCAGACAGAATGTACTCAGCTACTCTTCATAGCGATTGGATGTCCGATAGCTGTTTTCTTTGTTCCTTTCTTTTTGTTACAGTCCACGACCCAATTCCAAATGTTGTAGATGGCGCAAATCTCATTTCGTAGAAATTAGCTAGAGATTCCTTTTTTTGTTTCAATTCCGAATGTTGTACTGATTGTTCCATTACTGTAATTAAATCTTTCTATCTACTTTTATACGCCCAATTCTGTCATGAATGAGATAGTATTTCCTATGAAGTTGAACGAGTTTACTCTTTCTATTTTCGGATCATGTATTATTTTGCTGGGAATTGTCTGCCGACCTATGAAAGCCATACCTTTTGTCTTATGCGAAGATACTAACAGATTGTATAGCATAGCTGCTGCGGATAAACAGCTCCTTGCGGTGTATTCTCGCTATCAGCAATCACAATTTGATCATCAGCAAACAGGTAATTTCTTTAACTGTAGTTTAAAAACCTTAATTTACCTCTCACTTGCCTCAGCGTGTCGTCAACATAAATAAAAAACACACACACACACACAAATTGCATCCTTCTCTTAGTCTCAAATTTGGCCATATCATCGATTTTCTGTTTCCAGCAATAGCGATGTCTGTTCCCTGGTTTCAGCAGACTGTGTTATGTACAACGGTGTTCCTCTTTTGCTTATTATCACACATAGCTTTTCTACATTTATAGAATACCTTCACATTGTCTATGAATAGTAAATGCATCTCCCTATTGAACTCTGTATTTCTCAACGATTTGTTGAACAGCGAACGTATTGCCTGTGGATGATCACGCTTTCCTAACACCTAATAAATCTTATAGCAGCATATTTTCAGTAATTAGCTGCTAGTCTCAGTGATAATGTTATAGATTATAATTTGTACCCACGTTTGGCAAGGAGATGCTCTTACAGATTATGCAATTACTTTTGTCTACTCTCTTGTAAACAGCTTGCTTTACAGTCCTCTGAAATTTTCTTAATTGTCCTAAATCTGTTAATATAGTTGTAATATCTGAATATCAGTGTGTAAGATTCACAGTTAATCAGTTCTGTGTTGATTCCACTGCTGTCCGGTGTTTTTCTATTTCTCATTTCATATATTGTAACTACCAATGACTTCATTTCTATTCTATCTGCTGTTGGCCCTTCCTCATCTTCATTTGCATGATATGAAGTAACGAATTTAAATAGAATTGAAAATGGTTTGAAAGGAGATTTGAATTTATTCAGTGCTATTTAGAACAATAGTACTGTTTCAGGACTAATAACAATAGCGCAAGCTATACTTTTGCTAAAAGTATTAATAACAGTAACGACGGTAGATGTCAGTAAAAGATATTTGGGATATGACAAATTTCTGGTAGGCTACTTAACTGTAAAGAGATAAGGAGTGTGTACAGAACAGGGCATCATTTTTGTTAGTTTAATAAATATTTCACCATCTATGTTTTGAAGCTGGGTAGGTAATTTGTTCTCTGAAATACTGAGGGAAATCGATTTCGAGTCGAGTTCCAGGTACTGAAAAGGACTTCATAAGAAGGTCAAGTACACAGACAGGATTTTGCTGCAATCGGAACGACTGTTTCTACTGTGTTGTCAAGGTAAGAGCCTTAAGGCCTCAGGAGCAGTAGTTATTATCAGCAGTAGTGGGTCAAAAATGAGCTTGATCATTTGGACTACGAAAGTCCTGTACAGTAAATTCCGATCTGATGGGTTTTTGACGGCTTTGTGAGATCACGACAGAATTTTTCGTGACCACCGTCATTGCGGTTCAATGACGTTCACCGCAGAAGTCAAGTACTAGTTTAGTTCCTCGTTTGGGACAATGGGATCAGCTGCTGATTCAACTTTGCTTGAACTTCACTTAATCATAAGTTTTCCCGTAGAACATCTGGTCTGTACGTTGTAAATTAATTTACTGACATGCCTTAGTTGTCGTTTCTCTCAGACAGATTGACTCTTTTTGCTTTCTGCTTGTGATCATTTTTTATTAGCTGTAAGTTCGATGTGCAGTGTCCCTGAGACTCATCTCTTTCGGCTCTTCCGCTAGACAAGATGCAGCTTTTCGTCCAGCTTTCCGGTCTTCGGAAGAGCATATTTATTGTGTAACCATTCCGGTCTTCGGGAGAGCATATTAATTGTTTAATCGATTTAGTTTGGTAGTAAATTCACGTAGTCTGTGTTTCATCTCCAGGAGTGGAGTGGGAGTCATCTCCCAAATTATCTCTTGTGCATCTGTTGAAAGATCAGGAACAATGATGTATTTAAATCCTCTATATATAGTCAATTACACTTTGTTCCTTGGATATTTTAAAGAATTCGTCATTAATATGACGTTGAGAGCTGATATTCCAGGCACAAATAACGCTTTTGTGGATTTCGTTGTATATATGTGTCTGAGACTGTGACTGTAGACTGCATTATGGGTAGGTGAAAGCTGAAATAGTGCTACATTTGAAGAGGAAAGTATAACTTGAATTTCACAGAAAAGGGGCAGAATATTTATATCAGCTTTACTAGCATTATGTGTATGCTCCTATGTCGAGTAGAAGTTTGAAATGTCAGCTCTCAAACAGGCTGCCCATTCTACTTTCGAAGATCTGTAGAGGACGCATATTAGACACATTCCGTTAAGAAACTTTATATCTACGAACAAATATTCGACTTCCTTGTGTTTATTACTATTGGATGTATCACTGTCTATAGAAAGTCAGTGTTTTTGTATGTCACAACTCCACTTCCTCGTCTGTTGATTTTGTGCTGTCTTAGGACTGTGGAGTATATATTTGCGGAACTGGAGAACATGCTTGACTTGAATCAGGTGTCCAAGTTCATTAGAAGTAATACTTGTATGCCGATATTTTGAGGCATATGGCAGAGTTCGTCGAAATGAGTTGAAAGTGACTGAATATTTACGAGAGCGACATGGAGTATTGTGCGTTTGTTGTAGAAGGCGCGAGGAAGTCGCTGGCAGATACGACATGTGACTGTCAATGTGGATGGTCCGCCCGCCCGGTAAAAACAGTGCGAAGAATGCGCCTCCGAGGGCCTGGAAGGCGGAAGTAGGACAGATCGGATCAGGTAGAAAGAAACCGTAGGCAGTTAGTGCGACCAAGATCAGCTGGTTTTGCAGCAGTCGTGTGACGAGGGACGTGCAGGCAGGAAGACGAGTCTCGGTAAGAACAAAAGTAATCTATACGTAACAGCAGCATTAATAAATTAAATATGATGGTGACAAGGATTATTACTAATGTTAGTAGCGTTAATGACATGTAACATCAATGATATGATGAAGGGTTGATAAACAAGAAATGGAAGAAAGAAAAATTAACATACTAAGTGCTAATCTAAATAAAAAATATTAATAAGAAGAAGTAAGTCAATAAGTACATGAGTAAATTGTGACGAGCTATCCTCTACAGTAAGAATACAGCCACATTGGTGGAACCAGTGGCTGCATGGGAAGACAAGTTCTTAGCCCCTAAAGCACAGGCTTTAGAGTGTATTTGCACAGCTTTTTCCCAGGCTTTATCCACACTAGTATCCTGCCATATCTTGTTATGTAGCGCAAATTCGGATATCAGATCATTCAAATTTTTTAATCTTTTAGCAGAGAAATCCTCGCGCATTGTCAGACTTGTCTTCATAAGTTTCTTCAATACTGTGAACGTTCCAGGCGTTCTCGTATATGATACAAACTTTACGATTGTGTTCTAGGATTCATAGGTCGCAACGTTACATCTCACTGTATAACTTACGATTACAGACTGTGCTGCATGTATATTTGTTCTCACTTTAAGTTTTTACTATTTGAAATTCTGTCTTAATAGTAAATGTTTTTTCCAACGTACTTTTCAGTGCTACAGAACAATAAGTCAGTCACTTCATCTTCGCCTAGAAAGATTGTGAGCCATGTACGGTACCATTGTTTTCAAAATGGAAAGAAAGGACAATGCCTCAACAGTCAGCAGAAAGTTTCCACGCCTTCTGGTTCATCATCGAACGTGAAGAGATATCTAAAATCTAAGCATTCTACAGTGTCTCTGGAACGATGTGCGTCAGGAGGCTGATCAAGATCGCCATCAATTGATGCAGAAATTTGAGAAACCACTTCTATCACGAGTTATTTCATAAAATTCAAAATAACTTGGCCGTCACTGTGTCTGCTGAGTGGACAAGTGTAATAGCATTAGTTTGTATGCATCACAGCTTATTTCATAGATAGGAAGAGTGAACTGAAGTCATATTTTTTAGAGTGCTCATAATATGAAGACAGATACGCTGCAGAAAACATCTTAAAATGGGTAAAATCTGTTATAGCCAAACACAAAATCAGTTTTCAAATCACTGCTATAGTAACAGACAATTTGTCAAGTATAAAATTAGCTGCAATGCTTGTGAAAGTAAGTCATGACCCTGGAAAGGTGGCAATTGTCGAAATGGAGAAATATTTAGATCACCGATATGTGCCTAGAAACACCGATACCTTAAACTGCTGGGAAACAAGAAAATTGTTGTGCCCAAATCAGTATCAAAGTATTATTATCTATCACAGGAACGTCAGTGCACTGTCAAAGAGTCTTTTCAAAAAACTGGACGAAAATACACTAAGATGAGAAACTGACGTACTTCGTCTAAACTAGCTCAAATTTTAAGTATAAATCACAATATTGATTAATTTTCCATTTTTGGGTACATATACGGTAACGCTCACTGTAAATAAAGATTGCAGATAAACTCAGTTACATATATGTTATGATCCTTATATTGTATTTTTTTCCAATAAAAATATCAAAAGAAAACAAGAATCAACTTTCATTCTTAAAATTCTTCCACTTAATAAACAAATATTTAGGATTATATTGTAATAGTTCTAATTTTCACAGTGGACGAAATTTAAAACTTTTTATATGTGATAACTACCAGGGAAATAACGAAATTATTAGTTCTCTCTATCTTTTCTTTCAAAACTGGACGCTGGACTCGCATTCAGGAGGACGACGGTTCAAACCCGCGTCCGGTCATCCTGATTTAGGTTTCCATGATTTCTCTAAAACGCTTCGGGTAAACGTCGGTATAGTTCCTTCGAAATGGCATGGCCGATTTCCTTCTCTATCCTTCCCTTAAGTTATGTTAAACACTAATCTCCTCCTCCTCCTCAAAACAGTACCAAATTAGTCAAAACGCAGGATTGGTGTCCTGAATTAAAACGACGATGTGCCTACCTTTCATTTATGTTTGTGAGTGAATGGTGAAAAACTAGTTCATTCCAGTGAGTGACCAGTTGTGATCTGATCTTTGAAAAGAACAGTTTTGCCCGTCTCTAGTATAGACGAAAACAAGAAAAAGTTGTCTAGTAAACATGGGCTCTAAAATGCTTACCTTAAGAGCTAAGAGCACTTGTTCGGTAGAAGACATGTGTTGCACAATAGCGAAGATAAAGAAGTTCGCCGGCCGCTGTAGCCGAGGGGTTCTAGGAGCTTCGGTCTGGAACCTCGCGACTGCTACGGTCGCAGGTTCGAATGCTGCTTCGGGCATGGATGTGTGTGACGTTCTTAGGTTAGTTAGGTTTAAGTAGTTGTAAGTTCTAGGGGACTAATGACCTCCGATGATAAGTCCCATAGTGCTCAGAGCCATTTGAGCCATAAACAAGTGCTCATGGCTCTTAAAGTATGCACCTTAGAGTCTGTGTTCGCCAGCCTTTCTTTCTTGTTTTCAACTGTATTACCACCTTTGACAAGTAAGCTGGGATCGTCTTACTACCTCTCTTGTTTTGTCATCTGCCTCTTTAAATTCATTTTTTTCATTTTTCAGTAATTACCACTAACATTCATGAGTATAATCTACATTTCCATAAAAGAGAGGGGTTGGCTCTCAGTCTTAATATCACCAGATCTGATTTTGTGCTTAGTTTTGTGTTTGTCAATAATTTCCTAATTTATATTGACCAAGCCTAGTTAATACTTTTGTTATAGGTAAAATCTTTAATTGTTCCATGACTTAGATTCCAATGTTAATCTTTGAACAAATATAAATTGTGTACTAATTATATAAATTTGGAGGAAGAACTACTAGGATTCTTAAAATATTTATTTGACTCTATTCGAAAACATATTAGCAAAGTGTGGCCTTAATTATTTCCAAAATAATTACGAGGTTTGCAAAAAGTATTGTTTGTATAAATACATCTGTTAATTTCATCATTTAAACAAATAATATGTCGTAACCCATGTAGTAGAAGAAGCTGTTAAAGGGAAGGAATTTTTCTGTATATTCATTTCATTGAATTAGTTTTCTTTCAACTGTAATTTCTGTAAATTAAACATCAAACTATGTATAGTTTTAGTGCTTTTTATTTTGAGGATGTATTAAGTCCCGAATTTTCTTCTGGAGATAGTCAGTCGACCTTTGATTTTCAGACGAATAACCTGTACTTACTAGATCAACAACAATGCATCAAGTTAACAGTGAAGTAAGTGTAACATAAATAGGCCGTATGTTAAAACAATGACAGTATCTGTTCAATAGTGTCACAAGTACTGTATTATTCTGCAAGACTTGTATGGTTAGCTTTTTATTGCTGATAGATGTTCAACGGTAATATTGGAGGGTTGTCAACAGTGAAGGTAAAGAACTGTGCTACTGTCGTCAACGTCGTTTACAGTAGTCAATGTTGAACGTCCACCCCCCCCCCCCCCCCCCATTTTTCATCCAGTATAACAACGGAGTATGTCGACGCCGAGGACTATCAACAAAGAAATAAAACAGGCCAATGACACACACCTAGCAAAATACGGAAAGCAAAGAACTTGCAGTCAAAGTGATTTGCTTCAAAATATAGAAAGAATGCTCACAGCTCTTAAGGAAAGTATTTTAGAGCCCTTGTATACTGTATTGTTTTGCTTCGAATGATAGTTCCTGTCCTATGTCTGAATATCGACCATTCCTCCCAGGACATCCACTACAAATATTATGACGTGAGTGTAAAAAGTACTGTGAAATCGGCGAGAGGACTGACTCGTGAGTTCCAAACTGCTATTAGCAGTCCATCTAGCACAAAGACAAAGTTAAAACGACTGGCATACTGTGGTCAAGCATCTTGTCACAAGCCACAAATTTCTGTAGTGAATGCTAAGTAACGATTGAGGTAATGTAAAGAGTGATGCCAGTGGAGAGTGGACTACTGGAAACGAGTGATTTTTAGTCACGAATCAGACCATGCCCTGTAGCAATCTGATCAAAATAGAGAAGGAATAACAGTAGAATATGCCCATCAGGACAGCTCATTGGCTTTAAACGTGGACAATTCGTTGGATCTCACAGAGGCAAAGGTACCCTTCGAAAGCTGCCCATGTGCACTGTTAGCTATGTGGTTGCGAAGTGGAAACGAGAAAGATAAATCACAGATAAACCAAGACGCGACAGACCTCGTGCACTGACTGACAGCGACCGTTGAAATTGCAAAGGTTGGTTGGGTTAAAGATTATTGGAAATAAGAGGAAGAATCGCACGTCATTTCCAGAATGCTATCAGGTAGTACAATGACTGTGGGTAGGAAATCAAAAAGAATGGGATTCAGTGCTCCGGCAGCTCCTCACAAGCCACATACACTCCTGGAAAGGGAAAAAAGAACACACTGACACCGGTGTGTCAGACCCACCATACTTGCTCCGGACACTGCGAGAGGGCAGTACAAGCAATGATCACACGCACGGCACAGCGGACACACCAGGAACCGCGGTGTTCGCCGTCGAATGGCGCTAGCTGCGCAGCATTTGTGCACCGCCGCCGTCAGTGTCACCCAGTTTGCCGTGGCATACGGAGCTCCATCGCAGTCTTTAACACTGGTAGCATGCCGCGACAGCGTGGACGTGAACCGTATGTGTAGTTGACGGACTTTGAGCGAGGGCGTATAGTGGGCATGCGGGAGGCCGGGTGGACGTACTGCCGAATTGCTCAACACGTGAGGCGTGAGGTCTGCACAGTACATCGATGTTGTCGCCAGTGGTCGGCGGAAGGTGCACGTGCCCGTCGACCTGGGACCGGACCGCAGCGACGCACAGATGCACGCCAAGACCGTAGGATCCTACGCAGTGCCGTAGGGGACCGCACCGCCACTTCCCAGCAAATTAGGGACACTGTTGCTCCTGGGGTATCGGCGAGGACCATTCGCAACCGTCTCCATGAAGCTGGGCTACGGTCCCGCACACCGTTAGGCCGTCTTCCGCTCACGCCCCAACATCGTGCAGCCCGCCTCCAGTGGTGTCGCGACAGGCGTGAATGGAGGGACGAATGGAGACGTGTCGTCTTCAGCGATGAGAGTCGCTTCTGCCTTGGTGCCAATGATGGTCGTATGCGTGCTTGGCGCCGTGCAGGTGAGCGCCACAATCAGGACTGCATACGACCGAGGCACACAGGGACAACACCCGGCATCATGGTGTGGGGAGCGATCTCCTACACTGGCCGTACTCCTCTGGTGATCGTCGAGGGGACACTGAATAGTGCACGGTACATCCAAAGTGTCATCGAACCCATCGTTCTACCATTCCTAGACCGGCAAGGGAACTTGCTGTTCCAACAGGACAATGCACGTCCGCATGTATCCCGTGCCACCCAACGTGCTCTAGAAGGTGTAAGTCAACTACCCTGGCCAGCAAGATCTCCGGATCTGTCCCCCATTGAGCATGTTTGGGACTGGATGAAGCGTCGTCTCACGCGGTCTCCACGTCCAACAGGAACGCTGGTCCAACTGAGGCGCCAGGTGGAAATGGCATGGCAAGCCGTTCCACAGGACTACATCCAGCATCTCTACGATCGTCTCCATGGGAGAATAGCAGCCTGCATTGCTGCGAAAGGTGGATATACACTGTACTACTGCCGAAATTTTGCATGCTCTGTTGCCTGTGTCTATGTGCCTGTGGTTCTGTCAGTGTGATCATGTGATGTATCTGACCCCAGGAATGTGTCAATAAAGTTTCCCCTTCCTGGGGCAATGAATTCTTGGTGTTCTTATTTCAATTTCCAGGAGTGTATATCTATGGTTATTGCTAAGCGACGCATGACTTGGTATAACGAGGGACATCATTGAGCAGTAGACGCTGAAAGCAAATAGTTTGGAGTAATGAATTGGGCATTACCCTGTGACAGTTGATTTAAGGGTTTTGGTTTGGAGAATGCCTGGAGATCGTTTTTTGCCATCGTGTGCAGTGCCAACAGTGAAGTACCGAGGAGATGATGTCACATTATTGGAGTGTTTTTCGTAGCTATTGCAGTTAAGCATTGTTAAATGAGGAAGGAAATGAACAAATGTTCCAGCGTTGTGTACTGCGTACAGTACAGGAAAACTTTGGAGACGGTGACTCATTGTATGAGCATGACATCTTTCATAGCGCAACATCCTTGAGACAGTGATCTGCAGGCAATAATCATTCCTGAAACGGACCGGCCTGCCTTGAGTGCCAACATAAACCCAATGGAGTCCCTTTGGAATGAAGCAGAATGTTGACGTGAGTCCAGATCCAAGCATCCAATACAACGTATTCTCCAACAATTTTACCTGCTTTTATCTAATTTCAACACATTCTACCCAAATTTCTATGGCTTACAATCCATAGGCCCAAGGAAAACAGTGGGTGCTGTACACTTCTTAAGGCCAAAGAAAATGGATAATATGCACTATTACTTTGCAGTCGCACTATTGGAGAAACTGAACGATTTTCATAGACCCAGACGAGCCTGTGTGTATCCTCATTTATCCTCTTTTTGTCGTTTTTCGCTCAGTTTTAAATATTTTCTACCAATTTTTGTAATTTTAGCGGGTTTAAGACGCATTTCATTTTGCTTACTCGAGTTCCAAATCACCACTCTCGACGAACTGTCACATCAACAAAGCGTCTCATTCCGTCGATCTCTTAATGCTATCAGTGAATGACATTGCTGCGTGGTCCTCTGTTTCAGTATCACTGCTAAACTACCCCCTCCATTACTTCGCAAGTGATGTATGCATGTGAATATATCGCGAACCCTGTAACACTGTCTATATCACGTAACACAATTACTGTTTCTTAGTGTAGGAGATAGTTATCAGCAGAGATCTATGCTCCTTAGCTGAAACACTTTATATTCAGTAGGAGTTTATTACAATTGCCCTTCTCTCCCTACATGGATGGGAGTCACAAAATATTCTCCCATTCCTAGGATAAAACCTGAGACTCACTCACCAACAACTTGTATTATAACTACCCCAAAAAACAAATCATAATCATAGCAGCACTATGATCTCTATTTCAAAACGAGGTGCCACTTCATTGACTCAATCGGCTGAGTATTCTTAGCAAAACTCTACACGGTCTCTCTAAGCATCTTATAACAATTCCTCTGTCTTCAACCAACCTTCCCTGTAACATTGTCTCCGATTTAATTTGGAACTAACCAGTAGTAGACGCTATTTTTGACTTCTCATGGAGGAACAAAATGAGCTTAGTCCCACGTAATCAACACACTTCAATATTTTGCTTTTTTAAAGAGCATAACGTGTGTTCGAAATTTGCACAACTGACCCACCTGCCTTGAGACCCAACATAAACCCAATGGAGAACCTTTGGAATGAAGAAGAATGTTGACGTGAGTCCAGATCCTAGCGCCCAATACAACTGTCTTTTGTGGTGTCGGGTCTTGACGAGGACTGTGCTGTCGTTTCTCCCCAGACATACAGACACCCCAAAGAAAGTGTCTGTTGCTGGTTCAAGCTGCCATGAAGGCAAAGGGAGGACACCCCCCCCCCCCCCCCCCCCCGAATTTAATGTCCACTAATAGGTTGCAGATGATTTTAGTCAGTTAGCGTAGTCACTTTCTGCTGGAGCACTTACATGGAAAACAGATCGAAACTCCATAACATTTATCTTCTGATCAGTAGTACTTTAAGCAAAAATTTAATTGTTAATTATGTATGGGTGTTACTCCCCAGTGGTCAGAATAAATGTGTAATTAATAAAAAAATTAGGGGATCTTTATTGGTGATTAGGCATGGGAGCGCATAGGAGTATGGATGCCACTGGTTTCCCGCTGCAGGGGTTGCTCGTCCTTGACCTTGACGGTTTCCGGTTTGGCGGGAACGGGTCGCGCTTGCGCAGTGCCGGGCAGGACCTACCGCACGCGCCGGCGTTGCGACGCTCCCGCTGCACCAGTGGCCGCCTGCCGGGGGGAGGAGCAGCGCAGCAACCCCCCACCACAGACCGGCCTATCGATTCTGCACGTGCCTGCTGCCGCTGACGTTGACGTCTGACGGATAAGGTGAGTGGCCGAGGGTGACAGTGGCACGCGCCCTGTTCAGCCTGGCTGGTTTCAGACTATTTGCACTTACAGTCCGGGCCTAGCTAGCTGAAGGAATTGTTACGCCAACATTTTTAGAACTACCATTCTGATGTATGTATGAATAGTTAATACTGCAGGGTCACTGCCAACCAGAACTGTAAAACCATCGTTAGCCACTGTAGACTATCATAAGTAAGCGTAAACTACGGTAGTTTTCCCAGTAGTCTTGGTCAGTTAAGGTCGTAACCGCGTTACTCGTACCTGTGTGTTGCATTTCTATAGGAAATTACCTCATAACGATGCTTTCTCTGTGTATGCGATCAGTCTCTTACCAGAGTCCCCAGAAACTGGAAATGGTGAACTGTCTAGACTCTGAGTGAGGGTATATAGAGAGCCACATAACCTACAGGATACTTTTGTTCTACATAGGTATCTTCCTGTATGTTACCTAAAAATGAACACCATTTATAGCAAAATTGAAATTGCATCAGTTTAATTGAGAGTTTATTCGAAAATTGTTTATTCAAAATATAAAACAAAGGGATGTTATAGACAGAAAGAGAAAATAAAAGAAGCCGCAAAACAAATATGTACATTCCGATGTACAAAAATGTGCATCGCTTCAATACTTTGTCAAATACATATAAAACATGTTTCTCTAATTCAAAGATCGCTTCTTATTTATCTGTCAGAACAGGATACTGTTGCCTTTGACCGTGTGAGGAATATTCTGTTGCGTAGGAAATATCAACAGTGTTTATACATATTTTCCTATGTTTGTGCTTGTAAACTGTACCGGCATTTGTTACTGAAAAGCGAAGAAGTTACGCAATTTACTGATTTTTATTACTTATAACGTGTAATTCGTATTCTGGAATGATATAAAATACCCAGTGGACTAACACTAAATGACGTGTGGATCCAATTATATACAAAACCAACAACCAAATGAACTAAAAAAGGAAGAGAAGTCGTCGGTTTCCAGTTTCTCTCTTACACGTTCATTTGTGTTTCTTTATGTACCAATACTACTGGTAATCCTAGCACTTACTATGATGTTACTTATGTATTCTAGCAAAACTACCGAACCCTAGTTGTGGTAGAGCGCAACTCTTCTTACAACGTTCTGAATAGAGATAGATGGAGAAGTTTTTTTTTTTTTTTTTGTTTTTTGTTTATTTCTCACTTCTCCTTGCATTGAGGCAACCACTCGTGCTTGGAAAGTTTGACAAGGACGCACGTGGAAGCGTTTTGTGCAAGCACTAGTTTCTGCTGAGATTACGTTAGGCTCTGACGATGGTTATTTGCTCGTTTCGCTTGGCTGAGATTTAGCTATCCGGAAAAAAGAAATAATTAGTAGATTTACTGCAGATCAATGGAGAAACGTACTTGAACCTCTTGTAATTTGTAACACCATTCATGAGACGCAGAAAAAATATAAAGAGACGATAACACCACGTGAATCTGTGAATCATTTCCTTCAGTTCACTCGACATACCGCTGCTACGAAGATTGCCTCAGAGCTAACGTTTGCTTATACAAGCCGGCACATTGTTCGCACACCCACTCAGACACGTGGACGTCGATGTGCATGCACAAGTTCGCATATTCCAGAGCTGACCAGACCTCACGCCGCCTGACAAGCCCGAATGCTTGCTCAAAATCACCCCACTGACATTCAAGCACGCATGCACAAACTACTTCAACATGAATGCTAGCCAAGTTTAAAGTAGCGTATGTGACCCCTGTAACATTGAACTGCAAACGAATACGTCTTTCTAGTTATAATGAAAATGTCATAACGCTCCCAGAGATGAGAAGAGTAGAGTAGATCCCACCTGTAAACACAATACGTGAAAGAGATTACCGACTGCGACACATATCTGACTGTTAAGAAAACAGTTGCGTAATCCTTTATAGGAGCTGCTGGATTTTAATTTTTTTCCGGACAAAAGCATAAAATTTCAGTGGTTAGTTGTATGCATATTAGTTCGTGTAACTTGGACATAACCAAGAATTGTAGGACATATACAGATGTGTGTCTTCTAGATTGATACGCATGTTTTAATAAACACGAATACTTTGTTTCCTGTACGCTGCCTGCGAGATATAGTCTGTAGACATTATACAACAACCTTAGGAAGCAAATAGTAAACATACAATTGTTGGTAAGAAGTGAAAACGTTTTAACGATAAGATTTCGTGCATTCAACCATATACAAATTACTTCTGATATTTCAGTCACCTTCTCATTTAACTGGAAGCGATAGTCACAGAAGATCTTAAACTTAATGTTCACATTCAAAAGAAAAGCGCAACTAGTTACTACAATTTAAACCATCAAATTATGCTAATGTGTATAAAAGATTTTCCAAAACCTGCATTCGTTTACGAATATGACGTTACCTTATTACCGAATAGCTTATGACTTGAACATAATGAATAACACCCTCCGATATAGGCACTAAATGAAGACAGTAGTATATTTCAATTTATATTGTAAGCTGTGTTCATGTACACTGCCTGACGAAAAAAAGTAAAGCACCCAGAAGGGGAGGGGCAAACAAAATGAATCTTTACGGCTTCGGAGCGTATGGGATGTTACTTCAAAAGATTAAAAATCTAGTCAAATTTACAAATACCGTGTTAGTATAAGCTGATTTATCCGTTTGATATTCCACCCATTCTGGTCTGGAGGCATGCCCTTGTCCCGTTGGGAATGGTGTCGTAAAGCCGTTGATTCCTCTTCTGAGGCGAGCTGACCCACAGCTGTTGTACTTGATGATGGACATTCTGGATAGTGGCACGGGGATGGCGTTGTCGTCCAAGCTGGACCCAATGATGTACTATTGCGGACATATCTAGGAAACTTGCTAGCCACAGGCGTACCTCAGCCTCGTGCAAATATTTCGTAGGGATACGTGTCATGTGAAGACGAGTATTATCCTGTTGAAAAATGGCACCACGATATTGTCGCATGATACTTCCACATGACCACGCAAGATGTCCGTGGCGTACCGGTGCCATCACATTTCTCTCTGTCACGCCCAGCAGTTACCTGCAGACATATCCGATGGCTCTCCACACTATGATGCTCTGTGCCTCACCACAACGTAGGAAGAATTGGATATTTCTTCAAGTCACCGCCATACTCGCCAACGACGGAATATATGGGATAATGCAGAACACAGTGGTATTAACTGCAGCCTACCCATCGGACAAAATTTCCTATGTGGCTGCTGCTTATCTCTGACCAATCAAGAAAGGTAACATAATGGCGCATGGGGTCCATTTCTTGTTGTCAAAAAACAGGCGTGCAGACATGAAGATATTATGATGTGCTTGGTACACAAATACGGTGGCGCCCCCTTGTGATGGCCAGGCTCCGTCGACCGCAACCTTCACGAGTATTGATGCCTTCACGTTCCCATGCAGCCGAACATCGGACCACTGTCACGTCTGGATGACCCTCAAATCTTTATATTGGACGATTCGAACAGCCGGCCAAACTGGAGACCGACAATAAGGCCCTTTCCAAATACTGTCAGATGCTGACAAGACTGCCACAGACTAGTACACGCCATCACTGAGTCCTTCGCACTGATCACACAAAGTCTGCATTGCAACAAGACATAAACAACACTAATGCCCTCTGGTACCCGTTCTTCCTGTCACAGAGAACTACAGCTCTAGCCCTTTACATACCCGCCGATAGTGTATATATGTAGAAAGTTTCTGCCAGGTCGCGTAGTAACTACACAAACAAATGAATACACTAACAGAATACGACAAACAAAAGTAAGAGATAAATTCAATGTTATCAGAAATTTAAGTTTTTGTCATTTCTAACTGAAGCCAATATGTGTTCCCTGTTTTCCATGCGTAAAATACTTCATGTGACAAATAACTGAAAGTATTTTCTTCATAACTGTTATCCTCCGTGGAAGTGACGAATAATTGGAAGACCATCTAAATGGATTGAATATTCTAATGAGTAAGACATTATCTATTGGGAGTAAACCAAAAGAAGACAAAAGTAATGAGGATTAGCAGGAAGAAGATTAGCACTGAACGTAACATTAAATTTAGGATACAAGAAGTAGACGAAGTATAGGAACTTGCTACCTACGTCTATAACACCTTAGTCATCAACAATATATTTTACTTCACTATTCACTAGTCTGTCAACGTTGGGGTGATTTTTCGATTCCATTATTGTAGAAATCACGTGGTTATGAGGCGAAGATTTCCTCTAGCCGTTTTCGGAACGTATTTTCGTTCGGAAAGGAAGTTCCCTGAAGGTTGTTCGATTGAGAGTGGAAAAGGTGAAAGTCTGGGAGTACACGGTGAGGATAATAAGGTGGGTGGGAAAGGGCTTCTGAATCCAGTTTCTGTATAGTGGTTTTGGTAGCGTAGCAGAAAACGGATGTGCATTACCGTGGAGTAGCATCACTTTACGCAGTCTTCCTGGTCGTTGCTCTGCAAGATGTCCCAGTTGCTAACAGCAACTGTCAAGAACGATGATTACACCTCTGAGATTCAGTTCGTAGTACGTATATCACACCGTCACCGTTCCACCAAATGCATAACATTATCTTTTGTGGGTGCACGCAGGTCTTTGTACGGAGAGTTGCTGCTTTGTTTTGGCTTAACCATTTGTTTCTTTTCCTTATATTAGCATAAAGACGACATTTCTTGTCACTAGCAGCGACACAGGTCAGGAATTCATGACGAACGAGCGGAGATGCACATATAGCCACCCACTGGTTTTTGTGGTTTTGGATTAGAGCATTCGGTACCCACGTACCTGATTTTTGGATCTTACTCCTTGCATTAAATTGTTGGACTAAGGTGGAATTATCACAGTTCATCGCATTGGACAGTTCTCCAGTACGCTGATGTGAATCATTGTGCGTTCAAACGACCTTCATCAAACCTGGAAGGTCTTTCTGAACGTGGAGAATCACTGATGTCAAAAACTTTCTCCAAAACAACGAGAAAACCGTTTTCTTGCCGTGATCTGTCCAGTGTCATTATCTCCATACAAGCTGCAAATTTTTCTGAATGCTTCCGCTCCTGCCACCCCTGTATTGAACTCGAACAGAAGAATGTGTTGGAAATTATTCTATGTCTCCTCTTTGCACTCTTTCTAGCGTCCACAGTTCCACCCACTAACTCGAAATAACAAAATGACAATATATAAACTGCTGAGCGGTTCTAGGCACTTCAGTCTGCAACCGCGCGACCGCTACGGTCGCCGGTTCGAATCCTGCCTCGGGCATGGATATGCGTGATGTCATTACGTTAGTTAAGTTTAAGTAGTTCTGCGTTCTAGGGGACTGATGACGTCAGATGTTAAATTCCATAGTTCTCAGAGCCATTTGAACCATTTTTGAACAATATGTAAACTCAAATAGCACAGCGAACTACAAATAAAATATGACAGTCAATAATAGAATCCGAAATAACAACATGCAAAATAAAATCACTATGAACTTATGCATTAACCCAATAGAAATAGTGAAGGAATTCTGGGACCTTAGAAGTAAAATAATACACGAGGAAAGAAGCAAAGAGCATGTAAATTGCAGATCGGCACAATCGAAAAGTGTATTCACATTCAAAAGAAGTCTGCCAGTATGAAATGTCGGCCATAATATAAGGAAGGAATTTCTGACAATGTACGTTTGGCGCACAGCATTATAGGAAAGTGAATGGTGGACTGCGGTAAGACCAGAGAAGAACAGAATCGAAACGTTTGAGGTGTGCTGGAATAGAAGAATGTTGAAATTTACGTGGACTCATAATATTTGCAATGAAGAAGCTAGCCACAGAATTTTTGGAGGAAAAAGCATGTGAAAAACATTGATAGAAAGAAGGGACAGAATTATAGGGCAAATCTGGCGTTGAGGAATAATTAAGGAATAACTTCCATGGTACTTGAGGGAGCTTCGGAGGGTAAAAACCGTAGGTGAAGACAGAGTTTGGAACACGTTCAACTACTGTAAAATAAAGCTGTTAGCAGATAGAGGAATTTTTAGCGGCCACGTCAGACTAGTCAGAATAATGACGATCAACCTTCTGCTCTCACCTCAAATAATGAAAAGCAGCTTGTGACGAGTATGTAAGTACTACTTATATGTGATATGTGTGGGTGGCCTAGAGCAGTTTGAAGTATTCCTTGACTTTTAGCGCTATTAGTAAACCTCTTCCAGTTAATTTTTTGATGGAAGAAGAGCCAAAATTTACATGGGACTTAACGATACTACTCTAATTCTAATGGGATATAAAGAGGCTTCTGGAAGTGACAATACTTGAGAAGAGAGTACGGTCTAGTCCAGGGACGCCTAAGACTTTGGTATGCAGCCACCTACTGCACAAGGCTTAGTCTCATATTTCTGAACAACACATATAAAAAAATTGAAACAGATTTTCAGTATTAGTTAATTATTTTTGTTGCACTGAAAACATTATGCAGTTTTTGTCTGGTTCGAACTGTGGACAGATGGACAGACGCCGACAATTTCACAGACTATTGCAATTATTTAATTATATTTTATTACATTTTTAACCTTATCATCCTTCCTAAGGAAAGCAGTGTGAAGGTCCTGGGCAGTGTGACCATAAAATAGTTTGTCTTATAAACAGGAATTATGCTGTTGATCAGGTCATTTCATCTGCATCTGAAACAGCAAATGCTCTCATAAACAGCTCGAAGACAGTTAGGCTCTCAGTGTCCTTAAAACGTTTAGGAAACTGTCACTGTACTTGTTTGAAGGCCATAATGAATTCTTCAAACCTTGAGAACCCGTTAACATCAGTGAGCTTAGGGATGGGCAGTATTTTTTGTCAGACGGTACTCTTTTTAAATACATTCCATCAAATAAGAAATAAATTTTCACAAACTTACATTGTTTTACTGTGGCCTCTGTGAAGTCAAGTACACTTAAAAAGCGATGTTTGCAGTCCATTCTGGATGTTATAATTTTCTTTCCTGTTTCCCTTTTCCTTCATAAATTCGACAACAGTCGATTCTAAATGGAAAAATCCTTACATGCATCCTACGGGACTAAACCAAAGTATTTGGTAGTAACACAAAGTTTCGATAGCATTCTATCAGTTCCGTCAGAAACACTTGAAACTAGCAATTTAACAAGGCATGTTACTACAGAAAATTTACTATTTGTAACACCAATATCATGACAATGTGCTTCTTGGTATATAGAACAATGAAGCCCTTCCATTAGTACTCCTAATTTTTGCTCTTTCATCGTCAACTACATCTCTAAATGATTTCTGAATAGGGAAATAAGTACTGGGGCAAAGCAAATAAGAGGAAAATTTGCTGGTGTTGGTTGAAAACATGCATACATTCAGGGACACATTTTTGTTATGCTCAGTATAATCAGTCCTGAGAAACCCACCACCTCTCCCATCCACTTGATTTATGACCCTCTGGGGAAAATCAATCCTTCTGAGGAACCCTCCACATCTCCGCATCCTCCTCTCTTATCCTTAACTTATTCTGTTGCTTTTTCACCCTTCGCCACCTCCCTGGGAAATCCCAAGCCTTTCTCTTTCTCCTTCCGACCAGAAAGCAATTGCCAAGAAAATTGCTGTCTGTGCAGAACTGTTTGTGTAGAAGGTGCAAGTATTACTCTTCCAGCAACTATGTAAACTAATTATGTAATTACATTGCTGCAGATTGGAGGCATTGTTGTGTTGGAAAATTGTGTGTGTGTGTGTGTGTGTGTGTGTGTGTGTGTGTGTGTGTGTAAGTATGTCAGTGTCTGTGTCTGTTTTGAATAGGAATGTGCAAATGGATAAATAATTGCTTGAATAACTTAAAAATTGATTGGAAAGAGCAGTTGAGAAAATCTTGAAGGTAATTCACGACTCTGTAAACAATCTTAGGTGAACTTTAACTGAGGCCAATATCAACAGAACTTGAATATCATTACATTCAAGATCAGTGAACATAATCTGCATGAAGTACTGTTGCTTCCAATGGTTTCTCTATGCATCTTCTAACACAAAAATGGTTCAAATGGCTCTGAGCACAATGCGACTTAACCTTGGAGGTCATCAGTCGCCTAGAACTTAGAACTAATCAAACCTAACTAACCTAAGTACATCACACACATCCATGCCAGAGGCAGGATTCGAACCTGCGACCGTAGCGGCCGCTCGGTTCCAGACTGTAGTGCCTAGAACCGCACGGCCACTTCGGCCGGCAACTTCTAACAGTTCTTCTGTCTTCAACCAAACCATCCTGTAACATTGGCTCTGATTTAATTTGGAACCAACCAGAAGTAGCAGGGCACGATACACGCTACTTTTAACTTCTAGTGGTGGAACAAAATGAGCTTAGTGCCACGTAATCAGTATACTTCGATATTTTGCTTTCGGAAAGAGCATGACGTCTGTTCCAAATTTGCACAACTGACCGACGCTAGCAATCTAGACCGGCATTCTCATTCCTATACTGAAACCGCCATTCTTCGAATACTATTATGTACTAGTCACGCACCCAAATGCTCACGATCGCTCTAGACACATGCATATTGAGGAGGTTAGGACTCCTTATTGCTTTATAGTACATAGTAGCCTGATACATTTGAGAGTGGTGTGGTGATAGAAAAGACGGTTAAGAAGCAGAAGGAACATATGGTTTCTGCATGATGGAGCTCCAGGTGGAAATAGTTTGAAATATGTTACGTAAATCACTTGTGACATCAACTCTTTAATATTGTTTAAGAAGGTTCTGCGAAGAGAGAAATGATCGTCGAACATAAACACACACTTCAGTATGCTGTAACGTTAAAGCGGTGTAATACAAAATGGTTCAAATGGCTGTGAGCACTATGGGATTTGACACCTGAAGTCATTAGTCCCCTAGAACGTAGAACTACTTAAACCTAACTAACCTAAGGACATCACACACATCCATGCCCGAGGCAGGATTCGAATCTGTGACAGTAGCAGTCACGCGGTTCCAGACTGAAGCGCCTAGAACCGCTCGGCCACTGCGACCAGCGAAGCGGTGTAATGCAACACAGTTAATATTCCAATGCAGTAAAAACATTTCCCACACCTGACATGTATTCACCCTACAAGTTTTCTGTCCTCCTCACTAAAGTGAGTAAGATCAAGATAATAAAACTAGTAGATTCTACAGAAAAGGGGAAGAACCGTCGATCCTTTAAGGTGCATGCACTTCACAGCTTTCTGGAGGTGTATAGCGCCCACTTTTAACGTCGATTATGGTTCGCAAATAGTGCTAAGCTAACATTAGTCCTATAAATTGATCATCATCAATGAAAAATGCAGGAAACAACTACATTATATGTGGAAAAAGACACATACATAGTAGTGGTATTTGACATTTGAAGTTACACATCGTGCTGCACTAACTCTTGGTCTATGATCCGAGATACAGTAAGAGACAAAGAAACTGGTACACCTGATAAATATCGTAAAGGACCCCGGCTATCATGCAATAGTGCCGCAACACGACGTGGCATGGAATCAACTAATGTCTGACGTAGTGCTGGAGGGGATTAACACAATGAATTCTGCAGAGCTGTCCATAAATCCGTAAGAGTACGAGGGTGTGGAGATGTCTTGTCTTCTGAACAGCACGTTACAAGGCTCCCCAGATATGTTCAATAATGTTCATGTCTGGAGAGTTTGCTGGCCAACGGAAGTGTTTAAACACAGAAGAGTGTTCCTGCAGCCACTCTGTAGCAGTTGTGGACGTGTTGGGTTTCGCATTGTCCTGCTGGAATTACCCAGGTCCGTCGGAGTGCACAAAGAACATTATTGGAAACAGGTGATTGACGGAGTCGTATTCGTATCTAGACGTATCAGGGGTCCCATATCACTTTAACTGCACACGCCCTACACAATTACAGAACCTCCACTAACTTGAGCAGTCCCCTGCTGACATGCGCGGTCCATAGATTTATTAGGTTGTTTCGACACCAGCGTACCCGTACACGTCCATCCACTCGATAGAATTTGAAACGAGACTAGTCTGACCAGGCAACATGTTTACAGCCAACAACAGTCCAATGTCGGTGTTGATGGGTCCAGACGAGTTGCGAAGCTTAGTGTCGTGCAGTCATCAAGGGTACACGAGTGGGCTTCATTTGTGAAAGTCCATATCCACGATTTGTTATATCCATTCTTTTGGTAGGAGATCTCTGTACCGCAACAAAACAGCCTGAAGATGTCGCAATGGAGCGTTGAAACTGGTAGCGACAAAATAAAATAAAATCGTATGGACGACTGTAGGTGTTTCTATTTCTTGTCATTATATCCATGATGGTTCGTTGAATATTTCTCATACTGACACTTGTTGATGGCCCAGCATTCCAATCTACCGCAATTAACGGAAGGGTTGCATTTCTGTCACGTTAAATGATTGTCTTCAATCATCTTTGATCCCGTTTTTGCAGGATCTTTTTCTGGAAGCAGCGATTGCCTTTCGCGGGCAAGTGCTCTACCAGCCATGTTCACATTATTGATGTTCCTGGCTGCCATGCTATCTAAGGGTGTTTCCAAAGACATCTTCATCAGATTGAAAATAGTAAAAACAGGTATCGTGAACTTCTGAAGAAAATGGGTTGAAATCTGTTGAAACCATGGTTAATATTAATTTAAAGTCTCCATTTATTTCAGCTACCTGGCTGTCTAATTCTCTTGATATCCTCGCATGTTCTTTATCAATCGATTGTTATTACAGTACACCAGCCCATATTAGTGGAGTCTTCCTAACCCTTTCATCTGCTGGTGCGCTGTTGATTATCACGTAGAAGCAGACCCTGTGCTTTACAATACTTCTTTCAGATAATCTCGGCGGTATACAGTACCTTTTCGAATCGCTAACTGAAAATTCCTGCAGTCTGTTCTCGAATATGATTGGCTGGTAGACCTAAACGTAAAATAAGTTCCTAGAACTGAGGAGAATCAAGACAGCTAACCGATGTGCGTGTTCACATACCGCATTTTTTTCGGGCCCTATACACATGTAAATAATTTCGCTACTTCTCTGAAATGCCTATAGGTTGTAGTTTAAAGTTACTCGGGTCAGTGTTGTGCCATGTGGCTGGGAGGTGAAGATACTATGTCCAGTCATAAGGGAAGTATAGATTCTCCGATTTCAACACGGAAAATAGCGACTTCAAAGTATGTCCACCCATAGGAGTATGGAAGGTTTTGTGTGTAAAATAAGGAAGATACAGATTTTCTGTGGAAAATTTATATATCCAGTGCCATAGTTGTCATGAGGTGGTATTTCCGATAATTCTCTTATTGCAGAATATCTCCAGATTGGCGTTGGAATCGTAATATTTAAGTACAATTACAGTGATAAATAAGTGTTTGGTTTCCTAAAACTACTTGCTTCGTGTCCAGGTGTGTGTGCAGAGGTAGCTGGTGGATGGAATGAAAGAACATTTACATCTCAAGCCGTGTGCCGCCACTGAACTTCCTGAACCAGTTAGGTGGGGTATGCATGTGAATTTGACCTAACTTTATCGCCTTCTAGGTGAGTGCACAGTGAACTAACACACAGTACGAAATGGACAGCCTTTGCTGTCATGTATGCTACTATTATTCTCTGACGATTTTTACATGAACTGATTTGGTGTGTGTTACACTGGACGACTATCCCTCCCCCTCCCCACCCCTTCCCATGCAAATTAATTTGTTGATTGCTTGTCAGTCATTCCGGCTTCTGAGCGTCCCGTCTGCCGACATGTGGATGCCAGGAGATGGGTCTCAGTGGCCTACTGTATGATCTCTCACATGTAACTTTGACAACAAATGCGGAATGGATCATGGTTTAAGTATATGCGTTTGGAATGTGGCACATCCATGTGGCGTCAGCTGCTGTGTGTGACGTTGAGTGCTTCTCAATATATCGCAGTGGACTCTATCTGGCAGCGGAAAGGTGGAGTAGTATTTGTTTGAAAGAAGGTGGATTTGGCTATCCTGTGATGCGGCAGACCCTTTCTATAGTGGTTTAAAATACACTTAAGAGACTTGTAGGTGGTTGGGAACCACACAAATGTGACCCCATAAAATATCTCCAAAATTTGAAAGTTTTATACAGTACTGCTTCCAGTCATGATGTCGTACTCCCAATTGATCTGTTTATTAATACCAATAGTGGTATTGTAAGCACGCTCCAGTCAAACCCCTACCCAGTCTCCTGCAAGATGTTTAAGGACATAATGCCAGTGAGCTGAACTATAAAATCATCACACCCATTTTCAGTTTCCTCCAACATCATGAATTTTTCGCCGAACGACCTACCTGTGCCAGTATACACCATAGGAGACAAGGAAAACTCAGAAGGGAGAGAGTAGCGTTCAGAGACAGTTGCACGATCGAATCCCTGATAGCCTCAGAACTTCCACCAAATATGCCAGTCCTAATGTCAACTAATAGGAACCGGGGAAAAAGTGTCACACACTGATGGCATTGCCTTAATTAATTAGCCAACGACTTTGATGGAGTTGGGGTAGCGTAAAAGGCTTATTTCCAAGACTTCCACAGCTCATCATTCTGAGGAGTGGAGGGGATTTACCAGGTATCCGATACTTCCTTCAGGATAGAAGAGAGGTTATTGCTTTTACCGATGCCATACGGCAGATGCTCGCTGGTCAGAAAGTAATCACCTGATAAATGGAAAGTGTGTGTGTGTGTGTGTGTGTGAGAGAGAGAGAGAGAGAGAGAGAGAGAGAGAGAGAGAGAGACAGAGACAGAGAGCGAGCGAGCTTCGACAGGAATTTCCTCCTACTGAATGTCATAGGAGGCCACTGCAAACAAATCGGACGATGGCCACAGGTTGACCTAATGGCCGGGCAACAACAACAAAAAAAAAATTGTTGTTAGCATCAGCAGACAACGCCCTTTCTGCGACTAAATATTCTAAGCAGTGATTAACTGTCTTCGAGGGTCTGGCACGGTAGTTGTGAGTACACGAGGAGACTGGCACTTGAAATCTGATGTGGTCGACACAATCGTTTCTCTTCTGTGTTATGTTGTCTGAGGGACGAGTGGGGCATGGTGTGGACTTGCACAATTTTACTGACACAATTCGCAGTTTTTCTGGCAGATATGTTTAGCGCAGACTGTAACAGTGTAATTAAATGTTGTGTTTTATTTTGTGTCTATTTCATGATGGTATGCCTTGCATGATCAGAAAAAAGTTATTTATTTTCATATTTAAGTACTTATTTTCGATGTATGTTACAAGACCTGCCTCATCCAGTTGATAATGATGAACTTTTCCCACTAAATAAAGAGAACCAACCACAGCAAATCAGTACGAAAATTGAATTTTATAAATAAACAATATATTACTTTATTCTCTGCAATGTACTTGCATTTCTTCTTGTGGGATCCTTCCAGTCCACGATCTCAAGACAGAATGAGCGATTTTACCTACAAACTTTTTCCCTGAGGTGTGGAGTTTTGGGGGCAAAGGGGGGGGGGGGGGGGAGGTGTTGCATCCGCTGGTGGTGGCACTGTACAATAGCCTAGCCGATCGCTCCATATGAAGGTGAGTGCACACATTAACATTATCCAACAAGACAACACCTCCAATCTGCAGCAGTGTAATTGCATCATTAGGATACGTAGTTGCTAAAGGGTAATATCTGCACATTCCACACCAACAGTTCTGTACAGACAGAGCCATTTTCCCAGCTATTGTTTTATGGTTGGGGAGATGGGAGATAAAGGCTGTTTCTTTCCCAGAGGCGAAAGGGGAGGGTGACAAAGCATCACAGTAGGTTAAAGGATGGGAGGGTGATGGGAGAGGGGTAGGGGGGGGGGATTTGTGAAGGATATAATATTCCCCATGAGGTCATAAATCAAGAGGTGGGGAGGGTTAGAGGATTTCTCAGTGGGATTGATTATCCCCAGGGGGTAATAAATCAATTAGCATAACAATAGGTTTACCCCTGAATGCATGCATGTGTGCAACTACACTAACAAATTGTACTTGTGTCAGATTTGCCCCAATACTGATGTAATGTCATTCAATAGAAGATTTGCAGTACATGTAGATCAAGTGACTGCATGATTTAAAGTGAGAATCCTCAGTTCTTCTCTTCTGTCATTCATATTCACAAGACATTTGACAATAGATGGGTAGACTGCCTCTTATGTGCAAACAGCAATTGGATATGTGAACATTTGTTTAACCAACGAATAGTGGAGGGTTAACAACCTGATACCAAGATTCTGCCGAATTGATTAATGTCGGGCCGACCGAAAAATGCCAAGACAGACAGAGCCTCGTCTCCAACGTCACCCACATATTTTGCTCGTGTGGCGTTTGGCATGCTGTCGCCTGTTGCCGACCCTGCTTTACAGGCAGGAGTATGTCTCCCTCTGCCATACCCGCAGCTCCCATAGTCACATGGAACTTGTTCATGTCTTGTCGTATGGACAAAGCAGAGTTGGTTTTGTGACACATTACTGGCCACAGCAAAAGAGGTTTAAATGTATTCGATCCTCGAACTTTATTGTTATCCTTAAAATTACTTTTCTTTATGTCAATATGATTGTCTTGTTTATACTAATATCTAGAAAACCATTACACAAACGTTTGTGTCAGTATTTCGCTTACGATAACAACACCAGGGCACTATGTGAGTTGAACATATTGTTAAACTGTAATCGGTTCAGTTGCAAATACATGTAGTATCCTTAACAGTATCATCCATAGAAGGGTAAAGAGATATGCAATAAAGCATATGGTTCACACCTTAATGCATATGCGAAAATATTATAATATTTCGTGCAGTGTACTTCTTTGAACATAGAATGAAACACACCAACAATGACATCGTTACTGCCTTTGTGCTGTTCCACATCTGTCTAACAGCATAATTATGAACAAACATAGAGATATGTTTCCTACTCATCATCTTCAGGAGGCCTTGTATCTGTAGGAGGCCTATGAACACTTTCTACACCTACCTGGTACACCGCCTGAAGTCGACGAATTGGAGACTTGTCGAAACAATGTTTAGAGACAAGGTATTACTTGGCTGACTATCTTACAAAAGTTCATCAGTTGAATTAGAGAACGAAAACTGCTTCTTTCAAACCATAATTTAGTGTCCTTCAGCTCTTCATTGAAAATGTGCTCATGATATATACTACCAAATTTTCGCAACCTGCTACAATTCTACTGTTCTTTAAACTAAAACAGTGGTAATAAATAAAGTGAAGTTTACAGAGTCTTCATGAATCGCTAATGTACAATTCAATCAAGTCTTACATTTCTGAGAAACTGAAAGCTGACGTCTTTCTTTTGTCTAATAAAATCAGTGTAACATTTTCGGTGTTAACAGCACGGGGTCGGGTAAATGAGCAACATACTATAAATGTAGCTCAATAACACGTCTCATGCGAGGTTCCACATAGCTTCGCTTACCACTCCTTGGCCAACTTGTCAGTAGGATCGTTAGATTTTGCCGAGTTTCCTGGCATTTGATGAACATTACGTGGTATGGCTACATTAACAAATGCAATTAATAAAATAGGAAACGTTGGTAATTGAAGAAGACAAATATCTATGATTAAAATTAAATAACCTTTATCGTATTTAAGGAAACTGAATTCACTAGTGAACGGTGGCCTCATAATAAGAGATAAATATAAACAGTCTTGACAGTAACTCTTCGTCAGGAAGGTTGTAATATTTCTGGCTTAGTCAACCATCATATTAGGCTCCAAGAAGCTGTTACCAGAGCAGTGGAGATGCAAGAAGTATATAGAAGACGAAATGTGGTGTGCGGTACCTGGGACAGATGTTAGATTCGGTACTAGACTTGGCCAATGTTTCTATGTTTCGATACAGTGTATCGATACGTGGAACTGTTTCAGTGTTTCGGAATGGTTGTGGTTCACTGTTTCGAAACAGTGGTGTTTCATTCCGCCCCTGTCTCGGATAACCGGACCAGATTCGACCTCGAGCCAGACACAGAAACTGTATCGTTGTTTCAAAATAAGGCTGTTTCAGTCCACCGCTGCTTGGAACGGTCTAATTGTGTCGAAACAGTGATGTTTCATTCCGCTCTGTGTCGGGCTCAGCACAGGTACTGAAACACAAAATACCACTTTGTGAAACACTTTCAAGAGTGTCTAAATCTCTTTGACAAGCAATAACATGAAGCTTAAGATATCCGAAAATAAAGCTTCGTTCTATCTGACTGTCCTATTCCGAAAAGGCGTAACATCTGCTTTATAAACACTAAACAAACAATAAAACAACGCATACTATTCACATTCAAAATAATAAATATGTGAAAATCATTCAGTTAAATTACACTTTTTTTACAACATACGCTTCAGTGTTCATGTACAAGTAATCATATTGAGAAACAAAGTAAGGCATTTTGAATAAAAAAAAGGCGTAGAGTGACAGTTATTAGACACATACATAAATTTGATGTTAGGTATAATTGCAAGCAATCTGTTTGACATATCACTGATAGTGTAATGGTGAACAGGAAGGGCTTGGAAGCAAGGCGAAATTATAGTAACGGTTCGGAACACCTTGAAAGACAAAATTTTTTCTGTTATATTTTGTTATTCATTCGAATTATTTGGCATTATTTGTGAGTCTATAGTCACAGATGCCTATTATCCCCAATGATTCCCTTTGTGTGCATGGAAATTAGCAGGATGGATATATTACCCATACTAACGGAATGTGGGAATCCCAGTAGCATTTTCGTTGTTTCTGCAGTTTGCTCCCACCTCCAGTTCGGTTCGTGGTGGTTCTTCTGTCTTCAACTATGGCTGTCCTCAGCCAATTGAAAAGTATGAAAGTCATACAACACGAAAGCAGCGCATTTGCTTCAGGAAATACGAAATTGTCGAGACGCCTAGGTGTTAGTTTCATATTTTCTACGATATGATTAGCGCTCTCGCACCACATTTGTATTTATATAAAGTAGACATTCAAGATGATAAAATGGGTAGGTTTATTAGATTACAAAACACAAACTGTTTCACTGTTTCGAAACAGCGTACAGAAACATTACATTGTACTGTTTCATTTGTTTCGAGACAGTTACGTGTTACAGTTTGCCCATCTCTATACGGTACCATTCCAGTGAGAAAGACCGCCTGCAAATGCTACTGCTCTGTGATTGGCGGCTGTGGTCGAAGCAAGGGCGCCAAAACGCTGAAGTATAGTTATTATTATTAAACTACTCATTGGAATGACTATTTTTAATATAAGTATCTCTCAAAAGCTAACTATCAATCAGTCACCTTAGAATTATTAAAAACATTTTAAATCAAACAAAAGACTCTAAATTGCAGACGAAGCACTTCGGAAGTGTTCGGGTATGGAGCGCGAAGTGTTTCGGACTGTTCATCACTTGGATTGGGCAGTCGACAAGAACAGAAATGTTGTCTGTCTTGGGATGTGTTTCAAATTTTTATTTAAGTTCCTGTTCGTCACTCGGTATAAGGCAGTCGAGATCTAAAGTCATGTTGTCTGTGGCAGGATATGTTTGCCAGTATTCACTAGTAAAAGATTAACTTCGGTAGCTATGAGGCACTGACACGTGCCGCAAACAGTGTATAGACACATTTTTGTAAACATTGTGTTTGATCATGTACTTCGCTGTATCAGAAGGTGTTGTGTTAAAAGAATGTAGTCTTCTCGTGTGGCTGTATTAAAATACACGAGTGGCATCCCAAACAAGCGATACATTATTTCAGAACAGAACCTCGTTAGATGTCAGTTTCAGCCTCAAGATACAGAACCTACGACCTGCGCACTATTTTCTGCACTGGGGACATCAAATTGAACACATGAGGTTAGTGAACTATAACAGAACCTTCGTGTTCCACACAGTGCAGTGGAAACAACTAGGCGCCTTACGTGTACTGCTTGCACAGGACAAATGTGTTCAGTGACACGTCATCTGCAATAATGCAGAGGAGGTAAAGGAGGATGATCGTTATTATCACCAACAATTAATTCATTCTTCCTTTCTTGCCGCACATGGCATCCCAGGCGGGAATATCTCCGATGTTTGAGTGCTTTCGAGATGTTATTGTTGTGATATACAGTCCCGAGTCTGATCTGATGCAGCTCTCCATGCTACTATATCCTGTGCAGCTTATTCATATCCCAGTACCTACTGCAACCTACATCATTCTGAATCTGCTTAGTGTATTCATCTCTTGGTCTCCCTCTACGATTTTTACCCTCCACACTGCTCTCCAATACTAAATTGGTGATTCCTTGATGCCTCAGAACATGTCCTACCAACCGATCCCTTCTTCTGATCAAGTTGTGCCACAAACTTCTCTTCTCCCCAATCCTGTTCAATACTTCGGTTGCAGGAGGAACAAGACTTCTGGTCAGGTGACTACAGGGTTATAAACACAAAAGAAAATAGGGGTAATGCATGAGTAGGTTTAATAATGAATAGGAAAATAGGAATGCGGGTAAGCTACTACAAACAGCATAGCGAACGCATTATTCTGGCAAAGATAGATACGAAGCTCACACCTATTACAGTAGTACAAGTTTATATGCCAACTAGCTCTGCAGATGACGAAGAAATTGAAGAATTGTATGATCAAATAAAAGAAATTATACAGATAGTGAAGGGAGATGAAAATTTAATAGTCGTGGGTGACTGGATTTCGGTAGTAGGAAAAGGGAGAGAAGGAAACGTAGCAGGTGAATATGGACTGGGGCAAAGAAATGAAAGAGGAGGCCGCCTGGTAGAATTTTGCACAGAGCACAACTGAATCGTAGGTAACACTTGGTTCAAGAATCATAAAAGATGGCTGTATACATGGAAGAACCCTGGAGATACTAAAAGATATCAGATAGATTATATAACGGTAAGACAGAGATTTAGGAACCAGGTCTTAAATTGTAAGTCATTTCCAGGGGCAGATGTGGACTCTGACCACAATCTATTGGTTATGATCTGTAGATTAAGACTGAAGAAACTGCAAAAAGGTGGGAATTTGAAATGCGACCTGGATAAATTGGAAGAACCAGAGATTGTACAGAGTTTCAGGGAGAGCATAAGGGAACAATTGACACGAATGGGGGAAAGAAATACAGTAGAAGAAGGATGGGTAGCTTTTAGGGACGAAGTAGTGAAGGCAGCAGAGGATCAAGTAGGTAAGAAGACGAGGGCTAGTAGAAATACTTGGGTAACGGAAGAAATATTGAATTTTATTGATGAAAGGAGAAAATATAAAAATGCAGTAAATGAAGCAGGCAAAAAGGAATACAGACGTCTCAAAAATGAGATCGACAGGAAGTGCAAGATGGCTAAGCATGGATGGCTAGAGGACAAATGTAACGATGTAGAGGCTTATCTCACTAGAGGTAAGATAGATACTGCCTACAGGAAAATTATAGAGACCTTTGGAGATAAGAGAACCACTTGTATGAACATCAAGAGCTCAGATGGAAACCCAGTTCTAAGCAAAGAAGAGAAAGTAGAAAGGTGGAAGGAGTATATAGAGGGTCTATACAAGGGCGATGTACTTGAGGGCAATATTCTGGAATTGGAAGAGGATGTAGATGAAGATGAAATAGGAGATACGATACTGCGTGTAGAGTTTGACAGAGCACTGAAAGACCTGAGTCGAAACAACGCCCCCAGAGTAGACAACATTCCATTGGAACTACTGACGGCCTCGGGAGAGCCAGTCCTTACAAAACTCTACCATCTGGTGAGCAAAATGTATGAAACAGGCGAAATACCCTCAGACTTCAAGAAGAATATAATAATTCCAATCCCAAAGAAAGCAGGTGTTGACATATGTGAAAATTACCTAACAATCAGTTTAATAAGCCATAGCTGCAAAATACTAACATGAATTCTTCACGGCTGTTACAATTACCATCTGGTTTCTGCACAAATTATAAATAGTCTTTCGCTCTCTGTATTTTACCCCTGCCACCTTTAGAATTTGAAAGAGAGTATTCCAGTCAACATTGTCAAAAGCTTTCTCGAAGTCTACAAATGATAGAAATGTAGGTTTGCCTTTCCTTAATCTTTCTTCTAAGATAAGTCGTAAGGTCAGTATTGCCTCAGGTGTTCCAGTATTTCTACGGAATCCAAACTGATCTTCCCCGAGGTCGCCTTCTACTAGTTTTTCCATTCGTCCGTAAAGAATTCGTGTTAGTGTTTTGCAGCTATGGCTTATTAAACTGATTGTTAGGTATTTTTCACATATGTCAACACCTGCTTTCTTTGGGATTGGAATTATTATATTCTTCTTGAAGTCTGAGGGTATTTCGCCTGTTTCATACATCTTGCTCACCAGATGGTAGAGTTTTGTCAGGACTGGCTCTCCCAAGGCTGTCAGTAGTTCCAATGGAATGCTGTCCACTCCGGGGGCCTTGTTTCGACTCAGGTCTTTTAGTGCTCTGTCAAACGCTTCACAGAGTATCATATCTCCCATTTCATCTTCATCTACATCCTCTTCCATTTCCATAATATTGTCCTCAAGTACATCGCCCTTGTATAGACTATATACTCCTTCCACCTTTCTGCTTTCCTTTCTTTGCTTAGGACTGGGTTTCCATCTAAGCTCTTGATGTTTATGCAAGTGGTTCTCTTACCTCCAAAGGTCTCTTTAATTTTCCTGTAGGCAGTATCTATCATACCTCTAGTGAGATAAGCCTCTACATCCTTACATTTATCCTCTACCCATCCCTGCTTAGTCATTTTGCACTTCCTGTCGATCTCATTTTTGAGACGTTTGTGTTCCTTTTTGCCTGCTTCATTTATCGCATTTTTATATTTTCTCCTTTCATCAATTAAATTCAATATTTTTTCTGTTACCCAAGTATTTCTACTAACCCTCGTCTTTCTACCTACTTGATCCTCTGCTGCCTTCACTACTTCATCCTTCAAAGCTACCCATTCTTCTTCTACTGTATTTCTTTCCCCCATTCCTGTCAATTGGTCCCTTATGCTCTCCCTGAAACTCTGTACAACCTCTGGTTCTTTCAGTTTATCCAGGTCCCATCCCCTTAAATTCCCACTTTTTTGCAGTTCTTCAGTTTTAATCTACAGGTCATAACCAATAGATTGTGGTCAGAGTCCACATCTGCCCCTGGAAATGTCTTACAATTTAAAACCTGGTTCCTAAATCTCCGTCTTACCATTATATAATATATCTGATACCTTTTAGTATCTCCAGGGTTCTTCCATGTATACAACCTTCTTTTATGATTCTTGAACCAAGTGGTAGCTATGATTAAGTTATGCTTTGTGCAAAATTCTACCAGACGGCTTCCTGTTTCATTTCTTACCCCCAATCCATATTCACCTACTATGTTTCCTTCTCTCCCTTTTCCTACTGACGAATTCCTGTCACCCATGACTATTAAATTTTCGTCTCCCTTCACTATCTGAATAATTTCTTTTATTTCATCATACATTTCTTCAATTTCTTCGTCATCTGCAGAGCTAGTTGGCAAATAAACTTGTACTATTGTAGTAGGTGTGGGCTTCGTATCTATCTTGGCCACAATAATGCGTTCGCTATGCTGTTTGTAGTAGCTTACCCGCATTCCTATTTTCGTATTCGTTATTAAACCTACTCATGCATTACCCCTAATTGCTTTTGTGTTTATAACCCTGTAGTCACCAGACCAGAGGTCTTGTTCCTCCTGCCACAGAACTTCACTAATTCCCACTATATCTAACTTTAACCTGTCCATTTCCCTTTTTAAATTTTCTAACCTACCTGCCCGATTAAGGGATCTGGCATTCCACGCTCCGATCCGTAGAACACCAGTATTCTTTGTCCTGATAACGACATCTTCTTGAGTAGTCCTCGCCCGGAGATCCGCAGGGGGGACTATTTTACCTCCGGAATATTTTACCCAAGAGGACGCCATCATCGTTTAATCATACAGTAAAGCTGCATGCCCTCGGGAAAAATTACTGCCGTAGTTTCCCCTTGCTTTCAGCCGTTCGCAGTACCAGCACAGCAAGGCCGTTTTGGTTATTATTATAAGGCCAGATCAGTCAATCATCCAGACTGTTGTCCTTGCAACTACTGAAAAGGCTGCTGCCCCTCTTCAGGAACCATTCGTTTGTCTGGCCTCTCATCAGATACCCCTCCGTTGTGGTTGTACCTACGGTACGGCTATCTGTATCGCTGAGGCACGCAAGCCTCCCCACCATCGGCAAGGTCCATTGTTCATAGGAGGGGGGGGGGGGGAGGGGGGGGCTTTCGAGATATGAGGCTTGATTATTAGCGAGAAAGTGACTAATTTGCTACTAAATTACGACAGAACCGCGTAGGAACTGTGGCAAATGTCTTTGAACTGTATTTGAACTCTCTTTTGAACTTTAGATGTACTTTGATTATTGATGCCACAGGCAAATTTTGTTTTATTCACGAGAACATAACGTTTGTTGTGAGTGAAACCGGATGTGTTGATGTGCTATACTGAAAAATCCAAATACGCGTGCGCGGTCAATGGGATTACGTTATTATTTCATCGAGAAGTTTTCGTCGTACTACGAGGCGATTCAACGCAACGCGGGGAGGCAGCAGTAGCAGTGTGAGCGAGAGGGCGCCGTTCACCGCGGCAGATACACACCTTGACAGCCAGCAGCAACGCCGAGACACAGCTATAGCAGTGTTGCTGAACTGGGTGTTTCAGCAGTCCGGAAAGCAGTACGTCACGCCAGCTTCAGCAGCAGGAGCAGAGAAGGAACTTCTCGACGTCAGAACACAGAATAGCATCAAAGAGTAAGTGTTACTCTGGCACAACAAATTAATCAATGTAACGGACAGTTCAATAGTCGTAAAATCTTAAAGTTTAGTCTAAAATTGTTTCATTTAAACATATTGGGCTAAAATTCATAAATTGTATAAAGTATAAAATGTCTGACGAAAGGGAAAAGAGATATCTTCTTAGAAGTAGGGAAAGAGATAAAGTAAATATTCATGGCAATGATCCTTCAGATCAGCCACAAAACTTGCAAATAAATAACATTGTAGATGATTTAGTAGATCAGTTGCAAAGTTCAGATAATAATGAGATTAAGAATGTTTCTCAAAATGTTGATTCTGTGTTAAATGAGAACGTAGATATTGTCGCTCCTGACCACAATGGCGTGGTAAATTTGGATGACGACGTCAGAGACACAGAACTTAACGTCGAGACTACAAATGAGGCGACAGTGGAGTCAGGTAGATATCACAGAACTGTTTCTGCTGACACCTTGCCAACTGAGAGTAATGGTCTGGGTAAAGGAGTCGAGAATGATCAAAATCAATATATAATGTTAATGATGCAATCAATTATAGTAGGGCAAAAAGAAACTAAAGAGGAATTAGGAAAGAAAATAGAGAAAGCATATGCAGGAATGACTCAAATCAATAGCAGTTTCAAGGCTTTAGAAAAAATATCAAAACTTGAAGCTAAAACTGAAGGCTGTTCCAGTAAAATAGATAGGGAAACAAAAAATTGGAGTAAGAAATTAGAGTTATGTAAGCTTGAAATAAATCAGAAGTTTGATACTAAAGTTAAAAAGCTGAGTGATGATATGGAGGCTCAGGATTGTGTAGTATCAACAATAAATTGTAATGTTAGTCAAGTAATAAAGGAGAAAGTCAAGGCTGCTAAAGGATGTCGTGATAAACATGAGCAACAGTTAAGTGAGTTAGAAAACATCAAAGAAGAGCAGCAAGTACTTTGTCGTAAGGTTTCACAAATAGGTGTTCATTGTAAATGTACCACAGATGCAATTCAAGGTGAATTGAGAGAACTTAGGGAAGAAGTGAAGAGACAGTTAAAACAAGGAAAAAGTGTGTGTGCATGTTAGTGATGTAACAACTACCACTATTGTTTACCATCCTTTCTCAAATAGAGGTAACATACGTGTATTAGACAGTTCGAGGGTACACTTCCTGAAAACCTAACAGAACAACAAAAAATAAAAGCTGTGGCAAGCAGATTTCTAGGAGACGTAATATCATGGGGAACATGGGTCAGTAACACGTATACTACATACAAGGAATTTGTATAAGCATTCTTAAATCAATATTGGTCGACTAGCACACAAAACGGCGTCAGGAGTGAAACTTTTGAGGGAAGGAGTTTTGCTAGTAGTGGTTGTAATAGCTATAAAGATTTTTTTCAGCACTGCTGGGAAAAGAACCTACACTTAACTGACCCGTTAAGAGAATCAGAAGTTTTAGAAATAATCATACCAAAATTTCCAGTGTCTGTGCTAGAGAAATTAATCAATGTAAACAAAAGCGTTGTTAATAACCTATTGCAGGTCCTTGAGCAGTTAGATGCGTTGTCCGGCAACAAGCAAGTGCAGGAGGGCTGAAGAAGGCACAAGTGGAGAGCATACCACCGTAATGACCGTGAGTCAAGCCGGAGCACAGGTACAGACAGAGGTAACGAGCGTCGCAATCGAGAGGAAAATAGGCCACCTCGTTACAGTTGCAGTCCTTCAAGAAGAGGGAAAGGTGCTTTTCAGAGGGGTATGAATTGGGAAGAATATTATCGTAGAGATAGAGAATATTATAATAATGGAAGGGATCATGCTCCTTGAAGAGAAAGGAATCAGGAGGAGCCGGAAAACTAGAGAGTGATTCGGACCTGGTCCAGTCGCGAACGCAGAATGTAATGGACCATTAGTAAGATTCTTGCACTAAGACGAAAGGGATGAGATAAAAAATACACTCATGGACGAAGATAGGCAGGAAATAGAGGAGGTTTACCACCCATCTATAGAAATTGAAATACAGAACATGAAAACAGCTGCGATTTTAGATTCTGGTAGTGAGATCAGTGCTGCCTCAAGTAATTTGTATGTTAAGATAAAGAAAGATACTGATGTTCAAGAGTTATCAGTTCAAGGGGTCAAAGTAGTTACTGCGTGTGGGTCTAGAAGTAAAGTTATTAGGAAACAGATTTTATTAGAGTTTACAATACAAGGTAGGAAGTTTTCAGTGAATGCAATGGAAGTTCCCAGGCTCTGTGGCAATTTAATTTTGGGAACAGATTGATTAATTGCTAATAGAGTGAGGCAAGATTTTGGAAAAGGTATAACGAGAAATAAGAATAACAGAAGGAAGAAGAAATTGAGATCGAGGGAAATGAGGCCACACAAAGTAACTGTAATGACGCTAGACTACACATAATAAGGGAACAAATATACTGGAACATAGAACCACAAGAGAGTATATGTTTGTGGGAGTGAGGTAGACATTGAGGTCATAAACCGGGAAAAGGTCGTAAATATTGAAGATTTAAATGAAGAAGAGGTATATGAGCCAGAGGAAGTAATGTTGCAACATCTAAAAGCTTTCTCAAAGAAAACTGGGTGCATGAAAGATTACGAATATGGCTTATACATAAAGACACATAATCCATTCAGATTTAAGCCTTATTCCATTCCACTCACAGAAAGAGAAGCATTAGATGACAAAATGAAGAAAATGTTAGAGTGGAAGATTATTGAACGCTCTCAAAGTAATTATTGTAACCCTCTCGTCATTGTCCCAAAGAAAGATAGATCGCTGCGCATAACATTAGATGCTAGAGCACTAAATAAAGTTATTTTACCACAGATGGATAGGCTTGAGGTACTACAGGAGTTTGTACAGAAGTTTTATGGCGCCAAGATATTAACAAACATTGACTTGACCGCCAGTTCTGGCAGGTTGCGCTAGTAGAATACGGGCTTGGGGTTCATCTTTGAAAAATTGTAGAAAATGGGGATACTGTAGAAAGAATTTGCTAGTCGTGTACTCAACAAATGGGACAGAAGATAATCTGTAACGGAAAAACAGGCGCTAGCAGGAGTATGGGCGTTGTTTGTGGTGGACGAAGCTACCAATTTAGAATGTTACCTTTTGGTCTAAAATATCTACTTCTGCTTTTATATGAATGTTAGACAAGGTTGTGAGTGAGCAGTTGTTGGACAAAGTGACACTATACATTGACGACATTTTAATTGCTGCAAAAGTTGGAAGGAACACAATGACCTTTTGAAACAGGTTCTGTCGAAATTTGAGAGGAACAATTTAAGAACAAACCGCGAGAAATCCGAATTCGGAAAGAGAAAAATCAAATTTTTAAGGCATTTAATATCTACTGAAGGCATGAAACCAGACCCAGAAAAGATAGAAGCCATCAGAAATTTCCCCAGACCTAAGAAAATGGAGCAAATGGAAGTTTTTTCGGTCTCACCGGATTCTATCGCAAATTTGGGAAGAATCAAGGATTTAATGCGAAGGCTTCATTAGAACTGACTAAGAAAAATTCCACAAGGATTTGGCTAAAGTGCTTGAGCAAGAATTTCAAACAATCATGAATTATGTATCACTATTGTTTTGTCCCACCCTGATTTAAATGTACCTTTTTTCTATTTTCACTGACAGCTCAGAATACGGGCTTGGGGTTCATCTTTGAAAAATTGTAGAAAATGGGGATACTGTAGAAAGAATTTGCTAGTCGTGTACTCAACAAATGGGACAGAAGATAATCTGTAACGGAAAAACAGGCGCTAGCAGGAGTATGGGCGTTTAAGAAATTAAGATATTACGTCACGGGAAGGAAAGTTAAAGTGTTCACAGACCATAAGGCACTGTCACTTCTGATGGATTGTAGGCTAATTCATAATCGGCTAACACAATGGGCTTTCAATAGAATACCTACCAGAGAAAATAATACGATAGCAGATGCAGTATCCAGATTGCCATTGGGTATGGATAAAGCAGGTTTTAAAGAATGCAGACAACATTAAGGAGAGTTGTTACTTCAATCACATAGAAAAGAGGGTATCCAAATCTCTTAGATCCTGCAGTGTATGTCATAAAACTAAAGCACCAAATGATAGCAACAAAACACAGATGCATAGTAGGATCCCTACAAGGTGTTAGAAAAGGTACGCGTCGTTCTCTATGGTGCCCTTCTCACTTCAAAAGGAAGTTATATATATATTTGTTTGTTGTGTTGGACATGTTACCAATCACGTAAAACTGTATGCACTAAGAAGAGCAGCAGGTAAGTCAGTCTCAGACAAAAACAGGAATGATTATGTAATAAAGGTAGGAAAACTAGATAGGATAATTAGTGATAATGGCTCACAATTTACATCAGAGTGTTGGAAAAATATGTTGAGTGATCTCGACATAAAGCGTATTTACATATCCTAATACCATCCCCAATCAAATATGAGTGAACGGATCATGAGGGAAATAAACAGACTGTTTAGGGCTTACTGTTCTAAAAAGCATCGCACATGGGTATATTATGTGGAACAGCTTGAAAGAGTGATAAATGAGTTGCCTCACTCTACCACAGTTATAACTCCTCAGGAACTATTGACAGGAGAGAAATTACCTAGTATTGTCGAACAGCAGGTAAGTTATCCACCGAGTGATGACGTCTCGATTACTGAAAAAAGGACCTAGCTCTCAGCAGGATTAAAGAGAAAGCAGATAAAAGACAACGCAAATACAACAGGCAGGTTAAGAAAAGGAAATATCAGATTGACGAAATGGTATTGATCAAGACAAGAACCAAGTTTTGAAAGATAAACTCAGAAACTAAGAAATTTCATGAATTGTATGAAGGGCCATGCAAAATAATTAGGATATCACATCCCAGTGCTGTGGAAGTAGCTAACACAAAAACGGGAGTAAGCAAAGAACTCTACAGTATTGTAGACATCAAAAAATACTTTGAACATTAGTTACCCTGAGCGTGCAATAGCGTTATTTGAATTTCTAGGTAGATGACGACCACCAGGTACCCGAGTTAACTAAGAGCATTACTTCATTTCCTTTCATGCTGTTCGTTCTTCCTCTTCTTTCATTCTGAGCTGTATTCTGTCTTCTTTAACAGTCTTCTCTATCCACGGCTATGACAAAAGTTTTACACGAACTGTGACAACAAACCCAGTTATCGACAGCATAGTAACCTAGCAGGATAAATGTATGCATTACACGGGTGAAAAACAGGAATTGACGTAATATATGTGAACAGGAAGTTTCATTACGAAAAAGCATAGGGTCACAGATGCACAAGCAAGAGAACACGGTATTATGTTCCATTAAGAAACACCAGAATAGTTTTAAATGAGATTTTAAACATCTATCACAAAGTACACAGTGGAAAGATTAATTTTTGAATTTTAAAGAAGCAGCAAGAATAATATTACGCATTATGTTCAAAAAATCTGACAAAAGTAGCAGATAAGTAAAACATGGGCTTTAATTATATCAGACATGAAACAGAATAAGTTTTCTAAAAGTAAGCTAGCAGTCGCAGAAGAAGAGGACGGCGCCAAACCAGGTAAGTGAATATGGCGAAAATAACGAAAGAATAAGAGTTGTTGGCAGAAAACGAGGTCAGGAGATTACTAGTGCAAAGGTTGTGTTAAGCTTTATGGAGGTAAATACTACACTCCTGGAAATGGAAAAAAGAACACATTGATACCGATGTGCCACACCCACCATACTTGCTCCGGACATTGCGAGAGGGCTGTACAAGCAATGATCACACGCACGGCACAGCGGACACACCAGGAACCGCCGTGTTGGCCGTCGAATGGCGCTAGCAGTGCAGCATTTGTGCACCGCCGCCGTCAGTGTCAGCCAGTTTGCCGTGGCATACGGAGCTCCATCGCAGTCTTTAACACTGGTAGCATGCCGCTACAGCGTGGACGTGAACCGTATGTGCAGTTGACGGACTTTGAGCGAGGGCGTATAGTGGGTATGTGGGAGGCCGGGTGGACATACCGCCGAATTGCTCAACACGTGGGGCGTGAGGTCTCCACAGTACATCGATGTTGTCGCCAGTGGTCGGCGGAAGGTGCACGTGCCCGTCGACCTGGGACCGGACCGCAGAGACGCACGGATGTTCGCCAAGACCGTAGGATCCTACGCAGTGCCGTAGGGGACCGCACCGCCACTTCCCAGCAAATGAGGGACACTGTTGCTCCTGGGGTATCGGCGAGGACCATTCGCAACCGTCTCCATGAAGCTGGGCTACGGTCTCGCACACCGTTAGGCCGTCTTCCGCTCACGCCCCAACATCGTGCAGCCCGCCTCCAGTGGTGTCGCGACAGGCGTGAATGGAGGGACGAATGGAGACGTGTCGTCTTCAGCGATGAGAGTCGCTTCTGCCTTGGTGCCAATGATGGTCGTATGCGTGTTTGGCACCGTGCAAGTGAGCGCCACAATCAGGACTGCATACGACCGAGGCACACAGGGCCAACACCCGGCATCATGGTGTGGGGAGCGATCTCCTACACTGGCCGTACACCTCTGGTGATCGTCGAGGAGACACTGAATAGTGCACGGTACATCCAAAGTGTCATCGAACCCATCGTTCTACCATTCCTAGACCGGCAAGGGAACTTGCTGTTCCAACAGGACAATGCACGTCCGCATGTATCCCGTGCCACCCAACGTGCTCTAGAAGGTGTAAGTCAACTACCCTGGCCAGCAAGATCTTCGGATCTGTCCCCCATTGAGCATGTTTGGGACTGGATGGAGCGTCGTCTCACGCGGTCTGCACGTCCAGCACGAATGCTGGTCCAACTGAGGCGCCAGGTGGAAATGGCATGGCAAGCCGTTCCACAGGACTACATCCAGCATCTCTACGATCGTCTCCATGGGAGAATAGCAGCCTTCATTGCTGCGAAAGGTGGATATACGCTGTACTAGTGCCGACATTGTGCATGCTCTGTTGCCTGTGTGTCTATGTGCCTGTGGTTCTGTCAGTGTGATCATGTGATGTATCTGACCCCAGGAATGTGTGAATAAAGTTTCGCCTTCCTGGGACAATGAATTCACGGTGTTCTTATTTCAATTTCCAGGAGTGTATATTCTTAAGTATGAATTGCCAGCGACGTTGTTTCTGCTGAGGTACATGAGTATGTGTTTATAGACAAGGGGTGGTGTAGGGGTATTATTTTTAGGCGACAGGTAAGTTGGCCAATTGCAGATGAGAAGTGAGCAAAGGAGTATTATTCGACGACGTGTATAAGTCGTCCCATTATAATGCACGGTAGTGTGAGAAAGTGGAGGTTTAAGGTGACGTGTGAGTCGGCCCATTATTCAGGAGGTATTCATTGGCGAAGTGGTTTCCGCCAACTGGTTATGAAGTACCAGGGAATAGACGTATTATTATTGACATGAGCAAGACACAACACTAACACGAAAATCTCAAGGGACACAGACAATACATTTACAATTTCAAGATAAAGCCACATTATATAAGGTATGGAGAGCAGTTCACTGGTTTATAATATGGACTATGAAGAGTAAAATGCTAGCTATGAACAGTTCAGTCAGCCCCTACAAAATAGTCACATAAAGCTTAACATACGAATATTGACGCTATAATGTTATGAAATGATTACAGATGTGTACACATATATACAGTTCCACTGACTGTGTAAGTAGTAACAAGATTTATGATAAGAGAAAGGTTGGTAACTCTTACTATTGAGTGACGCAACGTTTCTGGTAGCCGAAATTTCCTGTAAGAGATTTATTCTGAAATTTTCCCTCAATAGCTGTGAATCACAACTGTGTGCCTATTAATGATTAAGAAACTGTTGAAGTAACAACTAAAATGAGACTGTTAACAGAATGTAGATATAACATTAAAGAATATGAGAGGTGTAGCAGTCAAATAAGTTTGAGTAACGAAACAGTTATACGGCGCAGTGCCGTCTGCTAGATTTAAAGTGCACGACACCATCTGTTGTCTGTATGAATGAATCAGCGAGTAGGTCACATGTTGTGAATGGACACTAACCTTACGGTACTGTGGGAAACGCCCTAGCCATATGTTAGCAGTCACTGTTTACAAACAGTTGCACTGCATGTAAACAAAGAGTAATGTTTACTTTTTGAGTCAATTTAGGTACATAAATATTCTTTGTATACTATAATCAAAAGTATATTTCAGGGTTTATTTAAGTTCTATTAGAAATCAAATGTAAGACATTTTGTATTGTTACATGGATTGTACCAGTCCTGTTCGCTGCAGTTGGAGACTGACAATGGACAGTCACTTGTCAAACAAAGCACCAATTGAGACCGAGCAAAGCAATGTAAGACCACGGCATGGACAACGTTATCTCAAGTTGCTGTTGTTGATCGTGTGTGTTTGTCCCTGTAATGGTGACAGTGAAGTAGTATTTCAAAGTGTACGCCAAATAATGAATTACTGTTCTTTCTTTCCATTCATTTTGTTTCTAAAGTGGACTTCACTTTGACGAAGTACCCTTTAAAAGACGGCAATGAGCCGATAATAACATATATATTTAAATTTTTATGTAATTTATCTAACAGTATAATTTTCTTTGTCTCTCTTAAAGGATGGCAATGAGTTAATAATAGTTGACTATTTTTTGAAATGCTATGTGTTTAGGTAACTTCATAACTTTCTTTAATGAACTTGAAAGACAGCTATAAACTGATTTTTATTCTGTTTTATGTGATTTCCTTTTAAAATTCTCTTATTTCTCATATGTTTTGTGTAATCGTATAATGATATGCTATTTGTAAACTGTTGACTTCTTGTTCAAATTATTGTGTGATCAGTAGATGTAACTTCATGTTGATAATGTTTGTGGTGTAGGGTGTTACTGTTTTGAATTTATTGCAGTCATCATATAATTTTCTTATTCTCGGATTTTGGAAGAGTTTACTAATAATGATAGGAAAAACATGTAAAAGCCATCTCCATATTTACTTGTTGATGTCAAATTAGGGATAGTGTGATAGCTTGGCTCTTGAGAGATTACCTATTGGTTCACAGTTCTATCAAAATTTCGTTGAATTTATTTATATATTTCCAAAAATTGTGTGCTGTCTTCGAGAACACCCCAACTTTTGGAAATCTCAGAAGGAAGGGGATGTGTAATATTTCTGGCTTAGTCAGCCATCATATTAGGCTCCAAGAAGCTATTCCCAGAGCAGTGGGGATGCAAGAAGTATATAGATGACGAAATGTGGTGTGAGGTACCTGTTACAAATGTTAGATTCGGTACCATTCCCGTGAGAAAGACCGCCTGCATAATGCTACTTCTCTGTGATTGGCTGTTGTGTTTGGAGCAAGGGCGCCAAAACGTTAAAGTATAGTTATTATTATTAGTTAAACTACTCATTGGAATGACTTCACTTCTTAATATAAGTATCTCTCAAAAGCTGACAATCAGTCATTTTAGAATTATTAACAACAATTAAAATAAAAAACAAAAGACTGACGAAATTGCAGACGAAGCACTTTAGAAGCGTTCCGGTCACGCCTTTTCTGGTATGGTTCGGGTCACGCCTTTTCTGTTTGTCACTCGGGATTAGGCAGTCGAGATGTACAGTCATGTTGTCTGTGGCAGGATGTGTTTACCAACATTCAGTAGTAAAAGATTCACTCTGGTAGTCGTGAGGCACTGACACGTGCCACAAATAGTGTAAAGACACATTTTCGTAAACATTGTGTTTGATCATGTACATTTCTGTATCAGAAGGTGTTGTGTTAAGGTCATGTAGTCTTCTCGTGTGGCTATATTAAAATACGCGAGTGGCATCCCAAAGAAGTGAGACATTATTTCAGAACAGAACCTCGCTAAAAGCCAGTTTCAGCCTCAAGATACAGAACCTACGACCTTGCATGCTGCTTTCTGCGCTGGAGATATCAATTTGAAGACAGCATGTTAGTGAACTATAAGAGAACCTTCGTATTCCACACAGTGCAGTGGAAACAACTAGACGCCTCACGTGTACTGCTTGGACAGAACAAATGTGCTCAAAGACACGTCATCTGCAGTAACGCAGAGGAGGTAAAGGAGGATGATCGTTATTATCACCAACAATCTATTCATTCTTCCTTTCTTGCCGTAAGGTTCATATATGTGTGTGTAGTAAATCTAGCAGTTCATCTGACCTGACCAATCGGTACTTCTGTCCCAAGCAAGCTTGAGACGTGGAGGCTCAGTTTCGAAGTCCAAAAGCATTTAACTTCAGAAAAATTGAAAATTATGGATTGTTGTTTAATTCTGCAGTCACTGAAAATAGGTAATAAAACTGTCCATTGATATCTAGATACAAGAAATTAATTTACGCAACATTTCTATCACTGCACCACATTGTAGAATTTAATGTTACAGCTGGCTTCAGTCCCTAAGACTTACAGTTTGCACACTCTTCCAACAACTATCATCCGCGAAAGATGAAGTGAGATTCGTAAGCATAGCAGGAAACGTCATATGGGTGCGGCTGATACACCGCACAAAATCTCCAGCGCTGTCTGTTCCGAACTCATTATCCAAACCCCGACCACAAGTCACGCACAAAAGACTTGCGCTGTTGTCGTAGCTTCCTTTTGTATAACGTTGATGACACCATACCTTCCCGTTATTTTCAATGAAATTTACTTCCATTGTCACCATTCGAATATTGCAAATAACGCATTAAAACTAGACAAAGTAGCTTTCTTTGTTGCAGTCATTTGCTACCTACAAACTACATTGCACGTTGTTGGCTTTTTGTTATTAAAGAAAAGAAACGAAAATAGAATAAAAATTTTTGCAACAATTTTTTTACACAAAGTACCATGCCTATAAATCAACGCAGAAATTAAGTGGATAGTTGTTCTGAGTTGTCTTTTAATGACATTTCACCTAATACACTCAGAATTTGCAGTATATGAACCATACATGGCAAACGCCGTTATTAACGGCCCAATTAATAAAGATTAAATGCTATAAAATATCGACGACATGAGACAGGTAATGGATGTGCCTATACTGTGTTAACTTAATAACATGTGTTACTGTGGAGAGTTGCTTATTCTGGCTCACTTTGTGTAGTTACTTAACTGGTTGTTGTTTGTAATGTTAAAAATATTTAGTATATCAAACCATAAGGGTCACAGGTTGTTATACAAACCACAATTTAATTATCGACATAGAATTCGTATCAGTTCAGGTACTGACACAGTTAATATGTTACGGAATTAGCATAAATTACAAAGACATGAATATGAGGAAAATGAGTTTTTAGTATACTAGCTAATTAATGGTCGCAGCTGCACGATTAATTTTTTATCTGAAAGTTAAAAATGGTACGGTTTTTCAAAGACAATTACAATCATTGGACCTTAGTTGTTTGAAAAACTACTGAAAGAAAACTATCGAAAGTGGTAATGCAATGGAAAACTAAATGCCACTTCTTGATACTCAGCCAAAAGATAGAAAAAGTACATTTTGAATTAGTAAAACTCTGTGATCATTGTTTGTCAGGTTGTGAATCATTTGAATAAAATCTTTCTCTTTTTCTTCCCACATGTGCCTTGTAACATTGAGGGCAGATGGTTAGATTTTGTTGATGTCCCGTACTCTTAAACCTTTTCACAAAGTAGGAATAACTTCCCAGGCCTCAGTTTACTTTCAGCTTCTACTGGTCTTAACTGCTCGAGGCTTATGCTTCTCTTAACCAAAGCCATTGTACTTCGGATGGGTTTAGATTTCTGTATTTATGTTACAATCTTGTGCTTTCTTGATATCTAAGAAGGCAGATGCATTCATGTTATGGACCATAAATGATTTTGTCTTGATGGTTGTATCTTGTCCTTAATATCTGCTACAACAGTGCAGTTGGTAACTCAAAAATAAACATTCTATCTAGTCATGGCGTAAGTTAGCGAACAGTAATAAGACTTACATCCTGTCCTGGACGAGCTTTTGCAGGAATACGCTATTACTTGACCTTACGTTTTCATTCTCTCCATTTCTGAGATTTTTTCTCACCGGTGTCACCGTACATTCTCCTTTACTTTTTGTTTCTTTCCATTTAAATTGTTATAGTCATCTGATATCTCTGTCATTTTATCTAACACTGAGGAATGAGCGCGCTAAACACTCAGCCTTTCATACGTTAACAGCAGTGGCTGTTAAACCTCATACCATCTGCTGATTGCAATTGGTACTACATTTTCATTCATGTTCGTTTGAGCCTTTTACACGTTATGTGGTGTGACACGTAGATCTCATTTCAAACAAAACTTCAAAATTCCTGAGTGTTGCACTTCGAGTCTTTTCATTTTAAGTCCTCAGTGACTAACTTCGGCATAACTCGGATAGTTTTTGTCGTATAAAAACATTTTAACCGGTGACTCATTCGTCCCACTGACACATTCATTTTGCTAGTTTTTGAATAAATGTAGCATTACTGGATCGTGTCACGATAAATATCCAAGACTTTTATGTAGGTTTGTATTATTTCTGTAGGTATTCTCGCCATGATACCCTCCTTTTCCGAGAGTGCAGATATAACGTATTCTGGCGACAGAGAAATCCACCGTGCGTAAGTGTCTCTTGTGCCTTGCCATTTACCTGAAAGTCGATACCGTTCTTACGCTCCACCCTGGACCGGACAATCGCTATCCCTGCCGCCATGGGCGCCCATTTCAAGACGAGCTCTCCTGTGTATGTCCCCAGCGTCTGTTACCGTACTGACACTACAAAAGGCTCTATGTTCTGACCCAGTTCGTTAAATAACAACATTCACAGAGAAGAAACTGTTCAGGTGGTCATGAAGACATATTTCGCGAGTGAAATCAACTGTGTGTGGAACTGATTTCAAATTCAGTATGTCCAGAAGTTCACAAAATACAACGGAGTCATGTTGAGTTGTGAATGTTTAGTTAAAATGAGTGATTAAGGGTCTGTATATATAGTTTACCCATGGAAAACGACAGACTACGAGCCTTGCATAAGCAGTGCTTTAGCTAAAACGTATGTAGAGTATCGGCACTGGATGACAGGCGAAGACATGGATTTAGTAGCGTGGTATTAAATCAGTGAGGGCCAGCAGGTAACTCATTACAAACCTGAATATTTCGATAAAGGAAAAAATAGAAAAAATAACACTTAACAATATTAATGTTAAAATGTGCAATTCAACAAAGCAAGTAATGCGAATCTCTCATCATATATTTTTTTCAGGCACCGTCCTCCGTTTTACACGCATCATCAGCTAATATATGGTCGTCGTAAGCGCAAGTTATATGTGCGCAGAACAGACGCAATTGTTTCGTAATAACGAAAGTTACGAGATGTCCAAGTGGAACGATTATGTAACATACTGATTTTATACAAACAGAAATTGCTACATAACAGATCTGTTCATACAAAAGTAATTGGCTGTCCTTTCACCCCTGATATGAACAGGAGTTAGTCCCTCCCAGTCGCACCTCTTACCACAAGTTGTTACGCTGGAAATTTCAGACACTGGGATCACACAACTCTCAATATACAAACATAAACGGCGATACGATGAAATACAACTGAAGGTTGAATTGCTAGCACAATTTATTCGTAATGCAGTTGGTTTACACTTAGAAGATTCGATCAGTTCATTGATCCGGGTGAAATGCATGTTACTACAAAACATTTCAAACATACAATGGTGCCCATACTGGGTCTGAAGATAAAAGGTTAGAAAATGTAGGTATCAAGCGAATAAAGACTAACGTTGATAAGTAAATGTCTTCCAGCAGTAGAAATAAGCATAAACAATGTGACTGAACTTTGGTATTCGAAACTGGTTGAAGAGAACTGTGATTTAGTCATAAACAGAAAATCCAGGAAACCTATGTCAAGTCGTCATACACTATAACAAAGGCTTCCAAAGTAGCAACACCGTAAGAATGAAATTTCACAGACCGGGGTAGTTTTCCACGAACAAGCAGGCAATATTGCGAGGTGTTAGACGATTCGAATCGCAATTCCACCACTGTTTCCTAAATACTGTCTGAATGGCACCACTCTACAGTTCGCAAGTACTGCCCAGCGCAGGCCGCGGTAACTAGTGAGCACCTCTTTGCACAAGGTGAGATTGTGCAGTGTCGCCAATAGGCCACGATACTGAGAAGGATGTAGTTTAGCCCCCTTTGATTTTTATGTAACAGACTCTAATGTCCCGTTGGGATCATTACAAAACTGAATGTAAACTCACTGAAGAAAATCGCAACACCAAGAAAGAGTACAACAATAAAGAAAGTTGGTAGGGGTATCTCTACATCTGAAAGATGACGTCTATACAAATTTCGAGCCAGTCGCATTGGAGTGGTGCTAACAGTGCTACTATAGGGATGCGAATCAGGTTAGTTCTAAATACACGCTGTAGCCGCCTTGAGCTTTAGTTACCTTTGAGACTGGATGAGATTTCCTTTAAAGTGATAAAGACAAAATTTTCAACACATCACTGAGTTTGAACGAGGTTGTGTAATAGGGCTAAGAGAACGTTCCTTCTGCGATATTGCAGAAAGGTTTGGCAGGAATGTAGGCACTGTACAAGAGTGCTGGCATCGGTGATCAGGAGAATGTGTGGTCGCAAGAAGATCTGGCTCCTGACGGCCACGTGGCACTACTGAGAAGGAAGACCACAGTATTCAGCGTATGGCTTTGGCCTATGGCCCTTTATAATGCATCTGCAGCGGAAAGTTGAACATCAGGTGGCACCTTTTTTTGTCATCAATCTTCTGCCTGGTGTGATGCGGCCCTCCACGAATTCTTCTCCTGTGCTAACCACTTCCTCTCAGAGTAGTACTTGCAGTGTAATTTGCTGGAAGTATTCCAGTCTCGGTCTTCTTCTACAGTTTCTACCCTCTACAATCGCACTAGTGGAATGGAAGTTATTTACTCATGTTTTAACAGATGTCCTATCACGCTGCCCATTCTCCTTATTATTTTCCACATATTCCTTTCCTCTCCGATTCTGCTTAGAACCTCTTCAATCTTTACCTTTTCAATCCACCAAATTTTTAACATTCGTCTGTAGCTCCACATCTCAAATGCTTCGATTTTCTTCTGATCGGTGATCGGGTTTTCCCACAGTCCATGTTTCATTCCCATACAATGCTGTACTCCAGACATACACTTTCAGAAATTTCTCCCTCAAATTAAGGCTGATGTTTGATATTAGTAGACTTCTCTTGGCCAGGAATGCCCATTTTGACATTGCGAGTCTGCTTTTGATGTCCTCCTTGCTCCGTCTGTCACTGATTATTTTACTGCGTAGGTAGCAGAATTCCTTAACTTCATCTACTTCGTGACCAATTCTGATGTCACGTTTCTCGCTGTTCTCATTTCTACTGCTTCTCATTACCTTAGTCTTTCTTCGATTTACTCTCCATCGATACTGTGTGCTCATTAGATTGTTCATTCCGTTCAACAGATCATGTAACTCGTCTTCACTTTCACTCAGGATAGCTATGTCATCAGCGAATCATACCTTTTCACCTTGAATTTTAATTCCACTCATGAACCTTCCTTTTATTTCTATCATTGCATGCTCGATGTACAGACTGAACAGTAGGGCCGAAGGACTACATCCTCGTCTTACACCATTTTTAATACGGGTATTTCGTTCGTGATCGTCCACTTTTATTGTTCCCTCTTGGCTATTGTACATATTGTGTATGACCCGTCTATCCCTATAGCTTACCCCTACTTTTTCAGAATTTCGAACATCTGGCACCGTTTTACATTGTAGAGCGCTTTTTTCAGTTTAACGAATGCTATGAATGTGTTGTTTAAACCGCAACGTTAGAATTGCCTCTGTTGTGCCTTTACCTTTCGTAAAGGCAAACTGATGGTCATCGAGCGCATCATCAGTTTTCTTTTCCATTCTTCTGTATATTATTCTTGTAAGTAACTTGGATGTATGATCTGTTAAGCTGACTGTGCGGTAATTCTCACTCTTGCCAGCTCTTGCCATCTTCGGAATTGTGTGGATGATGCTTTTCCGTAAGTCAGATTGTATGTCGCCAGACTCATACATTTTACACACCAACGTGAATCGTCGTTTTGTTGCCACTTCCCACAATGATTTTTAGAATTTCTGATGGAATGTTATCCATCCCTTCTGCTTTATTTGACATTAAGTCTTACTAAGTTCTTTTAAATTCTGATTCTAATACTGGATCCCCTAGCTCTTCTAAATCGTCTCCTGTCTCTTCTTCTCTCACATCAGACAAATCTTTCGCCTCATAGAAGCTTTCAATGTATTCTTTCCACCTATCGCTTATGTCACTAAAGCTTGTTTTCACATTCTTGCTGAGCCTGTCCTTCCGACAGTCATTTTTTTTCGATGTCTTCACATTTTTCCTGCAATCGTTTCGTCTGTTTGCCTGTACTTCGTATTTCTTTCATTCCTCAGCGATTTTTATTTCTGTATTCCTGAGTTTCGCGGAGCACTTTTGTACTTCCTCCTTTCATCAATCAACTGAAATATTTCTTCTGTTATCCATGGTTTCTTCGCAGTTACCTTCTTTCTGCCTATGCGTTCCTTCCCAACTTCTGTGACGGCCCTTTTTAGAGATGTCCATTCTTCTTCATCTGTACTGCCTACTCAGCTATTCCCTATTGTTGTATCTTAGAGAACTTCAAGTGTATCTCGTCATTCCTTAGTACTATCATATACCACTTCTTTGCGTGTTTATTCTTCCTGACTAAAGTCTTAAACTTCACCCTAGTCTTCATCACTACTATATTGTGATCTGGGTACGCCTTAAAATCCAGTATCTCTCAAATAAGTTCCCGGAATTCAGCCAGGTAACACTTTCAGCGACCGCCGATATTTCGGTGGGAGAATACCCCGCCATTTTCAAGGCAAACTGCAATGTACAGGTGGCGTACATGTAAATTTAATACTTCGGTTCTCGGACTTATGCAGGAATGATAACACACACACTGAACACTAGTGCCACCAAAGATGGCCATACTCAGAGCTGTCGAAAGTGAGACTATGAATTCGCAGGTGAGGTAGCATTGACTCTGTCCCTCTTTTTTTGACAAGGGATAGAGCCGGATTCCAAACAGAGTTTAAACAGAAACCTCCATCCTCGTTAACGAGATTGCTCGCTAATTTAATCTCAACTGCCTCCGTAATAACAATGACGAAGAATCGATGCTGACCCTACAAAAAGTGTTGAGAGAAAGACCAGCAGCCTCCTGAAGAAAAGTGGTTTGTCGCAGGACACTATCAAGAGTCTTAACACCGATAGTGCTGTTCCCCCTAGGTTATATGGCCTTCCAAAAGTTCACAAGGAGGGGGTCCCTTTCCGCCCTATAGTGTGTAACATCGGCGCTCCGACATATCGTGTAGCAAAGCATCTTGCTTCTCTGTTGAGTCCACAAGTAGGTTGGTGTGAACATCATATCAGGAACTCAGCTGATTTTTTTACGTCGTTTGGAGGTACTGAGGTTGAATGACTCTGATGTGAGTTTCGATGTGGTCTCTCTCTTCACTGGTGTTCCTCTGTCTGATTCGTTGCGGTTAATTGAGGCCAGGTTTGGTGCTGAATTGACTAATCTCTTTCGGCATGTGTTAACATAGACTTACTTTTTATTTAATGACCAGTATTACGAGCAGACAGATGTAGTTGCGATGGGTAGTCCGTTGTCTCCTCTCATCGCAAATTTGTTCATGGAAGACTTAGAGGAACGTGCATTGGGGTCGGCGCCTTTGAAACCCGCCTGTTTCTTTAGATACGTTGACGATACCTTCGTTGTTTGGCCACATGGTAGGGAGAATTTGAATGTCTTTCTAGAACATCTGATCTCGCTCCACCCGAACATTCGATTTACGATAGAGGTGGAAGAGGATGGTTGCCTCCCTTTCTTGACGTGTTGGTTTGGAGGAAGGATGATGGATCATTGGGATATGCAGTCTACAGGAAACGTACTCACACCGACTTGTACTTACATGCTAATTGTTGTCACCATCCGGCTCAGCGTGAAGGGGTTCTTCGTACCTCGGTACAAAGGGCACATGTCGTTTCTGACGCTGAGATTTTGCCAGCTGAGCTGTCCCAAGTTACATTTCGTCAAAATGGTTATAGTGATAGACAGATTGAACGTGCGTTGCGCTATCGACCAACTGTACATCGGGTGATTGATGATAATTATGAGTCAACACATAAGTCTACTGCCTTTTTGCCTTACGTAGGAAACACGTCCAACAAGATTGCCGTATTTTATGGAAATATGATGTGAAATATGTTTGCCGACCTCCATCTAAAATTAGAGCACTTCTGAGTTCCCTTAAGGATGATTTTGGATTGTGTAAGGCGGCTGTACATCGTATTCCCTGTGGCTGCGGCATGGCATATATTGGTCAAACTATCAGGACCGTGGAGGACCGATGTACTGAGCATAAACGGCACACACGATTACAGCACCCAAATAATCTGCTATTCCCGAACATTGCTTGGATATTGGTCACTCCATGTTATATAATAACACCGAGATATTGGCATTCACGTCCAGCTACTGAGACAGTGTTATTAGAGAGGCAGTTGAGATTAAATTGGCGAGGAAGCTTGTTAACAGGGATGGAGGTTTCTGTTTAAACTCTGTTTGGAATCCGGCTCTCTCCGTTGTCAAAAAAAAGTGGGGCCGAGTCAATGCTACCTCACCTGCGAATCCACAGTCTCACTATCGATAGCTCTGACTTTGGTCATCTTTGGTGGCACTAGTGTTCAGTGTGTGTGTTATCTTTCCTGCTTCAGTCCGAGAACCTAGGTTTTAAATTTGCATGTACGTCGCCTGTCCGTTGCAGTTTGGCTTGAAAGTGGCGGAGTGTTCTCCCACCGAAATATCGGCGGTCGCTGAAAGTGTTACCTGGCTAAATTCCCAGAAGTTATTTGAAAGTTGTATACGCCAAGAGAAACTCAAGTCTCAATCTAGTATCTGATTTCGGAATCTCTGTCTGACCATGATGTAATTTAACTGAAATTTTTCCGTACCACCCGGCATTTTTCAAGTATACCTTCTCTTCTTGTGATTCTTGAATGGGGTATTCGCCAATACTAGCGGAAACTTGTTACAGAACTCTGTTAGCCTTTCTCCTCTCATTCCTAGTCCCAAGCCTATAATCTCCGGTAACCCTTTTTCTGCTGCTTCCCCTACAACTGCATTCAAGTCCCCCATGACTATTAGTTTTTCATCCCCGTTTACATGCTCTACTACCCTTTCAATATCCTCATACACGTTCTTTATCCCTTCATCTTCAGATTCCGATGTTGGCATGTATACCTGAACTATTTTTGTCGGTTTTGGTTTGCTGTTGATTCAGATAAGAACAGCTCTGTCACTGAACTTGTAAGTAGGCTGTTTAGGTTTTTTTATTGGTAACGCCGCCGCCAAGTAGCGCTCTGTATAAAAATCACTGGCTGTGCCGTGTGCAGTCTGTGGCTGGTTTGCATTGTTGTCTGCCATTGTAGTGTTGGGCAGCGGCAGCTGGATGCTAACAGCGCGTAGCGTTGAGCAGTTGGAGGTGAGCCGCCAGCACTGGTGGACGTGGGGAGAGAGATGGCGGAGTTTTGAAATTTGTAAGACTGGATGTCATGAACGGATATATATATTATAACTATTAAGGTAAATACATTGTTTGTTCTCTATCAAAATCTTTCATTTGCTAACTATGCCCATCAGTAGTTAGTGCCTTCAGTAGTTAGAATCTTTTATTTAGCTAACAGTATTGGCGATCGCTGTATTGCAGTAGCTTGAGTAACGAAGATTTTTGTGAGGTAAGTGATTTGTGAAACGTATAGGTAAATGTTAGTCAGGGCCATTATTTCGTAGGGATTTTTGGAAGTCAGATTGCGTTGCGCTAAAAATATTGTGTGCCAGTTTAAGCACAGTCACGTTTAATTTTTCTAAGGGGATGTTTCATATGTCGACCCTTAGCCGAGGATACCTCACTGGAATCTTCTGATTTTTTTCTTGTAGTTTGTGTAATTAGTGTAGGTTTTGGTTATAGCTACCGCGTAATTGTTGAGAGAATCTCCTTTGTAGTTGTAGTCTTTCATTGTTGTACAGTAAAACAGTTGTAGCATGCATGTAGAGTTGCACCAAGTATTTCGCAGCTGCGCTTGCAATTAACTAGATATTATTTTCTATGTTAATGTATTCTCTTATTTTTCCTCTTCAAATTGTTTTTTTCTGTGTTGTTGTGTGAAATATTGTGACAGTAATGGCGTGTGAAAAACGTAATACTAGGCTCCAAAGTAAACTGAGAAATGACAGTGAAGACGAAAGCAGTGTGTTAGCGCCACCGAGTAATGAATTAACTAATGTTCAAAGTAGTAATTTGGTAATTGTACATAGGGAAACGGAGCGGGCTGCAAACAATGGTGTAGTCAGTGAAACAAGTAGTGAACAGGGAACAATTATCGATCGATCAGTCGGCAACAGCTCGCCTCAGGATTCCTAAATGACAGGACACTGTAGATTTAGGTTTTGTGTCCTCGCCGCTTTCTCAAATAAGTCAAGACACATTTTCTGTTTTTCAAACTGCGAATATTGCCGGTTCAAATGCATTGCCGAATAGCGCTAAGGAACATGTTTCAGACACCAGTGCATTGTTATTACAATTAATGCAACAAATGGGACAAAAGCTTCAAAAGTTAGACACAATGGAACAAAATCAGAGACAAACACAGAAAAAGCTTCAAATGTTAGACACAATGGAACAAAATCAGAGACAAAGGCAGCAAAAGCTTCAAAAGTAAGATGCAATGGAACAAAAGCTTCAAAAGTTAGACTCAGTGGAACATACACTTGAACAAACACATGAAGATTTAGCTACTGAATTACATAAAATCGAATCGAAATGTCAAAAAGTCTGTAATGACGTAAAAACACAAACTTGTGAGCATTTCCAACCTATTTTTTCGCGGCATGAAAATGCATTACAGAATCACGAAGCAGCCATAAAAGAACTGCAAACTATTGTTCATGAAAATCATGAGACCTTGCAAGCTAAAATTGACTCAGCTGCATCTACCGATTCGGTTACCCAACCTGCAAAAACTCAAGCGAACTTAAAGGACACAGTAGATACTCTGAAAATGGGTTCAGAAAGACCCATGGAGAACATTAGTTCATTATCAGAGAAAGTAGTTGAACTTTCGGATCAGCTAAATAATTTATCTACGAAGGTAGATGATAATCTGAATGACACAAAACCGGTAGTCTTTAATGACACAGAAGAGTTCGAATAAATTAGGAAATTCAAACAAAATCAGAATCAAATTAATACGCAACACCAAACAGAAATCCGGGAAGTACAAGATCAGCTGACACAGGTAATACAAGAATTACGTATTTCAGAGGACACTCGCACTCCAATACGGGAAGAGGGACATAAAAATACGGAACTGCCACAAAATAATAACACAGGGCACTCTGGAGATCATGAAAGAAATTGGCAAAGTACACCGAATTTTGAGATGGAACCGCCGAAACGACGTAACAATGACCGACTTGCGACCCGCGGACACGATGATTTTGACTATAAGCTGTTCATTACTACACATGAATTCAAAACATTTAAGAATTCTGGCAACGACATTCATCCACAAGCGTGGCTCCATCAATTCTCTCATTGTTTTCCTCCCAACTGGTCACTAGAGCACAGATTAGAATTTATGTGTGGCTACTTAGAGAATGAACCAGCTGTAAGAATGCGATCGGTCATTCACGATTGCCACAGTGAAGGAGAATTTTACGATGCCTTCCTCTCAGCATATTGGTCCCAAGCCACACAAGACCGAGTAAAACATGGCATCATGATGATGACACATTTCGAACAATCTGAATTTTCCAGTCTTGTGAAATATTTTGAAGACATGTTGCACAAGAATCAGTACCTGTCAAACCCATACAGCCCGTCAGAACTCATCCGCATTTGCTTAATCAAATTGCCTGAACATTTACGGCATATTATTTTGGCAGGCCGTTGCAAAGACGACATTGAAGCTTTTCAGGGACTCTTACAAGAATTAGAAATTGACACTGACAGTCGCGGAACGCGAAAATAGGAACACAACAATTACAGGTCACATCCTTCGCAATTCCGCGATGAAAGAAATAATAACTGGACACGGCAAGGCTATTCTCACAACACAAATCGTGACCATAACAGACACCACCCGTATGACAACCGTTGGAAGAATAATAGTTACAGAGAAAGGTCGGATTTACATAGTAATAAATATGACAGAGATAACCATAGAAACAGACAATATAGAAACCAAAATAATTATTATCATGGGAGACGCAAGGGTCCACCGCGCCGTGATAATTCAGGGAGAAATTCTCCACCACTTAACCGACAAGAAAGAAACTACAGGAACTACCGAGTTGACGACAGCCGATAAAATTATAACGACAGACCGGAATTTCATCAGAACTGGCGGGATTCAAAAAGAGCTGGGCCCTCTCGGCAAGGTGAATTTGTAGAAGTTAGGTCTCCTAATCCGAATAACGTCGTGCGCCAACAAAGAAACAGACAATGACTCGCACCGCAGGCAGCCGCGTGCGCCGGCTGGCTCAGAGAAAAATAACATAAGCTAACCTTGAGCAAAATTCCAGTATTCTTTACCGACGTATACCGCATGATAATTACGTTCAAGTTAACTCTGAGCAGTAGGAAGAGTAAAAGATTGCACCTCATTTCACATGTAAAACCGTTTATTGAAATATAATCTGCTTTTTAACTTTGTCTTTGCCATAAAACATTTTACTTCACATTTCCAGTATGGTTTGTCATACTGAGAAACTGTTAACATGCAACAATGTTTTTAAGTTCACTATCCAGTCTAGAACCTAGGGAACATTTTTAAACAGAAATTAGGAATGCATTGTTATAGTGAACAGACGAAACATTCTTGTTATTTGTACATTCTTGCTTGTTAGTTGCACGATTACGTAACGACTATAAGGCTTACATACTCAGAACATATACTGTTAATGAGATTTTAATGCAACATTTTGGTTTAGTTGAAAAGACATTCTGGATTTAAAGTACTTTCTGTGAGATACCAGATGACACAGTGGTCAGTATATGTGACAGCTACACGATTATATCACGACGCTACTAATGAGTGACAATTTACAATGTTGCTTTCGCGGTGTATCTGTTTTACATCTGCACAGCTTTTCTGAATTCTTCTGGAAAGTATAACATGTGTTAGTTGTAGCTTTTTTGGTATAGCTACAATGAGACAGCCTTTTCCGTAGCACAACATTACGTTGCACCACAGTGCTTTCTTCATCACGGCAATAAGCGTAATAACTAAGATATCTATACGCAAAGCATTTCACCTTTGTTTATCATGAGGTAAGTACATTGACTTCTGCAGAACTTTCGGTGGACGATAACTACGACACTTCCACAGAGATTATCTTACAACAAGACGCACAGTGTAGCGCTACAGTACACGTATTTGAGTGATTAATTTTGTACTTAAAACATTTATTTTTAAAGATATTTGAAGTACAATGATTTTCTGTGATACATTTCATTCCATTGCTGTAATCTGTAACACCTGAGGATATAATTACATTAAACCTCAGGGGGGTACACGCTTACTTTGTGTACCATGTGTTTGGCAAGCACAAGGAGCCCTAGCTAATATGGTATTTACTTATACAACTTTACACATCGGTACCATATTTCTCTAAAACATAAATTACACAGCTATCTGGTCATTTAACTGAGAGAGACAAACATTTATTTTACTTCATCAGTGACAGATGTTTACGTAATTACACCGTTGGATAACTTCACACTTATGAAATTGTATTTGTCTGTACTTTGTGAACTGTTCATATTTTTTCGGAACCATTGTTATACTATGAGAGCTTTGAATGATGTACACTCCTGGAAATGGAGAAAAGAACACATTGACACCGGTGTGTCAGACCCAACATACTTGCTCCGAACACTGCGAGAGGGCTGTACAAGCAATGATCACACGCACGGCACAGCGGACACACCAGGAACCGCGGTGTTGGCCGTCGAATGGCGCTAGCTGCGCAGCATTTGTGCACCGCCGCCGTCAGTGTCAGCCAGTTTGCCGTGGCATACGGAGCTCCATCGCAGTCTTTAACACTGGTAGCATGCCGCGACAGCGTGGACATGAACCGTATGTGCAGTTGACGGACTTTGAGCGAGGGCGTATAGTGGGCATGCGGGAGGCCGGGTGGACGTACCGCCGAATTGCTCAACACGTGGGGCGTGAGGTCTGCACAGTACATCGATGTTGTCGCCAGTGGTCGGCGGAAGGTGCACGTGCCCGTAAACGTGGGACCGGACCGCAGCGACGCACGGATGCACGCCAAGACCGTAGGATCCTACGCAGTGCCGTAGGGGACCGCACCGCCACTTCCCAGCAAATTAGGGACACTGTTGCTCCTGGGGTATCGGCGAGGACCATTCGCAACCGTCTCCATGAAGCTGGGCTACGGTCCCGCACACCGTTAGGCCGTCTTCCGCTCACGCCCCAACATCGTGCAGACCGCCTCCAGTGGTGTCGCGACAGGCGTGAATGGAGGGACGAATGGAGACATGTCGTCTTCAGCGATGAGAGTCGCTTCTGCCTTGGTGCCAATGATTGTCGTATGCGTGTTTGGCGCCGTGCAGGTGAGCGCCACAATCAGGACTGCATACGACCGAGGCACACAGGGACAACACCCGGCATCATGGTGTGGGGAGTGATCTCCTACACTGGCCGTACACCTCTGGTGATCGTCGAGGAGACACTGAATAGTGCATGGTACATCCAAACCGTCATCGAACCCATCGTTCTACCATTCCTAGACCGGTAAGGGAACTTGCTGTTCCAACAGGACAATGCACGTCCGCATGTATCCCGTGCCACCCAACGTGCTCTAGAAGGTGTAAGTCAACTACCCTGGCCAGCAAGATCTCCCGATCTGTCCCCATTGAGCATGCTTGGGACTGGATGAAGTGTCGTCTCACGCGGTCTGCACGTCCAGCACGAACGCTGGTCCAACTGAGGCGCCAGGTGGAAATGGCATGGCAAGTCGTTCCACAGGACTACATCCAGCATCTCTACGATCGTCTCCATGGGAGAATAGCAGCCTGCATTGCTGCGAAAGGTGGATATACACTGTACTAGTGGCGACATTGTGCGTGCTCTGTTGCCTGTGTCTACGTGCCTGTGGTTCTGTCAGTGTGATCATGTGATGTATCTGACCCCAGGAATGTGTCAATAAAGTTTCCCCTTCCTGGGACAATGAATTCACGGTGTTCTTATTTCAATTTCCAGGAGTGTATTTGATATGGGATCATACTTTTTAAAGTACGTTTGAGGTAGATTACACTTTTGACATGAGCAGAGAATTTTTTTAGGTTTTGAAATTATTGAAGGAAGCTACGACGATTTTGAGAGTTGACTGAGGTGTTATGATGTTATTAATACGATGACTATGTGTATTATGCTGTTGCAGTATGTTTATGATCAATAAGCTGATTCTATACGAGGAACTTTTTATTCTATGTATCTGTTATGATGAAATATTGAAGAAGTGTCGACGAATAAGGTAAGGAATAAAGAATAGTGGTTATGGACTCTGGTTTGTGAAGAAGGTTGTTGGAAACCAAGAATCGTACTTTAAGAGCTATGAAATGTATGTAAATGCGTGAATGTATTACGATGCCGACAAAAATTTTTTGGATACTGTTATATGAATAGGATTTTGTTTCTACTGATGTGTAACGCAAATTCTTGAACTGTGAATATTTTTTATATGAGACTGCCACTGTAGCGGAAACTGGTGTCGTAAATATTTCGATAAGACAGTTAAGTGACCACCTGCACGTAATGCGTCGTGGGCACCCAGCTGCGCGACAACCACCTGACAAAAAGAAAGCCATTAGTGTGTGCCTTTCAGAGACACAGGTAAAAAAAAGGGCCATTAACCTCGCTATTGACATTCATTCCTTTGTAGAAAGCATCGCAAATGCGACACACCCAAACTTGAAAACATATGGTTACTCTGTGGAGCTCTTAATTTATGATATTTACTGAAATGAAAAGATGAGAAACATTTCACACCTATTGTCTTGCTAGTTGGACGATTGCTTACTGCATTATGATATGCCTTATGGCTAGCGAATGACGTTTCAGCTTTTGCTTTGATCCCTTCAATTTAAGTTCCTTTCTCATTCATTATGGACTGAACACTAATTGTGGTGCCACTAACAGCCTTTACATATGACCAGAATTTGTGTTCTTTGAAAGATCACTTGCCAGTATTCTGAATGACGTTTCACGCTTGCTTTGCCTATTTTGTTGAATATCTAGTTTCTAGCTGCCCAGCAGCATTGGTTAAAGTAAAATTTTATAGATGTACTAATATAAATATTTTATGCCTACAGACCCAGTAAAGAATAACTTCGTGATATACTTCCAAAAAAATGAGGGAGCACAAAAAGACATTGCCCTTCACAGGAACGGCATACATAATTTTCTTTTCAAGTACTTGGTAATTTATTTCATTGAATAAGTAGTGGTGTACCATTTTAATTACGTAGACATTAAGATGTGAATGTACATTTCCCTTATCTGCGTTGTTGTCTTCAGTGTACTATTTTTTCTGCTTGTGGGTTTGTCATGTTTAGATATAAGTTATTACATTTATTGCTGCTTGCCTTGCTTACCTGCACCTTTTTTTTCATTGCTGTTTGTATTAATGGTTTTGTGCTGCTGCATTGCATCGTCCCTTAGTTAAGCATCTGAGCTCAGTAGATTTAAGTTAGCTTAAGAGGGGGTAGCCTATATAAGAGAATGAGTTGCGATGGATTTGAAGAAATGCACTGAGAGGTTATATGAGAAAAGTACAGAAAGCAGGTATAGATAGGACTTTTTGGAAATAATGAAGAACGAAGGGAGATCTCTGAGAAGTAAAGAAAGTTTTGTTTGCAAAATACTGCAGTAAAACTAACCCGGCCCTTTCCTTGTGTTACCCCACTATGTGTTTGTGTACCCTTGTGTATTTATGTCCTTCCTGTCTTTATATGTTTATCTGATAAGACTTATGTTGCAGAATTTTTCTAATACTAAGCTACATTCACTATGATGAGGAATACTGTTATCCTCAAATATAATTTGAATTAATAACATGTTATTTACTTTGTAAAGATGTTTACACATTATTTATTCTGTTTTGTTCTAATGCTCATGTGTGAAGTTGATGTTTCAAAAGTTATTCTGATCTTTTATGTATGTACTTATGTCGTAATTTTTGTAACACTGAGTTATTTGCTATTTCGATTCTTTTGTAAAGCCTGTACTACTACAAATGTTATCTGTATTGTTGTGTTCTTTAATGACATATTTTGTACCTTTGTTATTGTATTCTTATGTTATAAAATTGTAATTGACACCAGTTCATCAAATTAAGTAACTTGTAAATTACATTTCACTGCACACGTTTCTGTTAGTCATAGTATATGGACAATATGTGAGAAGTAGGGACTGATAGTGTTTGCCCATTACCTGTCTGCATGTCAAGAGTCAGCAATGTCTTTCCGTTGGAAGGACAACACTACTTCTTCAAGACTGCATGGAAATCCACTACTTCCGTGTGCATTTTCTTTTACTACTCAGACTTTGAGAAAAACATTGCAATTTTACTTCGATGAATGATCAGGACTGTCTTTATGGACTGTGAGAAAATTTTAGCTTTTGACCAACATTGTATCGGTAAGTGTGTGCATTTCATTTCTTTGTCATTGTAATTATGAAAAAAATTTTCAAACCTGTATTGGCCACTGGCCAAAACAATTTGTAATTTTTTTTGTGGGGAGCATTGGGGCTATGTAAGTAGGCTGTTTAGGTTTTTTTATTGGTAACTCCGCGGCCACGTAGCGCTCTGTATAAAAATCACTGGCTGTGCCATGTGCAGTCTGTGGCTGGTTTGCATTGTTGTCTGCCATTGTAGTGTTGGGCAGCGGCAGCTGGATGCTAACAGCGCGTAGCGTTGAGCAGTTGGAGGTGAGCCGCCAGCACTGGTGGACGTGGGGAGAGAGATGGCGGAGTTTTGAAATTTGTAAGACTGGATGTCATGAACGGATATATATATTATGACTATTAAGGTAAATACATTGTATGTTCTCTATCAAAATCTTTCATTTGCTAACTATGCCCATCAGTAGTTAGTGCCTTCAGTAGTTAGAATCTTTTATTTAGCTAACATTATTGGCGCTCGCTGTATTGCAGTAGCTTGAGTAACGAAGATTTTTGTGAGGTAAGTGATTTGTGAAACGTATAGGTAAATGTTAGTCAGGGCCATTATTTCGTAGGGATTTTTGGAAGTCAGATTGCGTTGCGCTAAAAATATTGTGTGTCAGTTTAAGCACAGTCACGTTTAATTTTTCTAAGGGGACGTTTCAAACTGTTCACAGTAATACACTCTTTGCCCTACCTTCCTACTCATAACCAATCCTACTTCTGTTATAACATATTCTGCTGCTGTTATTACCCTATACTCATCTGACCAGATACCTTTGTCTTCTTTCCACTTAACTTCACTGACCCCTTACTATATCTAGATTTAGCCTTTGCTTTTCTCTTTTCAGAATCTTTAGTTTCCCCTTCTATGTTCAAGTTTCTGACACTCCACGCCCTGACCCATAGAACGTTATCCTTCCACTGTTCATTAAATCTTTTCCTCATGGTAATATCCCCCTTTGCACTACAGTGACACCAAAAACCGTTACAAACCGCTTACTTCAAGGACATTCATTCCATTGACCCAGAACCACCACCATTTGCGACTTCTGTGGTGTCATGCATAAGCTCACTGTGGTGCAGAGTGGAAGTCTTTCGTGATTTGTGATGAATGATGGTTCTCCCTGGGTTCCAATGGTGGCCACTCGTTGGTTACTAGGAAGACAGCTGATGGCCTGCAATCAAACGGTCTGCATGCTACACACGCTGCCCTTAAACCTGGACTTATGATGTGGAATAGAATTTCTTTTAAGAGTAAGAGCACTCTCGTGGTTTTCCCATGCAGCTCTACTGCGAAGTCGTGGTTCAGTGTGGTTATTCGACCTGTTGTGTTGCCTGAAATTCATGAAAAGCATTTCGGGGAGAGGGCAGTTTTCTAAACGGGCAGGGCTCGATCACATACCGCAGCTATAACCTAGCCTGCTCTACAGAGTTTGAAAAACAGTTCAAATGGCTCCTAGAACTATGGGACTTATCATCTGAGTTCATCAGTCCCCCATTCTTAGAACTACTTAAACCTAACTAACCTAAGGACATCACAAACATCCATGCCCGAGGCAGGATTCGAACCTGCGACCGTAGCAGAAGCTCGTTTCCGGACTGATGCGTCTAGAAGCGCCCGGCCACAACGGACGGCCACAGAGTGTCGCTATGTTCCCTTGGCCTGCTCGATCACCACATCTATTTCAAAACGACTACATATGGGACATAATCGGATGAACAGCGTCATCCCCAAACAGCATTAATCGTCCTTTTATTGACCAACCAAGTGGAAAGGGTATGGAACACGATCCCGAAAACTGACATCCGGCGCCTGTATCATAAAATACATGCACGTTTGCATGTTTGCTTTCAACATTCTGCGGGCTATATCGCGTATTAGTATACCAGAGTTTCACATTTGCAATGGCTTATCTCGTACGTACATTGTCGTGTGACCATGCAATGTTAGACACTTAAGTACGATACCTACATAAATGTATTCCTGAAATTGCACTACGCCACATTAATACTTTTCGCTGTTAAGAGTTTTTCAATCAGTTTATTTTCTTTCTTTTAAATTTTTTGTGTTCATTTCTTTTATCTTCCGTGTGTACATATGAGAAATTAAATTGTTATGTAAATTAATATATGTATTTTAAATTTTTAAATATTTCTCATTGTGCCTGAGTACATTACCAATGTATTTCTAAGATTTAGCCCAGTAGGAAGATGATGTCTGTGTAGAAGCTTTACGAACGCTAGGGTTACCACATATGAGCGGCTTAGTTCAAGACGGGTAGTCGTAGTATTTTTAAGTACTGTTAGAAAATTTATTTATAATTTGTAAAGATAAATTTTTCTTAATACCCTTGGTCGTAAAGCGAAGTTTGGAAGAAGAGAATGTGCGTACTGTATAAGCAATAACTAACGAAATGAATTCACTTGTTTGAGGTCGGAGTAGATACCGAATTTCATTGTTCTGAGAGAATTTCGAATGATAAATGACTGACAGCACTTCATGCATTGTAGAGTAAATTGATTTATTGGGAAACTGTATTTAGTAGTGTGTGGGAGCCAAGATTACGATCGTTGATTTTGAATGTGAATAATAAACTAACGACTTCCTGTTGAAATCCACAGCTTCGCAGTCGTTATTGCTGAAGGGGAAAATCCCTGTTTATCATATTAATGCTATATATCCCTTCCCGAGCCTTTTCGAGCCTGCTGAAATTTCTATACGGTGTGTTTATCCGTAGCCAATGCGTCGGACTAATCGGAAAGTATTTTTCTGTTTTGGTGATTATCTTCGTAAATTTACGAGGCACCCAGCGCTATCTCATTCTAACTCAGCGACATTCCAGGACAGTAGAGCATCAGCACCAGAGAACCATGCTGCAGTTTTCACGAGGTAGACTACGTTTGAGGCTCAGCTGTCAACTAGCCACCATTTGTGTTCCTGTATCATACAAAACAGATCCTGCCAGAATCATCATATTATAGTGCACCACACGTAAAGAACAGTACTAATGTTCCTTAAGACGATAATTGACCGACGGTGTGTTTATTACATTTGTAGCAATCAGATTTCTCTCGCTGCCAGAACTTTACAGTCAACATAAAGTTTACGAAATACGTACCTTCAGTTCTCATTAGAACTCCGCTCTACCCTTTACTGAAATGTTTTGCGAATTAATTTGTAAATAAGATTAAGTGATATATTAATTAACTTGAACTTGCGATTTTAAAACAGAGTCCGTTGCAAAACATTACGTAGATTGGATTCAGCAGACACCTTCATTAAATTGAATCGTCATACAATAGTGTTATTACTAAGCACTAGCTTAGTGGCCCCTATCTCATTTCCGTAGTAGCTACATCAAAATAATTTTATAAACATACATTATGCCTACTGAAAAATTAATATAAGAATATTAATCAGCCGTTTCTTTTTCTACGCCACTCTGATGACTGTGAAACAGCTTTCCTTGATTTAGATCACAAATTGAAACACCTTCTAAACTTTTCACGTTAATTAAGGATTCTAAAGTACTGTCTTTTCCGAATGTATTTCTGACCAGAAAGCGGTTCTGGTACATGGAGTATTTGTTAACCTGGCAGTTGCGTTATCTTGGTGATACTTCCATATAAACTTTCATCCTTCAGCACCTACTTCTTAATATCTATACCTGCATTCAGATTATTCCTTCTTTCTTAAAAATTTTCATCCCTTATTTTACCTCCTTTGCTTGAATTTCTTGCTTTGAAAGGCTTTTATAATGAATAATTTCATAGAACAATTCCTTCCCTACTTCACTCACGTATGAGTACTGGCTATCGTTTTAATGCTTCTGTCGATCAAGACTCGATTCCTTCGAACCCTTTCAATCGATGACTACAACTGTTCATTCCCTTTCAACTGCACAATTTATCATGAGTAAGCCACTGGGTCGACGGCGATACGAAGCAGCCATGTGGGGGGACAACGACATAAAAGCTAGGATTACTCTGATGCTGCCTTCCGAAATAACTAAAGGGATGACATAAATTTCCTGACTTTATTCTTTACATTATAAACGAAAGAGGGTCAGTTATGTTTAAGCTTCCGGTTCTCGTTAGTGGGGGTGACAGAAAGCAAATAAAACAAATTAACCTATAATTATATATTTTATTGTACAGGATTCCAATGTCCCAGTACATTATTTTGTGTAGAAATACAAGCGCATTTAGTACTTGTAGTGCTAGCGATAGGATTCTAGCTTAGCCCACATTTACAAGTGTACATTACTTTCCATTACATTTTTTTAAAAAAACAAAAGAAAATCCAGTATGGAGTGTAACAATATTATGAAAAGGGAAGTTGCTACTCACCATACAGCGGATATGCTGAGTCACAGTTAGGCACAACAAAAAGACTGTTACAAATGAATAAAGCTATCAGTCAATAAGGCCTTCGTTAATAAAAGACACACACACACACACACACACACACACACACACAATTGGAAATGCAACTAACGTCCATGGCCGCAGCCTCAGGTAACTGACACCAGAATGCGAGCAGCAGCACCAGTGCATGATAGGAGTGGCGACTGGGTGGAGAGAAAGAAAGTGGCGGGTCTGGGGATGGGGAGGGAGAGTATGGTGGGGGTGGAGGAAAGTGAAGGTTTGCAGGTTAGACGGAGGGCCAGGGCGAGCTGGAGAGGGGAGGGGGTGTAGTAGAAAATGAGACAAGTAAAAAGACTGCGTGTGATGGTGGAAAGACGGCTGTGTAGTGCTGGAACGAGAACAAGGACGGGACTGGAAGGGTAATGACAGTGATTAACGAAGGTTGAGGCGAGGAGGATTACAGGAACGTAGGATGTATTGCAGGGAGCGTTCACATCTGCAAAAATCAGAAAAACTGGTGTTGGTGAGAAGGATCCATATGTCGCAGGTGTGAAGCAGCCATTGAAACGAAGGATGTCATGTTTGGCAGCGTGTTCAGGAACAGGGTGGTCGACTTGTTTCTTGGCCACAGTTTGTTGGTGGCTTTGCTGCGGCACTTTTGCGTGCTTGCGGGGTTCCTACACTCTATTAGGCAGATGTACCTTTTTATTTGGCTCTTCTATGTATTTTGGCTAATGTAATGTCCAAACAAACTAATTAAGATAGCTCTTATAGATCGTACTGGGGATATATACAGGCACTCTGCCGTCTACGTACTTACAGGCCTAGGTTGAGAAGGCTGGGCCAAACAGTTTTCCATGTCCTTAGTAGGCGCCATCCTCGTATTTGGCTGAAATAATTTAGGGAAACTGCGGAAAACATGAATCAGGATGGCTGGAGAATGGAGTGTGAACCCTCCAGAACACGAGGCCTGGCTGTTTAAAACAGTGCTACCTCATGTGGTTTATTGCAATACAATATTGTTCTACAAAGAAGTTATTTAATATTGTAAAAGGGTAGTGCTTGGCTGCTTTCTCCCTCACAGTGACCGCGCACACCACACACACATTATTTCATTATGTAACACTACACACACTGTCAACTGCTGTCAGATCCACAAGGATCATGTCTGGTTCCATTTTGCGTGCCGCAAATTCTAATTCACTAGCCTGTATGTATCAGTTAAAAACGAGTGAGATGCTGAACTCTGAAACACTGTGTACTGCATAGCTTTGGAAGGAATTTTCCAGAAAAGAGAGAAATCGAAGAAAAAGAATAGAGTGAATGTCTAAATGAAATGATCAGTGTTTTATTATCATTTTTGTTATTTATACGTGTTACAGTTTCCACCACATTCCTACTCTACGCTATATAATGCACTGCTTCAGTGCATATAATTTAATGATTAACAGGTGCTTTGCAACTACATTTAAAAAAAAATTGTTTTAGTGTTCTGTTGAATCACCTTCGGCTACTTATTGTATAGTTTTGTCCCCATTAGATAATGCTATTTTGAGTTTTATGTTGTTTGTATTATGGCGAAATTGTAAGAGAGTCCATGATATGATAGGCGAGTTGAGTTGGCAATCTTTAAAAAGAAGAAGTTTTTCTTTTCGGCGAGATCTTTCACGAAATTTCAATGCCAGTGTTGACCTCCGATTGTTAGATGCTTTGTTGACACCATTCTACGTAGGGAGAAATGGCCATATTATTGAAATAAGAGAAATCGAGGCTTACATGTTTTCCCACGCGATGTTGGAGAGTGGAACGATAGGCGACCAGGATGAAAGTGGTTCAATGAACCCTCTGCCCGGCACATAAGTATGTTTTGCGGAGTAGTCATGAAGATGTAGATGGAATGAGGTGGGTTCAGCATACTGCTGTATCGGCCGCTGTCAGCTTTTGCTACCTGGAGGTGCTACTATTCGGTGAAATAGCTCCTCAACTGTCATCAGGAGTGTACCCAGGTCTATGGAAGAATCTCTGAAAGTTCCCGATACTCCACTGCGCGGTAGAAGAGTGCGCTGATCACCCTTTTACGAAGGCGGATGATTAAAATTTTTCGAGATAATTAACCTACAAACATGTAACAGTTGGTGCAACTAATGCTAGTCAGATATTTGTCGCCAAGTAACATTCCTTTAACTTAATGCAATATCATTCCGTGATTTGAAGATGTTCGCTTAACTGAAGCTTATTGTTTGTGAGCAAAATGCATTAAAATAGCTCTTGGTGATTCCATAACGGCCTCCTACAAGTACATTGAAGTGTGCAGCGCTTTTAACAGAAATACGCAAAACACTTTACTCCATTACTAATCCAGCGAAATAGTTGCTAAGTGCAGTTTCTTTTTATTTTATCTTGGGAATCCTACTTGGGAATCGGAGTGACGCTGCAAAAAATAATGCTTACTGATGGGTGGAAGAGCTCGTTTCGACTGATGTCGCATACTAGATTAAAAGTGAGGCTTGTTCTGTATCCGCAGACACAGCGCACGGACTGCGCCACCTGGTCCCAGAGCGCGCATTCCCCTGAGACGGCTACGCGCCTAGTTCTGTTTATGTATAATGGTATGTATCCTCTCGGGGGGGGGGGGGGGGGGGGGGGATGCGATGCGGCGGGCTTGTCTGCCAGCAGGCGCTCCACTCCGCCGTGAGCACAGTGCAGGCCTGCGATGGCTGCGCCCGACAGCTCTGCTCCTCCGCTTCCACAAGAGCTCCAGCGCTTTCCGCGAAGTGCGTTTGTTACCGCAGAGGTTTCAATAGCTCTGTTCTCCAAACAAGTTTCTCCATTGGCTGTAGAAATTACAACGCTCAATAGTGCTGGTCTTAGATAAGACACAGAATACCATACTAACTGAACGGAAACCTGTCGAGGGTACCAAGGTATTATATAATGTTATTCAATACTTGCACTAAAAGTAACTAAGAAAGTAGTTGACAGTATTTGTAGCCGATTTATGTACTGTTCAGAAGAATTGTTTACAAGTAAATACGTATGACAGCTACAGGTACATTATCACATTCTGTTTTTGGGTATTGAGCCGAGTCATTGCAGTTTATTAAAACAACAGCATCACGTCGGTCTAAAGTTGGCAGTTTTATTCCTTTAGTAGTTTACAATGAAGAGGCTCAATACCCGAAACTATTTTAGCCAAGACTTTCACTTCCTGTTTTAACTCTATACCAGAGTCCACCAACCGATGTGTTTGGCGATCTCCCAGTCTCGTGGAAACCAATATCGAGTTGATTTCAAATGGTGAGAAAAGATGCTGATAATAGTAATGGTCGGACACATTACAGTGACGTGTCGAAAGTCAGGGATATTGATATGCACATATACAGATGGCGGTGGCATCGTATACGCAAGGTACAAAAGGGCAGTGCACTGGCGTAGCTCCCGTTCGCACTCATATGATTCATTTGAGAAAGTTGCCGACGTGATTATGGGCGCACGGTTGGTGTTGGACTCTGGACACGGAATGGTAGGTGTAGCTAGACTCATGCGACATTCTATTCAGAAAAAAATGTTTGGGAATTCAATATTCAGACATTCAAAGGGTCAAGAGTGTGCCGAGAATACCAAATATCAGGCATTAAGTCGCACCGTGGACAACGCAGTTGCCGACAACCGTCACTTAACGATCGGGAGCAGCAGCGTTTGCGCAGTTCGTGCTAACAGGAAGAAACACTGATTGAAATAACGGAAGGAATCAATGTGGGACGTGCGATAAAAGTATTAGTTGTGACAGTGCTGCGAAATTTGGCATTAATGAGCTACAGCAGCTGACCAACGACGCAAGTGCCTTTGATAACAGTACGACATTGTCTGCAGCGCCTCTCCTGGGCTCATGACCATATCGTTTGGAACGTAGACGAATGAAAAGCCGTCTCCTGTTTAGATGAATTCCGATTTCAATTGGAAAGAGCTTATGGTAGGTTCAGGTTCTAGCGCAGATCCCTCGAAGCCAAAGATCAAGGTTGTCAAACACTGTCAAAGCTGCTGGTGGCTCCATAATGGCGTGGGCTGTGTTTACACGAAATGGACTGGGTCTTCTGATCCTACTGAACCGATCACTGACTGGAAATATTACGTTCGGAAACTTGATGATCATTCGCAGCCAATCAGCGACTGAATTTTTATAGAGGACAATGCTCAATGCCACTGGGTCACATTTGTTCACGATTTGTTTGAAGAACATCCTGAACAATGCAAACAAGTAATTTAGCCGCTCAGTTCGCCGGACATGAATCCTGTACCGGCAATACTTCGGCAGTTATTGGCAGCTACAGTGGCAGTAAGGTTGAGAATTTCTTCACAGGACTTCCAACGACTTTTGAGTCCATTCCACGTCGATTTTCTGCACTACGCCGCGCAGGAGGATGTCCGACACTACAATTGGCTGTATCCCATGACTGTTGTCACTTCAGTGCATGTATCAAGTCACGTCAGGAGAGCAAGGGGAACATGTGGTATTGCGTTATCATGTTGAAAGGTAAAGCATGTGACATTGTGTCACGCACACACGTTTTAAAATTAGTGGTTCTAGTCCCCATCAATGGCTATGCGAATAATAGGTGATCGTGTTGCGTAGCTGATACTGCCCCATGCCATCACATCAGGTGCTGAAGTCACATAAAGAGAAAGAATGCACTCTGGTAACGAGCTTCCATCGTGATGTAGTACGAAAAACACGGAAACGTCCGAAAAACAGCGCGGTACCACTCCTGTGTCCATTGTTACACCGCTGTCGCCATGCCCCCCCTGTGCTACCGAGTCAAGCTAAGGCACAACTGTGCTCAAGATGCTGATAGGCCGTCATCGCGTTGGCCTTGTAGATTCATGCCTAGCTGCAAACATGCCCACTTATTGACGTAACGTAAATGAAGTGGTTGTGCAACCTGCATTGTAAAGCGTGTAATATTTCTGCCATCTCTAGTGCTATTGGAATGGTATTATTGAGAATATGATTCAGAAACAAGTTAGTTCGTACGCAATAATGGATACCATAACTCAAGAACAAAATAGATTGACTAGTCACGTTGCATAAATCACTGAATAGGTTAAATATCTAACTGAGCAGTTAACTGAAATACGTATCAAGCGAAGCATCTCTACAGACAATTAAGAACAAGTAAGACAAACACACAAGACACTAAAATGAGACTTTTCTCAGTAGCAAGACAGTGTAAAGCCTTATCTTAATTCTCAAATAGATAAATAGAAAGAGAAGAGGATGTTGTTAAGGGGCAAGCTGTAAACGGTACAACCCTAGTGATGTCTGTCGCAGTCTAGTATCTCGTGAGAACATATACAAAAAATGGTTCATATGGCTCTGAATACTATGGGACGCAACTGCTGTGGTCATTAGTCCCCTAGAACGTAGAACTACTTAAACCTAACTAACCTAAGGACATCACACACATCCATTCCCGAGGCAGAATTCGAACCTGCGACCGTAGCAGTCGCACGGTTCCGGACTGCGCGCCTAGAACCGAAAGACCACCGCGGCCGGCAGAACATATACCCTGACGAAGTATATAGTAGTAGTCGCTTACCACAAAACCTAACACCAAGGAAAAGGGGACAGGGCACACTATGTCTTCTGGCTTGTTAAACGAAACTCTGTCAAAACACAAGCTTATCCTGATAACCACACCTATAACAATCAATAATAATAAAAATATTATAAACGAGTCACTTCCTGCCGCTTCACTTAAAGTGCTGTCGTCGAAGTTCACCACAAGACTGAATCGACAGTTTGGTGACGCAACCAATGGTGAAAGTGTTACACACGACATGAAAGACAATTACGCCCTCACGTAAAATTGACGAGAATTTTAAATCAATTTTAATGTAGAAAATACCAATTTGTACCAGTCACAAAAACAAATAAGTTAAAGGCTAACACAAACTTTTACTTCTGTACACACATCTAATTCTGATGTGCAACTCTTCTAATTCCCGAAGATGCATCTTCTGATGTAATATACCAAATGTGGACATACGCACGACCTTCTAGTATTCTGTCCTGAGCGTCCTCGAAATGTGCAACTGCTCTAATTCCCGAAGATGTATCTTTTGGTGAAACATAATAAACGTGGGCATCAGCTTTACCTGCTGATATCCTGTCCTGAGTGGCCTATAGGTGTCCGGTCCACTGTTTCCGGAAACCTTTCCTGGATGGTTTCTTTCCGATGATGGTTCCTGGGCCGCCGTGCTACGGGGTCTACAGACCTACCGTACTTGTCTGTCGTCAACAACACAAGCATCTTCCGCAGCTCGTGGTCTGGTGGCTAACGTTGCTGCCTCTGGATCACGGGGTCCGGGGTTCGATTCCCGGCCGGGTTGGGGATTTCCTCTGCCCGGGTAGTCGGTGTTCATGTTGTCCTCATAATTTCATCATCGTCGTCAGGATTATTTGTGACTGTGGCCAGACTGGACTTTGCAAAAAAATTGGACAGTGTAAAAATTGGAATTTTGTACGGGCACTAATGACCGCGCAGTTGAGCACTCCCCGAACCAAAAATCATCATCAACACAGGCATCACATGTCCTTCCCAGATGAGAATACCATTGAAGATAAATAAAAGGACGTATTTTCCTTTTATTTAAAACTCTTGTAAACACACGATGCCACATAATAAAATAATTTGTGTAGTTGTGATAAGCCGCTGGCCGAACATAAGACTGAACAACTGACGAAAACCCTTACTCGCGGTGGTTATATAACTGACATTGATCTCATAAAATAAAAACCGCCGACCTCAAATGAAAGGTTTCATATATAGGATGAAAACGTCACCTTTGTATATGTAAACTGTGAGTGTGCTTAACGAAGAACATGATAAAATATTTATTTTCAAGTCACATAGGGTCAGTCGCATAAGAAAAAAATAAAGTCTGAAGGCCCTGCGGCAGTTTTTGTTCTAGGTGTTTCCTGCTGGTTTCACCCGAACGGAGGACAAAATATCAAGTAAGCCCATGAGTATATTATATTATTCCAGAATTTCATGTCCAATAATGTCCTTGTGCAAAAACGAGAATTTGTAATCCAACTATACCACTAAACCTTCGTTATAAGAGAAACTTCTAATTTATTGATAAGTTTTTTTGACTGCTTTAGAGCACTGAAATTTAACAACTCCCTTGCCTCAATGAAGGGGTGGTGTCAATAATATTTTTCTTTTCTTATTTATTCTGCAGCAGCTTAATTTGAAAGGACAGTGATTTTCTTGTTGAATGGAAAATAATGCTGTTATTACAATATAAGGACTTTCACACCATTTGTACTTATTAATGAATATGATTAACAACTTTTGTCAACATGAATAAGAGAAAATCTGTCAATCTTTGGTGATTTTTGCTGTTTTGCTCATTCCACTCTTTTGTTATCTGTTGTGTCTGTACGGTCATATGTGGTCCAAATAACTTTATTATTTGTTGAATAATAATTTCAAATTCGAAAGGAATGCATTGTATTGTGGTTTTATTCATTTTAATCACAATTAACATTTTAACAGCCCATCTGCTGAAAGGAGCTGTGAATTTCTTTAACCAAAATTAACTGGCTTGGTCATGATCTGTTCAGCAGTCGTTGCGGTCCTTTCACTGAAATAACAATTGTTTACGCTTGTCATATAGAGACTGTATATTTTTTGATGAAACTCGATGTGTAAGTGTGATCAGAAATTGGCGCATATAGAATTTTTAATGTCACGATCATAAAATTCCTTCTACCAGCCATTTAATACTAAAGAAACATTCGTTGTTCCATTCTCTATGTAAATTGAGAGGAAGAGGTATTTATAATGACACGATTATCATTTTTATTATAATTATTATTATTAGGAGGTCTTCGATGTAGTGGCTTTTGTAAGTGACCTGAAATCACGCTTTGCTTGTGAACCAGTCCGACTTTCGACAACGTTTAAAAGTAAAGATGTAATTCAACTCTTTCACTTCTCAGATCGCATATCTGGCCAAAGTTGATCCATAGCCTTGAATAATATTTCTCTCTTGATAGAGCTATGAAGTCTTAACTGCTTACAAGGAAAACCCCATTGCACCCTCTCAGACTTAGTGTAAGATGGCCTAGTAGATAGCCCGTCAAAAACTGAACACAGGCAAAGCATGAAAACATAAGGAACGTGTACTGAACTGTGAAAATAGAAGCAAAATAAGAACAGCGTACGGCCCAAGCTGAAGATGTGCAACTTCCAGCGAATTTGAATAGACACGGCGCAGTAGTTATGTAGTTATGGTGTTATACTGTGAAGAAGAGAGCCCTGTTTAAATCTCCGTTGTGCCACATGTTTCTTTTTTTCACAAAATTACTAGCTGCCCATTCTGTCACTGACGTCTCCGTTTGTTGTATCCAAATTGGTGTCTGCGTCGTGATGTAACGTCCCGTTTTCAACAGCGAGGAGTAAAGAAGGTACGTCCAGAAGTATGTATCTCCTGTTTGTTCTACACAAGTACCCAAAGTTATAACTCTTGCGTTCCTCTTCTGCAGGTTTGGGGTCTTGAATTCCTTTGTTCTAATGTAGTTCACACCCGTTTATTTGTTGTTCTCATTTCTGTGACAGGTCTATGAGGCATATCACTTGCCCACACTATTCACCCTTTTTGCTTGCGACAGTAATATATTCTTACCATGTGACTCATATTCTGTATTTAATGTATGGCATGACAATTGCCAAGACTACAGAAGGAGAACAGACACATCAATGACCGAACTGACAGTTCATAAATTTGTGAAAAAAATGGGGTATGAAAGAGGTCTGAACACGGATCTCCTACTTTGCAATCCAACATCGGGACTACAAAACGACGATGCGGTGTCTATTCAAACTCGTTTGATGTTGCATATCCTGAGCTTGTACTATTCGCTGTGTCTATTTTGCCTTTTTTCATTTTCATTGCTGTGACAGTCTATGAAGCATATCGCTTTCTACCACTATTCAGCACATTTGCTTGTGACGGTAATATTCTGCAAAAATTTCAGTGGAATTATATAAGCATCTTGATGTCCTTACACTGACTTTAGCTGTTACATGCATTTCAATTTCCAGTCCTTAGCAGTAAAAACTGCAACTTACTGTGGGGCGCCAGCGCTATCAGACACTTGCAAAGTGATGATAAGTAATTATTCCCACAGAAGACGTCAACCATGTAAACGTGCTGTTAAAAGCACACATAGCAAACATGTATGTAAAATTAATTTTGTTGCACTCATGGTTACACTTAATTGTGACCAGTTCTTGTCTGTATGGGTATTATCAATATATCGAGTTCAAAATGTTCAAATGTGTGTGTATTCCGAAGGGACCAAACTACTGAGGTCTACGGTCCCTAGACTTACACACTACTTAAACTAACATAAACTAACTTGCGCTAATAACAACACAGACACCCATGTCCGATGGAGGATTTGAACCTCCGGCGGGAGGGGCAGCGCAGTCCGTGACATGGCGCCTCAAACCGCACGGCCACTCCGCGCACCAGGATCTCGAGTCACTTTAGAGTCTGCCGCTACAGTAGAGTTACAATGGATCTTTAGACAACAATAGATCTAAAGGTATAATGAATCAGGTCATCTTATAATAGTTGTGCAATCTCAAGGGACAAAAGTCTGATGTTAAACGCAAGAGGCTGTTGATCTCTCTCGTCATTGTGTATGCCATAATAAGTAAATTTAAATGATGAAGAGTAGTTGATACGAATATAATAACTTGCTAAACATCAAAACTGATAAAGAAATAGTATAGATGGAAATATTGAACCCATTTTGGTCATTATTATTCAAGAAGACAAAAGAAATGTCACATTACAAGGAAATTGCCAAAGGCCGTAAAAGCTTTTTTAACAAAGAGACTCACTGCAATGAAATATCAATTTAGTCAAGGAAGATGCTGCATAGAATGGAAATTGGAGTGTTGGATATATGGATTAATAGAATCTGAAAGCTTTACGCAATTGGTGGCTCAAAGGTGCTAAATTATTTAGTAAGTAAACGAACGAAATGATGAGATACTAAAGGAATAATCGGGGTCGTGAATCAACAAAGATATCTTCAAAGAAGGATACAAACCTTTGGGCAGTCTTACAGTCATCAACAGGTTAGCGCAGTGTACGGATTATAAGAGGGAACACCGCCACAACCGACAATTAGAAATTATGTAGCACATTATCGAGAGTTTTCGATACTGTAGGTGGACAGAAAGAGAAAGGCTCGTACAGTATTGTAAAAGACGAAGGACGAAAAATATTAGCAGAGCGCCTGACCTTTTTTTCAGTGATGTAATCTATGCTCTACGTTATACGACATGTAGCCTTTGTGCTCACTGTAATGTTTGCATCCTAAAGTCAAAGGACACATCCTGCAAACTCAGTACGTCAGCCATTAGATACAAAGTTTCTCCTGCTAGTTCAGCGAATTCAGTGGGTTCAAGTGAAAACTAAAGAAAAGTTTCTCGGCAAAATCTAAACTAAAATCAGTAATAGTCACATTCTGAGCAGTTTATAGTGAATACAACTTTTCTCCGGTGCATTACTTTAACTATTGTAGTTTCCGTTGGATAGTACCACAACACCTGCAGCCAGTGGGGGAGCACTGATCCTGCCAAAACCAGTATTTAATGTGAGGTTCGGGGAAGTGTCATTTACGTGTAGTGTATACAGTGACCCGATTAAGTTATTTTCCGAACACAACACTAAATTTTGCAGGCAGACAGTTCCAACACTTCTCGGTATAGCTTTTGCAGGACGGTATTACACGTTCAAATCCAGAACGTACACTCCTGGAAATGGAAAAAAGAACACATTGACACCGATGTATCAGACCCACCATACTTGCCCCGGACACTGCGAGAGGGCTGTACAAGCAATGATCACACGCACGGCACAGCGGACACACCAGGAACCGCGGTGTTGGCCGTCGAATGGCGCTAGCTGCGCACCATTTGTGCACCGCCGCCGTCAGTGTCAGCCAGTTTGCCGTGGCATACGGAGCTCCATCGCAGTCTTTAACACTGGTAGCATGCCGCGACAGCGTGGACGTGAACCGTATGTGCAGTTGACGGACTTTGAGCGAGGGCATATAGTGGGCATGCGGGAGGCCGGGTGGACGTACCGCCGAATTGCCCAACACGTGGGGCGTGAGGTCTCCACAGTACATCGATGTTGTCGCCAGTGGTCGGCGGAAGGTGCACGTGCCCGTCGACGTGGGACCGGACCGCAGCGACGCACGGATGCACGCCAAGACCGTAGGATCCTACGCAGTGCCGTAGGGGACCGCACCGCCACTTCCCAGCAAATTAGGGACACTGTTGCTCCCGGGGTATCGGCGAGGACCATTCGCAACCGTCTCCATGAAGCTGGGCTACGGTCCCGCACAGCGTTAGGCCGTCTTCCGCTCACGCCCCAACATCGTGCAGCCCGCCTCCAGTGGTGTCGCGACAGGCGTGAATGGAGGGACGAATGGAGACGTGTCGTCTTCAGCGATGAGAGTCGCTTCTGCCTTGGTGCCAATGATGGTCGTATGCGTGCTTGGCGCCGTGCAGGTGAGCGCCACAATCAGGACTGCATACGACCGAGGCACACAGGGCCAACATCCGGCATCATGGTGTGGGGAGCGATCTCCTACACTGGCCGTACTCCTCTGGTGATCGTCGAGGGGACACTGAATAGTGCATGGTACGTTCAAACCGTCATCGAACCCATCGTTCTACCATTCCTAGACCGGCAAGGGAACTTGCTGTTCCAACAGGACAATGCACGTCCGCATGTATCCTGTGCCACCCAACGTGCTCTTGAAGGTGTAAGTCAACTACCCTAGACAGCAAGATATCCGGATCTGTCCCCCATTGAGCATGTTTGGGACTGGATGAAGTTTCGTCTCACGCGGTCTGCACGTCCAGCACGAACGCTGGTCCAACTGAGGCGCCAAGTGGAAATGGCATGGCAAGCCGTTCCACAGGACTACATCCAGCATCTCTACGATCGTCTCCATGGGAGAATAGCAGCCTGCATTGCTGCGAAAGGTGGATATACACTGTACTAGTGCCGACATTGTGCATGCTCTGTTGCCTGTGTCTATGTGCCTGTGGTTCTGTCAGTGTGATCATGTGATGTATCTGACCCCAGGAATGTGTCAATAAAGTTTCCCCTTCCTGGGACAATGAATTCACGGTGTTCTTATTTCAATTTCCAGGAGTGTATATGCCGAAGTATTAGGATGATGGGTGAACGAGCGTCTTGCGCATACGTTATTCATTTTGCGCCTGGAATATACTTACAGTTATGAACAAAGATCAGTTGGGTGTTTCGAGGTTCTCTTCATTCACGACTAACGTTATTGTTTCGCTTGATGTAAATACATAAATGGAAAGTGAAGTAACAGAATTACTTAACACTACATCTTAACAACTTAGCTGATCTTACGGAGTGCTCTTAGTCCAAAGCAAGATCATACTTCAAAGGCCTTAATGCTCAGAGCTATACTGATCACTCACGTTGCTCCAAAGAAGTCTTAAAGTCTTTGATATTATAATAATAACAGAGCAACAGCCAAACTCACTTGGAGACTTTTAAGTGTTACGTAGGGAAAAAGAACGTTTCGGCTACCTACATGTAAAATGATTTGCTGGTTTGCAGTGTGGGCATGTTGTGAATAGATGCGACATGTGTCTTGCGGAATGGAAGTACAACGTATAAATGTTAACAACTTATAACCTTAGAACGCAATACTCCACTAGTGGAAGTCAGCCGTCTTAAATGCAGGACGATGCGTAAGATACCACATTTCCTCTGTTGACTGAATTTTGAAGCAATGTTTCCTTGGATATGCATGCATGACCAATGGACAGTCATTGCGGCGGATACAGCCAATATGAAATACATGCCACATGTTTGACAACACCTGGAAGTCTGGGCCTGGCCATGAGTCGTGTTTCGATAGCCTAAAGATAAGGTAACCAATTGCGATTAGCGGGAAATCCGTGCTTGAGTCCCGGTCCAGCACAAATTTTAACTGTCATAATTCCATTACGCAGCTGACGGTAGTCCATATTATCATCTGCGAATGCATTTCATGTAAGAGCAAGTTGTGGTCTTTCTACGTCTGCGTCATGTAGGGACAACCCGCCCCCACCCCTCACACTCATACTCTGCCACTACACACACCCATTGCTCCAAAAAAACGTCTCTCAAGCAGGAGTTCAATCTTTAGGTTGCTTATTGCTATGTTTTTTCCTACGAATATTTATACCATTCACTTTGACTGACATGGATTACGCATAATAGAAAATGTGTTTGTTCTGAAGGAACTTACTTTGCGATGTTATTAAGTGCTGGCCGTTGGTTAGTTGCTTATGATGGAGATTCTGCTCACGAGGCGCCAGCGACGTATTGAACTTGATGTCACTACTTGCCCCAGGTGGATTTGTATTCTAAACCGTACAGTCCCATATGAATCTTCGGTTCTTCTTCGCTGTCAGGGAGGACAACGCCACCTGTCACATTACAAGTCTACCGTGGTGAGCTGCTGTGATTGGATGCTACGCTGGAAACTAGTCTATACATGAGGAGGTAGATAAGGCAAACCAACAACGATGTGAGGAAAGGTAAAGGTGAAGTTCTGTGTACTGCTCCTAGACGGGCCAATTGAGCCCTTCCGAATGTCGTGTCATCCTCTGACAATAGCGACACTGTATGCGTTACTGAGGAGCATGTGGACAGCACACCGCCCTCTTGCTCGTTTTCGGATTTTTTAGACACTAAACCGCAGCTAATCGGTCAAGTAGTTCCTTAGTTGGCCTTAAGAGGCCGGAAACAGCAGCTAAATCTCCAGCATGGCAGAGTTACCCTCACTGACACTCAGCCACGGTGGCGGAAAGCAACAATGTAGTCCACGCTATAGTATTAAATGTTGAACTAGCACTTATTCTTACTCCAGACACATCTCACCCACTGCAGCACGTCAAGCAAATGGAAAGGCTCACTGAATGTACTACTCCAGGTTACTGAACTGGATCGATCACCCTCCAACAGTACTCTCAAACTCTTCAATGGCAAGAGCTCACCACACCATTACTACGCCGGATGACACACCGGCGAAAATTCCTGCCACAACTACAGCATAAAACTACTTACGGCAAAAATGACCCCTCTCAGGAACGCAACTCTCCAATTTGTGTGCATTGTCCTACGCCTTGAAGAAGTTTGTCATACTAACATCACGAAGCTACACATTTGTAAGTGTATTTTTATTGCTACAAGGTCTACGATCAGCTGTATAAAGCAAGCGCCTCGGAAGACTGAATAGTTTGGTACGCTTGGGTGATGAGTAAACAGAATTTAAGTAAAAGTTAATAAAACTGATACACAATTCATTTAAAATTTAAAGTACGCTGTTTACGCTTATTGTACGTTTAGTATCTACACATCAAATGAATTATTTCGAATTGTGCACTGCCGGAAAAAAAATTGGTACACTTGGAAAGACGACGGTGATTTTGATCCAATGACGACACACCCAACCTGGGGGATTGCAAATGTATTGATAATGGTTTCAAAGTCGTCCGCCAACAGATAGGATTGTGGCATAGCTATCAGGCGCCATTTGTGTCTACCCTTTAATAGGGAATTCTCATAGCCAACCAGAAGGCTCATTGTGGTACAAACGTGTGAACCAACCAGACATCAGTGCCACAGACGCACTCGTGCTTTCTACAGCCAGCTAAGAGAGTTTCAAAGGTGTCAGATTGTGGCATTCTGAACGGCGGGATGATAAATTATGAGAACTGCCGTACAAGTTCGGCGTGCTGCGTTAGTTTTGATGTTGACGTCAGTGGTCACGTGAAACGTTCTCACACACGTAAACGAGGTTCAGGACTTCCTCGCGGCATGATCGCCCGCCATAGTCGTCGTATTGTAGCAGTGGCAAATCGCAGAGCTACGACAGCGTAGAAAAGAGGGCTTGTGAGCTCAGACGTGGAAACAGGAACTGTTACGAACCGGTTATTAGCACTGGGAGTATTGGCACGCATATCTCTAGCCCGTCTTTCTTTCAGGATAGACGTGCACGCCTGGACTGGTGTTGTCAGAGCATCACTTGCAAGGTGTAATGGCGCATCGTGATCTTCAGCAATGTCGGAAGATTCTACTTACACACAGATGGTTCAAATGGTTCAAATATCTCTGAGCACTGTGGGACTTAACATATGAGGTTATCAGTCCCCTAGATCGTAGAACTACTTAAACCTAACTAACCTAAGGACATCACACACATCCATGCCCGAGGCAGAATTCGAATCTGCGACCGTAGCAGTCACGCGGTTCCGGACTGAAGTGCCTAGAGCCGCACGGCCACCGAGGTCGGCTACACGCAGATGACAGTCATCTGCACAAACGTCGTGGGCCTGGTGAGCACTATCTCGTAGGGTGCTTTCGTCCAAGACACATTGGACCCATCCTAGGCCTTAGGCTTTTTTGCATCAGGAAGGTGATGTGCTATTCCAAAAGGTTATTGCTCGACCACACATTGGGTATAAACTCAACGTTCTCTGCAAGTCACGTAGGAACCTCCCTCACCAGCATGATCTCTGGTCTTCAATTGAGCACATGTGATTTCCGATCGTGCACATGTGTGATACGATGGGACGAGGGGTGACTTGCCGCGAGGGATTAGCCGAGCGCTCTAAGGCGCTCCAGTCGTGGACTGTGCGGCTGATCCCGGCGGAGGTTCGAATCCTCCCTCGGGCATGGGTGTGTGTGTGTTTGCCCTTAGTATAATGTAGGTTAAGTAGAGTGTAACCTCAGGGACTGATGACCTTAGCAGTTAAGTCCCATAAGATTTCACACACATTTGAACATTCTTTTTGAGAGGTGACTTGCGCGACTCGTCAACCAGCAACGCGAGCAGAACTAGATGAACAGGTCGAACAGACGTGACGTAACATATACCAGGGCAGTATTTGCCATCTGTACGGTCGACTGGATTCCAGAGTCAGCACCCGTATTGCCACCCATGGAGGTTACATCACGTACTAATATCGGTGTTTTAGCATGCGTTGATACTTGGTACCTCAGACCCACTTGTGCTATTGATCTGTAATCACTTCATGTTCTCCATATGCAAAGTTGCAGCAATAAATCTAGAGAGAACTGGAAACGTCTATAAGGGTGCACTAATTTCTATTCCCAGCAGTGTATTTAGTGTATAGATGTCATCATTTGTGATTGACCCTACTCTTTTTGCACTAACTCCTGAATAACTATTCTGTACGCAGCTTATGGTAATTGTGTTTCAACATAATTACTAATCACTTCATAAATTCTTTGTGCTAAGTTTATTTGTCTTAATGTTGCACTGCTGCTCTTCTTTGTAACAGCACACCGTGTCTCTCTCTGTGTGTGTGTGTGTGTGTGTGTGTGTGTGTGTGTGTGTCGTGTGTCCAGCATGATCGGTGTATTAGGATATTAAAGGCCTTGTACTACCCAAACGTATGTGGATAATAATGTCAGAACATTTACTTCTCATTATTCTTGCAGCTATTCTGGTTCTCCTTACATATATCAGAAGAATTGCATCAAACGAAACATTAGAACCAAAGTCATGCACTATACTTACTGCTTCAACAACATGAATTATTATTGTATTTATATCAGTAATAACACATGAAACAATATCTATAATTTTGTAAAACAGATACTATAAATATTAAGAATTCAATCATTTATCAAGAATTAACCATAAATCTATAGAAATTATATAATAAACGAATATTTCATGTTATTGTGAGAATAATAATATTTTTTATTTTTAGCATTACTACCTATAGTTGAAACTACTGTATCAGGGATGTCCATGGAATAAGCTAATTGTACTAATGCCTAACCCCTTATGATTAATATATACTTCACTCAAAATTCTTAATACTTCAACAGTTTACTCACTAACACCTAGAAATTTTTCATTTTCACGCAATTTTGAATCATTATTAGAATCCGAGGAAGAGGTGCAGGGTAGAAGAATAGGAATAGTGAGTTAGGGTGCATGTTGATCTAGAATATGGAGGGAGACAGAGTTACGATGGAGCAGAAATACACCCAATACTGGCGTAAAAGCGGATAGGTCACACACATTAAGGCTTTATAGGTGTGTAAGATGATCGAGGGATAGACGTTCAGTCAGCAGTTACAGCCTACTGTGGGCTTTTTCGAGTATTTAATAGGGTGGCTTTTCCACGTTAGTTTACGGTTGAGGACCTGAGATTTCCTTGTGTGTTAGTTAATTAGATAGCATGGTTGTAAATGTTGAGGAGGAAATAATGGTGCCGAATCTGCCTGTGGTTCGATGTATATTTATTGCCTGAGCCTAGGGAGATTTGATTTAAGTAACAATAGTTACACAATAATGTAATCTGGTTGAGAAGGAGATGAAGAGATTATGATTGCTAAAGGATGGCGTAAAACGCTAGGAAGATAGTGTTTTCGGTGTACTGAAGCACAGAAGCAGCAGGAGGGAGTTTGGGCGTATCAAGAGTTTAAAGGCTGTGTTGGAGCAGATGGAGGAAAGCGCCTTGGGGCAAGCTGGCAGTAGGATGAAAGATGCGTTAATCGATACTGTGTAACATGGATGATTGGATGGAAAGGGTTTAATTAAATCGATACTTTACAGCACGTGCGGATGAAAGACCACAATGTTTGTAAAATTGCGCAAATTTATAGGATCAAGGGACAAAAAAAGGTGGCAGATATATGTTTATTGAGTCGATGGGACAGCCGATGGCTATGATCAGGAGCTAATCGTCGGAGAAGAAGTTTGGTGGCTGACACTTTGGTTAACAAAGGACACTAAGTGTTTCTTTAAACATCTATAGTGCTTTGTGAGAGAGTAGATCCTATGACCTTACAAAACAGTAAGGTGAGGCTGATGGTTAGGTAGATTTGTTGGTTTTATGGAGTAGTACGACACGCTAAGTTTTCATAGTCGAGAACTGTAGCCTCTGCGCGGGATCACATTGACGAATAGGAAGGAATGAAGGCATTTTTTCAGGCGTGTCAGACATATTCCTTGAATAAAGTTTCAAGTCGTTGTAAGAGGCGATCAAGAAGTTTCCGTTTGAGGGCGTTCTGCAGTTTATATGAAAAGTAGCGTGGCTCCGATGCGTGTGTGTATATAAGCACCTACATGTATAGGCAGGTCGAGGTTATTAAAAACTTCATCCAAGCAAGACAAAAGTGCTGTTATTCTTTTCTTGGTGTCGGAAAGACAAACACCAGTAGACACCCATCGGAGAATGAAGAATGTTTGTGAGGCGGCAGATCTGCCGAAAATTACCATTGTGGAACGGTGCACCAAGGAGTGCTCCTATTTTACGATAACGCGCAACCCAATATGGAAATTTCGTAAGGCAGAAGGTACGGCAACACAAGGTAGACAAGCTCGAGCATCGTTCCTACAATCCTGATCTCTGTCCAAGACAGCATCATGCCTTCGGTCCCTTCAACAGGGCTATGAAGGGTCGACGATTCCCGTCGGACCAATATGTTCAACAAGTAATTGAAGACTTATTGACGCAGCAGGACACGGTTTTTACCAAATGCATCTTTTCAATCCAGTGCATCAGTGGCATGATTGTCTCAGTGCCCTCGGCGATTTTGCTTGATTGACAGACCGATCATAGGCTTTACGGCCTTCGAACGGAAACTATTTCACCGGACCTTATATGAGAACAACACGAGAAATAAAATCCGAATATAGATAGGAAACAAGTTGAAACTAAGAGTTATGGTTAATGAATGAAAATTTTAATAACGATTTCCGTTAAAAATACGTGCACGTACATTGAGAGACATAATGGAGTTGTATATACTTATATGGATAAGGTGTCTGCTCCTTCGGACATGTCCGAAAGAACAGACACCATATCCATATAAGTGTATAGTTCTGGCAACACTGGCCCTGACCTCCTTCTGTGCGAATGCACACATATTCCCCGAACTCTTACGGGACTTGGTAAGAATGTCTTCCAAGAGTAATGAGTGTGTTGAGGTGGGACACTACGAATGTTCAAAATGGCTCTTAGGACTATGGGACTTAACATCTATGGTCATCAGTCCCCTAGAACGTATAACTACTTAAACCTAACTAACCTAAGGACATCACACAACACCCTGTCAGCACTCACTACGAATGTAGTACAAGGTGAGAATTTGGGTCTCGCGGGAGGGATGAGCGAAATAGTCCCTGCAGTCGCGCTATGCTCTGTGTCCTCGGTTTCTCAGCTGGATAGAGCGTCTGCCCTGTAAGTACGAGATCCCGGGTTCGAGTCCGGGGTCGGCCACACATTTTCACCTGTCCCCGTTGGTATATATCAACGTCCATTTGCAGCTGGAGGTATTAATACAGTTCTAAATAATATAGTTGTGTCAGCTAGAGTGCAGACTCTCCATGGCGCTATGGAGTAACGGATAAATACGAGGTATCGCTAAAAACTGTAAGGAAGGCAAAGGGGACATACGTATATTGTTTCAACTGTGTTGAACATAATATGAAGTCAGGAAAAATGTTCACGGGCGATCCTTTCTACGTAGGAAGGAAACTACTGATGTTGAAGTGCAATGCGTGTAACTGTTGACATCTGTAACCAGAAACAACGTCGTAGATGTGGCATAGATAGCAACACGGAACCAGCTGCTGCTTCTATCACTGGACTTTGAATTAATTAGCAAAGACCGTGGAACCATCATCATTCTCTATCGATTAAGCTGTCGGTTTATGTTTACTAATTGAATGACGAGAACATGGCTACTCCCAGATGAAAAAATTTGGCTATGTGAGCAACATTTACATATTTTGGAAATCAACATTACAGGGATGAGACTAGGTGTTCTTCACCTCCAAGAGGCATTATAATACAGTGCCTCCAAAATTTTAAAATAAATAAAATATAGATAGATAAACGTTTTCAGCAGCAATGTTGATTTCCACGTGAAATTCTCGTTTGGAGCTTGAACCACCAATGCATCGCACCACAGGGCAGTTTTAAAATGGTTGTTTGCTCCCCATCTGGCATTTTAGAACAGCGCTGTACTAGACAGGGAAAGTGGACTCTGCTCCATGATAACACCAGCACTCGCTCTACTTGTGTAACTGTTCACCGCCGTCATCTGTACTCCCTAACTTTGAGGACTGAAGTCTTATTTTGTTTCCTCGGCTCAAACATACGCTAAAAGGCACACACTGGCAGCTATACGACTGATATAAGTGTTTCGACCTGTTCATAAATATTCCTTCCATGACTGTTTCAAGCTTTTTTATAAGCATCGGCAGAGGTTTATTGTGACCAGCACGTATACGTAGGAAGGCGTGTTCTACGTTTAATTTTTTTTGTGGTCGAGTCACTCATCATTTTAGATACGGCTTTGAAGTGTGTCATCAATAATAACCGAGGCAAATAAAATATGTTTCGCTTCAAAAGACGTCTAATAAGGTCAAAAGTAATGAAGGAAGAATAGTAAAACCTCATCAAAGCCAGACATTGAGATGCGAAATGTTCGATTTTCGAGGCTGTATTAAGCACCTATGGCGCAGAGCGGCGCAGCCCGTTGTGACGCAGTAATTCCTGCCGGCCCGTTGCTGGGTCCTCATTTAGTCAAGCCACAGCAGCCGCAGCATCGACCCTCTGAAAGCTGAAACGGCTCGTGTCGTGTTTGTGGTGTGGACACAATACCCGTAAACAACCCCAAAGGACAAACACCTGCCTGCGCCCATAACAGCTTTCACCGCGCGCCGCGTCCGAGCACACTACAGCTCAGCACAACAATACGCCTACGTCCAGATTTATCTTCGGGAACGGCGTAGGCTGACCGGCCGCTACTTTCTCCGTTACTCTGGCCGCCTTTGTTGTCACGCTTCTGCCTGCCTATATAGATGCTTACCTCGGGAAACGATGTTGGTCCCTACGCACATAAACACAACTCAAAATTTCATTCTTGTTAGCGTTCTGACTTATTTACTGTATTCTACTTGTTCGTGTATGTTATAGTTTCTAAATGACAATATCTGCTTTCCTCATTTGAAGCTGCCCCATTTATTAAAGTAATGCCCATATCTTCTTAACATGGACAAACCTAATAGTTCATTACCGATTAGTGAAATCGAAAAGTTACAGTAAGTAAGAAAGGAACATTTTGCAGTATCATAATATTTCTCAAGTATTTTGTCGGTCGAAGAGTTGCAAATGGGGAGCTCTGAAGGTGAAGGTCGATGGTGACCTCCACTGAACGTCGCGCACTGGTCCTCTAACAATGTATGCTTGCACCTAGAATGATTCCTGCGTATTTTCTGGGGTGGTTCCTAAGTAAACTTTATCAGACTGTCCTACAAAGAGTTACTAAAGAAAATCCATATTTTCACTTTGAATTTTTGAGAATTAACATACATCAAAATAGCTTCTCACTGTCAGTGTTGTTCCTTGTACGAAATATACCACAAATCACTTTTTATTTTATGCTTAATCTAACATAATGCAACGCGTTTCGAACATGTTTTGTTCATCTTCAGGCGTTTATACATACATACATACATACATAAATAATGAAATGTTACTTAAAAATAAACAGTCTTAAACTAGAGTAGTCTAGAGCACTTTGTTCATTGTTTTTTACTGTAGCTGTTGATGTAGCATTCGGGGGAAAAGAGGGGTCAGTGTATGGCTAGAAATCGAAATCAGGGATGTCATCTGCTGGTTTTCTTCTTTGTGGTTGACTATGTATATCACAGCCTGTATCGGATGCAGATAGATTTGCATCAGTTATGTGTTACGAAAATAATGTGAAAGGCTTTTATATGACAGTTGATCACTTACAATTTCATCATCTTGCTGCTTTAGTTGCATCACTGGTGTAATGGAAGAAGCGATGCAAATCCGTCTGCATCCTATACAGGCTGTGATATACATAGTCAACCACAAAGACGAAAACCAGCAGAAGGCATCACTGATTTCGATTTCTAGCCATACACTGCCCCCCTCCTTCCCCCCAAATGCCTCACCAGCAGCTACAGTAAAAAACAATGAACAAAGTGTTCTAGATTAATCTAGTTTAAGACTGTTTATTTTTCAGTAACATTTCTCTATGTATGTTTGTGTGTATAAACGCCTGAACATGAACAAAACGTGTTCGAAACGCGTTGGATTATGTTAGATTAAGCATAAAATAGAAAGTGACTTTTAGTAGAAAGTTGAAATAAATAATTATCCCGCACAGTCACGATTCACAAACATTGCCATTATGGCTGAAAATAAATAGCACAAATCATTTACGTAGTTCTTTTGGATGAAATCATTTTGGGTATTGGGCTACGTCACTGTACACCACAAAACAACTAATCTGCCGAAGTTTTGGCCGACTCTCTGCGGTCCGCTTCAGGGATGATCTCAGCAAAGCGGTCGAAACTTCATCAGTTTAATTGTTACACTAGTTTACTATTACGTGGCCGAACACCCAAAATGGTTGTATGTAAAATGACATCGTCCGTGGAAACCTACAAATGTTGTCGTTCAGGTAGTATAGGAAATTTGCAGCAAAAGCATGGAATAGAGAGCTGACTAATCGACAACTAGTGAAAATAACATACCTCAGTTTAGCCAGCTTATGGCGCTGACTTTGAAAAGTAATAGGCTTCCAATTTTTAATGTGAAAATTCCTAAAGCTTTTTGAAATAAAACAAACTTAATTAAGACTCTACATCTTTATTCATGTGTACAGGTATATACTTGCCACCCTCCGCCGCTAAAGGGCTCAGAACTATGTTACGTAACAAGTCGATGGGTAACGTAACTATGTTGGTGAGTGGGAAACAGGGTGCTGAATTGCGTTTCGAATTCGACGATTTCGTCCACACATGGAGCACCCTTTCCCTGAGCATGGCAATGCCAGACCATACGCGAGGCGCTGCGTCGTCGCAAGAGTCCCACATAGACATTGTCATCGATCATCCTCCACACAGTCACGACTTCGCCCCATCCGATTTTCATCCAAAACTTAAAAAAACACCTTCGAGGACTTCACTGTGATAGCGATGAAGCGGTGTAAGTAGAAGTGAGTTTGCGGCTCTATTAACGAAGTACTACATTCTACAGTGACGTTATTAACAAACTAGCCTCTCGTTGGGAGAAACGTGTTGCCATGTTGAGTATGTTGAGAAATAAATATCTAGATATGAAGACCACAGATGTAGAATATTAATAAACTTTTGTTTTTGCAATAAGCTTTAAGAGTTTTCACGCAAAAAGTTTGGAGTCATTATTTTTCAGCACGCCCTCGTACTACACTCACCCATCAAGAGAGAAAGACAACCTTATTCGCCGGTCATTATGCCTAACTAGAGTGTATGTATTATATTTTTCGGTTTAAATATTCGATAATGTAGGGAATTTTAAACATAGGAAATCTCTGTTCTATTGCGTTCATATAACCCTTTCACACTGTTCCTCAACAGTCCCAACCTCGAAAATCATGTGCAAAAAACGATAATTATTTCTCCCTACGTAAAAGGTTGTAGCAAAACATTTTCGTATTCGGCGAGAAAGTTAGTGATTGAAATTTCGTGAAAAGATCTCGCCGAAACGAAAAAACCCTTGGTTTTATTGATTGTTGCCAAAACTCGTTCATCATATCTGTGACATTTTCTACTCTATTTCACGATAATACAGAACGAGCAGCTCTTGTTTGAATTTCTTGGATGTTCTCAAGCAGGTTTAACTCTTGAAGGACTGATACTGTGCAGAAAAATTCCATAAAAGGACGGACAAACATTATCCGTAGCCGATTTGTTGCGTATTTTATGGGTCTGTCAACAGAAAGTAGTACTTCCTTCGCTTTCCGGACAATATTTTCCACACTGATTACTGTGTAACAACTGACACTTGCTATGGAACAACTGCCAATTGCTACACAACAGCCGACAAGTGCTGCGGAACACCAGACCACTGATATAGAAAGGGAATGTAAAGGACGGGACGTGTTAATTGCAGCGGAACATGAGCACTAACGCTCTCTAGCATTCGACAGTTCATTCAGGGCAGTGTTTGATGAATATTGTTGTTGAACCGTTCAGCGCGACATTCCATGCTGCACGACAACATATCTGCGAGATATCTTTTGACTGCTTACGATCGTGGACCAGCAGTTGGACGGCTCGAAGCCGACCAAAATATCAGTACTGTGGCCACAGTAATCGGTGTGTCCAAAAGTATGATCTCGTGGTAAAAAAAGTCCGCTGCAGGTGAAAATGCTCTGCCAAAGCATGCCGCTGGTCGCACGCGGACCATCTCACTGTAAGAGAATCGACACGTAGCCATAGTGGGGAAAAGGAGCAGACATCTCACTCCCAGACATAGGGCTGCAGATCTTGCAACCGCTACCGGTACACGTGTCTCCGCTAGAAGCATTTCGCGGCGACTGAATCAGGCTGTTCTGTGTACTCGGAAACCTGCTAAATGCTTTCCACTTTAACCACGCCATCGTCGAGAAAGAATTAGTTGGTGTGTGCAGCATGTTCATTGGGGTGGGCTACAGTGGTCCGGAGGAATGTTCTATGACTAATTCCACTTCCCGGAGGTAAGAGATTTTGGACACTAGTCAGTATGGGAAGAGAGAGAGAGAGAGAGAGAGAGAGAGAGAGAGACAGAGGAATACCTTATACAGCACAGAAGGCTCATGAATGCCATCGGTATGGCCCAGGCGTTATGGTGAGGGCAGCCATTAAGCACAATGACCGAACACCACTACATGTGCAAGGTTCTGTTATAGTGTAGTGGTATTGCAGAGAGAGTGTTCTGGATAATGTCCATCAGTTTATGGAATGCGGGAGGTTCCGACTTCCTGTTTATGGACGACAATAATCACCTACACAGGACTGCTGAGGTGTCAGACACACTGGAAATTGAAAATATTGAACTTATGGAATGCCCTGTATGCTTCATGGTCCTAAACCCTATAGTGCTACAGTGGGCAGTGCAGAGACACCTTTGCGTGAAGTCAGGTTGGGAACCTGTGAAGTCTGAACGACGCTAGTACGATATTAATAGATTTCAGTGTTAATGCCAATGTTTATACGGCGTCGTTCCTCCACACCAGCCTCGGCTGTTGCTCATGCAGCTGTGTTGGATTATAGCTGACACCTGTCGAGTCAGCTTAACTGTTGCACGTCCAGACGAGGTTTAGCGACCCTGCCGCAGCGGTAGCTTGTTACTGAGCAGATCCGACCATCGCCCAGTGCAAGGTGGCCGTGGACTTGCTGCTGCAGTGTCCTCGGTCCCACTCTGAATTCTATGATGACCCTTGAGGACCCATCCATGAGGTAACTTATGTCAGTAGTCTTGTGGTCGATTGACTTCCTCCATGCTCCTGGTAGATTTCAGCACTCAGAGCCACCTGAGTGTTGAACAGGTATGTGGTCCTCAAGAGGCCCTGTTACTGGCCTTCGCATTGAAGTTTAGTGCTGGTAGAACCCTATGATGCAGTGCTGACGAAAGACAGTCAGTTCGTCTATAAGTATATAGTAGGCGGTAAGCAGCATGAAATTCATCAGGTGAAAGACATCATCTTGAGTGCATCTTCGGCTAGTTCATTATGCTGAATCATCTAGGACGTAGATGCACTACAGTATCATGATAATAGAATTGGGTGGTATTATTGTGAATGCTGGGAGTATTACTGTGAATATTGTGGTATTTATAGGGAGCTAGCGTGAGGCCATAACACAAAGCTCGGTTCGTAATGACGGCACATGTCCTCCCAATTCTGCTGTATCCATTTAACAAGCTATTAACTGCTTTGTCAGTTCCTCGCTATGTGCTCTTTTGAAAGAAGAAGAGTTTCTGCATCATGTCTTTCGAGCTAACGATTATGCTAGTCTCACTTCTTTTGCTTTTCTGTTGTAGTCTCCTTTCTGCTGAATGTGTATCCTGCTTCGGCAGAAGCCGTCGTAATGTTTCTCTATGACAGTGTCGTAATGTATTTCTTTGTCCGTCTCTGCGATTGATGGTCTGTGAAACTTCGGTCATTCACTTAGGTTATGAAATAAATCACCTGTAGCCGTCGATCTGATGTTATTTTATTATGTAGCAATTAGTTTCAGCGAATCACTACACCATCTTCAAGCCTTAACTGACGCTGAGAGGTTGAGTTCCAATCGAAGAGACTATCTTATCAATGGTCAACATCTATGAATTGGTTTCTGTAGGATATTGTAAAAGTGATATTGGTTCTGCAACTATCAACTATCAACTGGAGTTCAAACTCTCACAGCATCATTTAAGGTCTGAAGATGGTGTGTTGAGCGAACAAAACTGGTTGCTACATAATGAAATAACAACAAAACTTCGGCTGTAGGTATTTCATTTTCATTCATGGTCTTGTGTTTCTCAGCGAAACCTCCCTACCAGAACCATGAAAGAGCTGAAAACCGTTTTGAGAGAGGGGTACGACAATACTCCCCTAAGACTCCTCAACGGAATGGTAGCCACAGATGCAAAATGTCCATTAGTGTCCAAAAGTGGCATAGTCATTACTGAGAGTCCAATATTGAGTCCGGCCCATGTCAGATACGAACGTTATTTATCCCTATGTATAGTGAAATCTGTATCATCTCTCACTATAAACATACCGCGCCACCCCTGTTACACTGTATTCGATATCGTCCATCACTGCCTGTGACTATTCACGTTCAACAGTACCTCCGTTCCCTAGCAGTTGTGAGAAATGAATATGATGACTCCAGTTTAAGTTCGTGGTGGCAGGGACCACATTCATCCGGCTTGCAGCAATCAACTGGCACAGCATCTGAAAATATGTCTGTAATTATTTTTATCATTTGAACACAGACCTGAAGAATTTTCCCTGACAAAGACAAATCAAACTTAACCCATTCATTTATTACCCATAATCTAAAGCCCAACGCAATCTGACTGCTATACAGTGACAATACGACTCCCAATAATTAACACAAAAGAATGGGCCTGTATTGCAAAAAAATCATAACAATAATAAAAGTTCAAAAAATATGATTAAAAGAATATGAAACAACTTCCAACTCTTTTAATTGCCTAAACTCATTTGAATCACGAACGCCATTTTTTATAAGTCACTAATCTCACAGAAAATTTTCATAACATGAACTACAGCAATTACAGCAAGCAGCAACTACAACTAACGAAATAAAAAGGTTCTAACTATTACAGACTGTAACTGCTAGGAAGCATATGGTTAGAAAAAGAGAAATTTTGTTGAAGAGCAAACAATGTACCTAGAAAATTTTACCTTATTCATGTGACATCCAGTTCCAAAAATTACACAGTTGTCAATAATTCCACAACCCAAACATTTTCAAGAACATCCATTCTCATTTTACATTTCCTTGCGTCTCACTTTACAATGCATGTCCTACCAACACAGAGTCTCCACTAAGAAGAACATGTCCATAAACTTCTCTATCCATTCGCTAGTAGCAATCCTTAGGTCTTTTTTGGTATCTACAAACGTTAAATTTTTGTGTATTGTCGCGCAGGAGAAAAGTAAGGAAATTGAAAGTCCTCATGTGAAGACCCACTGACTATTTGTTGTTTAAGATCAACTGCCACATTTTGTGTTGTGGAGGTGTCTTGAATAAATAATTTTGCTATTCGTTTTTATCTTCTGAAGACTTTACTAGGCTGTAAGGGACAGCATTAAAAGAGCTACTCAGTTTTGTTTCTGAGTCATAAATCTTCTGACTAGTTTGATGCAGCCAACTACGAATTTCTCTCCTGTGCAACCTCTTCATTTCAGAGTAGCACTCGCCCTCAATTATTTGCTGAATTCTATGAATCTCTTTATTCCTCTACAATTCTAACCTCTACACCTCCTTCTAGTACCATGGAAGTCACTTCCTGATGTCTTAGCAGATGTCCTATCATTCTGTCTCCTCTCCTGGTCAGTGTTTTCCATATATTCCTTTCCTCTCTGATTCTGCGCAGAACCTCCTCATTCCTTACCTTACCAGTCCACCTACTTTTCAACATTCTGGTGTAGCACCACATCTCAAATACTTCGATTGCCTTCTGTTCCGGTTTTCCCACAGTCCATGTTTCATAATCACACAACGCTGTGCTCCAAACGTACATTATTAGAAATTTCTTCCTCTAATTAAGCCCATATTTGATACTAGTACACTTCTCTTTTCCAGGAATGCCCTTTTTGTCAGTGCTAGTCTGTTTTTAACATCCTTCTTTTTCCGTCCGCCATATGTTATTATGCTGCCCAGATAGCAGGTAGCAGGTAGCAGATTTCCTTAACGTATTCTACGTCGTGATCATCAATCCTAGTGTTAACTTTCTCGTTGTTCTTATTTTTGCAGCTTCTCCTTACATTCGGCTTTCTTCTAATTGCTCTCAATCCACATTCTATACTCATTAGGCTATTCATTCCGATCAGCAGATCCTGTAATTCTTCTTCACGGTCACTGAGGATAGTATTGTCTTCAGCGAAACTCATCATTGACGTTCTATCACACTGAATTTTATTTCCATTCTTTAAACTTTGTTTTTTCACCGTCATTGCTTTTTCGATATCAAGATTGAACAGTAGGAGCGAAAGACTACATCCCAGTTTTACTGTTCTTTCTTTTCTCTTGTACATAGTGCGTATTAACTGTCTTTCCGTATAGCTTACCCCTATTCTTTTCAGAACTTCGAACATGTTGCACCATGTGACGCTGTCGAACGCTTTTTCCAGGTCGTCAAATCCTGTGTACGTATCTCATTTTTGTTTAGTTTTGCTTCCATTATCAACCGCAACGTCAGAACTGCCTCTCTGGCACCTTTACCTTACTTAAAGCCAAACTGACCATCATCAAATACAACCTCAGTTCATTCTTCCATTCTTCTGTACATTATTCTTGTCAACAATTTGGATGCATGAGCTGCAAAGCTGATTGGGCGATAATTCTCGCACTTGTCAGCCCTTGCAATCTTCGGAATTTTGTGTATGAGATTTTTTCCGAAAGTCTGATGATATATCGCCAGACTCATACAGTCTATACACTAACGTGCGTAAAGACACATAATATATATGTGGCCTGTAACTGAAAAAATGCATGATGACATCAGTCGTAAAAGATTCCGGACTAGTTCCTTATTCGGATATCCGGGAAGGGGCTGCCCGGCGGGAGGTGACCATGAAAAATAGATTGAGTCGCCAACTAAAGGGAGATTTACTACGAATCGGCGCGTGTAATGCCAGAATCTTAAACGTGATGGGGAAACTAGGAAATCTGAAAAGGGAAACAATAAATCTTAGTCTAGATAAATCACTTATGTATGTTGAGAACAGAAGGGGAGCTATAGCACGTCCTTAGAGAACCTCATATATGACTTCTGTTTCACTAGATGAGTTCCGCTCATTGGCTACGAAATGTGACCTTTCTGAATTTAAATCATGAACCTAGCCGTATAGCGGAGATGATATTTCACAAGCATGCATTTCGATTCCGCATTACGCAAGAACAAGTAATGGTCTTGATCAAAACTTCATTCCGCTGGTTACCGAGCAAGGGGAAGCATTGCTAAGACTCTTATTTGGTGTGACTGTAATTATAATTTCCATCGCGAGATCCAGATGTAGATTTCCTTGATTTCCCAAAACGACTTACGGAAATGTGGCAGCTTAGCTTTTATAGCACGTACGGGTACGTCATACCACGTTCTTTCAAATATATGCGATAGTTGATCACAGGTGGTGGCTGGTGAGTGATGGCATGCCAGTCTCACGGCAACCGATGACTAGATATTAGCAGTGGCTGACAAATCTGGAAAACCTACTACCGAGGATGACAGCTGATGACGCCCTGTAAGGAGATGGTCGCTATGACAGGGCAAAATTCAGCCTTGCGTTGTGGTTTTAAAATACACTCCTGGAAATGGAAAAAAGAACACATTGACACCGGTGTGTCAGACCCACCATACTTGCTCCGGACACTGCGAGAGGGCTGTACAAGCAATGATCACACGCACGGCACAGCGGACACACCAGGAACCGCGGTGTTGGCCCTCGAATGGCGCTAGCTGCGCAGCATTTGTGCACCACCGCCGTCAGTGTCAGCCAGTTTTCCGTGGCATACGGAGCTCCATCGCAGTCTTTAACACTGGTAGCATGCCGCGAAAGCGTGGACGTGAACCGTATGTGCAGTTGACGGACTTTGAGCGAGGGCGTATAGTGGACATGCGGGAGGGCGGGTGGACGTACCGCCGAATTGCTCAACACGTGGGGCGTGAGGTCTCCACAGTACATCGATGTTGTCGCCAGTGGTCGGCGGAAGGTGCACGTGCCCGTCGACCTGGGACCGGAGCGCGGCGACGCACGGATGCACGCCAAGACCGTAGGATCCTACGCAGTGCCGTAGGGGACCGCACCGCCACTTCCCAGCAAATTAGGGACACTGTTGCTCCTGAGGTATCAGCGAGGACCATTCGCAACCGTCTCCATGAAGCTGGGCTACGGTCCCGCACACCGTTAGCCGACTTCCGCTCACGCCCCAACATCGTGCAGCCCGCCTCCAGTGGTGTCGCGACAGACGTGAATGGAGGGACGAACGGAGACGTGTCGTCTTCAGCGATGAGAGTCGCTTCTGCCTTGGTGCCAATGATGGTCGTATGCGTGTTTGGCGCCGTGCAAGTGAGCGCCACAATCAGGACTGCATACGACCGAGGCACACAGGGCCAACACCCGGCATCATGGTGTGGGGAGCGATCTCCTACACTGGCCGTACACCTCTGGTGATCGTCGAGGGGATACTGAATAGTGCACGGTACATCCAAACCGTCATCGAACCCATCGTTCTACCATTCCTAGACCGGCAAGGGAACTTGCTGTTCCAACAGGACAATGCACGTCCGCATGTATCCCGTGTCACCCAACGTGCTCTAGAAGGTGTAAGTCAACTACCCTGGCCAGCAAGATCTCCGGATCTGTCCCCCATTGAGCATGTTTGGGACTGGATGAAGCGTCGTCTCACGCGGTCTGCACGTCCAGCACGAACGCTGGTCCAACTGAGGCGCCAGGTGGAAATGGCATGGCAAGCCGTTCCACAGGACTACATCCAGCATCTCTACGATCGTCTCCATGGGAGAATAGCAGCCTGCATTGTTGCGAAAGGTGGATATACACTGTACTAATGCCGACATTGTGCATGCTCTGTTGCCTGTGTCTATGTGCCTGTGGTTCTGTCAGTGTGATCATGTGATGTATCTGACCCCAGGAATGTGTCAATAAAGTTTCCCCTTCCTGGGACAATGAATTCACGGTGTTCTTATTTCAATTTCCAGGAGTGTAATTGTTACGAGAGCTTCTAAGATAGGGCACAGCGATTAGCATGAAACCTGAGAAATGTAAATGACGTTGGCCATATTGGTTGTTGATTCTTCCTGCATCCTCCCCACACAGATATTTCTACATCTACATCAATTCTCCGCAAAGCACTTGGCGATGTGTGGTGGAGGGTACTTCACGGACTACTAACTGATACCCCTTGTTTCTTGTTCCACTCGTTTATGGGAAGAGTGAGCGTTGCCAAACCTTTTTATAGGCTATAATTCCTCGAATGTCCTCGTCGTAGTTGTATAGGCTCTAGTTTGTCGAATTTTCTCGTCGTTATTGTTTCGCGAGGTGCAAGTTGGAGGATATGGCGTGTTGTCCTACTCATCCCGGTAAGCACTCTCTCGAAATTTCTGAGGTAAGCCTCTCGGTGATGCACAGCATCTCTCATGTAGCGTCCATCACTTCAGTTGGCTGATAAACTCTGTGACCCTCTTGTGCCGACCAAGCGAATCCCATGACGAAGTGCGCCGCTCTTCTTTGCACCTTCTTTATCTCTAGTACAGTTCTGTGTGGTACGGATGCTAGATTGTAATGTCTCAACGTATATTATTGTAATATTCCGTCTGCGAGTACCAGTAATGCAACGCTACCGTAATTGAGACGACAACGCTCACTGCTGTTAGGAAAAGGAGCATCTATGCTTTTTGTAATTCTTGGAGATAACGAATGGCTATTGGAGATTGTGAAAAAGAAGATACATATCGGTTACGAACTTTTATTTGATGTTGGATCCGCGGACCGTCATAAAGGAAATAGTGTGTTTAGCAATACAGTGCATAGTGATTTCTTCGCAAATTAACAATACTGGGCGAATCTGCTACTAACAGGCCCGAACGACGCGCAAGATTTCGCCGTCAGTTTTTGTGTTCAAGACATTCCCTAAGCGACCAGGTTGCTAGTGAGAAGATATGACACTGCCACTGTTGTTCAACTTTCTCATTATCGAAGTGTTTCCAGAAAATCTTACGGCGACTGTGAGTACTTGGCTGCCACGAGAGACGGAGTCTTCATCACATGTTGTAGCTGTTTTCTCCGACTTTGCCTGGCGTCGTCTGCGAACCGGAGAAACGTACCACCGGCACTGCGTCTGTGTCTGCTGCTGCGTCAAGAGAAGCCGCAACAGCGGTGGCTGCGCTTACGGTCCGTAGTGCTCCAGTAGTCCTCACATCGTCCGTGTGGATACCTGTCTTCTGGCAGACAACCCTATTTCCCGCCTCATGGTACGTGGTGTCGCAGTCTGATCCAGCACAGCCGAGAGAACAGTACGTCTGTCGTCTCGGGTGCTAGGTGTGTGGGTTGATGAGCATGCGCGGCTCTCTTCGGCCCATCCATTCCATATTCGCATATCAGCTGTGAGATACCGACTAACGCTAGGAGCACTATGACGGAGCGACAACACGCTGTCGAGATTAACACGACGCAGCCGCTGTGGAATTTCGACACTTTCTCGTAGCCGTTTCGTCGTGTCACGTGGGGTTTTATACGAGCTTTTCGCAGACATTCAAGATTTAAAAGCACTGTCTAAATGGCAAACCCACTGCGTCATCTTTCCTACATCTGTACATCTACTAACAATAAAACTGTAAAGACTATCTGTCTGTTTAATTGTTGTTTGAAAATGCTAACCTCCAAAACTAATACACCAAATTTGATGGGTTTTTCACAGGTAACTTGAGCGAAGCTTTGGGCAATGTGGAGACTTAATGAAAATCGGATCATGAAAAAAATATATATATCGTGATTTACGTTTCTTATTTAAAACTCACATTCTCTGCCTTTATGTTTGTTTGAAGTCACTAATTTCCAAAACTAGTAAGCGAATTGTTATGGGGGACCGCGCGGAATTAGCCGAGTGGACGAAGGCGCTGCAGTCATGGACTGTGCTGCTGGTCCAGGCGGAGGTTCGAGTCCTCCCTCGGGCATCGGTGTGTGTTTTGTCCTTAGGATAATTTAGGTTAAGTAGTGCGTAAGCTTAGGGACTGATAACCTGAGTAGTTAAGTCCCATAAGATTTCACACACATTTGAACATTTTTTTTTGTTATGGGTATTTTTACAGGTAATGTAAGCGTAGCTTGGACCAATATATAGTCTTTATTTCATTAAAACCGGAAGACGGGGAAAATATATAGTAATTTTATCTAAAGTGGTGTGCTCAGCTTAGTAATACAGAGAACGAATCGACGGCGCTAAGGACAGTTTATGGGAGTTTCGTCAGAGATAGAATGAAGTGTGGCAATATTACCTTTATGAATACAAAACAACATTCATTTTACATGGCAGTGATATGTGGATTTATCGATTTCGCTTTATGTATCTCTGCCAGGAAAAACGATTTTATGAAATTTGCTTTGTGATATGGTTCCCTAGTCATTATAATTTGATTTGGTTTTGGTTACAAATATAAATACCTAGCCGGTCGCGGTGGTCTCGCGGTTCTAGGTGCGCAGTCAGGAACCGTGCGACTGCTACGGTCGCAGGTTCGAATCCTGCCTCGGGCATGGATGTGTGTGATGCCATTAGGTTAGTTTGGTTTAAGTAGTTCTACGTTCTAGGGGACTGGTGACCACAGCAGTTGCGTCCCATAGTGCTCAGAGCCATTTGAACCATAAATACCTAGACAATGGTTAAGTCTTCCTGAATACGCCAGTACTGGTAAAAGACTGAGGACCTTGTGGTCTCAAGAATACAGCGAAAATTATGATGTTGTTTGGTTTGTATGGCGCTCAACTGTGGGGTCATTTCGGCCCGTACAAAGTCCCAATTTTTTCACAGTCCAATCTAGTCACTGTCACGAATGTTAAGGAAGCTGTTTAAATGTTAAGGACAACAACAAAAACCCAGTGCCCGAGCAGAGAAAATCTCGAACCCCCGCTGGGCAAGCCACTAAACCACGAGCTTCGGACGACGATTATGAGGCAAGACTTGATGCGGCTCCTACCGCATCAGGCCATAACTAGCTCTTTCAAAACTCCTTCCAAAAACAACGACCGATGTAACTCTTCCCAAGGACGCCATCTCGCTCCTCAGAACCCTTCATTCATAGAGGCTTAAGCTCACTGTAACATCAGAAAAGTGATAATTCTGACGTGAAATGGTGCAGACGAGCGCGTTCTTATATCCCAAATTCCGGTTATTCCTAACATTTCGCCGGCCGCGTTGGTCTCGCGGTTCTAGGCGCGCAGTCCGGAACCGTGCGACTGCTACGGTCGCAGGTTCGAATCCTGCCTCGGGCATGGATGTGTGTGATGTCCTTAGGTTACTTAGGTTTAAGTAGTTCTAAATTCTAGGGGACTGATGACCTCAGAAGTTAAGTCCCATAATGCTCAGAGCCATTTTTTTATTTTGTAATATTCCAGTTAGCTTATGTTATACAACGACCACAAAAAGAGCATAACGCCAGACGCTGCGCGTTGAGAGTATGGACTTCAGTCTCAGTAGCTATTCGCGCAGTCAGCTCTCCGTAGCTCTCTTCCACATCAGTAAAGCAGAAAGTTCTTTCTTCGTGTCCCTAATCACACTACTTTGAACATTGTATACAAGGAAACTTTATAAGTAAAAAATAAATGAATCACGTACTAAGTCTTGTACACAGCTATAAATAATTAACAAGGCAACGTAGTACAGAATGGACATGGCATTACTGCCACCTACTCTGTGCGAATGAGGTGTATATCCTTAACATTTGCATTGCAAAGAAAGCTATTCACTTCACGCCAACCTGACGTTCTATGGATGCAATCTTCATAGTATTCCAGTTTTAATAGCCAACGTTGTATTCATGAAAAGCTAGTATCAACATTCACTCGTTTGGAGACTTCAGGCTTTGTCAGACTGACAGATTCACTTTCTGATTAATATGCACGTAATATTTTCAAATTTCAATTGTTTTAATGTTCCGTAAATGGAGAACATTGGAAGTAGGAAAAATCTCACACAGCCTCGTCGGAACGCAAACTCCACGACCATTAGTCTCACGGGCAGATTATATCTGTATCTGTCTGGCTTGTAAAACCAACGCTGTGCGAGCGGATGGAGCAGAGATAAAAGTGAGGGCAGAGGAACAGCGGCTGTGGTTGCCGTCAGCAGCGTGGCGTGCGGCACCCTGCGCAAAATTAATGGAGCTGTGAGCCACAGCTGCGGTACACCACTTTACGGCCGGCCCCGATCACTGGTTAGCAGCGGCCTTGGCCCCTCGCTGCTGGTCTGATGTATCACCCGCCACAGGTACCGGCCTTCACTACTAACACAGCGCGTTGTCTGTGTACTGCCTCACGTCGAAGCCAGGCACTGCAAACTACCTTTCTGCACATTGCCACATTCCGTTATGGCTCTGATAAAAAATATATGTTGCGTATCTTAGTCAGTCACAGTCACCAGCAATTTTATTCGGTTCGTTTACAGCTTAACACAACTTTAGGTGTAGTGGTTTACGTGTGCTCCAGATCTGATGCCAAATCTCCTATGTTTCTGACTGTGACTGACGGAAAATAATTCGCTACACCAAAATAAGAATTAATGTAGAGTGATATAATTTCGAAAATACATTTGTCTAGAAACTTATTTAAGTGATTAATATTAAAGACAACGGGTTAGTGTAAATAAGGTAAGTCACTTCAGGTGTGAGATACTGGTATATTAATAACCGGTGTAACTGACAGAATGTTGAATACAAGCATGCAAATGAGCATGCATCGTGTTGTACAGGTTCCATATGTCGGTTTCTGCGATGGAGATCCATGGATATGGCACTAGGTCGGTCAATACAAGGATAGTTAATGCTATCTGTGGATGACACTGGAGTTGGTGTCCGATGATGTCCCATATGTGCCCGATTGGAGACAGATCTGGTGATCGTGCATTCCAAGGCAGGATGTCGACACTCTGTACAACATGTAAGGTTGCAACAGAGGTATATGGTCTAGGGTTATCCTGTAGGAAAACATCCACCGGAATGCAGTTCAAATGGTTAAAATGGCTCTGAGCACTATGGGACATACCTTCTGAGGTCATCAGTCCCCTAGAACTTAGAACTACTTAAACCTAACTAACCTAAGGACATCAAACACCTCAATGCCTGAGGCAGGATTCGAACCTGCGACCGTAGTGGTTGCGCGGTTCTAGACTGTAGCCCTTAGAACCGCTCGGCCACCCCGGCTGGCGGAATGCAGTTCATGAATGGCAGTACAACAGGTTTAACCACTAGATTTAGGCACAAATTTGCAGTCAGGGTGTGTCGGACAGCCACGAGAGTGCTCTTGCTGTCATACGAAATCACCCTCCAGACCATAACACCTGCAGTATGGCCCGTGTGTCTAACATGCAGAGAGGTCGGTTGGAGGCCCTCTACTTGTCTCCTTTTAACCAACACACAGCCATCATTGGCACCGAGTCAGAACCAGCTTTCATCAGAAAAAGCAACAGACCATCACCCTGCCCTCCAATAATATCTCGCTTGACACCACTGAAGCCGAAAAAGGCGGTGATTTGAGGTCAGTAAAATGGACGCTACAGGGCGTCTGGCTAGAAAGCTGTCCTTGAAGTAACCGATTTGTAGCAGTTCGTTGTATGATTGCGGTGCCGCATGCTGCTCGGACTGCTGCTGCAGACGCTGTCGATGCGCCAGAGCCATACGCCGAACACGACCCTTGCCCTTTTGCTGGTGCACGTGGCCGTCCGGAGCCAAGTCGTCTTGCGAGCGCACAGTTTCGTGATCACTGCTGCCAGGAATCATGTGAAATGGCTACACTCCTTCCAAGAGTTTCTGCAGTATCGCAGAAGGAACATCCAGCTTCTCGTAGCCCTACTGACTTAAATGCATTCGTGACTAGCATCAACACACCACATTCAATCTCAAATTTCCCAGTAACTACTGAATTTATATCATTACTATTTTCACTAACAGATAGATCTATTTTTGAGGAAGATTTACGTATATAATTTAAAAATATTTTATATATTACGTGGAGATATTGTATGCGCAGCAATCGCCGACATAGCGTAGCTACGGCGGAATAGGGCAAACGAGCCCACATTCGTCGAGACAGATGGAAAACCGCCTTAAAAACCATCCACCGGCTGGCCGGCACACCAGACCTCGACATTAATCGGCCGGGCGGATTCGTGCAAGGGACCAGCACGCCTTTCCGCTCGGGAAGCAGCGCTTAAGACCACGCGGTTAGCCGGATGGTCTGGTAGAGAGATCTTTGCACTGGAATTACATGACAGCGAAGCTTCAGGCGAGCGTGGTAGAGGGTGCAGCCTGCCGATGACACGTGGCAGAGGGTATATGAACCAATGAAAAGTGGTAGAAAGAGACTCCGTACTGATGTTATGTGACAGAGGTAGCTCTGAAACAGTTTGTGTGGTGATGGATGTTTCTTACCCATTTTGCGTGGTACAAGCAACCTCAAAATAATGTGAATTGCAGAGGGCCCTTCTTGGCAATTTCGCATTGCAGAGAGTGTTTCGTGCTGATGTTGCTGGCAGAGGCCACTTCATACGAATATTGAACAGCGGAGGATGCATTGCACTGATGATGCGTGGCTAAGGGGGCTCCGTACCGATGTTGCGTAGCAGAGGGTGCTTCATACCACTGTTGCATGGCAGAGTACGCTTTGTAAAATATTGTGTGGTATACGGTGCTTCGTAACAATTTAGTGTGGTACTGGGTGTTTTGTATGGAGTCTTGGGAGGGGGGGCAGTGGGTGCTTCGTACTAATACTGTGTGGCAGAAGGTGCATTATAACAGTTATGCGTAGCAAACAGCGCTTCGTAACATTGTGTGCGGAGGGGGGCTTCCTGTCAAGTGTGCATGGCAGAGAGAGACGTATAACATCTTTGCGTGGCACAAGAGTGGTGGAGGGTGCTTGTACCAGTGTTTCATGGTAGAGGATGCCTCGTACGAATGTTGTGCAGCAGTGTGTACTCCGCGCCGATATTGCGTAGCACAAGGTGCACCCTAAAGATGCTGCATGCTCCAGAATGGTTTGTCTGATGCCGCATGGCATTGGTACTACGCACAATACTGTGTGGCATGTGAGCCTGTTACCAATTTTACGTGGCAGAGGATGCTCACCAACGATTATAGTGACTGATGGTGCTCTCTAACAGTGTTGCGTGGCGGAGGGTGCTCAATACCATGTAGCGAGATGGAGTTCGCTCCATATCAATTCTGTGTAGCAGATGTTGCACAGTACCGACGCTGTTACATTTGGAAATGCGGGTAAAGCTCACACAGACCGAATGACTCGCACGAGACTGGCACTGCAGTCATAAGGGCAGGAATAGGCTTTGGTTCATACTAAACGCTGCTGCAGTAGGGTGGACCACCCCGTATTGGTCGGCTGTAAAGTCGCTGTAGCTGGCTCGAAGTAGCGCCGTAGCTGGGGTGATTGGACGGTGTGGCAGCTCGCAGCTTCAGTCACTGCCACGAGATGTCACCCCAAACGCCAAATAAATACGGAATAGATAACATTCGAGCCAGCTGAGAAGTTTCCCCGAATCCACTGTTCAAATCGTTTAAGTTGTATACAAGTTTTGATATTCAGTTACCTAATGTGGTTTCCTGATTTTTTAATCATGGCACGTAACAGAACGTCAATGAAATTACCCCTACGCCAGATAAATCGTTTGGCCATACATACACTATGTGATCAAAAGTATCCGGACACGCCCAAAAACATAAGTTTTTCATATTAGGTGCACTGTGTTCCGACCTACTTCCAGGTACTCCATATCAGCGATTTCCGTAGTACTTAGATATCGTGAGAGAACAAAATGGGGCGCTCCGCGAAACTCATGGACTTCGAACGTGCTCAGGTGATTGGGTGTCACTTGTATCATACGTCTGTACGCGAGATTTCCACACTCTCAAACATCCGTAGGTCCATTGTTTCTGGAAACGTGAAGGGACACGTATAGCACAAAAGTGCACAGGCCGACTCGTCTGTTGGCTGTAATAGACCGTCGACAGTTGGAGAATGTCGTAATGTGTGATAGTCAGACATCTATCCAGACCATGACACATGAATTTCAAACGGCATCAGGATCTACTGCAAGTACTATGGCAGTTAGGCGGGAGGTGAGAAAACTTGGATTTCATGGTGGGGCGGCTGCTCATAAGTCACACATCACGCTGGTAAATGCCAAACAACGCCTCGCTTGGTGTAAAGAGCGTACAAAAAATGTTCAAATGAGTGTGAAATCTTATGGGACTTAACTGTTAAGGTCATCATCCCCCCCTAAGCTTACACACTTCTTAAGCTAAATTATTCTAAGGACAAACGCCGGGACCAACCGCACAGTCCATGACTGCAAGGGAGCGTAGACATTGGACGATTGAACAGTAGAACAATGTTGTGTGGAGGGACGAATCACGGACAGCGCGGGATTATCCGAGCGGTCTAGGGAGTTGCAATCATGGACTGTGCGGTTGGTCCCGGCGGAGATTCGAGTCCTCTCTCGAGCATGTGTGTGTGTGAGGGGGGGGGGGGGGGGGGGGGGTTGTGTTGGTCCTTAGGATAATTTAGGTTACGTAGTATGTAAGCTTAGAGACTGATGACCTTAGCAGTTAAGTCCCATAAGATTTCACACACATTTGAAAATTTTTTGAACGAATCACGGTACAGAATGTGGCGATCCGATGGCAGGGTGTGGGTATGGCGAATGCCCGGTGAACGCCATTTGCGGGCGTGTGTAGTGCCAACGGTAAAACTAGGAGACAGTGGTGTTATGATATGGTCGTGCTTTCGATGGAGGGGGCTTGCACCCATTGTTGTTTTACATGGCACTATCACAGCACAGGTCTGCACTGATGTTTTAAGCATCTTCTTGCTTCTCACTGTTGAAGAGCAATTCGGGGATGGCGATTGCATATTTCAATACGATAGAGCACCTGTTCATAATGCACGGCCTATGGTGCAGTGGTTACACGACAATAACATCCCTATAATGGACTGGCCTGGGCAGAGTTCTGACCTGAATCCTACGGAACACCTTTGGGATGTTTCGGAACGCCGACTTCGTGCCAGACCTCACCTCAATGGAGTACTCCGTGAATAATGGGCTGCCATTCCCCATAAAACCTTCCGGCACCTGACTGAAAACATGACTGCGATAGTAGAGGCTGTCATCTAGGCTAAGGGTGGGCCAACACCATATTGAATTCCAGCATTACCTATAGAGGGCGCCACAAACTTGTAAGTCATTTTCAACCAGGTGTCCGGATACTTTTCATCACGCAGTGTACTCAGTACTACCCATGTGAAGCCGGGTCATGTGGCAACTAGTATGGTATTCTTTGCAGCCAGTTAATTCGGTATTACCTTTTTAGAATAGCCGAGGACTCGCAAATACATAGTGGCGTTTTCTTGTTTTTTTATTTCGTGTTCCTGAATTTCTTTCTGTATACGCCACAGTTTTTTACCGCACAGGTAAAAATCTTGATGTATTATGATATCCACAAATGTCTCGTAACAAGAGCGCAGTGAAGAAACACATTTCAGTATGCTGTGAAGTTCCTTCGCAAAATGATCGTAGTTTTCATGGCAAATACACTTGTGACATTTCAGTACTGCACTAAATAAGGATTGGGCTTGGTAACGGCAAAACGAAGATTTTAGCACTGTCTTCTTTACTACGTATTTGTTAGCAGTCACATACCGATATTGTTGCGTTCTTTGTTTAATGTACAAGTTAAACATTTCCCTCTGCACCTCTATTACAAGCACTAGTCTTCATACTCCCATTCCTATTGGCGAAAACCAATCACTTCCAAAACTGGATGATGGCAGGTATGCATTTAACTTTTATATGTGTTTACACATCATAGTTATGCGAATAGTTCTCTCTCGAGAGTATTAAGGTGTTCGAAACTGGTGACAATTGTTCTGAAATATCGCTAATGTATTTTCGAAGATTTGGTGCATTCTTAGCGTAAAACTGACTACACTTGACAGAACATCAGTCACCCCTACGAGGCGTCACACTAATACTTGGTGGCTACAATCAAAATACAACTTCGCACGGAGATCCAGTGAGGCCCGTAATAATCGTGTGGCAGCGAAACTTGGTAGATATGCTACAACTTTCAAGTCGATCTGATTTATGCTGTAAAAAAAATATTAATTCCTCTTTTGACCACCAGGTGCAAACCTGGCGCTATACACTATTTGTGTGACGGTATAACAGTCACGCTGTCATATGACAAGCCATAACATGAGTGAACACTATAACTATCGAGAAGGGAGACTGTTCACTGCTAGCGAAACTGATTTATATGAGTGGCATCAGTTACAGTGTTGCCGACTGAAGCTAACAGGAGAGGCCCGATGTTATTAAATGAGTTAAAGTAGATGAGAATGAAATTCGAAAACACTGGTGAGCTTGGTGTGCAGCTGGAAGAGGAGGCTGTCTTATATCAGTGGACGTTCTTGAGAGGACTTGTACGTGAATAACCGTCAAAAAATTGACTTTATAATTTTGGTCTTAAAAATTCTCTGTAGTTTTCCGAATGAAAAAAATTTACTTCCTGGAAAATGGACCACAGAAAGTACCCAGAATAGAGGAATTTAAAGGTGGCTGGACGCACCAAGACGTCCCCATGGCACACAGTCAGCTCTGTTAAACATAATGTTTTGTTCTCATGTGTTTCGTTTCTATGACTTTAGTCTGAGAAGTAGGCTAAGCAGCGAAAGCTATACAGTTACTTATCTTTTGTTTATACAGGGAGGTTAGTCATTGTTCGCTGTTGTTTTGCTGCGACTATTATGTTTACAGGGAAGTAATTATCTGCGTGACTTTCTTAGTGTGTGCGAGAGTTTCTTATTCCACATGAAATCAATGGGAAGAATTAAGATATTCGGTTTAAACAAGGTTCATTTTATGGAATTCGGTTCACTAAACGGATTCACACTGTTAGTACGAAAATACAACGCGATACAACACTTTAATCAGCTTCAACTACTCTAAGGGCTTCAAAGCTAAAACTAAGATATTTGGACAATGGGCTTGACAGTATTAATGCTGATAATATAGAGACGCCAACTACTGATTGAGGTTGTGTTTTTGTTGAACTATGGTTCAAATGGACCTGTGCACTATGGGACTTAACTTCTGAGGTCATCATTCCCCTAGAACTTAGAACTACTTAAACCTAACTAACCTAAGGACATCACACACATCCATGCCCTAGGTAGGATTCGATCCTGCGACCGTATCAGTTGTACCGTTCCAGACTGTAGCACCTAGAACCGCTCGGCCACCCCGGCCGGCTATTGTTGAACTCTCTGCTCTATCTGAACTAATAAATAAAGCTTTGTAGGGTAAGGAACGTGGCAAAAGTGGTATGCAGGTAGTTATCACTAGGACCGCCGAGTGGTCAATTGGACCACTTATCATACAAGTAGTCCAATGTTTATTTTATCTTCATTAGTTTTCTTTGAATGACCACTTATACTTAAAAGTGACGAGTGGTCACTTTGACCACATTACACGTATATTTGAAAACAGATTATTTAAGGATTGTTGTGCGTCACTCCCAGGATTTATTCTTAGCACTAGTCAAGAATGTACTAAACATGTTGGTTACTGAATTTTATTCGCATCGTTTGAATTTAAAAGCTCAACAATGCAATATCTCATTTATTGTTTGCTATTGGTTTTCGCATGAACAAGACTGATTATTTGAGTACTGGTCTCAGAGCAGTAGACACGGTTCAGATGTCACAGCGATACCAACCACGGCCACGGCCACTTTCAGATGAAGAAATTGTCACACTTTTGTATGAATCGGAAGCTGAAAATGAACCTGAAGTTGAGGACCTTGTGGAAGATTCTACAGATGAAGATTACCAACCTGTCGCTAATGTCGAGTGACAGCTCCGAGACTGAATACGAGTATGAAGGTATATTTACATTCTCTCATATTATTATTATTATTGTTACTATATGAATAATGATCACTAGTATAATAGAGCTTCTACTGCTTCTACTGCTACTTCTGTTACTGCTATTTTATTGTCCGGTATGTTATCTTTATAATGAGTTGTAGTTTTCTAATTGTCTCTTCCCTCATTCAGTTGCTGAACCAGGACGAAGCAGTAACATGAACAATGCTAGAGAAGGACCTACCCTGGGTAAAAAAAGAAATGCTCTTCCTGTAAGTGGACCAATACAGAATCGACGTAGAAGAGGAGAATGAAGTGAGGGTTCACTTCCAGAACGTGGCTCAAAACTCCTGGGGAAGGACGGGATCACGGAGTGGACTGTAGCAGACTTCGGTGTTACTACTCCACGTAGGAGTATTGAAAGAAACACGGGGACCTACTCCACACGCAAAGCGGCACGTCTCAGATGATAATGTTTTGAGTGCCTGGCGCCTTTTAGTTGATCAATCAATGTTGAAACACATAAATGCACAGAAGCAGAGACAAAACGGCTTCTTGGAAATGATTCCTGGAGTTTGCATTTAGAGGAATTATATGCATTTGTAGCTTTATTATATGTTCGTGGTGCGCTAGATGCCATATGTTTTGAAGTAGACGAGTTGTTTTCGAAAAAGTGGAGAGACCCAACACAATGAGCAGAAACAGGTTTTGAGAAACTTTGAAATATCTGCGTTTTGATGAAAAAAATATACGGTCAGAACGTTTGAAAAGTGACATATTTGCACTTATATCAAATAATTGGAACTATTTTATAGAAAACAGTCAGTTGAATTACATACCTGGACCAAATGTCACTGTGGACGAACAACTTTTCCCCAGCAGAACCAGGTGTCCGTATTTGAAATATATGCCGAACAAGCCTGATAAATTCGGAATCAAATTCTGGCTTCTAGCGGATGTATAAACAAAATATATTTGTAATGGGTTCCCTTATGTAGGAAAGAACGAACAGAGGGCACCTAATGGGAAACTTCCAGAACAAGTAGCAATGAAGTTTGCAGCTCCATATTGCAATAAGGGTCGAAATGTGACTACTGATAATTTTTTCACTACGGTCACACTTAGAGAGAGACTGGAAAAAGAAAAAACTAGTCTTGTTGGCACTATCAACCATGCAAGAAAAGAAATTCCGAACACTATAAAAAAAGGAAAACTCTTCTTTATACGTCTGTTCTCTTGAAAAGGCAAGGTGGTACTCTGACTGTTTACCAAGGGAAAAAGAGCAAAAATGTTCTTGTGTATCGCACCATGTACACAGATGTTGAAATACAAAATAATTCTAAACACCTTCCCGAAACAGTGAGCTTCTACAATGGCACAAAATTTGCTGTAGATGTCTAGCACCAGATGACGAGGAAATATTCTGTCCGTTCTGGTACTCGTCGATGGCCTGTACACGTATTTCACAATATCCTTGATTTAGCAGCCATCAACGCATGGATTATTTTTAAGCTAGTGGCATGGATCAAAATAAGTAGGAGGAATTTCATCCTAAATCTAGCAGTAGAATTACGTAGAGCCTATATTGAAACCAGAAATCAGGAAAGGTCGCCAAGGGATGGAAAAGAAAAGGAAGAAAAGGACGATGGTGATGAAGAAAGAGAAGAAGCGGAAATTCCTGCGAAAGTAAGAAAACTATGCCAAACGACGAAATACAGAAACAAGAGAAATGAAGTGTCCAGCACATGCAAGAGATATGTTTGTGGGCCGTGTACATATAAAGTAATAAAGACAGTTGTTTGTAATGCTTGTAAGTAGGATTAGGTACTATACATTGTCATATTTTATGACTGGTCTTTCTCTTAACATATTCATGGGTACTTAGTTTTTTCAGTAAGATTAATTTTTATAAACTTTATAACTACTGCAATACAATTAGTATGGTTGCAGATAAATATTGTGAACTATGTTCTTTAATATTAGTAATATTATGTTCCCATTGTTGTTGTAAAATACAATGATACTGTTATTAAACGTAATTAAAGTGATACATTGTTACCAAGGTCATTAATATTTACATTAAACAGCACAGCATGTACTTACAAAGAAAGTAGTCACTTTGACCACATCGGCGGTTCTAGTATTGTACTACTTCCGGCGATTCTAGTGTTAAGGAGATACGTACTAGAAGAGGTTGTGCATCAAAATTAGGAATTCTTCGTAATTTTTGTGATTTTAGCGAATGTGGTTATACTTGTGGTGTAACTAAACAGAAAGTGTATAACACATATAATAAACTTGCTTATGCTATGAGATGTATAGCAAAGGTTACAGATTTTTTTTACAACTTTTCTGTGCTGTTATGGACTTACCATCCCCTACAAGATTTGACAGTTACAATAAAATTATTCCACAGAAATTAGAGCAAGTAGCAAATGATTGCATGAAAAATGCTGTTCAGGAAAGTGTAGACATGAGTGACAATAATGCATGTATGTCTGCAGCCCTTGATGCATCCTGGCAACGAAGAGGCCTTAGTTCCCTAAATGGTGTAATGACAGCTACCTCCTTGGGTAATGGTAAAATCATTGATGCGGAATGTATTATCAAGAATTGTCATGGCTGTACTACTGGTATTGAAAATCATAAATATTTTATTAATTTTAGTGGTTATATTGAAGGGATGGAATCTGAAGGTGTTGTGAAGATAGTTCATAGGTCAGTGGAGAAATATGGTATATATAGGAGGTGGAGACTCAAAAAGGTGCCAAAAAGTTGGTGAATACAAACCTTATACTGACTCAAAAACTGAAAAAAAAAATTGAATGTATTGGAAATGTCCAGAAAAGGTTAGATACAAGAATGAGAAACTTGAAGAGTAATTTGAAGAGAAAGAAATTAGCTGAAGGTAAGTGCAATTGTGGACGTGGTTGGCTTACAGACGAATAACTAGACAGACTGCAGTATTATTATTGACAAGCCATACGACAAAATAAAAATGACCTTACGGTAATGAGAAAGACAATATGGGCTACCTTCTTTCAAAAATCCTCCACAGATGCATGTCATGCACTTTGCCCACCTGGCAGTGATTCATTCATATGACACCTACAACATTTTTACATTGTTTGCCATTGGCTACAATGGAAATTGTAAATCCGCTATATAGGGATCTTAGTGACACAAGATTAATAGAGAAATGTTTACATGGTAGGACTCAAAATCCAAATGAAAGTTTCGAAATTCTTTATGGGAACACATACCAAAAACTGTTATAGTTGGACTAAATACGTTGAAAATAGGTGTGCTAGATACTGTTCTACGTTTTGAGGGTTCAGTGTAAAGGCTTAATTTTATGGAACTTACGGGTGTGCCTCGTGGACTAAATATCCGTAGAGCTCTAATAGCCATTGGGCCAAGGAGACCCTTTGAAGTAATTTGGAAACTTGTGGTAAGGTCTTGTGCGACCAGATTGCTGAGATCATCTGTCCCTAGGCTTACACACTACTGAAACTAATTGACGCTAAGGACAACACCCACACCCGTGCCAGAGGGAGGACTTGAACTTCCGACGTGGGGAGCAGCACGGACCGTGCAAGGCGCCTAAGACCGCTCGGCTACCCCGTGCGGCATTTGAAGCAGAAAAATCAGTGTTGAAAGCCACCAAAGAAGCAAGAATAAGAACAATAAGTGTGAAAAAGAGAAGGGCAGAAGAACAACACAGGATACAAGGTGAAAATGGATCTGGAATACATAGTGCTATGCAGGTTTAACAGAAAAAGCAAGTTTTATCTTTAACTTGAATTTCCCGAAAGTTAAATTAATGCATATTCTGTTACCCTTTGGCTAAAAACTATTAAAGACAGAGAGCTGAAATTTTGTATACTGTCTTAAAACATGCTTAACTAAAAAGTAGACTAGTGTTGTGACGTAATTTAGTAAATAAAATGCTTGTTTGAAGAAAAACCTGAATTCATTTCCAAAAGTTTTGATTAGCACACTTAAAAATTTTTGTACCACAATTTATGACAGCACCATCTTTTCAGTAGTCTGCTTTAAGGATCATAGCGTAAAGAACTTACAGTAAAAGAAAATAAACCTACTTTGTGTTTTGGGTAAGGTGTACCTATGATGTACATAAATAATTAGCATGGTTTATTTGAATTGCAACAAAAAATACAATTTAAGAAGTGCGTAAGAGTTAAAGCTGTCGTTCATACACAAAATGTTCCCAAAAGATGTCTTAAAAGATAGTAAGGATTACATGGGCTTACAAGTCTTATTCTTTGAGTTACACTGCTTAGAAAACAGACCAATTTTTTCAAGGTTTTCCATGGTATTTACAGACCAGTCCAGTTAGCGAGGTTGCAGTTGTTGTAGCTGACCGTGCAGCACTCATTCGATCTGTGCAGAGTTGCGAGATTTGTCCATCCTATGGGCAATACCACGGAAACTTTTTCGGCCTATTTACAAATGTTTGAATACAAGATCCAGACGCTGCAGCAACTGAGACTTCATGATCTGCAGAAACGTTCTTAAATTTGCTCTCCGGTTTCTGGCATGGATCGAAGTTGATGACATGTGGCCACACAATATTCTGTGGAATAACAAGACACATTTTACAGAACAGGATGCAGTGAATACAGAGAACTGCCGAATTTAGGGTACTGTTAACCGATATGTTTTGCAAGAACAGCCATTCCACTCGCCGTGTACCGTATGATTGTGTGTGGATTCTCGGTACGTTCTTCTTTGAACAGAGTACATCCACGTAGCCCGTGACGTGCATTGCGATGTCTGTACGTTATTGAGATGATGTTCACGGTGACGTCATTCAGTAGGCCAGTCATAGAACGAAAGACGCAAAACACCACATAACTTCCTCGACCCTAAGGGCTCACACTGTTATTTATACCCCTCACTATGTCGTCAGTGCACTAGATATCTTGAATCATTTGGCAAGAAACATGATATGACCATACTACACATCTCCAGACGAAATAATTTTTTGCACATGAAGCACGTGCAGCGTTACGTGAAGCTGAAAGACATGGTGTTTTCGAAAGTATCCTAATGTGTTTGTCGCTTGCATGCAACTCCCTCGCAATTTTTGCTCGCAAACAGTTTGTAGCGGACCTGTACTTACTGACAGCTGCAATTATCGATGGGCTTTAAACCGAATGTCACTGACAATATGTAAGACTCCTCTATTGTCCCTACTGGCTAGGATCGCTCTGAGCGCTCTACAAGCTATTTTAAGGGTGTGGCTAGTTTTCTGTGTGATACACTTATATTACTTTGCTTTTCAGAATTAATCGAGCGGGTTAATGCACCTCGGGCTGCGACAGAGACAGAGTATTTACCTTCACAAAGTCGAATTTTTCGACATTCCAAAGGTGTAGTCCAAATAGTCACTAGATTTCGATTTATCTTCATCTGTATGAAGTTGTTGCATGTATAGCTGCACCACGCTAGAGGAATGAAATTATGCTAAAGACGTTGTCAAGGAAACATCCGACTTGACTTTTATAAATGAGGTAGATAACACTGATTTTTAACTGTTATTTCCACTGTTTTAAATTAATGCAGTTTAAAATTTTAAATTATCTAAGCCCTAATTGGTGCACAATATTTTTGGTTAACCCGTCTTTTGCAAAGATTTGTTTCCCCACACATATGGTTGTCCATGGGAGAAACATATATTTCCCAAGTCCAAACCGAAAATAGACATTGTTTGGCCTTGAGACTTATTGATGGTCATCGCGAAAGCCAAACGAATCGGAAATCGAAGCCTTGTAAATGGTGAAGGAGATTTAGACGGTATCACTGGAATACGTGGCTACAGGACGATTTTTTCTTTAAACTTTCCCGTCAAAATTGCTGCTTAGAGAATGTTTTCGGTGATCCTTTGGACGAACGTTGCATAGTCTAGGTGGGTTTAAGCTATGGAGAAGAATAATCGGTGAAACAATCTTCAACCGAAGATTGTGTGGTGACATTCCTGGTATAGCCAGAAAATTTAAAATCTCAGTTGGAATATGTACGGCTTCTTTTTCATCAACTATTTCGTCCATTTATTTAAAAAACATTAAATCACCGGGCAACAACTTTTCTATCTGGAAATTAACTTCGTTAACATCAACATATCTTGTTGTAAAACAGCACGATTACTGAGCCAATTGTGATATAAATAAATATTCAATGTATCCGGGAACGCACTTTCAATTAGTTGCATGAACAACAGTGCACAAATCGTCTGGAAATATGATATTTTATGCAGTTCAATTTCACGAATTCAAATATTCCGCAATTGCTTAGAAAATACTTGTGCCGATGGATCATTTTGCAACTATACCCGCACGTTCGTGGTCAGTCGAAATGTCTCGACGCTTTGCCATAAAAATAATTGTTTGAAACATCCGTTAACCTCATCGGAAAAAGTAGAACAAGGAATGACTGGCAATGTCTGTCGGAAATCACCAGTCAGTAGTAAGACAGCACCACCGAAAAGATTATCGTGATATTTCTATTCTTGCATAGTTCTATGAAATGCTTAGTGTGAATGTTTATGAGCCATAGTACACCCATCCCAAATTATAATTGAATTGTTTTGCAGCACTGCAGCCATTCCGCACTTTTTTTTAATGTTAGACATTGGGTTTGATTTCTTATGAATGTCTAATGGCAACTTAAATGGCGAATGTGGCGAATTTCCACCATCTAACAATGTGGCAGCAATGCCTGACGATGCAACTGCCAATGCAATTTTCTATTGCGACAGTATCTTCACAAATACTAATAATAATAAAAATGTCTTACCGGCTCCACTTGGTGCGTCTAAGGAAAAAACTGCCTTGTTCAACATCAACGGCCAGCATAATTCGCTTATAAATATTGGCTTGTTCATCTGTAAAACGGCTTATTATTTGCAATAATTGTAGCTAAGTCAACGTCGTTATATTGTTTTTCTCGTTCCATTTCACTGCTATTTAAGTCTGTGATCGGGTGATCAGGTGATGACATGTCATAATGACTAAGTGGTAAATTCTATCAACACTAATGGTCCATTACACATTTCTCGTATGAAATCTAGATTCGAACACTGGTTTGTTTGTTTAACTCGGTGCAGTATGTTTACAGTCATATAATTTTCGTGTTTTTCCCACAAAGCTGATGTTTGTGTTGGATAACATGTTGTCAAAATAATTGCAAGCAGATGACGAACATTTTTCTCGGTGTATCTCAACGATGCTTCAGCAAGTGTCAAGCTCGAATTACTGTCTTCTTCCAGTAGCTGCAACTCGTGACATACATCTTGATATGTATTGAACACTCGACCATTATCTGTTCGTAAAAGTTCGAAAGATGTTGATCCGGGAATGTTCACCAACAACAACTGCAAAAAAAGCAAACCATTCAGGTTGTTTTGGATGTACTCTGTAAAGTCGTCTCTATGTCTTTCCTGGGATTGATGGATGTGGTTTTCGTTATTTACGTGGCTCCTACTTTTTTCCATAACTTAATTCCATGTTAAATATCGTGGAACATCGGCATGTAATAATGTTTTTACGAATCGGCCATACACATCAGATTTTTGCCACGATGTGAAAACTTCAGTTAGTGTAGTCTTCGCTGGCTCAAGTGCTCTTTGGAGGATAATTTTTTCGGTGAAATATATATGGTGACCGTTTTCGGGATGTACTGTAAGTATCTGGATAGAGGGGACTCTTTCGTGTATGGGAAAACAAAAAGCTATCCCAGATAGCTTCGTTCCTGCTAATGTACAATGCTACTGGCTTCTAGTATTGTGTTATTTCGTCATTTTTGTTTATAGTTTGTACTTCAAATACGGCAAGTTCAGTATAATTATTAATGTACTAAATGGATTTTACGGAACTGCAAATATCTACATTAGTATGAGCCTCAAACGTTTTTGAAACCATTGATGAGTATAACAGTATCCTCTGATTGTCAATTTCAACTTATTTTCTAGAATTTGACATTCACATTGTAAATATGTGACCACCACTTTCAGCTTTTCTGCGGCGATATAACGGATAGCCGTCGATATCCGTAATACTATCACTTGAATGTGGTTTTGGGAAACGCTTCTTACATTTTCCGTCTTCCATGGATGACGATGTTAAAAGCATCACACGGCCCGTGGATCATGTGACTCATAACAATATCAAACAATACTGGTCAATTAATAAATCCGGAATTTCGGCGGAAATTATTTAATCAAATATTTTGGACTGATTTTATCATCAAGCCAAATCAAAAACTGAGAATGGGGCTAACATTGCTTTTGGCACTCAACAGAATGGAGCCTGCCACCTGTGTTACCGAAAAACGAATGTTATACGATTAAATCAACGATTTTAATGTTTGTTTGAACACACGTGCAGTGACATCATGACGATGTATAGATTGTTGGTCTGGTAATAACGAAGTCTGTATTTCTTCCCAGTTCGGATTACAGGTAAATGCAATAAAGAAATCAGGACGACTGTAATGACGTACGTAAGTCATTCATCCTGACCTTGTCGGAATATTAGAGGATACTGAAGTGCGTCATACGAACGGTGTAGGTCTGAAATTGTACTACCAGTGCTGTCCCGACGTGTGATTTTGATGTCCGTTGTCAACTGGATCACCAACCATAATAACAGCATCTTCATCTACGGTTGGCTCGTCGAACCTCCCAAAGTGTTCTACTGATGGTACTTTGTCAGCTTTGAATAAGATTTCGTAGTTGTCATTCCTTAATTGTGGAGAAACTGTTTTAAACAATTGAATAAGTTGATTACAGTTTCCCAAAAAAATTTCGAACAATTCCAGAATTGCTCTCTCTTCTGCCTGTTCGGTAAAATGATGCTGGCACCAAATTGTCACTCGTTTTTCACAACTGCCCATAAAATAAATTTGATGAAACTTCGGAATATCATGAGGCATCGGCGTCGGCGGCCCAACCTTGTTATACACCAGGCCATGGATTCTGGATGTAGTTTGAAAATTATGTCCATCAGATATAAGGCGGCAAATTGTAGTTGCTCCAAAAGACGTCATTTTAAAGCAAGAATTGGATTTGCGTGTCTCGTTTATAAACAATTTCGAATCGTCTGAGTCGCGAGCAACAAGTTATTGTACACGTTCCTGCGGAGTAGAAGGAGGCGACGGTACAGCTTTTACTCGTGCAAGCACATACCGGCTGCCTCATTACGGAACTTCAACGCTTGACTGTAATGTAATATTTTATCCATTGCAGCAATTTTAGTTTTAGGACGTGCACAGCAATCAATGTCTGGTGCATATTCGAACGCAAGGCAAACGAATGAAGCACGTGTTAATGCACGAATGGTTTGCTGCCTCTGTCTTACGCGTTCTCTGAATTCACCGTTCCGCGCCGCTCTTTTTCTCAATACATTTTTTCGCAGACATTCGTCACGGTGCTCTCGAGAACATTCTCTACGAATTTATTCTGTTCTGATTCACTGAGCTGCGTTCCTTGACGCGATGTATTCTTCCAATTTATGAGCTCTCTCAACACACTTGGGTCGTGTTTCTCTGCTGCACTCATTGCTAAGATTAGATTTTTTCCGCAGAATTATAGTGGAATTCAAGATAATGACAATAGTTATTATTTTAATAAGTAAATTAGGTCAAAATTAATGAATGAATTAATTAATTAACAGTTAACAGATTAAAAATCAAAATAAAATACTAATAATAAAACAGAAAGGAAACTAGAAATAATTACACGTTTTCGATGTGGTATGAAGATCAACGGGAAAAAAATATTTATTAAGTTTTATGTTAATATTTTCCTGTTAAAATGATAATAATATCCAAAATATACACTGCACAATTATAACACAGTACGCAGTAAAATTATAAAAATTATACACGAAACATTAAAATAACACTTATGTCATAAACATAAACAAATATCACGTGGAATTAATTGCGGCCTCTAGGAAATTAAACTCGACGTCATTTATTGGATGTCTATCCAACCTAGATGTCAAAACATGTAAGCGTTGCGTCGATGAATTAACTTACATCGCTATCTGTTAGGAATCATAGAAATTACAAATAAATACACACTATTGTCGCATAATAAACATTCAATTAGAATGAATAACAAATATTTAGGCTAATAATGGAGATAAAAACTATCGTGTGTGTTAAATTGGACCAAACTACACATAGATGCAAAAATTCCTTAAGATTAGTTTAGTAGCTTCGGAGTTTATGATGGGCATACTTCGCGACACGAGATTTTTCTGTATATAAGGATATGTTGTTTGTGATGACAAATACTCATGACTACAACTTATTCAGTTACAAAAAAAAAAGAAAATTACAATTGTTGCTGTGTCAAAACAGAAAGTCCTCCACAATTACAGAACAAATCAGCCTTTGTATATATAGTTTATATTATCATCGGTTATTTATTTACCAGACCGGTCTCGTAAACAGACATACGGCCGGGAGGACGGTGTGCTGACCACATGCCCCTCCATCTGACGCCTGTCGGTGAGGATGACACGGTGGCCTGTTCGGAAGGAGTTTAGTTTAATTTATTTATTAGTATGAAAGTCTAGTACTGTAGTGTACCTCTTGATTAAGGAAATAAGGCAGGGCATGTACGAGTAAGTCGTGAACATCGCTAGTTTCGTGCAGTTCCCACTCCTAATTATCTAAAAGACATAATTCAGCTATATATAAAATTAATCTGTATAACACTGGACCGCAAAAGTAATATAAAATTGTGTCTTATTTGTCTAATACCCGTTATGGTCAAAAATTTTAAATAACTTCGAATGCCGCTATAGAAGTTACGAGGTCACGCAATGGTCACATGAACAAATTGAGAAAGAACAGAGCAGAGCAGGGGTTTAGTCATTGTCCTCGTTTGCGGTGAGAACTGCGAGGCGAAGAGCCGCTGGTGTGTGTATCACAACGTGGTACGCAGTTTCGGTGAAGACAGTTTCCAACTGTGGAGACGAGTGACATTTGTTACGAGTTAGCATGAGCAACTGTACTGATCTCTGTATGTGATCCTGTTACTCAGTGGACTGAGTGAGCTTGATAAATGAGGGAAATTAACCGGAATTGATGAGTTTAGGGTATTGGATGATGTCACTTTCCTAGTAAATGCATTACCTGTGTCGTAACTTACTGTTCACTTGCGCTGCTATGATATTATAATGTTAAACTTCTTAATTAATAGTTTCTGTGAGACCACGAATTGAGGGAACATATTTATTGACTGGAATAAAATAATTTCCAATTTCTTATTTAGTGTTCCACACTTGTGCTTTCGTTGACTGTTCGATAGGCTGTACTGTTATTATTGAAATTGTATAGTGCACAACGCAACAGCATACAATCAACCCTAGACCAGAAGTCGAATCACTAAGTGTATAAGATTGCTATGTGCCTGCCCACTGATGGTTGTACCAGGCATTGCTATATGTTAATCTAACCTGGGAGTATTCAGCAGTAGCATGTAATGTTGCAAGTGCGATGTTTGACTGGGTATTGTGGCAGTGTGTTGGTAGCCCCCTAGACATTAACGAAGAAAATGACATGAAAAAATTAACCGCACATCATAATCCCTGTAAAGCAGAAAAATTATTTACTGTACACTCTCATCCACACCAAGAAAGGATCACGCTATTGGGCACCAGGCAGTCCAGGACCGACAAATGACAGTACGCACTCTAGTTGATTGCCATGGGGCTGCTACTGAGCCGGCCGCGGTGATCTCGCGGTTCTAGGCGCTCAGGACGGAACCGCGCGACTGCTACGGTCGCAGGTTCGAATCCTTCCTCGGGCATGGGTGTGTGTGATGTCCTTAGGTTAGTTAGGTTTAAGTAGTTCTAAGTTCTAGGGGACTGATGACCTGAGATGTTAAGTCCCATAGTGCTCAGAGCCTTTTTTTTTTTTTTTTGCTGCTACTGATCAAGTGACGTCAGCACATATAATTTGTCGTTGGTTGCAGCAACTGTGTATTTGTCCATGCAAGTCCATGAAGAAGCCAGCTTGATACATTATGTAACCAATATCCAGCTTGCGAGAGAGTATTTGCAGTGGGGTAAGGTGTGTTGATGTTGAGTGGGGTTCACGGATGAGTCATCTTTTTCCAGGGAGGACCGAGATAACAGGATCTTAGTTCGGCTTAATGATGTACAGAGGAATAATCATCTGGATGTCATTTCCAAAGGGACCACATTGTGGGCTCGATCTGATATGATTTGGGAAGGCATCAGACTGAACAGGGAGCTTCCCTCATCGTTGTGATAAGTCCACAATTGAATGCCCAGTGCTACCTGAATGAGACAATGGAGCTGTATGTCGTGACGTTGACGTAGGAGAACGCTTGGCCTCACATTGCCCTGATCATAACAGATTGTTTCAATGCAGCAGGCATTTCGGTGATGAAATGGACTGCCAAGAACCCTGACTTAAGCCAAGTTGAGTTCGTGTGGGATGTCGTGGGTCGAAGGCTAAGTCGTATAAATCCTCAACCAGGAATAGTTAACGAATCGTTCGATGCACTGCAAAATATCTGGAACAACATCCCCCAGGCCAACATCAATTGCTAATGTGCAGCTGTTGTCGGTGATGCAATATTGTTGTAGCTCCAGTTGCTTAAAATTCATTCCGATAATTTAAAAAGTTATTAAAATTGGAAAGTATACCTTCAATGGCCCTAAAAATGATGTGAACATATAGAGCCAACTCAAGGCCTTGTGATTTGGGATGTTATTGGGTGGAACCAGAAATCACAGTTGTTGCGCGTCCAGGGCACTATGACCAGTGTGGCCTACGTAAGTGACACTGTGTGACCTGTAGCCATACCCACTCTGCACAACATCCCAGATGCCATTTTTCAGCAAGACAATGCACGACCACATGTTGCTGCTTGAACACCAGCCTTTTTGGTATCAAAGCATGTCAGCCTTTTGCCCTGGCTTTGAAATCACCATACTTGTGGCCAATCGTAAATGTGTGGGATATGGTGAAATGTCAGGTGCAGCGCTCTGACCGTCCCAATCACCACAGATGAACTTTGGAATCAGGTGAATGGAGGGAGCATGAGTGTCTGTACAACAGGACGCCATTCGCGCCTGATACGCTTTGATGGCATCACCCATGGAACAAGCTATCAGGACTCATGGCGGATCCTGTGCCACTAGGACACATGCTGAGGTGACTGAAAAGCTAATCATTTCTGCAAAACATACTAGTGTAAATGTCCTGCGAATAGAACGTCCTGCCTCTAGTCATCCGCGGTGCTCCCTTTTTACTGAAGCTCCGCCTTATTATTTAAAGTTTTTGACGATTACAGTTGTTGTTTTAGGTGCTTATTTAGGTTATCTTATTTCTAAGTTTGATTTTTCTCATAATTTATTTTCTCTAAGTATGCTTTCTTTTGTTAGATTTGCTGGTCCTATATGATTTATACCGTTTCTTTCAACTAAGTTTGTTAGATATGTTCCTTTGAAGTTGGGTTATTATTCATCAAAATCATTTGATTATGGTTGAGGTGAGTTATTTACATGAGTGGGTACTTACATCCTGGAAATCGAGAATCTCGACGATTTTTGTGTGTTATCGGTATCATCACTGGCAAGATATTGGTCTCGGAAATACCAAGGCTATATCAAAATCTCTACAGCAGTGCCTCAGACTGGACCGAACATACAAACAGAAGTGAACAGGTGACTTCAGTTTATGTACAAAGAGTTGCTTTAACTAAACATTTTTCATTTGCTTACTATAACGTGACTCCAACTTACATGTTATGTTTCGATGCAGTAATATTCACCTATTATGCTTTTGACGGTTGATGAATGCAATACATGTTAAAACGGCAAAAGATATTTTATATGTTATATAATTACAATTGGACAAACTTTCGATCTTTAGTTTACTTGTACTGTGAAACCTTGCTTCTTGTCCAATTTCATGATTCTAGGTCAATGCGAAGTGCCCAACAAGATTTAACGAGTGAGTTTACGAGTATCAAAATAAGTGACGTACACGACCGAATCTTCCGACTGCTTTAATTTAGAAGCTGAAAGTTTTTATGCAGCCGAGGGACAGTAGGTCCTAGTATGTCACCTTAATTGGAAATTGATACGCTAACCTGTTCCCGAGAGAAAGCGGTCTTAAAAGATGGACAAACTGACGGACGGATAAAATGTGAAAAAAAAATTTTCTTGTGATATAATTAGATGTTAACAGTTTTCTTATTCTTTCCTCTACTTGCACTATAAAAACTTCCTTCGTTTCAACTTTCATGATTCAAGATCAACGGGAAGCACCTTACAGATTCGGATAGGTGAGTTTCCGCATTTGAAAACATGTTACAAATATAGCCGAATCTTCTCATCGCATTGACTTAGAACCTTAATTTGTTTACACTGTTAAGGGTCCATAGGGCTTAATATATGATATAAACTTGACCTTGACGTAAAAGCGGGTTTCAGACAAGAAGGAAAGACAATCAGACTGACAGACGAATAAAAAAATGAGAAAAAATATTTCTTTCTTGTGGTGTGATTACAAATTAGCGGTTTTTTTATTTTTTCTTTACTTATTTTGTAAAATATTTTTTTCTTGCCATATTTCTTGATTCTGTGTCAACGGGAAGCATCACATAGTTTCTGATGGGTCAGTTTTCTATTATCAAAATACGTGACATATGTGGCCGTATCTTTTGATTGTATTGACTTAGAAGCTTACAATTTTTACATCACCATGGAGCCATAGACCTTATTATGTATCATAAAGTTGAACGTCATACGCCAAAGTTGTACGCAGAAGAAAGGTCTTAACAGACTGACAGAGAAACAGACGTAACGATACTAAATTACGTAAAAATGTTTTTTCGTGTTATACAATTACAAATGAACAATTCTAGGATTATGTCCTTGATTTGTATTGCGACATCCTACTTATGGCCGAATTTCATGATTCTAGGTCAACGTGAAGCACCCGGTAGATTTTGATGAGTAAGTTTTCGAGTACCAAAATACATGACATAAATGGCCTTATCTTTCGATTAAAGTGACTTACAAACTTAATATTTTTACCCTTCCAAGCGACTTTAGCCCTTAATATGTGGCATAAATTTTAACTCGATTGGTCTAACAGTTCCTGAGGAAAATTGTGATATTCAGACAAACAAACAGACGGGCAACAAATCGATCATACAAGGGTTCCATGTTTACAGGCCGAGGCACGGAACCCTAAAAAAGAAATACACGTTGGCGAAAAACTGTCAAAGCCGTTGAACTCTGGCTGAACTCCTTTACGCCTACCCCTACTATTAAGTGCATCATGTGTCGCCGTCAGCTGTTCTCTCAAATTTGATTGTAAGGCCAACGCATATGTTACAGTCTAGAAATAAGCAGTAGATGTCTATGATCGTAGTCAAAGATGGATTAATTTTGAAATTAATGCTAACAAGCTCCATATCTTCCATATTTTGATCTTAATTTTTTTGAAACTCCAGGATAATATGTTTCGTAATAGAATGTTTGGTACAACTACATGAGTAGGTAACTGCTAAAGCCATTTCAGTGAAGACTTTTGGCACTCACCTACATAGGAAGATATGATCATCACGATAAAATAAGAGAAATCAGGGCTCGCACAGAAAAATGTAAGTGCTTGTTGTTCCCGCGTGCCGTTCAAGAGTGGAACGGTAGAGAGACAGCTTGATGGTGGTTCATTCAACCCTCTGCCAAGCACTTTATTGTGAATAGCACAGTAATCACGTAGATGTAAGTAGATGTAGATGATACCAGTATGATCGCTACGATTGCCCTCCGTAAGCTGTTAGTGGGCAAAACAGAGATCCTCTTGTTCCCAAGGAGGATTTCGGAACATTAATAAATTCGTTTCATGAGGCAGAGTTACAGCGAATGATTAACGAAGCTAGAGCAGTTATTATATATAATGACTACTGGATATTAAATGGTGAGGCTAAAAGTCAGAATGTATTAAAGAACTCCATAAATCACACGTGCTAATACATACGAGACAGATAGAACTATGACTGCCTGCTTATGACGGCTCTTTCTAATTTTTTTTGTACTACGTGTAATTATAGGCCTGTACGACTCTTGATTTCTGTGATACAGCGTTTCATGTCACAAACTGACATATCCTAACGTATTTTTCAGTTTTATCATGACATTTTATTATCTGTTGGTCAGACATAACAGATTGTCCTCCTTTCTCCCTCATTGTCTCCCTCCCTCCTTGTCTCCCTCTCTCCCTCCCACTCTCCTATTCTCTGTCTTTCCTCATCATTTCCCTTTCTCTCTAACGTACCTCCACTCTACGTTTTACCCTTTATATATGTCTAGATAGCTTTCCTTTCTACATAAATGTGGCCTAAAATAGGAAGAGTAATAAAACTGGCTTGTGTACATTTGGGAGGTTTCATCGACCGAAGCAGAGGTGAGAATTACTGCCAGCAATAGGAAAACATTTGGGACACTGTTTCGAACAACATCTACGCTAAAAGCGCGTCATGGGTTCCTTAGCCTTCCTTTCGTATTAAGTACAAAGGAAAGCTCTTGCAATAAGCACTGTGTTAAAAAAATTGAATATTTCCGCACTTTCAAATTCTTTAGCGTGTGCCGATCGTTGATCATCCTGTCAAATGTACTTGCAAAGCTAGACAAGATTCTACCCTACAGTATTTACCGTTTCCTCGGTGCCAAGAGCGGGGATCTCCTTTAGAGACTATTCTAAATGGGCGACACTTCGCCGATATCCGATGATTGATCGGATGCACTCCGCGCATTTCAGAATATGGCTCGGCCTTTGCTGAATCACCGATATTCTGGAGGAGGCCTTGAATGTGTCATAGCTTCTCTTTCATACTTGTTGTGTTGTTCATCTAAGTCTTTAAAGATTCATTAGAAAACAATCCAACGCGTTCTGATTACCAATAACTGTATGCAACAATAAGCGTTGTAGGATATAGTCTGTAAGTAAACTTAAGAGTGAGCAGTGCTCGTAGCCTTTTCTGCAAGAAGGCTATGACTATCCTTCAGAACAACTAGGAATCAGGGTCCCACTAAGCAGTGTGGGCTGACTTAGGAGATCGTTCGTAAGCGTTTCTTGTGTTATTTATAGATTTAGCGAGCGACTTGGCCGATTCGTTGAGTTGAGATGAAGGCACACTTTGAAATTCTGAAGTTATCACAGATATAACATTGGGGACGAAACGTTACCTACGACTTTTACAGAAAACAGGTTGAAATTATAACAGTTGAAGGGAACCAATGAGAAGCAGTAATTGATTAGGGAGTGAGACAAATTTATAGCCTATTATCTGTGCTACGTAATCAGTACATCACGTAATCTGTAAATAAAACAATGAGAAATATTAATGAATTAGGGTAGGAAATGCGAAAAGCATAGCCATAGAAACGTTAATTATCATATCCAAAAAATCAAGTTAATTCATGAATTTTATATTTGCTAGTAACCTAATGCATGCAGTCCCCGCGCCACAGCACCGTTGCACGACTGCAAGAACAGTCAAAACAAAATGGCGTAATCCACTGATAAAGTTAACTGTCGCGTAGTCTTTCGAGAAAGAGCCTTGTTTCCTGTTTAGGAGTACCGGTGGTTTCAGTACGTTGAAAAGAATTTCTTTTTATCATCGGAAGAGCATATGTTCACGAAAGGCAAAGACTCTACGTTCATATCCCAGTAAAAGACGCAGTTTTAATCTACGAGGAAATTGAAAATCCGCACACATTCCAGCGCTAAGTGAAAATTTCATTGTGAATGAAAACTTTGTTGGCCTTCCGTGTCAACATCAAATGTTGCAGAGAGCCCCTTTAACGCATAGTAATGCGTCGACACCAGGAGAACCCAAATCCAGATTAAAATACTTTTAGGAAACTTCCCTTTCAGCATAGCAGCGCCCTCACGCTGGGGTCAATATAGTGTAGAGCCAGGTAGAACTCAGCCCCAGTTCGAGATCTCGACTACAGTAGTCAGCATCATATTATAGGACCAATTAAGTGTTTACGTTTCAGATGAATTTGTAGTCTTGTTAATGTCCAACGCTATGCCACAAGAGAACAGCTCCTTGACCAGGCATCAAGTGATGCTGTGCTAGTTCTTGACAGTTGTAAATTATCCAGTACTCGTATGGCAAATAAATTTGTCAAAGTTAAGTAAATATTTTACTCATTTCTGCAATAAAGTAAACTAATATTTCGTCTGTACGCGTTTGATGAGCCTTCTCACAGATCAATCAAAGAACCCAAAGTTGAGGCCAGACGAAAGTAGTTTCACCTGGTCACAACACAAACACATGTGAGTAAAAGCTTATTACAAATGATCGCTTCAACTGTATTACAAATTGGACATCGTAATTTAATCACATTACAGTGATGTGTTCGGTATAAAACCAAGAATTTCAGAAAGTGTTTTTTATGGATTTTCCCTGGTTGGGCATTGGGAAAAAAACCGTTTCTAAAATAATGTAATCGTATTTCTAAAATGAAATTTTTACACTCATATCATTTTCATAGGCAAGTGAAATTCGTTACGATGTGTTACCAAACATGTCTCTTTGCGTGGCCATCATCCGCAGGAGGCAGAGAAAATCTCTTTCGTAAATAAGAAACTCTTTTTTATTACTGTATTGTATATTATTTGTTCCGGTAGCATTTCGTGTTTTACTTTAAGGTATCTTATACAGTTTTTGGAGATTATAAAAACGTTCGTGCCTTTTTTTACGTAAATAAATGATTATTTACAGTTAGTGAGGTTTTGCCTGGCATCTGCGTTTCCCGTCATCTGGTCACGTGCTGCGCGTCGCACTATAACTTTACTGACGTAACATAAGCACATTTTCATGTTAAGAACGTTTTTCTTTTCTATTTTCATGTTCTTTGTGCTAATTTCTGTGGATCACTATTATTCTTCTATCACTAGCTGTGGATATTTTACCGTAAACTGCGATTTAAAGTCGAAACTACTTGGCGTTCACTTTATGTCTCTTCCTACTTTGTTTGTTTATGTATATCTTGGCAAATTAACCAACTGTGTATTGAAAACTAAAATCTGTTTATTTGCGTTCCGCCTGTATCTGTGTGTGTGCGTGCTTCTATACGAGAGATATAGACAGCGAGAGAGACAGAGACAGAGAGAGAAAGATGGAGGGAGTAGAGAGACAGAGAGGAAGGGAGCGTATACTGCTGGTGAAAAATAGTACTCATGGAAAGACTACTTCGATTTTGATCTGATTAAAACATATACGCACTTGGGAGATGGTAGATGTACTCATATGATTGCAACGTCATCTGCCAGTGGCATAGCTACAAGTGCTTCATTTGTAGCTACACTTTAATAGGGTATGGTCACAGCCAGAAGGCTCAGTGTGGTGCAACGTATAAAGCAAGCAGGCAGCCATGCCGTGATGCTCACTCGAACGTCCTATAGCCAATTGAGTCAGTTTGAAAAAGGTCAAACCGTGGCCTTCCGAGAGGCGGCATGGTTCTTTCGCAAAAATACCATACAAGTTGGATGTGCTGCTTCAGTTGTGCAACGATGTTTGTATTAGTGGTTCCGTGAACCTTCTGAGACCTGTAGACTAGGTTTCGGACGTCAACGCAAGCACAGACAACCGCTAGATCACCGTATAGTAAGGGTAGCAGTGGCACAGCGTACGCTACTATATCACTGATGAGAAGGCTCGTGAGCACAGACGTGTCACCACGAACTGTTGCAAACCGATTATCACTAGTGGGACTAAGGGTACGCACACCTCTAGTCCACCCTCCACTCAAGTCACGTCATCGACGTGCACGGCTCGATTGGCCCCATCAGAGGATCAATTGGATGTGGAATGGCGCCCAGTAGTCTTCAGCGATGAAACCAGATTCCTCTTGCACACAAGTGATGGAAGTGTGCATGTATGTTGTACACCTGGAGAGCACTGTTTCGTAGAATGCATTCGTCTAACACACACTGCTCCACAGAAGGTCATATGGTCTGGGGTGCGGTAAGGTACAACTCTCGTCCATCTTTAGTGTTTCTGGAGGGGACGCTAGGAGGTGACTTGTGCGACTTATCAGCCAACAACTCTTACAGAACTACAAGTAAATGCCTAGCAACCGTGACACAAAGTGTTCTAGGACGGGATTTTTCATCTGTACAGTCGGCTGGAAGCCAGAGTCAGCCCATGTATTACCGCCCATGGAGGCTACAACATGTGCTAATATGGGTGTTTGTGTCGATACCAGGTACCTCAGAGCCGCTTGTGCATTTGTTCTGTTTGCACTTTTGGAATAATAAATCTAGAGTGAACAGGAAACCTCTAAAGGGATGTACTATTTCTTTTCTTTTTTTGGGCAGTGTATGTATGGATTTGCCTCTGTGTGTGTGTGTGTGTGTGTGTGTGTGTGTGTGTGTGTGTGTGTGTGTGTGTGTGATTAGTCAAGGCGAGTTATAGAAAGTTCAGATGTTGGAATCTGACTGAAGGCTTTGGTGTTCAGCTGATTTAGGTTTTGGTTTCAACTTTTTGTGGAGGGTTTCACGGAAGACCGAGGGGAAGGTCTTTTGTGGTTTTATTGTGATAACATACATTTTTTGATCCCCTTAACCGGGTTTTCTTTTCCTGCTTTGGCTTTCTGGTTGTGGTAGTTTATCTGCAGGGTTAAAAGAAGTTTCTTACTGTTTATTACAATTATTTACCAAAGATTGCAACTGGTTATTTTTTCACAGTTTCATCAAGTGGCAGAAAAGAGTGAAACTCAAGAGGCGAGTGCGTACTGCCGAGCGCAACTGGGTCGACAGGTACGAGGCGAGGCTCAGCAGCATTTGTAGTTGTGTAAGTTATGAAAGCTCTGACGTCAGAGGGGGAGAGAGAAGAGAGAGAGAGATAGAAGAAGGGGGCGGGGAGCAGCTATACGTTGTCCTGAGGCCGAGTCCGTGTCACTCGGTGGCGCTGCCTCGGTGGCCAATTAGCGAGCGTGGGACTCTTGATTACGCTCTCCCAGAGCAGTCGAGACGTGACGCAGAACTTGGAAGTTGTCGTGTTTTCAAGAGTTTTTACGCTGTTTCTGAAGCGTATGCCGAGAAGATGAACTAGGGTCGCTTACGATATGGAGGCGCGCTTGTACTACGAAAATTCTGTGAAATATATTTTTCTAACTTTAAGTTTTTGCAAGTTCGTCTTGTCATTCCGGACACTGAATATTTCCGAGGCTTTTCCGTGGTATCTGCGAAATTTAGCTTGGCGCGCAAGGCCCTTTCAGTACTTAGTTACTCTTTGTAACTGATACGTTATAGTCTGAGTTATTACTTTTTGACGAGTATTGGAGAACAGTGTAAATTGAACTTCCTCCTACCGTATTCAGTGAGACTTCACAATATGGTTGCCTATGGTAAATTGACTGTACTGTATTTTGAACTTTTTAGTGAGATCTATAAAGGCATGCATCTTCGAATGTATGTGTTTTGACAGTTAGACACATAGCAATTCAATAATGTATACTCTTCGAATGTATGTGTTTGGACCAAGAGAGCACATAGGACCTCAAAGAACTTGCATTTGTATGTGTTTGGACCAAGAGAGCACATAGGACCTCAAAGAACTTGCATTTGTATATAGTGGCCACCGTAGTTCAATGATATTTCATGGCTTTCGGAACTTCTCTAAATTATGCAAATGAAGCCAGAATGCACACTGCAGCGGAAAAATGTATTTCGGTCACAATAATAAAGTTTAACTTTTCAGAATTTCCCCACGGATCGTTTGCAAATACACTTCTCGAGTTTGCTGCCGGATCACATTGTACAATTCTTACGATATCTTGTCGGTACGCGTGACTGCTACGGTCGCAGGTTCGAATCCTGCCTCGGGCATGGATGTGTGTGATGTCCTTAGGTTAGTTAGGTTTAAGTAGTTCTAAGTTCTAGGGGACTGATGACCACAGCTGTTAAGTCCCATAGTGCTCAGAGCCATTTGAACCATCTTGTCGGTACAAGGGTTCAACATCTTCAAGTGGTGGTAGTAGCTGTTTTCGCTGCTGCAATCGGCGATTAATGGTGATCACGAAGAAGGTCGCATTGGGGGAAAGGAACCGCCACAGAACCCCTTAGCTGGAGCCGCAAAAAGGCTTTCGGTTCGTACAGTACGAGCAAAGACTGCGCTAGCAGACCTTCCTATAATTGAAAGCTTAGTTAAATCTCAACAGTGCAAAGCGTCAAGATACGAATCGGATTCCACATGCGCTTAAGTGAAAGCCTGCATTCCTGTTGATAAGGTTCACGCTGTACGGTTAAGTATAGCCGCCTTAATAATGCAGTCCTAGCAATATGACGCTGAAGATAAAATATCAGTCTTCTCGTAAAACATGACATATTCCGAGTCCAGGCAATGCTCCGCTACCGCTGATTTATCTCATTGGTCTAAGCTTTTGCTAAGGCCAAGCTCGACTTTGACAGAGCACAACAAATTCCGCAATTCCGTCTGTGGCCACGAGACGCACTTGATGTCGTGTCTGTCGAGGATTCTTTCTATTCTTGAAGATATTCCGCCACAACGCGGCAAGAACGCCGTTTCAATCGGAGCCTCCTCGACTTAAGTTATATCCCTGCTTTGAACTTGCTTGGAACTGAATGCATGGCATATGTGTCTGTCATAATCCGTTCTGTTCAAACACTTAACTTACCAGGGAGACTGTCAGTATCTGATACGGCATGTGCTTCATGTACCAAGGAGAGTAAGACCTTGCCGCGTTGTGCAGGATGACGACAACTTTACGGTTGCAAATAAAACTGTGTGTAAGTTCGTTTCCGGTCAATACTTTGTCTCACTGTACATCCGGGGATGGGTGTCATCTTTTCCCACCTTCATGGTGAGGTGTATATCGGGATGGAGCGAGTAAAAATGTCGCAGAAACTTAGGTAATATCTCTGTTCCGTAGGACACACCACAAATGTATCGTCGGTTGGAGACATGCAGACTGCAGTGCTGTTTCTTTAGAGTCTTCCACAAAATAGTTGGCCACCATTGGAGACAGAGGATTTCCCAAGGTGATGGCGTCCACTTGGTGAAACTACCGGTTGTTGAATAGGTAATACGACACTGCAGCATTGTTTAAACATGTGCTAAACTCAACTTATTTCATCTAGGCTACGAAGGCGAGAGCTGTGGAATGAGGAATTAATACACATAGAAATTTTGTTTGCTGGGTAAACATCATGTGAAATATGTTAGCATTTCTGCGTTCTTACAATCATGAACACACGGTGCCCTCGACATTAAGGTGTGAATCACTTTGATCCTGAAAATATTGTTGGTGTTGTACAAGAAACGATCAGAACATTTTTTGACATGAACCTAAAAGCGTCTTGCTCGAGAAATAACACGTTTAAGTAGAGTGATTGTGCTGGTGGAAGATGAATTACCAAAGAAAAACCCTTCCATATTCATTTCACAAGCTAACGGAATGGTATTACGTTCTGCACAATCTCATGATAGATTAGTTTTGTATTGTGCTGTAAGTTAGTCACGCACATGCTCTCTGCGAAGTCATATTGTGGGAGATCAGCCACATAAAACAACATGAAATGAAATGATCGTATGGAATTATTGACCGGGACACACTGCCTGGGGTACTTCAGGCTCCTCGCGCAAGTCATTAAATACGACACCACTCCGGCGTCTGTGATGATGAAATGATGATGACAACACAACACCCAGTCTCCCTGCGGGGACACTCTCCGAACCAACCGGGAATCGAGTACTGGACCCCAGAGTCTAGTGGCAGAACCGCTAACACCTAGACCACTAACTGCGGACAGGAGATTTTTTCCTTTCTAATGGCTTTCGGGACGTGCCCTTTCAGTCGTCTCACGAGCAGTGTGACAATTATGACGATGCGAGTATAAGGCCACCACAACATTGAGTCCCCGAGTAGAGAAAAAGCTTCAACGTGGCCGGGAATCGAACCCAGACCCCTTGGCTTGGCACGCCAACGCCAATGCATCTAATACGGCAGACAACGATACATACGAAGGCTATCTACAAAGTACATTACGTTTTTGTTTGTGTCCATTAGGGGCGGGGCTAGCGCGGCCAGCTTGGTGTCACGGAATTCCGCCGCTCAGTCGGCATCCTGCCGTGCTAGTGAGAGGTTCGTGCTGTACTCCGTTGAGTCACTGTGACAGTTTCAAATGTCAGCGTTAATTGAAAATGCCGCGAAGTGTGAAGTACTGTAATAAGGTTTCCGACTGCAGAAAACTGTACACCGATAGAAATCTATCGGCAGCTTTGTGAAGTGTATGGGGACAACATAATCACTGAAGGTGGAGTGAGTCAATGGGTCATAAAATTTAAAAATGGCCGAACTAACGTTCACGACGAAGAGCGAAGTGGAAGACACAGCATAGTGACTGCCGAACTTGTCGAAAAAGTCGATGCCGCGGTCCGTGAAAACCGTAATTTCACAATAACGGAACTCTATATGAGTGTTCCACAAATTTCACGAAATTTGTTGCACGAAATCATTACCGAAAAACTTGGTTACCACGAGTTTTGTGCATGATGCATACCAAAAATCTTGACAGAGATTCACTAAAATCAGCGAATGGCTGCAGCGTTAACGTTTATGGACGCTTACGAGAAAGATGGCTACTCATTACTTGATCGCATCGTTACTGGTGAAGAAACATGGGTTAATCATGTGAACTGCGAGACAAAATTGCAGTCAATGCAGTGGGTGCACACAAATTCCCCCCCCCCCCCCCCCCAAAACACAAGAAATGCATGCAGACAATGTCGGCGAGGAAGGTGATGGCGACTGTCTTTTGGGACAGAAAAGGTGTGATTTTTGTGGATTTCCTGGAAAGATGCACTACAATAAACTCTCAAAGGTATTGCCAAACTCTGCACAACCTCAGAAGAGCAATACAAAACCAGCGCAGGGGAAAGTTGGGCTCAAAGGTCTTGCTGATTCACGACAACGCCCGGGCCCACACGGCAAATGCCACTCGTGAAGTTCTCGAATGTTTTAAGTGGGAGTTTTTTCCTCATCCGCCGTACAGTTCCGACCTGGCACCGAGCTACTTCCTGTTATTCCCAGCAATGAAGAAGTGGTTAGCTATGCAGCGTTTTGGTGACGACGCACAGCTTCAAGAAGAGGTAACCACATGGTTGGAAGCGCAGGCGGCCGAATTTTACGACGAAGGAATTTCCAAGCTCGTCCATCGCTACGATAAGTGCCTTAATTTAAATGGCAACTATGTAGAAAAGTAGTATTTAAGTGTGGCTTTCATCTGTATATAAAAAAATTCCAATACGTTATTTATTTTTAATTCCAAAACGTAATGTACTTTGTGGATAGCCCTCGTAACATGATCAGAATTAATTCAACAAGGTTGTGTTTCATGTAAGTAATGTCCAGGTATTGGGCTACGTGTCAAACTGTTTCACTGTTTCTATCGAATTTGAAAGGGCAGAGCGCAGCCGCTGATGAGTGGCGGGTGTTGGGGACGAAAAACGACGATACGGCGGGGATAAACGCCGGCCCAGCCCATGCCAGGTGTGTGATTGTAGCATTAGCGCGCTCTGGGGCCACACGGTGTCCATCACGGGTCGGGTTATTCATGAGGTCGCCGCATCGACAGGCGCATTAATCGCTGCCGCCCCGCTGCTGTGACTCCCCTGGTGTTCAGCCGGGTAATTACGATGCTACGCTACTTAACCACCGCCGTCCTCGAGTAAGCCTGAATGCAAGACCACGAACGTGTCAGGATACATAGCCAACCCATGATGATTAACAAACGCCAAGCCTTTGTAATAATATTAACTAACGCCATTTTCATTATCAGGAAGATTCCAGAGTTTCTTTATCACTGCATTTGGAACTGTTGAGTAGAACAGATATTGATTAAATGGTAGCTACTGAAAGGCTTAACATGAGTCGTGGATACACATCACTGCATCATACCTGCTACAGAAGTAGCCACATTATGCAGTCTACGTTGCAGCTACATTAACTGAACTCGAAATTACTATGTCGCGTAGTCATAGATCTTTGCTGGCATCTAGACAGTCTGCGCCCAGTTACACCTACCGTAGTTGAACAGTACTTGGGCAACTGTCCACACAGCCCCTTCTGCTGGTCCACCTGATGGTCCACTGGGTTATGATTCTAGTCATCTGCACACCAAAGCTTCTTCAAAGTATCTGTGGAGCTTTTAGAAAAAAATTCTCCCCATGTTGAGGTAAGGTGCGTCATTCTAGTGAGTGATAAATCTCCAGCGAGAGAGTGGTATAAGTCGTATATGGGCAATGATGATGTATGTGTGAGAGTAGGAAGGCCAGGTACTTTCTGGATAGAAAACAGTCACAGTTTGCGCAGTGTGAGCTGCTTTCTTTTGTACATAATATTACAGTCCAAGATGTCAGTATGCCATGTACCTATCCTGAGCCATGCCCCCTTCTATGTCATAATACCCCACTCCTCCAAACACAGTCCAGTATTTTAATGGTGATCAAAATGAAACAGTCGAGTCACAACTAAATTTTACTAGTTCATGAAACGAAACGCAACCAATCTCCGACCAGTATTTTTATTGGCCATTAAAGATTTTTCGAAATTTATAGTGAGGACTATGGGGCCAAATTCTAAGACCATCGGTCCTTAGGCTTAAGCCCTAGACCGCACGGCTACACCGCGTGGCATATTGGCCATTAAAATGAAATGGACAGACCTCATCATTGTTTTCTGTACCTTCTACCTGTCAACGAGTATAGTTCGATTATTACACTACACTTACTGCAGTGCACAATGGAACACTGAAGCCAAATACTTCCACACTTCAAATGTTTCCATTATTTACCATAATTCACGTAACACTACTACGGATATAATTTACAGCCTAAGCTGTACGTATAAGTGAGCATAGTTCAGTTATTGTACCAATGTTGGTGCAAGGCACAATGAAATGGTAAAATTCAAAATTTATGCACCTAAAACATCAGTTTTATTTATCAACATATATGTGGCACTATTGCAGATCGAATTTGTAGTTTAAGCTACACTTATTCAACAGGCATAGTCATTTTGCACTTTACTTGGTGCAAGACGCGATTAAATGTTTTCACTTCTAAAGTTCCCATCAAAATGACGAAGCTTCATCAAATTCATGTCTGAGTTGTTCTTTAACTAAGCAAAACACCTGTGGGTAAAAACAGTGTGTAAGCAGGCGGTTGAAATTTCATTTTAAGCCTAAATGAGGCTATGAACATAAAACGAATCTGTCCAAGCCTATAATTATGCAGAACACATGTGGACTTAAATAATATACGAAGTTGGCAATGAGTGATAGTAAACAAAAGCAAAGAGGCAATATGAATTACTGTTCCAGAAGTGGGTAATTGACGTATAATTTACATTTGAAGTCCAAAACATGACTGAACGCTAACACCCAAACCTCCAGATTTCACACACTCAGATCTGTACCAAACACTGAATGTCGATAGAGTACTAACCAAAATTTCGATTTAGTTCATACTATGTGCTGTCGTCCAGTAGAACTGACGTACACGTTAATTTATTAAAAGTAACACTAGAACGATCAGACCAAACGAAAAATGTCTCTGTGAGAAAATAATCCGAATGGCAGTCGTGGGTGAACTGGTACAGCATTTGAACGCTATATCAAGGTCCAGGGATCGAATCCCGTTAGTGACAGGTTTATCCCGTTAGTGACAGGTAGTTTCAAAGAATATACAATCAAAAAAGGAAATTAAAGAATCAATTGCATCACACGTGCGGAAAGTAATAGCTGTAATAATAATAATCGTAATAATAATAATAATAAACTAGTAGTAGTAGTAAGAAAAAATAATAAGATTAATAACAAGTACATAACGTCAAGAAGAATATAATAATTCCAATCCCAAAGAAAGCAGGTGTTGACAGATGTGAAAATTACCGAACAATCAGTTTAATAAGTCACAGCTGCAAAATACTAACACGAATTCTTTACAGACAAATGGAAAAACTAGTAGAAGCCGACCTCGGGGAAGTTCAGTTTGGATTCCGTAGAAATACTGGAACACGTGAGGCAATACTGACCTTACGACGTATCTTAGAGGAAAGATTAAGGAAAGGCAAACCTACGTTCCTAGCATTTGTAGACTTTGAGAAAGCTTTTGACAATGTTGACTGGAATACTCTCTTTCAAATTCTAAAGGTGGTAGGAGTAAAATACAGGGAGCGAAAGGCTATTTACAATTTATACAGAAACCAGATGGCAGTTATATGAGTCGAGGGACATGAAAGAGAAGCAGTGGTTGGGAAGGGAGTGAGACAGGGTTGTAGCCTCTCCCCGACGTTATTCAATCTATATATTGAGCAAGCGGTAAAGAAATCAAAAGAAAAATTCGGAGTAGGTATTAAAATCCATGGAGAAGAAATAAAAACTTTGAGGTTCACCGATGACATTGTAATTCTCTCAGAGACAGCAAAGGACTTGGAAGAGCAGTTGAATGGAATGGACAGTGTCTTGAAAGAAGCATATAAGATGAAAATCAACAAAAGCAAAACGAGGATAATCGAATGTAGTCGAATTAAGTCGGGTGATGCTGAGGGAAATAGATTAGGAAATGAGACACTTAAAGTAGTAACGCAGTTTTGCTATTTGGGGAGCAAGATAACTGATGATGGTCGAAGTAGAGAGGATATAAAATGTAGACTGGCAATGGCAAGGAAAGCGTTTCTGAAGAAGAGAAATTTGTTAACATCGAGTACAGATTTAAGTGTCAGGAAGTCATTTCTGAAAGTATTTGTATGGAGTGTAGCCATGTATGGAAGTGAAACGTGGACGATAAATAGTTTGGACAAGAAGAGAATAGAAGCTTTCGAAATGTGGTGCTACAGAAGAATGCTGAAGATTAGATGGGTAGAACACATAACTAATGAGGAAGTACTGAATAGAATTGGGGAGAAGAGGAGTTTGTGGCACAACTTGACAAGAAGAAGGGACAGGTTGGTAGGACATGTTCTTAGACATCAAGGGATCACCAGTTTAGTATTGGAGGGCAGTGAGGAGGGCAAAAATCGTAGAGGGAGACCAAGAGATGAATACACTAAGCAGATTCAGAAGGATGTAGGTTGCAGTAGGTACTGGGAGATGAAGAAGCTTGCACAGGATAGAGTAGCATGGAGAGCTGCATCAAACCAGTCTCTGGACTGAAGACCACAACAACAACAACGTCTGAGATGTGCTTCTGTCCGTCTCGTTTAAACAGGCGCCCTAATTACTCCTTGGCTTCCCGCCGGCGCTTTTCCGCGTGGCGGCGCCGTCTGTTCTCCTCGTCTCATGCCCCGCCCTCTAGGTCGGTGGAGTGGAGTGACTGAGTCGTGAAGCGTGGCAGTACGCCATCGACTCCGGAAGTGCTTGTTTGTCTTACTTGCGGTGGTTTGTGTGGTGTCGGCCAGCTCATTCCACCGTGAGATTGTACGGCATAGCGTGTCTAACTTGAAGAATCCGTTAGCTCTGATTACGCTTGTTCTTGTCGGAAGAGAATTGAAATAAGGAGCTGTGATGTTGCTGTTCCGGAGAATAGTGGGAGTCGCCAAGGACGGTTGCTCCGGGAATGTTTTGAGAACTGAGGGCGGCAGGTTTTCGTCAGGGACTGAAGTTGAGTATATTTCGCTATTTTCGTTGTGCTTTTGACTTGCTATTGCCTTGTATTAGGGTGATGTTTGCGACTTCCTTTATGTTGCTGCCGCCGACATTGTGTGTTTTCCGTCCACCGGTTTAGCTCACCGGTTCCGAACCTATGAAGCAAGAGGTTGAATGTTAATTCTGCACCGCGTTTGCGGAGTTTGACTTCGAGTGTGTAGGTTGTTCTTGTACTGCTGGGCTGGTTCCTAGGCTAGGCGTCGACGTGAACGTGAATTGTTTGGTTAAATTTGCAGTAGGCACTCCGGGCATGGTCGATGCTGTACAACGAAGATAGTAGAACATGTTGAATGAGAGGCTGTGAATGTGAACTGTTGCTCTGTCATGTCACTCTAGGAGACTGTCTAATTAGGTACTGATGTATTGGTGGCTATCTATTGATTCTTGTGACCAATTTGGTAGTCAGTTCCAAGCCTACGTATTCTATGTATGTGAGAGAAAGAAAAGAAATTTGTGAAGTACGTGGCTGTGTGGCTGTGCACACCTTAAAAGTTGTTGGTGCACGTGTTTATCTTAAAGATAGTTTGAATACCATTTCTTATTTTCAGCCCTCTTTTAGACTAAAAATTTTACAGGGTTAGAGAATTTTATTTGTATTTTTGCCTATATGAACAGTGTTGATTGAGCTGGTGGCTTTTACGCCAGTTTGTGAAATGTGCTAGCTTTACGCTGCGGTTTAATGATTTGTAATTGAAGGGCATCATTTAATTCCTCTTTGGGGCTCGCCTTGTATTTTTCCTGTTTCGTACTACCTGAAGATTGCAAATCATGATATTGGGGCACGATGACTGATTGGTAGCCTTGCAGCTGTTTGTATTTCATGCTCAGCAATTGTGGTTAAACTTTTGTAAATTTGCTGGCCATGTTGGGGTGTGATTGTTTGCATTTTAAATTTGCATTTTATGCAAGTTTATCTTTTAGAAATATATGCGTGTATTGTTGTCCCTAGGTTTTAAGCTGGATAGTATCAATTGATTTATTTAAGGTTCCTAAGTTTTAGGGAATTGCTTTGCTGTATGATAGTTCTTAATGCTTAATGAGGATTCTAAAGGTACTGTGGCCCTTAAGGCTCGAATACTGCTAAATTTGTTGATTTGCCTTTGAGAACTTAACCTTAACCATCGGCCAGCCCTTCAGGCTGAGCTGCTTATTAAGTGCCTTGATGAATTGGTCCTTCAGGCCCCCCCTTTTGGAAGCTCTACAGCCCTTAAGGCTTTGAAATCCAGTTTTAATACTTAACCTCCCTTGTTAGTGTACTCGGGCTCTTAAGGCCGACTTACTGATATATTCCTGGCCATTTCTTACTTATTGCAGAATTTGTTTGACTAATTTCATTTATTACCTGGCCCTTAAGGTCGAGTTGTTAATAAGCACTTGTTATTTTCCAGTTGATATTTTTAAGATTTTCTTACTTGTTAATTTGGCCCTTCAGGCTTTCTTACAATTGCAGCCCTTAAGGCAAATGCAGTACTATATTGCGTGGTACAGTGTTAATTGTTGCACTAGTTTCTTAAGGTTTGATTCTCCCTATAATGATTATCTTGGCAGAATGTATATTGTATTTTAGCTAGTTTTAATAAATGCATTAGAAGTAAGGTGTTGTGTTACTTCTACCAGTACTTGGCCCTGCTTCCTCGCCCGATCCTAATAGCTCCTTACTTCCTTGATTGTTAGAATTATTGCCCATTAGCCACTATTATCAGTTTCAACATCGACTCTAGACCGTTCACATTGTCACAAACGAGCGATTCCTCTCCATCGGGTATGAGCTCGTCGATACCTAATGTTTTCCCTTCTGTGACGTTCGACGCAATCCATTGATCAGTCATGTCCAGTAGGAATGCAGCACACTTTCTCTCTTCTTCAGTCATTTCCGTTGTTGTACGTACACAACAGTCGCTATGCAGTATCACGAGTGGTGTCTGTTCTGTCGCCCATGTCCGACGGAACACCACACCTATCTATACGAACGTATTGTATAGGTTTGCTACTTTCAGCTAACAACTGCCAAAAGAACATTTCTACAAAATCGGAAAAGTCTATTTACATGTTAGAAAAATGTTCTCCCATGCAACAGTTTCACGCGTAAACAGTTAAAAAAAGTTGTCGTTAGTGTGGACGGAACCGGTGACTCTTCGTACGACGACGCGATGGTCTACCAATTCACCCACGACATCCATTCCACCCTGTTTTTATACTAATCCGCCTTTCCTTTTATCTAGTAGTTCTGGTGTTTTTTCTACTTAACATTTACACCCGTTATGCTGGACAACAGCACGTAGTACGAACTAAATCCGAGTTTTGGTTGTACGCCATTGACACACAAGTTTTGGTACGGATATGAGTGTCTGACATCTGAAGGATTGGGTGTAAGCAGGCAATCAGTGATAGTTGACCAAGAGTGCAGTCAATGTATAACTTACAACTGACGCCTAAAACGTAACAGTGTACTCTTAAATTAAATGTCCCAATGCTATTTCCACATCTAAACTGTTGTATAAAAACGACTCTGACCAATACTGTGGGTGTATAGTACACATTGTTGCTAAAATACTACGCTAAGCAATCAAGCGTTGATACTTGACACAAGCAAATAGGCATTCTCAGTTACTGCTCTATATCTGACAGCTACTTGAAGAATCAGGTGTCACTATGTCATTACCGCACCTCACTGACGCCTAAATCGTGAATATGAACTCTCGAGTTTCGATTGCAGGACGTCTTCAGGCTACATTATTAGCGGTACATAGATCACACTTTCATCAAATGATATTTTTAGAAGTTTATTAGTAATGGTTCTCGTCACCAAGTATCATTTTATGGGGAAGAAAATAATGTATCCTTATCCACACGAGAAAAAATGTTACTGGCATTTTGTCCAGCTAAAGCAGCCACTGGTGTTCTGCACACTGACACAATGTTTTGTCATAGTATATGACAACAAACTGTACTAACAGTAATGTGTTTTGACGAGATGTTTAACTCTCGTCATATGTTTGGGTCTATTTTGACCCACTAGTATATTTGATGGTCTACAATTCGGAAAATATGTGGTTATAATAAGTTGCCTACTTTGACTTTGTTTGCCACTTGATGAAGTATATTTCAATAGGAAAAAATTATTCTAGGGCTTTTTATTGGCATCCACAGCATATTCCTTCTCAAGCTGTTTAGGTCTTTTAGACCCTGTGAATTTTAACCTTAATTATCACAGCAATTCTGACAATATTCGGTTTACCAACAATAGGAGGTATACAAAATTGTTAAGGCTTTCGTGGCCACATGTTGACAAACTGCCTATTGGCTTCTGTTTCGGGTTCTTCGGCCGACGTTCATCTAATGATTTTTCTGACGTTTCGCCAGCATGAGATGCTGGCATTGTCAAAGCTTCACCCTCCATTGTTCACCACCAGCAATGGAGGGTGAAGCTTTAACAATGCCAGCCACTCGTGCTGGCGAAACGTCAGAAAAATCATTAGATGAACGTCGGCCGAAGAACGCGAGACAGAAGCCAATAGGCAGTTTGTCAACAGAAGGTATATGTGTGCATTAAGTTGGGTGTAGAAAAGTGAAGTCATTGTTGTTATGAATGATGCAAAATTTATTTCTGTAGAACGGAGGGAATGGGGAATGAGATTCATTCTTTCTAACTGTAATCAAGTCATTCTGTGAAGGGATTCATTTCTATTCATGTTAGTTGGTCTCTGGCTTTACAATTCATTTATTTTGCAAGTCTCATCGTCAAGACAATGGCCTCTTTCCAAGTAGACGAAATAGCAGATATACTGAGGAACATATGCGATAATGATGAAGATCATGTTTTGGAATGCAGCTCTTCATCTACACTAGAAGGCGCAAACAGTACACCAGAACAACTAATAGTAGGTAGTGCAGGTATTGTGTCAAAGGAGTGGAATGAAATGGAATGGAATTAAGAACTCCTACCTGAACGGAGACGGCATGTAATGTAGTTCTCCTGATCCGTGACCTAAAAGGTATGTCACCTCTCGCTTCACAGATGAATACTCAGCTTTCTAAATGTTCCTTCCTTTAGCAACTGAAAACATTAAACTCACCTATTCTAATGCTTAAGGAATGTGTTTACGTGGAGATAAGTGGAAAAAAATTTGATGTTCTTGACCTAGATACTTGTATAGTTCCGTTGTTATTAGCAGGAGCCTGTAAGTCACACAAAGAGTCAAACAAAAGTTTATGGGATAAATACAAAGATTATTCCGTTTTCACAGCTACAATGTCACTAGAAACGTCCAAAAAGATATCAAGGGTTATTGGATTTGATGACTGTGAGACAAGACTACAAAAAAGTGAACAAGATAATTTTGTACCTATAAAGGATACGTGGGAGAAATGTGTAGACTTATTACCTAAATCATTCAGTCCCGTCATATTTGTTACAATAGACTATTAACTTGCTGCATTCAGAAGAAACTGTCCTTTCCGCGAGAATATGCCTGCTAAGCTAGAAAAGTATGATGACAAAGAAACAAGTTATGTATGGAATATCTGGACATACACGGGAAACAACCAGGTAGTAACCCTGAAATGAAATAAGTTCCAAGGGCTGTAACTTACGGCCTGAAAGGGCAAGACGTTATGTGCTAGAAGTTTTTCACCTCCTACGAGCTAAGGCAAATGCTAAAGAAGAGAAATATCACAATGTTTTGAATTGTACAGAAAAAACAAGTATTCAGTCCTACTAAAGCTACTGCAGTCAAGGAAGATTCCTAATTACATTACATTCGCTTTCACTACGGAAAAATGCTTGTGTTATACATTCAGAAGAAAAGCAAGTGTGGTATTGTGCAAAACATTCCACACCACGGTACAAAGATCAGTGATGGCAGCAAGAGAAAACCTCAAATTATTTCAGACTACAACGCTAAGAAAAAGAGCTATGGACACACTAGACAAGACTGTGGTGCATTATACGGTAAAGAGAGAGACAAATAGGTGACCTATTGCTGTGTACTCAAATATAATCGACGTATCTGCTTATAACTCTTATGTGTTATGTAGGGTAACTTACCACCAATGGAAAGGAATTGATGGGCATATGGAGAGATGACATTTTCTAAGAGAGAATTCTGCAAGAGAAGCTGTAGAGAGCAGAACATCGTTTGAACCAGGACCCTACACTTCGGAAGAAGATGATACTGGGAGTAAGAACCGAGGCAGATGTCATATATGAGTAAAAACTGCTAACATCTTGTATACTCATGTAAAACTGGTGGTAAAATTTGTACATAGTATTGTAAGATCACCACAGACATAATAATAATATTCGATTATTGTTTCGCTACACTATTCTGTTATGCGGTTTATAGGGTTAATATATGAAACTATTAAATTATAACTTTAGTTATGATTACAATACAGAAATCGATAACGGTGTACCTAAAGGAAACAGATTAAAAATCCTGGAGGCTTCGTGACCCCAACATCTGAAGTGTAAGTGCAGAATAAACACCGTCGTAGAGTTAATGTACTGTGATAATTAAACTAAATTTTTTCCGAGTGTGCAAAGAGAAATTCGTAATATATTAAATAAAAATATGAACATGTTCAAATTCAATGTTGGAACAAGCTTCCACAGGGAGGAAGTCATGTATCTCAAAAATTTTCTATTTCAACCAGGATAAAATTATTTATCAAAACATGTACGTTCACTCCTAATAGGCAAGTACGATTACAGATTTATGACTAGAAACAAGAATTCGATATTCGACGAAAATAAAATTATGCATCAAAATTAGTAATTATTTCAAGTACAAAACAAATATGGCGGAGCCTTCATAAACCAAGAGTTCAGTAGTATTAAAGAAGCCCGTTGCTTTCATATCAGCACTAATTTATGTAATATTCACGTTAAGGACCACTTGTCGATGCATATAGTTCGATCTTTGTACCAAACATTAAGTGTCATTGTGAATATCCTTGGGAGGTAGGGGAGGTAGCCTAGGATGTTGGAGCACAGTTTGTCAGGTAAGAAATGTATCTCCCAACATTTCACTCATTTGACGGCCTAATTCCGGTGATGTAAATGTCTTTCTTAAAAAACTAAAGTTAGAATTGGTCCTATGAGGTAGATGCCATGTCACTCAATTACAGCTAGGAACGAGAAGAGAAATTGGGGTCAACGTTTTTCGCTGCTCACAGCAAAGTATAGTTTAAAAACCACAACAGTAGTGGAGGCAGAGTCCGCGAGAGAACGCTACAAACAAAAATAGGAACGAGAAGAGAAATTGGGGTCAACGTTTTTCGCTGCTCACAGCAAAGTATAGTTTAAAAACCACAACAGTAGTGGAGGCAGAGTCCGCGAGAGAACGCTGCAAACAAAAATTCGTGGATTTCGTGGTATTATGTTCAGATGACATAAGCAAAAATGTTAAAATGTTCGTGGATTCTGAGGGACCAAACTGCTTACGTCATCGGTCCCTAGACTTACACACTACTTAAACTAACTTATCCTAAGGACAAACACACATACACCCATGCCCGAGGGAGGACTCGAAACTCCGCCTGGAGGGGCCGCACAGTCCGTGACATGACGCCTGAAACCGCGCGTGCACTCCGCACAGCTGATGTAAGCACCTCACTTAAACTGAGATGTTACTAAATGAGTAAGAAGTGGGTGTTCACCTCCTTTATGGGGAACTTGTTTCATGTAGATCAATTTCGGTCATTATTTAAGATTAAGTCCGCCAATATTTGGGTCCGAAAGCAACGATATATCGGTTATGGCAGAAAACCCTCATCCGGCTCTTTCTTGTGCAGTTTGATGAACCTCTGAATATGGCTATGGAGGTGCAAATTTGATTAGATTAACGTAATGAAAGTCATGCAACAGTGACGATTGGGTTGTAGGCCAGTTATTTGTTATATAATTTCGAAGTCTTCTGGAATGTCGGAGCGCGGGGACGTCGCCTGCTTCACACGGAATCGGGTGGCAGTTGCACAGTGTCTCGCCTTTGTCGATTGTGAGTGAAACTTTCTATGCAAAAGCGACCCTGAAAGTGCTTGCCTCCACCCGTGCATTTATGGGAAATTATACGTTATCTTACCTTGACGATTTAATTGCGTGAGTTGCGTTCCAACGTCGTAGCACGCCAATAATTTGGCGCCACGCATAACCGTTGAATATTTTACATGTTTAAAGCGTGCTTCTCTGTGTTTTAATTCGTCTGGCCAGCTTGTCTAAATTTTCACTAAAGGGGGGAAATTCGAGTGGTAGACTTCCTTCATTTCACAGGATCACCACTGGTCGTTTGCTTTTGGGAGTTTTGACGCACTTTTTCGTTGGGCACTCCAGAGAAGAGAGGGCTTAGAAACGACAGTAACCAGCGATCAACCTTAATTGGCCAGTGCTCTTTTTGCTGCCTTTCCTTGTTCCATGGGAACGGACCGCTAGGAGATATTTTCTTGACACTCTTTTAACATGAATAACATGGGGTAACTATTTTTTAACTCACAATGAGCATACGATGATGGAGCAATCTGAGTTTTTGCCTTACTGAAGATAGTATTAGACGTTTACGAAAGAAAACTTTTTAAATGCGTATGAGGAAAACAGAAAAACTACGATACTTTTTGCGTAAATATGAGCAGAGAATTAAGTTAACAGGATCACGACATTTCTTTTCAATGAAGTAATCATGTCCCGTAATAAGGGTTTTCTTTTGTTTCAGCAACCATCATGTTCCATGATTATTAGAAAGGGGAAACGATGATAGTGAACTGATAGTGATCTACATATTCTGTTTAACGGACACCCTGGGCGACTGAATGCCATGTTTACTGATTCTTGTAAAATTGAGGAATTTACGAGTCTGACTTTCTGTAAGGGTATTGCACATTCTCAGCAATATAAATAAATATGAATTAATCCATGCTTGAATGAAATTTGAATATGTAGCTATAAGAAAGAGTGGACGAATGACGACATAAGCAATATTTTAAAGATAAAATCAAGAAGCAAATGAGTTTGACTCTCTGTAAGGGTGTTGCACTTTGTCATACGATTCTCACATCACCATAATTAAAAAAGTGTGGTTCAATGTGTGAATACAATAGCCTTACGTATCGATAAGAAAGAGCTGAATTATAATGGGTGGAGGTTACACTCAACAACCGAGCTAGGTTAATAATTGGCTCCTTTTACCGAACTCCCGACTCAGCAGAATTAGTAAGAGAACAACTGAGAGAAAATTTGGAATACATTTTACATAAATTTTCTCAGCATGTTATACCCTTAGGTGGAGATTTCAATCTACCAGACATAGACTGGGACACTCTGATGTTAGAGACGGGTGATAGGGACAGATCATCGAGTGACATTATACTGAGTGCACTATCCGAAAATTACCTCGAGCAATTAAACAGAGAACCTACTCGTGGGGATAATATCTTGGACCTACTCATAACTAACAGACTAGAACTTTTCGACTCTGCATGTGCAGAATAGGGAATCAGTGATCATAAGGCCGTTGCAGCATTCCTGAATATGGAAGTTAATAGAAATATAAAAAAAAGGGAGGAAGGTTTATCTGTTCAGCAAGAGTAATAGAAGGCAGATTTCAGACTACCTAACAGATCAAAACGAAAATTTCTGTTCAGACACTGACAATGTTGAGTGTTTATGGAAAAAGTTCAAGTCAATGCGTTTTAGACAGGTACGTACCGAGTGGAACTGTGAAGGACGGGAAAAACCCACCGTGGTACAACAACAAAATTAGGAAAATACTGTGAAAGCAAAGAGAGCTTCACTCCAGGTTTGAAAGCAACCAAAACCTCTCAGACAAACAGAAGCTAAACGATGTCAAAGTTAGCGTAAGTACGGGTATGCGTGACGCGTTCAGTGAATTCGAAAGTAAAATTCTATGTACCGACTTGACAGAAAATCCTAGGAAGTTCTGGTCTTACGTTAAATCAGTAAGTGGCTCGAAACAGCATATCCAGACACTCCGGGATGATGATGGCATTGAAACATGGGACGACACTCGTAAAGCTGAAATACTGAACACCTTTTCCCAAAGCTGTTTCACAGAGGAATACCGCACTGCAGCTCCTTCTCTAAATCCTCGCACAAACGAAAAAATGGCTGACATCTAAATAAGTATCCAAGGAATAGAAAAGCAACTGGAATCACTCAATAGAGGAAAGTCCACTGGACCTGACGGGATACCAATTCGTTTCTACACAGAGTACGCGAAAGAACTTGCCCCCCCTTCTAACAGCCGTGTACCGCAAGTCTCTAGAGGAACAGAAGGTTCCAAATGATTGGAAAAGAGCACAGGTAGTCCCAGTCTTCAAGAAGGGTCGTCGAGCATATGCGCAGAACTATAGACCTATATCTGTGACGTCGATCTGTTGTAGAATTTTAGAACATGTTTTTTGCTCGAGTATCAGAAGTTGGGAAGGAAAACATAGGCACAGGTAGCTGCGAAGAAACCACGGGTAACAGAAGAAATAATTCAGTTGATTGATGAAAGAAGGAAGTACAAACATGTTCCGGGAAAATCAGGAATACAGAAAAACAAGTCGCTGAGCAATGAAATAAATAGGAAGAGCAGGGAAGCTAAGGCGAAATGGCTGCAGGAAAAATGTGAAGACATCGAAAAAGATATGATTGTCGGAAAGACAGACTCAGCATACAGGAAAGTCAAAACAACCTTTGGTGACATTAAAAGCTACGGTGGTAACATTAAGAGTGCAACGGGAATTTCACTGTTAAATGCAGAGGAGAGAGCAGATAGGTGGAAAGAATACATTGAAAGCCTCTATGAAGGTGAAGATTTGTCTGATGTGATAGAAGAAGAAACAGGAGTCGATTTAGAAGAGATTGGGGATCCAGTATTAGAATCGGAATTTAAAAGAGCTTTGGAGGACTTACGGTCAAATAAGGCAGAAGGGATAGATAACGTTCCATCATAATTTCTAAAATCATTGTGGGAAGTGGCAACAAAACGACTATTCGCGTTGGTGTGTAGAATATATGAATCTGACGACATACCATCTGACTTGCGGAAAAGCATCATCCACACAATTCCAAAGACGGCAAGAGCTGACAAGGGCAAGAATTATCGCACAATCAGCTTAACAGCTCATGCATCGAAGCTGCTTACAAGAATAATATACAGAAGAATGGAAAAGAAAATTGATAATGCGCTAGGTGACGATCAGTTTGGCTTTAGGAAAAGTAAAGGCGCGAGAGAGGCAATTCTGACGTTACGGCTAATAATGGAAGCAAGGCTAAAGAAAAATCAAGACACGTTCATAGGATTTGTCGACCTGGAAAAAGCGTTCGACAATATAAAATGGTGCAAGCTGTTCAAGATTCTGAAAAAAGTAGGGGTAAGCTATAGGGAGAAACGTGTCATATACAATATGTACAACAACCAAGAGGGAATAATAAGAGTGGACAATCAAGGACGAAGTGCTCGTATTAAGAAGGGTGTAAGACAAGGCTGTAGCCTTTCGCCCCTACTCTTCAATCTGTACATCGAGGAAGCAATGCTGGAAATAAAAGAAAGGTTCAGGAGTGGAATTAAAATACAAGGTGAAAGGATATCAATGATACGATTCGCTGATGACATTGATATCCTGAGTGAAACTGAAGAAGAATTAAATGATCTGCTGAACGCAATGAACAGTCTAATGAGTACCCAGTAAGGTTTGAGAGTAGATCGGAGAAAGACGAAGGTAATGAGAAGTAGTAGAAATGAAAACAGCGAGAAACTTAACATCAGGATTGATGGTCACGAAATCAATGAAGTTAAGGAATTCTGCTACCTAGGCAGTAAAATAACCAATGACGGACGGGGCAAGGAGGACATCAAAAGCAGACTCGCTATGGCAAAAAAGGCATTTCTGGCCAAGAGAAGTTTACTAATATCAAATACAGGCCGTAATTTGAGGAAGAAATTTCTGAGGATGTACGTCTGGAGTACAGCATATTATGGAAGTGAAACATGGACTGTGGGAAAACCGGAACAGAAGAGAATCGAAGCATTTGAGATGTGGTGCTATAGACTAATGTTGAAAATTAGGTGGACTGATAAGGTAAGGAATGAGGAAGTTCTACGCAGAATCGGAAAGGAAAGGAATATGTGGAAAAAACTGATAAGGAGAAGGGACAGGATGATAGGACTTCTGCTAAGACATAAGGGAATGACTTCCATGGTACTAGAGGGAGCTGTAGAGGGCAAAAACAGTAGAGGAAGACAGATACTGGAATACGTCAAGTAAATAATTGAGGACGTAGATTGCAAGTGCTACTCTGAGATGAAGAGGTTAGCACAGGAAAGCAATTCGTGGCGGGCCGCATCAAACCAGTCAGTCGAATGGTGACCAAAAAAAAAAAAAAAGAAATCATGTCGTTTTTGGAAACCGAGAATCTACTCTGTAGGAATCAACATGGATTCCCGAAACAGCGATCGTGTGAGACCCAACTCGCTTCATTTGTTCATGAGACCCAGAAAATATTAGATACAGGCTCCCAGGTAGATGCTATTTTCCGTGACTTCCGGAAGGCGTTCGATAAAGTTCCTTACCGTCGCTTGATAAACAAAGTAAGAGCCTACGGAATATCAGACCAGATGAGTGGCTGGATTGAAGAGTTTTTAGCGAACAGAACACAGCATGTTGTTCTCAATAGGGATACGTCTACAGACGTTAAAGTAACCTCTGGCGTGCCACAGGGGAGTGTTATGGGACTATTGCTTTTCACAACATACACTCCTGGAAATTGAAATAAGAACACCGTGAATTCATTGTCCCAGGAAAGGGAAACTTTATTGACACATTCCTGGGGTCAGATACATCACATGATCACACTGACAGAACCACAGGCACATAGACACAGGCAACAGAGAATGCACAATGTCGGCACTAGTACGGTGTATATCCACCTTTCGCAGCAATGCAGGCTGCTATTCTCCTATGGAGACGATCGTAGAGATGCTGGATGTAGTCCTGTGGAACGGCTTGCTATGCCATTTCCACCTGGCGCCTCAGTTGGACCAGCGTTCGTGCTGGACGTGCAGACCGCGTGAGACGACGCTTCATCCAGTCCCAAACATGCTCAATGGGGGACAGATCCGGAGATCTTGCTGGCCAGGGTAGTTGACTTACACCTTCTAGAGCACGTTGGGTGGCACGGGATACATGCGGACGTGCATTGTCCTGTTGGAACAGCAAGTTCCCTTGCCGGTCTAGGAATGGTAGAACGATGGGTTCGATGATGGTTTGGATGTACCGTGCACTATTCAGTGTCCCCTCGACGATCACCAGACGTGTACGGCCAGTGTAGGAGATCGCTCCCCACACCATGATGCCGGGTGTTGGCCCTGTGTGCCTCGGTCGTATGCAGTCCTGATTGTGGCGCTCACCTGCACGGCGCCAAACACGCATACGACCATCATTGGCACCAAGGCAGAAACGACTCTCATCGCTGAAGACGACACGTCTCCATTCGTCCCTCCATTCACGCCTGTCGCGACACCACTGGAGGCGGGCTGCACAATGTTGGGGCGTGAGCGGAAGACGGCCTAACGGAGTGCGGGACCGTAGCCCAGCTTCATGGAGACGGTTGCGAATGGTCCTCGCCGATACCCCAGAAGCAACAGTGTCCCTAATTTGCTGGGAAGTGGAGGTGCGGTCCCCTACGGCACTGCGTAGGATCCTACGGTCTTGGCATGCATCCGTGCTTCGCTGCGGTCCAGTCCCAGGTCGACGGGCACGTGCACCTTCCACCGACCACTGGCGACAACATCGATGTACTGTGGAGACCTCACGCCCCACGTGTTGAGCAATTCGGCGGTACGTCCACCCGGCCTCCCGCATGCCCACTATACGCCCTCGCTCAAAGTCCGTCAACTGCACATACGGTTCACGTCCACGCTGTCACGGCATGCTACCAGTGTTAAAGACTGCGATGGAGCTCCGTATGCCACGGCAAACTGGCTGACACTGACGGCGGCGGTGCACAAATGCTGCGCAGCTAGCGCCATTCGACGGCCAACACCGCGGTTCCTGGTGTGTCCGCTGTGCCGTGCGTGTGATCGTTGCTTGTACAGCCCTCTCGCAGTGTCCGGAGCAAGTATGGTGGGTCTGACACACCGGTGTCAATGTGTTCTTTTTTCCATTTCCAGGAGTGTATATAAATGACCTAGTAACCTAGTAGATAGTGTCGGAAGTTCCATGCGACTTTTTGCGGATGATGCTGCAGTATACAGAGAAATTGCATCATTAGAAAATTGTAGCGAAATGCAGGAAGATCTGCAGCGGATAAACAAGTGGTGCAGGGAGTGGCAACTGACCCTTAACATAGACAAATGTAATGCGTTGCGAATACATAGAAAGAAGGATCCTTTATTTATGATTATATAATAGCGGAGCAAACACTGGTAGCAGTTACTTCTGTAAAATATCTGGGAGTATGCGTTCGGAACGATTTGAAGTGGAATAATCATATAAAATTAATTGTTGGTAAAGCGGGTACCAGGTTGTGATTCATTGGGAGAGTCCTTAGAAAATGTAGTTCATCAACAAAGGAGGTGGCTTACAAAACACTCGTTCAACCTATACTTGAGTATTGCTCATCAGTGTGGGATCCGTATCAAATCGGGTTGACATGTTTGGCAAACTCAAGTGGCAGACTCTTCAAGAGAGGCCCTCTGCATCGCGGTGTAGCTTGGTCGCCAGGTTTCGGGAGGGTGCGTTTTTGGATGAGGTATCGAGTATATTGCTTCCCCCTACTTATACCTCCCGAGGAGATCACGAATGTAAAATTAGAGATATTAGAGCGCGCACGGAGGCTTTCAGACAGTCGTTCTTCCCGCGAACCATACGCGACTGGAACAGGAAAGGGAGGTAATGACAGTGGCACGTGAAGTGCCCATCGCCACACACCGTTAGGTGGCTTGCGGCGTACAAATGTAGATGTAGATGTAGCAGATCAGTGAATATTGAAACAGAAAAATCAGGGAGCGACTGAGTAGTATACTATGATCAAAATATTTTATGTTCGTACTGTAATTTTTATGCACCAGAAATATGCAAGATTGAGTGAATAATTGAAAAAATGATTATTGCTACCGTAATTGGTGCTACCGTAACCAGGGCAGCCGAAGGGTCTGTGTTTCAACAGCCACCGTGAAGAAGATTACTATCGCATACAAGGAAGGCACAGGAACGTCATTCGGGATGAGCCGAGTGCTCTAAGGCGCTGCATTCATGGACTGTGCAGCTGGTCCCGGCGGAGGTTTGAGTTCTCCCCTGGCATGGGTGTGTTTGTTTGTCCTCAGGATAATTTAGGTTAAGTAGTATGTAAGCTTGGGGACTGATGACCTTAGCAGTTAAGTCCCATAAGATTTCACACACATTTGAGCACAAGTCACTACGCTGACGAAATTGTGTGTTCAGTGATGGTGACTGTCACTGTGAATGTCTCACTCACTAACCATGTGAGCACCAGAACAACACGAAAGGTCCTCCATGAGCTGGAATATCAAGTCCACAAGTCAGTGATGCAGTTTCCCTTAACAGCAGAGACTTTTTTTTATTCAATCGGATGTTTTTGTTGTTCACAGATTGCAACAACCTCTTAAGCTTTTCACGCTAACTAAGGCCACGTAAGCACGCTCTTTTCCGAATTGATCTCTGACCTAAAAAGGTTCTGGTAGCTGGACTCGAAAGTATTTGTTACTCATGCCTTTTTTGTTCGTGTAGAAATATTTCCACTGCAGCTTTCATCATCTAACAAAAATTTATGTATATCTAGGAAGTGAAATACTCGTTCTAATAAGTTAAGTTTTAAAATTTTTTAACGTAACAAAATATTTTCTTAAAAATTTGTATCCCCTTTTGAACTCCCTTAGGGGATGAATTTCCAGTGACAGTCAAAACACGTGATTTTTTTTATTTCCAACCGAGAAGTGAAGCACTATTTGTCGTAAATATAGCCTTAAAAATCCTTTAGTAGTCCATTAGTAATTATCTATTTTCAATAAAACCTTTTACCTACTGTTTTCCCCTCTTAGTGGTTGAATTTATTAAAGAGATGAAAGACATGTTTTTTATTTTCTGACTGAGAAAGTAACACACATTTTCGTTGTTTCAGTTTCAAAATTCTGTTAATAACGACGTAGTTTCAAAAAGATATTCTTTACCTTTTTCATCCCCTTGGGAGTGGAATTTCGGAAATCCCTTCCTAAACGATGATTACAGTACATTATAAGTTTGTATCCTTAGCGGTTTTGCTGACTATTTCCAAAAGCAGTAAAATACTTGTTTTGATCACTAACTGAGAAACTGAACCCCAATTTTCAAAGATTGTTTCCACAATTAAATGTTTTATTAAAGCGTTTCACCCCTATTTCATTCTCTTAGGAGTTGAACTTTCAAAAACAATGAAATGTGAATCTTTTGTTTCTATCATAAAAGCCAAAAACAAATTTTTATATGAAGCTGGTCCCGGTGGAGTTTCGTGTCCTCCCTCGGGCATGGGTGTGTGTGTTTGTCCTTAGGATAATTTAGGCTAAGTACTGTCTAAGCTTAGGGACTGATGACCTTAGCAGTTAAGTCCCATAAGATTTCACACACATTTGAACATTTTTTGGGAGATATTTCCCTTAAAATTGTAGCCGGCTGTAGTGGCCGAGCGGTTCTAGGCCCTTCAGTCCGGAGGCGCGCTGCTGCTACGGTCGAAGATTCGGATCCTGCCTAGGGCATGGATGTGTGTGCTTGTCGTTAGGTCATAGAGGTTTAAGTAGTTCTAAGTCTAGGGAACTGATGACCTCAGATGTTGAGTCCCATAGTGCTCAGAGCCATTTGAATCCTTTTTTAAAATTGTAATCCGCCGTTTCAACCCCACCGTGGTGGAACTTCCAAAGACAGTGAAACACGTATTTTCTTTATTTCTAACTCAGAAACCAAATTTAAATTTTCTTGGATTTAACTTTAAAATGCTGTCCTAATAAAATATTTTCATAAAAAGTACCTTCCCGTGTTTCATGTACTTAGGGGTTCAGTTTCCAGAAACATTGAAACAAGTATATTTTTTTAAATTTGTAACCGAGAAGTTAAATACCAATGTCCATAAATGTAGCTTCAAAAATACTTTAGTAGTTTTTTCACACGAAATCTGTTCAGAAAATTCCGGAACTTTGTAAAAAAGAAATTTCTACGTTTACCATTTACTTACTGTGTGTGCATGGTCTGCTTCGAAATACTCTCCTGCGCAATTGATACACCGGTTTCCACTTGCTGAAGCAGTCTTGTACGTCTGCTGCCTGATCGCGCGAAGCGCCATATGTGAATTTTCTTTCAACTCGTGTATGCTTGTAGATCTTCGTCCTTTAAACGATCTTTCTAAACTTTGGGAATAAAAAAAAATTTACCTCACTGGCCAGGTCCGGAGAGGACGGAGGATGAGGCAGCACAGTGATTTCGTTTTATGTGCAATAGTCACACACAAACAGACACAAATCCGCGGGTTTGTTATCGTGATGCAAGAGCCAAGAATTGTCTACCCATATTTAAGACTGTTTTCTTCTCACATTTTCTCGCAGGCGTCGCAACACGTCCCGATAGTCCCGTCGATTGATAGTTTGGCTATGTTGCATAAATTCAGGATGATCAAATCCTTCAAAATCAAAGAAATCTATCAGCATGGCTTTGACTAATTACCTGACCTGACGAGCTTTTTTCAATCTTGGAGAACCTTTCCTTACCCATTGTTCTCATTTGCGTGAGCGAAAAGCTCTTCACAGATTGCGAGTTGAATGTCTTTCTGGTTGACTCTTTAGCCGTGGGACGAACTTGACGGCCACACGATGCATTCCAAGATGCTGTGTCAGGATTTCATGACATGATACAACTGAAATGTTACATTCTTCTGCAATCTCCAGGACATTCAGTCTTCAATTGGTACGCATAATTTCGTTAACGTTACTATCATGAGTGTCGTCAGTAGACGGCGAAGGGCGTCATGATCGAGAACCATCTTTAACTTCTGTCCGGCTATTTTTAAACCGTGTGAACCATTCGTAACACCGAGTACAGCTGACATACTCATCACCGTAAGCTTCCTGCATCATTTAACATGTCTCTGTAACATATTTGTTTCACACAAAATATAACGCGGACGCGTTGCTCCTCTACCTCAGCCCTCTCGAAATTCTCAAATCGTGTGACACAACGTTCTGAACAGTACAGCATTGAACAATACCTAACAGACATACAACAAGAGTCGAGGGGCATGAAAGGGGAGCAGCGGTTGGGAAGGTAGTGAGACAGGGTTCTAGCTTCTCCCAGATGTTATCAATCTGTGTATTGAGCAAGCAGTAAAGAATACAAAAGAAAAATTCGGAGTAGGTATTAAAATCCATGGAGAAGAAATAAAAACTTTGAGGTTCGCTGATGACATTGTAATTCTGTCAGAGACAGCAAAGGACTTGGATGAGCAGCTGAACGGAATGGACAGTGTCTTGAAAGGAGGATATAAGATGACCATCAACAAAAGCAAAACGAGGATAATGGAATGTAGTCGAATTAAGTCGGGTGATGCTAAGGAAATTCTATTAGGAAATGAGACACTTAAAGTAGTAACGGAGTTTTGCGATTTGGGGAGCAAAATAACTGATGATGGTCGAAGTAGAGAGGATATAAAATGTACACTGGCAATGGCAAGGAAAGCGTTTCTGAAGAAGAGAAATTTGTTAACATCGAGTATAGATTTAAGTGTCAGGAAGTCGTTTCTGAAACTATTTGTATGGAGTGTAGCCATGTACGCAAGTGAAACATGGACGATAACTAGTTTTGCACAAGAAGAGAATAGAAGCTTTCGAAATGTGGTGCTACAGAAGAATGCTGAAGATTAGATGGGTAGAACACATAACTAATGAGGAAGTACTGAATAGAATTGGGGAGAAGAGGAGTTTGTGGCACAACTTGACAAGAAGAAGGGACAGGTTGGTAGGACACGTTTGAGGCATCAAGGGATTACATATTTAGCATTGGAGGGTAGCGTGTGGGGTAAAAATTGTTGAGAGAGACATTACACTAGCCTCTCTCCTCACGTTCGGTCTGCGTAATCGATTCGCCAGTATTTGATGTGGTTTACGAAATATATCCAGCGGTAATGTTAGGTAACGCACCCTGTATAGTTGTCAATAATTCCACTGCCCAAACATTGTCAACCATATCTCCGTCCTCATACATTTCCTTGCGTATTTTCTTCTCATCTCAATTTATAATGCATGTTCTATCAACACAAAGTCTCCATACATTCCAAGACGTCCATACACTTCCTGTCCACTCGGTAACTGCTTGCCGAGGGCACAGAGCGTTATCAGAGATATTAACACAGTCTATAGAGCTGCCAGCATAGAAACAGGCTACTTACAAACAGTAATTTATAAACTAATGACATATATCAGTGTCCACAACCAGATCGGATGAAATTGTGGCAATATTTTGTGAGCAATTTGTGAGTGTGAAAATCAGGAGTGTTATGGTTGTGTGTCTGTCCTAGATTTCGCTTCCGAAGAAAGATATCTGAAACGAGGCTGCTTTTTCTCCCCGTTTGAGACTCACGCCTAAGTTGACATATGTGACGATATTTCCAAAGGTATCTGCATGTGTGGCTCCCAGGATTTATTTCTGTGTTCCCCTTTCACGGTCTACCTCAGAACATCATAAGAATGCAGTAGCCAGTGCAATACGTATTGTCCTATGGAAGTTGACTTTAATCTCCAGATGTCTTGCTAATTATTTTGACCGTTTATAATTGTCAGCACCACATTGTAAGTCGACGAGCAGCTCATACAGTGATCATATGCATTGTATTTCTCTTAGTCAGAATCAGATCACCTCTCTTCAAACCTTGAATTAATATGCCTGTAATTTGCAATCTGAGGAGCGTCCATTCTTGCTTTCACTTTAAACAGATTGCAGCCGTATGTGCATTGCTCATACGATTCCTGCAAGAAAATATCCAGTTACATTAATGTTCTCAGATGCATGTGTACAATATAAGGGCCTAGCTATTCACGGGTGTTGTAAACGGAGCGTAATTTGGTTAATCACAACACAATGACAGGTAACTAACAACTGATTTTCCGTCACACGATCACGAATGACGAAGGATCATTCATGAACAACAGATCAATTATCATACAATTGGTTGTCCATCTATCGAATGACATTAAAAGAAGCAGTCATCTTATACAGCTGTTTTAATTTCGACGGGTTTCTATATGTGTCCACTTTAAATTTCCTATTTTTTTCTCTCTACTAGTTAATGAAGGTTTTATTAATGTGATTGCACATGATTATTAGTTGATTTTGTTTATGGTTTGGTTTAGCGATTCCTTTCTATTGTTTTCTCCTTTTATTTAAATTGAGTCCTTTTAATTACTTTTGAGGTAGTTATGAAGTCTATATTGCTTACTGTTCTTCGTAAGTTAAAGAATAGGGTAGTACCACATGCGTATCGCAGCAGCAGAACTCGTTGTCTCCTTACTGGAACTTCCCCACCGAAATCACTAAAGATAATTCATCGCTCTACGGAAATCGACCGGTACAGCCAAGTGCTATGATGTGTCATGTGTATGGAATGTGGCGTCCAACTTTATTTCGTGAAATTATTTAGATCTTCGGAGAAATATTCTCGACGAATCCCAAAACCGTGTAAAACTGCAGGTTCGCACCATCAAACCACACAACACTTCCGAACGACATGCGTGTTTATAATCACTGAATATTTCCTTTCAAATGATTAATGGTTATGAACTCTACACACCTGATACTCGTTTTGTGCTTTTGTATGTATTTAGATTCTTCAATAGCATAAACACTAATCACCGCCTTAATGGCGGCTTCCAATAATCTCCTCTCAATCCGACATGGAACATCTCTCTTCCAATGTCCAACATAGAATAACTGTCTCTTTACCGTAGTTTAATATAGTCTGTATCTCTTTGTTATTGAGTTCGCACGTGGATGCTTAAATTCCACAGAGTATTTATCTCTCGCGCAAGTATTTTACTTAGTTGTTGCGGGCTCGTGGCTCCTGACACCACACCAAGTCGTGTGGCTATGGAGGCGGGTCCAAATTTTTTACCAAATATACATTATATACATTTGTTTGGAAAATAATCAATTCATCTGTTATATTTTAAAAATGCTTAGAAACTGTTACGAATCCATGCAGTCCCTGTCAATCAACAAATTTCAGGCAGTGCCAAACTACCGACATGACAAAACGAATAAAGTCGAGAATGAGGCTTAATTCAAAGCCTGACCCTACAAAATAAATTAAATAAGCTAACAATAACGAATCACTTTGCTTTTCATGACATATTTCACTCAGTTACAATTGTTAAGTTTCAGAAACAGAACGGCCAACGAATCTGAAAGCACTCAATGGAACTTTAAGCGAATATTATTGGAAAGCAATTAACAGTAGACTTAATTACCCTACAATACTGTGGAATTATTAAGTACAAACGAAAGACATTTAATCAGACGGTATTGTTTCGTTTCTAACAAACGATACTCTTAACAATGCGTATTTCGCGTGTAGTCATTACGAGTAAGTTTAGCTGAATTCATTTACTGTGTAGTTTCTTTTTGCAAGTGTTTCGGGTTACTGTTTGTTACTGTGAGTGGAGAAATGAGAAGTGACAGTGAATATGAAAACACAAGCACGAAACTTTCATTCAGTTCGAATTGTTAAGTTTACGTAATTGGCTGCTGCGCGATAATGATCCGCTCAGGGCGCGATGCAGTTGTTGCAATACCAGCATGGTTTCCGAAATCCAGAATATTGAAAACCATTCCAGAAGTAAGAAGCACCTAAACACGGTGCAGTCTTCTACCGTGTGACAGCCATCAGTTGCTCAATTTGTCACAAACGCACAACCAGTTAAGAGGAAGGTTGCTATAGCTGAAATCAAATTATCAGCATTCTTAGCAGAACATAATGTGGCATTTTTAGCTGCTGACCATTTATCCGGTTTGTTAAAAGATATTTTTCCAGACTCGGATATTGCAAGGGCAATGACTCTTAAACGGCACAAAGCACGTGCCATAGTTTCTAATGTTATTGGGACGTCACACAAAGAAGTGTTGGCGAAAAAACTACAACATGCCAAATTTAGCATAATGACGGACGAGTCCGCCGATATCGGAACTGTGAAAAATTCCTGCGTGGCGATCCGCTTTTATGACAAAGATTCAGGTGATTAATAATAAGAGCTATTTTTGAAATAATAACCAAATTAATTCTAAAATAAATTTTCCTGTTAAGTTACGACTTTGTATCACTTCTCCTTTTGCAGGCTGTATTGAAAGTAAGTTTTGGGAGCTATATAAAGTTTATGAAGATGGAGACTTAAACGTTGAGAAAGCTTCTACTGCAGAAAATCTCTTCAATGGTATAGTAAAAACGTTTCAACAGCATAACATTCCATTTGCCAATACTATTGGCTTTGGAGTAGATGGTTGCAATACTATGATGGGAGTGCGTAATTCTGTAACAAGCAGATTCCGAGATAGCTGCCCGGGAACTTTTGTAATGAAGTGTGTTTGTCATTTGATTCATATATGCGCAAGCAAGGTGTGCAAGAACCTTCCAAGAGCTTGAGAGGACCTCGCGAGGAATATTTATGGTTTTTTCAAACTCTGTGCGAAAAGGTAGGCAGAATTCAAGGAATTTCAGGTATTCCAGCATTTTATATCTAATAGACTTCATTTTATGTCCGATCGTGTGGAAATAGGCTAAACATTATGTTTTATTCCAGATATTTTTAACTTGGAACCACACAAATTACTACATCCTTCACAGACACGTTGGCTGTCAATGATCGCCTTTCTTAGGACAGTGGTGGAAAACTGGGATTCTCTAATGCTGTTTGTTAACCAAAAATGGCTTGCTGAGCGAGTTCTAAGTGGTGAACAAGTTTTTAAGTGTTTACATGACTCCTTTCCATAAGTGTATTATATGTTCTTAAAACTGGATTCTACCAAAATTTACTACTTTCAACGAGTATTTCCAGTCTAGAGCAGTAGTAATTGTTGACCTTCATGACAAGATTAGAGCTCACTATACAGCAATACTTCTGTATTTCATGAAACGGACTTATGTCATGGGAAAAAATCTCTGTGATGTTGACCCGAAAAATGCAGCTCATCATCTGGAAGATTCACAACTGTACTTGGGTGTGAAAATTCTGAAGAACGTTGGCGCACCAGAGATAAAGAATCAGCCACATCTTATCAAGGATTTTTACCGTCGATGCAGGAACTTTCTTGTGAGTACAACTCGTTTGCCTGAAATCATATATAATTTGTGTTTTATTGTTTTCTAAACATTTGTGTGTTTATGTGTGACATACCTAATGAGAGCTATTAATTCTCAAATATTACAGACAGCTTCGTGGCAGATCAAATGACGGTATGATATGGAAGATAAAGTGCTTTCCAAACAAGCGGCACTCAGACCTACAAATGCCCTGTCACAAAGTTTCCGAGATACAACACCTTCACTCATGTCTTTAATAGAACTGTTGCCACGTATAATTCCGCCCTCTGATCTCGATTTAGCACAACCTACTGATGACCAGTCGAGGCGTCTCCCTCCAGTTTTGGCTTGTCTCCCAGACTCACTACAAAAGGAACAATCGCCGGATAAAATGTGGAATATATTAAATAATGAATCTGAAGAATTTAAGGAATTGAGCGTTTTTGCAGACTGCGAAAGAGTTTTTTCTAATGTATGTAAAGCAATGAAGCTAATAACTAGTTAATAATATGATTTCATACTTCTCAGGTTATTGCAGTTTCATGTTCACCTTCAGGTAAACCTCATGACAACCAAAATTAGGAACAAGCTCCAAACCAGTACACTGAATGGAGCACTTCTTGCCTCTGAATGCATTAAAGAACGACCACGAAACAACAGAACATGTGTAACTTTTGAGCCAACACATGAAATGTACGAGAAAATAACGTCGGACATTCTTTATAAAACGAAGCAAGAAGAAGAAGATGTAGACATCGAATTTGTTTCATAATTACAAATTCTTGTTCATAGTTTTATGTGAAGCCCTGTTATATGACAGTGGGAAGTTAATCGTGCTACAGAAACGCATCAAAGAGCAATGATCGAGCTTGGAAATGAACGATGGAATACCTGACGCTCATTGAGGCAAAGAAACGGTCACAGACGTCCATGGTGTGAAGAAGAACGTAATTAACAACATTGAGGTAGTGGCCGTACCTTCAGGTTCTTGGATTTGACCGTTTGTGCCTAATTTACATGTGCCACAGAAGTAGGTATTACGATGTACATACGTACGCTGAAGCGACGAATGAAAATTTGTACGGACGGCAGGACTTGAACCCAGGTCTCCTGCTCATGGAGCTTATGCGCTAAGCACTACGTCACACTGGCATTGTGGCTTTGCACGGAACTACCTTATCTCGACTCCCTGCTCAGTCCAAATTGCCATTCACACCTCAGCGCACTTGGTATTCCATCTAAACTTTAAGTAGGCTGTCTAGGCTTTTATGTTGGTAACGCCGCATAGCGCTCTGTGTGAAAATTACGACTGTGCTGTGTGCAGTCTGTGGTTGGTAGGACCCATTGTTGGAATCTTCACTTGTGTAATGTTGGGCAGTTGGATGTGAACAGCACGTAGCGTTGTGCAGTTGGAGGTGAGCCTCCAGCAGTGGTGGATGTGGAGAGAGAGATGCCAGAGTTTTGAGTGGACGATCTGGACGTGTGTCCGTCAGAAAAAGGAAATTTCTTTAATTGGACGTCACAAAATTATCTTTTGGCCGTTATTAAGGTAAATACATTCTTTGTTCTCTATAAAAATCTTTCATTTGATAACTATGCCTATCAATAGTTATTGCCTTCAGTAGTTAGAATATTTTATGTAGCTGGCAGTATTGGCGCTCGCTGTATTGCAATAGTTTGAGTAACGAAGATTTTTGTAAGGTAAGTAATTCTTGAAAGGTATAGGTTATTGTTAGGGACATTCTTTTATGGGGATTATTGAAAGTCATATTGCGTTGCGCTAAAAATATTGTGTGTCAGTTTAGTGTTGATCAGAATAAGTAAAGAGAGAAATGTCAGAGTATGTTCAGTTTTGCTCAGCTGTTTGAAAATCAAATAACGTAAGAGGTTTACCAGCACATACATAATTTTTCTAAGAGGACGTTTCAAAACTCGAATAATATTGCAGAGGCAATAGCACCTCAGATCGAATTCAATAGGGATCCTGCCTGAACCTAGTCATAGGTGCTTCAATCAGTGAAGCTATATTTGTTCCAGACACCTTTCCAAGTCTCAAACATCTTTGATTTGTGTATGTAGAACGAAGTACCGTGCCGTTTGAGTTTATGGGAAATATCAAGTGCGCTGAGGCATGAATAGAATTTTTGACTGATGAGGGGGCCATGCTAGGGTAGTCTGTGTAGCAGTGCGAAGCCATTGTGCCAGGGAATTGTGGTTGGAACACGCCTTGTGAGCCGGAGACCCTGGTTCGAATCCCTGCCTTCATTCTTCGCTTCAGTCTGCACATATACGTGAAAGATGTCTGATATTAGGAAAGGTCCCTGGAGCCACATAGTTTCATTGAGTAGGCATTACACTCACAGCACATGTGTTCTTACCTGGCACAACAGATTGAAACTACCCACACAACTACCAGATTTCTATCTTTCATACATCTCAGTCAAGAAAGCCCAAGAGCCATGGAACAAACACTGGACGTTGGAGCTCGCATGTTGCCATCAAATGTGTAACTAATCCTTTCGTAACCCTGTGAATACCTAAAATTTTTCTACTGGTGAGGTATTTTGTTAGGTATGTTTTGGCTCGAAAACGGCCACCCTCCATTGGAAAGGCTCTAAGAAATATGGGCTAAAAATCTGGTCACTGCTAGGAGGGTCATTCTACAAGAAAATGAGAACTAGAAAATATCATTATTGGAACTTTGAAAGTCACAAGTGGAAGACAATGACAGACAAAAGAGGAAAACAACTTGACATTTATGACTTACACGAAAACTGGTTAAAATGTGTCAGTTCTCTCCAGTTTCAGTACGGGTATTCCACTCGCGGAGATTACCTGCGTAGGTCTCATCTTTCCGGCGTCACTGACATCGATATCAATGAACATTTAAGGAACTAATCCTTAATACACTCTGAGTTTGGTCATTTGTAAGATACCATCTACAGACAACAGCTTGGTGGTTTTCGAGTGTAGTGCTCAGGTATATGGTGCAAGAGTTCCGTATCTAGTTATCATTAGGACTCAACGTCATGGTGGTGACGTTGATCCTCTGCTGGTGTAGTGTACTCTCACACGCTTACATGAGTCACAATACTTTCCATTGACTCGTGTTTAGTACCGCAACGCCAGTTCCATTGTTCACTGGCTTTTAATAAATATTTGCACTTGTTGATACAAAAATAACCAGCGATTAGATCGAGTATATTATGAAGTATGTTTTCTTTCCTATTTTTTATGACGAAATGTCTATAAAGAGTTGTAGTAAATTTAGTGTCCACATTCTTCTGGTAGACTGACGTTTCTTGGGTACAAACGACCATGCTGTGTTTCCTAAGTTATTCTGATCACTATCCACCTATGTTATGCATTTCCGTTACTAATTTTGTTAGTTATAATTATCCTGTAACCTAGGGACATCAGTAAATAATACTGAGAATGAGAAAACCAGCAACCACAATCTACTTTAATCATCAAACGAACAATTTATGTAAAAGGAGAACACTTCATAGTACTGATTATTTATTTATTATTTCAGTATGGAATATTGTTACAGATACGTTTCTTGTTCCTTCTTTGTTTCTAAATGTGCCGAAGATAAGTTTGGATTGAGGAGGGGATGAGGTACAAGAGAAGCGATTCTGACATTGAAACTTCTAATCGAAAGCAAATATAAAAAGTAAACGAATTTATATTGCCTTTGTAGACCGGAAAATGGCAAATGATAATGTCATTTGGCAACAGATGTTCAAAGAGTTGAAGACGGCCTGTCTAATACACAAAGACCCGCGGATGATACTTAACTTTTATAAAAACGAAGTGGCTTTGATCAGAAATTTTCATCAGGAGGAAAAAGACAAATCTAGAAAATACCTGAGACAAGGATATGCTCTGTCTCCTCTTATATTCAGTATTTATTTTCAATGCTTAGATTCAATGCTTCGTAGATCCAGAAAATTGTAGACCATCTAAGCGAACCTACTGAGTTGGGATAAGAATTAATGGGCAGAAAAAGGAACATGATGCGTTGTTGCTGTTGTTTTGGTCTTCAGTTCTGAGACTGGTTTGATGCAGCTCTCCATGCTACTCTATCCTATGCAAGCTTCTTCATCTCCCAGTACTTACTGCAACCTACATCCTTCTGAATCTGCTTATTGTATTCATCTCTTGGTCTCCCTCTACGATTTTTACCCTCCACGCTGCCCTCCAATACTAAATTTGTGATCCCTTGATGCCTGAGAACATGTCCTACCAACCGGTCCCTTCTTCTTGTCAAGTTGTGCCACAAACTCCACTTCTCCCCAATTCTATTCAATACCTCCTCATTAGTTGCGTGATCTACCCATCTAACCTTCAGCATTCGGCTATAGCACCACATTTCGAAAGCTTATATTCTCTTCTTGTCCAAACTATTTATCGTTCATGTTTCACTTCAATACGTGGCTACACTCCACACAAATACTTTAAGAAACGACTTCCTGACACTTAAATCTATACTCGATGTTAAAAAAATTTCTTCAGAAACGCTTTCGTTGCCATTGCCATTCTACATCTTATATCTTCATTACTTAGACTATCATCAGTTATTTTGCTCCCCAAATAGCAAAACTCCTTTCCTACTTTAAGTGTCTCCTTGTGGCGTCGCAACTAGTGCGAGCGCACAGTTTTCTATCAAATATTTACTGTGAAATGTAGACAGACTGTAAAGTAGCCATCAGATTAGCATATGTGCTGTAGCGGGCAGATTACCGGTGTCCGTTCGTCTGACGTCACGACCATATGGCATGTCTGTACCGTGAGAATGTACGACCTGTGCGCTAACTAGCCGCGTGTATAACGTGGAACTTTCATCTTTAATAACTTCTAACTGAGGAACCTGAGGAAATTAAAAGTTAATATACTAGTTTCTGTTATGAATAAAAATAAGTCATCCAAATTTGAGCTTTGAAACCTGCATATTTTGGAAATTAGAAAAATCTTACAGAAAACGCAAATTTCTACAATTTTCGAGTCTAAATAAATACCATTATGTATAGATCACCTTCAGTGACTATCCAACTATGAAACAAAATCACCTTCCGTGCTTTTGTATTTATTTTGAGAATTTTACTTTTAGAAATTCACCTATAACTTTGTTAAAACCATAAATGTTTTGAATTTTTGTGAACAGTTATTTTATATGAGTAGGTGAGAGTGAATGAGTGTGCCTGAGTGAATGAAAGAGGGACATTCGCCATTCTTTGCAAGTGTATAAAATCTAGGTTGGAACTCGCAAGTGTTCAGACGATGTAACCGTGGGAACAGAGTCGCCAGTGGTTCCCCATCTTAGTGAATGTCGGATGTCCAAGAGTGTATGGTATTGTACAAGCAGCCAGAACGTTCGCGAGTATTTAAATAATTTCTGGAAATAAAGTAAAGTCTAGTTTTCCTTTCGGTTTGTTAAATTATACAGTAAATTTTGTGTAACAAGAAATCATGACGTAAATGATTCAGAAGTCATGACTGGTGCGTGCTAGATTTTGGCGCGAGGCGCACCCAAAGAGTTAATTCTGATTGGCTGTGTGATGTGTGAGCCAATGAGATGCGAGGACGGTTAGCAGACTAGGAGAGTGAGTCGCGAGTGGATGGGGAGTCGCGAAGGAACTGTGATCGAGAAGAGACATGCTTGATGTGTCCTCGCGAATAATGTGTAAAATGAAGTCATAAAACGGCTTCATCGGTTCGGTACTGTGCGATTTGAGACTGGAAGAGTCCAGTAACGCGTAGTGTGAGTTTGAGCGAGTTGTGACTTTTCGTTCCGCGAAAGACGCGAGTAACTTTAATAATTAAAAGCGTGGCGGTACTTCGTAAACTTTTACTAAGTGCTTATGGCGAGCATTAACGTTAAAAAACGAACTATTATTGAACATCGACTGCAAACGTGTATGTTAGAAAATCGTCTGTGTTGCAGTTAAGTAAATTCCGTAACTTTGAAAGCTAATTCTGGCGGGGTTTGAGTGTGGATAGAATTGTGAACTGAACTTTCTTCAAACGTAGATTAGCGGGCTGATGATCAGGCTTAAAGACAATAAAGACCTTAAATAGAATTACCAACTTCGCGTTCTGGTTTGAGTAAACAATTACTACCATTCCAATAACTCAATTTATTTAGGAAGATTGCTCATAGATTGTATTTCAGCAAACATGTATCGCGGCCTCCGGTGAGCGGCTATTAAATTGCAGTTTCTTCAACACTGCTTTTCTGCAATTTTTCCAGTAGCTGCTATCAGGAGAGGCGAGTGCAGCAACTACCTAAGAAACGAGGTAGGTGGATTTTCTTTCAGGGAAAGGAAACTGCGCGATAAGAGCCTGACCCGTCGCATCCTTTCCTAATCTAATTCCCTCAGCATCACCCGAATTAATTTGACTACATTCCATTATCCTCGTTTTGCTTTTGTTAATGTTCATCTTATATCCTCCTTTCAAGACACTGTCCATCCCGTCCAACTGCTCTTCCAGGTCCTTTGCTGTCTCTGACCGAATTACAATGTCATCAGCGAACATCAAAGTTTTTATTTCTTCTCCATGGATTATAATACCTACTCCGAATTTTTCTTTTGTTTCCTTTACTGCTTGCTCAATATACAGATTGAATAACATCGGGGAGAGGCTACAACCCTGTCTGACTCCCGTCCCAACCACTGCTTCCCTTTCATCCCCCTCGACTCTTATAACTTCCATCTGGTTTCTGCCCAAATTGTAAATAGCCTTTCGCTCCCTATATGTTACCCATGGCACCTTCAGAATTTGAAACAGAGTATTTCAGTCAACATTGTCAAAAGCTTTCTCTAGGTCTACAGATGCTAGACACGTAGGTTTGCCTTTCCTTAATCTATTTTCTAAGATAAGTCGCAGGGTGAGAATTGCCTCACGTGTTCCAGTATTTCTACGGAATCCAAACTGACCTTCCCTGAGGTCGGCTTCTGCCGGTTTCTCCATTCATCTGTAAACAATTCGCTTTAGTATTTTGCAGCTGTGACTTATTAAACTGATAGTTCGGTAATTTTCACATCTGTCAACATCTGCCTTCTTTGGGATTGGAATTATTATATTCTTCTTGAAGTCTGAGGGTATTTCGCCTGTCTCATACATCTTGCTCACCAGATGGTACAGTTTTGTAAGTACTGGCTCTCCCAAGACCGACAGTAGTTCTAATGGAAAGTTGCCTACTCCCGGGGCCTTGTTTCGACTCAGGTCTTTCAGTGCTCTGTCAAACTCTTCACGCAGTATCGTACCTCCCATTTTGTCTTCATCTACATCCTCCTCCATTTCCATAATATTGTCCTCAAATACATCTCCCTTGTATAGAGCCTCTATTTACTCCTTCCACCTTTCTGTCTTCCCTTCTTTGTTCAGAACTGGGTTTCCATCTGAGCTCTTGATATTCATACAAGTGACTCTCTTTTCTCCAAAGGTCTCTTTAACTTTCCTGTAGGCAGTATCTATCTTACCCCTAGTGAGATAAGCTTCTACATCCTTACATTTGTCCTCTAGCCATCCCTACTTAGCCATTTTGCACTTCCTGTCGATCTCATTTTTGAGACATTTGTATTCCTTTTTGCCTGCTTCACTTACTGCTTTTTTATGTTTTCTACTTTCATCAATTAAATTCAATATTTCTTCCGTTACCCAAGGATTTCTACTAGCCCTCTTTCTACCTACTTGATCCTCTGCTGCCTTCACTACCTCATCCCTCAGAGCTACCCATTCGTCTACTACTGTATTCCTTTCCCCCATTCCTGTCAATTGTTCCCTTATGCTCTTCCTGAAACTCTGTACAACCTCTGGTTTAGTCAGTTTATCCTGGTCCCATCTGATTAAATTGCCACCTTTTTGAAGTTTCTTCAGTTTTAATCTACTGTTCATAACCAATAGATTGTTGTCAGAGTCCATATCTGCCCCTAGAATTGTCTTACAATTTAAAACCTGGTTCCTAAATCTCTGTCACACCGTTATTTCTGAAACCTGCAGTATCTCCAGGCTTCTTCCATGTATACAAACTTCTCTTATGATTCTTGAAGCAAGTGTTAGCTATGATTAAGTTACGCTCTGTACAAAATTCTTTCATTTCTTACCCCCAATACATATTCACCTACTATGTTTCTTTCTCTCCCTTTCCCTACTCCCGAATTCCAGTCACACACGACTATTAAATTTTCGTCTATCTTCACTTCCTGAATAATTTCTTTTGTCTTATCATACATTTCATAAATTTCTTCATCATCTTCAGCGCTAGTTGGCATATAAACTTGTACTACTGTAGTAGGCATGGGCTTTGTGTCTATCTTGACCACAATAATTCGTTCACTAAGCTGTTTGTAGTAGCCTTACCCGCATTCCTATTTTTTTATTCATTATTAAACCTCCTCCTGCATTACCCTATTTGATTTGTATTTATAACCCTGTATTCACCTGAGCAAAAGTCTTTTTCCTCCTGCCACCGAACTTCACTAATTCCCACTATATCTAACTTTAACATAACCATTTGCCTTTTTAAATTTTCTAACCTACCTTCCCGATTAAGGGATCTGACATTCCACGCTCCGATCATTAGAACGCCAGTTTTCTTTCTCCTGATAACGACGTCCTCTTGAGTAGTCCCCGCCTGGAGACCCGAATGGGGGACTATTTTACCTCCGGAATATTTTACCCAAGAGGACGCCATCATCATTTAACCACATATTAAAGCTGCATGCCCTCGGGCATGCCCTGTTGTTTCCCCTTTCTTTCAGCCGTTCGCAGTACCAGCACAGCGAGGCACTGCGTTAAGCAGATGATACTCCTGTGGTCGCGGACAAGAAACATCTTGAGAAGGTTCTCAGCTCGATGGAAAGGGTTTTCTGTACTCACTATGATATGACAATAAACAGGCACACTAAAATTGCGTTTAATTTGAGAAATAACATGCACACATCAATCTGGCAATAAGGAAACGGATCATGAAAGTATTTGTTTCAGGTGTGGCCCTATGCGGGTGTGATACTTGGACCACAGGTAAACAAGGGAAAGACGGCTAGTAGCTCTGGAGATTCGGTGCTACAGGAGAATGATGGAGATCAGCTGGAGACACAGAGTTACGAATGGAGAGGTGGTGGAAACAGTATAGGAAACCATGTCTCTGTAGAGTCACGGCCAAACAAGAAGAGAGAAACTAGTAGTACGCGTTTTAAGACACAACAACATCAATGAAATAATAACAGAAGCAGCTACTGAGGGAAATAATCGCCAGTTGCCACCAAGGATGTCAAACATGCAACAAACTACGTAAGACGTTGGATGCACTACATACGCGGAAATGAAAAAGGCAGACAGAAGAGGGGAATGGCGTATTGCTGTTGACCACTCTCAGGGTTGAACACTAAGAAGAGAAATGAGAAATAACTTTACATTTACTTACAGTTCACTTGGCTGCGAAAAAAGAGGTCTCTGAAATTCTGTATTCCTACAGTATTTCTGGGATGTCATCATTCTCCGCCTTGATTGTTACTGGAATGAACAACTTCACAATTGCGATTATAGATTCAACATTCTTTCGTCTTCCTAGATTTCCTAAGGGCATGCCACACTCCACAGCGCTGTCGACGACTAAACAAGAAAACTATCTTTGCTAATGTGCGAAGAATGTTTAGCTAACTGAACCGCTGGCCACGGTGGTCTAGCGGTTCTAGGCGCTCAGTCCGGAAGCGCGCGACTGCTACGGTCGCAGGTTCGAATCCTGCCTCGGGCATGGATGTGTGTGATGTCCTTAGGTTAGTTAGATTTAAGTAGTTCTAAAATCTAGGGGACTGATGACCACAGATGTCCCATAGTGCTCAGAGCCATTTGAATCATTTTGAAGTAGCTGAACCCAGTACATTACGCTGGACGATGAATGCTACACACAACTGCACATAAGATCGGATGTACTCCAACGAAGTGTAATAGAACTTATAATAGGCTCAAGGCACATGAACCAATTATTATATAGTATCATTAGGAATACGCAATAATTCGCTGACGATACAACTGTTTGCACGAAGGTATCGCTCTTTGACTACTATGAGGAACTAGAGAAAGATACGGACAAAATTCCGACTTCGTGTAATAATACTTCGCTGTTTTTAAATGTGGATTAATGTAATATGATGCTTGTAACAAAGAAAAGAAGGAATACAATAATATTGGCGAGCACTGTGAGCACACCACTTCGTATAAGTATTTGGAAACAACACTTAAAAGCGGTATGAAATGACCCGATTGCGTTGAAATGATTATAATGGAAGATGAATAAAAGGCTCATATATTTGGGAAGTTTTCTGGCAAAATTTAATGCAAAGGTAAAGGAGAAACGCATACGTATCGTCAGTGAGACAAGTTCTGGAATATCGCTCTAGTTTCTGCAGTCCCTCTGAAGTAGCCATGAAAGCAACACCGAACTAATGATGAGATGCGCTGCTAGGAACGTAACAGGCCTTCGTAAACCATAAACATACACAGGACATCCTAAGACCAGAAAAAAGACTCACCACGAAGCAATTACCGTAATGGGTCGGAGATCGGCAGATGTGATGTACATGTACAGATGAACAAATTATTACAATTTCAGAGAACATTGTATGATTTCTTTAAGAGAAAGAGCTTCACAAATTGAGCAAGTCATTAACGGGTTGGTCCACCTCTTGCCATTATGGTTCTGAGCACTACGGGACTTAACTTCTGAGGTCATCAGTCCCCTAGAACTTAGAACTTATTAAACGTAACTAACCTAAGAACGTCACACACATCCATTCCCGAGGTAGGATTCGAACCTGCGACCGTAGCGGACGCGCGGTTCCAGACTGTAGCGCCTAGAACCGATCGGCCACCCCAGCAAGCAGTTATTCGGCTTGCCATTGATTGATACAGTTTATTTTTATGACCTGCTGAAGGATATCATCAACTTCTTTCCAATTGGTCCTTTAGATCGTCAAAATTCCGAGCTGGTTGGAGGTTCCTGCAAATAATGCTCCACACGTTCTCATTTGGGGAGAGATCCGGAGACTTTGCTAGCCAAGGTGGTGTTTGCAAAAGACTTAAACGAGCAGTAGGAACTCCCACCGTGTGCGGGCAGGCATTATTCTGCTGTTTTAAAAGCACAGAATGGCTTTCGATGAACAGCAACGGAACGGGGCATGCTATAAGGGTGACGTGTATGAAAATTAACGACGCACCATACAATAACAATGAGGTTAGTATCTCACTGCCGTCTTGGGAGCATCGAGAAACGTCTTAGGTGGTCATTGGGGGCTGAGTTCGAAGCAGAACTCATCGTTGAAGACATTTCTGCTCCAGTGAGACTCCACACCGAATTGTTCAGAAATGGTACCATATCCCTCAAGAGGACATCCAATAACTACACTACTGGCCATTAAAATTGCTACACGATGAAGATGGCTTGATACAGACGCGAAATTTAACGGACAGGAAGAGGATGCTGTGATATGCAAATGTTTAGCTTTTCAGAGAAATCACACAAGGTTGGCGCCAGTGGCGACATCTATAACGTGCTGACATGAGGAAAGTTTCCAACCGATTTTTCATACACAAACAGCAGTTGACCGGCGTTGCCTTGTGAAACGTTGTTGTGATGCCCCGTGTAAGGAGGAGAAATGCGCACCATCACGTTTCCGACTTTGATGAAGGTCGGATTGTAGCCTATCGCGATTGCGGTTTATCGTATCGCAACATTGCTGATCGCGTTGGTCGAGATCCAATGACTGTTGGCAGAATATGGAATCGGTGGGCTCAGGAGGATCATACGGAACGCCGTACCGGTTGCCAACGGCCTCGAATCACTAGCAGTCGAGATGACAGGCATCTTATCCACATGGCTCTAACGGATCGTGCAGCCACGTCTCGATCCCTGAGTCAACAGATGGGGACGTTTGCAAGACAACAACCATCTGCACGAACAGTTCGACGACATTTGCAGCAGCATGGACTATCAGCTCGCAGACCATGGCTGTGGTCACGCTTGACGCTGCATCACAGACAGGAGCGCCTGCGATGGTGTACTCAGCGACGAAATTGGATGCACGAATGGCAAAACGTCAGTTTTTCGGATAAATCCAGGTTCTGTTTACAGCATCATGATGGTCGCATCTGTGTTTGGAGACACAGCGCTGAACGCATATTTGAAGCGTGTATTTGTCATCGGCATACTGGCGTATCACCCGGCGTGGCGGTATGGGGTGCCATTCGTTACACGTCTCTGTCACCTCTTGTTCGCACTGATGGCACTTTGAACAGTTGACGTTACATTTCAGACGTGTTACGACCCGTGGCTCTTCCCTTCATGCGATCCCTGCGATACCTTAAATTTCAGCAGGATAATGCACGACCGCGTGTTGCAGGTTCTGTACGGGCCTTTCTGGATACAGAAAATGTTCGACTGCTGCCCTGGCCAGCACACTCTCCAGATCTCTGACCAATTGAAAACGTCTGGTCAATGGTGGCCGAGCAACTGGCTCGTCATAATACGCCAGTCTCTACTCTTGATGAACTGTGGTGTCGTGTTGAAGCTGCATGGGCAGCTGTATCTTTACACGCCATCCAAGCTCTGTTTGACTCAATGCCCATTGGTATCAAGGCCGTTATTACGGCCAGAGGTGTTTGTTCTGAGTACTGATTTCTCAGGATCAATGCACTCAAATTGCGTGAAAATGTAGTCACATGTCAGTTCTAGTATATTTGTCCAATGAATACCCGTTTTTCATCTGCATTTCTTCTTGGTGTAGCAATTGTAATGGTCAGTAGTGTATCAGTCAATGACAAGTCGAATAACTGCTTGTATAAGGGACAGAGGTGTCTCAGTGCCTTACCGATTTGCTCAATTTGTAAAGCTATTTTCCTTGAATTAATCATCCAATTCTTTAAAATTGTAATCATCTGTTTATTCGCACATGTAAATCACATCTACTCGTTTCCGTCACATTCACATAACATTTTCCTGATGTGTCGTTCTTTGTCTTACAGCAGGGCTGGCCACGGCTGCCAAATTCAACACGTGTAACGTGTGCTGGCCACTGGCCGGCTTCTCACTCGGCTTTACTCTGTCCTACTCCGAAGTACCCAGAACTGCACGACATTTGATTTAACACTGCGGGGCGGCATTTTGCGGTCAGCAAAATCTCTCTGAATTCGGCAGAATCGTCGTGTCGCGCTGTTTACCCTTAACTATTTATTCGTGGTACGAAGGACGTTCGCAGTACCAATGGCTGTTTGCACAAAACGAGGCAGTCTAGAGATATATCGTCAGAATCCTTCAAAATCAATGGGAATGGCAGAAGAGAGGGATAACAATTTCCAGTTTGCACAAGCGACAGGTACTGCGTATTTGCTACGAAACGAAATTGTAGAACAACACAGAAAGATTTTAAACTTCAAAAAAATTACAACCATCGACAGATAGGATTCATTGTTCTGTACATCAAGAAGCACTTTGTCCTAAGTTTTCTGTCATGGAGCACTTGAAGGAATTGGTGGTACGAATAGTAAAATTTCTGAAGTCATACCCATTGCTTCATTTTTCAGTTGCAACTGTTTTCGATGGAAATGAACGAAGAGAATGGAGTCTTCATATACTACCTCAGCGTGCATTGGTTAAGTCAAGAGGCGTGTCAGGAACCATTAATAGATTTAAATCTCGCTGTTGGTGGATTTATGAAGGAAATAAGGGAGTGAAGGGACGAAAATTAGTACATCCACAATGGATGGCATACTTCGTATTTTAAGTGGACGTAATTGCACACTAAACACAGTAAGACGTTGCTAGGTAACTTATTTCTTATTTGATGGGATTGTAGCTAAAAAGAAAATCGTGTTGTAGAAGGGCACATCCTGATAAAACACTCCATTCCCAAAACCTCACTGGCGTTAAAGAGAGCTTGAAATTTGAAGAAGTCATTATAGCCTAGCAAGAATCACAATAGTTTCATAAACGTTTTTGAAGACACTGTCAATCTTACAATTCTTTTCAAGATAATTTCGACTCAGTTTGCTGTTCCAATTGAAAGCAGCCCTGTGCAGATGTAACTTATAGACTTGCAAAGTAATTCCAGTATTAATTATAAATCTTTTTACGTTAAAACTGTTCAGCACATCTACATTGCTTTTCTCAGATAGATTTAACAAACCTCCGTAATGAGATTGCAAAAGTACTAGAATATTTCGATAGACAAATTTGTAAAAAAGACCTTCCTCCGATTATAAAACTGAATAAGTCACGATTACGAGGCAACTTGAGTGGGAAACTCTGTGAAACTACCTGCGTCTGTGGGTATGCAGATAGTTTGTATCAGACAAAAATTATGTTACATCTACAGAGAACTAAAGTTAATGAATTAATACTGAAAATTTGTTTTGTTTGTGATCTATGTTGTTGAGAAATGTGAAATATAAGATCATGTAGTATGCAGTGCGATAGTAACTGCTATTTAAAAGCGGCGTGTCCGCTGCTTTCCCCTCTTCCCCCTGCACACTCTCAGACAGCGTGGCAGTTGGTAAATGTGAAGCAAGGCTGAGCGCTTTGGCACTGAGGCCTGGACATGGCATGTGAGTCCGCCCCCGATAGCTGAGTGGTGACGAGTTTGTTAATAGGACAGCGTGGCAGTTGGGAAATGTGAAGCAAGGCTGAGCGCTTTGGCACTGAGGCCTGGACGTGGCACGTGAGTCAGCCCCCGGTAGCTGAGTGGTGACGAGTTTGTTAATAGGACAGCGTGGCAGTTGGGAAATGTGAAGCAAGGCTGAGCACTTTGGCACTGAGGCCTGGACATGGCACGTGAGTCCGCCCCCGGTAGCTGAGTGGTGACGAGTTTGTTAATAGGACAGCGTGGCAGTTGGGAAATGTGAAGCAAGGCTGAGCGCTTTGGCACTGAGGCCTGGACATGGCACGTGAGTCCGCCCCCGATAGCTGAGTGGTGACAAGTTTGTTAATAGGACAGCGTGGCAGTTGGGAAATGTGAAGCAAGGCTGAGCGCTTTGGCACTGAGGCCTGGACGTGGCACGTTAGTCAGCCCCCGGTAGCTGAGTGGTGACGAGTTTGTTAATAGGACAGTGTGGCAGTTGGGAAATGTGAAGCAAGGCTGAGCGCTTTGGCACTGAGGCCTGGACATGGCACGTGAGTCCGCCCCCGATAGCTGAGTGGTGACGAGTTTGTTAATAGGACAGCGTGGCAGTTGGGAAATGTGAAGCAAGGCTGAGCGCTTTGGCACTGAGGCCTGGACGTGGCACGTGAGTCAGCCCCCGGTAGCTGAGTGGTGACGAGTTTGTTAATAGGACAGTGTGGCAGTTGGGAAATGTGAAGCAAGGCTGAGCGCTTTGGCACTGGGGCCTGGACATGGCACGTGAGTCCGCCCCCGATAGCTGAGTGGTGACGAGTCTGTTAATAGAAGAACTAGCGCCGCCCTCCCTGTTGCCACCTGTGCCGATACACCACGTCCCCTCCTGGCTCTTCTCCATCGGTGTCTTTTACCTCGAACTCAGTTACGTTCGACTTGCCTTACCAGTGACTCAACTGTCAACGGCAAAGACGGTTTATCGGGTACTGCAAGGTGGACGACCCGATAACGTAGTGGAGACGAAGCACCCGAATGTCAACTGGTGAATAATGTGGATGACAATTCAGCACGTAACACTGGACATGACGTCACGGTGATGTGGTATATCACTGTCAACGGTAAGCAGGTGACCAAATCAAGGCTACATGCGATCCACATGGTAGACTCACCCACGTGCACGAGCTGTGGCGTTCAAGACGACTACGAACACCATCTTAGCTGTGGCGAGTCTGCGGCAGTGTGGCACTTGGAGAGGTAAATGTCAGCATACTTCCTTCGAGTAACGCCGAATCATATCGACCCCAAGAGTATCTTATTCCCGGATGAGACGCATTACCCACGCATTAAAACTAATGCAGTGACGTGGCTTCATGGACATGCAGTGCATTATTTGTTTCAAGACGGCACTAAGGACACTTTAGACCTTTGGAACTATTTTTGCAGGAACGACATTGCATGATCCTCCGGAACCGAAAGTGTCGACAATATTTTTCCAATTATTTGTGGAGTGCGTTCCACTACCCTCCACGTAGCTAGCTGGAACATCACGGATAAGGGAAGCTAAAATTACCAGACGATGATAGAACATTACACGGTACAACATGGGATCTACCTTGGTCATTACGAGAACTCATACCTGGATGATACAGCAGATGCAGAGTTTCGTCGTGAACCCTCACACTCTGTAGCAGTATTTGCCCCATTTACTCTTTTTGTCCCCGGTGCGAAAAGGTCTTCGCAGTTTTTGTTTCCCATCCGGTGCAAGATGTAGCACTGGTTAATGGTGGTATGGATTCTACCCTTCAGTTTTGTTGCATGGTTTCCTTAGCCCCGCACTTTGCTCTCTTTCTTTATGCCTTTTTCTACAACTATCAGCATGTTTTTAGTTATATGCGACCCCAACTCGACGCAACGAGTGAACTTACTACTTTTCAGTTCCTTACTGTTACTCCGCAGCTCGTTGTCGTGCGCGTTCTCGCTTCACACGCCCGGGTTCCCGGGTTCGATTCCCGGCGGGGTCAGGGATTTTCTCTGTCTCGTGATGACTGGGTGTTGTATGATGTCCTTAGGTTAGTTAGGTTTAAGTAGTTCTAAGTTCTATGGGGCTGATGACCATCGATGTTAAGTCCCATAGTGCTCAGAGACATTTGAACCATTATTTTGAATCTTACTGTTAAAAAAATTAAAATAAATAAATGAATAAATAAAATGAAAAATCACAATATTACACCAACTGCATCCTTTGTACCACATCCCCAGGACGGGAGGGAGGAGACATCGTGGCCAGGCCTCGGATTGCGACCCCTGCCCACCTTGCCTCCGCCACCCCACTACTTGCTCCATCTCCCACAAAAACAAAAACAAAAAGTGGTCAACGCGACAGACTGTCAATCATAATTGCCCGGTTTCGATTTCCGGCTGGGTCGGAGATTTTCTTCGCTCAGGGAAGGGACTGGGTGTTGTGTTGTCCTAATCATCATCATTTCATCCCCATCGATGCGCAAGTCACCGAAGTGGCGTCAAATCGAAAAATTTGCACCAGGCGAGCGGACTACCCGACGGGAGGCCCTCGTCACACGCCATTATTACTATTATTGCTGCGCGTGAGCCGAAATCCTGGTCACCCCGTCGGGCAGACCGTTCGACACGTGAAGGTCTTTCAATTTGACGCCACTTCGGCGACCTGCAGCCGATGAGCATGATACGATGATGATGACAGCACAACACGCAGTCCCTGAGCGGAGAAAATTCCCCGACCCAGCCGGGAACTGAACCCGGGCACAGAGGATTGACAGTCCGTCACGCTGACCATTTTATTTTCTTTTTTTCCTTTTTTCTTTTTTTTCCATTTTGTTAGTTGTATCTGCTCAGGGCCGACGTCGCAAGACACCCTTTTTAGTTCGTCCTTGATCTATTAACTCAGTTTTTCTTTATTACAGAGGTACCGTGCCGGCTGACCATTCAGCTACCGGTTGCGGACAATACTTGAATGAAAGACGTCGTAGTTCTTGCGAAAATCTGTTTGGTGAATTTGGAACTGTGCAATAATTATGCTGCAACCATCGTAAGCAGGTAGTTATAAAGTAGGGATGCACTTCTACGAAAATATGAATTCATTTAAACAACACGGATGTGTGGCTGTTGTTAGTCTATGTTGCTGCATAGATTTGGGGAATTATTGTAAATTTCGGGCAGCTATTCCTAGAAGGTAGTAGTTAAAGGACTGACTGACACATCGGATAGCAAGCGCGGTCAATCTTGATATTTAACAAACGATTCTGCGATGCAGGTTTACGTCTCCGCTCCCAAGCGAGAAAGCACAGCGTGGCGGGCACTGTATACAGGGTATTACAAAAAGGTACGGCCAAACTTTCAGGAAACATTCCTCACACACAAATAAAGAAAAGATGTTATGTGGACATGTGTCCGGAAACGCTTAACTTCCATGCTGGAGCTCATTTTAGTTTCGTCAGTATGTACTGTACTTCCTCGATTCACCCCCATGCTTTCATAGGGATACTCTACCTGTGCTGCTGGAACATGTGCCTTTACAAGTACGACACAACATGTGGTTCATGCACGATGGAGCTCCTGCATATTTCAGTCAAAGTGTTCGTATGCTTTTCAACAACAAATTCGGTGACCGATGGATTGGTAGAGTCGGATCAATTCCATGGCCTCCTCGCTCTTCTGACCTCAACCCTACTGACATTCATTTATGGGGGCATTTGAAAGCTCTTGTCTACACAACCCCGGTACCAAATGGAGAGACTCTTCGTGCTCGTATTGTGGACGGCTGCGATACAATACGCCATTCTCCACGGCTGCATCAGCCCATCAAGGATTCCATGCGACGAAGGGTGGATGCATGTATCCTCGCTAACGGAGGACATTTTGAACATATCCTGTAACAAAGTGTTTGAAGTCACGCTGGTACGTTCTGTTGCTGTGTGTTTCCATTCCATGATTAATGTGATTTGAAGGGAAGTACACTCCTGGAAATGGAAAAAAGAACACATTGACACCGGTGTGTCAGACCCACCATACTTGCTCCGGACACTGCGAGAGGGCTGTACAAGCAATGATCACACGCACGGCACAGCGGACACACCAGGAACCGCGGTGTTGGCGGTCCAATGGCGCTAGCTGCAGCAGCATTTGTGCACCGCCGCCGTCAGTGTCAGCCAGTTTGCCGTGGCATACGGAGCTCCATCGCAGTCTTTAACACTGGTAGCATGCCGCGACAGCGTGGACGTGAACCGTATGTGCAGATGACGAACTTTGAGCGAGGGCGTATAGTGGGCATGCGGGAGGCCGGGTGGACGTACCGCCGAATTGCTCAACACGTGGGGCGTGAGGTCTCCACAGTATATCGATTTGTCGCCAGTGGTCGGCGGAAGGTGCACGTGCCCGTCGACCTGGGACCGGACCGTAGCGACGCACGGATGCACGCCAAGACCGTAGGATTCTACGCAGTGCCGTAGGGGACCGCACTGCCACTTCTCAGCAAATTAGGGACCCTGTTGCTCCTGGGGTATCGGCGAGGACCATTCGCAACCGTCTCCATGAAGCTGGGCTACGGTCCCGCACACCGTTAGGCCGTCTTCCGCTCACGCCCCAACATCGTGCAGCCCGCCTCCAGTGGTGTCGCGACAGGCGTGAATGGAGGGACGAATGGAGACTTGTCGTCTTCAGCGATGAGAGTCGCTTCTGCCTTGGTGCCAATGATGGTCGTATGCGTGTTTGGCGCCGTGCAGGTGAGCGCCACAATCAGGACTGCATACGACCGAGGCACACAGGGCCAACACCCGGCATCATGGTGTGGGGAGCGATCTCCTACACTGGCCGTACACCTCTGGTGATCGTCGAGGGGACACTGAATAGTGCACGGTACATCCAAACCGTCATCGAACCCATCGATCTACCATTCCTAGACCGGCAAGGGAACTTGCTGTTCCAACAGGACAATGCACGTCCGCATGTATCACGTGCCACCCAACGTGCTCTAGAAGGTGTAAGTCAACTACCCTGGCCAGCAAGATCTCCGGATCTGTCCCCCATTGAGAATGTTTGGGACTGGATGAAGCGTCGTCTCACGTCTGCACGTCCAGCACGAACGCTGGTCCAACTGAGGCGCCAGGTGGAAATGGCATGGCAAGCCGTTCCACAGGACTACATCCAGCACCTCTACGATCGACTCCATGGGAGAATAGCAGCCTGCATTGCTGCCAAAGGTGGATATACACTGTACTAGTGCCGACATTGTGCATGCTCTGTTGCCTGTGTCTATGTGCCTGAATTCACGGTGTTCTTATTTCAATTTCCAGGTGTGTAATAAAATGAGCTCTAACATGGAAAGTAAGCGTTTCCGGGCACATGTCCACATAACATATTTTCTTTCTCTGTTTGTGAGGAATGTTTCCTGAAAGTTTGGCCGTACCTTTTTGTAACACGCTGTATAAGTGTGAAGTAATCAGGGTAGCACAGGATATGGACATACTGTGAGAAACCTAAATGTTGCAGTTTCAACAGCGCATAGTGACCGCGTGTGGGGGCCGAAGCAGGCTGAGCGAAGCTGACCGTGTAATTATTAAAGAGCACTCCACTTTTACTCTCCATAGGAACTAGGTCTGAGGCTTAGGGAGAAGACGTATAAATAATCGAGCCTATGGGCACAAATCAGGCAGTCATTTCACCATTCTGTCCTCGTCTAGAACCAGAGAGAATGACGATTGTGTTGCACGCCAACCACGAAGACCGCCAACCGACTCTCTGAAACTACCGCCAACCTCTGCTGCACGGACGCTCCATAACTGTGACGAGGCGGGCTGTACCTTAATTTGCACCGGCGCTAGGAACGAGAGGGCTACAGAGTGACAGCGTCCGGCCAACTGCGAGATGCCGGGGCGCGACCTCGCGGCCTCTGGGGTGCAGAGTTGTCTGTGGTCACTGACCGAGCTCACCTGGGTGGACAGCTGGAGCTGCTAGGGCACTCTACAGCTACGGCGGACGGCTGTTTCCCTTTAGTGCTCTACATGAGGTCCAGGAGTTGTGCTTGAGGGAGCAGTCAGCCGTGTCCCGGGCTACCGGGGCAGCTAAAACACGCGGCGGTCACCTACCATGGCGTAAGCAGGAGTGCTACGTCTGCAAGGCTGGGCGACTGGACACCAGTCCTGGACATTCCGGCATTGGCATTGACTCTGACCCACGCACCCATGCTGTGCGGCGCGTTCGCTGGGGTCAGCAGAAGGACGGCTATGTACTTCGGATGCAGTAAAGCCAGTGACAAACTTGCTGGTGATTCTCTGCATGCTTCGGCGTGAATCACCCCTCTCTACCAAACGATACTTCTCGGCCGTTCTGGCATATTATAACCCCTGAGATCGGGGGCTTATAACCATGTATGCAATTTCACTGTACTTCAAGGTGGCCTCCGGCCATTTTTAAAGCATTGTTCCCATCCTTGAAATGGAAACCCCAATACATTCGGAGGTGTACCTTGTGAAATAGCCAACACTACTTTCCGACATCGAGCTCTTGGATTCTGTAGATCTGTTTTCTTTGTTTTGTTTACCCTTCATGTATCCCCAAGTAATCTGGGAATGTTAAATCCGGTGAACGAGATGGCCGCTGTCTGGCAGAACCTCTGCCTATCCATCTGTTGGGGAATGTTATGTTTAGATACCCCCTTCCTGTGAGAGCAAAATGACAAGGGGCTCCATCCTGTTGGTATACAACGGTGTCTGCAACGTGTGCTTGATGGAGCTGTTCAAAATGGCTCTGATCACTATGCGACTTAACTTCTGAGGTCATCAGTCGCCTAGAACTTAGAACTAATTAAACCTAACTAACCTAAGGACATCACACACATCCATTCCCGAGACATGATTCGAATCTACGACCGTAGCGGTCGCTTGGTTCCAGACTGTAGCGCCGAGAACCACACGGCCACTTCGGCCGGCGATGGAGCTGTGGTTCCACGAATTGTTCTAGCATATCAAAGTAAATATTTCCTGTAATTGTCCCTACTGCAAAAATGAAGGGTCAACAAACTGTAGTCTATGTGGGTCGAAGCTGCAGATTAATATTTGGTGTGGGTCTTTGTCATTCAGTGGTAGCGCGAGATGATTCATTACCCCATATGTGGAAGGTACATTTGTTAACTTGTCCTCATATATGGGATGTGGCCGTAATAGTAAACAAAATTTAATCCATGGGGTATTCGTCGTGTGCTACTTCTATTCAACCGTTTCACGGAGCTAGGGGAGTTGCATAATCTTTGTGTTCTAATTTCCGAACAACCTCAATGTGGTAATTTTTTTTCTTTTTTTCACCGTGTACTGTAAACCTTTAAAAAATTTTGATTTTCGCACTTCAGATTCCATGGTTAAACGATGAGTTAATGCATTCGGATTTCATTATATTCTTTCCCTGATTATCTGCATAGATCCTCGTGGTAAGGAGACTTCCTGGAGTGCGCCTGATTGGCAACGTTTCCAGTTCTTTGGAACTTATTTACAAAGAAGCAAAGATTTCCTCTTGTTGGTGGTAACTTGTGAAAATTCCATGTCAACTCCTTTTTGCACTTCCTGATAAAACATGCAGTCGCACACTAACAGCAGCCACGTGTTCTTTCGTCGTACGGGTTCTTGTTCATTATCCTGTTAAAAAGAAAACAGTCTCACGTTATCACGTAAACGGACTATAGTTATGAAGTAGCTGCCAAACCCGTCATTGCCTCGGTATTCATACTGACCATTTTCCGTTAAAAACGAAAACGAATACTGAAAAACACCTTTGAAATTATCAAACAATTTCTGTGCACCGAGCGCAGTTGCTTCACGTTTCTTAAAAGTGATTTTGCAAACATCTCAATGGCAACGCCGCTTCCTAGCTTTATAGGCGACTTTTATTTTCACCCACAGCTCTTTGCGTTTTGCGGTTGAAAGCTGTAAAAAGCGATGTCAGATGTCAGTGATTTCTGTAATCTCACTCTACTGTAGGAGTGTCTTACAGTGAAGAACAAATATATCAAAACTTCGTCCATGTTGCCGCATTTTTTTCACGCATCTAATTGTTTATGACGTCGGTATCTCCTGAACTGTAACAGGTAGGTGGTTCTTACAATCACAGCTGTTGTTGAATGATTGTAAGGAATATATGTACCAAGGATGGTTGAAACATTTCGGTGGTTGAGGTGAAAATGTGGAACATACACACATATATACGTCTACTTTTGTAATATGTATGGCGGGTTATGCAAATGCGTCAGTTATTTCTTAGAAATGTATTGAGACTTTGTGGGTACTCTGTAAATCGCACCTGGTCCCCGGCACGAATCCGCCCGGCGGATTTGTGTCGAGGTCCGGTGAGCCGGTCAGACTGTGTATGGTTTTTAGGCGGTTTTCCATCTGCCTCGGCGAATGTCGACTATTTCCCCTTATTCCGCCTCAACTACACTATGTCGGTGATTGCTGTGCAAAACAAGTTCTCCACGTATGCGTACACCACCATTACTGTACCACACAAACATAGGGGTTACACTTGCCTGGTGTGAGACGTTCCCTGGGGGGTCCACCGGGGACCGAACCGCACAATAACCCTGGGTTCGGTGTGGGGTGGCGGATGGGTGAAGTGAACTTCCGTAGTCGTCGCGGGGTTGTGGACCACTGCGGCTGTGGCGGGGACGGTGCCTCTTCGTCTTTTCTAGGTCCGCAGTGAACATACAATACAATACAATACTCTATATATCACATAGGGATCATAAGAAAATGATAAGATAGGTCAAAGCGCCAGCAGAGGTATACGGACTGTCACATTTCCCTCCCTCAATACCCGAATGGTACTGGAAAGAAACTAGTCATTCTGGTTAGCTGAACTCTCTAAACTCTGTTCCTTCTGTTATTACACAGTGGCTTTTGGGATATTTATGCAGATGTAGATAATTTTGCTGTTACTAATGTAGTATTTCCAGTTTCATAGTGTTACAAATACTAGCACCATAAGACAAATATGCTTAAAATTTTCATGTGGAATCAGGCATCATTGGATATCGGCTACTCAATAGTAAAATACTCCTTCCTAACGGCTTTGAACTCGAGATCCCTGCCACCTCTCTCCCCTCTTCTACTACTTCCCGTAGAATCGACCAAACCCTGCACGTGTCCGCCCGTGCACCGTCCCTGCCGTATGACACGGACGGCACGGCAGGGGGCACCCCTGCCCCGCACCTGCCCTGTGTCTTCGCCCTAATCCGCTCCACGTGTGGGTCTCTCTGCAGAGGAGACAGCCTGCCGGACGTCCGAATATCCTCCGACTTGGACCTCGAGCCACGATCTTCCCTCCGTAGGCGGTGATCGTTCATGGCCACAGGAGCTGAGTTAACTCTTCCTCGCGCCAGACCGCAAATATTTACCGAGCACGTGCCGTCCGGCACAACGTGTAGACGCATCTCAGGCTTAATCGAAGGTTGGTAACTACAGTCAGAGCTGTGTTGCTGCAGTCTTCGGTCAACGTGCTGATTCCAAGCAGCGGTCCACCCTAGTCTATGCTGCACAAATGTCGTCATCTCCGCATAACTACTGCACTATATTCGAACATTCGTCTCACTTCTACTGTTTTTGAACACCATCGGCTCACCCACTTCCCTCCATTATCAAACTGATGATCATTTACTGTCTCACAATATTTCATATCAACTGATTCCTTATTTTAATCACTTTGAGCCTCCCCCCTCCCCTTAGATTCCGCACCTCCTCATAGGTTATTCGATCCATGCATCCATACATTTAATCTTCAGCATTCTTCTCAAACTCCAGTCACATTCCTCCTTCAGTATTTTCTAACATCTAAAATTTATATTCACTGATAAATTTCTCTTTTTCACAAAGGCTTTTATTACAATAGCTAGTATGCATTTTATGTCATATCAGCTTCGACCATCATCAATAGATTTTCAGCCCAAATAGCAAAATGCATCTAGTAATCTACTACTTTTACTGATTTTCTAGTTTACTTCCCTCTCTATCGCCTGATTTAATTCAGCTGCATCTCATTACTTTTGTTTATGCACCTCTTACAATCACCTTTCAAGAATCTATCCATTCCGTTTGACTACTCTTTCACTTTCCCGTGTCTGACAGAATTACGAAGCTTTTGTTTCTGCTTCCGGTGCTCTAAATAACTTTCCAAATTTCTCCCTGGTTTCCTTCACAGTTTGCTCAGTGTACGAACTGAATAACGTCCTAGGTAGGCTATAACAGTGATCACTCATTTCTCAACGACTGTTTCCCTGTAAAGTTCTCCGAATCTTAAACTGCTGATTGCTTTATGTTCTGGCTGTAAATAACCTTTTGCTTATAGTATTTAGTGCCTGCTACTTTCCGAATTTCAAAGGATGTAACCATGAGTTAAAGATGAGGAAAGCAAATGGCGTTCAGCTTCTTGTAGGAGACATTTCACCATTGTGATTAAGTAACTTACAAGAAAACTTAACCGAGCTTATACCAATTGCATTTGAATCCATGTCCTGCTTGTTATTTTGAATCCTCCCATTAATGCCCCATCCCGTTCGTAAAAATAATTCTCCGTCCGGACAGATCCCAATGGGACTGACCGGCAGCTGTGTCATCCTCAGTCGATAGGCGTCACTGTAGGCTGTTATGTAGAGGCATGTGGTCAACACACCGCTCTCCCGGCCGTTGTCAGTTTTCGTGAGCAGAGCCGCCACTTCTCAAAGTAGTTCCTCAATTGGCCGCACAAAGGTGGAATACATCCGGCTTGACAACAGCGCTCAGTAGACTCAGACGATCATCCACCCTCACAGCGTTCAACTTCGATGATTTGACGGGAACCTGTGTTACCACAGTGGGAAGGCCGTCGGCTGCTCGTAAAATAAATACGACAATAGTGACAAAACTTCCGGCGCTATTATCTAATTGTCATTGGGAGCGCCGGCCGGGTTGGCAGAGCGGTTCAAGGCGCTACAGTTTGGAACCGCGCGACCGCTACGGTCGCACGTTCGAATCCTGCCTCGGGCATGGATGTGTGTGATGTCCTTAGGTCAGTTAGATTTAAGTAGTTCTAAGTCTAGGGGACTGATGACCTCAGCAGTTAAGTGCCATAGTGCTCAGAGCCATTTGAACCATAAGTCATTGGGAACACCAAAACAGCCAGTTGAGTTTTATTGGACTTTCTTTCAAAAGTTTAATGCGTAATTTAAAAGAAGTACCCTGGTGTGAAAAGTTAAGGACGAAAGTTACTTCCGCAAGGTGTATCACTTAAAATAACTGTGGTATCCACCACTATTAAATCTCCGCAGCGAGCAGCGGGTCCCTCCATTACGCTAGACCGGGAAACGCATAGTTGGCCGCACTTCTCCGTACGCGGCCCGCTGCTAGCATCGTAGGCCGCCCTCGTGAGCGAGCACTTCATACCACACAATTGGCCACCTATAACACTCAGCGATTGGCCGCCCAGAATATATCGCGGGCCCAGCCGAAGGCTTCAGTAACTATGGAGTCTTATTTAACTCCACTAATGACATCTAAGAGTCTGTTCTCAACGTGCTATGTTCTACTCCATAACGAGGAAGTGCTTCGCTGCGACTGACTTGCTGTTCAATGTTGATTTGGCTGCGCTCTGGACTTAGAACCCGAATGCTTTGCTGGAACTTGAACTTCAACGTTCACTAGGCTTAGAATGTCAACGGATTAGCGGGATTGCGCCGGAATTCTGCCTTTCACTTGCGCTTCCTGCTATAGTCACCATCAATTTACACAATTTCAGTAAAGTGTTCATCAACAGCTTGGCGCTTGGTAACAGAATTATTTTGTATCAGTGTTGTCAATAAACCGTAGAACGGTGATACATTTATTGTGTTATTCCTTGTTTCAACAGTAATATAGCTATATGAAACTTGGACCACACATAGAAGGAACAGCAAAATACACTACCTTTTGTGGAAATTGCAACACTAAGAAGGAAACGCATGAACTCTATTAATTTAATACCACAGGTTAGGTACATGAAAAGTAACAAATTATTACCTTTTCAAATCTGTACATGTCCTTTGAATACTATACAGTATGTCGTGTGGCCACTATGCGCTGCAACTAGAGATCCTATACGACGTGGCATTTAATCAGTAACGTTGTGAATACGTTCCTTAGAGATTTCCCTCCACGCCCACAAATCCGTGACTCCAGTTACTGTAGGACCGTGACGCACCAGGTGCCGGCCAACCATATCGCTGACATGTTCGATGGGCGACATGTCTGGCCAACGTGCGGGCCTTATAAGCAGTGATACCCGTCGCTCTTCGAATAAGGCCTGTACTTTCCTCACAATATGTTGCTGGGAATTGTCTTGTTGAAATGTGGCCTGTGAAAATGTCTGAAGTAGAGGCAGTACCTCAGGTTCCACAGACTCCGTTTGGTACCGATTGCTGTTCAAGGTGTTCGCAATACGTATGAAGCGAGATCGGTTGTTGTGACCAATGGCGCCCCAAACCATCACACCTGTTCGCTCCACACTGCAGCTCTCCAGGTTGCGCTCATCACGGAAACACCGGACACGTATGCGGCAGCCACTATTGGACACGTTGAAACGGGACTCAGCCGAAAAGATTACAAGTTGCCGCTTCGCCCCAGTGACGGTGTTCACGTGCACATTGCAGTGGGAGGATCTTGTGGTTTCTGGACAATGGAAACTGACGTAATGGCATGCGTCCAACCAGTCCAACCTGCAACAGACGGCGACGAGCCGTCGTTGCAGAAAAGTTCACATCTGTTGCAGTGCTCCAGCGACTAGCCAACACTGATAATAACTCTGTACGGTCCGTAATGGCCATGCGGACAGGATGACGGTCATCCCGTGCTGTGGTAATTTTCCGTGGACCAGTCTCACTCGTCGCTGCGTACGACCTTCCTCTACCCACTGCTTCCACACACGCAACACTGTCGTAGCAGCATGACCTGTGCGAGCCGAAATGTCACGGAATGACAACCGAGTTTCCCGGAGACCTATCATTCTGCCCCCTTCGAACTAGCTCACATGCCGATATGCCTCCATTGAACGTCGACGAGGCGTACTGGCACTCACTGTATTGTTTCCACCTTGTGCGACAGCTCTCCACCGACTACACTAGGCGCAGCACCGACCCTGTCGGACAGACACGAGAGGGCTTTGCTCGGCCTATGTGCTATGTGTACCGCATCTCGCTGCTAAACGTATCACGTGTTGTTTGCACACCCGTCGCCACTTCCATCAAGTGTGGCGCTATTCGGGTAATTCCTTCTCGGTGCTGCACTTTTCACAAACGGCAGTGTATAATGCAGAGGCAACTGAAAGGAATACGCAGTGAAACTGACAGAAATGACAGTTTCCTTCCAAGACGGTAATTACACTGAAATCATCGCGAAACATTACAAAGTGCGGTTCTTGGTTCTTAACAGGATGTGTCATCACCACGGACGGCAATACATGCTCCGCAAAGAGCTCCTATGCTGGCTACAAGATTAGTAAGCAGTTTTTGTGATACAGCCTTCTGTTCTTCCACCAGTGCGACTGACAAGTGCTGGATGGTCATTGGTGCATTGGGACGTGCTAAAATACATCTCTCTAGCGCATATTCTAAGTACTCGAAGGGATTTACGTTACGGAAAAGGGGCAGGCCAGTTTATTCCCCGGTTATCCTCTGTTTCCAGTAGCTCAGCCACTTCCGCTTTTCGATTCGAACGCCTTTGACGTGCATAAAAATGAAGTCATGACCGAATGCACCCCTGAAAAGATGCACATGGGGAAAGAGTAGAGTGCTATAATAACGTTGGCTACAGAGTGTACTATGTTAATAGGTGTTGTGGTCAGTACGTCCTTGCAATGTTACACCTCCCCAACCCAAAGCACCTTGTAACCTCCCCACAAAATACCTAGTGTAACCTCCCCACAAAAATAAAATAATATGAATAATATTCTCATTTAGTGTAACCTCAAAACAGAAAAATTCCTAAACCTCTCAACAGTAAAAAAATATAATTATGTCGTTCACATTCAGTATAACCTACCAACAGGAAAAATGCGTAACGTATCAATAGTAAAATGTGACTAAATAAAAAATGTGAGTCACTCATAACCTTTCAATAATTGACAGTCAATTTAACCCGGTAAATTTTGGACGTCAGCAATGGCCCTGATACATCATTCTGAATAAACTGAAAAATCTTACCTTAATTCGATCGCCGGATAACGCGTATATATCTGCTCCTATAAGAAATTTTCCTGGCGCAGCTAAGTGCAATGCTGGCCGATAGATTTGTCTTATATAAAAGGAAAGAACTGATTTTTCTTTTCAATAATCGAGATGACCAAGGATTGGAGAAATTAGTGAATTCTTTAAATTGAGATTAATGTCAAAAGTTACTTTTTATGAGAAAGATTATTACTAACAGATTTTTTAAAAACATTTACATGGGAGTTGATGTAACAATACTACATATGCGTGAGGGTGCTTTTACCTTATCCTACAACGCTCAGGCTCCGCCATCGCTGCACACGACCGGCCCAGCCAACACGATACACCAGACACGACTGCTCGCTAGCAACAACATACTCCTACTGCTACACAGTTCTTACTGCAGTCAACACTGCTCTTTAGTCTCAGATTCTCTTACAGCTTACATATCGCAGGCAGCGCGTGAGCAATACATCGAAATTACATCAGCTCGAGTGCACTAGCAACAAATTCTTTAATTATGGACCTCTTACATAACCCTCCACTGGGGGGCAAAAATTTGGCAGCGATGGTGAGTCAATTGGACTTGCCATGAGCAACAAATTTTTCTATAATTTATTTAGTTTACTAAGGCTGCAATCACAGGGTATATACAGCATTGATAAGTGCAGAATACATTAAGAAATTAAATAAAGTGCACATGCACTGAGTACAAAACATATTCAGAAATGACAAAGTATATACGCAATGAATACAAAATATATTAACAAATGACATAAAGTGCACATGCACTGTATACGTGTTTAGCATTTTTACATGAACTGATCATATGAACAAATGAAATAAAGTACACACGCACTGTAAAAGTTTTTATCATTTTTCAAGAATTTAAATGCATTGTATAAGTCTTTAATATTTTGCAGGAACTAGGAAAGGAATGGGAAGGATTGCATCATGGTTGTAGCACAGTAGATTGCACGTAGCTGCACTGAAAGTTCTTATCTTTCGACAGAAACACAACACCAAGTGAGACAATTTGAAGTTCTCTTCCCTGAAGTATTTATCAGTGTAGCCAGGACACTGAAATGTTGTATTAATAATCAATGTTATCATTTTGGTAGTACGTTAGGTACACCAAACAGTAGGACCATAATAACATCTCCATCGTTCAAGGTGGTGGACAGCTTGATATGTCAACACCATATTCTTGTAGAATCCATACTCTTACAGCAACGTAGAATTAGTGCAAAAACCAATATAGTGCTCCATGATCATGAGGATGGACAGGATAAACGGATATTGCAGCAATTGCTGGTAATTAGGTCAGAAGGTGAAGGACACATTAAGACTTATGCTAGTCATCATAGGATTACACTAGTGTATCAACTGATATGAACAATTATTGGCACTCATTGGCTAGTTACTAAAGATGTTGTAAGTATTGAGTATTACAAAACACTATTCATAACTCATCTGATTGAATCAGTAGCATTCATTGGCCAGTTACTAAACATGTAGATAGTATTGAGTATTACAAAACACTATTCATAACTCATCTGATTGAATCAGTGACATTCATTGGCCAGTTACCAAACATGTAGCAAGTATTGAGTATTACAAAACACTATTCATAACTCATCTGATTTAATCAGTGGCATTCATTGTCCAGTTACTAAACATGTAGCAAGAATTGAGTATTGCAAAACACTATTCATAACTCATCTGATTGAATCAGTAGCATTCATTGGCCAGTTACAAAGTATTCATATTGTGTTGCAAAACATTATTCAGTGTTATTCACATGTTATTATTTAAAACAGGAGTTATTGAGTGTAGCATCAAGTTACTGGTGTTTATATATGATATCATGTTAGTGACATAAGACATATTTAAAATGTAAGACATTGGAACTATTACTTAAGGTTGGTAGTCACGAAAAGCTTCTCCTGGAAAAAATACAAAATGGATTATTGAGCTGAAAGAAGAAATGCATATTATGCTGAAAAATAGTGAACTTTGAATTAACAGGTAATGAAACGTGTACTTAATATGTATGTACTCTAGCTGTCTTTTCCAAAACATTGAGTAATTATACTATGTGACATAAGACATACTGTCAAAAGGAACTGCCGCAAATACTTAAATAACTACATAGCATTTCTTAACTAACAGTAAATATTATCATCATCTGCAAAGAAAAACTTCATTATTCATATTACCATAACTTCATCTCTATGATCACCTGCAAAGAAAAACATCATTATTCGTATTAGCATATACTTCATATAACTATTCATCATCATTTATTATCATCTGCAAAAAATAAACACTTCATTATGCATATTCATATTACCATTTGCTGCATACAACTATTCATTATCATTCATTACTTCATATAGTATAGAGTTTCTTACTTCTAGCATATTTTATCACTAAAATTAACATATGTAGTTCTGTCTGACAGTCTGCATCAATCGCCTTGTATTCTGAAAGAAAATTAATTAGTCAAGACTGCTATCATACGATGTGTACAGTATATTCTGGTTAATGCTTGTTAATTCTGATCCATTTACTCTTCATGACAAGATATTGCATTTTCCTTCCTTCATTCTGATGGTGAAATTTCCATTTCATAGTAAACCACTGTGGTTGTTTAATTCATTTCTTTTACACGGTATTGCTTTCTGAAAAATGATGAATATGGATTAATATCTTGCATTTAATTCAGATACCCATTAAATAAAACTTGTTTCTAGTAATATAATTAAGCATACAGCATAGCATGACAGAAAACGTATTAGGTCAGAAACATAGTTTTCAAGTGCAAAAAATCTACACACAGTATCATAATGTAGTAGCAAAAAATGTAAAATAGTCAAGATGTTGAGATATCATAATGCAAAATGTCAATGTCAACTGGTGTTTGTTACATCTTAAACATTTCATAGTGCATACAGACAAAAATTCTACTTTCGATATTAAAACAATCATACATACACAAAATCGAAAATGTGCACGGTCTGATGTATAACGACAAGAAAAGCGACCTGCTAACCTTACCTTGCCGGGAACTTGCCAGGAAAAAATATGATAACCATCAGGAAGTGTTCATCTCAATGACCGGAAAAGGCATTAGAATGTGATAAATCATAAAGTATGTTCATTCAATAAAGGGTTTAATATCGGAGACATGGTGATTGCCTTTGCTTTTTCTGGCTCTCAAAGTTTCAACATGTACCACATTGGGATGAGGAATGCTCCGAATTCTGTATGGACCTGCGTATAGAAGTTCAAATTTACTGCATCTACTCTTTCCTCTGTTGGATAAATAGTGTATGCGTACTAATATCTTCTGTCCTATGTGAAAGTCACGGCATGTACAAACCTGTTTTTGCTGTCTTTTCCGGAGCTCTGCGGCACGTTTGATGTTGTTGAGCGCAATCTCAATTATTTCATGGTGGCGTAGTCGACGAGATGTAGGAAAGGATACTAATTCTTTAATTTTGTTAGGTGGTTCAACATTTTTCAATATAACAGTCGGAGATAGCATAGTGGATTCATTTGGTGTGGCGTTAATTACATCCTGGAATGACAGTATGTGTGTATCCCAATCAATATGTCTTTTATGGCAGTACATTCTACACAGATTACCAATTTCTTTCATCAGTCGTTCACAAGGATTCGAAGAAGCGTGATACTTGGATATATAGATCGGAGAAATGTTTCTAGCTCGTAACATACGTGTCCATATCGCAGATCTAAATTGTGGTCCATTGTCGGAAATTACTTTCAATACATGCCCTACATGAAATAAAAAATGTTTCACAAATGCATTCGAAATAGATTTAGCAGTAGCTTTGCCCAACGGAGTGAAGGTAACAAATTTCGAAGTGAGTTCAACAGCGACAAAGATGTAGCAAAAACCTCTATTAGTTCTGGGAATCAGTCCAAAAATGTCTACAGCGGCCATGTGGCTCAATTTAACAGGTACAATGGGATATAACGGAGGAATATGTGAACTCGTGTCTGATTTAGCTTTCTGATAGATTTTACATGACGCTAAAACTCGTCCAATACGTTTCTCCATGTTGGAAAAATAACAGTTCTGTCTCAGTATCAGAAAACATTTTCTGGCTCCCTAATATGCGTAACTTAAATGAGTATACCAAATTAATTTGTTAACAAGTTCGTCAGGAATGCATAATAACCAGTTGTTGCCATCAGGGTGAGAGCGGCGGAACAGAATGTTATTGCGTATTGTGTAATGGTTTCTATTGGTAACGCTATTCTTATCTTGCCAAAGGTGTTTAATTTCTTTCCATAGGTTGTCTTTACTTTGCTCTTGTGCTATATCTCGAAATGACGATGAAATGAAATTTTCAAATGCGACATGTTGAATATACATGACGCTATAATTTGCTTGGCAGAAGTTGGTTGCGATGTCTTGCTGATTGTTGCAGAGAGAACGGGATAGTGCGTCTGCTACAATATTTTGTGTACCAGGAACGTGAACAATTGTAAAATTAAATTCCTGTAAATAAAGTTTCCATCTGCTTAATCTGTCATGTGTAAATTTAGCGGAAAGTAGAAACTGGATAGCTCTGTGGTCTGTGTAAACGGTAGTATGTCTTCCATAAAGAAAATGCCTAAATCGGGTAAATGCCCATACAACACATAACGTTTCAAGTTCTGTAACAGAATAATTGCGTTCAGCAGATGACAGAATGCGACTTGCAAAGGCGATGTTTTTAATTACTGTATTACCGTCTTCTCCAATTTCCTGAAAAAAGTGTACGCCTAAAACTGTGTTAGAGCTGTCGTTGGCAATGGAAAAAATTCGAGTGAGATTTGGGTGTGATAAAAGTGGTGCGTTCAACAAAGCTTGTTTCAGATTGACAAATTCAGACTGCGCTTGGCTATCCCAGGACCAAATAGTGTTTTTACCAGTCAGTTGGCACAATCTAGGGGTGTCTAAAGCAGAGTAATGAATAAATTTACGGCAAAAGTTAATTAAACCCAGAAGGCTGCGTAGTAGTTTCTTCGTCGTTGGAACAGTATTGTCACGTAAAGCTTGAAGTTTTTCCGGGTCAGGCGCAATGCCTTCTGCTGAAATTACATGTCCAAGAAATTATATAGAAGTTTTGCCTAAGTGTGATTTGGTAAGATTAACTGTCAGTCCTCGTGCACGAAAAGTTTGCAACAGTTGTTCCAGAATCAAATTGTGTTCATACCAGTTAGCTTCTGCAATAAGAATGTCGTCTACATACGTTGTGATTCTGTCTTTAAGTTCTGTCTGAAGTATAGCACTCAAACCGCGAATAAACGCTGCTGAAGAAATTGTTAAACAGAACGGTAATTTGCTAAATTGATAACAGTCACCAAAACAGAGAAATGCTGTGTACTTTCTGCAGTTCGGATGGAGCTGAATTTGCCAAAATCCCGATTTCAAATCTAATGTGGAATAAATAGCAGTACCATGAAATTTCTGTAGAAGTTCTTCTAGTGTTTGTGGGCGATCTGTTTCATTAATAATAATGTCATTGATGTGACGCGAATCAAGTACGAGCCGAAGTGATCCATCCTTTTTCTTAACAATATGGAGCGGGTTTATGTACGGACTAACTGCTGGTTCAATAATACCTTGGTCAAGCATAGCTTGCAATTCTTTCTTAACTTGTTCTCTGTGAATATACGGAATGGGATAATGTTTGGCTTTAAACATGTCGTGCTGTTTAATTTGAAATTCATACATGAAACCGGACATAGTACCAGGGACGTTGTCAAAAACTGGAGCTTGCTGTAAAAGAATTTTGCGTACTTGCGTACGTTCGTCGTCTGTATTTGCACTGCTCTGTTTAACAGTATCCGAAATCATTTGTATAACGTCATAGTTTGCTTCGTCTGGTGTATTGTAGTTGTGTACGAACGTATCTGTGAACAATATGGAATGACAGTCTATGTTACGCGATGTAGAAAAGACCTGTGTTCGGTTAATTTTTTGTTCTTTTGCAGATAAAGGGTGCTCAAATTCTAATGCCAGTTGTACATTTTCATCCTTTAACATTAAATAGGAATTTTGAAAGCCAATAATTGCGTCGTGTTGTACCAAAAATTCGTACTTAAAATAACGTCTGTTGTCAATAAGGGAACAATCCAAAAATTTGAGTGGAACGTATGACCTGCAATACAAAATGATAAGTGTGTCTGTAATTTTACATCTACTCCTTTACCAGACACTGCTCCTTTTACTTTAGTTTTGCCTAATGGTAACGTAGGATAAGTATTATCTTCGTTACATTCGTTGAAATTTTCCTCATTTATAACTGACATAGGTGATCCAGAGTCGATTACTGCTGAAAATGTGTATGATCCAATCTTTACTTCAATGACAGGGTGGGAAATGGTTTTTTGGATAACTGGTTTTTCCTGCAAAAGAGTGTCTCGGATGTCGTTAAAAGTAATAACATTCGCGTGAATAACATTCGGCGTGTCAAAAGTAGTGCTTACGTTGTTGGAAGATGCAACCTTTACTGTATCTAGTCAAATTCTTTCTGACGTGCTGTTATTTGTGGGAGGATGCTGTGGCATCTCGACTATTTGTACTGTTCTGTTATTTCTTCCTGACGTATTAGGTTCGGGATGATACCGACTGTCAGGTTCATTCATAATAATCTGTTGTTGTGGTTGATTATGCTGCTGGTAAGAACGACTGTTATTAAACGTACGGTGAAAACTGTTCTCTTTACTTTTATGTCTGTCATAATAATCGTCGCTATACGGCGCATTGCGATATGAGTTGAAATGGTGTGTTTTCTGTACGTAGTGATTTTCTTGTTGCTGTGCGTTACTATTTGGTGGAGCCGACGCTATACGTTTAGGCGGCGAAACATTAAAGCTTGGTTGACCTTGCAGACTACATTGTTGGTTTGGTATGCTAACCGGATGCTTTTGATGCTGTTGCGGAGAAAACCCTCTATTGTTCATTAAATGTGTTTGCCATTGCTGATAATTTTACACATACTGATGATTACACTTCTATCTTTCATTAAAATTACGCTGGTAGTTCTGGAGTAATTAATGAAAAATGTCACTTTGGGTAAAACCTGTCACATCAGGTTTTCTCTACACATTCCTAATACTAGATAGATCGATAGTTGAACAGTTGTTTTGATAGATATAAAGGATAGTAAAAGAGAAGGCAGCAGTGCAGAAAACTAAAGATGAAACAGCACTACTGAGGCCCAGGGCCCTGTGCACGCTACGGCACATATTCATCGAAGTGTAATGAATCCCCTGAGGTCACTTACGCGCTGCAAATAAATTTTAATTTCTGCGTTACAGGCAATGCCGGTGAAAATTCAGAAGCAAATTGTTGTATCCAATCCAATTCTAGTTTCTGCATTAAAGGCCAAGCTGATGAAAATACAAAAGCAAATTGTCGTATCCAGTCCAAAGGATGTATTTGTGTTCCGTCATTTTTAAATACCTTAGATTTTTGCACAGATAAAAATTGCTTATAATCAACGTTATCGTCTCTGAATGTGTGAACTGGTTCAGGATTGTATGATAATCCGTTTGTCTGTGTCTGCCCGGAATCCAAGTCACGTACTCTCTGTAAATTACCTAAATTATACTGGCTGTGTGAGTGTGAGAAATGTTCGGAAAGTGGCGTATGCTGTGTCATGTTAGAGGCTGAAACATTTTTCATTTCTGTCACTTTAAAACGTTCGTCAATTTGGCTGTTCTGTTTTTCAAATTTCTCATCGACTTTCGCATCCATTGTGCGTGAAAGTTCTGCTGGCATTAATTTAAATTCGCCGCGTAACTGTGTTGCGTTTTCAGAACATTTTTCGTTGTGGCTACATGTGTATTACTTAACTGTTGTGCAACAGATCTAATTTCTTCACTACTGTTCCTAGCACGAGCCTTAATTTCCTCACGTAATTGTTCTTTAGTAACATGACGTTCCACGGTAACAGCTGTGATCTGTTCACTAAGTTGCTAGTTCTGTTCATTAAGGTTGTGCTTTTCATTCGACTGTTTGAAACTTTCATTGAGTTGCTTGCACGATTCAGTAAGTTGTTTGAAATGGTTGTCGTATTTTTCTTTCAGTTGTTTGAAATGGTTGTCGTATTTTTCGTTAAGTTTTTTGAAATGGTTGTTGTAATTTTCATTAAGTTGTTTGAAATGGTTGTCGAATTTTTCGTTGAGTTGTAGTAATAATGCCATAACTTGATCCCAGCCAAAATTAGCGACTCTGTTCACTGTACTGTGTGATGGTGTATTTGCATGTGTCACGTTTTGTGTAACCATTTGGTCATTGTCTGATTCACGAAAAGGTTTGTTAATTGTATGTGAACTGTTGGCTACTACATCGGAATCAAATAAATCAGACGTGTTTTGTGTATATTGGCCACCTTCGTTAGAAACAATTACCTGTTCGCTACGTAAATTTTGCAAATCAGGCGTGTCAAACTGGACAGCGTTCACTGTAACGGAAAGTGCCGCGTCATCAATTGTCGTTAAATTTACAATTGACACAATTGAATCTGTTTGCTCATCATTTAGATTAGAATCATTACTGGTGGTCGGTACGCACTGATTGTCTGCAACTGGAGTATTATCATCAAGGCACTGAGTGCCGCTAGTATTATCACTCAAGTCAACGCGTTGCGCCAGATGCAAACTACTTTTAATATTAAGTAAATAAGAGCAGATATTTAGCTGACTACTTCTCAGAAATTCACAAAAATACGATCCTGGCCGGTTGTCGACAAGTGTAACCTCCCCACAAAATAAAATAGTGTAACCTTCCCACAAAAATAAAATAATATGAATAATATTCTCATTTAGTGTAACCTCAAAACAGAAAAATTCCTAAACCTCTCAACAGTAAAAAAATATAATTATGTCGTTCACATTCAGTATAACCTACCAACAGGAAAATTGCGTAACGTATCAATAATAAAATGTGACTAATCTCTCAATAAAAAAATGTGGGTCACTTATAACCTTTCAATAACTGACAGTCAGTTTAACCCGGTAAATTTTGGACGACAGCAATGCTGCGTCATGGCCCTGATACATCATTCTGAATAAACTGAAAAATCTTACCTTAATTCGATCGCCGGATAACGCGTATATATCTGCTCCTATAAGAAATTTTCCTGACGCAGCTAAGTGCAATGGTGGCCGATAGATTTGTCTTATACAAAAGGAAAGAAGTGACTTTTCTTTTCAATAATCGGGATGGCCAAGGATTGGAGAAATTAGTGAATTCTTTAAATTGAGATTAATGTCAAAAGTTACGTTTTATGAGAAAGATTACTATTAACAGATTTTTTAAAAACATTTACATGGGACTTGATGTAACAATACTACATATGCGTGAGGGTGCTTTTACCTTATCCTACAACGCTCAGGCTCCGCCATCGCTGCACACGACCGGCCCAGCCAACACGATACACCAGACACGACTGCTCGCTAGCAACAACATACTCCTACTGCTACACAGTTCTTACTGCAGTCAACACTGCTCTTTGGTCTCAGATCCTCTTACAGCTTTCATATCGCAGGCAGCGCGTGAGCAATCGAAATTACATCAGCTCGAGTGCACTGGCCACAATTTCTTTAATTATGCACCTCTTACAACCTCGATCACTAAACCGACCTTATTCGACAGTGTCCTTGGGTGTAATACGTATTCCTATCTCTCGCTATATGAGGCAACGTCCGGCATTATTGAACATGGCCGCTTTGGTGGTCCAGTTGTAATGGTGTGGAGGCATACGGTCGCATGGGCATACTACCCCACTGTTCATTGAACACAGTACGCCACCAGTCAAAGTTATGGTGGCACTCTGCCGCTTCCCCATGTGCTTCTTTTCAGGGATTCAATGGTCCCCGACTTCACTTTTATGAGTGAGAGTGCGAAGCCGCGTCGAACAGAGCAGGTGGAGATGCTCGTCGCACAGATGACATCCAGCGAATGAACTGGTCTGAGAGTTAGCCCGACTTAAATATCCTAACTATCACGTCCGCAATGCGTGGGCAAAGGTATTTCAACAAGTCCATATGCATCAACGACCATCCAGAAACGGACAATCTTAGGTGAAGAAACAAACTAGTGTGCAACTAAACTAAGAAAAAATAACTCGAAGAAAACATTATGCAGGTAGTCACGTACACAACCAAACAAATACATACCTTCACACACACACACACACACACACACACACACACACACACACAGAGAGAGAGAGAGAGAGAGAGAGAGAGAGAGAGAGACTGCTCTCTGACGCCTGCTGCTTATCGTCTGGATTCTCTTACAAGTAGGTCTCTATGGGATGAGTGACCAGCAATGTCAACACACTTCTGTGCGCTGCAGTACTTCCATACCGAGTTCTGTCGACACGATCACCAAACCATAGTCCTCAAACATTTGCCAGAGCAATAACCAACGCCAGGATGTTTCCTTTGGATGCCACAGGGGCTCGTAAATAAAGGATTTCAAGTGACCCCACAGATAGTAATGAAGCGGATTCAGTGCGAATATGCCTCGTAGTGTGGAAAACGCTCCTCATATAATTGACTAGCAGCCCTCCCAGTGCACCTAACTCTGCCGTTCGGTAACGTCATGTTGGCGTATTCTGCAAACGTGTAGCTAACTGTGGTCAACGGTAACACACTAACAATGAAATGAGCACACAGCTTGCATTCTGTATTGTAGTGAATGGTTACAACTCTGCACTAGTGCAGTATGAACAAAAATGACAAGTACAACAGCAGGTACACACCTCTCTGGGCAGAACACAAACGCAGCTGAAGGGTATATAAGTCAGTCTGCAGTGGGCATGGGACATTAACTGATCAGTGAATGACGTTCGTAATACCTTAGACAGTAGTTCCGAAATCCGGGAAATTTGAATGAATGTTATGTTATTTTGTGTGTAGCAGGAAAGCGGTACATTTTCGAACATGAGTTTCTGTTATAAACGTCACGGTGTTGGCCTCCACAAGTCCTCAACTTCAGTAAAAAGAATTTGGACAAGGCTTATACAAGTAACTACTATGAGACATTGTAAAATGTAATCAAATAGATATTTCAATACATACTTACTTTTTTTTAAATGGGCACTCCGTATTATTCCTTATTCAGTCAATAACATGAAAACTTACAAAAAGAATGGCGTTAGTTGCATTTCAATATATCAGTTACATCCCGAGAAATTGCTTTGCGAAGTTATGCTTGAAATAAACGAAACGCTCCACTACTGCACATCCCAAGAGTGATAGTGTAACGTGACGAGCAGGGATAATGTGATAAAGGAACGGGCACAGCAGAGTTTCGGTGGAGGAAATCGTTGGTATGCTTCGTCAGGTACATAAACTCAATCACCCAGGACACCCCATTGTGGCCAGTTACTGTGACCTCATTGAGAGAAGCTCTGCTTTTGTAGACCAATGCCTTCAGCCTATTACCCACAACCTAGCATCCCATACTAAAGTTACCAACCTTTCTTGCACTGCCTCTCCACTGTTCTTGTTCCTTTACTACATGGTGCCCTGATCAAAACTATTGACACTACCTCCCTTTACAATATCATCCCTAACGATCATGGTCTTAATCTACTAGACACTATCTTTTGCAACATGACGTTCTTCATTTCAATGACTGCTTCACAATCTGTGACACCTTGATCCTTCGCATCTAAGCCTCCTCTTTTGAATTTCACAAGTGGGAACTAAATAGGTTACCACCCAGCCGCCGTGTCATCTTCAGCCCACAGGCGTCACTGGCTGCAGATATGGAGGGGCAAGTCTTCAGCACACCGCCTTCCCAACCGTATGTCGGTTCAACAGACTGGAGCCTCATCCTAAGTTCCTATAACCCTCCTAGCCTGAACCTTCGTTAGTCATTGTCCTTACCCAAATAGCCCCTTTCTTGTTCCCATTCTAGCACTTCACAGCCCTCTTTCCATCATTGAACCATTAGTCTTTTTATTCTCTCCTTTTCCCCTACCCCCGCCCTTCATCTAACCTGCCGACTACAGCTAGCTGCCCCACCCTCTCTCCACCTCGTCCTTTGTTTGTTCCCATAAGCAGCACGTAACTGTCGCCCATCCCCACCACCGCAGTCTCCTCCTTATCCACACCATTTGATTCCCTCCCATTACGTGCTGCTGCTTGCAGAGCGGCCTCAGCAGCCAGAGACTGTGATCACGTGTGTATGAGTTGCATTTGCATGTGTGTGTGTGTCTGTTAGTGTGTGTGTTGTCATATTTTAACTTCCTGACAGTCTTTTTGTTGTGTCTACCTCCAACTCGGCATCTTCGCTATATTGTTGTATGGAAATTAAATACCTCCATTGGACCAACTGGCAGAGTAGGTCTGATTCGACGTGGGGTGCTGCTAACAGTGTCAGTCTTCACATTAAGAGCAGCTAACGTTCTGGGGGACGGCAACGGAGTATCCCTCTCGTAGATTTCAGAGATAACAACATGCATATGTTCTCTCCTAAAAGTTCCAGAGTCTTAAGTAGTTCCCCAGTCATATCTCCAGTAGGGAGGAAGTGGAGGACAATTTGAAATGATGCACGTTCAATATGAACACAAGGAAAAAGATCTGTCTTGGAATGTCGAAGTATATGTAAAGGAGGAAAACTAGTAAATATGATCCAAGCTATGATGCAGCTCGGTATTAATATGCTACATATAGCAGAAACATGGTGGCAGATAATGGAATACGTTCATCTGTGAGAGGTGCCATATTTTATTCTGGGAATCAGGACGAAAATCAAAAATTTGGAATCGGCGTTGAAGTCTCAAATTACATCTGAAAGAATGTTACAGAATTTTTCTCGTACTCTCATAGAGTTTATTTATTGAAGCTCAGTGGCAAGCCAGCGAATGTAAAACATTCAAGTGCATACACCAACTGCCGATACAGAGGAACCAAAAGTGGGTGGATTCTATGTCCAAATCAATGAAGTACTTAAACTCACAAAACATCCCGAAATTATGAGATTACTATAACAATGGGATACTCTTACGACGAATTTGAAGAGCTAGTAGGACGTTTCAGGTTAGGAGTCGCTAATATCGGATTAGATTTACCACTTTGCTGACTGTGTGCAGAGAGATCCCTAGCAGTCAGGTAAGAAAATATAGTTCACAATCAGATGGTTCATATTTTAATCAAAAAGCGTTTCGTAACTTCATCCACAAAAGTATCTACTTATCCTGAAGGAGATGTAACAATAGAACATGCATTGCTCATAGTTCCTGTAACAATAAAATTCCTTAAACACAGAAAACCATCTCACCAAATAAGACAGTTTATGAAAAGCTCAAGCAGCCTAAAATTAGAGGGGAATTTGACATGGACATCTACAGTATAACACTGAGAGCAGTGACGCTTCTGACTGAACAACAGAATTGTACCAAAGCATGGAAAAAGATGAAAAACATAATGGTAACGGTTGCTGAAGATAAAGTATAATACAAAACAATATATCAAAACAGCAATGGATGAGTGATGAAATCTTATCATCGATGGATGAACGCTGAAAGCATGGTGCTCATATAGATTTACCTAATTACAGTAATATGGAGGAACTTATAACAGTAAAGAGTAGAACGGCAAGAAAAGAATGAATACAACACAAATGTGAAGAGCCTGAAAACTTTAAAATTGCAAATGGTGTTTTTAACTTACATGAGAAGTTAAAATAAACCACTAGGATATTTATGTCTCCTTGAAAGTCAACAAACACGATAAAATATGTTTCTGACGTGGAGATGAATGAGATGTGGAAAGACTATTTTAAGGAACTCCTTGGAGATAATATACCAAATGCTGAAATTACTAAAAGCTTCTGTATAACAGGCCCTTCGCTTATGAAAGACGAAGTCGATGAAACCATACGAAACTCAAAAACCAGTAGAGCAACAAGACCTTATCAAATTCCTATGAAATTCCTTAGTTTCTTTGATGACGAAGTCAACAGTGTCGTACATTATATTTTAACAAAATTTATGATTCTCATCAATTCCTTGCCCAATGACTATTATCAACTTTCGTTCCTTTACCAAAAAAATAAAAATAGTCAAAAATGATAAGTTGCTCACAGAATTATTAGTCTTAAGATGCATTCCTTGATAATGTTTCTGAAAGTCGTCCTTCACAGGTAATATGACAAATGTGAGATATTCATTGGCGAGGCAGTTTTGGTTTAGGAAAGCCTTAGGTACAAGGATAACGATAGTTGCAGGGCAAGCTCTAGTGTCGAAGTGCTGCAATCAACTGATAAATGTAGATCTTTGTTTTATTGATTATGTAAAAGCCTTTGATACGGTACAACACCACAAACGTATAGGAATTCTCAAGAAAAAACGATTTACATCAGATATATATCACCTGCAATGTTAATTTTTAGTGGGATTAGACAGCATAGTGTAGGTTACATTTGATAATGAAGTCACTGACTAGATTAATATCAGTGGAGAAGTTCTACAAGGACGTGTTGTGTCATCCCTGGTCTTCAATTTGTCCGTAGAGAGTCCTTTTCAGGAAACGCTTAGTGATATTGTAATTTCTGATGTGTGTTAGCCATAGTCCGTTAATGGACAGGCAGAATATGAGAAAGAAAGAAAAAAATGAAGAATACTGACTATAATAAAGAGTATCCAACCATTTTATGAAAGCTCTTGTTCCATTTAAACCAGCTGCATAAGTAGTCAGTCCGACTCCTTCCTGCTTCTAAGGCCTTTCTGTATCTATGTCAAACGTTCGAGGTCTCCCCGTAGTCTCAATGGGAAGAGGAATGATAATTTGGTGGAGGTGGTATCTATAGCAGCTTTGGTTGAATTTGAAAGTGGAAATAGTGATTACTTATATTGTTCCATTGTTCCCTTTGTCAGAGAAGCTACACTGGTAAGCTGAAACATTATGACCAATGTCGTCCACGACGCTGAATGCCCTCTGTTGGTGTTGCAGTCACGTGACGCGATGACAAAGGTGTGTAAGCAGAGCAGACAGAGACGGGGGTCACCCAAGCGAAGATATTGGATGCAAATGGACAAATCCATTGAGATAAGCGACGTTGACGAAGTAGAAAATATTATTACACAGAGCCTGTCAACGAGAATCTCGAGAACGGCGAAGCTGATCGAATGTTCGTGAGCATCTGCTGAAAGGAGAAGGACAGTGAAACTACCGCTAGGCGCTAAATTTCTGGACGTCCAAGACTCTTCACAAAAGTCGGGTTCGGAGATTGTCTGCTCTATCAAGTAGGATCGATCGTGATCTGTGTCACCTCTGCCGAAAGAGACCATGCTAGTGCACGCACAAGTGTTTCGGAGCACACCGTTCATTGTATATTGTTGAACATGGAGCTCCGCAGCAGGCCACCCCTACGTCTAAACATGTTGACCGAACGACATCGTTAATTACGATTGCAGAGAGCCCGTTACCATTGTGATTCGATCGTCATCAATGGAAACGTGTCGGCTCTTTCCTTGAATTACATGTTTGCCATACTAGGTCGATAGTCGTCTCCAAGAACGCCGTAATCGATGTGAACGGCGTCTCGTCACGCTCACGAGGTAGTGGGAGCAGTATTACGCTATGCGAGACATTATACAGCGCTTGCATGAGACAAGTGGGAGTAATCGAACATGCACTGACAGCTGCGAACCAGCTTCATCCGTTCACGTTTGATGTCTTGTCAGACGGTGGTGTTATCTGTCAGCAGTATAGCTGGTCATGTCTCACGGCCAGAACCGTGCTACACTGGCTTGAACAGCGTTATATTGAACTCACGTTCATGTCTCGGCGACCAAATACGCCTGATGTAAATCCTACGGACCCCAAAACCGCGTACGCATATCAGTGGGCTGTTGTTTATGCGAATTACATGACCTGTGAGTAGACATCTGATGTCACATACCTCCACAAACCTACCAAGAAACTTTTGGATCCCTGATACGCCGAATCGGTTATGCATTTCGTTCTAAGGACGGACAAACTTTTAGGGAGGTGGTCATAAAGTTTTGGCTCAGTATATGTTTTGCAGCCCACTTTCCAGCGTACATTGTGCCAAGTGGCTATGTAGGTGGTTTTATTTGTCCTTGTGCAGTTTAACACTCCTTCTCCCATTCTGTTTCAACAATGTAGCTTACTATACTAATTACACTCCTGGAAATTGAAATAAGAACACCGTGAATTCGTTGTCCCAGGAAGGGGAAACTTTATTGACACATTCCTGGGGTCAGATACATCACATGATCACACTGACAGAACCACAGGCACATGGACACAGGCAGCAGAGCATGCACAATGTCGGCACTAGTACAGTGTATATCCACCTTTCGCAGCAATGCAGGCTGCTATTCTCCCATGGAGACGATCGTAGAGATGCTGGATGTAGTCCTGTGGAACGGCTTGCCATGCCATTTCCACCTGGCGCCTCAGTTGGACCAGCGTTCATCCAACGTGCAGACCGCGTGAGACGACGCTTCATCCAGTCCCACCACTGGAGGCGGGCTGCACGATGTTGGGGCGTGAGCGGAAGACGGCCTAACGGTGTGCGGGACCGTAGCCCAACTTCATGGAGACGGTTGCGAATGGTTCTCGCCGATACCCCCGGAACAACAGTGTCCCTAATTTGCTGGGAAGTGGTGGTGCGGTCCCCTACGTCACTGCGTAGGATCCTACGGTGTTGGCGTGCATCCGTGCGTCGCTGCGGTCCGGTCCCAGGTCGACGGGAACGTGCACCTTCCGCCGACCACTGGCGACAACATCGATGTACTGTGGAGACCTCACGCCCCACGTGTTGAGCAATTCGGCGGTACGTCCACCCGGCCTCCCGCATGGCCACTATACGCCCTCGCTCAAAGTCCGTCAACTACACATACGGTTCACGTGCACGCTGTCGCGGCATGCTACCAGTGTTAAAGACTACGATGGAGCTTCGTATGCCACGGCAAACTGGCTGACACTGACGGCGGCGGTGCACAAATGCTGCGCAGCTAGCGCCATTCGACGGCCAACACCGCGGTTCCTGGTGTGTCCGCTGTGCCGTGCATGTGATCATTGCTTGTACAGCCCTCTCGCAGTGTCCGGAGCAAGTATGGTGGGTCTGACCCACCGGTGTCAATGTGTTCTTTTTTCCATTTCCAGGAGTGTAGATCACCATCGGTAACGTTTCTTTCTTGCATTCCGTTCTTCAATGCGTCCTTTATTTGTTGGTCGATCTTTCCATTGTCCAAAGTCATGGAATGCCACTTGATGCAAAACATTGACTGTACCGCTCCTTCGTAGTTCTTATACGGTAGTAGCTATTTGTTATGGTAAGTAAGTCGAATAATTTGGTTGTTAAGGAACCATGAACAGTAACTGTTCTTTATTTAATTTATAATCTATTCTTCCAAAGTAAATAAATTGGAGCTATTTTAAGAAGCTATGCTGAATTAAAATAAGTTATGATATTTTTTTATTTCTAGACAGTACTACCTTTGAAAACCTCACAACTGACTTATGGGATTGCATCAGTGGTGCCATGGCTAAGAACTGGCCGTTGCTTTGCGTATATTATTGCAAGAGACAGTATAACAGGTCAAATACTGAAGGTGTAGTCACTGTCATGGCCAAGTAAATGGCAATGATAATGTCTACAACCTGACATAACAGTAGCACACAGGATTTATCTTATGGAGGAATATGTTTAACTGTAAGTAGTTGTGCGTAACATACGGAGAAATCGAGCTTCAAAAGATGTGCCCAGACTAAGCGGTCTCTGTGTATGGTCTTGCGCCACATTGCTGGATCATGGTCGCAGAGAAGGTATATTCAAGACTAACGGCATTCGCATTCTTCGCGGTTCATGAACAGTATCAACAACAGCAAGAGACATTTGTTGTTCCACATTGTTTCTGTTTGTCTAACTTCTTATTACTGTTGCTTGCTGTACTGAAGCGTCCAATTTTAATACCAGCTCTTTTCAAGTTTTGTAATGCATTGTTGCTGCCTGATAATGTATTCTACCCATTCATCATATTTATAGTATCTCATTTTCATTAGCATTAATGTTTGTAAGAAATCTACCCAATTTAATGACCCAGCATGTAGGGAGGTCCAGCAATCGGCACACAGCTAACTGTTTCGCAGCTACTCAAATTCGTGGGAAGCTTTTGAACAGGTCTTACTTTTCCTCAAGAAGAGCAAAACCACGAGGGTGATTATACTTGTTATGGGTAAACTATTAAATGTTAATGTCATTATTCACTAATGTATTTTAAGCGTACGTTTGAGTAGTATGGTACAGTCAGTTTAATCTTAAGAGCTGTCACCCAAATTTCAACACAATCTTTAATGCTGTAAGCCTACTTTAAACTGTACATTCTCATGTTCATTTGAAGAGCGACAACGGTCATTAAAAAAATACAAATTGAGACTAGTGACTGTTTTCATCGACTTAATATCCTTGTGGCTGATAAGGGAACTCACTTGATGGACACCGTAAAACACAGGATAGGTTTGGTGGAATTAAGTAACAGTTTTCTCCTACGATTGATATTAGGCTTAGGGAAATGATTAGTGCACATTATTTTAAACGAAACGGACATTTCTTCTGGAAGCTACTCCAACACATTTGTTACGTACAGCCCCGAGAATTTCTGTAGTCTCCCGAGGATAGAGACCACTAGGGACTTCATACACGTCAGTGTATGTCAGTTCCAAACCATGAACACTGCAGACATAGTGCACAAAGTCACTACCATCACTGCCAGCTATGACATAATCATGCCAGCAGATGCGAATACGTTGTCTGAGAACAAAAGAATAACAAATGGACACAGTCAAAATAAATCTGGAAAGTTCAAGAAATGTCCCAAGTTCCATGGATCATTCATTCATTTGAAGTAAAATGTTCTTTGAAACTAGGTAAAATATTTTGTACTCTCAATGTTTAGCTATCTTATTTTAATATTCACTTAAATATCAAACTGCACCTAAGTAAAAAATTCTGTCTATTCCAGTCCAACAGACGTAAAAGTATGGAAGTAAAAAATGTTGTCTGTACGTGTCCATTCCTTTCAGCTGGAGAATCTCATATTACTTTTTCTACTGCGACGGAAATAGAAACTGGCGTAAGAAACTTTTAACTTCTTAATATCAGTCTTTTCTGTTTACTGTTTCCTTCTTCGACATAAATATCAAATGATTAAATAGGAAAAGTTATTGAAGTGCTCCACAATAACTTATTTTTACACTCATTGTTTATTTTGGGAAATATGATACAAAACGTGATCGCGCCTCACTTTACATCTTCTTCGCTTCATAGCTTCCAGGAGAAGGCCGATAACATCGGCCTCTCGCTCTTTTCATAATTTCAATGAGACGGAGTCAGAGATAAAATTATTCAAACGAGCGCCTACTCAATAATAAAGAATACTTGACGAGAAAAAGACGACGAAAACGATACATAGAACGACAGAACTGAACGGAAAAGATTATTTAGTAACCAGAATGCTGAAGAAGGAAACGGCAGACAGAGAATATTCGCATTAAGAGGCTGGTCCTAATCACAGTTTTTAGGGTTCCGTTCGTCAATCGGTGACAACGAGAACCTTAGAGGGTCACTGTGTTTCCAGTCTGTCTGTCTATCCGTCCGTCCGACTTTTAAAATCCCTGTTTCCCAAGGACGAGTCGAAGACCATGTTGAAATTTGTGCAAAATACTAAGGATTATGGTTTCTTGAACATATGAAAAATTTCAGCTTCGAAGCCAATTCAGTCAAAAGATAAGGCCATTTATGTCACGTATTTCGATATTCGAAGTGTTATAATCAAAACCAACAGGGTACCTCCGGTGACATGGAGCTATGAAATGTAACAAGAAGCAAGGTCTCACAGTGCAAGTAAAATAAAAAACCAAAATTCTTAATCTGCAGTTGTATCACATAAAAAATATTTTTTTTCCGTTTGTTGTCAGTCTGTCTGTGTCCGTCTGTTAAAACATTATTTCCTGAGGAATGGGTTGAGGTATCAAGTTGCAATCTGCGTCACATTCTGAGATGTAAGTCTCTTGGCGATACAAAAAGTTTAAGTTCTACGTAAATGCAATCAAAGGATACAGCTATGTATATATGACACATACAGATACTTGCAAACTCGCACGTCAAAATCTACAAGTAAGCTAGCTGTATACATGTAGGACCTGGTGATCTAGCGATAAAACGCGCAACAGCCTGCAACCGCGCGACCGCTACGGTCGCAGATTCGAATCCTGCCTCGGGCATGAATGTGTGTGATGTCCTTAGGTTAGTTAGGTTTAAGTAGTTCTAAGCTCTAGGGGACTGATGACCTCAGCAGTTAAGTCCCATAGTGCTCAGAGGCATTTGAACCATTTTTTTGATAAAACACGTGTCTGCGAACCGACAGATCACTTTGCCAAATCTCAGTAAGTCAACAGACTTTACACGTTTCTTTTAACCTAGTTTCCACCTCTCAACGGTATGAGGAATCGCCAGAGACAGCAAGTGGTTCGGATTCCACGTTAAACAGTAGGTCCGCTTATTAGATAATTGGGATACGTTAGCGAAACGCAACACTCCGAAGTGGCGTCCAATAGAAACACTTGCAACAGGTCTTACAGCCATTTGAAATTATTAGTACCTTCATTTATGTACATAGTAAGCTTGTACGGAGCCCGCCCTATTGGTTGGTCCCCGGCACGAATCCTCCCAGCTGATTTGTGTCGAGGTCGGGTGAACCGGCAGTCTGTGGATGGTTTATAGGTTTTCCATCTGCCTCGGCGAATGTGGGCTGGTTCCCCTTATTCCACCTCAGTTACACTCTGTCTGCGATTGCTGCGAAAAGAAGTTCTTCACGTACGCGTACACCACCATTACTCAACCACGCAAACATAGGAGTTACACTCGTCTGGTGCGAGACGTTCCCTGAGGTTCCAACGGGGACCGAACCGCAAAATAACACTGAAAGAGTGGTTCGGTGAAGTGGACCGCGGTAGTCGTCGTGGGTTTGTGGACCACTGCAGCTGCTGCGGGAACGGAGTCTCTCCGTCGTTTCTAGGTCCCCGGGTAACGTACAATACAATACAAGCTTGTACGGAACCCTCACAGCGCGACTAGTAGCATGTTGAACACAGTTACACTTACACTTACAATTACACTTACATTAGCTTGCCGGAAGAATACACTGAAACTAGGAAACTTCCTCCTTTCGGCAAGATTTCCAAAGCTCTCTTTTATATGGAGATCGAACGTAAAAACCAATTAGAGGACGTAATTATACAGACTGACATGAATTTCTAATTACGAGGAGTGTGCAATAGGTACTGCTACACATTTTATCTGAAAGCAGTCTATTTTTATTTGGAACATTGTAAATTTTAGGTAAGATCCTATGGGACCAAACTGCTGAGGTCATCGGTCCCTAAGCTTAGACACTACTTAATCTAACTTAAACTAACTTACGCTAAAGACAACACACACACCTATGCCTGAAGGAGGACTCGAATCTCCGACGGGGTGAGCCGCGCAAACTGTGACAAGGAACCTTCGATCGTTCGGCTTTATTTACTTCGGGATTTCAATACACTAAAAATTCTCCAGTCGTTGGCCACCTCACTGGGAGGGCCTGTATGGTCTTAAGGTACCACTTTACTGGCCGACGTTGGAGCCAATGTCTCGCTGCATCAAGAAACTCTCAGTCATCCAAGGACTGCTCCTCACGCAGTGCATCGTTGATTGGGCCAAACAGATGGAATTCAGAAGCTGCGAGACCCGGGCTGCACGGCAGAACAGTCAAAGGAAGTTTGTGAACTCCTCTCGGGTGCGCAGGATTGTGTGGGCCTCTGCGCTGTCATGGACAATAACTTCATTGGCACTTTCGTGTTCATTAACAGTTTGAAGTGGTTTCTTCAGTATCCTGAGGGCAGTACAATACACTTCATAGGTAATCGCTGCATAATGAGGGAGAACATCAAACACAGTAGGCACTTCTGAGTCTCAGGTGATCATCGCCTTACTTTACCGGCTGAACGTGCGGTGTTGAGCTTTTTCTTGGGAGGAGAGATGGTGTATCTGAATTTCATGAACTGTCGTCGTTTCTTCGACCCGTGGTGATGAACCCATGTTTCACCACTGTTACGATATTCGACAAACAACTCTCACGAGCATCCCCATAACGCGCAAGCAGATCGGCACAGATGGTTCTTCGTTGTTCCTTATGATATAGTGTCAGTTGGCGAGGAACCCATCCAACACCGTCCTGTAAGTACCCCAACTAGCCCACGTGTGTGTCAGCACTCGCAACAGAGACGTCCAGTTGTGCAGGGCGGTGTTTGATTATGATCCGTCTATGACTTCGAATGAGCGTGTCTGCACGCTACAACATTGCAGCAGTAACAGCAGTGCGCGGCCGGCCTTCACGTGAGAGATCGGAGACGCTGCACGACCTTGTTGCGATGGTGACAGACGCCTCTCTCAATGGCTTACCATGCTTACGTCCACTGACAGGCTTCCGTACACGCCCTGCAAGTGCCTATTAATATCTGCTATGATCAGGTTTTCCGTCGAAAGAAACTTAATGACTAATCTCTGCTTTCAACGCACCTCCGTTACAGACGCCATTTTGAAGGGTACTTATAGCGCCGTCACCTATTGAAACTTCATGAAACTATAGGAGCTGAAGCGAAAATACTCCACGACGTCTCTAAATAAATACCGCATGTTTTCAACAGAAATTATCCGAGAAAAAAGATTCTGTTGCATTACTTATTTAATGCCCCTCGTATCACCTTTAACAAACATAGTTACGTAAAAAATTTTTGTTCCCTTACAGAAATATACACTGATCAGCCAGAATATTATGACCACCGACCTACTATTGATGTAATCCCGTACAGGCGATAGCAGCGTTACCTGGCGAGAAATGCCCGTAGTTAGACAAACGTACAGTGCACGTAGTATGAGCGTGCTGTCCATGTGCAGAATGGGAAAGGCAAGCAGTCTGTCTGAGTTTGACCGTGGGCAGACTGTCATGGCTCAGAGGCTCAGCACTAGCATTTCGGAACCTGGGAGACTTCATGAAGTGCTGTGTTGAACCAAGGTGCAACCACGTCCGTCCTTACAAATGTCGGACGTAGTATTCTGGCCACACTGGTAAAAGAAGGCAGGAGGAGAGCTGTGGCAGAACTAACATCAGACTTTAATGATGGGCACAGAGCACAAATATATCTGAATTTATAGTCCATGGTCTGATGAATCCCAATTCCCAATATCTTCTTCATCATGCCGACGGCAGGGCGCGAATCAGTTGTCTTTCATAGGAACAGCTATATTGTGGGACAGATAATAAACTAGCGGCGGCTCCATTATGCTCCGGGCAACATTTGCGTGGACATCCATAGGCCCAGTGGAGCTCGTGCATGGCAGTATGACGGCCAAAGTATATCGTACACTGATTGTGGAACATGCACACATCTTCGTGACGAGCAGTGTTTCCCAACGGCAGTAGCACTTTTCCGCAAGATAATGCGCCATGTCACAAGGCCAGAAGTTGCATGGGGGCTTAATTAAATTGAATGCTAATAATTTTAGATTTTTGTCGCTGTATGTCCGGCTACGAAGTCTCGTAACCGGTTGGCCCTGAATAATATTAGTACACAATCTGACTGCATAGAATAACAACAAAGAATGAAAGGACATTCCGTTAACACAATTAATTAAGTCCCCAGCAACTATAAAAGCTACGAAACAACAAAGCACAAATGTATCTGCTCTGTGTGTGGAAGTGTGATTCAACGTACACATCTGGCACGGTTCTACCTCAATAAGGCAAGATATTTTAAACACGATTTACACTGAAGTAATTAAGAAACTAGAAATACTATAATAGCATATAGAAACCACAATTACAGTCTAACGCAAGAACACGAGCCAGATGCTTTGTTGACTGAACCTGTGACCAAGAGGCATAAGACATTTGAAATAATAAAAATTCTTTACCTTCATAACTATGGCAACCTCAGAACTACTACTGCCCTCAGCAACTTCTCAGCTGCAACTGCCAGTGGAGGCGGCTGAATAATACTCTTTGGCGCAATCTCTGGCGCTGTGACTCAGTGCAGCCACCTTTCAAAGTGTGATGGACGGGTTCGAGTAACGCAGTGGCAAGTTCTAATTTACATGCTGGCTGTCCAACTCATCCAATATGATCCCGATCGTACACATCTGGGATGTGATTGAACATTGTGTGAGAACTCGTCGCTCTCTCCACGGAATTTACGGGAATTAGGTGACTTGTGTGTGTAGATGTGATGATAACTCCCTCCAGAGTTCTACCAAGGCCTCATTGCTTCCATGCCATGACGCGCCGCCAATTTTGTCCGTGCCAAAGGTGGACATACCGGCTATTAAGTCCGTTGTCATACTATTCTGGTATCCGCAGTCCCTGACACGCATCGAAATTCTCACGATACAGTATCCTAGAGCAGGTATAACAAAATGACCCCTCATTTGTAGGTGCTCTGTTCTATCAATAGGCTACGCCATTTTCTTTTAGTTCTTCTTGTAGTTTTGTACAGCGTTGTGGAGTGGAAATTTGTTTTGTGCCGGGACTGCAGATATGCAGCTAAAAATAAGAAATAAATTACATAACTTTGCTTTTCCGAGGTGCTGATTAAATCTAAACATCTACCGCTACCATATGAGCGATCATTTAAATATCAGTACTGGCATTACCAAGGAATATGATAGTCATGTTACTGCGCTGTCCCACAGTGGTCCACAATGAAGATCACCGGCCTCTTACGGAAGCCTGCACCTGCAGGATGGCGACCCAAATATCTGTGAGCGGAGAGGAACGAGCGAGTAGAGGCCGAAGACTTTGGGGGTGCGCTATGATAATGAACCGCACCTCCCCGAGACACGGCTTGGAGGGCGGGTCGGTGAGGATCCGCTTTATCTCCGGTCCGCCTGAGCGCCTTCCATTCCCCGGCCTCCTAACCGCTTTGTGCCGACTATCGAATGAGCCGCCGGCGGTCTCTCGATAGGACCCTGGGAGAGGTGCCGCTCTCGCTGAACGAATTGTCGGGACAGAAGGCGATGAAGGAATGATTGCCGTTACGTCGCATGCTTCTTAGCGAACCCGCCTGATTTCTCTAAGAGCTAGTTCTTAAGCAGCTGGCAGGCAAATAGGTATGATATCAACCTATGTCTCTTCATCTTTCCAAACGAATATAAAGAAACGCCGGCCGCTGTAGCCGAGCGGTTGTAGGCTCTTCAGTCTGGAACCACGCGGCCGCTACAGTCGTAGGTTCGAATCCTGCCTCGGGCATGGATGTGTGTGATGTCCTTAGGTTAGTTAGGTTTAAGTAGTTCTAAGCCGTAGGGGGATGATGACTTCAGATGTTAAGTCCCGTAGTTCTCAGAGCCATTTGAACCATTTTTGTAAAGAAAACGGTATAAGAATAAAGAAGCATCTTCCTCAGCCCAAGGAAAATGTGGCTTCCACGCAAAGTCCTGCGCAGTCACCGAGAAACACTACCATCGGGCAAGCGATGTCCTGACAGAAAATGATCTGTACACCATTCCATATCCGTCAATGTAAGCATTATATAAATGCTCACATTGACGGTCATGGAATGACATATACTCTACCGTTATTGTTGCCTAAATTCATGGTATATACGACAATGGCTATACACTGTCAAATCTTTGGAAATCTAGATATAATATTAGGAACCGATACAAGCTTTAACTGGAACGTACATTGGGTAGTGGGCAGTGGAAATTAAGACTTTCGTTTTCCCACAGAATTGCTCTTGCAAATTGGGATGTTACTTGTTCTCCACTGCCATTAATCGAGAAGTCGTCGACTTTGCAGCGCTGTTCAAACATAGTAACGGAAAAAGCACGATGAGGCGTACTGTAAAAAAGAGGACTCGCTATTTGATAAATAGAGATGACAGGATTTGATCGACTGTGTCTTACTAAAAAGGATTCCTTGAGTGTGCTGACGGAAGTTCAATCTTTAGTATGGCTCAATGTAAAGTTTTGTGTTAACAATGATGACAGGGAAAGCATTAGCTGCTAAAGACTCACCAAGTGCTGTGCATCAGGAGACCGACAGAAAACGACTGTCCGGGAAGTGCAGAGATCAATCTTCAATGGGATGTACGTATTAAACTTCACAAAATGGACTTCGTCGACATTCAAGTCCGTAGCTCATGGTCTAGTGACGAGCATTGCTGTCTCTGGATCACAGGGTTCGATTCCCGGCCGGTTTGGGGATTCTTCTCTGCCTGGGGACTGGGTGTTTGTGTTGTCCTCATCATTTTATCATCGTCATTATTTGTGACTGTGGCTAGGTTGGCCTGTGAAACAAATTGGACTATGTAAAATTGGGACTTTGTACGGGCTCTGATGATCTCGCACTTGAGGGCCTCAATAATCAGACATTATCATCGTCACTCAAGATATGTTCAAAACAAACCATTAACTAGCACCATGGACACCAAATAAAAAATAGTGCACCACATTGATCATAAGGAATTGCGCCATTATCATCGAAGGCGAAACGTTCATCTAGGTATCCACTCTTAAAAAACGCATATAGAATCATATTGGTGTAACGGGGTGGTGAGAACTGATGGAAGTTGATGGCATGCAACCGAATGCGAAACAGTCTGTAGTGGAGCTTATCGTGGAACTGGCTATTCTTTAAGGCATAGCTGCAGATAGTGTGATAATACGTTTTATAGACACGAAAAACGCAAACATCCACAGGCTGAATTCATCCAGTGATTCCAGGTGTGCGAATTACAGAGTCACATACTATTCAGGTGGTATGGTTTGCTCTAAGGAAGTGTGATTTTCATACACAGACCAGGAATCAAGTAAAAGCAAGTTATTTTGAGCAGATATTGGCTAAGAGCACTGTTCATACCACAGCTGTAGTTCTCTTACCCATTTTCCCACCCTTGATTGCTGCGACATAGTTCGTTACTGAACTACAAGATCACTCACACTAGAAGGACTCGTAGGAGGCACAACACCTCCCACTTCTCGTAGGACAATGTGTAGTATATTCCAGCCAGTTCGCCATCCCGATTAACAGTCGGCATAATTGTAAACGCATGTGTTAAGACGTGGATATTAGTTGATCTTGATACAATTCTCTTGACACTTCTGATTCCCCGGATTCGTTTCATATGTATTTCCTCTACAAACCCGAACTGTCAGAATTCAAAACATATTTCTTATTGAACAATGGGATAGTTTGTTCATCTCGTCTAGAAATTTTCGGTCGTCGTCACGTTGACGCTTTGCTTGAAATTTCGTTATCTTACGACTTCCAGTTCTCTAACACCGTTTGAAGTTATGCAACAGTCCGTCGCTTCCCTGAAATCACTTTAATCTATGTCGCCCGCAATTCGAGGAGCATAATGTAGTAGGTCACTATCATGCAAATTCTGCAAACTGTATCGAGCATCCATGAAACGCGTAAACACCAATTTTGGGACAAGTTCACCTTTTCCTCTCTTGAACTTTTCGCAATCCAGTACATGATCATATTACTGCGGACTTATTCGAAATCTGTTCATAATTGCTCTTTTACTATGCTGTAGATGGTCTTCCACATACGTAATTCTGTTCAGTACCCGCTTCTTAGACAACGACTGTCCTTTACTGCGTTTCACCGGAGATGTTTGTGACTCCCTGTCCGACATGGATGATGAACGACTTGGCTAGATTGTGTTTTATGGCATTTTCATTTGTTAAGCACGAGTCGTCATCATTGACCTCGCCATGTACATTTCCTGTACAGTCTAGCGTATACGACACCACACATTCCACTGGCAGAAAGAGTAACATTTCGTCTGTCACTTCTTTCTCACTCTGCGAAATCCCACTGTTGTCTGCATCTACATTTATACTCCGCAAGCCACCCAACGGTGTGTGGCGAAGGGCACTTTAAGTGCCACTGTCATTACCTCCCTTTTCTGTTCCAGTCGCGTGTGGTTCGCGGGAAGAACGACTGTCTGAAAGCCTCCGTGCGCGCTCGAATCTCTCTAATTTTACATTCGTGATCTTCTCGGGAGGTATAAGTAGGGGTAAGTAATATATTCGATACTTCATCCAGAAACGCACCCTCTCGAAACCTGGCGAGCAAGCTACACCGCGATGCACAGCGCCTCTCTTGCACAGTCTGCCACTTGAGTTTGCTAAACATCTCCGTAACGCTATCACGGTTATCAAATAACCCTGTGACGAAACGCGCTGCTCTTCTTTGGATCTTCTCTATCTTCTCCGTCAACTCGATCTGGTACGGATCCCACACTGATGAGCAATACTCAAGTATAGGTCGAACGAGTGTTTTGTAAGCCACCCCCTTTGTTGATGGACTACATTTTCGAAGGACTCTCCCAATGAATCTCAACCTGGTACCCGCCTTACCAAAAAATAATTTTATATCATCATTCCACTTCAAATCGTTCCGTACGCATGCTCCCAGATATTTTACAGAAGTAACTGCTACCAGTGTTTGTTCCGCTATCATATAACCATACAATAAAGCATCCTTCTTTCTATGTATTCGCAATACATTACATTTGTCTATATTAAGGGTCAGTTGCCACTCCCTGCACCAAGTGCCTATCCGCTGCAGATTTTCCTGCATTTCGCTACAATTTTCTAATGCTACAACTTCAATGCATACAACAGCATCAACTGCGAAAAGCCTCATGGAACTTCCGACATTATCTACTAGGTCATTAGCAGGCAAATTTGTGATTGCCTGTTATACAATATGCAGGGCGTCGAATACCGTAAACATTACTGATGCCTTGCTATCTTGCGCACAAGGAGATCCTTGTAGGATCTTGAGGGTAACATCCACACAATTCAGTACAAACAAAATATTTTCCTAACGTACAGTCCATTGCAAATTGAGTTTCTAGTGTGACGCACGCACCCACTAACTGTGAAATGTTAGTTGTTATAAATAACGGTAATTTTTTCTTAGCTTAGTCTTAGCTCTCGTTTGTTCCGATATTGCTTTCATGCTCTCAGAACCAGCTCATTCACACTCGTCAGATTAAGCTGTCCCGATTTCCTCGGGATAAAAATGTCATGCCGACTGTCCAATAACGTAACTTCAGCCCAAAACGTTTTCTGTCCGTTGTGTAAAACTTATTTTTGTTGTCTTTAGGAATTATATTATAGCTCTGATACATTTTATCGTTTGAATTTTTGCTTTACTGCGACTTTCATAGTATCACAGAATTTCTATGTTTTGTCTGATTAGTCCCAGTTTTTTAATATACCCGTTCGAATTTAGCCTGTGTTTTTTTTCTTTGTACCCAAATAAATTTTGGTGTACATTTCAATTTCTTTATCTTTCATCTTAGTCTATATGATCTCCTTAAGTATAATTTTGACCTAACACTTTCCTCACTACTGTTCTTTTTCTGTTTTTTTTTCAAAATCTCCCTCGCTGATCAAAATGAGTATTTTAACCCCACAAAGGTAGTCGGTTCGTTGACTGTCATACAGTGACTTTGTTTTGTGTGCTCTGTTGTATTTTCTGTAAGTCTGAAAGCTGTTTCAATCTGTCACAAAGAATTTCGTAAACCATTCTTTTCCTGGCCACCCTCCTCAATTTTGCCGTATAATTTTTTCAGATATCGATTGCCAGGTGTTTCGTAGACATGTATTCTGTTCTCGCGTTATATTTGGGTATCTATACCTTATACTGTTCCTTAAAGAATTTCTATTTGTTTTTGTACTGTCTGAATGTCCTGAAGTAGAATCACCAGTCCGTCTGAAAATGTTAGTCTATCTAAATTTTTGTTCCTACCAATTTGAGTGATGTCTTCATTTGAAACTACGACCTTTGTTTCCACCATTCTTAGAATACCTTCTCCTAGACACAGCTGAAAAGTAATAGAGAGTGATCATCACATTTTTTTCAATCCTGTTTCAGTTTCAAAATGTGCTGAAATGTCTCCCCTGAATTGTACTTCATATTTTATACCCTTTATTATGTCACTAAAAACTGAAATGCTTTTTAGGTCCACTCCTTGATCTTTCAGAATGTGGAAGGGTCGTTTACGGTCCACTGAGTCATAAATTGTTTTAAAATCTACAGATGCACTAAACACTTTCTTGCGATATGCACTTTGTTTCAGCGAATTCCTTTAAGGAGATAACTGTTTAGGGGAGGATCCATTTGTTCTGCAACCTGTTTATATTAGCCTTTTTCGCATTCGAGTTGTCATCTGTACGTGAGGCATTAAGATCATTTTTTTTTTATTTGACAGGAAGGAGAGAAATCCCTCCATATTTATTAACATCAGTTTTGTCCACTTTCCGAAGTAGTGGATGTATCAGTGCGGTTTCCCTGTCATCCAGTAGTGTTTAAGCTCAATTTTATCAGTTCAACAAATGTTTTGTATGATCAATGTAATTGGCTTTAAGGTTTCTGGACCAGCTGGTTACAGGAATACTGAAACAGTCTCGCCTTCAGCAAACGATTAGTCGTTTTTAATGTTTTACGTTTCCTCTTCATTTAGTGCTTGTCAGGCTGGATTATTTACACAATTTTTCGGTGGGAGTCTTTATATAAGCTTAGAGTACTTGGGAGTTTTTAAAAAACATGTTTTTACAAAGCTCTCCGCTAATCTCTCGGCTATTAAAAGGGAATTTCCAAATTTTTCCTTGGAGCAGGGAGTTGAGAGCTGCTACCCATTTATCTTAACTTCACATGTTTTATAAGAATTCCAGGTGACAGTTTTTGGATGTTGCCTTCAATTTAACGGAGCTGACAGTTATCTTATTATATTTTTGTTTGTCTAATTAATTTTGAAACTTTTATTCTATTGGTCAGAGAGTAGTAAGCATAATTTATGATGTTTAATAAACACATGAATGCTGTAAATACACTCCTGGAAATGGAAAAAAGAACACATTGACACCGGTGGGTCAGACCCACCATACTTGCTCCGGACACTGCGAGAGGGCTGTACAAGCAATGATCACACGCACGACACAGCGGACACACCAGGAACCGCGGTGTTGGCCGTCGAATGGCGCTAGCTGCGCAGCATTTGTGCACCGCCGCCGTCAGTGTCAGCCAGTTTGCCGTGGCATACGGAGCTCCATCGCAGTCTTTAACACTGGTAGCATGCCGCGACAGCGTGCACGTGAACCGTATGTACAGTTGACGGACTTTGAGAGGGCGTATAGTGGGCATGCGGGAGGCTGGGTGGACTTACTGCCGAATTGCTCAACACGTGGGGCGTGAGGTCTCCACAGTACATCGATGTTGTCGCCAGTGGTCGGCGGAAGGTGCACGTGCCCGTCGACCTGGGACCGGACCGCAGCGACGCACGGATGCACGCCAAGACCGTAGGATCCTACGCAGTGCCGTAGGGGACCGCACCGCCACTTCCCAGAAAATTAGGGACACTGTTGCTCCTGGGGTATCGGCGAGGACCATTCGCAACCGTCTCCATGAAGCTGGGCTATGGTCCCGGCACACCGTTAGGCCGTCTTCCGCTCACGCCCCAACATCGTGCAGCCCGCCTCCAGAGGTGTCGCGACAGTGTGCTCCCTGCCGCCGTTGGATAAGCAGCTGCTGCAGCAAGTCGTATAACCCTAGCTTACTTATTTGTTAGATAGTTTAATTAATTTCTTTGCGTGTTTTTGGGTACTTGCATTGTTTAATTCATATATTTCGGGCGTATTATAGTATTTGAGGGTTGTAGCATCGCGCCTTAGTACCTGAATAGTGCAAATTCGCGTAGTCGTCTGTCTTCTGTTTTTGTTGTGAACGGCCAGTGTCGGTTGGTCAGTCAGTGTGCTCCCTGCCGCGGTTGGATAAGCAGCTGCTGCAGCAAGTCGTATAACCCTAGCTTACTTATTTGTTAGATAGTTTAATTAATTTCTTTGCGTGTTTTTGGGTACTTGCATTGTTTAATTCATATATTTCGGGCGTATTATAGTATTTGACAGTTGTAGCATCGCGCTTTAGTGTTTACTTCGTAGATTCTTATTTAAATTGCGTGTGAGTTTCGTATAGGAGGTGCAATTTCGAGTTTTAGTTACTGTAATCGTAAATTCAGCAGATTGTAGCGCAGTCGTTAGGCATTTGTACAGGTTAGTTGATACATTCTTTGTGTGTTCCGCTTGCGTTATCTAGGCACGGACTCGTGTTTCAGTAACTGTTGTTAAACATCAATTAGAATGGACAGGGACTGCGATTGCTGTGTTCGGATGAGGGCTGACTTGGCATCCCTTCGCTCACAGCTGCAATCGGCGCTGACTTCGGTCGCGCAGCTTGAGGCTGTTTCCAATGGGCACCACTGTGGGGAGCCGGACTCGGGTATCACGGGGATGTCAACCTCATCCCGTCTGTCCCCAGATCGGTCTGCCGCTGTGGTTGCCCCGGTTGCTGCCAGCAGTGGGGCTGAGCCCTCGCCTGTGGTTGATTGGGAGGTCGTTCCAAGGCGTGGCAGGCAGCGAAAGGCGTCCCCGGAGGCTGATCAGAAAGGCTCCCCGGTGCGTCTGACAAACCGGTTTCAGGCACTGTCTCTGGCTGAGCCAGATGCAGCTGCCTGCCCTGTTTCAGAGGATCATTCTCAGCCTTCAAGGTCCGGGCAATCGCAGAGGGTGGGCTTATTGGTAGTTGGGAGCTCCAATGTTAGGCGCGTAATGGGGCCCCTTAGGGATATGGCGGCTAAGGAGGGGAAGAAATCCAGTGTGCACTCCGTGTGCATTCCGGGAGGAGTTATTCCTGATGTGGAAAGGGTCCTTCCGGATGCCATGAAGAGCACAGGGTGCAGCCAGCTGCAGGTGGTGGCACATGTCGGCACTAATGACGTGTGTCGCTTTGGATCTGAGGAAATTCTCTCTGGATTCCAGCGGCTATCTGATTTGGTGAAGGCTGCCGGTCTTGCTTACGAGATGAAGGCAGAGCTCACCATCTGCAGCATCGTTGACAGAACCGACAGCGGACCTTTGGTGCAGAGCCGGGTGGAGGGTCTGAATCACAGGCTCAGACGGTTTTGCGACCGTATTGGCTGCAGATTCCTTGACTTGCGCCATAGGGTGGTGGGGTTTCGGGTTCCGCTGAATAGGTCAGGAGTTCACTACACTCAGCTGGCGGCTACACGGGTAGCGGAGGCTGTGTGGCCTGGACTTGGCGGTTTTTTAGGTTAGAAGGCCTCGGGAAAGTGTGGGATGGGCTGCAATGTCAAAGGGTGCTTGGCAATTACAGGACGTGCTTGGATCAAGGAACAGTCGGAATTATAGTTGTAAACTGTTGTAGTTGCGCTGGAAAAGTCCCTGAGCTTCAAGCGCTAGTAGAAAGCACAGAAGCTGATATCGTTATAGGTACAGAAAGCTGGCTAAAGCCTGAAATAAGTTCTGCAGAAATTTTTACGAAGTCTCAGACGGTGTTCAGGAAAGATAGATTAGGCAGAATTGGTGGTGGAGTGTTGGTGTCTGTCAGTAGTGGTTTATCTTGTAGTGAAGTCGAAGTAGATACTCCGTGCGAATTGGTGTGGGTGGAGGTTATACTTAACAGCCGAATTAAGTTAATAATTGGCTCCTTCTACCGACCCCCAGACTCCGATGATACAGTTGCGGAACAGTTCAGAGAAAGTTTGAGTCTCGTAACAAATAAATACCCCACTCATACGGTTATAGTTGATGGGGACTTCAACCTACCCTCGGTATGTTGGCAAAAATACTTGTTCAAAACCGGTGGTAGGCAGAAAACGTCTTCCGAGATTGTCCTAAATGCATTCTCCGAAAATTATTTAGAGCAGTTAGTCCACGAACCCACGCGAATTGTAAATGGTTGCAAAAACACACTTGACCTCTTGGCCACAAACAATCCAGAGCTGATAGAGAGCATCATGACTGATACAGGGATTAGTGATCACAAGGTCATTGTAGCTAGGCTCAATACCATTTCTTCCAAATCCATCAGAAACAAACGCAAAATAATTTTATTTAAAAAAGCGGATTAAGTGCCACTAGAAGCCTTCCTAAAAGACAATTTCCATTCCTTCCGAACTGACTATGCGAATGTAGACGAGATGTGGCTCAAATTCAAAGATATAGTAGCAACAGCAATTGAGATATTCATACCTCATAAATTGGTAAGAGATGGAACGGATCCCCCGTGGTACACAAAAAAGGTCCGAACGCTGTTGCAGAGGCAACGGAAAAAGCATGCGAAGTTCAGAAGAACGCGAAATCCTGAAGATGGGCTAAAATTTACAGACGCGCGAAATTTGGCACGTACTTCGATGCGAGATGCCTTTAATAGGTTCCACAACGAAACATTGTCTCGAAATTTGGTAGAAAATCCGAAGAAATTCTGGTTGTATGTAAAGTACACAAGCGGCAACACGCAGTCAATACCTTCGCTGCCCAGTGCCGATGGTACTGTTATCGACGACTGTGCCGCTAAAGCGGAGTTATTGAACGCAGTTTTCCGAAATTCCTTCACCAGGGAAGACGAATGGAATATTCCAGAATTTGTAACACGAACATCTGCTAGCATGAGTTTCTTAGAAGTAGATACCTTAGGGGTTGCGAAGCAACTCAAATCGCTTGATACGGGCAAGTCTTCAGGTCCAGATTGTATACCGATTAGGTTCCTTTCAGATTACGCTGATACTATAGCTCCCTACTTAGCACTCATATACAACCGCTCGCTCACCGATAGATCTGTACCTACAGATTGGAAAATTGCGCAGGTCGCACCAGTGTTCAACAAGGGTAGTAGGAGTAATCCATTTAACTACAGACCTATATCATTGACGTCGGTTTGCAGTAGGGTTTTGGAGCATATACTGTATTCAAACATTATGAATCACCTCGAAGGGAACGATTTATTGACACGTAATCAGCATGGCTTCAGAAAACATCGCTCTTGTGCAACGCAGCTAGCTCTTTATTCGCACGAAGTAATGGCCGCTATCGACAGGGGATCTCAAGTTGATTCCGTATTTCTAGATTTCCGGAAAGCTTTTGACACCGTTCCTCACAAGCGACTTCTAATCAAGCTGCGGAGCTATGGGGTATCGTCTCAGTTGTGCGACTGGATTCGTGATTTCCTGTCAGGAAGGTCGCAGTTCGTAGTAATAGACGGCAAATCATCGAGTAAAACTGAAGTGATATCAGGTGTTCCCCAGGGAAGCGTCCTGGGACCTCTACTGTTCCTGATCTATATAAATGACCTGGGTGACAATCTGAGCAGTTCTCTTAGGTTGTTCGCAGATGATGCTGTAATTTACCGTCTAGTAAGGTCATCCGAAGACCAGTATCAGCTGCAAAGCGATTTAGAAAAGATTGCTGTATGGTGTGTCAGGTGGCAGTTGACGCTAAATAACGAAAAGTGTGAGATGATCCACATGAGTTCCAAAAGAAATCCGTTGGAATTCGATTACTCGATAAATAGTACAATTCTCAAGGCTGTCAATTCAACTAAGTACCTGGCTGTTAAAATTATGAACAACTTCAGTTGGAAGAACCAAATAGATAATATTGTCTGGAAGGCGAGCCAAAGGTTGCGTTTCATTGGCAGGACACTTAGAAGATGCAACAAGTCCACTAAAGAGACAGCTTACACTACACTCGTTCGTCCTCTGTTAGAATATTGCTGCGCGGTGTGGGATCCTTACCAGGTGGGATTGACGGAGGACATCGAGAGGGTGCAAAGAAGGGCAGCTCGTTTTGTATTATCGCGTTATAGGGGAGAGAGTGTGGCAGATATGATACACGAGTTGGGATGGAAGTCATTACAGCATAGACGTTTTTCGTCGCGGCGAGAGCTTTTTACTAAATTTCAGTCACCAACTTTCTCTTCCGAATGCGAAAATATTTTGTTGAGCCCAACCTACAAAGGAAGGAATGATCATCAAAATAAAATAAGAGAAATCAGAGCTCGAACAGAAAGATTTAGGTGTTCGTTTTTCCCGCTCGCTGTTCGGGAGTGGAATAGTAGAGAGATAGTATGATTGTGGTTCGATGAACCCTCTGCCAAGCACTTAAATGTGAATTGCAGAGTAGTCATGTAGATGTAGATGTAGATGAGGCGTGAATGGAGGGACGAATGGAGACGTGTCGTTTTCAGCGATGAGAGCCGCTTCTGCCTTGGTGCCAATGATGGTCGTATGCGTGTTTGGCGCCGTGCAGGTGAACGCCACAATCAGGACTGCATACGACCGAGGCACACAGGGCCAACACCCGGCATCATGGTGTGGGGAGCGATCTCCTACACTGGCCGTACACCTCTGGTGATCGTCGAGGGGACACTGAATAGTGCACGGTACATCCAAACCGTCATCGAACCCATCGTTCTACCATTCCTAGACCGGCAAGGGAACTTGCTGTTCCAACAGGACAATGCACGTCCGCATGTATCCCGTGCCACCCAACGTGCTCTAGAAGGTGTAAGTCAACTACCCTGGCCAGCAAGATCTCCGGATCTGTCCCCCATTGAGCATGTTTGGGACTGGATGAAGCGTCGTCTCACGCGGTCTGCACGTCCAGCACGAACGCTTGCCCAACTGAGGCGCCAAGTGGAAATGGCAAGCCGTTCCACAGGACTACATCCAGCATCTCTACGATCGTCTCCAAGGGAGAATAGCAGCCTGCATTGCTGCGAAAGGTGGATATACACTGTACTAGTGCCGACATTGTGCATGCTCTGTTGCCTGTGTCTATGTGCCTGTGGTTCTGTCAGTGTGATCATGTGATGTATCTGACCCCAGGAATGTGTCAATAAAGTTTCCCCTTCCTGGGACAATGAATTCACGGTGTTCTTATTTCAATTTCCAGGAGTGTATATCCCATATAAATTTATTAATTATTATATCCTTAGAGTTTCAGAAAGCCAGGTAAAGAATCATTTAAGATCATGAAAATGGATTGAATACGTCTAGTTCCTCCAAGAACAGGGTTTCTTCTCAGGAACGAAATGTGGACAGCAATTTGAATATCTGAGTTTCATTATTCAACTATCCTTTCACCACAGCTTCACCCACATGCTAGTTTGACACATGTATTGAACAGATCCTCCCCTCCACCTTCTCTGTCACCTAGTCTTCCCACCCCAATTCTTTGTCCACCTGACCCTCCCACCTCTATTTGTCCATCTCCTCCTTCCAACTCAGCCAGTCTTTTCATCTAGTCCTGCCCCTCTCTTTGTCGAAATTTTCCACCCACTCTCCCTAACAATATCTCCCTCCTCCTCCCTCTCTCCATGTCAATATCAGCCTCTCTATTTCCATATCATCCTCTCTCTTCTCGCTATCCATCTCCTCCTTCACCCTCCACCTCTTCTCCTCACAGTTTCCCTATCCACCTCAATCTCCCTTCTCTCTCATAGTTCATCACCTCCTCCCTCATCTCTCTGCTCAGTCATTCCTGTCCATACATGTACGCTCTGAAGGGCCTACCCTCGCAGCACACCTGTGGTACAGGGCTCCCTACAATTCAGGGATATAAAACACTTTTTACCTGTATGTATACACTACTGGCCATTAAAACTGCTACATCAAGAAGAAATGCAGATGATAAACGGGTATTCATTGAACAAATACATTAAACTAGAACTGACATGTGATTACATTTTCGCACAATTTGGGTGCTTAGATCCTGAGAAGTCAGTACCCAGAACAACCACCTCAGGCCATAATAACGGCCTTGATACGCCTGGGTGTTGAGTTAAAAAGAGCTTGGATGGCTTGTACAGGTACAGCTGCCCATGCAGCTCCAACACGATGCCACAGTTCATCAAGAGTATTGACTGGCATATTGTGATGAGACAGTTGCTCGGCCACCATTGACCAGACACTTTCAATTGGTGAGAGATCTGGAGAATGTTCTGGCCAGGGCAGCAGTCGAACATTTTCTGTATTCAAAAAGGCCTGTACAGGACCTGCAACATGCGGTTGTGCATTATCTTGCTGAGATGTAGGGTTTAGCAGGGGACGAGTGAAGAGTAGAGCCACGGGTCGTAACACATCTGAAGTGTAACGTCCACTGTTCCAAGTGCCGTCAATGCGAACAAGAGGTGACCGAGACATGTTGTAAGTAGGCTGTTTAGGTTTTTTTTATTGGTAACGCCGCCGCCACGTAGCGCTCTGTATAAAAATCACTGACTGTGCCGTGTGCAATCTGTGGCTGGTTGGCATTGTTGTAATACTCGCCATTGTAGTGTTGGGCAGCGGCAGCTGGATGCTAACAGCGCGTAGCGTTGCGCAGTTGGAGGTGAGCCGCCAGCAGTGGTGGACGTGGGGAGAGAGATGGCGGAGTTTTGAAATTTGTAAGACTGGATGTCATGAACTGCTATATATATATTGACTATTAACGTAAATACATTGTTTGTTCTCTATTAAAATCTTTCATTTGCTAACTATGCCTATCAGTAGTTAGTGCCTTCAGTAGTTTGAATCTTCTATTTAGCTGGCAGTAGTGGCGCTCGATGTATTGCAGTAGCTTGAGCAACGAAGATTTTTGTGAGGTAAGTTATGTGTGAAACGTATAGGTTAATGATAGTCAGGGCCATTCTCTTGTAGGGATTACTGAAAGTTAGATTGCGTTGCGCAAAAAAAATATTGTGTGTCAGTTTAAGCACAGTCTTGTAAAAATTTTTCAAAGGGGACGTTTCATATGTCGACCCTTAGCCAAGGATACCTTACTGGAATCTTCTGATTTTTTCTTGTAGTTTGTGTAATTAATGTAGATTTTGTTTATTGCTAGTGCGTAATTGTAGAGAGATTCTCCTTTGTAGTTGCAGTCTTTCATTGTTGTACAGTAAAACAGTTGTGGCATGCATGTAGATTTGCACCAAGTATTTCGCAGCTGCGCTTGCAATTAACTAAATATTATTTTCAGTGCTATGTTAATGTGTTCTCTTATTTTTGTTCTTCAAATTGTGTTTTTCTGTGTTGTCGTGTGAAAAATTGTGACAATAATGGCGTGTGAAAAACGTAACACTAGGCTCCAAAGTAAACTGAGAAATGACAGTGAAGACGAAAGCAGTGTGTTAGCGTCACCATGTAATGAATTCACTAACGTTCAAAGTAGTAATTTGGTAATAGCGCATAGGGAAATGGAGCGGGCTGCAAATAATGGTGTAGGCAGTGAAACAATTAGTGAACAGGGAAGCATTATCGATCGGTCGGTCGGCAACAGCTCGCCTCACGATTCCGAAATGACAAGACACAATCTTGCAAATACTGTAGATTCAGATTTTGCGTCCTCACCGTTTTCTCAAATAAATCAGGACACATTTTCTGTTTTTCAAACTGCGAATATTGGCGGTTCAAATGCATTGCCGAATAGCACTAAGGAACATGTTTCAGACACCAGTGCACTGTTATTACAATTAATGCAACAAATGGGACAAAAGCTTCAAAAGTTAGACACAATGGAACAAAATCAGAGACAAACACAGCAACAGTTGGACACAATGGAACATAATCTTCAAAAGTTAGACACAATGGAACAAAATCAGAGACAAACACAGCAAAAGCTTCAAACATTAGACACAATGGAACAAAAGCTTCAAACGTTAGACACAATGGAACAAAAGCTTCAAACGTTAGACACAATGGAACAAAAGCTTCAAAAGTTAGACACCACACTTGAACAAACACGTGAAGATTTAACTAATTAGTTACATAACATCGAATCGAAATGTCAAAAAGTCTGTAATGACGTAAAAACACAAATTTGTGAGCATTTCCAACCTATTTTTTTGTGGCATGAAAATGCATTACAGAATCACGAATCAGCCATAAAAGAACTGCAAACTATTGTTCATGAAAATCATGAGACCTTGCAAGCTAAAATTGACTCAGTTGCATCTACCGATTCGGTTACGCAACTTGCAAAAACTCAAGCGAACTTAAAGGACACAGTAGATACTCTGAAAATTGGTTCAGAAAGACACACAGAGGAAATAATTTCACTGTCGGATAAAGTAGCCGAACTTTCAGATCAGTTCACTAACTTATCTACGAAGGTAGATGATGATCTCAATGACACAAAACCTGTAGCCTTCACTGACACTGAAGAGTATGAACAAATTAGCAAATTCAAACAGAATCAAAATCAAATCAACACAGTACAAAAGAGAAATGCGGGAAGTACAAGATCAGTTGGCTCAAGTAATACAAGAATTACATATTTCAGAGGACACTCGCGCCCCAGTATGGGAAGAGGGATATAGCAATACAGAACAACCACAAAATAATAACACAGGGCATTTCGGAAATCATGAAAGTAATTGGCAAGGTGCACCGAATTTTGAGATGGAACCGCCGAAACGACGTAACAATGACCGATATGCTACCCGCCGACACGATGATTTTGACTATAAGCTGTTCATTACTGCACGTAAATTCAAAACATTTAAGAATTCTGGCAACGACATTCATCCACAAGCGTGGCTCCATCATTTCTCTCATTGTTTTCCTCCCAACTGGTCATTAGAACACAGATTAGAATTTATGTGTGGCTACTTAGAGAATGAACCAGCTGTAAGAATGCGATCGGTCATTCACGATTGCCACAGTGAAGGAGAATTTTACCATGCCTTCCTCTCAGCATATTGGTCCCAAGCCACACAAGACCGAGTAAAACATAGCATCATAATGATGAAACATTTCGAACAATCCGAATTTTCCAGTCTTGTCAAATATTTTGAAGACATGTTACATAAGAATCAGTATCTTTCAAACCCATACAGCCCCTCAGAAGTCATCCGCATTTGCTTAATCAAATTACCTGAACATTTACGACAGATTATTTTAGTAGGACGATGCAAAGACGACATTGAAGCTTTTCAGGGACTGTTACAAGAACTGGAAATTGACACTGACAATCGCGGAACGCGAAAACAGGAACACAACAATTACAGGTCACACCTGTCACAATTCCGCGATGGCAGAAATAATACACGACAAGGCTATTCGTACAACGTAAATCGTGACCAAAACGGACACCACCCGTATGACAACCGTTGGCAGAGTAGTAATTATTACAGGGAAAGATCACCTCTCTGCGGTAATGACTATCACAGAGACTATCAGAGAAACAGACAATATGGAAACCAAAATAATTATTATCAAGGGAGACGGAATAACTTAAGACGCAACGGTCCAGCGCGCAGTTACGATTCAGGGAGAAATTCTCCACCACGTGACCGACAAGAAAGAAACTATGGAATCTACCGACATGACGACAGACGATATGATCGTAACGATAGACCTGAATTGCATCAGAACTGGCGGGATTCAAACAGAGCAGGACCCTCTCGACAAGGTGAATTTGTAGAAGTTAGGTCTCCTAATCCAAATAACGATGCGCGCCAACAAAGAAACAGACAATGACTCGCACCGCAGGCAGCCGCGTGCGCCGGCTGGCTCAGAGAAAAATAACATAAGCTAACCTTGAGCAAAATTCCAGTGTTCCTTACCGACGTAATCACATGATAATTGCTTTTCAGTTGACAGTCTGCGTACTAGGAAGAGTGAAGGTTTACACCACATTTCACATGTAAAACCGTTTATTGAAATATAATCAGCTTTTTAACTTTGTCTTTGCCATAAAATTTTTCACTTCACGTTACTAGTATGCTTTGTCAGACTTAGAAACTGTTAACATGCAACAATGTTTTGAAGTTCACTATCCAGTCTAGAACCTACGGAACATATTTAGACAGTATTTGCGAGTGCATTGTTATAGTGAACAGACATCCCTGTGTTATTTCGTGTGTACATTCTTGCTTGTCAGTTGCACTATTATGTAACGACTATAAGGCTCACATGCTTAGAACATTTACCAGTATTGCTAATGAGATTTTAATGCAACATTTTGGTTTACTTGAAAATACATTCTGGATTTAAAGTACTTTCTGTGAGATACCAGATGATACAGTGGTTAGTTTATGTGACAGCTACACGATTTTATCACGACGCTACTAATGAGTGACAATTAACAATGTTGCTTTTGCAGTTTATCTTTTTTATATCTGCACAGTTTTTCTGGATGTTTCTGGAAAGTAAAACATGTTTTAGTAGTAACTTTTGTGGTATAGTTACAATGAGACAGCATTTTCTGTAGCACAACAATACGTTACAGTACAGTACTTACTTCATCACGGCAATAAGCGTAGTAACAACGATATCTATACGCAAAGCATTTCAATTTCGTTTATCATGAGGTAAGTACATTGACTTCTGCAGAACTTAGCTTTCGGAGGACAATAACTACGACACTTCCACAGAGATTGTCTTACAGCAAGACGCACATTTAGCGCTACAGGACACACATTAAACTATTTATTTTTCAACATATTTGAATTACAAAGAAAGTTTTCCGTGATACATTCCACTCCATTGCTGTAATCTGTAACACCTGAGGATATAATTACATTAATCCTCAGGGGGGTACACGCTTACTTTGTGTACCATGTGTTTGGCAAGCACAAGGAGCAGTAGTTAATATGGTATTTGCTTATACAACTTTACACATCGGTACCATATTTCTCTAAAACATAAATTACACAGCTATCTGGTCATTTAACTGAGAGAGACAAACATTTACTTTACTACATCAGTGACAGATGTTTACGTAATTACACCATTGGATAACTTCACACTTACGAAGTTGTATTTTGTGAACTGTTCATATATTTTCGGAACCATTGTGATGCTATGAGAGCTTTGAATGACATATTTGGTATGAAATCATGATTTTTAAAGTACGTTTGAGGTAGATGACACTTTTGACATGAGCAGTGAATTTTTTTAGGTTTTGAAATTATTGGAGGAAGCTACGACGATTTTGAGAATTTGACTGAGGTGTTATGTTATTATTACGACGACGATGTGAATTATGCTGCTGAAGTATGCTTAAGCTGATGCTATATGAGTTATTCGGTTATGCTACATATCTGTTATGATGACATATTGAAGAAGTGTCGACGAATATACATATGTGTAATAAGGTAAGGAATAATAAGCAGTGGTTAGGGACTCTGGTTTGTGAAAAAGGATGTTGGAAACCAAGAATCGTACTTTAAGAGTTATGAAATGTGTGTATACGCGTGAATGTATCACAAGGCTGCCAAAAATTTTTGGACACTGTTATATTAATAGAATTTTGTTTCTACAGATGTGTAGCGCATATTCTTGACCTGTGAAATTTTTTACATTAGACTGCCACTGTAACGGAAACTAGTGACGTAAATATTTCGTTAAGACAGTTAAGTGACCACCTGCACGTAATGCGTCGTGGGCACCCAGCTGCGTGACAACCACCTGACAAAAGAAAGCCATTAGTGTGTGCCTTTCAGAGGCACAGGTAAAAAACAGGACATTATCCTCTCTATTGACATTCCCTTGTAGAAAGCACCGCAAATACGACACGCTCATTACTGAGAAAGATACTTACATCTGACACCTGATTATAACCAACGTCTTTCTACGAAAGTTGAGAGAATTCTACTAACTTATAAAATGTCGCATGACTATTGAATGATATTTTTACGCTTTGTCCATAGTTGCTTATTTCATTTGATATCTGTTTTCCAGCTGAGTTGCAGCTTTGGTTTTATAAAATTAAATGCATTTGCTAATGTGAACACTTTCTGTCGACAGATCTATTAAATAATTATTTTATGATCCACATTCTGCGAAAAAGGAGCTCTTGGAATGGAAAGAGCAATAAGAAGCGACTAATAACAGTAACTGTATATATAATTTTCTTTTCAAGTACTTGGTAATTTATTTCATTGAATAAGTAGTGGTGCACCATTTTAATTATATAGACATTAAGATGTGAATATACATTTCCCTTATCTGCATTGTTGTCTTTAGCGTAATATTTTTTCTGCTTGAGCTTTGTCATGTTTAGGTATAATTTATAGCATTTGCTGCTGCTGCTATGTGCCATTCATAGTGCTACTGAATGTCACTTTCTATTACTAGGTTAAGCCAATTTTTTTACTGATTTATTTTTCTTGTTTGCTGCGCATTGCCTTATATTAGTTGTAATATTGCTGCCTTTTTTTGCCAATTTCCATTTTCTGACATTGCTGTTTGTGTAAATTGTTTTGTGCTGCTGCATTGCCTCATCCCTTAGTTAAACATCTGAGCTCAGTAGATATAAGTTAGCTTAAGAGGGGATAGCCTATATAAGAGAATGATTTGCGATGGATTGGAAGAAATGCATTGAAAAGTTATACGAAAAAAGTACAGAAATCAGGTATAGATAGGACTTTTTGGAAATAATGAAGAACGAAGGGAGATCTCCGAGAAGTAAAGAAAGTTTTGTTTGCAATATACTGCAGTAAAACAAACCCCTGTCCTTTCCTTGTGTTATCCCACTATGTGTTTGTGTACCCTTGTGTATTTATGTTCTTCCTATCTTTATATGTTTATCTGATAAGACTTATGTTGCAGAATTTTTCTAATACTAAGCTACATTCACTATGATGAGGAATACTGTTATCCTCAAATATAATTTGAATTAATAACATGTTATTTACTTTGTAAAGATGTTTACACATTATTTATTCTGTTTTGTTCTAATGCTCATGTGTGAAGTTGATGTTTCAAAAGTTATTCTGATCTTTTATGTATGTACTTATGTCGTAATTTTTGTAACACTGATGTATTTGCTATTTCGATTCTTTTGTAAAGCCTATACTGCTGCAAATGTTATCTGTAGTGTTATGTTCTTTAAAGATGTATTTTGTACCTTTGTTATTGTATTCTTATGTTATAAAATTGTAATTGACACCAGTTCATCAAATTTAGTAACTTGTAAATTACATTTCACTGCACACATTTCTGTTGGTCATAGTATATGGACAATATGTGAGAAGTAGGGACTGGTAGTGTTTGCACGTGTGTTCATAATTCAGTAAGGGACTGGATAACAGCATTGCTGGTTCTAAGGACAATTCCAAAAACTTTGTGAGTGGACAAGTGGTGAGTTATGGACTTGCTATGTTATCCGCAAGACTCATGCATGGTGATTGTGCGCCTGCACAGTCAAACAGATGGCTGCTGGCCATCTCTACAAGGACTACAGTGGGTCTGCATCTTTGATGGCCCACCAATACCATTATTTCTACAAGGACTGCAATGGGTCTGCATCTCTGGTGGCCCACCAATACCGTAATCTCTACCAGGACTACAGTGGGTCTGCTCTGTGATGACCTACCTACCAATAGTCTTCAACTTCGACTGACTCTGCTGTGGGTTTGCTCTGTTGTGGCCCATTACCTGTCTGCATGTCAAGAGTCAGCACAGTCTTTCCGTTGGAAGGACAACACTACTTCTTCAAGACTGCTTAGAAATCCACTACTTCCAAGTGCAATTTCTTTTATTGCTCAGACTCTGAGAAAAACACTGCAATTTTACTGTGATGAACGATCAGGACTGTCTTTATAGACTGTGAGAAAATTTTAGCTTTTGACCAACATTGTATCGATAAGTGTGTGCATTTCATTTCTTTGTCATTGTAATTATAAAAAAAATTTTCAAATCTGTATTGGCCACTGCCCAAAACAATTTGTAAATTTTTTTGTGGGGAGCATAGGGGCTATGTAAGTAGGCTGTTTAGGTTTTTTTTATTGGTAACGCCGCCGCCACGTAGCGCTCTGTATAAAAATCACTGACTGTGCCGTGTGCAGTCTGTGGCTGGTTGACATTGTTGTAATACTCGCCATTGTAGTGTTGGGCAGCGGCAGCTGGATGCTAACAGCTCGTAGCGTTGCGCAGTTGGAAGTGAGCCGCCAGCAGTAGTGGACGTGGGGAGAGAGATGGCGGAGTTTTGAAATTTGTAAGACTTGATGTCATGAACTGCTATATATATATTGACTATTAACGTAAATACATTGTTTGTTCTCTATTAAAATCTTTCATTTGCTAACTATGCCTATCAGTAGTAGTGCCTTCAGTAGTTTGACTCTTTTATTTAGCTAGCAGTAGTGGCGCTCGCTGTATTGCAGTAGCTTGAGCAACGAAGATTTTTGTGAGGTAAGTGATTTGTGAAACGTATAGGTTAATGATAGTCAGGGCCATTCTCTTGTAGGTATTACTGAAAGTCAGATTGCGTTGCGCAAAAAAAAATATTGTGTGTCAGTTTAAGCACAGTCTTGTATAAATTTTTCAAAGGGGACGTTTCAATGTAACCAATGGCACCCCATAGCATCACGCCGGGTGATACGCCAGTATGGTGATGACGAATACACGCTTCCAATGTTCGTTCAACTTGATGTCGCCAAACACGGATGCGACCATCATGATGCTGTAAACAGAACCGGGATTCATTCGAAAAAAATGTTGTTTTGCCATTCGTGCACCCAGGTTCGTCGTTGAGTACACCATCGCAGGCGCTCGTGTCTGTGATGCAACGTCAAGGATAACCGCAGCCATGGTCTCCGAGGTAATATTCCATGCAGCTGCAAACGTCGTTGAACTTTTCGTGCAGATGGCTGTTGTCTTGCAAACGTCACCATCTGTTGACTCAGGGATCGAGACGTGGCTGCACGATTCGTTACAACCATGCAGATAAGATGCCTGTCATCTCGACTGCTAATGTTACGAGGCCGTTGGGATCCAGCACGGCGTTCCGTATTACCGTCCTGAACGCACCGATTCCATATTCTGGTTACAGTCATTGGATCTCGACCAACGCGAGCAGCAATGTCGCGATACGATAAACCGCAATCACGATAGGCTACAATCCGACCTTTATCAAAGTCGGAAACGTGATGGTACGCATTTCTCATCACAGCAACGTTTCACCAGGCAACGCCGGTCAACTGCTGTTTGTGTATAAGAAATCGGTTGAAAACTTTCCTCATGTCAGCACATTGTAGGTGTCGCCACCTACGTCATCCTTGCGTGAATGCTCTGAAAAGCTAATCATTAACATTTCACAGCATCTCCTTCCTGTCGGTTAGATTTCGCGTCTGTAGCACGTCATCTTCATGGTGTAGCAATTTTAATGGCCAGTAGTATATATATATATATATATCCTGTTTACATACATGTGCAAGGATTTATCATAAGAATCTCAATGCCTTCCAGACCTAACATGACGATAAGAATGAAAAACTCTGAAGTTACTGCAAGTTTCAACGCAAATAGATTTTGTGAAAAATCATTGTTTTTAATACTCAGAGTTCAAAATATACACAGCTGAAAAGTAGCCCTTCTTCCATAGATTTTAAAAGTCTGAAGTAATAAGTTTTGGCCTTCGTAACTACTACAGTCATTAACGATACATTAAATAGTACAAAATATGAAGTTCAGGACTAGAAATTTCAGAACATTGTGAAATTAAGATAAGACTAAGATAAGGAGATGATCTGCCTTCATTACTTTCCAGTTCTGTCTCAGAAAAAGAAATCCAGAATTGATGAAAACTTTAATTGTTTCTTACAACCTACAAATCAATCACATTAGGAACACTTAATATTGGGATAGACTGTTTAGCTTTTACAGACTAGTTGGTTATTTTGTCAGAATATACTCAAACAACTCAAAATAAATATAATTTCTTATAGAAACAGTAGAAAGGAAAGGTCTCTAAATCTTATTTGAAGAGAAATCATGTTTCTAGCAATAATATGGTCACCAAAATCCTTGAAATTGAATAGAAAAAGTGGACAGAGTTTCTTATTTCAAATGCTATTCAAGAGACTGGCCTATACAAGACTTGTTGTGAAATACGTTGCCGCAATATGTAGATAGTCTCCAGTGTTACAAAGGAAATTTACAATAAAATATGAAGCTCAAAATACACTGAGAAATAACAACAGTTTCATGAAACTGTAGAGCCTTTATGCATAGGAAATATTCGTCTTATATACAATTAAATTTAAAAGAGTAAATAAAAATGGTCAAAAAATCTTTGCGACAAAATACTGAAGAAGGAACATGCAGATTGACAGCAAATAATGAAATTCGTAAAATGTAAAAAAAAATTATATGAGGTTATTGAAAGAATGAAAGCATCATTACTATGTAGATACCTTGCTGAATTATGTGAAACCTGCTGTAGAGCTAAAACCAAGACAAAAATATGAATCTTAGCAATGAAAGTGACTTTAAAGTGATGCAGGGAAAACACAACATAGAATACAAGATTGCGAAAATATTTTGTTGAGCCCAACCTACATAGGTAGGAATGATCATCAAAATAAAATAAGAGAAATCAGAGCTCGAAAAGAAAGGTTTAGGTGTTCGTTTTTCCCGCTCGCTGTTCGGGAGTGGAATTGTAGAGAGAGAGAATGATTGTGGTTCGATGAACCCTCTGCCAAGCACTTAAATGTGAATTGCAGAGTAGTCATGTAGATGTAGATGTAGATGTAGATGTAGATAGCACTATAATCTTCGCTGAAAAGTCTCATGCGTGTATCACTTCAATCACTTGGTCTGAAAAGAGGAAAAGAGCAAATTGAAAGAAATGTAGTCATACTTAGTTGCTCTTTGTTGAACATTTCGTAGCCCCTAAACGTCAATAATAATAATGACAAAAATACATAAAACGTATTTAAGAAACTCTTGCCAATATTATTACTGGAGACCTCTGCTAACAGGTCTAATTTACAGAGCAGTGAATTAAAACAGTGACACCACGAAAGAGGCAAGTAATATACTTGGATGTGTAAATGATTAGTATTTCACAGCAAACGAGTAACTTCTCAATCTGAAATTGGATTTGAATTTTGGTTGTTTGTGAGGAAATAGTTTATGGCTCACGTAGAAGGAGAAACGTCTACCAACAAGTGTCGCAATTCGATTGTTATGCTATTGTGGCCCGTCAGGAGTACTGTGTGTAGCTTCTCGATATTGCTGGTCACTTCAATCAGGATCTGCTGCCTGTCATGAGAGTGTGGAACCTATACCCAATGCAAGGCAGATATCAACATTCCATGCGGTTAGCTCTCGTGAGAATCGGCTAATGTTTGTTTTGTTGCGTAGGTTTGTACAGTCATGTCACATACCTTGAGTGAGAAAATAAGTTTGTTTACAGTCAGATATGGGCCCACTTAGACACAGCGATAATGTCTTCAGCTCCTTTGACTGTCCATGCTCCAGCTATATTTTCGGATTCCTTCGACACTGTAGCAGAGCGTTGCGCGTCGACTGTTGTGCACCCAACGACATCATTGGACAATGGAATTGCAGCATCTCGGCTTTTCGGACGAGTCCCACTTCTGTGTATAGCATCCGTTGGTCTTATCTGTGTGGGAGGACTCCATACTGTAGCCGTTATCCACATACTGGCCCAGTAGCTGTCGTGATAAGATGCATTGGTGCTTGGTTCACAACACGATCACGTCTGTTTTGCGTAGCGGGTAATCTCGAACGCACCCATTCGATATCCGACTTGTTGAGGTGGGTGAATTTTCCCTATCTTCGAGTTTCCCAATGACGTATTCTATCTACAGGGTCATGCTCGTTACCCATGCTGTCCGGACCTAATTTAATACAGAATGCGTTAGGCTACCATAATGCTCAACATATTATCAGATCTATTACCTTCTGAAATCACCTGGTTAGCTACCACTCGCCAGACACAACGAATTCTAAGCTCTTTTATATAACTGAAACAGCATGGAATGACGTTGCCGTGTATGTCATCCTGATTCATGGCGACATGGGGCCCAGGGCTGTTAAGGCTATGGAAGCTCCTAGAGACGGTGGGTCTGAGTTCTAAAGTGCTTCAAAATCACCGACAAATTTAATGATTCATTCTTCCTATTTTGCTCTACGCTCAGAAAATTTCAAATCTTGTTACTTGCCATCCCTTCTGGAGTGGAAATTTTAATGGCCACCAGTGGATGTTCTTAGTTGATATTCGTATGTGCGCTGTAAACTGTGGAAACTGCATTTATCACTATATCTAGATCTATATCTACTTTAGCGACAATTAAAGATAATACAGTAATCAAATGGAAAATATCACTATTAAAATATATACCATCTGATGCAATTTAAACCGGTGCTCCTATGCATGTACTGTATGGGCGTTAGTGTGGATCTTGTGCGTAGAAAGCGTATGTCAGAGCTGCACATACTTGAGTTACGATGATGGAATCATCAACTATAAACTTCAGTAGTGTACTGTCGTTGTCGATGGTGCTGTGGGCGATTGTAACAGAAGCTATTGTGCTGTGGCACACTGGGAAAGAGGAACGAGTGCTGTTGCAGGACGTAACATGCTAAGTGCATGCCAGTATGAATCACACGCACCACTGTGTGGATCATTCATAATCTCAATAGCACACGAACACACTCATTAAGTAGAAAAAACATGATCATCACTTCAGCGACTTGCTTGTCACCAAACTACCGCAGTTATCCTACTGAGGAAAGGTGAACTAGAGCTTAATGTGAAATAATAATAGTGTGTTACTCCTGGTGACTCCTCACTTAGTTGAGAGGTGAAGGCTAGATTAAAATTTTCTTGATGGTCCGACTGGAGTAAGACCCCAAGACCTCTCAGTTTCCAGGCACGCTCTTTACCACTAGACTTCCATGCTCGACTTCTGATATATGATAAAGACATTCTAAGAGAAGTGAAGATCTTTTCCTGTCTAGTAGATCTCAATGGTTACACATTCATAGCATTTCACAGTAAGTAAAAATGATTCATTGGCAACTAAGGGACCGATGACCATAGCAGTCTGGTCCCTTTAATCCCACAAACCAACCAACCATTGGCAACTAATTGCAGCACAACCAATCACCTCGACTGTCTCTCACCGGGTATTTTACTGTTGTAGAAATGCACAGTAAGGATAGGGTGTGAGCAGCTCTGCTCGAATTCTTCCAGTAGTGTTAACACAACCACTCTGTATCTCCCAACTGTTATTAAATTGTCCAAATGTCTATCTGTATCAGAATGGAAACTTATATCTAAACATCGTACAGTGGTAACACAATTACATATCACAGACCACTCTATTCAAAACTCCACTGTTATCAGAGCAATGTGAGCCTTCCTTTACAGGGAGTTTCAAAAAAGTGCATTCGAAAATGAAAATTGTTCAGATGTGGGCCATTCTGTTGTACAAAAGCCACCGGTCCTCTTTTGACACTGCAAGAGGTAGTTAGTGTTGCTATCTTTAATTCTACGCATCCAGGAGCCTTGTTTCTCAAAGAAGCAGGAACTGATGCCAACATACCACGCTAAACATGGATTTGGTCTTTCTCTGGACCTCCTCGACCAATTCCTCACGCATTAAACGCTAATTGAAATACTGTATTACTCCAATGTGCACTCCGTGTACATACCGGTTGGAGTCATTCCAGATGTGGAAAGGGTCCTCCCGGATGCCATAAAGACCACAGGGTGCAGCCAACTGCCGGTGGTGGCTCACGTCGGTACCAATGATGTGTATCCCTTTGGATCAAAAGAGATTCTTTCTGGGTTCGAGCGGCTAACAGAAGTGGTGAAGGCTGCCAGTCTTGCTTGCAAGATGAAACCAGAGCTGACAATTTGCAGCTTAGTCGATAGCACATCTGGTACAGAGCCGAGTGGAGGGCTGAATCAGAGGCTCAGACGGTTCTGCGAACGTGTAGGCTGCTGATTCCTCGACTTGCACCAAAAGGTGTTTGGGTTTCGGGTTCGGCTGAATAGGTCAGGTGTCCATTATACGCAGGAGGCGGCTACACGGGTAGCAGGGGCTGTGTGGCGTGGACTGGACCGTTTTTTAGGTTAGAGGGTCTCGGGAAAACACAAGAAGGGCTTCAGTCACAAAGGGTGCAGGCTGAACACAGGAAAAACGTAGATACAGGAACCATTGGTATGTTGTTGTTGTGGTCTTCAGTCCTGAGATTGGTTTGATGCTACTCTATCCCGTGCAAGCATCTTCATCTCCCAGTATCTAATGCAACCTACATCATTTTGAATCTGTTTACTGTATTCATCTCTTGGTCTCCCTCTACGGTATTGATATAACACTTGTAAATTGTCATAGCTGTGTTGGGAGAGTACCAGAGCTCCAAGCGCTAATAGAAAACACTGATGCTCAAATCGTTATAGGCACTGAAAGCTGGCTAAAACCGGATATAAGCTCAGCCGAAATTTTTGCGAAGAACCTAGCGGTGTTCCGAAAGAATAGGCCACACACAGTTGGCGGAGGCATGTTTGTTGCTGACAAAAGTAGTTTTAACTTGTCGCGAAATTGAAGTAGATACATCCTGTGACTTAGTATGGCAGAGGTCATTGTTGGCAACTGGAATAAAAGAATAATTGGATCCTCTTAGCGACCTTCCAGTTCTGACAATACATTTGCTGAAAAGTTCAAAGGAAACTTGAGTTTGATTTCAAACACATGCCCGACTCATACGATAATAGTTGGTCGTGATTTTAATTTACCCTCGATATGTTGGCGAAAATATTCAATTCCGGAGGTACGCAAAAAATATCATCCGAAATAGTGCTAAACGCATTCTCTGAAAATTATTTCGAACAGTTAGTTCATGAGAGAGTAAACGGTTGTGAAATCACACTTGACCTCTTAACAACAAATAATCCTGAGTTAATAACGAGCATCGAAACCGATTCAGGGATTAGTGAACATAGGGCTGTTGTAGCAAGATAGAATATTGTAGTCACCAAATCCTCGAAAAATAAGCGAAATCAAAAAAGCAGATAAAAATTCACTTGACGCCTTCCTGAGAGACAATCTCCATTCATTCCAAATTAATAATGTAAATGTAGACCTGATGTAGCTTCAATTCAAAGAAATAGTATCGGCACCTATTGAGAGATTTGTACTAAATAAATTAACAAACGACGGACCTGATCCTCCTTGGTACACAAAACGTGTTAGAACACTGCTGCAGTGACAAAGAAACAAACATGCCAAATTTAAACAGACGCAAAATCCCCAAGATTGGCTGTCTTTTACAGAAGCTTAAAATTTAGAGCTGACTTCAAAGCGAGATGCTCATAACAGTTTCCACAACGAAACTTTGTACGTAACAATCATAAACAACCGTTCGCTCGAAGAACGATCCGTATCCGAAGACTGGAAAGTTGCACAGCTCACACCAGTATTCAAGAAAGGTAGTAGGAGTAATCCACTAAATTACAGGCCCATGTCGTTATCGTCGATATGCAGAAGGATTTTAGAACATATATTTTTTCGAACATAATACGGTCTATTGACACACAGTCGACATGGGTTTAGAAAACATCTTTCTTGTGAAACACAACTAGCTCTTTATTCACATGAAGTGCTGAGTGGTACTGACAATGGATTTCAGATCGATTCCGTACTTCTGGATTTCCGGAAGACTTCTGACACTGTGCCACACAAGCGGCTCGTAGTGAAATTACGTACGTGCTAATGGAATATCGTCTCAGCTATGTGACTGGATCTCTGATTTCCTCTCAGAGAGGTCACACTTCGTTGTCTTTGATGAAAAGTCATTGCCTAAAACAGAAGTGATTTGTGGTGTTCCCCAGCGTAGTGCTATAGGCCCTTTGCTGTTCCTTATCTATATATTTAATTTTATTTTGACAACCAGTTTCGGCAATTCGACACGCCACCTTCCGGTCCCATAAGCACAATGTAAGCCATTCGGTCAGGTGCTGTCAAGCCTTCGAAGGAAGCACTCTAAATAAGAATTCACGGCAACCAGATAATGATAGCTCCAGTATGCCATTATCGATCAGTTTGAATGTCTGTATACGGTGTGCATATGGAGCCTGAAGATGACATATCGAAGTGTGAAACTGGTTATGAAAATAAAATAACTTATGAAATTACACGACTTTTTGGTGTTTTTTCCTGAAAATATTGACCAGCCACTGTCTCGCATCCACAATGGATTCACAGAAATACTTCTTAAGTCTGAGGGTGTTTTGCCTGTCACACACATCTTGCACACCAGACGAAAGAGTTCTTATGGATGGCTGTCCCAAGGCTATCAGTAGTTCTGATGGAATGTCGTCTAATCCCGCAGCCTTGTTACGACTTACGCCGCACAATGTTCTGTCAAATTCCTCTCTCAGCATCGAATTCCTGATCTCATCTGCATCTTCTTCATTGTCTATAATATTGCCCTCAAGTTCATCTCTTTTCTTTCTGATGTACTCACTTCCTTGTGGTCCGATAGTTGACTCTTTAAGCGTCCAAATGCACTTCTTTGTCTGACTTCAATCTCCAAATATCATGCTGACAACGTCTCTGTGCGATAATCGCTACAGAATGTGGACGGTAAGCGCAAGTACAATGACACTGCATCTGCTGCTCGGGCTAACACGGAAGAACGAACGTGTTATGCTGTTCAGGATTTCGCCTGCTTGGCGCAGTACGCAGAAGATGAAAGGTGCCTTTTGTCAACACATAGGTACACACGTGGTGAAGATTGACAACACGAAGTATTTAAGACGGAATGATTCATTCCTCCCCTCCCCACCTGGCCATTTAATGAGTCATTTCCACGCCCAATCCGATCTACCCTGAGAGTATATTTATCATCCAATTACTTTCACTGCAAGGGGATTGATACATACTGATTTCCCCTTTCAGGTTTTGAATTCATTATACTTTTGGCAACCATCGTGAGCTCAAGAGCAATTCGATTACTCAAACAATTCTCATTTAATAAATTTGATATCACTATATTTTCGCTCCCAATCTTGAACGATTAGCGTATTAATTTACACTTATTTTGTTTCTGTTTTTATTTCAGTTTGGGGCCACTTAAGTATAAATTCTCATTGAATTAAGTCTTCACAGAGGAAGACTGCACTGTAGTTCCTTCTCTAGATTGTCGCACAGTTGACAAAATGGTAGATATCGAAATAGACGACAGAGGGATAGAGAAACAATTAAAATCGCTCAAAAGACGAAAGGCCGCTGGTCCTGATGGAATACCAGTTCGATTTTACACAGAGTACGCGAAGGAACTTGCCCCCCTTCTTGCAGCGGTGTACCGTAGGTCTCTAGAAGAGCGAAGCGTTCCAAAGGATTGGAAATGGGCACAGGTCATCCCCGTTTTCAAGAAGGGACGTCAAACAGATGTGCAGAACTATAGACCTATATCTCTAACGTCGATCAGTTGTAGAATTTTGGAACACGTATTATGTTTGAGTATAATGTCTTTTCTGGAGACTAGAAATCTACTCTGTAGGAATCAGCATGGGTTTCGAAAAAGACGGTCGTGTGAAACCCAGCTCTCGCTATTCGTCCACGAGACTCAGAGGGCCTTAGACACGGGTTCACAGGTAGATGCCGTGTTTCTTGACTTCCGCAAGGCGTTTGACACAGTTCCCCACAGTCGTTTAATGAACAAAGTAAGAGCATACGGACTATCAGATCAATTGTGTGATTGAATTGAGGAGTTCCTAGATAACAGAACGCAGCATGTCATTCTCAATGGAGAGAAGTCTTCCGAAGTAAGAGTGATTTCAGGTGTGCCGCAGGGGAGTGTCATAGGACCGTTGCTATTCACAATATACATAAATGACCTGGTGGATGACATCTGAAGTTCACTGAGGCTTTTTGCAGATGATGCTGTGGTGTATCGAGAGGTTGCAACAATGGAAAATTGTACTGAAATGCAGGAGGATCTGCAGCGAATTGACGCATGGTGCACGGAATGGCAATTGAATCTCAATGTAGACAAGTGTAATGTGATGCGAATACATAGAAAGATAGGTCCCTTATCATTTAGCTACAAAATAGCAGGTCAGCAACTGGAAGTAGTTAATTCCATAAATTATCTGGGAGTACTCATTGGGAGTGATTTAAAATGGAATGATCATATAAAGTTGATCGTCGGTAAAGCAGATGCCAGACTGAGATTCATTGGAAGAATCTTAAGGAAATGCAATCCGACAACAAAGGAAGTAGGTTACAGTACGCTTGTTCGCCCAATGCTTGAATACTGCTCAGCAGTGTGGGATCCGCACCAGGTAGGGTTGATAGAAGAGATAGAGAAGATCCAACGGAGAGCAGCGCGCTTCGTTACAGGATCATTTAGTAATTGCGAAAGCGTTACGGAGATGATAGATAAACTCCAGTGGAAGACTCTGCAGGAGAGACGCTCAGTAGCTCGGTACGGGCTTTTGTTAAAGTTTCGAGAACATACCTTCACCGAAGAGTCAAGCAGTATATTGCTCCCTCCTACGTATATCTCGCGAAGAGACCATGAGAATAAAATCAGAGAGATTAGAGCCCACACAGAAGCATACCGACAATCCTTCTTTCCACGTACAATACGAGACTGGAATAGAAGGGAGAACCGATAGAGGTACTCAGGGTACCCTCCGCCACACACCGTCAGATGGCTTGCGGAGTATGGATGTAGATGTAGATGTAGATATTTTTGAGCCCGTTATGAGATTATGCATATCAACTTCAGTTTAGATTTTTGGCACTTAGCATGGGAAATTTTATTTGTCATTTCTCAAAATTTAATTAACAACGATTGGATGCTAACTGTTGAAGCCTTTGCGTATCCTTTTTGAATTCACAATATCTTGAGCTCAAAGTGGAATTTCATCGTCTGCTCACTGCCAGTGAAAGGAGTTTGAAACTATTAGATGTGAATCAGAAAAATTTTGCTCCCATATTTACACAGGTCATGTAAACCATTTCCTATGCTATATCAGGTGTATGGATGGCGAGTGTATGTATGTGAGCTGAGTATCTTATGAATGAACAGTGTTTACAGATGTAGATGCTGTTATTGTACTTAGCGCCTATAGCAGCTGAAGCCCCTGTAACTTGTGATGTAGTTTCAAAATGTGTAGTTTTTTTTACGTGTTAGTGGTCTGTTTTTTAGTTTGCATTATTCTGTCTGCTACTAGCAACATTGATGTTGGTCTTCTTTAGTTTTTGCCTCTTCGTTCTGTGGAGTACTTCTGGTTTTTTGTCGCGGTCACCGTGCAATTGAGATTTAGAAAGATGATAAACACGGAAGTCAACAGATCAACCGATGTAAGTTCGAAAGTGAATTAGGAAGCACAAGGCACTTCCCTAAAGTATTTAGAGAATCAGAGTCCAGTGCACCGCTTACTCACATACTCACATCGTTGGAAAACAGCAGAGCACATTTACCTGAACCAAAACATCGTAACACTATTACCGTGTTGCCGTTGGCAGACGTAAACAGGGGAATACAGAAATCAAAATCAACTCGCTCCTATGGCGCTGAAAACCATTCACAATTGGTGAGACTTGAAGCCGAGCTTAAATCCTGTAATCAAAAAATTTATTGTCAGATTTTTTAATTTATTTGTGGCCTTGGACACGAGACTGCAAAGGTATAGGAAGAGGTCGCTGAAAATCTAAAATGAATGAAACACAAGTGCAGTGTGTTTTTCAGGGTGGAAACACAATTAACCGCGAAACAAGTGGAGATTGCCACTCATATGAATAACAAAAGCGAGCCATTCATGTAGGCAAAACAGGAAATTAATCATACACAGCCAAGACTGTCTGCAATATGGGAAAGAAGAGTCTTTGTGCCTCGGTTATACCAACGGACTTGTATGTTGGGCCTCCAGTGTAGGAACTGGACTACCATTGCCTATGTTCGGTCGAACCCATAGAATCCACCCAAAGGCATACCTAAGGAACTGGTCTCTTTAAGTAGACATGCATCTACGTGCGAAATGAGCCGTGGAGAGCAATGCTTTTTGCAACTCTTTTCTTTTTGTGTGGCCGATGCTTAATTGGGAGGAAAGTGTGATGATGTGATGAAACCCATGCATACACGCAAATGCGATGGAGCATACAGGGTAATTCAGTTGTCCTGACTGATGTTTTATGTAAGCTGCAACGTTAAATCTGATTTTCATTAGCCATGCATGAGATTTTCATATTTTCTCACTCGCTATGAGCAAACTATTAGTTCTACAAAAATAATGAAGAGGACCTTTCTTGTAGCAAATTTAATTTAGTTAAATTCTGTATTGGGATACATTTTTGCTTGAGGTCATAGTTTGCGAGTTATACAAGGAAAATGTACAAAAGTGACCTTCAAACGCACTGCCACCCACACACTCATCCCCACTGTACAAAAATTTGCGACATACGACATCTTTTAGTCTTCATTGACTGGTCTTATTGTGCCGCCAGATTAGTCGAACACTTACAAATTGTAAAACTGACATTTGTGTAAATTTCACCCAACAATTTTGTGAATATTTTAAGGTGGCATGGTCTCCTGACCTTCATTTCTTACATATTCCGTCCTCACAATCGTATTCTGCACATCAGGACGCTTCATTCGAACCCAAACTCGATAATGTAGAGTCAATTTTGTATGAGTTCATGTAAGCGATATGCAAATCTAATAACTAAATTGCAAGTGCGCACCGAGGTTGAAAAAGTCGAGGCTGACGTATACAACATGATGGCCACAGGAAGTTTCGTTCTAAAGAGGCAACCAGCCCGCCGGGAGACCCACCCCTTCAGAGGGGTAAGTCAATATTCCTACTGCGGCTGGAGCGACCACCCAGAGAGAGAGGACAGCTTTTGCCAGCCAAAGGGTTAGATACTAAAAGGTATCAGATAGATTATATAATGGTAAGACAGAGATTTAGGAATCAGGTTTTATATTGTAGGACATTTCCAGGGGCAGATGTGGACTCTGACCACAATCTATTGGTTATGACCTGTAGGTTAAAACTGAAGAAACTGCAAAAAGGTGGGAATTTAAGGACATGGGATCTGGATAAGCTGAAAGAACCAGAGATTGTACAGAGTTTCAAGGAGAGCATAAGGAAACAATTGACAGGAATGGGGGAAAGAAACACAGTAGAAGAAGAATGGGTAGCTCTGAGGGATGAAGTAGTGGAGGCAGCGGAGGATAAAGTAGGTAAAAAGACGAGGGTTGCTAGAAATCCTTGGGTAACAGAAGAAATATTAAAATTAATTGATGAAAGGAGAAAATATAAAAATGCAGTAAATGAAGCAGGCAAAAAGGAATACAAACGTCTCAAAAATGAGATCGACAGGAAGTGCAAAATGGCTAAGCAGGGATGGCTAGAGGACAAATGTAAGAATGTAGAAGCTTATCTCACTAGGGGTAAGATAGATACTGCCTACAAGAAAATTAAAGAGACCTTTGAAGAGAAGAGAACCACGTCTAAGAATATCAAGAGCTCAGAGGGCAACCCAGTTCTAAGCAAAGAAGGGAAGGCAGAAAGGTAGAAGGATTATATAGATGGTTTATACAAGGGCGATGTACTTGAGGACAATATTATGGAAATGGAAGAGGATGTAGATGAAGACGAAATGGGAGATAAGATACTGCGTGAAGAGTTTGACAGAGCTTTGAAAGACCTTAGTCGAAACTGAGGACAATATTATGGAAATGGAAGAGGATGTAGATGAAGACGAAATGGGAGATAAGATACTGCGTGAAGAGTTTGACAGAGCTTTGAAAGACCTTAGTCGAAACAAGGCCCCCGGAGTAGACAACATTCCATTAGAAAGACTGACGGCCTTGGGAGAGCCAGTCGAGACAAAACTCTACCAGCTGGTGAGCAAGATGTATGAGACAGGCGAAATACCCTCATACTTCAAGAAGAATATAATAATTCCAATCCCAAAGAAAGCAGGTGCTGACAGATGTAAAAATTACCGAACTATCAGTTTAATAAGACACAGCTGCAAAATACTAACGCGAATTCTTTACAGACGAATGGAAAAACTGGTAGATGCGGTCCTCGGGGAGAATCAGTTTGGATTCCGTAGAAATGTTGGAACACGTGAGGCAATACTGACCTTACGACTTATCTTAGAAGAAAGATTAAGAAAAGGCAAACCTACGTTTCTAGCATTTGTAGACTTACAGAAAGCTTTTGACAATGTTGACTGGAACACTCTCTTTAAAATTCTGAAGGTGGCAGGGGTAAAAATAGGGAGTGAAAGGCTATTTACAATTAGTACAGAAACCAGATGGCAGTTATTAGAGTCGAGGGGCATGAAAGGGAAGCAGTGGTTGGGAAAGGAGTGAGACAGGGTTGTAGCCTCTCCCCGATGTTATTCAATCTGTTTATTGAGCAAGCAGTGAAGGAAACAAAAGAAAAATTTGGAGTAGGTATTGAAATTCATGGAGAAGCAGTAAAAACTTTGAGGTTCGCCGATGACATTGTAATTCTGTCAGAGATGGCAAAGTACTTGGAAGAGCAGTTGAACGAAATGGACAGTGTCTTGAAAGGAGGATAGAAGATGAACATCAACAAAAGCAAAACGAGGATAATGGAATGTAGTCAAATTAAATCGGGGGATGGTGAGGGAATTAGATTAGGAAATGAGACACTTAAAGTAGTAAAGGAGTTTTGCTATTTAGGAAGTAAAATAACTGATGATAGTCGAAGTAGAGAGGATATAAAATGTAGACTGGCAATGGCAAGGAAAGCTTTTCTGAAGAAGAGAAATTTGTTAACATCGAGTGTAGATTTAAGTGTCAGGAAGTCGTTTCTGAAAGTATTTGTGTGGAGTGTTGCCATGTATGGAAGTGAAACATGGACGATAAATAGTTTGGACAAGAAGAGAATAGAAACTTTCGAAATGTGGTGCTACAGAAGAATGTTGAAGATTAGGTGGGTAGATCACGTAACTAATGAGGAGCTATTGAATAGGATTGGGGAGAAGAGAAGTTTGTGGCACAACTTGACTAGAAGAAGGGATCGGTTGGGAGGACACGTGCTGAAGCATCAAGGGATCACAAATTCAGTATTGGAGGGCAGCGTGCAGGGTAAAATTCGTAGAGGGAGACCAAGAGACGTATACACTAAGCAAATTCAGAAGGATGTACGTTGCAGTAGGTATTGGGAGATGAAGAAGCTTGTACAGGATAGAGTAGCATGGAGAGCTGCATCAAACAAGTCTCAGGACTGAAGGCAACAACAACAAGGGTTAGTGACCCCCCGTGTTTGACTTAAAAGCAAATTCCACTACATTGTGTGGGAGCGCCCAGAAGATGCATTTTTTGACGGACTGACTGTAGTTACGGAGTTCTCACAGGACAGTGTACGCCTAATGGAGATGCTACATATTTCTGCACTGGTCGACTTAAACGAAACGTCATTCTCCCGTTTAAAAGCGCAACGCTGATTGGGGGAATATTTCTGACGCAAAAATCCAGAGGAGTGAGGGAAGACAGTGAAGGATATACCCTTGCAACCTTTCCAGAAATAGAAGCCGTTTCATTGTCGCTCTTGGAGTGGGAACACTTAGCGAGAGCGAGTGCGCTCATATGTGTACACAAAGAGTGAGGAACAAAGTCTCTCCTCTGTACTTCACTGGGAGAGCAACTCTGTCATTAGTGAATCGGAGTAATGCTCTATATTGAGTTGCTCACAATTAAGCGTTGTTCACTGTGTTGGCCGCCACACTTATTGTTAAATGCCTGCGAGCGAATATTGAGTAGCAACACGGAGGACAGGTTATCTGACTGGTGTACCATGCCAATAGTTAGACTAGAGGTAGATAGGAGTCCTTGACTTCAACAAGGCATAAGGTTGAGCTTGCCTTGGCGAAGGTCAATCCAAATAGAAAGAGATAATTACGTTATTTGTCAGCAGCGAGCGACTCATGCAGCAGTCGTCGCAGCTCACAGTATTGTGTGCTACAGCGTATGCGAGCCCCATCTGTCCTCCATAACAGTACACTGCATTACATTTCTCATGCGACAACCTTGACCGTACGTAGAAAAGTTAATCAAGTTGTGTAGATCCGTATCTCAACCATTCTGCCAAGTAACTAACATTCTTAAAGAAAAGAGAGAAAAGAACCTTTCCGTACCTATGCATAAGGGGCAATCTACTGTTCTGAAAAGAAACCGGAAACTTATTATTTTATAAGAAAAAGTTTCACTTGATTTTTCTGAATTCTTTGCAATAAATAATATTTTTCGTTCATTTAATGTTTTTCTTACACTAACTAGCAATACTCCAGTACCCAAATATTCCACTAGCCACATAAGACTATAGAATATTTTTGTGTCTTTTCCTTACAGTGGGCGACTCCAGAAGATATTTGTTGCTGAATGTTTTTCAAGCAGTTCCTGGTGGTACATTAGGAATGTCTGCCTGACTTCTGTGGTAGTGTGAGGTGGAAATTGTTTCTTGCAGGAGCCAAAGGGTACTTGTTGGATCAATCCCTTGCACAACTTGACAAAATAAAACCCACACATTCACAAAATTAACATTTTATCGTTTTCATTAGGCCTTATGTCTACACAACTGTTGTGCTTATAAGGTTTAGGTTTGGATCGAACTGTCAAGTAACTAGTTTTAGTGCAACATTTACAGAAGTCAATTTCCTTTCATTACCCTCATGGGCATTGTAAGGTGTCAGACAAATACATCGTCTACTAAATCCCTGAAACAAGACCAGTTAAATCGATATGTCACATTACATAGTTACGTGAAAATGTACAAATTTTATTGATAGGCAAATAGAGCAGACAAGCCGACATTTTGTGTATATAAACCACTAACTCTCACACTAGTAATTGCTCGCAAGAAATTTCCCAGACCGCTATGAGAGACAGTTCTGAGGAAAGAAGAATTTTGCCGGCTGCGGTGGTCTCGCGGTTCTAGGCGCGCAGTCCGGAACCGTGCGGCTGCTACGGTCGCAGGTTCGAATCCTGCCTCGGGCATGGATGTGTGTGATGTCCTTAGGTTAGTTAGGTTTAAGTAGCTCTAAATTCTAGGGGACTGATGACCCAAGCAGTTGACTCCGATAGTGCTCAGAGCCATTTGAACCATTACAAAAGAAGAATTTTGTGATGGTCGCACCTGACCCATGTGCAGCCGAAACCCTCACAGTGGGAGATCCAGCGAACACAACGCAACGCCACAGCCACTGCACAGGCTGCCAGAAAAAGATGCCCTTGCCCCTTCTTTTAACGATGACCCTTCGGAGAGGGTTTCTGCAGGAGCATGCCGGGAAATGCTCAATAAAAGTCTGGAGAAATACGCCGGCCAGGGTGGCCGAGAGCTTCTAGGCGCTTCAGTCCGGAACTGGGCGAGTTCTATGGTCGCAGGTTCGTATCCTGCCTCGGGCATGGATGTGTGTGATGTCCTTAAGTTGGTTAGGTTTAGGTACTTCTAAGGTCTAGGGGACTCATGGCGTCAGATGTTAAGACCCATAGTGCTCAGAGCCATTTGAACCATTTGGAGAAATCCAACTCAAAACATTGGTGACTCACTATGGCCACCTCTGTTAAAACCCACACGGAAAATTTGTCTCAGTATTATGTTACAGAAGTTAAGCTCTGCCCTACTCTAGTGGGTGCAGTTACAACAAGTATGAACGCTCTGATCGGCCAGAAAGAGAAATCGTGGACACCCGATTTGATATAGCCAAAATGCAGACAGAAACATTCGCTCTTCTCTTGCAGCAAAATCGTCCAGTGTTTGAGTAAGGTGACTCGCGCCGCACCGAGACGATTGCGACAATAATTACGTGAACACTTGTTCACAGGCTCCTCTTAACTTCTAAGGAGTTAAACTGAAAAGCCTTCTAGTACAGAGAATTGCACCGAGCACTGAGAGTTAACGCCTGCGATCGATTTGAAGGCAACGAGTTAAGCGTTATTCCAGCCAAATAGCGTGCACCATGGCAATTAACTTAGATAGGGATTTACTAGGAGTCTCAGCTTCACCGAAGACGTAGGAATTGCGTCAGACCGGTGTTTAGCAGTTGAGAGAGATTTAGAATAGTTTCTCAGGTTCACAGATCGCACTGACGGTAGCAACTACCGACGCCGACGAAAGCTAAATACGCCCAATCGCTCAACGCCAGTAAGTGATATTCAATTGACACTCAGAACTGTGGTCGTCTCTGTCTCTCCTATTTCTTTCGTACATTCAACCATGACCTGTAGTTAAACATATTCACGATTGTCAAGCCTAACTGGAAGGAAAACAATCGGTATATTCGACCTAATGAAAAGGATCGCTCAGCCACTACAGAGCGCTTTATACTCTGAAATTATTGAACTGTTTTAATTATGCAATTATACTGACAGTGATGTTTACGTACCCTACACATACTCCATTTATTTTTGGTTATTTCCATTGTGCATTTTAGCTTAATTTATATCTCTGGCCCCAAACTGTATTTAATTTGTTTCTATTTTATCGACCCCCAGACATGGTCGTCAATCATTTTACTATTAAGGAACCTTAGAATAGTTACGAATTTCGCTTCACAGTTGTGAACAGCCAATATCAATATCTTACCATCCTGTACATATTATAGCCGGCCGTGTGGTTCTAGGCGCTTCAGTCTGAAACCGCTTCACCGCTACGGTCGCAGGTTCGAATCCTGCCTCGGGCATGAATGTGTGTGATGTCGTTAGGTTAGTTAGCTTTAAGCAGTTCTAAGTTCTAGGGGACTGATGACCACAGATGTTAAGTCACATAGAACTCAGAGCTGTTTGAACCATTTTGTACATATTTTAATTACGATTACTATGTCATGAAGTCGAATTTAGAGTAAAATAAACCTTAATAACAAAAATGTAAGTTTTTCATTTTTTGCTAACATATAGTTACGCCTGAACGCGTACACAAAATTCTGTTCGTGATAACGTTTTCTTTACATGGGGTATGGTGGTACTGACATTGAAATCATTGTCTGATTACATCACTGCGTGTACTCCTGCACTATTCTGAACTCTGCACGGTGAGCTGGTGTCTTCCCAGCTTGCAGGTCGTTGTTCCAACACAAATACCTAAAACACTCACAGAGTGTGTTTGTGCAACTATGGTGGCAAGATAGATCAGAACCGGTCACACATGCTAGATAATGCTTAAATTAAAAATTTTAATGAAATAGCCGAATGTGCTGGTGGTCTAAAAGTACCATCAATAACGAGCAAACATTGTCGAGCATCGGGAATAGTTAGCGGAGTTAGAAATTTTTGTACAGTGATAGGAGGGTGTGCCAGGGAAAACCTATTAGAAATTCTGACTGGTGAAGGTTGAGTCTGATGCGTCTGAAAGTAACTTTTGTACGTTTTTCTTGAATGTATAGAAAACCATGGCCCCTAGCTACGACTTTTTGCAGTACTAAATTTCACTACTCTAAATTTCTTGAAGGAAGATCCGATTCTTTCTTTCTGTAGAATTAATAGCTTGTGCGTACCGAGAGAGACAACACAAAAATTCAGCACGTGGTTTTGAAGGCCAGATTTGACACTGCGGGTTGCAACGCCATTGTTAGTGGCAGCTGAATCACCCGAACAGCATGTGCCACCAGTCACGCTAATCTCTAGCAATATACGTTTCTCATTTGGCCGTTCGGGCGGGATACTTGGATGACGAAATAACAGATGAGGATTAGTTTAATGGGAGGCGCACACACTTCCGTGCTCCCTACAGTGCACACTCGTTGGACAAGTGTAGAGAACGGTTCTTCTGTGTTTTAAGGTCGTTGGACGCCAGTGAGGCGTAAGAGAAACAGTGCACGGTGTAATCTAGAGCACAGAGGATAGAAAATGGGGCACAACAACCATTCGTTCAGCTCAGTGACAGGAAAAATTGGCACAATGCCAGAGGCAGAAAGAAGAAAAGCAACACGCGTGAATGGAACAGACGTCGTGGTCCACACCAGGGCAAGAACGCTCCGAACGAAGCATCGGACTTCAAACGCCGTGTCAATTGCGTTGAAGCACCATATAAAGAGAGAGGGCCAGTTGCAATATGTGTGCCACCATTGACCAGGTAGGGAAGTTCGAGTCGTTGAAATACATGACTAAAGTCACTGAGATTTTTCAGGGGACACCACATTACAAGACGGATGTCACTTACACAGTATGCGATCTTGCATATCACAAGTGCAAGACGATTATTGTACTTACCCCGAGTTGCTCGTAAAAGCAGGTAAGCTGTGTACCCTCATAGCGATAACGAGGGAACAAAATAAGACCAAAGCATTCCTCGTTTATTGTGCGGAAGTGGCGGTACTTTCGATATCCTTCTAAGCAAAGCCTGTGGGGAGTGGCAGTAAATTAGCTGAGATATCCGCTAAAGATATCTCACTGGTTCACGCTTTATGGAGGGCTGGTGGTGGTGGGGGGGATGTGTGTTAAAAAAAGGTCTTGGTATCGCTGTACGACGGAAGCAGCAATTTTCAAGTTAATTATTGTTATCAGAGAGCTGTTGTTAAATTTTATGATCAACAGTGATTTACCCTCAGGCAAGTTGTGGCTTTGGACTGGACCACGAAAACTATGATTTATTTAAGCACACGATCTCATGAAATTCTGTGGGTACCAAGAAAACATTTAATTTAATAAAGTGTAAGGAGAGCAAAGAAATTCTTGTAAATGGACCACGGGAACGGAAAGGTAATTTTTAGGAGGAACGGGATTCCAGACGAGGTCAGATTGCTGTCAGAGGGTCGTGATAACTGTTCCAAACACCTAGCGAACAAACGGGAATCTGACAGACATGTTACTACAGCTCGCAAGTTAGAGCGCCTCCGACATGTGCTTACAGGGTTTAGAAGGCCAAAGGATATTAATGTGTACACCACCCACTCGAAAACCGAAATCACGTGCCCAAAAGAACAGGACAGTACTCTGAATATTTTTTACCATCTGGTACGTTTTTTTAATTTTTTGATTATCTCATTAATTCTAAGGATTAAGTTGAATACTTAAGGTATGATACACTGGACTCGCATTCGGGAGGACGACGGTTCAATCCCGTCTCCGGCCATCCTGATTTAGATTTTTCGTGATTTCCCTAAATCGCTTCAGGCAAATGCTGGGATGGTTTCTTTGAAAGGGCACGGCCGATTTCCTTCCCCATCCTTCCCTCACCCGAGCTTGCGCTCCATCTCTAATGACCTCGTTGTCGACGGGACGTTAAACACTAATTTCGTCCTCCTTAAGGTATGATGAGATATGTGGATGAGAAATATCACATTCCATTGCGATACCGAAGTTTTATGCGCTTGAAAACAACTTGCACTTTATTCTGTACCTTACAAGGTCAGTTTGTAGCCGACGAATCAAGTAGTCCCAAGGTTGTGTTTTTAGGGAGCCAATTATTGTCTGAAGGTTCAAAACAACGGTTGTATTGTAAGATGACGTACATTAAATATCAATGATCAGTCAACGATTAGTGATAGTTTGTTACAGTTGGCTTTCTAATCTTGCTATTTTTCCACAGCGGAATGCAAATGCTATCTATGAAATTTAGATGTCTAGGGAAAGTCTACTACTTGTTAGATATTTACAAACGGCATGAAGCTTTTAATATAAATTAGTTCCATGTTCTGTTTTAGGCTGAAACGAGCTTACCAGCATAAAAAATGGTGTAGCTTGAGGAAAACAAGAAGAGAGAAGCGCCGTCTCAATGATGATCAAGTTTATTATTATTATGGCCTTATAGAACACATACATATAGATACACAACGGATTTATAGGTTGATGTTTAAAGTTGACTACCAGATCGTAGCGAAACGTCGCAATTTCATTGACGTCTCTTAGACGTACTTTAAATGCAAGTAATCATTGAATAATATCATGCCGCGATTCAGTCAGTGACTATCCTCTAAACTGGTATCTAGACAGTGTATTTCACTTGCAGGAATTTTTCCATCTTTTTAATATCACAAGGACGAATACGTTTTTGAGCTCACCCTTCAAACACCAAAAAATGATTTGCTTGAAATGAAATGTTCAAGATACTTCAGTTATTATCGACTCCACATCGTTTCTCTCAGACAAGTAAAAAAAGAAATAAAAATAAAAATTGCTACCATCATTAGCAATACCTTTGCTTCACTTCAGTGAGTTTTCAGCGCATTTCAATTCCCTTTTTTTCTGTGCTTAACGAGCCTCTTCACTCTATGCAACTCATACACTTGACACTGAACGAGTTTACGTCTATGCTCCAACTTCACTTAAACTACTAATAAATTTGATAACTAGAGTTATTGTGTACAGGATAGAAGGCGATGAACTGCTCAATGTACATGAGGATGCAAAATTTTCAATAATTCTCCTCTCAAAACTTTAGAAACATGAAAGATAATGTCTGGTAGTTCGGGGAATCGTTAAGGACGGCAGACGTAGTGCAAATTCGCGTCTCTACATCTCAGCGAATAGCTCTGATTCTCTGTTCTTAAACTCCTAGATATTCCTCCCTGACGGGGAGTACATAGTCCTTGGATCCGGGATGGCTACGGAGTCGTCACCATAATACTGATCGCAGTGTCGTTGCTTGAAGATTCTACAGCCGGCCGCTGTGGCCGATCGGTTCAAGTCACTTCAGTGCGGAACCGCGCAGGTGCTACGGTCGCGGGTTCTAATCTGCCCCTGGCCATGGATGTGTGTGATGTCCTTAGGGTAGTTAGGTTCAAGTAGTTCGCAGAGCGGGATCTCTAGGATGTAATTAGATAACAAGGACGTACATTTTCTTACACCCAGTACTATCGAATGAATTAATTTAGTGTAAAATTGTGTAATACAACGCCAATACGTACTGAGGTTCAAACGTCATGGGATAGTGATATGCACACATACAGATAGCGGCATTGTGTATAAGGGCAGTGAATGCGCGGATCAGTCGCTTGTAATCAGCTGATCCGTGTTAGGTCTCCGACGTGCTTTTGGCCGCAAGACGGGATTTATCAGATTTCTAACGCGGAATGGTAGTTGAAGCTAGAACCATGGGACATTCCAGTTCGGAAATCATTAAGGAGATCCATAGTCTCAAGTGTGTGCAGAGAATACCAAATTTCCGGCATTACCTCTCACAACGGAAAACGTGCTGACCAATGACCGTCACTCAACAACCGAGAACAGCGGCGTTTGCTCAGATATGTCGGTGCAAGCAAACAGGCAACTATTTGAAATAACCGCAGCAGTCAATGTGGGACGTACGATGAACGTATCTTTAGGACAGTGCTGCAATATTTGTCAACAGACGAGCGACGCGAATGCCTCCACTAACAGCACGACATCGCCTGCAGCTTGTCTCCTTTCTCGAGACCGTATCAGTGGGATCCCGGGCTACTGGAAAATTGTGGCCTGGTCAGATGAGTCCAGATTTCAGCTGGTAAGAGCTGATGGTAGGTTTCGAGTGTGGCACAGAACATCCGAAGACATGGACCCAAGTTCTCAATAAGACACTGTGCAAGCTGCCGGTAGCTCCATAATGGTGTGGGCTATGTTTTTATGAAATGTACTGGATCCCTTGGTCTAACCAAAACGGTCATTTGCTGGAAATGGTTATGTTCGGCTACTTGGAGACAATTTTGCAGCCATTCATGGACTCCGAGTTCCCAAAGAACGATGTAATATTAATGAATAACAATCCGCTATGTCAGCAGGCCACAACTGTTCGCAATTGGTTGGAAGAACATTCCGGACAATTCGAGGGAATGATCTGGCCACCCAGATCGCCCTAGATGAATCCCATCTAACATTTATGGGACATAATTGAGAGGTCAGTTCGTGGACAAAGTCCTACCCCAGTAACGCTGTCGTAGTCGTAGACGGCTATAAAGGCAGCAAGGATCAATATTTTTGCAGGGGACTTTCAACGAGTTGTTGAGTCCATTCAACGTCGAACTGCTGCACTACGTGGGGCAAAAAGAGGTCTGACACCATATTAGGAGGTATCCCAAGAGTTTTTGTCACCTCGAGATTGTTACTCGCGAACCCATAAATGCTTCGCAATATTTAAATATTTGTGGGAAGCGAATGCACGTCCTGATCTCCTTCTCTCCCCTCTCTCTGTCCTATCACATCCTTCCCCTTTCTCACTGTCCTTAACGTCCTCCTCCCTACCACACTCCACCTCCTCCTCCCCCCTTTCTCTCTCTCCCTGTTCTCCTTCTCTATGTCCATTGCCTGCCCACTCTGCCAATCTCCTCTCCACCATCCCCCTTCCCTCTCTCTCTGACCTTGAGCCTAGATCATTGTTAGTCCCAATGCAAGCTTCAATAGGAACTGAGGTCGCTTAAAATGAATGAGTTAATCGACTGGAATCTTTAGTATACTATGTAGCAATACCCTCCCCTGCCGCTGGGTCTCTGAGGATAGCTTCAATGACAGTATTTTGCTTAACCTTAATCTTCAAATGGGTAGGAAGAAGTTTGGGCGACACAGATTTCATAGTAGTACTCTAAACTTTAACCAGTAAGCCATAAAATCACATTTCCTGTTTTCTATTGAAACTGATTGCGAGGAAGATAACAAAACAGCACATAATTTGGGATACAATTTTTTTTAGATTTAGGTATAAGCAGAGAGAATATTTATAGGAGAAACAATTTTTGTAATGGTTTAAATACCCAGATATTTTAATCAAAACTGACTGTGAGGAAGGAAACAAAATCTCATATTTTCACAGGACAGGATTTTATTTCTCGCAGTTTTTTTTAACAGAAAACTTGTGCATTGTTGTTCAAAACATAATAGCTGATGTCTTTCCGTTTATTAGAGTATTGTGTAAAAATTTAAAGTAAATTGGTTAATAATTTCAGAGATTTTTGCTAATAACTTTTCCCTGTTATGTATTATCTACATATACACCACACATGTTGAAATATATGTAGCCTATGTCCTCCGTCCGTTCATTAATGTCCTAAAATCTGAAGTAAATCGATCAAGAATGTTTCGAATGTTTCGAAAATTTCGGTAAGAATTTTAAAAAACTATTAGTCTTTAGACAGTGGTATAAACATTCTAACTTTTTCATTAATTCTAAGAGTTTCTTGGAAGATCGTTTTAAAAATGGTCTACAATGAATTTTCCAACAAACTGTGCTTTATTACATACTTCCAGCCCACTATATTTTTTAGAAGCCAAACTATATACTCAATACTTGTGTATACGACGCCTCTGTTCTAAAACTGTTCTACCCAGCCATTTGCAGATTAAGACAATGCGAAATACTGTCATTGAAGCTAATCTCAGAGACCCAGCGGCAGTAGAGGTCTTTGCTACATAGGATCCTTAAGATTCCTATCGATTTACTCATTAATTTTAAGCGACTACAGTTCCCATCAAAGCTTGCTTGGGGATTAACGGTAAGGTCAGAGAGAGAGAGAGAGAGAGAGAGAGAGAGAGAGAGAGAGAGAGAGAGATAGGGGGGAGAGGACATTGAAACAGTGGGGAGGCAATGGACAGAGAGAAGAAGAAGGGGAGGTGGACAGAGGGAGAGGGGTACTTTCAGGATGCTCGAGATGTTACTTTCAGTCCTACTGTTATTTTCGGGAATGATAATGTCATAACAACGAAAACTAGTTAGGAAGTAGGCTCAAAGGTAAGAGCAGGCCTCCGGCATACCACTTGCCATAGCACGATGCCTAGCAAAGCACTCTGCAATTCATACAAAAGTTCGGACTGAGGACCGGTTTACTGTCATGTACTGTCAAAACAGAAATTCTTCTGTTGACACCAATGTGGAATGTATTAACTAACAACATATAAGATTGCTAAGGCTTTTGAAACCTGAGCTTTCTCTGTAAAGGTTTCATAATTCGTACTCCATAAAGAACACAACAGTAGGACATTCATAAACTTCTCCTTCGGCTTAGGAATCCGCCAGTCAAAACACTTCTCTTCTTCTTTGGCGGGAAACATCACTCGTCGCTAAAGAAACAGCAAGATGCTGGGAGGTGCTGGAGGAAAGCGAGAACATCTTAGAAAAGAAGGAGGCATACCTTAGTATGAAGGAATGTGCGGAGGTCATGTAAGGAGGACTTTAGTTGACGCTTCGTAGATCTTCTCTCGAGAAATGGCTGTTGTTAAACTCGAGTAAAAAATGCGTTGGAAAAAATGTATACAGATAAATACCACTATAACATAAGAATACGAATTGATGAAATTTTAACATGTCAGTTGAAGTTTTAGACCGTTGTTCTGTATTCCAAAAAGTTATTTCGGTACCTACTTGATACCGTAAAGACCAATACTTACGTTCGGGAAAAAATTTGATTCCTTAGCGTTTTTTTGTTTTTGTTCTCGTATGCTGGAATCAACGTACTTCCTTCGAGTATTTAAACAAAAAAACTCCTTAGACGTGACTGTTTTCCTCACTGCTGTGCCAACTGCTGTACATTAATCACTTAAGACGCTGCTTAACAGAACACGTAACATCTGCTAAGAGATCTTGGGGTGACTTAATTTTAGTACTGTTGTTTTGCGATTTTAGATTGCCAAATTATGGCACTCTCATAAAGTCTTTTGAAACACCTGATAATCTCAAACATAGACTTCCCTAAAATTCAAAGATAAAAAAGCTAATTCTTTATGAAAATAAAATGGGATTTAATTTGCAAATCTGCATCATTGGTTATTTTGTGTGTGTGATTGAAGCTTCAAGTCACTTATTCATGGCAGTAAAGTAATGGCTAAAAGAACAAGCTGCATCACAGTCTCACGCGATGAATACAGAGAGCAAACGAATGATTTGAAGAGTTTCCACGAGAGTTACTTTCATAAAAGTTGTACTTATACGTCATAACCCAAGACTATACCCTTAACCCTCAACGTATGAGGTTCGGTCTCCCATTACGACTGATAATTCCACAGTTTCATATAGGCACCTCGTATTGCGTTTGCTGCCTGCCACATGTGTCTATATTATGCTCCAATGTACTAGAGCATTGTTGCAGTTTCAGCTTATCTCCAGTTGTTAGCGAGTAAGTTATTATTAGCACATCTGGTCAGTACCACGAAGCTTACAACAATCGTTATGTCGATGGAGGTAACCCCACGAGTTGCAGCGTTCGTCCAGTTCATCCAACTTTCGGTTCCGTAATAGAATCCTACCTAAACGACGCAAAAAATATAGATGAGGGTGAGGATGACTTCTGCACGTAGGTATGTGAAAATAATTCAGACTCTGGAATTTCTGACGATGAAAGGGAAATTGTTGGAGTAAGCAATGCTCGTAGCAAAGTTGATTACCGGAAAAGATTGGTTCGGATGATCTTGTGAAACTTCTATTACAAGAAGAAAGACGCAAAAAGACAATATTGTTCTTGAATGGGTACAAAGAGTCAGGATGGTACACTAGGAAATTCAGCTTTACAGAAAACCGATGGTACGCACCATTGGTAACAAATAATTGTAATATACGTAATTAATCATCACATATCCAACTTTCAGTGGTTCAGCTGCACCGATTCACCTCTAAATACGCAATCAGCTTCTTATTATTTTTACTAACACAAGTGGTAAACATTTTGGAGTTAATATGAGTCATCACCATCATCAGCCAATTCAATCATTAAATGATGTAGCCTTTTCGAGTCGTGGATTAAGGTAGGCTTTCAGCTGTGCTCTCCAAGTGGAACGATCTTTGGCAGTCCTCTGCCAGGTGCTACCAGCAATCCTTTTGATACCTTTTTACCATCTGTCCGAGGGTCTCCCTCTAGGCCTCCGATGCTGTCTCTAACATGTTCATAACCTTCGGCACAGACCGCATGTCATCTGCCCTTTTCCTATCTTTTTTTTTATAGCCCAGCGTTGATCTTTCCATGGCTCTCTATGCTGTCCTAGGTTTCCCTTTTGTAAATGAGTTCAGTGTCCATGTCTCGTACCCATACGTCAGCACAGGAAGAATACAATGATCAGATACTGTTTTCTTCAGTTTTACTGGCATTTTTTATCTGAATTCTGTTCAGTTCCTCCCAAATGCTTGCCAGCCAAGCTTGATGCGCCGATATATTTCTGGCCTTACACTTCCCTTCATATTTATGATCTGGCCAAGGTAGATATATTCACTAACCTCTTCTAAGGGACTGTCCTTGACTTTCACATCTCCAGCTGGTATTAATTTGTTGGACATTACTTTTGATTTGGAAAGGTTCATGTTCAAGCCAACCAGCTGACATTCCGATGCAAGATCTGTAACTAAGTTTTGGACTTCTGCGAAGTCGTTGGCCAGTAAGACAATATCATCAGCAATTGTCAAGTTGGTAAGCCTTCTTCCATTAATTCTAGTTCCCTTATCTTCCTAGCTCTGCTTTCACATAGCCATTTCCAGTACAGCCGAGAACAGTTTTGGGGAGATGACATCTCCTTGCTGGACACCCTTCATGATGCGGAATTCTTGAGTTGATTCGCCGCTATTAACATAAGCTGAAGGAGTGTCGTGGATATTTCTGAGCACTTCAATGTACGCTGCTCCCACTACTTGCTCCCTCAAAGCTTGGAGGACATCTATATAGCTAACAGAGTCAAATGACTTTTCAAAATCAACAAAGGCAGTTGGTATTCACTTTCTCTGCTTATCACTTCTCTAACGGTCAGAATGTGGTCAATAGTGCTAAAATTGGTCCGTAATACCGCTTGTTTTAAAGGTTGAGCTGAGTCTAGGGAGGAACTAATTCCATTTATCAGAATATTTGTGAAAGGTTTGTTCAAAATTTAGAGCAAGTTGTTAGGACGATAGTTTTTGATGTTGTGAATACTTCCTTTCTTGTATATCAATATAATCTTTGCCTTGATTCAAGCATAGTGCATACAGGAAGTAAATACTTTTGTCAAGTGATTTATTGTTATCTCTCCTGCTAGTTTCAAGACGTCAACACTGAGCTCATCACCACCCGGCACTATTCCCTTCTTCATGCTATCTAGAGCACACTTGACTTCCGATGGGAGAATATCTGGAACACTAGATACATCATTAAATTTAGATACACTCAAATTCTCCCTTGGTTTGCTATACAAATTGCTTTAAAAGTCTCTGATGAACCTCAAAACCTCCTCCTTTTCAGTGATTCGACTGTTATTTCCACCAAGTGTGATAATCTGCTTTTTACCGACTGTGAGTTTGCATTTGGCTGACTTTAAACTTGTCTTCTTCTCTAAGCACTCCCGTAAGGTGTCTCCACAGAATTTCTGTATGCCAGTTTTCATTTCTCTTCCCACTGCCTGAGTTTTATTATTTTAATTGATTAAATTGAATTAAAACAAGTTGTGTAAATCATATATACATACACAGAGTTTTGTCAACGTACAGTATTTTATTTGTTGCTTGTAGTCACTAAATGTTATTCTTACCATCAGAATATCAGATCTGATATTTATATAGACCAGAAGAAGAAATAAAGTACATCGAGCTAGTAGACCTCACCACACAAGTTATGTCCCAACACAAGTAACGCACAGTTTAAGTGTTAAGGGAGACTTAAGATTGCAACACTGTTTCAGTGAGTGACTAAGTAGCATTTTTTAAATTATATTAATAAAAAAACGCAGCGTATTGGCCGCTGAGTTGTCTGAAATGTGGATGTTTCATACTTCTACGGAACGTTTTTTGTCAGATGAATAAATTACTTGTAACGACGTAAGTTTCTCGGATATTACTGGGCAAATTTACACTGTCTCAGGTGCATATGTTGCAACATTTACTTGTAAAGACTAAGTTATGTAATACACATAAGGCTTGTGTATGAAAAGATACAAATTTTCTGTCCGCAAAGGAGATATCACGCCTACAACTGAATTAAAAACAGCTCCGCCATAGACGACCTACACCTACAGCAATACATTACATTAAATATCTGGTCGGTGTGATATTTTGTTCTATCTTAATTAGGAAATAGAGAGTGTAGAATTGATATCCTACTGGAATGAATACAACCAAATATCATGAAATTATTTATTCTCAAACAACAGACAAATGAAGTAAATATATAAACCCAATACAAATCCTACTTTTAATCTAGCTTTACAAACTGCCCCCCCCCCCCCCCCCCCCCCATTCATTACACGTACACACAAAGTTGGTTTGTAGTGATTAGCCCCGTAAACAGAAGACCTGCGCTCTGACAGGCACTGAGCATTAAGAGCTCAGAGAACAAGCAAACGGAACTCAACACAGTTACTGTGGTTGTTTCCCTACCTGCCAAGCATTTGCGCGCAGATAACCGATTTCAGTGCTTGGGGACTTGGCACGTGGTTCTGCGCCGTCGATTTGCTCGCTACCGCTGGTCGCGGTGCAGAGGATGTACGTTACCTAACTATAATTCAGTCTATACGGTGGACGTAATATACCGTCCGCAAACTACTAGAGTTGAAACTGCTTCAATACGACACAGAATACGAGTCGATATTTCTGTTGGCTCATAAGCCAGGAACAGAAACTCAACTCAAGCATTCGTTCGTAAACAAAAAGTACTTCACTGTGCCTCATTCCACTGAGAAGCAAGGAATCGTCACTCTGCTTACACAGAAACGGCTCCTAATAACGATATCAGCACTTTTTTAAATAGAAACAGTGGGACCCTTCACTCACCCTCTTGTCAGGGATATCTCTAAGTCACTCCCACGTGGTGTGTCCTGCGCTACTGGCCATTTCCATCAAGGCTCGTAGCGTTCGTAGGTGCTCTCCCTGTAACCAAATTTTATGCCCGTAACGAAAGCATTACTTCCCCATTACATGTGCCATGAAGTTGCCAGCCAATCGCCTGCAGTTCTTGCTCCAAGTAGAACATTGGTCTGGAAGATTCTAAAAGTCTTCCTTCGACTAAGGAATCCATCAATAGAAATACCTTGCTTTTGGGGGAAAAAGTCTCTCGCCTTTTCTCATGAGAAGATCTGCGAAAGGTCAACTCGCGTCCACGGTTATTGAGGGCTTAAGATTCCCCTTTACTAAAGGATGCCTTCTCTTGTTAGATGTTATCGCTCCCCACCCCCACCTTCTGTAGCCTCAGCTCCCCGGACTCGCCATAGGGAGACTGCTGCCCTTAGGTCTATAAAGACGCTACCTCCACATTCTTTTCTATAGACCAGTTAAGATGTCCCTCTCAGTCTAACACGACTCGTCTTCTTTTGCTAACCGCCTCTCTACCAATCGCCACTTCCACAGGAGCGCATAAGGGCCATTTCTGCCTGCTGTCGACGTCCATCTCAAGTTCATTTTCAGGCATGAAAAACTACAGAAATATGTTAGCAAATAGTGCTACCCACAACCAGTGAAAAACATGGTCAATTATCCAATCACACCGCATCAATCGAGATCTCTCATCGAATAAAAAATGCAATCGAACTGCTCTAATACACTGAAGAGCCAAATAAACTGGTACTACTGCCTAATATCGTGTAGGGACCCGCGAGGACGCAGAAATACCGCAACACGACGTGGCATGAACTCGACTAATGTTTGAAGTATGCACAGTGGACATGAATGCATACAGGTGATCACACAAGATGCTCAAGTACGTGTCACCTGTCAGAGTTGTGTCTGGACATCACTCCAATTTCACACGCTCCACACCTTTACAGAGCCTCCAACAGCTTTTAAAGTCCCTGCTAACATGCAGCTTCTATGGATTCATGAGATTGTCACCATAACTGTACACATCCATCCGCCCGATGCAATTTGAAACTAGAATCGTCAGGCGACTCATCAACAGTATAATGTCGATGTTGACGGGCCCAGGCAAGTAGCAAAGCTTTGTGTCGAGTCATCAAGGGTACAAGAGTGAGCCTTCAGCCCCAAAAGCCCATGTCGATCATGTTTCATTGAATGGATCGTACGCTGACACTTGTTGATGGCCCAACATTGAAAACTGCAGCAATTTGTGGAAGTGTTGCACTGCTGTCAATTTGAACAATTCTCTTCAGTGGTCTCTCGACCCGTTCTTGCAAAATCTTTTTCCGCCCACAGAGATGTTGGACATTTGATGTTTTACTCGATTCCAGATATTCACAGTACACTCGTGAAATGGTCTTATGGGAAAATTCCCACTTCATCGCTACCTCGGTGATGCTGTGACCCACCACTCGTGCGCCGACTATAACACCACGTTCAAACTCATTTAATTCTTGATAACCTGGTACAATGACAGTAACCGATCTAACAACTGCACCAGGCACCTGTGTTACATAGGCGTTGCCGACAGCCGCGCCGTATTCTGCCTGTTTACATACCTCTGTTTTTGAATACCCATTTTATACCAGTTTCTTTGGCGTTTTAGTGTATTTTACGCATGGAGGCAAAATGTTGCCACGTTACAGACGAGAGATAAAAAGTAATATTTTGAAGCATCGCAAGAATTGTTAAACAAGCGGACCATTTCCGTTCACAATAATAATGCAGCTAATTATATTGATTTTCTGTAGGTGCGCAATTTTCAGATGTTATTCACCACAATTTTTAGAATTTAATGTATCTCGTCAAGTCAAATTCTACATGCTAGTAGGCCGAGCGGTTCTAGGCACTTCTGTCCGGAATCGCGCAACTGCTACGGTCGTAGGTTCGAATCCTGCCTCGGGCGTGGATGTGTGTGATGCTCTTAGGTTAGTCAGGTTTAACTAGTTCTAGGGGACTGATGACTTCACACTGTAAGTCCTATAGTGCTCAGAGCCATTTGAACCATTTCTATATGGTGATACTGTTCTACGATGAGCGTAGAATGATATTACGGCTTCTTATATAATTAACTATATTTCTAAAATACTGTTAAAATACGTGTATGGCTGTGGTATCGATATCTGAAGTTCTTCTTGTATAACTGAGCCTTGGAGCGACCGCTAGTATTTCCGGGTTGTGGTGTGCGGAGAGTTCAGTTGGGAAGACGTCTGCACAGGCAGTACTCGCCCGACCACTGGCGACACACATGCACCACCAGACGGAAGGAGACTTGAGCAGGTACGACCGTTGGTTGGTTGTTCGCTCGGTCACCTCAACGGGAGACGTGTATCTGGTCTTCCTACCGCTTCTGGGCTCCTTCAGTTGGTCATCTTGCAGAATGTGGGTCGGTTCCTTCCTTGTGCAGAGATGCCGGGTGGCCAACGATCCAGTGTTCCCTCTGCATAGTTGGGTTCGAGCCAGTGTCTCCGGGTCGTCGTGTGTCCGAGTTGCGAACGGACATCAAGGGAGTAGGCATGGAGCAGCATTATGATCCGGACAGCCATGACTCTCCTGATCGTTGCCGACACACATGACGTGAGTGTGGACGACCTTGGTTGGTCATTCGTTCGGTCGTGTCATCGGACGACGTGTATTTGGTAGCTGGTCACTTCTGGGTTTGGCGTGTGTGATTTGTCTTTGTTATACATCAGTCACTGGTTTTAGTATTGTTCGAGTTGTTTGTGGAAGTGTATCGCGGAAACTGTGTGTAACTTGTGTGTTTTTGGCTGAACAGTTGTTTTGATGCTATTTGCGTGCTGGATTGAGTGGGTCGGTTGGGACCGAGCAGCAAGCAAGTCTCCGTGGCGTGAGGCCACGCAAGGGCTGCCGGCGGTTTGTGCGCACTACACTGTCGGATTTTGAGGCACTAGCGGCGACAGCGAAAAGTTCCTTGCCCACTGAACCTGGAAGCTGAAGCTGAGTGATCAGTTAATCTGTTATGAAACCTCAACTATTATGACCCATCTTTGTTGCCCCCTTGGCCACTGGGGCAAACAGCATCGTATCATGTTTTGGGATTGGCGAAATCTTGCAGCCGTCTTCCTATGTTGCGATTAATTATTAAATTTACTGTTATATGTTAAATGTTGTATGTTAACCAGGTACCTAGAAACGATGGAGAGGCTCTGTCCGCTCCACAGCCATCCCCGGCGCAGCCACAGTGGTCCACAGCCCCACGACGACCACAACAGTCCACGTCACCTCTCCGCTGGCCCCACACCAAACCCAGGATAATAGTGTGGTTCAGCCCCCGCTCGATCTCCCAGGGAATGTCTCACACCAGACGAGTGTAGCTCCTATGTTTGCGTGGTAGAGTAATGGTGGTGTACCCGTATGTGTAGAACTTGTCTGCGCATCAATCGCCGACATAGTGTAGCTGAGTTGGAATAAGGGGAACCAGCTCGCATTCGCCGAGGCAGATGGAAAACCGCCTAAAAATCATCCACAGACTGGCTGGCTTATCGGACCTCGACACAAGTCCGCCGGGCGGATTCATGCTGGGGACCAGGCGCTCCTTCCCGCTCCGGAAAGCCTTGCGATGGACCGCTCAGCTAACTAGTCAGGCCAAATTGACTCTTACTTATCAGTGAAGTGTACCGGCGGCATTTTCTGCCCTGTGGCCGTTAACGCTCCAGTTACCTGCCCTGGCCTTTAGCGTAGTTTGTAGGCATTGTGCATTTTCCTCGTTGCGTTGTTGCTGCCCAGCATGGCGTGTAGTTCGACCGCAATTGAATTTGTTTGGTTCATATTTGTTTATAGTGGTTATTGTTCCCATGGATGTTTTTAGACGCCAATTTCTGGAGGCGTAGTGCTGTTTGTATTCTCGTCCTCGGTCAATATTCTCCATCGTTGTGCCGTTGGTCGGACAGAAGGGAATTGGTTAAATTGTTGGTAGGTCCTTGAGCCGTCCCTAGTTTTGGTTGCCATCCGATTACCTAACTTAAACTCTTGGCTGCCTCTCTCACCTCACATTACGTTTGAGCCACCTACCCAGGCCGACCCTTGGATCACTTCTGAGCACCACTTGTTTTGTTGGCTTTAAATTGTGCTTTTCATTTTACCTGAAGTGTTGTGCGAGGCATTCCACCATGTAGTAATTCTTTAAAAAAGAAATTGGATAAAGGCTTTCATCAGTGTTAAATTAAAATTTTGAGCATTGATTTTTTCTTAAAAATTGTTTTATCTGAATTTGTAATCCAGGCCCCCATGTGTTGTGTGTGGCCTTCAGCCGAGGATTCGCGTTAACCTCTTAATAAGGCCTTCAGCCATGTGTATTCCTTAAAGGAAAACTTTTTTAGTAACTCAAAATTATTATCAGACTTGTTGTCCAGGCTTTCAGCCATTGTTTCAAATTTGTTTGTGGCCTTCAGCCGAGCAATAAGTTAATATTTCCTTAATCAGGCGCTGGACATTCTATCGTAAGTTCAAAAGGAAATTTCTTGGTTAGGAAAATGGTTTATTAATGTGCTTTAATTATAGTTCAGACGTGTAGTGTAGGCCTTCAGCTGTTAATTGTTGTCATTTCATGTTTATTTAAAAAATTTTTTTTGCCTTTTACTTTTGATTTCTAAGCCAGGCCTTCAGCCGTTCTTGTGTTTGCTGTGGTTTTTGGACCTTCAGCCTGAAAAGCATCTCAAGTTTCTTTAACTAGACCTTGAGCCATATTCTTTGATTACTATCTTTTAAGCCAATGTGTAAATAAGTAGTTCGTAGAAAAATAAAGTGCAAGTCCGCAGCTCTTGGTCGTGCGGTAGCGTTCTCGCTTCCCACGCCCGGGTTCATTGGTTCGATTCCCGGCGGGGTCAGGGATTTTCTCTGTATGGTGATGACTGGGTGTTGTGTGCTATCCGTAGGTTAGTTAGGTTTAAGTAGTTCTAAGTTCTAGGGGACTGATGACCATAGATGTTAAGTCCCATAGTGCTCAGAGCCATTTGATTGTGCAAGTCCCAGTAACTGTTTAGGGCCCATCCACAACCTCAACCTTTTACTGTATGCTCTCTGACTGCCTACCAATCAGGTCTCAATAATGCATTTCTGTTTAGTGAGGTATTACAGACGTGCTGATAAAAGTTCTGTTACTGATTCTGAAGTGCAGTGCTGTTTATTTTTCCGTGACTGGAGACAGTTAACAGTCATCAGTTTCCTTACACGTGCTGTTGAACTTCGCGACATGGGAGGTGTGAACCTTAAGCTAAAAGATGTTTGCGCATATGGAATGTAATGAATACAGTTTACCATTGTATATATGGTTTCTTCAATTAAGAATAAAAATTGAGATGATTGCAATCATCCTGCAGTGAATGATATCGTAACAGCGCGGTTCAGTCTGGTACTAAAAATTTCCCCAATTTCTGACATTACAAAGCAAGTACACGATTGATATCGACATATAAAATAGCCCACCAATCATGGTCGATGCAATCCATCCTGCACTGGACTGGTGGAAAATCGTCTCTCTACCTCTAGGCAAAACAGAACTAAGAGAAATAAATCGTCTTTGGTTCCCTGGTATCTCTTCGAAAAACAGCGAATGATTAACAAAAAATGTATATAACTGAAATAATGGACTGCATAGTTTCCCTATAAACCGCTATTGAGAAGACCTGTCCAGTGCCAGTGGGAGATTAAATGGCTGGAGGGGGCTGAAAACACTCTACGATCCGTCATAACCATTAACATTTTCCTCTGCAGCCGATGAGATGACTTGAAGTACTTCTCCCCAGACTTCCAATAAGGGATATCCGGTGATTACGAATTTATCTTCTGGCAAGAAGCCTTTCTATTATGTAGTTAGCGTACTGCACCCATCCCAGTAGGCCATATTTCAGTCCATTGTACTTTATTCTCTTACAAGATGGCGCTCTTGAGAACAGCTAAGGGATTGCCTTGTATTTTGAGTGGTGGTAGGTGTATCAAAGGTTTTAAATTAGGTGTAGGATCAGGATCCCGCAATAAATTATTGGAACATAAGTGCTGAAATGTACCAGAGAGGCTGAATTTCCTAAGTTGTATATCTGGGGTAAACTAGCCAACATCTCTGACAATCAGTATTAAGTACTCATATTTATATGTTCATATTTACGATTTATTTAATGTAATAAACATTATGGTTTTAGTTGTGTCCCCCACCCCATGCTCCATCTCTACACCCTTCATCTCCTTTCCCAAGGTGGCTTCCATCAACTCCCCCTCCCGGATGATGCCCTCTCTCCCTCCATTTATGCCTCCTATCAACTCTGATACTCACCCCGCCTCCTTTCCTCCGTTTTTTTTCTTGGGCTGCCTCTCCCCCCTTTCCATCCTCTTTTTTCCCCACCTACTCTCTCTCTGCCTCCCCCCTTCTCCCCCCGAGTCCTTTTGCATTTCCCTCTTCTGCCATTTCCCATTCCCTCTTGGGTCTGCCCTGCCCCTCCCCCACTTTATGAGTCCCCTCCCTCCTTTGGTCCCCCCCCCCTTTGGTTTTTCCTCTCCTCCTTCCTTTTTTTCCGACTCACCTGTCCTGGTCCCCCCCCCCCCCCCCCCATCTGCCGTTCTCTAGGGTGTGTCATCTTTGTGCCGACATTTTTGTGCAGTGTTTACAGAGAGTGTTCAGTGTTGTGTGTGTTTTCGGAAGTGTTGTGAATGGACATCATACTGTCGCTGGGTGTAATTTTTATATCTCTTGCAAACAGAAACCAGACTGTCGCCATGTTTTTTAATTGTCTGTCTACCATGTTACTTGTCTGATTCCTGTGTATTTTATTAGCATTGCCAACCCATTGCTTTATGTTTTACCTTTCCACAATTTTCCGCCATTTCACAATTTAAGTCACCATATTATCGCCTGCTTTTGCTGTTTCTTCTCTCCTTCTTACGTTTTAAAAAGTCTGTAGGCTGCAGAGCAGCGTACTAAGCTTCTGCCAGCCAGCCCCCTTCTTGGGGAGTCGAATTTCAATAAAAGAAAAAAATTATGGTTGTACGAAATGTGAAAATGACTATAGTTGTACACAAGCACATACATACAGAGATACATACAAACATACATACATACAGACACACAGAGATGCATTCAAATGTGTCTTAATTGTATTGCAAATTAAGAATGTTTTACAAAAACTTTTTTCGCTTTTAGTTACAAAGCATCATCATCGGTTGTCCTGGAAAGATAGTACACATAATACAGGCCCAGCTGTTTACAGATTCAAAACAATTTTTCTTTATGAATTAACATACAATTAACTTACAGCGTGTATTGCTACTTTTACATGTTCTAAAGTACAGGGTTTTACTCATTTTTAGTGGCGTTTCAAAGTCGAAAAAGTCTTGGTTGTCCTTTCACCTTTCGTGATTTTTCGGCCTTTACTGGACAGCTCTTGCTCTTGCTGCAGTTTCGTTCCTTTTATGCTTTACCTCACCAAAATTTCACAAAATCTATCTTCGTTAGCACATTCTATGGCTTTACGTGTTTTTCACCCACAACTAGGTTTTGGTGTATTCATTTGTTTTTTGCTAGGATGTGAGCGGTGCAATGTAGATATATTGCTCTAAGTACTCTTCCGTGCTGAAGTGTATGTATGTATGTATGCGTGCGTGTGTGTGTGTGTGTGTGTGTGTGTGTGTGTGTGTGTGTGTGTGTGTGTGTGTGTGTGTGTGCGAACATGCATGCAAGAAGGAGAGAGAATGAGAGAGAGAGTGAGTGTTAAATATTCATCATAGATGTGAGTTAAAATTGGCGGGCAGATTGCATGAGTGTGGATTAGAGTTGTGGAGCTGTGGGGGAATATAGAGGTGTTGATTTTACTGAGAGTGACTGAGAAATAACTGAGTGATGGGAGAGAACTGGTTTCCGTGGGTGAATATGGGACTGTATGTTTACATTTAATCTTATACTATTTTGTCTTTTAACCAAAATGTGTGGATCACCAGGTTGGTTTAATCTTTTGTTAGCCGTTTATTTTTATTTTATGCCTTCATGAATGTGGTAGTTTTGAATGTGGTAGTCATCATGTAAGACAAGAAGTTGTGCTTTGTTGTTTACCCTTATGATTTTGGTATCTCTATACCTGGTGGTAATTTTATGTCGATGAAGGTGAATGATTTGCTCTGTACTTTCATGCTCTTATATGCTCCTTGTTTATGGTATGAACTATTCTCCTGGTTTGTCCTATGTCTTTCATCGTATCTGTTACAATTTAATTAATACATTCCTGAGCTATGACGCAGATCTGTGCTTTCTGTTTGTTTTCAGAAGTAATGTTGAATTAAATTGTTAGTTTGGGTAGCTATTTTAAAGGCTTGTATTGAGAAGATGTTAAATATTCTGCGTTTTTGCTTGCCATTGTATGCCACTGTATACCATCTATTATCCTCCTTTTACTTCTCCTTCTACGTTCTTCCTGTTCTTTCGTCTTGTATGTTTGCTAGTTACTGGGTTCTGTCCTTGTCTTTGAAATAGCTTGGTGTTTACTGTTTTCTCTCCATTGATTTTATTGTTTAGCTTTGTCGTTAGGTTTGCTTAGTATCCAACTATTTGTACTGCAGTCCATTTCAATCAATTCGGCAGTTGCCTGTGTCTAGTGACCACGTGTTTAGGGTGAGGAGCTGACTAAATCGCTACATGTTTGCGTTAGTTTGGGTGATTTGATGGCTGGTAAGCTACTGTGTCAGCTGTACTGGACAGTACGTGTAATACAAAAATACTCCCCCCCCCCTCTCACCAACTCCTCACCAAAAGTCAATATCCTATATCCACATACACGTCCTCTTCCCCTATAATCACCACCTCCTCCCATGCCCTGTCCAGCGAACTCTACGTCGCAATGACGCCATCTGCCCATATACGACGCTAGGATCTCTGCTGGACACGTGATACAAAGTGTCCATAAAGTCCCACTATTATTTTGAAATATCGTGACTGGGAAACAGTAAAAATATACCAACGCCGTTTCTTGTAAAATGTTTTATCAATTCTTAAAGATTTTTCTGTTGAGCCAGAAAAATCGTAACTGGGAAACAGTAAGAATATACCAACGCCGTTTCTTGTAAAATGTTTCATCAATTCTCAAAGATTTTTCTGTTAAGCCAGAATTCCGACATTCGTCCTACTCATCGCTCATAGAACACCAAAGTGACATTTGAGATTGAAGTGGTGGGAAACTTGTAAAACCAAGGTGGTGGAACTTGACCAGCTGCGATCTGTACCTCTCGCCTCAGCCTCTCCATCCCCCTTTCCGCAACCCTCTTCCCGCTTCATCCAATCTCAGCATAGGATTAAAATGAGGAAGTCAGTCACTTGAATTTCGTAGAAATGGATTTAAGTTCAAAGAAATGAAGTATTTTCGAAAAAGAATTTACAACAACTTACTTGAACTGGCCTCATGTTGCCTCTAAATTTCTCTGGATTTCATCTCCGTAACTGCTCAGCCTTTGGGTCGGGTTCGATACTCACAACTGTACCATGTCCAATTTTTTTATCGCTCTCTCTTGTGGTGTTAGGAAACCGAAGGAAGGACAAATCTGGCAATACCGCTTCTGGCGACAAATTTGGCAATACTGCCTCTGCCGAAAAATTTGGTGATACCGCTTGTGGCGGGCCGTTTGAATTTCGCTTGCAACGGCCTGATTAGCTAACTTCAACGTTAATTAACTAGGAAACAGCCCACAGTGCTGAATGTTTTTCTGAACAATTACTTCTCAACACAGCCTACCCTGCAACACCCTTACAAGCTTTTCAGACATTTTCTGACCACCCATAAACACCGTTCACAGGCGAAATTTCCATCAGTGCGCGGCACACAATAAGGTAACAAAATACTAAATTATTCGCTGCAGCAGTTTCCACAATTCATGTTTACCTAATGATCAGTTTTGCGCAGTGCACAATGTACAGCCCAACAAGATCATATTTAACGTACCATACTAATCAGAAAAACCTCTACCCAAATCCTTTGTCTGTTCACTCAAAATTGGCATCCGAGTCCCAGAGATGAGCGATGTAGTTGACATAAAAGTGTCCAAAGTTTGGTACCGCATCATAATGTTATAAAATATACTGCTAAAATATTATAATGCAGTACCATTTTAAGAAAACTTTTCTGCCAACTGACTGGCCAGTGAATCATACGCAGTTATATGAGCGATACGGTTGTCGCCTTAGGCTAGGCGCAAATTGAGACGCGTATAGAGCGTGTGGCGCGACGCAGCGCACCGCGAGTTTATGTAACATCACAGGTTCAAATGGGACCGTGCAAATTGCGACGCGACGCGACGCGACGCGACGCGTCTGGGACGCGACACGCGCCTGCGCCAGGTCGCGCGGCGTTGTGGTTGAGGCACAGTTTCTCAAGCCGCGCGTCCGGCTTGCCTCGCTAGCATCGTGGGAAATTTGACGAGGGGAGCGGAAAAGTAGCCCAGCCATAAGCTCACATCGGAACGGCGCATATCAGCAGTGGTAGTATTGCCAATATGATAAATTTTGCCTTACTGTGTACTGAATTTTATTGCCTTTGGGTAGTGTTTCGTTTTTCGCCATTTAAACGCTCCAGCTTTCTTCGTCAGCGCGTTATACTTTTCTGTTATTTATATCTGCATAGTTTTGTTTCGTTTTTCTTCCGTCAAGAAAAATGTATACTTCAGTAACTGATGAGCCATTGGCCGCTGGAATTGCACCATATGCCTCCGTGATGTTTTCAGACCGCAAGAAGGGAAGTAGTCAATAAGGAAGCAAGGAATATTGTAAAATCATGTGATTGAGAATCAAGGCAGGAAAGTAATGCAAGGTTATATTTTCGCTGCCTAGTAAGCTAGCGTATCTGTACGTTATCTTACAAAAATTTAGAAAGGGATAATCTCCACAGGTGTGATCAATTTGTTCTTGTGGTAAAAAGCGCCCAAGATCTGAAGTATAGAAGTTTCACTGTGATTACTCTGATCACAAGGCACACATGGCTAGTTTGTGCATTCCTGTCGCGCTCATTATCCTTCGCTGCTGACAATACACTGGCCATTGTGCTGTGCGACAGATCAATTGTTTATTTTTCTCAATAACAACTATTGTATTCGCGATCACGCATTGTCAGTTTGGCAAGCCCTAGGTGAGTAAACAACGTCTGGCATGTGCCTATCATTCCGCCTGAAGGAACGCTCGTTATTATTTTAATACTGCTTAGATCAAGAGAAGGAATAAGATCCATTGTTAAGTTTTCATTCCCGTCGCTCAATGTTAAAAATACGATGGGTTACGGGGATTCCACCAAAATTCCAACAGAATTGCCAATCTGTTTTTGTATGAGTTGTTAACCTTTTGCCGGCCGGAGTGGCCGTGCGGTTCTGGGCGCTACAGTCTGGAACCGAGCGACCGCTACGGTCGCAGGTTCGAATCCTGCCTCGGGCATGGATGTGTATGATGTCCTTAGGTTAGTTAAGTTTAATTAGTCTTGAGTTCTAGGCGACTAATAACCTCAGAAGTTAAGTCACATAGTGCTCAGAGCCATTTGAACCATTTGTTAACCTTTTCTCATTCGAAGAAGCATCACCATTTATAAGTAAAGGCCACATTTCTCTTGGTGACTAGTTTAATTGTACTTCCTTTGTCACAATGTAATTTGCCAAACTCATCTCACAGCAGCTATTGAGACAGAATTCCGAAACGTATGGCCCCATTAAACAAGTAATTGGCAATTACAGAGCTCAATAGCTTACGAAAAACCCCATAGTATCGGTTTGCAGTAACGTAAAAGAAGAAATTTCATGTTTATTTTCATACTAGGAAGCTCTTGTTTCGCTAGCTGTCGATAACTCTTAAAAAATTACAGTCACTGGAGTGAAATAAATAAAAAAAGTATAGGTAGTGATATATCACCATAGATAAGGAAGTTCCGTGTGTTTAATAATTGGCAAAACTCTCTCCTCATTATGTGATATCATTCGCCAAACTTTCATTTCGATGTCTCGAGCGGTTTAGGACATACGAGGGATGTTGCCAGTATTTCATTCTTGCGGGCGTGAGATCGGTAGTGAGCGCGCTACATGGAATTCATTTTCTCGAGATCGGAGGCAGAGAGAGATCTGCTCCCAAGTCTAAAAAAAATTCAGCATGTTGGCTAAATTTCATACGCAGCAACATATGGTGTAATCCGCACCAAACGCAAAATCATAGCGACCCCTAATTTTCGTTTCAAACTTTTTGAGTTTTGCGTAGTGTCTTACTAAAATGCGTACATCACAAGAAGAATGATCATTAGCGAGGTGATGGGCACAAAGCTGACACATAACTCTGTAAGTAAGGCAAAAATCATATACTTTCAGAGAATAGTTTCTGTAAAATCGTTTGAGAAAGATAAGAGGTTGCGCGCGCTTCGGTTCAGTCAGCGCAGAGCGTCGCCAGACGGTGCGTGCGAAGTATGGTGTACGCGTCGCAATATGCGCTGGACCCGCGTCGCCCGTGCGGCACGTGCGTGTCGCGCTGTAGTGTCGTGTCATGTCACACGTGCTATACGCTTCTTAATTTGCGCCTAGCCTTAGTTGACAACCGCTGACTAACTTACCACGCTGCGTCCAGATCTTACTCAACATCCGGTTGCTCGCAGTTTGTGTCCGCCGTGTCTATACATAACAAACACTTTTATTTCAAACACGACCTAATCAGCGATCAGGCTCTAGGCCAGAAGGAGAAAGCAAACCGAACTGGCTTCCTATAAAAATGTAAAACATCTTATCTAAATTCCTCAAGACACCGCACGGTGCATGGCTGAGAGTACGTTGAGCTACTACTAGTCATTTCGTTTCCTGTTCCATTTGCAAATAGAGGGAGAGAAAAACAATTGTCTGTATACCTCCGGACAAGCCTGAATTTGACTTATTTCTCTGGTACTTATACGAAATATACGTGGCGACAATAGGATCGTTCTGCAGTTAACATCAAACGCTGATTCTCTACATTCGTCTTCCCTTCTGATATTTCCGTTTGAGTTCATGAAGCATCTCCGTATTATCACTCACGTGTCGAGCGAAACTACCGGAAACAAATGCAGCGCCTCGCCTCAAAATTGCTTCGACATCTTCCTTTACACCGACATATTGGGGATCACATATACTCGTATAATGCCCAAGGTTCTACGTGTGATCTCTTTTATAGATGAGGTACTTTACCTAAAAATTTCTCAATGTACGGAAGTAGACAATTCGCCTTCCCTGCCATCGTCCTTAGTGCTCTTTCCATTTCACATCGCTGTGCAACACAACGTCTAGATATTTAATAGACTGTGTCGTGCAGCACACTATTAATGCTATACATGAACTTTACAGGATTCATTCTATTCATCTGTATTAACTTACACTTTTCTACATTTAGAGCAAGCTGCAATTCATCATACAAACTAGAAATTTTGTCTATGCCATCTTCTATCCTCCAATAGCTAGTCAACAGCGACAACACCCAGTACACCACAGCGTCATCAGCAATCAGCCACAGAGTGCTTTTCAACGTGTCCGAGAATGACAGCGGTCCTTTGCTATTACACGTCCCTGGGGCTCACTTGACGATACCCTTGCACCTGATGAATTTTTCACTGCCGAGGACAACTTATTGGCCTCTATTATATAAGAAGTCTACGAACTACTCACTAATCTGGGAACCTAATCCATATGCTTGCACCTCCCTTAATAGTCTGCAGTTGATCACTGTGCCAAACGTTTCCCGGAAATTCAGGAATACGGAAACTGCCTGTCGTCCTTTATCCATGATTAACGGAACATCTCGTGAGGAAGGGCAAAGATGGGTTTCGGGCGAGTGGTACTTCCTAAGTCCGTCGAGATTTGTGGGCAGAGGATTCTCTAACTCAAGGATATTTGCTGATACACGTCCTCCGAACATGTTCAAGAATTCTGCACCAAACCGATACTAAGGATATTGGTCTGTTATTCTGCGAATCCGTTCTTTTACCCTTCTTATATAAAGGAATCGCCTGCGGTTGTTGCAAGGCACTTGGGACTCTGCATTGAGCGAGTGATTCGCCACTAAGAGATTACGTAAGACTAGTCCTGTGGAACCGAATTGTGATTCTATCCGGACCTGGCGATTTATTTGTTTCAACTGTTTCGGTTGCTTCTCTACGCCAGGGGTACCTACTACTACGACCTCCGTACAGGAGTGTGCGACCGTCAAACGACGGTATGTTTGACCGAGCCTCCTCATTGAAGAATTGCTTAAACAGAAAATTTAAAACTTCAGCCTTCCTTTCGAAGTATTCTGTTACCATACCAGTCTGGTCAACGAGTGAGGGAATAGAGACCTTCGACGCGCTTACCGATCTTAGGCAAGATCTTTTGCTAAAGTAGGACTGTGGAACTTTTATATGCTTCGCGTATCGATATTTTTACAGACTCCAGAATTTATACAAACTTTTGCCTGTCGTCACTGGTGCGTTATTTGCTGAACCAAGAATACAACTGTCTCTGCTTCCTCAGCGTTTTCCAAATTTTATTTAACAAAGTGTGTCTTTTCCGTCTCTCATCCACTTACTTGGCACGTACTTCTCCAGAGCGTGATTTACAAGCAGTTTATACTTTGTCCTTAATTATTCTTCTACTACGTTGTACTGGAAATAAATGATATCCATTCATTGGCTATTGATATTCATATACATTTTTCATAACTAGAGAATCATCTGGTAATGAGCAGCGTGTCTCACTATCGGTTAACAATTAGTGCCAAACGAACTTCCGAAGGCCTGAGAAAAATATAACCAAACTTTAATCAAGATGTTTAAAATATAACTACTCGAAACGTTCTCATGATACGTGGGTTGCCCAGAAAGTAATGCAACGCATTTTTTTCTCAGAAGAAAACAATGCAAAGAGTGCGAAACGTTACGTATGTATTATCTGAAGTCTCCTAAGTGAGCTTGCCAAGTTTCCATAACTTCCCACAGGTAACGTAGCTGCAGGACGTTTCAAAATGACGTCTGTAGCTGATGTACGTTCCAAGCAACGTGCCGTCATTGAATTTCTCACTGCAGAGAAAGAAACTGTGGTGAATATTCACAAACGCTTTTGCAAAGCCTATGGAGCACCTGGTGTCGACAGATGTACAATTAGTCGCTGGGCACGAAGGGTGAGGTCATCAGAAGGCGTTTCGACGGCTCTCCACGATTTTCAATGGTCGGGGAGACCATGCACAGCTGTCACACTTGACATGTTGCAGTCCTTCGGACTTCCACTTTCACCATCAAAGGATGTCATTCATGGAAGACAATTTGAAGACGATGAGGAGGTGATTCACACGGTGAAGCACTGGCTCCGCCACGAGGACAAGGATTGGTACCGACAGGACGCAGATACCCTTATTTCGCGCTGGATGGAGATTGCGTGGAAAACTGGAGTGTGTACATAAAACACCATTATTTTATGTGTGCAATTCTCATTAGTTCAATAGAGAACTGTTGGAGAAAAGAATGCGGTGCATTACTTTCTGGGTAACTCTTGTATATTAATATAGATTCTTTATTATAGTATCAAGGCTGAAGTCCAATAATTTGTGTCACGTCTGTGACGTATGTTGGCTAGGAAACACAAATATACAGCAATGAAACAAAATATACAGTAATTTCTGGATTATTTCAGGGTTACAGCTTTGACAGTGAGTATTACATTCTCTTGTAAGATAAGACTTAGGCGAAAAGTGAGTGTATTTAGAGCACTCATGAGATATGCGATTTTACAGTAATATTTTAGTAAATACGCGCCTTAAAAACATCAAACTTTTTATAGTTGAAGTTCTTGATCTGTTTGTTGTTGTGGTCTTCAGTCCTGAGACTGGTTTGATGCAGCTCTCCATGCTACTCTATCCTGTGCAAGCTTCTTCATCTCCAAGTACCTACTGCAACTTACATCCTTCTGAATCTGCTTAGTGTACTCATCTCTCGGTCTCCCTCTACGATTTTTACCCTCCACACTGCCCTCCAATGCTAAATTTGTGATCCCTTGATGCCTCAAAACATGTCCTACCAACCGATCCCTTCTTCTAGTCAAGTTGTGCCACAAACTTCTCTTCTCCCCAATCCTATTCAATACCTCCTCATTAGTTACGTGATCTATCCACCTTATCTTCAGCATTCTTCTGTAGCACCACATTTCGAAAGTTTCTATTCTCTTCTTGTCCAAACTAGTTATCGTCCATGTTTCACTTCCATACATGGCTACACTCCAAACAAATATTTTCAGAAATGACTTCCTGACACTTAAATCTATATTCGATGTTAACAAATTTCTCTTCTTCAGAAACGCTTTCCTTGCCATTGCCAGTCTACATTTTATATCCTCTCTACTTCGACCATCATCAGTTATTTTACTTCCTAAATAGCAAAACTCCTTTACTACTTTAAGTGTCTCATTTCCTAATCTAATTCCCTCAGAATCACCCGATTTAATTGGACTACATTCCATTATCCTCGTTTTGCTTTTGTTGATGTTCATCTTATATCCTCCTTTCAAGACACTGTCCATTCCGTTCAACTGCTCTTCCAAGTCCTTTGCCGTCTCTGACAGAATTACAATGTCATCGGCGAACCTCAAAGTTTTTACTTCGTCTCCATGAATTTTAATACCTACTCCAAATTTTTCTTTTGTTTCCTTTACTGCTTGCTCAATATACAGATTGAATAACATCGGGGAGAGGCTACAACCCTGTCTCACTCCTTTCCCAACCACTGCTTCCCTTTCATGCCCCTCGACTCTTATGACTGCCATCTGGTTTCTGTACAAATTGTAAATAGCCTTTCGCTCCCTGTATTTTACCCCTGCCACCTTTAGAATTTGAAAAAGAGTATTCCAGTAACATTGTCAAAAGCTTTCTCTAAGTCTACAAATGCTAGAAACGTAGGTTTGCCTTTTCTTAATCTTTCTTCTAAGATAAGTCGTAAGGTCAGTATTGCCTCACGTGTTCCAACATTTCGACGGAATCCGAACTGATCCTCCCCGAGGTCCGCATCTACCAGTTTTTCCATTCGTCTGTAAAGAATTCGCGTTAGTATTTTGCAGCTGTGACTTATTAAACTGATAGTTCGGTAATTTTCACATCTGTCAGCACCTGCTTTCTTTGGGATTGGAATTATTATATTCTTCTTGAAGTCTGAGGGTATTTGGCCTGTCTCATACATCTTGCTCACCAGCTGGTAGAGTTTTGTCATGACTGGCTCTCCCAAGGCCGTCAGTAGTTCTAATGGAATGTTGTCTACTCCGGGGGCCTTGTTCCGACTCAGGTCTTTCAGTGCTCTGTCAAACTCTTCACGCAATATCGTATCACCCATTTCGTCTTCATCTACATCCTCTTCCATTTCCATAATATTGTCCTCAAGTACATCACCCTTGTATAAACCTTCTACATACTCCTTCCACCTTTCTGCCTTCCCTTCTTTGCTTAGAACTGGGTTGCCATCTGAGCTCTTGATATTCATACACGTGGTTCTCTTCTCTCCAAAGGTCTCTTTAATTTTCTTGTAGGCAGTATCTTACCCCTAGTGAGATAAGCCTCTACATCCTTACAGTTATCCTCTAGCCATCCCTGTTTAGCCATTTTGCACTTCCTCTCGATCTCATTTTTGAGACGTTTGTATTCCTTTTTGCCTGCTTCATTTACTGCATTTTTATATTTTCTCCTTTCATCAATTAAATTCAATATTTCTTCTGTTACCCAAGGATTTCTAGCAGCCCTCGTCTTTTTACCTACTTTATCCTCTGCTGCCTTCACTACTTCATCCCTCAGAGCTACCCATTCTTCTTCTACTGTATTTCTTTCCCCTATTCCTGTCAATTGTTCCCTTATGCTCTCCCTGAAACTCTGTACAACCTCTGGTTCTTTCAGTTTATCCAGGTCCCATCTCCTTAATTTCCCACATTTTTGCAGTTTCTTCAGTTTTAACCTACAGGTCATAACCAATAGATTGTGGTCAGAGTCCACATCTGCCCCTGGAAATGTCCTACAATATAAAACCTGGTTCCTAAATCTCTGTCTTACCATTATATAATCTATCTGATACCTTTTAGTATCTCCAGGTTTCTTCCACGTATAAAACCTTCTTTCATGATTCTTAAACCAAGTGTTACCTATGACTAAGTTGTGCTCTGTACAAAATTCTACTAGGCGGCTTCCTCTTTCATTTCTTAGCCCCAGTCCATATTCACCTACTATGTTTCCTTCTCTCCCTTTTCCTACACTCGAATTCCAGTCACCCATTACTATTAAATTTTCGTCTCCCTTCACTATCTGAATAATTTCTTTTATGTTCTTGATCTATGCTGGTGAAATATATCATTCTATCCATAAGTTATATAATATAGTCTTTAGCATAAAACCTGGCAGAAAATTCAAAATGATTCCGGTCGCATGTAAAATATGTTAGCGGCAAGACAGAATCAATGCCTTCTCTGCGCGATAGCAATGGAAGTACTATCGAAGAAAGTGCTGCTAAAACAAAGTTGATCAACACAGCCTTCCGAAATTCATTCACCAAAGAAGAGGAAATAATAATTCAAAATTTGAATCAAAAACAGCTAACAACATGAGAAACTAGGAAGCAGAGAGCTTGGAGTAGTTATGCAACTTAAATTAGTTAGTAAAAGCAAGTCTTCCGCTTTTAGATTGTATTTCAGTTAGGTTCCTTTCGGAGTTTAAATGGCCCTGGGCACTATGGGACTTAACTTCTGAGGTCATCAGTCCACCAGAACGTATAACTACTTAAACCTAACTAAACTAAGGACATCACACACATCCATGCCCGAGGCAGGATTCGAACCTGAGACCGTAGCGGTCGCGCGGTCCCAGACTGCAGAGCCTAGAACCGCTCGGCCACTCCGGCCGCCCCTTTCGGAGTATGTTGACGCATTAACTCTACTTAAAAATCATATACAACCGTTGACTCGAGGAAAGATCCGCACCCAAAGACTGGAAAGATGCATGGGTCACAACAATATCCACTAATTAGAGGCTCATACCATTAACATAGATAGGAAGTAGGCTTTTGGAACATACATGATATTCTATCTCTACCTGCAAGAGAACGGTCTGTTGACACATAGCCAACAGGGAATTAGAAAACATCGTTCCTGTGATAAACAACTAGCTCTACAATCACATGAGGTGCTGAGAGCTATCTATAAGGGAATTCGGATTGTTTCCGTATTTCTGAATTTCCAGAAAGCTTCTGACAATGTACCACACAAGCTGCTTGTAGTGAAATTGGGTGCTTGTGAAATATCGTCTCAGTTCTGTGACTGGATACGTGATCTCCTATCAGAGAGGTCTCAGTTCGTAGTAACTGAAAGAAAGTCATCGAGTAAAACGGAAGTGACTTTTAGTGTTCCCCAAGACAGTTTTATAGGTCCTCAGCTCTTCCATATGTTTATAAACGATTTAGGAGAGAATCTGAGTAAACGTCTTTGGTTGTTTACAGATGATACTGTCTTTTATCGCCTAATAAAGTCATCATAACATCAAATCCAATTGCAAGAAGATTAATGCAGGGTGTTACAAAAACGTATGGCCAAACTTTCAGAAAACATTCCTCACACACAAATAAAGAAAATATGTTATGTGGACATGTGTACGAAAACGCTTAATTTCCGTGTTAGAGCTCATTTTAGTTTCGTCAGTATGAACTGTACTTCCTCGATTCACCGCCATATGACCCCATTTAAGGAAGGTAATGTTGACTTCGGTGTATGTGTTGACATGCGACTCATTGCTCTACAGTGCTAGCATCAAGCACATCAGTACGTAGCATCATCACGATCTGGGTTTTGCAGTCAGTGCAATGTTTACAAATGCGGAGTTGGCAGATTCCCATTTGATGTATGGATTAGCCCGGGGCAATAGCCGTGGCGTGGTACGTTTGTATCGAGACAGATTTCCAGAACGAAGGTGTCCCGACAGGAAGACGTTCGAAGTAATTGATCGGCGTCTGAGGGATCACGGAACATTCCAGCCTATGACTCGCGACTGGGGAAGACCTAGAACGACGAGGAGGCCTGCAATGGACGAGGCAATTCTTCGTGCAGTTGACGATAACCGTAATGTCAGCGTCAGAGGAGTTGCTGCTGTACAAGGTACCGTTGACCACGCCACTGTATGGAGAGTGCTACGAGAGAACCAGTTGTTTCCGTACCATGTACAGCGTATGAAGACACTATCAGCAGCTGATTGGCCTCCACGGGTACACTTGTGCGAATGGTTCATCCAACAGTGTGTCAATCCTCATTTCAGTGCAAATGTTCTTTTTACGGATGAGGCTTCATTCCAACGTGATCAAATTGTAAATTTTCACAATCAACATGTGTGGGCTGACGAGAACCCGCACGCAATTGTGCAATCACGTCTTCAACACAGATTTTCTGTGAACGTTTGGGCAGGCATTGTTGGTGATGTCTTGATTGGGCCCCACGTTCTTCCACCTACGGTCAGTGGAGCGCGTTATCATGATTTCATACGGGATACTCTACCTGTGCTGCTAGAACATGTGCCTTTACAAGTACGACACAACATGTGGTTCATGCACATGTGGTTCATGCACATGTGGTTCATGCACATTTCAGTCGAAGTGTTCGTACGCTTCTCAACAACAGATTCGGTGACCGATGGATTGGTAGAGGCGGACCAATTCCATGGCCCCCACGCTCTCCTGACCCCAACCCTCTTGACTTTCATTTATGGGGGCATTTGAAAGCTCTTGTCTACGCAACCCCGGTACCAAATGTAGAGACTCTTCGTGCTCGTATTGTGGACGGCTGTGATACAATACGCCATTCTCCAGGGCTGCATCGGCACATCAGGGATTCCATGGGGCGGAGGATGGATGCATGTATCCTCGCTAACGGAGGACAATTTGAACATTTCCTGTAACAAAGTATTTGAAGTCACGCTGTTACGTTCTGTTGCTGTGTGTTTCCATTCCATGATTAATGTGATTTGAAGAGAAGTAATAAAATGAGCTCTAACATGGAAAGTAAGCGTTCCCGGACACACGTCCACATAACATATTTTCTCTCTTTGTGTGTGAGGAACGTTTCCTGAAGATTTGGGCGCAAATTTTGGCACACCCTGTATACCTGTATGGTGCGAAAATTTTTGGTTGATTCAAAATAATGGAAAGTGTGAGGTCCTCCACATCAGAGCTAAAATTAGTCTGTTAAACTGCGGCTGGACGATAAATCTATTAAATGTAAAGGCTGTAAATTCAACCAAATACATTGGAATTAAAATCACGAACAACTTAAATTGGAAAGAACACAAGGAAAGTTTTGTGGGAAAGGTGAACCAAAGGATGACTTTTATTGGCGGGCCCCTTTCACGAAATTTATAACTGGCGGAACCCTCTTACAAAATTGGAATCACCAACTGTCTCCTCTGAATGCGAAAATATTTTGTTGACGCCTGCCTATGTATGGAGAAACGACTTCACTAAGTTTCTTCTCTGAATCCAAATATATTTTGTTTATGCCTACCTGCGTATGAAGAAACGACCGTGATAAGAAAATACTGGAAATCAGAGCCCGCACGGGAAGATGTAGGTGTTATTTTTTTCCGTGATTTGTTCGAGGGCGAAATAATGCAGAGATAGTGAGAAAGTGTTCCGATGAACCCTCTGCCAGGCACTTAATTGTGATTCGCACAGTAGCCATGTAGATGCAGCTGTAGGTACTCGATATTCAGAGACACCAGTTGAATGTGTAGCTACTACAGAGAAAACGTGGCGCATTTGATCTCGTATCAGCTAAAAATGGTGATTTTGTTTGGAAACTAACCTCACCACATCGCCTCCCATTAAATCACACACAACATTTTTGGAGAAAAATTTTTGAAACAGAAAAAGTTGAAATTTGAAACGTAATCATTGTTAAAGTAACGAAATTGAGAACGAAAGATACAAATGTACTGTTCATTTACTGCCTCCTGCGAAACGTAAACAGCGCGTATTTTCCTAGAAGTTGTCATCATGAAATAAATCCCTCGGCTGTGGCAGACGCGGCTCCTAAATTGTTCCGGAATACAATCTAGCGGGCTCGGCGGTACGCCTCCTCCCGGTGGCTCTCAGACCTGGTCCCTTGGCTGCGCGACGTGTCGAGAGCTGCCGGAATCTGCGGGGAACCCGCCAGGGGAGAGGCAGAGGGAGATAGAGAGTCTGCCAGACCCAATTAGGCGGCGTCTCCAGGGGAACGTGAGCCATTGTTTCGCCAGGCGGGGCGTCCGGCGTCGGCAGGCGTCGTACCGCGGAAAGAGACTCGCCCCCCCACCTCCCAGCAGTGGCCGGAAATTCCGAAACGCGCTTCCGTGCATCGCAGCTGCCGCTCCCGGGTTCACCAGGCAGCAAAAGTGAGAAATGCGTAACCGGAAGAGGACGTTGGCCTCTGGCTTTCAAATGTTTCCGTAAAATCGGAGAAAATCCCTCTCGCTGCCCATTGTGCGTCTCTCGTCTCAATGACTAAGCAGAAGCCCTACAGTGGTGTTTTAAATTCAGTAACGTACCAGGAACCAGCACAGAACTGTAATACCGGTATATTACTTTAGACGCATTACTGCTTCCAATAAAAGCATGGAAGTACCCGGACTGTAATATTACCGGAAATAACTTGCCCTTCGAGTTTGTATACATCCTCTAGCCTCAATTCCTCTTCAGTTTTTAAACTTCTACATCCTCAGTATTTTATACTCAGACATACGTCACAGAACTTAGTTAACATCATATTTTCAAACGATTTGTCAAGTTCATAAAACCTTCAATTTAATTTCGAAGAGATAATCTACAATTTATTATCACCATCTTTGTTTCGATACACCTAACATGTAGTCGACATGCTTGTAAGAAATGGAAGATCACAAATGTAAAAGTTTCCATTTGGAGAATGTATTCCCAATAGGTTACAGCAAAGAGTAATTTTGCACAGTGGTTAAGATTCAAACCTTGGACCCCTGTAGCTCCACCTGACTTTGGTTTTCCATTGTTACCATAGTAAGTAGGCTGTTTAGGTTTTTATGTTGGTAACGCCAAGTAGCGCTCTATATGACAGTCACTGACTGTGCTGTGTGAAGGCTGTGGTTGGTTTGCATTGTTGGAGTATATGCTATTGTAGTGTTGGGTAGTTGGCTGATAACAGCGCTTAGCGTTGCGCAGTTGGACGTGAGCCGCCAGCAGCGGTGGATGTGGGGAGAGAAATGGCGGAGTTTTGAGAGCAGATGATCTGGACGTGTGTCCATCAGAGACAGTAAATTTGTAAGACTGGATACCATGGACTGCTGTATATATTATGACTTTTGAACACTATTAAGGTAAATACATTGTTTGTTCTCTATCAGTAGTTAGTGCCTTCAGTAGTTTGAATCTTTTATTTAGCTGGCAGTAGTGGCGCTCGCTGTATTGCAATAGTTTGAATAACGAAGATTTTTGTGAGGTAAGTGATTTGTGAAAGGTATAGGTTAATGTTAGTCAGGGCCATTCTTTTGTAGGGATTATTGAAAGTCAGACTGCGTTGCGCTAAAAATATTGAGTGTCAGTTGAATGTTGATCAGAATAGGTAAAGAGCGAAATATCTGAGTACATTCAGTTCTGCTCTGCTGTTTGAAAATCAAATAATGTAAGAGTTGTTAAGGAATCCGTGGAAATACGTTTGGCGGAAAATCTCATTAATCGATATGGCCGCTTTCAATTGAATAAGGCCTGGTACCTGTCGATTTCTTATGGCCTGTCGAGCGACTAGTAATTTTAATTTTAATGTTGAAATTTTGCATTTTATTGTTTTGGACACGTCTGCCAACTGGGGGCCTGCATGTTTTACTTGCACCACGTATTCGCTTGCGCTCCATAGATGCAGTAATATTGCAGAGGGCCTAGGAATCGACAGGTGGCGCGCATGCAACGGTAACTTGCGCAAGCGGGTCTTGCGGCACTTTTACGTATAAATAGAGGGACACGCCTGAAGATGGCTGTAAGGTTGTCAGCCGAAATATCGTGGAAAGAAGTCAACGAGATCCGGCTGCTATCCCGAAATCTTGGGGAAATAATGTAAGAGGTTTATCAGCACAGTAATTCACTAATTTTGGTTTCCTCCTCAAGATCCATACCCCTAATCAAAGGGAGCTCTCGAGATATCGAGTTAATTAGCGCAATGCGGTCGTATTTGGGTGATGTGGGACTCAAATCCCTGTTCAGGAATATCGGTTTAGGTTTCCCGTGTTGTCCCTCATGATCTATCATGGTATTTTGAAATCTGAGTCGATTTCTTTCAAATTACACCAATCCACTTAATACCCCATTTCTGTCCAGTACGAGTTTATTCTTCGTCTCTAATATATCAAACAATAGGGTTGAAAGTTTGTTTGTGTGAGCAGGAACCCTGTATCGACGCTATGCTGTAACGTTTCTATAAAATTTTGCTGCTCTTTACGTCTGAGTACTGAAAGATCATGAGCCAAAGAGTCCTGAAACAACGTACAGTTATCCCCACAGCTCTGCCTAACAAATAAATACACTTATAATCAAACACGACGAACGAGTGTAATGGCGGTTATATTAACTGAGCGTTGAGTTTGGCCACTGTGCCAGTAATAAAACACACAAAGTGAGAACAAAAGTCTTAGGTGTGCAAAAACTTAAGTTTAGTATTAGAGGATCACCTCACCATGGAAACGATAGTAATACAATTTAAAAGACCTTTTAGTTCAAATCAAGGCTGAGTATAATACATACTTATTTTCTGTGATTATTAGACACAAAGCGGAAGTACTTAAGAGAGAAAAGCTTTGTAAAAATGTGAGCAGAATTGACACAAAGTTACACGAACACATTTGGATGGAAGTTGCCAAATTATATGGAAGACTGCATACACAAAACACAAGAACTTGCCCTTATCTTGGCAACTCAAGAATTCAACGTTAAAGAGACAAATCTCAAATTACAATAAAATGAGGAACTCAAGTTTTATGCCAGAACAAGTAAGGAGCGAGCTGCTCAGAGTATGTATTAACCACTGCCGACTGCGATACCTACCAAAATCAGAGAAGTGTGCTCCCATCAGCGCTAGACAGTAGCCGGGAAAGATCATTCTGAGCAGGAAAACCAGTGCCAAAAAACTAACTTCTCTCTCCTCAGTTCCCTACATTTCATGAACAGCTCAACGGCGTTGGTAATGTAACTGGAGTGAACATAACTTACTTCATGAAAGTAAGAGTTATGCAGCAGAGTCGTTTCACTCCTAGAGCATTAAATGCACATTAACAACCACGAAATTGGTACTGGCCTACAGCAGTGCCTCAATTCGATGGACAGAGTGCGAAGGGGCAGGTGAGGAGAGGGGAGGAGCTGCTGGACAGGGAGAGAAGGGAGGAGAGGATGGGTAGAGAGATCAGCAGGAGGTGATGACAGAGAGCGAGGAGAGGAGATGGACAGAGGGGAAGGTGGAGTCGCGCTAAGAATATTGGAATAAACACATACCCAGGCAACGACAGGTACCCATCTAGTTTTGATATAAAATTGTCGTGTTACAGTCTAAAGGTCTTCATTTAGCTTCACTGGGCAACATTCATCTATTAAACATAGCTTCCCGTACACTGCCAGTTTTTTTCGCTTTTTTCTTCATTTATCACTAGCGCTTATTATGCGATATTATAGATTTTTCAGCTCTGTATATAAGAATGCTAAGGTAAATGTTGGGACATTATTCATATTAAAATTTGTCAAGAAATATATATACTGCTGAGGTAGTAAATGATAAAATTTAAAAATAGAAACAGAAAGAAACAAGAACTGGAGTAAAACAGAATATGAATTCTCAATAATGACATGGCGCATTATTTAAATAAGGCAATAAAAGTCAATTAGGAGCAAGATAATATGACTGTTGATTATTTTCTACCTGTGTACAGTCTCCATAAACATTCACTATCTTAATTACACTGATCCTATACTGAAGCGCCAAAAAAACTGGAATAGGCGTGCGTATTGAAATACAGAGATATGTAAACAGGCAGAAAACGGCGCTGCGGTCGACTACTCCTATATAAGACTACAAGAGTCTGGGACAGTTAATAGGTCGGTTACAGCTGCTACAATCTTGTAAGGTCTAAGCGAGTTTGAATGTGGTGTTATAGTCGGAGCACGGGCGATGGGACATAGCATGTGCGAGGTAACGATGAAGTGGGTATTATCCTGTACGACCATTACACGAGTGTAGTGTCAGTGTCGTCGTAACTGCCGTGTGCTTCACATCTGCTGTGCAGCAAGCTACGTTAATGTAAGTATTAACTGTATTTTTCTTACTTGTCACTTCTTCTTCCATGTGTTTTTGCTTTTAGGAAGCTTTAATTGTCGAGTGCTAGTAATAGTGTTCAATAGATTTCGTGTTTGTTTGGAATACAGTCAGAGAGAGTCCCTTTAGTCAACCATAGTGCCAGTAGTGTTGGGTTTGTTTTCAATACAGTCCAGAGACAGGTAGTGCTATTTTCATAGTTTTTTTTACAAGAAGTGTCTAGCAACCACAGTTTAGTCAACAATCAGCCGCCTTTAGTGAATTAGCACTCTAGTTAAAAGTTGATTAACTCTCTACAGTAAATTGATTCCTTAGGATGGATAGGACGTGTGACTGCTGTGTACGGAAGCAGGAGGAGCTGGCCACTGTTCGCGAACAGCTGAACGTGTTGATGGCCGCGGTCAGCCGTCTTCAGGCTGCTGCCTCGGGGCGTAGCGGCAATGGAGAGTCTGGTTCGTCGCATTGTACACCCCAGGTGTCATGCTTCACCCACTGTCCCTGCTGTCGAGACATCTTCGTGGCTACTGGTAGCGATTGGACCACCCTCTCCCCAATAGGAGTGGCGGGTTAAGCGGCATTCGCGGCGCACAAGGCGGAGGGTCAGTGTGGAGGCTGTCCGTGTGGCATGGCCCGCTCTGCCTGTGAGTGGACATGTGGCAGGTCCTTCACCAAGGTCCGAGCAGGCACACGGGGGGAGGGGTTTATTGGTTATTTGGAGATCCAACTTTAGGCGGGTGAAGGAGCCCCTTAGGGAAATAGCGGAAATATCGGGGAAGAAGGCCAGTGTTCACTCTGTCTGCTTGCCGGGGGGTCTCATCCGAGATGTGGAGGCCCTACCGGCGGCGATAGCACTGGGTGCACCTGACTGCAAATTGTTGCTCATGTCGGCACCAATGACTCCTGCCGTCTGGGTTCAGAGGTCATCCTCAGTTCGTACAGGCGGTTGGCGGAATTGGTGAAGGCGGAAAGCCTCGCCCGCGTGGTGGAATCTGAGCTAACTATTTGTAGCATCGATCCCAGAACCGATCGCGGTCCTCTGGTTTGGAGCCGAGTGGAAGGCTTAAACCAGAGGCTCAGGCGATTCTGCGGAGATCTGTGGTGCAAATTTCTCGACCTCCGCTGTCGGGTGGAGAAATGTAGGGTCCCCCTGAATAGGTCAGGCGTGCACTACACGCCGGAAGCGGCTACAAGGGTAGCGGAGTACGTGTGGAGTGCACATGTGGGTTTTTTAGGTTAGAGAATTCCCTCCCTATGCTCAACAAGACGCCTCCTGAGACGCGGCAAGGTAGGTGTAGGCAAAATTGCAACAGGGAATAACAATATTAATGTGCTAACAGTAAAGTGCAGGAGCGTCTACAGAAAAGTCCCAGAACTGCTCTCATTAATAAACGGTCACAATGCCCATATAGTACTAGGGACAGAAAGTTGGCTGAAACCTGACGTAAACAGTAATGAATTCCTAAACTCAGATTGGAATGTATACCGCAGAGACAGTGAAGGGGGAGGCTTGTTTGTAGCGATAAGAAGTGCAATAGTATTGAAGGAAATTGACGGAGATCCGAAATGTGAAATAATTTGGGTGAAGGTTACGGCTAAATCAGGCTCAGACATGGTAATTGGATGTCTCTATAGGCCCCCTGGCTCAGCAGCTGTTGTGGCGTAGCACCTGAAGGGTAATTTGGAAAATATTTGAAGCACATTTCCCCATCATGTTATAGTTCTGGGTGGAGATTTTAATTGCCGGATGTAGAGTGGGAGACTCAAACGTTCATAACTGGTGGCAGAGACGAGGAATCCAGTGAAATTTTTGTAACTGCTTTATCTGAAAATTACCTTGAGCAGTTAAACAGAGAACCGACTCGTGGTGATAACATATTAGACTTCCTGGTCACAAAAAGACCCGAACTATTTGAAACAGTTAACGCAGAACAGGGAATAAGCGATCATCAAGCGGTTATTGCATCGATGATTTCAGCCGTAAATAGAGATATTAAGAAAGGTAGGAAGATTTTTCTGTTTAGCAAAAGTGACAAAAAGCAGATTACTGGGTAACTAATGGCTCAACACAAAAGTTTTGTCTCAAGTACAGATAGTGTTGAGGATCAGCGGACAAAGTTCAAAACCATCGTACAATATGCGGTAGATAAGGATGTGCCAAGCAAGATCGTAAGAGATGAGAAAGAGCCACCGTGGTACAACAACCGAGTTAGAAAACTGCTGCGGAAGCAAAGGGAACTTCACAGCAAACATAAACATAACCAAATCCTTGCAGACAAACAAAAATTGCGCGAAGCGAAATGTGGTGTGAGGAGGGCTATGCAAGAGGCGTTCAATGAATTCGAAAGTAAAGTTCTATGTACTGACTTGGCAGAAAATCCTAAAACATTTTGGTCTTATGTCAAAGCGGTAGGTGGATCAAAACAAAATGTCCAGACACTCTGCGACCAAAATGGTACTGAAAGAGAGGATTACAGACTAAAGGCCGAAATACTAAATGTCTTTTTCCAAAGCTGTTTCACAGAGGAAGACTGCACTGTAGTTCCTTCTCTAGATTGTCGCACAGATGACAAAATTCTAGATATCGAAATAGACGACAGAGGGATAGAGAAACAATTAAAATTGGTCAAAAGAGGAAAGGCTGCTGGACCTGATGGGATAACAGTTCGATTTTACACAGAGTACGCGAAGGAACTTGCCCTCCTTCTTGCAGCGGTGTACCGTAGGTCTCTAGAAGGGCTTAACGTTCGAAAGGATTGGAAAAGGGCACAGGTCATCCCGTTATCAAGAAGGGACGTCGAACAGATGTGCAGAACTATAGACCTATATCTCTAACGTCGATCAGTTGTAGAATTTTGGAACACGTATAATGTTCGAGTATAATGACTTTTATGGAGACCAGAAATCTACTCTATAGGAATCAGCATGGGTTTCGGAAAAGACGGTCGTGTGAAACCCAGCTCGCGCTTTTCATCCACGAGACTCAGAGGGCCATAAACACGGGCACCCAGGTAGATGCCGTGTCTCCTGACTTCCGCAAGACGTTCGATACAGTTCCCCACAGTCGTTTAATGAACAAAGTAAGAGCATATGGACTATCAGACCAATTGTGTGGTTGGATTGAAGAGTTCCTAGATAACAGAACGCAGCATGTCATTCTCAATGGAGAGAAGTCTTCCGAAGTAAGAGTGATTTCAGGTGTGCCGCAGGGGAGTGTCGTAGGTCCGTTGTTATTCACAACATACATGAATGACCTTGAGGATGACATCGGAAGTTCACTGAGGCTTTTTGCGGATGATGCTGTGGTATATCGATAGGCTGTAACAATGGAAAATTGTACTGAAATGCAGGAGGATCTGCAGTGAATTGATGCATGGTGCAGGGAATAGCAACTGAATCTCAATGTAGGCAAGTGTAATATGCTGCGAATACATAGAAAGATAGATCCCTTATCATTTAGCTACAATATAGCAGGTCGGCAACTGGACGCAGTTAATTCCATTGATTATCTGGGAGTACGCATTAGTAGTGATTAAAATGGAATGATCATATAAAGTTGATCGTTGGTAAAGCAGATGCCAGACTGAGATTCACTGGAAGAATCCTAAGGAAATGCAATCCGAAAACAAAGGAAGTAGGTTACAGCACGCTTGTTCGCCCACAGCTTGAATACTGCTCAGCAGTGTGGGATCCGTACCAGATAGGGTTGATAGAAGAGATAGAGAAGATCCAACGGAGAGCAGCGCGCTTCGTTACAGGATCATTTAGTAATCGTGAAAGCGTTATGGAGTTGATAGATAAACTCCAGTGGAAGACTCTGTAGAAGAGACGCTCAGCAGCTCGGTACGGGCTTTTGTTGAAGTTTAGAGAACATACCTTCACCGTGAAGTCAAGCAGTATATTGCTCCCTCCTACGTATATCTCGCGAAGAGACCATGAGGATAAAATCAGAGAGATTAGAGTCCACACAGAAGCATACCGACAATCCTCCTTTCCACGAACAATACGAGACTGGAATAGCAGGGACAACCAATAGAGGTACTGAAGGTACCCTCCGCCACGCACCGTCAGGTGGCTTGCGGAGTATGGATGTAGATGTAGATGTAGATGAAGATGTACCGCGAATATCGCGAATCGGGTAGAACGTCAAATCTCCGACACCGCTAAGAGCGGAAAAAGATCCTACAAGAACGGAACCAAGGACGACAGAAGAGAATCGTTGAAAATTACAGAATTGCATCCCTTCGGCAAACTGCTGCAAATTTCAGTACTGGGCCATCATCAAGTGTCAGCGTGCGAATCATTCAACGAAACTTCATCGATATGAGCTTTCGGAACCGAAGGCCCACTCATGTACCCTCGATGACTGCATTACTCTAAGCTTTACTCCTCGCCTGGGCTCGTCAACAATGACTTGGACTGTTGATGACTGGAAACATGTTGCCTGCTCCAACAAGTCACGTTTCGAATTTCATCGAGCGGATGGACGTGTACGGGTATGGAGATAACCTCATGAATCCATGGATGCTGCATGTCAGCAGGGGACTGTTCAAGCTGGTGTAGGCTCTGTAATGGTGTGTGGCATGTGTAGTTGCAGTGATTCGGATCCCCTGATACGTGTATATATTACTCTGACAGGTGATACGTACGTAAGCATTCTGTCTTTCACCTGTATCCATTCATGTCCATCGTGTATTTCGATGGACCTGGGCAGGACAATGCGACACCCCCACACGTCCAGAATTGCTACGGAGTGGCTCCGCGAACATTCCTAGGTAGTTAGTTGAATTTACGGCCTTCAGATTTGACTCATTTTTCGTGTAACCGATTTTAACTCATTCCTTTTAGCACTGATGTGGATGACCTCAAACTTTTTTCATTATTTGGGTACAGTTGCCATATTTCGCACCATTCAGATATCTTTTTAAAGCTCGTAATTTTTTTTTATTTTCTTGTGAATTGTCCTGATGATGAACGACAGCATCATCTGCAAACAGCCTAACACGTTGGCCCTGACTGTCTCCTAAACCGTGTGTGCTGATAAGGAACAGCAGAGATCCTATAACACTACGTTGGGAAACGCCAGAAAACCCTTCTGTTTTAGTCGGTGATTTTCCATCTAATACTACGAACTGTGACATCTCTGACGGGAAATCACAAAACCAGGCAGATAACTGAGACGATATTCCATAAGCACGCAGTTTTATTACAAACCGATTGTATGGTACAGTGTCAAAAGCCTTCCGCAAATCCAAAAATACGAAATCAATTTGAAATCCCACGTCAATAGCACTTAACACTTCGTGTTCACAAGAACATTTTTTCGTAATGCGTGTTGATTTTGTGGCAATAGACCGTTCTCTTCGGTTTCATTCAAATCGTTCCAAGAGTATGTATGTTCGAAAAATCTGCTGCTTATCGACGTTCCTGAATACTGGTGTGACCTGTGCAAGTTTCCAGTCTTTGGGTACCGATCTTTCGTCGAGCGAGCGGTTTTACGTTAAACAATAGTTCAAATGGTTCAAATGGCTCTGAGCACTATGGGACTTAACATCTGAGGTCATCAGTCCCCTAGAACGTGGAACTACTTAAACCTAACTAACCTAAGGACATCACACATATCCATGCCAGAGGGACGATTCGAACCTACGACCGTAGCGGTGGCGCGGTTCCAGACTGAAGCGCCTAGAACCGCTCGGCCACACCGGCCGGCTAAACAATAGTGGCCCACCAACATGTAGATGACCATAATTCCACTAAGTATTGAACTATTTATATCGGGTTACCAGTTAACATTCTACCGACAATGTATCACTATGAAGTCATGCAAAGTGTGCTAGCGTGTTGCACACCTGACTCTTCTAAAGACGTCAGGATGCAATTCAAAGGTGATTTTTGTGTCGAACCTGCTTTCGCATTTTACGTATCTTTTGATGTTAATTATATCAAACTGAATGATTGTGAATTATTTTATGGTGTTCATCAATAAATGCAACGTAATATACAGAAATATTACTAAAGCAGATGAGCAATCCGGAACTTCCATTTATAGGCACACAGACTGGAGCCGAGCAAGTCTAATACGCTTCGAGATCTATTACAAGCGACTAGGTCATAAAGATTACAGCATGGAATAAACAGGGAAGAGTTGTAAGCGCCGATTCACGAAGATAATCTAGGAAGGGGTTAACTTCACTCTTGCAGTTCCGCGTGAATAATTTCTATCACGCATACTACGCCATGTAGTTATCTTCTATGAAGCCATTGCTAGACTGAGAAATAATTATGGATTCTCAATACCACGATGGAATCTTGTATCCTCCATGTTGCACCTGAATCTCCCAAAGCAATTTCATCTCCTATTGAGAAATCTGAATAAATTCCAGTGTTCTCCACGCTTATTGAATAGCCTCACTTTAAAGTTTACAATTTCGAGATTAATGGAAAATGTTATTTTCAAAACATGTTTTATTTAATAGTGAGTATGTTAAAGTTGTAGAGTGTAGGAAACTGTTCCTGGAATAGAGGTGACACTAGAGGACGATATTCGCGTAGCATCTACAGTGGTAACACGTCAAGCCTGAAACACTGTGAAATTTGTGGTTAGTTTCGAGCTCCCAGGAACATAGTGTTTTGCTTCAGAGGAATAAGAGAATTCTGTTGGCTAGTAACAGAGGTTCGTCTACCATACAGTATGACGATGTAGTCCCAGTTTCGATCAGAAAATTTGCGAGACAGGCAGTCATGAGATAGTTGTCTAAACGTTAATACAGTTGTTACGATAGATGTCCAAACCCTGGATCTTCAGCCATTAAAGCGGAAATGGGTCGATTTTTAAGAAGTTCTTGTATTTATATGAAAAACTACTACATCGTCTTTGTTTTTAGATGCAGTTTTTGTTGTTTGTTACATGTTGTTGTGTTGCTGTGGTCTTCAGTCCTGAGATTGGTTTGATGCAGCTCTACATGCTAATCTATCCTGTGCAAGCTCCTTCATCTCCCAGTACCTACTGCAAATTACATCCTTCTGAATCTGCTTAGTGTATACGTCTCTTGGTCTCCCTCTACGAATTTTACCCTCCACGCTGCCCTCCAATACTGAATTTGTGATCCCTTGATGCTTCAGCACATGTCCTACCAACCGATCCCTTCTTCTAGTCAAGTTGTGCCACAAACTTCTCTTCTCCCCAATCCTATTCAATTGCTCCTCATTAGTTACGTGATCTACCCACCTAATCTTCAACATTCTTCTGTAGCACCACATTTCGAAAGTTTCTATTCTCTTCTTGTCCAAACTATTTATCGTCCATGTTTCACTTCCCTACATGGCTACACTCCACACAAATACTTTCAGAAACGACTTCCTGACACTTAAATCTATATTCGATGTTAACAAATTTCTCTTCTTCAGAAATGCTTTCCTTGCCATTGCCAGTCTACATTTTATATCCTCTCTACTTCGACCATCGTCAGTTATTTTGCTCCCCAAATAGCAAAACTCATTTACTACTTTAAGTGTCTCATTTCCTAATTTAATTCCCTCAGCATCACCCGACTTAATTCGACTACATTTCATTATCCTCGTTTTGCTTTTGTTGATGTTCATCTTATACCCTCCTTTCAAGACACTGTACATTCCGTTCAACTGCTCTTCCAAGTCCTTTGCTGTCTCTGATATAATTACAATGTCATCGGCGAACCTCAAAGTTTTTATTTCTTCCCCGTGGATTATAATACCTACTCCCATTTTTTCTTTTGTTTCCTTTACTGCTTGCTGAATATACAGATTGAACAGCATCGGGGAGAGGCTACAAGCCTGTCTCACTCTCTTCCCAACCACTGCTTCCCTTTCATGTCCCTCGACTCTTATAACTGCCATATGGTTTCTATACAAATTGTAAATAGCCTTTCGCTCTCTGTATTTTACCCCTGCCACCTTCAGAATTTGAAAGAAAATTTGTTACATATTCCTGATTAAATCGAATTTACACATCAGGTTTTTTAAGCCACTCTAGCTTCACTAAATGTATAATATAGTCATACAGTCTCAAACAATTTTTAATAAAATTACAGCAACATTACTTACTTGTGTACAAAAGTAACTTTAATGTTACAATCTCCTACAGTCTTCAGAATTACACGTTTGAACGAATTGTCAGTTTCGTTCCCCAGCATATAACGGAAATCTCATATTACTATTTTCAATTATTTACCAGAACAACACTGAATGAATTGATCTCAAATTTGATAGTGTAGTTCCCTAAGCATAGTGCTTGTGGAACTAAAATAAAAATTATTATACATCTTATTATACAGTTCTAAATTATCAGAAATTATTGTGCAATATGTTAAAGGTCCACTCTCACTGTCTTACTTGGGATCTTCTCCATTAAACGCAAGTCAAGTATTGATCTCTTCTTTTGGTAACTAAGCCCTGCTTTGGGTTCTTAAACTCTGCCTACAAAAGGCTACCGATCGATTCGTTTCAGTTGGTTCCATTCCGTAATCTCTCTCGCTAAATACCACGTTGCGTCCTCCTTGTACAGTCAAGTCAGTTACTTGTTGGCAAACGTCTAAATTAAATGCTTTTCGCTTTCGCGTAGTTTTTCATTTCGCTACGTAGAATTCCTTGAATGGAAATACTGGAGCCTATTTACAAATAAGGAAGCCAAAGTTAACGATCTACGTTAAGTTTTTACCTAGAGTACGTTCATGTGCCGCCAATACAGATAATGGCAAAAAAACGCCAAATTTTAAACTGAGTCTTTCTCGATTATGACCAGTTCAGTAGATTAAGACTCTGTGCCAGACGGGTGAATAATCGTCGATATTACCATCTCTGGGCAATGCTTAAGGCGGAGAGACAGGGTGACGATCGAAAAACTCGAAATGTTTTATTACTGAATCAGATTCCCCAAAATATTATGCTCCAACTACAAAAAGCAATGATTCTGTGAGCGTTTGAAGCCAAGCGTGCACGGCACATCTCGGCTTTAAAGAACCTTCGTTGCGTCAGTGAGATGTTTTAGAGTTGAGTAAACCTGAATTGCTGGAGCGTTGTCTGGGCGGTTTTGCTCAAAATGTGAACTACAGTTTCAATAGTCTCATTTGGAGTTACGCTACAGAAATAACATCCAGCCCAAGCGAAATTGGGAACATTGTTTCAAATTTGACCATATGTCTACTCTATGTAGGTCATCTGCACTAAGGCACATGGCAGACGCTCTTCAAATCAAAATCGGTGATCAGATACACCTATTCTGTAAAGACAGAGACGCGAGGGGCGATGCGCGAAGCGACGAAAACGGCTTTGAGGACGAAAATGGGGGCTTTTCAGGTCAAAGCAGCAGAAAGCGGCCATACACTAGCCGGGCGATAGTTATTAAGGACCAGTCATCGATGATATCCCATTCGTCTTTTTGGCATGCTGTCGTCGCCCACACTACATTTATCATCCGATTTTAATGCTTTTTGGTCTCCCTTGAAGGAAAATGAATTCTCTTCAATTCATAGTAGTTGATTTTTTATGTCATATTTAGTATTTTTTCTGCCAACATACCTATAATTTCCTCAAAAACGTTTTATGCGAATCCCTACGTGTAACTTAACTTTTCGTCCGTCACCCTGTCATAGTTGGGAGCTCCAATGTTAGGCGCGTAATGGGGCCCCTTAGGGATACGGCGGCTAAGGAGGGGAAGGAATCCAGTGTGCACTCCGTGTGCATTCCGGGAGGAGTCATTCCTGATGTGGAAAGGGTCCTTCCGGATCCCATGAAGAGCACAGGGTGCAGCCAGCTGCAGGTGGTGGCACATGTCGGCACTAATGACGTGTGTCGCTTTGGATCTGAGGAAATTCTCTCTGGATTCCAGCGGCTATCTGATTTGGTGAAGGCTGCCGGTCTTGCTTACGAGATGAAGACAGAGCTCACCATCTGCAGCATCGTTGACAGAACCGACTGCGGACCTTTGGTGCAGAGCCGGGTGGAGAGTCTGAATCAGAGGCTCAGACGGTTTTGCGACCGTATTGGCTGCAGATTCCTTGACTTGCGCCATAGGGTGGTGGGGTTTCGGGTTCCGCTGAATAGGTCAGGAGTTCACTACACTCAGCTGGTGGCTACACGGGTAGCGGAGGCTGTGTGGCGTGGACTGGGCGGTATTTTAGGTTAGAAGGCCTCGGGAAAGTGCGGGATGGGCTGCAATGTCAAAGGGTGCTTGGCAATTACAGGACGTGCTTGGATCAAGGAACAGTCGGAATTATAGTTGTAAATTGTTGTAGTTGCGCTGGAAAAGTCCCTGAGCTTCAAACGCTAATAGAAAGCACAGAAGCTGATATCGTTATAGGTACAGAAAGCTGGCTAAAGCCTGAAATAAGTTCTGCAGAAATTTTTACGAAGTCTCAGACGGTGTTCAGGAAAGATAGATTAGGCAGAATTGGTGGTGGAGTGTTTGTGTCTGTCAGTAATGGTTTATCTTGTAGTGAAGTCGAAGTAGATACTCCGTGTGAATTGGTATGGGTGGAGGTTATACTTAACAGCCGAATTAAGTTAATAATTGGCTCCTTCTACCGACCCCCAGACTCCGATGATACAGTTGCGGAACAGTTCAGAGAAAGTTTGAGTCTCGTAACAAATAAATACCCCCCTCATACGGTTATAGTTGGTGGGGACTTCAACCTACCCTCGGTATGTTGGCAAAAATACTTGTTCAAAACCGTTGGTAGGCACAAAACGTCTTCCGAGATTGTCCTAAATGCTTTCTCCGAAAATTATTTCGAGCAGTTAGTCCACGAACCCACGCGAATTGTAAATGGTTGCGAAAACACACTTGACCTCTTAGCCACAAACAATCCAGAGCTGATAGAGAACATCACGACTGATACAGGGATTAGTGATGACAAGGTCATTGTAGCTAGGCTCAATACCATTTCTTCCAAATCCATTAGAAACATACGCAAAATAATTTTATTTAAAAAAGCGGATAAAGTGCCACTAGAAGCCTTCCTAAAAGACAATTTCCATTCCTTCCGAACTGATTATGTGAATGTAGACGAGATGTGGCTCAAATTCAAAGATATAGTAGCAACAGCAATTGAGATATTCATACCTCATAAATTGGTAAGAGATGGAACGGATCCCCCGTGGTACACAAAAAAGGTCCGAACGCTGTTGCAGAGGCAACGGAAAAAGCATGCGAAGTACAGAAGAACGCGAAATCCCGAAGATGTAAAATTTACAGACGCGCGAAATTTGGCACTTACTTCGATGCGAGATGCCTTTAATAGGTTCCACAACGAAACATTGTCTCGAAATTTGGTAGAAAATCCGAAGAAATTCTGGTCGTATGTAAAGTACACAAGCGGCAAGACTCAGTCAATACCTTCGCTGCGCAGTGCCGATGGTACTGTTATCGACGACTGTGCCGCTAAAGCGGAGTTATTGAACGCAGTTTTCCGAAATTCCTTCACCAGGGAAGACGAATGGAATATTCCAGAATTTGAAACACGAACATCTGCTAGCACGAGTTTCTTAGAAGTAGATACCTTAGGGATTGCGAAGCAACTCAAATCGCTTGATACGGGCAAGTCTTCAGGTCCAGATTGTATACCGATTAGGTTCCTTTCAGATTACGCTGATACTATAGCTCCCTACTTAGCACTCATATACAACCGCTCGCTCACCGATAGATCTGTACCTATAGATTGGAAAATTGCGCAGGTCGCACCAGTGTTCAAGAAGGGTAGTAGAAGTAATCCATTTAACTACAGACCTATATCATTGACGTCGGTTTGCAGTAGGGTTTTGGAACATATACTGTATTCAAACATTATGAATCACCTCGAAGGGAACGATCTATTGACACGTAATCAGCATGGCTTCAGAAAACATCGCTCTTGTGCAACGCAGCTAGCTCTTTATTCGCACGAAGTAATGGTCGCTATCGACAGATCTCAATTTGATTCCGTATTTCTAGATTTCCGGAAAGCTTTTGACACCGTTCCTCACAAGCGACTTCTAATCAAGCTGCGGAGCTATGGGGTATCGTCTCAGTTGTGCGACTGGATTCGTGATTTCCTGTCAGGAAGGTCGCAGTTCGTAGTAATAGACGGAAAATCATCGAGTAAAACTGAAGTGATATCAGGTGTTCCCCAGGGAAGCGTCCTGGGACCTCTGCTGTTCCTGATCTATATAAATGACCTGGGTGACAATCTGAGCAGTTCTCTTAGACTGTTCGCAGATGATGCCGTAATTTACCGTCTAGTAAGGTCATCCGAAGACCAGTATCAGTTGCTGTATGGTGTGTGAGGTGGCAGTTGACGCTAAATAACGAAAAGTGTGAGATGATCCACATGAGTTCCAAAAGAAATCCGTTGGAATTCGATTACTCGATAAATAGTACAATTCTCAAGACTGTCAATTCAACTAAGTACCTGGGTGTTAAAATTACGAACAACTTCAGTTGGAAGGACCACATAGATAATATTGTCGGGAAGGCGAGCCAAAGGTTGCGTTTCATTGGCAGGACACTTAGAAGATGCAACAAGTCCACTAACGAGACAGCTTACACTACACTCGTTCGTCCTCCGTTAGAATATTGCTGCGCGGTGTGGGATCCTTACCAGGTGGGATTGACGGAGGACATCGAAAGGGTGCAAAAAAGGGCAGCTCGTTTTGTATTATCACGTTATAGGGGAGAGAGTGTGGCAGATATGATACACGAGTTGGGATGGAAGTCATCACAGCATAGACGTTTTTCGTCGCGGCGAGACCTTTTTACGAAATTTCAGTCACCAACTTTCTCTTCCGAATGCGAAAATATTTTGTTGAGCCCAACCTACATAGGAAGGAATGATCATCAAAATAAAATAAGAGAAATCAGAGCTCGAACAGAAAGGTTTAGGTGTTCATTTTTCCCGCTCGCTGTTCGGGAGTGGAATAGTAGAGAGATAGTATGATTGTGGTTCGATGAACCCTCTGCCAAGCACTTAAATATGAATTGCAGAGTAGTCATGTAGATGTAGATGTAGATTCCCCCATAAGAAAGTCGCCTGCTAGGGCGCTCATTTTGTTCAATGTCTCGAAGGCCCTACTCTCCTAAAATTATGGCACCGGATAATATGGAATGTGGGGGTTCATTTGTGTTGGAATTAACTGTTGGAGGTTTGGCCGAGAAAGATCCTAATTTGAAGAAAATTCTACAAACAAAAAATAAAATTATAATTGTGTGCTACGTTCTTACATAGGCAATCTTCTTGGGCTGTAGGGGTAGGTAACATTCCCATACATTTATGATTGTTGGACCTTATGTGAACCAGATACGTATACCCTATATTGAATTATAATACTGAGATATAAGATATGAAATTGCCATGAACCCAAAACGAACATATAATAATACATTAGTTACTTTAACACTTTCTCTGCTGTTGGTGTTTATACACGTCGTGCTGCGCCATTCACCAGAGGCTGTGGACATGTATAAGCTTGCCGTTTGTGTTTTCGTATAGTGCTGTGCGTATCTGAAATGCTTTCTGAGCAGCTGTGGCCGAGTTACTTCCATATCGGGGTGAATCAAAGAATTTTGTATATGGCTCATACAACACATGGGCTTCATGGAGTGTTTCCACTTGCGAAAAAACCTTATTTCGATATCTTGAATCGTTTATGAATGGTTGGTTTAAAAGAGGGGGGAAGGGACCAAACTACGAAGTCCTCGGTCCCTTGTTCCGGAGGAAACAATGCCGCAAGCGTGAGAAAAAGAGAATGAGACTTATAACGCAAAACATAATGAAAGGAAAAACCACAGCAACGACTGAAGGGCAACAAACACTTAAATGGACAAAAGAGAACAAGAAAACCACAAAGACGCAAGAAACAGGTAGAATAGATTACAAAAGAAAGCAGGTTACCATGGCTGGCTAACCATGAGGATAAAAAGGAAAAGCCAGCCACTCTGCAAAACATAAAAAAAAACTGGTTGAAATGGCTCTGAGCACTATGGAACGTAACTTCTGAGGTCATCAGTCCCCTAGAACTTAGAACTACTTAAACCTAACTAACCTAAGGACATCACACGCATCCATGCCCGAGGCAGGATTTGAACTTGCGACCGTAGCGGTCGCGCGGTTTCAGACTGTTGCGCCTAGAACCGCTCGGCCACTCCGGTCGGAAAAACATTAAAACATCCACCCTGAAAGCACTAGCGTGTAAGACACACAGGGACAAAGGAGATGTGTTAAGAGGAAATGATAAAACACACCCTCACGAATAAAACGTAAACCTAAAGCTGCTGTTGAAGCATTGTCGCGCCACACCGAAGGTAGGGTGCTGAGAAAGTTAAAAGTCCGCCGCAGAGTGGCTAAAAGTGGGCAGTCCAGCAAGAGATGGACGACCGTCATTCATGAGCCATAACGAGGTGAGTTCTCGCAACGGAGGAGGTAATCATGCGTCAGCCACGTCTGGTCAGTGAACAACAGTCCCTGCGAGAGGTCTTCCACATATTCTTAGTTTCTTTAATGGCACGCAGCTTGTTGTGCTTACTGAGGTTATTCCATTCCGTCTCCCAACGTCGCAAAACCTTGCGGCGTAATATTGGATGTAGGTCAATTTCAGAGAAGCCGATCTTCATTACCGGTTTCCGCGTAGCCTCTTTGTCCAGCTTGTCGGCAAGTTCATTGCCTGGGATTCCGACGTGACCTGGGGTCCAGATAAACGCCACTGAACGACTGGACCGCTCCAGGGTATAGATGGACTCCTGGATAATCGCCACGAAAGGATGAAGAGGTTAGCACTGGTCGAGAGCTTGTAGGCTGCTCAAGAAATCAATTCACAGAAGAAATGGCTCGCCTGGGTATGAGTGGATGTGCTCAAAAGCACGAGATATGGCTGCCAGCTCTGCAGTGAAAACATTGCAGTCATCTGGTAATTGGTGCCATTCTGTATGTCCTCCATGAACTCAGGCAAACCCCACATGACCATCAGCCATTGAGCCATCGGTGTAAATCACTTCATGGCCCCAGTACAGGTCGAGAATCGGGAGGAAGTAACAGAGGAGAGTCACAGGTTTAACTAAGTCCCTAGGACCATGTGAAAGGTTCAGACGAAGCCGCGGCCTAGGTGTACAATATGGCGGTGTTCGTGAATGAACCTCAAGTGTAGGTGGTAAAGGCAAGGACTCCAGTTCGGAGAGAAGGGATCGCACACGAACTGCAATTCCAAGCCCTGACCTGGGCCACCGATGTGGGTGAATAGTCAAGGCGGGATTCAACAAGGACTCTGTAGAGTTGCAGCAGCGTAGAGCGATCTGCACCCCTGTCGGTGTTGCTCAGGCAGTGGAGAGCACTGAGTTGCTGCTAGCACTTCCACATAAGCTGACGGAGGTGATGAACCTAAGTCAATCGGGCGTCGAAAACCAGTCCTAAAAATCGATATGTCTCCACTACGGGGTGTGGATCGTCATTAAGGTAAAGTTCTGGTTCCAGATGAACGGAACGACGCTGACAGAAGTACTTAACACACGACTTTTACGGCCGAAAACTGGAAACCGTGAGCCGCAACCCATGACTACCCCTTGTGGATGGCTGCCTGTAGGCGCCGCTCAGCAACACCAGTACTGGTGGAGCAGTACGAAATGCAGAAGTCGTCTGCATACAGAAAATGTGAGACAGACGGCCCTACAGTTGCTACTAGACTATTAATGGCCACTAAAAATATAGGCTGTGTACCCGTGGTGTAGGGGTAGCGTCTTTGATTCATAATCAAAAACGTCTTCGATCTCGGCTTCGATCCCTTCCACTGCCTAAATTTTGATAAATAATCAGCATTGGCGGCCGAAGACTTCCGGCATAAGAAGTCAGCCTCATTCCTGCCAACGGCCTTGTCAAAGAGGGCGGAGGAGTGGATAGAGGTTCAGAGCACTCTCTTGTCCTAGGGGTGGGAAATTGCCCCTAAAGGCGGAAGAATCTGCAATGATCAACGACATGAGGATGCAGAAGGCAATGGAAACCACTGCATTAAAGACACGTAACGTGTATCCACAGGACATGTTTTGAAGAAGTGTCATGATGATGTCTCAATTGGCAAAAGATTCCGGAATAGTCCCCCATTCGGATCTCCGGGAGGGGACTGCCAAGGGGGAGGTTACCATGAGAAGAAGATTGAATTATCAACGAAAGGATAATGTCCTACGAGTCGGGGCGTGGAATGTCAGAAGAATGTGGTAGGGAAACTAGAAGGGAAATGCAAAGGCTCAATCTAGATATAGTAGGGGTCAGTGAATTGAAGTGGAAGGAAGACAAGGATTTCTGGTCAGATGAGTATCGGGTAATATCAACAGCAGCAGAAAATGGTATAACAGGTGTAGGATTCGTTATGAATAGGAAGGTAGGGCAGAGGGTGTGTTACTGTGAACAGTTCAGTGACCGGATTGTTCTAACCAGAATCGACAGCAGACCAACACCGACAACAATAGTTCAGGTATACATGCCGACGTCGCAAGCTGAAGATTAACAGATAAAGTGTATGAGGATATTGAAAGGGTAACGCAGTGTGTAAAGGGGGACGAAAATCTAATAATCATGGGTGACTGGAATGCAGTTGTAGGGGAAGGAGTAGAAGAAAAGGTTACAGGAGAATATGGGCTTGAGACAAGGAATGAAAGAGGAGAAAGACTAATTGAGTTCTGTAACAAGTTTCAGCTAGTAATAGCGAATACCCTGTTCAAGAATCACAAGACGAGGAGGTATACTTGGAAAAGGCCGGGAGATACGGGAAGATTTCAATTAGATTACATCATGGTCAGACAGAGATTCCGAAATCATATACTGGATTGTAAGGCGTACCCAGGAGCACATATAGACTCAGATCACAATATAGTAGTGATGAAGAGTAGGCTGAAGTTCAAGACATTAGTCAGGAAGAATCAATACGCAAAGAAGTGGGATACGGAAGTTCTAAGGAATGACGAGATACGTTTGAAGTTCTCTAACGCTATAGATACAGCAATAAGTAATAGCACAGTAGGCAACACAGTTGAAGAGGAATGGACATCTCTAAAAAGGGCCTTCACAGAAATTGGGAAGGAAAACATAGGTACAAAGAAGGTAGCTGCGAAGAAACCATGGGTAACAGAAGAAATACTTCAGTAGATTGATGAAAGGAGGAAGTACAAATATGTTCCGGGAAAATCAGGAATACAGAAATACAAGTCGCTGAGGAATGAAATAAATAGGAAGTGCAGGGAAGCTAAGACGAAATGGCTGCAGGAAAAATGTGAAGACATCGAAAAAGATATGATTGTCGGAAGGACAGACTCATCATACAGGAAAGTCAAAACAACCTTTGGTGACATTAAAAGCAACGCAGGTAACATTAAGAGTGCAACGGGAATTCCACTGTTAAATGCAGAGGAGGGAGCAGAAAGGTGGAAAGAATACATTGAAAGCCTCTGTGAGGGGGACGATTTGACTGATGTGATTGAAGAAGAAACAGGAGTCGATTTAGAAGAGATAGGGGATCCAGTATTAGAATCGGAATTTAAAAGAGCTTTGGAGGACCTACGGTCAAATAAGGCAGATGGGATAGATAACATTCCATCAGAATTTCTAAATCATTAGGGAAGTGGCAACAAAACGACTATTCACGTTGGTGTGTAGAATATATGAGTCTGGCGACATACCATGTGACTTTCGGAAAAGCATCATCCACACAATTCCGAAGACGGCAAGAGCTGACAAGTGCGAGAATTATCGCACAATCAGCATAACAGCTCATGCATCGAAGCTGCTTACAAGAATAATATACAGAAGAATGGAAAACTGAGAATGCGCTAGGTGACGATGAGTTTGGCTTTAGGAAAAGTAAAGGCACGAGAGAGGCAATTCTGACTTTACGGCAAATAATGGAAGCAAGGCTAAAGAAAAATCAAGACACGTTCATAGGATTTGTCGACCTGGAAAAAGCGTTCGACAATATAAAATGGTGCACGCTGTTCGAGATTCTGAAAAAAGTAGGGGTAAGCTATAGGGAGAGACGGGTCATATACAATATGTACAACAACCAAGAGGGAATAATAAGAGTGGACGATCAAGAACGAAGTGTTCATATTAAGAAGGGTATAAGACAAGGCTGTAGCCTTTCGCCCCTACTCTTCAATCTGTACATCGAGGAAGCAATGATGGAAATAAAAGAAAGGTTCAGGAGTGGAATTAAAATACAAGGTGAAGGATATCAATGATACGATTCGCTTATGACATTGCTATCCTGAGTGAAAGTGAAGAAGAATTAAATGATCTGCTGAACGAAATGAACAGTCTAATGAGTACACAGTATGGTTTGAGAGTAAATCGGAGAAAGACGAAGGTAATGAGAAGTAGTAGAAATGAGAACAGCGAGAAACTTAACATCAGGATTGATGGTCACGAAGTCAATGAAGTTAAGGAATTCTGCTACCTAGGCAGTAAAATAACCAATGACGGACGGAGCAAGGAGGACATCAAAAGCAGACTCACTATGGCAAAAAAGGCATTTCTGGCCACGAGAAGTCTACTAATATCAAATATCGGCCTTTATTTGAGGAAGAAATTTCTGAGGATGGGCGGCCGCGGTGGTCTCGCGGTTCTAGGCACGCAGTCCGGAACCGTGCGACTGCTACGGTCGCAGGTTCGAATCCTGCCTCGGGCATGGATATGTGTGATGTCCTTAGGTTAGTTAGGTTTAAGTAGTTCTAAGTTCTAGGGGACTGATGACCACAGCAGTTTAGTCCCATAGTGCTCAGAGCCATTTGAACAATTTTTTTTTCTGAGGATGTACGTCTGGAGTACAGCATTGTATGGTAGTGAAACATGTACTGTGGGAAAACCTGAACAGAAGAGAATCGAAGCATTTGAGATGTGGTGCTATAGACGAATGTTGAAAATTAGGTGGACTGATAAGGTAAGGAATGAGGAGGTCCTACGCAGAATCGGAGAGGAAAGAAATATGTGGAAAACACTGATAAGGAGAGGGGACAGGATGATAGGACATCTGCTAAGACATGAGGGAATGACTTCCATGGTACTAGAGGGAGCTGTAGAGGGCAAAAACTGTAGAGGAAGACAGAGATTGGAATACGTCAAGCAAATAATTGAGGACGTAGGTTGCAAGTGCTACTCTGAGATGAAGAGGTTAGCACAGGAAAGGAATTCGTGGCGAGCCGCATTAAACGAGTCAGTAGACTGGATACACTTAATACAGATCCCTGTGGACCCCATTACCCTGGACAAGTGGGGAACTATGTGAGGCACCAACTTGGACACAGAAAGTACGAAGCGACAGGAAATTGTGAAGTAAAATCGGGAGCGGGCCTCAGAGACCCCACTCTTATAATGTGGCTAAGATATGATGTCATCAGGTCGTGTGATACGCGTTTCGTAAATAAAAAAATAAACCAACTAGGTATTGGCGCCGGCCGATGTGACCGAGCGGTTCTAGGCGCTTCAATCCGGAACAGCGCTGCTACTATGGTCGCAGATTCGAATCCTGCCTCGGGCGTGGATGTGTTAGCTGTCCTTAGGTTAGTTAGGTTCAAGTAGTCTAGGGGATCAAAGAACTCAAATAATAAGTCCCATAGTGCTTTGAGCCATTTGAAACTTTTAACTAGGTGTTGGCGTTTGTAAAAGGTAGTTCAGGTGACTGACTCGAGGGACACAAGATTATCAGTGGTAGAGCGACCCTGGCGGAAGCCGGCCTGACATAGAGCTAGTAGGCCACGTGACTGCAGTTTCCAACCCAACCGCCGACATACCATAGGTTCCAGCACCCTACAAAAAAGGTTGGTTAGGCAGATGGGCCGATAGCTATCCACACCAGGCGGGTTTTTACCGGGTTTGAGCACCGGAATGATGGTGCACTTCCACAATTGCGCTGGAAAGACGCCATCGCGCCAGATCTGGTTGAAGATGATGAGGAGAGGGTCCTGTAGTCAGATAAGAGACGTTTAATCATCTGACCATGAATCCAATCTGGCCTAGGTGCTGTGTCAGGGCAATGTGCAAGGGCATGAGGTGCTCCTACTCTGTAAATGGGGCGTTATAGGGTTCACTGTGGCATGTAGGGAACGAGAGGACTTTCCTTTTCATCCGCCATTTGAGGCTGGGTAATAGCTCTCTGATGCAGAGGTTCGACCTTACTACTCAGAAAAGGGCTCAGCAATCGCGTTTGCATCGGTAGGTAACACGCCATTGATGTCAATGCCAGGGACACCTGTTGGGGTTGGGTCTGGTACCTTAAAGGTTGTCTGATATTCATCCAGACTTGGGAAAGTGGCATGTGGCACCCAATTGTCGAGACGTATCTCTCCCAACACTACTGTTTCCGTAGTCATTAAAAGGCTATGAGGTTCTCCAGGGAAGGGGGTCGCTTATGTCTCTGTAGAGATCGATGACACTCCTTAATTGCCTCAGCGACTCTTGGTGACCACCAAGGGACTGCCTTTCGCCAGGGGCACCCTAAAGAGCGAGGGATTGCGTTTTCCACCGCGTTTTCTGCCTTGTTTAAAGCCCATCTGGACAGGCGCCCTTGGGCCTGACACCATGGTAGTGACTGGAAGATGGGGAAGTGTAACTACCACACAGGTCGTCGTGTTTTCTCCGTTGGATAGATGGGAGAAGTTCTGGGCTGCAAATGGATAAATCAATGGCTGAGCAGTTACCACAGGCCACAATAAAATGTCTGGCGGACCCAGAATTTAAGAAGCTGAGGTAGAACTGAAACAGGAAAGTTTCGACATTTCTGCCTTGGCCAGTAAGCATGGTGCCTCCAACACAAGGGGTTATGGGCGTTAAAATCTCCCAAAAGTAGGAAAGGATTAGGGAGTTGATCAATCAGTGCAGCTAATACATTCAGGGGTACTGCACCATCTGGTGGAAGTTATAGATTGGTAACAGTTATTTCCTGTGTCGTCCTTATTCTGACAGCGACAACTTCGAGAGGGGTTTGAAGAGGCACAGTTTCACTACAGACTGAGTTCAGCACATAAACGCAAACTCCAGCTGACACTCGATTACAGTCGCTACGATTCCTGTAATATCCCTTATAGCCACCGAGTGCCTGGTGGGCAGTGCAGAAAGTGGGTGTAAATCTTAACAGTTGCTGTAGCTCAGCCAGGCAGTGGAAAAAACCACCGAAATTCCACTGGAGGATCACAACATCGGGAGATTGGGAAGGCAAATTCAATGAGCCTCAGAGTCACCTGCTACCACCGACTTATTGCCTGAGCAAGCTATATCCATTGTGTCTGAGGGTCCAGCGAGATCTAGGTCCTCAGCAGGCGTCAGAATCTCCACCTTATCCCCAGACACAGAGCTTGTAGTGAGTGGCGGTGTGGGTGCCACCGCAATTTCCTTGGTCTTAGGCGTCTTCCTTTTGGACTTTTCTCGCTGCTCCTTGCATTTCTCTGGCTGGGAGGGCTTCACTGATTCAGTCTCCAGGACTGAGGATGATCGTGAAGCCCCTATGACCAGCTGCTTTTGGGCACTTCAGCCACTGGTGGGCGTCACTTTTCCCATTAGCAGAAACCTGGGAAGGGACTGACCCAAGGGACCCCTTCGTGGCGAGTGGAGCTGAAGACTTATGCTTCTCCGGCTGAGAAGTGGGGACTGGTGTCCTCGATGTTTGGTGGCCAGTGCTTCCACGTTAGGTAGTCTGGGAGCTACGAGGGGGTGGAGTGGGGGGGAGGAAGTGCCCCCCACCATCAAGGGGGCAGGTGTAGCCCTCTGGCTCTGAGAGCCAACTGGAATTCATGGAACTGATGGGGCTACAACTGTTCTCATAGCGGCAGCGTATGAGGACGTAATACCCATAGCTTCAGTGTAGATCAGTTTGTCCAGTGTCTAGTATTCTATGATTTTCCTCTCTTTCTGTAAAATCCTGCAGTCTGGCGTGCAAGGTGAATGATGTTCTGTGCAGTTCACTTAGATGGGAGGTGGGGCACATGGGTTATTGGGATGTAATGGATGTCCACGGTTCCTGGAAGTACAGCAGGAAGACATATGGCCAATCTTTCAGCACTTGAAGCACCGCCTCATTGGAGGGATATATGGCTTGACATCACAGTGGTAGACCATCACTTTGACCTTCTCGGGTAAGGTGTCACCCTCGAAGGCCAAGATAGCATTGGTGGCAACCTGATTATCCCTCGGACCCCAATGGACCCAGGGCACGAAATGAACACCTCGCCGCTCTAAATTGACACGCACCTCGTCGTCAGACTGCAAAAAGAAGGTACCTGTGGAATATAATACCCTGGGCTATATTTAAGCTGATGTGTGGCGTGATGGTAACGGAAACATTCCCCAGTTTGTCTCAAGCGAGTAATGTCCTTGACAGGGCAGAGGATGCTGTTTTTATGAAGACTGATGCTGACCGCATTTTGGGCAAGCCGTCCACCTAGCCAAAGTTGTCTACATGAAACTGTGGATTCACTGAAACAAAGGTGTCCCTATCAGTTCTGGTACATATGATGTACTGGTGTGAATAAGGTTTGCTGTCATCCTTAGCCTGGTGTTCCTCCCATGATGTGGCCAGGGAGGGGAATGATTTAGGGTTGTACTTACTTACATTGTACTAACATTTAGAACGCTTAGAGACTGCTGGTGTTTTATCATCAGGAAGTGATGACGTGGTACGCTTCATCACGCGTCATCCGCTCTGATGCCACCCACTCCGACCAGGGGCCCTCCCCACGGGCGCCACCCAGCTGCAGCAAAGGCCGGACGGCCATTGCCGGGAGTCCCAGTGCCCTACGGTAGCAGACAGCTACTCCTTGGCATACGTGGTGAGTTAACGGCACAGGCATCATAGAGCGATCCCTGTGTAGTCAGGGGGCCACAACCAACAGGGTACATGGCGGCCCCACCACAACTGGCTACTGTGCTAGATATCAGGTGCAAACAACTCCATGATAATCGTCGGCGCAGAAAGCGACACTGCATGGTGCATGAGGGAAAACCCACCCAGGAAGGTGTCCCCTCCCAAAAGATTGAGAATGAGCGGGACTGCAATGCGACGACGAGAAAGCGGGCTACAGATCTCAAGGCACGATGGACACGATGCAGCATGTAAGGCGCCTTTCCCCAATTGGCTCGCTCTTCGGAAAAATTATGAAGAATGGAGGTCAAAGACTAAGGTAGGCGATCAGATAAAGACGAAACGTGAGAGACTGCTTTTAGTCGCCTCTTACCTCGGGCCTATTCTTACCAGTAGACCCGCAAGGGGGAAATCGTTTATGAGATATGATTTTTATGACCACATGATTCACGATGGGCAGGAACGTGAATGGGCGCATAGTTCGCTTCCGTTCTTCAGATATAAAGCCAATAACCCGTGAACGAAATGATATCTCTTTCTGGTCTCCGTTTTACATAAAATTGCAATATCTTATCTAAATTTAATTCAATGCAATATATGGACTAAAATTTGCCAAACGCAATCTTTAAGCAAAGTGTTTTTACCTCTGCTAAATCTTTAAAATTTCGCACAATCTCTTAATTTGATTCCGAACAGTAACTACTGAGTATAAAGAAAAGAAATTCAGTCCTTTATCAAGGGAAAATATACTATAAAACGTGCAAAAACACCGGTTTTTCACGTAATATTTTATCAAAAAACGGTTGACAATTACTGCATATCAGCCGGATTGCTGTCTCTCAGCAAAGTCACCAGCATTTGGCGAATGGTACAGCCATAACAAAAGCCGCTTCAACACGAAAGGAATAGAGCACATCTGCAACTGCGAAAGGCCTAGTACCGATAGATTATTTTTCATTCGTTCCGTCCTTTTCAACACGGTGAAATAAATGGTGGTGTAGATAACATATGTTGAGGTCACAAATTAAATATTTTTGTTGTTGTCCTTGTAGTCTTCAGTTCGAAGACTGCTTTCATGCAGCTCTCCATGCTGTACTATATCCCGCTCAGCCTCTTCATCTCCGAATAACTACTGCAACCTACATCCTTCTGAATTTTCATTCTGTATTCATCTCGTGGTCTTCCCCTATGATTTTTAACGCTCCATTACGAAATTGGCGACCGCTTGATGTCTCAGAAAGCATCCTATCAACTGATCACTTCTTTTGGTCAAGCTGTGTATAAAATTTCTTATCCCCCGACACTATTCAATACCTCTTGACTAGTTAAGTAATCTACGCACCTAATCTTCAGCATTATTCTGCAGTACCACATTCCAAAAGATTCTATTATCTTTTTGTCAAAACTGTTTATCGGCCACGTTTCACTTGCACACATGGCTAAACCCCATTCAAATATTTTCAAAAAAGACTTCCTTGCACTTAAATCTATACTCGATGTTAACAATTTTCTTTTCTTCAGAATTGCTTTTCTTGTTGGTTCACATTTTATATCATCTCTACTGCAGCCATCATCAGTTATTTTGCTGCACAAATAGCAAAATTCAACTACTACTTAAAGTGTCTCGTTTCCTAATCTATTTCCCTCGGCATCACCTGATTTAGTTCGACTACATTCCCTTATCCTATTTTTTTTTTTTTGCCTTTTCTTATGTTCATCTAATATCATCCTTTCAAGACGCTGTCCATTCCGTTCAACTGCTCTTCCAAGTTCTTTGCTGTCTCTGACAGAATCACAATGCCATCTAGAAACCTCAAAATTTTTATTTCTTCTCCGCGGACTTTAATTTTTATTCCAGATTTTTCTTTTTTTGCCTATACTGCTTGCTTAATGTGTGATGTCTTATGGCACTTAACTGCTAAGGTCATTAGTCCCTAAGCTTACACACTACTTAACCTAAATTATCCTAAGGACAAACACACACACCCATGCCCGAGGGAGGACTCGAACCTCCGCCGGGACCAGCCGCACAGTCCATGACTGCAGCGCCCGAGACCGCTCGGCTATTCCCGCGCGGCGCACAACTGGAATAATTATATTCTTCTTGAATTCTGAAGGTATTTCGCCTGTCCCATACATCTTGCACACCAGATGGAAGTGTTATCATAGCTTGCTCTCCCAAGGCTACCAGTAGTTCTAATGAAATGCAGTCTAGTTCTGGGGCCTTTTTTCGATTTAGGTCTTTTAGCGCTCTGTCAGACCCTTCACGCTATATTATATCTCCCATCTCCCATCTCTCATCTTCATCTGCGTCCTCTTCCATTTCTATAATATTGCCCTCAAGTGTATGTCACTTGTGTAGACTCTTTATATACTCCTTCCACCTATATACTCCCAGCTTTCCCTTCTTTGGTCAGAAATGTTTTTACATCTGAGATCGTGATATTGATATTGGTGGTCCTCTTTTCTCCAAAGCTCTCTTTAATTTGCCTGTATCCGGTATCCATCTTTCCTCTAATAACACATACTTCTAAAGTCTTTACATTTGTCCTCTGGCGACCCCTGATTAGCCATTTTGCACGTTCTGTCAATCTTATTTTTCAGACGTAGCAACACGACACTGCACTTGACTATGAGTTTACGCCCTGACAGCAATCACTTTAACTAGTAAGCCTTCCACTTGTCTACCTGGCCCATGCGCCAGCTAAATCAATTTTGACAGTATTTGTTGCTGTTACCTTGCATTAGAGATTATCACTGTGGTGTCACCGCCAGACACCACACTTGCTGGGTGGTAGCCTTTAAATCGGCCGCGGTCCGTTAGTATACGTCGGACACGCGTGTCGCCACTGTCAATGATTGCAGACAGAGCGCCGCCACACGGCAGGTCTAGAGAGACTTCCTAGCACTCGCCCCAGTTGTACAACCGACTTCGCTAGCGATGGTTCACTGACAAAATAGCTCTCATTTGCCGAGACGATAGTTTAGTATAGCCTTCAGCTACGTCATTTGCTACGACCTAGCAAGGCACCATTATACACTATTGATACTGTGAATCATGTAATGCCAAGACCGACGTTCATCATTAATGGATTAAAGTTAAGTAGTCCACCAGCTACGTCTGGATTGTTGTTTCTGGATTCTAATTTCCTTGTCCTGTTCCAGACCTCATCCCAGCCTGCGTGAGCTGGATCGCGTGCCTTTCGGCCTCCTCTGGTAGCACGGTGTTGGCTCTCCTGCAACCACAACAATCACATTTATTAGAATCTAAATGTACTTAAATGCAGAAATAATTTTAATGAAGTGGTTGTCTTGCCAATGTATTCTTTCTCTTCTGATCTGCTTCCCACCTCTTCCGCTCCGCTTCCTGCTGCAATCGCATACGGGCTTCAAATTCAGGTCCTCCGCTAATACCTCTAGGGCTAGACGAACGTGATTACATCGCTGTGCGACGTTGTGTTCGTGAACCTGATCTGCCACTATCAGTAACTGCACGTCTCGTCATACCTGTCGATTTCGCGTGGCGCTCTTCTGCGGTTTCATCTGAATTTCCTCATCATGTTGAGAGTATTCCGCGTTCGACGTACCCGCAAAGCCAGCTACTATATTCAACTCAGAATTCTCCGCAAGTTTCTCTTTAACAGTGCTATCATTTGTGCTTGATTCATTTGTGACGAGATTCGAATATTCTCACTGCTTTGGAGCAAATGTGCCTTACATCTAGTGAGCATGCATTCAGGTTTCTACTACCGAGGGATTTCAATTGCTCCTTGGCGTAACGCCACAAAATTGTGCCCTTAAATTTTGTCCTGAGAACCACAAATTCCGAATCCTTGACAAAGCATATGAAATAAAAACACGGGTTAACACAAGCCCTCCTCCGTTAAGAACGATCAAGTAACACCGAACTTGCAACAAATGAATGATAATACAGAAAACCAGAAAACACAAATCTATGAATATACGATTCATGTAATTGCGAGAAACTAATTTTCCTCAGTGCACCAACTGAATTTCAACGTGGGAAAACACAAATCTTCTATCGGAAATCGCATCCGAAGGTCATAGAAGGTGCCATCAGTTCAGGATCCCGGCAGCGATCGCCAAACTGCAAGACAACCCTTTACTTACCGTATGATTTGAAAGGGTACAGGCGGCTGTGAGTCTACGCCCTGTCAGTAATCACTCCATGTAGTAAGCCTCCCACTTGATTACCTGGCCCATGCGTCTGTTAAATTGATTTTGCCCTTTGAGTGTGTTCGTTGTTGTTAGCGTGCACTAGAAGTTATAACATTTATCAAAATCTAAATGAACTTCAGTGCTGAAATAATTCTAATGAAATGATGGCCCTGTCAGCATTTTAGTCAACTGTTAACAGGTGATTAGTACATTAACATGGGATTGAGTTATATCATATGGCACAAGTTTATTCATTAAAAAGTAGGACAGACTATAGATCTTATGCGTGATGAAAAAACATGAGCTGTTGGCATAACAAATAAACGCAACAAATAGTTAATACTGGTGGTGACTGGTAGGCTAAGACTAAGGCTTGTGTGATGGAAGTATTTACTCTGGCTCAAAAACAGGGATGGCACAATTCGAAAATATCTAACACTGAATAGAGTTTGACAGATTTATTATATCTAGAAACAATGCCACAATGGTGCACCTGGGAACAAGTGGCGAGACTAATTGTGTTTGCCCTAATAAGCCAAAGCAGCCCGGGCACGAAATATGCAAAGTCGCGGTTAGCGATATGTTAGAGGGATCGCAGTTACTCTCTAATGGAACCATGAAATCTCAGCATATTCCAGTATGAGACACTTCCGTTCGCCACTCATCCCATGAGTCAATTTGTCACTTGTGTGCACAAGGAAGTAAAACGCCAAGCGGCAGACATGAGATTGCCTCAACATAGCGAATTTTCCGAGATGTCTGAGGTCCAAAATGAAGGTCACACCACAGGCTTCCTAGTCAAGACCAATGCTAATGCAAAGTCATGCTCAGTACAAAAGTCTCAAGTGCAACCCACTCATTACAGAAGTCAAGACAAGAATCCTCTCGAAACCAGAATCTTAATCAGAAGACCTATCCAGACTCGAGTCTCATTCGGAAGAGGAAGTTTCTTCTCTCCTCACTTTCTATCAAGCCTCACTAAACGCCACAAAAGAAATCCTGCAATAGCCCCCACAAGTGTTATGTGCCAATCATATCATTTCACGAGGTAAATGTCTCCTCTGTAACTCATCAGCTCTACCCATTGGCTAATTCCATTCAAACTTAAGAATATTCTTCTCTTTTCTGGAGAAGCAGCCAATCCCTGACCTGCAAATTCACATGCAGATAGAAGATGTGTTCCCAAACTTGTTTTTTTTTTTCGAGGTCTCTTTAGGCTTCATTTTTGAGCATCTGTATTGCTCTAAAGTAAACAACACATTAATACTGGAGATCATTATCTGGATTGCCTGAACGTTACAGCGTGTGTGACCAGAGACCTCGGCTGAACTGAGAGAATTGTTTTTGTGTCCCAATATAGATCATTTCAGAGCTGCCATAAATGTTGAGTTCCTTCTAACGTTCTTTAGAAGGCGTGAGGCTTCCCAAAAATCTCAGCAGGCAGAGAGATGACACCACCTGAGGTCTCCCTCGATAGCAACCAATCCGCAGTGAACATGGAAACTTTTGAATTTTTATGGCTGCCGTCTCTGTTCAGAAACGGTACTAATGACTGGCCGGGCGACCATGGTTTCACACCCCTGTCCTTGTTGTAGCAACAGGCATCTAACTGGTAAGTAAAGGTAGGCAGTTTTACCGCCCCTCAGTGCAAGAAATTCCTGGTGCCAGCATGCTAACCCCAGTAAGTGCATCGAGATACTCCTTTAGCTATTAGCTGCGTGTGGCTTCCAAGTCCCAAATGTCCACTGCAAGATTTGCTGTTAAACGAGCAAACTGACTGCTTGTTCTAAACTATTAGTTGGAGAGCTACCATAAATATCCTGCATAAATTGACAAAATACATGCTTCCATCAATGCCTGCTCCTGTAGTCTCGCAAAACTGATGTCTTGAATGTAAAATCAACATTAAAGTGTAGGCAAGAATATGAAGAGTAGTGAGATAGGACTTATCCTATAACACCCGGTTTCTCTCGTGGTGGTAGACTAATTACGGAGGTACTGTGTTGATAATGGTTCGATATTAATTTGGAATAAGGCGTCGAATACGAAGTGAAAGCATTACCCAGAAGAAGTCTGGTGCAGTCATAGCTTGATCGTTATTGTGCGATTTACTTCGTTCAATATTGATAGGCAGAAATAAAAACGTGCAAAATGATACGGAAACTAGTTAGTGAAATTTGGGTCCAAAATGATAAATTAATTTTGACTGTGTTGGAAATTACTGTAAATGGACGGTGGCGAGCTCACTTAGTGTGAGCGAAATCTTGACTTTGAAATTAAATTACGTTACTATTTTAGCCTGTTCGCAAGCGAGGACAGTTGTAAAGACACTGACACCCGCCCATTACGGTAACAGAATGATCATCCAGAAAAATCTGTCATGGACGAAAGGAAGCATGTAACTGCTTCATGAAATTGATTGCTAGTTCTTTATACTGACAGTTACGTAACAACTGAACTGCTTTTCTCACTGTTATGCTAATTGCTATTAAACTGTTTTGCAAAAGAATAATTTTAATATTTAAATTGCCTTCACTGCAATGTTAATTAGTGTCCAAATGATTACGGAGCTCGCTACTTTGAATTGTTTTTACGTAAAATATTTCTCATACAAAATTGTCTAAAATTAAGTATTGCTAAAGATACTGCTTTGTTCAATTATTTGTTAATAATAAGCACTTAATTTGCAATTCCAAAAGAACTAATCTTTGGTCCAGTTTCTTTGAAACTATTAATCAATTCGATAAACTTCGCTATTCCTATCACCTAATTTCAGTTCATTAATGACGCACTCCGTTAAATATGGACACGGAGAGGATCATGTCAGGTAGTTGTTACTGAGGATTAGACACCTTAACACATAAGTTGCTATAATATTTGTTATTGAACGTTCCGCAACTAACGCTGGCAAGCCTTCTGTAATTCTAAATGATAAACTGGTCGGGTCTTACTTCATAGCGCTGCGGTCGGTGTGGCGATGTGCATTATACCCCTACAATGTACGACCACAGGCTCTTCACCACACTTAAGTTTAGGTACCAAGCCCTCTTCTTAAATACTGGTTAACCTTGATGCTTTGCGCTGAACCCAATTACTTATCTACATTATGTCTGATTATACCGTAAGTGGGATCATGCAGTGTCTTGCGCCCTCTCGCAGCAGAATTCCTCGTTTGCGTCCTACCCGCCCACTCGCTACCAACCGATTCTCGTTATCACCTAACAGACACTGCCCGACTGCGCCACGCTCCTGCATTCAGCGGCAGTGCGACAATTACAATAACGCCTTTGGTTTACTTAACGATATTCGCTGACTTAGCCAGCGGGAAGTTGGCAACACTGCGCCGACGCGGACTCTTGGGGTATTTTCTGCTTCAAATAATTATAAAAAACTTTGTTATTAAGCTGTTTTTTAACGTTTACAGTTATTATAAATATAATGTAAGTGTTGCTAAATTAGTAGGAGTGTTAGTGAAGTATAAAATAAGATTAAACGGGGTAAGTAGCGTATTTTTCTTCTCGCGCCTGTAGCACGAATCCTAGGCCCAATTTCACGTGTGCGAAACGTAAGTAAGCAGTGAATTAAACTTATAGGTAAACGTTTCCTGAGGGTATAAATATAATATAAGTGTTGTTACATTAGTGGAAGTGTTAAAGAAGATTAAACGGGGTAAGAAGTTTATTTTCCTTCTCGCGCCTATAGCACGGATTTTACGATTAATTTCAAGCGCGCGTATCGTAAGTAAACAGTGAGTTTTTTTATTCAGTAATCTTTCAATTTGGTTGAATAGTTTCTAGGGTCCTTTGTTTACGTCTTATCAAGACCTAAATCAGTTTATACGATTTCTGTTTTTACCATGAGTGAGAAGTTTGTGACATGCCGTAGGATCGTTAGTTCCGGGGTGTGGTGTGATGGGTGTTGTAGTTTCTTTCATTGGGGCGAATGTAGTGGCGTGGGAAATGGGGACATAAATGAGGCTCACCAGTGGTATTGTAAGATCTGCAGTAGACACAGGAAAATACTGGAACAGGAAGGGAAAGTTGCAGCTCTTCAACCTGACTTAGACAAGGCAAGGGAGGAACTGGACAGGTTAAAGAGGGAGAAGGGTGAACAGAGGTGGGAATTGGCAACAGGTAATAGGGGGACACAGGCTAAGGAGAGCATCAGATAGCTTTGTCATAAATCTTTAAAATGGATTTGACCTGTTGCCTTAGTCAGAATCGGATGAGCCTCATGTAGCTGAAGCTGTAGAAAGGGCACAACAAGCCTCCAAGGACTTGAAAAAGGTAGGGAAATTTGTAAAGAATAAGAAAGTTCTGTTGTTAGGTAGCTTCCATGGTAGAGGTGTTGGCCAACTACTGCAGGAAAATCTAGGTTCAGAGTAGCAGGTCACAAACGTTTTCAAGCGTAGTGCAGATCTGGATCAGGTAACAGAGGATGTAGGCTCTTTATGCAAAGATTTTACGAAGGAGGATGCCGTGGTTATAGTGAATGGTCCGGGAAATAGCACTGACAGAGACTCTGAATATTCCATAGAGAGTGACCTGGTGAAGAGAGCATCAGCAACGAAGCATACGAGTGTGGGATTTGTGTCTGTGTTGAGACGCCATGATCGGCCTCATTTGAACTCTTCAATCAGGAGGGTGAACTTGGAGTTGGAGTGGCTGCTTAGGACGGATATAGGGTCCCGTATTGGTCTGATTCCTGTGGATGCTATCGATAGGTAGGACTACACTAGGCATGGCCTTCACCTCAATAGGAAAGGGAAGGGAAAACTGTCTGGGTTGATTGCAGAAAACGTAAGGGGGGAGGGGGGGCACTGTCGCAAGTGGTAAAAATACCAGTGGTCACAGGTGTCAGAGGGATGCCTTTTTTAGGATATGGAAGGGGGAAAGAAAACGATTTTTAAGAGAGATTGGCAGACACACCCTGTTTGAGAAAACAGATGAACAGGAGTCAGATTTTAGCATACAGATACCATTTAAACAATGTTTAACAGAAAGTAATTAGAAACTGCCAGTTCATCTTCGCCAGAGCAGTAATAATCCCATTAGTATGCAATATCAGTTATCATTATTACACCAGAACATTCTTGGACTTAGAAATAAAATTGATGAACTACTCATTTGTATTAAATGGAATGAATTCATCTAACCAAATTGACATAATCTGCCTCTCTGAACATCAAGTGACCACTGGTATAGATATGTTGGGACATTTCAGGATTTAAGCTAGATTCCTACTTCTGCAGAGTAGATATGGATGGAGGAGGAGTTGCCACATTTATTAAAAACTGCCATAAATTCAAGAACATTGACATTAATAAATTCTGTTTAGACCAGTATCTAGAAGCATGTGCAACAGAAGTAGATTCTATATAATAATAACTATTTACCGAGCACCTGCGGAACATTATAATCTATTCATAAATCATCTAGAAGCTCTTTTGGGTTATTTAACAGGAAGAAACTAAGAAACTTTTATTGCTGGCGACTTTACTACAGATTTTCTTATGCAATCTTCCAGTAAACATTTACTGCAGTTAGTAATGTTGTCTTTCAATCTAACTCACACTGTAAACTTTCCAACTACGATTACTAAATCCTCAAGGACAGCCATTGATAACATTTCTATAGGCAAATAAAAAGAAAAAAATCATGTCATAAAATCTGTAATAAATGGACTATCAGATCATGACATGCAGCTCCTTGTTGTAGATGTAAATTCTGAGCAGATTATCAAGACTGCTACGTCTGAGTACAGGAGAGTAGCCAGTCACCCAAAAATTGAGTGTTTTAGAAAACTGCTCAAAGATATGAACTGGAAAGATGTTTATAGTGCCCATGACATGAATGAAAAATATAATACATTCATGAACAATGTCAGTACCATGTTTGAAAACTGTTTTCCTCTAAAAGTTGCTCAAATTAAACAGAAGTCTATAATAAAACCATGGATTACACAAGGAATGAAGATTTCCTGTAAGACAAAAAGTAAAATGTATTTGTCGACCAAGAAAAGCTCCAGTACTGATGATTAAGCTAAATACAAGGAATACTGAAAATATTTAAAAAAGTAATTCAGACATCTAAACAAATGCACTGCGAGAAGAAGATAGCAATGTCAGGAAACCAAATAAAAACAATATGGGATATAGTGAAAGAGGAGACTGGTAGAACCAGAAAGGAACAGGAGCAAATAGCATTAAGGGTAGATGACACATTGGTAACCGATGGGCATAGTGTGGCAAATCTATTTAACAAGTACTTTATATCCATTACTGATAGAATGGGATTGTCAGGATCAGTAAATAATGCCCTTCAATATCTGAAACCAGCCTTTACAATTAGCTTCAGCTACATGAATATGTCACTCACTTCACCAAAACAAATAACCTCCATAATAAAATCTTTGAGAACAAAGCATTCTAGTGGTTATGATAATATATCAACAAATTTAATTAAGGCATGTTCTTGTGAGTTTAGTACAATTCTAAGTTACTTGTGTAACCAGTCAATTATAACTGGGACATTTCCTGACTGGCTAAAATATGCAGATGTTAAGCCTCTATTCATGAAAGGGGATAAAAATATACCATCAAACTACAGACCGATTTCACTTTTGCCAACATTCTCAAAAATACTGGAAAAAGTAATGTACAGGCAGCTTCTCAACCATCTGACCACAAATAACATATTATCAAGAACACAGTTTGGATTTCTGAAGGATTCTGATATCGAGAAGGCTGTCAACCTTGCACTTAATTCATTAAATAACAAATTACAAGCAGCAGGTATTTTCTGTGATTTGTCAAAGGCATTTTATTGTGTGAACCACAACATCCTTTTAAATAAATTAGAATTCTATGGTGTCACAGGCAGTGCTCCAAAATGGTTCAAGTCATACCTCGCTAACAGGAAACAAAGGGTGTCAGTGCAAGGGACTTGTGAATTAAGTCATCAGTCATAATCAGAATGGGAAGAAATTACATGTGGTGTCCCAAAAGAATCCATCTTAGGGCCATTGCTTTTTCAAATCTACATTAATGATCTCTCATCAGTTACACTGCCAGAAGCAGAGTTCGTTTTGTTTGCAGATGACACAAGTATTGCAATAAATAGTATGTCGAGTGTAGTTCTAGAAATATGATATTTTCATGGATATTAATAAAGGGTTTAAAGCAAACTTGTTGACATTAAACTTTGAAAAGACTCACTACATGCAATTCAGAACCTCTAAGAGGTTTCCACCCAGCGTATGCATAAAGTATGAAGAAGAACACATAGAAGAGGTTGACAGTCTTCAATTCCTGGGAATACAACTTGATAATAAATTCAGTTGGGAGTAGCACACCACAGAACTGCAGAAACGCCTTAACAAAACTATATTTTCAATTCGAGTGTTAGCCGACATAGGCGACACGAAAACGAAAAAGCTTTCATACTTTGCCTACTTTCATTCCATTATGTCATATGGTATAATATTTTGGGGCGACTCTTCAAGTCAAACAAAAGTTTTCAGAGTCCAAAAGCGTGTAATACGTATTATTTGTGGAGTAAATTCACGGATGTCATGTAGAAACCTCTTCAAACAATTGGTTATACTAACCACTGCCTCTCAGCATATTTACTCCTTAATGAAAATTGTCCTAAATAATATATCTCTTTTTCCAACAAACAGCTCAGTTCATACATACAATACCAGGAACAAAAATGATCTGCAGAAAGACTTAAAAGCACTTACTTTAGTTCATAAAGGGGTTCACTACTCAGGTATTCTCATCTTCAATAATTTGCCAGCAAACATAAAAAATTTTGTTACAAATAAAGATCAACTTAAAAGGAGCCTGAATGACTTACTAGTGGCCAACTCCTAATCCACTGCCGAATTTTTTAATAGAAACAAATGATGTATTGTATATATTCATACTATTAGTATTGTTATTTCAGCTAAAAAAAAGTTGACATGTTCCACATCCACGAGGATCTCCTCAGCATGGATCTAAGGAACGAAAAAAGTAATCTAATCTAATCTAATCTGCCTGTACTTCAATTTTTTACAATTTCTTTAATTGGTTATTTTGCAGTCAGAAAATTACTGAAACGTATATACATCACAACAATGTACACAAGTTTATACACCTCATTTAAATGTACATAGTTAATAAAGCAGGAAAAAATTTAGATGTGGGCACTGTGTTGTTGCGTTCAGTCCTTTCTCAATGTTTGTATTCCCTTTCACCTGCCTCATTTACCGCATTTTTGCAATTTCTTCCCCTCCTGGCGGAGGTTAAAGTCCTCCCTCAGGCATGTGTGTGTGTGTGTGTCGTTCTTACCATAAATTAGATTAAGTTAATTTAAGTAGTGTGTAAGTCTAGGGACCGTTGACCTCAGCAGTTTAGTCCCTAAGAAATTCACACACATTGGAACATTTTTTTTTTTGTAATTTCTCCTTTCAACAATTAAATTCAGTATCTCTTGACTTACTCAAGGATTTATACTAGCTCTCGTCATTTTAGTTACTTGATCCTCTGCTGCCTTCACTATTTTGTCTCTCAAAGATATCCATTCTTCTTCTACTGTACCTTTCCTCTGTTCTTGTAAATCGTTCTCTAATTATCTCTCTGAGACACTAAACAACCTCTGCTTCTTTTACCCAGGTCCCATCTCCTTGTTCTCCTACCTTTTTCCAATCTCTTCATTTTAAATCTGCGATTCGTTACCAATAAATTACGGCCAGAGTTCACATCTGCCCCTGGGTATATCTCTCAATTTAAAATTTGTTTCCTAAATCTCTGTCGTACCACTATATAATCAATTTGAAACATGGTGGTGTCTCCCAGTTTCTTTCATGTATACAGCCTTCTTTCATATTTCCTAAACCATGTGTCAGCAATTATTAAATAATGCTCTGTGTAAAATTCTACCATGTCGGTGCTTCTTTCTTTCCTTTCCCCCATTCCATATTCACCTACTATTTCTCCTTGTCTCCCTTTTCCTACCATACAATTTCAGTCCCATGACTATTAACTTTTCGCCCCTTTAACTATCTGAACAATTTCTCTTGTCTGGTCATACAGACAGGCCTATAGTGACAGCAGGAAAATGTCTTTAGCAGAGGAATGGTCTCAGTTATGGACAGATAACGAAATAAATCACATTAATGAAACACTTTTGCATTAGCACAGGAGTTTCAGAAGGAAAGCTTTTAGCGTGAATATAGTCGATGGAAAAGTGCAGCTTCATTGTACATTGCCTGATACAGATTTGTCTAAAGACTTTTCGAAGCATCCTCTTGCAATTTAACAAAGCTAGTATTGAAATACGAACGATGAAACTGGCATCCGGAAAATGTTTGCCTTCTTAATGACATAGTATTTCTAAATTTCAATGTGCCTAGAAAACGGTGACAGTACAATAAACTGGAATCCATGTTGTGCACCATTAATGTCGATTCTTGACGTTGTGATAGTTCTGAATAGTTTTTCGGGAGCTTTATACATCAGTCAGCACTTTCAGATTCAGATTGTGAGGTAACGGGCGAGCTGTGGCGCCCTGAAAATATTCTAAATTCGGATTTGACGTGGCCGCACTGGCCGCTCGGCGGGCGTGGGCTGCTCGGAGGGCCGACTACGCGGTGCCGCATGTTGGCCGAAGCAAGAGGGGTCCAGCCCAAGTGAAACGCCCCCTTAGAAAAATTATACATGACTGTGCTTAAACTGATACACAATATTTTTAGCGCAACGCAATCTGACTATCAAAAATCCCTACAAAAGAATGGCCCTGACTAACATTAACCTATACCTTTCACAAATCACTTACCTCTCAAAAATCTTCTTTACTCAAGCTACTGCAATACAGCGAGCACCACTACTGCCAGCTAAATAAAAGATTCAAACTACTGAAGGCACTAACTACTGATAGGCATGTAGTTAGCAAATGAAAGATTTTGATAGATAACAAACAAAGTATTTACCTTACTAGTGTTCAAAAGTCGTAATATATATAGCAGTTCATGACATGTTTTACTAGTGTTCAAAAGTCGTAATATATATAGCAGTTCATGACATCCAGTCTTACAAATTTCAAAATTCCGCCATTTCTCTTTCCACATCCACCACTGAGCTGGCGGCTCACCTCCAACTGCGCAACGCTACCCGCTGTTAACAGCCAACTGCCCAACACTACAATGGCCAACAACATTGCAAACCAGCCACAGACTGCACACAGCACAGCCAGTGATTTTCATACAGAGCGCTACGTGGCGTTACCAATTTAAAAACCTAAACAGCCTACTTACACAAGTGCGTGGCTGGGAATTCCATGGTGAAGACATGAAGAAGACTTGCCAGGAATGCCAAAGATGGCAGACTTTGTGAAGCATTAATTGCAGACATTTCACAGTTTCCATAGAAATTGATAGTAGTCAGATGAATAACGATACCTCAAAAAGAAACAAGTGAATTGCCATTATTTGCACGACAATTCTGATACTGTAATCAGGATTTCAATGTTTTTATTAGCGTAAAATTTAGTATCTGACGATAAATTATACAAGTAACACCCAGCAACGGATTTCCTACATCTAAATGGCTCAACCGATTTTGTCGATCGACGTGTCTATAGAAAGCTATTAGCCTAAACCAGGCATGTAACTTGAATAGTACATGAGTATTGGATGTCAAAGTGGCCAACTACTATCGCCATAAGTATTCCACAGTGTCACGAAAAAACGGTAGCAGCATGTTTATAAAGATATTTACGCGTGTATGTGTTTTCTTATAATCGATATATACTATTCATGAAGAAATTTGTGAAATATTTACTGTGCTTTGGAAATCACAGCGGCGTTAGGCTACTGTCCAATCTTTTGTTTTATTCCTTTGATATATGTGTATCTAATTTGTGTATGTATGTAATAATGTGTGTTACAGCATGTTTATGGTTTTGCCATAGGTATATTTATTTAATTTCAAGTTATTTAAACGAAAATCCAATATTTTCAACGTGTTTCATTATGTTTGTGAGGGTGCGTTGGCTTGAAGACATGGTGAGTGTGCTCTAGCCAGTCAGTGACCTCATGAATGGGGAGACTGGATGGAAGTGGGAGAAGAGCATCGTTTCGAGAGAGGACAAGGCAGTGCTGGAAAGGGCTGCGCGAGGGACAGTCACACAGGAAACGGGGAAGTGCTGGACGTGACAGCACAAGGGACACATGGTCGCAAGGAGCTTGGAGTGCGGAGTGGTTTGCTCATGGTCACGAGAGATGAAAATACTTCGGGGTGCGGACTTGTGAACTTCTGAGATTTCCGAGGTTTCTACAGTGAAGACGTAGTATGCATTTACAAGTGAATAACTCGCCCGTTATTTTGTCGTTCATAACTAACTACGTGCAGTAGGAATCTATGTTTCCCTGTTATTCAACTTATATTTTATTTATTGCTGGACCATCGATACCTATAAGTGTTTTGCAGAAATATACCGCAGTCTCAAAAGTACTCATACTCATAATCTAAAGTCGTTAAGACAGTACCTGCAGATTTTTTTAATTGCAATTTATAAATATATATGTTACATTCATAATTCGCAATTGCCGAGTGATAGAAACCATTGACCATTCGATTCATGTGTGGATTCTTATCGAATACTGCAGACGCAGCAGTATTTGGCCTGTAATTTGGCAACTGGGTATCCCAGCCCATAAACAACGAAACCAGCCAAATCTTTTAATATTGCAACTCTGAGTCAGAGGGTACATAGTTGAGAGCCACCTCATTTCATTCATCACACCATATCATTTCATTTTTATTTGAAATCCCGCAACGTGTAAAGGTTATTAGAAAAGGACGAAAGAGAGAGAAAAGGTATATGTACAGAATTAATAGTAATCCTTTCCTTTCCTCACACACACACACACACACACACACACACACACACACAAACACAAACACATACACAAAAAACACAAAACACGAACACCCACTCTCTTACAGATTAGGGAGCGAGATTGTGTATGTGTATGTGTGTGTGTGTGTGTGTGTGTGTGTGTGTGTGTGTGTGTGTGAGAGAGAGAGAGAGAGAGATCTTTAGCCCCCATCTCGCTCGTATTTGTCACAAGTTGATTACCGTAAGATTTTTCAAAATGAGCATGTCCGAAAAAACAGATACCATCTCAACATAGATAAGGCTTACCGGCCAATGGTTTTCTTCAGTGTGGATCACTCACATTGCCCGAACCCTCACGGGATTCTGCAAAATGACTGCCGCGAGTAATGAGTATAGTGGGCTGGGCAATAAAATGTAGTGTGTGGACAGTAAGTTGGGGATGTGGGTCTCTCGGGGAGCGTCTCAGAGATAAGTCCCTACAGTCCTCTATCCTCTGCATCCTCGGTGGCTAGGACGGATAGCGCGTCTTCCATGGAAGCATCAGATCCCGCGTTCGTGTCCCAGTTGGGGCACACATTTTCAACTCTCCCCGGTGATATTTATCAACGCCTGTAAATAGATAAAGGTCTGGATTTGATTGTAATTTCACAGTGCCAATGAAAGGCTGGGCTCTGACTACTTAGACTGCTCCAACAGAAAAGACGAGTGAAGAATACTCCGTTCTGATTGGTTAGTTTTCTTTAAGACTAATATAAAATCATTATTCTCCCGCGTTAGTCCGTGTTTTTCACAACTAACCATTCAATAAAATAATACACTTTCGAACTGTACTTTCCATAAAATTAATATTTTTAACATTCTGATATTTTGCTTTTACTTTAGGTCATTAACTATTTTCATTTGTACTCGAATTAACTTTCCTTTTACCATAAAATTATTAACGTATTATGACACAAAATTCCCAGTCGTCTGCATTCGCACTGTCTTAAAAATTTGTCACGTTAGTGCGTACAGCGTTTATCAGTAGAACAATGATCTATGTAATTTTAGACCACTTCACGCATCATTCACGCTACTAAAACATGTACAGAACTATACAAACATAAATAAACAAAAACGCCTTCACAAAATAAACGGAAAAATTTTCTAAATCATTCTCTTGACCTGTTTCGTTAATGACTGTCCACTACTGTACTCTGGTGGATGAAAATTAGAACTACGTACTCGCCTGAACCCACTTGAGACCATCTGTCACTGTGTATGCATGAGTAATTCTCCTGATAACACAGGCTGTAGATAGGAGCGATATAAGGCGCCACGCCCCACTCTGAAGATAAATTGGTCCTTGACTCCCATGGCGTAATGAGTGCTTTCAATTTGCTTCCATACTATTAGACTTCCAGGAGGCTTTCAGTACTGTTTTAAGTGATTGATTTTGGTTTCATGAACATAGCACTGTTTGAGACATTTGGTTGTAGCGTGTTGTTGCTACGTCAGCACACGCGATTTGTTGGACTATAATTGTTGACAATTTGTTCTACATCTGCGCCCAGGTGGTGGGTCCGGGCCACACCTTCGCGTTCCCACTTGTCCTTGCACCTGACGGAACTGAACGTTCCGTTAAGGCCCTGTTGCACCCAATGACAGCCCTCTGAGTTAACCGTTTGGTGGGGAGGGCACCTGGGGAGTGAAGTCGGGCGCACCTACTTCGCGCCCTCGGTCGGGCCGATAAACCGGGCCCGAGCTGCACAACCAGGTGTTGGCTACTCCTCAGGACGTTCATTTCCGCACTTGGCCGATGCCGTGAGCTGGACGCTATTTGCGAGAGAAGTGTCTCATGTATATTATCGCCTGTCTAGTTGGGAGTCCTTATGTAAGGTCACTGTTTCTTTTAAACGAATGTATTTTGTCAAGAGTTAGTAAGTGTCGTTAAATGAACTTACCATAGCCCTTTGGACGTGCAGAATTTTCTACTTCCTATTGAAAAGGTATTATCTTTCGCATGTGAAAAGCTGTTATCCATTCAGTGGTAATTAAAGCCAACTGATAGGCTTCATATATAAATGTTCTCTCACTGGGAGTTTATTAAAATAAATGTTATTTCGTCACTATTTTGTTAATACAAAATATAGTTATTCACAGTCCATGTGTAAGGGTACCCCCTTTTTTAAAACGAATATATTTGGGCATGGTTGAAAACTGTCCGCCCTTTAGGCGTTCAGTATATTCTATTTGATACAAAAACGTATCTTTCTCATTTGAAAAGTTATTATACTTTCTTTGTTATTTAACCCAACTGATTGCCTTCATGTACAAATGTTCCCTCACTTGAAGTTTTTGATAATTGTTACTTCTGTTGATTGACTTCAGTAAATATTGTGGACAATAAAAGGCAAATACTCACCTGCACTAAGGTCCAGCCCTTCTACTTAGTCCTTTGGGCGTTTTATGATGCGACGAGGTAATACCGGTACGACGTATACTAAACAGACTGCCTACACTACCCGTGTCCATCTTTTGGAGTACTGCTGCGTGGCGTGGGATCCGCATCAGACGGTATTGGCGAATGACTTGTATAAAGTTCGAACAAGGACAGTTCCTTTCTTTTTATCTCAAAATAGGGGATATAATGCCACGGAAACGATAGGTAAATGTGGGTGGAAATCATTAAAAGAAAAGATTTTTCCGTTGCGGCAGTATATTTTCATGAAATATGGTCCGAATGAGTAAAAAATTTGTTTGCGCCCACCTACACAGGAAGAAATGATCATCAAATAAAGTAATACAAATCAGAGCTCATAAGGTGAGATTTAAGTGTTCGTTTTTCCCACGCACTGTTCGAGAGTGAAATGGTAGGCCAATAGCTAGAAGTTGTTTAACAAGCTGCCTGCTAGAAACTTAGTTGTGAATACAGAGTAATCATGTAGATGTAGATGAATGGAAGACGATCGATTGCAGTGAACCCAAGCTCTCGTGTGTGGTCTGGCATTGTCATGCTGAAGGACAGGGTGCCTCATGCGTGAACAGACTCTTCGAACTTGTGAGTTGTTTCTCACGCACCAACATACGTACGTAACACAAAATGTTGTTACAACCCACTATTCTGAGTCCTCTAGCACCGGGACGGGAGGGTGCAAATACGTAGCTGTAAAAGTTTTCACACATTAAGTCGGAGGCGTACTTTCCAACACGGCCTCGTTAATTGTTCGAAAGTTGTTCCGCACTACTTTCACCTCATTTCAAAGACCCTTCGGCGTCGTCATTCACTATCACATCAATGGCTGAATTAACATGTCAGTTGAGAAACGGGCTTTGGTTCAATTAATGCTGATGTTAGACTTGTGCCCATTATATTAACGTACCAAGTTAATACAAGTGATTTATTTAGTTACTTCATAATGGAGACTCTGATCGTAAGGGAACTGTTATGGCTCCCAGCAATATTTTCCCTGATCTCAAATCAGCGACGCAGTAGGATTCTGTGTGTGCAATGCTCAGCTTGAATTTCAATGCATCGCAGTCCACTTACAGACGTTTCAGACTGACGTAATCACCAGGTAGCTCTAACATCACGCCTAATCATAAAGTTTAACCGTCCCTACCGCAGCCCGTCTTAAAATCAGTATGGACGCAGTGTTCAGGCACTCCCGAAAGTGTTTATTTCCACTAAATGAACTACTACTGTAGGAAATATAGAAATTACTAATATAAGTAATTCAAGAAACGCACATCAACAGAATCTAAGTAAATCAGGACTGAAAGCTGCACTGCAGTGCTATACGAGTAATTGAGTCCGGTGTGCCTGAACGGCAGGTCGGGCGTTCTTCTTGGAAAGGCTGCTTCTCACAGAAGAAGCAGTGCTCGCTCTTGTGTCCAGAGACTACAACAAACGTGTCCTCTCGGCGGAGAGTCTTTTACACCCTGTCGCGGACTCTCAACGCGTACGGAATAGTGGCAGCGTGCCTTTGTTCTCTCTCCTTGTCGAGGTGATCATGTGCCTTAGCACAATTTCCGCCCCGTCCTCCATCTGTAAAAAAGCCACCATTCTTGTTTCTCTTGCCTATGCAGATTTAGCAAATTTGATTATCTTAGAAGTGGATTTAATAAAAATGACGTCTTCTTCTTTTGCTAGTCCCGTTTGTCCCACAGTTTTCGCTGGGTTGGCATGGTTACAATCGGATTTGGCATGGTTAATTTGAAGGGGTGGCTGGATGCCCTTCCTGCCGCCACCCTGTACCCTCTGGGATGGAACCAGTGTACCCCAGCTGTCTGTGTCTGTGAAATAGTGCGAACGTGTTTAAAATCTCTGCGAGGTGTGGAACTGAGGCGGGATGCAGGGACCAGCCTGGTATTCACCTAGTGGGATGCGGAAAACCTCCTAAAAGCCATATCCAGGCTGGCTGCTCACCGGCCCTATGTCGTTAATCCGCCGGGCGGATTCGATCCGGGGCCAGCGCACCTATCCCAGTCCCGGAAGCAGTGAATTAGCGCTCTCGGCTAACCTGGCGGGCTAATAAGAATGAAGTACGTTGATGAAAAATATTTCTCATTAAAATTTAAATGTATCGTTGTATTAAATAATTTACATTATGAGTAAACATTCTTCAAAGTTTGAAAGTGAAACGAAATCTGCGCGTTAATTTTAGTATGATGTAGAACAGATTTCATTTTCTTCTCATAAGTTAGACAGGGCTACAAAAAATGTTTTTAATTTTGTTGCCTAGGATTTTGGTACTAATGCGAGCCATATTTGGAACGTTGAATCTAAATATTAAATCAGTTTTTCTCTGTCAGCTCTACTTCTTTAGACCAGTGTTTCTTACATGCGGTTCTACATTATAATGAAACTACATTTTGTGAGTTATAAATGACATATACGGTGCCTGGTTCCTGAATATTCGCTCTTTTAGCAGTCTGTCATCCAGTTAGCTTCAGGAAAATCCAACTGACAGAGTAAGCGTCTAGTAACTTAAGTGTCCTTCAACTCGAAATTGAAGTGAAGTCAGTTTGTTAGTTCTTGTCATAGAAGGTATGGTCACATTGGCCTCCCTTGATATGTGTCTGTAGGAAAGACGCCTTAAACTTACTCTGTTGTAGACTGTTGTATTTATGTTACAGAATAGGAATAATATGAGTTCAAGTAAAACAAGTTTTCTGTGTGATGATATGTTGTGCTTCATCTGCGGAGAATAAACGTTAAAATAAAGCAGAAAAAATGTTAGCGACCTGAAAAGAGAGTTAATCTCGAATAGTTTAGTTTTTGGATTGTTAATCAGGGTAAACCTGTGCACTACATCAGGTAGGTAAAATTTGTACAGACCGTTAACGACAGTGGCCTGACGGGAAAAGAAAAGTCTGACATTCAGTATACCTTTTGTTTGGAGAGAACAGAAAAACCATTTCCATGACTGTTATTTCTTCCTAATATATATTAGAGTAATCAGTCGAAACAACTCTGGCAAGTAGACTAATCCTGTTGTAGTGTCTCCCTCATTCAGAGGAAGTGCCGATCCCAACGTTTCTCCAGCTACCAGAGCTCTGTGAGAATGAGTGTTATCTCTCTGATACTTACCAACGCAGCAGCGATTATGAGAGGATGTCATCAATTTCTCAACATTTCAGCCACGACAGTTTAACGATCTCAGTAGATATTTCAACCGGTCAAAATCAGTTCCAAATTACAGACATCCAAGTTGAAAGACAAAAATTTGCTGGTACAATGAACCAAAACTACCTTTCATGATGCAAGAGAAAGATGTCTATTGTTCCCCATACCTCAAAAAGAAAATCTTGTATTCTGTGGCGAAATTCGAGGAGTTGTGGAAAAAAATGAGACTCTCTGAATATCTTCCAGGGCACTAGCTCCTATTTGCTAGCAGCTAGAATCGAAATCTGAAATACGCCATTCAAAACAATGGGAACAATACGGTTCAATATCAACTATTCAGTCAATCAAAAACAGAAGTTTTGGAGAAGATAAAACATCTTGAAAATCATTGGGAATTTATGTGGATTTAAAAATGGGAAGCTTCTTCAATGGAAAGCAAAGCGGCCGCAGCAAACATCTTTTACTTCTTGTTCTTCATGAATAGCAGAGACAAAACACCACTGGATAAGATAAGAGTGATCTATGAATCTAAGACTGTCAGAAACGACCACTTAGTTGAACTAGACAACCCTATATTTCTTTCACTACATATGAAGCTAGGTCTTTTGAAGCAGTTTGTAAAGGCTCTTGATAAGACCGGAAAATCCTTTGCATTTTAGCGAAAAAAATGTCTCAGTTGATAAGGAGCAAAATTAAAGCAGGAATATTTAACTACCCAAAAATAAGACATATCATTGAGGATCTTGTCTTCGTAAATACGAAGAATCGGGCTGACCGAAAAGCCCGGACTTAATTTGTTAGAGTTGTCGAAAAGTTTTTGGACAAACGCAAAGCAGTAAACTATGTTCAATTAGTAAACGAGTTGGTCGACACTCCTTTGCGTGTAACATCAGTACTCAGAGGCACTATTTACAAAGCCGATATGACAGTTTTTGAGAAAATGTACGAGACACTATTGACGAATGGAGTGAAAGATTTCAGCAGGATATTAAAACTATGGAGCACCGTTACAGAGGAAGAGTTTAAAACCGGACTGCCACAAAACTCATTCAACAATGTCACAGAAAAGAACCTTCCGAAGAGTTCGACAATTAACTGGTTTTTTTAAAAAATTTATTTAACAATAATATCAATACATGATAACCCACAACCTTATACATTGGTGGGTCGTGAATGTCTACAATACAGTTATTTTTTTTAGCAGCATTGTTACTATTTCCCACTTTCTTACTTGCTACAGGATATGAAGATGTTTGTTATGCTATGGGTAAGTACTACTGTCTACTAATTGGTTTCATCTAAGACGCTATAATAAGACTGTTTGCATAGTACAATACCAAAAAGTTTTTATTATATTTTTTCTATTCGCAGTTTATCGTTATAACCGTGTAACGTATTTGTCATTAAAATGTTATATTTTAGAAATTTGAGTTCCTACACAAAAACTAATGCCATATTTGAATTCAGAGCATCAAAATCTCATGAGTTCATCTCTAAATACCTGGCATCAAAACTTACATAATAAACCAGAAGGAAGTTTATCACGAAATGAGAAAACATTCTTTTACAGCAGTTGTTTTAATTGCAATTTCGTTTTGTGTTTCCTAAATGTGGGCTAAAAAACACATCTATTTTGTCTGAAAGCCAAGTTTAACGGGCAAATGATAAAATACAAGCTTGAAAGTCTCTCAGGCATGCAGCCAGATTACTTTAACATTGTAGAACGAAAATTCTACGGTGCAACATGCCATCATCATCAGGTTACCCCTCCTGACTAACATCCTTGATTACTGGGTTCGACGTATATACTGTCCTCTGTTCCCTCTACTAACACCGTGCGTGGACCACACGACGTGCCGGCAGCGGTAGTGGGGTAAGCTCGCACACGGGGATCGAGTGGTGGTCCTCAGTCTGAGCTCCGCCTTCTCCGTGTTCGGTGTATTGTCCCCACTGGATCGATTGTCATCAATTCTGCACGTCATCGGTGGCCAACATCTGTTGCAGCGCTCTCCCAGATGGCGTGGCGGTGGTGGTACGATAATATGATTCTATGTTAATCGGTGTCCTCGCGCTCCCGTGAACTGTCGGGTGACAAACTTTGTAGTAGCTTAGCTTATCTATACTGCCCTAGCCAGTAGCTCGGAGATTGCTGTGGGTCGCGAGCGACCCTTTGAACCGCTACACCAATGAAGAGCCAGTAGGCCGCCAACTAATGAAGACCTCCAGGACGGTGTCATAAGCGGCGGGACCTTTGGCACCAGTCTTCTAGTTCAAGATTACTCCTAGTTGCTAGTTGGTGCTGGAGGCTGCAAACGTCTTGTTGACAGTTAGCTCTACGGCAAACATGCAGTAGACATAGACGCACGCTTGCTTATAGCTAGCCTCGTCTGGTACAAGTTGTCAACAGTGTAACAATTATTTAGCACAAGTTTAGTAATTTATATTTATTTTAAAGTGCAATTGTGTCAAGTAATCTTTGTATTGCCTGTGCAGATTTCTACGGCGACAGATCATTGGGTCACCGTCTACTCATTTATCATTAGCAGCGACAGCGTAACATTTGGCTCTTCGAAACAAGATGGTTACCGAGCGGCATCGTAACACTGTCAGCGAATATGCAAGTGGTGCAGTCACGATTTTGATTGTGAAGTGTGTCAGATGTGACAGACTACTACCTTAACGTGATGTATATTGTTTTGTTTGACGCCATTTACAATCTGCAGCATTTAGGCTACTGATGACAGACACTGGTTTTTGAAATAACTTAAGCACGCTGAATAAGTCACTCTCCCGTACTCATGAACTTCTGCTATCTTACTGTATTTAATCGTATGTTCCCATGGGCGAAGGCGAAGATCAAAATGCCTTCCTAACTTTTATGATGAAACTTTGTGTTAAGTACAAGAGTAAGATTGAATTTAAATTGACGTCGTTCCTCTTATTCTTGTTGATTTAAAATTTTAGTGTCACCCCTATCAAGTTGGTTCAGTTTGTTTAAATGATTAAAATGCTATGAGCTTTGGTGTTACTTGTGAAGATTCGTAAATTAAAAATTCGAATAAAGGTTTACGCATTTTGTTTTATAGTTACGAACATTAATACACGCAATGTTGTGGGGAAGACTAATCAAAGATTTATAGGATGCCACAAATCTACTAACGAGACTGCCTACTCTGCACGCGTCTGGAGGACTGCTGTGCGGTATGGGATCTTCACCAGATAAGAGACGGCGTACAGCGCAGAAGTTCAAAGAGGGGCAGATCGTACTATATTACTGCGAAATAGGGGATACTGTGTCTCGGATACGACACGCGATTAGACGTGGCCATCATTAAAACAAGGCATTTTTTATTATTACAGTGAGAGCTCAGATCTCCTCCCGGTCATCCGCATTTGGATATCCTTGGTTTGCCTGAATCGGGTAAAATACAATGGGTGGTTTCCAATGATGGATTTTTATTACTTTATTACATTCTTTATTCTTTGAAAAGTACACTGATTTACTTATTTGGATTTTGTATGAAAATTGACTGCTATACAGGAAGTTAGGGTCACGGTCCTGTAGAGTGCCAAAACAACTGGAAAATTTTTTCTTCCAGTAATCAAGTTTGGTATATGTTGTACATGTTGGTAACACTGCTGTGTTCCAGCATCTGTAAACAATCATCTTTGTTGCAGTTAGTTTTCGCTTTGGTGAAGTGTTTTGCTTACTTCCTATTGAAAGTGTATTGTCTGTTCGTTAGTGTGCAATAAATGGCAGCTATGTCTTACATCAAGGAATTCGATAAACGAAAATTCCTGGGTAAATAGTTTACAAACAAAGTCTTCCACATTACTGAGAGGAGCCTATGTATCAGTTCTTCAAAGAAGATTTAAATTCGCGTGTTAACAGTGACGCTGTTTATAGTGGACTAAACCCTTCCTACTAGTTGGTTGTTCAGTTTATTTTCAGCCAGTATGCACCATCGCATTGTGTAAATATCGCTATTTCCCTCATTAAAGAAGGTAATTCAACTACCTGTAGCTGATTATGGAATTATATCATAATATCCCACCAGATTTTTACACAAAATGAAGAAATATGTGTATAATTCTGTTGCTAGGCAGATACATTTTCCTTTAAGAGATCATGTATTCATTTATGTAAAACGAATTTATCTCCTTAGTAACTTAAAGCTACAAAAATAATTCAATAGCTATTTATGATGAAGTATGTGGACGTAAATATAATTAATATACAATCACCAATGAAGCAGTAAGTACTAAAAAGAATGCCAAGACGAAGCGAAAAGATGAAGAAATGCCGCAGGATGAAGAGTATACATCAGTATTGTTCTGAGGCACATCATGTTATGACGCAAGTCTTAATTCGCAGTTTCTCGCAATTTACACTTAAGACAATTTAGGAACACACATCTCCCAATGTTTATTGAATACTGCATTAATTTTTTTCTGTGACTTGTCATTATCTATATCTTCCTACTAGACAAAAACGTTTGTTGCTGGTTCAACTGAACGATAGAGCAATAAAATAATTACTTTGAAAAGTATTATAAAAATTTAAACATAAGACATAATAATTATAATCTTGTTAATATATTTAATGTCGGTCTAGTATCTCTGCCAACATGCCATACATATCTGCTAGAAATTTGACTTCCTCCATGTTCGCGTTATTTAATTAAATGAAACCTGAATTTGAAGAAGTGTTATAGAAAATCTTGTGGAACATATTTTATATATTATTTTTCATATTTACGATTACGTCCTAAATTGTTCAAAATGTTTCTGAACTGTTTAGAAATTATTCTTGATTAACTGTAATACACTTAAAAAATGTAAAACTTATGCAAATGAATTATTGCTTGAACGAAATAGGTGCTAATTTTCAAAAACAGTGGACCCGCAAAATTACCTTTTGTCCTTAGGGAAACTGATAGAATGTTTTCTTCTATAAGTAAACGACCTCTTATCCTTCCCAACATTGTCCTATTCGAACTGGTTTTCGAAAATAGTTAATATATTCTTTTCGAATTACTTCGCTAAAAAAAGTATCGTTTTTCTACTGTATCATCCAGCAGGTAGTCTTAACGATATGAAAATATTTCCAAAATAACTTCCTCCTACGCACATCTCGTAAAATGCTCACAGTAGAAACATCAGGCAAATTAGTGCTCATACGAAAGTTTAGTAACCTTTAGTCGTTGTCCCCATGATCAATCTAGACCGAAACAGTTAATGGGTAACATCATATGGAAAAAAGAAGAACTTATTAATTTTTACATGTTTATAGACTGCTTGTTTACAGACGAGTATGACACTAAGGAATACTTTAGTAAAAATGCAACAGTAAACGTAATATTCCTCTCCTAGACAAAGAGTCTACAGACACACTGATTTTCCTGTTTACAGCGCTGTGCAGATACAGGTTTGATAAGATATTCATTAATGTTGAAACGCCTAAAACGTCCCCTTAATGTCTGCACCCGAGCGCAGACTTCACTGTCCGCCCCCGTATATTCACACTAAAAATATTTCGAAACCATGTAACCGGTAACATTAATACTCATACAATAGACGTTTTAGTTTACTTAAATCCAGTTAACTGCGATGAGTTCACTAAGCGATACGAAACTGACGTAAATTACCTATTTTCTATTTTTATCTACTAATTTATTTATTATTCATGTAAGGGGTATTGCGACCAGCGGGTCAATTTGCGCAAGAACGAAGCGTACGTCATGGCGGCGTGTTGTAAAGAATCACGTTAGAAGGTGAGAGCGCTGTGTATCTGAAGGATACTAACATGTATCAGAGGCAAAATATGTATGTGCGAACAATTACAATGGTGAATAATAAACCTTTTATGTGTAAAAAATATGTTTTTTTTAAAAAAATGTGGTGAATATAATGTGAAAACGACTTTGGTACTGCGCTTTTGTGACATCCAACACTTAGCATGAACACATCTGATTGAATGTAAAGCATGTTAAGATGCACGCAATCCGGAAACCGGTCGTGCATTAAATAAAATAGCCTTCTACTCTGGTGTTACTATTCCACATACTATAACTGTACTTTCACTGTGTTCAACTGCATTCATTATCCATAAAGTTCATTCTTATACATACTTATTATTCCACAAGTGAGGGATAGTTTACAAATTATTCTGTCTACCAATTTAATCCTCAACATTCTTCTGTAAAACCACTTTTCGCATGCTGAAAATTTCCAAAAAGATAGATATATGATGTATACTTTCCAGCTTAGTCAACGTATTTACGAATAGGTGCAGTTTCGAACTGACGGTCGTTACTATATTTTTCATTTATTTTTACTTAGTTTCGTAACGATTGTTCATCCATTTCAGGTTTCCCTTCTACATCTACATGTAAGCCTATACTCTGCAAACCACTGTAATGTGCATGGTTGAGAGTGTGGGCAGCAGGTTATTATTATCAAAAGGTCGTCTATTCGTTATGTCGTTATGAAAAGACTCCTAAATTACCTGCACTTGCTTTCCACCTACCTTCGCCATCTACAAGAACCTGAAAACTATTTTTGCTATCAATCAGAAAGCGATGGAGAACATACTGACCATAATTTCCTGTCTGCAACTCCTCATTCCTCTTTGTGCTCAATGAAAGTAAAGGTTTCTAGTCGCTATTTACTCAGCCAAATCAGGAACTATGACTATAAATAAAAGTTTTCAGTCTGACTAAAAGTGCTCATTCATAAAATATAGCTCTTAGTACTGTAACTAACATCCCTATCGTGAACGGATTAACAGTTCAGGGACGACCTCTAAGGGAAGTTCCAAATAAAATGATCTATCTAAACACCAAATGTTAATTGCTCGCTTTAAAAGCAGAAAACAATCTCGTCCCTTGGCACGCGTTTTGGTTAACATTAAGGGCAGCACACAACAGCTAATTTTTTGAAATCTAAGCAATCCAGGGCGGTCTACAGTCCTTGCAAATTCACTTCCTACTTTTTCCGAATATGTATTCAATTTTGCCCAGGTCTGACGCCACCCGAGGCACAACGCACGCGGCGCAACTGATACGGAAGTTTGATATCTCGATGCGAATTGTTTCTTACTACTGCCTCTGGCTGTACGTATTTATATAGGGGTCCAGTGGACCGCGAAATGGGAACATCTTTTATCATTTGCCCTAGGCATAGGTAGCAATATCTAAAGAGCACCTTTCTTCGACACGTACTAATTAATAATAGCTTCGTCATTTAACAATTTTAAACCTTCTTAATCTTTATGTAAATAAAGTCTGCTTTTGTTAGTAAAACAGTTTTACTTAGACTGCATTTAAATTTTGCCAGTTAGAATTTTTAGAATGGTACTGACAGTAGAAAATGACATCTCAACTACCTGTTTAACATCTCTCGCAACCATTGTCATTTACAACCCAGTCTTGAAACTTGGTAAAGCCGTATTATTTCATGAATGTAAGCGAGTGCTGCAATTAGAAATTTCTTTTACAAATACCAATGTTACTTAATCTACCATGAATAAGACGTTTTCGATCCAAATTTGTTGTTTTGTAAATAACTTGAAAACCAACAGAGGTAGCTTTTGGAGCCACATAATTGATGTTTTTGAATCAAACTGAGGCTACAAAGGAATTTTCAGCTTCCTGAGTCTAATATTTAGCGCCTCCAATTTTTCGTAGAAACGCCTATTTTAATCAAAATATTGCTCTTATCAAGTTGAGATTTGTACTTTTGATTTTGACGTACGGTTATATATTCTGACTAATTTTTAGATTCCGAGCTTTATTATTCAGCACAACTTTTTTTTTTCATATCATATGTTTTGCTCAACATACTCATTTGATCATTCTGAAACTTCATAGTGTTATTATTAATATACTTAAGTACACGCTGACGAAGTTCAGAAAAGTTTATTTGAATTTTTAATTTCACTCTTAAATTATGATCCTCCTTATCCACTAAAGTGGAGTTACTAAATACAGTTTTCAGTATTTCCTTCATGAAAGAAGACAAAGTAAATATTCCAGAATTCGAAACCAGAACAGCTGTTAGCATGAGTGACATAACAGTAGATATCTTATGTGTTGTGAAACAACTCAACAAGAAAGGCAAGTCTTCCGGACCAGATGGTATACCCATCAGGTTCCTTTCAGAGTGTGCAGACGCAATGGCGCCATTCTTAGCAATCATATATAACCGCTCACTCGACGAAAGGTCTTTACCTAAAGACTGGAAAGAAGCACAAATCACACCAATATTCAAGAAAGGAAACAGGAGTAGCCCATTGAAGTACAGACCCATATCACTGACCTCAGTTTGCAGTAGAATTTTGGAGCATATATTGTATTCGAACATTATGAATCTCCTTGAAGAACATGACTTATTGATACTTAATCAACACAGATTCAGAAAATATCGTTCTTGTACAACACAGCTAGCTCTTTATTTCCCATGAAGTAATGAGTGCTGTCGGCAACGGATCTCACATCGATTCCATATTCTTAGATTTCCAGAGGGCTTGTGATACCGTTCCTCACAAGTGACTATTAATCAAATTGCGTGCATATGGAGTATCGTCTCAGTTGTGTGACTGGATTCATGATTTCCTCTCAGAGAGGTCACAGTTCGTAGTGATAGACGCTAAGTCATCAAGTAGAACAGAAGTGCTATCTGAGGTCCCGCAAGGTAGTGTCATACGCCCTCTGCTATTTCTGATTTACATAAATCATCTAGGTGATAATCTAGGCAGCCATCTTAGATTGTTTGCAGATGACGCTATAATTTTATGTCTAGTAAAATCGTGAGACGATGATGTAGAGAGAATTTCTTTATGCTGCGAAAAGTGGCAATTGACACTAAACAAAAAGTTCGAGGTCATCGACATGGGTACTTAAAGAAATCCGATAAAGTTTGGGTATACGAAAAATCCCACAAATCTAAGGGCTGTCAATTCGACTAAATACCTAGGAATTAAAATTGGAAAGACCAAATAAATAATATTGTGGGGAAGGCGAAACAAAGACTGCACTTTTTTGGCAGAACACTTAGAAGATGCGACAAACCCACTAAGGAGACAACCTTTATTACACTTCTCCATCCTCTGCTGGAATATTGCTGCGCGGTGTGGGATCCTTACCGTGTAGGATTGACGGAGGACATCGAAAAAGTGCAAAGAAGGGGAGCTCGATTCGTGTTATTGCGCAATAGGAGTGAGAGTGTCACTGATATAATACTCGATTTGGGGTGGCAGTCACTGAAACAAAGGCGAGATCTATATCCGAAGTCTGAATCACCAACTTTCTCTTACGAATGCGAGAATATTTTGTTGACACCCACCAACGTACGGAGAAATGATTATTGTTATTGTGGTCTTCAGTCCTGAGACTGGTTTGATGCAGCTTTCCATGCTACTCTGTCCTGTGCAAGCTCCTTCATCTCCCAGTACCTACTGCAACCTACATGCTTCTGAATCTGTATAGTGTACTCATCCCTTGCTCTCCCTCTACGATTTTTGCCCTCCACGCTGCCCTCCAACACTAAATTGGCGATCTCTTGATGCCTCAGAACATGTCCTACCAACCGATCCCTTCTTCTAGTCAAGTTGTGCCACAAACGTCTCTTCTCTCCAATACTATTCAATACCTCCTCATTAGTTATGTGATCTACCCATTTAATCTTCAGCACTCTTCTGTAGCACCACATTTCGAAAGCTTCGATTATCTTCTTGTCTAAACTATTTACCGTCCACGTTTCACTTCCATACGTAGCTACACGCCATACAAATACTTTCAGGAATTACTTCCTGACATTTAAATCTAAACTCGATGTTAATAAATTTCTCTTCTTTAGAAACGCTTTCCTTGCCATTGCCAGTCTACATTTTATAACCTCTCTATTTCGACCATTGTCAGTTATTTTGCTCCCCAAATAGCAAAACTCCTTTACTACTTTAAGTGTCTCATTTCCTAATCTAATTCCAGCAGTATCACCCGATTTAATTCGATCACATTCCATTATCCTCGTTTTGCTTTTGTTGATGTTCATCTTATATCCTCCTTTCAAGACACTGTCCATTCCGTTCAGCTGCTCATCCCAGTCCTTTGCTGTCTCTGACAGAATTACAATGTTATCGGCGAACCTCAAATCTTTTATTTCTTCTCCATGGATTTAAATGCCTACTCCAAACTGTTCTTTTGTTTCCTTTACTGCTTATTCAATATACAGATTGAATAACGTCAGGGAGAGGCTACAACCTGGTCTCACTCCCTTCCGAACCACTGCTTTCCTGTCATGCCCGTCTACTCTTATAACTGCCATCTGGTTTCTGTACAAATTGTAAATAGCCTTTCACTCCCTGTATTTTACCCCTCCCACCTTCATAATTTGAAAGAGAGTATTCCAGTCAGCATTGTCAAACGCTTTCTCTAAGTCTACAAATCATAAAATAAGAGAAATCTGAGCTCGAACGGAAAGATTTAGGCGTTCCATATTCCCAACCGTTATTCGAGAGTGGAATGGTAGAGAAGCAGTATGAAAATGGTTCGATGAACCCTCTGCCAGACACTTAAGTGAGAATTGCAGTTGAATGATGTAGATGTAAATGTAGATGTTCGAGTTCTAAGCTCACGGACGTTGCCAGTTGGGCAGGCAGGCAGTTGGCTGGTAACCTCTATTGGGCAGCTGCTTTTGCGACTACCGGGTCGGCGCATCCCAGCGGCTGATCCGTCGGCTTTAGGGCTCGCCAGACTGTGGCAATGACGCCGTCTGGCGCTGCCGGCGCCTCGCGTCGCATCGGTAAACCCCGGCTCTCTCCGGTGCTGCACGGCGCAGCCAAGTGGCGCTTCATTTCACCTCAAAGCGCGCGCCGACTGCCGCTCTGACCCTCTCCGGATGACTGCCCGCCTGCGACTGCATGTGGCCGCTCTGGCTCCACACACGCCTGCCTGCAGTGGGTCTCGGTTTTTGCAGCACAGCTATTATAACCAACAGCAGAAATAATGTGCCTCCTCTACAACCGTACTGCCCTTATGTAAGATATTTCGCAGAAGACTAAGCTTGTGGTTACAGTACCCTTTCAAACATGGAGCACCAAAGGACTATAAACTGTCGCATGGTAATTCCTGTGGCCGCCCCACATACTGCAGTGTATCGCTTTTCATTCCTTACGTAAAAAAAAAAAAGCTCTAAGCACTATGGGCCTTAACTTCTGAGGTCATCAGTCCCCTAGACTTAGAACTACTTAAACCTAACTAACCTAAGGACATCACACACTCCATAATCTAGGCAGGATTCCAACCTGTGACCGTAGCAGCGGCGCGGCTCCGGACTGAAGCGCCTAGAGCCGCTCTGCCACAGCGGCCGGCTCCTTGCGTAGACTTTCTGGATACATACCGATTAAAATTTTAGCATATACGCAAGACGTCATTCGATGTAAATTCATTTCGTCTCAGCACTATACAAATGCGAAATGATGTACCTATATGCTTCAACACTCTTAAGGAACATCAGGTTTTTAAAGACTAAAATCCATCGCACACAAGTCGCAGGTGCGTTTTTCGAAAGAATATTGTATTAATGATATTAAACCATCTCCTGTTCGATACACTATTTATTTCTTTTTTACAGAGAGCTTTTCTGAGTTACGCGAAACTTTCCCCGAATACCTGTACCACTCGAAGATCATATTGCGCTCGGAATAAAATGATGATATCTCAGCCCGTTAAGAATGTCTCCCGCGTTTATGATTATTAGGTGCTCGAAAAGAAGAGGAATAACAGAAATTTCAATAATTATAAAATAAAAATGGTTTTAAAAGCCTTCTCGATGAAATAATCGTTTTCCATTGAGATGTCCCCAAGAAATCTATAACGACGTCGCTTCGTTGTAAGATTAGATGTAGTTTGTTACTTTGCCAAAATACTAACCTAAAAGTACAGGTAACCCCAAAAGAACATCTTAAATAGGTCTACGAGTGTGTCAGTTTCAGTGGTAACCGGTTTTTGTATAGCTACAACATTTATTCCTTCTGTATATTTGTTCATTTGAATACATTTATTGAAGACAACAGAGAGATTAAGTTTCTATATAACTCTCATACACTGAGGTGACAACGGTCATAGCAATGTGCACTCATACACACGGAGGTAGCATAGCGTACACAAGGTATAAAAGGGCAGTGCATTGTCGGAGCTGTTTTTTGTACTCAGGGGATTCTTGTCAAACGGCTTCCGAAGTCATAATGGTCGCAGACGGGAATTAACACATTTTGAAAGCGGAATAGCAGTTGGAGATAGACGCATGGAACATTCCGTTTCGGAAATCGTTAGGGAATTCAATATTCCGACATCCAAAGAATACCAAATTTAAGGCATTACCTCGCAGCACAGACAACGCAGTGGTGACAGCCTGCACTTAAGGGCCTAGAGCAACAGCTTTTGCTTAGAGCTGTCAGTGCTAACAGACAAGCAACACTGCGTGAAATTAGCGCAGAAATCAATGTGGGACGTACGACGAACGTATTCGTTAGGACAGTGCTGCGAAATCTGGCGTTGATGGGTGGTGGTGGCAGACGGCAGACGCAAGTGGCATTGGTAACAGCACCACGTCGCCTGCAGCGCGTCCCCTGTGCTCATGACCATATGGGTTGTACCCTAGCCGAGTGGAAAACAATTGCCTGGTCATATGAGTTCCGATTTGAATTCGTAAGAGCTGATGTTAGGGTTCGAGTGTGGTTCAGATACTACGAAGCTATGGACCCAAGTTGTCAACAAGGCACTGTGCAAGCTGGTGGTAGCTCTCAAATAGTGTGGGCTGTGTTTGCATGGAATGGGCTTGGTCATGGTTATGTTCGACTACATGGACACCATCTGCAGTCACTCATGCACTTTGTTTCCAAAGAACAATACACCTTTTACGGAGGACAATGTATCACGCCATGGGGTCACAGCTGTTTGCGGTTGGTTTGAAGGATGTTCTGGACAATTCGAGCGAGTGATTTGGCCACTCAGATCGCCCGACATGAATACCATCGAACATTTATGGGATATGACCGAGAGGTCAGTTGGTGCATAAACTGCTGCACCGGCAACGCTATCACAATCACGGAATCACGGACTGCTATAGAGGCAGCATGGCTCACTATTTCTGCAAGGTACTTCCAGCGTTGTTTTGAATCCGTGGCACGCCAGGTTTCTGCACTTGTGTCCTAAATCGTTTATAAATGGAGAGGTCCTTGAGAAACGTCAAATATAACTTCCGTTCTTCTCGATGGCTCTTTGTAATTTATTCTGGACTGTCACCTTGCTGACAGGTAATCACGAATCCAGTCACACAACAGAAGCGATAATCAGTAGGCAAGCATTTTTATTAGAAGTCGCTTGTGAGGAACCGTGTCAAACGGCTTCTGGTAAATTAGAAACATGGAATAAATCTGAGATTCGCTGACGATATTACCACTTCTTGAGAACCAAGAGCTAGTTACGTTTCACATGAAATATTATCTGAATCAATGCTGACTGTGTGTCAATAGATCGTCTTTTAGGAGGTATTTCACAGTGTTCGAACACAAGATATACTATTGTGAAAATAAAACCCAATAGCTCATTCTAACAAATTAATGCATTTCCTCCATGTACTTGAAATTAATACTATATGACAGGTATATCTAAGCTATAAACGTGCGCACAGTTGACATCTAGTTAACCCCTCTTCTGAATTTTCTTTTATTGGAAGTGTATCGATTTAAGAGGACATCACAAATCTGAAAGTTGTATCGGTATCTAAAAAGCTACGACTACACATAAATCGAAGTGGGAATTTCTTCCAGCTCTTTTTAGTGCGGTCGTTATAAGTGCATAGTCAGATCACTATGTATTTTATATCGGTTGTAAGAATGCAAAAACATTGAATTTAGAGATGAAACTTCTCATACAGAGAGGCTACACACGTAGCTACAGCAGTATTTTGTAAAATGAAGTTACTGTTTTGGTTAAGAGCTGCACTGAATTTTGACGTTAAAATCTTTTGTTTGTGACTGGTCACGATTTTAAATGTGCTTAACATTCCTAGAACTTGAATCGTAATGGTTTCAGATCTTTTTCAAGACCATCTACACCAAAACCCGAACTGGAGCACAAGCGGACGACCGCAAAGACTGAAGTTTGTGTTGTCGCGTTCACATACAGAGGAACTTCTCTAAGTCACAGGAAGCACGTATCTGGAAAGAACTCAGTAATGCAGCCAATATCTTCAAACGGGCATCGACACTGGTTTTCGGTATAGTGAAGCAGTGATCTGGATGACGTTCAGATTTCTTAGGATGGTTTTGAAAGGGCGTTAGTGGTTTCACTCTGTACACCAGAGGAAAAACTGTGGTCGCGCTGCACTCCGAAGGTGTGAGATGGTGTTCAAATGAAACTTGTGGTAAGGTCTTGTGGGACCAAACTGCTAAGGTCATCGGTCCCTAAGCTTAAGCACTACTTTATCTTAGACTAACTTACGGTAAGGCCAATACACACCCATGCCCGAGGGAAGACTCGAACATCCGACGGGGAAGGATCGCGTTCAGTGGGACTGTTGACACACTGTGTCTTTAGAGAAGGATTGGATCGTCTGAGAGTGTCAGCAGTGTCAAAGTTGGTGACGTAGTCCTGTTGTTCATCACTCTGTGAACTCTCCATTTCGACAGCGAAATGTGTTGGGATCATCACCCCTCGGAAAAGGTTGTTTTATTGGCTCCCTTTATGCCACCCCTCTAAGGCATTTTTGTGTTAATTCTGAACCACTGGGTCTCTGAAATGTTTTCTTAGGCTACCCCTAAGAAAACCACATGGTTTCAAACCAAGGTGTGGCAGTTCTCACCTCTATTGCAGAGGGGTCAAGAAGAAGGGTGGAATATGTGTAAGAGATAGTGCCAACACCTTCCCATCGTGTGGCACGTTCATGGTGGCGTTGGTGAAAATAGTTGCCTACCGTAAACGTCACATGAACTGTTGCGCTTTGGCTTTTTTTCACGTGGGTCGACATCTTGGTATTTGAAGCAACTTTGAGCCCGGGAGTGACCTGTCAGGGTGGCATGCTTTTGGATCATTAGAGAGGAAGGTTATTGGCACATTTGTCCCAAATTTCAAACTTCTACACCGAATACACCGTAACTGCACTATTCTCAATATTACAATGAATAAAGACACATTAGGTAAATCTTCGAACAATTTAAAGCTTCGTGAGGTGTTTCTGGCGATTCTTCCAATTTGAAGAAACTGATTTCTATGACTGCGGAAGCAGATTTTTGCTGAACCAGTGCACTGAACACCGACACTACTCACCAAATGGACGCTTTCAAAGCAGTGTTTCCATCCTTGGTGATTTATAATTTTCTGGTATTAGAACGTGGTCTAAGAAATGTCTCTGAGGCCATTGTTTTGTCTGCTAATCCTTGAGACATCCTCAGAACTTAATGAGCTGCGTGTTTATAACTGTCAAACTTCAGCTAACTCAGCAAGCTGAAACTGCACAATACGTAACCGCGCAACGGTCTGTTCACGACCTCATCCGACTGCTTGAACAGAAAACGACTGGAATTTGACGATTTGTGAGATGTAATGACAATAAAGCAAACTGTGGCAACAATTATGCGCTCAAGCTCCATAACACACCGCTAGCAAACATAACATCGTACCAAGCAACTTCGCTAAGTTGAAAGGCATATAAAAGTTTTAGTGTTAAAATTTTTCAAATTAGGCTATCTGTAAATGAATCGCATAATAATCCGGCAACAATCACCACGGACACTCTAATTTACCCCATTTTAGTTTGTTAATGTCAAAAGAGATTGCTACACTTAAAAATGGGTGTGTCTGGACAAAAGGTACACTTTTTACTTATTATTACAGTCTGTTTGTTGATCAACAATACCAACCCTGACTACCAATACAATCTATGAAAATCGCACATCAATAGTACTTTCCATTTCGGCAATATCTGTGGAGCAGATTTTAGGTCATTCACCCTGTATACCTGAAGTAAACTATTCACAACACATATAATCCACTTGGCGTTAACATCTAATGCTATCTGTCTAGGCACACTGGTCAAGACACTGTGTTTACATGTGGAGACACCTAGTCGTTCAGAGTAAGGCTTTCATTGTCTCCCAGATCTGCTGTAGCAGGCCGGCCGAAGTGGCCATGCGGTTCTAGGCACTGCAGTCTGGAACCGCGAGACCGCTACGGTCGTAGGTTCGAATCCTACCTCGGGTATGGATGTGTGTGGTGTCCTTAGGTTAGTTAGGTATAACTAGTTATAAGTTCTAGGGGGCTAATGACTTCAGCAGTTGAGTCCCATAGTGCTCAGAGCCATTTGAACCATTTTTGCTGTAACAGAACATACTTAGGTTCCTACGATAAGGACATCTATTGCGTTCTTCCTCGTCCTTATTGTATCTGAACTTGTGATCTATCTGTAAGAACCACATTGTCCATGAGATGTTAGATTCTAACATTCTGGTATGTGAGATGACAAGCACAGACGCCTAGCTTTGATCTCAGGGACAGCGCTGTGCGGTGCAACATGGAAAAGAGGGGCGCGTAGTTCCAGATAAGTTGGCATGTTTATCCTGTCTTATATGAGAAAACAGCAACTGAGCTATTGATTTTTTCATGATTCACCATCCACGAATTTCCTACAGACCGCTCCAACAATATGTTTCGAACTTTTGTAACAGCATTCTCGCTTGTGCCATTCACAAAGCCATTCCTATATGAAACCAGGAAATAAGCTGCATGGTATTTACTTTAATGAAAAACGCTTCACATGGTAGGGGCTTGCATACTGCCAGTCCCCATTTGCACCAGCATCATCTACCTCCGACTAACTTATTTTGCTGTTTCGCTACGAAAGGCTGAAAGCAAAGGGAACCTTCAACTTTTTGTGGTGGAAAGCAGATTAAGTCTATGGCTTGATGGTGATAAGATCATCTTTGATGAAATATTCCTGGAGGAAAATAGTCCCTTATTTGGAACCCCAGACAGTGACTACTCAGGAGCATGTCGTGACCAGTGAAAACAGAACTAGCTTTCCACAGGTCGAAGTGTGAAATGTTAGTTCCCTTACTCGACTAGGTATCCTAGAGAATTTAACTAGGAAAGTGGATACGTTGAAGTTAGATATAGTTCTAATAAATAAGTGGGACTGGAGAAAGAGTGGGACCTCTGTTCAGATGAACAATGGGTTATAAATACAAACAGAGGTAATGCAGGGGTTGGCCTAGTAATGAATAACAATGTAGCAATACGAGTAATCTATTATCAGCCGCGCGGGGTAGCCGCGGGGTCTAGGGCGTCTTGTGACGGTCCGCGTGGCTCGTTCCATCGGAGGTTCGAGTTCTCCCTCTGGCATGGGTGTGTGTGTTACCCATAGCGTAAGGTAGTTAGATTAAGTAGTGTGTAAGCTTAGGGACCGATGACCTTAGCAGTTTGGTCCCATAAGATCTTAGCAAAAACTTACAAATTTACCATCTATTATCAACAACATATTGAAGGAATTATGGTAGCCAAGAAGACCTGAAGTTAACACCTACCGTAATAACACAAGTTTCTTTGTCCACTAGCACCATAGAGGATGAGGAGGTTGTAAAATTTATGATGAGACAAAAATATTCAGGTAGTTAAGGGGTAAGAAAATTTAGTTTTTATGTGGGACTGGAATCCAGAATGAGATTTTCACTCTGCAGCGGAGTGTGCGCTGATATGAAACTTCCTGGCAGATTAAAACTGTGTGCCCGACCGAGACTCGAACTCGGGACCTTTGCCTTTCGCGGGCAAGTGCTCTACCAACTGAGCTACCGAAGCACGTGCTTCGGTAGCTCAGTTGGTAGAGCACTTGCCCGCGAAAGGCAAAGGTCCCGAGTTCGAGTCTCGGTCGGGCACACAGTTTTAATCTGCCAGGAAGTTTCATGGGACTGGAATGTTATAGATAGAATGATATTACGAAAGCGTGAAATGGAAGAAAGGGACTGAAAGAAAAAGTCAGCTGCTAGAATTCTCCACAGTGCATAATTTAATTATAGAAAACACTTCGTTTAGGAATTATGAAACAATGTTACGTACGTGTAATAGACCAGGAGAGCCCGAATTGTTTCTGGTTGATTACGTAGGTACAGTTATATGACTTCCAATTCAGATTTTTAATGTCTAAAACATTTACAGGAACAGATGTCTAGTTCCGGCAGTAATTTATTGCTTATAAACTACAAATTAAAACTGAAGAAGTTCGAGAAGGGAAGGAAACTTACGAGTTGGGACTTGGATAGCTTGAAAGAAGCAGATGATGTTCAGAATCTTAAAGCGAGCGTTAGGCAACGATTGACTGAAACAGGAGAAAGGGTTACAATATAGGACGTCTGAGATATGATATAGTGAGGCTGTAGAGGATCAAATGAACTAAAAGGCAATACCCAGTAGAAATCGTTGGATAACAAAGGAGATATTGAATTTAGTTAACGAAGATAGAAAGTAAAAGATTCAGCGAATGAAAAGGAGAAAAGGAATATAGTCGTTTAGTTAAGATAAGATGAAAATATTTCCACAGGATAGACTTGTGTGGAGAAGTGCAACAAACAAGTTTTATGACTGAGGGAAAACACAAGTTACTTTGTGTAGTGCTAACTTTTCTGAACTCTTCGTTTCTTACGGTGACTCCCTCTTTTATTTCCTTCGTCAGACTGACAGCTGAGTTTATAATTTCGACACTCAGAACATATCTCCTTTCGTCATTGCAACTGTTTCAGCCATTTCACGTAAATTCAGCTTTGTGTACTATAGTACTTATACCACATATGCAGAATATCAGATCTGCACCGCTGCTGTATGGATCTTAACTCGGCGACCCGCAACTCTGTTCTGCTGCCGTAATACGCTGCTTGACCAAGAGGCACAGTGCTCAAATTGCTCCCAGCTCTCAACTGTTACTGGCGTCGGCGGTTCGCTCGTCTGCGTTGTGTTCAGTGTATTGGCCGCCACTCACACACGCTGAAAAGTGATGTCTACTACTACTTCCACCAGTCTTCGCCCTCAAACTCCAGCGTTGCCGCTCTCACCAAAACAACCACGGAAATGAGCCCATGTTCGAGACTGTAAAAAATTTGTAGTGAGAGCATGACTAAAGGTGTGTGATCACCTTTAAACTTTTCCGACGTCGTTTGTCCCTTAGGGGGCGGTCGCTCAGCCCATCACTCCACTGATGATTCCAGGAAATTAATTAAACTGTAGGTGGGAAACGGCTGCTGGGAAATAATAGTCCTCGACATAGTGTGGCTGTAGTTAACAACCTATATCATTTATGTTAGTAAAAATTGGGAGTGAAATAACAGATCGATAGGTTTTCCTTATTATTAAAAGCTGGGCACTCAAGTTACGGTTGCGATTCATTGCAAAATAATGTAATATTCTGACCACACATGGTGTTCGTTGAAATAATCACGAGTTCTCTAAGTGAACTGTATAAAATGTCACGTCTACAAACTGCTGTACCGTTTAGGTTTTACAGTAGTGGAAATCATTACAAAGGGCTGGATATTTGTATCAAAATTAACATTGTCGGTTGGAATAGTAGTGCACTGTGTATATGCAATTCTATGAGATTCAGTATTTCAACAAAAACAGTGAAATGGTATCGCCTATGATGTCCGTAGCACAGTACATAATAAAAATGAGCCATTCATGCGGCAGAGAGTTGAACTCGGTATAAAGGCAGTCGGCTCCGTGCGTTGTTAGTGAATGGGTGTGTGCCTTTACTGTAAACAGGAAACAGACACCACTAATGACAATGCGTGTTGTGTATAAAAAGCGTGATTGTGACAGTGCCACGCAGTAAACAGTTATCGTGGGATCAAAAAACAAGAATTGGCGCGTGCAAGGAAGTAGGACTCAGTAAACGTCAAACCGTCAAGAACCGATCAAGTACAGAAATATATATTTTCTTTAGACAGGGCACACATATGGACAAAGCAGAAAATTTAGGCAAAGTAAAAAAAAATATTTGGGGCATAGAATCTGTTACTTCTGCGCAAAGCGATGGCAACAAACCACTGTTCTTCTCAAATTGTCACTGATTTAAAGTTGCCAGTAATATCTTGCATTCAAGAAACAACTGCAGAGTCATGCTCTAATATCTAACCGTGAACAGGCTAGATTGGAGTTTGCTGAAGAGATGTATCATTGACTCCATAATGGGATAAAGTTATCTTCAGTGATGAGAAGTTTGATGTGCAGATGCATTTCAATATTATTGGCATGGTACGAGAACAGAGCAGCAGGTAAGGATGAGCAGAAATTTTGTTATGGTTTGGGAAGCCTTTTGCGCTAAAGATCAATTAGGCATTGTTTGGCTGAGCACTAAAAATGGTTCAAGTGGCTCTGAGCACTATGGGACCTAACATCTGAGGTCATCAGTCCCCTAGAACTTAGAACTACTTAAACGTAACTAACCTAAGGACACCATACGCATCCATTCCCGAGGCAGGATTCGAACCTGCGACCGTAGCGATCGCGCGGTTCCAGACTGAAGCGCCTAGAACCGCTCGGCCACTCCAGCCGGAGCTGAGCACTAGAGAATACTCTAACATATAGACTGAGACGCATGAGACAGAGTCGACTAGAATGTATGACTACCTAGGGGAGGAAACCCTAACGGTTCAACAACGGAATGTACCGGTGCATGTTTCTGCTATAATGAAGATGTGGCCTGCCCTTAGCCCGGATTTGATCCCTGGGGAAAAACCTATGGGGAATACATGCAATGCCTGTTTACCGGTGTTAATGGAAATTTGAGGTCGTTTTTAACTTTGAAACTGTGAATCGAGAAGAGTGGGTGACAGTTAAATGCAATAATGTAACAGAACAGTAAGTGCTTTTACACCAATTTTCATCCAGGGAAAGCAAAGCCCTAAGTTTTCTACTCGTGTTGTGACGAAAACTATGTAATTCCGTCATGGCTGTTTGTCTTATATGTATCTACTCCGCCTCCTCCTACTACTACTACTATCAATGTATGTGTGTGTATCTACTATATTCATAATAAATTCGATACAAGTGTGCTTCAGACATTGTGGTATTACGTCCATAGAAAACCTGCCTTTACACCGATTTACATTGCTGTACTACATCCACACCTGCACCTATAAGCATACTCCGAGAACCACCATCTGGTGCGTGGCGGAGAGTACCTTGTGCCACTAATAGTCACATCCCTCATGTTCCATTCACCAACAGAGCGAGGGAAAATAGACTCTCTATATGCATCGGTAAGAGCCTTAATTTCTCTTACCTTATCTTCGCTGTCCTTATGGAAAAGTCCATTGCTGGAAGTAGAATCGTTGTGCAGTCAGTTGCAAGTGGCGGTTCTCTAACGTTTCTCAATAGTGTTCCTTCAAAACAAACGTCCTCTTTCCTCCAGGGATTTCCGTTTGATTTCCAGAAACATTGCCATAACACGTGTTGTTGACATATGCGGGTGGATCCCAAACACTAGAGCAGCACTCAACAGTGGGTACCAGTAGTGTTGTATATGCTGTCTCCTTTACGGATGAAACACACTTTCCTAAAATTAATCCAATAAAGTGGTGTTGACCATTCACCCTTCCTACGACGATAATAATATGTTCGTTCCCTTTCATGTGACTTTGCAACGTTACGTTAAGATATTTAATCGACATGACTACTTGAAGCAACACACTACTAATCATACATTGGAATATTACTAGTCTGTTTATCCTCTTCGTCTACGTTAGCTTACATTTCCTACATTTAAGACTATCTGCCGTTCAACATGCCAACTAGAAATTTTGTGTAAGACATCTTGTATCTTCCTACAATGACTCAAAGACGGCTCCTTCCCCGTACAACACAGCTTCATCAACAAACATCCGCAGGATGCTATGCACTCTGTCTGCAAGATCATTTATGATTATATGAAATAACAGCGGCCTTATCATAATTCCCTGGGACACTCCTGATGAGACATTTGTTTCCGGCGAAGAGCTTAAGAAGTGAGGGAGCCACTCACGCATCTGGAAACCTATCCCATATGTTCTTGTCCTAAACACTATACAGCATTTCAGCGCTTGACTCTACGGAATCTACTGCACATTTTACTATAGTTCCGCGAGCACACGTTGAAAATTTATAATTAGTCACACGGCCGGCCAGTGTGGCCGTGCGGTTCTAGGAGCTTCAGTCTGGAACCGCGTGACCGCTACGGTCGCAGGTTCGAATCGTGCCTCGGGCATGGATGTGTGTGATGTCCTTAGGTTAATTAGGTTTACGTAGTTCTAGGTTCTAGGGGACTGATGACCACAGATTTTAAGTTCCATAGTGATTAGAACCATTTGACCCATTTAATTAGTCACACTAAAATTTTCGTACACCTACAGAAGCCACTGTTAGATTGGACATAGGCAAGTGTTCGTTGACTGTACAGTTCTGCTCTTCACTGAGTGAGCTTGGCTTGAAACTGATCTCCGCGACCCGAGTACACAGGAGTGACTTTTTTTGGCCTACGTGAACGCCATTTCAGCACACTGCTAATTCTTTGTATGCTGCTCTACACAAACAACTTGCCATTCTTTTTGAGACATGCCAGTTTCTAAAATGTTATTGTATAGTAACGATAAGAGTGCTCCCAGTACTCTGCAGATTATGGAAAACTTATTACACTCACATGCTTACATAATGTTTGTACATATCGTATAGAAACCATCAATGGTTTCTTTACAGACACAGCAGCAGCCGGTTTTATATAGCTGCCTAACAGTTATGGAGATAATATAAAAGTAAACCGTTGCGAGGTGTAGGAAACACACATTTCGAGGCAGGGCGCAAACAATCTCGGTAAAAGGCCAGAAAATACGCTTACGACAGAAACGGACGTTATGCAGAGCCAAGTCCTTCGGCGCTGAGACAGCATCGTTACTCACTTGCAGGAACATCTGTCAGCTGCAAGCACTAGCTGACTGTCACACCTGATATCCTATCCAACAAAACTTTTTCTGCGTCGCTTTTTACGTAGACTGGAACCTATTAGTCTTCCCACTGAACGTGGCGATGGCAGCCATCCGTTTCTGCCAGATGTCGCTTTTTTGTGAAGCCTTTTAGTCCGTGACCCAAAACAGCTCTCGTTCCTAGCTGTTACTAAACGAGCATTTGATTTTTCTGTCCTCAAAACTCCCATGAAACCCTTTCATTAAGCCACAGTATCACAATATTACTGAAAGCCCCCTTTACATGGGCCAGTGACCTTACGGAAAATGCCTGCATTGTTCAAGATTTATTTGGCGTTCCAAGAACACTGATTTTCTTCACAAATTATTTACTTTAACAAACAGTTCCGTATTAAGTTACAGTTCACGTACTACAGCCATGGTGATTAAGTTAATTCTCTAGGTTTTCGCTTCTAGCGTTACTGTACGGTTTGTAGTTGCAGAATAAACTCAGCCCCAAGAGTTCGTCGTTTACATGGGACATTATCTAATGCGATGCGATTCGACATGAGACCAATGACGTAGCGGATGATTATTATTGAACTTTTGCAACTTCAGAAAGCCCCCCTAGGAAACGTGAGATCTTAGGACAATGAAACTTCGTGTAAATATTTGAAAGGACATACTGAAGAGATATAACGAATAAATCACTGCAAGAAACATTTTAATTTCCGCATGAGAGGATAACATTTATTGTAAGCGTACTATGTTTACGCGCCATAAAACAAACGTTGCTCAATGTGAGGACAATCAGCCTCCATAGCAGCCTCGATAACGTTTCCCAATTGTTTCAAAATGTGGGTCGTGGAAGGTTCAATTGTCGTCACAGCTTGTGCACAGCATGAAGACTGCACATGGCATCCAGGATTCTCAGCCATGGTAACCGTAGCTTCTTCAACAATTTGTGGCGCTACTGGCCGTCGGCCACTCCCAGGTGCAGGCCCGAAATCGCCAGTTGATTCGAGCTTCCCAATGATGTTTTCAACCCCGGTTCGGAAACAGGATCTCTCCATATTCGATTAATGTATCAATACTCGCGAAAAGCAACAGCATTGTTACTGTTGTTTTGATGAAACAGCTTGACGAGTAAAGCCCTGCTTACATTGACCAGACCCATGTTGACTGTAAATGTAATGCATGTTGATGCTTGACGCCAGCGCTACGTCGCTGTACCAGCACCGGCGCCTAACGGCAAGCAATGGCACCAGCACTCTCAATGAAACAAATCATGCAGCGCACTGTATTATTAGTATCCCTATAAATATGAGTACCCTTATAGTAAATAGTTTCGGGCTACATTAGCTTAGTAGCGAAAGTTTAATGACAGGTATCCTGTGCATATTACAGTACCCTGCAACGCCCAAAAGACTATATTCCCTGAGGGAATCCCACGAAACACTACACAAGTGTTAAATTAGTAGCAAAAGTGTGTATATTACAGTACCCTACACGACCCAAAACACTCTACTCCCTGAGGGAAGCCAACGAAACGCTGTACAAGTGTTGGCTCAATAGTATTTCAGTGTTTCGTAAGACAACGGAAAAAAGAACTCGAAAGAGCAGTGAAATTAATACTAACCATGGAAGCAACTGTTTTTCCTAGACAATGCGCAGTGTCTGAGGACAACAAGGACGTAACTAAAGGTACGTTTCTTACATTTCACTCCAAGCCAATAACCCCGTTTTAGACAGAGTAGAATAATTCACATTTGGAAATTGCTTTAGTATACGAAACTGCGAATCACTTTTGTCTCCCGTTATTTCATGAACGTAAAATTTAACATCTGAGGGGAAAGTCGGCTTATTTATAAGTAAGGGAAAAATATTTTCCAGGCTATCCCATTACCAAGCTATTCTTTCACTTGAGTGCAATGGTACATGCAACGGATATTTTGGGAAATCAGTAAGGAAAGAAATGCAGTCAAAAAATAATCGATACGTTTACAGAGAATACATTAAGGACACACAACTAACATGAATATCTTTTTCCACTTTTCACACAATATGTACAGAGATCTACACGCCGTCGCATGAAATCATAATAGTATGCAGGGGTGTCCCATTTATTTTCACCACTCTAAATAACTGTTTGTCCAGATGCAAATTACAAAATCATTCAAGCAGATGTTCTTTAGCCGCCAAGGGGAGATCAATCAGCATGATTGTCTTCGTTGTAGCTTTGTTTCTTACAAAGATATGAACAGCAGTATGACATTTTTAAATGGTACCCTGTGTGTTGTATTGGGTAATTCATTTCCTCTCCTAAACACCTATTCAAAAATGTATAACAGTGTATCATTCACTGAAAAACAACGTTATTAACTACATAACACAACATTGACATGGACGCTTCCATGATTTAGTGCAGGTACTCTGGGTAATGAAACACATCCACCTGCTGACGTTGACAAAGGACAGATGTAAACTTAAGTAGAACGCGCAACCGTCCTTCTGTCAACCATCGTCAGTTGAAGAGTTGTGTGAATAGAATGTACACTAACGAAAAGAAGGCAGAAACGCTACTGATCTGTGGAGAATGTAAGTTAGCAGAACAGTAATTGTAATACTGTTTTCTTATGGACGGGTACATTTAGTACAGTAGTTTCGCCCTTTTAAATACTGTTGTGTAGAGTAGGCATACAGTAAAGGCTGTCCTTCATACGAACTGCATTGACATAACGTTTCTTTTATTGTTGTTGTTGTTTGATGTTATTGTCGTTGAAGGTAGGCGAAACGCTACGCACACAGTGGAACTGTACAGAGAGTGATATTCTGACAAGAACCCACCTTCCCGATGGATGTTTTCTGGTCTTTTTGCGGCGCTTCAGGAAACAGAAAGTTTCAACCCACAACAACGCAATCGACGAAGCACTCGCACAGACGAAGCTGCCGAAGTTAATGGTCTCGCTTCCGTTACCATGAATCCACATGTGAGCACACGACATTTTGAACACGAGATTGGCATTCCTAAATCCAGTGTACATCATATTCTTGCACGTCACTGAATCCATCCTTACCATATACACCTACATCAAGAATTGCATGGGAATGATTTCCAGAAACGTGTGCAGTTCTCTCAGTTGGCACAGAAGCAAATCCTCGCCAACCCGAACTTCTTCTCCAATGTTCTATTTACCGAAGAATTTTCCTTCTCAAACAAAGAATAGGTAAATACAACGAACATGCATTATTGATCCAGCGACAACCCACGAAGGTTTACACAGGTGGAATATCACCATCAATGGAGAATTAACGTCTGGTGTGGGATGCTTGGTGCTAATTATTTGCCCTTACTTCATCAATGGTAGTCTAAACGCACAGCGTATGCCACCTACTACAGACGAATTCTTCCTCCTCTTCTGGATGAAGTACCGCTAAGTACCAGAATGCGTATGTGGTATCAACGCTATGGGTGTCCAGCGCATACTGCCTTGCGTGCTCTGTACCGAAGGTATCCTGCCAGATGGATTGGTCGAGGAGGAACAATTACTTGGCGTGCTAGGTCTCCTGATTTAAATACTGTGGACTTTTTTCTTCGGTGATGCTTTAAAGACGTTGTCTATCGCGATATTCAATCAACTCCAGAGGACATGCAGAAACGTATCGTGCTTGCTTGTAATTCTCTTCAGCAGGCAACACTGGAAGCAGTAAATAATTCTTTCATTCAACGAGTGTACCAGTGTATCTGTGTCCAGGGTCACCACTTTGAGCATCTTTGAATGTTCTACTTCTGGGATATGGTATAGGAGAGTCAAAGTCAATTTTGTGTTATGTTTTTACCTGATTTTCATTTGTTTTCTGACAATTCCACCAAGTGGACGAGTTTGTTATCCCGGGCTCAAAGTCAATGTTGTGCTATGTAATTAATAACGTTGTGTTTCAGTGAATTATACTCTCTGATACATTTTTGAATAGATATTTAGGAGAGGAAATGAATTACCGAATAAAAAATACAGTGTGCCATTTAAAAAAATCATACTGCTGTTTATATCTTTGTAAAAAGAAAACAAAGCTACAACGAAGACAACCATGCTAACTGATGTCCCCCTGACGTCTAAAGAACAATTGCTTGAAACATTTTGTAATTTGCATCTGGACGAAAAGTCATTTAGGGTGTTCAAGATAAATGGGGTACCCTGTATATGTGTGTACGGTGTTTGTCCGGCACCAATTTTCATTTGTCACTGTTGAATATATTACAGTACCCAGCTGCAGAGGATGTCTTCTTTTCTCTTAAAATACGTAGACATCTACGCCCGTTGTATCACAAAGTGGTGTCTGTTCTGTCGAAAATGTCCAACAGAACCGTCATCACGCGCATATATAGTAGTATCTATGAGCATAGCTATCTCCTAGTAATATCAGAGCAAATGCACACTGCGTACGAACTCAAGCGGGGATCTGCCAAAAGCTGTGAGCAAAGGGGTTAATGGAGAGTGGACGCCATTAGCAAGTAACAAGATGAGAATTTGGGACGACTGGGAAGAACGTTAGGATGGCTTATGAGGTTAAGGTGCTCATTCGCCTTAGGTGGAAAAATCTGGGTTCGAGTTCCGATCCGGCACATATTTTCAGAACTAACCATTGATTTTATTTCAGTGCCAAATTGCAGTGTAAAATCATGTTTACATGGTGTTCAAGGATTCCCGTTACAGATTTGTAGGACTTGTAGAGGGGAATGAGTACGTAATATTTTGCATAGGTAGCCATGTCCGGAAAATTACCATTTCTGTTCAACGACACTTTCAGTGCAGATGTTTAACTCATCCACTTGTGCCTGAGGAACTGAATTAGGCGTGGCGTAATAGAATTAGTAGGTGACAATTCGAAAGTAAACATAGGGTGTTGTACTAGATCCATGGGTGGAGTACTATAACTTATTCCTTTAAGTGTCCTCAGAAATAACATTCTAGTGGTCCGAAGAACGTTAAGGCTAGACATCGGATCTCCACGACCAATTCATTTACTTGGAAAAGTTTCATTTAAATAGTTGTTCATATTCATTACAAAGCGTGACCATGCACAATCATGCTGAAACAACAGCTGTCACCTAACGTTTTCTATAGCGTCGGGTAAAGTATTGCAAAGAGTCATACTAAACACAGGTGAATTGAACTTGTCTGACAATAAGTAAGGGCCCAAAAGCACTCTTCCCACGTTTCCATCTCACAGGTTTATACCAAATCATGCCTGAAAGCCATGTTCATGGGTAAATTGCGAGTTGTGTTCCGGCCAATAACAGCTGTTTTGGAGGTTGAAAATAGTTTCATGAGTGAAGCAAGATTACTCAGTTCATACGATGTTTAAAATGTTCGGAATCTTGCACTTTGTGAAAAAGCCATTACAAAACTGTACTCGTCGAATACGGCCTTATGGCCGCTGATGGTGAATTAAGATGTAATGATACGTATGCATTTCTTCTTCGTGCAACACGTCAACAACCAATTTTTGAAGTATTACGAACTACATTGTAATATCAAGGGTACTTCGCCTATGTGATTGGTGATATGTTTCAAGAATCGTGTCTCCTGTTGGTGGAGTGCATCTAACCCTTGGATGATTTCTATCCATTACTTGAGGACGAAGACTACCAGTTTCCCAAAAGCATTTCTCTAGACGGCGGCAAACTTTCTTATCGGGATGGCGCCTTAGAGGGTATCGAGCAGCACACACGCACGCAGCAGCAACAGCGGCAGCAGCAGCCGCAGCTTGATTATCTGATGCATCCAGTACCAAAAACGTATCGACACTTTCATCCTTTGTGTACTCCGTCGGGAAGCCACTCCACATGAACGTGTCAGCATCAGTTATTACTGTCACCTGCAAGGTTAGCATGCATTTTAATAGACCCCACTCTCATGTAATAGGCTATTGTCAAGTGATGAAATTATGTTCTGCTTATAAGCAACGAGGACTATGGAAGGGAAGTCTAAGAAATTAATAAGGAAACTGACGAACGATAGTTTGAAAGTGGGTTAGACGTTCCAGCACACTAGTCAGTGAGATACGTCTGTTGGGACGGTAGGTAGTCTGGGGTAATAAAAAATGGCTCTAAGCACTGTGGGACTGAACATGTGAGGTCATCAGTTCAAATGGTTCCAATGGATCTGAACACTACGGGACTTAACTGCTTAGGTCATCAGTCTCCTAGAACTTAGAACTACTTAAACCTAACTAACCTAAGGACATCACATACATCCAAGCCCGAGGCAGCATCGTGGTTCCGGAATGAAACACCTACAACCGCTAGGCCACAGCGGCCGGCTGGAGGGTAATACACTTTGTTGAGACAGTCCGATGCGCTGCACGGTGTGGTAGTGGTACCAGCTCTTCGTTTCCTGCTAGATAAACTTTTGCCTTTAATCTGAACGAGGGATTGCATGACAACCCCCAAGTGCGTCAATTTTTCCTCACCGTCTATATGGTAATATCCATTGGCATAGATGGCTCACTACATCCGAACTTTTGCGGGACTCCGTCAAAAGCTGCGAGCCAGGGGTTAACGGACAGTGGATGCTACTAGCGAACGCAAAGTTGAGAATTTGGGTTGGATGGGAAGCAGTCTGCCCTCGGCAGTGCTACAGTGTGAACACGTGCCTATGTTCCGCGCGCGGGGAAACACTCGCCTGTGTTTGTGTTTATATCGCCATTCTACGCCCGCCAGATACATTAGCAAGACCACATTGCGAACTGATATCATAAAGCGACGGTACGATTCAACTTTTGCACCGATTTCGCCTGACCCTAAGCACTCAGAGTGGTACAGTTCTTGAGAGACGAGCTGAAAGATACTAGCCTTGGACACCATAAGCATAAATTTATTCATCGTTAGCAACACAGTGTATGTGAAGTTATCAGTGATGACATGTAAAACAAGGTCATCGGAGAGGAAATTAATGACTCTGCTTCTGCCATGCGGATGGCAGCATTGTGTACGTCGACCACGCGGGTTTAGGCGTCCCAAAATTTTGTTTTTTAACTGTCACCTATAGGTTTTGAACTATCACCTGCGGAAGGTGTGATAACTGCACTCATAACCCACGACGCGGTTCTTGACCACGTAGCTGCAAAACTGGCACAATTCAGACATACACTATATTGAATGGTGCCCGAAAAGTGCTTGTCGATCTCCATAGCTATGTGCTCTGCTATCTGCGCATCTGGGGCTGCAGAGCCATTACCGTGTATGACGGCCAACACCGCACGTGCGCGGAATAAGGAAAGGAGGGACGTCTTCAGTCAGAAAGTAAACAGGGACAGAACGCACAATTACCGCTTACGGACGTGACGCCCTCACCCAGCCCGACCATTCTGCCGGTGACGTATACAGCGGCGCTTAACGCCTCCACGATTTCACGAAACCTGCCGCTTAGCCACCCCAGCCCGATACAGCCACCACAAAGTGACAGTTTTGATGTCGTGAAGGGACCAATATACAGGGAGGACACCACATGGCAGCCTCTCCCACCCTGCTCTCTCTGACTGCGTCGCCACCGTTTCAGCATTAGTATCCCTTGTGGTGCCGATGGAAGCTTTCGAACGCTTCTGATGCAGAAGGACGTGTTCGCAAACAACGTTTGCCATGGTGACACAAGAAGACGTGTAGGTCGATACCACGAAACAGTGACAATGTCACACATGAGGATGATGACGTAACACGTGCTAGTGACGCCCACCTCCAGATGTCGGCTGACAGTGACAGTGACGGACCACCTTAACCATCGATCATTCCAGCGCTCGTCACCTCTGTGGGCGGCGTAACGAACAACGCACCGGTGCAGACAGTTATCTCCCTGCCGGCATCGAACTGCCACCCCCTCAACCCCGTTAGCGCATGCATCAATTGGGCTGCTTAACCTGAAGTGTGTGACAATAGTTCTGATACCCACCACTAGTACGCTGTTGCGGTGACGCTGCAGACAACCCAGTCTAAAGCTTGCGAGGTGTCGGGGCTAGCAGTGTATTTAATACTAAATTCTTCTCAAATCTTCATATGATGCTCTAAGCCCCCCTTCTCTAACTCCTACTTTTGCTGTTGCACATGGATTAAGGAGAAACGCGAACTGACTGAAATCAACCCTGCAAGTGGAGTAGGAAAGAGTTTGGCACCTGAAATAATTTAATTTGATAGACATTAATTAAATAAAGGAAAGTTTCAGTAACGTAGTGAGAAATGAAAGGGTTGCTCTACCGATGAACAGAATGAAAAATCTGTCCAAAATACCAATTTGATGTATTACGAATAAACTCAAAATCATAAACAAAACACATGAAACATTTACAATACGTCAAATTGGATCAAACTGGATCAAATTGGATACTCAAATAAATGCTGTATAGGTGAAGTTGTCCATAAACTAGATTGTGACATTTATGACGAAGTGGTATGTGGAGTCAATTCCTTGCAACTCAAATCTTAAGAGAAACACCTATCCAACTCAACATTAATTGCTGCTACGTAGTGATAAGTCAGACAATGAACAACCCAGACAACAAAGTTAGAAAAGACGAATAGGCGTGCTCTGCTGAGCTCTGATTATCACAGTGCAAATTCCCTAGTCTGCCGGTGCTGCGGACATACATTACCAAGCTGTCTTCTTAACTGCAAGGCCACGATTTGGCGTACCGGAAGCGATGGCTGGTTGCTTAGACGTCCCGTCTTGGTGATGATAATGTCGGGAATATAACCCAAAACAAATTGCACTGGTCTTGTTGTTCCAGACTAAAGACTTCTTATCAATACAAATGCACCTCTGAGGGAGACGAAGAAGGCTCTCCACACAATCACTGACAGTAAAGTGATTGATTTTAACAAGCGAAGTCACACAGTATTTCCGATACAGTCAACTTTAGCCAAAACTGCCCAAGACAGACAACATAGGCCGCTTGTACGTAGAACTATCAATTGCCAACTGTGCTCAGAAAGTTACGTTGAAGTCGAAAGTTCAGCAACTTCGTTAAACAGTTACAATCAAATTAAAAGTATATTAGACAGCCAACAGAAGGTGGGCTGTCCAGAGAGTACCCGTACAAAACCGAACCAGAACATTTCCCTCCCCCCCCGCCCCCCCACAACAGTGGCCATGGTTAAACGTTCCAATCAGCAACTCGAAAACCAGCGGAAAATTCCACTCTATTACCGAAGCACTACCATTCCACCAATGGAGATTCTTAGCGCCAATTTCTGCGCCGATTTTGCTACGTCACGGAGCTATATCCTGAGCAAGCCAATCACACTTAAAATTTTGCAGAAGACGCGGGAATTTGCCCGCCCTGACTGCCTGGGAACACAAGTCATTCCCACGCCTCGCTGGTAGCCCGCCAGAAAGTGTTTTCGCTAAATTTCTGCAAAGTAACGAAATCTCTTGCCCAGCCGCTCCTTCAGGCCCCTGCGGGCGTGTCTCCGCCGCTATTATGGCAGTGTCGGCGTCTTCAAAGCATTCACTCGACTCCCTCACATCCGTCGGGTTAACCCTCTCAAGATCAGCAGAGCCCGCCTGTCACCGGACCATCCGGGTGACGAGAGACGCTGCGTGGGAAGTCCGCATGTGAAGGAATAGCAACATTTCACCGCATGCAATTAGAGAGGCAAATCGAATTACTCAGAGTAAGATAGAAATATGAGAGAGGGCTTCTGCCACCTCTCAAGCTCACGTGTCTCAAGGAAAATGACGGGAAATATGAAAAATGCAAGCACCATGCGTATCCAAAATAACCAGTAACCCTCTCATGTTATGAAAAATAACCGATAACGCTTTCATATCATGCATCACCACGTTATTAAAATATAAATAAATAAAATAAAACAAGTAATGTGGAGAAATTTAAAAACTCAAGCAATACACACTTCTCCTCAAGGAAAACACTTGCAACTGCCTCTAAAGCCGGAAAAAATAGGTTGAGGTACTATTCTTCTAAAACTCACCAAAAAATGTTTAATTATATGTAGAGGTAAATGTTAGGCTTGAAGCTACGATCATCGCCTACCATCCGAGTTCTGTGTTAAATTAATCGTTCCTATAAGTAACAGTCATGTATGAAAAAAGTCCGAGAAAGAGACGAGTTTGTATGAAGTGACACCATGAATGGTAACCATAAAATACATACAACGGGAAAGAAGGGCATTGTTAGACAGTACTGATCCATAACACAGTTATGTCTAGCATTTCAACACGACAAAAATTATGACCACGAGCAAATAGCCACATAGTGACGAGGTATTGAATGCAGATGTCCATAACCTAGCTGCAGCCCCCAATAGCGCCCCCACGTAAACAGATCCAGGAGACAATAGCGCAATTCAGTTAGGTGGCCGCTGACAGCTCACCAGGCGTAACCCTGTGCAGGTATCGACCGCTTCGTCCCGCTGATCACCCGGAAGGCAGCTGTTTTACTGCCTATGCCAACTTATACCTCCATTAAGACGTCCTGACATGCTACTGGTGCTTATAGTTACTTAAGAGCTTATAGTAGCTATGATCTTATTACAGTTTGAAAGGGGTGCAACGACACAACTGCTTATTAATATTTTTGTGGAATGAGTCTTCTCGGGAAATGTTACGATCCATACAGCAGTTTCTTCATACACTACACTGTAACACTTTATAACGAGACAATCCGACGAATAGACGTCATTAAAGCAAATCAGAGGCATGTGAGCGTTTATTTCGCGAAGTATTAACGCTAAAGTTGACAGGTAGCAGAACAGTTCACTTCATCATTATGGATCTCGCTAAAGTGTAGTTACTCGATGGTTTGATATCATTTAATGACGTTACAGTTATGTTACAATGACTTCACATATTTACACTTGAGTTCTGAGTCGGATATTAAAATATATTAAGCAAACCGTTGTCGCTTCTACATAAATCAGAGAATTTATGAGGTTTACTGCCAGTTCTTAAAAAAATGGGATTTAGTGTTGAATAACATGTCGGCGTACTCTGCAGCGGCAATTCTGTGTTATATAGCTCGAGAATGTCACTTATGGCATTCTTACTTTCCGAATTTGGCATGAAAAATCTAGATTGTCCTCTTTAATGATTATTATTGTGCAATTAGATATCTACTTTACAAAATCAAAGTACGCTGCCACTTTAACAGCGAAAGGTTTCCGCGGTACTGAAATCAATGAACTTAATACCCACCATTAAGGACAACTTGCTATTTGACAGGAATTTCTCAGCCCAGCCCTAACTTTGACATGATTTTCTGTTTTTTGCGCATATGGTGGCATCTACGAACCGTACTTGACAGTGACCAGAGGTCGCGAATGCGAACTTTATGTTCATATACGTACTTGACAACATGATCGAAGAGCCGTTTAAGATACGTCCGTCACAGATTGAAACTCTCCATAGCAATCCATATTGTAGCACAGAATGGATGCGGGTTTAAGGCTCCTGGCTGCTTTAGAGTTATTTCACAGAGACTACCTAATCCTAGAAGTCATATAATAACTCTCCCATTGCAACCGGAATATGAAATAAAACGACTGCAGTGATATGAAATATACTCCACAGATTTTAAATGTACTCCACAACGTGTTGTATGAAGTGTTTTACTGCATACATAGTCTCTTTTGTATGTTTTGTAGTTTAAAGAAGCAGCATGAATATCTTCAGGTTGGAATAATATGACAATTACGCATATTTATCAGTACTTTAAACTCTAGTCATCCTTCTTATGAACGAAAAGTAATCTAGTGTTCTGGAGATTTTAAGTGATTCCCCAAATGAATTGCATTTTACGTTGTACGTAGGAAAACCAACATCTCCAACGGATTTCTTATTTTACTGTCTTATGTGGTTTAACATCACCTGGGCCAGTGAGCCATTCAGTTCAATGTTTTCGTGAGGAAGGCGAGCATAGGTTCTTTACAGTTAGACGTAATGAGAGTAGATCTATGGTGTGGTCTTGCTTAGGCCAGTGAAAGCATTCAGATGGAGATGTGCTGTTTGTGATTTCGGTCACTCAGTATTTCTAAGATCAAAGTTTGATGAGAAGTGTCGCGGGTTCACTATCAGAGATAAACGGTAGAGTACTATAACAGTTAAGAAGTGCCACGAAAGACATTCAGTTAGTCAACTGTGAGGCATGTACATCGAATGCTTCCACAGTATTTCTGAATCGTCTGTGATGAATTCAAGAGATCCCTTCATCACCATAGTAACGTTGGAATTCATCTGCTAGACAAGACTGCGAATTATGCCAAATGAGACGGACAAGATTCTCTTACAAGTTTGATACAGCGTTTCATTCTACAGAAACGAGCACACATTTAACATAGTACAACTAACGAAGTGTTTGTGTATTACACCACGATCACAGTAATCTACATATACCCTCAATCCTAAGTGCCACCATAGAAGGGGACTGATGACCACGGATGTTAAGTCCCATAGTGCTCAGAGCCATTTGGCACCATTGAAACCCCCTACCACTGACACTTATCCTGCTGATTGAAAGATCACAGCCCTTATACAGCTCTTGAAAGTCCCACGTCTCAAAATACATAAAGTACACACATGGACATCGAATGATATCAACGGACATCTAAATAATTTGTGTGAACACAAGTGTTAATTCCACTGGTCTGCAGTAACAAGATAAAGTTATATAGCACAGACAATTACAAACCTACCATATATAATTAAAAATAAATAACTAAATGCCAGTGATATTAATTCTTAAATTTTTTTTATCGCAGTGGATGCAATAGACATGTTGCTGGAAGATGTAAAAGCCCAAGGTATGAATGGCAAATTCCGAAATCGTTCTAACAGAAAGAATTATTTAGGTAGGGATGCAAATAATTTTCAGCAACAATCGAATGCTGATGAGAATCAACAAGGAGATTCTCACAATGCTATGCATACTAATGCAGAAGCTCAAGAAATGCAAGTGGGAATAACCATGACAATAAATACAGGAACAATAGATATGATAGGCGCTACAATTCCAGCTATCAACAAAATCCAGCAACAGTACACTGGAATGTGACTTCTGATAACCAATAGAATTCTAATGAGGCAAGTAATGGTTGCAGAAATCATCAACCTATTATTACTGATGTTACTATGAGCAATCTATACCTATCAGTCAGCGTCAAGAAAACAAAGCGCAACCAACTTCAGCACCAAATGATTGATCAGAATAAGTGAATGGGGCCGTGACAGTTGTATTAGAATGGTATGGTATAACCATGGAACTGACATTAAGAATGAACTGTTGCTTGGTGACCAACCCTGTAATTTTAAACCGAAAAAGACACCACAAGTGGCTATTAAAATTCGTATTGTGGGATTCAATGTTCTGGCAATCTAGACATTGGTGTAAGTGTGAACACTGTCTCCATGGCTGTTATGAAGTGATTACAGGAACAAGCTAATTTGCTGATCATACCTGTGGTAAACTGCAGAACATTTTGTGTTGGAGACGGAAACTCTCATTCAGTTAAAGTACAAACAAGCATCAGAATGGACTTCAGTAATGGAGCAATTGATTGTACATACCTACTGGTACCTAATTTTGTTGTTGACTTGATGTTTGGGCATCGGTTACTGAGAGGTGAATGCAGTTATACTTTCTCTCCTGTAAACTCATGTTAACTAAAGACGGACTTCCTCTAACAGTCATTTGGTGCAGAAACGAGAATTACATGGAGAGTATTATCAGGGAATTGCAATACAAATAATTACTTCTGATGCTGGCAGGAGGATCACCAACCCATTGACTAGTTCTTCGAGTTTAAGAGTATCAGAACAAATTAACCAACAGGTAACTGAACCTAATGTTATAATACTCCACCTAAATATGGAATTAACAACTGTTACAAGAAAATGCTAAGGTATTTGATGAGAAGCCAGGTATAATGAAAGGATATCTATGTCATCTAAGTGTGATACACTGTAAATCGTATTGTAACAGGTATTACTCCAGTCCATGGGACCTAATGTCAGCTACTGACCGAAAAATGGAGCGAATACTTAGCTGGGTCATAGTGGAACCATCTAACAGTCAATACTACAGTCCATTACTTGTTGTACCCAAATCAGACTGGAGTGTTCGTTTAATTCTGCTCACCAGAAAAATAAATAACATAATTCTTCCGATTAGGACATAACCTCCTAATACAGAAGAGCTAATTCAAATGTTTCCTGGTGTCAAGATTTTCACCATAGTTGATTTAAAATATTCTCTTTGGCAAGTAGAACTAGATATAGAATAAAGAAAGCATACAGTATTCCTGTACTTGGAATGCTGTTACCAATTTATGATACTGATATTCATCTTAATGTTAGCTCAGGTGTGTTCACTTTAGCACTAGATACTGTCTTGAGCTTTAGTTGTGTGATATTGTTACACCATTTCTTGATTATATGTTAATTGCATCATCAATTTGGAAGCAGCACAATGACGTTCTAAAACTCATCGTCGAAAATTTTCGACGATCAGGGGTGACTGCCAACCTCAAGAAGTCAAGATTTGCACTGACAGATATTAACTTCCTTGGACATTTCATTTCTTCCTATTGAATTTGTCCTATAGGGAAAAAAAATAGTGCAGTAAAGAATCCACGACCAACATGCATTAAAACGTAATGGATGGTATTTTTAGAATTAGTCTATTTCACCATCATTTTATACCACATCAAGTCCTAAATTTGGAGGCCTTGTTACATTTATTAAAGAGGAAACTGTCATGACTGCCAGGTAGCATATGACAATATAAAAACCACCCTTGTCAATGCACCAATATTACATCATCCAGACAGGGCAAAAAGAATTTGGATTAATGACAGATGCATCATTCCTTGGCTTAGGAACTTGCCTATTTCAGATTCAGTTAACTAATGGATTACCTTCTTTTTGTGCCACAGCTCTGTGCCAAGGCTTAGCCACAGGCTGGAGGAGGTTTCCAGAAAGAGATTTTCACTCTGCAGCGGAGTGTGCAATGAGTGTCTCCGCAGTATCCTTTCTTTCAGGAGTGCTAGTTCTGCAAGGTTCGCAGGAGAGCGTCTGTAAAGTTTGGAAGGTAGGAGACGAGATACTGGCAGAAGTAAAACTGTGAGTACCGGCTGTGAGTCGTGCTTCGGTAGCTCAGATGGTAGAGAACTTGCCCGCAAAAGGCAAAGGTCCCGAGTTCGAGTCTCGGTCGGGCACACAGTTTTAATCTGCCAGGAAGTGTGATATCAGCGCACACTCCGCTGCAGAGTGAAAATCTCATTCTGGAGTCCTCATATTATTGGTATAATGGATGGTCAAAAAGTCTCTATTCGAAGGCGGTACAGTCCAGAATCGGTATGCACGCCAGGAAAATCACAGTCAGAAATGGGGCAATAATCCCACCAACACAGTAGGTTGAGGATACCTGTTTGGTAAAACAGCGTGTCATACTGTGTGCACAAGTCCGTAATAGCCTGCTGAACAGCAACGTCTGACTAGAGTCAAGGCCTTTTTTAGCGGATCGAAGGCATAATAATCATAATCGGAGAGCTCAAGGCCTTATGACGAGTACCCAAGTGGCACCTACTTGAGTTGGTTTAACTTCTACGTTACGACATTTGCTATGTGTAGACTTGCGTTATAATGAACTTGGCACCCCATTTCACACCAATGGTTTTCGACAGACATGCTGCCCATACAGATCCTTCCTTTCTAACGGATGTACACAGCGTTAGACCTTCGGCAACTAAAAGAGGTATATTAACACGTTGGTCCTGTTTGGACACATCCGGTAACAACGTCGCCTAAGTTCACGACCGCGCATTTACCCCAGGCCTGTCGGAAAGGCAAGAATGCCACACTAATTCCTTGCCCACATGTTTGTCACTATTCACACAAATCATCGAATAGAGATATGCACATATACAGATGGCGGTAGTATCACGTACACCGAGCATAAAAGAGTAGTGCATTGGTGGAGGTGTCATTTGTACTCAGGTGATTGATGTGGAAAGGTTTCCATCGCGATTATGGCCGCACGATGGAGATTAGCAGACTTTGAATGTGGAATTGTATTAGAGCTAGACGTATGCGACATTCCATCTATGAAGTCGTTAGGGAATTCAATATTCCGAAATCCACAGTGTCAAGGGTGTGCAGAGAATAGCAAATACCCGGCGTTACCTCATATCATGGACAACGCAATGGCCTATGGCCTTTATTTAACGACCGATAGCAGGGGCGTTTGCGTAGAGTTGTCAATGCTACCAAACAAGCAACACTGCACAAATAATCTCAGAAATCAATGTAGAACGTACGAATAACGTATCAGTTACAACAGTGTGACCAAATTTGACTTTAATAGGCTCTGGCAGCAGAGATGCGAACGATTTTGCTAACAGCATAACATCGCCTCTAGCGCCTCTCCTCAGCTCGTGACCACGTCATTTGGACCCTGAACTGGTCAGATGAATACCGGTTTTAGTCAATAAGAGCTGACTGTAGGATTCGAGTGTATCGCAGACCCCACGAAGCCGTGACCAAGTTGTCAACGAGACACTGTGTGCACTGGTGTTGACTCAATAGTAGCATGGGCTGTGTATAAATGGGATGGACTGGGTCCTCTGGTCCAACTGAACCGGTTATTGAGTGGAAAAGTTTATGTTCAGCTACTTGGAGACCATTTGCTGACGTTCATGGACTTCGTGTTCCAAACAACTATGTGCCATGACAGTAGGCCATAATCGTTCGGTATTTGTTTGAAGAACATTCTGGATAATTTGAACTAATGATGTCGCCATTCAGATCGCTCGACATGAACCTCATCGAACATTTATGGGACATAATCGAGAGGTCAACTTGTGAACAAAACGCTGCACCGGCAACACTTTCACTATTATGAATGGCTGTAGAGGCAGCATGGATCAACATTTCTCCAGGGGACTTCCAAAGATTTGTTGAGTCCATGCCACGTTGACCTGCGGCACTACGCTGGGCAAAAAGGGGTCCTACACGATATTCGGAGGTATACACCTGAGTGTACACATGCATAGGATTCGCACTGCACTGTATATGCCTTCAAACGGAATCTTTTTCATCGCTCCTTAAAAATCACGAACACTTTGCAATGTGTGACAGGTTTAACACCTGTCTACTCGTAAATTCTTCTAATTCGTCTCTACGAGAGATGCCACCAAGGCACCCACAGCACTACTTTTATGTCAGTAAATCATGTACTTTCAAAAAATTAATACCTCACTGAACTCTCGATCTGAGGGAAATCGTATAACAACCAAACCATTCTGTGTGTCCTGCTCCAACGTATCATGGAGCTTTTCTGGAATCAGTTGAGCGTACTGTTCCAGTGTATCAGTCAATGCATTTGTTGTGTTGCTTCTTGATTTTAGTTATTTTTCGTGCATCATGAGCCGAAGGAAGTATGTATGTTGCCGTAACACTGGATACTGTACCAAGCTTCTAGCAGATTTGTGACATTGCCTGCTCTCGTGCCCTCGTTCTGATATTACAGATTATTAATCGGAATAGACGTACTGCTGGTTGCAGGATCAAGAGTGTGCGTAAATGATGACCTAAAATTACACACCAGACAGGAGGATGCCTAGAGTTACTACATACTATATTGTATTAGTTAAATGTTCTCTCGCTAAAAGTTTTGGATGTATCGAACAGGAAGGTTAGAATGTTAGAATGCATCACACTATTTACGAACGCTGCTCAGAAAGAAGTATGTTTTTTCAGATCCCACCCAAACATTTCTTTCAGCATTATATAATATTTATCTGTATAAGATTTAGTTCTATTGGCGTAAACGACAACCGTTATGGCGTCTTGTAATTCCTTTAGGTACTGTAAAACGTTACTAAGCGTAAAATTCCTTGATTTCAACACAAAATCGAATAATCAGTTTCAACTGCTAAACAAAGAAAGAAATGGGAGAGACCTGAACTGTGTGGTTTCTAAACAACATCTGGTATACTTACACAGCGTTGAGTAATTTCTCCAAGTCCTCTGGTGCGTAACTGATGATCTGAAATTACATTCCAGAGAGGAGGATGCCTTTAGTCAGAGAATTATTTAGGAGTCCTATGAAGATTCAGTTTCCTAAACTGCCGCTATTTAGAGGTCCGCTGGAATTGTTAGATAACTTTTGCATAATGTGAAAACACTTGCAGTTGATGTGAGGAATAACACAAAAATCAATATAAAACGGAATACTAGTCCTCAACATGTAAACAAATACTATGCCCCAAAGAAGAGCTCGATTACAATCAATGGCTGGATGAAACTGTGGGAAGCTGTACCAGAAAATTTATCTCTGTGCTGTGCGCGGTGGCTTCGCGGCCAGAATAGTTCTTCTCCAGTTATCGATGATCGTTCGTGATTTCGTCTTCCGATCAGAGACGCTTTTCTGAGGATCTTTCACTGAAGGACTATTTAAGTGCCCGTGGTGTGTACGTTGTTCTCGAGTCCTTAAAGTTTGGTTTGGCGGTGGTGCGAGGATACTAGGCGAGGTGGCGCGTCACGTGGCTGCTGCCAGAGCGAGAGAACTAGTGGGCGGTGTAGTGAGGGATCTGATGTCCGCTTTGACTGAGCGGAGTCGGCGTGGTCGCTCAGTACGAGTCCGACGAGAGTATAAGAGGCCAATTTGCTGTGACGATCACAAATATCGGTGACTGTTCATTGGTTTGGTGCCTAAAAGGCTGTAGAGTGTCTCACGGCCTGGTTACAGTAGAAGTACTTGTTAAGTTACGCTAATACGTTCTATTCTGGGACCGGATTGCACCACTGAGCATGTATGTTGTGAAATAGTTGGGTAGTCTATGTGATTTGATAACAATAATTTGCCCACGTTGTTCAAGTATGTTCAAGTTTCTTTCGCCCGTTATGAAATGTGTTAACTTCAGTTGGCTGTACTTAAGTATGGTGGGCATATTTAAAGAACTATTGAAATCTGGTTACGCAAGACAGAGTGGATTAGGTTATGATTGTGGAAAGAGGCCATAATCAGTTACTGACAGTTGCATTTTCCTAAAACATTTAATCACTCATTTAATCAAGCATTCAAAAACAATGCGGCTGAAGTCCCGAACACAAGTTATTAAAATTGTTTTAAGGAATACACACGGCTGAAGGCCTTAGTTACAAAATTCTACATAAAAACTCGGCTGAAGGCCACACACAGGAGATAGAAGAACTGAGGCTTAAGGCCTGGATAATAATAATTTCCAATAGAGAAGAAAATTACCCTTTTTTCTTTTAAGAAAATGTAGTTCAAACAAGAATCTTCATTGTTTTAACTTAAGACGGCTGAACGCCTTATTTTAAAATTAAAACAAACTAAATTAATTGGCGGCTGAACGCCTCGCACCGTACTTAAGACCAAAATCACAATCTAAAAGCAACAATGGTACCTCAAACGTAAGGTGAGGTGAGACAGGCAGCCATGAATAAGGTTAACTGCGCCGAGGAACGGCACGACAACGTAAAATATCAGCCGAGGATGACGATACCAGCAGCACTACGTCTTCAAAATTGGCGTCTAAAAACAGCCAAGACACAATAACCACTCAGAAATATGAACAAACGAAAGGCTATCAAAACACACTGCAGAACACTAAGCTAATACCCTCGCCGTGGAGACTTCCTCACTGCACTATCCCAACCGACCGACTGCCTACTCCAGTATGCACACAGCATCAGCATAACGGCTCAGTCGAAATTACACAAACCACACATAGTTCCAGGAAAGCATTCCCACAAGAACTCGAACAATCGTAAAAGCAATCACTGTGGAACAACCAGGATGAATCACAAGTCGACACACACAGAGAGCGCAGAAGCGGTCGGTTACGAAATATACCTTGTCTGATGAGACGTTCGACTGGACGACCAACCAACGCCGTCCCCGTTCAAGTCATGTGTGTCAGCAACAGTCGGGCGAGTCTTGGCTGTCTGGACCTCACTGCAGCTCCATCCCGACTCAACTCCATGTCCATTCGGAACTCGGAGACACGGCGACGGGGGCACACTGGGTCGGACCCAACCATGCAGAGGTAACACTTACCCATTGGCCACCCGACATCTCTGCTCAAGGAAGGAACCGACCAAGTCCGGCAAGATGACCAACTGACGAGGCCCACAAACGGTCGAAAAACCAAATACACGTCACGCGATGAGATGTCCGACCGAAAGACGAACCAACGGTCGTTCCCGCTCCAGTCTCCTTCCGTCGGACAGTGCACGTGTGTCGCAAGGGGTCGGCGAGTACTGGCTATCCGAACCTCACTGGCACTGCGTACCCACTGAACTGCCGACAGACCAAGACCTGGAAATTCTAGTGGTTGCTCCAGAGATAGTACGACAGTGCACTTATTGTTAAGCGCTGCTACTGCTGCCCTCAGGGGCAAGCAAACGACCAGCTTAGTGACTCCAGTAAATCGAATAAAAAAAGAAGACGGCGGCACCGCAAAGACAAGCTGCCAAGTAATAGAAGGCACGAGCGCGAGCCGCGTACGGCTCAACTATCACGTGGTGTTGTTATTTGACCGTACTTAAGATAAGAAAGTGCAAATTGGAGTAATCTATAAACCTCCAAACGTTGGTGCCATGTCCTCCTTTCAGTCTGCCCTGTCCTCGCTCGTGGCACTGTGTGAACACATAATCATTATGGGTGACACAAACATCGACTTACAGTTAAAATCTCCCTCTGCAGAAAAACTAAGGAGAGTGTTCCACTCCAATGATATGAGTTTAACGCCGCTGGACCCAACTCATCACACGCCCCACAGCCATACACTTATAGACACAGTAGCAGCAAAGCGACCAGATAAAATTCGGGAATTATGTCGCAAAATTATTGCACTGTATGATAAACATGCTCCTCAACGCACTGTCAAGGTAAAGAGAGCTCCCGCTCCGTGGCTCACCACTGCATTACCCCAGTTAATGAACAAACGTGGTGCTGCACATAGGGCCCTAAAGCGTAACCCAACTCCCGAGGCGTACGAAGCTTATAGGAAACTCCGAAATAGAACCAAGCAAAGCGTGAGGAATGCCAAAATCAGACATACCCGCTCTGTCGTATGCGGCATATGAAAACCCGCTGCACTGTGGAAAAGCTGCGCAGTTTCGGTATAGGGAAGTGATGATGTGAAGCTGTTTATCAAGCGTCTGCAGAAGAATTAAACGATTTCTTCTCAACAGCTGTAAACTGCCACGCAGCGACAAATTACCAGCCCCAAGACATCAATCTCTCGAGAGACGAGTTTTTCCTAAAATATGTCACTATCGGCACAGTACACAAGACAATTATGAGAATCTCTTCCGAGGCAGTAGGAAATGATGGAGTGAGCATTGGCATGATTGGCATGATTACTCCAGTTATCACAGACATCTCCAACCTGTCTCTTGTCAGCAGTACATATCCTACTGAGTGGAAGCAAAGTTTAATTCAACCTATACCCAAGACTGACAACCCTAAGTCGCCAGGTGACTACAGGCCGATTAGCATTCTACCTGCAATATCTAAAGCCCTAGAATACATCGTCCATGAACAGCTGACGGATTACCTCAAAACTCATAACACCCACGACAAATATCAGTCAGGCTTTCAAAAGCACCATAGTACAGCAACTGCATTAATCAAAGTAACTGATGACATTAAACATGCTATGGACAGACGTGAAGCTACCATCCTAACACTGCTTGACTTTAGCAAGGCTTTTGATACAGTTGACTTTGAAATATTACTAATTAAAATGAAGCAGCTGAATTTCTCAAACAGCGCAATACACTGGTTCGACAGCTACCTCAAAAACAGAAGTCAACAAGTCATTTGTGGGTTGGAAAAGTCATCATGGAAAAACGTGCGCTCTGGAGTTAACCCAAGGCTCCGTCCTTGGTCCACTACTCTTCTCACTGTACGTTATTGATATTTCTTCAGTGATTCTCTCCTGCAACTACCATCTATATGCCGACGACATCCAAGTGTACGTAAGTGCAAGCCCCAAGAACATTGCTGACGCAGTAGAGAGTATGAACGCAGATCTTTGCTCTGTTTCTCGATGGGCACAGAACCTAAGTCTGAAACTAAACCCCAAGAAATCCCAGGTCATACTTATATCTCATCCAAAGTTAATCAGCCGGTACTTTCGCGAAACTGTCCCACAAATACTCCTCAATGGTACCCAACTACAATACCAAAAAACAGTAAAAGACCTTGGAATAATCTTGGATGAACACCTAAACTGGGAAGAACAAACAGTCACAGCTTTCCGGAAATCGCTCTCCTCCCTACATGCAATTCAAAAATTTAGAAAAATATTTCCAACCCATGTTAAACAAAAATTAGTCGAAACACTAATCTTGCCTAATCTTTACTACTGTGATGTAGTTCAACACGTCACAAATAGTGAAAATTCCAGATGCCTCGAGCTAGTGATGAATGCTTGCGTTAGATACGTATGCAAAATACGGCTGTATGATCATATCAGTCCTTCATACTCCCAGCTAAGTAGGATACGCCCACATAAGACAGGCGATCTCCACACGATGTGCTTACTTCATCGATTCCTTAGCCACTGGTGCCCCCAAAACTTATCTTCTCATATTAAACACCTATCATCATTCCACAACCACAATACCAGATCGGATACGTCTAGCATCTTGGCTGTAACTATACATAACACAAAATCTTTCTCCATGTCATTCTCCTCTCAGCCATACGACTATGGAACGCGCTCCCCTGAGATCTGTGTCTTATCCAGAACCACTCAACATTCAAGAGGGAACTCAAGACTTATATATTAGGGACGGAATAGCCACCATTGTAGTGTCCCTCTCATCTCTTTATCCTCTCCATCATAGCTTCAAATTTTACCATTCTATTTCTCTTCCTCTAACCTATCTACCTCTTCTATATCTCTTTCACTCTATTCTATCGTCTTATGTCTCTGCTTGATGAGAATAACACACAACGTGCAAGAATATAACGAGAAAATTCCCAACTAGCAATAGGACTGACATTCATAAAAGAAAAATATGTTTACTCTCATATACATAGTCATTATTATTATTATTATTGATTGTTTTAATTATTTTTTTGATTGTTATAATTATCATTGTACTACTTTTATAATCTCTATTTTTCTTTCTTTAACATTAATGCTGTATAACATGTTTTATGTCCTTAATGTTCTGTAGAAACTGAAATTTGTTGAATCTGAGTGTGCCTGGTTAGGTGCAAGAGAGGGCCTGAGGGCCCTAATCTTGCCAGGTAAAATAAATGCATAAATAAATAAACTTCCAGGTGCCACATAAAAAAATAATTTGTGCTTTAAAGAAAGTTCTTTTTCTCAGGTAATACGTAAATATTTCCTGAGTGAATGATCACCGAAATGTTTATATTTCTAGATCGATTAAGTGGGATGACCGTGTTTCTTCTCGTAAACCGATGAGGTGTTTGTGAGCTAGCTGTTGACTTACTTAGTGTGCGTAGAAGACGAGTAACTGATTTAAACTGTTTGCACTGCTATTGATCCGGAATTGCTTCGTAAAGACAAGTGCTCTTGTTTGCATTGGTCAAACAGTTACTTCTTATTTGAAGTGTCTAGAAGTAATTCAAATGCTTGATCTGTTAAGTTGGTTTGAGAGGGAGAAATCACCTGTTGGCTTCTTTCACAGACGGTTAAATCAAAAAGTTAAATGGGTTTGTGACCTTTAATGCCAAGGCATAATTACAATACTTGTAACTGCTTTTCATTGCAAATTTTCTGTGTGTCGGTGGCATGGGGTTGTGTATGTTTGTTGCCATAATTAAACATCTTAATTAAGCACTGTGACCTCTTGTCTATAATGGCGCCAGCAGGTTTACATTGCAGATATCATAACTTACTCCAATCAGAAGGGCCAAGACGTGGACATTTGAAAGAGAAAGGCCAGCAAGTGCACTAATGGACCTACCATTTGTAAAACTAATGCCAATATTGTGGCCCACAAGTGACCCCCACCACTGCAGCAAGTTAAGTATCGTTGTTTATCCCTTGGTTGTCAACGGATTCGGAAGGATCGTATCTGTTGTTTAATTGATTGTCTTGAGTGATGTCTCGAGTGAGCCGACATTATGAGTGTTATTTATTTGTTTCATGGGCAAAAGGTCCTACTGAAAGATCCTTGGAATTCTTTGTACATGTTCTTTGTTGTCATATTATTTTACTGTCAGCAATCAGAGTTCTAATGTTAACAATATTTGCAATGCTGGTTATCAGAATTCATTTAAGGGCTTCTGAACTGACAGTCTGTGTTCATGTGTTTAAATTTTTGAATAGACTAACCATAAATCTATTTTTAAGCTATGTTTGTTAAGTGGCATGGCATCTTACCACTCCCCTCCCGCTCTTAACGTTTCAATCTTCTAAACTTTTAGTTTTATGGCCGTGCATATACATACTGGTTATAGCTTTGAGAGCTATCTGTATAATGCAATATTACAATGACAATGAGCTCAGTGGCTCACAGGGAATCATGGTTTTAAGTCCCAGAAGACAGTACCATAAGACAGCCGCTGGTGAACCATCTGGCACATGCTCATCTAACCATAGGGTGTTCAATCAGTGATGGAACACATTTTGTTTCTCTGCGGTGCGGAATTTGTTGGAATACTCCCTCTCCAGACGCTATAGTTTCGAGAAGTAGCGATAGATGGTGGCTTTATACCTAGCCTTCAAAATGGCGTCTGTAACAGAAGGCTTTCCAAGCAGGGAGCTGTCACTGATTTTCTTTTGGAGGAAAACCAGTACATCCCAGATATTCACAGGTACTTGCTGAATGTCCACGAAGGCCTCGCAATGAACAAAAGCACGGTGGGTCGTTGGGTGAGACCTCTGTCGTTACCGCAATAGGTCGCACAAACCTGTCCAATCTCCCATGTGGCGACCAGCCACACACATTAGTGACACCTGCAATGTCGGAACGTGCGGACACTTTCATTCGAGGTAATCAATGTGTCGCAATCAAACACATCGCTCCTCCACTTCTCTGTTCTCGTCCACCAGTTGATGAAATCAAAGGTATGGGCCCGCCGGGTTCCTCGCCACCTCAGAGAAGGCTATAAAGAACATCAATATGTTTGGCCCAATGAAAGTTGCGGGACGAGGACGATGGGGTGGTTACTGATGCAGCAACACTTCGGATCTGATGTCGACCAGTTGAGTGGTGCCACGAGGGTGGAAAGACCCTCGCAATAAGGTGATGTAAGACCATCACATTAAATGGAGATTTGGTGAACAATCTACGTTCAGCTTCTTTGCAGTGATATTGAGCTGAATGCCTCAGAAGTTCACAGAAGACAGGACCACAAGATATCTACGATAAGAAATCATTGAAAATGTTGAATGTCCTATGTTCACCGAGAACATAAGTCACCAGAAAAATCGCCTAAAATATCAATACTAGATCTCTTGTAGGAGGGATGACGGGAGTTTAACGTACTAATAAACGAGTGAAACTTTCGCAGCGCATCTGCTGAGGTACAAACATTCGAAAAGCGATTACAGTATGACTATCATGCAAACCTTCATACAACCCATCTACTTCATATATCAATACTAGCCTCCACACCACACATACACTCCTGGAAATTGAAATAAGAACACCGTGAATTCATTGTCCCAGGAAGGGGAAACTTTATTGACACATTCCTGGGGTCAGATACATCACATGATCACACTGACAGAACCACAGGCACATAGACACAGGCAACAGAGCATGCACAATGTCGGCACTAGTACAGTGTATATCCACCTTACACAGCAATGCAGGCTGCTGTTCTCCCATGGAGACGATCGTAGAGATATTGGATGTAGTCCTGTGGAACGGCTTGCCATGCCATTTCCACCTGGCGCCTCAGTTGGACCAGCGTACGTGCTGGACGTGCACACCGCGTGAGACGACGCTTCATCCAGTCCCAAACATGCTCAATGGGGGACAGATCCGGAGATTTTGCTGGCCAGGGTAGTTGACTTACACCTTCTAGAGTACGTTGGGTGGCACGGGATACATGCGGACGTTCATTGTCCTGTTGGAACAGCAAGTTCCCTTGCCGGTCTAGGAATGGTAGAACGATGGGTTCGATGACGGTTTGGATGTACCGTACACTATTCAGTGTCCACTCGACGATCACCAGAGATGTACGGCCAGTGTAGGAGATCGCTCCCGACACCATGATGCCGGGTGTTGGCCCTGTGTGCCTCGGTCGTATGTAGTCCTGATTGTGGCGCTCACCTGCACGGCGCCAAACACGCATACGACCATCATTGGCACCAAGGCAGAAGCGACTCACATCGCTGAAGACGACACGTCTCCATTCGTCCCTCCATTCACGCCTGTCGCGACACCACTGGAGGCGGGCTGAACGATGTTGCGGCGTGATCGGAAGACGGCCTAACGGTGTGCGGGACCGTAGCCCAGCTTCATGGAGACGGTTGCGAATGGTCCTCGCCGATACCCCAGGAACAACAGTGTCCCTAATTTGCTGGGAAGTGGCGGTGCGGTCACCTACGGCACTACGTAGGATCCTACGGTCTTGGCGTGCATCCGTGCGTCGCTACGGTCCGGTCCCAGGTCGACGGGCACGTGCACCTTCCGCCGACCACTGGCGACAACATCGATGTACTGTGGAGACCTCACGCCCCACGTGTTGAGCAATTCGGCGTTACGTCCACGCGGCCTCCCACATGCCCACTATACGCCCTCGCTCAAAGTCCATCAACTGCACATACGGTTCACGTCCACGCTGTCGCGGCATGCTACAAGTGTTAAAGACTGCGATGGAGCTCCGTATGCCACGGCAAACTGGCTGACACTGACGGCGGCGGTGCACAAATGCTGCGCAGCTAGCGCCATTCGACGGCCAACACCGCGGTTCTTGGTGTGTCCGCTGTGCCGTGCGTGTGATCATTGCTTGTACAGCCCTCTCGCAGAGTCCGGAGCAAGTATGGTGGGTCTGACACACCGGTGTCAATGTGTTCTTTTTTCCATTTCCAGGAGTGTATTTTACGTCACTACTGGTCGTTCCATTACATACTCCTCTCTCTATTGGAGCAATAGGAGAACGATTACGTGCCTCTGTGCATTAGGTGTTCTTTCTCAGAAACCTTAAATGCATCCAAGTGCTCTGAAACTTCGCGACTCGTATTCTGCAATATGAATCGCTATACAGCACCTACTGCCTACGGTTAGTGTCTGATTAGAAATCGAAATATTCTCGGAACAGGATTCGAACCTTGCTACGGATTAAATTTTGGTTAAAAATCATCAGTAATGACAACTGGAGATTTTCGGCATAATAAGTCACCCTCAAACTGATAACGGCACTGTCCGAAAAACGGACAGAGGCTCAGGGCTCTCTCTTGCACTTGGGGTGAGTAACTACTCTTAGAGGCGAAAGAAGCAACTATCATAAATGGCATGAGGATGCAGAAGGCACTGAAAACCACTGTACTGAAGACAGTGTGTATCCACTGGACATGGGGCTTGTAAATGAAAAAGTGTCATGATGATTTACGCATCGACAAAACATTCGGGACTAGCCTCCCATTCTTATTTGCCGAAAGGAACTCGCGAGGGGGAGGTGACCATGAGAAAAAGACTGAATAGCCAACGAAAGGATAATGTTCTACTAGTCGGGTCCTGGAATGTCAGAAGTTTGAACGTGGTAGATAAGCTAGAGTATCTGGAAAGGGAAATGCTAAGGCTCAGTCTAGTTATACTGTGCGTCAGTGAATTGAAATGGGAAAAAGACACGGACGTTTGGTCTGATGAGTGTAGAATAATATCAAAAGCAGCGAAAAAGGTATAAGGAGGGTAGTATTCTCTATGAATATGAAGGTAGAGAAAGGAGTGTTACTACGGGCAGTTCAGTAGTAGGGTTGTTGTCAAAAGAATCGACAGCAAACCATCACTGACAACTGTAGTTGGGTTACATGTCAACGTCAAAGGCTGAAGCTGAAGAGATAGAGAAAGTATATGAGGATGTTGAAAGGGTAATACAGTACGTAAAGGGAGGTGATAATCTAATAGTCGTAGGGGAATGGAATGCGATTGTAGGACAAAGAGTAGAAGAAAAGATTACAGAACAATGTTGGATTGGTAAATAAAATGAGAGAGGAGAAAGGGTGACTGAGCTCTGCAACACAGTTCATCCAGTAACAGGGAATAAATTCGTTCAAGAATCACAAGTGGAGGATTTATACTTGGAAATAACTGGGAGATATGGGAAGATTTCAGTTAGATTACAACACGGTTAGGAAGAGGTTCCGAATCATGATATTGGCCTGTAAGGAGCAGATATAGACTCAGATCACAATTTAGTAGTGACGAAGAGTAAGCTGAAGTTTAAGAGACTAGTCAGAATGGATCAGTGAGCAAAGAAGTGGGATACGGAAGTAACAAGGAATGAAGAGACACGTTTGAAGTTCTCTGAGGATATAGATACTGATATATGGAACAGCTCAGTTGGTAGATCCGACTTCTATAAAAATGGCAATCACAGAATTGGGAAAGAAAAATATAGGACTGAAGAAAGTAACTGAGAAAAAGCCATGGGTAACAGAAGCAATACTTCAGATAACCGATGAAAGAGTACAAAAATATTCAGAAAAATTTAGGAATACAGAGATATAAATCACTTAGGGATGAGGTAAATTGGAAGTGCAGGGAACGTAAAGCGAAGGGCTATTTGAAAAATGTGGAGAATCAAAAGAGAAATGATTGTGGGAAGAAATGGTTCAGCGTATAGAAGAGTCAAAACAACATTCGGTGAAATTAAAAGCAAGGGCGGTAACACTAAATGTGCAATGGGAATTTCACTGATAAGTCAGAGGAGAGAGCGAATAGGTCGGACGAGTGCAATAAAGACTTCTATGAGGGGAAAGACTTGTCCCATGACGTGACAGAAGTAAAAACAGGAGTCGGTATAGAAGAGACGGTGAATCCAGTTTTAGAATCAGAATTTAAAAGAGGTTTGGAAGACATAATATCAAACAAGACAGAAGGGTTAGATAACATTCCATCAGAATTTCTAAAATCATTCGGAGAAGTGGTAACAAGACGATCATTCACGTTGATGTGTAGAATGTATGAGTCTGATGATATACCATCTGTCTTTCGGGAAAAGAATCATCCATTCAGTTACGAACACTGCAAAAACTAACAAGTGCGAGAATTGTCGCACAATCAGCTTAACAGCTCATGCATCCAAATTGCTGACAAGAATTATATACAGGAGAATGGGAAAGAAAATTTAGGTTCTATTAGGTCATGATGACTTTTGCTTTAGGAAAGGTAGAGAGGCAGTTCTGACGTTTCTGTTGATAAAGGAATCAAGACCGAGGAAGAATAGAGACACATTCATAGGGCCTCGCGGTGTACCCGTGCGATCTCGGGCGTTTTGTCACTTTCCGCGCGGCTCCTCCCGTCGGAGGTTCGAGTCCTCCCTCGGGCATGGGCTTGTGTGTTGTCCTTAGCGTAAGTTAGTTTAAGTTACATTAAGTAGTGTGCAAGCATAGGGACCGATGACTTCAGCAGTTTGGTTCCGTGAGACCTTACCATAAATTTCGAAATTTACATTCATAGGGTCTGTCGACCAGGAAGAAGCGTTCGAGAATACCAAATGGTGCAAGGTGTTCGAAAATCTGAGAAAAATAGAGGTAAGCTATACGGAATATGTAATATGTAAAAGAACCAAGAGAGAACAATAAGAGTGGAACACCAAGAAGGAAGCAGTAGGATTACAAAGCGTGTAAGATAGTGATTCGTTCTTTCCCCCCTACTGTTAGTCTAGGTATTGAAGAAAGAAAGTTTCAAGACTGGAATGGAAATTCTCAGTGAAAGTGAAGAAGAATTACAGGTTGTGCTGAATGAACAGTCTAATGTGTAGAGAATATGAATTGAGTGTAAATCGAAGAAAGACGAAATAATGAGCAGTAGGAGGTATGAGAACAGAGAGAAAGTTAACATCAGGACTGATTCTCACGGAGTAGATGAAGTTAAGATACTCTGGTATCTAGGCAGCAAAATCTATGGTAGGCAAAGCAACGAGAATATCAAAAGCAGGCTAGTACTCGCAAAATGGCAATTTCTATCGAAGAAAATGCTACTAGTATCAAACATAGGTCTTAATTGGAGGAACAATTTTCTGAGAATGTGCGTTTGGAGCACATCATTCTATGGTAGTGAAACATAGTCTGGGGGATAGCCGGACAGAAGAAAATCTATGTATTTTGCGATGTGGTGCTACAGATTAATGCTGTAAATTAGGTGGACCTATAAGGTAAGCGATGAGGAGGCTCTACGCAGATTTGGCGAGGACAGAAATGTATGGAAAACACTGACAATAAGAAAGGACAGGATCACAGGACATCCGTTAAGAAATCAGGGTAAAACCTTTTGTTATTAGAGGGAGCTGTAGAGTGTAAAACTGTAGGGGAAGACAGAGATTGAAATACATACAGCAAGTCATTGAGAACTTAGGTTGTAGGTGCTACTGTGAGATGAGCGTTTGGCAAAAGGGTGGCATTCGTGAAGGCACGCAGTAAACCGTCGGAAGACTAATGACCAATATATACAATCTTTAACACAATAATAAATTCGATTATATTTTACAGCACATTTTACTCATGTAGTGACATCTTATAAATGTACTGTGCACCAACCAGTACACCACAAGAGGTCACCACATAAGTAAAATGTTGCTGTTGTGGCCTTGCTCTTCACTCCGAAGACTCGTTAAATACAGATCTCCGTGGTACTCTTCATTTCACTACTGCAACCTAAATCCCTCTGAATCTTCATGCTGTATTCACCTCTTGGCCTCCCTCTGCAATTTTTACCCGATTTGCTTGCCTCCAGTACTAAACTGGTGATCCTTTGATGACTCTGCATGTGTCCTACCAACCGATCGCTTACTTTGGTAACATTGTACCACAAATTTCTCTTCTCTTCAGTTCTGTTCAGTACCTCCTCATTAGTTACGTGATCTACACCTCTAATCTTCAGCATTCTTCCGTAACACCACATTTCAAAAGCTTGTATTCTCTTCTTGTCTAAACTGTTTATCGTCCCTGTTTCATTTCCATATATGGCTACACTCCATACAAATACTTTCAGAAAGAACTTCCGGAAACTAAATCTACACTCGATGTCAACAAATTTCTCTTCCTCAGAAACGCATTTCTTGTCATTGCCAGTCTGCATTTTATATCCTCTCTACTTCGACCATCATATTATTTTGCTTCCCAAATAGCCAAGGTAATTTACTGCTTCAGGTGTCTCATTTCCTAATCTAATTCCCTCAGCATCACCTGATTTAATTCGAATACTTTCCATTATCCATGTTTCGCTTTTTTTATGTTCATCTTATATCCTCTGCCAAAATTCTAATATCATCGCCATACCTCCAAGCTTTTATTTCTTCTCCGTGGACTTTAATTATTGCTCCATTTTTTTTTTTTGTTTACTGATTGCTCAATATACAGATTGAATAACATCGGGGATAGGCTACAACCCTGTCTCACTCACTTCTCAATCACTACTTCCCTTTCATGCACCTCGACTCTTATAACTGCTCTCTGGTTTCTCTACAAATGATAAATAGCCTTTGTTCCCTGTATTTTACCCCTGCAACCTTTAGAAGTTGAAAGAAATTATTCCGGTCAACATTGTCGAAAACTTTCTCTAAGTCTACAAATGTCATAAACGTAGGTTTGTCTTCCCTTAAACTACCTTCCAAGAGAAGTCGTAGGCTCAGTATTGCCTAGGCTCAGTATTCACCGTAATCCGAACTGATCTTCCCCGACGTCGGCTTTTACGAATTTTTCCATTCATCCGCAAATGATTCGTGTTAGTCTTTTACAGTCGTGACTTATTAAACTGATAGTTGGTAAGTTTCTTACATGTCAGCACCTGTTTCCTTTGGAACTGGGATTATTAGATTCTTCTACAAATCTGATGGTATTTCGCCTGTTTCGTACACCTTTCTCACCTGATGAAAGAGTTTTGTCATGGCTGGCTCACCCAAGGATATCAGTAGCTCTAATTGAATGTTGTCTACTCCCGGCGTCTTGTTTTGTCTTAGGTCTTTCAGTGCTCTGTCAAATTCTTCACGTAGTATCAAGTCTCCTATTTCATCTTCATCTACGTCCCCTTCCATTTCCATAATATTGTCCTCAAGTACATCGCGCTTGTATAGACCCACTTTATACTCCTTCCGCCTTTCTACTTTCCCATCAGTGCTCAGGACTTGTTTTCTATCTGAGCTCTTGATATTCATACAGGTGGTTCTCTTTTCTCCAAAGGTCTCTTTAATTTTCCTGTAGTCAGTATCTATCTTACCACTAGTGATATCTACATCTACATCTACATCTACATCCGTACTCCGCAAGCCACCTGACGGTGTGTGGCGGAGGGTACCCTGAGTACCTCTATCGGTTCTCCCTTCTATTCCAGTCTCGTATTGTACGTGGAAAGAAGGATTGTCGGTATGCTTCTGTGTGGGCTCTAATCTCTCTGATTTTATCCTCATGGTCTCTTCGCGAGATATACGTAGGAGGGAGCAACATACTGCTTGACTCTTCGGTGAAGGTATGTTCTCGAAACTTCAACAAAAGCCCGTACCGAGCTACTGAGCGTCTCTCCTGCAGAGTCTTCCACTGGAGTTTATCTATCATCTCCGTAACGCTTTCGCAATTACTAAATGATCCTGTAACGAAGCGCGCTGCTCTCCGTTGGATCTTCTCTATCTCTTCTATCAACCCTACCTGGTGCGGATCCCACACTGCTGAGCAGTATTCAAGCATTGGGCGAACAAGCGTACTGTAACCTACTTCCTTTGTTGTCGGATTGCATTTCCTTAGGATTCTTCCAATGAATCTCAGTCTGGCATCTACTTTACCGACGATCAACTTTATATGATCATTCCATTTTAAATCACTCCTAATGCGTACTCCCAGATAATTTATGGAATTAACTGCTTCCAGTTGCTGACCTGCTATTTTGTAGCTAAATGATAAGGGACCTATCTTTCTATGTATTCGCATCACATTACACTTCGCTACATTGAGATTCAATTGCCATTCCGTGCACCATGCGTCAATTCGCTGCAGATCCTCCTGCATTTCAGTACAATTTTCCATTGTTGCAACCTCTCGATACACCACAGCATCATCTGCAAAAAGCCTCAGTGAACTTCCGATGTCATCCACCAGGTCATTTATGTATATTGTGAATAGCAACGGTCCTATGACACTCCCCTGCGGCACACCTGAAATCACTCTTACTTCGGAAGACTTCTCTCCATTGAGAATGACGTGCTGCGTTCTGTTATCTAGGAACTCCTCAATCCAATCACACAATTGATCTGATAGTCCGTATGCTCTTACTTTGTTCATTAAACGACTATGGGGAACTGTGTCAAACGCCTTGCGGAAGTCAAGAAACACGGCATCTACCTGTGAACCCGTGTCTAAGGCCCTCTGAGTCTCGTGGACGAATAGCGCGAGCTGGGTTTCACACGATCGTCTTTTTCGAAACCCATGCTGATTCCTACAGAGTAGATTTCTAGTCTCCAGAAAAGACATTATACTCGAACATAATACGTGTTCCAAAATTCTACAACTGATCGACGTTAGAGATATAGGTCTATAGTTCTGCACATCTGTTCGACGTCCCTTCTTGAGAACGGGGATGACCTGTGCCCTTTTCCAATCCTTTGGAACGCTTCGCTCTTCTAGAGACCTACGGTACACCGCTGCAAGAAGGGGGGCAAGTTCCTTCGCGTACTCTGTGTAAAATCGAACTGGTATCCCATCAGGACCAGCGGCCTTTCCTCTTTTGAGCGATTTTAATTGTTTCTCTATCCCTCTGTCGTCTACTTCGATATCTACCATTTTGTCAACTGTGCGACAATCTAGAGAAGGAAGCACAGTGCAGTGCTTCTACATCCTTACATCTGTCCCCTGGCCATCCCTGTTTAGCAATTTTGCCCTCCCTGTCGATCTCAGTTTTAAAATGTCTGTATTCCTTTTCGCCTGCTTCATTTACTGAATTTTTATGTTTTCTCCTTTCATCAATTAAATGCAATATCTCTTCTCTTACCACGTGATTTGTATTGGCTTTCATCATTTCATCTACTTGATCCTCTGCTGCCCTCAGTATTTCATTTCTCAAAGCTGCTCATTCCTCTTCTATTGTATTTCTTTCCCCTGTTCTTGTCAATCGTTCCCCAATGCTCTCTCTAAAGCTCTCTACAACCTCTGATCCCAGGTCTCGTCTTGTGAAATTCTTAACTTTTTGCAGTTTCTTCAGTATTAATCTGCAATTCATAACTAATAAATTGTGGTCAGAGTCCACGTATGTCCCTGGAAATATCTTACAATTTAAAATCTGGTTTTTTAATCTGTGCCAAACAATTATATAATCAATATAAAACAGTCAGGTGTCTCCAGATCTCTTCCACGTATACAATACAGAATATAATGTCGAATTTATGATGAGATTGAAGAGTTCCTATCAAACAGCCTATTGTCGTTACCAGTTTCTACTAATTTCATTGATTTCACTATCACAGAATCTCATATCTTTCTGATTGATGTAGAAACGATACCACTTTGCTCTCAATATTTCTACGTCCGACTTGGAAATCCAGTGGAAACGTCTGATGTCATTATACGTTGTGTAAAACTTACGGAACCATTAGGTGGCGATACCTTAGCGAGGTCCTTACGTGATATGTATCCTTATAGTGCCTCTCTCAGTAGCAGGTTCTGTAAAATTTAGCAATAATTTTTCGCGAAAGAAATGTCCTCACACCACTTAAATGTTTTGATTTGTTCCGTTCGTCCAGTGTTTCGTTAGGAAGTACTACATTGTAGTAGATGAAGAAACTGTTGTCAGTATCATCACAATTTTTTGTCATTTTCCGAGATCTGTCATTACAAATAAAAAAGAAAAGAAAGCCGGTAACCAGCTTTTATGTCACAGCAGTGAGAGGCCTCAGTACGCCTCTACAAGAGAGGATAGGGAAGGCCTGGGCAAATGGAAATTGAGGATGTTTCGTTAATGCACATTTGAATTACGGTTGGTTAACATTTCAAAATTCAGCATAAATCAGAAAACTTAAAAGGATTGCCCTCAATATCAAAGAGTATGGCTACCATTTTCTAAATTAAGAGCAGTGCAAGACAAATATTTAGGTGTGATGAAATTTACCAAATATTTCTTACATCAGTGAGCATATGAGAGAAAAATTACAAAATGTTAACGGTATACGCTTTAAAGAAAATCAAACTATTTTTAAAAGCTTTTAGCAATTCGTTAAATAATGTTCACAAACTCACAGTAACATCGAACTGAACCTCGATGGGCACATCCAGTGACCTTTAAATCAATGTAAAGAATTTATTAATGAAAGACAGATACAACAAATTTAATGAAACATTTGGAGGTGAAACTTTTACGTGTACAACAACTCTAACAATAAATTGGAAGGGGACAGTAACAAGATATTTAAAGCTGAATGCTTACAAAATATTCCGAGCAACCTTTTGGTATTGCAAACAGTTAGCACCGAGAGGTAGAACCCGTGACACTCCACAAGAACTAGCCCAGTAGCCTAAATTTACTGGTCCCAGACGTATTCAAGAATGTTATTACAAACACAATAAAATTAACACGCAGAATACAGAGTGGCAACAAACAGCTGACTCTCACACTTTGTAGGTTAAATTTAGCAATTAGTTGCACCATTTCCTTCATTACTACTCTGTTTTCCGTTATGAGATAGGACAAATAAAACAAAAAAAAAACACAAAAAGAAAGAAAAAGTCCCTCGTACCAGTTGTCATAACTAAAAAATAAACTAAACTCCTCATGTCATGAAGGCCCAACGGTACAGACCGGCCGCCGTGTCATCCTCAGCTCATAGGCGTCACTGGATGCGGATACGGAGGGGCAGGTGGTCAGCACACCGCTCTCCCGGTCGTATGTCAGTTTCCGAGGCCGGAGCCGCTACTTTTCAGTCAAGTAGCTCCTCAGTTTGCCTCACAGGGGCTGAGTGCAACCCGCTTGCCAACAGCGCTCGGCAGAGAGGATGGACACCCATCCAAGTGCTAGCCCAGACCGACAGCGCTAAATTTCGGCGATCTGACAGAAACAGGTGATACTACTGCGGCAAGGCCATTGGCAGTGTCATAAGACAGACCAACCATAAGTTAATACAATTTTTCTTCATTCACAACAACGAGAAACTTTTCGGTTTCAAGACGTGCACTACCGGTATGAAACAGACAATTCCATTGACACTAAGAGAACCCAAGCTGTTCCAACTCAATGAGGCTGGCGGCAAGAACACAGATGGAGCCTTAAAAGTCACACCAAACCTTACGTTGTTCACTACGGTAAAATTTACTGAATGTCAGACTGTTTATCCGTATTCACTTGTCTCACCAACGGGACCATCAGAACAAACAGCAATGATGTAACTAAAAGCAAGTTTTACCACGGCAGGCTACATCTTCTTGATTGATTAGTCAGACAACACAAATGCTTTTAATAGCAAGATGACAATTAGCGGGTATCGGCTGCTTTCAGATATCCCCCAGTTAACGAGCATTACCATAATTAACGCACCTTGCAAGACACTCGGCTGGTATAACGCGTCGTAATCGGAATTACTACAGCGCTGCTGCGCTGCTAACTGTAAGCAAGAACTTTAAGCTCCTCGACTGGTATTAAAGGAGAGCTTGCGGTCTCGTGGCGGCACGTGGAGCATAACTCTGCTACAGACTGCGGTTTGCAGCGGCAGTCGCTGTACAGCGGTGGGAAAGGCCCCTCTTCCGACCATACCATTAACTACGGCGGAACGCGGCCCTCACGTTCGCCATTGACACCACAGCCGTCAATCCTGGACAGCCTGACTGCCGAGTGGCCGTATGGTTCTATTCGCTACAGTCTGGAGCCGAGCGATCACTACGGTCGCAGGTTCGAATCCTGCCTCGGGCATGGATGTGTGTGATGTTCTTAGGTTAGTTAGGTTTAAGTAGTTCTAATTTCTAGGCGACTGACGACCTCAGAAGTTAAGTCGCATAGTGCTCAGAGCCATTTGAAGCATTTTGAACTGGACAGCCTGGTGCTGTGCACGTCCCACGAGCTATCCAGCTAAGAACCATCTGTCTGACAAGGAGACGGCACGACCGTGGGGTCGGGGATTTGTCCGAAATTTTGTGTGGAGAAAGAGGACCTCTAACATCGCCGGTGTTTAAAATATTAGGACGCAATACTTGTAAAATCCCTGAAAAAATCGATCCAAATTTCGGACAAATCCCCGATCCCACGATCGTGCCGTCTCCTTGTGAGAGAGCTCCCCCCCCCCCCCCCCCCCCAACCCAATCGAACCCCCATCAGATTTAGTGGTAAGATGACCCAGTGGACACCCCTAGAAAAATTGAACATGGATAACATGGATTAAGCATGGAAACGGGAAGAAGATGTACTGATCTGTGGAGAAAGAAACAAAATAGAAACAGCCAACGGTGCAAACTCAAGATATGTAACATGGAATACATTTGCATAGTCGTGGCGTCGTGGTTAAGTGCTCACGTGACAGTGTTCCTAGAAGAAAATCCATGATCAAATCTCCCTCATTCCCAAATTTTTTTCACAAAATTACGAACTGTCCGTACGGTCGTTGATGTGTGTGTTCGCTGTATTCAAACTTGTGCCTGTGTCATACTGTAGCGTCCATTTGCAACAGCGACATGTAACAAAGGGACCTCCAGACGTACGTATCACCTGTTTGTTCTGCACAAGTACCACATGTTACGACAGCGTTCCGGTTTCGAAGTTTTGATTCTTTAATTCCTTTTTCTAACATGGTTTACATCCATTTATTAGTTGTTGTCATTTCTGTGAGAGATCTATCAGTCATATAGCCTGCTCTTACCATTCATTACATTTTCTTGCGATGGTAATATATGCTTACCCCATGACTCATATTCAATAAGCAATGTATAGGATGACATTTACCATGACTACGGAAGAAAAACAAACACGTCAATGGCCGGACCGACAGTTCATAAATCTGAGAAAAAAATGAGGGACGCGAAGGAGATTTGAGCACAAATCTCACGTTTGTCAGTCCAACAATTGGGCCACACAAAGGCGACACCGTGCCTATTCGAACTCGCTCGATGTTGCACATCCTGAGCTTGGACAGACTGCTGTTTCTATTGCGCTTCTTTTTTCACATTTCAGTACACCTTCTTCTTGTTTTCATGCTAAATATGACGGGGGTGGGATAGGGATGCGATGGTGAACTCCTTCATGAGTAGCCATTCTTAGACGCCCTTCAGGCAAACTTAAGCGCACACGAAAGCCTGCCGCGATAGCTCAATTCGCGATACGGTTCAAGGAGCACCAACAGATTGTACCGAGATCATAGGTACTATACACACCTAGGTAACTATATACACGAATAACATGCCAGGGGGGTCTTAATGGACGCAAAAGTTGACGTACACATTAATAGTACTGCCTAATGGCAGATCGGCGAGGGATTCGTTCTCGAACGGCAAACAGTTCTGCGGCGTCGACCATCAGCGGTAGGTTGTTTGCAGTAGAGTGCACCAGCTACCTGTCTGAGAAGTGCAGTTGTCCTGAAACTCTGTTTACCTACCGTCGTTGTTGTGGATGCAAACTGGTTCGGGACGGCCGTGTTCAACAGCTCGTCTCTAGCTGGATATACACTCCACTGCTGGTAACAGAGTTTTTTGGAGTATGCACGCTGCTGCTGCTGCCAGCTTTTTTTTAAGTGAATGCTAGACATGTCATACATGTTGTATTTTGCAGTTTTGCCATGGTTGACGTGAAAGAGCATCGTTTCTGTACAAAGTTTTCATGTAAATTTCATTAAGTTGAGGCGAAAATTGCAGTGGATGTTGAAAATATTGGAGGCAAAGCTTTCGGTGATGTACAGACGACCTGCACGACCTCTTCCAAAACTGGTGAACATCGACTGACGATGTCAACTGCTTACAACACAAAATTTTAAGAAAGTGACGGATCTGATTCACCAACATTGTAGACAGGCCGTCGAAGACTACCGCAACGTCCTGAGAATAAGTTTTGATACATGCGAATGTATTCTGGCCAGAAGACTCTCAAAGGCCAAGTTTTATAATGATTCATCAGTCTTCTGACTGGTTTGATGTGGCCCGCCACGAATTCCTCTCCTGCGCCAAAAATCTCTTCATCGTAGAGTAACACTTGCAGCCAACATTCCCAATCACTTGCAGGATGTATTCCTTTCTCTGTCTTCCTCTACAGTTTTTAACCTCTACAGCTCGCTCTAGTACCTTGGAAGTTATTCTCTGGTTTCTTAACAGATATCCTCTCATCCTGTCCCTTTTTCCCCGCAGTGTTTCTCACATATTCCTTTTCTCTCCAAGTTTGCTCAGAACCTCAAAATTCCTTACCATTTCAGTCGCCTTATTTTCAGCATTCGTCAGTTGCGCCGCATCTCAAATGCTTCGATTCTTTTCTGTTCTGGTTTTGCACCATGCTCCATGTTTCGCTACCACATAGTTATGTGCCTCAAACATACATTCTCTGACGTTTCTTCCTTAAATTAATGCCTATGTCTGATATTAGTGTACTTCTCTTCTCCAGGAATGCCATTTACCGAAACCTACTCTACTTTTGATGTCCTCCCTGCTCCGTCAGTCATTCATTGTTTTGCTGCCTAGGTAGCAGGATACCTTAACTTCAGCTACTTCGTGACCATCAATCCTGATGTTAAGTTTCTCGCAGTTCTCGTTTCTGCTACTTCTCATTACTTTCGTCTTCCTTCGATTTACTCTCAATCCATTCTATGTACCCATTAGAATGTTCAATCCATTCGGTACATCCTGTAATCCTTCTTCACTTTTACTGAGGTTAACAACGTCGTCAGTGAATCATATCATTGATATCCTTTCACCTTGAATTATGATCCCACTTCTGAACCTTACTTTTATTTCCATCATTGTTTCTTCAATGTACAGATGTACAACCTTTTTAATCACAGGACTTCCTTCTTGGTATTCCACTTCTGTTATTCCTTTTTGGCTCCTTAATATACTATATAGTACCTTTCTCTCCCTATAGCTTCCCCTATTTTCCTCAGAACTTCAAATCTTGTACCATTTGATATTGATGATTTTTCAACTTCGACAAAGTCTGTGAACGTGTAATGATTATTCTTCAGTCATGCTTCCGTTACCAAATGCAACATCAGAACTGCCTCTCTTGTGACTTTAGCTTTTCTAAAGCCAACTAATCGTCATCTAACAGTAGATAGTTGCTAAGTTGAACGCACTTGCCACGTTTTAATCCGCAAACCTTTTTGCAAATTAATTAAATAATTCTCATGTTTTTAAACCACAACCTTTGTTACAAATTAATTAAATTCATTACATTATGTTATATTGCATAACATACTATAATTAATTCATTTAATTGTTGTTCATTAAAAACTGCCTAGTGCACTCAGTGTAGTTAGTACTATTCACTGAGATCCAAGCCAATTTGAGTTCACTAATTAAAATCTATATAGAATTAAAGAAAATTTGAGCTGAAAGTAATGGACACTAGAATTAATTTTAAAAAATAAATTGAGGCCAAAATTACCAAAAATTTCAGCAAAACCTTTCGACGCATTTTGAATGGAAACCCAGCGGTTCTTTTTCTGATGGTACTTTCTCAATTTCGTTTTAACCCAATGTGAATATTTTATTTTTGCTGAACGTTGCTGATGGACTGTGACTCTGATGCTGACCTTTCGTCCACTCCTTCTTCTGACAGCGTCGTGACAACAACTTATATAGATGGTAGAGCTGCTGACAGCAGATATTCTTGTGTTCTTCCAGACGAGCTTGAGCAGTGGACAACGATAGCGAATAATAATAATAGTGTTGGTTGGCTGAAGCAATCCTATGGCTATTCAGCAGTGCCCTGCAGGGTAAGGAAATAGTGTTCACAAATCGTTTATATAGTTGGTATTTGAGGAACGAAGTTGAGTTGAGAACAAAAATGACACGTCTCTCAGTGGTGTCCAGATCCAGCTACTAAATCCATCTAGGGAACATGGGTTTATTACGGTAGCGAGACCCTTGTGACCATACCGGATAGCGATAAATACTTCACTCAGTCGTGAGCCACTCTATGCATAGGAACTGCTACATATTTCCCGCAAGATGCCTGCTGAATAGAACATTGAATCGAATATTCAGAACAATTATAACGAATAAAATCGGAAATCGTTAGTTACTAAATTTTACAGTTTAAAAAAATCTCAGTATTCTGTGTTGTGCATCAAAGGTGAGAGTCTTCTTTCCATATATAATTATGTAGACGAATGTATCCTTCGGAAATTTATCTTTGAATATTGCACATAATTTCATAGTAGTCTTCATAGTAGTGGTAACAATATTCTTTCTGTGAGTCATGTTAATGACATAGACAGTATAGTTCATTACCTAATTAAATGGACTTATATCAACATTATCCTTCAACTCTGTAATTCGTTTAAAATCAAGAAATTTATCATCTTCCTTCAGATTATTATTTAGTTTAACCAAATTCTACATTTCTTGAGGAAATGCTTCATTTCTTCCAATTTAATGTAAATATTCTGAAGTTTAACTTGATCATACATTGAAGCATCAATCAACTGATTATCTTTTGATTAGTTTGAAGCACAACAAAAATAAAAGATAGCACATGAAATTCTATTGAATTATAGTAATTCATGATATATAGATCGAAATGTTTCTTCCCACTTAATCCTGCTGCCTCATCTGCTCCTACTTCATAGAAAGAACTGAAATTTTAAGATTTTCTAATATACTTTCTCATTGTTCAAGATAGTAATCCAGTTCATGTTTAACCCTAGGTATATGAGTTTCCATAACTTGTACTACAATTTTACCTTCCTTTGAAATTGTATATTTTATTTCAACTGCAACATTATTCTAGTCAGGCTGTATAAGATTAGCAACTCCAGCACCGAAATTCCAAGTAAAATTACAGTAAGATTTCCTTTCTAGAACTTCTTTGTACCCCCTAAAGGAACCTCCATGCAAATTCATTGGATAAAGCAGTTCATTTTTCTTTCTCTTTACTTCACCATTATTAAGTTTAGATCCTTCCATATTTATTTTATTATTAAGAGATGAGTCAAATACAAAAAAACAGGTGATGATATAAAAAGATGTGCCATTACAGACATAACTTTGTTTCCTCTCTTTATGGTTATGAAATCAAATAGCTTTGCCACATAATTCAATTAATTTTTCTCAGTTTTTCCTGCATAGGTTGTATAATCTGTACCAACAGCTCCAATAATACAAAGCTCATGCACAACTGAGCATGACTGAATGGAGCTATAAATCTTCTATAATTATGTTAATTTCTGTATCCTTGTTATGACTATTTAAATAATATTTTTTTATTTCTCAATCACAGGAAATGAGTAGAACTGAGAGCTATTATTAAATATAACAATTTATTAAACCACTTCTAAAACAAACAATATTGTAGCACCACTGAAGTAAGTAAAATTATCATTGTCTTTTGCTACAGTTAGTTCTAGTATTAAAAATTGGAATACAGGACAATGTGATTTATTAGTTATTGGTCCACCAAATTCAGCTTTAGGTCTGAACGAAACAATAAAATTATTTCATCGATGAAAATGATCAGCAGGATTCACAAATATTCCATCAACGATAGTAAAATTTATATTGATTAATTCAAGTGGAATAAATTTAGGAACATTTTTAGCAACAGCATTTTTATTATCTTCAATATTTTGCTTACTAAATCCAAACACAATTCCTGTACTATCTTTTATATCCATATGTAATTTACATTTCTCTCAATAACAATTCTGTTTGTCTTTTTTAAATAAATAAATTTTTCCAAACCTTTCAAAATATATGAACCAACAAGAATCTCTATTTTTTCTCCATCAGAATATAATTTATTATTCCTTCATATAATATTTGGAGCTAGAAATGTTGTATAAAAACCAACTAGTGCATCATTATTAAAGCTTTCATATACAGGTACAGTCAGGCTTTCTTTGAGAACAGATGACTTACTACTTAATCGAAATAGTGGATTAACTTGAGGTTAATAAAAATTATTTAATTGCATGAAAACAAACTGGGAATAAAAAAATAAGAAATCCAGAGAAGAAAGAAACATAAACATGGTAAACTTTTAACTAATTTTATTCCATGTGTTATATTAGGTCCAAGTGATTGTGGAAAAACAACATTAAGGTCTGACAATTATGTTCGATCTCTACCATGACTGAGTTGTTATAAGATAAATCAGCTGAATGTTAGTCCAAAAAATTTAGACCAACTAAATATCAAGAATTTATAAATATGTATAAAAAAGTTGAAGACAAAAATAATGAGAAGATTACTATGTTTATTGGAACTGATGATGAAATTAGATCAATGTGAAAATAATTCATTTGTAGTATTCAGTGATGCAAGTCATGAAAATTAATATGTAGTTAGAGAATATTTTATTAGAAGAAGAACTAAAGGAACATATTGTTTTTATTTATCTCACACATAAAAACACAATTAGCTAGCAATAGTCTAAACTTTTTAAATATTTTTAATCAATTGATGATCTTCTAGAAATTTTTAGTAAATGTTGGAGGGATCAGTTTGGATATTGTACATCAGATGTGGCTAAGAAATCAAATGGAATATTATGAGAAAGGTTTCCATATAAAATGAGTTCCTTGAAGGCTGATTTCAACTATCTATTAGAAAACAAATTCGGTTTGTATTTCGCATGACTATATAAAAGAAGTTAAAGAACATTTTGACCATATAATAGAATACGAAAAATTAGAAATCTGCAAATTGTTCATGGTATAGTGAAGACACTAGGGTCAGGTACATGTGGTTGCTTCTTTGTTTTGAGATGTGTAAAAGCAGAACGTATTAGCCTATTAATTTTCATAAATCCATACATAAAAAATAAATTTATTTCATAGCTTTTATCCTTAGTAAATGTTTCCGAAATTGTTATACAAGCAAATTGTTACAGGAAAAGACTGACGAATGACATGAGGATTCAAATTTTGAAAAAAAAATACAGAGAACATAATATGAGAAAACATGAACTAAAACATACCAAAAGCACCCAATGTAGCTACTTACCACTTCTAAACACGCTTGACCTTTCTTCCATTTTTCTGTACATCATTCTTGTTGGCAGCTTGCATGTGTAAGCTGTGAAGCTGTTTGTGTGATAAATCTCACACTTGTCAGACCCTATAGTCTTCAGGGATGTGTGGATGGTACATTTCTGGAAGTTAGACACTACATCGACAGATTCATACATTTTACATACCAAAACCATTAATAGATTTGTTGCCACTTCTTAGAATGACTTTACAAATTCTAATGGAGATTTATGTATTGTTTTTGTCTTATTTGATCCTTTAATTACAAAGTCCTTAAAATTTTGATTATAATACTGAATGCACCATCTCTTTTAAATCGGCTCGTGTTTCTCTTTCTATCACACCATACAAAATTCCACGTCATAGAGTCGTTCAGTATACTCTCTCCACTATCTGCTCTCTCCTCTCCATTTAATGGTGGAATTTCTGTTGCACTTTTGATGCTACTTCTAATTTCACCGAGTGTTGTATTGACTATCCTGTCAGTCCTCCAAAAAAACCATTCATTTTTTGATTTCTCCACATTTTTCATGCACTCATTTCATCTTAGCTCCCCTGCACTTCCTATTTATTTCATTCCTTCGCTACTTGTGTTTCTGTACTCCTGATTTCCATTGAACATTTTTGTACTTCCTTCTCTCACCGATCTACTGAAGTATTTCTTCTGTTACCCATGGTTTCTTCATATTTACCTTCTTTAGACTTTTGTTTTTCTCTGAAAATTCTGTGATTATCTTTGCTGTAAATAAATGTTCCTCTTCGACTGAACTGTCTACTGAGCTATTCCTTATCGCAGTGTCTTCATCCTTGAAGTGCTTAAAGTGTATCTCTTCATTCTTTAGTACTTCCATATCCTACTTCTTTGCATATTGATTCTTGCTGACTTATCGCATTAACTTCAGCCTACATAAGTTATTCATGTATACTGCAGTGATCGTAAAGAGTTCGTTACCACTGGTCAGACGATAAATACAGAGTTCTACTGCGATGTTATAAGATGTATGGTGGAAGATGGGAGGATAATACGTGAGCAAAAGTGGTGTGCGGTTGACTCGATGGTCCACCATGACAATGCTTGACTACATACAGCCTACACTGTTCTGCTGCATGTGACTTCTTCCTGATCTCTTACGTGAAAATCACATTGAACAGGCGAAGATTTGATACACTGGACAGCATTCAATTGGGATCGGTTAAGTTAACTACTTTGACGGTGAGGGCCCAGAATGAGTCCTAAGCTAAACATAATAATTTTAATTATATATTTTGAGAAGTTTTGGATACCATATTGTATATTGGTACTCAGAATCATGTTGCTCCTATACTTGTCAAACCGATTTGCAGTGCAGGACCAAGTCGCGTTCCACACACATTACACACCAAACTATCCGCATGCCATGGTGACAGGTTATAATACAATTTTGCAAGAGTGTGGTATTACTTAATATGAATTAATCTAGATTCTGGCATGGAAAAGATTCTAGAAATTCGTATGGTGAATCTACTGTAGTTGCTTCAACTTTTCTACTAGAAAATGGTTATATAATATGTTTATTGATATGGTGCTTATCTGTAGAATGCATAATTTATTTGCTCTGTGCATACTGACGATTAAGGGACTTTTACACTGGACTCATTCCGTTTTTTATATACAAATGCTCTTTTGTGTTTTTTGCACTGTAAATATATTATTCTTAAAATATATACACATTTTTCTTTTGACAGTTCAACGTACGTTTTTCCTTATGAATTGGATATACAGTTTGCTGAAAGTGTTCATCACCCCCTTTTTTTTTACATATTTTGAAGTGGAAAAATTATCCCAACTCTCCCTACGTCACCTGCTCACATTGCACCACACCGCACTCCCCCTCCACCCAGCTCCACATAATTCCTATTGCCCATTCACACACTCTCCTTCATATCGCTCACATCTCTGCTCAACTAACAACTCTTTTCTAATTTACACACTCTCTCCTTCTCACTGTTTCTTCACTCTGTCTCACTCTCCAAATCTACCATCTCTCTCTCTCGCTCTCTCTCTCTCACTCTCTTTCTCTCTCTCTCTCTCTCTCTCTCTCTCTTTCTGTCTCTCTCTCTCTCTCTCTCTCTCTCACACACACACACACACACACACACACACATGATTACGATAGTATACTTCGAACAATACATTCACAAGGTTGTAAGTACTCACCACTTACAAGAGAAACAAACGAACATAGAAAAGTACATTACTGAATGAAAAAAGTTTAAATCACAGAAAAAATTTCTATGAAGACAACATCTGTAATTTTTTGTAAAACTGAACTGAAAATAAGGCAAATGCAGCTGAAGGAAACAGCATTTTCATAAAAGCCTGTAAGAAGGGTGAAAATGCATCAAGCATTTTTCTACTTGAGCATCTGGTAATACGAGTCATAATCACTTTCTGGCATGTGAATAATCGCATGAAAGAACCGAAATTTGCTTTCTCGTCTCCAAACGGTTATCCATTAAAAGGAACGGTCGCGCTATCCTGAACTGTGCTTGACTGAAGATACGCCAGAAAAGTTGGACACCGAGTTCGTATTTTGGGATTTGAGTTTGCACGTCAGGCTTGGGAGGTGAGCTTGTCAGTTCAGTTTTGGCACCTCATCAATCTGACATTGTGCGTATATGAGATTTAACTGATGTGTAATCTTTGCATTGTGAATGTGAGAAGTGCGGTGGCTCTTGTTGCATCAACGTAAAAACTTTTTCTGGGATTCCAAAAAATTGCGGAATCTTCTGTAAATTTAGATTATGCTTGATCCTTAATTCAGTGACGATGGGTGTAATCAACAAACCTGCGACCATGCGCGTTCTTCTACTAGGGGGTCACAGCTACTACACGACGGAAGTTGAGGGACAGAACTTTTGCGACGTATGTCTGAAGTGTACTTGTCCTACCACTACACGCAAGAGTTCCGTTAGTGTGTCCACATCGCAACGTCTTCGAAAGCAATTCTGGAAGGAGGTGTTGCAAACATCTGCTAACAACAAAAGAAGAACTTGTCGCATTTAGAATATACAAAAAACAGCTATACACACGGTAAGTACTTTGATGTTGCAAACCTCTGATAGTAACAAAAGAAAAATTCCTTCGATGTCACCAAATGGAAAGAAAGAGCAACAATGACGATAAGTGGTATGTGCACGAATGTTATAAAGAATAACTATTTTTAATATGTAAACACCCGAACGTATAGCCGTTTTATGACTTCTGTGCTGATAGAATGACGGCTGACGATTCTCTGTGCATCTCTGTGCATTAAAGGAAAACCTGTCTGGTGTAACACACTTAAGTGCAGTACCCTCAAGACCAGTAAAGAAACAATACTTTGCAAAACTATGGTAATTCAGGTTCGCCTGTTATGCAAACTACTGTTGTTTATAGAGGACGAAACATGTTAAGGTAAAGTCGTGCCCTCATCGATGAGTAACTTTATTCGGTTCTGTAATGTGCAAACGTGTTTTAAATACTAATTATTCTAAGGAGATGACGACTAAAACAGTTTGTCACTGTTGTAATTTTTGTTTTATTTTCTACACGGTTATGTTTTGTTGTACACTGACGGAAAAGGAATGGCAACACCAAAAGACAGTTAATGCACAGAAATAAAATTTCGGGAATAAATTTGTCTAAACAACATATTTAAGTGATTAACATTGGAAGATCACAGGTTAACGTAAGCACGAGATAAGCCACTTTAAATGTGAAATGCTGGTATATTAATAACCGATGTAACTGATATTGTTGAATGCAAGTATGCAAACGTGCATGCAGTACGCTGTACAAATGTCGAATGTCAGTTTCTGTGATAGAATTACATGCCCGTTGCACTTGGTCGTTTAACGTATGGACGGTTTATGTGCTTGTGGAGGACGCTGGAGTTGTCACCCGAAGATATTCCACGTGTTCTCGGTTGGAGACAGATTTGTGATCGAGCAGTCCAAGGCTGCATGTCGACGCTCTGTAGAGCATGCTGGGTTATAACAGCGAAAGGTGGGTGAATGACAGCGTGGCAGGTCGAATCACCAAACTGACGTAGAGGTTTGCCATCAGACTGCGTGGGATAGTCATAAATGTGCTCATACAAAATAGCACCGTGGACAATAACTTCATATGTACACTATGTGAGCAAAAGTATCCGGACACCTGGCCGAAAATCACGTACAAGTTCGTGGCGCCCTCCATCGGCAATGCTAGAATTCCATATGGTGTTGGCCACCCTTAGTCTTGAGGCGGCCGCGGTGGTCTAGCGGTTCTAGGCGCTCAGTCCGGAACCGCGCTACTGCTACGGTCGCAGGTTCGAATCCTACCTCGGGCATGGATGTGTGTGTGATGTCCTTAGGTTAGTTAGGTTTAAGTAATTCTAGGGGACTGATGACCACAGCAGTTGAGTCACATAGTGCTCAGAGCCATTTGAACCATATGAACCTTAGTCTTCATAACAGCTTCCACTCGCGCAGGCATACGTGCAATCAGGTGCTGGAAGCTTTCTTGGGGAATGGCAGTCCCTTCTCCACAGAGTGCTGCACTGAGGAGAGGTATCGGTGTAGGTCTGTGAGGCCTGGCACGAAGTCGGCGTTCCAAAACATTTCAAAGGTGTTGTACAGGATTCAGGTCAGGACTCTGTGCAGGTCAGTCGGTTGCAGGGATGTCATTGTCGCGTAACCACTCAGCCACATGCCGTGCATTATGAACAGGTGCTCGATCATGTAGAAAGATGCAATCGCCGTCCTCGAATTTCTCCTCAAAAGTGGGGAGCAAGAAGCTGCTTGAAACATCAATGTAGTGCCACGCAAGAAACAGGGTGTGCAAGCCCCCTACATGGGAAACACGACCACGCCATAACACTACCGCCTCCGAATTTTATTGTTGGCACTACACACGCCGGCATATGACGTTCATCGGTCATTTGCCACACACACTCTACCATCGGATCGCCACATTATGTACCGTGATTTGTTACTCCACACAACGTTTTTGCACTGTTCAGTCGTCCAATGTTTACGCTCCTTACACCAATCGAGGTTTCGTTTGACATTTACGGGCGTGATGTGTGCCTTATGAGCAGCCGCTCGACCATGATATCCAAGGTTTATCACCTCCCGCCTAAGTGTCATAGTACTAGCAGTGGATCCTGATGCAGTTTGAAATTCCTGTGTGACGGTCTGAATAGATGTCTGCCTATTACACATTACGACCATTTTGAACTGTCGGCGGTTTCTGTCAGTCTACAGACGATGTTGGCCTTTATGCTTTTTGTGCTGTACGTGTCCCTTCACATTTCCAAGTCACTATCACATCGGAAAAAATGACCCTAGGGGTGTTTAAAGTGCGGAAATCTCGCGTACAGACGTATGATGCAAGTGACACCCAATCACCTGACCATGTTCGAAGTCCGACAGTTCCGCGTAGCGTCCCATTCTGCTCTGTCACGATGTCTAATGACTACTGAGATCGCTAATGTGGAGTACCTGGCAGTAGGTGGCTGCACAATATACCTAATATGAGAAACGTATATTCTTGGGGTTGACGAATACCTTTGATCACATATTGTAGGTTCAGTGTGTGTAGCACGCAGACAGGTTGATTCCCGGCATCTACTAACCAATACACGGCCATCACTGGCACCGATGCGGTACCAGGCTTTCTATATGAGCTCTAGCTTGACGACACTGAAGTAACAGATGGTAGTGATTTGTGGTCAATGGAATGCTCGCTACAGAGCATCTGGCTCGAACTTGCGCTGTAAGTAACCAATTTGCAACAGTTCTTTGTGTCACTACTGTGCCAACCGCTGCTCAAATTGCTGCTGCAGATGCAGTACGATGCGCCAGAGCCATTCGCCGAATATGACAATCTCCCCTCTCGGTAGTACCACATGGCCGTCCGGAGCCCAGTCTTCTCGCGATAGTACATTCCCATGGCCACCTCTGCTACCAACTACATACTCCACTCTTTGTGCAGTTTTGCAGAAGGAATATCCACCTTCTACTAGCCCTATTACAAGGTGTCGTTCAAACCGATTGAGACGTTGATAATGATGTCTTGGTCGATTTAAAAGCATTCTTGACTAACGTCAACTTACCAAGTCCAATATGAAATGTAACTAACGCTCAAGACCGTTATGGAATGTATTTAAAGCACTCCTGATCTGGATCATTAGAGTGACGCTATTAGCGCAACTCTTATGCTACTGCCGCGAAATTTGAACAGACTTCGTGCATCGGATGTAGGAACACGATTACGAACTTCCGTTTAAGTTGCACATCTCCTTCTTAGTGCAGAGAATTTTTTTTTTTTTTTTCGTCAGTATGTTAATGCACACTGGCAGCTGGTTGCATACGACCAAATGGTGCTACCTTTACTTTATCTATTAATGAAATTTCCTCCTTTTGAGCCAAATATCCCAGCACTTCATATACATTCTACTATGTTCTGAAAATGCACACCGGAACATAACACCAGGTTTGAGGATGTCCACTAACAAGTTACACAATGCACGATGTCTATGTTCCTGCTTTTCGTGTAGTACCTGTCAATGTTCACTTGGTTTTGTGTTAGTGTTACGTCCAACTTGAACGTTATGTACTTTCACTCTCCTTTTGTTAATGACCTGCAGTTATATAAATTTACGATTCCATTCTCAAACGATGTTAAAATTGTGATATCATAAACTACGTTTCCAAGCAAATACACTGAAGCGCCAAGGAAAGTAGTATATGCATGCGTATTCAAATACGGAGATGTGTAAACAGACTTCATACGGTGCTGCGGTCGACAACTCCTATATACACTCCTGGAAATGGAAAAAAGAACATATTGACACCGGTGTGTCAGACCCACCATACTTGCTCCGGACACTGCGAGAGGGCTGTACAAGCAATGATCACACGCACGGCACAGCGGACACAGCAGGAACCGCGGTGTTGGCCGTCGAATGGCGCTAGCTGCGCAGCATTTGTGCACCGCCGCCGTCAGTGTCAACCAGTTTGCCGTGGCATACGGAGCCCCATCGCAGTCTTTAACACTGGTAGCATGCCGCGACAGCGTGGACATGAACCGTATGTGCAGGTGACGGACTTTGAGCGAGGGCGTATAGTGGGCATGCGGGAGGCCGGATGGACGTACCGCCGAATTGCTCAACACGTGGGTCGTGAGGTCTCCACAGTACATCGATGTTGTCGCCAGTGGTCGGCGGAAGGTGCACGTGCCCGTCGACCTGGGACCGGACCGCAGCGACGCACGGATGCACGCCAAGACCGTAGGATCCTACGCTGTGCCGTAGGGGACCGCACCGCCACTTCCCAGCAAATTAGGGACACTGTTGCTCCTGGGGTATCGGCGAGGACCATTCGCAACCGTCTCCATGAAGCTGGGCTACGGTCCTGCACACCGTTAGGCCGTCTTCCGCTCACGCCCCAACATCGTGCAGCCCGCCTCCAGTGGTGTCGCGACAGGCGTGAATGGAGGGACGAATGGAGACGTGTCGTCTTCAGCAGTGAGAGTCGCTTCTGCCTTGGTGCCAATGATGGTCGTATGCGTGTTTGGCGCCGTGCAGGTGAGCGCCACAATCAGGACTGCATACGACCGAGGCACACAGGGCCAACACCCGGCATCATGGTGTCGGGAGCGATCTCCTACACTGGCCGTACACCTCTGGTGATCGTCGAGGGGACACTGAATAGTGCACGGTACATCCAAACCGTCATCGAACCCATCGTTCTACCATTCCTAGACCGGCAAGGGAACTTGCTGTTCCAACAGGACAATGCACGTCCGCATGTATCCCGTGCCACCCAACGCCATCTAGAAGGTGTAAGTCCACTACCCTGGCCAGCAAGATCTCCGGATCTGTCCCCCATTGAGCATGTTTGGGACTGGATGAAGCGTCGTCTCACGCGGTCTGCACGTCCAGCACGAACGCTGGTCCAACTGAGGCGCCAGGTGGAAATCGCATGGCAAGCCGTTCCACAGGACTACATCCAGCATCTCTACGATCGTCTCCATGGGAGAATAGCAGCCTGCATTGCTGCGAAAGGTGGATATACAATGTACTAGTGCCGACATTGTGCATGCTCTGTTGCCTGTGTCTATGTGCCTGTGGTTCTGTCAGTGTGATCATGTGATGTATCTGACCCCAGGAATGTGTCAATAAAGTTTCCCCTTCCTGGGACAATGAATTCACGGTGTTCTTATTTCAATTTCCAGGAGTGTAAGACAAGTGTCTGGCGCGGTTGGGGCCGGAAGAAAATGCTGCAACAACGGAACCAACGACGGATGGACACAATCGCTCACTGTGACAGAAGTGTAACCCTTCTGCAAATTGTTGCAGATATCAATGCTGGACCATCAACAAGTGTCAGAGTGCAAACCATTCAACGAACAATCATTGATATGGGCTTTCGGAAGCGAAGACCCACCCTTGTACCCTTGATGAGTGCACGACATAAGGCCTTACACCTCTCCTGGGCCCATCAATTCTAACACTGATCATGGCTGTTGGTGACTGGAATCATGTTGCTTGGTCGGACGAGTCCCGCTTGAAATTGTATCCAGCGGATGGACGTGTACGTCTATGAAGACATTCTTATGAGTCCATGGACCCTGGAAGTCAGCAGGGGACTGTTCAACCTGGTGGAGGCTCTGTAATGGTTTGGTGCGTGTGAACTTTGAGTGATATGGGACCCCTGATCCGACTCTGAGAAGTGACACTACGTAAGCATTGTGTCTGATCACCTGAGTCCATCATGGCCATTGTACATTCCGACTGTCTTGGACAATTCCAGAAGGACAAAGCGACATCTCACACGTTCAGAGTTGCTACAGAGTGGCACCAGGAACACTATTCTGTGTTTAAACACGTCCGCTGGCCACCGAACTTCCCAGACATGAACATTATTGAGCATATCTGGAATGTCTTGCAACGTGCTGTTTAGATGAGATCTCCATTCCCTCGTACTCTTCCGAATTTACGATCAGGCCTGCAGGCTTCATGGTGTCAGTTCCCTCCATCACTACTTCAGACATTAGTGGAGTCGATGCCATGTCTGGTTGTGGCACTTCTGTGTGCTCGCGGGGGCCCTACACGATATCAGGCAGATATACCAGTTTCTTTGACTCTTCAGTGTATATTACTGATACAAGTTCGTCGTCTTCCACTGCTGGTGTCATTTTGGATAAAATAATTTTTAGTGTTGGTCCAAGTCATTGTAAACTACTAAAACAACTAAATTGACGATGTTTAGACCTACTTGCTGTGGTTTTTCTAGAGTGGTTCACTGTTGAACCACCCTGAAGAGGACCGCAGCAAGTCGGTCGCAACGTCGGCAGTGTAGTTTACAATCACGCCGCTCAATACCCAAAATTATTTGTTTAAAATGTTGTTATTGTAACATCGCTATTTATGCTCAGGGAATTGTTCCGTCATCCAGAACGCTGTGTATCACAGGTTTTCTGGCAACCGTGCTGTGGCGGCCACTCCCGCATACCTGCCGCAAGCGAGCTCGGTCGAACAGGCTCGGGCGGATTTCCCCTGAGGTTGGTGTGGGCGGGCGTCGCAGTTGTACACACGGCGCTCCAGGCGCAATATCCCACCCGCCGTCGCCAGAGTTGGTGCAAGCGGTTTACCCAGCGCAAGAGGAAACGGTAACTATTTTGCGTTGTGTATGTTATATCCAATGATTGACTGTCGGAAGACTGGAAATCTCTTAAAGTTTGTGGAACGTACGCATCATTTTCATAGTTCACCCTAGAATTAACTGTCAGTCTACAGTCAACCAAGTTCTGCAGCGTACTTCAGCGAATTTATGGAACTTCCAATAATGGTTTTTCAGTAGGCGGTAGAGTGTTTCATCGTGTGAATTTTCAACAGGGCATTTCCCTTTCAATAAATGTGAAGTTGTTGTTTTGATTTATTAAATGGATTCAGATTGCGTCCGACCAATATTAACATAGCTCACAGAAGTCTAAGTTGTTTCCAAACATTGATCTTAGCAAATAATGGCAATAACAGAAAAATGGTTCAAATGGCTCTACGCACTATGGGACTTAACATTTGATGTCATCAGTCCCCTAGACTTAGCACTACGTAAACCTAACTAACCTAAGGACATCACACACATCCATGCCCGAGGCAGGATTCGAACCTGCGACCGCAGCTGCCGCGTGGCTCCAAACTGAAGCGCCTAGAACCGCTCTACCACCGAGGCCGTCTGGCAATAACAGACACAGAGAACATTCAGTTGAATGTTTCCTTAAATCTAGAGCCATAAGTAGAGAGAGGATTTTGACGTATTTCGACTTCATTCTAGTTGTGATTTCTCCAAAGCTCTGGTCTACCTCTGGCCCTTATTCGAGCGGTTACGCGACTGAGCATTGACTGACAAGGCTATTCGATGGTGTCCTTAGGGATATAATTCTAAATTCTGTCCAATTGGCCGTTAGATCGTCAAAAGCCGCAGATTCTGGGGGGCCCTGTCCATAATGCACCAAACGTTCTCAGCTGGAGTAGGGAACCAGTGACCTCGCTGGCCGAGACACGATTTGGGAAGCATGGAGACAAGCAGTAATAACTGTATCATTTCCCCGGGGGCCTTGTCTTGCTGACGTATAAGGCGCTGGTGTATTACCATCAACCGGCCAATGTAATCGAGTGGTTCTAGGCGCTTCAGTCTGGAACCGCGCGACCGCTACGTACGCATGTTCGAATCCTGCCTCGGGTATGGATGTGTGTGCTCTCCTTAGGTTAGTTAGGTTTAAGTAGTTCTAAGTTCTAGGGGACTGATGACCTCAGATGTTGAGTCCCATAGTGCTCAGAGCCATTTTGTCTTGCCATCAGGGGCAACAAAACATGGTGTCAAATATTGTGCCTTAAGGATACCGCTGATAACAGCCATGGGGGTCTTGCTATGACATTAAAAGGCACATCAGATCATAACTCTCGGTTGTCGGGAAGTATGGCGAGCGTCAATGAGGTTGGTAACCCATTGCAGCCCTGGGCCTCTCCAGACACGTCTTCGCTGATCAACGTGGCTCACTTCGAAGCGAACCTCGTCACTGGAAACAGCTCCACTTCAGTCAAATGAGGTTCAAATCCGATGACATGTCTCAAGACGTCCCGAACACCGGCCGGATTTTGACAATTTAACATGCTACTTGGATAGAAATTTGAACGATATTCCTCCAGAGGACATCCAACGGCTCCATAATTCAATGATAAGCCGAATAAATGCTTGCATAAGGGCCTGAGGTGGACCAGTGCATTACTGACTTGCTCAATTCATGAAGCTCTTTCTCTTGAATAGATCATCCAGTTTTTTTTAAAATTGCTCTCATTTGTTTTTCTGTAGACGTACATCACATTTACCGATTTCCGTCCTATTCAGATAATTCATTCGTCGTGTGTCAATTCATTTGCCTTACAGTGGATAAAGCACTGAGAAAGGAAACAGGAGAGCCAACACGTTGAACAATAAAACACACTACAGCAAGGCAGATAATGAAATCTACCGATAGGATCAATGCCACTCATCCCAGGCAGCTGCATGGTGGAAGAGACCGAGGAGAAGGACTCTTACTCATCACCTTGCCTCATCCCTCACAAGTAATTTTCTGCGCTATGTACTGAGTACAGGATGTATCATAATAACGAAAAGCGACACTGGTTAAAATTTACGATCGAAGAAAAAATATTCCAATAAACGTGGATCCCCAAATGAGTCATTTTCGAAGATCACAATGAATGTATTTGAAATATAAGCTTTCCCATTGTGCCTCATTAAAATGGACTTTAATTTCAGTCATAGCCTACCATAACAAGAAATTCATTACTGCTTACTGCACTAGCGTAGTTCTTAAAGGTGTTACACGAGTCACTGTTGTAGCTGGACGCTATACCACATTCGTCTCTGCAGTTAGTTATCAATTCTTTCGACGACTCCAGAATAGGTAGTAAATCACGACAATCCTACATTTCTCTGCTACTAATACTTCAACCCTGTCAACGGACTTGCTCCATTTTATTTTTGAGACGACTCCAGACAGAAACATCTGGAGCATTGAGCTCAGCTGGTCTTTCGGTTGTAATTACGGTGCACCCTTTTTCTTACAACGTACACACCTTATTCACCACCCACTGGATTGGATGCTTTAAGTGGTTAACAGAATTAGAGTGGGATGCAAAGGACTTCGTTGTTCATCTCCTTCTTAATGCTGATGTGAGGAAGAAGTGAAGAAAGAAATGCTTTCACCATCTCAAGAAACAGTAGTATACCATGGCATCTCTATCGTGTTATTTTCAGTTGATTGTGAAAGATATTGCATTAAGAGGAAAACTAAATAGGAATTGTACCCATTTAATGGACATCCTATGCCCTTCCTACAAAACTTAGTACAGGCAGTGAACGCAAAAATGGACATGAAAATGGACATTCAATGAAAAATGATCAATCACCGTGACGAATCGTTGCCAACGATTATCATTGCCTCTGAGAACTATTCATATTACGAGGGAAAACCTAAAATTTAGGTCTCCTATTTTTTTATATGTACATAACCCTGTTTATTTCTACAATGTTTTATATCAGTTTACAGTTTAAATATTTAGCTATTTTTCAACATAATCACCATTTCTTTCGATGCATGTTTGTAGACGCTGTGGCAGTTTTTGTATGACCATGTCATACCACGTCGCCGCCATTCTGTTCAGAAAGTTATGAACCTCTTCTTTCACCTCGTCGTCGGAGCTGAATCACTGAGACCACAATTAACGCTGACAGGTACTGTGAGACTCTGAAAAAACTCAAAAGGGCAATTCAGAACCGGAGAAGAGGCACGTTGAGCAAGGGCGTACACATTCTCCATGACAACGCTCGCCCACACATCGTTCGGCAAACCGTTGCTCTCCTGCAACAGTATCAGTGGAACATATTCACCCACCCACCCTATAGTCCTGACTTGGCGCCCAGTGACTATCACCTGCTCCCTAGGTTAAAAGAACATTTGGCCGGAAAGCGATTCAGCTCCGACGACGAGCTGAAAGAAGACGTTCATAACTTTGTGAACAGCATGGCGGCGAGCTGGTATGACATGGGCATACAGAAACTGCCACAGCGTCTACAAAAACGCACCGACAGTAATGGTGATTTTGTCGAGAAATAGCTAAACGTTCAAGTTGTAAACTAACGTAAACCATTGTAGAAATCAACAGGTCCATGTACTTATAAAAAATTGGAGATCTTACTTATGGGATTACCCTCGTATCAGCTTCACTGTACACTGGAATCACCGTGATTCATACCTAATTTTGTTTTCACTGTTAACGTATTTTTCTTTTACAGGAAAGTTTTTCTTGCCATTCCCGGTGTACAGTCTACATCCTCTTCATTTTGTCACAGATAAGTGAGTGACAAAAGTGTACCTAATTATGGCATCTCATTTCCTGCTCTAATTCCCTAGCATCATCTGACGAACTAGTATCCATTACAATTTTTATTATTTCCATTTGTCTTTTTTTCTTCAAGATGTTATACATTGCTTTAAACTGATCGAAATGCTCTGCCATTCCTGACGGCATTGCAATTTAATTTATATCCCTAAAGTTTGATGTCTTCTCCCTCTTTTTACGTCTTTTCTTCTTGGTTCCCTTTATTTGTTGCTGCCTATATAGATTGAATATCATTTCATATCTGAACGCCAAAGGCAAAACTGATCTTACTAAACAACTTGGAGGGTACGTGTATCGAAGTTAAACCGCCATATATAGTTCTTCTAGTTTTACGTAGGGCTCTTGACAATATCCAGATTAGTGCTTCAAGAGTCTAAGGACATGATGTAAGCCAATAGCTGCAGTGAAATATGGTTGTAGCCTTTCCCGCGTATTATCCAGGGTGTTACTAGAGATTCGAAGTTTGTCGGTCTCTCTTCACAGCGAAAGTTACGTCTTTCACTCTTCGCGGCGAGAGCGGCAGATAACCTAGTGGCGTCACACGTCGTTTGTCAGTGACACGAACTTGACAAAGATGGGAGTGAACTACGTCACACAGCGAAGGGAGCTTGGAAGGAAGTGCTGGAAGCGCCTTCTCATGTGTGGGACGTTTCCTGGTCTCCGTCGCGCAGCGGGAATAGCTGCGAGCCGGCTGAGGCAGCCCGCGGTGTTTGACGAACCTCTCGGCGGAGGCGGATATTGCTCTCGCGGGGCGGCGGCTGCTCTGAGCGGGAAAGACCGCGAAGCCCCGCGTCGTTTCTCCGCGCCGCGCCTCTGCGCTGGAAGCCGTTATTTATTGCGGCGCTTTGTGCATGGCTGGCTTATCGGATCGCGCTGCGCGCAAAATAACCTGCGCCCACGGGAAACTGGGTCACTGCGGCCTGCGACATGCATCCCCCGTGAGCTTCATCTTGCGCTTCCTTTGTGGCGCCAGAGCAGTGAACGAGCCACCCCTCCCACTTCTCTTTCTTGCAACAGACAAATGATAGTTTACCCCGTCCTCCGCCCCTTCCTTCGCGCCGCCAAACACACAAGGCTGTATGTGTCGAGGCTGTCCATTCGGCGTCTTCTCATCGTGGTTCGGCAAGCATGCAGACGCGGAAGTGTTAAGACGTGCTACGCGGTCGCTCTTCCGTGTGACGCTTGTGTTTACCTACCAATGCACGCGCGTAACAGCTTTCGTTTGGTACGGTTTTCTGTTAGGCACATTAACACCTGACATTACTATCGGTGACGGCAAGCCCCGCCATGTATGGTGGGTCGTATGGAGAAGGGGGTGGTGACTTCGACGCCCCTTTGGGACAACATCAACAACAACCACCTGCCCTGCGGCTACATCCAGGTGCAGCACCCGTACCAGCTCCTCCAGGAACTACATTGGAGCCCGCATCTCGTGGTCGTGTGGTAGCGTTCTCGCTTCCCACGCCCAGGGTCCCAGGTTCGATTACCAGCGGGGTCAGGGATTTTCTCTGCCTCGTGATGGTTGGGTGTTGTGCGATGTCCTTAGGTTAGTTAGGTTTACGTAGTTCTAAGTTCTAGGGGACTGATTACCGTAGATGTTAAGTCCCATAGTGCTCAGAGCCATTTTTGAACTACATTGGACAACAAGACGGCTGTGGTCAGCCACTCGTTAGCAGTTGTTCGGGGAGATTCTGGAATACAGCCGGCAGACGACCATATGGATTTATCGGAACAGGATTCCTTCAGCTTCTCCGCTACGAGAAACAAGCGAGAAAGTGAGGTCAGTCTGGATTTAAGAATTCCAAAACCTTCATAGCAGACGCTAATCAACTCTTACCTGTAACTGACGTTGTAAATGTAGGTGACCCCCCTGTAGCAACTGCTTCTGGGCTCACTCCTAACCAACATGATGCAACTAACACCGCTCCTGTGGGACCTGCACCTACTCCGAGGTCTCTCAACTTTTACAAACGTACAGATAGGGGACCATTCGTAGTTTACATGGAATTTTTGGACAAAAACTTAGGCCGCTTGCACCCTATGGCACTAGGGAAATTATTGCATATTTCCTTGCCAGAAGTGGAAAATTCTATCCTTAACATCTCTTCAGCAGGAAAAACAAAAGTTAAGTTGGAACTGAAAACCCCAGACAAGGCTAGTTACGAGTGAGGTATTAAAGTCAAAAAATGTAGAAGTTTACATTCCTTCCTTTGTTGTCCATAAGCTGGGAGTAATCAGGAAAGTAGACACCAACCTTGAAGAAGCGGAGATTTTGGAAGTCGTACAATCTCCCTTCCCTGTTGTAGGCGTTCGGAAGTTTACGACGAGATATGGTAAAGACCAAATCGTTAAATTGCAGACCTGTTTATTAACCTACGACTCTCAAACCTTACCGGAAGCCGTGTCTATTCACTGAACAAGATGTCCCATAGACCTTTACGTACCAACTGTCAGGCAGTGCTTTAATTGTCTTCGTTACGGGTACATCAGCAAACAATGTCGATCTCAGATGAGATGCATTATATGTAGTGGTCCACATAATGTTGAATCCTGTGTCTCACCTATCACTATTTGCGCTAGTTTCGGGGGACAACACGCATCCACGGACCGTTCCTGCCCGGAATACCATATACGGCGACGAGCTCAGGAATTAGCTACGTTCAACAACATTGACTTCAGGGATGCGCTGTCTATTGCTCGTGTGCCAACCTATGCATCTGTCACCGGGTTCAACAACATCAGTTGCCGGCTCCGATCATTCCTGCTCCAACAAATTTGAGCTCTCCGGACTTTCAAAACCTACAACTCTTCCCGCCGCTGCCCGCCGCAAACATGCAGAGTCAACAACGCGGAAGTGAGGACGCAACTCAGTGTGCAACTGTGCCCCAGCAGACACACCTCGCTCACCGGCCTACCCGGCGGCAGGCGCAAGTAAACAAGCAAAGTAAAGTTCGTGAGTGGTCTCAGTACCGCTGCCTGTTATATCCAATGCAACATTCATTCACTCCTATCAGCCAAAATCCATACCAGACTGCTGCTCACAGATTAGCAACCCCACAAGCGCTGAATCAACGACAGCCTCAAGGTCATGCTGAACTTATAGATAATATAATAAATGTGATTGATATTGTCATGCAAAACATGAGACAAAATAGTGCTATGAACAATTCCAATATCCGGCACCTCATTAGTGGCATATTTCAATCTCTCTCTCCCTAAATTATGGCAGCTTTAAAACTATTGAAGAGGAATGCGAGATCGGCTAATTCTAATAGAGAAAGCTTGCAACGAGAACTGTTCGTAAGTCAGTCTGATATCGTTCTGTTATGTGATACTTGGTTGAAATTCGAACGAACTGTTCGCTTTCAAAATTATTCTATAGTAAGGGAAGACCGTCTGAATGACTGGGGCGACGTAGCTATACTGGTAAACACTTCGCTGCCGCATCGACCACACCCGTTACACGTACCTGTCACCAACCTTGAATTAGTTGCTGTGGAGATACGAACTGCCCACAAAACCTTTACAGTTGTCTCGTTGTATAAAGCTCCCCACCACAGTATCGTGGAAGATGACTGGAGACAATTAATAAGTCAGCTTCGCCCTCCCTTTATCGTAGCTGGAGACATGAATGCCCACCATGCAGCGTGGGGAGGAGACGTGACAGACAGGAACGGCAGGACCTTGATAAGCGTTATAGAAGATAATAACCTAGTGATACTCAACGATGGCTCTCCTACTATGATAACTTCACCTCTCCGTAGACCCTCCGCAGTTGATGTAACTCTTTGCACCCCCTGCTTTACTGAAATATCTAATTGATGCGTTAAAAAGGATTCAATGGGATCCGATCATCTCCCAATAGAGATTCACATTAACATCAACGTCGATACTACGCACATCTGTTACTCTAATAGTACGTAGAAAATCAAGGAATCCAATTGGGCCTCTTATAAGGAAACGGTTTGGCGGGCAATCGCAAATACGAGACGAAGATGCATACCCAGTTTTACTCAATGCTATGAACGTCGTAGCTGGCATCACTATCCCTAAGAAAAAGGGGTTTACAGTAATGAAACACCGTTCTCCTACTTGGTGGAATTCTGAACGCTCTCGGGAAGTTGCGAAGCGACGACTCGCCTTGAAAACCTATCTTCAGAATCCTTCATTGGATAACTTCTTGGCTGTACAAAAAGTGAGTGCACGAGTTACCAAATTCCTGAAGAAAACGAAGAAGGACAGTTGGAAACAATTTTGCCTGTCCCTAAATAATGAAACCAGTATGGCAAGCATGTGGCATACAATAAAAGCTTTTAGAACAAGAAGACTGTCTCCTCCCCTCCTGCTACCACGGCCTGGTTAGAGGAATTCACATATACAATCGCTCCTCCCACAGTGGCATTTTTAAACCTTCGGTTCCCTGCTGAAGAAGACCGCTATCATGTTCTCCTTCGTCCTTTCTCTATAGAAGAACTCAACGAAGCTATTAAAGTATCGAGCGACAGTTGCCCTGGCATTGATCATATACATTACTCTATCCTTGCACACCTGCCTATAGTAGCAAAAGACTGTCTCTTGAACATTTTTAATCAGTACTGGATGAAGTAAGACCTCATATCAACATGGACGCCGCACGTAATAATTCCAATTCTCAAACGAGGTAAAGATCCAAAGTCGGTACTTCTTACAGCCCTATTGCCTTGTCGTCGTGTGTTGCAAAAACACTGGAACGAATGGTAAAAAGGAGAATGGTGTCTTGAAAGAAGTAATTTGTTGCCTCGGAGTCAATACGGCTTCAGAAAAGGCAAAGGGACCATGGATAACACGTTTTTGCTTAATATGGATATCACGTGAGCGTTTCAAACGAAAGAGAAAGTAGTGGCAGCTTTTCTTGACGTTAATGGTGTATATGATCACGTACAAATACCGATACTCTTGGACAAGCTAGCAGGATTCGGAATTCCTTCACGGATGATCCACGGTATCAGTATCCTGATTACTCAAAGAACGATCTACGTCCGTCTCAAAGGTACCATGATCGGACCTTTTTATGTCTCCCAGGGCTTGCCACAAGGTTCAATTTTAAGTCCTCACCTGTATACTCTATATACGCACGACCTAGAACGCATACTTACTCCCCCCCACAAAAATCCTACAGTATACTGATGATATATGTGTTTATTCTACTGCTGCTTTATATATTCAGGCCAAAACGGCATTAACCACAACCACTGCACACATCGATGAGTGGCTCTCTATCAATGGGCTGGAGATCTCGGCTGAGAAATCAGCAGTCGTTCCCTTCTCCGACAGCTTGCACTGAAGATCACATTACCTGTGGCAAGTACACCTTCCAAATAAAATCTCACGTTCGATTTCTGGGGATGGTTTTTGACTCTCGGTTAAGCTGGGCGCCCCACATCCGATCCACCGTTACCAAGTGTGAAGAAGGTTTAAACGTAATCAGATCACTCACTCGTGTCTGGTGGGGAGCGCACCAGAGTGTTTTACTCACCATGTACCTACGGATGATTCGGTCTCGATTAGACTATGGTTGTCAATTCTACCATACTGCCTCAAAGATTCATCTCTCCAAATAAGATACTCTTCAATATAGAGCCATTCGTACCTGTCTTGGAGCCATGCGATCGACACCCACCAGCGCCTTTTTAGTAGAAGCAGGGGAGATGCCCTTGAGGATTAGGCGCCAAATTTTATCGGACAAATTCTACAATCAAGGCATGGCCATTATGGACAGTTCCGTCTATTAAAGTAGAGCCTGCATTTATCGATTGTGGATTTCATCCCACAGAAGGAATAAAGTGCCAGCCGTTTGTGCCAGCTTTGACACTTGGTCACCTGTCATACATTCTGCACTCAGCGCATCTACCTGTTTTTGAATATGATCTTCATACGCTCTGCTCCCAGATCAAAGTCCATTATTTAAGTACGACCTGGGTGGACAGTACTAATGTCAACGTTGGCTTCAATCGTCTCGTTCAAGCACAATGGTCGGGTTTTCTCTGTGTATTTACCGATGGCTCCAAAATTCCGCAAGAAGAGTGTACAGGATGCGCCTTTTTATGCCCTCAGATCCAGATCCGCAAAACCTTCAAACTGCCTACGAGCACTTCTATTTTACGGCGGAGACAGTGGCAGTTTTGGAAGCACTTAAGTTTGTCTCTAGCACTTCCTTCTCCAAGATATTGTTAGTATCTGATTCGCAAAGCGTTCTTAAAACATTCAGTACAGTCGATGGAACAAAACGACCAACAGTTATATCTTGAATGTGATATCTGAATATATTCGCAGCACACGCACGGGCCGGACGATCCATTTGGTGCGGGTACCTTCCCACTCTGGTATCCTCTATAATGATGAAGTTGATACATTAGCCAAACAAGCGGAAACCTTAGGCACCGTCCTGGATCTGCATCTTCCTTATACAGACTACTTACGTGCAGTCAAGGATCACGCAAGACAACAATGGCAGGAAATGTGGAACGTTTCTCAACAGACAAAAGGCGGTTATTACGCAGTGCTAAAACCTCGGATTCCTTCACAGCCGTGGTTCATGAAGACACATCTGGACCGATCCACGATTTCTACCATCATAAGACTCCGCTTCAATCATGCTTCTTTCCCACAACATCCAAATCGGATCAACGTTAACAGTTCACTAGCATGTGAGTGTGATCCAGAGTCGGAAGCTGATGTCAATCACATCTTATTTATGTGCCCAAAATTTGACCGTGAACGGTTGGTCTTTTTGAAGACATTGCTGAGTATGGGCTACCATCTTCCTCAATCAGCTTCTTCTCTTTTGTGTACTAAAGACGTTCGTCTATATAAAGTGATCGTTAACTTCATGAAGAGTACTGGTCACAATCTGTAGGTTTTAATGGTCTACGTCAATTATAAATATGTCTTGCTGATGATGATATTTTAGAATTGGTGTGAATTGTAAGCCAAGACACTTTTAATTATTTTCAGATTCAAATCAATTCAATTTTTAAAACAGTATGTACAAAACTGTAACAGTTAAGCTTTTTATTCTTGTAAATATGGTTTTCTGTTTTTTTATTCAATTATGTGTACATTGTCACTATGTGCCGATGGCTAAATTGAGTACACACTCAAAGGCCAATTGCACTGACGTTTTCAAAAGACGTGACGTCACGCCTCGGCGCGGGAGCGCGCGGACACGGAATTTAGCGTCAGTCAGTAGCGAGCCAGTGGGTGTGTTGGACCTTCCATCGAGCTACGGACCCCCTTGAAGATGTTCCCCGCAGTCGGAGACTAAACGTTGGGAATTGACACTGACTTCATCAACCGACTACGGCACAACAGTCCGTATAATTATAATGGACATGACATTCCTTTTGTTTGTTACTTGTATTTATCTTTGGAGCTACATACGTTGTTCTTTTGTTACAAAGGCTTATCGGACTGTAATAAATTTGTGGTCTTCATTCCATTTCTCTTTTCACTAGATTGGTACCTGAAGTACAGAAGGATCACGTCTTTTCTATAGTAAGGAGAGCCGGGCAGAGGGGCCGTGCGGTTCAGGCGCTGCAGTCTGGAGCCGAGCGACAGCTACGGTCGCAGGTTGGGATCCTGCCTCGGGCATGAATGTGTGTGATGTCTTTAGGTTAGTTAGGTTTAATTAGTTCTAAGTTCTAGGCGATTGATGACCTCTAAGTCACGTAGTGCTTAGAGCCATTTTATAGTAAGGAGAACATCGTTATGCGTGAATCTACTTCTGAAAATTAATATGCTGTTTCTTATGATTACTTTAGGATTAACGAGTATTTTATCAGTCCGTAACCTAAGAACACAGGTACAAACAGGTTTTAGTTATTATGTCAAGATGTCGGAACACGTTGTTGCACTGGATTTTCACACCACAAGTTGCTTTCCAGAAATTCTTTACATTTTCCTAAGAATAAGTGAAGTATTTCAAGGACGTTGTTACACAGCACAACTTAAATAACAGCGAGTGGCACAAACAGCAATTATATTTGCAGTTCAGACTGGCAAGACTGTTTCAGTGTTTTCTAAGAATATGTTACGATTTTCGAGGATGTGGTCGGGCAGGAATTGAAGACATAGTTTACGTTACTGCGAGTGGAATGAATACCAATCGTATTTGTGTCATACTTCACTTACCTTGTCTGTTACGACTATATCGCTCAAAGCACGATCAGAACAAAGATTTGTTTATTTCGGAAAACAAATCAGAAAATATATTCTTACTGGCTATCTTCATGTCTCTCCATGTCGGCCATTTTATAATTATGCAAAATATTAAAGAGTGTAATACGGACATCAAAGGAAATATATTGCAAGGAAAAGGCAGTCATATCAGATAACAAAATAAAGACTATATGGGACATAGTGAACGAGGAGATCAGTAGAACCAGACATTAAGAGTAAATGATACATTTGTGACAGATGTGTATCGTGTTGCAGAACTTTTTAACAAACATTTTATAACTGTTACTGAAAAGATGGGATTGTCAGGTTCGGTAGATGTTGCTATGGAATATCTCAGACCAGACATTTCAAGTAACTTCCATACTATGAATTTGACCCTCACTACCCCAGCAGAAATAATGTCCATCATAAAATCTTTAAAATCAAAAACATCTAGTGGGTATGATGAAATATCAACAAAGTTAAGAATGTGATTCTGATCTAAGTAACATATTAAGCTATCTGTGTAACAAGTCGTTTATCAGTGGAACATTTCCTGAATGGTTGAAATATGCTCAAGTTAAGCCAATGTTTAAGAAGGAAATAAAGAAATAGCATCAAATTTCCATCCAATTTCACTGTCACCAGCATTCTCAAAGGTTTTATAAAACATAATGTACAATCGGCTCTATAACAATCTTAAATAACATACTGTCAAAGTTACAGTTTGTATTTCTAAAGGGTTCTGATACTGAGAAGGCTATCTACACTTACAGTGAAAATGTGCTTAATTCATTAGACAAAGAACTGGTATATTTTGTGATCTGTCAAAGGCATTTGACTGTGTAAATCACAATATCCTTTTCAGTAAATTAGAATATTATAGTGTAACAGGAGGAAATGCTGCAAAATAGGCAGGAAACAAAGGGTGTTATTAGGAAAGAAATATGTATCAAGCTATGAGGCATCATCCAACTGGGAACTAATTACATGTGGACTCCCACAAGGTTCCAGTTTGGGCCCTTACTTTATCTTGTGTATATCAATGACCTTTCATCAGTAACATTACCAGATGCCAAGTTCGTTTTGTTTACCGATGATACAAACATTGCAATAAATATCAAATCAAGTGTAGTCTTCGAAGGATCAGCTAATAAAATATTTGTGGACATTAATCACCGGTTGGTTTGTCACTAAACGTTGAAAAAACACGCTACATGCAGTTCAGAGCTTGTAAGTGGTGTCCCAGGAGTATATGCCCAATATACGATGACAAGAATAAAGAAGTAGACAGTGTTAAATTCTTGGGATTACAGCTTAATAAGAAATTCAACTGGGTGAAGCACACCACAGAACTGCTGAAGGGTCTTAACAAATCTTTATTTGCAATGCGAATTGTGTCAGACATTGTTGTTGTTGTGGTCTTCAGTCCTGAAACTGGTTTGATGCAGCTCTCCATGCTACTCTATCCTGTGCAAGCTTCTTCATCTCCCAGTACCTACTGCAACCTACATCCTTCTGAATCTGCTTAGTGTACTCATCTCTTGGTCTCCCTCTACTATTTTTACCCTCCACACTGCCCTCCAATACTAAATTGGTGATCCCTTGATGCCTCAGAACATGTCCTACCAACCGATCCCTTCTTCTGGTCAAGTTGTGCCACAAACTTCTCTTCTCCCCAATCCAATTCAATACTTCCTCATTAGTTATGTGATCTACCCATCTAATCTTCAGCATTCTTCTGTAGCACCACATATCGAAAGCTTCTATTCTCTTCTTGTCCAAACTATTTATCGTCCATGATTCACTTCCATACATGGCTACACTCCATAGAAATAGTTTCAGAAATGACTTCCTGACACTTAAATCTATACTCGATGTTAACAAACTTCTCTTCTTGAGAAACGCTTTCCTTGCCATTGCCAGTCTAGTGTCAGACATAGGGGATATAAAAATAAAAAAGCCATTGCATTATGTCATATGGGATTATTTTTTGGGGTAATTTATCAAGCCAAGCTGAAGTTTTCCGGGCACAAAAACGTGCAGTAAGAGTTATATGTGGTGTGAACTCAAGACCATCCTGCAGAAGCCTGTTTAGGGAATTGGGATACTAACTACTGTTTGCCAATATATTTATTCCTTAATGAAATTTGTCATTAAAAATATATCACTTTTTCAAAGCAACAGCTCAATTCATGGAATCAATACTAGAAATAAGAATAATCTACACAAGGATTTAAAGACACTTAGTCTTGCACAAATTGGTGCGCATTATTTAGGAACACACTTTTTCAATAACTTGCCAGCAGCCATAAGAAGCTTAACAAGCAATGAAATTCAGTTTAAGAGAAGCCTAAAGGATTTATTGGTGGCCAAATCCTTGTACTCCATTGATGAATTTCTCAGTAAAACCGACTGATTTGTGTGTATATACAATATAACATCTGCACAATTTCAGTGCAATAGTGTGTTAATTGTATATATATATATATATATATATATATATATATATATATATATATATATATATATATATATGTGTGTGTGTGTGTGTGTGTAAGTAGAATCTAACTTCTGATCTAACTTCTGCACCATTTCAGTGCAGTAATGTTTTCATTGTAAATAAGTATTATAGTAGTTGTATTACACGTTATAACCTTATAAATAAATCAAGAAACATTTTTATTTTAAATTCAGTGCATTAGTATTTGTAAAATGACTCTTTCATATAGTGTTCATTAAAAATGGCGATCATTCCACTTGGGACCTGTGGGATGGTACATTAGCTTATTTGTTTTAGTTGTAAATATTTGTTATGTATTGTTGTTTTTCTGACATGTTCTTCATCCTGGAGGACCTCCTCACTACGGATCAATTGGAATGAAAGTAAATCTAATCTAATCTAATATTTCGCTTCCCATGATCAACTGCGACGTTTCCAAAATCGACATGTCTGGTAGAAGCCGACAACACTATAACCGCTCTTTTACGCGAGAGGTTAGATTTGAAGGAATTAGAAAGCGCGTTAACGTGTCACGAATTTGCCCTTGCCGTATTAGATTTTCAGACACATTGTTGCATTCTCGTTAACGAATGTGTGCTCCATAGGCATTGGCCTCATGTCAGATCGCGGAAGTGACGCACTTGGTGAGGTTTAGCTGATGCTAATAAATTACATTTGATTCCATGGAAACTGCACAATTTTTTTTATCGTGGCTTACAGGAGCATGACTGATTGAGACCTTATACTGTGTCTTATGTCGTAACAAGTTTCATAAATCAAGCAACTCTTTGGCAGTGATGGAGCGGTTTATTACAGGTACGTTGTTACGCTATGGCGCAAAATGTTGTGTACGCGATCCGTCGCAAAAGGAAGTTACACTAATGATGTACATTCGTCATTTTTACAAAGTGTGTTCAGTCATGAGTGATTGTCTCTAAAGCGAAACGCACTGAAGTTTACACACACATTCGTTATTTCCACAGTTCAAAGCAGTTCTAACTGTCCGGTTCCGTTAGACGGTGCTCGGGCTTCGCAATTTTTGCTTTCATGCGGAGCGAGAGAACACTTCACTGCCCCCGAGTGGCTCGATATTGATGAAGCTTTTCAAAGGTGGCAGATCTATATATATTTTCTAACAAATACACCGTGACAAGTAATTCTTTATTGTAACTGTATAATGTTAACAGTTGTTAACGGCAGAACATATGTAATTCAGTTATCAGCGCATAAAACAAAGGTGAATCTGCATTGAAAGAGGAGATAAAACAATGTACATCGACCATCAAAGTAATTAATAAAGTTATTAATTCATACTTATTCCCGAGAACCTGGAAATTTATATGAAGGAATAATGAGCTTAATCAAGATATAAAATCTGTTAATGGAACAACATGGGAGCAACAAATGAGAGAAACGTTTATTTTACAATTGTTGACTACTAATACAAATCAGTAATTTAATTCGTACGTAATCGTGTCATGCGTAGCAGCGAATACTACCTGTACGATTATTATTGATACAGTATCCTGTACTATTGACAAAGGTGAGCGGTAAGACTTGCTGTTGGTAAGCTTTCGTATAAGCTCTGTTTTCTCTGACTTCCCTATTATGGTTTTTCGTGAGATGCATGTTGGGGGGAGCAATGCTCTGCACGAAACGTACAGTAAAATTGTTACACTAAACCTCTTCGTGACAGCAGCGTCTGCCTCGGTTGCTGGATTAGATTTTCCTTGGCACTTCCGCACTTAAAAACAAAATTGCAATTCTTTAATTCACCTCTGTCTCTCCCGTTAATTCTAGCTGGTATTGGCACCAGAGTGAGAAAAATTCTGAAGAATCACTTGAACGATTCTTTGTAACGTTCTTCAGTCACAGACAAAGCACATTCCCTTGGGAATTTACCAAAGAATTTGATTCCGTTATCTTACTGTTCTGTAGGTTACGTTATGTGGTCGTTCCACCCTAAGTTGCTCCAGATGTATACTACCAGACTGTTGTCAATTTCATCACGATTCGTTTGTTCAAACAGTATTAGGTTCTTTCACCAAAGAAGCTAGGTATAGTATGGCATTTGTTAATGCTCTAAGACAGACAATAGCTCCCGCCAGACGAGTCGATACTGTGCTGTTCTTCTGCAGTTTTACTACTACTGTATTTTAAGGGGTTGACATTTCTATACGTACAACACCAGTTTAAGCCGTTATCCATGAGACCTATAGCATTCCTTTACGGTACGTTGGTGATTCATGTTTCTTAGATGGAGACCTTCGGTCCAATAACTAGACCTATTTTTCGTAATCTCATATTTTGTCCAATGGCTGACAGAGTAGAACTGTACTTAATGCCTCCGAAAAGCCAAGGAAGCCAAGGAACATGCCGTTAACGTCCTCCAGAATATCATGAACGCACAGAGAAAGCTGAATTTTTAGGATTTTAATAGCTACACAGGAGGTTGTGTATCACTATGATGTCGTTATAAGCTTCTATGAAATGTTTTCCATAGTCCTAATCTAACTGACGGCAGGGAATTAGGCCTATATGAATCCGAATATATCAAACAAACCCAGATGCCTGAAACGCTTCGTTTTTCCATTATTTTTTCGCACAATGTACATAAAATCTTTAAATTATCTCATTCGGTCCAGTTATTTACCCCTGTTGAGCGATTTAGACGGTTTTTATATTCCTCGTTATTTTGGTGTCATTGCCATTTTGGAAAGGATAAACCGCACTATGACCTTCTTCAGTAAAGTAATTTTGGAACCAGAATAGACTATTTCGGCTTTTCCTATGTCATTAATTTTTTGAGTACCACTAATCTCGCTGAGTGAACAGATAGGTGACTTTCACTCGCCTGCTGACGTCGCGTAAGACTAAAATCTATTTTTGTATTGTTTTGTGATTTATTGTACGATTTCCGAACTGCAGTCCTCGCAGTACACGTTGCTCTTTTTTTATTTTGTTTGTCATACTGGCTTGGACTTTGTTTGAATCAGCAACGAACCTGTCCTTGTTTTGGTAGCAACTTTATAATAGGGCTATTGAACTATAGGAGGCCTACGCTCTTCCTTATTACCACTCCCAGCGCATAGTTGTTTAAGGGGTGCTGCACATTACTGTTCATCTTCAGATTACTTCTAATACTTGTTGTTATTGGTAATTTAATTGCGTTATGGCTTTAGAGACGCTATAAATTAGCTCAGTCGGTACTCTAATTTTCCAAGGTAATTTTCGGGTAATACAGAAATACGTACGGATTTACAGAAGGTGTTAATCTCTTTGAAATCTTTCTTCGTGTATTGACGCGTGACCTTACAAAATACTTGCAAACCAAAAATACGGAAATCCGACATCTGAGCCATGTTACTCTTGCCATCTCCAGGGCTACTAGTTAAAGGAACAGCGCATGCAGAACTGAAGTCGATGTTCCGCGAGTAGAGCAGGAAAACGCATTACGAGTAAGCACTGTAATCACCGTACAGTCTGCCCCCCCCTCCCCTCTCTCTCTCTGAAGAAAATAGCTCTAGTATCTTAGGACCAACAAACTTTATGGATTTTTACGTCTTTGTTCTTATGACTCATCTGTAAACACAATACTGAATACTACGCAGATATATCAGTGCACGCCGAAAGGAAGGACACTGCAAAACCGCTGAAAAGTCGGTTAGGTTAGAATTTTAACTTTAAAATGACACGGAAGTATACCTAGAATGACACAATTAATGAGAATGACACTACCTGCTAAAAATTACGTATTTCTACGGAAAACATTTTTAGACGTACTGCGCATGCGAGTTTCAGCTATTTGTGTCACCCTCTTAATTTGTCATCTAGTTGTTGGCTTGGACGGTGAATGATTTTGTGGCTAGATAATCACCAACAGTAAAGGATGTATGAATTGCAGGAGAAAATACGAAAAGAACTTTAAAGTACCACCGTCATCAACTCCATATTTCAATGACCAGCTGTAGGTGTCCGGAAAGTTACTAAATTGTTTATCTTGATCTGTTTTGGAATTCGTGTACGAACGTTACAGTGAATTAAATCATTTGTTACAATTATCAATGTCGACGTGATTAAAACCGAAGCTACTTGTGAGTATCATAAAATAAGTAGAGTGATAAGTTTCCTAAAACATAGCAAACCAATTGTGGAAGTGGAACATATACTTCTCATTACACTATTAGAGAGCCATGCAGATGCTGCAACTGTCATTTTTTATTCCTCTATTTAGGATACTGTCCACACTATGGGCTACGATCGTGTACCACAAGACTGTAGACCAATACCTTTCAGAAAAGACAGGTAGTTGGTGCACAGCAAGTACGAGCAAATGTGTCGAATATTGCCGCCGTGTTCGGGTAAGTGTAACCGCAATCTCTTTTAATCACTATCACTGAAACATAAATGATATTCTATTGACTATCATAAACTACAGTTTTATGCACGACTGTGGCTCGAGCCGTGACGCCTGAGTTTTATTGACAGTCATCCAGAGATTAAACCTGCTAATAAGTCCTCTCCAGTCCGTTTCTAGCCGAATCTGGGATGATGCCGAGGCTGGTTGCTCTACGAGAATTGGGACATCGGATATATTGCCATAGCCTTCAGGTTTGTACGTTGATCTAAGACGAAGGAAGTAGCTTAGGAAACCATTTTTGAATTAATTACCTACCACTCCCATAGTTTTTATTTTCAGTTACATTTCTTCTACTTCTAAGCTCTTCAACCATCAGGTTGGCCACCAGCAGTTCGCCATCCATTTCTGTCTTCGGCCTGTCTCCCAAGATCGGTATAGATCATGCAGCTGATATATTCCATGGTTCATGTATTCTAGTCTGTCTGCCTCTTGTCTTTTCCCCTTCTACTGTCCTTCAAGGATACTTTTAATGATACTATAGTGTTTCATCAGGTGTTGCTACACTGTATTAACTATGTATAGGTCAAACTAGATTCCAGTATTGTGATAGCACACGGTTATAAAAGACATGATCAGTGGTGTAAAAAATACAAAGAAGTACAGCAATAAAATATTATAGGAGTACTTCGTGCTTCTATCCACTGGGGGATGTCATCTGCCGGCCGGAGTGGCCTAACGGTTCTAGGCGCTACAGTCTGGAGCCGCGCGACCGCTACGATCGCAGGTTCGAATCCTGCCTCAGGCATGGGTGTGTGTGATGTCCTTAGGTTAGTTAGGTTTAAGTAGATCTAAGTTCTTGGGGACTGATGACCTCAGCAGTTAAGTCCCATAGTGCTCCGAGCCATTTTGATGTCATCTATCGGGAAGTATAATCTGTCTTTCCATTTTCATTTAATGACGTTAATAATGCGTAAATAGCGTGGTAACAATTGTTGGCAACCTTTTAAAAGACAAATCACACATTTCTTCAAATTACATTAAATAGTACCATCGTTTTTCTTCAGCTGTCATTTCATCACTTCTCATGGGCGGTGGCCTTAATCGTAGAGAGCAATCGGCAAGCAGCGTTAGCAATATTCAGATGATCGGCTCCCTTCCAAACTCAATATATCCTACATAATTAAGTAGAATTTAATACAAATAGGGAAAAAATGTACTAGCTGTATTTTTTTATTTATCATGTACCTATTTCCCATGTTAAACAATAGAAAGGATTTGAAGTCCACATTTCATATTTTTCTAGTATACGATAACAGGACATTCACGATTTTCTTGCTCAGAAAGCTTTTGTTTTGCAGTGTCTTTACATTTTACTTATGTGCTTCATACTTCACACCACAGAGATATGTATTGCATTCTGAGCCTGGTAGACCTAAGACAAGATGATGGGCGCATATGTTTATACTGGACTTCACTTCAGCTGGTGATTTAAATCGCTATAGCAAAGAATGGAAACGCTACAGTGACGGACTATTTCTACACATATGCTGCAGACACTTCTGTTATGTCTCAAGAAAAACGTTTCGTCTATTAAATAAGTGTAAGGACCTGATATATAGTGTACAAGGATTTGGAAACAAGAAAAGATCACAGCCATGAGAAATCGCTATTGTTGCCAGTACATACTGGATTGAAAGATTTTCTTTTTCAGGCCAGTGGCGCCGATGAAAATGAAATAGCTGAAAATGTCTGATTGCTGAAGGAGATCTTGCTTATCGGAACTATAAATCCTTAAAGTGAGACACTTAACGGAAAGATCATTCATTAAAATTAAAATGTAAAGCGGGAGAAATGAGAAATGTTCTCAGGAATAAACTTTCATAATTACTTTCATTTATTTTTTCACATGTCTATATTCATTCACTTTATTCGTTAATTTTGGATCGCTCAGTTTTTTTGATGGAAAATATAGACTCGTATTCATCTTTCTTCATTGTTTCAGTCTTCTTCTTTCTACTTTTTTCCTACTCACATTTGAACTTGTAAATTCTGTGACGTATTTTTTAGTACTGGTCGACTGTTTTGGATGCAGACCAGCTCGGACTGAAGGAGCAGACTAGCTTCGTCGTCAGTTAGATTAGTCACTACGTATGTGTTTAGGGGCACACAGTTTAACAACAAAAGTGTAGCACCCAGAACTGAAAGGGGGAAACATGGACTGAGAGATTCAAATGGATCAAATGGCTCTGAGCACTATGGGACTTAACATCTGAGGGCATCAGTCCCCTAGAACGTAGAACTACTTATACCTAACTAACCTAAGGTCATCAGTCCCCTAGAACTTAGAACTACTTAAACCTAACTAACCTAAGGACATCACACACATCCATTCCCGAGGCAGGATTCGAACCTGCGATCGCAGTGGTCGCGCGGTTCCAGATTGAAGCACCTGCAACCGCTCGGCCACTCTGTCCAGCGGACTGAGAGAGGTTGTTACGATATGTCGTTGATAACGAAACTGAGTCAAATTTGCAAAGAACATAAATGTTGCCCCCCCCCCCCCCCCCTATGGCCTGGTTGCATCTCCTGATTCTGTTGGGAGAAGTGTCACAAAGCTGTTGTATTGTCGCCTCAGACAAGCGTACAACTCTTGAATCTGGGCCCTGATGTCCTGTATTTTGGCTCTGGGACAAAATTGACGTCCGAACTGGTCCACGACATGTTCTATCGGGAACAGATCTGAGGATTTTTCTGGCAACGGGAGTAGTCATCATCACCAAGACAGTTCATAGAGACAAGTCCCACATGTGAATAAGCATTGTACTGTTGAAAAACAGAACCATAATACAGTCGCATGAGAGGCAGCACAGGAGGGCGCTGGATTTTTGTGATTTACCGTTGTGTTCCCATAATCACTACCAACAGTGGTCTGAAGTCATACACGATGGTTCCCCACCCCATGACGCCAGGGGTAATACCACTGTAACTCTCCAAAACATTGAAGGAATGAGACCTCCACAGGCCACTGTCGTACTTGTCGATAATATGTAGGGTCTCACAGAAACGATACTTATCTCTGAACACAATGCGACGCTACTCATGACCTGTCCATGCTGTCCGATCAGGGACTATTCCAGTCGCAGCAGTTTTTATTGTAGTCTTAACTGAAGCCTAGGCATTGGGCGGTACTTCCTTCGTCCGGCTGCTGCTACTTTCCAACCGATGGTGCAGGATGACACAGAATTTTGGAAGTCCCTTGTAGTTCTCTGATGGTAGGCGTTGAGGTAAAGGGATTAAGACGTGTGTTATACACAGTATGCTAGTCTTCTCTTGTAGTGGTCAGACGTGATCGATACAAAACTTAACGAGAAGTATGTTTGCCCTCACGTTCCCATAATCTCCAACATTAGGCAACTATCACATCTAAAATGCCTATAATTTTGTATATTGCACGTATTGACCAGTAGGTCAAATAGAGACCGATAACGGTAACCCTTTCGAAACCTGACAGTTGTTGGTAACACTGTCTCAAGCTAGTGCGCTACATCTCCATCACCGTCACAGTGACGAATCAGCATGTGACACTAATCACGCTCCATAGATACCTTGCCAAGCCCGGTTGTTTCAGAAAACTCCAGAAACATTAATGCACTCTGGGGGCCGCTCTACCTACCACAAAGAATAGCAACTCTTAATCATTTACGTAACCACCCGTGGTTTGTAGGTGTACGGAGCTACAGTGACATCCGTCACACTTTTGTCAGCCAGTGGAAGTATTTTGAAGAAAAGCGCAGTTTTTTTTTTTTTTTTTTTTTTTTTTTTTTTTTTTTTTTTTTTTTACCTGATACGTAAATGGATAGAAGATTTACATGTAACGTGCCGTCGACGATGTGGTAAACTGTGGCGGTGCACGAGCTTGCGTAATGCGAGTACGGGAAAGGTAAACCGTCTTAATCTTTTCAAAAGAACCATTCAGTCATTCATCTTAACCGAATACCGGAAATATGGAGAACCGAAAAGATGGTGGTTGTAGTGGGAATAGAGTCCCACTCCCACTCATTTCAAGTTCATACGCCTTAACCTCATCACCACCTCTGTAGTTACTCTTTTTGGGTAAGTTTAGTAAAGCTCTGTTTATGATACCACAGATTGCTGAGTAGTCAGCGTGACGGATTGCCTTCCTACGGGCCCAAGTTAGATTCCCAGCTGGGCCGGGAATTTTCTCCACTCAGGGACTGGGTGTTCTGCCGTCTTCTTCATCATTTAATCCCCATCCGGCGTGCAGGTCGCCCAATGTGGCGTCGAGTGTAATAAGACCTGCACCAAGGCGGCCGGACCTGCCACGGAAGACCTCCCGGTTAATGACGCCAGACGCTTACTTCCATTTCCATGATAATACAAATCGGAAGAAATACAAGGACAAGGCAATAAAAAGCAGAATGTGTACGAAAATATGCTGTGAACCATGTTTTGATAAATAATAACAAAACTGTGTGGTATTCTACGCACTGCAGAGTGTCTAAATTGGAAAGTATAATTTATTGCCCTGTGAAGTACTGACTATTCATCATATTATTTGACTTCCTCTGGATGGACACAACCTCGATAAATATAAAAAACGACTTCCAGCAGGCTGTTATTTAATGTGTAGTATTAGCTGGTTTCGAGCATTTTCTCGCTCAAGTACATAGTACTTGTGGTTATATCATCACCTTAAAAGTTGCACAAAACAGATATCACACGCCATGCACAGCTACGCATATCTTGATCGTCAACAGCCATGATCTCGGAACAGGTGTGGATTTAAACCACCGTCCTCACAAACACGAACCAAGCTGTGACGTAGCAGTACGCAGTGACGATTAGGAATCTGTAAGATCCTTCTTGCTGCCACTCCCTGGCGACTCTCAGAACTAGATCCCATGCTGGGCAGTTTCCACAGGTCGTCTCTGTGCTTATTTGATGCAGTACTAGTCACGCGGTTGTACGCTTTGCAGATTACATAAGTCAAAATCACACACCAGCCGGCCAATTAATAAAGTCATTTCCTGTATGCCATTTATCATAAAATTTTATTGTAATCTTTCAGAACAACGATATTTAATGCTGTTCAAGTTTCTGATCTATATTGAAATAATGACTCAGTGATTTCAATTTACTCAAAATCTAGATTTTACCATTTCTCATTACAAGAAATCTTGAACACGACTTAAAATGAGAACTAGATTGGTAAGTAATTAACTACAAAATATTTTGTTTCTTAGACGTTACGTAATTTTTTCTGTTCGAAATAGTTATTATTATTCCAGATTTTTGAATTTACTTTCATTTGTTCCGCGACGAGAGGGTGTGAATGCTGTATGTATGTTATGGGTTTTGTCAGTAATAATTAATAACAGCTGAGTTTCTAAATCAGACTTGTACTGTCGGAGTGTCACACATAAGACCTGGAATGCTTGTTGTGAAGTAGCCTACTTAAGAGTTCTAGTATCAAAATTTTCACTTCGTGATATAAGGAATACTTTTACAAGTTTATTTTATTTACAAAAAAGCACTATAACTAGAAAATGATTGAATTAAATTTCCTGTTGAGCATTGCTCAGAAAAGTAAAATTACCGTAGTATCCACGAAAAGCTCTGATGCTGTGCCATGTTACTGCCAATCAGAGAGGAGAAGGATCACGCTTTCTGGAAATGGGAGACTTTAGAACGCTTGAAACTTGGAAATTCATAATGAATATTTGATAACGTAAATAGAAGTAGTCCGATGATCTACTACATTGTAAAAATTTTCTGTATTTCCTCATGATGATAAGCTGACTGGTTCGAAAACTGAGGAGATTCTATATAAACAACGTTTTTTAAAGTAGTGGATTTTTAGAGACAATTGTGGCTTATTCTGGTGGCTTATAAAATTCCACACAGCATACTAGGAAGTGGTATTTCATAAATTTCACATTACCGAATAATAATGAACTGTATAGTATTGAGCCAGCTTGCAATATTGATAAACACTGTGTTAATTTTCCATATGTTTATTGAGTGGTTAATGTTGTGGTTCTTTGAACAGCAGATGTAAATTGCATATTTACGCTGGCTACTCGTGAGAAAGTGTACTGTGTAAGTGAACAGAACAGTGAAAAGTGTGAGCAAGTCAGGTACTGTATGTTAGGGAGTACCTGGTAGCAGCACGTGTGACACTAAAGTGAGAGTACATATAGAGCCAAGACCTTGGTTTATTTTGTAGCTCATTGTGAAGTGATAGGATGACTTTTCCTTACAGTGACGAGAAAGGATACTTTGTACACTCTCCTCACTTCTACAATGTAGTCCGCCTTTTAAATACGTGTTCCAGGTTGAGACACATTGTACAGGACCCAGAGCAGACCGTCATTCTAAGAAAATCAGTGAGGTGAGTGAGTAAATTCCAGAAAACGAACGAGTGTGTCTTAAATTGTGCCACATTGCTCGATGAGTAGCAATTAACCAAATTCCCAAGCTACGTTAAAGATCGATGGTAAGTAACACACATGTAGCATGTTGGTACTTAATCTTAGAAGTTCTCTTAGAATAGTTACAGTGTTCTGTCAGAGTGATAGAGCTGACTGTTCTAAAACTTTTAATCTGGTAATATTGCTCCTCGCGATCACAGTACCTGACCCTCCTAGTTATGAAGTCCTGCAACCAAAAAACACATTTTTTGGGATGTAGATCGACAACTTGTCGTTTGAGGCCTCATTTACGTTTTGAGTTTTTCCGTGCAATCATTTCCTCAATGGATCAGGGTGGGCAACGCCTCAGTACACTGGGTCCATGTAGTCCGTAATCGAATCAGGAATCGAGTGCTTGTGTACGACTGTGCTCAGGTCGCCAGATACCTGCGCTTACCTAAACTTGCAACATGTATCAGGGACTGGCGAACATAAAAAATGTGTTGGCTTCTCGGCAGTGGATATACAGTCGAAGAAAGTAGCCCACGATGCTTTCGTGGTTACCATCAGATTTTCGGAATTCTCCCTAATGACATTCCTAAAATATTTCTGCAACTCGTTCATAATTTTATCCGTCTACCTATACTTCAAAGACTTGCCATCAGAAAGATTTGATCCATCGAGTTTGCTCCAGATTCTATGAAGACGGATGCCCATCCTCTTTTTAACATTTGCCACACATTCTAATTTTATTACCGGGATATTATAAGATTTACTCTAGTGGACAGCATTGTATGCTTTGCTACCTCCTTCGCCGAATTATTCAGTATACCGTAAACCTCTCTAAGACTCAGACTACTGGAGATAGCTAGAGCAGGAGAAATTTCCTGCCTCCCACTTCAACCTTCATAGTTTTTCACACAACTATGTTTGTGAAGAGCCATTCTGTTTCGATCTGTGTCTATTACTGAGCATCCATGGAAATATATAGTATTTCTTTGACAGTCTACAACTTCACCACTGTCCAACACTTTTTGCTCCAAAATAGCCATTCTTTGAAGTGTGCCTCCCTTGTATTAAATTCCATCAAAGACAACAGGAATATCATTTCCACTGTTATTAATTTCTGGTGCTCCTGTAGCTGTAATTTCACTGAATATAGCTACTGTAGTGATAGCATCTAGTATGTAATTACACTCCTGGAAATGGAAAAAAGAACACATTGACACCGGTGTGTCAGACCCACCATACTTGCTCCGGACACTGCGAGAGGGCTGTACAAGCAATGATCACATGCACGGCACAGCGGACACACCAGGAACCGTGGTGTTGGCCATCGAATGGCGCTACCTGCGCAGCATTTGTGCACCGCCGCCGTCAGTGTCAGCCAGTTTGCCGTGGCATACGGAGCTCCATCGCAGTCTTTAATACTGGTAGCATGCCGCGACAGCGTGGACGCGAACCGTATGTGCAGTTGACGGACTTGAGCGAGGGCGTATAGTGAGCATGCGGGAGGCCGGGTGGACGTACCGCCGAATTGCTCAACAGGTGGGTCGTGTGGTCTCCACAGTACATCGATGTTGTCGCCAGTGGTCGGCGGAAGGTGCACGTGCCCGTCGACCTGGGACCGGACCGCAGCGACGCAGGGATGCACGCCAAGACCGTAGGATCCTACGCTGTGCCGTAGGTGACCGCACCGCCACTTCCCAGCAAATTAGGGACACTGTTGCTCCTGGGGTATCGGCGAGGACCATTCGCAACCGTCTCCATGAAGCTGGGCTACGGTCCCGCACACCGTTAGGCCGTCTTACGCTCACGCCCCAACATCGTGCAGCGCGCCTCCAGTGGTGTCGCGACAGGCGTGAATGGAGGGACGAATGAAGACGTGTCGTCTTCAGCGATCAGAGTCGCTTCTGCGTTGGTGCCGATGATGGTCGTATGCGTGTTTGGCGCCGTGCAGGTGAGCGCCACAATCAGGACTGCATGCGACCGAGGCACTCAAGGCGAACACCAGCCATCATGGTGTGGGGAGCGATCTTCTACACTGGCCGTACACCTCTGGTGATCGTCGAGTGGACACTGAATAGTGCACGGTACATCCATCCCGTCATCGAACCCATCGTTCTACCATTCCTAGACCGGCAAGGGAACTTGCTGTTCCAACAGAACAATGCACGTCCGCATGTATACCGTGCCATCCAACGTGCTCTAGAAGGTGTAAGTCAACTACCCTGGCCAGCAAGATCTCCGGATCTGTCCCCCATTGAGCATGTTTGGGACTGGATGAAGCGTCGTCTCACGCGGTCTGCACGTCCAGCACGAACGCTGGTCCAACTGAGGCGCCAGGTGGAAATGGCATGGCAAGCCGTTCCACAGGACTACATCCAGCATCTCTACGATCGTCTCCATGGGAGAATAGCAGCCTGCATTGGTGCGAAAGGTGGATATACACTGTACTAGTGCCGACATTGTGCATGCTCTGTTGCCTGTGTCTATGTGCCTGTGGTGCTGTCAGTGTGATCATGTGATGTATCTGACCCCAGGAATGTGTCAATAAAGTTTCCCCATCCTGGGACAATGAATTCACGGTGTTCTTATTTCAATTTCCTGGAGTGTAGTATATCTGTGACATATTTTTGGCAGATTCGCTAGGCTTGTAGCACTTTACCACCAGCAAGACCCTTCCCCCTGCATCGAAGACCATACACTAAGGTGACATTAGTGTCATATACATCACAGTTTTTAAAAGAGATTTTCACTGCTGCAGACACTGCACCATACCTGACTTCACCACTCCGCAATTTGCAGGGTACGACTTCACTTAGAACACACTGAAATAATACTAAATTTATTTTAATATTATCTCTTCTACAGCTTACATCTAATCCTGCACATGTATCTTCTGTCTCGAAGCACTTGGTGGTGTTTCACGAACAAGAGGCATGCTGCTGTTGCATTAACATTGACCTTTATTTTCATCAGTCTTCTGGTATTGACTTCCTTTGAATTTACGTTTCTTGATAACATTTTGGTTTCGTCATCATAGAAATAGAGATTACTATAAACGGCACTACAGCTTCCAAGAAACTTCGTACTCACAAACAACAGTAACCAACAAGATGCGGTTTTCGAAGAAAACGAATCTTATCTACAACCACGTCAGCAGACATTTGCCTATCGAAATGCTGTCTAGCATGTTAACCAAGATGTGAACCATACATTTCTCTAAAATACACACGAAAGCCGAACTCTCTATTTGTAAAAGAGCCAGACATATAAGATTTTTTGCGAAAAGCGGTGGAAAACTGTTACGGCGTTGAAGATACCATAAAAACTATAAAAATGTAATGCACATACAACTGTCGGACGATAATAAATAATACACACAATATCCCCCCCCCCCATGAACCACGGACCTTGCCGTTGGTGGGGAGGCTTGCGTGCCTCAGCGATACAGATAGCCGTACCGTAGGTACAACCACAACGGAGGGGTATCTGTTGAGAGGCCAGACAAACGTGTGGTTCCTGAAGAGGGGCAGCAGCCTTTCCAGTAGTTGCAAGGGCAACAGTCTGGATGATTGACTGATCTGGCCTTGTAACAATAACCAAAACGACCTTGCCGTGCTGGTACTGCGAACGGCTGAAATCAAGGGGTAACTACGGCCGTAATTTTTCCCGAGGGCATGCAGCTTTACTGTATGATTAAATGATGATGGCGTCCTCTTGGGTAAAATATTCCAGAGGTAATATAGTCCCCCATTCGGATCTCCGGGCGGGGACCACTCAAGAGGATGCCGTTATCAGGAGAAAGAAAACTGGCGTTTTGCGGATCGGAGCGTGGAATGTCAGATCCATTAATCGGGCAGGTAGGTTAGAACATTTAAAAAGGGAAATGGATAGGTTAAAGTTAGATATAGTGGGAATTAGTAAAGTTCGGTGGCAGGAGGAACAAGACTTCTGGTCAGGTGAGTACAGGGTTATAAACACAAAATCGAATATGGGTAATGCAGAAGTAGTTTTATTAATGAATAGGAAAATAGGAATGCTGGTAAGCTTCTAACAATAGCATAGTGAACACATTATTGTGGCCAAGAGAGATACGAAGCCCACACCTACTACCGTAGTACAAGTTTATATGCCAACTAGCTCTAGATGACGAAGAAATTGAAGAAATGTATGATCAAATAAAAGAAATTATTGAGATAGTGAAGGGAGACGAAAATTTACTAGTCATGGGCGACTGGAATTCGAGTGTACGAAAAGGGAGAGAAGGAAACGTAGTAGGTGAATATGGATTGGGGGTAAGAAATGAAAGAGGAAGCCGCCTGGTAGAATTTTGCAGAGTACAACTTAATCATAGCTAACACTTGGTTTAAGAATCATGTAAGAAGGTTGTATACATGGAAGAGCCCTGGAGATAATAATAGGTATCAGATAGATTATATATAGGTAAGACAGAAATTTAGGAACCAGTTTAGAAATTGTAAGACATTTCCAGGGACAGATGTAGACTCTGACCACAATCTATTGGTTATGAACTGTAGATTAAAACTGAAGAAACTGCAAAAAGGTGGGAATTTAAGGAGATGGGACCTGGATAATCTGAAAGAACTAGAGGTCGTACAGAGTTTCAGGGAGAGCATAAGGGAACAATTGACACGAATGGGGGAAAGAAATACAGTAGAAGAAGAATGGGTAGCTTTTAGGGACGAAGTAGTGAAGGCAGCAGAGGATCAAGTAGGTAAAAAGACGAGGGCTAGTAGAAATACTTGGGTAACGGAAGAAATATTGAATTTAATTGATGAAAGCAGAAAATATAAAAATGCAGTAAATGAAGCAGGTAAAAAGGAATACAAACGTCTCAAAAATGTGATCGACAGGAAGTGCAAAATGACTATGCAGGGATGGCTAGAGGACAAATTTAAGGATGTAGAGGTGTATCTCACTAGGGGTAAGATAGATACTGAATACAGGAAAACTAAAAAGACCTTTGGAGAAAAGAGAACCACTTGTATGAATATCAAGAGCTCAGATGGAAACCCAGTTCTAAGCAAAGAAGGGAAAGCATAAAGGTGGAACGAGTATATAGAGGGTCTATACAAGGGCGATATACTTGAGGACAATATTATGGAAATGGAAGAGGATGTAGATGAAGATGAAATGGGAGATACGATACTGCGTGAAGAGTTTGACAGAGCACTGAAAGACCTGAGTCGAAACAAGGCCCCTGGAGTAGACAACATTCCATTGGAGCTACTGACGGCCTTGGGAGAGCCAGTCCTGACAAAACTCTACCATCTGGTGAGCAAGATGTATGAAACTGGCGAAATACCCTCAGACTTTAAGAAGAATTTAATAATTCCAATCCCATAGAAAGCAGGTGTTGACAGATGTGAAAATTACCGAACAATCAGTTTAATAAGTCACAGCTGCAAAATACTAACACGAATTCTTTACAGACGAATGGAAAAACTAGTAGAAACCGACCTCGGGGAAGATCAATTTGGATTCCGTAGAAATACTGGAACATGTGAGGCAATACTGACCTTACGACTTATCTTAGAAGAAAGATTAAGGAAGGGCAAACCTACGTTTCTAGCATTTGTAGACTTTGAGAATGCTTATGACAGTGTTGACTGGAATACTCTCTTTCAAATTCTTAAGTTGGCAGGGGTAAAATACAGGGAGCGAAAAGCTATTTACAATTTGTACAGAAACCAGATGGCAGTTATAAGAGTCGAGGGACATGAAAGAGAAGCAGTGTTTGGGAAGGGAGTAAGACAGTGTTGTAGCCTCTCCCCGATGTTACTCAATCTGTATATTGAGCAAGCAGTAAAGGAAAAAAAAGAAAAATTCGGAGTAGGAGTGTGCTCCCTGCCGCCGTTGGATAAGCAGCTGCAGCAGCAAGTCGTATAACCCTAGCTTACTTATTTGTTAGATAGTTTAATTAATTTCTTTGCGTGTTTTTGGGTACTTGCATTGTTTAATTCATATATTTCGGGCGTATTATAGTATTTGAGGGTTGTAGCATCGCGCCTTAGTACCTGAATAGTGCAAATTCGCGTAGTCGTCTGTCTTCTGTTTTTGTTGTGAACGGCCAGTGTCAGTTGGCCAGTCAGTGTGCTCCCTGCCGCCGTTGGATAAGCAGCTGCAGCAGCAAGTCGTATAACCCTAGCTTACTTATTTGTTACATAGTTTAATTAATTTCTTTGCGTGTTTTTGGGTACTTGCATTGTTTAATTCATATATTTCGGGCGTATTATAGTATTTGAGGGTTGTAGCATCGCGCTTTAGTGTTTACTTCGTAGATTCTTATTTAAATTGCGTGTGAGTTTCGTATAGGAGGTGCAATTTCGAGTTTTAGTTACTGTAATCGTAAATTCAGCAGATTGTAGCGCAGTCGTTAGGCATTTGTACAGGTTAGTTGATACATTCTTTGCGTGTTCCGCTTGCGTTATCTAGGCACGGACTCGTGTTTCGGTAACTCTTGTTAAACATCGATTAGAATGGACAGGGACTGCGATTGCTGTGTTCGGATGAGTGCTGACTTGGCATCCCTTCGCTCACAGCTGCAATCGGCGCTGACTTCGGTCGCGCAGCTTGAGGCTGTTGCCAATGGGCACCACTGTCGGGAGCTGGACTCGGGTATCACGGGGATGTCAACCTCGTCCCGTCTGTCCCCAGATCGGTCCGCCGCTGTGGTTGCCCCGGTTGCTGCCCGCAGTGGGGCTGAGCATTCGCCTGAGGTTGATTGGGAGGTCGCTCCAAGGCGTGGCAGACAGCGAAAGGCGTCCCCGGAGGCTGATCAGAAAGCCTCCCCGGTGCGTCTGACAAACCGGTTTCAGGCACTGTCTCTGGCTGAGCCAGATGCAGCCGCCTGCCCTGTTTCAGAGGATCATTCTTAGCCTTCAAGGTCCGGGCAATCGCAGAGGGTGGGCTTACTGGTAGTTGGGAGCTCCAATGTTAGGCGCGTAATGGGGCCCCTTAGGGATACGGCGGCTAAGGAGGGGAAGAAATCCAGTGTGCAGTCCGTGTGCATTCCGGGAGGAGTCATTCCTGATGTGGAAAGGGTCCTTCCGGATGCCATGAAGAGCACAGGGTGCAGCCAGCTGCAGGTGGTGGCACATGTCGGCACTAATGACGTGTGTCGCTTTGGATCTGAGGAAATTCTCTCTGGATTCCAGCGGCTATCTGATTTGGTGAAGGCTGCCGGTCTTGCTTACGAGATGAAGGCAGAGCTCACCATCTGCAGCATCGTTGACAGAACCGACTGCGGACCTTTGGTGCAGAGCCGGGTGGAGGGTCTGAATCAGAGGCTCAGACAGTTTTGCGACCGTATTGGCTGCAGATTCCTTGACTTGCGCCATAGGGTGGTGGGGTTTCAGGTTCCGCTGAATAGGTCAGGAGTTCACTACACTCAGCTGGCGGCTACACGGGTAGCGGAGGCTGTGTGGCGTGGATTGGGCGGTTTTTTAGGTTAGAAGGCCTCGGGAAAGTGCGGGATGGGCTGCAATGTCAAAGGGTGCTTGGCAATTACAGGACGTGCTTGGATCAAGGAACAGTCGGAATTTTAGTTGTAAATTGTTGTAGTTGCGCTGGAAAAGTCCCTGAGCTTCAAGCGCTAATAGAAAGCACAGAAGCTGATATCGTTATAGATACAGAAAGCTGGCTAAAGCCTGAAATAAGTTCTGCAGAAATTTTTACGAAGTCTCAGACGGTGTTCAGGAAAGATAGATTAGGCAGAATTGGTGGTGGAGTGCTTGTGTCTGTCAGTAGTGGTTTATCTTGTAGTGAAGTCGAAGTAGATACTCCGTGCGAATTGGTGTGGGTGGAGGTTATACTTAACAGCCGAATTAAGTTAATAATTGGCTCCTTCTACCGACCCCCAGACTCCGATGATACAGTTGCGGAACAGTTCAGAGAAAGTTTGAGTCTCGTAACAAATAAATACCCCACTCATACGGTTATAGTTGGTGGGGTCTTCAACCTACCCTCGGTATGTTGACAAAAATACTTGTTCAGAACCGGTGGTAGGCAGAAAACGTCTTCCGAGATTGTCCTAAATGCATTCTCCGAAAATTATTTCGAGCAGTTAGTCCACGAACCCACGCGATTTGTAAATGGTTGCGAAAACACACTTGACCTCTTAGCCACAAACAATCCAGAGCTGATAGAGAGCATCATGACTGATACAGGGATTAGTGATCACAAGGTCATTGTAGCTAGGCTCAATACCATTTCTTCCAAATCCATCAGAAACAAACGCAAAATAATTTTATTTAAAAAGGCGGATAAAGTGCCACTAGAAGCCTTCTTAAAAGACAATTTCCATTCCTTCCGAACTGACTATGCGAATGTAGACGAGATGTGGCTCAAATTCAAAGATATAGTAGCAACAGCAATTGAGATATTCATACCTCATAAATTGGTAAGAGATGGAACGGATCCCCCGTGGTACACAAAAAAGGTCCGAACGCTGTTGCAGAGGCAATGGAAAAAGCATGCGAAGTTCAGAAGAACGCGAAATCCTGAAGATAGGCTAAAATTTACAGACGCGCGAAATTTGGCACGTACTTCGATGCGAGATGCCTTTAATAGGTTCCACAACGAAACATTGTCTCGAAATTTGGTAGAAAATCCGAAGTAATTCTGGTCGTATGTAAAGTACACAAGCGGCAAGACGCAGTCAATACCTTCGCTGTGCACTGCCGATGGTACTGTTATCGACGACTGTGCCGCTAAAGCGGAGTTATTGAACGCAGTTTTCCGAAATTCCTTCACCAGGGAAGACGAATGGAATATTCCAGAATTTGAAACACGAACATCTGCTAGCATGAGTTTCTTAGAAGTAGATACCTTAGGGGTTGCGAAGCAACTCAAATAGCTTGATACGGGTAAGTCTTCAGGTCCAGATTGTATACCGATTAGGTTCCTTTCAGATTACGCTGATACTATAGCTCCCTACTTAGCACTCATATACAACCGCTCGCTCACCGATAGATCTGTACCTACAGATTGGAAAATTGCGCAGGTCGCACCAGTGTTCAAGAAGGGTAGTAGGAGTAATCCATTTAACTACAGACCTATATCATTGACGTCGGTTTGCAGTAGGGTTTTGGAGCATATACTGTATTCAAACATTATGAATCACCTCGAAGGGAACGATCTATTGACATGTAATCAGCATGGCTTCAGAAAACATCGCTCTTGTGCAACGCAGCTAGCTCTATATTCGCACGAAGTAATGGCCGCTATCGGCAGGGGATCTCAAGTTGATTCCGTATTTCTAGATTTCCGGAAAGCTTTTGACACCGTTCCTCACAAGCGACTTCTAATCAAGCTGCGGAACTATGGGGTATCGTCTCAGTTGTGCGACTGGATTCGTGATTTCCTGTCAGGAAGGTCGCAGTTCGTAGTAATAGACGGCAAATCATCGAGTAAAAGTGAAGTGATATCAGGTGTTCCCCAGGGAAGCGTCCTGGGACCTCTACTGTTCCTGATCTATATAAATGACCTGGCTGACAATCTGAGCAGTTCTCTTAGGTTGTTCGCAGATGATGCTGTAATTTACCGTCTAGTAAGGTCATCCGAAGACCAGTATCAGCTGCAAAGCGATTTAGAAAAGATTGCTCTATGGTGTGTCAGGTGGCAGTCGACGCTAAATAACGAAAAGTGTGAGATGATCCACATGAGTTCCAAAAGAAATCCGTTGGAATTCGATTACTCGATAAATAGTACAATTCTCAAGGCTGTCAATTCAACTAAGTACCTGGGTGTTAAAATTACGAACAACTTCAGTTGGAAGGACCATATAGATAATATCGTCGGGAAGGCGAGCCAAAGTTTGTGTTTCATTGGCAGGACACTTAGAAGATGCAACAAGTCCACTAAAGAGACAGCTTACACTACACTCGTTCGTCCTCTGTTAGAATATTGCTGCGCGGTGTGGGATCCTTACCAGGTGTGATTGACGGAGGACATCGAGAGGGTGCAAAGAAGGGCAGCTCGTTTTGTATTATCGCGTTATAGGGGAGAGAGTGTGGCAGATATGATACACGAGTTGGGTTGGAAGTCATTACAGCATAGACGTTTTTCGTCGCGGCGAGACCTTTTCACGAAATTTCAGTCACCAACTTTCTCTTCCGAATGCGAAAATATTTTGTTGAGCCCAACCTACATAGGTAGGAATGATCATCAAAATAAAATAAGAGAAATCAGAGCTCGAACAGAAAGGTTTAGGTGTTCGTTTTTCCCGCTCGCTGTTCGGGAGTGGAATAGTAGAGAGATAGTATGATTGTGGTTCGATGAACCCTCTGCCAAGCACTTAAATGTGAATTGCAGAGTAGTCATGTAGATGTAGATGTAGATGAAAATCCATGGAGAAGAAAGAGACAGCAGAGGACATACAAGAGCAGTTGAACGGAATGGGCAGCCTCTTGAAAGGAGGATATAAGATGAACATCAACAAAAGCAAAACGAGGATAATGGAATGTATTCGAATTAAGTCGGGTGATGCTGAGGGAATTAGATTAGGAAATGAGACACTTAAAGTAGTAAAGGAGTTTTGCTATTTGGGGAGCAAAATAACTGATGATGGTCGAAGTAGAGAGGATATAAAACGTAGACTGGCAATGGGAATGAAAGCGTTTCTGAAGAAGAGAAATTTGTTAACATCGAGTATAGATTTAAGTGTCAGGAAGTCATTTCTGAAAGTATTTGTATGGAGTGTAGCCATGTATGGAAGTGAAACATGGACGATAAATAGTTTGGACAAGAAGAGAACAGAAGCTTTCGAAATGTGGTGCTACAGAAGAATGCTGAAGATTAGATGGGTAGATCACATAACTAATGAGGAAGTATTGAATCGGATTGGGGAGAAGAAAAGTTTGTGGCACAACTTGACCAGAAGAAGGGATCGGTTGGTAGGACATGTTCTGAGGCATCAATGGATCACCAATTTAGTATTGAAGGGCAGCGTGGAGCTTAAAAATCGTGGAGTGAGAACAAGAGATGAATACAAACCAGTCTCAGGGCTGAAGCAAACAACAACACAATATTTAGAAAACAACATAGTATATAATTACGCAAAAGATAAAGATAATTTTTTGAAAAATCTTAGGACTCTTTGAAAAATCTTAGGACTCGTTTAATCGTATCCTAGAAATGATGTTCTGTGACGATCTATGCGATCAACTGAAACTTTAAGACACTTCCCTGTTTGGTACCTTAAGCGTTACGTGACAAGTTCAACATATTCACGCCACTGTGCACCAACAGCGGCTCACTCTCCTCTCTACCTGTTATGCTACCAGTAACACAATTACGTATGAAGTATTAGGTATCAGTCAAACCCAACAAAGAGCTGTGAACACACATTTGTGTGAGCCTTCAAAGAGAGATATTTAATAATAAATGAGATATCTTATAGCTTTGCCTGATTTATTGTAAAATGTAGTCTTTCGTTGTCTTAAAAGTATGGATGTGTGCCATCTACAAAGTGAGTGATCTATATAGGGTGTTTCAGAAGTGATAGTCAGTATTCAGGGATATGATAGGATGATCATTCGAAAAAAAAGTTAAGTAAACATGGGCTCTTAAACGCATGTCTTAAGAGCTATGAGCAATTACTTGACCTTCGATACTGTGATGTCTTCTGCTTGCTCATCTTCGCTACTGTGAAACATAGCTCTTCTAATGAACAAGGACTCCTAAGTTTTAAGGTATGCATTTTACTAGCGCATATTTACTGGACATTTTTTTCTTGTTTTGGTCCAAATACCATCTCGTAAAATATGGAAAGCAAAGAGCTTACAGGAGAAGAGATTTGTTTCATAGTATCGAAGATCAGGAATTGCTCATAGCTCTCAAGATATGCGTTTTAGAACGAATATTTACTTGATTTTTTTGTTTAGAGTGACCATTCCTGTCATATCCCTGAATACTGATCATCACTCCTGAAACACCCTGTATATAAAAAATAGTAGCCTGTTGGTTTGAATAGGACCGCCGCTCTACGGCGACAAACAGGAAAACCAGCCCGGCAGATGGAATGAAAGCATGAATATCTCCCGTCACCCCATAGCGAGAAATACAGTTCTCAACGTCGGCGTGAACGTGTCAAGTACAGACGCCAGACCGACATCAGTGTTTGGGCGGCGACGCTGAAGGAGCATAGAAAAAACGTTATCCATACTCTTTCCTTTATAAAGTGCTCGTCATACTGTTTGGACGTTGCATAGGACGGTGACGTCAAAGCCGGGTCTGGAGGAGCCCGCGCGCGGGTCAGGCGCGTGCTTGCACGCCTGTGTTCGCAGTCGTGACCCACTCCGTGCGCGAGCGACGCGTGAAATTCCTTTGATCTCGCCCATAACAAGTTTCCTTTGTTAGGAGCGGCGGCTGTCAGAGCCCAAAATCCTTAATGCTGCTCCGAGGCCTAGAACACACGCACGAACACACACACACGCACAAACAAATACTAACACACTCACACACACACACTCACACACACACACACACACACACACACACACACACACAAGCACTTACACCGACGCCTGATTCACTTGTTAGCGTTTCAGAAACATTTTTGCCGTTCTTTATTCATTGCTCACTTGGAGAGAAGAGGACGCCAGCGGTGACGTTCCAAGTGCTCGCCAACACTCTCATAGTTTATAAAGTGGTGAAATTGAATTCAGAGAATTTCTTTCCTTTTTGGCTATTTCAATGACCGTATCCCTTACTCAGAAATTTTTTTGACAGTAACGTAAAATTAGTCTTTAGTAAATCAGACCACAGACTAGCTGCCAAGCAGACCAATTCTATTCAGAGTTTTGCAAAGATATTGGTTGAAACCCACAAACATTTTGTTATTAACTGCTTGAAAATTATTATCCTTTCAGTCGAGTTTTCCATTCTCGTATGAGCACACATCACGTCTGCAAACAGGGCAGGGAATATAGCCCCTCTTCCTGATTCTCTAACGGCCATGAGCACTTGGAAACGTTTACATCCTGTTTAGCTGGCTACTAATCCGATGGTTTACAATTTTCACGACAGTTTTGAAGAAAATACTGTTGCTTCAGTTTTACAATTACATTTTTGTACTGTTGGCCGCCGATTTTTATGGTAAGGAACTTAGGAAAACGTCGATTCAGTTCATAAGTACCATCTTTTTTTGTTAGAGCGCTGTTTACCTTTTAGTTACAGTTTAGTTATGGATACAGATCCAAATGTCCAGACTATATACAATACGCCAATGAAGAGCATTTTTTTAAGGAAGTCAGATTTTTTAGAAATACTATTCTGTTTTATATCAAGAATGATATTCGGTTTTACGAAGCCTCGGTCAGGATAATGCCACTTACTTCAAATGTATAAACACTTTCATTCACTTCGCCCTCATGAAGAGGTTCATTTTTTCATTTTACCTTAAGAAAGCAGGATTATTCTTTCTTATCACAAACTGCTATATCTGGTACTCTCTTCGGAGAAAAGATAACACAAAATTTATAACGTTAGCCGGCTGAAGAACTAACTTCAAGAAAGTACACGTCATTGGAAATGGCTTAGTGGGCGCTGAGGCCCTGCCGACAGAGGCGAAGAACAAAAGAGTGGTGGCTTCTTTCACTATCAATCAAAACAATCTTTGGCATTGGTTTCGATATCACCGACGACTTATACGCTGAATAATTATCATCGGCAAAATCAATGCGGAAGATGTCCAAGGAAGGAGTCATCCCCGTTCCTGCAGCGACCTAGTCAAAATGGGAGGAGGAGCCGACAGAGTTTCAGCGTAACTTCCTGCCCTTAGGGTGGGAATCTGTCTCTAGAAATGAAAATCATCGGTAGAGATGAACGGTGTAGTGTCCTTACACGGATACACAGTGCAAGACAAGATTCCTAGGTAGATATACAACCAAACACAAGCAGAAAAGAAAGATTCACAAATAAAATCCATTGACATAGTAAGATGCCTGATAATCTGAACACGAGAATGGGTCTGCTTCATATATAGTTGGTGTTGAATAATTGCCTCATAATGTTTTTGACAAATATGTAAAATCTAGAAGTAAATATAGTGGACACACGATTCGCGGATGCGAAGTAGCGCTCTTGATTGCAGCGCTGTTAGTAACGATACTGGTGCCCCTGATGGCGAGTTGGCGCCTTCTGTGTTGAAACTAGAGCCGCTTGTGGCCATGGAAGTTGCTGGAGGTCCCTTCGAAGACGAACCAGTGTGTTGATTTTGTTGTCCAGAGGATTTATGTTCGATCTACCAAGGTACTGCCGCCTGCGTGGCTGTGCTCCGGCAACCCGCCGGACACAGCTGTTGTACGGGTGGCCGTTGTTGCAGGCGAGGTAGCTTCAGGACATAGCAAATGAGGATGCAGAAGGCAATAGAAAGCCCTGCTGAACATGTATATCCACCAAAGGACATGTGACCCTTAATTGAAAAAGTCTAACGCTGAACTCTCCATTCTCTCCAAAGAAAGTATGTCAATCTTTGCAAATTTTTTCATAGAACATTCCCACTGGCTGTATGAATGACCTTTATTAAATCTGCGACCGGTTGCGCACCACTTATCGGTGCATCCTCAAGCAATATACGCTATTTATAACATAATAACGTTGAATATTGCCCTGTAACCACTCCTCACCATTCACGTCCAATGTACCGACACTGCCGTGTCCGCTGCCACGCGGCTCCTCTCAACTTGCACAGTCACTGCCGCTCCAATCATTATAAAAAAAATTTAAAAAAGGATTTTTAAATTTTAACTAGCATCCTTACCAGATGACGGTATATTGGACGTGAATGATAGTAAGTACCTACAGAGCAATTTTCAATGTTATTATGTTATAAATAGCGTATACTGCCTGTGGATGCACCGATAAGTGGTGCGAAACCCGTCGCAGATTTAATAAAAATCATTCATACAGTCAGTATGGAATTTTCTTTTAAAAAATGGTGAGGTTTGGCTGTGGTTGAACACCCTACAAAACAATCTTAGCAAAGATGCACTTATGATATATCTCCCATACACCAAAAGGCCAGGGGACATTCTGCAATGATCAATTTACTTTTAATTTTTTTTTTTAATTGGAGGATGGCCCAGTCTCTCGCGATCTCTCAAGCAATAATTCCACAATACTCTATTTACAGTGTGTACCAAAAATGATTAACCAATGAAACACGATGCTGGAAAACAAAGTAAATAAAGTTCTCATTGTCAGAGTTTCAGCCGTGCCAGCATGTCTCTGAATATCGATGTCAGAGAGCCTCGTCACGTTTGCGCTATGGAGCTTGTTATTTGTGGCTAAGGCGGAAGTTCTGCACCATTGACTGTTGTGGCCCGTCAGCCCTAAATCGGCCTACGAGAAAGAAAGGGAACACATGGTCTGCTGGAACACCTTGGGCAGATGTCACCCTTTTCATTGGGATTGTGGACGCGAACAAAGGATTGAGTCCTGCTAACCCAGTGCAGACTGTTCGTTCGTCTACGACTTCTCGGTGGCGTGCATGCATTACCGCACCTACATGGATGCGTAATGAATTTGAATGCAGGCGCTCTGCCTGTCATGACTTTTCTTTGGACCAATAACACTCCTGGATGGACGCTGTGAACTCAGAGAGATGAGGGCAAACTGTTGGCTTCCCACTATCTCACTGTTATTTGTGGGCTAGGTTGCCTGGGTACATGCTACACCTGTTATGTCCCTGTTAATGTGCTAAAATGACGGAATTAGGTTAACATGGGTCTCAGCTGTGGCTGCAAGGCGCTATTCATGTGTGGGAACGACATGGTATTGCTGCCTATAGTGGTTCGTACAGCGTTGTTTGTAAGTTTGTGTGTGTGTGTGTGTGTGTGTGTGTGTGTGTGTGTGTGTGTGTGTGTGTGTGTGATATGACATTTGCGTGTAGTTGGTTGAGCTGTGGTAGTGCCACCTACGGTGCCTCAGCTAGTGTTTCTGTTATACTGCGCACATCAGTATATGCGGGCCCCGGCACCAGTTTCGAATATAAAATTTACTCGTTGGTTGTGCCTGTTGGTTGACCTTAGTTTTTAGCTTGGCCTGCGACATTCAAGATTGATTGAGTGGTTAAATTGTGAAGCTTCCTTCACTTCGTAGGCCATTAATTATTTACTGCGCTGCTAGTGCTGACGTTGTCTGTTAGGTGGTTCCAGATATGTGAAGCTATTGATCGATTCTGTAAGGTTTAGTGAGCCAGTTGCGCTACGACTATGTGAAAACTTGGTTATACCAGTAAGCTGATTAATGTATTTGTCATGTAGTTTATCGTTTTTGTTGGATGTTTGTTTTAAAAAATTTCTTGTCTGCTTGTAGTGGCGTCACCACTTGATTCTGTAAGGTAAAGTGTACCAGATGCGCTATGGCTAAACTAAGTGATATATCTGAGTCCTTTTTATTCTTCAATGTTCTTACGCAAACATTTAAATTAAAGAATACGGTGATTGCTTATAGATGCTTTCACGATTCACAAGCAGAAAGTGTCACTAGCTGCGGAGTTACATTAACTATAAATTCACATATTTCTCGCGAAAATCTTTCTTTTTATATTGGTCACTTGCATTCAGGTCTTTCATCAACCTTTGTGGATTAGTATAATTTAATCGTATGCATCTCTGAGTTTTGTTACGTTTTCTATACAATGGGCTGAGACACAACAGCCACACATACTATGCCCCCAGCTGCAGGGCCAAAAATTCATTTTCATATGACTAAGTTATCTTACGTATATTTCGACTTGACGATGTGTCGTCAAAAACTGTTGTCCTATGGCCAAATGTGATAAAGTGTACTTTGACATCAAACTGATTTGATCAGCCACGGTGAACTCACTTTTATAAACCGAGCGAGGTGTGGTGCAGTGGGTAGCACACTGGACTCGCATTCCGAAGGGCGATGCCTGAAAGCTGCGTCCAGCCATGAAGATCTAAGTTTTCGGTGATTTCCCTAAATCACTTCAGGCAAATGCATTGAAGGATCCTTTGAAATAGCACAGTCGATTTTCTTCCCGAGCTTTTGCTCCGCCTCTAATTACTTTGTTTTCGAGTGGACGTATATCAGTAATTTCATCCTCCTCCTCATCGCTTTTACAATTATATGTATAGTTTAGACAGAGCCTTTTATTAAAAAAAAAAAGAAAATTATGAACTCAAATTTATCGAGTAATACACACACACACACACAAAAGTTTTGCATCACCCCTGTTACCAGAACATGTTCTCAAATATTACCACTTCTTGTAACTTTGCAATGCATTTTCATGCTCCATAATGTACATAACTTTCGTGCACTATGTCTATTAATTCATCGGCATATTGCTGCAGAAAACAGAGTTTATATTCCTACTGATCCTGCCTCCTCCGCCTAAACAACACCCCTTGATGAATTTTATGAAATAAATTTACCCTGTACGGTCGCAGGTTCGAATCCTGCCTCGGGCATGGATGTGTGTGATGTCCTTAGGTTAGTTAGGTTTAATTAGTTCTACGTTCTAGGCTACTGATGACCTCAGAAGTTAAGTCGCACAGTGCTCAGAGCCATTTGAACTAAATTCACCCTGCGATGTTGCTTTGATCCTAAATATTTGCTTAATGTTTCTTAAATGTTCTTCCTGATTCTGCTGTCTTCTTATATCCTTATACACTCGCCTAATTACAGCATTATGCTTCGATCCTCTTATCATCACCACCCGCTAACCATTCAAGTTTCCTTTTTTCTCAAACTCTGTTCCCCTTACCTGCTTTCTGGATAATGCATTTGCAGTAATGTCATCCCGTCATTTAATGTGTCTTATTTCCATATAAAACCGCTGTAGATACATCGCCCAATGTCCCAATCTAGTATTACGCAAATGACATCTCTTCACAAAGCTTAACGATAGATGGTCAGTAATCAGAATTGTGTTATGACCCAAAAACAAACCCTCAACTTCTGAAAACTATACAGTAGAGCCAGGGCTTCCTGTTCTGCAACGCAGTAGTTCCTCAGCTGCCGCAAGCATTCTGCTAGTAAATGCTATTGTTTCATGGCGAGGTTATCTCTCCTTTTTTCCCTCCTGAAATATTTCTACCCCAATGCCATAGCCACAAGCATCTGAAGACATGTAGAAAGGTCTACTGTTATCAGGGCGATACATAATGTTGCTACTTAATAGTTGCGTCCTCAGTTCCTGAGAAGCCACCTCACATTCCTCTGACCACTTCCAGGGCACATTCTGTTTCAATAACTGATTCAATTCTGGGTTATTAAATGCTTGTGATGACACAAAATGCCGATAGAACCCATGCACTCCATACACAACCGTCAAATCTGTCTTATTCTTTGGCCGAGGGACCTCGATGGTCCTAGTTTTCCACTCTCTGGTTCTATTCCTGCTGGGTCAATGACACGCCCCAGAAATTTAATGTTTTCTTTCATCCGATCTGTCTTACTAAACTTAAGTTTCATACGCCCTTTCTACATGGCCACCAGTACCCTTTCCAATAAGGCACAATTCTGCTCCCACGTCTCTGTGGCTATTAATGTATCGTCGACATACAAAGTAAGGTGGTCCATTAGCCTAGGTCCCAGCATCTGGTACGTGCCTCTTACAGAGACACAAACAGAAATGTTAAGAGCAAATGGCAAGACACAAAATTGATAACAGATTCCTCTATGCAGGAACTCTGTAGATTTCCTAGATTGTTTCTTAACCTTATATTCCAGTATACACAGGTCATACCCAAGGACAGTAAAAATTTTACTCCATGGAACATCTGCAAAATTTTGTCTATCGGTATGGGCTTATCGGTCTCTCGTTATCGTATCCAATCTCCACGTATCCAAGACAAGGCGCACACTTCCATCCTTCTTGGGTAGTACAAACAATGGATTATATATTCACTACTTACTCTTTCAGTTACCCCCCAATACAACATGCTCTGTGTCTCTTCCTGTACTGCATTTCTCTGGACAAAAAGTATTACGTAAGTCTTGGATGCATAGAAATCATGTGGCTTAATAGTTTAACTGTACCTCCCCTGGTATATCATAAAATACTCCACAACTTCGTTTTAAAACTTCAGTTATTTCCCTTTTCTGTAGCTCAAACTCCGCAACCCTGACATCCTCTCTCGTATTTTCTCTTGAATACTCTCCACCACATCCTTACCCCGACTCGCCGCGCGGGATTAACCGAGCGGCCTGGGGCGCTGCAGTCATGGACTGTGCGGCTGGTCCCGGTGGAGGTTCGAGTCCTCCCTCGGACATGGATGTGTGTGTTCGTTCTTAGGATAATTTAACTTAAATAGTGTGTAAGCTTAAAGACTTTCGACCTTAGCATTTGAGTCACATAAGATTTCACACCCATTTGAGCATTTTTTACCCCGAATCAAGCTATGTATCTTACTAATTTCATCTGAGCTGCAACGCCTCCCTCTCCTACGTATTGTGCGTCCTTAGGACTATTAAATGCTTCCTTTCTGTTAACAAAGGGGACCACTTGTTTTTATCCCCTATTTGGAATCTCACCTCAGTCTTCAAAATTTGGTTCACAGTTAAACACATTCAGGAAATCTACATCCACTAATAACTCTACATTCAACCCGGGAATGAGAAGACAGGAATGTTCTACCATTACTCTTGCTAACTGCACTTGCATCACTACTTCCTGTCGAATAATCTTTGGCAACTTTCCAGTAGCACCAAATATTTTCACTGGGGACATCGGCCACGCTTTCATATCTTCTTTTTGTGGCAAACTCTCAAAATACTCTTCCAAAATTACGGAAATTTCCCATCCGCTGTCCACTAACACAGAGCTTACCACTGCTCCAACCTGCTCTTCGGCAATAGGCTCACTATCTGCGACTATGGGAATGGCTTCCTCCTCTGCTAACCAGTCGGCAGTTATCTATCGTCCGCCAAATTCTGGAACAACTCTAACATTTCCAGACCGGCCAACCCGAAGAGCCTTCAAGCAATCTGTCGTGAAGCGACAGTTCGCATACATGCTCCTGCCCATTCAGCACTGAACTCCAAGAGCTCAAATTCTCTGTCGTTTAACCTTAAGATTCGTCCATGTTGCTTATCTCCATTAAACAAGAACTCAAGAACAACGTCGCTCTCTCGCTTATCACTGCCGGCACCTCCATCTAATGGTTCCTCTACTGAAACATTAACATACTATCCTTACTGGCAGATTCCATATTTACTCTTGGATGCCATAGTTCCCACACACTTCGACTAGACGAAATGTTATTATTTTTATTGCCCTCAGGTCTGGGTGTCGTCTCTTCAAACAATCAAGCGATTCCGTAGGTTCGCCGCCTCCTGCGCTTATCACAGTGTTTTCCTTACCTTCGGCGCCCTCATGGTGGTGCCGATTGCCTGTCATCTGCTCGCATTCTTCCTTATGCGCTGGGCCCCTCCCACCGGTATTCTCTCTCTTTCTCTCCTTCTACATTCGCTGCCACCTGCGTCCAGCCAGCACCAGCTGTCTCTGTCCCGTCCAGTGCACCTTGCAGAACGTAAGGCCATCTCTTACGGCCTCCATGCTCTTTCCTATTACTTTCTCCCCCCTGCCTACTCTGAAGAGAACACCTGTTTCTACACAGGATCTTCATGTGACTTGCCTCTAGTCGGCCCATCACTGAGACACTATTTAGTTAAAACTCTCTCCTCTCTCTTCCCTACGTCTCTCATATCCTGGGCAAGAACGCCTCTCCTAATAAATCTTACCAGCTGTACATCTTCTGGCATCAGAGACCGCTCCGGATGATTACTGTTGCACAAATGTAAACGCTCGATTATGTCCAAGATACTCACATATTTTTTATAGCTGTCCCGTGGTGCTGCTACGAGTTCCTTCCCAACATAAAAAGGCAACATCAGCTCTATCCCAGAGATGAACAACTCGAATCGTATCTTTAACATACAACTTAAAACTAGTATCTTGATCCGATCTTATCTTACCACTTATATTATCCACTTCAGTATTTACTTTCGTTTCAAAATCCCTCTCTTTACCTTTCAACTTAGTTGTGAAGTTGTGATATGCAGTAGCATGCTCATAAAATGCTTTGGTTACTTTATTTAATCCTTCCTCATGCCCTTTAGCGCATTCCATCTTCACTTGGTCCAGATCAGTACCCACTTCATCTACTATTATCTATAGTTTAATGTCTACTTGCTGCTCCAATTTCAACTAACACTGAGTGGACAACTCAGCGATGCCTTTCTTCACTTTCTCATGCAAAATCGACACTTCCAAAGCATTACTGGAGCTTACTTTTTCATTTCCTTGTTTAATATCTTTACGGATTTCTTCCCAAAATTGTGTTAAAGTTGCAAGAAGTGACAGCAAGAACACGTTTTTCTCTTCCCCTAGTATCACTGGAATCATCTGATCTACTACTGACTCTGACCTGCCTTGAGTAGCCTCAACCCCGTCAGAGATTGAATTACTCAAGTTTAGTGGCACCTCTTTAGGTTGCTCGGTCTCTGCCTTGCTGTCAACCGCCAGTAAAATTTTGGTTGAACGCAGATCTGGGCTACCCACCTCCGTAATGTTCAATTCCCTCGTTATATTATCCTTTTCAACAACCTTCTAAGCGTCACCCTTGGCTTTCCCTGCAGTGCTACTTTTATCCTGCTCAGCCATTCTATTTTCTAAAGTTAGAACGCTGTTCAACAGTTCGTGTAGAATTCTGTTTCTTAGCTTTCGACAACTTCTCCAACGTACTGTCTGGTTCTTCTAATAATTTCCGGGTATGCAGCCGGATCCCGTCGACATTCTGCCACGATATTTCGGCCCAGAGACGTCCGGCCATCATCAGGTGAGTACACAACTACTGAAGAGCCCAGGTGCAGTCGCGGTATTTATACCGATTCTCGTGCACGTGTTGACATGCGCGGCATAGCCGAGTTGTACGTGCTGCCCTCGGTGGTGAAAGTAAAAGATCATCTAGTCATTGAGTATCGAATGACGCTGTCTATTCCGCTGTGAATGTATAATTTTAATAACAGGATTCCAAGTTTTATCCAGTTGAAAGCCGTTGTCACGATTTATAAGATTATCGGCAAGACGTATTTCCACTGATTCCTTGATTACGGAATCCCAAAATCCGGAAACCGGAGCTAAAATTTTTGTTCCACTGTATTCCATTGAATGTCCCATTGAAATACAGTGCTCTGCTACTGCCGATTTTGACGGTTGCCGCAGACGGGTGTATCTTTCATGTTCTGTACATCGTTCATGGACAGTTCTTGTCGTCTGGCCAATATATGCAGAGCCACATTCACAGGGAATTTTGTAGACGCCTGCTTTCTTCAGTTGTAAATCGTCTTTAACGGATCGTACCAGGGCCCGGTTCTTTGCTGGTGGACGGAAGATAACCTTGATTTTATTCTTCTTCAGTAGTCGGCCTATTTTCGACGACACATTCCCGGCGTATGGAAGAAACGCAGTTGATTTAAAGTCGTCATCAGCGTCCTCAGTGCGCTGCTTCTTGTTATGACAGTTGCGCATGGCCTTTCTTATTTGGCGTGAAGTGTAGCCATTCTCTTTAAAAACCTTCTCCAAGTGTTCTAATTCTGCGTGGAGGTTTTCATCGTCCGATATTACATGCGCTCGATGTATTAAGGTACTGAGAACACCGGCTGTTTGTGCTGGGTGGTGGCAGCTTGACGCTTTCAGAAGTTACTGTCTGGTTGCTGCACACCCCACGTTGGTCTGCTATCGGCGTCCTCTTTGTGCGGTGCTTCTGCAATGGCTCCACCACCGCGTGGTCTGCTGTTTGCTGGTCTTCTGCGTTCACAACGCGCATTTGACGGCTACTACTCAGCGCCTTTTGACCAATAATGTCTCCACGCACTAAGTACGCAAGCCAAACCACTGAGAAGCTCCACTGCTGTAATTACGTACAGTACACTATCCTACTATAACTCTTATCCTTTTGCATAAATTACACAGACGAATAACTCCGTCTTCCATTTGTATTCCTTGTATTTGTATGAGTCATATTTTACGTTCTTCTCACAATTTATTGGCCATTTCTTGTAGTATTTCTTGCACAAGCTTCCAGCCCACCTGTGAAGCACTTCGTACTACTCTGTGAAGCACCTCCGTTTACTCGTTTCCCTGCAGATCGCACCATTTTGTAGCATTCGCTCTGACGATGTACCACCTTGTAACATGCCGTCGGCGGAGTGACAAACCCTAACGTATAACGTACTGGACACCTTGGACTGTCTGGTACGGTAAGCGTTGATTTACGGGGGTATGTGGCAGGCCCTCTTTGTGACTGCTTGGTAGCAGCATAGTCAGCCTCTGCACTTTCTCGACCTTTAATCTTACCTGCCATTACCCGCAGTTCAGTCGCTCGTACTTTATTCGGCACCCTGTGGATTCCGGACTTAGCAAAGGCCTAGAACTAAGGTTTTGGAGAGGAATTTTGTTGCTACTAAATAATGCAAATGCAGCTCTAATAAAAGCAATCATATTCTAGAGACACGTTGGCCTCAAACTCCTTTGATACAATTTATTACAATCAAATTGTAAAATCGTAGTTTCCACGATATAATTCAGCCAGACAGTGCTCAGACGGATATGCCCCTGTAAGTGGGTTTAAAACCACTGTAGGATACAAATTTCATGTGCTTGTTGTCTCAGTTAATTAGGCTAATCCCAATTGTGATAGTATTAATATAATTCTCTCTGCTGCCACACAAGTCTTTTAATGCACAAAGCCAGGAACTTGTATTACCGGATGCCACTGAACTCAGTACTTACTTACACTTGATACCCCACATAAAAATAAGCATGATCATAACCAATTGGTCATAATGATCACTGGCAGAAAACAAAAACAGAATTGGCAGCACCAGGAGCAAGCACGGAAGCGAATTTACCATGTTTAGTGACTGTCGTGTTTTTGCACGCAATTAACTATTTGTGTCTGTGTCTCAGTAATTGTCACATAATGAATTAAACATTACTTCACAGTCAAAATAACTTCACCACCTATTCTAAAGTTACTTTGTCATGGTCTTATTCAGACTTAGGAAAAAAGCAAAACTACGTTGGTAACCATGTGGGAGCGCAACTGACAGCCAACCGTACTGCTCCCCGGTCGAACCACATTTCCTCAGCAACGAATGGCGAGCTGTGCGCCCTTCTGCCCCACTAAACCGCTTGTGACATCAGCCTCCACCTTTTCCCTTAAAGCAGATACATTTTAACTTACACTTTCTGCGTTGCTTTCTGTGCTAAACTCTTTTGATTTACACTCTTCTACAAATTTTACTCTGGCTCTGTGCTCTAATTTAAAATTTTCTCAAGCGAACTGCTTTCTCAGCCTTCGGTAGCCTCTGGTCGCACCAGTCCACCTTTTCCATCTCCAAGGGGTGTGTGCCTGTGCATGCTGCGACGTTTTTCTAAGCTACCCTTGGCTTTTCTGTGTCCTTCCACCCTCACGTTCTTGCGAGTCACCGTGCTCGCTTACCGCGCCCGACTCGGCTCTAAACGTAACCCTTCGGCACGCTACCTCCACTCTGGCCGTCCGTCTGTCTGCCATCCCGCTGCATTCTAATAGGCGCTCGCTTAATTAAAAAGACAACAACTTTAGGTTCGTTGCCCATAAAAAAATACGGGTTTCTTTCTGAAACCACCTCATATTCTTAGCTATCGAATGAAGATTTTATAACTATTGCTTATTTGAAGCGTGGTCATTCGTGCGCAGCACATTTAGACTTTTCACCCCTCCTCCATTCTCTGTGTAAAATAAGCTTGCGTTTTTCATCAACAATATACATAGAAATGTTACCTCCGTGGAGCTTTAAAATTATGCCTTTATGATTACCCAATTTCAACTTTTCCCTTCTTGGTTTCTCATTTGGCACACCATCCGTCTTGCTTTTCGATGAGTAATCTTAATACTGGAGGTTCTCATTTCTCCTCGAAAAACCCTTATTTCCATCCTACTTAAATACTAGACACCAATAACTTTCTTATTAGATACTACACAGACAGTAACTTTGCACTATGACTACTATCATTTTACAACTCCAGTTTCGTAAGCACCATTGGATCACCAACGTACAGACTAGCTAAACGTCTGGCCAGCCTCATTACCGTGCACGTTGGTCACTGTGAGCACCAAGTCACTGTGAGCATCAAGAATACGAGCGACTTTATCAGTGCAACTAAATGCTTGCATCTTGGAGAAGGCGTTCCCATCAAAGACTTTTTAAACTTGCTCTCCCAGTTAGCTGACGACACTGTTGTAGATTTATTTTAACACAAAGTGACATCATCGTATTTTTTGTACGATGGAGATTATTTTAGTCAGACGGATGGCGTCACGATTGGAAGGCCATTAGCTCCAGTTGTAGCCAACCTCTTTATCGAATACTTTGATAACATCACCCGGCATACTGCTCCTGCAAAACCTAGTTGCTTTTATCGTTATGTTGACGACAAATTCGTTGTCTGGCCTCATGGGCGTAAAAAGCTGGGAAAATTTTTCAACCGCATCAACAGGATCCATGACAACATCAGATTCACGATGGAAGTAGAGAGAAACTGTGCCTTGTCTTTTCTAGACGTCCTCGTCCGCCGGAAGGAAGATTGGTGTCTCATCTACCGTGTTTGTCGGAATCCCACCCTCACAGATCCATAACTGGATGCTACAGCTATCACCACCCTTCGCAGAAAAGTTCTGTTATGAGGACATTGGTACATCGAGCGGAAGACGTTTCAGATGCAGGAAGCCTTCCGAAGGAACTGAGCCACTTACGGAAAGTCTTCACAAAACGGCTACAACAACAGGCAGGACTTCGAAAGCCATCTTGCCGAAGAAACATAAGCCGGACACCACGGAGAAGGGCACGAAGAAGCTAGAATTCTTGACGTTCTGTGGGTCACTGACAGGAAAAATTAGCCGGCTTCTAAAGAAGGATGAAATCGATACGGTTTTTAGGGCACCGGCTAAAGTTCGACAGCTAATTAGGCCTGTGAAAGACGATGTTGAACTCAGAACATCAGGAGTATAAAAAATACGGTGTGGACTGGACAGTTCTATATCGCCGTGTGGAATGCGAGAGATGTTTTCGCCTACGATATCCAGAGAAAACAGTGGTGGCGAACACACTGTAGAAAACGAAAACCCTATTGCATATGCCGAGACATCTGTTATTACGTGGAGAACTAGTTTTTGGAACAGTGTTACAAAAGAAGCGATCGAGTTAAGAGTTTCTAAGACCCTCAATAAAGACGGCGACCTACAGCTAACCACAGCTTGAAACTCGGGCCTCGAAAAGTTGATGAGGGCGCGGCAAGCGTGTGAGCACCACTGACGTCACTGAAGACAGCGAGACTTCATAAGGACGGCAGAAGCAGGCATTCGACAGTGACCACTTGACAATGGCCGAGGAGACCTCGGCTGAAAGATCGTGGATGTTAAACCATTGGAGGCGGCTCGAAGCCTGAGAAAATTTTATCAGGATGTATCGCCGCGAAATTTTGCACTCGTATACTATGTAACATAGATTGGTATATTATGAGCCATAAACAGATAAGCTATAGTAAGGGGGTAATAAGCTGACTCCCCCCCACCGCCTCCATCTAACTCCCCAGTACAGCCTATTAACAGTCAGCATCATTCGGAACACTTTGCGTTGAATATTCTGTGTTTCAGTTTACTGCCACTGTCGGGGAACCAAAATTAAAACACTGTAATTGCGCGAAGTATTTTGTGTTGTCTGCGTGAGCGGATAAATAATTAATCAAAGTAATTTCTCTTATAATTGAATGTACACACATCAAGAAAAGTTTTGCATCATCCCAGTTCCCAGAATGCCTGAAGATAGACATTGACTGTGGATACTGTATCACAGGCATAGTCCGTTTGACTGTTCAGTGACGTCACTAAACCCGCCAAAAGAGGCGTCTCGGAGTGAGCCAAAGCAATATTGTCATTGTTCGGACATGGAGGTCATACAGAGAGACAGGAACTGTCAATGACATGCAGCTCTCCGGCCGCCCAAGGGCTACTGCTGCAGTGGATGACCGCTACCTACGGATTATGGTTCGGAGGAACACTAACAGCAACGCCGCCGTGCTGTATAATGCATTTCGTGCAGCCATAAGACGTCGTGATACGACTCAAACTGTGCGCAATAGGCTGCATGGTGGCCAATTCACTCCCGACCTCCATGGCGAGGTCCAACCACGACACCTGTCAGCGCGGTACAGATGGGCCCAACAACATGCCGAATAGACCGCTCAGGATTAGCATCACTTTCTATTCACCAATGAGTGTCACAAATGCCTTCAACCAGACAATCGTCCGAGACACGTATGAAGGCAACCGGTCAGGCGAACGCCTTAGACACAGTGTCCAGTGAGTGCAGCAAGGTGGAGGTTCCCTGCTGTTTTAGGGTTTCATTATGTGGGGCCGACGTACGCGGCTGATGGTCATGGAAGGCTTCGTAACGTCTGTGTGATACGTGAATTTCGTCCTCCGACCGATAGTGCAACCATATCAGCACCATATTGGCGAGGCATTCGTCTTCATGGACGACAGTTGGCACCCCCATCGTGGACATCTTGTGAATGACTTCCTTTAGGACAACGACATCGCTCGAATAGAGTGACCAGCCTGTTCTCAAGATATGAACCCTATCTAACACGCCCGGGATAGATTGAAAAGGGCTGTTTATGGATGACGTGACTCACGAACCACTCTGAGAGATCTACGCCGAATCGCCGTTGAGGAGTGAGACAATCTGAACCAACAGTGCCTTGATGAACTTGCGGATAGTATGCCACGATGAATACAGTCTTGCATCATTGCAAGAGAACGTGCTAATAGGTATTAGACGTAACGGTGTTTACAGCAGTCTGGACCACCACCTCTGAAGATCTCGCTGTATGGTAGTACAATATGCACTGTGTGGTTTTCATGAGCAATAAAAAGGGCGGAAATGATGTATATGAGCCAGTCGTTGTGGCCGAGCGGTTCTAGGTGCTTGAGTCTGAAACCGCAATACCGCTACGGTCCCAGGTTCGAATCCTGCGTCGGACATGGATGTGTGATGTCCTTAGGTTAGTTACATTTAAGTAGTTCTAAGTTTTAGAGGACTGATGACCTCAGATGTAACGTACCGTAGTGCTCAGAGCCATTTGAACCATTCGATGTATATGTTGACAGTCCATTCCAATTTTCTCTACAGGTTCCGGAACTCTCAGAACCGAGGTGATGCAAAACTATTTTTCGATATGTGTATAACTGTTAACGTAGATAACGTTATAAAACTTCCTTCTATTTCTTGAAAATTGTAATGGGATAGGTGGAGATTAGTGTTTAATTTGCCGTCGACAACGAGACCATTAGAGACGGAGCATAATCTCGGATTAGGGGAAGGATGGGAAGAGATACTGCCATGTTCTTTCAAAGGAATAATACCTGCGTTTACCTGAAGCTATCTAGGGAAATCACATAAAACCTAAATCAGGATGATTGGACGCGGGTTTGGACCGTCGTCCGCCCGAATGCGAGTCCGCTTTGCTAACCACTGCACCACCCCACTCGGTTACAAAACAGGAATTACGCCTCTTAACAGACATGGTAATAGTTTATATGTAATTGTTACTGTGTGCTAGGAAACGTGAAAATCTACACTATTATGAGCTATTGCAATAAAATCTATTTTTTGGTGCCGGTACAAAGCTACACCGTTATTCAGATTAACGTATGACCTGTTTTTTCTATGTCTAATGGCCTGAGCAACTTTAGACCTGTCAAAAAGAAAATCAGCTGTTAACAAAAAACAAAAATCGCACGTGTACTTTGGAATAACAAAATATTCTTATCGACCAGTCATTGTTCAATTTCATCATCATCGTTAGAAGCTCTCTTCGCAGCCGACGCATTTGAAGGGTAGCCATAAGCCTAAGAGTTTGCAGGAAGGCGAAACACAAAGGAAATACGAAGTAGAAATGACACAGATACTAAAATTATTACTTCTAGCACAAAATCAACAAGAGTAGTAAATGTTACAAAGATACCCTAACTGGCACAAAATTGACATGATTGACATTTTGGAATATGAGACACGTTCAGGAATACTTACTAAATATTTGAAATGTAACTATTCGTTTGCTCACGCCATTCTAATGCATCAGCCCTAATTAATGTAATACTTCTTGGTATAGATAAGTATCGCATTCACGAATCCGTATTATTTCCGTGTTATTTATGCTCTGGCAGCTGATAGGTATGAGTCTCGAACGCCCGTGAGCTAACAGTACTGGCAAGACGAATAATAAAGCATTGATCCTTTGACATCGTCAAACCCCTGGGGTAAGCGGCCAACTTAGCTTTATATACAACCTAATTCATCAAAGTCGGTAAAAATTTAAGCATTTCTTAAAATATTGCTGTCCTTGTAAGTATTTTTGTTTGTTACTAAGGAAGAAAAACGTAGTGTTCACAAGCTATAAACGTTAACTGATGTTTCAGGATTCGGCTGTTAGCTGGTAGACGCATATTGTTCTTAAATACAGCTGAGAACCGCGGGCCGCACGAATACGTGATTGGGGCGAATGTGACCGCAGGCCACAGTATGTCGACCACTGGTTTACAGTGGGCCAACAGACTGTATAAGACAAAAAACGGAGAAAATATATGATTTTCAGTAATTATCTTCGTAAGCAAAAATAACGTATTTGAATGTAAGAACAAGAAGAAACGTAGTTAAGCAGTAGTCATATTTGCTCGGGAAGAACAGAGGCTATACGAAAGCCATGGAGTACACTTCCGTGGTGACTGTTCTACTAAGTCATTACAGAGAATTTCAGTGCAATCTGCTCGATCATCAGGACGGTTCGTTGGCTTAGAAATACACTAGTTGAATAAAAAATACGTACAGCAGACGGAATGTAATTATAAAACATATACATCTGACAGTGTTTTTCTTAGAGAGAGGAACAAACATTTTTCCGATGTTCAATTTACAAAAAAAAGCCATGCATTCTTTTCGGAGGTATTAATTACACCGTAGGTTTGCGAAAAATGTCGACTTAATTTGCTACGTGGTGAGGGTCCCAATGTGGTAGTCTGCACAACAAATACTTCCCATACCGCTAATGCGCGTCATTAACACCTTTCACGACTGGTTAGAGGTGAGTATCTAACAGTTATTCGATCCTCGACCCTCGTCTCTGCCTCCGAAGAGGTACAGGCTGATTTAAGTATGAGGCGAGATGCGGCATACGTAATAACACTGGAGGCGAATAGAAAGGTACCGTGTTCCTCACGATATCACAGGCCAGATATTCTGTCATGTTGCTCCAACTATTGCGTCTTTAGCGATAACAGTATCAATGAGACGTCAAGCTCACATACGGATAAGAAAGACAGTGTTCTTACCCTTGGGCTCAGATTCATTAAACCAGAATTAGTGGCTTAAATTGTGAGTCATAAAAAAAAGACAGACAGAAAATTTATTTACGGAGCAATACACGCAGTTCAAATTCATTAAAGCAGAAAACGCACATTTGCATAAATAATAAAAAGATTAAAATTGCAGCGGGAATTTGTGTTACGCATATTAAAGTGATAAATGTCATGTTCATACGTGCTGTTAATCGCAAATGTGCATGAATATATTTCAGCATTCAATAGACACTAATTCCTATTGCGCTTCGCACAATTTACGCAACTGTACATTGTTTTAATGCAGTTGATCAGTCAGTCGAATTTAGACCTATGGTGTAGTATTGTTTCAGCATATGTGTGTCGCATCCATTTTGTTGTCGCTTTAATCCAATATTGAGCTAAATTTTAGATTCTACTGATCATACACAACGTCATCACTACTCTATCTAATACATTCTATTATTTTAATCTCAGTCTTCCTATGCTACCGTCTTCTCTACAGCCGATTCAGTATAATGTTAGTCCTCTGCTGCTGAAAGTCGTAGCGTTTGTGACCTATTCGTCTGTCAGTTTGCTGCATACGGAACTTCCTTGGGCATCTTTATTTCGTATTTTATCTGCCCACATACGAACTTTAGAATTGTATTCCAGACTGACTCGGTTCCTTCTCTTCTGTTTTCCATAGTACGTTTGCATACAGTTTATTTAGCATCGCTAGAGTAAGGACTTATACCTACAACAAAACTGCATTAAAGACACGTAACGTGTATCCACAGGACATGTGTTCTGTAGTTAAAGAAGTGTCATGATGATCTCTCCATTGGCAAAAGATTCCCGAATAGTCCCCATTCGGATCTCCGGGAGGGGACTGCCAAGGGAGATTGAATAATCAACGAAAGGATAATGTTCTACGAGTCGGGGCGTGGAATGTCAGAAGCCTGAAGGTGGTAGGGAAACTAGAAAATCTGAAAAGGGAAACGCAAAGGCTCAATCTGGAGTGAAGGTGGAAGGAAGACAAGGATTTCTGGTCAGATGAGTATCGGGTAATATCAACAACAGCAGCAGAAAATGGTATAACAGGTGTAGGATTAGTTATGAATAGGAAGGTAGGGCAGAGGGTCTGTTACTGTGAACAGTTCAGTGACCGGGTTGTTCTAATCAGAATCGACAGCAGCCCAACACCGACAACGAGAGTTGAGGTATACGTGCCGACGTCACAAGCTGAAGATGAACAGATAGAGATAGTGTATGAGGATATTGAAAGGGTAATGCAGTATGCAAAGGGGGACGAAAATCTAATAGTCATGGGCGACTGGAATACGGTTGTAGGGGAAGGAGTAGAAGAAAAGGTTACAGGAGAATATGGGCTTGGGACAAGGAATGAAAGAGGAGAAAGATTAATTGAGTTCTGTAACAAGTTTCAGCTAGTAATAGCGAATACCCTGTTCAAGAATCACAAGAGGAGGAGGTATACTTGGAAAAGGCCGGGATATACGGGAAGATTTCAATTAGATTACATCATGGTCAGACAAACATTCCGAAATCAGATACTGGATTGTAAGGCGTACCCAGGAGCAGATATAGACTCACAATATAGTAGTGATGAAGAGTAGGCTGAAGTTCAAGACATTAGTCAGGGAGAATCAATACGCTAAGAAGTGGGATACGGAAGTTCTAAGGAATGACGAGATATGTTTGAAGTTCTCTAACGCTATAGATACAGCAATAAGGAATAGCGCAGTTAAAGGGGAATGGACGTCTTTAAAAAGGGCCATCACAGTAGTTGGGAAGTAAAACATAGGTACAAAGAAGGTAGCTGCGAAGAAACCATGGGTAACAGAAGAAATACTTCAGTTGATTGGTGAAAGGAGGAAGTACAAACATGTTCCGGGAAAATCAGGAATACAGAAATACAAATCGCTGAGGAATGAAATAAATACGAAGTGCAGGGAAGCTGAGACGAAATGGCTGCAGGAAAAATGTGAAGACATCGAAAAAGATATGATTGTCAGAAGGACAGACTCAGCATACAGGAAAGACAAAACAACCTTTGGTGACATTAAAAGCAACGGTGGTAACATTAAGAGTGCAACGGGAATTCCACTGTTAAATGCAGAGGAGAGAGCAGATAGGTGGAAAGAATACATTGAAAGCCTCTATGAGGGTGAAGATTTGTCTGATGTGATAGAAGAAGAAACAGGAGTCGATTTAGAAGAGATAGGGGATCCAGTATTAGAGTCGGAATTTAAAAGAGCTTTGGAGGACTTACGGTTAAATAAGGCAAAAGGGATAGATAACATTCCATTAGAATTTCTAAAATCATTAGGGGAAGTGGCAACAAAACGACTATTCACGTTGGTGTGTAGAATATATGAGTCTGGCGACATACCATCTGACTTTCGGGAAAGAATCATCCACACAATTCCGAAGACGGCAAGAGCTGACAAGTGCGAGAATTATCGCACAATCAGCTTAACAGTTCATGCATCGAAGCTGCTTACAAGAATAATATACAGAAGAATGGAAAAGAAAATTGAGAATGCGCTAGGTGACGATCAGTTTGGGTTTATGAAAAGTAAAGGCACGAGAGAGGCAATTCTGACGTTACGGCTAATAATGGAAGCAAGGCTAAAGAAAAATCAAGACACGTTCATAGGATTTGTCGACCTGGAAAAAGCGTTCGACAATATAAAATGGTGCAAGCTGTTCGAGATTCTGTAAATTGTAGGGGTAAGCTATAGGGAGAGACGGGTCATATACAATATGTACAACAACCAAGAGGGAATAATAAGAGTGGACGATCAAGAACGAAGTGCTCGTATTAAGAAGGGTGTAAGACAAGGCTGTAGCCTTTCGCCCCTACTCTTCAATCTGTACATCGAGGAAGCAATGATGGAAATAAAAGAAAGGTTCAGGAGTGGAATTAAAATACAAGGTGAAGGGATATCAATGCTACGATTTGCTGATGACATTGCTATCCTGAGTGAAAGTGAAGAAGAATTAAATGATATGCTGAACGGAATGAACAGTCTAATGAGTACACAGTATGGTTTGAGAGTAAATCGGAGAAAGACGAAGGTAATGAGAAGTAGTAGAAATGAGAACAGCGAGAAACTTAACATCAGGATTGATGGTCACGAAGTCAATGAAGTTAAGGAATTCTGCTACCTAGGCAGTAAAATAACCAATGACGGACGGAGCAAGGAGGACATCAAAAGCTGACTCGCTATGGCAAAAAAGGCATTTCTGGCCAAGAGAAGTCTACTAATATCAAATACCAGCCTTAATTTGAGGAAGAAATTTCTGAGGATGTACGTCTGGAGTACAGCATTGTATGGTCGTGAAACATGGACTGTGGGAAAACCGGAACAGAAGAGAATCGAAGCATTTGAGATGTGGTGCTATAGACGAATGTTGAAAATTAGGTGGGCTGATAAGGTAAGGAATGAGGAGATTCTATGCAGAATCGGAGAGGAAAGGAATATGTGGAAAACACTGATAAGGAGAAGGGATAGGATGATAGGACATCTGCTAAGACATGAGCGAATGACTTCCATGGTACTAGAGGGAGCTGTAGAGGGCAAAAACAGTAGAAGAAGACAGAGATTGTAATACGTCAAGCAAGTAATTGAGGACGTAGGTTGCTAGTGCTACTCTGAGATGAAGAGGTTAGCACAGGAAAGGAATTCGTGGCGGGCCGCATCAAACAGTCAGTAGACTGACGAAAAAAAAAAAAGTCGATTACATCTCGCGAAATTGCGAAGCGAAGTTGACGCTTGAAATAAATGAAGCGCACAGCTAACGTACGTCCTGAGACTCAAGCGTGCACCTCACGCTGCCTGTGTCTGGGGCTCACACAATGGGAAGGTATGCACAATCCACAAAAATAAACAAGTAACACGTCGTACGCCAAGTTACGTTTTTCAAATTATAAATATATGTTTATTCTAGCGAAATGACAATTAGAGCTACATTTAGACATAACACACTCGAATTCACTTTGCTAAACACATTTACTAGTGTCCTGTCGGCGACAGAAACTGTATGGTTGTGCTTTACATCCAGCATAGAAAATACACCCACATCTTGGCCAATGAAACTGTGCCCCGTCACCATACGAGTATGTTCGAAGTGCCCTCTGTCTGCATCAATATACGCTTGCAGGCGGGTAGCGGGAGAGTGTTTCACAGATTGTAGAGTTTCTACATATATTGCCACACACGCCGCAGTAGTACAGTGTTACATATCCTCCACTGTCGTTGGGGGTTATTGATGAACTCTGTCTCTCACTGCTCCACAGAGAAAGAAGTCTGATGGCGCCAAGTCGGGGGACGGTGCTGGCCATCACACAGTATCACCCCGCCCCAACCACCTATTTGGTAATGTCGCATCTAGGACGTCTCTGGAAACTTTTGCATTGTGTGCGGGACATCCATCATGTTGCAACCACATTGACAGACGAGTTTCCAATCCTAGATCCTCCAAGAAGAGTATTAGTGTGTGTTGAAGAACTGATGCATATCGCTGTCCGTTCTATATTCCACGGTAAAAAAAAGGGACCTAAAATACAGCTAGCAATGATGCACCACCGAACACTGACACTTCATTGTCGTCGACGAGCAACTTGCCGAATCCAGTGAGGATTTTGCACTGACCAGTACTGCATGTTCCGCAGATTTACATTACGATGATTTGTAAATGAAGCCTCGTCCGTAAACAACGTATTGTTTAGAAATACTGCAATACCTTGCAACTGCTGAAGTGCAAAACGACAGAATGCGATGCGGGATTCAAAGTCAGTCCCGTGCAGTCCCAGTGCAGTGAGACATGGAACGGATGAAACCGATGCTGACGCAAGATTCTGCAACACGCTACTGTGGCTTATTCCTACACCTCATACAATTTCTCGTACACCCACTTGAGGGTTATGCGCTACAATAGCCAAAACAGCAATTTCGTTTCCATTGCCAGTAGCTGTTGTTGTACATCGACGTTTTGTGAGGGCCGAGCTTCCTGTTTCCGTGAGTGTCTTGAAGATGTTGCCAATGGATTGGCGTGATGGACACCGCCGATCTGCGTATCATTCAGCATACAGTGTCACAGCTGGCGTTGCATTTCTGTGACATTCGCCAAAAATTAAAATAATATTTACTTTTTCTTCCTTACTGGAGGCCGGCATTTTGACTAGCTGACGGCAGATGTAACAAGCCACAAAAAACAGATTTTAATGCGGCAACTTATGTGAATTACGTTAGAGTATGAGAACAATTCAGCAGACCAGTTTAGGAGACATTTGTGCACTGTAGGTACAACATGCCGTGGTGATATTGGTATGTTTCCGGCAGGATACAGGCGCCAGAGAAGGCAAACACTGCTCTGAACACAGTAGTAAATGCGATGCATTACGTCAGAAACTATGACGCAGTTACTATTCTTTGCAAGCCACATATTTCAGAACTTATGAGGTTCAGAAACGTGAAACTAAGTGAGTTTACACTAATTGTACCTCTAGTTGTCATATCGTAACAAATGGTTCAAATGGCTCCGAGCACTATCGGACTTAACTTCTGAGGTCATCAGTCCCCTAGAACTTAGAACTACTTAAACCTAATTAACCTAAGGACATCACACACATCCATGCCCGAGGCAGGATTCGAACCTGCGACCGTAGCGGTCGCGCGGTTCCAGACTGTAGCGCCTAGAACCGCTTGGCCACCCCAGCCGGCTCATTTCATAGCAATAAACAGTAAGCGCTGGACATCCATCATTCTGATACCGCATTATTTGGTACATTATAAGAAAAGGACCGGTTCAAGTAAAGTACAGTTCAAGAAGGGGCTAAACTATCCCCCTATAGGAGTGCCATCAAAGAAATATGGGCCAATGCTGCAAATGAAATATGTTCTTTAATGTCATTGTAAGAATCAATATTGTCACACTTCGTTGTCTTAAATTCCATTGTTTCTGATGATGCTCATGTAAAATTATAGAGCGAAACCGGTAAAAATAAAACACAATGATTTCGACTTGTGGCTGTCCTGGTAATCTTACTGCGAATCGATGGTTGTAATATCTAATAAAGTGGCGTATTACGTGCATTCTTGTAACACTCCTGCACAAGACGCTGAAGTACATCACGAGAGATCCTTGTTCGTGGAAACTTCATTCATAAGATTTGATCGCACTCAAATTCTCGTTGTTGGCATCGCGTAAAAACTCTTGTATCGTATGCCTCTGCCAACGCCGGAGATTTATCTTCCATTGCTGAAAGATTCCAGTTTTTCGAATGTATGTTACAGTCCTTGGTGTGCTGATGTCGCGCTTACTTAGGATGTGCAGAACACCATTGCAGTCGACTTTTGGAAGTAAATAATAGAAAAATCTATAACAAAAAACAAGTCTATGTTGTTCTTCTTCTGTTGTCAATAGCGTTAGTAGTTGATTTGCTGTTATTAAAGGTTTCTGAAATCCGACTGACCACTCACAAAATTTTTTTTATTGATATCATCATAAGAGTTCCGTTTTATTTATTTAAAACATCGTAAGTTGTAGAATCGTCTGCTTCGCGTCAGGCAGGTCTTTACTAATTGGCAACCAAATACATTTTTGTGGGTTGTCTATTTCTTTTCTCTTGGAAGAAACCAGTTTAACACTAATTGCGCCGTATTTCGTTCATGTCGTATCAGTAAATGTGTTGTGTGCAAATCAGTATGAAAGTGGGCCGTATAAACCAGCTCCATGCGCAGGAATACCTGGGAAACGTGGAAGCAGACGAGACATCCAGACGAAATCGGATAATACTACGATGTTTTAAATCAGTAACACGAAAGCCTTTGATGATATACGTATGTACTTTTAAGTAGCTACAGAACAGATTTCAGATATCTTTAGTAATAACTTACTGAGTTTCAGCACCGCGAGAATGTAACGATGAATTACAAATTCTTCTATTTTTACTTATAGCGTTTGATTCAGACGTGCATTTTTCCCCAGCATCTTATGAAATTATTCTTGCGGAATCTTGTTGTATGTGGCAAACGTTGGTGAAAATCTGAGATTATAATCTGGGTTCACAGTCATACCGTGAAATTCTATCACGTAACAGCTTTTCCATCCAAAGAATAACGAAGAACTATACATGACGATAGTATCTGTTCCCGAAAGAACAGTTACCGTAGATGACCATGCAGCTTTGCTAGAAATGAAACGATAATTAAATGGACACCCTACCTGCAAACAGGCGTTGATGTACTTCGTAGCGCGAATGTAGTGATGTGGACATGTTGGGAACGTGAGTCTCACGTGGAGCGTACAAGGGAAAAGTCTCTGCAGTCGCGCTATCCTCTGTGCCCTCGATGGCTCAGATGGATAGAGCGTCTGCCATGTAAGCAGGAGGTCCCGGGTTCGAGTCACGGTCGGGTCACACATGAAGTACATCAACGCCTGTTTGCAGCTAGGGTGTCCATTTAATTATCGTTTCAATGAGGAAGAAGTTAATGGACGCAGTGCTAGAAGAGTATGGGTGACGAGACAACATGTGCTGGGGGCTGTTTTGGAGTTAAACAACCCGGTAAGACAACCTTCCGTAACCTTGTTAGAAGTTTTCTGTTGCAGGAGAACTTTTATCAGTTAGCCCCTTTCGAGCACAATCTATTAACACAATATTACAGCAGTCCTAAGAAACAGCTCCAACTCGCACAACGGTGTACGGGTCATTGCCTGTTTCAGCGATAACGAATCCATACATTTCCTCTCCTTCTTCTACTTGTTGGTGGACTTCGGATTGACCATGTATAGAATGTTATCAAGAGGCTACCTCCAACGACGTCAAGCGATCATGAAACTTTCTATTAAGGAGGATAAGAGGGTAATATACGTACATAACCAATAAAGAAAATACACATTGCTACATTTTCCTGCATTGCAGTTCGGGGAATCGTAAAATAATACATTACTTACTATATGTTGTGTTGAGATCATGAGACTGTAGACTGGATTTTTGGAGATCTCCTCGCTTATTTGTCCTCTGCGGATCCCTTCATATGCGCATAACTAGCGCTGACTGCATCTACTGGAATCTGCTTACTGTAGTCAAGGATTGGTATTTTTACCTGACCTCCGCAATATCCTTTAACAGACTATCCTCTGATGCCTCAGGATCTGTCTGATCGAACAGTCTGTTCCTTTGGTCAGTATGTAAGACACTTTATTACCTCAAGTGTAGGATTACTACCTATTCTATATCCGCTGTAGCTATCTAATATTCTTCGTTTTTGCGCTCGACAGTGTTTCTTAGGTTTCTACTTTCTTCTTGTCTGCAATGTTGAAACGTCCCCTTAGAACAATTTATACAAGACTATGCTTAAACTGACACACAATACTTTTAGCGCAACGCAATCTGACTTTCAAAAATCCCTACAAAAAATGGCCCTGACTAACATTAACCTATACGTTTCACAAATCGCTTACCTCATAAAAATCTTGGTTACTCGAACTACTGCAATACAACGAGCGCCACTACTGCCAGTTAATTAAAAGATTCAAACTACGGAAGGCAGTAACTACTGATAGGGATAGTTAGCAAATGAAAGATTTTAATAGAGAACAAACAATGTATTTACCTTAATAGTCATAATATATATAGCAGTTCATGACATCCAGTCTTACAAATTTCAAAACTCCGCCATTTCTCTCCCCACATCCACAACTGCTGGCGGCTCACCTCTAACTGCGCAACGCTACACGTTGTTCTTATCCAGCTGCCGCTGCCCAACACTACAATGGCGAGTACAACAACAACACCAACCAGCCACAGACTGCACACAGCACAGTCAGTGATCTTCATACAGAGCGCTATGTGACGTTACCAATAAAAAAAACCTAAACAGCCTACTTACATGGCCCCCATGCTCCCCACAAAATAATTTTAAAAATTGTTTTGGGCAGTGGCCAATAATGATTTGATAAAATTTTTCATAATTACAATAACAAAGATATAAAATGCACATACTTATTGATACAATGTTGGTGAAAAGCTAAAATTTTCTCACAATCCATAAACACAGTCCTGATCATCCATCATCGTAAAATTACAGTGTTTGTTTTCTCAAAGACTGAGTAGTAAAAGAGAATGCACACGGAAGTAGTGGATTTCCATGCCATCTTGAAGAAGTAGTGTTGTCCTTCCAACGGAAAGACAGTGCTGACTCTTGACATGCAGACAGGTAATGGGCCACAACAGAGCAAACCCACAGCAGAGTCAGTCGAAGTTTTGAAGACTATTATTGGTAGGTAGGTCATCACAGAACAGACCCACTGTAGTCCCGGTACAGATTAAGGTATTGGTGGGCCACCAGAGATGCAGACCCACTGTAGACCTTGTAGAAATAATGGTATTGGTGGGCCATCAAAGATGCAGACCCACTGTAGTCCTTGTAGAGATGGCCAGCAGCCATCTGTTGCGACTGTGCCGGTGCACGAACACCATCGAATAGTCTTGCAGAGAATACAGCAAGTCCATAAACTACCACTTGTGCACTCACAATTTTTTTTGAAATGTCCTTAGAACGAGCAATGCTGTTATCCAGTCCCTTGCTGAATTATTAACACATGTGCAAATACTATCAGTCCCTACTTCTCATATATTGTCCATATACTATGACCAACAGAAACGTGTGCAGTGAAATGTAATTTACAAGTTACTTAATTTGATGAACTGGTGTCAATTACAATTTTATAACATGAGAATACAATAACAAAGGTATAAAATATATCATTAAAGAACATAATAGTACAGATAACATTTGCAGTAATACAGGCTTTACAAAAGAATCGAAATAACAAATACATCAGTGTTACAAAAATTACGACATAAGTACATACATAAAAGATCAGAATAACTTTTGAAACATCAACTTCACATATGAGCATTAGAACAAAACAGAATAAATAATGTGTAAACATCTTTACGAAGTAAATAACATGTTAATAATGCAAATTATATTTGAGGATAACAGTATTCCTCATCATAGTGAATGTAGCTTAGTATTAGAAGAGAAAAAATTCTATGAAACAGTACACAGAGACAGGAAGAAAATAAATACACAAGCGTACACAAACACATAGTGGGATAACACAAAAGGAAAGGACAGGGTTTGTTTTCAGGGTAACATTTTCTACTGCAGTCCAACCCAAAACTTCATTCCATAGATCGTCCCTCATATTTCAACATTTGCTCCAGCCAAAAAAATTCCTATCCAAGCATGCTTTCTGTATTCTGTTGACATGCTCTTTCAAAAATAGTTTTTCTCTACTGTACACTACTTTTTTGGCCAAACCATTTTCTTATAGCTTCTCAATGCTTTTCTTCCAATTCATCATAGTTAGTTTCTTATATAGTCTACTCCCTCTAAAGCTAACTTAAACCAACTGAGCTCAGATGCTAAACTAAGGGACGAGACAATGCAGCAGCACAAAACAATTAATACAAACAGCAATGACAAAAAAATGCAAGTAAGCAAAGCAAGCAGCAATAAATGTAATAACTTATACCTAAACATGACAAACCCACAAGCAGAAAAAATAGTACACTAAAGACAACAACGCAGATAAGGGAAATGTATATTCACATCTTAATGTCTATATAATTAAAGTGGTGCACCACAAAAACTTATTCTATGAAATAAATTACCAAGTACTTGAAAAGAAAATTATGTATGCAGTTACTGTTACTAGTCCCTTCTTATTGTTCTTTCCTTTCCAAGTGCTCCTTTTTTTATGAATGTGGATCATAAAATTATTATTTAACAGATGTGTTGGTTGGTTGGTTGTTTGGGGGAAGGGACCAAACTGCGAGGTCATCGGTCTCAGCGGATTACGGAAGGACAGGGAAGGAAGTCGGCCGTGCCCTTTCGAAGGAACCATCCCGGCATTTGCCTGGAGAGATTTAGGGAAATCACGGAAAACCTAAATCAGGATGGCCGGACGCGGGATTGAACCGTCGTCCTCCCGAATGCGAGTCCAGTGTGCTAACCACTGCGCCACCTCGCTCGGTACAGATCTGTTGACAGAAAGTTTTCACATTAGCAAATATATTTAATTTTATTGTAACACAGCTGGAAAATAGATATCAAATGAAATAAGCAATTATGAAAGTAAAGAATAAAACATCATTCAATAGCTATGTGGCATTTCATAAGTCAGTGGAAGTTCTCTCAACTCTCGTAGAAAGACACTTGTCATAATCAGGTGTGCAGATGTAAGAATGTTTCCAAGTAATGAGCGTGTCGTATTTGCGGTGCTTTCTACAAAGGAATGTCAATAGCGAGGACAATGGCCTCATTTTTTTCTCCACCTGTGCCTCTGAAAGGCACACACTACTGGCTTGTTTCCAGGTGGCTGTCGCCCAGCTGGGTGCCCACGACGCATTACGTGCAGGTGGACACTTAACTTTCTTACCGAAATATTTACGACACTAGTTTCCGCTACATTGGGAGTCTCATATAAAAAAATTCACAGATCAAGAATTTGCGTTACACATCTGTAGAAACAAAATCCTATTGATATAACAGTGTCCAACAAATTTTCGTCGGTATTGTAATACATTGACGCACTTACATATATTTCATAACTCTTAAAGTACGATTCTTGGTTTCCAACAACCTTTTTCACAAACCAGAGTCCCTAACCACTACCCATTATTCCTTACCTTATTCGTCGACATTCTTCAATATTTCATCATTATAAATATGTAGCATAATCAAATTCCTCATATAGCATCAGCTTATTGATCATAAACATACCTCACCAGCATAATACACTTCGTCGTCGTAAAAATAACATCATAACACCTCAGTCAAATCTAAGAAACGTCGTAGCTTTCTGCAATAATGTCAAAACCTAAAAAAAAAAAAAAAATTCTCTGCTCATTTCAATAGTGTCATCTACCACCAACGTACTTTAAAAATCATGATCCCTTACCAAATACATCACTCAGAGCTCTCATAGTATCACAATGGTTCCGGAAAAATATGAACATTTCACAAAGTACAGACAGAATACAATTTCATAAGTGTGAAATTATCCAACTGTGTAATTACGTAAACAACTGTCACTGATGTAGTAAAATAAATGTTTCTCTCTCCCAATAAGATGATCAGATAGCTGCGTAATTTATGTGTTAGAGAAATAGGTTACCGATGTGTAAAGTTGTATAAGCAAATACCATATTAGCTAGGGCTCCTTGTGGTTGCCAGACACTTGGTACACGAGGTAAGCGTGTACCCCCCTGAGGATTAATGTAATTATACCCTCAGGTGTTACAGATTACAGCAATGGAATGTAATGTATCACGGAAAACCTTTGTATCATTGTACTTCAAATATCTTTAGAAATAAATGTTTTAAGTGCGAAATTAATCACTCAAATACGTGTACTGTAGCGCTAAACTGTGTGTCTTGTTGTAAGATAATCTCTGTTGAAGTGTCGTAGTTATCGTCCTCCGAAAGCTAACTTCTGCAGAAGTCAATGTACTTAGCTCATGATAAACAGAAGTGAAATGCTTTGCGTGTAGATATCGTAGTTACTACGCTTATTGCCGTGATGAAGTAAGTACTGCACTGTAACGTATTGTTGTGCTACAGAAAAGGATGTCTCATTGTAGCTATACCACAAAGTTACTTCTACTTTCCAGAAGAATTCAGAAAAACTGTGCAGATATAAAACAGATACACCGCAAAAGCACAATGTAAATTGTGTCACACGTTAGTAGCGTCGTGATATAATCGTGTAGCTATCAAAGATACCAAATGCTAAGTCATCATTAATCTCACAGAAAGTACTTCAAATAAAGAATGTCTTTTCAACTAAACCAAAATGTTGCATTAAAATCTCATTAACAGTGTATGTTCTAAGTATGTAAGCCTTATAGTCGTTACGTGATCGTGCAACTAACAAGCAAGAATATACAAATAACAACACTGTTACGTCTGTTCAATAAAACAATGCATTCGTAATTTCTGTTTAAAATAAGTTCTCTTGGTTCTTGACTGGATATTTTACTTCTAACATTGTTGCATGTTAACAGTATCTAAGTCTGACAAAGCATACTAGAAATGTGAAGTAAAAGGTTTTATGGCAGAGACTAAGTTAAACAGCAGATTATGATTCAATATACGGTTTTACATGTGAAATGTGGAGTAAACCTTTACTCTTCCTAGTACGCAGACTGTCAACTGAAAACCAATTATCATATTTTATACGTCGGTATGTTGTTGTTGTGGTCTTCAGTCCTGAAACTGGTTTGATGCAGCTCTCCATGCTACTCTATAATGTGCAAGCTTCTTCATCTCCCAGTACCTACTGCAACTTACATTCTTCTGAATCTGCTTAGTGTAGTCATCTCTTGGTCTCCCTCTACGATTTTTACCGTCCACGGTGCCTTGATGCCTCAGAACATGTCCTACCAACCGATCCCTTCTTCTGGTCAAGTTGTGCCACAAACTTCTCTTCTCGCCAATACGATTCAATACTTCCTCATTAGTTATGTGATCTACCCATCTAATTTTCAGCATTCTTCTGTACCACCACATTTCGAAAGCTTTTATTCTTTTCTTATCCAAACTACACTCCTGGAAATGGAAAAAAGAACACACTGACACCGGTGTGTCAGACCCACCATACATGCTCCGGACACTGCGAGAGGGCTGTACAAGCAATGATCACACGCACGGCACAGCGGACACATCAGGAACCGCGGTGTTGGCCGTCGAATGGCGCTAGCTGCGCAGCATTTGTGCACCGCCGCCGTCAGTGTCAGCCAGTTTGCCGTGGCATACGGAGCTCCATCGCAGTCTTTAACACTGGTAGCATACCGCGACAGCGTGGACGTGAACCGTATGTGCAGTTGACGTACTTTGAGCGAGGGCGTATAGTGGGCATGCGGGAGGCCGGGTGGACGTACCGCCGAATTGCTCAACACGTGGGGCGTGAGGTCTCCACAGTACATCGATGTTGTCGCCAGTGGTCGGCGGAAGGTGCACGTGCCCGTCGACCTGGGACTGGACCGCAGCGACGCACGGATGAACGCCAAGACCGTAGGATCCTACGCAGTGCCGTAGGGGACCACACCGCCACATCCCACCAAATTAGGGACACTGTTGCTCCTGGGGTATCGGCGAGGACCATTCGCAACCGTCTCCATGAAGCTGGGTTACGGTCCCGCACACCGTTAGGCCGTCTTCCGCTCACGCCCCAACATCGTGCAGCCCGCCTCCAGTGGTGTCGCGACAGGCGTGAATGGAGGGACGAATGGAGACGTGTCGTTTTCAGCGATGAGAGTCGCTTCTGCCTTGGTGCCAATGATGGTCGTATGCGTGTTTGGCGCAGGGCAGGTGAGCGCCGCAATCAGGACTGCATACGACCGAGGCACACAGGGCCAACACCCGGTATCATGGTGTGGGGAGCGATCTCCTACACTGGCCATACACCTCTGGTGATCGTCGAGGGCACACTGAACAGTGCACGGTACATCCAAACCGTCATCGGACCCATCGTTCTACCATTCCTAGACCGGCAAGGAAACTTGCTGTTCCAACAGGACAATGCTCGTCCGCATGTATCCCGTGCCACCCAACGTGCTCTAGAAGATGTAAGTCAACTACCCTGGCCAGCAAGATCTCCGGATCTGTCCCCCATTGAGCATGTTTGGGACTGGATGAAGCGTCGTCTCATGCGGTCTGCACGTCCAGCACGAACGCTGGTCCAACTGAGGCACCAGGTGGAAATGGCATGGCAAGCCGTTCCACAGTACTACATCCAGCATCTCTACGATCGTCTCCATGGGAGAATAGCAACCTGCATTGCTGCGAAAGTTGGATATACACTGTACTAGTGCCGACATTGTGCATGCTCTGTTGCCTGTGTCTATGTGCCTGTGGTTCTGACAGTGTGATCATGTGATGTATCTGACCCCAGGAATGTGTCAATAAAGTTTCCCCTTCCTGGGACAATGAATTCACGGTGTTCTTATTTCAATTTCCAGGAGTGTATTTATCGTCCATGATTCACTTCCATACATAGCTACACTCCATACAAATACTTTCAGAAATGACTTCCTGACACCTAAATCTATTCTCGATGTTAACAAATTTCTCTTCTTCAGCAACGCTTTCGTTGCCATTGCCAGTTTACATTTTATGTCCTCTCTACTTCGACCATCATCAGTTATTTTGCTCCCCAAGTAGCAAAACTCCTTTACTACTTTAAGTGACTCACTTCCTAATCTAATTCCCTCAGAAGCACCCGACTTAATTCGACTACATTCCATTATCCTCATTTTGCTTTTGTTGATGTTCATCTTATACCCTCCTTTCAAGACACAGTCCATTCAGTTCAACTGCTCTTCCAAGTCCTTTGCTGTCTCTGACAGAATTACAATGTCATCGGCGAACCTCAAAGTTTTTATTTCTTCTCCATGGACTTTAAAACCTCCTCCGAATTTTTCTTTTGTTTCCTTCACTGCTTGCTCAATATACAGATTGAATAACATTGGGGAGAGACTACAGCCCTGTCTCACTCCCTTCCCAACCACTGCTTACCTTTCATGTCCCTCAACCCTTATAACTGCCATCTGATTTCTGTGCAAATTGTAAATAGCCTTTTGCTTCCTGAATTTTACCCCTGCCACCTTCAGAATTTGAAAGAGAGTATTCCAGTCAACATTGTCAGAAGCTTTCTCTAAGTCTACAAATGCTAGGAACGTAGGTTTGCCCTTCCTTAATCCAGCTTCTAAGATAAGTCGTAGGGTCAGTATTGCTTCACGTGTTCCTACATTTCTACGGAATCCAAACTGATCTTCCCCGAGGTCGGCTTCTACTAGTTTTTCCAACCGTCTGTAAGGAATTCGGGTTAGTATTTTGCAGCTGTGACTGATTAAACTGATAATTCGGTAATTTTCACATCTGTCAACACCTACTTTCTTTGGGATTGGAATTATTATATTCTTCTTGAAGTCTGAGGGTATTTTGCCTGCCTCATACATCTTGCTCACCAGATGGTAGAGTTTTGTCAGGTCTGGCTCTCCCAAGGCCATCAGTAGTTCCAATGGAATGTTGTCTACTCCGGGGGCCTTGTTTCGAGCCAGGTCTTTCAGTGCTCTGTCAAACTCTTCACGCAGTATCGTATCTCCTATTTCATCTTCATCCTCTTCCATTTCCATAATATTGTCCTCAAGTACATCGCCTTGTATAGACCCTCTATATACTCCTTCCACCTTTCTGCATTCCCTTCTTTGCTTAGAACTTGGTTTCCATCTGAGCGCTTAATATTCATACAAGTGGTCCTCTTTTCTCCAAAGGTCTCTTTAATTTTCCTGTAGGCAGCGTCTATCTTACCCCTAGTGAGAAAAGCCTCTACATCCTTACATTTGTCCTCTAGCCATCCTTGCTTAGCCATTTTGCACTTCCTGTCGATCTCATTTTTTTCTAGTAGCTCTCGCCTTTTACCTACTTGATCGTCTGCTGCCTTCACTACTTCATCCCTCAAAGCTACTCATTCTTCTTCTATTGTATTTCTTCCCCACATTCCTGTCAATTGCTCCTTTATGCTCTCCTTGAAACTCTGTACAACCACTGGTTCTTTTAGTTTATCCAGGTCCCATCTCCTTAAATTCCCACCTTTCTGCAATTTCTTCAGTTTTAATCTACAGGTCATAACCAATAGATTGTGGTCAGAGTCCACATCTGCCCCTGAAAATGTCTTAGAATTTAAAACCTGGTTCCTAAATCTCTGTGTTACCATTATATAGTCTATCTGAAACTTGTCAGTATCACCAGGCTTCTTCCATGTATACAGCCTTCTTTTATGATTCTTGAAACAAGTGTTAGCTATGATTAAGTTGTGCTCTGTGTAAAATTCTACCAGGCGGCTTCCTCTTTCATGTCTTTGCCCCAGTCCATATTTACCTACTACGTTTCCTTCTCTCCCTTTTCCTACTACCGAATTCCAGTCACCCATGACTATTAAATTTTCGTCACACTTCACTATCTGAATAATTTCTTTTATTTGATCATACATTTCTTCAATTTCTTCATTATCTGCAGAGCTAGTTGGCATATAAACTTGTACTACTGTAGTAGGTGTGCGCTTCGTATCTATCTTGGCCACAATAATGCGTTCATTATGTTGTTCGTAGTAGCTTCCCCGCATTCCTATTTTCCTACTCATTATTAAACCTACTCCTGCATTACCCCTATTTGAGTTAGTGTTTATAACCCTGTAGTCACCTGACCAGAAGTCTTGTTCCTCCTGCCACCGAACTTTACTAATTCCCACTATATCTAACTTTAACCTATCCATTTCCCTTTTTAAATTTTCTAACCTACCTGCCCGATTAAGGGATCTGACATTTCACGCTCCGATCCGTAGAACGCCAGTTTTCTTTCTCCTGATAACGACATCTTCTTGAGTAGTCCCCGCCCGGAGATCCGAATGGGGGACTATTTTACCTCCGGAATATTTTACCCAAGAGGACGGCATCATCATTTAATCATACAGTAAAGCTGCATGCCCTTGGGAAAAATTACAGCTGTAGTTTCCCCTTGCTTTCAACCGTTCGCAGCACCAGCACAGCAAGGCTGTTTTGGTTAGTGTTACAAGGCCAGATCAGTCAATCATCCAGACTGTTGCCCCTGCAACTACTGAAAAGGCTGCTGCCCCTCTTCAGGAAACACACATTTGTCTGGCCTCTCAACAGATACTCCTCCGTTGTGGTTGCACCTACAGTATGGCTATCTGTATCGCTGAGGCACGCAAGCCTCCCCACCAATGGCAAGGTCCGTGGTTCATGGGGTGGATTTGTCGGTAAGGAATGCTAAATCTTTTCTCAAGGTTAGTGTCTCTGTTATTTTTCTCTGAGCCAGCAGGCGCTGGTGGCTGCCTGCGGTGCGAGTCATTGTCTGTTTCTTTGTTGGCGCGCGTCGTTATTGGGATTTGGAGACTTAACTTCTACAAATTCACCTTGTCGAGAGGGCCCTGCCCTGTTTGAAGCTCGCCAGTTCTTCTGCAATTCAGGTCTGTCGTTATGGTCACATCGTCTGTCGTCATGTCGGTAGATCCCATAGTTTCTTTCTTGTCGGTCACATGGTGGAGAATTTCTCCCTGAATCGTAACTGCGCGCTGGACCGTTGCGTCTGAAGCTATTCGGTCTCCCTTGAAAATAATTATTTGGTGTCCATATTGTCTGTTTCTCTGATTGTCTCTGTGATAGTCACTACCGCAGAGAGGTGATCTTTCCCTGTAATTATTACTACTCTGCCAACGGTTGTCAGATGGGTGGTGTCTGTTTTGGTCACGATTTACGTTGTAAGAATAGCCTTGTCGTGTATTATTTCTGTCATCGCGGAATTGTGACAGGTGTGACCTGTAATTGTTGTGCTCCTGTTTTCGCGTTCCGCGATTGTCAGTGTCAACTTCCAGTTCTTGTAACAGTCCCTGAAAAGCTTCAATGTCGTCTTTGCATCGTCCTGCTAAAATAATCTGTCATAAATTTTTAGGTAATTTGATTAAGCAAATGCGAATGAGTTCTGAGGGGCTATATGGGTTTGAAAGATACTGATTCTTATGTAACATGTCTTCGAAATGTTTGTCAGGACTGGAAAATTCAGATTGTTCGAAATGTTTCATCATTATGATGCTATGTTTTACTCGGACTTGTGTAGCTTGAGACCAATATGCTGAGAGGAATGCATGATAAAATTCTCCTGTGACAATGACCGATCGCATTCTTACAGCTGGTTCATTCTCCAAGTAGCCACACATAAATTCTAATCTGTGTTCTATTGACCAGTTGGGAGAAAACCAGTGAGAGAATTGATGAAGCCACGCTTGTGGATGAATGCCGTTGCCAGAATTCGTAAATGTTTTGAATTTATGTGTTGTAATGAACAGCTTACAGTCAAAATCATCGTGTCGGCGAGCTGCATATCGGTCATTGTTACGTCGTGTCGGCGGTTCCATCTCACAATTCGATGCACCTTGCCAATTTCTTTCATAATTTCCGAAATGCCAAGTGTTATTATTTTGTGACTTTTCCGTATTTCTAAGTTCCTCTTCCCGTATTGGAGCGCGAGTGTCCTCTGAAATATGTAATTTTTGTATTACCTGAGTCAACTGATCTTGTACTTTCCGGATTTCTCTTTTGTACTGTGTATTGATTTGATTTTGTTTGAATTTTCTAATTTGTTCATACTCTTCTGTGTCAGTGGAGGCTACGGGTCTTGTGTCATTCCGATCGTCATCTACCTTTATAGATAAGTTAGTGAACTGATCCGAAAGTTCGGCTACTTTCTCCGATAGTGAACACATTTCCTCAGTGTGTTTTTCTGAACCAAGTTTCAGAGTGTCCACTTCTGTTGAAATCGAATCTACGGTGTCCTTCAAGTTTTCCTGAGTTCTTGCAAGTTGCGTAACCGAATCGGTGGATGCAACTGAGTCCATTTTAGATTGCAAGGTGTCGTGATTTTCACGAACAATAGTTTGCAGTTCTTTTATGGCTGCTTCGCGATTCTGTAATGCATTTTCATGCCGCGAAAAAATAGGTTGAAAATGCTCACAAATTTGTGTTTTTACGTCATTACAGATTTTTTGACATTTCGATTCAATGTTATGTAACCCAGTAGTTAAATCTTCACGTGTTTGTTCAAGTTTAGTGTCTAACTTCCGAAGATTTTGTTACATTGTGTCTAACTTTTGAAGATTTTGTTCCATTGTGTCCAACTGTTGCTGTGTTTGTCTCCGGTGTTGTTCTATTGTGTCTAACTTTTGAAGCTTTTGCTGTGTTTGTCTCTCATTTTGTTCTATTGTGTCTAACTTTTGAAGATTTTGTTCCATTGTGTCTAACTGTTGTTGTGTTTGTCTCTGATTTGGTTTCATTTGTTGCATTAATTGCAATAATAATGTATTAGTGTCTGGAATCTGTTCCTCTATGCTTTTCGGCAGTGCATTTGCACCGGCAACATTCACATTTTGACAAGCAGAAAATGTGTCTTGACTTATTTGAGAAAACAGTGAGGACGCAAAAACCAGTATTTGCATGATTGTGTCTTGTCATTTCGGATTCCTGACGCGAGCTGTTGCCGACCGATCGATCGATAATGCTTGCCTGTTCACTAGTTGTTTCACTGACTACACCATTATTTGCAGCCCGCTCCATTTCCCTACGCACTATTACCAAATTACTACTTTGAACATTAATTAATTCATTACATGGTTGTGCTAACACACTGCTTTCGTCTTCACTGTCATTTCTCAGTTTACTTTGGAGCCTAGTATTACGTTTTTCACACGCCATTATTGTCACAATATTTCACACGACAACACAGAAAAAAACAATTTGATGAGCGAATATAAGAGAACACATTAACATAGCACTGAAAATAATATCTAGTTAATTGCAAGCGCAGCTGCGAAATACTTGGTGCAAATTTACATGCGTGCCACTCCTGTTTTACTTGACAACAATGAAAGACTACAACTACAAAGGAGATTCTCTCTACAATTACGCGCTAGCAATAAACAAAATCTACACTAATTACACAAACTACAAGAAAAAATCAGAAGATTCCAGTGAGGTATCCTCGGCTAAGGGTCGACATATGAAACGTCCACTTAGAAAAATTATACAAGACTGTGCTTAAACTGACACACAATATTTTTAGCGCAACGCAATCTGACATTCAAAAATCCCCACAAAAAATGGCCCTGACTAACATTAACCTATACGTTTCACAAATCGCTTAAATCACAAAAATCTTGGTTATTCGAACTACTGCAATACAGCGAGCGCCACTACTGCCAGCTAATTAAAAGATTCAAACTACGGAAGGCAGTAACTACTGATAGGGATAGTTAGCAAATGAAAGATTTTAATAGAGAACAAACAATGTATTTACCTTAATATCACCAAAAGTCATAGCATATATAGCAGTTCATGACATCCAGTCTTACAAATTTCAAAACTCCGCCATTTCTCTCCCCACATCCACCACTGCTGGCGGCTCACGTCTAACTGCGCAACGCTACACGCTCTTCATATTCAGCTGCCGCTGCCCAACACTACAATGGAGAGTATTACAACAATGCCAACCAGCCACAGACTGCACACAGCACAGTCAGTGATCTTCATACAGAGCGCAGTGTGGCGTTACCAATAAAAAAACCTACACCGCCTACTTACAATGTATATTTCCCACATTTAACATCTCTATGAAGGTATGCCCCATACGAATACCTTCTGAGAATACTTTGTGACACACAAATTTGTGTTCAAAGTAAGCATAATTGCGTTTTTAAAAAAGAATTTCAGCATATTGCAGTCCCATCAGCAACTGTGATGGACTAATATTTTGAAGAATGAGCCTTAGTTGCGCAAATGTTCTGGTCTTTATCAGGTTTCGGCTGAGTTAATCTAGCCTTCTTCAGAAGCATAAAATTACTATAACATACCAGAGTAAGGCACGGTCAACATTAAAATTGAAACCTATAGTACCGTGGTACCATGTAGAATTAAAACTACTAACTGAAGTCCAGCCCCGGCATCTCTTCACCACGTGGTTGGTTGGCAGCGGCAACTACGTTGGCTCTGACCGTTGCACGCGGTGCAGTGCAATGTGCCCGTCCGATATTGAGATGCATCAGCTTGATGTGTAATTAGGATAATTCATTTGCGTGGGAGTCACAAACCGTGCTCCCTCTTTCTGTGCCAGAGCGCGCAACTAAACGATGTGAACGTACGGTAATTTTCGCCGCGGGAACACGCGCCGGCTCTCGATTACGCTGTTAATGGTCTAATTACGGCTTTGGCCGACCTGCGCTTGACTGGTTGGGCGTGGGCGGAGCACCGGGCGAGCCTAGAGCCTTCCGTGTGGGGCCGCCCGCCTGCACCAACACTCGCCGCCGTGTCGCGGAGACCGTTCGTGACACGCTCAGCGTCAATAATACGATGTATATGAAACTGGTAATGCGAGGAAAGGTCCTTATGCAACAGCCACGACTCCATCTGCAGCACGTGTTATAACTGTTTATTATTTATTTATACATCCAGGGATAATCTCACAATGGTATGTAATTAGAGCAATGAAAAGTACATAGCTCGTATATTTGTACGTAAAAGGAAATATTCTGGCTGAGGCACCAACACTCACGCCAAGCCGCTAAGGATATCACCTTGAAATTTGGACAGGGTGTTGATCTCATACTGTAGGCACTGTTTAAGAAAGGATTTTACGAAAGTCCGCTCCTGTGGAATAGAGGTGAAACGTGTTTTTGAAGATCTGTCGCTATTTCGGTAGTTCTGAAGCTAGAACTACGTAAATTGTTATCTGGTTTCTCGTTCAGAAATGTAAAACACATGATTCGGAACTTCTGGAAATTCAACTACTAAGGAGTTAAAACTGTGGGACAAATGTTCTTATTTTTTGAAAATTTATCATTATTAAAGTACTAATAAACCAGTTTAAAGTCTGTATCTATGAAAATTGGTACTTGACTTCTCGGTTAGAAATAAAGACATTGGTGATCCAGTATTTTTACAAATTCCACCCCTAAGGAGGCGAAATTTAAAAAATACTGAAAGCTAAGTATATGAAAGCTAGTTCCTCAATTCTCGGTTAGAAAGTTTCAACGGATACATTACTACAGGAGCTGAAGGAGCAGATTAACCAAAATCTCCGACCCCAGCTACCAGAAGCACGTTTTGGTCAGTATATAGGTAAACGGCCATGCTGCTACTGTCTTCATTAGCGTGAAAAATTTAAAAAGCGTTGAAATTTGTGAGAAATATACTGAAGCCCCTAAAATCTGGATGCTCGGATGTCAATGTAACTTCGTACACCTATAAATCATCTGCGGGTATGCAGCTGATTAGAGCTGAAATTCTCTGTGTCTGGTAGAACGGGGCCACAGTGAATTAGTCATGTTCCTCGTTAGTGTTGAAGCCAGGCCTGATGGGCTATCTAGGGGGTGACAACAGTGTCACATGTTGAGTGATAACTGCGAAGGAGATGTGAACAGCGTCTTCATGTTTGTGTAATCAGCACCTCACTGAGTTTGAAAGGGACCTCACTGTGAGTGTCAGTTCTACGAGCAGGTAAAATCATGCAGTATCCAGATTTGTCAGACATTCGAGCGTGACAGTGGCCCGATGTTGAACTGAATTGGAATGTGTGCTCAGGCATACTTGTCAAATTTCCGGTCGACCATGTCTGACCACCACAAGTGAGGGTCACCGTATTATGTAGAAGCACATCTACACCAGCCCAATATTCTGTGTCATCCCACACCTTCGGTCGGAGCCTAACGGCAGCCGGACTAGGGAGGCCCTTAACATCATAACAAAACGGTTGTGTTTGGAGTGATGCTATAACTGGGAAGCATGTACTGCCATCTGCCACTGTTCACCGATGAATCATGGTTCTGCAGCACCCCAGATGACCATAGTCGTCAAATAGGGCAGCAACCCAAGAAGATGTCCCAATCTTGGAATGTTTTGGAAAGGTACAACAACATTTGTGCTCAAATCATGGTGTGGGAGTCATTGAGCATGTCTTCAGGTCGTAAATGTCACTGAATGGGGGACCTTTGATGACACGACGGCACATTATGATGTTACCTCTCATAAGACAATATCATGGTGCCGTTTTACGCCAGACAATGCTAACACACACATTCAATGTAACTCTGTCGACAGTCTGCTTTACGTATTCCTGTGGCCAGAAAGATCCTTAGATTTTCCGTTGTAAAACATGTATTAGACCAGATCGGATGTCGTCTCACTGCCTGTATCTCGAATATCAAGATCCATTTACACCAGTTGAGAGCTGGCCTGACTCAGAGGGAATACATGAAGGAATACCTATGTATGTTCATTCCCTTTTAACACTACCGTGCGGACACACCGTATAGGAATAAAATAACTTCGCTTACACCACGCGTGAGTCTCATACACGCCCACCTTATCTAGCACAAATGGACTGTCTTTTCCCGCATATGGCTTCCATTAAAATTGAATTTGCCAGAGGGCGGACTGTATACAGTGTCATCAATGCCTTCAGGAGACCTGCGAGGCATCTGAACCACCTTTCAGAACAACAGGAAGATGGGGAAAACTTTCAACAAGTTACGTCAAATGGTGGCAAACACTCGTTGGATAGGTCGTTCACAGGTAATTGACGAAGAAATGTCTGCTATTACAATCGATGCAGACGATTCATGAGTTGGCACAGAAGATTGGATTCTCACGTACGTCTGTGCTTCTTATTATGAGAGAACGCCTGAGCCTGAGAAAAACTGAATCGTGATGAGCTCCACAGGATTTGATGCAAAAACAAAGTTGGCTACGATATGACGATGCTTGCACCCACGTGGAACTCTATGCACGCGCCGGAGAGGCTTTGTTATTCCATATTATTTCGGTGGATGATATGTTTTTCAGATCGTACGAGCCAATCATACAACTTCAACTCTCGTCTACTTGTGTTATTCACTAGTTGTGACACACGTCAATGTTGTGTGCTTGTACTGGATTAAAGAAAACTGTGTCTTTCCATTCACCCTCACATTCTAACCGCGGAAATAAGCCCAACACCTAAGAACGATTCTTCCGTTTTTCACTTTGGACACTACACATGACGGCAGGTAACGTTCCATAGGCATCAGCCAAACGCAGACTCTTATATCGTATTGTAACCGGTAAAGTGTGCTGGAGGCTATAGCATGGTACTCTAAATGACTCGTTTCCAGTCATTCACAGTCAAGAGGCGGCGTTATTTGCACCACATCAAACATCACACAACACTGACTATAGAAAGGAGGAGCTGATCGACCGCTGTGCCGCAATGTTTTTAACTTATTACGCACAGTCGTTGTGCTAGCTGTTCGCACTTTGGAACCCAAGAGTGATTCCATCTACTGTTATCATCTGTTATCATGCGACTTTTTACTCCCTCCCTTCGCAGTGATCAGAATTCTGCCAGGTCTCTTTTTAGCTCTCATTGTGCTTCCATGTTTCCAGTTCACAATCATATTCCCAACAGTCGACTTGAGCAGATTTAAAAGGGTTCGAACGTCCCGTATGGATTTTATGCTAGGTTGACATTCAATGACTAGGCTTCGTTCGAAACCACTGAGTTCTCCAAACAGACCCATTCCGCTGTTACTGCTTCACTACTGACAGTACAGTAATCTCCTCCTCCTGTGAAAAGAGTACTGAGGGGTCTGCCTCTAGTGGCATCGACAGGGCACATTCGGGTTACATAACGGTGTCTGGGTACATTCGATGAGACAGTGTAGGTTCTTCGCCATTCAGATCAAGAATCCAAGTTATCGTTCCGGCCGCTTGCAACAATACTTCTCCGTCTCTCAAGTTAAGTCGCTATAAACCAGCAAATCAAAATGCTTCTTTTGTCGACGTGCTACTCCTAATTACTGCAACCTCCGGGATCAACATGTGAGAATGTCACATTTTTGTCGGTCTCACTAGCTGAGTGGTGCGACGGAACCTTAGCTGTTTTCTACTGCTGAGTTGGTCTTCTAACCAGCCTCCCAAACAACAAATCAGTTGCGTCTTCACCTATGGTTAATCGTACCTGAGGTACGGAGGCTATGCGTGGCTATCTTTAAAAGGAATAACTCGATGTAGTCCTACGGTACAACTAGGCATTTCTGCTATCATGGTTCAAATGGCTCTGAGCACTATGGGACTTAACTTCTGAGGTCATCAGTCCCCTAGAACTTAGAACTACTTAAACCTAACTAACCTAAGGACATCACACACATTCATGCCCGAGGCAGGATTCGAACCTGCAACCGTAGCAGTCGCGCGGTTCCAGACTGTAGCGCCTAGAACCGCTCGGCCACTCCGGCCGGCTCTGCTATCATGCTCCGCAGCTAACTCGCTGCAAATAAGAATCTCTAGCTGTGGTACTGTATTCAAACATTCTGCGCATCGTCTTGAACTTGAGTTAATAAAATACACAGGAACATAAAATAAAAGTTAAATGAATAACTTAATAACAAGGATTGTATTCGTAAGTCTGTAATTGAGGTAGATGACACACAAGTTCGTGAATAATGTTTCTCCAAGTAAGGGCATCTCAAACAAATGTCAAGTAGTCCTACGATATTTAGTCAAAATGCAGACAGAAAGTACCCTTATCAACTGCACTAAAGTTACATTGAGAGCGTTACTAGAAAGGCAAAGAAATTCCCAAACTAAAATATAATCAAATATACGCGAAAACTGAGTCCATTTCTTAATTGTAGTGTACGAAATATTCACCAGCTCAAAACAGTTCAGAGTTCAACATGATGATGATTTACAAATTGTTACACGCGGTCCAAAAGAACAAAAAAAATGGTTCAAATGGCTCTGAGCACTATGCGACTTAACATCTCTGGTCATCAGTCGCCTAGAACTTAGAACTAATTAAACCTAACTAACCTAAGGACATCACACACATCCATGCCCGAGGCAGGATTCGAACCTGTGACCGTAGCAGTCGCGCGGTTCCGGACTGAGCGCCTAGAACCGCGAGACCACCGCGGCCGGCCCAAAAGAACAGTAACTCTCTCTCTATCGTCAGTTCCGTAATACAGTGGGCAAAAGGGCAGACTTTACAGTCCTACTCTGTAGCACATTCGGACCTCTCAAAATATAAACTTCCTTCAGAAGTTAAAGAAGGTAGCGACCGTTCATTGCCCAGAATCAAAATCTCCACGATCGAATATCACTCGTTACCGCAGGCAGGTCTGCCGCCTCCGAGAACTCGAGTAGAAGTATGTATATGAAGTTGGTATCTGTGCTTTTGTACCATCAGTGACGATGCATATATGGGTCTCACGAGAGCCGGGTTCGAGTCCCGATCGGGGCACACATTTTCAACTGTTCCCATTGACTTATATCAACGCCTGTATGCAACTAGGGGTATTCATTTCATTGTAATTTCGAGTAGAAGTGCCAGAGACGAAAACATTCTCGTTTTTTATTTGTTTCCCGTAGGGTACCACTACAGTCGGCTGTTCCATTGGCTGAAGGCCGTCCCCACCAAAAGGGCATCATTGTTATGTACTACAGACATGGTTTGTTTCAACTTGACTAGTTCCCGGACTAAATGAATACTTTACCACAACATTTAAATAAAGAAATACTATCAATATTCGGTCACATTCAGAACATTTTCAATAAATACAAATGAAGGTTTGCCCATAAATATGTAAGCTAGTATTTTAGGTAAGGGCGCTCAATATAAATTACAATATGTCATTAAATATTGTTTACACAATTATATAGGCCTGGTGGTGAGAAGCGTCTTTTAGAACTTTTCTACAATTGTGGCTGTCTCATCAAGTGCAATTGTTACTGGCAAAATAGTGAGCTGGTCATTAAATAAATGCATAAGTATGACACAATGTGAGATATTCATGCTGAATTCATTTTCTGAGTGAAGAATACAATGTTCCGACAGATACATGCATAACGAAAAGACATAAAAAATAATAAATCAAAAATAAAATGAATAGAGATTGATAGGTGTCAGAAATGATAGCTATAGTGCAATGGTATCATCTGAGATATCGTATAGTGGCGAATGTTTTTATTCTGTGTTAAATATTAACTTATGGAATTTTAGAGATAAATTAACTGTTATTGTGTCACTGGAAAAGCCTCATTTTTCTGAAATCGCAGTTGTATTCAGATTTGCTTTAAAACTTGACTGTGAATTACTATAGACTCTTGAAGAGATTTTCTGACACTCAACTATTTCTTGGAGCGTTGTCCGTCCTGCTAGGACGGGATTTACGCACTGTCGGCCACGCGCTCTTTGCCTCTCTGAACCTGAGCTCGCCCTCAGTGGCTGCACTAAGTCCACATTTCGCCGACTGGCACCCAGCCAAGCAAGCAAATTAAGCTCCTTTCAATACCAGCCTCTAGTGGACGAACAGCTCGGCCAAACTAGTAACGTTTCAGTGGTCAGCAAATCTATTGTGGTTTCGTCCAGAGATCGCGGTGCCATAGCAAAATCGGCAAGGTGAATCGATACCATAGACATTAACGAAGGCTAGATGCAGTCTGCAACGACGTATGGGAGGCGTGCATCCTCTCTCATAATAGCAGCGCCCTCACGGTGAGGCCAATATAGTGTCCAGTTCGCAAGTGATCTGTTGAGTTTGAGAGTACAGCTACAGCAGTCAGCATCATCGAATAGGACAGTGAGCGTCAAGGTTTAGTACGAACTTGTACTGTTATTAGCGTTGAACATTGTACTGCAAGAGAACAGTTTGTTAATTAGTGGATCAAGTGATGCTTTGCTCATCAGTGACGGCTGTAAATTAACCGTTACTCTCGTGCCACTATTGCGTCAAACTTACGCAAATCGTGCAATGTAGGCTTCCAAGGCTGGCATCTTCCTCAGTTAAAACTTTCGGGCCGAGAGGCCTTGATGCATAAAACTGCCTCCTATCGTTTTGTCTTTAAGTGCGGCATGTGTGTTCTAGTACCATCAGCCTTCTCCCTGGACGAATGTAATTTCGCCCGGTCACAATATCTATTATGTGGAGGGTCTGGGATCAATCCCTAATACCACGAACAGCTTTCCCTCAATGGACTTTCCTATATCTCTGACAGCGATCTGTTGTAGAATTTCAGAATATGTTTTTTGCTCGCGTATCATGTCATTTCTGGAAACCCAGAGTCTACTCTGTAGGAATCAACATGGATTTCGGAAGCAGCGATCGTGTGAGACCCAACTCGCTCTATTTGTTCACGAAACCCAGAAAATATTAGATACAGGCTTCCAGGTAGATGCCATTTTCCTTAACTTCAGGAAGGCGTTCGATACAGTTACGCACTGTCGCCTGATAAACAAAGTAAGAGCCTACGGAATATCAGACCAGCTGTGTGGCTGAGAGATTGAAGAGTTTTTTGCAAACAGAACACAGCATGTTGTTCTCAATGGAGAGACGTCTACAGACGTTAAAGTAACCTCTGGCGTGCCACAGGGGAGTGTTATGGGACGATTGCTTTTCACAATATATATAAATGACCTACTAGATAGTGTCGGAAGTTCCATGCGGCTTTTCGCGGATGATGCTGTAGTATACAGAGAAGTTGCACCATTAGAAAATTGTAGCGAAATGCAGGAAGATCTGCAGCGGATAGGCACTTGGTACAGGACGATTTAAAGTGGAATAATCATATAAAATTAATTGATGGTAAGGCGGGTGGCAGGTCGAGATTCATTGGGACAGTCCTTAGAAAATGTAGTCCATCAACAAAGGGGTGGCTTACAAAATACTCGTTCGACCTATACGTGAGTATTGCTCATCAGTATGGGATCCTTACCAGGTTGGGTTGACAGAGGAGATAGAGAAAATCCATAGAAGAGCGGCGCGTTTCGTCACAGGGTTATTTGGTATGCGTGATAGCGTTACGGAGATGTTTAGGAAACTCAAGTGGCAGACTTTGCAAGAGAGGCGCTCTACATCGCGTTGTTGCTTGCTGTCCAGGAGTCGAGAGAGTGCGTTTCCGGATGAGGTTTTTGTTGTGGTCTTCAGTCCTGAGACTGGTTTGATGCAGCTCTCCATGCTACTCTATAATGTGCAAGCTTCTTCATCTGCTAGTAACTACTGCAGCCTACATCCATCTGAATCTGCTTAGTGTATTCATCTCTTGGTCTCCCGCTACGATTTTTACCTTCCACGCTGCCCTCCAGTACTAAATTGGTGATCCTTTGATGCCTCAGAACATGTCCTACCAACCGATTCATTCTTCTGGCCAAGTTGTGCCACAAAATCCTCTTCTCCCCAATCCTATTCAGTACATCTTCATTACTTCTGTGATCTACCCATCTAGTCTTCAGTATTCTTCTGTAGCACCACATTTCGAAATATTCTATTCTCTTCTTGTCCAAACTATTTATCGTCCATGTTTCACTTCCATACATGGACACACTCCATACAAATACTTTCAGAAACGACTTCCTGACACTTAATCTATACACGATGTTAACAAATTTCTCTTCTTCAGAAACGCTTTCCTTGCCATTGCCAGTGTACATTTTATATCCTCTCTACTTCGACGATCATCAGTTATTTTGTTCCCCAAATAGCAAAACTCCTTTACTACTTTAAGTGTCTCATTTCCTAATCTAATTCCCTCAGCATCACCTGATTTAATTCGAGTACATTCCAGGATCCTCGTTATGCTTTTGTTGATGTTCATCTTATATCCTCCTTTCAAGACACTGTCCATTCCGTTCAGCCGCTCTTCGAAATCCTTTGGTGTCTCTGACAGAAATGTCATCGGCGAACCTCAAAGTTTTTATTTCTTCTCCATGGATTTTAATACCTACTCCGAATTTTCCTTTAATTTCCTTAATTGCTTGTTCAATATAAAGATTGAATAACATCGGGAAAAGGCTACAACCCTGCCTCACTCCCTTCCCATCCGCTGCTTCCGTTTCATGCCCCTCGACTCTTATAACAGGCGCTCAGTTTCTGTACAAGTTGTACACAGTCTTTCGCTCCCTGTATTTTAACTCTGCCACCATAAAATTTTGAAGAGAGTATTCCAGTCAAATTGTCAGAAGCTCTCTCGGAGTCTACAAATGCTAGAAACGTAGGTTTGCCTTTTCTTAATCTAGCTTATAAAGTAAGTCGTAGAGTCAGTATTGCTTCACGTGTTCCCATATTTCTACGGAATCCAAACTGATCTTCCCCGAGGTCAGCTTCTACCAGTTTTTCCATTCGTCTGTAAAGAATTTGCGTCATTATTTTGCAGCCGTTAGTTATTAAAATGATAGTTCGGTAATTATCACATCTGTAAACGCCTGCTTTCTTTGGGATTGGAATTATTATGTTTTGCTTGAAGTCTGAGGGTATTTCGCCTGTGTCATACATTTTGCTCACCAGATGGTAAGGTTTTGTCAGGACTGGCTCTCACAAGGCTGTCAGCAGTTCTAATGGAATGTTGTCTACTCCCGGGGCCTTGTTTCGACTTAGGTCTTTCAGTGCTCTATCAAACTCTTCACGTAGTATCACATTTTCCATTTCATCTTCATTTACATCCTCTTCCATTTCTATAACATTACCCTCAAGTACATCGCCCTTGTATAGACCCTCTATATACTCCTTCCACCTTTCTGCTTTCCCTTCTTTGCTTAGAACTGGGTTTCCATTTGAGCTCTTGATATTCATACATGTGTTTCTCTTTCCTTCAAAGGTCTCTTTAATTTACCTGTAGGCAGTATCTCTCTTACGCCTAGTGAGATAAGCGTCTACATCCTTACATTTGTCCTCTAGCCATGCCTGCTTAGCCATTTTGCACTTCCTGTCGATCTCAGTTTTGAGACGTTTGTATTCCTTTTTGGCTGCTTCATTTACTGCATTTTCATATTTTCTCCTTTCATCAATTAAATTCAATATTTCTTCTGCTACCCAACGATTTCTACTAGCCCTCGTCTTTTTACCCACTTGATCCTCTGCTGCGTTCACTACTTCATCCCTCAAAGCTTCCCATTCTTCGTCTACTGAATTTCTTTCCCCCATTCTTGTTAATTGTTCCCTTATGCTCTCCATGCTACTCTTTACAACCCCTGGTTTAGTCTGTTTATCCTGGTCCCATCTCCTTAAATTTCCATCTTTTTGCAGTCTCTTCCGTCTTAATCTGCAGTTCATAACCAATAGACTGTGGTCAGAGTCCACATCTGCCCCTGGAAACGTAGTTCCTAAATCTCTGCCTTACCATTATATTATCTATCTGAAATCTGTCAGTATCTCCAGGCTTCTTCCATGTATACAACCTTCTTTTATGATTCGTGAACCAAGTGTTAGTCACGATTAATTTGTGGTCTGTGCAAAATTCGACCAGGCGGCTTCCTCTTTCATTTCTTACCCCCAATCCATATTCAGCTACTACGTTTCCTCCTCTTCCTTTTCCTAATATCGAATTCCACCCATGACTATTAAATTTTAATCTCCCTTCACAGTCTGAGTAGTCGGGAATTCTGCTCGCCAACTACAGTCGCGACCCGTCCTACCATGTGAACACTGGCGAGCTCTTGGTGAACCCTGTCTGCCTTTACTGACAGAGTTTGGTCGGGCAGATAGTGGTCGCAGCGAGCAGACAGGGGCTCGAACCAAAGACCAGAATGGGAGCCCATTGCACGCACACAGGTGAGAGGCTTAACACTGACCTGCACGACCAGCGGGTCAGCGAGCAGGGCAGCCAATGTAGTGGATAGGCAGCTTTACGGTAACCACTGCCATTCTACTTCCTGTAGCACGTGGCCGTTTCTTGAAGGGTTACAGATTTAGTTCCACACAGTACAGTACAGACTGTCCTCTTTAGAAAATGGTTCAAATGGCTCTGAGCACTATGAGACTTAACATCTTTGGTCATCAGTCCCCTAGAACTTAGAACTACTTAAACCTAAGAACATCACACACATCCATGCCCGAGGCAGGATTCGAACCTGCCACCGTAGTAGTCGCGCGGTTCCGGACTGAGCGCCTTAACCGCGAGACCACCGCGGCCTGCGTACTCCTTTAGATTCGACTATTCGTGATACATCACAACAAATACACACACGCACAAACACACATACACACACACACAAACGTAACTTATTATATTTTTGAGTTAGTTTATTTTATTTTAAATCCTTTATTTTACCAAAACCTATTTTGATCGAGTAGCTTCTCAGCCATATTTCCTCGTTTGCTTTAAATCTGTTTATGGTCCGTTCTGATTGACGATTATTGTGGTTTTAATTTTTGACTTAATTTAAGGTTTTATTTTGTATACTAAACCTATCTAACGTTTACTCTGTTTTGTCACGCAACAAATTTTAATCCTCAATCACATCACTTTCGAAACACGACAATTAATAGACTTATAGCGAAAACAAAAGCAATGTAACAGCAAAAAACTATAGGCACTAAAGAGATTAGTGTACACTTCCATCGGAATCAAAAGTAATAAATAGCTACGAAAGCCACCAGTGTCAAAGCTGTCACAAGCAGTGCTAGTGTTGATATTCATTACATTCCTTCCTGCCGTTGCTAACGTAGTACTGTAGATTTATATACTGCCTGGTGTTATTTGCCATTTTGCGGTATTGTCCTTCAACTGCGCACTAAACTAAAATTACTGGTGGCGTTCGGTAACACCATTTACCTTGTAATCCTAGACACCACATAGGCTGCCTCAGCCATTTCGTAACTCACGGACAGTACAGTTCTTCAGTCTTCATTTTTATGTGAAAATTTCTTAGGATTACAGAATTAAACATTAGAATATGAGATATGCTCAGCAGTAGCTATACCCTATACCAGAAAGATTACAAATGCGTTAGTACTCGAGTCGATTTTACATACTTCAAAATCTTCTTCCTTATAACAAAAACTTGATTTAGCGAGCCTATTGTATCTTACAGCTTACAGTTTACAAAGCCACTTATCTAGGCAATGGGACGATTCTAAAGCAGTTGAAGCTCTAACAGTTGTACAGCCAGCCTGGTTTCTTCCCAGACATTTCCCTTCATCAATGCCAAAAAAAGCGACGGTTCTTCGATGCTTAACGAGGAAGAAAATAGGTCGTTCTCTCTCTCTCTCTCTCTCTCTCTCTCTCTCTCTCTCTCTGGAATTTAACGCTCCCTCTCCGTCTTTCCTAATCATTAATTCCAACTTGCCGGGTCTGCTGGCTAATCGCCCTCAGGAAGGAATTAGTGTACCCCAACTGTGTTCAGATGTCTGCGAGCCATGTAACTCAGGCAGAATGTGGATGGTTGAAATGGTTCAAATGGCTCTGAGCAATATGGGACTTAACTTCTGAGAACTTAGAACTACTTAATCCTAACTAACCTAAGGACGTCACACACATCCATGCCAGAGGCAGGATTCGAACCTGAGACCGTAGTGGTCGAGTGGTTCCAGACTGTAGCGCCTAGAACCGCTCGGCCACTCCGGCCGGCACAGAACGTGGAGAACAGCTCGGTATTCGCCTAGTGGGATGTGGAAAACCGCCTGAAAACCACTTCCTTGCTGGACAACACACCGGCCCTCGTCATTAAGCCGCAACACGGATTCTATCGGGGGCAGGCTCCCCTACCCGAGTCCAGGAAGGAGCGCGTTAGCGCTCTCGGCTACCCTGGGAGTACCTTCCACACGCGCTCTTCTGTGTAATAAAAGCTTAGACCAAAGCAGAATCCGCAGGGGCTTGCTGAATATTTAAGTCTTTCAGTGTCATGGCCTGTATTGAATCCTAATTGTGAATTAAGATTTCACTTCACATTTTCAAGCTACTTCTGTTACTTGCATCAGGAGGAAAAACTGTAGTCACATAAAATCTTATGTTTCACACATTTGCGTAGACAGAACATTTGAGGACGTCCTTAATAAATATGTTTTACGGTCGTGGTAGTTGCAGACATAACTATGTCACATGTGATTTCCGTATATAACATAGAAAAAAATGTCATACTTACGGGTGTTCCGTCATTGTGCCGGCATACAACACAATAAAATCTTTCAGCTTCCCACTTTTTTGTAAAAAAAAAAGTGTATAACATAGTCAACATTTCTCTCTCTCTCTCTCTCTCTCTCTCTCTCTCTCTTTCTCTCCCTCTCTATTGCTCCCTCTCTCTCTGTCTCTGTCTCTGTCTCTCTCTCTCTCTTTCTTCCTTTCTTTATGAAAAGAATACCTTCACCACGCCATGTGTAGGTTTATTTTAAATCGTGTTTTATTGTATTGTACTCTGGAACAGTGACAAAACTTTCATAGCCATCGCAATCTGCTCCTACTGCATACGGAGTTTACGTCTGACATTACTGTATTCGGAACGGTCACAGTCGTAAAAAAACGTCATATGATGCTTTCTCTTAAGACAAGAAGGGAATATAAGTTACTGTACAACTGCAATTTTTGACCGTGATACAAGTATCAGTGGTGCCTTGAAAATGGACAAGTAGGAGAAATTAGCTGAATGGGAAGCACGAAATAAAGTGATTATTTCAAAAATAAAAGCATACTATAGAAGAAAATGATTTCGCTTCTGTCAATCAAAGTTTATTTCGAAAACAGAGAGCTACGTAGTGCTGAAGTGACTACCATTAGTAGTGTGCATAGCTTCAAAGGAAGATTGATGGGCTGCTCAAGAGTGACGACGGTATTAGGCCAGGCACCCGAGGTTCAATCCGGCTGCACTCCACGTGCGGACAGGTCCTGCGCAGCTCCCAAATAGCGCTGCCGAGATTTATTGGCCTCTGAGGACCCACTACATCAGGAATCGACTGCATCGGTCAAAGGTCAGCTGCGTTCGCTGCATACTGGGCCTTCGCGGGAATTATTGGATTGTCTGTCACTAGTTCGCTTCGTATCTCTGGTGATTTAACAGCCTGAGGCAACGTGGCTGCTGCAGCGATAGCAGAACGTATTTGAAGATTTAAGAATACTTCCTGTGTTGCCTCTAGGCATCAAAGATTTCAAGTATTATCCTACGCCTGAACATCGCTTGATATGTTCTTTTTCTCATGAATTTTATTCCTGTGTTTTTGAAGACAATCCTTTCCTGGTTTGTACAAATCAAATCTTAACAAACAGTACTAAGTAGGACATACCGAAGTAATGAAGAATGTTTTGACGCGTTTCATATCTGTGTTTATTTGTTTCTGCTCTACACTACTATCTTTACAACTATTTTGTATTAAATTCTTACAACTATTAATAATTTTATCACTCCACTATAAAAAATCAAGAATAAAAATGCAGTAAACATTTACCCTTTGGCCGCGAGGGATTAGCCGAGCAGTCTAAGACGCTGCAGTCACAGATTGTGCGGCTGCTCCCGGCGGAGGTTCGAGTCCTTGCTCGGGCATGGGTGTGTGTGTGTGTGTGTCCTTAGTATAATTAAGGTTAAGTACAGTGTAATCTTATGGACTGATGACCTTAGCAGTTAAGCCCCATAAGATTTCACACACATTTGAACATTTTTTTACCCTCTGAAACTCTGCGGCCCTCCTTTCATGAGTAACTTTTCTGAAGACATTTTTTACGTTCTGTCCTCCCCAATTTTTGAACGTTCATCTGTCACCCTCATTTTATTCTATTAATTACATTTCCAGCGCATTTTAAAGCGTAGATGTTTTTTGAAATTTGCCCTTTCACGTTAATTGTACTCGCGAAATGTTACTAAACACCTTTCTTACATTCTGACATAGTGTAAGCGCAGCCAAACGCCGCCATAAGGGCCTGTTTTTGCTCACTTTCATTACTGACTCTAAGGTTTTCTTACTTGATGATTATAAGGAAGTATAACAGCTTCGATGTTTATTTTCCAAACTCTAATAGACTCCCACTACATTTGCACAAAGAGTACAATAAGATGCAAGTTTTGTATCCATGCGCTGTACGATGTTCCAGGATATCTGTTGGTGATAATGTGGTTTTGTAATATCGGAATAATAAAGTCTGGCTGCATATAGTCAATGAATTTTCCATCAGCTATCTATTAAGCATTTTGGGAATGCATTTACTTTTCAACACGGTCACATAAGTTCTTCATGGGAGCAGCGTGGAAGTAGTGTGCCAAACATTTACGGACTTTCAGGTTATAATTTCCATGGTTGATCCTTTCACTCTTGACTCTTGTTTCTGAACACTCCGCCATGGAGGTTCATTCATCTCAATAGAAATATCTATAACTACATATGACCATTCTGATATTTTAACAGTGTAAAAAAATGGTTCAAATGGCTATGAACACTATGGGACTTAACATCTGAGGTCATCAGTCCCCTGGAACTTAGAACTACTTAAACCTCACTAACCTAAGGATGGTACCCGTGGTCTAGGGGTAGCGTCTTTGATTCATAATCAAAACGACTTCGGCCCCGGGTTCTATCCCCGCCACTGTCTAATCAGCATTGGCGGCCGAAGACTTCCGGCATAAGAAGTCAGCCACATTCTGCCAACGGCCTTGTCAAAGAGGGCGGAGGAGCGGATAGAGGTTCAGGGCACTCTCTTGTCTTAGGGGCGGAAGAATCTGCAATGATTAACGACATGAAGATGCAGATGACAATGGAAACCACTGCATTTAAGACCCGTAACGTGTATCCACAGGACATGTGGCCTGTAGTTGAAGAAGTGTTATGATGATCTCTCCATTGGCAAAAGATTCCGGAATAGTCCCCCATTCGGATCTCGGGGAGGGGACTGCCAAGGGGGAGGTAACCATGAGAAAAAAATTGAATAATCAACGAAAGGGTAATGTTCTACGAGTCGGGGCGTGGAATGTCAGAAGCTTGAAAGTGGTAGGGAAGTTAGAAAATCTGAAAAGGGAAATGCAAATGCTCAATCTAGATATAGTAGGGATCAGTGAAGTGAAGTGGAAAGAAGACAAGGATTTCTGGTCAGATGAGTATCTGGTAATATCAACAGCAGCAGAAAATGGTATAACAGGTGTAGGATTCGTTATGAATAGGAAGGTAGGGCAGAGGGTCTGTTACTGTGAACAGTTCAGTGACCGGGTTGTTCTAATCAGAATTGACAGCAGACCAACACCGACAACGATAGTTCAGGTATACATGCCGACGTTGCACGGTGAAGATTAACAGATAGAGAAAGTGTATGAGGATATTGAAAGGGTAATGCAGCATGTAAAGGGGGATGAAAATCTAATAGTCATGGGCGACTGGAATGCAGTTGTAGGGGAAGGTGTAGAAGAAAAGGTTGCAGGAGAATATGGGCTTTGGACAAGGAATGAAACAGGAGAAAGACTAATTGAGTTCTGTAACACGTTTCAGCTAGTAATAGCGAATACCCTGTTCAAGAATCACAAGAGGAGAAGGTATACTTGGAAAAGGCCGGGAGATACGGGAAGATTTCAATTAGATTACATCATGGTCAGACAGAGATTGCGAAATAAGATACTGGATTATAAGGCGTACCCAGGATCAGATATAGACTCAGATCACAATATAGTAGTGATGAAGAGTAGGCTGAAGTTCAAGACTTTAGTCAGGAAGAATCAATGCGCAAAGAAGTGGGATATGGAAGTTCTAAGGAATGACGAGATACGTTTGAAGTTCTCTAACGCTATAGACACAGCAATAAGGAATAGCGCAAAAGGCAACACAGTTGACGAGGAATGGACGTCTCTAAAAAGGGCCATCACAGAAGTTGGGAAGGAAAACATAGGTACAAAGAAGGTAGCTGTAAAGAAACCATGGGTAACAGAAGCAGTACTTCAGTTGATTGGTGAAAGGAGGAAGTACAACATGTTCCGGGAAAATCAGGAATACGGAAACACAAGTCGCTGAGGAATGAAATAAATAGGAAGTGCAGGGAAGCTAAGACGAAATGGCTGCAGGAAAAATTTGAAGACATCGAAAAAGATATGATTGTCGGAAGGACAGACTCAGCATACAGGAAAGTCAAAACAACCTTTGGTGACATTAAAAGCAACGGTGGTAACATTAAGAGTGCAACGGGAATTCCACTGTTAAATGCAGAGGAGAGAGCAGATAGGTGGAAAGAATACATTGAAAGCCTCTATGAGGGTGAAGATTTGTCTGATGTGATAGAAGAAGAAACAGGAGTCGATTTAGAAGAGATAGGGGATCCAGTATTAGAGTCGGAATTTAAAAGAGCTTTGGAGGACATACGGTTAAATAAGGCAAAAGGAATAGATAACATTCCATTAGAATTTCTAAAATCATTAGGGGAAGTGGCAACAAAACGACTATTCACGTTGGTGTGTAGAATATATGAGTCTGGCGACATACCATCTGACTTTCGGAAAAGCATCATCCACACAATTCCGAAGACGGCAAGAGCTGACAAGTGCGAGAATTATCACACAATCAGCTTACCAGCTCATGCATCGAAGCTGCTTACAAGAATAATATACAGAAGAATGGAAAAGAAAATTGAGAATGCGCTTGGTGACGATCAGTTTGGCTCTAGGAAAAGTAAAGGCACGAGAGAGGCAATTCTGACGTTACGGCTAATAATGGAAGCAAGTCTGAAGAAAAAACAAGACACGTTCATAGGATTTGTCGACCTGGAAAAAGCGTTCGACAATATAAATTGGTGCAAGCTGTTAGAGATTCTGAAAAAAGTTGGGGTAAGCTATAGGGAGAGACGGGTCATATACAATATGTACAACAACCAAGAGGGAGTAATAAGAGTGGACGATCAAGAACGAAGTGCTCGTATTAAGAAGGGTGTAAGACAAGGCTGTATCCTTTCGCCCCTACTCTTCAATCTGTACATCGAGGAAGCAATGATGGAAATAAAAGAAAGGTTCAGGACTGGAATTAAAATACAAGGTGAAAAGATATCAATGATACGATTCGCTGATAACATTGCAATCCTGAGTGAAAGTGAAGAAGAATTAAATGATGCTGAACGGAATGAACAGTCTAATGAGTACACAGTATGGTTTAAGAGTAAATCGGAGAAAGACGAAGGTAATGAGAAGTAGTAGAAATGAGAACAGCGAGAAACTTAACATCAGGATTGATGGTTACGAAGTCAATGAAGTTAAGGAATTCTGCTACCTAGGCAGTAAAATAACCAATGACGGACGAGCAAGGAGGACATCAAAAGCAGACTCGCTATGGCAAACAAGGCATTTCTGACCAAGAGAATTCTAATAATATTAAATACCGGCCTTAATTTGAGGAAGAAATTTCTGAGGATGGACGTCTGGAGTACAGCATTGTAAGGTAGTGAAACATGGACTGTGGGAAAACCGGAACAGAAGAGAATCGAAGCATTTGAGATGTGGTGCTATAGACGAATGTTGAAAATTAGGTGGACTGATAAGGTAAGGAATGAGGAGGTTCTACGCAGAATCGGAGAGGAAAGAAATATGTGGAAAACACTGATAAGGAGAAGGGACAGGATGATAGGACATCTGCTAAGACATGAGGGAATGACTTCCGTGGTGCTAGAGGGAACTGTAGAGGGCAAAAACTGTAGAGGAAGACAGAGATTGGAATACGTCAAGCAAATAATTGAGGACGTAGGTTGCAAGTGCTACTCTGAGATGAAGAGGTTAGCACAGGAAAGGAATTCATGGCGGGCCGCATCAAACCAGTCAGTAGACTGATGACCAAAAAAAAAAAAAAAAAAAAAAAAAAAATCCTAAGGATATTACACACATCCATGCCCGAGGCAGGATTAGAACCTGCGACCATAGCGGTCGCGCGGTTCCAGACTCTAGCGCCTAGAACCGCTCGGCCACTCCTGTGAGCTTAACGGTGTAAGTATGCTCTTATGTTGAGTCGCCAGTTGGATAAACATTGAACAAGTGTCCAATGCCGTTGCTTAAAGGCCGTCTCGAATTACACTGCCTGAGAAAAAAGTGAATCACCTAGAATGGGAGGAGGAAACGAAATGAAAGTTCACAGGTTCAGAGGATGCGTGATGCCATTTACGTAATTACGAAATCGAGTCAAATTTATGATATATGTGGTAATTGAGCCCACTTACCGTACGACTTTGAACTCCCCCAGGCCTGCAGTAACACACAGATGCGGTTGGGTAGGTTGTCATAAAGCAGTTGCATCCTGTCCTGAGGCAAGCTGGTCCATGACTATTGCGACTAGTCCTTCATATCTTGGGCACTCGATAGGGAACGGCGTTATTGTCCGGGGTGGTCCCACCAATGCTTCATTGAGGACAGATCTATGGAGGCTTCTGGGCACGGGAGGGGAATGTCTGAACTTCACGTGGCCGACTGGGAACTTGAAGAATCTTCCTGCCCTCATATTCCCATGCAGTTCAACACTGGGCCATCATATCCTAACGCCCCGTAACTGTGGATACTGCACGATTCGCCCAGCCGACCAAATAGAGACCCACAAAGAGGACACTTTCAAACTCTGACAGGAGCTTATAACGCTGTCTCAAACAAGTACGTGGCTCCTCCATCTCCTTCACAGTGATCACTCAGCGCCTGACGTTGTTCACGCCCTTGCACATCCTACCAGTTATGGTAACAAAATTAAACGCGTACAGCATTAAACATGAACAACATTAATGTACATTTATGGCAGTGCAACCATAATCATTTACATACCCTCCGACTGTGTTTACATATACGAAGTTACAGTAACATACGACAATGTTTTCTGCTTGTATTTTTAGGCAGTGTATATGTGTTTACTAACAACTGTCTAAACTCGTTAGTTAACCTGCAACGAATGGTTAGTTTCATACACTCTCACCCAATTACGGCTCAGTTGATTGTAAAAGGCAAAAAAATTACGAAATTGGTCAGCACTGGCAGGATATTTCTTTTGGATGGTCTGTGGTATGATCACAGTTTTGTCCTGTGCCAGGCACTTATTCTTTTTCGGGTATTCTGTTGAATAGTATTGTACTCACACAAATTTTCAGTGCATAGGCCTATATTACATTGCTTCGATTTTCCTTGGATTTCTTATATAATTGTAAAATATATCTAAACACTGTTTCTTCTAATTTCTCATAGTATTTTACACATTTTGACATCATAATAGTATGGACGGCTACACCAGCAAATGGACATCAAAACTATCAGACAATAGTGACTAAACGAATACACAAAAGAAGAAGGAGTACGAAGTTAAAGAAGTTCATTTCGATTTCAGAGAAAGTTATAGACACCAAAAAAGAATGCTTCACTGTACTTCTATGAATAAGGGATAAAAATTGTTATATTATCATAGTGATAGTAAATCTCGAGTAAGTTTACGAGAATCTATGGCTACAATGTTCAAACCATTTAGGCGAATGAGAAATAGTAGAGAGCAGACGTGTATGGCTGTTTCAATAAGAATAAAAGACAGGATTACAGATTATTGCCACAATTTTCTAACTTTTGTGTAGAATAAGCTTTTAACGAAGCTAATGGAACTGGTCACACATTTTAGGATCAGGAATATCCATATTACATTATGTCTGTCTCCCCACATCTTCATAAGACGAATGTCGGCTTCTAAGTGTCAATCCGGAGTGTCCGCTTCACTACGTCTCCAAAACCTAACTGTCAACCTTCACGTCTCTATTAAGAGTGTCGACAAGATTTTATCTTTCCTCTCTGCTCTGCACAAAACTTGCGCCAAAGATCCCTCACCAATCGGTAGGCTCCACTAAACATACATGTATGACAGTTCGTTAAAACGGCGCTCCAACATCCCACAAGCAATTGTTTTCTAATTTATCTAATGAGCTGACTTTATGTGTGGACAATTCAGAGGACACCGTAAAAAAAGTATGTTCTAATGTATGTGAAGTCATATGGGCCTTAACTGAGGGGTCTAGATGTCTGTCGGTGAGGTCTGGCTCGAAGTCGGCGTTCTAAAACATGCCAAATGTGTTCTGTAGGATTCAGGTCAGAACTCTGTGCAGGCCAGTCCATTACAGGGCTGTTATTGTCGTGTAACCACTCCGCTACAGGCAGTGCATTACGAACAGGTGCTCTATCGTATTGAAAGATGCAATCGCCATCCCCGAATTGCTCTTCAACAGTGGTAAGCAAGAAGGTGCTTAAAACATCAGTGCAGACCTGTGCTGTGATAGTGCCACGCGAAACAACAAGGGGTGCAAGCGCCCTCCATCGAAATCACGACCATACCATAACACCACCGCCTCCGAGTTTTACCGTTGCCACTACACATGCCCGCAGATGACGTTCACCGGCCATTCGCCATACCCACTCCCTGCCTTCGGATCACCACATTCTGTACTGTGATTCGTTCAAAAATGGTTCAGATGTGTGTGAAATCTTATGGGGCTTAACTGCTAAGGTCATCAGTCCCTAAGCTTACACACAACCTAAATTATCCTAAGGCCAAAAACACACACCCATGCCCGAGAGAGGACTTGAGTGCAGCGCTTGTGACCGCTCGGCTAATCCCACGCGGTGACACCGAATTCCAAATTCCCAATAACCAGATATGTTTTATGTGGCCCATTAGGGTGTTTTCCCACTTTTAAAATGTCTAGAAAACAGTTTTCTAAATTCCCTCTTACAAATACTTTTTGAAATCACGTAATGAGTCGCCTTCCCACCTAGAGAGAGAGAGAGAGAGATTCTCACTCCAAATGAGGCAAGGGTATCGTACTTCTCTCCTCCACAAGAGGATAAGAAAAGACTTAACGAAAAGGCAGAGATGAATATCTCTCAACCAGCCAGGAATCCATAAGTTTCCTAGCCAAAGTCCCTCTGACGAAAACAACATTCCAACAAGATATTTTTTTTAGGAGAAAGAGCGTTTTTTGAGCAATTAGGAAGACTCTTAAAACATAGTATTCTACACTGGTCGGACACGTGACATCGTTTATTATACTGGGCTTATATAGTTCTGGACAGCACATAGGCTAGACGCAGTTTATGGAATCTTGAGCGTGCGCGACTCTCCAGCGCCATGGCGGACAATACAGAACGCGTAAATGCCTATTTGCCAATCAATGCCCGGGTCGTCATGCCCTGCTGCATTCTAATGTATTGAACTCAGCTGTTTTCTGAAGGGAGTGCCATGAGCTGGACGCCAGCGGTTATTCGTAGCCTACTACCGAATGGTCCATCCAAGACTCCATCAGATTTCTACAACACAACAAATATGGGACAATCTACTAATTACACAGGTAGAGAGAAATTAAATATCTGTTAGCACCTTGATCTTTTCAATCACAAATATCACCCATGTTATCAGTATCAGTAAGTAGGAACATGATACGGAATATGATACATTGAGTCAAAGGCAACGATGCAAAATACGTTCCAGTCGACCAGTTGAGTTATGCATTTCACGACCAGTTGAGTGACGCCTTTCACCTACTACATACAGCGTAATATGAACTGCTTTACGCACGCTTATCTCGTAGGCCGCATCAAAGCTTCAACGTGGTGTTTTTGCCTTTCCTCCAGACTATTAATCCCAAGCTGCTGCAAGACTAGAGGCTTTTAGAGAAAGCATATACGGCAGAACACGACTTAACTAGAACCTCAGGTTAGCTGTTGAGATCAGCTTTCATTGCAACGAAAATAAGGGTAAAAATAAGCTCACCAGAAAAAATATTCGTCATCCCCTTGAATAACACAGTGTTCAAAGTGGTGCTCTGTGGATGGTATAAAAATAGTACCAAAAGGTAAAGTGATCCTCTACAGCCGTCTTATCACGTCAGTGAAGTAATGTGAATCTGCTAATCGACTGTGAGGAATCAGCACGGTAGTTTGGGTCTGTCCCCTGTATATCTAATCTTGCGTATGACTTATAATCCAGTATCTTATGTCGGAATCTGTGTCTGACCATGATATTTGAAATCTCCCAGTATCACCCAGCCTCCTGAACTCAATGACAGAAACGAACTGTAGTGTGTAGCCATTTCCATGATCACGTCGTGAATGATGTGGCCCAATTTGTTGACATACTAAAGCGGCAATCACTCGTGGTCTAGGGGTAGCGTCCTTGATTAGTAATCTAAACATCTTTGGTCACAGATTTAAAGCCCGCCGCCGCTTAAATTTCGGTTCATAATCATCACTGGCGGTGAAATACCTCCGGCATAATATGTCACCCTCTCTCTGCCAACGGACTTATCAAAGAGGGCGCAGTGGACTGGTTCAGGGCACTCTCTTGTCATTGGGATGGGAAAGTACCCCTAAAGGCTGAAGAATCAGCTATGGTCAACGGCTTGAGGATTCAGAAGGCAATGAAAACCACTGCATTAAAAACATGTAAACATGTAACGTATATCCACTTGACATGTGGCCTGTAACTGAAGAAGTTCCATGATGATGTTTCCATCGGCAAAAGATTTCGGAATAGTACCCCATTCATATCTCCAGAAGGGTCTGCCAACCATGAGAAGAAGATTGAATAACTAACGAAAGGATACCGTTATACGAGTCGAGACGCGGAATGTCAGAAGTTCTAATGTGGTAGGGAAGCTAGAAAATCTGTAAAGCGAAATGTAAAGGCTTAATTTAGATATAGTAGCGGTCAGTGAAGTGAAAGGGGAAGAAGATAAGGATTCTTGGTCATATGAGTGTAGGGTAATATCGACAGCAACAGAAAATGATATAAATGGAGTACGATTCGTCATAAATAGCAAAGTAGGGCAAAGTGGGTTACTGTGAACAATTCAGTGACAGGGTGTTCTTATCAGAAGCAACAACAAACCAACACCGACAACGATAGTTCAGGTATCCATGCCGACATCGCAAACCGAAGACGAAGACATAGAGAAAGTATATGGGAATGTCTAAAGCGTGATACAGTAGGTAAAGGGAGAAGAGTATCTAATAGCCATGGGGGACAGGAATATCACCGCAGGGGAAGGAGTAGAAGAAACGGTTACAGGAGAACATCGGCTTGGGACAAGGAATGAGAGAGGAGAAAGACTAATTGAGTTCTGTAATAAATTTCAATGTGTAATAGCGAACACTCTGTTCAAGAATCACAAAAGAAGGAGCTATACGTGGAAAAGGCTGGGTGATACGGGGAGATTTCAGATATCATGGTCAGACACAGATTCCGACATAGGATACTGGATTATAAGTAATGCCAAAGATCAGATATATAGGGGACAGGCAAAATAATGGGATGAATGTGTTTGACGGTCATCAACACAGCTAAGGCCTATGTCTAGCTGGAATGTGCGTTTTCAGTATGGATTAGGCATCAGTGCTGGTTGTTTACGATTGATGGACATTTCGTATTTGTGCACACTTTGTATATGCATTCAGAGGCCGAAGTCGACGTGCAGGGAATCACCTAATAGAGTTCCAAAGAGGGCAAACTGTGGGGTACCGATTAGCTGGAGCATCAGTAACCAAGATAGCCAACTTATTGAATGTTTCAAGAGCAACTGTTTCAAAAGTCATGTCAGCCTGCACCAAACACGGAAAGACTTCATCGTGTAAAAGTAACAGCGGACGCAAATCAAAACCAAATGACAAAGATCGCCGTACGCTAACACGATTGCCGAAACAACACAAAACTATGGCGGCTAAAGTAACCGCATAGCTCAACAGCCGTCTACGAGACCCCATATCTCCCGAAGCTGTCCACCGAGAACTCCATAAAGCGAATATTCGTGAACGAGCTGCTATACCAAAATCATTAGTGACGACAACAGCGTAAAGAAGCGTAAAACATGGTGTCGCGAGAATAAATCCTGGACGGCTGATCAGTGGAAGCACGTCGTATGGTCCGACGAGTTAACGTTTTCGTGATTTCCAACATCGGGACGTGTTTACGTCTTGAGGACGACAAAAGAAGCCTACAATCCTGATTGCTTTATTCCAACGATTAAGCACAGAGGTGGATGTGTAAGGGTGTGGGCAGCCCTATCATGGTATTCTGTTGGTCTCGTCCTTACTCTAAAAAGGCCAGGTTACAGCCAGCGAATATGTGAATGTCTTAGGTGGTCAGTTGCACTGTATGATTCAAATGTTGTTCCCCAACATCGATGCCATATTATCAGAACGATAATGCACCCATTCACACACTAGGACTGTAAAATCTAGGTATGAGGAGCACGCAACTGAACTGAAGCGTATTCCCTGGGCAGCAATGCCCCCGTACTTTAACATTATCTATCACTTTTGGGCGGTATTGGAACGCAGACTCCGGATCAGGTTTTCGCCTCCCTCGTCACTACAGGCGTTAGAAGAGGTTCTGGTTGAAAAGTGGCATAAAATTCCACTGGAGACTATACAATGTGAGTCAGTACAGTTGAAAAGGAATAACATCTTTAACAAGGTCACTCACAGAAGCTGTAAAGAAAAGCACAGTACAAAGGAGGCAGCTACGAAGAAACCATGGGTAATAATAGAAATGCTTCAGTAGCTCGATGAGGCAGGGAAGTATTCCATGTAGAATCTCAGCTATATTACGGGCAAATGAGAATCCAACCACTGGTTAATAAACCATTCCCAAGAATTACAGATGTTCACATTATTTTGCCTGTCCCCTGTTGACACAGATCATAATATAGTAGTCATGAAGAGAAGGCTGAAGTTTAAGAGATTAGTAAGGAAGAATTCAACGCGAAGAAGGGGAATACGGAAGTACTAAAGAATAGCGAGATACGCTTAAAGATCTCAAAGGTTATAGATACAGCAATAAGGATAGCTCAGTAGGCAGTGCAGTTTAAGGGGAATGGACATTTCTAGCACCGACAATCACAAAAGCTGGAAAGGAAAACGTAGGTACAAAGGAGGTAACTGCTAAGAAACAATGGGTTTCAGAAACGATACTTCAATTGACTGATGAAGGAAGAAAGTAGAAAAATGTTCAGGGAAATTCAGGAATACCGAAATACAAAATTCCGTGGAATGAAATACACTCCTGGAAATGGAAAAAAGAACACATTGACACCGGTGTGTCAGACCCACCATACTTGCTCCGGACACTGCGAGAGGGCTATACAAGCAATGATCACACGCACGGCACAGCGGACACACCAGGAACCGTGGTGTTGGCCGTCGAATGGCGCTAGCTGCGCAGCATTTGTGCACCGCCGCCGTCAGTGTCAGGCAGTTTGCCGTGGCATACGGAGCTCCATCGCAGTCTTTACCACTGGTAGCACGCCGCGACAGCGTGGACGTATAGTGGGCATACGGGAGGCCGGGTGGACGTACCGCCGAATTGCTCAACACGTGGGGCGTGAGGTCTCCACAGTACATCGATGTTGTCGCCAGTGGTCGGCGGAAGGTGCACGTGCCCGTCGACCTGGGACCGGACCGCAGCGACGCACGGATGCACGCCAAGACCGTAGGATCCTACGCAGTGCCGTAGGGGACCGCACCGCCACTTCCCAGCAAACTAGGGACACTGTTGCTCCTGGGTTATCGGCGAGGACCATTCGCAACCGTCTCCATGAAGCTGGGCTACGGTCCCGCACACCGTTAGGCCGTCTTCCGCTCAAGCCCCAATATCGTGCAGCCCGCCTCCAGTGGTGTCGCGACAGGCGTGAATAGAGGGACGAATGGAGACGTGTCGTCTTCAGCAATGAGAGTCGCTTCTGCCTTGGTGCCGATGATGGTCGTATGCGTGTTTGGCGCCGTGCAGGTGAGCGCCACGATCAAGACTGCATACGACCGAGGCACACAGGGCCAACACCCGGCATCATGGTGTGGGGAGCGATCTCCTACACTGGCCGTACACCACTGGTGATCGTCGAGGGGACACTGAATAGTGCATGGTACATCCAAACCGTCATCGAACCCATCGTTCTACCATTCCTATGCCGGCAAGGTAACTTGCTGTTCCAACAGGACAATGCACGTCCGCATGTATCCCGTGCCACCCAACGTGCTCTAGAAGGTGTAAGTCAACTACCCTGGCCAGCAAGATCTCCGGATCTGTCCCCCATTGAGCATGTTTGGGACTGGATGAAGCGTCGTCTCACACGGTCTGCACGTCCAACAGGAACGCTGGTCCAGCTGAGGCGCCAGGTGGAAATGGCATGGCACGCCGTTCCACAGGACTACATCCAGCATCTCTACGATCGTCTCCATGGGAGAATAGCAGCCTGCATTGCTGCGAAAGGTGGATATACACTGTACTAGTGACGACAATGTGCATGCTCTGTTGCCTGTGTCTATGTGCCTGTGGTTCTGTCAGTTTGATCATGTGATGTATCTGACCCCAGGAATGTGTCAATAAAGTTTCCCTTTCCTGGGACAATGAATTCACGGTGTTCTTGTTTCAATTTCCAGGAGTGTAGTAGATGCCGATCTCGGGGAAGATCAGTTTGGATTCCGTAGAAATGTTGAAACACGTGAGGCAATATTAACCCTACGACTTATCTTACAAGCTAGAGTAAGGAAGGGCAAACCGACGTTTCTAGCATTTGTAGACTTAGAGAAAGCTTTTGACAATGTTGACTGGAATACTCTCTTTCAAATTCTGAAGGTATCAGGGGTAAAATACAGGGAGTGAAAGGCTATTTACAATTTGTACAGAAACCAGATGGCAGTTATAAGAGTCCAGGGACATGAAAGGGAAGCAGTGGTTGGGAAGGGAGTGAGACAGGGCTGTTAGTCTATCCCCGATGTTATTCAATCTGTATATTGAGCAAGCAGTGAAGGAAACAAAAGAAAAATTCGGAGTAGGTATTAAAGTCCATGGAGAAGAAATAAAAACTTTGAGGTTCGCCGATGACATCGTAATTCTGTCAGAGACAGCAAAGGACTTGGAAGAGCAGTTGAACGGAATGGATAGTGTCTTGAAAGGAGGATATAAGATGACCATCAACAAAAGCTAAACGAGGATAATGGAACGTAGTCGAATTAAGTCGGGTGATGCTGAGGGAATTAGATTAGGAAGTGGGACACTTAAAGTAGTCAATGAGTTTTGCTATTTGGGGAGCAAAATAACTGATGATGGTCGAAGTAGAGAGGATATAAAATGTAGACAGGCAATGGCAAGGAAAGCGTTTCTGAAGAAGAGAAATTTGTTAACATCGAGTATAGATTTAAGTGTCAGGAAGTCATTTCTGAAAGTATTTGTATGGAGTGAGGCCATGTATGGAAGTGAATCATGGACGATAAATAGTTTGGACAAGAAGAGAATAGAAGCTTCCGAAATGTGGTGCTACAGAAGAATGCTGAAGAATAGATGGGTAGATCACATAACTAATGAGGAAGTATTGAATCGGATTGGGGAGAAGAAAAGTTTGTGGCACAACTTGACCAGAAGAAGGGATCGGTGGGTAGGACATGTTCTGAGGCATCAAGGGATCACCAATTTAGTATTGGAGGGCAGCGTGGAGGGTAAAAATCGTAGAGGGAGACCAAGAGATGAGTACACTAAGCAGATTCAGAAGGATGTAGGTTGCAGTAGGTACTGGGAGATAAAGAATCTTGCACAGGATAGAGTAGCATGGAGAGCTGCATCAAACCAGTTTCAGGACTGAAGACCACAACAACAACACATTAAAACGCCAAATGTTTCAAGGAAGAGCAAAATCGAACTGAGTATTAGAGCATACCATTGCAAAGGAAAAACAACTTTGAGAGCGTTGTGTCATCCGTACAAGACACAGCCAGGGGAAAAGCACCAAAGGAGCAAAGACGAGAGCTGATACCAGTGCCATAGAGACTGTTCACCTGCGGGAGTCCCTCCAGCGCCACGGGTGGCGCTTAGGATGAAGATATCGACTTCGCCTCGGCCAACTGCCGGCCGAGGTACAATCCGTCAATGACGGGACGACAACGGACAGAGGACTACTCGGAACATAGAAGAACAGCTCTCCCCAACTTGGTTGTAATCATCGTCCAGGGGTGACTTAGACAGGAAACGTCGTTTAGTAAATCTTAGAAATGAAAAGATAGTTGTCGTAATTTTCATTTGCTATATGCTGTGACAGATTCAGAAGGATGTAGGTTGCAGTAGGTACTGGGAGATGAAGAAGCTTGCACAGGATAGAGTAGCATGGAGAGCTGCATCAAACCAGTCTCAGGACTGAAGACCACAACAACAACATATGCTGTGAAGTATACCTACGATCATTTGCACTTAGCCATTACGGGCCTTAGTTGTCTTATACCACGCGCAGCGTTGCAGACTTAATCATTCAGCAAATCACAAAGACAAGTAAACCTCTTTAACTCATTAGTGTGACTTCGTTACTAATTCGTTGAAGTGTTATAGAACCTTCGTTTTCAAATCCTTTTATCTGACCCGGGGGCATACCTGTGTAGTAATGGCAGGGAGAAATTGTCGTAGAGGTGTACTGCACCAGAAGCCATTTCACGAACTCACAAATTCGGCATACCGTAACAACAGCGGCAAGTTGGCCTCACAGTCTTTATAATACTGGTGACGAGGCCATTACAAAATAGTCGACGAGTGTTTACAAAAGACAGCTTGTTCCTTACTCATGCATTCACGAACCGAAAGGTGTGTCACATAATTTAATCTTGGATAATGGGAATGTTTGTCGTGAGGACTCCGGAAAACTGCTACTTCCTGAGTATGCTTTTGCTAGGTAAACCATGCGCTGCAAGAGGGCACCACCTACGACATTACGGCTGTACAAATGCTGATATATTACCTAAAAATTAAAACAGTAACCAATATCAACTAAAAGTACATCTTCTGTGCATGCACATAGGCACATTAAAACACACATCGAACTAGTGCAAAAAACAAGGAAGTACGATACAGATTTATAGAAAAAATATTTTGTCTTGTAAAGACATGACTCGTCGAAGATTACAGAAGGATTTGTTTGGACTTGTTTTCATCTCTTGACTATTCTTCAAACATAAAATCTTAAGACATTTGTTCCATCCTGCGATTTATTATAGCGGCCATCCATATACCAAAATTTACTGCCCGTTAAAACAGTAAAATACAACAACAAAAATATATGTAGTATGTGCGCACGTAAACACAATAAAAGAAGTTTCACTGTAGTATATAAGCACGATACTGTACCTTTCAACATATTAAAATTTTTATTTATCGTAAAAGGATAAGGTACCAAAATTACAGAACAGGATCTGATCCCTGGGGCACCCCTCACTTGACCATACCTCACTCAGACCCCACATCACAGCCATTCCCAACATTGTGAATAATGTCCTTTTTCTGTCTGTTGCTAAGGTAAGAGATGAACCAATTGTGAGCCACTCCTCGAGTTCCATAATGGTCCAACGTCTAGTACAATATTTTGTGATCAACAGAATCAGACGCCTTAGTTAAATCAAAAAATATGCCTAGCGTTCGAAACCTTTTGTTTAACCCATTCAGTACTTCACAGAGAAAAGCGTATATAGAATTTTCAGTTGTTAAGCAACTTCTAAAGCCGAACTGTACTTTTGATAGCAAATCGTGTGATATAAGATGATCAATTTTCCTTCTACACGTAGTCTTTTTGATAACTTTAGCAAACATGATGGCATAGAAATATGTCTAAATTGTCTACATTATCCCTTTCTCCCTTTTTATAAGGCGGCTTTACTACTGAGTACTTTAATCGTTCAGGAAAGTGACCATTCCTAAAGGAAAAATTTGGAATATGGCTAAACACAGAGATAATATGTGCGGCACAGTACTTTAATATTCTGCTAGGCACGCCATCATATCCATGAGTGTCCTCAGTCATTAGTGACTTAATTATTGACTCAATGTCCCCCTTGTCTGTATCACAGAGGAGTATTTCAGAAATCAATCTTGTAAATGAGATATGATTCCCTGTAGAAACTAAACTTTTATTTAATCCACCAGCAATGCTCAGAAAATGATTCTAAATACTGATTTATCTGCGACAGAAATATTTTTACAGCCAATGACTTTATATCGTCACCTTGTGCTGCTGACCAGACACTTCGTTCACAACTGACCATATGTTTTTAATTTTATCCTGTGAATTAGCTATTCTCTTTGCATATCACATACTTTTTGCCTTCTTAATAACATTTTTAAGTACTTTACAGTATTTTCTGTAATGGGCTACTGTACCTTGATTGTGACTACTTCTAACATTTTGATATAATTCCCGCTTTGTTCTACATTATATCCTTATCCCACTAGTCAGGCACCCAGGCTGCCTATTACTGCTAGTACCCAGTTATTACCTGTTATTACCGGTTTGTTTGAAGCTACTCAGCTTTTCTAAAATCCAGTCAATTACATTAATAATGCCGGCCGCCGGTCTCGCGGTTCTAGGCGCGCAGTCCGGAACCACGTGACTGCTGCGGTCGCAGGTTCGAATCCTGCCTCGGGCATGGATGTGCGTGATGTCCTTAGGTTAGTTAGGTTTAAGTAGTTCTAAGTTCTAGGGGACTGATGACCAAAGATGTTAAGTCCCATAGTGCGCAGAGCCATTTGAACCATTTTTTACATCAATATTAATGGTCGCTTATCTCTACCGGCAGTTATAGGTCGACATACTCAAGCTCCATTCTGTCAGAGAACACCAGTAAGTTGCGCCTTCTGCTACAAAATACTAGTGTGGAGCATCCTCTACCACGCAACCTCGGTACCGAGCTCCCTCCCACTGTCATGCGACATTGGTGCGGAGCACTCTGTGCTATGTGACATTGGTACAAAATATCCTCTGCCGCCCACAATGAGTATCAAGCAACCTATGTAATCCAAATTTGGTATGAAGCGTTCACTGCCATGTAAAACTGGTAAGAAGCAACCCTTGCCAAGCAGCACTGGTACAAAGCAACCTCTTCCATTCACCAACAGTATGTAGCAGCCTTTGCCAAGCAAAAATAGTTTGCCACCTCGACAGGGGCGCTCTAGGCGTACGGGAACAGGAGATATGCTTAAGGCTGCCCGACTATAGCAACGAGGAGTTCTGTCATTAACCACTAGATGGCAGTGGCATCGTTTCCACAGCGACGAGGGACTTGAATTCATCATATTTCAGATAATTTGCATGAAATTTTTATAAATTAGACACGAAAGCCTTCTTCGTAAATCAGTCTGTCTATTAGTGAAAACTGTATCCAAATCCATACAGCAGTTCCTGTGATTGGTCAAAACATAAGGACAGAACCGTCATGGTTTTTTGAATTAATATATGTACAGATGGTGCGCCCCTCACAACTGTATGTAAGAAATATGGGCGTATGAAGGTCGTAACCAACAGCGGTCGTAGACGACTGCAGCGCTTCGTATAGGTTTATACCCGCCAGGAATTACACTTGTCAATGAATGGAGGTCCTTGTCAACCAGGTTCCGAGCGAACATCGCGAAGGTAATTACGTGGAATGTACGTTTGGATTCATGTACCTCGCAGAAGACTTTTGTTTAAACCTTCACAAGCTGTAGTGTTAGAAATGTTTGGAACAGTGGATTTAAGTCAGCAGATAAAGTCCCTACATTGCGGTGGCTCTGTGTTATCTTATCATCGATGAGTGGCTTCAGCTGCTTGCATTATTCCTGATGAAACGTCCGAACTACCTTTCCCGCTGAAATGACGTCATTATGAATACTGAAAGCTGTGCTACACGGTATTAAGGTGATATCCGCTAGGAGCCCGGTGTTCTTATTCCAATTCCATGAGATACTTGAGTCTTCGGTTTTCTAAGTATATTCTACGTCACTTCTCTAAGGACCGCTAGACTTGCAGTATAGCGTAATAAAACTACTGGCAAGTTGAAACTTGGAATAATCGATGAGACATAATTTTATCGTGCCATTGGAGCTGAATTCTAATTCTGCCCACATAGTTTAAATTGTCACGCATGATTATCGCAAAGAAAGTTTCATTCTAAAGTGGATTTAAGTCAGCAGATAACGTCCCTACAATTCGGTGGCTCTGTGTTATCTTATCATCGATGAGTGGCTTCAGCTGGCTGCATCATTCCTTATGAATACTGAAAGCTGTGCTACACGGTATTAAGGTGATATCCGCTAGGAGTCCGGTGTTCTTATTCCAAGTCCATGAAATACTTGAGTCTTCAGTTTTCTAAGTCTATTCTACGTCGCTTCTCTAAGGACTGCTAGACTTGCAGTATAGCGTAATAAAACTACTGGCAAGTTGAAACTTGGAATAATCGATGAGACATAATTTTATCGTGCCATTGGAGCTGAATTCTAATTCTGGCCACATAGTTTGAAATGTCATGCATGACTATCGCAATTTAAGTTTCATTCGAAAGTAAGAATGTATCGTCTAATCACATGATTATGAGAGAGATGATGTAGTAAATGAGCCGTGGTGGGCTCAAATCGTTCTTGTAACATCGGAGCTCCTTGTCTAGGACTTGATGCGCTGTTCCCCGGCCACCACGTGGGTACAGTAAGGTGGTCGGAAGAAACTAAAGCGGCTGCTGCGACTGAGCATTATATCTTGTGAAGATTTCTGTTCAAAGCTGTTACCTGTGTTGGCTAGTAACTCCTAGTTAACTCTTGGTCGTGCTCGCACTGTCTTCACACAACTACTGGTGTTAGCATTATCTGGTCTCATCCGTGTGTCTGTGAGCCGTTCGAATTAGTGCTTAACTTCAAGCAAACTGAAACTGCATCTAAGGAGCAGAAATCCGTCGAAATACATCTAATTTTTGTCCAGTATTCACAGAGTGTACTTGATGTACGAGATCAGTTCAAAAAATTCTGTACGATTGGTAATTTCGCGCCGATGATGTGTTGCAGCGAAATGCGATTGGCATTCCTGCAGACGCTAGTGTTTAGTGTGTAACTGCCGGAAGCTTCATTGTTGTATGTCTGTTGGTTATTGTTCAGTGCTGTATTGTGTAGAACGTCGCGTCACACTAGTTGCGGATTTCGAGATAGCAGAATTAGAGGACCAAAGTCTCTACATTACGTTTTGCGTTATAGTCAAGAAAACCTTTGTAGAGACACACCAAATGACGCAGGAAGCTTACGGTGATGAGTCCTTAGGCCGCACTCGTGGTTACGAATGGTTTATGCAGTTTAAAAGTGGCCGGATAGATGTTAAAAATGACCCTTGTTCAGGGCGCCCTTCGACCTCTACCTTCGACGCTAACGTCAGGAACGTAAACGAAACAGTGCGAGCCAATGGAAGACTGACTGTCCGAGGGAATGCAGAAGAATGTAACATTTCTATTACACCATGCCATGGAATCCTGTCACAGAATCTTGGAATGCTGGAATGCGTTCTGTTGCCGCCAAGTTCGTCCCACGGCTCATGAGTCAAGACCAGGAAGACCATCGGCTCGCAATCTGCGGAAGATCTTCCGAGTCGCGCAAATGAGAACGAAACGTTTCTTAATCATAAGTGGTGATGAGACGCGGTTGTATGGTTATGATGTTGGGATGAAGCTTCAGTCTTCACAACGTGTCGCGTTGGGGGCGCTGTATGAATTGTAGATCAGAGTACTTCGAAGGATACCTTTCAAAATTAGTGTAAGGTTAGCGTAGAAAAATATTGTTGACAACTCGCGAATTTTTTGAACAGACATTGCACTTGCTATATCCGAAGGTTCTAGTTATAGTGTTGTTGGGCGTTATCTTATTACACTCAAGAGCCGAAGAAACTGGTACACCTCCATAATATCGTAGAAGTGCCGCAACACGACGCAGCATGAACTCGACTAATGTCTGAAGTTGTACTGGAGGGAATTACCACCATAAATCCTGCAGGGCTGTCCATAAATCCGTAAGAACACAAGGGGGTGGAGATCTCTTTTGAACAGCACGTTGCAGAGCATCCCAAATATGCTCAATAATGTTCATGTATGAAGCGTTTGGTGGCCAGCGGCGGCAATGTTTAAACTCAGAAGATGTTTCTGAAGCCACTCTCTAGCAATTCTGGATGTGTGGGGTGTCGCAATGCACAATGGACATGAATCGATGCGGGGAAACTTACGTTCGTGTCACCTGTTAGAGTCGTATCTAGACGTATCAGAGGTGCCATATTACTCCAAATGCACACGCCCAACAACATTACATACCCTCCACAAGTTTGAACAGTCCCCTGCAGACACTCAGGGCCCATGGATTCATGAAGTTGTCTGCACAGCAGTAGACGTTCATCCGCTCGACACAACTTGGAACGAGACTCGCCTGACCACACAACATGTCGGTGTTGACGGGCCAAGGCGAAACGTAAAGTTTAGTGTCGTGCAGTCAGCAAGGGTACAGGAGTGCTTCACACGATGACATTTGCTAATGGCCCAGCATTGAAATCTGCAGCAATTTGTGGAAGGGTTGCACTTGTGTCACGTCGTCGGTCCCGTTCTTTCAGGATCTTTTTTTCCGGCCTCAGCGATGTCAGAGATTTGATGTCGTATCGAATTCCTGGTATTCACGGTACACTCGTGAAATGGTCATACGGGAAAATGCCACTTCTTCACTAATTCGGAGATTCTGTGTCTCATCGCTCGTGCGGGGACTATAGCACCACGTTCAAACTCAATTAAATCTTAATAACCTGCAGTCTAGCAGCAGTAATCGATGAAGAACTTGCACCAGGCATTTGTTGTCTTATATAGGCGTTGCCAACCGCAGCGCCGTATTCTACCTGTTAACATATCCCTGTTTGAATACGCTGCCTATACCAGTTTCTTTGGTGCTTCAGTGTATATTCAACTTCTATGTTACAGAGACCTGTTCGGTGTGTGTGTATAATTGTGATTTTGGTGTGTTGCGGTACCAAGAAGCGTTCAATCAAGGTTTATCACTGTGAAGTTGCTGTTTCCTATACCTGAGATACGGCGACTGATTTAGTACCGGAGAGAAGCATATTGTCTCTGTATGTCGATATTTTTACCGATAGTTGCGGGGCTTCGACTGTTCAGTACAAAATGTCAAATCAAAACACCTTTAAGGCCACTAATCTTCCAAGTTGTTATTTTATTAAACACCCAGTTTCGTCGCTATATTGTGTCATCTTCAGACCCCCTGAGCGACGTGTAGGAAGGTGGCCACCTTTGGTGCTGCAGTGGCTGGTGTCCATAGAGTTTTGAGACAGCGATCACTTCAAACATCAACTGCCGACAGGTTGCTGAATGAAATAACCATTTTAAAATTTAGAGAGTTTAAAGGTGTTTTGATTTGACATTGAGAAGCTTACTGTAATATGCTCTGTAGAGGCCGATTCTGCCTGCGCTTATTTGGTTTCCCTTTAAAAGTCATTAAGATCACAGACTTCAGGTGTAGCAAAGCATTTATCCAACCTCGTCAGATTTTAAGTCATTAGAAGTTAAGTTTGTTACTTTATTTTACGCTGACTGAGAAAAACAAACAATTTCTTGTAGTTACAACACTGGAACAGAAATACCCTCAGAACTTTAAAGCAACTACGAACAATACGACCATACAAAAGAAGAATTTAATGACTGAATTTAATGTTGAGGTTAAGATTTGTTTTGAAATTTAATCAAATGAGCGTTGTTTTCTAAAACTTGCTACATTAATGTTGTTGTATCACAATTTCACTTAAAATTAAACTCTCGGACTGCGTCAGGTCAACCTGGACTTTAAATTCAGTGCATGAACATTCAAGTTAGTCATAGTTCGAGATAAACAGTGTGGATCTGACTCAAGTTTTCTCTTTAATGATTATCTTACTGGCGACACGACTGATTTAAAATAAAAAAGAAAATACACTTATGGTAAGAAAGAAACAGAACTCCTCCAACAACTTGAGACAGGGCGTTCATATTCAAAGGACATGTCCTTTTTTATCTTTTAGAAGAAAGACTTGTATTTGAACCATCTCGACCCGAAAGGTTCGAGGACAACTCTGATATCGCGGCGGAACACCACGTATCAGTAAATTGTGCCTGCGGCTCTGGTTGTCGCTATGAGATGAAGGTATTAGATCAGTGTGACTTGAACAGCCGTGCAGGATGCCTCACAGGCGCATGCGCTATCCCACCGTCAAATTAGCGAGTTTGAAAGAGGAGGCACTATTGGCATGAGAGAATATGATACCGCGCGATATTAGCCGAGCGGTCTAAGACGCTTTAGTCATGGGCTGTGCCGCTGATCCTAAATAATCGAATAATCGATTGAATGGGCTCAGTAAACTGACAGAAGTTCTGTCTCACAGAGAGAAAAGTGGATTTAATGTGCGTTCGGCGCGGCTTTTGTACCCACTCGCTCCATCAATAATACGTATAGTATAAACGGTAGTATGCCATTGGAACCACAAGTGTTCAGTGTGAAGTCAGTCTCTTGGTTCCACAGTAACAATCAGCGCTGCTCACTGTCCCGCGTTTGCTGGCTTGGTCTACTGCAGTCGCTCGGTGGAGCAACTGGAAGCACGTGGTGTCTGGCCTCTAGCCGGCACCGCGGCCAGCGGCGGCCGTGACCTCCTGAGGAGGCGGCGCCCGGCTGCCCCAGACCACGTCTGGCGCGGCTGCTGGGCCGCTGGCACGCCGCCCGGGCGCCGTCAGAGACGCCCCACACCCGCCCTGTTACCTTATCGCCTGGAGTGCTCGCCAATCCCACCTCGAGTGCGCCACCTGCTCCGGTCTGCTGACGTACCGACTGTGGCCGGCTTTTCGCAGGCCGAGAGTACCACATGAGTCAGACAAAGGCGCACAGTAACAGAAGTTCCCACTATCTACAGTGAACTTCCTTAGAGTCCTTGATCTGCCTCGACGAACCGGTCAGCGAAAGTACGGCCGAACTTAATTTGTAAACATCAAATATAAATGACAAATATACGACTTCAGCAAATAATGCTCCTGTGGTGAGCGTACTGTAAGACCTTCAGTACACACACCATGAGATCATTTGACTTGTCGCTATAACGAAGTATGCGAGTGTCAGCAATATGTCTCGTGGTCTTATCGTGGCGTGTTTATCTTCTGCCGTTAGGTCAGACGATAGAAATGCCACTTGCACGCTTAGAGTAGCAGATTGACGGTGACCAACTTTAAACAGAACTTGATTAATTTTCACACACATTTATTAAAATAATAACAAGCATAAAAATTAGTTAACTTGGTTCTGGATGCTATTTACAATTGACAAATTATGTTTCTTTGGTATTGGTACGTTAATCTTATTCTCACATATATCTCTGATACTTGACAAAAGTGTCTATACATTTATCTTCATGGCTATGTACAGGAATATGGTAATCTTACTGGGCGCAGACTGAAACTTGACTATAGACTGGTACAGACAAATGCAGACTGACTAATCGGAGGTCTGTACACTCGTTATAATACCTCGTGCGTTCATGTATCACTGCGCGAGTGAGATCCGCGAGGAGAAAAGGTTCTACGTTAGCAGCAATCTCATTGGCTGCGTTACATTTTAATACGCGGATCGGTGGAAGCAGAATTTGATTCGTCTCTATGGTAGCACCATCTCGTAGTGCGAGGACGGACGAGAGCTGCGCCTGCGCTGTTGTGCTTAGCGGGGCGCGCTCTAGTGGGAAAGTTGTGAACGCGCTGACTACGCGGAACTATGTACACAACAGCTCCAAATCTTTTTCTCAGAATGAGAAGTGTCCCTTTCCTATCACAAAAAAGGCCAATATGTCCTGGGCAGAATAAGGGATTTAAAAGAAGGAGATTAGCTTTCTGACTTATCTCGCAGTTTCAAAGACGTTTAAATCAATATTAGCTATTTTGCTTGTTACTGTAAGTACCCATATCATGTAGTATACTACACATGATCTCATGTGCTATAACATGACATATCACGTCATCCAACATGGTGTTGGTCATGCCGTGCAATATTACAAAATGTGTTACTGAAGTTTAGGACGCATGCATCCGAACTTTGGGATACTTCTTATGATAGATGCACTCCTACTCTCGGATACTTGCTATTGTAATTGCATCCCAATCTCTAGAATCACATATATTTGTCTGTATTTCTTCTTGCATCCCCACCCCTACCCCCATCATACATGCAACAGGGAGTGGGTCTAGGAGAGTTCACCGCGCTCGAGAAGTAGAATTAACTCATAAAAAAGCGCTAATGTGGCAAAAAGCTGTCAGATAAGTCGTAATCCCAGTTCCCTTCTTTTACATCTCTAATTGCGCCCAGGGCTGGACAGGCGGATTTGTTATTTTGGTTCCCAACTTACTGCGTCACAATTTTGACATCAGACTGCCATAGTTAGGCAACCGATGAAAATTGTTGTTGACTCTGGCTACATCTGATGCAGTACAGGTTTTGTATTGTCTTTCGAACCATGTTGCATATATCAATGCTACGGACAAAGCTTCGAGGAAACACCAAGACGACCTTAATTACATGTATTTCTTGCAAAATGTAAGTCGATCACACCAGTTTAAAACACAGAAGTGGCTCAGAAAAACTGTACTGCATCTAAAATCCGAAAGAAGCCAGTTTTTTTTTTTTTTGAGAGAGTTTTCAATCTTATCACAAGAATGCGATTTTTATTTATTTGATTTACTTTAAACTGTTTCGACGCATTCAGTTCATGAAAGAATAAATTTTACGTGCTATATTTAGCTCTGATTTAAAGCATCGTATCTTGACAACAAGGGTTATTGCATTAAACAAAATTCTTTTCTACTTCATACATTGATCTTTGCACAAAGTTTCAACCGATTCGTACAAATTGACAGCCAAGAAGAGGCACGCTTCAGAAATCTCCCAGAAAAACGTGTTCTTAGCGTGAAATCTAAATGAAGCAAGATTTTTAAAACGTTTGTAACGTATCATAGACCAATGCCCGATACGCTGGTGGACCACATCTGAACTACCAGTCTCGTTCTAGTCCGTTGTTATTTAACGGTGATAGTTTTCGAACTTAAAATGCGAACAGTGCACATACAAATCGTGCCATTAGTTGACCATTAATTTCAGACCAACTAAAATCATTTTGAAAAGGAATTAATAGACTCACACAATTTGCCTGTGTGTCATCTTCGGTTAGTCGTTCAAACCTTGCTATACAAATGGCCGCTGAGTCGGGCTAAGCAGAAAAATGTTCAACACCTTGCTCATAGCTGAAACAGCAACCGAGTACAGGGACCCTCCCCCATCCCTGCCTCAAACCGCGATTCTCTGGGCCCCATTTTCATACATACTTGTTACAAAGCACCTGCTCTGTAACGTAAGTGCATTGAAATTGGTGACTTTTTCATGTACATAGTCTTCATCAAGTTCTTTGACTCTAAGCCAGCTTTGCTTGAGAGAACGCACTCCCTGATGGTATAAACAGTTCTCCTGTGCTTGTAGCCATGTCCTCGAAGCATTACTTCACTGTTATCATTTTCAATTGTGTCTCACGTAGAGAATCCTTAAGAGGCCCAAACATATGGAATTCCGAGGACGCCTGGTGTGAGTTAAACGGTGGATGAGGCAACCATGTCGGAGCCGATTTATCATTGTGTTACTAGGTTCTGGGATATTTGTGTGAACGTTCGTGTCGTGATGGAGCAAGATTTAATTTGAGTTCTTGTTAGACGGAACACACCAGTTCTTGAGTTAGTTCAGAGACTTTAGTTTTGCATCTGAATTAATGGTTGAACCTTTTAGCAATACACCCATCATCACTATCCAAAAAATAGTTCAATTGGCTCTGAGCACTGTGGGACTTAACATCTGAGGTCATCAGACCCCTAGAACTTAGAACTACTTAAACCTAACTAACCTAAGGGCATCACACACATCTACGCCCGAGGCAGGATTCGAACGTGCAACCGTAGCAGTCGCGCGGTTCCGGACTGAAGCACCTAGAACCGCTCGCCCACAGCGGCCGACACAGTATGATCGAAGCGACTTAAAGGTTACTAAATAATGTTACCTGTAAACAAACGCATTATTGAAATTCAAATGAGATCTTTTTTAATGCTAAATGCTAAGTGGTAACTTTAAATGATCCAGCTACACATGTGTAGGGAACTAGGCACAGTAGGACGATATTGCTGTTCAAGGGTGAGTATCTACTGTAATAGACAGGGACCCATTGGTGGGTTAATAAGAAATGGAAATGGTTGTGACAGCACGAGGACATGGCGTGTAGGTGGAATATGCAACAGGTGTATGGGTCGATTAATTGTTGGATGAGATGCCTACGCCAAAAGAACAGGGGGGTCCGGAACACGTTTACGCAGAGCACTTTACTCGGGCATCATTCTTGCTAGAGCGGTACCGACAATAGAATATCAGTACTGCCGTCTACTGAGGACTCTCTGAAACTTCACGGCCACAAGTTCAGTGAACGTCTTAGCGCGAGGAACATATTTGCGTTTTTGTGCAGGCTGAGTTAGCTCTTGGGAGTACATTTTTATGAATTGAGAATAGATAAATATATTTCTGTGTACAGCATATTTACATAATTTGAAACAGTGTATGTTACTACTGTAGTTTGGAAACTAATTATTTTGGATTGCCATTCTAACTGGTACCTCACTCAAGGAAACTTCAACACAACAGCCGTTGGGAACGGAATCTAAAATGTGAACACATAGGTGAATTAAACTCAGAAATTGCTAATAATGTTGTAGGACCCTAATGAAGGAATTAATTATTTGAGAGAAAAGCCTTATAAGGGCAAGAAATTGCTAAACGCAGAACGAGGAATAATGTGGGTAGGCCGACCTCTGATGTCCTTATCAGCCTTATGTTCAAAGGTAGGTTTTGACATGGGTACTCTCAGTACTATCCTGTCTTTTGCCATACTCTTTGAGCCCACGTATTCCGCTTCCATTAAAGGCGTGTATCTTCTTGTATCGCCTCTTTCGTCTCAATCTCACATTCCAAACTAGTTCTACCCTAGCGTCTGTTAGCAACTACTGCCGTCTCAACGAATGTATCCTGCAGGAACCTAATGAAGAAGATAAACATTATTTTCGTATTTACTACTTGAAATGTTACAACCAGTCCAAAGGAATCTAGAATCAGTGTCTTAGACGTAAAAAGTGGGCTAGTGACAATTTTGCCACATGAACAACATTATTTATTGTGTGCATAAACTGCAACACTGGCAATGGTGATAAATAGGCCTTTAATTAACATTAATACTTCCGTGTAGGTCGTATTAACCACACATAGAGGTGTGCCTAAATTTCTGTACTGTCACTGAAACTTTTGTATTTTATCATGTTAAATGGTGTAAGTCAGCTTGTAAGTTTGTTTACTGCCAAAAACATGTAGTTTGAAAATTTTTGTGTACTGTCTTGTTTATTCATTACTATTTGGTACAGATGCGTAAATATGTCTGGTTAGGTGCGGTAACTTGACCCGCAGCAGGGGACGTTTACGCATGCCATTTGGGGAAACATAAAATAATTTTGGGCTCTTAAATGTAATGTTGAGTTAAACTACTACTACTCATTGGTGCTACAGCCCTTGTAGGAACGTGGCCTCCGGGACAGCCTCTGTCCACTCTTCTCTGCTGGCTGCCTTGGCTCTCCATCTTCTCACATCCATCCATCTGAAGTCCTCTTCCACGTTGTCTAGACATCTGGTCATTGGTCTGCCCCTTATACGACGTCCACCAAGTTTTCCTTTGAAGACTTTCTTGACTGTGCTGTTCTCCACCATTCTTTCTATATACCCTAACCAACATAGTCTTTTACTCTTTATTTTGATCACGACATCTGGTTTGTTGTACAACTCTCTGATCTCATTATTTCTGATTATCCGAAAATGCCTATCATTCACTGGCCCGTGGATTATTGTGTCATACTCCAAGTCTCTGAACCATACATCACCAAAGGTTTAACTACTGCACGACACACCGTCATCTTCAGATTTCTAATACGGCTCCTTGCTTAAGACACTTTAACTAGTGCAAAGTAGCTCCTGTTACCAGCTGCAATGCTTGCATGTATTTTGTCTCTCATATCATTATTCTCAGTTACCAGTGACCCAAGATATTTAAATCTCTCACAGCGTTCATTTTGTTTACCATTCGAAGTCATTAATCTTTCTCCTTCACTATATATTTTCCTGGATGTTAACATACACTTGATCTTTGATTGATTAATAGTGAGCTCCATCTCTTAGCCATATCTTTCTACTTTCTCAAGCTTTTCTTCCAGGTCCTGTTTCGTCCTGGATAACAAATCTATATCATCAGCATATGCAAGCTCCTGAGTCACTCAATTAAATAGTGTTTCTCCAGGGTTGTTGTTTTGTGTCTTTCGCATTACAATCTCCAAGGTGACATTAAACAGAACAGTAGAGAGCACATCACCCCGCCGTAATCCTTGGTTAACTTCAAATGCCTTTGATAAGGTGCCCTCTATCTTTACTTTGCACACTGTTCTTCTCCAAGTCATTTGAACCAATCTTACCAGTTTGTTAGGGACTCCTACCTCTTGCATGGCCTTTTGATAGTATCATAAGCTTGTGTGAAGTCAATGAACAGCTTGTGGACATCGATGTTCTACTCATAACATTTTTCAATGATCTGTCCGAAGTGAAAATCTGGTCTGTAGTGGATCTGTTGGTTATGAAACCACGCTGTTAGTATCCTAGATACTCTTTTATGTATGTTCTTAACCGCCCAGCGATGATTTTTCCTAATACTCTGTTACTATACGGAATATTGCAATTCCCCCATAATTCCCAAGTCAGCTTTGTCATTTTTTTTTATATATGGGCAAAGTACTACTGTAATCCCCTGTTTCGGCATATTCAGCATATTTTCTTTCCTCCATATTTCCACTATAATCTCATCCAAAACCCTTACTAGTTTTTCTCCACCATATTTTATCATTTCTGCTGTTATATTTTCTACCGGAGCTTTATTGTTTTTAAGAGTCTTGACAGTAATTTAACTTCTTCCACTGTATTCTGCATTCAGTAGTTCACTAAAATACTCCACCCATCTGTCTAAATTCTGATTTTTATCTCCAATCAGATTTTCCTTTTTATCTTTACAGAAAACTGATCTGAGTTGGAATCCATTCCTTATGTCTTTAACCCTCGTATAGAATTTCCTTGATTCTTGAGCAGTTTCTCTTATAACTCATCAGTCCACTGTTTTCCAAATTGAGTTATAAGTATATAAAATAAGATATATTTTAATAACCATGTTACACGACTAAAAAATTTTGGACGCAATAAATCTAACCAAAAAAATTAAAAATTCCGATAATAAATCCCCGTACACGTAACCCTGTCTGCACTACATGTACAGAACAACTGTGATCGTAAACTCTAGACGTGCTGGGAGTGAAACTTGAGTATTGCTAAGTTTGGATAAAGCAGTGCTTAGGATGGATGGAGACGATCAGTTCATGCTTACTGAAGATGATGTTTAATCTCACATTCGTGGCAGCCGTTGGGACGGCGTAGATGCCGTGAAAATAGAACGGGACCGTTAGTCGTCTCAGGCTTTGATTGAAGCTTGGTCGCGATGTCATTGGCTTTTCATAACCTTAGTGTAAAACGTCATTTCATGCCACATGCACCTCAAAGTTTTGAAATGTCACAATTCATTGCCGTAGCAGACAGCTCGCAGAAGAATTCAGACTCCGATGATTTCTTTCATGATTTGATAGTACTTCCAAGAGTACCTTAGCGGAGACGGGAAGTTTTAAACCTAAAACACTCTTACTGTAGTGAGGTTGTGGCGTTAGTTCAGAAAAAATATGGAAGTCTCCTCCACAGCAGTCAGTAAAGTAGAACGAAACAACTGACAGCGCCCTCGTTATGAAGAGGCCATCATCCAGAGGTGTAGCACTTTCTTTATTGCATTTCTGCCGCCGAGAGGCGGACATCGTAACGTAACTGGATATTGTGCGTCTATAAACGAAGGCGATTCAGAAATGTGTGACCTACTTCAGCAAGTAGGAAATAACAGGTTGTACTTTGCGAATGTCTTCTATGCATTGACGTTTAGCTCTGCATTTCATTTCTGCTTGAGCATAAAGTTAAACCATTGCTACTCTCCCTTACAATTCCCTATGAAAAACAAATAGAGTTTCCAGTGAATGCAGAAATACTCATTTCTTTGAAATGAAACATGCATTCAGTGTAAGTGTCATACTGTCCTGTAAAGCAGCCTTCCAGTTCAGTTACATTTACTGTTACTGACAACATCACAAAGGAATAACTCGGATATGTAAAGGTATCTTTGTAGTATATTTCACCTGGAAAGAGGGAGGAAGGAAAATGTTTGTCAAAGATTTCTTCTTAACGACCTACAATAGGTACATTTCGAATCCTACGTAGTTCTAAAAGATAATAATAACAGAAAATTAATGTCTCTGTCTTAAAATAAGTCAAGAAAAGCAAGAGAAAGTAATGCGAAGAATGACAGGGAGAAAGTACTTAGTGATTCACAACGCACTTCTGCCCCTTGTTCATTTTTATAGATCCATCAAAGTTTCAGCTTTCCAGGAATTGGCGTTCATGTTTTCTGTGCCTAGTGTTGTAGGGTAATGAACGGCGTCATTATTCCTTGATTATCTCTTGTGAAGGAAGATATTAAATAGATTACTGTATTTGTATTTTCATCTTTCTGTTTCCTATTTCGATTCCCCAATCATCAACAAGTATTTTGACAAAAAGTTTAAGGGATTAAGTTTTGTTGTGCGTATATTGAGAGAATCTGTGACGAAAATCTGTCAAGATAGTCAACAAAGGCACTGCTTTTCTAGCAATTAACTTACGCCTGTCTGCAATTCTACGATTTTATTGGTATCTAATACACAAGAAGTTTCCTAGAAGGTTCTCTATCCTAAAATGCCTATTGAAGTAACTATCATTTTTGTAGGACTTTGTGAATTACTACTCCCAATGATCGGATGATCAGCAGTATATTACGTTTTTGTACAATATGTAATGACAAAAGGGGAAAAGTTTTATTATACACAAAATAAGTTAGGTGATGTTTATTCTCAATAACAAGCCGTAACTGACGTGTTTTGCTCATATTACAGCGACTTCTAGGAACAACACTTGAATTACTATAATCGCTACTCCTATTCATATATGTTCATCGTATTTGCCCAGAGCAAGCCATCTTGGTTTTCTCCATAAGCATTTTTTAACGGAATGGGATGGTTTCTATTATTATGTCTTGCGTTACTCAGAATCTGTAACGATTATTTGACGTTTTGAGAAAATTTTAGACTTCAACTACTTCCATTTGTCAGTCAATAATGCATCCATTATACAGGATATTTAAAAGCTATTCGGTCAGGTTATTACAGGAGCTAAAGAACATCTAAATAAATTTATTTAATCACGGTACGTATGGTACCTGACAATAGTTTCTGACGCAAAGAAGATTTACACATAACGTAGTTTAGTACGCTAATAACAGCTGTGGGATTTACAAAACTACTCGAATGCGCAACCGCTGGCCTTTATGTACAGAGTACACCGTCAGACCATTGAATGTCGTAGCCGTTCGAAGATTCCTGACATGTCTGCAATGGTACCAGTAGCGACGGATATTCTAACGACGAGGTCTTCTGTTTCCTAAATGGTTTCGTACACCAGCTGTTTCAACAACCCCAGAAGAAAAAATCCAGACACTAAGAGGTCAAGTGATCTGGATGGCTAGGCTAAAGCGCCATCTTGGCCTTTGTAGCGGAATGGAAGAATGTGTGAACCAGTTAATCTGTCACTGAGAATGCATGCCTACACACTAACACAGTTGTTGAGAATGAGGTCGAATACCTCGTGCGTTCACATCTGTCCAAATACGCGAATAGTGAATACTAGCAAAGCCTTCACGAGTAAACAAATCTTGGTCGGCATACAGGACCTTGGTCGGAAACAAAGTCTTTTGTAAAGCCACTATGCGAACTGCACTCATAGCAGAGTATATTCAGTTACTAGTGCTGCCTTGTGCTGAAGCTGCTGGTCAAGTAATAACATTCCATACAAGGCTATTCGTGATACTAAGAATTTGCGCAATACGTCGTGTACTTGTATGCAGAGAATTCTGTCTTATATATCTGGAGTTCGCACTATCAGATTCCAATTTATGTAGTGCATACTTGCACGGTAAGGCCTATTTCACGTAGCAGGCAATGCAGGCGACCGAATGTCTGGTGTTGTGGAACCCGTCTATTGGGAAAGCACTGTCGATTTTTCTCTCACTGGAACGTGTCCATTTACGTTCACAGATCCTTATAACAGATGTGTGTCACCCACTTCAGCATACGTAAACCACTTCATGTTCACCGTGGTTGTCACAAGGTCGTAATGATTGCGACTGAATCGATGTGTTTATAAGAATACCTCAAAACCAATCATCCGTGCACAGTGCAGTTTTGAGTGTCTGTATACATTCTCAGTCAGCAGCATCGACACAACAGCTTACGTCAGCACCAGTAACAACATGTTCCCTAATACTACGACTTCAAAGACTATATGTTTTGTGGTGTCACCGCCAGATGTGGTAGCCTTTAAATCGGCCGCGGTCCGGTAGTATACGTCGGACCCGCGTGTCGCCACTATTAATGATTGCAGACAGAGCGCCGCCACACGGCAGGTCTAGAGAGACTTCCTAGCACTCGCCCCAGTTGTACAGCCGACTTTACTAGCGATGGTTCACTGACTTCTACGCTCTCATTTGCCGAGACGATAGTTAGCATAGCCTTCAGCTACGTTATTTGCTACGACCTAGCAAGGCGCCAGTATCCGTACTATTGAAATTGTGAATCATGTACCATAAAGAGCGACGTTCTTCATTAATGGATTAAAGTTAAGTATTCCACCAGCTACGTCCATTTTTCTCAATTCTAATTCCCTTGTCATGTTCCAGACCTCACGCCAGCCTGCGTGAGTTAAAACGCGTGCATTTCGGCCTGCTTTAGTTATACGGGTTGGCTCCCCTGCCAATCACAACATTGGCGACGAGAGTAAAAGTGTTATTATCTAAATTGCCCTGATTTACTAGTGTAATGGCTTCGCCACAATCTCCAGATATACTGTCCGAATTTTGTCGCTTACAGAATCAGGAGACGCAGGCCTTACTGGATGCCGTTGGACACCTCGCCCAGGGTCAACTTGCGATGCGGCGGCAGCAGCTTCACCGCTAACGCAGCCACAAAACGCTGTTAGACCCACTTTGCGACCTTTTGATGCTGCACTGGAAAGCTGGACTGAGTGGTCACGACAATTTGGCTTCCATCTCGCCGCCTACAGAATTCAAGGTAACGAGCGGCCCTCTTTTCTCCTTTCTTCAGTAGGTGTGACCACGTACCGTGTGATAGTCAAATTATTTCCCCAACGTGACGTCGCAACTCTGTCCTACGAAGAAATTTTGTCTGCATTAGATGCATATTTCAAGGAATCAGTCAATGTAGTTGCCAAACGGTATAGCTTCTTTTGTACAAAACTTACGGCAGGTCAGACTAATCGGGAGTGGGTTGCAACTTTGCAAGTCCTTACTAGGGATTGTGCTTTTGACTGTCAGTGTGGACTCCCTTATTCGGATACTATGGTACGTGACGCAATTGCACAGATCGTTTCTGATATTTGTATAAGGGAGCAGATTTTGAAACTAGTAAATCCCTCCCTTCAACAAGTGATGGACATATTGGATCGGCAGGACACTCTTGACTTTGCTCAGGAATCATTTGAAACTTCGCCAGCAGTGTGTCAGGATAACCGGCCCGCATGGCGAGCTGCACGGAACAGTAAACAGTCCTCTCGCCTGGCCGCGCCGGTGCCGCCAGGCTCTCAGCCACGTGTGCCGCGCCGGCAAGCAAATGCAGTGATCAAATCATGCTCGCGGTATGCTACTAAACATTCGCGTGAGAATTGCCCGTCACGCCAAGCTATTTGCTTTTATGGTAATAAAAAAGGACATGTTCAGAGTGTTTGCCAGAAAAAAGCTCAGATCGGAAGCTCAAAACCGTTCCAGGTCCTTTGCTTCGCGCCGGAATCGGAATCGAACCTAGGATACTCATGCTCGCGAAACTTCGCCCATGGAAATTCATGTAGTTCACTCCACTCCGCGCAGTGCCACTCTCTCTAACAGTGACTATGTTCGTCCCAAAAATAGTGTGCGTCGACATCGCCGGAACCCCCGTCAAGTCGCAAGTGATTATGTACCAGTGTCAGTTCACGTTGCACGAGACAGTCGCTCTTGTCGTCAGCAGGACAATAAACTTTTTGTAGCCTTGGACATTAACGGCAAAGTGATACCATTCCAGCTCGATACCAGAGCTGCAGTTTCACTGATCAATCAAGACACTTAAAAACTGCTGGGCACACCTCCGTTGCATGCCGCAAATGTTAAATTACGTAGTTATTCAGTTCAAGGTATCCCTGTGTTAGGACAGTGCAGCCTTCTTGCAACATACAAAGGACAAAGAAAACTTGGGTCATTTTACGTCCTTCGTTCTTCTTCTGCAGTGAACTTGTTTGGTTTCGATTTATTTCAGTTGTTTAACTTGTCTATAGTAAATCAGGTCCTATCAGTGAACCAGACTCTGCCTTCAGACAGTGTTTCTCGTCTATGTGAAGAATTTGCAGTCATTTTTGCACCGGGCCTCGGTTGCGCTAAGAAGTATAAAGCACATTTGGAACTGAAAGTAAACGCGCAACCGAAATTTTTCAGAGCGCTCAATGTTCCCCACGTACTGCGTGATGAGGTCGCCAAAACATTACACGATTTGGAAACACAAGGTGTAATTGAACGTGTGCAGGCTTCTCTCTGGGCATCACCCTTAGTAATTTTGCCAAAACCTTCCGGAAAATTGAGACTTTGTGTGGACTTCAAGGCAACAGTGAATCCTCAACTAGTGATTGCAACTTTTCCTTTACCCCGCCCGGAAGATCATTTTGACAAATTGTGACCGGGTAAATATTTTTCGAAGTTGGACCTCGCAGATGCGTACTTGCAAATACCGGTGGACGAAGAATCCCAGCGCGTTTTGGTGGTTAACACGCATCTTGGTTTGTATCGATTCAAACGACTGTCATTCTGGTGTGCACCCGCCCCTGCATTGTTTCAGCAATATCTACAAACTGTTTGTGCGTCGGTCCCTACTGCAGCAAATTATCTGGACGATATTGTGATCTCTGGAAATACGAAAGAAGAACATTTGGCCAATCTCAGAACATTATTTCAGGTCTTGCGACAAAATGGTCTTCGCTTGCGGAAGGACAAATGTGTGTTTTTTGCTCGGACATGTACTCAATGCCCAAGGCATACATCCCAGTCCCACGCACCTTCGTGCCATACAACCATACAAGACTTGCCTTCGCCGCAGAATTTGAAGCAGCTACAGAGTGTGCTGGAAAAAATCAACTATTATAATAAATATATTCCGCATGCCTCTTCCATTTCAGCTCCGCTTCATCGCTTACGCCGTAAGGGTGTTCCGTTCGTCTGGACGACGGAATGCGAAAGCGCCTTTCGCCAGTTGAAATCGGCGGTGCTTTCCAATACTTGCCTTACGCCATTCGATCACCAGATGCCCCTCTTGTTGATGGTGGATGCATCGTATTTCGGTATCGGTGCTGTGCTTGCGCACAAAGATGGATCGCACGATCGCCCTATTGCCTTTGCGTCCAAATTGTTTCTCGTCTGCGCAAAGAAACTATTCACAGACCGAGAAAGAAGCATTGGCTCTTGTATTTGGTGTTACAAAGTTTCATGATTTCTTGTATAGTAGGCACTTTACCATAATCACAAACCACAAACCTTTCACATCGCTTTTTCATCCGACCAAGCCTGTACCTCCACGTACAGCGCTGAAATTCATTCGCTGGTCTATTTTCCTCTAACAGTACCGATACGATATCTTGTATCGGTCCACCGCTAAGCACGGAAACGCCGATGCGTTGTCCCGCTTGCCTGTTGCTGAGGATAGTGCATTCGATTCCTCCGAAATTGCTTGCATGTTCATTGTTGCGGAAACCGATGACGTGGTCGGATCGTTTCCGATTGATTTTCGTCGTGTAGCTACAGCCACAGCTGCCGACCCTGTCTTTGCTCCCGTTCTGCGTTTGGTTGCTACGCAATGGCCCTTGTCAAAGTCACGCATCGGGAACCCGTTGGTTTGCCGATTTTTTGCTCACAAGGAGAGACTTTTTGTACGACGTGGTGTTTTGCTGTTGCGTTCTGATAATGATCAGTCCAGAATCGTGGTACCACGTTCGTTACAGTCCTCTGTCTTCCAGCTTCTCCACCAAGGACATTGGGGTATAGTGAGAACGAAACAACTTGCTCGTCAGCACTGTATTTGGTTCGGAATCGATGCCGCGATTACGAATATGTGCTCTTCTTGCATGGTGTGTGCCGAACACCAATCGGCACCACCGCGGAAGTTCTTGGCATGGCCAACAGCCACATCCCCTTGGCAACGCTTACACATCGATTTTGCTGGTCCATTCTGGAATGCTTCGATGGTTGGTTGTGGTAGATTCATTCATTAATTTTCCTTTTGTTGTCCGGATGTCTCTTACGACGTCGTCTGCCACCATCCAAGCGTTAAGCGCTATCTTTTGCATTGAAGGTCCTCCACAGACTATTGTTTCCGACAATGGCCCACAATTCATGTCCGCAAAATTTCAGTCATTCTGAAAGGCCAATGTAATTCAACATCTAACGTCCGCGTCGTTTTCACCACAGTCAAACGGTGCCGCCGAACGATTGGTCAGGACTTTCAAGTCACAGATGTTGAAAGAGTTGCATTCTCGGGAGGACGCGTTATTGCTCTTTTTGTCCTCGTATCGCTCTCAGCCCCGAGATGGTCGCTCGCTGGCTGAGTTGCTCCACGGTCTTCGTCATCGAACCTTGATGTCTTTGCTACATCCGTCGCATCAGGTTCTTCTGCAGCGGCAGACACCTGCTTTTGCTCCAGGCGACGTTGTCTGCTATCGCCATTACCGAGGTTCACGGCGTTGGCTCGAAGGGCGCATTCTTCGCTGCCTCGGCAGCGCTATGTATCTGTTTTTGGGGGCCTCTGGTAAGGTGCGTCGGCATCTAAGTAGCTGCGCCTCTGTCGTCGCACGGGATCTGCCGCTCGGTCTGCTTTCAGCGACGGTGCCGTCCGGTCAGCGCCCCGGGGACCCATCTACTGGTTCGGCTCAGCCCCAGGTGTTACCGACGCTGCATTCCATTTAGCCCCATGGCGCCGCGCCGCCGCCGCCACCGCCGCCGCCGCCTGTTCTCCCGCCGGCGACGCCCGCAGTGGACGCGTCGCTGCAACTACCGGGCGCCTCCCTGGGTCACGCGCCGCCGATCGCTTCCCATGACCAATTGTCCTCCGACATGGAACTCTTGCCCGCTCCGGACCATATGTCGTCTTTGCCCGTCGGGTGCCCCGGCCCGATGGAGGTCGACCCTTCGGCCCCTGCTGTCTCTCTACGGGCGCATACACCGCATGTTGCCGTGCACCCTGGAGCCGGTTTTCAGGCGTATCCTCGCTCCCCGCGGTCCGAATGGCAGGGTGCGGGTGGCACAGCCTCGCCTGTTGTTAGGCTCCCCACCTCGTCGCATACGTCAACATGAGGTCCTCCACACGGCGGGCGAAAGCTTTATACCACAACCGTACGCCGATTTGCGGGGGAGGAATGTGGTGTCACCGCCAGACACCACACTTGCTAGGTGGTAGCCTTTACATCGGCCGCGGTCTGGTAGTATACGTCGGACCCGCGTGTCGCCACTATCAATGATTGCAGTCCGAGCGCCGCCACACGGCAGGTCTAGAGAGACTTCCTAGCACTCGCCCCAGTTGTACAGCCGACTTTGCTAGCGATGGTTCGCTGACTTCTACGCTCTCATTTGCCGAGACGATAGTTAGCACAGCCTTCAGCTACGTTATTTGCTACGACCTAGCAAGGCGCCAATATTCGTACTATTGAAATTGTGAATCATGTACCATAAAGAGCGACGTTCTTCATTAATGGATTAAAGTTAAGTATTCCACCAGCTACGTCCATTTTTCTCAATTCTAATTCCCTTGTCATGTTCCAGACCTTAAGCCAGCCTGCGTGAACTAAAACGCGTGAATTTCGGTCTCCTTTAGTTATACGGGTTGGCTCTACTGCCAACCACAACATGTTTCTTATCGACTTAAAATTGTTTGATGTTCTCTATCTCGTTTATTAATATGAACGGATAGTTTCGGAACACCCTACACATTTATATTAAGTTCTTTGGAAAAAGACATGTAATATTCCAGTTCTTTGTAATACTCTAGGTGTCTATAAGGGAAGAAAGAAATAACGAATGGCTAGTGGGTTTTTTCAATTCAAAATTCTAACCGTGATATTATGCATGACCGAGATTGTACAATAGAAACTGGGAACAGCATGCGCCATCAATACTTCGTATCGCTTGAAAAATAAAAATCTTCCCACTAGACTGTCTGCTGAGTTCCTCGCGTGATGTACGTCACACAGTGTTTCGGGATCAACGCATTCATATGGAACAGTCCGAGCCTATACAGTAATACGTAGCTGCTCACCCAAGCTTCCGCTTGTGTAATTCACTGCAGGTGGAGGCTAAAACATTGAAATGTAATCAGCGGCGTTCATTTAAACAGCGCTTTTGGCGCTTTAAATGCTCATTATTACGGTACACGCACAGGAATGGACTCTAAACTTGGTCATATATAGTGACCTAATTAAACTGGTAGCGTGTGCGAAGCTGTAACTGTTTTGGAGACGGAGTCGCGTTGCAGCGATGAAACTAGTACCTTAAGGTAACGTTACTGCGAGGAGAGAGATTGGGAAGGCTAAAATGCGAATTGTAATCAACGATACACCTTTTATAAACAGACACTACGTATATTCAGTAGCGTGTTATTACAAGAGAACAGCTGTCAGATCTGTTCCATTGCTTGTAGGTATTTAAAAAACGCCAACATTGAACCACCAATAACTCCTAATTATGCACGGATAGCTTTAGTTAGTTCCGTTCTTTACAAAAGCGCAGGATATACGCATTTGTTTAACTATCAATTGCTTAAATTGAATATTATTTTTCACTTGCGTTTTTTATTCAGTTTATGGAAACTCGTGCGGTAAAATGTAAACATGCAGTTTTCAAATGCCAATTCTCATTATTGAAATGGAATATATGGGTAATTAAGTTATCTAAATCTAGAATTGCTTCTGCGTCCCCTTACATACTCCGTAAGCCGCATTATACCACTACTGGTCATTTCATTTCCAGCTCCACTCACAAATATAGCGAGGGAAAAAGGAGTGTTTATCTGCCTTGCTGTGAGCTCCACTTTCTCGTATCTCGTCTACGAGGTCCTTAAGCCATAATTATTACACAATCCAGAGGTTGATGACCAATTGGGAGAGCTCAGCTTAGGTGTTGGGTTGATATCATATGTTTTTGGAGCTTACGGGCGCTCAACGGCGAGATTTATCACACAGAGAGGAGGAAACTTATAAAACGACACTCATGCACCTCACTCCACCTCACTTGCATTCCCTCACACAATCACTCTACTTCACATGCCTGAAGACAACAGAGAAAATGTGGAAGATGCTATACCTCGAATTAAAACGGAAGTAAACCCACGGAACAGGTAGAAGAAGGGCACAGAAAATTTGACTAGCTGACTACATACAAAAAACATAAGTGAGAAAGTCACCCTGTTAAAACATTAAAGACATCTCCTTAAGATTTTCGGAAACAAGTTGAATACATCGTAAAACCTTAAAACTCTGACCACATTCGGTTTTTAAACTAGAGGACAGATCTGTCGGAAAATTGCCCGCTGGTCGGAAAACAAAACGCAGTCACCTGCACGCCGTATGCACCACATATTGGAGGGTCCTCTGGCCTGAGCAAGAATCCATGAGTCATATGGTTGTGGCCTACGCGAAGACGAGTAAGGAGAATCTCGTTCCACCGACGTGGCTTGAAGGTTGTACGCCATGGCTGCGCGGTTTTCTTTACTAGACGTGACCTATTGTCTGTCTCTTTCAACCATCCTCTCATGGACACAAGACCATCTCAACAACTAGACAACAGCATGCAGGGAGACGGCAAAACTAAGTATAATAATAATAATGGCGTATGACGAGGGCCTCTCGTCGGGTAGACCGCCCGCCTTGGTGCAAGTCTTTCGATTTGACGCCACTTCGGCGACTTGCGCCTCGATGGGAATGAAATGATTATGAGTAGGACAACACAACAACTAGTCCCTGAGCATAGAAAATCTCCTTCCCAGCCGGTAATCGAACCCGGGCCCCTTAGGACTGACAGTCTGTCGCGCTGACCACTCAGCTACCGGGGGCGGACGGCGAAGTAAGGGAGCATTTAGAAATACTTCCTTGGCTGCTACATCTGCCCTTTCAGTCTTGCGATACCCATGGCACCCAGCATGAAGACAACTCTTTTCCCCATTTTTGTAGGCGGAGGAGGGCGTCATGGATATTCTGGACTACTTTAAATGCTTCGTACAAGCGTGTCAGAGGGTGAAGGCACTCAGAGAATCGTAACAGACAAGGAATTTAGCACCTGAAGCTCTTCTTATCTGCTCCAGTGGCCGATTACTTATAATTTCACCTCGCAGGTAGTAAATTCGGCTGGCAGTTGGGCCTTGAGGACTCGATCAGGCAGAACAACAGAGCTACCAAAGGAGTCCCCATGTTTCGACCAATCTGTAAAGACAGCTGTAGAGTTATGGTGCTCAGTTAAAATATCATAAAATACTGTGTTAAAGAAATACGTTGGAATGCAATCTGATCGTCTTCAGTAACTAGGGTGGCTGGTGGTTAAGTCCTGGAATTTTGGATTGTATGTGCTCCACATCAAGTGACTCTAGCACGCGCTGCAAGCGGACTCCAAACGACATTGTTGCCCATTGGCCGCTGAAGAAAGAAATTTCCAGAGGTAGACGAGCAACAGTATGTTACGCAAGTGAAAACGGAGCTGCGAGGAACTTACATGCCTGATGCACCAACAAGAGCTGACTCCAAGATGATGAGTGGTGGTTCCCCCACGTCAGCGCAGAGACTGGACTTTAAGCCCCTATGGACAGTCTTATCTCCTCATGGTAGATAGTGTCAATACTCTTCAGGTACGAAGTCCTCGCTGACCAGTACTCCTTGGATCCACAGTCTAGACATGAACACACAAAAGCCTTATAAAACAGCAACAGACGCTCCCTGTCAGCTCCTCAAGATCTGCGGCTAAGACACTTCACGATATTCATTGTCTTCTGGGTACTAGCTTTTACGTCTCTTCGTTGCAGCAACAACGATAGTTCGGAACAAAACATGAAGCCTAGAAACCTCACTAAGTCTCTGAAAGGTAGAGCGGTGTTCTTCAGAAGCAAGTCAAATAAATGAAAAATATGACTAGGACATACACACATACTTATCCGCAGACAACTGGAAACCCGTCTTTACAGCCTACCCCTCTAACCTCTGCGGTGGACTTGCGACTGGTCGACCGCTGTTGCAACGCTAGAGGACGAACAAAAAACAGCAATATCGTCCACAAATACACTGATGAGCCAAAATGATATGACCACCTGGTTAATAGCTTGTTTGTCCGTCTTTGGTACGAAATACATCACTGATACTGCGTATCAGGGATCGGACACTTTATTTGTGGTGGCATATGGTATGAGATGTCTACGCACAGAAATTGTAATTCGCGTAAATAAGGGGCCATTGACTTGCAGACGCGGTGATGGCGCCCGATAGTTTTAGTTTAGTTTTAGTTTTAGTTATGTCATGTTCCGTAGATCATTTTCTCGTTTGTTTTATCGATATGATGTGGAACAAGTCAGATTACAAGATATGTATAAACACATGAATAGTGCTAATATTAATACTATTGAAATATTTAGTTCTACACATGCAACTACATTTAGGGGTACAGTAATTTTTTTACCATTTCTGAAATTGAAATTTGTCCATAGACCTAATTTAACAAGCACGTTACAAGTGGACACTGCATAACACAGACGTCGAACACGCTCTGTAACATAAAATGAAAACATGACAGTTACGTGAGGTACGATGCCTATTGATATGACGTTGGTCGCAAAACGTCTGAACATGTGAGCGACAAAGTTAAAGGAGTTGTGCATTACAGTAATACAGTACTGATAAAATTACAATAGCATAAAAATTGAAACTCAGACTACACATCAAATGTATGCAAAAATGTGAAAGTTGAAAGACATCGCAACACAAGAATACCGTAGCCCATATGTTCAATTTCTGCTGTGCCTGGCAAGTTTTGTTCGCTACACAAGATTAGAATACTGATGTAGAGTTGTTATTCCCGATAAAGAATCCCCTGAGAGATCAGATTAATACGGAGGGCCAGTACGCAAATCCAGGCTACCATCTTCTCTCTCGGAAACATTTTCCAACTACTGTAATTCCGTGTGGCTTAACGGCTTGATGGTCTTTCAATTGTATGCCACTTTGGCGACTTCCATGTCCCTAACCTACCCGAGCTATCCTACCGTGGAGTCCGAACCACTAGCCGTTCATGGCGAACCTTCACGTGGTTAAGAGGTCAAGGCTTGGGTAAGGCAGGGTGAAAAACCCGAGTTCCGACCGACATTCTATCCTGTGTCCTCTCGCTTTCTAATCTTCATTATTAACAGAACAGTTTACAAACTGCTTAAAATAATTGTGTAAAGTTGAAACAGTTCACGCAGACTTTTATCAGCTGAGCTCACCACACAAGGCCGTATGCCAAACGCAAACCTTCAGTAGCATAGTACCTCTCATCTACCTGTGACAGTCTCCCACCCGCTACTAGCTTATACTATTGGGCGAAACAGAATATTAGAGAAAGAAGTAACCATTAGCTATGCGTTGTTTACAACATGAGTCTTTCGTCCACCAGCAATTTGTGATTTATAACATAAATATAACACTCTGAATCTTCCCTTTGGGCAGTGAGGTGCTCCTAATAAGAAGGCGTGCTGAAAAGCAATGTCTCCAAATTTTTATGTGATAACTCTTAAAGTATATACACCCATGTCTACATATTTTTTTCTCAACACGAACTCTCGACGAACACATTTCTCATAACGAGAGACCAGTTTATTGATACCGTCACTGTAGAATGTCTGTCTTGGTTGACGGAGCCACAACGTCACCTCTTCTTGCACCTTCATAAATATCGAAGTGAAGTCATCTCAGGTGTTCTTTAAGTTTTTCAAATATACAAAAATCGGACGGAGCCAACTAGGGACTGTATGGAGGATGATCGGTGACAGTGAACCTAAGACGTCAGATCGTTGTAGATGTCGCAGCGTTCTTGTGTATCATTACATTGTAAAATGCTGAAGGAGAGAGTGATCCATGTGTGGACGATCTCTTCGAGTTTGACAGTCGATTAGAGCATGGTGTTTATCACGCAACGACGTAGTTACGTTACACACCGCCATGTTACAAGCTACAACTCAGAGCCCACTAGCTGCAGAGGTCTGCAAATGTGTAGACATGAAGAATAAAGAATTGGAATGTTAATAAGGTTTGTTTTATTTTAAAATATTTAAGAGGTTTCATATAAGTAATTCGGAGGCACTACTTTTCAGAACGCACTCGTAGAAAGAGAGCCTTTACTGCAAAAGGCAAAAGTCGATTCTACTCGCCACAAATTTTGTTGACGGACAAACGATCATTTGAATACAGATATAGATTCATTATGTTTTTTTTCCTTTTGCAAACTGTAAATTTATGACCGAAAATGATTACTGACACATAACAACACCGGTAGTGCCATTGTTAATAAATGCTTGACATTACATAATTCACAGACATAATTTAACAGAAGTTCTTCAAATGCTCAGCGAGTTACTACTTGAGCACATTCAGGAGAAAACTAGAAAACAACGATGAAACGAAGCACAGAAAGCCAGACACAACACGTATATAAATGAAATTTGAATGTAATCTCTTATGTACACTGCATGACAATTGCTAGGAAATAACTGACACATGCTGAGAAACAACTGCCTATCGCCACGGTACAACTAATTAATACCGAACTGCAGACCAATGATGGTAAAAGGAAATGTACAGCGCAGGACGATTTTACTGCTACGAAGCACTTGCACAAACACGCTGTATGCATCCGACAGTTCATGCAGTAAGATGTTTGACGAAGCTTCTTGAGGAACCAATAATTTCGACTTTCTGTTTGGTGTGGTAACGTCACTCGAGTTCTTGCGTGTGTGGACGAGCAGTTGGACTGCTCGAAGCAGCTCAAAGTGTCACTAGTGTGGCGACAGTAATGAGGTATCCAAAAGTGGTATCTCGAGATTAAAGGCGGCGTCTGAAGGTGGAAATGCTATGCGAAACAATGCCGGTGGTTGTAGACGAACCACCACACCGCAGGAATAGCGATACGTGTCCCTAGTGGCGAAAAGCAGCAGACATTACAACCGTCACCGTTACCCGTTTCTCTACCACAACCAGTCTACGTACATTAAATTAGACTGGTTCTTATGTCGAAACCCTGAAAAACGCACCCCACTTGAATCACGCTAGCGTCGAGGAGTCCCTTTGTGTGGGGGGAATGTTGGCTGAGGTCAACAACAGGGGCTCAGAATGATGTTCTTCGACAAACTCCACTTCACTGTGGCAACAGATCCTGGCCACCAGTTGGAGTGGAGAGAGAAGGGAACACGTTACACACCTCGGATGTTCATGAACGTCATCGATATGGCCTAGGGGACACGATGTGGGCAAGCTTTGCATGCAATGAATGGCCAACTACCGCTGCATACCTTTGCTCAAGGTACAGTTACAACAAAGTGGTATTGCAGGGAAATTATTCTAGATCATGTTCGTCTCTGTATGGGTGCCGTACGTCAGGACTGTCTACTTATGGATGACAACGTCCGCCGACAAAGGTCCGCTGAGGTATGGGGCACAATGGAAAGTGAAAATATTGAATGTATGGAACGCTTATTTACTACCCAGGCCTAAATCCTATGGACAAGCCCAACAAGCACTTGGGGCAGACGTATTCCTCATCGAACGCCCCCTCCTCGAATAATGCAAGAACCGAAATCACTTGGAGAGAGAAGTGGGACTGTATTCCCCCCCCCCCCCCCCCCCCAGAATCCTGAAAAGTATGGCTGCCAGCAAAAACGACAGGGGCTAAACGTGCTTTCCTTACTGAGTTCGATATCGGCTTTATATTGGGAATGCTATATGTATGAAATAGGAATGTTATTTATGTCTCTTATCCTGTTTTTCCATGTGGTGAAATCTTTAGGATTTTTCTTTATAAATATACCCCTGTTACATACATAGGGTGTTTCACGTCGTCCATTGTTTCCTGTGAATATTCCTGTCCAGTAACGTCTCTGTTCCGTAGCATTTGTCAACCAGTGTAAGGTGACACCTGACGTGACCAATAATTGCCTTTTCGCAACATACGGGCATGCACTTTCATGTAGAAATTCAGAATAATAAATGTAGAATCAGTACAAAATGGCAATGCAATAATTCATAGTAGTTACTCTACACAATAGTAATATAATTTTATTTAATTATCCTGCACATATGCGATGTAGTAAGTTACTAATTAAATTCTTTGAGCTTATTACTTCGTTGAGCTTATTACTGATTAATACAGAACTTTTATTTTAGAGAAAGAATATCAATAAATGCGCCGTTACACATTTTCATTTAAATACGGGCAACGGGAATGGAATCATTATGAACGACGAACCAAACTAGTTTTTATAATTAAAAGAGGTTATTATTGCCAAAATTCTCTGAATGAAATGGAGAAATCTGTATCGTAGCCGTGATATTCTCTCCGTCTTAACGAGTAGCTGCCGCCACAAACTAACAAAGTCCCGTTGAGACTGTGACCTGGCGCGAGTCTGTGACCATATGTAGTGGCCTGATAAGGGGTCACGAACCGATCACTGCATGAATATATAAAAATAGTTCGTCTTAAATGAGTTTATTTGTGACTGTAACTGCTTTCTGAGTTCTTAAAGCCTCTGATGATGTATGAAGTGAAATTTGTGGTAAGTTCGTATGGGACCAAACTGCTGAGGTCAACGGTCCCTAGGCTTACACACTACTTAATCTAACTTAAACTAACTTACGCTAAGGACAACTCACACACTCATGCCCGAGGGAGAACTCGAATCTTCGCCTTGGCTAGGCGCACGAAACCCCGCGGCTATCCCGCGCGGCTCTGACGATGTCTCCAGTATTGTAAGACAAAACGTTAGGCAGAAAAGCATGCCCTGGACGACAGCCTATTGTCCAAACACATATCACGTTTGTCGTTAATCAAGGTGATCGCTGCATTTGGACAACCAGTTACTCGGGTGACCAACTGCTCGAAGCGTCTAACGCGCCACGGATGTAGGCCTATGTGGGAATTAGTGTGTTTTGGGGGATAGTCATCTGAGCTTCTATGCGACTTGTGGTAGTAATCGAAGTTATCGTACCAGTTGTGGACTACGTAAACAGTATTGCAGCAGCATGCTTCACTTCATCCTTGACGCCTTACCCTATCGGGATGGACATTTTCCGCTTCATAGCTGCTCGAATCACAAAGACTAATTCGTGCTACGTAGGCTTAAGGAATATGATAGATGTCCTGAACAACAGATTCGACGGTCCTGAAAGCGATAGGACGCTATCGTGCGTCAGGTCCGTGACCACAAACCACTAGTCCATAATTTACTGGAATGGAGCGTTCTGTGTGTAGATGTCTGGTTACGTATACGTCCGTAAACCTACCAACTGTTTATCGAATCCATGTTATGCAGAATGGCGGCTTTGCTTTGTACCAATGGTGCACCAATACGGCATTATGAAGGTGATAATAATGTTTTACTTACATTCATTGCCCTGGCAACAAAGTTTTAAGGCACCACTGAATACCATCATTCACAAAAGGTGGTGTGTGTTTGATATGCGCTGATGTTTTCCGATCCCGAAGAATGCGTTACCTTCCATCAGCCCGAGTTCGTAGCTGAGCGATCAGGGCTGATCACTATAATGTGGAGGATTCTGGTTCGATTCCCGATACGGCCAGGGACTTTTTCTTGAGGGAAGGACTCTTACAGTGTGCCGTTAGCATTGTGAGGCCAACTGAGAAGTTACTCGAACGATTATGACCTCCACGTGAGAAAGACCCCCTGAGTCGTGTGCTGATCACATTTATTGTTCTGTGTCGAGGCGCAAAACACACAAATCTTTCTTCAACTCGACTGTTGTTCGTGTTTTCTGTGCTACATTTTAACGCTGTGACGATTTATTTTCCCAGTTAAATGCAATGTAGACTCGGCATAGAACACTTAACGTCAAAGGAAATCCTCGAGCCTAAAGTGAACTCATAAAGTTCTACCCGTTGTTGATCACCATGACAAAGGGCCTGTAGCAAGTGAACTCTGCATTGATTTGAAACACAGACATCAGTACAAAACAGGCCAGAAGACATGTAAGGTATGACTGACTCTGGGCTGGCACGACGATCAGATTGTCACCCCTGAGGTTGTTCGTTAGTATGAACACAGTTACGGTGATCATTATCTACGAGTAGAACGCTGCACTCGAATAGGTTGCACCATTTCAGTTTAAAGTGAAGCGCCAATAGGAAAGCTTTAGAGGCGTCTGTGGAACAGTCAACTGTAACAGCCATCATGCCACGTAAGTGCAAACGGAGTCAAAATGACGTCGTGCAGCGTGGAATCGGCTCCAATTGACAAGTAGTGCTGACGACTTACACCTCACAGGCTGTCCACGTTTGGCAGGTGCATGGGTTGATCCATATCTGCAAATTTTGAGTTACAGTAATCATGGACTAAGTTCTCCAGAAATGAATTAAACGTGCGAAGAGGCTAAAGGACATCATTTACCACATCAAACTGTTAGGAGGCGATTGAATGATATGAATCTCCATTCTCTGCGTCGATGGAGGACACCACGTCACACACCGTAACACCATGGACTCCTTTTCAGACTGGGAAGAAGTCATACTGAATGGATGCTCCAGAAATGGAATGCTGTGTTGTCTATAGACGAAACGGTAATGACGATACTCCCAGAAATCGTGTTATGTGACAACCCAGAAGTGTCGACAACCTTGCCGGCCGGGGCGGCCGAGCGGTTCTAGGCGCTTCAGTCTGGAACCGCGCGACTGCTACGGTCGCAGGTTCGAGTCCTGCCTCGGGCCTGGATGGGTGTGATGTACTTAGGTTAGTTACGTTGAAGTAGTTCTACGTTCTAGGGGACTGATGACCTCAATTGTTAAGTCCCATGGTGCTCAGTGCCATTTGAACCATTTTATTTGTCGACGACCTTCAATACTGTGCCACCCATGTGCAATAAGATGGTTGGGGAGTTATATTCTCAGGTGATATTATTTGGGGCCATCATGCACGTCTCGTACTTGTTGAGGGCAATGTATCTGCTGTGCAGTAGATTCTGCGACCAATGGTGAGGCAGTACCACAAATATTTTGGTGACAACTTCACGTTGATTAATAACTCGGTGTTCATCGTGCTTTTCTTGTAAACATGCTCCTTCAGCATGACAGGATCACTACACCTGAGTGGTCTGTCTTTTCCCTGAACATAAACCCTGTAGAAAGTGTGTGGTGTAGATTGAAACGGGCTCTGTCTGGATGTCGACAACAAACAAGCACTCTGCGCGTCATACGCAGAATCGACGTTGAAGAGTGGTACAGTTTGGACGAAACAGAATCCAACATCGCGGTCCATTTGAGGGGGCAGCGCGGACAATGATCTCAGAAGGAACGTTTTACGTGCGAGGTCGCAAGAGGCCGACGATGTTTAGTGCTCAGAATCGACTTTGAAGAGTGGGACAATTTGGTCCAGGGATGGTTTGATGATATCATGAACGGTATTCCGCGGCAGATTAAAGCCTGCATTCGATGCACCACATGCTGGTCTTGCTCAGGAGAGCTGTGAAATACTCTTATGGAAGCATATGATGTCTCGTCACAGATTCTTTTTTTTTGATTTGGTGATATGGAGGCACTGCAAATGAACTGTTAAGCGGCAAAACTAGTAAGGGGACCTAAGAGCAAACATTTTCTTAAAGCCGGTGTTACTCAACCATGCGGAGATGTTGCCAGCCGCCAGCCGCAAAGCGTAAACATTTCAACAACGTAAGTGGGTCAAACAAAACAGCCACCTCACCACATTTAAGACAGTCTGCCAGCAACTCAGGAAAAAACCGCCTTCATTGCTCCCGTAACACAAGAAACACAAAGGAGGCCGCGAAAATGACTAGCGAGAGTTTGGCTAAGCTGTAAAGACTCTGTAGCCAATTCGTTTAGCAGATGTAATGGAGATGAAGACCGCTGACTGTTCGGAGACCTAAATCAGTTGGGTCATTACGAAAGACGTCGCAGAGTAGAGCCTCTCCTCGGCGCCATTCGCTATGGTAGGGTAATATCTTTTGTGTGATATTGTTCTAGTGTCGGTCATGCACTTGCGATCCAGGCCCACAGCATCCAATACTGACGTCATCACAACAGCCAGCCCTGATAGTTGACCGAGGATCTGTGAACACAACTCCAGTTCAGGGTGGAAGTTGCCCTAAACTCCGGAGTCACCCGGGTGTGAAGCCGGAGTATCACTATTCAGCAGGATTAAACGGCATCCAACATAACGGTCCATCTGAGGGGCACGCGGACATTGCTCTGACAAGAAACGCCTCAAGTGCGAGGTTGCAAGAGGCCAATGATGTTTACAGCATCCGACGCCCCACATATTGTGTACCTTGCGGCCACAGTGTTAGCTGCTAATGACAACAGGTGGCGAGGGAGGCAGGCGGGGAGAGAGGGGCGGGGCACTTAAGGTGTCCAATGGTGAGCGCAGTATCAGGTTATGGAGCTTCGTTAAACCCCTTAACCTTGGAAATTACAGGTACGAACACAGTTGTATCAGGAGCAGCTACCTAACATCATTGCCTTAACGCATTCGTAAGCTATTATGCCGACTTTTACTCTGGATGGTACACTGGCTGGAAATTTATTTATTGTGCTGCGAGAATTTGGAGGTGCTCTGCCCCCTACGATTCTTGCCTGATCTTGCAAGGGCAGTACATCACAGCAAGCAAGAGTTGGAAAATGGCGTAAGAAAACTACTACTACGGTATGAGCACTGCTTTTGGCTAGTAGCTAGTCAGAATAAGTTTCTTTTACTTGAATCTGGTCTGTGTGTAAAAACCACACTCCTTTACAGTAAACTACCCCTCCAGAAAAGTGCGTGACATTACAGTTCATACCTCCTAGAACCACTGGAAAAATTCAGATTCTGGATGTTTGTATTTTCCATGTCTATAAAACATGTTATCACACTATCTGCAGCTACGCCCTATAAAGGAGAGCCAGTTCCACGATAAGCTCCATGACAGACTGTTTCACATCTGATTGTGCGCCATCACATTTCATCAGTTTCCATCACGCCGTTACACCAATACGATTCTATATGCATTCCTGAAGAGCGGATAGCTACCTGAAAGTCCTGCGCGGTTTGTAGCCCCCTATGGAGTTAGCCTTCGATCTTGGTGTTGCGAACCTTAGTGATCGCTGTGGCGCTAGACTTTTCATTCGCTGTTAATGGTGCAAGTTAATGCTTTGTTTTGAACATTTCTTGAATGTCGACTATGTCCATTTTGTAATGTGTAATGCACACATCGTATACAATGTTGACCTCTGGACAGTCATAGTCACCCCTTGATGCACATGGTGAATCATTTTTCCTATATTATTGTTAATACAATACTTTCAAAAGTGCCTTACTAAAGATCTCGCACTGAAGGGATTCCTTGTGAGAAAGATCGAGAATTCACTGAAACGTTGTATGCAACAAAATACGCACGCCGTGGTTGCCGCCATCTCCAAAAGCAGTGCCTACCTCGCCAGGGGAATGCAGAACAGCCGCATGAGGGACTCATCGACTCCCACTCCGTGCTGATGTAGCGTTCTCGGTAACCGTGAGTCTGCTATTGGATTCACTGAATTTTTCTCTGGATTACGTAGCCGCCAGTCGGCGCAGATGAGGCAGCAACGACTTGTATAATATTGAGTACTTTTTACTGTCATCAATCATCTGGCGCCAAGTCTGTGCCAACATCAACCATGCGGCCCTTCCCACGGAAGTTTCAGCGCTGTGGTACAGCGTGGTCAACAATCTAATAGCTACAAGCCACCGCCTAGCAACCATCCGCTTACGCTCCTCGGCTGCTTGCGGCCCATGTGGCGACGTGGACACTATAGAGCATCGTCTATTATGCCCTCATATCACGGAGCTGTGGGACCTTGAGCGTGTGATGTTGGCGCTTATCGGTGGGAAAACACCGGACAATGTGTCAATCGACTGGTTTCTCACCCCTGACATTCAGACCAACCCCCGGACACGACGTAGCGCAATGGTGTGGCTCTACGGCCACACCGTTTTCACTATGTATGACCTTCGCCTAATTGATGCTGTCTCCTTCATGGACTACCTTTGCAGGCACCATCGTCTGGCGGAAACAAACCGACAATACGCCACTGCCTTTGCAGGGTTTCTTAAAGTGGCAATGATTCATGGCTATCAAAACGTTTTCCGGGCCAGCTGAGGCGACTCGTACAGAGATTGCTTGAGAGTGGCCCGAGATCTCTGTACCTCGGATTTTTGAACTACACATGATTTGACTTTGCTCTTCTCGGCTTTACTGGAGACTATTCTCTTCTGATAATGGTAAAATGACAATGGTAATATGGAAATTCTGTGAAATTTCTCAGAAAATTGGAAAACCCGTAATTTATCTTAGAATATTACAATTAGTTTATTCTCATAGGCGATCGGATTATCTCGCCAGTTTATTTCCATTTAACTGAGCCGCTCTCCTGTGTTTTACTTTTTTTCACTTCTGTCTTTATTTATCCCTTTCCTCTTAGTTTCTAAATTCATCTCTCGTTTCACACCTGCAGAAGGAGGTGTGTTTTCCGAATAGTGTGTCGTCGCCCCCTGAGGCATAGCAGAGTATGCCTACCCTTTTATTTTGTTTATGGCAATAAGTCTTGCTACTGAAAGCACCAAGGTCCCGCGTGCGGCGTCGACAGTAATGGATGGCGGCATTTTTGGAGAGGGAAAGGTAGGGCTGTAGGGGAGGTAGGAGGCCCAAGAAAAAAGAAAAGAAAAACAGAAAAAAAGACAAATAAAAAAAATTTCTAGCGATTTTCAGCCCATCAGAGGGCGGTCCCTACTCACGCCTCAGAACCACATTTTTTCTGTGCCTTCAATTTCGAAATAAAGGGGTGCTGCAAAACGTTTGTTCATATGTGTAGTTTCTCTCTACACTCTCGCAGAAGATGTAGTGATACCGTATGTGTTTCGTGTCCTTGAAAGGTATTGGCAGGTATTCTCGCCAAGGCGCTGAGGATTCACCCGGCCGGTGAGTGGAGAGTGCGGTGTGCACTGACAGCAGCCGACTTAATGGGGACCCACTCTGGCTCAGCCGCGGCCTCAGGCTCTGCCTGCGACTTTGCCTCTGCAGCGGTCACTTGCATTTGACGCTGCCTTAGCGACTCCGCCACCGGCTGCTCTCAGCCTCCTCAACTTAGGCGCTTCAGAGTTTGGCACGTCTTCCCTGCATTTCTTACTATCTCTGATTTAAAGTTCCAAACTGTTTGTGGGTTTTGTACGAGTGGCATCCATTAGAAATATAGTTTCACTCCTTGGCAACCGTTTTCCAAGCTATTTATAACTTGTTGACATTTTCGTTTACATAACAATTAAGAAGCTGCTGTCAAAATATTATACGATATCTGCAGGGTGTGCCGTAAAAATCAGCGAGATCTAACGTGGATGAAAATATACGATAACCGGAACAATAACGTTCTGGTAGTGCTGGACCCGGCAACGAGCCGTTTTCGACAGCTGCAAAACAGTAAAGCCACCTACATTCTGATTACTCAAAAATGGAAATACCATGTACAAAACAGGATTTCATTTTAGTTTCAACATTTTGAGTTTGAGTCTGATCCTAATTTCCTAAGCAGGCATGATTAATTTGTACAGTATGTGTTGCCATTGTGGGATTACTTACGAAGATCGTGCAGTTTTAGTACAGCCAAAGTGGGTCAGGCTTGTGGATGAACCAACAGGTTAGATACTAGTTGCCGAAAATATATGCTGCAACTGTGACAGATTTGTCAATAAACATTACACGGAAACAAAATAGTTTTTCACATGACATCATATCATTTCTATTGGTAATGGAACACCTCTTTTCTCAAAACAGTTCGGTTTTATTCAGGATTCTAGTACAACGTATTATTCCCAACTCGTCTGGCTACAACTCGTCTGGCGACACTATGCCTTCATGGGAGATCCTGCGTACCCACATGGTACTGCTCTGCTAAAGGAACTCGGAGCCAACGTCTCGCTGAGCATGTAACCTCCCAATCATCCACGTACCGCTTCCCATGGAGTGCATCCTTAGTTGGGCTAAACAGATGCATTTTTATTAAAAATGAAATTCAACCAGCTGTACTTAAGATTTTGTATTTACTTCGCTACTAGTTTCGACGTTGCGTCAACGCCATCTTCAGGCCCGTACACTTTGATGAAATCAGTTGTGTATGGCTCAGTCTTGAAGTCCACGGTGAGACAAACACGTACCCCACATGGATGGCGGGCACTAAGTCTTTTCCGTTAAACGAGTTGTAGTTGCTCATTCTCTCTGAAAAACTTGCTCATACAAGGTTTGGTTGGCATTAGTTTGGTCGTCTCCCACTTGACCCAACTATTAAAATTCAGTTCTGTTGTTTGTTTACAGAGCATTTAAACCAAAACGACACACAGTGAATCTATATGTGGACTTCGCTTACTATAACTCCGAAAACTACCGACTGTACTTCTAAGGGAAACCGTACTAATTCCATTTGGTGCATGAAAATGGAACTGTGCACTTAGTTCAACACTACAGTGAAAATGAAGATGTTTTGATAATATAATGTTGGATTCTACTAAGAAAAACTAATCTTGAGTTTGAACCCTTCAAATGCAAAATATGCATTACAACTATCTGTCGCGCCTACAGAATGAAAATTCATTACGTAACCCAAGAGACAGAGTGCTGGATGCTGGGAGGGAAGGACCGTCACAGCAGGCATATTTGAAGTATACATAGAATTATTGTAGTCCGTCTCAGTGTCGTGTGGAGCTATTGACCTGAAACTGGTTGAGGTACACGTGTCTCTTAGTACAGAATCATAGACCACCATTCTAAATAGTTGGCACGGTGCTATCACAAATGTTTTTGTTATGATGATAGCAGCAGTATTGGTATAGAGACACCTTAGCATACATTATCGGCTAAGAGTACACCGCACTACATACATGTTAATACCAGAAGTAGTGTACACTAACGAGCAAAAACATCGTGACCTCCTGCTAAGTTGCATGTTTGTCCACTTTTGGAGCTCGATACAGAAGCGATACAGCCTGGCATGGATTCGTCCGTGCTTGCTAGGTTTCTGGGTGTATATGACACCACACATACACGCACACATCAGGTAATTACCGTAAATTATAGACCGATAGCCTCTGGGCACTGAGGTGACGCCTGAAAGCGTGTCCTATGTTTAATACCGGGTTTATGTGTCAGTGTGGCATACTCAGAAAAGCCAGTGGAACCATGAAACCACTAATGATAACTGGTACGAGCAGATGAAACAAGTTTGGCTGGAAACAAAACGTACATTAAGTTTCAAGAAGTGTATTTATTCTTACCTACATGATAAACATAATTCAGCTGCATGTGCTATAATACTGTAAATATTACCAAGGACTATAATAAGACTCCACCGAAAGAATGTTAAAATATGGAACTACTACTGAAGGTTGCTCTGCAACTGGTGATTGATGAAACAATAGACAGGACTCAATCAGATTACTAGCAGCAACATCTGAGTCCCAACTGAGCGCAACTGCCACGGGAGGATCTTAATAGCAACTTATGGCCACATCGCCGATATATCGAACTCTACAGCTTGGAATCAGTCCATGCTCCTGACACCAACAATTACGCCCAGCCTGTACACCCTGGAATGCTTCTTGTCGCCCTGTGGAAAGCCCGCAGAAGACCCGGCAAGGCGTCCACCTAAACGAAGGCGAGAACAACAGCGCCCTCTATAACCTGCTGTTGCCGCCGGGAGACTGTAGCTGAACTCAGCGGAGCCGTGCTGATCACGATGGCGGCATTATTATATTTTCTGCTGAAAGATTGTCTCTCTCCTGGCGTCTGTACAGTTTAGACAACTATAGCAAGTCCTTTTTTTGTCTCAAAACTAGAGGAGATATGATATATTGAAATGTATGTGATTGTCACACATCGTTAGGTATTAACACTAAGTGTAACCGCAAAACATTTTCCTCCATAATTAACTCAGATGACGAACACAGACTGTGGGTACAATGAAAGAAGCACAATCAGCATCTTAAGTATCGGTCAATGCTCTGACTAGAAGCCCCATACACAATGTGCCTCTATTTAATTCAGCGCAAAGAGAATTAGCTGTACTCCATATTATATTTTTACATACCGACACTGTGTGTGTGTGTGTGTGTGTGTGTGTGTGTCTTCAAGATCGTGTACAGTCTTACAGGAAACACATAAAGTTGTCGCAATACTGAAGTATCGAGAAATCATTCATGATAGTTTCGGAATCGTAGTGTATAAAACAGTTTATTGTGAAGTGCTGGCTGTAATTTGAAATGTAAATGTCTCAGCTGTATTTTAATGTCGAGAGCTAAATCCAGAAGTAATTAACCACCGATAAAAGCATATTTTTAATTACTGTTTGTTTTATTCGTATTTAAGGAATTATCATACGGTTGATATATATTAATATTTTTATATACCAATAACAGTTCTTCGTTTCTTTTTGAAAATCTTTTTCATGAATAGAATAGAGAATAATGTCAGTTAAAAACACGGAATTGTGAGGTTGATATTGTTTATATAGTGTAAAGTCAAAAACTTTTACATAGAATTAGTTGCGCATCGAATTCATCATATTCTCGTAGGCAATTGTAGTTCAAATAAAATCAAATATGAAATCAATGATTAAACAGAATATACAGATTTGAATTTGGACGTCAAGAGTATTTTTCGACAGAAAAACACGTGTTTCAGGGTGACAGAACAAATCAGGACTACAGGGACAATTACCCATACTTGGTTCGGGTTCCTAATTCAGTTCCTCGTGAATGTCTAGTACGGTTTGCTGATAGAGATTATAGATGCAAAATTTATTCTAACGTGTTAAAACTAGTTGCAATTGAATCGTACAGCAATGGAGTATCGTAAACTGACTGTTGACAAATCATGTCGGTGTCTTAGGCCACCAGTTGGTGGTTAATGATTTTTGTTACGAAGTTGGTACATGATACTTGTTATTTTAATTTCACTACTGTCATGGACTGAGTGTGCCATTTGCCTTAATAAAATAACAGAAAAAGTAGGAATGAAACGTTGTTCAGTTATTTCAAATCAGTGAAGCATGAACCACTTAATTCTGCGCTGCAAATGATTATTAATTATGTATGTAAAGAAGTGACCATTATTTTTTGATAGTGATGATTCCATCAATGGGGTATGATGTTATAAAATATGGTTTTTGTTCCATTCCACTCACCCATTATATAACTTTTCATAAAGTTATTACACCTGGGTATATTTTGATTAGATATTAATGTTTAGAAACTGTTAAACTGGAATAGAAAAGGTCAGAATCTAGGTGCATGTATTTTGCGCCAGTGTCTCATTTCCAGTTAGTATTCGTGGGCTGTGGCGTAGACGAAACAACCTCGCTAACACCGACTAATACCAGGAAAGGAACAGTGGATATTAGGTTCCGCCAGTATTTAATATTCGCCTTTTCTTGTTATGGGGTCTAGGATATGGCTCGTATTTTAGCAAGCGGGGCTAATGACTTTTCGTGAGGAACCTAAATCCTTAAAATTACTATTCAAGCAGGACGCAGCTGTTCGTAAACACCAGCCATCGCCAAATGCCATAATGTCACATCAAAAGTTGCCCAGTTATTTCGCACTTGCACTTGCACTTGCACTAGTGATATATTAAACAGTCAACACCAGATCCGTGTGCTCTGTGTACGAGCCACACATTCCACTCACTCTCATCGCCTTCTGTCCGTTCCCCAGCAGCAGTGCTTTCAAATAAGTAGAGCAGCATGTGACATACTTTGTCAGAATAAAGGTCCAATGTACTACAGGAATAAAATCATCCTGAGAGACTCTACATTACGTATTTCTTTCTGAATATCGTAATAGGATTTTAAAGTACTTCCTTTAAGTTTTTAAGAATACGTAAGTAATTTCATCACCCATCATTAGACTTGTTCTCGTTGGTAACGAGACGTATTATTGTTAATTGTCACGTCGAATGAAACGGCTTAATTACAGCCCACAGTACTTAAGTCGTCTAATTGCCGTGATTGAAGTAAGAGCGGTCCAATTTCTCTGCGTTGTTATGAGTGCTTCTTATTGAAGACAGCACTCGGTTCGTGTTCCAAAGCGGAACATCTTACCCGTAACCGAAAAACTGCGTCCAGAACTGAAATCCACCTTCCACTGTTCAGATATCAATACTAAATATTAATCATTAAAACTGTCACGTCTAGTAAACAAATAACTACAGGCAAAGATTGTCTTTAGCTAGAGGCACTAAAACTAATTTTAAGTTTTTTTTAGATGCCATGTCAATCCGATGCCTTTATTGGGTTTCCATTACATTAGATATTACCTGCACTTACGAAGAAAAGGTATCTCAATTTTAATCGGATTTCGGTGCTTGTTTCTCTCCATCTCAGTTTACTGTTAGTTGTCCCTTTATTCACTTGTAACTATTGATTTTGATCGGAACCTGTAGTATGAGTAAGGAAGAACTGCTTTCATTTACGGTAGCCAATGTCGACCTCACCACAGAGGTAGCTTTGACGTATGTATATCACACGCCTGCCGTGATCCTCGAGCCGTGCTTGCATATTGTTCTATGAATTATTAAAAACTGTGTTGCAGACTGAGCTGATACAGAAGTTGCCCAATATAAAGGATAACTGTGCTAGCTGGATAATGTAATCTGGTGAGTTCGTTGAAATAATATTTCCGCTTAAGGCGATCTGCAAAGTGTGTTTGTTTTTACGGAGATCCGCCAAATGATGAAGGCTCTACTTCGAGCAGCCCGGGTCTATCACGTCGGCGGAGTCACCACCGACGCAGTCGACGCCTGTCCATTCAACAAGAAGCGTACAGCTGCAACAAATCTCTTGTGCCAATTGCCATATTAAAATGAAAATAAGTGAATCAATGTTCAATGTCATGTCCGCCTTTTAAGACATATTTAGTCTCTTCTTGGCCACACTAGAACCACGTGCATTTTACGTAATATTATACATTGTAGTTCGGTGAGGGTGACAGAAACTTTTAGGGATGATGGAAAAGGGTGAATGTATCAATCTGAATCTAGGAACCTTGCTTGGTTCATAAACGACTGAGTCAAAAGCTATAAGCGAAAATCTTTATTCATACCTCTGGCAGTGGTATACACGTACCGGTAGGACTGCCTAGGAGGCAACTTGAGAGACGGTGGTATGGACCAAAAACAGAAAAAGTGTCTGGTAAACATGGGCTCTACAATACATATCTTAAGGGCTATGAGCATTTTTGTTCATCTTCGATACTGTGAAACACCCATAGCTTCCAAGTTACCCATTTTAGAGCCCATATTTACTGGAAATGTTTCTTTTATTTTTGTCCTTACTACGTTCCCCAAAATTATGAAATCAAAGAGCTTAGGGTAGAAAAGACGTGCTTCACGTTATCGAAGCTGAACAAGTGCTCATAGATCTTGCGGTACGAATTGTAGATCCAATGTTAATTCGGCATTATTTCCTTATTTCCTTATTTTCATACAGATTATCATCTATGAATACTGCATATCATACAATCTTAGCAACAACAGGGCCGGTACTAGTGTTTCACTGTCGGAATTGATTTTAGGTCATAACTTAGCTCGAAGTGATGCATACCGTATATAGTGTTGTATATTACACATAACCTAGTAAATTTGTTTTGTGAAAAGTAAATAATATCCACGTAATGATTTATGGTACAGAGGAAGAAGGTTGTTGCGAATTTACCTGTTACAGAATTTTAATCAACTGGTTAAATGTATGTGGTAAAAATATATATACGTTCCCTATCGGAGCCAGTGCAGGCGAAAAACTATTTAACATATGGGTACCGAACTTTGTAGGAGTGATGTTCAGATCTTAAGCTGCAGGATTTGCATTGTTAATAGCTTTAGTGTCAAGACTTGCCGTTAGGAGCCGGTGCCCATACGGCGGCGTAGGGTTGGAACACAAGCGTCAGTGTGCATTACAGTTGCACACGGTCAACACCGATCTAGCTTAAGTGAGCAGGACTTAGACGTAAAGCTGTTTTAAGTAGTCAACAGCAATAGTGTTGCTGGTCTTCACGAGTATCGATGTATTTAAGGAATACGGAAATATCCTCATTCAGAACCAGGGTTGAGTAACATGATTCGGAAGTTCGAATTGGTTCAAATGGCTCTGAGCACTATGCGACTTAACTTCTGAGGTCATCAGTCCCCTAGAACTTAGAACTAATTAAACCTAACTAACCTAAGGACACCATACACATCCATACCTGAGGCAGGATTCGAACATGCGACAGTAGCGGTAGCTCGGTTCCAGACCTAGAACCGCACGGCCACTCCGGCCGGTGAAGTTCGAATTAAGTGGTGATTTGGGAACTGCTCATGAGAAATGCCGACGGCCAAGTGCACGGCAACTTGTTGAAGTTACTTTCGCCATGGCTGAGAATTCGCGACGAAATGTGCGATATTCAAGGAGTGCACGAGCTGTGTCACGACAGCTGAAGATTCCGCAGCCCACCGTTCGAAAAATGCTGCAAGCAGTCGTGATACCGTATCCCTAGTGCGGTTCCAGGCTGTTGTGGATGCATATGGTGGTGACGTGCGGCATCATTTGTAGCCTGATGATGATGATGATTATGATGATGATGAAGATGTTTGGCTTGTGAGGCGCTCAACTGCGCGCTCATCAGCATCCGTACAAATTCCCAGATTTTACACAGTCCAGTTTTTTCACAGTCCGAGTCTAACAATAGCACGATGATGATGAAATGATGAGAACAAACAAACACCCTGTCGCCGGCACGTCAAAACCCGAAACCGGCCGGGAATCGAACCCGAGCCCTGTGATCCAGAGGCGGCAACGCTAGCTACTAGACCACTAGCTGCTGGCATTTGTAGCCTGGAAAGTAAACGTGGTACCGAATTAATAACTATTACCCTCTTGTGTGGAAAATAGAGAAGCATTTCTTTGAATGGTGTATTCGCTATTTTTCTTCTGTGTGTCCTTACGAATAATTCCACAAAATGTTTGTGCTACGGTCACTCGTTTTAACTGGGGTCCTTTCAAGCAGGGAAGGTTTAATTATCACCATTATATAAATGGTTGGTTTTATAATACTAGAAAGACATAAATTTATAAAGAATAGTTTTGTGTATCAAGGACAGTAAAATGTTACAAAAGGTTTTGTAATGAAAGGTTTGATTTTAGATTATTTATTGAATAATCGTACGGTCTATTAACTGTGGAAAATTTAATTTCAAGAATAATTATTAGCGCACAACCCAACAATTTAAAAACTTTTCCAGGTGCTCTTTAAACAGTAACTCTTGTTATCTGGGGGACGGAGTAAATCTAGAACTGAATTTCATGACAATATGTGAAAGCGACCATAAAAAAGAATTTTCCACTGCTTACCATATTCTCTCTCCAATGAGGCGAACCTACAGATAATCACTGAATTAATTATAGTATCAAGTAACAAATGAAGTTGTCATGAAGGTGGGACAGCACACTGTCGTAACATCTTAAACAATATTCACTATCATCGTTACATTTTCGATACCGATCTTATAATTTTCTATGCAGGTCTGATTGAAATTTGATGTCTTTCATCGGGTGCATAGCAGCTGAAATTTCAAAACATTACAGTTACCCTCTTCCTTAACGTTCGTCTTTCCACCCGCTCAATATCCCTCGTTAGATGTGTAAGTAGGCTGTTTAGGTTTTTTATTGGTAACGCCACGTAGCGCTCTGTATAAAAAATCACTGGCTGTGCTGTGTGCAGTCTGTGGCTGGTTTGCATTGTTGTCTGCCATTGTAGTGCTGGGCAGCGGCAGCTGGATGCTAACAGCGCGTAGCGTTGCGCAGTTGGAGGTGAGCCGCCAGCAGTGGTGGACGTGGGGAGAGAGATGGTGGAGTTTTGTAATTTGTAAGACTGGATGTCATGAACTATCATACATATTTTGACTATTAAGGTAAATACACTGTTTGTTCTGTATTAAAATCTTTCATTTGCTAACTATACCTATCAGTAGTTAGTGCCTTCCGTAGTTTGAATCTTTTATTTAGCTGGCAGTAGTGGTACTCGCTGTATTGCAGTAGTTAGAGTAACGAAGATTTTTTCTGAGGTACGTGATTTGTGAAAGGTATAGATTAATGTTAGTCCGGGCCATTCGTTTGTAGGGATTTTTTGAAAGTCAGATTGCGTTGCGCTAAAAAATATTGTGTCAGTTTTAGCAGTCGTGTATAATTTTTCGAAGGGGACGTTTCATATGTCGACCCTTAGCCGAGGGTACCTCACTGGAGTCTTCTGATTTTTTTCTTGTTGTTTGCGTAGTTAGTGTAGCCTTTGTTTATTGCTAGCGCGTAATCATAGAGAGAATTTCCTTTGTAGTTGCAGTCTTTCATTGTTGTTTTATTTTCAGTGCTATGTTAATGTGTTCTCTTATTATTGCTCTTCAAATTGTGCTTTTATGTGTTATCGTGTGAAATATTGTGACAATAATGGCGTGTGAAAAACGTAACACTAGGCTCCAAAGTAAACTGAGAAATAATAGTGACGACGAGCGTCGCTTATCAGCAGCACTGTGTAGTGAATTAACAGACATTCGAAGTAGTAATTTGGTAATTGTGCATAGGGAAATGGAGCGGGTGGCAAATAATTGTGTAGACAGTGAAACAGTTAGTGAACAGGGAAGCATTATCGATCGATCAGTCGGCAACAGCTCGCCTCAGGAATCCGAAATGACAGAACACAATATTGCAAATACTGTAGACTTAGGTTATGGATCCTCACCGTTTTCTCAAATGAGTCAAGACACATTTTCTGCCTGTTAAAATGTAAATGTTGCCGGTGAAAATGCACTGCCAAAAAGCATAGAAAAACAGATTCCAGACACTAATACATTATTATTGCAATTAATGCAACAAATGGAACAAAATCAGAAACAAATGGGACAAAAGCTTCAAAAGTTAGACACAATGGAACAAAATCTTCAAAAGTTAGACACAATGGAACAAAATCAGAAACAAACACAGCAAAAGTTAGACACAATAGAACAAAATCAGAGACAAACACAGCAAAAGCTTCAAAAGTTAGACACAGTGGAACATATGCTTGAACAAACACGTGAAGATTTAACTACTGAATTACGTAAAATCGAATCGAAATGTCAAAAAGTCTGTAATGACGTAAAAACACAAATTTGTGAGCATTTCCAACCTATTTTTTCGCGGCATGAAAATGCATTACAGAATCACGAAGCAGCCATAAAAGAACTGCAAACAATTGTTCATGAAAATCATGAGACCTAGCAAGCTAAAATTGACTCAGTTGCATCTACCGATTCGGTTACACAACTTGCAAAAACTCAAGAAAACTTAAGGACACAGTAGATACTCTGAAAATTGGTTCAGAAAGACACATGGAAAACATTAGTTCATTATCAGAGAAAGTAGTTGAACTTTCGGATCAGCTAAATAATTTATCTACGAAGGTAGATGATAATCTGAATGACACAAAACCGGTAGTCTCTAATGACACAGAAGAGTTCGAACAAATTAGGAAATTCAAACAAAATCAAAATCAAATTAATACGCAACACCAAAGAGAAATCCGGGAAGTACAAGATCAGCTGACACAGGGAATACAAGAATTACGTATTTCAGAGGACTCTCGCACACCAATATGGGAAGAGGGACATAAAAATACGGAACTGGCACAAAATAATAACACAGGGCACTTTGGAGATTATGAAAGAAATTGGCAAATTACACCGAATTTTGAGATGGAACCGCCGAAACGACGTAACAATGACCGACATGCGACCCGCCGACACGATGATTTTGACTACAAGCTGTTCATTACTACACGCAAATTCAAAACATTTAAGAATTCTGGCAACGACATTCATCCACAAGCGTGGCTTCATCAATTCTCTCATTGTTTCCCCCTCAACTGGTCATTAGAGCACAGATTAGAATTTATGTGTGGCTATTTAGAGAATGAACCAGCTGTAAGAATGCGATCGGTCATTCACGATTGCCACAGTGAAGGAGAATTTTACCATGCCTTCCTCTCAGCATATTGGTCTCAAGCCACAGAAGACAGAGTAAAACATGGCATCATAATGATGAAACATTTCGAACAATCTGAATTTTTCAGTCTTGTCAAATATTTTGAAGACATGTTACATAAGAATCAGTATCTTTCAAACCCATACAGCCCCTCAGAACTCATCCGCATTTGCTTAATCAAATTACCTGAACATTTACGACAGATTATTTTAGCAGGACGATGCAAAGACGACATTGAAGCTTTTCAGGGACTGTTACAAGAACTGGAAATTGACACTGACAATCGCGGAACGCGAAAACAGGAGCACAACAATTACAGGCCACACCTGTCACAATTCCGCGATGACAGTAATAATACACGACAAGGCTATTCGTACAACGTAAATCATGACCAAAACAGACACCAGATCCGGAGATCTTGCTGGCCAGGGTAGTTGACTTACACCTTCTAGAGCATATTGGGTGGCACGGGATACATGCGGACGTGCATTGTCCTGTTGGAACAGCAAGTTCCCTTGCCGGTCTAGGAATGGTAGAACGATGGGTTCGATGACGGTTTGGATGTACCGTGCACTATTCAGTGTCCTCTCGACGATCACCAGAGGTGTACGGCCAGTGTAGGAGATCGCTCCCCACACCATGATGCCGGGTGTTGGCCCTGTGTGCCTCGGTCGTATGCAGTCCTGATTGTGGCGCTCACCTGCACGGCGCCAAACACGCATACGACCATCATTGACACCAAGGCAGAAGCGACTCTCATAGCTGAAGAAGACACGTCTCCATTCGTCCCTCCATTGACGCCTGTCGCGACACCACTGGAGGCGGGCTGCACGATGTTGGGGTGTGAGCGGAAGACGGCCTAATGGTGTGCGGGACCGTAGCCCAGCTTCCTTGAGACGGTTGCGAATGATCCTCGCCGATACTCCAGGAGCAACAGTGTCCCTAATTTGCTGGGAAGTGGCGGTGCGTTCCCCTACGGCACCGCATAGGATCCTACGGTCTTGGCGTGCATCCGTGCGTCGCTGCGGTCCGGTCCCAGGTCGACGGGCACGTGCACCTTCCGCCGACCACTGGCGACAACATCGATGTACTGTGGAGACCTCACGCCCCACATGTTGAGCAATTCGGCGGTACGTCCACCCGGCCTCCCGCATGCCCACTATACGCCCTCGCTCAAAGTCCCTCAACTGCACATACGGTTCACGTCCACACTGTCGCGGCATGCTACCAGTGTTAAAAACTGCGATGGAGCTCCGTATGCCACGGGAAACTGGGTGACACTGACGGCGGCGGTGCACAAAGGCTGCACAGCTAGCGCCATTCGACGGCCAACACCGCGGTTCCTGGTGTGTCCGCTGTGCCGTGCGTGTGATCATTGCTTGTACAGACCTCTCGCAGTGTCCAGAGCAAGTATGGTGGGTCTGACACACCGGTGTCAAAAAAATGTTCAAATGGCTCTGAGCACTATGGGACTCAACAGCTGTGGTCATTAGTCCCCTAGAACTTAGAACTACTTAAACCTAACTAACCTAAGGACGTCACACACATCAATGCCCGAGGCAGGATTCGAACCTGCGACCGTAGCAGTCGCACGGTTCCGGACTGCGCGCCTAGAACCACCCGGTGTCAATGTGTTCTTTTTTCCATTTCCAGGAGTGTATTTTTATATGAGACTGTCAGTGTAGCGGAAACTGCTGTCGTAAATATTTCGGTATGAAAGGTAAGTGACCGTGACGAAATGCGTTGTGAGCGTCCAGGTGGGCCAGCCGCCTTGAGAAAAAGTCATTAGTGTGTGCCTTTCAGAGGCACAGGTGGAGAAAAATGGAGGCCATTAACCTCGCTATTGACATTCCTTTGTTGAAAGCATCGGAAATACGACACGCCCAAACTTGAAAACATATGATTACACTGTGAATCTCTTAATTTATGATATTTACTGAAATGAAATGATGAAAAACATTTTATATCTATCGTCTTTCTAGCTGAGAGATTGCTCATTTTGTTTAATATCCAGTTTCTATCTCCACTGCAGCATTGTTTAAATTAAAATTTAATACATGTACTAATATAACTACTTTCTGTCTTCAGACCCAGTAAAGAATCATTTTATGATGTACTTCCTTAGAAAAAGAGAGCACAAATAGACATTTCCCTTCACAGGACTTACAAAAATAATTTTTTTTATGATTTGGTAACTTACCTGCTAGTGTATGTTCTAGTGATGCATCACTCTAGTGTTAAGATGTGACATAGGTATTACACATTTTTACTGTAATATTTTTTCTGTTTCAGCTTTGTCATGTTTAGATATAAATTATTACATTTATTGCTGCTCGCTATGCTTACTTGCATTTTTTTCTCATTGCTGTTTGTATTAATTGTTTTGTGCTGCTGCATTGCCTCGTCCCTTAGTTTAGCATCTGAGCTCAGTAGATTTAAGTTAGCTTAAGAGGGGGTAGACTATATAAGAAACTAACTATGATGAATTGGAAGAGAAGCATTGAGAAGCTATAAGAAAATGGTTTTGCCAAAAAAGTTGTGTACAGTGGAGAAAATCTATTTTTGAAAGAGGATGTGAACAGAATACAGAAAGCATGCTTGGATAGGAATTTTTTGGAGGAAACAAATGTTGAGATACGACGAAAGATCTACAGAATGAAGTTTTGGGTTGAACTGCAGTTCCAAATGTTACAGTGAAAACAAACCCTGTCCTTTCCTTTTGTGTTATCCCACTATGTGTTTGTGTACCATTGTGTATTTGTTTTCTTCCTGTCTCTGTGCACTGTTTCATAGAATTTTTTTTCTTCTAATACTAAGCTACATTCACTATGATGAGGAATACTGTTATCCTCAAATATAATTTGCATTAATAACATGTTACTTACTTCGTAAAGATGTTTACACATTATTTATTCTGTTTTGTTCTAATGCTCATGTGTGAAGTTGATGTTTCAAAAGTTATTCTGATCTTTTATCTATGTACTTATGTCGTAATTTTGTAACACTGATGTATTTGTTATTTCGATTCTTTAGTAAAGCCTGTATTACAGCAAATGTTGTCTGTACTATTATGTTCTTTAATGATATATTTTATACCTTTGTTATTGTATTCTTATGTTATAAAATTGTAATTGACACCAGTTCATCAAATTAAGTAACTTGTAAATTACATTTGACTGTACATGTTTCTGTTGTTCATAGTATATGGACAATATCTGAGAAGTAGGGACTGATAGTGTTTGCACGTGTGTTAATAATTCAGCAAGGGACTGGATAACAGCATTGCTGGTTCTAAGGACATTTCAAACAAATTCTTTGTGAGTGGACAAGTGGTGGTTTATGGACTTGCTGTATTCTCTGCAAGACTCTTCAATGGTGATTGTGCACCTACACAGTTGCAACAGATGACTGCTTGCCGTCTCTACAAGGACTACAGTGGGTCTGCACCTTTGATGACCCACCAATACCATTATTTCTACAAGGACTGCAGTGGGTCAGCACCTTTGATGACCCACCAATACCATTATTTCTACAAGGACTGCAGAGTGTCTGCATCTCTGGTGGCCCACCAATAGTAATCTCTACAAGGACTACAGTGGCTCTGCTCTGTGATGACCTACCTACCGATAGTCTTCAACGTCGACTGACTCTGCTGTGGCCCATTACCTGTCTGCATGTCAAGAGTCAGCACTGTCTTTCCGTTGGAAGGACAACACTACTTCTTCAAGACTGCTTAGAAATCCACTACTTCCAAGTGCAATTTCTTTTATTGCCCAGACTTTGAGAAAAACACTGCAATTTTACTGTGATGAAAGATCAGGACTGTCTTCATGGACTGTGAGACAACTTTAGCTTTTGACCAACATTGTATCAATAAGTGTATGCATTTGATATCTTTGTTATTGTAATTGTGAAAAATTTTAGCAAATCATTAATGGCCAGTGCCCAAAACAATTTGTAAAATTTTTTGTGGGGAGCATGGGGGCTATGTAAGTAGGCTGTTTAGGTTTTTTAATGGTAACGCCACGCAACGCTCTGTATAAAAAATCACTGGCTGTGCTGTGTGCAGTCTGTGGCTGGTTTGCATTGTTGTCTGCCATTGTAGTGCTTGGCAGCGGCAGCTGGATGCTAACAGCGCATAGCGTTGCGCAGTTGGAGGTGAGCCGCCAGCAGTGGTGGACGTGGGGAGAGAGATGGCGGAGTTTTGAAATTTGTAAGAATGGATGTCATGAACTATCATATATATTTTGACTATTAAGGTAAATACACTGTTTGTTCTCTATTAAAATCTTTCATTTGCTAACTATACCTATCAGTAGTTAGTGCCTTCCGTAGTTAGAATCTTTTATTTAGCTGGCAGTAGTGGTGCTCGCTGTATTGCAGTAGTTAGAGTAACGAAGATTTTTTCTGAGGTACGTGATTTGTGAAAGGTATACATTAATGTTAGTCCGGGCCATTTGTTTGTAGGGATTTTTTGAAAGTCAGATTGCGTTGCGCTAAAAAATATTGTGTTTCAGTTTTAGCAGTCGTGTATAATTTTTCTAAGGGGCGTTTCAGATGAATACGATACGCAACACATACATGAGCAATATTCCAGTGAGAATCCTGCAAGTATTTTGTACGCAAAGTGATAGTTTAATTAACATCCCTACACACTTCTCCTGCTCTGATTTATTTAACTCCAATGGTGTGGCCCTGTGGTGAGACACCTGAGTGTCACTGAGGTGGATCGCGCCTCTAGTTCACGGACTGCACTACTGCTGTAGGTATCACGTGGATTCCACGAGTCGCTTATAGCGAATGCCGATATGGTGCCCTTTAGCAAAAAATTTTCGACTTGCTACATATAACTGAACAATGGCAGCTTCACCACGCCTCAGAATTCGCCTCTGATAACGGAACTTTCATTTGAATCTACATCAACATATATACTCCGTAGGGCAACGTAGGACGCAAGGCTTTGTCTGCCACATACCAGTACTACAGTACTAGTCATTTATTTTCCTGTTGCAATCGAAAACGGCAGACCAAACACAACTATGTAAATTGCTCCGCACGATACGTAAGTTCTTGCATCTTACCTTCGTGGCCCTTCCGTGAGAGCTATATTAGCAGCAGTAGAATCGTTCTGCAGTCGGCCTACAGTGAAGGTTCTCTAAATTTCCGCGATAGTGCTCCTCCAAAAGAAAGTCGTCTCTTGTCCAGGGATTCCCCTTCGAGTTTCTTCCGTGCTGATCGAATCTGCCGGCACCGAATCTAACAGCACGCTTCTGAATTGCTTCGATGTCGACCATTAATCCGATCTGGTAGAGATCCTAGATGCTCGAACAGTACTGAACAATGGATCCCACTAGCGTTATATACGTAATCTCGTGAATGGATGAGGTTCCCAAAATTCTCCCAAGAACACAAAGTTAAGCATTCGACTTCAATGCTACCTACAAGACGTGCTCATTCAATTTTATATCGCTTTGCAACGTTACGCCTAGATATTTAATAGTTGTGACTGTCTCAAACTGTACCCTTCTAATGGAGGATTGGGTTTCTTATACACATTAACTTAAATTTTTTCTGCACCTAGGGCAAGCTGCCTCTCATCACATCGATTTCAGATTTTTTTCTAAGTAACCTTGAATACAGCCAGTCGGTCAACGACTGCACCATCGCGTACACCACAGTGTCATCGGCAGACATCCGTATGTTTCTGTTCACCCTGCCCGTCAGTCCATTTATAAGAGTGTTTCTGTCACGCTGCCCTAAGGCACTGCTGACGACACCGTTGCCACTGATGACCACTCGCCCTTGAGAGCAACGCACTGGGTTCTATTAATTAAAAACTCTTCGAATCACTCACTCAACAGTCTACACGTCCCAATTTTCTTTCTATTTTCCTACAGCGGTGACTCACAGCACAAAGAAAAATCACTTGAAGCAGTCACATCCGTTAAATATCTGGGAATTCGGCGATTTAAAACGTGACGTCTACATAAAGTTAATCACAGGAAAGCCACATATTAGCCTACACAGATTCACTGGAAGAATTCTCCTAAAGTGTAATTCATCCAGGAAGGAAGCAGGCCGGCCAGTGTGGCCGAACGGCTACAGGCGCTTCAGTCTGGAACCGTTCGACCGCTACGGTCGCAGGCTTGAATCCTGCCTCGGGCGTGGATGTGTGTGATGTCCTTAGGTTAGTTAGGTTTAAGTAGTTCTAAGTTCTAGGGGACTGATGACCTCAGATGGTAAGTCCCATAGTGCTCAGAGCCATTTGAACTTTTTTTTAAAGGAAGTAGCTTATAAAATCAACGTTCGACCGATACTCGAATAGTACTCGTGAGTCTAAGACAAACACCAGATAGAGGAAAGAGAGAAGACCCAAAGACCAGGATTTTCGTTATAAATTCGTGTAGTAAGCGCAAAGACGTAACGAGAGACTCGTCCAACTCGAGTAATAGACGCCACAACAAAGGCGTTGTGAATCACAGTGTGGTCTACCGTTCACCCTCCGACAATGTACAGTCTTGAAAGAGTTCCTAGATGAGCCATTTGAAATGGATGTCTCACAATGTTCACCCTGGTTCAAAACAGTTGTTACTATTATCTTATACCATGGGTTGTTCTATAAGTAATGCAACGCATATTTTTCCAGGCAAGTTTGAGTTGAAAAATGCGAAAATTTTTGTCAGACGTCGAGGAATATTCCCACGTAACTCCCCATAGTTTCATGAAGTTCCGGCAGGTGGCGGCGCTGTACGTAGCCTTGAAAGTGGCGTCCGCAATGGAGTTGCGTTCCAAGCAGAGAATTGTAATTGAGTTTCATTTGGTGGGAAAATCAGATTATCGCAGGTACTTGCAAGATGTCTACGGAGATCTGTATGTGAACGAAAGCATGGTGAGTCGTTGGCGAGGCGTCTGTCACCATTCCTACAAGGTAGCACAAACCTGTCCGAGCTCCGTATGCTAGCTGGCAGTGTACAGGTTTTACTGTTGCAATATTGGATCTTGCGGGCTACCTAATTCTATCTCTGGTGATCCATTGTGTATTTTAGGTGGTCGATGGGTCACGGTAGAAAGGAACGCCTCTCTGCGTATTTGGACGTACTGTTGGTTTGCACCTTCCGACTTCCATCTGGTTGGTCCAATGAAGGACGCATTTCGCGAGAAACAATACCTGACTGATAGGGAGGTTATTGATGGAGCGAGAGTTTGGCTCCGACATCAACCAGCAGAGTGGTATTTTTTGGATATGAAGGCCCTCCCAGAAAGGTAGCGTACGGCCGCTGCACTGAACGCCGATTTTGTTTAAAAATAGTGCTCTGTAACCAAGAGAGTGGGGAATAATTTGGTGTACTGAAATCCTGAATAAAACCAATCGTTTTTTCATAAAAATGTCTTGCGTGACTTATTGAAGGCCCCTCGTACCCTTTTTTTAGTGTTTTGTCAGTCCCTTCCCTTAATTGAATGGTCAAGGTGTCTGACATTCACACAGCTAGCTCGAGTTCGATTCCTAGCGGGGACGGAGGTTTTCTTTCCTCCGGGTCTGCGTGTTGTGTTGTCGTCATCTTTCATCGTCATCGACACACAAGACGCCCAATGTGGCGTTAATGTAAAGACTTGCAACTCGGCAGCCGAACTTATCTAGGTGGGCCCTCCTGGCCATCACTGGCATATGATCGTTTCATATCATTTAAGTGTATTGACAAACTCTATAACCTCTGTGGCTGAGTATATCAGTTCCTGACTCTATTACTGGCGGCACCACAATCAATTACAGCACAAAATGGCGGTGTCAGTGTAGAAGAGGTAGAAGAGAACTGACTGAAATGAAGTCACCAAACACGGTGCAACGAGGACTCTGAAGAACTCACGGAAAATCTCCACCAAATTTCGATTAACGCATGGGTGGCAATTTATTTCTATACGGGCGCAGCTGAAAACCAATAAAACAGTGCCAGTACCTCACCGTTGTCAAGATTGACAAAAAGATCCGAACAGTGTTAACGATCATCACCCAAATCATTGAAAAGAAAAGAGCACGTGTACTCCAAGAACCGGAGATCATCGTGCACAGTGTTTTGCAAACGGCTGCAACTCTAAGTTACAAAATTCAGGTTTTACAGAAAGTGAATCTACATGGTTATGAACAACAATATCAATACGCCAATTCCCTGTTGCATTTTGCCTACTCCTACCTTGCCGCGTCTCAGGAGGCAACTTGTCGGGCCTAGGGAGGGAATTCTCTAACCTAAAAAAAACAAACCATGTGCACTCCACACGTACTACGCTACCCTTGTAGCCGCTTCCGGCGTGTAGTGCACGCCTGACCTATTTAGGGGATGTCACCCTAACCGTCGTCTGCTTCACGTCTGGTGTGCAGAGAGCTAACTTATATTAAGTATTAACTGTATTTTTCTTACTTGTCACTTCTTCTTCCGTGTGTTTTTGCTTTTAGGAAGCTTTAATTGTCGAGTGCTATTGATAGTGTTCCATAGATTTCGTGTTTGTTTTGAATACAGTCAGAGAGAGAGGCAGTGCTATTTTCATTGTTTTCTGCAAGAAGTGGTTAGCAATCACAGTTTAGTCAATAATCAGCCGCCTTCAGTGAATTAGCAGTCTAGTTAAAAGTTCATTAACTCTCTACAGTAAATTGATTTCTTAGGATGGATAGGATGTGTGACTGCTGTGTACGGACGCAGGAGGAGCTGGCCACTTTTCGCGAACAGCTGAGCGTGTTGATGGCTGCGGTCAACCATCTTCAGGCTGCTGCCTCGGAGTGTAGCAGCAGTGGGGAGCCTGGTGCGTCGCAAGGTACACCCCAGGTGTTACATGCTTCACCCACTGTCCCTGCTGTCGTGACATCTTCGCTGGTACCGGGCGCGGTTGGGCCACCCTCTCCCGAAGGGGAGTGGCGGGTTCGGCGGCGTTCGCGGCGCACGAGGCGGGGGGTAAATGTGGAGGCTGGCCGTGTGGCATCGCCCGCTCCGCCTGTGAGTGGACATGTCGCTGCTTCTTCAGCAAGGTCCGAGCAGGCACACGGGGGGAGGGGTTTATTAGTTATTGGGAGCTCCAACGTTAGGCGGGTGATGGAGCCCCTTAGGGAAATAGTGAAAAGGTCGGGGAAGAAGGCCAGTATTCACTCTGTCTGCTTGCCGGGGGGGGGGGGGGGGGGTCTCATCCGAGATGTGGAAGAGGCCCTATAGGCGGCGATAGAAGGCACTGGGTGCACCCGACTGCAAATTGTTGCTCATGTCGGCACCAATGACTCCTGCCGCAGCGTTCAGAGGTCATCCTCAGTTCGTACAGGCGGTTGGCGGAATTGGTGAAGGCGGAAAGCCTCGCTCGCGGGGTGGAATTAGAGCTAACTATTTGTGGTATCGTTCCCAGAACCGATCGCGGTCCTCTGGTTTGGAGCCGAGTGGAAGGCTTAAACCAGAGGCTCAGACGATTCTGCGGAGAGCTGGGGTGCAAATTTCACGACCTCCGCTATCGGGTGGAGAAATGAAGGGTCCACCTGAATAGGTCAGGCGTGCACTACACGCCGGAAGCGGCTACAAAGGTAGCGGAGTACGTGTGGAGTGCACATGGGGGTTTTTTAGGTTAGAGAATTCTCTCCCTAGGCCCGACAAGACGCCTCCTGAGACGCGGCAAGGTAGGAGTAGGCAAATTGCAACAGGGAATAACAATATTAATGGGCTAATAGTAAACTGCAGGAGCGTCTATAGAAAGGTCCCAGAACTGCTCTCATTAATAAACGGTCACAATGCACATATAGTACCAGGGACAGTAAGTTGGCTGAAACCAGATGTAAACAGTAATGAAATCCTAAACTCTGATTGGAATGTATACCGCACAGACAGGCTGGACAGTGAAGGGGGAGGCGAGTTTATAGCGATAAGAAGTGCAATAGTATCGAAGGAAATTCATGGAGATCTGAATTGTGAAATGATTTGGGTGAAGGTCACGGTTAAAGCAGGCTCAGACATGGTAATTGGATGTCTCTATAGGCCCCCGGGCTCAGCAGCTGTTGTGGCTGAGCACCTGAAGAATAATTTGGAAAATATTTCGAGTAGATTTCCCCACCATGTTATAGTACTGGGTGGAGATTTTAATTTGCCGAGTATAGACTGGGAGACTCAAAAGTTCATAACGGGCGGCAGGGAGAAAGAATCCAGTGAAATTTTTTTAAGTGCTTTGCCTGAAAACTACGTTGAGCAGTTAAACAGAGAACCGAATCGTGGCGATAACATATTAGACCTTCTGGTGACAAACAGCCAGAACTATTTGAATCAGTTAATGCAGAAATGGGAATCAGCGATCATAAAGCGCTTACTGCATCGATGATTTCAGACATAAATAGAAATATTAAAAAAGGTAGGAAGATTTTTCTGTTTAGCAAAAATGACAAAAAGCAGATTTCAGAGTACTTGATGGCTCAACACAAAAGTTTTGTCTCATGTACAGGTAGTGTTGAGGATCAGTGGACAAAGTTCAAAACCATCGTACAATATGCGTTAGATGAGTATGTGCCAAGCAAGATCGTAAGAGATGGAAAAGAGCCACCGTGGTACAACAACCGAGTTAGAAAACTGCTGCAGAAGCAAAGGGAATTTCACAGCAAACATAAACATAGCCAAAGCCTTGCAGACAAACAAAAATTACGCATAGCGAAATGTAGTGTGAGGAGGGCTATGAGAGAGGCGTTCAATGAATTCGAAAGTAAAGTTCTATGTTCTGACTTGGCAGAAAATAAGAAATTTTGGTTCTATGTCAAAGCGCTAGGTGGATCAAAACAAAATGTCCAGACACTCTGTGACCAAAATGGTACTGAAACAGAGGATGACAGACTAAAGGCCGAAATACTAAATGTCCTCTTCCATAGCTGTTTCACAGAGGAAGACTGCACTGCAGTTCCTCTCTAGATTGTCGCACAGATGACAAAATGGTAGTTACCGAAATAGACGACAGAGGGATAGAGAAACAATTAAAATCGCTCAAAAGAGGAAAGGCCGCTGGACCTGATGGGATACCAGTTCGATTTTACACAGAGTACGCGAAAGAACTTGCCCTCCTTCCTGCAGCGGTGTATCTTAGGTCTCTAGAAGAGGGAAGCGTTCCAAAGGACTGGAAAAGGGCAAGGTAATCCCCGTTTTCAAGAAGGGACTTCGAACAGATGTGCAGAACTATAGACCTATATCTCTAACGTCGATCAGTTGTAGAATTTTGGAACACGTATTATGTTCGAGTATAATGACTTTTCTGGAGACTAGAAATCTACTCTGTAGGAATAAGCATGGGTTTCGAAGAAGACGGTCGTGTGAAACATCTTATGCAGCAAGTGGATCAGACGATTCGAAAATCTCGCCTACGAATTGCTACTCAGAACAAACTGAAAGGAATGTTTACATCAGTATTGTCCATCTTCTTGACAATGTTCGGGCGCATTCTGCATCTTGTAACACCATAGCTCTAATGCTGTACTGATTTATATTGCTTTTGTTTCATTTAATGTTACATCATTGATCGGCTGTAAATGTGTTTGTTTGAATCGATAACATAAAATTGTATACTCCTTTCTTTGTAAGAACTTCGATATCATGACATGATTCTATGCTATGTAGTGTATCTGTCATTTAAATTCTTTGTCCCATTTGGAGGGAACAACACTTACTATAATAATTGTAATTTCTGTGTGAATAATTTGTTGGTAGAAATGATAATATGTGCAAATGTTCTGTTTTATTCATTGTATTTGTTTGCTGTTATGTAAACTGCTGATCCTCACTTAGGGTTCTTAGTTAGTTTGTATGTAAAAAGTGTTGTGGTTCCCCTCGGGAACGGTACTGTGTAGCGCGCGCAAATTGTGGTTGGCCTAGGCAGAAAAGGTGGAACAAGAGTCGGTCGGGGACGAGCTACGAGTCAGGGACGAGCTACCAAACTGTGCACTGCCATGTAAAAGATACATATTGTGCTGGTTCCGACAGAGGTTTTTTCTGCTACTTTCCAATGCCTCGGATGGATGGATAAATAGCTGGAACTATTCTGGAATTTGTATCTATCATCGCCACCAAGAAATGACAGAGTCCAGAAATTCTACCTGCAAATCCACCTACCAACATGCAGTTGCCACCACATTGCGCAATCACTGTATCGGAATGCTATAATAATGTACAGTGAAGGATCAGCTCATCGGATGTTTTAGTGTGCACAAATATAAGGTAACTTATAACTGAATTTATTTCCCTACCTTGATATTTTCCTTATCATAACACCTCTCAGGTTCCACTTCGTTTCAAATAAAGTGATTACCGAGTGTCCCTACTGAAATAAGATTAAAGACCAGTGTTTTTGCTAATTAATGCCTCTTGAACATAGTAAAAAGAAAGTTAAAGTTAATGTGTCAAGAGAGTGAGTTAAAGTTAATGATGCTCTCTGAAAATAATTTTCCTAGTAAAACTGCTTATTAATGTGTTGTTGCCAACTTCAAATTAAGAGTTCGTAAGACTGAGGCTTATAAAGTTTTGCTTAGTAAATGATTACATTACTGCCTGTTGTAAATCGCAGAAGGTGAGTCAGTATCTTACATGTATGTTAATTTTGTCTCTCAATGTAGTAAAAGTGGAAAACTGCAGTGTGAAACGTTATATACTCATGTTTGCTAAATGTTTGTCTCTCTTGTGTATTAGAATTGCATATTAATAATATAACAGGATCCACAGTTTGTCTATTGCCTTAATACTAGGTAACAAGTAAAGGGGAAAACCACTAATTATGAAAAACATTATTTCTTTATTCAAATGATAGTGAGGAGCAACCTGTTAGTGGATTCCAGTTAACTTTCATTTTAAATAGTAAAGTATTTAACTGAGAGAGACTTAACCTATATCCAATTAATGATTTTGCAGTGAATAGTAATAATAACGTTATAAAGACCATTCAGTTTGTGTAAGCCCTGAAAGTAATAGTTTGTTTCAGTATCTGTTATAATTTTGCAAATAGTTTGTGCTGCGCTAACTGTTTGTTTCAATCTTACCGTAAACATATCTATGTGTCAAGAGTTCACTGCACTCGCGTGTGACAAAGTATAGGTTATGTTTATCTATTAAATTTATTAATAACTATATTCTTGAACGAGAATGTTAACCATTCTCTTGCCTAGTTAGGCTGGCGACCGTTTTCTTTATCCGTTGAACAGTGCAGATAAGCAAAATTTTATTTGTTACTGTTCTAATATTTACGTAATTCTGACTTTCATTTCCGATAAGCCACTTCCGTTAGGTACAACACGGTCAACATAACAAAATTCCTCTCAAAGGGTAACACTGCTCTGTTGCTTTATACCATAACTGCTTTAACGAGATAGTTTTATTTCACGACCTGCTTCCAACTTTAAGGTTATGGTATAGCAGTAGCAGACAGACGGTAGTGTTATAACCTGTAACCAGGACGCCACTGCAACATTTTCGATAGGAGGTGATTGATCTACCACCATTTACCGCACAATTGCTTCCCTCTGATTTTCATCTTTTGCTCACATGAGCCGCTGTCTACAAGGACAGTGATCCGCCCTGCTAAATAAGCAAACCCCGCTAAACCTTCCCCAACGCAAATACACGCATTGTTGCTCACGGGAATGTCCCGACAGCCAACAATGAGAACCACACGGCACAATGTGAACAGTCTTGCCTTGCTGATAAATTAAATCCAAACTCAACTTTGGTGTACAGGGTCGGTGAGCCAGAGACCTCGTAGCAATGGGAACAGCCCCACACATTCCGACACTGCGTAGAGACCGCCAGCGGGCCTGTCCAAACCACGCCCCACGGAGATTTCCTCGCAACCGACCCACTGCTCGCAGACAGCACAGCTGGAAAGTATAAGCACCAGACCACAGATAATACAAGGTGCGAATTTCGATACACAGCACTGCTGCCTCTCACGGAGAGAGCAAACAACAGCACAATCGCAATAACTGTGGGAAACCAAACACAGAAAAAGAACCAATGTTTAAACCGATGCATAACATGAGCCTAATATGGCTCAAGCAGTACTTCGGAATAGACAAGGAGCTTCAGACCATCTTAGAGAGTTGGAAGAAAGCATAGACAACTGCCTTCTATGACGTGGGTACTAGAAAGTTGATACAATGGTACTACAGATTTTCAAGCAGGGATGCCCACTGTGTACAGAAGTAGGTGGAAGGTGTATCTAAATCTTGAAAACCAAACCGTGTTGATTTACAGTATAGGTTAAAAAGAAAGTCCTTTACTACAGTAAGAGGTAATTGCCAGCTCCTGTTCAAAACTGTTATTTTCTTGCCGTCCTGTAACACAGAACCACAAATGTACTGTGTTAACACACACCCATAGACAAGTGTTAGTTGTGAAAAGTCCCAGATTGCAGCTAATAACACTAGCAAACTCATTAATATAATTGGCTCATCGCACGTCCTCACACCTTGCACACATGCATGCAGAATTAAGATGCAGTAAGACGAGACGCAGCCCGTGACCCCGAGAGGTGAACTTTACCGGGGTCACGGCGGATGTGTGTCTGCCCGTTTGTCTGGCGCCTCAGCCGGCGGCCGGCGCTGCTGCTGCTGGTGGTCGTGGAGGCAGGACCGGAGCGGAGAGGCCGTCAGCTCCGCCCTCTCGCCGCCCGCCGCCTCCCGCTGCCGACAAATGGCCCGCCAGGCTCCAGCCGCATGCAGGTAGCAGGTAGCAGGCGGTGCCTGCTGAGTTACTGCCACAGCTCCTCCTGCAGCAGCCAGCCGCTGCTTCTTAGCAAGGAGCCTCTCACCTCTCTCAGCACGGGGCACCAACCTTGGGGGAGGATTTCCATTCTAATACGGCGTGTGTAATATGTAAGGACTTGTAAAATATCCCATGTGTCTGAACATGAGCAACCCAACTTACAGTATCCACTCCGATGGCGGATTACGTAATTGGCTATCTTGAGATGCATGAGATATTTTCTGCGACAGTTTTAATTCTCTCCCCTTGTATCTGGGCTGAGCTGTTCAGCTAGCAGCAGTAAGAATTTATAGCCTCGCGCTGTAATGGTATATCTCAAGGGAGATTATATGAATATTTTTTCTCTTTATTATTTTGTGTTATTCATTATACTCACGAAGGTCAAGTGCCCGCCGAAATTATCGTATGACAGCAAAAAAACATATGCAACATCTCGCACTGAACAAACGGCATAAGACGAGGTTAAAATTAAAATCAAAGTTATGCTTTCCTCACTTGTTTGACGTTTCCAACCTAGTCCCCTTCCTAATCCAGTACAAATGAATATATTTCTACGTGTCTTTCTAGCATTCAGAGCGCCAGATTTGCACCCAGTGCCCAAAATTGTAACTAATTTCTTTTCTGCGTATATGGGTTCAACATTAACACATTAGTATATCTGCCAACTTTCATTGCCCTCCGTTAATAACTACAAACCACACTGAACCTCTGTGAGCAGCTGTACTTCAATGACCACAACACGGTATTTAGTAGTAAATGTTACTGTGTTGAAATAACAGCTTCACTTTAACATAAATATTTCAATGTATATCTGAGTATATTTGCTGTAAGAGAGCCTGTGGAGACTGAACAGTCTAGTGACAAGGCGGTGACGGGGGAACACACATGGCTGACATGCTGGCATGACTTGTGCATTGGTTTTCGTGGGTGAAGGACACATAAGTCATTTAAGTTAGTATGTACAACGTAACTATGTGAACTGCAAAAAGAGAGTGATTAACACTGAGCGAGCCGGCGTTCGTGGAAGAGCGGTTCTATGCGCTTGAGTACGGAACCGCGCTGCTGCTACGGTCACAGGTTCGAATCCTGCCTCGGGCATGGATGTGTGTGCTGTTCTTAAATTAGTTAGTTTTAATTAGTTCTAGGTTCTCTTGGACTGATGACCTCATATGTTAAGTCCCATTGTACTCAGAGCCATTTGACCCATTTTTTGAACACTGAGCGATCTGCGAACTGCGTACTTCGCTTTTATCATTGAATGAATTAAAATTTCATGTGTGCAATGGACGTGAATCGATGGGGCACTGAAGAAACAATACGTCTGCACGAAACCATTTTTCACATCTCTGGGATTGTGCTTTGATATAAATCCACTCAACTGCGTCGTGTCAACCACTGACCTGAAACTGTTTCGTAGGTGCCGCGGAGCAGGACACTTTAAGGGAGAATGCAGTACGTACATACATCATTGCCGCGTATTATAAACTGTACACACACTGCAGCTTCAACCCCACGACGCGAAGTTCACGACAGCCGCGGCAGTACAACAATCATGTCATTACCAGCAACCGTTCATATAAAGGATCTGGAGACATTATTTTCAGAGCAGAAGAGTCAAATACCTACATCACCGGCACACTGTATCAGAATCCAGATAGAACGTGAGGTGCAGCGAAAATGGAGATTTCTGAAAAACGTTTGGTACAAAAAATCATGTCCTCAGTTGAGAAAGAAATGTAGCATACATTTTTCTTTGAAATAAAGTGTTCTTCCAGGCTAAAGTTTATAATTTGCATATAGATGACGACACTGTCATCACAACAGTGTAAGTAGGCTGTTTAGGTTTTTCATTTGTAACACCACCTCTGTATGAAAATCACTGGCTGTGCTGTGTGCAGTCTGTGGCTGGTTGGCGTTGTTGTAATACTCGCCATTGTAGCGTTGGGCAGTTGGCTGTTAGCGGCGCGTAGCGTTGCGCAGTTGGAGGTGAGCCACGAGCAGTGGTGGACGTGGGGAGAGAGTTGGCGGAGTTTTGTAATTTGTAAGACTGGATGTCATGAACTGCTATATATATTATGATTATTAAGGTAAATACATTGTTTGTTCTTTATCAAAATCTTTCATTTGCTAACTATGCCTGTGAGCAGTTAGTGCCTTCAGTAGTTTGAAACTTTTATTTAGCTGGCAGTAGTGGCGCTCGCTGTATTGCAGTAGTTTGAGTAACCAAGATTTTTGTGAGGTAAGCGATTTGTGTAACGTATAGGTTAATGTTAGTCAGGGCCATTCTTTCGTAGAGATTTTTAAAAGTCAGATTGCGTTGCGCTAAAAATATTGTGTCAGTTTAAGCACAATCTTGTATAATTCTTCTAAGGGGACGTTTCATATGGCGTCCCTGCCAGGATTCGAACCTGGAATCTTCTGCTCAGACATAAAGCAAAAACACTGCTATTTGACTGTGATGAACGATCAGGACTGTCTTTATGGACTGTGAGAAAATTTTAGCTTTTGACCAACATTGTATCAATAAGTGTGTGCATTTGATTTCTTTGTTATTGTAATTATAATTATAAAAAAAATTCAGATCTGTATTGGCCAGTGCCCAAAACAATTTGTAAAATTTTTTGTGGGGAGCGTGGGGGCTATGTAAGTAGGCTGTTTAGGTTTTTTTATTTGTAACACCAACTCTGTATGAAAATCACAGGCTCTGCTGTGTGCAGTCTGTGGCTGGTTGGCATTGTTGTAATACTCGCCATTGTAGCGTTGGGCAGTTGGCTGTTAGCGGCGCGTAGCGTTGCGCAGTTGGAGGTGAGCCGCCAGCAGTGGTGGACGTGGGGAGAGAGATGGCGGAGTTTTGTAATTTGTAAGACTGGATGTGATGAACTGCTATATATATTATGACTATTAAGGTAAATACATTGTTTGTTCTCTATCAAAATCTTTCATTTGCTAACTATGCTTGTCAGTAGTTAGTGCCTTCAGTAGTTTGAATCTTTTATTTAGCTGGCAGTAGTGGCGCTCGCTGTATTGCAGTAGTTCGATTAACTGAGATTTTTGTGAGGTAAGCGATTTGTGAAACGTATAGGTTAATGTTAGTCAGGGACACTCTTTCGTAGGGATTTTTAAAAGTCAGATTGCGTTGCGCAAAAAATATTGTGTGTCAGTTTAAGCACAATGTTGTATAATTTTTCTAAGGTGACGTTTCAACAGTACCGACATGTAAATGTAGTGTTTGGCCACATCCCTCTATAACATGTTTCTAGGATTAAGTAAAGTAATAATCATTCAGATCATTCACCATGTGTCGCTAATTATGATTTCTTACATAATAAATAACTAATTTTGCGAATTCAACAGATATACAGCCAGCCCTTATACAGGGTACACGAGAACCTCCCAAAGTTTACTTTATTCTGATTGGCTGAGAAACGCAGCCCATGTGGTATTCGAATGCGACAGCTGGTATACACATTTTTACGTATTGTTCAAGTAGCATAGGTTGGACGTGTCAGTGTATTTCAAGTAGCTGACTGCATTACTGGGTGCATGTACACTTATTATTCAATATATTTGATACTATACGATTGTATAAACTGTATTTAATGTCAGGGAATGATGATTATTTAATTTTCTTGGCATGGTTTTTACACCTTTGAATAAAAGTACAGGGTGAATATATCAGTCCAGTTTTTTTGCCATTGAAGTGAGCAATATATTTAATTTCATTATTTTGGCTTTGGGACATTTTCCTCACCCGTGTAGACTAATGTTTGGGTAGTTGTCAGCGATGCTGCACTGTCCACAATGAGTGAATGCACCAAAAGACAAAAGGCTGTGTGATCGATTTTGAGACGAACAGCAGTGGCGACAGTAGCGTGTTTATCTACTTGAAATGGCACAGCAGGAAGAATAGTATCTGGCTGGGAGAAAGACAAAGAGAAATGCAAATCTTTCTAATACAACGAATGCAGGGATTGACGACCCATCCTAATGCAGAGAAAAACTGTTCTACATCTTAAGCAAGTATTTTCAGTAACGCGCTATCCATTACAACAGATACACCGATACATTGATGTGATTTACAGTATTATATACTGAGATATACTGCCAAGCAAGACTGAGTGCTGTCTTTCCCTGCAGTGAAATGAATTTTTCGTAGCGCTATGACATAACTAATACTTGTGTTGGGTGTTGGCATGAAAATTGAACTCAAAATGAATGAGATGTGACACAACAGACACATCATGTATGCCAGACAGACATAAGGGTCAAAGTCCAGTTTGTTGTTTGAGTGAGCATAAAGGTGACGAGCCTGCTTTTTCAGGGGTCATAGTTCAGTCTGGTGATGGAGGTATTCCCATTAGGAGGATAGTTGCGTTGGGAGTGGTGTCGCCCTTAGAGAGGTTACTATATTCTCTCATTCTCATTAGGAAGCTGTTTGCAATGTATGGTTGCCATAGTCCCACATTGTCATGAGGAGGGTGTTTTCATTGGATGTAGTGCAATCAGATATACTTTTGCTATCGTCTCTCAGCGGTGTATGCTACACGATCCAGCAGAGTCATAAATCCCGTTCTGCGTATTTGGCTAGCCGTCATACTTTCTGTAAAGCAAAGTTATCAGTTCCAAATTTTACCAATATACACTCCTGGAAATGGAAAAAAGAACACATTGACACCGGTGTGTCATACCCACCATACTTGCTCCGGACACTGCGAGAGGGCTGTACAAGCAATGATCACACCAGGAACCGCGGTGTTGGCCGTCGAATGGCGCTAGCTGCGCAGCATTTGTGCACCGCCGCCGTCAGTGTCAGCCAGTTTGCCGTGACATACGGAGCTCCATCGCAGTCTTCAACACTGGTAGCATGCCGCGACAGCGTGGACGTGAACCGTATGTGCAGTTGATGGACTTTGAGCGAGGGCGTATAGTGGGCATGCGGGAGGCCGGGAAGACGTACCGGCGAATTGCTCAACACGTGGGGCGTGAGGTCTCCACAATACATCGATGTTGTCGCCAGTGGTCGGCGGAAGGTGCACGTGCCCGTCGACCTGGGACCGGACCGCAGCGACGCACGGATGCACGCCAAGACCGTAGGATCCTACGCAGTGCCGTAGGGGACCGCACCGCCACTTCCCAGCAAATTAGGGACACTGTTGCTCCTGGAGTATCGGCGAGGACCATTCGCAACCGTCTCCATAACGCTGGGCTACGGTCCCGCACACCGTTAGGCCGTCTTCCGCTCACGCCCCAACATCGTGCAGCCCGCCTCCAGTGGTGTCGCGACAGGCATGAATGGAGGGACGAATGGAGACGTGTCGTCTTCAGCGATGAGAGTCGCTTCTGCCTTGGTGCCAATGATGGTCGTATGCGTGTTTAGCGCCGTGCAGGTGAGCGCCACAATCAGGACTGCATACGACCGAGGCACACAGGGCCAACACCCGGCATCATGGTGTGGGGAGCGATATCCTACACTGGCCGTACACCTCTAGTGATCGTCGAGGGGACACTGAATAGTGGACGGTACATCCAAAGCGTCATCGAACCTATAGTTCTACCATTCCTAGACCGGCAAGGGAACTTGCTGTTCCAACAGGACAAGGCACGTCCGCATGTATCCCGTGCCACCCAACGTGCTCTAGAAGGTGTAAGTCAACTACCCTGGCCAGCAAGATCTCCGGATCTGTCCCCCATTGAGCATGTTTGGGACTGGATGAAGCGTCGTCTCACGCGGTCAGCACGTCCAGCACGAACGCTGGTCCAACTGAGGCGCCAGGTGGAAATGGCATGGCAAGCCGTTCCACAGGACTACATCCAGCATCTCTACGATCGTCTCCATGGGAGAATGGCAGCCTGCATTGCTGCGAAAGGTGGATATACACTGTACTTGTGCCGACATTGTGCATGCTCTGTTGCCTGTGTCTATGTGCCTGTGGTTCTGTCAGTGTGATCATGTGATGTATCTGACCACAGGAATGTGTCAATAACGTTTCCCCTTCCTGGGACAATGAATTCATGGTGTTCTTATTTCAATTTCCAGGAGTGTAGTTTCGAAACATTCCGCAGTCATTAACAATCTTAAGTGTCGCGCCAGCTCATCTGATCTCATTACATTGAACGCATCTTGGACCTAGACCAGTCTCCTAGAAATGTGAACGGCATTTAAGCGGTCATGAACTGGGATGGTTCCCCACTGTGCCTGGTTGAGTGCTCGGCGTAACGCGTCGGTTCGATACGGTAGTAGATAGATATCTCTCATTTTATTGTCCGTGAACGAATTTACATCGCTACTATTTGAGGATCAATAAGCGTCAAGTCCTGTACATGTCGAAGTTTCGCCCTACATCTGAAATTTCTTGAGTACTGATAATTCTGGTCGCTTCAGCTTACGTGTTGTTACTGCAATGTTTGATATCTGTGGGTTATATTCAAATATAACTTTCCATGTTTGAAACTTATTTAGTTCCTGGCCTTGGCGTAAAACTGGCGTAGGGGGGATATACCTGTTATTCACTATTCTTCTTGAACATTTCATACCTCCTGAAAGTGGTAAATTTTAATGTATTTACCCCGTGTTGCAGAATTTCTACATCGGGCCGTTTGCGCATACCGTTCATTGATAGTTGCGCAGTAAAAATTCTACAACGACAAATACCGCGATTATCTGACAGTTAGCAATATTTATCATCGCAGAGCGGTCATGATTATACATTAAATGAATTTTACCTGAAAATGTCCCAAGGAAAAAATTATTATGCAATGTTAGATAAGCAGGTTAAAATTCAACATCTGCAGGGGGGGTAGAGTCATTTCAGGAATTTTTGGCAACCGTGATCATGATTTCAAAGACAATAATTATAGGAATTGGTTTTTAATAAGTACCGTTGTTGCATATTACATCAGATATATTCAAGTCTGTATTGAAATCATTGGTATTTTGTCACGTGCGATCGTGAGACATTCCTTCAGCTTTTAAATCACTCAATTGTTTCAACCATTTTATTACTAATTACGATATTATTATTATTATTACTGTTTAAGAAACTTTGATATATAGTATTTGTAATCCAATGATCTGATCTAAGAAGCTTCGGATGGGACCTGGTAAGTTTATTCAAATTTACAAACATTAATAGCCCTGATATTGATCCAGTGCAACATCTGTCGGTCTCAGACTACAGCAGAGATCGACTCTCTGGCGTGGTGTTTTAATAACTTAATCACATTTATTGTCTGTATATACATGAAAAACTACCTACATATTAATATGTAGCACCTATTTTCGCCTTGATAATGCCTGTTATGCATCGTGGTATGGATTCTACAATATACTGATAGTGGTGGAATGCTATCCTCCATCACTACCACTAAACAATCATCCAGACTCAGCTGAAAGTTTCCCATATATTACTCTACAAGATCCCAAATGTGCTCCATATCATGCAGGTCAGCTGAGTTGGCGGTCCCACAAGCACCAACCCGTGTTTGGGTTGCATATATGCACAAGGAGCGGTCTGTCGTTGGTGGACAGGAAAATCTTATTCTGTCAAGATGAGCACACGTACAACTCTTAGGAAACGACACCACGGTAGCTTCTCAAATAAATAAACAAATTAAAATATGTACTGCACCAACCGTGTGCCCAGAAGGTGAACAAATAGAAAATGCTGTCGTGACCCCAGGACATCACAAGAAGAGCTGAGTGGGCAAGCAACCTACGGCAGGATGGGCCGTACATATACGGACAACAAGTTGTTTAAGTGTTCCATATTGATACTTTACACTCTTACGGAAATACACTAGAAAATCGTTAGTTTAATTTCTACAAAAACTACACTGGAGAATCATTACACCACAGGATCCAATATCTACCATATGACACACCGGATATTTGTGATCCACATAGATACTAACTTTAATGCAAGTACTGCCAGCTCTAGTGTGAATAGCCAGAAAACAAATAGTGTGCTAGTGCAGTAAAATATGATTCGCACACCATGCGCAGATGACATAGATAAAGTATGATTTCTTAGACCAGAAATCCACGTGTACTACAAGATCCTTCCTTACAGACAAAACAACCAGATCACCATAAATTAGTCTAGATCATAAAAACCAGCTTTCTGGGTACATAAGTATATTCCCACACACGTCACATTCAATAAAATTTACAGTTACACAAAAATTTACAAAAATATTTTTAGTACAATCACAAAGTTTTTCCAATTTATACATTTAGAAAAACTATTCCAGACTTTTTCAAAATCTGTAAACGTTTGAAAGAGGGAACTAGAGGTGGTATCTCTGTGTACTAAAATTTCGCTCCTTGGAAACCCCCAAAATCACCTGCCAATTCAGCCATGTTCCTTCCTACAATACTGTATATGCACGATAAATATTTTGTTATATACTGCCTTTCAGGTGGTGCAGTTTTATCGATTATTCGTTCTTGTATGTTTGGTGAACGTTGCAGCTCCACAACTGCCTGCTGAGTTACTGAACAGCCACTCCAGTTATTAAAATGTTCTTCATTTTGTCCATTTCCAGTGTACCTGAACTGGCATTCTAGGTATTGATATAACAGTACATGACAAACTTCAAGTTTACACAGATACAATTTTAATGTGCCGTAGTATCGTGCTCTGTCATCGACGTGCTCCTAAGGTTAATGGAACGCATCAGTTCAGAAGACGTTTTTAAAACTGTGACGTTCATCACACCATTCTCAATAGTCTGCAGTGTGACCACCGCGAGCACAGATACAAGTGTGAATTTGTGTCTTCTGAACGACACACCAGAGAGTGACTCTGAATGGTGTGACCGGTCACCGATTGTCGTTGCTCGTATTTGATCCCCGAATGATCTGAGCTCATGTTCAACTGTCCCCTACTACAATCAGTAAACAGTTCCCCTACTATTAATTTTTCATCACTCCTGTGACTTCACGTTTTACTGTATCTAGGTTCTCATGGTATGCCCTTTGCATCGTAGCACATTATAAACAGCGTCCTTGAGTCTTGTACCCTCAATATGGCTGCCGTGAAGTGTGCTGATATTCTACGCCTTGCCCATCCTAGGCCCGGCTGTCACAAGGGCGTCTAATACAAGATCTGAGGACTTTCCAGTACAGTATATTTAGCACGCCCATTCATTTCCTTTACAGATGCACTCTCCTCAAAACACTGCAATTATCTCTACTTCAACGCTCTTGTTCTGTAGAGCCTTAGACAGCAGACACTACAGGATGTAGAACATGTGATTAAACAGGAATAAGTTATAATCATTCTTCCCACAGATACTAAATGAAATGGTTCTCATGGGTGTTGAGTAAGTCAAATAATTTGACACATAGGAAGACAAATTCCGCCTTATGCAACACACTATTTTTCCTGTTTTCTTTCACCCAGATGTGTTTCAGGACTTTTTGTGCTATCTTCAGCATTTATTTGTTCTAACTGTAAAATCGTTGTTACAACAACTTTACTGTTAAAAAAATTAACCCCCTGAAGATAGCACAAAAAGTGGTGAAATATGTCTAGTTGAAAGAAAACAGAAAAAAGGTGTCTTGCATAGGGCGGAATTTCTTTTCCTATTTCGTAGCAAGCACGGACGTAACAAGAATAACTTCAACACCACAAGATGATGATCTGAAAGATTTTCATTCAGGAGATAATAACAAACATGGAAATAAACAAACACTGTGAGCTTCATGCGATAATTATTATCCTCTTGTAGCCAGGCATCTTCAGACAGAAATCAGTTCAAAACATTTACGTTTAGCGTACATCTGCGCTAGAGACGTGAAGAAGACATAACTTACGTAACGCTCACGTTATTTGATATCATTATAATTCTACGCACCATTTATTTCTACTAATAAAATGATCGTTGGAAGAGAAATAAGTGGCGACTACTACATCTGTTAGCTTCTATTGACCTGAAGTTTACTAGTAATTAAAATTTTCTTGGCTTTTGGCAAGTTATTAAAACTATATTCCCTAATGACGGACAGCTTTCCGAACCAGTGTAAGTGACTTCAAACCTCTATGTCCATTATGCTTGCTTCCGGAACTGATTCCATGAACGGGTTACTGGCTTGAAAAAGAGATATATTATTTACTTATTTAACTAAGGAATAAACGTATTTGGAATCTGAAGTTAGTTTCCCCAGTCCCATATCCACGTCTATGCAGCATGTTTTTGCGTTCACACGACAGAAGTTCCTATTATCCCCTTACGGACCTGAAAGTCGCTGGACTTCGTGACCGCGGTGGTCGCAGGTTCGAATCCTGCCTCGAGCATGGATGTGTGTGATGTCCTTAGGTTATTTAGGTTTAAGTAGGTCTAAGTTCTAGGGGACTGATGAGCTCAGAAGTTAAGTCCCATAGTGCTCAGAACCATTTTTAACCAATCAGCGATTTAGTATGACGCCGTGGTACGTCATTAAGATCAGCACTGGAAATAACATTTTGTTCAGGTATGCTCCTCCGATCTGAATAACATATCAAAATCCCGTGAATTTAATTAACATTGTCAAGCTGTTCTATTTGCTGGACGTCACACTTTGTGGCATCCTTATTATCATTTCTGACCTGCATGTGCTGTATCTTTTCAAAATGTGACGACGAATTTGATTATGAATCATTTACTTATTTCGTTCATCACTTTTTTTACAACTATGCATAATTTTAAATTTATATCCCGAAACGCGTTGCACGAAAAAAATGTTCGAGATGAGAAGCTATTATTGCTAAAGATGGCATCTATATTTGATACAACCGGACACCTCCCGAGAATCCATTAATCATGGACTGGATCAAATTTGTATTTTCAAATGGAGAATCCCCCCTCCCCCCCCCCCCTCCGTTCCTCGACGACCACCCCAAGTTTTATTGCATTTTCAGATTCTACGCCAAAACCTACGTATGTTTTACTCAGACCATAGACCTAATCTATAAGTAACAAGTGCATTTTTTTTCAATTAAGAACTGACGCATTAGATTCTACATTTAATTTACGATGTAAATGTAAACCTTTCTGGTTCAAATGGCTCTGAGCACTATGGGACTTAACTTCTGAGGTCATCAGTCCCCTAGAACTTAGAACTACTTAAACCTAACTAACCTAAGGACATGACACACATACCTGCCCAAGCAGGATTCGAACCGGCAACCGTAGCAGTCGCGTGGTTCCAGGCCGTTAGATCCTAGAACCGCTCGGCCACCCCGGCCGGAAAACCTTTATGTTCTAACCGTTGATATTTATATTCTACATCTACATGACTACTCTGCAATTCACATTTAAGTGCTTGGCAGAGGGTTCATCGAACCACAATCATACTATCTCTCTACTATTCCACTCCCGAACAGCGAGCGGGAAAAACGAACACCTAAACCTTTCTGTTCGAGCTCTGATTTCTCTTATTTTATTTTGATGATCATTCCTACCTATGTAGGTTGGGCTCAACAAAATATTTTCGCATTCGGAAGAGAAAGTTGGTGACTGAAATTTCGTAAAAAGGTCTCGCCGCGACGAAAAACGTCTATGCTGTAATGACTTCCATCCCAACTCGAGTATCATATCTGCCACACTCTCTCCCCTATAACGTGATAAGACAAAACGAGCTGCCCTTTTTTTGCACCCTTTCGATGTCCTCCGTCAATCCCACCTGGTAAGGATCCCACACCGCGCAGCAATATTCTAACAGAGGACGAACGTGTGTAGTGTAAGCTGTCTCTTTAGTGGACTTGTTGTATCTTCTAAGTGTCCTGCCAATGAAACGCAACCTTTGGCTCGCCTTCCCGGCAATATTATCTATGTGGTCCTTCCAACTGAAGTTGTTCGTAATTTTAACACCCAGGTACCTAGTTGAATTGACAGCCTTGAGAATTGTACTATTTATCGAGTAATCGAATTCCAACGGATTTCTTTTGGAACTCATGTGGATCATCTCACACTTTTCGTTATTTAGCGTCAACTGCCACATGACACACCATACAGCAATCTTTTCTAAATCGCTTTGCAACTGATACTGGTCTTCGGATGACCCTACTAGACGGTAAATTACAGCATCATCTGCGAACAGTCTAAGAGAACTGCTCAGATTGTCACCCAGGTCATTTATATAGATCAGGAACAGTAGAGGTTCGAGGACGCTTCCCTGGGGAACACCTGATATCACTTCAGTTTTACTCGATGATTTGCCGTCTATTACTACGAACTGCGACCTTCCTGACAGGAAATCACGAATCCAGTCGCACAACTGAGACGATACCCCATAGCTCCGCAGCTTGATTAGAAGTCGCTTATGAGGAACGGTGTCAAAAGCTTTCCGGAAATCTAGAAATACGGAATCAACTTGAGATCCCCTGTCGATAGCGGCCATTACTTCGTGCGAATAAAGAGCTAGCTGCGTTGCACAAGAGCGATGTTTTCTGAAGCCATGCTGATTACGTGTTAATAGATCGTTCCCTTCGAGGTGATTCATAATGTTTGAATACAGTATATGCTCCAAAACCCTACTGCAAACCGACGTCAATGATATAGGTCTGTAGTTAAATGGATTACTCCTACTACCCTTCTTGAACACTGGTGCGACCTGCGCAATTTTCCAATCTGTAGGTACAGATCTATCGGTGAGCGAGCGGTTGTGTATGAGTGCTAAGTAGGGAGCCATAGTATCAGTGTAATCTGAAAGGAACCTAATCGGTATACAATCTGGACCTGAAGACTTGCCCGTATCAAGCGATTTGAGTTGCTTCGCAACCCCTAAGGTATCTACTTCTAAGAAACTCATGCTAGCAGATGTTCGTGTTTCAAATTCTGGAATATTCCATTCGTCTTCCCTGGTGAAGGAATTTCGGAAAACTGCGTTCAATAACTCCGCTTTAGCGGCACAGTCGTCGATAACAGTACCATCGGCACTGCGCAGCGAAGGTATTGACTGCGTCTTGCCGCTTGTGTACTTTACATACGACCAGAATTTCTTCGGATTTTCTACCTAATTTCGAGACAATGTTTCGTTGTGGAACCTATTAAAGGCATCTCGCATCGAAGTACGTGCCAAATTTCACGCGTCTGTACATTTTAGCCCATCTTCGGGATTTCGCGTTTTTCTGATCTTCGCATGCTTTTTCCGTTGCCTCTGCAACAGCGTTCGGACCTTTTTTGTGTACCACAGGGGATCCGTTCCATCTCTTACCAATTTATGAGGTATGAATATCTCAATTGCTGTTGCTACTATATCTTTGAATTTGAGCCACATCTCGTCTACATTCGCATAGTCAGTTCGGTATTTACTTTAGTGTGGCAAATTTGTTTTTGTAGTACAATATTGTTAGCTGTTTCAATATCTGATTAGAAACTGCGTATCGCATAATTCAGGCACAACGACTTGGATGTAATAGTTTTCTATTCCCATCGAGATGATTGCTATTGGTGAGTTCCCTTATCTCTCACCACTGGGGTGTACGATTTCGGTCCCATTGCCTCTCAACGTTGCAGTGCTTAATTCGATGAACGTGTGGGTGAATACGTGTGTTCATGTGTATCCATGGCATGTACGCCTGTCACTACCACTTCATGGACACGTTGCCTTACTTCATTGGTTGTGCGACATAGCAGTCACTGCGACAATTACAGCGGTTCTATGCGAACACACAACCATGTCAGTCACGCTCACGACGCAGTTCGAGAATGTCTACCGATTTTAAGCATGCCGATGGTTTGAGTTTCACTACAATCACCATCATAGGGAACAAAGAACTATATATTTAGCTTATTTGTCTGATATTTTAGTGTCTAGCCCTGTTATTTGAACCGTATAGTCACTTTGGCAAAACTCAAGTAACGTTCCAACATCAGTATTAAGCCTTGGAACACAAAGGTTTACATTTACATCATAAATGAAATGTAGAATCAGATGCGTCGGTCCTTATTTGCAAATGCAGGCACACTTGATATTTGTCGATTACAGCGCCATCTACCACGAATGAGAAAACTGGTTTGAGTAAGACATGCTTATTTTTTGGCGTAAAATCCAAATTTTCAATTAATTTGGGGTCACCATTTGAAAGTAGGAAGTTGGACCGCCCCCCCCCCCCCCCGCCCCTCCAACGCAGGAGGACTTATTACGGGGCGGTAAGTTGTAGTACGGACAGATTTCCCCTTCACTAATATTATCTGGAACATTATTTTCGTACGATGTTGCATTTTCAAGATATTTTGTTCTCTCAATTAAAACAAACACCCTGTGGTTCCTAAAGCACGTGTATTCTGCAAGCAAATGGATTTTTACTAAAGATTGAGAGGATTCCACCGAGTCGACAGATACGACAGATGGAGTGACATGATGTATTCGGCAAATGTGAAGCTCTACTTGGATGGCATAGTCAAGCAGTGTTTCTGGAACAAAGAAGAGATGCTCGATAGCTGAGACAAATTCCAGGCCAAACTGAGGAGAACATTTAAATATGTGATTATAATCAGCAGCAAGTCAGCTTAGCAGAAGAACAATTGAAGAACGGGGCCTAAAGTCATGTGGGAACGATACAGTCTGAAGTACAGATCTCTCTGTCTCGTGCCACGATGAGAAGGCGAAAAAAATGTCAAACTTGATGAAAGAGGGCACAGATGACATGTACCAACCTCTTCTGTTAAAGAATGTCACAATAGTTAAAGAATTCATCAAGCGGTGCCAGCACATCGAAGAAATGCAACAGGAAAGTGTGTCACGGAAGAAGTATGACTGACTCGGGTATGTGGTCGATATGGCAGTTATGGAAGACCACCACGACCTCGCTTCTCTCATACGCCAGGTAATAAGGGAAGACATACAGCATTTTACGGCAGCTATGACAGTCGGACTTAATAATAAGCAAGAGTTAGCAACCATCAGTACCTACGCCATACATCACGAAGGAGCGGTGTACCCAGTTATACTACCAGTCTTCGCCATTAGTCGAACACATCAATAAGAACGAACTCCACTAACAAGGAATTATACCGCAGCCGTCAAATGACAATGCAGCACCCGACCAAAGGAGATGTAATCAAATTCTCCACCACGTATAATGTCCCGCACGAGGACCTTCATTTCGGTGACAGAGGTCAATATCCTAGTATTTTCTCACATAAACATCCTGGACAGTTCGTTCACTGCTACAGCGAAAGAAGTTTTCGATGACTACTACGGCGACAGATGTCAACTTTCACAACAGTATTAGTTACTCAACCCCAGTCAACTGCAGACGATTATAGTCGACAAGTGGGACGAAGGCTAAAATGATTCAACTGGCTCTGAGCACTATTGGACTTAACGTCTGATGTCATCAGTCCCCTAGAACTTAGAACTACTTAAACCTAACTAACCTATGGACATCACTCACATCCATGTCTGAGGCAGGATTCGAACCTGCGACCGTAGAGTTCGCGCGGTTCCAGGCTGAAGCGCCTAGAACAGCTCGGCCACACCTGCCGAACAGGACGTGTCGTTACCTAACACATGTAGCCGTTCCCTACCAGCAGAGATATTAGTCGCTCGCCTATTCCCCGAATTCAAGAAAACTAACCAAGGCGACCGTGTATGGATGTGAAGTCGCCACAGATGAAAATACTCTATGCACAAACACCAAGAAATCTGGAAATCACATTGACATCATCACTGACAGCCATTTGTCAGTGCCCCACTCTACTAGGGAGCTACCTTTCCTCTTATGTCGAATTCTCATCCTCGCCATATGAAGAAGACTATGTTTAGAAATACAAAAACGATTGTGCTGAAAGTCACAAACGAGTGTGCTCGGCTGACTGGATCATACATTGCAACAATAATTACCAGGACAGAAAACAGTCCTTCGAACTTGTCGATTACACAGAATGTTGTCACGATGATATTCCCCGTTGCAGGCATCACATGTGGTCATATGCTGTGAAAGATTAGTGCTCTAGATTGACGAAGCTATTTCATTAAGCTGTAATTCATCCCTAGAAGTATTTACGTAAGGATAGGAGAACCATTTCAGGAAGGTCAGCTTAATGCCATCGACGAAGAATTGTATTCTGCTGGCACTACAGACTTCATTCCAGAAAACCACTGCTGAAGTGACAGTACGATCTGGCCTGACTGAGGAACAGAGTCGGTAAGTGGTAGCCACACTGTGACAAATTTTTGGATGATTTCAAGCCCGGAGTGGAGAAAAGACAATCCAAGCATCCCACGGTAAAACAGTTCATCAAGACTACGGATCGTCTACAGATATACCTGTTAGTCAATGATCGTGTAGAGTGTCGCTGGCTGAATGACTGGCTGCAGAATGCCATCACTCAACCCCCAGAGATTGCTTGATGCGCTCCTGTGGTTTCTTGAAGAAGGACGCAAATTGGCGTTTCTATACCGACTACCGGTGACTGAACAAAATCATGAAGGAAGATATCTATTGCCGTACATTGATGATACTCTAGAATGCTTGAAGGAGCAAAATATGTCTCAGATATGGACATTTAGTCTGGCTACTAGCAAAACGGACGAGGCAGCCTGGGAAAACACTGCCTTTACAACTCGTGGTGACCTCTATAAATTCGAAGTCACGCTGTTTGAATTATGTGAATTTGCAGCCAACTTCGAATGTAATGGAGACAACCTAATTTGATATCTGCAATGGACGACGTCTCTTTGCGGTCTGGATGATACTATCGTTTTTAAAACGTATGAGAACATTAGCCAACCTGACAAATGTGTGAAGACCATTCAGACAGAAGGGCTCCTTCTGAACCCCATGAAGTGTCTCTCCATAGAAAAGAAATAGAAATCTTGCTGCACCTACTGATAGAGCGATGGATCTAGGCACTATAAGAGTAGCCACAGATTTTGCGACTTTTGGTACCTTTAGATGTGTGAAGTTTTCTCAGAACGTACCGATACTATCGGCGATGTATGAAGGACTCCTATATCAAGGCACATCCCCTGGAAGAACTGCTGGAGGGGGAAGCCAAATATTCCTAGAGCAAAGGATAAGGAAGATCTTTCCTCAGAACTTTCTGGCAGATTGAAACTTGTGCTATACCAGCAATCGCAACTGGAGTCTTTGCTCTTTGACAGAAAGTGCTCAACCAACCGAGGTACCCAACCGTTACTCATGACCGTCCTCGCTGCTTTACTTCAGACAGTGCCTCACCTCCTATCTCGAAAACTTTTTATTCTGCTGTTTGACTTGCAGGAGTAGCACTTCTGGAGGAATGGATTTCGTGGAGACATGGCTTAGCCACAATTTGGAGGAATGTTTTCAAAATGAATTTTCACTCTGGGGCAGAGTTTCTGGAAGTTATTTTCCAGACGGGGAAGTTTCACATCAGCGCACACTCCGCTACAGAGTGAAAAATTCATCCCGCAAACAACCTCCAATGCTGTGGCTAAGTCATGTCTCCACAGTCCCTGGCTTCCAGGACCGCTCGTCCATCAAGTTACGGATGAGAACTGTGAAGTTTCGGAGACGAGGTACTGCGGGAAGTAAAGCTATGAGGACAGGCGTTGTGTCGTACTTGGACAGCTCAGCTAGTAGAGCATCTGTCCACTAAAGGCAGAAATCACAGGTTCGAGCTCTGTTCTGCACAAGGATTCAATCTGTCAGGAAATTTCATAAAGAGAGAACACTCTGCTGCAGAGTGAAAATTCATTCTTTAACATCCTTCCTCATCCTTAAACAAGCTCTAGGGAGCCCAGTCCTGATGTTGTGTGACGATAATTGCGGCACTGAACTTCACACCGATACCAGCGGTTAAGGGCAGGTGATGTTCTAATGCAAATACAAAAAGATCCTAAAGAGGTGATAGCTTTCGCTTCCACAGTACTCTCCAGCAACGAGAAGCTCTACAACCTTGCAGTTATGTGGGGACATCAGCATGTTCCAAAAGTATTCGTCTTTCAAACCATTCACCACTGTGGTGGTCACCATTATGTACTCTAACTGATCAGCACGTAAGGTTATAGTATTGACTGGCGAGATGGGCACTGAGCCTTCAGGGGCACGACGACACAGTTGTATATGGCAGTAGATATAAAAAGAACAGCAACTGCTTTTTAAAAAAACCTTCGGAACTATACTGCAGTGTGGATGAAGTTTCAGTCTGTATTGCTTTAAACGTTATTGCTTATGAACACAGGTAAGATCCAATATTGCTCAAAACATTGAAGAGTGAGGAGCCTACCAAAAGCGAATTTTAATTAATAAATGGAACATACTCTAAGAGGAACTGTGATCTGATGTAGCAGAAATGGTTGCTCCTCATCCCAACTGATCGAAGATCAGCTATCCCGAATTATTTCCACAACACTCCAACATCTGGTTACCAGGAACACATGAAAACTCTTGTAAGAATACGACGCAAGTATCACTGTTCAAACCTGTACCACTCTGTTGGAATTTTACAGCGACTGCAAGGAAAGCCAGTGCTGGAAGCAGAAGCTGCACTCTCCTGCTAGATGAATGTCACCCGTAACAGTCACACTCCACCGAATAGGGAGCGACTCTTGGGGAAATCCCAAAGCCAAAAAACGGCTCTCAATGAATAATTGTCTGCACTGACTTCCCTGCCCGCTATACTGTCATTAGCGCAATACCTACTGCCAAGGCCCCAGAAATTGCAGAGCACCTCGTAGAATCATTTTGAAGCACGGAGCACCCCGTTTCATGATCGCTGATCGTGGAAAAGTTTTCCAATCGAGACAAGTGTCAGAGGTTCTTTCTAGTTGCGACATCACCCACAGAATGACAACTGCCTACCACCCACAGACGACTGGCCTCACAGCTCACATAACGCTTTAATGAGACGTTAATAGATGTTGTCGTTGTTGTGGTCTTCAGTCCTGAGACTGGTTTGATGCAGCTCTCCATGCTACCCTATCCTCTGCATGTTTCTTCATCTCCCAGTACCTACTGCAACCTACATCCTTCTGAATCTGCTTAGTGTATTCATCTCTTGGTCTCTCTCTACGATTTTTACCCTCCATGCTGCCGTCCAATGCTAAATTTGTGATCCCCTGGTGCCTCGAACATGTCCTACCAACCGGTCCCTCCTTCTTGTCAAGTTGTGCCACAAACTTCTCTTCTCCCCAATTCTATTCAATACCTCTTCATTAGTTACGTGATCTACCCTTCTAATCTGCAGCATTCTTCTGTAGCACCACATTTCGAAATCTTCTATTCTCTTCCTGTCCAAACTATTTATCGTCCATGTTTCACTTCCATACATGGCTACACTCCATACAAATACTTCCAGAAATGACTTCCTGACACTTAAATCTATACTCTTCCTCAGAAACGCTTTCCTTGCCATTGCCAGTCCACATTTTATATCTTCTCTACTTCGACCATCATCATTTATTTTGCTCCCCAAATAGCAAAACTCCTTTACTATTTTAAGTGCCTCATTTCTTAATCTAATTCCCTCAGCATCCGCCGATTTAATGCGACTACATTCCATTATCCTCGTTTTACTTTTGTTGATGTTCATCTTATACCCTCCTTTCAAGAGACAGCCCATTCCGTTCAACTGCTCTTCAACGTCCTTTGCAGTCTCTGATAGAATTATAATGTCATAGGCGAACCTCAAAGTTTTTATTTCTTCTCCATAGATTTTAAAACCTACTCCGAATTATTCTTTTGTTTCCTTTACTGCTTGCTCAATATACAGATTGAATAACATTGGGGATATGCTACAACCCTATCTCACTCGCTTCCCAACCACTGCTTCCCTTTCATGTCCCTCGACTCTTATAACTACCATATGGTTTCTGTATAATTGTAAACACTCTTTAGCTCCCTGTATTTTACCCTTGCCACCTTTAGAATTTGAAACAAAGTATTCCCGTCAACTCCCTGTATGTAAGTGTTCATAATATTATACACATGATTTCAGTGTTAAGCGTTGTATTAGTCGACCACAGTGTTCTTGCACCCGAGAGTGAGGGGGCTTCGGTCGGCTCGCGTGTTTAACTGTGCATCTGAAGCCGATAAGTTGCACACGTCACACCAATATTCAAGAAAGGTAGTATAAGTAATCCACCAAATTACAGGCCCATATCGTTAACGTCGATATGTAGCAGGATTTTAGAACATATATTGTGTTCGAACGTAATGCATTACCTCGAAGAAAACTGTCTATTGACACACAGTCAACATGGGTTTAGGAAACGTCCTTCCTGTGAAACATAACTACCTCTTTATTCATATGATGTGTTGAGTGCTATTGACAAGGGATTTCAGATCGATTCCGTATGTCTAGATTTCCGGAAGGTTTTTGACACTGTTCCACACAAGCGGCTCGTATTGAAATTGCGTGCTTATGGAATATCGTCTCAATTATGTGACTGGATTAGTGATTTCCTGTCAGAGAGGTCACAGTTCGTAGTAACTGACGGAAAGGCATCTAGTAAAACAGAAGTGACTTCTGGCGTTCCCCAAGGTAATGATATAGGCACTTTTTTGTTCCTTATCTATATAAACTATTTGGGAGACATTTTGAGCAGCCGTCTTTGGTTGTCTGCAGATGACACTGTCGTTTATCGACTAATAAAGTCATCTGAAGATCAAAACAAACTGCAAAACGATTTAGAAAAGATATCTGAATGGTGCGAAAAGTGGCAGTTGATCCTGAATAACGAAAAGTGTTAGGTCATCCAAATGAGTGCTAAAAGGAACTCGTTAAACTTGTGTTACACCTTAAATCAGTCTAATCGAAAAGCCATAAATTCAACTAAATACCTAGGTATTACAGTTACGAACAACTTACATTAGAAGGAACACACAGAAAATGTTGTGGGGAAGGCGAACCAAGGACTGCGTTTTATTGGCAGCACACTTAGAAAATGTAACGGGCCTACTAAGGAGACTGCCTACACTACGCTTGTCCGTCCTCTTTTAGAAAACTGCTGCGCGGTGTGGGATCCGTACCAGGTAGGACTGATGGAGTACATCGAAAAAGTTCAAAGAAAGGCAGCACGTTTTGTATTATCGCGAAATATGGGAGACAGTGTCACAGAAATGATACAGGATTTGGGCTGGACATCATTAAAAGAAAGGCGTTTTTCGTTGCGACGGAATCTTCTCACGAAATTCCAATCACCAGCTTCCTCCTCCGAATGCGAAAATATTTTGTTGACACCGACCTACGTAATGAGGAACGATCACCACGATAAAGTAAGGGAAATCAGAGCTCGTGCTGAAAGATATAGGTGTTCATTCTTTCCGCGCTAAAGGAGACTGGAATAATATAGAATTCTGAAGGTGGTTCGATGAACCCTCTGGCAGGCACTTTGATGTTATTTGCAGAGTATCCATGTAGATATAGATAAGGGCAAGCCCTCCTGTTTTAACGGCCAGACAACTTGCTCTTGAAGCTATTTGAACTTACATAGTGTATGCGGCAATATAAATAATTAATGAGGTTTTTGTTTATTATAATATCACCGCGCGTTTCCGAAAACGGCCACAGGAGGCCAAGTGAAGTTATACCGTATGGTAGTTCTTCATTCACGACCCTGCTTTCGCAGTTTGTTTTAATAGTGGTTACTATGTGACAATAAACATAAGATAAAGTTAGGGTCCCATGAAGACATCTACTGGAATACTACAGGTAATTAGATTCATATTTATGATGACTCGTAACTTAATATAGAACACTTTGCTATCAGCACCCTTTATTTCTGGTCTCAGAGGTCGTATAGGATCGTTTGTGGTATTTCCTCTTACACCACAGTATTATAATTTACTTAATTGTCCAAGGATGTATAAATGTTCCACCTGTCCATGTAATATGTTTATTTCAACTTCAAATCAGCCATTTGGAAACTGAAGACAAATAAAACCTTAATGAATAAAGAATCTCCATAAACAAAAATTGCTGCGTAATTAAATACGCCACTACACAAGTTCAGTGTTTAACAAGACGTATCTCGTAGTGTTTGAAGGATAAATAAATCTGAAATTCTCAATCTAAAATTACATGCTGGATGCCGTTGTGTGGTAAATGCATTATTATTACTTCGTATCTGACGAGCGCTATTGTTTAGCATGCGAATACAAATTTAATTTTCCACCTCGTAACTGGAACGCGAGCTTCAATGAATTAATCAAACGGAAGATCCGTTCAAAGAGAAAAAATGCATGAGCTGCTGCACCGTGGGCCATGGCTGTGAAGTAGATCAACGACAAACATTCGGATGAGTCTGTGTGTTCTGTAACAGCACCTGGAAGGCGATGTGCAAATAAAAGGCGGAGCTATATAAGTAGTAGTCGAGGTAAATGAACGATATTCAGTTTTACGTTAACTACAGGGAAACAGTTCCGCGTGCTAAATAAATAGCTTTTTCTGGTCAATGCACGTGAGAAATTATTTGAAGAGTTTTTCTCCTCGTGAGCTACTGTCACTGTTCATGAGACTAATTGGATTGTTGCCTGCTTAAACAGGACGTCGCAATTAATTTATGCATATGTAAACATAGTGTACAGTGAAACAAGTGGAAGACAATGTGCAAACCTAGTTCAAAGTAAAGGCCTAAAACAGTTAAAGTAGTCCATTTTGTAAAGACAATTTAAGTTACTTTACAAGACAGATTTTTTCTGTGAATCAACAGACCTCTTTGATAACTATGAAACTAACAGTTTTCTCTCATGTCCATATACATTTCAAATTTAGAATTGTTACCTAATACAGAATTCGAGATTCCCAGACGTTACAATTCCTGTATTTTACCTATACAAGCACAGTCACTGAAGATTTGATACCTACGTCATTCTGTTGTGCGGGAATTTAAGATAGCGATAATTTTCTACTGTATGTGATGAATTACACTTACGTGTGGGGTCAGTAGTCGAAACTGCACACGCGATCCACGTGCAGCTTTCTTGTAACTGAACTACGAAAAATCGCCTTACGCACCAACTCAAAGCTTCTGTTTACTGTCTTATGTTTATTTGTATCAGTATTAACAGTACTATTTTATCACAGTCAACAGAGACAAGAGCATAGAGTCAAAAGCTAGCTAGTTTTCTTTGAACTGAGCTAGGTCTGATGAAAGTCATAGGTAAAAATTATTTTTCGCTGATCGTTGCTTCACCATATCTTATGCAGCTTTGTTTACCCACATAATGTTCCAAGAAATCCACTAAAAAAGTTTTATATTTCAGACATTTTTGCATTCTTTTTATCAAAGAAACAGATGAGTAAATTTTACAACGAAAATTTTCGTGCCACATCTCAGCTTTAGTTATTAGCCGTACGTTTTAGTTTCGCTCCCCAGAAGTGAGCCGTGGTGCGCCTTTACTGGCACACCAGCTCTTTGGCACGACTATCGATTACCCGGCTGTACTACGATCTTTGGCCCTGTTGTGATATGGCGGCGGGTATTTTCGGTCAGGGATTTGGTCGTCGGACTCGCTACGAGGCGCTAGGACCTGCCTGAGGGGACGAAGGAACAATACACGTGGGCTCCGCCAGCAACGGCGCGGCCGGTCTACCTTGCAGAACGGTCACGAGTTTGTGGTGCACCTGTCTGATGTCAGCTCTGGGCTCTGCTCGTCGCATTGCATTGGTGCCTGTTTTCTCGGACAGAGCTATTCGTCCAGACCATCCCGAACAATGCTCTCCATCGAAGGTGCAAGTGGTTTTGGTGCCTTCGTTTCGTGGAACTATTTGCGATCTAGCGACTGTCACTTGTTGGTTGGTTGCTCTAATGTACGTGTTGTTGAAGTAAGAGCAGCCGGCAAGGTGTGTGATCATATGTAGACCAGCAGTCACTACTTCATTTAACGAAATCAGCGTCCCCCAAAAAATGTAGTACCTGTAAGGTACTGAAGATATTAGCTCATAGTCTAGTTATGATTTTCTGCATACCAATCTTACACAGTTGGTAGTTCCATTGCAAACCTATGCAACGAAATAAAAGAGCACACACCTAGTTTGTTGTGAAGTTGTGCATTTGAATAACGCGATATTGTCTTGAAATTATTTCAATTTCATCTTTGTACACATTGTCGGCCTTAAAAATCATATGTGAAAATATTGTTGTGTAAACTATGAGAGTGTAAAGCTCTGATATTATTTTACAGCATTGCATTTCTGTACAAGTCTTAGTTTAAATGTTTTCCATCATTGGTATTGCTGCAAAATTTAAGTAGTTTCTATTGAAAGCACTTATCGGTTTTTAACTCATATTGTTTATTGACCTCTTAACTTATATTAATTGATGTTTGCTTGGTGTTTGCCGTGTTTTCTGCGGTCTGTTTGGGTTCCAGTTTTCTGCGAGTCGGGGTGTGTGGGAGAGGCGTCACGTTCCGCTTCGGTGCACAGAAGCTGTGACGTGTCGCCTAACGAGAAGTGACTCCCGGTTGGGCTACGGCGTTTAAGTGTTGTTTTGGGCGGCTGGTCTGCTGCTTCCGGCATTTTAAGTTAAGTCACCTTTCGCCGAGGGCGTCACTGCCCATTAGATAAACATTTAACACCTCTCATGCATTTAAAAAATATTAAATTTGCTTCCCAATGAATTACATTAAGTGTAAAGTACTGTGCTGGTTGTGTTACTGCTCAAAAAAAATTTATCTGAGCCACCTTTTTCAATTACTTCAGATTTATTGTTAATTAAATAATTCTAATTTGTTGCTTGCTTGAGAAGGAAGCTATTGGTCATTTTGGATATTGTTTTTAAGACGGCCACATTGTGATTGTATGTTAGCTGCTTTATGAATGTGGTCTTGAATAAATTTTTAATTTATTGATTTACTAGTTGTTGTCTTTAAGGAGTGACATTGTAGGGGCCTTGGCCTTCCATGCTAATCACGACTTCCTAAGTCACAAGAGGATCAATTTTTTTTTTCATATTTCGGCTAAGTTTTAAACTTTAACCCTTGTGAGCAGTACGATCTTGATCTTGTACAGGTTAACAAATAAAAGAACTCTACACGGAACAAACCTTTGCTAACGAACAGGAAAATTGCTCATCGCAGAATAAGCTGGAATAAGTGATTTCGGTGCACCGATTGGTAGCTGTCAGATATTTGCTCACGCGCATCTACGGAGTGTTCTGTATTGAATACTACGTTCTGTCATTACGTTTGAGTGAGTGAGAGCAACAGACATGTTTAGTGACCATTTGAATCTAACACAAAATGATGCTCACAATAAGACAGCGTGCGTTCCTTGTCGAGAGTTAAGCGAAGCGCAATTCGTGGGAAACATGTGCGGAACTGTTTGCTCAAGAGTTTAAGACTGGAAGTATTTTGACGTTGTTGTTGTGGTCTTCAGTCCAGAGACTGGTTTGATGCAGCTATCCATGCTACTCTATCCTGTGCAAGCTTCTTCATCTCTGAGTAACTACTGCAACCTATATCCTTCTGAATCTGCTCAGTGTATTCATTTCTAGGTCTCCCTCTACGATTCTGAACTCCCATAACATGCGCTACTATCCATCAGAAAATACCTACCAGTACTTTGAAGAGCCGTTGCATAATCTCAAGATTTGGTGCAGAATGTCTGGCATCTGCATCACAACACAATTCTTTCTCCAAACTATTAATGTTATGCGTTAGGCCTAGAATCTGTTTAATCCTTACATGGATCAACACACAGAAGATGATGCTCACAATAAGACAGCTCATGTATATTGTATGTATTTTGTTAGCAACATGAAGCAACTGCATATACTATCTTGACAATGTAGTAACGTTAGGTGAGAACAATTAGCAGAGGCAAAAAGATAGTGCAATCTTTTGCCCATGTCAATCGCCAGATATCTCTAGCTGTAGCTTCTAGCCGTGGCAAATTGAAGAATAAGGTGTAGTCAAAGTGTTCTCAAACACTACAAGAGCTACTGCACAACAATTAAAATGCTTTCACAGCACTGTATCGGCATCCTTTCCAATATCTTCTGTCACGTTCTTAACGGCTTCTCCGTGTGTATATAATGTGACATGTGTATCAATCTTCTCCTCTCTCCACCCATCACCTTCGCGGCCTTTATCTGTAAAATTCCTCGTAACCCCGATTTCTGCCCATCTCCTGCTTCCCACTCTATGCCCATCTACTCCTCCCCCTCTCTGGCAATCTTCTCCTAACCTCTTTGCCCGTCACGTTTTCCCTACTCTCTCTTTCCATCTCCTCCTTCCCTCTCTCAGCCGATCTCCTCTTTCCTCTCCTCTTCCGACCACCTCCTCCTCTTTCTTTCCATCCCCTCTTCCCCCCCCCTCTCTCTCTACTCATTTCTTACTTCTCCTTCTCTCCTTGCCCATCACCTCCTCCCCCTTCTCTCTGTTCATCTCCTGTATCCGTTTCCTACTCACCATCTCCATCTCCTCTTGGCCTCCTCTCCATCTACACACGACCCCCCCCCCCCCCTGCCCACTCGTTGCCAATCGTCCTCCATCCCTTCCCATCCCTTACTCCTGTTCATCATATGCTCACAGCAGATAGTGAGATAAGAGAGGGCAGTTGTTCGACAGAGAGTGTTAGAAGGGGGGAGGGGCGGGAAGGGGCACGCTAGCTTCGCCTGCAGATGTGTTTAACATGTACAGGGTGGAAAGTATTTAAACCAACAAACTCTGGGAGGTTGCAGGGGACATTAAAACAAATATTTTCCCCTACTATCATTTTTCTTAGGAGGATTATTTAAACCGGTGGAGGCCGTATTACGCTCTTCAGTTGTTAGAGGCCGTATTACGATCTTCAGTTGTTAGATGGCGTGTTACGCTTTTCAGTTGTAGGCTACTGCTGTCCACCAGTGTAGTAGTGCATTGTCTCTGTTTACTAATGGAGCGATATACCTGGAGTGAGTACACTGATATGGCTGGTGCGTACTACGTAGCGCACCACAACAGACGAGCTACACAGCACGTTTATCAACAATATCCTAATCACCGTATCCCGCATCATACGATCTTTCCTGCTGTGTACCAACGTCTGCGTGAGACCGGGTCATTTAGCAGAATACCTGGACAGGGACAACGTCGCACGGTAAGAACGCTGTAATTTGAGGAAGCTGTCTTGCAGCATGTGGAGCGGGATCCTTCAATCAGCACTCGTGCAATTGCACGTAACATGGGGACGAATCAGACGAATGTAAGAACAGTCCTTTGAGAGCAATTCTTACTTCCATGTCACTTACAGCGTGTCCACAACCTGGAACTAGTTGATTATCCACCCAGAGCACAGTTTTCGCAGTGGTACCAGGAACAGTGTGAAATGCATCCTACATTTCCATCCACTTTGTTGTTTACCGATGAAACAACGTTCGGACGTGCTGGAGTCTTGAACATGTACAATTCGCATGTTTGTAAAGAGGATAACCCACATGCCACAGTTAACTAGCACTCATCAAGTGCGGTTCGTCCTTAATGTGTGGGTTGCTGTTGTTGGGACTGTTTCATTGGGCCGTATCTGCTACCTAGGCCATTAAATGGTAGGCGCTATTACAATTTTCTCGCCAGAGCATTGCCAGAATTGCTGGAAGGCGTCCCGCTCCCAAGAAGACAACGTATGTGGTTCCAACATGACGGGGCGCCGGCACATTTCAGACATCGTTTGCGTCGATTTCTGGACCGACGGTTCCCAGAAACGTGGATTGGCAGAGGTGGTCCTGTACCTTGGCCTGCTCGATACCCAGATATGTCCCTTCTATACTTTTTTTATGGGGAGAGATGCGCAGCCTTGTTTACCCAACTCCTGTTGCATCAGAAGAGGATCTGTTTGACCGGATAGTAGCAGCAGCAGGAACAATTCAGGATACTCCTGAGGTTTTTGACAGTGTCAGGCAGAACATGATCTGACGGTGTATCTTTGTTTAAGTGTCAATGGAGGCATTTTTGAAAATCTACTGTAATTGAAATTGGGTTGCGTTAATGTGTTGTTTCTTGGTGCTAAAAATGTAAAAGTGTTTGTTGGTTTAATTAATTTGCCGCCAGAGAAATCTTCCTCTACCGATTTAAATACTCCTCATAGGAAAAAATTACGCTAGAGAAAAGTATTTGTTTTGATGTCCCCAACAACCTCCCAGAGTTTGTCGGTTTAAATACTTTTCCCCCTGTATATTACAGACATCTCCTCCTCCCTCTCTCTATCCATTCTCTTCTCCTCAAACTCTTAATGGACAGCGCCAACTGCATCTCTCTTTGAACCACTCTATAGTTCCCCTCTCTTTCACAGTTCCCTCTTCCCTCCATCACTATCCATCTCCTCTCCTCCTCCCAGTCCATCTCCTCATTTCCTCTCACAGTTCCTTTCCTCGTCTCTATACAGCCTATAATGAAGGAGTTGGAAACAGTTGCATGCATCTAACTGTAAATTGCACTACAAAGCAGGCAGGAATACAGGCCAGTACTATTGCCAGACAATCTGCTTGTCATGCAGAACTGTCTAGTGACAAGTGCTGGAGACATCACGATTTTGCCCATATATCCACTTCTATTGGAGCTTTGAGGTTATAAACCCCACAGTGCTGATACTTATGTGGTCTGCTGTTTCTTAACCAAATTTGGTTCAAATCAGACTGGAGTTTTAGAAGGAGATCTCAGACCTATGTGCGAACAAACATACATGCACGCTGCTTTACATACCTAGAGATATATTTTCTGAACCAGATTTGTATTGCCTAAAACCTAAGTGAAAGAACAACTGGGAAGGCAAATGCCTGAGATCAAAATCACTCATATATTTTCTTACTGCTGAAGATGAGATGGTTATGCATCTCACCGTTAAAAACTGTATTCCTGATTAAATGGGTTGGGTTGATTTGGGGGGGGGGGGGGGGGACCATTCCCGAGGTCATCGTTCTCGGGAAAGATGGGGAAGGAAGTCGGCCGTGCCACTTGGAACCATCCAGGCATTTGCCTGGAGCGATTTAGGGAAATCCGGAAAACCTAAATCAGGATGGCGGAACGTGGGATTGAACCGTAGTCCTCTCTTATAACATGAACATTGTTTCAGAGCGTAAGTACGTTCTTCAACCATCAGTTCTTCCTTATACTCTAAAAATGCTGAATACAGTATTTACTAGTGGGACGGGGGCAGTGGGGTTAACCTTGCATGCAACAGTCAGTGTTGGTGCTGTAGGTTTTACAATATATGATAGTTCTGTTGGCACACTGCCTTCGCTGACGGAAGAGAAGCAAAGCATCTCGGCACCGAAGTTACTGGACTCTGACATCAAACTAACGGCAAGTCTAACCTTTTCTGGCTTATTAGTTACTGTTAATAAAGGGCTTATTTCCATAACAATTATACTTTAAAATCAGTTTCAACTACAAACCCTGTAATTTCCAATTTTCATGTTATCATGTTGTAGCTAGGAACTCTAAATTATGTTGCGAACATAAGGTTTGTATCACTAAATAAATTTTATGATGTAGTTACAGACTTGAATTCTATGCACCGGACCACACACTCAGTAAAGTATACTTGCGCCCAAGCTACGTTAATATAACCAGAAAGTCGTCTCTCATTACAGATCGTTGAAGTGCTGTTAAAAACTGGTTTTCAAATCTCGTTTCCCTTCCGCATATTTCATTTCAAATCACTCTTTCATAACAGACATTTCCACACAACGTCAGTGTCCAGTGACTGCATAAAGATCATCTATAAATAATATTTCAGAGTGCAGTGGCCCTACTGCTGGAAATCTAATAGCAATACCTACGTAAATTTCTAAGTAGAATTATACTGTGACCAGTCAAGTTTCAGAACACTACAGCTTGTCTCACACTGCACGAATTGTACCAAGAGGCGAGACGTCTCTGATGTCATTAACAAAGGTTGTGGCCTTCCAACCGCGACAATGAGATAAATCCAAGGTGCGAGACTTTCCACTGTCAGTACTCTCACTTCCCTCCCATTATTGACATCCTCTAAGCGATCACTGTTAAATTTACTTAATGACATTAACTTAGAAAACTGTCAGTACACTGACTGGTCTGATATGGTCTGCCATGACTTCTTCTGTTGCGGCAACTTCTTGTTTTCCTAGTGGCCCTTACCCCAACTTCAAATTGTTCAAATGGGTCTGAGCACTATGGGACTTAACTTCTGAGGTCATCAGTCCCCTATAACTTAGAACTACTTAAACCTAAGGACATCACACACATCCATGACCGAGGCAGGATTCGAACCTGCGACAGTATAGGTAGCGCGTTTCCAGACTGAAGTACCTAGAACCGCTCGGCCACTCCGGCCGGCCCCCCAACCTCCTCAGTTGTTTGGCGTATACAGGGTGGTCCATTGAACGTGACCGGGCCAAAAATCTCACGAAATAAGTATCAAACGAAAAAACTACAAAGAACGAAACTCGTCTAGCTTGAAGGAAAAACCAGCGACCTTGGCGGGTTAATGTATGATGCGGTATCATGGGAGAAAGGTTAATTGGCGCCCAGTTTATCGATGGCAATCTAAATGGTACAGTGTATACTGATTTCCTACGTAATGTTCTACCGATGTTACTACCAGATGTTTCACTGCATGACAGAATGCCCATGTACTTCCAACATGATGGATGTCCGGCATATAGACCGCCTGCATTTGAAGCGGTACTAAATAGCATATTTCATGACAGGTGGATTGGTCGTCGAAGCACCATACAATCGCCCGTACGTTCACCGGATCTGACGTTCGCGGATTTCTTTGTATGGGGAAAGTTGAAGGACATTTGCTATCGTGATCCACCGACAACGCCTGACAACAAGCGTCAGCGCATTGTCAATTCATGTGCGAATATTACGGAAGGCGAACTACTCGCTGTTGAAAGGAATGTCGTTACACGTATTGCCGAATGCATTGAGGTTGACGGACATCATTTTGAGCATTTATTGCATTAAAGGTGTATTTACAGGTAATCACGCTGTAACAGCATGCGTTCTCAGAAATGATGAGTTCACAAAGGTACATGTATCACATTGGAACAACCGAAATAAAATGTTCAAACATACCTACGTTATGTATTTTAATTTAAAAAACCTACCTGTTACCAACTCTACGTCTAAAATTGTGAGCCATATGTTTGTAACTACTACAGTGCCATCTATCACAAAGCGAAAAATGTGGTCCAACTAAAACATTCTTATTTCTTTACGTACTACACGAATATTTTATAAAAAATGGGGTTCCCTTTCTTTTAAAAAAGCTGTTGATATCCGTTTGAGCTATGGCAGCGCTACCTAGCGGGCCAACCATAGCGCCATCTGGTTTTTCCTTCAAGCTAGACGATTCTCGTTCTTTGTAGTTTTGTCGTTTGATGCTTATTTCGTGAGATTCTTGGCCAGGTCACTATCAATGGACCACGTTGTATATTCCAGTCTTCTTCAGCTTTTACGTACTACAGTTCCTTACAGTACCACTGCATTGATTTAGTGGAAGTAACTCGCTCTTTCACATAGGTTTCTATTCATAACTAATCATACTAACGTTATACGACTTTCTGTCGATTTTCGTTTGAGCAGAAATCCGTGTTATCTTTACATTTTACTCCACATTATCGCCGTATATATCCACTAAGCTTTCTCATTCCCGTTTTTCCATTTTACGTAACACGTGCAGGCTTCATAGATTCCACACACCGACTCGTAGAATGTTCGATTTTCAAAGCTTAATCCATCTCTCGCTACCTACCACTTGGCAGTTCCCTTACGGAGATCCGAATAGGAGCTAACAAGAGATCCTTTGCCAAAGGAGAGATCATCATGATACTTTCTCAATTACAGGCCACCAGTGCGGTGAATACACATTAAGTATCTTTAATGCAAGTGGTTCCTGTTCCCTTCTGCATGCTCATGTCATTGATCATTTCAGATTTCACTGCCTTACACCATCAATGTGAAAGAAAACAAGGATTTTTGGTCATACGAGTCTTGGTTAATGTCAACAACAGCAGAAAACGGTATAGCGGGAGTAGGATTCGTTATGAACAGGAAATTTGGAGAGACAGTGAATTACTGTGATAGAGTTGCACTAATCAGAATCGACGGCAAGTCAACACCTAAATCAATACTTCAGTTATACATGGCCGACCTTGCAAGTTGAAGAGGCAAGGTATATGACCCCGAACGAGTGATTCAGCACGTAGAGACGGAGCTGTAGATTTGCGTATGGAATGCAATGGACTACAGTTTCAATGTTTCTCGCATGGTGTTCTTTCTGAGCGTATGGTATCGTGTCCATCTCTTGCACTTTGTCTGTCATAAACAATTGGAGACTGGTCTTTCTTTTTGAATCACCCTGTGTATTGCTTCATTTAGTTTTTAGAATGTATTAGGTGAATGCACTGTTTCCATGCAACCCTTCTTTGAAGGAAGCGATTAATGATTCTCATACGTAGTTAACTATTATCGCTATCGTTTAGTAATGTATCTGTGTAGGACAAAAGCGAAAACTACGAGAGTTTGCTTCCACAACATCTTGCGACATCTTATGTTTGCTAGATGGTGTTAGCATTTGAATTAAGCACTTCCTGGTCGCATTTGAGGATATAATTTTGATGACATGATTCTCTATCATAATTTTCAATTATGTAACAAATTATTTTGCAAGTTGACAACTTAGTAAAATAAGGTGTTACAGAAATGTAAGTTATGACACAACATGCCCAAGTAAGAAAAATCGTAGACAGTGTCGAGAAACTTCAGATTTGGAACCTACCATATGGAGTACTTCTTGGTGTATGCTATGTCCTTTCTTCATTTTCTACAGACAGAAATACACTGAAGGAAGTATGTTCACCGAACACTTTAGTATTGAACAAAGTATTATAAAAGGAAAACAAGTGACAAGTAGCTGATAAACCATACTGGAGAACTATCTCAAGACAGGAATTTTCATCAATTTAGTCCTATGTCATAAACAACTTTGAATAAAATTCGTATGATCAGTGAGTCAATAAAACAAAATTCGCCCTTCAGGCCCTCTACTTCCTTCGCAAAAACATGTGCTTCAGGTTATTTCGCGGCTACTGACTTTAAGGTACAACAACTTAGGGAGCTATAGCCGAAAAGAATTGCTAACACATTACAAATTATTCTGGTGATAAGTGTTGAAAGTGATGTATAGCCAACCATAAGCTATTCACAATACCTGCAAAGGAAGTGGAAAAGATGTGTTTAACAAGGTAACAATGGTTAAAAAATCCAAGTTGAAACTACCTATTTTTAATATGTAACGCAGTATCTGACCAAGAAATTTGTGCCTATGGATGTGAGGTTATGAGGTTTGATGGCATTTTTAATTACATATGGGGAAAGAAAACATCGAAATGGACACTGCGCTCACCAGTGGCCGCAGAAATTAATGTCAAGGTAAGATTCTAACGTCTACCTACCGAGGTAGACGTTAGATCCTCACCTAGGCATTAATTGCAGTGGCCATGGGTGAGCGCAGTGTCCAGTCTGGGCACGACGTTGCCATGCGATTTAAAGGCTACTACTACGCATAAACTCACAGCTTGATATCTGCAGTTAGATCGTACGACTTAATGAGACGAGCGAATAAAGCTGAGGTTACAGCATCGGTTACTTAAGTAACTTCTGTCTGTTATGGGTGGCCGATTCAAATAGGTAGAAAACAGGACTTCAAAGCTGGAGATCCGAGTTTCAGTTGTCGATAGGATGCCTGGATTTTCTCTTGTTCCAGTCCATTGAAGATGGTCCCAGATCTCCTCTGCCTGCTGTCAAATGAATAGCGGAGATTTTTCCCCGGGGAGTAAAAGGCGGTCGGAGCGATGAACCCGCCACGCTAAACCCTTCCTAGTGCCGCGGCGAAGATAGGCCATACCCCACCCACAGACTCACGTATAGGCCGATACAGGTATGCGCCACAGACTTTACATTATTTGTGTATCGAGTGGAAGTGCCTCCATTGACGTCCTACTTTAATGGACCAACAAAACGTGTTAACAAACGACTAGCCTCAAACGTAACATGGTCTTCGGACAGGCTCGGCACTGTTTCCACGTTGATAACTATTGGTCTGTTCCACCTGCGTGAATGTGCTTTGATGTGTTGCTTGCCCGAGAGGCACACAGGTGGTTGCGGTTATGATAATATTTTTAATGCTACCGTGAGAAATTAAAGTGGTGTTCACTCTACGTTCACGACTAGAGAACACATTATAACTCAGAAAGGGAAGTTTTGCATGGCATAAAATAAACACTTAATTAAAAATACACATACGTTGTCATTGAATGACTCTCTGGAGTAAGATTTCACCAGCTCAGCAGATATGTGGAAACTATATACTGAAATGCTGGGAATTTAAGTGGATGTTTATGTAGATTTTAGACTATATGTTGTGTGTGTTCCCAGTGCAATGCAAAAATCAGTGAGTGCTTCCTACAGGAAGCCAGCTGAACTGGTGAAAGTTTTGGGTGGGATGCGGAGTGAGCGCTGAGCTACCGATTTTAAGCATGAGTCCCAGAACTGATCGCGGTCCACTGGTTTGGAGCCGAGTTGTAGGATTAGTCTGTAAGCCATAACGATTCTGTGACTATTCCAGATTTATCGACGTCTACTATCAGGGGGAGATTTGTAGGACCCAGTAGTAACTGGAAGCGGGAAGTGGGGTAGCGATGTAAGTTGGTGGTTTCTCTGGTTTTTTAAAGAGAGAATATCCCTCTACTGGCCTGTTAAATGCTCTGATTTTAGAGTAAAATATCAGACACAATCATTACAGAATGATATATCCATCAGGCAGACAGTAGAAAGAGGAAGATATTAGTTAGCTGCAGGAGCATCCATGCAAAGTCTCGGAAATAGTATCACTTGTAATTATTAATAATGCACACACAGTGCTAGTGACAGAATAGTAAAGGAAACCAAATGTTATGCTAAAATTTGAAATTTCGAATAGAGTGCGTATCACGAGAATGGGCTGAACGCACGTGGTGCAGTCGTTTGTATAGTCGTAAATAATCCGATTGTATCTAGTGAGATTAACAGAGATTCGGAATACTAAATTGTTAAAGGTGGATCATACATAGTAGTCGGTTTCTTTTACCGACCCACCGCCTTACGAGCAGCCGTGCCAGAACAGTCCAGGAAAACCCTGTGATGGTTGCACGTGAATTTCATGGTCACTTAGTAGTATTACTGGGAGATTTAAACTTATTAACTATAGGTAGGGAGACTCGAGGCATTAGAGCGAATAAAAGCGGTAGGGCACTGTGTGAAATTATTCTAAATGCCTTATCAAATAATTACCTTGAGCATTTAATAAGAGGATGAAGTCCTGAATGTAGCATCATAGACCTCCTGAAGAGAAACGCCACAATTTTCCGGCTCACCGTAGAGCAGGAAATCAGCTATCAAACGGGTGTCAACAGGATTGAAAAGAAAGGTAGGCTGCTATTTCGGCTTAGTAAGTACGGCAAGGAGCATTTGTCACACCAAACAGTCATCTCTGTAAAGGATGAGTAAAACGGTCAAAGTTTAAGTGTTGTACAGTACGCATTGGACAGGTATGTGACGAGCAAAATTGTACGGAATGGGTAAGATCTCCGTGGGCCAATACCCGTGTTAAAAATCCGCTCCGAAAGCAAAGGCAGCTTCACATTTAAACGTAATTGAAGCCTTGTCGACAAACAAGGCTGTTTATGGGCGCATACCTACGAGAAAACAGAACAAGCATGCGCACGTCGACGCTCCACTGCAGTCAGTCGTGAACGAAATGTTGAAGTGGAGGCTTCAAAAGAACATCACAGAAGTCCAGTGCATTGCCCGACAGCGGAAGGAATGCGGGGAACAGAAAATCATTGAATATCACACGTGTGCTGAGAGCACAGAATGTGTCCGCCCCGGTAGCTGATTGATCAGCGCGACAGACTGTCAATCCTAAGGGCCCGGGTTCGATTGCCGGCTGGGTCGGAGATTTTCTCCATTCAGGGACTGGGTGTTGTGTTGTCCTACTCATCATCATTTCATCCCCATCGACGCGCAAGTCGCCGAAGTGGCGTCACATCGAAAGACTTGCACCAGGCGAGCGGTCTACCCGACGGGAGGCCCTCGTCACACGACATTTCATTTCATTATAGCACAGAATGTCCGTTGTAAGAGTCGAGGCGACGCACAAGCGCTTCAAGAGACAACAGATGTGGTTGGTCGATGATGCACCGTCTGGAGCGCCACTCCGCACTCCCAATGCTGTTGTCCACAACTCGGATGTCTTGTTAAATACCAAGGAGTTATTTTAGCAGCCACTGCTGCAGAGGTCGGATGCAGCTCGAAATTGCAATGGACAGATTGCTCTCCGTACAGTTGTGCCATTCTTCGACGAATTTCCGTTCCCCACACTCCTTCTGCTCTCGGGAAACACGCTATACCCCTCTGCTCTTCTTTTAAAGCATCCATTGCCCTATTTACAGTACGACTGACAGCACAGGATGATTGATGAGGGCGTCTGCTTGCTGCGTTTCGCGTAGGTGTGCACTCCGCGTCCCTGTAAAGAGCCTCAGCACTGGTGTGGGGACCGCACCTTCTTAGACAGGCGGTGACATTACGATCTTTTCTGCAGTTTTTATTTCATAGTCTTGAGATTTTTTTGTCTTTAATGTATCTTATACTTAAAAATCGTAGTTGATAACGTCGGAAGTTCCATAAGGCTTTTGCGGATGATGATTTTGTGTAGAAAAAAGTGTCAACACTATCAAATTGTAGTGAAATGCAGTAGGCTTCCAGAACATCGACTCCTGGTCCAGAATTGGCCGTTGATCCTCAACAGAAATAAATAAAACTGTTTATGACTTCTCAGTCTTTTGACTGGTCTGACGCGGATCGCCACGATTTCCTCTCCTGTGCGAACCCATTCATCTCAGAGTGATACTTGCAGCCTATATCCTCAATTATTTGCTGGATTTATTTCAATCTCTGAAGCTTTTACCCTCTACACCTACATCTAGTACCATGGAAGTTACTCCCTGATGTCTTAACAGATGTCCGATCATCCCATCCTTTCTTCTTGTCAGTGTTTCCAACGTATTCTTTTCCTCGCCGATTCTGCGGAGAAACTCCTCATTCTTTAACGTATCAGAAAAGCTGGATATCTACATTCTTCTGTAACACTCTTTTTCAAATGCTTCGATTCTCTTCTGTTCCGATTTTGCCACAGTTCATGTTTCACTACACTTCAATTCTGGGCTCCAAACGTACATTCTCTGAAGTTTCACTGCCATACAATGCTGAGCTCCAAAAGTCAATTCTCAGGACTTTATTCCTCAAAGGAAACCCTATGAAAGGTTCATAAATTTTGTGAACGGATACAGTACGAAATACGTCCATTTTCGTTTAGTCTCTTTCATGTTCGACAATGACGCCAGGATTCTGCGACCGCCAAATTTTTACATTATTGCACTTCACTTTATAGATGAGACGTCGATTCGTCCGAAAACATGAGCCATTCCGAAAAAGCATCCTCTGCCATATCCTAGAGAATCAAAATGCAAAATCCGTACCTTCTGTTATGGTTGTCGAGATACAACTGCTGCAGCAGCTGTAACTTGTAAGGCTTCATATGCACGCATTATTTCAGAACAAACCACACCGTTATTTGAAGATGTATAAGTTCCTCATATGCAAGCATCGTTTCAGAACAAACCACACCGTTATTTGAAGATGTAGAAGTTCCTGGCTTAATCGTCTTGTGGACTTCCGAGTGCTTTGTGTGAAGAGTTTCGGATACGTTCGACATTTTCATCAGACGGGAGTGGCCAACCACTACTCTTCCCTTTGCATATGCAACCAACGTCCAAGAATTTTGTATGCCAGACATAAATCTGCCTGTGCAAAGGTCCCTTGTTGCTTAATAGACGGCAGGATGCACTTTGAGCTTGAACAATGAAATAACTTCGTGCGAATTCGAAAACAGAAACTTAGTTCTCTTATGTCGTAGTCATCAGGTTGCTACAAACAATCAACGGCACAGCTGTGTCAAAACTTTGAACTTCCTCTATCAAGTAACATGGGCAATGTGTTTCCATCTTTTATAGTTTATCCGTAATAAACAACTGACACCTGTTCTTTCTTTTTGCAGTTAATACAAAGGCCTTTTAAAAAAATGATAATGCAGGACACGTTAAGCGGTTAGTTAGTATGTTATTAGAACTGCATCTCAACTACATTTTTTGTTAAGTGTAAAAAGTAGACAAAATTAAATGCCACGACACTGAAAAGCTTTTCAAGTTACACGTTATCATCCAAAGCCAATATTTGGAGGATCCACGTATTGGAATTCAACATCTACACAGAGAACTAAATTAACATCTGTGTTGATGATACTATTTGCTTGAGACTAGTTGTAACAGTTATCTGACATGCGCGTTTCAATAAAAGTCTGAGGTAAGAACCAACAGCGACACATCTCTCAAACCTTACGAAGAAAGAAGTAGATAAACTGCAGTCTAGGGGATATGATAATCAGGAGTTGGTAAAATGAGCAGAGCGTCCAGGGTGAATATACAGTAGGCATTATTCACGTTACTGCTGGTTAATTGTTCGCTTACAACAAGATTGATTATCATTGCTTCTTCACAAAAAAATCCTTAACCAGTGTTACTTGGCGATATTATTGATGGAAATCGATACGCGAAATTACTAGAAATTATTAACATTCGCGCTCACATTGAATGACAGTGTTTTTCTTAGAAATTAAGATCAATTTGTCCACTCGGATTATTTTTATATTACTAAGAAATAACATTGGAGTTATTAAACATGAGGGACAGTTTCGAATAATCTACATTTTTCCGACTGAAATGTAGATATGGTAGTTTGATGAGCCAAGAAATCGTCAAAACAACATAAAACACATAGTCCTTGTGCAATAACAATTTCACTAAGTAAGAGGTTACAGGACAAGAGACATTTTTGGAATGTAGAAGTTATCTGCCACTAAGGCCTAACATCTCAACAAAAAGATTCACTTTCTGGTCTTATTTAAAGACCTGCTGTTAAATGCAACAAAAGGGACATATTAACTAAACGTTTTTGACTTCAGTCAAGATTTGGTAATTTAAAGTTATCACTTTTTTTACAACTCACAGGCGAGTACAAAACAACGCCCACAGAGTTCTTATTACTAAACTTGAGACTATACAACACATTTCTACGAAATCGAAGGGTAGGGCTTATTTACGGATTACGAAGAGGAAACATAGAGAGTAACAATTTGTCCATTTTCTTTGTCCATTTTGATTTGTCCATTTTATTTGCCTGGCAAGGCAGCTACCCATAGCCAGGCCCTCTTTCTGCTGGTACACTTTGTTATTAAAAGAAAAATAGTTGTGTGATAGAACTAGTGTTAATAGATCAATGAATTCATATATCTCCGGTAATGCCAAATGTTTATGTTTAAGTAAATTGTTTTTAATAATTTCTATTGTTTCTTTGACCGGTATGTTTGTGTAGAGGTTTGTGATGTCAAGTGATGCAAATCTAGCAGTTTCACGAGTCTGAATTTCCTTAAGTCAATTAATAAGTTCATAACTGTTCTTTACTGAGTATGTCTCTTCAAATTTGAATGTGTTGCTAAGGATCTCATTCAGTTTCTTGCTGATTTTACAAGTTTGGCTGCTCCGAGAATTAACAATTGGACGTATGGGACAGTTGACTTTATGGGTCTTAGGTTGTGCTCGTAGATGTGGTGCATAAAGGTTCATAACATAATGCATTAAAAATTGGCTGGCTGCTGTATTTTTATAGTGAAATATCATTATCCACGACCACGGAGGTCAAGAGTCCGAATAAAACGGACAAATTGTTATTGACACTACCTAGCCAGGTCTAAGAGCTTTACATGCATTCAGAAAGTACAAAATTAAGTTAGAAAGAACATTTTTAGCTCCAAGTTCAATAACAAGTGTTTTAGTGCGAATGTAGCTCCAAAATATGCCAAAGTGAACACCAACAGTCAAAACAAAGCAGCGAAAATAGCTAAAGAAAGAAGTGAAATTATATGGCTCCAATCTGAAATCCGAAACCAACATAGGAAGAAGCAGTTTTTAAACCACCAGTTATATAGATTACATTTAGAGCTAGGTAAACAACTTACTCCCACACAATTTAACCACGCATTACATTTCGTCAGTATAATAGCTATGAAAGAAAAGTATAAGGTCAGATGTAGGCATAACAATTCTAAAGGTGAATGACAATGTACCTTCCACTAACCAACATACACAGATAACACAATTAATAAATCATCCTGCCACCCGGATAAACATAAGATGGCTTCATACAGAGCAATGCTAAACAGAATGCTCAAAATACCACTAGAACCAGCTGACCAAATAGAAGAACTAAACACCATCAAAGCAACTGCTTACAATAATGGTTACAATCCAAAATTAATAGATGAACTAAACTCTAAAATAAATCCCCACATAACCAAATACAATAACAAAACAGCATTAAAGAATACCACAACACAGCCAAAAGGAAAATATGTAAGCTTGCCATTGTAGGAAAACTGGCATATAAAATAGCAAACCTGTTCCAAGGAACAGATATCAAAATCAGCTACTATACAAATAACAAAATAAAGGACAAAGCTATCCATAACATTAAAAATAATACTAACTGCAACTCATGTCCAAAAACATACATAGGCCAAACAGGGAGAAACTTCAACATACAGTTTCGAGAACACATGGGTGCTCTTCGTTTAAAAAACTTAAATAAATCCGCATTGGCCCAACATGTAGCAGAAGAATAACATCAAGTATCAGACATATCACATAACCTACAAGTTCTCCACCTAGACAACAAAGGAGAAAGAATGAACCTCCTAGAAGAAATCGAAATTTATTAACATAAACGTGTATCTCCTTTTGACACACTTAACGACCAAACAGAGATAGCAAACCGAATATTTCGGAAAAACTTCCACACTCTATTTATCAAACCACTTACTAAGCAAAATCAAGAAATAACATAATATAATATAAATCCAACAAATGCATGTAATAATATACAACATAAAAATCTTAATTCTATCTGCGTTATATTGTAAATGTATGAATTACTGCTTTGTATAAATGTGTTATGTTAGTTTATTAACTTCAATACTGCCTAAGTAAACAAAAAAAGAAAAATTGTATACATCGTACTTAGATCACCCAAGCCAATATTTAGAAAACAGAGCTTATCTTAGAACCTCAAACTTTTGTAAAATATAACTCTGTCCATAGATAAACCGCTTGTATGTGAACAAAAACTGTCGGTCGACAACATGGCGAATAACGCAGTGCGCCTGTGTAAAATACGTGACAAAAAGTGTTTGTGTTGTTGCAAAAAAGAAGAAAAGCCAAGAACAAAACAAGGAGAAGAGAATGTAAGTAAAATGAACAACTGGTAGTGCGTAACTCTGAACTCGCGAAATTGAAGTAAATGATTGGAATCGTTGCTTTTGCACAGGCCAGATGCAGCATCCGAACTGCTGTCGAGATTGTAGCACTGTAGAAACTGAAGATACATGTAATTTGCCAGCTGAATATGGGTGCAAACCCGAAATTCATGTTGGCATAAATAAAACGCATTACAAAGTGGCTGGTTGCTGTATTTCTATAGTAAAACATAGAGAGTCCCAAAAATAAGTGTAGAGGTTCTCGGTAGTAGATATTCAGTACGGAGATGCGTGGACAAGGAATAGAAACGAATGTAGTCCACTGCACTTACAGGCAATAGGGTGCGCTCACTTCTGCCAAACATTACAGCCATGATTGGAATGAAATGCTTAGTTCCTTCAAGAGGCCTTGTCGATCTATGAGCATGACAATGTTCCTCATAGCCATACAGTTTTAAGTGTAAATAGCTGCGTGTGTGTGGACACTGAAACCGCACATCATGTCATTCTTCATCCCGATACCGAACTCTATAGTTGATCATTCGGACAGACGCCTGTGCACGAAATGTTGCGGTGCATAGAGACTTGTGACCGTTGTGGTATATTGCAGGTATTTACTCACTAAAGAAACAACAAGCATACATCACGGCAAAAGTGATACTCTGACAACAATATGCGAAGGTAGCAGGAAATTTGCTTCTGACAGGGCACTATACATCCAGAGCGGAAAGATACGTGCGGCTCCTGCAAGCAGAGCTACATTACTTGCCAGACACGAAATCTACATTTACTGCGTCGTCTCAGGCACCGATCCCCGGTCGTCGACGTTTTTTTGATTTATCAGTCTACAGACTTGTTTGATACGGTCCGCCACGAATTCCTCTATTGCGCCAACCTACTTACTACAGAGTAGCGTTTACAAACTACGTCCCGAGTTAGTGATGGATGTACTCTAATCTCTGTTGTCCTCTACAGCTTTTACCCTCTACAGCTCCTTCTAGTACCATGGATATTATTTTCTGATCTCTTATCAGATATCCTAGCTTTTCCTTCCTTATTCTTGTCTGTGTTTTCCATGTATTCCTTTCCTCGTCGATTTTCCAGTGAGCCTCCTCATTTTTAACCTAATGAATCCACCTAGTTTTCAACATTCATCCGTAGCACCGCATCTCCATTCCTTCGATTCTCTGTTTTTTAGTTTTTACTTCAGTCCATGTTCCACTACCATACAATATTCTGCTCCAAACATACATTATCAAAAATTTCATCTACAAATTAAGGCCTGTGTTTGTTGCTAGTAAACTTCTCTTTGACAGGAATACCTATTTGACTGCTTTCTATGTCTTCGTTATTCCGTCCGTCATGGATTATTTTGGTGCCTAAGTTCCAGAATAACTTAAATTCATCTACTTCGTGAACACCAATGCTGATGTCAAGTTTCTCGCTGTTCTCATTTCTACTACTTCTCATTACTTTTATCTTTCTTCGTTTTACTCTCAGTCCATATTCTGTACCCTTAGACCGTTCACCCCATTTAACAGCTTCTGTAATTTTTCGTCACATTCAGTGAGGATAACAATGTCATTAGCAAATCTTCTCATTGCTATCACTGTACCCTGAATTTTAACTCACTCTTGAACTTCTCTTTTATTTCCGACATTGCTTCTTCGATGCATAGATTGAACAGGGCAGGCGAAAGACTACATCTCTGTCTTTACAGTCTTCAATCCGGCCACTTCGTTCTCGGTCTTCCAGTCGTATTTTTCCGTGTTGTAAATGTTTTATATTAACCGTCTTTCCTTACGCTTCTAGCTTACTCATATTTTCCTTAGAATTTCGAACATATTCCACTATCTGACACTGTCGAATGCTTCTTCCAGGTCAACAAAGCTTATGAACGTGTCTCGATTTTTCTGCAATCATGCTTCCATTATCAACATTAACGACAGAGCTGCATTGCTGGTGCCTTTACCGCTCCTAAAGCCAAACTGTTTGTCATCAAACACATCCTCAATTTTCTTCTCCATACTTCTACATATTACTTTTGTCTGCATCTTCGATGCATGAGCTCTTGAGCTGACTGTGCGATACTTCTCGCACTTGTCGGTTCTTGCAGTCTTAGAAATTGTGTGGATGGTGTTTTTCCGAAAGTCAAATGGTATATCACAGGACCCATACATTCTGCACACCAACGTGAGTAGTCGTTTTGTTGCCACTTCCTCCAATGAATTTAGAAATTACGATAGAATATTATCTACCCGTTCTGCATTATTCGATCTTAAGTATTCAAAAGCTCCTTCAAATTCTTATTCTAAACATTTGATCCTCTATCACTCCTGTATCGGCTCTCGTTTCTTGTTCTGTCACGTAATCACACAAGTTTTCCCCCTCACATACGCCTTCAATGAACTCTCTCCACCTATCCGCTCTCTCCCCTACATTTAATAATGGCATTCACATCGCACTGTTAACGTTACCAACAATGCTTTTCACTGCAACAGAGGTTGGTTTGGCCATTCTGTGTACAGAGTCAGACAATAATTTATTCTCGACGTTTTTTCATTTTCCAGGCAGCCATTTCATCTTAACTTCCCTGCACTTCTTTTTTACACTTCTGGCCATTAAAATAGCTACACCACGAAGATGACGTACCACATATGCGAAATTTAAAAATTTAACCGACAGGAATAAGATGCTGTGATATCCAAATGATTAGCTTTCCAGAGCATTCACACAAAGTTGGCGCTGGTGACGACACCTACAACGTGCTGACACGAGGAAAGTTTCCAATCGATTTCTCATATACAAACAGCAGTTGACTGGCGTTGCCTGGTGAAACGTTGTTGTGATGCCTTGTGTAAGGAGTAGGAATGCGAACCATGACGTATCCGACTTTGATAAAGGTCGGATTGTAGCCTATCGCGATTGCGGTTTATCGTATCGTGACATTGCTGCTCGCGTGAGTCGGGATCCAGTGACTGTTAGCACAATATCGTTGGGTTCGGGAGGGTCATACGGAACGCCTTGCTGGATCCCAACGGTCTCGTTCACTAGCAGTCGAGATGACAGGCATCTTATCCGCATGGCTGTAACGGATCGTGCAGCGACGTGTCGATGCCTGAGTCAACAGATGGGGACGATTGCAAGACGACAACCATCTGCACGAACAGTTCGACGACGTTTTCAGCAGCATGGACTCTCAGCTCGGAGAGCATGGATGCGGTTACCCTTGACGCTGCATCACAGACAGGAGCGCCGGCGATGGTGTACTCAACGACGAACGTGGGTGCACGAATGGCAAAACGTCATTTTTCGGATGAATCCTGGTTCTGTTTACAGCATCATGATGGTCGCATCCGTGTTTGGCGACATCACCGTGAACGCACATTGGAAGGGTGTATTCATCATCGCCATACTGGCGTATCACTCTGGGTGATGGTATGGGGTGCCATTGGTTACACGTCTCGGTCACCTCTTGTTCGCATTGACGGCACTTTGAACAGTGGACGTTACATTTGAGATGTGTTGCGACCCGTGGCTCTATCCTTCATTCGATCCCTGCGAAACCTTAAGTTTCAGCAGGATAATGCACGACCGCATGTTGCAAGTCATGTACGGGGCTTTCTGGATACAGAAAATGTTCGACTGCTGCCCTGGCCAAGAACATTCTCCAGACGTCTCACCAAGTGAAAACGTCTGGTAAATGATGGCCGAGCAACTGGCTCGTCACAATACGACAGTCACTACTCTTGATGAACTGTGGTATCGTGTAGAAGCTGCATGGGCAGCTGTACCTGTACACTCCATCCAAGCTCTGTTTGACTCAATGCCCAGGCGTATCAAGGCCGTTATTACGGCCAGAGGTGGTTGTTCTGGGTACTGATTTCTCAGGATCTACGCACCCAAATTACGAGACAATGTAATCACATGTCAGTTCTATTATAATATATTTGTCCAATGAAAACCCGTTTATCATCTACATTTTTTCTTAGTGAAGCAATTTTAAAGGCCAGTAGCGTAAATTTAAAATTATGAAAGAGAACACAGTAATTAATTTTAATTACTGCACTGCTAAATCAAAAGGTACGTTAAAGTGAAAATTCACAGTGTGTCACGGATTGCACGCGACAGTATACGTAAAACTGAGCAATTGTTTGTAAACTGCAGGTAAGGGAATATTATAAATGTAAATATTTGCTTGGTAAGGGATTACTTTAATGTCATTTACGTGTAAGTTTCATGTAATCTCCCTTACAATTGGAGCTTGTTTGGAATGTTATCGACCAAACGGTAGAAAAAGAGCAGTGTCTTACTATAAACATGCCAACGTCGCAAGCTGAAGATGAGGATATAGAGGAACCATAAAAGGATACTGAATGCGTAGTTCAGTACGTAATAGGGCCTGAACATCTAACGGTCATGGGCGATTCAAATACGGTTCTAGGAGAAGGAGTAAAAGGATTATGGAGTAACATGGGGTTGGTGATAGCAGTGAGAGAGCAGGAATAGTAATTGAGTTCTGCAGTCAATTTCAGCAAGTAATAACGAATAACGTGTTCATTAATTGCAAGAGGTGGAGGTATACTCGGAAAATGTCGCGACATATAGCAAAATGTCAGTTAGATTACATCATGGTGAAGCAGAAACTCTGAATCACGTATTGGATTGGAAGGCGTATACAGGAGCAGATACTGACTCAGATCACAATGTAGTAATCATGAAGATTAGGTTGAAGTTTTGAGATCAATCAAGAAGAATGAATGCCCATAAACGTGGTACACCGAAATATTATGGAACGAAGTTCTTTGAGGTCGATACTGCGGCAATGAGTAGCTCAGTAGGCAGTTCAGATGACGAGAAACGGACATAACTAAAATTGTCAATCACAGAAGTTGGAAAGAGAAATTTAAGTTCAAGGATTGCAACTGAAAAGAAACGACGGCTAACAAAAGAAAAACTTCAGGTGGTCGACGAAAGAAGAAAGTACAAAAGTGTTCATGGAAAACCAGGATCACAAAAATAGATGCCACATGGGAATGAAACAAATAGGAGTTGCACGGAAGCTAAGGAGAAATGGATGAGAGAAAAATGTAAAGAAACTGGAACAGAAACCTTTATCGGAAGGACTGACTCGGCATCAGGAAAAGTCAAAATAACCTTCTGTGAAATTAAAATTTACCGGCAGTAATATTAAGGGTGCCGTAGACGTTCCACTGTAAATAGCACAGGAGACAGTGGATAGGTGCAAATAGAAAATTGTAATGGCCCTGAGCACTATGGGACATTACATCTATGGTCATCAGTCCCCTAGAACTTAGAACTACTTAAACCTAACTAACCTAAGGACAGCACACAACACCCAGCCATCACGAGGCAGAGAATAGAAAATTGTAGGCGTCTCTGAGGGGAATTAGTAGTCTGATGACGTGACAGAAAAAGAATCGGTCAGTAGGAAAGGGATAGGGGACCCAGTATTAGAATCAGAATTTAATGGAGCTTTGGTCAAATTAAGATCTAATAATGATAATCAGATAGATAATATTACATCAGAATTTTTCAAATCGTTGGAGCAAATGGCAACAGAGCGACTATTCACTTTGGCGTGCAGAGGAATGAGACGGGCGATACGCCATCAGGCTTTACGGAAAACAATGTCATCCACACAACTCAGAAGATTGCAAGAGCCGAAAAGTGCTAAACTAATCGCACAATCATCTTAACGTCTCAAAGGTACAACATGATGACGAGAATAATGTACAGAAGAATGGAAAATTCATGAGCTGCTAGATGACGATCAATTTGGATTCAGGAAAGATAAACGCACCAGCAGTGGCGGCCGAAGGCTTCCAGCATAAGAAATCACATTTATTTTGCAGCTGCCTTGTCAAAGAGGGCGGAGGAGCGGACAGAAGTTTAGTGCGATCTCTTTCCCTTGTGGAGTGAAACTGTCCCTAAAGGTGAAAGAATCAGCAGTGATGAAAGAGAAGAGGATGCGGAAGGCCACGGTAACTACTGCACTAGAGGTACATAACGTGTATCAGCACGACATGTGGCCAGTAACTCCAAGCGGCCATGATGATCTCTCCATTGGCAAAATACTCCGGAATAGTCCCCCATCCGGATCCTTGGGAGGGAGCAGACAAGGGAGAGATGACCATGAGAAAAAGGTTGAATAACCGACGAATGGATAAAATCCTACGAATGTTACAAGCTTGAAGGAGATAGGAAAGGTAGAAAATCTGAAAAGGGAAATTCAAAAGCAAAATCCAGATGTACTGGAGGTCAGTGAAGTGAAATGGAAAGAAGATAAGTATTTCTATATATGAAGAGGGTATATGTTCTTTCGGGGCTTGTTCGAAAAAACAGGTACTGTAAGTAGGCTGTTTAGGTTTCTTTTATTGGTAACGCCGCCGCCACGTAGCGTTCTGTATAAAAATCACTGGCTGTGCCGTGTGCATTCTGTGGCTGGTTTGCATTGTTGTCTGCCATTGTAGTTTTGAGCAGCGGCAGCTGGATGCTAACAGCGCGTAGCGTTGCGCAGTTGGAGGTGAGCCGCCAGCAGTGGTGGACGTGGGGAGAGAGATGGCGGAATTTTGTAATTTGTAAGACTGGATGTCATGAACTATCATATATTTTTTGACATATTTTGACTATAAAGGTAAATACACTGTTTGTTCTCTATTAAAATCTTTCATTTGCTAACTATACCTATCAGTAGTTAGTGCCTTCCGTAGTTTGAATCTTTTATTTACCTGGCAGTAGTGGTGCTCGCTGTATTGCAGTAGTTAGAGTAACGAAAATTTTTTGTGAGGTAAGTGATTTGTGAAAGGTATAGGTTAATGTTAGTCAGGGCCATTCTTTTGTAGGGATTATTGAAAGTCAGATTGCGTTGCGCTAAAAATATTGTGTGTCAGTTTAAGTACAGTCTTGTATAAATTTTTCTAAGGGGACGTTTCATATGTCGACCCTTAGCCAAGGATACCTCACTGGAATCTTCTGATTTTTTTCTTGTAGTTTGTGTAGTTAGTGTATCCTTTGTTTATTGCTAGCGCGTAATCATAGAGAGAATTTTCTTTGTAGTTGCAGTCTTTCATTGTTGTACAGTAAAATAGTTGTGGCATGCATGTAGTTTTGCACGAAGTATTTCGCAGCTGCGCTCGCAATTAACTAGATATTATTTTCAGTGCTATGTTAATGTGTTCTCTTATTTTTGCTCTTCAAATTGTGCTTTTATGTGTTATCGTGTGAAATATTGTGACAATAATGGCGTGTGAAAAACGTAACACTAGGCTCCAAAGTAAACAGAGAAATAATAGTGACGACGAGCGTCGCTTATCAGCACCACTGTGTAGTGAATTAACAGACATTCGAAGTAGTAATTTGGTAATTGTGCATAGGGAAATGGAGCGGGCGGCAAACAATGGTGTAGACAATGAAACAAGTAGTGAACAGGGAACAATTATCGATCGATCCGTCGGCAACAGCTCGCCTCAGGTATCCGAAATGACAGAACACAATATTTCAAATACTGTAGACTTAGGTTATGGGTCCTCACCGTTTTCTCAAATGAGTCAAGACACATTTTCTGCCTGTCAAAATGTAAATGTTGTCGGTGAAAATGCACTGCCAAAAAACATAGAAAAACAGATTCCAGACACTAATACATTATTATTGCAATTAATGCAACAAATAGAACAAAATCAGAAACAAATAGTACAAAAGCTTCAAAAGTTAGACACAATGGAACAAAATCAGAGACAAACACTGCAAAAGCTTCAAAAGTTAGACACAATGGAACAAAATCTTCAAAAGTTAGACACAATGGAACAAAATTTTCAAAAGTTAGACACAATGGAACAAAATCAGAGACAAACACAGCAAAAGTTAGACGCGATGGAGCAAAAGTTTCAAAAGTTAGACTCAGTGGAACATACGCTTGAACAAACACGTGAAGATTTAAGTACTGAATTACATAAAATCGAATCGAAATGTCAAAAAGTCTGTAATGACGTAAAAACACAAATTTGTGAGCATTTCCAACCTATTTTTTCGCGGCATGAAAATGCATTACAGAATCACAAAGCAGCCATAAAAGAACTGCAAACAATTGTTCATGAAAATCATGAGACCTTGCAAGCTAAAATTGACTCAGTTGCATCTACCGATTCGGTTACACAACTTGCAAAAACTCAAGAAAACTTAAAAGACACAGTAGATACTCTGAAAATTGGTTCAGAAATACACATGGAGGACATTAGTTCATTATCAGAGAAAGTAGTTGAACTTTCGGATCAGCTAAAAAATTTATCTACGAAGGTAGATGATAATCTGAATGACACAAAACCGGTAGTCTTTAATGACACAGAAGAGTTCGAACAAATTAGGAAATTCAAACAAAATCAAAATCAAATTAATACGCAACACCAAAGAGAAATCCTGGAAGTACAACATCAGCTGACACAGGTAATACAAGAATTACGTATTTCAGAGGACTCTCGCACACCAATATGGGAAGAGGGACATAAAAATACGGAACTGCCACAAAATAATAACACAGGGCACTTTGGAGATTATGAAAGAAATTGGCAAATTACACCGAATTTTGAGATGGAACCGCCGAAACGACGTAACAATGACCGACATGCGACCCGCCGACACGATGATTTTGACTATAAGCTGTTCATTACTACACGTAAATTAAAACATTTAAGAATTCTGGCAACTACATTCATCCACAAGCGTGGCTTCATCAATTCTCTCATTGTTTCCCCCCCAACTGGTCATTAGAGCACAGATTAGAATTAATGTGTGGCTATTTAGAGAATGAACCAGCTGTAAGAATGCGATCGGTCATTCACGATTGCCACAGTGAAGGAGAATTTTACCATGCCTTCCTCTCAGCATATTGGTCTCAAGCCACACAAGACCGAGTAAAACATGGCATCATAATGATGAAAAATTTCGAACAATCTGAATTTTCATGTCTTGTGAAATATTTTGAAGACATGTTACATAAGAATCAGTATCTTTCAAACCCATACAGCCCGTCAGAACTAATCCGCATTTGCTTACTCAAATTGCCTGAACATTTACGGCATATTATCTTGGCAGGCCGTTGCAAAGACGACATTGAAGCTTTTCAGGGACTCTTACAAGAATTAGAAATTGACACTGACAATCGCGGAACGCGAAAACAGGAACACAACAATTACAGGTCACATCCGTCGCAATTCCGCGATGAAAGAAATAATAACTGGACACGACAAGGCTATTCTCACAACACAAATCGTGACCAAAACAGACACCACCCGTATGACAACCGTTGGCAGAGTAGTAATAATTACAGGGAAAGATCAGCTCTCCGCAGTAGTGACTATCACAGAGACAATCAGAGAAACAGACAATATGGGAACCAAAATAATTATTATCAAGGGAGACAGAATAACTTAAGACGCAATGGTCTAGCGCGCAGTTACGATTCAGAGAGAAATTCTCCACCACGTGACCGACAAGAAAGAAACTATGGAAACTACCGACATGACGACAGACGATATGATCGTAACGACAACCCTGAATTGCATCAGAACTGGCGGGATTCAAACAGAGCAGGGCCCTCTCGGCAAGGTGAATTTGTAGAAGTTAGGTCTCCAAATCCCAATAACGACGCGCGCCAACAAAGACACAATAGGCAATGACCCATACCGCCGGCACCCACAAAACGTACTTATGAAACTGACGACGCAGCTGCCGTAGCTAGTAATTACGTTAAAATCGAAGACATTAGGGACATATTACTCCAGGAACACGACGTAAAACATAACAACATTGCATATCCTGTGACTCACATTACTGTAAATGACGTAAAATTTACGGCAGTACTTGACTCAGGCAGTCCCATTTCAGTAATTAGTGAAACGGCTTTTAGCAAATGCAACAAATCGAACGATTACCCTACACTTCCGTTACGCAAGATTAAATTACAAGGTGCAGTCATTGGAAAAAGTGTAGATGTACGCCAACAAACCAACTTAGAATTCTTTTGTCAAAGCCACAGCTTCTCTATGAACTTTCTTATTGTTCCATTATTGTCGACGGAAGTTATACTGGGAGAAGACTTTTTGAATGAATACAAAGCAATCTTAAACTTTCACGATGCTGAAATAAGTTTAGAGAAAGAAGGTAAGTCAATAGCTTTGAAATTTGAAGATTGGCTCTCAAACCATGATGAGGAAATTAATCGGCTTTACCTTCTGTTAGACAACAGTTCGGAATTTTCTACGGAGCTAGACGCTAACAGTCGCTCTGCAAGTACTGACAGGGATGATATCGACTTCACATTTGAAACTAATGAGTTAATTCAGAATAAAATTCAAACAATTGAGAATTGTAATGACACTGATAGGCAGGACCTTTTTGAGATTTTACAAGCACATTCCACAGTTTTTACTCACAAAACAGGAACAATCAAGGGATTTCAATACCAATTTCGTGTTCGTGAGCATACTAAATTTTGTGTTAGACCATACGTAATTCCAGCACATTGTAGGGACCGTGTTTGAACAGAAATACAATCTATGCTTGACGAGGGCATTATTGAGCCTGCAGTAAGCTCATACAACAATCCATTACATGTTGTTGAGAAGAAAAATGGATCGATCAGGCTTGTCTTAGATTCGAGGCAAATCAATACTATCATTATTCCTGAAACAGACAGGCCACAAACGTTGGAAGAACTTCTTCAAAATTTTAATGGTGTAAAAGTGTTGTCTTCCATTGGTCTCAGATCCAGCTTTTATCAGATCAAACTTCATCCAGAATGTAGAAAATACACAGCTTTCCTTTGTTTCGGCGTTTGTTATCAGTTTCGGAAACTTCCTTTTGGTTTGAACATTTCCTCAGCAGCATTCATTCGCGGGCTAAATTCCATATTAACTGAGCTCTTAAAACGTCACATCACCTTATATGTGGACGATATTCTGATAGCAGAAGCCTCATGGGAACAACATAATCGCATCCTCAACAGCGTGTTACATATTTTTGCAGAATCTGGAATTACAGTTAACTTGGAAAAGTCCGTATTCGGTAGGACAAAAGTGAACTTTTTGGGACATATTATTTCTTCTGAAGGCATTCAGCCGGATTCTGAAAAGTTATAAGCAATCACAGCCATTCCAGTTCCATCCACAAAAAAACAAGTCCGCAGTTTTCTAGGTCTCGTAAATTTTTACCGTCGTTTTCTGAATATGCTAATTCTAGTTACACCAAAACTTTGTTCTGTCACTGGAAAAAAATACTATTTGGAACTGGGACGAACAAACACACTTGGAATTCAATTCTTTGAAAGAATCGCTACTTAACTCGCCAATACTATCTCATCCAGATCTGTCACAAGATTTCTGCCTTAGCACAGATTCTTCTAAAGTCGGTCTTGGTGCCCATTTATTTCAAGAAGCCATAGAAAATGACACTACCCTTCAGAAAACCATTGCTTTTGCTAGCCGAGTGCTAACAAAATCTGAAAAAAATTATTCCGTTACTGAATTAGAAGCTTTAGCTATCGTTTGGGCATTTAACAAATTCCGTTTCTTTCTTTATGGTAAGCACGTAAAAGTATACAGTGATCATCGTGCATTACAATTTCTTATGTCTTCAAAATTAAATCATGACAGGTTAAAACGTTGGGCATTGTTTCTGCAACAATTCCACTTCACAATAGTCTACATTCCCGGCAAGGAGAACATTGTTGCGGAGGCACTGTCACGCGCACCGGCTGGGCTTGAGAAAAGTAACACAGAAAGCAACCTCGAGAAAAATTTCAGTATTCTTTACATTCAGAAAGTCACCTTCGTAAACTTCATCGCCACATCTTTAAAGGACATTGCTCATGAACAAGATAAAGATCCGATTTGGAAAGACATCAAAAGTAAATGGCATGATAAGACACACACACAGATTCGGCATTATTATCTGGGTAGAAACAACATACTGTTCAAATGATGCTCTGTTGATGACAAGCTATGGGTACTTTGCATTCCAGACGATTTTGTTAATAAGCTCATTTGGTACATTCATTTCAGCTATGCACATTTTGGACCACGAAAATGTTATCATATTCTTCGAACGACTTGTTATTTTAACAATATGGAAAAGAGAATTCGAAGAGTCTTGTCTATTTGTAAACTTTGTCAAAAGGCGAAACCATCTACTGTCTCGCATCGTGCTCCATTGTATCCTATCATTCTTACTAAATTAAAAGAATTTGCTGCTTTTGATCTCTTGGGACCGCTTGTTAGAACATCTAATGGATTTTCGTACGTTCTAGTCGCTGTTGCACTTATTCAAAATTTGTTTCTTTCGCTCCGTTACGTAAAGCCACTGGACGGTCTGTATCAATCGCCTTTGTTAAAAATTTCTTACGTGAAGTTGGACACGTTAGTAAAGTCATTTCAGATAACGGACCGTAATTCAGATCTGCTGTTTGGTCACGCATGCTTCGTAACCATAAAATCAAATCTGTTTTTATTTCATTGTACTCACCACATTGTAACCCGTCTGAACGGATTATGAAAGAAATCAATAAGCTTTGCAGACTTTATAGTCACAGAAAGCATCAGCATTGGGACAGATATTTACACTTATTTCAAAACGTGCTGAATGAAATGCCTCATGACTCCACTGCTTTACCACCTGTTCTTGTACTGAAGAATAAAGAACCACCGAACAGAATCAGAGAGCTTGTACCTTTTCCGAATACGCGTGAACTTCGACACAAAGACATTATTGACTTGGCTATTAAAAATATAAATTCTGCTGCAGACAAAAGGAGAAAATTACACGGTATAGCAAATGCAAAGAAATTATATATTGGTCAGAAAGTTCTCATTAAAGCTCATTCATTGTCATATAAGAAGAAACACTTGAGTCACAAGTTCTTTCTAGTTCACAACGGACCTTACAGAATCGGACGTATACCACATGATAATTGCGTTGAAGTTGAAACTCTGCGTACTAGAAAGAGTAAAGGTTTACACCAAATTTCACATGTAAAACCGTTTATTGAAATATAAATTGCTTTTTAACTTTGTCTTTGCCATAAAACATTTCACTTCACATTTCTAGTATGCTTTGTCACACTGAGAAACTGTTAACATGCAACAATGTTTTGAAGTTAACTATACAGTATAGAACCTAGGGAACATTTTTAAACAGAAGTTACGAATGCATTGTTATAGTGAACAGACGACTCAGTGTTGTTATTTGTACATTCTTGCTTGTTAGTTGCACGATTACGTAACGACTATGAGGCTTACATACTTAGAACATATACTGTTAATGAGGTTTTAATGCAACATTTTGATTCAGTTGAAAAGACATTCTTTATTTGAAGTATTTTCTGTGAGATTAAACATGACTTAGCGTTTGGTTTCTTTGATAGCTAAACGATTATATCACGACGCTACTAATGTGTGACACAATTTACATTGTGCTTTTGCGGTGTATCTGTTTTATATCTGCACAGTTTTTCTGAATTATTCTGGAAAGTAAAACATATTTTAGTGGTAACTTTTGTGGTATAGATACAATTAGACAGCCTTTTCCATAGCACAGCAATACGTTACAGCACAGTACTTTCTTCAACACGGCAATAAGCGTAATAACTAAGATATTTATACGCAAAGCAATTCACTTCGTTTATTACGAGGTAAGTACATTGACTTCAGCAGAACTTTGCTTACAGAGGACGATAACTACGACATTTCCACATAATTTTCTTACAACAAGACGCACAGTTTATCGCTACAGTACACGTATTTGGGTGATTAATTTTGTACTTAAAACATTTATTTTTAAAGATATTTGAAGTACAATGATACAAAGGTTTTCCGTGATACATTTCATTCCATTACTGTAATCTGTAACACCTGAGGATATAATTACATTAATCCTCAGGGGGGTACACGCTTACTTTGTGTATCATGTGTTTGGCAAGCACAAGGAGCCCTAGCTAATATGGTATTTGCTTATACAACTTTACACATCGGTACCATATTTCTGTAACACATAAATTACACAGCTATCTGATCATTTAACTGAGAGATAAACATTTTTTTTACTACATCATCAGTGACACATGTTTACGCAATAACACAGTTGGATGATTTAACACCTATGAAATTGTATTTTGTCTGTACTTTGTGAACTGTTCATATTTTTTTTTGGAACCATTGTGATACTATGAGATCTTTGAATGATGTGTTTGGTATGGGGTCATGATTTTTAAAGTACGTTTGAGGTAGATGACACTTTTTAAATGAGCAGAGAATTTTTTTTAGGTTTTGACGTTTTTGAGAATTTGACTGCGGTGTTATGATGTTATTATTACGACGCCGATGTGAATTATGCTGTTGCGGTATGTTTATGATCAATAACCTGATGCTATATGAGTTATTTTATTATGCTACGTATCTGTTATGATGAAATATTGAAGAAGTGTCGACGAATAAGGTAAGGAATAATGAGTAGTGGTTAGGGACTCTGGTTTGTGAAAAAGGTTGTTGGAAACCAAGAATCGTACTTTAAGAGTTATGAAATGTATGTAAGTGCGTGAATGTATTACAATGCCGACGAAAATTTTTTGGACACTGTTGTTTTTATAGGATTTTATTTTCTACACGTTTGTAACGCAAATTCTCAACATGTGAAAATATTTTTACATGAGACTGCCACTGTAGCGGAAACTGGTGTAGTAAATATTTCGACAAGACAGTTAAGTGACCACCTGCACGTAATGCGTCGTGGGCACCCAGCTGCGCGACAACCATTTGACAAAAAGAGAGCCATTAGTGTGTGCCTTTCAGAGACAAAGGTAAAAAAAAGAAAAGAGGCCATTATCCTCCCTATTGACATTCATTCCTTTGTAAAAAGCATCGCAAATACGACACGCTCAAACTTGAAAACATATGATTATACTGTGGAGCTCTTAATTTATGATATTTACTAAAATGCCTAATGAAACGATTAGAAACATTACAAGGCTATTGTCTTGCTAGTTGAGAGAAATGCCATATGGATTGCTTTATATGTTTATTTACTCATTTTGTTTAATATCTAGTTTCTATCTGCACTGCAGCATTGGTTAAAATACAATTTTATAGATGTACTAATATAGTTATTTTATGCCTACAGATGCAGTAAATAATAACTTTACGATATACTTAAGAAAAAAAACGAAGGAGCACAAAAAGACTTCCCTTCACAGGAACTGCATACATAATTTTCTTTTCAAGTACTTGGTAATTTTTATGGTAGGATAACTTCTTGTGGTGCACCACTTTAATGACATAGATATTAATATGTGAATAGACATTTCCCTTTTCTGCATTGTTGTCTTTACTGTAATATTTTTTTCTGCTTGAGCTTTGTCATGTTTAGTTATAAGCTATAGCATTTGCTGCTGCTGTGTGCCAGGTGTAATGTTACTGAATTTGACTTTGTATTACTCTGTTAAGCCAGTTTTACTAGGGATTTGTTTCTCTTGTTTGCTGCACAGCGCCTTATATTAGTTGTAATATTGCAATTGCTTTACCAATTTCCATTTTTTTGGGACATTGCTGTTTGTATTAATTTGTTTTGTGCTGCTGCTTTGCCTCGTCCCTTAGTTTAGCATCTGAGCTCAGTAGATTTAAGTTAGCTTAAGAGGGGGTAGACTATATAAGAATCTGTTGTTGTTGTCTTCAGTCCTGAGACTGATTTGATGCAGCTCTCCATGCTACTCTATCCTAACTATGATGAATTGGAAGAAAAGCATTGAGAAGCTATAAGAAAATGGTTTGGCAAAAAAGTAGTGTATAGTGGAGAAAAACTATTTTTGAAAGAGGATGTGAGCATAATACAGAAAGCAGGCTTCGATATGACTTTTTGGAAATAATGAAGAATGAAGGGAGATCTCTGAGAAGTAAAGAAAGTTTTGTTTGCAAAATACTGCAGTAAAACAAACCCTGTCCTTTCTTTGTGTTATCCCACTATGTGTTTGTGTACCCTTGTGTATTTGTTTTCTTCCTGTCTCTGTGTACTGTTTCATAGAATTTTTTCTCTTATAATACTAAGCTACATTCACTATGATGAGGAATACTGTTATCCTCAAATATAATTTGCATTAATAAGATGTTATATACCTTGTAAAGATGTTTACACATTATTTATTCTGTTTTGTTCTAATGCTCATGTGTGAAGTTGATGTTTCAAAAGTTATTCTGATCTTTTATGTATGTACTTATAATTTTTGTAACACTGATGTATGTGCTATTTCGATTCTTTTGTAAAGCCTGTACTACTGCAAATGTTATCTGTATTGTTATGTTCTTTAAAGACGTATTTTGTACCTTTGTTATTGTATTCTTATGTTATAAAATTGTAATTGACACCAGTTAATCAAATTAAGTAAATAGTAAATTACATTTCACTGCACACGTTTCTGTTGGTCATAGTATATGTACAATATGTGGAAGTAGGGACTTATAGTGATTGTACGTGTGTTAATAATTCAGTAAGGGACTGGATAACAGCATTGCTGGTTCTAAGGACATTTCAAAAACAATTTTTGTGAGTGCACAAGTGGTGGTTATGGACTTGCTATGTTATCCGCAAGACTCTTCAATGGTGATTGTGCGCCTGCACAGTCAAACAGATGGCTGCTGGCCATCTCTACAAGGACTACAGTGGGTCTACACCTTTGATGACCCACCAATACCATTATTTCTACAAGGACTACAGTGGGTCTACACCTTTGATGACCCACCAATACCATTATTTCTACAAGGTCTACAGTGGGTCTATATCTCTGGTGACCCACCATTACCGTAATCTCTACCAGGAATACAAGGGGTCTACTCTGTGATGACCTACCTACCAATAATCTTCAAAACTTCGACTGACTCTGCTGTGGGTTTGCTCTGTTGTGGCCCATTACCTGTCTGCATGTCAAGAGTCAGCACTGTCTTTTCGTTGGAAGGACAACATTACTTCTTCAAGACTGCATGGAAATCCACTACTTCCGTGTGCATTTCCTTTTACTACTCAGACTTTGAGAAAAACACTGCAATTTTACTTTGATGAATGATCAGGACTGTCTTTATGGACTGTGAGAAAATTTTAGCTTTTGACCAACATTGTATCGATAAGTGTGTGCATTTCATTTCTTTGTCATTGTAATTATGAAAACATTTTTCAAATCTGTATTGGCCACTGCCCAAAACAATTTGTAAATTTTTTTGTGGGGAGCATGGGGGCTATGTAAGTAGGCTGTTTAGGTTTTTTTATTGGTAACGCCGCCGCCACGTAGCGCACTGTATAAATATCACTGGCTGTGCCGTGTGCAGTCTGTGGCTGGTTTGCATTGTTGTCTGCCATTGTAGTTTTGAGCAGCGGCAGCTGGATGCTAACAGCGCGTAGCATTGCGCAGTTGGAGTAGAGCCGCCAGCAGTGGTGGACGTGGAGAGAGAGATGGCGGAGTTTTGTAATTTGTAAGACTGGATGTCATGAACTATCATATATATTTTGACTATTAAGGTAAATACACTGTTTGTTCTCTATTAAAATCTTTCATTTGCTAACTATACCTATCAGTAGTTAATGCCTTCCGTAGTTTGAATCTTTTATTTAGCTGGCAGCAGTGATGCTCGCTGAATTGCAGTAGTTCGAGTAACGAAGATTTTTTGTGAGGTAAGTGATTTGTGAAAGGTATAGGTTAATGTTAGTCAGGGCCATTCTTTTGAAGGGATTATTGAAAGTCAGATTGCGTTGTGCTAAAAATATTGTGTGTCAGTTTAAGCACAGTGTTGTATAAATTTTTCTAAGGGGACGTTTCAGTACCATCTTCATATATAGTAAAGGCTAACCAGTCATTGACATTATTCTTCTTTACTGGATACACAAGCACTGCCCCAACTCTTACGGGACTCGGTAAAATTATCTGCCACTAGTAGTGAGTGTAATGGGCAGGGGCACTACGAATGTAGTGTGTGGACGTTAAGTTGGGAATGTGGGTCTCACTGGGAGCGTGCAAGGGATAAATCCCTGCAGTCGCAGTGTCCTCTGTGCCCTCGGTGGCTCAGATGGATAGAGCATCTTCCATGTAAGCAGGAGATCGCGGGTTCAAGTCCCGGTCGGGGCACACATTTTCAACTGTCCCCATTGATTTAGACAGCTTATGGTCTTGATTTAATTGTCATAAGTATTTCTGGTCAGAAGAGTATAGAGTAATATCTACAGCAGCACAGAATGGTATCACGGGAGTAGGATTCATTATGAATAGGTAGGTAGGGCAGAGAGTGTGTTAGTGTTCAATGATCGCGTTATTCTTATCAGAGTGGACAGCAAACCAACACCGACAACGATAGTTGAGGTATATTTGATGACGTCGCAAGCTGAAGATGAAGAGATTGAGAAAGTTTATGAGAATATTGAAAGGGTATTACAGTATGTAAAGGGAGATGAAACATCTAATAGTCATGGGGGACTGGACTGCGGTTGTAGGGGGAGGAGTAGAAGAAATGGTTACAGGAGAATATGGGCTTGGGACAAAGAATGATGGAAGAAAAAAAACTAATTGAGTTCTGCCATAAATTTCATACGGTAATAGCCAATACTCTGTTCGAGAACTATAAGAGGAGGAGGTATACTTGGAAAAGGCCGGAAGGTATGGGAAGATTTCAGTTGGATTACACCATAGTCGGGCAGAGATTCCGAAGTCAGATATGGGATTGTAAGGCGTACCCAGAATCAGAGATAGACCCAGATCACAACTGAGTAGTGACGAAGAAAAAGCTGATGTTTAAGAGACAAGACAGGAAAAATCAATGCACAAAGGAGTGGAGCACGTAACTACTAAGGAATGAAGATATACGCTTCAAGTTCTCTAAGACTATAGAGTGCGATAATGAATAGTTCAATATGCGGTTCAGTTGAAGAGGAATGGACGTCTCTAAAAAGTGTAATCACAGAACTTGGAAAGGAAACCGCAGGTACAATGAAGGGAACTGCAATGAATCCAACAAATACTTCAGCTGATCGATGAAACAACGAAATACTAAATGTTCAGGAAAATTCAGGAATACAGAAACGATGTGCAGGGAATCTAAGGCGAAAGGTCTGGGGCAAAAAGGAGAGATCGGAAAGGAGGAAATAATATATTTAAGGCCTCTATGAAGGGGAAGACGTGTCTGATGACACCATAGAAGAAGAAGTGGTCGATATAGAAAGGACAGGGGATTGTTGTTGTTGTGGTCTTCAGTCCTGAGACTGGTTTGATGCAGCTCCCGATGCTATGCTACCCTGTGCAAGCTCCTACATCTCTCAGTACCTATTGCAACGTACATCCTTCTGAATTTGCTTAGTGTATTTATCTCGTGGTCTCCCTCTACGATTTTTACCCTGCACACTGCCCTCCAATGCTAAATTGCTGATCCCTTGATGCCTCAGAACATGTCCTACCAACCGATCCCTTCTGCTAGGCAAGTTGTGCCACAAATTTCTCTTCTCCCCAATCCTGTTCTATACCTCCTCATTAGTTACGTGATCTACCCATCTAATCTTCAACATTCTTCTGTAGCACCACATTTCGAAAGCTTCTTGTCCAAACTATTTATCATCCATGTTTGATTTCCGTACATGGCTACGCTCCATACAAATACTTTCAGAAACGACTTCCTTACACTTAAACCTATACTCGATGTTAACAAATTTCTCTTCTTCATAAACGTTTTCCTCGCCATTGCCAGTCTACATTTTATATCCTACGTAATAAATTCAGATTTTAAAGACCTCTGGACGGATTCAGATCAAATGAAGCAGAAGTTATAGATGAAATTCTATCGCAATTTTAAAGTCATTGAACTCATTGGAGGAAGTCGCAACAAACTGACTATTCATGTTGATGTGTAGAATGTAAGAGACTGGTAGTATACCATCAGACCTTCGAAGAAACATCATACATACCATTCCGAAGATATGAAAAATTGAAACACGCTAGAACTATCACACAATCAGCTACACAGCTCATGCATTCATGTTGCTGACAAGAATAATACACAGAACAATCGAAATCAAAACAGGTTTTGTTATATGAGGAGTCTGGTCTCAGGAAAAGTGAAGACACCAGAGAGTCAGCTCTAACGCGATTGGTAACTAAAGAAAATCCATGACACGTTGATAAGATTCGTTGACGTGGAGAAAGCGTTCGACATTGTCAAATGCTTCAAGATGTTTAAAATTACGAGAAAAACACTGGTAAGCTACAGGGAAAGACGGGCAATAGAAAATATGTACGAGTGCCAAGAGGGAACAATAAGAGTAGAAGACCAAGAATGTCGTCCTCCAAATAAAAAAGAGTTTAAGACAGTGGTCAAGGCTTTCGCCTCTATCGTCAGTCTGTACCTCTAAGAAGCAAAGAAGGAAATAAAAGAAAGGTTCAACAGTTGAATTAAAGTTCAAGGTGAAAGGATATCAGTGATAAGATTCGATGATGATATTCCTACCCTTAGTGAAAGTGAAGAAGAATTACATCCTTTGCTGAACGGAATGAACAGTCTAATGTGCACACACTATGGATTTAGAGTAAATTGAAGAATGACAAATGTCATGAGAAGTAGCAGAAATGAGAGCAGTGGGAACCTTAACATTGAAATTGGTATAATGAAGTACGAGAAGTTAAGAAATTCTTCTATCTAGGCAGCAAAATAACCCATGATCGGCGGAGCAAGAAGGACGTGAAAAGCAGATTAGCATTGGCAAAACAGGTATTACTAGCCAAGAGAAACCTACTAATATCAGACATAGGCCTTAATTTGAGGAAGACATTTATGAGAAGGAACGTTTCGAGCACAGCAGTGATACTTGGGCTGTGAGAAAACAGGCAAAGAAGAGTATCGAAGCACTGAGATTTATTTTGCGGAAGAATGTTGAAAATTTGATGGGCCGATAAGTTATGAGGAGGTTCTCCGCAGAATCGACGAGCAAAAGAATATATGAAGAAGAGTGACAACAAGAAAGGACAGTATGGCAGAGCATGTTTTAAGACATGAGGAAATAACTTCCGTGGTACAAGAGGGAAATGTAGAGGGTAAAGACTGTGGAGGATGACAGAGATTTATATACACACAACAAATAACTGAGAACTTAGTCTGCAAATGCTACTCAGAGGTGAAGAGGTTGGCAAATGAGGGAAATAGAAGCACCAGAGAGGAGATTCTGTTGTTGAGGTTGATAATGGAAGCAAGGCTAAAGTAAAATAGACACCTTCATAACATTTGTCGACCTGGGAGAAGTGTTCTACGGTGTAAAATGGTGGAAGATGTTCGACATTCGGCGAAAAGCAGTGATGAGCTGTACGTATAAGGAAAGAACATTAATATAAAATATGTACAAGAACCAACGGGGAGGGAGGGGGGGAAGGAAATAAGACAGGGGACCAAGAATGAACTGGTCGGATTAAAAAGGGTGTAAGACAAGGATGTAGTCTTTTGCCTGCACTTTTCAATCTATGCATCGATGAAGCAACGTAAAATAAAAGTTGAAGAGTGAAATTAAAATACAGGGTGGAAGGGTAGCAATGATATTGCTATCTTTAGTGAAAGTGAAGAAGAGTTACAGAAACTGTTGAATGGAGTGAAGAGTCTAATGGATACAGAATATGGACTGCGAGTGAAACGAAGAAAGATGAAAGAAGTTAGACGTAGAAAGAAAGACAACAGGGAGAAACGTAACATAATGATTGCTGATAATGAAGAAGAAGAAGTTAAAGAATTATTCTACCTAGGTGGCAAAATAACCATCATGGATGGAGCAGTGAGGACATAGAAAGCAGTCTAGCAATGGCGATAAAGCATTTCTGACGAAGGGTAGTCTACTAGTATCAAACATAGGCCTAAACTGGAAGAAGAAATTTGCAGCACAGCATTAGACTGTGGTAAAACCGGAACAAAAGAAGATAGAAGCATTTGAGATGTGGCACTATGAAAGAATAGTGAAGAGCAGGTGACTGATAAAATAAGGAACATGTATGTTCTCCACAGAATCGGCGATGAAAGGAACTATGGGGCAGAATGACAGGACATCTGTTAAGGCATCAGAGAATAACTTGCATGGTACTAGAGGAAGCTGTAGAGGTTAAAACCTGAAAAACAGAAATTGGAATGGAACCAGAAAATAGTTGAGGATGTAAGTTGCAATTGCTACTCTGAGATGAAGAGGTTGGCACAGAAAACGAATTCGTTGCGGGCCGAATCAAACCTGCCAGAAGACAGATGACACAAAAAAAGTAACTTAAATTGCCGAATAACTTGGAGATATGGTACAGATAAAACAAGGGGAAGTATCTAGACAGGACCGAGGAATTTGAGACGTATGCTGGCAGAGGAAAAGACCGTGATAAGTCTCTTAACGAAGAGAAAGGAATGTCCCTGCAAAAGGTTTCTTTAATGCATTCGATGACTTGGTCTGGTAGGCGTAAAATGTCTCATGATTTACCTCGTTCCGCTAACACCAGTACGTTTATGATGTTCGCTGGCCATGAAGGAAAATAGTCTGTGCTGACTGCTGCCTGAGACATCCCTGAACAAACTACGGCATCGCTAGTTGCTCTGCCTGCTATTGTATGTGTTGTATTGCCCTCTACAGCTACTCACTTTTGTTGAGGTATTAGCACCTACCTCCTCCATTAATTTGTAGTAATTGTTTCGCTAAAGCTGTAGCTATTCTTGTAACTTAATAAACTCCGCCCCCACCCTTTTTTTTAGCCGACCGGGTGGCAGAGCGGTTCTAGGCGCTACAGTCTGGAACCGCGCGATCGCTACGGTCGCAGGTTCGAATCCTGCCTCGGGCATGGATGTGTGTGATGTCCTTAGGTTAGTTAGGTTTAAGTAGTTCTAAGTTCCAGGAGACTGATGATCTCAGAAGTTAAGTCCCATAGCGCTCAGAGGCATTTGAACCTTTTTGAACCCCTCTTTTTTCATCTTCGGCATGAGTCCACAGTGCACATTTCTTAAACTGTATGCAAATTCGTAAAGTTGTTTTTTGGCCTTAGGAGGATTCAAGCTATGCAAATTAGATATGTCTGCTGATTTTGCGCTGTCTTTCAAAGTATATAAACAAGAACGAAAGTATACGTAGCACAAAGCATTGTAAAGTTGTTCATTGTATATTTTTTAAAATATGTTTTTATGTGAAGCTTCATACAAGCCGAAATGTGTTACACTAACGTGTGATTTAATTCTTAATTTTCATGAAATACTTTTATTTTACTTTATGATGAAGAAATCGCTTGTGCAGTGGTTTAATGTTGCCTACTCGTCGATCATTTTTTCCCACACCACATCCTTGTATTTACGTTATTTTTATGTAACTGTTAATTGTTGACAAACTGCAATTTGAGGCGCCAGGTATGTACATACGTTTTGTTATTACTAAAAACTAGTACAACGTTTGAGTGAAGTGTTTGCAATATCTAGTTTAGGGGATTTTTTACTGTTGTGGCGTATTTTCGTATTCTAATGTAGACCTGAAGATCATTTGCTGTGCAAATTGAAAGCAGTAGTCGGTAATAGAAAGAAGTGTTCCAGACTGTGTTTGTTAAGACAGAACCTTAATTTCTTCTTAAATACGAAGTTCTGTTGGGTAAATCGCAGATAACAGGATAATTTCTTTCACAGTCATATATCCAAAATGGAGAAGGGAATAGAGAAACAATCCTACGCAAGGTTAGAGCCAAGGTGCTCTACTCAAATTTCTCTGTAGAAAGCTGTGATCGACACTAAATTATGAAGGATGTTAGATGTAGCGGTATGGTTTCCTGGTACAATTTGTCACTAGGACACACAGATTCTGGTCCGTACAGTTGGACGAAAACTATGTCACAGAAAAATAGTGGGTGATATGTCATCAAAAATGAGGCCAAAGCGTCGGTGGAAATCCAGTTTCCGTACTCGGCAACCTTTCAGGTAATGACGACACGTGTGCGTCCTTTTCCAGGAGAGCGTGCGCAGTTAATTAAAATCTGAGCGCCATCCGACGCGTGTCAGTGACAATAGCGCGGACGAGGCCGGCGGGACAATATTGGACGCACAATGAGGCTATTACTGCAGCCGCTTTTCAACGTAAAACACCGGACAACCGTCTGCCCGCACGCGCCAGCGCCGAGTGCTATGCACTCGGTCCGTCATTTGAACTCGTCTCTCTGAAGAGTGAGAGTCTGTGCGACAGGAAGCCGACAGCTGTATTACGCATCTTATTACACAAATGTCAACGGCTATAAAGGATGTAATGCCACTCATTCTTCTGTGTGATTTTTAGCGACAAATTTCAGTTATTATGATACAAACTTATATCTTTTAACTCGAGAGCAGTTTCTTTGTATTTAACAATGATGTCCTTCTCTTTTCCTTGTGTTCATCCCTTAAAAGCGGCATTATTTTCTTTTATAATTTCAGAAAGAGTATGCATACAGCTTTAGTCAAACACAAGGACTGTCGTTTGAAAATTATATGTGCCCTTTGTCTGATCACAGCGTCACCTTCTGATGATTAATTTTATATGGATTTTGAGAAACACAGAACTCAAACAGCACAAATAAAAATGGCTCTGAGCACTATGCGACTTAACTTCTGAGGACATCAGTCGCCTAGAACTTAGAAGTAATTAAACCTAACTAACCTAAGGACATCACACACAACCATGCCCGACGCAGGATTCGAACCTGCGACCGGAGTGGTCGCTCGGTTCCAGACTGCAGCGCCTAGAACCGCACGGCCACTCCGGCCAGCAGCACAAATATGGCACTAACAGACAAACAGACAAGACAGCCTTTGAAACTACCTGGCAGATTAAAACTGTGTGCCTGACCGAGACTCGAACTCGGGACCTTTTGCCTTTCGCGGGCAAGTGCTATACCAACTGAGCTACCGAAGCACGACTCACGCCCGGTACTCACAGCTTTACTTCTGCCAGTACCTCGTCTCCTACCTTCCAAACTTTACAGAAGCTCTCCTGCGAACTATGCAGAACTAGCACTCCTGAAAGAAAGGATATTGCGGAGACATGGCTTAGCCACAGCCTGGGGGATGTTTCAAGTATGAGATTTTTCACTCTGCAGCGGAGTGTGCGCTGATATGATAGTTCTGCATGGTTTGTAGGAGAGCTTCTGTAAAGTTTGGAAGGTAGGAGACGAGGTACTGGCAGAAGTAAAGCTGTGAGTACCGGGCGTGAGTCGTGCTTCGGTAGCTCAGTTGGTAGAGCACTAGCCCGCGAAAGGCAAAAGGTCCCGAGTTCGAGTCTCGGTCGGGCACACAGTTTTAATCTGCCAGGAAGTTTCATATCAGCGCACACTCCGCTGCAGAGTGAAAAATCTCATTCTGGAAACATCCCCCAGGCTGTGGCTAAGCCATGTCTCCGCAATATCCTTTCTTTCAGGAGCGCTAGTTCTGCATGGTTCGCAGGAGAGCTTCTGTAAAGTTTGGAAGGTAGGAGACGAGGTACTGGCAGAAGTAAAGCTGTGAGTACCGGGCGTGAGTCGTGCTTCGGTAGCTCAGTTGGTAGAGCACTTGCCCGCGAAAGGCAAAAGGTCCCGAGTTCGAGTCTCGGTCGGGCACACAGTTTTAATCTGCCAGGAAGTTTCTTATCAGCGCACACTGCGCTGCAGAGTGAAAAATCTCAAGACAGCCTTTATTCAGTGATGTTGTTTCATATATAAATTCTCTCAGAAGATAACTAACTTTGCTGTAATAATATGGTATTAGCCTTCTCAGGATTCCATTTCGCTTACGAGGGGTGTCCAGAAAGGAAGTTCCGATCGGTCGCGAAATGAAAACGACAATCAAAGTCCGTTAAAGCTTTGCACAGATGTGTTGGGCAGTGTCTCTAATATGATCCTAAATAGCATCACCACGCTCTTATCATTCCTGAGCTCACTGTGAGCGCGTAAATATCTCTAGAAAATAGTGTCCCACGCCAAGTACGAGGGCCTGGTAGAAATTCCGTCTGAAGCAATACAGCCTACATTAATGCGGTTTCTTCTTCAAGTCAATTCTCAGCCGCTTTCTGCAGGGTCACTGAAGAGGCTCCTGCATCGTCTTCAATTGGAAATGTATGATTACCCACAATACAGCCCGTTATTGTCTCCCTGTGAGTTTCATCTCTGGTTACATGAACGGCTGGCTATGAAGACAACATTTTGGCACAGACAAGGAGCTGCAGGCCAGCGTAGAGAATTGGCAGAAACCACTGGCGGCTGCCTTCTATGATGAGGGTATTGGAAAGTTGGTACAACGCTATGCCGGATGTCTAAGTCGGAACGGCGACTACGTAGAGAAGTAGTTGGAAGGTGTAGCTAACTGTTACAAATAAAACATTTCTTATTTTCACTGTTGCTTACTTTTCGCGGTCAATAGAAACTTACTTTCTGGAAAGCCCTCGCATTTAGTGTTAGCGAGATCGTGATTTAATGTTTATCAGTAAATTAAGTCGTTTGTAAAGAGAGTTGAACCTAGTACCCCTAATCAACTGGTTCAAATGGCTCTAGGCACTATTGGACTTGACATCTGATGTCATCAGTCCACTAGACTTGGAACTACTTAAACCTAACTAACCTAAGGACATCACATACATCTATGGCCGAGGCAGGATTCGAACCTGCGACTGCAGCAGCACCAAGGTTCCGGACTGAAGCGCCTATAACCGCTCTGCCGGCGTACCCCTAATCTTCCCAGATAAAATACAAGGAGGTGGTAAAAGTTATGGCATAGATATATGAACGTATGCATATGGCGTTAGTATCCAGTATACAGTCTATAAAAACGCAGCGCTGTCTCAGAGCTGCTATTTGTACACTGGTGCTTCACGTAAAAAGATTTGCGATGTGATTAAGGTCGCACGACGGGAATTGACATCATTTGAAGGCGGAATGATAGTTGGAGCTAGACGCATAAGATGCTGTCAGTGCTAAAACACTAGCAAAACTGGGTGAAATAACCGCAGAAACAATTTTGGACGTGGGACGAACGTATCCTTAGGATAGTGTGCCGAGATTTGACGTCAATGTGCTATGGCAGCAGACGACAGACGCGAGTGCCTTTGCTAACAGCAAGTCGTCGCCTACAGCGCCTCTCCTGGGCTCGTGACTATATCGGTTGAATCCTAGATGACTGGAAAACAGTGACCTGGTCAGAAGACACCCGATTTCAGTTGATGAGAGCTGGGGTTCTGGTGTGGCGTATACCCCCAAAGGCCTAGTACAAGCTGAGATGGATCCATAATTGTGTGGACTGTATTTACATGGAATTGACTGGGTCACCTGTATAATCGGCTTCTTGGAGACCATTTGCAGTCGTTAGTGGAGTTCATGTACCCAAACAACGATGGAATTCTGACAGTGCGCCATATCACCAGGGCACAACTGCTCGCGATTGGTTTGAATAACATTCTGGACATTTCGAACCAATGATTTGGCCACCCAAATCACCAAAGATAAAACCAATCCGACATTTATGGCACATAATCGTGTTCAAAATCCTCCACCGGCAACACTTTAACAATTATGGTCGGCCGTAGAGGAAGCATGGCTCAACATTTCTGCTGGGGTCTTCTAAGATACACTCCTGGAAATGGAAAAAAGAACACATTGACACCGGTGTGTCAGACCCACCATACTTGCTCCGGACACTGCGAGAGGGCTGTACAAGCAATGATCACACGCACGGCACAGCGGACACACCAGGAACCGCGGTGTTGGCCGTCGAATGGCGCTAGCTGCGCAGCGTTTGTGCACCGCCGCCGTCAGTGTCAGCCAGTTTGCCGTGGCATACGGAGCTCCATCGCAGTCATTAACACTGGTAGCATGCCGCGACGGCGTGGACGTGAACCATATGTGCAGTTGACGGACTTTGAGCGAGGGCGTATAGTGGGCATGCGGGAGGCCGGGTGGACGTACCGCCGAATTGCTCAACAAGTGGGGCGTGAGGTCTCCTCAGTACATCGATGTTGTCGCCAGTGGTCGGCGGAAGGTGCACGTGCCCGTCGACCTGGAACCGGACCGCAGCGACGCACGGATGCACGCCAAGACAGTAGGATCCTACGCAGTGCCGCAGGGGACCGCACCGCCACTTCCCAGCAAATTAGGGACACTGTTGCTCCTGGAGTATCGGCGAGGACCATTCGCAACCGTCTCAATGAAGCTGGGCTACGGTCCCGCACACCGTTAGGCCGTCTTCCGCTCACGCCCCAACATCGTGCAGCCCGCCTCCAGTGGTGTCGCGACAGGCGTGAATGGAGGGACGAATAGAGACGTGTCGTCTTCAGCGATGAGAGCCGCTTCTCCCTTGGTGCCAATGATGGTCGTATGAGTGTTTGGCGCCGTGCAGGTGAGCGCCACAATCAGGACTGCATACGACCGAGGCACACAGGGCCAACACCCGGCATCGTGGTGTGGGGAGCGATCTCCTACACTGGCCGTACACCTCTGGTGATCGTCGAGGGGACACTGAATAGTGCACAGTACATCCAAACCGTCATCGAACCCATCGTTCTACCATTCCTAGACCGGCAAGGGAACTTGCTGTTCCAACAGGACAATCCACATCCGCATGTATCCCGTGCCACCCAACGTGCTCTAGAAGGTTAAGTCAACTACCCTGGCCAGCAAGATCTCCGAATCTGTCCCCCATTGAGCATGTTTGGGACTGGATGAAGCGTCGTCTCACGCGGTCTGCACGTCCAGCACGAACCCTGGTCCAACTGAGGCGCCAGGTGGAAATGGCATGGCAAGCCGTTCCACAGGACTACATCCGGCATCTCTACGATCGTCTCCATGGGAGAATAGCAACCTGCATTGCTCCGAAAGGTGGATATACACTGTACTAGTGCCGACATTGTGCATGCTCTGTTGCCTGTGTCTATGTGCCTGTGGTTCTGTCAGTGTGATCAGGTGATGTATCTGACCCCAGGAATGTGTCAATAAAGTTTCCCCTTCCTGGGACAATGAATTCACGGTGTTCTTATTTCAATTTCCAGGAGTGTATTTGAGTCCATGCCATTTCCAGAATCTGCATTACGCCCTGACAAAAGGAGGTCCGTCATTATTTTAAGAAGTATCCCATGAGTTTTTTAAACTCAGAGTAAATTTTTAACGACAAAGTCATTCATCATTATTCATCTAAAATCTAGTTCTGATTCTCCTACTGAAATCTTTCGATTTCACAACTGAAACACATGTAATTATCGTATTTTTCGATGTGACTCGTACTACAAAATTTGTAAATATTGCTGCGGCTAGTACAAAATGCTTGTGTTCCCATACACACATTATCACATACCTGCCGCTTCTACGTGATTAAAACGAATGACCAGTTGTTGTCTAGTATAGTGTAGGCTCAGGAAAAAAAATGAAGAGCAGGGATTCAGCCAGAAGCCATGGAATCGGCACCAACTAATTACGGAAACATGTTGTCGTTGTTGTTGTCTTCAGTCCTGAGACTGGTTTGATGCAGCTCTCCATGCAGCTCTATCCTGTGCAAGCTTCTTCATCTCCTAGTACTTACTGGAGACATAGAAAAATCCTATAATAAGGTTATTATAAATCGAATTTCATGTTGAGAATCTGTCAGTTTATGAAGTCCACCGTTACTATCGCTTATTTTATGAAGCTATATTTCATCAACGAACATGTGCCGGTTTCGAATTCAGAAGGAGATGCGTTCTACAGCTCTTCTGTTTTATGACAACTTGTCCAATAAATCCCTCATTCATGTGACATAAAATTATATGATAATATGAACGACACCTAAGGCACAGGATGTTTTTGGACACACGACAGACTCTACAACCGTGTGAAGAGACTGGTCCGGAAAACGTTAAATCACGAATAGTGCTTCCTTAGACCAAAGGACTTAAAGAAGGGACTGCCATGAATTAACAATGGTAATTTCTTTAGCGATGGTTCACGTTCACTGTCGTGTTCACCGGGCACAGTAAAACAACTGCTCTATGCAGTCATTATGTAAGTCAGTCCCCTGAAAAATAAGAAAACAAAAGAAAGGCGTATTATTAATAGCAAATAATGAATTAACAATAACTTTGTTTTGTTTTGTATGTTCACTTTTATTGTATCTTACCTTATTTATCTAATTAGTGTCTTTCCTCTTAATGTATTATGAACCCACCAGCCATCAGTGACCGAGAAAACTATTTTAATGGCAAACAGAAAACATATTGATCTCCTCACAGTAATACAGAGTGCTTTCAATATCTAACTAGACAACTCATAGAGCTAAATATTCTGATTCATCCACGTCAAAGTTTGTACCGCTAGTGGCACAGATGACGTCCAGTCGGTATTCAGTTTCTCTACAAGCACCTTACGTAAACTCCACACAAATATGTTCAAACGCGTTTTGAATGCATGTCTTAAAGCTCTGTAGGTCTGCAACCTTCTCCTATACAAAACCTTCACAGAAGAAAGTCTATTGCAGTGAGGTCAGGTGATCTTACTATGCCGTCCAACCCACATATCCGGACACTTTACACCCAGAAATTGGCAGACGTTTGGCCTCAAATATTGTGGTGCTTCGTCGGTGCTGTAATATGACGTGTAGTTGCAGGTGTTGCACTTGCGGAACAGCAAACGCCTGCACCAAGTCGAAGTAGAGATAATTGTTGAAGATGGACTCGCTGAAGACGAAGGGACCTGTGGTGCAGTTATGCTTAAGTCATGACACATTGACCTCGGGACTGTATTTCAGTTCCATGTGTAACGTTAAGATACTCTCAAGACCATGTATATACCATTTGCTGGATACATGGGAAGTTAATCCATCAAGTAAATATATCTTCTCCATACCATATCTATAGTCACTGAAAACTGTTTGCACTGCCTTTGTCAGTCAGTTTTAGTGCCTAAAGCAGCTGCATCTTCTAGGCATAAAGGCATAACCGCGCCTGCAAGACTGTGTATGCTGTTAATCGTAGCGTTGACAATGCGCTCACTGCCGATCACATTTTATCACACTCCTTCCAAACGCCTGGAGTATTTTGTCTACGTTGACGTCTGAGGTAAATAGGCGGCCAGAATTCTGGTTACATGTTCCCATTAAATTCGAACTACTGTCTCAGGGTGAGGTTCCCTTCCGTATTGCGTCCGAAAGTTTCATTGCACTTGGGTATTGGAATTCGTCTCTATGAATCAGTCTACACTCTGATCTTACTTCTGTGATACCCATATTTTTCGTCAAATCTGCAGCACCTGGAAATACAGAACCAACTGTATGAGTTATCTTGTTCCATGTTGGAAACCAGTTTTTATTATCAAATATAGTCTTAAATGTATTGAAGTTGGGAGTTGGTTATTAATACCAAGTACAGTTTTAAATTTATTGAAGTCTGTAATACCTCCATTGGTGGCCACTTTGACTTACAGCGACAGCGGCCCAGCACAAGATGAGGTCGGAGCCCACAGAGTGGGCCCCAGTGACGCAATCCGCACAGGGGGTAGCCTGACTAGTGCTCCAGCTTCTCTTAAGAAAGGACACCTCGTGACGTGCCTGGCCGGTAACGAGAAACGTGCCGAAAACTCAGTGACCCATGCAGCCACTGCGACGAAGCACAGACACCAAAGTATCAAGAATGCATGCGTGAAGGCACATGAAACTGAATTAATGCAGAAGAAGTCAGTTCGCTGTAAAAACTATTTTTTGGACTGTGAGGAGATTGCTTATAAATCATGAAAGCCATCAATTTCTTAGACTAAGCACAAGCATGTGACTCTCCATACCTCAGGCAGATATAATAGCTGTTACAAATAATATTATGTAGCTGCCTTCATAGCAACTAAGGAACGCAGAAAAACATCGGCACAGTATGCGACCAACGCTGGGAACAGCCTTGACAGTAAAGACACCAACTTTCGTGTCATACACCAACCCACGTAAGATATAAATTTTCCACCACGCACTGGAAGGGGTAGTCATCAAACGGCGATCTCTCATTGGGCGGCACTAAAGTGTTAGCCCGCCAGTGACAACGCTGGGAGGTCGGAAAATTTCAAGGAGTCGTTGAGATTACTTGCGTGATGTACGAGAGGAGACTGTCGGCGAGAGAGTGTGGAAGCTAGAGAACATAGGAGCTCTTCCATCCATCGCCTACACCCGCCTCCCGACACCGTGTTATCGCTGCTTCGACTACGGCGACACACGGTGACAACGTAGCGACCGTAGCTAGGCGTGGCTGTCGACTTCACCACATTACGAATGACCACGAGGAATGGTGAAATAATTCATTCCCCACTTCCTCCTCTTAATAACTGAGTCATGTCCACGCCTAGTGAAATCGGTCCTGGGATTTGTAATTTTGTTTTTCTTTTGTGCAAAACACATGGAAATAAATGCCGTATATTCATGTTTTATCGTCTTACCGATCTGTTTCATTCTTACATGAATCTCCTTGTCTCATGGTATTTGCTGTGTGATTTGACGTTATTATTGATGTCATTTCTCCCACCTCACAGAAATTAAATTAGTTATCTGAACATCAGTTTTTGCAAGAGCTCAAAGAATTCTCAGTTCCCTACGTTTCTGGCGTACAACGTAGGGCAGAATGAGTACTAATCTGCACGTCAATGTAAGCAAGAGATCAAAAAATATGTCAATTCACTATACTTTTGGCCCCCAATGTGGGGCAATGTCATTGGTGATTTGCATGCTGTTTGATGTCACCGAGAATTGTGAAGGATTCACTATAAGTTAGAGGTTGCGAAAATAATTTATGGACAACCTGTTGGTCTCTGTATGTCGCTATATATTCAGAAAACAGAGTTATTGGTCATCTGCGATCTTCAGAAAAATACGAGTCGCCATCTACATATGGACCAAATATTTGATGGCACCGGTACCTCCCGAAACCAATTTCCCGAAGCGCAGTGAACGTTGTCTCCCTCCCACCCCTCACCCCTCCACCCCAGTTGAATGGGAAACCCCGCCGCCGACACCAAACGATGAAATTGTCCCAGTAACGGCAGCAGGGCACCGGGCGCGCTATTTCTGGCAACTGCACGTGGTTAGTGGGCCAGCACCGCCTCCGCCCAGCTACACTGCCAGCCAGCTTCCTATTGTGCTGCAGATTCGCCCCGGGCGTAACTTTTGTACGTTATCGAAAGTCTATTCCCGTACACCACACACCGTCACAGACTTTTCTCAGGGTATAGAGTTCCTGTCTCACCACATCGGTACATGTTCATACGAGTATTTTTCCAGGACGTGTTCAAATATAAAAGAGAGTGGATCACAAAGCGTGATTTTCACAATGTTCCATCCATGGATAAAGCTTGTCAACCGCTGCTCGACTTGTCATCGATCTGATTTCATTTATTCACATAGGAAAGTTTAATGCGAACTTGATTAATAGAACGACCAATTTTAATTTCAGTTTATGTATGTTCTATAACTGAGAGCCTCTCAATATGTGGCAATATACAATAACTTTATACTTTTTTGTATTCATGGGTATGGATCTGGAATCGTATATTATTTTTACGAAGATGGCCGCAAACTGTTTATTTTTGCCTTCATTACTCTTAAAGGCATGTATGACTTTACAGCTGTGCTGTTTTGACTATGTAACTCTCCCCCCACCTTCGATCTATCGATGGACAATCTGTCCTATCTTTTGATGGATAAACTGCACCGACGCCTTAAATGGACAACATGTCTTTGGTATTTGGATGGCTATCGCTTTTTCGAAGACATTTGAAGTACATGTAGGCTGCCTCAAAAACGCGCTGAAGTATGTTCAGGCCGTAGGGCTCTCACCGAATGAGAAAAAGTGCCACTTCATCGACCAAGGAATAAAAATGGCTCTGAGCACTATGCGACTTAAATTCTGAGGTCATCAGGCGCCTAGAAATTAGAACTAATTAAACCTACCTAACCTAAGGAAGTCACACACATCCATGCCCGAGGCAGGATTCGAACCTGCGACCGTAGCGGTCGCTCGGCTCCAGATTGTAGCGCCTAGAACCGCACGGCCACTCCGGCCTGAGAATAAATATCTTGGAGCTCCTAGCAAATAGCCATGGCTTCCGATTTGATCCAGAGAAAATGAAAGCAGCCGTAGATTTCCAACTTCTCGGCACATTCGAGATGTCATAATTCTTCTTCGTATATTTTCGTACTACCAGCGATACACGGAGTGTCTCCCTGTAGTTGCTCTTCCAAGGGATGTGCTGTGGCTCATCCCTTGCAAGACCTACTACAGAGAGACATAAAATTTTCCTGTGATGTACAGGAATAATCTTTCCTCTTCCTTAAAAGGGCTCTAACATTTCCTCCAGTCCTAGGACTTTCTCACGAGACTCACTCCAAAGCCAGTGGATGTGGCATAGATGCGGTTCTGGTACAAATTCGGAAGAGTGCTTCCACTGGACCGTCCAAGCCCAAGAGAAGTTACTCTACACTTCCCAGAAAGAGCGCCTTGCAGTTGTTTGTGCCATCTATATGTTCCGGCCGTGTTTATTTGACAAACCATTCACCATTGTGACGGATAACGATTCTCTATGCTGCCTGACTACCGTGAAGGATTTGTATCATCAGATCGCTAGATGCGACTGAAGCTTGAGGAAAAGGATGTGATAGTGCCAGCACAAGAATACCAACTGCCTCTCAAGGGATCCGGAAGCAGAACTCAGAAGATTGGACGAAATCCCAATCGTCGCTGCATTAAATGACACTGCTGCTGAACGGAGGGAAGTTCAAGCATTGCTGAAAACCATAAAAACATTGGAGAATGAGGAAGCTGCTACAGGAGAATTTCATTTAATAAAAGGAACATTGCAGCAAAGGATGTAGTGGGGCTATACTGAATTTTTTCACAACACTCTAAACTCCGGGAGTAGTGAAGACTGTAGATCGAAAAAGATGCAGCTATCACTGGCCAGGCCTCAACCGACATGTCGGACACTATGTAAAGTCACGGTAAAGAATGCCAGTTACGTAAGGCTGTGCCACAATCCGGGATATCTGGTACCATTTCCCGCTGCAGCAGCACCATTGTGCCCAAATGGAATCGACCTCTTAGGGAGGTTCACCAAGTCGACAAACGCCTAACAGTTTGACTACCCCTCCAGCTATGATGTCAACAAAGCTATGCCGACTGCCAAAGCTTCAGAAATTGTGAAGCTCCTTGCAGAAGACTATTTCAAATCATGGATGATGATCATGGAAAAGTTTTCCAGCCCAGACTAGTAACAGACATAATTTTAAGTCGCGAAATCTCCCACAGGATGACAATTCTCTACCACCCGTAGACGAATAGTCTCACAAACGCATTGATATTACATTGGCAGGTATGTTCTCGATGTCCTTTGTTGTCGAGCGGAGAGGTGGGATAGAACATCGTACCTCGTGACATTTGGATACAAAACAGTGAAGCAAGACACCTTGCTTGCTTCACACCTTTTATACGGCCGGTGTCGCCGAACGGTTCTAGGCGCTTCAGTCTGGAACAGCGCGACCACTATGCTCGCATGTTCCAATCCCGCCTGGGGCATAGATGTTTGTGGTGTCCTTAGGTTGGTTAGGTTTAAGTAGTTTCAAGTTCTAGGGGACTGGTGACCTCAGATGTTCCATAGTGCTCAGAGCCATTTGAACCATTTTGAACACCTTTTTTCTACAGTCCCCAGCCACGAGGCCGAACCAATAACGGACACACTCAGGATAACTACACGAAGTACATCACCAACAAGATAAAAGAAACCAAGGCGGCTGCTGGTTCGCATAAGGAGACCCAGGAGAAAGACCGACAGCGCTATAACGCAAAGCACGGCCAGTGAGGTTTGGTATGGACTCTAAACTTCCTCTTTTTCAAGACTTGCCATGGATGTTTACGCCTGTGCAGAAAGTGGGACTGTTGGAAAAGTTATCCCTATTTTGGAGTGAGGCTAATTCTATGTTCTTACATATTTCCCTACTGGCGCGATCCGTCTCTGTCTCATCGCCGGGTGTCTCTTCGGTCATCTGTTAGCTGACTCTTTCGTTTTAGTTTCTTCGAACTGGTTTATGACCGCAAGGGCAAGCTGCCGTTTGCAGGGAGAGAGGGATGGTGGGAGGGGGAGGGAAGAGACAGACACACACACACAGAGAGAGAGAGAGAGATAGAGAGATACAAAGAGGAAGGCAAATGAGCGTACATTAAGCTGTTCACGGAACTTACGGGCGCACGATTGTCTAAGCGGCCGGTAGAGCTGTATTGGTCGGCACTACCTGAGCCTAATATCGACGCAGCCGGTTTACTGGATTAAGGAGGCATGGTTGCTAGTGTGGGCCTTTGAGTGCTGTTCATTTTTTGGTGCCGTCTGTACTGTCCTTTGGGGGTAAGGTACTCGTTCCTTGATTGACACATGTGCTGCCATGCTGACGTTGCTCCCGCTACGCTGGATAGTCTGTCGTTCTCCGTCACTCTGTCTCAAGTATTAAATTTACCTTTTGGTGCCTGCATTTGAAATCATCCGAATGCCATATTTGATGTGTTTTAAAATTTCTTTCAACTGCAACTTCATCATTGTCTGATTATCTGTCATTTGTCATGGAAATTAATTTTGTCATATATACCACACCGCTACGTGTATTAGTGGCCACTGAGGTCTAAATTGAGTCTTATTTGTATTGGAAGTAATTGTATCCCTGACTGAGGTGACTATAAAATTGCCTACGGCCGTGGTAAGCAACCGCTAGCGGCACAGTAAACTTTGGCTCATTTGGGTACTTAAGTTCCATAACTCTGGTGACCTTTCGCCCCTTCCAAAGAAATTAATGTATAATCTGTCATGGAAATTAATTTTGTCATATATACCAGGCCGCCACGTGTATTAGTGGCCACTGAGGTCGAAATTGAGTCTTATTTGTATTGGAAGTAATTGTATCCCTGACTGAGGTGACTATAAAATTGCCCACGGCCGTGGTAAGCAACCGCTAGCGGCACAGTAAACTTTGGCTCATTTGGGTACTTAAGTTCCATAACTCTGGTGACCTTTCGCCCCTTCCAAAGAAATTAATGTATTATTCTAAATATATACTACTGTAGTAGTTTGAGTTTTAGCCCTCAAGATTTGCCTCGTTTAAGTTAATGTGTGTGAGTAACCATGTGATTTCTTGGTTATTGAATTAACTCATTTTATTTTATTGTAAGATTAACCAGTTAATCCTCATAACAATTCTTATTGTAAAATTCTTGCTGTAGTACGGAAGGTTTGGTTGGGGCTTGGGGCCACTATCACATTGGGTTCCTTACCTTGTTCTAAGCATTTTATTATATTTTATGACTGTTATGCATGAATTATATGCCTTCTTGTTTGCTCTCGAGCTGTTCGTAGCGTTGGGAGGCACTGCTCCGTGCTGTTACCTGTTACCCACCGGCTCATCGGACGTAGCCTCTCCGCGTCGGCTGTGTACATCCGCGTCTCACTGTGGCCTCTAAGACGTTGCGGCTTCCTGGCTTGTTACGGCATCCCTTCTAAGCTGAGTTTCTATCTTGTAGAAATCGGCTGTTAATTTAACCTAAAGTGCACGTTATTCTGAATCATCTTATTCAGACCTGTCCTGTCATGCCTGCCCCTTCGCTGATTTCCCTGTTGGGAGTGTTGTTTTAACATGAAAGTTTTAGTATTAGTGTAACGCTCAATTTATGAAATGGTATTTTATTATTTGCCCACGTAGGTATCTTGATTATGACATAGGTGTTCCTCTGATTGATCAAATATTGGATATTTGTGCTGAAAATTGTTCCTGCGTTCGTTGCATAAAATACTAGTACTTAATTGGACCCAGCTCGTCAGATACCAGGATTCTGAAATGTAATGTTACTGCAGTTCTCGTAAGCTACATTCGTTAATGTCGAGCACTCACTTTGGTCAGCAAATGTTGGAATTGCGAGCTTTAGCATCATTGATGTCATTGTTTGCCCAGCGCTAAGGGCATGTTTGTTGTGTTTGATTGTACTACTTGCTTGTTGATCGTTCCTAAATTGGTGCAGTTTATTCGTCTAAATTAACTGAGTAATCATCAACTGTTTTAAGTGAAGAAATTTTGGAGTAACTGTCTGAATCATTTATATTTTATTTTTGTTTTGTTTGTGTGTGTGGGGGGGGGGGGGGGGGGGAGGGAGGATGGAAGGGTGTTAGACTGAATGACGAGCGAATTCTTGCTGCATCCCAAGTGCTACCCACAGCTCCTCAGATAAGAAAGCTAACTATCCACAATGAGGGTAGATACTTCTTAAAATCATACTTCTCTTTATTATTCCTCTCCATTGCGGCACTTACTTTACCTGCACACTGCAACTCCATTTAGAATCAGCCAAGTTAAAATATGTGCACTATACTTATTGTTGGTATATCACTTGATTGCTGCACTCCTTACTTCTGAATTGGCAGAAACTTGAAGACTTCAGGCTGTCAATACTTTGTGTCTGACCACAGTAACTAATGGTAATAACATAAACAAATAAATGATAATAATAATAATAATATTGCTGTGTACAACACTATAGTAACCCTTATGTAGTTACTGTTTTAGTGATGTCAATTAATTCATTTACCTGTTCCGGTGCGAGTAATGAAGCAATTTCTGGATTACTGCAGGTACTTTCTGTCACTTTCACATTTCCTTGTGACATTTAGCATTTGTTGCGAATATGTCCAATTCTTACCATAAGCGATGCAAGGGGCAAAGCACTACATATCTGTGTAGTGGGTGGACTATGTGAGGAACCTGTAATATCCACAGCTTTAATGCTGCTGAGAAAAAGTAATTATTGGTAACTTGTATAATCGATATTAGATCCTTACAAAATTGTGATGCTAATCATCTTTTGAAAATAATTGAGTTTCGTTGAAACAGAATAGAATCGTTTTTTTACTCCTCATAAAATTTAATTTTACGCCAGAGGCGGTAATTACTCCCAAGTTCGAAGCCACTGATTGTAGATCCATGGTACTGGAATTGACTCGAGCAAGAAATTTTGAAACAGTCGGTCACTATTTCGCCAGTAGAGGGAGTAACACCCCAAGTTTTGTGGCATGCAGGGTAGAGTAGAGGTTAGTGTCGCGGCAGACTTAGTGTCGTCAGTTGAAACCCGACAACTTGCGATTATTTGTCATGTAGTATTTATTGTTTCTGAAGGTTCTCGGAATTTATTGCGTTTGTAACGTATGCATATTCAGCAATATTAGATGTGTGAATAAATAGCAGTTCTCTCCTTCAAGGAGTTTAGTTCTGTTCTGGCCATACATTCATTTTCACAACGAATATGCTTTTTAGTCCTAAGCGTTGTTCATTATTGACGATTCAGTTTTCATATTTGTTCTTTATTCTGTTTACAACGTGACGATATCACTGAACTGATAAAGTTTTTCTATTATTTCATTAATTCTTCGGACACGTGACTAAATCTGAAGAACGTAGCAATTAATAAGAATAATAAAAAATACATAGTAATAATTATTATTTGAATATTAATAGTATTAATTCTTTCTTTGCAGGACAGGCTACATGTACGAATTATCAATTAATTATATATAATGACTTTGAAATTGGTTTTGTAATGTGAATGAAACTCCCTAAGCACTTTGACTTGAAACTGTGAATATGGTTTGATAGCTTTAGGTAAAGTGACGTTAAAATAAAAGAGACATAACTGTAGTAATACTATGATTACAGTTCTTTTAGATAACTGTTTCTCTGTTTCTCTGTGATTAACAATGCAACATTACTACACACATCAAAAAGTTTTGCATCACCCCGGCTCCCAGAAATTCTGAAGATAGACGTTGACTGTGGATGCTGTACCAAAGACAAAGTATCTTTGACTGTTCAGAGATGTCACTAAACCCGCTCAAAGAAGTTAACAACCCCGCATAAGTAGTGCCTGTTAGACGGAGGGGGGTCCGACAGCCGATCAGTTCCAGTCATTCCACCAGGAAGGAGGTACACAACTCTTGTTGTCCGTAGTTCAACCATGCCTAGACGGTCAATACCGCGGTTCGATCGCGTCCGCATTGTGCAAGGAAGGGCTTTCAATAAGGGAAGTGGCCAGGTGTCTAGGAGTGAACCAAAGCGATGATGTTCGGAAACTCATATAGTCATTTCACATAAAACTCCAATTCTGTACCGTTGTTCACACCACGTGTATACATAGTTGTATACCTTTCAACGAGTCTACCTATCTGTCACTATGGTTGGTGTCCAAAGCAAGATTTACTTTTGTCCATACTCACTATGGTATTCACACTGTTCGCTAGCTATAGCACATTTTATCTTCCCTTCATTTTAATTTTCATTTTATTCTGTGAAGTCCTCTTTGCTGCACAGTCGTAATGTTAATATATTAAATATACAATTTTCTTTACATGAATAAAACAAATTACTCTGCCAACCTTCATACGTAGATTTCAGAGTACTTTTCTCTTTAATCTTTTAACTGATGAAAGTGCTCATTGACACAGTCTTTCACTGTCTTTATGCGTTTGCTACACATTTTTCACTTTCGTAGCACACTGTGATGCTTTTGCAACTTAAACTGCATTACATATTGTTTCTATAGAACCATTATTCACCATGTTGCTATGTATATTTTCTTAGTCGTTGACATTATATCCTACAGTTTTACAAGTCATGACATTAGTATTTAGTCCAAATTAGGATTTGATGTTATTTGAATAAATTTTATGTCATAGGCTTCCTCAATCTTTCGCGCCTAAAATAGATCTTTTGCCATTTGGAATACCGATCCTTAGGCAGTTAAATGTGTCTTGTACATCACTTATCACAGATCCACACTTCAAAATTTTAAGGGAGGAACAAAACCAGGTCTGAGTTGCATGTGTGCAGTTCATGCTTACGCTTGCTTATATACCGCTTCCCTGACCTTTGTGCCATGCAATTATTTTCTCTACTCGAGAACATATATTCTTTTAATTATCAATAGTGCGCCCCGGACGCATGCAATTATATGGATGAAGGCAACTACTGGAGCAAACAAAACTGTTACTCAGATCTCAACAGTGTTCTTAAGTAATTAAAACATGTCTGTTTACCTTCACACTCCGAGAAATCATTCAACCGTCACGACTGCGCATTGATACATTGTATGCAATCCTATATAAGTGCTTGTTCATACTACTAAACCACACCACTCTCCTACTTACTAAAACTATTTAATCACAAAAAATACAAAAGAAATTCTTATAGTGCTATATTCACATAAAATTGAAAGCTCTCTCTTAGTTATACTTCGAATGCAATTATTTCTTCCTGGGTCTCCTTTGTTTCTGTGTCAGCGCAACCCCTAAGGCTGAAGGTCTGATTAATGCAATTCCCTATTATAAAACTAAAAACTATCAATTATATTTAACGCATGAATATAGAACTTCTTTACTCACTAAAGTATTTCACTATTTACATTACATTTCAAGTACAAATGTTTCTTTTATTAACTTTTTATGACGATCTCAGATTGACGCTTGAGAGAAACTTTATGACGTGAAATCTTTGTATTTATGAGTCAAAGTTTCCTGGCCTTCTCCTTACCGGTATTATAATTTTATTGATATCTCTAGCCTCAAGTACCAATCTGATAATCCCGTCAGTTTTTCCCACAGCTAGTAAGGCACTCTTGTAGGCGAAAGGGACGGTTCAATTATTCCCCAATATAGCATCTTCTTTATTTCCTTCGACACAGCCTCGCATTTACTCCAAGGCACGGAATAGGAAGCGAGACAGAACGTCTGGTGCTGATATACCTGCATATCATACATATAGCCTGGAATTATTTCGGGTTTTACTCAATAAGCGAGAAAGCTCATGCTGCTGTTCAGTAGTTAAATATTCTCACTCCCTCTCTTTTCTTTTACTCTCTTGTTGTATTTTAACAAGTTCTTCATCATAATGTTCTTTTATTTCAGGATACGCCCTCAGTGGTACATTATGCTGTATATTAAGTACAAAGGGTTCCACTTCTACATGCTCGAACCACCTATTGTGCTTTGCCATTGTTTTGATCGATGGTAACTGCAAATTCTAGGTATGCTTTAGTAGAAAGCACAAACCCTGACGGATGTCAATCATAGTACTTCTTTCCCTCAGTATGTCCCATCGCTGGATGCAAGCTGAAGTTAAATTGTTAACAATGAAAATCGCTTCTTTTCCTATTTCTGTTCTTGCCTGCACCTGAGCTTTGACATATTGCGACTCACCCTTTATTGCCCCGTAATTTTACTTCCGGCATAACAAGTCAGCCTCATTCTGCGAACGGCCTTGTCAAAGAGGGCGGAGGAGCGGATAGAGGTTCAGGGCACTCTCTTGTCCTAGGGGTGGGAAATTGCCCCTAAAGGCGGAAGAATCAGCAATGATCAACGACATGAGGATGCAGAAGGCAATGGAAACCACTGCATTAAAGACACGTAACGTGTATCCACAGGACATGTGGCCTGTAGTTGAAGAAGTGTCATGATGATCTCTCCATTGGCAAAAGATTCCGGAATAGTCCCCCATTCGGATCTCCGGGAGGGGACTGCCAAGGGGGAGGTTACCATGAGAAAAAGATTGAATAATCAACGAAAGGATAACGTTCTACGAGTCGGGACGTGGAATGTCAGAAGCTTGAACGTGGTAGGGAAACTAGAAAATCTGAAAAGGGAAATGCAAAGGCTCAATCTCGTTATAGTAGGGGTCAGTGAAGTGAAGTGGAAGGAAGACAAGGATTTCTGGTCAGATGAGTATCGGGTAATATCAACAGCAGCAGAAAATGGTATAACAGGTATAGGATTCGTTATGAATAGGAAGGTAGGGCAGAGGGTGTGTTACTGTGAACATTTCAGTGACCGGGTTGTTCTAATCAGAATTGACAACAGACCAACACCGAAAACTATAGTTCAGGTGTACATGCCGACGTCGCAAGCTGAAGATGAACAGATAGAGAAAGTGTATGAGGATATTGAAAGGGTAATGCAGTATGTAAAGGGGGACGAAAATCTAATAGTCACGGGCGACTGGAATTCAGTTGTAGGGGAAGGAGTAGAAGAAAAGGTTACAGGAGAATATGGGCTTGGGACAAGGAATGAAAGAGGAGAAAGACTAATTGAGCTCTGTAACAAGTTTCAGCTAGTAATAGCGAATACCCTGTTCAAGAATCACAAGAGGAGGAGGTATACTCGGAAAAGGCCGGGAGATACGGGAAGATTTCAATTACATTACATCATGGTCAGACAGAGATTCCGAAATCAGATACTGGATTGTAAGGCGTACCCAGGAGCAGACATAGACTCAGATCACAATATAGTAGTGATGAAGAGTAGGCTGAAGTTCAAGACATTAGTCAGGGAGAATCAATACGCTAAGAAGTGGGATACGGAAGTTCTAAGGAATGACGAGATACGTTTGAAGTTCTCTAACGCTATAGATAAAGCAATAAGGAATAGCGCAGTAGGCAGTACAGTTGAAGAGGTATGGAAATCTCTAAAAAGGGCCATCACAGAAGTTGGGAAGGAAAACATAGGTACAAAGAAGGTAGCTGCGAAGAAACCATGGGTAACAGAAGAAATACTTCAGTTGATTGATGAAAGAAGGAAGTACAAACATGTTCCGGGAAAATCAGGAATACAGAAATACAAGTCGCTGAGGAATGAAATAAATAGGAAGTGCAGGGAAGCTAAGACGAAATGGCTGCAGGAAAAATGTGAAGACATCGAAAAAGATATGATTGTCGGAAGGACAGACTCAGCATACAGGAAAGTCAAAACAACCTTTGGTGACATTAAAAGCAACGGTGGTAACATTAAGAGTGCAACGGGAATTCCACTGTTAAATACAGAGGAGAGAGCAGATAGGGGGAAAGAATACATTGAAAGCCTCTATGAGGGTGAAGATTTGACTGATGTGATAGAAGAAGAAACAGGAGTCGATTTAGAAGATATAGGGGATCCAGTATTAGAATCGGAATTTAAAAGAGCTTTGGAGGACTTACGGTTAAATAAGGCAGAAGGGATGGATAACATTCCATCAGAATTTCTAAAATCATTAAGGGAAGTGGCATCAAAACGACTATTCACGTTGGTGTGTAGAATATATGAGTCTGGCGACGTACCATCTGACTTTCGGAAAAGCATCATCCACACAATTCCGAAGACGGCAAGAGCTGACAAGTGCGAGAATTATCGCACAATCAGCTTAACAGTTCATGCATCGAAGCTGCTTACAAGAATAATATATAGAAGAATGGAAAAGAAAATTGAGAATGCGCTAGGTGACGATCAGTTTAGATTTAGGAAAAGTAAAGGCACGAGAGAGGCAATTCTGACGTTACGGCTAATAATGGAAGCAAGGCTAAAGAAAAATCAAGACACGTTCATAGGATTTGTCGACCTGGAAAAAGGGTTCGACAATATAAAATGGTGCAAGCTATTCGAGATACTGAAAAAACTAGGGGTAAGCTATAGGGAGAGACGGATCATATACAATATGTACAACAACCAAGAGGGAATAATAAGAGTGGACGATTAAGAACGAAGTGCTCGTATTAAGAAGGGTGTAAGACAAGGCTGTATCCTTTCGCCCCTACTCTTCAATCTGTACATCGAGGAAGCAATGATGGAAATAAAAGAAAGGTTCAGGAGTGGAATTAAAATACAAGGTGAAAGGATATCAGTGATACGATTCGCTGATGACATTGTTATCCCGAGTGAAAGAGAAGGAGAATTAAATGATCTGCTGAACGGAATGAACAGTCTAATGAGTACACAGTATGGTTTGAGAGTAAATCGGAGAAAGATGAAGGTAATGAGAAGTAGTAGAAATGAGAACAGCGAGAAACTTAACATCAGGATTGATGGTCACGAAGTCAATGAAGTTAAGGAATTCTGCTACCTAGGCAGTAAAATAACCAATTACGGACGGAGCAAGGAGGACATCAAAAGCAGACTCGCTATGGCAAAAAAGGCATTTCTGGCCAAGAGCAGTCTACTAATATCAAATACCGGCCGTAATTTGAGGAAGAAATTTCTGAGGATGTACGTCTGGAGTACAGCGTTGTATGGTAGTGAAACATTGACTGTGGGAAAACCGGAACAGAAGAGAATCGAATCATTCATTTGAGATGTGGTGCTATAGACGAATGTTGAAAATTAGGTGGACTGATAAGGTAAGGAATGAGGAGGTTCTACGCATAATCGGAGAGGAAAGGAATATGTGGAAAACACTGATAAGGAGAAGGGACAGGATGATAGGACATCTGCTAAGACATGAGGGAATGACTTCCATGGTACTAGAGGGAACTGTAGAGGGCAAGAAACTGTAGAGGAAGACAGAGATTGGAATACGTCAAGCAAATAATTGAGGACGTAAGTTGCAAGTGCTACTCTGAGATGAAGAGGTTAACACAGGAAAGAAATTCGTGACGGGCCACATCAAACCAGTCAGTAGACTGATGAAAAAAAAAAAAAATTACAATTCTGAACCGGTAACATGGGCAGTCTTTTATTTTCGTTAATGACATTGAAGAAATTCTCAGAGATTACCGACATAGCCGAGCCTGTGTCAGTTACAACCGTTGCGAATACACCATTTACTTTTACATGTACCACAGAATGTACGATCTCGGTTTGTTGGTCAGAACATTTACGCGGTTCTGTGACTAATTCCTCCCGCCAATCCTGGCCGTCATTATAACGCCGCACAGCAATCTGATTATTATCGGTTTCTAGTCTGCCTTCGCTTCCATTCCTAGTGGCCGAGTGCCGAAGTCTTGCACCTACCCCCTGTAGTTTTTTGGCTGTTTATCATCTGTAACTTCTACCATTTTCACATTGTGTTGTCTATTTGTAGTATTCTGTCTGGTATCCGCGTTATTAACGTATGTCGACGTCGAAGTATTTACCGGCATGGGAATCGCTTCCACATTACTGATAAGGATTCCTGTTCCTGTCTAGCTGACGGTGCCGACCAGTTAGCAGCCATATTCTGCCGCCTCTGGCTACCTCCTTGTTTCATACTTTTGGGCTGGAAATTACTTCCGTAATTATCCTCATTCCTCCTTTTTAAATTCATCATATCGCTTCTATTCTTATTGTGAGAGCAGTTACCGCTTAAAATACCATTTACTCTTTTTCCATTCCCTTCTTTTTTCGTTCGATCTCACATAGTTATTATCAACACATTCGTATCCCCAGTTACTATTCCGGTGTTGGTTTCCATAACCGTTATTCCTATTTTTGTGGTTATTAATTGTCCCTTCACTGTTATTATTTTGTTGGCTTGCATCCTCTTGTATCAAATCCAAAGAATCTGCGACCGACATGAACGTCTCTAAATCACTGTCTGGTTCATGTGTCAACTCTCTCCGTATTGAGATAGGCAACCTGGATTTAAATAGCCTAAGCACGTCGCGTGTGGCGATCGGATATGACCAGTACCTCGTTTTGTTGACATATTTCTCAAAACATTTTCTGCACCTTCCTACCTTTAAACTGTACATCTCAGGCAGATATACTTGTCTCCGTAGTCTTTCTTGTATACTAACTGACCAAAACCTGTCCAAAAAATGTTGCTCGAGCTCGCTGAAAGAGAGACAGTTCTCTGTCAACTCTAATACCAATAATGGGCATCTCCGATGATATATGATATAACAAATTGTATCTTTTGCCTTTCCTACCAAGATGCAGATAACACATTTTTAAAACTCTTTATGAATATTACCGGATGAATAGGTTTCTTTTCTTCGGAAAACACCTGAAAGTGTCTGTGTTTCAACAATGACTATTCATGCAAGAGTGGGTACATCATTGCGCACATCTTTCGGTTTATTCTATTAATATAAAACTAATAAAATATAATATATTAATAATTTTTATTTGAATATTAATAGTAGTAACTAATTCTTTGCCAGAGAGGCTAGATGTACGAATTATCAATTAATTATACATATTGTCTTTGAAATTAGTTTTCTAATGTGAATGTGAGTTAACTCACTAAGCACTTTGACTTGAAACTGTGAATATGCTTTGACAGCTTTTAATAAAGTGACGTCAAAATAAAAGACAAATAGCTCTAATAATACTATAATTACAGTTCCGTTAGATAATTATGCACTGTCAATGATTAGCAACGCAACATTACTGCTAGCCCGACGCTGATCAGCAATCAGCAAACTAGCTATGCACTCAGAGTGGTTACGGGATATTAAATATTTTTTTGTCTCTCTCTTGAATTATCACAAATATTCCTCAATATATAAAAAAGTAAACTTACAGGTCATACGCTTATAGTAACAGATAATAATCCGTAGGTCAGTTCAATGTGAAGTAATAAAACCCGTAACTCCAGATCGTGGTTTCGTCTCGAATGCTAATTAATATACGGTAACAAGCATAGTCTTTGGCAGATCAAATCTTATACTAGAACTCTAGAATCCTGTGGCCAGGCCTATCTGCCTGGGATGTAATCTCGCAACCTTGAAAAAAATCTGAAAGTGGAATATACTAAGTCATTCGTAGCCGCCGCGTAGCTCGTGGAATCTGAAAGAATGTTTAAAGTCCTAACCGAGGCCACATCTCGAAGATTAGCTGAAAGAAAACTACTAATTATTCTCTGCTATGGTGCCTAAGAATGGTCAATGTTCCGTTAAGACCACGTCCACTCAGGACAAGCAAGGCTTAGGTTTACTAATAATTATGTACCACATACAAGACTGAAGTCATGTACTACCTTATTTTTTGTTTCGTTTACAACTTACATCGACTGTACAGCAAGATGAACCTCAGACAATCGTTTTTTCCTGTTAGAGTCAAAGACCAGAAGAACTCAAGAAGAACAGAAAGTTCAGACAGAGAAACTCGAATGGCCATTAGATATTCATCAAGGCATACATTGCAACATAACGCTTATGTTTACTCGCCGGCACACATCGCCAGCTATTCATACAATAATTATCAAGGCATGGCATTTACAAACTTCAAATTTATGACCACCCCAGGAGATGCAGTATGTCAATCTATTTGATATTACACTTGTACTCCCATATTTTCAACGTTAAAATCCGAACTTTAGTATGGGATTCTGTCGACACACATCGCAGTGAAACGAAATCCTGCAAACAAGCTTCAACACTGTTAACTTCTAAAATTCACTACGATTTTCCTACAACAAGGTGAACAGTAACCTAATGATGTCGCTTGCGTGATAAGTCTTTGTGAGGAACGTGTTCGTGACGACGTCGCTCTCTCTGTGATAGTGGGCCTCTGTCGGCGCTCAGGACAAAGACCAAACGATTAGAGAGGGGGTCCCGCCTCCGTCCATTAAACGTAGAGCGCTGGGAGTCGCTCGTTACCCGATACGCACTCAGGACGTGTTGTGACCCGCAGGTCTCTTCAACATAATGTCAGCAGCTACTTCCTGAAGCACGACCAGCCGTGGAAAGGTCGCTGCCATCGCGTCACATCAAAGGCAGCCCTCCGCTAATGGCCGTCTCTGCCGCATCACTACCACCCAGCGCCCTTTCCTTTATTTCGTTAAGTTTATGATTGAAATCTACACCATTCTCATTTCACCAACCATTCCCATTGAGTTTAACTTCCACCACCGTACTAAATCGTGCAATTTTACCTTCTGATGGCCTGCTCTGGTTTCTGATTCTTCTGGCATAATATTTCGTCATATCGCACAACTCTACCAGTTGCGTTTCTCTCGACATTATCCCCGAAGTGTCGATTCCTCAATCAATCGTCGGTGTCTCCCCTTCTGGTGAAATCACAAGATGTGCGGTATTTCCTGAAGTTTTCTCAAGCTTCACAGTAAGATCACTTTGATACATGTTAACGAAGACAATAATGTTCATGTTTCACATTTTTAGGACTCCGTACCTAAATCACTAAAAACGGAACCCTATAGGAACACTTTGCTGTCTTAAAAACCCCTTCTCCTCAGGAACAAGTAGACGTATCAAGTTGATCCATGTCTCATACAGAATGTCTATACCTAGAACAATGACGTTTGGCAAGAAACAAGGTTTTACAGTACAAATCAACGAAAAAATCCGATACTTGACAATTAATAATATCACACGAAAAAGAATTCCTTTGTAATTTTTTGTCCGACGAAAAACTTGAAATTAAAACCACCAGCAGTTTGAATTCAGTCTGACTGGATGACAGTGGTAAAAGTCAAACTTGTACCATGTAATGCTTTTATTGCCCATGTGACGCGTTTCGAAATTTATCCATCAACAGATATCCAGGAGAGATTCTTACACGTAGACTAGTATGTGATTGTTTTTCGTACAACTTGAAACGCCATATCTAAATGCAGCAGTCACTTCTGAATATCTGATGAACAACTTCTGAAACGACATGTTGAGTCTATCAGTAGATCAGGTTTTAATAGGCATGGCCTGCACCTCAATAGGTATGGGAAGGGGAGGCTGGCAAAGCTTATAGGTGACAGTGTAGTGGGTGATTGTGCGACCACTCAAGGACAAATTTCGGTAACAATTGTTGATGGAACTGCACCTTTGTTTTCTGATTGAAGTCATCGGATAGGTATACCAGCTGAAAGGAAGTCCCTCTAACTAGGGGCTCACCTTCAGAGGTCGTCATGTTTCTAAGTAGAGAAGGCATTAGTGTATATCATCAAAATATAAGAAGTATTAGAGATAAAGTTGGTGAACTGCTTATAGATGTTGACACTGAAATTATTGATAAATCCGAGAACCACTTAAATAATTTGACAATTCAGAGGATTCCTTTACCAGGATACAGATTAGCTGGCTGTTTTTCAAGGAGTTCCTTGCGGCGTGGGGAGTGGCCATGTACGTAAAAAACAGTATCCCATTTGAGTCAACAGACGAATCATGGTACTCCACTGATCAGGTAATTAAATGTTGCGCAGGGTCAGTTGAATTTATTGAAAGTAAAGTCTAATTGCGGTTGTTTATAGGTTCCCTAACTATAATTTCAGAGCATCTTTGCTCAAGTTGGAGAGGGTTCTGGATTCACTTCACAGGAAGTACCAGAAATTAGATATGTGGTAACTTCAGCATGGAAGGCTTAAACCAGAGGCTTAAACCAGAGGCTCAGACGATTCTGCGGAGATCTGGGGTGCAAATATCTCGACCTTCGCTATCGGGTGGAGAATTGTAGGGTCCCCCTGATTAGGTCAGACGTGCACTTCACGCCGGAAGCGGCTACAAGGGTAGCGGAGTACGTGTGGAGTGCACATAGGGGTTTTTTAGGTTACAGAATTCCCTCCCTAGGCCCGACAAGACGCAAGACGCCTTCTGAGACGCGTCAAGGTAGGAGTGGGCAAACTGCAACAGGGAACAATTATGTTAATGTGCTAATAGTAAACTGCACGCGCGTCTATAGAAAGGTCCCAGAACTGCTCTCATTAATAAACGGTCACAATGCTCACATAGTACTAGGGACAGAAAGTTGGCTGAAACCAGATGTAAAAAGTAATGAAATTCTGAACTCAGATTGGAATGTATACCGCAGAGACTGGCTGGACAGTGAAGGGGGATGCGCGTTCATAGTGATAAGAAGTGCAATAGTATCGAAGGAAATTGACGGAGATCCGAAATGTGAAATAATTTGGGTAAGGTCACGGTTAAAGCAGGCTCAGACATGGTCCCCTGGCTCAGCAGCTGTTGTGGCTGAGCACCTGAAGGATAATTTGGAAAATATTTCAAGTAGATTTCCCCACCATGTTATAGTTCTGGGTGGAGATTTTAATTTGCCGGATATAGACTGGGAGACTCAAACGTTTCTAACGGGTAGCAGGGACGAAGAATCCAGTGAATTTTTTTAAAGTGCTTTATCTGAAAACAACCTTGAGCAGTTAAACAGATAACATATTAGACCTTCTGGTGACAAACAGACCCGAACTATTTGAAACAGTTAACGCAGAACAGGGAATCAGCGATCATAAAGCGGTTACTGCATCGATGATTTCAGCCGTAAATAGAAATATTAGAAAAGGTAGGAAGATTTTTCTGTTTAGCAAAAGTGACAAAAAGCAGATTTCAGAATACCTGACCACTCAACACAAAAGTTTTGTCACAAGTACATATAGTGTTGAGGATCAGTGGACAAAGTTCGAAACCATCGAACAATATGCGTTAGATGAGTATGTGCCAAGCAAGTTCGTAAGAGATGGAAAAGAGCCACCGTGGTACAACAACCGAGTTAGAGAACTGCTGCGGCAGCAAAGGGAACTTCACAGCAAACATAAATATAGCCAAAGCCTTGTAGATAAACAAAAACTACACGAAGCAAAATGTAGTGTGAGGAGGGCTATGTGAGAGGCGTGCACAGGTCATTCCCGTTTTCAAGAAGGGACGTCGAACAGATGTGCAGAACTATAGACCTATATCTCTAACGTCGATCAGTTTTAGAATTTTGGAACACGTATTATGTTCGATTATAATGAATTTTCTGGAGACTAGAAATCTACTCGGTAGTATTCAGCATCGGTTTCGAAAAAGACGATCGTGTGAAACCCAGCTCGCGCTATTTGTCCACGAGACTCAGAGGGCCATAGACACGGGTTCCCAGGTAGTTCCCGTGTTTCTTGACTTCCACAAGGCGTTCGGTACAGTTCCCCGCAGTCGTTTAGTGAACAAAGAGCATATGGACACTAGCTTGGTAGTAAGGAATGATGTGTTCAACATTGGCTCGGTTTCAAATAGTGGAGTTCATGACATAAGTTCATGGCTTGTAGAAAATTAACGCTGAATTACAGTGAGACTCGGTTCTTTCAGTTTCTAACACACAAACCTGACGTTTTAATCTCACAGAATGGGCGTATGATTAGTGAAACTGAACAGTTCAGACCTCTAGATATTCAGATGTAACGGAATAGACAGTGTCTTGAAGGGAGGACATAAGATGAACATCAACAAAAGCAAAACGAGAATAATGGAACGTAGTCGAATTAAGTCGGGTGACGCTGAGGGAATCAGATTATGAAATGAGAGACTTAAAGTAGTAAAGGAGATTTGCTATATGGGGAGCAAAGTAACTGATGATGGTCGAAGTAGAGAGGATATAAAATGTATGACAATTCCAAGGAAAGCGTCTCTGAAGAAGAGAAATTTGTTAACATCGAGTATAGATTTAAGTGTCAGGAAGTCGTTTCTGGAAGTATTTGTATGGAGCGTAGCCATGTATTGAAGTGAAACATGGACGATAACTAGTTTGGACAAGAAGAGAATAGAAGCTTTCGAAATGTGGTGCTACAGAAGAATGCTGAAGTTTAGATGGGTAGATCATGTAACTAATGAGGAGGTATTGAATAGGATTGGGGAGAAGAGACGTTTGTGGCACAACTTGATTAGAAGAAGGGATCGGTTGGTAGGACATATTCTGAGGCATCAAGGGATCACCAATTTAGTATTGGATGGAAGCGTGGAGGATAAAAATCGTAGAGGGAGACCAGGATATGAATACACTAAACAGATTCAGAAGGATTTAGGTTGCAGTAGGTACTGGTAGATGAAGAGGCTTGCACAGGATAGAGTAGCATGAAGAGCTACATCAAACCAGTCTCTGGATTGAAGACCACAACAACAACAACAACAACAGATAAATAGTAAACTGTCGTGGAATGCTCACCTTCAGAGTCTTGTTCAAAGACTTAATGCTGCCATTTTTACTATTCGAACGGTATCTGAAGCGAGTGATCGTTCGACACATAAATTCGTCTGCTTTGCTTATTCTTATTCGCTTATGTCGTACGATATTGTATTTTGGGGTTACTCTTCTCATTCTAAAATGATATGTTTGGCTCAGAACTGGCGATTCGGGCAATAAGTAGTTTAAGTTCACGAACTTCTTGTCGACACTTGTTCATGAGTCCAGGTATTTTGGCATTGGCCTCTCGATATATGTATATAATCTTTACTGTCATTTCTTCTTAACAATGTTATATTATTCCCAAGAATTAGCAGCTCTCACTCAGTTAATACTCGGCCGAAATTAAGCCTGCATTTGGATCTTACTTTCTTATGTCTTGTGCAGAAACGTTTGCAGTATACTGCTGCCTCCAGTTTCAGTAAGCCACAACAAGAATTCAGAAATCTTAACAGTAATCCACGCGCTTTCAAATCTAAGCTGAAGAGTGTCCTCATAGGTCACTCCTATTCTGTGGAGTTCCTCGAAAAATTAAGCTGATTCTTGTTGTATTGGTGATTGCGTTTACTTAAACTTAGGGCTAGCCCAGATTAGATTCCCGGCTGGGTCGGAGATTTTCTCCGCATAGGGACTGGGTGTTGAGTTGTCTTCGTCATCGTTTCATCCCATCCGGCTAGCAGGTTGCCCAATGTCACGTCGAATGCAATAAGACCTGCAGCAAGGCGGCCAGAGCTACCCCGTAAGGGGCCTCCCGGCCAATGACGCCAAACGCTCATTTCCATTTCATTTCCATGGCTTGACTTTATCGGGTTCATAAACTTTTTGTTTTTATCTGTTTTTACTTTTATGTTGTAGTTTCTTGTACTGACACGTTCCATGACCTTGGAAACTTGCTCCTCAATTTGGTCCTACGGAACTTTACAAGTAAATAAATTTTAAAAAAATAATAAAACAGAACAGAAAAGTCATTCCTTGTCTGTTGTTGGACTTTTACCGTTGTGGCACAGGCAGCCTGAATGTATAACTACTGCTTATTATGAAAATGATCGCTTGCCTCCTGCATGACTTTGCGTCACATATGTGTTATTGAAATTAAAAGATTCTTGAAAATCTTGGAGTACCTGGGACCAACATCTTGCCAGTATCAATGTCAATAATAGGCAACCATGGTCGAGATTCTGGATTCTCTGTGTGGATGAGCCGTCTATATGCATAATTAAGTTTGTACGGATTCGTCACTGCGCGAGTCCTGCTAACACCTGGACAATTTTTATATATTATGTGTGTTACTTTTTTAGCTCTGTAAAATAACTAATTTTAGACTGTCATATTATAACTATGACAAAGTCGAAACACGTAAATTGTAAATTTATGACATAAAAAAGTGACCAAAACGTTGTATTCCATTGCCCGTGCGTCTTTCAGTTTATTCAGGTCAAGAACTTGATAACGAGTTTAGTTTAACTGGTCATCCTTGTATCAATTTTGTGATCAAGACAGAATAAGTTCTTTATTAAAAACTGTTCTTATACCACAGTGAACCAACTAAAAATCTGGGCATCTTGTGTCTGATATAGCGTATGATCTAGCATATCGTAAATTTTCATATGGCACAACAAACCAACCATTTGACAGTTTGACGTAATTTTACTATTGTCACTTCTGACTTCTCTCATATCTACAGCTACAGGTATTGCACAGAAGTAGAGAAGCACTGCGAGAAATACATGCTTGAATATAAATGCAGATGCTAAACCAACCTGCTAGTTACTCTGGCGTTTTTGATTACGAACGGCTCCTGTGCGATGTCTTTACACGTTGTAAGTGTCAGTCTTGATGCGATCAGTGTTCGGTGTCGTAGTGAGTGCATTGTATCTGAACTAAGTGAATTAGAATGTGGGCGAGTTGTTGGTCCTTGCACGATGGATGTTTCCACTGCCAAGGTAGCCGAAGTGTTCGGTGTTTTAAAAGGCACTGTATCTAAGATTTACATCGCACATAGGGAAAGCCGAGAAACACCATCCGCTAAGTTTCAACGCAGACGAAAGTGTGTGTTGAGTGATCGTGTCGAACGGTCTTTACAGAGAATTGTGGCGAAAAATAAGACGACTGCAGCTGCAGAAATGAATGTCTCACTCGCGAACCCTGTCAGCACCAAAACAACACGAAGGGAGATCCGTAAGTTGGGAATTGCTGAAAGACCTGGAATTCGAAAACCACACATCAGTGATGCAAATACCTGTACCAGGAAAACATGACATTGAAGCTTTAAAACCCTGTCTATGTAACACGTGCTAGTATTTATTTACACTCGTGTTATTAGCCATGTGGTTGGTATCTGAGAAATGTTTGAATCTTATTTTGGTGTCAAAATACGTACATCTCAGTGGAGGACAACACAAGGGTCTTAAAATTTTAATTTTGAATGTAAATATGTGGGCCGGTTCATCAAACAATTCGTCTGCGATAGAGAAATCCGTTTTGAATGATATTTACATATGCCATCTTCGTGCAACACAATATGCCCATGAAGTTAGCTAATGTCTATAATCTTCCAAACCGTCACTGTACTAGAACTGTTATTCTAATTGCACAGCAAATCAACATAAAATTCAACGCATCTGACTTTCTGGTAAAACTGCTTGAAAATTCATAAGAGAGCACTTTACTCAAATATTTTAAAGGCATTAAGTCACAGAACTGATACAGATTTTTTCACAAAAACACTCTGGTAATCACTGTGTCTCACGTTGGACACGGTCTTTCATAGCACGTAAATTTATTGGCATATCCGCGCGCTTGGAAATGTAGTCTGTTCTGCTACCTGATACTGTTAAAATAATAATGAGGCTGTCAAAAATAAATTATCATTCATCGTACTTGCGATGTGCAGTGCAAGACGGTATCTTAACAATTTTCACAAAATGCTTACATTACTCGCGATGTGCAATGCGAATATCGAAACACAGTCGTGAAAGCAAAGAGCAAAAAATTATGAATTAAACATAACGACTGATAAATGAGGCCAGACTCCAAGTTTAACTATGTTTCATTAAGCCATTATAACAAGACACCCCCTTTCATAAATTTTTCACATCCAGAAAACTTACCTAAATATTTCTTAACTACACTCCTGTATACAAGACTTTCCTCGACACGTATTTCAACTATAAGACAAAACCATAGGATGCATTATAAGGTTCCAAAGGTAAATTTCAAATGTACGCGATCTCTTAAGAATAAGAAATTACACACACATTATATATATATATATATATATATATATATATATATATATATATATATATATATATATATATATATGAGGCATCAAGGGATCACAAATTTAGCATTGGAGGGCAGCGTGGAGGGTAAAAATCGTAGAGGGAGACCGAGAGATGAGTACACTAAGCAGATTCAGAAGGATGTAGGTTGCAGTAGGTACTGGGAGATGAAGCAGCTTGCACAGGATAGAGTAGCATGGAGAGCTGCGTCAAACCAGTCTCAGGACTGAAGACAACAACAACATATATCGTCTCATTTTCTTTCCTCAAAACATGTTACAACATTACGACAAAAGCCTTTTTAAGTAACACTGCGTCCCCTAAAAGGCAGGCCAGCTTCCATCCTTTTCAAACCAAGTATGCTGCCATACTGTCCAGCACACACTGCCTAGTACTCTGTTCTAAAGAACCAAATTCTCTGACCAACATCTGTGGTCTAAAAAACAGACTTACGAGGGATAAGATTATACCAATACTAAATTTACAATTTTGGCAAAAACTCCTTGAAAATCGACATTAAAAATAGAACAGTCCCTTTTATATGGCGCAATAGAAGAATATCTTTTGGTCAAATGGGTCTCTTTTCAGATACCTTTTGGTATAATGAATCTTGTTTCACACTGTTTCAGACTATCGACCAAGTTAACTGCAAAGGTTTGCGTGACCATTTTGGCTGTTTGAGACCATCCCATACTACAATATTTGTTGTCCAATGGTGATTCTGTGTACCAAGAAGACGGAAACCCCGTTCACACTGCTCCCGGCACGCATTTTGGGAACACGAAGATGAACTGTCGCATCTTCCGTAGTCACCACAGTCACCAGATCTCAACATCAGAAAGCCTTTGTGATCTAAGAGTGCCTGATCGCTATCCATTTCCATCACCGTTACCTGAACTTCCCCATTTCGTAGGAAGAACGGTACAAGATTCCCATTGAGATCACAAGGTGTTTATCTAATTCAGGACGACCCTGAGGCTGTTCTGAATGCCAGCGGTTTTCCTACACTTTATTAGCCATGACAATATGTTTTTGGTTTTCCCATATTTTTGTCCACCTCATGTACATCATAGAGTAATGCTCGTCACCTGAGACAGGCCTAAGCATGTTTTGTTTTACAGTGGATACAATATGACTTTGTGCTTGTAGTAAAAATTTGTGCCTGTGAACTACAATTTTTTTCTTCCTTTGTAAATTATTTTATGAAATCGTGATTTTTAATTCTAAAATTATTAGAAATTTGTAATGATGTGGTAACAGGACCATTTCCACTTACATAAATTGTAACACCCCAAGAACCACGAAAACGCCTAATAAGAATGTCATTATAATTTAAATTAGGGAACAGTTATCCTGACAACTTTGACAATAATATAACACCGTAAAGTTTTGATGAACATCAATTTCAATAACTACTGAGTATACCATGACATAACAGTAGAAAGAAAGAAAGGTTATTTTTAATTAGCTACCAAACCTCTCAGTAATAACAGCAAATCAGTGCGACGAAAGTTAAGTCCAAAGTAATATGTCGGTCAGAGATAACATTTATTGTGAAAGAGAGTTGTAAACTCGGCGAAAAGGAAATTCAGTGAATCTACAATGCTCGATCATGGAAATGTTAGCTGCTTGCTAGCTTGCTTGCCAGCAAGTCGTGAGAGAGCACCGTTTGTTACAGTACTACAAACGGAACGCTACGAGATTGCTTCTATTAAAAAAAATAAAAATAAATAAAAACTATTGCGTGGTAGAGATGCGCGGTCTTTGTTCTCAGTTATTCTGACTTGAGAACGTGAACTGAAGTGATATTCAGATAGTGTACGACGAGTTAATGAACTTTAATTATTGGAGATATTATTGTTGGACTCAACCTTCATCAACGAAGAATGGACATAGTATCGAAGACTGCAATACCTGATTAGCCTTGAGTAGGAAACATTAATACGACCACACGAAGATAATAGAAATACGCCGATTGTAAAAGTTTTCGTAATTGTTACGATCACCGAATTGAAAATAATCGTAATTGATCTGACCCATCGGTGTGCGTGTGGTGTGATGATTGTAAACTAACTGCTAAGAAGGAACAATAAAAATTGTTCGTCAGTAATGGAAATCTCACGTGGTGGCTCCATCATTAATTGAACTATGTGATAGTTGAGGTTCAAAATTAATTAACCGTTAACATTTTAATTGAAAGAGTGACTTGATGAACATTGAGCATTGAAAGGGGTGTTTTGCAAAAATAATATTACGACGTACGAAAGGCAGATAGCATTATAGATTATCTCTGGATTTGCGCCGTGCCGTAGTGAACAATTCTCCCCAGCAACGTAACAACAACTACTGATACTGAACCGCAAATGAATTTTCCTCGCTTCAGTGGTATGAAACGACGCCGGTCATGAATTATTCACTCAATATTTCAGTAACTAACTAACCGGGCATAGCAAATCTTAATAAAACTATAACAGACAATTAAAATCAGCAGCTCGCATCGCTGATAACACTGTGCGCTAATAGACTTTCATACATTACGTGAGGAACAATTTTCTTTGGAGATTTTCAGGTGCTGCTCCACGTTATCCAACGGGGACAACCATCACTGCGCGTCGCGTATCCATTCCACCGACCGGGCTGTAGCAGTAGCGGCTCAACATGAACAGCGGCAACAAAAGGGAAGAGGGGACGTCACAATGTCAATGTGTCGAATGCAGTCATTGTAATACAGTCCAGCAGGTATGTTCCACTTTGACTCAAATCTACACCACGGGCGGTATATTCAAAACTTCTATCTCTCCACTGTTTAACGAACTCTTGCGTACTACATGTAAAATCAGTCGTAGTACTGATTGTTTATATTAAACTGCTTCTCATTAAATTTCCCTATTTCTTTCAGTAAAATTATGAGCTGAGAAAAAGCTGCATAGCTTAGACCCAAAATAAATTCTTTCTTCTTTTAGTAACAGCACTTCACAAATGCGCGTGGGGGATTTAATATTATGGCGAAAAACAACAATAGTAACAACAGCGATATTGCAATGTGGTAGACTACGTAAATTAAATACCGTTAGTATGAATATTAGTGATAATAGCCACTACTAATCTTACAGACGAATGACGTTTGTGCCACTTTATTTCGAAAATAATTTGTGTCGTGTTTTTACTTAAAATTTGGTCATAATTATTATTTCATTGGGGTTGGTTATGAATGCTGATTATTTTGGTCGTATGGCTATGTGTATCAGATTGGCAATAATCTTCATTATTTAAATGACAATAATTTTTCTGTTTGCATGATTTTTATTCGTTTTGGGATATTACTTATGTTTTGACTTATAAAAGTTTAAAGTTATTCATTGTTACGCTGTTACAAATGATCCTGTTGTATGCAGTAGCACACATCAGGAACATCTTCCGCGACCTATGATCGTAGAGAGAACATCGTGTCAGCGTCACTTACATGGTGTGTCAACACTAGTCCAACAGCATCGCGCACATCATGACAAGTTTTTCTTTCCTCTTTTGCCCTCGCCGGGGTGGGGATCCTACGACAGATGGTTGTTTAGACACCGGAAGACTTCCGCTTGTCTCTACGCTCTCAAAAAGTTTCGGAAGATATCTCCATAGCATGTGAAGCGCAAACTCGTGCAACCACTCGTTCTATCGAGCCTCGACTATTGTGACGTAATTCAGCACAACGTGAGTAGCGAAAACAAACGATGAATGCCTGTGTGCATTACGCCTGGAACATTCATCGACATGGCCAGGTCAGAACGTCATACACCCAGCGTGGTTGCGGCCATATTAATAACGGAACATCCCCACGCTAGTTTTACCGACCCCTCATTGTGCAAGAACCCCAGTACGTCGCTTCGTAAGTTAAGGGGAGCCGGAGGTGCCTATTCTGCCCATGTTAAAATCACTAAGTTTGAGGAACATTTATGAATAAACTACCAAATAGAAAAATATGATTTTTGTACATATAGAGTGGTTTAGTATTGCAGTTATGACAGAGGGATTTTGGAGTCCCTTTTCTAGTTTCCTTCCAATAATTTTTTTATTAATGACTCAATTTTTTTACAAATAATTGCTTTATAATTAAACTGAAATGAAACTACTGAACATATTGCCAAATGGCTGTGTTACAATGTAAGTTTGACTACTAGGAGTGCTGTATAAAAATTTCACATCTCTTGCTTGAGTGCATTTTGAGAAAATGTTCCTTATATTCGAAAAATTCTAATTTACAGGAAATGGCTATAAAAGTTTCTCAATACATTCCTGCACTATAGGATGGATTATCAGGGTCTTCTTCATCCTCCAAAAGCTTCCCCTTCGTGTCTTCTTTTCTGGCCTGTTGTTCCATCATACTTCATATGCCTTTCTCTTCTTCCTGCTCCTCTTATCCTTTCTCTGTCAATATTTCTTAGTGCTCGTACAGTGTTCACCCCAGCTGTAAATCCTAATGCCTTCAGAACTTCACAATTCACACTGTTCCCTTGGTTGTAGGTTGCTATTGCATAATAAATGCCAAAGTGCAGTGTTTTTATGCTTACAAACACCCTTTTAGGAATCACTTTCCAAATCAAATTGTTTACGCTCTCATTAGGATTCTGCGTCTTTCCGTGTAGACATTTGTGTAACAATTGTGGCTGTGCTAAGTCATGAATAATTGGTTTTATTGCATTTATCACAGCTGCTGGCAAACCACGTTTGTGATCATAGTTCTTTTTTGCATTGTATCTGCACCAGGAATCTTTTGGGCACAGGCTGTGTTGAGGGTATTCATTGGAAGAGGCAGTATGAAGGAACAATGCCCACACTGCTTTTCGCATGTCACTAACACTACTAGTATTTTGCCTTATAGCATACCCACAGTATCTCTGTAGACGTTCAATCACCTCATCAGTAAGCCTGTCTCTCCCTCCTATTGTCTTTCCATCACTGAGCTTACTTGAACCCAAAGTTTGTTTGAGCCTTCGAAGCCGTGCACCCATACGCTTTTGCGCGTGCCCAATGCATTCCAACTTTCCGACTACAACCCTTGCACACTCGCTGTATGCGTAACATAAGGCGCTGTATGCGTAACAGGCCAATAAAATCACAAGCAGTTCGCCAGGAAGTCACGAGAGGGTGTTAGATGCATTCAGCGGTCGCCCATTTCCTCTGCAGGCGTGGGGGAAAATGGTAATAACTCCACTTCTAGGGCAAGTAGAACAATAATTCAAAGTTTACATTAAAGAGGAATGTTCCAATTAATTTTCGGTAGAAAAAAATCGTAATTTTTTTGGATTTGACCACCTCCGGCTCCCCTTAAACACTGGTCGTGCCATAATACTTTAAACACAAGACCTAACTTAATAGGTGTCGTAGCTGTGTCCATTCATAAGACCAAAATTTTTGCCAACTCCTTCGCTCTCGCTGCTGTCCGCTTCTGGAACAAGCTGCCATGCAGTTTTCGTTAAATTCGACATCATTCTACTTTTAGCAAAAACTCTGAGCACTTCCTTCTGTCACCAACATAGCGGTTTCTCAAAGATTACATACGTGGCCAAATTTCCCTCTGCTATATAGTAAAGCCAGTGCTCCTAACTTCTCCCAATTAGGCTTGTTTCTTGTATCCTGTTAGTAGTCATAAGTGAAAACCTATCTTACTGTAAATCTCCATTGTTGTATTTATCATGTAAGAATCTGAAAAATGTGTATGTATTTTTTTAAATTTTATCTGTGCTATCAGAACTTCTCTTTTCTAAATTTAGTATAATGGGCTTATTGTAATGTATGCAACGTAAAATATGTAGAACACCTGGTTAGATGTAAAAGGTCTTGACTGCCATAATCTTGTCAAGTTAAATCAGTAAATGAATAAATAACGTTTAGTTGATGGCTGAAGGTTTGTCCTACGTAGAGTTCGTGTTCGATATTATGCGAAACTATATCATCAGCATAATCTGAGAGCATTATGTGGACGTGGAAAGACAGTTCAGGATTTATTTTCTTCTGCATTTGACTCTACGAATTCAGTTTCTTTGTCGGTGGAGACTTCAGAGGTGCTGGCAGTTCTTGCTTGTTTCCTTCTTAAGTCACCATATTGAAGTGCCGGAAGGTTTACAATGTTGGCAACTGTAGCCTTTTTTGGCTATCCAGAGACACGCTCAAATAACAGCATTTTTGCAAGTACACTCACAAATGCAGGCGTTCGTGCTGCACTACTTCTGTTTATGTTGAGACATCGGTTTTCTGGAAGGGATTTTTTAGAGTTCAAGCAAAAGAAATAACGGAAGTTGGGCTTTCATAACTTCATAAATAATTTTGGGTTCATTCAACGAATTTCGCTTTACTGCTTTTAGCTACTGTATCTTCTTTTCTCCAAAGTATGCAATGCAGTCCCTACTCCAGACAATATGATCCACAGAGTAGTTAACAGGCATCGCAGGAAGCGAATAAATCACTTAACGCTGGGCAGTTATTCCACATTTGCCCTACGTGGTTTGCTCGTTCGAGTTTTGTTAATCGGACTGGGAAGTAGGCTGCTCATACGGAAGTAGGCTGCTCTCCTGGACTCTGGCAGCAGAGTGCCATTATGAACAAAGATATTAGTTTTTGCAAGCTTGCCATCTGTTCTTATCATAATATTTTGTTCGGCGGTACGACTTCGTGAGCTCACTCGTCTATCAGTTGTGCTTTTGGATTTTCTGTAATATGCGTGTCACCAAGGAAAAGCATCTTTAAGTAGGAGTGAAATGTCCTGAGTCCTGGGCTCAAACATAGCCACTTCGTCAATTATCGGTAAATATCATTGGTAGTGGCGGGCGATGACTTACGTTATGAGTCACCTTCGTTCTGCCAGTGGCTTTGTCAAAGGAGGAGGAACTCACTGAATTTGAGGACAAACTCTCCTTCTTGGGGTGGTATATTGTCCCTAAAAGGCGGAAGAATCAGTAATGGTGAATAGCATAGAGACGTAGAGAGCAATTGAAAATACTGAATTACAGATACATAATTTTTGTTCGCAACACATGTGGCATGTAATTTAAAAATGATCTATCCATTTGCACGTTTCCAGATTAGCCCCCCCCCCCCCCCCCCACGCAATCTGCGCAACGTGTCTGCTCTTGGGGAGATCATTATGAGAAAAAGATTTAATAACCGACAGTAGGGTAACATTCTACGAATCGGAACATGGAATGTTAGAGAATAAGATACGAGAATAAGATACGAGAAATTAGGGCTCTTGCGAAGGCACACAGACAGTCGTTCTTCCCTCGCTCTATTTGCGAAAGGAACGGAAAAAGAAATGACAAGTAGCGGTACAGGATAGCCTCTGAACATCTGAAAATAGAAATGCAAACTCTCAACCTAGATATAGAGAGAGTAAGTGGCAGGACATCGGATGACGTGAGAGATCCAGAAATAAGAATAGATATGAAAGACAGACCCTGGGTTCCATACAGCTTTGAAGACTTGTGGTTAAATGAGATGGAACGGATAACAATCTCTGAAATTTCTGAATTCATTGGGGGGGGGGGGGGGGGGGGTAACCAAATGACTGTTCAAGTTGGTATGAGGATAGATGTCTAGTTTCAGGCTATACAATCCCGACGATAACAAAGGCACGTCAGTTCGACAACCATCACAAAATCAGCTTAAAAGCTCAGGCATCCAACTTACTGACAAGACGAATGAATGTGAAGGAATGCGGAATGAAAATGAGGATCTGTTAGATCCTCATTTAAGGTAGAAGTACAAGAGGCGCAGTTTTGACACTGCGACTGATAATGGAGGCAGTATCAACACTTTCATAGAACTTGTCGATTTGACAAAAATAATAGAAAAATAGAGCAATATCTTTGAAATTCTCAGAGAAATAGAAGTAAGTATAGGAATACGGGTAATATACGAAATGTACATGAGCCACGAGCATCAAAAATAATGTAAGGGCAAGATGAAATGATCAGATCAGAGACGGTGTAGCACAGGGATGCATTGTCAGCATACTGTTCAACCAAGAAGTCAAAAAAGCAATGACGCATGTAGAACAGAGGTTTGGTACGTATTTAGGTGCAAAACAGCAGAAAAGAGCCTCTGCAACACGAAGCTGAGGAAGTCTGAGAGTTGACGGCGAGGGAAGACCAGGGTACATGTCACTGTTGTCCTCACCATCGCAGATTACATGCCAACATAAATGCCCCACCCTTCTGAACAAATGCCTCATTGCCGATTTCTGAGTGCCAACTTTCCAGTTCATAGTCTGGCTTTTTGTGTCAGTTGCTGCTTTAGAGGTCGACCCTCCGCATACCTAGCTGTCTCCGATCGTTTATGGAACTACGAGTCCGTCTGGCAAGACGCTGCTGCTTCCAACCGCTCTGAAACTTCTGAGGCAACGCTGATGGGGTGCGGAGGCCACCATCATCCTACAGGCCTGTTGGTGGCTGACATTCGTGACTTGTACGCTGTCCGCTTCCACCTGCAGGAGTCTGGACCACTGTTGCTGCACATTCCATTCCTGTGGCAGACACCGTTGCTGCCAGCTCCTGTGTCCTAAACTTCCGCTGAGAGCCGACCTCTGTGAGGCAGCAAGTGCCTAACGTCCTAGTGCAAACCTTCGACGCTAGAGGGTGCACTTTGAAGGTCGATTCACAGAGCTGGAGCTCGCTTGCGTCCACCAGTCGACGGCAGCCCCCTGACGCTTCGCTGTACTGGTGGTACTGTGAGTCGAGAGCACGCTGGGCTCGCGCTGCTGATGAGGCGCTGCTTCGCCACCTTAGCTGTGGCGTGGCGCCTCGGAAGTCAATCCAGTATTACTGCCTAATAAATGCGTTTTCTTGACACTCTCGAGCGTAACTAGGTTCTCACCATTACATTCCACCTGGCTCTGTCTTGACAACTGTAGGAGTCTGGGACTGGGACTATATTTAACGTAGAAGGGTTGTCAATGATACTTGATGACATATCTCTCATCACCCAAAGTGAAGATGGGTTCCTGGACAGGTTGAATGGAATGAACAGTGTAATTAATGCAAAATATAGATTGATAATGTATCGAAGAAAGATAAAAGTTCTGAAAAGTAGAAGAAAAGACATTATCCATTAGCCTGACATCAAAATTTGTGACATGAATTACACAAAGTTATAGTACTCTGACACACTGGAAGCAAAATAACGCATGGCAGACGAAGCAAAGGCGACATAAAAAGCAAAGTAGCACAAGAAAAGAGGGGATTCCTTGACATGAAGTCCATTAGCTTGAAACATGATCCTCAGTTATGGAAGAAATTTCTGAGAATGTACGTTTGATGCACAGCGTTGTGTGTTACGAATCGAGGTCCTTGGAAAAATCGGAAAAGAAGAGAATCGAAGCGTTTGAAATGTGGTGGTAAAGAAGAATGTTGGGAAGTAGGTGAACTGATAGGAAATGAGAAGATTCTACACAAAATCTGTGAGTGTAGAAACATATGGAAAACACCGACAAGAGGGAGGGACAGTGTAACACCATTATCAAATGGTTCAAATGGCTCTGAGCACTATGGGACTTAAGTGCTGTGGTCATCAGTCCCCTAGAACTTAGAACTACTTAAACCTAACTAACCTAAAGACATCACACACGTCCATGCCCGAGGCAGGATTCGAACCTGCGACCGTAGCAGTAACGACTGTAACGCCTAGAACCGCTCGGCCACGCCTGCTAACACCATTATCGATTGTAGAAAGTTTATACCTTACAGTGTTATTACCTTTATTTAACTATGAAGTGATTGTTCTGTACTAGTTAAGATCTTTGAATTGTCAGAGGTAAAGTGGAAGTTTATGATCAATATACTGTAAAAATTTAATAATGTTTAAAAATAATGAAAGTTTATAAAATATGTATCTTTGTAAAAGAGAAACTGTACTTAAAATACTGGTTCATACCTACGGAAGTTGTATTATATATAGGAAACGGTGCACGGAACCCCCTGTGCTGTGGAAGGGGCTAGGCGCGTGGGAAAAGATGGATTTGGCGGTCAGTCTGGGTGGCAAGAGAGAGAGAGCACATTACGCAGTCAGTGGCCAGCATTTATACAGTCAACACCGTAAGTGGCAAGTGAGGCGTTTGGAAGCCGAATTATGTTGAAATAGCCTCGGATGTGGTTTCGGCTGTAATATGGTGCCGTTGTATTACGGAATGGTTAATACGTCGCCAAGAAGAAATCTGAAAAGAGCCTAAACTGCAAGAGGTGACACCAGACAGCCGCCACGTGCTTGCCACCACTATCGCTCCACTGCGCCGCCAACTTCAGGAAGTGAGATATGTATCATAGTATGGACCAGTATGTGTGTGTGTGTGTGTGTGTGTGTGTGTGTGTGTGCGTGTGTGTGTTTTCAATAACATTTCAAGTGATAAAAACATGTGTGTGAACTTCGAAATTGTCCTTATCATAAAACCGTTATAGGGTCATACTCTAAACGTGTAAAAGATCGAGTATCATGTTCCTGAATATCCATTGAATTGTTTCAAACTTGAATGTGCCAAAGTTTCGGTGCTAAAGTGTATAAATGATGATAGTTAAACAACCTGCTTCATAGGTAGTGAAAGAGGCTCATAATTTGAGCTTTTATAGGCTGTGACTATTACTAGAAACTAATTTCTGAAGTTTTATTTGAAAATATTAATTGAGTAATTTACTATATAATGTTGAAATATAAACAAATTCTAGTGGGGTTACAAATCCACATTAGTGTGGCCGGCCGGTGTGTCCGAGAGGTTCTAGGCGCTTCAGTCTGGAACCGCGCGACCGCTACGGTCGCAGGTTCGAATCGTGCCTCGGGCAATGATGTGTGTGATGTCCTTATGTTAGTTAGGTTTAAGTAGTTCTAAGTTCTAGAGGACTGATGATCTCAGATGTTAAGTGTCATAGTGCTCATAGCCATATGAACCACATTAGTGTAATGCAATTGTCTCTGAAATAGTTACAGAATTTACCTATAGAGTAAATGACAGTTTATTCATCCCCCCCCCCTCCCCCTATATTATTTTCCACTATGAGGAAGTCAAACTAAAGATTTTTTTTTTTTGCAATTAAAAGAAATCTGTGACATTGCTAATAATGAAGACATAATAAGTATAGGTGTAGGATTGTTTAATTTCACTTGTGGTATGTATGTGTTAGCTGAAATCAGAACGCTTTCCACGCCAAATTTCAGTCCAATGTGTCTTTTAGTAACATCTTAATGTTGAATTAGTACTGAATTAATTAATGATTGCAATAGTAAATTTTATCACTATGAGCGAAGTATTATATAGTTTTCTATGTTTGCTGGTTTGTGTAAAAAACTAACGCCAGCCGTTGTGAGCGAGAGGTTCTAGGCGCTTTAGTCTGGAAGCGCGTGACCGCTACGGCTGCAGGTTCGAATCCTGCCTCGGCCAATGATCTGTGTGATGTCCTTAGGTTAGTTAGGTTTGAGGAGTTCGAAGTTCTAGGGGACTGATGACCTCAGATGTTAAGTATCATAGTGCTCATAGCCATTTGAACCATTTGAAAAATCTGTTTACTGCTAACCACTATGTAGTTCACTCATTAGTTGTGTGTTTCCATTGCAGTGTTTAAAAGGAGCATTAATGGAAGACTCTTCAGCAATCCATGTTAATTTTTTTTAAACTTAATGTTTCAAAGTATTATGCCTAATTAGGCTGCTAACCGTTTAGTATTTAATTTACGTGAACTTCGCTACTTTCACTACTTACTATTAATTGCCATAGTTACGAAATTTATGTTCGATACCTTCTACCCATTAGGTAGAAACATAGTCAAATACAAAATTCCTCCCAGAGGGTAACGTTAGTTGTGAGGGCGTTATACGTAGCGCTTACTTGCAACATATACGTTGTACTTGGCGCCGCGTGACAGGACGTTCGTCAGTTTCACTTACAGAGATAGTTCAGAACGTAAATATCGCATGAAAAACAATAGTAAGATGAGTACTGAATGTCCAGCGGCATGAAATTGTATCAGGTGAAATAGTAGAAAGTTTCCCAAATCTGAAAGTTAAAGATATAAATAGTAACAAAGTAAGATGCAAAAACGGAAGTAGACCACGACGAGCGGGACAGGAAAGTACAGTGTGCCTTGTGTGGCAATACTTCGATTAGTGCAAACATACATGATGCCACGAGACGACAGCAGGCTTACATGGAGTATCATACACACGTAAACGATCAGATTCAACTAATGAACTTGTCGCAAATGAAACAAAGCAGGTAAGAGTACACGATCGCAGATAGTTTTTATATCAACGAATCGATGCATATGTTTTATTCATCGAAGGTCAAAAGTGAAATGAGTGCGTCGCGAGGAGGAGAATTTGAATATGAGGAAGCATCAGAACAGGAAAGAGAAAAACTATTAGATATGACTGAATTGTTAAACATGTTGGCTGCTCAGATTTCAGAACAAAGTCAACAAATTGCAGAACAAGGTCAGAACATCAACAAACAAATTGCAGCTCAGACTAGTGACATTAACGACCAAGTTAGAACTCTTGAGAAAACACAAAGTGAGCCAATTGAATTCAATGGTTCAATTGGCTCTGAGCACTATGGGACTTGACATCTATGGTCATCAGTCCCCTAGAACTTAGAACTACTTAAACCTAACTAACCTAAGGACATCACACAACACCCAGACATCACGAGGCAGAGAAAATCCCTGACCCCGCCGGGAATCGAACCCGGGAATCCGGGCGTGGGAAGCGAGAACGCTGCCGCACGACCACGAGATGCGGGAGCAATTTGAAGTGCAAGAGGTTAAGAGCAGTAAACAATCTGATGAAGTGAATTCGAGAGTAGGTGTAGTGACCAATGTAATTAGAGATTTAAAAAGAGAAATAAATATTATTAATAGTATTGTTGCCACTATGCAAGAACAAATTGATGAAATTAATGATAGATTTGACAACAAAACATTGAAAATTCAAGATAAAGTAGAACCTTTGGTAATAACTAAAGTTAAAGAAATAATGTTCGGTCTCAAAAACCGAAGTAAAAACTAAATGCAACACCGAAATTTCTCAATTGGGACAAACTGTGACTGACTCCGAAAGAGAAATGAGCAAACTAGTAGCAATCTGCGAACAGAAATACGAGCAAATCACTTCTCCGATTCAAGGCAAAATGTGCCACCTTCAACGAAAGATGAGAGAAAAACTTAATTATACTACTGAAAGAATACATTATAGCAAATTACTAGAGAGTTAAGAACGTTTAGACCCAGCACAAAGACATAACGGATGGCATCCCTCGGGATTTTTGAAAAACTGTGAGAGAAATTTGCCTGGTTATTTGACAGATCAAGATAAAATTAATGTGGTTATCAATGCTTTAGGAGGTGATGTGAAAAGGTGGGGATTAAATCTAGAAACGGACTGGTTGTCATTTGTAGGGTTTAAGCAGAAGTGTATTGAGGAATACTGGTCAGAAAAAAAGCAGGAGTATTTATGGCGAGAATTTATTATGGCCAGACTATACGATAATAGAGGCAGGAACTCTATGAATGAATTCTGTGAAATGTGATACCGGAAGTTGACACATTTAAGAACTAGGCAAACTGAACCCGAGATAGTGTGGGAGCTGTGGTAAAAAACTCCCAGAGGATTCGAAACGATATGTGAGAAGCAACCACAAAAGCTTCTCATCATTTTTGGAGAGAGTAGAGGATGAGCAGTTGAGAGGAAACTGTGACTATCGTCAAAACAATAACAACAAACGAACAAGGGAAAATCATGAACAGAGTGAAGAAACTGGAAAGGAATGTTACTGAATAAATACAGTACAAAGAGGAAGAGGCAGAGCACATGGTAACATATCATGTCGTGGTCGGGGACTTGTACCGCGAAACTTTCAAAATAGAAATGACACAGAAAACTTAGACCTGCACGTATTACGGGCCAGATTTGCGCTGACAATTATCTATGCCCCAAACTGGAGAAACTCTACCGGGTTAAGAAGAACGAATGCAAGACACAAGCTAATGGTAGAAACATATCACGATTTGGTGTACGCAAAATGACAGGTGCGGACGTATATGAGTCATGCACGGGCTACAAAGCGACAGGCAGTAGCCAGCAAGCTAGGCCTCAGCGTGCTTTGAGCCTTGCGGAGCCATCAGCTGGCCATTGTGAGACTGAAATAGCTGCAATAAAAAGAGATGACGTCGTGAAAGAGGTCAGTGGAGCTGTTTCGTTGGAGAATCAAATAAAAAATCAGACAAGGTAATTAGTAGAAGTGAAAAGGGGGACATGTGTGGAAAGGAGTTGTCATGGATCGAAAAAGAGCGGGGTGATGTACCTAACCGTGTAAAGCAATTTGAACAGGGAAGTTTTGAAGAAAGTTGTACGGCCAAAAATGTGATAAAAGAAGGAAACGTTGCAACAAAGACGTTATCCGTAGGAAGAAATGAGGTGGAAACAGGAAGCGCCGCACTAGGTACACGTGCAGCAACTTAAGAAGACGTAAGTGAGAGAAAAGAAGGCGCCGCACGAACTACGCGAAATGCCATTATTAGGGAAAGTAGAGTAGGAAAAAGTAAAATGGCCACTATAAGTGAAAATTGAGAGGAGCATGAAATCCTCAACAGTGTAGATGCGATCCTGACTGACAAACATCTTGCACAAATAATTATTAGCGATGGCGATGAAGATGTCGATTCCGAAGGTTACGTGTGAACCAGTGAAGTCCACGATGATTATAACGAGTACGAAGTAAAGTCAACGTCATCCGAAGTAATTTTGAATAAGTTCCTGTAATCGTAAATCAAGTCAAGAATTAGAAGATGGCCAGAAAATCAGAAATAGCGAAAGACCTAACGATGAATTAGCTTGTTGTCTTGGGGCTGCATTCATGCTTGAATCAGATAATGAAGGAGAACTCAGTGATAGTTCAGAGGAAGAAGACATAGAAATAGAGGAGAGAGAACAAAACTTTACCGAAAATGAATATGAATGGCTAAATTAAGTTTTATCAATGCAAAACCCAGCAGCAGACACCAAACGAAAGAAGAAATAGGCTCCAGATAATACAATGCTGAGGCAAGATTTGTTTACGGTAGTGAAACTTTCAAAACCAAAGGATCCACCTGACGATACGATACGATGGCAAGAATTGAATAGGATAGTGAAAGATGTACAAAGCAGAAGACTAAAGAAGCCACCAGATGCAGGTGATTGGTCAGTAAATAACAACTTACTGCCACCACAATCACAAGGCATGGGGCAGATTTGTTACGGATTTTGAAAATATGATGAATACCCTCCATCACGAAACTACAGGTTTCACATCTGAAGAAATCCTGCTAAATTGTAAAAGTGTAATTGAAGAGACTTTACAATTTCCACCCACTTTACAACTTCCACGACAGAAATGATCATAAAACGAATGAAAGAAGAAGCGGAAGCCAGATCAAAAGGCACGATAAGGTCCTCAAAGTGACTAAAGTAAAAATTGGGGATTTAGTTCCAGTAAAACTCACATAAAATCCAGTGAGAATAATCAAGAAATTTCTAAAATTAAATATATTTGTAATGGTCGTTATGAAGGGCAGGGAAACCCGCATACAAATGCTTTTTATCCCGTGTACCCAAAGTCCAAGAAACCATTGGGAGTAAGCAGTATTGTAGATCTAAAATAATCATAATAATGGGCGAAAGTGAAAAAGTGTTTATGTAATTTATTATATATGTTCTTCTTCATGATGTTGTGTGGTCAAATGTTATCATGTGGAAAGAACTTTTCTGTTGCCAGATTATATGTAACAAATATGAGCTATGGGAAATGGACAGTGGTTTTCATCTGAATCTGTCCATTCCACAATGTGATTTGGTCTTTATATTCATCCCAACAAAATAAGAAATTAGTTGTTTCTGACCTTCCAGCGCCTTACTGTGGACAGTGTGCAGCCAAGTCCATTTAAAATGGAAGGTCGGCAATCCCCTCCGGATGTTCTAAGTTCGTTCCTGCTTTAGTTTTTCGTTCAGAACTCCGACAATGGCTGATTTTAATCGAAAAATCATTATCTTTCCAGGCATGCACCTTTACTTAGCCAAAGTATTTTGAGGTAACATGTAAAATATCCATACTCTTCGTTCATTTCCATCAAAACCTATTGCAAGGGACAGTGTAATAGTGCGTGGTACTTCAGCGAATTTACTATTAATACCATAATTTTCAACACATGTCACATGCCTGCAAATTTAGAAAATGATTCTCAATGTATATGATAATGAATCCTGTACAAATCATATGCCGATAACTGTGATTTTGCTATTTGTTCCTCATCTGAATCATTAAATTCTTTCTGTGTGGTATTGTAATGTCGTTTCATAGCAAATTTGCGATACACATCTATTACGTGACAGCATAGGGATGATTTAATATCTCATCCTTCTGTCACTGAAATTTATTTTTTAAAACTAGAGCGTCTCTTTGTGTGTAAACAGCCCCTGTACTTCTGAACTTTCATCCTTTTAGAAACAAATAGAGAAGGATCAATAGCATTTAATGTATGATTGTGCCTAACTGAAGAAAGTTGTGCCAACCGAGAAAGGCCAATTGCCACACCACACTTCTAAACGAAATATCGCCATATACCGAGTATTTTCAAGAAGGACATAGCAGAGCCAAGCCGTATCGAGTTGTGCCGAGACAGGACCAGCCTCAGACCGCACATATGAAGCACATGGAGCTCAAGAGCAGTTTTGTACGTCGTGAGCAACACTCCTATATTACATTGCTATCGTCACGATCGATCTGTCCATTATTTCGCAATTACTCTCATTGTAGTAACATTTAGATGAGGGGCTGAACTGACACTTGAGATGTCATATACAATTATACTGTTATAGAGTCACAAACGCAAAGAAAGAAAGGGTCATAAGTCTTTGTTGGTTAGGAGATCCCGCGGGGTAGGTTGAGCCGCCTAATGGGAAAGTGCTTTTCGTCCGATGACCTCAGTCGATGTAATCATTTAATTACTAAAGTTGTGTCTTACGAGTATCTGTGGAATATAGGTGAATATATATATATATATATATATATATATATATATATATATATATATATATATATATATATATATATGTGTGTGTGTGTGTGTGTGTGTGTGTTTATCGTAGTGTCATGTTTGTATTGTAGAATAATGACAGAAGAAAGAAGGTCAACCTAAGTGTAAGCACGTAACCCAATCCTCTTGGACAACACAGAATGGACCTTCTTCTCTCCCGGCCGCTGTGGCCTAGCGGTTCTAGGTGCTTCAGTCTGGAACCGCGCGACCGGTACGGTGGCAGGTTCGAATCCTGCCTCCGGCATGGATGTGTGTGATGTCCTTAGTTTAGTTAGGTTTAAGTAGTTCTACGTTCTGTGGGACTGATGACCTCAGAGCCATTTTCAACCTTCAGCTCTAACGTCCCCATTCGAAGGACGGATCACTGTAATCGTCCATTGTCGTCCCTACGTCGGGGGACACTAAGCAGAGGTTTAGAATTTAAACCAAAACATCTTCGCAAAATCTGGAAAGAATCCAAACACGAATGTCTACCAGAGTTCAATTGCAGGAAGGCCATCGTTAAAATGCCTTTATAAAGTAACACCTGACAATTAGACATGTGGCCTTGATACGCCTGGGCATTGAGTCAAACAGGACTTGAATAGCATGTACAGGTACAGCTGCCCATGCAGCTTCAACACGATACCACAATTCATCAAGAGTAGTGACTGGCGTATTGTGACGAGCCAGTTGCTCAGCCACCATTGACCAAACTTTTACAATTGGTGAAAGATCAGGAGAATATGCTGGCCAGGGCAGTACTCGAACATTTTCTTTATCCAGAACGGCCCGTACACGACCTCCATCATGCGGTCGTGCGTTATCCTGCTGAAATTTAAGGTATCGCAGGGATCGAATGAAGGGAAGAGCCACGGGTCGTAACACATCTGAAATGTAACGCCCACAGTTCAAAGTTCCGTCAATGCGATGAAGAGGTGGCCGAGACGTGTAAACAATGGCACCCCATACCATCACACCGGGTGATACGCCAGTATCGGGATGACGAATGCACGTTTCCTATGTGCGTTCACACCGATGTCGCCAAACACGGATGCGACCATCATGGTGCTATAAACAGAATCTGAATTCATCCGAAAAAATGACGTTTTGCCATTCGTGCCCCCAGGTCAGTCGTTAAGTACACCATTGCAGGCGCTCCTGTCTGTGATGCAGCGTCAAGGGTAACCGCTGTCATGATCTCCGAGCTGATAGTCCATGCTGCTGCAAACGTCGTCTAACTGTTCGTGCAGATGGTTGTTGTCTTGCAAACGTTCTCATCTGTAGACTCAGGGATCGAGACGTAGATGAACGATCCGTTACAGCCATGCAGATAAGATGCGTGTCATCTCGACTGCTATTGATATGAGGCTGTTGGGATCCAGCACGGCGTTCCATATTACTCTCCTGAACCCACCGATTCCATATTCTGTTAACAGTCATTGGATCTCGACCTACGCGAGCAGTAATGTCACGATACGATAAACCGCAATCGCGATAGGCCACAATCCCACCTTTATCAGAGTCGGAAACGTGACGGTACGCATTTCTCCTCCTTACACGAGGCATCACAACAATGTTTCAACAGGCAACGCCGGTCAACTGATGTTTGTGTATGAGAAATCGGTTAGAAATTTTCCTCATGTCAGCACGTTGTAGGTGTCGCCCCCGGCGCCAACCTTGTGTGAATGCTCTGAAAAGATAATCATTTGGATATCACATCATCTCCTTCCTGTCGGTTAAATTTCGTGTCTGCAGCACGTAATCTTCGCGGTGTAGCAATTTTAATGGCCAGTAGTGTATTTACAGAATCAGCACTAGAGGCTATCTGAAGGACGTTCTGTTGCCGCCAACGTTCGCGCAAGTCCATGTAGCTAAGATTAGAGATATTAGGGCTCGTGCGGAGGCATATAGATAGTCGTTTTTCTCTCGCTCTATTTGGGAGTAGACCAGGAACGGAAATTACTAGTAGTGGGATAGGTACCCTCCTCCATGCACCATCCGGTGGCTTGTGGAGAATGTATGCAGAAGTAGATATAGATGTAGATGTAGAAAGCACGATTGACCTCCCTGGTATTCAAAAGTAGAATCTACTAAGCTTCACACAAAGATGCATCTACTACTCGTAGCAATGTGTGCAGTTATTTAGTGCTGCTATATTTTCTGATCGTTGGTATTCACAACCAGACAGAAAATCAAGCCAGTGGTTACTCACATTCGTTACAGTGATTTAATTACAATACTTTTGTTCAGGTGGTAAAAGGTTGCTTACTATGCAGTATGCAATTGCTTAAAAAAAAGAAAAAAGTGCTCTGAGGAGCAAATGAGCTGCTTAATAAATCAAGATTAAACAAATTAATGCTGTAGCAGGCGAGTTAAGAATTGCCTCTTCCTCAGCTACTGCTGCTTTTATAAGTTTAATTTAATCTGTTGTGTTGGTGATATTAAATATCTACCGAAATTACAAAAGACGATGAAAGTGCTTCCTGGACTCCTACAGCAGAGGTCACCGCGCTTTCACTTTCTGTGTACTCTGATACAACATGCATCTTTTATTCCATGGTTCACCCGCAAACGCCGTAATTCTGCTTTCTTCGTAGGGCCACAACACAGCCACTTCCCTTCTGCCGTGCATCTCGTGTGGGCAACCTCATACATAAGAGATAGTGGCTGGCAGCCAAGTTGCCTACGCAAGAGTGCTGCACTGAGACGGCCGCCCATATTTCCAAAAGTAGTCTGCAGTTCACGTACTCACTGCGTGTGTAATCCAAAAAGTGACAGACGCCCACACGGGCAAAAGTGTTAATGAATGGTATTACGCACATGTGTAAACGGGACAATAAACAAGTTTCACGAAGCTCACTGCGTGCCGACGTGAATTCAATATACAAGTTTTTCCTCCGTACGCTAGTAACAAAGTGAGACAGCTGGAATTTTCGATAATGAGCGTTGCTTAGTCCTCCTCCAACACCTATGGAAAGTTTCATGCACATTTATTCATGATTCAACTAACTTAATGTGGTTATCAATGTATTACATTACTTTGCCCAATAAATTATCTTTACCCTTTAAAATATATGTGAACTACGTAATCTATCCGCTCCAAGGAAACGTCATGTCCATTTCTAAGTTTTGTAGCACTGTGCCAACTGACCGACTAATCTGTATCCTTTAACAGGACGTCAGTTTACAGTAACATTAGTTAAACTGTAAAATATATGGGTCATTGTTAAATAGTACTTTGGTTATTCCTTTTCCATGGTATGGATGACTCATTGGCATATTCTACTCAGGAAGTACAAGATGTTTAAGACGACACTTTGTTAGCTAGCCCTGTGGTTGTTTAAGAAGCTGCCACACTACTTTACCTTTGGACTCTTCTGACGTCACTGTAGAATTTTTAGGGAGAAAAACGCACTGGGGACTGCTGTTTGTGTAAAGTTAAAAAATGGTTCAAATGGCTCTGAGCACTGTGGGCCTTAACATCTGAGGTCATCAGTTCTCTGGAAGTTAAAACTACTTAATCCTAACTAACCTAAGCACATCACACACATCCATGCCCGAGGCAGGATTCGAACCTGCGACCGTAGCGGTCGCGATTCCTGACTGAAGTGCCTAGAACCGCTCGTCCACACCGTTTGTGTAAAGTACTTAGTTTTACCTAGCGTTCGTGTCATTCGCACCTCGACGACATCCTTAGTACTCGGTTTGCTTCTCGTTGCAGATGCAGAGCTCACTTTCTGTGTATGTGGCTTTCTTGCCAGACAGGTGATCGACTGACTGGATTATCGTGCAATCGCCTTGAATAATAAGGAAAGGGCAGACGATAATACTAATTAATGGCGTATGACGAGGGCCTCCCGTCGGGTAGACCGCTCGCCTGGTGCAAGTCTTTCGATTTGACGCCACTTCGGTGACTTGCACGTCCATGGGTATGAAACGATGGTGATTGGGACAACGCAACACCTAGTCCCTGAGCGGAGAAAATCTCCGACCCAGCCGGAAATCGAACCCGGGCCCTTAAGATTGACACTGTGTCACGCTGACCACTCAGCTACCGCGGGCGGACTGCGATAGTGCTGAAAACCTTTGCTTAACTGTTCCTTTTACCTACAGTGCCGTTCGACACAGCTGTAAATGCGATACAATTCCAAAATCACTATTGTCAACACGAAGCATCAGTTAGCCTAGTGGCATGCAATATCAAATCCGTATCATTCACATGTCCCAGACCTAAACTTGAACGTATATATTGACTATTCTATTTTCCACAGCCCTTTTGCCGCCTTCAACAGCCTCAAGGTCGACAGGGTGCTCATAAATGTTTCATAAAATTCTTGGTTTACAGGCACCTGTGAGATTTATCCCACGGCCTATATCTATAGTTGCTTCTCACTCTGCTTAACTTTTTTTGATAATATTCCATCCTGACTAAAACTAAAGAAACCTCCGCTTATCGTGATAAGACAGGTTTTTTACTATGATTTCCGTTCTTTGCAGGGGCGATGACAATTGGTAAGTCGGATAAATATTTCATTGTAATTGTGACTTACGATTGTGTGTAACGTAACATGTAACGTTCATATGTAACCACAAAAGATGTTTTGTTCCGTGAGCGGCGTAGCAAGAAACTGGCAGCGGCAGCAGTCCTCACATCAGCTAAAACCCCACCCGACGTAATGGCCTTCAACTCGGCGGCTAGAGGGATGAAGAAGATGCCAAGACCATAAAGTTCTTGATATGTCAATTTTTATTAATATAAAAAGAGAGAAAGATATATTTTATGCATAAAAAACATCAGTCGCATTTGAGATCTTGAAAGACCAAGACTTGTAGTGTAATATTGTTATTAGTAATTACATTACACAAAGCTGTATGCATTGTCTTCAAGTAAAACTGGTATGAAATTGTGGGAATTAGTCTGATGATATCAGAGTTATTAATTTTGGATTTTTTTTAAGAGAACCTCTGAAGAAGTAGTACGGAAAATAATACTGCCATCTTACGATAACACGTCATTAATAACGAGATTTGAATTCACGCTAATAAGAAGATAAGTTAAGGTAGTGAGCAAATGGTCTTGACTAAACCCACTGGTAAGAGGAAATCATTTGAAAGTGACCACTGATATTGAAAATCATTCGTAAGTTAAAACGACCCAAACAGTTCAATGAAGTGAGTGTTGAAATATATCACAATTTGTATTTAATTTGAAAGGAATATGTTACGTATCAGAGACCGTACTATTCAAATGCGTGCAAATAGTGACGATCTCTCGTGAAAATAAATCACACAGATTCTAAGTGAAAAGTGCAAATGTACGAAATTCCATGATATTGTAGGTCCGTATCTGTCCAATAAGTGATGAATGTTTAATGTTTAATGTTTATAGGGGAGTGGGCTACACACTAATTATTTTTGTGAACAAAGATGTTTTAACCAGCCGCATTCACGGAGAGTAAAGGAAATGGCAGTTAAGCGTGACGTTCGTGTCGATATCACAATGGGAAATCAAGGAATCCGGTTCAGAATTAGTTTATAAAAAATAGTATATACGTGGTACATTATAGAACTAAGGTCCACAATCAGAATGCGAAAGCGTATAATAACCTGTCAGTATTAAATTATCCTAAAATGTATGTGAGATACGATCTTCGGGGATATAACTTTCAATCTGACGAAGAATACGTACCTCGTCTAAGACACGAACTGTTGGCTGAACAATAAGGTAACCCCACTTTATGAAGGTCTCACCACTACACGCTGCTGGCCAGGGTGGTCAAGCGGTTCTAGGCGCTACAGTCTCGAACCGCACGACCGCTACGGTCGCAGGTTCGAATCCTGCCTTGGGCACGGTTGTGTGTGATTTCCTTAGGTTAGTTAGGTTACGTAGTTCTACGTTCTATGGGACTGGTGACCTCATAAGTAAGTCCCATAGTGCTCAGAGCCATTTGAACCATTTTTGAACCACTATACGTTGCTGTACTGGCTGTTGGAACCGTCGCCAACTGCACCTGACTACTGTGGAAGCTACTTCTCTCTGCCTCTTAACTACAGCCCTACTGTCGTCCCATAGTCCTTAAAATATTTCAACATAATGTCAAATTTAATAATACTTGAAAAGTCTTACATGTTACAGCACACATATCTTTATGATGAAAATTTATTTATGGAATATCATTAGATTTAACACTGCATCCATATGAAGTTTTCTTACACAACAGAAAAAGGTGCCAGTTATGTGATTGGAAATGATAAAATATTGAAGATTGCGCCCATGTTTTGAACATAATGGGAGAATCACATCTTTTTGACGACCATTTACAACAGGAATGTCAATATATGACTAAAAATGCAATTTGTGTGTCAGATAGCTTGAAGAAACGATTCAACAAATGAGTGTTATGCATTTACCTCGTTGGCCGTCACAGTGTGTAATGTATTCTTCTGTTCAAAAGTTGTTCAAATGCGTTTGAAATCTTGTGGGACTTAACTGCTAAGGTCATCAGTCCCTAAGCTTACACACTACTTAACCTAAATTATCCTAAGGACAAACACACACACCCATGGCCGACGGAGGACTCGAACCTCCGCCGGGACGAGCCTCACAGTCCACGACTGCAGCGGCACAGACCGCTCGGCTAATCCCACGCGGCTATTCTTCTCTCTTATAATCCAGTCACCAGTAGGATTCAACAGCAAAAAGATGGATATTTACAAGATTTAGCCTATGGTTAATCTCTGACTGATGCTAATGAGCGAAATGTGTCACAGTTACCAGGGATTATTAAGCTCAAATATCATTTCAGCCATTTAACGATTTACATGTTTTCTGTAAACATCTTAAGGAGAATGTTCTCGTGATTATTTCAAAATATCACGGCAGATAGTTTACCTTTCTCTTCTCCATTTAGACCAGTCCATCACCTCTCACGATGACAGCCTCTAAAAGACGATGAAATCATGCTTTGCTTTCTCTATGTTTGAAATACACTCCTGGAAATGTAAAAAAGAACACATTGACACCGGTGTGTCAGACCCACCATACTTGCTCCGGACACTGCGAGAGGGCTGTACAAGCAATGATCACACGCACGGCACAGCGGACACACCAGGAACCGCGGTGTTGGCCGTCGAATGGCGCTAGCTGCGCAGCATTTGTGCACCGCCACCGTCAGTGTCAGCCAGTTTGCCGTGGCATACGGAGCTCCATCGCAGTCTTTAACACTGGTAGCATGCCGCGACAGCGTGGACGTGAACCGTATGTGCAGTTGACGGACTTTGAGCGAGGGCGTATAGTCGGCATGCGGGACGCCGGGTGGACGTACCGCCGAATTGCTCAACACGTGGGGCGTGAGGTCTCCACAGTACATCGATGTTGTCGCCAGTGGTCGGCGGAAGGTGCACGTGCCCGTCGACCTGGGACCGGACCGCAGCGACGCACGGATGCACGCCAAGACCGTAGGATCCTACGCTGTGCCGTAGGGGACCGCACCGCCACTTCCCAGCAAATTAGGGACACTGTTGCTCCTGGGGTATCGCCGAGGACCATTCGCAACCGTCTCCATGAAGCTAGGATACGGTCCCGCACACCGTTTGGCCGTCTTCCGCTCACGCCCCAACATCGTGCAGCCCGCCTCCAGTGGTGTCGCGAAAGGCGTCAACGGAGGGACGAATGGAAACGTCTTCAGCGATGAGAGTCGCTTCTGCCTTGGTGCCAATGATGGTCGTATGCATGTTTGGCGCCGTGCAGGTGAGCGCCACAATCAGGACTGCATACGACCGAGGCACACAGGGCCAACACCCGGCATCATGGTGTGGGGAGCGATCTCCTACACTGGCCGTACACCTCTGGTGATCGTCGAGGGGACACTGAATAGTGCACGGTACATCCAAACCGTCATCGAACCCATCGTTCTACCATTCCTAGACCGGCAAGGGAACTTGCTGTTCCAACAGGACAATGCACGTCCGCATGCATCCCGTGCCACCCAACGTGCTCTAGAAGGTGTAAGTCAACTACCCTGGCCAGCAAGATCTCCGGATCTGTCCCCCATTGAGCATGTTTGGGACTGGATGAAGCGTCGTCTCACGCGGTCTGCACGTCCAGCACGAACGCTGGTCCGACTGAGGCGCCAGGTGGAAATGGCATGGCAAGCCGTTCCACAGGACTACACCCAGCATCTCTACGATCGTCTCCATGGGAGAATAGCAGCCTGCATTGCTGCGAAAGGTAGATATACACTGTACTAGTGCCGGCATTGTGCATGCTCTGTTGCCTGTGTCTATGTGCCTTTGGTTCTGTCAGTGTGATCATGTGATGTATCTGACCGCAGGAATGTGTCAATAAAGTTTCCCCTTCCTGGGACAATGAATTCACGGTGTTCTTATTTCAATTTCCAGGAGTGTATTTACACTGCAGAGGATGACAGAAGAGATCAGAAATGGAGTGATTACGAGACCACTGTTGAGGGTTGCATACCTTAGAAGTCAAGGTGCTTCTGTTACTTGCATGCGATACTAGTCTCTCTCTTTCCCACTATAATCCTACGAGTTTGACGAGACTTAGAATGGTGGCACTGCGATCGTTTCCTACTTTTCGACTCGTTCCCTTACTAAAGCGCGTAGGATAGTGTCAACAGGGGCGACTCTTGTTAGCATGTTAAAAATTGGGTCTTTGGTCAAAGCTCTCCCTATGTTACAAAGATTCATCTCACTAACATGCTAAAATAGTTGTAATTGCAACGGAACCCTGAAACCATGTTTTATTAAACAAGTAACGGGACACGAGAGGTCAATAGCTTATAAAAAAGAGCATTCTCGGAATTATAATGAACTTCAAATTTTTTCACCAATATTGTTGTGAACAGATTTCTATTTTATCATCAATGATCCATTAGAACAAGTACATTATTACAGTGAAAAAAATTAGTATTTACTTGGATATTGTGGTAAATAATTAAGTACGGCGTTTGTGATTCAGTCGCAGTCAGCTGTTGTGAAGAACGTAGACCACTTAGCGTGGTTAGTGGCTCTGTTGTCTAAAAGATATCCCGAGCACTCACACCTGTATGGGCTGAAGTGGGTTGTGAAGTTGATGTGGAGGCTATACTACCGCATCCGACTATGGTAAAGAATCTAATAAAATCCATTACGGACGCTCTTAGAAAGGTGTCAGTCCCACGAGCTACTACGGATATTATGGAAGAAAGAATTTATTTCAAAACGGATTTGTGGCTAGATGACGCCGTAAAATAACCTACACTACGGTGAGTATCCATTATTAGTGAAGCGTGGCGTATAGAGAACAGAGTACTGTTTATAGCCCCGTTTTCCGATGAGGAAAATATAGCAGTTCGTGTTTTATCGGAGTTTGTTAGCCGTTGCGGGTCCTTGCAAATTTCTCAGGATTCAATGAAGTCAGGGCCTTTTGTAACAGATCAAGATACTAATATAGTGGCCACTCTGAAAAAATTCGCTAGATTTCCTGGGTCCTATGTCATTGTCTTTGCACTTTGGTCCCACATGCTTTGATGTCAGAGTTTTCAGCATCACAAGCAGATCTAAGTCGTGTAGGAGAGACAAACTTGTGTAAAGCACTAACTGCTAATCTTTCAAACAAACTAATAAAACCGCTGAAACAAGAGGTTGAAGTCCGATAGAAAATTTCGTTAGACACGTTGCTCTCAGCACGTCATACAGTGATGGAGGTTAAGTAGTGGCCTCCCACAAAAAGATTTGAGTAGACTCCATCATATAGATAAGCAGACCACAAACGAACTTCTCAAACTTCTCAAGTCATTCAAAAAACCTAGTAATAATCTAGAAAGAGACAACTATCCAACCACTCATATGGTGCTTCTCTGGCGGTGTTAACTTCTGCGTGATAACTTCAGTTCTAATAAGTTAGATAGTTATGTCCTCACAATATTTAAATTAAGATGTAGACTTTACATTGAAGCACCAGTAAGATTAAAGTGCACTTTTACCGCAAGATCGTGAGCTGTGGCGAGCTGGCGCCAGCGTTATTTTCTTCATGTATCGTTGAGATTGATTGTGGTTGAGCCAAGTATCTTTGCTTTTCGCGTGTCTTATCTGCCGGGTTGGCGGGCGAAGGGGGTGGGTTGTTAGCCTTCGACAGGTAACCCTCGAGATCTCGTGACATTCGCGGGGAGACGAGTGTCAACGGCTTCCGAACGAGCGTGATGATCGTTACACATTGTGGTATGAAATTCGTTGGGCGTTTTGGTGACATGGGAAGCTTGGGGATAAAAGTTCTGTGACTTCTCTGGGAACAAAATCTGAAGGAAAGCGGTGAAGCTGTGGAACCCGCTCTGTACTTGATATGGAGAAAGTCTTCGTAATTGTTTGTTCACCGACTTTAAACTTCATTATTATGGTGAGATTTTCATAGTCGAACCTTAAGGCGGTGTGGAAGAGTTCAGTTGGCCTGGTTAAATGGTTGCCGTTATTTGAAAATTTCTCAGAAGTTATACTAGTGCTTTGTGTCGCTTGCAATAAAATTGTTTTATGTTGCCGTTTTTAAGGCCTGCACTCTATTAATGCAGTTAGTTGTCCATGTGGGAGTCAAAGGTTCTGTAGAGTGTCTCTATGTTTCAGAGTTACTGGAATGTTTTTGTGATTCAGGCAGCAACTTTTGATTGTGCCAGCGCCTTGGTGGGAAGTGAAATGTCATCCGTGGTCTAGGCGTGGCAGTGTTTAAGAACCTGGCCACAACCGGCGTTGTTCACATATGGCCTTCCAAAGCCTTCCTTCAAGGCGGGTAAAGCTGGTATTGTATGTATATGAACTTCTTTTCTTAAATATTAAGGACTGGCAACTGGCTAAACCCTAAACTGCATAGCATCTGCTGAGTTTGTTGTGCAGTTTTTTCTGGTAATTTTTTATTAATACATTTGCGTACGTGAACACTTTTTAAAGATCAGTGTTTCTGTGCTTTTTTTATTTAAGTGGTATATAATAATGTTGTGTGACGAGGGCCTCCTGTTGGGTAGGCCGCTCGCCAGGTGCAAATCTTTCGATTTGACGCCACTTGGGGGACTTGCGCGTCGATGGCGATGAGATGATGATGATTAGGACAACACAACACCCAGTCCCTGAGCGGAGAAAAATCTCCGACCCAGAGGGGAATCTAACCCGAGCCCTTAGGATTCACAGTCCGTCGCGCTGACCACTTTTTTTTACTTTTTTCTTTTCTTTTTTGTTTTTATTACTTTTTTATAAGTGGACTTTTTTCTGCAGTCTGGTGTAACAATAACCAACATAAACTGCTTCTACAATTTTTTTTAAATATATAAGACGATGCCTTCTATAAAATAAAATATTTCTCGGAAATGTAAATAAGTGGATTTTTTTTTACAAAATAGTAAAAAATATCCTGCTTCTGTCAGTACAAAACAATAACGGTCTACATTCCTCTTTTGGGCGCGTACCTCGCTAATCCCGTTATACTTCGCGTTGGTGTCGGGTACGTCTTCATGTGTGGTTGTGGATCCTCTCCATTGTCCTGGTCCTTTCTTGTTCTGATACATATAGTCAATAATTACATTCTTCTACCCGGAACACCCCAACTTGGTGGGGGATCAAGCAAGGCACTCCCTAAAAAATTTGCGTATTATGTTCGATATCTCGGATGTCTCATAAGCTGTGAGTGATGATCTTGTAGTAAGGCCCAAGAGTCGAGCACATTCTTACTGCCGTCTCTGAAAAGATAACGCACAGTCATATCTCGAATCCAAGTCACTGCGTTTGTCTTTGTTCGGGGATAATATGTCCTATCTGGGAGAAGGAGTATCCGTGGTTCTATTGCTTGCGGCCCCACCCGAAGGAGGAAGGCGATCATTTTTTTGACCAAACAGCATACGTCCGCCGAAGGTCCGCAAATCAGGCGATGCTCCTCTGTGTCTATAACATTGAACTGCGGACACAGTGTCTCGTCCGCCATATGAATTGTATGCAACCTGGAACGAGTCACGTAACTCCCATTTACCACCTGATACCACAGTGCGCGCGTTCCCGTATCAAGGTGTGGAATCTTGCACTGTACGCCATACCACTGACCACGTAACTGTTGGTTGGCGGCGCTCTATGGCATTATTCGGTCGTCGTCGAGTCAAGATGTGATATATATCACGTGCCGTTGCCGTTCTGGTTGTCGGTAGTTCCATTTGTACATAACTGTGTTCCACAAAAAAGGTTCGCATATGGGTAAGCGATGGTGAGATGTGAGCCACCGCTACCGGAGCTGAACGCGAAGGTGGAGCGAGTTCGTCTATCAAGGTGCCCGTCAGACATGTCTGGTGTCGTGTCCACATCTTTATCATTGTGGTTACATAAATAGCCACTGCTCGGTCGCGTACGTGGACTATTCCAAGACCTCCACGACTACGAGGAAGGGTGAGGGTTTCGTATCCGACCTTAAAAAGCAGACCTGTGCTCACAAAATACCCTAGTGCCGCCAGGATTCGGCGGGCCAACACCACCGGCATAGGAAGAACTTGTGCCAGGTGGGCGACGCGAGAAGCTAGATAAGTGTTGGCAAAAGTGACCCAGTGTATCATGTCCAGTGCCCTTAACCTGTGACTTCGGACACTCGCAGGAATTGTTTGCAGAAGATGTCTGTAACTCAGTGCCGCCGTGCGTCGAACGTCTGTAGTGAAGATAATTCCTAGGCCTTGTTAATCGACTGTAATGGTGCTACACTTCCTGGCGGGAGTCCTCTTCCGATGTTAATCGCTCCCGACTTTGCCATGTTCAGGCGACTTCCCGTAGCCATACAATACAAATTAATCCAATGCAAGGCCACTCTCGCCTCGTCGCCTGACCATGCTAAAAACACTAGGTCATCCGCGTATGTTCTGCGTCGATTCCGGAGCCCGCAGAGCAGCGGCTCGACAGCGATGGATATACAATATCGTTGACAGCGTGACAGCGGGCACCCTTGTCTGACCGATCGTGAGATGGTGCTGGGCCCCACCAAGGGTCCATTGATGAGCACTTTGGATGCGCCGCCTTGGAGTAGTCTCATGACGACGGTGACAAAACTTTCCGGAAACTTCATTTGCGTCATCACGTCCGTGAGATAAGCATGGCTCAGCCTGTCAAATGCGCGATAAAAATCTATCGATACCAATGCACCCGGAGACGATATGTTCCTGCCAGTGCGATAACATCGCGGTAGTCGCTGAGTGCCGTTTGTATATTGCTATCTCCTCCTAGCTGGGTTTGGTCGAGTGATATCACTTGGCGTATTACGCGTTTAAAGCGTGCTGCAAGTATCCTGGTGTAGATCTTGCAGTCGCAATTAAGAAGGGTCAGTGTCCGGTAGGCCTGTATCCCTGTGCCGCCGGACGGTTCGTGGATGGGGATGGTCATACCACTCAGCTACCGGGGCCTGACTTTTAAGTGGTTCTATCATGTCATGTAATGCCATCTTAACTTGGCACTAGTGTTCCATTATTATTAAGTCACCCTATACCTGTAATTGTTTTATTGTATCTATTTCGAGGGAAGTCCTATGTGGGAGTTTGAAGTTCTCAAGTTTGTTAGTAACACGGTTTTCTTAATTTGGAATTGTTTGTTAGAGTACTGAGTACTTTGGTGTTCTAACTGTATTTGCAAAGTTTTATCCAGTGGCTCGTCCACAATTTGTAATTGTATTTTTTAGCGGTAATGTCAATAAACTGTCTTAATTATAAATTGTGACTACCAACCATGATTCTTTCCCGCTTTCTCGTTTATGGCATTTAAGATATGTTGCGTAGGTGGGGTACGATTAAAAATTCACCTATGACCGCAACATTTTGGTGCCCTTGTATCGTGATGTTTTGATCCTGAGCATTAAAGACAGAGAATGTTTTCTAAGAAGTTGGTCCTATGTATGTAAACATTTCAGGTGAGTGAATAACTCGATACGCCTATTATTCCATGACGTTTATGAGTGATTATTGCTACAAATTACAATTCCATTCTTTCTAATTGACCATGGGTCACACGAAAGTGCATCAGGCCCTCGAAAACGCCATTCCGTTGAAATTCCAGAAGTGTGCTAGATGTCTGGACCAAGTGGAAAGATCGCTAAGTACTGTTGTACCTCTGAATCGCTGCAACTGAAAAGATGCATCAGCGGAAACTGATATCCTCGGATGACAGAAGGAACATGAAAAGACAGTGCTTTCATCGACATGTGTGGCTAAGAGCATACGTCGTCGGGACTAATATCGTCGATGACATTTTACTGGTTCACACTAATGAAATACTCGTGACTTATTACAACGGACCATAAGCCAAAGTTGCAAATTTCAGTTCTTTCCAGCATGATGGAAGTTCATGTGTATTTTTGACTGACGTTAACTGTCGTTGATATTATTCAGGAAAAAAGAATATTATGATACAATGTTATTTAAATTTAATGATCGTTTCGAACGATCTCCTAATGCCAAGATGGTGGACCATGGTCTCATGAAGACCTTGGATCACAAACCGGTAAACGACAAAGAGTTGTCACGTTAGGCGTAAGCGGTCCTAAATGACACCGGGTGGGTTTCCTATGCGTCTTTCGGAGTTGAAACGGCGCAAGGTGCAGCACAAGTTGCGGCCGGGGTGGACGAGCAGTTCTAGGCGCTACAGTCTGGAACCGCGCTACCGCTACGGTCGCAGGTTCGAATCCTGCTTCGGGCATGCATGTGTATGATGTCCTTAGGTTAGTTAGGTTTAAGTAGTTCTAAGTTCTAGGGGACTGATGACGTCAGCTGTTAAGTCCCGTAGTTCTCGGAGCCATTTGAAGAATTTTTTGGAGCGCAAGTGGCAGTACAGTGGAAGTGGGTATCCAAAGCACTCAGGGCCAGCAGCATTCATAGTTATACACTCTTTATTTAAGTTCAGAACTCCATTAAAAGTCATTCGGTTTAACCGGTTGAAATGACTACAATAAGTAACAAATTTCGTATACCAGTCAGTGGTACTTCCAATGACTGGTATCACTCATCGGGGTAAATAAACACGGGTATTCAGCCATCCCCTTTATGCCAAAATTATATTAACATTTCATCTCGAAGTCAATCTTAAATTCAAATTGCAAAGAAAAAAACGGCTCTGAGCACTATGGGACGTAACATCGGAGGTCATAAGTCCCCTGGATCTTAGAACTAACCTAAGGACATCATACACATGCATGCCCGATGCAGGATTCGAAACTGCGACCATAGCGGCAACGCGGTTGCCGAATGAAGCGCTTAGAAGCACTCAGCCATACCGGCCGGCATTGCAAAGAAAATTTAGAGGTAAATCATAGTCATGCTGAGATTGCACTTAACCATAGGGTCTCAAATAATGAATTTTCTCCCTCTACGAATAATTAACGTTTATAAAAGCCCTACAAAAATTTAAAATCAAATACATGACAGAACAATAAACAATTAAATACACATAAACAGCGGGGACAAATAGTTGCTAATTTCTCCACGCCTGTGACTAAAATAAACAGGATCAATTTTAAAATATTTTTTCTCCTGGAAGGCAATTACATGAAATTTTTCCAAAAATTTCAAGTGGAAATACAGAAATAATACACAGATTAACAAATGTTAACACTAGAAGGAGCCAATCTCAAAGGCAAACTACTATCATGTCTAAATGAATGTAATCACTAGCGTATCTAAAACATAAGACTTCAGTTCTTACGGTTTTGCAGGCTAGAGTATTTTGAATAATGCCGGGATGGTTCCTTAGAAAGGGCACTTCCGACTTCCTTTCCCATCCTTCCCTACTCCGATGAGACCGATGACTTCGCTGTTGGTATCCTCCCGCAACCCCATAAACGCAGCACCAAACGCAGGCCAGAGTAATGAATAATTTATTCAAACATTCAATGTCAGCGTGAATTAGCTACGCGCATTGGGATTATGACATATTAATTTACCATTTCAGTTTTCAATTACTACTAATGACATTAAAATAACAGCAGAATACCACAGACGTACAAATTTAGGCCGCAGCCTCGCCAGTAAGATAGGCCAATCACTCTCGACTCCAGGCGAGATACCGTGATGGCGCCACAGATAGACTACTGGCGGCGGTAATCCAAGAAGCCACATCTACAACAGACTAAGACAGGCCATTAGCAAGCGGCAAAAGAACGGATCAAATTCAATTACAGACGTACAACACAACAGATTTATCAGGCTTTTCTGGATACCTACGAAAATCAAGTGCGGGAGCGGACACAAGAGATAAAAATCAGTGCCACGCGGCATGTCACACCACTAGCAGGCAGTAGTGACAAGTACACAAACGCAGCAAACATTAGATTAAGGCACTCTCATTCACTCTTGCTATTTAAAAACCAACACTACAAGGTAAAACAACCAGCGCCCCGCTTAAAAATCATCATACGTGGTACAGATTTAAATCTGCGTGAAAAGTAACCACTGTTTAGGTTATCCAATATTCTTTAATTGCTAAGCATACCGTCACTCGTGTTACCTCCCTATTCCATTTATAACTGCTACTTAATTTATTCACAGGATAGCTACGTAATAACGAGGAAGGCCATTAACTTCAACAAACTAACACAATGACGGCAGGCTGTTCTCCACCGTAGTTTAGCGCTTGAAGTTCAGTTTAAATGACTAACAAAACTGCCAGCAGCGGCACGAGGTCACATTAGAGATTCCAAACACAAAGGGCTTACAAGGTGAGACAATATATCAGAAATACGTTGCACATGCAACATTACGCTCTCACCACGGTCACTTCAGAAAAGAAACAGCCATTAGCAACTGTCAATGGAATAAAATACCGTCCTGTAGAACGCACTAGTATCTTGCCAGGTAAACACGGCAGGCCCCGCTGCACGTCTACAACTTAGCCGGGGCGGAACTACCCGCAAGAACACGTCTCAGGTTCTTGTTGTACACGCTGCTAACTTGTGGTGAAGCCATCCCAGACGCTGTAGCAGGGAGGAGATGTCTGCTGTTGTCCGTTCCTAACTGCCCGCCCGTGGCTCGGGGCCACACCTCCCAGCTCCACCAGAGCGGCCAGCAGGCGGCACTGCTGCCCAGACCTAACGCGCAGCGGAAGATAGCACAAATGTGCGAATCGCTGGCGAGCAACACGGCTCACACAAACCCAGCGAGGAATTGCATTTTAAAGCAATCTCTGTAAGTGCGCGAGATATGACTCTATGAAGAACGTTAATGGGACGAGAACGCTGATATGTACTAAAATGTCAAGCTTGTCAGTATGGATATTCTTTTCTCATGATGACTATCGTTTACAGGTAATACAGGGTGAGCATTAATAAAACCGACAAACTGCAGGGACGGATTCCAGGCCGAAAATCGAGGGAAATAGGTTTTCATGAACTTGTGTCTGGAAATGGACGGTGTCCTTGCAACGACAACAATTTTTCCTTGAACGCAGTATAGAGTTGCATCGCGTCCACGTCGCAACAGATTTTCAAAGATGCCTCCACGGGACTCAACACACGCGTTCGCAAGTAGCATCATGGATTGGTGCATTGTATCGGAAGTATCGACCTCTCTCTGAATAGCGTCACAGACGTCGTGAACACTCTGTTGAAGGTTCCGTACATAGGAAGGGGTTCACCGTACGCTTTTCAGATGAACCCAGAAGTAAGAACCTAGGTGATGTAGCAGACCACGCTACAGGTCTTCCGCGTCCTGTCCAATTCCCGGGGAAGATGTTGTTGAAGTTTTGGCGAACTGAAAGCGGAAGTGAAGTGGTGCTCAATCACGCAGAAAACACATGATCTGTCATATTGCCAAAGGCACATTCTCAAGCAGCCTGGGCAGGGTATTCCGCTCGAAGTTCTAACAACCCTACCACAACAAAGGTCAAAATTTAATACTGACTGTAGTGTTACTCACGCTGCTAAATACTGCATTTTCGGGCAACAACAAAGTTATTATGTGGCAGGTGTCATTAGAGCACAGTTAAGAAAGTCCTTTCATGTAACAATGAATAAACTAGGCACTCATTCTTTCGTGTTTCCCACGCTGGTCTCGTTGTAAAATCATGGCTCAATCGTCGAAAATCTAGGTGGTGATGCTTCCAAGCTCGGATGCAAAGAGGCCTAGGTTTTATTCTGCTATATTCAAAAGTTTTGTAGATGCGCTTCACAAACCATTCTTGAAGATTAAACCTTTCAAAGTTAACACAATGGTGATGTAAAAAAATAACCAGCACTCCGTATTTACGTTACACTTCTTTTTTTATTACTTTTGTTGCAATATCGCCTAACACACAAAACATCACTTCACAATACAAAACATACTTGAAAACATCTTCGTCACTGTTAAAGGCTCAAATGGCTCTGAGCACTATGGGACTCAACTTCGGAGGTCATTAGTCCCCTAGAACTTACAACTACTTATACCTAACTAACCTAAGGACATCACACACATCCATGCCCGAGGTAGGATTCGCACCTGCGACCGTAGCGGTCTCGCGGTTCCAGACTGCAGCGCCTAGAACCGCACAGCCATTTCGGCCGGCTCACTGTTAAAGTTCACATTTTATAAGCTGACGACAATATGCGTCTTACCAACATGACGTCCAAGACTTGACTTTCTAAAGGTCCGACTTTCTAACAACTAACTAATAATCGCTTACGCGCCCAAAATTCGGAGTAACAAATACGTCAAACGTCATAGTGACAAAAGAAAGAATACACATAACAATAATATCATGCAACACCAACATGTCGATGTATCAAAGTACCTCTACATTAATGAAATTAAATTTGAATGTTGTCTCAGAAACATGTCAACTACTTTACAGAAACACAGTGGAATGTTGCTGGTATCGAGAGGTTGAGGTGCAGTAATGGTTACGTAATTCAAGTACCATTACAAAGACCAGGTGCGTTCCTCCAACGACGCGTTCTAATATAATAACCGATCCAAGCAGATTGTCACTAAGAATCTTTTACCACACAATGATGCTGAACTGATGTTGATGCGACGCCTCAACCATTCCCTGAGGATTGTCCGTAGTCCACAGATGACTGTTAGGCAATCTGCTGACGCCAGTTCTAGTAAAGGGTCCTACGTCGGTAAAGAGGCATGATAACTGAAATCCCTTAATTGTCAATGACTGGTGCAAATACCATCGACAAAATATTGCCCGCGAAAAGAAATAGTGTTGAAAATCTTTGTGCTCCCTGCAGTTGACATGGATAGTAGCGCTTTTCGTACAGTATAGACATAATTGTACTTTGGATTGCACCACGTTCGCGGGCCATTTGCCTGGAGCTTATACTGAGGTTTGTCTCAATATCCAGAAGAATGCGGGATTCCAAATCTGGCGTACGCACAGTCCGCTACTTCCCTGAACATTGGTCTGTCTGAAAGGACCCACGATAACACAAAAGCCCAAAAGGGGCTTGAAATGTTGTGTAGTGTCGTTGGTGACTCTGAGGGTACTTATTATCATAAACCCGTGCTGCCTCTCGACTGCCGAAACCACCTCGACTTGTTCCCGACATGAATACCGGACCATTCCACTGTTTACAATACTATGCGTGAATCACGCAGCCTGCAACACACTAGGAACGCATGGCACCTGGTCAGAGGATCTTTCAATCGTCAACGCCATCTACCGTGGCAATAATATCGGGACACATGTTAACAGGACTTTTTTTCCTCCATTTCGAGTCAGGAATCAGTCCTTCCAGTTTGTCGGTTTTATACAGGATGGAGAAAAATTGTGTCATGTTATCTTGGATAGCTGATGCCAGTAGGAACCAAAATTACTAATGTTGTGTAGGTCCACAACGCACTTGGCGCCACGTGCTCCGATTGACCGTGATGTTGCCCTGGTGCCGCATGCTGTGGACAACACATGACCGCGAATGCTTTGCCTGCCGGAGATCGCGATGTATCCAGGGCGGCCCACCCGCTCGGTAGTAGTGCGCCAGCCTTCCATCCTGGGTGTGCTGGTGGTGGTGGTGGTTAGTGTTTAACGTCCCGTCGACAACGAGGTCATTAGAGACGGAGCGCAAGCTCGGGTTAGGGAAGGATTGGGAAGGAAATCGGCCGTGTCCTTTCAAAGGAACCATTCCGGCATTTGCCTGAAACGATTTAGGGAAATCACGGAAAACCTAAATCAGGATGGCCGGAGACGGGATTGAACCGTCGTCCTCCCGAATGCGAGTCCAGTGTGCTAACCACTGCGCCACCTCGCTTGGTTTCCATCCAGGGGGGCCTGGGGGTGAAGTTGCCGGGGTCCCGACAAATCCACTGTAGTTCAACTATAAGGCGTACCGGGACAAACCCGTCAACAGCTCTTCGCGTACAGAAGGTCTTTTACAAATTGTGTCGGCCTGAAAATGGCATTTTTTGTAGCTAGGACATTATTTTCTTGAAGCATGTGCTGGAACTGGCTGCCGTCTGACGCGTTACAAACTTGATAACATCCAACGGTGTTTTGCCGAACTCTTCCTGGCATTGCCCTGATGTGATTGGTGCCATGTTGAATGCGATCCATTAATTCCTCTTCGTTTCTAGGTGGTTCGCGTCCGAGTCAGTGAACTAGAACCTTGAAGAATACCCAAAGGAAAAAGTCCGATGGCGTGCGGTCTGGTGATCGCAGGGGCAATGCCCTACGTAGTGTTGCCAACCTAGTGGATTTTCCACTAAAACTGGTGGTTTCTACCCTCCTTTTAGTGGCAAAATATTTCTTCTAGTGGCTGGTGGACTTTATAGTGGTTTATTAGAATTCAATTACAGTTACTGAAAATGTGATCTCTCAACCACTAACCTGTTGAGAAGACGAAGAATGTGCATAATCGGTGCATAACATTTATCGTGAGTCGCACTGAAGAAATAAATAACAGGTTACCAGGAAAGTTGACGTTGATGATAAAAATTTCCAGAATAAGTGTTGAACAAGCATTTAATCACAACAAAGAAAATCTAATTGACATTATGGCTCAGTTCAATAAAAGTGTAGAATTTATAGCAAGAGCAGATGATCAGTGGCAACAAAGTATTGCATTTCAAAGTTACTCAAGGGGAATCCAGATTTGAGGAATTACCGACTTTTGCGATTACTTTCCTAATACTGCCTCATTCCAGTAACTATGTTGAGAGACTATTAGCAGTATTAATATAATAAAAACAGCAGTGGCATAGAATGAAGTTACATCTTTCAACTGCTATATTAAGAATACACTGTGGCTTGAGATTGGAAGGAAAACGCTTCAACGAAGGCGAAATTTCAATAAACATTGTAAAACATATCTGTACCAAAGAATGGTATCAATGTAAAACCGAAGATGATGATGATGCAGACAAAAAAGATTCATCTGAAGAAGACGAATTCATTTAAATAATTAGCTGTTGTTATAGAACTTTTTGTATGTTCCTGACATTTACTTGCAGATTTATTTATTGTATGTTCATATAACGATTTTGAAAATTTTATTACTTCGTAATAAAGAAAACTAATTATTAATATACCTATTCTTTCCTTTAATAATAATGAAAATTTTTTGGGGGAAACTTTTGCGATTATGAGAGTAGGGCCATTTTTGTTAATGGTTTTCTGGTGGTTTCTGCACTTGAAGCTGGCTGGGAGCTTACTTTAACTGTTGGAAACACTGGTCCCACGAGCACCTCTGCCAGTTACCAGGCCGTATAAGAGGACAATCAATGTCAGGGTGAGTGTTCAACAGAGCTAAGCCATTACGTCGATCCTCCTTAATTGTCGACCTCAGCTATGTCTTTGCACGCCCCAACGTTGAAATTAAAAAACTTCTTTCTACTGTAGCAATAGATGCAATTATACAAGCAAATATTTTGTACAGCATATGCAAAGAAGGATAGTCAGATCTAGGACAAACAGACAACGCTTGTAAACAGAATCACGATCATTAAGGGTGTTTATAGTCGTTTGCTTATATTGACGAATCTCTCCCATTAGTCTCTTTTTAATCATAAAGAGCGATTCTTCTTCAAAGAACGGTTGTTCAGTTAAGCACTGATTCAATATCATTACCGTCATTTTCAGTAGCTGTGAGGGCAAAAGTATGTTGAATTTTAAATGATAAGTATTTGCTTCAGCAAACCGTTCTCTGAGGTCAGTCGTAGCATGGTCCAGTGTTGTAATAAAAACAGTTCTTTTACAATATGTCATAGCATCATCATTATGCTCTCAGTTTTCCCTGTGTGTTTGTCTGCCAGCAAGACGAGGAACACTCATCTCCACGTCTAACTCTTCCATAACTGCCTTTGCCTCTTCAACAATACGAGCAAAGTGGCTGTCAGCATTAGCTCTCATGCCGTCGTACACCTTGAGCATCGAATCTAGTTTTGGTTTTGCCATAGCGACGTCCAAGCTAGGGTCTTGTAAGAGTTCGCTGACTGGATATGTTATGCTCATAATGTCACTAATTGTAAACAGAGTGACAATTAACTCGCAATTAGAGAAAGATCGAGGGAGAATGTTGGCTATAGCAGCCGTTGTTCTATCCGTCCGACACTGTATTTTTTTAAAGAAGTTTGCAAACAGTTCCAAGACCATCTGCGAATTGAATGACAGCATCATGTCGCTCAACCCATTTAGTTTGACAATGTGACTGCTGCGAGTGTTTTAGTTGACTCATCATAGTTGCGAACCGCTTGCTAGACGTTGTAAAGAACGATGCCACTTCTTCAATGGTACGAATTGAGTTTCTCACACTTGCAACTTTGTAACTGCGAGAGACATCGTGGTTGTGCCGATGACGTCGACACGGTGCTTCTTGAACCTTGATAGCTTTCTTTTTCATTGTAACCACAGCTCCTTTCAGTTCTGAGAAACTCAGCCTATTCCCACACAGTTCGCTAATGACAAAGAAAGGCTTTCTATTCTCCTTAAAATCATAGTACCTAATACTACACCACTAACGCTACGCTCTTCATCGTCACTCTCTTGAGGTTCATCGTCAAAGTTTCCTCTACAATAATTGTCTTTGTGGATGTCAATGAAACCCAAAAATCTTTCCTGAAATTTGCCGTCGCCATCGGCATATCTCGCTGCTAAACTCAGTTTGGCGATGTGCACAATGTCCGTAGTCTCATCGAAGTTTATGCTGTAATAAAGAGAATCTTTTATTTTCTCCAGTACTCCCCAAAACATCACTGTTTCAAAGAATGAAGTAGGTTCGTTACACGTTGTTTTACTGAAGTAACAGGCGTTCGCTTTAGTGGCCTCAAGGTGATATTTTAGTATTAAGTCTCCAGCGTCAGTTCTAAATCTTAGAAGAGCTCTACAGTTTCCCTCGTTACTTGCTATACTTTCACGACCGTTTTCGTTTTCTAACAGACTCCCATCATCTCTTTGCCCCCGCAGAGGGGGCAAGACGGTCTCTGTTTTCCCTAATGCTTCCCATTCTCTGTCTTGAAGGGAATTGCCGTTTTTTCGTCTAGTGTCACTTTTCTTGCTGCGGAACGATGTATACCCTCTTTTCTCTCCCTTTCCTCTTCCCTTCCCTCTCCCCCCCCCCCCCCCCCCACCTTCCCAGAATCTTCAGGTGTTTCTACTTTTGTTTTTCTTATTACAAAAAAATTCATTTTACTGTATTGTTAGGACGTATGTAAATTAGATGTCAATTATTTCGAATAAACACTTTATTGGCACTGAAAAATCCAATATTAGTGCACTTAGCACTAAACCATACACGGTCACACTCCACGAATTTGTAATGTCTCTGAGCACAAGACTGACTGAAGTCCGCTGTAGCAGCCAAAAATCGCAGTTGTTCACTTTTTATCACTTCCCAGTCATCGCGACGATTGTAGCTGGCAGCGACTGTGCTTCCCTTATCTATGTGGCTCGGTTGTTTCGAGAAGATCCGCTTCCAGAACGTTTGCTTCTGGACTTTTATGGAGTGTGAACAAATACGTACTGTGAAAGCGACAAACAAATGTGTACCTTCCAACGTATAATACAAGGACGAGTGTCAATGATTACGTCATCCTGCAATTCATGTGTGTGGAACTTTTATTATCGATTCTGTTCCTTTCTGGTGCATTCAATAGAAAGTCTATATAGTAACAATGCGTTTTTAGGAATGTTCTCGAAAGTCAGTATTACGCGTATTATGGCTTAGATATAGGGAACTATTGTAACGTTTTTAGTAAAAATATGATCCGAATCGAAGCTTACGTGTGAATGCCTCTGACATGAGGTGGAAACAAACAGCAAGACCTAATCGACACATGCGCATATCACGCTGAGGCAGTGACGGGGCGTGGGATGTTTGTATGTGTGAACCGACAACCAAAGCGCTGTCCGTCAACCGACGAACGGCAACAGGGAAATCCCACGGCCGATCTGAGGAGTAGTTTAAAAAAGGTGCGTTGTCGATCTACACAACATCAGTAATTTTGATTCCTGCTTGCATCAGCTATTCAGTATCAAACTTTCGTAACATAATTTTTCTCTATCCATATCAAACATTCCAAGACTTACCAAGCGGGAAAGCGCCGGTAGACAGGCACAATAAAATAACACACAGACACACACACACAAAATTACTAGCTTTCGCAACCGGCGGCTGTTTCGTCAGGAAAGAGGGAAGGAAAGGAAAGATGAAAGGATGTGGGTTTTAAGGGAGAGGGTAAGGAGACATTCCAATCCCGGGAGCGGAAAGACTTACCTTAGGGGGAAAAAAGGATAGGTATATACTCGCACGCACTACACACACACACACACACATATATCCATCCATACATACACAGACACAAGCAGCCATAGCCGTACCGTAGGTTCAACCACAACGGAGGGGTATCTGTTGAGAGGCCAGACAAACGTGTGGTTCCTGAAGAGGGGCAACAGCCTTTTCAGTAGTTGCAGGGGCAACAGTTTGGATGATTGACTGATCTGGCCTTGTAACAATAACCGAAACGGCCTTGCCGTGCTGGTACTGCGAACGGCTGAAAGCAAGGGGAAACTACGGCCGTAATTTTTCCCGAGGGCATGCAGCTTTACTGTATGATTAAATGATGATGGCGTCCTCTTGGGTAAAATATTCCGAAGGTAAAATAATCCCCTATTCAGATCTCCGGGCGGGGACTACTCAACAGGATGTCGTTATCAGGAGAAAGAATACTGGCGTTCTACGGATCGGAGCGTGGAATGTCAGATCCCTTAATCGGGCAGGTAGGTTAGAAAATTTAAAAAGGGAAATGGATAGGTTAAAGTTAGATATAATGGGAATTAGTGAAGTTCGGTGGCAGGAGAAACAAGACTTCTGGTCAGGTGACTACAGGGTTATAAACACAAAATCAAATAGGGGTAATGCAGGAGTAGGTTTAATAATGAGTTGGAAAATAGGAAGGCGGGTAAGCTACTACAAACAGCATAGTGAACGTATTATTGTGGCCAAGATAGATACGAAGCCCACACCTACTACAGTAGTACAAGTTTATATGCCAACTAGCTCTGCAGATGACGAAAAAATTGAAGAAATGTATGATCAAATAAAAGAAATTATTCAGATAGTGAAGGGAGATGAAAATTTAATAGTCATGGGTGACTGGAATTCGTCAGTAGGAAAAGGGAGAGAAGGAAACATAGTAGGTGAATATGGACTGGGGCAAAGAAATGAAAGAGGAAGCCGCCTGGTAGAATTTTACACAGAGCACAACTTAATCATAGGTAATACTTGGTTCAAAAATCATAAAAGAAGGCTGTATACATGTAAGAAGCCTGGAGATACTAAAAGGTATCAGACAGATTATATAATGGTAAGACAGAGATTTAGGAACCAGGTTTTAAATTGTAAGACATTTCCAGGGGCAGATGTGGACTCTAACCACAATCTATTGGTTATGACCTGTAGATTAAAACTGAAGAAACTGCAAAAAGGTGGGAATTTAAGAAGATGGGACCTGGATAAACTAAAAGAACCTGAGGTTGTACAGAGTTTCAGGGAGAGCATAAGGGAGCAATTGACAGGAATGGGGGAAAGAAATACAGTAGAAGAAGAATGGGTAGCTTTGAGGGATGAAGTAGTGAAGGCAGCAGAGTATCAAGTGGGTTAAAAGACGAGGGCTAGTAGAAATCCTTGGGTAACAGAAGAAATATTGAATTTAATTGATGAAAGGAGAAAATATAAAAAATGCAGTAAATGAAGCAGGCAAAAAGGAATACAGACGTCTCAAAAATGAGATCGACAGGATGTGCAAAATGGCTAAGCAGGGATGGCTAGAGGACAAATGTTTCACGCGTATGGGATGTCGCCAACCTTTTACTGGCCGTTGCCATCGAGAAGGAGCTCAGGGTGGATGAGGAGCATGTTATCTGTGAATGTGAAAGCGGCCACACCGTTCGTGTTCACCGCATCGAACACTCCACCTCATCTGTCAGGCTGCTAGAAGTCTTTTCAGTGTCTTTAAGTTACAAGGGCATAGTGATTACCTTGACTGGTAGAACGCTGGTTCACCGGAGTAAACTGCTGAACACGGTTACGTGTTAAATAACAAGAGTGGCCGACGAGTACTGCTGACCTTCGGTAAGACGGCGCTTGCGAACTGACGCAGAATGGACTGAGAAACGCTTCGCTGATATGAGGGTGATTGGGCACTCTTTCCCTTCCTCGACGTTTCTCCGATAGCAATACTACTGAGCACAATTGGGACGCAATCGATGGAGATGTGCGCAGCCAGTTCCATCCCGTCTCTGAAAGATGTGTGCTGATCATGGTTCAGAATGGCTCCAAAACACTTCCTGTATCTCGATGATCCCATTCCACGTCATGTCGCCGCCAAATCTAATTCAGTTGTTCACGATTGTGTGTGGGAATTCCCACGAGCCCAGCAAAATAAATAAAGTTTTAAGAGACTTGGCAGAGTCCCCTACTAACTTCCATGTGTTCATGTACAGTGTATTGTGGATGAATAAATGTGTATAAAAATTTGAAAGCGCACACCTAAACCTGGGTGAGCTCTCGTCGCGGGAGGAACTGTGAAGAACGCCGCAACATCTGAGTCACTAAGTCGCCACGTCACTGGTGCTACTACAATTATTTATATTCAAAGAAGCGGAAGCGCTCGGATGCAATGTATTCAGATTTTGGAATTTGCACGTTTTAGTTTTAAAATTACTCTTAGAGCCTCCTACTGTCTCTGTTCCCTTTAAGTCGTGGAATTAGTAGAATACTTTAAAGCCATTTCGATATTGATGACATTAACACATTGCAGCTCACACTTAGCTACATTTCATCAAGAAGCTCGAGTCATACTGAGGTGACGAAAGTCATGAAATACTTCCTTTTGCCCGGCCTAGTACAACAACTCGACGTGCCGCCGCGCGGAATAGCCATGCGGTCTTCGGCGTCTTGTCACGGTTCGCGCTGCTCCTCCCGTCGGAGATTCGAGTCCTCCTTCGGGCGTGGGTGTGTGTGTGTGATCCATAGCGTAACTTAGCTTAAGTTATATTAAGTAGCGTGTAAGCCTAGGGACCGAAGACCTTTGCAGTTTGGTCCCATAATCCTTACCACAAGCCTTTTTTTTTTTCTCGGCCTGCCAGAGACTAAACCAGTCGTTGGAAGTCCCGTGCAGAAATATTGAGTCATGCTGCCTGTACTGTCCATGACTACAAAAGGGTTGCCGGTGTAGGATTTTGTGCGTGAACTGATCTCTCGATTGTGTCCCATAAATGTTCAATGGGATTCATGTCAATCGATAGGGGTGGCCAAACCATTCAATCGAAATGTCCAGAATGTTCTTGGAAACAATCGCAAAGAATTGTGTACCACTGACATGGAGCATTGCCATCCACAAAAAATTCCATACTTGTTTGGGAACATGAATTTTATGAATGTCTGCAAATGGTATCCAAGTAGACGAACATAATCATTTCCAGTCAATTACCGGTTCAGTAGGACCAGGGGCTCCAGTCCATTTCATGTACACACAGTCCACTCCATTGTGGAACCACCACCATCTTCTATAGGGGCCTGTTGACAACCTGGGTCCAAGACTTCGTGGTTCTTGCGCCACAGCCTGTTACGAACTCTTACCAACTGAAATCGGGACTCATACGACCAGCCCACTCGTATAGGATCCAACACATACGGCCCCGAGCCCAGGAGAAGCGTTCAAGGCGGTGTCGGGCTCTTAGCAAAGGGACTCGGGTAGGTCTTCTGCTGCCAGATTCCATTAATGACAAATGTTACCACACTATTGTAACGTATACGTTCGTCGAATGTCCTAGATTGATATATGTGGTTCTTTCACTCAGTGTCTATCACCTGTGAGTACTTCCCACTCTATGCAAACGCGCTGCTCTCGGTCTTTCGGTCACTGGGTTGTCCGTGGTAAGAGGTAATGCCTGACACGGTGGATCTCGGTCCATTAAATTCCTCAACGATTTCCAAAATGGAATGTCCCATCCATCTAGCTCCAACTACCATTCCGCGTTCACAGTCTGTTAATTCGCAGCGTGCGGCCATAATAACGTTGGAAACCATTGCAAGTGAATCACCTGAGTACAAATGACAGCTCCGCCAATGCGCTGCCCTTTTATACCCTGTGTACACGATGCTACTGCCATATGTACACTCCTGGAAATTGAAATAAGAACACCGTGAATTCATTGTCCCAGGAAGGGGAAACTTTATTGACACATTCCTGCGGTCAGATACATCACATGATCACACTGACAGAACCACAGGTACATAGACACAGGCAACAGAGCATGCACAATGTTGGCACTAGTACTAGTATATCCACCTTTCGCAGCAATGCAGGCTGCTATTCTCCCATGGAGACGATCGTAGAGATGCTGGATGTAGTCCAGTGGAACGGCTTGCCATGCCATTTCCACATGGCGCCTCAGTTGGACCAGCGTTCGTGCTGGACGTGCAGACCGCGTGAGACGACGCTTCATCCAGTCCCAAACATGCTCAATGGGGGACAGATCCGGAGATCTTGCTGGCCAGGGTAGTTGACTTACACCTTCTAGAGCACGTTGGGTGGCACGGGATACATGCGGACGTGCATTGTCCTGTTGGAACAGCAAGTTCCCTTGCCGGTCTAGGAATGGTAGAACTATGGGTTCGATGACGGTTTGGATGTACCGTGCACTATTCAGTGTCCCCTCGACGATCACCAGAGGTGTACGGCCAGTGTAGGAGATTGCTCCCCACACCATGATGCCGGGTATGGCCCTGTGTGCCTTGGTCGTATGCAGTCCTGATTGTGGCGCTCACCTGCACGGCGCCAAACACGCATACGACCATCATTGGCACCAAGGCAGAAGCGACTGTCATCGCTGAAGACGACACGTCTCCATTCGTCCCTCCATTCACGCCTGTCGCGACACCACTGGAGGCGGGCTGCACGATGTTGGGGCGTGAGCGGAAGGCGGCCTAACGGTGTGCGGGAACGTAGCCCAGCTTCATGGAGACGGTTGCGAATGGTCCTCGCCGATACCCCAGGAGCAACAGTGTCCCTAATTTGCTGGGAAGTGGCGGTGCGGTCCCCTACGGCACTGCGTAGGATCCTACGGTCTTGGCGTGCATCCGTGCGTCGCTGCGGTCCGGTCCCAGGTCGGCGGGCACGTGCACCTTCCGCCGACCACTGGCGACAACATCGATGTACTGTGGAGACCTCACGCCCCACGTGTTGAGTAATTCGGCGGTACGTCCACCCGGCCTCCCGCATGCCCCCTATACGCCCTCGCTCAAAGTCCGTCAGCTGCACATACGGTTCACGTCCACGCTGTCGCGGCATGCTACCAGTGTTAAAGACTGCGATGGAGCTCCGTATGCCACGGCAAACTGGCTGACACTGACGGCGGCGGTGCACAAATGCTGCGCAGCTAGCGCCATTCGACGGCCAACACCTCGGTTCCTGGTGTGTCCGCTGTGCCGTGCGTGTGATCATTGCTTGTACAGCCCTCTCGCAGTGTCCGGAACAAGTATGGTGGGTCTGACACACCGGTGTCAATGTGTTCTTTTTTCCATTTCCAGGCGTGTATATGTGCATATCACTACTCCATAACTTTCGTAACCTCAAGATAAACTGCGTAACATTGTTTACTGCTACCGCACTGCGTGACAGCTGCAGTTATATTTTTTCTGTGCCTGTGGCACTATTATTACCTGAATGCCAACGAAATTTTAGCGTGTGTGTTGTCGTTAATGTATGAGTAAATTACTATTTTATTTTCGTGTCAAATGTTCTACTATTTGACTGTGCTGATCATACATCTGCCTAGTGATTTCTGATACGATTTATATGGGAATTTATTTTTGTAATATCGTTAAATTCCGTAGCAGCCTATTGCTGAAACTAATGGTGCATTACTTCTGATTTCGTATTTTCCAGTTCAGGCAGGCCTCTGTGGCCTTGCGGTTCTAGGCGCTTCAGTCCGGAAGCGCGCTGCTGCTACCATCGCAGGTTCGAATCCTGCCTCGGGCATGGATATGTGTGATTTCCTAAGTTACTTAGATTTAACTAATTCTAAGTCTAGAAGTCTGATGACCTCACATGTTAAGTCCCGTTGTGCTTAAAACCATTTGAACCATTTGCAGTTGGCAACTGTGTAGCTCATCAATCGATATCAATCCGACCTCCGTTAGATTAGAAGGTACACATATAAGGGACAGAATTTTGTCAACGTTTCACTCTACTCTACAGTGGTTACTAACTAGACACGCAGGTAACGGAGTTTGGCACAATAGTCATGTACGAGGCGCATGTAACACTAAATAGATTACGACGCAATATTTTGTAAAGTTAATCGTGTCGTTACAAGGTAGCCGAAGTTCCTTAACATTTGCTGACTGTGGGAAGGTGCATTAGCGAAAGCAGTTGTCCTTCCATAGCGAAATCGTAAGGTTGCGGTTTGCGCCAGGTCAAGGTTATAACTTGACGGGTCAGCTTAAGTGAAGCCTCATTAGTTTTTTGTTCTCATCTAAAAGGTTTAACATTGTCCAAATTGAATTAGCAGAACGGTAAATTAGCAGAATGATGATTGGAGTAGTTTCTCTGACATCGAGCGTGTTTGCGTACATACCAGTGGTAATTCTTTGGGGCTTCTGGTTCACGATTTATCAGCGTAGTGCTGCACAGTCCATAGTACCGTCTTCGTGACATCAAACACATGCAGGGGCACAGCTGTGGCGAGGAGAGCTGGCACATGTAGGCATGTGGACACATACACACACACTGTTTGCTCTCCCAGTCAGATCCTACTATTTTACTGCCTTGAGAAAATGAAATAGCACACCAGTAACTATTCCAGAACCGCCGCCTCTTTCTTATAATTCGTTCTCTGTATCCCATATGTGCTATCCTTATTCTTAGAGTTCAGTATCTGAACCTGATAGCTGGCATCTTGCCCTGACAGTTCGATTTCTGTGCTCCAGAACTGCCAACTTCTTTCTCATAGTTCAATCTTTGTACCCCTGAACCACCTCACTATCAAAAAGGGGTTACAACAGTAGTATGGTCTCTGCCCAAGCTGTTCCTCTATCTATCTCATAGTTCGGTCTATAGCCCTCTTGGCCCACTATCTTTGCTTATGCTGTTTGATTTTTGATCGAAAAAATAATAAAGACACATGGTGCTCTTGGCCCACTATCTTTGCTTATGCTGTTTGATTTTTGATCGAAAAAATAATAAAGACACATGGTATTGTTGCCTCAAAGACTTCAAAGGGCAGGCTCAGCTGCCAAATTGTAAACGATTTTGTGTCCTTCACGCACAATAGCACTTTTTCTTTGTGAAGTGCGAGATTGGGGTGTTTATGTGTAACTGATAAGTGTAACTGATTTTAATGGGTGTCTGTTGTCATGTCAAGTTTGTGTTGGATCCTGAGATAAGGGAGGAGGTAAAACTCAGTCCTGGCACAAAGCATACTCCTCTCAAATAGCACCAAGGGAGCCACTGAGCTTAACGTCCCCATCCAATGGACAGATCGCCATTAACATTGCCATATGCTCTCCCTTCATGAGACGCTGCAGCGAGATCCGGGGTTCATCCAGGTCACTAGAGCAAAGTTTGGTGATCAGGTGCCCTACGCCACCACCTCTCATTCCTTTGCTATAAAGGCAAAGGGAAAGTATAAAAGCATGTGGCGCACCTAAGTAATACCTCAACCAGTTGTCGGCCATGTCCCTGCTCCAGGACCTATTGATCTATGTACCCAGTGAATTTACACAGCAGCAGTTCCTGAGCCCAGCAAGCTGAGCAAGTTCTTTGCGCGTTAGAGGTTCTTCGGTTTTCACTCTGGTGGAAGAGGGTAAGTAGGTTGTGCGGAAGGCAGGATGGCAGTGGGGAGTGGGTGCTTACGGTGGATGGGGAATCTATTGGAACGTAGGGGTTTCCTGGAGATCAATTTGTCAACGTAGTCATCTCACCGATTTTCTGGTGTGAGCTTTAGCGGTCAGCATTCTCCGTGCAGGGCGGTTCTGCTGTTAACGTGCCATAATGGACCAACCTGATACTGTCCTGGTTGTATTTATGTATTTATCCTCCTCCCGGAGAATTTGGCGCGTTTCGGAGAAGCTCACCTGTCGTGTCACCTTCTGCACTAGACGATCCCGGAATTCCTTCACCACAGGTTTTTGCAGGACACCGAGCTACCGCCCTCTTCAGGTTCCTTCATCGAGGATAAAGCCAGGTTCCGCCTCCTTATGTTTATGGTGAGTGTCGTTTGCGTGTTTTCCAGAGACTTTTATCCATTGCTTATTGTTAGTTGTGTTAGGTCAGTTTGCTTCTTGCCTTCCGCTTGGTTTTTCAGTTTGTTTTTTTTGCGATTTTACTGTGCTTCCCCATTTCCCATTTAACGTGATTTTGAAAGGGTTTGTGACAAGTGCTCAACACTCTCGTGTGGTAACATTTTCTTATGTTAGAGAAAATGATTTTTAAAAAACTGTTTGGACCCAATTCTATGTAAAGTGCAGACTGTTGCTTTGGTGGTTTAAATTTAAGGCATAGAGGCCTATGTCCAATTTTAAGTCACATTTTGTCACTATGCTGGTCCTAAGAAAATATATCCAATTTACTTACTGGTACTGTCTTGTTACCTGCAACCACAATGGTTTCTTTTTTTCATTCCTACACCACAACAACTTTTAAGAGAAATAAATGGTGTTTCGTATTATGCTTAAATTATGCTTGCTTCTGTTAAATAATACGTAAAAGTTTGCTAAAAACAATTCCATGATGACATCTGAAGTCCTTGAGAAATTTCGATTTGATCATTAAGCTAATGAAAGGCCATTTGTATACCTTGGGTTGTGGACACTAGTTTGAGGGCTGCTTCTGCATTTATTAAGATTCTGGTGATATTCGTCCTACACTTAAAATACTAGTGATTTTTCATCCTTGGTCGGTAGCAATGCCAGCTGTAAGTATGTGCCTCGCTCGAACTTATGAACTTTAACTACCATCGCAACGCCAATCACTATCACATGACGCTTTAATTTTAACGTCATATTAGTTATTAGATTTCTTTTAGAGCCGGGTCAAAGACTTTGGTTTTATTTAACCTGTCCACTGCTTAAGAGAGCTTCGCTATATATGCTGTAGTGCACTATCTATTCTCTCTCGCATCAGGGCTGGGACCCCAGGTCTACATCTGGTGTCCGTTGTGCCATCCGCGATTTTGTGCCATGACCTGACGTAGAGCGGCTCTATCACTCCACTGTAATTTCCGGGTATGATATGCCTCGGCATGACTTTCAATGTAAATAATTAATATTTAATGTTTTCATGACTAGTAATATAAAAAAAACCTTCTGGTATTTCACACTTTACCCCTTTTCTTAAGAGTGAAATCTCAAGTTTAATTTTTAATGTGACTTTTAAGCTGAGCCTTCTACCTTGTTGCTGTTGAAGAAAAGAAATTATTGTTGGTTAATAAATTGTTTTAAAAGTGCTTGGTAACAAAATGATGTTCAGTAGTTTTCCCCATGACCTGTTGGCTGGTGTCCTCCTGAGATTCTTGCGTTTGTTGCCTATATCAAACAACTTTCATCTCACTTTCAAGGCTCATGGAGGCTCTCCACTGCTTGACGAGGTCTTGTCTGTTATGTCTGTGCAGCATCTGTTGTTGCAAATAATGTTCAAGGAACGTTTCGTGCCAAACAAATTACCATTATCTGACTTATTTAGTATATTTTCAGTCACCAAGCAACCTTTCATTGGAGAAGAAGATAATGCATTGTGTCCTCCAAAATTTAACTGACGTTGTTAACTGGCTAATATAGCTTTTTATTCTTTTCGACCATAGAATTTCTTGAAGTTATGTTAATGATGGTATATACATCAAATACGTCTTGTTCTCCAAAATTTAATTAACGTTGTTTACTGGCTAATACAGATCTTTATTCCTTTTGTCCATAGACTTTCTTGAAGTTATACTTCTGATGGTATATACATCGAATATGTAGCCTTTATTTTAGAAGTTTTTATTTTAAAAGTGTTTATTTTAGGAGGAAGAAGAAAATTCATAAGTTCTGCACTAGAGAAATGCAATAAATTTATTGACGGGGTAATAAAGCATTTTATTATTTTCGACTTTAATCATACTTCATACTATGGTACTTGTGGTACATCGTCCGAACTATTATCACACGGTGGTTTTACAAAGTTTTCTGTTGTGCTTCACAGCATTTAGGTAATAAATGGGGCACGCCTTGGTTTCTGCTGCCTAATTTTGCCTACTTTCTAAGGTAATCTAACTACCCACTTTCAACTACTTTCCCATTCAAAACATTCTAATAGATCATGAGGAAGAAAACAAATATTCTTGAAGAGGATGTTTGTTCACGTATGCCACAGAAAACATCTCTTCACTTTCCGAAAACTTGTCTGTAAACCTGCTGTATCAAATTCGGATAAAATTCCATGGTTTCAATAACTATCTTCATCATCGACGTCGGGAGCTTAATCTGACAGTCGTGAAGCTTCGAAGTTCCTACTTTTATGCCCAGAGGACAGCATATGATTGACAAGAGATGACCTATGCTCAGATAGAGTATGTTTGCACTTGTTGCACAGTCAACTGTAGCTCAAGGGCTTACATCAGACAGTAAACTATGACAAGTCTTCCTTCGTGCTTTGTCTTCATCAAGTACAGTACGCTTGCTCGCCCACTGCTTGAATACTGCTCAGCAGTGTGGGATCCGTACCAGATATGGTTGATGGAAGAGATAGAGAAGATACAACGGAGAGCAGCCCGCTTCGTTACAGGACCATTTAGTAATCGCGAAAGCGTTACGGAGATAATAGATAAACTCCAGTGGAAGACTCTGCAGGAGAGACGCTCAGTAGCTTGCTACGGGCTTTTGTTAAAGTTTCGAGAACATACCTTCACCGAAGGGTCAAGCAGTATATTTCTCCCTCCTACGTATATATCGCGAAGAGACCATGAGGATAAAATCAGAGAGATTAGAGCCCACACAGAAACATACCGAAAATCCTTCTTTCCACAAACAATACGAGACTGGAATAGAAGGGAGAATAAACAGAGGTACTCAAGGTACCCTCCGCCACACACTGTCAGGTGGCTTGCGGAGTATGGATGTAGATGTAGATGTACACGCTTAAGTGCATTGTTAAGTGCACAGCCTGTGTCTCTGTTGAAGTTATTCTCACAAAGCCTAATTTCAACTGCTTTCCTAATCAGAGAGTCCTTGAAGTGCGATGGGTGAGCTAGAACTCTCTTTTGTTCAAACATAATCTTGTGTCGTTTTAACAGACTGTGGCGATCACAGTTGATCTTTCGAAATACCTGAATGTAATTTGGCGCTGATGAGCAACAAAACGACTGGGAACGGCCCATATAGTCCGCCCCGTGTAACTGCTGCCCCCTCCCAAGAATACTAGAAGTCCCTGGTACTCTCAGATCGAGCTTATCTTTAACAGCTCGCATCATTTCTTTAATTTCTCTAGGTGGCTGGAAGACTGGTCTGACTCCTGGTCTGTTTAAGACTCTGCTTCTCCTACTAGTTGTTTCACCATTGTTCGGAAGTCACTCTGCGTGTTGATCCCCCTGGCTTGGTTGAATGGCATCACTTGTCGGTTTGCACGACAGTGTTGACCTATGATCAGAGAAAGAATACCCGCTCCTTCTGAAGACCGCCGACAGATAGTTAATATTGGAGAAGAGGCACTCCTTGTCCGGAATCGATCTCACTCTGTGTGTTATAATATTCAACATACCTCTTTTCTGAATTGAATGAAAGCTAGGACAGTTAAGATACGGTTTGTATGTTTTGGTGTTCTGCACACAGAACAGCTCAGTCGTCCATTTGCTTTCTGTTGAAGCAACTCATGTAAGAAAGATAATTGTCTATCTTGGATGCAATTATAGAAAGCTTGTGATTTTATGCGAATCTGATGCAAGTTTAACGAGAAGCTATTCCCAAGTGCTCTGCCTTGAAAGGCTTCATAGCCACTCTCCCTTCGTGTTTTTTATTGTCCTTTTAATAATATGTATCTTAATATTCAACTGATAGTTTAAATCTGCATTGAAATCGTCTAAATGTATCTCCGATCTCTTACCTCACAAATACAAAGGAGGAATGTTCCCGAATTTTAATACATGTATAGCTTCTTTTTGTATAAACTATTTACTGTATGCCCTTAACAGTTATTTGAATATCGCCTTGCAATTTTTCTAACTAAAGATATATAGGAATTTTAATTTTACTCTTCACTTCCTGCATAGAAAATTTATTAAGACCTTTAATATTCTCTTGGGTGCAAAACGCAACTTTTCCCCATAGTATAATGAAATTTGCGTACATAACTTTAAGTTTAGCTCTTCAACAGATCAGTGATCGATGTAGTTATTCCATTAGTTTTAAAACCTGTAAATGGATTTTCTGTTACTGTATGTATAACTTCGAGACCATCAAATGGTGGTTATAGCAATCCTTTTGAAGCAGATCCAAATGGAAATGGAAGATTATTTAAAGATATTTTCGTATATCCTCTAATATGGTAAACAACTTTGGATTGGTTGTTTTCTGCAAGTTCTGAAGATGACGGAGCAAGAGGTCAGAGATTAAACTACAAGAGCCAACACGGAGGAACATGGGGTCCAGAGATCGGACTAGGAGAACAAAGCTGGTGGAGGGGGCCTCAGATATTGAAGTGCCATTATAATAACTTTGGGATACAGGGTCGGAATTAGTAGAGTAATGTGATGGACCTGTGGAGATCCAAGTACATGTACAAGATGGTAGCTCTAAACACACCATAGCATTGGAACGAGAGACTGAACTGTGAGAACAAACGTAGGCAGCAAGGTGTCACATACGGAACTACGGCCGGCCTGAGTGGCCGTGCGGTTCTGGGCGCTACAGTCTGGAACCGAGCGACCGCTATGGTCGCAGGTTGGAATCCTGCCTCGGGAATGGATTTGTGTGATGTCCTTAGGTTAGTTAGATTTAATTAGTTCTAAGTTCTAGGCGACTGATGACCTCAGAAGTTAAGTCGCATAGTGCTCAGAACCATTTGAACGATTTGAACGGAACTACGGTTGCAGAACTTTGGAGTACAGAGATTGAACTAGCACAGCAAGATGGTGGCTGTGAGGTACAAAGATCGAACTACGCGAATAAATGTGGTGACTCTGGTGTACAGAGAAAAAAATATGAGAAAAAGATTGTGGCGCAGACGTACGCAGTGACTGGCTGGCTCATTATATGTATGGCAGTAAAACATTGGGTTGTGACTGAAAGAGCAAAATGTGCGTTATTGTGTGTGTGTGTGTGTGTGTGTGTGTGTGTGTGTGTGTGTGTGTGTGCGCGCGCGCGCGCGCGCGCGCGGGCGTGTGTGTGTGTGTGTGTGTGTGTGTGTGTGTGTGTGTGTGTGTGTGTGTGTGTATGCATGCGTGCATGTGTGGTTGCAGGTGTAAGCACAAATGCCAACTCCAATCCTGGAGATCTCTTCGCCACAGCCATACTCTTGCATGTAGGCAACCCAGCCGTGAGATCACTTTGGGATAGTACTAAGGACGGCATGGCACTTTTATAATATGAGCCGTAAGCCACATAGTCTTAGTACTCACACATCTTGATAAAAATGGTCGATGGTACCTAACGATTGGTCAAACTTATATCAACACTAGTGATCTACATTTGTTCTTTTCACAAGCTATTCTTGGAAATGCTATTCGCTTGCAACATTACCTGGAAGACTGAGGATGTGAATAGTGTCTCCAGGTCAGATGCTACAACGGTGTATGCATGTAGCTGAAGGTTTCTGTGGGTGGCGCTACCAGAGAGGGGTGAATGGGTTGCTCAGTTTCATGCAGGCAGGACACAGGGAGTGTGAGAACAGCAGTGGGAGGTATGTGTACAAGATGAGCGACAAAATGGCCACACTTGGTCCAAGAACATTTTTACACGATTCATTCTTAGGAAAAAAAGTTATTTGTTAGTAGGTGGGAATAGCACTAATCCTTTGCAGATATTATCAGGTGAAAAGACAAGGAAATACGCCTGAAATTTAATCGGTACCTCTGTTATAATCTCATCAACATGTTTAAAATCCACTGACAAATTTCAAATACACAAGGCTAAAATGCAGAAAGTAATTACTTAAATAAAAATACATTCTCAGTAAACCACATTTTTGAGCTGAACTAACAAGCACATAATAGACTCTAAGACAATAAAAAGAAAAAAAATATATGACGCTCCACGAAAGAATTTCCCGAATAGAACGGAAATCGATACATTAACGGACAAATAAATGATTATAATTTCAGAAATATTCTATGACTTACTCAAGAGAAAGAGCTTCACAAATTGTGCTGGTCAGGTTCCTCGTCTTTGGGGCTCATTTCGAAGCGGGACTCATCAATAAACAGAAAACGAAGATGTGCCTGCAGAACTACAAGACAGTGGTGTGATACCAACATGATAGGCACCCAACATACGGCCCGACAACCAGGAGTGATTGTCTGGGGTGGTATTTCAGTTCATAGTAGGAAACCTTTGATTGCCATGCGCGGCATCCTTACAACACTAAGCCCCGTTTTGTTGCCCTTCGTGGCAAACCACCTGGACGTACATTTCGAGAAGTTAATTCGCGGGAGCTCAGTGCTCGCCAAAACCTACATTTGCCAGCAGGATCGCCGAATATCTCCCCAATTTAGAACCCTTGGAGGATTATGTGCAAGGCCCTCCAACTAGCCCCGGCTTCTTAAGATCTAGAGCACCAACAGGACAGCATTTGGCACTTACACCTCAGGAGGACATCCAACAATTCTATCAATCAATACCAAGCCAATAACTGCCTGTATAACGGCTGGAGGTGGACTAACTCATTATTGAGTTGCCCAATTTGTGAAATCCTTTCTCTTGAAGGAAAAATCCAGATTTTCTGTAACTGTAATCATTAGTTTGTCTCTACATGCACGTAGTATTTACTTACTCCGTCCCATTCGGATAATTCCTTTCTTGGTGCATCGCTTCTTTGTCTTGCAGTGTAATTTCTCCTAGCCCCTCGCATACTATGAACTTTAAATACATATGAAAATACTTACAAGATTTAAAACGTTGGGTTCATCTAATATATAATAATAAGGAGTTGAATTATTCCTCATCAGTAATGTTCTGTATGAGACCATCGTTTTTTCTTCTAAATCTTCCAAGAGCTTTTATTGCTTTTAAGAAATCACAGTCACAAACTGTGAAGACTGTCAGCACCTGGTTAGAAGACAATATGGGACTATGGAAAATTTCTTTGTAATTTTTAGTCTGGTTTAAAAATGTAATAAAAATTTATTTTCATTTATGTAATTATTTGAAATGTTTTACTAAGCAGTGGGTGGAATTTTTGTAGCAACATAACTTCAGTAAACATAATTTTATCTCTTATCATTGTTTCCACAACTAGGTGTTTATTTCGTACCAAATTCTTATTAAATAATAAGTAGGTCATTATGTGAGGAAGCAGGAAAATGTGATCGCTTACGACATGTGGAGGACATCATCAAGGACTGGAGATAGTGGAACTAGCCCTGTTGTGCACAGGTGGGCCAAGCATGCGAACTGCTTCTACCGTGCCTGCAGCTAGATGGTGTTCAATAACATATTACAAAACCATGATAATTAATGAAATATAAAAACACCAACTTTTGAATTTGGCAGTAAACAGTTTACTAATCTCATTGAACTCAATTTGCGTCTCTTCCTTTTTCAATAAACCTTTCCTCCAAGATTCGTAGGAGCCCTATTGCATTTCTTGTGCCCGTATTCCGTCTTCAGCCAAACTGCTCCTCGCCAAGTTTCTCCTCCATTACTTTTTCAAGTCTGTTATTAATTATTCTTAACATCACTTTGGTTGCATATGAAATGAGGCAGATTGTTCTGTGCTCGCTGCGTTTCTTGGTTCCTTGTTTTTTCGGTAATGGAATCATTTATGTTGTCAGAAAGTCCTCAGGCCATTCACCACTGTCATATATCTTATTAGACAATCTCAATATTTCTCTTATTCCATCTTGGTTCATGCATTTTAATATTTCTCCAGGTATCGTATCTGTTTTCGAATAATTAGTGACAAATACGTTGTACAAAGGTGAGGAACTGACAAGATCTGTGGAGTAGAACAACGAATAGTCCCACTAAAAATTTGTAGATCCTGCATTTAATTAAATAGAAAATCTAAATTTCTCGAGTATGTTGTATAAACAATTATCTTCTGAAGGAAAAATCAGTCAAAATTATACTCTCCTCTGGAACAGATTTAGACATTTGGTTTTGCGCGAGGATGCGTTTTGAGCACACCGGTGGCTGTGCCACCGATGATGGACAAAAGTCACACTATATTAGGCAGAGGGATTAATCTGCAGCAATTGTTCGATGTTCTCTCTCCGCAGCGGAAGCTGTGAGTGTGTAACCATGTGTTTTCTTATAGCCGTGAACGCGAGTCTCGAGTTGCTGTAAGAGGAAAAAATTTTACGCATTCACGAGTGTCGCTATTTTTATATGCCACTTTAATTTCTTGAATATGAGACGTCTTGTGGATATTACGTACATCTAAAAACATTTCTCGAGTTTTTTATGTGACACCTGTACCCAGAATATGCATGGCGAATAGAGCACGAGACTTTCGATGTTATGGAGAGCAAAATTATCACTGACTTATCTGGTCAATCTTTACTTCAAGAGGTAACAATTTTAGTAGACATTTTAGCTGAGTTTCGAATCTGAACTTTGCCATATATTGAACCAAGATTATTCATTTTTGTTCGTGCAAGCCTCTTTATCTCCGAGTAACTACCGCAACCCACATTCTTCTGAATCTGCTTACTATACTCATCCCTTGCTCAATGGTGATGCCTCAGAATTTGTCCTACCAACCAATAGCTTCTTCTAGTAAGGTTGTGCAACAAATTTCTTTTCTTCACAATTCTGTTCAGTGCCGTCTCATTATTTGCATGATCTAGCCACCTAATTTTCAATATTCTTCCATAGCTTCTATTCCCATCCTGTCTAAAAGGTTTATCGTCCATATTCTACTTCCATACATGGCTACACTCTAGAAAAATAATTAAAACTATACTCGACGTTAATTTCTTTCTCTTCTTCAGAAACGCTTTTCTTTTCATTACCAGTCTATATATTATATCTTCTCTACTTCAGTCATCGTCAGTTTCTTTGCTCCCGGAATAGCGAAACCCATCTACTACTTTACGTGTCTCGCCTCCTCATTCCCTCAGCGTCACATGATTTAATTCTACTACATTCCATTATCATCGTTTTGCTTTTGTTGACGTTCACCTTATATCCTCCTCTCAAGACACTGTCCATTCCATTCGACTGCACCTCCAATCCTTGCTGTCTCTGACAAAATTCCAGTGTCATCGGCAAAACTGAAAGTTTTTATTCCTTCTCCCTGGACTTTGATACCTACCCCCATTTTTTTTTTTTTACTTCGTTTATTGTTTGTATAGATTGAACGGCATAGGCGATAGGCTACAACCCTGTCTCAATCTGTTCTCAAACACTGCTTCCCTTTCGTGCCACTCGTCCGGTTTCTGCACAAGTTGTAAACAGACTTTGCTCTCTCTGTTTTACCCCTGCTACTCTCACAGTTCCAAAGAGAGTATTCCAGTCAACATTTTCAAAAGCTTTATCTAAGTCTACAAAGGCTATAAACGTAGGTTCGCCTTTCCTTAGCCCATCTTCTATTAAAAGTCATATGGTCTGTATTGCCACAAGTGTTCCAACATTTCTCCGGAATCCAAACTAATCTTCCCCAAGGTCGGCTTCTACAGTTTCTCCACTCTTCTTAGAAGAATTCTTGTTAGTAGTTTGAAACCGTGACTTATTAAACTAATAGTTCTGTGATTTACATACCTATCAGGACCTGCTTACTTTGGAATTGGGATTATTATTTTCTTTTTGAAGTCTGAGGGTATTTCGACGGTGTCAACATCTTGCTCACCAGATGGAAGAGATTTGTCGTGTCTGGCTCTCCCAAGGCCATCAGTAGTTCTAACGGAATGTTGTCTATTCCCAAGGGCTTGTTTCGGATTAGGTCTTTCAGTGTTCCATCAAATTCTTCACACAGGATCATATCCCCCCATCTCATCTTCATCTACGGCCTCTTACATTTCCATAGTATTGCCCTCGAGTACATCTCCCTCGTACAGATGTCTTATATACTCATTCCAAATTTCTGCTTTTCCATATTTTCATAGGACTGATTTACCATCTGAGCTCTTGATATTCGTACAGGTGGTTCTCCTTTCTTCAAAGTTCTCTCTAATTTCCTTGTAGGAGGTATCTATTTTTCCTCTAGTGATATAATCTTGCATTTTTCCTCTTATCATTCCTCCTTAGCAATTTTGTAGTTTCTGTCAATCTCATTTTTATACGTTAGTTTTCCCTTTCGCCTGCATCACTTTCTGCAGTTTATATTTTTTTCCTTTCATCAGTGAAATTCAGTATCTCTTGTGTTACCCTTGGATTTATAGTAGTTCTCATCTTTTTACCTATTTGATACTCTACTGCGTTCACTGTTTCATTTTCATCTCTCCTATTGTTTTCCTTTCCCCTGATCTTGTCAGTCTCTTCCTAATTTTTCATCTGAAACACTCTACAACCTATGGTTGCATCGGGTGTTATTATTTTTTGTATGTTGGATAAAAAGCAGTTATTAATGTATGGATATATTGTTGGAAATGGGGTTATATAATTTGAACTAAAAATTTCCTCACTGCTTAAAACCAGCACCTTGGTACATTTTTCACACTTTTGCCTTAAGGCAATCCACAGTAGAAAATTACATTTCCTTACTCCAGTTGTAAAAGATGACATTCCTTTTTATGTGCTGCCGTCTTTTTCTGAACTTATAAAAATTATTCTGGAAAATTAAGGTTCCTTTTTTCAAATGAAAAAATATGTTTCAAGACACAGTAAATATTAATAACAACAAATCAATTTTCTTTTTGCAAATGAGAAAATGTGTTCCAAGGTACAACATGGTCATGTACCTATGAATAAATTCTCGATCGTAATTGCTCGCAGTCAAGAAAATCTTGTCAATATTGCATTTAATAGTCAATCTGCCACATTATTACTCCACTAAACACCAATAATCAGTAAGTCAAATCAGATTAAGCAGAAGTATCATCAAAAACCAGTTACAAGTTAAATATATTTTGAAAAACTAGCAACTGGAATCTAACACGGACTTCTCCTTTCAAGAGAGGTAAATTTATAACGCTATTATAGTATGATTGTGGTTCGATGAACCCTCTGGCAAGCACTTAAATATGAATTGCAGAGTAGTCATGTAGATGTAGATATTAAAGAAACTAAGTGCGTGTTCCATGGTAAAAGACCATTTGGTTTGTCCAGGTACTAGGTGATGGACTGCCGACGAAGTATAGTTTAACTGTCCTCACGTTATATAAACTGTTCTGAAATGTACAGCTTTTCACTCTTCTTACAATTCTGTCACTGAAGAATTGATGAAATGTTCCAATTAGCTTTTATATATTACGCAGTATTTAAATGAATAGAACGTGACCTATTTATAATTTCTGCGCAAAACACGTCGTCGTGTCTAGAAACAATGAAGTCTGTAGAAACTGACGGAAACTGCTAATGGCGGTCTCTAGTGCGCATTCCTACATGCGATTCTAAAACCAGTCACTAGACTGAAGTGCCAATGGAAAAGCATCCTGGGTACACGATTCCCTAGGCTCAGTACTCTCACCTACGAGTTTTTCGGCTAGGGTGAATTGAAATGTCAGAAATGGAAAGGAGACTACAGGTAACTGTTTACAACTATCCTCAAGAACCTATCTTAGTTGTTTACTGGCCTTTGTTGAGTAGGTGGAGGAAATACTAGCACCTACGACTGAGATTATTTTACGTTGCTTCTCATTCAGGAACACCATACAAGGTGAAGCAAAGCGATCTGAATGTGAGTGAACAATAAGACCCAAACAAGTAGAAAATAAGAAAAACAAGCGAAATGATGAAACAAAAGAGCGAATGTCTGCGAACTGAAATGAAGACGCCCTGAGAGTACAGGGAGGCTAAATGATGGGAAATAGGTTAACATGACCCTGTTACATTCCTCGTAATAAGACCTAGAGGAGTAAGTAATAGAAGATGCACTGCAAACATCGGCAAACAAGGGCAAACCTGGATGCAGAACGCTAACTATAACATTAGGAGGTGTGGAAGAGGTCGGTTTTCAACAATAGTTGATAAATGGCCTTTGATGATGTTGATGATGATGGTGGTAGATGTTTCTTGGAGATATGAAAACACTGTGCGCTGTAAAAATGATACCCCAGTGGAATAAAATAAACTTGTTTTTAAGGTGAAAAATGTATAAATCTGTAGGCAACTGAACATGCTGACCATAAATGATAAATCTGTGGTTGCGGTTAAATGCTGAAATATTTCTTATTTAGAATTGATAAACGTGTATAAAAAATTTTGGACTCAACTGAGTACCATATGAATACGTAAACTGAATGATACGGATGAGAGATTAAGATGTTCGACATCCCTTTCCTACCTGAATAAGGTTCCAATAACTATTTGAGACCAATGCCATGCACATTCCATCTACACGCATATACATTTCATCTGTTGCTGAGTTAAGTACCGACTGTAATAACCTCGACGTTGACAGGACGTTATATGGACTTCTTTCCTTTGTCCTGTGAGATACTATGGAAGAATGAATTTTCTTACTGTAACACGAATTAAACCTGTGATGTGATGGAAACTTCGATGGGATAAGAAAACACCAACATTTCTGCCACTGAACAAACGAGGAGAATAATACCAATTGGGATAGAAAGTAAGAAAGACCATCGAGCAATTAGTGCCAAATATAAGTGAATACAAAATAAGACCGTAACCTTCATTTGCCTGCAGTTTTGTAACTCATTTTTAGTTCCTTGTCGCATGTCTAACTTAGCTCAGGTACAAAGCGTCTCTTCAGCTCGACCCAGCTACTAGTAGTCCGGAATATGGCTGCTTTCCGGATGCAACGGTCCCTCATTCAAACCACTCGGCCGCGCGGGGTGGTCGCGCGGTCTCGGGCATCTTGTCACCGGCCGCGCGCCTCCTCCCGTCGGAGGCCCGAGTCCTCCTCCTTTAAATTAGATTAGGTAGTGCGTAAGCTTAGGGACGGATGACCTCAGCAGTTTGGTCACCTAAGACCTTACCACAAATTTCCAATTTCCCAAACCACTTGTTTCCCATTGGCTGAAGGTGAACTTGCGCCCTCCACTTTTGTTCGACTCGATCTTTCTGCAGCCCCCTAAGACAAACTCTGTGTTTAGCTTACCTCATGCTATGCTTCGGAAAGCTTACTGTTCATTGACTATCTTTGGGTTAACACTTCAACGTCCCATTTCATTCTCATATCATGCCCTCATACACAATCAGACATTAGATCGAACGAGGAAGTGTGACACGTAGGAGTAATCATCGAAATAAAACACAGTGGTGCACATTTCCATGTCTACTGGCCGAGGTTTATGATTACCGCAGAAAAAGCCCTCTTGTCCCGTCATACGTTATTGTAGCATATCAACAATACTTGTGAATTGTACTAACAGTTCCGTTTCATGTGTTCCAATTTGATCTCTTTGACGATCACATAGTATTTATGCGTCTGACAGTTGTGATGTGTCAATTATTAAGTGTGAAATTATCACAAAATGTGCGCTACTATACTTGTGGCAAGAGACAGCTTGTTTATATGGACTGTGTTAAGTCAGAATGTCATGATAGTTACGTATGTTCTACATTTTTATGGTTCATATGTTTGATTCATTGTTGTATCAAGCGGATGTATTATGGTTTAAAAATGACCTTTTTAATTCCTTCATTAACTATGACGTTGTTGTATTCAATGATGTTTTTTTTTGTTTCTTTTGGTTTTCCCCTAGAAGATGATTATAACAATGGAAACGGGTAGAGAATAAACATAAACTTGTACAGATGATGCCAAAAATATGCCTTTTCCAAATTAGTTGATTTTCTTTCCACAATCAATTATCTCATTTCGTATGATGACCGCAGAAAGAGAAAACGTGCTAAACTCTGACCATGAGAAAGGTACACAAATGCGACGGAGTGCGATAAATGAGAAAGCTTTGTTTGCCTTGTTTACTAAATCAGAATCAGGAACTACGTTCATTGTCATAGTATGGGATGGAATTACGAACTGTTGTTGAAAATAGTTATAACACTACCGCCTGCTACTGCTATACCATAACCTTAAAGTGGGAAGTAGGTCGTAAAATGGAATTATTTTGTTAAGAGTAATTATGGTATAAAGCAACAGAGCAGTGATGTTGACCTTGAAATACCTAACGGAGGTAGCTTATCAGAAGTGAAAGTCAGAATTACGTAAATATTTAAACAGTAACAAACAATATTTTACCTATTTACACTGTTCAAAGAATAGAGAAAACGGTCGTCAACCTAATTAGGCAAGATAATGATTGACATTCTTGTTCAAAAAAATAGGTATGAGTAACTTCAACGGGCAAACACAACCTATACTTTGCCACACGCGTGTGCAATGAACTCTGGTACCTGAATATAGTATGTTCACGGTAAGATTGGATCTGCCAAAGCAGAACAAACTATCTGCATAAATATAACAAGTAATAATACACACTATTTCTTTCAGGGCTTATTCAAACTGAATTGTCTTTATAACATTACTATTAATATTCACTGTAGAATCATAAATTGAACATAGGTTCAGTATTACCTTTCAAACATTTTCCTATCTGACTAAAAACTGTAAATATATTTTACTGCAAAATTATGAACTGGTCATAGGTTAAGTCTCTCTCAGCTAAATACTCTTCTATTTAGAATGAAAGTTAAATGTATTTCCCTAACAAATTACTTCTCACTGTCTTTTGAATCAAGAAGTTACTGTTTTCATAGGTAGTTGTCTTTTTATTAATTGTTATTTATCATGAGCATAAAGGATAAACTGTGGATCCTATTACATTATTAATATGCACTTTCAATACACAAGAGGAACCCAATATTGTACAGAATTTGGCTTGAATTGCAAGAGTAATTAAGTAACTTTGTGCATTTGAACTACTTTCAATGAAGGGGGCCCCTTAATCTTGACCACTGTAGCAGAGCAGACTGAACACACTTTCAATACACTAGAGAAACAAGTACTTAGCAAGAGTGAGCATACAACTCTCAACAGTTGCATGTCTGAGCTTTTACTGCAGTGAAACACAAATTTGAGATATTTGTAAGATCCTTTCTATAAACAATGTTAATTTTAGCACACTCTAATGCCATATTAATTTTAATCTGCCCTCAATAAAGGACACTCGGTAAACACTTTAGCGTGGGAGAGACCCTAAGTGGATACTTGACTGAGGATAAATAACGGTAGGTACAAGAGTGCTGTCAAATTTTACATTATACTTGGGTAAACTGTAACATCCTATGAGCTGATCCTTCACTGTACATTACTGTAGTGTTCCATTACAGTGATTACGCAATGTGGTGGCAGTTACATGCTGGTAGGTGAATTTGCAGGTAGAATTGCTGGACTGTCATTTCTAGGTGGCGATAACAGATACCAATTCCAGAATAGTTCCAGATCTTTATCCATCCATCCGAGGCATTGGAAATCGTCAGAAAAAGCCTCTCTCGGAACCACAACAACTTTTACATACGAAGTAACTAAGACCCCTAAGTGAAGGTGAGCAGTTTACGTAACAGAAACCAAACATATTAAATAAAACAGAATAATTGAACATTTTGACATTTCTACAAAAAATATTTAAACAGAGCTACAATTACATACATTAAGTTTTGTGTCCTCCAAACGAGATAAAGAATTTAAATGATAGATACACTACATTGTATAGAATCAAACCATGACATCAAGGTTTTTCGAAGAAAGGAGTATACAATTTTGTGTTATCTATTCAGTCAAACACATGTAACATTAAATAAAACAAAAGGCAAAATAAATCAGTAGAACATTAGAGATATGGTGTTACATATTGAACGAAAGAAATGAAAGATCGGCGTATTATAAAAAGCAGAGGAGTAGTCCCAGGCTATAGAAAAGAGAATGGATAAAGGCTGGGGGACGGGGACATTGCGAGGTAGCGTGACCTGGACTGTTTGGCGCGAGGAACGTGGAGAGACATTAGGGTGCGGCGTGAGAACGACCCTCGTGAATGGTAGGGCGGCGTCAAAAACCTTTCTCAATTAAAGCGCGGCGGCGGCGGCCTGTGAATCGGAGCTTCGCTATCTGCAGTACGCGGTGACGCCAAAGGACGGCGGTAACGAGAAACGCCAGCAGGGAGCCGACTGGTGCCCAGCACCTACCTACCTACCACCTACCGTGATTTCAGGCGTGGTGCGTCAATAAACACGAGGTAGCGTTTCAAACTATATGAGGTCATTGTAAAGTGCAGAACATATTTATCTACATCAATTGTGAATTTTGTGTTTCAGTGGACTGGCGTCGTTATATCGAAGGAGAAGGAAAGAATCCGTAGAGAACGTATCGCTTAATTTCATACGGAATCACACAGTGTGTCTGCCGGGATGGTTCCTTTGAAAGGGCACGGCCGATTTCCTTCCCAATCCTTCCCTAACCCGAGCTTGCGCTCCGTCTCTAATGACCTCGTTGTCGACGGGACGTAAAACTCTAACCACCACCACCACCACACAGTGTGTCAGGTGACACTAGCAGGTGGTACGACTGAACACAAAATTTGACGATTCGCTGAGTAGTGATTACTTCTTTCTCTTTAACAATCCTAATGACTATGTGGTGAAACAGGAAGTTAACGGACTGGATAAATAAAGAGCTATCTTGGCAGTGCTGTAATTGTTGTTGTTGTTGTTGTGGTGGTGGTGGTGGTCTTCAGTCCTGAGACTTGTTTGATGCAACTCTTCGTGCTACTTTATCCTGTGCAAGCTTTTTCATCTCCCAGTACCTACTGCAACCTACATCCTTCTGAAACTGTTCGGTGTATTCATCTCTTGGTCTCCCTCTACGATTTTTACCCTCCACGCTGCCCTAAAATACTAGATTGATGCCTCACAATATGCCCCACCAACCAATCCCTCCTCCTAGTCAAGTTGTGCCACAAATTTCTCTTCTCTCCGATTCTATTCAATACCTCCTCATTAGTTATGTGATCTACGTGTCTAATCTTCAGCATTCTTCTGTAGCACCACATTTCGAAAGATTGTATTCTCTTCTTGTCTAAACTACTTATCGTCCACGTTTCACTTCCATGCATGGCTAAAAAAACACGCCCCGATCCGTTGAATGTCAGTTTTCTTTCTCCTGATAACAACGTCCTCCTGAGTAGTCCCCGCCCGGAGATCTGAATGGGGGACTATTTTACCTCCGGAATATTTTACCCAAGAGGACGCCATCATCATTTATCCATACAGTAAAGCTGCATGCCCTCGGGAAAAATTACGGCTGTAGTTTCCCTTTGCTTTCAGCCGTTCGCAGTACCAGCACAGCAAGGCCGTTTTGGTTAGTGTTACAAGGCCAGATAAGTCAATCATCCAGACTGTTGCCCCTGCAACTATTGAAAAGGCTGCTGCCCCTCTTTAGGACCACACGCTTGTCTGGCCTCTCAACAGATACCTTATCCGTTGTGGTCGCACCTACGGTACGGATGGTTCAGATGGCTCTGAGCACTATGGGACTTAACATCTGAGGTCATCAGTCCCGTAGAATTTAGAACTACTTAAACCTAACTAACCTAAGGACAACACACACATCCATGCCCGAGGCAGGATTCGAACCTGCGACCGTAGCGGTCGCGCGGTTCCAGATTTAAGCGCCTAGAACCGCTCGGCCACACCCGGAAGGCCCTGCGGTACGCCAACTGTATCGCTAAGACACGCAAGCCTCCCCACCAACGGCAAGGTCCATGGTTCATTACACAAGAATTACACAAGAATTCATTAATTACGTAAGAATATAACAGATAAAATTTAATTGGTTTTCACTGCAGGATTGATAGTTTAAATGTGACTAACCACTGTATCGGATTAAAGACATAGCGGCAGACATCTTAAGAACGCCACATCTTATAATATTCTGGGGTAGCACTAAGACATATTAAATGGAAAGGTAACATTAAATTAATTTCTTTATTAACTTGGAGCCATCGCGCCGTAACGTCTGTAGCAAATGTGTGGCGTGCTGAGGCGAGACTTTCCGTTGATCGTCGAGCTCAGTCCTTCCCCCTACCCGCCACCGTCCTCCTTATACCACTACAGCATATGAAGGATCCGTTCGAACCTTTTGGATCAGGGTCGGAGTATCTATAGGAGACAACTCCTCATATCTATAATCTTAGGTGCTACTACTTCATCTGCATCTACAATCGGAACGACCAGCGCTTACCCTTTTCATTATTTACATTTTGACGAGCTCCGAAAAATTACTGGCGATCAGTGAACACTCTGTGTATAAAGAACTGACAACGAACTTCGCTTGATGCTATGTTCAGGAGCTTTATCGCATAACTATCGGTGTAAATGACTGGAAAAGAAAAGAGGGCATAACATTACGGTCATTACACCAACATTTTGTGAGTGATGGCGTGGTGTCAGCTCTTTTCATGCTATACAATAGACACGTCCTGCACTGAATGTTACAATGCATGACCTGCTGTTTCTTGGACATGTGCGAATAATATTTTCATCGTGACTCTAACTACGATTGCTACAAACTGCAACACAAAATTCTGTTGTAGTACAGTAACTTGACATAATTAAGAAACGTATTGCAGAATATGTTAACGATTGTTGCGATATTATACACATGATTGTTGTTGAAATTACAAGAACAGTGTCTACCTCAAACCACTTTTCTCCATAAACAATCACTTTCTCCCCAAAAAAGCTATGATACTTAAACAGTACGTACTCTAGACTATTTCTTTATTTTTTTTACAACCTCAGACGTATCTCAACGTAATGCTTCCGCAATTTGACTATACGATATTACCATTTCGGCTTTGTAGCTTTGTTAAGCGATTCTGTACTGTTTTATCGACATTAGCTCGATATGTCATAACATATGTCAAGAATAACTTACTCATAGTTTGAGTGTACAGGCCTGTATTTTTAATGGCTTTACAATGTTTTCTAACTGAAAGTGTCATTTAGCTCATCAAAAAGTGATACTCCTTGTTTTTACAAAGAATAAAGATTATCTTTAAACTCGCATCAAATGCTGACAATACCAAATTTATATACGAAGACAGTAACTTGTCCTCGAAAGAACAGTTACTGTTGATGACCGTGCAGCTTTTCCCTGGAATAAATAATGACTAACTGAAAACCTCAGCAGCTGACAGGTGTAGTTGATATACCTCGATGTGGACAGCTGAAAATGTGTTCCCCGACTCTTACGGGCATCGCCAAAAGCGTGCGCGAGTAATGAGTGGTTGGGCCAATGTCTATAAGGTACAATACGTATTTAGAATTGTGGACAGTTGGGAATGTGAGTCTCACTGGAAGCGTGCAAGGGATAAGTCCCTGCAGTCGCGCTATTCATCTGTGTCCTCGGTGGCTCAGATGGATAGAGCGTCTGCCATGTAAGCAGGAGATCCCGGGTTTGAGTCCCGGTCGGGGCAGAGATTTTCAGCTGTCCACATCAAGGTATATCAACAACACCTGTCAGCAGCTGAGGTTTTCAGTTAGTCATCATTTATTCCAGGGAAAAGCTGCACGCTCATCAACAGTAGCTGTTCTTTCGAGGACAAGTTACTGTCCTCGTATATATAGTTAAAGGCTACCCAGCCATTGACCTTCGTCTGTGCGAATGCGCAGAGGTTGCCCAAACTCTTACGGGAATCGCCAAAGCGTGAGCGAGTAATAAGAGGTTGGGCAAATGTCTATAAAGTACAATACATGTGTAGAATTGTGGACAGTTGGGAATGTGAGTCTCACGGGAAGCGTGCAAGGGATAAGTCCGTGCAGTCACGCTATTCATCTGCGTCCTCGGTGGCTCAGATGGATAGAGCGTCTGCCATGGACGCAGGAGATCCCGGGTTCGAGTCCCGGTCAGGGCACACATAATCACCTATCCACATCGAGGTATATCAACAACACCTGTCAGCAGCTGAGGTTTTCAGTTAGTCATCATTTAATTGCAAATTTAATCCATATAAATTATACGAATATTTTAATACACAGATCGTATAAGGATCACTTCTAAACCTGGGTACCTAGGTTCTGTCTTAGGCAAATAGTCTCCTACTATAGGATATAAAACAGTTACATTCATAAGCGTCTAGAATTTTCCACTTAATCCTCTCGAAAAATAACTAATGAAGGCGGTAGGCGGTGGAGTAAGAAGCTAAAAAGGAGAAAGGACGCCAAGTACTGAATATGTTAAGCTAGACTTGATTTATCTGATAAAATTTCATATCGCAGCTCAGTCTGATTATTTAACAGCAGTTCTCAAGCGCTATACATATTTCCAAAGAATGGCAAGGAAATGAAACTATTTCTCTGATTTGACAGGTTCTACCATACTTTAATCTGTTACTCTCACGACGCATGTAAGTAACAAGAACGATACGGTCAAATAGTGAACATTATTATCCTGACATGAAATCCAACTAGTTTGGGAAGAAGCGTAATTAACTGCTTGATAATGAGTTCGAAATCGGAATTTCTATATCGTACACAGAAGGAGATTAACGTCAGTCGACAAAACGATAGGATATACGCAATACTGGCTCTGTTACGAGAGGAGAATATATAATTCTTCGAGTTGTCGAAAGTAGCGTATAATGTGGTTTTGTTGAGTGGGTGATGAATACCATATTTTCCATTTCTATTGCACCGAAAGTCACTATTTCTTTTTTTATACCAAATTCTTTCGTTAATTCCCTGAACATCGCGATGGTGCTACAGTGAAGTAAAACGAGCAAAAGCTACGCTGTAAGTAGTGCAGCCAGGCATCGCTAGCATCGCATATACGTATGGGGAAGGGAAGGGCAGAGTTTCCTGTGGCCCGGCAGTTTGTAAACAAAAGAGACCGGAGGCAGCGTGTGGGCGTTCCGGTGCGCCGGCGCGCTCATCGGGAGCGAGGTCTCCGCGCTTAATTGCGGACGGATGAGCCACTGGCTCGATCGGATCCGAGGCTTGGCCCTAATACGCCAGCGCAAACTTTCACCGACGTCGCCCGACCAGCAGTCACACAATTATAAACCACTCGTCCGGCGGAAACTGGGTTAGCAGGTAATATCGCGGCCACAACCGGGTCACGGCCTCCAGCAATCCTCGGGCGCAGTAAGCGAAGCTGTGGGCTCGGACCAATGGCACTCTGAATTCGGTTCTGCACTTCCATCTGAATATATACGACGCGTTGTGAATTTAAATGGCACCTGACTGAAATAAGCCCCGTCGGCCTGCCAGTCGTTTAGCTACTTTTCGCTGTGGACCGTTCTTTGCCACAGTACAAAATTAAATAATAATAATAATAATACAGTCAAAGTGTATTGTGAGTACGACTGCCTTTCTCTGCAGATCATTTGCCTGTACCAGGTGACCTCTATAACGGGTCTCACTGAAATACTGACACAGAGAAGAAAACGGCAGGACATTACATGTATGCGAATAATTAGAGTTACGTAAAAGTCGCATATACCATAAATGAGAAATGTTTTGAACGTGTAGGAAATGATTACTCTAATGCTACCTGTTAGTCCGTCATGTTTTTGGTTGATTTCAGGGTTCGATAAAATGTGAAATCGTTGTATTTAAGCGAAATTTATTAAAATTAATGTATTTCGGTGAAATTTATTACTTCTACTACTACTACTACTACTACTACTACTACGTGATCAGGCCGCACTTCTACACGTTTCCTTCTACACTGTATTCTGTCCATTGCTGCTATCCGCCATTCGTCCACATCTATTGACACTTGGTTTAAATCTTCCTGTAGGTCTGAAATCCAGGAGCTTCCGAGGCTATCTGTGGTCCTCCATCCGGGCCACATTGCCGGCCCACTGTATTGTGTCCATTGCTGCTTCCGCCATTCGTCCACATCTATTGACACTTTGTTTTAATCTTCATGGAGTCCGTCCCTCCAACGCTTCTTGAGTCTCCCTGGCGGTCTCTTTCCTGTAGGTCTGAAATCCAGGAGCTTCCGAGGCTATCTGTGATCCTACATCCGGGCCACATGGCCGGCCCACTGCATTCGTTTGGTTTTGACAGTTCCTGCTATGTTGGGCTGCTGCTATAGTTCCTCCAGCTCTTGGTTATATCTGATCCTCCATTCCCCTGTATCTGCATCCAGAACCGCACCGAAGATCTGCCGAAGCACTTTTCTCTCAAAAACAAGGAGCTTATGGAAGTCCTGTTTCCGGATACTCCATGTCTCACAGCCATATAGAACAACAGGTTGGATCAGGGTTTTGTACAGTCGAATCTTGAACTATCTGGGGCGATATTTGGACCGAAGCAGTTGTGCTAGGCTGTGGTAAGATCGGTCTCCTGCTTGTATTCTGGAATTGATCTCTGCTTCACATGACGAGTTCTCAGTGAAAAGTGCCCCTAGGTATTTGAATTCTTGCATTATCTTGTAGGAATTGTCCCCAACCTGCAGTGATTGTAGATGATCAGCAGTCTGACAATGACCACGCGTCATAACGAGGTACTGTGTCTTGGCTTCGTTTATGTTTAGCCCAAAATTTGCTGGCAGCCTCCTTTAGTGCTTTGGTCATTTGCTCCAACTCCTCTTCCGACCTAGAGAGTAAACAGATGTCGTCTGCATAGGCTCAGTATGCCAGTCTCTTTCCTTCGATTTCTATCCCATCGTTCTCTTGGAGGTCTTGCGTACGATCTTCTTGAGGGCAAAGTTGAACAGGATAGGGGACAACCCATCTCCTTGCCTGAGACCTGACACCATTTCAAACTCGTCAGTTACGCCATTTCCCACCTTCACGTTTGCACGTGTTTCGTTCAGACAGATCTTTATCAGATTAATTAGTTGCATTTAATTTATTACTTAAGTGGTAAAATATCTACAATCGCAGGAGCTAGACACGCACAGATTTTTAATATATCCGCAATTATACATGATATCGCCATATAAAGATTAAAAAGGAACGAAAATTATGATTATAAACAAATACTTGCGTAACTACATACGTGCTAGATACAACCCTCTGCTAACCTGTGCAACTCATATTTACCACGGAGTAGTTAAAACACAATACGTCTGTATGATATTTTATGTCTCTAAAAGATGAATGCTAAACCAAAGATGTATTCTCTGTAGCTGTATAGAATAATAGACAAATAAAAATGCGCCAAGAAAGAGGCATCAGAGCCGAGATACATAAAAGAAATTCGCCATCAGCACCATACAAAAAGTGTACTAAGTGACATCGAACAGTACGTTTTAATGCATTGTTGTGTGTGAAAGTATAGTAGTCTTGAATTTTTAAATTTGATGCTTATCAATTCGAACAGTACGTTTTAATGCATTGTTGTGTGAGAAAGTATAATAGTCTTGAATTTTTAAATTTGATGCTTATCAATTTTTTGCTTCCCTTTTATTAGGTTCAGTCCCCATTCAAATATAAATACAGCACCTTTGCACTGAACACAGAAATGTTTGTTGGGAAAGTCGCAAACATATGTCGATCACTTGAATTTTGCAATGGCTGTTTTTTGCGTCGTTTGCTATATTCTTTATTCTTCATTTTTCGTAATTTTGAACAAAACTGTCTAAAATACGAGAAAAGCTACATTGTGTTTTATCAATATCTTCGCCAGATGGATATTGAATCACTGTAATTACATGCTATTAATTTATATTTGGGGTGTAAAGCTTCTTTAATTTGTGAGTTGTGTGAAGTGCTTGTAGTGTATTAAACGTGGGTAGGCATAAATTGAGCTCACATGTCTCCGCTATATCCTTTCTTTCAGGAGTGCTAGTTCTGCAAGGTTCGCAGGAGATCTTCTGTAAAGTTTGGAAGGTAGGAGACGAGATACTGGCAGAAGTTAAGCTGTGAGTACCGGCTCGGAGTCGTGCTTCGGTAGCTAAGATGGTAGAGCACATGCCCGCGAAAAGCAAAGGTCCCGAGTTCGAGTCTCGGTCGAGCACAGAGTTTTAATCTGCCAGGAAGTTTCTTGAGCTCACATTTGTTTATGATGTGTGTTTATTGGTCATTTACATACATAAAACATAGATGAAGGTTATTTCCTAATTTCCCGTAGCTCCAATTATAACTGCTCTTCACTTTCAATAGTTATTTATATTGAATCGTCCCCTTAAAAAATTAATGAATTACTGTGCTGGTAAACCCCTTACGTTATTTGATTTTCAAACAGCTGAGCAAAACTGAACGTACTCAGACATTACTCTCATTACTTATTCTGATCAGCACTAAACTGACACACAATATTTCTGACTTTCAAAAATCCCTACAAAAGAATGGCCCTGACTAACAATAACCTATACCTTCATGGCCCACTTACTCGAACTACTGCAATACAGCGAGCGCCAATACTGCCATCTAAATAAAAGATTCTAACTATTGAATGGACTAACTACTGATAGGCATACTTAGCAAATGAAAGTTTTTGTAAAGAACAAACAATGTATTTATCTTAATAGTGTTCAAAATACAAATTTACTGTCTCTGATGGACACACGTCCAGATCATCCGCTCTCAAAACTCCGCCATCTCCCTCCCCACATCCACCACTGCTGGCGGTTCACCTCAAACTGCACAACGATACGCGCTGTTAACAGCCAACTGCCTAACGATACAATGGCGAGTATTACAACAATGCCAACCAGCCCCAGACTACACGCATCGCAGCCAGTGATTTTCATACAGAGCGCTACTTGGCGTTATCAATATAAAAACCTAAACAGCCTACTTACAATATATTACAAATCTATCCTTAACTATATGTTAAGCACAAATATCTGTCCGTGTAAAAGTCTTCCACATGTTGACTGACGATACTTCATAATTTCTCTATGAGGCAACTTTTATATACTAAACGAACATTATTCAATTATAAATCATGCTTAGAATTAAGATAAAAATTCATTTGATAGAAGGGGAAAAGTGACCACCGAAATGTGTGTTGTGTATATTTTTGCTTCGAAGCAGCAGACAATAAGGAGAACATGATGAGGAGGTCTAGAAGTAGTAGGTGTTGCCTCAGGTCAGGTTGTGTATGACGTGATTTCACAAAGCCCTAGAAGCTGTGGTGGAGTGAAAAATCTTTCCTACAGTGACGCATCGTAGTAAGTTTTAAGATTAGCCACTAGAAGTTCCGGAGTAACAACGTTCAGATTTTGGGTAGTGCACATAGATTTAGATGTGAAGAGATTAGACTGACTTATTATGCTTTGTGCAATTCCGGATATTTGTTCCAAGGTCTACTTTGAATTTATTAGAGATTTCTACAGTAATTCCATATATACTGGGTAATCAAAAAGTCAGTATAAATTTGAAAACTTAATAAACCACGAAATAATGTAGATAGAGAGGTAAAAATTGACACACATGCTTGGAATGACATGGGGTTTTATTAGAACAGAAAAAACAACAACAAAGTATTGCTAGACGCGTGAAAGATATCTTGCGCGCGTCGTTTGGTGATGATCGTGTGCTCACCCCTCACTTTTGTCATGCTTGCCCTCCCAGTTCCCCAGAGCTCAGTCCGTGCAATTTTTGGCTTTGGAGTTACCTGAACTCGCAAGTGTTTCGTGATCGACCGACATCTCTAGGGATGCTGAAAGACAACATCCGACGCCAATGCCTCACCATATCACCGGACACGCTTTACAGTGCTGTTCACAACATTGTTCCTCGACTACAGCTATTGTTGAGGAATGATGGTGGTCATATTGAGCATTTCCTGTAAAGAACTTCATCTTTGCTTCGTCTTACTTTCCTATGCTAATTATTGCTATTCTGATCAGATGAAGCGCCATCTGTTGGACATCTTTTGAATGTTTGTATTTTTTTTGGTTCTAATAAAACCACATGTCATTCCAAGCATGTGTGTCAATTTGTACCTCTCTATCTACATTATTCTGTGATTTATTCAGTTTTCAAATTTATACTGACTTTTTGATCACGTGGTATTATAAAAGAATACGATATCACTAAGTGGAGTTATTATTTTGTTTTCATTTAGTTCTGCACAAAATAGGGCTTTGGTTGATGAAGTGTCAAGTGTCGATGTAATTATTATTATTTTGGCGGAATAAGTTTCTGAGAGTGTGCTAGTCGCAACCGCCTTTGTACTAGCGTTGACCATCAGTCTTTCTTCTTACAGGAAGAGCTTCAGAGTGCTGAATGGTGGTCTGTACGAGAGTAGGTGAAGATAATTCCTTGCAAACATAATTTTGTGCTATTCAGGTAAATTTTGAAATTATTTTCTTTTTAAACTAGGTCTTGGCCACCATATGGCGCCATCCCTGGGCTGGCACAGTAACTGCGGAACATACAGAAGCCTGAAATCGGTCGATGCTAGCGAACATTCTGGAAGGATAGTAGAACGCTGGCTAGAATGCTTTTAGTCAATTTTTGGCTCGTGTCCAAGCCACGTGTCCACGTGACTTCCGAAGGGGAGCGTCATGGTCAGAAGATCATGACTGGTAAGTTTTTAGTCATCGATTAACAGAGATACCATGAACTGTGGGATAGATATTTTTCTCGATTAACTGAAGTGTTGGATTGACTCCCTCTGTGGTGCGTGCCCACACGACTTCCGAAGGGAAGCAGTAATGGTCAGAATATCATGACTGTTAAGTGTTTAACGGTAGTCATGGATTATCAGAAATACTATGAATTGCGGGATTAATATTTTTCTCGGTTAAGTGTAGTGTTGAATTGACTCTCTCTGTGGTGCGTGGTAGATGCCCACAGCGGATTTTCTAATAAAATGATGAAATGATGGTAGTGGCCCTCAACTATGTACCTCAGAAAGAGTAGAAATATTAAATGTTTTGGCTGGTTTCGTTTCTAGGGACTGATATATGTAGTTGCCGCGTTACAGGCCAAATATTTCTGAGTCTACAGTATACGATAAGAATATACACATCAATAGAGTGGTCGAAATGGTTCAAATGGTTCAAATGGCTCTGAGCACTATGGGACTTAACATCTGTGGTCATCAGTCCCCTAGAACTTAGAACTACTTAAACCTAACTAACCTAAGGACATCACACACATCCATGCCTGAGGCAGGATTCAAACCAGCGACCGTATCAGTCGCGCGGTTCCGTACTGAGCGCCTAGAACCACTAGACCACCGCGGCCGGCAGAATGGTCGAATGCTTCTGTCACTCGGCAATTTCAAATTCTGAATGTAACATATAAATTTATATATGAAAGATTGCAATTAAATAAAATGTACAGATACTATCTTAACGACTTTAGCCGACCGGAGTGGCCGAGCGGTTCCAGGCTGTACACTCTGGAACCGCGCGACCGCTACGGTCACAGGTTCGAATCATGCCTCACGCATGGATGTGTGTGATGTCCTTAGGTTAGTTATGTTTAAGTAGTTCTGAGTTCTATGGGACTGATGACCTCATAAGTTTAGTCCCATAGTGTTCAGAGCCATTTGAACCAGTAACGACTTTAAATGATGAGTACTATAGTAGAAGTATTTTTGATAATGTGGTATATTTCTGCAAAATACTTATTGTTGTCGATGGTCCAGCAATTAAATAAAATATAAGTTGAATAACAGGGAAACAATAGAGTCCTGCAGCACGTAATTAGTTATGAATAGCAATACATCTCGCGAGACATTCAGTTCGAAACGCACAAAGCACACTACATATTCACAGTAGAAGCCACGGTAATCTCAAAAGTGCACAAGTCGGCACTACGAAGAATTTCTATCTGCCGCCACCACGCGCAAACCGCCCCACTCTCTCCAAGTCTCTCTAGCGACCACGCGTCCGCTGCACCGTTGCGTCCGGCGATTTTCCCCCCTGTCCTGTGCCGTACTCCAGAAATGCCGCACTGTCCAGCACTGCCATGTGTCCTCATCAGAAACGATGCTCCCATCTAATCTCCCCATTCACGAGTGCTGTGATTGGCTAGAGCGCTCGCGCCATGTCTTCAAACGAACGCACCCACACACATATTTAAGCACATACGAAATACTGGACTTGCATTTGAATGCTTGAAATTAAATAAATATTCCTACGGCTGGACCATAAACACGCTCTAACACACATTATTAAATACATAAACAATTAAATAAACATACATCAAAAGAGAAGAAGCAAAAGGTAGGCCACTAGCCTAATGTCTCTGTGCTTTCTAAAACACAGTATATATTTAACCAGTTTCTTCATGTATAGTATATCTCGGATATAAACAAAGACATAGCTGAATAAATATATTTATAAGCATTTTTCAACAGTTTTTTCGTGTAACTGTGGAGTACTTATGGCCTGATGTGATCGATAGTAATCGGCCACTTTGTCCTCCTATAATTCATGTACTATTTAAGTTACCTGCCTGTAGATCATACCAATTTAGGTTTACACTAATAGCTTTCTGAAGACACGGTGATCGACAAAATCGGATGAAGAATTTATATTTCGGTAATTCGTTGCTGGGTGTTACTTGTATAATTTACCATCAGATACTAAACCTTAAACTAACAAAGATGTTAAAAATCTCATTACACCATTGGAACCGTCGTGAAAATAATAGTAAACTGCGTGTTTCTTTTTGAGGTATCATGATTCATCCGGCTACTATTAATTTTTATACGAACAGTAAAACGTCTGCTATTATGGTTTCACAAAGTCCTCAATCTTTGGTACTCCCGGCATAGACATCTCCTTCACCGACACAAAGCACCGCCCTCGTCACAGCGTACTTCCCAGCCACGCAGCTGGACCACGTGCTGGGGCTACCCCTCCTGTCCGGCTAACGTTCGCCACCACATGTTTGCTGCCGGGCGCTGACTTGCCGAGTGGCCCATGCGGCCACACCAACTTGAATATCTTGAGGGCGCCACAATTCGCCCGTTACCTCACACACCTCCACTTATTAACATTCTGGCCTGCCGGAATGTTCAGAAGTAGCACCCTTACATACTAGTACAGGGACGGCCACGGCGTGCCAAAGTGCTCGCGTGTTCACATGTGCTGCACGCGTTCCGTCCAGGGCTTGGTCCGCCTCGCCACTACTCGGCTTTCCTCGGTCTTTCGCGGACACTGCTCGGCACGGCGGGACATTCGACTTGCTGTGCGATGCGACATCTTTTCATCCGGCATAGGGTGAGTTAGTTGATTCGTAGTGACAGCCGTGTATATTCCTCGCTATTTGTTAGCATTTCGTGGGAAGTTTATAAGTACTGTACAGTAGTTGTTGCAATGAAACACACGCTCACAATGAAGAGAGGTAGTGACACAACGTCACGAGCCTTCAGAGCTGAATGGGAATTCCAATATTTTTTCGAAGAGAAGTATGAAAATTCTCAATGTCTATTATGCAGTCGCATACTCACCGGACACCGCAAATTTGCAATAGAACGGCATTATAACACCACACGCAAAGAACTTCATGATTTAGTTGGGGCTGACAGATTAAACAAGTTGGCGGAATTAAGAAGAGATGGACCGAACGTGGGTACCCCTTACAAATCTTTGTGTTACTGATGTTTGTATTTGTACATATTTGTCGTTAGAATTCGAATTTAGAGTTCACTCAATTTTTGTTTCCTTTTTTTAGCCTGCAACCGAACGAAGCGACCTGTCGTTAAGAGGAAGCTACAAAACAGCGCTCAAGATTTCATGAGTGAATAAGCCTTTCAGTGATGGTGATTTCATTAAGGAGTGTATTGTTGAGGCGGCGGAGCTCTTGACGCCACTGGAAGTGAAGAAGTTCAGTGAAATTAATCTTTCGAGACAGACAATAGCTCGCCGCATAGCAGCTGTTATGGCAGAGGATGTCTACGCGCCGTTAACTGATAGTGCCTGCAAGTTTATTGCATTCTCGATTGCTTTGGACGAGTCGACCGACATTTCGAACACAGCACAACTAGCGATTTGTGTTCGTGGAGTCGACACAGATTTGCACCTGACGGAAGAACTGTTAGATTCAGTACCAATGAAACACACAACGAGGGGTACCGACTTGCTGAAAGCAGTTGAAGAGGCAGTTGAAGCCGTTGGCCTGAATTGGAATATGTTAGTTTCAGTCACCACAAGTGGAGCGCCAGCAATGCGAGAGGCTCAAAATGGGCTTGTAGCATTGTTGCGTAAAAAACTAGGACGATCGAAAGAAGATTTGTACGGAATTCATTGTTTTGTACACCAAGAAGCTCTTTGCACTAAATATGCAAATTTGGAGGACGTGATGAAGTTGGTAGTCACCATAGTAAATTTTTTGAAGTAGCGCGGCTTAGTACGCCGTCACTTTCAACAGTTTATCATGGAACTGAACGAAGAATACGGAGATGTTATTTACCACTGCGAAATACGTTGGTTAAGTCGAGGGGCAGGCCTCGAAAGATTGTTCAATTTAAGACTCGCTATCATTAGCGATAGGAAAGAATCTCTAACAGCAAATGCGAATATGTTAATCAAGGCTAGTGAAGATGTAGGTCTAAGGATAAGTGAAGACGAAACTAAATACCTGGTTACTACTAGAATGCCAACTGCAGAAGATCAGGAAATGTTAAGAGTTGGAGACATGCAGTTTGAAAAAGTGAACACATTTAAGTATCTAGACGTGGACATCACTTCTAGAAATGAAATTGAATCTGAACTGAAGAATAGATTACTGGCGGGAAATGCGTGTTACTTCTCACTTAATAAATTATTTTCATCACGGATATCGTCTATGAATTTAAAGATTAGAATGTACAAAACTATTATTCTACCAGTTATGCTGTATGGGTGTGAGACTTGGTCTCTCACTTTGCAAAATGAAAAGCCGTTTCGAGTGTTGGAAAACAAAATTTTGAGGATAATTTTCAGAGCAAAAAGGGATGACAATAGCGTAGAGTGGTGAAAACTGCATAACGAAGAAGTTCACGAACTCCATTCAAGCCCTGACATAATCAGTACTATTAAATCACGTAGGCTGCGATGGGCGAGTCACGTAGCTCTAATGGATGAGGGCAGGGCAGCGCGCAGAGTATACTGGTACGGCACTTAGAGGGAAAACGTCCTGTGGGGAGACCGAGGCGTAGATGGGAGGACAATGTGAAGCCTGATTTGAGGAGCCAAGACAGGGCGAAAATGGTAATGCTCCGGTAATGGACTTTTGAGAGCGGTATGACGAGTGAGTGAGTGTGTGTTTTTTTGAGTTCCTGAAAGAAAAAGAAAAGGTAGAGCCAAAATTAGAAAATCCAGAATGGATTGCAGAGCTCGCCTTTTTAGTTGATCTGACTGCGCACTTGAACGCTCTCAATAAGACTTTGCAAGGTGAGAAGCAACTTATTTCTGATCTCATGGAGAAAGTGGACGCATTTAATAAGAAACTCGCATTGTGTAAGGAATAACTCTTGACAAAGAATACCGCCCATTTCCCTACGCTCTCTAAAGTCAGAGAAAACGCAACTTCTGATGAATTCGTTTCTGTGTTGGAGGAACTACAGGCGCAATTTTCTGAACTTTTTCAGGACACTGCCAGTCTGACATCTGTTTTTGAACTATTTTCTAGACCTTTTCCAGTTCCAGTTGAAAGTGCTCCAGTGCGTTTGCAAATGGAATTGATCGATCTGCAGTGTAATTCCCCGTTTAAGGACACTTTTTTTTACGTAAAAACTGTCCATGAATTTTACAAAAGTTTTCCTCGGGAAGGGTTTCCCTGTCTCCACAATGGGACTACAAAAGTTATATCAGTGTTTGGATCGACATGCGTGTGCGAAAGGTTTTTTTCGATTATGAAACTAAATAAGTCACGATTACGTGGCAATTTGAGTGACGAAAATATGAGAAACTGCGTTTGTCCGTGTGCCGTCAATTTGTGCCGGATTTGAACTTTATTATGTCTACAGCGAACCAAAAATAATTAAATTAATGGTGATAATTTTGTTTTATTTGTCATATGTTTTGTTGAGAGTTGTAGTTATTGCAAATTCTGGACAGTGGTTTCAGATAATAAAATTTGCTTGTTTCACATGTAGTTGGAATCACTTATTCCACATCATACTGATTGCTGTAGTCCGTTTCTATATCTCAGCTTAAATGTTGTAAGAATTTCACGAGTGACAATGTGAGAAGCTCAATATTGATGGTGTAATGCAGTTTCAAACCCAGCGTTATTGTTATTTTTCTATAGGTGTGCCAACAGCCAACAAAGATTCAGTATTGCTCAACATGATGTGTTGTACAGAGCTTAATATTATCAAATATCGTAATACGAAACCAATCCACATGCTAGCAGGGCGGAGTTAAGCGAATGCAAGCGAATGCACTATCGCATGCGGCGTGTTCGAAGTTCCGCGCATGCGCTCGCAGTCAGCTGGTGTGGTAGTGGGGACCGTGACGTCAGACGGGAGCGATCCGCACGCGTGTGAAAACTCGGCACGTGTGCATGCACGCGTGCCGCGTTCTTGGCCGTCCCTGTACTAGTACATACAAACAAATTTCAACGAACATAATTTTATGATTAAACGCCAGGCCAATAGTGTTTAACAATTTTTTTTAATGGTGTGGGAGCAGCATGACTCTCGAAATAACTTAAACTAACAAAAAATTTTGAACGAAACAGCATATTAAATAAATGCCTGCATTACAATTATGCATAAATAATTTTGTGGACTAGAAATAAAATTTTTGAATGCACTTTCACTTATGTGCGATTTTGTAAGCACTTGTTGTGCCACGCACACCATCTTGCACAATTTTTTTCCGTCGCACTACACACGCTCACACGGGTTTCAACACGATCAGCCTTTGTCCAAGTGCCTCGCAGAAATCGTGTCTACCTCTGAATTCCGAGTTCCATCGTTTATAATGACAAATCTGTCTACAACGAAAACCAAAAGTAGAAACCCCTCAACCCATCTATTTCCCAAAACCAACCAGAAACCTCGCTAAAGATTCCCTGCAGCGGAAAACAATAATTTATTAACAACGTCCCAAGGCAAACGACTGAATCACAGTAAGTTCAAATTACCACAAGCTCTATTTAATTGACTTCAATCAATCCTTCCTACCTCCACGCATCAAAAGTGCATGCACATACAATTACAATTTTAATACCCTTCAAATTGACCAATAAATTATTTGCCACACCTTGAAACGTCCGCTTAGAAAAATTAATGAATTACTGTGCTGGTAAACCCCTTACGGTATTTCATTTTCAAACAGCTGAGCAGAACTGAACGTACACAGACATTTCACTCTTTACCTATTCTGATCAACACTAAACTGACACAATATTTTTTGCGCAACGCAATCTGACTTTCAATAATCTCTACACAAGAATGGCCCTGACTAACAATAACCTATACCTTTCATGAATCACTTAACTCACAAAAATCTTCGTTACTCGATCTACTGCAACACAGCGAGCACCAATACTGCCAGCTAAATAAAACATTCTAACTACTGAAGGCACTAACTACTGATAGGCATACTTAGCAAATGAAAGATTTTGATAGAGAACAAACAATGGATTTACCTTAATAGTGTTCAAAAATCATGATATATATCTCATTTCATGACATCTAGTCTTACAAATTTACTGTCTCTGATGGACATACGTCAAGATCATTCGCTCTCAAAAATCTGCCATCTCTCTCCCCACATCCACCACTGCTGGTGACTCACCTCCAACTGCGCAACGCTTCTCGCTGTTCACATCCAACTGCCCAACACTACAATAGCGACTATTCCAACAATGCCAACCAGCCACAGACTGCACACAGCACAGCCAGTGATTTTCATACAGAGCGCTACGTGGCGTTACCAATATAAAAACCCTTAACAGCCTACTTACAACCCTTATACAAAGCATAAATCAATACATAGTTTACTTAAATCCCCGAGGCTACTGGCCTCCTTGCACCCTCAGTGCCTAAACTTCCTCATTTTGCACACGTACAGTGCCACAATAAATTGACAAAGTACTAATTAATTCCCAAAGTAGCATATAAATTATTCCTCCAAAATTACTAGCACTAATTACATAATAGAACAGCTTTTCACTTCTGCCTTTCTCTATATACCCTTCGCAATTTTAAACTTGTCTTTTTCCACATAACCGGTATCAACGACCGTAACGTTCTACTGTACCAACTCCAATCAGTCTCACTACAGTGACACTCCTCCTTCATATACCAACTCGTACGAACTTCATTACACAAACTATCCCCATCCACACTATTCACTTCAGCCCTCTCTAAATTATCTGTTCGATCTTCTGAACATTTCGCCGATTCACTACCCACAACACGCACAACTTTACTGTTTTTCCCCTCCAAAATATGGACATTTGCAGCTTCAACAAAATTACACTTTAATTCAATGTTAAGCACTTCCTGAAGTATTACATCCATGCGTAAGCCATCATCACCATAAATATTCATCTCAGCAACCTTATCTGCTGATACACCATTTAAATCACTACATAAATTCACATCAGAGACCTTGGTTTCCTCCTTCGACAAATTAACTTTACGTGACTCGTACACAACTTTATCCTCTGCTGCTACATTACACAATTTGCTGCCACCTTGTCGTACAATTTTGGGACTTCCAGACTTGCTAAATTCCGCTGTGATAGGACAAAAAACAGGACACACTGCCATTTCTACATATATTTCATCCAGGTAAACCCCCGATCTTACTTTACATACATTCTCACATTCACACTCTGACCAACTGTTTAGATCCACACATTCATCAATAAGTTTCGTTTCGACTTCAATCGTGACTAGAAACGTGTATATTCCTTCCTCCGAAGTATCAATACCAGTAGCTTCTACATCATTACATACATCACCATTAGTCTGTTCCTTTAAACAGAAATCATCTACCTCCGCCGATACATTTTTAACTTCAACTGCTGGAGAGACCAGTGCTAAGCCTCCCTTAGTAACATTGACGCTTTCCACCGAAACACAATCACCCTCAGTAGCACCTGGTGAGACCAAAGCTACGCTGCCTTCACTAACATCGATACTTTTCGCTGACTCACAAATACTGGTTACTACAACACCTTCCTTACTGCAATTGCTACTTTTTGCTAATAGCTCTTCAGAACTCTCCACAAAATTTGCTTTCACAAAATTTATCTCCTCTTTAACTTCTTTTTGAACCACTTAATCTTTCCATTCATCACCATTCACACACTCATTCATTACAAATTCATAACTTACATCATTCCCGGCAAATTTATTCCCATTACTTTTACTTAAATCTCTCTCAAAGCTATGCATCTACCATTCGCACCTGCTTTTATTGAATGAACCACCTACATAGCCTTCTCCCTTAGTATTCTCCATGTTACATAACTGTTGCCTTTCTACAAACCTATCAACATTTCTACCATCATCTCCAGCCTTTTCATCGCCTGTTCCGATTGCCATCCCCGGACATGAGATGTGGCGAACATCAGTTTCCGGACCGGTTGTTAGGCTATTGCACTTCGCGAATTTCTCCCGTCAGATCTGATTTCTTTCCTTGGATGCTGTTTGAGGGAGTTACCACTCCTGTTGCTTCTCCGACTATTCTTGTCATTCCAGCTACTATCTTCCTGAGAATTCCTTTGACTCCTCTCGCGATTATTATTTTCGCGATGATGATCTGGCTTCCCATTTTGATAACTATCACCCGGTTTGCTCTGAGATTTGAACTTCAGTGCCCTCTCTAATTTTTCTACAAATTCTAGAAATTCGTACATGGAATCACATGGAATATGGACAAGATCCAACAGTAGATATATGGGTAATCGCCTTTTTAATGTGGTGATTTCAGTTTAAAAAAAACACGGGTGTTTCACGTGCATAAGCTTGCCAAGTTCGCGCTTGCAAAAATCTCTCATCATCCCATTACCCTACCTGCAACTTGGCCTGTTTGAGAATTCATTTTGGATCCGCGCCTGTTTCTCCTCGCTCCAAAATTTATTCAAAAAACACTTTTGGAACTCTTCGTGTGATTCGCACGAACTACATTTAACATTTGCCCAAGACTGTGAGTGTCCCTCCAAATGCCGTTTAATGTATTTTATTTTCGCTTTGTCTGACATGCCGTGAAAAAATGCATCCCTACACGACAACCAAGAAATTTACTGGGTGGTATCTTCCGTCGTCTGTGTAACATTTCACAAATCCGGGTATTTGCCCTATTTACAGTTTAATGTCACTTCACCGTATATTTTAATAGTTATTTTATTTTCTTTACTACTTTAATTCTTACTATTTTTAACTTTTCTCATCTGTACGTATAAACATACTGTTATAGTATTGGAAATTGTTATTCCATTTATTCTTGCTTAGCTTTACTCTTTGATCAATATGCCTTTCTAAATGTAAAGCTATCAAGCTGTCAAACCAAAAAAACAGAATTTGTGAACTGAAACAAATAGAAAAGATAAAATTGAAGACTCAGGCAACTTAATATGTAAGGCATAGTTTTAGATTGCAGAAAATGAGTTTAAAATATGTTTACATTCTCATAGTCACATTTCTGTTGGTGGAGGTAATATATTATACTATATTTTCTACAGAACCACAAAATCACATGAGAATGGCCTAAAAGGGTGAAACCAGTTGCTAACAAACGCAATTAATACAGCAAAAGCGGAAAATATCACCATAATGTTAGTATATTCACTCAGAAAAGGAAACGTTGCTCTGTCTTGTAGGGTAAGATTCCACGAACGGTGTAAGCACCTACAGTTTATTTTACAATATGCTCAACCATACGCTAATCCTTTGGGCGAAACTAGTAACAAATTGCTGTGCCTTGGCACAATTACGGTAGTGCACATTTAGCGCTAACTTCAGATTTAAAAAAATACACATTATAACTGGCGAAGGTGATCGGCAAAGAGATCAAGTTGAATCACATAGACAATATCAGTGCCTAAAAGGTTACAAACACTATTTGCACGAGCCAAAGTTTACGGCAACAGAAGTACAGATATCGCATGGCATCCTTCCCATGAACAAGAACATTCATATATAACACGTGATAATATGGTATAGCACCTTTAGAGTTAAAGAAACTGAAAAATGAGGTATTTATCTGCATCAAACGACTATAACGGAGTACAACGTTAAAAATTGTTATCTACATCTACATCCGCACGCCACCTGACGGTGTGTGGCGGAGGGTACCTTGAGTACCTCTATCGCTTTTCCCTTCTATTCCACTCGTGTTGTTCGTGGAAAGAAGAATTTTCGGTATGCGTCTGTGTGGGCTCTAATCTCTCTCATTTTATCCTCATGGTCTCTTCGCGAGATATACGTAGGAGTGAGCAATATACTACATGACTCCTCGGTGAAGGTATGTTCTCGAAACTTTAACAAAAGCCCGTACCGAGCTACTGAGCGTCTCTCCTGCAGAGCCTTTCACTGGAATTTATCTATCATCTCCGTAACGCTTTCGCGATTACTAAATGATCCTGTAACGAAGCGCGCTGCTCTCCTTTGGATCTTCTCTATCTCTTCTGTCAACCCTATCTGGGTACGGATCCCACACTGCTGAGCAGTATTCAAGCAGTGGGTGAACAAACGTACTGTAACCTATTTCCTTTGTTTTCGGATTGCATTTCCTTAGGATTCTTCCAATGAATGTCAGTCTGGCGTCTGCTTTACCGACGATCAACTTTATATGATCATTCCATTTGAAATCATTCCTAATGCGTACTCCCAGATAATTTATGGAATTAACTGCTTCCAGTTGCTGACCTGCTATATTGCAGCTAAATGATAAGAGATCTTTCTTTCTATGTATTCGTAGCACATTTCACTTGTCTACATTGAGACTGAATTGGCATTCCCTGCACCATGTGTCAATTCGCTGCAGATCCTCCTGCATTTCAGTCAAATTTTTTATTGTTAGAACCTCTCGATATACCACAGCATCATCCCCAAAAATCCTCAGTGAACTTCCGATGTCATCCACAAGGTCATTTATGTATATTGTGAATAGCAACAGTCCTACGACACTCCCCTACGGCATACCTGAAATCACTCTTACTTCGGAAGACTTCTCTCCATTGAGAATGACTTGCTGTGTTCTGTTATCTAGGAACTGTTCAATCCAATCTCACAATTGGTCTGATAGTCCATATGCTCTTGCTTTGTTTATTAAACTACTGTGGGCAACTGTATCGAACGCCTTGCGGAAGTCAAGAAACACGGCGTCTACCTGGGAACCCGTGTCTATGACCCTCTGAGTGTCGTGGACGAATAGCGCGAGCTGGGTTTCACACTATCGTCTTTTTCGAAACCCATCCTGATTCTTCCAGAGTATATTTCTAGTCTCCAGAAGTATAGTAACTGCGGATAAAGGTATTACATATGTAGGTCGAAAAAGGCAATTAAAATATGATAATTCTTGAAGTCAGGTACAGATACCAGCCATTCAACCTGCCCAACTTCAAAACTATGTTGAACTGACCATATGTTGTTACGTACTATTTTACCCTAGTGGGAAACATTAGTTGACATTAAGAGGTCTACAGAACGATCTCAGTTTAGCACAAGCAGATAAATGGTCATACCTTTCGACATATCTATCTACATGTTATGGGTAGTTGATTACATAAGAGGCAATGAAGGTAGCATACGCAATTTGATTATTATTTAATAACGAGTTTCAGTAAAAAGTTCACAAGTAGATGTAACAACAATGAACGTAAATCAGCGACTCTGCCAAGTAATATTTAATTACTAGCCTTAAGTAGTAAGTTACTTAATTACAATAATCAGATTACGTACACAAGAAACTTAGACCCAGGCGACAGATGACACAAAAGCTAGGCATGGAGTAACGGATGGTTTAATCTCGAGTGCATTATGATCTACACCTTATGTCATCAACTTATTATTTTCAAAAATAACCAGTAGCTGAAACTATTATACCTCATCTTAGTGTCATTGTCATCAACAGCCACTAAGAATATAAGATTACATGTATTCCATTCTGTGTAATCTGACATTAATTACGCAAAAAAATGACTGTTACATTTCAAGATAGACAATTAAAGGACATGCTTATTGATATGTACCTGGGGAAGGAGAACATTTAAAATGTTTTAATGACAACTTTTACCGAGTATTTGAAAAATATTGATGCACGCATGAGAAATAAAACTGCGCACCATCACAGTCTGTATCTGGTAACAAACAACGGTATGTTTACGTTATCTGTTGCTATAAAACTACTAACATAGGATCATTTATAGGCAGAACACAGGGATTTTCTTCAGAAGGTAATAATTTCTTTTTCTGTAGAAGGTAATAAGTTTTAAAAGTAGTCCCCCTACGTTATTTTTTAGAAACAGTATTGTGTTTTATTATTACAGAATAATAATCATAATGGCTGATTTTTTATTTAAGACATACTTTACAATACTCCTCAGTTGTCACCTAATATTATGAAACATGATTTTGGTCAATAAAATATACTTAGGGTTTACTGTCCCTGCAATACATATTAAATATTGTTGTACTCATGTCAGAAATGATTCATTTTACTACTCATTCAGCGGATGATGCAAGTATGACCGTTTACTTTTATTATCGATAATGTGGTATCATGTAATTTGATGTATCATTGTTTTACCTAACATTGAAATTTACCCTATAGTACTTAAAAATCGGAGTCTCGAAACGAAGGAGTTCAGGTAGAAGTTTTTATCTATGGTTGTATAAACCCGAGCGTTATGTGACGCCACCAGTTTTACCCAAGTATTTGTCATGTAATGCTAAAGATGTATGTTTCATGTACGCTGTTGACAGTCATGCCCTCTCGAAAGAATAATAATACAAAAAGAAATACATATTTCTTCTCCCTGTAATACACTGAGGCGACAAAAGTCTTGGGATACCTCTTAGTATAGTGTGGGACTTGCTTTTTCCCGACGTATTGTAACAACTCTACGTGTCGTAGACTCAAAAAATCGTCGAAGTTCCCTACAGAAATACTGAGAGATGCAGCGTCTGTAACCATTCACGTTTGTGAAAATGTTGCCAGTGTTGTTCTGCACGAACTGACCTCTCAATTATATCACATAAATGTTAGATGAGATTCATGTCAGGAGATTTGGATGGCCAAATCGGTCTCTCAAACTGTCCAGAATATTATTCAAACCAATAGAGGACAAGTGTGGTCTGGTGACAAGGCAGCCATAAAAAATCCATAGTCGTTTGGGAACATGAAGTCCATGAATGGCTACAAATGATCATCACATAGGCGAACACTGCCATTTACAGTCACGATATGTCCTCTTCACATGTGGGGCCGTTCCTGTCGCGTTGCTGTCCTGAAGAGGGGTCTGGCAGCGTGCGATTGACTGACGTCTCCCACAGTCATCTCTTCTCTATCGCTCCCGACTGATATTCACTTGACTTCACGCCTTAGCACATACGTGCAGCATGTTCTGTAACCTAATTCGTCATGTCCTCCTGTTGTTCTTGTCGCAGGAAGATGATGTGTTATTCTAACTGCAAAACGCTTGTCTGCGAAACTGAACGCGCTCTGCAAATGTTGCAGCACCAACCCTAGAAAGTACGGTCGCAGGACATTCTCCAGGCGGGAACGAGTGGTACACGATTGGACGAGAAGAGAGCCGTGCCACTCCTCCATTCACAGCTCTCACGGAGCAACGGGAACATGTCAAGAAGGTGTTGTTACAGCCCTTTATCTGTTTTCGCTTTTTCGTTTAATAGGTGAAAGTTTGATTTTATTTTTTACGGATTGACTGTCATTGAAGGGTTTTACTTTTATTTAATATTGTCCCGGCTAAGTATCAGTTTGGTTACTTTCAAAACCCAGTGTTAAACGTGGGTCACTACTCGTATAGTCTCCCTAACTCTGAGAGAAAAAACGTTTAGTAGCTTTACTACCAATGTTTACAGACAACAATACTTTAACCTTTTGTTGAATTGTTTTAGTTACGAATCGCTAGTTTGTTCTTTTCATAGCTCACGTAACCTCAACGTTTATTAATCTAAGTTAAATTAATGTTCAAGACTTGTATTAAAACAAATTAACAACGTCAGTTGATTGACAAGAATTATTAATAAATAGGTTCACTCATACGATCTCATTCACAGAAGTTCTTTAATTGAATGTCTAAGTAGGATTCCCGCTAGCATCAGAGATGTTAGATAATATCCTGTCACTTTTGGTAAATAAGTTATTTCTATTTAATATCCGCAAACTGTCATTAACTATAATCACTAGCTGTGTGAAGTTAAAGTTTCCCACTACCATAATTCAATATCCGAATCCGGTTAAAATTCTCAATTCAGTAAAGCGTTTAAATATTCACATGAATTGACATTAAACCGAAAGAGATTACTATTCACCTTCCCGTTTATCTAAGTTGATAAATGTCCAAATTAAAGTCATGAATTGACAATCCTCAAAAACAATCTTGTCACGATTTATTCTTGATCCCCGTTTAATAAAGTGCCAATTGTTGTTCTCTACAGCTGTACGCCCTAAACAACTTCCGAACTAGATCAGACTAGAGACTGGAGTTTCGTAATTACAACGTATGGCTATTTATACGTTAATAAACACTATCTTTGGTGTCCCAGACATACGTTCTATGACTGTAATATTGATTTTCTTACGTATTGGAATAACTAATATTTCAATATTTTCTACTGTTTCTCCCCCTTCCCATGTTTCTAAGATTTATAATTAAATTTTCCTTTTCTTTTTTTTTGCTTTCTGTACTAGATATTTCCGTCTATTTGTTTTTTAATTGTTTTTCGTAATTACTACATGTGGAGGGACTTGGGTTATTTTGTGAATTGATATTTTAAGGGCATGTGAGCTAATTTGGGAGCTATTTTTTGTTTTTTAAACACCGAGAGGCGGTGTAAGAGTTACAGTGTGAAACGACGTCTCGCAGGACAGTGATTGCTGCGTGTATGACCGCCTGCAAGCCAGTGTCAGAGCCTGTACTGCCGTCTGTGGAGATTAACAACGTACATCTGTACGTGTGTCAGCATCACATCATCTTTGACTACTGCTCTGTAGTAGCAATCATTTCGTGCACTCAGTAATATATATTATTTCTGCAATATATTTCGAATGAGCGAAGAATTAAACGGCGTCCAGGGACCTTGTTAAAAGCTAATAACCCATTTCATGTTATCAGATGCGGTGAAATAAATACTCTGACAAAAAAACTGTAACACCAAAAATTAATTAATGTAATGAAATTTTGGGAATACATATTTATCTAGGTAACATATTTAAGTGATTAACCTTACAAGATAACAGGTCAATGCAAGAGAGAGATAAGACGTGACAAACGCGAAATGCTGGTACATTAATGACCTGAGTAACCACCAGAACGTTGAATGAAAGCATGCAAACGTGGATGTGTTGGACTGTATAGGTCCGAATGTCAGTTTATGGGATGGAGTTCCATGCCTGATGCACTTGGTCGGTCAATACAGGGACGATTAATGCAGTTTGTGGAAGACGATTGATTTGTCGTCCGATAATATCCCATGTGTGCTTGATCGGAGACAGATCTAGTAATCGAGCGGGACAAGGCAACATATCAACACACTGTGAAGCATATTCGATTACGACAGCGGTATACAGGTGAGCGTTATCCTGTTAGAAAACACCCCCTGGAATGCTGTTCATGAATGGCACCACATTCTGTTGAATCACAAGACTAAAGTAGAAATTTGCCTTTCTATTATGTGAGATAGTCACGAGTGTCATCCTTTGCCATTCGGAACTGAACTCCAGACCAAAGCTCCAGGTGTAGGTCCAGTGTGTCTAGCACGCAGATACACTACTGGCCATTAAAATTGCTACAGCAACAAGAAATGCAGATGATAAACGGGTATTCATTGGACAAATATATTATACTAGAACTGACATGTGATTACATTTTCACGCAAGTTGGGTGCTTAAATCCTGAGAAATGAGTACCCAGAACAACCACCTCTGGCCGTAATAACGGCCTTGATACGCCTAGGCATTGAGTCAAAGAGGGCTTGGATGGCGTGTACAGGTACAGCTGCCCACTCAGCTTCAACACGATACCACGGTTCATCAAGAGTGGTGATTGGCGTATTCTGACGAGCCAGTTGCTCAGCTACCATTGCCCAGACGTTTCCAATTGGTGAAAGGTCTGGAGAATGTGCTGGCCAGGACAGCAGTCGAACATTTTCTGTATCCAGAGAGGCCCGTACACGACCTGCAACACGCGGTCGTGCATTACGCTGCTGAAATGTAGGGTAATTCAGGGATTGAATGAAGGGTAGAACCACAGGTCGTAACACATCTGAAATGTAACGTCCACTGTTCAAAGTGCCGTTAATGCGAACAAGAGGTGACCGAGACGTGTAACCTATGGCACCACATACCATCACACCGGGTGATACGCCAATACGACGATGACGAATACACGCTTCCAATGTGCGTTCACGCGATGTCTCCAACCACGGATGCGACCATCATGATGCTGTAAACAGAACTTGGAATCATCCGAAAAAATGACGTTTTGCTATTCGTGCACCCAGGTTCGTCGCTGAGTACATCATCGCAGGCGCTCCTGTCTGTGATGCTGCGTCAGGGGTAACCGCAGCCATGGTCTCCTAGCTGATAGACCATGCTGTTGCAGACGTCGAAGAATTGTTCGTGCAGATGGTTGTTGTTTTGCAAACGTCGCCATCTGTTGACTGAGGGATCGAGACGTGGCTCCGCGATCCGTTACAGCCATGCGGAAAAAATGCCTGTCATCTCGACTGCTAGTGATACGAAGCCGTTGGGATCTGTCACGGCGTTCCGTATTACCCTCCTGAACTTACCGATTCCATATTCTGCTAACAGTCGTTGAATCTCGACCAACGTGAGCAGCAATCGCGATAGGCTACAATCCCACCTTTATCAAAATCGGAAACGTGATGGTACGCATTTCTCCTCCTTACACGAAGCATCACAACAACGCTTCACAGGCAACGCCGGTCAGCTGCTGTTTGTGTATGAGAAATCGGTTGGAAACTCTGCTCATGTCAGCAGTTGTAGGTGTCGCCACCGGCGCCAACCTTGTGTGAATGCTCTAAAAAGCTAGTCGTTAGCATATCACAGCATCGTCTTTCTGTCGGTTAACTCTCGCGGCTGTAGCACGTTATCTTCGTGGTGTATCAATTTTAATGGCCGTAGTGTAATTGGTCGCAGGCTCTCAGTTGGCCCTCTTGTAACCAACACACGGCAATCATTGGCACCGAAGCAGAGCCAGTTTTCATCAGAAAACACAACAGTTCTCCACCTGCCCCTCCAGTGAGCTCTCATTTGACACCACTAAAGTCGCAAATTGCCGCTATTTGTGGTCAGTGAAATGCACGCTACGGGTGTCTGGCTCGGTGTTTTTCTTTGAGTTACCGCTTTGTGTGAGTTCGTTGTGTCTCTATAGTGCCAACGTCAGCTCAAATGCTGCTGGAGATGCAGTACTACGTCAGAGTCATGCACCAAGGACGATGGCATTCCCTCTCGATAGCGCCAAGTGGCCATCCGAAGCCCAGTATATTTGAGACCCTACATTTTTGTGACCACCGCCGCCAGCAATCATGTACATTTGCTACATTCCTGCTAAGTATTTCTGCAGTATGGCAGAAGGAACATCCAGCTACTCGTAGCCCTATTACACAACCTCGTTCAAAATCAGTGAGGTACTGATAAGACGTCTTTGTCACCTTCTACGCCTGCGCAAAATCTGAATAGACATCTTTCAAGTGTAGGAACACGTCTAACAGCACTCGTTTATGTCGCACATCCCCTTCTTGTCGCTGCAAATTGTCTCCGTCACTGTAGATAGGCGGCCCAAAAGTCAAAACAGGATGTAGAAAAACTAAAACATGACTTATTCTAGAATATTTATTTTTGCCAAGACATCAACATCTACTTTTATAGCAGCCAAGCCATTTCCAAATGCGTGGCATAGGACGCTTCCTATTGTAACACCTTTCAGGGCTTAACCCATTCCATTTACATATGGAGCGCGGGAAAGTAACTGTTTAAATGCCTCTGTGCATTTACAATTCGTCAGATCTTCCCTTCGCGGTACCTGCGTAAGGTTACTAGCTTATTTTAGGGATCAAATGAAAATGAGTTCACTTCTCTTTTTATTCGATGTGTTATACTTCTTATTAGTACACTGATATTTTGAAGACATAAGTCTTTATTGGTCGACACGCTAGCCACAGAAATTCTGGCTACAAGCAGTGTGATCTTCGGTTTTCATTAGTATTGTCGTTGCCAGAGCAACGTTCACCGAGAAATAAGTGAGAGAGTCGGGTGTTGCTCACATAGCCTAGAGGTCTGGAAATAAATATCAGAACAGAGTGTCGCAAGCGGAGAGGATTTTTATGTTTGGAAATAGATTTGCAAAGATTGATTTTACAAGTGAGAAGATATTCAGCTAATGTAACTGCGTTGCTTGCTCAGACATAATTTTTCATGAGTCAGAGAAAGGCACGATTTTTCTTTCTTGATTCGGCTGAGTTCCTTTGATATTTCAGACGTGATTGAACCAAGTTAACTGCTCACATAACTTCGACTCAGAGCTACAGTCCCATCACTCCTTTATCATTACAGTAAGGTATTATATGGTAAAGTAGTATTTCTAATAAGATAATTTTTGTAAACATTGCTGCAATTGTTTAGGAATGAGATTCGTAATTCACAGTACATTGTTTGAATGTCAGTATGTTCTGTACCATTCAGTAAATTCAATTTTTACCACCGCTTCCGCATTGCGCTTAGCGGAACATAGTTGCTCAGACTTAATTTATGTTGTGTTTAGAATATATGTTTTTGCTTGCATTGCACTTTGGCAAGGTTTCCTTTCTTTAGCTGGTCTTCTGATGCGCTGCCGTTTAATTTTCGCCGCTTTTGAGAAGTAGCGATTTTCCGTTGCCGTAAGATAAGTCCTCAAAAAATTTTAGTGCCAATTTAACATCACAGTTAGGGCACATTAAGTTCATTCACAGTTAAATATTGTCTTTCAAAATTATAATGAGCGTCAGTATACGTAATGTTCAGGTCATATTTCATTTCATGCAGAAACTGTTTCTCTCACAGTGCAGAAAAACATTCGGGTGTGTATCATTAAGTGTTAGGAATTTTATTCAGTCAGTTTGCTCGCGTATGTGTACAAGGCATTTTACCGAAAGCATTTTGGACGCTTATTCTTTCAAGATTCAGTTTGTATTTCTATGTAGTGTCTTTACTCTACTAGTTTTGTGTTTCGAAACTGCGACACACGTACTGTGACGTCACAAGTCGTAGCACTGTTCACTGCATTACACAATACTGAATTTCATGTGATGGCTTCTTTAGTATACAGTTTAAAGATTATTAATATTTTTTTGTAAAAGTTAACTTCAAAACAGTTACACAATGTCAGATTGTTTTTGCGACTTTTTTCATCAGATAGTGTTTACGTAATGACACTGCTAGCATTGTTCATATTCAGGTTCAATACAGACACACACAGAAGTTACGGAATAAGAAATCAGTTCTCATACTCAAAGAAAGTAAGCAAACAAAACAATTACACCTTACAAGAGCGACACGCTGAAGATTGTATTATATTCCTAGGTTCCTCATTGTAAGATGCTAAGTGAAACTTTTTAAGTACCTTGTGACAAAAATGTTGTCGTTTAGCTTGGAGAGGCAGACAGGTCAGAATGAGGGAAAGAAAGCTGTGGTGCCTCTCTTCGCTCAATAGCCCCAGTTAGTCTTATTTGGTACGACTACCAGACACTTGAGCAATATTGTATAACGGGTTGCACTAATGTTTTTAAGCAGACTCACCTTTGTGTACAGTTTGCATTTTCCTAGTACACTACCAATGAACCGAAGTCTGCCACCTGCTAAGCCTATGTTACCACTGCATTTCATATCCCTATCGTTTGTTACGTGTAAGTATTTGTATAAGTTGACTAATTGTAGTCATAGGATGATAACTTTCTTATTTTCGTGACGTGCATAATTTTATATTTTTGAAAATTTAATGCAAGCTTCAATGCACTTTTCTGAAACTTATCAAGATCTGATAGACTGTTTGTTTAGAATTTTTCAGATAGTACTGCATTACACACGTAACATCTGCGTAAACTGTGAAGCTTCAACAAATATTGTCTACTAGGACGCCGACGTACAACGTGAACAGCAAGACGACACGTGATGGAGATGTGCCCGTTTGGAAGGAGCATTAAGTAGCAGGAGATGTGCAGACAAGCAAAATAGCAAGCTGTGGAGGAGGAACTCGAGAAGGGAGCACACCGGCGTGCGCCCCTTGGCTATCCGCCACAGCCAGCCGTCTCGCCTACCGGGACTCACTAGCGCGCCACACATGTCGGCCGGTCTTCCGGGAATCTCAAAGTTCTGCGCCTCAACTTCCGTTCCTACAAGAACTCGCGCCTGGTTCTCGAGACAGCAGCTCGAGCAAAATTCCTGCTTTCAGGTTTCCTCACATGGACAATACAGGACGAATACGAGCGCTACAGACGAAGTTTCTAGACTCCTGAGCGACATTTTCTGAATTCATCTGTATTATATAAATGTATGTGTGTGTGTGTGTGTGTGTGTGTGTGTGTGTGTGTGTGTGTTCGCGCTTCACGTCTCCTCCTAAACTACAGCAACGATTCCAACCAAACTTGGTACACATACCCTTTATTTTCGGGCGACAATCGCTGTGCGGGGGTAAGAACCACATACCTATTTCAGTAGATACAATATCATAAGCAAGACGAATGAAAAACTGCCGCATTGTGCATCATGTTTAAATGTATTACTTTTTTCCTATGAATTCTGTTCGCAGTACATTTTGCAGACGGCATCCACCCATGCCGCTGAAAGTACTTACAAAAATATATCATGGTAACACACATAGTTAAGGATGTATGACGTCATATGAATAAAAAGCCGCCTCATCGCGTACAACGTTGTAATTTATTACTTCTTTTCTACTAACTCTGTCCGCAAAATATTTCGCAGACACTATCCACATATCCTGCTGAATGTATCTATAAAATTATATGATTGTACGACACATACGCTATGTGATCAAAAGTATCCGGACACATGGCTCAAAATGACTTACAAGTTCGTGCGCCCTCCATCGGTAATGCTGGAATTAAATATGGTGTTGGCCCACCCTTAGCCTTGATGACAGCTTCCACTCGCGCAGGCATACATTAAATCAAGTGCTGGAAGGTTTCCTGGGGAAAGGCAGTGCATTTTCACCCGGAGTGCTGCACTCGGGAGAGGTACGCATGTCGGTCGGTGTGGCCTGCTACAAAGCCAGCGTTCCAAACATCCCAAAAGTGTTTTGTAGGATTCAGGTCATGACTCTGTGCAGGCCAGTCCATTACAGGGATATTATTGTCATGTAACCACTCCTTCACAATCCGTGCATTATGAACAGGTCCTGGATCGTGTTGAAAGACGCAACCGCCAGCTCCGAATTGCTCTTCAACAGTGAGAAGCAAGAAGGTGCTTATAACATCGATATAGGCAAGTGCTGTGATAGTGCCACGCGAAACAACTATGGGTGCAAGCACCCTCCATGAAAAACACGACCACACTATAACACCACCGACACCGAATTTTATTGTTGCACTACACACGCTGGCAGATGACGTTCAACGGGCATACCCACAACCTGCCATCGGACCGCCACACTGTGCGCCGTGATTCGGCACTCCACACAACGTTTTTCCACTGTTGAATCACCCAATGTTTACGCCTCTTACACCAAGCAAGGCGTCGTTTGGCATCTACCTGCATGGTGTGTGACATGAGCAACCGCTCGACGTGAAATCCAAGTTTTCTCTCCTCGCGCCTAACTGTCATAGTACTTGCAAGGGATCCTGAAGCAGTTTTGAATTCCTGTGTGATGCTCTGCCTATTACACAATACGAGCCTCTTCAACTGTCGGCGGTCTCTGTCAGTCAAGTGACGAGGTCGGTGTGTACGTTTTTAAGCTGTACTTGTCCCTTCACGGTTTCACTTCATTATCCTATCGTAAACAGTGGACCTAGAGATGTTTAGGAGTGTGGAAATGTAGCGTACAGACGTATGACACAAGTGACACTCAATCACCGGACCAAGTTCGAAGTCCGTGAGTTCCGCGGAGCGCCCCATTCTGCTGTCTAATGACAACTAAGGCCGCTGATATGGAGTATCGGGAAGTAGGTGGCAGCACAATGCACTTAATATGAAAAACGTATGTTTTTGGGGGTGTCCGGATACTTTTGATCACATAGTGTAGTTCCGGAGACGTGATGTCATAAATACTGCCGGCCGCGGTGGTCTCGCGGATCTAGGCGCGCAGTCCGGAACCGTGCGACTGCTACGGTCGCAGGTTCGAATCCTGCCTTGGGCATGGATGTATGTGATGTCCTTAACTTAGGTTTGAGTAGTTCTAAGTTCTAGGGGACTAATGACCACAGTAGTTGAGTCCCATAGAGCTCAAAGCCATTTGAACCATAAATATTGATCTTCATGAGAACCAAACTGCAACGCAAAATTTGCTAAAGATACAGGCGAACTGTTGGTACAGGTAAGTATGAGACATGTTAAATATACGTGAAATATACGTAGCGTAAGAATATATGGTGAAAATCACGGGTGAAAGGCGCTTCCTAAACGTTGGCATGGATTTCAACCAAACTTGATAGACATACTGCTTACTAGCTGGAAAGACATACATAGTTAAGAACCAGCCACCTGCTGTTGGGGTATGGTGAAGTTGCAGAGAGCGAAGGGTGGGGGCCGTTGAATGACAACAAATGGAGGGGGGGGGTTGCAAGTGGGGGAGTAGGAAATGGGCAGAGGGTGGGATGGGGGGGGGGATATTAACAGAAAGGAAAGAGATGGACAGACAGAGGAGACATGAGATGGGCAGATAGAGGAGGGGGAAGAGGAGATGGACCATGGGAGGGAGGAGTAAGACATGGATGGGGAAAAGTGGGGAGGAGCAGACAGAGAGAAGGGGAGGAGGAGGAGGTAGACAGAGAGAGGCGATAGAAGGAGGTAGACAGGGAGAGGAAAGGGGATGAGATGGACAGAGAGAGGTGGGAAGACCTAATGAACACAGAGAGTGAGAAGGAACTGATGAACAGCAAGAAGGGGAGAAGGAGGTGGGCAGACAGGAGGGAGGAGGAGAATTTGAATAAATTCTAACCGGGCAACGCCGGGTATTTAGCTAGTAAATTGATATACAAGACCCGTGTTCTCCGGTGACGTCGATTAAATATCTAGACGTAACGTTGCAAAGTGACATGAAATGAGAGAACCATTTAAGGGAAGGCGAATGGTAGACTTTGGTTTGTCGGGAGGATTTTACGAAAGTATACCTCATCTACAAAGGAGATCGCGGGAAGAACACTTGTGCGAACCATTCCTGAGTACTGCTCAACTATCTGGAATCCCCACCAGGTTGGATTAAACGAAGATACCGAGAAAGTCGAGGTGCAGTGCTAGATATGTTGCCGGTAATTTCGAACGAGACTTGAGTATCACGGAATTACTCCGTAAACTCAAGTGTTAATGCCGGAAGTGAAGAAGACGTTCTTTCTGTGAAACATTATTGAGAACCGGCATTTGCGATAGAGTGGAGAATCAAGACCACCTACAATACATCAGACCACAACACAGAAACCAAGATGGTGGCCGTCTTAGCCCAAGTATTTCAGCGCTATCCTAATACGAACAATTTACAAACTTCATAAATGGAAAGTAGATTCTAAATTGCTTGAGAAATTCATTGTTATGTATTTTTCTATCTTCAAACTTAAATAAAAAGTTGTCACTAAAGCTACAAATTACGTAATAAAAACTATGACGAAGTAAAATTATGAGATGCAACTCAAAATTAAACCCAAAAAACTACTAAAAAACGCATGTAAATGGTATATTTGGACACTAATAATAATTTGCAGAATAGAAGCTACATAGCAATAATAAACGAAGCGTGTAACTAAAGCTCAAAATTGTATTAAACAATATGCAGTTAATTCTAGTCACTGTCATTACGTAATATGTTAGAAGTTTTTGATTTTGAGTACCTGTTGGATTTATTTGCTGCTCAGCTTGGCCACTTTGCGGTTTGTTATTTTTGCTGCAATGTCTTCATGAGTTCCTCTTTTTTGTTTGACTAGTGTTCGTGCAATTTCCTTTGAAACACACTTTTCATTCAACAGTTTTGTGTAATTATTAGTAAAAATATTTGAAAGCACTTAAATACTTTTCTTGATTATTGTCTGTAAAGGAATGCCACATTTGCACACATCACTGAGGTTACTAACGGCATTTTCACACAATTCAGTTCCTAATGCAAGTTTTAGGAATTCTGGTTCATATGTGCTGCTAATCAGAACTTGAAAAAGTTTATATATATTACAACACAAGGAAATCATTATAGAAGAAGGACACTTCAATCCCCCACGATTCAGTTGGTTGAAATAGGAAAGGAGTTCTTTGGTTTCACACTGCAACAAAATTTCATCCTCTGTCTGCAACATTTCTTCACAGCCTGAACATTTTCCACATTTTTGCAGCTTCTCAAGCACTGTTTTGCTGGTGTAGCTAGCAATACAAACCAAGACCTTCAAGTCTTCATCCATCATGGGAATGTTTGCTAGTTCCTCTAGAGGAGGTTCTAATTTATCTAAATTTTCATGCGTTTGGTGTTTTATGCTGTAATTTACTTTTGCTGCAAAGTCATTCAATGTTAATTCACCATGTTTAGTAGATCTGAGCTTTAGTAGACTTATTACTTTCAGTTTCCTGTCAGATTCCAAGATTTGCTCAACTGAAGCATTATATGTGCAGCCACTCAGCCTCCTATAAGCTCCAAATCTTGCTTCCAAAGCATCAGTTTGTAATTTTGCTGTAAGAATATAGGACCAGTTTTAAGTGTTAAAAATGTATCTGCATAACTGAACTGTTGTTGCAAGTGTCTGAGAGAAAGCAGTATATGTTTCATTGGTTAATTTTCCATGAGTAGGCAATGCATGCCAGATATCAAGAAATGTTTTCATATTTTCAAGAAACACAAGTTTGGAGTCAGTAGGTCCAGTGATTGGGCTAGAATTATCATCTGATGTGTATTTGCCTTTCATGGGATGCTGTACATTAGAAAATGTCCACCATTTAATGATTAATTTCAAAAACTGAATAATGCCATCAGAAATCTCAATCCTCTGACTTTTCAAAATTTCTAGTGCTGCCACATTTTTAGAATCAAAAACACTGAGAGCAAGGGTAACATTCTGTCTGTCAATAGAAGTTGGATATACAGCCTTTCTCACTAGCTTTGGGGCAAGTTTCAACAGTTTATTTTTCTCAGAATGAAACAGGTTCCTCAAATCTGACAACTTTGCTTCACTGACAGTATATTCACATGCAGCATTCCCTTCATCACTGTGTACAAAGGTACTGATGAAAGCAAATGTATCCTCAATATTTGGCATTATGAAGGATTCCTTTTTTCCATTCAACCAGTTATTTCTGATACACTTAAGCAAGTGCACATTGTCAAACAGAAGAAAGAGAAATTTGGATGGAGCGACTGGATTTGTAATACATGGCTGTAAAGTGCCACCACACATAAGCTGATACATTTTCCTATTAGTGCTATGGTTATCTGTTACTAGGCATATAACATCATACTGAAGCTCAGGCATTAAGTTTAATACATCAATTGTCATTTTCAGTAGAGTATCAGCATTAACATTTTTGACAGGAAAGAGAGCTATCACTTCTTTATAATCAGAATGTAAAGATGATGCCATGAAAACCTGCATTGTAACTGCTGTTGTAGTATCTGAAGTATTCTCAGCAACACCAAGTATCTTTACTGCCTTATAAGAGAATTTTGAATTAACATAAACTTCATCCAGCATCACTGAAATTACATTGTCACTTCGCTGAAGACGTTTATTTTTTTCTCTCAAAAAAGCTACCTGTGATGGACCAATACAAGGTTTATTTGGACCCATTTTGCATAGAAACTGCCTTAAATAGACAGGATGAGGTAATGTCAACACATTTGTTTTTCTCAAGTGATGGTAGGCACCAGGAAATGAAAAGCAAATGGTTGTTGCCCATATCAAAATTTCAGGAGAATATCTACATTGCTTTGTTATTGCGAGTTGTAATTGCTCCAAAACAAATTCTATTTTAGGTGCTATTTCAGCGTCAAAATCACTACCAGCTTTTAGTGCTTGTTTGAGAACATTGACTAAAATTATAATCTTGTCAATGGTGCCAGTAGAGTTACCTGTGAAACCATTTAGGTGACTCACCAGATTATCAAATTTCGTCCACTTGTCACATTTCAAGTTCTCTTCCTCCCCAGACTGAAGTATCCATTTCAAGGTTTCGGCAGGCAAACACACATTTTTGTGAAACACATTTACATCCAAGGAACTTAATATCTTGAAGCACACTGAAACTAATGGCACATCACTGACTGAATCATCCTTTAATTTAATGAAAGATACGTAGTCATCCTTTACTAAAATTGTAAATGGACAAACATTCCTTATCTGCACTTTGCTTTTAAAATGCTGAAAGTCAGGTATATTGTCATTTTCGCACCACTTACCGAAACTACATTCATCACATTCCAGTAGCTGTTGAACACGATCTTCAGGATTCTTCCTTTGCTTAGGAACTCGTTCAGTGAGATAAGGAGGTTGATTAGGAAAGATGGTTGGAAATGCATAATTTGTTAGTTTTGGTATTTTTCGTGGCACACGTATTGGTTCACTATTTTCAACAGGAAAAATGTCTTCCGTAACCACAAACTTAGGTTCAAAATGCTTAATGCATACCACAGCTTTATACTTCACTTCAAAATTATCCCTGTGAATTAGTTTAATCCATTTGTCCCTCAATGCTGCTTCCTTGGGAAACTTAAATGCTGAGGTATCGTATGTTTTGCCGTACTTCGATTTGCATCCTGGTACACAACAGCTACGCCCCATCGCAAGGACAGTTTACACTTTAAATTATGCCGAACTTACCACAGAATCTAGAAAATAAATACTAGCGTAGAACTTCTGACGACATTCACAGCATATAGCATAAATAAGAGCTAGTAATAAGTGCTTTCGCTCCTCTTGAACGTCACGTATACAATGTTACAAACACGCGTTATGCAAACACAAGCACGCTGGTTTGTTTCCCCCACGATTGCCACCATATTTTCAACTATCGATATCTGCCTTAAGGTCTGATTTATTGTAGGTGGTCTTGGGAGAATGATGCTGCTGCCAGCAACACACAACTTGCGTAAGGACCGCAAAGACAAGGTACGAGAGTTCGTAGCTCGCACGGAAACATTTAGGGGATAGATTTTCTCTGACCCCATATGCGAGTGCAACAGACAGTGAATGACTAGCAGTGGTACTGGATGGTTCCGCCATGTACGGTAGATGTACTTGTTGAACCGGCCGTTGGTTATACGAAGAGCAGCACCTTCTTCTGAAAGCAAGTTGGTTTTATTCAAGATTACAATACACCATATTATTTCGTCCTCTTTCGCCTACAAAACATTGTTTTTCAACACAATCTACATCTACATTTACATCCATACTCCGCAAGCCACTTGACGGTGTGTGGCGGAGGGTACCTTGAATACCTCTATAGGTTCTCCCTTCTATTCCAGTCTCGTATTGTTCGTGGGAAGACGGATTGCCGGTATGCCTCTGTGTGGGTTCTAATCTCTCATTTTATCCTCATGGTCTCTTCGCGAGATATACGTAGGAGGGAGCAATATACTGCATGACTCCTCGGTGAAGGCATGTTCTCGATACTTCAACAAAAGCCAGTACCGAGCTACTGAGCGACTCTCCTGCAGAGTCTTCCACTAGAGTTTATCTATCGTCTCCATAACGCTTTCGCGATTACTAAATGATCCTGTAACGAAGCGCGCTGTTCTCCGTTGGATCTTCTCTATCTCTTCTATCAACCCTATCTGGTACGGACCCCACACCGCTCAGCAGCACTCAAGCAGTGGGCGAACAAGCGTACTGTAACCTACTTCCTTTGTTTTCGGATTGCATTTCCTTAGGATTCTTCCAATGAATCTCCGTCTGGCATCTGCTTTACCGACGTTCAACTTTATGTGTTCATTCCATTTTAAATGACTCCTAATGCGTACTCCCACATAGTTAATAGAATTAACTACTTCCAGTTGCCGACCTGCCATATTGTAGCTAAATGATAAGGGATCTTTCTTTCTATGTATTCGCAGCACATTACATTTGTCTACATTGAGATTCAATTGCCATTCCCTGCATTTCAGTACAATTTTCCATTGTGACAAGCTCTCGATATACCACAGCATCATCCGTAAAAAGCCTCACTGAACTTCCGATGTCATCCACAAGGTCTTTTATGTATATTGTGAATAGCAACGGCCCTACGACACTTCCCTGCGGCACACCTGAAATCATTCTTACTTCGGAAGACTTCCCTCCACTGAGAATGATATGCAGCGTTCTGTTATCTAGGAACTCTTCAGTCCAATCACACAAATGGTCTGATAGTCCATATGATCTTACTTTGTTCATTAAACGACTGTGGGAGAACTGTATCGAACGCCTTGCAGAAGTCAAGAAACACGGCATCTACCTGGGAAACCGTGTCTATGGCCCTCTGAGTCTCGTGGACGAATAGCGCGAGCTGGGTTTCACACGATCGTCTTTTTGGAAACCCGTGCCGATTCCAATAGAGTAGATTTCTAGTCTCCAGAAAAGTCATTATACTCGAACATAATACGTGTTTCAAAATTCTACAACTGATCGACGTTAGGGATACAGGTCTATAGTTCTGCACATCTGTTCGACGTCCATTCTTGAAAACAGAGATGACCTGTGCCTTTTTCCGATCCTTCGGAACGCTACTCTCTTCTAGAGACCTACGGTACACCGCTGCAAGAAGGGAGACAAGTTCCTTCACGTACTCTGTGTAAAATCGAATCCGTTCAATGCTACTGTCTTACGCCACCTTACTGCGATGGTCTGTATGCACGTCGACGTCGAAGCCATCATCGTTCAGCATCACCTTAACTGCTTCAAAAAATTTCACAATCAGCCTAGTACCGCTCCAGCTATTCTTCACAGATAGTCCTTCGCTGCTTTTTATCGTCTCCTGTTAGGCGGCGAGAAGCACAGCGGGTGCACCTCTTTGAGTAGCCCAACTGGTGGACGAGTGTGTCAACACTACCAACAGAGACGTCCAGTTGAGCAGCGATGTGCTTTATTGTGATCCGTCGATAGTCTCGAATGAGTATCTGCAAGTTCCAAAGTAGCGTGAGTCACAGGTGTGTGCGATCGGCAGCCAAGCTGGAGATTGCACATTTTTGCATGACTTTGTTTCAATGATGACAGCCACAGCGCCCAACGACTCGCCGTACTTTTGTTCACTGCTGTATCTCCGTAGACATTCTGAAAGCACCTACTAACATATGCATGGCTCTGGTTTCTCCGCCAAAAGAAATTCAGTGACAGCTCTCTGGTTGGAAAGCACCTCTGTTACATACACCATTCTGAAGACGACGCATGGCACCGCCACCTATCGGAATTTCCTGAAATTATAGGGGCTGAAGCGGGTATGTTCCACGACGTCCGACAACAAACTCCGCATTTTTGCTATCGAAACTGGCCGAGAAAAAATATGTTCCATTATTTATTGAACGCCTCTGGTACGTTAACAGTGACACCAAGCAGTATGGACAGATTTACTGACGAAGAGTTTGCCCAAGTCGTGCGTGGCTCGTATTCGTGCCATCTCTTATTCTACATCCTATATTTTTTTTTATCATGCTGACATCTCCTTAAGTTAGTTTCATTTTCTGTTGTCATTGAGTTGCTGCTTTGCCTGCCCGTGAGCGGCAGCAGCAGTGCTTATCTACACTCCTGGAAATGGAAAAAAGAACACATTGACACCGGTGTGTCAGACCCACCATACTTGCTCCGGACACTGCGAGAGGGCTGTACAAGCAATGATCACACGCACGGCACAGCGGTCACACCAGGAACCGCGGTGTTGGCCGTCGAATGGCGCTAGCTGCGCAGCATTTGTGCATCACCGCCGTCAGTGTCAGCCAGTTTGCCGTGGCATACGGAGCTCCATAGCAGTCTTTAACACTGGTAGCATGCCGCGACAGCGTGGACGTGAACCGTATGTGTAGTTGACGGACTTTGAGCGAGGGCGTATAGTGGGCATGTGGGAGGCCGGGTGGACGTACCGCCGAATTGCTCAACACGTGGGGCGTGAGGTCTCCACAGTACATCGATGTTGTCGCCAGTGGTCGGCGGAAGGTGCACGTGCCCGTCGACCTGGGACCGGATCGCAGCGACGCACGGATACACGCCAAGACCGTAGGATCCTATGCAGTGCCGTAGGGGACCGCACCGCCACTTCCCAGCAAATTAGGGACACTGTTGCTCCTGGGGTATCGGCGAGGACCATTCGCAACCGTCTCCATGAAGCTGGGCTACGGTCCCGTACACCGTTAGGCCGTCTTCCGCTCACGCCCCAACATCGTGCAGCTCGCCTCCAGTGGTGTCGCGACAGGCGTGAATGGAGGGACGAATGGAGACGTGTCGTCTTCAGCGATGAGAGTCGCTTCTGCCTTGGTGCCAATGATGGTCGTATGCGTGTTTGGCGCCGTGCAGGTGAGCGCCACAATCAGGACTGCACACGACCGAGGCACACAGGGCCAACACTCGGCATCATGGTGTGGGGAGCGATCTCCTACACTATCCGTACACCTCTGGTGATCGTCGAGGGGACACTGAATAGTGCACGGTACATCCAAACCGTCATCGAACCCATCGTTCTACCATTCCTAGACCGGCAAGGGAACTTGCTGTTCCAACAGGACAATGCACGTCCGCATGTATCCCGTGCCACCCAACGTGCTCTAGAAGGTGTAAGTCAACTACCCTGGCCAGCAAGATCTCCGGATCGGTGCCCCATTGAGCATGTTTGGGACTGGATGAAGCGTCGTCTTACGCGGTCTGCACGTCCAGCACGAACGCTGGTCCAACTGAGGCGCCAGGTGGAAATGGCATGGCAAGCCGTTCCACAGGACTACATCCAGCATCTCTACGATCGTCTCCATGGGAGAATAGCAGCCTGCATTGCTGCGAAAGGTGGATATACACTGTACTTGTGCCGACATTGTGCATGCTCTGTTGCCTGTGTCTATGTGCCTGTAGTTCTGTGATGTATCTGACCCCAGGTATGTGTCAATAAAGTTTCCCCTTCCTGGGACAATGAATTCACGGTGTTCTTATTTCAATTTCCAGGAGTGTATGTAGCCCTGGAGCATTATCTTTGCCCACTGTTATTACTTCCCAGGTTGACGTCTGTTGTGCTGGTAGTTGGAACGTGCCAACAGTTAGTTCGGACCCGGAAGTGTTTGAGTTGGCACGCAGCATAAGTCCAGTCGGGGCGCGGCAGCAGTGAAGTCCGGACCGCCATGACTCGCCCGACGGTTTCCGTCACACATGATTGGAGTGGCGACGTCTTTGGCTGATCGTTGGTCGGTCATCTTGCCGGACGAAGTGTATTTGGCCGGTGATCTCTTACGGGTTGGCTGTGTGTGCCGATTCGTGATTCGCCCATGTTATTGTTCAGCCACTGGTGTTAGTCTTGTCTAGTCGTTCGTGCAAGTGTTTGTGAAATTATGTGTAGCTTGTGATGTCGACTGCTCAGTTATTTTAGTGCTGTCTCCCTGCTGATGTGTGGCAATCGGTCGGTTGGTGTGGATCAACCAGGAAACCTCCGCGCGACGTAGTGGTCCGAGCCCTCTAGCCGTCTTTATGCAGTGTCGGAGTGTGTGGGAGCTATTCTGATTGCTACGGGATTCGTGGCTCACCGACCCAGGACATCAAAGTTGAGTGGTGATTTAATTACCGAAGCCAGACTGTGCACATTGTGCCGTTGGTTTTCATGGTTGGCTGTTGGGGATATTTCCGTGAGCAACACAGTTCGAGTTGGCGGAAGTTTGGCCACCATCCGGTGGAGTTCAACTGTGTTTTGGTTATTTGAAGTCCAAGTGCAGCAGGGGAATTTTCTACCTTGTGGACGTTAGCATTCCGGTTACCTGCCCTGGCCGCTGACGTAAAATTCAGGCAGTGTCTTCTCCTCACCGTGTTGTCGCTGTCCAACACGTTTGTGTAGTTTTGACAGCTAATGCATACTTGGTTGTGGGCGGTTACGCCTTTTACGTTTTGGCTTTGGAGCTCCTTGTGCACTGGTCGGATGGAAAGTAAGTCGTCTTGTCGAGTGTCTCTTCGTTGGGTTGCCGGCGGATCGGATATAGTTGGGCCGACTACCTGTCTCCCCTAAGCGAAAATTAATATTTCAGGTGCAGACCGACCCCCGGAAACTTCTGAGCGCCGTTGGCTGTACTGCCTCTTCTTATTGGTGTTTGATTGTATATTTTAATGGCTTACAGCCGATGGTCAGGATTTGTATGCTTTTAGGTGGGTTGTAAATTATGGGCCTTCAGCCGCTTTAAAATGTAAATTCCTTACTTGTTGCCGGCCGCGGTGGCCAGGCGGTTCTAGGCCCTTCAGTCCGGAACCACGCGACTCCTACGGTCGGAGGTTCGAATCCTGCCTCGGGCAGGGATATGTGTGATGTCCTTAGGTTAGTTAGGTTTAAGTAGTTCTACGTCTAGGGGACTGATGACCACAGATGTGAAGTCCCATAGCGCTTAGAGCCATTTGAACTATTTTTTAACCTTACTTGTTAAATCTTAGGTTGTTTGGGGCTTCAGCCTATGTAAAATATTTTTAAAGATAAAGCTTTCGGTCTTCTGCCTACTAAAACTTATTGTAGTTGTTGTAAGTCACCGGCCTTCAGCCGTTTTTAAGTTAACGTTCTTGTCTTTCAAGTATCAGATTGTCTGTGGCCTTCAGCCTACGTGAAGATAAGATCCTCTGCCTTGTGTGTTTTTTTTTTTTTTTTTTTTTGTAATTAATTTTACCTCCAGTGTTGAATCATGGGCCTTCAGCCGTCTTTAATTTAAACTTGTTGGCTTTTCAAGTGTTAGATTTGTTGGGCCTTGCCCATATGCAACTCATGTGTGAATTCAGTGAATGCAGTGGAAGAGAGCCGTAGAGATGCTAAGCTGAACCGCTACAGCAGTTACGACAATCACAGCAAAATATTTTTACAACTGTACAGCGATGTTGCATCACTCTGTGTTTCGTTTTGTTCGTTACGCTGTTTGAATATTATACGGGTTTTCACTGCTCAGAAGGTATTTTCTCGGAAACAAAGATAATTGGCCTAAACATCGAATACATCGTGGTTTAATTATCACTCAGTACTGAGCCACTGTATCTCAAACAAAATACTCAGAAAATATCCCTGATGGACCTCTGAAAGTTTGTCGGTGCGATGGGGATTCACGTTATATACTCGAAACGCCACTTAAAAGAAACGAAATAATTATTAAATATCTATAAAAAGTGGAATGATCGTAGAGCATTATTGTCCAGGAGACCGTTTGGGATGTTCGGCCGCGTAGTCCAGATCTTTCTGTTTGACACCATTTCCAGCTTGCATGTCTATGAAGATGAGGAGAAACTATTAGGAAAACACAAAGACCCAGTCCCCAAGCGAAGAACCGACCCGGTCGCGAATTGAATCCGGGACCCCACGATCTAGAGGCAGTATATAACGATCTGCAGATATTGTAGTTGTAATACAACATTCAAAAAATTGTACCAAGTCTTCGTTACCCGCAGATTAACTAAGTCTCAGTTTATATAGATTTCATTAAATTGTTATTTTTAGTTTATAGTTGTTTATAGTTTTTTTTGTTACCTCTATTGGTCTTTCACACGCAGTATAGTGTAGAAAATATGTCTGAGAATAAATTATTTTATGTACGGTTCCAGAAGCATAAAAATGAATCAAAGGCAGTTAGTTTTCCTAACTAGCTTTATGTAACTGGCCATTTGTTTTGTAGTTTATGATTGGAGATCCTAAATATGATAGCTGTTTTTGTTTCGATACACAGCAGAACTCACGCGACTGTATGATTTGGCCTGAAACCGGTCTGATATTTCTAGCAGTGTCAGTCACGCTCTAAACACAACCGCAAAATTAAATCGATTGCTGTTGCTATTCAAAACGATAGGCACGTATTAACGTACTGCATTACTTGGCACGCTCTAGTCGCTGTATAAATCTTAATCTATTTCAGTTTGTCATTATTACCTTGCAGAGAATGTTGCTGATACAGGAGGATAATAAGACCACTCAGCATTCGAAGAGATAAAGAGGAAACTTCTTCTAAGGCTCACACTACCACGTTACTTCCGATTCATTTCCGACACGTAAGTATAAGACGGGGTTAGGTCAAAGTAGGCAAATTTGTAGGAAGAAAAGGAACATTAATATTGAGAGAGCTCGTGTGGATGATTTTGAGTGTATATCGTAATAGGGATTCAACTTCAGTGTTACTACTATACCTAAGTAGTTTTAACCAACATGGGTACGGCCACAAATATATGAATACATGGATCTTTCTTCTCAATTTGTCTAATACCACTGCTCCACTAATACGTATTGAGCTCACTCTTAGAAAGCTGACATTTCTACCAAATAATACTTCTATCCACTACGTACTTTCCATCAACTAGTGTACGGATTCGAGTAACTAACGTGCTCCGGATATTTATGTTTCTGTTGTAGGTGGGAGACACGATAAATGTCAATTAATCTTTTCTTCATCATCGAAGTTACTACAGTTTCTCAAAATTACACTCAAAAATAAAGACTTTCTTCAGAATATAAACACCAAGAAACAGTACTGTCAAAAGATAAATTATTTTACTTTTAAAGAAGGATTTTCCATCTTAGTGTAGAACTATGACGCAGCTATCAGTTTGTGAGTGAGCAAGTAGAACTTGTAAGCGTAAGCAATCACTCCATTCAGTAAACGAAAGAGAAAGAAGTCTACTGGAAGCTTTCGTGATAGTGCGAAGACCTGAGGGCAGAGATTTCGTCGGATGTAAGAAAGCTACCTTTCTCGTCCGGCGGAGGGTCATGTGTCAACTCGACAAAAGAATACTTACGGGAACTGTAAAATGCGGTGCGTCTCAAAGGCTCCAGCAGACTTGCAGAGTGCATTCATCGGCTCCTTGACGCTCACACAATCTCGAACAGTTACCTCGCCCCGAGAAACGTCTGAATCATATGTGAAATTAATGGTAGCGTGTAGAAGGAGCACAAGAAGGAACTGGTATGAACAGGGCGTACCAGCTGACCACTCATCCAAAGTGCGAAAGAATGAAAAGGGAAGCATAGCGTGAGAGCTTAAACTTGGAATACAAGCAGACCATCATAGGTGAAGGTTGTCATTCTTGAGAACCCAAACTTGGTAATAATCGAATAGATCAATTTTGCTGCCCACCCTCCATATAAGAGTGCATTTAACGATGAACAAAGCAGGTCTTCGAGTAACGAAAACAACTGTTGAGTCTTTTAGCCGCTCTAGTAGGTACGCGCATTGTAACCTGGAGTAAATTGAATTTTTCATTAGTAGTACTAAAGGGCGTGCCCCCGCAGCTTTTAGCATAAGCACTTCGTTTATATCGTCATAATAGTGGAAGAGCACCTTGTATTTTAAGGCACGAAACAAATCCTTGCATCTCTGTACTTCTGTCGCTCCGCTATGTGATGAGTACTCGCATATTTACTTTCGCTAACAATCAGCTCAGAGTTCACTGATATTCTAATTGTATGAAACATTGATTTTTGGTAATTGGCCCAAATAAATTTAGAAGGAACGGCGCAGCCATCAATTTTACGCTAATCAATCGCTGTAACAGCATTGTAGCGAAACATCCAGTGAATCGTTATTTGATTAATAAATCATGCTACGATAGCCGTATGTGACGATAGTGTGTGGCTAAGCTGTTAATGTTGCTGCGCTGTGTTTCCATTATTAATGTTTGTTGCTGATGACAACCGCTTATATTTTCACTTTGATGGACGAGCGTATAACGGCTGGCTGTTTTTCGGGGTCTGAAAAGAACTCGTGTTATTTCTGTTCAAATCTGGCTCACAGCAATCGGATAAATGGTGAACAATTTTTTTTTTTCATTTTAATGATACAATCCAAAGTGCACACTGAATGGATTGTATCCTAAGACCAGCTGCTGCCCCATCTGTTCGGTTGTTATAAATCCGTTTCCGTACCTCTAACTGTTGTTACTTTGTAATTTTTTCTTCAATCCAGGCACTAGGAATACTTATTCTTATCTATACTGATCTATCATTTTCCTACATACATAAAATCATTTATTATTAAGTTATAAATGTTCACCGTTTGCATTTCGTCGGGCAAATAAGAGCCTTGAAGGCTCCAGACGTAGCCAGTTCTTTAAAATAATACTAGAACATAAACATTTAGCATTAATTCAGTGAGAATTTATCAGCTTTCTGCTCGCTACTTTCTCACCAAAGACTCGCTTTATAATGGATTTTAATACGTTTCATTTAAAATTCTAACAACTAATTATTTTTGCGTGAGTAATCATGCGTAAAATTTATTTGACTAAAATCTGATAGAATGTTATTAAAATATTTTTATGTGTCAGTACAAATCGCTACGTAGTATTTTTTGACTACTACATTTACTTTTACCAACTGAAGAATCGTCGTACTCTGGAGAACACTGTGGTTACTTCTATTAGCGTAAAATGAAATTTTACTTAAGTGTGTGGTCTAATAATCAACGGTTTATGCAGATCCTTTTACTTACCTTTGGTCAGTATAGTCTGCACGACCACGTTAGACATTACTTGTCTGTTATAACCATTTCACTCAGCTTTACACTTTTGTATGTGAACCATACGAATAATTCTTTGACAAAACTAAAGTTCTTCATTCAAAAAAGCATCTCCCTCCCGCGTGCATTGTTCAAGTGTTAAATTACAATGAAGAAGAAAGCGTTGCATCATAGACGTTTTAAAATTTTAATTATATGTTTCCAGTACACAAGGAAATGTATATATATATTTTCTGCTATGAATAGCGTCTCCCAATCTCTGCTAACAATACTCTGGAATTATGGAAAATCACTGAGCGTGCCGAGGGTTTCGTTTCAGTCATCCGTCAACCAGTCTCGTGTGTGGTAATAGAAATCAGCAAAAGGAAATCTAAAGATTTAAATCTCGTTTTGAAAATATTTCACGCACGAGGTTCGTACGCACATATCATCGTTTGACAGTCGCAAAGACTCTTGTATGGTGGATGTAGAAATAGGCACTCCTGGCGTTGAGAAGCAACTTAAAGAGTGTAAAACAGTCGAGTCACCAGGTCGAGATGAAATCACAGTTTTTCTTTCAAGAGAGCGCCTTTCGGCACTGTCCACTTACTTAGTTTATATTTATCGCGAATTCTTGGCCAGCGCGAAGTCTCAAACGATTGCAGAAAATAGCAGGTTTCACCTCTCGTACACGAGTATAAGATCATCAGCTTGCTGCACAATTCTTGAATATATTCTCATTTCAAATATAATTATTTTCCTTGAGACTGAAAAACTGCAGTCCACAAATCACCAGCGGATTTAGAAATCATCGCTCGTATGAAATTCCGTTTTCCCATTTCTCGCACGGTACCCTGCAAACCATCGATGAGAAGCAACATATAGATTTCATATTCTTAAGTTTCAGAAAGCGCTGGACACAGTGATTCGCTGCAGACTGTTAACGAAGCTACCAGCCTACGAAATTGATTATCAGAAGTGTAAATGTTCGAAGACTTCTTTAAGACAACTTAGTACGTCGTCCTGGACGGCAAGTGTTCTACCGAGTTGAGGACATCGTGAGGAGTGCGCCAGGAAGTGTGTCAGGGAGGTTCTCGTTTTCCATACACTGTACATAAACGACTTGACGGATAGGGTGAGGAGCAACTTGCTACTGTTTGCTGATGGCGCTGTAGTGTACGTGAAAGTATCGTCGTTGAGAGACTGTAGGAGGATACAGGACGTCTTAGACAGAATTTCCCTTTTCTGTGATGAGTAGCAGCTTGCTATATATATACACTAATCTAGATGAATAGGAATAACGATCCTGTGATGTCGGAATACAGTATCAGCGGTGTGCTGCTTGATAGAGCCACTCCGATTAAATACCTGGCTGCAACAATGAAAAGTGATATGATATGCACATAAGGTCGGTTGTATGGAAGGGTATGGACAACTTCGATTTCTTGTCAAAATTCTAGGACAGTGTAGGTCGTCTCTAAAGGTTATCACGTAGAAGAACACTTACGTGACGCGTTCCTGAGCACCTTTCATTGTATGGGATCCTCACAGGTCGAAATAAAGGAAGACATCTAAGTAATACAGAGGCTCACTGTTAGATTTGTTAGCGGTAAGTTTGATAAACTAACGAGTGTAACGGAATTTCTCCGTGAACTCAAACGAGAATGCCTAGACAGAAGACGAGGTTTTTTTCGTGAGACTTTATTGAGAAAGTTTTACAACTGAATGCACAATGATTTACACTTTAGAAACCGTGAACATAATAGAAATTAGGGCTCGTGCGAAGGCAAGGAAACAGTATTTGTTCCTTCGTATTATTTACGAGTGGAACTCGAAATGAGATATTTTGCTGTGGTGTAAGATACCCTCTGTCATGCACTGTATTGTGGCTTGAGGAGAATAAAAGTAAGACAATCAATAAAGATATCTTCGTTTTATAACTATTGGTTGAGGGGGTTATGTCTTATGAGCACTGTTATTTGACTTTTATGTCAAAGGCAGCAATGAAAGAAATTAAATCAAAATTTACAGAAAATGCTTTGAAAGTGTTCAAGCGAATCATTTTGGTAAACACCTACTGATGCGTGTTGGGCACAATTTTTAAGGTAATAAAATTGGAGAAGTACACTTGAGGGTGAAAACAAAATTTAAAAAACTTACGCATCAAATGCAGACACTGCAAATGTGGAATATATATATATATATATAGTCCACATTTGCAGGACGTCTTACACAGAATTTCCCTTTGATATATATATATATATATATATATATATATATATATATATATATATATATATATATATATATATATATCGTAACGTGTACGTCAATTTGCTCATGATTTAATGAATTTTACATCTGTATTTCTTTACCATGAACTGTACTCTAATCATACTGTAACCCCTCGCTCATTATATGTAAGAGAATTAAAATTAACAGTAAAACTGTAAGAAATGCACTTAGAAAAATGCTTTACCTAGTTAAATGAACTATATTTCACTCTCAAATAATTTTTGTAACATGCGTATCTTCATCCGTTAAGATTACAAATTGTCGGTCATTGAGGACAGTGGTTGTGTGGGAACAGTAGGTTAGTTTGTTCACTTGCGATATTTAACATTAAACGTATCGGCCAAAATATCTTCTAGCCTGGACACATACAGATGGCCAATAGACGCTGTCCATCCTCAGTAACAGCTTCATCATAATGATGGAACTGAACAATTACAATATCCTCAACTAAACGTGTGCTTTTTATCATTTTCTCAATCTCTAGAAGAATTTAAGGCTAACTAATCTAATACAAAAACGAAATAGTGACTTTAAACCATAAAAAATACTGAAATTTTTTATCGTGGAGACAGTTTAGCTTCTGTTTGATCATGCACAATATCACATGCAGCCTCGTACAGGCTAAGAAATTTATGCTCGATGAAATTGCTGCATTGTTATCAAATATTGACATTGTACACAGGATCATATATCTCGAAAAGTTACGTCTATAGCACCGTATTTAATAGAAATGAGATGTAAACCCTATAAAAACCTGAGTAGAATCCATGTGGTGCCACAGAGTCATATTCCTAATTAAGTGGGTACATTATAAGTGAAATGAATAGGTACTAAAATGCTGGGAATCAATAAAATATATGACAGACATTTACCAGAAATAGGGGTACATTAGTGCTATGTTTACTAATACACCTAGAATTTATAAGTTTGAAGCTGGAACGCGAAGCAAAGGGAAGAATTTGTAGACTTAGACAGAGATTGTAATAGGTATGACAGAATTTTGAAGCTGTGCAGTGTAATGTTCACGACGGGTCCAGAAAACCGTCTGAGATTTAATTATTCACGTCACTTTCCGCGCAGTTTCTTTCTTTTCCGCTCGTGGTTCAGTTTTCCAACTAACCTATCCGCCTGAATATGCTGCTATGCATTACTTATTCCAATGTCGCTATCTGACTGATAGGCAGAAATGGAAAAGCCTGCAGGGATAATATCTGGCACCAAGTGATCTGGTTGGTTGACGACGACGACGATGATGATCATGATGATGATGATGGTGATGGGTTATATATAGGGTGCTCAGAAGCAGTCCGAAAAGCTTGTATGGGTGTTAGGATACGTTGTGCCGAGAAATAACTGATAAAAAAAAATTCGATACATTGCACTGTTCCCCAGTTAATTAGATTTGAAGTTAACCAATGAGGCACTGGGCACGCAATTTCAAACTATCCGCCAGATATAATTGTTGTTACTTTTTGTCACAGTGTAGGTTATAACGCACGAGACTCCGCATACTTGAATTCAATCCTTACTGCCAATGTCTAATTTTGTAATCGCTCTTTTGTTCGGTTTTAGGAAATAGAACGAAGAACAAGTCTGGTAACACCTGTCTCTGGCGGGCCGCATGAATTTGCGCGCTCAACTGCACCATTAGCTAACTTCAATCCTAGTTCATGTGGGAACGGCACGACTCATCGATTTTTTTTTTTTTTTTTTTTTTTTTTTTTTTTGTTAACAAATATTCTTCAGCACGACCTGCCTTGCTACAAGTTAACTAGGTTTTCCGATGCTTTCTGTCGACTTTGCATATCTTCACTTCTGATACTAACTTGCAGGAACTTTATATTTCTTATGAAAAAATTTATTTTTTCAATATAAGGAATCGTTTCACTTTTTATGAGTACGTTTTGCCTTCTACATACGCATTACTTTGAAAATGATGTTTCTGTTTAGAGGTAAATTTCCCTCTCAATCTTTTGCTTACGTCCGCTGTTTCCACTTCAGTTTGTAGACCACGCTGTGATTCAAGATGGTATTTCAGAAAGCTTGTTCCTAGTTCTGGCAATGGTACAGTGGCCACTTGAATTTGTGTTTTCTCCAAACAGAATAATATTTAGGCACTCTGAACTATGTATCACCAGACACATCTTCCTCTGCTTCCATCCAGCATAGAGACGTAACTCTCCAAACAGTTTACGTTCTTCTCAGTACGAAGTCACAACAAAGAGTTCAGGTGCTCCACCGTCCGTTTTTAGCGGCAGTCGACGCTATCAGGCATGCGATTTTGGGGTACGCCAAGACTGTCTTGATGATAAATATTCTTTAAAACAAGATATTGGTCACTGTCATTTGTTTTGCGATTCCTTTGAACACTTGAACCAGCAAATATTTTGGAAGAAGTACAATGGATTGTCTTACAAAATGCCTCACGTTATCTGCAAGAAATGTTAATTATTAAGAGAACAATACAAAAAATTAAACACCAAAAGTATGTTTCGCATCTACAACAATTTGAAAAGCCCTCATCTTTCAAATCGTTTTAGCAAACGTGAGGAATATTAACTTATACATGTTTCTTCCACCTACTGAGAAAATGTCACTAAAGGGCTACGGGTGTTTTCGTTTTGAGGAAAACACACTGACGCAGCTTAACCAGTTTTCTAATGCTGATGTTTTGGCTGTTTTCTTTCACGTAGTCAGGAGCCATACATTCCATTCAACAGCTTCTTATCTTTAGAAACGTCATATCTATCTGTCGTATCGTCATAAGACCAATTCGATGACGTTGTATGCGAGTTCAGTCAATAAGCTCCTAGCGGCACGAGCACACAGTTATTTGAAGACTTCACCCCGACACCCAGTATACCTGCCGCCTGTACATTGGTCGTCACCACAGCTGTTACTGCTGTTTAGGTGTCGACTCGTCTGTTCTCTATTGTACTCCGCTCTATGCAACATAACTGCATAGACAGTGCACGTTAATCAACGTCCTTTTGAACTGTGATTTTCAGCTGTGATCTAGGTTGCGAATGGTGTTGAAGCAGCATAAATCGTTACAGTTAATCTCTTTGCGGCAACCTGATTGTAATTTACTCCGGATTCAGCTCATCAGTTAGCTGATCATATACCATAGTGACCAAGGGTTATAGTTTGTGACAGCGACAAAGTTCGACATTCGCATGAGGAACACTGTCGAGCCATATCGCACACCAAAAACTTGTTTTTTTATGAGTTAACATGTTATGCCGTCGTAAGGCGTCACGCAGCCGCATCTGTTTGAAATCAACGCTACGGGCGTCGCAGTGTCGGCTGTGTAACTTCTCTCCTGCGGTGCTGTGTGGGCACCGTGGCATGGATGCCACCGCGAGGACGTGCGGAGAGCGGAAGAAGAGGACCCGAGGTCTGGTGTTGTGGAGCGAACGGGCAACAAGCAGCGGCCGACACCAGTAGAGGAAACGGCCATTGGATCTGACTGACTGCCATGATGGGACAGCTGCAGCAAAAAGGGGCGAGCTGGCCGAATACTAACTACACGGCGAGGCTGGGTGCAGTTTGCTTCAGGGCTGGCTGGCTGGCCTTTTCCGCAAACAGAACCTGGAGACGTCGAATTTGTCTGTGTAAATGTGTTGCAAGACGGGACTGTCCTCTACTGGCTGAGTGTCTATTAATACTACAAGAGTCGGTTGTTGGCTTTAGTGTGTGCTGATTGTAATTCAGTCTAAGCAGCACACATTATACTAACAGCGTTTGCTTTTTGATTTGTGTCTGCATGTCTGAACTGTCTATATGCGATATCCAAGTCCATCAGTTGATGGTTCGTTTGGCTCGCTTTCAGACTGATGTAATTTTGACCTTTCACTCGTGTTTTCTGTAGCCAACCAGTCTGCCAGTCTTCAAATGAGTTTTGTGGAAGGTTTTCTATCACAGTGGTTGAGTTAATGTTTAGACCGCTTGCGCGTTTTTCGCGGAATTCCAAGTTATTTGGCCAGATGCTGTTTACCAAGATTACTTTGCATTTCATTTTGTGGTTATTGTGTAATTTATTGTCAAATCTTAAGTAGAATTTGCTCTTTGGACAATTTTTCCGTGTTTCATATAAATTACTGAGACATTCGTGAGGAAGATACTGCGGAATGTTTTACGGTTCCATGTGTGGTTAAGCTTGTGCTATTATGTTGGCACCTTTTCGTAAGGCCGGCCGGAGCGGCCGAGCGGTTCTAGGCGTTACAGTCTGGAACCGCGAGACCGCTACGGTCGCAGGTTCGAATCCTGCCTCGAGCATGGATGTGTGTGATGTCCTTAGGTTAGTTAGGTTTAAGTAGTTTAAGTTCTAGGGGACTGATGACCTCAGCTGTTAAGTCCCATAGTGCTCAGAACCATCTGAACCACTTTTGAACCTAATGACAGAGTAGTGCCATGGAAGGAAACACCGACCATGAAAGGTTGCAGTTATCTTGATAGAATTGTCATTCACCCTGCATTTTTCGCCAGTGGAACCATGAATATTACTCCCACATGATAACTGGTTATAAGAACGCACCACGAGCACTATCGAGTTTTCGCATTACATGAGAAAACTTTCACCCTAATCATCACCTACCAAAGCGCAGGATGCATTGAAAATCCTAACATCTAGGATTTGCTGACACTGCAACCTTGTTACATCAGATGGCAGGATCAACAGCATCGAATTAGTCTTGTCAAACATTATTACCATATATACGTTTTTCTATATATTTCTTTAAGGCAACTGATTAATCGAACTGTTATCGACGATTAAGCTACATACAGCTTATTTTCAAGCAACTGTTCTTAACAGCACTGGAGTATAATTTCAAACAATTGTTACCAATTGCACGAGGCTATGTAAAATAGCCTTCATGGATGCCTTACATTATCAGTTGCATTACATTTTAAGTTTATTTTGTGAGGTTTAAGTTAACATGAGAACATAAGTAACATAGGTGAATTAACGGAAGATTTCCTTTGTGCTATATGTTCAGGCAACTGCTACTTAGAATGTACCAAGCGAGGTGGCGCAGTGGTTAGCACACTGGACTCGCATTCGGGAGGACGACGGTTCAATCCCGTCTCCGACCATTCTGATTTAGGTTTTCCGTGATTTCCCTAAATCGTTTCAGGCAAATGCCGGGATGGTTCCTTTGAAAGGGCACGGCCGATTTCCTTCCCAATCCTTCCCTAACCCGAGCTTGCGCTCCGTCTCTAATGACCTCGTTGTCGACGGGACGTTAAACACTAACCACCACCACTACCTTGGAATGTAAATTTCGATCAAGTTTTTAAAAGTAGTCTCATAAAACTGCGGGAAGTACTAATCGAAAGTAACTGCCGATTCACATCTTTCTTTTCCATCCTGTCTAGTGCCTCGTGAGCTTTTACATAGTGTTGCGAAGCTCATTTTGTTGTTTAATTATTTGATCATAGTGGAGGTCTGCGAATTGGGCGTTCTGCTCCCTCACACCCACTCGATACCACTGTGTTCGGACGTGACTTGCGTGAGTACGAAAGCTCGAAGACGCGCCTTGGGTGGTGGGAAGGGGGGGGGGGGGGGAGGGGAAGGGCAGAGGCCGAGAGGCCGTCCGGCGATGGTCGCTCGTCGCGCCGATGTAGCGACCGTCGCAGTAGTAGATGTGTGTGCGACGGCAGGCAGTCAATGTGAATGTCGTGTGACTGAGGCCTCCCGTTGGGTAGACAGTTCGCCGGGTGCAAGTCTTTCGATTTGACGCCACTTAGGCGACTTGCGCGCCGATGGGGATGAAATAATGATGATTAGGACAACAGAACACCCAGTCCCGGAGAAAATCTCCAATCCAGGCAGGAATCACACCCGGGCCCGTAGTACTGACATTCTGTCGCGCTGACAGCTGAGCTACCGGGGGCGGACTACGGCAGGCTTGTGTCGCTTTTGACATACTCCCACCAGACATGAAACTATACTGATAAATTTAGTTACGGTGTAGATGTATGGTATGAAATAGCTTGCATCATGCAATAACGAAAATTTGGAAACAGTTTGGAGTTTCATAGGATATCTCTGTACCTGCAAGTTTTTGTAAAAGTGGTCACTCTCCTAACGAAAAATCACACGGCTGTTTGTTGCAATACTATCTGCTTTACTGCTTCAGATATAGACAATTATGTGAACTTGACTACCTACGAAATTATAACTCTGAAGGGAACAACATTTTCTCCAAATTATTCCCTTGAACTGTAATTACAATTAATCCGTTCGTTCTGTATAAAGTCTGCTTCGTCCGTGTCTTTATTCCCATGCCGCAATGAAATTTCTTTCGCTGGTTTCATTTCAGGCTGAAATGTAAACCAACCTTCTCGCTAAATAAGATAGCTTGCAAACGAGGCAGTTGTTACTCTACCACGTCTCAAACAGATCGTTTTTTGTTAGTTTATTGCCTTTTAGGACATGCCTATACGGGCATTTAAATAGCGGAAGCTCAGTTATGACAATACTAACGTAAAGACTACACAACACCCAATCTCCGAGAGAACGAAACCTCCGACCCGGCTAGATGACGGACTCGCACCTCTTCAGTGAGCCATACACCGACTGGTGCGCAAATATTGAGGACGACAAATCAGTTTATTGTCGTAACCGCTATCCATTCTGGTTACTTTACAAGTAAACCTCACCGTATATTATGTTATGTTACACAGTGTTGTCACTTCGAAAACAGGAGATTTAACTTTTTTGGCCGCCCAACGCAGCTGAAAACTCTCAAAGGCCCTAAACAAATGTTTACAGGTATCACAAAAACAGAGTAAGCCATCAAATTTTGTTTTAGCTTATCAGGAACTGATATTTCAACACGTATTTGATGGACAGTATTTAACGACTCATCTTGATCAGAAACAGAACATATCCGATAACCGGCAGGGTGACCATAGTAATGTTAGTACTCTCTCCAACGTTACAATTTCGACTTTCACCTCTGTGAGACGGAAACAGCGCTCTTTCCTATAAAACACTTATAATCTGCTGCCAAAATACCGACGACACCGAAACTGGCGTTCTGGACTTCACCAGGCGTATAGTTTCCATTTTCTGACCACGCAGCGTGTATTAAACAAAAAAAATGGGTATACAGTAATTTAAACGTATCTCTGTATCTTCGGGCCCTGTATTACAATGAATTTTCAGTGTTGTAGGAACCAGTAAGATTTTCAGAGACGCCTCTCACTGATAGCATTTCCATGACTTTATCATACTACCTAAATTCTAAATAAACTGTTCATCTAATCCTCGTTTCTTGCTTAAAGCTTGTCGTTATCGAATTCGAATCACCAGCTTTCTTCATGAAACGATCAGTATCATTGTTAGCATAAGCCATGGAGTAAAGCACTGTAACGTCATTTATCAAATAACCATTATCAAAATTCTGCGTCAGGAATAAAACTCTGCAACCTCATTTATCAAGTAATCATATTGAAAACATGTTTCGCTAATGTGTACAAAACCTGTGCATTGCATGCATAATATTGAGAAAGAGAAAATGTAAGTGGGTAAGAGCCAGTGTTAATGAGAGACATAGTATATGACAATGAAAACGAGGACTAGATATCTAGTGGCAGTGAGAAGCGACAGCAGCAGTACGAAGGCAGGAATAAGGTATTAGCAGCGAGAGTGAGCAGGAGAGAGAGAGTGACAGTGAAAGGAGACTGAAGTGGTAGGGCAGAACTAAGTGGACTGTGGCTGTGACACAGGAGGTAGAGAGAGAGCGAGAGAGAGAGAGAGAGACACAAAGAGATAATGACAATGAGTTGAGCTGAATGAGTGAGTGAGAAAGGTCAGCTGGGACTGGATGGGTATGAGTGACGTACAGATATGGACTAGTAAGTGTAAGCGAGCCACTGTTCGAAATGAGTTGCATGTTAAAAAGCACAAACATGTTCCAACGCTAAGACTTTTATAAAAATTTTTAACGGTCCTGAGCAACGTAGTGTGAGGTAGTTGGTACCCCATTTCACAGTCAGTATTTTTAATAAACAGGAACATATTGGTACATTTTAGCTCTGATAGAAGCATTTTTTCACTGGTGCTTTATTCTTAGTCGGAGTCAGGTGACTTGGCTTCAACACAGTCGTATTTGGTAAAGTTCAGCGTTTCTTCCACGCCTAGTATCATTCATCTGCCGTCAGCGAACTTGTCGCATTCATTCAAACGCAGCTTTAGTCGGTTTCCCGAGTCTTTGTCTTTTTACAGTCCTTTGTGCGGCGCCAATCTCCACATCTGTTTCAGTCTGTGGTTTACAAATCGAGTCTCTCCCATTGCAGAGAGCAGAATTCAGAGAGCATGATGAACCGCTATATCAATGGTAATTTCATGTAGCAAATTTTATCGGAATGAATGTATTTTGACAGACTGGCTCTGGTGTCATTGTCCGTCCCCAATTATCCTCTGAAAGCGCATGGTATTAAACTTACCGAGTACAACGAACATCCACATGCATATATGCATTGCAATGTTCCCCTGTGGCACGTTTTGTCAGAGTTTTTTTTTCGGAGTGTAACGGACTAGAGTTACTATTCTCTGTTACGCTTGGTAGTCAAAGGACTCGTTTTGTACAAAAATAGCATGCAGTGTATTACATTGACTGCTCCCCTGACTGATTATTTGTGATAATCCAGAATTATTCACTCCTCAGCAATTCCAGTCGTTTCCTAAATAATTGAGCCGCGCGAGGTAGCCGAGCAGTCTTAGGCGCCTTGTCCCGGTTCGCGCGACTCCCTCAGTCGGAGGTTCGACTCCTCCCTCGGGTATGGTTGTGTGTTGTCCTTAGCGGAAGTTAGTTTAAGTTAGGTTAAGTCGTGTGTAGGCTTAGGGACCGATGACCTCAGCAGTTTGATCCCATAAGAACTTACCACAATTTTTTATCCTAAATAGTCCTGAGAGATCTTTGCTGTTGAGTAGATAAGCGAAGTGCATTGATGTATGCTTTGTATGAGCAACTATAGGGAAGCAATGTTTGTTTAGCGATGTATTCACTGTGTTCCGTGTGGTAGTAGTGTTTGACTGCAGTAAACGTCTGCCTTTATATAATATGGTGTGTAGTTGGTCCTATCCTCTATTACGCTCCACCTTCCCTTGCAGTCTGTATAAATTCAACAATCATTGTGTCGTATTCCCTAAGATACTTTCTTGTAGCATGGATACCCAAGAGTTGCACTGAGTCCCAATATGAATTTCATATCCACAAGGAATCGATCATTATTGTATACTCGTACGGAGCCGAAAGCTTTTTTCGTTGCGCACCTTAAAATGTTTGGGTATCGTCCTTTCCCGTCTTAACCTATAATTTTAACGTGGTTTCTTACATTTCGCTCACGGTGAGCGTCGATAATACAAAAGAAAGAAAGAAATCTGAGCAAATACGTATCATACGATGAGAGAGGTAGCGCCCAAACGAGTGGCATTCCATATTATTAATAAGTAGAAGAGTACGTTCATACTAGCAATCTGCTCCCTAGCAAGGATCAGATTAATGTAACCAGAGACTGCTGTTATTTCGTGACGCGTACAGGCATCGAGATTCACAAAGTAACCTACCACTCATGGTGGTTAATCTGGAACAAAGATTCGATCCGGGTCTGACAAACATCCTGTCTCGCAAGTTACTACCGCGTGATTAGCGTTATTCTACCAGACCTCTTGTCTGTTCTCCACTTGAGATGACACGACTATCTCCGGTAGAATTTTCACGACCTGAATTAATCTCTACCACCTTCCTGCTCACTGAATTCCAGTAGTACGAACTAAAGATCTTTAACCGTTAGTTACACTGTGCCACAACATCTGCAATAGTCTTAGATTTTTCCAGTGGGAATTCTCTTTGCAAACTGGTATATTGTTATATTATGTTACGTGATTCGATCTGTATCTTCAAAGAGTAATGTATACAGACGAGCATTAGACATAACTAACCTAAGGACATCACAGACATCCATGGAAGAGGCAGGATTCGAACCTGCTACCGTAGCAGCAGCGTGGTTCCGGACTGAAGCGCTTAGAACCGCGGCCGGCAAGGAAAAGTAGTAGGTGGATATGGACTGTGGTAAGGAATGAAAGAGGAAACCGACTAGTAGAATTTTGCATAGAGCGTAACTTAATCATAGCTAACACTTGGCTTAAGAATCATGAAAACTGGTTCTGTACGTAGAAGAGACCTGGAGACATTGGAAGGTTTCAGCTAGATTATATAATGGTAAGACAGAGATTTAGCAACTGGTTTTAAATCGTAAGACCAGGGACAAATGTGGACCACAATTTATTGGTTATGAACTGCTGATTCAGACTGAAGAAACTGCAAAAAGTAAGGAATTTAAGGAGATGGGAGCTGGATAAACTGAAAGAACCAGAGGTTGTAGAGAGTTTCAGAGGGAGCGTTAGGGAAAGATTGACAAGATCAGGGGAAAGAAATACAGTAAAAAGAGAATGGGTAAATTTCAGAGACGAAATAGTGAAGGCAGCAGAGGATCAAGTAGGTAAAAAGACGACGGCTAGTAGAAATCATTGGGTAACACAAGAGATATTGAATTTAATTTATGAAGGGAGAAAATATAAAAATGAAGAAAATGAAACAGGCGAAAAGGAATACAAACGTCTCAAAAATGAGATCGATAGGTAGTGCTAAATGGCTAAGTAGGGATGGTTAGACGACAAATGTAAGGATATAGAAGCATCTATCACTAAGGGGCATCCTGGTTTAGGTTTTCCGTGATTTCCCTAAATCGCTTCAGAAAAATGCCGGGATGGTTCCTTTGAAAGCTCTCAGCCGACTTCTTTCCCCATCCTTCCCGATGACCTCGCAGTTTGGTCTTCTTTCCCAGTCAACCTAATCCAACCCAAATCAACTCAACCTCACTAAGGGTATGAGAGATACAGCCTACAGGAAAACTGAAGAGACCTTTGGAGAAAATAGACCACCTGTTTGAATATCAAGAGCTCAAACGAAAACCTGTCCTGAGCAAAGAAGGGTAAGCGGAAAGGTGACAGGAGTATATAGAAGATCTGTACAAGGTCGATATATTTGAGGGCAATATTATGGAAATGGAATTCATTAGAAATTCTGATAACCTTGTGAGAGCCAGCCATGACAAAACGCTTCCATCTGGTGAGCAAGACGTATGAGACAGTCGAAATACCTTCAGTCTCCTAGAAGAATATAATAATTCCAATTCCAAAGAAAGCAGGAGTCGACAGGTGTGAAAATTGCCGAAATGTAAGTTAAATAAGTCATGGTTACAAAATACTAGCACAAATTCTTTACAAACAATTGGAAAAACTGATAAAAGCAGATCTCGGGGACGATGAGTTTGGATTCGGTAGAAATGTTGGAATACGTAACGTAATACTGGCCCTCCGACTTATCTTAGAAGCTAGGTTGACGAAAGACAAACCTACGTTTATAGCATGTGTAGACTTGGAAAAAAGTTTGACAGTGTTGACTGGAATACTCCCTTTCAAATTCTGAAGAAGACAGGTGTAAAATACAGGTAGGTATTTACAATTTGTACAGAAACCAGAGGGCCATTATAAGAGTTGAGGGGCGAGAAAAGTAATCAGTAGTTGAGAAAGGATTGAGACAGATTTGTAGCCTATCCCCAATGTTATTCAATCTTTATAGTGAGCAAGTAATAAACAGAAGAAAAATTTGGAGTAGAAATTGAAATCCATGGAAAAGAACTTTGAGGTTTGCCGATAACACTGTAATTCTGTCAGAGACAGCAAAGGACCTGGAAGATCAGTTGAACGGAATGGACAGTGTCTTGAAAGAAGGATAAGATCAAAATCAACAGAAGAAAAACAAGATTAATGGAATTTAGTCGAATCAGATCAGGTGATGCTGAGGGAATTAGATTAGGAAATGATACACTTAACGAAGTAAATAAGTTTTTCTATTTGGGGAGCAAAACAACTGATGATGGTCGATACAAAGTGTAGACTGGCTAAGGCAATTAAAGCGTTTCTGAAAAAGAGAAATATGTTAATATCGATTACAGATTTAAGCGTCAGGAAATCCCTTCTGAAAGTATTTGTATTGTGTTTAGCCGTGTATGAAAGTGAAAGATGGACGATAAACGTGTAGACAAGAAGATAATAGAAGCTCTCGAAATGTGATGATACAGAATAATGCGGAAGATTTGATGGGTAGATCAAGTAACTGATGATGTACTGGATAGAGTTTCGGAGAAGAGGAATTTGTGGCACAACTTGACTAGAAGAAGGGATCAGTTGACAGGACACGTTCCGAGGCATCAAGGGATCACTTTAGGGAAGAGTGGAGGTTAAAAGTCAAAGAGACCAAGAGATGAATAGAGTAAGCAGATTCAGAAGGATGTAGGCTGCAGTAATTACTCGGTGATGAAGAGGATTGCACACGTTAGATTAACATGGAGAACTGCATCAAACCAATCTGTCGGCTGAAAACCGTAACAACAACAATGGTTAGTGATAGGTAGATTTAGTTGTTATGGTGTGTAGCGCACGAGAGAGCGCTGAAGAGTGGAGGTGGAAGGCACGTACCTGGTCGGCCGGCGCAGAATGTTATGTCAATCCGCATAAAAGCTCTGGACAGACGAATGGAACTCAAAAATTTTACTTAATGAACAAGGAAACGTTATAAATTAATTTCAGACTCTGGCAACCTCTGAAACATCTATTAAATCAGAGGAGGCACATTAATTCAAACGCTCTTTTTTTGTACTCGTAACTCTAACGATAGCTTAAAGCTCTTTATGATACTTCGGGCGACTTCACTCAGTTGCGGCGATTTTTGACAACTAAGCGCCTCCTTTGCGGCGCGGTTCCTTTGGTGAGCTGCAGCGTACACTTCGGCACGGAAGTAGCTCCTTTCCGTTGCGTCGGCACGTGCTGTGCTAAATAAAGTACACAAATTTTAATTTCACATCGTCAGTAGTTGTTACGATCTCGTAAGGTGCGTTTCGTTATTATTGAGGGTTACAACGTTCCTTTTGCATCGACATGTATCCTAAAAAGCGTTAAGTTGGAAGTGTAAAGAAGAAGTTTTTGACGGGGAGGACTGAGCAGTATTGTTTTACACTGCTTAAAAGGCATCGAGCTGCTCTAGTTTGCCTCATATACAACAGACCTATTGCTCTTTTTAGAAGTGTCAATTTAAAGTGACACTACGAAACAACTCAGCAGTAGTTCCACAAAAATTTTCCTCTTTGTCGTGAAGCTCGTCGAGAAAACTTCCAGGCTTGAGTACCTTCTTACAAAAGAAGCATGCATTCGTTCGCTCTATGCGCGAGCAACAAAAATCTGCAGAAGCAGCGTTGCATATGAATAAACACCAAAAACCATTTTCAAACTCTGAGATAGTAGAAAAACGTACGTTGGATGTGGTCGTGCGAAAATGGGTGCTGTTGCCGCAGTTCAAGGTAATTCATTGCCCGCACGAAGTAGTACGAGAAGAACCTAAATTTTAGCTGCTGACAATCAACATAATTTGTTCGAGCCTCTGCAGAAGCAGCCTTGCTATGCCATTGCCCTTGATGAGTCATGCGAAGTTGTTGATGAAGAACGAATATCCATTTACGTGCGGTTTTTGGATACCGGAAATAAAGAATTTAGGTAATAATTATTAACAATACTGCCGCTGAATGACTAGACTCACGGAGAAGATTTATTCAAGACTTTTGATAACTTCATCACAAAACCAAACATTAATTGCGACAAACCTATGTCTCTTTCGACTGACGGGGCTACAGCTATGATCGGCAAATAAAAAAGGATAGTAAAGAGAATCAAACATACGAATGCTGGGTTACTACCTTAACAGTTATTCACCAGGCAGCCCTTTGTGGAAACCTTAGTGTGACACTGAAAGAAATGATGGACAGCTTAATCAAAATAATTAATTTTATGAAATCTCGGTCTACTCCTCTAGCACACACAGTTCAAAGAGGCACTTCCTGAGTACGTTTCGGAGCATTCTGATCTACTGTAGTACAACAATGTTCGTTGGCTAAGTAAAGGTTAAGTGTCTGAATGTCTTTGGCAAGTAAAAGAAGAAGTAACTTCATTCTTACGAAACTTGGATTCACAAGAAGTAAGAAACCATTTAATGTTTCTAGACAATGAAGGTGGTTCGCTGTCCTCGGCTTCTTTGAAAAATATTCTGAAACATTTAAATGCGCTCAATACCGAGCTACAAGGAAATGGGAAACTAATATGTGATCTGATATACAGCGTGTGTGCGATTCAAAGCGTGTCTGTCGCAAGATGGATATCATTGAAATAGACATTCTAAGTCAAGAATCTCTCCCCAACAATTCTTGAATATGAAAATAATTTTCATGTAGACACTTCAGTATTCTCAAATTTTAACTCAGATCTTAAGAAGAAATTTGCAGCAACATTCGTAGACATTTCAGAGATAGAGAAGCTGTCGAGATATAGATAATAGACTTACAGGAACATATTTCCTTGCAAACGTATAGAACTACATCATCTGAAAACTTTTGGAGTAATCATATCCCAGAAAAACACGAAAACTGCAAACAGTTATATATCTGGCTGCTATGTTTGGCTCTAAATATATTTGTGAAATTTCATTTTTGGAAATTGATTTATTGAACAGCAAGGATCTCTCAAGATCAACGGCCGCCCACCTTGAAGGCACTATTCTCATAAGCTGCTCCACGTGAACGTAACCTCGAGAAACTGGCTCAAGATCGCAAATGTAATTTCTCCCATTGATTTTTCAGTAGAAATATACTTAGCTATAGTATGTCATATTCTGAGATAATATAAAAAAATAGTGCTTAATATCCGTTATTTGTTAGAGTTATCAAGACAAATATGCGTAGGCCTATCTATTGTATTCCATATTTTTGTGAGTGAAAATAAAAATAAAAATTAGTGAAGAATATAAGATTTTTCTGGATTTTTAACGAAAATATGCCTATCTACTGTATTTCATATTATCTTGTGAGTGAAAATTAAAATAAAAATTAGTAAGGAATGTGAGGTTTTTCTTCTGGACCTGGATAAAAATTTTCATAGGTGCCTGGATCCCATCTAAAATTACTTGCCGACCCCTGTCCTAGGTGATATGTATTTTTGGCAATTATTCGTAAATAGCTCCAGTACCTTCCTGATAGCTGCCAACTTGTATTTCTCTCTGTGAACCGCTCTATCAAGGGTACTATAAAAACTCAGACAACTCAGTCATCTCAAGTGCTATGTGAATCGGTTTTCACTCATACCTACGTAGAATAATTCAAGTCTGTTGCCCTTTCAGTTATACCACGACTTTGACAAATTCTTTCTAGAACGTCTCAGAGGTTCACCCATGCATTAAAAACCTATGACAGCTCTGATCTCTATAACACCTGTTTCCTTAGCTGTCCTTTCATTCATTTGATATTATTACATGTTGCAATAAACGATATTATATTTTCATCCAAAAATAACTTCACAATATCTTCCTGACTTTGTTATATGAACTTCATTTTGGACCCAGTAAATGCGTAATGATATTACAAGATCTTTTTCTAACACTGGTAGCATATTTATTTCTCCTCAATTTAGCTATTCCATGTTTTCATAACAGAAACACATCCTCTTGAATTACTTCTTCCTGTGATTAAAGTTTATCATTTTCTGGAACTTTTTGTTCAGCTCCTGAATCATGACCACTTTCAAGTACACAATCCTCGTTTTCTGAGTCAGCAGTATCAATGTCACCATTTTCATCACTCATCTCATGGAACCTGTCCAGCCACTTATAAAGAGTTCGTCTAAACTCTGTCCTTGGTCTTTTTAATCCTTGATATTCATTTCACAAAAAATAGACAATATTTACTTTTCGTAACTACGTATTCTAGGTAAAAACTAAATTCACTGTGATTCTACATCTACATCTACATCTACATCTATATTCCGCAAGTCACCTGACGGTGTGTGACGGAGGGTACCTGGAGTACCTCTATTCGTTCTCCCTTCTATTCCAGTCTCGTATTGTTCATGATAAGAAGGATTGTCGGTATGCGTCTCTGTGGGCTCTAATCTCTCTGATTTTATCCTCATGGTCTCTTCGCGAGATATACGTAGGAGGGAGCAATACTCTGCTTGACTCCTCGGTGAAGGTATGTTCTCGAAACTTCAAAACATGGTTCAAATGGCTCTGAGCACTATGCGACTTAACTTCTGAGGTCATTAGTCGCCTAGAACTTAGAACTAATTAAACCTAGGTAACCTAAGAACATCACACACATCCATGCCCGAGGTAGGATTCGAACCTGCGACCGTAGCGGTCGCTCGACTCCAGACTGTAGCGCCTAGAATCTCACGGTCACTCCGGACGGCTCGAAACTTCAACAAAAGCCCGTACCGAGCTACTGAGCGTCTCTCCTGCAGAGTCTTCCACTGGAGTTTATCTATCATCTCCGTAACGCTTTCGCGATTTCTAAATGATCCTGTAACGAAGCGCGCTGCTCTCCGTTGGATCTTCTCTATCTCTTCTATCGACCCTATCTGGTGCGGATCCCACACTGCTGAGCGGTATTCAAGCAGTGGGCGAACAAGAGTACTGTAACCTACCTCCTTTGTTTTCGGATTGCATTTCCTTAGGATTCTATCTCAGTCTGGCATCTGATTTACCGACGACCAACTTTATATGATCATTCCATTTGGAATCACTCCTAATGCCTACTCCCAGCTAATTTATGGAATTAACTGTTTCCAGTTGACGACCTGCTATACTGTAGCTAAATGATAAGGGATCTTTCTTTCTATGTACTCGCAGCACATTACACTTGTCTATATTGAGATTCAATTGCCATTCCGTGCACCATGCGTCAAATCGCTGCAGATCCTCCTGCATTTCAGTACAATTTTCCATTGTTACAACCTATCGATATACCACAGCATCATCCGCAAAAAGCCTCAGTGAGCTTCCGATGTCATCCACAAGGTCATTTATATTGTGAATAGCAACGGTCCTACGACACTCCCCTGCGCCACCTCTGAAATCACTCTTACATCGCGAAGACTTCTCTCCATTGTGAATGACATGCTTCGTTCTGTTATCTAGGAACTGTTCAATCCAATCACACAATTGGTCTGATAGTCCGTATGCTCTTACGTTCTTCATTAAACGACTGTGGCAACTTTTCGAACTCCTTGCGGAAGTCAAGAAACACGGCATCTACCTGGGAATCCGTGTCTACGGCCGTCTGAATCTCTTGGACGAATAGCGCGAGCTGTGTTTGACACGATCGTCTTTTTCGAAACCTATGCTGATTCCTACAGAGTAGATTTCTAGTCTCCAGAAATGTCATTATGCTATAACATAATACGGGTTGCAAAATTCTACAACTGATCGACGTTAGAGGTATAGGTCTACAGTTGTGCACATCTGTTCGACGTCTCTTCTTGAAATCGGGGATGACCTGTGCCCTTTTCCAATCCTGTGGAACGCTACGCTGTTCTAGAGACCTACGGTACACATGCTATTCCATGTTTTTATAACAGAAACACATCCTCTTGAATTACTCTACCTGTGAATCAGGTTCATCATTTTCTGACACTCCTTGTTCAGATCCTGAACTTATAGGTACACAATCTACGTTTTCTGAGGCAGCATTATCACTGTCAGCATTTTCATCACTCAGCTCATGGAACCAGTCCAGTCACATATCAAGAATTCTTCTAATCTCTGTCCTTGGCCTTTTTAACACTTGATATTCATTTCACAAAAAATATAGCATATTTAGTTTTCCTAAGTATGTATTCTAGCTAAAAAATAAATTGACTGCAATTACTTTCGATACGCCTAAAATTATGCACATCAAGTTATATTGAATCCAGGAAAGCACTGATGTAACATTAATTTTTAAAAAATGGTTCAAATGGCTCCGAGCATTATGGGACTTAACTTCTAAGGTCATCAGTCCCATAGGACTGCAGAGCAACCAACCATTTGCAAATATTGTGGTATTGTGGACAGCTGAATCAGTCACAGACTAACTGAGCAGCTGTAAGTTACTCTGCTGGATGGTATGTCAGTCTTATAAAGTTGTAATTTTAAATATGGAAATTTCAAGTTAGGGTTTATAGTGACTGTTGTTGATATCAGTTGAAACAAGAAGTTAATTTTTACCTGTCACAATTTATTTCATTTTATCTAGCTCTGCCTCAACCAAAATTGTGCTTTCCTTCTCTCACTATCTTTTGCCCACTACCTCCCAATCCTCATTCTCCCACATGTACTTTCACTCACTCACACACACACACACACACACACACACACACACACACACACACACACACACACACACACACATTACTAATGTAACATAACAGTAATATCAAGGGAGATATTTTAGTAGGAAGTTTAATGAACATTTTGTACTGAGATTTAGACTTGTTCAAGAAAAACGTACGTTTCCCTTGGTTCACATGGTTCAAATGGCTCTGAGCACTATGGGACTTAACATCTGTGGTCATCAGTCCCCTAGAACTTAGAACTACTTAAACCTAACTGACCTAAGGACATCACACACATCCATGCCCCAGGCAGGATTCAAACCTGCCGTAGCGGTCACGCGGTTCCAGACTGTAGCGCCTAGAACCGCTCGGCCATCCCGGCCGGAGAAGTAACGTTAATTACTTTGTTACAGATTGTAGCAGTAATGCAAGTGCTAGTGGTAATGTCCTCCAAGACATAATAACGAGCTACTTGCCATGGTTCGTGCGGCTCTCCCGTCGGAGTTTCGAGTCCTCCCTCGGGCATGGGCGTGTGTGTTGTCACTAGCATAAGTTAGTTTAAGTTACATTAAGTAGTATGTAAGCTTAGGGACCGATGACTTCAGCAGTTTGGTCCCATAGGAACTTCCCACCACCATAATAAACTTTCCTGCACAATGCAACCATGCACAACAGAAAGCCAACAGTACTGAAGCTAACGGACGGAGAGTTAGCGGAACGGTAATGAAAAAAGAGCAAACTCATTGCATCCCAGTCAGACAAAACAGAGCGGGAAATGCACGTGGATGATAAATGCCATCCGCGTGAGCAACGAAGGGTTAAATCGGTACACGGCTATCATTAAATGCCTTAATCCTCTTCCGCTGGACATTATGAGTCCGTTTCCGCATTGCCAGAGGCAGCGTGGCAACCGGGCATCAGGTGTTGCGCGCGCGCATGCGCCGCGGCCGCCCCAGCCAGACACGCTTCCGCCCCCGCACGCACGCGACGCCGCGCCACGCCGCGGCACGCACCGGCGCGAGGCACGCCAGCACGGAGCGCCGGCACCGCCGCGGGGGCCGCCCGCCTCAGTCGCTATCGATTGTCGGTGCGCGGCGGGCGCGTGGCGCGTGTTCTTGCGGCGCTCTTGCCGCCGCAGCAGCGAGCGGCACAGCCACTCCGCCATGGAAGAAGGTAGCCGTACGGGACACTCACCACAACGGCCCGTGAGAAACACTGAGGTACGAACGACGTGACAGAGCGTCATCCACATTACGGTACCATAACTGATGACTTTTTAATACAACGCCGATACTTGTTGTTAGACAAGTTACTTTTGTTTTCAGCTACTTGGAAAGCGAAATTATGCAGTGATGTGACAAATGTCAAGGGACAGCGGTATACACATGTAAAGATGGCGGCAGTATCGCGTACAGAAGTCATGAAAGGGCAATGCATTGGCGGAGCTGTCATCTAGTAGATAGTGTCGGAAGTTCCATGCGGCTTTTCACGGATGATGTTGTAGTATACAGAGAAGTTGCAGCATTAGAAAATTGCAGCCATATGCAGGATGATCTGCAGCGGATAGGCACTTACTGCAGGGAGTGGCAACTGACCCTTAACATAGACTAATGTAATGTATTGCGAATACATTGAAAGAAGGATCCTTTATTGTATGATTATATGATATCGGACCAACACTGGTAGCAGTTACTTCTGCAAAATATCTGGGAGTATGAGTACGGAACGATTTGAAGTGGAATGATCGTATAAAATTAATTGTTGGTAAAGCGGGTGCCAGGTTGAGATTCATTGGGAGAGTCCTTAGAAAATGTATTCTATCAACAAAGGAGGTGGCTTACATAACACTCGTTCGACCTATACTTGAGTATTGCTCATCAGTATAGGATCCGTACCAGGTCGAGTTGACAGAGGAGATAGAGAAGATCCATAGAAGAACGGCGCGTTTCGTCACACGATTATTTGGTAAGCGTGATATCGTTACGGAGATATTGAGCAAACTCAAGTGGCAGACCCTGTAAGAGAGGCGCTCTGCATCGCGGTGTGGCTTGCTGTCCAGGTTTCGAGAGGGTGTGTTTCTGAATGAGGTATCGACTGTATTGCTTCCCCCCACTTATACCTGCCGAGGAGCTCACGAATGTAAAATTATAGGGATTCGAGCGCCCACGGAGCCTTTTCGGCAGCCGATCTTCCCTCGGACCATACGCGACTGGAACAGGAAAGGGAGGTAATGACCGTGGCACGTAAAGTGCCCTCCGCCACACTTCGTTGGGTGGCTTGCGAAGTATAAATGTAGATGTACTCACGTGATTAATGCGAGACGGTTTTCGACGTTATTTTTGAAGTACGACGGGAATTAACTGACTTTGAACGTGGAATGATAGTTGGAGCTAGACACATGGAACGTTCCATTTCGGAAATCGTTAGAGAATTTAATATTCCGAGATCCTCAGTATCGGGAGTTTGCCGAGAATACCAGATTTCAGACATTGCCTCTGTCAGGTTCAAGGAAGTGGCAGAGACGACCTTCACTTCACGACCGAACGCCGTGGCGTGTGCGTAGAGTTGTCAGTGCTAACGGACAAGCAACACTGTGTGCAGTAACAGCAGAAATCTATGTGGGACTTAGCGACGGACGTATCCGTTAGGTCAGTGCGGCGAAATCGGGTGTTCATGGGATGTGGCAGCAAGACGACCGATACGGGTACCTTTACTAACAGCACGACATCGCTGCAGCGCCGGTCTTGGGCTCGTGACCATATAGCCTGGACACTAGGCGACTGGCAAACCGTAGCTTGGTCGTATGAGTCCCGATTTTGCTGGCTCTGAGCACTATGCGACTTAACTTCTAAGGTCATCAGTCGCCTAGAACTTAGAACTAATTAAACGTAACCAACCTAAGGACATCACACATATCCATGCCAGAGGCAGGATTAGAACCTGCGACCGGAACGGTCGCTCGGCTCCACGCTGTACCGCCCAGAACCGCACGGCCACTCCAGCCGGCTAGTCCCGACTTCAGTTGGTAAGATGGTAGGACTCGAATGTGGGGAAAGCACCACGAGTCTCTGGACCCAAGTTGTCAACAATGCATTGTGCGAGCAGGTGATGGTCCATAATGGTGTGGGTTGTGTTTACGTCTAAAGGACTGGGTCCTTTGGTCAAACTGATCCGATCATTGAGTGGAAATGATTATATTCGACTACTTGGAGACCATAAGCAGTCATTCATGTTAAAGGGCCACTGATTGCCTTCCAGAACATTCTGGAAATTTCTACGAATAATTTGCCCGCACAGAAATGTTGGAACACGTGAGGCAATACCGACCCTACGACTTATCTCAGAAAATAGATTAAGGAAAGGCACACCTACGTATCTAGCGTTTGTAGACTTAGAGAAAGCTTTTGACAATGTTGACTGTAATACTCTCTTTCAAATTCTGAAGGTGGCAGGGGTAAAATACAGGGAACGAACGGCTACTTACATTTTATACAGAAACCAGATGGCAGTTATAAGAGTCGAGGGACATGAAAGGGAAGCAGTGGACGGGAATGAGATGAGACAGGGTTGTAGCCTATCCCCGACTTTATTCAATCTGTATATTGAGCAAGCAGTAAAGGAAACAAAAGAAAAATTCGGAGTAGGAATTAAAATCCATGGAGAAGAAATAAAAACTTTGATGTTCGCCGATGGCAATTTCTGTCACAGACAGCAAATGACCTGGAAGAGCAGCTGAACGGAATGGACAGTATCTTGAAAGGAGAATATAAGATGAACACCGAGAAAAGCAAAAGGAGGTTAATCGAATGTAGTCGAATCAAATCGGATGGTGCTGCTGGAATTAGATTAGGAAATGGGACGCTTAAAGTAGTAAATGAGTTTTGTTATTTGGGGAGCAAAATAACTGACGATGGTCGAAGTAGAGAGGATATAAAATGTAGACTGTCAATGGCAAGGAAAGCTTTTCTGAAGAAGAGAAGTTTTTTAACATCGAGTATAGATTTAAGTGTTAGGAAGTCGTTTCTGAAAGTATTTGTATGGAGAGTGGCCATGTATGGAAGTGAAACGTGGACGATAAATAGTTTAGACAAGAAGAGAAAGCAGGGTTCGAAATGTCGTGGTACAGAAGAATGCTGAACATTATATGGGTAGATCACATAGCTAATGAGGAGGTATTGAATAGAATTGGGAGCAAGAGGATTTTGTGTCACAACTTGACAAGAAGAAGGGACCGGTTGGTAGGACATGTCCTGAGGCGTCAAGGGATCACCAGTTCAGTATTGCAGGGCAGCGTGGAGAGTAAAAATCGTAGGGGGAGACCAAGAGATTAATACACTAAACAGATTCAGGAAGATGTAGGTTGCAGTAGGTACTGGGAGATGAAGAACCTTGAGCAGGATAGATGGTGGTGGTGTGGTTAGTGTTTAACGTCCCGTCGACAACGAGGTCATTAGAGACGGAGCGCAAGCTCGGGTTAGGGAAGTATTGGGAAGGAAATCGGCCGTGCCCTTTCAAAGGAACCATACGGGCATTTGCCTGAAACGAGTTAGGGAAATCACGGAAAACCTAAACCAGGATGGCCGGAGACGGGCGAGTCCAGTGTGCTAACCACTGCGCCACCTCGCTCGGTTTGAGCAGGATAGAGTAGCAAGGAGAGCTGCATCAAATCAGTCTCTGGACTGAAGACCACAACAACAACATCGGCAGACATGAACCCCATCGAACATTTATGTGACACAGTCGAGACGCCACTTCGTGCACAATATCCTGCACCGGCAACACGTTTGCAATTATTAGCAGATATAGAAGCAGCATGACTCAACATTTCTGCAGGGGATTTCCAACAGCTTGTTCACTCCATACCACCTCGACGTGCTGCACTTCAACGGACAAAAGGAGGTCCCAAACGATATTAGGAAATGTCCCATGACTTTTGTCTCCTCAGTATATTCTTCAGAGACAAACACAGCACAAGAATACCATCTCCTGTGCCTTAACCGGACGTAATTTGGTTTGTCAATATTGAACGAGGCATTTCTAGACTAAAGATGTGATGTTCACATAAATATCCTTTACAACGCTACCCGTCCAAACGCCTTTAACCATACGCCAATGAAAAGATATGTAGACGAGATACATGTTCATTTGTATCCTTTTGCGGCTGGAGTTGTTTACAGTAACATTTCTCTGAATTGTTGATAGCCTAATGTAATTCATGTGAAATGTATCAACGTTAAGGCTGTAAATGCAAATAACATTCATCAGGAAGTTTTAAACATCCTGATGTAGGAAACTAGCAATAATGACCGGAGCGTTTGTACATTTTACAACGTGATACGGTTTACAACCCAGAAAAATGTTCAGAAATTAAAGGTTTTTTCTGACTGGCAGCTTATATATGTTACTGATTACGTCACGTGTCCGTCGTATACTTTAGGAACAGACCTGGAATGGTCATTCTCCACGGAATGATAACGGCTATGACCTGGTCTCTGAATGGAGTACGGTAAGTAGAGAGTGCCTTTCGGATCAGTGCCAGAACCAATGCTGTCTGTTACATATATTAATGATAAGCCTTTAAACATGTCAGATGATTCTAAAATATATCTGTTTGCTGAAGATACTACTTATGAAGTGGAGAATGTTGAGTGCAACACAGGCAATATATCAGAAAGTACATTTCGTGACGCCATTACGTGTAGAAAAGAAATTCACGCAGATCCCTGTATGACTCAATTTTTAGAGTTTATAACACAAAATTCAACTAAAACTCACACATCGACTACATAGAACGGGCATATGAATAATGCCTTTCAACGCTCCAAATTTCCAGGTGTTCTGACTGGTGCAGAGCTGCCATCGTACGCCTATATTCAGAACCTTGTTCAGGACATGAATTTTGTTATATATTCTACTGGAAACTTAGTATTAATTTACGCACCTTCGAGTCTAAAGTCGCGACTTCCCTCGAGGCTTACAACTCGGCAGTTCATGGGGAAAATTAAACAGATTCTTGTGCTGCGTTGTTGACTGTCCAGGTACATTCTCAGCAGCTTGTTGTCTGCATTGGATTCGTGTAAATTTTACTTTGTCCCTAATTAATTTTTCTAATGTGTATCTCATGTGCTGACTCGTTTCATGACAATGGAGATATAGTTCTCGCTCTGGTCAACGTAGCTAGACGTGTAAAATAAAAATGAAAGTTAACATTGATTCTGTACATTCACTGGAAGTGTATATTTCGGTTGTCTGAAATTTACAATCACATATTATCTTGTGGATGAGAACGAAAATGTTTTTTGATGTGGCTGGAAATCAAAATGTAGAATGAGGGATGAATCTCTGGCTAGCTACTGAAGAACCCATGCTATTTAATTTTCACATTGAAAGAAAGCCTTTACCTTGCATAAAAATACCTGTATTAAGTTTGGTAACTCACATGAACCATGGACCTCGCCGTGGTGGGGTAACTTGCGAGCCTCAGTGATACAGATAGCCATACAGCAGGCGGAACCACAACTGAGGGGTATCTGTTGAGAGGCCAGACAAATGTGCGATTCCCGAAGAGGGCCAGCAACCTATTCAGTAACTGCAGATCCTGCAGTCTGGATGATTGATCGATCTGGGCTTGTAACATCAATCAGAAAGTGTGTTCGTACTTTGAACATCTGAAAGCAAGGAGAAACTACTGTCATTTTTCCCGCAGCAAAGGAACTCTACTGTACGACTAAATGGTGATGGTATCCTGAGGGGAAAATATATCAGAGATAATTCATGTCTCGGGCGAGGACTACTCAGGAACATGCCATCACTAGGAGAAACTAAACTGGCTGTCTACAGATTGGAGTGTGGAATGTTAGATCCCTTAATCGGATATTGTTCGTTGGCAGGAGAACCCGGACATATATAAACTGCCAGTCAGGTGAGCACAGCGTTATAAATACAGAATGAAATGTGGGTATTCCACGAGTAGGTCTAATAATAATAGGAATGCGATTAAGCTACTACGAACAGCATAATGAACACATTATCTGTATCAAGATAGACACAAAGTCAATACCCTTACTGTAGTAGAAGTTTATATGTCAGCTAGCTCCGCAGCTGATAAAGATACTGAAAAACAATTTACGATGAGATAAAAGAAATCATCCTTTTACGTAAGAAGAAGAAACTATAACTGTGATGAGGGACTGGAGTTCAATAGTAAGAAAACAAAAGAGAAGAGAAAAATAGTAAATAGGGAGTGGGGTGATAGAATGAAAGGCGAAGTTGTCTAGTGAATTCTGCACAAAACATAAATTAATTATTGTTCATACTTGATATAAGAATCATGAGAGATTGTTGTATACATGGAAGAGACAAGACACTGGAAGGTTTCAGATTGATTATGTAATAGTAAGACAGAGAATCCGATACCAGCCTGTAAAACATATCCAGTAGCACATGTGGACTCTGGCCAGAATTTAAAATAATTATGAACTGTAGATTAAGGTTGAAAAAATTGTAAAAAAGCAGTAAAGTAAGTAAATGGGACCTGCATAAACTGAAAGAACCAGAATATCTTTAGAATTTCAGGGGGAGCATTAGGCAAAGATTAACTCAGACATGGGGAAGGAATACAGTAAAAGACTAATGGTTAGCTTTGAGAGATGAGATGTACAAAACGTCAGAGAATCACATAGATAAAAAGGCAAGGCCGAGAAAAAATCATGGGCATTGAATTAAATGAAAAAAGAAAATATAAAAATGCAGCAAATGAAGCTGGCGAAAGGGAATACAAACTTCTAAAAGTCAATTGACGGGAAGTGCAGAATGTCTCGCGAGGAATGGCTAAATGCAAATGTAACGATAAAGAAACATTTCATAGCTAGGATAATTAGAAACGCTTTTGGCGAAAACAGAAGTAGCTGTATGAACATCAATAGCTCAGATGTAAAACCAGTACTAAGCAAAGAAGGGGAAGCTAAAAGGTGGAATGAGTGTGTAGAGGACCTATAAACGGGAAATGAACTTGAAGGGAGTATTATAGGAAGGGAAGAGGCCGTCGACGAAGATAAGGTACGAAACATGATATTGCGAGAAAAATTTGACAGAGATTGAACGACGTAAGTTGAAACAAGGCCCCTGGAGTACACGTCATATCATCTACTGATATCTTTGGGAGAACCAACAACGAGAAAACCGTTCCATGCGCGTGCAATAAGTATGAGATTGACGGAATACTCTCAGACTCGAAGAAAAATGTAATAAATTCTCTTCCAAAGAGAGCAGGCGCTGAGAGGTGTGAATATTGCTGACTTGTCAGTTTAATTAGTCATTGCTGCAAATTCCTAAGACTAACTCTTTATAGACGAACGAAAAAACTGGTAAAATCCGAACTTAGGGGAGGCTTTTTGTTTCGATTCCGGAGAAATGTAGGAACATGCGAGACAACACCGTCCGTATGACTTATTTTAGAAGATAGGTTTAGGAAAGGCAATCTTATGTTTACACCATTTCTAGACTTACAGAAAGCTTTTGAAAATGTTAACTGGAATACTCTACTTGAAATTCCGAAGGTAAAAGGGGTAAAATAAAAGAGAGCTTAACGTTATTTATGACTTGTTCAGGAACCACATTGCAAATATAAGAGGCGAAGGACGTAAAAGGGAAGGAATGGTTGAGAAGGGATGGAGACAGAGCTGTAGCCTGTCTCCAAACGTTATTCCGTCTGTAGATGAAGAAAGGCAACCTTGGAGGAGTTTCGAAAGGGATTTAAAGACCTGGGAAACGAAATAAAATGTTTGAGGTTTGTCCGGAACACTGTAATTCTTTCAGAGACACCAAAAGACTCTAAAGAGCACCTGAATGGAAAGGACAGTGTCCTGAAAGGGGATATAACATGTACATCAACAAAAACATTGCAAAATAATAGAATTTATTCGAATTAAATCAGCTGATGTTGAATCAGTTAGATTAGGATACGTGCCACTAAAACCAGTAGTCGAGTTTTGCTATTTGAACAGTAGAATACCTGATCACGGCCGAAATACTGAGGATATAAAATGTAGACTGCTAATGGAAATAAAAACGTTTCTGAATATATATTTAAGAGTTGGAAAATATTTGCTGAATATATTTGTCTCGAGTGTTAAAAGTCGACGACAAACAGTTCAGATAAGAAGAGAGTAGTAGTTTTACAAATTTGATGCTACAGAAGAGTGCTGAAGGTTATATGGGTAGATCACATGACTAATGAAGGGGCACTGACTAGAAATGAAGAGATAATAAATTTGTTTTGCAGATTCATTACAAGAGAGGACCTGTCGTGAGACTCATTCTTAGATATCAAGGGATTGCCAGTTTAGTTCAGGAGAGAAGTGTGGGGACTAAAATTTGTAGAACAAGACCAAGAGCTGAGTAACGTAAGCAGGTTCACAAGACTGCGGGTTGTAGCAGGTATTCGGCGACGAAGAAGCTTTATAGGATAACGTACCATGGAGGTCAGCATGAAATCAGTCTTTGTACTGAAGACCACATTAACAACACGTTCTATTAATCTCATGGTTCAAATGGCTCTAAGCACTATGGGACTTAAAATCTGAGGTCATCAGTCCCCTAGACTTAGAACTACACAAACCTAACTAACCTAAAGACAGCACACACATCCCTGCCCGAGGCAGGATTCGAACCTGCGACCGTAGCAGCAGGGCGGTTCCGGACTGAAGGGCCTAGAACTGGTCGGCCACAGCCGCCGGCCTGTTAGTCTGAAACGGACTTCTTTGCAACACAGAGTGTGGATCAAGAACGGACAGTAAATTGTACAGTCTTTCGCAGTTAGTGGAATTGCAATAACATAAGTGAATTTGACTGGATAGATATAAAGCTGTTTCAATCATGGTAATGACATTAATTTATCCTTGGATAAACACAGTACTAAATACTCTATGACTAAACGCTATCAATAGTTTTAAAGGGTATCAAATACGACACAGCCTTATAGACATCCGCGGCCATATGTAGAAGAAAGGTAGACTCGAGTTGCTTCAGAAATGACTTCTATACAGGTAACCATAACATGCTTATATATGTATATGTGCAGCAACGGGATAATGTCAAGAGCTGTTTTTAAGTACGGGAAGAATGGCTTTGTATGAGAAGATATTAGATAAACTGATCTTCAAGAACACTACGAAATCAAGCAATTTTTCAAATTGTTTTATTCACAATGTTTGATAGAGTTTCTGAAGTTTCAAATAGTTAACCAGAAGCGGTACCTCGATCTATTTAACATCCCAGATATATGAGTTGCTCTTCACTTCCATACATATCAGCCTTAAATCGCTTGCTGTACCCCACAGAGAGGTCCAGATTACACCTACCCTCCCTCCTCTGTAGTTTGGTTCTACGTCTTTCTACAATGAAAGCTGCGGAATTGTGGTTTTCATGGTAGTGTTTAACTCAGCTGCGGATCGCAGAAGGACAGTGGGATGAGGACTCATCAGGAAGAGACTACTCAGTGCGCCGGCCAGCACTGGTGCACGTGCGCTCCGCAGTCGTTGGCGTCCGCTGTTTCTGGAAAGCTTGACACCATAACTACAGCTCCATATCCCCGGCCAGCAGAAGACGACATTTAGCCGTCGACGCTCACCCCTCCCAATGAACCAGCGTAAAATGTGATGCGTACCAAACGGTTAGGTACGTTACGCCCATGTCAACAAGGTCGGGGTCAGGTCTACTGCGGTTACATTGCATGAGTATGGGCAATGCGTTGGTCTTTGTTTCGTTTCAACATTTGCATTTCTGCAATGATGACACTATATGGACAGCCTTTTACTTCGACGCCAGTTAAAGTTCATTTTCGCAGTCTCTGACTTGCTGATACTCTAGCTTTTTAGCGCCGACAAGGTAAACTAACATTTACTTTTACATATCCATTTCCTGTAACGGTATTGCCATAACACTGACGCTTAATGTCACAACAGATATGAGTAGCTACCACACTACCACAACACGTGTTTTATCTTTCTACAAAAGGCAGGGGCAGCCATTGGTGATCTGTAGGTCTGACTTAAACACACCTGAAGAAAATAAAAAAGGAAGGTGCGCCACCAATGAATTATCTCATGGGATGGAAATTGGTAGATGTCACGAACATGTACAGACAAAGAAATGATAAGTTTCAGAAAAACTGAATAATTTGTCCAAATGGAGAGCTTCACAAATTGAGCAGGAGAACAACGCTTTGGTCCACCTCTAGCTCTTATGCAAGCAGCTATTCCACTTGGCATTGATTGAGAGAGTTGTTGGTTGTTCTTCTGAGGGATACCTTGTCAAATTCTGTCCACTGGATGATTGACGGTTGTAATAAGAAAATGCGCTCTTTGCGTTGGTTATTTGTTGGTATCACGTATTATGACATATTTGTGTGTGGAGTAGAGCTGTGGAGTTTGTTTTGTATCTTCTTGATAAGGACAAGCTGTGAAGACAGGTGTCAATGAGCGATCAAAATTCTTTCACCATTTGATGTAAACTGAATGGAAATTAATTTGTCAAAAAGAAGGAGTCGAATAAAAGAGTGCTGGGGAGACTCAAAACAAATTATATCGACTATTTATTTTACTAATCTATCATCAAGGTTCCAATTACGACGGTACGGGCTTAATAGAAATGTTGGATGCAGCGGTGACGGCCAAAACTATTTCATGCCTCCACTGCAAAGACTCCAGACTGTTGTTTGGTCTTTGTTTACAGGAGCTACTACTCCACCTGAAACTTCTGTGTAGATTTTTTAACTAAATCATAGACTAATTCTGAAAATTTTAACATCGAAAGTCATTAGTAATCGAAGTAATAAAAAATTTAGTAAGAAACAATTCAACGTGAAGGACAATATTATCAGTGATAACGAGTTGGCAATGCAGATGAATGGAAATTAATTGATAAAAAGTTGCGTCGAGTGCCTGTTTAAGCAATGGCGCAAATGTATCCGTTTTGATGGAGACCGCTGAAAATTATTTAAATAAATAGTCACTAGAACTTCGTGTGCAGTTTGCTTTACATTCGGTGGGGTTCTCATATACCAAAGTTGAAGCCAGATCTTCGTACAATGTTGGAACATAAATAATTTGCAATATTTTTTCTTTTGATACCCCGTGAAAACCTCATAATTAATTTACTTGCGTTTGGCACAAGCAATTTCGAGGTACACAATTTGCTGGGCAAGGTAGATAATTAATGTTGTCGCTATTAGGAGTGAGCGACGAAATTTATCGCGTGGCGCTCTCCAGTGTGAAGGGTGGCGTATTAATCCCTGGCTGCGGCGCGTTCAGAACTTATGGTCTGGGCTCGTTATTGACGGTGAAGGGCCGCAGAGCTGGCGGCCCTTGGTAGGGGGCCCTCTTGAGGCAGCTATCGATTCCTCATCGAATTTATGCTCCAATCAGCTAACGCAAGCCTCGATCGTCCACGGTAGTCATAGCTGATACTTTCCCATCCACTTCATGTTAGTAACTCCCCTTCTTGTAAACATCGAAGTGAAAATGCCATTAAAAAGCTATCTAAAATCTGATACCACCCTATCTTCTTCCGTGTAAGCTGGAAACGAAATCGAAGTTTCATCAAAGGATACCCTCTGGAGAATACTCTGAACTTAGCTGTAATTTTGTCGTTGCCAGCTCCGATGCAGGTCCTGTACTTCACACCTCTGATGCCTTCCACCTGATTAACAAGGAAAATTCAATTATTGGTAAAGTATTGCAGGGGCTGCTTATCGTATCAGTTTTTAAGAATCAGAGATCATTTACAGTTCGGTAAATTTAACTACTTGCAAATTATCATCCTTTTCAACGGTAGTGTAAATTTCACTTCACATTTAAACTGATTACCTTTTTTCATCATAATCGTTCGCTAATTTAAAAGAGTTTTACGACAGACAAATTTCACTTTTATTCAGAGTGCGTCAGCAATGGTGACTAGTGTTTATTACACATTTTGACATGTTCTAAAGACGAAATGTTTTTCTCTCGAAGTTAGCAGAGGATGAAGTCGAAAAAATATCCTTGCGTTTTCAGTTGAATCATTTTATGGCTTTTAGGAAACCGCTTTTACTTTTACTGCGTTAGCATCCATTGCACATCGCTTCCCTGTTGTAAAACGTCACACAAATCATCTTCAGAAATTTTTCAGTGACTTCCTGTGGCAAAGAACTTCTGCAGAAGAAGGCCATTCAAGCACAAATATCACATACAACTTGGTTTTGCAGTTTTAGCCTTATCAAATAAGGAGGAAAGTTGAAAAATGTGACATCTTTACTTACACATGTCACTCGGATAGGTCAGTTCCGTAGCGATTATGCATATGTTGTTGCAAATATATAAAGATAATTAATTTTCATGTTTCAAAAATGTTAAATTGCTTGTAACTTAAGAGTTTTTCATATTTTTCTACAGATACGTTTAGTAGGCCCCTAACATTTCTGCACACAACAAATTCTTTAGAAAAAAAGGTTTCAGGTAAATGACAAAACGAAATTGCTCGAATACCCATTCCTTTCACTTCGTTAATGTGTCATACAAATATTTCATGGGACTGAGTGAGGTACTTCAGGGAAGAACTGTGCGAGACGTGCGTCAGCTGCTTATGACGATGTCGCTGACTGGCGAACAGGTTCCTTCATCGATCACGTAGGTAGGCGTGTTTCTTCATGTGAAGGGTGGTGCCTGTTCAAATTTCGCACCAGTCGCGTAAGACTAGGGCTGGTAGCGCCACTATGAAAATAGAAATAAGGTTGGTTTTGAAAACATGCTGTAACGGTCGTGAGGGTTTGTTACCTTTGAGACTGGACTTGGCGGCACAGACGCCATTATCAATCCCTCACTGAGTTTGAACGAGGTGGTGTTCTGCGATAATGCAGAAAGTCTTGCCAGGTACGTAGCCACTGCGCATGATTGGTGGCGGCGGTGGTGACGAAAATATACTGTCGCAAAAAGACCGGGCTTCGAATGGACACGTGGCGCCACCAAGAGGGAAGACGATGATGTTCGGCGCATCGTACTGCATCTGCAGCAGTAATCTGAGCAGCAGTTGGCACCATAGTGACACAACGAACTGTTACAAATCAGTTACTTCACTGTCAGCTCCAAGTCAATCGCCCTGTAGAGTGCATTCCGCTGACCCCAAACAACCGCCATTTGCTACATCAGTAGTGTCAAGCGAGATCTCATTTGAGGGAAGAGTGGAAGTCTGCTGTGTTTTCTGATGAAAGCTCTGTCTCGGGATCAGTGATGACCGTGTGTTGGTTAGAGGGAGGCCTGGTGGGCGCCTGCAATCAGTCTGTCTGTGGCCTAGACACTCGATCTACACATGGTGTTATGGACTGGGGTGCCATTTCGCGTAACAGCAGAAGCATTTTAGTGGTTGTTCCGTGCACCCTGATTGTTGTACTGTTATTCAGGAACAGTGTGTGTTTTCCATCAGGATTACGATCGCCCAAATACTGCTGTTGTAACCCACCATACTCCACAGTGCGTCGACATGTTGTCGTGGCGTCCCCAGATCTGCTTCCATTCGAGCACGTACGGAATATCTTCGTGTGACAACTCCAGCGTCATCCACAAACAGACTACGGCCACTGTGACCTACGTGAATGAAATCCTTCAATTCGTAGCCACACTCTTTCTGCGCAGCACACCAGCGCCGTATTTCAGCAAGACAATGCACGTACAAATATTGCTGCACGAACACGTGCCTTCTTCGTGTCACAGGATGTCAGTCTTCTGCCCTGGCCCGATAGATCATCAGAGTTGTCACCATTCGAAATTGTGTATGGACGGGTGCAGCGGTTTGTCCGAGCACCAAACTCAAAAGATGAACTTTGGAACCATGTGAATGCAGCACGAATGGTTATACCACACGATGCCATTAGCGCCCTATATACGTCGATACAATCACTCATAGAACACATTATCAATGCCCATGGCGGACCATGTGCTCACTAGGCAACAGGAAAAAATATGTAAATTTGTGGTAAGGCCTATTTGACTAAACTGCTGAGGTTATCGGTCCCTAAGCTTCAACACTATTTAATCTAACTGAAACTAGCTTACAGTATGGACCACACACAGTCCCATGCCCAAGGGAGGACTCGAACCTCCGACGGGGAAAGCCGCGCGCACCGTGGCAAGGCGCCTGAGACCGCACGGCTAGGCAACAGGACCCACGCTGAACCGAGGTGACCGAAATGCTAATCATTTCTGCAGAACTTACAAATGTACAAGTCTTCTGAATTTTAACGTCCCATCTCTAGTCCTTCAAGGTGTTCTCTTTTTTTCCTCAACTTGAGTGTATTTTTTAAATTATTTTCACTAGGTGATGCTCCACAAAATGTAGGAAGACATATTGTGACACCGTTATTGTTACTACCATTTAAGGCTGTCATTAAGGATAATCGATGATGATTCGTGATAGTCAAATTCAGTAACAATAACAAGATTTTTCGTAACGTATGTTAGTGGTACAGCATGATAACCGAAGCTGGTAACATGTAGGTTACTACTTGTACAAACTGACAGCAAAGTTTTTGTCTCTCTGTGGATGGTTTGTATACAGCCGGAAAAAAATCTACTGTCGAATGTTTTGAGTCTACCTAGGAGAGATTTTCTTGAAGCACAGCGACCGCAATAACTACACCAGCAACCGTGTTGGAAGTTTGTCAGCGAAGTTCGTTTTCATTACAAGGAACTTAAAAATGCAATAAAAATTTTGCCGTAACTTCGTGACTTCATAATGAAGCGCAGAAAGAATTAGATGTAATGGATACGGGAAGCAGCGCATTGAGACTGACTTTTAATTTCTGGCAAAGTTTTATCTGAAGAAAGATTTGTTTTAATAGTGACCGAACAGTCTGTAAAGCTCAATCATATAGCGTAGGATCTGAATGGAGTGATCGTTTGGTCTGGGGTTTGTGCAGGCGTGATCTTATATCAGCAAATTAACGTTTATTAAACACCGCTAAATTCGACAACAATTTACAAAAATTTTAATTTACAAGCCTGATAAGAAGTACGTTGTCCAGAAGTACGTTGATTTATTAATGGGCATAAAACAAACATAAGCATATTAAAATTTTGACAGTATCATAACAATCCACTCAGATGTCGAGTTCCGCCACCGCGACATGAAAAAAACGGTAAGAACAAAATATTGTACAACTCAAAATACGCCCATTCTTTCGCATCTAAAACATGATAAAGCACAAAATAAACATCAGCACAAAATAATGCCAACTACAAAGCCACAGTTGCGGCCCGCAAATTTTACAGTGGGGCTTACATTCATTCACAATAAAATCCACCTGTACTTATACTAACCACTTCATCCACCAACTACTCACTGCTGATTATACTACTATCAAAATAAATAGGAATCAATTTTTTCTCACCTTTGACTGCTTTTATGCGGTCCGCCATGAATTCCTCTCCGGCATCCACCTCTTCATCTCTGAGTAGCTCTTGCAACCTTAGTCCTCAATTACTTCTTGGATGTATTCAAAAATCTGCCTTCCACTACGTTCTTCACCGTCCACAGTTCCTTCTAGTACCATGGAGGTTATTCCCTGATACTTTAACGCCTGTACTATCATCGTGTCCCTTCTTCTTGTCAGTTTCTTCCATATGTTCCTTCCTTCGCTGATTCAGCGGAGAACCTCCTCATTCTCATCTTACGAGTCGCCTTGATTTTCATCATTCTTCTGTAGCACAGCATCTCAAACCCATCGATTCTCTTCTGTTCAGATATCTCGTCTATACAAATATGTATACATATTATGTAATCACGATCACAGCATTATTATCACAACAGAGATATTAATGTACAACCATTTCATATAAGAAAAATAAATTAAACCAAGCACGCAGTACTATGTTCAAGGCCACGACCACATTCATCCAGAGGGCTGGATCCTTTCACAGCTGTCAACGGCCAGCTGGCTTACGGCAGCTTTCATTTACGCTTGGCTGCTAAGGCAGCAGACAGTCTCCCACCGGCCCTGACACTCATTCAGTGCTGATTACCAGCTCACCATCTCTCCACTTGATAGGTCTCTGGTCCGCACCACCTCAGGCATTCTTATTTAGGCTGAAACGTGGTCGTGGTTGGTGGCCACATAGTGCTGCCTCACTACAGCTGACAGGATTAATCGATAGTGGGTTTGAAATCTCCCAACGTCTGCCCACTGTGCAAAATAAAACTAACAATAACCATTACACTTTTACCTAAGGGAAATTTGGGAAAAGCAATCGTCACCGAAGTTAATCTGTCGGTAAAGAGGGAGGAAAGGGTTACATCTAAATGAAAGGAAAAATGCAAATGAAATTGGTGGAAATTAATTTTGAAAACGGGTAAAGTTAATAAAGAAAGTAAATGTGCGGTCGTTACGTTAACAATTAATTTAGCAAAAGAATTAATAAAACCGGAAAATTTGAAAGTGAATTTAGTGACTGAAATTAATAGTGAAATAAAATAAGGTTAGTCTTGGGCTACCACAACAATCATTTCAAAAGGTACTTGAAACTGCGCAATTTAGAAATAAGAGATTTAACTTTGAACTTAAATTAAATGATTCTGAACAATTAACAATAGTAAAATTTAGTACGTACCAAGCTGAGCTGCAGTCATAAGTAAGCTAAAATATGGTAATAAAACTCGCACACTTAATTTGTGCTTGTGTAATATAAATATTGTAGCCAGCTATGACTACCTTAACTGAACTTTGAAATTAAAGCAGTGAAATGGAATGATATTACTTTAATGCTGGCGTATGAATTTCAGCGACACTAGAGTTCATTTCGGAAAAGGAAGGGACCCTGCTTGGTAATGCAATTGGGACAATGAGCAACAAAGGTTCATGCTAAGTTGCTGTATTTTGTCAATCGAATAGTTTGAAAAGCTGAGGTCTGCCATACAGTTCTAAAATTTACGTGCTTCTCGTCTTCCTTGTTGGTTGATTGAAGGTTTGCAATCGTCGATCGGGCAGGTGACGATAGCCACTCATTGTCGGCCGTCGCTGTTGCAGAAGCTGGATGTTGGCGCGCCTCCTTCTCGACACGGTCACCAGGCGAAACGGGCTCTTGATGTGCGCCAGCTAATGCTTCCTGTCCGCAACACCGTGTCAGAAAGTATCATAGCAAGTCGAGCGCAATTACATGCTCCCAAACCCCGAAAGCGTGGCAACTCGCGGTAGTGTCACACAACACACCTGCTCCACCGCCAGACTCCCTCTGCACGTGCTCCATGCGGCAGAGTTAACACTAGCAAAGATCCTAAACACTTTGTTTCTCCACATAACCTATCAATGTAATCGTTCGATTGCATAGTTTCCCCTAGGCCAGACCCAGCGTAAAAATACAAATAATATTTAAAAACAAACCAATTATACATCGACACTTAGTAAAACAATTACAATATATAAAGACACATAAATGTCATACCATCAGGTACCAAAATAAGGAAAAAATTTATAGTACAACAGATGAAAATAAGAGGGTATGCATTTCCGGCGTTACAACGGGTAATATAACCGATGATGATAAACAAAAGGCCGAAATTCTAAAGCTAGCTTTCAAAATCTCGTTTACGATAGAGGACAGCAGTACCATTCCCCCTTCTCAATTATCGAACAAACGAAAGGATGACTGACATAGTGTTTAGTGTATCTGGGATTGTAAAACGGTTAAGATCCTTAGACACCAGAAAGGCATCTGGCCCAGACTGTACCCTCGTAAGATTTTATGTTTACTATGCTACAAATATAGCACCATTCTTATCCGTCATCTATCAGCGATCATTGGAACAGCAGAAAGCTCCACGGGACTGGAAGAAAGCCCAGGTCATAGCAATCTATAAAAAGGGTACAAAATCGGTTGCACAAATTACCGGCAAATTTCATTCACCTTGATTTGCTGTAGAATCATGGAACATATTTTGTGTTCAGACATAATGACCTTTCTAGACCCTGAGAAGTTCATCTGCAGAAACCAGCACGGTTGTAGGAAACAGCGGTCATGCGAGACGCAGCTGGCCCTCTTTGTGCATGATATACAACAGGCTCTAGATACTGGCTCCCAGCTTGATGTTATATTTCTAGACTTTCGAAAGGCGTCTCAGTTCCGCACTGTCGCTTGATACAAAAAGTGCGAGCTTATGGTCTATCCAATGACATATGCGGCTGGATAGAAAGTTTTCTGACAGACAGGGAGCAGTATGTCGTCCTGAACGGGGTAACTTCAACAGAAACAAGAGTAACTTCAGGTGTGACCCAGGGCAGCGTAATAGGTCCTCTGCTTTTTACGATTTCCATAAACGATCTGGTTGTAGTATTGACAGCGGCCTTAGACTGTTTGCCGATGATGCTGTAGTCTACAGGAAAGTAGTATCACACGAAAGTTGTGAACAAATCAATGAAGATTAGCAGAAAATAAATGCGTGGTGTAATGACTGACAGTTATCTCTCAATATTAGTAAGTGTAGCCTACTGCGTATAACAAGGCGGAAATCCCCGTTAATGTATGATTACAAAATAAATGATCAGTCTTTGGAAGCGGTAACATCAAGTATCTGGATGTGACTATTCGAAATGATCTCAAATGGAATATTCAGATTACACAAGTAACGGGTAAGACGAACTCTAGATTGAGATTTATTGGTAGAATCCTGAAGCGATGCACTCCTTCAACATAGGAAATAGCTTAAAATACGTTAGTTCGTCCAGTCTTAGAGTATTGTTCGTCTGTATGGGACCCATACCAATTGAGTCTGTTTCAAGAGGTTGAGAAGGTCCGGGGATTTTCTCTGCCTCGTGATGACTGGGTGTTGTGTGCTGTCCTTAGGTTAGTTAGGTTTAAGTAGTTCTAAGTTCTAGGGTACTGATGACCACAGATGTTAAGTCCCATAGTGCTCAGAGCCATTTGAACCATTTGAGAAGGCCCAAAGAAGAGCGGCAAGATTTGTGAGTGGTACATTTAGCCATCGTGAGAGCGTTACAAATCTCATAGAAAGTTTGAAGTGGGAAACACTTGTAGATAGACGACGCACAAAACAGAAGGGGCTGCTCTCTAAATTACGAAGTCCAATCTTTACCGAGGATGTAGAGCATATATTATTACCACCAACTTTCAAATCGCGTAATGATCATCATTCAAAGATAAGGGAAATAAGAGCTCGTTCTTCCCTCGTGCGATAGGCAAGTGGAACAGTTTGTGGATGGGGGGGAATATGACTTTGGCTAGAATTGTGACCTCCGCCACACACCATTTGGTGGCTTGCAAAGTATATATGTAGATGTAGATGTAGCACCATGGCTTCCATTGATAGCTCTAGTAATGGCCGCTGCATCTCCTTCTCCACTGGCCACACCTCCAAACTAAGCCAGCTTCCATCAGCGTCGGCGGTGCACCCCATTTGGCCACGCCGCACGTTGACCATTGGCAGCGCGCCACAGGCTTCCCGAATGTTCTACCACAGTTACCGCTCTGGATTCTGGGGTGTTGATCGCAGCCTACGGTTCGTCTCCCACCATCTCAGCTCACACCGTAACTGCACTTGCTGCCGGACCAACGCCGCTGCGCACATTCGCTGGCCAAAGATACACCACCGGCCATTAAAATTGCTACACCAAGAGGAAATGCGCATGATAAACGGGTATTCATTCGACAAATATATTATATTATAACTGACATGTGATTACATTTTCACGCAATTTGGGTGCATACATCCTGAGAAATCAGTACCCAGAACAACTACCTCTGGCCGTAATAACGATCTTGATACGCCTGGCTACTGAGTCAAAGAGAGCTAGGATGGCGTGTACAGGTACAGCTGCCAACGCTACACTTGGGCAAGAGTAGTGACTGGTGTATTGTGACGAGCCAGTTGCTCGGCCACCATTGACCAGACGTTTTCAATGGGTGATAGATTTGGAGAATGTGCTGATCAGGGCAGCAGTCGAACATTTTCTGTATCCAGAAAGGCCCGTGCAGGACCTGCAACATGCGGTCGTGCATTATCCTGCTGAAATGTAGGGTTTCGCAGGGATCTAATGAAGGGTAGAGCCACGGGTCGTAACACATCTGAAATGTAACGTCCACTGTTCAAAGTGGCGTCAATGCGAACAAGAGGTGACCGAGGCGTGTAACCAATAGCACCCCATACCATCACTCCGGGTGATACGCCAGTATGGCGATGACGAATACACGCTTCCAATGTGCGTTCACCGTGATGCCGCCAAACACGGATGCGACCATCATGATGCTGAAAACAGAACCTTGATTCATCCGAAAAAATGACGTTTTGCCATTCGTGCACCCAGGTTCGTCGTTGAGTATTCCATTGCAGGCGCTCCTGTCTGTGATGCAGCTTCAAGGGTAACCGCAGCCGTGGTCTCCGGGCTGATAGTCCATGCTGCCACAAACGTCTTCGAACTGTTCGTGCAGAAGGTTGTTGTCTTGCAAACGCCCCCATCTGTTGACTCAGGGATCGAGACGTGGTTGCACGATCCGTTACAGATGCCTGTCATCTCGACTGCTAGTGATACAATGCCGTTGGAATCCAGCAGCGTTCCGTATTATCCTCTTGAACCCAACGATTCCATATTCTGCTACCAGTCATTGGATCTCGACCAATGCGAGCAGCAATGTCGCGATACGATAAACCGCAATCGCGATAGCTACAATCCGACCTTTATCAAAGTCGGAAACGTGATGGTACGCATTTCTCCTCCTTACACGACGCATCACAACAACGTTTCACCGGGCAACGCCGGTCAACTGCTGTTCGTGTATGAGAAATGGGTTGGAAACTTTCCTTGTGTCAGCACGTTGTAGGTGTCGCCACCGGCGCCAGCCTTGTGTGAATGCTCTGAAAAGCTAATCATTTAAGTATCACAGCATCTTTTTCCTGTCGGTTAAATTTCGCGCCTGTAACACGTCATCTTCGTGGTGTAGAAATTATAATGGCCAGTAGCGTAAGTGCCAGAGCAGTGCCTCGGTGACAGAGTGGGCGAGGCAGCGGAAACGACGTGCCCTGAACCTGAAATTCACAGCACAATCAAACATACCGCTTAGACGTTCAGTCGTATGTTTTGTTAACGACATTCTTTTTACTTTTATCTAAAGCGATATTGTAAGAGGCCTATATTGGTGGTGACAGGTTACAGTGGTAGTGGACCCACTTTGGATAAACGACTAAACTTCGTGGCTCACCATCATGAGTTAACCAGGTAATCATGAATGGTAGGTAATCATCATCAGTTGATAGGTTGTAACCTGACCAGCTCCTCAACATCTCCTTGTCTCATGGCGATCTGCCTCTAGCAATTTTCTGTGGACTGTCACTGGAGGCGATGAATGGGATGTGTACGTTGTATCTGCCCACTGCTCCCACCTCCTAAAAGTAAGCTGAAAGTGGATCATCGCTTTTGAAAAAATAACAATGAACGTAAAGTGTATCAACGAATGAAAGAAACGTTTGATTATTCCCGTGCATATTATACTTCGAATCTTTATTCGCTGGGGTCGCAGGTTCGAATCCTGCGCCGGCCGCGGTGGTCTCGCGGTTCTAGGCGCGCAGTCCGGAACCGCGCGACTGCTACGGTCGCAGGTTCGAATCCTGCCTCGGGCATGGATGTGTGTGATGTCCTTAGGTTAGTTAGGTTTAAGTAGTTCTAAGTTCTAGGGGACTGATGACCACAGCAGTTGAGTCCCATAGTGCTCAGAACCATTTTTTTCGAATCCTGCCTCGGGCATGGATGTGTGTGATGTCCTTAGGATAGTAAGGTAGAAGTAGTTCTAAGTTCTAGGGGACTGATTACCTCAGCAGCTAAGTCCCATAGTGCTCAGAGCCATTTTTAATCTTAATTGCTGGGACTCTTCCTCCTCTCCCAGGACATCAAACCTGCGATTCAACTGAAAATGAAGACACGAAGATAATATAATCAAAAGATACGGGAGCGTTGCCAGTTTCGCTGTCCGAAGCAATAAATATCTAACTGGGATGTAATCAGGTATCATTTTTCGACATATGGTATTACTATGGTTAGGTATGGAGCTGTAAGTCAAAATCTAACTGGAAACTACTCACATGCACTGTCCCTCAAGGTTACATCTTATAGCCCTTAGCCTTTTTGTATATGTTAACGCTCTTTCATCAGTAACTTCTTGGCCCTTCATCATGAGTTATCCAGGTAATCATGGATAATAGTTAATCATCATCAGCTGAAAGGTTGTAACCTGACCAACTCCTAGGCAGCTCCCTGTCTCATGGCGATCTGCCTCTATCAGTTTTCTGTGGACTGTTCCTGGCGACAATTAATGGGATTTGTAAGTCTTATCTGCCCACTCCCCCAGCCTCCTAAAAGTCATCTGAAAGTGCAACATCGCTTTTGAAAAAAGAACAACGAACGTCGAATAAACGAAAAGTAGGATTATTCACGTGCATATTATACTTTTAAACTTAATTGCTGAAACGCTTCTTCCTCTCCAGGACATCAAAATTGTGTTTCAACTGAAAATGAAGACATGAAGATAATATGATCAAAAGATATCGACGCGCTGCCAGTCTCTCTGTCTGAACGTAATCAGGTATCATTTTTGAACATATGGTGTTATTATGGTGAAATACGAAAATCTTCTAATCGGTCAAATGCTGTATCTCTGATAAAAACAAAGGGTGTCAATATTAAAGAGTTAAGTATGAAGCCTGTAAGTCAAAATGTAGCTGGAAACTACTTACGTGCACTGTCCCTCAACGTTACATGTTATGGCCCTTAGCCTTGTTGTACATATTAACGATCTTTCATCAGTACCATTACCAGGCGCCTAGTACATGTGTTACAGATGGCAGAACCATTGCAATAAGTAGCAATTTAAGTATAACCAGAACCTGAACATAGATAGTATTAATGTTTTACTACAATATTTATATTGTGTTGTGAACCGTATTTCCACTTTCTGGGTCATCAGACAACTTAATACTATCAGACAGTCGACAAAACACCAGCGAGAACATCTAGCTGTACAGAGACTGTTATGTCCAAAAATGGCAACAATATATTATTATACTGTACACCTATAATTAAAAAAAATTGATTTGTTTCAATTTCACATAAGTACAAAACAAAAGGTGTTATATAATGATGGACTGAATACTTTAAACTTTAAAGATATGAGTATAAATCTGTAAACATAAAGTTTGCGTGATCTAAACATATTGTACTACACAAGTTCTTAAGTTGTTAGTCAATGTCTCTAGTATATATCATATATCAGCTACTTCAGTTAATCCTATCTTGTGTGGTACAATACGTTTAAGTCAGTCAAAAATTGTGTTTAGGGATCTACACGTTATATATAACATTTCTGCTTTGCACACGTGTCAGATAGATGCTCTACAATTTTCGTATTGTTGCACAGTACTCAAATGTTATGTATCTTTAGAAATAACTGTTTTTGTAGAGCTAGAAGCTCTCGTTAATGCTATGTGGACTGTCTGTTCAGTCTTATTTTGTCTTATGAGGGCCTACAAAAACTCAAAGTTGGTTCACAATGAAATATAAAATTAACACCATTGTGGAAATTTCAAACGATGTATTTTCATTGCCATTGCGTAAAAATGTAATATTACATAAAGGTAACCATTTATAACTTCAGAAATGCGAGTTAATGAGATTTTCAATGATAACAATAAATGGTTCGCAGCCAGTTCTTTGAAATTAAACTCTGAAAAGATGCAGTTCACATCTTACAAGCCGTCTATTCATAGCATATCTTTAAAATATGTCGTAACAGTTTTATTCGTCCGTAGAACACTTTTGAAAGAATACTGGTAACACAATTTGAGAGCAGCAAAAATAACGGAATTGATTTGTATAGTTACTGGTATAGTTTGACAAGAACAGGACAGGTTGTCTGCCCTGCCCTGATACTTGGAAGCATCTCAACATTTGCCTGAAGTAGTCGAAGGGGACCACGGAAAACCTAAATCAGTATGGCTGACAAACCGACAGAAGAGCTTGACAGTATTACATTTTGGGTTTCACCTTATAGTAAATTCAGATGAGCATACCACAGAACTGCTGAACCTCTTAAACAAGCGTTTATTTTTCCTTCATAATTGTACCACAGCTATTAATTTATTAAAAGCAAGTGGCATTTTACCCTTTTGCTGTATTAATTTTATTTGTTATCAACAGTTTAAGCCCTATACACTTTTCTCAAGTGATTTTGTGGGTCTGCAATAGAAAACCGAGCTTTACGTATTGAAATGTCAGCGTCTTTAAATTTGCGTTTTCTGTTCGTTTTGATCCCGCTATTTCGTATATTCATACATCAGGCTGTCAAAACAAAACGACAACATTTTTGAAGCAATGCGAAAACAAAACACAAATTTTTGTTGTTGCCTTTCAATATGTAGGGCACAATTTTCTACTGTAGAGCCATATCACGCGTGAATGGCCTAGAAGGTTGACACTAGTGGGCAAATAAACTTCACAACAAAAGCTGCAAATGCACCTTCTTTTAAGTCTTTATTTGCAGTGCGGATTTTATCAGACAGATGTGATAAAAAAATAAGAAAAGCTAAATATTAAATTAGCAAGGAGTACATAGAGGGTCTATACAAGGGCAATGTACTTGAGGACAATATTGTGGAAATGGAAGAGGATGTAGATGAGGATGAAATCGAAGATATGATACTGCGTGAAGAGTTTGACAGAGCACTGAAAGACCTGAGTCGAAACAAGGCCCCGGGAGATGACAACATTCCATTAGAACTACTGACAGCCTTGGGAGAGCCAGTCCTGACAAAACTCTACCATCTGGTGAGCAAGATGTATGAAACGGGAGAAATACCCTCAGACATCAAGAAAAATATGGTAATTCCAATCCCAAAGAAAGCAGCTGTTGACAGATGTGAAATTTACCGAACTATCAGCTTAATAAGTCACGGCTGCAAAATACTAACGATAATTCTTTACAGACGAATGGAAAAACTAGTAGAAGCTGACCTCGGGGAAGATCAGTTTGGATTGCTTAGAAATATTGGAACAAGTGAGGCACAACTGACCCTAAGACTTATCTTAGAAGCTAGGTTAAGGAAAGGCAAACCTACTTTTCTAGCATTTGTGGAATTAGAAAAAGTTTTTGACAATGTTGACGGGAATACTCTCTTTCAAATTCTGAAGGTGCAGGGGTAAAATACATTGAGCGAATGGCTATTTACAATTTGTACAGAAACCAGATGGCAGTTATAAGAGTCGAGAGACACGAAAGGTAAGCAGTGGTTGGGAAGGGAGTGAGACAGGGTTGTAGCCTCTCCCCGATGTTATTCAATCTGTATATTGAGCAAGCAGTGAAGGAAACAAAAGAAAATTCGGAGTAGGTATTAAAATCCATGGAGAACAAATAAAAACTTTTAGGTTTGCCGATGACATTGTAATTCTGTCAGAGACAGCAAAGGACTTGGAAGAGCAGTTGAACGGAATAGACAGTGTCTTGAAAGGAGGATAAAAGATGAACATCAACAAATGTAAAACTAGGATAATGGAATGTATTCGAATTAAGTTGGATGACGCTGAGGAAATTAGATTAGGAAATGAGACACTTAAAGTAGTAAAGGAGTTTTGCTATTTGGGGAGCAAAATAACTGATGATGGTCGAAGTACAGAGGATATCAAATGTAGACTGGCACTGGCAAGCAAAGCGTTTCTGAAGAAGAAAAATTTGTTAACATCGAGTAAAGATTTAAGTGTCAGGAAGTCATTTCTGAAAGTATTTGTATGGAGTGTAGTCATTTATGGAAATGAAACATGGACGATAAATAATTTGGACAAGAAGAGAAAAGGAGCTTCCGAAATGTGGTGCTACAGAAGAATGCTGAAGATTAGATGGGTAGATCACATAACGAATGAGGAGGTATTGAATAGTATTGGGGAAAAGAGAAATTTGTGGCACAACTTGACTAGTAGAAGGGATCGGTTGGTAGGATATGTTTTGAGGCATCAAAGGATCATCAATTTAGTATTGGAGGGCAGCATGGAGGGTAAAAATCGTAGAGGGAGACCAAGAGATGAATACACTAAGCAGATTCAGAAGGATGTAGCTGGCAGTAGTTACTGGGAGAGGAAGAAGCTTGCACAGGATACAGTAGCATGAAGAGCTGCATCAAACCAGTCTCAGGACTGAAGACCACAACAAACAAATATTTAGCTTACTTCCATTTCACGATGTCATACGGTATCTTTTCTTGGTTAACTATTAAGCTGAAACTTTCCGAGTCCAAACCTGTGTATTATGGATTATCTGTTGTGTGAATTAGAGAACGTCCCCCAAAGGCCTGTTCCAGCGAGTAGCCATAGTAACTATTGAATTGCAATATATTTATTCCTTGATGAAATTTAGCATTACTCCAATAACAAATTTGTTAGTAGAAGCGATTGATGTGTCTACATTAAAAATAACACCTAATAACGCGTGTCTTACCTAAAGTCTGACTTCTGTACATCATCAGTATGGTGATCAATGCTGTATAGGCTTTGTATTGGTAACGTGTAGCTAAATTAACCTGAAAATTATCTTATGCATTTCAGATTATACGTTTGGATGTTTATGACAAATTCGTTATTCGCTCTTAGAGTAAAATATGACTCAGATTTCTTATTTCACTTAGTATATGTGGAAGAAATGCCAGCATAACTCTATTGTTTGTAAATAAGGCTTATAAATGCTCATTCTATGATAATTCTATGTTCTACGAGGTCTCCTCACTATGGCTCTAGGGACAAAAAGTATGTCTTACCTAACCTAATCTGTCATAAATTTTCAATTAATTAGAATGATAATGTAGAGGAAGGAGACGAACAATAGGTTATATTATTGGTAACTGAAAACAATATGTGAACTACATTGTGAGTCCTGGTACTGTAAACGTATAGGCACATTCCCATTTTCAAGAGCTGTTTCGTAAAGCATCTCTCTGTAGCCTTTCTCCACATTTCAGTAAAATCTTTTCGTAGTTCAAGGCAGCTCTGTCGGCAATTCAGATAAAGCCCTCTTAGCTCTATATTCGTGATCATCAACAATTTTTCTGCAGCGCCATCTATCTGAGACCGTCCATCTCTAAGAGATTTCCACTTCAGATTTCTACTTCCCCTTTCGTTGACGAGTGAGAGTGCTTACATCCGTTTCGGCCGAGCAGTCCTTTCTCTGATGTTCATGTAGAACCCATTTCTCGAAAGAGGCTCTCCACCCTGATACCGCGCTACCGGTCCCATTACAACTTTTCTTTCTTTCGCTTTCCTTATAACTCTCTTATGTACTATGCGCGCTATTTTCGGATAAAGTTCTTAACTTCTGAGTCAAGAGCAATCTCCCTCCACCCAACTTACATTTCAGTCCCCGTCACCCCGAGGAGATAATACTTTCGAGAGAACGGAGACAGGGTCCGCACCTTACAATAGAGGCGCCCGGAATGAGGGGATTAATCCCTGCATTGGCTGGATGCGGAGACCGGCACGCCTATTCAGTGCGTCGCTGTCACCCTGGGCTGCGGAGGTCTTTGCCGGCGCACAGTGCGCCCGCTGAACGCCTCCGGGCGATCGATAGCAATCGAGATGGTGGCCACCTCGTGTCCCTGAGGCGTTAGCTCGCACGCGCTGCCCCTTCCTGCCTGCCTGCGAGGAGAACGTTGCGTCAGCTGAAAAAGTCGTGAACCCGATCCAAACTACAAACCCACTTCTAATGCACAGTGATGTGCAAATTAATTGGGACAAAACGATTAAATTTTAACTGTGTACATTTATTACTGTATGTATAATACTTTTTGTAGCTTACTAAATACAGTATTAATACCTAATGTTCCCTCCATTTGCTTTTACTTTAACCCTTGGATGGTTAACAAGGGTCCTTTGGACCCGGAAACTTTCCATGTTGTCCATAAACTGTCTTAAAATAGTTTATTTTAGCATAATTTTGTGCAGTCGTCTGGGAGAACATACGACTTTCTTTAGGAAAAACATTACGTGATCCAAGTCAAGTTAATTATTTTTTCATCAATTTTGTAATCTTACACGTCTAATGAGTGGTAGAGGTCTTACAGCTCCCTTAGCGAACAAGCCATATTTCCATTACTTTTATTATCTTCGGTCTGAAGATAACTGACATCAATTACCAGTTTGTCACACCTAAAACCATTGATGAAAAGTCGAAAGTACTTCCAAAAATTAAAACTTGGTATTCTTTTGAGAAGTAAGTACGTTCCTTAACGACAAATGTTTATTTCAGGTGATCAGAAGTTCAGGTTCGCGAACAGAATAATTATGCAAAATTTTATCCTTTACTGACAGCATGGTATCCATATTATCTGTTAGAACCAAAAGAATCTCAAGGCAGCACAAGTTACCCGAATGTTCAGTTTCCAACCACTGTTACTCCTACTACAGTAAAGACGCTAACAGAGACAATGAGAGGAACATCAACAAATATTGTAATGAATTTTTTTTAAACCTGTGTGCCATTATCTGAGGAAGCATTGTAGGTAAAGATAGCAACAATGGAAACTGTGACAAAACAACAAGAGAATTCTACCAGAAACGAAGTTTTCCAAGTCCAGAGAAGTTTTATCTTCATCATATGGTTTTGAAGACAATTTGGCAAATTTAGGTTAAGTGCCCAAACAGTACAAAATTGGCATCGTATTACAGTTTTCTGCGTCACCGTGCCAAGTAGATAAACATAAAAAGGAACCAGAGACATCGTATCCAACAATGAAACATGACTTGATTCTCTTGACTAGAGAAAACGTAGATAGTGGTCAAGAGAAAGCCTAGGTGATGGCCTTTTGATTTATGTTCGAATTACTGGATGTAGCAGCCACACCTTCACGCAACACCCCAAATACCAGGAAGGCAAATCTGATAGAAGAATAATTTTCTTCAAAGACAAGAAATGATATGGTCTCATATTAAGAAGAGAGCGAACACTCGAGTCTCCAAAAAAAAAATGTTCTGTAAGTCAAAGCATTTTATGGAATTATTTACCAACAGTCTGAGATTGTGGAAACTTTAATATCACCAAAACGAAGACAATCCATGCTCCCACATTGTTAGACAGAAAAAATAGTCAAACATTGCATTTGTGAAGTGGTTTTTCTTCTCAAGAGCAGACTTCGGGTTTGAACCCACTAAAACCGAAAGTTTGTTGCTTAATCTCAGAAGTACTATAACCTAAATTTAATGGTATGTATTATATACCAAAATAAAAAGATCATAAGAGTTACTTTCTTATTCATTAGTCTTCTTTATTCATTAGTCCAGCCACTCGTGCATCGAAGGGTTAATTAGCTTCTGAAGACGTTGTGGAATAGATTCACCTGGTCAGGTCAAATTTTTCGTAATTCGTCGTCATGAGAACACACTTTTACCCCATTCACTAACATGTATTCTTTCGTTGAGCAGTCTGTTTTACCATTAAGACGTTTCACAATATTCCACTGTTTCTCTAAGGGATTATAGGCTGACGAATTACAACTCAACTGAAGCACGACAATGTTGTTTTCTTCCACCAACGTCTTAACTACTTTAGAAGTGTGACACAGGACCACAGAATGTTGAACTGTTCCTCGAACATCAAGAAAGACATGTAGGTTGGTTGGGGGTGAGGGTTGAAGGGCCCAGACTACAAAGGCCATCGGTCAGACATGTAGGAATGGCACAATCCTGAGACTAAGGATTTCCACGTTTTTCGTTGAATTCATCATGCCATCTACTGGAACTGGTGCCCCAGGACTGCTTACAGTGAAGAAATCCACAAACATCTTGTAGGGATGGTATTTTACAGACTTTTCAAGACGCTCAGCTCTCACTGGCTCATAGGTTCTACGCCTGATAATGCTTGGTCTATATCCTTGAATAATAATGTGTGACTCATCACTGAAAATTACACATTTCCAGCCATTGGAAGACCAATGCCTACCGTTTTTTCCACCATACTAGGCGTCAACAATCGATTTTTTATTGGCTTTCATACCTTCCGCCACAGCCAAGAAGCCTACGCTGTGCCGTTGAAGAATCAATTTAAACCGCAATAGCCATTAAATACATGTCCCCACCCCCTCCTCTCCTGTCTCCGATGAACCACAGATCTTGTCGTTGGTGGGGAGGCTTTCTTGCCTCAGTTATAAAGATACCCATACCATAGGTGCAGCCACAACGGAGGGATATCTGTTGAGAGGTCAGGCATACTTGTGGTTCCTGAAGAGGGCCAGTAGTAGTTTCGGTAGATACAGCAGCAACAGTGTGGATGATTGACTGATCTGGCCTTGTGAAACCAAAACGGCCTCGCTGTGCTGGTACTGCGAATGGCTCAAATCTAGGGGAAACTGTATGGTTAAGTAATGATGCCGTCCTCTTGGGTAAAACATTCCGGAGGTAAAATAGTCCACCATTCGGATCTCCGGATTCGAATCTCCGGGCGGGGACCACTCAGAAGGACGTCGTTATCAACAGAAGCAAAACTGGCGTCTTACCGATTGGAACTTGGAATATCAGACCCCTAATCGGGCAGGTAGGTTAGAAGATTAAAGAAGGCAAACTGATGGGATAAAGTTAGATATAGTATGAATTACTGAAGTTCTATGGCAGGAGAAAGAGAACGTCCCGTCAGGTGAACGCCCGCGTATTACGAAATGAGACCGAGTGAGGTGGCGCAGTGGTTAGCACACTGGACTCGCATTCGGGAGAACGACGGTTCAATCCCGTCTCCGGCCATCCTGATTTAGGTTTTCTGTGATTTCCCTAAATCACTTCAGGCAAATGCCGGGATGGTTCCATTGAAAGGGCACGGCCGATTTCCTTCCCCATCCTTCCCTCACAGGAGCTTGCGCTCCGTCTCTAATGACCTCGTTGTCGACGGGGCGTTAAACACTAATCTCCTCCTCCTCCTCCATATGTAACGCAGGAGTAGGTTTAATAATGAATAAGAAAATAGGAATGCAGGTAAGCTACTATGAACAGCGTGGTGAAAGCATTATCATAGCCAAGGTAGTCATATTACCAATACCACAATAGAAGTACAAGTTTATATAGCATATAGCTTCCCAGTAGATTGAAGAAACGTGTGAGGAGTGAAAGAAGATGCCGGCTGCTAGAAGTTTGCACATAGCATAGTTTATTCATCGGTAACACTTGTTTTAAGAATAATGAAAGAAGGTTGCATATGTGGAAGACACCTGGAGATCGAGAAGGCTTCACATTGATTATATTACTGGCAGGTCATATAATTCGGAACCAGATTTTGGATTGCAAGACATTTCTAGGGGCAGATGTGGACTCTGACTACAGACAATTGGTTCTGAATTTTAGACTGAAAGAAATTGCAAAATGTAGGAAATTAAGGAGATAGAACCTCCATACGTTAAAATACAGGAAGTTGTTGAGAGTTTCAGAGGGAGCATTAGGCAACAACTGACTAGAACAGAGGAAAGAAATACAGTAGAAGACGAATTAGCCTTGAGAGAAATAGTGAAGGCAGCAAAGGAGAAAATAGTAAAAAGACTAAGCCCAGTAGAAATCCTTGGATAACACAGGAGACATTGAATTTGGTTTATGAAGGGATAAGATATAAAAATACAGCAAATGAAATACAAATGATTAAAAAAAAGAATAAAAGAAACTGCAAAATGGCATATCACAAATGGCTAGAGGCGAGATGTGAGGATTTAGAAGCACTTGTCACTAGACGAAAGTTAGATAACACCTCCAGGAAAATTAAGGAGACTTGAATCTTCTTACTAAAAATGGGAAAGGAAAAGGACTAGTGGAACAACAAACCCACGAAAATTGCACCATTTTTCCTTTGACAGTTCACTTTCATTTACAGAACACATTACACTAACAAAGCGAATACAGTATGAACCATGCCAAAGAATGAGTAACAGGACTTTTTTTTTCATTGCCAATAATCAAAGGCCCCAAGCCACAAACAAGAAATAACTAATAAATACAAAATTTCAAAATAATAAGGTAAGACATTTCTTAATTAAAGAAATTTGACCTTGGAATAACTGAAACAATTACTCCCCCTGAACCTTAAGGACTAAGTTCCACTTATGGCTCTTATACGCTTTTTAAAAATAAATTCAATTGGTTTCAATGTCAATCGGACCAGCGTTTGAGAGGAACATCCGCAGCTACGGTTCCTAATTACCAGATCAAAAGTCCAAACATTAAATTTTTAGAACAGATCAACCATGAACGTCAAGTGCCAACAGTTATGATTCAGCAAGATTTTTTTTTTTACATGCATGGAATGAATACGATATGGAAGTCGCGGTACAGTAATTAGAAAAACATCTCAAAGGATAATCACCAAAAAAGCAAGCTCAATATTTCTAAATATTAGCACAATACGTACAGGTTGTAATAACATGATTTAGAAAATCGGAAGGTTAATCATAAATAGGATATCAAGAGATATGTAAAATATATATGAAAATATTAAAAGCTTTTAAGAAAGAGCGTGGGCTAAACAAACTTAAGAAATACTCTGTTGGCGCTAACAGCTCCTCGAAGGTAATGTCGAGCAGCCACAAACATGCCCTAAAAACATCATTCCGGGGCGTAACACTGACAAGTTGCGGCGGCCAAGCGCCTCGCCAAACAATGAACCTCCAATTCTTAAAACTAAGAGCTGTTAACGACACAGGTGAAACATGAGCTGAAAGGTAAAAGTTAAGAAAATGTAATTCTCCCACACATTAATAACGTAACGGTATAAAACCTTCAAATGTGCCATAATAGTCAAGCAGTAACGTTACTCTAAACTGCACAACGCAAACACCGCTTAATGTCACAAAACGGTAAAATGGTGGCGTAATAAACGTCTACCGCAAAACAACTTAACTGAAGAAGATGAAATCATTGATCTCAGAAAGTTACATCAAATACAAATATAGTCAATAAGTCACCTAGGCTGCACAGCCAGAGACTTGCAACGCTTCAAATGAATTTTGTTTTATGAGAAACAGAAGCTTACCTCTAGGAGATGCAGTTAACTGCTAGTATTTAAAAGTAAGGCTCTCTTCCATGGCACATAGAATTCAGAACGATCTAAAAGAATTTGAACAACATACATTACTGCGGCAAATTTCCTGAAAATAGTTAAAAAATTAAATAACAAATCCAAGAAGATATCCCAAGTTATTAAAAAACAACCACTTAACAAACCAGATTAACCACAGCATTTATGAGCAGTGTAACTGAACTAAATGGCCAATTTCATTAAACACTGAGGTAATAACAAAAGGCTTGAAAACTCATAGGAAAATAACATTGATTTGAAAGCCAGATTTAAAGTAGATGATGGCTTATGTCGTAAGAAAATTAAAAGTAAGGTTAAACTTCGAGTGGCACGTATATAGGCAAGCAGCTACCGTTACATGTGTGGAACGAACACTAACCATTAAATAAATCAGACTCAAAGAGATAAGCTGTGGTTAACAATAATTACAAGGGGTGAAAAATTTTGTGAGATGCATAAAGCGAGAATCCGGCATATCATAGAGCGGGCGATACCAGCCATTTCTATATCAAGAAGTCGTTATTCCAGAAATTCTGCTCAATGTGAGACGCCAGCATCCAAAAGCCCCCAAAATGGACATAAGGGAAGACAATTCAACTGAAGCGTACTAAAGGGCATGGTGAAAACTTCGATGCAGCCAGTAATGGTACAATCGTAACGTATTAGTCTCCATACAAAAAGAGTCAACGGCCCACACAGGGACTAGCTAACCACACAGTCGGTGTTGCCCTCTCGCGACGTACCCAGACACCTCAGGCTTGTTTTCAAGACTCCGCGCCAACGATAACGCCCAGGAATTCATGTCACTTAGGGGCGGTAGAAAATAAAAGGGGGGAAGAAAAAGACGATATGAAGCCCCCACAGCTCAGAGGCCCTTGTGGGAAGAGAAGCTGCTGTATGAATATCAAGAACTCAGATGGAAAACCATTAGCAATGGTGGGAAGCTGAAAGATGGATGGAGTATGTAGAGGGCCAATGCAAAGGGAATGAAGTTGAAGGTTGTATTATAGAAACGTATTACAGGATGTAGAAGAAAATGAGACAGGAGATACGACACAGCGAAAAGAATTTGCTGGAGTGCTGAAAGACCTAAGTCGAAACAAGGCCTCGGGAGTAGACGACATTCCGTCATAACTATTGATAGCGTTGGGAGAGCCAGCTAATGGCAAAACTCTTCCTTCCGGTGGGCAGATTGTATGAGACAGACGAAATACCTTCAGACTTCAACAAGAAAGTATTATTTCCACTTCCACAGAAAGCAGGTGGTGATAGGTGTAAATAATACCAAGCTATGAGTTTAATAGTGGTTGCCATATACTAACACGAATTCCATACAGAAAAATAGTAAACTTCGCGAAGATCAGATTGGATTCCGCAGAAACATAAGAGCACTAGAAGCTATAGTGACCCGACGACTTGTCTTAGAAGATATGTTAAAGAACGGCAAACCTACGTTTATAGTTTATGTTTACTTCGAGAAAGATTTTGACAATGTTGACTTGAATACTCTCTTTGCAATTCTGAAGATAGCAGGAGTAAATACAAGCTTGTACAAAAACCCTACGGCATTTACAAGAGACCAGAGGTATGAAAGGGAAGCAGTGGCTGAGAATGGAGTGAGTCTGGGTTCCAGCCAATCCCCAACCATTTTCAATCTGTACACTGAACAAGCAATAAGGGAAACCTAAGAAAAGTTTAGAGTAGGAAGTAAAGTTCAGAGACAAGAAATAAAACCTCTTAAGTTTTACTGATGACATTGTAATTCTGTCGGAGACAGCAAAGGACTTAGAGGAGGAGTTGAACAGAATGGATAGTGTCTTGAAATGAGGACATAAGATGAACATCAACAAAAGCAAAATAAAGATAATCGAATGCAGTCTAGTTAAATCAGTTGACGCTGAGGAAATTAGATTACGAATCGAGACTCTGAAAGCAGTAGATAAGTTTTACTACTTGGGGAGCAAAAAACTGGTAATGGGTAACGTAGGAACGAAATAAAATGAGAAGGAAAACGTTTCTGAAGATGAGAAATTCGTTAACATCGGATATTGATTTAAGTATTAGGAAGTGTTTTCTGAAAGCAATTGTTTGCAGTATATCCATGTATGGGAGTAAAACATTGGCAGTAAACAATTGGGACAAGAAAAGAATAGTAGATTTGGAAATGTTGTGCTACAGAACAATGCTGAAGGTTAGGTGCGTAGATTATATAACTAATGAGGAGGTACTGAACGGAAGTGAGGAGAATAGAAATTTGTGGCACAACCTGACGGGAACGAGAGATCTATTGATAGGAGACATTCAGAGACATCAAGGTATCACAAACTTAGTATGTATTGTAAGTGGCTGATGTCTGTACATAGGACATATTTAAGAAAACTTAGGGTAAGGGATCTTCATAACAATAATATAAGCCAAAACAATTACGATTAGAGTTTTTGTTTTCGTTTGTTTGTTTCTATCTGCCCATTTGTTTGTACGCCAATCACGCAAAAACTACTGTACGAAATTAGATGCGGTTTTCACAGTTGTATTTTTGGAGGTCTAACTTAAACTCTGGTACGTGTGTGATCTTGAAGTGCCTCCTAGAGACCGAGTTAACTACACATACAGAGTGTCTCCTTCAACTGGGTCAGTACGGGGATATTGGAATTCATAGGCGACACCGGGAAACTGTGTTACGAACTTTTTGGTAATTTATTGGAAACAGGTATTCCATAATCAAATTTTTGGTCAAAAGTGAGTTGTCCATGAAAATCAGTAAAACTGCTAATTTATTTTATGTGGATTGACTCAGTTTCGCGTAATGGTAGTTTCATTATATTGGAAGGAAAAGATCAGGACAGTAGAAGTTTTATATAAGTAAACAAAATAAACTAGGATAGAAATGATAGAATTCGTAAAAAGTAGTATTTTGCAACGATTTACTATCACTATAATAATGCTACCAGTTTAATCCCGTTCTCCATAAATATTCTTGAGTACATACTTGAATCGGTGTAACTATTATCGTTGATAACTTAGTCCAGTTAACGCTACTATTATCGTTGATAAGTTTGCCCGAGTTGACGCCAAAAATCACTTTCGTACATTTCTTCAGAGCTGCCCATAAGTGTCTTGTCGATAAAAATGAAATAATACAATTGTTATGATTTTGTGTTAACGTCTTCGTTCGTTTAACATCTTTCATTCGTGAATTCGTTCTTCAGTTCGTGTAACTATTGCCGTTGATAAGTTTTTATAGTAGTAATATTGCCTCACCCCATGACCTCATCCGCGTAGATCCCGAACTCGAAATAATTTTGAAAAACCTGAAACTGATTATAGTTTAGAAAAAGTAGATAATGAACCGAATGTAAAGCTGTGCAAAGGAAGTAGCGATAAAGAATTGAAGCGTTTGTAAGCACAGACTCTTTAATTTTCGTAATTTCTTTAAATGAAACACTAGGCTGTTCCCCGACTCAGGTCAATTACCATTTCATATTTCAAATATCTGTATCTGTGCTTACATTCTCATCAGTTCCTTATCTTTGGGTCCTTTTGACAGCTTCCCCTTCAATTTTTTTATACAGGTGTTACAAAAAGGTACGGTCAAACTTTCAGGAAACATTCCTTACACACAAATAAATAAAAGATGTTATGTGGACATGTGTCCGGAAACGCTTAATTTCTATTTCAGAACTCATTTTAGTTTCGTCAGTATGTACTGTACTTCCTCGATTCACCGCCAGTTAGCCCAATTGAAGGAAGGTAATGGTGACTTCGGTGCTTGTGTTGACATGCGACTCATTGCTCTACAGTACTAGCATCAAGCACATCAGTACGTAGCATCAACAGGTTAGTGTTCATCGCAAACGTGGTTTTGCAGTCAGTGCAATGTTTACAAATGCGCAGTTGGCAGATGCCCATTAGATGTATCAATTAGCACGGGGCAGTAGCCGTGGCGCGGTACGTTTGTATCGAGACAGATTTCCAGAATGAAGGTGTCCCAACAGGAAGACGTTCGAAGCAATTGATCGGCGTCTTAGGGAGCACGGAACAATCCAGCCTATGACTCGCGACTGGGGAAGACTTAGAACGACGAGGACACCTGCAATGGACGAGGCATTTCTTCGTGCAGTTGACGATAACCCTAATGTCAGCGCCAGAGAAGTTGCTGCCGTACAAGCTAACGTTGACCACGCCACTGTATGGAGAGAGCTACGGGAGAACCAGTTGTTTCCGTACCATGTACAGCGTGTGCAGGCACTATCAGTAGCTGATTGGCCTCCACGGGTACACTTCTACGAATGGTTCATCCAACAATGTGTCAATCCTCATTTCAGTGCAAATGTTATCTTTACGGATGAGGCTTCATTCCAACGTGATCAAATTGTAAATTTTCACAATCAACGTGTGTGGGCTGACGAGAATCCGCACGCAGTTGTGCAATCACGTCATCAACACAGATTTTCTGTGAACTTTTGGGCAGGCATTGTTGGTGATGACTTGATTGGGCCCCATGTTCTTCCACCTACACTCAATGGAGCACGTTATCATGATTTCATACGGGATACTCTACCTGTGCTGCTAGAACATGTGCCTGTACAAGTACGACACAACATGTGGTTCATGCACGATGGAGCTCCTGCACATTTCGGTCGACGTGTTCGTAGGCTTCTCAACAACGGATTCGGTGACCGATGGATTGGTAGATGCGAACCAATTCCATGACCTCCACGCTCTCCTGACCTCAACCCTCTTCACTTTCATTTATGGGGGCATTTTAAAGCTCTTGTCTACGCAACCCCGGTACCAAATGTAGAGACTCTTCGTGCTCGTATTGTGGACGGCTGTGATATAATACGCCATTCTCCAGGGCTGCATCAAGGATTCCATGCGACGGAGGGTGGATGCATGTATCCTCGCTAACGGAGGACATTTTGAACATTTCCTGTAACAAAGTGTTTGAAGTCTCATATCTATAAATATTATTATTGTTTCATGTTTGTAACTCTCTGTCGCCATCACATTTCACAAGAATGGGGTTGGGTTGGGTTGTTTGGGGAAGGAGACCAGACAGTGAGGTCATCGGTCTCATCGGATTAGGGAAGGACGGGGAAGGAAGTCGGCCGTGCACTAAGGAACCATCCCGGCATTTGCATGGAGCGTTTTAGGGAAATCACGGAAAACCTAAAACAGGGTGGCCGGACGCGGGATTGAACCGTCGTCCTCCCGAATGCGAGTCCAGTGTCTAACCACTGTGCCACCTCGCTCGTTAGCTCACAAGAATGTAATTGAGTTGTGGAGTAGTAGTTGGTGTGGTGTCCTAGAGGAGGTTTTAGAATGTACACCACATACTCTCGTTGTTATGTCACCTCACAGTGCAACAAATATATCTTGTTTTAAAATACAGTATGCCTGCGAAACACTGTTTTATATGATACCAAGGAGTACTAACATTTAAAGTATGAAAATATTCTGAAATTATATTTTCCGAGTTTCACCATTTAAGAAAAGCAGGATTCTTCTGTTGTTTCCAATTTCTGTCTGTGTGGGCACGAAGAAGTAAGGAACACAGACGATTTGTACTCTACAGAAATGTAAAAACTGTATTTTTATATATTTACAAATTGCCCATTTGGAGACTGTTTTAGTACAACATAAATTTTTGATCACTGCTTTTCATCAGCCACAGTGGGAGTTGTGTTTCAGATGGACAAGACACGAAATTACACCTTTGACCCTGACAAGTCGTTGTAACTGAAAGCGTTGGTCAGACTATTTAGTTCCGTGGACCTGCTGGACTTGAGACAGGGTTTGCTATCTGAATGTGGAAAGCAATTGAGCCACCCATGAACAGGCTGACCAGTCGGCCAACCCCCCTGCCGAGCAGCTTGCCCACCCGTCTCAGCGTGTGTGATCACAATGCGGCTTGTAAGGCACCCTGCCGGTCACCTGGCAGTTTTCACCATGCCAAAACAGAAAGGAAAAGGACGAAATGTGAGGTGGCAGGCAGAGGTCGGGGCTAGCAGATAGTGGTTCATCTGCAGAGCCCAACACTCAACCCGACCACTATGAAATCGTGCACCACAAAGGCAAATGTGTCGGAGCAGGTCAGCTCCATAGAAGGGTTTGGCCGGTTGGTGATTGGTGGGCTTAAGGTTGACCGAGGGCGGGACAGCGTTGTGCGTAGGAGTTGGGGTCGCTTTTTAATGTTTTCTGACTTATTTTGGAGATTAGTATCGGCAGGCCACTGGATATAAAATCTAGCCTCATACCGGTTCTCTCTGTATTTCTTGAACGCAGTTGTTAGGCTGTGAATACTGTGGAAGGGGGGGAGGGACGGGGACGGGAAGTGGAAATGTGTGGTTGGTATAAAGATGTGTGGCGCCAGATCACAGCGTTGAAATGAATGCTTTTGGTAGCAAGGAAGAACTACATGTTGTCATTGTAGGCGGGAAAAGACGCGCTGCTTTTGGCTTAGCAGGATTTTCTGTTGGAGAAAATCGTCGTGATTGGGACGCTGTGGTTCGCAGTTTTGTGATGAGTGGCTGTCACCATTTGGCGCCAAGAAATACGACGTAAGTGAGCCCTGTAAGAGAAGGCCTCGGCGGTAGGGGGCAAGAGTGCCCTGTTCGACTTATCGGGAAAGCGCGAGTGTGTCCATGTCGACTGGGCGTAGCAGTGCAGTAGAGCTTGTCACATTTCGGAGTTCCACATTGGCGCTGAAGACTCTGAGGAAGGGGCGTGCACGTCTGCAGCGCACAGCTCAGCGCAGGCCAGTTATACTTACGGTTATCATAATTCGCAGCACTGGAAGAGTACTTCAATTTGAATTCACATTGGTGAAATCAGGAAGCTAGCCTGTCTCTTTTGCACTGGTACGAATGTGTGAACTTTTGGGTTTCAGTCATCAACTTCCGGGCACAGCTCCGATGGAGGACCATTAAATAAATCAGACTCAAAGAGATAAGCTGTGGTTAACAATAATTACAAGGGGTGAAAAATTTTGTGAGATGCATAAAGCGAGAATCCGGCATATCATAGAGCGGGCGATACCAGCCATTTCTATATCAAGAAGTCGTTATTCCAGAAATTCTGCTCAATGTGAGACGCCAGCATCCAAAAGCCCCCAAAATGGACATAAGGGAAGACAATTCAACTGAAGCGTACTAAAGGGCATGGTGAAAACTTCGATGCAGCCAGTAATGGTACAATCGTAACGTATTAGTCTCCATACAAAAAGAGTCAACGGCCCACACAGGGACTAGCTAACCACACAGTCGGTGTTGCCCTCTCGCGACGTACCCAGACACCTCAGGCTTGTTTTCAAGACTCCGCGCCAACGATAACGCCCAGGAATTCATGTCACTTAGGGGCGGTAGAAAATAAAAGGGGGGAAGAAAAAGACGATATGAAGCCCCCACAGCTCAGAGGCCCTTGTGGGAAGAGAAGCTGCTGTATGAATATCAAGAACTCAGATGGAAAACCATTAGCAATGGTGGGAAGCTGAAAGATGGATGGAGTATGTAGAGGGCCAATGCAAAGGGAATGAAGTTGAAGGTTGTATTATAGAAACGTATTACAGGATGTAGAAGAAAATGAGACAGGAGATACGACACAGCGAAAAGAATTTGCTGGAGTGCTGAAAGACCTAAGTCGAAACAAGGCCTCGGGAGTAGACGACATTCCGTCATAACTATTGATAGCGTTGGGAGAGCCAGCTAATGGCAAAACTCTTCCTTCCGGTGGGCAGATTGTATGAGACAGACGAAATACCTTCAGACTTCAACAAGAAAGTATTATTTCCACTTCCACAGAAAGCAGGTGGTGATAGGTGTAAATAATACCAAGCTATGAGTTTAATAGTGGTTGCCATATACTAACACGAATTCCATACAGAAAAATAGTAAACTTCGCGAAGATCAGATTGGATTCCGCAGAAACATAAGAGCACTAGAAGCTATAGTGACCCGACGACTTGTCTTAGAAGATATGTTAAAGAACGGCAAACCTACGTTTATAGTTTATGTTTACTTCGAGAAAGATTTTGACAATGTTGACTTGAATACTCTCTTTGCAATTCTGAAGATAGCAGGAGTAAATACAAGCTTGTACAAAAACCCTACGGCATTTACAAGAGACCAGAGGTATGAAAGGGAAGCAGTGGCTGAGAATGGAGTGAGTCTGGGTTCCAGCCAATCCCCAACCATTTTCAATCTGTACACTGAACAAGCAATAAGGGAAACCTAAGAAAAGTTTAGAGTAGGAAGTAAAGTTCAGAGACAAGAAATAAAACCTCTTAAGTTTTACTGATGACATTGTAATTCTGTCGGAGACAGCAAAGGACTTAGAGGAGGAGTTGAACAGAATGGATAGTGTCTTGAAATGAGGACATAAGATGAACATCAACAAAAGCAAAATAAAGATAATCGAATGCAGTCTAGTTAAATCAGTTGACGCTGAGGAAATTAGATTACGAATCGAGACTCTGAAAGCAGTAGATAAGTTTTACTACTTGGGGAGCAAAAAACTGGTAATGGGTAACGTAGGAACGAAATAAAATGAGAAGGAAAACGTTTCTGAAGATGAGAAATTCGTTAACATCGGATATTGATTTAAGTATTAGGAAGTGTTTTCTGAAAGCAATTGTTTGCAGTATATCCATGTATGGGAGTAAAACATTGGCAGTAAACAATTGGGACAAGAAAAGAATAGTAGATTTGGAAATGTTGTGCTACAGAACAATGCTGAAGGTTAGGTGCGTAGATTATATAACTAATGAGGAGGTACTGAACGGAAGTGAGGAGAATAGAAATTTGTGGCACAACCTGACGGGAACGAGAGATCTATTGATAGGAGACATTCAGAGACATCAAGGTATCACAAACTTAGTATGTATTGTAAGTGGCTGATGTCTGTACATAGGACATATTTAAGAAAACTTAGGGTAAGGGATCTTCATAACAATAATATAAGCCAAAACAATTACGATTAGAGTTTTTGTTTTCGTTTGTTTGTTTCTATCTGCCCATTTGTTTGTACGCCAATCACGCAAAAACTACTGTACGAAATTAGATGCGGTTTTCACAGTTGTATTTTTGGAGGTCTAACTTAAACTCTGGTACGTGTGTGATCTTGAAGTGCCTCCTAGAGACCGAGTTAACTACACATACAGAGTGTCTCCTTCAACTGGGTCAGTACGGGGATATTGGAATTCATAGGCGACACCGGGAAACTGTGTTACGAACTTTTTGGTAATTTATTGGAAACAGGTATTCCATAATCAAATTTTTGGTCAAAAGTGAGTTGTCCATGAAAATCAGTAAAACTGCTAATTTATTTTATGTGGATTGACTCAGTTTCGCGTAATGGTAGTTTCATTATATTGGAAGGAAAAGATCAGGACAGTAGAAGTTTTATATAAGTAAACAAAATAAACTAGGATAGAAATGATAGAATTCGTAAAAAGTAGTATTTTGCAACGATTTACTATCACTATAATAATGCTACCAGTTTAATCCCGTTCTCCATAAATATTCTTGAGTACATACTTGAATCGGTGTAACTATTATCGTTGATAACTTAGTCCAGTTAACGCTACTATTATCGTTGATAAGTTTGCCCGAGTTGACGCCAAAAATCACTTTCGTACATTTCTTCAGAGCTGCCCATAAGTGTCTTGTCGATAAAAATGAAATAATACAATTGTTATGATTTTGTGTTAACGTCTTCGTTCGTTTAACATCTTTCATTCGTGAATTCGTTCTTCAGTTCGTGTAACTATTGCCGTTGATAAGTTTTTATAGTAGTAATATTGCCTCACCCCATGACCTCATCCGCGTAGATCCCGAACTCGAAATAATTTTGAAAAACCTGAAACTGATTATAGTTTAGAAAAAGTAGATAATGAACCGAATGTAAAGCTGTGCAAAGGAAGTAGCGATAAAGAATTGAAGCGTTTGTAAGCACAGACTCTTTAATTTTCGTAATTTCTTTAAATGAAACACTAGGCTGTTCCCCGACTCAGGTCAATTACCATTTCATATTTCAAATATCTGTATCTGTGCTTACATTCTCATCAGTTCCTTATCTTTGGGTCCTTTTGACAGCTTCCCCTTCAATTTTTTTATACAGGTGTTACAAAAAGGTACGGTCAAACTTTCAGGAAACATTCCTTACACACAAATAAATAAAAGATGTTATGTGGACATGTGTCCGGAAACGCTTAATTTCTATTTCAGAACTCATTTTAGTTTCGTCAGTATGTACTGTACTTCCTCGATTCACCGCCAGTTAGCCCAATTGAAGGAAGGTAATGGTGACTTCGGTGCTTGTGTTGACATGCGACTCATTGCTCTACAGTACTAGCATCAAGCACATCAGTACGTAGCATCAACAGGTTAGTGTTCATCGCAAACGTGGTTTTGCAGTCAGTGCAATGTTTACAAATGCGCAGTTGGCAGATGCCCATTAGATGTATCAATTAGCACGGGGCAGTAGCCGTGGCGCGGTACGTTTGTATCGAGACAGATTTCCAGAATGAAGGTGTCCCAACAGGAAGACGTTCGAAGCAATTGATCGGCGTCTTAGGGAGCACGGAACAATCCAGCCTATGACTCGCGACTGGGGAAGACTTAGAACGACGAGGACACCTGCAATGGACGAGGCATTTCTTCGTGCAGTTGACGATAACCCTAATGTCAGCGCCAGAGAAGTTGCTGCCGTACAAGCTAACGTTGACCACGCCACTGTATGGAGAGAGCTACGGGAGAACCAGTTGTTTCCGTACCATGTACAGCGTGTGCAGGCACTATCAGTAGCTGATTGGCCTCCACGGGTACACTTCTACGAATGGTTCATCCAACAATGTGTCAATCCTCATTTCAGTGCAAATGTTATCTTTACGGATGAGGCTTCATTCCAACGTGATCAAATTGTAAATTTTCACAATCAACGTGTGTGGGCTGACGAGAATCCGCACGCAGTTGTGCAATCACGTCATCAACACAGATTTTCTGTGAACTTTTGGGCAGGCATTGTTGGTGATGACTTGATTGGGCCCCATGTTCTTCCACCTACACTCAATGGAGCACGTTATCATGATTTCATACGGGATACTCTACCTGTGCTGCTAGAACATGTGCCTGTACAAGTACGACACAACATGTGGTTCATGCACGATGGAGCTCCTGCACATTTCGGTCGACGTGTTCGTAGGCTTCTCAACAACGGATTCGGTGACCGATGGATTGGTAGATGCGAACCAATTCCATGACCTCCACGCTCTCCTGACCTCAACCCTCTTCACTTTCATTTATGGGGGCATTTTAAAGCTCTTGTCTACGCAACCCCGGTACCAAATGTAGAGACTCTTCGTGCTCGTATTGTGGACGGCTGTGATATAATACGCCATTCTCCAGGGCTGCATCAAGGATTCCATGCGACGGAGGGTGGATGCATGTATCCTCGCTAACGGAGGACATTTTGAACATTTCCTGTAACAAAGTGTTTGAAGTCTCATATCTATAAATATTATTATTGTTTCATGTTTGTAACTCTCTGTCGCCATCACATTTCACAAGAATGGGGTTGGGTTGGGTTGTTTGGGGAAGGAGACCAGACAGTGAGGTCATCGGTCTCATCGGATTAGGGAAGGACGGGGAAGGAAGTCGGCCGTGCACTAAGGAACCATCCCGGCATTTGCATGGAGCGTTTTAGGGAAATCACGGAAAACCTAAAACAGGGTGGCCGGACGCGGGATTGAACCGTCGTCCTCCCGAATGCGAGTCCAGTGTCTAACCACTGTGCCACCTCGCTCGTTAGCTCACAAGAATGTAATTGAGTTGTGGAGTAGTAGTTGGTGTGGTGTCCTAGAGGAGGTTTTAGAATGTACACCACATACTCTCGTTGTTATGTCACCTCACAGTGCAACAAATATATCTTGTTTTAAAATACAGTATGCCTGCGAAACACTGTTTTATATGATACCAAGGAGTACTAACATTTAAAGTATGAAAATATTCTGAAATTATATTTTCCGAGTTTCACCATTTAAGAAAAGCAGGATTCTTCTGTTGTTTCCAATTTCTGTCTGTGTGGGCACGAAGAAGTAAGGAACACAGACGATTTGTACTCTACAGAAATGTAAAAACTGTATTTTTATATATTTACAAATTGCCCATTTGGAGACTGTTTTAGTACAACATAAATTTTTGATCACTGCTTTTCATCAGCCACAGTGGGAGTTGTGTTTCAGATGGACAAGACACGAAATTACACCTTTGACCCTGACAAGTCGTTGTAACTGAAAGCGTTGGTCAGACTATTTAGTTCCGTGGACCTGCTGGACTTGAGACAGGGTTTGCTATCTGAATGTGGAAAGCAATTGAGCCACCCATGAACAGGCTGACCAGTCGGCCAACCCCCCTGCCGAGCAGCTTGCCCACCCGTCTCAGCGTGTGTGATCACAATGCGGCTTGTAAGGCACCCTGCCGGTCACCTGGCAGTTTTCACCATGCCAAAACAGAAAGGAAAAGGACGAAATGTGAGGTGGCAGGCAGAGGTCGGGGCTAGCAGATAGTGGTTCATCTGCAGAGCCCAACACTCAACCCGACCACTATGAAATCGTGCACCACAAAGGCAAATGTGTCGGAGCAGGTCAGCTCCATAGAAGGGTTTGGCCGGTTGGTGATTGGTGGGCTTAAGGTTGACCGAGGGCGGGACAGCGTTGTGCGTAGGAGTTGGGGTCGCTTTTTAATGTTTTCTGACTTATTTTGGAGATTAGTATCGGCAGGCCACTGGATATAAAATCTAGCCTCATACCGGTTCTCTCTGTATTTCTTGAACGCAGTTGTTAGGCTGTGAATACTGTGGAAGGGGGGGAGGGACGGGGACGGGAAGTGGAAATGTGTGGTTGGTATAAAGATGTGTGGCGCCAGATCACAGCGTTGAAATGAATGCTTTTGGTAGCAAGGAAGAACTACATGTTGTCATTGTAGGCGGGAAAAGACGCGCTGCTTTTGGCTTAGCAGGATTTTCTGTTGGAGAAAATCGTCGTGATTGGGACGCTGTGGTTCGCAGTTTTGTGATGAGTGGCTGTCACCATTTGGCGCCAAGAAATACGACGTAAGTGAGCCCTGTAAGAGAAGGCCTCGGCGGTAGGGGGCAAGAGTGCCCTGTTCGACTTATCGGGAAAGCGCGAGTGTGTCCATGTCGACTGGGCGTAGCAGTGCAGTAGAGCTTGTCACATTTCGGAGTTCCACATTGGCGCTGAAGACTCTGAGGAAGGGGCGTGCACGTCTGCAGCGCACAGCTCAGCGCAGGCCAGTTATACTTACGGTTATCATAATTCGCAGCACTGGAAGAGTACTTCAATTTGAATTCACATTGGTGAAATCAGGAAGCTAGCCTGTCTCTTTTGCACTGGTACGAATGTGTGAACTTTTGGGTTTCAGTCATCAACTTCCGGGCACAGCTCCGATGGAGGACCATTAAATAAATCAGACTCAAAGAGATAAGCTGTGGTTAACAATAATTACAAGGGGTGAAAAATTTTGTGAGATGCATAAAGCGAGAATCCGGCATATCATAGAGCGGGCGATACCAGCCATTTCTATATCAAGAAGTCGTTATTCCAGAAATTCTGCTCAATGTGAGACGCCAGCATCCAAAAGCCCCCAAAATGGACATAAGGGAAGACAATTCAACTGAAGCGTACTAAAGGGCATGGTGAAAACTTCGATGCAGCCAGTAATGGTACAATCGTAACGTATTAGTCTCCATACAAAAAGAGTCAACGGCCCACACAGGGACTAGCTAACCACACAGTCGGTGTTGCCCTCTCGCGACGTACCCAGACACCTCAGGCTTGTTTTCAAGACTCCGCGCCAACGATAACGCCCAGGAATTCATGTCACTTAGGGGCGGTAGAAAATAAAAGGGGGGAAGAAAAAGACGATATGAAGCCCCCACAGCTCAGAGGCCCTTGTGGGAAGAGAAGCTGCTGTATGAATATCAAGAACTCAGATGGAAAACCATTAGCAATGGTGGGAAGCTGAAAGATGGATGGAGTATGTAGAGGGCCAATGCAAAGGGAATGAAGTTGAAGGTTGTATTATAGAAACGTATTACAGGATGTAGAAGAAAATGAGACAGGAGATACGACACAGCGAAAAGAATTTGCTGGAGTGCTGAAAGACCTAAGTCGAAACAAGGCCTCGGGAGTAGACGACATTCCGTCATAACTATTGATAGCGTTGGGAGAGCCAGCTAATGGCAAAACTCTTCCTTCCGGTGGGCAGATTGTATGAGACAGACGAAATACCTTCAGACTTCAACAAGAAAGTATTATTTCCACTTCCACAGAAAGCAGGTGGTGATAGGTGTAAATAATACCAAGCTATGAGTTTAATAGTGGTTGCCATATACTAACACGAATTCCATACAGAAAAATAGTAAACTTCGCGAAGATCAGATTGGATTCCGCAGAAACATAAGAGCACTAGAAGCTATAGTGACCCGACGACTTGTCTTAGAAGATATGTTAAAGAACGGCAAACCTACGTTTATAGTTTATGTTTACTTCGAGAAAGATTTTGACAATGTTGACTTGAATACTCTCTTTGCAATTCTGAAGATAGCAGGAGTAAATACAAGCTTGTACAAAAACCCTACGGCATTTACAAGAGACCAGAGGTATGAAAGGGAAGCAGTGGCTGAGAATGGAGTGAGTCTGGGTTCCAGCCAATCCCCAACCATTTTCAATCTGTACACTGAACAAGCAATAAGGGAAACCTAAGAAAAGTTTAGAGTAGGAAGTAAAGTTCAGAGACAAGAAATAAAACCTCTTAAGTTTTACTGATGACATTGTAATTCTGTCGGAGACAGCAAAGGACTTAGAGGAGGAGTTGAACAGAATGGATAGTGTCTTGAAATGAGGACATAAGATGAACATCAACAAAAGCAAAATAAAGATAATCGAATGCAGTCTAGTTAAATCAGTTGACGCTGAGGAAATTAGATTACGAATCGAGACTCTGAAAGCAGTAGATAAGTTTTACTACTTGGGGAGCAAAAAACTGGTAATGGGTAACGTAGGAACGAAATAAAATGAGAAGGAAAACGTTTCTGAAGATGAGAAATTCGTTAACATCGGATATTGATTTAAGTATTAGGAAGTGTTTTCTGAAAGCAATTGTTTGCAGTATATCCATGTATGGGAGTAAAACATTGGCAGTAAACAATTGGGACAAGAAAAGAATAGTAGATTTGGAAATGTTGTGCTACAGAACAATGCTGAAGGTTAGGTGCGTAGATTATATAACTAATGAGGAGGTACTGAACGGAAGTGAGGAGAATAGAAATTTGTGGCACAACCTGACGGGAACGAGAGATCTATTGATAGGAGACATTCAGAGACATCAAGGTATCACAAACTTAGTATGTATTGTAAGTGGCTGATGTCTGTACATAGGACATATTTAAGAAAACTTAGGGTAAGGGATCTTCATAACAATAATATAAGCCAAAACAATTACGATTAGAGTTTTTGTTTTCGTTTGTTTGTTTCTATCTGCCCATTTGTTTGTACGCCAATCACGCAAAAACTACTGTACGAAATTAGATGCGGTTTTCACAGTTGTATTTTTGGAGGTCTAACTTAAACTCTGGTACGTGTGTGATCTTGAAGTGCCTCCTAGAGACCGAGTTAACTACACATACAGAGTGTCTCCTTCAACTGGGTCAGTACGGGGATATTGGAATTCATAGGCGACACCGGGAAACTGTGTTACGAACTTTTTGGTAATTTATTGGAAACAGGTATTCCATAATCAAATTTTTGGTCAAAAGTGAGTTGTCCATGAAAATCAGTAAAACTGCTAATTTATTTTATGTGGATTGACTCAGTTTCGCGTAATGGTAGTTTCATTATATTGGAAGGAAAAGATCAGGACAGTAGAAGTTTTATATAAGTAAACAAAATAAACTAGGATAGAAATGATAGAATTCGTAAAAAGTAGTATTTTGCAACGATTTACTATCACTATAATAATGCTACCAGTTTAATCCCGTTCTCCATAAATATTCTTGAGTACATACTTGAATCGGTGTAACTATTATCGTTGATAACTTAGTCCAGTTAACGCTACTATTATCGTTGATAAGTTTGCCCGAGTTGACGCCAAAAATCACTTTCGTACATTTCTTCAGAGCTGCCCATAAGTGTCTTGTCGATAAAAATGAAATAATACAATTGTTATGATTTTGTGTTAACGTCTTCGTTCGTTTAACATCTTTCATTCGTGAATTCGTTCTTCAGTTCGTGTAACTATTGCCGTTGATAAGTTTTTATAGTAGTAATATTGCCTCACCCCATGACCTCATCCGCGTAGATCCCGAACTCGAAATAATTTTGAAAAACCTGAAACTGATTATAGTTTAGAAAAAGTAGATAATGAACCGAATGTAAAGCTGTGCAAAGGAAGTAGCGATAAAGAATTGAAGCGTTTGTAAGCACAGACTCTTTAATTTTCGTAATTTCTTTAAATGAAACACTAGGCTGTTCCCCGACTCAGGTCAATTACCATTTCATATTTCAAATATCTGTATCTGTGCTTACATTCTCATCAGTTCCTTATCTTTGGGTCCTTTTGACAGCTTCCCCTTCAATTTTTTTATACAGGTGTTACAAAAAGGTACGGTCAAACTTTCAGGAAACATTCCTTACACACAAATAAATAAAAGATGTTATGTGGACATGTGTCCGGAAACGCTTAATTTCTATTTCAGAACTCATTTTAGTTTCGTCAGTATGTACTGTACTTCCTCGATTCACCGCCAGTTAGCCCAATTGAAGGAAGGTAATGGTGACTTCGGTGCTTGTGTTGACATGCGACTCATTGCTCTACAGTACTAGCATCAAGCACATCAGTACGTAGCATCAACAGGTTAGTGTTCATCGCAAACGTGGTTTTGCAGTCAGTGCAATGTTTACAAATGCGCAGTTGGCAGATGCCCATTAGATGTATCAATTAGCACGGGGCAGTAGCCGTGGCGCGGTACGTTTGTATCGAGACAGATTTCCAGAATGAAGGTGTCCCAACAGGAAGACGTTCGAAGCAATTGATCGGCGTCTTAGGGAGCACGGAACAATCCAGCCTATGACTCGCGACTGGGGAAGACTTAGAACGACGAGGACACCTGCAATGGACGAGGCATTTCTTCGTGCAGTTGACGATAACCCTAATGTCAGCGCCAGAGAAGTTGCTGCCGTACAAGCTAACGTTGACCACGCCACTGTATGGAGAGAGCTACGGGAGAACCAGTTGTTTCCGTACCATGTACAGCGTGTGCAGGCACTATCAGTAGCTGATTGGCCTCCACGGGTACACTTCTACGAATGGTTCATCCAACAATGTGTCAATCCTCATTTCAGTGCAAATGTTATCTTTACGGATGAGGCTTCATTCCAACGTGATCAAATTGTAAATTTTCACAATCAACGTGTGTGGGCTGACGAGAATCCGCACGCAGTTGTGCAATCACGTCATCAACACAGATTTTCTGTGAACTTTTGGGCAGGCATTGTTGGTGATGACTTGATTGGGCCCCATGTTCTTCCACCTACACTCAATGGAGCACGTTATCATGATTTCATACGGGATACTCTACCTGTGCTGCTAGAACATGTGCCTGTACAAGTACGACACAACATGTGGTTCATGCACGATGGAGCTCCTGCACATTTCGGTCGACGTGTTCGTAGGCTTCTCAACAACGGATTCGGTGACCGATGGATTGGTAGATGCGAACCAATTCCATGACCTCCACGCTCTCCTGACCTCAACCCTCTTCACTTTCATTTATGGGGGCATTTTAAAGCTCTTGTCTACGCAACCCCGGTACCAAATGTAGAGACTCTTCGTGCTCGTATTGTGGACGGCTGTGATATAATACGCCATTCTCCAGGGCTGCATCAAGGATTCCATGCGACGGAGGGTGGATGCATGTATCCTCGCTAACGGAGGACATTTTGAACATTTCCTGTAACAAAGTGTTTGAAGTCTCATATCTATAAATATTATTATTGTTTCATGTTTGTAACTCTCTGTCGCCATCACATTTCACAAGAATGGGGTTGGGTTGGGTTGTTTGGGGAAGGAGACCAGACAGTGAGGTCATCGGTCTCATCGGATTAGGGAAGGACGGGGAAGGAAGTCGGCCGTGCACTAAGGAACCATCCCGGCATTTGCATGGAGCGTTTTAGGGAAATCACGGAAAACCTAAAACAGGGTGGCCGGACGCGGGATTGAACCGTCGTCCTCCCGAATGCGAGTCCAGTGTCTAACCACTGTGCCACCTCGCTCGTTAGCTCACAAGAATGTAATTGAGTTGTGGAGTAGTAGTTGGTGTGGTGTCCTAGAGGAGGTTTTAGAATGTACACCACATACTCTCGTTGTTATGTCACCTCACAGTGCAACAAATATATCTTGTTTTAAAATACAGTATGCCTGCGAAACACTGTTTTATATGATACCAAGGAGTACTAACATTTAAAGTATGAAAATATTCTGAAATTATATTTTCCGAGTTTCACCATTTAAGAAAAGCAGGATTCTTCTGTTGTTTCCAATTTCTGTCTGTGTGGGCACGAAGAAGTAAGGAACACAGACGATTTGTACTCTACAGAAATGTAAAAACTGTATTTTTATATATTTACAAATTGCCCATTTGGAGACTGTTTTAGTACAACATAAATTTTTGATCACTGCTTTTCATCAGCCACAGTGGGAGTTGTGTTTCAGATGGACAAGACACGAAATTACACCTTTGACCCTGACAAGTCGTTGTAACTGAAAGCGTTGGTCAGACTATTTAGTTCCGTGGACCTGCTGGACTTGAGACAGGGTTTGCTATCTGAATGTGGAAAGCAATTGAGCCACCCATGAACAGGCTGACCAGTCGGCCAACCCCCCTGCCGAGCAGCTTGCCCACCCGTCTCAGCGTGTGTGATCACAATGCGGCTTGTAAGGCACCCTGCCGGTCACCTGGCAGTTTTCACCATGCCAAAACAGAAAGGAAAAGGACGAAATGTGAGGTGGCAGGCAGAGGTCGGGGCTAGCAGATAGTGGTTCATCTGCAGAGCCCAACACTCAACCCGACCACTATGAAATCGTGCACCACAAAGGCAAATGTGTCGGAGCAGGTCAGCTCCATAGAAGGGTTTGGCCGGTTGGTGATTGGTGGGCTTAAGGTTGACCGAGGGCGGGACAGCGTTGTGCGTAGGAGTTGGGGTCGCTTTTTAATGTTTTCTGACTTATTTTGGAGATTAGTATCGGCAGGCCACTGGATATAAAATCTAGCCTCATACCGGTTCTCTCTGTATTTCTTGAACGCAGTTGTTAGGCTGTGAATACTGTGGAAGGGGGGGAGGGACGGGGACGGGAAGTGGAAATGTGTGGTTGGTATAAAGATGTGTGGCGCCAGATCACAGCGTTGAAATGAATGCTTTTGGTAGCAAGGAAGAACTACATGTTGTCATTGTAGGCGGGAAAAGACGCGCTGCTTTTGGCTTAGCAGGATTTTCTGTTGGAGAAAATCGTCGTGATTGGGACGCTGTGGTTCGCAGTTTTGTGATGAGTGGCTGTCACCATTTGGCGCCAAGAAATACGACGTAAGTGAGCCCTGTAAGAGAAGGCCTCGGCGGTAGGGGGCAAGAGTGCCCTGTTCGACTTATCGGGAAAGCGCGAGTGTGTCCATGTCGACTGGGCGTAGCAGTGCAGTAGAGCTTGTCACATTTCGGAGTTCCACATTGGCGCTGAAGACTCTGAGGAAGGGGCGTGCACGTCTGCAGCGCACAGCTCAGCGCAGGCCAGTTATACTTACGGTTATCATAATTCGCAGCACTGGAAGAGTACTTCAATTTGAATTCACATTGGTGAAATCAGGAAGCTAGCCTGTCTCTTTTGCACTGGTACGAATGTGTGAACTTTTGGGTTTCAGTCATCAACTTCCGGGCACAGCTCCGATGGAGGATTACGGGATTATGTAGTTGTCAGTTATCATTAACATCGAGGGAGAGTAAATTCTGAAGAGGGCAAGAAGTAATATAGCCGACAGGAGGGTAACACTGTTTTCCATTTAATCTTCAAGCAAATTTGGATGGATATAATTGTCACAGGTTTTTGATTATTCGAGTTCTATGTTGATCCCATAATTGTTTGTATGAATATTGTATTGAATGTAATCATTGTTTCTGCTCGACCCCTTCTCTTACTTTAAGTTGCAGACTGTGTCGAGGAAGATATTAGCAATCAGGTCGAAATCCTAACCAAAATATTAATTTAGCCAGCTAGCGTTAGTTAGAGTGAGACATTTGCAATTTTCCGTTTTAAGAGCTATGTCTAGAACTGTAATTTTCACGTTATCCATTTAACTTCGTGCACAAACATTTAGAGACTGGTTTTGAAGGGGGTGATATGCCCACAATTAGTTTTTGAGGGTTAAAGAAAATTCTACGTTGCGATGTTTTGCAAGCTTATGTTACAAGTGCACTCAGTCAACCAGACTCTTGCCCTTGCAAGTACTGAAACGATTAATGCTTCTCTTAAGAAATACTTTGTCCTCTGTGAAATTACCTTTCAATTTGGTTACATTTAAGCTGCGGTTGCTTATTTCGTTGAGACTCGTAATTCAACCCGCAGTGGAAACGTCAAGGAATAGTGAAGCTTATGGTTTTGCAAAGTAGGATTCAAAAGTAGTTGAGGGGAAACTTAGTTCACTACATTGATGATCGCTACATTGACTATCCTGAGTTCAGTGTTTTAAGTACTGTAGTAACTCGTGGCGTAATTACCTATATTATTTATAGAATACATAATAAACACAAGAAATATTTTTATCGTTACCGCACCAATCGAAGTCCTTCACTGACGAATTAGACAGTTGAAGGCTTGCAAATGAAGTGTTCCCCCATAGCGCATACATGGAATAGTTTACGCGCAGACAACTAATGGTGACGGAGCGTTTCCGCGAATACTCCACAGCCATGAAAGTACTTGTCTTCCATCGACCTCATTTCCGAGCTCCAGTACGCGTTCGACTGTACCCTATTCATTCCTGTGAGCAGCACAACGATGCCGATTTGTCGTCGAGTAGTGTGGATCCTTATGGTACCCATCGTTTTGTGTAGTGTTCTTCGCAAAATGATTACAGCTCCTGCCATGTCTAAAGATCGTGCTATATTGCTAAAATGTGTTTAACTCAATTACTTGTCAGTGCCTTTCGTCAATTTAACTCGCATACTTTTTGCATCTTCATTGGCTATCAAGCTAAAATTATCAGTTTATGGAAGTATATACTTACATTAATGGCCTTTCTACTCCTATAATCAACAACACTGTATATCGTTTACAGCAATAAATATACTAACTTCAGAAGTATTCGTAAGTAGTTTCTTTTTAAAATACACGTTCACATCAATTACTGTTCCGTTAAAAATGAGAAATACAGAACACGTCTAAAAAGCCCTTGTCTGGTTACACGTACTACAGACCTTATTCTTAAGGAGAAGGAAAATCTTTCTGTCGCGAAGGATGTTCATTTCACGCTGAACCTCATGTCAAGCTGTCAAGTGGACGAAAATCAGCATATTATAAAAGGTCATAACTCAACTATTTAAAGAACATAACGCTCCTGTATTTTAGTTATGACAAACCCTTTATGATGTACTGATTCTTAACCCCTTGAAAACTTTGCTCCAGGTTCGACTTAAAATTTGTTGTTGTTGTGAAACATGTTCATTTTAAGATCTGAAGACGACTACAACGTCTTTCGATACCGACTGTCTTAAATAAAGAAATATTTTATGTGATCTAGGCTGCGGAATGTTTTCGTCGTGCGAAACATGTCGCTTCTTCAGTATACTCAAAAAGAAAAAACTCAGTCGAGTGCACTACTGTTGTGCGTGTAACAGTGAACAAGTAACATAATTTTAAAGGTTAGCATCCGACTGTAATTTTGTGAGGCATGTGAAGCACAATAAAGGTTTACCTCAGCTGGCAGCAACAATGTCAAAACTGCACTTCCGTTTTAGTTCTGTCTCTACCCTTTCATTTGTATGATACAAAACTCATTCATCCTTCGTCTACCTGAATCTGAGCCAGTACTTAAAACCCAATGCTCATTTTCCATTTTCTGTTCCTGTTTAGACGTTTTTCAGCCGAAATGTCACACCAGTATAAATGTGTCTCACGTCAGTACAGGCACAAATCACACCAACAGAGGTGTTACGAAGTAGTGTGTTACCTTGTTCGAGCCTGCCGCGAATTTGATATATTTCTCAGTCGAAGTAGCAGGCACAGCCTCGGCTTAAGATGAAGAGTGAGTTCTTAGAAAGAGTAAGGAGATCGACGTAGTGCGCTCAATGTCAAGAAACTATTTGATGGAAACTTTACAACTAAATTGTTCATGTTGTATTATACTTGTGAGCCATAAATTGGGATGAGAATTGCTTCTTCTATTGACGAGAGAAATTAAATTGCCTTTTCATATATTTATTCTCTCCCCTTTAAACTGAGATGTATTTGTGAAAAAGAATACAAAAGTAACGTCAGTAGGATTTTTTTATTCCAACAAAAATGTAACCAGGAATGAACGTTGTTTATTAGTAGATACACATTGTGTAACACTTTCTGACCAATTATAGAGGAAACATTTGCTCTTATTTGCTGTGGTATCACCACCAGCGACCACACTTGCTAGGTGGTAGCCTTTAAACCGGCCGCGGTCCCTTTAGTATACGTCGGACCCGCGCGTCGCCACTATCAGTGATTGCAGACCGAGCGCCGCCACACGGCAGGTCTAGTCTAGAGAGACACCCTAGCACTCGCCCCAGTTGTACAGCCGACTTTGCTAGCGATGGTTCACTGACTAAAGACGCTCTCATTTGCAGAGACGACAGTTTAGCATAGCCTTCAGCTACGTCATTTTCTACGACCTAGCAAGGCGCCATATTCAGTTACTACGAATGTATTCTGAACAGATAAAATTGTGAATGATGTACCGTCAAGAGCGACGTTCATTATTAATGGATTAAAGCTAAGTATCAAACTGATTACGTCCGCTTTATGAATTCTACTTCCTTGCCATGTTCCAGACCTCACGTCAGTATAGTTCCCCCCTCCTCACGCCAGCCTGCGTGAGTTAAAACGCGTGCATTTCGGCCTCCACTAGTAACACGATGTTGGCTCTTCTGCCAACACAACATTTGCAGCCTTCTGCCACTGAGCCAAGCTAACCTCCTGGCGTATGTTTTACGTGGTAGCTGGTGTTGAAGTCAGGTACCGAGATCCTCGTCACATTTATAGTTCGTTCTATCGTACTCAGGTAAAATTGCCTTCCTATTCATATCTCTAGTAGCCCCACTTATTGATAACAAATCCTCAAAACGCGCCGGATGAGGGGAATGAATCAACTAATATTGGGATCACCTCATCATTGAATTTAGTTCCAAATAAAGAAATGCAAAAGTTAGGCATCGTGGTAATTATGTAGAATAGCCTAGTGGAAATATATAGACCGAAATGGTCGCTTAATACTTTCGGTCTTTTTGCCAGAAGAAAAATTACACTAAGGAGAACAGCAGATTTCGATGCAGTCTGTGTCATGTATCGCCCTTTGTTAACAAATTCTAATCGCTCATAAAGTGTAATATATTTGCTTTACAAGGTATATGTCATGCGAGGCAAACGATGGTTTACATTCGAGTATTTTGGGGATTGCAACTAACATACGCTATGTGATCTAAAGTATCCGGGAACCCCCCAAAACATACACTTTTCATATTAGGTGTATTATGCTGCCACCTTCTGCCAGGTACTCCATATCAGCGACCTCAGTAGTCATTAGACATCGTGAGAGAGCAGAATGGAGCGCTCCGCGGAACTCACGGACTTCGAACGTGGTCAGGTGATTGAGTTTCTCCTAAACATTCATAGGTCCACTGTTTTCGATGTGATAGTGAAGTGGAAACGTGAAGGGACACGTACAACACAAAAGTGTACAGCCCTAACTCGTCTGTTGACTGACAGAGACCGCTGACTGTTGAAGAGGATTGTAACATGTAATAGGCAGACATTTATCCAGACCACCACACAGGAATTCCAAACTGCACCAGTATCCACTGAACTACTATGACAGTTAAGCTGGAGGTGAGAAAACTTGGATTCCATGGTCGAGCGGCTGCTCTTAAGCGACACATCACACCGGTAAATAACAAACGACACCTCGCTTCGTATAAGGGGCGTAAACATTGGACGATTGAACAGTGGAAAAACGTTGTATGGAGTGAATAATCACGGTACAAAATGTTGCTGTCCGATGGCAGGGTGTGGATATGGTGAATGCCCGGGTAATTTCATTTGCCAGCGTGTATAGTGCCAACAGTAAAATTGGGAGGCGGTGGTATTATGATACAGTCGTTTTTTTTCATGGATGGGGCTTGAACCCATCGAACATTTGCGTGGCACTGTCACAGCACAGGCCTACAATGATGTTTTAACTTGCTTCCCACTGCTGAAGACCAATTCGAGGATGGTGACTGCATCTCCCAGCACAATGCAGCAGCTGTTCATAATGCACGGCCTGTGGCCGAGTGGTTACACGTCAATAACATTTCTCTAGTGCACTTCGTTACACGAATTCTATAGAACACCTTTGGGTTGTTTTTAGACGCCAACTTCGTGCCAGGCCTCACCGGCCGACATCGATACATCTCCTCAGTGCAGCACGCCGTGAAAAATGGGCTGCCATTCCCCAAGAAACCTTCCAGCACCTGACTGAACGTATGCCTGCAAGTGTGGAAGCTGTCATGAAGGCTAAGCGTGGGCCAACACCATATTGAATTCCAGGATTACCGATGGAGGGCGCCACGAACATGAAAGCCATTTTCAGCCACGTGTCCGGCTACTTTTGATCACATAGTGTATGTACGTTGAATATGTCAATGCGACAGTGCTGTTGAGGTAGCGACTTTGGCCAGTATCGTAACGCCGTGAATCAGGGGTTAAAAATCAGCCATTGCTTCACTTTAGAATAAAATTTATTATCAGTGACAGCTGAAGGTCTCCGGTACAATAAATCGCTCTCGTGTTGCCAACAGCCATGTAGAAGAGGGCAGAGGAACAGACAGAAATTCGGAGGATCCCCTTGCGGTTGGGGAGCGTAATTGGCCCTAAAACGTGGAAGAATCAACAGTTACCAGCGGCATTAGGTTAGAGAAGGCAATGGTGAACACTGAATTAGGGAAACACAACGTGTATCGACAGGACATACGACCTGTAAAAGCTTTCGGACTATCCCTCCATCGAATCTCCTGGAGGAAACTGCTTAGAGGGCGGTGCTCATACGAAAAAGGTTGAATACGCAAGGATTCCGTAACGTTCTACGAATCGGAGGGAGGAATGTCAGAAGTCTGAACGTCATAGGGAAGTTACAAAATACAGAAAGGGAAATGGAAAGCCGGAATCTAGATATAGTGGAGGTCAGTGATTCGGTACGGAGAAAAGTTTACGATACCTGGCCAGACGAATATGGGGTAATATCTATAAAAGGGAAAATGATAGAATGGTCTCACATTTCTTCATGCATAGGAAGATAGGACAGAAAGTGGGATACCGTGAACAGGTCGATGATGGGATTAATGTTATCAGCGTTGCCGCGCGGTCTTGTTCGCTGGGCGCCTTGCCACAGTTCGTGCGGTTCCCGACGTCGGAGGTTCGAGTCCTCCCTCGGGCATGAGTATGTGTGCTGTCTTTAGTGTAAGTTAAATTAAGTATTGTGTAAGCCTAGGGACCGATGAGCTCAGAAGTTTGTTCCCATAGGAACGTACCACAAATTTACAAAAAAGAAAAAATGAATCATCAATGTTTACAGCGAAACAACAACGATTAATGCAGCATGGAGATGTGATTCTCTAAGTCACCGGGGATTGTAATACTGTAGTATCGGAGCAATAAAATATGTAGTAATGGTAACAGGAAAGGGAGAAGAGAAAGACTATTTGAGTTTTGTAGTAAATTTCAACTAGTAATAGTAATTACACTGTTGACCAAATGATGTCATCAGTTCTGACTGCAGCAGACACAGGATCGTTGCATTTGGAGATATACTTGGAAACGACCTTGACGAAGGGAAAGATTCCATTTGGTTATGGTCAAGCAGATAATCCAGATCAGATATTGGATTGTAAAGGGTGTCCAGGAGTGGATATGGACACCAATAATAATTAACATTTATGAAGAGTGAGAATCATGCGAAAGTAGCAGTGTTGTATGAAGCAGTTTACTGAAGTACTGAGGAATAATGAGGTGCGTCTAGACTAGTGTACAGGATGGTTATAATTAAATTTTTGCTACTTGAGTCAGAGTATTCGGAAAACTATTTACCGTATCGGTACCCAACTTTATAGGAATGATGTTGAGACTCTGCCCTGCAGGATTTGAAAAAGAAAATGGCTCTGAGCTCTATGGGAGTTAACATCTGTGGTCATCACTCCCCTAGACTTAGAACTACTTAAACCTAACTAACCTAAGGACATCACACACATCCATGCCCGAAGCACGATTAGAACCTGCGGCCGTAGCAGCAGCGTGGTTCCGGAATGAAGCGCCTAGAACCGCCCGGCCACAACAGCCGGCTGCAAGATTTGAGTTATTAGTAATGTTAGTGTCATGACTTGCCGTTAGGCGCCGGTTCATAAAGGTACCACGACGTAGGGCCGAAACACAAGCATCAGTGTGCATAACATTTGCAGACAGTCTGCTTGGACCTGGCCAAGGCGAGCAGGGCTCTACTCGAAAACTGTTTCGTCAAAATAACAGCCGTTGCTCTTCATGAGTATCGACACATTAAACAGATACGGAGATGTCCTCTACCGGCCTTGAAGAACGTGATTCGGAAGTTTAATTCACCTGGCGATTTGAAAATTGCTCCTGTGTGAGGCTGACGGCCAAAAGCGCAACAGAATGTTCAAGAAATTATTGTTCCCACGGAAGAGGAGTCTGGACGCTGTGTGCTCTCTTCAAGTAGTCCAAGACCCCTGTCACGATAAAAACACATTCCAGGGTCCACCGTTGTTTCGTGCAGCAGTTGCTAGTGCGGTACCTGGCTGTGGTGGATGCAGATTATCATCACTCTGACCAACGTGGGCGCCTGGCTGTGGTGCATGCAGATTATCATCACTCTGAGCAACGTTTTTAACCTGGGACTTAAATATGGTACGCTAAACAAGGTGCACAGCTAACAAATGTTACCCTCTCATATACGGAAGTTGAATTGTGTTTCCTTCAGTGGTCTAGCCGCTATTTATCTTCCACATATCCTCACAAATGTTTACAGAAAGTTTTCTTGTCCTACGAGCACTGGTTTTCCAGGTGCCCTCTTACAACAAACGGTAGTTTTATTATAGCCAACATGTAGATACTATGCTGTTCGCATGCACTTATACTCTCCATGTTTGTATCAGCCCGTAAAAGAATGTTAACATAACCGGCACTTTCAAATTTTTCCTATAAGGTTACACAAACAAACTAGACCTCTTAAATCATCATATTGGTACAGCTCGTCAACCTGATGCTGCTCTAGCGAACAAAACTGGTAGTGAGACAATAAATGTGTATTATACAGCTGTATGGGCTATTAATGATCATTAGTGTGTTATCACTGGTATATGTATTCACATAAAGATACGACGACAGAGGTTTTACGTTGGTTTCGATAATGAAACTTTAGTGATACAGATAATACGTTATAATCAATGTACTAAGGGCCTTCAATAAGTAATGCGACACATTTTTTTCAATACATAACATTGTTCCTCGCGCTTTTGGCTCCAAAACCCTATTTTTCAACATAATCTCCGTTCAGTGCAAAGGCCTTGCACCATGTAATTTTGAGGGCCCGTATGACTGCTAAATCCACGTACTGCTTCCCGCTGAGTGCATCCTTAATCGGGTCAAACAAATGGAAGTCGGAAAGTACGAGAAGCAAGCTGCAGCTAGATGAGAAGGGATAGTCCAATGGAGATTTCTGAGCTCCTCTCGGGTGCGGAGACTAGAATGCCTTGCGTTGTCGTGGAGAACGTGAGCATTGCGCTCTCATTTAAGTATATGGCCGAAAGGGTCAGCCAACAGGAATTGTGGAACGAACCCTGTCGTCCAGGACCGCATGCCACAAAGGGCGCAGATTCACCACGAGATGGGGAAACTAACAGGCGTCTAATGTCTATTTTGGCCTAAGCGCTGTAGTGTGCGAGTGAGAGAGACGAGAACCTACGTCATATGGAAATCCAGTAGAAAGCTTTTGTGGCCAAGGAGACGTAGCAGTGTTAAATATGGCGGACCTAAGATCGGCCATAAAGGGAAACATTTATGAAAACTATTTAATTCTGCAGTAGTGCAGGGAATGAAGCCACAGTAATTTTAATCTACCATACTCCATAAATTGTCATGATGAGCCCAATAAAACGTGAATATTGATCATATCTATAATAGTTTAGGATTTACTGTTAAAGTGAAATTAACAAGTTTTGTAACAAAGACCTGAATGCTGAAGTCTGAACGCTTTGGTCGACCTTAACGATCGATATTTCATATAGAAGCGCATCATTAAAATGACAAACGTTGTAAATAGCAACTCTGTAACTTTATTTGTTTAAAATATATAGTAAATTTTAATTATAAGTATTTTCAGTTAAGCATCAGATCATCATTTCCTCCACACAAAACACATTGAACGATGACTGCATGACTCTTTAGGTAAAAGAACATTTGTTGAAAAGTTTAGTGTATAGTAGTTACTTTTGTTCCTTATTTATTTATCAGAAAGCACATGGGTGCGAGGCTACTGGCCGCGACATTCAAAGTAAAGAAGGAAAATATATTGGTTTTATGTAAAAGAATTTAATTTTTATAATGTAATGGACATTATTGTTACTTCATTTAGAACGTGAAAGTGGTTAGGCTTTAGATTATTTAAATATGTTAAAATGTCAAGTAATATGGAGTGAGCTGTAGCCAATCAGATGAACGGCTTCAGGAAAGAGAACTGCGCTAGTCAGTTGAGCAACAGTGTTCGGCACGCGGGCGACGGGGCCGGAGACGAGCAGAGGGACAACTCTGATCTAGGCAACGAAGAGTGCAATTCCGCTGGAGACACCAAAGGGTACAGTTCGGATTGAGAAAAACAACTTAGAAAATTTCGCATTATATGGTATCTCGGGACGTAGTCTCTGAGCGGTGAGCAGCCGCGCACCTGGTGTGAACTCTTAACTTTTCGCATGATTAACGAAGTGGAGTATCGAACTTGTAATTCGCGATGAGATTGTGAATGATCGAACTGTGTCAAATGTATACGCGCTCAAGTGTAATAGTAATCCTAAATATGGCTGCTTTCGCTATTAGATTGCTGCCGGCCAGTGTGGCCGAGCGGTTCTAGGCGCTTCAGTGTAGAACTGCGCGACTGCTACGGTCGCAGGTTCGAATCCTGCCTCGAGCATGGATGTGTGTGATGTACTTAGGTTAGTTAGGTTTAATTAGTTCTAAGTTCTAGGGGAGTGATGACCTCATATGTTAAGTCCCATAGCGCTCAGAGCCATTTGAACCATTAGATTGCTCCCGGAATAAACATTCTTCTAACCAAATGGCAACTGTGTGGCCTACATCATTCATAGGTCTTTAATTTAGTTCCCGATATTATTATTACTGTTATTATATGTTAACTTTGTATTTCGCAAACTTGCCACCAGCCAGACAATTTAACCAAAGGGTCACAAGTGTCTAATTTAGGGCGTGTAATGCGAGACGTGCGGTTCAACCGCTACACAGGTTTGAGCCAAGACATTTCGACGAAGAGGAATCGCATGTGAGACCGAACATCTTTGGAATGTCAGCTCGCAAGAAGAAGGACTTTGTTTGCAGTACTGTGGAGATGAAAACGCTGAAGTCGTTTCTTCAGCTTACTGAGGGTCGCACGAAACACTTCAAAGTTGATCGTTGGACGATGAGGGAGGACATCAAACAGAAAAGCCCCTTCAGAGTCCCGGAAGACGCCGCCAGGAATTTACTGATTGAGGGTGCAGCAATGAACTTTTCATCGAAGGGTGCCACGTCATGCGTTGACATTTTCTTTCCGGCTCAAAGTGGTTTGCCCATGTTTCGTCACCTGTGAAGATGTTCGTCAAAAGTTTCACTATCAGCCTCGTAACGGGCAAGCAACTCAGTGCAGACATTCCTTCGTTGCTCTTTATCACGGCCGGCCACGGCATGACAAGCTTCACGCGTGCAGCGTGTGCGGCAGTGAGCAGGCTGGCCGACGGCCGCCCTGTCTTTCGGCTTTGCTCGCTCCTTCTCGGAAGTACTAGGCACAGCGCTACATTTCATTAGAATTCCGGTAGGCAGATTTCGGTCGGCACAACTGTCTGAGTTCGGTAGAATTGTACTGTCAGCACTCTTTAACCCTCGTTAGTTGTTCGTGATACGAACGACGTTCACAGTTCGAAGGGCTATTTGCACAGAAAGAGGCAGTCCTGGAGATCTGTCGATGCAGTCCTTTAAAATGAATGGGAATGACAGTAGATAGCAATGAGAATTCTCAGTTTTCATAAGCGACAGGTTCTGTATATTTGCTATGAAACGAAATTATTGTACCATGAAGAAAGAATTTAAAGATTTAGTTGACAATGAATGAGCAAAACATTACAACGCTCGACAGATGGGATTCAGTGTTCTGCACATCAAACAGCACTTCGTATTACATTTGCACGCATGCAGGACATGAAGAAATACATAGAAAGAAACAGTAAAATCTCGAAAGTAGCACTCATTATTTCATTCTCAGCTGCAAGAGTTTTAGATAGAACTGAACGAAGACTATGCAGTCTTGTTGTATTACAGTAGAGTTCATTGGTTAACTCAGTGGACATGACTGGATCGAGTTTTCGATTAAAAACTCGCAGTTGTTGAATTTATGAAGGAAAAATGAGTGGAAAAGTAGAACATCCGGAATGAAGTGCAGAATTCGCATTTTAAGTGGGCTTGACTGCACACTGTCCACAGTGCCAGGTAACGTCATTCTGATTACATTGTTTTCATCATGGCAACGACAACAGCAACCGTTACGAAATTGTCTCGCATGAAAAACAGCCCACAGTAACACTAAATTATGTTTATTTTAAACCTTGACCATAATTTATGATATAATAATATAGCCTTCTTCAGAAGTTCTAAAAATGATCGAAATAACAAGTAGGCCAGTGATATAATCTACACATAAACTTCATATTTAGGAAGTGATAACATATTACTTACATACACACTAATAAATGAAAAATGTCTTAGCGTAGGAGGACACTGTCAATCTTACATCTGTTTCCGAGCTCTTTTCGAGATATTTTGCGTTTTCAGTTGAAAGCTCCCTGTGTATGTGCAGATGTAACTGATCGATCTGCATGTAATTCCAGTTTATGACAAAACTCTTTACGTTAGAGCCGTCGAGGTAGTCTACATTGTTTTCCTCAAGTAGAGGTTCCAAGTCTCCATAATAAAGTGCTACAGTCTTTCGATCGACATTTTTTGTGATTTTTTTATAAAATCTGGAACTAAATAAGTCACAATTACGTGGCAACTTGCATGCGAAGGTCTATTAACTGGATTGCGTCTGTCCGTTATCTGACAGTTACTTCAGTGCGCCACAAAGAATTTCACACTTGGTCCTTGAGACGAAATCTTGTCCGCCACTGCTCTTCAGGCTCTTATGTTAGGCTGCGAGGAAACAAGCGGGCATATATCATTGCCTACCCAGGTTGGTGGGCGAATGTGTCAGCACTATCAACAGAGATGTCCAGATGTGCAGCGAGGTGTTTGATTGTGATCCGTCGATCACCTCTAATGAGACTGTCCACGCGTTTCCTCATTGTAGGAGAGACAGCTGTGTGCGCCGGCCAGCACGCGGAAGACGGAACAGGTTTGCGCGAGTTAGTTGCAATGAAGACAGACGCATCGCCCAACGACTCACCATGCTTTTGTTCACTGCAGAATCTCCGTGAACATTCTGCAACTGCCTTTGAACATCCACGATGCTCTGGTTTTCCGCCAAAAGAAACTCTATGGCAGTTCTCTGCTTGGAACACATCTCTGTTTCAGGCGCCATTTTGACGACTATGTATAGCGCCACTACCTATCGGGTTATCATGAAACTGTAGGGGCTGAAACGGGAATATTTCACGAAGTTTCATAACAAATTCCGCAATTTTTAAACCGAAATTGGTGGAGGCAAAAGAATGTGTTACATTACTTACTGAACACCCCTCGTAATACGAAAGCATTGTTCACAAAATAATTATTATTGACATGTGCAAAGGGAAACATTATTTTAACATACTTGGAATATTAGACGGATAATTTGTGCATGAATAAATGATTTTAATGGAATGGAATTCACAAAAAAAGAGTGCCACAGTACTCAAGAAGTGCAGACATACGACTTCAATCCCTACGACAAAGTCGTAGTACCGTTTCGAAATTTAAAAAAAGACGTGCTACGATATCTCAATAATTTTATTTTTATATGAAAACCTGTACCTTAGTCTACTTTAGTACATAATTTCCGTCAATATTAAGGAACTTGTCATAACGTTGTACCAGGTTTTGAATACCCTCCTCATAGATGTCTGCCACCTGACTTGTTAACCACTGCATCACCACTGTTTTGACTTCGTCATCGTCTTGAAGACGCTGACAGCCCAGGTGTTTCTTCAAGTGAACGAACAGATGGTAGTCACTGGGCGCAAGACGGGGCTGTACGGAGGATGATCTAGAGTTTCCCATCGAAAAGATGTGCTGAGGTCTTTGGTCTGATTCGCCACATGCGGACTGGCATTGTTTTGCAACAAAACGATGCCCTTGCTCAACTTCCATGGACTGTTGCTTTGATTCTGGTGTGACGTATACCACCCATGTTTCATCGCCCGTAACAATTTGGTTTAAGAAATCATCACCGTCGTTGTGGTACCGCTCAAGGAAAGTCAATGCACTGTCTAAACGTTTCGTTTTGTGCACATCCGTCAACATTTTCGGTACCCAACGTGCTCACAATTTTCGGTAATTCAAGTGCTCGGTCATCCCCACCTTATTGTCCACCTCCTGCACCAAACTTTGATTTACGACCGAAGGACGGCCACTCCGTTGTTCATCATGCGCATTTGTACGGCCATCTTTAAATGCTCTCACCCACTTTCTTGCCATTCCATCACTCATCTCCGTAAACCGCAGAGGTCTCACGATGAATATAGATCGCTTTGAAACGTCCCCTTAGAACAATTTATACACGACTGTGCTTAAACTGACACACAGTATTTTTTTGCGCAACGCAATCTGACTTTCAGTAATCCCTACAAGAGAATGGCCCTGACTAACATTAATCTACATGTTTCACAAATCACTTACCTCAGAAAAACTCTTCGTTACTCGAACTACTGCAATACAGCGAGCACCACTACTGCCAGCTAACTAAAAGATTCAAACTACGGAAGTCACTAACTACTGATAGGCAAAGTTAGCAAATGAAAGATTTTAATAGAGAACAAACAATGTATTTACCTTAATAGTCATAATATATAAATCAGTTCATGACACCAATTCTTACAAATTTCAAAACTCCGCCATCTCTCTACCCACGTCCACCACTGCTGGCGGCTCACCTCCAACTGCGCAACGCTACGCGCTGTTAGCATCCAGCTGCCGCTGCTCAACACTACAATGGCAGACAACAATGCAAACTAGCCACAGACTGCGCACAGGACAGCCAGTAATTTTTAATACAGAGCGCTACGTGGCGCTACCAATAAGAAAATGTAAACAGCATACTTACATAGCCCCCATGCTCCCCACAAAAAAATTTACAAATTGTTTTGGGCTGTGGCCAATACAGATTTGAAAATTTTTTTCATAATTACAATAACAAAGAAACGAAATGCACACACTTATCGATACAATGTTGGTCAAAAGCTAAAATTCTCTCACAGTCCATAAAGACAGTCCTGATCGTTCATCATAGTAAAATTGCAGTGTTTTTTTCAAAGTCTGAGCAATAAAAGAAATTGCACTTGGAAGTAGTGGATTTCTAAGCAGTCTTGAAGAAGTAGTGTTGTCCTTCCAACGAAAGACACTGCTGACTCTTGACATGCAGACAGGTAATGGGCCACAGCAGAGTCAATCGAGGTTGAAGACTATCGGTAGGTAGGTCATCACAGAGCAGACCCACTGTAGTCCTGGTAGAGATTACTATTGGTGGGCCACCAGAGGTGCAGACCCACTGCAGTCCTTGTAGAAATAATGGTATTGGTGGGTCATCAAAGGTGTAGACCCACTGTAGTCCTTGTAGAGATGGCCAGCAGCCATCTGTTTGACTGTGCAGGCGCACAATCACCATTGAAGAGTCTTGCGGATAATATAACAAGTCCATAACCACCACTTGTGCACTCACAAAAATTGTTTTTGAAATGTCCTTACAACCAGCAATGCTGTTATCCAGTCCCTTACTGAATTGTTAACACATGTGCAAATACTATCAGCCCCTACTTCTCACATATTGTCCATATACTACGACCAACAGAAACGTGTGCAGTGAAATGTAACTTACAAGTTACTTAATTTGATGAACTGGTGTCAATTACAATTTTATAACATAAGAATACAATAACAAAGGTACAAAATATATCATTAAAGAACATAACAGTACAGATAACTTTTGCAGTAATACAGGCTTTACAAAAGAATCGAAATAGCAAATACATCAGTGTTACAAAATTACGACATAAGTACATACATAAAAGATCAGAATAACTTTTGAAACATCAACTTCACACATGAGCATTAAAACAAAACACAATAAATAATGTCTGAACATATTTACAAAGAAAATAACATAGTATTTGAAAAATTCTACAACATAAATCTTATTAGCTAAACACATAAAGACAGGAAAAAGACAAATACACAAGGGTACATAAACACATAGTGGGATAACACAAGGAAAGGACAGGGTTTGTTTTACTGCAGTATTTTGCAAACAAAACTTTCTTTACTTCTCGGAGATCTCCCTTCGTTCTTCATTATTTCCAAAAAGTCCTATCTATACCTGATTTCTGTACTTTTTTCGTATAACTTCTCAATGCATTTCTTCCAATCCATCGCAAATCATTCTCTTATATAGGCTACCCCCTCTTAAGCTAACTTAAATCTACTGAGCTCAGATGCTTAACTAAGGGATGAGGCAATGCAGCAGCACAAAACAATTTACACAAACAGCAATGTTAAAAAATGGAAATTGGCAAAAAAAGGCAGCAATATTACAACTAATATAAGGCAATGCGCAGCAAACAAGAAAAATAAATCAGTAATAAAATTGGCATAACCTAGTAATACAAAGTGACATTCAGTAGCACTATGAATGGCAAACAGCCGCAGCAAATGCTATAACTTATACCTAAACATGACAAAGCTCAATCAGAAAAAAATGTTACACTAAAGACAACAATGCAGATAGGGGAAATGTATATTCACATCTTAATGTCTATGTAATTAAAATGGTGCACCACTACTTATTCAATGAAATAAATTACCAAGTACTTGAAAAGAAAATTATGTATGCAGTTCCTGTGAAGGGCAATGTCTTTTTGTGCTCCCTCATTTTTTTGGAAGTATATCACGAAGTTATTCTTTACTGGGTCTGTAGGCATAAAATATTTATATTAGTACATCTATAAAATTTTACTTTAACCAATGCTGCAGGGCAGCTAGAAACTAGATATTAAACAAAATAGGCGAAGCAAGGAGTGAAACGTCGTTCGCTAGCCATATGACGTTTCATAGTGCAGTAAACAATCTTCCAACTAGCAAGACAATAGACATGGAATGTTTCTCATCATTTCATTTCAGTAAATAATCATATGTTTTCAAGTTTGAGCGTGTCGTATTTGCGACGCTTTCTACAAAGAAATGTCAATAGCGAGCATAATGGCCTCTTTCTTTTTCTTCACCTGTACCTCAGAAAGGCACACACTAATGACTTTTTCTCAAGACGGCTGGCACACGTGGCCGCTCACAACACATTACGTCACGGTCACTTACTTTTCTTACCGAAATATTTACGACAGCAGATTCCGCTACAGTGACGGTCTCATGTAAAAATATTTTCACAGGTTGAGAATTTGCGTTACAAATGTGTAGAAAACAAAATCCTATAAATCTAACAGTGTCCAAAAAATTTTCGACAACATTGTAATACATTCATGCATGTACATTTCATAATTCTTAAAGTACGATTCTTGGTTTTCAACATCCTTTTCGACGAGTCCTTAACCACTACTCATTATTCCTTACCTTATTATACATATACATATTCATAGACAGTTCTTTAATATTTCATCATAATAAATATGTAGCATAATCAAATTCCTTACATAGCATCAGCCTATTGATCATAAACATACCGCAACAGCGTAATACACGTCATCATAACATCATAAAACCTCAGCCAAATCTCAAAATCGTTGTGGCTTCCTTCAATAATTTCAATACCTAAAAAAAAAATTCTCTGCTCATTTCAAAAGTGTCATCTGCCTCAAACGTACTTTAAAAATCGTGATCCCATTTTTAGGCCTTTAACACTTATAAATCTTGTAACAGCCCTCACTTCACAGTCAGCGGGACTGACGATTATCGGAGGCATCTTAAACACTCAGTACACAACGTAAACAAGGAAGAATCAGACTGTACTAGCGTCAGTGTGTAGATTACGGTACAGACTTTCATGTAAAAATAAAATTATTGAGATACCTTAGCATGTCTTTTTTCTTAATTTCAAAACGGTAGTTACTTAAAAAACACGCCTCGTACATATCGAAAATTCATCATAAACCATATTCTTTATGAAACAAATTGGATTGTGTTCCAAATTCGATTATAAGGCGAAGAGCTGCGTAAGCATGTGTCTAGTTGTGACTCTTCAGGCTGTCCCGGCGGATATGTTGTAAATAGTCTTGATGGATGTGCAGCTGGATGACATTGTGCAAATCCCACATTATTTCCTCGGAGCAACTGTCCGACATCATCAGGTGGTTGAATCTCGTTAGTGGCTAGATACGACTGACAAGATCCGCATATCGACGCCGCTGTATATAGACCACGCGCGTGAAGATTGCTCAGGCGCGGGAACCACGCATGCGCAAAAATTTGCAGCTACACTCCTGGAAATTGAAATAAGAACACTGTGAATTCATTGTCCCAGGAAGGGGAAACTTTATTGACACATTCCTGGGGTCCGATACATCACATGATCACACTGGCAGAACCACAGGCACATAGACACAGGCAACAGAGCATGCACAATGTCGGCACTAGTACAGTGTATATCCACCTTTCGCAGCAATGCAGGCTGCTATTCTCCCATGGAGACGATCGTAGAGATGCTGGATGTAGTCCTGTGGAACGGCTTGCCATGCCATTTCCACCTGGCGCCTCAGTTGGACCAGCGTTCGTGCTGGACGTGCAGACAGCGTGAGACGACGCTTCATCCAGTCCCAAACAAGCTCAATGGGGGACAGATCCGGAGATATTGCTGGCCAGGGTAGTGGACTTACACCTTATAGAGCACGTTGGGTGGCACGAGATACATGCGGACGTGCATTGTCCTGTTGGAACAGCAAGTTCCCTTGCCGATCTAGGAATGGTAGAACGATGGGTTCGATGACGGTTTGGATGTACCGTCTACTATTCAGTGTCCCCTCGACGATCACCAGAGGTGTACGGCCAGTGTAGGAGATCGCTCCCCACACCATGATGCCGGGTGTTGGCCCTGTGTGCCTCGGTCGTGTGCAGTCCTGATTGTGGCGCTCACCTGAACGACGCCAAACACGCATACGACCATCATTGGCACCAAGGCAGAAGCGACTCTCATGGCTGAAGACGACACGTCTCCATTCGTCCCTCCATACACGCCTGTCGCGAAACCACTGGAGGTGGGCTGCACAATGTTGGGGCGTGAGCGGAAGACGGCCTAACGGTGTGCGGGACCGTGGCCCAGCTTCATGGAGACGGTTGCGAATGGTCCTCGCCGTTACCCCAGGAGCAACAGTGTCCCTAATTTGCTGGGAAGTGGCGGTGCTGTCCCCTACGGCACTGCGTAGGATCCTACGGTCTTGGCGTGCATCCGTGCGTCGCTGCGGTCCGGTCCCAGGTCGACGGGCACGTGCACCTTCCGCCGATCACTGGCGACAACATCGATGTACTGTGGATACCTCACGACCCACGTGTTGAGCAATTCGGCGGTACGTCCACCCGGCCTCCCGCATGCCCACTATACGCCCTCGCTCAAAGTCCGTCAACTGTACATACGGTTCACGTCCACGCTGTCGCGGCATGCTACCAGTGTTAAAGACTGCGATGGAGCTCCGTATGCCACGGCAAACTGGCTGACACTGTCGGCGGCGGTGCACAAATGCTGCGCAGCTAGCGCCATTCGACGGCCAACACCGCGGTTCGTGGTGTGTCCGCTGTGCCGTGCGTGTGATCATTGCTTGTACAGCCCTCTCGCAGTGTCCGGAGCAAGTATGGTGGGTGTGACACACCGGTGTCGATGTGTTCTTTTTTCCATTTCCAGGAGTGTAGATGGCGCCAAACTCAAACGCCCTCTGCCGGGAAACGCAGAGTGGCCGTTCTGCGCGTGCGCTGACCCTGTGTTTACTAACATGCCGCCAAAGTTATGACGGGTCTATTATCGAAAGCTCTTTGCTTTCTCGTCGTGATTTAACAGCAGCCAATGCAGGTCTCCAGGCTGTACTCAACTGAAATCCCGCATCCCTGTTGATAAGGTTATCAGCTGTACGGATATGTATTGCTTCCTTAATGAAGCAATCCCAGAAAGAGGATGCTGGGGATAAAACATCCGTCTTTTCATAAATAATTTGATGTCCTGTGTTCAGACAGTGTTCTGCAATTGCCGACATCTCCTGTTGGCGTAGGCGTGTATGACGCTGATGTTCATCACAACGTTCTTGTACTGTGCGACATGTCTGACCTATATATGTCGCCCAACACTGACAAGGAATCTTGTACACACCACTTTTCCTCAGACCGAGATCATCCTTAACCGAACCTAACAGGTTCCTCAGTTTTGCAGAATGTCGGAAAACACACTTGATGTCATATCTTTCGAGGACATGGCACAAAAGAACGGCAAGAAGGCCAAGGCGGTGGGTGTCTTCGTATCTTATATTCTGCTCCATAGATTGAACTCGCTTACGCCTGAATGCATTACGTATCTGTCTCTCAGAATAACCGTTTTGACGGAAGACTGTCTTCAAATGTTGCATCTCACTCGGCAGGCTTTCAGAGTCAAATACCACACGAGTTCTGTGAACTAGCGTACGTAATGCACTACCGCGTTGTGATGAATGATGGCAGCTTGTGGCCTGCAAATATACAGGGTGTTACAAAAAGGTGCGGCCAAACATTCAGGCAACATTCCTCACACACAAATAAAGAAAACATGTTATGTGGACATGTGTACGGAAACGCTTAATTTCCATGTTAGAGCTCATTTTAGTTCTTCCACCTAAGCTCAATGGAGCACGTTATCATGATTTCATACGGGATACTCTACCCGTGCTGCTAGAACATGTGCCTTTACAAGTACGACACATGTGGTTCATGCACGGTGGAGCTCCTGCACATTTCAGTCGAAGTGTTCATACGCTTCTCGACAACAGATTCGGTGACCGATGGATTGGTAGAGGCGGACCAATTCCATGGCCTCCACGCTCTCCTGAACTCAACCCTCTTGACTTTCATGTATGGGGGCATTTGAAAGCTCTTGTCTACGCAACCCTGCAACCAAATGTAGAGACTCTTTGTGCTCGTATTGTGGACGGTTGTGATACAATAAGCCATTCTCCAGGGCTGCATCAGCGCAATTGGGATTCCGTGCGACGGAGGGTGGATGCATGTATCCTCGCTAACGGAGGACATTTTGGACATTTCCTGTAACAAAGAGTTTGAAGTCATCCTGGTACGTTCTGTTGCTCTGTGTTTCCATTCCATGATTAATGTGACTTGAAAAGAAGTAATAAAATGAGCTCTAACATGGAAAGTAAGCGTTTCCGGACACATGTCCACATAACAAATTTTCTTTCTTTGTGTGTGAGGAATGTTTCCTGAAAGTTTGGCCGTACGTTTTTGTAACACCCTGTAGATCTGTATGCGTTGGCTTGCGGTATACGCTGTGTCCCAAGGTTCCATCTGCCTTCTTCGTACCAAAACATCAAGAAAAGGTTAAGTGCCATCTTTTTCCACTTCGATAGTGAAGTTAATATTCGGATGGAGCGAATATAAATGTTGAAGAAACGTAGGTAGAGTATCCAGTCCGTGTTGCCACACCAAAAACGTATCGTCAACATACCCCAAAAAGCAAGAGGGTTTGAGAGTGGCTGACTGCAGTGCTGTATCTTCAAAGTCCTCCATAAAATAATAGGCCACCAAATGAGAAAGAGGGCTCCCCATGGCGACACCGTGTCTAGTTGTCAGAATTTCACGAAATTGGTAACGCGGTTGTGGGGGATAGCAGATTGTTTGACGAAGGGTATACTTGCGTGTTCCTGCTAAGTTGAAATCGTATTCAGATGGCGTGTCAACGGACAGCGGCTGCTACGAGGTCCACCTAGCACGCGCTGTGTCCCCTGGGGCAGATCGTAAAGAGCCAGCGGCAGCGAGGGATGAGCCCTGCGCGCGCGGGCAGCGTGGGCGGGTCGCCTGCCTGCCCGCCCGCCTGGTTGCCTGCCACACGGGGCACAGCCGCCCACGCGCTGTCACGACGCCGCCGCCGCTCTTGCATTACGGCTGCGTGAGATCGAAGTGAGGCCCACGGCGCCGACAGCGGAGATGTCGGCTCGCAGCCGATCACGATGCGCCTCCCGGCGTGGGCCTGGTTACCGACACTGGCCGATCTTTTTGTGAGGGCGGAGCACGTATCCCATTCCCAGAGGGACCAAATGACATGCTGCCATCTGCACAGGCGGTCAACTGCAGGCACCCCTTTTTCGGATTTGTCAGAATACACCCGACCTTTGACAATACAATTTTTTGTATGCTAGCCTCCAATAAAAAAGGGCATCACTTTGAAATTCCCATTTTTTAATTGTACTATTCGACGTGGCGTCGAGTTTCAGGAACGCTTCTACATTACGAAGCTACGTCAATACTGCTCAACCCAACTTGCAAATTTAATAACACAACGTGGGGATCCAGGCAGAAACCACTGAGCATGTAGGTAAGACGCAGTCAATACCTTCGCTGCGCAGTGCCGTTGGTACTGTTACCGGCGACTGTGCAGCTAAGTTATTGAACGCAGTTTTCCGAAATTCCTTCACCAGGGAAGACGAATGGAATATCCCAAAATTTGAAACGAACACAACTCAAATCGCTTGATACGGGCAAGTCTTCAGGTCCAGATTGTATACCGATTAGGTTCCTTTCAGACTACCCTCATACAAAGCTCCCCACTTAGCAATCGTATACAACCGCTCGCACACCGATAGATCTTCACCTACAGATTGGAAAATTACGGAGGTCCTACCAGTGTTTCAGAAAGGTTGTATGAGTAATCCATCGAACTACAGATCTATATCATTGACGTCGGTTTGCAGTAGGGTTTTGGAGCATATACTGTATTCAAACATTATGAATCACCTCGAAGTGAACGATCTATTGATACGCAACCAGCCTGGTTTCAGAAAACATCGTTCTTGTGCAACGCAGCTAGCTCTTTATTCGCACGAAGTAATGGCCGCTATCGATAGGGGATCTCAAGTTGATTCGTATTTCTAGATTTCCGGAAATCCTTTGACACCGTTCCTCACAAGCCACTTCTAATCAAGCTGAGGGCCTATGGGGTATCGTCTCAGTTGTGCGACTGGAATCGTGATTTCCTGTCAGGAAGGTCGCAGTTCGTAGTAATAGACGGCAGATCATCGAGTAAAACTGAAGTGGTATCAGGTGTTCCCCAGGGAAGCGTCCTGGGACCTCTGCTGTTCGTGCTCTATATAAATGACCTGGGTGACAATCTGAGCAGTTCTCTTAGGTTGTTCGCAGATGATGCTGTAATTTACCGTCTGGTAAGGTCATCCGAAGATCAGTATCAGTTGCAAAGCGATTTAGAAAAGATTGCTGTATGGTGTGGCAGGTGGCAGTTGACGCTACATAACGGAAAGTGTAAGGTGATCCACATGAGTTCCAAAAGAAATCCGTTGGAATTCGATTACTCGATAAATAGTACAATTCTCAAGGCTGTCAATTCAACTAAGTACCTGGGTGTTAAAATTACGAACAACTTCATTTGGAAAGACCACATAGATCATATAGATTCCTACATAGGTAGGAATGATCATCAACATAAAATAAGAGAAATCAGAGCTCGAACAGAAAGGTTTAGGTGTTCGTTTTTCCCGCGCACTGTTCGGCAGTGGAATGGTCGAGAGATAGTCTGATTGTGGTTCGATGTACCCTCTGCCAAGCACTTAAATGTGAATTGCAGAGTAATCATGTAGATGTAGATGTAGATGTAGGCCAATACTGAGTGTTTCATTCATCTGATGACCGCCTGTGCGGCCCAGTGGATGCCGGACAGCGAGCGCTACGTTGCCCGGTGATCACATGTCGTGTCGCCCGTCTACTGCTGCGGTATGAAATGACTTCGTTTGAAATATAAGAAAATAAATTTTATACTCTCGCAAAGAGATGCTGGAACTGTCCACCATTATTTTCCGCACATTTCTGACATCTACTCGAAAAAATATTAATCACTCGATATAATTATCTCTGAGATATTGAATTCTACATCTATATCTACATCCACACTCCGCAAGCCACCTGACGGTGTGTGGCGGAGAATATCTGGAGTACCTCTATCGGTTCTCCTTCCTGTTCCAGTCTCGTATTGTTCGTGGAAAAAAGGATTGTCGGTATGCCTCTGTGTGGGCTCTAATCTCTCTCATTTTATCCTCATGGTCTCTTGGCGAGATATACGTAGGAGGGAGCAATATACTGCTTGACTCCTCGGTGAAGGTATGTTCTCGAAACTTCAACAAAAGCCCGTACCAAGCTAATGAGCGTCTCTCCTGTAGAGTTTTCCACTGGAGTTTATCTAGCAACTCCGTAACGCTTTCGCGATTACTAAATGATCCTGTAACGAAGCGCGCTGCTCTCCGTTGGATCTTCTCTATCTTTTCTATCATCCCTATCTGGTACGGATCCCACACTGGTGTGCAGTATTCAAGCAGTATGCGAACAAGTGTACTGTAACCTACCTCCTTTTTTACGGATTGCATTTCCTTAGGATTCTTCCAACGAACCTCAGTCTAACATCTGCTTTACCGACGATCAACTTTATATTATCATTCCATTTTAAATCACTCCTAACGCCTACTCCCAGATATTTTATGGAATTAACTGCTTCCAGTTGCTGACCTGCTATATTGTAGCTAAATGATGAAGGATCTTTCTTTCTATGTATTCGCACCACATTACACCTGTCTACATTGAGATATGATTGATTCGCGGATATTATCCTTGAGTTCCTGTATCGTGTGAGGATTTGTTGTTTACACTTTGTCCTTCAGTGCACCCCACAAATCAAACTCGTACTGAGTTAAATCAGGACTTCCATCGGGCCAGATATTGTTACTAATCACTCTTTCGTCGAACATATGGTTAGTGCGTGCATAGAAACATTGGCCGAATGAGTCCATGCTGAATCCTGTTGAAAAAATGCGAAGCTCATTGTCTTTCACTCACTTAATTAAAAAACGGTGGCAGAATGTTTTGCATATATCTTTGACTCATGACTGTGGCATTAAGAGAATTGGGCCACACACCTATTTTCTGATCATGAAGAGGTTCCACATGAAGCACAACTGCTCTATCTGCGCTCTAGAGTCGACAGTTTTGGGAATTAGCACCCTTGTAAATAGAACAAGCCTTGTCTAGAAACAGAATGAGGTAAGGGTCCATTTCAACGTCATGCTCTTTTTTTAAAGCCCATTCGCGAAACTGAAACCTGTGCGCAGGATTATCAGGTCACAGTCTTGTACTACTGATACTTTGTGAGGCCTTACCCCAAGCAGCAGAGATGCACGATATTTGTGTTTGCTGCGAAAGAGGTCTAACAGATTTTTAGCGGAATTTTCCAGGTGTGCAATGTCATCGACACGACCTTCTGTGAGCGCTGCACGTAGTCGTTTACGCTTCTTGTCTTGAACAATTCGCGATTCACAAAATTTATTCACTAATTTGCGAACTGCATCACGACACGGAACTCGGACACCTGCAAACTTCTGTTCGAACAACATCCGAACAGTACGAGCGGACTCTGTACGCACATACGAATCGTAAATAAACGCTCGTTGTAGAATTGAATAATTCGCTCTTGCCATTGTTGCGTTCTCAAACTCCCCTGTTACACTCGTGTTGCCTGTTTCACTGCTCAAATAACACTGGCCGACAAGGCGCTTATGGCTGTACGGCCTTCAGGCTAAAACCCACAAACAAAAGGTGTGGAGGGGGGGGGGGGGGGATAGTGCTGTCTCGTGGGATGAAGTAGACACCGGCAGATGAGGCTCCCTTGGCCGGCCTGCAACACCCCGGGCAGGCGGTCATCAGTTAAATGGAACACCCTGCACAATATCAGCTTTAATTTGTCACAATTGTTGCCTACACACTAGCAGTACGTGCCTTTGACAATGTAAAGGTGAAACAGCATATATATCACAAGGAATCATTGAGTGCTAGGTCACCAGAAGCCAATGACGGTTACGGCATTCGGTGCCCTACATGTTGTCCACCATGCAACCACAATATTGGCTGCTGACGAAACATGGGGCGGAGCTGGAGATATCCAATAATGAGCGCAGCATGAGATTACGGGGCGTAGTTGAAATGCTTAGTTGACGAGTAACTCACAACAGTACAACGGTGCTAGTGGGCCCGCATCTCACGTCGTGCGGTGGCGTTCTCGATTCCCGGCGGGGTCAGGGATTTTCTCTGCCTCGTGCTGGCCGGGTGTTGTGTGATGTGCTTAGGTTAGTTAGGTTTAAGTAGTTCTAAGTTCTAGGGGACTGATGACCTCAGATGTTAAGTCCCATAGTGCTCAGAGACATTTTTGGTGCTAGTGGCCTTGAAACAAAGCAGAGCAATGGCAACGACAAAGGAAGCAAACTTTGCATTTTATCTACAATAACAGCTGTCGAAGTTGACTTTTCACCAGAAATTAAACCAGAGAATTCTGTAGGGTGGGAAAGAAGTGGCAGATGAAATATTAGAGTTTCAGCAAGAAGAGTCAGTGGACTGTGTGGTGTCGTATACGCTAGACTATGGGGACAACGTCCATGAGGAGTACAGTGATGATGATACGTGCCTACCAAGCGACACTGATATTGAAGCAGGCGTTCAGCGATGTAGTTCAGTAAAGAACAATCGTTCTCCTAATAGAAAATACTAAATATAATTGCATACATGGAAGTCCATCCGCAGCTTAGTGAGAAGGCAATCATGAACATAATTCGAGTAAGTCCACACCAGTATGACTGTGGAGTGCATACGAAAGACTACGGATATTCAAAGGTGGACAAGGCACTTTTTTTTTCTCAAAAACTACATTTTGCACGTTTAAAGGATGCTCTATACAGTTTGCAGGACGTGCATAATTGTGACATACTACGCTATTCACTTTTTGCGCGACATGTATTACAGTGATTTCAAGAGAAGCAGATGATGTTTGTATAACTTCAAACTGTGCAACATAATTGGGAGACCTAAAATAACGAAATTTCAAGCTTGATGATGCACAGCAAATCGGTCCGAAAACTTGTAGGCATAAACAAACTTATCTCATCGTTCAGTAAGTAAATTGTTTTCAACTCTTACCAATAGCGTTTTGAAGAGAACATGATAAGAAAGGGTCCCTGGGAATTAGAGGCATCAAGAGCATTGAATGAAGATCAACTAACTGCAATGTCTTATTGCATTCGTATACAATTATGCCGACTGTTTATCTGGAAGGTAAATGGGGTGAAAGTTGTGCCGCGGTAAGTTGGAGGTGCCCTGTCCCCTACGATTCTTTCCCGCGTGCATGATTTTGCAAGGGCAGTAGGGAATATTTACGTCACAGCAAGCAAGAGTGGGAAAATGGGCGTAAGAGAACTACAACTATGGTGTGACCACTAGTTTTGGCCAATAGCTGGTCAAAACAATTTGCTTTCGCTTGATTCCTAGTCTATGTATTAAAATCACACTCCTTTAGAGCATACTATGCCTCCAAAAAAGCATAAGACATTGCAGTTCATACCACCTGTAACCACTGGACAACTTCAGTCTCTGGATCGTTGTTTTTTACCGTGCATGTGAAACATATTATCGCACTATCTGCAGCTACACCTTAAAGAATAGCAGTTTCATGATAAGCTCCACGCCAGACTGTTTCGCACTGGGTTCCATGCCATCATATTCCATCAGTTCTCATCGCCCCTTTACACCAATATGACTCTAAATGCATTCTTCAAGGGTGGGTACCTACCTGAAGGTCTTGCACGGTTTGTAACAGTTTGTTTTAAACATTTCTTGAAAGTCGGCAATATCCATTTTTTGTAGTGTGATAGATACATGCCACACGACGATGACATCTACTCCATGTTGACACATTCTGTCGTTCTGCTGATGAACATGGTGAGTCACAAGCTGCTCATATTTTTCGTGTTATAATTGTTAACACAACACTTTAAAACTACCTTTACTAAAGATTGAAATTGCGGAGTCGCACTTAAAGAATTTCTTATCAGAGAAAACAAGTCATAGCCAGTTTAAAAACTTAACGTCTTGGTATAAAACACACTTATAAATGAATTATTCATTTTTGATAAATCAACCCCGTAATCATCAATTGCTTGATGGGACAATATCAAAATTCGCTAGTTGAATCTTTAAACAACAGCACTATGTTCAATATTTAAAGCTTAACCCTTTCTATCAAATTCCAAAAATCGCAACTATTATTTAAAAAAAATACCCATGCAACGAGCACCATGGGCAAACTAATTATTATCTCATAAAAATGAAGGTGAATCCATTAAACCATTTAATAAAAACGTATAACACCAGACACAAGACGACCCAGCAACAAGCTCACATTACGTACACACATGCGGCCCAGCTTACTTCTCCTATAGTTGCCACGGCACAAACAGGCTGTTGTCCCACAGAACGGACGCATAAAAAGAAGAAATTAGTCTCTCTAAAAAAAAAAAAAGGAAATACTGGTGAGTACAACGAAAAACCAGCCGAAGTTGCAAATTTCACCTTTTGTTTATTTGATGACTAGTTTCGGGCCGCGACCCATTTTCAAAAATTCCTCATATTCAAATGGCATTTTCAAAAATACAAGTACCATGTGAAGATAAATATATTTATGAAGTGCAAATGAACAGTTAAAACACATTCAGACAAGTTACTTCCATACGGACAATTAATCTGTAAGCGCTGTAACTGATCGTTTACACTTCATAATACCTACATATTTGGCGTGGTTCTTGCATTTTTGGAAATACCATTGTAGCTATCTGGGTCTTTTGAAAACGGGCTGAGGTCCGAGAGTAGTCATCAACTAAATAAAAAAGTGAAATTTACAACTTTGGCTGGTTTACTGTTGTACTGATTAAGAGAAATTGGCGACCTGCAGTTATTCCATTACCCCAGAAGTACTTAAATACCAACGAGTTTCAAGGCTGATAACACTCAGATAAAACGCAGAAGGCTAAATCACATACTTCTGCCCTCATACCTTGTCTTTTAGCCAACAGCTATAGTTAACATAGTTCTTCAGTGCACAGTGAATATTTACTAATTGCCGGCGCTTTGCATTTGCTTTGAATGACAAAATTAATTACAAGAGTACAGCTAGTGAGTGCACGAAAAGAAGTGCTGTACAGTCATTATTTGCTAACAACGTGCCTCTTGCCTTTAGTAAACACGAGCGTTGATTAGCCCAAAAAACAATCATTCACGGCACAAAACATACCGCATAATTAAACTGATCAACAGAAAATAGCTTGCCTCACAACTTCTTTGTGAAAATCCACACAATACTCAATGTCCCAGTGAGAAGAGCTGCATCTTCAGAAACATAAGGAACAACGCCAGTGTACTGACGTTTTGAAAGTATCGCCTTTAGAAACGTAAACAATTAGTAAATCGCAATACTAGAGGTTCAAAATACCGCTTCGGTTATAAATTTTTTTATCATCACGACCGGTTTTGGGCTCTCATAAGAACACCCGAGCGCATCGGTAGAAGTGTACTAGGCGTGCCTGGTACGGATACAGTGCCATTTTCTTGTGGGCACATGACTCGTGGAGATGAAATAGTGCCCATGACACCACTGTGATGGACGTGTATGCATGTACTGCTATTAACATGCCTGGCACCACAAGTGGCTGCTGCCAGAGATTCTATAGACAACAAACCAGCTTAGCTGCTTACTGTTACTTTAGTAATACGCAAGGCAAGCTCTGTCGGTAATTGATTCTCAGGTGTGTAAACTGGTTGCAGAGGATGACACCTATCACTTGGCCAATAGTGAGACAAAGGTCTGCGATTGGTTGCTGATCTGCAGGCGCGTAGTTGCAGACATAGCATACCTCCCCCCTCCCCCCCCCCCTCGAAGGGAAGAGATGGAGAAGCCATCTTGGTGGAGAGTGGCGACTCAGCTTCCTCATTCCTTCAGGAAACCATTCGACGTCATCGGGAGACTGGGGAATGAGGAGCACTTGTGGTGCCTTTCTGGACGAAGCAGGGTATGGAGTCAGAGACGGCGTCCAACAGCTTTTCCATGAGCTAGGATCCTTTATCCATCTTGGGGCTGCCCTGAGCGGCCCTGGAGGGGCTGAAGGAAGGAGAGTAGCGAAACTCTCAGAGCCAATTTTCAAGGAGAACAAAAGTTATAATAGATATACCACATTCAGATAGCTGATAGTGGCCCAAGAAGACCTGTAAAGTATGCATAGAATGACCAGAGGGCTGTGGGTGATCTGAGAGGACACTGGAAAGAACACGTCAAAAATATTTCTCCCCACAAGCTGATATGTTTTCATCTGTATCGGAGCATAAATAATGCTGTGCCCAAATAGCGTACAGGAGTGCGGGAGCACTTAGGAATGTTGCGCCTAGGGGACTTATAAGGGTGCGAGAGTGCTTGAAAAGTATAAATGCTACATCCGGAGTGCGTTTATGAATATGGGAGCATAAGAGAAATGTGACTGTGACTTCCGGAGGGTATGGGAAGAAGGAAGTACTTGCAGGGAGTCTGCAGGAGAGGCACCACATAGGAATTCAGGTACTCAGGGTGCTCGTAGGTGTGCAAGGTCTGCTGAGGTGTCATGACAAAGTTTGTAACGAATGTTGGATGTGACAGCATGGATGACGATGGCTCATTGGTGGGTGCTGGTAGAAGGTCCACAGATGCATAAGTCCAGGCCCAAGCCCAGAGCAGAATGATACCATGGAGCTGGTGTTGGGCCAGAAGGAGCAAGCTGCAGACGAGCCATCCAGAGCCCATGGACTGTGGAGGAACTTTGGGGGACAGTGGTTTGCATCCCTATGTTTGAAGCTGCAGTGGCGCTTGATATCGTCTTACAGTGCTTGTTGTTTACATTGTTGCGTGTGCTGCATGTCGTGCAAGAGAGATAGAATCAGAGAGGCACTTCGGAGTCAATGATGAGCATGCTGCAAAGAAAACTGAAAATTAGCACACCAAGTTGTGGAATTATCAGCAGACAGGTCCCGTCTGCTTGGGTAATTGCAAACAAGTTCTGAGAAATTTCATAAAAATCTTGTCCTGATGGAAGTGGCACTAAACTCTTGGAACCCATCGCCAAACACAGGGACGAAACTGTGCGATCCAGGAAGCCGTCACCAGCGGTGGGGTGAAACTTGAAACACTGGAAGCCATCGTCAATGTTGGGACAAAAATTGAAACTCGTTAACAAGTCATGCGGGACGATAATTGTTGAAGTCATCGCCACAAACTGGGACGAAACTGGAAGCTGTGGCCAACTGTGGGACAAAAATTGTTTACCCTCATGGTATCCCAATATCGGATAAAAGCAGCCTGCCTGGTGGCCGAGCGGTTCTAGGTACTTCAGTCTGGAACCGCGCAACTGCTACGGTCGCAGGTTCTAATCGTGCCTCGGGCATGGATGTGTGTGATGTCCTTAGGTTAGTTAGGTTTAAGTAGTTCTAAGTTCTAGGGGACTGATGACCTCAGATGTTAAGTCGCATAGTGCTCAGAGCCATTTGAACCATTTTACGGAGGTCAGTTATGATGTTGCATAACAGCGACTGATGGCAGCTCCACATACAGCTGGATGTGAAGGTCCATGGTCGGTAGACTGGCTGGCGATGGAGAGTACGCTGGATGTTCCAGGAGAGTCTGCGATAAATAGACACTGGCAATGGTCGGCGTACAGTCTAGAGAACTCGTCCATGTATAGTTAGAGCTGTACCGGCGCCTCCGCCACACCGCTGGGTAGCTTCCGGAGTATAAATGTAGATGTAGATGTTCCTAGGCTGTACGTCAGCGTAAATATTGTCGTGATGCACAGGTACGGTCCGACCCAGTGGCCTGCAAATAATACCCGGAGTTGAAATAGTGCCGTGCTCATGAATGCACGTCCTGCAGTTGGTCTCTCATGGCATCTTCCAAAGATTCTGTAGACAACATACCACCCTATTTGCTTGGTGTCCAGGGTATTTAGTGACATCTAAGGCAAGCAACGTTCCTTATGGGCTTGCTGGCGTAGACACTGGGTGCAGTGGATGACATTTGACACTTGGCCACTCACAGGATGCAAGCGTGCGACTGGTTGCTGTACCGTAAGACCGTAGCCGCAGAAACAGATTATGTATAGAACTGTTCCAGGGAAACAGAATTGCAGAGCAGCTATAGTAAACAGATCCAAAAAGATGGGCAGAAGATTTGTGTTACTTTGATATGAAATGGTAAAGATGTACTACATAGACAAAGGGAAATATAAGGAAGCTCTCAGGAAATGAATTCCATAACAGACTACTAAATAGGAGGTGGAACTTATGAAGAAAATCCTAATTCAAAAGGTTCGACATCTGTAACAAGGAGTCTACATATTTCTGACTGTCTACAGTCACAAATGGTAACAATTCTATAACGAAACAAAGCATTTGATTTACAATCAGATATTAACACTGATTACACTCCTGTGAATACTAAGCGTGTAAATGGATCATGCGGGCAACAGACAAACTTTCTTTTCCGCACAACATCCGACTTATTTTCGGCAAGGTAGTATTACAGCTGGCTGCATCTTTTTTGCTTGGTTGAAAATATTTATTTTGCTCGGACGCTGCACAGTGCAGTTGCAGGGTTTCATTTTGCATGAAAGGTTTTACTTTCCAAAGAACCCTTTCAAGCGTCCAGACAAATGGCAGTCCAGTTCCCTCGAAACTCGGCCTGTAGAGACAAGGAGGGAAACAATTCTCGTCCTCAAGTTGAGCGCCGTCCCGGCCGCTCTTCGGAATGCGCCCAGGCAGTTTGCTGGCTCCTGCTTTACCACCAAAGGAACCGAGCGCCGTATCTTTCTCTTTACAACCCGGCATCCTTACCGAGGCTACAAACAACATTTCACCACCCGTTGTTTCCCAAAGAAACTTGGCTTAAATCATGCAGTAGACTTTATACCCACGTTTTTGGACGTTTAAAACTTAATTTTTAGTGGATCACATTTTGCTGCTATGTAAAACTAACCCCCACTACATTCCAGGTTTAAAATTTTAGGTACAGAAAAATACAGCCGAACGGTGAGCTGTGCTCTTGTTTTCATGTTGTCTTTCTGCGGTTTACGTTTTACGTTTTATCGTTTTATACGACTCAGTTCCGAAAACCGGCACTGCTGCTTTATTAATTTCTTTGCCATTTGCAAAAAAACAAAAAACAAAAACAAAACTTACGAGGTGACATTTCAATTACAGCCAATAAAATTTTCCTGGGTTTGGGACCGCATTGTCAATATGTAAAACTACCTATGTTTAGGTCACTGTTGCAAGTGACTGTCTTCACCTTCAAGAAGGTCACTTGCAACAGTGGCCGAAACGTCGGTAGTTTTACATATTGACAATGTGCTTGTAAGCCCAGGAAAATTTTGCTGACTGCGACACTGGCCACGGAAGCCAATGTGTATAGATTAAAATTACTTTGTGATTTACAGATTGCACAGGCTGTAGAGGGGAGGAGGGGGCAATGCTGTCTGCGTGCTGGTAGTCACACTAGGCATGGCTCTGAATGTGTCTATAAAACTGGCAATGCAGCGATCACGTGGCTCTTGAGATGGTACTAAGGTGGCTGGCGGCTGGTGCCAATACAATTCGATTCACTGAACGTCAGGCACAAAGTAATTTTAATTACAATATGTAAAACTCACTATAACTATATTATAAGGAACTGCATTATTGTGTTTGAGTTCCAAAATAACCACAATCACCATTATTCCTTACATTTCTTCGTTCTGAAGGATTTTCAAACTAACTATGCACAAGTACGCGAAAGAGTAATTGTATTTTATTAATAACCTTGAATTCCACAATATTCTTTCCAAGAAATCGTCTTGTGTTACCTCTTTGCGACCATATGCAGCATGTTGATGAATCTTTAGAAGAAAATACAACAACCATTACTGTGACATAGATTATATAATAGGATGGTATGTTTTTCGACGTATGTGGCATCCTACGTTCGCACCAGCACTGCACACGAGTAACGCACTGCTAGTAATACATGACACAGTGATTTGTAGGCCCGGGGCTGTTGCCCGATAACCCCCAGATGTTTTCTGTCGGGTTCACATCTGTAGAATTTGGTGGCGAAGACAGCAACTTGAGTTTAATAACACACATATTTAGCCACTGTAGCACGATTCCGGCCTTGTGACACATGCAGCTACCGTGATGGAAGACCATTGCCGTTGGGAAAAGCTTCAGGCATAACGATATGCAATAATGTTCACGTAGTCCATGGTGTCAAAATGCGTCAAATGTCTCTGAGCACTATGGGACTTAACATCCGAGGTCATCAGTCCCCTAGAACTTAGAACTACTTAAACCTAACTAACCTAAGGACATCACAAACATCCATGCACGAGGCAGGATTCGAACCTGCGACCGTAGAGGTCCCGCTGTTCCAGACTGCAGCGCCTAGAACCGCTCGGCTACTCCGGCCGGCCAGTCCATGGTGTCTTCGATTACTGTCACAGGCTTGTGGTAATCCGAGGTGAATATCCCCTGCGTACGTCCGTGACACAGTGTTTCTATCGATCAGTCGTTCGCGTGGATGATGGCATATCTTTATACAATCATCGACCTGGAAAAACTTGAAACACGACTAACCAGGCCCGCTGACAAGTTTCCATTGATTCCACGCCTAAGTCTTGATGACCTTTTTCCCAGCGGAATCATACAGTATGAGGACGTCGTAACATCTGCACAGGTCACCGTCTATCCTGCTTTGCAGAGCGGGGTGGTTTCTGGACTCCACGTCATGGTTTCTGGACTCCACGTCGTGTGATACGGCGTGGACCAAACACCGTGTTGCCTACCTATGGTTTTAGCGTCCCTCGCTGTATTTTCCACAGATGCTCAGGACAGTAGCATGCGAACAGCCAACAAGCTTCGCCGTCTCTGAGTTGGCAGTTTGCGGGCACTTTTTGAAAGTCTCTTGTCAGTGGATTTCCCCACCGAGTGATATTCACTCTCATAGTGGGCAATGGGCATTACGTTTTCGCTGATTCTTAAAGTTCACTGATGTGCGAATTTTAAGAACGAAAGTCACTGCCACGTAACTTAGCTCGTTGAAACTTAGACTAAACATAAAAACAACTGCTGTAGTATAGTACAGAGATCAGTTGAAGGAAATACGCAATGAGACCAAGAGAAATGACACTTACTTCCCATGAAAATTATTTTACTGAACTCAGTGGGATAAATGGTCGACCCCTAGACATTGCCAAAGGCGAAGCATGATTGTTAACAGGGTGTGTGATCACCCTGACGATTGTGCATAGGCTGTAGCGTGTTCTCATGCTGGACACAAACAAAGCTCGTAAAGAGGTCTTATAAAAGGGCGTTCCACTTCTCCACCAAACAGGTTCATTACTAGTGGATGATCGTTGGTACATGTGGACGTGCTGCTGCTCCAACTCATCCCACACGTGATTGATGGCATTGAAGGGGAGTCGTACCGCCCAAAATGACAAAACTTGACATTTTTACTTTTATGCAAATTATGAAAATATGGATATTTATGTTTAATTTGGTGTTGGTTTTATAGAAATATTCCATTATTTACTATTTTAAATAAATATTTGAAAATAATCATGCAATGACATTTCTGAGAATTTTGTTTTCCATCATTTCGCATATTGGCATTTTCCTCTGGAACTATATAGTCTAGAAGGCTGTGGTATCTTTTGTTTTGTAGAGAACTGCCCGTTTTATAAGTTGCCTACACTGGCGGTACCTCGCAGTAAACTCTTTGAACTGTACATTTGTTTTGTTTGCCAACAACAGTTATCCACTAACCGCGTTTTAGTTTCGTGTTTCCTGTGATAGTTTTCTTCATGACTAAACCAAAAGGAGTGTTTAAAAAATATGAAACAAAGGAAACAGATACTACAGAACAAATATAGCAGCAGCAAAAAGAGGGGTTAGCGCCGAAGGGCGTGATAATTTGGTTGTAAATAGTGACAGTCCTTCGTCTCCTCCGAGTGCTCCCAAGAAAAAAACTGCTGGGTAATGATGTAAAATAAAACGCAGCTTCAGACAGTGAAACAAACTGCAATATAATTATTAATCTCCATATACTTCTTTCAGCTTTGTGTGAAACAGTGTGTTGTGATGTATGTGGAGGGGAAATTGAAATTTCTGAAAAGCTATCTCAACGCAAAGGTCTGGTGTTTGAACTGTAAAAGACTTTCAGGACTAGTGGAGGGATGGAGGTTGATTCTACAGTGAAAATGTTCCAGCGTTCCCAGCATGACCGTGTTGTTCGCTACATGAGTTTTCTTGGGGATGGAAAGTCACGATCGTATAAGGCAGTGGTGAAGAGTAAACCCTTTGGTGATCCGTCAATTACAAAACTAGAGTACATTAATCATGTGCAAAAGAGGATGGGCACGAGACTACGTAGACAGAAACAGCAGTTGAGAAGTACGAAGTTATCTGATGGTCTAAGTATAAGACGTCGACTGACTGATAAACAAATTGATCAAATTACACAGTATTATGGTATGGCTATTAGAAGTAACAGAGATAATTGAGATGGTATGAAGAGAGCTGTTTTGGCAATTTATTTTCGCAAGCTGTCTACAGATGTTGAACCAATACACAACCTGTATTCCACTGAATGGTGTAAATACTTAAAGGAAAAAGAAGAGAGTAAATTAGACACTTTCTCGTACAAAATTACTATACCGTATGCTGTTATTCATCGAGTATAGATTTAAATGTCAGGAAGTCATTTCTGAAAGTATTTGTATGGAGTGTAGCCATGTATGGAAGTGAAACATGGACGATAAATAGTTTGGACAAGAAGAGAATAGAAGCTTTCGAAATGTGGTGCTACAGAAGAATGCTGAAGATTAGATGGGTAGATCACATAACTAATGAGGAAGTGTTGAATCGGATTGGGGAGAAGAGACGTTTGTGGCACAACTTGACCAGAAGAAGGGATCGGTTGGTAGGACATGTTCTGAGGCATCAAGGGATCACCAATTTAGTATTTGAGGGCAGCGTGGAGGGTACAAATCGTAGAGGGAGACCAAGAGATGACTACACTAAGCAGATTCAGAAGGATGTAGGTTGCAGTAGGTACTGGGAGATGAAGAAGCTTGCACAGGATAGAGTAGCATGGAGAGCTGCATCAAACCAGTCTCAGGACTGAAGACCACAACAACAACATGCTGTTATGCTTGTCATGAAACCTGTTTATCTGAGGATCTTGCCCAACCGGAGCTGTTGAAGAAATGTCTCAAGGGCAAAACACAAAATGAGAATGAATCATTTGACAATGTATGGTCAAGGATACCAAAAAATGTGTTTGTTTTAAGGTCAGTCTTTCAGCTTGGTGTTTTGGATACTGTTCTTACTTTTAATGATGGCTATTCTGGAAGACTACAGGGTTTGGAATATCTTGGCAATCATAAAGGTTACAACGCCACTAAAAGTGTGATGGACATGGACCAACTGCGAATCATGAAGGCAGAGATTGCAACAAACAATATGTCAAAAGAAGCCAGATCCAAGAGAAGGAGGGCAGCACTGGGTGAGGAAGATGAAGGAGGAGATGAGGACTACCATGCAGGAGGACTATAACATTTTTTTATGGATGAGTTGGCTATATATTAAAATATTTTTCTTTAAACGCAATTTTCTCAAGATGACATTTTTCAGTATATAAGCCCCTCTTTCTCAGAAACTTCTGAATATACACCAATGAATTATTTACCACATAACATAGATAGTACAATGATGTAGCTCTACTTTAGTAGTATTTAGTGTAATAGTTAAATACAAGAAATTAAAATTGTGAAAATTTATACCAAAAAATTATATGTTTAGGTAAAAGATCATAACTATTTCCAGTTGTTAGTTTAAAGTGATTGTAGAGCAATACAGTCGCAAAACATGCCAGAACATGTGATAAAAACACCACATTTATATAGTCAACAGTTACTGAGAAAACGGGGCACTTATATTGCCAATTTAACGTTGTCGAGATAGGGCGGTACGACTCTCCTAAGTTGAGGAACGGGGAGGCCAGTCCATTGGCTAAATATCCTCTACTTCCAAAAGTTCCTCCACCTGCGCTAGTCGAAGCAGTCGCTCATTGTTCTCAATAAAATGAAGTCAGGGGGAAAAACAGCTACACGGGGAAGGAGGAAAGTCCCAAAATTGCGTTGACTAGCGCGTGTACCGTGCTCAAAGATTTGGAGGTCAGTACGCTTAAGCAGCAATATGCCTCCCCACACCATAGCACCTGGAGCACCAAACCGATCATGTTTGACCATGTTCATGTTGCATTATCCCTCTTGCCGTTTGCGGGTACGTCCGTACTGGACGTAATTAATCAAACTGAATTTGCCTTCATCCGAGAAGGACACGCCACCCCAGTCCTCGACGCTTACCGACAACGATGTTTCCTCAGATAAAGGGAATCGTCCCTTGCAGCCAGGGAGCCAAGAAACAATGGAAGAGGCAGATGCAAACACAGGGCCCTCCACCGCTTCGAAGGAACCAGCAGGGCGTGCTTATGAACTGGGGAACGATGGAGTGCGTTGTGGCATGTACCAGAGGAGAGGTGTTATTATAATAACAGTACACATTGATCTGATAGTAGGTATGGTTTTTATTTATAGCAGAAACTAGTTTAGTGCCCGGTGCTTCGCTCGCGCACACTGTGTGGCCTGCAGAGATTTTCAATTTTTATTCAATCGAATTTCTATGTTGTTCACGAATTGCAGCACCTTGTAATGCGTTTCGCGCTAATTAACACCATATAAGCATGGTCTTTTCCGAACGTACACCTCCCCATATAGCGATTTGAGTAGCTAGAGTACTATGATTTTGTTACTCATGCTTTTTGCGTTCTTGTGGAGACATTGCCTTAGCAGCTTCCATTCCTTAACAAATATTTTTTTTTATATCTAACCGAGAAGAGAAACGCCAGTTTTCATAAATTAAGCTTTAATTTTTTTAATGTAGGGAAATATTTCCGTAAACATTTTCATCCCCTATTGCAGTCCGCTAGAGGCTGAATTTCTAGAAACGACGAAACACGTATTGCTTTTATTTCTAATCGAAAAGCCATATAACAGTTGGCACAGATGTAGCCTTAATATCCTTTAGTATTTCTCTAATAATCACTCACTTTGAGAAAAATTTGGCCCACTATTTTATCCCCATAGTCGTTTAATTTCCAAAAATACTGAAACAAGTACTTTTTAATTTCTGACTGAGAAACCAAATACCAGTTTCGTAGTTCTCGCTTCGAAATTCCTTTAGTAGTGACACACTTTCAAAAATCCTTTCATCCCCTATTTCACACCCTTAGGAGTGGAAGTTAGGACATTCCCTTCTTAAACGATGCTTGCAGTATAAGATCCACATCCTCTCCAAACTTCAAATTTCTATCCTTAGCGGTTTGGGCTGAGCGATAATGAGTCAGTGAATCAGTTTGGCCCTGAATATCCAAAAGCAGTAAAATACTTATTTTTCAATCTCTAACCGAGGAGGCAAACACCAGTTTTCAAAGATTTACCTTTAAAAATGCTTTTCCATGAAATGTTTTCATAAAACTTTTCATCGCCTATTCACCACCTTAGAGTATTAATTTCTAAAAACGATGAAACTCGTATTTTTTTTATTTGTTACTGACAAGCCAAATTTAAATTTTGATAGATGTAGCTTTAAAAATGCTTTCACAATAAAAACAATTCATATAAATCTCATGCCCCATTTCAGCCCTTTGGGGTTCAGTTTGCAAAAACACTGAAACACATATTTTTGTATTTGTAATTAAGAAGTCTAATGTCAATGTTCATAGATGTAGCTTCAAAAATACCTTAGTAGTTCTGTAATACTTTCAGAAAAGGCTTTCACTCACTATTTCGCCCGCATAGGGTGAAATTTCCAGAAATGCTGAAGTAAGTATTTCTTTACATCCGACCGACAAAGCAAATACCAATAATGGTAGCTTCAAAACTGCCTTAACAGCGACAATTTCTTTAAAAAGACTTTCATTCCCTTCTCGCCCCTTTAGGGTTGGAATTTCGAAAAATCCTTTTTTAAATGCCGCTGACAGTATAAGACTCACACCTTCTTCAAATTTCAAGTTTTTATCCTTAGCGGCTTGGGCCGGGCGATGATGTGACAGTCAGTCAGGACATTGTCTTTGTGTACATCGAACGTTTTCTAAATTAATTTTTGTTATTAATAGTAGAAATGATTGTTGTTATGGGGTATTATTGCGTAGGATAATTAAGTGATAATGTATGTTGCATAAATTACGTAAGAATCAGTACCGCCTAGGTTTAAATTTGAGGTATCAAGCCACAGGGGAATAAATAAATAAATAAATCCCTATGCTCTTGGTACCATTGCAAACTGTCCGCCGATTTTCGAGTGTCAACGGAACACAGCATATTAGTTGTTGACAAAGGGACCACCCCCCATGCAGTCATCGTGACACTTTGGAGCCTGAGATTGCGCGCCTTCAGTCCTGCTACTAGTGAATGTACTGCATTTGCACCCATTCTCTGCTCAATATAACGGTCAGCTGCTGCTATAGTTCACCGTGGTCGACCACTTTCTTCCCTTCGAGCAGTCGTAACTGTGATTAGGAACGCTCTCCCCACACACATGAAACAACGCTGTGAGCAATACGTAACTCCTTAGCTACGCTCATCACACTTCGTCCTCCTTCTCTATGATTCTTGTCCTTGTGAAGTCATCCAATTTTGTTTCCGGAACATATTGCAATGAAGAAAACGATCACAGTGCACCTAAGTGATACAACTGTCTGTTCCCGTCCTTTGCCGGCCGCTGTGGCCGAGCGGTACTAGGTGCTTAAGTCCGGAACCGCGCGACCGCTACGGTTGCAGGTTCGAATCCTGCCTGGGGCATGGATGTGTGTCATGTCCTTAGTTGGTTTAGTAGTTCTAAGTTCTAGGGGACTGATGACCTCAGATGTTAAGTCCCATAGTGCTCAGAGACATTTGCACCATTTGAATCTTCCCGTCCTTTAAATTGCCTCGTGTAACGGGCCCAGACCCATTTGGTGCTACCGTCACACTGGCCTCACGCCATATGACGTCACGCTTTCTGTGCTCAGCTGTGAGACTTCTGGTAACATGCTGCCCCACCTTCATTCATTTCCACCAGGTACTTAATATGTTATTTTATCGAAGCGTGCCTAAGATTTGTCGAGCAATGAATATCGAACTACACTCCTTTACTTTCCTTACATCCCTCTTCTCTCGTCCCAAGACTTTACCTCGTCGTTATGCGAGAAATTCATTTTATTTTAACACTGTAGCAGAATGGCCTTCCTGCCAAAACAGTCTTCATGTAACCTGTGGGAAATAACTCACGTGTCCCATCTGTCTGTGAAACGTGTGAACATTGGTCTTTGACTTACCGTAATTTGTTTGCGTATCGTGCCTTCTGAGACGGATTATGAGCCCAGCTCAGAATTTGTCTAGACGAGCGTGGAAAACCACTTAAAAACTAGTTCTAGGCAAACGACACCACTAAATCTCATATATTCAAATACTGAAATGGGTTTTAAACTTACTGAGCGTAAGTCATTTATAGATACCTCATTAAATAAGCATTTTCTTGCGGCTGCAGGTCATGTAACCTTTGTGCCGCATCTCCTCCACAGACATATAATTCCGGTATCCAGGTACGCCATCCAGACGGCGTGACTGCTTCCAGCAAATCGCACCGGGACGTGCGAATTAGCTCGTAGCGCGTGCGCCGGAGATAAGGCGGGGAGTACCGGCGCCTGGCGTCGCGACGCTAATGCCGACCGTCGTTACGGCAGCAAGTGCTGGCACCAGCCACTATCTGCGAGACCTCCACCTCACTCCAGGAGCAGTCACGGTAGGCCTCGATTTCCTCCCATTCGACGCACCACTACTGCAACGATGCTCAGACACCAGGCTGCCTTGGTAGATACTGCTGTTTCGTTACAAACGTAAAACGCGAAAGTAGCAACTCACCATTCCAGCTCTCCGTTATATGACGTTGATAATTCGGACTTATCCCCATATGAGGTAGACTAAATATTTCCCTTCCTATTCTCGTGTAAAATTTCATTCCTCATTTAGCCAGTGCTGTGTTCCCAATCTTCGTATTTCGAATTTTCCTACTGTCAAGCCGTGTGACAAACAAGACTCTCACATTCTTCTGTCCAGCATGCTTCGTGGAAAAAAAAATTTATCGGGTAAAAAAGTAATCTTAGTGAATTGAATGCTCCATACATCATTTGAACTAAACTTTTATCGAATCATGGGGAACGAGTCCGCTTAAACAATATGTAAATATGGTGATTGTTAACTAAAAGCGGACTTTCTTAGCCTCCTTTTGTGCCACTACACCTAAAAATTACTTCCTTTCTTACAAGCTATAAAAGAAGGCTCCCCTCACCTGTGGGCAAGAAAGGAGGGGCTATGCAACCGGCCCCCCCTCCCCCTTATAGCTCTCAGCAAGCAAACTATTTGAAAGTCAGTATTACACAGAGTTTTAACATGGTTTGGTCTGAAATTTTTTATGGCCATTCGTCTTCAAAAATATTAAAAACTTACCATAACTCCAGGTCCAGCCCCCCTTACCCTCTATAAACCACTGTATGGGCGCTCTTGGCTATAAAGGTATTCAATGGTGAATGTACTTACTCCTCGTATGCAGAACGTCTAATAAAAGAAAATCACCATATCACCATCGTACTGGGATCAAAATAGACATGGCAATTTTATACCATAACGGCAGAAGAAGGGGAGGTGTTGCGCTATAGAAAGAGTATTTCATACAGGAGGTTATAAAGAAAAAACGAAGAAATTCTCAATTACCAAAAGAGCAACAACAGAGTACCAATATTCAAACTAATTCATAATTCATCACAAAAAACAATATAACATAAAAATATATAAATAAACAGATAAAAGATCAAAAATAATACTAAAAGAATTACAGACACGCACACACACACACACACACACACACACACACACACACACACACACAGTACCCATCGTCCACCCTTCCTCTTTCTCGTTCCAGTACCCAACTTCACTGTCGCTTTCTGCAGCTCACGGAGCCCTCAGTCAGCTCTAAAGCATGTGACCAGGCAATGCAAGCATGCGTTGTGTACTATAACATAGGTTATGGGCAAAAAAATGTTTACTGGAACGAAGCTGTATTTTGTCCATTTAGCCCACATAGAGCAATAAATGGTTACACGAACAGGACACAAAATTAATTTAAGTAGAAAGCACCATCATTTACTTGTAAAAAGAAATAACTTGATTTAAACAAAACTGCCAGTCACTACAAATGCAATATCGATGTATGTAAAATTAAATTTGTTATAGATCGCTACGTAATATGGATAGCCGGAAAAAAGACTGGTACACAGAAATAAATTCAGTTGCATATGATGGAAATTGTATTATCTTTATGATAAAACATAACTGAAAGGGGAAAAAAAATTTATCACTTACTCCATTTTCCGTTTCCTTGAGGTAGAACTTCAGCAACAGACACTAAATTTTTTACTTCTTCATTAACGATTGTACTCGTAACACGTTTTCAGTTAGTAGCCATATATGCCACTGAAAGTACTTGCAAAGTTATATCTCTGTAAGACACATCGTTCACGGTACATAACGTCACAGACATTTAGATACGTGAAAAATTAGTTTCTGTTTAGAACAGCGCACAGTAAAGCTTCGTTTTATTTTATTTTTTCTTTGCTGCTAACTGTATTCCCAATATACATCGTAGACAGCGTTTACATATATCACTGAGATTTCCTGCAAACCTGTATCACTATATGACACATAGTTCAGGAGATACGACGTAATAAATATTGAGATGCGCAAAAAACTTGGTTTTGTTTAAAATTTATCGCACATTACCCACACCATATGGGTCCATTGTTTTGTAATGAAAGTACTTAGCGACTTCCAACAAACTTTAAGCACCGAGCGAGGTGGCGCTGTCGTTAGACACTGTACTCGCATTCGGGATGACGACGGTTCAATCCCGCGTCCGGCCATCCTGATTTAGGTTTTCCGTGATTTCCCTAAATCGCTCCAGGCAGATGCCGGGATGGTTCCTTTCAAAGGGCACGGCCAAGTTCCTTCCCTAATCCGATGAGACCGATGACCTCGCTGTCTGGTCTCCTCCCCCCAACAACCCAACACCCCCCCCCCCCCCCCCCGCCAAACTTTAATCATAACTTAAAACATTTTCTAAATGTTTCCTCACTCACATGCTTAACGTCGATTATTGAACATGTTAACTCATTTGCAAAGTAATCCGACGTTTGAAGCTGTATTATACGGGGGAGTCTGAATCTTTAAAGAACGGTGGAAGTTTATTGGTAGACTAGAAATGGTCACACGTTCGACTGGTGTGCGGTTTCTTCTACAGACACACTACCCTTCACCAGAACACTACCGGCGAAGCGATTTTTCTTCAAATACAGGCCCTACCTATTGATCCAATTTATTATCACGTCCACCTAAGTACTTACAGATGTGACGTGCTCTAAAGTTCAACGCTAATGTTGTAAACACACGCGGTTGTTGTTACTGTGGTCGTCAGTTCAAAGACTGGTTTGATGCAGCTCTCCATGCTACTCTATCCTGCCCAAGCCCCTTTATCTCCCAGTACCTACTGCAAACTACATCCTTCTGAATCTGTTTAGTGTATTCATGCCTTGGTCTCCCTCTGCGATTTTTTCCCTCCGCGCTTCCCTCCAATACTAAATTGATGATCCCTTGATGCGTCAGAACGTGTCCTACCAACCGACCCTTCTTCTAATCAAATTGTGCTCAAATCTCTCTTCCCCTCATTTCTATTTAGTGCGTCCTCATTAGCTACGTGGTCCACCCATCTGATCTTCAGCATTCTTCTGTTGCTCCACATTTAGCAAGCTTGCGTTCTCTTCTTGTCTAAACTATTTATCATCCACGTTTCACTTCCAGACTTCGCTACACTCCATACAAATAACTTTATAATTGACTTCCTTCAATTTACTCTATACTCGATGTTATCAAATTTTCTTTAGAAATGCATTATTTGCCATTGTCAGTCTACATTTTATATTCTCTCTACTTCGACCAGTTATTTTGCTTCCCAAATAGCAAAACTCAGCTACTGCTTTAAGTGTCTCATTTCCTAATCTAATTCCCACAGCATCAGCTAGTTTATTTAATTCGACTACATTCCATTATCCTCGTTTTGTTTTTGTTGATTTTCACCTTAAACCATCCTTAAAGACACTGCCCATTCCGTTTAACTGATCTTCCAAGTCCTTCGCTGTCTGACAGAATTACAGAGTCGTCGGAAAACCTCAAAGTTTTTATTACTTCTCCATGGACTTTAATTCCTACCCCAAATTTTTCTTTTGCTTCCTTTACTGCTTGCTCATTATTCACATTGAATAACATCGGAGGTAGGCTATAACCCTGTCTCATTCCCCTCTCGACCACTGCTTCCCTTTCGTGCCCTTCGACTCTTATAACTGCCATCTGGTTTCTGCACAAATTACAAATGGCCTTGCGCTCTCTGTATTTGACCCCAGCCACCTTCAGAAATTGAAAGAGAGTATTTCAGTCAACATTGTCAAAAGCTTTCTCTAAGTCTAAAAATGCTACAAACATGGGTTTATCTTCTAAAGTAAGTTGTAGGGTCAGTATTGCCTCGCGTGTTCCAACATTTCTATGGAATCCAACAGATCTTCCACAGGGTTGGCTTCTACCATTTTTCCATTAGTCTGTAAAGACTTCGTGTCAGTATTTTGCAGCCGTAACTTATTAAACTGATAGTTCGCTAATTTTCACACCTGTCAACACTTGTTTTCTTAAAGAGATTGGAATTACCATATTTTTCTTGATGTCTGAGGGTATTTCGCCTGTCTCATACGTCTTGCTCACCTATGGTAGAGTTTTGTCATGGCTGGCTCTACAAAGGGTATCAGTAGTTCTAATGGAATGTTGTCTACTCCCGGGGCGTTGTTTAGACTTAGGTCTTTCAGTACTCTGTCAAACTATTCACGCAGTATTATATCTCCCATTTCATCTTCATTTACGACCTCTTCCATTTCCATAATATTGCCCTCAACTACATCGCCTTTATATAGACACTCTATATGCTCCTTCCAACTTTCCTCCTTCCCTTCTTTGCTTAGAACTGGTTTTCCATCTGAGGTGTCGATATTCATACAAGTTGTTCTCTTTTCTTCAAAGGTCTCTTCTATTTTTCCTGTAGTCATTATCTATCTTACCACTAGTGTTATATGCCTCTACATCCTTACATTTGTCTGTAGCCATCCCTGATTAGCCATTTTACACTTCCTGTCGATCTCATTTTGAGACGTTTGTATTCCTTTTTGTCTGCTTCATTTACTGGATTTTTAAATTTTCTCCTTTCATGAATTAAGTTCAATATTTCTTCTGTTAACCAAGGGTTTCTACTAGCCCTCGTCTTTTTACCTACTTCATCCTCTGTTGCCTTCACTATTTCAACTCTCAAATCCAAATATTCTTCTTCTATTGTATTTCATTCTCCCGTTCGTCTAAATCATTCTCTAATGCTCTCTCTAAAACTCTGTACAACCTTTGGTTCTTTCAGTTTATCCAGGTCCCATCTCCTTATATTGCTACCCTTTTGAAGTTTCTTCAGTTTTAGTCTACAGTTCATAACCAATAGACTGTGGTCAGAGTCCACATCTGCCCCTGGAAATGTCTTACAATTTAAAACATGGTTCCTAAATCTCTGTCTTATCATTATATAATCTATCTGAAACCTTCCAGTGTCTCCAGGCCTCTTCCATGTATACAATCTTCTTTCATGATTCTTAAAGCAAGTGTTAACCATGATTAAGTTATGCTCTACTAGGTGGCTTCCTCTTTCATTCCTTACAACCATTCGATATTCACCTACTACTTTTCCTTCTCTTTCTTTTCCTACTATCGAATTACTGTCCCCCATGACTGTTAAATTTTCGTCTCCCTTCACTATCTGAATAATTTCTCTTATCACCTTTTTTTTTTTTTTTTCAATCTCTTCGTCATCTGCGAAGCTAGATGGCCTGTGAACTGTTACTTCTCAGTTAGGCGTGGGCTTCGTGTCTATCTTTGCTACGATAATGCGTTCATTATGCTGTTCGTAATAGCTTACTCGCGCTCCTATTTTTTATTCATTATTAAACCTACTCCTGCATTACACCTATTTGATTTTGTATTTATATGTCTGTATTCACCTGACCAGAAGTTTTATTCCTCCTACCACCGAACATTAGTAATTGAAACTATAATTAACTTTAGTCTATCCATTTCCATTTTTAAATTTTCTAACCTGCCTGCCCGATTGAGGGATCTGACATTCCACACTTCAGACCGTAGAACGCGAGTTTTCTTTCTCCTGATAACGACGTCCTTCTCAGTAGTCCCCTCCGGAGATTCGAATGCCAGACTATTTTACGGCTGGTATATTTTACCCAAGACGACGTCATCATTATTTAACCATACAGTAAAGTTGCATGCCCTCGGACGGCTGTAGTTTCCCCTTGCTTTCAGCCGTTCGCAGTACCAGCACAGCAGGGCCTTTTAGGTTAATCTTACAAGGCCAGATCAGTCAATCATCCACACTGTTGCCCCTACAACTATTGAAAAAAGCTGGTGCCCCTCTGCAGGAACCACACGTTTATCTGGCCTCTCAACAGATACCTTATCCGTTGTGGTTGCACCTACGGTACGGCTATCTGTATCGCTGAGGAGCGCTAGCCTCCCCACCTACGGCTAGGTCAATGGCTCGTGGATGGAGAGATCTTTCTCTTCGCCTCCATGAGGCCATATCATCCACTCCTAGTTCCGAAGTTTCTTTAGGAAACCAACAGACGGAGGCGTCGGTTTACAGTTCATGAGACATGTTACATTTACCGAACGCTAAAAAATGACGCTTAGAATGAAAATTGACAAGGAAACACAGATTGAAAAGCAAATAATGAAATTCCAGTTAACATGTAATATCAAGTAAGTAGCAAAGTTTAGATAAACCTTAAATGAATTTAGCCTCTGTAAGCGTCTTAGATGTAAGAGCAGATAGACAAATTCAGTACGGATGAATTCCCGAAGCTTTGAAGCGATGAAACAAGCATGACACAAATAACTATACAACTGTCAAATTCATCTCGGTATTAATCATATATTTATTAAAAATCATACTTAACTAAGTTGAGATTTCATAAAAAGAATTTTAACTTTATCCATAGCTAGCGAGGTCGTAGTTGTAATCTATCGGTTATTGAGAATAACGCCAAGGCAATCGCCTTAATAACTGACTACATTAAAGCTTAAGTGTTTCTGATTAGATGGTTTAGATTTCCAGGTAAACACCACAGGAATCAAAATGTCTCATCGCTTCGTGCTTTTTTATATTAGGTTTCCTGAGAATTGGGATGGTGTAAGTCAAATGATAGAAGCTTGCTGTTACGAAACGCATGTGTTTTATTGTAACCAGATTATCGCAAAGATTTATTTTAGCTAAATTATTGGCTAAGAAAAGTAACTGCCTTTAAAATTGTATGTATCACAATGTACCATTTCGAACAGGTGAGTGAAGAAATAGAAAAACCTGACGAATATACATATCAGTATTAAGATATCATCATGATAGGGAAATAATAAAATATAACAGAGAATTGGCGATTTTTAGCTGATACCATGTATCGTTACACGGCCGGCTAAGTAACTTTTCCTGACTGAAAGGAAATTTCGTCCACATTTGACGGAAACATCTTCAGAGAAAAATCTGTGAAGACACTCCCTTTAGATGTGGACGTTAGTGAACAGTTTTATGCTTCGGAACAGCTTCTCTGGCTGAAAGTATTCACTAAACTCATTCAATGCTATTCTCATAGCCAGAACTGGAACTTTTGCAGTAGTGGTTCTCAACGTAAGATTGAGGAAGATCTCCGGATAATAAGCCAGGAAAGTAGTGTATGGAAAGCTCTGACTAGAAGAAGGGACAGGATAACAGGTCGTGTGTTACGACATCAGTAAATAACTTCAGTGGTACTGCAGGAAGCAGTAGACAAACATGCTATAGGGGGAGACAGAGGTTTGAATATATCCAACAAATAATTCTTGAAATTTGATAAAGCTACTAGTCTTAGATGAAGAGCTTAGCTCAGTAAACGATTTCGTGATGGGCCTCATCAGAGTAATCAGTAGACGAATGATCAAAAATGAAACGACTGAGAGTAATTCACAGACACCGATACAACGTACAAAATAGGTTTGGTTATATCACAGTGACATCTTTGAGTTTAATCTCCATTTATATTCATTAACATCATGCATGATTTTCGCAAACCGAACACAGGCCTCGATGAACTGTGAGGTACCACGAAAATATAATTCTCTTTTTATCTCTATTTACAATGTGAAGTATCATATTTTTCGGTTTGGAAGCTCCTGTTGACGTTATTTCCCTCTTTGCGAATTAAGTTTGTGTTTTCATACTCCACTCTATGCAGAACTCAATTATGTATGTTTCTGTTCACCCAGGCATGTTTCGATACGTGTGTGTCATCTTCTGCGTATCTCGATTTATTTTTGTGGCATATCATACATACAAAGTTCATGTTTGTTTTTCTGTTTTAGGTCTAAAAACTATAACATATGTTCTTTGGTCAGTTTGTTACGATTGCTAACGTAAATTACATTCCTAGCGAAATGCCGAGCTGTAAAAATTCAATTTCACGAGTAAAATAAATCCAGGAGAGCAATCGAAACCAATCAAAGAATGTGCACGTGTTATAGTTTTTAGGCCTAAATTAGAAAAACAACCATGCACATCTATGATATTTTAGAGAAATAAATGGGGAGCGACAGAATATTACACAGAGGTTTCGAAACATGTCCAGGTAATTAAATTAGAAAACACATTGTATTTCGCATAAGTTGGAACTTAAAAACCCAAATAGGATGAATCAAATACCGAGTCTATAGTAGACTACAAATTATCACGCTCGCTGAAGTGTAATTTAGATCGCAGCGGTCATTAAAATGACATTTTGGCGTATTACTGTCACATTATCTACAGTACGTAATGCCTACGTTTATGGGATCAAATAAATGACTATAGTTCGATGACCCGAGGAAATGAAGCCTCATTAACTTGAAAGGATGTACAATTACAGGAGGTAACCGGAGGACGGGTCTTAGTCATCATCAAGGGATACGTTTCCGACAGTTAGCGAGCCACATCAAAGTTTGCGGCGTCAGGTGGCTAGAGCAGGGCAGCTATTTGTGGAAGCCGCGGCGTTAATGACCGCCAGCCTGTTGTTCGGTGGAACACGAGGAAAGCGGTAGTCTGTAAAGTTGTGGACTCAGACTTCCCTGGGGGCTGCCCGGCGTCTGCTCCAATCAGGAGATCCGTCACGCCACTCGGAACCCAGGACGACGCCGGCCGGCTAAGTGGATTAGACGAACCGGGTGCTACGGGACTTGACAGACAGTTCCGGCATCGCGAGAGCAGGCTACAGTGACCGCAGCGCCGCCCGGCCGTCCCGGCGGCTGCTCGCACCACTCCCTCGGGTGCCCTATGCGCGATGCGCGCCGCAGAGCTGCAGATCGTCACCGCACCATCCCCGTTGAGGAACCAGCCCCGTAGTCGCTCACACAATTCCCGCGAGGCTGCAGCCCGCCTCCACACCTTTGTCACTACATTTGCTTGGGACTTCCCTCGTAACTTTATCCAAGCATTGACGGTATTCGTTCCTCTTACTTTATTGTGGCTTCGTCTTAGTCGCCGTATAAGTATGGGTATGCGAGAACTGTGCTAGGAGATGAAATAAGTTCTCTTCAGACTAGCGATATGTTTTTGTTGTAGACAAACGATATTTCATCAGGTCGCATTCTATTGGAACCGTTGGTGCACAGCTGCTGTCATGTAGTTCAAACAGGAAGTCAGCAGTCAATCGAGATTCAGCCTGGACTTTAATAGTAGATCTACATTCTAGCTAAGGTATATACTCAACAGACATATAAAAGCACATCCCATTACACGACGTTAACATGTACGTAACTTAATTATAATTTATTAACTGCATCATCACTGCAGTCAAGCAGGACACTGATGATGCCGACCGGTCTTAGGCGAGCAGTGGTAGTTTCATCTGGTGACTTCAGTTTTATATTTTATGGAAACAACGACCATGAGAGCAGTTTTTTTAATATTTTTTATTGGTTGTGGCAATGATTTTATCAGATGGTCTGCCTCATGTGCCATGATGTCCATATGGTTTTATAAATGTTAATTCATTTTTCAGATCCGATGATGGCACCTTCAGAGTGCTGAAACCGCTCATCTAGTAAACGATACTGAAGCGATAGTGGCTTTTCAATTATTTTAGTTTGAATTGAGCTACGTTCATCCTAAGTCTTCTTGCGTTAAAACCGTCCTTCTGACGGCTACTCCGTTTCCGATTTATTCACTTTTTCCTGACTCTAGTTCGCTTTAGTTTCCATTACTCTACATTTTATTTCATTGCTAAGTGACTTACATTGCTGTACTTTTGAATTTACTCAACATTTTTGTATTTTCTTGTTTCGCTGATCACTGAAGAACTTCTTTTGTTACCCAAAATTCCTTCGCAGTTACCTTCCTCGTAGCTGTATTTGTTTGTGTAAATTCTGTGATTGGCATTTCGAATGTTCTAGAGACGTCCATTCTTCTTCAACCGATCTGCGTAACTATGTTACCACATTCAGTATCTCTATACCCATAGAGAACTTCAAACGCCCCTCATCAGTCTTCAGAATTTCAATGTCGCACTACCTTCCACATTGATTCTTCCGGGTCAGCCACTTAAAATCCAACTTTCTCATCATCACTACTAAGTTATCTTCTGAATCACTATCTGTTTTTGGGTACTGCTTACTGTCCAATGCCTGTTTTCTGAATCTCTGTCTGACCATGAAGTAACCCAGCTGGAATCTTTTCCTTTCTCCGTGTCTTAACTAACTATATCTGCTCCGCAAGTTATATTAGAACAGTATATTCGGTATTATTAGTTAAAGTGTACTGCAGAATTCAATTGAAGGGCTGAAATTTCCAACGTTCTAACTTCCAAATCTCATATTTGTCAGGAGAATCAGAAAACGGTCTCTCTCTTTTTATTCGTAGCTTATTTCTATCCAAAACATTGAGAAAATATTCTGATCCATCTCAATTGTGCTGCTTACCTAATCATTGCAAAAAGTAGTAAGACTAATTAGAAAATAAATAATTTATTAATAACGTTTCAAGTGACTTGCCACTTTACTGACGGTTTCTAAGTGCCAATAAGAAAGCTTTTGTTTCGAGAGGCGTTAACATTGAAGCACCCGCACCACATTTCAGAATTGATAATTCTAGCGCAGACATACAGTAGTAATGTTCTAACTAGTTGAACTGTGGTGAACAAAAATAATTTCCAATATCACTGAAATTTTTTACAAGACAATAACAAAATTAAATTCAACAAAAAATTTCTTAGTACTGACTTGTATTTTACTCGACTTCTTTCTTGGAGACACATGTTGCTAAGTTTTGAGTCAAACCCCAGAGATTTTGAAGAAGAAAAGGCAACGTCTTCAACAGATCTTCTCTTTTTATTTGCGACTGATAAACGTAATTGGTTTTCAGACAAAGTGGGTATGGTGAAAATCGGACATTGTCTTATCCCTTTTGAATAATTTGACATTTTTCCTTTCTTCCTTGTTTGTTTCTTCTTTTTTTAACAGCTTTTTGACGTGTTTAAGTCTGGGACATTTTGATTTCACTGCATTTGAAAACATTACATGTCTGCATTGACACAATGTTTCAGCAGTATTTATAAAATCAAATGAATGAGCTGAAGACATTGGAATTACGAGTAGATATAACACGCCCATAGCTTTCGCAGATTCAACAACTTGTGTAAATCTTCCGAAACAAAGACCTTACTTATCTTTCTTCGTTTCTCTATGATTGCAAAATCTCTGTCGCAGTTCATGATGTTGTACCTACTCACCAACACTGTTTGTGTTATCTTGTCAAGACGTCCCACGCTAAATGTAGGACACCGCGACACATTGCATTTGGATGTCCGGAGGGCAAGACCATATGTCATGTAGTTATCAACTTTGGAAACATATTATCCGTGATTTGACACTTGGGACAAGTCTAGGATCATGCAGCAGAGTACTGATGACGCAATAATACTGAAAATGCGTATTGTGAAAAGATGGCACTCAGGAAATTTTTCATTTCCACATATCAATTAATCTTTCTCCTCTCTCACTAGTAGTACCAACCGCATATGCTCCTGTAACTCTGTTTTCTATTTTCTCCCCTATAACGGCAATCAAATCTTCTTGATTACTAGATTAACATCTTCCTCTAGATACTGAACTACCCGCCGATAACCTCGCATATAGTTTGTCTCCTTACCATCTGCTTGCGACGTCGTCATGTGTGCTTCATTTCTTGTTGTAGACGTTGGTTTTCTATGGATTCTCGCGATAAGAACGCTCTCAGTGAACTGTTCGCAGTAATTCATTTCTTGCCTCAACTTCCTATTTATAACTAATTCTTCTCCTGTTGTATCGTTTCTTGCTGGTGTTGGCGATGGTCATCCATAACCAGTGACAGGCGTTACAATAGTCATTGCGCATCACGCTGTGGTTCTCTCTTAGAATTCCGTGAGTAAACTTACTTATGTTCGCTGAATGTGACGGAGAAGGGTTTGTACTCAGTTTTTGCAGATGGTCATGATAGACTGAAATTAATTACCTAATTATTAAATTGTGGTCAGTAACAGGAATAGAGACGAAAACGTTTTCCTGGATAGCTGCAAATTTTGCTATGACTATGTCGTAACTCGTTTCCTAGAAGAGTCAGCCAAAGTATTACTTCCTACTAAGAAACTCTCGTGAAAAATTAGAGCGATTCGAGTCCACATAGAGGCTTACCAACAATTTTTCATTCCGCATGGTACAGGAAAATGGAGAAGTAACAGTGGTACCGGTATACAACGTACCCTCCGCTACACTATAAGGTGGTTTGTTGAATGTACTTCGCACGTAGTTGTAAACTATGGATACTAGGTGTGCTTTTGAAATAAAAGACAGCTGAGTAACATAATGAAATTGGAAACATTGTGCGCTATGTGACTGATTGTTACATGTGCACGTGCTGTGTGCTATGGTTTTCACTGTACCTCGTCTTTCGGACGACTGAAATTAATAAAGTTAAAATCTTCTAGGTTGTTAGGCCGCTTCATTTTTCTTTCTAAAATAATAGACTTTTCGATCCTTCTGCTGAGATCTTCTTCAGGATGTTTCTGCGTGAAATTTACTTAGTTGTTGAAAGAATACGTTCAAAGAAATCAGGTGCATATTACTAATGAGAGAAAAATTATGGGACAAAAATCTGATAGGTGATATCCTCTCAGCAAGATTAAGTGAAACAATCCGGATAACAGCGAGAAGGACTCCTGCAGTGAGGGTTCCGTACAAACTTCATCGTTTAGGCATTTGTAGATAGTAAATCCAACACTGGAATCGAGAATCTGCATGACTTTTGCCTTTTCTCGGTATCGCTACTGGTATATCAGTCCTCGAAATTTTAAGAAATACGAGGATGTTTTAATTTTAAGTTTTAGATTTAAATATTTTGCGTACTTTCGCATTCGCATATTTTTCATCTATTTTAATGACTTCGGAGTTACATTAACGTGATATGCTAAGCTCTCGTCCATCTTGCGACTACTGGTAGGTTCTAACGGGAGTCTCCAGAGAAGAAAATGTTATAGTCGACCACATGGCTGTTGATGTTACGCAAAGCTCGATTTGTTCTGTGGAACGCATCAATGGATATTTTATGGGATATCAGAACCTCACCCCCAATAGTGGAAATGCTATCCTGCTTCATTAACAGTAATTTTTCTCTTAGAAACATTGCAGATGCTGTACGTGTCGTAGGTATAGATTGTCACCGGCAAAGACATCAGTTTCACAGCGTCAGGGGAATTCATTTAATCGTAGCTCAGCCAGTTAACATGAAATATTTGTAAATTATACACACATACCTTGCTTGCGAATCACCCTACCTGTTACAGAAAACCAGATTGGAATCCGTAAATTACAGCAGCTCCTGCGATCTTTGATAGATTATGAATGCAATGTTACATTGTAACGGCAAAAAATTGGATGCGATTAATTACGGATTACTAATTCTCTGAACTTTTCCTTTATTTGTACTGTGAAACCTTGCTTTATGGTAAAATTCATGGCCGGCGGCTGTGACCGAGCTGTTCCAGGCGCTTCAGTCCGGAAGCGCACTGCTGCTGCGGTTGCAGGTTCGAATCATATCTCGGGCATGGATGTGTGTGATGTCCTTATGTTAGTTAGGTTTAAGTAGTTCTAAGTCTAGGGGACTGATGACATCAGATGTTAAGTCCCGTAGTGCTTAGAGCCGTTTGAGCCATTTTATTGTGAACACGTTAGACAGTCCTCGTTGTTACAACAAGAACTCGGGCTACTTCACACTATGTGTGGTCACGGGCACGTTTAACCTCGGCGGCTTATACCTCTCATTCTGTCACGTCTGCAAGTGGACTCGTCTTGCTGCGATGATGCAATACCACCGACTGGCACACAAACAACGCTTGACTGATATTGCTTACGTCAACAGTGGATGGGGGCCTCATGACCGCCTGATACCACGGTCTACAGCGCTCCGATGCGATTAGGTTTCGTCTTTTATGAAAGCGATTAATATTATGTCCAGTGCACTCGATCGTGATTAAGCCGGTCTGAATAGAAGTCAATTGGTAAGCATGAGGCCATCCAGAGGGACAGCCGAGGAGACACGCCTCGTGCGCCCAATGACAGACAGATTTAGCGGCGGGAGCTTCCGAAGCCGGTGTGCAGCGCGCCGCCGGCAGTCCGTATCGACCGCTGCAGCTGCAGCAGTGCCAGCGGCTGCAGGCGGCTGCCGGACGCGAGGCGGCGAAGACACGCGCCGCCTCCCATTGATACTCGATCTCGTGCTCCGCCGTCCCAATGGTTCCTCATTACGACCCGGAGCCGGTAATTGTCAATAGCTTGCAGCTCGTTGGGCCATCCGAAATTGCGCAGTCCGTTACCTCCTCTCTCTCTCTCTCTCTCTCTCTCTCTCTCTCTCTCTGTCTCTCTCCCTCTCCCCTGTATTTGCCCACTAGCCAGTCCCGAGGCTTTCCACACACGAAAATTGCTCATCGTCAGTGTCTACAACTGAGGCGGCGGAAGAACGAGGCACAGTACAGTGGAACGTTATGCTTGCTAAGGCATTTGCTGAGGCTTCACTACCGAACAGACGCTTCGTCTCGTGATCGTCAGTACGAAGACTATTTTGAGTCGGCTGCCAGTGCTATCCGGCTTCCTATATCTGCTTAACTACTGCAGCATACATCTTTTTGAACCTGGTTCCTGTACAGTAAGTAATCTTTCCATCTTACACACTTCCTTCTTCAAAATCTTTGACAGCCAATTTAACATGCTCGAAAGATGATTCAGCTGCCCCTACCATTCCCATCTTATGCAACTTGCACAACTATATCAGGAAAGGTATCCAGACAGGTGACTGCCACGTAATCGATATGAGTTCCCTCTCATAGGTTTGGCGACTGTTAGCAAACGCGGTCATGTTGTACAAAAATACAAGTGAGGATTGGTCAAGAATTCAATTTTGGACCAAGATGTACTTACTTCTGATGTACTTATTCAGGTGTCTCCAATATTTCTTAGTGTAATTAGCAGTGCAGTCATACAGGCTTTGGATGCCTCTATATGTTTATTCTGTTTATAGTACTTAATCTTTCATAAATAATGATATGCCATATAAAGTGTGTTAAACCATCAGAAACAATAAAAATTAACAAGAGAGATCAGTATGGGAAGTGTCGAGACCCGTCACGGTAGCCGAGCGTCCTGGACGCGGTTAGGCGCGCGGCCCCGGATCTAATCCGCACGGTGGATTAACGACGAGGGCCAGTGTGCCGGCCAGCCTGTATGTGGTTTTCAGGCGGTTTTCCACACCCCGCTAGGTGATTACCAGGCTGGTCCCCACGTTCCGCCTCTGTTACACGCGTCGCAGACATGTAAAACGCGTTCGCACTATTTCATGCTTTACACTAGATTCAGACAGTTGGAGTACACTGATTCCATCCAGGGGGATACGGGGTGGCGGCAGGAATGGCATCCGGCCACCCCTAAAACTAACCTTGCCAAATCCGTTCTAACCACACCGACCCTGCAGTAGCTGCGGGAATATGGCGTAAGTGATAGAAAAGAAGAAAGAATCAGTATGGGAAGCGTCGAAGTAACAACTTTCTAGTATATAACATCTGAGCTTCTATATGCGGAACAAACTCAGAGCAACATCTAAAACATGTGTGTCTGCACCAGTAACTACGCAAAGAAAGATTGGAGACACTTCTGTAGGTATGGCAGATGTTTCTGATATATCTTGCTCCAAAAATATAGTGTAAGTAGGCTGTTTAGGTTTTTTTATTGGTAACGCCGCCGCCACGTAGCGCTCGCTAATATGGCATTTGCTTATACAACTTTACACATCGGTACCATATTTCTCTAAAGCATTAATTACACAGCTATCTGATCATTTAACTGGGAGAGACAAACATTTATTTTACTACATCAGTGACAGATGTTTACGTAATTACACAGTTGGATAACTTCACACTTACGAAATTGTATTTTGTCTGTACTTTGTGAAATGTTCATATTTTTTCGGAACCATTGTGATACTATAAGAGCTTTGAATGATGTATTTGGTATGGAATCATGATTATTAAAGTACGTTTGAGATAGATGACACTTTTAACATGAGCAGAGAATTTTGTTTTAGGTTTTGAAATTATTGCAGAAAGCTATGACGTTTTTGAGATTTGACTGAGGTGTTAAGATGTTATTATTACGACAACGATGTGAGTTATGCTGCTGAGGTATGTTTAAGCTGATGTTATATTAGTTATTTGGTTATGCTACGTATCTGTTATGATGAAATATTGAAGAAGTGTCGACGAATATGTATATGTGTAATAAGGTAAGGAATAATGAGTAGTGGTTAGGGACTCTGGTTTGTGAAAAAGGATGTTGGAAACCGAGAATCGTACTTTAAGAGTTATGAAATGTGTGTATATGCGTGAATGTATCACTATACTGACGAAAATTTTTTGGACACTATTATATTTAAAGGATTTTGTTTCTGCAGATGTGTAACGCAAATTCTTGACCTGTGAAATTTTTATAAGAGACTGTAACTGTAGAGGAAACTGGTGTCGTAAATATTTCGGTAAGACAGTTAAGTGACCACCTGCACGTAATGCATCGTGGGCACCCAGCTGCGCGACAGCCACCTGGAAACAAGCCATTAGTGTGTGCCTTTCAGAGGCACAGGTGAATAACAAATAGGCCATTATCCTCGCTATTGACATTCCTTTGTAGAAAGCATCGCAAAAACGACACGCTGATTGCTTGGAAAGATACTTACATCTGCATACTTGATTATGACAAGCGTCTTTCTACGAGAGTTGAAAGAATTTCTACTAACTTTTGAAATGTCACATGACTATTGAATGATATTTTTATGCTTTGCCTTTCATAGTTGCTTATTTCATTTGATATCACTTTTCCAGCTGTGTTGCAGCATTGGTTTTATAAAATAAAATTAAATGCATTTGCTAATGTGAACACTTTCTGTCAACAGATCTATTAAATAATCATTTTATGATCCACGTTCTTTGAAAAAGGAGCACTTGGAAAGGAAAGAACAATAAGAAGGGATTAATAACAGTTACTGCATACTTAATTTTCTTTTCAACTACTTGGTAATATCTTTTGTAGAATTAGTTTTGTGGTGCACCACTTTAATGACATAGACATTAAGATGTTAATATACAATTTCCCTTTTCTGCATTGTTGTCTTTACTGTAATATTTTTTCTGCTTGAGCTTTGTCATGTTTAGATATAAGTTAATGCATTTGCTGCTGCTGTTTGCCAGGCATAATGTTACTGAATATGACTTTGTATTACTCTGTTAAGCCAGTTTTACTACACAGTTGTAATATTGCCGCTTGCTTTGACAACTTCCATTTTTTTGATTGCCTTATATTAGTTGTAATATTGCTGCCTGCTTTGACAACTTCCATTTTTTTCATTGCTGTTTGTATTAATTGTTTTGTGCTGCTGCATTGCCTCGTCCCTTAGTTTAGAATCTGAGCTCAGTAGATTTTAAGTTAGCTTAAGAAGGGGTAGACTATATAAGACACTAACTATGAGGAATTGGAAGAAATGCATTGAGAAGTTATAAGAAAATGATTTGGCCAAAAAAAGTAGTGTACAGTGGAGAAAAACTATTTTTGAAAGAGGATGTGAACAAAATACAGAAAGCATGCTTGGATAGGATATTTTTGGTGGCAAGAAATGTTGAGATGCGACGAGAGACCTACAGAATGAAGTTTTGGGTTAGACTGCAGTACCAAATGTCACACTGAAAACAAACTCTGTCCCGTATTTTGTGTTATTACGCTATGTGAATCTGTGTTTGTCCTGTCTTTATGTGTTTAGCTAATAAGATTTATGTTGTAGAAGTTTTCTAATAATATGTTATTTACTTTGTAAAGATGTTTAGACATTATTTATCTGTTCTGTTTTGTTGCTCATATGTGAATTTGATGTTTCAAAAGTTATGTCATAATTCTTGTAACACTGATTTATATGTATATTTCTATTCTTTTGTAAAGCCTGTACTACTACAAATTTATCTGTATTGTTATGTTCTTTAATGATGTATTTTGTACCTTTGTTATTGTATTCTTATGTTATAAAATTGTAATTGACACCAGTTGATCAAATTAAGTAATTTGTAAGTTACATTTCACTGCACACGTTTCTGTTGGTCATAGTATATGGACAATATGTGAGAAGTAGGGACTGATAGTGTTTGCACACGTGTTAATAAATCAGCAAGGGACTGGATAACAGCATTGCTTGTTCTAAGGACATTTCAAACAAATTCTTTGTGAGTGGACAAGTGGTGGTTCATGGACTTGCTATATTGTACACAAGACTCTTCGATGGTAAGCCTGCACCTGCACAGTCGCAACAGTTGTCTGCTAGCCATCTCTACAAGGACTACAGTGGGTCTAAACCTTTGATGACTCACCAATACCATTTTTTCTACAAGGACTGCAGTGGGTCTGCACCTCTGGTGACCCACCAATACCATAATCTCTACTAGGACTACAGTGGGTCTGCTCTGTGATGACCAACCTACCAATATTTTTCAAAACGTCGACTGACTTTGCTGTGGGTTTGCTCTGTTGTGGCCCATTACCTGTCTGCATGTCAAGAGTCAGCACTGTCTTTCCGTTGGAAGGACAACACTACTTCTTCAAGACTGCATGGAAATCCACTACTTCCGTGTGCATTTTCTTTTACTGCTCAGACATTGAGCAAACACACAGCTATTTTACTGTGATGAACGATCAGGACTGTCTTTATGGACTGGGAGAAAATTTTAGCCTTTGACCAACATTGTATCGGTAAGTGTGTGCATTTCATTTCTTTGTTAATGTAATTATGAAATTTTTTTTTCAAATCTGTATTGGCCACTGCATAAAACAATTTGTAAACTTTTTTGTGGGGAGCATGGGGACTATGTAAGTAGGCTGTTTAGGTTTGTTTATTGGTAACACCGCCGCCACGTAGTGCTCGGTATGAAAATCACTGGTTGTGCCGTATGCAGTCTGTGGCTGGTTTGCATTGTTGTCTGCCATTGTAATACTGGGCAGCGGCAGCTGGATGCTAACAGCGCGTAGCGTTGCGCAGTTGGAGGTGAGCCGCCAGCAGTGGTGGACGTGGGAAGAGAGATGGCGGAGTTTTGAAATTTGTAAGAATGGATGTCATGAACTGCCATATATATTATGACTATTAAGGTAAATACATTGTTTGTTCTCTATTAAAAATCTTTCATTCGCTAACTATGCCAATCAGTAGTTAGTGCCTTCTGTAGTTTGAATCTTTTATTTAGCTGGCAGTAGTGGTGCTCGCTGTATTGCAGTAGTTCGAGTAACGAAGATTTTTGGTGAGGTAAGTGATTTATGAAAGGTATAGGTTAATGTTAGTCAGGGCCATTCGTCGTAGGGGTTTTTGAAAGTCAGATTGCGTTGCGTTAAAAATAATATCAGTTTAAGCACAGTCATGTATAATTGTTCTAAGGGGGCGTTTCAATAGTGTAACTAATGACCAATCCTCAATCGTATTTTCACAGTATGTTCTGTTTGTCAAGAGTCGTCCAAATTGTGGCAGGGAATTTATATTGATTACGTGGCAGTGGCTTGTTTGGATATCGTTCCTAATACATACATAGTACAGGTTGCATAAAACTGCGTCGGTAGGGGCACCTGAATCACGCTGCATATAAGGAGCGATCACAAAATTCCCTTTTGAGGGCATTTTGTAGCGTATGGACAACGTAGCCCGATTCCGGTACCGACTTGTAGTCAGGGACTTTGCATGGCTTTCGCGACTTTCCGCCACAAGTCCGGTAAATTCGGCGAAGTGAACTACAGGTACGTTATTACCAAATGCATCCAAACAACACCAATGTGCTGCTCCCCTTTCGCGGCTGCCGAAGATAAACACCGGTACACAACCATCGGAAAATGAAGAATGTGTCTGGAGCAGCATCTCTGTCGACGTTCATCATTCCCGAATGGTGTGCCATGTTATGTGCTAGCTGTGCATGACGATCCCATACCCCGAATGTTGTAATGCAGAAGTTACGCCACCTCAAGTCTGAGATACTCGAGCATTCACCCCATTTGTGCCTTCAGCCCTTTAAAAAAGACTTTCAAGTGCCGAAGACTGCTATCATGCAAGCATGTGCACCAGGCTGTATGTGCAGCAGAACACGGTGTTTTACCGAACGGTTATCTTCAACCTGGTGTATCGGTAGGGCGATTGCCTCAAAGCTCAGGGTGATATTGTCTGGTTAGGACACCGATTCTGGACTGTAGGGCCTTAGAACGGACAATTTTTTCTTTCGCCCGTGACACGATGATAACGTTTCCTCACTCTTCTTTGAGTACTCCAGCAGACGAAGCGTGCCATAATACAAAGATGTTCTTATACTATTGATGCACCTGAAACAATAAAGTCTTTGGGTGCAGCCCATTTATACCTTGGACTTCTAGATTTTTCTTCTACGAAATTCGTCAGGATGGATTTCTTCATCGTGCATTACGGAAAACTTTGGTAACCATTTTGGGTTAACAGCCACACTATCTTTTCGTGGCCTTGGTAGAGGGAAGAATTGTTCGGAGAGTGTTAGATGGTCCGCACTGCAAGCTATGGAGTTGGTAATAAAAATGTAGTTTCCACCAATAGACACTGGTACGGGCGCAGATCAGCTGACGTTGGCCTCGCGGCAGAGTGGTGTGGCAAGCTGCCACGGATGGCGCGCACGAATAGTGGCTTGGCCAACACCGCTGGTACAGGTGTTTTCTTGCTAGCGGCGGTAGGCAGGGCCTACCAGCTCGGACCTGCTCTTGGTTCAGAGTGCAACTTGTTGTTCAGTTGTCCTCTTTGGTCTTTTTTTGTTTATTTCTCCGTGCACATCTCTAAGTGGCGTTTGGACTCGCTGCTGTCCCGTAGATTTACCCGCACGTCGAGTTGTTTTCCTCTTCCGGGGTCCAGATCCCTGTCTTCTGCAGCTGAGCCTCCGCCAGCTGGTGTAGTTATATTTGTGTTGACGGTTTCGCAGCGCAGGAAAAAAAAGACACTTTCATGAGTCGTTACGAATGCCATGAACTGCCTTTAGCCTGCATCTCATTTAATAGGGCGATTCAAATGTTGCATTTCGTTGCAATATGAACACGCAGTCCCTAAAGACATACATCGCCACTTCACAGTAAGCACCTGGGGCTGTACTGCAGAACTAGCAAATGCTTTGTGAGAACAGTACCATCCTTTACTCTTTGTGATCGTCATCAACATAACTGAAAGATGGTGACCTATCACATATTCCTCTTAACGGGCTGCCTCCATTTCACCCCGTCTTCTGGCCGATTGTTTGGTATGTCTTCTCCGTTTTCTGGTCTGCCCATCGTCTCGGCGGTCTTCCCTGTAATCTTTTCCCTTTCACTTCGTCTTGTATGATAATCTTTTTCCAAGTTACTCTCCTGCAGTCGATCTATGCGACCAAAGAACTGGAGCTTCCGCTGGAAACAAATTCTGAACCACCTCTTCTCCACCTTGTGTTCTTGAAGGATTGACGTTGGTCCGTTTGTCCTTCCATGATGTTCTTAGCAACCTCCTATACGACCACATTTCAGAAGCATCCGTTCTTTTACGGTGCCTTAAAGTTACTGTCCATATTTCAGCGCCATATAGCAAAAAGGGAAACAGTAAGATATTTCAGCACCCTGTTTAGTACGTCTAGTTAGGGCTCGGTCTTTCCAAATCACTGTCAGCTTCGATGCATCATTTCCTGCGTAAAGCAGCTCTCCTTCTGAAACACTAAGCCCAGGTACACATAGTGTTCAACGTCTTCGTACTCTGATAGTACATCAGTAACTGGTAGTAACTCATCTCTCTCAATCATCATGAGCTTAGTCTTTTTGCTGCTTAACTGACAATCCAAGTTTCTCGCTTTCTCTGTTAACTCTATCACGCAGTTCCTTGATGTCCACCTACGAGTCTGCTCACATTGTGAGGCATTAGCAAATCTTAAATTACTGATTCTTTGTCCTCCAATTCGAAATCCATCAGCTCAGCCATGAAGACCTTTCCTCATAGATGTTGAACAGAACCGGCCAAATGTAACACCCCCTTATGGTTCAAAAGACTTGCAATAGTTTATCTAGTCCAATTATTGCCTTACTATCAGAGTAGAGATTTTTGATAGGGGTAATAAGATGATGACGGACACTCATTCCTCTTAGTACGCTTCACAGTTTCTTCCATAGAATGGCGTCGAAATCCATTCTATAGTGCAAGAAGCAAAGAAGTAATGCTTTATTGAATGCTCTACATTTTTCAGTTAGCTGTCTGACGAACGTGCTGTCGTGTTCCTTTATTATGTACTAATACAGCCAGCTCTGATGGTATTTCTTTGTCTTAGTAGGTTCTGAGGCACTCACGGATGACATTTAAAGAAGAATGTTGCTGCCGTGTAAAATTAATGAAATGGGCCTGTAGTTCTCACAATGCTGTGTATTTCCTTTCTTATGAATCGGAATCAGTTCGACGTGGTCCAGGCCTCTATCCACGTTTCGTTATTCCATATGCTGTTACATATTTCGTGCTTGACTTTCAGACCAAAGTCTCCGGATGCTTTGATCATTTCAGCAGTAATAAGTGCAGATCCAGGTGCTTTGTTATTTTTAATTTAGCTACATCTTTTCGGACTTTATCTTCAAAGATGTTGGGTGCCTCCTCTACTGGAATGTTTGCACGACCAGTTCTTCTATTTTTACCCATGTACAACTTGTAACAGTATATTCTCCACCGATCAGCAGCTAGTTTTATGTAGATTAGAGGTGTGCCATCTTCAACTTCTATAACTCACGTTCTTGGTTAAAAGGATCTTGTTAATTTCTATACTTCATTGAATATGCACTTGGTCTCATCGCAATTCCAGGGTTTTTCAATTCCCTCACATGTTTCATTGTTGTAATTCTTTTTTTCTCTTCGGCATATTCTCCGTATTGATGCCGACGGCTTGTGGTACTGCTGAGTTCCCTGTAATCCTCTCATCTTCATTACTTTTTTGTCCTCAGTTGTTTGTATGGTTTCGTTTGTAAGACAGTAATTTTTATTCTTCACTTTTTTGCAATCCTTGAATACTTTTTCAGCTGTTTTAACTGATGTCTCCTTCAAAAAATTCCATTTATCTGGAGATGTAATGTTATCTCACTGAACGGTCGAAAGTGTTTCTTGGACTTCCCACAAATTTCGGACTTTTGCTCTAATATCTTGCTTTTGTAGGTGCCCCTCCACATTTTGACAGTTTCATTCTCTGTTCAAGACATAGGATCTGATGGCCAAATCCACAGTCGGCACGAGGAGGGCCCTCAACGGTTTTAATTAACGATCTTCACCTTAAGACAATCAGAGAATAATCAATCAGATTACGATATGTGCCACTTGGTGGGGTCCAAGTGTAAAGTCTTCGTGGATTGTGCTGGAACCAGGTGTTGGTTACATCAAACTTATTTTCCTGACAGAAGTGAATCGAATAAAACTAAATCCACAATTTGATGATGTTCGCAAGAAATTTTCATCGTTTATAGTCTCCGAATTACGAAACATACTTTTTTTCTAAAGAAACTGTTAACTTTTCCTGTGGCATTCGACAGAATATTCTAGGAGAATTTCAGGGATATAAGACAGATGGGCCTTGATTAAATTTATCAAGATAACAGCACCGCAAACCCCAGTCCTCTATCAGGAGAAGAGGTTCCACAAATGGATGCCCTCTTATACCATATGTAAGTAAACGCAATACTCAGGTATGGTACTTGCTGTACCCTGTGCTCCTGAAGCCCATTAGTATGTGCTCCACTGTCGGAGCAGTCAGATAATTTTCTCGCACAGCTATTGAGTCATTCAAAATGTGTACGACAGTCGAACTGAATACCGTTTATGGCGAATGTGGTCGAAGCGTTAGAGCAGTGACTGGACTGTGTTAAAGAGTTCCAGATAGTGCCAAGCACTCACGATTTTTGTAAACACTATAAAATAATTTCTAAAAATTGTAACTGTGGGGAATAAAATACGTCAGGGAGAGAAGAGTAACTAACAAAAGAAATGAAACTAGCATTTGAGCAGCATAACATACAACGCAAATGCCGCAAAGAAGCATCTCAGAAGTAAGAGAGGGATCAACCAAACGAGTGTTCTACAAACACTACATTCCACCACTTTTCGTCCTCTTTGCATCTCGCTGCATCTGCAGCTTCGTGGCAGTGACTTAAAAATTTAGTTACAATTTTCCGAATGTTATCTAAGCATCGTTTACAAACCATGGGCCAGTCAGTCTTCGCAAGATGCACTAATAGTCAGTTGAAAATCCATGCTTAGTCAAAGACGTGGATAAAAACTACGCTCTTGGTCTTTGAAGGTTTGGTGCGTGTTTTTCAGGACGCTTTTTCATTGAAGGGAATCTAAATACACTCAAGTACATGGAGCGCCTAAGATACGAGTATGCTGCCACCACAGTTACTGGTATTTATTCCACAGGACATAAGGCAGTGTGGTACCAACGTAACGGATGTTCCTCCCATTTCACACATGTAATGACAGAACCTCTTAAGAAAACATTTGGAGAATATTAGAAAGAAACCCAAAAAGGTCTCCACATTCAGCAAACTTAACATTTCTATTCCTATATCTGTGGCAAAAATTATAACACGAGGTGTATGGTTCAAATGGCTATAAGCACTATGGGACTTAACATCTGAGGTCATCAGGCCCTTAGACTTAGAACTACTTAAACCTACATGAGCTAAGGACATCACACACATCCATGACCGAGGCAGGATTCGAACCTGCGACCGTAGCAGCAGCGCGGTTCCGTACTGTAGCGCCTAGAGCCGCTCTGAGACAACGTCCAGCTGGAGTAAGAGGAAACACCAATGACTCCAGAAGGCATGAGTGCCTTATAACGCAGACCTGTGATGCCGTTGACGCCAGATGAAATTCAATGTGCAGAATTGTTTCTCCAGAATCATTTTACAGATGTAACGATGCTGAATGTCCACATTTTGATTACTTGGTATAACAGGCGTGATGATAAACACACTAACCTACCTGATTTACGTCTTTGTTTACATTAGATATAGTAGGGCAGACGTATATGGAACCTCTTCTTCCAATGGCGGGACAGAGGTTTGCGGCGCTGTTGTTTTGATACCATTTCATCAAGACCCATACATGTTATGTCGTTGAATTTCTCTTAGAAACAACTTTCAAATGCCACAGAAAAACTTCTACGGTTTCATTAGAAAAAAAAAAGAAATCTATGTCGTGATTAGGTGACTATAAACAATAAAAATGACTTGACAACATCAGGAAATTCGCCGTATTGGGTGTCGTGCCTTGGCTAAAACCGCACCTCGATATATTCATTCATTCTGGTTCTATTTGGGGTGCCCTGCTGTAGCTGTCACAGCCTGTGTAGTACACGGCATTGGGTACTTTGTACCGCAGTAGTCATGCACTTTCCCGTACCACACACGGTTTGTGTGCACTAGCATCCTCAGGCTCGACTATTACTGCAACACTTGCAGCGTAGCATCTTGCTCGATTTTTTACTTAATAAAGATTTCACTTAAGAAAAAGTACAGCAATACTTACACTATGTGATCAAAAGTACCCGAACACCTGGCTGAAAAAGACTTACAAGCTCATGGCGCTCTCCACCGGTAATGGTGGAATTCAATATGGTGTTAGCTCATCTTAGCCTAGATTACAGCTTCTACTCTCGCAGACATACGTACAGTCAGGTGCTGGGAAGTTTATTGGGGAAGGGCAGCCCATTCTTCACGCAGTTATGCACTGAGGAGAGGTATCGATGTCGGTCGGTGAGCCCTGCCACGAAGTCGGCGTTCCAAAACGTCCCAAAGGTGTTCTATAGGATTCAGGTCACGACTCTGTGCAGGCCAATCCATTACGTGGATGTTATTGTCGTGTAATCACTCCGTCACAAGCCATCGATTATCAACAGGTGCTCGATCGTGTTGAAAGATGCAATCGCCATCCCCGAATTGTTCTTCAACAGTGGAAGCAAGAAGGTGCTTAAAACATCAATGTAGACTTGTGCTGTTATAGTGCCACGCAAAACAAGGGGTGCAAGCACCCTCCATGAAAAACACGACCACACCATAACACCACCGCCTGCGAATTTTACTGTTGGCACTTCACACGCTGGCAGATGACGTTCACCAGGCATTCGTCATACTGACACTCTGCGATCGGATCGCCATATGATACAATGATTCGTCACTCCACAGAACGTCTTTCCACTCTTCAGACGTCCAATGTTTACGCTCCTTAGTATAACCGAGTCGTCTTTTGGCATTCACCGACGTGATGTGTCACTTAAGAGCAGACGCTCAACCATGAAATCCAAGTTTCTCACCTCCCGCCCAACTGTCATAATACTTGCAGTGGATCCTCATGCAGTTTGGAATCCCTGTGTGATGGTCTGGATAGATGTCTGCCAATTACACATGCAGGGTGTATTGAGCCCCAAAAATTTTCCTACCGGTATCAGGCGTAGTAATGTTTTGTATTTCTGATGTTTCCACGTTTTTGTCCGCCCCCTGTATTAGATTTCTTGGCATTATGTTATGAAAGCTGTTTCCCACAGAAGCTACTAAGTCCAGAAAAGTTGCTTCTGACTTCCACTAAGTGCTGAAAATGTTCGGAATACTTTCTACACAGATACCAAAATGCAAAAATTTGAATCACACGACATAGTTGACAAAATAAATATGCCCAAAATACTTTATGCTGTAAAAGAATGTGTCTTTTTATTTTACGTCACAGCCAACTTTTATTGCTTTAAACTTTGGGCTATGATTTACAAAGCGCCACCGGATGAAGAATGAGTGCTTAAACATCTTAGACTGACAAAATTAGTGGAGATTTCAGTAGAATTATATCGCAAGAGGACGCCTTAGGACGACAACTTAGCTGATAACCAGTCTTCACCGAGAAGGTCTAGAGTGTCACAACCTTTATTATATTCTATTTTCTAGTCTTCACCGAGACGGTCTGGAGTCTCACAACCTTAATTGTATTCTATTTTCTATCTCCCTTTTTGAGCAACATGACTTCAATTTACAGACGAGTGACTCCGGCTTCCGCCTCGGCAGCGAAAATGCACCAGATAAACCTCACCGTAAGTCTGCGAATGCGTTGCAGATAAGAATTTCCGCTTGTAAGAAGGCGTGGTTACCTGCCTCGCAGGTCTAATCACGTAACGCTACGTCCAAAGAAACTTACTGGCATCGCAATAAGGTCAAGCGTTTGTCTTGGTTTAAGGTTCTCTCTCGCGTTCTTATATCGGTACCGCAGGGAATCTAAATCAACAGGCAGCAGCGAGTTCAGTGTTCTGTGTGCGGGTATTTCCTGGTTGCGGTATCCTGCTTTGCCCTCACCGCACATCAGCGATACTATTACATTACCACAGGAAAACAGAGCCCTTTCTTTTCGTAGTATGTATCACCGCATTGCTCAAATCGCTCGTAAAAGGTGAGATACGCCTCCGAAGCAGAGGTTAACTTCTGCTTCATAGATAAATGCAGTGCACTGCCCTGTTTGCAGTAGACAGTAATGCTGGCAAACACACAAGTTAATCGCTGGCTGTATAAAACGTGATACCGCTTCTGTTACGGTGCAAGTTCGACATATAAAAAACACCATTCAAAAAGTGACAGTAGTAACGCGCAATTTTTTTTTCATATTTTACGGAACTGTTGGGAACCGTTTTTGCGCTTTTCGCTAACATAGGGAGCAGCTCCCTGTTGCACCAGCATACAGTAAAGAGCGAATTGCTCGACCGTTGGAACCCATTACAACTATACAGATGTGAATTCCACAACTCCTTGCTGGGTTTTCGGGGGATGTAGCGCCAGATGTATTGTTTTCTATTTTTTGGTGATTTGATGGGGCTCGGGACGACTTCCACTCCTGTGCCAACCTTCTAATTTCAGAGCAGCACTCACACCCTACGTCCCAAGTTTTTGCTGAATGTATTTCAATCTCTGTCTTCCTCTACAGCTTTTATTTTTTACAGCTGCCTTTAGTACAATGAAAGTTATTCCCTGATGTGGTAACAGATGTCTTGTCATCCTGTCTCTTCTTCTTGTCAGTGTGTTCCACATATTCCTTTCCTCGGTTGTCCTTTGGAGACCTCCACACTTCCTAGCAGTGTGCGTAATTTTCAGCATTCTTCTGAAGCACCATATCTCAGACGTTTCTATTCCGGTTTTCCCACAGCCCAAGTTTCACTATCGTTCAATGTTTGCTCCAAGTGTGCATTCTCAGAGATTTCTTAATCCGATCACGGCCTACGTTTGATACTAGTAGACCCCTCTTGACCAGAAATGCCCTCTTTCCCGGAGCTAGTCTACATTTCATGTCATCCTTGCTCCGTCCGCATGGGTTGTTTTACTGCCTAGGTAGGCAGAATTCTTTAACTTTATCTACTTCGTGATCCCCAAGTTTGATGTTAATAATAAATGAAAACGCTAGTTTGCTTTTGATGTTAAGTTTCTCGCTGTTCTCATTTCTGTTACATCTCATTACTTTCGTCTTTCTCCGATTCACTCTCACTCCATATTCTGTACTTACTAGACTGTTCCTTCCAGTCAGTAAATGCTGTAACACACCTTCAGAGAGGCTAGCAATGTCATCAGGGATACTCTTTCACATTGAATTTTTATCAAATTCTTGAAATTTTCTTTTATTTCCGTCATTGCTTCTTCGAGAGTGAACCGTGATCCAAGCACTTGTCTTCCAGTCTCATTGCTGCCTCTTGTTTCTTGTACATATTGTGTGTCACCTCTTCTTCCCTAAAGCTTACCCCAACTTTTCCGATAATGTGGTACTTCTTGCACCATTTTAGTTTCGAACGCTTTTGCTACGTCAACAAATCCTATCAACGAGCCTATATTATTCTTCATTCTTACTTCCACTACAAACCGAAACGGTACAATTGCCCTTCTGGCGCTTCATATTTTGCTAAAGCTGAGCTGTTAGTCACCTAACGTAGCTCACACGATTCCCACACATTATGGGATAATAGTTTGTGGGCAGAAAGCTGGTGCTGGACACGTTCCAAGAGGTGTGCCATCGGGTTAAGATCAGGCGATGGTTCAAATGGCTCTGAGCACTATGGGACTTAACTTCTGAGGTCATCAGTCCACTATAACTTAGAACTACTTAAACCTAACTAACCTAAGGACATCACATACATTCATGCCCGAAGCAGGATTCGAACCTGCGACCGTACCGGTCTCGCGGTTCTAGACTGTAGCGCCTAGAACCGGTCGGCCACCCCAGCCGGCAGATCAGGCGAATTCGGTGGGGAAGACATCAACGTGAGATCACTATCACACACCCCAAACAAATCCAGCAAGATTCTACCTTGTGACAATAATAATTATCTTGCAGGAGATTACCATCGCCATCGGGAAAGACATCAAACATTGAGGCAATCCGCAATAATTTCCGCAGTGCACAGCTGACATGGTGTCATCGATTACTAGGTCCCATGGCAGGCGAGGTGAACGTCCCATGTAGCCTCCATAATACTGCCCCCACTGTCCTGCGTCCGAGGCACAGAGTATGTTCCGAGGAACGCTTCGCCTGTGTTACAGCGTATCCGGACACGAGCATCAGCCTTGTGTAATTCATCCGACCAGGCGACAGGTTTCTATCGGTTCTTGGCCCGATCTCTATGATCCTGTGCCCACTAAAACTGATGGTGTTTGCCGAAGTGATGAGTCAACATGATGTCCCATAGGGTTCGATTGCTGCTGATCCAAATATTCAACCATGTTTGCTCCGAAACACTCGTGACTGCTCAAACCATGTACCATGTCGTCAGCTCTGCCACAGATCGCCACATGTCCTACTTTACAGAATGAGAAAGCCAACGATTTCCACTCTCTGTGATGAGACTTAAACGTCCACCACCATGTCGCCAGTAGTTTAACATCAACCACACCACACAGACACGATGGCAGCACGCGAACAGCCTACCCGTTTTGCTGTTTCCGAGATTGTGGTTCCCAGTCAAAGGAAATTATGTCAGCGGACATCACTATCTACTTCAGCACTAAGACGAAAAGGAATTAATGCCATTTAGCTGCTGATGGGCATTAATTTACGTTAGTGGGGAAAGCTGAACACTTGTGCCAGACGGGGATTTGAAGGCGGTTCTCCTACTAGCTAAGCAGACTTTCTGACCACTAAGCCATTCGGACACCGCGGTCACCGTAACTGCACGAACCACCCCAGCACGCCTCCCGTGACACACAAATTTCCAACTTATACACGTACTACTGACGTAGTGCCCCCTGCTATTTTTTTCACTACTCGCCGATACGAGACTGATATGCGTCTCCACAGAAGGGACCGTTACCCACCTTCGAAAGAACAGACAGTACATATGTAAAAAAGGAACTCTTCGCGGAATCCTGACTAAGTGAGCAAATTTCGTGTTCTTTTAATATCGCCCACCATGAACCATGGACCTTGCAGTTGTTTTGGAGGCTTGCGGGTGTGGCTAAGCGATAACAATAACCGTGCCGTACTTGCAACGACAACGCAGGGTTATCTGTTGAGAGGCCAGACAAACGTGTCGTTCCAGAAGAGGGGCAGAAGCCTTTTCAGTAGTTGCAGGGGCAACAGTCTGGATGATTGATATGGCCTTGTAACACTAACCAAAACGGCCTTGCTGGGATGGTACTGCGAACAGCTGAAATCAAGACGAAACTACAGCCATAATTTTTCCCGAGGGTATGCAGCTTTACTGTATGCTTAAATAATGATGGCGTCCTCTGGAGCAAAATATACAGCAGGTAAAGTAGCCCCCCATTCGGATCTACGGGCGGGAACCACTCAGGAGGACGTCGTTATCAGGAAAAACAAAACTGGCCCTCTATGGATCGGAGCCTGGAATGTCAGATCCCTTAAAAGAGCAGGTAGGCTAGAAAATTAAAAAAAAAGGAATGGACAGATTAAAGTTAGATATAGTGGGAATTAGTGAAGTTCGGCGGCAGGAGGAACAAGACTTCTGGTCAAGTGAATACAGGGTGACAAATAAAAAATCAAGTAGGGTAATGCAGGAGTATGTATAATAATAAATAAAAATAGGAGCGCGGGTAAGCTACTACGAACATCATAGTGAATTTATTATTTTAGCCAAGATAGACACGAAACCCACGCCTACCACAGTAGTACAAGTGTATATACCAAATAGTTCTGCAGAAGAAGAGAGAGAAGAAACGTATGATGAGATACATTTAATTAGTCAGATAGTCAAGGAAGACAAAAATTGACCATGGGGAACTGGAATTCGATAGTAGGAAAAGGAAGACAAGGAAAACTGGTCGGTTAATACAGAATAGTGATAATGATGGAAAGAGGAAGCCGCCTGATAGAATTCTGCACAGAGCATATCTTAATCATAACTAACACTTGGTTTAAGAATCATGAAAGAAGATCGTATTCACGGAAGAGGCCTGGAGACACTGGAAGGTTTCAGATAGGTTATATAATGGTAAGTCGGAGATTAAGGAACCAGTTTTTAAATTGTAAGATATTTCCAGGGGCAGATGTGGACTCTGACCACAATCTATTGATAGTGAACTGTAGATTAAAACTGAAGAAACTGTGAAAAACGCGGGAATTGAAGGATATGGGATCTCGATAAACAGAAAGAAATAGAGGATGCAGAGAGTTTCAGAGGGAGCATTAGGGGACGGGAACAAGAAAAAGAAATACAGTAGAAGAATGGGTAGCTATTAGAGATGAAATAGTGAAGGCAACAGAGGATGAAGTGGGCTAAAAGACGAAGGATATCAGAAATCCCTGGGTAACAGAATATATATTGAATTTAAATTATGAAAGAAGAAAATACAAAATGCGGTAAATAAAGCAGGCAAAAAAATACAAATGTCTCAAAAATGAGACCGACAGGAAAATGGCTGAGCAGGGATGGCTAGACGAAAAATGTAATAATGTAGAGACATATATCACTAAGATTAAGAAAGACATTGCTACAGGAAAATTAAAGAGACATTTGGAGAAAAGAGAACCACCTGTATGAATATCACGATTTCAGACGGAAAATCAGTTCAAATGGTTCAAATGGCTCTGAGCACTATGGGAACTTAGAACTACTTAAACCTAACTAACCTAAGGACATCACACACATCCATGCCCCAGGCAGGATTCTAACCTGCGACCGTAGCAGTCGCGCGGTAGAAAATCAGTCCTAGGCAAAGAAAGGAAAGCAGAACGGCAGAAGGAGTATATAAAGGGTCTATACGAGGGCGATTTACTTGAGAGCAATATTATGGAAATGGAAGAGGATGTAGATGAAGATGAAATAGGAGATATAATACTGCGTGAAGAGTTTGACAGAGCACTGAAAGACCTAAATCGAAACAAATCCCCGAGAGTAGACAACACTGCATTAGAACTATTGTATGGTGAGCGAGAAGTATGAGACAGGCGAAATATCCTCAGACTTCAAGGAGAGTATAATTCCGATCCCAAACAAAGGAGGTGTTTAAACTTGTGTAAATTACCGAACTATGGGTTTAATAAATCGCGGGTGCAAAATATTAACACGAATTATTTACAGACGAATGAAAAAACTGGTACAAGCCGACCTCTGGGGAAGATCAGTTAGGATTCCGTAGAAATGTTGGGACACGTGAGCCAACACTGACCCTACGACTTCACTTAGAAGATAGATTAAAGAAAGGCAAACCTATGTTTCTAGCATTTGTAGACTTAGAGGAAGTCTTTGACAGTGCTGACGGGTGGAATACTCCGTTTCAAATTCTGAAGGTGGCATGTGTAAAATACAGGGAATTTGTATTACTTGTACAGAAATTAGACGGCAGTTATAGGAGTCGATGGGCATGAAAGTCAATCATTGGGAAGGGAGTGAGACAGGGTTCTAGCCTATGTTATTCAATCTACATATTGAGCAAGCAATATGCAAAAAACAAAAGAAAAATTTGGAGTAGGAATTAAAATCCATGGAGAAGAAATAAAAACTTTGAGGTTTTGCCGATGACTAAGTAATTTTGTCAGAGACAGCAAAGGACCTGGTAGAGCAGTTGAACGGAAATGATATTGTCCAGGATATAAGATGAACTTCAACAAAAGCAAAACGATGTTAATGATCCTGAGGTAATTAGGTTAGGAAATGATACACTTAAAGTAGTAGCTCAGTTTTGCTATTTCGGAAGCAAAATAACTGATGATGGTCGAAATTGAGAGGATATAAAATGCAGACTGGCAATGGCAAGGAAATTTAACAACATCGAGTATAGATTTAATTGTCAGGAAATCATTTCTAAAAGTATTTGTATGGAGTGTAGTCATGTAGTGAAGTGAAACATGGACGATAACTGGTTTAGACAAGAAGAGAATAGAAGCAATCGAAATGTGGTGCTCCAGAACATTGCTAAAGATCAGATGGGCAGTTCACGTGATTAATGAGGTGGTATGAATGGAACTGGGGAGGAGAGGAATTTGTGCCTCAACTTGATAAAAAGAACATATCGGTTAGTAAGACATGATCTGAGGCATCAAGTGATCACAAATTTAGTATTTGAGGGCAGTGCGGAAGGTAAAAATCGTAGAGGGAGACCAAGGCATGAATACAGAAGCAGATTCAAAAGTATGTTGGTTGCAGTAGGTATTTAGAGATGAAGCTTGCACAGAAAGAGTAGCATGGAGAACTGCATCAAACCAGACTCTCGATTGAAGACCACAGCAACAACAACAAAATATCGCTTGCCATGTCCCTTTCCTTTTTGGAGCTGGAAAATATCGCTTTCCAACTGCCTTTCCTTTTTGGAGGTGAATTACAATCTCGGGTCCGCAGTGTAGCCTCAAGCAGTCACGCAATCCCCTTTCCACCTATTACTTTCAGAACTTCTGCGAGAAAAGCCCAGATCCAGTACTGGGATTCTTTCGTCTGTGACTGAATGAGTGTAACGTATAACGATCCTTAGCTTTTGCCCTGTGACGGCTTTTGAATCGGTCGATGCCTTTTCTAAAGCATAGATTTTTTGTGAACTTACGTGACTTTCACTTTTGGCAGATGAACCCATTTTTAATGCTCAATGTTCGGTTATTTGCAGGCTTCTACATTATTCAAAGCATATGTGAGTATTTTATTTGTTCTGAAGACGTCGATGCCGTAGCTCCGAGAAGAATATTCACCCAGTTGCTGTACATTTGATTTAGGGTGACTTGCTTGTGAATCTGCTTTAGAAAATCGATTTTATGTTTTTCTAATGGATGTTCAGTTTTTTGAACAAATTCGTGTATAATAGAACTACACTGCGCATCAGGATATTGTTAAAAATTCAACTTAAAATCTCTCGGGCTGCGTTCGCTTTTACGCTTTCGCTGCTTTCACACGTCAGTCATTAGACTGCTGTTCGAGTAACATACTACAAACTGTTACTCAAGTTGACAGCCATGTTATAAGATAAGTTTAGGGATTCTCTTATGATTCCCTTGTATATATTGTATATATTTTATTTCCCTTGTAAACTTTTCTATTTTGTCGTTCTCGAAAGTTATTATGTCTGTAATTTGTTTTAATGTGGGGAAGTTAGTAGATGTGCAGTGCTAGAGGTGCTAGGAATATATCCTGGGTTTAATATGATTTAATCACTCCTGGCCTAAGCTGAAAAGGGGTTCCCTGAGGCACGTTGAGAACTTTGTAGACCAAGAAGACTGTGGAACGCGAGTGTATTAGGAACAACAGAGGGGAGTTACAGATCAAATATAACTTTGAGCTGAATTTCAGGAGAATTAAATTTTGTTGCATGTTTATTTCAGGCACAAAAAGTCTATTTGTTCTGGACGTCCGAAACTTTTGGGATGTTTCAATGTACTATTTGGAGGAAAGCAAACCGCAGACACAGACACCGAGCATCTCAAATGTTGATGGGGGGATGCTGAATCAGATATGCTATTTGACGTGAGGCTTTGTTTTTTGCCCATTTCTGTCGACGGACGAGTGGAACGAGATGCAACTATGGCGATAACAAACAATAAAGATGGAGTCGATATGCAATTTACGTGCCCTTCCAGACAGAACTTTGGCTGTTCCCAAGTTTCGTTTACTACGCTATGCTGTGCACGTTCTAACATAAAAAAGAGTGCAATCTGTCAACCAAGATATTCGTTAACTTTGAACATAAGAATTCGACTACGAGAATGTCTTGCGAAATCTGACTGTCAGAAAGGAACTTGAAAGTGCGGATCTGGTTCCCTGTCTGTTTAAACGTTCGTAATGGCGAGAAAACTACCTGAATTAATCACTGATAGTAACTGAACTTTTGAAGTGATAAATTGGATCATGCTACCCTTTCTTTAATTATTTAATTTTGACTTATTTATTGCGAATTGGAATCACCGTGACACTACTCCAGTTTTGGAAGGGTGTCGCAATTGCTGAGTTAGAACTAACTACTGAGATGCCACAAGTACAATACCCTCTCTATTTAAAAAAAAAAAATGCAAGCTATACTCGGTTCGTAACAAATCTGAAGAAGTAAAAATGCTAACTCATATTTTGGGATGGACTTTGAATGCGAACAATGTCTTGGGATAAAATATTACATCATCTGATAGAAAAGGTGTATGTTGGTAAATATTATCTTTCTTTGCTTCAGAAACATTAATACACACATGCTATAGAATGGAGAGACGTAAGCAGCCATTAACATCAAATGAGATCTTTTCAAAAATGCAAGTCGTAAAAATTTCATTAAACATTAAACTGTTGTTACTGCCCCCAAATTCAAATTGAAAATTATGCATGGTTGTCGATCTTTCCCTATAAGCATGTCTCTGTGTGTCTGTATCAAGAATGCGACTACAAGTTGCCACAGTAAAGAACAAAATCTGAAATCAATTACGTTAAATTAAATCCTCTTCTAACACTCATCTAAATAGACATAATAAAATATTCTTCTTAAAATGCTTCAGTCTCTTTCCTCATCTCAAATAATTAATCAGTATAACAAGGTGTTCTATTCCCTCAGAAATTAACTGGAACGATATTACTCGGCCTCTGCCATGCTACTAATGACACACCACTGCCGACTACAGTGTCTCCTCATCTCACAATTAACAGTGCGCATCATCTCCCGCGCATCTTGCAAAGCCGAGTAGTCCAGACAAACCTTCAGGCGACACAACATCTCTAATGCCACTGCACTGCTTGCTTATAATTTCAAACAGTGGAAAGCCGCTTACGCGTTCATGATATCCAAACACTAGAGAAATGTTCATGGATTTATCTACTGCCACCTATCAGCTCCATGAAGACATTATCCGAATGGGAAGGAAAGCGGTGGATGTGATGTACATATACCGACCACCATTGATTACAGTTACAGAAAAATTGGATGATTCATTCCAGAGAAAGAGCTTAATAAATTGAGCAAGTCCTTAACGCGTTGATCCACCTCTGCCCCTTAAGCAAGCAGTTATTCGGTTTCAGATTGATTGCCGAAGTTGTTAGAAGTCCTTCTGAGGGATATCGTGCCATATTCTGTCCAATTCGCCCTTTATATCGTCGAAATCTCGAGGTTGGAGGGATCTGCTTGTGATGCTGCAAACGTTCTCAGTTGGGGAGAGATGCCGTGATAGTGCCGGATAGCGTGAGCTTTGGCAAGCACCAGTAGAAACTATCTCCTTTGCGGGCGCGCATTATATTGCCATGAAAGGCAATTTAGCTGGGCGTAGCATATTTTCGCCATACCGCTGTGCTGCAAGCGTGCCGCGGATGGCAATCGAAGGTGTCCTATTACGAAATGAAATGTCACCTCACACGATCGCTCGCGGATGTCGGACCTTACGGCGGGCGACAGTCAGGTGAGTATTCCAACGCTGTCCAGAGCGTCTCCTGACACCTATTCACTAGCACAATTTATCGAAGGTCAGTTCGAAGCGTTACTCATCACTGGAGACAATTATGCTTCAGCTGCCGAGTACTCTTCTGGGTTGTATGGCCGTGGTTCATGAAACTCTTGGTTACGTTTCGTCCAAAGCTACGTTGGACATCTTCGGAGGTGCTCCTGGCTGTGCTGACTCTTGCCGACTGACGAGTCGGACGTCGAAGAACATACCGTGGAAAGTGGGCGTGGTCTGGATGTCACGTGGTAGCAGAGATAAACCTTGTCAAGGCTAAAATACAACTATCGATCATAGTAGTCAAAGATATAAACTTCTCATCGATTCTGTAGCGCCACTGTCCATTTATCACTGAGTATCATTGGCTTCATATTTTCCATTAAAATTACCCCCATGTTTATATATTTCGATGGATTCTCGATATAGCCGTCGATAACAGTTCGTCATATACATAAAACTTCAGTTTCCGAAAATTTCACTGAGTGATCACCCGAGTGAAGTGCATGTTCCACCACGGCTGACCTGTCTGTTTTCCCTAGTCGGCAAAGACTTTCATGTTCTTTCAATCCTGTATTCACACTTCTCTTTGTAGTTCCAATGTAGACCCTATCACATGTACACGGACTCTAGTACACACCACTTCCATGGACACGGCCATACAACCAGGAAGAATTCTCGGCAGGTGGAACATCTGGTCGTGAAAGCCTTCATTGTGTAATTATGCTTCAGTCAATGAGGTTCCAGGTCGAAGATGTGCCTGCAGACACAGCGGACGTATACCAACCTTACCGTCGTCAACCATATGGTTCGACCTCCAGGGCTCTAAGTTGCCATCTCATTTCATACCTGCGCCTCTTCCGTTGTCATCCATGGCACACATACAGCACAGTGGTACGCAGATGATACTCAAAACCCGTTGTGTTGACCATGGCAAGTCATGCTGGTCTTACATTTCAGCAAGATAATATCCGCTCACATGCGACGAGAATTTCTGATGCAGGTCTTTCTGCTTACCAAACTACACCTTGGCCAGCAGCATCGCCAGATCTCTTTCCAGTTGAGGAAGTTGGAAACGTTATAGGCAGGGTCAACCAGCTCGGGAATTTGACGATATTATGCGTTAATTGGACGGAATATGGGACAATATCTCTCACAAGCACATCCAACTACTCTATGTATCAATTACAAGCTGAATAACTGCTTACATGTACCAACGGAACCAGGCTCATATCGTTAACGTCGGTATGCAGCAGTATCTTAGAATATATATTGTGTTCGAACATTATGAATTACCTCCAAGAAAACGGTCTATTGACACACAGTCAAAAAGACTTAGTAAAAAAACGTTCCTGTGAAACACAACTAGCTCTTTATTCACATGAAGTGTTCAGTGCTACTGACAAGGAATTTCAGATCAATTCCGTAATTCTGGATTTCCGGAAGGCTTTTGACACTATACCACACAAGCGGCACGTAGTGAAATTGCGTGCTTATGGAATATGGTCTGAGTTATGTGACTGGATTTGTGATTTCCTGTCAGAGAGGTCACAGTTCGTAGTAACTGACGGAAAATCATCGAGTAAAACAGAAGTAATTTCTGGCGTTGTCCAAGGTAATGTTATAGGCCATTTGCTGTTCTTTATCTATATTAACGATTTTCAAGACAATCTGAGCAACCGTCTTCGGTTGTTTCCAGATGACCCTGTCGTTTATCGACTAATGAAGTCATCAGAAGACCAAAACAATCTGCAAAACGATTTAGAAAAAAATATCTGAATGGTGCGAATAGTGGCAATGGACCGTAAATAACGAAAAGTGTGAGCTCATCCACATGAATGCTAAAAGGAACGCGTTTAATTTCGATTACTCGATAAATCAGTATAATCTAAAAGCCGTAAATTCAACAAAATACCTAGTTATTACATTTACGAACAACTTAAATTAGAAGGAACACATACAAAATATTGTGGGGAAGACAATTCAAAGACTGCGTTTTATTGGCAGGGCACTTAGAAAATGTAACAGATCTACTAAGGAGACTGCCTACACTACGCTTGTCTGTCCTCTTTTAGAATACTGCTGCGCCGTGTGGGATCCTTACCAGATATGACTGACGGAGTACATCGAAAAAGTTCAAAGAAAGGCAGCACGTTTTGTATTATCGCGAAATATGGGAGAGGGCGTCACAGAAATGATACAGGATTTGGGCTGGACATCATTCAACGAAACGCGTTTTTCGTTTCGACGGAATCTTCTCACCTAATTCCAATGACCAACTTTCTCCTACGAATGCGAAAGTGTTTTGTTGTCACCGACTTACCTGAGGAGGAACGATCACCAAGATAAAATAAGGGAAATCAGAGCTCGTATGGAAAAATATAAGTGTTCACTCTTTCCGCACGCTGTGCGAGTTGGAATAATAGAGAAATGTGAAGGTGGTTCGATGAACCCTCTGCCAGGCTCTTAAATGTGATTTGCTGAGTATCCATGTAGATGTAGATGAAGGGGTTTTTACACTACAACGTACAAACTGGACAGAATCTGCAGGAAGACATCCAACAACTCTGAGTCAGTTCCAAGTCGAATAGCTGCTTACGTAAAGGACAGAGACGGACCAAGCTTTATTGAGTTGCTCAACTGTTGAAGTTCTTTTCCTTGGATAAATCAAACAGTTTTTTCTGAAGTTGTAATCATTTGTTTGTTTGTACGTGTATATCACATCTGCAGCATTCCGTTCCATTCTCATAAGTCCTTCGTGATGTGTCGTTTTCCTTTTTGAGAGTGTTAAAAGAATTCGTGACTAATCTTTGTGCGGCAGAAAATTAATATTAAAAGAGTTGTTTGATATGCTTATGGTTAGCAACATACTGTTCAGCAAAGATGAACACTCGTGTTCACAGATGTATGTTCTGCCACTTTTCATGGTCAGTGACACAATCAATAAGTTTGTTTAGCCTAAATCAAGAAAACAAAGGGAAATTAAAATAAAAACAAGTCTCCTGGATAAAGATATTTTTCTCAATAATAATAGCCCTCCTTTTTTTCCGTCCGCAGCTTGTGCTCTTGCGGTAGCGTTCTCACTTCCCGCGCACGGGTTCCCGGATTCGATTTCCGGCGGGGACAGGGATTTTCCTTGCCTTGAGATGAATGGGTGTTGTTGTGTTATCTTCATCATCACCATTAGTCCCCATTACGGTCGGAGGAACGCAACGGCAAACGACCTCCGCTAAGACCTTCCCTAGTCGGCGGTGCGGGTCTCCCGCATCGTTCCCTACGCTCCTCGGATTATGGGACCTCATCATCATCATCTGATTGGTAATATATACGCTGTTAATGATTCACTGTCAGAAAATAAGATCTGATCTTTATTATAGAGCGTAACACAGGTATAACCTGTGTACAGTGTCATAAATTGTAGGATATAGATTTTGTTATATGCAGGATCACCTCGATACGAATCTGTTTCTGACTCAAGAAGCAAATAACTCCCGGAACGTTGTTGCCTTCTGCAGGTGGATTTCACGGCTACATCGCCGCTACCAGTCGCTTTAACGAGTAAGACCACACTTATTTAATATACAAAAGCTTGATTTTTCTACAGGTTCACATGTCGTTGACCCTCGTCTGTACATTCTTTAAACATCAGAACCAATTTCCGTGTATATGTCCGTTGCGGTACTGATTCTGGACTCTTCTTGCAAAACAATCGCTCTGAGTACTGTGGCACTTAACATCTGAGGTCATCAGTCCCTTAGAACTTAGAACTACTGAAACCAAACTAACCTAACGACATCATACACATCCATGCCCGAGGCAGGATTCGAACCTGCTACCGTAGCGGTCGCGCGGACCCAGACTGAAGTGCCTAGAACCGCTCGGTCACTTGCAGCTCTTCTTCCAGCTCCCACTACGGCACCTAAGTGCCTCGGATAACGGCAATTGTAAATTTCAAACAAGGCTAACTGAAGAACGTGCTAACCCATGAGACGGTAACTTTTAGTTATTGCTTGATGCATGATGGTTACAAAACATATGACTTTAGATATGTTTCAGGGCCCTCAACCACCCACCCCTCGTTCACTATCGTCTGTTTTCCATTTGCTACATTTTACCTTTCATACCTTCTTTTTGTCATGCAAATTTAAGATCCCGTATTGCTGAAAATGTAATCAAACGCGGAATTACTTAAAAGAAATACAAAGTCGAGACTGCAAATTACTAGAACATCGAGCAAGGATTAATTTTAAGAAATTGAAGTGTTTTTATTGTTTTTTTTTTTTTCAAAATAGGAAGTGGGAGAATACAAGGTCTACCTACTAGGAGTCAAAGCAGGAATAGCGCAATGGGGTGTAGGGCTTTACATCAGGAAAGAAATGGAACCCAGCGTAGTTGCAATAAGGTATGTAAACGAACGACTGATGTGGATAGATTTGACAGTGTCTAGCAAGAAAATTAGGATTGTGTCAGTATATTCGCGTTGTGAAGGGACAGATCAAGATAAGATGGATAGTTGTTATGACGCACTCAGTGATGTAGTTGTAGGAGTAAAGGACAAGGGCAGTGTTCTGCTCATGGATGATTTTAACTCCACGATTGGAAATGGAACAGAAGGGTATGAAAAAGTTATGGGTAAATTTGGAGAGGATATGGAGGCCAACAGGAACGGGAAACAACTCTTGGATTTCTGTGCCAGTATGGGCTTAGTAATCACAAGCTCCTTTTTTAAACATAAGAACATTCACCGGTATACTTTGGAAGGCAGGGGAACCAGATCTGTCATTGACTATATAATAACAGATCAGGAATTCAGGAAGGCTGTGAGGGACACGCGTGTATTCAGGGGATTCTTTGATGTCACTGATCATTATTTAATCTGCAGTGAAATTGGGATTGTGAGGCCGAAAGTGCACGTGGTCAGGTCCATATGTAGGAGGATAACAGTGGAGAAAATTCAGGATAAGGAAATCAGGCACAAGTACATAACAGCGATCTCGGAAAGGTACCAGGTAGTTGAATGTAGTCAATTACAGTCATTGGAAAAGGAATGGACAAGGTACAGAGACACAGTACTAGAAGTGGCTAAAGAATGTCTTGTAACAGTAGTGTGTAAAGGTAGGAAGAAGCAAACAGCTTGGTGGAATGACACAGTCAAGGCATATTGTAAAAGGAAAAAGAATGCTATCAAAAATGGTTACATACTAGAACTCAGGTAGACAGAGGAAGTTATGTTGAAGAAAGAAACAAAGCCAAACAGATAATTGCAGCATCCAAGAAGAAATCTTGGGAAGACTTTGGAAACAGGTTGGAGACTATGAGTCAAGCTGCTGGAAAACCATTCTGGAGTGTAATTAGCAGTCTTTGAAAGGAAGAAGGAAATGACAAGTATTTTGGACAGGTCAGGAAAACTGCTGGTAAATCCTGTGGATGCCTTGGGCAGATGGAGGGAATATTTTGAAGAGTAGCTCAATGTAGGTGAAAATACAATCAGTAATGTTACAGATTTCGAGGCAGAATGGGATAGGAATGATGACGGAAATAGGATCACATTTGAGGAAGTGCAGAAAATGGTCAATAGATTGCAGTGCAATAAAGCAGCTGGGGTGGATGAAATTAAGTCGGAACTCATCAAATACAGTGGAATGTCAGGTCTTAAATGGATACACAGGATAACTGAAATGGCCTGGGAGTCGGGACAGGTTCCATCAGACTGGACAAAAGCAGTAATCACACCAATCTTCAAACATGGAAACAGAAAAGATTGTAACACTACAGAGGTATCTCTTTAATCAGCGTTGTGGGTTAAATCTTCTCAGATATTGTTGAAAGGAAAGTGCGAGTATTAATTGAGGACCAATTGGATAAATATCAGCGTGGGTTTAGGCCTCTTAGACGTTGTCAGGACCAGATCTTTAGCTTACGGCAAATAATGGAGAAGTGGAACAGGGAATTGTATCTATGCTTTATAGATCTAAAGAAGGCATATGACCGGGTTCCTAGGAGGAAGGTATTGTCTGTTCTACGGGATTATGGAATAGGAGGCAAACTTTTGCAAGCAATTAAAGGTCTTTACATGGATAGTCTGGCAGCAGTTAGAGTTGACAGTAAATTGAGTTCATGGTTCAGAGTAGTTTCAGGGGTAAGACAAGGCTGCAACCTGTCACCACTGTTGTTCATATTATTTATGGATCATATGTTGAAAACAATAGACTGGCTTGGTGAGATTAAGATATGTGAACACAAAATAAGCAGTCTTGCATATGCGGATGACTTAGTTGTGATGGCAGATTCGATTGAAAGTTTGCAAAGTAATATCTCAGAGCTAGATCAGAAATGTAAGGACTATGGTATGTAGATTAGCATCTCCAAAACGAAAGTAATGTCAGTGGGAAAGAAATATAAACGGATTGAGTGCCAAATAGAAGGAACAAAGTTAGAACAGGTGGACGGTTTCAAGTACTTAGGATGCATATTCTCACAGGATGGCAACGTAATGAAAGAACTGGAAGCGAGGTGTAGCAAAGCTAATGCAGTGAGCGCTCAGCTACGATCTACTCTCTTCTGCAAGAAGGAAGTCAGTACCAAGACTAAGTTATCTGTGCATCGTTCAATCTTTCGACCAATTTTGTTGTATGGGAGCGAAAGCTGGGTGGATTCAGGTTACCTTATCAACAAGGTTGAGGTTACGGATATGAAAGTAGCTAGGATGATTGCAGGTACTAGTAGATGGGAACAATGGCAGGAGGGTGTCCACAATGGGGAAATCAAAGAAAAACTGGGAATGAACTCTATAGATGTAGCAGTCAGGGCGAACAGGCTTAGATGGTGGGGTCATGTTACACGCATGGGAGAAGCAAGGTTACCCAAGAGACTCATGGGTTCAACAGTGGAGGGTAGGAGGAGTCGAGGCAGACCAAGAAGAAGGTACCTGGATTCGGTTAAGAACGATTTTGGAGTAATAGGTTTAACATCAGAAGAGGCACCAATGTTAGAACTGAATAGGGGATCGTGGAGGAATTTTATAAGGGGGCTATGCTCCAAACTGAACGCTAAAAGGCATAATCAGTCTTAAATGATGATGATGATGATGGTTTTCATTTTTCATCAATGCATTTTTGCCTTCATTGAAACCAGTCCTTATAGCTATCCTGCCACTCTTCCCCCGGAACCTAAGAAATCACATTCTTGTAATTTTCCACTGCTTAATCGTATATCGAAAGAGTGTTATACACATTTTATCTTTACTTTTTACAAACAAAACGAAATCATACCTTTAGAGCATCCAGAAGGTTAGTTTTGCTGTATGCGATGATGCATTATCGTATTAAAAAAGATATTTTTAAGGAACATTTTTCAGGAATTTGGAGGAAACAGACAGTTGTGTTCCAACCGGCATTAATAGAACACCTATCTCCTAATGGTACAATAACAATATGAGCGCTGAAATGAAATGATCGTATGGGGCTGGGATTACCAACCTGGGAAACGTCGGCCACCGAGTTGCAAGTCTTGTCAGTTGACGTCACATTGGGCTACTTGCGTTTAGGTGACGCTCAAACGATAGCGCGCTCAACACAACTATCAGTCCCCGAGTGCAGAAAATCTCCGACCCAGCTGCGAGTTGAACCCGGGCCCGCTCCATGGCTCCCAGACACTCTGACCGATCAGCCAACAGGACTGAGAGATGGCAGCTGTATCTTCAGAACTTAACCATCTCAAAAAATCGGCTTGGAGACCGGCCATCGTCAAAATATTGCGCTTAATTTCCAATGTGAAGCTTCGAAGGCTGTTTTAGATCAAATTCAATTTTGGAAACGAACTTTTCCCATTATTCATCATTAGTGAACATTCGCGTGTATTCTTAGATCCAGTCTGTGGTGTGGGGTTGATCTGCTATTCTGTTATTCTGTGCAACGGATTAATCTGAGATGTACCCTTTACCCTGTGGCTCCTGCAAGATGCAATTTCCACCCCCACACTACTACAGAAGTCAGAAAGACGCTCCAAACGTTCTGAAGAGATGTGCCTGGAAAACTTTCAGCAATAAATATCTTCTGGAGTCGTCCACTGTAAGGAAATGACACAAATATTCACAAAATTTCTTAAGTAACTAGTGGGATACTTGGGTACTGGAGTAGTGCTAGCTAGTGTAAGAAAAACATGAAACTAACGAAAATTATCATTTATTTTGCAAAAATTCTGAGAAATCACAATGGCACTTTTAGTTATGATTTCAACAAGTTATATCCTGGTTCTTTTTGGAATGTGAAGTTACCTCTCAAGGACTGGCAATTTCTATACAAACTTGACAGAATGACTGAGAGGCGCGCCTACTCGACTTGATTAATTATCCTTTACCATGTTGCTAGGTACGGTCGAGTGAAGTGTACTGTTGTGGAAGAAATATGGGGCTCGCAATAGCTGTAGCGCACAATACTACACTCTTTAAATTGAAATAAGAACACCGTGAATTCATTGTCCCAAGAAGGGGAAACTTTATTGACACATTCCTGGGGTCAGATACATCACATGATCACACTGACAGAACCACAGGCACATAGACACAGGCAACAGAGCATGCACAATGTCGGCACTAGTACAGCGTATATCCACCTTTCGCAGCAATGCAGCCTGCTATTCTCCCATGGAGACGATCGTAGAGATGCTGGATGTAGTCCTGTGGAACGGCTTGCCATGCCATTTCCACCTGGCGCCTCAGTTGGACCAGCGTTCGTGCTGGACGTGCAGACCGCGTGAGACGACGCTTCATCCAGTCCCAAACATGCTCAATGGGGGACAGATCCGGAGATCTTGCTGGCCAGGGTAGTTGACTTACACCTTCTAGAGCACGTTGGTTGGCACGGGATACATGCGGACGTGCATTGTCCTGTTGGAACAGCAAGTTTCCTTGCCGGTCTAGGAATGGTAGAACGATGGGTTCGATGAGGTTTGGATGTACCGTGCACTATTCAGTGTCCCCTCGACGATCACCAGAGGTGTACGGCCAGTGTAGGAGATCGCTCCCCACACCATGATGCCGAGTGTTGGCCCTGTGTGCCTCGGTCGTATGCAGTCCTGGTTGTGGCGCTCACCTGCACGGCGCCAAACACGCATACGACCATCATTGGCACCAAGGCAGAAGCGACTCTCATCACTGAAGACGACACGTCTCCATTCGTCCCTCCATTCACGCCTGTCGCGACACCACTGGAGGCGGGCTGCACGATGTTGGGGCGTGAGCGGAAGACGGCCTAACGGTGTACGGGACCGTAGCCCAGCTTCGTGGAGACGGTTGCGAATGGTCCTCGCCGATACCCCAGGAGCAACAGTGTCCCTAATTTGCTGGGAAGTGGCGGTGCAGTGCCCTACGGCACTGCGTAGGATCCTACGGTCTTGGCGTGCATCCGTGCGTCGCTGCGGTCCGGTCCCAGGTCGACGGGCACGTGCACCTTCCGCCGACCACTGGCGACAACATCGATGTACTGTGGAGACATCACGCCCCACGTGTTGAGCAATTCGGCGGTACGTCCATCCGGCCTCCCGCATGCCCACTATACGCCCTCGCTCAAAGTCCGTCAACTGCACATACGGTTCACGTCCACGCTGTCGCGGCATGCTACCAGTGTTAAAGACTGCGATGGAGCTCCGTATGCCACGTCAAACTGGCTGACAGTGACGGCGGCGGTGCACAAATGCTGCGCAGCTAGCGCCATTCGACGGCCAACACCGCGGTTCCTGGTGTGTCCGCTGTGCCGTACGTGTGATCATTGCTTGTACAGCCCTCTCGTAGTGTCCGGAGTAAGTATGGTGGGTCTGACACACCGGTGTCAATGTGTTTTTTTTTCCATTTCCAGGGGTGTATAAGCTGCGATGAGTGCTGTCTGCGCCGCTCGCTGCTGACAAATAAGATAGCTCTCGTTCTATTTGGATTGACCTTCGCCAATCAAACTCTTCCTACGCCTTGATGAAGTGAAGGATTCCTATTCGCCCCTAGTATAACTATTGGCGTGGTACACCGGTCAGATAACCAGTCCACCACGATGCCACTCAAAAATTCGCTCACAGGCGTTTAACTAAAACTTTGTCCGTTCACACCGCACAGTGTGTCGGCCAACACAGGGAACAACACTTAATTGCAAGGACTCAATATAGAGACGCACTTCGATTTGCTCGCGACAGAGGTGCTCTCCCAGTGAAGTACTGAGGTGAGACTTGTTCCTCGCTCCAAGAGCGACAACGGAACAGCGCCTCTCCATGCCAGACATGAAGGGGTATATCTTTCGGTCTCTTCCATTACTCTTTCTGCTCAAGGAGTCAGAAATATCGTCTGCCAATCAGGCTCTTTTAAAACGGGCGAATGACGTTTCCCTTAAGGCGACTAATCCGGAATTCCTTAGTACGGCATTTGGCGTTTGCTGTTTCCTTGTGAAAATCTCTGATATTGTATGCTATGTGTAAGGAATGCGTAGGTTGGACGCTCGCACACAGTGTAGCGGAATTTGCTTTTAAGCCGAACACAGGGTAATTCCCCCTTTCACTAAGGCACACGCTGTCTGCTCCACGGGCGGCCGAGGTTGACTCGTCCTCTGAAGGGACCGGCCTCCCGGTGTGTGGTCTGCTTCTCTCGAACTAAAAGCTCCTGTGACCGTCGTGTCTGAAATATATGTGTGTACGCCAGCCTCGAGCATTTCAACTCCGGTGTGCACTTGTTATTTGCATATCGTTTACGTGAATTCATACAACATTGACTTTATCTTATCGAGTTCGGGTTCGAATGAAGCGTCTTGATGTGCGGAATATGATTGTGAGGGCGGAATATGTAAGCAATGAAGGTCAGGAGACCATGACGCCTACACCAGATACTTAGGAGAACACCTTTGATTCTGTAAAATAAGTTAAGTAGCAGCTGGCTTTTCTGTGGAATCTAGCTCATGTCAAACAGTCTAGATTCTGTCAACCATTCCTGTAAAATTGTACCGGTTTTGTTGAATGAAGTGCCGCGCATTTGAGCGGGAGCCACTGGAAGTTTGGCGGGAGGCAACGCAGGTTTTGAGAGGTAAACGCTGACGTAATTGGTGCCTGCTCACTCAGCTCAGTTCCATGAAGAAACAAATCCTACGCTAGAGTGCTGCAGACTGGTGGCTTGGCTTCCAAGTTTTCCTTTTACATGAAGATTTGTGTGTGTGCGCTCACGTGTGAGATCAATTAGACGGAAAATACAAACGCCAATTCAGGTCTCTCGGCGTCCTCTCTCCCCTCAGCACCCTTGCCCCGTTCCTGCCTGACTTATGCGTAAATATGGCCCGGCATTCGGAAACACAACACACACCCTGATCAAACCAATTCTTGCTAAACTGAGAGCACTTTCACCAACGACCTTTTCAATTCTGACTCGATCACTCGCAAAGCGTTCGAAAGTTACAAATTTCACGCCCTAATTCTACATATTTGGCTATACATTCCCATATTAAAGTATTGTCATGTATGTAGTGTGTTTGACGTATAATGTACCGAACAGTTAGAGAGACTAAGTGAATCTTTGACAATGCCAGCCACTGGCGCTGGCAAAATGTCAGAAAAATCATTAAACAAGCGTCTGCGGTAGTTCTCGAGGCGGAATCTACGAAAGCCTCAACAGTTTTGCTTTAGCAAATAAATATCGTTTGAGCATAGGAGCTATCAGAAAACCAATCGAAAATGCGTAGGTCTTCAAAAAGGTTAAAATGCAGCACTCGATCTAAGACGAGGCTGACTGAAACACAGTGAATCTACTAAAGCCTCAACAGTTTTGCTTTAGCAAATAAATATCGTTTGAGCATAGGAGCTATCAGAAAACCAATCGAAAATGCGTAGGTCTTCAAAAAGGTTAAAATGCAGCACTCGATCTAAGACGAGGCTGACTGAAACACAGTGAATTAAGTTTCGCATAAAAGGGGGGGGGGGGGCGGTAGTCTGCCCATCGCCATGGCCAGCGTTCAACGTTTGCTGCTGTTTTATTAATATGAACCATATTTCGTAAACTTAACAATGCGTTCAGTGCTTATAACTCCATAAAACGTAACTAAATTAAAAGTAAAGAAGTTTAATTATGGTTAATACTTTATATCTGCCGAAATATTGTAGAAGATGTGGTCATTTTTCATCAGTGACGTGTGATATTCTGTAGATCTTGAGTACAGAACAATAATGCTGATCACACGTCAATGTTTGCCGTGACAGCTTTTAAAAAACTATCCAGAAAACGAACTAAATGCGTGAAGAACGTTTGGTATCACACTGCAATTTTACTTCCCTTTCCTAACTGACAGTGACTGACGTGGCTGAAAATGCCCTGCAGCGGATGAAACTCCACATCACCTGCATTTTCTGCTCATTTTCCGCGAATAGTGTCACTGAAAAAATTGAGATTTGCCGTGTCAATACGCTCCTCTTTTCACGAGTCATCAAATTTCGACAAAAATTTCATAATGTCAGTTGAAAAAATTCATAACTGCTTTAACAGTTCGACAACTGAAATGGTAGGAAATACTACTGCTACTTGCGAAAAAGTTATTGTAGTAGCTTAAGCTACATTGAGACAAAAAGTATTTGTCATGATGTATGTTTAAAAAAAAGTGGGCAGTGGCACGTGAAAAGGAGCAAACACGAAGTCTGAAGAGCCAGTACTCCAGAAAGTAGCTCAATAAGTCATTGTTATCGAAAAACAAGGAACGAAATATATCCGTAGCAATAACAAAGTTAACAAAATAGAAAATTACATAGTAAATGTACTCCATAAATAATCGTCCACCACCTGAATATGCCTAAAATGCACAGTCAGGATCGTAACTTTAATTTTGACATACGGCACACTCTTGCGTTAACATGTGCAGTCACACTCTGCCACATCTTGCTGCTCTGGGCGGAGCAGAGGTAGCTCAGTTTGTAATCTGGACAGTAAGGTTATTAGAGAATACTCTAACAGAAAGACAACGTGTTCTACACTTCCATAATCAATGAAAATCCTCTGGCTGAAGTAGTCGGTAGACCTAGATCAACGGTTCAGTCAATAGTGGAACATTTTTGCTTCTCATTGGCCGATGGAGAGGTGAGGTTTTTTGGAGAGAAATCAAGAAAAATCCTAAAATCAGCACTCCTAAGCTGACTGGGTAGCTAGAGTCGAGGCGAAAGAAGGTGTGTGCCAACACAGCCAGAAATACCTGCAAGAAGTACGGATACGATGGCCGGGTAACTCGCAAGAAATTGTGGGTCACTAAAAATAATCGGAAGAAACGGTTTTGATTTTGGCAGAGACGATACATTCAAGAAAGAAGACTTCTGGAACTGTCACACTCATTTTCGGGTCGGATGGTGGTGAACGTTGTGGCGAATAAAAATACGGCGAAGCTGTCGAGGAACCTTTTGCCCACGATGACACCATGTGGGTGCTCTCTCATGGAGATCGAAAACTACATTTGTAGAGGGTATGGTGGATCACAAAATGTATATCAACACTTTAAAGGAAAATCGAAATGATAGTGCCGAAAAATGAGGTGTCCAAGGAAATTACGTCTCCTGACGGGAGAACTCCCCAAAGCAGGTGACTAGAAATTTGACGATGTGACAATTCTACACTCCTCCTCAGATCCCAGAACTGACCCCATTGAACACCTTTTAAAAGTACTGGAAGAGACTATCAGAAATGGACAAGTTTCTAACAAGGACTTAAAACCAGCTGTTCAAGAAGAGTGGGACAAAATCCCTTCCTCTCTAATAGAAACAGAAAACTGTCAGCTCTATGTCAAGTCGACTGCAAGCAGTAATAACTGCAGAGGTAACCCTCCCACCCCCCCTCCCCCAAATACTATTTCTCGTATTTTAAACCATTTTTCAGGCTCTAAGTACCAAAAAAGATGAGTAGACGAATACTTTGCGTAGTGCCTTTACGGAGAAACATTATAAATGTTTTTGTTCATGGTATTTCAGTAACAATGATTTATTGACGTACTTTCCACTGAACTGCCGTCTTTTTACGTGCTGCAGAGTTCCTTTTTTAAAAAAAGTTTTGAACGCATTGTATTTATGAATAATTGTGACCTCCTGTGTTAAGTGAGTCACATTTCATAGTGAGCAAACTGGACTCAGCGTACTGAAGACGTATACTTAGAACTGCCATGTAACACACTTCGGCCATTTTATTTTGCTCCCACCTAGCTGTTGTTGGTTGAGTCGCAACATTTTACCTTTCATCTTTTTCTCGCAGCCTTGTTAGTTCTTCTCCTCGGACCTTGTAGTTGCCACGGTCTCACAAAACCTTCGAAGAATTTTGTCCGTTCACGAGAGCAGATAACGCACTTGAGCAGATTTCGCGTGAACCGCCAGCAGCCCGCGAACAAACAAGTACCCAGCCTGGGAAGTTGACTTAATGAACGCGATACAAATCTGGTCTTCGCGGAAACTTCTCCTGCATCAATGCCGCACCGAACAGCGAAGAGATCGATGACCGGCGACATGGCGATGTTGCGCGCTCTGACGGACATTCAAACAGTGGGATAGCACTTTTATGGTCTCTCCATAGCAAGCCGTTTCAAAAAGGCCTGGTTGCTTAGGGATTCCGATCAGTGAACTCTAGGAAAATTCAGTTACACACCGCACAATCAAAATTAAAATTTCTGGATTTTAACTATTTTTACTTGACAAGCCATGATCATAGATGCCATCATATTTTATAAGATAGACAGTGACAAATGTCAGATCTTTTCGTTATTTGGATTTCCCATGTGAAATTTTGTTATATATTTTTTTTCTGAATATGGGCTTACATCTCTCAAAACCTTGCTAAAAGATCGTAAAAACCACCTTTCGTAGCAACTGTTTCACTACTTTGGATTCATTTATTTACCTCCTACTTTAAAACACTTTCGTATTAGCTTTGTTCATCTGTGAGTTACTCATATAAATTCGACCAAATAATATTTTTTTTTATTATCTGCCACAAACAATGTGTTCGGAATTAATACCTTTGTAATTATCATAAAAGAATGGTCAAAAATCATTAACTTCGGAGATACTTTGGAACTAGCATAACTTTTCCTTTAAACCAAAAGGTAGTAAAAACCACTTTGACTGATACAGAATCATATAATTCTAGTTGCCACTGGTGCCGTTGTAGTGTTATAAAACGTTATAGATACTAGTTACAGACTAACGACCAAAATACTACAATGCTCATATTATTTATAGGATATATATCAGAGTATGCATGGACCTGTAGTAACTCCACAACCAGATTGTGGGGACTTTATGAATCCAACCAGATGCAACCTGCTCAGCGCAGGCATTAAATCCGATAGACGTTGAATTCTACTTCGGGCAAGTATTGAGATTATATTAAACCCTAGTCCTCCTTTTTCTTGCTTTTCTAGGACGTAATGAGTAGTTAATTATTTTATATGTTGACTTTCATCAGTATGTATGTGTGAGATACAACATGCCCACCAAGAAAGTCGCATGCATATTAAATTGCTGATGCATTTGATACAAAAAATTAAAGTATTAAAAAATAGTCATATCCAGAGCGAATATTTGGGAATGTAGAGTGAGCGATACATTTACACTACCAAATGAAGTGCTTTGGTGACTCAGGCGTTGGTTTTGCTTTCTAAAGGATTTGGGTTCATCTTTTTGCGCGATCAGAATTTGAGTTTCTTTTTGAATTTGTAAATTTACTATGGCGAATGCCTGGAAGATTTCTTAGAAAAAGAGACCGCAGATTCTGTTCCCATGTTTGTCAAGATCTAGCTTCTATCCCGTGTTTATGAACTCGTCATCGATAGGACGTGAAAGTCGACCATTCTTGTCTTGCTTCTGACTGCCCTCCTCCTGTTATAACACATTCATCTCATAGTCTGTACCAATGGAGAAAGTAAAAGAGAATGAGAGGTTGCTGACTGTACAAGCCTCTTTGCCAACGCTTGTTGTCTAGCGATATCGATAGTTATTGTTCTATTTCGCTCATTGGTCTTCCTGCTCTTGAGGAGTAACGCGCTGCGCTCAAGTCTGAGAGTTAATCAGGCCCTGATCGATTAATGACCATTGGTCTGCTACACCTGTCCGTCTGAATGAGTCTTTCAAGCGTTTATCCACGCTCCCTTACGTAAATTCTGGACTGGTTCCTATTCTCAACCTCATAAAATACGGTAAGCTAACAGTTAAAATACGATAGCACACAGAACAATGTAAACGCAATTCATAGAGATATGGCGCGCAGAACTTCCCTTCCCTCGGTTAACAGGCGATCGTCACGACAGGACAGGTTCAGAAGATCCAAATGAAATAAATTTTCCAAAACAGCAGACCCCGTATGACTCGACTGTTAGGAAAGAGAGAATCATCTGGTTTCAGGCGCCTTGCTTTCATTTCCTGCGAATATCTCTTCATCTCAGACTAGCAATTACATCCAACTTCCTGAACTATTTTGCTGCAAATAATCAAATTTCTATCTTCCCCTACAAGTTGAGTTCTTGTCTGTATCGTGGAGTTTCTTAACTGATGTTTTAGTACGTGTTCCATCGTCCTTTCCTCTAGTTAGTATTTAACATATTTTCTTTTATTCGCCGATTCTGCAGATGAACTCCCCATGTCGTATGTTATCAATGCACTTAATTATCTTCTTTCTGGAATATGACATCTACAACTTACAGATTTTCTTCTTTACCGATTTTCACGCAGTCTGTGATTTACTTCTAAAATGTGTGAGACACTAAATTCCAGTGTTACTTCCTTAATGACATTCCCTTATCACATCAATGCAAAATTGACTTGCAGTAAGACACGGAGATTACGAATTCCTTAAACCAACCACAAAGCCATCTGCGACCAACACTTGAAACTTCCTTATTCACGCTCTGCACGTTGGCACTAAAGCCAAATAGTTAGCCATATGAAACGATAGGTCACACCGACTTTAGTCAGTTTAGAAGAAAGTTTGTCGTATATAGCTGAGGTCACTCATTGTTGACAGTCTTCTGAGTGGTTTAATGCGGCCCGTCACGAATTCCTCTCCTGCGCTAATCTCTTCATCTTAGAGCAGCATTTGCATTCTACGTCCTCGGTTATTTGCTGGATGTTTTCCAGTCTCAAGCTTTTGACAGTGTTCATTGGAATACTCTATTTGAAATTCTGAAGGAAGCAGGAGTAAAAGGAAGCAAAAGGCTATTTACAACTTGTTCACAAACCACTCGGCAGTTATGAGTCGAGGAGCATGAAAGGGAAGCAGTGGTTGAGATGGGAGTGAGACAGGGCTGTAGCTTGTCCCCTATGTTATTTAGTCTGTACATTGAGAAGGCAGTGAAGGAAACAGATGAAAAATTTATAGTAGAAATTTAAGTTCAGGAAAATAAATAAAATCTTTGAGGTTAGCCGAGGACACATTGTAATTCTGTCACAGACAGCGACAGCAAACAAGTTGGAAGGGCAGTAGAATGTACCGTGTCTTGAAAGAAGGTTATAGGATGAAGAAGAGAAATTTCGTAACATCGAATATAGGCCCAAGTGTTAGGATGCCTTTTATGAAAGTATTTGTTTGGAGTATAACCATACCCGGAAGTGAAACGCGAACGATAAACGGTTCACACAATATCATAATAGAAGCTTTTGAAATTTGGGAACATACAGGAACACTAAAATTAGGTAAGTAGATCACGTAACTAATGAGGAGGTACTAAACAGAACTGGGGAGAAAGAAACTTGTGATATAACTTGACTACAAGATAGTATCGGTTGATAGCATACATTCTGAGACATCAGGGGATCACTAATTTAGCATTGGAGGGAAAAGTGGGGGTTAAAAAACACGGAGGGAGACCAAGAGATGAATACAGAAGCCGATCCACAAGGATGTAAATTCCAATAGTTATCCGGAGATGAAGAGGCTTACGCAGGATAGAGTAGCATGAAGAGCTGCTTCAAACCAGTCTTCGGAGTGAAAACAACAACAACATGTCTTCCCTACAGTTTTTACTCACTAAAGCTTCCTATAGCACCGTGGACGTTATTCCCTATCGTCCTGACCCTTCTCCTCGTCAGTGTTTTCTGTGTGTTCTTTTCATCCCCGTTTCTACGGAAAACCTGTTCATTCCTTACCTTTTGAATTCAACTAATTTTCAGCATTATTCTATTGCACCACATCTCAGATGCTTCGATTCTCTTTTTGTTCCAGTTTTTCCATAGTCCATGTTTCATTACCATGCTATGCTGTGCTACAAACGTACATTTTCAGATATTTCTTCCTCAAATTAAGGCCTATAATTAATACTAGTAGACGTCTATTGACCATGAATCCACTTTTTCTCAGAGCTAGTCTGCTTTTTACGTCCTCCTTGCTGCGTCGTCATGGATTATTTTGTTCCCAACGCAGCAGAAGTCCATAACTTGTTCCTCGAGATCAACAAAACTGATGTTAATTTTCTCGCTGTTCTGATTTCTGCTATTCCTCATACTCTTTCCTCGATTTACTCTCAGTCCACATTGCGTAACCGTTACACTGTTCCTTCCACTCAGCAGATCCTGTAATTCTTCACTTTCCCTGAGGACAGTAATGTCATCAGCGAATCTTATCATTGACCTCTTTCCACGCTGAACTTTAATCCCACTCTTCAAGGGTCCATTTATTTCCGTCATCGCTTCTTCGATATTAGACTGAACAGCAAGGGTGAAAGACAACATCCCTGACTTACATAATGAACATGTTGTACATTATCCGTCTTCCCCTATTACTTACCACGTTTTTTCTTACAATTTGGAATATGTTGCACTATTTTATATCGTAGAACGATTTTTCCAGGCCTACATATTTTTCTTCAGTCTTGCTTATGTTATGAAGCGGCACATCAGAACTGGCTTTCTGGTGCCTATACCTTTCCTAAGGTCAGACCGTTCGTCATCTAACAGATCGTCATATTTCTCTTCCATTCTTCTGTATGTCATTCTTGTCACCAACTTGGATGCGCGAGCTGTTAAGATGACTGTCCTATAATTCTCGCAGATGTCGGCTCGGCTCTTAGCTTCCATACAGCTAACTTCTCGGAAAGAAGACTGCTACGTTTCATCCGCTGTGACAAATAGTGACAGACATTTTCTTGGGCTTCACGTCGGATGATTCAGCGGCCCAGTCGACGTGCGATAGGTCACCTGTATGCTCATCAAACCAGGGAAGTATGCCGTATAGACGCGGCTGTTGTCAACTTGAAAGACGGGACTGGCACGAGCACACTCTTTGTGATGATCTTACAGACAAGTCAACACTTGGACACCGAGATTGCTGAAACAAACACGTTCATGGTATCATCAATGAATGGGTCCCAGACGTTGTACGAAACATGCTGCCGAAACGTCATAGAAATTGCTCCAGCTGAACTACACACTCGAAACACCTTGGTTTAAATGGCTGACTGGGCCGTCGGTGCACTCAAAGACTTGCATCATTTGAAAACAGGCAAAATCGTTACTCATTGGACCACAGTACACGTCACCATTCTGTTAGTGTTCAGTGTTGTGGTGCACCGAAGCTTAAATTAATTCTGCGAGAAATGGTTTTTCTTAGGTTCCCGTCTCCGCACTTCCTTTTGCAATGTTCGCTCAGAGACTGGTTGAGGTCGACTTACATTCATTGATTGCAGTTGTTCATGAGCGGTGTAGACAAGTTGGGCAACCCGCGCTGATATATCTACAAATCAAGAAAATTCATTCATACTATGCTTATAGAGGCGTTAAAGTAAATACAGGGTGACACAGAGCGAGAACCTTTCCTCAATCCACTAAAACTAGAAGTGATGAAGGAAAGAATTTGCATCCATAGTAAATGAAACCTTACAACTTTGCCATTTCCGAAAGATTGATGGCATTTATCACTTTTTAAAAAATTGCGTTCATTAGATGGTGTCCTCCGGAACGTATACATTCGTGAAATCTGCTGTTGAGATTCCTCGTTGACCGCTGCAACATCTCAGCTGGGATACTGTGAATTGCATCCCGAATTCTCTGATTTAACACATCCAAGCTTCTTGTTCGACTCGTGCAGACTTTGTTCTCGAGGTAACTCCCCACGAAAAAATCTGAACAGCAGATTTCACGAATGTATTCGTGCAGGAGGACGCCATCTAAAGGATCAAATTTTTTAAAAAAATGATAAATGCCATCAATGTTTCGTAAATGGCGAAGTTGTAAGGTTTCAGTTACTCTGAACGGAATTTCTTTCCTTCATCACTTCTTGTTTTATTGGAGTGTGGAAATGTTCCCATTTTTCTGTGTCACCCTGTAAATTCTTTCTCTCATTCTGAAACCCTGCACTTCGGATTACCTCACTGCACTGACACATGTACGTACGCATCGCTTCATTTCTAGAGGCATCGCTTCATTGCCACGTGAACACATGTTACCTGTTTGAAGCACTTCCAGCATTCTAAAACAGTTGCTGGGAGTCTTTGAAAGGGCGTGAAAAAATGTAATAGCATATAGAGAATGCTCCACCGAACACTTTGAGGTAGGGAGAGGACGGAGAAGCCAGGTTAATGAGATGTGGAAGTAAACTTGTCTACCGCTTTGTCTAGCACTACTGTTTTCAACCTTGCTTACAACTAACATGCGTACAAGTTGATACTTACTGCACTCTTTAAGTACATGTACGTTCTTTATTTCCTGCCAGGAAACAAGGAGGACGAGCGTGATTACTGCTTGCAATAGGCCGCCTGAATGGCCACCTGTACTTGAGGACCGTCCAAAGAGTTCTACGTGAGATGCTGGAGAATGTACCCTTGACTGTTCGTGGGAGAATGTGAATACAATATGGCGGTGCGCCGTCTCAGTTCAGTGTGGATGTCCGCAACCATCTCAGTGCTGTATTTCCTGGTCGCCGGATTGGAAGATGAGGTACTATTCCATGACCTGCGAGGTCACCTGACCGGAATCGCCTTTATTTCCGGGGGGACATAAAATCACTTGTGTCCGAGACCCCAGTTGCAAGAGTTTTAGCTGCCTGTGACGTGATTCGAAACACACCAGGGATATTTGTTTGGGTGCGATAGAAAGTTGTTCGACGATGTCACGCTAGAATTGAGGTTTATGGCCGCCAGTTTCAGCACATTTTCTAAGGTACTTTACAAATGGTGCGTTCATTGTGTCAATGAGGGAATTTGCAGTTAACTATAGCTAATGTAAATGAAATACTACACAGTAATATTTTTTTTATTAATATACCCTTAAGCTGTTTTCTCCTGATTCAAATTGTTCAGTGGCGCTTCCTCTATGTCCTGTTAAAGTTTTGCTTACGGAAGCACCTTGGATAACGCAGCCACCTACTGGAACTTCATGAAACTATGGGGATTGAACTGGGAGTATTCCACGATATCCCTCAACAAATTTCACGAATTTGGCCGATAAAAAGGAGTTTTGCATGTCTCATCGAAAGCCCCCATCGAAAATACCTATGGTGCTTTGCAAATTTGGAACGATTTTGTAATTCCTGAAGTAACACCACATTCTCAATCCGTGAAGCTCCATTTCGTTCCCTACTTCCCTTCCGTGAGCTTCACCTTTCATGACTATGCCTGAAGACAGGCATAGTATTATTGAGGTGAGCGCACAATTTCAATGGTCACCCATTAGCTCCATTTACCGGTACTCGTTTTGATGGAAGTGCGGACACGTCCACCTCTCGAGATTGTTCTGATTACGACCGCCGTCGCTGCCGCCTCCCCCGCTACGCGCTACCTCCACCGCCGCCGCCGCCGCCACCGCCGCCACCGCCGTCGCCTCGTGGCGCATGTGCACGCCGCGAACTGGCCACGCATGCGCCGTGAACGCGACGCCGGGCGTCACTCCGAATCGCCGGCGTCGGGGGTGGCGGCGACGGCGGCGGCGGGCGGAGCGCCAGTGCGTGTCGGTGCGTCGCCGAGGGAAGCCGGCACCAGGCGCAGCCCGCCTAGCCCCTGCCGTGCCGAGCGCGCCCGCTCTCGCTGCCCCCGCCTCGCGCCTGCGGCCTCCGCGACGCCGACGCCCGCCGTCGCGACACTCGCGTCCTCAGCTGCCGCCGGCGGGACCCGCGCACCCTTGCGCTTCTCGTGCCGCTTCATCCACAGCCACTTCCGCAGCGATCCACCTCTACATTAACAGGTGGGTGAACCATCGACCGCGACTGTACGGAAGGACGTTCAAAAATGAATCACATTTCCTTCCTTCTCTGAAATATTTGCAGATGCGTTTGACTGTCACTGAAGTAATTCAAGAAATCTTTGACATTGTCAAAGGGATCATACGCGATGTGCTAATTTGAAACATGTGTGGATAAAAATTCTGCGTTGAGTTCGGACATTTCCTTTAGTGACTACCGGTTCCTGCTCATTAGTGAGCCACCTTCAAATCGGTCTAAAATAATGTTCAATGTGTGGTACTCATTACATACCGTCGTATGCTTTAGAGGTAACTCGCCCTAGTTAAGTAAAAAATCCTGAAGTTAACATCGTACTTGGTTATGTGAATTGTGGTGATTAACTTTGTCAGCTTCCATAACTAATTACGATTTTCACTTCAAGGTATTTTATTTAACTAGGGCGAATTACCTCGAAAACAATACGACATTTTACATTGATATGAAGATGGCTCAGTAATGAGACGAAACCGGTAGTCAATAACTAAAATTTGCTGTCTTCACGCAGAATTTGTCCCCACGCGTTTGAAATCGTTGTTATATATAACCACTACAAAGGTGTTACTTCTTATCTGCAAGTCGTCTCGACCGTACATCATCGTCTAGCACACTTTAATTTCTTTTTATGTATTGGTATACATCACATGTTTCTAATTTGAAAATACATTATATACATGTGGTAAAACAAGACTTTTTAAAAAATTGAACTTTTAATGGTGATGAAATTTTAGAATGTTGTATATCTCATACATGTAATTTTCAAATATAGTATGAACATGGGCAACACGCTACTTAAAAAAGTTAAAGTTTAAGGGACGATGATACACTGTCGAAACTACTTACAAAACAAAAGAGTACTTTCACACACTTGTGGCTATACGTCAAAATATATTTTGTGAAAGCTGTGCAGAACAATCAAAAAACGAGCAATGGGATTTTGTAAAATTAAATAAGATGATACGGAGGGAATTACGTCAGATAAGTATCCTATTAAATGTAGGAAACTAAAAGTGAGATATGAGGATTGATAATTCAGCAACAAAATATAGGAGAATGGTCGAAGTAGAGAGGATATGAAGTTCAGGCTGGCAATAGCGAGAAAAGCATTTCTCAAAAAGAGAAATTTTTTTAACATCGAATTGAAATTTAAGTGTTAGTGAGACTTTTTTCTGAGGGTATTTGTCTAGAATGTAGACTGGTACGGCAGTGACACGTGGACGATAAACACTTCAGCCGTGAGGACTTCGAAATCTGATGTAACTGAAGGAAACTGAGGATAGGCTGGGTCGGTCGGACAGGTAATAGGCCACGTACTGAGTCGAAATCTAAAGGAAATAACTTTATGGCACCTTTAAAACAAAGGATCGTCTGACTGGACACATCCTGAAGCAACAAGGAATCGTCAGTTTTGTAATGAAGCGAAGTTGCGAGAGGTAGAGACTGTAGAGGGAGACTAAATTTTTGCTACTGAAAGCTGGTCCTAATAGATATGCATTGATAGTGTTAGACAGAGATCAAGACATCTGCGAGCGACACACTAGGGTGGAGACACGTAACAGACCAGAACATTAACAATATGATCTTATCATATTGTGTGACCTTTGATATTTGCTGCTTATTAGACGCTTTTAACCTTCTCGGATAAAAACAACGCTTCAGCTGCCCCAGACCGCTACCTGTATAAAACGTTATACAATTCCCTCTACTCAACGCTTGATGACACTTCATTTAACATTAAAAACGTAATAAAACATGTGAGACAACAATAAATCTACATTCTGTACAACGTTGTCTTCTCACAAAGTATCAGAAGTGCACCGATTGAGCACTCTATCTTTCACGTTTTCACTTCCTCTAGAGCCACATACGGAACTTCTAGTAGCGTTTATAACAATGAAGAAAGAAGTTTATCGCATCTCACGCTGTTTTAGAAATTTCTTAGAAGCCTCTGCCCGTATTAGTTATCAACGACAAATTTGTTGCTCAAATATCCTAGTCGCCAACCAATTCCTTGTTGACGGTTTTCTCCTCTTAGTGAATTTCATCGAGAGTAGATTGCTTTTCTACTCACTCTAACAAGCGTGGCACTTCGAATGATTGTACAGAAGACACTCTTCTCTTACTCTCGAAGGGGAGGATTTCATCACATCAATCTGACTTTTCCGTCATTTAAGAGGCTTATGCCACCACTCGTCAGAACTCAAGCACTCAAATTTTATAGGTTTGAAAGCCATTATAATTGACCATAATCAGCGAGGTGCTCGATCCTCCCAGTTTCCTAAAGTGTTGAACTTTCTAGTTTCGTAAATTTTCTTTGAATTCACTTGAGTCTGGCCTTTTCACTAACACGCTTAAAACATAATATATGCTGATTTGTATGTTTAATACAACATTTCTACGTAAGCGAATTTGTTTGACATTTTCTCTGAAGAGTGCCGTCTCTTTTTTTCTTCTTGTGGATACGAACAAATCGATGTGACTGTCCTTGGCGGTGGAGTACTAAGTCAGTTGGACAAGGACGGGCAAGGTCCGACCGTGGCCTTGTTGGTGGAACAATGCCAGCATTCTGTTTGAAGCAGTGCGGGGAAATTACGGAAAACGCTCATCTGGCCCCTCGAAAGTGCGTTTATATAGAAACGCAGATCTCATGACCGAAATGTCATTCATTTCTCTCCGCATGGCATATATCTTACCAGTTTACTGCAATGAAACAGAATATAATATTGATTTTCACGTAGCTGCAAGATTTCAAAGCCAATATCGACACGAATGAAATGTTTCCGCAGACATTGCCCCGTCATAATGTGTGATTCAATAAATAGAATCAGATAGAACAGACCCAAGAATGAACAGTAGTGCAAGTCTTCCAGTTTATTTCAGTTCATTACGCGACTGAGTTATTAACGCAAGAAATTCTTTTCGGAAAGGTTGAACGATGCATACTTTATACTTCAATCATTTCTAACCATCAGGCGACGATAAGTAATTAATGTATACAACCATTATTAATCGAATGAGGCTCTCGTGACAAAAAGAGAGGCGGTTCATCAATATTTAATTAGACTATTCCCCTTTATAAATAGAAGTCCACATCTGAAGGATTAGGATTTTATGTAATGTGCGAGTGTAGGAAACAGCACATGACATTCGTTTTCATAAACCACAAACCATTATTATAAGAAGTGTCATATATATATTAATTTTATTCTTAAACCGGATTGACGTTTCACTGTTACTTAATATCCAGGAAACAATTTAGACTCCTTCTACAAGAAATCGTCTTAACAGACACTGACAGCGATAGAAAAAGTGAATGAACCGTACTGTTGTCATGACAGAACTGGATACCTTCATACACGCCAGTAAAAACTTATCGTAGGATGCATCATTGTGTATGGCGAGTTGCAACTATCACTTGCTTCAGCGGCCTGTGAGTGACTGAATCTTCATTCCATTCTTCAGTTTCATTTCCAATCAGCTGCCTTGTCTTACTACTATAGTGAAAATTGTTATAACTAATTATTTTTACTTTTTTGGTGAATTTATTGAAACTAATTTCATGAGAATGGATAGAGGTTAACGGTTATATTCCCTGAGCATCTGTTCCAAGCTGCCTCAAGCATTCAAAACTGTTCACAAGTTCTGTCAGAAAACACTTATCTAATTATTGGTATTATCCCAACGTCATGCCTCTTTAGTTGACCCCCCGATTACCCGCGCGCGGTATCTCGCTCTTTCCAGGATCCGGGGAGCAGCGCCGGCCCTGCACTGATTCCCCTCCCCCCCCCCCCCCCCCCGCCCCCCCGGATTAACGACGAGTGCCGGTGTACCAGCCAGCCTGCTTTTAGTTTCTAGGTGGTTTTCCTCATAGAACTACATGAATACTGGGCGGGTAGCAGTATTGGTTAAGTGATTCGCAGACATTTCGGATACGTTCCAAAATTTTCACATAAATAACCCCAGACGAAAACAGATGGGGTTCACAATTTCTGTCCCAGGAAAGGAGGTGGTGACAGGACGAGCACCTGGCTACTGTATATCACGAACATTTTCAAATCGAGATTAATACACTGTCCCCATGAATATACGGGATAAGACCAGGAAAAGAAGAATTCCTCTTCGGTTAGCTCTATGTACTTCTTAGATATGTCAATGAAGTCAATTACTGGAAAGCGTGTTGATTGCAACCGAAATGAACTACTACCTAAATGTTGAAGAGACATATTTTCAGGCAATTAAGTTAAAACTTAGTTCATGTATCAGTATGTCAACGAATGTGATATTCATCATTAGAAAGGATCGCTGCAATTCTCCACTGAATTCCAGACCCATATGTCAGATTTATTCCTTTTTTCTATTTCCAGAAAGATTTCGAAACCGTTCCTCAAAATCGACTTCTAATCAAATTGCGTGCCTTTGGAGTATCGTCTCAGTTGCGCGACTGTATTCTTGGTTTCCTTTCAGAAAGATCATAGTTCGTAGTAACTGAGGAAAAGCCATGAAACAAAACAGAAGCGTTATCTGGCATTCCTCAAGAAACTGTTATAGGCCCTGTGCTGTTCCCGATCAACATAAACAATCCAGCAGACAATCTGAGCAGCCCTCTTACACTGTTTGCAGATGATGCTGTCATTTACCGTATTATAATGTCATCAGACGACTAAACCAAATTCCGAAACGATTTAGACAAGATACCTGTAAAGTGCTAAAAATGGAAAATGACTATAAATAATGAAGTGCTAAAAGTGGAAAATGCCTGTAAATAATGAAAATCGTGAAGTCATCAAGTGTACTAAGGGGAATCCGCTAAATTTCAGTTACAGGATAAAAAACAAAAATACAAAGGTAATGAATTAGGGATTAAAATTTCAAGTAAGTTGTAACGATCACATAGATAATGTTGTAGGGAAATCAAACCAAAGAACTCTTAGAAAATGCAACAGGTCTACTAGACTGCTTACACTACGCTTGTACGCCCACGTCTTGAGTACTGCTGTGCGTTGAGGGATCTGCATCAGTTAGGGTTGATGGAGGACATCGAAAAAATGTGACGAAGGGCAGCACGTTTTGTATTGTCGCGAAATATGGGAGATAGTGCCACGGATATGATATGCGAATTCGTACGGCAATCACTATAACAAAGGTGTTTTTAGTTGCAGCGCCATCTTTTCATAGAATTTCAATAACCAGAGTGTGATAATATTTTGTTGGCACCCTCCAACATAAGGAGGAATGATCATCATCATAAAACAAAAGAAAGCAGAATACCAACGGAAAGATTTAAATGTTCGTTTTTCCCTTGTGTCTCTCCAGAGTGGAACGGCAGAGAAATAGCTTAAAGGTGGCTCTATGAATCCTCTGTTAGGCACTTAATTTTGAATTACAGACTTATCATGTACATGCCATAGGTGAAGATAGTATCTACAAAAACATGAAGGAGAATTTATATCATGAAACCATCACTTGCTCTACGCCAACAGAGCAACAAAACGTTTCCTCCTTAGTTGTAACGTTCGTCAGTCATGCCAATGCATCATGTTTATTAAAAAGGTGAATTTCGAATTTTGAAAGATTCCTGGAGGCCGTTCTACTTCTAGAACTTCGTCGATTCACGTTTCACAATGACCTGTGCGATAACCGCTGGTGACCTCGATTAAGAAGTCATCTCGGCATTTGTTGGACGGCACACTTCAATCAATACGTTGGTACCGACGTTCGAAGCTCGTAGAGCGGTCATCTGGACAGAGTACGTATAGACACTAAGCTGTAACACAGAAATTTCGCTGTTTGTTCGCCCTCAAGAATGTGGTCTACCTTCCGATTTTTGCTGTTTACTGATTCAACGCTTCATTGTTTAGCAGCTGTTACCCCATACTTATGATTCACAGTGGTACTCCGGCAACAATGGAAGTGGCTCACGTTTTAATACGGTACTTTTCCATTGTGCGTCATTATTTTGATTCCCAGTCTTGTTTATTTCTACTTTGTGTTAACGTTGTTGTTCTTTAATCACTTAAGCGGAAACTTAGACATTTATCTGATACAAACCTATACTTCTATTCCATAAGTACTTCATCAAAAGAGCGACCATTAGCAATTTTCTAGACTCACTTTACTGCCATAGTCCTCATTAGCGTCTAGTTCATAGGAAAGTAATGCCAAAGATGATAACCTTCCTTTCTGAATCAATGACGCAATAAATAACGAAAACTTCGTATTATGAACATTATAAACATAATTCTCAGACAGATCTGTGAGTTATATTGCCGAGAAATGTTGAACAATATGTCCTATCGTTCGTCCTAACAGTCCCTTTTTATAAAAAAGCATGTCGTGAAAGGAACATTCAATAACAGCGAACTACTGTTACTACAATTGTTTTCAGCCGTTGTTCGGGTACAACACTTTAAAAAGATTAGCTGTATCGGTGTTACCAAACCTGAGATCTGTTACAGTAAATATAAAAGAAAAACTGCTGTTAACAGCAACATAACAAACATAGAAAAGTACAATTCACACTTATACGGCCTCTACGTGTCACCTATGTATAATGTACAAACATACCAAAGTGTACTCTGTATTAGGTGCTGCTCGTTTATGGTATTAGCATCTATATATAATTATGCATTGACAACGTAGATAGTGTACTTCATAATGTCTGACATATTGAATACTGAAAAAAACATACGAGTTTCCGTTCAAAGTTGACCTGAACATTCATTTAGGTTTTACAGCTAAGAACATAATAAAGATAAAACAGTGACAAGTATGCATCCCAACTTGTTCTAACTTAAAGTCACGTTGGACACAGACCTGAAATATATGAAGATGACGGAGTGGCCGACGTTTTAGCGAAACAAGCTTCCTAAGCACCACGAGTAACTTAACAGCTAATTTAGCATTAAAGAATTTGTGTAACTGTATATGTCTAAATTATTCCCGATCGTTAGGCTTTCCTCAGCTAGTGTTTTCGTTAACTTAATAAGAACAAACTGGGGCACACACTTGTCATTATTTTATCTTTATTGGGTTTATAGCTGTAAAAACCAAATGAATAACAGGGTCAGTTTTCAATGTAAATTCATATTTATAAAAAAAAGATAGCTTATTTTAAAAGCATATTATTCAGTGTATCAGATACAATGAAGTACGCCACCTACGTTACAATGCATAGTTGTATATAGATACCAATACCATCCATCAGCAGCAGTTTGAAATTGTTAAGTGTACATGCTGAACAGAAGAACTTTACAAAGGATACACGTTGTACTGGTCAAAGGGAAAAGCTGATGTGTTTGCACATCATACTTAATTACTCGTAGAGACTATTCAGTTGTGAACTGTAATTTGTTATGTTTATCGTGAAGCTGTCGTTAACCGTGGTATTTCTTTTTCGTATGCTGTAACACATTTTAAGTGGGCTAAAGAGTACTTTCGATCACTGACTGAAAATAATTGTATTAAATGTACCATCATGATCATCGGCTCTCATTGTAACTATATTTCCCTCTGCAGGAAACAAAAACGAACTACTACCTTGATAGAAATTAGACTAATACTTCACGAAATTATGTCATTATAATTTTGAAATGCAACTCACTTGATATACGCTGAAGAAAATGGCTCACTCAATGATAAATGAAGCTCCACATTTTCTAGGACTATTAAATCATAAACGGGGAAAAACATAACTTCCATTCCTTCTTTGAAAAACGACATACGCAAATGACCGTCTCGATGCATATTAAAATCGAATGCCTTGACCAGTTATTCACCCTTCATATTACTTACATTTTGCTGAGAGCTAGAGGTTCATTGATGTAATGTTTGAGTTTCTATGTACCGTAACGAGACTTTGTGTGCATACTATAACGCTTCTCTTGTATATATACTGTATTCAAATTAAAATTTCAAACTTTAAGTTGGCGTCTTCGTACATATCGACGCTCTGAATGTTACTGCCGTAGAATCTTAACTGAAATAAGAGATATTTTACTCGTAGACTGCAATACCTCAGTGAGTAAACCCAAAGAATATGAGAAAAGCAAATACTTAATGTTGCGTGACAGGAAGATTCCACAAGTTTAATTCAGTTCATACTCTAGTTTCCCGGATAATTTGTCTCCACAGCAAACGCTAGAGATATCGAGCCCCAGAACGACTCAGCGGCCATCGTCATGAATACCGGCGTCCTTAACGCGATGTTCGGAAGCGGAATATAATTCTACGAATCTTTAACAGTCACCAATGACCTGTAAAGGTTCTGAACTAATAGCCTGGAAAGGTGTGTGTAGACTGCACTCATGGAAAGTCCGTGATGATACGAAATTCAATTCACTGCAAAGGTGAAAACTAATATTCGCCACCCACACACAATTCATCAATCGTGGTTACAATACACGTCGAATAAACAGAAGAGATTAAGAGTTCTGAGAGAGACGTTTTGCTGTTGGTTACCAGTTTCGTTAGTCAGCATGAGGATGCTGAAGATACAGTCCCCAGTAAGAAGTGGCTTTGGAATCATCATGCCTCATGCTGGATATGAAACCGTTTCGAGTTTCATGACTTTAATTTAGACAAAAAAAAACTACAGATATCATTCTTAGCATGTACGGACTTACCATGTCAGTCGCATAATTAAGGAGGTTTTACCATCCACGTCTTCCACACGGCAGGTAGGAGTTCACTTTCTCTGACTGCTCCACGAAGCCCCGTAATTAAAACTCCGACACTGTGAACGGTTGTTCAGTTATGGGTTTGTCTAGAAAAATTTCCATACAGTTGTGAGAGGAAGAGTGACGAAATGCGAAAAAGAGATGCAAAGGGTCTAGAATCGCGGCCTCACCTTAAACGAAGTCCCCTCCAAGTTGCTGCCCAACAGCCCTGCAAAAGTAGGGTTCGGTCGAAGCTGCCGTTTTGCGAAGGACACATAAATACTCAGTAGTAAAGAGACACAATATGAATTGTGGTACTGCCAGTACGAACTGAGAAAGAACGTAACAAAGCTACTGAAAAGTATGCAACTGTTCACTCAGTGTTAAGTTAGATGACCACCATTATTCATTCTCAGACATTGTGACAAAGTTACAAAAAGAATGTAAACAAAATTACTTCGTGTTGAAAAACGTGTGAAAACAGATATGCCTCAAGCTGATCGGCGTATTTGAAGCAGAATGAATGTTGGAGAAAATAAAAAGTGTTACATTGATCCTGAAGCAAAAATATGGTCATTTGGGTACATATGGAGAGACCTTTTAAAATCGTCTCTACTGCAGTGTGTTACTAGAACGTTACTACACCAGTATCAAACTATCTGTTATCCGTAATATTAGGCCCACGCCTTTCACAAACAGATAAACGTAGCTGTCTGGCGAAATGTGGCAGAAAATTTTGACCGTTTCTGACAATAAAAGAAAATTGAAATCATTTTCTAATCGGTTTTTTATTTTCTGCCACGACTCGTTTCGAGGCCTTACGCGCTGATCAACCAGAAGGTAATTGTGTAAGCCTTGGAAACGCGTTGTGGGAGAAAACAAAAACTGACTGACTCAGATAATTGTTTTAATTTATCTTTTATGGATACAGTAATTATTTTAGTCCTGTTGTAGGCACTCTGGTAAGTTTTCCAAGACCCACAGAAGTAACAAATTTCTAAAACAGTACGGAGAGGAAGAAAGTCTGCGTGTTTCATTATATATGCCACACAATAGGTGTGTTATACAGCAGAGAGACACGTTGAATACCTTCTATTCCATGTACTCTGTTTGATAAAAAGATTAAAGGACTCAGAAGAACTTTGTACAGATACAATCAGCTGATATGTTTGTTATTAGGGTTTCAATTCTCTGTGATGGTAGAACAGCCAACAGAGTTCATTACTGTTATTCGTATTTAATGCTATTACGAGGTTTGGTAGGTTATATATGGGGCACGAACAGCGCCAGATGCAGAATGATCGCTGTGGAGAACACAGAGATTCCGCGCTCTCGGATGAGACAGTGCTATCACCACGATACATAATTTTAAGGGGCCTCGTTGTCTGTCTCCATTCGGTCCGCCGGTCGACTCGTGCGAAATCCACAACTGTGGGTCGTTCATGTGTGATAGTGTCCCGATGCTGGTCTGCATTGGAACGTGAAGACAGGCATAGTCCTCATCAAGGTTCCAGTGCAAGACTTCGACCATCGCAAGGGAGCGTCGCAGTTTTGTGCACCTAACATATTGTAAAGCCTTCTCATCGGCACCTACCATCCGAGAACAACTAAAGGACTCCCTCCTACATTCTGTCATCCCACCAGAGATTAGAGAACTGCTGTATGTGCGTAGTCTTCCATTAATATAACACCACAATACAAACGGCTGCGATCGAAGTTATGCCGTGACCATAAGACATCGGCAAGTGATGAAAGGCGTAGCATTGTTTTCAGCGATACATCGCGGTTCTATACAACCGTTCCATATAACCGCGAATGACAATCGTCGTCGAGTGTGGAGACGATCTGGCGAGAACTCCCACAATTGCAATGTTTTGGAGGTGCACAGCTGTGTAAACAGTTAATGACGTATCTACTTAAGCAACAGTAATGCCTTCCTCTGTACATGAATGCACTTCACCTCATTACTTCCCTCTTTCCCCTTCCTTAAATCCCCATTCCCCAAAACACGCTAAACTAGTAAACATCTACTGTACACACCAAGATATTATGTACATCTGCACAAACCTTCGTTACTATTGCCAATCCTTCTCACGTTTGTCATTATTATTTGATTTTTTTTACTGTTTTTATTATTGCTTATTATTGCTTTTATCATAATCTGTATGTATAGCACCTGCTGTAAAAATACTTCCAGCATTGAATTTATTAAGTCTTAGTCATGTTTATCATTACATTTTATTATTGCTTTTATCATAATCTGTATGTATAGCACCTGTTGTAAAAATACTGCCTCATTTACTTAATTAGGTCTTAGTCACTACTCTTTATTCATATTGTCACTAGAGTAAGCTAACATTCTCATTTAAACTATTATCATGATGTAACTCTGATGTGTGAAATGCTGCATGTGTGGAACACTGGTCCGATGTAAGAGAGGGCCCGATGGCCCTAATCTGATCAGGTTAAATAAATAAATAAAAATAAATCCTGGCGTTATGGGATAGGGAGCTATCGAGTAGGACTTCAGATCATGGGTAGTAGTGTTGAGAGAAACCTGATCGCACATCAGTACGTCATGGACATACTTTATCATCATGTGTTATCTCTCACACGACAGTAGCGGGGTGTCACTTTTCAGTAGGACAATGCTCGTTCACACATGGCACGTGTCTCTATGATGTCGAAATACTCATGTGACCAGCAAGATCAGAATATCTATCCCCAATAGAATGTGCGTGGTCCATTTTGACGTCAACTCTGCCCCAATGCCAGTAATCAAGATATCAAGGACTGTTATAATAGTTGGCAGTCTTCCTAAAGGAATCCATGCACGCATCCAGGGCAGGGGAGGGGGGGGGGGGGAGGGGGGTGCAGCGTTACACTGATAAGTGAGGTTTTACTCCCAAGGACTAAGTCAATATGAGTCGAATTTTTAATCCCTGAAATAACGTGATATATCCTCTCAACCCAAACCAATTTCATTAATTTCCTCCTCCACTTTTCGACGCATCAATGTTTTTGTCAGGCAGTGTAGTTCCACACATTTCCAATGGGATGTGGATCAAATGGCGTAGCGAGCCAGCCGAGGTACGATGAAAATGCCCGAGTCTTCGTGAAATCAGCATCACACTCATGCTACACTGTGAAAACTGATATTGGACCTCTAAAGGTGTGAATGTCGTCAGTACACTCTTCACGAAGATGAAGGGCAACACTACGTTACAGGAAATAGCAATGAATATTCTGAATGATGTTAAGGCTGCGTTGAAGTCGTAGTAGCCCTTCAATGCGTTACGGATTAAACGCCTCATTGGGTCATTGGTACAATTGATACCTTTCGTCCTTAGAAGATAGCCGACTCATCGGGCCACAATACGCGCCTACAGTCAGATGCTGTTCAGTTTCGGTGTTGTTTGTCTCATTGAAACTGTGCAGCTCTGTGACCCGCTGTGATCAATGATCGGACACCACATTTCCATTTCATTCACAATGTTCGTTCGGAAACTGATTGAAATGGACCTGACAGCAGCAATTACTGTCCGACCTGAAAACGACTGATTCACCTCCGGTCGACGTCGTCAAGAATCTTTTTAAGGTCACTGTTCTGACAGCGCGTTACAATGCTGTGAATGGTTCAGCATTTCTTGGACAGTTTGCGGTGATACACTAATAAATCAGGCCATGTCCTTCACGATACGCTCGTCGGTACGAAGTCTCCTTTGTGCCATTCTGCCACGTCTCCACATCTATCCATTTTACTGTGTCGATTCTTAAAGCCAACTGTCACACACACACGAGCGCACACACACACACACACACACACACACACACACACACACACACACACACACACTTACACTTCACTACCATTGACCAGGATGCTAATTTAAAGGGCGACTAATATTCTGCCAGGTGAGCGTAGTGACATGTTAAAGTTGCGCATCTGATCGTGAGCTGAGCCGAAACTCAGATTAAAAATCAGCATGTTCGACTAATAATGCACGTTCGTCGTTGGAGCTTCAGATTTCGTCGATGAGTTAACCGCTCATCCCCGGGCTACTGAATAAAAAGGCGTCACTACTCAATACTAAAACCGAGAGTCGTATTGGACTGAATATTTACACTGTAAGTGAAGAGCTAGGCACCTTACATTCAGTACAAAATTTGTAAACTGTGAGCTTACCTGTTTCTTGCTCATTGTATTTCCTTACGAGCCATTACTTTAACGAAGCTATTATGACTGTATACGTCCAGCGTGGTGTGACAATCATGTGCAGATGTTTCCAATCATTGCAAAATATTGTCTTAAAACCGAGTGTAAAAGCATCCCATCCACAGTTTATCAGCTTCCACTTTCATTAGCAGTGTCATGTCAAAGACGTCCCGTTGTCACACCTGGTAGCACTAAGGAATATAGGTACAATCATCGATGAGCACCCTAGTTGGTCTTGAAGCCCCCATGTAACACGGTCTTCCGTTTTCCACTCCATTTTAAACATTTGGGATATATTTGTTTTTTGATTTGTACGCTATAATTTCCAGTAGTGATTTACGTAGTCATATTTACTGCCAAATTTTCCAGCAAAAACTGACTAACAAAGCTCCACATAGAGTCCGACACCTCGAAATTGTCTCCAGCTTCTTTCAATCCGACCGAGGTGGCCGAGCGATTGTAGGCGCTACAGTCTGGATCCGCGCGACCGCTTCGGTCGCAGGTTCGACTCCTGCCTCGGGCGTGGATGTGTGTGATGTCCTTAGGTTTGTTAGGTTTAAGTAGTTGTAAGTTCTAGGGGACTGATGACCTCAGAAGTTAAGTCCCATAGTGCTCAGTTCCTTCAAGCCGAACTATAGGTGAAAGGTGACACGCCCCAAATAAATATCCAATAACAGGTTTCCGAATATATTTTATCAGAGAGATAAAAGGTAGAACGTAAGAGTCAGTCGCTGCAGTTGCGCTGGGCGGATGAAAATACCATTTGTTGTAGTGAGCAGATGCCCTTATTGTCGATAATGTGGTGGGACAGGCAGGAGATTTTCAGTATTTTAAGGTGCAGAAAAACATTGCGATTTAATCGTAATTATAGCTTAGTAAAATGTTCTTTGGCAATGAAGATCATGAACGGTAACTAACACTAACACATTTGAGGGAAACTGTTTTTGGCCAGATGATTTTTGGAGATAGTATTACTACTTTAATCTGATGGTAGATCCAACGGACAGTGCGAACAACAGTTACAGAAACTGGATATCACGAGACGTAAGTGTGAATCCATCTGCGGAAAACTTTGTTGCAGTTTGTGGATCAGTAGTACAACGTTGCACGTGGTGTTTCGCTGTTACTAACGTTCATTTTACACGTTTTTATCTTTCATACTTGTATGAAATGAAACTATATTATTCAAGTGACCTTTTCGAGTCTCAAAAATCTATGACGTATACATGCCGACTGAACTGGCGAAAAAAAATTTGTACGTAGGCCGGGATTCGAACCCAGGTCTACGCTCACTAGTAGATACACTAACCACTAAGCAGTCTTGGCACAATGGGTGTGCACAACTGCGCAAACTGCCCCAGCACATCTGCCTCTTCAATGCAAATATCCGTTCAAACCTCAATCCATTTTTCTATTGCTTCAGTCTGCATGTATACATCGTAGATGTTTGAGGCTTGAAAAAGTCTCTCGAAGCACACAGTTTCACTTGATTGCGTCTATGTCTGAGTTTCAGGCAGAGCCCCATTCCGTTCGATGCTGAGGTGCTACTCCAATACAGCTGGAGAGACTCTGCAAATCTCGTCGAGTTTAGGGAAATAACATCTGGGCTGAAGGGTGAATGGTAATTCGCATTAAGGATGGAGGCGCCCTGAGTTATCCTGTGCAGTGGTGCAAAGCCACTGTGCCAGGATGGAGTTCTGGTTAGTGCATCGATTTAGTGTGCACGAGATCAAGGTTCGAATCCAAACCTACGTACACATTTTCATCCGTCGTTTCAGTCAGCACGCACATTTCATATTTGCACAGTAGATAAAACGTCAGACACAGGACTACATTTTCGTGTTGCATTTGTTAGTGTAAATACAATATGAACTTTGAGACAGATTCTAGGCATAACATTTCAACAAGGTCACATACTCGTCATTTCCGCATTTATATAGTCTGAAATTTCTGCTTAATTAAACATTTTGCCCTCAGGTCAGTATTGCGGTGAACGCAGTAAAAGTCCCGGAGCGCGTAACCGCGTTTTACGCTACTAAACTGTGAAAGTATTTTTTTCGCAGCTTAAAGGCAATGTAGTTAAGAATCATGTTACCACTTTTGCCACATCTTTACTTCATTCGTCAGTCATAAAGACTGGGTATAACACGTGTATAGCAGGCAGACTAGTACACCGCCGCCCTGACGACCGATATTTTTAATGAATGTTCCGTAAATTGACTAGTAAAAGTATTATTTTAACGTCGCAAGGCTCACTTACCTCCCAGTTGCTGTATCACATTGCGTTAAGGTCTGAGCTATTAACCAACTTATTGTCTGTGCGAACGTTCAGCCAACATTGCAGTTGAGTTGCGTATGAGGCGTTTAGGAGACAGTAAGAAATTTATTAGCTTATTTGCTACTTTATTATATGGCAGTATATTACGAAGCAGCAATTCTTATTGACCTACCGAGTCACATTGTCTATAACGGAACAAATACACAATCTTTGTGGCAGCAGTGAAAATAAAAATCTTCCGTCAAGTTTCATAGAAATTTATATAGAACTATGTTTTCTTCTGAAAAACTGATTTTCTAAGTACAGTTCATAATGATGATTCTGAAAAATACATTCATTCGTTCTTATCAGGTCAGAAATTTGCACAAAATAAGAACCCACTTTTTTTAAAATGTAAGTAACTGAAGAACAAGTATGAATATAAGATTTTAGCCAAAACGTATATTTTTTACAATTATTTGTTTCTTTTTGTAGGAAGATACTAAAAGTACTATAGACAGTTCTCCCAGCATCATTACGTCCAATTTTCTTTCTTCAAGATTCAACAATAGTCGACCATCGAACTTACGTTCAATCTCCCCTGGTACCGTTTTTCCATCTCCTTCCTGACCTGCTGCAATTGTCCTCCTACATCTTTATGTAATTTCGAGACTTCCAGATAAGAAGTCAATTCTCAAATATGGTTTTGATAAAATTCTTGTAAACTCAATGTTTTTTATTCCCTATGCTGTCTACAAACTGAAGACAGTCCATCTATCGTTTCCCTTAACATTTGTTGTATTCCGAAATTCGCAATCCTTCTTCAATTAGTGAAGTTGAGGGTCAACAAAAAAATTAATGTTTTCAGTTTTTCCTGCCCGATAAAGGTAAGTTTCGTAGAAAAGTATTTAGAACAGGATCCAATTTGTGGAAAATACATCAAAAACTGCTTCATCAAACCCCGTTTCAAATTAAGTGGGTTTTTTATGATCTACCAGCAGTTCGTGCGATATGTTTCAGAACCAGAGACCAAATATCTCCGATTTGTCCAAACATTTACACTCCAGTACTTTTCCTTTTCCCACGGACCGTTCTCACATAAAAATCAGATTTTTTTTCTATGCCTCTTGCTGTCCTAAAACAATTTCCACAACTTAAAATGCAGTATATATTACGTAATAGAAGAAAACTAAGAACATTTTTTTAAATCACAGAAAAGTTAATTACGACCACATATTTATTTTGAATCATCTCGTATCATATAGCCTAGTGTTATTCTGACAAGATTGAATGACGTCATATTTGGTTTAATATATTTACATTGAAGAATGTGTCTTAAGGTGTCTGTTGTGTTGTTACCTTTTCAATCCACGATTAAATAAACAGCTTTAAAGCTCTGTTACTATCTCACGTTACACAACAGATGGCGCAAGTGCTTTTCTAGAAAATTAGTTTACTACATCCACGTGTAAACAGAAGGTCATCAGTTCAGGTCTTTTTATATCCCTGAAATCTTATATATGAAATCTCCTTTCAGTTTTACATTCTACATCTTTCTTGTGAATCCTGCTGTGGTCACTAATCTCATTAAAGCAATACACATTTTAGAATTAGTCCCTTGACTGATTCGTTTAGTCTACTGAATGTTTAATTTGAAGTTTAACAGATAACGGTTTGGGAACAAACATAATATATTTATTTTGTTACAGAGTGCCAGTGAAATGAGCGAAGAACACACATCTCTACCATGAGCGACTTCAGCCTGCCCGATCCCGGCGGTAAGTACCATACTGTGGGAGTACTTGTTTCTTTCGTATTTAGGTAGTACTAAGTGATACACTCAGCATTGCCCGAGTATTTATTTTTACCGTGACCGAGACTTCGTACGCGTGTAAATTATTTTGGACTTATAACGTTTGTTCCTATACAACGTTTGAAGTAGTATCATTAGGACTTGAACGAAGCGTTTGTTGCTTCACTAAGACGGGAGAGAGCCTTGTAGAGCTGGCTTTTCGTAAATCTCGAATGTCCTGCGCTGTATCGTGGGGATTCTCTGTCTCCCAGATTCGCACATCGTGCCTGATCACCGTGCTATTCAGAAACTCGTCCCATTACACAACTTCGGTGGAATTAAATTTCGCAACGGAATAATCGGGACGCAGTTTTTGAAATTAATTTTGTGTGATGGAAGGTCAGAAGCATTAAAAAAGTTTAGACACTCGACTGTGACTGACATAAACTTCCGAACACACAAAACTAACAATGCCGTCTACTGGTTCTTTAGGGTACTATGGAGCTAATAGCACCACCTACTGGGTCTTTGATGATCTGCGCCGTAATGATCGTGTCGCTCAGGTAAATATCAGAACCACTAAGCTGAGCCGTCGATTTTAGATAAAGTTCTAAATTGCGATGTTTTTTTCTGTGATCTAGTTTCGATGAAATAAAGCCCGTTCGTAGCACCACGCTAAGCTTAAGTTACCTGTTCTCTCTATGAAGATTCATGTAGTGTTTCCAGAGTTTACCGTGGTCAAACAGATAGACAGATAGACACGATGGCTTTAGTTTTTAATTTGCATATATTAGGCTCTTGTACTTAATGTATCAGTCATGTTCTTCACTACCCACTCATTCAATAAAGACGTGTGAAAGAAATAAAGCTCATCGTAATGGTTCTCGCCAGATAAACTTTTCATCTACGTCTTGCGGCTCTACTAATAGCGCAGAAATTACAACATTCAATAAGTCTGATATCCTTATTTCAATGTTGAGTCTGCAAGCGAAACTATCTCAGTATACTCATTTTGGGTAGTTATAAATTTTGAACGGAGTGGCTGGTATTAATACACCTGAACATGTTAACTAGACATAATAAAAGTAAGACATCTGTAAGGATAATTATCAGTTACTAGATACAGTCTTTATTAGTCTGCACTTTCTCAGTGCCCTTGTGGAATGTGAATTGAGCTAGACGTTATATAACCGCATACAACTTTGACGCCAGCGGTCGATTTTCGAGATACGTAACTACGAAGCTATAATATGGGGTAATACTAACCGATCTAGCTGCTAATGTGAAGGTTACACTCATAGAACTTTTATATCCAGCCTTCCTGAAGATACAGAGATATGGCTGAATAGTTGAGTTAAAATTTGGTGGTGCACTGAACACTTCATGAACAACGAAGTCGCAGTGTAGCTGCAAATATAAACACAGAAAAATACTGAATAAATGGAATCTATGTGTTCTGAATGCTGCTTTCTACGCCGAATATGGCGTTCGGACAAGAAGTGTGTTAACTTTGTACTTGAGGGTGTCACAACGATGGGAACGCAAGATTAGCGAACATTTATCGTTAAACGCGTATTCCCTGAGTACTGTCAGCACATGAAGTTATCGAAATGCGTATATACCGGTTATATTCATCCTCATCGACACATCTCAAGCGCATTATCGTAAAATGCAGGTGAAAGCTAATGAGCGCCACCTGAAGTAATCTGTCATAAATACTCTACGAGGAAAATCTGCAAGACAAAACGATGAACAAGAAAACAAATGATCCCTAACGTAATTCAGAGAAGTTCGTACACAAATTATACCAAGAAAAAAGATTTTGTACTTGTAATAGGACACAGCGAGTACAAGAGTTTGTTCAGTCCTTCACAACGACAACGCTGTTCAGTAGCGAGTAGGCACAAATGTGGAAAGCTAAGGTAAAACGAACAGATTTCAGTTGTTTGTAACAGCGCTAATGATGTTTAGGATTATACACTGAGACACTGCTCCCTTTATGAGAGTACGTGTACGTAAAACTTTGCGCTTACAACGTGCCTACGGCTCTTCGTCATTTGAGAATTTCTTCAGCGTGATCAAACAATTAGAACTGTAGATCGCAACATTGTTGATATCAGATGGCTCAATACGCTTTTCAGAAGTAATCAACTCCGAACACTGCTCTGCCTCCTTACATCGGTTAATTTAGAAGGCGAGATTAACAGCTAATGCATATGTAGGTAACTTGAATCCGGACATCCTATTTACAGCGATTGGCAGGATATCTGAATTCGCCTTCAGCTCAGACACAAACTGTCACTGATGCTTCCGCCAACAACTATCACCACACGTTTGCACCACAGTGTACTGTATATAGGAATACTAGTGCTAAAATTAAACTGAGAGGACGCGTCCCTTCACACAGACAGGCGGTACAGGAAATTACTACACGATTGCTTGGATAACTGGATCGTCTCAAATAGCTAGATTAAAATCGAAATGTTATTCGGGACCTTCCATTAAAAACATTCTAGATGAGAGCTAGTGACAATTTTCTTCGCCTAAATGAAGATAAAATATGTTCAGGTATATAAAGACGTTTACCGCGAACGTTTCGAATACTCTCATAAGCACAAAACTGTCTCATGGCTTCTTTCTGGGTGATAGATGCGTAGTTATCTTTTCAGGGCACTGTATAAATGAAATTCTCTTTCCCCTTCTTTGTACAAAATCTCTCATAAATGTATTGGTAAGATATATAATATTTGATATCAGCAAACATCTTTTTCCTTAATGGCATGCTTTCGGGTGTTCAGCGGATTCATTGTTTCCGTTTTCTGTACAGCGTTTCGGCGATCTCCATGTGCTGCGAGCTGCAGTCAGGAAGGGACTACACATAACAACACAACTCGCGGCACCTGCGGGAGACGGCTGAGTCGCAATATTCTGTTGGAAAAGGAAACTGTAACTCGACTGAACACCCGGAAGCTCATTATTCATCACTCACGCCGAGACATCCCCAAATACCAATGCATTCCTTATTTCTAGTTCTTACTAGTAAACAGAAAGCCTCCTTTATTTTAAAATTATTCTTCATATAGTGGGGATATTTAGAGAATAAAATACTATCTACTTTTTGGCATTTTGGCGAGATTCCCTACACATAAACCGACTAATTTCCCGTGGACACTCTCAAATTTCGTATGAAACATCAAAACTTCAATTTTACTTCACTTTCTAATGACACATGGAATTGTGACAAAATTTTAAATACCTTAAAAGCATTCTCCCCATTCATTAAATTGCCGCGGATGTATCTGAAAAGACTACTCCGGTTGTAAGGGTCAAGAAACATGGTTCCACTGAGCAAAGGGACTGGACCAAAATTTTCAAAAATAAAATTTATTACGAAATATCCTTCACGACAGTCTTTTTTTCATTTATTCGTACTTACACGCTACAAACACAAAGACATCTAATCTCTACTGTAATTTGACAGCAACTTCAATCATTGAAAAGGTATAATTAAAAAAGATTCACTGTGAATTATTTAAAAAAACAAAATTCCCTTTAAGCAGATGATTAAAACAACAACAAAAGGACAGACATTCAATTTAAGAATTAACCAACGCTGGTTTCCCACAGAATCTCGTTAGTTAGAACTCATCAGGAGATTCTCAAAACAGCCAATAACAATCCAGAAATCGCTGTACAATAAAACTCATCAATTTCTACAAATTCCAGATAGAAAGCTTCAGGCCACAAACGTAGCATTCAACCGTAGCCAATACTCACGTTACTGATGTTGACTATAGTAGTAGAGGGAAAAAATATAAATAAGGTTATCGAAACCAAGATATTCTAGTTTACAAACAGTAGTGGTTTCCTTTCTTACAACCAGTGCAGGCTTGTTCTGAGGGCGTCCTTTCCCCTTGGCCCCGACACAGACTGGTCAAGCCTGCCGCAAGTCACCCGCCGTCACAAACAAAACTGCGATCACACAGACGGCAAAAGAAGCAGTCTTCTAGAACACACAGATAAGTGACATCAGTTTAAAATACTTGACACACACACACACAAACGTGCGCGCTCTTCCTCTGGTACAATTGAATAATTCAGGAAAAAAGTGTTCGGGAAAAGTACAGAGGCCACAATATCGTAATAACATCTTCTTCCCTGTTGAGCTCAAATACTTGATGGTTAAGCGAAACGCTCCTTACCCGTCAGCACGGCACACAGTTACTATTTCAAATTACGGGCAAAAATTTCAGCTGCTGCAATCAAGACACAATATGTTCAACATAGCATGTCACCACAAGTCTACACAGTTCCAAAGTGCGGCTCACCAAGTCATCAGTTGTGCGTAGCTGCAAAGACGTCGTGCTGTATGTCAAGGACGCACACCCCCTCGTCCCGGCCAAAATCGAAGTATACGAAGACTGAAGGTATGGCCCGCTTCGCGGCCTATCTTGCTGCTTCAGAACGCCGCCGCCCAGAGCAACGGCCAGAGCCAGCGAGTCCTGCGCCTCCTCGTTAACAACCGACCGACCTCTCAGCGCATTCTTTTGTGCCGTTTTGCCCGCGGACACGCATGGTGCAGGGTCGCCATGGTTAATCTGATGTGGCAATGTTAGTTGAAGGTGTGGCCGGATGCCCTTCCTGCCGCCACCCCGTGCCCCCCGCCCATCCACCCAGGGAAGGAATTAGTGTACCCCAACTGTCTGCGACTATTGTAATCCATGGAATAGTGCGAAATTGTTCAGATGTCTGCGAGCCGTGTAACTGAGGCGGGACGTGCGGAGCAGCCCGGTATTCACCTAGCGGGATGTGGAAAACCATCTGAAAACCACTTCCAGGCTGGCCGGTTCACCGACCCTCGTCGTTAATCAGCCGGTCGGATTCGATCCGGGGCCGGCGCGTCTTCCCTAGTCCAGGAATAAGCGCGTTAGCGCGCTCGTCTAACCTGGCGTGTACCGACCTCTCAGCCCATGTGGCGTGCTATTTCATAGACTGGGTTGTCCACAGAGCCTACGTCGTTTTCTGCGATATCAGCGACAACGCATAGCATAAACCGATAGTGCGGACTCGATGTGCACACGTCAGTACGTCTTTCACTTTGCGCGGCACAAAGATGTCGGGAAATCGTTATCGAAAGTTAATTCTAAAACTGAAGCATATTGACTGTCGTAAAGCTGTGACGGGACATGGTAGTATGATTATGTAAAGAAAGGCAGGTCTGGACTACATTACTTGTTTGTGACAAATTTAACGAGATATGAAGATTGTGAGGTCCTTGAAAGTATACTAAAGCGACCTGAGATGTTTACTTTGCCATTCACCCTATCTCCTTTGTCATCAGCACAATGCTTTTCGTAAGTGCTGTCTACGATACGCGAGTATACGATAAGTTAACGATTACAACAGAAACAAAGAACCAAACATGCCAAATTTAAATAGACGCAAAATCCACAAGATCGACGATCTTTTACACAAGCTCGAAATTTAGCGCGTACTTCAATGCGAGATGCTTATATCAGTTACCACAACGAAACTTTGTCTCGAAAGCTGGCAGGAAATCCAAAGCGATTCTATTCGTATGTAAAGTATGTTACCAGGAAGAAACAATCAATGCCTTCTGTGCACGATAACAATGGAGATACCATCGAAGACAGTGCTGCCAAAGCAGATTTATTAAACACAGCCTTCCTAAATGCCTTCACAAAAGAAGATGAAGTAAATATTCCAGAATCAGAGTCGAGAACAGCTGCCAACATGAGTAACGTAGAAGTAAATATCCTCGGAGTAGTGAAGCAACTTAAATCACTTAATAAAAGCAAGTCTTCTGGTCCAGACTGTATACCAATTAGGTTCGTTTCGGACAATGCTGATGCATTAGCTCCATACTTAACAATCATATACAACCGTTAGCAGGACTAAAGATCCGTACCCAAAAACTGGAAAGTTGCACAGGTCACACCAATATTCAAGAATGGCACTAGGATTAATCCACTAAATTACAGGCCCACATCGTTAACGTCGATAACCAGCAGGATTATAGAACATATATTGTGTTTGAATATAATGAATTACCTCAAAGAAAACGGTGTATTGACACACAGTCAACATGGGTTTAGAAAACATCGTTCCTGTGAAACACAACTAGCTCATTATTCACATGAAGCGCTGAGTGCTATTGACAAGGGATTTCAGATCGATTCCGTATTTCTGGATTTCCAGAAGGCTATTGACACTGTACCACACAAGAGGCTCGTAGTGAAATTACATGCTTATGGGATATCGTCTCAGTTATGTGACTGGATTTGTGATTTCCTGTCAGAGATGTCACAGTTCGTAGTAACTGACGGAAAGTCATCGAGTAAAACAGACGTAATTTCTGGCGTTGTCCAAGGTAGTGTTATAGGCCCTTTGCTGTTCATTATCTATACAAACGATTTTGGAGACAATCTGAGCAGCCGTATTCGGTTGTTTGCAGATGACGCTGTCGCTTATCGACTAATAAAGTCATCAGAAAATCAAAACAAACTGCAAAAGATTTAGAAGAAATATCGTAATGGTGCGAAAAATGGCAGTTGACCTTAAATAACGAAAAGTGTGAGGTCATCCACATGAATGCTAAAAGGAACGCGTTTAACTTGGGTTACTCGATAAATCAGTATAATCTAAAAGCCGTAAATTCAACTAGATACCTAGGTATTGCAGTTACGAGCAACTTAAATTTGAAGGAACACACAGAAAATGTTGTGGTGAAGGCTAACCAAAGACTGCGTTTTATTGGCAGGACACTTAGAAATAGTAACAGGACTACTACGGAGACTGCCTACACTACGCTTGTCCGTCCACTTTTAGAATACTGTTGCGTGGTATGGCATCCTTACCAGATAGGACTGACTGCGTACATCGAAAAAGTCAAAGAAAGGCAGCACGTTTGTATTATCGCGAAATATGGGAGAGGGCGTCACAGAAATGATACAGGATTTGGGATGGACATCATTAAAAGAAAGGCGTTTTTCGTTGCGACGGAATCTTATGACGAAATTCCAATCACCAACTTTCTCCTCCGAATGCAAAGGGAGGAACGATCACCACGATAAAGTAAGGCAAACCAGAGTTCGGACTGAAAGATTCATTCTTTCATTCTTTCCGCGCGCTATACGAGTTTGGAATAATAGAGAATTGTGAAGGTGGTTCTATGAACCCTCGGCCAGGCACTTAAATGTAATTTGCAGAGTATCCATGTAGATGTAGATGTGGATGTAGATAACGTCACAAGACAACACTAACATGTAGTATATCCACAAATATGAACGTATATTGGAATGAGGTATTAGATAACTTTTTCAGATGTTATTCAGATGTTATCAGTAAGCTCCGTACATATATTTATTGTATGAGAGACATTTTTCCCCAAGAGCATATTCATCAGATGATGGGACTTCTGTTACTACGACAGACAGGAATTGTTAATCTGGCGCCGTAAGGATTAGTAGAGAGTAGAAGATAATAAAAGCAGAACAAAACTGAAATATACAACACAGACTGTAGAGGATATTCGGCGTAATAGGTAGAGATGAAGAGATGAATAGATGAGTAAAAGATAGAAAAGCTGCTGCACCAAAAACACTTGACAGATTGATGTTGTTGTTGTTGTCTTCAGTCCTGAGAATGGTTTGATGCAGCTCTCCATGCTACTCTATCCAGTGCATGCCTCTTCTTCTCCCAGTACCTACTGCAACCTACATCCTTCTGAATCTGCTTAGTGCTCCCTCTACGATTTTTACCCTCCACGCTGCCCTAAAATACTAAATTTGTGATCCTTTGATGCCTCAGAACATGTCCTACCAACCGATCCCTTCTTCTGGTCAAGTTGTGCCACAAACTTCTCTTCTCCACAATCTTATTCAATACCTCTTCATTAGTTATGTGATCTACCCATCTAATCTTCAGCATTCTTATGTAGCACCACATTTCAAAAGCTTCTATTCTCTTCTTGTCCAAACTATTTATCGTCCATGTTTCACTTCCGTACATGGCTACACTCCATACAAATACTTTCAGAAATGACTTCCTGACACTTAAATCTATACTCGATGTTAACAAATTTCTCTTCTTCAAAAACGCTTTCCTTGCCATTGCCAGTCTACATTTTATATCCTCTCTACTTCGACCATCATCAGTTATTTTGCTCCCCAAATAGCAAAACTCCTTTACTACTTTAAGTGTCTCATTTCCTAATCTAATTCCCTCAGCATCACTCGACTTAATTCGACTACATTCCATTATCCTCGTTTTGCTTTTGTTGATGTTCATCTTATATCCTCCTTTCAAGACACTGTCCATTCCATTCAATTGCTCTTCCAAGTCCTTTGCTGTCTCTGACAGAATTACAATGTCATCGGCGAACCTCAAAGTTTTTATTTCTTCACCATGGATTTTAATACCTACTCCGAATTTTTCTTTTGTTTCCTTTACTGCTTGCTCAATATACAGGTTGAATAACATCGAGGAGAGACTACAACCCTGTCTTACTCCATTCTCAACAACTGCAGCCTTTCGCTGCCTGTATTTTACCCCTGCCACCTTTAGAATTTGAAAGAGAGTATTCCAGTCAACATTGTCAAAAGCTTTCTCTAAGTTTACAAATGCTAGACGTAGATTTGCCTTCTTTCCTTAATCTTTCTTCTAAGATAAGTCGTAAGGTCAGTATTGCATCACATTTTCCAGTATTTCTAACTGATCTTCCCCGAGGTCGCCTTCTACTAGTTTTTCCATTCGTCTGTAAAGAATTCGTGTTAGTATTTTGCAGCTGTGGCTTACTAAACTGATTGTTCGGTAATTTTCACATCTGTCAACACCTGCTTTCTTTGGGATTGGAATTATTATGTTCTTCTTGAAGTCTGAGGGTATTTCGCCTGTATCATACATCTTGATCACCAGATGGTAGAGTTTTGTCAGTACTGGCTCTCCCAAGGCCGTCAGTAGTTCCAATGAAATGTTGTCTACTCTGGGGGCCTTGTTTCGACTCAGGTCTTTCAATGCTCTGTCAAACTCTTTACACAGTATTGCATCTCCCATCTCATCCTCATCCACATCCTCCTCCATTTCCATAATATTGTCCTCAAGTACATCGCCCTTGTATAGACCCTCTATATACTCCTTCCACCTTTCTGCTTTCCCTTCTTTGTTTGGAACTGGCTTTCCATCTGAGCTCTTGATGTTCATACAAGTGGCTCTCTTCTCTCCAAAGGTCTCTTTAATTTTCCTGTAGGCAGTGTCTGTCATACCCCTAGTGAGATAAGCCTCTACATCCTTACATTTGTCCTCTAGCCATCCATACTTAGCCATTTTGCACTTTCTGTCGATCTCATTTTTGAGACGTTTGTATTCGTTTTTGCCTGCTTCATTTACTGCATTTTTATATTTTCTCCTTTCATCAATTAAATTCAATATTTCTTCGGTTACCCAAGGATTTCTACTAGCCTTCGTCTTTTTACCTACTTGATCCTCTGCTGCCTTCACTACTTCATCCCTCAAAGCTACCCATTATTCTTCTACTGTATTTCTTTCATCCATTACTGTCAATTGTTCCCTTATGCCCTCCCTGAAACTCTGTACAACCTCTTGTTCTTTCAGTTTATCCAGGACCCATCTCCTTAAATTCCCACCTTTTTGCAGTTTCTTCAGTTTTAATCTACAGGTCATAACCAACAGATTGTGGTCAGAGTCCACATCTGCCCCTGGAAATGTCTTACAATTTAAAACCTGGTTCCTAAATCTCTGTCTTACCATTATATAATCTATCTGATACATTTTAGTATCTCCAGGGTTCTTCCATGTATACAACCTTCTTTCGTGATTCTTAGACCAAGTGTTAGCTATTTGAAAGCTTCATGTCTACAAAAAATTTATCGTGTGAAAATACTATCGATGTTTTTAGAGAATTTGCTTCAGTGATCTAAAACAATGCCGTGGACCTCCTATGTTTCATTTTAAGAAGTATATAACGAATTATAATGTTCGATACGATTACATATATTTCTGACATTTTACGATCTCGGTACATATTCATAACATATATTCAAATTAGTTCTGCGGGTTTCTAACCAGATCGTAGCAAACATCAACATTGTTACTACTTGATGATGTCAGAGAAAGACAAATAAAGTTACTTATATTGTGAGCTCTGTTCGTGCAGAAAGTGACGGCTCGCTCTAAAGCTCGTGGGGTACAAATACGTATCGTGCTTCAAAAGTACCATTACGTAAGAAGAAAGTTATGTGTGCAGATGCTGTGAGAGTACATGAAATTGTAAGTTACAAGAATCGTGAGCCATTAGGCGAAAAGAAGGCTTCGTTTTGAAACCCTGGCAGTAAAATTGATCTTTCTCGGAATACCAACGGTCTCGACCCACACGTTCTCTCGATGTTTACTCATTGAATCATACTAGACTAGCTTTTTAAAAAGATTCTTCGTGTTATCGACTCCTACTACCACCTTTAAGCCATTCCCCAAGGTAACTGAACGCTCTGAAATGTCCTTCACAAAATGTACCAAATGCAAATGCATACGCACGATAGTAGTTGCTCCTCGGAGGAAGTGTGCTGAAAATTTAATACATGTTTTGTTTGCAGAGTCGCTACCGGTCTGCGCTTGATGTGTCTACGAACTTTCATTGCAAGATAGTTCGCAATTGATTATCGGCGGGACCACATCAGTAGGTAATTAAATACCTGGGTGCATACAGACAGGTTCTTGGGAGGCCTATTCTATATCACATCCTAAATTTAAACAGTTGTACAATCGTTTATACATTGAGGGGAAACGAGTTGCCGAGTAGAAAAGACACAAACATATTAACAAACTACGTTAACTGGTGCCCAGGAGAATACTATAATACATCGGTACGACTTCCAGATAAAGTTTAAAGACTTATATTTTCAAACATCGGTATAATTTTTCTACGTTGTATTTGCGGCGTTGCCTTTATCACAAAACTGTTTTTAGTCCCGTGTGGGCGATAAAGGCGCTTTCTTCAGAAACACGTTGAAGAATACCGCTCGTTTTGAAATGTATATCATAGCGTTTGGTACTGGACGTTTTACACTTTTAGAAACGGCTACGCTGTCGGCATATCAGCAAACTGCGATGTAACATGCATCGTTGAACTAAATTAATGCTCGCATGGAACAGCAGTACTGCCGCAATGATAATTGGAGAGCTGGTATTGTTACAGCTCGCAAAGGAGTTATTAAATGTGGTGACTAGTAGAAACTGTGGTAGTTCAAAGCAGTGACTTTTCGCCCACCACACAGATGGCTATTAACACAGCAGGGAGCCCTGTGTTCCTCAGGAATGACGGTTACTCTACAGCAGTCGAGCACATACTAAGTAACGTGTCCAATTTCAGATGCGCATTTCGCTGAGGTCTAACTTTAACGTTTCTCCCTACCGTATTTTTCTCGCACACAGTAGAATAATAATGACACATTTTGAAGAATAACTTTCATAGAGTATTTTGTAGTACCATGTTACAGGTATCCATAGATTTTCTCAGTACAACAGCGAACCACTGAATCACAAAAATCAGAACGAACTTGTTTCTTGGAGTAGGACATCACGTCGAAGAATGCATTTTTCTCCGAATTCATTATTAATCTTAAGGAATAACCACACTACACACATATCTCACGGCGCTCCTACTATACACGACAAATTATCAAAATTATTTCTCTAAAATGAAAGATTGATCAAAATACCAAGACTCTCTCTGCTGCGTATTTAGATTAACCGGCATCGTAATTTCTAACCATCACTTTGAACACTGGCGAACAAGAAACTACATTTTAATGTATTTTTGCGTACAGCTTTCTAATCTCTACCGCCGAAGTTTCTTAATAATATTGAAAGAGGTATATAAGAAAAACTAAAAACTTATTGCTTAAGTGTAGCATATTGTCCTGAACTCTACAATAATATCCTCAAGAAATGGATATCCACTCAGAGGCTTTGGCGTTTTTATAGGAATTATTTGCACTCGTCAATATACAAAATTTTTCTCCATGAGAACTGAATACATCTTTGATATCTATACTTGTCTGAAAAATAAATATCAGCTTAAACTTGGTACGAGTTTGCTCAGCACAGGTTTCACTATATAGGAGTTTATAATGAGACGTTCATTAAAATGTTTTGTTAAAATCATAACACGCTGTATGAGATAAATGTAAAATTGTACAAGGTTTCGAAGTGTAGATGCATTTTACAAAATAAAGCGGTCACGTATCCAACATAATTTTATGGAACTGACTCCAGTCACGTAAAATAATGTGCATATGCCAGAATAAATTTTAATCATAGCCTCCAATCATTGTACCATTATTCAATGTTACATACTACAAATTACACAGACAATAAAGATAAAAAATACTTAAACGGCTCAAACTACACAACTCTTGTAAATTTTGAGAGTGCAATAGGAGGCTAAGTATTAACAAATGAACGCGTGGACAGAAGAAAACCCCGTATATACAAACGTGTCCAGTTTCCTCTCATAAAGAAATCAGTACTCCTAAAACAAATCTGCACAATTACTACAACGTTAGTCATTCAGAAATTACTGGTCATCATTCCGAACCAAAATTTAAAATTAGTGTTTCAATTTCCGAAAGATTAATTCAGGCACGATTCAGTTATCTTCACACAATCATTGTATATACAAGGTGTTTCAGAATTACACCAACAGACTTCTAGGGGATGTAGAAGGTATCTTGAGGAACAGAATGATGAGAGGAACTCGTGTGCGGAAACTTCATCCAATGATCCAACAGGGTGTCGAAGTTACAGGCGCCCGCACCTGTATACTTAAGTATATACAATGTGATTCCGTAATGATTTTACTGATTTTCAGGGATGATGGAGAACGATAAATGTATCAATTTGAGGTAAAGGACCCCGGCCTGGAAATGAACGATTCGAAAGTTATAAGCGAAAATCGTTCCGATACCTCTGACAGTGGAACAGATGTACCAGTATTGTTATTGCTAAACTGTAGGGTAGGCAACTTTCAGAGACGCAAGTACGAACCAGAACGAGAAAAAGATTTCCATTAAATATGGCTTCTAACATGATTACCTGAGGAGCTACGAGTAGTTGTTCATCTTTGAAACGCATCTATTCTATTGAAAAAGTGTTCATAGCTCTTAAGGTACTCATTTTAGAGCCAGCGTTGACTGGACATTTTTTTCATGCTTTGATCCGTACTACCAATTCTGAAAATTGGCTACCCTACGATCACAGCAACAGTAGCACCAGTACATGTACCCCACTATCAGGCTCCCTATTGTACGTTAACTGTTTCGTTCCTCTCACAAACTGCCCAAGGTAATTTCCGGATATTTAGGACAATTCCCACTCCCTATTTATCCCCCTCCACCCTTACAAGCATGAGTCTCCCAGTCTGCAAATGGTAAGCTGGAATCTCGTATTACCAAGGCCAGTAACTTTACTCAGAACCTTCTCCAAGTTTTCCTCAAATGTTCCGCAGAGCTTTATCCGTAGTAGTCCTATTCACGTACAATTCACGAACAGGACAGGAGGAAAATATTGTCCTATATAAAGTACCCTCAGACACACACCATAAGGTGGCTCACAGATGATAGGTATTTCACGATATCGCTACGATTTTCTTGCATTACGAATGCGACAGCCTACCCAAGATGTTACTCAACCCGTACATTGAGCAACCAATAACAGAAACCAAAAAGAAATTTAATGAAGGAATTAAAGTTCGGGGAGAGGGAATAAAAACTGAAGGAAAAATCTTGTGGGTTGCTACTCCACTCCATATTTCTTCTCTGCGATCGACGTTTTGGCTGTTCTGCTAGGACCTTCTTAAGGATATTGAGGTGTGCACGGTGGACTCATCTGTGGGTACTACGGGGTCCTGAACATGATTTCAACAGACGGGTCGAAACGTCGATGGTACAGAAGAAATACGACGTGGCCTAGCAGCTCATGAGATTGGCGACAGTGCCCACGAAAGCCTCCAGACTAACATAAGAGACTAAAGTTGTGTGAAACTTCCTGGCATATTAAAACTGTGTCCCGGACAGAGATTCGAATTCGGGACCTCTGCCTTTCGCGGGCAATTGCTCTACCAACTGAGGTACCCAAGCACGACTCACGCACCCTCCTCACTGCTGTACTTCCGCCAGTACCTCGTCTCCTGTGAGGACGGGGTGTGAGTCGTGCTTGGGTACCTCAGTTGGTAGAGCAAATTGCCCGAGAAAGGCAAGGGTCCCGAGTTCGAGTCTCGGTCCAGAACATAGTTTTAATCTGCCAGGAAGTTTCATATCACCGCACGCTCCGCTGCAGAGTGAAAATCTCATTCCGAAAAGTTGTATGGTTTGTCGATGACTATGTAATTCAGTTAGAAAGAGGAAAGGACATGGATGATCACTTGAAAGTACTTGAATGGACAATGTCTGGAAAAAAAGATAAAAGCTGAAGATCAACAAAAGAAAACGAGAGTAATGGAATATAGTCGAATTAAATCCAACATTACTGAGGGAATCGTATCAGGAAATTACACACTAAAAGTCATAGAATTTTGCTGCTTGGGTACTAAAATAACTGATGGTAGCTGAGGAAGAGAGGAACTGTTGAGTGGCAATGGCAAGGAAAGCGTTTGAAAAGTAGAGGAATTTGTCAACATATAATGTACATTATGACGAAAGTCATGAGATAGCGGCATGCACGTATAGAGATGGCGGCAGTATCGTGTACACAAGGTATAAAAGAGCGTTGGCGGAGCTGTCATTTATACTCAGATGATTCATGAGAAAATGTTCCCGACATGATTATGGCCGCACGACTTGAATTAACATACTTTGAACGCGGAATGGCAGTTGGAGGTATACGGAGATTCCACTTCGGAGGTCGTTAAGGAATTCAGTATTCATAGTGTCAAGAGTATACCGACAATGTCTCTCACACGGGAAACGCAGTGGCCGACGGCTTTCACTTAACGATCGAGAGCAGCGGCGTTTGTGTAGTGTTGCCAGTGTTAACAGACAAGCAATTCTGCGAAAATAGCCGCAGAAATCAATTAGGACGTATGACTAAGATGTCAGTAGGACAGTGGAGCCAAATTTAGCTTTAATGGGCTATGGCAGCTATGGGCTATGCAAAGCCGCCACTTCTCTGCTCATGACCATATCGGCTGGTGCCTACACGACTGGGTGGCCCCATCACATTAATCGCGATTTCAGTTTGTAAGAGGTGATGAGATGGTCCGAGTATGGCACAGACCCAGTGAAGTCGTGAACCCAGATAGCCAACAAGGCACTGAGCAAGCTGGCGGTAGCTCCATAAACAAGTGGGCTGTTTTTACAAGGAACGGATCGAGTCCCTCGGTCCAAATGAACCGATCACTGACTGTAAATGTTCGGCTACTTGGAGAGCACATGCAGCCATTTCCAAACAACGATATCATGTCACTGGCCCACAATTGTTCGCGATTGGTTTGAAGAATATTCTGTACAATTCGAGCGAATGATATGCCCACCCACATCGTCAGACATGAATCCGATCGAACACTTACTGAACATAATCGAGAGGTCAGTTCGTGTACAAAATCATTCACCGGCAACTCCTTCGCAATTGTGAACGGCTATGGAGACAGCATGGCTTAATATTTCTGCAGTGTAATTCCAACGACTTGTTGAGTCCATGTCACGTCGGCTGCTGGACTAAGCTAGTAAAAAGAGGCCCGGCATTTTATTGGGAGGTGACTTTTGTCTCCTCATTGTAAATGTATGTGTTACAAAAGTGTTTTCTGAAGGTATTTGCCAGAAGTGTAGGCTTGTATGGGAGTGAAAAGTCGATGATAAACGGCTCTGACAAGAACTGAATAGAACGTTTTCAAATGCACTGCTACAGAAGAATTCTGAATGTTGGGTGGGTAGATCATATAACTAATGAGGACGCAACGAATAGAATTTGGCCGGCCGGGGTGTCCGAGCGGTTCTAGGCGCTATAGTCTGGAACCGCGCGACCGCAACGGTCCCAGGTTAGAATCCTGTCACGGTCATGGATGTGTTACGGCAAGAAAAAGGAATAAAAGTGAGATAGTGTTAATACTTTCATCCTTCTTTACCTCCTCTGCATTACTTCTGATGGCGTGTCACTGAGCACATTTTTACTGTGCATGCAGTACACGTGAGGTGCCTAGTTGTTTCCACTGCCCTGTGTGGAATACATAAGTTCTTGTACACTTCACTAACCTGCTGTCTTCATGATGATGATGTCCCCAGAGCAGAACACAGCAAGCAGACCGTGGATTCTTTTTCTTGAGGCTGAAATTAACTTCGCAAGGAATTGCTGCTACGAATAAACTATACCTCATTTGGGATGTCACTCGAGTTTTTATTGATATAGACACGAGAAACTATTCTTGATGCAACGTATTGAACATATCTTTCCACAGTCATTATATATGGCTAAAATAACATGAAATACATCCTGCCACAGACAACATGTCTTCTGGAACCGTCAGAACTGAAGAATAAAATTACATGAATGAGATACTGCTATTACAGACAACATGTCTGGACCTAGCGATGGTCAGAACTGTAGTAAACAAAATTGCATGAAACAAATACCGCTATTACAGACAACATGTCTGTCTACTGGAACGGTCAGGACTGGAGAGCCGGACTGCCACGAGGCACTTCGCGCGCCAAGCCAGCAAGGCGTAACCCGAACGCCACCGAAGTGCATCGGCAGTAATATCGTCAGTCTTTTGTTTTAGTAATACTTTGATTTTTAATAATTTTGAAATGACTGATTGATAGCTCGCTGTTGAGAGATGTTTATTTTAAAAAAGTGAAGTTATTTGGATGACAGGTTAATTAATAATAGCAACTAAAGTTTAACGTTTTGGCGCCCTACCGCCAAACACAGCAGCCAATCACAGAGCAGCAGCATCATGCAGGCAGTCACTCTCACTAGAATGGTACCGAATCTAACATCTGTCACCGGTACCTCATCGCGCATTGCGTGATCTCTATGCTTCTTGCATCTCTACAGCCTTGGGAATAGCTTCCTGGAGCCTAATATGATGGCTGCATAAGCCAGAAATATTACAGTGTGTGATGTCCCTAAGGTAGTTAGGTTTAACTAGTTCTAAGTTCGAGAGAACTCATGACCTCAGAAGTTAGGTCCGATAGTGCTCAGAGCCATTTGAACCATTTTTAATACAATTTGGACGAAAAGAAATTTGTGACACAACTTGAATAAAGGAAGTCTTGGTTAACAGGAAATGAGGAGGTCGCTGATTTAGTGCGGAGGTGGGAGGTGGGGTTGGGGGCGGTAAAAGTCGCAGAAGGAGACCTAAAAATGAATACAGTAAGCAGATGCAGTAGTTATTCGATGAAGAGGTTTGCAGAGGATAGAATAACATGGAGAGCTGTATCAAACCAGTTCGGAATGAAGACTACAACACGAATCCTCCATTCCCAGAAGCAGTCACTGCCTTTCCTTCTCTACGACACTGCTATGTGCAGTGGCAGCTGGCCAGTGCATTGAGCACTCGCGCGCCCTCTCGTCTTCCGGGTGGTGGCCCGGCCGGCAGCGCAGCCTCGGCCACTGTGCAGCGAGAACTCGCCGTCTCGCCACATCGAGCGCGGGCCACGGCGTGCCCCTGCCGACATAGCGGCCGCCCTACCTGCCCTATTCTTAGCCGGAGGGCAGGGCGCGCGCTGCCTCGCATGCGGCCGCGTTCAATGCAGCACGGCGGCGCCGCCGGCCAAGAAACAGCTAGCCGGCTGGCTAGCCCACTCACCCGCCGCTCCAGTCTGCTGTTTCACAGCAACAGCTGAGGGAACCCGCAGGCGAAGAAGGCAACCGAGCAGTGCAGCAGAAGGTTCTAGTTTCTCCGCTCACCTGCCCAATGCGCTACCGTAGCACCAGTATAACTCGCCACACACAAAAATATCTCCGTTCAAAATGTCCAAATTTGCCTACCAGTCCTCAGAACTCGGAGTCGTTTAGATTTCTAAGAGCAAACACTCAAAGTGGGCAGTTCTTAACAAGCTATTCTGTTGTTTGCTCCTCCGCTCCGCAGTCGCAGCAGACGAACGTGAAGCTCACTTCGAGTTGTAGCCACTTGTCCCTTGGCCCGCCATAATGCACCTGAGCTTCGACTGGGTTTGGAATCCCCCTACCTTCTTTGTTGGATCTGGAACCAGGCGAGCGTTGAGTGGGTGTTCGTTTCAGCGTCGTCACAATTTGAATGTCACACAGAAAGAACTGATAATTTCTGAATGAATGCAGGGTTGTTTGTGAGATTTCATACAAGATGTTGGTGTGTAGAGAATCGTGCAAGAGGAAGTTCTTTGGATAAATGGCCATTTTGACCAAATTCACCTAAGCTTCGTTTTTCCTTAAATCTTGCGGAATATTATAAGCTAGGCCAGGTAACCACTGAATGGGTACATAACAATCCTTGCTGTGTGGGTGTTGATTTCGCTCACAGGGGAAAAGTTCACTAGCAGCCTACGCAACAGCGAATGCAGCTGACTGTATAGTATTGCGGTCTGTGCCGCAATTGCTTCCGGATATATTGAGATGTACACTGTAAGGCTGTGACACATACAGGAAGAAAGTTAATGAGATTTTCGATCATTCGAGGTGTGGGGCCATGCCGGCTCTAGTGGCGTCGCCCTGTTACGTTTCCCAGACGAGGATCCATGGCGCGCCGGCCGGAGTGGCCGTGCGGTTCTGGACGCTACAGTCTGGAACCGCGAGACCGCTACGGTCGCAGGTTCGAATCCTGCCTCGGGCATGGATGTGTGTGGTGTCCTTAGGTTAGTAGGTTTAAGTAGTTCTAAGTCTAGGGGACTGATGACCTCAGAAGTTGAGTCCCATAGTGCTCAGAGCCATTTGAACCATTTTTGATCCATGGCGCCATCATCCTTAGTCGAGGTGGTCCCAGAGATTCTCGATTGGGATTAAATCCGTGGGAGTTAGGTGGCCAGGGGAGTACAGTAAACTAATTCTGGTGCTCTTAGAACCACGCATGTGTGCTGTGAACTGTGCGATATGTAGTGTTGTCCTGCTGCTAGATGCCATCGTGCTGAAAAAAAACTGTCTGCATGCAGGTGTGAACATGGTGTTGTGGTATAACGTAGGATAGATGCACGCTTTTACTAATCCATTGTGTCATCCAGGATCACGATATCACCCAGTGAATAGCACTAAAATATTTCCCAGACCATAACGCTCACCCCTCTGGTCTGGACCGTTACGATTGTTGCAGTGTGTTTCCTTTCACACGTTTCAAGCCGTACACGCCAATAGCCATCTGTCCAATGGAGCAAAAAATGTGATCCACTTGAAATGGCCACCTGTCGACACTCAGTGTACGTGATGAAATACAGGCAGAATGGATGCGTTAACCCGTCGCCTGTGTTGTGAGGACCCTTACGCGGAGAAACTGTAGGTAGCCCTGCGGTTCATCTGAGCTATCAGCTGCTCAACCGCTGCGCGTCTATTCGCCCATACTGCCCATACACATCTCCGCAGCCATCGTTCGTCCCTGTCTTGTACTGCCCGTGAGGCATCAAAGTTGCCACGGTGCAGGTTTTGGAGAGTGCCATTTTGCCATCGAAGGTATACTTTAACCATGGTGGCACGCAGACAGTTTACAAACTTAGCCATTTCGAAATCCTACCAACCTTGGGCTTAAAGCGGATAATCATCAAATTTGGACGTCAGACAAAGCGCTCCGATTCCGCTTTATGATAACGATCGCACAGTTTTACCGTTTTCCGAGTGTCCCCCGACACGCTTTGTGTACAGTCCAATGCTAGAGCTGTCGTCTGTGACTGGTTACTGAACGCTGACTTCGAACACAGTATGTGATCACATTAATGTGGCTGGTCAATGTAGGTTCACTCTTAAGTCAAGCTGATGCACTGTTGTTTGACTGTCTAGGATCAGACCAGAGTGATTCCTAGATACATTGATTTTCAGTTACGGGGTACTTAGAAAGTAACATGGAGCATCATTTGAGCTTCTTTAATACTTCGATGAACTGAAGTGACCTGACTTTATTTGGGTTAGACTGAAATCTACATTTACGGAAGTAATCACTAAATTTCTTCAGATCATTTGTTAGCAGTTTCTCACAGTGCATAACATCTGTATTCTGGAAGACTAATGCTGCATCGTGTATATACTGGCTTTTCATGGAGTCCGTGGCTGGCACGTCATCGTTATACATTTTAAACACAATGGGGGCCATGAACTGATCCCATACGTAGTCTATTATTTAGAGACCTCCATCTGCTACCTTATCCACTCACGAACACATTAAAACGCCTGTCCAATGGGATATTGTTCACTTGAAAATCAAGCTTGAGCCAAGAGATAATTTAAATAAACGTCCACAACAATCCGCCACTCTTCACTGTGTCAGGTGCTCTCCATTAAAACTGCAGTGCCATGAATGCGGCATGCAGTGGCATTGTGTGTACCATACCTTTTAGATACGCAGAATATTACGTCTCTGAAAAGGAGTTCAACATTTAATTTTGCTTAAAAAAACAATTAATAATACTTTCAAATTTCATTTGTTACAGTGGAATATTTTTATCATTATTATTAGCAAAGGGGTATGTCATATGGGGCTCGCCATGATAATATGTTGGGAAAGCTCTTCTCTAGAACATGGAGGTCATCGTATTGGTTGACTGTCAATCCATATTTCGATGGTTCTTGTTTTTCAGTCTGTTTTTCAGAAAAATCACACCACATTATGAAATTTTCACTCTGCAGCCGGGTGTTCGCTGGTATTAAAGTTCCTGAAGAATGAAAACTGTGTGCTGGACCGAGACTAGAACTCGGGACTTTGCCTTAGTGGGCAAGTGTCCTACCATCTCGTTTTTTTTTTTGTTTTTTTTTTTTGCTGATCTCCTTTTGTTAGTTATTGTTCGTTGCGCTCCTCCGGCACGGACGTCCCATGACACCTGTCCAAGTTCGTTGTCGATCCGTTCGCTCAGTTTCTCTGTTACAGGCGGCAGCTAACCCTCTGACCGAACTCGCTGAGCTCCCGTGCCGGCAACATCTGAGCTAACCAAACACGACCACTAGCTCGTCCCCACAGCTTCAGTTCTGCCTGTAGAAGATGAAGTACTGGCAGAATTGAAGCTGTGACGACGGTCGCGAGTCGTGCTTGGGTAGCTCAGATGGTAGAGCTCTTGCCCGCGTAAGGCAAAGGTCCGCACTGTTTATCCAAAACAGAAGACTTCTCTTCCACGTAGGTGTATAAAACGTTTCTTTTTTCCTCTTCAAATCCGCGAAGAAACATCCAGATTCGATGTTGACTACCCTATGTGGGTTTCGTAAAACACAAACACTTGAATGTAATTTGAGAGACTGGAGGTAACTGTGTTGTTAATTGACGAATTAAGTATTCTGACAATACGACTAAGTGTACTGTTTGTCATGGTTCGTTCAAATGATCTGAAATCATTTGTTTTCCTTCGAAACCCTTGCTCCGTCGAAATATAGGAATTATGATATTTCTAGTAGTGTCTGTCCTTCAAGTTATATTTTAATATGTCATCTTTGTCAACTATCATTAGCATTATTTTGTTCCCTTTCCACAGTATTGTTCCACAGACCGTGATATGAGTTCTTACCGTAGTAATTTGATCGAGTACAGAATTCTAAAGCTTTGGCGTGATTTAAACACTAACTGTTCTGACAAGTGACAGGAATGGGTGGCGGAGCCAGAGTAAACCGACTACTTTTCATGCCGAAATCCCATATTCACACTGTATTTCAACAATGCCTCTCAAAATAAGGGCTGCAGACGTAAGATAACAACTACCCCGAAAATTTTCACGTTTCCGCATGCTTGGTATACTTTTCGCACACTAACCGACATTGTAGGCTACAAACAGCTCATTAAAAATTAATAAAATCGTAGTAAAGCGATAGTAATGATGAGATGACGGGTATGAGTAGACGTTGCACACATTGTCGAAACTCTAAGCCCTTTACACGGACATACTTTTGGGAGGTCTAGGGGATGACAGGTCTTATTTTGGACCTCGTGCTTTTAACATACTTTACTTTGATAATAATGTTTCCTTACACATGAAGTTTCGTCAGCTACCTGTCACCATGTGATACAAGTATAGTAGACTACTACGACGAATAACACTATTATGTTAACTGAATGTGAAAAAAGGTCCCGGAAAACGCAAGTAGCATAACATACGATGATAAATCTCGTCGTAGTTCATACATTAGTATTCAGTTCTTACTATTATCAAAAACTTTTTTATCCAAAATAGTGTTACACTTTGCACACATAATTTAGTTACTCCTCTTCCTGATCAGTCCTACTGCCTGCAAACTAAAAGGCCTTAGGGCCGGAGTCATTTTGGAGAGTTTTGTGTAGTCCCTTCAGATATAATTGGAAGGCCCGATGGGAAGACCACTTTCCACAAGAAAACAGGTATTCGATTAAAGGTCTTGGTATGGCACACACTCTTGAACCTTCCCCGTGCAGTACTAATAAGAGAAGGCATTTAGTACAGTAGTGGTAACAGTAGTCTTATGACCGCTGACTTATGTCTAGCGAACTACACACCCGATGTGACGCGAGGAGACGAATTAAGCTATCGCCGCGCTCTGAATTATACTATGACAGTTTCCATAGATACATCTAAGCAACAAAATTCCTTCCAGCTTTTATTACCAGCGTAATCAACGGTTTTTCCACATTTACAAAAATGAACCGGGTCGTTAAAACACAAGTTGTAAATCATATCAAATGTTTATTAAATTCAAGGATTATGAATTACGGGAAACGCTTTCATATGTTTTTGCAGGGAACATTCCCATAGATCTTTCACTGAGAACTATAACGCGACGGAAATGTTCATTAATGAAGGCCGATTAAAGTTCCTGAACATCTCTGATAGTCTTACGTAACTCCCGGTTCCCTTCTCGTGCTTGATATATACCCTCTTCCATACAAAAGAAATAATTAAGTGTGTTATGATTGCTGTGTTACGACTTAAGGCTTCTTGTATTATGAATGTACGCATTATATGGTAAATGTCTTCACCTTGTAAGGGAGAAGACCACACGAGGTAGCAGAGCCCTTTTCGGACACCAACAAGTGATTCCTCGGTTTCGCACCTACCTACCGCCGGTCTCTCGTCCTCCTTATCGAGGCGGTTAGAGGATTAATTACCTTCGCCGTGACGACCTACTTTCCTCGAGCAGGACTCCGTTTAAAGTCTTAACTCGGCTTTAATCCTCTCTCCTTGCAATCGACTTTCGAAGCTTAGTCACTGTGCAGCATCTTTTACTGAGTAATTAAAGTTTATTTTAGAATTAATTGAAGCTCTTTCTACGAATATAATAAAAGATATTAAGGCGGAAGAAGTCTACGAAGGATCGTGAGTAAACTTTATGGTTACTTTAGAGGTCTTATTCACAAAATACAGCTCTGGTCTCCGCCTTGTATAGCGATTCATACTGTTCCTAAGTCCTTCCTTTCATTGCGGAATAGTAAAGACAGAACCTTTCCTTAACACGAAATTTTGTGCAAAGTTACTCGGACTTTTGGCAGAGAGTTAGGGAACTCAAGTAAGAACGCCTTTTGCAAACAATCTGATACGGCCTCTAATGTGACAGTACTCTGTTGCCTGTCAAAGTTCCTTCACAACCTTGCGCTGACAGCAGAAAATTAATGTTGTGGTACATAGCTACCTTCATACTTCAGGATGATTGTAATAATTCCAGTTTCAAATAAGGCAGATGCTGACCGGTGTGAATACTATCAAATTTTCAGGAGAATAAAAAAAATTGCTGGAAGCTGACCTTTCAAAAGATGAGTTCCGGCTGCAATCTTAGAAGCTAGGCAGTCTACATATATAGCATTCACGTATTTAGGGAAAGCTTTGGACAATATGGACTGGCCTAAAATTCTTCAAATGGCTCTGAGGTCAACAGTCTCCTAGAACTTAGAACTACTTAAACCTAACTAACCTAAGGACAACATACACATCTATCCCCGAGGCAGGATTCGAACCTGCGACCGTAGCAGTCGCGGGGTTGCAGACTGTAGCGTGTAGAACCGCTCGGCCACAACGGCCGGCAGACTGGCCTACACTCATTAGAATATTTGAGGTAGCAGGAATAAAAGTAAGCCGGAATTGAGAATGGAGTGAGACAGGGTTGAAGCCTATCCACGATGTTATTCAACCTGTGCGTTGACCATGCTGTGAAGAAAACAAAGCTGAAATTTGGAACGATATTGTGCAAGTTCATGGAGAAGAAGTAAATAAAAAATTTAGATTTGCCTATGTCATTGTAAGGATTTGGAACGTATTTGAATGTAATGGAGAGCGTCTTGAAAAGAGATCATGCGATGAACATAAAAAAAAGTAAAACAAGGATAACTGAATGTAGTCGAATGAAATCAGCTACTGTTGAGGGAATTAAATTACGAAATACGACACTGAAAGTAATTTATGACTTTTGCTGTTTGGGCAGCAAAGCAATTTATCATAGCCGAGATGGGGAAAATATTAAAGACAGACTCGCAGCAGCAACGAAAGCAATTATGAAACAGGGGGATTTGTTAAAGTTTAATATAAATTTAAATGTCAGGAAGTGTCGTCTGAAGATATTTGTCAAGAGTGTAGCCTTATGCGGAACTGAAACGTGGACTACAAGCAGTTCAAACAAGAACAGATGCTGTTGAAATGTGGCGCTGCTGAAAAATGCTGAAGAGCATATGCGTAGACCGCATTACTAATGCGGAAGTACAATATGGAATAGGGGAAGAAAGAAATTTGTTGAAAAACTTAACTAAAAGAAGGAATCGACTGATAAGACACTTCTTGAGACATCGAGGAAAATTCTGTTTGCTAGTGGAAGGATGTGTTGAGGGTAAGTAATAGATAATGTGACTATGGCTTCAACACGGCGAGCAGCTTCGAAAGGCTGTCGGTTGAGGTATACGCAAGGATGAAGGTACTTGCACACAGCAGTGTATAATATGCCCTCGCACACACAATTCTTCCGTCCGACCGGTTAAGGAGATGTCATCTACTATTTGTCAGTGGTATAAATCATTCATCGATACAAGATTCGTTTATACGCAAAACATCAGTTTATGATTCTGAAATGTTCAAATGTGTGTGGAAGCTTATAGGACCTAACTGGTAAGGTCATCAGTCCCTAAGCTTACACACTACTTAACCTAAATTATCCTAAGGACAAACACACACACCCATGCCCGAGGGAGGACGCGAACCTCCGCCGGGACCAGCTGCACAGTGACTGCAGCGCCATAGACCACTCGGCTAATCCCGCGCGGCTTATGATTCTAAAATTCATAGATGAGTTGATGTCTGATGTATTTGACAGAAGCATCAAGTTCCGTCATTTTCATCACAGACACATTTTTACACAGATAAATTAAAACTAGATGCAATCATTATGTTCCTCTCTGGGTTAACAGGAGGCTTCCCTTGACAGTGAAGTACACGCCGGAAGTAGAAAACCGCTTCAAAATATATCATACTGGGAACCCTCCCAATTCATTCGGGATTTTCCTCAAAAGAGAAAATGTCTACCATGAGTTGTGTCCAAAACAGTTCGCCCTAATGTTCATGGCAGAGGTCGCAAAGTAATGATAATAATTCGTTAGACAGTGGATTGGAACGTAGTCGTTGTATCTTGTTTTACACGTCTTCGTAGATAAAAGAATTTCAATAAATGGATTTCGTTGCACGCTAAGCTATATTGATCTTGAATTATATTGTTTTCAAACAGAATGTAAAACTGTACCGAAGCTGCTAAGCCGAGCACCAGCGTCCCCATTAGATCTTAAACTGGCACCGATATGTAGCAAATGAACCAGTATGCTCTGAACTAGAACACCGCGGCTGTGAAATTAAGTTATGGTGACTTCCAAACTTGTCTTTAGATGCGCAGCTCCAAATATTTCTGCCTGAGAGCATCATAGCGATAAATGTTGAAAGGTCTAAGCTAAACTTTGTTACGGTTCCTTGCTCTGTCCTCTTCAAAAGGCACCCGACGGCCATGGTGGATTAGTATGTTCTCTGCTCGCCGCTCGCAAATGCAGTTAAAGTCTTTGTTTAACATTGTCCAGTCAAATTCTACATCTACATCTACATCTACATCTATACTCCCCAAGCCACCTGACGGTGTGTGGAGGAGGGTACCTTGAGTACCTCTATAGGTTCTCTCTTCTTTTCCAGTCTCCTATTGTTCGTGGGAAGAAAGATTGTCGGTATGCCACTGTGTGGGCTCTAATCCTCATGGTCTCTTCGCGAGATATACGTAGGAGGGAGCAATATACCCGTTCACTGTTCGGTGAAGGTATGTTCTCGAAACAAAAGCCCGTACAGAGCTACTGAGCGTCTCTCTTGCAAAGTCTTCCACTGAAGTCTATCTATCATCTCCGTAACGCTTTCGCGATTACTAAATGATCCTGTAACGAAGCGCGCTGCTCTCCGTTGGATCTTCTCTATCTCTTCTATCAACCGTATCCGGCACGGATCCCACTCCGGTGAGCAGTATTCAAGCAGTGGGCAATAAAGTGTACTGCAACCTACTTCCTTTGTTTTCGGACTGCATTTCCTTATGATTCTTCCAATGAATCTCAGTCTGGCATCTGTTTTACCGACGATCAACTTTATATGATCATTCTATTTTAAATCACTCCTAATGCCTACTCTCAGATAATTTATGGAATTAACTGCTTCCAGTTGCTGACCTGCTATATTGTAGCTAAATGATAAAGGATCTTTCTTTGTATGTATTCGCAGCACGTTAAACTTGTCTACATTGACATTCAATTGCCATTCCTTGCGCCATGCATCAATTCGTTGCAGATCCTCCTGCAATTCAGAAAAATTTTTCATTGTTACAACCTCTCGATATATTACAGCATCATCCGCAAAAAGCCTCTGTGAACATCCGATGTTATCCACAAGGACATTTATTTATATATTGTGAATAGGAACAGTCCTACGACACTCCCCTGCGGCACCCCTGAAATCACTCTTACTTTTCAAGACGTCTCTCCATTGAGAATGACATGCTGCGTTCTATTATCTAGGAACTCTTCAATCCAATCACACAATTGGTCTGATTGTCCATATGCTCTTACTTTGTTCATTAAACGACTGTGGGGAACTGTATCGAACGCCTTGTGGAAGTGAAGAAACACGGCATCTACCTGGGAACCCGTGTCTATGACCCTCTGAATCTCGTGGACGAATAGCACGAACTGGGTTTCATACGATCGTCTTTTTCGAAACCCATGCTGATTCCCAAAAAGTAGATTTCTAGTCTCCAGAAAAGACATTATATCTGAACATAATACGTGTTCCAAAATTCTACAACTGATCGACATCATAGACATAGGTCTATAGTTCTGCACATCTGTTCGAGGTCCCTTCTGGAAATTGGGGATGATCGGTACACTTTTCCAATCCTTTGGAACGCTACGCTCTTCTAGAGACGTACGGTACACCGCTGCAAGAAGGGGGGCAAGTTCCTTCGCGTACTCTGTGTAAAATCGAACTGGTATCCCATCAGATTCAGCGGCCTTCCCCTCTACGAGTGATTTTAATTGTTTTTCTATCCCTTCGTCGTATTTCGATAGCTACCATTTTGTCATCTGTGTGACAATCTAGAGAAGGAACTACAGTGCAGTCTTCCTCTGTGAGACAGCTTTGAAAAAATACATTTCGTATTTCTGCCGTTTATGTGACAAGTAGTCAGAAGTCTGAATAATCACCTTTTGCAGCGCGGACCGCTGCAAGACGTGGAGGCGTGGAGGGGAAGAATCAGTGAGGTTCAGGATGGCACAAACATGGATGTGGAACCACGTCGACCTCAGTGCCGTCGTCAGTTGCGTTAGGTTTCTGGGTTCAGGATGCACGGCGTTAACACCCCTATCGAGTATGCCCCTCAGATTCACGATTGGTTGAAATCCGGAGAGTATGGTTGCCAGAGAAGTAAGTTAAATACATCCTGGTGCTCTCAGAACAACGCACGCGCACTGCGAGCTGCGTGACACGTTGCGTTGTCCTGCTGGTAGACGTGATTGTATTGAGGGAAAACAAGCATCATGTAGGGGTGGACATAGTCCCCATGAATATATGCATTCTTGTGTTGATCCATTGTGTCTTCCATAATGACGATATCACGCAGAGAATACCCCGCAAACATTCCCCATACCATATCGCTTTCTCTTCCAGCCTGGACCTTTCGGCCGATTTGCGGATATTTCACGCCGTACACGCCGACCGTCGTATAGTTCTCGATCCTGTTGTTCGAGAGAACACTGGAGAGGACTCAATCTCTTTGCACTTTTACGTAATCATAAGACCCTAGCCCGCCCTCGGAACTGTTACTGTGAGTTACAATAAATAAGAATCTCTGATGGAGCGTAAACCTTGATTCATCTGAAAAGGCCGCCAGCCTCCACTCCGTGGATGCCCAGGTGCGGTACTGGCGTGCAAACTCCAGCCTCCGTTGCCGATGAACAACAGTCAACATGGGCCCATGAACCAGTGACTGGTGCGGAGGTCCATACGCAGCAACGTTCGTTGAACGCTGACACTGTAGGCAGCCCCCTGCGTTCATGTGAGCGATCAGCTACTCAGCAGTTACACTTCTATCCTACTCATCTCTACAGCCGTCGTTAACCTTGCCATCTATGGCCTGTGATGCACCACCACTAACTCGGCACCGGTTTTGGATAGCGTCATGGTTCAAATGGCTCTGAGCACTATGGGACTTAACTTCTGAGGTCCTCAGTCCCCTAGACTTAGAACTACTTAAACCGAACTAACCTAAGGATATTACACGCATCCATGTCCGAGTCAGGATTAAAACCTAGGACCGTAGCGGTCGCGCGGTTACAGACTGTAGCGCCTAGGACTGCTCGGCCACTTCGGCCGGCGATAGCGCCATGGTCTGCTCCAACCACGACTGCTCGTGAACAGTTTACAAACGGAAATACCTCCACATCTGGCGCAAAAGCCAATGAGCATTGTCTTTTAGACATCGCATAGATCGCTCCGTTTCTGCATTACGATAGCGGCTGCACATTGGTCCGCGTTACCCCGGCACGCTTTTTATATCCTCCACTGCTAGTGCTACCAACTGCCATCCGTGATTGGTTATTGCACGTTGCCGTTGAAAATAGGCGATGGTCACACTAATGTAACAGGACCATGTAGTTCGGAGGTCGCTAATGCCCAGAGACTTGTTTTTGCCCAGTTCGAATCCTGATATTGGTGTAATTTTATTTCCACCATTAGGGAACTGGCAGGGGCAATAGACATACGATCGTCATGTTTTTAATCAAACATTACTTAAATGATTGCTGGGCGCTCTCACCATGTCTCGTGAGGCAACGACATGTGACACTATTAATAGTGAACCGACCGTCGTATAGTTCTCGATCCTGTTGTTCGAGAGAACACTGGAGAGGACTCAATCTCTTTGCACTTTTACGTAATCATAAGACCCTAGCCCGCCCTCGGAACTGTTACTGTGAGTTACAATAAATAAGAATCTCTGAAACGTCACTAAGAATCGGGGCCAAGTTTTAAAAGTCGATGAGTCTAACAACAAACGGACTTTCGAAGTTAGCAGTTATATTCACACTTCTTCTGAAGCACAGAGGGATTCATTAACTAAACCTTACCAAGCATTATGCTATTCAAGGAAAAATTAGTGGAGCATAGAGACTGCGGACACTGAGCACCACAGTACGATGTCACTTGTCTTTTAGGGAGAGCTCTTGTTTTCATCTTCGTCACTGTATTTGACTTCAATACGAATGACAGAACATTGATCCAACTTACCACTGTCTAAAATATGTTCTGCAGACAGTGCTGCATAATTTCAGTGCAATTAAAGAACGGCATCATCGAGCTGCTGTAATAGTTATTTTTCAACTGATAAAATATATTCGGTCAAGCGACCATCATTATGTACCAGATTAATATTACATCAGATTAATGGCGTCAAATAAATAATTTTCGTCATTTGTAACATTAGTTACATGCTTCTATCTGTGACATATGCTGCAATTGGCAACAAGAAATCTTAATACGATGTAAGGTGGAAGGAGTACATAGAGGGTCTATATAAGGGAGACATACTTGACAGCAATAGTATAGAAATGAAGACATAGATGAACATGAGATGAGAGATATGATACTGCGATAAGAATTTTACGGAGTACTGAAAGACCTGAGTCGGAATAAGGCCACGGGAGTAGACGACATTGCGTGAGAACTACCGACAGCCTTGGGAGAACAAGCCATGACAGACTGACAGACTGCTCTATCTGGTGTACTAGATGTATGAGATAGGCGAAATATCTTCAGACTTCAAGAGGAATATAATAATTGCATTTCCAAAGATATCTGGTGCTGACAGGTGTGAATATTACCGAACTCTCAATTTAATAAGTCATGGTTACGAAATAATAAGACGAATTCTTTACAGAAGAATGGAAAAACTGGGGAAAGCCACATTGTGGAAGATCATTTGAAATGCTGGAGAAATGTAGGAACACGCGAGGCTGTACTAACCCTACGGCTTCTCGAAGAATATAGGTTAAAGAAAGACAAACCGATGCTTATAGCAATTGTAAATTTAGAGAAAGTTTTTGACAGTGCTGACTGCAATAATCTATTCGAAACACTAAAGGTAGCACGTGCTAAATGTAGCGAGCAACAGACTGTTTGGTCGGCCGAAGTGGCCGAGTGTTCTAGGTGCTTCAGTCTGGAACCAGGCGACCGCTACGGTACAAAATGGCTCTGAGCACTATGGGACTTAACATCGGTGGTCATCAGTCCCCTATAATTAAAACTACTTAAACCTAACTAACCCAAGGACATCGATCCTGCGACCGTAGCGGTCACCCGGTTCCAAACTGAAGCGCCTAGAACCGCTCGGTCACAACGGCTGGCTGAACGTTTTCGAACAGGCTGTTTACAACTTGTACAGAAGCGAGACTGCAGTTCTAAGAGTCGAGGAGCACGATAGGGAAGCAGTTCCTGAGAAGGAAGCGAGACAGGTTTGTAGTCTACCATCGGTGTTATTCAATCTGTACATTGAACAAGCAGTAAAGTATGTCAAAGAAAAATTTGTAGTAGGAATTAAAGTCATGGGAGAAGAAATAACAGCTTTGAGAATCAAAACAAGAGTAATCGAATGTAGACGAATTAGGTCACATGATGCTGAGGGAACTAGATTAGGAAACAAGGCACCTAAATTAGTAGATGAGTTTCGTTATTTGGACAGCAAACTGACTGGCTATGGCCGAAGTACAGAGGATATAAAATGTAGACTGGCAATAGCAAGAAAATCGTTTCTGAAAGAGAGAAATTTGATAATATCAAATATACATTTAAGTGTCAGGAAGACTGCCCAAAAATGCTGGAGAATATACGGTTAGAACACATACCTAATGAGGAGCTACTGAGTAGAATTAGGGACAAAAGAAATTTGCGGGGAAACCTGACTAGAAGAATGGATCGGTTGACTGGACACATTCTAAGACATCAAGGATCCACCAACTTAATTTTGGAGGAAAGTGTGTATGGGGAGGGATGGGGGGGGGGGGGGGGGGCAGGGGGTGTACAAATAGTAGAGGGAGACCAAAAGATGGACATAGTAAAATGATACCGAAGGGTGTAAGTTGAAGTATTTGTTCGGAGATGAAGAGGCTTGCACGGGGTGGATTAGCATAGAGAGCTGCATCAAATTAGTCTTCAGACTGAAGACCACCGAAACAACAATATTAAGCTAGTAGATGATGGTGGTCGTGAATGGTTATCCGTAAATAGTTGACACTGAAATATATATACACTCCTGGAAATGGAAAAAAGAACACATTGACACCGGTGTGTCAGACCCACCATACTTGCTCCGGATACTGCGAGAGGGCTGTACAAGCAATGATCACACGCACGGCACAGCAGACACACCAGGAACCGCGGTGTTGGCCGTCGAATGGCGCTAGCTGCGCAGCATTTGTGCACCACCGCCGTCAGTGTCAGCCAGTTTGCCGTGGCATACGGAGCTCCATCGCAGTCTTTAACACTGGTAGCATGCCGCGACAGCGTGGACGTGAACCGTATGTGCAGTTGACGGACTTTGAGCGAGGGCGTATAGCGGGCATGCGGGAGGCCGGGTGGACGTACCGCCGAATTGCTCAACACGTGGGGCGTGAGGTCTCCACAGTACATCGATGTTGTCGCCAGTGGTCGGCGGAAGGTGCACGTGCCCGTCGACCTGGGACCGGACCGCAGCGACGCACGGATGCACGCCAAGACCGTAGGATCCTACGCAATGCCGTAGAGGACACCACCGCCACTTCCCAGCAAATTAGGGACACTGTTGCTCCTGGGGTATCGGCGAGGACCATTCGCAACCGTCTCCATGAAGCTGGGCTACGGTCCCGCACACCGTTACGCCGTCTTCCGCTCACGCCCCAACATCGTGCAGCCCGCCTCCAGTGGTGTCGCGACAGGCGTGAATGGAGGGACGAATGGAGACGTGTCGTCTTCAGCGATGAGAGTCGCTTCTGCCTTGGTGCCAATGATGGTCGTATGCGTGTTTGGCGCCGTCCAGCTGAGCGCCACAAAAAGGACTGCATACGACCGAGGCACACAGGGCCAACACCCGGCATCATGGTGTGGGGAGCGATCTCCTACACTGGCCGTACACCTCTGGTGATCGTCGAGGGGACACTGAATAGTGCACGGTACATCCAAACCGTCCTCGAACCCATCGTTCTACCATTCCTAGACCGGCAAGGGAACTTGCTGTTCCAACAGGACAATGCACGTCCGCATGTATCCCGTGCCGCCCAACGTGCTCTAGCAGGTGTAAGCCAACTACCCTGGCCAGCAAAATCTCCGGATCTGTCCCCCATTGAGCATGTTTGGGACTGGATGAAGCGTCGTCTCACGCGGTCTGCACGTTCAGCACGAACGCTGGTCCAACTGAGGCGCCAGGTGGAAATAGCACGGCAAGCCGTTCCACAGGACTACATCCAGCATCTCTACGATCGTCTCCATGGGAGAATAGCAGCCTGCATTGCTGCGAAAGGTGGATATACACTGTACTAGTGCCGACATTGTGCATATTCTGTTGCCTGTGTCTATGTTCCTGTGGTTCTGTCAGTGTGATCATGTGATATATCTGACCCCAGGAATGTGTCAATAAAGTTTCCCCTTCCTGGGACAATGAATTCACGGTGTTCTTATTTCAATTTCCAGGAGTGTATATACCACAGCAGCTTTCCCTAGCTACGTGGTACCGTTCTTTAAACACTACTACCCATACGTTCTGCTCCTCTATAGGACGACATATTAGTTGGGACGTTTATTTGTAACATCTGTCGTAAAGAAGTGTATTTCTGTTTAAACTGAGGAGTACACTGAATGCTTTATCCCATTATGTCATGGTTTTGACGAATATGAATATTCTCTGACCACTAAGTGCTACTTGAAGTGCGCCCAGATTCTAGTTTTTATATTTGAGGACTGCGCCTTCTTGCTGGTAACTGCACCGGGCTCGGCGCACCGTGAATGTTAATGGCGTCCTCGGCACAGCCGCCTTCTTAATGTCAGGGGCCGCTGGGAGGTGGGAGCTGACGCAGGCGCCCCTCTGAAAGGTCTCTGGAGCTGAAATCACATTTGCACTGCGCAGGCAACACGAAGAGCACAGCCTCCTACCCTAGCGCGGAGAAAGAACAGCGTCCAACTGGAATCAAATACCGCGGACCTAGGCAATATGTGCTTGGTAACATTATTACTATTGCCGATTGTACGCATATACCTGGAAATCTAGAGGCACACGGGTGTTTTTCTTTGGAGCGTGCAGTAAGGCTAATTGCGTTAGGAGTCAGGATACGTGCCTGGCATACATTATAGTTATTCTCTCTTACCTGAGCTACCATTACCGTCAGAAGAAAACCCCCTTCATGTACAAAAGGGGTTTAATCCATCCATCTTGGTTTGCGTGGTTTTCCCAAATTATTCCAGAGAATGTCTGAAAGCTGGCCATCGATAGGCCACTAAAACCCAATCTCTCCATTATTAAGTTTTGAAAAACAATATGGCTAAATTACTCTACTGTTTACAAATTTTTATCAAAATATTACTGTTTTACAATTCTGATTCAAAATAAATGGATAGCGCTACACAGATAAGAATTACAGAGGGTCTGAAACAAAGTTCAGAATTTCGATGGAACACACTCACATTGGGGTATTAATTCCGATAATTTTTTACATCAACGTCTTCCAAACCTGGGGATCTTTCGTACCGGACATGAAGACGCTGTGTTTTGCTCTTGGCCACGTAGATCTGCGTACCCGACTCCCGTTGATTTCTTTTTGGAGAGTTATGTGCAAGATTTCCCTGCGCCGAATTGAAAGTGCACAGTTCTAGCAATAGGTGACTTTACTGGTAGATCCCTTTGTTATACCTCAGGATTAAGGAAACCGACTTACGTAGATCCGACTCTCCAGAGATTTACGCAGTACAACTTTTAATATCCATAAGGGACCAGTATGAATGGTTTTCTGTATGGGGAAAAAGTGTGAATATGCTGTTCACCAATCCACATTCCAGACAGCGTGGTGTATTAAAGTCGGAAACAGTCTCTGCGAATTATGTTAATGATGATATGCTCCGTGGGTCGTGTTGTTGGAAGCCCTATGGCAACGTGCGAGTTCCTGCAAGGTCGATACTGCGGCGCGGGTGAGAGAATATTGGTAGCAGCGGACTGAGGTAACCCAGGAAATACCTGCAGGCGATGTTGCACGCCCAGGTGTTTAAACGGCCACACTTTTATTTGCGATAGTGGACTAAGTAGCCAATAACGTAGACTTCACTCAACTGCTCCTGTTACTTTTTTGCATTGGGCTCGCCTGGGGGAAGAGACCAAATAACGAGGTCATCGGTCTCATCGGATTAGGGAAGGAAGTCGGCCGTGCCCTGTCAAAGGAACCATCCCGGCATTTGCCTGAAGCGATTTTAGGGAAATCACGGATGGCCGGACGCGGATTGAACCGTCGTCCTCCCGAATGCGAGTCCAGTGTGCTACCCACTGCGCCACCTCGTTCGGTGTATTACTTTCTATTTAGCGAAAACGGATTGAAAGAACCTTAGCATACTAAGACAGTTTAGTGTAGTTGGAAGAAGAATTAAGCAATATCAGATAGAGTGTAACAGCCATAAGATGTGCGTCGAGATAACGAAACCAAATTCAGTTAAAAGTTCAGAAAATCGTAGCCGGGAGAAAATTAAGATGTAGGCATTAATGTAAACCACACAAATCAAAATATATATAAAGACACGTAAAAGAGGTTGCACATCTTCAATTTTAAAAAACCAAGTCTTCACCAACGTGTTCACTCTCTGATGACGTCCAAGACCTAAAGGAAGAGTTACAGAACGTTATACATGCAATAAAATCGTGCTACACTATTAGAATGGGTAAGCAGATCGAAATTGTCACTCTGAAGCGGAGTATACGCTGATATGAAACTTGTTGGCGGATTAAAACTGTTTGCCTGACCGAAATTCGAACTCGGGACCTCTGCCTTTCCTGGCTGATCTACCCAAGCGAATTATAACTGAGCGACATCCACAGTAGCTTATAACTGAGAGCTCGACGACGGCATCGCTTACCAACGTAAGTCCTTAATGCCGAGTAAAATCACAAACAGACGTTCCAGTGTTGTTTAGAGGTATAGTTCGTTGAGGTTCCAGTAAATGTTTTAGTATTCCGATTATCGTTTCCTGTATTCAGTACTAGCGACTCAGCGGTACGTATTATTTTCTCAGTAACTATTTAAAAGACGACTGTATCAAGCTATAAGTTGTGTGGATCTAGTCTTCTCATAGAAGCAGCCTGAAAAATTGCCAGCTTCAAAACAGCAGGAACAGTTACATCACAACTAGAAAGGAGGTCTGTACTTCTTTCTGACAGGGAAAACATGAGAACGCTCTTAGTTGAATGACTTTCCAGAGGAATGAACAGCAGGCAGAAGGTTAGCGTGCCCATGTGTCTATGGCACTGAGCCCACACTGTCTAAGAAGCATTTGGGCTCTTCGAAGTTTGTTCGTTTTAAAAGAAGGTAAACTGTTCGTTATTTCGAAAGTAATCACCGCACCTGGTAACACATTTATCCCACAGTGAGAAAAGACTATCAACGTTTGTATGAGAAGTTGTTTGTGGCTGATTATGGAACCATTAATGTAACCAGACGATCAAAATACTGACCAACATATTGCCAAAGTTGTTTCGAGTACGCTGCACAGCTTTCGCTGGGAAGCGATTTCATGTCATTCATACGGCCCCGATCTCTCCCCATACGATTTTTATACTTTTGGAGTCTTGATGAAAAACGTTCGTAACCGTCGATTTGCCTGGCACATAGAGATGCTTGCCTGGGTATAATCGCGTTTCCGTACGCAACTGCAAACACTTTTCAGTGACCTTCTTGCCTCACAGTAGTATAAATATATGAGCAGTTACGGCGACTGATTTTGAAATGATAAACCGTTTACTTACTTTTTCCCATTTGCCTCGTTTTCAATTGACTGCTCCTAATACATCAAGAGAAGAGAAATTTGTTAACATCGGGTATAGATTTAAGTGTCAGGAAGTTGTTTCTGAAAGTATTTGTATGGAGTGTAGCCATGTATGAAAGTGAAACATGGACGATAAATAGTTTGGACAAGAAGAGAATAGAAGCTTTCGAAATTTGGTGTTACAGAAGAACGCTGAAGATTAGATGGGTAGATCACAGAACTAATGATGAAGTATTGAATAGAATTGGGGAGAAGAGGATTATGTGGCACAACTTGACAAAAAGAAGGGACCGGTTAGATGGACATGTTCTGAGGCATCAAGGGATCACAAATTTAGCATTGTAGGGCAGCGTGGAGGGTAAAAATCGTAGAGGGAGAGCAAGAGATATTCACTAAGCAGATTCAGAAGGGTGTGGGTTGCAGTAAGTACTGAGAGATGAAGAAGCTTGCACAGGATAGAGTTGCATGGAGAGCTGCATCACACCAGTCTCTGAACGGAAGACCACAACAACAACAAAGCCAAGCCAATTAATTGATGGAGAGAGTCATTTGCACAAGATGACAGTGGATTCCTCACAGCCGAACATCCTTCCCTGTTCATGTTAGTGCTTAGTTTTCATTGATTGGCTCGGCCACCACTACAATAAAACCTAAATTCATTCACGAATGCTGCATAGTTTATGTATACCTTTACAGAGTTCTCATGTCTCTACCAAATGTGTACATTCAATGGCTGAGACTAGTGACAGTCTCAGGACTGAAGACCACAACAACAACAACAATACATCAAAACAGGCGTAATTGATTTCCGTTTCGTATTATTGAATACGACCCCTCCTTAGTCATATCGTTTTCTAAATTTTCATTCTTACTAACGTTACGGGAAGAGTTTCCTCAGTAATAATAGAACATACTTTTCCGTCCTGTACATCCTAATATTTCCCTCCTGTGCATCCTTATATAGAATCGCAGTAAACAGTTTCACAGAAATGTCAGAAATTATAACGTATGGACTATGATGCAAAACGAAGTTAGACTTAATTCCAAAGTACAGTAGATACGGTGGTATATGCTTTAGGATAATCGTAAAAGGTACTGCCTTCAAGACTTTATGTACACGTATACATCTCATTTAATGTTTACTTGATGACTGCCGTGCGTTAGCACCATCGAACCTGAGTGCTTATGCGTCTGTCTACGTTAACAGTGGGAGAAGGAGAGTAAGGAGGGGAGAGGGCGGGTAGAGAGCGAGATTTGTGTGCGTGTGTGTGTGTCGGTGCAATGTCATATCATGCCAGTAATCTCCCGCGAGGGTGATTTGAAACCGCAGACTGTCAGCTGGGTAGCAATCACTGGTTTGGAGTTGCAGAATGGCGTTTCCATTCACAGTACTGCCGCCGCCATGTAAGAAGAGCACATGGCCCTCGGACCTCCAAATAATAGATAATACCAATGAAGCTTACCCAGGGAGAGCATATAAAACTGACTTCTTATGTCCCAAACAGAGATAACGTATGTTTTTTCTGCAATTTATTTCTGGAACTGCCTATTGTTAAATTCCTATGTACTTTTTACACACCTACATCATGTTTTTCGGTTTGCTGTAGTATCAGAAGATAAATGATGGTGAAGTACGTGATGCTCCAACATAATTAAATTGTGAGATAAAATGTAAATCTCACTATTACAGTGTGAAAAGATGTTTCAGGTCACAGTAGACTGTCCACATACAGGCCTAACTCCAAGATTATGTTCATTTAAGCACATTAATCTAAGCCCTGTAAAATAGATTTCTACCACGCTTGACACTTGTTCCTCTTTTTCAGATACTTAAATAGGTGGAACAATATCACAAGCAACCAGAAATCGTCTCATTTCACGGAATTATTTTCTTTTTAAAGAATTATTTCATATTATTTTACGATATACTATTTTTATAAAGCTTCTTTGAAGCACTGCTCTTAAAATTTATTTTGCTATCCTCTTATTATATGTAAATTTAAAATATTTTTCGACTGCATAAGCCACTTGATTTCTAAATTTTGAGGGGCAAATTTAATTTTTCCCATGTGTATGGCGACACTAGACTGATGTACTGAGTTTATTTCGCATGAAATTCAGTGTATATCACACTGTACTTTGAGCTACTGTGAACGTACTTTTATGCTTGTCTGCGTAGTATATTTGTTTACCTGTGTAATTCAAATTCTCAAGTCAAATAACCATTTTGAAAATTTATTTATTTAATCGTATGGCTAGGGTCCCCCGACGGGCAGACAGTTTCCTGGGTGCCGATCTTTCAATTTGACACCACTTCGGCGACCTGCAGTCGATTTGGATGATAGGATGATGATAGTACATCACCCAGTCCCTGGGCGGAGAAAATTCAGCGACCCAGCAGGGTATCGAACCCGGGACCAGAGGACTGACAATCCGTCACGCTGACAATTCAGTTATTCGGCGATGTGGGTCCTTTTTTCGAATTTTCTCACGGAGTTGAACAAGAACATCGTCTTGATTAATAGCTTGACCTTCAGGAACCTTCAGCTACCGGGGGAGGACACGATTTTGGAAAGACATATATGGAAAGTACAGGTCGAAATTAAGTTGACGCGAGACTGGTGGATCGTAGGCAGAAAAATACTACTGCGGTGTGAGAAACTACTGAAAGACTAGCTTGATACAAAAGCCATGTTACGGACCTATGGGCTACTTACATCTTTTCTTTCATTGGTTTGGCCTACTAAAGACCACAGGGAATAACTTTTGTTTCGTTTCTTTCTTTGTTAACATCTTTCCATTAGTTTTTCGTACTTCCCTTATTTCTTTGTCTTCTTTCTTCTGCTATTTTTCTTCTCTTTTTACTGCAAGAAGCCCTTGAAACTTCTTACTTTCGCTCTTAACTTTTCCCTTTTTTCTATTTCTTTCTCCGTTATTTCCTGGTCTGCTTTAACTTCTTTGACCCACCTCACCGTTGCTTTTGGGTTTCTATAAGAAAATTAAGAATTAGTTTTGTTATGCTTTTTTGATCTAGGCTTCTTAGGTGTCCATGGAATAAAATTCTTCACTTCCTTATTGTGTCTGGTATTTGTTCTAGTTTCCCATAAACTTCTTTATTTCTTATTAATTTCCATTCCCCATTCTCATAGTTTGATCCCAAGATTTCCCTGATTATTTTTCTGTCCTTTTTACCTGTTTCATCTAAGTACTTAGCAGTATTTACGTAAAGGTATTCTGAAGCACAAAGTTGTTCTGTTTTAATGACAGTGTAGTGGTGCCGGAGATTTGCATTTATGAAAATAGATTTCTTGTTATACATGTTTTTTTTTTAAGTTAGCTACTTTGTCCCAATTGGTTATACTATTTCTCCTAGATATTTAAATACTGAATTCTTTCTTATTTGTCCACAATAAGTTTCCATGTATTTCAGTAACTTCTTCGCATCTATCATACAGTCTGTGTTTTTTTTTTTTTCTTTTTCAAAAAACTTGCGTGGACTTACGTTTGAAGCTGTCTCTTGTAGGACGTTAACCTGCATTGTTGCATCTCTTATCGATTAAGCTAAGATGGGTAAGATCAAATGCAAAAGCCAAACAATCCAAACTCAGACAACCCGCTTTCCTCCCTTTTTTTAAATTCTTCGTTCTTCTGTTCTTTTCCCGCATTTCCTAATTAACTTTCCAAGTACGCAATAGAACATCAGTGGGGACAAAAGATCTCCTTGTCTCGTCACCGTGATGATTTCATTTTGGAGTTTGTGTTTGTTAGTGTGCCTTTCATAATTGCCACTGATTTGTTGTCACCTCCAAACTCTTTTTATACTATTGAAAAAGGTTTCCCTGTCAATCGAATCACATGCTTCTTTGACGTGTACAGATATTACATGTAGTAAATTATTTTTGATGTTGTTCTTCAACGCCTGGTTATAAATATGAGATATAAAATTTGTTCCACACAGAGCAACCCTTTTCTAAACCCTCCTCGGTACTATCCTAATTATTGATCCATTTGGCTTTCCGTCCTGTTTCGCACAGCCTTATTATTATTACTATTTATTCAGCTCCAGTTATTTAGAGGCGTACCATCCAGGATAATGATACCGATATGTGGGTACTGCGTCTTCAGCATTTACTTCACATTATATTAGGTCTCGTCTGCCCTATACCACAGGCCATAAAGCTCAATCTTTCTTGTCAATTTTACGCTGAGCAAAATCAACATTTCTGCCCCATTTAGCATGCTCGTTACACTCAGTGAATCACACAAGCCTCGATATCGGAGCAGTTTTTGCATTACGCCCTATCACAGTCACGGGGGAACTATCCGATACTCTGTGCAGGCAGCAGCATCCACTGCGCGGAAGCGACTGGTGGTGCGGGCTCGCCTTTTATCGACTTGTCACCAAAGTTCTGCTGCAGAACTGTGCGCCATATCCATCGCTACCGCTCTCTCTCTGTCTGTCTCTGTCTCTCTCTATCTCTCTCTCTCTCTCATACACACACACAGTGTGCGGGACAGAGAGGAATGCAGGGAGCGTGGATTGGGATGAGCGTTGTCCGCCGTGCCTTTCTCGCCCATTTCTCGCTCCAGTGCCCGGGAAGGGAGGGGAAGGGATGGGGGTGAACGGAGCCTCCATACTTCTCCGGGGCACAGAAAGCTCCGCATTGTGCACGCACATAGATGCAGCTCAGTCATCGCCATCTCGCATACCTTGACATTTTCTGGGATGTCGCTTCAGCCCTGTAGGTGACTTTTCATTTGCACTTTCAGGTATCTCGGGGACGAGAACACTCCTTGAACTTCAAACTACGATAGTAGGCATGCAAAAGCTATTTCATAAATATTGCGAAGGATGGCAGCTTGGCGCGACTGCTACAGTCGCAGGTTCGACTCCTGCCTCGGGCATGGATGTGTGTTATGTCCTTAGGTTAGTCAGGTTTAAGTAGTTCTACGTTCTAGGGGCTGATGACCCCAGATGTTAAGTCCCATTGTGCTCAGAACCATTTGAACCATTTTTTTTATGGCAACTTGAGAAACGGACAGCGCAATAAAAGGACACAATATAAGCCGCATTTTTTTTCTACATTCATAGGGTACTTTGCTTCTGGTTCACGTTAGCTTGAAATGTACGGATCGCAGTTCTTGTGTTAGTTTAAGATAAAAATCTGTTCATTGACATCAAAACTTTATGTAACGAAAGCCCGACATAAACCCACACTGTCTTACGTGAAATTTGTAAGTAGTTAACAGTACAACATAGTACTGCTTCTCGTTGGTCCAACAGCGCCAAAGGACTTTATGATCCACAGATACCACAATTTTAACGATAATTATGTGTAAAACGATCTTCGATAGTAAGCAGACAATTAATCATTGCATATCCTCGTCATATTTCTTTCGAAAACCTGAGGAAGTTAACCTAAAATAAATAGAGCTCGCATAAACGAAGGTGCAGTACGTCTAAAAAAATTACAGAAACCAAACTAAAATCGAAATGAAATGTATAACACGATTTATAAATGAAGATTGCAATTCAAAGGCGTTCCAAACACGTTCTGTGTATCACCTATATCGTGAGAAATTAGTACACAAATAGTTTAAGAGTGCTCACCGGTGATGAATATTTGCAGCGTGGGCGAAATAAAATCATATTTCAGATTTAGTTAAATAAGGAGAACAATAAAAACAAATTCAGAAGGCAAGCTATTTTTCTGTAACTAAGAGCAGCAGAGTGTTGCTATTTCCTCGCAGTGAATTCTAATCTCTAAGCTTCTTCATCGAGCAGATTTTAGCAAGGATCCTAAAGATATATGGTTGACGATATTTGACGTCTCTCAAGGCTTCTGAATTGCCGTTACCCTGTTTTATTTCCTAGCAAATCCACGCTTCTTGTTTTCCTCTGTACGATAATTACTAACAGGTGGGAAGGTGGTGGTGGACCGATGGACTGGAGGTGTATGATGCGAACGATGTGAGAATAGCTAACTACCGGAATTCAAACGAGTCCCGCATTTGTAATGCCATCAAGGGAATTTGTATTCGACGAATTGAAATTTCTCCGATGTTTTTTAATCCCAATTTCCACGTAATCCAGGTTGGGAATACTGATATACGTATTTTACACATATTTCGTTCTGTTAACAGCATGACTTCATTTGTACTCTAAAAGCTAATAGAGTTTTTATGTATTTCGTCAGAAGCCGTGAGTGAAAATTTGTATCAAGGTCAGGAATCGAACGTGGGTCTCCTGCTTACTAAGGCAGTAACGTCAGTCACTAAGCGACCTTGGCAAAGCAGTTCAAACAACTGCACTGGTTACTCCGGCACGCCTTCCTTCTCGATCCATATTCTCACAACCGCCCCAGTCTATTTTAAAATCTACTTAACACACGAATAGCGGTTAACTGTTGATGGTGTCTCGCTACAACAAATATCTACGAGGGAGCCGGGAAAGATGCAAAATTGTGTTCTCAATAGAAAGGGAAATGATACGGAAGTATCCAGGAGAATTGAGTGGAACATTCAAGATACTTGGACATTAGATTAGATCGAACTGTTTCAAGTACGCAGCTCTATGGACAACCAAGCAGAAAAATTAGTGCCAGAAATGCCAGCACACGGAAGCTGACAGGAACCTCATGAAGATAAAACCCACGTACTGCACTTCACGGACTAGGTAGCGCGCTTCGCAGTGTGGGAGCAGGGAACACTGCTTTTGGAAGCTTCAGCCCATTGTAAGAAGCTGGAAGTGGTTTTGAACGATCAGTCCTGACTGTAACAGGCTGCTTGACACCGACGCCAGTGGATAAATATTCTTTATCGCATTGCAAGGCATTCGGCGCTCTATGACAAGAGAATTGTAGAAGATAGCCAACAAAAGCACCAGAGTTATACGATGTAGAGCCACATAGAAAGTAGTCTTTTTTAATTTGACTCAGAAGATAGTTCACAGAATGTTCGATGTTGCGGCGTTATTTCATGGAACACATGGGGATAGCTTGGCAGCCGTCCGGTGTGGCCGAGTGGTTCTAGGCGCTTCAGTTTGGAACCGCGCGACCGCTACGGTCGCAGGTTCGAATCCTGCCTCGGGCATGGATATGTGTGATGTCCTTAGGTTAGTTAGGTTTAAGTAGTTCTAAGTTCTAGGGGACTGATGACCTCAGATGTTAAGTCCCATAGTGCTCAGCGCCATTTGAACCAATTTTTTTGGTAGCTTGGTTACTTGGCGCATAATGGAAAACATCTACACTGAGAAGGGTATCATCCTCTCCACAGGAAATGGATTAACAGTAATAGAGTTCTTAAAAGGAAAAAAAGATTTAAATGTTCCTCCCGGATGAGGAAAAGAAAATGGGCAACTAAACCTTATTTTACTTTTTTTTGCAGTGAACACTTAGTGAGTAGTGGGGCGATCACTCTGTTGCAGAAATATTTCAAAACCCAAGATCGCTTAAATACTGTTTACTAGATAACTGGTTTCAACACACTAAAGGTGCCATCATAGGTTCAGAATGTAGATTAACATTTATAAACCATTTGGATATAACGATACATGAGGCAGACCAGCTGATATAAGATCATTGTCACAAAAAATCAAAAAACAACAGCTCTCTTGCTCATTCTTTCCCATGAAATATGTAAAACCGAAGTCACAAGATAAAACTATTTGGTACATGACTGATGCTCTTCCAGTGCATGATCTGGCTTTTAAATTCTGAATCATATCCAAATGGTTTATAAATGTTAATCTACATTCAGATCCGATGATGGCACCTATAGTGGGTTGAAACCGGTTATCAAATGGGTTCAAATGGCTCTGAGCACTATGGGACTTAACGTCTATGGTCATCAGTCCCCTAGAACTTAGAACTACTTAAATCTAACTAACCTAAGGACATCACACAACACCCAGCCATCACGAGGCAGAGAAAATCCCTGACCCCGCCGGGAATCGAATCCGGGAACCGGGGCGTGGGAAGCAGAACGCTACCGCACGACCACGAGATGTGGGCAAACCGGTTATCAAGTAAACATTATTTAAGTGATCTTGGCTTTTGAATTATTTCTTGTTTTTCTTCTATATAATATGTGAAAGTAATACAAATTAATATCTTATTTCATTATTTTAAGCATTCATTATTTTAAGCACTAACAATTGCCATACAATTCATTTTTGAACCATTATACGGGCAACGTAATCATCCTTATTCAAGATGGCAAAACTAGCCGCCATATTTGCCTCTTAAAGTAATTCACTGTTGCTGAATAATAAGTGTCTCCATCGTAAAACTTAAATAAAGTTTTAAATCATTATCTACTTAGGTTATCTACGAGGTGTGGCTATAAAGACCGGGACTGAGAATTTTCCATTGATGGGAACAGGACTGGAAGTCTTCGTCTGTAAGCTCCTTGATGAAGATTGTCGTTTTCTCTTCCTCTACTTCAACGGACTGGTGTCTTGTTTCTTTTAAGCAGATTTGGTCTTCGGGAAGAGACAGAAGTCATATAGTGCGACGTCAGGCGATTGAGGTCGGACTAGAAGCCTCTGCATTATGAACCGGTGTGTTGTCAGGATTCAAAACCCATGACTTGTTATTCGGCGATGTGGGTCCTTTTTTCGAATTTTCTCACGGAGTTGAACAAGAACATCGTCTTGATTAATAGCTTGACCTTCAGGAACCTAATGAAGATACACAGTTCCATGGATACTGAAAAAAAACAGTCGTTGTCCCTTTGAATCTTGATTTGTTAATTCGAGCTTCTTCCGCTGGGCTCTTCCAGTGTATGAACTGGTTCTTAAATTATGAATCATAAATTAAAAAACAAGATTTGTCATATGTTAACACTCTTTTCAAGAAATTAGGTTCATTTTCGGTGGTACTCAGTCAGTACAAACCTTTTCACGAGCTTCTTTTTCTTCGATCGTGAGAATTTTCGCCACCAGTTCCGCACATATTTTTCTCGTGTTAAAGTAGTTATGTAAAATTAACCTTACGCATTCTTTGTCAGTTCCTACAATTTCCGCAATCGATCCAGTACTCAGTCGACGGTCATATCCAATGAGATTACCTTCTTCTTCAACATCTGATACGTTTTTGATGTCGAATTGCGTCCCGGATATGAGTGAACTTCAGCGTCTTTTCGGGCATCTTGGAAACCCATGAATTACGGAAAAACATGGGTACGTAATAAACCGTCTTCCCCGTACACTTATTTTAGTAAAAGACAGGCGTCAGTAGAAGATTTTCCAGGTTTACTACATTTAAAATATTTCGGGCAAAACAAAATAACATCTGTTACAGAAATGAAAGCCACAACCACAATGACTTGTATAAAGACGCCAGAGATGCAGCATAGTCTGAGAAGGCATCACGCTTCAGAGCTATTTGTCGTTCATCTTTGGCGTTCGTACTTATTTTGCGACAGCATCAGTTCCGTTTTTTTATAGCCACGCTGAAAAGACCAAGTGACTCAGGTTTTGACTAAGTGGGAAGAATAAAATAACCACAATTGCAGATTTGTTCCATCACTCGAACCACGGTCAAATCTGACAGTTACCCGTCATTTCGGGCACTGGTTTGAGTAGACAGTTTCAAAATTATATTATCTAATAGTAAAAGGCAAGAAATGTATAAAAATCTTATTAAAAGTTTAGGCCTCTGGATAGAACGAAATTCCGTGACACTTTGGTTGTTTGGTTTTGGGGAAGCGGACCAAACAGCGATGTCATCGGTCCCATCGGATTAGGAAAGGATAGGAGAGGAAGTCGGCCGTGCCCTTTCATAGGAACCATCCCGGCATTTACTTGAAGCGATTTAGCGAAATCATGGAAAACCTAAATCAGGATGGCCGGACGCGGGTTTGAACCATCTTCATCCCTAATGCGAGTCTAGTGTACTAATCACAGTGCCACCTCGTTCGGTCAGCGACTAGGCCACGTCGTAAAACGTCGCAACACACTGATAGTGAAGCCTTGTCAGAAAATGGTTCAAATGGCTCTAAGCACAATGGGACTTAACATCTGATGTCATCAGTTCCTAGACCTAGAACTAATTAAACCTAACTAACCTAAGGACATCACACACATCCATGCCCGAGGCAGAATTCGAACCTGCTACAGTAGCAGCAGCGCGGCTCTGGACAGGAGCGCCTAGAACTGCTCGGCCACAGCGGCCGGCAAGCCTAGTCCCCGTAGTTAGGAAGCTGGAGACGTAGTACCTCGGCTTTCGTCGGGAGAAAATGAGCACATCTCAGTGGATGAAACACTAAATCATACATGAAAAATTTACAGAAAATGGTTGAAGCATAGTAAATAAACGCAGTGTAAATACACACTGTGCATGAAATGGGATGTTAGAAGAACACAAAAAAGGATCACAATAACAGCAGTACAAAATTATCACTCATCTTATTAGAAACGAATAGCTGTCAGACTTTGGGGTATATCGTTTGTCAAACTGTTTCGCTGAGTGGCTTAAATCGAGAAACAATCTTTGCCGAAGTTTTTGTTTCGCAGGTTCATAATAATTCACAGCTGAACACAGTGGAGCGGAACATGTAAACAAATCTGTTGTACCACTGTTTAGTGTGATGTTGCTGGCACACTTTTGGCGCCAGTGTTTATGGGCAGCCAGCCTCCGTTAACGTCAAGATGGTCCACTAAGTGAATGACATTGTAAAATATGAGAATAACCACTCAGGAAAGTGAGTAGCGTGAAGGGTGCGAAGCGCCAGATTTCCAGCGAAAGCGGAATCAGAGATTGAGCGATACAAACAGCGTACTTTTTTTAAGCAAGAACTCGAACAGCAGCCGCTGGCAGTATGTCTAAGGTGTGCGTCAGCCTCGAGCGTCAGAGCCTGTATCAACATAATGCAAGGCGGTGTGCTGGCACCGCACGGACTCCAGCCCAGCAATTACGATTATACGTGGTATCAAGCGAAAGCTTAGACCGGGCTGAGGTTTGCTCCGTAGAGTACTATCTTGGATGGGGAGTCATTAACAGGTATAGATGTAAGTACATGTGCTCTACAGGATTGTGATGGGACTCCTTCTGTTCATGTTGAATATTAATGAACACGCAGAAATATTAATAGTTACTTCATATTTTCAGCAGATAATGTTATCTGTAATGAAGTATTGTCTCAAAAAAGGTGCATAAATATTGTCTGCTCTTGATAAGATTTGAAACTGGTTCAAAGATTGACAACTTGCTTTAAATGGTCAAAAAAGTAAAATTTTTCATTTCACAAAAGTATCAAACGTTATGTCTAGTGTCCTATGACTACAACATCAACGAGACACGACTGGAATTGGCCAGCTCGTACAAAAACGTGGATGCAGCAACTTTTAGGAGTCCGCAATGGAACAATGACATAGGATCAGTTGCGAGGTAAAGCAGTTTGTAAACTTAGGTTCATTGGTAGAATATTCGAGAACTGTAATCTCGCTATAAAGAGATAGCTTACAGAACGCTTGTGTGATCCTTGTTAGACTATTGCTCAACTGCTTGAAACTTATAACAAATAAGACAAACTGGGAATATGAACATATATAAATAGCCGTGCACCAGTGGTCTCAGATACGTGAGAGCCATGAGAAGTGCTGATAAGACTTAACTGGCAGACGCTTGAAGATATACGCAAACCATCCCGAGGAATCTATCAACTCAATTCCACCTCCATACCTATCGCTCCCGTAGGGACCTCCAGGATAAGTCTGGACTGATCACAATGCGATCAGAGGTGGCGATATTCCTAAGTTCCATACGTGAATGAAATGGGAAGAAGCCCCAATAACTGATGCTGTGGAGAGTACCGGTACATACGGCGTTGTGGGTAGGTAGTGTATGGATGAAGGTGTAGAACACGTAACAACAACGGTTCACAATCTCCGCCATGGTGGAGAAGAAGTGGGCTTGCAACTTTATCTTTACATCTACGTCTACAAAATACTCCGCTAACCACCAATCGGTGTGTGACGGAGGGCACAATTCGCTTCAAAGTCATTCCCCCCCCCCCCCTCCCTCTGTTACACTCGCTCATCGCACGAGGGTTAAATGACTGTCTGAATGCCTCAGTACGAGCTCTAATTTCCCTTATCTTTGAATGGATATCATTGCGAGATTTGAAAGTTGGTGGTAATAATATATGCTCTACTTCCTCGGCGAAGATCGGATTTCGGAATTTAGTGAGCATCCCCTTCCATATATCACGTCGTCTGTCTGCAAGTGTGTCCCACAACAAACTCTCTATGAGATCTGTAACGCTCTCACGATGGCGATATGTACCATTCACGAATCTTGCTCCTATTCTTTGGACCTCCTCGATCTCCTGAATGAGACGCAACTGGTAAGGGTCCCATACAGATGAACAATACTCTAAGACTGGACGAACTAACGTACTGTAAGCAATTTCCTTTGATGAAGGACTGCATCGTTTCAGGATTCTACCAATAAACCGCAATCTAGAGTTCGCCTTGACCGTGACATGTGTAATCTGATCATTCCATTTGAGATCATTTCAAATAGTCACACCCAGATACTTGACGGATGTTACTGCTTCCAATGACTTGGCCCCATCATTTTGTACTCGTACATTAATGGGGATTTTCGCCTTGTTATACGCAGTAGGTTACAGTTACTGGCTTGAGAGATAACTGCCAGTCATTACACCACGCATTTATTTTCTGCAAATCCTCATTGATTTGTTCACTATAGACTACAGCATCATCTGCAAACAGTCTATAGCCGTTGTCTATACCACCAACCAGGCCGTTTATGTAAATCGTAAAAAGCAGCGGACCTATCACGCTGCCCTAGGGCACACCTGAAGTTACGCTTGTGCCTGTTGAAGTCACCCCATTCATAACGACATACTGCTCTCTGTTACAAAACTTTCTATCCAACCGCATATGTCATCGGATAGACCGTAAGCGCGCACTTTTTGGAGCAAGCGACAGTGCAAAACTGAGTCGAACACCTTCCGAAAGTCGATAAATACGGCATCAACCTGGGAGCCAGTACCTTGAGCCTGTTGTATATCATGCAAGTCTCACATGACCATTGTTTCTTAAAACCATGCTGGTTTCTGCAGATGAGCTTCTCAGAGGCTAGAAAGGTCATTATGTCTGAACACAAAATATGCTCCATGATTCTACAACAAATCGATGTCCGTGAAACTTGCCTTTTTATAGATTTCTATGACCTTGCCCTTCTTCCTGTCCCACGGAACTTTCCGCTGTTCCAATAATTTCTTTAATGAAAGAACTGGTTCGAATACCGTCCATTACAAAGTCTGCTTTATTTATTGATGATGATTAGCTTCGTCCGTCTTCCTAAGTGACAGAACACAGTTATGCGTGAAAATACTGCTTATTGTAACTTGTATACTATATACTTAAGTAACTGTATTACCAACAGGATTATTGCAATGGTTGACCCATGTATGCGTACATAACTGCATTCAGTCGCTTACGAAAACGGATGATTTGAGATTGGACGCAAGTCTCAAACCAGTCACCATCAATAAATAAAAGAGACTTCCTAATGTAACTTACCACGGTGTTCTAACCATTTCTTTCAATAATGGGTCAATTACAGGGGCGTCGCATGACTACAAATCACCCTTCCACATGTTTAATGCCCCAATAATGCACAAGACAGCAGCTATGCGGCTAAGCGAATTAGTCAGTCGGAATGGCAGAGTGCCATGTCTGTTACTGTGCCAAGTTCTGTGGCTTACATTCGGTCAGTGTTCAAAGTATTCTTCCGACAAGGCGAAGATGACGTAAGCCGACCGACGCAGCAGGCATCGGTGTGTTGTTCAAGCGTCGAGCCAGCTCTATGGACGACTTTCTACTGTCCATTATGGCCATCAGGACATGGCGGTAGTCGTCCTTTGTCATGATAGCGTTAAGTGATCCAGAGTCCAGTTGTGGCTGCGTACGTCACCCATACATGTAATGGTCTCACCTACCTTAGCTTCTAAAACTGGTTTTGTGCATCTCTCCACGTTAGTCTACACCAGGGATTCCCAAAGTTGTCGATATCGACCCCTTGAGGTCGATAACAGTTTCCTAGGGGTCGACATAAACGAAAACTGATTTTGGGGTTCGACGAGGTCTAAAAATCGACCCCTATTAAATTAACACAAGTTCTTATTTAAAACTTTCAAGATAGGTAGGTACTGTATTGTTTATGTTGTGTTACGTGTACTAAGAATAATTAATGTTTTTGTAGGAAATAGCATTGTTGTAGTAATGTAAAGTCTCAAGTTCGTACAAGATGAAAAACTCGGCAAGTCTGTGTGGACAAGTTTGGGCAAGGTAATGAGTTCGAGCGTACGTCTTCCAGGCGCATTTTGACTTGCTCTCTATTTGACGCTTACGCGATTTAACACGAACGAATTCATGATCAAGTCCAAACATGTTCCTGATATTTTAGTATTTAACGAGCTTGCACTTAGGTTGAAAGTTCGTTTGCGTTTTGAAATTCGTTGGAGCTTGAACGATAATAATTCATATAAGTACTCATTTATTTCAAAAGATTGCAAAGTTATTATATAGCTAAATTGAGGGAAGTAAAGTGACTGAAAAATGTGCTAAACACAACATACAACATATTTTAAATAGGTAGCTATAAAATTATTTGTAAAAATTACTTACACTTGGGTGTCTGAGGTAACAGTTCATTTTGGAAAAGGGGTCACTAGTCCAAAATAGTTTGGGGATCCCTGGTCTACACTGTGCCAGTATTTTTCATCTGCATTACTGCGGCATACTACATTCATTTTAATCGGCTTTCTGTAGTCACGGGTCTCTAACCTTCATCCCCACTCCTCTTTTCCCTCTCAGTTCTCTTCCTTATCCAACGACGAATCGTTGATGATGCAGAACGTCTTACCAACTGATCCCATCCTTTAGCGAATTTATACTATACAGACCTTGAGAGGACCACAATGACAAACGAGTGATCGTGGTACCATGAAACATTGTGTATGAATTTGTAAGGACATGTTGAAGAGAAATAACGATTACTGTATTATAAGCAACATATTCTAATTATCACATAAGTGATCAACATTTGTTAATTGTATATATTGTTTACGTTCAACGTCACAAACATCGCTCAATGTGACGACCATCTGCATTTACGACAGCCTGAAACCGAAGTAGAGTTTGCTCTACTGTTGCCCGAAATAACGGTGGACTATGAAGAGTTCAGATTTTGCCACACATCTCGTGTACTGCTTGAAGGTCGCACGTTGCCTCCAGCATTCTCAGCCATGACAACAGTAACCTCTTCAACAATTTGTCGCGCAGTTGGCTCTCGGCCTTTCCTTGGAGCAATTCCCAAATCGCTGCTTAATTCGAATTTCCGAATCATATTCTTCAACCCCTGTGCGGAAAAATGACCTCTTCTTATTCTTTTACTGCGTAGATACTCGCCAAGGGCAGCAGCTGTTGTTTTCATGAAACAATTTTATGAGTAAAGACCTGCCCACCTTGTCCAGGTCCATGCAGGCTGTCTGCACTACTAATAACGCAAATCCTGCAGCTGAAGATCATTCCTATAAAGTTGATACCCATACGGTAAATAGTTTCCCGTCTGCATTTACTCAAGTAGAGAAAGTTTAATTACAGCCATTGTATACTAGGACAGTCCAGGCATAACTGGGGAATGTTTGAATGAATTTTCTTTCATACAGACAGGGTCCATGGCGGGTACAAGAGCACTACGTGGCCATTGTTTGGTAATACTGAATACGTCGTCACCAAACTCGATGCTCCACATGAAAGAATCACATCTAATGTATTTCACTGTGCTAGGCAGACAACGTGTGGGAAGTATCTGGATCTGTGTGGTCCCTCTTTTCAGGTATATATGAGAATAAAAAATCTAAATATAGAAAACCTTTATAACGCCGAAAATAACCTGTCAGAAGTTGGGTTTCGCTTTAAGTTTTGGCGGGCACAGAGTCATGCGATGAAACGGAATATTTCTCCTTGCAGAGGTAGCCTACGTATCATGCAATAAGAAAGCTATCACCAGTTCCCTTAACAATGTCTAGAGATCGGACCACTGCACTCTTCTCCTGCGACGGTACAACCGTTTTCTCTTAGGTGTGACAGTAGTATTGGTGCGAAAGTTACGTAGCAAATTTTTGTTCTAAGCAGATACTTAATAAGAAAAGCATCTTCACAATTACTCGAAGCAGTAGTAGGAGTACGGGCGAGACTTAGATAATTAAAGTTACAGAGTGATAACACATGCGACGTTCACATAACGCCGTTTCGTCTCTGTTTGCTCGACACTGATAAGAAAAAATATCATGACAATCTGTTTAATATCGTCTTGGTCCTCTTTTGGAACACAGTACAGCAATGATTCTGCGTGACATGGGTTCGACAAGTCCTTGGTAGGTTTCCGAAGATACAGGGAAACAGTAGCCTACAAACATAGTTTTTGAGGGCAGAAATGGCACCCAACAGCGTCCCAATGTGTTCTACAAGGTTCATATCAAGGGATTGTGATGGTCAAGACAAGGAGGTGACAGATGTTTTCAATCCACTGTAGCACGATTAGGCCTAGTGACACGGGCAGCTACACTGTTGGAAGACCCCAAGCCGTAGGACAAAACATCAGTAATGAAGGGATGCACAGGGTTCACAGTAAAGTCATGCAGGCCAAAGCTGCCATGACGCCTTCGACTGCTACTACAGATACCGTGTAAGAGCAAGTGAATGTGTAGTACTGCACCCACCAGCATCTGTCCGTGGTAGAGTGCACTGTTTTGAGGAGCTTACAAAACTTCCTCATCCACCCTACAGACCGGATCTCGCACCTTCCATCTGTCTGGCCTAATGTCGGATGCAACCCGCGGGAAGCGGTACGGGGGTGATGGGGACGTTATTGATGCAGCAACACGTTGACTCCAACGTCGACCAGTAGAGTGGTACCATGATGGCATACAAGTTTTCCCAGTAAGGCGGCTTAAGGCTGACGCATTCAACGGAGATTTTGATGAAAAATCGGTTTCTGTTGCCAAAAAGTGGGTACTAATATGGTCTATTGGAATCCTGAACAATACGACCTTCTTTCAGAATATTGAACGTCCCTCGTATACTTTCCCTACCGCTTCACATTCCCGGAACGCTTCCACGTGGAATCCCGGTGGGCAACGGTGATAACGTTTTGAACCATCAATGTGTCTTACGTGTAAATATGTATCACTGTCTGTTAATACGTTAATTTTTTTAACACAACATTTTGTAACGTTGACACAAAGGCATTTTAACCAGGTGGACGACTCATTGTAAATGTGTAAATAGCTAACATATTTCCCTGTCAGAGGTTCAGTGATAAATGACAGATTATATAAATTAAATTTAAAACTTGTAACCACGCTGCTAACATTTTGTTGTGGGGTCGCTAGTGAAACTTTCAAGGCGTCGTCTGCAACTTGTTGTTGTTGTGGTCTTCAGTCCTGAGACTGGTTTGATGCAGCTCTCCATGCTACTCTATCCTTTGCAAGCTTCTTCATCTCCCAGTATCTACTGCAACTTACATCCTTCTGAATCTGCTTAGTGTAGTCATCCCTTGGTCTCCCTCTACGGTTTTTACCCTCCACACTGCCCTCCAATACTAAATTGGTGATCCCTTGATGCCTCAGAACATGTCCTACCAACCGATCCCTTCTTCTGGTCAAGTTGTGCCACAAACTTCTCTTCTCCCCAATCCTATTCAATACCTCCTCATTAGTTATGTGATCTACCCATCTAATCTTCAGCATTCTTCTGTAGATCCAAATTTCGAAAGCTTCTATTCTCTTATTGTCCAAACTATTTGTCGTCCATGTTTCAGTTCCATACATGCCTACACTCCATACAAATACTTTCAGAAATGACTTCCTGACACTTAAATCTATACTCGATGTTAACAAATTTCTCTTCTTCAGAAACGCTTTCCTTGCCATTGCCAGTCTACATTTTATATCCTCTCTACTTCGACCATCATCAGTTATTTTACTTCCTAAATAGCAAAACTCCTTTACTACTTTAAGTGTCTCATTTCCTAGTCTAAATCCCTCAGCATCACTCGACTTAATTCGACTACATTCCATTATCCTCGTTTTGCTTTTGTTGATGTTCATCTTATATCCTCCTTTCAAGACGCTATCCATTCCGTTCAACTGCTCTTCCAAGTCCTTTGCTGTCTCTGACAGAATTACAATGTCACCGGTGAACCTCAAAGTTTTTATTTCTCCATGGATTTTAATACCTACTCCGAATTTTTCTTTTGATTCCTTCACTGCTTGCTCAATATACAGATTGAATAACATCGGGGAGAGGCTACAACCCTGTCTTACTCCCTTCCCGACCACTGCTTGCCTTTCATGTCCCTGGTTTCCGTACAAATTGTAAATAGCATTCCACTCCCTGTATTTTACCTCCGCCACCTTCAGAATTTGAAAGAGAGTATTCCAGTCAACATTGTCAATAGCTTTCTCTAAGTCTACAAATCTAGAAAAGTAGGTTTTCCCTTCCTTAATCTAGCTTCTATGATAAGTCGTAGGGTCAGTATTGCCTCACGTGTTCCGACATTTCTACGGAATCCAAACTGATCTTCCCCGAGGTCGGCTTCTACTAGTTTTTCCATTCTTCAGTAAAGAATTCGCGTTAGTATTTTGCAGCTGTGACTTATTAAACTGATAGTTCGGTAATTTTCACATCTGTCAACACCTGCTTTCTTTGGAATTGGAATTATTATATTCTTCTTGAAGTCTGAGGGTATTTCGCCTGTTAGATGACCACTATTTGTGCCACAGTATCTTCTCATTCTTTAAAGGCCCTTCCTTAAAGATCTTATTCTTGGTACCTCATGTCTGAGCAGAAAACAACTGTCGAATTACGCAACACTTTATAGAATTAGCATAGAATAATTCTACGTTATCCTCCATTATATACTGCCATTACGTATCCAAAAATACTCAAGGAATATTGTAAAACACTAAACACCATATTTAAATATCAAAAAGATACTTATTTTCCGTCTAACATGTGCAGTGAGTCGGTTCGTCGAGTAATAACTATGTTTATTCATCGGTGCTATTGAAGCCGAATTAGATTCTTGGTCACATATTAAATTCTGTTAGGAACTGCGGCGTTTCGTGACAAATGATCCACATGTTGCTAAAACAACAGCATGAATGTTCTCGTAAACGTAATAAACGAGTGGCTCGGGAAAACAGCATAAACTTCTACCATTCCGCTAACACATAGTTTAATATTTTCAACATTTAACACACCGTTAATTAATGGGTATCTGTGTAAACAAAAGCTTAAAATTTAATGTGTGTAAAAAAGTGAGCAGTGTTGCTCTGTAAACTGCAATCTAATGTATGAAATTTCAAGAGCTTGTGAATGGAATTCTCCCAGTCCACTGCTAAATTCTGTAATTGCTTTATGTTATTGTTTTCATGTGTAAGAATTCTCAAAGATCCGAATGCTGTTATCCAGCTTGTGCAGACCGCCACCAGAAATAAATCGTAGCACTTACAACCAGTCGCTTTGGATATAACTAAGCTGCAACTACTGCAGTTGTTGTGAGAAGCGTGATAGAAATCTAATACTGCTACAAAGGCATCCTTGTAAAATGTGATTGTCACTTGCTGTTGCGATTCTAGGACTTTTGACGATATTATTTTCAAACCTGTTTGCTGCTGACACATATCGAACATTGGAGCTAAAAGTGTCAATGAAAATTACAGAAAAATATGATTTTCTTACAAAGATCGTTATGTATTGAGTGCAAATAAACAGTGTTTCAAAAGTGAGCAACGATTTATCCATTTTTCAGTTTACCAAAACTAGTGCGACATTAACGATCGGTTCGACGGTATCCATATAAGATCCTCACACATTGACCCACTTATACATATTCATGGCTACGATATTTATAATGTAACTGAAATTAATCTACTAGTAAACAGTGTGGAGTTCATAAAGCGGTTAACTAAGTAAACATTTTTTAAAAAATCTAGTTGTTAATTTTGTAGGCGACTTTCCCTCCTTAGGGATTTGCAAATGGAACAAGGGGTTTCCCCTATTCAAACACCGATAGCCTTAAACTAATATCGACATGTCATCATGATAAACGTTCTTCATTGACTCTCCCAAATCACTCGAAGTGAAACTGTGATTCCTCCCCATAGAGATTTACGTACTGTTAACTGGATATTCTGTGGATGCAGAAGTTTCTACAACGGTATATATCGCAACTCGTTGAACTGCGGCTTCTTATAATTACCGACTCACTTTCGGAAAATTATAGGACCTCACTCTTCCGCAACCATTTCTGGTCACAGCTGTGTGAGAACTTCTGACTTCATCAGCACCCGCGTTCAGAAGCCTATTCATATCTCCAGAGAAGTGTTGCCCTTTAATTGCAGATCCTGCGTAAAGGTCGTATTTACATGCACGTCGTGCGGAAGTATTTAATTTACATGCAAATTAACGCCCTCTGAAACAAGCAAATTAACTGAAGAGAGTTATGACTATACGCGGAACTAATCAAAATATATTGAAGTAAAACAAAGTGCAAGCCGGCTACGAAAATTACGTGGTAAGTTTCCATTGATAACACTGCCGCTGGAGCTAGGTGACCAGCAACCTGTAGAGTCACCATCACTAATAATCATGTGCTGCCGTTATCTGCGCGTCATAGCTTATTTTCGGTATTAATCATCTTGACTCCCTTTAACTGCAAATACTGTTTCATCGAATCTAATTAATCAAAACTTCAATGTGCTTAGAGGAGATATTCCAATGGTTAGGCACTAGATTCTACCTAAAATGCGAAATACGGGGTATTCATAAAGTCCCTACTCGTTGTCCACATAATTAAGGACTACAAATAACATGAACACACATTGAGACATTTCTTTATTTGTTGATACAAATTTGGGGCATTTCAGTGTGAAGACCCCGCGAATGTAAGCACAAGTCACATCGTTCTTGTACAGCCTGAAACTCCCTGTTCCATCTTGTTGGTAGAAGACTTTATCCAAAACGTCATACTCATTGAACTTTGGTTCTAAACATGTTGCAGCAGTCAGAGATAGCTGTTGTCAGTTACTGTTTTTCTCAACAAAAAAAGAACTGCCAATAAAATTTTGACATTTCAGTTCTCATCGCACGCATTCACCTCTGCGTTTCCGTTTACCATTATTGTAACGCATTTGGCTGTTCATCTGCCCAAATCCTAGTTAGGTCTGGTTACATTCCCATAAGTATAATATGTTGCTCACCTACTGAAGAAATGTGTTGCATTCAATATGCATTTCTGTCGGCATTCAATAAGCCATAGCACATAGCTTGTCTGGGGGCATAGTCCTCATTTTCAGGTTTTTGGACAACGTGGTGTGTTGCTATACGAGTTCCCTGCTTAGCCTTGGCTCGTGCTGAGGAGCTGTCGGGCATCGCTTCCTAAATACTTTCCACAGTTTCATCTGCACCTGCCGTCCTTCTCCAACGCTCTTCGTCATTAAAACAACCAGTCTGCATGAATCTGTTCATGGTGTTCTTAACGATATGAGTGGTATGAGCTGGTTCGTGACATTAAGGGTGAAATTATTCCACGCCGCCTAACACGGCATTCCAATCAGTCAATTAGGAAAAACACCCGTTCTTTCTTCTGTTGTATTCGTTCCTTTAGATAACCCCCAAGTAAGTCAATTTTTTTTTACTTTAGAAGAGAAATGGTGAGTGTATGGGGTTTATCGGAGACACATTTACAAACTTGGGGAGCCGATTTCTCACGTCATGTAAGAAAAACAGATGTTATAAACATATAACATAAAAGTCTTCGTTTCTTTGGTTGTTAATGAAACTTTACCCGCTATTTCGAGCAAATTTGTCAACTGAAGTTCCGCATGTTCTTTTAAAACTAGTGTCCACAAGAAAGTCAATAAATGTTTCATAAATGTTTAATCAAGTTTCCCTGTAAATAAAAGGAAGTATCAAGTCCATGTAAGATGGGACCATAACACAATTCTGTCATATTGCTTGAGATGGATTTCATAATATTTAGAATCGCGGGTGGATAGGTGGGGAAGAATCAGTTCCTTTGCTTGCATGTTCCTCCGAATTCAGTCATGTGGCTCGTAATATGTGGGACACTATACATTAGTACGATATTGCAGTGCCTGTGTAACTCTAATGACGAGGCCAAAGCATGCATGCATGTCCAAAGGAACAGGCACTGCGACGACTACAGCCGTTATGAAATACTTGAAGTGAATTTGCAGTTGCGAATAAGAATAACCATCAGCTGTAGAATGGGATGACGATAATGAAAATTTGTGCCAGACCGGGCCTCGGTCCCCGAACATCCTGCTTGCTGTGAGCGGTCGCCTTACCCTTTGATTATCCGCACATGAGTTACATCCCGATCCTAACTTCAATATGTCGTCAACAGTGCGTCTGCGTCTGCGATCTGCATGCATGTCCAAAGGAACTTTGCATCGTAATCAGAATAATACAAGCACTGCAATATCGTATTTATCTGCCGATACCAGGCAAGAGACTTTCAACTACAACGTAGACCTGAATGGGAATATACATAATGAATGTACGAGTACAGGCTGCATACGCATAGTTGACGGCATATGGAACTGCCAGCACGGTAGATCAGCGTGTTCAGTCAGAGGGTTTAGCTACCCTCTGTAATTAAAAAAAAAACTGAGTAAACGGATCAACGAAGAACCTTAACGAGTGTCATCGGACGTCCGCCACGAACAAATTCAACGAAAAAATATAGTAAAGCGACCACTTGCGATATACGGGAAATACCGGTTCGACTCCCGGTTTGGCACAAATTTTCACTGTCGGCATTCCAGTCTGCAGCTGATGGTTACCGTTATTTGCAATTGCGAATTCATTTTTGTACTCTACATTAGGTCCCGCCACGGCAGGTCAAACTTCACGCGTGCAGGGTGTGTGGGCAAAGCCCCGTCCTGTCTCGGCTTCGCTCTGCCCTCCTCTAAAGGACCGGGAACAGAGCGGCACTTCATTTAGTACTGCGGCTTGGTATTTTCCGGTCGGCACGACGCTCTTCAGTTCGGTAGAAACGTAGTGCCAGCGCTATTTATCCTTCGCATTTTGTTCGTGATTTGAAGGATATTCACAGGTCCAGCGGCTTTTTGCACAAAAAGGACGCAGTTTAGCGGTCAATCGTCGCGTTTAGAAGCGAATGGGAACGACAGCAGAAAGCCATGAGAACTCTCGATGTATATTACTCAGTCACATAAGCTACATGTACTCCAAATCTGTTAGGAACCGACATTACAATACCGTGTAGAAAGAATACAAAGATGTCGTTGGTTATGAAAGAGCAAAAAATTATAATGATCGACAAACGGGATTCATTGTTCTGCAGATCAAAAAGTACTTTGTGCTACATTTTCAGGCATGCAGCACGTGAAGAAAACGATGGTACTAACAGCAAACTTTCCGAAGCCGCACGCAGGGTGTCAGTTGCAACAGTTTCCGACGTAACTGAACGAAGTTAATTGTGACTTTATGTACTGTACCACCGTAAAGTACGTTGGTCGAGTCAAGGGGTATGCCTAGAACGATTTTTCGATTTAAAACTTGCTTGTGAAGGAGAAAGGACTGCAGGGCGCGAATTAGAACACCTGGAATTGATTATAGATCTCACATTTTAAGTGGACTTGACTGCACACTGCCCACAGTAAGACAACGCATGGCGAGAAACAATTTGTTTCTGATTTTATAGAGATGCACTTAAAAACAAAATCGCGTTGTAGAATGGCCACACTCTGACGAACACTGTCCAGTTACCTAAGCACATCGCCGTTGAAGAAAACGCGAAGTTTGAAGAATTCATCATGGCCTTGAAAGAATTACAAGGAATGTTCCCTAAACGTGTAGAGGACACTGCCAATCTTACATTTATTTTTCGAGGTCGCTTGCCGTGTCAGTTGAAAGCACCCCTATGGATGTGCTGATGTAACTGACTGACCTACAAGGTAATTTCCATTTTAAGGCAATCCCTTTAACATTAAAACTGTCCAGGACGTTTACATTACTTTCCTCAGGTAGTTTCCACGTCTCCATAATTGGGTTGAAAGAAGCTTTCTCCAGGTTATTGAACTAAATAAATCACGATAACGTGACAACCCAAATGCTGACTTCTGTGAAATATTCTTTGTTCTGTTAAATACGGCATTTTCACAGTTTCTGCCACATGCTCAGACAGCGTGGCGTGGCGGTGTGGGATTTGTGCAAACCAAAAAATGGTTCAAATGGCTCTGAGCACTATGCAACTTAACATCCATGGTCATCAGTTCCCCAGAACTTAGAACTACTTAAACCTAACTAACCTAAGGACATCACACAACACCCAGTCATCACGAGGCCGACAAAATCCCTGACCCTGCCGGGAATCGAACCCGTGTGCAAACCAGACTAAGCGCTATGGCACTCGTTGCAGGGCTTTTCCAAAGAGCCGAAATCTTCGTCACCCCTGCTCTAAATCAGCTGCGTAAGTACACAGCAGTGCCTTATTCAGAAAATGCTTAGTGTTCTACCACTAAGCTTAGGAGGCCATTGCACATCATTTGGGGTCTTTGAAATTGTGCAACGATCAATGTCTGCAAGAGTAGAGGAAGTGGGTGACATTTTAAATATTTGCTTCTTATTTCCTTTGATAAGTTCCTAAATTTTGGTGTGTCAAATATACAAATTCCAATAAGAAAACTAAAGCAGTAAAATAAAGCATTACGGTCGACTTCAATGGTTTATCAAAAGTTTTACGCTGTAGTTCGTGACATCCTCAGTAGGAACTAAGAGTATAATAATTTCAGCTCAGCAATCTTATTGAAAAAGGCCAAATACAATTTTCACTAAGATTCATGGCATTTTAAAAAAGTGTAACAGAAGTGGTAGTTTTTACTTTGTCACAGTTATTTCGATATCCAAACAAAATAGTCTTTGTAAAATTTTAACTGACGAATTACTTAAGGGACACATAGATTTTCACAATCCCTTCGCCTTAGGATTTATTTTTTAGCAGAATAGTGTGTTAGTATTTCAATTCCTCTCTCCAGGACCACAAATATCGCAACCAAAACCTAGCGCACAGTTCGAGTTAGTTTAAGACACACAGGATTGTGCTGCTTCTTGAGAAAGCAGTTATTGCAATCTTTCTTCGCAGGGAATTTACACGGCAAGACCCTCAATATTTGCAGTTTAAAACCAACAGTGTACTCACACAGACGCAGGATATTTTAGTAAATTTATCTATATCCACATACTAGTGGACAATATTCTGTCGTTAGTAACGTGCTTTCTTTAAATTTATTATTTCACTGGCCGTGTTAGAGCATCATCACCGAGCGAGCTGGCGCAGTGGTTATCACACTGGACTCGCATTCGGGACGACGACGGCTCAATCCCGCATCCGGCCATACTGATTTACGTTTTCCTGTGATATTCCTAAATCGCTACAAGCAAATGTTGGGATGGTTCCTCTGAAAGGGCACGGCCGACTTTCTTCCCGTCCTTCCCTAATCCGATGAGACCGATGACCCAACTGTTTGGTCTCTTCCCCCAACCAACCCAACCCAACCCAGCATCATCCGCAACAAGTACACTGCAATTATTAATAACAATAATGTTTTTTGGAGAAATAGCGTTATTATCAAGTTAGTTAGGCGGTTTCGTTTGTCAAATAATGCACTAATCTCTTTTCCCCCACATAACGTAATTAGGTAGAATCAACAGCGGTTATTGAAACTTGATATAACTGTGTGTTATTTATATCACCTGGGCCGTGGTATCATGGCTCTAACAAGGTATTTCTGTTGAAGAGTATGCTGATCGTAAACCACAAGAATCAGACAGAATACAGACTGTTACATGTTTCCAATATGACAGGCAGTCTTACCCAAGTCATCGTAGAGGTGCTGACACAACAATATGCAGTGTAAGCGTGGACGAAATATTTACCACATCAAGAAGCAATATCGCTACCATAATTATCACTTATTAAAAACATAAATTTTCTGGTGTACTTGTATGCAGCAGGTTAGTTAGTTTGTCGATCTTTTTCTTTTCTTCTTTTTTCCTCTCGCTAGAGTGATATTGTCAGTCACACTGCCCTATGAGCTAACCTCCCTTAATTAATTATGCACAAATAATAATTAATTGTACACAAAGCAGCTTTGGACGTTGCTCAAAAGGAGACAGTTCTCTAGTCATGTATCGAAACAAATGGGATTAGTTCACCACATTACAGAACAGTTTACTGTTTGATACATCCTTTAAATCTACATCAACATCTACATCGATACTCTGCAAATCACATTCAACTGCCTGACAGGGGAACATTGAACCACCTTCACAATTCTCTATTATTCCAATTTCGTATAGCGCGCGGGAAGAATGAACACCTACATCTTTCCGTACGAGTTCAGGTTTCCCTTGCTTTATCGTGGTGATCGTTCTTCCCTACGTAGGTCGGTGTCAACAAAATATTTTCGCATTTGTAGGATAACGTTGGTGATTGGAATTTCGTGAGTAGATTCCATCGCAACGAAAAACGCCTTTCTTTTAATGATTTCAAGCCCAAATCCAGTATCATTTCTGTGACACTCTCCCCCATATTTCGCGATAATACAAAACGTGCTGCCTTTCTTTGAACTGATGCGATGTACTCCGTCAGTCCTATCTGGTAAGGATCCCACACCGCGCAGCAGTATTCCAAAAGAGGACGGACAAGCGTAGTGTAGGCAGTCTCCTTAGTAGTTCTGTTAAATTTTCTAAGCGTCCTGCCAGTAAAACGCAGTCTTTGGTTAGTCTGCCCCGCAACATTTTCTGTGTGTTCCTTCCAATTTGAGTTGTTCGTAATTATAATACCTACGTATTTAGCTGAATTTATGGTTTTTAGATTAGACTGATTTATCGTGTAACCGAAGATAAACGCGGTCCTTTTAGCACTCATGTGGATGACCTCACACTTTTCGCACCATCGGATACCTACTAATATCGTGTCCGAAGTCCTTTTGCCCGGCGTAGTGCAGTAGCTCTACGTGGTATGGACTCAGCAAGTGGTTGGAAGTTCCCTGCAGAAATATTGAGCCACGCTGCCTCTACAGCGGTCCGCAGTTGAGTGAATCTTGCCGATTCAGGATTTTGTGCACGAAAAAACCTCTCGATTATGTCCCATGAATGTTCGTTTTGTATGCATGTCGTGCGATCTGGGTGGCCAAATGATTCACTCGAACTGTCCAAAACGTTCGTCAAGCCAATCGCTGACAATTGTGGACCGATGACACAGCGCATTGTCATCCACAAAAATTCCATTGTTGTTTGTTAACATGAAGTTCAAAATGGTTCAAATGGCTCTGAGCACTATGGGACTTAACAACTGAGGTCATCAGTCCCCTAGAACTTAGAACTACTTAAACCTAACTAACCTAAGGACAACACACACATCCATGCCCGAGGCAGGATTCGACCATATCAGTGGCGCGGTTCCGGACTGAAGCGCCTAGAACCGCGCGGTCACACCGACCAGCTAAAATGAATTCCTTGAATGGCTACAGACGGTCTCCATGTATCCGAACATAATCATTTCCAGTCAATGATCGATTCAGTTGGAGGAGGGAAGCCAGTCCACTCCGTACAAACACAGTCCACACCATTATAGATCCACCACAAGCTTTCAAAATGCGTTGCAGAGAATATGTGTGCATGGCCTCTGCGCCACACGCGAACCCTGCCGTCAACTCTTACCAACTGAAATCGGGACTTAGCTGACCAGGCCACAGTTTTCCAGTCCTCTAGGGACCAATCGATATGATCAAGAGAGCAGGAGAAACCCTGCGTGTGATGCCGTGCTGTTAGCAAAGGCACTCACGTCGGTCGTCTTCTGACAGCAGCCCATTAACGCCACATTTCATTGCACGTTCGTTGTACGTCCCACACTGATTTCTGCGGTTATTTCACTCAGGGCTGCTTGTCTTTTATCAATGATAACTCTACACTAAAACCGCTGCAGTCAGTTATTAAGGCAGTCATCCACTGCTTTGTCCATGGTGAGAAGCAATGTCTGAAATCTGGTATTCTCAGAACACTCTTGACTCTGTGGATCTCGGAATATTGAAATGCTGAACGATTTCCGAAATGGACTGCCTCAGGCATCCGACTTCAACTACCATTCCCCATTCTAAGTCTCTTACTTCCCGTCGTGCGGCCTAATCACATCGGAAACTTTTTCACATGACTCATCTGATTAGAAATGAAGGCTCAGCTAACACACTGCTCTTTTATACCTTGTGTAAGCTGTACTATCGCCTTCAGTATATGAGCATAGCAATATCCGAAGTCTTTTTTTACCACCGATTTCAGAATCCGCAGTTTCTTTACAAGTAGATCGGTTGTGGAATTTATAAATAGCTGTAGAGACAAGGAATTAGTTAAAATTTATATCGACGTAATATTGTGAGAGCTTAAGCCGGTAAAAACTCTCTCGTGAAAAGGAAACGCGGTATGACGTCTTTCCCGTATTCATTCTGTAGAATGTTTCGAGTAGACGCAATAGTCGGCTCCACAGTATTATCTCCTCCAAATAGATTAATTCTAGAACTTAGCTTCGTTTCTCGTGGAAGAAATGTAGATGGTGTCCTAGTGAGCATTTTGTTCAAACTTCCGTTTTCTTTGTATTGTTCATGTTGCGAGTTGATATTAATGATTCTGCCTAGAAGTTGTAAACATAGGAGGGTTGTTCGGAAAGTAAGGAACGATTGGTCGCGAAATGGAAGCCACAGTGAAAATCGGATGAAATTTCTTCTTGTGTTGGGCAGCGTCTCTAGTACGACCGTCGATCGCCTTACCTCGTTCTTTTCAGTTCTGAGCACACAGGGAGCACATAAAGATACCTAGAACAATAGTGTCTCCCGCCAAGTACGAGGGCCTGGTGAGAAATTTCGCCTGAAGCCATGCAACCAACATTACATAACTGTAGTGCGTTTTGTTGTTCAACGCTATTCTCAGCCGCATTCTGCAGGGGCAATGAAGATTACCAGCAATACAGCCCGTAATTGTCTCCCTCTGAGTTTCATCTCTGCTCACATGAACCGCTGGCTATGAAGACATTATTTTGGCACAGACAACGAGCTGCAGGCCAGCGTAGAGAATTGGGGGAAAGCACTGGCAGCTGCCTTCTATAACGAGGGTATTGGAAATTTGGTACAACGCTATGACAAATGTCTAAGTCGGTTCGGTGACTATGGAGATAAGTAGCTGGAAGTTGTAGCTAACTGTTGCAAATAAAACAGTTTTGATTTTCACTGTGGTTTCCATTTCGCGACCTATCGTTCCTTACTTTCCGATTAACCCTAGTACTTTCCAACGTTTTTATGAGCATATCGTTTTCCAGTACGAAATACTGGAAGGTCTTGAGCGAAAATGTGAAGTGCTGGAAATGTAGGATTTTGCTTATCGCTTTTCACATGTTAGCCTGTCTCAATCGACCCAATACACCTCTACGAGACAGCCATCGTTATTGCGTTTCACCTATGATGTTAGACTCTATGAACGCACAATTTCTCTCTACAGAAATGACAGATAGGTCAGATACTTGGTGAAGGAAACAACAGAAGAAAATGGAAGCTGTTGCAGCCGGTATTAAGAGAGAGATCATACGGGTGACAGCCAAGGGCCGCACCTGGCAGGCCTATGCTGCAGCTGTCACTCCTGCTGACGGAAACATCCGTGCGAGTTCCTCTGACACTTGAGCGACGAGGCCACAGCTCTGAAATCGCGACGCACGGAGGACGAAAATAGGGAGCGCTCGTAAGACGAAGAGAAGGGCAGGTTCTGTGGTCTTTGGCTGAGGTACGGTCTCGGACACGAGCGCTTATTTATGGATTTGTCTCTTGTCATATGCGACCTTCTGTACTGTCTCGAGTTACCAGGACTTCTTCGGTAGCTTATGAATGTACTTATTTCCTTGGAAAGCACCCAGTGTTGGAAGAAAATAATATAATAAGTTTAGAGGGTTTCGAAAACATCGTACCTGTGAAACACAATAGCTCTGTATTCGCATGAAGTGCTGAGGGCTGTTGACAAGGGATTTCAGATCCATTCCGTATTTCTGGATTTCCGGAAGGCTTTTTTGACAGTATACCACTCAAGCGGCTCATAGTGAAATTGCGTGCTTATGGAATATCGTCTCAGTTATGTAACTGGATTCCAACCACTTGCTGAGTCCATGCCACGTAGAGCTACTGCACTACGCTGGGCAAAAGGAGTTCGGACACTACATTAGGAGGCATCCCATGATTTTTCTCACTTCAGTGTATTTTCCTTTCGACTATAGTATACGAAGGAAGGCCTATAAGCAGCCGAATGTCAAGTTGGAGGTACCTAACTCAAGGATGGTTTCGTGCAGCCAATTAGAATCAGCAGATCAGATAACGTGCACTCCGTCTCCGGGATGAGTGGTCTACCAGGACCGACAGACCGCCGTGTCATCCTCAGGGGAGGAGGCGGATAGGAGGGGTGTGGGGTCAGCACACCGCTCTCCCGGACGTAAGATGGTATTCTTGACCGAAGCCGCTACTATTCGGTCGAGTAGCTCCTCAATTGGCAATACGAGGATGAGTGCACCCCGAAAAATGGCAACAGCGCATGACGGACTGGATGGTCACCCATCCAAGTGCCGACCACGCCCGACAGCGCTTAACTTCGGCGATCTCACTGGAACCGATGAAACCACTGCGGCAAGGCCGTTGCCAAAATAACGTGTACGTGCCGAAAATTTGAACTGCTGATATTAAGCAGACAGTTCTTCCATTTGCGTGGTACTGTTGTTTTATTAATTGTTTAAGAATTAAGTATAGATGTTTTGTTATTTATTGGGATGGATACAGATAATCATCTTGATTAAGTGAACATGGGACTGCCGGTACATAATTTCGACGAATTTCAAATGTAACTGAAAACATGTCCTCAAAAACTGACCACCTGTACTGAGGTCAGTTTTCGAGGACATGTTTTCTGTTACAGTCTAGATGGAACAGCTAAACAAATTACAGTGAGGCACTGCATTTTCAGTCTAAATGAATAATGTGCTTCCAACACGATAGGGTACCTGAATATACTACATTCAAAGTAAGAAGGCTCTTGAAAGCTAGGTATTCTGGACGCTGGGTTGATTGTAATGAACTGTTGATTGGCCTGCAGGATAACCCAGTACAGCACAACTTGGTTTTTTATCTCTGGAGATGCATGGAGGCTCATATGCGTTAGAACTCCATTAAAGGTGAGGAAGAATTTGTAGCTGTAATAGCCGCTGTTGTGGGAGAATTCCGAGTGAAACACATGAAACATTTACGAACATCTAACAGCCCCTGGTTAGACGTCTCGAATTGTGCCGTTAAGTAAATGGTGCACTCACAAGGTAGTTATTGTAAGTTAAGTAAAGATTCAAACCTATTAATTAAATTGATAGAAGAAAATCAACACTAGTCTATAGATTGTAACCGTTACGCTTTGCAGTGAGGTAGATATTGCTCACTGCCGTCGCGTAACGCCTTAACCGTCTGCCGAAGGACCCATGCTTATCTTTTTTAAAGGCCTTGTGGGCCCGAAGGGTCTCCTATCCACAAATTCTGCTCGGAAATATCCTTAGAATACCGTAATTTCACAGTCAAAGGGAGCATGCAATCGGACGTCTTAGTTTATATGCTTGGAATTGCACAAGGTATATGTCGTAAGAAGGATCAAGAGACGTATCAGGACAGTGGAAAGAACTTTTTACTCTGGGATATACGTTTCTTAGTCGTACGAACAGCAAAGAAAAAAATCATTTAAATTTGTCATCAACGCCTTGAATCCACGTGTTAAGAGAACACAGACAAGATCTCAGCACACATAAAATTTTTATCTTTCGTTTGTAAGGGATCTGCTGAAAGAATGAAATATTGGATTTATTGCATTTTTGTGCACTCTTTCAGTTGTAGAAATTTTCATTTTCTGTTAACTGTAGAAACAGTGTGGAATCTAAGGTTGCCATACAAGCTAAATCTGTTACACTCGTAACTGTTGTTATTTTCACTTATTTCTTTTGCGAGCGTTTTAAGATGGACGCAGTATGGTAGTTAATCTTTAAGCGAAGATGTTTGTGTAACGTGTATAAGCTAGAGAATATCTAGGGCGCTAAAGTTTCTCGGCTACAGCGCCCGAGGAATACGAAATCAGGGCCTTGGGTAAAGCTACTTACCTTACATCAGTTCAGTTGTTTATAAAGTTTCTACCGAGAACGTGACACGAAATTTACGCTGACTTAAGCGTCAACATCATATTCTATGATGACCTACAGTAAAGACCTGTGGTTAATATAAAAGGGCGAAACAAAGATTTTTAAATTTATTCAATGTTACGTCCACTCCCACGCAAAACAGTGGAGCTTCAATTATGCAGTGGAAACAGCTTGAAAATCTGTTTCGGAAAAAGGAGGAACTGTTAGAAATTTAAATCTATCAAACTAAGTCACAAAGGCAGTCAGTGCTGTTGCATAATGACTGCAAGAATGTGTAACTCTGAGAAATTCTTGAAAGAAAACTCTCAATTAATATAATCACAAAAGAGAAAAGAAAAGAAAGATATGGTTGTAAGGTGATGTCCACGAGGAGGCCGTCACAGAAGGAACGCAAGAATTATTTCAAGAAGAACGGGGAAGGTAATCGGCCACTCCGTTTTCAGAGGAAGCACCCCAGCATTTGCCATAACGGATTTAGGAAAACTACAGAAAACCTGGACCTAGATGACCGGAAGGGGTTTGAACCGTCATCCTAATGAATCATAGCCCATTATCTTAGCACTACGGCCCCTTGCTATAATTGCACGTTAGACACAACTACACTAGAATCTGATAAGTAAGAGCCAAGTGGGAATTAGACGTAGTTGGTAAAAGATATCGCCTTACACTGATAGGCTGGAAGAATTTTGAAATTTGTGGTAAAATCCTATGGGACTAAACTGCTGAGGTCATCCTTACACAGTACTAAACCTAACGCAAACCAATTTACGTAAAGGAAAACACACACACACCCATTCCCGAGGGAGGGCTTGTATCACGCTGTAATAGCATGCGTTCTCAGAAATGATGCGTTCTCAGAAATGATAAGTTCACAAAGGCACATTCGAACAAACTAAATAAAATTTTCAAACGTACCTATGTTCTGTATTTTAATTTAAAAAAAAACCTAACGTTTACTAACTGTTCGTCTAAAATTTTGAGCCATATGTTTGTGACTACTACAGTGCCATCTATCACGAAGCGAAATAAGTGGTCCATCTAAAACATTAATATTCCTTTACATACTACACGAATATGTAATAAAAATGGGGTTCCCTATTTTAAAAAACGCAGTTGATATCCGTTTGACCTATGGCAGCAGTATCTTGCGGGCCAACCATAACGTCATCTGGTTTCTCCCTTCAAGCTAGAGAAGTTTCGTTCTTTGTAGTTTTTTCCTTTGATGCTTATTTCGTGAGATATTTGGTCCGGTCACTATCAATGGACCACCCTGTATATGCGTTTGTGTGTGTGTGTGTGTGTGTGCGTGTGTGTGTGTGTGTGTGTGTGTGTGTGTTGAGCCTACGCATATGTTTCAAATTTCACAGCATTGCAATTTGTTGTAGTTGTAATTATAACTTGAGATTCAAGATTCTGAACGTTCACTTCATGACCTTTTTGGCTGCCTATAATTTATAGGTGCATATGAATAAAGATGTGCTTGATGTATTCCTAAGACTTCAATAGCATGATTGTATTACTATTTCCGTCATTATATTCGTATTTTAGTGGGTATTTCATTATGTAAAATATCGCCATTTAGTGCTAATAATGTGGACGTCATATAATCTGCTTTGTGCACAGTTTCTAGTTAAGAGAATTATTACTGTATTGTTCCGGTCATAAATTCTCTGTTCCCACGATGAGACGTAGATTTTGCAACACGCAAAAGAAGATCAGACTAGGTGAGTTAGAATCAGAATTTTAAGGAACATTTCTGTGTCATTCTACCTTTATCTTGGCTTGTGACATAATCTAAATTTCCAAAATCATTTGTTGTGAACAACACAGTTTGAAGACCACAGTGATGTTAGCGCTGTTCTTCAAATGTCCAGTGATCGATAAGGGTTAACACTAGAATGGTCAACATTCTGAAACCATACGTTACATCATTCCGCTGAATTATGTAAGTAATTTACATCGATAACCGAAAAGTTTGTGACTGACCTATGCATCAACGCCATGGAAAATGGTTCCGACTGAATCGTTCAATAACTTTATTCCCACTTTAGAAAGAAAAATGGCCATTTAAAAAAAAGCTGCAGCCATCAATGGTAATATGTCACTGTATGAAAGCTGTGCATTTAACTGAGTGTCAGCGCTAAAAGTGGCTGTGCATTTGGAGATTGAACAGTATTCGGTACGGACAGGTTTGAAACATAGTTCCTCATTATGCTTGTCGGTTTCCATAAGTAACTTCAGGAAATGGGGAGAATGATTTTTTCCGTTAAAAGCTATCGCCGATTTCTTTCTCACCCTTCAGGGAATCTCGTTCATTCCGACTCACTGCGCCGTCCAAAATGACCAAGATGTCAACGGTCCGTTATACTCTTATCCCTCTTTTCTTAAGAGAAACTGCAGTATTCTGACACTGCCACAATTCGTAACCAAGCGTATAGTTCTCAAAAGGGCGGTAAAAACGCTGAACTAATGACCAGAAGAACGTCTGAAAATCAAGATGTGTAAGAGTATCTCCTTGGATGACGAAATATTTTTCCCATTTTTTTTTCAATCGATTATGGTTTTACCAATATCGTTTAGCTTTAAAATCGTATACTTTTTTGTAACTACTACAAGGCATTAGCAGAAACTTCCGAGATAGTCTTCTTCAAATTAACCCATTGTTTGTTAAATTCTTATGATAGATTGTAAAGTTTTGTGCTAACTGTCAATCTAATAGACGGAAGGAAAACTGAAAAAGAGTTGTGACTCTCACTTAGTACATTTACCTGTGTATATTGGAATATGTAGCTCTTTCTCGGTTTCATACAAACTAATGGGCATACGTACGAGATACAGATTTAGCATTTGATAAGCAGAAATTTCAGTGACTTACACAATAAAGATCGAGTAAGCAAGAAGATGGACTTGTTAGGATGAAAATAATTTCTTCCTAGTTTTCATTTACTGGTATATTTTCCACACAATATATGTATCATGTCGTGAGCAGAAAATCGTATTCGCTGCAGAAATCTGCTCCCAAATAAATTAATTACTCGCTATTGTATCAATATTTATTCCACTGCATTTAATGCAACACTGCAAATTTAATTATACGCATTTAATTAGGATTGTCTCACATTCTGTTTTCAATGCAGCATCACATTGTTTTGGAATGTAATTAATTAAACTATATCAATACGGCTTCTATGCACCTCTGTAGCAGTCCCGTAAAAATGTACGTTGTTCATCAAATCAGCGTCCTTACACTAGTGTCTGTCCAGCAGTGACGCTCTTCCCTCTTCTCTGGAACCAGTAATCTACCCAGATAGATTTTGTTCATAAAGAACCGAACTCTCAGCTACAAAACAGATTCAGACATGTGATTACGTTGCAAATGAATTGTAATAAAAGCATCTCAGTGTTTATCATGTCGTATCTCTTCAACTAAGTATCGTAGATATGAACAGTATCGGAAAAATGTGTTGCTAATAGGTTTAATAGTAAAGAAGTAATAAATTAAAACGTCAAGTCTGATGCTGAAGTTTTATTGCAAGAACAATGAAACTAAAGTGAGCCTCAAACTTTCTTTTGCTTTCCGAAATTATGCAATAAATTTCTGAGAACCGTCGAGGTTGCAGTATCAAATTTCTTTATTACTTGTTGGCTAATTTCGAGCGTAAGATCATTATCAAATCACTCAATAAGCTTTGCAGTAGCGTCCATTACTTCAGCCACGTAACTCTTCATTCCAGTAAAACAAGTCTTGTGAAGCAGTGCAGGGCTGAGAGTCATTCAACTGACGGTTTGGCGGAGCGGTACTGGCGCTTCAGTCTGGAGCCGCGCGACCTCTACGGTCGCAGGTTCGAATCCTGCCTCGGACATGGATGTGTGTGATGTCCTTAGGTTAGTTAGGTTTAAGTAGTTCTACGTTCTAGGGGACTGATGACCTCCGCTGATAAGTCCCATAGTGCTCAGAGCCCCTTGAACCATTTTTTGGGTTAGTATTACAGAAAAAAAGAGAGATTGCTTCTTGGAAGGCTCGAAACCGAAACATAAACTGGCCTGCGTTGGACACACTGTGTGAAGACATGATTACATGAAAAAAAAAAAGCGTTACTGTTCGGGAAGATTGGAGACACAATGAGATGGTGCATCAATGGCGTTACGGCAGAAGTGGTTTCCCACGTGGAAAGGCTGCAGGAGATGGTGCAGGACAAAAGAAACTGCCGTGTTTTATTTCGTGTTGTCACCGAGAGTTGACTAATTGAATAGAAGTAGAAAGTCAGAGAAATAATTGTATCCCTTATTGTGTTTCCTTTTTTGATACTTGGTAGTAGTAACTCACAGTATTAGTCTTATGTTTATTAGAGAGATGAATTTAATAACTGTGAAGGTCTGAGGAGCTGCAAGTGGAAAGCAGCTACCGTGTCGAATAGCGAGCACCGCCTCTCATTGTCCGGTGAGTGCGAGCCCGGCACGCGAGCAGCTGCTGGCAGCATCGAGGCGCTGGCCGTGACTGCGGCCGTAAATAATGCCGCCGTTCCGGCAGCGCCGCCCTCCAGCCGCCGCCAAGGCTCGCCGCAGCGGCAGCGGCAGCGGCAGCCGCCCACGCGCTATTCTTGTCGGCGGTGGTGGGGGCGGTCGCGTGCTGGCCAGGCCGTCGCCCGCGCCGCGCAAGGCCGCAGATGGAGGTGCGGGTGCGCGGCCTTCTAACCCCAGCAGCAGGTGCCACGGCGGCAGATTACAGATCCTGTGTCCACGAGACAGTGGGGCGGCGCGCCCTGAGACAGTGTAAAGCTGCCCCACCGATCACGGCAACACGTTTGCCAAGAGAGGCCACTCACACGTCGTAAAGAGCGAATAAACAAACAGTCTCCATCGCTCACGATAGTCTGTGGAAAACTTGCGCTCTCCGCCGCAGCCTGTTGTCTTGTACCGATACCAGAATTGTACGTACATTGCTGAACAAAATTAAAAGATCACCTTTTCGATACCCCATAATTGTCCCCCACTGGGACTCATAAGTTGGAAATTTGACTCAAAGGTGTCGACTAACTTCCTCTGTAACGGTGTTGAAACGTAGCGCTCTGCAACACCTCCATTGGGGTCGGCGACGTCTCAAATATCAAGCTATCGACAAATGCGAGAAAAAAGGCCACAGCTCAGAATTTCATGACGTCAAATAGGCCCCAAAATCCTACGTAAGTCTTTCTAACATCGTCGTGGACGTTTCACACGGTGAGACGCTCGTCACAGTCGCTCTTACTACCATTTAACCTCTTCTTATGACGCCTCTGTGATGGAGTTCACAAACGCGACATCCAGATTGGATACCATGCGATTTTCTTGCAGGTAACTGAGGAAAACATTACCACCACACAGGCGCTCAGATTCGAAACCAAAAACCCTCAGATGCTGGCGTAAAGGATGTCAATGAAACGACCTCTTTTCCTGGGGCTTTGAGTCGTTCAGATTTCACGGTCGAAAACGTCTGTTCGCAGTACGATGAGTAACAGGAAGTCGGTCATGAAACCTTTGACGCTCCTGACAGCTTCGGACGTTTCAGCCTTTTTCTAAGGACACAGTGCGGTTCCATTCCCAGTGAATGTGATCGCTTCCCTTTGCAGCACAGCGTCACTGCAGTTTTTGCTCTGTAAACATTTCGGAACCACTAAGGACTGTTCAGAAGCATTCGACGAAATTTGAAAATGATGGAAGCAACAAAGAGTACTTTTCCAGCCTCCTCCTTTGCGCCTTCCTGTGCCGCAATCACAGTCGAGTCCAACATTAACATGTACATGAATAGACCAGGGAAGCCTCTCTCTATGAATCCCTTCAGTCCCACCCACGGCCCTATACTGAGCACGTTACAAATGTACGTTTCAAAAACGTCAACACCGGTTCGGTCTTGCGACTGCTCTAGTGTTTGAGGCTAGTGAAACGCCACCTATGGCGTTATCCAAGGAGTTGCCTTACACGCCTCTGTTCATCGGAGCTCAATTCGATTCGAAACTCACACAGTTTTTAAAACGCCAGGGAGTACGAATAGGGGTGGAGGTCCCTTTTAAACTGACTTCGTTTCGGACCGTTGCTTGACCGTGCGCCCTGTCCACCGCACGTACCTGGTAATCCCGCGGCGGTCGTATTGTTCTCCTCCACACTGGTATTGGCTTGCCTGAAATTATCTATCGAAAAATGCAAGCAGGTTCAACGTTTAAACACAACACTGTCCTATGTCTGGTATGAACATCTGTATTCAGAGACGACATGGAAACCACAGGTTGCACTGTTTGCACTCTAAATCTTAAATTTTTATCCCAGTTAACAATCTTGTAATTAACAGTCAAAAATATAATTCAGACGAGCGTACGCGTAACCGACACGACGCAGGTGACTGTTGATGATGCGGAAGCCGAATGATCGAACGGAAGCTCTTACGCTCGTCACACATACAGATATCTGGTAATAGTCCTCCTTGTCACTAATGAGGATATAACACTGTTCGTAAAGTTAATTTTTCAGTTTTCAGTTCTCACTTGTACGAGCGTGCGCGTAACCGTCGCGGCGCGGCTGATTATTGATGATGGGCAACGCGATGATCGAACTCACGTTCTCACGCTCGCTACAAATCACTGGCACTTGATTCCACTCTTTTGTGGTAAATAGTATTGCTGATTCACATTTGTTCATTCTTCGAGACCGAACACCCCGCGGATGATTGATGCTGTGCGACACGCAATGAGAGGATACGTAAATACGTTATTAACGCCACTGCTCATTTTCAATTACTTCTTGACGCACTTTCCTCTGAACCATTTCCATATGTCATCACTTTACTATAATAGAACTTGTAGCAACATCTCAACCTGAATACTAACAATGCTTCTACATGCAGACCTACACAATACACAACATAACAGTTTCGTGTCCCGTGCTCGACTCCGTACAGACGCGGCTGCCCGGAAAGATACTCCACAACTAAGCCAGTGATATGACAATACCCTTACAAGTTCTATGCCAATAAATGAGATTTCAGGCCGAAGAAGTGTCTGGAGACGCCTCGGACAGCATTCGGATACCAACCTGACCGTCGCACGCTATAGGCCCGACAACCAGGATTGACAGTCTGGGGTCCATTTCTTTTGATAATAGAACCTGTTTGGTTGTCATCCGCTGCACTTTTAAGCAAAACGGTTAGTCGATGATATTCTGCAATCCGTTTTGTTGTCCTTCATAGCAAACCATCCTGGGCTTACATTCCGGGAACATAATGCCCGTACGCACACCGCAAGAGTTTCTATTATTTGTCTTCGTGTTTGCCAAACCCTACCTCGCCCAGCAAAGTCGCCGGATGTGTCACCTACTGAGAACGTTTAGAACATTATGGACAGGGCTGTGCAAGCAGCCTGGGATTTTGATCATCTAACGCGCCAATTCGGCAGAATTTGGTACGATACAGCTCAGAAGGACATCCGCAATTCTATCAATCAATGCCAATCATTTTCCTGAATCATTTGTTTGTCTGTACATGTACACAGCATCTACGATTTCTGTTCGGTTGGGATTTCTTTAGTGTATTTGAACAACAGGTCAACCATTTCTCAGATGAAAATACGTGTATTACGCCAGAAGTTTCTTTTTGGATGTAAGAACATTGGCAATCAATCAAGAGCTTTATTCGACAGGAAATTGTAAGAGGTTGTTAATCCTATGTACTGTACCGCGCCAAACTTTTTTATACTTCACATACGAAAATCAGTGAGAGCCAAGAGCTGAGTAGAGAAGAAAAAATGTTGTTCAAAGTTTAAACATCTTATTTACAATGAGGGCAGTAAAAAAAAGGGGCAAAACGGTATGGGACCATACCGGTAAACACAGAACACCATCGACGGCTCAGGTTTTAAACTCAGCTCCTCCTGAATTAAGGTAAATATTTAGGATGTATCAGTTACAATGTTACGTTTTCCGTAGTGTAAGGTTCTTTAACCGTCAGTTTCATTTTAAAACCAAATTTCTTGGTTGCAACAAAAGAGAGTCACCGTGCAGGTTAGAACTATATGAACAGTAAATCTTGGGAATGTATCGAAAGAAAATCACAAAGGCAAGAGTCGCATTACTAAAAATAGGAAAAATGAAGAGTCAAAAGCCAAACAGAGTAGTGATGTGACTATTTAATTTCGTTAGCAACTAAGTAAGCTGGTAGGAGTGGTACACTATATGATCAAAGGTATTCGGACATCCCCAAAAACATACGTTTTTCATATCAGGTGCATTGTCCAGCCACCTACTGCCAGGTACTCCACAACAGCGACCTCAGTAGTCATTAGACATCGGAGAGAGCGGAATGGGGCGCTCCTCGGAACTCACGAACTTCGAACGTGGTCACGTGATTGGGAATCATGTATCATACGTCTGTACGCGAGATTTTCACACTCCTAAACATCCCTAGGTCCACTGTTGCCGATGTGATAGAGAAGTGGAAACATAAAGGGACACGTACAGCACAAAAGCGGACATGCCGACTTCGTCTGTTGACTAACAGAGACTGTCAACAGTTGAAGAGGCTCGTAAAGTGTAATAGGCAGGCATCTATCCAGACCATGACATAGGAATTCCAACCTGCATCAGGATTCACTGACAGTACTATGACAGTTAGGCGGGAGGAGAGAAAACTTGGATTTCATGGTCGATCGGCTGCTCATAAAAAGTGGCTCTGAGCACTATGGGACTTAACAACTGAGGTCATCAGTCTCCTAGACAGAACTACTTAAACCTAACTAACCTAAGGACATCACACACACACATGCCCGAGGCAGGATTCGAACCTGCGACCGTAGCGGTCGCGCGGTTTCAGACTGAAGGGCCTAGAACCGCTCGGGGCTGCTCATAAGCCACACATCAACCCGGTAAATGCCAAATGACGTCTCGCTTGGTGTAAGGAGTGTAAACATTGGAAGACTGAACAGTGCAAAACCTCTGTGTGGAGTGACGAATCACGGTACACAGTATGGCGATCCAATGGCAGGGTGTGGGTATGGCGAATCCCCGGTGAACGCCATCTGCCAGCGTTTGTAGAGCCAACAGTAAAATTCGGAGGCGGTGGTGTTACGGTGTGGTCGTGGTTTTCATAGAAGTTGGAGAGCAATTTGGGGATGGCGATTGCATCTTTCAACACTATCGAGCACCTGCTCATAATGCACGGCCTGTGGCGGCGAGGTTACACAACAATAACAACCCTGTAATGTACTGGCCTGCAGAGTGTCCTGACCTGAATCCAATACAACAGCTTTGGGATGTTTTGGAACGCCGAGTTCGTGCCAGGCCTCACCGACCAACACCGATACCTCGCCTCAGTCCCGTTTGAAGAATGGGCTGCCTTTCCTCAATAAACTTTCCAGCACCTGATTGAACGTATTCCTGCAAGAATGTAAGCTGACATCAAGGCTAAGGGTGAGCCGACACCATATTGAATTCCAGCATTACCGATGGAGGCGCCACGACGTTGTAAAACATTTTCTACCAGGTGTCCTGATACTTTTGATGACGTAGTGTATTTTGACTGCGAGACACTCCTTGAAAACTCTTCTGATGGATAGGCTTAGTGTTGTGTAACGCGTAACCTGCAGTGAAGGAGCAATCATATTACTGCTGTACTTCCCCAGAAAGTCCTCTCTATTTCACGCGGCAAACAGCAAAACTAATATCGTCTAATTTAAAGAAGTACCTGACGACATACAGGGCCTCGAATAATTTAGAGTAAATTAATAAGAGATCGTCTTTCTGTGTTTGTAATTAAGTAACCAGGTGCAGAAATTCCTTTAACTGAAAGTTTCTTTTTAAGGGGGACTAAGAGAATACATTACGTTCTGTTACCCGTACATACCCATTTATAGCTTTAATGATTTCACTCTGTGCTCGGTAGCTCATTAGTTCGTTCGTTGAGAGTGTTATACCACACATCTGTTCGATCTTATAATCAGAATACAGTTTGAACCAGAAGCTTTATACACAAACTGCCTGAATACTAGTAAAAGCCTGTATTCCAGTCTTTGTCAAACACCATAAATATTTTATTTCGTAAGTATGTGTAAAAATTATAAACCAAAAATTCTTACAACAACAAAATAATACACAGAAACTGTTGTCAACTCATGTCCTCCCATGCCCCAACCAATCTCCATATGCAAATACAACAAGTAAATATGTATGAAAATTACGAGTCATTTCTGAGAATGAAGAAGCAACGAAAAATCATTTTTGCCTCACCTCCTTCTTTCTGCAAAGTTCAACAGTCACATTTTCTTTGTAAAAATTCCTCAGAATGAGGTTATAAATTATGTGTGCTTTGGAAGTCAGATGTGGAAGCCGGAGAGATCTGGAGAGGTTGAATAAGAGTCTGTAACCGTTCTGCTCACCAACCTGTCGTAATTTAAAGTTGTGTCCCCAGCGCAGAAGACAGCTCGACGGTCGTGGGATCTTCTTCGCCGGGGACTGCTATGCTGTCTTCTCGAACCTGTGATTGTGCGTTTTATGCTACGGCACTTGCTCAGCTAGTCTTGATATCCACAGACATCTGCAGTACTGACAATGATGGTGGGCGACACTTCTCATTAATGTATCCTGTTTGGTTATTACTTAAATATTCACACATTTTATACTGTCTTTTACTGACTTTTCTGACAGCTTCCGATAAAGACATGTCCGTCCCTCCAGAACAAACGAAACAGAGTTACGTCTCCGTCCCTCCAGAACGCCCAAGATAGACTGACCAGCGCAGCCGAAGTGCTTCGTCTCCCAGCGCGCCAAAGCGACACGAAGGTGTCCGAAGCACTTCGGTTGCAATATCGTTACTCTCATATTTCTCAAAACCAGTGACATTAAATAAACAAAAAAGACAGACTCGTTCGGTAACCATGAGAGACTGTCATACTAAAAACTAGGTTAAATACAATGAAAAATATAAAAATAATTACTAAGAGAATATAGGCGTTTTGGCGCCTAGCACCCGAATGTGCTGACCACTGAGAAGCAGATTTAGTACAATTGGATACAATACTGGCGGTCACAGCCAGGAATATGACAGGCTCAAGATTTATAATTCTACTACTCGACTAAAATTCGACTGGGACTTCATACATACCAAATCGATCTGCTGGTTCGATGATGATGACAACATTCTTTTAATTATTTTACAGGTCACCCCGTTTCTAAACTCTTAAGAGTGTTAGCACTTCAAAATTACACTGTATTTAACCGCCATTTAATAAGACGTGCGCATGGAAATATAGTTAATATAGATAGAGATTCTTAGAACTATACTTATTTTCGTAGTTCGCTCTTTTCTAACCACCTACACCCACTCTCGGAATACTAGGAATGTCAGAGCACCGTTAATTACTATCTCACTGCTACTTGCTTCCCATCCGCGACCCAACACGTGCTACGGAAGACGCAGATGTACATTTCTGTTATAGACAAAACATCTTGCGTTTTCCATTTTTGACTGAAATTACTTCACGCTTTTGAAGATAATGTTGACTTCCACCTTTCACCTCTTTTCCAGCCGTGCCCTACACTGAAAGGAAGTAACGGAGTCTTACCGTTACGGTATATTTTTTTACGGTTGGTAAGGTATCTATGAACGAAGTTGAAATTACTGTCCGCGTTCTGAAGTTCCCATCCCTTCCTGGAGAAAATATTAGGGTAGCATTTCAGTTTGGGAAACTTAATATGATGCCCAAAAATAAATCTGCCTGATCACTGATTCTATAACCAGTGCGTGTACGAGTTCTAATCTATTGTATAAACCATTCGAAAATTTGAAGCTGACCAACGCACAGTGCAACGAAGGATTTGAGTGAAACAAAGATATCTGGTGTCCAGTGTACCGCCCATAGCTCGGTCTTCTGAAATGTGGCGCCAGGTCCGCTGGATAATGATGGGAAAAAGAGTTCCGCTGTGGCCATTACAGAACAGCCCTGGTATTCACCTCAAGCGATTTAGGGGAAATGTGGAATTCCTAGAAAAGGACCATTTTGCATGTTTTGTAATGAAAACATACACTCCTGGAAATTGAAATAAGAACACCGTGAATTCATTGTCCCATAAAGGGGAAACTTTATTGACACATTCCTGGGGTCAGATACATCACATGATCACACTGACAGAACCACAGGCACATGGACACAGGCAACAGAGCATGCACAATGTCGGCACTAGTACAGTGTATATCCACCTTTCGCAGCAATGCAGGCTGCTATTCTCCCATGGAGACGATCGTAGAGATGTTGGATGTAGTCCTGTGGAACGGCTTGCCATGCCATTTCCACCTGGCGCCACAGTTGCACCAGCGTTCGTGCTGGACGTGCAGACCGCGTGAGACGACGCTTCATCCAGTCCCAAACATGCTCAATGGGGGACGGATCCGGAGATCTTGCTGGCCAGGGTAGTAGACTAACACCTACTAGAGCACATTGGGTGGCACGGGATACATGCGGATGTGCATTGTCCTGTTGGAACAGCAAGTTTCCTTGCCGGTCTAGGAATGGTAGAACGATGGGTTCGATGACGGTTTGGATGTACCGTGCACTATTCAGTGTCCCCTCGACGATAACCAGAGGTGTACGGCCAGTGTAGGAGATCGCTCCCCGCACCATGATGCCGGGTGTTGGCCCTGTGTGCCTCGGTCGTATTCAGTCCTGATTGTGGCGCTCACCTGCACGGCGCCAAACACGCATACGACCATAATTGGAACCAAAGCAGAAGCGACTCTCATCGCTGAAGACGACACGTCTCCATTCGTCCCTCCATTCACGCCTGTCGCGACACCACTGGAGGCGGGCTGCACGATGTTGGGGCGTGAGCGGAAGACGGCCTAACGGTGTGCGGAACCGTAGCCCAGCTTCATGGAGACGGTTGCGAATGGTCCTCGCCGATACCCCAGGAGCAACAGTGTCTCTAATTTGCTGGGAAGTTGCGGTGCGGTCCCCTACGGCACTGCGTAGGATCCTAAGGTCTTGGCGTGCATCCGTGCGTCGCTGCGGTCCGGTCCCAGGTCGACGGGCCCGTGCACCTTCCGCCGACCACTGGCGACAACATCGATGTACTGTGGAGACCTCACGCCCCACGTGTTGAGCAGTTCGGCGGTACGTCCACCCGGCCTCCCGCATGTCCACTATACGCCCTCGCTTGAAGTCCGTCAACTGCACATACGGTTCACGTCCACGCTGTCGCGGCATGCTACCAGTGTTAAAGACTGCGATGGAGCTCCGTATGCTACGTCAAACTGGCTGACACTGACGGCGGCGGTGCACAAATGCTGCGCAGCTAGCGCCATTCGACGGCCAACACCGCGGTTCCTGGTGTGTCCGCTGTGCCGTGCGTGTGATCATTGCTTGTACAGCCCTCTCGCAGTGTCCGGAGCAAGTATGGTGGGTCTGACACACTGGTGTCAATGTGTTCTTTTTTCCATTTCCAGGAGTGTATGTAGGAAATAACGACGATAAGTAAATGGTGGAAGAGGTAGGACTGGTTTTGAAGATGCAATAGTCATCATCATCATCATCATCAATATCATTTATTGCATTTACGGGCCTTTAAGGCCTACAGCAAAAAAAAACAGGGGGTACAAACCACAACATAAAAAATATAACAAACTGTTCATTGTAAAAATTTGCAAAGGAGCACATTACAAAAAGAAAAAAAGCAACAGTGAGTCACAGTCTCAGTACGGGAGACATTTATTGCACATGGCGGCCATCGCTGTCGTTCCCAGCCTCGTCTTCTTCCGCCGTCGGCTCCACTTTCAGTATTGCCAGTACCCGATCCTTCCATTGCGTCCGCGGTCGCCCCTTTCCCAGCAGGTTGGCAAAAAAGAACACGGCTAGGGTGGGATTCACAGGCGCGAAAGGTGTTGCCAAGCTACTGTAGCCTTTTCGGCTCCAATATTCGGCCGATGTGTGGCTTTCCATATCGTTGGTAAAGGTCTTCTTTTATCCTCCGTTCCCATTTACCTGCAATAGTAAGATTCAAAATGGAAATAATCCTAAGCGGATCACATATCCAGATAAAGTTACCAAAATTGTGGCAGTTAATTGGTTTCTCTTATCCTCTGAGATAAGAAACGTTTTAGCGGCGATATACTAAGAATTATGTAAATGAAATCAGGAAATTGGACTGTAATGCTGGAGAACATGATTTCCACGATTTTATTTAGCATCGTATGAAAAACCAGTTAATGAAGGCGTAGAAGCTACATCAGTAATGTTCATGAAAATTTTTTATCTATTAATTACGTAATACTACACATATCCAGCAGAAAGTGAAACTAATGCATTTTTGTCGTTGGAAACCTTCCTCCGCTGCCGAAGTCACTAACGCACCGATGCGCAGTGGCGTTCGGCTCGGTGGAAGGTCGGTTCGAATCTTGGGTCACTGCCAGTCTCTGGTCGGCAAGAGAGGAGAGGTGGAGAAGTAAAGTTTCTGATCACCAGTCCTTACCCCAACGCCCTAGATTAAACTCCAAACTTCTCCGCAGTGTCTCTTGAACTGATAGCATGTGACATTGCTGATGGTGATCCGTCTCGCCCGTCCCGTTGGTGCTTTTCAGAAGGAGTAGGCCCTGTGCCAGCACTGGGTTTCGCCCTCTCCCTTCCCTTCATCCATAACAATACAAGCAGTCACCGGAACCATGCACACCACACAGATACACACTCGATACTTCGTAAACCGTCGACGGAAACGTGTGCCGTGCGGGATTAGCCGAGCGGTCTCAGGCGCTACAGCCATGGACTGTGTGGCTGGTCCCGGTGGAGGTTCGAGTCCTCCCTCGGGCATGGGTGTGTGTGTTTGACCTTAGGATAATTTACGTTAAGTAGCCTGTAAGACTAGGGACTTTTGTCATTAGCAGTTAAGTCCCATAAGATTTCACACACATTTGGAAGAGAACGCCAAACCAACACCACTAGGACCTTGCCAAAAGCGGCGGTGTAAGATTCCTGCATCAGTTCCTGTAATTCAACATCCCCTTACCGATGTCGTTTTATGCAACCCGCCAGTGTTATATCTTGCCTTCAAAAACTACGTGCGAGTTTTTCACGTTCTCTCGCTCGCTAACGCAAACTGATAATTCTACAGAAATAAACATCAGGACGTTTTTGTAGTAAATTTAATGTAGTTAAATTTTGCACTAGGATACGTTTTCGTTGGATCCCACAGGTTTCGAATTATTCAAGAAAAAATGAAGTTAAATCGACCTTCAAAATTACCTCCATCCCACCTTTATCTCTCACCAGTCAGAATCTGAAGTATGTTGTTCGTGGCACGCCCTCCTACCTCAGCACAAACACGCCCGTGTATAAGTGCTATTCCCAATAGTCGACATTTTTCTAACTCTGGTGATTGGCCTATTACGCCACCAACATGGTCGGCTATTTTGTTAATATTTATAATTGCGTAGGCTTCCGCGGCCAGAGTCATTATGATTATGTTTGGTTGGAGAGAGAGGGGGTGGGGGGGGCGCTCAACTACGTGGATATCAGCGCCCGTACAAATTCCAAACCTTTGCTCAGCCCAGTCTCGCCACTTTCACGCATGAGGGTGAAATGATGAGAACAACACAAACACCCAGTGATCTCGAGGCAGATGAAAATACCTGACCCCAATGGGAATTCAACCAGGGACCCTGTGCTCGGGAGGCGAGAACGCGACCACGAGACCACGAGCTGCGGACAGGGCCAGAGTCAGTCGACATAAAAGTTTTCTGAAGGCCGCTGCAACCCTGGCCGAAACGTTGGTTTCTCCAGCAGCGGTAGTTTTATAAATTATGAAGCGGTTCGTTAATACTATTCATCTACACGTGTCCGTGAGGATAACGAAAGAAAGACGAGTTTTGTAAACGGTTCGATAAAACAAATTACTTTGACAGTTCGACCCAAACTTATGCCTTACACATATAGTGGTTTCGCAGTCAAGAGGCCTAACGAGTGCACTGATGTAACTTTTTATTTTGTGTTGTTAACATTCACAAACGCCAGTTTTACAATTTGTAGATACTCGACTATGCCGGTGGCAAATAAGGCCTGTCAATGAAGACTAAGAAAGGTCGAATTCGAGAAACAATTCGTGCAGTCGGAAATATTTGTACAGTGATACTAACGAGTATCATCGAGAACATACTAGAAATCCTTACCGGTGGGGGCCGAGTGTGGTGTGGGTGCGCTTGAAGGTCACTTTTGTGCGTATTTCTCGGAAATTACGGCCTATAGCGAAAATGGTACCCAGTACATGTTTCAATTTCATAAAATTTCCCACGAAGAGGTCCCATTAATTTTTTCCATACGACTAACAGTTTTGCGACTAGCGAGCGAGTGAATATGAAAATATAGCACGTGGCTTATGAAGGCCAGGTGTAACATTGCGTAATGGATAAAACTACAGTGGGAGGGGCAGCAGAATCACCTGATATAGCGATCGTCTTCCTAATCGATGAGAAGCAGACTGCTTTAAAGGCTGTTTTAGCGTTGAATTTAATTTCAGTTTCAACATGACGCATTATAATTCGCTAAAGAATTTTATTCTAATTGGTACTGGAGGCAGAAGCCTTAGCACTTTATTATTTCATGCTCTCTGCGTATTTACAATACGTTGTACATGCGAAACGAAGCTGTTCATTTAGTCGCGTCAGTCTGGAACCCCGTGACCGCTACGGTCGCAGGTTCGAATCACGCCTCGGGCATCGATGTGTATGATGTCCTTAGGTTAGTTAGGTTTAAGTAGTTCTACGTTCTAGGGGACTGATGACCACAGACGTTGAGTCCCATAGTGCTCAGAGCCATTTGAACCATTTGAAGCTGTTTGGATGTCAATATTGTATATTTTACACACACCCTGTTTGCCCGGAATTACGTGATTTTCATCTGTTTACATTATACAAAGGCTAGAGTTATGATGCAAATGTTCCCTAAAAGTGCTTAAATTATAAATTATAGCAGAAGATAAAAGAAGATATTCTCCGTGGCGTGCACCTGTCTTAAATGACTTTAAATGTACAAAGTGCCACTCCTCGTTATGGAGCTCGTCCGTCTCCTAGTTTTTGCGTCCACACAACTGGCGGAAATTGCACGGTAGAAGAAGCGCCGGTCGGGCACGAGCAGCCTCTAAATTGAGGGCTCCTAAGTGGGCGAACGCGCAGCAGTCCGGAATTGGGTCCCGCGTTTTTGCTGCGTGGCGCTGCATTATTCACAGCGGGGGACAGATCTGTCTGGGCGACCGCCGGTTCTCCACAGCGATACATAAATACATCACTGGCCGCAGCAGACAGATGGCTGCCACATACAAACAACGCCAGGGAAGCCAGAAAACACGTGCAGCTGTGGAATCGTAACAGGGCCACCGACATTCTGTCTCATACATCGTGAAAGTCAGTACGGTAACAAACATTTTCCGACCCTGGCCATACGTGGCGCATTGGTAATGTCTATGTAGTCCAGTAATTTAAAACAAAGTCTAAGTATTGAGTTTTTTTCCGTTTGTATAGTTCAGATTGCTTTCGCCAGGTTAAATGTTTTTGAACTGCTTTTGGAAATTCATTATCCTGCTCCTTTTAATATCCGTAGCTCGTGGTCGTCCGGTAGCGTTCTCGCTTCCCACGCCCGGGTTCCCGGGTTCGATTCCCGGCGGGGTCAGGGATTTTCTCTGCCTCGTAATGACTGGGTCTTGTGTGATGTCCTTAGGTTAGTTAGGTTTAAGTAGTTCTAAGTTCTAGGGGACTGATGACCATAGATGTTAAGTCCCATAGTGCTCAGAGCCATTTGAACCAAGCCATTTGCTCCATTAATGTGACCATCTGTCAATGGTCCAAATAACAACCTTTTGTAGTGCGAACCTGCAGGAAGACGCTTGATGATGTTCTGTGAGATACCGACAGGGATGTCGAGCTATGCCAGTTCGAGGGCCGTGACCAGCTGCACTAGGTTTCTCGACTGAGAATCCATGGTGCCTACACATCGCGATTTGGTTTTAATTCGGGGTGTTTGGTGGCGACGGGAGTAAGGTAAAGTCATCCTGGTACTCTTACAACCATGCACGTACGTTGTGAGCTGTGTGACACATTGCAGTGTCTTGCTGGTAGATGCCTTCGCGCCGAGGAAAAATCAGCTGCGTGTGGAGGTGGACGTAGTCCCAAGGATAGATGCCTACTTGCGTTGATCCACTGTGCTTTTCAGAATAACGAGTTCGCCCAGAGAATGCCACGAAAACATTCTCAGGCAGCATCCCTCCTACGATTGTTGCAGGGTGTTTGCTTTCAGAGGTTTACCACCATACGTGCAAACGTCCACCTGCTCGATGGAGTATAAAACGTTATTCATCTGAAAAGGTGACCTGTCGTGACTCAGTGGGCGTCCAGATGCAGTACTGGAGTGCAAATTCCAGCCTTGGTCGCTGATGAACGGCAGTAAGCATGGGTGCATCAACCAGACACCTGCTACGGAGGCCCATATGCAGCAACCTTCGCTTAACAGTCTTTGAGGAGACACTGTTGGTAACCTCTTAGTTCATCTCATAGACTTAGTAAATAAAAACTAGCCTGTACAGTGGCGCTAGTGTCGACTCTCTACATTGAACGTGATAGAAGCTGCCATTTGCAGGGAAACAGTGCGTAAACATGTTTCGTTCGTGTGCTGTTTTTAATTGTAACAGTAAGAATGGAAGCAAAGACGAAGAGGGAAACAATGTTACAATTCACAAGTCAGTCATTTCTGGTTGTTTGTTCCTTTCTATTACTTGCATATAGTATTTTCATGGAGAAATAATACATCATGAGCGTTTGTTTTTGTTTTGGTTTTCCCTTAGAAATAATTTTCTAAATGGGAGATAGATTGTTGCTACTCGGGGAGAGAACTTCCATCCGATAGCAAATCATTTACTGTGGTCTCTTAATTTTGAATAGAATTGTTACATGGAAAATTAAGTAAATAGACGTCCACTGAAGGACAATGCTATAACGACAGTATTTGGATTTCCAATCTTTTGAAAGGTATAGTATTTGCAAAACCAATCAATGCAAATGCTAAATGTAGGTGACAGTAGGTTGTTCTATAGCCTAATCTGGTGTCTATATTTACACCTTATATTGTATCTAATAAACTTTCTGCTACAAAAATTGCAAGCTACATAGGGAAAAAATTGCAGTGTTAGATTACAGACAAAGCTGCTTTGTTGCATGTCAAGTACTTATATTGTACACTCCTGGAAATTGAAATAAGAACACCGTGAATTCATTGTCCCAGGAAGGGGAAACTTTATTGACACATTCCTGGGGTCAGATACATCACATGATCACACTGACAGAAACACAGGCACATAGACACAGGCAACAGTGCATGCACAATGTCGGCACTAGTACAGTGTATATCCACCTTTCGCAGCAATGCAGGCTGCTATTCTCCCATGGAGACGATCTTAGAGATGCTGGATGTAGTCCTGTGGAACGGCTTGCTATGCCATTTCCACCTGGCGCCACAGTTGGACCAGCGTTCGTGCTGGACGTGCAGACCGCGTGAGACGACGCTTCATCCATTCCCAAACATGCTCAATGGGGGACAGATCCGGAGATCTTGCTGGCCAGGGTAGTTGACTTACACCTTCTAGAGCACGTTGGGTGGCACGGGATACATGCGGACGTGCATTGTTCTGTTGGAAAAGCAAGTTACCTTGCCGGTCTAGGAATGGTAGAACGATGGGTTTGATGAGGGTTTGGATGTACCGTGCACTATTCAGTGTCCCCTCGACGATCACCAGAGGTGTACGGCCAGTGTAGGAGATCGCTCCCCACACCATGATGCCGGGTGTTGGCCCTGTGTGCCTCGTTCGTATGCAGTCCTGATTGTGGCGCTCACCTGCACGGCGCCAAACACGCATACGACCATCATTGGCACCAAGGCAGAAGACGACACGTCTCCATTCGTCCCTCCATTCACGCCTGTCGCGACACCACTGGAGGCGGGCTGCACAATGCTGGGGCGTGAGCGGAAAACGGCCTAACGGTGTGCGCGACCGTAGCCCAGCTTCATGGAGACGGTTGCGAATGGTCCTCGCCGATACCCCAGGAGCAACAGTGTCCCTAATTTGCTGGGAAGTGGCGGTGCGGTCCCCTACGGCACTGAGTAGGATCCTACGGTCTTGGCGTGCATCCGTGCGTCGCTGCGGTCCGGTCCCAGGTCGACGGGCCCGTGCACCTTCTGCCGACCACTGGCGACAACATCGATGTACTGTGGAGACCTCACGCCCCACGTGTTGAGCAATTCGGTGGTACGTCCATCCGCCATTCGACGGCCAACACCGCGGTTCCTGGTGTGTCTGCTGTGCCGTGCGTGTGATCACTGCTTGTACAGCCCTCTCGCAGTGTCCGGAGCAAGTATGGTGGGTCTGACACACCGGTGTCAATGTGTTCTTTTTTCCATTTCCAGGAGTGTATTTGCATATAAATTACTAAAAATACTAACAGAGTTAATGTACTAAGTTGAACTGAATGAAGAACTAGGCACATCGTAGGGTATTTAGATTTTTAATCAAATACATATTAAGTATGAATCAGAGGTAGGTTGAATAATTGCATTTAGATACTTAACATGTGTTGTCAGGTGGTGATTACACTTGGTAAATAGTGAAATATTTCATTAAATGTTGCAAACTCAACCACTTTCAGAGGTTCTATCAGTGTTAAAAACTAATCTGCGAATGAAATTCCTACGGTATTTAAAGTGATATGGATTATTACAATTATTCATAACAAAATTCGAGTGTAGACAATACTGTGCTAAACAAAAGTAAGCGTGCAAAATGTACACAGTAGTCGGCAAAAATCAAACAGGAGCTGACAGGAAAATTGTGTCAATTTAATAATAATCGTGCTGTCTGCTAATTTAAAAGTTTCATGTAATTATCTGACGCAAATAACTCGATGTAAACTCGCTCCACCTTGTCAGGAAAATCGCCTTACATTCTTAAATTTCGCGTCTCTATGCAGACGTATTTCGGAAATTAGGAAACTTCATTCATTTAGTATACTTTTAAAATAGACTCGTATACTCAGTATTTTTTTAAACAAACATGTGTTTCATTTGCGCTTCAATTTCCTCTTGCTGCGTCTCATATACTTCAAGTCACAACCCCAGTACTAGGATTCATCCCTGCAAATGGCGGCGATCAGCTGCTTCAATTGGGGGACAGTTGCCTCGCTTCTGCGCTATGGCGTGGTAGGGGCTTGGTTCATCTGCGCAGTCAGCGGCTCGACAGCTGCCCCTTCTACTCGCCCATACTCATCTCCACATCCGCTGTACACCCCTGCCGTCTGTGGACCGTGGCAAACCACACTTGCCTCCTCGGCGATTTCAGGTAGCGCCATTGCACCATGAGCGGCGGCACGCGAACTGTTTACAAACCAAGCAGTTGGCGGAATACTTCCACTATTTGCTCGAAAGCCAATGATCATGCCCTCTTGAACGTTAGATGACTTTCTCTGTTTCGCCAGAGATTGCACCTCTATCCATACAAAATTCAAACACGGCAACCCCTCAGCGCCGCTACCATTGCTGCACGAGAGACATTCGCTAACGATATAGTGCACAGGATTGATGACGGCGATATGCATGTGGGCAGCATTTGGTTTATTGACGAAGCTTATTTTTACTTGGACGGCTTCGTCAATAAACAGAACTGGCGCATATGGGGAACCGAAAAGCCCTATGTTGCAGTCCCATCGTCCCTGCATCCTCAAAAAGTACTGGTCTGGGCCGCCATTTCTTCCAAAGGATTCATTGGCCCATTTTTCAGATCCGAAACGATTACTGCATCACACTATCTGGACATTCTTCGTGAATTTGTGGCGGTACAAAGTGCCTTAGACGACACTGCGAACACCTCGTGGTTTATGCAAGATGGTGACCGGCCACATCGCACGGCTGACGTCTTTAATTTCCTGATTGAATATTTCGATGATCGTGTGATTGCTTTGAGCTATCCGAAACATACAGGAGGCGGCGTGGATTGGCCTCCCTATTCGCCAGACATGAACCCCTGTGATTTCTTTCTGTGGGGACACTTGGAAGACCAGGTGTACCGCCAGAATCCAGAAACAATTGAACAGCTGAAGCAGTACATCTCATCTGCATGTGAAGCCATTCCGCCAGACACGTTGTCCAAGGTTTCGAGTAATTTCATTCAGAGACTACCCCATATTATTGCTACGCATGGTGGATATGTGGAAAATATCGTACAATAGAGTTTCCCAGACCGCAGCGCCATCTGTTGTTGACAATTCTAACTACCTAATTTCGAAAGTTTGTCTGCCTGAAAATGTACTGTTGTCCCAAGCATATTGCAACAAACGGCGTATTTCTATCGCTGCTCGTTTAGTTTGTATTGCCGTTTCAAATATACCGGTCATTTTTTAAACATCCTGTAAGTCTATTGCCGCCCGCCCGGTTGTCCGTGCGGTCTAACGCACGGATTTCCGGGCGGGAAGGAGCGCCTAGTCTCCGGCACGAATCCGCCCGGCGGATTTGTGTCGAGGTCCGGTGAACCGGCCAGTCTGTGGATAGTTTTTAAGCGGTTTTCCATCTGCCTCGGCGAATGCGGACTGGTTCCCCTTATTCCGCCTCAGTTACATTACGTCGGTGATTGCTGAGAAAACACGTTCTCCACGTACGCGTACACCACCATTACCACGCAAACATAGGGGCTAAACTCGTCTGGTGTGAGACCTTCCCTGGTGGGGTCCACCCGGGGCCGAACCGCACAATAACCCTGGGTTATTGTGGGGCGATTTGAGGGGTGAAGTGTACTGCGGTAGTCGTCGTGGGGTTGTGGATCACTGTGGCTGCAGCGGGGACGAAGCCTCTCCGTCGTTTCTAGGTCCCCGGTTAACACACAATACAAGTCTATTGCAAACCATATGAGAAGATCTCTGTTGGGAGACACTGTTCGTCTTGACGAGATAAGTTGTTCAAACGGCTCTGAGTACTATGGGACTTAACATGTGACGTCGTCACTCCCCTAGACCTTAGAACCACTTAATCCTAACTAACCTTAGGACATCACACACATCCATGCCCGAGGCAGGATTCGAACCTGCGACCGTAGCGGTCGCGCGGTTCCAGACTGAAACGACTAGAACCGCTCGGTCACACCCGCAGTCTGATAGGTTGTGTAGGTCATAAACATATAATATGATGTGCCATGTTGGCCACTCAGCTCCTGCAGCGATTAAATAAACTCTTCCTTCTTTGTATTATTAGTAGAAGTTTCAGAAATACCACTTAGGTAAAAGGACACATGTCTGAGATGTTTTTCTACGTCCAATCATATACCCAGAAACACTGTTTCCAATTTTTTTCTGTTATGGCACCCACCATACAAGAAAGATAATAATCAAACTACTGAAAAGCCTTTGGAAGCCTGTAGGACACGTAGCTGTGGTCCTTTACATACTGCTCTGAATCCTTACAGTTTTCTGATTCAAGCTGTTAAACAACAGTTTTTAATATTTTGAGAGGTTGTAGTGCTCACCACAACAAGAAAAACAAATCGAATAAACACGCACTGAAAACGTTAATGCCGGTTGTTACTGCGGCAGTGCACTTGCTCGGCATCACACGTGGCTGGCGCCTTTCCAGCTGCGGCCTGCTCTTTGCACGCGGCGTGATTTCGGCGCACACGCAGCCTGCGATAGTCTGCTCACCATCAGCGCTCCCGTCTACTGTTTAATTACTCGCAGACAGAACGGGAAGGCGTAAGCTGCCGTTAAGAATGGCTGCGCCACTTGCTTCACAAACATCTCTACCTCCGCCGCTTGTGTTTCCATTAATCAGGCTGCACACGTGCACGGGGTACTTGCATCGCCTTCCTCCAAATGTTTGCCGCACAGTAAATTCCCGAGATGTCTTTCTCTAGTCTCATTGTTTACATCTTTGTTTCTTGTACCCGAGCTAGGTACTTTCAACTTGTTATTCACACACTAGGACAAAAGTACGACTTCCACGAAGGTGTTATAAGAATGGGACTAAAATGGTCAATGTGAAGCACATGGACATTCAATGATTACAATTTCAGAGAAACTCAATTATTTATTCAAGAGAAACTGCTTCAGAAATTGAATAAGTGAATAACTCGTTTGTCGATCTCTGGCCCTCATGCAAGCAATTATTCGGCTTGGCAGAGATTGACAGAATTGCTGAATGTCCTGCTGAGGGGTATCGTGCCAAATTCTGTGCCATTGGCACATTACATCGTGAAGATCCTGAGATAATTAGAGGGCTCCGCCTACAGTGCTTCAAATGTTTTCAGTTGGAAAGAGATCCGCCGACGTCGCTGGCCAAGGTAGGGTTCGGCAAGCACGAAGTCACGAAATCAAGCAGTAGAAACTCTTTCCGAGTGCGACAGGTGATTATCTTGCTGACATGTAAAGCCATGATGGCTTGCCATGAGGACAGGGTGTGTAAAATATCAACGCACCGCTGTGCAGTAATTTTGCCGTAGAGGACAACTAAACGGGTCTTGCTATGAAAAGAGATCACACCCCAAACCATCACTTCTAGTTGTCGACCAGTTTGGGGGCGAAAGTCAGACTGGTATCCCACCACCTTGCGGGACCTCTCCAACCACATCCTGCGCCTGGAATCTAATTGAATAGAGTAGAATTGTCTTCACTGATTAGTCCCGCTTCGAACTGAGCCCCGATGACCATCAAAGATGAAAGCTGTGTTGGTTGACTTTCGTCGCGTATACTACGTACGATTTCCGATCTAATAGTTCATCGTTTGCTATACATCGCGCACATTCTATATGTTTACCGATGTCATTCGATTCCACTGATTTTGTAAAAACAGCGTTTCATTCTGCTTCTTATTTTGACTTTGGTTTAGCAATAATCTGAGCTTACATCACTTCTGAATATGACGGTTTGAACTGTTTAAACAGGTAAAGTGCACCAAATTAAGGATTTCTTGTGCAGTTGACAACTGACTTTTTGTTCAAATGGCTCTGAGCACTATGGGACTTAACATCTGAGGTCATCAGTGCCCGAGAACTTAGAACTACTTAAACCTAACGAACCTAAGGACATCACACACATCCATGCCCGAGGCAGGATTCGAGCCTGCGACCGTAGCGGTAACGCGGTTCCAGACTGAAGCGCCTGGATCCGCTCGGCCACGGTGGCCGGCGACTTTTTGTGTTTGTTGAAATATTCTGTAGTTTATGAATTATAGTTATGAGCAAAACCATTCTCACATAGATTTGTTGAAGGCGCCTAACGTTTTCTTCACAAGTGAATGGGTAATACACTTTGGTGCTTCGCGCTCGACAGCGTAAACGTGTCTGCTTTTAGCCTCAACTCCTTTCATTCATACACTTACGTAACGCCATCCAAAGAGTCACACACTCCAGATATTCTTCACGGGTTTGCAGCTGGATCATTTCGTCCTCCAGACACAATATTTCGGCGGACCAGCTGGCCGCCATCCTCAGGTGAGTTAATGCTGGTGCACTGCCTCGCCGGAACTGAGTTCCAGCCACAACGACGGAAACCTTTATACACCACAAACCGTTCACCGCGCATGCGCGAGAAGATAGCGCCTCCTGGCGGTAAGAAGACACGCAGCGCGCCGGTGGAGAAAGACGGCGGAAACGATAAATCGCATCAGGAAGGATCCAAAGATCGAAAAGAAGAACGTTTTTGTTTAATGTCCGACAACATCGGATTCCATATTTTGCTTAGAGGAAAACCTCTATCCCTGTTAATAATATTGCTTGCTAATCTGATTTCAATAGATTCTTTAAGAATACATTCCCAATAGCGAGAAGCAGGAGAGATCAATTGTGTCCTGTCGTACATCATTCTGTGTCCCTCGTTAAGGCAATGTTCCGCCACTGCAGATTTCTCGGGCTGGAGCAACCGAGTGTGCCGACGATGTTCCACACACCGGTCCTTAATCGTTCGAATAGTCTGACCAATGTACTTCTTTCCACAGTGACACGGGATTTCATATACACCGGGTTTCCTCAAACCCAAATTATCCTTAACTGAGCCGAGAAGGGCTCTAGTCTTGGCCACCGGCGTAAAAACACTTTTAATATCATATCTCCTTAGAATTCTTGAAATTTTAGATGATATACTTCCCGCAAAGGGTAAATAAGCAACAGCTACAAAAGTATCCTCTATAGGCTCGCGTGACGGACCAAACTGAAGAGCACGGCATATTTGTTGTTCCGTATATCCATTCTGTTTGAAAACAGTTTTCAAATGGTCAAGTTCTTCTTTCAAATGTTCCTCGTCAGAAATGGCATAAGCTCTTTTTACCAAAGTCCGCAAAACTCCACTACGTTGGTGTGGTGGATGACAGCTGGTCGCATGAAGATAACGGTCAGTATGAGTAGGCTTCCGATACACACTGTGTCCGAAAGTCCCATCGTCCTTTCTTTCAACCAAAATATCAAGAAATGGAAGTTTGCCATCACTTTCAATTTCCATGGTAAACTGAATGCTCGGATGTAGAGAATTAAAGTGATCCAAAAAACGATTCAAGGCATCAATTCCATGCGGCCAAACCATAAAAATGTCATCAACGTATCTGAAAAAACACTTAGGTTTAAGAAACGAAGTTTTGAGTGCCATGTCCTCAAAGTCTTCCATAAAAAGGTTAGCGACTATGGGGGAGAGGGGACTCCCCATAGCCACTCCGTCAGTTTGCTCAAAATATACATCATTAAAAAGGAAATACGTCGAAGTCAACACATGACGACATAACTTGGTGGTTTCTTCATCTAATTTCTCACTGATTAGTGACAGGGACTCTTCAAGAGGAACCCGAGTAAAAAGAGAAATAACATCAAAGCTGACAAGCAAGTCAGAAGGACCAGAGTATAATGATTTTAATCGTCGAATGAAGTCAGACGAATTAGATATGTGATGTTCACATTTTCCCACATATGGCCTGAGGACCGAAGCTAAATATTTGGCCAAATTATAGGTAGGGGCGCCCAAGTTGCTGACAATGGGACGCAGAGGAATACCACTCTTATGTATTTTGGGTAAACCATACAATCTCGGAGGAACCGCCGCACCAGGATGAAGTTTCTTGATGACATCACTAGGTAAAGAGCTCTTCTTTAAAAGTGAGAGAGTCTTTCGTTTTATACAATCCGTGGGATCATTTTTGATTTTCCGATAGGCCGATTCCTGTAGCAAAAGATCCATTTTGGCAACATAATCCTCACGTGCGAGAATAACCGTGGCATTGCCTTTATCAGCCGGAAGAATGATTAGATCCCGATTTTCTCTCAGAGACCGAATAGCAGCCCTTTCACAAGATGGAATATTATTCCTAGGAGGTGGAGTTCGACGAAGTTTATAGGCAACCTCCTGCCTGATCTCTTCTGCCCTGTCCTCAGGAAGGCGGGCCACAGCTTGTTCTACAGCACAAATAAAATCCGTAATAGGAGTCCTCTTGGGAGTAGGTGCGAAATTTAACCTGGAGGACGAAATGATCCGGCTGCAAACCCGTGAAGAATATCAGCAGTTATTACGCCGGGAAAGTCTACGAAATCACATCCAAAACCTCTACGGGGAGGAGATGGTGAGTCTTGTTAGAATGTTGGATAATTTTCGCAAGAAGAAAGGGAAGTTATTGAGTGCACTTGTGTTTTTATTGAGATGTCGGGACGAGGGTATTATCCCTAAATTCGCCAGAATTAATCATTATATTGACACAAAAGCGGCCAACAAAATCAAGAAGCGGGCCAGTCGTGCATTGGTACGGGAACGTATTCGCTTTACGCGTCGACGATTGGATTTTATATCCAAAAATTTATTTTATTTGCATCTGGAAATATCTTCGAGACTGTCTGCCACATCGTGGGAATGGGTGGATAGCGCTTCATGGGCTTTTTCGGACTCGGTGCAGAAAATTGCTGCTGGTAAACAGTCATCTAAGTTCCAACGTCTCTCTGTTTCTCCTATTATGTCTGGTGACGACACCCGTCAACGGGTGGTTATTAATCTTACGACTCAGGAATTTGATGATGCTACATTATCTGTTTTGAAAAAAGGGTTAAATTTCGCACCTACTCCCAAGAGGACTCCTATTACGGATTTTATTTGTGCTGTAGAACAAGCTGTGGCCCGCCTTCCTGAGGACAGGGCAGAAGAGATCAGGCAGGAGGTTGCCTATAAACTTCGTCGAACTCCACCTCCTAGGAATAATATTCCATCTTGTGAAAGGGCTGCTATTCGGTCTCTGAGAGAAAATCGGGATCTAATCATTCTTCCGGCTGATAAAGGCAATGCCACGGTTATTCTCGCACGTGAGGATTATGTTGCCAAAATGGATCTTTTGCTACAGGAATCGGCCTATCGGAAAATCAAAAATGATCCCACGGATTGTATAAAACGAAAGACTCTCTCACTTTTAAAGAAGAGCTCTTTACCTAGTGATGTCATCAAGAAACTTCATCCTGGTGCGGCGGTTCCTCCGAGATTGTATGGTTTACCCAAAATACATAAGAGTGGTATTCCTCTGCGTCCCATTGTCAGCAACTTGGGCGCCCCTACCTATAATTTGGCCAAATATTTAGCTTCGGTCCTCAGGCCATACGTGGGAAAATGTGAACATCACATATCTAATTCGTCTGACTTCATTCGACGATTAAAATCATTATACTCTGGTCCTTCTGACTTGCTTGTCAGCTTTGATGTTATTTCTCTTTTTACTCGGGTTCCTCTTGAAGAGTCCCTGTCACTAATCAGTGAGAAATTAGATGAAGAAACCACCAAGTTATGTCGTCATGTGTTGACTTCGACGTATTTCCTTTTTAATGATGTATATTTTGAGCAAACTGACGGAGTGGCTATGGGGAGTCCCCTCTCCCCCATAGTCGCTAACCTTTTTCTGGAAGACTTTGAGGACATGGCACTCAAAACTTCGTTTCTTAAACCTAAGTGTTTTTTCAGATACGTTGATGACATTTTTATGGTTTGGCCGCATGGAATTGATGCCTTGAATCGTTTTTTGGATCACTTTAATTGTCTACATCCGAGCATTCAGTTTACCATGGAAATTGAAAGTGATGGCAAACTTCCATTTCTTGATATTTTGGTTGAAAGAAAGGACGATGGGACTTTCGGACACAGTGTGTATCGGAAGCCTACTCATACTGACCGTTATCTTCATGCGACCAGCTGTCATCCACCACACCAACGTAGTGGAGTTTTGCGGACTTTGGTAAAAAGAGCTTATGCCATTTCTGACGAGGAACATTTGAAGGAAGAACTTGACCATTTGAAAACTGTTTTCAAACAGAATGGATATACGGAACAACAAATATGCCGTGCTCTTCAGTTTGGTCCGTCACGCGAGCCTATAGAGGATACTTTTGTAGCTGTTGCTTATTTACCCTTTGCGGGAAGTATATCATCTAAAATTTCAAGAATTCTAAGGAGATATGATATTAAAAGTGTTTTTACGCCGGTGGCCAAGACTAGAGCCCTTCTCGGCTCAGTTAAGGATAATTTGGGTTTGAGGAAACCCGGTGTATATGAAATCCCGTGTCACTGTGGAAAGGAGTACATTGGTCAGACTATTCGAACGATTAAGGACCGGTGTGTGGAACATCATCGGCACACTCGGTTGCTCCAGCCCGAGAAATCTGCAGTGGCGGAACATTGCCTTAACGAGGGACACAGAATGATGTACGACAGGACACAATTGATCTCTCCTGCTTCTCGCTATTGGGAATGTATTCTTAAAGAATCTATTGAAATCAGATTAGCAAGCAATATTATTAACAGGGATAGAGGTTTTCCTCTAAGCAAAATATGGAATCCGATGTTGTCGGACATTAAACAAAAACGTTCTTCTTTTCGATCTTTGGATCCTTCCTGATGCGATTTATCGTTTCCGCCGTCTTTCTCCACCGGCGCGCTGCGTGTCTTCTTACCGCCAGGAGGCGCTATCTTCTCGCGCATGCGCGGTGAACGGTTTGTGGTGTATAAAGGTTTCCGTCGTTGTGGCTGGAACTCAGTTCCGGCGAGGCAGTGCACCAGCATTTACTCACCTGAGGATGGCGGCCAGCTGGTCCGCCGAAATATTGTGTCTGGAGGACGAAATGACCCGGCTGCAAACCCGTGAAGAATATCAGGAGTTATTACGCCGGGAAAGTCTACGAAATCACATCCAAAACCTCTACGGGGAGGAGATGGTGAGTCTTGTTAGAAAGTTGGATAATTTTCGCAAGAAGAAAGGGAAGTTATTGAGTGCACTTGTGTTTTTATTGAGATGTCGGGACGAGGGTATTATCCCTAAATTCGCCAGAATTAATCATTATATTGACACAAAAGCGGCCAACAAAATCAAGAAGCGGGCCAGTCGTGCATTGGTACGGGAACGTATTCGCTTTACGCGTCGACGATTGGATTTTATATCCAAAGATTTATTTTATTTGCATCTGGAAATATCTTCGAGACTGTCTGCCACATCGTGGGAATGGGTGGATAGCGCTTCATGGGCTTTTTCGGACTCGGTGCAGAAAATTGCTGCTGGTAAACAGTCATCTAAGTTCCAACGTCTCTCTGTTTCTCCTATTATGTCTGGTGACGACACCCGTCAACGGGTGGTTATTAATCTTACGACTCAGGAATTTGATGATGCTACATTATCTGTTTTGAAAAAAGGGTTAAATTTCGCACCTACTCCCAAGAGGACTCCTATTACGGATTTTATTTGTGCTGTAGAACAAGCTGTGGCCCGCCTTCCTGAGGACAGGGCAGAAGAGATCAGGCAGGAGGTTGCCTATAAACTTCGTCGAACTCCACCTCCTAGGAATAATATTCCATCTTGTGAAAGGGCTGCTATTCGGTCTCTGAGAGAAAATTGGGATCTAATCATTCTTCCGGCTGATAAAGGCAATGCCACGGTTATTCTCGCACGTGAGGATTATGTTGCCAAAATGGATCTTTTGCTACAGGAATCGGCCTATCGGAAAATCAAAAATGATCCCACGGATTGTATAAAACGAAAGACTCTCTCACTTTTAAAGAAGAGCTCTTTACCTAGTGATGTCATCAAGAAACTTCATCCTGGTGCGGCGGTTCCTCCGAGATTGTATGGTTTACCCAAAATACATAAGAGTGGTATTCCTCTGCGTCCCATTGTCAGCAACTTGGGCGCCCCTACCTATAATTTGGCCAAATATTTAGCTTCGGTCCTCAGGCCATACGTGGGAAAATGTGAACATCACATATCTAATTCGTCTGACTTCATTCGACGATTAAAATCATTATACTCTGGTCCTTCTGACTTGCTTGTCAGCTTTGATGTTATTTCTCTTTTTACTCGGGTTCCTCTTGAAGAGTCCCTGTCACTAATCAGTGAGAAATTAGATGAAGAAACCACCAAGTTATGTCGTCATGTGTTGACTTCGACGTATTTCCTTTTTAATGATGTATATTTTGAGCAAACTGACGGAGTGGCTATGGGGAGTCCCCTCTCCCCCATAGTCGCTAACCTTTTTCTGGAAGACTTTGAGGACATGGCACTCAAAACTTCGTTTCTTAAACCTAAGTGTTTTTTCAGATACGTTGATGACATTTTTATGGTTTGGCCGCATGGAATTGATGCCTTGAATCGTTTTTTGGATCACTTTAATTGTCTACATCCGAGCATTCAGTTTACCATGGAAATTGAAAGTGATGGCAAACTTCCATTTCTTGATATTTTGGTTGAAAGAAAGGACGATGGGACTTTCGGACACAGTGTGTATCGGAAGCCTACTCATACTGACCGTTATCTTCATGCGACCAGCTGTCATCCACCACACCAACGTAGTGGAGTTTTGCGGACTTTGGTAAAAAGAGCTTATGCCATTTCTGACGAGGAACATTTGAAAGAAGAACTTGACCATTTGAAAACTGTTTTCAAACAGAATGGATATACGGAACAACAAATATGCCGTGCTCTTCAGTTTGGTCCGTCACGCGAGCCTATAGAGGATACTTTTGTAGCTGTTGCTTATTTACCCTTTGCGGGAAGTATATCATCTAAAATTTCAAGAATTCTAAGGAGATATGATATTAAAAGTGTTTTTACGCCGGTGGCCAAGACTAGAGCTCTTCTCGGCTCAGTTAAGGATAATTTGGGTTTGAGGAAACCCGGTGTATATGAAATCCCGTGTCACTGTGGAAAGAAGTACATTGGTCAGACTATTCGAACGATTAAGGACCGGTGTGTGGAACATCATCGGCACACTCGGTTGCTCCAGCCCGAGAAATCTGCAGTGGCGGAACATTGCCTTAACGAGGGACACAGAATGATGTACGACAGGACACAATTGATCTCTCCTGCTTCTCGCTATTGGGAATGTATTCTTAAAGAATCTATTGAAATCAGATTAGCAAGCAATATTATTAACAGGGATAGAGGTTTTCCTCTAAGCAAAATATGGAATCCGATGTTGTCGGACATTAAACAAAAACGTTCTTCTTTTCGATCTTTGGATCCTTCCTGATGCGATTTATCGTTTCCGCCGTCTTTCTCCACCGGCGCGCTGCGTGTCTTCTTACCGCCAGGAGGCGCTATCTTCTCGCGCATGCGCGGTGAACGGTTTGTGGTGTATAAAGGTTTCCGTCGTTGTGGCTGGAACTCAGTTCCGGCGAGGCAGTGCACCAGCATTAACTCACCTGAGGATGGCGGCCAGCTGGTCCGCCGAAATATTGTGTCTGGAGGACGAAATGATCCGGCTGCAAACCCGTGAAGAATATCAGCAGTTATTACGCCGGGAAAGTCTACGAAATCACAGTCACACACTCCAGTTTTACGTTTATCGTGAACATCTGCTTGCTCTACAATGCAATTTTCCTTTTCAATGCATGCAGTTGTTTTACAGGTTCCAATGTCTTACTGTGGGCAGTGCACAGTCAAGTCCACTTAAAATGCGAGGTCTGCAATCCATTCTGGATGTTCTAATTCTCATTCCTACGATCCTTTTTCCTTCATAAATTCAACAATAGCAGCTTTAAATCAAAAACTCGTTTCAGGAATGGTCCTTGACTTAACCAACGTACTTTTCAACAATATGAATATGAAGTCTCCATACTCCCCATTCAGTTTCATAGAAAACTGTTGCACATGACAATGGAATAATTCTTATACCAAAATTTTCTTCACGTGCTCTATGCTCACATACTTATGCACAAAGTGCTTTTTGATTCCCTTCTAGCAATCGTTGTAATTTGTTCGTCTTCCATTTTCAACTAAATCATTAAATTCCTTCTGCGTGGTAACACCATTTCGCAGCAGACTGGCAGTACACGTCGATTATGCTACTGCATAATAGATCTACATCTAAATCTACATCTACATGATTACTCTGCAATTCACATTTAAGTGCTTGGCAGAGGGTTCATCGAACCACAATAATAATATCTCTCTACCATTCCACTCCCTAACTACGCGCGGGCAAAACGAACTCCTAAACCTTTCTGTTCGAGCTTTGATTTCTCTTATTTTATTTTGATGATCATTCCTACCTATGTAGGTTGGGCTCAACAATATTGAAAATTTTCCTACCTCTCTTCTGTCACTAACATTAACTCTGAAAGCTTGTGGCAACAGATCGCTAGGCTGTCTGTTTTTGTGCAAACAGTCAGTGGACCTGTGAACTCCCTTCATACCATGAGCAAACAGCGAACACCACGAAAGTCAAAATAAGGACACCACGATTCTGCCAAAGTGAAGAGAATCATGTCGACCGACAACAGCTACACTGTAGCACTAAATGAAATGTCGCGAAGTCCCCGGTACTACCGATAAGTACCGAAAAAAGTCGAGACAGACCAAGCCTTTTGCCACATGCCGCCCACACTTCCGGCACACGTGTGACTTGGTGCGTTTTCTGGCCGTCTGTTAAGAACCCTTTTTCTCAGAAACAGGTAAAGGTATCACGCTTGAATATATGTCAAATTCTAGTTGTCTATGGTCCTTTGTGCGACGTGAAAAATTTTGAGCTTCGAAATCAATTCATTCAAAAGATATGGCAATTTCCATCATGTATTCTGATTCGATGTGAACTCACTCATCAAAACCCGTAGATGAACTGTCTTTCTACATCACATGTGAACAAAAACCTCAGAGTGCAAATCCTACTCGTCCTTGCCCAGTTTTTTTTTTTTCATTTAAGAACTCGTTTATAGGTTTTGTTCTGTGAAGTACTTAATTCTTGTGATGGTGCGCCTGTTGATAAAGCTTACTCTTCGAAAGGCGTTCTTTTTATGTGTCAGATATAAGTGCATTAGCATTATAAGTATAAAAGTGCTGAAACATTTTCTTATATGTTATTTTATCACTGTCTGATTTTATGAACTGTGCTGCCGTTAATGATAGTTAGAGAATGACGCAACCATGCAAAATAGTTGTGTTCACTTACATACGTTCCCGCCGGCCGCGGTGGTCTCGGGGTTCTAGGCGCGCAGTCCGGAACCGTGCGACTGCTACGGTAGCAGGTTCGAATCCTGCCTCGGCATGGATGTGTGTGATGTCCTTAGGTTAGTTAGGTTTAAGTAGTTCTAACTTCTAGGGGACTGATGACCACAGCAGTTGAGTCCCATAGTGCTCAGAGCAATTTGAACCATTTTTACAAACGTTCCAGTAGATGGCGATGTGATTTATTATGGTCCACGTGGTTTTCTAGCTCGATGTGTAGGTTCTTGAATTCCGCACAGCACACATAGTGTAAACAAATTCATAATATTCTTAGAATGGGTGTTGAGCATCACACGTGGTGTAAACTTGATGTTTTTCGTACAGTGCAGAGATTATCATTAAGCCATGAGCTTTTTGTGTACAATGCAAAGATTATTGCCAAGCCATGAGTAACATACACCCCAATATGAAATTCACTGTTGGGCATCAGACAGAAGAAGGTATCATTTTTTTTATCTTAGAATAAAAAAGGTGAATGAAAATCATGTCTTTGAAATTCATAGAAAACCATTATAGATGTCACCATAGTTAATTCTTCATGCTACCCTCTACAACACAAAATAACATACTTCAGATCCATGTTAAACTATGTAAATAAAATCCCCCCCCCCCCCCCCACTTCATCTGCCAAAGAGAAAGAAATCTATTCTATCAACACTGTAGCTAAGAATAATGGCTGCAAGCCACAAATAATTGACTACTTGTGCAATAACATTAAAAATAGTAAATCACCTGCAACAGAAAAGTAGCCATTTGTGTGCATTCCCTTCCTAGACACAGTTTTATATGAAATAGCCAAACTTTTCCGAAGGACAGGAGTTCAAATAAGTTTCTGCACCTTTAACACTGTGCAACATAACATCATTCACAGCACGAAAACCCCCAGCCTAGATCTAGAAAAATCAGGAATAAAAAAAATTGTTTGTGATAATTGCCCCAGATTTTATCTTGGACTGATCGGCAGGAGCTTCAGTATAACATATCGAGAATTCATGAATGACTTTAGACAGAAAAATTTAAATAAATCGGCAATAGTCACTCATATGAATCAATATGGACACTCTGTTTCCAACATTAATGACAACTAAACAAAGGCAAGAAGATGGACCTCTTAGAGGAACTAAAAATTAATTTTCACATCCTCAGCTTACCACAAATGTATTCTAAATAAGCAGCTGGAGCTAGCCAATAAATCTCTATGAGTTTTTATATCTCTGCCTTGTAAAACTGTTTGTTTTTTATTAAACTGATCTCAATTATTTAGATAGTTTCATGGAAAAATCTGTTTGTGTGCAGGTCCACAATGCCCATGGATACAAATCTGGTACTGTCTGATACGTGCACATGACTTACATCATAAATAAATGATTGGGGATTTCTGAGAGAGAAGTTTTCTTCAAAAGCATAAAAGTGGAACAGAAATCTTTGAGCTTTTTAGAGACGTCATATGCAGGACTGTTCCTTGAGTTGACCATCAGACATAATGTGAACTGAGGTTTATGTATCTTTGGCTCAGATCTTAGTTTAGTAAGTATAGATTTCATTATTATGCTGTGTTCAACATCAACATCTGGTAAAAGGTAGTTGGAATATTAATTAATTTTCTAAGCATTTAGACGTGGCGTCTGTCTGCTGTTCTTTCGTGTTGTTTTGAAGGAAGAATTGTAAGGTTTTGTTGATATTATCTTTTTCATACATAACTACTGCAGTGTTACTTTTATCTACATTAACAGCAAGGGCTATGTTATCTGTAAGTTTTTTTATCACGCTAGCGAGTATTTTTGAATCTGTTTTCCTAGAATTGTTTGTTGATTGTAGACGTATTGCAAAATTTGTTTGTCTTTTGAGCTTACAGTATTTTGTTCACTTGGACCTTGTTTGGCAATTTCACATAAAATTTTTGTGTGAACAAGTAATTCTTTGATGTTTTTGTCATTACGTTTTGGTAAAATGATAATCTGAGACAATTATTAAGTAAACCAAGTTGAGATTCATTGTATAAAATGCTCATATAGTTTACTATTCTACTATAAAAATCCAATTCTGAGGTGTTAATGGTGTCAGCAAGATAATGTGCTAATTTTGAAGCAGGTGAATTTTCTTTTTCTTGGTGTTCTGTAAGATGTGCGTGAAGTCTGTAGGATGCATCTGACTACTGAGTTCAAAATGCTGTTTGTATATTTGGCTGTTTAGTATGACTTTTTACTTGTGGAGGGATCTGATTTCAATTTTTGAACCGCATTATTTCGCACTTACGTTTGGCAGTCTGAGAAGATTTACTGTGGGTGTTAATGATAACCTTACTGTAGTTAGGTATTAGATTAAAAGCGTAAGAGGTCTTGTCAAACATTATACCTTGTACTATTTTCATAATGTTCATTTTGTAGTTTTTAAGTGTATAAACAGTTCAGAATGCCTGGCTTGTCAATTACAGTGTCATTTTCTCCATGTTGGATCACGTGAACTCCATGGCCATTAATGATAGTTAGTGAATGGCACAAACAGCTACAAATACTTTTTAAATGTTTTATCATAGTACAGGTTTCGGGCTACCATGCCCATGTTCATATAGCTAATACTTTTCGTTACGCAGGTGTTTTGGTCATCAGCATGTCGTCTGCTACACACAGCTCAAGAATAATTGAGTATTTTGTACTACTTTATAAGTTGTCTCATTAATAATAATACACTAATGTCCTTGCATTTTTATGTATGATGCAAAACAGTTGTGTTCGCTTAGGGGAGCCGGAGGTGCCTATTCTGCCCATGTTAAAATCAGTAAGTTTGAGGAACATTTATGAATAAACTACCAAATAGAAAAATTTGATTTTTTTTACATATAGAGTGGTTTAGTATTGCAGTTATGACAGAGGGATTTTGGAGTATCTTTTCTAGTTTCCTTCCAATTATTTTTTTTATTAATGACCCAATTTTTTACAAATAATTGCTTTATAATTAAACTGAAATGAAACTACTGAACATATAGCCAGATGGCTGTGTTAGAATGTAAGTTTGACCACTAGGAGTGCTGTATAAAAATTTCATCTCTCTAGCTTGAGTGGATTTTGAGCAAATGTTCCTTATATTCGAAAAATTCTAATTTACTGGAAATGGCTATCAAAGTTTCTCAATACATTCCTGCACTATAGGATTATCAGGGTCTTCTTCTTCATCTTCCAAAATCTTCATCTTCTGTCTTCTTTTCTGGCCTGTTGTTCCATCATACTTCATATGCCTTTCTCTTCTTCTGCTGCTCTTATCCTTTCTCTGTCAATATTTCTTCGTGCTCGTACAGTGTTCACCCCAGCTGTAAATCCTAATGCCTTCAGAACTTCTCACTTCACACTGTTCCCTTGGTTGTAGGTTGCTATTGCATCATAAATGCCAAAGTGCTGTGTTTTTATGCTTACAAACACCCTTTTAGGAATCACTTTCCAAATCAGATTGTTTACGCTCTCATTAGGATTCTGCGTCTTTCCGTGTAGACATTCGTGTAACAATTCTGGCTGCGCTAAGTCATGAAAAATTTGTTTTATTGCATTTATCACAGCTGCTGGCAACCCATGTTTCTGATCATAGTCCTTTTTTGCATTATATTTGCACCAGGAATCTTTTGGGCACAGGCTGCGTTGAGGGTATTCATTTGAAGAGGCAGTATGCAGGAACAATGCCCACACTGCTTTTCGCAACTTGGTATTAGTGTTAATTTTCTTTTCCCTACGTTCTTCCTCTTCTTATATACACGGTTACTAAAACGTGGCATCGTAACCAGAACAACGCTTTACACAAGAAGTATAATACTACCAACAACAGGCGCAACACTGAACTAGTTCGAAACGGTAAACAGCAAAGAGACGATGTTCCGCGCCCTTAGCGCTTCATTTGTCACAGAAAACAATGTATCCAATCCTTGAACACTCGCTGTATGCGTAACATAAGGCGCTGTATGCGTAACAGGCCGAGAAAATCCCAAGCAGTTCGCCAGGAAGTCACGAGAGGGTGGTAGATGCATTCAGCGGCCGCCCATTTCCTCTGCAGGCGTGGGGGAAAATGGTAACAACTCCACTTCTAGGGCGAGTACAACAATAATTGTAAGTTTACTATAAAGAGGAATGTTCCAATTAATTTTTGGTAGCAAAAAAATCGTATTTTTGTGGATTTGACCACCTCCAGCTCCCCTTAAATAGGTTCCAGTAGATGGCGATTTCTTTATTTTCTGCTGCTGGCTGGGAATGTACTGCAGGTAGCCATTATTATTAGCTACAGTTTTGATAATATAGATTTCTTTCCCTTGACAGATGAAGTGAGGGAATTTTATTTATACAATTTTACATCGATCTGAAATAAGTCGTTTTGTGACGTGCAGGGTGGCATGAAGAATATAATTACATCTGTGGTGGTTTTCTATGAATTTCAAAGACATGGTTTTAATTCAACTTTTTTATGCTAAGGTCAAGAAAATGTATACCCTCTTACGTCTGATGCTCAACAATAAATCTGATATTGGGGAGTATGCTGCTCATTACTTAGTGATAATCTTTGAATTGCACACAAAAACCTCATGGCTTGATGATAATCTTCGCACTGTAAACAAAAACATCAAGTGTATAGCACGTTTATGATGCGCAACACTCATTTTAAGAATATTATTAAGTGTGCCACAGCAATTTATTTACAATATGTGTGCTGTGTGGAATTCAAGAACATATACATCGACCTAGAAAACCACGTGAACCACGAGAAGAAAATTTCCGTCTACTAGAACTGATGTAAATGAATCAACTATTTTGCATCATATATAAAAAATGCAAGCACTTAAGCATATTTTTATTAATGAAACAACTTACAAAGTAACATTAAGTAATCAAATTTCCTGGTGCAGTGTGGAGAAGACGACGTGTCATTGATCGAAACATTTGTGTAACGAAAAATGTTAGTCATCTGAAGATGGGCATAATAGTCCGAAACCAGGTACGGCGCTAAAACAAAACATTTAAAAAATATTTGTGGCCGGTTGTATCATTCACGAACTATTCTCTTCTAACTAGCCTCTTCCTACCAGAATACTACGATATAGAAGTTACTCCAGTGTTGGCGGTGTGCTGACTAAGTAAGAGCAGAGTGTCGCCATTTCCATACGGAACGTCTTTAAAAAGTACGGCTCGCCTTGCAGAGGGCTAAACACCATCTCGCGGACAAGAGAGGTGGTAAAGTCTACAGGCGGGTAATTACAGAAGTAGCCAGACAGTTTCGCGACCTCTCCCAACACTAACGAGCGTGGCCCGCCGCCGCGCCGGAAGACATTAGCCGTCGCGGCGCCCAGAAAAAGGTTCTTCCCCGGGGTGACGTCAGCAGGCGCCGTAGGATCACGCCCGCGCTAAATGCGTCGTTAACGGCCGCCTCGTCACTGTTTGCTGTTTGCTGCAGCGGCGGCCATGCGCCCTCGCTTGGGCAAAGAGTAGAGTTCGCCGTGTCTTAACTTGGAAAAGTCAAGTACTGACGACCTGCAAGCACGTGCTGCTCGTTGAATAGGCAAAATCGCCGCTGCTCGCAGCTGAATGGATAGTAATTTGTCCGGATAACCGCTGGCCTGCTGCGCCTGCACCCCTCGCTAGGGGGCGTGATTCACGGCCGATGCTCGCCCCTGTGGACGGGACTTTCCCTCCCTTCGCGGGCACTCCAGACACTGCTACCTCTGTTCGAAAACCATTTTATTTCATTCACTCACCAGATGGGAAGGCCGTGTAATTCACCTGTCCGACATTAAAGAACAGCTTCAATTTTTTTCAGTTAAGTGGTCAATGACCTTTCATTGAAGAGGCAAGGACCCGCGTGTTCTGTGTAATGGGTTGCAATAATCACAGTTGGGTGCACTGTTCTACATGTCGAGCAAGTTATCGACCTTACTCTGTTCCACACATACACGTAGGGACTCACAACTTTGTCTAATATGTATTATCGCTATCGCACAAACGACTTTAGGGAATTTTTATTCATCCGCTTCTATCAAAGTTTGTTCGATGTTTTCTTTGGTTGTGAAGCAAATGAAGAAACTGCAGATCCGTCCCACTGAGATATGGCTGAAAATACGAGAACACTGTAATGGAAAAAGATATGAAACAGTCCATCTTGTCCATTAATACAATTAATGCAGGAGTACCATTCACGTTCCACATTCCTCCAGTAGGAGGGGACTGCATCATAGCAATCACGGTTGTGTACCTTGAAACTAATATTTCTTTTGGTTTTTGAGGCAAAAACTGAATATTTATGATTACAAGCAAATTGTAAAATATAAAGGCTTAATACATAATTTTTGTAACCGCGTGAGCTTCAAATAATTTTGAAGATCATTTTTAAAAACGCCTCAAGTTTATCGAGTGAAATAAAAAAAAAGTGAAAATCATCTACACAAACAAGGCAGAAGCTGCGCAAAACAAAAGCAAATACAATCATTTGCAGTGCCTTAGAGGTTCATTATAATTTTATTTTAAATACATAGAGACGCTTATGTAGTTATTGTTCCTGTACTCCTTAGGACATTAGAATAGGAAAAAAATTAAAATGTGGCACTTTTTGAAGTACCCTCTGCCATGCATTTCTTAGTGGCTTACAGAGTTAGATGCACACGCTGCTTTTTCGCGATGTTTCGATCAGTTATGCAACATCTTCGGATCAGTTGAAATTACTAAACAACAAGTAAGTTTTAGTTGTTGTACACTGCGCCGAGGGTTGCTCTAGAGTCGTCATACGGATGGTGAAGGACGCTAAACTCAGATGAGTAAGATCACTAATTAATCGTTTTTTCTCTAGTATAAACACGTTGCATCTTGCAAAAGTAATTTATGTTTAAAAACAATGATCGGAATTTCAGTGCGTTCATTATTACGTATTCTATGGACAGAACTGAACTCTTGGGCTCGACATCGTTTAGTTCTGGCGTTTGTACGAGATGTTTTTCTACAGGGGAGTGACTGCTACTCTACCTTTACTCTCCACGCAGTTTTCTTCGTAGCGTACGTTTCACGGGTAAGTTGACGAATACTTATTGGTGAACCTTCCCACACATAGACCATCCCAAATTCTACAGCGCAAACAATACCTTGCCGAAACCTTTACCAGCTCTTTCTTTCTTGAGTGACGCAGTTTCTCGCGCGCACCCACTTCGATAAATTTCTGTCAGTAACGAAGGCGGATGAAACGACAATGGCTCCTGTGTCCCAAAAAATAACAAGTAGCAGTAGAATTAGTACACATCATACATAGGCTGAAGTGTCCCCTACACCACACTATCGTTCAATATAGTCACCATGCATTTGCACTCCCACGTGCCACAGTTGAAAACTGCCAGCTTGGAAAAATTCAGTGTTTAGCTTCGTGACCCATGATTTTAAAGCTCTTTTAACGTAATTCATGAAGCAAGTGTGTGGAGTCGCTGTAATGAACATGAATAATGTGCTGCGTTGACATTTGGTAACGGAAAAATGAAAATTGGAGATAAACAGCGCATCGGCAGGCCAGTAATATCTGTCGTAGATGCTAATCTAGGACTTGTTGATGACGTGATTCGAGGAGACAGACGTGTTAGAGTTCACAATCCACAACAAAATCTGTATTTTTAAAAAGACGAGTAAATAAGCAAATAACTGAATTTTTCCAAAGTAATTTTGATGTCTGGGTTCAACGATGGCGCAAATGTATGCAAACGCATGGTGGTTACGTTGAACGGTAGTGTTGTGTAAAGCATGGGCTCTCGAACGTTTCCTCCGTCGTAACATTTTCAGATCTACATCTGCGAAGGCCTGCATACTCCACAAGCCACCATACGACGCGTGGCGGAGGGTACTCTGTAACACTACTAGTCATTTCCTTTCCACTCGCAGACAGAACGAGACAAGAACGGCTATCCATACGCATCCGTATTACCATTATTAGCCATTTCCTGTTCCACTCGCAGATAGAGTGAGGGGAAAAAAGACTATCTATAGCCTAAGATTCGGTGCGAGTCCTAATTTCTCGTATCGTATCTTCGTGGTCCTTACACGAAATTTATGTGGGCGGCATTAGTATCAGGGTCAAATGCTGGTTCTTTAAATTTTCTCATCAGAATTCGTTGAAAAGAACGTCGCCTTCCCTCCAACGATTCCCATTTGCGTTCCCGAAGCATCTCTGTAACATTTGTATGTAGTTGGAACCTACCGGTAACAAATCTAGCAGTCTGCCTCTGAATTGCTTCGATGTCTTCCTTTACTCTGACCTGGTGCGGATACCAAACACTCGTGCGGCACCCAAAAGTAGGTCACACAGGTGTCCTGCCAGCGGTCGTCTTTACAGATGAATCTCATTTTGCTACAATTCTCCGAATAAATCTATGTCGACCATTCGCCTTCCCTACCACAATCCTCACATTCTCATTCCAATTCATATCGCTTTGCAGCGTTACGCCCAGATATTTAAACGATGTGACCGTGTCCAGTAGGACACAACTAACTCTGTATCCGAACGTTTTGGCTTCGTTTTTCCTACTCATCCGCATTAACGTATCTACATTAAGAGACAGCTGTCACTCATTACACCAACTACAAAACTTTTATACGTCGTCTCGTATCATCCTACAGTCAATCACGTTCGACATCTTCTCGTATGCCACAGCATCATCAACAAACCCTGCCCTCCAGATCATTTTTGTATACAGAAAATAACACTTCCCTTGGGCTGTCGTGACGATACCCTTGTCTCCGATGAACACTCACCGTCGAGGAAACACTTAAGAAGTCTTCAAGCCACTCACGTATCTGGGAACCTATTCCATATGCTCGTACGTTTCTAACATTCTCTAGGACGATGTACACTTTGCAACATCCCCTGTGCGGAATTACAAACCCTAACTTATAATTTACTGGACCCTTTGCACTATCTGGTACGGTAAGCGGTAGATTTACAGGGGTGCGCGGCAGATCCTCTTTGTGACTTACCTGTGCGGTGGCAGTGTAGTCAGCCTCTGCACTTTCTCGACCTGTAATCTTACCTGCACTTACCTGCAGTGCAGCCGCTCGTATGTTATTCGAAGCCCTGAGCATTCAGGATTTAGTAAATACGTAGAACTAAGGTTTTGGAAAGGAAGTCCGGTGCTACTAAATATTGAAACAGAGCAATTATATATATCTAGACACTCGTTGGCCTCAGCATCCTTTGATAAAATTTATTACAAATGAGTTGCAAAAACGTAGTTTGCACGCTAGAATCGAGCCAGATAGCGACCAGACGGATACGTCCCTCTAAATGAGTTTGACACCACACTCTAATTCCGATTGCCTTTGGTTGTTTTGTCAATCAGGCTAATCGCAATTGTGATCGTTTTAATATCATTCACTCAGCTGCCACGCGGGCCTTTTTGTGCACCAGGCCAGGATCTTGTATTACCGGATGCCACGGATCTCATTCTTTACTTATACTTGATACCCCACATAAAAATAAGCATGATAATAACGAGTTGGTCATAATGATCATTGGCGGAAAACAAAAACAGAATTGCCACAGCTGGAGCGAGAACATCAGCTGACTTACCGTGTTCAATGACTGTCATCTTGTTGCATGCACTAAGCTTTGCGTCTATATCTCAGTTACTGACACATATTAAGATAAACATTCATTCACAGTGAAAGTAACTTCACCATCTACGCAAACGTTACTTGGTCAAGGTCTTACGCGGATTGAGCCAAAAAGCAAAGCTTAGTTGGTAATCTTGTGGGAACGCAACTGCCCGCCATCCTTACTGCTCCCCGGTCTAACTGTTAATCCTCAATAATGGCGAGCTGTGTGTTCTTCCTCCCCCAAATAAACCGCTCGTGACGTCAGCCATCATCTCTCTCTACCCTTAAAACAGACACATTTTGCCTTATGCTCTCTCTGTTGCTTTCTGCGGAAATACATTTTTGCTTTACACTGTTCTGCGAATTTTACTCTGGTCCTCTGCTCTAATTTAAAGTTTTTTCAAACGAGCTGTTTCTTTCTACCCTTCAGCAGCCTCTAGTCAGAACAGTCCACCTTCGCCATTCCCAAGGGTGTCCACCTGTGGACGCTGCGTCGTATTTCTAAGCTACCCCTGGCTTTTCTGTGTTCTTGGGCCTTCACGTTCTTGTAAGTCACCGTTCTGGCCTACCACGCCCGACTCGGCTCTTATCGTAACCCTTCGGCACGCTACCTCTGCTCTGGCCGTCCGTCTGTCTGCCATGCCACTACATTCTAATTGGCGCTCGCTTAATTAAAAAAGCTACAACTTTAGCTTCATTGCCAGTACAGCAACTGGGTTTATTTCTGAAGCCACCTCATATGCTTAGGTATCACATGAAATTCTTAAAAGTATTGCTTATCCGAAGCGTGGTCATTGTTGCACAGTACATTGCCATCCGAAGACAAACGAAGTACGTTACAGTACACTTGTTTGCCCACTGCTTGAATATTGCTCACCAGTGTGGAATCCGTACCAGATAGGGTTGATAGAAGAGACAGAGAAGATTCAACGGAGAGCAGCGCGCTTCGTTACAGGATCATTTAGTAATCGCGAAAGCGTTACGGAGATGATAGGTGGACTCCAGTGGAAGACTTTGCAGTAGAGACTCTCAGTAGCTCGGCACGGGCTTTTGTTGAAGTTTCGAGAACATACCTTCACCGAGGAGTCAAGCAGTATATTGCTTCCTCCTTTGTATATCTCGCGAAGAGACCATGAGGATGAAGTCAGAGAGATTAGAGCCCACACAGAGGCATACCGACAATCTTTCTTTCCACGAACAATACGAGACTGGAGTAGAAGGGAGAACCGATACAGGTACTCAAAGTATCCTCCGCCACACACCGTCAGGTGGCTTGCGGAGTATGGATGTAGATGTAGATGTTTCACCTCCGTTAACAGTCCTGGTACTTTGATGGACACCTTGTTGATTTTGAAATGTACTAAAATTGATGCAATATTTTAAAATGAGAGTATTTCAAATTTATGTTTTAGCTAATAACACAGAAATCATAACAAAATTTGTGAAATGTAAAGATAGTCAAAGAATCACCTTGTTATTAACAGATTTTAGATAATCACTTATTAATTCCCCGAGGAAACGAGTGTTCCGCGAAACACAATTTATGAAATTGTATTCTAGAGCACAGCTCAGGTTAATGTACTAATTCCGCTATTATACCTTCATTGTTAAGTTTCTTATAACACGGGAGGCATTACTTTTTTATCTGCTCCCGTGAAACGACGCCCGCAGCGAAACTTTTCTCTGTACACTAAATCGGCTATGAGGTCACTACACCTTGCTGCATCATACATTTAATGCGTACGTGAAGATTAAACAACCAGTCATGAAGTGTACAGAGTTGTACATTCCAACGTGGACACATCGCGGCCTTTTCTTTATCAGGTACTGCAAGATAGTAGCGGTTCACGAATGATTCTCACTCATGACCTAGTACCGCCTTATCCGCAAATAGTGAGATTAGGATCCTCTACCATCTTTTAATTTCGATCCCAATGTTTTAGACACACTGTGTACGTCATGCTTCATACAAAGTATTTTAATCATTAGAATTGTCTAATACCAAAAAATAATCTAAATTTCTTACAGCATTTCAGTGCCTACTGGAACTGCCACAATGTTGTCTCGGCATGAAAACGCAAACATATTCCATTTAACGTGTATCGCATTCAAACACTGTTTCGTTTCCGGAAGATAATCGAATAGCAACAAAAAGTGAATTCATGCACGATTGTAGATTGTAGCCTCTCACGCAAATGCCACGCAAATAGCTACACCGGATATGGCTGCAGCCGTAAATTTCAAAATACACAGAAATATATCAATACGATAAAACATCTGGTATTCTCTTTCTTTGTCACCAAGGTTCCGAAATTCACGTCAACACATTAACCTATCGAAAATGGCCAAAAGGTCACGTTTTGTCGATTACGTCGCCTGTATCAAATCGCAAATCGCCTCCTTTGTTAAGTGTGCGATTGTTCTCCGTTTATGCCTTGTGGATATGTACTAGAAAACGTATCTGAACATTGATAATCGGTTTAATTCAGAACCACAGATTTCATACGGCAGCGAGAGAACGTGACTACGGTACAGCTCTATGTGTAGGTTGCCGTTCTCTTTATATCCGGAGAGTCAGAATGTATGGAGCATAAGAGCAAGGTAGATTTGAGTGTATCATCCTGTCGACGAAGTGTTCATACGACAGGCAGCAGAAGCTATCTCGCGAGGGGAAGCATGGGAAAGGAAATCAAACGTTTCATTCTTTGAGGAAACCTTAAGCGATTAAGAGAATACCTGGAAAACCTGTATGGTCCACTACGGAGTAGGGCCCCTGCCATTACGAGTGCATGTCTATATCTTAACTGCTGCAGCACCCCACTCAGTAACGTATCGAATGACGGGAAATGTCATCTCGACAATTTCCTGACAGAACGCGTGGTTTCTGAGCCGTTTCTTCGTGGAACGTGGGAGGCGCGTGCGGTGCAGTCGTCTTGAAAGATGGCGTTTGTAGATGAAAGAAATTACAGCATTTCGAACGTAACAAAGGAAAGAATGTTAACTGAATGTCTCGTCAAAATCGGAATCATTGGATGCTGCGCACTAGCACGTTTTTTATTATTTATTTTTTTATTATTTTATTGAACCATACTGTCACAGCTTCCTACAAATTTAAAATCATATTTACAAATAAATCACAATATAAACAGTTTGCACAAAGACTGTAAAATAAATATGAACGCCAACATAGGTATAATACTTACAGCTAAGATGTCTTCACGTAAGAGTTACTGACAAAATAGAGTATAAAAACGAATTCAACAGACATTAGGAAGCATACGTCTGGAGACTAGAGTGTTTATGCAACCGCAGATGGTACACAGCATTTCATATACACATGTTACTATCTAGTATAAAATAAAAAAAAGGGGATTTAATACACGGAGATCTTCGTGACACAATAAAACTGGAGCACTTGTTGGTATAGCCATCTTCACTTTCAAAATGTGTCGCTGTAAATGATTTTTACGCGTTTCGAAGAAACTTCAGACAAACAGGAAATGGTTTACGTCTCATTCTCCTTTCTTCTGAGAGTAGCAGCAAGGTTTATCCTTGAAGCCAATCTGATCTATGTGGAAAAGAGTTGAATCATGGTAGGTACGCATACATCACAGGGTAGCTATTAACGTACTGCTCGCCTTTAATTTTCAATTTTTGTAATTACTGGCTGAATCGCAGCGGAATATTGATCTTTATGGCGGGTGAAAAGGAGCCAGGTGTCTGCCTGTCCTTCCTGTGTCAGTCTGTGTCAGTTTCCGCATTCTTAATTTGGCTCAAATGGTTCAAATGTCTCTGAGCACTGTGCGACTTAACTTCTGAGGTCATCAGTTGCCTAGAACATAGAACTAATTAAACCTAACTAACCTAAGGACATCACACACATCCATGCCCGAGGCAGGATTCGAACCTGCGACCGTAGCGGTCGCTCGGATCCAGACTGTAGCGCCTAGAACCACACGACCACTCCGGCCGGCATTCTTAACTTGAAATCAGAGTGTGGTAGACTGATGTTCGTTACAGAGTCAGCGACATTGGTCTGATTCGCCAACTAATGAACCTCGTCATCGTACTAGTAAACCAGTCCCACACGAGGTGGAACCCATTAGAACGATATTCTCACTCTTCGGTTTATTGTGAAATCATTACTGAATAATTTCCAGTAGTTTACTGTTCCAATTAAAGTTTTCGAAGGCAAAAATGAGCGTTTTGAATGTGATACTATCAACAGGTTCTGGAGCCACGTGTGACGGCATGCTATCGCTTCCGGGGCAAAAATTGAACACTATGCGGCAGATGAAAATGTGTGGAATACATCTGCTTGGTAACAAGAAATGCACATCCTTCTGCTGAAGTGTCGTCATGTCGAGACACATCAGTATACACGTGTAATAAGGGAAACCAATGCCGATTAATGTAAGCACTAGAATGTGCGTGCCGAAGCAGATTTTATAGAATTATGATAGTGGAGACCGACGTTTACAACTGATATCTGAATGGAATTCCAAATGGGGCAACGTAGTTATCTGTTTGAATCAAATGGTTCAAATGCCTCTGAGCACATCTGAGGTCATAAGTCCCCTAGAACTTAGAACTACTTAAACCTAACTAACCTAAGGATATATGCTGGAGCGAAACGACCGTTATCTTACTGACGCAAATACTAAACGTACCAAAATAATGTTGTCTCATGTCTAGTTTCTTCCTTAATTTTCTTCAATCAAATGTGATTAAAACGAATAAATAAAATAATACAAAACTTATTTATGCCCTTAAATTACGGTGAAGGTTTGTAGTTAGTCGTTCTATGGAAACATTGCAGCACTCAGGCTCTGCAATCATAATCTGGGAATATTTGTAAAGCGTGCGGTAGACAAAATTTTATTTATTAATTTATTTATTTTTCACACCGTACATTTAGAATGCTAGCATTCCATTCACATCTAAATACTATAATGAATCACTTTTTATACACATGTTAATCAGTTTTATGTATGACATGATACAAGAAACCAAAATAAGAATGGTGGGTACAAAATAGGATGTCAGTCCTCCATAATACTCGTACAAGCTCTGTGTCTGATATATAACAGTATGATATCGGCCAGATATAAATGTAATTTTCTTAAGCTGAAATTCATTTTGCAAATAAAACGTGAATGTCTTATGATTCATTTCATTTACAGTCGGGTTAGATACAAGCTTTACCTCCTGGCATTAACAATTCTTTGTTACAGTTACATAACGCTGTTAAGTACTGTGATGCACAAAACATTTTATTGTATAAACGCGCTTCTACAACGCCAAAACTGAGGTGAATCAGCAAACGGTATGAAACGGATTTCAGGCGAGATACGATGTTAGTGTATGATATAAATCTGCAAGAACTAAGTTTTATTGCACTGGGTAGTGGTATCATGCTTAGCCATTCGTAAATAATCTGTTTTACAAAATAGTACAAATTCAGCTTGTACATTCCAGAGTGTAAGAGGTTAGTAAACAGATCACAAATCTGATGTGGTATTATATGATATTCTTTTGTTACTAAAAAGTAATAGATATTCGCCTGTTAATCGTGGATTCCAATCAGAGTACCGAGATGTATATCTATGAATCTCAACCTGTTCAGACCAAACGGCCTCTTTCTAGATATACTGTACGTACGCTCAGCGAATATTCCATTTCTCGCCGCTGTTCTGTGACACTGATGCACCATGATCCATTTCGCCTGACAGTGCCGTCTCGGCTTTGCATCAGAGCAGGTGTTTGCCTCGACATGTCTTCCATCTGAATATGATTGATGGCAGCCAAGCAGAGCAGCCCCGCGCCGGAAGGTCACGTGACAGCTATAGGTTTCTTCAAATCGATATGCGTGACCTTCCTGCACAAGTTTTATGTGTACCACTGCAGTTCCTTCCTGACGCAAACCTAGGCTACAACGCAGAAAAGTCTATGTTTTGAATTTATATTCGTTAATGTGAACCATAGTGAATAAGAAATTTTAAATTTAGAAAAAATAGGTACCAGGTAAACTATTCACTACACCAGTGACTCTTAAATATGATTTAAAGAGCAGCGTCATGGAACCACCAAAAGCCTTAGTGTAGTTATTCAGACAACCAGCTTGAGGCAAAAGACGATCGGCGAGACACGGATCAGCAAATCAAATGAAAGGAAGGTCCTCTGGCGTCAAAAACGTAACGCGATTACAAATCAGTTGAAAGGAAGGTTCTCTGGCGTCAAAATCGTAATTGCATTTAATTAAGTTTTCATAAGTCATGAAGCGCAAAAAGCGACGATCCATTTGAGCGTACAGCACACTGTCTGGCCGAAGGTAGTATCATAATGGACGATTAAATCATACGTTGGTTTTCCTTTAAGCAAGTGAAGACAGTTAAGTATATGAGGTAAAGGGAAGGCTTCCTTTAACTTGTAGTCTTAATTCACGACTTGAAGACATTTGCGTGACCGAAACAGGTTGTCCGTGAAGAAATACACAGCTCAATAGCTGTTGGAGGATCTGTTATAGCCGGCCGCGGTGGTCTCGCGGTTCTAGGCGCGCAGTCCGGAATCTTGCGGACTGCTACGGTCGCAGGTTCGAATCCTGCCTCGGGCATGGATGTGTGTGATGTCCTTAGGTTAGTCAGGTTTAACTAGTTCTAAGTTCTAGGGGACTAATGACCACAGCAGTTGAGTCCCATAGTGCTCAGAGCCATTTGAACCATTTTTTGATGTGTTATATCGTTCTTTAAACATGCTGATCAACCGTAACATTATCACCACCTACTAATAGCCGGTATGTCCACCTTTGGCACGGATAACAGCGGTGACGCATGGTGGCATGGAAGCAATGAGACCTTGGTAGGTCGCTCGAGGAAGCTGCCACCACATCTGCATACACAAGTCGTCTAACTCCAGAATATTCATGGGAGAGGGCGAAGAATCACGCGTCGTTCAGTCGCATCCCACATGTGTTCGATCGGGTTCACATCTGGCGATTTGGGAGGCCGCACATCAACTGAAACTGTGTTCCTCGAACCACTCCATCACAGTCCTGCCCTTGTGACCTGGCGCATTATCTTGTTGAAACATGCCACTGCCGTCGGGAAACTTGATCATCATGAAAGTGGATTTACGTGATCTGCAACCAGTGTACTATACTCCTGCCGCGTGAGATTAGCCGAGTGGTCTTAGGCGCTATAGTCGTGGACTGTGCGGCTGTTCCCGGCGAAGGTTCGATTCCTCCCTCGGGCAGGGGTGTGTGTGTTTGTCCTTAGGATTTAGGTTAAGTAGTCTGTAAGCTTAGGGACTGATGACCTTGGCAGTTAAGTCCCATAAGATTTCACACACATTTGAACATTTTTGTTACTCCTTGGGCACCTTGGTGCCTTGCACGAGCATTCATGGATGCCCGCGTTAATATTTCCCACAGCATAATGGAGACGCCTCCAGGTTGTTTCCATTCCACAGTACAGGTGTCAAGGAACTGTTCCCTTGGAAGGCCAAGGTTTCGGAACCACCAATCAACATGATGGATTCACCAGATCATGCAACGCTCTATCACTGCGCCAGCGTCCAGTAACGATCATCACGTACCCATTTCACTACGATGTCGTAGTGATAACATTGGCATGTACATGGTTCGTCGGCTGCGGAAGCCTACTGTTAGGATTGTTCGGTACACTGTGTGTTCACACTTGTATTCTGCCCAGCATTAAAATCTTATGTCAGTTCCGCCACAGTTCGCAGCCTGGGCTGTTTTATCAGTCTGACAGCCTACGACGATAGACATCAGTAATGAAGGGTTGATGCCCAACCCCACGGCGTCTGAACGTGGCCCCACCTTGGTTTCGGCACGTGTTTAAGACCCTCACCAGAGCACTTTTCGAACTCCTGACAAGCCGTGCAGTTTCCGAAACGCTCGTGCTGAGCCTTCGGGGCATCACAGTCTGTCCTCAGTCAAATTCAGATATATCGCGCGCCTTCCCCATTCTACACAGCGACAGCACGCTCAGTGATACTACATGCACAGTACTTGTATCTGACTAGTAATCATTCCTCGCCACGTGGCGCTACTATCACCCCTGGCAGATCACTGTACGCTGAAGCCGTGCAGCCTTGTTTACAGAAACATAGAAATTCCAGTGATATTCCTATTTTTAATCAATACTACAAGTTTTAGACTCTCAAGAATACTATTTATAGGTATAAAATTAATTGAGAACCTACTGAACGCCGTTTATCGTCGATTGCAACAGCTGACAAAGGTAGACTATATTTATTACTTTATTTCGTAATGTTCTGCTCCATCATGTGAGGTAAGGCTACTCATCATGGTATGATTCTGCTAACGATTCTGAGAATAGTTATAATAAATGAAAATTCTAAAGAGTGTCCAATATCCATAGAAACAAGAAGTTTTGAGACAAGTAAATGTGTTATTAGTGATAAAATCCTAAATTATTGTGATGAATTGACAGACAGAAAAAATAACTTATCTGAAAATCTGGGTATATAGTTCTACCATTTCATTTCTGCTGGAAAAATTGCAATTCCGTGTGGCTAGTGCTTCCCGTCGGGTAGACCGTTCGCCTAATGTTAAGTCTTTCGAGTTGACTGCACGTTGGCGACTAGCGTGTCGATGAGGATGAAATGATGATGATAAGGACAACACAACACCCAGTCCCTGCGCGGACTAAATCTCCGACCCAGGCGGGAATCGAACCTGGACCGTTAGTCATGACATTCCGTCGCGCTGCTCACTCAGCTACCAGGGGCGGACATTTCTGCTGGAAGTGTACAGAAAGAATATAAGCGTCACAATAGGACACATATTCCACTATAACTATTACGTGTAGGAATATTATTTTTCTGTCAAATAATCGCTGAGAGAATGTGGCTTTTGTCTCCGACAGAGTCCAAGTTATTAACCACAGATCCCATGAGGAACCATATGTACGTGGAAATATGAGTTACAATTCCAAACCACGTGAGCAACGACCTGGAAGAAGTTCTCGAACTGATACTACGTCCTGACCGCCCTTTTCTTCACTAGGAGTATTCTATTTGAATGCACAGATTTGTCCCAAAAAATAGAACATAACAGAGTAAAACTAGAGAAAGGGGTCAGAGTTTCTAGTGCAGTGCAGGAAACGTAACTGGCTAAACTGCACTACCACTTATATATTTCCAGCACCGGATACGCTATGAATCACATAAAAAAAATGGTTCAAATGGCTCTGTGCACTATGGGTCTTAACATCGGTGGTCATCAGTCCCCTAGAACTACTTAAACCTAACTAACCTAAGGACACCACACACATCCATGCCCGAGGCAGGATTCGAACCTGCGACCGTAGCAGTCGCAAGGCTCCGGACTGCGCGCCTAGAACCGCGAGACCACCGCGGCCGGCGAATCATATCAGCGAGAGGATAACCGTAGCAGTGATCCGACATCCATATCTATATAAATATCCATACTGATATTATAAATTCGAAAGTAACTCTGTCTGTTACGCTTTCGCGTCTACAGCGCTAAACCGACTTAGATAAAATTTGATAGAGAATAGCTTGAACACTGAGGAAGAACGTAGGCTACTTTATGAAGTGTGTAATACAATATATTTATTGATTTGAATGATATAACCCCAAATATGGAACAATAATTAGTCTCTGAAAAGCTGTTTACCCATTGGTTTTTGAACTTTATCGTATATACTTGTGAAAATGCTTTTATTATTTCCTATATTCTGCATAACACGACTCGACGTAATGAATGCAATGTTAATAAAATCCTCTACGAGTTTAATCTATACCTCCGTATTAATATCAGTCACAAATCCGTCACATTTTAGCCGCTGAGCGCCTCGAGTGTACTATAATTTCTTTATTGTGTTCAGCTCTCTGTGAACAGTTCGTAGTCATGGGGTTAGCATTACTGTTTCCCGATCATGGGTTTCATTCCCACCCTGTAGATTTTTCTTCTTTCTGCTCGCGTCTGGATGTGTGCGCTGTCCTCATCGTTATTTTAACATCAGCGTCGTGTAATGCGCCGAAGTGGCGTCAAATACAAATACTTCACTAAGTTCCCGAACATCCCAACCGGGGTATCCCGGCCAATAAAGCCATACCCACATTTCATTTCATTTTAGTGACGCATGGGCGTAGCAGTGGGTAACATCTAGAACACAACGCTTGTACAATCCTCTACGAGTTTAATCCTTGCAGATCCCTACTTCCATACTGATATTATAAATGCGATAATAACTGTGCCTCTTACGTTTTTACGACTAGACCAATGAAGTGATAGCCGTGAAATATGGCTTGAGTTAGGTTGATTCCAGATGAAGATGACAGGCTACTTTACAAAGTCTGTAGCACGAGATACTTATTGATTTCAAGAATATTAAATAAATTAAGGAAAAATATTTACTCTTTGAAAAAACTACTCACCCTTTCACTTTTGAACTTTAATCGCATTTGCGAAAATGCTTTTATTGGTTGGTATGTTCTTTGCAATACGGTTCAACGTAACCAATGAAGTACTTATTCAATTCTCAACGTGTTTAATGCATACTAATACCAGTATTATTAACTGCGAAAGTTATTCATTCTGTTACGTTCTCACGACTGTATCGCTGAACGGGTTCCGATGGTATTTGGTGTGAAGATAGCTTGAACGCTGAGGAAGACCATAGGCTACATTACAGAGCTGTATCTTTTTGAGTATTATTAACATTTTAAAATAAGATACACCCTAGTTGCATGAGAACGACGCTGGTGGGATGGTCGGCGACTCTTAGTTTCTGTAGATTGTTCCGTGGCAGTCCGTATGCAGTGTTATCGTGCACGTGGTTTATGATACTGACTTCCTACACCATCTGGCAAAGCTGCAGGGTTTTGGTGGAGATATAATGATAACATCGGACGGCAAGCCCTAGAACCACGTTTAAAACTATTACTATTAGCCTCGGAAACATGAATCGGACGTAGCGCTTATATCCATGTGAGCTCAAGCTGCGAAAGTTACTCCAATCAAGCAAATCTCAAAGCAACTTCATGTCCCATTACTTAAAGGAAAAATACACCCGTGGTAGAGGCAGGCGACAATTTTGATTTGGAACAACTTTTAAATATAGAAAGGTCTTGTCCGCACAATTCTTTATCAAGCGTTACGCTTAATAAAGAATTGTGCGATTTGAAGCAATGAATCAATTTCTTTAAAGTCAGCACCGCCATTAGACTATTTTTTATTTGCAGTTTTACATTTACACGATCATGATTTCGGCTTCAAAGTGCCATTATCAAGTGTTCTAATTGTTATACAGTGTCTGAGATGGTATACTGTTATATTTAAATTATACTATTAGACACATTGTCTAAGGGTCGATATTTCTGGTAAATCCTACTGCTTTGTCCTATCACTGAGTATACTGTCTTGACATGATGAATCTATGTTCCATCGTCAATTCTGTGATTGGAATGGACCTCCATCACTCACGGCATTATGATGACTACTTACAGCACTGCCACTATGGGGGCTGAAGGGGTAATGTTCTACGATGTACCACAACAAATACCGCACACCGTTTTCAGTCGAAATTGGCCGAGAAAAAAAAAGTGTCGCTTTACTTATTGGACGCTCATCGAACATCTTGCGTAAGCACCGCGAAGACAAGAGAAGAGAAATCAGGGGTCGTTCGGAAACAACCAGGCAGTCGTTTTTCGACAGAATCATTTGTGTGTGGAACAGGAAAGGGAATGAGTAGCAGTGTAACAAGAAATGTTATGCATCATCCGGTGGTTCGTGGCCTACGTGTGTAAATGTAGGTGTATTATTTATACGATCTTATCAGAATTCGATAGTACTTTTCAATATAAGGAATTCTCTCATAAAAGTACACTAAACTCTGCACGAAAAGGCCATGAGGGCCAACCGGTACCGACCGGCCGCCATGTCATCATCAGACCACTGGCGTCACTGTACGCGGATATGGAGGGTCATGTAGCCAGCACACCGCTCTCCCGGCCGTATGTCAGTTTACGGGACGAAAGCCGCTACTTCTCAGTCAAGTAGCTCCCCAGTTTGCCTCACAAGTGCTAAGCGTAGCGCGCTTGGCATGGCGCTAGGCAGACCGGATGGTCACCCATACGAGTGCTAGCCCAGCCCGACAGAGCTTAACTTCGGTGATCTGGCGGGAACCGGTGTTACCACTACGGCAAGGCCGTTGGCAACACAGTCACAAGCACGAGTAAAATAATACAAATGTCTCTAAAATAATTGTCCGTTAATGTATTTGTGAAAACACTGCAACTTTGGTAAATTTCTTTTTTAGGACATCCCAAATGCTGATTTTTGATGGTATGTCATGACTGTACTCTTCAAAAAGAGAGTACCGATACTGAGAAATATATCGTGCGAAGTAACGCACTTGATGAACTACTTGATTCGTACTGAAGGTAGAAGTTATGTATAAATCTTTCTGCGCCCGGCACCTTGGAGAGGTTTTTCCACGGGGCATTAGGTGAACGTTGGAATGATTCTTCGAAGAAGGCCGTTGCCGATTTTTTGCAATATTCTTGTTAGAAAGTATTTCTGTCTTACATATTCCGATCTATGAAACGAAACCCATAGCTCCTCTTTTTTTAAAAAAAAATAAATACGTTGGATGTTTATGCAGTGGATTAGGACGTATTTGTTAAACACACTGCTGTTAGACCGCGGTAGCACCTCCATTAGGAAGGACTGATTAACACATTTATTAATTTTCTGGCGTGCTTTGAAAACCGCTCTGTATTAACTTCACAAATCGAAACAGATGACAACGCATGAAGATCCCTTTAAAGGAAACACGACGAGCGACCCCTGCTGCAGCACCCCGGTGCCGCACGCCGTCGCAGTCAGACCCGGGTCAGCGCGCGCCCCGCGGCAGCCGCTGTGGGTCAAGTGCCTCCTGTCCTGTCCTGTCCACCAGCGAAGCACTTTCCATTTCGCTGACTCTCGACTTACGCCGCGCCGTCAGGTCTCTAATCCCGTGCAGAAAGAAAGGACAAACGTTTATCCACTTCTCTTGGAGTGCCTCTCTGAAAGCTCAAATAGAAGGAGCGTAGGCCTTGAAGTGGTGCTTCACGGTTTCTGGGTCATCCTTGCGGTCGCAGTTGTCATATACTCTTGTCCGCGCGACACGTGAGTCCTTCGCATCCAGTCAGCAGACAGACTCCAAACACGTCTCAAATAAAGTACAGTGGATGGAGAGATTACTATGTTCTACATTTTGCAAATGGAGAATAAATTTTATTCTCCTGCTACTTTTACTCCAATCAGTTCTCTTCATTTTATTATTATTACTATTCGTAATGTCAGTACTAATATACTGAAGCGTCCTCAGTGTTGGGAACTACAGGAGCTAATTAATACAATATACTTGCGGGTCTATATCATAATTAACACAATGATAAAATGTGGGAAGACGAAACGGCAATTATTTGTAAACAGGCAGCAAACAAATAAGAAAAAGAAGACAGCTGCGAGGAAAAAAAAGTATTTACTTGCCATAAAAAAGGTTAAGAGTTTACGATGTACATTTACAGCTCTGTGGAAATGACAAGGTACATAATGATTTCATCGACAGCGTTTAATTTGCCTCCGAAGGGCAAACGCAGAACATAAGTCTAATCAAACATTAATTGCCTGTAATACATAAAAGGAAGGCACTCTTTCTGAACTTAATGATCTGGGCTTATACTAAAGCCTAATATTCAGGTAAAAGATACAAATTTCTTCGAACAGTTTTAGTTTATTTGCTTGATACTCTCTACATTCTTCTTCCATAATTAAATGTTTTTACACAGCTGTCAGTCAATGTGCATCAAAAGGCTGAGACGACAGAAACGGGAACAATGTTGTGTTAATCACTGACACTGTGGAAGACACAGTAATAGATATGAAAGACAGTTCTTACCTAGAATGTAATATCAGACAGAGTATCATAGCTATTAAAACAATGTGGCCGATAAGGATTCCAACTCGAACGTGTCTTTCATGGCCAGTGAGATACCCAGACACATCACACAAGACGGCCTCACAGGTTCAACTAGAGCTACACTTACATGAGTTTATGTTTAAAGATGTATAAACAGTGGAAAATTGCCGAAATGAACAACATCAGTGACATCGAATAAAAATGGTTAAAATGGCTCTGAGCACTATGGGACTCAACTGCTGTGGTCATTAGTCCCCTAGAACTTAGAACTACTTAAACCTAACTAACCTAAGGACATCACACACATCCATGCCCGAGGCAGGATTCGAACCTGCGACCTTAGCAGTCGCACGGTTCCGGACTGCGCGCCTAGAACCGCGAGACCACCGCGGCCTGCGGACATCGAATATTTTTATTAGTTAGTGACAAGGAGAATACAATAAAGAAACAAAAATTTTTATTTACATAAACGTATTTAAATATTCAAGAGCAGTGATAGCCAAAGCAGATTGCAAAATAAATATTCGTCAGCAATACCTAAAATGACACTCTCAAGGTAGAATATTATGGTCAGTACTTAACAGACCCTTCTTTTCCTCTTTATAATCTCTTGCAGTCCCTTTGGGATGGATTTCACTTAAGATTCTGTTGTTCATACCGTAGTGTGCCATTCCTCAAACAGATCGTTCTTTGGATCAGTTTTATTGTACGTCTGATGATTCCTCTTTTTTTCGAATACATTCCGCAGGCTCTCTGTTGAATTAATGTCTGTGGATTGCAGTGGTGTCAGCATCGAGCAGGGAGTGTTTTACAACATCCGCAACCTTGCAACTAGAGCCGTAAGTTTCCAGTCATTATCTTGTGTGATAAAAGAAATCCCCAGGAAGACCCATATTATTCACACTTCCTGATAGAAGTGTTATCAGGATGTTTATGTAGACATTGGTGTCCGTAACGCCATCAATGAAACCCAAATCTCCCACACCATTTGCACTCATGCAGCTCCAGAGAACGGATGAGCCTCCTCCTTGTTTAACTGAGGCTGTTTTATTTCTCTCATCAAGAACACAATTCTTTTTTCTCATCACTCTTACTCGACCATTTGACTTAAAGGACTACAATCGACTCTCGTCAATAAATAAAACCTTCCAGAAATGAAACCCATCGGATTTATGTCCTACAGGAAATGCAACCCTTTTCCTTTTGTTTATTGTACTGATGTATGGTTCTCAACGATGTTCATACTTAGATTTATGAAGCACATTTCTTACACTCTGTGCCGAAACAGACTTTCCGGTGTGCATCTGAACTGCTGTAGCAACTTATGGAGCTCTCAGTTTAGGATTTTTCTTGACTGCTCCAAGTAGCTGTCGTAGTTCCATCTCGAATAGAACTGCAGGACGACGACTTAGTGGTTGGTTTCGTGCGTTTTGTTCTGATTAAACCTGTTTACTCACTGTACTGGCAGGTCTGCCAATGAATTCTCCGGTTTTTTGCAAATATTTTCCTTTTCGAAACAAACTGATGTAGATTTCTCTCTCTTCTTTAGGAGTTACACGTGTAAGTAGGCTGTTTAGGTGAAAATCACTGACTGCGCCGTGTGCAGTCTGTGGCTGGTTGGACTCGTTGTTGAAACATTCACTAGAGAAGTATAGAGCAGTTGAATGTGAACAGCGCGTAGCGTTGGGCAGTTGGAGGTGAGCCGCCAGCAGTGATGGATGTGGAGACAGAGATGCCAGAGTTTTGAGAGGTTGTTATAAGCGGACCTGGACGTGTGTCTCCCACAAAAAGGAAATCTGTAAAGATGGATGCTTGAATTGATATATATATGACTTTTGAACAATATTAAGGTAAATACATTGTTTGTTCTATCAAAATCTTTGATTTACTAACTATGCCTATCCGAAGATAGTGCCTTCAGTAGTTTGAATCTTTTATTTAGCTGGCAGTATTGGCGCTCGCTGTATTGCAGTAGTTTGAGCAACGAAGATTTTTGTGAAGTAAATCATTCATGAAAGCTATAGGTTATTGTTAGGTAGGGCTATTCTTTTGTGGAGATTTTTGAAAGTCAGATTGTGTTGCGCTAAAAATATTGTGTGTCAGTTTAGTGATGATCAGAATAAGTAAAGAGAAAGCTGTTTGAGTACTTTGAGTTTTGCTCAGCTGTTTGAAGTTTACCAGCACAGTCATTCATAATTTTTCTAAGGGGACGTATCACATTACTTTTTCGACCCACATTACTTAAATATCACTCAACGGCTTTGAAAACGGAGAGTATCTATCCAGTACAGTGCACGAAAAGCAACTGCGTAAGGAAAGGGAAAAGAATGTTTGTCATTGCAGCTTCGTATTTGGGATCTTGTTTACTAGACGAATACTTTTTGACACAAATTGGGGCGTGATTTTAAGTAACGTGTATTTGTTGGCATGTTCAGCAACGTATGAACCCAAGGAGTGGTTTATTTGTAAATGCAGAGATAAACCAATGTACGAAAATGTATATTGTTCGTTTCATAACTACATTTCTACGGTTACGCTTGTTATAGTCTATGCGCTAAGTCCGGGCGAAAATTTTTGTAGTCACTGCAGCCTGCATAGCTCAGTCAACATGAGCATTGCCCGCGAATCCCAATAACTCGGGTTCCAATCCAAATCTGACCCACGAGTTTAATCTGTCGCAAAATGCAAAATATCAGTTCTGGATATCAAAGGTACATTACTAAATAACCCAATATGAATAATACCGCTAATGTCAAATATGGACATGATAAGAAGGATAAAAGTTCTTGTAACATGGCGCTGCCTGAAAGTAAAAGATAGATTACATAAAATTCAGACCAGATTACATCTGAAGAGTTTGCAAATCACTGTAAAAGAAAGTTAAAAACCGACAGATAAATAGTAATCTGAAGGTAAAAAAGGAAATGGCTAGTTTCTGCTTTCTTGCCGTCTCTGAACTTGCGCTCTGTCTGTATCATCTCGTCGATCTTTCTTCCTTTTGTACAGAAATATATATTATTTTCTGGCTACTCAGTGTGTATTTATACAAACTATTGTTCACTCACTAGGGATATGATTTTTCCGTGTGAGTGACTTACACTATTATACGATTTTAAGTTAGCTCTGCAGCTCCATATCTACTTCAAATCTCTAATATGGTGAGTAGTAGCGGTTAGTTAAAAGAAGTGTACACTCTCTGGAATGCAATGTTCGGAAATAAGCACCACATGCCCAGCTCATCGGAGACGACAGTGAATCAGCATATCTCCTGTACTCGATACCTTCATCGCAGAGAAAACTAGCGATGTTGCTTTTGTCAGGAAATACTTGTAAATATGTAGATAAGTTTTAAATACACTCCTGGAAATTGAAATAAGAACACCGTGAATTCATTGTCCCAGGAAGGGGAAACTTTATTGACACATTCCTGGGGTCAGATACATCACATGATCACACTTACATAACCACAGGCACATAGACACAGGCAACAGAGCATGAACAATGTCGGCACTAGTACAGTGTATATCCACCTTTCGCAGCAATGCAGGCTGCTATTCTCCCATGGAGACGATCGTAGAGATGCTGGATGTAGTCCTGTGGAACGGCGTGCCATGCCATTTCCACCTGGCGCCTCAGTTGGACCAGCGTTCGTGCCGGACGTGCAGACCGCGTGAGACGACGCTTCATCCAGTCCCAAACATGCTCAATGGGGGACAGATCCGGAGATCTTGCTGGCCAGGGTAGTTGACTTACACCTTCTAGAGCACGTTGGGTGGCACGGGATACATGCGGACGTGCATTGTCCTGTTGGAACAGCAAGTTCCCTTGCCGATCTAGGAATGGTAGAACGATGGGTTCCATGACGGTTTGGATGTACCATGCACTATTCAGTGTCCCCTAGACGATCACCAGAGGTGTACGGCCAGTGTAGGAGATCGCTCGCCACACCATGACGCCGGGTGTTGGCCCTGTGTGCCTCGGTCGTATGCAGTCCTGATTGTGGCGCTCACCTGCACGGCGCCAAACACGCATACGACCATCATTGGCACCAAGGCAGAAGCGACTCTCATCGCTGAAGACGACACGTCTCCATTCGTCCCTCCATTCACTCCTGTTGCGACACCACTGGAGGCGGGCTGCACGATGTTGGGGCGTGAGCGGAAGACGGCCTAACGGTGTGCGGGACCGTAGCCCAGCTTCATGGAGACGGTTGCGAATGGTCCTCGCGGATACCCCAGGAGCAAAAGTGTCCCTAATTTGCTGGGAAGTGGCGGTGCGGTCCCCTACGGCACTGCGTAGGATCCTACGGTCTTGGCGTGCATCCGTGCGTCGCTGCGGTCCGGTCCCAGGTCGACGGGCACGTGCACCTTCCGCCAACCACTGGCGACAACATCGATGTACTGTGGAGACCTCACGCCCCACGTGTTGAGCAATTCTGCAGTACGTCCACCCGGCCTCCCGCATGCCCACTATACGCCCTCGCTCAAAATCCGTTAACTGCACATACGGTTCACGTCCACGCTGTCGCGGCATGCTACCAGTGTTAAAGACTGCGATGGAGCTCCGTATGCCACGGCAAACTGGCTGACACTGACGGCGGCGGTGCACAAATGCTGCGCAGCTAGCGCCATTTACGGCCAACACCGCGGTTCCTGGTGTGTCCGCTGTGCCTTGCGTGTGATCATTGCTTGTACAGCCCTCTCGCAGTGTCCGGAGCAAGTATGGTGGGTCTGACACACCGGTGTCAATGTGTTCTTTTTTCCATTTCCCGCAGTGTACTTTGAGACGTGATAGTTCTCATGGAAACAAGAAAAATAAGTGCAATAAGCATGGTACCATAAATACATAATTTTTTAGATAAGCCCAATAAACGTGAGTTCTGCCATAAACACGCGTTTGCAGGACGTGTTGAACAAGGAATCCATTGCTGACAGTGCGCTCCTCTGCCCTCCGACGTAAGTGATGATGGAACCTTTGAAGTACACCCGGTTGTTGTTTTACCTGCTGCTACCCATTGAAGTCGCGACCCAGTAGTGTCTGCACTCTGTTCATTAGCGTGGTGTAGGCCCGTTTCTTCAAGTGTCCGCATGACCAAACGTCTAGGAGATTGACGTCTTGAAAACGAGCAGGCAAACATGTGCCCCCACCCCCACCCCCGAACAATCCATTGACGCTGAAATGTGTGCCTCAGATGTTTGCGCATATCGAGACGAAAGTGCGCTGGTGCACCATCATGTATGAACCACATTTGTATTCGTTGCTGCAATGGCACAGCCTCCAGTAGAGTAGGTAATACATTAATGAGAAAGTCCAGATAATGCGTCCCAGTTAACCTTTGTGGTAGCACATATGGCTCTATAAATCTATCGCCAAATACGCCTGTCCCTACGTTCACTGAGAATCGGTATTGATTTCCCTTTTACTGAACTGCTTCGGGATTTACGTCTACCCGTACTTGCTGATTATGGAAAATCAAAACACAAGATAAGAGAATGAGACACACCTTCTGCTGATGCTAATCGTCGCACACTGGTCCCACGGATTTCTTTCACCAAATGTAGTACACGCTCCTCCATTTTAGGCTTTTAGACTGTGCGAGGCTTTCGACTGTCAGTCTGCCAAGGTGTGAGTGTACCTATGGCTCTCAAACGATCTAAAAGTCTGCCGTACAACTTATCAGAGGACACTCCGCGATGAGGATATTTTTCAGCGTAGAGGGCATGCGCTCACAGGCTACATCCATTTGCTAAACCATAGTAGAATATGAAATCCTACATTTCACTTGTCGGGTTGTAGGCATCCAAGTGGAAGAAGAGAGATAATGTAATTGTACCACACCATTTGTACGTACAAACAGCGCAATAACAGTAAACACATTAATGAATCCGTGTTTGGAAGAAGGTAAAACACCATATATGTATCCAGGGTTGACAATAAGGCAGACAAACAGGACGAAAACTAACGTAGCCTAGTCCGCCCGGCTAGCCGCTGGGTCTAACGTTCTGCTTACCGAGCGGGAAAGCGTTGCCGGTCCCTGGCACGAATCCGCCCGGTGTATTAGTGTCGATGCCCGGTGTGCCAGGCAGCTTGTAGATGGTTTTTAAGTTGGTTTTCCATCTAACTCGGCGAATGCGGGTTGGTTGCCCTCATTCTGCCTCAGTTACACTGTGTTGGCGATTCCTGCGCAAACACTGTTTCCACGCGCGCACACACACACACACCTCCATTACTCTACCACGCAAATATTTGGGGTTACTATCGTCTCGTATGAGACGTTCCCGGCAGGGGGGGGATGTCCACTGGGGGCCGAATCTCACAGTAACACTGGATTTGGTGGGAGGCGGCGATGGGGTGGGTGGACTGCTGTGGCCTGTTGTGCGGTTGTGAAGATCTGAGGGATCCGGTGGGACGAAGCCTCTCCGTCGTTTATAGGTCCCCAATTTAATACAATACATTACAATACACGTAGCCTACAACATGACTCGAACCAGAAAGCTGACTGCAGACTATCTAATTGAAGGTAAAGCACTGTGAGTAACACATCATAATACCCTGCCGACGCACTTGACGGAGTGCCAATACAACGAGTGTGCTAATATCTGCAACCAAGCGTCGCGCAGCCCTCCCTATAAAAACGTGTTTATCTAAGAATGTATGCGTTTCCGAACCCAAGTTTATTGGGCTTTTTTTTTGTTTCGATGAGTACTACCACCTCACAAAGTATTCGACATGTCTTTTTCGAACACTTCGTATATAAACCCTCAATTACGACTTCCTAACTTGACATTCTGTAAGTCCGACATGAGTTCCGTTTTAGTCTAGGACAACGAAATAAATGAACTCCTAATCAGACTGACGAGCTTCATAGAGACGGCGTCATGTGTTCATAATTCGCCCACTCTCCCCAGTAGTACAGGAGAGTTCTATTTACATGGCTTCATTTCACTCAACACTACTACTGTTAGGGTGTTCGATTACTCTGCCCAGTGCCCTGTGCATGGTTATCAAGCAGTTAACGAGTGATGCCTCCCATATTTGGTACACTGGGAACTCTTCTCCCTTATATCTTTGGACCATGCAACCGAGAGGCTAGGCACTTGCAGCTGTTGCGCCTCCAAAGCTCGTTATCGAGTTCAAATATTAACTTTGTTCTTCTGGAGTCAGCACAAGCGTGCGGCTGCCTCTTGTTCAGGAACTTCTTCTTAAACTGAATTAGTAAATTAGTTGGAATATCTCTTACATTAATTAGAATTAAAAGCCACGGCGACAATCACCTCAGTCAATATTAAAACCATAAAATAATTATAAGTGTTCATTAATGACAAATAATATTGGGATGATGGAGTTATGTGGAAGGACACAACGGTCATACAGTTTAACTCACAGAGTGAATATCCTGACATAATCGCAATGCAATACTTTACAAAACATTTGGCGACAGTTTGTTTCAAGAAGTTGGGCAGCCCGGCAAGGAAACTGATGGCACGAAGCAATGGACGCTACGAGCACTCTCAGAACTTACAAGACATACTTGAATAAAAGTGGACATCAGAAGTGACATCAAAAGGTATTTTTTGTTACAGACAACGGTTTTATGCTGATGTTCAAATATTTCTGTGTAAAATTGCTACATTTCTTAGGTGATATATCAGGGAAAACTTTACAACTCATTATCCTCAGGGGATGCAAAATACAATTAACTAGCTCACATACATGTTTCATCTGTCAAGCATTCTCTGTAATAGTGTTAGCAGTAATAGTACTAAACACCACCACTACTACTGCTGCTACTTCGAGCAGTAAGAGTAGTAGTAGTTGTAGCAACACTTGTTTGCCCTTCACTTATTTAACATGTTATAGTTAGGCATGCAAATTTATGCAGAAATACAAATCTGTACAACAAATACAATTACAGTTTCATTCTAGTGGACTCACGTATACGCATTTATCCATATATTCTATATTTGTATTTATTTTTTATTTTTCCCTCTGCAAGCTCTGCCCCAACAGTCTCGAAATCAATACAAAAACCGAGGAAACAATTCTGTAAAAAAAAAAAAAAAAAAAAAAAAAAAAAAAAAAACACTTCATTTAGAACTTCACTTACGTGTTAAACTATTCAAATCAATATTATGTCCTTATAAATGTAACCTTTATTTGTCTTCTATTAGAGTCTACTGTCGTAAACTGATAACTGGTTACTTCCAAGTAGTGAACGTCTTCAGATCACATTAGATGCAGAGCAACCAACCATTTGCAAATATTGTGGTATTGTGGACAGCTGAATCAGTCACAGACTAACTGAGCAGCTGTAAGTTACTCTACTGGATGGTATGTCAGTCTTATAAAGTTCTAATTTTAAATATGGAAATTTCAAGTTAGGGTTTATAGTGACTGTTGTTGATATCAGTTGAAACAAGAAGTTAATTTTTACCTGTCACAATTTATTTCATTTTATCTAGCTCTGCCTCAACCAAAATTGTGCTTTCCTTCTCTCACTATCTTTTGCCCACTACCTCCCAATCCTCATTCTCCCACATGTACTTTCACTCACTCACACACACACACACACACACACACACACACACATTACTAATGTAACATAACAGTAATATCAAGGGAGATATTTTAGTAGGAAGTTTAATGAACATTTTGTACTGAGATTTAGACTTGTTCAAGAAAAACGTATTTGAAGGTCACTTTAGTACGTTTCCCTTGGTTCACATGGTTCAAATGGCTCTGAGCACTATGGGACTTAACATCTGTGGTCATCAGTCCCCTAGAACTTAGAACTACTTAAACCTAACTAACCTAAGGACATCACACACATCCATGCCCGAGGCAGGATTCGAACCTGCGACCGTAGCGGTCACGCGGTTCCAGACTGAAGCGCCTAGAACCGCACGGCCACACCAGCCGGCAGTGAACCATCCTTGTTCACTTAAAAATATAAGAAGTACTAAGTTACGTAAACACGAAAGAAAGCAATCTATGACCATCGCAAACATTTACATGTCTATGGAACTGAAGACTTTCACAATGATGTGAGACATGTTCCAAAACAGTTTTCGTCTTTGCCACTGTTGGCAGTATTACTATTTTTTATGTACTTTATACTTATTAGATTCTAGACGCCATCATTGCTCACCTCAGTGATTACAAAGTGTTTTCGAGGTTTTATATGATGTAATGCGACAGAAGGAAGAAGGCTGTGCCACGTAGGTATTTTTACTCATACATTTATATTATTGTTTAAACGTGCAGTGCAAACTATAAAGCACGTGCTAAATTAATCTTTTGTTCCCGTCTTCACTAATAGACAAGACACAGGTTACCCCAGAATCATAAGCATAATACGTAGAAGACGTGTTAATTCACTTGATGATGGCGGTTACAATCTCTGATACGTATAGTGGAAACTAAATAAACTGTGGTTTGTCCTGGTCCTTGTTGTACGGTGCTGGTATGTTTATTTCCTCTTCTACGATTCGGAGACGAATGATATGACGCACGTATTGAGCGAGATTTAAAACTGTTCCATTCGTCAAAAGCAAGACAGGTAACGCTGAAGACGAATGTGCTCCCAGATTGTTTGATGTTTAGCCATGAATTCATGTTGACTTTTGATGCTTAACTAATGAACACCGGATGCTGACTCGTGTATCGATAACGACTGAACCGACAAGTCCTGTCGTCTGCTAATGTGAAATGTCTGCGATGGATGCAGAGCTTACTTTGTTTGTCGAGACGCTTCAAAAGCGTTGTTTACGAACATTGCACTCCACTTAACGGTTCCCAACTTACTGTTTGCAGTAGACACTCAAGCTATGTTTAGAGCAAAGTATGAATCAGGTTTTGCAAAAAATCGCCTCCTTTTACTCCGTAAAAACATGCAAAAAGTGCTTATTTAAGGCTGTCTTGGGATTTTGTGGGTGACGACGTTGTCTCTGAAAGCGACGACATAACATGCCTGCTGTAAAAGATCTGTAGTTAGTTATCATTTGCTGACTGATAAGTCTGTTTACCGTGATTGAGGAAAAAGGAGAAATGAATTAAGACATTCAAATTTATTCCCATACTATGTGTAAAAAGATTGTGTTTATGACAAAATGTGATTCGTCTTTACCGTAATAGAATATTTATTAATCGACACGGTCACAAAAGTTGATGTAATAAGTATTATTTTATAGCTGTACAATACACAGTGTTTACAGACGGTGCCGTGCTATTGGTAGTTATTGGAAACCAAGTACGGGAATCTGCTCATACTTTTACAGTTATTTTCATTAAGAGCTGAACTATATACAGACATAAGGACTTTTAGTAGCTCATTATAAACAGAAATGCTTGACAACACAAAAGTGAATACTATCATAATGGTTGGCGATGAGTAACCCATCCATTTACGAAAATAATTACAATAGCCCTACTTCAAGCGTTAGTTAGTGACAGTTATTTTTACAGAGCACGAAGAGAAACTAACAGGTCAACGGGTGATTAAACAGAAGCATCATAATAATAATCACTGCGCGGAAATCAGTCTTCCTTGAGAGCAGACAATAATCGTGTGGTTGAAAAAAAAAATACCCATGGCGAAGTAAGACAAAAAGATGACTGACTGAATCTGGCTGTTTTTGTACGGCCCATCGGAACTCTTGTGTTAAACGCATGTTAAAGTACCAAAGACACCCATCTTCCTTAATTATTTGCTACATTTATTATAGTCTGTGCCTTCGTCAATAGTGTATGACCTCTTTGGCTTCCTATGTCATCATGCACGATATTCCCTGATGTCTGTGTCCTGTCATTCTACCTCTTCTTATATCACTGTTTTACACATGTTCCCTTCTTGTCAGATTATGCAGATAACCCTGTTTCTTACCAATAAATTTAATTTTCAGTGTCATCTTTTATTATCACAGGTCAAACGTATCGATACACGTTTATACTCCTCTAAGGATCACACGCGAGGAAATGAAATACCTCCAGGGTACGTCTTATATGATGGTCAGACCGTGCTTTGCGATAGGCTATGTAAAGAATTGATTTCCCTATAAAATTGGACATTAAAATATAGCTTCTAATGTGTCACCGAACTACGTGGCATCGTATTCCGACTTCCCTGCTTGACTGCTGAATCCAGCCTTAAACGACACCAAGCTATGATCTCCAGTAATTAAAACTGAAGGAACAGTTTAGAGAGAACAAAGATTAAAACTCCGGGGCGGTCGTACAAATACAGGATTTCCGCACGCTTCCTGAGCCACCCAAGGTAAATTCTGGGAAGAATCCTTTGAAATGTGGTGAACACAACGCCTATAGTTGTAATTAATTTATTGACGTACACGACCAGTTACGGACTCACGGAGGGAATTACCCAGAAGAAAAATGTTTTTCATTCAGAGCAGTGAACTACATTGAATGTGGCGCTTTCGTGGTTACATGGTTGCGCTTTAACTTTCAGCCTTTACGAAAAGTCACAACGAATTTCCTTCCCAATCCTTGACTAGTGAGAGTTTGAATGCCAATTCTTAATCACGATTTTCCACCCTCGCTTTCTTCGAACCCAATGATGGGACAAATTTCCTCGCCATTTTTGTCTGAGGTGGTACTCAGCCCTTAATAATCTCATGTTCATAACTACTACAGACGATTCTCTGAAGTCTAAAATACAATGATTCCTTCCATTTTTATTTCGAAGGTGATGATTATTGAATTATAGTCAACAGGCAACACAGAATGGTTCGTTACTATCGAATAAATAACAGGGAATCACCAGGGAGGGATATCCGCCCCTGGGCAACGTCTGGACAGAAAGGGTCTGCGGTATTAATTTGCACGCTATCGATCGCGGGCGTCGTGTCCGGAGTTCCGCCTGAGAAGGCAATATCTGCGCTGTCCACTAGGCTTCGGCGGTTGCGCCCGTTCTGAGGAATTTATATTGGCTCCATTCTTGGCTACAAAGTATCGACACTGCTTGTCCCACCTCGCCCACTCCAGTACTGGAGCGTCGGGAGAAATATTACAGTTTTCCGTTTGATCAAACAGCGAGATTCCAACCGGAAAAGAATAACCAATGATCTCTTGCTGCACGCTTCCAAATATAAGCTCTCAACATATGAAGCATTATTTCGATTGTACAGTTTGGGAATAATAAATGCGACACAAAAAACGTGAAGGGCTGAGTAGGGATTCTTCCATGCTCGTAACGTTCCCTTCTATGACACCGTTGAAGCTGCTAAGCGCGTCTGACTAAAGGACGAGCCACAATTTTTAATTTTTCTTTTCACGTAAAGAGCCTGAGTTTCATGCATCGTGCTATATTCAGTATTTTAGAACAGGCTACTGTATACGAGTGTAGAGGTTTCAGAGAGTGAGCAAAGGAAATCGCATTACTGTAGCTTATACTTTCTGTCAGACGAAGTACTTGGGGTAAAAAAAAAGTGTCGAGATTTGGTACATCAAGGTACAAAAACGTGTCATTATGTTTATAACTGAGCTTAGAAATACAACTTACATATTTTTCTCTTTAATTTTCTTGTCCTCCTCCGCAAGTAGCACGTGTTTTTGTGTTTGCATAATTTTAACTTAAAGTAAAAAATTATTGCTTTCAAAATAATTTAATTTTGTTGTTGTTGTGCAGTTAGTTCAGTCTCTTTGCTTGTAAACATATGTCTTTTCTTCGTTTCATTTCCTGTAAGGAAATCCAATTTATACAGACGTTTATCTAAGTGGTTTACTTAGTAAATATTGCTATTTCACAGACAGAGCAGCCGAGAAGCTTTCTTCAAACTTTTACAACTGACAGTTCTGAGAACGAAACTCACAAATTAGAATTAATTTAAATGAATTTATTAATGTGTCTAACTTTACTTTTAGCGCTTAAAGTAAATATGGGGGCAGTTGTTATGCAAAGTACACAGACTATTTCCTCTCCAGTGTTATGGTCCGTCTGTAATGGACTCTCGTCGTTGAATAGTCCTTGTACCCTAATATGCCATCTACGAGAATTAATCCAGAATCTGAAATTAGATTTTTTGCTTTCTATCTCACTGAAACGTTTGAACGCGTCAAGAAACGGATTTACGGACTCCAAACGTGACAGCTCTTTCGTTCTCTATCACCCACATAACATAACTCAGAAGTATAAGGATTAAATATTACCTAAGTGCATCTTCGCGATACAATTTTCGTTCCCCTGCGATATGTGTACCATTCCTCATAGTAGATTAAGTCATCGTCTCCCGAAGGGCTTTATCTCATTAGCACAAAGCGAAAACAGTCGCCGGAACTTCCAGAAAGGTCAAACGTCAGTTATCAGAGGTCCCCTAATGGAATAGTGGAGAATGGCGCCGTAGACTTCGTGTTCTAAATATGAAGTGTCACGTAAGAATACCAAATGTCTATGAGTTCTAACAAATCAAAAATTACACCCTGGAAAGGGAGGAATAATTAGGATTTTGTGTCCTGTTGGCGACGACGTCATCACCACGTCGACTTGTTCATGAAATACGGTTGAAACCAGTCGTAAATAATAAATTCTGACACAGTAGCTTTTGGCTCTGAAAATGTCATTCATAAGTTGTTTCAGAGGTGTGGAGGTCCGCCTGCAAAATCTGTTTTGGTTATTTCGAACACTGGAGGAAAGAGACTTGTTCGCATTGAGAGATTGTTTCCTTTATTGGTTCCCTGGTTAACTACTATCAGTATGCCAAATTGAATTATATCTCTCTATTTGTCAATCGTCAGAGTCAATATCTGGCCTTGAAGTCATAGCACAACCATATCCTAACAGAATGGTAGACATTACAAAATAACGTAACCGCGTTTTCCGTGCTTTAAAACAGCTCTCAGTTCAGAGCTAATCCTCAATAAAAATCGATCCCTCAACGAGCCCAGTGGCACCGACTATGCATCTCAGCTCTAGAGCAGTTTACAGTGATTTAATTTCAGTTCCGTGCCTAACTGCTTGTAACACATCTAACACACATTTAGCATTGCCATTTCAGATGCCTGGGCCAAGTAGACAGTAATTCGTGCTATATGTTTGTGGATGGGTACAGTCACTCGTCTCTACGACGTTACACATGGTTCAGATCAGTGGTTGAGTTTCTGAAGGGCCTCCAGTCTCCTCGTCTCTGAGTAGGTCACCACAGTCTTCTAAGTCTGGGGGTGCCAATATTTATCGTGGCTCCCATGCTCACATGACTCCCGTCTAGGAGGCAACTAATACACTGAACGACACTATTTACATGAGGAACAGGTTCCAATCGCGGTACACACTACCACACGATGCTGTGTGTTCTCTTCCATTTTGCCTTTGATAATGAGTTCAATCTGTCACATTAATTTCACTCACATTAAACATTAATAGCTCTTTCCCACGCTGTTCCTCTGTTTTTTTTCTTTCCCTATTACGATGAGAGTCAGTTTCGCACTGTATCATATGATATAAGTCGGCCGCTGCCAGGAAATCTTGAATACGTAAGCTTATAAATGCAACATTAATTTGCCTTCTGAGCTTTCTGGAATGACACGTGTGTATACCACAGTGGAATTTTCTGTAAATTAGTTATAACAGTGGCGTGACCAGTAAGACATCATCCCTTAACATAGGTGAAACAACTCGTCAACATCAAGGCGACAGTCTCAGTCGGTGGACAACTAGGAAGCAGCATGACTGTGTAAGAATCTCCAAGAAACGTCAGCCTTTGCGAAACAGAAATGCGTTCTGCTCTATGTTTCATCCTGATAATTAAACGTGCACGTAATAACAGATAGAGTTTGAACGTTACATCGGTTCATTTTAACCATCCGTAAGAGATAGTAATCCGCATACTGCAACGTTAGAATTGGCCCCAGCTTCGCCACGTGTCGACACGCGTACATAGCTCTCGTGCAAGATCAAGTAACAAAGGAGAAGGCTTTACTTAATTTTATATTTATACTCCTACAGAATATTATTCCCCTCCTTGTAATTAACACTGTAATGTTCTTCATTCCTTAATATCAAGTTCATTTCAACGTATGTATAAATTAACTTGCACATTGGGAGAGTGAGAAGCTATCGTATTCAGATTCCTTATATACAGCAGAGCAATGTATCGAAATGCGATTGGCAATACGAGCATTATGATAGAAGTTTCACCAAAACCGTTAGAATCCGCCTAAAGTCTGAACAGTTCCTAATTCTTGAAAAAAACAGGCGGCTTTATGAAGAAAACTTCCTCCTTCTCGTTGATTGGCGTCCTGGAAGTATTGAAAACTTCTGAGGAAGAAAAAGGAAATGGCCTTCTTCCTGCTTCCCGGGAGGAAATATTCGACCGCACCTTTCTCAACAGTGGGCAGTACACCTATTTGTTGACGTCAGAAGCTTACAGAGTATCGGTCATCCGATTCATTAAACGCTAGCACACTGGAGCCTCAAGTGTCGTTACCCTTGTTCAGACATCAGCAGTTACACGTTCGCATTCGGTCCCAGGTACTTACTGGCCCCCTAGCGTATCACTACAGTTATGCTGTTTATCGCCTTGGACAGAGACGCGCAATGATACCCGCGATATAGCGCCACCGTGATAACGTGACGCTGGCAACTATTTCGGGCAGGAGAGTGGTAGCAGTCTGTTGGATGCTTCTAGCCACTTTCCACACCACCAAGAGCTTAAAAAAATCGCAGCTGCCACTTTTTGTAGATTCGACCGCTTCATACAAACGCACATGGCTGCAATGTTCTCCCTGATCTCCTTCACTTATATTGAAATTTTTCCCACAACAGTATCTACAGTGTACAGGCTAAATTCAGCTTCTATAGAAACTACAGGTCGTCCGCCACTCTGTAAGTACCAATTGATTAGTATTTTATGTACAGTGCCTGTTTCAACGTTTTTCTCGTAGTTTTATGTAGTGACTTCTCGATGCATCCGCACTTTTGGCAAGACTATTCTCGGCAACTTGAAAGTTCTTCGTTTTAATATGTGAATACCAGCTGCGCACCGCGGTGCTATCCGCGGTTAAACAGTTATCTACGAAGAAATATTAACACTGAAACTCACTATTCAATGCGTATTACCATCACAAACGTTACCTCATGGGGGTATTGAGGCGCGAAACGCTTGCCTCCCACCAACCCGAGCGACATCGGAAAATTGCCCCAAATATGGAGACGATGGGAGATGCAGACAGCAAAATGTCGCTCACAATTCAATGCTCTACAAAAAATTTCTTTTTAAAATTCAGTCTTCATCGCACCACGTATGCTACAAGAACATAAGTGACCGGATTCGGTCATATCACATGACCCTGGCGTTCTTCGAAGATGGTAGGTGGAGCACTCTTCTCAGCTGCTGTGATGCTGAGTTGACATCACAACAGCTGAGAAGAGTGCTCCACCTACCATCTTCGAAGAATGCCAGGGGTCTGATGGTGGTCATGTGATATGACCGAATCCGGTGACCTATGTTCTTGTAGCATACGTGGTGCGATCAAAACTTAAATTTTAAAAAGAATTTTTTTTTTAATTTTTCGATCGCTGTTCCAAAAATGTTTATTAAAATTGTTCAGTCGTTTGCATTAGGAAAAACCTAATTTCCACGCTAAACATGACGCATTCATTTGATACTAGACTTTCATGGATGAGATTTTAGTCACGTTACCCATGTCACAGAAAGAGCTGTCACGTTTGCCATCCAATGTGAACAGCGATGTTTTCGCTGCAAAAGGTTGTTTTGGTGTCAAATTCAGGGTGTAGGCTACCTCTATTCCAAATTTCATGCAGTTCCGTCAAGTTGCTACAGAATGAAGAAGTAACAAACATTCTAACTTTACGAAGAAAGAACATTAGCAATTTCTCGTACTGTGCAGCGTAAATTTTTCAATATTTTTAAGTGCAACAACGTCATCTGCCCTCACGTGTTTACCTATTACCAGCGGATACGCTCGCATATCACGATCAAACCCATCATCACTAAAAGTCTGTCACGTTCTGTGGGTATAGGCACAGAATCTCGGTTGTGCACCATTTAAATGAGACCGCCGTTGAGAATTTACAAGAATCTCAGATGGTGTATTTATTGTGATGGAGATGGAGAGGGTTGTATGGGCGCACTCAGAAGGTGTAAGGCATGCCTGAAACTTAGATACTAAAATGCAATGGGCATAAGTGGAAGTATGGATTACACACTTTAGGGATTGTATGAGCAATGAATTCTTAAACAATAAAAGCTTTTTCACAAGTACGATACATTTTAAAAATCAAAGAGCAAATACCTTCTGCTATGAGTAATTATTGTTCCACATTTCGCGCCATATCCTTCTTATCAGTTCACCTTTAAAAGTAGCCTAATGAGGGTATAAAGTGATTGCGTGCTAAATTTCTTCTAAATCTGTCCATCCGCTTCAACGTGAAGGAGTAACAAATATACTCATACAAATTGTCGCATTTTTACATAAATATACATGAGATCTGATGATTGCCTTTCCACTATATGTTCTAACCCTTGTTCACCTCCTCAGTTTGTTAATTAATCAACTTAGAACCCCCTGATAGCAGAGACGACTTCCAGTGCCTTACACGGTTAAGACTGAGATCGTAAAACATAGTTATATTTCCTACTGAGAGGTCACAAGGTGGAGACACTTCCTTGCCCTCAGTCAAATGGCGTGGGTCTGTGTCAGTCCAAATGACAATATATCTTTAACATCACATTGATTTTGTCAACTTTAGATAACCAAACAGATGTTTAGACTTTTTAGCAGACATTAAAGTACAAAAATGTACGAGGATACAATGTTTGAGACTATTCAAAGGAAAATAAGACAAGTTAAACTTTTTTTGCCCTTCTCACTAGCACCGCACAGCAGAGCATCGCCTGCGTACGTACATTCTCCCCATTTTTGCGGTTCTAGGCGCTGCAGTCCGGAACCGCGGGACTGCTACGGTCACAGGTTCGAATCCTGCCTCGGGCATGGATGTGTGTGATGTCCCTAGGTTAGTTATGCTTAAGTAGTTCTAAGTTCCAGGGAACTGCTGACCTTAGAAGTTAAGTCCCATAGTGCTCAGAGCCATTTGAACCATTTTCTAGAAGCGGCAGGCTAGTTTATTCACATCTAGTGAAATGAATTAGCAGTGTCAGTAGCAATGGCGTTACAAACGATAATGACTCCTGTGGTGAAATGGACCTATTGTCGTCTCAACAAATTAGGTTTAATTAGAAGCAGTCAGAACAAAATTCCTTTATAACTTCACAGTAAGGCCCTTGAAGTCCAAGACAGAAATTATATTCTTTGCTTTTAATCAATTTCCAGTACGGTTGTGCCTGAATGGCCAGACTGTGTCACTAGTTCCTGCACTACAATTGTTTCTTACAAAATATCTTTTCGTCAGAACACTTCCACTTTCAGCTGGAGAACTCCATTCCCCTAAATATTTCTTCCAGCTGCATTAAGATATTTTCATAGAGTTGTATATATTCTGTAATTCCATGCGTTCTAGATGGTCTTTACTGTCACCACTCCCACTATAGAAAAAATAGTCAACCAGCGTGGTCTAATATGAGACCTCACTCTTTACGAACAACGAAAGATGCTTCGTCTATTGGGTTCAGTTTCTTTCCTCCCTCACCATTACGGCCAGTGGTGGCACTATATCTTGCTACTCGAAGAAAAGCCTGATGCTTTAAGAACCATCGACGCATCCAGGCGTAATTTCACTGAGAGAATAACTGACTCTGCCTGTATTTGGCCCTGCACCAGAATAAAGTCATCACGTATGGGAAACTCCTTCCTTACATACAGACTTGTACAGTATCAATCACTGTGTCATCTCGTTCACTCAATAGAAATCTGAGAAGGTGTTCACTCAATCAACAAGGATTCAGCATCTAATCTCTTCCCAAGACAGTCACAGCCATGCTCAATATCCGAAACATTCTTATTATGGTCTCGCGGTTCTAGGCGCGCAGTCCGGAACCATGCGACTGCTACGGTCGCAGGTTCGAATCCTGCCTCGGGCATGGATGTGTGTGATGTCCTTAGGTTAGTTAGGTTTAAGTAGTTCTAAGTTCTAGGGGACTAATGACCACAGCAGTTGAGTCCCATAGTGCTCAGAGCCATTTGAACCATTCTTATTATACAGGGTGAACCAGAACTGCACCGACAAACTTTTAGATGTTGTTCAGGCATAACTTCTGAGTATTTTGGTGTTGAAATATTGCCCCACTTATCTTTGTATCTGTATTTCTCTGGGATGCGCTGCGTGTCTTGTTTGGAAACAAAGGTGTGCCATTCACAATAATAGTACACATTTTACCCTTCGCCCTCAAACTTTCAGTATTGCAATGCTCTGCTTCGGGTCGGCTTTCCCGGCAACATTGGTAGTATGTTTACAGTGATACACATCAGTATTGATAGGTTTGCTGTTGAAGACCTGACCAGCATTCATGCACGGTTTCACTGAATGCAGTGGAAGTGTACCACAACGGCGCCCAGGCCTCGTTGTTCCCTCAGTGACGACAACCACTCCGAAGTCCTTTGTATTTCTACGTAGGCTTCTACAAGGAAACCGGACGTGTTGTATGTTTCGGTGATTGCATTTTACACTCTTTTTCACTGCTGCGACGACATTTGCATAGGAACGAAGGTAACTGGGTATCAAACTGAATCAATCATAGTTACATTATTACTGTGTAAAGATCAGCCAGAGACTGTGGGTTCGCCCGCATCTCGTGGTCGTGCGGTAGCGTTCTCGCTTCCCACGCCCGGGTTCCCGGGTTCGATTCCCGGCGGGGTCAGGGATTTTGTCTGCCTCGTGATGGCTGGGTGTTGTGTGATGTCCTTAGGTTAGTTAGGTTTAAGTAGTTCTAAGTTCTAGGGGACTGATGACCATAGATGTTAAGTCCCATAGTGCTCAGACCCATTTGAACCATTTAGACTGTGGGTTCCTGGTACCAAAATACTCAGAAGCTGTCCCTGAACAACCTCTGAAAATTTGTCGGTGGGGTTCGGGTTCAGTTTGTATAGTCTCTGTCATAAGGCACGAATAATAAGGAGCGGAATAGGATGACTGGCTGCCGTCACTATGTGGGTGCCGGGTGCCGCGTGTCTGCGCTGGCGACTCGACTTCCTGGTGTGGAGGGAGGTCGCAGCGGTTTAATGCGAGCCCCATGGCCGCAGCGCGGCGACCGCTTCCTGCTGCTGCTGCTGCTGCTGCAGCTGCTGGCGCTAGCGCTGGTGCAAGCGCTGGTGGCGCCAGAATTGATGGCGTGGCCTCGTCTGCAGGCGCGCCCGCATGCCACGCCTCGCTGTCACCTGTGGAAAAGTTGCGTGCCAGTCTGCAGCTGCCTAACATGCCGAACCCTGAATCAATAGCAACACCGCTGCGAACCTCTGTGTAGCAGTCACTTCCCAATATCTGCTGCTTCAGACTACCTGCATTTTCGCCATTGGATCACATACAAACATTTGAAACGTGTCTTAAACTCTACTGTATGTATACGATTTCGTGCTCAAAACTATGGCTCCGACTATATATTATTTTTAGCATGTAACGTGCCTGTGTGTAAGGTGATTATGTCTCTGCATGAGAAATAACGTGCTGCATGCCAATTTAGTAAGTGCAGGAATCGTGGCTCCCAACCACAGACGAATGAAAGCTGTGCATCGGGATGACTATGTCGACATAAGTAATGTGCGACATAACGTAGTTCGTTCTCGTATAGAAGGAAACGCTTGTGCTAACCTCAGTATGGGTGATACTGTGTTTCCAAAACATAAAGATCACTTCCGAGGGCTTCACGTTGGTAGAAATGAAGCGGTGTAAGCAGAGGTGAGATTGTCGTTCCGTCAACTAAGTCAAAAACTGTGCAGTGGCGGTATCAAAAACTGGTCTCTCATTGGGGATAAATGTGTTCGTCGTCAGTTGACTATGTTGAGAAATATGTAGACATGTAGAACGTAGAATCTTAATAAAGTTTGTTTTATTTAAAAAGCTTTAAGAAGTCGGACATAAAAATTGGGAGGCATTACTTTTGCACAGGACCTCGTGAGCGTGCGGGACAAGCAATCAGACAACTTCATATGTTAATGTAGGCTTTCCCGGTGTATACTGCTGATGAAATCTTCTAGGGCTTCCATCCGGGTAGCTGCGTCGAAAATCCGCGACGTTTCCGTGAGTGTCATTCTCATCATCTTGTCCAGAAGATGCCGCAGCCACCCGGATTGAAGCCCAAGAACATTTGATCAATTAGACAGCTTCTTTTTTCTCCCCATTTTAAGGAATAAACACAGTGTCACAACAAGAACTCGGGACTGTTTTGCTGCAAGGAATCTATTGAGGCCAACGTTCTCTATGATACAGCTAACAAGAAGGCGATGTTGCCCCTGCCCGAGTACTGCTCGCGTCTCTGAGATTCTGGAGAGTTACTGGATTACAAAATAGTTTGTTATTTCGTATCAAGATCCACGTTGTGGATGACACGCAACTCTACATTTAAAATTCGCAAATTCTATCACTGCAGTATGTTCTAGCACCATATTGGAAACCTCATATGGTAAACTACTGGTCTGTAGTGGTTTGTGCTCTAAACTGAAAAACAGATTGAGCTATAGACCAGGCTCGTGACTTTGGCAACAGAATGCAATCTCAATTAAAGACGCAAAGAAAAATTTGCAACAAATTAAGAAGATTAAATTGAAAGTGAAGGCAGATATTCTTGTCCGTCAAAGAGTACTTCCGAAGCCTCTATCATGTCTCAGTAGTAGTTAGTCCCGTAGATATTCACCTCATTTCTATAGTCTAAATGTTCGAAGAAGATCCTTGAGAGCTCATAGCGCAAATGCCAGCTTCCAACTGCGAAGCCCGAACGTTAGTAGGCGAAAAAGATCTTCGTCTATAGAGCTGTAACAACACTAAGACGTTGCCATAGAGATGTTTACAAAATAGCTTTACGTTATTGGTTGAGGTAGGCTCGCGAAGCTGCCGCGCCCACCCCACTACAACTGACAGGGATCAGTTTACGTTAACACAACTACAGTCACTCATCTGTTCCGTTAATTAATTAGGATGTCGTGATAAGTGTAGAGAAATATATTACTCTGAACTACACAAACGGAGATGGGAAGTGTTGCACCACATAGGAAAAGTCGATTTAATCGATATTTTTGAGGCGTCCCTCACACAATGGACAATGAATAATTATACGTCGATACCATTTGGAGCTGACGTCCATCAAAAGCACTGACACTTACGGACAAGAATACACTTATTTTTTGTACCGTTTAAGTAACCTATTTGTGAATGTCATTTTTGAGAATCTGTAGGCACCCATTAAAGAAAGCCGTATCAGTTCATGAAGACAGCTGGCCGGCGGCTGGTATGATGCTATACGTCTTCCCTTCGCATTCCAGACATGCTCTGTAGACGCTAATGAGTGGTAGCGAAGTAAAAAACCTGTACATTCCATAAAGCGTTCTTGATGTGAAATGCTGTGTACAATGTTGCATTATCCTGCTGGAATATAAAAGGTGACGCAGGAGGAAACGCACATTCCTCGACTTGCACCATAGGGTGGTCGGGTTTCGGGTACCGCTGGATCGGTCAGGAGTCCACTACACGCCGCAAGCGGCTACACGGGTAGCAGGGGTTGTGTGACGTGGACTCGGCGGTATTTCAGGTTAGATGGCCTCGGGCAAGTACAGAAAGGGCAACAGTTTCAAAGTGTGCGGGGCAAAGTCAGGACATGCAGTGACCAAGCAGCAATCGGTATTGTAATTGTAAACTGTCGACGCTGCATTGGTAAAGTACCGGAACTTCTAGCGCCGATAGAAAGCACCGAAGCTGAAATCGTTATAGGTACAGAAAGCTGGCTGAAGCCAGAGATAAATTCTGCAGAATTTTTTACAAAGGCACAGACGGTGTTTAGAAAGGATAGACTGCATGCAACCGGTGATGGCGTATTTGTCGCTGTTGGTAGTAGTTTATCCTGTAGTGAAGTAGAAGTGGATAGTTCCTGTGAATTATTATGGGTGGAGGTTACTCTCAACAACCAAGCTAGGTTAATAATTGGCTCCTTTCACCGACCTCCCGACTCAGCAGCATTATTGGCAGAACAACGGAAAGAAAATTTGGAATACATTTCACATAAATTTTCTCAGCATGTTATAGTCTTAGGTGGAGATTTCAATTTACCAGATATAGACTGGGACACTCAGATGTTTAGGAAGGGTGATACGGACAGAGCATCGAGTGACATTATACTGAGTGCACTATCCGAAAATTACCTCGAGCAATTAAACAGAGAACAGACTCGTGGAGGTAACATGTTGGACCTACTGATAACAAACAGACCCGAACTTTTAGCCTCTGTGAGTGCAGAACAGGGAATCAGTGATCATAAGGCTGTTGCAGCATCCCTGAATATGGAAGTTAATAGGAATATAAAAAAAAGGGAGGATAGTTTATCTGTTTAGCAAGAGTAATAGAAGGCAGATTTCATACTACTTAACAGATCAATATGAAAATTTCTGTTTCGACACTGACAATGTTGAGTGTTTATGGAAAAAGTTCAAGGCAATCGTAAAATGCGTTCTGGACAGGTACGTGCCGAGTGAAACTGTGAGGGACGGGAAAAGCGCACCGTGCTAAACGATGTCAAAGGTAGCGTAAGGAGGGCTATGCGTGAAGCGTTCAGTGAATTCGAAAGTAAAATTCTATATACCGTCTATACCGTCTTGACAGAAGATCCTAGGAAGTTCTGGTCTTACGTTAAATCAGTAAGTGGCATATCCAGACACCCCGGGATGATGATGGCATTGAAACAGAGGATGCCACGCGTGAAGCTGAAATTCCAAACACCTTTTTCCAAAGCTGTTTCACAGAGAAAGACCGCTGCAGTTCCTTCTCTAAATCCTCGCACAAACGAAAAAATTGCTGACATCGAAATAAGGGTCCAAGGAATAGAAAAGCAACTGGAATCACTCAACAGAGGAAAGTCCACTGGACCTGACGGGATACCAATTCGATTCTACACAGAGTACGCGAAAGAACTTGCCCCCCCCCCCCACCTTCTAACAGCCGTGTACCGTAAGTCTCTAGAGGAAGGGAAGGTTCCCAATGATTGGAAAAGAGCACAGGTAGTCCCAGTCTTCAAGAAGGGTCGTCGAGCAGATGCGCAAAACTATAGACCTATATCTCTGACGTCGATCTGTTGTAGAATTTTAGAACATGTTTTTTGCTCGAGTATCATGTCGTTTTTGGAAACCCAGAATCTACTCTGTAAGAATCAATATAGATTCCGGAAACAGCGATCGTGTGAGACGCAACTCGCTTTATTTGTTCATGAGACCCAGAAAATATTAGATACGGGCTCCCAGGTAGATGCTATTTTCCTTGACTTCCGGAAGACGTTCGATACAGTTCCGCACTGTCGGCTGATAAACAAAGTTAGAGCCTACGGAACATCTGACCAGCTTTGTGGCTGGATTGAAGAGTTTTTAGCAAACAGAACACAGCATGTTGTTATCAATGGAGAGACGTCTACAGACGTTAAAGTAACCTCTGGCGTGCCACAGGGGAGTGTTATGGGACCATTGCTTTTCACAATACATATAAATGACCTAGTAGATAGTGTCGGAAGTTCCATGAAGCTTTTCGCGAATGATACTGTAGTATACAGAGTAGTTACAGCATTAGAAAATTGTAGCGAAATGCAGGAAGATCTGCAGCGGATAGGCACTTGGTGCAGGGAGTGGCAAATGACTCTTAACATAGACAAATGTAATGTATTGCGAGTACATAGAAAGAAGGATCCTTTATTTATGATTATATGATAGCGGAACAAATACTGGTAGCAGTTACTTCTGTAAAATATCTGGGAGTATGATTGCGGAACGATCTGAAGTGGAATGATCATATAAAATTAATTGTTGGTAAGGCGGGTACCAGGTTGAGATTCATTGCGAGAGTCCTTAGAAAATATAGTCCATCAACAAAGGAGGTGGCTTACAAAACACTCGTTCGACCTATAATTGAGTATTGCAAATCAGTGTGGGAGCCGTACAAGATCGGATTGACGGAAGAGATAGAGAAGATCGAAAGAAGAGCGGCGCGTTTCGTCACAGGCTTGTTTTGTAACCGTGATAGCGTTACGGAGATGTTTAGCAAACTCAAGTGGCAGACTCTGCAAGAGAGGCGCTCTGCATCGCGGTGTAGCTTGCTCGCCAGGTTTCGAGAGGTTGTGTTTCTGGATGAGGTATCGAATATATTGCTTCCCCCTACTTATACCTCCCGAGGAGATCACGAATGTAAAATTAGAGAGATTAGAGCGCGCACGGAGGCTTTCAGACAGTCGTTCTTCCCATACGCGACTGGAACAGAAAAGAGAGGTAATGACAGTGGCACGTAAAGTGTCCTCCGCCACACACCGTTGGGTGGCTTGCGGAGTATAAATGTAGATGTAGATGTAGGTTAAAAAAATGGTTTAAATGGCTCTGAGCACTATGGGACTTAACATCTGTGGTCATCAGTCCCCTAGAACTTGGAACTACTTAAACCTAACTAACCTAAGGACATCACACACATCCATGCCCGAGGCAGGATTCGAACCTGCGACAGTAGCAGTCGCGCGGTTCCGGACTGAGCGCCTAGAACCGCGAGACCACCGCGGCCGGCGTAGATGTAGGTTTCAAGGGTGGTAATGTTAGTGATCCTGAACATACAACTTCATATGGAAGCATGCTCTATTCCGAATGGCTTCCGGGATAGAACACATTTAACGTACATTGTTTTTTTTCCTGTATTATTCAAACATTGACATTGTTTACAACGTACCAGAGTAGGGTAAAGCAAGATGAGACGAACATTTTGGTACAGGACACATGGGGTCTACCAAGTCAGGAAACTACCTCAGACTGGCCTACAAAAACTACAAAAGCTGCAGCGCATGTGCGTCGTTCGAAATTCTCATGTCCCCGTGCTCTCGTCGCGTAAAATATTAGTCGTAGAGAAAAAAATAAACAGGACATTTTTGGAGGAAATTTGAAGTAGCTTAATTTTTTTCTGTAACATGTTTGCGCTGGAGGATGCAGTTTTCGAGCTATCCGAAAAAAGGTCCAAAAATAATATAAAATGTGTTTTATTTCGGAAACCATTCGGCATATGGACTACATCCATAAGAAGTTTTTTTGTTTAGAATCACTAAGACCGTCATTCCTAGAAGCAAAGACCTCCTGACTCACCCTGTATGTGGGGCGATCAGAAAGTTTCCGTTTCAAAGTGTTGCTGCCACATACATGCAACGAGGCACGAACATGTAGGCAAGGATTTGCGTGGCATTCGTTTCTTTCCGCCGGGAATGTTGTAAACGTGAAAACTTGAAGTACGGTGACGTTGTTACCAAATGAGTCCGCACTGGACCAGAATTCTGTCGTTCTTCTCGAGGCTGCCGAAGGAAAAACAGCGGTGCATATCCATCAGAGAATGAAGAACTTGTATGGGGGAGCATCTCTGTCGAAAATCGCCGTTGTGAAGTGGTGCACCAAGTTCGACAGAAGACACAGCTCGATATGGGAGGCCAGCTACATCCACTACAGGCAGCAACAAGAGGGCCGTTCATGATGCGATTACGACGGATCTCTCCCTGTGCGATTAACATGCCTTCATTTTCATAAAAAAAGGCCTTGAAGGATAAGGACTCCTGTCGGGCAAGAATATACCGCAGGCAGTTTCAGAATTCTTCACACAGCAGGAAACGGTGTTTTACCAAACGGTATTTCCATACTGATACATCGGTAGGATGATTCACTGAGTGCTCAAGGGGTTCTTGTCTGATGGTACATCAATTCTGGACTGTACGACCTTCTAATGGAAACTTTTTGATCGCCCCCTGATACCATCTGGTACCCTTGTCATGAACAGAGTGACAATGCGCTTTATCCCTCCTCCCCCGCCTCACCCCGCCCTTTCAGCTTCCCATCTTAACCACGAACTGGCAAGCATGGATCCACCATTTAACAATTATCAGATCTGTCGTCCGCCCCGGTAGCTGAGTGGTCAGCGCGACAGACTGTCAATCCAAAGGACCCGGGTTCGATTCCCGGCTGGGTCGGAAATTTTCTCCACTCAGGGATTGGGTGTTGTGTTGTCCTAATCATCATCATTTCATCCCCATCGACGTTTAAGTCGCCGAAGTGGTGTCAAATCGAAAGACTTGCACCAGGCGAATGGTCTACCCGACGGGAGGCCCTAGCCACACGACATTTCATTTCATCAGATCTGTCCGGTTGTAATATCCAACAGCTCTCCACATCATGATCGTAGGCGCTCAAGAAGTATTGGTCTCGAGAACTGCTGCTTCATGTGACAATTAGGGACAGGTCGTCAAGGGAACAGATGTTGGCGTCGACCTGACCGCCACAAACAGAAGCGAGACTCACCCGTCCGCAGCTCGTGGTCATGCGGTAGCGTTCTCGCTTCCCGCGCCCGGGTTAAGGGATTTTCTCTACCTCGTGATGACTGGGTGTTGTGTGATGTCCTTAGGTTGGCTAGGTTTAAGTAGTTCTAAGTTCTAGGGGACTGATGACCATTGTGTTAAGTCCCATAGTCCACAGAGCCATTTGAACCATATTTTTGAGACTAACCACTAAACACTGTACATCTCATGAATCTCTATTACCTGATGTACAGTGTCAGCAACCGTCTTCAAAAAGGGAGGCTGATACTTGTTTTCCACGCGGCTGGCGCATTGCCCGTAGGAGCACGGGACATCGGAACAACACCAGGCGAGTAGAAAGGAGTATTTTCGGCATACTGGAACAACCATTCGATATCTGCTAAATCCTTAAACCTTCATTACAGTGGGCGGTCCGGTTTTGCGTCGCGATGCTCGCGGACGGAACAATCCGGTTAACGAGGCTGCACCGCTCGCGCCAGCAGAATCGAGCGGCCTGCGCCGTGGAGGGCGGTGGGTTGGGTGGGTTCTAATCAGCTCGCCGCTGCGAAAATAGCCGCGCAAACTCGCCGTGTACAGGTCATCGTGCAGTTCCGCGTCCGTAATCCCAGCCACGCTTTTAGTAGCCGCTATTTTCAGCATTATTCATTCAGAAATCATTTACACATATTTTTAAATGAAAACGAAATCCGTGGATTTTCAGCAGTAATTAGTTACTTATTTTAATCGGTCTACGATTAATAAGCCAAGAGCTGCTTAACGTCGACAAGGACAATAACAAGTGGGTGGATAGCTTTCGAAAATACATTAGTGCCAGGAAGTCATTAATTTATGATAATTCCTGATACACAATGGTGCACGCACGACATATTTTCATACTGAGATTAAGTGGCTACTCTAGTACACGCATCATTAATTTCTTGGGAAAATTTAAATTTAAATTAAACATAAATGTGATTATCTAATTTTTGCATTATTATACACTACTCTAATCTCCTTCCGATCAAACCTCGGGAGGCCCAACGGCACCGATTAACCACCGTGTCATTCTCAGCCCATAAGCGTTACTGGATGTGGCTATGAATAGGCATGTGGTCAGGACACCGCTCTCCCGGTTGTTGTTTTCGAGACCGGAGCCGCTACTTCTCAGTCTAGTAGCTACTCTTTTGGTACCGCAGGGGTGAGTGTACCCCGCATGCTAAAAGCGCTCAGCAGACGCAGACGGTCTATCATCCAAGAGTTAGCCAATCCCGACAACGATGAACTTAGGTGATCCGACGGGAGCCGGTGTTATCACTGCGGCAAGACCACTGGCACGTTATTAATCACTGTCTAACAAAAAATGTGAAGCACCCACAAGGAAGGAAGAAATTTGATAGTTCACAGGTTGACAGGTTATGTGATGTTATTTCAGTGATTCCAAAAATTTAGTCAAATATACAAAGAATTTGGCAATAGGAGCTCCATTTATCAGTATGACGTTGCAACCCTTCTGGCCTGGAGGCATTTTCTGATCTGGTCTAGAAGAGTGTCATAAGACGTTGTATCTTCTCGTGAGGGAAGCTGCCCTATTACTACTGGTCTGTGCTATCCTGGATACTGCACTCGGCCAGAGTTCATATCCGAGCTGGTCCCACACATGTTGTATCAGGGACTTTCTGGCATGTAGACATGCTCTGATCTGGTCGACAAGAGTGCCATAAAGACGTTGTATCTTCTCCTGAAGCAAGATGCCCAATCTGTTGTAACTGGTCTCTGCTATCCTGGATACTGCGCTGGGTCAGATCTGATGTCAGAGCTTGTCCCACACATGTTCTATCGGGGACGGATCTGGGGATCTTCCTGGCCACAGAAGTACCTCAACATCACGTAGACATTTAATAGAAAATATCCCATGTGTTGGCGGAGCACTGGCCTATTGAAAAACAAGATACGAACGCATGAGAGGTAGCATGTGAGGACGCAGAATGTCCATGACGTACATTTGTGCCATCAGAGATCCCCCGATCACCACCAGCAGTGAAGTCATACCCAACGGCTGCCCTCACAATGAGATTAGGAGAAACACCCTTGTGGCTCTCCAAAACAATGGAGGAATGGAACCTCTCCCCCGGTCTTTGCCACACTAGCCGGCGATGGTCACCCAGGCTGCGCGGAGCCGCAGTTCATTGCTGAACACAATTCAACGCCATTTATCAGCTGTTCAGACTTCCTGGTCACGGCACGATTCCAGTCGCAACTATTTTCGTTATGATGATGGCGGTAGCGTACGCATGGAATAGCAATTCCTTTGTTCGGCTGCTGCTAGTATCCGACTGGTGCTGATGATAGATAATGTTCCAGGGAGTTAACTACTTATTCTTGATTGGTAGGTGTAGATATGAAGGGGCTATGACGCGCGTGATGTAAAACACAGCGATCCTCTTCGTGGTCAAAAATAGTCGACCAGAACCTCGACGATGAGTATGTCTGCCTTCACACACGGAAAGTGAGATCCCTTTCAAATGCTGCCAGGTGCTGATAACGCTTTTTCAGACGAGTAATGGTATCTCCGTGTCATTCACAATGATCATTCAACTTACCTGTCTCACCAAGCCTGGTAGCGGAACTGAACATGAACAACAATAATGCACTTTGGTGGCTATTGTTTCTGTCACAGAGAATTGCAACTCTAATCATGCATATAACCCCGATGGTGTGCAGATGTCCAAAATTTCATTGCCAACCGATAATGTTTTCTGGATGCTTCATTTTTTGTCAGGCTATGTATACAGCATAACGTGCATTAAAAGTCGTTGTAGTTACACGGTTGAGTAAATCCAGCTCCCAATGGAGGTAACGTTTCGTAATGGGTAAAACGTTGGTCTATTAAACAACAATGTATGTGGAATCAAAGCTGGAAATTTTTTGCCGAAGATGATTAAAGCAGTACTGTATCACCTGGTAATAAGAGATTACTTCGACTTGAATTTCCTACATACTGTCTAGATTTTGGTTACAAAGGGATATTTTCAAATGATAATGCTATCATAAGTGCACTGTAGTGCTGTTTTTTGTGCTTGAAGAAGGTCTGAAGTATAGAGCTGGATTGTCCTATAAAAGATATGCACCTACCTTCTCTCGTCTTCACAGTAAGAACTTCATACGGTACTTGTCAGTTGCTGTGCACCGCTTAGCAAAGGGTTCTACTCATTTCTTTGCTTTTATTAAAAAAAATGGTTCAAATGGCTCTGAGCACTATGGCACTTAACATCTGAGGTCATCAGTCCCCTAGAACGTAGAACTACTTAAATCTAACTAACCTAAGGACAGCACACACATCCATGTCCGAGGCAGGATTCGAACTTGCGACCGTAGTAGTCACGCGGTTCCGCACTGAGGCCCCTAAAACCGCTCGGACACAGCGGCCGGCAGCTTTTATCCCATATTGTTACAGAAGAGTACAAATCATGCACTAAAAAGCACACATCATTCTCACGCATATGGTACACATGTGTCACCGGTTAATGTTAGTAGTACATTTTCTTCAAGAAATTACAGATGGAGCGCTGCAACACTGTCACTAGTCTCAGCCATTGAATGCACACATTTGGTAGAGACATGCGAACACTGTAAAGGTGTACATAAACTATGCAGAATTCGTGAATGAATTTAGTTTTTATTGTAGTGGTGGCCGAGCCAATCACTGAAAACTAAGCACTAACATGAACAGGGAAGGATGTTCGGCTGTGAGGAATCCACTGTCATCTTGTGCAAATGACTCTCTCCATCAATTAATTGGCTTGGCTTTGTTGTTGTTGTGGTCTTCAGTTCAGAGACTGGTGTGATGCAGCTCTCCATGCAACTCTATCCTGTGCAAGCTTCTTCATCTCACAGTACCTACTGAAACCTACATTCTTCTGAATCTGCTTAGTGTATTCATCTCTTGGTCTCCCTCTACGATTTTTACCCCCCACGCTGCCCTCCAATACTAAATTGGTGATCCCTTGATGCCTCATAACATGTCCTACCAACCGATCCCTTCATCTAGTCAAGTTGTACCACAAACGTCTCCCCAGTCCTATTGAATACCGTCTCATTGGTTGTATGATCTACCCATCTAATCTTCAGCATTCTTCTGTAGCACCACATTTCGAAAGCTTCTATTCTCTTCTTGTCCAAATTAGTTATCGTCCATGTTCCACTTCCATACATGGCTACGCTCCATAGAAATACTTTCAGAAACGACTTCCTGACACTTAAATCTATACTCGATGTTAACAAATTTCTCTTCTTCAGAAACGCTTTCCTTGCCATTACCCAGTCTACATTTTATATCTTCTCTACTTCGACCATCATCATTTTGCTCCCCAAATAGCAAAATTCCTTTGCTACTTTAAGTGTCTCATTTCCTAATCTAATTCCCGCAGCATCACCAGACGTAATTCAACTACATTCCATTATCCCCATTTTGATTTTGTTCATGTTCATGTTATATCCTCCTTTCAAGACACTATCCATTCCGTTCAACTGCTGTTCCAAGTCCTTTGTTGTCTGTGACAGAATTACAGTTTCATGGGCGAACCTCCTAACGAATATTTCTTTTTTTCTTTCACTGCTTGCTCAATATACAGATTGAATAACATTGGGGAGAGGCTACAACCCTGTCTCACTCCCTTCCCAACAACTGCATCAGTTTCATGTCCCTCGACTCTTATAGCTGCCATCTCGTTTCTGTACAAATTGTAAATAGCCTTTCGCTCCTTGTATTTTAGCCCTGCCACCATCATAATTTGAAAGAGAGTATTCCAGTCAACATTGTCAAAAGCATTCTCTAAGTCTACAAATGCTAAAAATGTAGGTTTGCCTTTCCTTAATCTAGCTTCTAAGATTAGGGTCAATATTGTCTCGCGTGTTCCAATATTTCTACGGAATCCAAACTGATCTTCCCCGAGGTCGGCTTCTACCAGTTTTTTCATTCGTCTGTAAAGAAATCGCGTTAGTATTTTGCATCCGTGACTTATTAAACTTATTGTTCGGTAATTTTCACATCTGTCAGCACCTGCTTTCTTTGCGACTGGAATTATTATATTCTTCTTGATGTCTGAGGTTATTTCGCCTGTCTCATACATCTTACTCACCAGATGGTACAGTCTTGTCAGGGCTGGCTCTCCCAAGACTTGACTTAAGAAATCCTAAATGCCAATTATTAATCCGTCGTTTGATCCCTGTCCCTCATACCATTACACACTCCTAGTCAAGGGGGTTCTTCGCAAACATGTCAGAATTATGTATGCTACAGGTCTCTGTTTCGCTGACATTAAACTGAAAATGATGATGACAGGTACGTTTCTCACACAAACTGCTCTGCAGATACATCTAACCCACATTATCCATTATGCTGCACCCCTCTCGTTTGTCACTGCCCTCCCACATACTGTGTGGTACGAAGATTAATGGGGCATTCCCACACGGGGGCTGCAGCACAAGTTCCTGACCCACCTCTCTTCCCCTGCGCTAGTCTCCCGCCATCAGTCCATGACCGTGCCCTTCCCCCACATCACCCCCCCCCCCCTCGCCCCCTGCACAACCCACGTGCACTACTGCGCGGCTGACCTTGAACCGTAGCGGCGGCTGGCATCGATTGCCGTCCCGTGCGGGCCGCACCGGCTTGTTCTGCAGCACCCACACCAGCAGCGCCCGTCGCTCGGAAGGGGAGCAGTCCTACCGCGACGAGCAGCGTCTGCAGGCTTCTAGAGGCGGAAGCAGGCAGCCGCGGCTTATTGATTAGCACTTGCTAGGGTTCGTGACCACTTCCCCGGCATTAAACAGCCCGCCCCTCTGATGTAGAGCGTTCACCCACTGTTTGTGTACCTTCCGCATTCCATTTCAAAGGCTGCCTTATAATGGACTAGTCACCGTTTTCTCCCTCACAAAATCATATTTGGTGTACAAGGAGTGTCCCAACTCCACCGATAACTTTTCAGAGGTGGATTAGAGATTCTTGGTGACAGTTTTGATACAGGAATATTAGATGTTCTACAGCTTGTTGCACAAATAGTTCGCTTTCTTATTGTAACTATCTTTGTTTGTACGAATCAGAGAACCCTTTCAAACAAGCAAAAACGTGGTTTTATCAGTTCATTGTACGTGCTGTTCACGGATGAGTTCCATGCCCTCTTTTCTCGTAATTTTTTGACTGAAATTGTTTAGTGTTCACGACTGAATTAGACTACGATCTCAACGGTACTAGGCAATGCAGAGCCAGTGTTATAACTAAACGGCACAGCGCGGCCAGCGCCTAAAGTAAATAGACACGGTGCTGGCTGAGCGGCGGCTCACAGAGATAGCAAGAGGTGACTCACACAGACAGCACCCCAGAGTGCCCCTGAGAGCTACAACACCTGGAAGAATCGCTTCTCGGCTTTTGGCAAGATCAATGTGTAGTGTTTTTTATTTATTAAAAGAGGAAATAAGGAAAAGGATCAATGCCCTCTTTTCTCGTTATTTCTTGACTGAAATTGTTTAGTGTTCACGACTGAATTGGCCTACGGCCTCAACGGCTTGAGTTGTACTTAAAAGCTCACACAGAGTTTGTGGCTGTACATATGTCGACTGACCCACATGAACGTCGTATGTTCATGGTGTTAGGGGTAGAAGTGCAGATATTTTTAGTGATGACTGAAGAAAGTGTATTGAGCAACATTACCTCAATATTTACTTCCAAAAATCAAATAGGAACAGTCTCGTCCGAGTTTTCAGATTTCTGTTCGTTAGAAACGGATTTACTATCTTTCCTCAAACCATTCTCTGGCTTTTCCCCGAAATAATGGCTTTTAATGGCGACAGACGCAGCGAGATCCTTAGAATTAAGGATGCCACTGACATCCTTACTTCAATGGATCTCGTCCCATTTGCCATCATAAGCAATCATAATGGCAGGGAAAAGCATGAAGACGCTTGACTTTTTATTTGATTTTTCTGAATTTTATAACGATCACTGTTTTGCTTCACTTACAGAATGATTTCTAAAATTTTACTATATACTACACTACGGGACACTAAAATTGCAGCACCGAGAAGAAATGCAGATGATAAACGGGTATTCATTGGACAAGTGTATTATACTAGAACTGACATGTGATTACATTTTCACGCAATTTGGGCGCATAGATCCTGGGAAATCAGTACCCAGAACAATCACCTCTGGCCATAATAACGGCCTTGATACAGAGCTTGGATGGCGTGTACAGGTACAGCTGCCCATGCAGCTTCAACACGATACCACAGTTCATCAAGAGTAGTGACTTGTGTATTCTGAAGAGCCAGTTGCTCGGTCACCATTAACCAGACGTTTTCAGTCGGTGAGAGATCTGAAGTATGTGCTGGCCAGGACAGCAGTCGAACGTTTTCTGTATCCAGAAAGGCCAGTACAGGACCTGAAACATGCGATCGTGCATTATCCTGCTGAAATTTAGGGTTTCGCAGGGATCGACTGAAGGGTAGAGCCACGGGTCGTAACGCATCTGAAATGTATCGTCCACTGTTCAAATTGCCGTCAATACGAACGAGAGGTGACCGAGACGTGTAACCAATGGCACCCCATACCATCACGCCGGGTGATACGCCAGTATGGCGATGACGAATACACTCGACTGTGCAATTACGACCGTGCAGGAAACATAAGTTAACAAACCAAGTGATGTGTTTGCTGAAGCTCGTACCAAGAGCGTACTGATCTGTACTATAAACCTAAAAGTCTGTAGAGCTATTGGATACAAGTGAAAAGCATATAATCGTCCGCGGTTATGGTGGTCGACATTTTGAGCACCTCCTGTGATGAAACATTACTTTTTTCTCATTCCATCTTCCTGGATGTACTCCCGTGTTTTCGAAAATGCTTCACCAGACATATATTCTTCGACTTTCTTCGTCATCATAAAAATTTCCCTTTCACCTAAGATTAGTGCAAAGTATCAGTATCGTACTAGAACCTAAAACTACCTCTGGAAAGACTTCAAGAGATTAAAACAGTAATAAAATGAGAAAGATGCGTGGTTCCACATGAATTAAACAACATTCTAGGTCGTATTACAAGTACATATCTATTAGGCAGCGTACGCTAATTTACGATTGAAATATTGAAGTTTCGGTCGGGCCGTTTTCCTGCCATTCCGTTAAAGAATGTCTTCAAGGAAATCCCGAAAGTCAATGGGTTAGTTGTAATGTAATAAATATCGCCACCATGATACCGTAATCCACGTAAACATGTGTCATTTTGTTGTACTGCACTTGAATGAAATACACATAATTCGGAAGAAAAATGTTTATTCGAAAGTACATGTATTCTGAACCTCGTCTCTTGAATCTCACAACTGATGTTCTTATGCATGTTATCGACAGTTAACAATTCAGTGTGATAATGTAAAATTAGATGTAATTATTGTCATGATATGGCAGAAACGTATATGGCAGAAACGTATATAAGAAAAGCCACTTACCAGATTCAGTTAGAATTTCTGTACATTACGTACAAAGAAGGTCCATATTGTGTAGCCGTCTTCATTTGCGTTTTCATTTCTTCCTTGCCCATTAGGACAAGCACCCTTCGTGTAGCCTTTGTGTAATGACCCACCCTCTACAACACATCGCTCACCAGTTGTTTTTTCCAGAATGCTATTCATCAACTTACATCCTTCACAAGATTGTAAATTGTTTTCATTGAAATGGTAGCTCTGAGAATTTCCGTGCCTTCAGATTCGGAAGCTCTTGTCTGACAACCATTATTATCAGTAATAATGTTGCTTAAATCGTAGGAAATGTTCTCGTCAAATAAACTGTAACGTATTTTCTTGATATCTAAGCCCGACATATTTCTTTTCCAAGAATCACCTGCGATATTGATTTAAGAACCCAGAATATCACTGTCCCTTCATTTGCTGCTCCGTGCAGTGAGGTTTATGTCCAGACGACAGCTTTTGCGAAACAATTTTTTGTCGTGACAAGCAATTTGTGAAGCTAAATAGAGGATCGTTCAAATAGTTTCTCGGATTCTCGCACAGGAAATAATATACTTCTCGTGCACGAGTGAAAACATAGGTATCTGACAGTTAAAGATATTTTAAACGCTTGGTGCACATAATCAGCCACGTGGTTCACGGCTGACAGCGCACGTTGCTGGTCGGATGCCTTTTTGGGAAACAGCGGTCATTAGCATTTGCCTAACGAGTTCACCTGTACCCACCAGTTTACGGCCTTAATTGCAGGCTCGTGAGAGCGAGGACCATTAATTGCTAGCAGTAAGTGGTGTCCTGATTACTGTCCAGCCATTCTGCAACCGTGTTCCATGAAACTGAACGTTAATATAACCAATAAACATTGAGATATAAATTCTTGCTGTTGTTGTCGTTACCCAGTAAACCGACAATACTATCTACGATGAGGAAAAGATATTGTCTTGTTAAAGAAGCAACGAATATAAATTCGATCCGAGCCCCTTCCAAATGTAAACCATTAAACATCTAATTCTTCTAAGCTCTACAATATCGCACAATGTGTCCCCGAAAACTGAGCACTGCATTTGTGTACTGATGCTGGTGGCGCATACCAGTTTCTCATCGAGCTGAAAAATAAAGGACAGTTTCCTGAAAGTTTTTAATTTCATTTTATTATGCTTTTTTAAATTCCTTAGATTCCTTTTGTAATACCCAGCTGCTTAATAGTATGAGGAACATTCAGTAAGCAATGCAACACATTTTTTCTATCGGCCAGTTTCCGTTGAAAATATGCGTAATTTGTTGTGCGACATCGTAGAACATCCCCTGTTCAGCACGTATAGTTTCATGAAGTTACAGTAGGTGGCAGAGATATACTAAGCGTTCCAGGAAGGATGAGCGTTCCAAACAGAATGACTTATCGAAGTGAATGATGATAGCTGCTATAAGTAGCAAAGGAATCTTACAACAACACAGGAATACGTTCTGAGAGACACGTTCTTTACAAAAAGCGCAAGAACTCTAAATCGAGCACAGGAAAGCAAACTGATAGACACAAATGCAAAACTCAGGATAACCTAGGAAACCGACTGTAACTATACAAAAATTATAAATCGGAGGTACCTTAAGTCACTGACTGTGCACTGTTTCAAGGGAACAATAATTATTGCTCAGTAATCGTCGGGAACCTATAATCACAGAAACATGATCAGAGAAGACAGTCTTAGGGAGTACCAATATACAGTAGCGTTTGGGTTAGGGCCCTGCGCGTAAAATAGTAGTTTATAGACTGTCTTTACGGTAAAGTCGTGACAGGAATCGATAACGCTTTTCCAACCATTCTTGTTACAGACGCCTCACTTCCACACAGGATTAGGCAAATAATCAAGTCTCGTTATGTAGGAAAGCTTTTAATGACTGTAACACCAGACATCCTTCTTGTCATGGTAGATACAAAGGAACGTGTTACGATTGTAGATAACCTGACACTACGCCTTAGTTCGTAGTAAGCAGAAAGAGATATTGTTGATCCTTTAGGTCACTGAAGTATTCAAATACTGCACGTTAAATCAAACAGTGGCACATTCATATTCACAATTAATTGCAAAGCCCTTCACCAGAATACCGTGAGAAATATTTTACAACAGGAATGTCTCTAGACGTTTCTAGAAAGATATGTGAGTGACGTAAAGAGTTTAGCGAATAACATTCGCAAAATGTAGTTCCCCATAATACGAACAGAAATCAAAATATATTTTTACTACATTGGCCAGTTTCTCCGTATGGGAGAGTGTGGAAGAAGGGAGCACAAACCGTGTGCTGCTCCTAAACTTCACACAAAGTAGATAGCGTTGGTAGGTCCATGCGGCTACTTCCTGGAGATGCTGTTGCTTACAGGAAGGCCGTAGCAAGTTGCAAGAAGACTTTCAGAGGGTGGACGAATGTTGCACAGAATTCCAGTTGACCTTGAACGTGAATAAAATGCAGCGCGGAAGCAGGCGAAGAGATCTCCTATTGTTCGATCACGCTACTGGCTACAAATGACTGGAAACAGTAACTACCGTACACAGCTAGGAGTAACCATCTGAACTGATCTGAAATGGAATGACTACATAAAACAAATTATAGAGAAGGCTGATGTGGGACTAGAATTCATTGGAAGAATGAAAAGAAAACGTAATTAATCCGCAAGGAAAGTGGCGCAGAAAACACTTGTTCGATCGGTTCTTGGCCATTGTTCATCATTCTGAGACTCTTACGAAGCTGGAGTATCATAAGACACGGAGACTATGACGAAATGAAACGCGTTTCGTCACGGTATCGTTTTAGTCTGCTCCAGCGCTGTCGAAGATGCTCAACAAACTTCAGCAGCATTCGCTACAAGGAAGCCGTTGTCTATCTCGGAGGGATTTATTGTTTCAATTCCACGAGCATGCGTTCCAGCATGAGTAAAGCAACGTATTATTTCCTGCCACTTAGGTCTCGCTGAAAGACCAAGATGAGAAACTGAGGCAAAATATAGCTCATACGGGGGTCTACAGACAATGACTCCTCCATCTCGTCATACGAGAATGGATAAGGGAACAGGGAAAATTTTTGTGGCAATAGACATCCACTGAAAACCGTATGGTGTCTTCTCGAACGTAAATGTAGATGTGGAAATGATTGTGGGAACAAAGCATATGACGAAATTTGGCAATAGCTTTCCGCTGATCAAGAACTGTTAAATAAGACAGCTATGAGAATGCGGAACTGGCGACACAAAAGAAACTATAAGTTGCTGTCATATCGCTAGAGATCAATTGTCTTCACAAGGGCTGTCGCTGTGGATAATTCCTATACTTTCAGTTCAAGAAATTAGCCAAATTTTACTGTGCTCTTTGAATACGAACATTATTTCGCAAACAAAGCGGCCTACACGCGCCGAACATCCTCCCATCGGTCTGCAGAGAAGGCGCATAGTGCCACGTCGCCAGGCATAGACGCATCCCGGCACCCCTTTAACATGGTATGGCCCGCACGCCGCACCGGTTGCGCTAATGTCGTGACCAATCAATGCAGAAAGCAGTTTCGTGACCAAGGGTGGCCGCCTCGGACGCCAAAGCAGCCTGTACGCGCTACAGCGTGTTCAAACCAAAATGTGTTTCATCCGACAAAACAATACATCACTAAACAAACGCTAATGATGCATTGGCGCTGCAGATTCGTTATTACACCAATTGGCTACAGCGAATTTTTAAAAACATGTGCGGTGTTTCCATTAATACGCACAGCGTCAACAAAGCCGTTGACAAGCTGCGTCATTAACGATTCATACAAAATCACAAAATGCCAGTAAATCCCTGATTCCTTACAGAAGCGAACTTCCATGTATGAAAAAGCTTCTGATTACTTTACAAATGACTTAATGTGGACAGTATTTGATGTTAAAGGAGTAAAACTAAACTAAACAAATCCGCCCGAACAGGTGGTAAAGGGCCAACGGCACCGATCGGTCGCCCTGTCATCCTAAGCCCACAGCCGTGACTGGATGCGGATATGGAGGGGCATGTGGTCAGCACACAGGTCTGCCGGCCGTCTGACCGAAGCCGCTACTTCTCAGTCAAGTAGCTCCTCAGGTTGCATGGGGACGTTAAGAAAGTAAGTGAGCAGAAGTGTAGGACAAGTTTCAAATTGTGTTTAAAATTTCTTGAAAGTCGCCTGCTCTCATTATCAAACAATGTATGAATGTAGTGTGGGTAATTTGTGCTCCGTTTTAAGAGCTAGCTTTTCACAAATCTCAATGTTCGTGATGTCATACCTGCTGAAATATCTGTTGTACAGTGATATAATTTTGCAGGTTAATTCGGTAGTATATATGGATATTGTCTGCGAAATGTGTTGTGATAGAAGTTCATAGTAAAGAAGTAATAAATTAAACATGATACCCGCTGCAGCAGATTTTCACACATCTCATTGTTTATGGAGTGTACTATGCGTTGTACAGTGATATAATTTTGCAGGTACATTCAGTGATATATGTGGATACTGTCTGCAAAGTGTGCTCCGAATAGAGTTGGTAGTGAAGGTGTAAAAAATTGAAGCATCATGCCTCATGCTAAAGTTTTTGCACGAACAGCGAAAATATAGCAAGTGATAAACTTTTTTGCTTTCATCCCTTTGTGGAGTGCATCAGCGAAAAAGCGTTTGGTAGAGGTTTGAAACTGAATGTAAAATTTGTTGCAAGTCACTAAGTGCGCACTGGAAGAGTACAATCTGGGTATTTGCGCATGATGAATTACGCTGCCTCAGGATGTATACACAGATTCTAATTGTAATCTTCGTGTTATTGTGTTAATAATATAAGATTATGCCTCTTAATGCGTATATTACGACAGCATTTTAGATTTTCAGACTCAGTCAATAATTAAGCGAAATACTGAAAAAACATATTTCTGCTGCCTCCGGAAACCGTTAGATAGGCAAACTGCAAATGAGATTTTGAAGCACGAGCCATCAACCAGGATAGCCGTGCAGTAATGTACCTTCGCTGAAACAGACCATAACTGATCAATTAGCTTATGTGGGTATTCTAGGGCGAATGAAGCCGTGTGCCCTTTTTGAAAGACAGCGGTTGGCTAGAAATACGGAAATGCCGGAGAAATATATGCTTGAATGTGAATTCAAATACTAGCCAATTCTGAAGGTTGCGCTGTTCTATTTGACCACAGACAACCCCTGTGCAAGTGTCAGTCATGGTTAGAACAGAGTTCCGTGTAGTTGCGAGTGCATTATGGAGAGATAGGTGACTTCGAACGTGGGAAAATCAGCGGTGGGCGTAAAGTAAGTGGTTCTGTAACCAAGGTAGTCAAAGTGTTTAGTGTTTCATGAGGCGCCGTATCGAAGTTTTATACCACAACCAGAAAGAAGGGAAGACATCATCCACTCAGTCACACAGAGGACAAAAGTGCGTGTTGTGTGATCTTGACGGACGGTCATTCAAAACGATTGTGACGAGAAATAAGAGGGCGACAGCTGATAAAGAACTGTAGGGTGAATGCTGCACTCTAGAACCCTGTCAGCAGCAAAACAACACGCAGGGAGCCCCAGAAGCTGAGAGTTGGAGGACGAGCAGGAAATCCAAAACCACTCAGTAGTACTGCAAATGGTCGTAACAACCAATGGTGGTGCCGAAGGAATAAAATTTTGCCGTTGGAGCAAAGGAAGAAAGTAATTTGGTCGGATGTATCTTATCTCTCAGTTTACAACTTCTGGTCGAGCTAACTTCCCAAGAGCGGAACACAGGTCGCTGATGATTTGGGTAGCCATATCGTGATATTCCGTGAACACTATTGTTAATCTGAAAGGTGTCATTAACGTCAAGGTTTGCGTCACCATTTTGTCTGATCAGGTCCCCTGAGTGAAACAAAGGAAGAAACCTTTGAAAATGACACAGAGGTGATAGACATTGGCTATATAGATTGAAATGTTGTAGTCACTATCGTTGTAAGTTAGGTTGTATATTAATGTTCAAACTTCTATAGACCTTGTATTCATTTAGTCAGTAGCTCGTTGTCCAGTGGCTTGCACTGCTGCCTCTGTATCACAGGGTCACAGGTTCCATTCCCAGCCGGGTTGAAGATTTTCTCTGCTCACGACTGGGTACTTGTGTTGTCCTCATCATTTCATCTTCATCATCATCATTCGAGAGATTGGCTGGATTGGACTACGAAAAAATTGGACTGTGTAAAAATTGGGCCTTTGTATGGGCGATGATGACCGAGCAGTTGAGCGCCCCATTAACCAAACATCATCCTCTTGTATCAATTTAGTATGAGAAAAACAAAAGCCTAATGCTATGTTACTCAGGAATAAAATATGTCTTTATTAATAACTATCAACTTTTTTCACAATTTAACTCTGCACACATGAATATTAACAAACTGGAGAAATAAACTTCTTTTGTCGGATACCTATAAAAGTTGAAATATGATTTATTCATTCCAAGTTTTAAAACGCTCTCCTGAAAAATTTATATTTTGTGGCTTTGGATTATATCATTATCACCCCTTCATTTAGATTTTTACATCCAGTCAACTCTTCCTTTATTCTAATTTAATATTTCCCATCATATTAATGCGCAGTGTGTAGAGAAATATCAGAGTGACAAATTGCTTCTGCGACGAGTAATTACCTTCCTGAAAGACGTGCCCCGGATAACAAGTGTAAAGAACGTGACGGGTGTCGACGTGGAAATCCTACTATGTGCTACTTCGATACTGACATGGTCATCGGGGTCATAAGAAAAGTATCAAATTTAAGTAGGTCTACCGCATTTATAAAAAGAAATACAATGGAAATCTTTTATTGTTAAAGAATATTCCAGTATACAATTAATTCTGAATGCTTCTCTTTCACTTAGCTGGTTTTGACTATGACATGTACACAAAGTTACATTAACCACCTCAAAACTTATTTCTTCAAAATTACGCTCTGTAAGTGTTAGAGAGACAGTTATATCTTATCTAAACAAATTACACGTCTAAATCGCATTTATCTCCGACACACTATGCGTAAAATTTGGCATTTACCACAGACCTGAAGTAAGACTGGCACTGGAAGAAATCATTTTAACTTATGTAATATGCAGAGTGACATTTCTGTAAGTTAAAATATTGAATAGTCCTAGTAAGGACTCACTGAAGTCCGATTTTGAGAGTATTTAAGAGAAATTAAAATTTCATTAATCTCAAAAGACACAAGAGGCAGAGTCCGAAGGCTAACTCGCCTGCACAATAGATATGAAAATGTAAAATAGGCTCACATGCTGTCAACTGAAATGTTGTTGCATTTATGGTATTTTTGTATATTACGGAATATTTTGGAGATTTTCCATTTGAATAAAATTAAGATTTCTTTGAACTTCATTTCTAACGTCATATGATGTTGGCTGAAAATGCAAAATAGGGTCACATGCTGTCAACTGAAATGTTGTTGCATTTTTGGTATTTTTGTATATTCCGGAATATTTTGGAGATTTTCCATTTGAATAAAATTAAGATTTGTTTGAACTTAATTTCTAACGTCATATGATGTTGGCTGTAACTGTTTTCATTGTGATATCGCAATTTCGTTCTGGTTCAGATGGTTCAAATGGCTCTGAGCACTATGGGACATCAGTCCCCTACAACTTAGAACTACTTAAAGCTAACTAACCTAAGGACATCACACACACCCATGCCCGAGGCAGGATTCGAACCTGCGACCGTAGCGGTCACGCGGTTCCACACTGTAGTGCCTAGAACCGCTCGGCCACCCCGGCCAGGAATTTCGTTCTCTGTGTCACTATTAAGCTTCCACAAATATGCAATAATCCCAGCAGAAAAACGTGATAGGACAAAACCTGCACTCTGCTAACATTCACATATTCACAAAATTCAGTGCCTTATTACGACACACAAGCAGGTTAAAATAATATCTCACTTACAGTATTGTGCCTCATTTAATAACTTATTTTATTTTATTTTTGACTTGAGCATGGCTGCTTTAAGTTCTGACCATTGCTTTCTCGCAATACTATTTTACTGTTTGTCAAAATTTCATTGTGATGAAGACACCCTTAGTAGGTGTTCGACAATCGTACCAATAGCTATTTGCAACCGGTTGGCTGTATAATTCCTATGCTTGATGATGGTACACGGTTGCTGAAAAACATGCATGTTTAATACTGTAACATTACATAGCGTTTGTTACTGGGCAACATTCACACATTATATATGGAAATTAAAGAAATAGTAGAAAGAAGATATCACTACATATCAGTAAATAATGCTGTGCAGATCATTAGTGCTAAGGGCCTAGAGCAGTGGTAAAAAGGCCTCGACAGCAGGGCTGAGGATTTCCGCTCGCGGAGCCATCTGCTCCGCGCAGTGAACCTCGACGCTGGCCAGCAAGCAACGAGTACCGACAGAGGGAAGCAAAGTGGCAGCGTAGCGCGTGGCAGCAAACACGGGAGCAAACAAACACAGTAGCGCCGTTGCTCCGCGCTCCGCCAGAGGCTAATGAGGCGCACTGCGCCGCTATGGGGGCTGCCTACATCGCAGGCGACGCGAATTCGGCAGTAGGGAGAATGGGCAGCACAGAGCAGCAGACTTTGTACTGCCCGTGTGGCCATTAGATGCGGGGCACGGTACGTACGTATAGAATAGACCAATCATATAGAATAAGACACGAAGTGCTTCGAATTCGCAGGCAGGATAGCAATGAGAAAGCAGCAGCTGAGAGAGCCGTTCAAGCCTGTGTGCAACTTCTCGTAGTCTTGCTGAAAACAGTGAGCGAAATGCACAGTTCATCGCAGCTACACAGAAATATGTAGTTTATAGGATTTTAATGTCTGAAATCAGAAAAAGCATTGCAGAAACTATTCACTTGAGTTCCGTAGCCTGAAATCTATACTGTGCCCAACAATAGAAACTGTGCATTGTACTCTATTTTGGCAGATGCTCCGATCGAAGCGTCGAGCTGAAGAACGCTTACTATTTCATGGAATCAAAGTTGAAATCCCTTACAAATTGGCAGCTACTGTACTTCTCTAATATAAATATCGGTTCTTCATATCTGTGTGGCCATACTGTCCATAATTGCTTAACAGTTACTGAACGTATTCCGAAATCATCTTTACAACTAAAACAAAATGCGTATTTTTATCACGAAAGGCGATTTGTTTCATTGAAATAAAACATCGTTAGAGATCTGTAATGAAAGATGTTTATAACCTCGTTTGCTTTCTGGGTCGAAAAACAGATTCTGATTTTACTTACGGTATCTTATGAACGCTTCTCGCTCACATCAGAAAATTCCATGTGCTAGCACATTTTTAAGGTATTCCTTCGTTTGATTCTGACCTCATTCCACATTGCTTTGCAACACTACATATTTCCCTCATGAGAAGCACAACACAATGTAGTACCACTACTATTTGTATTTTCCTGGCTAAATATACCTCATGTGTTTACTGCAGTATTGCTCACTTTACTTATAGCTTTTTCCTTTGCTCTAAAATGTCCCTTTTCTCTGAAAAATGTAATACAATAAGAAATACCACTCAGCTAATAGAACTCGTAAGAGATACAAAAATTCCATAGATAGCAACACTGCTCTTCTTTTATGTGGAAGGCATTTACAGTTGCAGCCCTGCCAGTAAAACAATTTGATTAACTGAAAAAATGTAAACAAATTGCGAGCTACATCAAGCAGATAGAGATGAATCAATATAATTATTACAATTAATAGCACTACAAAAGTGTCGTGAATTCAACCAGAAATACAACGTCCAAGAACAAGGTTTACTCATGGGTTCTCTTATTTCAAGAACACAAGCCAACATCTTCATGATTCACATACTAAAACTAATATATGAAGATTTGATAATAAAGATAATAAAGGAAAAGCTACAATATCATCTACTGGTATCGGTAAATGGCTGACATGACAGTAGATTAACCTCAAAACAAAGCAAAACAATTACACAAAGACATAAATACTACAAACAAGAGCATTAAGTTTACAATAGTGGTAGAGCGAGAAAACACATGGATTTCAAGGTATAGCTATCAGAAAAGACAATCACAACCACATCTTTATCGTATGCAGAAAACACAAATAAACAGACACAATTAAAAATGCAACCTGAAACCACTTACAGAAGAACAAAAAAGCTGCATTCAGCTGCATGCTATACAGACTCAATAAGAGTCCTCTAAGCACTTACGATTACCAAAAAGAGTTAATCACTTTAAAACAGATAGTATTAAAACGGATACTAATAGATAAAATTTAACGTAAAAATAAAGACACAGATGATTAAACAAAGAAAGTCGCACCCCCACATACAAACAGCGCAATTACAAAAAAATGGCATTTAGAATGACATACCACAATATATTTACGTACAAAATAGGTAATGAATTCAAAAGCAAATAACTCAATACATAAACGCGTACCTAGACTAAAAACAAAACCGGACAGATACCAGATAACTGCAGGTCCTGTAAAAAATCTAGAATGGGATGACTGGGGGTAGATTTGATTCAAGATTCAAGCACATCGGGGTATGGAAATACAGTACAAGACGCTTAACATATAAAGATCACCTTCAGCACGAAGACCATAAGCAAAGCACAACAGAAAATATATGAACATCCCAACAATTAGTGAAAACAGACACCGCCTCCTCTTCAAGAAAACTTACTTATACACAAAGCATTAAGCAGTTATTCAACGAGCAGACACTCTCTGTAACTCTCCCCCTTTTATTTCGCCTCTTGCTTCTCACCACTTTCCCGACGACTCACTTTCCTTTCCACTACCTTTCATTCTCCGTTCATTTATCTTTGACACCCCTGTCTCCCCCTCCATTTACTAATCATTTAGATCATGAATTCCTTCACTATACCTTCATTTCTCTTACACATTAAATATATGGTAGCATGATTAAATGGCGTAAATTGAAGAGGAAGTGAATAGTTTTAGATCAAAGGAAGAACTAGCGATGAGATTATTAACATTAGACAAAACACGCGAGGAACGGAAGCCCGAATTACACAGACAGTAGTGGTGCTACACTTTGTTGTGTTTCGCATCAAGAAAATGCATGCTCCTAAAAAGTAATACGGTATTATGCCAGAATCAAACGTGCCAAACGATGGAACACATGTAAAGCATGGAGGTGTACGGCGTATACTGATCTGAGTGAAAACCTGGCATAAAATATCGTGAGTAAAACCAACATCCTCTGTAACGAATGTTTTAATGTAGAAAGCAAGCTAAATTGCAAATATCTTTCATTACAGACCACTGATGATGTTTTATTTCAATGAAACAGATCGCATTTGGTGACAAAAATATGCTTTCTGTGTAGTTGCAAAGACGGAATTGAACACCCTCACTAAATTTAGGTTCTCACAGATGCGTTACACTCAAATGGAATGGTCAACAATGAGGCCGAAGAAAGTTTTGTCGGCTACTGTAGACACATATGCAGTTCCCTAGATGTATTTCGTCATTTTCGGATTGATGACTACTCAAATTTAAATGCAAAATTCGAGTTGTAAACAAGCAGAATACAAGGCAGACAACTAAGAAATGAAAATGTAGCAATAGTGTGGTTAATAATTTAAAGATTTCGAGTTGACGTGTAAAACCAAACTTCAGTGCGAAAATTGACGCTATAACGAAATCGGCTTGAGGCTCTGAGGTCAGCAACGTTGTTTCAATGTACGAGGATTATTGGTAACACTGTACGTACTTTTTGGTGATATCAGAATGAAATGTGAGTTTCAGTGATTAACCTTTCCTTTAGGTTTTAAGTTCTAATTCTGTTGTATTCTCGTACCAGTTCAGAACCAATAGGTATAATATGTTATTCCCTACGTGCTAGACCGGGATTTCATGCCCGATTTGGTGATCACAATTTGTATTGTGATTGGAGGTTATTATTACTGCGATGTCAATTCTTTGCATCATATTCCCACAATAAATTTTCATAAACGCTCATCAGGAATGTTTTAACGGTTGTGCGAAAAAATTTGCTCCTTCTAGCAGCAATCCATCGTAGATCGTTGGAGCAATAAGGGTAATTAGGAACCGGAAAAAGAGCACAGATCATCCCCGTTTTTACGAAGGGTAGTGGAATAGTTGTACATAATCAAACATCTAAATCGTTCACCTAAATCCGTAGAATTATGGAACATATTTTATGCTCCAGAATTATGATTTATTTGGATAACTAAAACCTCCACTGTAAAAATCAATATGGTTTCGCTAACAGTGAAGCTGCGCAACGCAGCTCGCTCTGTTTCTCTATGAGGTCAACAGCGTAGTGAACAACGGCGCTCAGGTTGATGCCGTATTCCTTGACTCCAGACAGCCATTTGAAACCGTCCCAATTAGTGAAAAAATACAAGCTTATCGAGCACCAGACCAGATTCGTGACGGGATTCGAGATTTGCTTGCAGAGAGAACTCAGCACGTCGCTCTTAACGGAACAAAATCGACAGATGTAAAGATAATCTCAGGTGTACCCCAAAGAAGTGTGATAGGGCCATAATCGTTTACAGCGTATACAAGTAATATATTATACGACGTCGGATGCTCTTTAAGACTGTTTTCATATGATGCGGTTGTTTTTAACGAAGCATCATCGCCAGAAGACAATTTACAGAATGACCTGCAGACCATTTATGAAAGAGCAGGCACTGGTAGTTGACTCACAACGTAAATAAATGTAACAACTGCGCATGCATAGGAAAAGAAAGCCACTATTGTACAACAACATTATTAATGAGAAACGCTTGGAAACAGTATCTGCTGTCAAATATCTAGGAGTAACTAGCGGCTTAAGTGAAATGACCACATAAAACAAATGTAGGAATAATTCGATGTTGGAGTAAGATTCAGAGGAATAATCTTAAGAAAATATAACTCATTCGCGTAGAAAGTGTCTTATAAGTCGCTTCTTTGGCCGTTTCGCGAGTGTCGATCATCAGTATGGGGTGCTCACCATGTGGGACTGACAGAAGATACGGGGATGATATAACGAAGATAGGCGGGTTGGTAGTACCAGAAGTTCCGTCCGCCAGACACCGTTATGTTGTTGGCTGAGTATTACGTAGGTGTTGGTGTATCAGAGACAGAGAGTTTATTTAAAGATCACAGTCTGACAGAGAGTGTGTCAACGTGGCTACAAGAACTATATGTCTTCAGTTTGCGTTCCGTTTTCGTTATTCTCACACTCCCCACAACGTTGGATGCTCTTCTGGCCATGTTAAATGGACATACTCAAACACTTTGAAAGACGTGTGTGTTTGTAAAAGAAAGAACTACTCCCCTAAGTAATGATAATAACAATCAAGCCCTGATACCTTCGAGATGTGCAAAATGTCTAATTCTAATAACTCAGAGAAATAATCAGAAAACGCTCTCTGCCTCGTATTCTTGAACGGAAATAATCTCTCTCTCTCACACACACACACACACACACACACACACACACACACACACACACACACACACACACACACACACAGCTTAATAAAATCACTGCAGCAGACAGAAACTAATTTGCATATGCCGTACTTCTATATTGCATAGTGAGTGCTGTCTCCTGAAGACAGTTAATTGAAACTGAATATGTGGTAGCCTTCTGAGTGGGGTGTCCAATTGTCCAATGAGTGCTCGATGTTTTCATCACCTGTTTGAAGTGCAACAATTGGTAAATCCTCTGAATGAGTAACAAAAGTCCTAATTCTCGTTCCTACGTAGTATCCTAGTTATTAGTGAGGTTACAAAGCACAACGTTTGCCTGACAGCAATCACAAACACAACACTCGACGACCTAACTTCATAAGCACCTGAAAATTAAAAGCTTCCAAAGAAGTGTCCCTTATCATCATTATCTTATACCATCAACTTCATTGACTGGTTTCCAGTACATTTGTATTGGTCATAGTCGATGCCACAGGTTTAACAACATGGCTCGCAAGCAACGTGGCATGCTCATGTGACTGAAAACAACTAAATGCGAGAGAAGTGAATAAACAAGCAATATATTATCACTGTAAACAGGAAGATAACTCCCCGCAGGGATATTCAAACCCAAAACTGCCAGATTTAGATTTTCAAGCAGAAGAAACATCACCTCTTCATTTGGACTGAGTCAAAAACTGTTTCTTATGCTTCAGGAGACGGTAATGTCTTTGTAGTTACATCACCAAGAAGTGAAGTAATATAATGTACGACGCTTTCAGTCAGTTACGCACAAGCAGTTTATGAGCTCCGAAATTATTGTGCTCAAGAGCACTACTCGATACCTACTAACGGAGTGGTCCTAACTACGACAGTGTATCCTCACCAGAAGAACTGATCGTCATCATAGCATATGACCTGAAATGGTCTGGCCCAATTCTTTATTTATTTTATTATCTTCACGACAGCAGACAAAAGCAATCTAACATGATTCCAGCCGAGGCATCCGGCTGACCCAGAATAGCTCACAGATTCAAATGTAGTGTAGCAACTACCTGGACTGGAAACAGACTGGAATGTTGGATTCTCTTTCAATTAAGGAAGACGACATAGGCAACATACTGCGAAGGGCTACCGTTAGTCGAAAGTAAAACTGACTCCCAAAGACTTAAAATTGACACAGTAACCACGCAAAGGGGTTACTACAGTTCTTAACTCGATTAATCGAAACTAGTTATAGCAAACTCCTATAGAGTAAGGCGAAGATAAATAAGAAATAAGATACAGTAGGCAGAAATGACAGTGCCAAATAAACAGGCAACTTCATCTTTAATACTTATGAACCATTTGCCAATAATTATAATAATAGTATCTACCTCAAACATGACGTAATTATGGACACATGCTTTTTACAACGTTATGCTTCGGAGTAAGTATTTGACGATATAATGGAATAAAGTGTTATAAGTCCCCTGCCTCTCTTTTCTTGGCTGTACGTCTCACACAGTATGTCAAAATGACCAGGCGATGACAGTAACTTCGCAACTAGTCACAGAAGAAAGTATTATATAACAGCAGCTGTTAGTGCTAAAAGAGAATCTTTCATACAAATTAGTTAACAGTATGCCTCACACTAGACAAGTTCATTTCCTTCCTGACCTAAACTTATTTTAAATCATACCTGAAAGGTACTAATGTTTTACGACAACATATGAGTCAGATCATACCACAGAATAAATTTTCATCGATCCAAAGTACACCATAATTTCAATGCTCAGTACATCAGTGCTGTGGACATATATTTCTGTTCTGGAAGTATACACTAAAGTGTAAATTTTGTTCAGGAAACTGTTATGTTCATTGCTAGTGCACCCATCCTTGGAAGTGCTCCTTGTAAATTTCTAATTCTGTTAAGTAATGGGGAAGAAAATTGCATGCTGGTAAATGAGGCCATCCAGTGACTTGGAGTCAGTAAGTGAACCATTCATTTAATGTCTGGAAGAATCTCCGGGCTTGTAATTAGAGGAAGAGGCTACACGATACAGGCAGAATGACACAACATGTTCTGTGGTTCAGAGAGACCGTCCTACCCGTGACCGTGCACCAGCCATGAACTTGGGCACAGATTGGAATCGTTCCAGTCAACGCTCGGCTGAACTTATAGTGTCCCCGGTCTCTTGGACCTCCTCGAACATTTTCTAAAAGCATTTTATTCACCTGAGAACTAACTGTCTCTGAATGACTGTGGAAGCTTTATTTATCTGAAAGCGTGAGTGTCTTGCAATGATGCGCACAAGGAAATTATGCTTCGCTTGAAACGGATAAGCTCCTCAAAGAAAATCTTGTATCAGATATATGTTACATTACCTAATTATATTATTTTCTTTGTATTTATGAGTTTTTATCGTATTCCTCAGTGTAAGTTTAGATTAGTATTAGTCCTCCACTAAAGATAACACTACCACAATTTGGCGCGATTAGTTATCAGTATAGACTCTGTAAGAATAGAAGTGAAAACAATTATAGGATATTTTTAAAATGAGCGATTCTAATGAGTACGTAATATGAACTGAGAGTAAACTGAAGAAATACAAAAGTAATGAGAAGTAGCAGAAACGAAAACACCGAGAAACTTAACAACAGAATGGGGATCACGAAATGGACGAATTTAAGGAATTCTGCTAATTATGCAGTAAAACAACCCATGATGGAAGGAGCAAGAAGGGTATAAAAAGTGGAGTAGCACTGGCGATAAGGATATCGCTGCCAAAGAGAAATCTTCTAGTACAAAATATATAATTTCGGGAAGATATTTCTGAGAAAGTACGTTTGGAGCACAACATTGTATGGTAATGAAACATGGACTGTGGTAAAACGGAACGGAATGGAATAGAAGCACTTATGATGTGGTGCTACAGAAGAATGTTGGAAATTAGGTGGACTGATAATATAAGGAATGAGGACGATCTTCACAGAAACAGCGAGGGAAGGAATATATGGAAAAGAAGTACAACTGTTAAGACATCAGGAAATAATTTTCATGGTACTAGAGGCAGATGTACAGAATAAAAATTGTAGAGGACGAGAGAGATTGGAAAACATCCAACAAAAAGTCGAGGCCATAAGCTGCAAGTGCTACTCTGAGATGAAGAGGTTGGCACAGAAGCTGCATTCTTGGCCGGCTGCAAGACTCATGACTGAAAGATAGAAGAGTTCCAAGAAACATGGATGATTAGAAAAGACAATAACATTACTACGACAAAATAAATACACAACTGATAAAATACATCTCGAACACTAATATACTGAGAATCTTTCATTTTATGAATGTACGTGTACCAGTAGTCCCTAACATAACCAAAAGATATCCAATTTATAAGAAAGTGTTTTAAATGAATTTCACTTTATATAATTCGTGCTGTAAATTATATGGAATGATTGTAATTAAACTGCAGCCGAAACTACTGGAGAAAATGTTATCGTGCGTCCCACGAGATTTCCGGAAGGTTATATGATGCACTGGCTGTATATTTATCCTTCACAACTGACAAAGCAAGTTATTCAAATACTCAAGTAGTACAATAGAAATCAAAACACCAGCCAACAAAAGTAAACCGGCAAAAATAAATCAAGATGTTAGGCAGTAATACAATACAATACATGGCCGAACCAAACGTAATTTTCTTACGAGTAATTGATTTCGCAATTAATAACATAAGTGTTACTACGTTTCTTTCAGAAGACGGTCACTTGTTCCTTAACAACACCTAAAATAATTTACAGAAATTCTTTATTTACTCGGTGTTCTACAGATTTCACGAAACCAAGGAACATCATTTATTTTTATGCCTGAAATGTCAACATCGGCTGCATTGCTATTATTTCAAACTGTTTATGTAGAACAAGCATCGATCTACATGCCTACATTGGTCGGGGCATTTTAAATATTGTTCTGTTGTAGAAATAGTCTTTGAGGAATGAACTGTACATGACAGTGCACACACGTTCCGCGTTTTATCTGTGTACTTTCCGGGGACTGCCCAATGTTTATTTTTAACAATATCAAAAACACGTACAGCAACAAATGTACAAACAGTCGTCTGTAGTTCCTGTTTCAAATACCGTTCGTATAGCACAACGATACCAACAGTGTGCCGCTCCAGATGGGCATGAAGTCTGACACTAGTGCAGAACATTAAATTTAAAATGTGTCCAAAACAGCCGATGTCGACAATTCAGTCATCAAAAATAATGTATCTGAATTTACAGAAACCATTTATGACTGTTGAATTAAGAAGCGAATGAGTAAAACTTTAAGTACTAAGACTATTCTCAGATGTCATTAAACAGTGTTATAAGCAAATTACATTAAAGAGACAAAACTTCAGGATCACTTATTTATTGCCTGTTGGTCCACCTTTGAAATGCAGTACGGAAGCGGTTCTGATGACGTGAATTCGACACGTCCTTGATAGGTTTCTGGAGGTCTTTGGCATCAGATGTCTACATACCGATCAGACAGTTCCCTTGAATTATGGCCGATGGTTTATGGTCGCGAATCTGGCTCTCCAGAGCGCCCCAGAAGTGTTCCATGCATTCACATAAGGCGAATTTCGTGGAAAAACATCGACGTGAGTTCATTCTCACGCTCCTTAAATCACTGACGTAAAATTCTAGATTAATGAAGCAGACATTTATCTTGACTGAAGGTGACATCGTCGTCGGAGAAACATAAAGCAAGAAGCGATGCACGATGTCCGGAATAAGGTTTACGTAATCCAGATTTGGAACATCCACACCTGTGTAGTCGAAGGCACCACAGTTCACGAAGAAGCCCAGGTGACTCTCTTCTGTAGCATAATACTGCCCCCTCCCCCTCTTTCCAACTTGGCCAGATTCCGAGGAGCGGTGCATGTTGCAAGCAGCTATTCACCGGAACGACAGCGTACCCGGAAGACATGACTGTCCGTCAGCAGTAACAAGAAACGTGACCCCTCCGACCAGGCGACTCGTTTCCATCGTTTATAGTCCAGTCTCCATGGTTCCATGCCCACTCCAATAATTACTGACTGTCATTAGGCATAAACGTTCTTGGTGGGACAGCCACAACCGCTATATGAAATGATTAAACCACCCGCTACAGTTGCACAGTCATATATTAATTCATCTCTTTACATTAAAAGGTTTCGGAGACTGAATCCCATCTTCAGGAGTCCGAGTGTACAGAGTGCCAGTGCGTCCAGTCTGCCAACGGAAAGAGAGGAAGTCCCTGAAACCTAGTAATGTAAAGTCGTCATTTACTAAAAAGCTGTGCAACTGTATCGGATGTTTTAATCCTGAACATTATGCCATCTAGCTGACACTGGAACACACAGGGGTCTCTGTAGCGGACTCTCATGTACAACAATAACTGCTGAAAGGCGTACTTTGAAACAGCCATCCTGCACAGCACTGTACTCTATCGACAGACCTGCTACAGAAAGCCAACCGTTTTACGTTCCAGAGCGGGAAAGGCAGCGACCTTCACGTTTTGTAACGAGGCGTGAATGTCCAACAACTTTTCGCTTACATGTGGTTTCACCATACTTCAATCACATTGCGCAGTTGCTCACGACAGTAGCACGGGAAGAGTCAGCCAGGTTCCCGGTTTCCAATATGCTCGTTGAGAAATGCAGCAGTCTGCTGTTCACAAAGTCGCTTATGTCAGATTATTTCCCCAGAAGTCTGTTGTGTCAAAAATATATCTTAATATGATGAATAACTTCCTATGAATGCACGTTTCTACCACAGAATTGAGCTCTAGTGAATCATAGACCGTGGGGATGACAGGAACAGAAGGGAATCGAAGCATTTGAAATGCGGAGCTACTGAATAATGTTGAAAATTAAGTGGAATGACAAGGTAAGAAATGAGAAAATTCTCTGTATAATCGGCGAGGAAAAGAATAATGGGAAACCATTGACAAAAAGAAGGGCCAGGATGATAGGACATTTACAGAGACATCAGCGACTTACATCCATGGTACTAGCGGGAGCTGTAGAGGGTGAAAACTGTGGAGGAAGATAGACAATAAAATTCAAAATGATTCAAATGGCTCTGAGCACTATGGGACTTAACATCTGAGGTCATCAGTCCCCTCGACGTAGAGCTACGTAAACCTAACTAACTTAAGGGCATCACACACATCCATGCCTGAGGCAGAATTCGAACCTCCGATCGTAGCAGCAGTGCGGTTCCGGACTGAGGCGTCTAGAACCGCACGGCCACATCGGCCGGCAATAAAATTCATCCAGCAAATAATTGAGAACGTAGGGTGAATTTGGTACTCTGAGATGAAAAGGTTGACATAGAAGAGGAATTCTTCGTGAGCCCCATCAAATCAGTCAGAATACAGTCGACACAGAAAACGTCGCTAGAATCATTGCTCATTCGTCTCCACTCCGTTTACACACTTTTCTTGTAGCATCATGTGTCTGCAGGACCACCAGGTGGTGATGACAAAGAGGTTACAACAATGTTTTGGTTTCGAGTATACAGGGTGTAACGGGAATAAGGACAGATATTTCTGTTACTGTCTGCTGATGGTGTGCTGAACAACATTGCATCAGTATTTACGTCATTTTCAGAGCAATAAATATAACAACTAAGTTTTTTTCTACTTTGGTTAGTGGCTCCAAGTATGTGTGGCCAGAACAAGCCATTAATACTTGCAATGTGGTGACAAACGTCATGGGATGGCTCCTAATATCGTGTCGGACCTCGTTTGGCGGGCTTAGTGAAGTAATTTCGCGTGGGATGTACTCAATAAGTCGCTGCAAGTAACATTCAGCCAAGTTACCTCTGTAGTCGTCCATAATTGCGCAGGTGTTTTCATGTCAGCCGGCCTCAGTGTCCAAATCATTCTCTCGAACTGTTCAGAATGTTCTTCAAACCAGTTGTGAACAATTGTGGCCCAGTGACATGGCGAATTGTTATCCACAAAAATTCCTTTGCAGATGTGTGCAAATGGTCTCCAAGTAACCGAACATAACCATTGCCAGTTAACGATCGGTTCAGTAGCACTAGAGGACACAGTCCATTCAATGTAAACACAGCCCTCACCATTATAGAGCCACCACCAGCTTGCATTGAGCCTCGTTGTCAACCTGCGCCCATGGCTTTGTGGGGTCTGCATCACACTCGAACCATAACCATCAGCCCTTAGTAACTGAAATCGAGACTCATCTGACTAAGCCAAAGTATTCCAGTCGTGTAGAGTCCAACAGGTATGGTCACGAACCAAGGAGAGGTGCTGATGGCGATGTCGCACTGTTAGCAAAGGCACTCGCGTCGGTCGTCTGCTGCCATAGCCCATTTCGCTGTACAGCCCAAACGGATACGTTCGTCTTAAGTATCGTATTGATTTCTGCGGTTATTTCACGAAATGTTGCTTGTCTGTTAGCACTGGCAGAAAGTGAAGGCCGTCGGTCACTGTATTGTCCATGGTGGGGGTTGATGCCTGAAATTTAGTTTACAGTGCCCTTTTACACTTTGTGTACGCCTACTGCCGCCATCTGTATATGAGCACATCGCTATCCCATGACTTTTGTTAGCTCAGGGTATTTTCCCCTGGGCAAGAGGTGTTGAGATGTGGACGCGTGGGCGCAAAACGGTTAGCTATACTGACAGGCGTATTTTTCTTAATGGTGCAGTTGCGACCATGAAGAAAACATCAGGTCATAAAGTTTGTCACATGTCTGTGGGAAGACTGTTGGATTCAGAGAAAAAACAACTAAAACACTGATGTGTGTCGCCTAAACTAGTTATACCCTGTGCATCCTCAGTTACGGGGAAGTATAGAAGAACGTTAGCAACATAAAGCCGACTAGTGCTGGTACCGTGTCAATGGCGCCGGTCTGCCAAATTGAGTCGGCAGTGCCGCAGCTGAGGTTATTACACCAAATCCGATTCCCAGAGTGGACTGCAGCTCGGCGTGACACGGCGTTTGGGAACAGCTTGCGTACCCCCAGCCCTGTCCAGCCCCGCCTGCCAGCGGGCAACAGGGATTCAATTAAAGCCGAGGTCAGGGCTTACTGTACGCTCCGCTAACGAGCGCTGACGTGCTGCGTCGTGCGCAGCACGGACAGGTTGTGGCGTGCTGGAATGAAAACATAATGGAGCCATTCTGGGCCCCCTCATTTCCTACCCACCAGAAAATCTTGCGGCCACAGCAAGTACCCGGTGAACTCCAAATGAAATGTGAGATGACCTCAAAAATACTGCAACCTTTTTAGATGTTGTTCCTTTATACTAAACACCAAAAAAAGGTCATTAATTTGCTATAAGCGTTTTTTCGGTATTATTTACCGTGTACAGCTTGGCTCAAACCTCTTATGTAGATTAACCCCGGTGTTGCTGGGGACTGTTTAATTGGGCCGTATCTGCTACGTAAGCCATTAAATGGCAGGCACTATTACAATTTCCTCACCAGAGCATTGCCAGAACTGCTGGAAAACGTCCTGCTCCCTGCAAGACAACGCATGTGGTTCCAACATGAAGGGGCGCCCGTACATTTCAGTCGTCCTGTGCGTCGATTCCTGGAACCATGGTCCCCAGAAACGTGGATTGGCAGAGGTGGGGCTGTACCATGGCCTGCTCGATCTCCAGATATGTCCCCTCTGGACTGTTTTGTTGGTTTAATTAATTTGAAGCCAGAGAAATCTTCCTATAGCAATTCAATACTCCTCATAGGAAAAAATGACATCAGGGAAAAATATTTGTTTTGATGTTCCCTACAACCTCCCAGAGTTTGTCGGTTTAAATACTTTTCACCCTGTATTTAGACAGTGATTGTAAAGGCGTATTTATTGTATAATGGTTCAAATGGCTCTGAGCACTATGGGACTTAACATCTGAGGTCATCAGTCCCTAGATTTTAGAACTACTCAAACCTAAGGAGATCACACACATCCATGCCCGAGGCAGGATTCGAACCTGCGACCGTAGAGGTCGCGCGTTTCCAGGCTGAAGCTCCTAGAACCGCTCGGCCACAACGGTCGTCCATTGTATTATGGACGTAAACAATGTATACCCCATTACAGTAACGTTGGTCACGGTAATTCCTGAAAGTGACGACCGCCAGTCTCAATGCATGAATGGCAAAGGCGTATGAAGTTCTGCTGCACTCTCCGAAAGATACCTGGTGTCTGTTGTACCAGGATACAGGCAGTTTGGACCACAACAAGCAGGTCTTCATCTGTTTCTATGGCGGTCTCATACACCATGGTCTCGACGTAACCCCAAAGTTATGAGATCCTGCGATCGCGCTGCCTGTGGGGCAGAACCTCGCATTCCAACCCAACGATGAGGGTACGTGTTGCTCAGGTGCTGGCAGACATTAATCTCGATGTAGTCTGGTGCATTGTCTTGTTGCAACCACATTCTTTCACAGACAACAAAGGGTAGTCTCCAGGAACTGTGGCAGCACATCTCCGCATAAACCAGACCACATGGACCAGTGAAGCTAGGAGGCAGCAATTAAGGTCTTCAATGTGGATCATCGAAACTGCAAGGCAGCAAATAAGGTCCTATTAGGTGATCTTGGACAATGCTAGCCCATACGTTAACAGAGAATCGTTTCTGGTGGTCACCGGTGTGGGTGGCGTGGGTATTGTCCTCATTTCACTTATAGCTGTTGCACCAGTTGCAAACACAATTACAGGTGAACCAGGCCTCATCTGTAAACAATACAAACTGTAATAAGTTTCTCTCTGCGATGGATAATCCATTGGCAGAAGTGGATATGGGGCTCAAAATGCGTTTCCCAGTGCTTGCACAAAGCGGTGTAGTACATCTTCCACCAGTACTCTCTGCACTGTATCCATCGAAGAGTTTGTTTCGTGGTAAAAATTAATGGGTACTTACTCCTATGTGTTTCTCCACGTAGTCCAACACCATCTCCTCATAGTATGGTGTCCAGACATGTCTTTGGCTGGAACATTAAACAAGTCTTTGTGGTGTGAACGACCCCGTCTCTCATAAGTTCCACTGAGATATACTCCTCCCAGTTAGGATGACGCCTGATGGGAAAACGTTTTCTGTAAATTCGTGCTGCTTTACGGACATTACACCTTGGAGCATGGTACATTAAATGAATGTCTGCCAATTCTAATGAAGAGGAACAGTCTACCTTTGACTGCTTGTCATGCACTGTACAGAGTAACTCACCTCATCATGGACACATCACAAGCTGTCTAATGCAATGGACAACGTACACCAGAGATAGGGGTGTGTGTGCGATGCATGTAGTCGTCACATGTCACACTTGCTATGAGCTCTACACATCATGTCTGTTTGGTAGTCAGGGGGGTCCACTGTTTATCACTCACTACCAGTTCTAATGTATAACAGACACCTGGGAACCTTGCGAGAGTACTGCAGAACTGTATGTACCGTTGCAGTACAAGCATTGAGACTGGCGGTTGTTGCTTTGAACAGTTACTATGAGGTACGCTGTTGTTAGGCGGCGTATCTGTGTATGTCCATAATTCAATAATTATGCATTTCTGATTGTTGCTTTACTGTCTAAATATAACCGGTTGTGGTCCCACTATCATCTATTTCAATTTCACCCAAAAAGTTTGAGATACCCTGAATACACTGAGGGGAACCGCGCAGCTGCTAGGGTCGCAGGTTCGAATCCTGCCTCGGGAATGGATGAGTATGATGTCCTTAGGTTAGTTAGGTTTAAGTAGTTCTAAGTTCTACGTGACTGATGACTTCAGAAGTTAAGTCCCATAGTGCTCAGAGCAGTTTGAACCATATACACTGATGGGCAAGAATACTAGGATGTTGTGAACGCTGCCCATCCCTAGACTACATCCTTCCTGATAGTCTTGCAAGCAGTGATGCGTTGAGAAAAGAATAGAGGTGTTATAGTTACACATTCACTACTTGAGAGGGCCCCCAGGGCAAATGAGTGATTGTAGGTCAATGAAATGTTGTGGAAACATTTGTAAGCAGATGTGGAATAAAAATAACGAATTAAATATTGAAAAATACACATTTTAATTCTCACATGAGAGGGTAACATTTGTTAATTGCGGCCCACGTTTACGTTCAAGACTACAAACCTTAGTCAGTGTGACGACCATCTCCATCCACAACAGCCTGGAAGTTCACTAGAGTTTGCTCTACTGCTGCCCGATACAAGGGTGGATTATGCAATGTTCAACTGTCGTGACACAACTCATATACTGCTTAAAGTTCGTGCCAAGCATTCTCAGCCATGGCAACTCTCCCAGGAGGAATTCCCAAATCGCCAGGTAATACGAACTTCCAAACCATGTTCTTCAAACCAGTGCGCAAAGAGGACCTCTCTCCATTTGTTTAATGAATCGCTCCTCACGAAGAGCAGTAGCACTACTATTGTTAGCATATAACAGCTTTACGAATGAAGCCCTGCTCACTTTGTCCAGATACATGTCGACTGTATTCAGCTGTAATGCACAGTGATAATTTTGTTTCATCCCTAAGTCGCTGTATCAGTACAGACTCCTTAGAGGAGGTCATGACACTAATGCTACTAACAAAGCAAATCCTGCACAATGTGAACTTCATTGCTATAAAGTCGGGTACCCATACGGTAAACTGTTCTCCGCCTACAGTGGCTCAAGTAGCGGAAGTTTAATTACAACCATCACGTACACAGGGCTAGTCAGCTACCCCTGCCGATGGATTTCATGCAAACTGCTACACCGTCAAATACCACGTGCTAGATTTTCGTATTCTTTCCCCCGCTTCACACAAACTATTAGTCCTACGGAAAAATGAACGGCATATTTATCAAAAAATTTAATGTAGTTCAATTTTGTACTGGAATATGTTTTCGGTAACGGTTGTAGTTTCCAATTTATTCAAGATACAACCACGAAAGTGACATTCAAACGCGTTTTTGTTGCATAATTCGAAAACCATGGCCTTCAGCGAAAACCCATACCATAGCAAAATTTAACTACACTACATTTTCTACAAAAAGTTCCTGTTCATATTTTCTGTAAGACCGATACTTTGCGTCTAACGCAGGCCAGAGTGGCCGAGCGGTTCTAGGCCCTACAGTCTGGAAACGCGCTACCGCTACTGTCACAAGTTCGAATACTGCCTCGGGCATGGATGTGTGTGATGTCCTTAGGTTAGTTAGGTTTAAGTAGGTCTAAGTTCTAGGGGACTGATGACCTCAGAAATTAAGTCCCACAGTGTTCAGACCCATTTGAACGATTTTTGCGCGTAACGAACAAGACAGTATGAAAATCTGACACGTGGTTGTTGGAACATAGTGATTTTCGTGAAGCCCATAGGTAGTGGCAGCTGAGAGACCCTGTATATGGGGAGAGGAGGCGATGATAGGGGCCACGAATGGGGAAATTCGCTGATGTAAGCGGCTTTGAAAAAGAGCACTTTTTTTGGCCCGACGCTTGTGAACGAGCAACTTCGAAAAGGTAAATCTGGTCTGCTTTTTGCGTGCATCTGTCGTGATCGTCAGTAGAAAGTCTACATAGTGTCGGACATCCACATATCATCACAGAACGTGGGTCGAAAGCTTGCCTGGTCACTAAAACGGTTAGCTTGTTGGCACTGTCTAGATTTCCTTTAATTCCTAAGCACGTAGCCAAGTTCTCAGAATTTTAGTTACCAATTCTGCTGGGAGATCTAGCAATCTACAGTTACGGGGAACAGTGGGACTGATACGTTGCAGAAGTCTTTCACTTGTACAAGCCACGCTATTTGCTTCGGGTCAAGCGCCATGACAATGAACGTGTCGCCAAAGAAAACTATAATGAAATCCCTTCCAGTAACATTATACATTCATTTCTGATTTGTACTGTATAACGAACTGATCTCTCTGCCCCGCCAAGGCTTCTGTTATATTTTATTAACTGAACTCAAGACATAAAGCTTGATACGGAAATTGGCGCGGGCTCTCTACATCACTATGAAGAACAGACGAGAACATGCTGAAAAATAATCTCTCCGAATTTGTTCATGTGAAAACTGTTACAGCTTTTTGAATAAAACTATTGAAATTCTGCATCTTTATTCTTTATGTCTGCATATTTGTTTCATAACATAGTCACCATGGCGACGAAAACATTTCTCCCACCGAGAGACCAGATTGTTGATGCAACCACTGTAGAATGTTTGTTGGCAGAGAGACTACCTCACCTCTTCTTGCACCGCTTCATCACTGTCAAGATGAAGTCCTAGAAGGTGTTCATTAATTTTTGGAAACAGATGAAAATCGGATAGGGCCAAGTCGGAACTGTTTGGATGATGCACTTTGACAGTGAACCCAAGGCGTCGGATTGTTGCCAGATGTCGCAGCGCTTCTGCATGGTCTGACGTTGTCCTGCTCAATGGGAGAGCGCTGCATGTGGACGATTACTTCGAATTCGTACTCTCAGTTTTATGAGCTGTTTCTCACGCACAGACACAGTTACGTTACACACTGCCATGTTGCACGCTACTATACGTACCCCTCTAGCGCCAGAGGCTTGCATCTTGCGTCAGCGAATAAAAAGAAAGTCGACCGAGCAATATACACTACATACACTCCTGGAAATTGAAATAAGAACACCTTGAATTCATTGTCCCAGGAAGGGGAAACTTTATTGACACATTCCTGGGGTCAGATACATCACATGATCACACTGACAGAACCACAGGCACATAGACACAGGCAACAGAGCATGCACAATGTCGGCACTAGTACAGTGTATATCCACCTTTCGCAGCAATGCAGGCTGCTATTCTCCCATGGAGACGATTGTAGAGATGCTGGATGTAGTCCTGTGGAACGGCTTGCCATGCCATTTCCACCTGGCGCCTCAGTTGGACCAGCGTTCGTGCTGGACGTGCAGACCGCGTGAGACGACGCTTCATCCAGTCCCAAACATGCTCAATGGGGGACAGATCCGGAGATCTTGCTGGCCAGGGTAGTTGACTTACACCTTCTAGAGCACGTTGGGTCGCACGGGATACATGCGGACGTGCACTGACCTGTTGGAACAGCAAGTTACCTTGCCGGTCTAGGAATGGTAGAACGATGGGTTCGATGACGGTTTGGATGTACCGTGCACTATTCAGTGTCCCCTCGACGATCACCAGAGGTGTACGGCCAGTGTAGGAGATCGCTCTCCACACCATGATGCCGGGTGTTGGCCCTTTGTGCCTCGGTCGTATGCAGTCCTGTTTGTGGCGCTCACCTGCACGGCGCCAAACACGCATACGATCATCATTGGCACCAAGGCAGAAGCGACTCTCATCGCTGAAGACGACACGTCTCCATTCGTCCCTCCATTCACGCCTGTCGCGACACAACTGGAGGCGGACTGCACGATGTTGGGGCGTGAGCGGAAGACGGCCTAACGGTGTGCGGGACGTTAGCCCAGCTTCATGGAGACGGTTGCGAATGGTCCTCGCCGATACCCCAGGAGCAACAGTGTCCCTAATTTGCTGGGAAGTGGCGGTGCGGTCCCCTAGGGCACTGCGTAGGATCCTACGGTCTTGGCGTGCATCCGTGCGTCGCTGCTGTCTGGTCCCAGGTCGACGGGCACGTGCACCTTCCGCCGACCACTGGCGACAACATTGATGTACTGTGGAGACCTCACGCCCCACGTGTTGAGCAATTCGGTGGTACGTCCACCCGGCCTCCCGCATGCCCACTCTACGCCCTCGCTCAAAGTCCGTCAACTGCACATACGGTTCACGTCCACGCTGTCGCGGCATGCTACCAGTGTTAAAGACTGCGATGGAGCTCCGTATGCCACGGCAAACTGGCTGACACTGACGGCGGCGGTGCACAAATGCTGCGCAGCTAGCGCCATTCGACGGCCAACAACGCGGTTCCTGGTGTGTCCGCTGTGCCGTGCGTGTGATCATTGCTTGTACAGCCCTCTCGCAGTGTCCGGAGCAAGTATGGTGGGTCTGACACACCGGTGTCAATGTGTTCTTTTTTCCATTTCCAGGAGTGTATAATACTTCAACGCTTAATGAGAGCACAATAAAAATTCAGAGGCATTACTTTTCCGCACACTCTCGCAATATCTACTTTATAGCAGAAAGTTTATACTTCTTCTTCTAGCCAGAGTTTTTGGAGTGTGATGATGGCTAAAGTACTGGTTATCAATGTGAGGCAAGATACTCCAAATTATTCAATTTTCCTAAAAGCAATTGATTACGAATTCTTTGGTCTTCATAGAGGGTCCGAGGTTGTTGAAATGTTCGTATTCAGGAGCTGGAACGATCTCTAGCTCCAAACCGCACGTAAATGCAAATTATTTACTAGGCTTACTAGCTATTGAATAGAGCATTATAGGTGATTTAACTGCGGCCTCTTCTTCGGTATTTGAACTGGGTCGGTCTTAGAACTTCAGAGCACCCGAGTTCTGGAATGTGGTTCAAAAGGCTCTGAGCACTATGGGACACTGAGGTCATAGGTTCCCTAGAACATAGAACTACTTAAACCTAACTAACCTAAGGACATTACGCACATCCATGCCCGAGGAAGGATTCGAACCTGCGACCGTAGCGGTCGCGCGGTTCCAGACTCAAGCGCCTGGAATGTGGAAAGGTGAACTTTCAGACTATAACTGAGCAGAATTCAGGGCCTACCGTTAGTCTAAATAGCCACACTGTCAACTTGGAGCTCTACAGCAGACGACTCCTATATGTTCCCATGTCGATTCAGCGACATTGTCAGTTATTAAAGCAGTGGGCATGGGATAATCGAGAGGAGCCATGGATCAGTGGAACCTGTGGCCTGGTCAACTGAATCGTGGTTAAGTGCCCAGAATTATTGGCTTCATCATGTCAAATGCAAAATCGATCCTCAAATTTGCACATATGCCTATCGCAAAAATATTTGCGAAACGCAAGCAGTGTATAAAGGTACGTGATATCGGAGCGCCATTTGTCTTCACCAAGAGGTATAAGATCACGTGTATTTTCAGTGAATTAATGAACTTAAAATACATGCAGAACTGTAACAAGTCTGACACTGTTGTCACTCTAATGCAATCACGGAATGTCGGAGCAAAAATCGGGCGCGATTTCGCAACTTTCATAATCCACACAACACTTGTTTCGCCCTTTCATAAGCCATCTCTTTTTTTATACATATACATAAACGTTGATAAGGAAGACGCGATCAAGTTTTAATAAATGGACAATCCCTTTAGTCACGTAAATCGTATGAAACAGTTATTAGTGGGTTTTTAGGAGTGAGATAATGGTCGTCTGGCACTAGGTTTCTTGGAGACATTCGCTGTGTGTGTGGGAGGGGGAGGGGGGACGTAGCGCGAGACGGCGGCTCGTTAAGACGCTCCGGACTGGGCTCTTAGCTAAATTGCTGGCGGCGCACAGCCGACCTCAGTCTGCGGGGATGTTTGGACAGACGCCTGAGGAGAAAGAATCCTCTTACGAGCTTCTGCTCACCAGCCAAACAGCCAGCAGCACCCTCCAGTGAATGAGCCGGCTCTCAGGGCTGTCCACCACGATGGTGGCGCACCTGCTGTAACGGGAGTATGCGGTATTGGCTACACCAGGGAGAATAGTAAGTCACGAAATTTTACTTGTGCGTATACGGCTTGATCGGAAGAATACATGATTAAGTCTGTAGGTGATCTGTTTATGTCCAGGGTGCGAAAGTTGGTACACGGATCCGTCACTTGCGTCAGCGGCAGTGATTCTAACCCTGCTGGACGTCGAGTCGAACTGAGCCTTGAGGCAGATGCTGCTTCTACCCACTTTCGGAGTTCATCAATCGATGCGACTGACGACTGATGGCCATGGTCTCGGCAACCCATGACCACGGTTTTTCAGCGGATGATAGGTCAGGAGATCGTACTGGCGGTGGATGTTGCCAAAGACGATCAATACTGAACGCACATTAAGCCGCCATCTGTTACCCTGTTGGATGTTTGCTAACATGATTTAAGGGTGCGGGGTTACGGGAGTGGTATGCGACTGAGTCCATTCTAGGAGAAAAATTCCACAAATTTGTTTAACACAAACAATTTTCACAAGGTACACGCCTGTAAACTGAGAATATTTAAATAATCAGTTAAGTACTGGTATACACCAGATACTATAAAAATTAGAAAGGTCTAAAGACGTCGGGTGGCAAGGAGCTGAACTGGAGCACTAATGCGTTGGTGCCCAAATGAAACAATCCAGACCTGAAGTTTAAGAGATTAGTCAGGAAGCCTCAATATGCAAGGAAGTGGGATACGGAAGTACTAAGGAATGACGTGATACGCTACAGATCCGGTAATAAGGAATACTTCAGTAGATAGTAGAGTTGAAGAGAATGGACATTTCTCAAAAGGGTAATCACAGAAGTTGGAAAGAAAAGTATAGTTACAAAGAAAGTAACTCCGAGGGAACCATGAGTAACAGAAGAAACACTTAACCTGATCGATGAAAGAAGGAAGTACAAAAATGTTCAGAGAAATTCAGGGAAACATAAATACAAGTCGCTAGGGAATGAAATAAACAGGAAGTTTAAGGAATCTAAGACGAAACGGCTGCATGAAAATGTGAAGAAATCTAAGAAAAAGTGAAGAAATCTAAGAAGAAATGAGTGTTGGAAGGACTGACATGGCTTATAGGAAATTAAAAGCAAGGATGATAACATTAAGACTGCCGCGGGAATTCCACTGTTAAATGTAGAGGAAAGAGCGGATGGTTGGAAAGAGTATGTTTAAGGTCTCTATGAGGCGGAAGATTTGTCTGATGTGGTAGAAGAAGAAACAGAGTCGGCTTAGAACAAATAGGGGATCCAGGATTAGAATCAGAATGTAAGAGACCTTTGGAGGACTTAAGATCAAGTAAGGCATAAGGGATAGATAACGTTGCATCAGAATTTCTAAAATCGATGGAGGAAGTATTAACAAAACGACTATTCACGTTGGTGTGTAGAATGTGTGAGACTGGTGCTATACCATCTGACATTCGTAAAAATACCATCCTCAAGCCGGCCGGTGTGGCCGTGCGGTTCTACGTGCTTCAGTCTGGAACCTCGTGACAGCTACTGTCGCAGGTTTGAATCATGCCTCGGGGATGGATGTGTGTGATGTCCTTAGGTTAGTTAGCTTTAAGTAGTTCTAAGTTCAATTTTTGACGAGAGGTGGGAGCACGTCTCGCCTTTTGTAGTGTCCTGGAGACCATTGTAAATTTCGTTGGGTACAACTTAGTTATTTTCTTTGTATAAAAGTGTCATTTCTGTCCCTCCCATTGCGTTTTCTTCGTACTATACTGTAGTGGTTTTTTCTATGTATGGCACAAGTTTCATTGAGCCATGTTACCTAGTAGTGCAACAACATGCAAAATTTACATTCAACCTTACGTTTTGGACGACAGTATATTTTGAAGATGAGGATGAAGTCATTAGAGATGGATCACAAGTTCGGATGGGGGAATGATGGGAAACAGAACTGAGGATACACTTTAAAAGGAACTATCCCGACCTTGTCAAAACCCAAAATCCACTGAAGAAGGAAAAGCTGAATATGAATTGGCGGGGAGATGTTTGAACCAGTGCCCTTCCAACTACGAGTTTCGTGTCTGTACACAGCGTCTCGGCATACAGACGACGTACCATTTCCATTTTATGCATAAAATGGAAAGAGTAATTTGGGCGTATGTCCGGAAACACATCATTAATCAATCACACCGAGAAAACATGAGAGATCACTTTGACAGGATAATCATTTTCAATTTCCATAAAAGAAAATCAAATTAATTTCCTTCACTAATTGAAAATAACCACCCAGTCGAAATCGGTGTTGCCACATTATTATTTACCCAAGTTTTGGCTGGCACAAACTCTATTTTTGATAACTTGTTATTCCGGGTTTTATGGTGTTCGATAAACGTTCCTCGTCTGTGCAAATCTTTGTCAGGAAGTAACTGCCCTGTTAAACACAGACATAGCTGGCAGTATGGAAGGCATTGGCCCTTTATGTTAGCAGAGAAGATAATGTGTGTACTCAGAGGCGAGAATAAGGAAACGTGTCTCGGGGTTTGCCGCTGCCGCGCTAAGTTGCGCCGCTTTCCCGCCGGCTCGGCTGCCCCACACTGAGGCGGCAGAGGTGTAGGCAAGAACAGTATTTGCAAAACGCCCCGTCCAGCGGGAGGTAAACAGGGTCAGGCGGGCGGGTAAACATTTGCGCCGCGTAGGCCAGGCGCGCGTATTTGAACACCGCGGGCGGCGGCGCTACGACAGCGAGCCGCGGCTCTTTAATTTCAGCCCGCAGCGCCATGTTCAGCTCCCGCAGATGTCAATGGTTCGAATCTTATCTTTGCATCACTACTGCCACCGATGTCGATCCGCTTGAACCTCTTAAGTGTTAAAGTTGAAACAAATCAGCCTTCGGTCACAATTTCAGAGTAAAAATTGTGACCGAGTTCTCATTTGTTTCAACTTTAATATATAAATGGTCACTGAAGCAAGCAGTAATATTTAAAACTTTGTTAAATGTTAGTTTTCCCCTACACTGTTTAATCTCCACCTTCTAACAACCCTACCACAACAAAGGTCAAAATTTAATAATGATTGTGGTGTTGCTCACGCTGCTAAATACTGCATTTTCGGGCAACAACAAAGTTATTAAGTGGCAGGTGTCATTAGAGCACAGTTAATAAACCCTTTTCATGTAATAATGAATAAACTAGGCGCTCATCTTTTTCGTGTTTCCCACGCTGGTCTCGTTGTAAAATCATGGCTCAGTCGTCGAAAACCTAGGTCGTGATGATTCCAAGCTCGGATGCAAAGAGGCCTAGGTTTTATTCTGCTATACTCAAAAGTTTTGTTGATGCGCTTCACAAACCATTCTTGAAGATTAAACCTTTCAAAGTTAGCACAATGGTGATGTAAAAACAATAATCAGCACTCTGAATTTAAGTTACACTTCCTTTTAATTGCTTTTATTGCAGTATCACGTAATTCAGGAAACATCACTTTACAATACAAAACATACTTGAAAACATCTTCCTCACTGTTAAAGTTCACATTTTATTAGCTGACTACGTTATGCGTCTTTGCAACATGACGTCCAAGACTTGACTTTTTCAAGGTCCGACTCTAACTAACTAACTAATTATCGCTCAGGCGCCCAAAAATCAGAGTTACAAGTACGTCAAAGATCACAGTGACAAAAGAAAGAATACACATAAGAATAATATCATTGCAATATAAACATATCGATGTATCACAAATGAAATCAAATCTGAATGTTCTCTCAGAATTATGTTAAGTAGTTAACAGAAACACAGTAGAATATCTCTGGTATCGAGAGATTCGGGTGAGGCGCCGTAATGGTTGCGTAATTCAAGTACCATTACAATATCCACATACAGATTTCACTCCGGAACCAAACTGACGCTTTCTTCATGCCTGTTGATATGTCCTCTCAACGCTCTCTTAATCAAGTTGTGCTATGCAGTTCTTTTGTGCCCATTCATGACCCATCCGGTATAACTACCTAAACTTCTTCATTGTTCTGTAGCATTACCTTCCAAAGGGTTCTGTTCCTTTCATCTGTGTATTATTTATTGTTTTCCACTTACATCAAGGCTAACCCGTTCTCACGTTTAACCCAAGTCTCGTTTCCAGTTAGAATTCGATCAAGTAAAGAGTCACCATCTTTTTTCTTAAGACTCCAGAAATGTCAATGACACAGCAATAAGTTCGTTAGTGTGGTTTTCTGTCAAGAGTTTTGGCGCCCATCTTGCACAACATTTGTGATGGGGTAGTCTCTGTGCAACGACTTCAAGCAACAAACTTCGTGAAATTTCTGGGAAACTAAACGCGAGCTCTGTCATTATGAATCGGCGGTTTCTCTGAATTTCCTGCCGGCCGGAGTGGCCGAGCGGTTCTAGGCGCTACACTCTGAACTGCGTGGCCGCTGCGGTCGCAGTTTCGAATCCTGCCTCGGGAATGGGTGTTTTTGATGTTCTTAGGTTAGTTAGGTTTAAGTAGTTCTAAGTTCTAGGGGACTGATGACCATAGCAGTTAAGTCCCATAGTGCTCAGAGCCATTTGAACCATTTTTTGAAACTGAATTTCCTCATCCGCTTTTGCGACCCATTCATCAGTCACATTGCTTGGGAATTCACTTCGCTCTTCATCGTGAACAGTGGTTCGGCCACTTTTAAGCCTACATCTACATCTACATCCACATCTACATGGTTACTCTGCAATTCACACTTAAGTGCCTGGCAGAGGGTTCATCGAACCATTTTGATACTACTTCTCTACCATTCCACTCTCGATTGGCACGTGAGGAAAACAAACACCTAAATCTTTCTGTCTGAGCTCTGATTTCTCTTATTTTATTATGATGATCATTTTCCCTACGTATGTGGGTGTCAACAAAATACCTAACGCACATTAGTGCATTCCACCTTCAATGGTTACGTTGCTTCCTTACACTCCACATAGTTGCCGATAAATTTCCATCGGTTTATGTTTCCTTGACAACGGAAACCTTATTACTGAGCGCACTTTACAACTCTCGGGATATTCAAACCAGGCACACGTTTAAAACCTTTATTGGGAAACGATAGGCTTATGACTGCTGGATTCCAACTGAACGGACAAACGCTCTGTCAGTAACATGATCGCGTTAGCCCCACCCATTGGTCCTACAGCGATAAACGTAATCATGTTTAGCATGTGACAAATTTGTGTTTATCTAAGAGGACAGTGAGTCCTCCCACAATATTCATTCGAACGTAAGTGTACAAACACAGGAATCAGAGGCCTGCAGCTGAATAGTTTCCCACAGATTTATCAACAAAAGGATGGACTGACGATTGGTGGTAGGCTAGTAGCCTCACCCGTGCCATTCCCAATTTTTGAGAAATTTGCACAGTAATTTTTTGAAGGCAATCTAATTTTCGTGAACCAAATGATATTGAGGGTATTTCAAAAATATTCATCCAGTTTCACAAGACTGTATGGACTGGAAGAATAAAGACAGGAACTCTCGGTGAATTTTCACTTACGCATAGAAACGAAATGTTTTTCGTTGGCGCCGTCCTAAGCTACCCGTTCATGCGATAGCCGATGGGGGCTTCGCTAGTGCAGCTAGCTCGCTTGTTCGTTCGTTCGCTCATTTCCAAGTGTGCTTCGCTATGGCGATAACAAAGCCGCAATTCTGACTAGGGCAATTCAATTACAGCTCTACAGCGTGATTTCCGTCGCAGATCCGGCAATGCATCGGCCGTCAGCGCCCTAGGAAACTCTCGTCTTACCACTGGCTTCAACGTCGCATCGCCCGGTCCGTGATTTTAACTGAGTGGGGTGGAGATACTCCTCTTCCCACAATTTTGTATGCACAGAGATACCTCATAGCTAAAGCATGAAATGCGGTAACTGTAGACATGATCACAAATGTGTGGGAAGAGTTTCACTGGATCTTTGTCATGTGTCCAGTAGGGGCGCAATGAATACTGAGCCGGCCCGTGTGACCGAGCAGTTCTAGACGCTTCAGTCTGGAACCACGCGATCGCTACGGTCGCAGGTTCGAATCCTGCCTCGGGCTTGATGTGTGTGATGTCCGTAGGTCAGTTACGTTTCACTAGTTCTAAGTTCTAGGGGACTGATAACCGCAGAAGTTACGTCCCATAGTGAACAGAGCCATTCGAATTTGAATGAGTACTGAAAGAGTGAAAATGCTGTTTCTTTTTCAAAAACCACTTTTCGATGGTACCGTATTCTTGGTACTCTGTTGCATGTCCTTAGACTCGATGCAGCTGCGAAACCACGGAGAGAGTCTGTCAAACATGCGTCAGTAGATGGCCCATGACCTTCGTGCTTTCCTCTGGAGTTCCAAAATTTAAAAGATGTGAGATGTGGTTTTTGTTGATTATAGTTCTGTTAGTCAAAAACCTAATGCTGTATTTCTGTACTTGTATTACCACAAATAAAACGTAGTGCCTCAGTATTAATAACAATTGGAACAAAACCTTTTTTCTTGCAATTTTTGTCGAAAACTGACATTTATGAGACTGTGGCTCGGTGCAAAATACAAACTGATTCTTGCAAAGAAGAAAACAGCAACCAGCCACTGTTAATAATGCCGTTGCAATTTCAGGTTCCTCTTTAGATGCTTCTAACATTGATATTACAGTTGCTGTTATTTATGTTAGTTGCTGAAAACGAAACAGCCGACAGGTGATGTGAACAACAACAAATGAAATGTAAGATTGAACAGTTGTCTGAAGACGAACCTGTCGGCTCGAAATTGGTAACAGCGCTACTAGTGCTAATAAATGGCGTCATCACCTGTGGCTGGCTGCTGCTTCCTTCTTTTAAGGAATCAGCTTGTGGTTCCTAGCCCCCAGCTAGCCTCCTAGTATTTATAATAATAAATTATTTAATTACTAATCTGTCTCATTATTTTTAGCGGTGGTGTCAGAATACTTTATCAAATTATGAAAACATGTTAGCTACGTTCAAAGAAAGATACATGTCCTTTCCCATACTCATGACAAAAGCGAGATTTGGCAGTTAGAATCTTTCACGTTACACTGTTCATTTGTGAGAGGCAAATGAAACTTTGATCCTAAACGTAACTGTAAGCATCGTTTCATGTGGTTTCCAATGACCGAAACCTCAGCGTAGCTTTACCAATAAAGACCATACCGAAGATGTGACGAAAGACCAGGAGGGTATGACACGAAACTTAATTTGGTCTCGCGGTGAATGGTGAAATGGCTATGAGGTTTTATTATAAAGGAACTAGTTTTTGCAGTTGCCGCTAGTCGGTATCCACTACACGTGCTGCCTTTCTCTAAACTAAAATTTAGGTGATAAGTCAGTCTGCTGGGCGGAACAGTACTCGTACTCGATTCGTGAAGATAGTTTTTTTTCGGGCAGGGAGGAGGGCCATGAGAAACAAGAGCAGTCATGAAACTTCCTGGCAGATTAAAAGTGTGTGCCGGACCGAGACTCGAACTCGGGACTTTTGCCTTTCGCGCCCAAGTGCTCTAACGTCTGAGCTATCCAAGCACGACTCACGCCCCGTCCTCACAGCTTCACTTCTGCCAGTGCATCGTCTACTACCTTCCAAACTTTACAGAAGCTCTCCTGCGAACCTTGCAGAACTAGCACTCCTGAAAGAAAGGATATTGCTTAGACATGGTTTAGCCACAGCCTGGGGGAAGTTTCCAGAATGAGAAGTAAAGCTGTGAGAACGGGGCTTGAGTCGTGGTTGGGTGGCTCAGATGGCTTGCTGGCGAAAGGCAAAGGTCCCGAGTTCGAGTCTCGGTCCGGTACACAGTTTTAATCTGCCAGGAAGTTTCATATCAGCGCACACACCGCTGCATAGTAAAAATCTCATTCTGGAAGAGCAGTCATGATTGTCGAGTACAAGCGTGATATGTGCAGAATTTTGTTAATGCACCGCATACCGCCGAGGTATTCAGCGCACTGCGATATATTTTTAAATGCCAACATGCGGACAATGCGGTGCCAGGAGGGCAGAGCGCCAGCCACCGGCGCGGCCGCCGCTATTCCAGTAGCGCTGCCTGCTTGCCCATCCATCGGCCGCACCTGGCGCACGTGGGCTGACGAGTGAGTCGTCCAGACCATGTAGCGAGGTACGCTCGCTACTGCAGCGCCGGCCAGGTGCCGAGAGAGACGCCGCACCGGGACTTTACAGCACGCCGCTTCACATTTCGGACACAAATTTCTAGGTATTTAAAGAGAACAGTGGACACTGAAGGAAGTGGAATTTCCCAGTTCTGATTCTTACTCGTTGAAGAAGCACAATAAATCTGACACCAGAGTCGTCATCTCTGCATTGGAACGAACATCCGTTGATTGTTAATCGTCGATTCAGACACACTTGTGATTGTCGGTGAAAGGTTGTGTTGTACATAGCGACATGCGACAGCTCATATATACACTATTGGCCATTAAAATTGCCATGCCACAAAGGTGACGTGTTACAGACGCGAAATTTAACGGACAGGAATAAGATGCTCTGATTTGCAAATGATTAGCTTTTCAGAGCATTCACACAAGGTTGAGCTGGTGGCGACACCTACAACGTGCTGACATGAGGAAAGTTTACAACCGATTTCTCATACACAAACAGCAGTTCACCAGCGTTGCCTCGTGAAACTTTGTTGTGATGCCTCGTGTAAGGGGGAGAAATGCGTACCATCACGTTTCCGCCTTGGTAAAGGTCGGATTGTAGCCTATCGCGATTGCGGTTTATCGTATCGCGACATTGCTGCTCGCGTTGGTCGAGATCCAATGACTGTTAGCAGAATATAGAATCGGTGGGTTCAGGAGGGTAATATGGAACGCCGCGCTGGATCCCAACGGCCTCGTATCACTAGCAGTCAAGATGACTGGCGTCTTATGCGCATGGCTGTAACGGATCGTGCAGCCACGTCTCGATCCCTGAGTCAACAGATGGGGACGTTTGCAAGACAACCACCATCTGCACGAATAGTTCGACGACGTTTGCAACAGCGTGGATTATCAAGCGGGAGACCATGGCTGTGGTTACCCTTGACGCTGCATCACAGATAGGAGCGCCTGCGATGGTGTACTCAACGACGAGCCTAGGTGCACGATGAATCGGATGAATCCTCGTTCTGTTTACAGCGTCATGATGGTCGCATCCGTGTTTGGCGACATCACGGTGAACGCACATTGGAAGCGTGTATTCGTCATCGCCATACTGCCGTATCACGCTGCGTGATGGTATGTTGTGCCATGGGTTACACGTCTCGGTCACCTCTTGTTCGCAATGACGGCAATCTGAACACTGGACGTTACATTTCAGATGTGTTACGACCCGTGGCTCTACCCTTCGTTCGATCCCTACGAAACCCTACATTTCAGCGGGATAATGCAAGATCGCATGTCGCAGGTCTTGTACGGTCTTTTCTGGACACAGAAAATGTTCGACTGGTGTCCTGATCAGCGCAGTCTCCATATCTCTCACCAATTGAAAACGTCTGGTCAATGGTTACCGAGCAACTGGCTCTTCAGAATACGCCAGTCACTACTCTTGATGAACTGTGGTATCGTGTTGAAGCTGCATGGGCAGATGTACCTGTACAGGCCATCCAAGCTCTGTTTGACTCAATGCCCAGGCGTATCAAGGCCATTATTACAGCCAGAGGTGGTACTGACTTCGCAGGTTCTATGCACCCAAATTGCGTGAAAATGTAATCAAATGTCAGTTCTAATATAATATATTTGCCCATTGAATACCCGTTTATCATCTGCAATTCTTCTTGGTGTAGCAATTTAATTGCCCAGTAGTGTATGTAGTCTGAAGAAAGGTGAGTACGTCGTAAGGTAATGAGTCATTAACTGAGAAAAAAATGACTTTACCGATACAAAATGACAAGTTTCGATGTATGTTACCATCAGATACATGATCCTGGCACCGAAGGTAACCAGAGGCCTTAGTACTTACGTGAGATAATACTGTAACCACGTCAACAACTCACCAGCGAAGTACCGTGTTCTGGATGGTGAGAGACAGTGACATGAGATTAGCCGTGTAATCACACTGAAGAGCAAAAGAACTAGTACACCTGCATAATATCGTGTAGAGCAACCGCGAGGTCGCAGAAGTGCCGCAACACGACGTGGAATGGACTAACTAATGTCTGAAGTAGTGCTGGAGGGACTTGACACCATGAATCATGCAGGGCTCTCCATAAATCCGTAAGAGTACGAGAATGTGGGGATCTTTTCTGAAGAGCATGTTGCAAGAGATCTCATATACACTCAATAATGCTGATGTTGGAGAGTTTGGTGGCGAGCGAAAGTATTTTAACGCAGAAGAGTGTTCCTGGAGCCACTCTGTAGCAATTCTGAACGTGTGGGGTGTCGCATTGGCCTGATGGAATTGCCCAAGTGGGCAAGCAAGGCAGGAGAAACAAATAACATTACGTTGGTTTTTTCTAAAATGTTGGAGGAAATGCTAACCGAACGTTTGTGAGCATACATGGTAAACATTAATGTGTTCAGCTCCCGTGTTCAATGTCAACGTGAAATAACCACTCACGGACAGTAGGCAGTAGCACTAGCAGTGAAGCATAAATAAAGCATGTCGGGAAGACGCGGAAAACAGTGTAGTCGATGTCGTAATGCCGAAACGGAGTGAATCATCTGACAACCAAAAGGGCACGATCATTAGTTTGCGGACCAAGAGTGGAAGCTTTACCGAGGCTGCTAAGTTTGTAAACTGTTCGGGTGCCACTGTGATTAAAGCAAGCCGTGCATGGCAAAATGGAGCCGTACAAAAACGGCGCCAAGGCAACTACGGTGCACCATAGGTCGTAGATGACAGGCGCGAACGACGGCTGCGGAGATGTTTACGGGTGATTAGACGTGCAAGTGTTAAGTATCTGACCGGCCACATGAACCGAGGCACTATCAACAGAGTCCTCTCGACGGCCGGCCGCGGTGGCCGTGCGGTTCTAGGCGCTGCAGTCCGGAACCGCGGGACTGCTACGGTCGCAGGATCGAATCCTGCCTCGGGCATGAATGTGTGTGCTGTCCTTAGATTAGTTAGGTTTAAGTAGTTCTAAGTTCTAGAGGACTGATGACCTAAGATGTTAAGTCCCATAGTGCTCAGAGCCATTTGAACCATTTTTTTTCTTCTCAACGACCGTTCAGCAAACGTTGGTGCTTATAGGCCTCCACAGCAGGTGCCTATTTCATGCACCCAAGATTGTTCCTGTTCACTGGGTCCAAGGCTGGAATTTTCACTCCACTGGTAAAACTGGACGTCCACTGGGTGCCGAGACGTGACTGTTTCAGATAACAGATGGCCGTTGGCCTTCACAGCTTGAAAAGTCTGAAAGTAGACACACTGAAAAACGCGCTGAAAGTGTCCAGGCCGGAAGAGGGTCTGTGGAAAGTTTTTGTGGCATTCCCTGGGTGATCTCGTCGTTCTGGAAGTCCACCTCTACATTGTGTTTGGTTTTCCTCGACACTATTGCATCTATCAGCAAGACAATGCGACGTGACACACAGCTCGCAGTGTGCGTGCGTCGTCCTAAGAGCAGCAGGACGAGTTTACTGACTCTCCTGATCACCAGACGCTGCGTATTTAAACCCAATCGACAATTTGTGGCGGTACCTTCATCGGGCTGTTCGTGCCTAGGTTCCTCAACTGGGCAGCTGGCCACGGCGCTGCCGTCAGCGTGGCTCCGTATCCCTGTCATACCTTCCAGAATCTCACTTGACGCTCTACTTGGACGCCTCGCAGTAGTACTTGCTGCTAAAGGTGGTTATTTAGATTTTTGGCAGGTGGCCACATTAGTGTGACTGGACAGTGTATGAGACTGGAGGCTCACCTTCTGGCTTTCTGGAGAAAGTCATCATATACTCAGTAAGGGATGAATCAAAGGCAGGTGTCCGCCCACGGTAGCTGAGTAGTCAGCGCGACAGAACGTCAATCCTAAGGGCCCGGGTTCGATTCCCGGCTGGGTTGGAGATTTTCTCCGCTCAGGGTCAGGGTATTATGTTGTCCTAATCATCATCATTTTATCCCCATCGAAGTGCAAGTCGCCGAAGTGGCGAAAGACTTGCAGCCGGCGAACGGTCTACCCGACGGGAGGCCCTCTGTCACAAACGACAAAGTCAGGTAAATGAAAGTGCTGTCCTACAGTTACATTAACAGCTCATACATGCCACTTGCTTAGAAGGATAATATACAGACGAATAGAAAATAAAATTGCAGGTTTGCTAAACAACTGTGGCTTTAGGAAAACTAAGGGCAACACAGCGGCAGCTCGAATGTTGCTCTTGATAATGGAGCGAAGGTAGAAAAAATAAGATAGTTACAAGATATAGTGACCTTTGGCAATAGTATAAAATGATGTAAGATACTTGAAATTCTGTAGATTGAGCGAAAGACGAATAACACGCATTATATAGACGAGCGATAAGTATGGAAGACCAAACGAGAAATCTTTAGATTAAATAATGCTGGTGAGTATGCCATCCCCAATAAAATTGGCCAAAAGCTCCAGGACCTATTGAATGCAATGGACGGTCTCATGTTCACAGAATATCGATATAGAGTACATGAAAAAGATACAGATAATGAGGAGTAGCAGGAATGAGATCAGCGAAAATTTTTCGTTCAAAATTAGGATCACTGTGTATACAAAGCGAAACAGTTCTGTCTCCTTGGCAGTAAAATAACACATGTTGCATGAAGCTAGGACGACATAGGAAGCAGACTATCATCAAATTTCGGCCTCAATTTGAGAACGGAATTACTGTGGTAAAGCACTGATTCGAAGTGAGTAACGGATGGGGAACGCTTAAAAAGAAAGTAATCTACTTGTCTGAAACCAACATCTACATTTACATCTAAATAGGGTGTTACAATAGGATTCTGAAAATAATGTGGACTGATGAGTTAAAAAACGAGCTTTCCGCGGTACCGACAGAGGAACGAATGTCTGGAAAAACTGGCTACAAAATGAAGCAGTATAATAAGTATGAAGATATCAGGTAATATCTTCTGTGGAAATACAGGAAAAATTAGAAGGCAGTAAAGTGTTGGGAAGTTAGGTATAAGTATTGTTCGGAGATACAGAGGTTGGCGCAGAAGAGTCCACTATTGCAGCATATGGCATATGTCGTATAAAAGAGAACCTCTTCAGGTATGGAAAACAGCTCTAATTAATCAGCAGTATGGCAATGGTCACTCATCTAGACTAGAGAGTTATTTATCTGAAGAAAACTGTTTCGACAGAACCGAGGGACTGTGGAGCTTCTGGACAGACATGGTTAAAGAACGCCTTCGGTGGAAATATACCGTAGTGTTCACCGTCTTCTGCAACTGGCTGTCGTTGTTGCAAGTCGATCATTAACGGTACACAGATCTTCTGTTATGCAATACGAATAAATGAATACACTAACACGCGTTGTGTGTGAATAGTCCTTTAAAAGAACCGCGTTCTTCTTAGCTAAAAACATGGACAAGAGTGACTGAATATTGTCCAAAATTACTATATACTATTTTGTACTTGCATATCCTTTGACTATATTGGCAACACCTGTTTAGTTCAATTTTAAGCGCTCTGTTGCGCCATTTCGTTTGATCATTTGCTTTTATTACACGTTCCGCTGAGAATATTGATGCTCAGTGGGCACATAGCTTGATGCGGACAGAAATAAGCGCAGCTCGCTGATGCTCAACTAACTGACGTCACTCTCCTGGGATTGTTAAAACGGTGTCACTGAACTTGCAACACGGACAAGGCACTATCTGGGGACACAGTGATCATCAACGGCATCAATAAACAGAACGCTAGAACAGTGCATCGGAACCAATGAAATCTTTTCCACGCGGTTGTTGGTGATATATGAGACGTAACGCAATCCATTTACGTACTGTCACGATGATATGTTTTGCCTTCGCAATTCTTTCATTCTATTTAAACAATTCTCTGAGTAACTGGCATACTCTCTGTTAGAAGGTACCTGGTGGTTGTAAAGAAAGTGATGAAACGCTCAATGGTCTTGTGTGGGTTGTAATTATCGTATGGTAGATATGCTAAAGCCTTAATCCGGAACAGAGTACGCTGGGAAAACTTAGTTCCAGTTTTCACTACCAGGTGCCAATCTGGCGCTGGGAATACAAGAAATACGTATAGATATGTAATGGAGTAAGAATGGGACACGGACGGCAAAGGTGAAACAACTGAGAAAGGTATAATATTCATTTTATTATTTAACTTCATTACTAACCGTGGCTTGTCTGATCACACACTGGATGTCGTGCTCTCATGAAAACTGTGTACAGCGCTACACAGTACTCGTGGCAAAAACTGGAAATTTTTTCCAGCATAAATCGGTTCCGCATTAACGCATTAGCACATCTACCAAGTTTCGTTGCCACACGATAATTACAAGGCACACTGGACTCCCGTACTCCTGTGGGTAGCTGTACTTTAATTATAAACACGCGGTTCTTGCAGGACTGAACAGTATGACCTACAGAGACAACATCGCGTCGCTAGAATCTTCGCCTAACTGGTTTAAGCAGTTTATAACTTTAAATTACTTTACAACATGTAGAGCGAAACTTCAAGGTAAATTCACTTATGACAAGTCCTAACGGCACTAACGTGATGGAAGTGAAAATTAATTTAAACCTAAACTCCTAGGCTGTCTTGGGCTGGTAACAAGTAAACGCTATTTCTCTTAATTCTCGGTCGCTTTCAGTTTCCACTGTCTCTTCAAAACCTTTATATGGCAGAAAATTGCTGGGTTTCAAAGTTTGTTGATTACTTTTTAGATGATCTGTCTTTAGAAAACTGATGGAATTGAATTCCATTATTAGCTATTAAAATCAAGTGGATAACTATTTAAAATTTCTAATTTTACTATGAACACTTAAATCCACACAATAAAACATGATTAACGTCATATTTACCAAGAAACTTTATTGTACGCTTACACAGCTGTATCTTTTACATGTTAAACAACCGATTTCTGTCAGCTTATCTGTATCAGAAAGACACATTTATTGAAAAAGGTGCTTGCAAATGTACTGTTGTAGAAATGCAGTGAAGCAAAGTTATAGTAGTACTTAAATAAGATGTAATTATGTTCTCACAGAAGCAGTAGTGAAATTTAGAAAAAAAGTTCAAATGGCTCTGAGCACTACGGGACTTACCATCTATGGTCATCAGTCCCCTAGAACTTAGAACTACTTAAGCCTAACTAACCTAAGGACATCACACAACACCCAGTCATCACGAGGCACAGAAAATCCCTGACCCCGCCGGGAATCGACCCCGGGAACCCGGGCGCGGGAAGCGAGAACGCTACCGCACGACCACGAGCTGCGGACCTTAGAAAAAAAATTGTATATATCAGAAATCGGTATGTAGTTTTTGTAATGACATTTTCTATACGATAAACATAATATGAAGGTGGTCCTAAAGCGACAGTAATCAGTCACATGATAAATAATACTTGTTAAGAAATTTCTGAAGACAGTGACTGTCTACTTAAACTATGATATTTTTTGCTAAAGATTGTGTCATGGAAACTAGGAAATTTAAGTTTCATTAAATCCCTGCCTTTCCTCTTACGATCCGTGAATAACCAGTAGATCGAGGAAATGAGCCACATATAAAGCGACCAAACAGTTGAAGAGTGAATTCAGTGTATTAAGACAAATGTCGTATTTATGAAAATGAATTATTCCAGGCAAGAAGGTCTTCTAGGAGTACATGTGACAGAAACTGAACAGTAATCTGTGTGGTATATGATACACTAAAGTACGGTGGTTTCTTTCTTACCTTTACACTCATATGAGTAGACCGCTGCAAGTGAAGAGCAGCGCTGTGTGCTAGACGTCTGGAACAGTTGTAGTTTACTGTTATTTAAAAAGCAGAACCGTGATAGAAGAGAGAGACACAGAGAGAAAAGTATAAGTAACAAGAATAAGACGTGAAACTCTTTCATTTGTTACATATGCCGATGTCATCCAAACCCATACTACGCAAGTCACTATGACCAAGTCACTTTTTTCTAATGTGCACATATTCTTGCGAATGAGTCGAAACAAAACCACTATGACAGCTCCAACTGTGATGTAAGTTTTTGTCAAATATCTCATAGCTGGCAATTGTCAAGTGACAAAAATGCCGAATCACTTGACAATGGGGTCTATGTCAGGAACCGGCAAGCCGTGATGTGAAAGTATATTTTAATTTTTCACAAAAGTTTACAGATTTACTCTGATTTTAACATTTAACAAAACTATAGTGGCTGTGGAATTAAAAGTAATGAAGTTGGTCGTATTACACTGTTGGATAATGTCTCCTAGAAGAATTTTCAGCCGTCCATTGTGAAAGGCTTTGTTCTTTAGCACATTTTCCCGTTCTCGATTTAACTGATCGGCCTCAAGTATGACTTTATAGCGTAGATGATGGAAAGGACCAGTAATCTTGAACTGTGTCGCATCACCAGTTACCCCTCTGCACGCTGAAATTTTGATGATCAAAATTTTTTTATTACTAGGATTCGTGTGTCTTCAGCCAGACTGAGAGTCGGTACTCCATCGAGTCGAAGACACCACTAGGGAGGGGGACAGTATCACTTCCAATACAAATCTCATGCTTGGTAATTGGCCTCTATCCGTAAACGAAAGGTACAGCAAGCAGATCCGACTTTTATTGTTTGAACCGCAGGTAATCCCGTTAAGCAATCAATATCGTCACATCAGTGATCACGAAAATATTGCTCATCTTAAGCATTTGATAGCTGTAAGGTCTTGCAATAAAAGAAATCCTACATAAGTAATATGTGCACCAACTTCGTGGCTAAATTTTAACTTTTAGCTAAAGGCTTGTATTTTAGCGAAGATGTTGGTAGTTGCTCTATGCAGCCACAATTATGCAGTGCAGAGTACTGATAAAGATGAGTTGAAATAATCTGCTGCACCTACCATCCAAACATTATCGCTGCTTCTAGCAACCATACAGGATGGATGCAGGGAAGGTTTCTTCAACAAGGTCACCACCAATGGCTCAAGGTCTTTCTTTTCAAAAATGGCTTAAATGGCTCTGAGCACTATGGGACTCAACATCTGTGGTCATCAGTCCCCTAGAACTTAGAACTACTTAAGCCTAACTAACCTAAGGACATCACACACATCAATGCCCGAGGCAGGATCCGAACCTGCGACCGTAGCGGTCACGCGGTTCCAGACTGACGCGCCTAGAACCGCACGGCCACACCGGCCGGCTCTTTCTTTTCCAACATTGCTATTGATGGTCTGACAAGTTGCCGCAATACGGAGATCAAGGTAAAGTATTTTTGAAGTGTAGTGCTACAGAAGAATGCTGAGGATTAGATGGTTAGCTAGAATAAGTAATGAGGAGAAAACAGAATTGCTGAAAAAAGACTTTTATGACACATTCTGACAAAAAGAAGGGACCGCCTGATAGAACACACCCTGAAGCATCAAAGAATGTCCAGTTTGGTGAAGAAGATAGTAAAATTTGTGGAAGAGGACCATGGCTCGAGTACAGCAAGCAGGATGAAATGATGTAGATTGTGGTAATTGTACAGCGATGTATTTGTAGAGGACAAAGTAGAGTGGAGAGCTGCATTATTCCAGTCTTTGGACTGAAGACCAAATGAAAGAGAACATAAATTACTAACTAAAACAATTTCCAGATCAATTATTTGAAATGTTGTGAATATAGAGAGAAACGAAAATTTAGCAACTGTGAGCTGTACACGCAGGCAGAATTTTATCAGAACTCATTCAATGAAATACCTTTAAGAGATAATGCTTATTGTAAGGAATGTGTATGTTTTTGGAGAAGAAAGATTTATTTATAATTAAAGAAGAGGAAAATGAAATATGAAATGCAAATTCACGTTAATCTGAAAACTATACTGATAGAGAAGGAAAGACTCTTTCTCATGGTGAGCGTATCACCTTAGAATTCATTCCCTAACACTATGTCAAGACTTGCGGCACCATTTTACATGCTTCTAGCAATAGGTAGCTTGTGCATCTGGAGCAGAGTGTGATATTATCTAAAGCGAAACTGGCAGAAGAGTAACCACTGCTGGCGTGTCGTGTTTGATGCTGCCATGTTTCTTACGGCACTGGCAGCCTTCTGTACGTTGAACTGAGCCTTAATTACGGACCGTGACCCACTTTCTGTTCCAGTTGTTACAAACGACGCAATTTCAATGGAAAGCGTCAAGAGAAGTGCGAAGTCTATTACAGTTTTAAAATTAAGTACGGTGTTAAGAAACAGAGGTCCAGTAAAAGACGTGAAGAAGTTATTGCCGGGGAATAAATTAAATTTTCACTTCCCAGTTTTTTCGTTCGTACTCGTGACTTAAGAATTCATTATTTCCACTTTCGAGCTGTTGGAGCACTCTGTTACGTGAATAAATTTCTCATACAGCACCAAGTGAACAGCAACAGTTATTAAATCTTGGCCAAATGCCCTTTCCTTCTTAGTGGAGAGAATAAGTACTCACAGAGAGATGCGTGGAATTATGTAGTCAAAATTTCAGCGTATTTCCCGTATGTATTACGTTGATGGGACCTTGTAATCTATAGCTTTGAAAGGGTACAGTACCGTCCGACATTGAAACTATATTCTTCATTATTCTTGTCAGAACAACATATTTTTTTTTGTAAAAATAACTCAATTTCAATTAATACAGCGAAGCCGGATACCAGTGAGGGAAAGAATGCTAATTTATTTATTTAATTGATCACATGTGCACTCCCACAAAATAAATCCCTACATCCAGTTTGGTGAGATCTGTGAAATGAATGAATGTATGGTCGTCTGCTAACCGCAGATAGTGAATGTGAATATGTGGTCATCTTTGAGACGATCCTTTGGCCACCTTTGGTGGAATCAAAGAGATAAAATTTACCAGAGCTTTGAGCTCCTGAAATGTGGCTGACCAATACAGTAGCAAGGTGCTCCCCCACTTCGGCAGAGGTGCGAGAGGACCTGAAGAACGGCCATGTTTCAACACTCTGCCGCTGGATCTAGTGTTGATAAGATCTGTCTTAGGTGTGCTCCGTAAAGAGTGGAGACATGGTATGCATGTGAAATACTTATGAGTAGTTTGGAATAATAATTTCTCTATTTCAGGAACTTTTGTGGGGAGAATTAAATGTCACGCAGGTAATATTAAGGGGATGGTAGTAATCTTCGGAAGTGACCAACGGTCACAATGAAACCACGTGTAGCAATAAGTTGAAATACATCCGAGTGCTTAAGTTAAGCTGAATTAATAGCGTGTGTACTATAAGTTGGAAATATTTAAGAAATGGCGTGTGCAGGACTTGAAATTACAGACGAGTACTTCCACGTGGTGAGTACTGTGTGAGTCTCAATCTGTGAATGAGAAGTACTCGCCATGGTATCAGTTGAGGACTCGCGTGTGTGAAGAATATGTTCTTAATATTACTTAGCGTGTTATGTTTCCGTGTGACGCTTGATTCAAACCATAATACTCTGAGAGAGAAGAAAGGTGAGTCAGCCGTCTATCCAGCATCGCCACTTGGCTTGCATTGCACAGGAAGACGTGCATATATCCTCCAGAGTTCATAGTAGGAAAGAAAAGTTACGATGTGGGGCAGTGTCGTGTGAAACTGGGATGAATGCTAATTGAAGTGGGAAAGCTGAAAGTGATAAGATTATAATGTTGTGACTACTTCATGTGTTGTATTCCATGTTGCAGTGTGGTGTATGTCATGTCATTTAAGTATGTGTGGTTTGCATGGGAGAGTAGCAAGATAGTTTCAGAGGTAGTGGGTTATGCATGTTCCTTTTGTACCGCTCGCTCTGGAGGAAAGTTTCGTGATGATGGTTGTGAGAGTCGAAGTGTGAGATATAGCAAAAGATCCACCATCCTATCCAGAAAGTTCACTGCAGCGTTAAATAATTACGAGACCATAAGATAGAGAATCACCAATGTAGAGCCATGCCTACTGGGCGGAATTTCTCATGTTGTAGGTTATAGAATTTGTGTGTTTAGGTTATAGAATTTATGGGAATAAATAAGATAGTGAAAAGAAAAAGATTGGTGGCCTTTTCCTTCGAATAGTATGTTGTCATGATACCCAGAATTTATAACGTGTGCGCCATTCATATTCAGTGCGATGGCCATATGTTGATCAAAGCCGTTAAATAAGAAAGAAAATGTGGTATTTCCAATGTGTAGTGAACAGTCAGAGTTGTGTAAATTACTAATAGTCAGATGTGCGTTTCAGTTGCGTAATATTCAAACAGGAGAATAACTTGTAACGTAATTGTGAGTACTAGAGTTCATGTTACTCGATAAATAAGAATGAGTCCATTCACTTGGCAGACCACTCATCTTGCAGGCCTGACTGCTTGATGCCACAGTATGAGCAAGGCATGTGGGTGCTTCTCAGCTTCATTTATCTTTAATGCTTCAAAGAAAGATATTTTCTAGGCCAAGACAGTGTCCAGATGGAGAGGACCTATAGTTACACTGAGCACCTTGTAATTTTTTCCTGTCGTTAAGTCAATTTTGGTATATTATTTATTCTGAATGTAGTCCAATTATGAACCATAATTAAATAAAAGCAAAGAAATGCGGAAAACAATAACAAAATCTTTCGAATATCCAATACCTTTGCACGATAAGCCAAATAAAAAAATCAAACCTAATAATTCTGTAGGTCATTGTGTTACATGCATCTGCTTTTTCTGTCTCCACAAAGTTTATGTCTACGGTTTCCCTGTCAGAGCTAGCTCTCTGCTTCCTTCCGTTCAGGATTTTCGTGAGCTATCTGATGGGTTACTTCGGCATACCTCCGTCAGTAGATCAATAGCATGCACATTAAATTCATTTCGAATGTTGTCAGTTAAGTAATTCTTGTGAGACCCTTTATTCCGTTGAAGAATATCCACTCTGCTGCTTTTATTTTGCTATACTCTTTCTTTTTCTTTGTTCATCTATAGCTCCTATACAACGATGACGACATCGCCATAGTTTTATAAAAATTGATTTCTATGTCTATACCGTTCTATATACTGATTAAAATGCTTTCAATGTTTTTCCTATATCGCTGTCATGATAACAGCTCGTGTCGCAGCCGATATATTTTATTATTTCCCTGTTAAGTACTACATCGACCGTACTGAGTGTTGGCGTTGGAAGGCAATAACCTTCGCCTTATATAACGAGATTTTAGAGTCTCAAAATACATATGCTATGAAGATAATTAACTGAAGACCAGTTGAAAAACTACACAAATTCTGAAGTCTTTAGGCTGTCTCCGAATCCTACGAATCATCACGAGACACCGCGGCAATAAGTGTCCTTAGAGGTTTCATGGTTTCATTGTGGCATCTGACAGAAGGATGGTGTTAAAGGGTAGATGGGGAAACAGGAATAGACACCGTGTGTGGTTTAGTCTCCTATGGCGTACAGAACGAAAATAAGAAGTATGGTGCCCTCATATGTAGTGGATGTGGCTGTTGAACATGGTTTACGCTAACTCCTCGATGGCTGGACGAACGCCTTATGTAGATCACCGACGGCTCATGGTGGAGGCTTTAGGCTGAAACCCTTCGCTCTCTAGCATTCCAGTCAGACTTCCGTGAGATGTCTGGACAAACACCATATGGAGATCGCCAAAGACTCAGGATGGAGGCTTTAGGCTGAAACCCTTCGCTCTCTAGCATTCCAGTCAGACTTCCGTGAGATGTCTGGACAAACGCCATATGGAGATCGCCAAAGACTCAGGATGGATGATTTAGGCTGAAACCCTTCGGTCTCTAGTGTTCCAGTCGGACTTCCGCGAGATGGCTGGACAAACGGTATATGGAGATCACCAAAAACTCAGGGTGGAGGCTTTAGGCTGAAACCCGTCGGTCTCTAGCGTTCCAGTCGGACTTCCGTGAGAAGGGAGAAATCACTCATCTAACAGTTACAGACCAACAGGAAACATGTGCACTGTATTCACATTGATACCTCAGACGAAGACACTGCTGCTTCCTCCGTCCCCCATGCCGACTCATTTTCACAACGTAGATACGGATTGTAACATGTCCCAGACGATGATTATTTCGCTCTATGCTAAACCGCGATTCGCCTGTGAGCAAACACTCGCCGACTCTCCGTGCACACACGCAAAGTCAGCAAAACTGTATTGTGAGCCAACCACGCGTTGTCTTTGTATGAAGCGAATCCATGTGGCATGTTGAGCGTACTTAGCAAGCTAAGTCGACGATACATTCTCTGAAGGGAGATGTGTCAACCAGAGGGTACCATGAGATATGTAGTCAGGATACATGCTGGACTGCTCAGGTGCCTATGATTGCAAGTAAAGTCCAAATCTTGTGATCAACCGATTTCGACGAACTTTGGCATTACCGTCGATGGGAAATCGATTCCATTCCCGAAGATATCTGCTTGTCCAGTATTACTTTCAGACCATGTAGAATACATAGAACACTCGAAACGAAAGAGATTTTATCATTTTCTTACCTAACGGTTTTGTAGAAATTGATGAATTAGTGACATCCAACCGATTTTGCAGGACAGGGCTTGTCCACAAGGTCGCTAGGCAAGTGGTTAAAGGACTACGCTTACACCACAGGCAACTTCCGTGCGCACTGCTTCGGAGGGCACTTTACGCAGTATTTTTTAATCTTTGGTGACGGAATGAAATGTGTCGCAAAATCTATATACTATCATGTTATGGCTAGTATTCCATATCTCGTCGGAATCGGTTGCAGGATCTGGGCTCTCCTTGTTAGAAGAGATAAAAAGCACTGGCATTTGGTTGTAGCAAGTGCTACGTATTGTCCGTCTGCTGTCGGGTGTTCTAGAACCTTCCACACAATCGCGAAATGACGCTACGGATCGCTTTCGGTTCCCGGCGTTTATCATCCCACCCACCAACGCACTCGTTACGTGTAACACCATTTAAAATGATCCGACCAGTGTGGTTCTAAAGCTACACGCCGTAGCCTCATAACACGCAATCAGAACCATTATATTCCACAGTCCTTTCCGAACTGTTATATGTACACTAATAACGGCGGGTGATGTGCTTCATGGGTTTCCCTGTTGGTCCATCACAATGTAGTGTGTATCACGGCAAAAATAAATTATTTGTCTCATCTGGGAAACATCTTAACGTTTCAGCATGGCATTTGAGTGCAATTACAGACGGTGTATTTGGTTTAAACCGTTTTTGAAAAAGAATTATTCTGACGCCTGAAGTAGTAGTACGGAACCAGTAGTAAGACAAACTGCTACAGGCTGTTTTTCGATCATGTTGTTGTGCACCGATACAGGTAAGTCTATGGATCAATTGTAACCGGATGTGAATCATTTTCTGAAGTTAATGACAACTGCCTTAATGGAATTACAAATATCATATAAAATACCGATGTGACGTACCGTTTGTTCAGTGCACGTGATGTTGGAGATTTCAGTGGTTCACTTGCTGTATTAAGCGAGATCTGTCGTATGGCCATAGGGTTGCAGGCTTTCATGGCCGTGCTGTTGAGAGTATACTGTTCTTCATGGTCAAACGTCATTGTAATTCTCTTTAATTCCGAAATACCAGAAAACTCTTGTCGAAGATTCCGGGCGAAGGGTCGAAACGTTGAGTTCGCAGAAGCGGTTAAGGACTAATTGGTAAATATGAGCAGGCTAGTCATCCACAAGAGGTTTACATTTGAATGAAAATTTATTGAACGTGTTAGACAGAGCAGTGTTAGCTGCCCAACTGCCAAAATTCCCTCAATCCTCGTGCATTACTCTCTTTTCTCCACGCAATATGAGTTTTCTCGTTTCAGTTGAAGTGTTATTAGTTACTGTGTGTAAGTTTCAGTTTTTGTTTTTCAACTATTTCACATCGTTTATTTCCACGTATAAGATGTTCCAGTAAAGCCTTAGGAGCCAAACAATTGTACCTTTTACATTTTTATTGGTCGTAACTCGCTATCATTTCATTTATCTCACGAAATAATTACATAAAAAAGTATGGTTCTACTCAACATTTTATATTCAAACAATTTGTTCTCACATTATTTTGCATGCTTTATGGCAAACAATTAGTATATATATAATTCCACAGAGAAAAAAATTTTCATTACAATTTTAAAGAAAAATTTCGGGAGGCGGAAATTAGCCAGGCCGTTCCCTTAATAGCCCAAATCGTGTTTTGATGGAATATTTCGACTGCTTATTTTTTTCATTCTAGTTCTCTCTCTCTCTCTCTCGCTCTCGCTCTCGCTCTCTCGCTCTCTCTCTCTCTCTCGCTCTCTCTCTCCCTCTCTCTCTCTCTCTTTACGGGCGCGTGTATGTGTATGTGTTTCCAGCATTATTTTGTGGAAATGAATCTAATCCGTGATCTCTTTTTAGCAGCTACTTGGTATGGGAGCTCACTGAAAGTACGTGCAAAACTTAAGCAACATGGAAAAGCTTTTACACTGTAAACCGCTCTACAAAGTAAGCAGAGCGTGAAGTGAAACTGCGAAGCAGAGAATGTCAAATACATTTATCCCCAACTTTTTAAACTTTTTTCCGTATTCAGACAGATAAATAGTATCAGAGATTTTGTTTCTCAATAAACACACCCTGGTCAGAAAAAAATTAAACTGGTTTTAACGTTGGACACTTGACATGATATTCTGTCTGATTTTAAAACTCGTAGAGGCATTTTTTTTAAAGAAAATGAGTCTCTCATATTGCTTCAGGAGGCCATATTAATGAAAACTAGGAAACGAAGGCGTGGAAGTATCACCGGCAAAGAAAATCTATATCCTACGAAGTTAATCATATTTTTTACGTACAGGAGGGGCCATATGTAGTTATAGTCTGCTTTATCAAAGAATCACAGACTCTTTCGAAAACACGTGGCTGTCCTTGGATTTGGTTCCGTTAGTTGAAACTTAGCTTCTGATGTGTGTGTTCACACCAATGCTTTTAATTGCTCCCATAATAAAGAATCAAAGGAATTACTATCATTTACGTAGTATCATTGATAAGTAATATCTCTTAACGCACACGCTAAAGTGCACGGCCGAATCTGTTATACACAGTTGCTGCCCATACTTTTATACTATTTACCTTGATGTTTTGGAGCGTAGGAAGACTAACAGAATTTCAGAAAGTATTACTTCATAATTAATTTTAGAGTCTCAATGAATACCGCAACATTTTTGCAAATTACTTGCATATCTTCTTCTGTAATGTAGTAGGACGGTCTGAGAAACAGGAAACGCTTTAAGTAATAGATTGGCTCTAAGCACTATGGGACTCAAAATCTGAGGTCATCAGTCCCCTACACTTAGAACTAATTAAATCTAACTAACCTGATGACATCACACACATCCATGCCCGCGGCAGGATTTGAACCTGCGACCGTAGCAGCAGCGCGGTTCCGGACTGAAGCACCTAGAACCGCCAGCTTAAGTAATATATATATAATGTAGCAGCTCACCAGAACTGACCACGCAGATGCACACTATGTCGATAAAATCTCCTACTGGTCATAAGAATCTTTGCTCTGTAACCGACTAGCAAATTGTGCAAGGTCAGTCGCGAATCTTGAGTTTGGAAATTGTTTCGTGTCTAGTGATTGCTATTGTTCATGTGAGATTCAGCGTTGTGGATGTTCGACTTTATAATACTGGCTGTCGATTACGGCTGAAACATTGCAAAATACGCGTCACCTTTTTGTACGTGGACTAATGCCATTTCAGTGTTTGACCTTTCCACACTGCACGTTATCATTAATCTTGGTTTAATTCCAGAACAACTTGAACTCAATTCTCACGGATTGGCAGCTGTAAGAGACAGTTGTAACTGTTAGGTTCATCACGGATAAATGTACTACCAATAACGAATTCCACGGGAAGACAGCCAACGTTACTGATTACTAATTATCCTCGATAGAAAATAAAACCTCCCGCACCGTAGTAAGCACCTTTAAGGTATATTTTCTAATTTTCGCCGATGCTAGCTCACGTGAAAATGGAAGGGACAATTTTAAACATCCCGTCTAGTGACTACAACTGTGCACCTTACTAATAGTAGAAGCAACGTGGTATAAACACTGATCAGCCAGAACATTATGACCACCTACCTGTTATCGAAATAAACCCGTCCAAGCGAACGCGGTGTCATCTGGTGAGGAATGACTGCTAGTCAAACACACGCACGGTGCAAAAAATGGTTCAGTGGCTCTGAGCATTATGGGACTTAACATCTGAGGTCGTCAGTCCCCTAAAACTTAGAACTACTTAAACCTAACCAACCTAAGGACATCACACACATCCATGCCCGAGACAGGATTCGAACATGCGGCCGCAACAGTCACGCGGTTCCAGACTGAAACACTTAGAACCGATCGTCCACCGCTGCCGGCGCGCACTGTTCATGTAGTATCAGGTAGTGTGCTGTCCGTGTGTAGGATTGGGAAGGCGAGCAGTCCATCTGAGTTTGACCGGCGCTAGCATTACCGAAACTGCACGACTTCTTGGGTGTTCGAGGAGTGCTGTGGTGAGTGTCTTCCACTTGTGCCCTAAACAAGGTGGGACTACGCCCAGACGTCTGAGGGCTGGGCGGCCACCCCTGGTAGCAGATGTCGGACATCGTAGGCCGGCTAGACTGATAAAACAAGACAGGCTGCGAACAATGGCGGAACTATTAGACTTAAAGCTGGGCAGAGCACAAGCGTATCTGAACACGCAGCGCACCGAACACTCCTAACGGTGGGCCTCCGCAGCCGACGATCCATGTATGTGTCAATGTTGACACCGTGACATCGGCAACTACGACTGAAATAAGCGCATAGCCATCGGCACTGGACGTTGGCGCAGTGGCAGACGGTTGCATGGTCTGATGAAGCCCAATACCTTCTTCATTATGCAAATTTGAGGCTGCGAATACGTCATCTTCCAAAGGCACACCTCCCTGCCACTTCTACATCTACATCTATATCCATACTCCGCAAGCCACCTGACGGTGTGTGGCGGAGGGTACCCTGAGCACCTCTATCGGTTCTCCCTCCTATTCCAGTCTCGTATTGTTCGTGGAAAGAAAGATTGTCGGTATGCTTCTGTGTGGGCTCTAATCTCTCTTATTTTATCCTCATGGTCTCTTCGCGAGATATACGTAGGAGGGAGCAACATACTGCTTGATTCCTCGGTGAAGGTATGATCTCGAAACTTTAACAAAAGCCCGTACCGAGCTACTTTGCGTCTCTCCTGCAGAGTCTTCCACTGGACTATATCCATCATCTCCGTAACGCTTTCCCGATTACTAAATGATCCTGTAACGAAACGCGCTGCTCTCCGTTGGATCGTCTCTATCTCTTCTATCAACCCTATCTCGTACGGATCCTACACTGCTGAGCAGTATTCAAGCAGTGGGCGAACACTTCCTTTGTTTTCGGATTGCATTTCCTTAGGATTCTTCCAATGAATCTCAGTCTGGCATCTGCTTTACCGACGATCAACTTTATATGATCATTCCATTTTAAATCACTCCTAATGCGTACGCCCAGATAATTTATGGAATTAACTGCTTCCAGTTGATGACCAGCTACTTTGTAGCTAAATGATAAGGAATCTATCTTTCTATGTATTCTCAGCACATTACACTTGTCTACATTGAGATTCAATTGCCATTCCCCGCACCATGCGTCAATTCGCTGCAGACCCTCCTGCATTTCAGTACAGTTCTCCATTGTTAGAGCCTCTCGATATTCCACTTCATCATCCCCAAAAAGCCTCAGTGAACTTCCAATGTCATCCACCAGGTCATTTATGTATATTGTGAATAGCAACGGTCCTATGACACTTCCCTGAGGCACACCTGAAATCACTCTTACTTCGGAAGACTTCTCTCCATTGAGAATGACATGCTGTGTTCTTTTATCTAGGAACTCCTCAATCCAATCACACAATTGGTCTGATAGTCCACATGCTCTTACTTTGTTCATTAAACGACTGTGGGGAACTGTATCGAACGCCTCGCGGAAGTCAAGAAACACAGCATCTACCTGGGAACCCGTGTCTATGGCCCTCTGAGTCTCGTGGACGAATAGCGCGTCTGATTCCAACAGAGTAGATTTCTAGTCTCCAGAAAAGTCATTATAATCGAACATAATACGTGTTCCAAAATTCTACAACTGATGGACGTTAGAGATATAGGTCTATAGTTCTGCACATCTGTTCGATGTCCATTCTTGAAAATGGGGACGACCTGTGCCCTTTTCCAATCCTTTGGAACGCTACGCTCGTTTAGAGACCTACGGTACACCGCTGCGAGAAGGGGCGCTAGTTCCTTCGCGTACTCGTGTGAAATCGAACTGGTATCCCATCACGTCCAGCGGCCTTTCCTCTTTTGAGCGATTTTAATTGTTTCTGTATCCCTTTGTCGTCTATTTCGATATCTACCATTTTGTCATCTGTGCAACAATCTAGAGAAGGAACTACAGTGTAGTCTTCCTCTGTGAAAAAGCTTTGGGGAAAGACATTTAGTATTTCGGCCTATGGTCTGTCATCCTCTGTTTCAGTACCATTTTGGTCACACAGTGTCTGGACATTTTGTTTTGATCCACCTACCGCTTTGACATAAGACCAAAATATCTTAGGATTTACTGCACAGTCAGTACATAGAACTTTACTTTCGAATTCATTGAACGCCTCTCGCATAGCTCTCCTCACACTACATTTCGTTTCGCGTAATTTTTGTTTGTCTGTAAGGCTTTGGCTATTTGGCTATGTTTATGTTTGCTGTGAAGTTCCCTTTGCTTCCGCAGCAGTTTTCTAACTCGGATGTTGTACCACGGTTGCTCTTTTCCATCTCTTAAGATCTTGCTTGGCACATACTCATCGAACGCATATTGTACGATGGTTTTGAACTTTGTCCACTGATCCTCAATACTATCTGTAATTGAGACAAAACTTTTGTGTTGAGCCGTCAGGTACTCTGTAATCTGCTTTTTGTCACTTTTGCTAAACTGAAAAATCTTCCTACCTTTTTTAATATTTCTATTTAGGGCTGAAATCATCGATGCAGTAACCGCTTTACGCTCGCTGATTCTCTGTTCTGCGTTAACTGTTTCAAATAGTTCGGGTCTGTTTGTCACCAGACGGTCTAATATGTTATCGCCACGAGTCGGTTCTCTGTTTAACTGCTCAAGGTAGTTTTCAGATAAAGCACTTTAAAAAATGTCACTGGATTCTTTGTCCCTGCCACCCGTTATGAACGTTTGAGTCTCCCTGTGTGTAACCGGCAAATTAAAATCTCCACCCAGAGCTATAACATAGTGGGGAAATCTGCTCGAAATATTTTCCAAATTATCCTTCAGGTGCTCAGCCACAACAGCTGCTGAGCCCGGGGGCCTATAGAGACATCCGATTACCATGTCTGAGCCTGCTTTAACCGTGACCTTCTCCCAAATCATTTCACATTTCGGATATTGTAGTGCGGGACGGAGACAAGCTGGCTGTGCCTCCATTATGCTGTGCAGAACATTCACGTGGGCACTCATGGGTCAAGTGGAGCTCGTGCAAAATACAACGACGGCCAAAGAGTATCATGCACTGGTTGCAGATCATGTACATCTCTTCACGAAGATCATTTTCCCTACGACAGCGGCAGTGGCATTTTTCATTAAGATAATGCGTCATGTCACAAGGGCAGGAGAGTGATAGTGTGGTTCGATGAAGGCAGTGGTGAGTTCCTACCGATGTCCGCCCACCTCCCCCCAAGTCGCGAGATCTGAACCTATTCGAAAACATCTGGACTGTGATTGAACGAGGCGTCTGACCTCATTGCTCTCTTCCTCGGATTTTACGGGATTTAAGCTGATAAGTGCGAACTGAGTATAAGCCACAAGAAAAAGGATTATAAATAGCTTGTAATTTCAGTTTGTTGTTTACCTAACTACGAACAATCACACTTCATGGTTAGCAGCACACACTAATGTTTTTCATTTGCGATACCATAATTCGCATTGAAATTGTTAAAGGCTAGGAATCTGACAGACGCGTAAGGAGTTAAACATTAGGCAACGAGTTTATTTTCTTCTACCATGTGCTTTTCTTCTCTTCAATTATTTGTTTGGTTCATAATTCACAAAAATGTTGTTTTATTTATCCGTACCACTATTACTCTGCAAGACACTGGCTCGCCGGTCAACCTCTGCCTAGAGAGGGACATAATGATGAGCACCTGATCCGCGCACGCCCTGCTGTCCTTTCGAAACCAGCCTCAATTTCTTTCCTTCGTGCCGGTGCAAAGCACTCTTCATGAAGCTGAGTGTGTACTCATCCGAGTTCTACCACAAATATAATATCTGTTACAGTCGAACAATGACCAAACAGCAGTGCGCAATGCTCAGGCGTCAAGGCAGACGAAAATAATATTTCCTTAAGTTAATCGCAAATTCTTTAACTGCCCCATGTTAAACTACAGTCACGATGTGAATTTTCGAGAAAAAGTGTTACTACATTGTGTAACTGGAAATTTATAAATAAGAGCGGACAATAACACTTGCTAAATTATACGATAAAAGAGTCAAAACTGTTCCAGTAAAAACTGCTGCACAAAAGAGACTTTTGCGAGACAATCGTAGAAGTGCACACCACTGACTTCCGAATTAAACATTGAATTTATTTGAATTTATTTGAAAATAGCTTAGTGCCCGCTACTCGCGTTGACTGTATGGCCTGCAGAGATTTTTCAGTTTTTTTCTTTTCTTTTTTGTTTTTATTTTACCGAATATTTATGTTGTTCACAAATTTCACGCTAATTAAAGCCATATAAGCTTGGTCTTTTCCGAATGTACTTCTGACCAAAATGCGATTATGATAGCTGCGGTCCAAAGTTTTTGTTAATCATACCTTCCTCGTTCTTGTGGAGGTAGCTATATAATAACTCTTATCACCTAACAAGTATTTCTTTATGTCTTTCTAACCGAGAAGTGAAATACCAGTTTTTATAAACTTAGCTTTAATTTATTTTATTTTATTTTATTTTATTTTTTTTTTTTTTTTTTATGTAACAAGATATTTTCTTAAACATTTTCGTCCCGTATTGCACTCCCATAGGGGTTGAATTTCCAGCAACAGCTGAAACACTTATTTTCCTTTTCTTTTTTCTTTTATTTCTGACTGAGGGTCAAGTACCAGTTTTCATAGGCGTAGCCTTATAAATCTTTAGTCGTTCTTTAGTGATTATTTATTTCCTGAAAAGACTCTCGCCCACTATTTTACCCACCTACTGCTTGAATTTCCAGAAATGGTGAAACGTGTAGTTTCTATTTTCTGGCTGAGAAACCAAATACCAGTTTTCTTAGTTCTAGATTCCAGATTCGCTTAATAGCAACATAGGTTCAAAAAGTTTTTCATCCCCTCTTTCACCCCGTTTGGGGTGTAATTCCGGACAGTCGCTTCTTGAACGATGCCTTCAAATTTATTGTTTCTATCCTTAGCAGTTTAGACTGGGCAATAGTGAGTTGGTGTATCAGTTTGATCCTTTTTAACCCCGCAGAAGTTGAATTTGCAAAAAACAGTGAATCATGTATTTTTTCATATCCAACCGAGAAGACGAACACCAATTTTCAAAGATTCAGCTTTAAAATTTGTTTCGCAGTGAAATATTTTCATGAAAGGTTTCACCCTCTATTTCACCCCCTTAGGGATCGAATTTCCCAAACAATGGCATTCGCGTGTTTTAATTCTAACAGAGAAGGCAAATACAAATTTTCATAAATTTACTTTCAAAAATGCTTGCACAATGAAATATTTCCATTAAACTTCCATTCCCCATTTCACCACATAGGGTCTGAATTTCCAAAGACAGATAACATGCAGTTTTTTATTTGGGACTGAGAAGCCATCCAAATACAAATTTTCATAGATTTAGCTTTAAAAATACTTTCAAAATAAAATATTTTCATGTCAAATCTCATCTCCTATTTCACCCTCTTAGTGATTTAGTTTCCAAAACACTAACATACGTATTTTTTTATTTGTTTCAGAAAAGTCAGATACCAGTGTTCACAGATGTAGCTTTAAAATAGTTTATTAGTTTTTTAATAATGATATATTTGCAGAAATAGCTTTCACCTACTATTTCACCCCCACAGTGTTAAATTTCCGAAAATGTTGAAAGACGTATTTCTTTATTTCTGACCGAGAAATTACCTTAACAGTGAATGTATTTAGAGAAAACCTTCACCCTCTCTTTGAATCCCTTAGGGTCGAAATTTCGAAAAATTCCTTCTTCAACAACACCTGCAGTATAAGATTTAAATCTTTGTCAGATTTCAAGTTTCTGTCCTAAGCTGTTTGGGCTTGGCGACGATGTTCAGTTAGTCAGTCAGACTCCAGTTTCACCAATGTCTTACCTCGACAAGAAGTTGCTTCAGCACCTTCCATACGGTTTATTGTACACTCGTGTCAATTAAAGAAGATTTTTACATATTGTCCTCACATTTGGATGCATTACTTGCACCCAAGTCTGCAGTGGATTATGAGTCACTACCTGTTGCTGTGGTTTCATTCACATATCAGTAATGAGTAGTGAGTGAATAAGTAAGCTAATGTTCATCCAATAACGTCAGCTGTCCTCAGGTGTCTTCCGGTACGGTTGAGAATAGTTAAAGATGTGCCGCCTCCCCCCAACTGCCAGAACGCACGACGACGTGGCCCACGCAGCATCCTTGGCGAGACCTGCATGTGTAGCGATGTATGCTTTTACACATTATACATTGTGCAATAAAAGTAATAACTTTTGAACATGATTTATGTTCACTGATGTAAAAAATGTCCCATTCCTTAATTCGTCCTGTTAGTGGTCGATATATTTCTTTTTTTCTGATGTAGCCTATGCTCTTCTTCAGGCTGCATGATATCTCCATACCATATTTCATCAAAATGAGTTCAGAGGTTTATTCATTACTGCTGCAAAAAAAAAAAAAAAAATTGCTCTCAGCACAATGGGACTTAACATCTGAAATAATCAGTCCCCTAGAACTTAGAACTACTTAAGCGAAACTAACCTAAGGACAGTACACACATCCACGCCCGAGGCAGGATTCGAACCTGCGACCGTAGCGGTCGCGCGCTTCCAGACTGAAGCGCCTAGAACCGCTCGGCCACACCGGTCGGTGTTACTATTGCATATGGCAGTAGTGATTAAACACTTTTTGAGGATTGTATAAGCGCTTTATTCTACTTGTTCACCGTGATTTGCACTTGCATATCAGTAAAATGAAATGAAATGTGCGTATGGCTTTATGGCCGGGGTTCCCATTCGAGATGTTTTGCTGCTTGTTGCAAGTCTTCTTATTTGGTGCCACTTCAGCGCCTTACGCGTCAATTACGACACAGTGATGAGGGGACAACACACACACACACACACACACACGTTCCCACACTAGTCCCGATAAGAGAAAATCCAACCCAGTGAGGACTCGAACCCAGGACCCCTGATCAACAGTCAGCAACGCAACCTACGACACCACGAACTTTTGTCACAAATCGGGTTTTGTTGCGATGAGTGTACCCAATTAAAATGTGGACTTCCTAACATTATTAAACAGCGTTAAAAAGGATAAATAGTTTGTAGCTCGGTGCAGCGCAAATTTTGTAGTATTTGTACAATTTTAACATCAGCTGCCGTCAGGGGTCTGTCTGTTACCCACGGCTGCTCTCGCATGTCATAATCAACTGCAGCCTCACGAGAATCCTCCCACGTTCCACATCTAAAGGCACGACGTCTCTCCGTTTCTTGTGGAGCATATAAATGACGTCACCGTTCTGAGACTTCAGGCGTCTCAGTACCCATGATACATGCGCGACTCTCAGCTTCTGACTGATATTAGTGTGGAACTATGGTTCAAACACGTTGAGAACTGTGTAAGCAATGTGTTTGCTATGAAGAATCGTATTATGTTAACCACATCAAACAATGAAAGCATTTCCACAAACCATAAGGTTCAAAAGTCAAAGAGTAATTATTTTCCACATTTCCCTATATATTCTTGAAAGCAACAATTATCTTCTACTGCACAGTTTGTACAGTAGCCTATGTACTTCCTCAGCTTTGGAGCTGTCTCCATATATAATTTCATCAAAATCAGTTGAGCGATTTAGAAGTGAAAGCGTAACAAAGAGAGTTACTTCCGCGTTTGTAGTATCAGTATGGATTTGAAACACCCCAGGATGATTTGGTAATTCTTGGCGACACTGCTCCTCGAGTCCTTCACTTTTATCGTGATCCCAGTCAGACAAATCCACTGGATTGACGTCAGGTGACCTCGATGGCCAAAGTTCAGGCCCCGCTCGACTAATACATTATGGAACATTATGGCGCGTTGGATCTCGTCCTGATCAGCACCATATGCGCAGGTGCCTCATAATGCATGTACAGCGCTCCCTAACCATGTACCACGAATGAAATTTGAGCGCAGGTATTTGGGGACTTAATGGAAAATTTTACATTTAAAATACAGTATCTCATACTGAAGTCAGCGGCGGCTCGTAAAAGCACATTTGCAGTTACCTTGCAAATCATTCGTTTACGGACTCACTTTTAATGCAATGTTTCTGTGTCTTTCATCAGATACAGCGGTGTACAAAAATTAAGGACAAAACTAGCACGTATAAATGCAGTCACAATACAATACAGACGGTAACTGAATGAAATACGCAATGAAACGAATAAAAATGACACTTTTATTCAAAGACAATGAATACAATGAAGTCATCGCGTTTTCTGATCGTCCCAGGCACATTGCAGAAGGCAGGATATGGCTCTCAAGGGGGTGTACGCTCCGTACGGACCACTGCAACGTGCTCCCAGCCGGCCATAAGGGTAGTAAGGAGTTCTCGTGGTATGGCATTCTGTTCCTCCGCCAGCACTAATGGATGGTCGTTGGTTCCTGTGGACATGCTTCAGCACACCTCTCCAATGCATTCCACACGTCATCAATGGGGTTTAAGTCGGATGGAAAGGACTGGTCAGTCCAGTCGCCAAATAACCTCTCGTTCCAACAGCTCCTCCTGAGGAGCGTTTGCCCAGCTCATACAACATGAATCACTACTCAGCCTGGACCTGCTCTGACCAGACAAGACCACGGGACCCCACCCCTCGGTGGTCCGGATCTCATGCTTTCTACACCATCGCAGACGGTGACACCGATGTGAGGGTGTTAACTGAACACAACGCACTGGTCGTCCGTAACAGAGGACACCCCGGTTCTGTGGAGCTAGAGGTTGCGCGCCTTGCAGTTCTCTTAAATGTGGTTGCAGTTGAACCCGTTGTTTGACGTGGGTCCCTTCTTGTCTGTTGTAGCGATCTTCTACTGCTGTAGCTGATCACCTCCTCTCCTTTCCGTAGCAGTGCCTGTGGTTCGAAACGGTCCCCATGCATGTGAAGCAATCTGTGATTGCCGTACTCCTGGACTAAACTTGCCACATTTTGTCTTCATTCCAGTTTCCCGGTCGCTCTTCCTCGTGTGAAGTCATCTGAATGTTGTCCCTGGGCCACGTTGTGACGAATAACACGACCGCAGTGAACCACTGATAGTCACTGATTGACGCACGTCTTTTGCAGTTCCTTCAATTGCCTAGTGTTGCGGGGCCAGCTCTATCTGCCCCTTAATCACGTTGAGCTTATGGCATGTGCTATCCAATGGGACTCCTCTGGCAACATGCTCCCGCCTCTTCACTCATATCAACCGAATTATTGATACGTTTTACTACTTACCTATCTCATGCTTAAGTTTTACACAGCAGTGTATTTTCACCCAAATCAGTTTTCGTTATTAACTGCGATACATTCTGTATCATAGTCCGTTATGCATACTGATTGCTACCGAATGCGCTTATCGAATGCGTTTATGGAACTGATAGGGGAATGTGAATCAACGAGTATCTAACTCTCACTAGCAAAAAGTAACCAGCAAACTGGAAGTGATCAGACTTTGACAGGTCACTCACCATGACTGGCAGCCAAGTTTTAATGGACTGCGGTGTGGAGATTCCCATGGTATTTCCAAGCAGCGACACCTTAATATCGGGAGTCTATCAATAGCGTTGTTCATTCATTTTATTTATAACGTTATAATTAGAAACCATAAGAAATCCACTTTTCATTTGTTGCGAAAACGCATGCATGAACAAAGCAAAGAAGAAAGAAATTAACGAAAGTATAGATCCTTTCCCAGAAATCAACGTCTTGTTTGCCACCAACATTTGAGTAAACATCGGACCGTTGTTACATAAAAGTAAGTTCTTCCAAAATATTAGGTTGTTACCGAGGAAGCAGTGGCAATCCCAAGAACTACTTGTGGAAAGCTTTTCATGTGGTAATCAGAAAATTAGAAATAGTTGACAAAATAAACCGCGGAGCACTGTATTACCCCATTTTACAATACGTATATGCAAGAATACCAGCGCCATAAACGGTTTCTATGCTAAATGGGTTGTTAATTCGATCAAAAGAGAAAAAGAGAGAGAGAATTATTAGCCCTTTAGGAAGAGGGACGCCTTTAGCAGCCAGCTGGCTGAGCGCCACATTACGTAACAGTGTAACCACCGCACGTAGCGTAAACTTCTCAATGTTTCACTTTCCAGTGTGTGTCTCCTGGCTTTCTTCCAGTCGTGCAAAATAAGCACTCCTAAATCTCTTGTCCTGACTCTTTGAATGACATTTGTGAGATAAAGCTTTCTTCCAACAAGGTAAATACACAAACATCAGCTTTAATTACACACACTTTCTTTCTTGGGTATGATTCCACGATTCTTCAATTGATTAGTTTGGTATATTAATTATATACCACATTTTCCTTTTTATTTTATTTTTTACTTGTGTTTTGTCCCTCGCATAAACCATAGCGATAATTTCTTCGACATTAAGACCACTAATATGAGGTACTCCGTGTCAGATTCACTTCGTTTGTTTACTTTCTTGGTGTTTCTGTAGCACTGTAGACCCATGTGTTATCTGTGGTCTGCTCCTGGACAATGTACTGCTCCATTTGTAATGTACACTGTAATCCAGACCTACTTCTACTTGTTAAATAAAGGAGCAATTGTCTAGAGGCAATGTGTTCCCATATCAGAAGGATAACACAATCTGTTCACATTTTTAACCGCCATAGCAACATCGCAATTTCTGTTTACGGAGTTTTCCTACGGGGTATGCCATTCGCACTGGATGCTTACATAATAAGATCACCTGCTTTGATCCTATCTCATGCCTTCGATCGTCACTTACGGCCTAATCGTAGGAAAAATATTTCATCACTATTTCTAAATACTGGTGGGTATAAATGCGTCTTTGCCAAAATAAGGTGGTGCAATATCGATGTTATACCTTCTGATTGCTTATGTAATGCCGTATTATGCAGCAAACACTACTCAGTATGAGAAAGTTGCAAAATATACGGCGCGGAAGATAGACTTTCACCTGATGTTAGGTCTGTAGTAATAAAAATAATGGATACATTTTGAAAGGGTAAAGCCTTGTGACAGATGTGGACGCAAACTCTACCCTTATCCTATGGCGAACAGTGATCTCTGTAGCAAATGTGAGAGCACCTTATGTGACTAGAAGCTGTAGGATGTGCCACGAGTCGAGTCTTGATAGCTTAGTTGGCTGGATCATTGTTCGCGAAAATCAATGAATCCGAGAACTATTCCAGGCTCGGAAAATAGCTTAAACCTGTCAGAAAGTTCCGTAAAAACAGTCCTTAAAAATCCCTTCTGTAACCAGCACCCTCGTTCTGTAGTTGCCACTAGTCTTTTGACCGATGACCTCGCTGCCTGGTCTCCTTCCGCGAAACAACCAACCAACTAGTCTTTTTGCAGCGTGGTCCGTGACGGCATCTGTAGAGACACATCTTCTTCAAATCGCACACCACGTGGTTCCGCCTGAGTCCCGCCAACAGTTTGTTGCCGCTTCTGTCTGCTGCTTCAAAATGTTATTGCCATGCTGACAACCAGCTGTGCCAGTCTGTAGCGCCGTGCAGAACAACAAACAAGGTATCGCCTTCCAGAATGTTCTCGTCGACAGTCAGACCTGCACATTCACACGTCGGCTCAGTGAAATCTCTGTACACAAGCCAACGCATGTACCCAGTCGCTTAGCTACTATAACAACGGTAGATTTTAGAGGAAACTCATTAACGGATTTTCTATGATGAAGATCGTTAAAGGATAAAATATTACTGACTTTATGATAATGATGTAGTTCATATTCCTTACCACAGTGGTTAACGTTCTAAATTCCTATTTGAGATACGGAATTTTCAAATCTCGAGCAGCCCGTTTTGATTCAAGACACCCATTTATATAGGGACCAGGAAAATTCTGTTGTGCTTCAAGTCTACTGTGTATTTTCCCTGCCCTATTTTCTTTATCTACGTGAACTACTTCTGTGTCACCTACGACCACAATATCGACAAGACATTCACCTTTAACTTTCCTTTCCTTCTTTCACTAATTTTTCTAAATTTCCTACCTTTTCAGTACGGAGAAATTTCATCCCCTATCCCTGATTCCAAATTTAAATGGTGATTATATGAACTTCTCGTTTCACTGAAGTAGAAGCTAATATCCTCTGACTGAAGAAATGAGCAAATACAGCCTTGGTAACGATGTATTTCGGAAGACCTAGGCACATGTTAAATTCGCAGTTTTCTTGCACTGTTAAATTAGGGTAAAGCATCATGTTTCGACGATTTCCTTCAAATTTTTCGCCATGAGCTGGTAAAGGATTTTCGAATACACATTTATGTTCTCGTTTTTATATCAAGGAGTCAGTTCCCATTTGGATGCCGTGCCACGTCACACACTTCCAGTGTCTCCAAATTATCGTAGTCGTAAATTTTCTCGGAAACGATGTCAGTGGGTTTTAGGTCAGCACTGGATATGAAGCTGAGTAATGAACCTTACATCTATATTGCTAAACGGTTCATGGTTCATGATTTTAATTACCTAGCTAACGGCTTCCAAGAGCAACAACAATTTGATTATCATTGTTTCGCTTGATTGTTGAGCGAATACAATAATTTAAAATGTTGTCATACCTATTCATGAATAATTATAATCTTATGTTAAGCGCTTAATACAATAGAGAAGTAGTACAGCTATAAAATGTGTGTAATCGTAATCCTTGAGGCAGCGTAACTCAACGCGCACAAAAACCCGGATTATATTCATCCATTATTTGAGAATGAGAGCACTTAGTGACTTGCAACAAACGTTACACGTAACATGACAAAAACTTTTACGAAACTTTTTCTCGCTGACATTCCCCTCCCCTCAGAAAAAGATCCATGTAGATTCCGACGCTAGCGCTGCTTAGAGAAGGTGCTCAAACTGTCGTGTGATGAATACTGCTTAACATTTGTTGCAGAAAATGTCGTTCGTTTACATTAATTCACAACTGTCATCTGCGTGACAATCATAGTCTAAAACACACTGCAAACAACCACACTTTTCACGAGTAATCGCTGCAGCGTCAACCAAATGGGCAGCCAGCCCTTCTGGAGTGTCTAACGGTATCACGTACACCAAACGCTTCACCTTAAACCACAAAAACCACAGGAGATGAGCAACATCTCTAAAACATAATCAACGCATGGAAGTTTGAAGAAAGTCTGTGAACATCAATATGTCATACGAAAAAGTATTTCTTTTTATTTCAAATCTATAATTTTGTGTAAATAGTTTTTTTTTTTTTCCTTGGCAGTGTGTCCTCCGAGGAGTGTGTGTGTAACACAGTCCAAAGATCGGAGAAATGGAAGAGAATTTTTTCTCCAATAGGAACCTGACTAGCAAGGCACTGCGGTTTTCCAACAAACGTTCGGATTATATCCAGTATTACCCTTAATTGGAGCTAATATGTGACTGAGACTCACCGCAGTCTGCGTGTAATGACACCGTAGACTGAATGCAACTGACGAAATATTTAATTATGTTATTCTACTGATTAGCTTTTCTCAGTCAGTGCGTTATTGGAATGGTTTTCTCATGGCGTAATTAACATAAGCCTCATCCGCGCAGGGCAACGGCCTTGCCGCAGTGGATACACCGGTTCCCGTAAGACCACAGAAGTTAAGCACTGTCGGGCATGGTCGGCACTTAGATGGATGACCATCCAGGCCGCCATGCGCTGTTGCCATTTTTCGGGGTGCGTTCAACCTTGTGATTTCAATTGAGGAGCTACTCGACAGAATAGTAACATCGGTCAAGAATACCATCATAACTCTGTGGGAATCAACATGGGTTCCGAAAAAAACGATCGTGTGATACCCAACTTGCGCTATTCGTCCACGAGACTCAGAGGGCCACAGACACGGGTTCCCAGGTAGATGCCATGTTTCTTGACTTCCGCAAGTCGTTCGGGTCAGTTCCCCAGAGTCGTTTAATCAACAAAGTAAGACCTTATGGACTATCAGACCAATTGTGTGATTGGATTGAAGAGTTCCTAGATAACAAAGGGCAACCTGTCATTCTCAATGGAGAGAAGTCTTCCGGAGTTAGAGTCATTTCAGGTGTGCCGCAGGGGAGTGTCGTAGGACCGTTGCTATTCACAATATACATAAATGACCTTGTGGATGACATCGGAAGTTCACTGAGGCTTTTTGCGGATGATGCTGTGGTATATCGAGAGGTTGTAACAATGGAAACTTATTCTGAAATGCAGGACGATCTGCAGCGAATTGACGCATGGTCAGGGAATGGCAATTCAATCTCAATGTAGACAAGTGTAGTGTGGTGCTATTACATAGAAAGAAAGATCCCTTAACATTTAGCTACAATATAGCAGGTCAGCAACTGGAAGCAGTTAATTCTATAAATTATTTGGGGGTGCGCATTAGGAGTGGTTTAAAAAGGAATGATCATTTAAAGTTGATCGTCGGTAAAACAGATGCCAGACTGAGATTCATTGGACGAATCATAAAGAAATGCAATCCAAAAACAAACGAAGTAGGTTACAGTACGCTTGTTCGCCAACTGCTTGAATACTGCTCAGCAGTGTGGGATCCGTACCAGATAGGGTTGATAGAAGAGATAGAGACGATCCAACGGAGAGCAGCGTGCTTCGCTACAGGACAATTTAGTAATCGCGAAAGCGTTACGGAGATGATAGATAAACTCCAGTAGAAGACTCTGCAGGAGAGATGCTCAGTAGCTCGGTACGGGCTTTTGTAAAAGTTTCGAGAACATACCTTCATCGAGGAGTCAAGCATTATATTGCTCCCTTCTAGGTATATCTCGCGAAGAGACCATGAGGATAAAATCAAAGAGATTAGAGCCCACGCAGAGGCATAACGACAATCCTTCTTTCCACGAACAATACGAGACTGGAATAGGAGAATCGATAGAGGCACTCAAGGTATCCTCCGCCACACACCGTCAGGTGGCTTGCGGAGTACGGGTGTGGATATAGATGTAGAACCGTGTGCTGACCCCACGCCCCTCATATCCTCATCCTCCCCTGAGGATGACACGGCGGTCGGATGGTACCGGTAGGCCACTCGTGGCCTGAAGACGGAGAGCTCATCCATGCAACATGCAGTATTTGAACGTATTTCAAAATATTAAAAAGTTTGGACATTAATTAACAGACAACCTACAGGGACAAATTGTTGACTAGTAATGGAGGAAAATAAGTACTATGAATTAATGTCCGAAAATGTATCGCTGCCACGGTAGATGGCGCTAACGACTGAAAGATCCTCTGACAACATTCCGTGTGTTCCCTGTGTGTTGCAAGCTGTGTGACCGACGCAGTGTACTGTAAGCAGCAGAATGGTCCCATATTTATGTCGGAAACAAGCCGAGATAGTGTTTGTGTATGGCCAAGCAGATGGAGGCAGCCAATCAAGTAGCCTCACAGACACAAGCCACATCACACAACATTTCAAGCCTTCCTGGGCATTTGTGTGATCATGGCTCCTTCCAGACAGACCAACTTGCAGGGAAGCGGCGTACTATGTGTACACCAGATGCGGAGCACCAGGTTCTGTCTCTCGAGCATTTCCATCTGCTTAGACGTACGCAAACACCAACTCGGCTTATTCCCGACATGAATACCGGGACATTCTGCTCCTTACAGTACACTGCGTCAAACGCACAGCTAGCAAAACACAAGGAACACATGGTACATGATCGGAGAAACCTTCATTCGTCAGCGCCATCTCCCGTGAAAAGGATGCATTTGGAGACACATGTTGGTAGATCCATTGTTCCTCCATTTCCAGTCACGAGTCTGTCCCTAGAGTTTGTAGGTTTTAAAAATGGCTCAAATGGCTCTGAGCACTATGGGACTTAACATCTGAGGTCATCAGTCCCCTAGAACCCGGAACTACTTAAACGTAACTAGTCTAAGGACATCATACACATCCATGCCCGAGGCAGGATTCGAACCTGCGACCGTAGCAGTCGCGCGGATGCGTACTGAAGAGCCTAGAACCGCTCGGCCACCGCAGCCGGCTTTGTAGGTTTTATTAATGTTCACCCGGAACAGTATATAGCATTGCACTAAGTTAGGTGCGAGTTTTATTGAGCAGATTAGTTGTGATGAGTGCACAAATAGAATTCCTTTGTTTACTACATTGTCTCATGTCCTAGAAATCGCAGTTTTTTTTAAATGTTTGACGTTCGCCATGTAACATTAGCTGCTCCCGTTTAACCATGATTCGAGGCAGTAATGACTCCTTTGTTGTACATTTACAGCGGAAAACGAACTCAGTTACTCGTATTACAGACTGATAACGTTTTATGCTGTTGCGCCGGCAATGTATTCAAAAGCTCTTGCCACGCCTCGAGCTGTGACGCGTGAATGTCAACGCTCTCGCGCCCCACTCCGAATGAAGCCCAATTAAAACTCGACAAAAAGCAGCAGCTTATCGCTGCTTATTTAGGCAACTGCGTTATACAGTAATGAGGAGGTGTTTTTGTAAGCTGCTAATCAAATCACATCAGGAGCTACTGACTGGCTGCAGAACGCAACTACTGATTTTCATCTGTTTCTGTTGCTAGCATTGGTACATACGTTACCGTTACCACGTACTGTCAGTTATCCACATCTATATGTAAACTCGACGAAACACTGATTTCATACGTATTGGGAAAGTTAGATGTGTCGGAAAGTAGTACTTCAGCATGTAATTAATATGCGTCAACATATTGGACAGTGGTCCCGTAGAATTTCAGGAGTGATTAGATTACATTCGATTCGTACATTGTAGATCAGCGAATATTCGCGTTGCTACATTATCCCCATGTAGTTATTAATGCAACTGACTTGGGTTCAGAAGGAACTAGGCTCATCTTTTTAATTACGCACATTAGCTGTGATTTCCTGTGATTTCTCTAAAAGACACTTAAGAGGCGCTGACGAGTCGAATGCTTACCATTGTGGGGCCTGTTAATGGAGCGCTTAGTAATGTCAGAAAGATTCTCGTTTTTCGAAGTAATTCTACGTATATAATGGATATAACTGTGTTCTACTGTGTTATGATTTACTCGTGTGGAAGCGCTATGTTTGTCTAAGAGTATGCATACACTAAGGTGCTAGAGCTCCTGGCTTACTCGTGTTTCAGTACACACAGCTTTTCACGCCAATGAATCGTTCATTCTATTTTATTCCACTGTATTCTGTTAGTCTTTACGATTGCAGTGCGGTGGCTGTGTTTGTTCTCATGAATGTAGGTGTCTGTTTCTAAGTGAAATAATAACGATTGAAAAGATTCTTTCAAACTTGTCTGTATCATTTCCCGTCTTTTACTAATCTGGAATATTAATGTCAGGTGTGGCCACTGTAATTGTTCTAGTGGAAGCCGGTGTATTTTGGGTAACGCCATTAATTTATTTTCGTTCTTAACAGCCATTACTTGTCTCGATCGTTCAACAGAACCTTCGGATAGTTTTTTTTTTTTCTTCAGAAAGTAAATAATTGAATCCTGTTGTGAGTAAAAGGGGAAATATTACATGCAGTCTCTAGGAATAATACAGCGTTTCACTCACAGACATTGTCTAACACAGATAACTATTTCTATCAACTGTGCCAAGTTTATAGATGATGGTCTTCTAGAAATGTTACTGTAACCCATAAAAAAAAAATCATGATCTTCTCGTTTTGAGATAAATGCAAATAATAATAGTGGTCTGTTGTACATTTCGTTGTCTAATTAGCTGTAAAGAGATTTATCTTGACGTCCGGTATTAATGTATGATTTCTTCCTCCTTACAGTCTCATGTAGATGAGACCAATATGACTACTTTTCCTCAATGAGTTCTTACTCATTGGTCTGAAAATGATCACAGTATTCATCGAAACCGGTCACCAGAAGAAACAAATTGTGACCAAGATTGTTTTTGATAATAAATATTTGTACGCTGCTCTGTGTCATCCACTACGACCAAATTTGTATGTTTGTTACTTAACTTTCGGGTTAGCTATTTGTTTTTATATTTAAGAAAAACAAAATAAACCGAAGAAATCTATTGGCCGCAGTGAAGCCACGTCTAATCCTGCCAACTGAATTCCGTGAACTACCTGCATGAGATTTGCGTTTCTCCGAAATCGCATTACCGTGTACGAGAATTGTATGCGGGATAAGCGGATCCAGTTGATTCGCTACATATTAACAACCCTGGAGAAAGGTCGCTTGTCAAGGGCGGCCGGCACGCAGTCCAGCACCGGAGGCAAACGTCCTCGCGGCCGGCTCGCCCCTGGCCTTTGCCGCGTCGCGTGATCGCGTGGGCGCCGCCGCCATTAGCGCCCTCTGCCACGCCAATTAACGGCGACGGTCCGCCGGCGCCGGCACGCTGCGGTCCGCACCACCCAGTCCCCACTCCCCAGGGACACCAGGCACGCACCGGGGGGAGGCGCCACCCCACCCCGTGTCGGTAATAGCCGCCTACGACTGGGTCCCCACACCACGCAGGGCCTACGGCGAGGCATCAACGCCAGCTCACTACCGTGTTCCCCAACTCACAATAGCGCGAATCTAGCCTTGTGACACCGGTAATTATCCTGTCTGGAGACGCCGTCGCCGTCTAGGAAGACAATCAAACATGAAGAGATGCAAGTGGTTCCCAATAATATTCAAGTGCACTACTGGCCATTAAAATTGCTACACCACGAAGATGACGGTCTTCAGACGCGAAATTTAACCTGCAGGAAGACGATGCTGTGATGCTCAAATGATAAGCTTTTCAGAGCATTCACACAAGACTGGCGCCGGTGGCGACACCTACAACGTGCTGACATGAGGAAAGATTCCAACCGATTTCTCATACACAAACAACAGTTGACCGGTGTTGCCTGGTGAAACGTTGTTGTGATGCTTCGTGTAAGGAGGAGAAATGCGTACCATCACGTTTCCGACTTTGATAAAGGTCCGATTGTAGCCTATCGCAATTGCTGTTTATCATATCGCGACATTTCAGCTCGCGTTGGTCGAGATCCGATGACTGTTAGCAGAATATGGAATAGGTGGGTTCAGGAAGGTAATACGGCACGCCGTGCTGGATCCCAACGGCCTCGTATCCCTAGCAGTCGAGATGACAGGCATGTTATCTGCATGGCTGTAACGGATCGTACAGCCACGTCTCGGTCCCTGAATCTACAGATGGGGACGTTTGCAAGAAAACTACCATCTGCACGAGCAGTTCGACGACGTCTGCAGCAGCATAGACTATCAGCTCGGAGACCATGGCTGCGGTTACCCTTGACGCTGCATCACAGACAGAAGCGCCTGCGATGGTGTACTCAACGAAGAACCTGGGTGCACGAATGGCAAAACGTCATTTCTTCGGATGAATCCAGGTTCTGTTTACAGCATCATGATGGTCGCATCCGTGTTTGGCGACATCGCGGTGAACGCACGTTGGAAGCGTGTATTCCTCATCGCCATACTGGCGTATCACCCGGCGTGATGGTATGGGGTGCCTTTGGTTACACGTCTTGGTCACCTCTTGTTCGCATTGACGGCACGTTGAACTGTGGACCTTACATTTCAGATGTGTTACGACCCGTGGCTCTACCCTTCACTCGATCCCGATGGAAACCTACATTTCAGCACGATAATGCACGACCGCATTATGCAGATCCTGTACGGTCCTTTTTGATTACAGAAAACGTTCGACTGCTGCCCTGGCCAGCATTTTCTCCAGATCTATCACCAATTGAAAGCGTCTGGTAACTGGTGGCCGAGCAACTGGCTCGTCACAATACGCCAGTCACTACTCTTCATGAACTGTGGTATCGTGTTGAAGCTGCATGGGCAGCTGTACCAGCACACGGCATCCAACCTCTGTTTGACTCAATGCCCAGGCGTATCAAGGCTGTTATTACGGCCAGAGGTCGTTATTCTCGGTACTGATTTCTCAGAATCTATGCAGTCAAATTGGTTGAAAATGTAATCACATGTCAGTTCTACTTTAATATATTTGTACAATGAATACCATTTTATCATCTGCATTTCTTCTTGGTGTAGCAATTTCAATGGCCAGTAGTGTAGTTTGTAGTTCATACTCCGTAGACAATATTAGGTGAATATGGACTTGGGGAAAGCGGAAACTGCCAGTAGAACATTGCGCAGAGCATAATTTAATGATAGTTGACTTTAGGTTTAATAATCATAGAAGAATGTTGTATACGGGGGAGAGGCCTGGACACACCAGATGGCTTCATATTGACTATAAAATGATAACACAAAAATTTAGGGGGCAGATTTGAAGTTGTAAGACATGTCCAGGTTCAGATGTGTACTATGACCACAGCTTGTTGGTTATGAAATCCAGATTAAAACTGAAGAAATTAGAAAAAAGTTAGGAAATTAATGAGTCAGGATCTACATGAGTTGAAAGACTCAGAGGTTGCTGAGAGTTTCAGAGTGCGCGTTAACCAACGGTTGAATAGAACAGGGGAAAGGAATACAGTAGAAGACGAATTTTTATCTTAAAGACATGAAATAGTGAAGGAAACAGAGAATCAAATAGGTAAAAAGAGAATGCCTAGTAGAAATCCTTGGATAACACAAGAAATATTGAATTTTATTAATGAGAGGAGAAAATATAAAAATGCAGCGAATGAAGCAGGTGAAGGGGAATGAAAATGTTTAAAACATGAGATTGATAGGGACTGCGAATGGCTAACTTGGAGTGGCTAAAGATAAATGTAATGATTTAAATAGTCTAATAAACCATGGTTGCAAAATACTAACACGAATTCCTGACTGAAGAATGAAAAAACTGGTACAAGCCGACCTTATGGAAGTTCAGTTTGGATTCCAGAGAAATGAAGGAACACGCGAGGCAGTACTCACTCTACGCTTCATCTTAGAAGACAGGTTAAGAAAAGATAAACCTACGTTTACGTCACTTGTACACTTAGAAGAAGCTTTTCACAGTGTTGACTGAAATACTCTCTTTCAAATTCCGAAAGTAACAGGAGTAAAATACAGAGAACGAAATCTTATTTACAACTTTTACTGAAACCATATGGCAGTTGTAAGAGTTGAGGGGAATGAAAGGTAAGTAGTGGTTGAGAACAGTGTGAGATAGGAGATAGGGTTGTAGCTTATTCCCGACGTTATTTATTCTGTACATATGAAAAGTAGTAAGTTGAGGGGAATGAAAGGTAAGTAGTGGTTGAGAACAGTGTGAGATAGGAGATAGGGTTGTAGCTTATTCCCGACGTTATTTATTCTGTACATATGAAAAGTAGTAAAGGAAACCAGAGAAATATTGGCGTAGGGATTAAAATTCAGGGAGATGAAATAAAAACTTTGAGGATTGCCGATGTCATTGTATTTCTGTCAGAGACAGTTGAACGAATTGGTCGGTGTTTCGAAAAGATGATATAAGATGAACAACAAAAAAAGCAAGACAAGGATAATGGAATGTATTCGAATTAAATCAGGTGATGTAAGGGAATCAGATCAGGAAACAAGACACTGAAAGTAGTTGATGATTTTTGCTATTTGGGCTGCAAAATAACTGATTATGGCCTAATCAGAGAGGGCATAAAACGTAGACTAGCAATGGTAAGAAAATAACTTCCGAAGAAGAGAAATTTGTTAACATGGAATATAGATTTAAGGGTTAGGAAGTGTTTTCTGAAAGTTTTTTTTCTGGGGTGCAGCCTTGTATGGTAGTGAAACATGAACGATAAACAGTTTAGACAAAAAGACAATACAAGCTTTCGAGATGTAGTGTTGCTGAAGAATGTTGAACATTAGATGGGTTGATTACATAACTAATGAGGAGGCTCTGAATAGAAATGTGGAGACAAGAAATTTGTGGCATAATTGAGTAGAAGAAGGTATCGGTTGATATGAAACACTCCAAAACAACAAGGGATCACCAATTTAGTAAATGTAGAAGGGAGGGAGGGGTAAAATCTTGGACCAAGAGATGAATACAGTAAGCAGATTCCGATGGATTTAGATGCAGTAGTTATTCAATGATGAAGAGCCTCAGACAGGGTAGAGTAGCATGGAGAGCTGCATCAAGTTTCGGACTGAAGACCATAACTACGGTCCACAGTCGTCATGGTACCTCCAATTACTTTTACATCTATATACATATTTCTCAAGCAACCGAGTTGGTGGATGACAGAGGATACCCTGTACTCCTGCTTGCCACTTCCTTTCCTGTTCCAAGGGAAAAGAACTATCTGTGGGCGTTTGTACGTGCCCTAAGTTCTTCATGGTCTGTAAAGCCCCCAACACAGGCCAACCTCCTGCCTAGTGAGTCTCCTCCGGCCCGTCCACCTTTATGTGGGTGACTGTATAGTGGTCGGATCTGTGGTCAAGTTGCTTTGGCTCGCTGGCGGACTGCTACCTGCCATCCCACACTCCATCACTGCAGGGAGTTAGGAACCACTACGCAATCACAGTGTGCCCATTGACAGTCGAATGTATCGACGACACACTCAGCGGCGCAGCGCGATGGGCGTGTCGCTCCACCAGTGTGGCAGTGATGGCTACTTGACGCGAAATGTACATTGGCGCAATAGAATTGTTATTAAGTCAGCTTCACATACCGCCCCCCCCCCCAAAATTTTCTCAGTATTTTTAAAAACTACCAGTATCAAATCTTGCAGCCCATCTCTTAATTGCTTTGATGTCTTCTTTTAATCGATTCTGAACACTTGAGGACTTAAGAATAGGTATCCTGTATGTGGTCTTCTTTACAAATAAAGCACACTTCCCTACAGTTTGACCATTGGCCTTCCCTACACCATTACATGTTCGTTGCACTCCACATTGCTTCCCACAGCTATACCATGATATTTAACAGATGAGGCTTACCACAGGTTGCATGAAAATTCAATTAATTATCGCCTACTGCATAATAGTGATGACACAAGCATGCGTCCATGCCACAGATCATGTTCCGAGCAGCTTTCGTCTGCTCGACCAAGGACCTAGTATTACAAGGAACGAGATTCATCCGACCAGACAACATGTTTCCACTGATACAAGATCAATCTCACTGGCCCCGTGCCGACAGTAATTGTAACTGACCATGATATTGGGTCAGCATCGTAACACCCAGGGGTCGTCTGCTGGGGATCCCCATGTACAACACAGTCCGCTGAATGATGTGCTCCGAAACACGTGTACCTGCAACTGCATCGCACACTGTCCTGAGTTCTGTAACAGATCGCCGTCTATCCTGTTTTACAGAATAGGCAAACCTCTCACCTTCACGTTCTGTCATGAAGGGTGGGCGTACAACAATTTGTTGTCTTTCAGCCACTTTCAATAGATGCTCGTGACCATAGTATTTTCCAGTTTTCAATCGAAAATTATATATATATGTATATAATTATATATAAATTATGTATATATAATTTGCGGTTGAAAAGTGGAAAAAGTGTTACGTGATAACTGGAACAAGGAAGGTTTTAGAAAAAATGGAAGAAGAGCTGCGAGCAATTAGCATCACATCTGTGTGGAACGGTGGAACTTAACATTAATTCCTGAATTTTGTGTTAAATGCCTTCGTTCCTTAGAAGCGTACAGTAATGCCTCTCGACAATATTAGCAGCATACTTCTCAAATTTTGTTTTGTTCCTGTGTCTTATATTGTAATACGTACATCTGACTAATCTTCAGTAATACAATATTTTAGTATTGTCAGAACATTCACGGTAAAGATTTTCATAAACGGTTATGAAAACATTCCTGGTTCATAACCTCGACAAATTATCTTGGTACAGAGCGCTGAACGACGATTACTATAGCGGACACAGGAAGGCCAACAAAATCCTTTGCAGCATTAACTATCGTCGTATTGCTTTCATGCGTTTCGCATATTTAAGAAGAGTCCTCTAGATCGTATGTACATGACAGTCGAGGGTAGCCAATAGGCTGAAGCACAAAGCCGCAACTTGCAGTTAAGGAGTTTGTCTCGCTGGTTGAAATACACTCCTGGAAATGGAAAAAAGAACACATTGACACCGGTGTGTCAGACCCACCATACTTGCTCCGGACACTGCGAGAGGGCTGTACAAGCAATGATCACACGCACGGCACAGCGGACACACCAGCAACCGCGGTGTTGGCCGTCGAATGGCGCTAGCTGCGCAGCATTTGTGCACCGCCGCCGTCAGTGTCAGCCAGTTTGACGTAGCATACGGAGCTCCATCGCAGTCTTTAACACTGGTAGCATGCCGCGACAGCGTGGACGTGAACCGTATGTGCAGTTGACGGACTTTGAGCGAGGGCGTATAGTGGGCAAGCGGGAGGCCGGGTGGACGTACCGCCGAATTGCTCAACACGTGGGGCATGAGGTCTCCACAGTACATCGATGTTGTCGGCAGTGGTCGGCGGAAGGTGCACGTGCCCGTCGACCTGGGACCGGACCACAGCGACGCACGGATGCACGCCGAGACTGAAGGATCCTACGCAGTGTCGTAGGGGACCGCACCGCCACTTCCCAGCAAATTTAGGACACTGTTGCTCCTGGGGTATCGGCGAGGACCATTCGCAACCGTCTCCATGAAGCTGGGCTACGCTCCCGCACACCGTTAGGCCGTCTTCCGCTCACGCCCCAACATCGTGCAGCCCGCCTCCAGTGGTGTCGCGACAGGCGTGAATGGAGGGACGAATGGAAACGTGTCGTCTTCAGCGATGAGAGTCGCTTCTGCCTTGGTGCCAATGATGGTCGTATGCGTGTTTGGCGCCGTGCAGGTGAGCGCCACAATCAGGACTGCATACGACCGAGGCACACAGGGCCAACACCCGGCATCATGGTGTGGGGAGCGATCTCCTACACTGGCCGTACACCTCTGGTGATCGTCGAGGGGACACTGAATAGTGCACGGTACATCCAAACCGTCATCGAACTCATCCTTCTACCATTCCTAGACCGGCAAGGGAACTTGCTGTTCCAACAAGACAATGCACGTCCGCATGTTTGGGACTGCATGAAGCGTCGTCTCACGCGGTCTGCACGTCCAGCACGAACGCTGGTCCAACTGAGGCGCCAGGTGGAAATGGCATGGCAAGCCGTTCCACAGGACTACATCCAGCATCTCTACGATCGTCTCCATGGGAGAATAGCAGCCTGCATTGCTGCGAAAGGTGGATATACACTGTACTAGTGCACGATGTTGGGGCGTGAGCGGAAGACGGCCTAACGGTGTGCGGGACCGTAGCCCAGCTTCATGGAGACGGTTGCGAATGGTCCTCGCCGATACCCCAGGAGCAACAGTGTCCTAAATTTGCTGGAAAGTGGCGGTGCGGTCCCCTACGGCACTGCGTAGGATCCTACGGTCTTGGCGTGCATCCGTGCGTCGCTGCGGTCCGGTCCCAGGTCGAAGGGCACGTGCACCTTCCGCCGACCACTGGCGACAACATCGATGTACTGTGGAGACCTCACGCCCCACGTGTTGAGTAATTCGGCGGTACGTCCACCCGGCCCCTCACATGCCCACTATACGCCCTCGCTCAAAGTCCGTCAACTGCACATACGGTTCACGTCCACGCTGTCGCGGCATGCTACCAGTGTTAAAGACTGCGATGGAGCTCCGTATGCCACGGCAAACTGCCTGACACTGACGGCGGCGGTGCACAAATGCTGCGCAGCTAGCGCCATTCGACGGCCAACACCGCCGTTCCTGGTGTGTCCGCTGTGCCGTGCGTGTGATCATTGCTTGTACAGCCCTCTCGCAGTGTCCGGAGCAAGTACGGTGGGTCTGACACATCGGTGTCAATGTGTTCTTTTTTCCATTTCCAAGAGTGTATGTACGTATGGTATGTACAATAGTTTTTTCGGAATAAATACAATATTTAGCAAATCATTTCGTAAGTGTCCTAATTTTAATATTTTACAATAAGATTTTTAAGGTTAGATAAATAAAATTTTGTAATTTCAAATGAAATATCACATAAATTTATGTCAGTCACAGTCACAAAGCAATGATTTTCGAAAAATGTGTAATAACAGCAGACCAGGGCATCCAAGGTAACTGAGACGAGTCTCTGATGAGTTAAATCTCCATGCTGATCATCATTTACCGAACGGCTAGTCGCTGTAAGCAACTATTCGTGAGGCCGACTAGAGCACGGGATTTAATTCAGAGTAATAGTTTAATCCCCAGCCAACAGCTGCAGTGCTTTATACATGTACGACACGATATCCGAAAAAGAAAATGGTCTACATGGATAGCGTACCGCCATTAGTTCCTTAAGCCACAGATCGCATAGGAGCCACTTTAACAACAGGTTCACTATCCATGCAAATAACGTTATTAAAGTGATCTGGTTCACGCACTGCCGTCTCAGAACCGTAATACGCAAAGATTTCAGCGAGAAAGCGCACACTGTTCTCAGATACAGCAGCACAAAAATGTTTGCCTGGAAATTGGATTGTAGCTCAGGGACGAGTGCTTGCGAAGGAGGGGAAGCAGTTTAACTGAAATTTGATGCCTTCCGGAAAGAGTCCTTTTTTCTCATATATTTCATGTTAAATGCAGTTTGTCCATTGTTTGGTTCTGACAAGTAACCACATTTCTATCTGATTTACAACGAACTATTCTTGAGTGACATGAGGAATATTAATTGGAGATGAAACTTCCGACAAGGAAATTAACAAAAGCCTTTATTCAGGGTCAGTACATCGATTTCTGATTTCTACTACATTATATCCATCTGCACATTGACGGCCAATATTAATCGACCACAAATCATTGACGTTTTGACAAGGATTTTAAATGATGAAACTGTAGAACTCTTTAAAAAGCAACATACCAATACATATAATATCCTATTTATTCATAAACAAATACACCAATAATTAACTGAAATCTTAAACCACATCAACGTTGCCCGAACCATAGTTCAAAAACGTTCATTGTCAAGTTGCTTTATTCTGTGCGAAAGCAATAAAAACCATTAAGGATTTGTTTTTAGCTACTGATACGACTGCTAGTGAGGATGGGGGGCAAGTAGTCATTCATATGTTACAGAATAACACGAGGAAACTATAACTGGCGATCTGGAACACAAACGGACTTACCACTACAGTTTTGATGTTATCTAAAAGATCTCCTTCTAGATCTTAAACAAGAACCATTATCAATGGGAAATCACATGACTGGACCTACCTGTGCAACGTTAGAAGAAACAACACAAATATTTGAGTTGCATAGTCACACCGTCAGCTTCTGAAAGTCTGCAATCAAAAGAAGGCTAAGCACTCTGTAAAGAAGACAACAGAATGGAGGGACAACTGTCATTAAAGTTAGGTTGTAGTGCTTGATGTCACGTTAAGTGATAATATAAGAGCTTCATTTTTGAGGCTGTTACCTGAATCTTGCATCGGTAAAGTGCAGGATGATTCAAAAAGAAAGAACAGATTTCACGTGTTTATTACAGACAAACTATCGAAGATACCCAGGGGAAAGGGGAGACCGAACCCGCCCCCCCCCCCTCCCCCTAGCTGCCAAGGAAAGGAAAAAATTTAGTGCAGTCAAGTGGTTTCTTTTTTCAAAAAATTATTTAAAAATCGGTATTAGGAAGCTTTTTAACAGGGTCGGAAATGGAACATTTTTATGGCTACTTAAAAGTGCCATTCGTCTTCCAAAATGTTAAAAGTACTCCATACTCGCAGGTCTAGACCCCCCTCCCACTAACAACTATCCGTCTTTTGTAGCATGTCTGTAATAAAGAACTGAAAGTTGTTTTTTTCTTTTTGATTCACCATGTATATTAAAACCAAAAATGCTTAAACTTTTATCTGCGTTACTGTTTCTATAAAAATATGTTGAGAAAAGAGAAAGCCAAGATTAAAAATCAAAGAAGCAATTAACGAAGTGTTCTCAATATATCCTACTTTGCCGAGTACCAATACGCATGTCGTTTGTAACTTTGAATAATGAGCGGAGATTAGAGAATAAAATTTAGACGAGCTGCTGTTTAAGTTTTTGTGTACCTAACACAGGAACTACATCGAATACAATTGTTAACTCTTGTCTGCGAAATTCAAGAATAAAGGGTGTACACATGTACGTTTCAGTTGCTTGGCCAACTAGGATTCGATTATGTATCTGGTCCGCACACAACGGTTTCATAAGACGCCGTGGTAACGACAAAAGTGGTGTCTGTGTTACGTGAGTAGGCCACTGATGTGACAGCCTTTCTTGAAGCTAGTTGTTACTGCGCAGAGTGGGTTGTCGATAGCGGCAACGCAGCGCTTTAGTAGTCCGCCAGGGTGCATAACAATGAGCAAACAGCCCTGATTCAGATCCTTTGTTCCACGCTCACAAAATTGGCTTGCGCTGTGCCACGAAGGTGTTACGTCGTACTAGAACGAGGAGGAGAGCAAGAGAGACAGAGGGGTCAGGGAGGTATCGTATTGAAGCCAGTAGCGAGTACAGAAGAGTCTATAAAGGCAGTAAGCTTAAGCCGGCTTCATTATATCAGCAGAAGCTACAACATTCCAATTTCTACGAACTTGCTTTAGGCGTAGTCGAGAGGCTTATACAACGACTCGCGAATATTTTAGATTACTGATGTAGCTAGAAACGTTGTAGATTAGCTACACAGCTCATCTTTCAAAATCCGAACTTCCGAGTTTAGAAATGGTTTAATAGGCAGAAATCTTGAAATTGAAGTCACAAAAACGAATAAACTATATAAAACGTACATCTACATCTACACTCTGCAAACCACTGTGAAGTGCAAGGTAGAAGTTATGTTCCATTGTACCAGTTATTGTGTTTTATTAGTGTCCCATTCGCTTATGGGGCAGGACGATAGTTTAAATGACTCTCTCTGTGCTGTAATTAATCGAACCTTGTCCTCATGATCTATAAGTGAGCGATAACTATTTGGTTATAGCATATTCCTAAAGTCATCATTTAAAGCAGGTTCTTGAAACTTCGTAAGTAGGCTGCCTCCAGATAATCTGCGCTTATTTACAAGTGTCTGCCGGCTCAGTTTCTTCAGTATATCTGTGACTACCACCGCTCAAACAAACATTCGTGCTGCCCTTCTCTGTATACCTTCTATATCTGGAAGTCATGTTCGGTACCTGTCTTATACACTCATCAGTGTTCTAGAATGGGTCACAGGAGTGACTTTTAAGCAATCTCCTTTGTAGACTCATAGCACGTCCCAAGTAGTCTACCAATATATCGAAGTCTACAACCTACTTTACACATGAATGGAATGACCTTTTGTGATCAGTCCATTTCACATCCCTACGAAGTTTAACGTCCAGGTATTTGTAGGAGTTGATCGATTCTAACAGACTCATTTATATTATAGTTAATATAATAATATTTTTTTCTTTTGTGAAGTGCACAGTTTTAATTTTCTGTACATTGAAAGCAAGTTGCCAATCTTTGCGCCAATTTGAAGCCTTATATTGATCTAACTGATTATTTATGTGACTTCTTTCAGACAGTACTTCACTATAGATAACTGCGTCATCTGCAAAAATTCGGATTTAATATTGTCGATAAAGTCATCAATATACAACATGGACATGAAGGAGCTCAATACACTTCCTAGGGGCACACTTGAAGTTATTTCGACACACTATAAAGGCTCTCCATACAAGCTAACATGCTCCAACCTCCCTGTCAAATAGTTCTCAATCCAGCCACAAAATTCGCTTGTTACCCCATATGATTGTACCTATTGACGATAAGTGTAGATGGGGCACTGATTCAAGCGCTTTCCCAAAAACAAGAAATACTGCATCTAGCTGAGTGCCTTGATCCAGATCATTCATTATGTCATGTGAGAAATGAGAAATTTGGGTTTCACATGATCGTTTTCTAAAGCCATATGGTTGGCATAAATCAGTTCATTACGTTCCAGATACCTCACTGTGTTTGGGCTCGGAGTAAGTTCTAATAGTCGACAACAAATCGATGTCATGGATAGTCAACGGTAGTTTAATATTTTATCAGTGAGGCCATTATTTTGAAACAGGTAAAAATAAGTGCATTTCCTGTAATGAACAAATACGTAGTTTAATTTTAAAACTGGTTAAAATACGTGCATTTACGTTAAGTAACAAATATGTAGTTTTGACCAAAGTTGGTTATACCAATATAGAGCAACTACTAGGAGTTGCAGAACATTGTATGGTACTAATTCTATGAACTTGCTAAGTTTAAAAGAAAACTTAAATTATGTCAACTTGTATAACATATGTAGCTTAATTTCCTCAATCGTAATATAACTGAGGGGAGCATAGCCAATTGTGTCAACAATGTAGCACGTCACTTTCTCAGCCAAGAATGCGGTGTACACGGGTGGCCACTGGTGATGCTGTCAAGCGTGACTTCTGTTCGAGCCCTCGTGTGTCAACTTTCGCTGACTGGCACACATTTGTTTTTAATTTTGCAGCCACTCTATGTAGCATTCTCAGTGTAAATATTTATTGAAAAGTGTCCTTGAGCTTAAGAAGTTGTTTAGTGGCACATGATATGGACCTGTGTGACGAAAAAGTATTAATAAAAATTGCTAGACCAGTTGTATTGCAGCGTTTATGTTGTTAGTCAACCGATGAGTCGTCACAATTGAAGAGATACATACGGTACTACAAAACATCTTGTGTTGACACTAGAGTTGCTGTACCGTTCGGTAGTTCGGTAGTTCGGTACATTATATAAATACCGTAGTAAATGGTGGTATTGGTAGAATCTATCTGGAAAGAAACGTAAATGAATGTGTAAAATTGCAGCCGACGACTTTTTTGTTTGTTTTGCACATAGTTGGAAGCGCACGTCATTCAGTATTAACTCATTGTCTATTTTATATTCTTTGCAGAATTTTATAAGTAATAGTAATTATTTGATAGTGTAAGTTCTGTGCCTTTGTGTAACAGAAGCAATTATTTTTGATGCAGATACATTTTACATTTACAAATACTGTTGTTATTTAGTAAGTGATAGGACGTTGTACATTATGATAAAAGGCAAGAGTTTCCTGATAATGCGAAAGTAGTTTATCAATAACAGAAACATGTTTCGTATGCATCTGACGCAGTGCTGAAGTGATGTCTGACTCATTTTTGTTTTCTGACTTTTTTATGTAACCTTCTTGTTGAGGTAATTGCGTTTTCCAGCGCTGTTTGATAAATCGCTATTGTTTTATTTGTTTTTACAACATCCCTTTGTTTCATGTTACAGATCAACAACTTTCGAGTAAAATCTGAGTTTAACATTGATGATTTCAGTTTTGCTATAAATACTGTTTGTTCTTTAGTGGCAGACATGACGTTTATCTAGAACACAAATGTTTCGGGAGTTACCCGGCCACTTGTGTATCCTCCTTCAGTTTATAGACAGTTAACCGCTACCGGTTTTTAGAGGAATCTAGTAAGACTCTGATTCTATATACAGAGAAAGCGATCGTTATGAAGTAACTCCCAGAAGGTATCCAACACATCCAACGTTCTTGTTACATGGGTACAAACTGACGAAACCTCCAAGGAAACGTACTGTAGTTCACGCTTATTTATGGTAGTCTGTGGTAACCTACGGTATTTTACCACCCTGGGGACACCCTCTGAATGTGTTCCATGTGTTTGAAAGGACAATCGAGTGTCACAATTGCATCAAAGAAAGCATATTTGCTTATAAACCAATGTTGTGTGAGTATGCATTTACGCGTAGATATGTCCTGTACAACGTATCCTGTTTTCGGCAGGTTGACAGTGTGTACAATTGATAATTCCATAATTTGACAGGCATATACATGCCAAGGTGTTCGAGATACCAGAGCTAATAGCTAATACAGAATTGTACAATGAAAAAAACTTTGATACATTACTTTAATTTCTTTCTGATGTCTGTTTAGCATTTAGTTCCGTCGGTGATTACATGGAAGCAAATCTGCACCAACTTTTGTACATTAAAGCCATACTCAGCCCTTATGAGGTCAGACAAGGAGCTACATGACTGAGAAGTGGCGACTCCGTTCACGAATACTAACAACGGTCGGGAGGGTGAGGTGCTGACGATATGCCTATCCAAATCAGCATCCAGTGGCGCCTGTTGGCCGAGGATGACGTGGTGGTCGGTCGGTCCGTTGGGCCTTCCGAGGCCTCTTCGAACGGAGCTTGGATTTGTACTGGAAGTAATGACACATATAAGTGCATTTATTGAACCAAAGTTTGAATTCGATAACTTTCAGAAAAGAATCATTATCACAATATGACATCTGTACAATAAGACACATACAATAACTGCCTAATGCTGTGTACAGAAAATTAACTTCAGTAGGTTTGTTACCTCTATCAGGATCTTCGACGGCAGTTGTGCGTTGAAAGTGGACCAGTAACTACTCTGTCGAAAGAGACTAATAATAATTGATAAATAATAACTAATAAAAAAGCCTTGTTGTTTAGGACTTAAATTCATGGAAGAAACTGTTCGTTCGGATATCCCACAATATGTATTTTCCCCTATATACTTTAAGTACTAGGTGAACGGAAGTATTTGACGTAAAGGGGATATTCAACTGTTGTAGTTGTAAACATTACTGTCGTAAATACGTGACACATTTAGCGTACACATATAAGTAAATAAACATCGTGTGACTAGGGCCTCCCGTCGGGTAGACCGTTCGCCGGGGGCAAGTCTTTCGATTTGACGCCACTTCGGTGACTTGCGCGTCGATGGGGATGAGATGATGATGATTAGGACAACACAACACCCAGTCCCTGAGCGGAAAAAAAATCTCCGATCTAGCCGGGAATCGAACACGGGGCATGAGGATTGACATTCTGTCGCGCTGACCACTTTTTTTTTCTTCATTTTGTTCGGTATTGTTCGTTGCGTTTGGTTTGGGTGGACGTCACAAGACATCCGTTCAAGTTGATCGTTGATTCCTTTAATCAGTTTCTTTTATTACAGAGGGTGAGCAGCCCTCTGTCCGAACACGCTAAGCTACCGTGCCGGCAGCGACTCAGCTACCGGGGGCGGACGTATACATGTAGATCAATAACGTATTGAAACGGTGAATAAATATCGCACCTGAACTCGCTTATCTGCTCCCGGTTGGTTTTGAATAACTTTGGAACTGTTACATTGAGAATAGTACTTTGTTAAATCGTTCTTACGCTGTATTAACAGTGCAAGTGTATGCTTAATTCATCAAGTGAATGAACAGTAGTGTTATTTAAAGCAGTCTGCAGTTTAAGCATGAAGCTTATTTGTCCGTATAACTGAATCTACATTCAGGAAACTTCTTCATTTAATATGACACAACAATCAAACTAGTGACTTCTGATTACACAAACTGTTTTATTACCCGTTTATACCGTTTAGCAAATAATCATAAGATAATTTGTGTACAATACACTAAATTCGTCAACGGAACAGGCCGGGAGAGTTAGTCGCAGTGGGGATCTGATTATCTGGTAAGAAGCCGAAAGCGATTATGAAACTATTTGTGTGATCCAAAGCTGTAAAATAAAATAAAAATATTTCATTACAGGACGGTCACTGTGCCCTTTAGACAGTATGCCTAGTCTGCGTATCAGAATTGTGATTACATGTTTCTTTTGTCACAAAAGGGGCGTCATTAATAGTTAAATGTTTGTCTCGGTTGGAGCTCTAACCATCGAACTGCGTCTCAATTGCAGCCTCATTTAAGTAGCGAGCTATAGCCTCGATAAATTGTTTCATGTCAGAACAGCGAAACACAGTTCGACGAATGATTCCTGGGTTGAAGCGGCTCTACCCTAATCCTGATGACCGATGCAATTGTTGCAGACGAACATTGTTCCCACAGCGATAAAGAGCTAGAAACGCCAGAACTCGACAGATAGCTAAACAACGTTTCGCAGAGTTTCGGCCAACCTTTTGACGCGTACATTTTCGGTTCTGGCAGTGGAATTCCACTCTGACCCTGACTGATGTACCAAATGAAACACAGCTCGTTAAATTCCGGATTGGAACGGGCGGTTACAGGTAGGTGTGTCGCAGTATTGGCGGGCGGCGGACATCAAAGGGCTCTCCCGTACTGACCGGGAGTGGCCGCCTGCGACACTGGTGACCTTCTCCTGTCAGTGCCGGTGGGCATCACCACGCATGCGTCAACATCATCATCTTTAATAGTGACTGTATTCCTGTTACTTGAAATAGATAGATAAAGGTACCATCCTCAAACGCACATCTACCGTGCCACACTGTATTTACTCTCCATTTATACTAGATAACATTTAGATTTTTCCAACCAGATATCATGGAGAGTTACTACCAACTCAGGACGCACCATTCAAGTCAAAAGAGAAGATGACATGAATTCGATGAGAATTATTACTTGAAGTGCCAAATTGTTTTATATAAATGAGGAATACCGCTGATATACTGTACATACGGAATATGTAAACATAGCTGACAAGAGACCAAAATGGCAATTTTAAATAAATAGACTACCAGGTTTCACCATCTCAATTATCATCATCGTACAACACAAAATAATTATATGCTTTTCAGGCTTCCATTATACTCGTCTACACTCTACAAATACACATACCGCGCATGTATGCACGAGGAAAGGAGTCAATATGCGCGGAGAACGATGACCCCTTCCAAAAGACGGCTGAACTCACTCCGTGCTGAAAACTGTTTTCTCTTCCCTAAATTAAAAACTTGAGCTGCTAAGTACAGTGCTATGCAAGATACCAACAGAATTGTGAACATATGTCAGAAAAAAAGAGTTCGCTCTGCCTGCACCTGATTGAGCCAGACAGCCTTCATGGGTCAAATGGCTGTAAACACTATGGGACTTAACATCTGAAGTCATCAGTCTCCTAGGCTTAGAATTATTTAAACCTAACTAACCGAAGGAAATCACTCACATCCATACTCGAGGCAGGATTCGAACCTGCGACCGTAGCAGCAGCGCGGTTCCGGACTAAAGCACCTAGAACCGCTCGGCCGTAGCGGCCGCCTCAGCCTTCATGAAAACAATTACCTATCAAATGTTACGCAACAGAAACACAAATAATGTTAGTGGACGTTAGTTGTTTAAATGAGACCAAGCTATGCCCATGTAACTGGTTTATGGCGCTGGTCTCCGTACATGCAATACGTAACTTGATGTGGGGTGAATTTTCTAAGTACTAAAAGTGGAATCAAGGTCCAGTTAAAACACTGCATTTACTACTCAAATTGAAATGGGAGCAACAGGGTACAATATTTAATTATAAGGAAAAAAATCGAATTACCTTGCATTTCTACAGCAAACGAACATTAATACAATCAGTTGATACACCATATATAGTGGCAAACACCACTAGGTGGTGAACAAGTAGATGAAGGCATACTGTTAACTGAAACTACTGAAATTACTATCCGGTTCTGAATGAGTGGTTACGCAATTCTGTCCGCGATGTTGTACCACGACCAAAAGGTCTGGAGAGCAGCACGAACGTTTACAAATGTGATATGAAGATAATAAACGTACAACTGCATCTAAAATTCTCCCAAAACCCTGCGCCGGATATACAATTTAGTAGCTGTGGCAGACTGCAGCAGTATGACACAGGTTACCACCAGTACAGCCGAAACCGTCAGTTGCGAGACAGCCAGACGTACATCGTCTGCGATGTTCTTTTGCCTCTGCCGCTCATCGGCGCGATATTTTCTATGTCCGGGGTGGGCGTGAAAGGTCCCAAATGAAGGGCAAACTCCAGACGATTTCACTCCAAGATTTCACAACGCAAGTCAAGACAACTCCCCTCACTCCTACGTTCCAGAGCTCCAGAGTACATTCCTCAACAATCGGAGAGTTCGCTCCACAGCTTCTGTATAAAGAATGTTAAACAACAGCTTTACCTACTGCTCCTACGTACAGTATTTCTATATAACGACTGTCGGCAATACTCCAGCACTCAAGAAACAAACGCCCAAAACTTTTCCCCGTTGTCGGAGCCAAGGCATCGCCTTCCACGCCCATAGAGAAGAAAACGAGGCGCCTCACAAAGTGCCTTTTCGTGTTACGTAGATAGACTTCAGCACTACCTGCAGTGCATGTGTTTAACGGTCTACTACGCAGTATCCTTCAAATATGCACGCATGTCTGAAGGAACAGACAACGCTGCTGTCTACAGCTATAAGAAACAGAAGAAATGTATTTGGAATTGTGAATTCTATGAGACTCATGCTGCACAAGTTATTGGCGACATATGTAAATTTGTGCCAGACACGGAGCATGTACATTCCTAGGCAAAGGCTGCGACAGTAGTAAGTAAGTATCTTCTTGTGCGGGAATCATAGTGACTGAAGCAGTGCAGGACGTGGACGCATGGTGACATACGGTGGTTCGGGTAGGTTCTGGAGCTTACTTGGATAACCAAAGTAGTTAAGGTGACCACACGTCTAAAGCCGTAAATCCTGGTTCGAGTCCCAGTCCAGTACATATTTTCAGATGTCGCCAATAAACTGTACAGCTGAAGTCTCATCGTAACCCAAATGCGACTAAATTTCTCGTACATGAAAGTGTAATCTCAATAGCTTATTTTTCAGACAGCACTCCGGAAATGCGCCCGCTCAGTAAGTAATTGCCTGCCCATTTCTCTAACCATAATTTGACCCCTGAAATGCATTGACTGACCGACGAAAATGCAATTACGATTTTCCTCTCTGTCCGCTCCGCGGACACAATTCTCGTACGCGGCCAGGGCGTTCCCTCGCTAGCGTTTGATCTGGCTGCAGGTAAAGCGCCTGCCGTCCGGTATTTGTCGTTCCGAGGGCGCTGCTCTCAGGGTAATTGTAATTTCCCATCAAGGACAGGTTCCAGGTAACAAGTGGTCGAGTTACCTGTTCCATTCATCCTCACAGCTCACGCAGCGACCCTTAACCTAGCATGCATGTGTCGTTGCTAAAGACATACAATGTAAGAACTTCATGTAAATGCAGTTAGAATGAAGAGATGAAATGCAACTGCAAATGGGTAACGTAACTACTCGTCGATCTCCGTGTGTCAGTTCAATCATAAACATGAGTTAATTAGTTCCCAAATTACTATTTCGTCATTACGAAATTAATTAATATTATAGGAAGCAGCCCACATAATCATCGATGTTTGTGGGTGAATGGAACGTATTATGTAAATTGAAGGTGGAGGTTGGGATTTTGTGCACCTGCATTGGGACTTTATGCGGAATCAGCAGTGGAAAGGGAGCATGTAGGCCAGACCGGGGCTCGAACCTCGGAACTCCTGCTTACGAGGGAGCTGCTTTTACTCCTGCTCTACCGGGACACAGTGTTAACCGCATTTGCGTTGCCATCTCGGTACGCTCCTCGACCTGTCCACATTCCCACCTTGCGCCACCAGTTATTCCCAGTCCCCACCGACGTCCTCTCCGTCGCTAATTTTGGGTTCCCACTGGAGGTAGAACGTACATGTGCATCTGCACTGCTGGTTGTGGGTTCATAGCCCATCCAGGATGTATCAATTATATGCCTGTGTTGCGTCTGTTCTTCGATAAGGACAGAAGCTGAATTAATGAATCAAAATGTGTGCTTAGTCCGGGACTTGGACCCAAGCCCACTGCTTACTCGGCAGATGGGCTAACCAATACACCAACTACACCTCAGTGGCACTGTGGATGAGGCAGCTGCACGAACTACCCCACAATGCACTCCCTAACGTAAACCTCAATTCAAGCCTTCACCCCATTTTCCCCTTCCTAAATCACCAGCATTACTGAGGCTTTTTAAGTAATGGGAAAACCTCGCCTGTAGTGCAGGTGTAGGCGGTCTATTGATCTGATGGATTTAGCCCATGCAGAGGTGTGAGAAACACTGCCACTTTGGAGCATTAGCTAAGACATCTGTTTAATAAACAGGAGACCCAGTTTCAAGTCACAGCCTTGGTACAAATTTTAATTCATTACTTTAGATTCTATGCTTATCGAAGATAAAGTTGGAGACTAATCTGTCTCTATGAAAAAGTTATTCCATCACATCAACGCTTATAAAAGTTTACAGAGTTCAAACACAGATGGTGTACACGACTTCTTTCCCATAGGTTGGCTTGGCGACAACAGCATCAGTAACAGCAGGTTACGTAATAAACCAAAATTAGCCAAATTCTGAAAGAGGGAACTAGCTACTAAACGGGACAAAAGCTAGGGAAAAGAAGAAAGAAGATTGGGGTTGAACGGCCCATCGATGATAAGTTCATTAAAGACAGAGAACTAGGTTGCATTAAGGACTGAAATGAGACGCGGCCTCTCATATGCGTCATAGGGACATTCACGTAAAGCGATTTAGATAAATCACTTAAAAAGTCAATATGGGTAGCTGGATGAGAATTTGAATTGCCGGCTTCCCGGAAATGAGTCCAACGACTTACTACTGTGTCACCTTGCCCTGTTCCACAGTCGTTAAGTCAGGGTCTACACGTACTGCTAATGTCAATAATTCAAAATTAACTTATTAATTCACATTATAAATCACAATCTAGGTCGATTGGGAACGTAACGCTGTACATTTTACACTAACAAAAAGTAATACGGTAAAAAGATCTACACGTTAGGAACATTAATCCATTCGCTGCTGTGGGCGTCTATGCATGTCCTGCTACGCAGGTGCTGTGGCCTGTATAACCTCATCACTTTAGTTTTCGTACTGTGCTTCGGGCGTCTATATCCGTCCTGAGTTACTGATCTCTCACTGTTGCGGACGAGTTACTTCCGTAGCTCGGCGCCTAAAAACTTTTCCAGTATTTGTCATACAACGTATGCGCCTCATTGCATGCTATCATACGGAAAAAACTTCTTTTCTAGATCCTTAATCGTTTTTTGAGAAATTACCGTTGTTATGACCATATGACTCGCGATTCGCAAGGACGTGGGTGGGCGCATTGCACGCGTAGTAGCAGTAGTAATGGTAGTAGGCAGGTCTTGTCATGGGTTATACATCTACTACTTTTGCAAGCGACAGTCCTTCAGTAGTACAATACAATAAATCAATAGCGAAATTCCCATCGTTTTTCTCTCAATTTTAAATAAAGTTTCGATATTTCACATACATTTCATTCACTGACACGTATGAGATAAAACAGACCATAAGCAAAGTTTACGCAGTGCCTTTAACTCTTTAAAAATTTCGTGCCATGTTTCACTTTTGATGCAGCACTGTAAGCAACACATATAACGAAAAGAAATTCAGTTCTTTACTGGGTGAAGACACCAGACCAAAAGATTTGCAATAATCAATTTTTTTCACCTAATAGCTTTCGAAAAACAGCATGAGAAGTATTTCATACTGGCCGGAACGACGCCTTTCAGCAAAGACACCAGCATTTGGCAGGCAGTACAGCAATGACAAAAGACACCTCAGCGCAGAATGCAGACAGTATGTCTGTAGCAGCGGAAGGATTAAATTCGGTATGTGAAACGTGATTCATAAAAGTTAACAAAATAATAAAATGTATAACACTTGCCAGTAATAATGTTTTGTTACCGTTATTCAGAGTGGTTATGCAATTTGTAAGTTGTCAGTAATAATTTTTTTATTCACCAAATGAAATAAACGTTTCCTACACTGAAAACGTCTGTAAGACGCCTAAGTTGACAAGAGGAAAAAAGAGCCATTTAGGGGTTAGGACGTCAAACGGGCCGGCTTTCAACAGGAGAGGCATGACAGGACATTTTAATTTCCAGTGTCTATACTTTTACAAATAAATTCATAAAACTTTGTCAGAAAGGATTCAGGATTCACACTCATTGCAGTGGAAGTTCGAAAACATAACAAAATAAATTCTTTGCGTGTGAAAATTCATCATTTTTTCACTTACTAATGGCTGCATTTGTTGCTATAGGTATACTTTTCTTCATACCTTAGAGAGATTCTTCGATGAATTTTGCACAGCATACATACCATACTTGCATGAAACTCTAGAATTTATTTAATTTATGAAAAAACGAATGAGCTGTTGTATTTTAAACTTCATGTTTAGAAAAAACAAAGTTTTGTAGTCAATTACCTCAATTTTTACCACAGTTTTTAACAGATTTGGAAAATACTAGTTTAATATACCTTTAAGTATGGTTTGCATGCTGTGCAAAATTCATCGAAGAATCTCTCTTATTTATGAAGAAAAGGGTACCTATAGTAACAAATGCTGCCATTAGTAAGTGAAAAAAATTATGAAATTTCACATGTAAAAAAAATATTTCGTTATGTTTTACAACTTACACTGCTAATAGTGTGAATTCTGAATCCTTCCTGGTCATGCTGACAAAGTTTTATAAATTTATTTGTAAAAGTATAGATAGTGGAAATTTAAATGCCCCTTGTGGTCGTGAGGTAGCGTTGGCGCTTCCCACGCCCGGGTTCCCGGGTTAGATTCCCGGCGGGGTCAGGGATTTTCTCTGCCTCGTGATGGCTGGGTGTTGTGTGATGTCCTTAGGTTATTTAGGTTTAAGTAGTTCTAAGTTGAAGGGGACTGATGACCATAGATGTTAAGTCCCATAGTGCTCAGAGCCTTCCTTCCTTTAAATGCCTTGTGGTGCCTCTCCTGCTCCAAGTCGGCCCGTTTGACACCCTACCCCCATAACGTGTCATTTTAACCGCTTACAGATAAACTGAAGCAAAAATGTTGTTTTCAGCTATCGAGAAACTCTCTTTAATCCTACTTTAAATGTGCTACTTTACATGTGTTCGAAATGTACAGCGCCTGGTGTACAAAAAGGGGCTGGGGAATACTCTTTAGATTAATAGTACAGTGTACTGAGTATTACGTATTACAATGCTTATCTTAGTATCGACAGAGTGAACACTATTTAAGGAACAGTGTAAATTGAGAACGGTAGTCGTCTATAGAGCACTCGGCCTGTGCTGCTGTGTGCTGTGTGCAGGGATCTGCCCGCCCGCCGCGGCCGTACAGGCGCCGTGTAGGCAGCGCCGCGGCACAGCGCTCGGGGATGGGGTTGCGTGAGGGGTCACGCGGGGTCGCCGCCCACGTGGAGGCCGCGGGAACTTGGCAGGCGCAGCGCCCCGGGCCGGCGGCCGCCGCTAACACAATCTTGGCATCAGCAGCGCTCCCCCGTGGCCCACCGGCAGCGGTCGCCCCCTGTCCTTGAAAGTTTGCCACGTTTCTGTCCAGTCTGTGCCAAGGCTGCGAACTTCGATGGTCTTAATAAAAGTCGGCGACGTGTCTGAGCTATAAAACTTCTCCTGGGAAAGCGCCGACGTAAACGTGTAGCGACGGCCTTGAACACTGCTGAAGTTTGTGGAAGACGTAGACGTCATTCCCAAGAAGAAGTTGAACACGAATCCAACATAATGATGGTTTGTCCTCCACTATGTTTCTGGTTGCAGATCATCCCATTACCGGGAATTTTCATACCAACCTTAATTTCCCTGAGTAATACTACACTACTGCCCATTAAATTCCTACACCACGAAGATGACGTGCTACGAACGCGAAATTTAACCGTCACGAAGAAGATGTAGTGATATGTAAATGATTAGCTTTTCAGAGCATTCACACAAGGTTGGCGCCGTTGGCGACACCTACAAACGTGATGACATGTGGAAAGTTTCTAACCGATTTCTCATACACAAGCAGTAGTTGACCGGCGTTGCCTGTTGAAACGTTGTTGTGGTGCCTCGTGTAAGGAGGAGAAATACATAACATCATCACGTTTCCGACTTTGATAAAGGTCGGATTGTAGCCTATCGCGATTGCGGTTTATCGTATCACGACATTGCTGCTCGTGTTGGTCGATATCAAATGACTGTTAGCAGAATATGGAATCGGTGGGTTCAGGAGGGTAGTACGGATCGTCGTGCTGGATCTCAACGACCTCGTATAACTAGCAGTCGAGATGACAGGCATCTTATCCGCTTGGCTGTAAATGATCGTGCAGCCACGTTTCGATCCCTGAGTCAACAGATGGGGACGTTTGCAAGACAGCAACTATCTACACGAACAGTTCGACGACTTTTGCAGCAGCGTGGACTATCAGCTCTGAGACCACGGCTGCGGTTACTCTTGACCCTGCATCACAGACAGGAGCGCCTGCGATGGAGTACTCACCGACGAACCTGGGTGCACGAATGGCTAAACGTGATTTTTTCCGATGAATCCAGGTTCTGTTTACAGCATCATGATGGTCGCATCCGTGTTTGGCGACATCGCGGTGAACGCACGTTGGAAGCGTGTATTCCTCATCGCCATACTGGCGTATCACCCGGCTTGGTGCTATGGTGTGCCATTGGTTACACGTCTCGGTCACCTCTTGTTCGCATTTTCGGCACTTTGAACAGAGGACGTTGCATTTCAGATGTGTTACGACCCGTGGCTCTACCCTTCATTCGATCCCTGCGAAAGCCTACATTTCAGCAGGATAATGCATGACCACATGTTGCAGCTCCTGTACGGGCCTTTCTGTATACAGAAAATGTTCGACTGCTGCCCTGGCCAGGACATTCTCCAGATCTCTCACCAATTGAAAACCTCTGCTCAATGGTGGCCGAGCAACTGGCTCGTCACAATACGCCAGTCACTACTCTTCATGAACTGTGGTGTCATGTTGAAGCTGCGTGGGCAGCTGTACCTGTACACGCCATCCAAGCTCTGTTTGACTCAGTGCCCAGGCGTAACAAGGCCGTTATTACGGCTAGAGGTGGTTGTTCTGGGTACCGATTTCTCAGGATCTATGCACCCAAATTTCATGAAAATGTAATCACATGACAGTTCTAGTACAATATATTTGTTCAATGAATACCCGTTTATCATCTGCATTCCTTCTTGGTGTTGCAATTTTAATGGCCAGTAGTGTACTATTGGAGTTAATTAAGTAATGCTAAAGTTGGTTTTACTCCGCCAATTTTAGTTGCGAAAATGCTGAATTTGCTGTGGGGCACAGTGGAATACTCCTGCTTGAGCTCCAATATTTTCACGAAGCTCCAGTTGGTAGCGGTGCAATACGTAGCCTTCAAAATGGCGTCAGTAAGTGCGTTACAAGCAGAGAGCTGTCACTGAGTTTCTTTTGGCAGAAAACCAGAGTTTCGCATATATTCATAGGCGCTTGCAGAGCGTCTACTGAGACTTGGCAGCAAACAAAAAAAAATGTCCTATGCTTCTAGCTCCAACTACCATTCCGCATTCATGGCCTATTAATTGCCATTGTGCGGCCATAATCACGTCGGAAACCTTTTCACATGAATCACCTGGGTGCAAATGACAGCTTCGTCAATGCACTGCCCTTTTACACACAGTGTACGAGATACTATCACAAACTTTATTTGTGCTTATCGTTATTCCATGACTTTGTAACCATCAAAACTGGTGATAATCTGCAGTGTGTCTATCAAATTACACCAGCAGCTGCATGTGCTCGAAAACGACATTCGTTCTGTACTGTTGCCACACTCATATCGCCTTACATGCCCTAATGTTCGTTTTGTAAGTAGGTTGTTTATGTTTTTTTATTGGTAACGCCACGTAGCGTTCTGTTTGAAAATCACTGGCTGTGCTGTGTGCAGCCTGTGGCTGGTTTCGTTTGTTGTTCGCTATTGGAGGATGGGCAGCTGGATGTTAACAGCGCGTAGCGTTGAGCAGTTGGAGGTGAGCCGCCAGCAGTGGTGGATGTGGGGAAGTGAGATGGCGGATTTTTGAGAGCGGATAATCTGGACGTGTGTCCATGAGAAACATTACATTTGTAAGAATGGATGTCATGAACTGCTATATATATTATGACTATTAAGGTAAATACATTGTTTGCTCTCTATTAAAATCTTTCATTTTGCTAACTATGCCTATCAGTAGTTTGAATATTTCATTTAGCTGGCAGTTGTGGCGCTCGCTGTATTGCAGTAGTTCGAGTAACGAAGATTTTTGTGAGTTAAGTGATTTGTGAAAGATATAGGTTAATGTTAGTCAAGGGCATTCTTTTGTAGGGATTATTGAAAGTCAGATTGTGTTGTGCTAAAAAATATTGTGTGTCAGTTTAAGCACAGTCAAGTATAATTTTTCTAAGGGGACGTTTCAGTTCAAATGGTGCAAATGGCTCTGAGCACTATGAGGCTTAACATCTGTGGTCATGAGTCCCCTAGAACTTACAACTACTTAAAAACCTAACTAACCTAAGGACATCACACACATCCATGCCCAAGGCAGGATTCGAACCTGCGACCGTAGCAGTAGCGCGGTTCCGGACTGAGCGCCTAGAACCGCTAGACCACCGCCGCCGGCGACGTTTCAGTGTAAGTACTTCTTTACGCTAGTATGTATTGGGTCTGACTCCTGAAACTTTGCCGACTACGGTTCCTGTTTCCTGACACTTTTGAGCACGGAAACGTAGAGAAGATACTTGATCATGAGATCCGTCGGGCTGAACAATAGCCGACTTTCGATCGCCTTTTTCCAAAACAAGTCAACTTGATCTAAGTGCAACATATGAAGAGATCGGCCAATGTCAAGGTCCTTATTTGGATGAGAACAATGCCAGGTTAGCTGGATGATCAGCACGAGCTATTTTATGCCCGGAGTGAATATTTTAACAGCATCCGCAAGTGCATCAATTCACTTCCTACCGCGACGAGTGCGTCACGCTGAAGAAAGGTGGATATCAAGTGCCAAGACGGCTCCCGAGGCCTAGAATTGCCGCTAATCACACCATGCAACATATTGCAGATCCACGAGGAGCAGGTAAAGCAAATGACGCACTACCTCTATCAGAGCGGATTTTTCGTGTTTATTGAGCTACAAGTCAACGCCTTTGAGGAGCTCGATAAGCGAAGCAATCCAAGACACAACAGCAGATGACATCAGTGCCCTGACTCTTACCAACCTCCTAAGGTTCACGAAGGCAGATGACATCAGTGCCCTGACTCTTACCAACCTCCTAAGGTTCACGAAGGGGCGCTGTGTGTAGCTGTAGGATAATCAAAAGTGTCTCCGTGCTGCTCAGTGAACCAAATGACATTCGTAATGACAAGATAATGAAACGCTATTCAAGTACTGAATAAATTATGTAATGAAATAGGCCTACTGTAGTTTCCCTGATGTTCATTGTAGGATCAAAAGAGAAAAACAGTTTGCTTACATTTACAAGAGCAAAATACATTAAAAAATAAGTATAATGGCGTTATGGAGTATTGCGTGACTTTAATAATTAAATTTCATCTCTATGCTTATAAACCGTTATAATTAACATATTGTATTACTGTGTATCAAAACTAACAGCGTATCGTGTTTATCTGTTTCACAGAAAAGCGACAAAACAAAATAGTGAGCACAAAATAATGAGCACCACAGTCAAAGATATAGATCTTTTTTTGCTACAAAATAGTGTTTTACGTGTATGGCGTCAAGGAAGCTTTCTAATATGGATATTATTCAGTCATTTGGAATGTGCCACCTTCAAGGAGTTTAAAAATGCTTAGCTAACAGAATAGCATTATGTTAATTATTATTAATGCGAGTAATAGGATCCAAAAAAACTGCTTATAATGAGATACATAGATACGACCGTCTGAAAATGATAAAAATGTATATCACAACAGTAAAATTTTGTTGAAATCACATCTGCAATGAAACAGATACTACTCTATAACGAAATAAATAATTTAAATCCGTTAAATAATGACCACCGGATCACGAATGTAATTTACAAAACATAAGCAAATTCTGCGTAATATAGGACATTTACATCGCCACTGACATTTACGAAGATGATTGATACAGAGCGTAAATCTAAAAACAAACACGGTACTAGGAGCAAAGTAACAGTATTCGTCCATGTGTTACACAAAAGTAGGTGTACTATATCTCTAACCTGCACTCGGTAAGAAAACTGCTAAGATGTCTATTGTAAGTGACTAGTGATATGAGTGTATCAAAAAGGTATTGCCATTCGTAATCATATTTTCTATAATATATGATAAACAGGTGCGGTAGCTCAGGTTTTCTCAGCATTATTGATTAATGGCGTTCATTCGTATATTGGTACATATATTCCGTACTGTGACACAAGAGTCACTGTGGAGGTAAGACGTCATAAACATGAGATGCGCGGAAAACTTCTGGATTGTGCATGATGTTTTGCTTCTTTGCTACTAACTCTAATAGCAATATGCGTCGCAAACTCTATCCACATATGCCGGTGAATGCACCTACAAAAATATATCACTGTACGATAAATGGTTGAAGAGATATGTCGTCCTAAACACTGAGATGTGTCATCATGTATGATGCCCACTGTGAGGTCGGATGCCTCCTGGTGGCGTTGAGAGCACGTGACGCAGTAAGAAAAGTGTAAGCCGAGCAGACACCTATTACCCTTGCGAAGATATGCTCTGCAAATCGAGATATCTTTTGAGGTATGCGACTTTGCTAAAGTACAGATCATTATTACGCAGAGACTGTGAACGAGTATATGGAAAATGGCGAAGCTGGTCCAATGTTCACGTGCTACTGTCTAGTGTAGTTTTTTTTAACTTTACTGGACAACGCCGATGGACGCACACGTGTTTCGGAGCACACCACTCGGCACACATTGTTGACGACCCCAGAGCGTTCACATGTTGGCCCAATTACTTCGTCAGTTACGATTGTAGTGGGGTCGGGATCGTCGAGATTAGACCGTGTATCACTGGAAACACGTCAGCTCGCCGGATGAACCACGTTTTTGCTACACCAGGCCGATGTTCGTCTCCATAAACGCCGTCATCCAGGCCAACGGCTGCTGGAAATGTGCGCCGCGCCAAGGAAGCAGTCTGGTGTGAGCAGCATTGTGATACGATAGACAGTGTCCTGTGGTGGTAATCGAAGACACCTTGTCATCTGCGGACCACCTGCAGCTCTTCATACTTGATGACTTCTCTTACGACGATGTCATCTTCCAGCAATGTAATTTTCTGTGTCTCGAAGCCAAAATTGTGCTACGGAGGTTCGATGAGTATGATAGTGATATCACATCAAAGTATTGGCCACCAAATTCGCCTATTGTGAATCCGATGGTTCCCATCTGAGCCGCTATCGACCGTCATCGTCTCATACACAAATTGGCCACCAGTTATTTAAGGGAATTATATGACTTGTGCAAAGACACCCGGTGCCACATAGCTCCGCAGATCAACTAACGTCTGTAGAACCTATGATACGTAGAATCAGTGATTCACTAGCGTCTCACCAGCGTCGAGATTATTTCAGTCGTTGCACTCCTGGAAAATGATGAGTAAAGGAAGAAGCCTTTGTGGCGAACCGCCCCCGGCCCTGCCGAGAGAGTCGGTGCCGCGATTCTAGCCCAAGTCACGTTTCCGGTAGACGTCTGCCGTAAGATCCATATCTGGCCATCGCGACTGAGTTTTTCTATAGTTTCTAAATATCACTTGAAGCTTCGCCAAGGTCACAACAATTTTTAAGCAACACTCATACAAAATTCGTTATTGTACTCCAGTTATAATGACCTATACGTCGGAGGACTGTTAAATCCTGGAATGTGCTTTCCTTTATTCTGAGAGTCACCTAACATACTTTACGAGAAAGTTACACGAGAAAGGAAGACCTGACAGGGCTCTGATCGTTGACGTGTGTAGTTTACAATCCTCTATACAGCCTCACTCAGTGTTCTGTATTTCACAGTTTTCACAATATAATTCCGAGGGAAGGTCGTCTACTAAAGAAGCATCGTTACCACTAACGTTTTTCACGCGGTGAAAAATTCTTCTCACACCAACATATCTACCATCTCTTCTTCACCTACTTTCTCTTCTCTTTCTACAATATTGTCTTAGGTTTGTTCCCTTCATATAGAGGCTCCATATCAGGAAAACAAATAGAGGCTCCATATCAGGAAAACAGACATGATGACAACATTATAGAAAGGGAAGAGGTAGTAGCTCAAGATGAGAAATATGATACCGTGAGGAGAATATGACACAGCAGTAAAAAACCGGGTCATCTGAAGAATTAGATACAGCCCATCGGCTTTGACCAATGATGTCATAGTTTACTCATAGAAATTAATGTTTTTATTTTTGAGCAGTAGATAATAAAACGGTTATCTTCTGTTGCGAGACGTCATCATTGTAAATTGAAAAGAAATAAAAGTGTTTTTAAAAGACGGGGCTATACATTGTGTACGAATTTTTTCACTTGTATTAATTCAAATAATTTGTTCATTCCAATTCACTCGGTACTTATTTTCGTTCTTAGTGAGTTTGAGACATTTTGGAACAATTGTTTTTCATAATGGAGAATTTTTTCCCTTATGATTCTTGTGTGTAGGTAGGGACTTATCTATTTCCATGAAGAATGGTTCGACAACTGCAATACGGAATACAAATTTTACTGTTGTCGCTTTGTACCGTCCTCGCTAGCGTTAGTATTACCACGATATTTGGCAGTCCATAATAGTACTCTTGAAAGCGAAAGGACGGACATATGCAAAATTTGTACCCCGTACTTCAGTCGACCCACAAAGATCAGCTGAAGAACAGAATAATAGTGCTAGCAAAAACGACCTATACAGGTCAACCGAGGTACGGGACACAAATCTTATGCATGTCGCTATTTTCCTACTTTGCTAGCACTAGTATCCTATTCATCAGTTGACCTATGTAGGTACGGGATACAATTTTACTTGTGTAGAGTCTTTTGCCTCTTATTCTTCAGTTGCCCGACATAGGGACACAAATTTTACTCTTGTAGGTCTCTTCGCTGTTGCCAGTACTACTATGATAATTTTCGTCGATACTGTTCCGACGTTATATCAAGCGACGGACCGTCTGTCCGAAACTTTGCAGCAGAGGAGCCTGTGAGACGACATCAGCTTGCGACCTATCTTTGTAGAAACGCCAATTAATTACTGTCAGCTTAACACATTGTAATAAACTTCATTAATAAGATTATCTATCCGAGAAAGCAGCTTCCAAGGCACCCTATATTACTAGAGCGGTCAGGATCCCACAGATACTACTAGTATCAAAGGCTAAAACCGAAGCTCAACGGAAGAATACGATACTAGGACTCAAAGAAGCGATATATGTACTGCAACCTTACGCCGTGTTAGGTTCTTTTAACATCTATCAACCTAAAGACAAAGAGTGAGTTTACTTTGTACTTGTTATATAGCTGAAATAGAGAGTAGAAATGGCGGCACTCTTTCACAACCACACTGAAAACAATACCGGCATTGTGCTGGACACTTGTCAAAACTGTTGAAAATGTGAATTAGAAAGTATTCGCATCTATATGACGTACCTTTTACGTTGCAGATGCAATATTCTAGGATGTAGAAAGAGTGTGTTTTGTGAATACTAGATACAAGTCTCCTAGCCTCCACAATAGTAACATGATTTGATCCCCCCCTCCCTTCCAATCTATTTCCTATTCCTCCATTGTCCTCGCTCAGAGCAGATGAACTGCTCGGATGAGCCTTGCCACAACCTAAGGACACACTTGAAAGCTAAAACTGCTCCAAGTAGTTCGCAAAGACAAATAATGTCTTATTAGCGGAAAAATTCTCCTATTAGAGCATAAAGTATACGAATATGTTACGGTTTATTTAAAAATTCTAACTGAAAAAGGGGGAACCAGCTGCCCTCCTTAGCGTCTTTAAAAAGATTTGGCATGCGAACATACTCGCACTTGTTTTCAACAGGTAACTCACCTCAAACTCCCACAAGCTCCGCTAACTGTAACTCGCTCACATCCACCAGTCTATCGCTGTAAATCGTCAATTCCCGTCCACACCCAGTTGTCCTTTGTCACTCACTCACTTAGTCCATCTTATTGTCAATATCTCTTTCTATCTGCCATGATTTCCTGTGACACAGCCACAGTACCCTTCGTTCTGTCCTATTACTACAGTCTTATCTCACTGTCACTGTCTCCCTCTTGCTCTGTCTCACTGCCGCTATCCCATTCCTTCCTTCCTACTGGTGCTGTCTCTTCTCATTGCCACTATCTCTCTCTTATTCGTTGTCATTGTGATATACACTCTCGTTATCACTGGCTTTCACCTACTTCCACTTTCTCTTTATTCCTCCGACCGCCCCCCCCCCCCCCCACACACACACACACACACTCCATGGCACTGTCTCCACCACACCACACTTTTCCTAGCATTGTTCTGTCACTGTCAACTGTATTCCACTGCCACTGTATCCCTCTTTTTCTCTCACACTTCTGTAGCTTCCTTAGCATCTTTAACACAACCACTGACTACTAACTTCCAGTATTCATCACTTTTCTGTCTCATTGCTGCTGACGCTATCTTCTTCTAGCTCAGCATAAAAAAACAAGAATATAATCATGTGCCAAAATTTTTGGGAAAATATTTAAAGATTCTGAAGGAGGTACAACGAAGCAGGTGGTGCCCCTCTTTTCAGTCAGTCTTTCATATAAACAGTGGTGGTGGTGGTTAGTGTTTAACGTCCCGTCGACAACGAGGTCATTAGAGACGGAGCGCAAGCTCGGGTTAGGGAAGGATTGGGAGGAAATCGGCCGTGCCCTTTTAAAGGAACCATCCCGGCATTTGCCTGAAACGATTTAGGGAAATCATGGAAAACCTAAATCAGGATGGCCGGAGACGGGATTGAACCGTCGTCCTCCCGAATGCGAGTCCAGTGTGCTAACCACTGCGCCACCTCGCTCGGTCTCATATAAACAGAAACATATTCTATTATATTGTGCTCCCAATCAAGCATTATTCCCCTAGTTTCCTTCTTTTTCCCTGCTGCAGCAGGGCATGTAACTCATACGAAAAAAATGTATTGGTCACTAACATTTAGATAGTTTACTTATGTGAAACTGAAATAACGCAAAACTAATTTTACACCTCAGACTGGATTTTACGAGCAAATTAATTTCGTACTTCCTTCAGTTCTACTACATGGAGCTTCCAGATAACAACGGAGACATTTTGCAGCATATTTCTCCGTGGTACATCACTTTATAAACTACGTTTTCGATTCACACCGGATCTTAGTTGCCTGTTTTACGTATTCAATTGAGGTAAGTTTGAGAATCTTAGGAATACATCGTAAAAATTACAAGCATTTGCTGTACACAGCCATCTTACACTCCTCGGCTGGATTTTGGTCCGCTAGTGACGGATAAAAATCGTAACTAACCATTTTCAAGGAATTGACTGAGAAACCACCCATGGTGCCTCATTAAGACGCACCAAGTCCAGCGTACACCACATAAAATGCGAAAAGAATCAATCGATTTGCTCCATTTACCTAAGCATGAGAAGTTATGTGATACTCATACTTTGAACCTGTACTGTACGGCGGGCCGGGGTGGTCGAGCGGTTGTAGGCGCTACAGTCTGCAACCGCGAGACCGATACGGTCGCAGGCTCGAATCCTGCCTGGGACATGAAGGTGTTCTAGGGGACTGATGTCCTCAGAAGTTAAGTCCCATAGTGTCCCATAGTACTCAGAGTCCTCCCCTCATGAACCATGGACCTTGCCGCTGGTGGAGAGGCTTGCGTCCCTCAGCGATACAGGAAGCGGTTCAACCACAACGGAGGGGTATCTGTAGAGAGGCCAGACAAACGTTTGGTTCCTGGAGAGGGGCAGCAGCCTTTTCAGTAGTTGCAGCTGCAACAGTCTGGATGATTGACTGATCTGGCCTTGTAACATTAACCAAAACGGCATTACTCTGCTGGTACTGCGAACGGCTGAAAGCAAGGGGAAACTACGGTCGTAATTTTTCCCGAGGGCATGCAGCTTTACTGTATGATTAAATAATGATGGCGTCCTCTTGGGTAAAGTATTCCGGAGGTAAAATAGTCCCCCATTCGGATTTCCGGGCGGGGACTACTCAAGAAGATGTCATTATCAGGAGAAAGAAAACTGGCGTTCTACGGATCGGAGCGTGGAATGTCAGATCCCTTAATCGGGCAGATAGGTTAGAAAATTTAAAAAGAGAAATGGATAGGTTAAAGTTAGATATAGTGGGAATTAGTGAAGTTCGGTGGCAGGAGGAACAAAACTTCTGGTCAGGTGACTACAGGGTTATAAACACAAAATCAAACAGGGGTATTGCAGGAGTAGGTTTAATTATGAATAGGAAAATAGGAATGCGGGTAAGCTACTACAAACAGCATAGTGAGCGCATTATTGTGTCCAAGATAGATACGAAGCCCACACCTACTACAGTAGTACAAGTTTATATGCCAACTAGCTCTGCAGATGACGAAGAAATTGAAGAAATGTATGATCAAACAAAAGAAATTATTCAGATAGTGAAGGGTGATGAAAATTTAATAGTCATCGGTGACTGGAATTCGGCAGTAGGAAAAGGGAGAGAAGGAAACGTAGTAGGTGAATATGGACTGGGGCAAAGAAATGAAAGAGGGAGCCGCCTGGTAGAATTTTGCACAGAGCACAACTTAATCATAGGTAACACTTGGTTCAAGAAACATAAAAGAAGGCTGTATACATGGAAGAAGGCTGGAGATACTGAAAGGTATCAGATTTAAGAACCAGGTTTTAAATTGTAAGACATTTCCAGGGGCAGATGTGGACTCTGACCACAATCTATTGGTTATGAACTGTAGATAAAAACTAAAGAAACTGCAAAAAGGTGGGAATTTAAGGAGATGGGACCTGGATAAACTGACTAAACCAGAGGTTGTACAGAGTTTCAGGGAGAGCTTAAGGGAATAATTGACAGGAATGGGGGAAAGAAATACAGTAGAAGAAGAATGGGTAGCTTTGAGGAATGAAATAGTGAAGGAAGCAGAGGATGAAGTAGGTAAAAAGACGATGGATAGTAGAAATCCTTGGGTAACAGAAGAAATGATGAATTTAATTGATGAAAGGAAAAAATATAAAAATGCACTAAATGAAGCAGGCGAAAAGGAATACAGACGTCTCAACAATGAGATCGACAGGAAGTGCAAAATGGCTAAGCAGGGATGGCTAGAGGACAAATGTAAGGATGTAGAGGCTTATCTCACTAGGGGTAAGATAGATACTGCCTACAGGAAAATTAAAGAGACCTTTGGAGATAAGAGAACCACTTGTATGAACATCAAGAGCTCGGATGGAAACCCAGTTCTAAGCCAAGAAGGGAAAGTAGAAAGGTGGAAGGAGTATATAGAGGGTCTATACAAGGGCGATGTATTTGAGGACAATATTATGGAAATGGAAGAGGATGTAGATGAAGATGAAATGGGAGATACGATACTACGTGAAGAGTTTGACAGAGCACTGAAAGACCTGAGTCGAAACAAGGCCCCTGGAATATACAACATTCCATTGGAACTACGGACGGCCTTGGGAGAGCCAGTCATGACAAAACTCTACCATCTGGTGAGCAAGATGTATGAGACAGGCGAAATACCCTCAGACTTGAAGAAGAATATAAGAATTCCAATCCCAAAGAAAGCAGGTGTTGACAGATGTGAAAGTTACCGAACTATCAGTTTAATAAGTCACAGCTGCAAAATGCTAACGCGAATCCTTAAAGACGAATGGGAAAACTGGTAGAAGCCGACCTCGGGGAAGACCAGTTTGGATTCCGTAGAAATGTTGGAACTCGTGAGGCAATACTGACCCTACGACTTATCTTAGAAAGTAGATTAAGGATGGGCAAACCTACGTTTCTAGCATTTATAGACTTAGAAAAAGCTTTTGACAATGTTGACTGGAATACTCTCTTTCAAATTCTGAAGATGGCAGGGGTAAGACACAGGGAGCGAAAGGCTATTTACAATTTGTACCGATCGCAGTTATAAGAGTCGGAGGACACGAAAGGGAAGCAATGGTTGGGAAGGGAGTGAGACAGGGTTGTAGTCTCTCCCCGATGTTATTCAATCTGTATATTGTGCAAGCAGTAAAGGAAACAATATAAAAATTTGGAGTAGGTATTACAATCCATGGAGAAGAAATAAAAACTTTGAGGTTCGCCGATGACATCGTAATTCCGTCAGACACAGCAAAGGACTTGGAAGAGCAGTTGAACGGAATGGATAGTGTCTTGAAAGGAGGATATAAAATGAACATCAACAAAAGCAAAACGAGGATAATGGAATGTAGTCGAATTAAGTCGTGTGATGCTGAGGGAATTAGATTAAGAAATGAGACACTTAAAGTGGTAAAGGAGTTTTGCTATTTGGGGAGCAAAATAACTGATGATGGTCGAAGTAGAGAGGATATAAAATGTAGACTGGCAATGGCAAGGAAAGCGTTTCTGAAGAAGAGAGATTTGTTAACACCGAGTACAGATTTAAGTGTCAGGAAGACATTTCTGAAAGTATTTGTATGGAGTGTAGCCATGTATGGAAGTGAAACATGAACGATAAATAGTTTGGACAAGAAGAGAATAGAAGCTCTCGAAATGTGGTGCTACAGAAGAATGCTGAAGATTTGATGGGTAGATCACATAACTAATGAGGAAGTATTGAATAGGATTGGGGAGAAGAGAAATTTGTGGCACAGCTTGACTAGAAGAAGGGATCGGTTGGTAGGACATGTTCTGAGGCATCAAGGGATCACCAATTTAGTATTGGAGGGCAGCGTGGAGGGTAAAAATCGTAGAGGGAGACCATGAGATGACTACCTTAAGCAGATTCAGAAGGATGTAGGTTGCAATAGGTACTGGGAGATGAAGAAGCTTGTACAGGATAGAATAGTATGGAGAGATGCATCAAACCGGTCTCAGGACTGAAGACCACGACAACAACAGTGGTCAGAGCCATTTTTTTGTACTGTAAGACAGTGATACTCAGACGATCCTTCTGTTGGGTATAGAAACGGTCACTAATCCACGGTCCCTAGTCCACGGGCTATCCCAAATTGACCCTACCTTTTTATCGCCAATGTAACCCGATTATTTAGGCGGGAGAACATTCCGTTTTTATGAGCGGCGTATTGGAACATATTAGGTGCACATGCTGTCGCGCGGATACCGATTTACGAGAACCGTGTGGTTTCTTGTACGATTTGTGTGTCGAGGCAGTACGACAATCACTAAAATGAATGACTTTAATGCAGTCGCTTACCAGAAGCAGATAGTAAAGGTCGTTCGGCGGCACTTGTGCAGTCTCTGTGTACGACCGCCACAAGCGGGAAGCCGAGCAGGATTACGCGGCTGCTGTCAGCAGGCTGTGCGGCGCAGACCAGTAATCCTGGCAGCCTCTCTTCCGTGAAGCCGAACCGCCGGTCCCGAGAACTGGCCAGAGTAAAACTTTACCGCCAGTAGCGCCTCTCGTCTAGCTCGTAACTCGAATTCTGGGACTGATTTACGTTCAACACACTGGTCCAGCTTTGTGAAGGCTACAAACGTAAAGCGAGAGCCAACGGCTCTGCTGTAAAAGGTAAATCTCGCCGGAAGGTCCAAAGACCACGCTGGAGTAGACAACTGCCACAGTCGTTTCGGATTTTATTTCACTTACAAGAGAGTCTCGCACTGCCGCTGCAAAATCCTAGCACCGTTCTTATGTCTGAGTATCTCCTTGTGTTAGCAGCTTTCCTGAGAAATCGAGATAGTATAAGTAAATTATCTATCGAGACGCTGCAGTCGTATTCGGCACACGCGGGGTTCTGATATCAGTGCGATCATTCAGTCTTAGGTTCCCCGTGATTTCACTAATCACTTAGAGGACATCATCCATCAAGAGAGCTTAATGCCCCAGCTACACTTCTCTCGTGGTCTACATGTTCTGAAAAACTGGCATCTCTACTTTTCTAGGAAAGGAAGTAAAATATCTTTCCAAATTTTCTGAGAATACTGTATCCAATCACTGAACCTCAAGAAAATATCACTGTTGTAGCCCTTTCCTCGCCCTGTTGTCGCCTCTTAATAGAGATTAGTCGTTAGCATATAAGCTTACTTCGTTACTGTATTATGTTTTGCTACGATTAAAGACATTCAACCAAACGTTACTGGAAGAACAGAGTAAATATAGAATGGACTATTGTGATTAATCGAGTTGCGCTCGATGAGTCCGTTGAAAGCCATGCAATGTCAAATAACACATAAAGTAAATAAAATAAGAACTAAAATGTTTTGTACTTTACTAAAAATTGTGGTTATGTGGAACGAGAGTGCACTTGGTCAGCTGAACATATTTAAACTTAAGCTATCTGCCTTACGTTGTGGTCTTCAGTCCTGAGACTGGTTTGATGCAGCTCTCCATTCTACCCTATCCTGTGTAAGCTTCTTCATCTCCCAGTACCTACTGCAACCTACATCCTTGTGAATCTGCTTAGTGTAGTCATCTCTTGGTCTCCCTCTACGATTTTTACCCTCCACGCTGCCCTCCAATCCCAAATTTGTTATCCCTTGATGCCTCAGAACATGTCCTACCAACCGACCCTTTCTTCTGGTCACGTTGTGCCACAAACGTCTCTTCTCCCCAATCCTATTCAATACCTCCTCATTTGTTATGTGATCTACCCATCTAATCTTCTTGCCTAAACTATTTATCGTCCATGTTTCACTTCCATACATGGCTACACTCCATACAAATATTTTCAGAAACGACTTCCTGACACTTATATCTATACTCGATGTTAACAAACTTCTCTTCTTCAAAAAGGCTTTCCTTGCCATTGCCAGTCTACATTTTATATCCTCTCTACTTCGACCATCATCAGTTATTTTGCTCCCCAAATAGCAAAACGCCTTTACTACTTTAAGTGTCTCATTTCCTAATCTAATTCCCTCAGCATCACCAGACTTAATTCGACTACATTCCATTATCCTTGTATTGCTTTTGTTGATGTTCATCTTATGTCCTCCCTTCAAGACACTATCCATTCCTTTCCATTGCTCTTCCAAGTCCTTTTCTGTCTCTGACAGAATTACAATGTCATCGGCGAACCTAAAAGTGTTTATTTCTTCTCCATGGATTTTAATACCTACTCCAAATTTTTCTTTTGTTTCCTTCACTGCTTGTCCAATTTACAGATTGAATAACATCGGGGTGAGGGTACAACACTGTCTCACTCCCTTCCCAACCACTGCTTCCCTTTCATATCCCTCGACTCTTATAACTGCCATCTTGTTTCTGTACATATTGTAAACAGCCTTTCGCTCCCTGTATTTTACCCCTGCCACCTTCAGAATTTGAAAGAGAGTATTCCAGTCAACATTGTCAAAAGCTTTCTCTAAGTCTGTAAATGCTAGAAACGTAGGTTTGTCTTTCCTTAATCTAGCTTCTAAGATAAGTCGTAGGGTCAGTACTGCCTCAGTGTTCCAATATTTTTACGGAATCCAAACTGATCTTCCCCGAGGTCGGCTTCTACCAGTTTTTCCATTCGTCTGTAAATAATTCGTGTTAGTATTTTGCAGCTATGACCTATTAAACTGATAGTTCGGCTATTTTCACATCTGTCAACGGCCTGCTTTCTTTGGAATTTGAATTATTACATTCTTCTTGAAGTATGAGGGTATTTCACCTGTCTGATACATCTTGCTCACCAGGTTGTAGAGTTTTGTCAGGACTGGCTCTCCCAAGGCTGTCAGTAGTTCTAATGGAATGTTGTCTACTCCTGGCTCCTTGTTTCGACTCAGGTCTTTCAGTGCTGTGTCAAACTCTTCACGCAGTGTTACGTCTCCCATTTCATCTTCATCTACATCCCCTTCCATTTTCATAATATTGTCCTCAAGTACATCGCCCTTGTATAGACCAACTGTACACTACTTCCACCTTTCTGCTTTTCCTTCTTTGCTTAGAACTGGGTGTCCATCTGAGCTCTTGGTATTCATGCAAGCGGTTCTCTTTTCTCCAAAGGTCCCTTTAATTTTCCTGTAGGCAGTATCTACCTTACCCCTAGTGAGATAAGCCACTACATCATTACATTTGTCCTCTAGCCATCCCTGCTTAGCCACTTTGCACTTCCTGTCGATCTCATATTTGAGACGTCTGTATTCCTTTTTGCCTGCTTCGATTACTGCATTTTTATATTTTCTCCTTTCATCAATTAAATTCAATATTTATTCTCTTACCCAAGGATTTCTACTAGCCATTGTCGTTTTACCTACTTGATCGTCTGTTGCCGTCACTACTTGATCCCACAAAACTACCAATTCTTCTTCTACTGTATTTCTTTCCCTCATTCCTGTCAATTGTTCTCTTATGCTCTCCCTGAAACTCTTTACAACCTCTGGTTTATTAAGTTTATCCAGGTCCCTCCTCCTTAAATTCCCACCTTTTTGCAGTTTCTTCAGTTTTAATCTACTATTAGTAACCAACAGATTGCGGTCAGAGTCCACATCTGCCCCTGGAAATGTCTTACAATTTAAAACCTGGTTCCTCAACCTCTGTCTTACAATTATATAATCTATCTGAAACCTGTCAGTATCTCCAGGCTTCTTCCATGTATACAACTTTCTTTTATGATTCTTGAACCAAGTGTTAGCTATGATTAAGTTATGCTCTGTGCAAAATTCTACCAGGCGGCTTCTTCTTTCATTTCTTACCCCCAATCCATAGCCACCTACTAAGTTTCCCTCTCTCCCTTTTCCTACTACCGAATTCCAGTCACCCATGACTATTAAATTTTCGTCTCCCTTCACTATCTGAATAGTTTCTTTTATTCCATCATACATTTCTTCAATTTCTTCGACATCGGCAGAGCTAGTTGGCATATAAACTTGTACTACTGTAGTAGGAGTGGGCTTAGAGTCTATCTTGGCCACAATAATGCGTTCACTATGCTGTTTGTAGTAGCTCACCCGCACTCCTGTATTTTTATTCATTATTAAAACAACTCCTCCATTACCCCTATTTGATTTTGTATTTATAACCCAGTATTCACCTGACCAAAAGTCTTGTTCCTCCTGCCACCGAACTTCACTAATTCCCACTATATCTAACTTTAACCTATCCATTTCCCTTTTTAAATTTTCTAAGCTACCTGCCCGATTAAGGGATCTGACATTCCACGCTCCGATCCGTAGAAAGCCAGTTTTATTTCTCCTGATAACGACGTCCTCTTGAGTAGTCCTCACCAGGAGATCCGAATGGGGGACTATTTTACTTCCGGAATATTTTACGCAAGAGGACGCCATCATCATTAACCATACAGTAGAGCTACATGCCCTCGGGAAAAATTACGGCTGTAGTTTCCCCTTGCTTTCAACCGTTCGCAGTACCAGACCAGCAAGGCCGTTTTGGTTAGTGTTATAACGCCAGATTAGTCAATCATCCAGACTGTTGCTCCTGCAACTACTGAAAAGGCTGCTGCCCCTCTTCAGGAACCAGACGTTTGTCTGGCCTCTCAACAGATACCCCTCCATTGTGGTTGCAACTACCGTACGGCTATCTGTATCGCTGAGGCACGCAAGCCTCCTCACCAACGGCAAGGTCCATGGTTCATGGGGCGGCTATCTGCCTTATCAGTTCATTTCTTTTCACTAGCGTAATATTGTAGTTCTCATACTATTTACATATATAAATGTGTGATGACTTTGGAGAAGAATATATCGACTCTTCCACATATTTCAAAATTCTAAGTAACAATATACGTTTTCTCACCTCTCCATAATTCAGTAAGAGCCACGATTATCAAGTGACGCAGAACATCACCCTATAAGATTCAGCGGAACTATTTTCAATATCTGTAGAGCGTTTCTAGCCTTTCGTTAGTCAGCTCTGTATCCAACGGAACCCAGAAAGAAGCCATTTCAGGTATTAGCGTAGATATTGACAAGGGAAATGAGATCGTATTGCGATACTCGCGTCGTAATTGTAGATTACTTACCACAGTATTTCCATTGTGTCTGTATTTGCTTCATAGTTCGGATGAGAAATCTGTCTGCTACAAGACAGCCAACTTGTACAACCTGAGAAGAATACAGTTGTTGAGTTTTGAGAACGCTATAACAGTTCATACACTACGTAAATACTGCATCTTTGTGCCACACTTATATTTCTTTCTCTAATATACCGTTAATTTTAATGATCGTAGATTTTTCGTTTCAAAATGCAAAAGTACTAATGTCTTCACACTATCCAACGTACTGTGTTTGCGTGGATCACTACCTAAGAGGAAAAGCGCTCTAAACCTTAGTACCTCACCTACTATATAACTTTATCTTTTACCGAATTGGTGCAACGCTTTTTGTTACTGCTTTGTATGTAAAGAAATACATGTCTGCCTAAGGCATTCCTATCTGCCAGGAGTAGTATATGGGCTAGCTGTCACTGTATAAAGTTTTTATTAGGTACTAAAATTTCTCATTTTTTGCATCAGCCTTACTTTATTAGACCGTAATACTGTCTGATTCATTAGCTAAATCAGAGTGATGTGTACACAGAACTGGACGTATGTTTGCAGTGCACTTGAAAGTTCCTGGAGCTCGCGTTAGGAAGGCGAAGACATCGGCTATGCCATCCAGAGTTCCCGCTTCCAGTTGACAGGCTAGTAGGCAATTCCACGTATGCTTTGTGTTACATGTAAAACCGTGTCTACATTTGACATGCCCAAAGAATGTACTGTTTGGGCAACAGGTGGTCTCAAAACAGAACTGTCTAAACTGTAAGACATAGTTATCTGAGCGTAGTACAGGATGGGACAAAAAAAGTGGCCCGGAGAACAGAGTTCCACGGTACAAAGAAACACAGCAGAGGAAAAGAAATACAGTACTTACCTGACTATAGCTGTTGTGGTTGGCAGGAGAGCCAACCGTGTTAGTAAAGGAGGCCGAAATGCATGCGTTTTAGCTCACGCAGGCCTGCGTGAGGTCTAGAACATGACGAGGGAATTAGAATTGAGAAAAACGGACGTATCTGGTGGAATACTTAACTTTAATCCATTAATGACTAACGTCGCTCTTTATGGTACATGATTCACAATATCAATAGTACGGATACTGGCGCCTTGCTTGGTCGTAGCAAATAACGTAGCTGAAGGCTATGCTAACAATCGTCTCGGCAAATGAGAGTGTAATTTGTCAGTGATCCATCGCTAGCAATGTCGGCTGTAAAACTGGGGCGAGTGCTAGGAAGTCTCTCTAGACCTGCTGTGTGGCGGCGCTCGGTCTGCAATCAATTGATAGTGGCGACACGCGGGTCCGACGTATACTACCGGACCGCGGCCGATTTAAGGGCTACCACGTAGCAAGTGTGGTTTCTGGCGGTGACACCACAATAGCAAATGTTGAAAGTGGCAACAGTTCATCTCTTGGCGCTTTTGAGCACTGGTCAGCAAGCTGCTGAGGGCGGATCCAAGCAGGACTGCTGGAATTACTGCAATCTCATCAGAAATGTTCTTCTGAAGTTGTTGAAGACTACGAGGGTTGTTGCGATACACTTGAGGGTTCCCCACACAAAGTAACCGCACTGTGCCATATCAGATGACCTGGGTGGCCAGCTAGGGATACGACCAGGCTCACCTCTGCTAACAACTCTCAGGCGTGAAGACTGTGTAAATGTGCTCCAATTTTCGGCCGGCTGTATGGGCAGTTGCTCGGCCTGAAGCATATTCTGGTGAACTGCAGCCACATTTTCTGGTGTGCGGGCACGTTTAGGAATGTTTTCTGACTCGCTCAGAACATATCATGTCTTTGGCCATTTTCGAACTAAGCGTTGCGTGTCACTCTTTGCTGGCACTTTGATACAATTGAAACTTCTCAGCGAACAACTAATCACACCGTTTCCACGTCTTTGTTGCCACGTAACTTCCCACAATGAACCCCCACTGCTCTATTGTGAGCACCATGGTCGCCACTGCGCTACTGCACTCACACTGACACAGCCCGCTCTGCGCTCTGAACCGGTACGGATCACGTGGCGAGCGTACACGTGGCGGTGTACAAGTTGTGCGCGCGGCACGGTGTGTGGTTTTACGCACACATTCACGCCTAATCGGATCCACTCGTCCGGGCCACCTTTATTTGCCCCGCCCTGTACTATGATAAGTTTTACTGAATTTTTAATTATGATGCTTTTTGTGACGTATTGTCCAGCACGGTGGTTTAACATGGTTTTATGTTGACAGTGTGTCTCCCCTGATACTTGGATATAATGTCACGAAGCACGCCTTGTAGTTGTTCTTTAATGTTGTGACGTGGTTCTGGTATCTTCATAGCTCAATTTTGTGTGGGTCGATATGTGTTGGATTCACGTCGTGTGCCCTGATGAACAAGGTAATGACAGATGATGTTTCCAACAACATCGGTATGATTTTGTGGTTAGTGCGTCTGCAGTCGTGGTCTTGCGGTAGTTCTCGCTTCCTGCACAGGGGGTACCGGGTTCGATTCCCGGCGGTGTTTAGGTATTTTCTCTGCCTCGTGATGACTGGGTGTAGCGTGTCCTTCATCACGTCAACTAAAAAGGACTTGCAATATGGCGGCCAAACTTCTCCGTATGGGGCCTCTCGGCCAACAATGCCATACGATCATTTCATTTTGGTGGTAAGTGTTGTATCCCATTTCAAACTGATGTATTTGGCAGCTAAGCGCATCTCCTGGGAATCGCACCTAATGTTGAAGCTAATCTGACGTCATCTACCTACAAATTTTAACTTATGAGGAAAGCATAAATGTTGTCTGGAATATTGCCTTTTACCTTTAACAAGTATGCGGGAGTTGTGTATTGAATGGAGGTTCATTTATAAATACGAGAAACTCTCTTTACTTTTTCCTTCCTATATTCGTTGAGTTGTGTAGCTGAACGTCGGGTACTCCTTTCATCCTGCACAGCAGAGATATCTCTTAGTACTGATACTTCGTTTTTAAGGAGATTTTATGGTCTGTAGGAAACGCTTATGTCACCCATTTTTGTAAATTCTGACTCTGCACTCACAAATCGCTATGCGATGTTCAGTCTTTGTATTTGCTCAGTTTTGGCTGTGTTTGAGCTAAGCACGATGCTCGTTAGCTCTGGAGAAAGGCTTCAGTTTTCCGTAGTGAAAAGCGAGCTGGCTGAATGGCCGCATAGATGTTTTGGCTTGACCACAGGAGGTCCGAGACAAGGGCTCTGGTGGAAAGAGGCCGACGCCGCGGGTGCTGTTTTTCGTAGAGGAATCGACAGTAAGTTCCTGGCCAACCATTTCGGTGAAAAATGCGGTTTCCTCCTTTGAAAGGAGTTGCCGACCGGAACCTACAGGATTGCTGAGTGTGAAGAATTCACTTTCATGTACGCAGATCGCAGGAGAGATCAACAAGGCACCTTTAGCCCATTATGGGAAAAATTGTTGCCTTCCCTGCAAAATCCGGCTATCCAACCATATGAATCTTCTCCAACATAGTGCTTCGGCGTAAAGGATTCGAACAATGTGCGCAACAAGGCTAGGAGTCAATACAAATCTTCTATGTATTGAAATGCATTTAATGAGTCAAGAACGGGAAATCAGTGCTAGTTTCTTTGTATTTTGGAAAAGAAAGTGAAAATTCTTGCCCGTCAGTGTGGCAATGGATGGACGTATTCCCCTCCATGTTGAATTTTTCAAGAGTTAGACATTTCGGTGGACACAGGATTCCGCTTCGGGACTTGCCGTGGGCAAGAGGTCTGGGTCTCTACTGATGTCGGCGGCACTTTTCTCCACTACCGTCTCTGTCGCTTTGCATTCGGGGCTGACTTATGCGTTGTGGTGCACCTTCGATGAGATCTAAATAAGTATCGCATTTGCAGAATTCGCTGTATGTTATCTGAGCATCTCACAGTTTGCAGGATTTGCAGTGAAACTTGGATTGCTTGATTAATTGTCTTATTTGATGAGTCTTTCACTCTATTACTTTGCATTTGTCAACTGTGCAAATTTTGAAAGCTTCTAGCGCTTCCCAAACAGTCATCCAGCTAAATTTGAGGTATCATCCAACGATTTAGCAGTACATTTAAATGCAATTCAGCTTCTAGTGAGTTACAGTTTACCTTTAATGTTCAAAGAACTGATGTTTGCACGATATCAAGTGATTAGTAGTCATTTTCATTAGCTCATGAAGAATCTTTATCACAATAAATCGATAGAGCCCAGTGCACTCTTGCTTTACTATTACACTGAAGCGTCAAAGAAACTGGTGTAGGAATGCCTATTCAAATACAAAGATATGTAAACAGGCAGAATACGGTGCTGCAGTCGTCAACGGCAGTAAAACAACTGATCTCTTAAATTGCTGGGGCTGGAAATAAGATCCTGTAAGAACGGGACCCACGACGGCTGAAGAGAATCGCTCAGCGTGAAAGAAGGGCAACCCTTCCGCAAATTGCTGCAGATTTTAAATTGCTGAAAAACGAGTTTCGTTTCAAATTGTATTAAGCGGATGCATGTGTACGGTTATGGAGATGACCCTGCATGTCAGCAGACTACTGTTGAAGCTGGTGGAGGCTCTGTAATGGTGTGGGGCGTGTGCAGTAGGAGTTATGTGGGACACCTGATTCGGCTGGACACGACTCTGACAGATGACACGTATGCAAGATTCCTGTCTCATCACCTGCATCCATTCATGTCCATTGCGCTTTCCGACTGACTTAGACAATTCCAGCAGGATAATGCGATATCCCACACGTCCATTATTGCTGCAGAGTGGCTCCAGGAACACACTTTTGAATTAAAACACTTTAGCTGGCCACCAAACTCCCCAAACATGAACATAGTTGAGCATATCTGGGATGTCTTACAAGTGCTACTAGGAAAAGATCTCCACCTGATCGTACTCTTATGAATTTAAGGACAGCCCTGCAGGATTCATAGCGTCAATTCCCTCCAGCACTACTTCAAACAGTAGTCTAGTCTATGCCACGTCGTGTTGCGGCACTTCTGCGTGCTCACGTGGTCCTACACGGTATTAGGCAGGTGTATCAGTTTCCTTAGGTTTTTAGTGTATAAACCTGATTGTCCTATAACTTATCGTATCTCTCCTTCAGCAAAAGAAAGCACCAATATGTCCGCACACAAAATTTTTTGGTGAGGGAGGCGGAATGGGGATTAAGGAAGGTGGTTCCCCACTTTTCCGTCAGAGTGTTTCAGAGAGGAAGTATGCGCCTTTTTTGTGCATCGACGGGAGCACTTTCCCACTGTTTGCCTTCTCTTCGCTGCTGCTCATGTAAATCGAATTGTATAAGTCAGTTTACAGTTTATTTATGTAGTGCGACATATTACTTACCTTGGAAAATCCAAGCAAGAAGTAAGAATTGTATAAAGGAAGATTAACGACACAGAAAAGGCGTTCTTTTCGTCCAAATGGCAATCACTGTTCTTTTCGTTCAAACACAAAGAACTGAGATCTACATTAAAGTGCGCTGTTTGATTTGCAAGTACAGAGCATTTCATACGATAAAATTAATTTTCTACTTCAGTTGAACCTACATTTACGACTCAGACTGGACATTACGCACATATTTAACGTGCATAAGTACGGTAAATTTTGATCCTCTGGTGTTCGGTAATGGATAATGGTGCAGAAACAAGCGTAAGATTCTCCTAGAGCATCATCCTAAGAATATACGGTAAAAAGTTCAATTTGTTACAAATAGAAACCATGGAAATGGCCACCCAAACACTTGGTACTTCTGTACTCTAAAATCATGACATACCTCTCCGAAAGTATAGCGATTAGATTTGGGCGTGAAGGGATGCTTGAGCGATGCAATACTTGCATTCGAGAAAACGGTGCATATTTCGAACAGCTTCTGTAAATATGATATATTGTTAATGTAGAAGTTGCTTATTATTGTCCTTGTTGTACCCAAGTAAAAGCTGTTCTTATTTTGTGTTTCTTTCCTTTCGGTCCTTCTTGTTTCCTTTACAGACATTATTTAGTGAAGAGAGCGTAGGTCATTTACTGGTAACGACGCAGTTTTGAAGCTTATACTCATTGACTTGTGATGGAGTACCGTATGTCTTTGTTGCACTGTACTTTCTAAATAAACTAGCAGAGACTGTGAGACCGATAAATAAATTAATAAATCTTAGCGCAATGAAAGAGATACTGCCTGCCAGACGCAATCCCACGTAGGCCCAGAGCCATACAGACGGGAATACTTGGCTTGGGCTGAAAGGAACAGGTGCGACAGACCGACAAGCTCAACCGCTGCAATTACGGAGAGGTACGTCGTGTGGTGACCCCACACGTTCAACGTTTGTCATCCATTTCCCAACACTTGCGACCACATGTATCTTACATCAAATTACTTGTCTCAGGGTCATCTACATAGCTTCGGAGGTTTTTAAGCATTAATAATGGTCACCCTGTATAGCGCAACCAGTCATAATAATCATGGATTGCTAATTTTATAACATTAAGTGAAGTGCGAAGCATTGCGAGTCACTGGTGATGGTAAACAGCTTGAGCATGAAACATGGTGAGACGCACCAAACTTTACTTTCATTGGTCCGCTAAATCCCCCGGTCTTAGCCGGATGGAAACATAACAGGAGAAATGCACGAGTCATATTCCCGCTCTCACGGAGTCTGCTCATCAATGAGTTCCTTCATCTGGATATGGCATACATGAAGGAACTTGTGGTGTCTCTGATGATGCTGCGTCGTATTAGCGTGATAGTTCTCGCGGGACTCACTGTTCCGGTAAAATCTGCGCCTGTATAAATACTAAGCAAACTACAATACGGCGCACGGTGTAGGGTACCTTGTGTTACTGCCGGCCGATGTGGCCGAGCGGTTCTAGGCGCTTCAGTCTGGAACCGTGCGACCGCTACGGTCGCAGGTTCGAATCCTGCCTTGGGCATGGACGTGTGTGATCTCCTTAGGGTATTTAGGTTTAAGTAGTTCTAAGTTCTAGGGGACTGATGACCTCAGGCGTTAAGTCCCATTGTGCCCAGAGACATTTGAACCATTTTGAACCTTGTGTTACTGGTAATCATTCCCTCCTCTGTTTCACTGGAAAATGCAGCGACAGATAAAGGACTGTCTATGTGTTTCCGGGTGAGCCATCATTTTTCGTATCTTGTCTTCACAGTTTGTGACAGCATGATTTCCCGCTGTCTGTCGCAAATATAACGCAGGTGGTTACATATTTCGATCGTTACGGGCTTTCAGTTTAGTTACTGTATGAATCGTCAACTTCGACGTTGCGTGTAACTGCTGAAAGGAACAGGTGCGACAGACCGACAAGCTCAACCGCTGCAATTACGGAGAGGTACGTCGTGTGGTGACCCCACACGTTCAACGTTTGTCATCCATTTCCCAACACTTGCGACCCCATGTATCTTACATCATTTGTATGAAGGACAACAAACTGAGAAATAAAAATCAGTTATTACCGATAGTCCTTCTTTCCAAGTGCTTGGATTCAGCCCTTGTAGAATGATCGTATTTTGCATAGCTGCTTACGTGACAAGGTACACACACAGTAATTTACCACCATACTGTTGAATTTGATTTTTTTTTTTTTAAGTGGCCCACACGAATTCCTCTGCTGAGCCAACCTCTTCATCTCGGAGTAGCACTTGAGCCCTACCTACTCTGTTATTTGATTGATGTATTTCAATCTCTTTCATCCTCTAGAGCTCTTGCCCTCTACAGCTCCATGGAAGTCATTTCCTGATGTCTTAAGAGATGTCCTATCATCCTGTCCCATCTCCTTGTCAGTGTTTTCTACATATTCCTTTCCTCTCCAATTGTGCACAGAACCTCCTTATTCCTTACCTTATCAGTGCACCTAATTTTCAACATTCGTCTGTAGCACCACATCTCACATGCTTCGATTCCTTTCTGTTCCGATTTTCCAACAGTTCATGTTTCGGTAGCATACAGCGCTGTGCTTCACATTCTCAGAAATCTCTTCCTCAAATTATGGCCTATGTTTGACACTAGGAGACTTCTCCTGGCCACAAATGCCCTTTTTGCCAGTGGTAGTCTGCTTTTGGCGTCCTCCTTGCTTCGTCCGTCATTGGTTATTTTGCTGCCTACGTAGTACAACTCCTTAACTTCGTCTTCTTAGTGACTGTCAATCCTGATGTTATGTTTGTCGCTATTCTCACTTCTGCTACTTCTCATTACTTTCGTCATTTTTGATTTACTCTCAATTCATATTCTATATTCATTAGACTGTTCATTCTATTCAGCAGATCATGTAATTCTTCTTCACTTTCGCTCAGGATGGCAATCTCATCGGCGAATTGCGTCATTGATATCTTTTCACATTGAATTTTAATATCCTTCTGAATCTTTCTTTTATTTCCATCACTGCTTCTTCGATGTACAGATTTAACAGCAGGAGCGAAATTCTACACCACTGTCTTACACCCCTTTTTATTCCGAGAATTTCGCTGTTGGTCGTCCACTTATTATTCCTTCTTGGTTCCTGTATATATTGTATACACCCGTCTATCCCGATAGCTTACTCCTATTTTTCACAGAATTTCGAATATCTTGCACCATTTTACACTGTCGAAAGCTTTCTCCAGGCCGACAGTCCTATGAACGTGTCTTGATTTTTCTTTAATCTTGCTTCCACTACCTTGAATATGAATCTTGAAAGGGGTCGAGGGACGTTATTATGTGCTGCTCCTATATATGACAAGTACTTTGGAGCATGCGTGTGTTCGTTGTAATTGCTATCACATTGCGGAAGCGGATAGCTTCTAATTAATCCCCGTAATTGATCCAGAACACGCAGGACCGTCCCGGGGATGAGTGTGGTAGGCGCGTGCTTGCAGTATCCACATCTGTGGCGGTGCCCTACACGCTGCGAACCAGCGCTAGGCACAGAGGCCGGCAGCCAGCGCTGGCAAATTACCACTTAACGCGGGCCTCAGCAGCAGCGGCAGCCGGGGCTGGCGATATGGGCTACAGCGTCCCGGGAGGCGGGGGCGTAGCGTTCGCGGCGGCGGCGGCGGCGGCGGCGGCGGCGGCGGCGGCGGCAATATCGCCTTTGTGGGGCGTCGGTGGCGGCCATTCAGGCCGTGGCGCAGCGGGCCCCGTTAATTGCGGGCGGCGCGGTTTTCCGTCACAGGCGGCCGCTATGAACCGACCGGGCCGGAAACTGAGCGCTCTCAGAAAAGCCTGCGAGCATCTGTGTAATGGAGTGGCACTTAGAAGGCGACCAACTTCCGTGTCTACAATTTGCTTTCGAAAGACAATTAAAACTTCATCAGCGAACAAAACTAACTAAATGAATGGAAACCAACATCTGATGGATCTGTTCTCACACAGGAACGGGGAACTGCTCTCCACCAAAGCAGTTTTCTTTTGTCGTCATCTCTCTATATTTTCTTCAAACGTTCCCTATCATGCTCTTCTCTTTACTGTTTGAGTCAGTCATGCAGCTGGCCTTTTGTAATGTAACGAACATTTTGCAACAGTCCTTTTTGTTGTGACGTAGTGTAATGCATTTTAGGAAATGGACCACTCTACATCTTCATCTACATACATCTTCCACATACACAGCAAGCCACCGTACGTTGCATGGCAAAGGGTGCCACGTACCACTATTACTCATTTCCTTTCCTGTTACACTTTCAAATTGAGACTGTGAATGACAACGGTTTAAAAGTCTCCTTACGTTCCCTTAATTTTGCTTATTTTTATGGCCCCGACGCGAAGTGTACGTTGGCGGCATTAAAATCGTTCTATAGTCAGCATCAGTTGCTGGTTCTTTGAATTTATGTAGTATGGCACGGGAGAAGAGTGTCATCTTCCCTCTTGGGATTCACACTGTAGTTCATGAAGAAACTCCATAATACACTACTGGCCATTAAAACTTCTACACCAAGAAGAAATGCAGATGATAAACGGGTATTCATTGCACAAATATATTATACTAGAACTGACATGTGATTACATTTTCACGGAATTTGGGTGCATAGATCCTGAGAAATCAGTACCCAGAACAACCACCTCTGGCCGTAATAACAGCCTTGATAAGCCTGGGCATTGAGTCAAACAGAGCTTGAGTCGACCAGAGCCTTGATGCCGTGTACAGGTACAGCAGCTTCAACATGATACCACAGTTCATCAAGAGTAGTGATTGGCGTATTGTGACGAGACAATTACTCGGCCACCATTAACCAGACGTTTTCAGTTGATGAGATCTAGAGATTGTGTTGGCCAGGGCAGCAGACTAACATTTTCTGTATCGAGAAATGCCCGTACAGGACCTGCAACATGCGCTCGTGAATTATTCTGCTGAATTGTAGGGTTTCGCATGGATCGTATGAAGGGTAGAGCCACGGGTCGTAACACATCTGAAATGTAACGTTCACTGTTCAAAGTGCCGTCAATGCAAAGAAGAGGGGACTGATGACTTGGAAGTTAAGTCCCATAGTGCTCAGAGCCATTTGAACCATTTTTGACCATCATGATGCTGAAAACAAAACCTGGAATCATCCGAAAAAATGACGTGCACCCAGGTTCGTTGTTGAGTACACCATCGCAGGCGCTTCCGTCTGTGATGCAGCGTTAAGGGTAACCGCAGCCATGGTCTCCGAGCTGATAGCCCATGCTGCTGCAAACGTCGTCGAACTGTTCGTGCAGATGGTTGTTGTCTTACAAACGTCCCCATTTGTTGACTCACGGATCGAGATGTGGCTGCACGATCCGTTACAGCCATTCGGATAACATGCCTGTCATCTCGACTGCTAGTGATACGAGGCCGTTGGGATCCAGCACGGCGTCCCGTATTACCCTCCTGAACCCACCGATTCCATATTCTGCTAACAGTCATTGGATCTCGAAAACGCGAGCAGCAATGTCGTGATACGATAAACTTCAATCGTGATACGCTACAATCCGATGTTTATCAAAGTCGAAAACGTGATGGTACGCATTTCTCCTCATTACACGAGTCATCACGACAACGTTTCACCAGGCAACGCCGGTCAACTGCTGTTTGTGTATGAGAAATCGGTTGGAAACTTTCCACATGTCAGCACGTTGTAGGTGTCGCCACCGGTGCCAACCTTGTGTGAATGCTCTGAAAAGCTAATCATTTGCACATCACTACATCTACTTCCTGTCGGTTAAATTTCTTGTCCGTAGCACGTCATCTTCGTGGTGTAGCAATTTTAATGGCCAGTAGTGTACATGCATGCTGATCGAACCTACCGGTAACAAATGTTCCAGTATGCATATACGTCGCCTCGATCTCATTCTTTAATCCATCATGGTGAGAATCAAACCCTATGGGTGAGCTACAGTTTCCCTTAAAACGAAGTCGAGCATTCGCCTTCCCTACTAACAGCGTGACGTGCGCATTCCATTTCTTACCGTTCTCCAAGGTTACTCTTAGGTATTTATTCGATGTGACTGTGTCGAACAGAACCCGACTAGTGGTGTATTCGAACGTCACAATATTGTTTTTCTCGTCATCCTCATATATTTTCCTATTTTTAGGGAATGCTGCCGTTCCTCATACCAACTAGAAATTTTGTCTAAGTCATCTTGAAAATTCCTACAGTCACTCAACGACCATACCATCCGACACACCTTAGCGTCATCAGCAAACAGCCGCGTATCTTTCTTTATTTTGTACATGGATGCACTGCAGCAACGGCTACATAGTAGCTGATCAATAAGACAGCCAAACAGTTGCAATAAATTTTGATATTAAATTAAATTTAGCCATCATTTCAATGGATTTAAAACCGTGTTCTTCAGAAGAACATGAAACAAACTTCACATTAGCAAACAGTGAGTAAGTAAAGCGATCTAACATCTCCACATGTCAGCAACGAACTGTAAAGCCATTTGTCAAAGTTAAGTGCTCTAAAATCAAGGGCTAGTCACATCAGTAAAATCAGTTACATAAAATGCCAGAACGTCTTAAAAGCTACGTGCCGACTACTTGTCCTTTTGAAGAACATGGCTTTAAATCCGTTGAAACCAAGGCTAAGGTTAACTGAGTACCATTTACTGCAACTGTTTGGCTGACTTACTGACCTACTACTGGTATATCTTTCTGAGGTGTACTTTCAGAAAGGAAATTTAAATAAATAGATGTAAAAATAATTATTTTTTGCCCAACGCAACACAGCACATACTTCGGCGTTCAAGCAAATAACAGAATAAAACATTCTAGCTGGCTCTCCTGCCACCAAATGAAAACCGAAACATGGAATTTTTAATATGTTCGGCAAATATTAATTTATACAAACAAACTGGTCACCACGCGGGAGCGGTAAAATCTGACCTCTGTCAGTACCACACTAGACCCAGAGTTTCCTCTTGCAGTAAATCGCTAGCCCACTATCTAGACATTCTCAGTCTTCAGCGAACAGCAGGCGTATTTTAAGTGCGTCACTATAGATAAATCATGCAAGGCACAGGAGAAGATATAACTTTGGTGCTAACTAAATAGTCTAAGATTAATATTATTCGAACTGCTTTTCTTGAGATACTATTTGGCAAGATGCTACAGCCAAAGTTCTTTACATACGTGCAATTTTTTTTTTTTTTTCAGGTAACAGGTCCCTGCTTGTTCACAGGAATCTAACGCCTTCGCCTTATATCATTTATCACAATATATCGCAATGTAAAATAATTTTTATAGTTCAAGTTCTTTACATTAAATATAAAATATCAGTCGAGCTTACTATAAAGTAGCAAAGCAAAGAATAAAGTTTCGCTTTCTGGCCCTGATGGTTCAGTCAGGACCGGCCGAGAGTCGTGTCACTGTTTGCTAACGGCGCCACTGCTTGCTGTATCGAGCGCCATGTGTCAGTATACCGCTCCTCCGTCCGTTGTCTACTTTCGCGACCTCGCCATTTCAATTGCCATCACGAGCCTGAGTGCACCCCGGTCTAGTTTTCCCCCCAAGGAAAAATCCCTTGCAGTACCAGGAACTGAAAAAAAAAAACGTTAAATGGCTCTGAGCACTGTGCGACTTAACTTCTGAGGTCATCAGTCGCCTAGAACTTAGAACTAATTAAACCTAACTAACTTAAGGACATCACACACATCCATGCCCGAGGCAGGATTCGAATCTGCGACCGTAGCGGTCGCTCGACTCCACACTGTAGCGCCCAGAACCGCACGGCCACTCCGGCAGGCATGAACTGAATCCATATTCTTTGCAAAGCAGCCAGACACGCTGCACGCTGACCACTGAGCTACAGGAGAGGAATGTTATGGCGTAAAGCGTAAAACGACTCAACTCAAAAGGCTAGAACAGGGCACTGGTTAGCTGCAGCGCAGCCTTCTGGACCACGTTACGTGCGTAATCATAGTCGCAGTTTTTTATGTAGGCGGGGTCTTCCACAATCTTCGTTAAATGATAAGAGCCTGGTTAGTGTTACTCATATAGTCAGGCAAGAAGTGTGAAAGGCTGTATCAGTAGCTGCAGCCTGTAACGAATGTGCCAAGAACGAGGTTTTCTTAGTTGAAAGAATGATGTATCATTCGACATCAATCGTTGACTTGTAATCGACCGTGAGGAGAGTTTTATGAATATGGATAGTGTATGAAATTGATATTAATGTTTCACAAGTGTTAAATACACTCATGAACATTTGAATGAGAGGTACACATCAGCAGCGTGTAAAATCTTATACGCCCTCATGATGACAACAGCATCCGCTGTTTCGAGTCACGAAGATTTGTCGGAGCTGGAACCTTCATGCCGCTCAACCACATTTAAGGACCACACAAGCGTCCTTAGGAGGGTGAAGTTCACTTTTTTAAGTTTTTATTGAACATCTCGAAAAACGCTGCGTCTAGCGAAAATATTTCTCAAAATAAGATAAGACTATGTCAAATTTGCTACAAACATCGTCCCATTCATATTTTCTCTGGGAATAATAGCTTCCACGTGGCAGGGGATGGAAAATTGCAGTGTTTTAATGTTGCAAAGACGATGTTTATTTTGTACCACATCTAAGAGCAGTAGAACCTTACTAAGGTTGAGTCGGGTTGTTTGGGGGAAGAGACCAAACTGCGAGGTCATCGGTCTCGTCGGATTAGGAAAGGGTTGGGAAGGAAGTCGGCCGTGCCCTATCAAAGGAACCATCCCGGCATTTGCCTGGAGCGATTTAGAGAAATCACGGAAAACCTAAATAAGGATGCCCGGACGCGGGGTTGAACCGTCGCCTTTACTAAGAGATAAATTGTGTTCTGGGGGTATAACAGCTTGGAAAGGCGTGCGTAGAGGTTACAATCATGAGAGGATGGTAGGTGGCACGGAGTGTGGTTATGCACTTCTTCATAGGCCTGCAGAATGAAGAGTGGGCAGACAACTCCCCATTTTCTCTTCCACACTACGTCACAAAAAAGCAACTTCAGGGTATTTCACAAAGTTATGCCGATACTTCCGCTGCTCATCTTGTGAATCGCTGTCGACGCAGTGTACAGGCAATCCCGTTTGGGGTGGAGGGGTTCATTTTCCACCAAGTGTTTCAACATTACTTTAAATACAAGTGTGAGGCTTGATAATACAATCGCATATAGACACACTCAGGGTAAATCTCTGCAAACTGCTCTACGTAACTACTGGGGAAATTGATTCTAGCCGTCCTGTACGGAAATTCTTCCGGAAATGACGACTTCTTCTACCCATGAGCACTGCTTGCTTTTACGTTGACAGGTAGACTATATCGTTTATTTAGTGGAACTATTTTCACTTTATTGGATGAGAATGTACCTGATGACTTTTTATTATTTATGCAGCAAAATAACAGATGATTGCAAAATGAATAAGTGATATATAACTAATGGTGGCAAAATAACTGATGATGGTTGAAACAGAGACGATATAAAATGCTGACTGACTACAGAAAGAAAAGCGTTTCGAAAAAGAGGAATTTGTTAACATCTAATGTCAATGTAAGTGGCAGGAAGTCTTTCCTGATTGTAATTATAAGTTAGATATTCATCCGAAATAATGGAACTCAGAACTCAATGAAACTACAACTTATGAAAACTGTACTTTTCGGATGGCGATTAACCAGCAATAGAAGTGCATTTGCTCATAGTTGTAATTTCCCCATTTGTGGCACTGAGAGTTAGTTTACAACAGGAATTTCCATCGCTTGTGCAGCTGCCGTGGAGCCGGCGGCGGCGCCGCTGGGGGCTGTCCCGGAGGCGGAGTCGTCGGCGGGCTCAGGGTCGGGGGCGGCGCCGCTGGAGCCGCTGGGCCCCGCGTGGCAGGCGCTGCACGCCGTGGCGCTCGTGTCGCTGGCGCTGGCCGGCTCGGCCGCCAACGTGCTCGTGCTCGCCGTCTTCTACCGCCGGCCCGCGCTGCGCTCGCCCTCCAACAGGTAGGCGGCGCCCGCCTGCCCCGCTGCGCTGCGCGTACACAACTCTGCTACAGGCCGACATCATTCACCGCCAAGAGCTGCTAACAAAATCTCTAAACCAGTTTCTGTCCCCGGACTATCGTCAGGTTCATAAAACTATTTGCAACACCACAGAAGGTGCTATAAAAGCAATGATGTCAGATAATAAGCCATGGATTTGTTTTCACATCCATATATATTATAAAATGGAACTTATGTATGTATTTCCATATTCACAACAAAAGCATCTGACCGATTTATGCCAAACTATGTACATATATTACTTACTGTCTGGAAAGAATTGCTGTGGGGGTAAGAAGGACCTATACTACTGGCCATTAAAATTGCTAGACCCAGAAGAAATTCAGATGATAAACAGGAATTCCTTGGGCAAATATTTTATACTAGAACTGACATGTGATTACATTTTCACACAATTTGGGTGCATAGATACTGAGAAATCAGTGCCCGGAACAACCACCTCTGGCATTAATAACGGCGTTGATACACCTGGGTATTGAGTCAAACAGAGCTTGGATGGCGTGTACAGGTACAGCTGCCCATGGAGCTTCAACACGATACCACAGTTCATCAAGGGTTGTGACTGGCGCATTGTGACGAGCAAGTTGCTCAGCCACCATTGGCCACACGTTTTCAATTGGTGAGATATCTAGAGAACGTGCTGGCCAGGGCAGCAGTCAAACATTTTCTGTATCCCGAAAGGCCCGTACAGGACCTGTAATATGCGGTCGTGCATTATCCTGCTGAAATGTTGGGTTTCGCTGGGATCGAATGAAGGGTAGATCCACGAGTCGTAACACATCTGAAATGCGACGTCCACTGTTCAAAGTGCCGTCAATACGAACAAAAGGTGACCGAGACGTGTAAGCAATGGCACCCCATACCATCAAGCCGGGTGATACGCCAGTATGGCGATGACGAATACACGCTTTCAATGTGCGTTCACCGCGATGTCGCCAAACACGGATGCGACAATCATGATGCTGTAAACAAAACCTGGATTCATCCGAAAAATGTCGTTTTGCCATTCGTGCCCCCAGGTTCGTCGTTGAGTACACCATCGCAGGCGCTCCTGGCTGTGATGCAGCGTCAAGGGGAACCGCAACCACGGTCTCCCAGCTGATAGTCCATGCTGCTGCAAACGTCGTCGAACTGTTCGTGCAGATGGTTGTTGTCTTGCAAACGTCCCCATCTGTTGACTCTGGGATCGAGACGTGGCTGCACGATCCGTTACAGTCATGCGGATAAGATGAACGTCATCTCGACTGCTAGTGATACGAGGCCGTTGGGATCCAGCACGGCGTTCCGTATTACCATCCTGAGCCCATCGATTCCATATTCTGCTAACAGTCATTGTATGTCGTACAACGTGAGCAGCAATGTCGCGATACGATAAACTTCAATCGCAATAGGCTACAATCCGACCTTTATTAAAGTCGGAAGCGTGATGGTACGCATTTCTCCTCCTTACACGAGGCATCACAACAACGTTTCACAAGGTCAACGCCGGTCAACTGTTGTTTGTGTATGAGAAATCGGTTGGAAACTTTCCTCATGCCAGCACGTTGTAGGTGTCGCCACCGCGTGAGCCTTATGTGAATGCTCTGAGAAACGAATCACTTGCATATATTCTTCCTGTCGGTTAACTTTCTCGTCTGTAGCACCTCTTCGTTGTGTAGCAATTTTAATGGCCAGTAGTGTATTTCCAAATTTCCCGACTAAAGCATCAGATCGATTTCGGTCAATTTTTGTGTATATATTACTTACTGTCTGGAAAGAACTGCTGAGGAGGGAAGAACGACCTACCTATCGAAGGGGCGGAGGTGGTGGTGAAAAAGCAGTGCGACCCGCGACGTGCGAATACATATCCTCTGTTCAATCAGTATTTGGGGCGAGAGCACTTACTGACTCGCAACAGACTTTAATTTCAAACGTTTAGGATATTTTTTCTCGCTAGAAAACCCCACGAAACAATGAATGGAAGAAAGCTTATCTCTTACATTTTCGCATTTCATGCACTAAAACTGCTCCATGAGGCATGGCGTTTTAATTTCTCACTTCTTTATTACTAACTGTATTTGCGACGTGTTTCGCAGACAGTATTCACTTGTACCACTGAATACACCAGCAAATCATATCATCGTACGACACAGAGTTTGCAGATGTGAAGCCATAAACAATGAGATGCGTGAAAAACTGCCGCATGGTGCAAAACAATTAAATTTAGTTCTTTGTTGCTACTAACTTCACTCGCAAACAATTCGAGACAGTATACACAAATGGCGCTGAATGCGCCTACGAAGTTATATCATTGCACGACACATAAGTAAAGAGATACGAATTCATAAACGCCGTGTATCGTGAAAATGAGACTGCTGGACGAAATTGGTGAGATGTACAGGTAAATACGTAAAAATGCGTGTGAAATATGTTAAACATATATGACATGTCCTACGCGGACAAAGGTAAGGGTACACAGCTCCTGCTAAAGCTTTGGATCGATTTCAGCCAAATATGGTACACACGTTATTTGGTACCTGGAAAGAAATACTGGTTGGGTGGGGGGGGGGGGGGGGGAAGAACCAGAAATAGCAACCAGAAACTGAAAAGGAGCAGTTGGACAGAAGAAAGAGAGAGGAGAAGATGGACAGACTGTAAAAAGGAGGAGAGATGAAAAAAGACGGGGGTGACAAAGAGATGGGCAGAGAAAGAGGTAGGAGGAGATGGACAGGCAGAGGGGCAGGAGTGAGTGGTAGAGAGAGAGAGAAAGGAGCGAATGGGCAAGTAGTGGGGTGGAGGAGATGGAACGAGAGTGGGGACAGATGGACAGAGAGTGGAGGAAGTGGAAAATGGACTAGCAGATTAGAATAAATAGACATGTGCAGGGTACTCAGCTAGCAGTAATATAAATTACGTCGCCTGTCACAAAATGTGCCACACTCTTCACTGATCCATGTTAGACATCTGAAGCTATTGACTTTTTACCGCCTTGTGTTTCGTTGTTAATGCTGTTATGAAGCTCATGAGAGTCTATGGAACGAAACTGGTTGTCCAATTAACAAATTTGATCAGAAGCTCGCCGCGCGGGATTGCCGAGCGGTCTCAGGCGCTGAAGTGATGGACTGTGCGGCTGTCCCGGCGGAGGTTCGAGTGCTCCTTCGGGCATGGGTGTATGTGTTTGTCCTTAGGATAATTTAGGTTAAGTAGTGTGTAAGCTTAGGGACTGATGTCCTTATCAGTTACGTCCCATAAGATTTCACACACATTTGAAATTTTTAAAATCAGAAGCTCTTTGCTATAAATCATATGTACGAGCTGTGGGCCACCGCCTTCTGAAAATCTCTTCGGATGGCTGTGCTGATTGAGTTTGTGTACCGCTAGCTGTAGATGTAGACCATATACGTCGTATAGTCCCACTTCACTCCTGTGGAAACACTCACTTGTGCGGGGAACCGAGGAAATCGGTTGAAAATATGACAGTCACACAGTAATTCGTATTATGAACCGTTGGCCAGGAATGTGATTTCACCGATTAAACATGTTACTACACACAATAATGGGTAGTACATGAACATTATTAACTAATTTATAAAAGTAGGAGCACAGCATTACAAACGTCAGAACGTGAGATATTTTGCTGGGTTTAACATGTTGCATACAAATTTTATTGTTTTGCGATCATCTCTTCCAAACTGTCTCCTAACTTCCATATAACCCATCAGAAACAGTAAAATCAAATACGAATAATTTTATCTCCACCGATAATGAAATGTGAAATAGTACCAGTGATTGCCAACACTCAATTACTTAGATTACGATTTCCTATGTTAAACTGTATGCAAATCTAAAGGAGAAGCCACTGTGAAATGAGGTTGGACTCGTTGTGGATGAGGGGACACACTGCCCTATTTTAAGAATCGCTCCACAAAACCGGAAACAGCAGGAAGGTTATAATGTCGGCCTGGGCTGTGTTGTGTGGACCAGAGACAGGAAAAAAGCCGCCCTGGAGCCGATAGTCTGAAGTCAAACTAAGCTGATTACATCTTCAGGATGTGGTGGATAACCGATTCTGTTTCTCACGAGCTGTGTGGCAATAGGAATAAGTTGGACACATTTCGGAGCACCAAGACTCACAAATTTTTTATCTGGTTAACAACCAGACGTGCGAACAGGGGAGGCCAGCATATTGTGACACAACATCTTATTGTTAGGCATCCACACGTTTTAGTATTCAGCCAATCAGAATTATATGGAGATGGTATCTGTTCTTTCAGATATGTCCGAAAGATCAGATACCATTAGTGATCTTGCATCTCTCTAAGAATGAAATCAAGATTATTAGCTGCTTATAGGCGTTGATAAATATCAACGGGGACAGTTGAAAATGTGTGCACCGACCGGGACTCGAACACGGGATCTCCTGCTAATATGGCAGACGCTCTATCCGACTGAGCCACCATGGACACAGAGGATAGTGTGACTGAAGGGACTTATATCTGGCACTCTCCCCGTGACATCCACATTCCCATCTTACTGTCCACACACTGCATTTTTAGTGCCCCTACCCACTACACTCATTATTCGCGGCAGTCAGTCTGCCAATTCCCGTCTGAGTTTGAGCAATGTGAGAGCATCCGCATTGAAGAAGATACCATCTTCATATATATAAAGCTTACCGGCCAATGAACTTCTTCAGTGCTGATGTATTCACATTGCTCAAACTCTGACGGGTATCGGTAGATTGACTGCCTCGAGTAATGAGTATAATTGTCAGGGGCACTGCATATGTAGTGTGTGGACAGTAAGATGTAAATATGGGTTCACGGGGAATGTGCCAGAGATACGTACTTGCAATACCTGTGAGCAGCTAATGGTCTGGATTTAATAGTAATTTCAGCCAGAATTATGGTTCGCCAAAAAATCAGAACACTGCTTTTCTTGTCGGAAACGTTTTGTAGGTAGTTACGTCACAGGTTGGTGTTCTCAGGCAGGTATCTTGATGGGCAGACCTCTTTTCATGCAAACTACATTTCTAGACAAAGTCCAGGTCTGTCTGCGACGAGAGGCTTTCATCCGGCTGAGTTGAGTTTGAATGCAGACTGTGAAACGAGCTGCAGGGAAAAGCGCTTTCAACTCTAGCAACAGGTTCATGAGCATATGATTACGTAGTATTTTTCTATGGTCATATACTAATATTTGGCAATCACGATCTCTGCGACTGCTTTTACAGACATTTCAGTCAAGTTTCACATCGCCTATCCAAGTTTTCCAAGGCACCAGTTTATTAATTTCAACGATTGCTCAGCTTATTTGTTGTGGTCTGCGTTAATTGAGTTCACTGTTTAATATAGTAATCAGATGAATTCCTTTATCATTGATTTGACGAGTTATGATTTACGTTGGACAGATATTATAGGGCCAAATTAACCTATTTAATTAAAAATTCCAGTTAAAGTACTCCACTCACACGATAGACTAGGTGTAAAACGCATTGTAAATTTACACTGTCCAAAAAATTATCACACCTGCAAGAGAAACAAAAGTCTGTGTTAAATTTTCCGGGCATAAACGATTTCCAACACCGTTACCAATTACCAACGCGGCATACCACTCCACCTTCTTCAGCCTACTAATCTGAAATGAGAAAAGGATGACACCAAGTTCCGACTAGACGTGATATTCACCACGTCTACTTTGGAAGTGAGAGAGAATTGTGGGTTGATGGCCGGTTGGCAGACACTTAAGAAGAGCAAACTAATCGTAGAGCGTCCGTCCTTAAGCCTGTCTACTTTGTTGCCTTTTTTTAATGTTCTTTATATTAAATTCTGTTTTTCTTGTGTCAATCTTGTGACTTGTCTCCATCTTAAGCTACTATTTCTCGCTTCTAAAAGTTAGTTCTTATTATTGGTGTTGTACCTAAGTCCATTTTTATGATTTTCTGAGGCAGTATTTGGCGCTCTTGGCACGTTACCATCTGGGACTAGGACCATTATTTGTCATAGTTGCTTTCGGAAGCATCCTATATCAATGTTTTGGTCATCTGGATAATCTTCTCTGAGAATCTACAGTGTTTTTGGTCTGCCAGTGGCTCTGTTGGCCGCTCGCGGCTGCCGCCCTGCAAAACACTGAAAACCCATGGTACAGAATTAAAGGGCGTTTTCACTTGTATTAACAGCTGGACGGAAGGATTCTATCGTTACAGTCGTCAGGTGCCACGTGGAAGTCGTATGAGCTTTCACCATATTGTAAGGTGTCAGGCAAATCCAACACCTTGCATGAAAACCCTGACATGAAAGCAAATCCGGCAGTATGTCACATAGCTCCGAATAAATCCTGACATTAAATTAACCAAAGGAATACGATCAAGGAGTGAGCAAATGAAATACCAGAGACTAACACAAGAACGCCTTAATGCATGTCATACCTTCCCACCGTGAAACAGACGCAGTTCCGAGAGGAGAAACGAGAACAGAAGCCGAGAGCAGAACCGTGTTAAGCTAGAAGACCCTACGATAAGGGACGGACACCCACAATTCCGGCCGACAGACCACCCCCCAGCCCATGTTAAAAGATAGAGCCCTCCAGAAGAACAGTATAGATCTTACGATAACACTAAAAGGGCCACACCAGCTGCAAGTTTTAGCGTGAGACTATACGCGTTTCTGTTACGTTGCAAACGTTAAAAATATTGCCCCACCACGAAAAGTATAACGTTTCTCATTGGATATATAGAATTTTTGTAGGCGGAGCTTAAGGTTAACATTGAGACCCTGAGTGGTCAGTTGAAAACACAGCCAGATACCTTTTTCCTAAACCAGCTTCGGTAAATTGTAGTAAAGAGAGGTTAGACGGGAGTTGCTTCCGAGAAGGCGAGGTGTGTGGAGCTGCGGCGTCCGCCGCCCCCTGACGCTGACTAACCAACGACAAGGTAATGAACGCACGCGATGCTGCATGAGTGCGCATAAGGCTTCACTCAGAACTGCAGAAGTCTCATCTGTTACACCCCCTTTTTGCGTAATACTAGTGTTCATTGTCAATTAAACTTCGTGGTATTCATATTTGCTATTAGAAGTTAAAATCTGAAACGCGATGATTTTTCTGTTATATAATTATTCAGAAGCAACATCAGCCACTATAATTTACGACAAGTTAAATAAGTAATTAAAGATAATTGAGGGTCACTGTAGACCATTTTCATAGTTTTCTCTTTTATGAAACTTAATTTAAACCTAGATTATAGATGTGATACGGCATAGGTCATCCTTCGATCCATTATATAACTTGGAAACCCATTCAAAGAAAATACGTTCGCATTTTTCTTGAACGCAGTTGGTTTTTATCATCCTGTATTAAAATATTCCCTTTTATCTCTAGTGCAATTTATAAACAATATTTTGTCAGTAAAATAAAATTTCCAATGGTAAACTTAATTGCTTCTTCGGCGTTATTTTGCCAGCTAACTAAAAATAGGAAAGCCTTGAACCCCTTCCACTAAATTTAGTTAGAACTAAGATTCTTTTACAGGGAGTGCAGTGGAGCCGACGCTGAAATCATTAAGTATTTGATTATATCATCGCTAGTCTCACTAAACTCTTCTGATCTCTACATGTCATGTGTCGTCTGGCGTCTCCTTACCAGCAGCAGGTCCCAGGTTCAAACTAGTCAATTCCCTAAAAAACACGCTCAGAGCGTCGTTGCGCGAAAGTGGTAGGGAGACACGACTTAGAACAAACAGACACCCCACAGAATGTTAGAATATAAATGAATCGAATTTTTTTAAAAAAAAAAAATGTTAGTTGACTGAGCATCTTCCAGCACCTAGATCCTCTATCACAAGACAGTTTACATGTTTACTACAAAACATACAGGATCGTCATCTAAGTGCCTACTAACGAAACTGCCTAGTTAACTAGTTCCGTGACCCACACCTCCAAGACTATGCAATGCTTACCGGTCTCCGTATTAACCTCTGCCACCAACGTCATTCTGATGCTGTACAGAGAGACACGGGGTCAGCATGCCTCTGTCTCAGGTATTGTCAGCTCTCTGAACAATGAAGCCGCTCCTTCTCTTACTTGTGGCGTCTCAAATGGCCGACGTCTGTACACACACCTCCTGTCCTCCTACAAAGGGAAATTCCCTGTTTACAGCAACAATCTACTCCGTTTCTTCCTCAGGGCAGCTTTTTATTTATATTTTTTAACATCATAAAAATTTATTTCTTCCCATTAACCAAGAATTGATGCTTGTGGTGGCTTGTGTGCTTCGACGATACCCACAAGGAATTAGTTGGAGGACTGAGCAAGGGATTTCACTTGAAGACTATATTATGGAAAGGGAAGAGGAAGTAGCTGAAGATGAAGATATAGCGAAAGGAATTTGACATAGCACTGAGAGACGTAAAACGAAACAATCGCTGGAGCAGATAACATCGCCACAGAGTTAGTAAGGTAACCGGGAGAGCCAGCCGTTACAAAACTACTCCACTTGGTGTGTAAGATATACGAGGCTGGCAATATACGCTCAGATGTCAAGAACAGTGTAATAATTCCAGATCCAAAGCTATCAGAATACTAGTTTCCAGAAATTAAGTTTGAGATCGATGACTTACCTTGGAACTGCTTTCAATATAAACACTTAACATGGCTAGAAACAAATGGATGGGAACCATTGTACAGGAGAGTACTGGAAGATAAAAATAATGAAACTGTCACGGAATACAGGAAAAGGTACAGTATCGAAGAATAAAGGTCACTACATAGGACAGGGAAAGTTTGATCTGATATTAACATATAGTAACCCAAGGCTACGCTACACGCTAACGGTTAGTGCTAATGTTCAAATTGTCAAAGATTGGCCGTTGGGGACAGCACTATTATTTTCACTAACGTAAAAATAATAAAAAAAAGTACCCTGTCAACCATCTACTACAGATTTAGAGCAGAGACCCAACATGGTAAAAAAGTGGTAGTGAGAGCCTCATCGATCGTTCTTGTGGATTTCCTTTCCTCGAAAAATTTCGTAGGAAACATGTTCATACGATTCTTTATTTTAGGACCAGAAAATGTATTCTAATAGAAATGTATCGCAGCTCACGTGAAATATTATCGTTCATCAAGATGAAAATAAAATTTTATGTATAAGAAGCTATTTTTGATAATGGATAACCGACATTGTAAGTTTTCTGGCCAAACTAATGTCGTGTGATAAATAATAGTTAATTAGTAAATACCATCGATAGTCTAAAAGTAGTGCCTTTATTGAGCACAAGTATACATGTCCGAAAGCTACTTTTTGTTGAAGGCCAAATGTTGTTATTGAGGGAACTTCAGTGCTACAACAATTCTATATAGACATATATGTGAATAATGTACTGCTTTCCCGTGTATGGCACCTTAATATAGTTTTTACGTTTCTCCCCGATTTGTTAATATACAGTGTGTAGGTAGGGAGTTTTGTTTCATTGAATACAGAAATGTCGTTCAGTATTTTACTGCAGTCATCCGTTTGTGCTGGTAAGCTGCTTGATTATTTTATTCGTAGCTGTTATTTTTCAGCAACTATTGCGTATATTTCAGAGCAAAATTCGCACGTCAGTAGCACAGATATATATTTTATTTCGCTTTAACGGTTTCAACAAATTACTTTGTCATCTTCAGCAGCCTGCAAAATAGGAGCTAGTATAAATTATAAATTTTATTTTATTTTTATAAATTTTATTTTTATAAATTATAAATTTTATGTAAAGTATAAGAATCTTACTTAGTACTGGTTTATCGGGTGTCAAATTACTGTAAATTATCTATGTGTCAATCTGTGTTTACAGTAATCACATACAAGATGTACAGTTACGGATACGTCATGGCATTATGCTTCTGTGAAGATGATACTGACATCTGCTAAACCAATAACAAGTAAGTTCCTATAATACAGGTCTTTTACTTTACATAAATGTGTGACCAAGGTCTAGTAATTTATAATACCGCTAATTTTGTAGGTTTCGGAAGTTGACAAATTAATTTCTTGAAACCGTTCAAGCGAAATAAAAATATCTGTGCAAATGATGATGGAATTTTTTTCGAAATAGCGTACATTACATATCACTGTTAACAAGGGGAAGTGTAGTAAAATTTTGTATCATAGTCTTTCATAATGTTAGCATCACACAAGACTGCTCTTCCCTACTGTCCCATCCCCCACTCCTCTACTAAAATACCTGCTACGTTTAAACGGCATATTACCGTTGCTCCAGTACTGCGGCAGACATTTCTAGCGGACAGACGGGCATCAAGTGGTGCTCTAACTCACCGCAGGCATGATCGATTGGGCTGACGTCACGACTCTGCTCCGCCGATTGGAATTCATTCTCTCTCATATTTAACGCTGCTACTTTATGACCTTAACTTTGATCAACATAGGAGTTTTCACTCTCAGACTGAAAATGGACAGTACTACCCATTGGCAGTGGAGAGCTTTCGCCGACTGCATTCTATAGTAGACCATTCGGTTTTACAGTTCATTGAGCGAGTCACAGAAAATAGACCTCCTCAGATAAATTTCATTTATGTATATTACATTCATCGGGTGTTCTCCAGCTTCTAATGTAACCACCCGTTCTGACATTCCGATAATTTCAAATATAATGTAATGCGTACATTCAATTATTGTAACTGACGCTGCAACAAACATGTTCGGCCTACAGTGAACCATTAACATTATATTTCGTGCTTTTTCTCTAATAGGAAAAATAGTTGCACGAAATTGTAGCTTAGTAGGCTTTTATGTGGGCTAGACATGAGTTTAGGCAACGGAAAATACCAATATTATGGCTGTTGATTAGCAGGTCGGTAGTTGTGTTCGTCCCGCCACCGCTTTATCTGGACTATGGAAGGCACGCCGGACTCTTCTGATTGGTGACTACTCATCCCCCTCGATATTACCACCAACACAATTTGTCCAATAGATCATTTAAAAAAGTAACCTAGTTCCATCACAGCACTCCTTGAAATCTATGCCACTGAAAATAACTGCAGAATTTATGGCTTCATTTAGTACGTTCAATTAAACACATCCGTATAAAGTTGCGTATTCTTACGCTAATTGAGTGATTATATTGCAACGTATATGTGCACATGAAACTATTTACTTGTGAATTAGTTACACGTAACTTTACATAAAACTTAAATCGCAATGTTTCCTGGCACGCGCACACCCATGAAGTGCCACAGTGTAGAAATCGGAGCATCTGCGACATATTCTTCAGTTTGAGTTCAGTAGAGGCGTGACAGCAGTGAAGGCCACCAATAATATTTGCGCCATGTATGGGGAAAATGCTAGTGGACAAATTTTAAGGATCGTTTTGACATTAGTGACTCTCCACATTCAAGAGGATCTTCCAGGTCATTTAAACGCATCAATTCACAACTATTCACGTCATTTTTCTTGAGAACTAGAAAAAGTGATGAACTGTGATCATTCCATCACCATGCTACACTATCATGCGACGGTAAGGTTCAAAAATCGAGTGTATGGTAACGCATGCTCTAAGGCAAAGTCACAAAAATCAGCAGGTGCCAATATGTACATATCTGCTTGTTAATCATCAGGTTACTTGAGAACAGCATCAACCATTCATATCATTTGTCGTTACTATTGAAGTAAAATGGTGTCCTTATGATAACACATGGAAAAGAAAGGAATGGCTGGGCCTACACAAAGCAACAACTTCCCGTAAAAATTTGGTTTCCGAGGTGTAACCATCACTACCGACATTTATTGTCAACAACTGAGACGTCTCGCAGATGCTATCCAAGAACAACAACCAGGAGGAATGCGTTATGTTAATCCTCAATAACGTCCGCCCGCATTCTGCTAGACTGACAAAAAGCACTGTACAGTAGTTGAGTTGGGAAGTCATTCCGGGCCAGTCCTGTTCACCTGATCTTGCACCCTCGGATTTTCACCTTCACCGTTCTCTATCGAACCTTCTTCAAGGAACTTCTTTCCCCGGATAAAAATGGACCCTGAACATGGCTCAACGAATTCTTCGCCTCAAAATCATATGATAGCAACAGTCATGGAGTCTAAAAGTTACCTCAGCGTTGGCAGATTGTTGTAAATAGTGGAGAAAAATGTGTCACTGATGACTTACATTTCTGTTATGTGTATCTGATGTTTTTATTAAACTTATCGAAAAATCTTATGAACTCACACAGCAACCCAATACGTCCACATTACTGCATGAGATTGATGTCACAGTGACGTAGAAAATACTTGTAGATTGGATAAAATCACAAATTGCAATTGTTTTCGGTATCGAATGTGGCGTAACATTTTATAAGCTTGATTGGGCATACCTTCTGTCTCATAGGTGAAAATCAGTTGTGACTGAACGAATACATTGTCCACTATGTCGAAATGAAAATAACATTATCCAAGATCCCTGATTCCACAGTTAGAGTCGAAAACCGTATCGCCACTTCGAGCTTATTCACAGCAAGTGTTACGAAACAAGTTCTACCAGAGGGAAAACCGTTAGTAGGTATAAGTATAATGGATGTGGGAGGGAGTGAAGGGAGCCCCTATCTGCCTGGTCGCCATCCGGTTTCAAAATAACGTGAAACAACTTCAGCATTTTCTAGTCAATTTAATCTCTTACAATGCTTATGTGGGTACCCAGTGTCTGCGTTAATGTACTGTAAAGTCCGTCGACGAGAACATATCCGTCCGTATACGAGATAAAAATAGCTCATATATTTTTCCCTCCTTATAAAATCAGAGCAAAATAGTAACTTACGCACAACTTGGAACGGGCTCTATGACCTGTCAAACCCATATCTTTCATGAATTGTTCTATCACACGCAACACAAGCGCAGTTTGTAAATACTAGTATGTGCTCGTCCTAACTACCCTTTCATACAAAACCAGTGATTCACAGACCAAATAATAATAATAATCCTCTATGCACTGTTAACACTACAGCAGAGCTGGTGGTAATACAGTAAGTAGAGATCGTAAACGTTCGGACGTATCTAGATTGAGTGCAAAAATCTAGGACTATTTTTCTGTTTTATCTTCACCTTTCGTTACTTCTGTCTCTCGCAGATGAAATACCGCAATAAATTTGATAAGTGAGGTAATAGTTCCAAAAAAACCTGCATGCAGAGCATGGTTACTTCTTCTGTAGCGAGTGTTCATGAATTTATTCTTTATTGTCTTCCCTAAATTTTTTAAAGGCATCGTTGAGACCTGCGTTTGTTAAAACCGACACTATCGTAAATTATCGTAAATTGTCCGATATTTGTAAATCTTGCCGTATACTAAAGCTCAAAATATAAGTAATCTGTCAGTTTTTATATAATTAGCAGTTTTATGGCTTTATGCTAGTGTAGCTCTATGTACACACTGTTCTATCTCATAACAGCCAAAGGCCAAAAATTCAGTAGTAAGCTTTATAAACAAATAATTTCAACGGTCGTGGGTATTTTAAATATATACCTTTCCTCGCGCCAGCCATTGGCGACGACGTTTAGTGATTTCTCTCTTTATTCCTCTCACATATGTATCTGTGATACAAAATGTTGACTACACACTGCCAAAAAAAGAAAAATGAAGAGTGTATTAGTTGCTGGCACATCTCAAATACGCGCAGTCTCTTGAATTACGAACCACAAGAATAAAGAAATTCACTATGTAATCGAAACAGGGAGGTTCTCAGTGATATCAATGTGTCCTAGTACGAGCTAAAATGTTACTCGTGAATATTGAAACTATCAACAAATCAGTTAAGAATCACGACTCGAGTAATAGTGTGGAAAAATATGAAAGGGATAAATTTGTTTCAACATACGAGTATAAAAGTTTTCGTTTTGAGAAATATACTCAGAAATGAGAATGTCCCAGCGGAAACGTTCTCGTATCAATTTGACGTCACAAACATTGAAACACTTTTGACAGCATTCTAGCAGAAAAATTGCTATGGAGATTGTAAAAGTTGGGCAGAGATAATTGCAGATACATCCTGAAATTGGTACATTAGGCGGGCTCGGGTGGCCAACGGTATAGCATTGTGCTCTGGCCTGGAACACACCGTTCAACACCTAAGAAAACTTTAATTTTTTATTTTCTTTTCCTGGTCTGATGCCCAGTCAACACATTCCGTCTTATAGTGCCGGCGCTGATCATCAGATAATCCCAAGATGCCTGGTCCGTTTAACAATAGACCCCGTTCTTCGAAGTGTGCATATGATTACGGCGCAGCTTTTTGAGGACAATGAGGCTGAAAATTTACTGGTGACAGTGAACAAGAAGAATCGAAATCTACGCAACGACATAAGTCACAGCGAAAGTGATTTTGTGATGCTGAAGACGGTGAACGTTACATGCATCAGTCGCATTTAAATGTAGGGTTCATCTTCATAGTAATCTTTTTAAGTTTGTATACTCTATTCGATAACAGGGAGTCACATTTCCTCAGAATGCTCGGCCAACACTCTAATATATGTTGCTCTTTTTACTTTTACGGACGACCCTGTTCGCGAAATTGTGACTAGAACGAACGCATGGAGTATAGAAAATACAGAGGACTTCACAAATGAAACATTAAATGTAGCACTCGTGGCAAGATGTTTTATGAGATTGCATTGGCAGAAATTGCACTTGTCTCTGCTCACATTGGCGGGATGTGGTGACTATTTTACCTTAAGATGTGCTAGACAGGACGCCGCTCTTGAAGGATATTTTCGATCATCTCCGATTTTTCCAGATCTCCACTGAACCTTACCAGCCAAAATAATTACCAATTGGGAGAACAGGGAACACAAAATATTGGATGGGAACAGGTTAATTAATGGAAAATACAAGTAAGTGTGGAAAGCACTTGTGAGTATTAGTACATTTTTTTTTTATCACGGGAGTGAGAAAAGTATGTTTTCACACTAGTCTGAGGAACATTAGTAGTTGCACTCATCTATGATACTGGCAAGTACGACAAATTACTGCAGCTAGAAAATATGATAGCATCTGTTATACGGGAGAAACTCGAATTTCATTCAGCAAACAAATCAGGGAACAAATAGAAAAGACTTAAGAGCTTTTTAATCAGTTACATAGCAGCAAAGTAACTTCGTTATACCCGTAGAGTACAGATTAAGGGTAGCTTTGCGATGCGAAGTGGCTATTTCACGTGCGCTTCTCGTTTTTCTTTCAAAGTTAAAGCTGTCTTGCTGCCGTTGTCTGCAGAGATAACTTCGTACAAAGTTGTAGTCGTAAATTCTGGAGTTGGGTTTACTTCTGCGGCGTTATATGAACATACCTCATAGTCTCTCAGAACGATAGACGTGCCATTCCTCACCAAACAGGAGACTAATACTGTAACGCAACACTCCGTGAAGTTTACTAAATCAGTGCAATAGTTTTATCTCCTATATTTGACGAAATAAATATGTCAGATGTGTAAACCGAAGAAAAGAGTGGGAAACAAAATGAAAGTGACATAAAATTCAACATTCTCTCGCCTCATGGGTTCCTTGAGTGTATCAACTGCTGATGTTTCACACTGTTTTTATAATCTGCGTTGAATGAAAAGTTTTATGTAATTAGTGATAATGACAAAAATTAGATTTGAAGTTCTTAGTGTGCTACTTTTATTAAACTGCTCTTTATGTTTTTCTTATATTGGTCAATTAATGTATCTGAGGATTTTGTCTTGATTAAAACACAGTTTATTCATTTCACTTTTCCCGAACTTGATTTAGTTCCGTTACAGCATCGCCAATGGATTCGTTTTACGTAGCGTCAAAAATGGTGATTCATAATCTTGTTTACCTTATGTAGTGCATGTGATACTTCATTAAGTTTGTCATTTGTCATAACTCCTGCAAATAGCTAATTCGTTGATGCATACGTCTATTTAGACACGCGTTTTTGAACAGATTTTTACATTTTCTTGCGAAAGTGTACTTGTTAGTGGGTGTTTTTGCGTTATCACAACTATATCATTTTATAGACAGCTGCAACGTTTTCTTCGCACACAAATTTTGGCCGTCACATATGCTGCTGATAAATAGAGTAAATACCAATCTTCTGAAATATAAAAGGCAAAAGCTGATAATGTGTTTCGCAAAGGCAGAATCCCCTAATATATTTGTCATAATTGGTTCATTTACGCACAGCTACTAAGGAGGACGTTTCTTATCGCTGAAAAGCAGTACAGCAAATATTGATATCCTTAATAATATATTCCAGGTTGACAAGCGTAGGGAAATTTCTTTTACAGGCATAGTAAATTACCACCCGCAAGGGTAGCAACGCAGACAGACACCATGATACGTTAGGAGCAATGCGATTAGGGTCGTGTGAATCTTTAAGAATCCAGAGTGAAAGAAATCATCTTCACGTTTTATTGCTACCCAGTGACCAAATCCAAATTTAATAGCACTAAAATGTTTCTGTCTATGAATCCATAATTGTAAATAATAAATCCATTCGTCCTGTTGCTTTATTGTAACTAGAGAATACAAATTTGTAAGAGTGACTGACGATACGTAATTTCCATGGTAGCGAACTAAACGCCGACAAGTACAATTGCCAGTTGAATTTGACACCTCATACCAAAACGTAAATTGCCCACAAAAGACGCCTCAACGCTAGGTATTTATAACTGTAACAAATCTTGTGCGCATCGTTGAGGTATAAATGATGCCTCGTCACAAATTTTGGCTTTCTCTCTTCTCTAACCATTACTGTGTGGTTAAAAAAATGTTCAAATGTATGTGACTTCCCAAGGGACCAAACTGCTCAGGTCATCAGTCCCTAGACTTACACACTACTTAAGCTAACTTACAATAACTTATGCCAAGAACAACACATACACCCATGCTCGAGGGAGGACTCGAACCTCCGGCGGGAGGGCCACTACGCGCGGCCTGTCTGGTTAGATCCTAAAGGAAGACACTTGGTAATACAAAAACTGACAGGAGGTAGACCTAATTTCTTTTCTTCTAACGAACACTTTTTTTGAAAAGAAATTGGTTTATTTCGGTTAATATGAATGTGGGCACTTGGTTGTACTTTGTATCAACTTAAGTGAGGGACGTACACTTCTCTTCAGACCTTGATACATAATTTTTTTTTAGTTTCTAACATACCTTATGAAATACATTTTTGTGGCTGAAGAGGAAAACTGTGCAATATCTGACATTCCTAGGAAGTAATATACTAAGAAACATTATTATCTGTGTCACTGTGCACGCAGTTAATCACAGTACAGCAGTTACTTCGGATACAAGTCCACAGAAATAAAAATGATTCATTAAAGAGATTAATTTTCTCAATCCGATTTTACACGGAGAAACAGAAACTTCACTTGTTCAGTAAAGTCTGAATAAATGGATAATGAATCACCGACAGACTAAGTCAACAAGAAACTGCATTACTGACTAGGAATATGTCCAGCTAGGAAGTTTTTCACGGACAGGCTAGAAGTTTTGTGTCGATTGGTGGCCGAGTCCAAAGAGGCAGTGGTCAGTGGTGAGAGCGGTGCCTTCACACTTCACGCTTAACTCTGACCATAGTGGAGTTGAGAGTATCCAGACTGCTCTGGAACTGCTATTGGCTGGCTAGGTGCCAGTTTAAGTACTCAATGGGTGGAAAGTTATCTGTCTTCTGTTCAGGCAGACATGTCACCATCGTAGAGAAATGATCTAATGACTACGATTCCACTGGTGGTTCTACGGGTGGCGAAGAGGGCGCTGTGAGTTTGCACAATGCCTTCCGCAGGCGTGCTGGAAAGTGTTTTGACATTGGCCAGTGTGGATGACTGCCAGTATTGTTACACTACTGGCCATTAAAATTGCTACAACAAGAAGGAATGCAGATGATAAACGGGTATTCATTGGACAAGTATATTATACCAGAAGTGACATGTGATTACATTTTCACGCAATTTGTGTGCAAAGTTCCTGAGAAATCAGTACCCAGAATAACCACCTCCGGACGTAATAATGGCCTCGACACGCCTGGGCATTGAGCCAAACAGAGCTTGCATGGCGTATACAGGTACAGCTGCCCATGCAGCTTCAACACGACAACACAGTTCATCGAGAGTGGTGACTGGCATATTGTGACGAGCCAGTTGCTCGGCCACCATAGACCAGACGGTTTCAATTGGTGAGGGATCTGGACAATGTGCTGGCCAGGGCAGCAGTCGAACATTTTCTGTATCCAGAATGGCCCGTACAGGACCTGCAACGTGCGGTTTTGCATTATCCTGCTGAAATGTAGGGTTTCACAGCGATCGAATGTAGGGCAGAGCCACGGGTCGTAAGACATCTGAAATGTAACGTCCCCTGTCCAAAGTGGCGTCAATGCGAACAAGAGGTGACCGAGACGTGTAACCAATAGCACCCCATACGATCACGCCGGATGATACGCCTGTATGGCGATGACGAATACACGCTTCTAATGTGCGTTCAACGCGATGTCGCCAAAACCGGATGCGACCATCATGATGCTGTAAACAGAACCTGGATTCATCCGAAAAAATGACGTTTTGCCATTCGCGCACCCAGGTTTGTCGTTGAGTCAGGAGTCAAAGGTAACCGCAGCTATGGTCTCCCAGCTGATAGTCCGTGCTGCTGCAAACGCCGTCGAACTGTTCGTGCAGATGGTTGTTGTCTTGCAAACGTCCCCATCTGTTGAATCAGGGATCGAGACGTGGCAGCACGATCCGTTACAGCCATGTGGATAAGAAGACTGTTATCTCGACTGCTAGTGATATGAGGCCGTTGGTATCCAGCACGGAGTTCCGTATTATCCTCCATCGATTCCATATTCTGATAACAGTCATTGGATCTCGACAATGCGAGCAACAATGTCGTGATACGACAAACCGCAATCGCGATAGGCTGCAATCCGAGCTTTATCAAAGTCGAAAACGTGATGGTACGCGTTTCTCCTCCTTACAGCAGGCATCACAACAACGTTTCACCAGGCAACGCCGGTCATCTGCTGTTTGTGTATGAGGAATCGGTTGGAAACTTTCCTCATGTCAGCGCGTTGTAGGTGTCGCTATCGGCGCCAACCTTCTGTGAGTGCTCTGAAAAGCTAATCATTTGCATATCACAGCATCTTCTTCTTGTCGGTTAAATTTCGCGTCTGTAGAACGTTATCTTCGTGGTGTAGCAATTTTAATAGCCAGAAGTGTATTGACTGGTGGTTGATGCCTGCTGTTGCGAATTTCTGAGTGCCTTGTCTGTGTTTGGTATAGCTGAAGTTGTAGTATACTGCTTATAACACACACTGCCGGAGAAACGAGTTCACCCTTTTAGAGGTTTCCAGCTTATTCAAGATTTATTGTTGCAAAAGTGCAGATAAAGTATATCAAATTATTAGATTTACAGGTCAATAGAAGAAGTGGCTCTGAGGTACTAGAGTATCGACCCTCGCCGAAACACCCGCAGTAGAACGAGGTGTAGCGTCCACCGGCCTCCTGTCGATCGTACAGATGTCGAATACTGGCCTGGGATACGTTATGCTACGCCTGTTCACGTTGACGAGTGGCACGATTCATTCATCATCCCACATGTGCTCGGCTGTAAACAAGTCGGAAGACGTCATCAGTTGGTGGTAGCTGCTGCTGTAGCTGCTGCAGTCGCGAGAAGCGTATTTGCAACAGATCAGTCAGGAAAGCATAAGAATTTTAGAATTTTGGAACACGTATTATGTTCGAGTATAATGACTTTTCTGGAGACTAGAAATCTACTCTGTAGGAATCAGCATGGGTTTCGAAAAAGACGGTCATGTGAAACCCAGCTCTCGCTATTCGTACACGAGACTCAGAGGGTCATAGACACGGGTTCACAGGTAGATGCCGTGTTTCTTGACTTCCGCAAGGCGTTTGACACAGATCCCCACAGTCGTTTAATGAACAAAGTAAGAGCATACGGAGTATCAGACCAGTTGTGTGATTGGATTGAGGAGTTCCTATATAACAGAACGCAGCATGTCATTCTCTATGGAGAGAAGTCTTCCGTTGCTATTCACAATATACATAAATGACCTGGTGGATGACATCGGAAGTTCACTGAGGCTTTTTGCAGATGATGCTGTAGTGTATAGAGAGGCTGCAACAATGAAAAATTGTACTGAAATGCAGGAGGATCTGCAGTGAATTGACGCATGGTGCACGGAATGGCAATTGAATCTCAATGTAGACAAGTGCAATGTGCTGCGAATACATAGAAAGATAGGTCCCTTATCATTTAGCTACAAAATAGCAGGTCAGCAACTGGAAGCAGTTAATTCCATAAATTGTCTGGGTGTACGCATTAGGAGTGATTTAAAATGGAATGATCATATAAATGTGATCGTCGGTAAAGCAGACGCCAGACTGAGATTCATTGGAAGAATCCTAAGGAAATGCAATCCGAAAACAAAGGCAGTAGGTTACAGTACGCTTGTTCGCCCGCTGCTTGAATACTGCTCAACTGTGTGAGATACGTACCAGATAGGGTTGATAGAAGACATAGAGAAGATCCAACGGAGAGCAGTGCGCTTCGTTACGGGATCATTTAGTAATCGCGAAAGCGTTACGGAGATGATAGATAAACTCCAGTCGAAGACTCTGTAGGAGAGACGCTCAGTAGCTCGGTACGGGCTTTTGTTAAAGTTTCGAGAACATACCTTCACCGAAGAGTTAAGCGGTATATTGCTCCCTCCTACGTATATCTCGCGAAGAGACCATGAGGTTATAAAATCACAGAGATTCGAGCCCACACAGAAGCATACCGACAATCCTTCTTTCCACGAACAATACGAGACTGGAATGGAAGGGAGAATCGATAGAGGTACTCAGGGTACCCTCCGCCACAAACCGTCAGGTGGCCTGCGGAGTATGGATGTAGATGTAGATGTAGATGAGAAGTCACAAGTCCGAAGACCTGATGGCCAAGGAAGTTGCTGCATGTTTTGCAGAGCAAGCTGAGTTTCACGGGAAGTTTGTGGGTGAGCATTATCCTCTTGGAACAACACATCACATTGTTGCGCACCAAACGCTAGTTAGCGTCCCCTCCAGAAACGTCAAAGGCGATCGAGGGTTGTACCTTATCGCCCCACACCGTAAGGCCTGAAGGGAGGCCAGTGTGCATTGAACTAATGCACTTTACGAGTCAGTACTTCGTACGCCCAAACGACCATCACTTGCGTGCAGGTGTATCTTCTTTCTTTGCTAACGACCACGGCGCGCCATTCTACACTCCTGGAAATTGAAATAAGAACACCGTGAATTCATTGTCCCAGGAAGGGGAAACTTTATTGACACATTCCTGGCGTCAGATACATCACATGTTCACACTGACAGAACCACAGGCACATAGACACAGGCAACAGAGCATGCACAATGTCGGCACTAGTACAGTGTATATCCACCTTTCGCAGCAATGCAGGCTGCTATTCTCCCATGGAGACGATCGTAGAGATGCTGGATGTAGTCCTGTGGAACGGCTTGCCATGCCATTTACACCTGGCGCCTCAGTTGGACCAGCGTTCGTGCTGGACGTGCAGACCGCGTGAGACGACGCTTCATCCAGTCCCAAACATGCTCAATGGGGGACAGATCCGGAGATCTTGCTGGCCAGGGTAGTTGACTTACACCTTCTAGAGCACGTTGGGTGGCAACGGGATACATGCGGACGTGCATTGTCCTGTTGGAACAGCAAGTTCCCTTGCCGGTCTAGGAATGGTAGAACGATAGGTTCGATGACGGTTTGGATGTACCGTGCACTATTCAGTGTTCCCTCGACGATCACCAGAGGTGTACGGCCAGTGTAGGAGATCGCTCCCCACACCATGATGCCGGGTGTTGGCCCTGTGTGCCTCGGTCGTATGCAGTCCTGATTGTAGCGCTCACCTGCACGGCGCCAAACACGCATACGACCATCATTGGCACCAAGGCAGAAGCGACTCTCATCGCTGAAGACGACACGTCTTCATTCGTCCCTCCATTCACGCCTGTCGCGACACCACTGGAGGCGGGCTGCACGATGTTGGGGCGTGAGCGGAATACGGCCTAACGGTGTGCGGGACCGTAGCCCAGCTTCATGGAGACGCTTGCGAATGGTCCTCGCCGATACCCCAGGAGCAACAGTGTCCATAATTTGCTGGGAAGTGGCGGTGCGGTCCCCTACGGCACTGCGTAGGATCCTACGGTCTTGGCGTGCATCCGTGCGTCGCTGTGGTCCGGTCCCAGGTCGACGGGCACGTGCACCTTCCGCCGACCACTGGCGACAACATCGATGTACTGTGGAGACCTCACGCCCCACGTGTTGAGCAATTCGGCGGTACGTCCACCGGGCCTCCCGCATGCCCACTATACACCCTCGCTCAAAGTCCGTCAACTGCACATACGGTTCACGTCCACGCTGTCGCGGCATGCTACCAGTGTTAAAGACTGCGATGGAGCTCCGTATGCCACGGCAAACTGGCTGACACTGACGGCGGCGGTGCACAAATGCTGCGCAGCTAGCGCCATTCGACGGCCAACACCGCGCTTCCTGGTGAGTCCGCTGTGCCGTGCGTATGATCATTGCTTGTACAGCCTTCTCGCAGTGTCCGGAGCAAGTATGGTGGGTCTGACACACCGGTGTCAATGTGTTCTTTTTTCCATTTCCAGGAGTGTATATTCCAAGTGCTCCTCTGCACAAAAATGTAGTGACATGAATGGAAGAAAGACTAGACGAGTGCTTCTGCTAATACCCGTTCCGAAACAGCTCTTGTTGACATTTCTGGGCCTCTTATCTGTGCAGTCGGAACTATACGAACTGCCACTACTGCCCTTACAATATGATCGTGGCAGGCGTCTGTGCTGTTTGGACGTTCAGTACCTCGTCTGTAAGAATGTTTACGTCATCACGCATTCCAGCATCCTTGCACAACTGACGCAGTTCTCCGAAAGCACCATCCCGCCACATAAAGACCACAATTTTATCTCTTTCAAACCTCCTTAGTTCGCTGTAATACGCACCAGTGCGTCTCTGCGGCATGGTTGGCTCATTGCTTCACACATTACTCCATACTGAGCCTTCATTTTGACGGCATTTCCTATTAAAGGATAGTCCGCCCGTGGTAGCTGAGTGGTCAGCGCGACGGAATGTCATACCTAACGGCCTGGCTTCGATTCCCGGCTGGGTCGAAGATTTTCTCCGCTGAGGGACTGGGTGTTGTGTTATCCTTATCATCACCATTTCATCCTCATCGACACGCAAGTCGCCGATGTGGCGTCCACTCTAAAGGCCTGCACCAGGCGAACGGTCTACCCGACGGGTGGGCCTAGATACACGGCATTTCCTATTAAAGGATAGACGCAGATTTCGCTACGGTGGTGCTCAGGTAGCTATGTCACCATGCTATCTGCTGCCGGACGACGTGGAAACCATTATCAGTACAGCTACAGCCCAGGTGGCATATGTCGCCATCGGATCAAAATCGACGTCGTCTTTCCAGATGTAATAATTTTTGTTTCCTTCAGTCTATCTGATTCCAATTAAGCTCTGTACTCCACTTGTAGAATGTATACAATGACAATACGTTCAACTATATGAGCAAGGCTCCAATTTGTAAGACTGCCACACAGAAACACATGGCATGATCAATTATTTTTCATTGCTGAGAACACGAAAAATAAGTTTGCTCAGCCTTGATAATATCAGATTGTAGCACTTCGTTTCTAAAGTGGATGTCAAAAAGCATCTGCCATCCTCGCTTTATAAAGTTATTGCTTCAATATCGAAATTAATCAGCCGATTAAATGTGTTCAATGGAACTTGGCAGAACAGCCAGTCTCCACACTGAACTCTCCCCTGTTTCTACTATTGCTGCATGATTGCTGCATTAATAGAGTATTTATTTCAGTCAAATGGCGCAAGTCAAGGTGGAGACGCTACCTCTGTAGCCTTCGGCCGATAAAGACGGCACCAGTTTTGGCCCTTGGGTGGAGTGATAAGAGTTGCAACAGTCTGGTTCCGAGATCCCTGAAAGCAATATAGCTACATTGTTTTCAGCACTCCTTCATCAAGTTTTGCTAGCTGTGGGCGACCCTAGAAGTTGGGTTAGAGTACGGAGGAGCCGAGGAGTGGTTCTTTCAGGCTACCCTCGCTTGTGTTGGCATTAGGGTCGGATGGTGTGTGCCTGGCTCTACGGAATATTCGAAAGGCAACTCTCCACAGCTGTCAGGACACCTTCGTTCTCTCCCATTTTGTATCAGATTTTGGGAGATCTTGTCCGCGGTCCGTTTCCGCCGCTGCCGCGTCAACGTGTAATCTACTTCCATTAGGTAAGCTATCCCGTCGTTACTCCCCCTTGCGGAACACATCCAGTCGGTTTAAGCCCTCCTTAAAGTGAGTAGTGTTGTAGTTCAGTATGCTTCTTTGTATTTTTTCAATCAAGTTGAGAGAACCCTTTGTTCTCAGGAGGGTGCTAACGAATAAATACTGAACATGATCCTGATAGTCCAATGATGCACTCTTTGTTAAATTCCGTAATGAACTTTTGATATTTGTTACTTAGTTACAAATAATTTATCTTATTATTCTGTTCCTGATGTCGGTAGGTAGGATACTCTTTACTCCTTGCATCATACGGTCACTATCAAAATAATCACAGGACTCGAACCTCTGCTAAAAGCAGGAAAATAAATACACATTGCCTCTGCAAGGGATAAACCGTCATTTAATCATATTAGTTGTGTGTGAATTAATTCACTTGCACATCATCTTCACCGTTACCATCCACCAAACCCTCCTTTCCTCCTCCCACTTCTACTCTACTGCAAAATGAGGTACAACTTGAAGATGTATGGGCTTTTGTTTCGTAAGCAAACGTTAAGAATTGATGTGTCAGGGTATAATGACTTTTTTTAATACTATGAATATTTATATGTGTGCTTGGAGAGAGAGAGAGAGAGAGAGAGAGAGAGAGAGAGAGAGAGAGAGAGAGAGATTTGAGTGAGATTTTTACTTTAAGTCGAAACTGGTACCTGAATTTTTGGTTGCCGCCTCTTTCAATGATCAGCTTCTGCACCAGTTGGTGACGTATTACAATTTGGAGGAGGTTATTGTTCTTTAAGGTTTAAAATACGACTATGTTAGTTACTTGGCCGTATTGCGGATAGCTTTTTGCCCAAGTTTTCGTAGCTTTTCATACCTAAGGAACCACTGTTGAACAGCAATCTGTTTTTCGTGAGAAAACGAGATTGCTGAGCACACAAACTTCCTTCAAACTACACGTCCTGCTACATCAAAATTGGTCAGTAGGGTTCAGCACCAGACTATTGTACAAGAACATAATCCAATTACTGTAATTAAGAAATTATGAGAGGTTATTACTTACTGAATGAAAACTATAGAGAATGCATTTCTTTTCCTGTATTTTAGTGAACTTTCTACACTTACAATTCTGTCGACTGATAGATGGCGAGTCTGGAGCCGCGCGACCGCTACGGTCACAGGTTCTAATCCTGCCTCGGGCTTGGATGTGTGTGATGTCCTTAGGTTAGTTAGGTGCTCAGAGCCATTTGAACCATTTGATAGATGGAGATGACAACGAAGTTCACCTTCTTTCCAAAAACATGATATTTCTATTCTTCACTTCCAGAAAATTTGTATACATAAGTGTTTGGCAACTCTTACGCATACTTTACTCGGTTTTATCAATAGAATATCAATTTTCATTAAATGTAACAATACGTTCTGAGCGACGGCTTAGCAACACCTCCTCCTGCAAGAAGAGACAGATTAACAGTTCTCTTTTTTTAATAAACCAATTGTCTTTTTTTTAGAGTCCATACTCAGAGATACATAAGTACTGTCGTTGCAGGGATTGCGTGCTAGAGTTTGTTGCTGTCCAGCTGCACTTCACGTCAAGTATTTTTTGAATCAAATTTACATTTACGGTATTTACATACATTACTGTGCTTCTCAGAATAAAATCAGACACAAATTGGTTTAAAAAAAGGGGGCAGTGATTCTCATATAACATTACAAGTTTCACTTAAGACTACATCAATGGATAATTTCGTTTGGGAAAGGTGAACTGATGCCCTATTGCTGACAAGTTGTTCTTGCTGTGTACTTTAATTTCCCGACATTAAAACGGTAGGCCGTAGTAGAATTCTAACACAAACGCTAGCATTTCGCTACAAATATCTTACCAGCTGAGCTGTCCATAGTGCATCGCAGAGTCACACAAACCTTCATACTAAAAGCACTCTTTTCTATTTACGGAACACCGCAGCTCCATTGGATTGCAGCCCTTGCAATGATAGGAGGAAGGGCTTAAAGGGTAAAGACTCAACCACAACTGCAATGTTGTTTCCAGATCGTGTTTACCGCTCACGCTCAGTACGAAAGCAGAAAGTAGCAATAACTACTGACAGAGATTCTTGTCTTCAGTAATACAAAAGCTGTTTGACGATTGTGGCTGAGCTAGTGAGTTACCAACGCCTTCGTAATCACCACACCGATCTTTCGTAAATGAGGCAGAAAATTGCACCCAGACAGTACACGAAAAATGGAACGCTCAGCGTTCTTGAAAAACTGTCCGACACGAACGCGGGTTAGATAACTTCACTGAAAATTAAGTCAAAGAGCGTTTCCGGTCATCAATTTACTGTCTTCCTGAGAAATGTTAGTAACTTAAGCGTGGGACATTAGGATGGTAAGTTAATTCCCGTTACTCTTCTAGCAGAAGGTAGCAGAGTGAGAGGTAAATAAAGTGGTCTCATTCGTCACGGAACTTTGAGATAAAAGGGACTCACAACTCAAATTTCCGCTTCGTTCTTCATTCACCTGTTTACTACGAGGCTACTGATTCACATTGATTCGTTGTTACAAGAATAACCGACAGTTTGAGTCATGCGTTCACATTCCATTTACTCTTTTCTGGTCTCAATGAAAGATAATCAATAGCTCTGTTTCTCTTAGAGATGATGTGTATAACGTTTTAAGAAGTATCACATGTAACAAAGATGATCGTTACTTTCAATAGAGAGAAAAAAAGAAAAGGACACATTTTATCGAGGACAACTCACTCATTAGAATTTTCAGGACTATTTACGATTGATTTAGGTGCGAATATTCATCCTCTTAATCCAATATGTTCTACGAGTTCAACCTGGGCGGTAATATTCACGATGTCATGCTTTGTTTTTTAAAAAAGAAAAGAAGGAAAAAAAGAGTGGAAGGGGGTTTATTTTCCTTTCTATGAGGCATTTTGCATCTAAGGCTTGTTTATTCTCACATTTGAGGCTAGTTAGAGCTATTTAGATCTAGTTGCAGGGCTAAGAACTTGTTTCAAATTTAGTTTCTTATTCGATATCGTTTTCATGTACACTAATCCCGATCACCAGTTAGTTACAACACATACATATGTTTGCCGTTCTAGATTCTGAAATTAGGCTTTCTTTCTTAGTACAAATAGCTATTAGCATAGCTAAAAAATTCTGACATTATTTATTTTCTCATATCGTTCTCCGGTGTACCACCATCATCAAATATTAAACAATACCAATGCAATGGATATATTTTTTGACCAGATTTCAAATCCGTCCATTTTTAAACTTTCTTCCTTTTACCCGAAGTATGTTCTTGCTGCAAGCCATGGCATAATATTTTCCGTTAGCGCTCTATGTAAAAATTTCATACTAAGATCTTTCTTGATTTCCATTCATTTTGCGTCACATACGCGAGGGAACGTTGCGGCTCTTGTTGTGTTCCCTTATGTGAAACTGTCTCCTACTGCCGCCTCTGCTCAGTCATTCGCTATCATGCCTGTACTGTCTTGGTAAAATATTGAATTTAAAAGCCTCCAAGACCTCCTGTTTTCTTATAAAGTATACTGTGGTTTTCTGTATTTCATTCATACAGAATTTCATACGTTACAAGCTTTTGCTGAGCATTGTAATTAAATGAATACCATGTCCCTAAAGTCTTCGCTAATGGAAAGAGCAGGTGCTTTTACCTACATATTTACACGTTTCATTTACTACCGGCCTTTCCTGCTACATCGAATGTGTCCTCCAAGTATGAGTAAATTATGCGAAGGTCATAGGGACTTCCATTGTGTAGTACTCTCTTTCATTTTAAAAATTTTTGCCAGATTCAGAATATGGCAAATCTTCCTCCACAGTAAAATTAGTGGCTGTGTTTTGCTCACATTATGTCAAGTTCGCAACTAATCATTTATTTAAAAATGGTCATTGGTTTCTGTCTTTATGCTGCTTATCTTCAGATCTAAGGCACCATATGGTTGAAGTCGGCGGTGCACAGAAAAACTGCGCGATGTCACGGTCGTTTAATGCTCATTAAGTGATAATTTGGCGTAGGTAGTTGTTTTATCTCTCGCCCATGTCGTCTAAAATCGTATTATGTGCGTAAATTATAATTGCCTTCAACACTGGAAATATGCGCTCATGAGATGGCTCTATTTCTATCGTTTTTTCACAATTCTCAACCGTCTTACTTTGGTCCACCTTTCGTCTGTTTCCCATTCATTTTTCAACTATATTTTTAATACCACTTTGAAAGTCTTCCGATTCTTCGAATGGTGACTGTTTATGTGACAGCTCTCCTGCACGTGCAAATTATTAGTTTCTGCTCAATATTGTTTGGTATATCTGTACTATTAATGTATTTATAACAACACAGTAACCGGTCGGTTTTAACTGTATATCTAGAAGTTTATTTTCAGCATTGTAGGAGATACTGTCTGGGTCTTAAATTTCAGAGGAAGCAGACTTTTATTTTGCTGCTGTAGCAAACGTTAATTATGAATCGGAGATGAACTGTAGCAAGCTGCTCAAGTAACTCGAACTAAGTTCCACTAGATGTCCATCCAGTATGGTTTTCTTCCTCTTGTATTATTGGACTATGATCAGACTTTGCCCGACAAAGTTTAACTGCGGTGCATAAACTATTTTACTGCAGAGTTTTATGTATTATTTGCCATATCCGTGCTTCGAAATACGAAATGTTCGCTCCAGGCGATCGTTGACACAAAGAGCACTGTCGGTTCTTTAGTGCGGTCAGTCGCGGCAGTATTGTGAATAGTCAAACTTACCGGTGAACTCAGCTCAACCCAGTAACTTGCACAACCTGTTTTTCGGATGTGATTTTCCTGTTGTTAAGCAGCTTTACTTACCGGAAGATTATAACTTTACAAACAATAAAGACAGTGCATAACCGAGTCCAGACAAAATAAAATAAATCTGCATTTCTTAGGCCCTAAAGATAAAGGTTTTGCCTAGATCCGTATTATAATACGTACCGATGTACCACATATTTAACTCCACAGCCGTTTTCGGAATTCAATTCCCGCAAAACATCAGCGTTAGGGTTTTAATCGCATTAGCTTACTGTTGCTTTGAACGAGATACGTCTAAATTACAAGAATAGAAATAATTGTAGGTCAACAATAAACATACTCACAACTAGAGTGCCGGCCGCTGTGGCCGAGCGGTTCTAGAAGCTTCAGTCTGGAACCGCGCGAATCCTGCCTCGGGCATGGATGTGTGTGATGTCCTTAGGTTAGTTAGGTTTAAGTAGTTCTAAGTTCTAGGGGACAGATGACCTCAGCTGTTAAGTCCCATGCTGCTCAGAGCCACTTTTTGAAAACTGGTGTGAGGTGACTCAGCGTTTCAGAAAGTTTTAGAGAGGAGTACTCTTCAGATCCCTTGCAGATACGATGACCTAAGTTTCCCGCTGCACCCACAAAATCACTGGGTACGAACACCAAAGTAGTTTAAAACAACAAAAGAAAGGAACCGCTTATTTCTTCTCCACTCATGTGCAACTAACTGTCTATATTCGCTGTTGTGTCAACGAAACGATAAGGTCTGTCTTTGCTTCCTTAATTGCGAAAAATATTTGAATCAAATATTGTGTACCTCTTATGTAAAAAGCTTTCAGAATTGGGTGAGTTCACGTCGAACACTTCTGTACCAACCTACTATTCAATTTCACGATACATCTCACCTTTTCGTCATTGCAAACATATTTGGTATTTTCACTTGTGGTGACGTGTTTCGCAGTATTCGAGACTGCTATGGTGTATATTGATCACTGTTTCATCAGCAGTGCTCCAGTTCCACGAACTTTTCTTGACACTACATTTCTGCAAATGTTTATACAGTCTGTTAAGTTAAAAGATATTGACGATGTATCGTATAAATTTAACATATGTGATGTTACCGTCGTGTTTGTTGGAATTAGTCAGAATTCGCAAGAACTATTGAATGCTAGTTGGGACTGTTTGCACATGTCGTTAAAGGTAAGGCAGTGCACAGAACATCGCTTCCACATTGTGTTGGGCACCTAACATCAACCCCGTTGAGCGCATCTGTCCGTCTTTCAACCACTTCCATTCAATCTCCAAGTGTCGCGGCTGAGCTTGAGCGGGCATCCATGTGGATGGCTCCCCAACTCTTCTTTTAATTACTACTGTGTGTCTATGTGTCTGTGTCCCTGTTGCTACTGAAGGCAATAACTACAGCTGTATCTGGGAGGCTTCAAAATGTAAGGATACACCGCTGTAACTATTTCAACAAGACAACATCCATGTACAGATTTCCGAGGATTCTAATTTGTTCAACAGCAGATAATTTAAGTTTATATTCTGCAGTGGAGTTTGCGCTGATCTGGATTTCCTGGCAGATTAAAACTATATGTTGCATTCGAACTCGAGAACGGCACCTTGACTTTAACGACTGAACATTAGTTAGATTTACTTCATCCAGCGAAGCAGTGAAGGCTAGTCGAGAGGCTTGCCCGATCTCATGAGTCGGTATGAGCATTATCTGCGAAAGGCAGAGTTCCAAGCACTTAATTGTAAATAATGTACATTCATCTGGAAACTGATCCAGGAAAACCTTCATAACTGGGCACCAGTGAATGGAACACTGCTGCCGAAAGACTGCTATAAGCAGCCTATCAGAAAGATACAAAATTGTATCTCCTTCACGTGAAGAAGGCCTTATTTCTGCATGGCGTGCCTTAATTGCCATTTCCACTGAACAGAACAGGAATGTGAAGGCAACCAAACACGTCATTAAGGTTCCGATTGACTATATCTGATCACTAGAAGTGAGAATCGCCTTATTACCAATCACATCGTACCGCCTTAACCTCTGCGGTGGCCTTCGGAAAACATGTAACCGGCTCCCCACATCACTGAGTGTCATCCCTGTGACGTTCGTTGTGTTATTCAGTGGCTTGGTATTTAACTAATTTGTAAATGGAAATGATAATCTAATTTTATTACATTGAGTAATTACTAAATATTTTTTTCTCCCGGCTGAAGATTTGGTCAAGTTGCTAAAGAAATCCAAGTTAACGTTGTGTTAAAGCGTTGTCTGTAAGCCGTGTGTCACTAAATCACAGTTCATACAACAGATTCTATACAACTACTGATTATGACGGAAACAGTTATCTTCAGCAAAATGATCATTAAAACCACCGAATATCAGCCGCGCACAACACTGACGTATGTTACCTGAAACAATATTCTTCGCAATTTGTGCGCAATTAATTTCGGCTCCATACGTCAGCATGAAAAGTTTGTTATATGGATCGTGCTATGAACACTGTTTTTAATGAACCAATCTTATTCAAATTATTTTCATTAAAATGAGTTCGGGACCACCGGTGCACATTTATTTTTGCACAATTTTATTACCTTCGGCATTTATGTCTGCAGAGTTGCGTAATTTGAATTTGCCGCTGAGATAATTGTTAAGATGGCGGCAGACAATTGAGTAAATTTTCTTTTCAATAGGATAAGTATTTGAAATGTTTATTAAACTTTACTTTCATATTTTGCACTATTTAGACTAATTTTCATCAAGAAAACCTTTGATTTTTTTCCTAAGGAAAACACAGATAAAAACACGATATAAATCGCTATCATCAATGGCTGCGCTCCTTGCAGCAGGAAGAAATAATTATCACATATAAAGCTTATTGAGAGAGGAATTAAAGTTACAAACAATTATTCACTCATATTTATAATAACAATGAACTCTATTCTCAAGTAATAATTAACAAATAATTACAATTTCTTAACAGACCTCAGTTTGATATGCGTATTGCGTCCGCAACCTACAAAAGCCAACCAACAAAAGGTAAAAACAAAGGAAGACAAACGCAGATCATAAAAGGAATTTACAATTATCATTGTCCTTGTACGATACACATCGATATGTCTAATTACATCATAGAATATTATATAAATAATTAACGTTTATTTCACTGTATTTTCATATGTCGGATAGATAATGTTTATAACTGTTAGAGGCATAATTTCCTCTTGTCGCACTGTAGCTAAAATTTATGTCGTGGGTGCTATGTCAATGTAACTTCGTACACGATCACTGTAAAAGACATGGACATATCTGGTACTCGTTTGTCATCATCGTCAGCCGGCCCTCATCTTGGGCCTCCGTTTGGCTCACTAGTCGAATCGCGCAATATGTAGAATATGGGTTAACGGCCCGATGTTGGACTGCATCGGAAAGTGAGTGCAGGCCATACAATAAATTTCCAGCAACATCTGGTGTCATCGTGAGCTACTGGTTGGAGGCTAAGTGCAGTCGGACTATGGAATTACCAGCCCATGCGTAGGCATCACAAATGCTGCGTTTCCAGTGGTGCCATGATCAGGGGACAGACTGCGGATGAATGGCGTTGGATTGCATGCAGTCTCCGCTATCCCGGACAACCGTCGTCAGCGGGTATGATGGCTGCCAGGGGAGAGATAACATGCTATCAATATTTTGGAGAGGCACGGCGGTGTGTTCTTGGCGTCAGGTATCGGGAGCAACAGGGTGCGAAAAAAAAGGTCATAAGGCTCGAAGCACTATGTGACTTACCATCTGGGGTCATCAGTCCCCTAAACTTAAAACTACTTAAACCTAACTAACCTAAGGACATCACAGACATCCATGCCCAAGGCAGGATTCGGACCTGCGACCACAGCGATCACGCGGTTCCAGACGGAAGCGCCTAGAACCGGTCGGCCACATCGGCCGGCGGTGCGACTTCAGGTCACGGTGGGTCGTAACTGAGAGAACTATGACTGTATAATGTACGTGCCTGACATCCTGCGTCCTTATGGGTTACCTCTCATGCCACAGTATAATGGAGCCATGTTTCAACAGGAATATACTCGTTCACTCATGCCACATATCTCTATAAACTATCATGTTTCGGTAGCCCCGTGGCCAACAAGATCTCCATATCTGCTCCCGGTGGACCATATGCGGGACCAGCTAGAACATCAACACCGCACCAATGCTATTATCCAGCAAGATGTCAAGGGCCAGTTACAACAGCTGTGTGCGAGCCTGACTCTGGATGAGAGACAACGGCTTTGACACACCTCCCAATCCCAATGGAGCCATCGAATTCAACCAGGCCACAGAGGCTACAAAGTCTTACTGAGAAATTGTATCATACTGTCTACGTTGTTATTAAAATTCATTCGATATTGTAGTCACTGAAATACACCACTTATCCTCTCACGTGATGTTTCACTCCGTTTCCTCATCCCTTTCTGGATGCGTCACTTTCTTTCTCAGTCAATGTACATAATAATGGCTCTTAAACGCATTAAGTTTTTAATTATTTTATTTTGTATATTTCTTTTTTGCAGCAAGGTAAGTCAGCAAGTATTACAAAACTGACGTTAAAAACTTACTGCTTTGAGGCAATTCTTTTATAAAATTATCCTCGAATGACCTTTCTCAGTGCAGAATTACGAACCCATAACTTTTACTTAGATCATCTGCACTCTCATTTATGGCGAGTGTACTTACTACTTGGCTGTGGACCTTAACTAAATATGGAAATATGTTCTGGAAGCTGTGATGCACAGTTTCAATATATATAAGGAATAACGTGATGAAGTCACCCTAAGCTGCTGTAAGGCGTAGTTATTTATGGACAACCAGCCTTGGTCAAGTGACTATCTTCGAGTCACGGACACCAATACATCAGGTTAGAGGAAGGTTCGTTCGTGTCAGGTACGTAATTACAATCAGATGCACCATCTGCCAGTTATTTTATCAAACTTAAAATTGATGTATGTATTAGTAATACATAGAACAACTGGCAATTATTATGTACTTGACGCCAAGGAACCTGCTTCTAATTGGATGAAATGGTATCTGTGATTTGAAGGTGCTCACTTGACGTAAACTGGTTACTCGTAAACAAATACACGTTGCACGAGGTTTCCGTACTTCATTGACGCCTTTCTTTAAATATGAAAAGTGTAATTATTTTCGGGTTTTCACTAAATTTTCTAGAGACCAACAGCCGACCTTGCACTTTCGAAATATTTCAAATGGTAAAGATAATGTCGCACTGTGTTTTCCCTTAGCCACTACCTTAATGTCATAACGGTCTGCAGCGCCTTTGTAATAAAATACTAGTATGTTCTTCGAGAAAGCATTTAAATTCATACCAACGTTGAACAGAAGATATGGAATGTGTAAGCGTTTTGGCTTCCAACAGGCACTTTCATTTCTCAGGTATATTTACCCAAGTTCATTGCAAATAAAGCAAATATCCAGATTCATTTTATGTGTGGTTATTCACAACATTCTGAATACAGCAGAAGATAATGAAGATACCAGCAGCGACCTATGTCCGCAAGTGCATAGTACCAGTCCTGTCTGATTTCGAGTTCTAAGATTCATTGCACTAAACATTCACAGCGTGAAGTTGCATCGTAAAGTTTAAAGTTCGATCGATATTACCGAAACAAATGATTTCTTTTTGATCAGTATTTTCATTATTTTATAAGAATGCTTTACCTCTAATAAAATTGATTTTGCTAAATAATCAAAAAGAATGGCAGAAAAACGTCGACAGTATTTCTTTAAATGTACAACATCGCCTTCCACGAGAAACTATTCATTGTAAATTGTGAGATGTTCTGCAGCCGTAACTGAATTAGTCATATCAAAACATATTACTGAAACACTGAACAGCGGAGAACGCAATAAAACGACGACTTACATTTGAAAGCAGTAATTAGGAGAAAACGAAGAGAATTTTACAAGCTAGTGATACTTCGAATCTCCCTCTTTCAGTCAGTTTCGCCATCAGGAAGATATTATCCTTTCATCAGTCTGTTTCTATTAGTGATGTGAAGCTGCAGCCGTCATTTAGATTAGTAACAATGTTCGACACAGCAGTGTTAATATTTTTCAACATAATACATTCTACACAGTAAGGTTACATGAACCACCTACGTCTACATCGGGTACCTTGTTTTTCTTCCAAATACTAATACCTTAAGCTTGTCTGTTGCTCTGAATTTTTGTATGTCTACAACAGTTCTCATTTTCACAGCTATTTTGAATATGACATAATAGGGCTATGTAGTATCATTTGCAAACATTTTTACACTTTCTCTGCTTACTATTTTCTATAGTACAAGTTGGTATGTGGCAATACTATGTCTACAACAATCATAAATAGCATGTTGCCATTGTGCTCTCTTTTATCACTAAACGCTTCCACACATATGTCGCGCATTTCCCTTAAGTACATATTTCAAATTGGGATATGTTAGTTTACAAGCAGAAAATCCTTAGACCAAAATGTGAGGCTAATGGAGGTGGAAAGGGTTTGATAATTGGACATACAGTGGACAGAGTTACTACTGCAAGTGAAACAATCCTGTAACGCCATTCTTCGTAATTTTGTTACCTATAGAGATATTCAGTTGAACTACGTCTATCTCATTCAAGAACAGTCGGAAAGAAGCCCTTGGTAAGACGGTGGCTACTATGATTGGAAGGAAAATGTTTGAGGAAATGGTGCTAGTATACATCATTTCTGATAGTCGACGACTCCATTTAGGCTCCACAATGGGAATCTAATTTGTGTAACTATCTATCGAAGGATTTTCTTTTCCAAATTAAGCACTTGGATTCAGAAAACTGCAAAGAACCACATTAATTACAGCTAGGTATTCACGCGAAATTATATTATAGCAGAGGTTTATTCCGTGATGATGTTACACACTTTCAGGGGCGGTGGAGAAGGGTAAGGAACCCATGTGCGGAAACGACCGAGTCGAAAGTTAGAAACGAAAATCATTCTGATACTACTGACAATAGACCACTTCTACTGCAAGCCCTTTTCTTTCCTTATTTTTGGTGGAGGTACTATGGACCAAAACAAGAAAAAATTGTCTAGTAAATATCGGCTCTAAAAAGCCTATCTCAAGAACTAAGAAAACCTCTTCATCTTTCCTACTGTGAAACACTTCTACTACACCGGTGCCCATAACGCTTAAGATAAGCTGTTTAGAGGCAATGTTTACCAGACAAATTTTATCTGTTTTGGTCCATACTACATCATCCCAAAAGAAGGAAATCAAAGAGCTTGCAGTATAAGTGGTCTATTGTCAGAATTATCAGAATGATTTTCGCTTATACCTTTCGACTCGGAAATTTCCGCACCTGGATTCCTTACCTCAGACTGATACATTTACCCTTGTCTATCGTCCCTGAAAGCTTGTGACATCAGTACGGAATCACCCTCTATAAGTTGCCACACCAACAGGAAGGTTATGAAGTTGCTTTGAACTACTTATTGTAAACCATGGATAGTTGATGACCGCTAACAACATTAATATCTTTGTTTTCACTCCATAAGTAAAATAAATAACATATTCCCTTCAAAAATGAGTAAAAACCTTCATATTCGCGTTTTGTGAGTTTTAACTGAAGATTGACTTCACTGGGTTTTAGTTGGTTCAAATGGCTCTGAGCGCCCGCATCTCGAGGTCGTGCGGTAGCGTTCTCGCTTTCCACGCCCGGGTTCCCGAAAAAATGCTAAATTTGTTGTGGGACATCGTGGAATATTTCCACTTCAGCCCGCATATTTACATGAAGTTCCGATAGGTGGCGACACAATACTTACCCTTCAAAATGGCGTCTGTGATGGAGGTGCATAACAAGCAGAGACCTGTCACTGAGATTCTATTACTGCGAAACCAAAGCATCGCAGATATTCATAGGAGCTTTAAGAATGTCTATGGAGACATGGAAGTGAACAAAAGAGCTCTGAGGTTTTGGGCGAGGCGTGTGTCATCATGGCAGCGAGGTCGCGCGAACATGTCTGTGGGAATGTGAAAATACACTACTGGCCATTAAAATAGCTACACCATGAAGATGACGTGCTACAGAAGCGAAATTTAACGGACAGGCAGGAGATGCTGCGATATGAAAATGATTAGCTTTTCAGAGCATGCACACAAGGTTGGAGCCGGTGGCGACACCTACAACGCGCTGACATGAGGAAAGTTTCCAAGCGATTTCTCATACACAAACAGCAGTTGACCGGCGTTGCCTGGTCAAACGTGGTTGTGATGCCTCGTGTAAGGAGAAGAAATTCGTACCATGACGTTTCCGACTTTGATAAACGTTGGATTGAAGCCTATCGCGATTATCGTATAGCGACATTGCTGCTCATTTGGTCGAGATGCAATTACTGTTGGGCAGAATATGGAATCGGTGGGTTCAGGAGGGTAATACGGATCCCAACGGCCTCGTATCACTAGCAGTCGAGATGACAGGCATCTTATCCGCATGGCTGTAACGGATCGTGCAACCACGTCTCGATCCCTGAGTCAACAGATGGGGACGTTTGCAATACAACAACCATCTGCGAGAACACTACGGCGACGTTTGCAGCAGCATGGACTATCAGCTCGGAGACCATGGCTGCGGTTACCCTTGTCGCTGCATCACAGACAGGAGCGCGTATGATGGTATACTCAACGACGAACCTGAATGCACAAATGGCAAAACGTGATTTCTTCAGATGGCTCTAGGTTCTGTTTACAGCATCATGATGGTTGCATACGTGTTTGGCGACATCGCGATGAACGCACATTGGAAGCGTGTATTCGTCATCGCCATACTGGCGTATCACCCGGCGCGATGGTATGGGGTGCCATTGGTTACACGTCTCGGTCACCTCTTGTTCGCATTGACGTCACTCTGAACACTGGACGTTACATTTAAGATGTGTTACGACCCGTGTCTCTATCCTTCATTCGATCCCTGCGAAACCCTACATTTCTGCAATTTTAATGGCCAATAGTGTATAACGCTTGCCAGTCGGCCGCATATAGCTGTAACTACTGCAATGTTTGAACGGATGAACACTCTCATTCGCGGTGATAGACAGATCACAATCAAATACACCGCAGAAATGGATGTCTCTATTGGAGAAGAGCACACAAATTCATTGGACGGTTCTTCCTCATCCACCCTACAGCCCCGACCTAGCACCTTCCGACCTCGATCTGTTTGGCGCAATGAAAAATGCACTCCGTAAGAAGTAGTAGTTATATGATGGGGAGGTTACTGATGCAGCAAGGCGTTGTCTCCCGGTATGGTGCCTCAATGCGGAAATGATGTTGAGCGGAAATTATGTTGCAAAATAGGTTTTTGTAGACAAAAGTCTAGTGAATAAAATGGTGTGTTCGTATCCTGAATAAAACCATCCTGCTTAAAGAAAAACGGCGTTGCATTCCTTATTGAATGCATTTGCTGTTTTACTTAGGTGTGGTAATCCTTATGATGATTTAGTAATGCCGGTGACATGAGGCCGGTGCTGAGTTGCCCTCTGCGTGTGCGGCAGGTTTGTGCTGAGCCTCGTGGTGTCCAACCTGCTGGCCGGGCTGGTGGTGGCTCCTGCGCTGCTGGTGCAGCTGCTGCGGCCCGCGCACTGGCTGCGCCACGTGTGCGCCGGACTCACCACGCTCGCCGTCACCGCCTCCATCTTCAGCATCGTCGCCATCGCCGTCGACAGATACAGGTAGCTCCGCCTCCGTATTTATCTCCTAATGTTGTCTCGATTACTTTAATTCACAGTTATCTCAGTAGCCTACCTCTGTAGCACTTCCCCTTTTATTGTGATGTTCGATTTAGTGGTAGAGTGCAGTGCACTTATATAAACGAAAGACTATTAAATTACGTAATAGTCGTGTTTAAGATCAAAAATTAATAAACTGCAATTAATTACGATTCCAGTGATTCTCTCCGAATGGGTGCACATTCCGGTACCACCTAACACATTTTGCATACATGGTATGCATTAGTCACGCCCAAGTTCATTCCATTACGCAGGTCTTCATTTTAGGGATCCCTATTGTGGTGTCACCGCCAGACACCACACTTGCTAGTTGGTAGCCTTTAAATCGGCCGCGGTCCGTTAGTATACGTCGGACCCGCGTGTCGCCACTATCAGTGATTGCAGACCGAGCGCCGCCACAGGGCAGGTCTAGTCTACAGAGACTCCCTAGCACTCGCCCCAGTTGTACAGCCGACTTTGTTAGCGATGGTTCACTGCCTACGTAAGTTCTCATTTGCCGAGAAGATAGTTTAGCATAGCCTTCAGCTACGTCATTTGCTACGACCTAGCAAGGCACTCTTATCAGTTACTATTGATATTGTGAACTACGTACCGTCAAGAGCGACGTTCATCATTCATGGATTAAAGTTAAGTATTCCACCAACTGCGCCCGTTTTTCTAAATTCTAATTTCCTTGTCCCGTTCCAGACCTCACCCACCTGCCAGCGTGAGCTAAAAGGCGTGCCTTTCGGCCTCCTCTAGTAACACGGTGTTGTCTTTCCTGCCAACCACAAAACCTATCTCAGTCGGTAAAAACGACTTTGTAGTACGTCTGTTCATTCGTCTGTTAAGACCCCCTTTTCTCAAGAACTTCTGCAGACATCAAGTTGTAATGTATGCCAGGTACTAAGGTGTCGTCCCTTGGCGACGTAAATTTAAGTCAATAAAATCAAAGCATACAGCAACTTATGTCACGTATTTTGATATTCGCAAACGCACTCATCACGAGGCATAGGCGAATCATCTACGAACACGAAATAAAATGATCGTGTGGCACTGTTGGCCGGAAGGCCCCACCCGGGGAAGTTCGGCCGTCACACTGGGCAACTTGCGTGCCAGTGATGACAATGAAATGATGACGAGGACAGCACAGTACGCAGTCAACGAGCGGACAAAATCTCCAAGCCGCCCGAGAGTCGTACCCCCGCCCGCTGCATGGGAAGCAAGCACGTTACCACTCAGCTAAGTAGACGGACTACTTCGTACGCAATTAAGATTGTATGGAACAGTCAGGATCACGTTCTTCTCGCGTCTGCCTGGTTTTTATTTTATTCCGTATTATTAAGTTTCAGTGCAATACCTCCATGATTCCATATCTATAGACAGTAATTTCCTCTTTAGTCTTTCATTTATTTCCCATGGTTCTGCTCCATACGTTGCTATAATTTCTACAACTATTTCAAATATCCTAATCTTCATTTATGATCTGGTAAGTGCGCCCCATAAAACTCCATGTAATTGTTTACTTGCTAGTCTACCTTGGCTACAATGATTCCGAATTTCGCCTTTACTGGATCCATCTCTCTTAATCGGAGGATATCAAAACTGATCTACCCCCACCAACCGACGGTCCTTTAGCTGCGCAACACTTCAGTTGGTCCAGATGGCTGAGGAAATTTTATATTAATGTATTAATTGGCCCATTAAGTTTGTCGGCTTTTAATTGGCATATTAAGTTTGTCGGCTTGTCAATTAACTGTGCAGATCTTCCTCAATCTATACAGGAGTCTCGTAAATTAAAATTTCCATACGACCTCACAAGAAGTAGTCCACGTCAACCTACCTACCCTGTTGCATGCGAGGATAAGCAACTGTGAGACTTTGCTCTTTCCCTCAGCAGATGCGTAAGCTACACATTTGAATTGAAACCATAATAGAACTGAAATGGTAAGTTTCCGGACATGGCTTCCTACTCAGAATATTGTGCACTGACTCCCCTCTACAAATTCTAGAAGTTAGTATCGGGAATTTCCGAATATCTTGTATAAATCAATCGAAGAATATTACAGAGGTTCTCAATCTGTATTGTAATAGTACCTCAGCATCGAATGAAATGGGGGATCCTCCCTGCACATAGGTGCTTTAATCAAATGAAACTGTATAGCTGTAGAGACCTTTTTAAGTCCGTGCAGTTGTGCAAAGCTATTGCGCGAGGGTGGCATGGTCGTAAATGTATTTACCTATTGAGCTGGAGACCCCGGCTTGAATCCCAGCCTTGATATACATTTTTATTCTTAGTTTCAGTCTATCTATATATATCATAGACATTTGAGACGTGAGAAAGTCTGTGTAACCACATTGTTCCAAATTATTAAAGCACCTGTGCCTAGTTTTCACGCAACCATCAGCCATTTCGTTCGATGCCGAGATGCTGTTCCAAAACAGTTGGAGAGCGTTTGCATAGCTGTTCGAGTTTAGTGGAAATACCGTGTGGGATGAGACGTGAATGGGATTTGGAATGAGGAGGGACGTGTTCTAGGATAGTCCGTGAAGGTGTGTAAAAGCCACTGTGCCAGCCTACCTTTGTGGTTAGTGCATCTGCCTAGCGAGCAAGAGTCCCAGGCTCCAATGCTGTCCTTGGTACAAATTTTCATTCGTCTCTTCAGTATGCATGTCTAAATGACTAGTAGTGGTACAGAACACCCGCCACCAAGCCCCTTACGGTGCCTTGCGGAGTATGTATGTAGATTGGAAGGCACCACCTTACGACTTCCGTGATTGTCAGAACAAACAAGCGTCAAATATTCATCATGGGAAAAGAGTGCTTATACAAGTACTGGCATGTGATAGTTACGGATCTTCAGAGGGAAAGCAGTCGAAAAGTTCTCATAAAGTAAATCAAACGAAGAAGATATAGTGTTAACTGAATGTTAATCACGGAATTGAAGGGTTGGTGACGATTATTCGGAAGAAACAGAACCTCAAAGAGGAAAAGCGTGGCCGAAAGGTCGCCACACAGTGACTGATTGATAAATGTCAACCAACGCGCCTATTATCCCGTACAAAATTCGTACGAAGTGGCTGCGAATATTATATCATTTGCACGAGGCACTGCGGGGTGACGTCGAGAGCGAGGTTGAACGCTAGCATGGCGCAGTCTGTCTGCACGTGAATTGCCTTCTCCTCTGCGCCCCTTGACGACCAAGTCCATTGACTAAGGCTTCCAGCGAACAAGTGGTCACTGCTGATGAAGAAGCGCTTTTTCCCCAGTGGAGAAGTGCCTGATACTTTACTCTCTTACTCCTTCTTGGTGTGAGCCAGCTGACACTGGCATTTTGGCCCCTTTCAGAGCGCATAGCTCGAAACCTCCATGCACTTTTGTTCTGGTAGTTTCGGCGTCGTTTATTTAGGAAGATTCCGAACACTGTCCTATGTGAACTTCTCTCTCTAGCAGCTTGCCGGTGCCACCCTATGGCACATCGCCGTTCACAGAGATTCAGAGTTCCGACTTATCAAAAGGCTTCCCGTGAAAATGTTTCCGTGACTCTCTCTTCTAAGGGTTTAATCTCAAGGCATCAGCGGCCTGTCGGCAGCAGACAAAAGAGTCGTCTGTGGGGACACTCCGTGGTTACTGCAATAATATTGCTGATGTTATCGTACGTGGGACGTCATTTTCGTGAAATCCTAGTGTTCATGCCCGCCAAACTGCGAGAAGAGGATGAGTTCGCTGAACTCAGCATTCAGATGCAATCTCTCCCGATTGTGGCTAATTTTGTTATCTTTTGTGAACGCGTCAGCGGGCGGCCGCTCACTTCTCACTACCAGAATGAATACAATATGCCCCTTAAAATTAATCATTCACTCTCACGGATAATACTGATGTTTTGATGCATATCGGAATTTCTTAATTACTTAGACCTATCATCCGCCCCGATACCTGAGTTATCAGCGCGACGGTCAGTCAAGCAAAGGGGCCCGGATTCGATTCGCTGCTGTGTCGGAGATTTTCCCCGCTCAGGGACTGGGTGTTGTGTTGTCCTCATTATCAAATCAAATGGTTCAAATGGCTCTGAGCACTATGGGACTTAACCTCTGAGGTCATCAGTTCGCTAGAACTTAGAACTACTTAAACCTAACTAACCTACGGACATCACACACATCCATGCCAGAGGCAGGATTGGAACCTGGGACCGGAAAGGTCGCGCGGTTCCAGACTGTAGCGCCTAGAACCGCTCGGCCATTCCGGCCGGCTGTCCTCATTATCATTTCGTCGTCACCAGTGGAAGGCAACGGGAAACCACCACTGGAATGACTTCCATAGACAATTTTGGTAAACATTTTTGGAATAGTGATCAATAACGAATTATATTTTAACTAAAGTTCAGTCTTGATCACAACACTTAAATCTCAATAACATAGGTGACCGGTTTCGGTTATATTTATATAACCATCTTCAGAGCCATGGCTTCCTTGGAGGATGGTAGACGGAGTTGACTTCGTAGCAGCTGAAAAGAGCTCCGCCTACCATCCTCCAAGGAAGCCATGGGTCTGAAGATGGTTCTATAAATGAAACCGAAACCGGTCACCTATGTTACTGAGATTTAAGTGTTGTGATCAAAACTGAACTTTAGTTGTAATACTTCCCTAGATGCTCATGCAGTGGACCTCTCTGACGAGGCTTCTCCCTTGCAAGACCTGCCGTAAGGCAGAACACAAAGTTTTAGACCTATCATATCGATGGATTGATGTTGTTGTTGTGGTCGTCAGTCCTGAGACTAGCTTGATGCAGCTCGCCATGCTACTCTATCCTGTGCAAGCTTCTTCATCTCCCAGTACCTACTGCAACCTACACCCTTCTGAATCTGTTTAGTGTCTTCATTTATTGGTCTCCCTCTACGATTTTTACCCTCCACGCTGCCCTCCAATACTAAATTTGTGATCCCTTGATGCCTCAGAACATGTCCTACTAACCGATCCCTTCTTCTAGTCAAGTTGTGTCACAAACGTCTCTTCTTCCCAATCCTATTCAATACTTCCTTATTAGTTATATGATCTACCCATATGATCTTCAGCATTCTTCTGTTGCACCACGTATCGAAAGCTTCTATTCTCTTCTTGTCCAAACTATTTATCGTCCATTTTTCACTTCCGTACATGGCTACACTCCATAGAAATACTTTCAGAAACGACTTCCTGACACTTAACTCAGTACTCGACGTTAACAAATTCCGTTTTTTCAGAAACGCTTTCCTTGCCATTGCCAGTTTACATTTCATATCCTCTCTACTTCGACCATCATCACTTATTTTGCTTCCCAAATAGCACAACTTCTTTACTACTTTAAGTGTCTCATTTCCAAATCTAATTCCCTCAGCATCGCCCGACTTAATTCGACTACATTCCATTATCCTCGTTTTGCTTTTGTTGATGTTCATCTTGTATCCTCCTTTCAAGACACTATCCATTCCGTTCAACTGCTCTTTCAAGTCCTTTGCTGTCTCTGACACAATTACAATGTCATTGGTGAACCTTTCTTTTGTGTGTGCTGAATAAAAAGGAGAATGAAATACGCGGCTGGTGGCTACAGCCTGACGCGTTTAAGATGTAAAACATGTTAGAGTGAACTTTGTGCGTAACGTGAGAGGTGCAGACGTCCAGTCGGCTGACAGCCCCGTGCGTGCCGTGTTGTTGCGCAGCGCGGTGCTGAGCCCGCTGCACTACGCGATGACCATCACGCGGCGGCGCGCGCGTGGCATGATCGTGGCGGCGTGGGCGGGCGCGGCGCTGCTGGCGGCGCCGCCGGTGCTGGGCCCGCGGCCCGTGGGGCCGGGCGCGCCGCCGCTCGCCTGCGGGCCCTCGGCGCGCTCGCACGCCTTCCGGCTGGCCTACGCGCTCGCGCTCTTCACCGCCGGCTTCGCGCTGCCGCTGTGCGCCCTCTGCTGGATCTACGCGCGCATGTACAAGGCCGCGCACCGCAACAGCGAGCGCACCCGCCGGCACAGCGTCTCCACCAACCCGGGCGAGCTCGTCGGCTCCGGCGGCGGCAGCAGGGGCGGCTCCCTCGACCTGCCGCAGCCGCCGCAGCCACAGCCGCACCAGGCAGGCGACGCCAGGAAGGTGAGCGAAACACACACACACACACACACAAACACGAGGATGTTGCAAATCCTCATGTTAATTTCGATCACATCGTCAAAGTAGATTATAACTAGCGACGACATACGAGGTTAATTCAATAAATACCTGCAAACCACAAGAGTTCACAATTTACACTGATACTTTCCAGCGTCGTTACCCTGGTATCCAATGGACTTGGTCCACTTCAAACGTTCCTCATTGGCCATTAGAAAGGTGCCTCAATTATTCATGTAGCAATACACTACATATTTTAATCATAATTCCATACTCTAATAGTGCTTCCCAGGTCTATTAACACTCTGGAAAACCAAACAAACTGGTACACGTGCCATGTACAGTGTAGGGCACCAGCGAGCACGCAGATGTCCAGCAACGCGATGTGGCTTGGACTCGACTAATATGTGAGATAATTCTGGAGGGAACAGACGCCATGAATCCCGCACGGCTGTCCATAAACCCGTAAGCGTACGGGAGGGTGGAGATCTCATCTGAGTTGCACGTTGCAAGGCTTACCAAAAATGCTCAATAACGTTCATGCCGGGGCAGTTCGGTAGTCACCGGAAGTGTTTAACCTCAGAAGCAACTCTGTAGCAATTCTGAACGTGTGGGGTGTTGCATTGTCATGCTGGAACATCCTAAGTCCGTCGAAATGCACAATGGACATGGATGGAAGCAGGTGGTCAGACAGGATGCTTATGTAAGTCTCACCTACCACTCCAACCGACATGCCTCACAACATTACAGAACCTCCACTGCTGCCGATTTCAATGCTGGAGCAGCAACAAGTGTCTGCGCACCATTCAACGAAACATCATTGATATGGGCTTTCGGAGTCGAAGGCCCACTCTTGTACCCTTGACGACTGCATGACACAAAGCTTTACACCTCGCCTGGGCCGGTCAACACCGACATTGGACTCTTGATGACTGGAAACATGTTGCCTGGTAGGACGAATCTTGTTTCAAATTCTCAGAATACCTCAACTGCAAGAAATCTGCAGTCTTTTATTGGAGAACGCTCGTCTGTAGCGATCCATCAATACCCTTTCAGGTTTATTTGACGTATTCTGACTTCATTTCTCGTGACTCCACCATTATTTGCACGATCTTGTAGATTCCATGGTCCTTCGCCCATTTCCGATTCGGGACGGCGATGGTGCGGAGTAATTTCCCATATAGCAGGTGCCACCATCGCGCAGACTCAAGAAAATCAATGGAAGAACCAAAGTTTGACGCACGTTATGCGTGTCAAAACTAACTGCTTAACTAATACCTAGATTACCGAAAGACATGGGGCAACAGATCACTTTCCCCAAATTGATATGTTAACACTCCCTCACTTCTGTTTGTAGATTTCTACTCCCGCTGACTGCCAAATCCCGAGGCTCGAATTGTATGCATCTCGAAGACAGCACCATCCGCCTGTTGATCGAGCACCTCACCTACAAAGACAGTTATAGAATTCATACGACTGCCACACTTGTTGGTGCCCTTGAGAGCGCGACGCTTTCGCTTCGGCAGGAGGAGGGGTGCCGGCGGCCCGGGAAGAACCCGCCGCTGTCGCAGCTGTCGCAGACGAAGCGGCGCTGCTCCAACGCCAGCCTGTCGACGCTGCTGTTCCGCGAAGAGGGCCGCGCGGTGAAGACGGCCGCCATGGTGGTGGCGTCGTTCCTGCTCTGCTGGACGCTCTTCTTCGCGACCGTGCTGGCGGACGCGTGGGCCGCCACGTGGCAGGGCGCCGACGACGAGGACGAGGCCGAGGCGGAGGGCCCGGGTTCGGTGCCCGAGCACTGCCGCCGGCTGGCCGAGCTGCTGGCGCTCTCCTCGGGCTGCGTCACGCCCGCCATCTACGTGTTCCGCAACGAGGCGGCGCGCGCCGAGGCGCTGCGGCTGCTCCTCTGGTGGCGCCCCCTGGCCGCCGCCGCAGCCGCCGCCGCCGCCTCCGCCACCGCCGCCGTGCACCGCGTGGGCGAGCCCTGTGCCATTAAGGTGAGGACCACGAAAAGCACACAGCCGAGTAATTCCATTCAACACGTCGCGCTCTACGTAATCCCAATATCAATTGCAACTGGAGTTGTAAAGGATTCTGTAAACTACAATGAATAAGACTAGACTATTGTAGATGTCCAAGTAGCTTTGCTCAGTTAAGGAGGGTAGGGCGTCAAACGGGCCGACTTGGAGCAGGAAAGGCGCCACAGGACATTTTATTTTCTTCTCAGGATTCACACTCATAGCGGTGAAAGTGCAAAAACATAACAAAATATTTTTTTTAGATATGAAATTTCATCATTTTTTCACTCATGGCTGCATTTGTTGCTATAGGTACATTTTTCTGCACAAGTAAGAGAGATTCTTTGATAAATTTTGCACAGCATACAAATCATACTTACAGGTGTATGAAATTCTAGAATTTTCCAAATCTATTAAAAACTGTGGTAAAACTGAGATAATTAACTAAAAAATTTGATTTTTTTCTAGTCATAAAGTTTAAAACGTAACAGCTCACTCATTTTTTCATAAATTAAATATATTCTAGAGTTTCAGACACCTTTGAGTATGGTTTGTATGCCGTGAAAAATTCATCGAACCTTCTGCACCTATAGCACCTATAGCAACAAATGCAGCCAATAGTAAGTGAAAAAATGATGCAAATTCAAATCATCATCATCATCATCATCATTTAAGACTGATTATGCCTTTCAGCGTTCAGTCTGGAGTATAGCCCCCCTTGTAAAATTCCTCCATGATCTCCTATTCAGTGCTAACATTGGTGCCTCTTCTGATGATAAACCTATTACTTCAAAATCGTTCTTAACCGAATCCAGGTACCTTCTCCTTGGTCTGCCCCGACTCCTCCTACCCTCTACTGCTGAACCCACGAGTATCTTGGGTAGCCTTGTTTCTCCCATGCGTGTAACATGACCCCACCATCTAAGCCTGTTCGCCCTGACTGCTACATCTATAGAGTTCACTCCCAGTTTTTCTTTGATTTCCTCATTGTGGACACCCTCCTGCCATTGTTCCCATCTACTAGTACCTGCAATCCTAGCTACTTTCATATCCGTAACCTCAACCTTCCTGATAAGGTAACCTGAATCCACCCAGCTTTCGCTCCCATACAACAAAGTTGGTCGAAAGATTGAACGGTGCACAGATAACTTAGTCTTGGTACTGACTTCCTTCTTGCAGAATAGAGTAGATCGTGGCTGAGCGCTCACTGCATTAGCTTTGCTACACCTCGCTTCCAGTTCTTTCACTATGTTGTCATCCCGTGAGAATATGCATCCTAAGTACTTGAAACCGTCCACCTGTTCTAACTTTGTTCCTCCTATTTGGCACTCAATCCGTTTATATTTCTTTCCCACTGACATTACTTTCGTTTTGGAGATGCTAATATTCATACTATAGTCCTTACATTTCTGATCTAGCTCTGAAATATTACTTTGCAAACTTTCAATCGAATCTGCCATCACAACTAAGTCATCCGCATATGCAAGACTGCTTATTTTGTGTTCACATGTCTTGATCTCACCCAGCCAGTCTATTGTTTTCAACATATGATCCATAAACAATATGAACAACAGTGGAGACAGGTTGCAGCCTTGTCTTACCCCTGAAACTACTCTGAACCATGAACTCAATTTACCGTCAACTCTAACTGCTGCCTGACTATCCATATAAAGACCTTTAATTGCTTGCAAAAGTTTGCCTCCTATTCCATAATCTCGTAGAACAGACAATAACTTCCTCCTAGGAACCCGGTCATATGCCTTTTCTAGATCTATAAAGCATAGATACAATTCCCTGTTCCACTCATAACACTTCTCCATTATTTGCCGTAAGCTAAAGATGTGGTCCTGACAACCTCTAAGAGGCCTAAACCCACACTGATTTTCATCCAATTGGTCCTCAACTAATACTCGCACTTTCCTTTCAACAATACCTGAGAAGATTTTACCCACAACGCTGATTAAAGAGATACCTCTGTAGTTGTTACAATCTTTTCTGTTTCCATGTTTAAAGATTGTTGTGATTACTGCTTTTGTCCAGTCTGATGGAACCTGTCCCGACTCCCATGCCATTTCAATTATCCTGTGTAGCCATTTAAGACCTGACATTCCACTGTATTTGATGAGTTCCGACTTAATTTCATCCACCCCAGCTGCTTTATTGCACTGCAATCTATTGACCATGTTCTCCACTTCCTCAAATGTGATCCTATTTCCATCATTATTCCTATGCCATTCTACCTCTAAATCTGAAACATTACTGATCGTATTTTCACCTACATTAAACAACTCTTCAAAATATTCCCTCCATCTGCCCAAGGCATCCACAGGATTTACCAGCAGTTTTCCTGACCTGTCCAAAATACTTGTCATTTCCTTCTTACCTCCCTTTCGAAGACTACTATTTATACTCCAGAATGGTTTTCCAGCAGCTTGACCCAAAGTCTCCAACCTGTTTCCAAAGTCTTCCAAGATTTCTTCTTGGATGCTGCAATTATCTGTTTGGCTTTGTTTCTTTCTTCAACATAACTTTCTCTGTCTACCTGAGTTCTAGTATGTAACCATTTTTGATACTCCTTCTTTTTCCTTTTACAGGGTGCCTTGACTGTGTCATTCCACCAAGTCAAGGCAGCCTGTAAAAGGAAAAAGAAGGTGTATCAAAAATGGCTACATACTAGAACTCAGGTAGACAGAGAAAGTTATGTTGAAGAAAGAAACAAAAAAATTATTTTGTTACGTTTTTGAACTTCCGCTGCTACGAGTGTGAACCCTGAATCCTTTCTGGTCACACTGACAAAGTTTTATGAATTTACTTGTAAAAGTATAGACAGTGGAAATTAACATGTCCTGTGGCGCCTCTCCTGCTCCAAGTCGGCCCGTTTGACGTCCTACCCCCCTTAAGGTACTAACCGAGTTATCTGTACGTTAGGTGCGTTGCATAATTATTGGACGTTGCCTCATACCCATCGCATCCTTCATGTATGCGATTTGTCTCATGCTAGATTCTCTTAAAAACCGTAAGAGGTAGTCTAAAAACTAAGTGGTGATACATAAACTCAAAAATATATCAAACGTCACTTCAATACTTCGCTTCGTAGAGGTCACAGTTCGTAGTAGTTGAAAGAAAGTCATCGAGTAAAACAGTAGTGATTTCTGGCCTCCTCCAAGGTAGTGTTATAGACCCTTTGCTGTTCCTTATCAATATAAACGACTTGGGAGATACTCTGACCAAGCGTCTCAGGTTGTTTGCAGATGAGTCAGTCGTTTATCGACCAGTAAAGTCATCAGAAGATCAAAACGAATTGCAAAATGTTGTAGAAAAAGTATCTTTATGATGCGAAATTTGGCAACTGACCCTAAATAACTAAAAGTGAGAGGCCATTCACATAACTGCTAAAGGAAATCCGTTAAACTTCGGTTACACGGTAAATCAGTCAAATCTACAGGCCGTAATTTCAGCTAAATAACCAGGAAATACAATACAGGGCTGACGGCACCCTAGGTCATGGGGTGTATATAAAGACAACACACACTAATCTGTATTTGCACGCAGACAGCTGCCACCACCCTACACAGAGGAATGGGGTACTTAAAACTCTAGTACATAGGGCGCGCACTATCTCTGACACAGAGAGTCTACCCCAGGAATTGGAACATCTGAGAACTGTGTTTCGAAAGAATGGGTACTCAGAGTGGCAGATCCAACGTGCTCTCCGCCCAACCACTGCAGCACAACCTGTTGAGATGGATGAAGTCACGAGGGAGGAGGTAGGCACTGCATTTATTCCATACACAGGCGCACTCTCGGGGAAAATCGCCCGCATTCTGAAGAAACACCGTGTCAGAACTGTGTTTTGTCCTCCGAATAAAACTCGTGCACTGGTGGGGAGCGCCAAAGATGACCTCGGTTTGAGGAAGGCCGGCGTGTACCAGATTCCGTGTCAATGTGGCAAGTCGTATATTGGTCAGACGATGCGTACCGTCGAGGATCGATGCCGTGAACACCAGAGGCACACTCGACTGATGTATCCGAGCAAGTCGGCGGTCGCTGAACATTGTTTGTCGGAAAATCACGCTATGGAGTATGACCGCACGAGGATTCTGGTACAGACGTCGAGATACTGGGACAGCGTTGTTAGAGAGGCTATCGAAATTCGCACCAATGACGACCTCATAAACCGTGACTGTAGCTATAATCTTAGCAAGGCTTGGGAACCAGCGCTTGGGTTAATCAAGAGCAAATCGAGCAAACGCATAGTTGTGACGACCACGGCGGACAGAGCCATCACACCGACGTCATCTCAGACGCCGTCGCAATCTGTTCCACCGCGCTACTGTGGCGCGGGGCGCGGACGGCGGAGGGAAGGCGCCGCGGGCGGAGGGTATTTAAATCGGCCGCCGCCGCGACCGAACCCAGTTCCCCCTGAGCAGCCAAAGCGTACGGATCTCCGTGCCGGCACGTTCACAGGAGCTCAGTCCGTCAGTTCACCTGATGATGGCGACATGTTTGATCGCCGAAATATTGTGCCCGTTGGACACTATAGACCGGCAGTACACCCGTGGATATTTTGATTACCATCCTTGTTATTCATAAACAATCTTCGCATTTATCAGTGATAACAGGAGAATATTGCCTTTGAAAATAATCAAGAACGTTCTATTGAATACAAAATATCAGCAATAATTACATACGTATTTTTTAAGTTTGTGCATGTAAGCTGCACTTGCATCACTAGGAACTGCTTGGGTTACATAAAAGCTCCCAGTTTCTCCCTTACACGTTCATTTACGTTTCTTTCCCTACCGATGTTAAAAACACTACCGCTAATCTTACCATTTACTTTGCCACGTATGTAGTGATCCAAAACTATTGAAGCACAGTTTCGGGCCGGCCGCGATGGCCTAGCGGTTCTAGGCGCGCAGTCGGGAACCGCGCGACAGCTACGGTCGGATGTTCGAATCCTGCCTCGGGCATGGATGTGTGTGATGTCTTTAGGTTAGTTAGGTTTAAGTAGTTCTAAGTTCTAGGGGACTGATGACCACAGCTGTTAAGTCCCATAGTGCTCAGAGCCATTTCAACCACAGTTTCGGTAGAGCGCAACTCTAATTGCAATGAATGTATCTATTCCAAATCATTTCCTTAATATCAAAAATGTTTTGTTCATCATAACCTAAACGCTACATAATAAAAGTTGGTTCTTATTGCCGTAACCGACCCTTTTGCCCTCTACGTAAAATCGCCTGAAATTATCCGTTCATTCCTCTGCCGAACTTTTAACATATACACGGTGTCCCAGAAGGACCATTTAACGTTCAGAGACATGACTGAAACATCATTTGCAGTAAAAATGTCTAGTACACATTAGCTCTAAAACGCATACCCTATGTGTTACGAGCACTTTTCCGTCTTTGATACTCTGAAACAAATCGCTTCTACTAAAAGTTCTTTGCTTTCCATCTTTTGAGAAGAAGTAGCATGAGCCAAAGCAATAAAAAATGCCTGGCAAACATCGGACCTTAAATGCATATCTTAAGAGCTATGAGTACGTGTTTATCTGAAGAAATCTGCTTCACATAGCTCTTACGGTATGCTCTTTACAGCGCATATTTCCCAGACATTTTTGTTTAGAATGACAGTACCTAACTTATTCCTAAATATTCACCATTCTTCCGCGGACACCCTGTAATTATTTTCAACGTTACACACTTCCGTATGCAGGCCGCGTAGGAAAGTAGATGTAGGAATACACGAAACTTGAGACAAATTACATGACGTAGGGCTCCGCGGATTTACTAGGAAACGTTTGTTATCCGACCTGGAATAACCCTCTGCACTGCTACACTGGAGCCTGGACCCGCGACACTGGGTTCTCCAACATCACTGATAAGGGGCAGTCAAATGAAAACGAGACAGATGGAAAAAAGTAAATAAATTGTTTATTATTTCAAGACAAATCGTCGTAACTGTTAATACATATTTCCTCCTGTGAGATAAGACGGTCTCTGCCTTCACGGAATTTTTTTTTTTTTTGGTGTGTTCCGACGGTGCCACGGTTGTATCCAGGCGTACATCCTTTCGTCCAAACAAATCGACGCACTCGAATACCTTTCTTCAGGGCTCCAAAAATGTGAAAATCGCATGGGAAGAGATCGAGACTTACCGGAGAGAGTGGCTTCCCAGCGAAACTTCTGCAGTGTAATCGGAGTAACCTTTGCAACAAGGGGGGCGGCATTATTCTGCAGCAGAATGATGCCGTCCGTCAACATATCTGGGCGTTTGGACTCTTCGTGAAGTGAGAACTGTCTAAGTACCTCTGTGCGTTAATTGTGGAGACGTGTTGCAGAAAGCCAATGAGGAGCGGGCCTTGCACTCAGACGTAAAGCTCATCATGACTTTCCTGGAGCTGGCGTGCCTACTTTTTCAACTACGTTGGGACAATTAATTGGAACGTCCTTACAGACCCTCCATTTAGCCTCGATCTCCCCATGCGATTTTCATATTTTTGGAGGACTTGCTTCGGAGGAAGAGGAGAACGCATGGGTACAATCGTGTTTCCGTAGGCAATCGCAAACAGATTCACATGAAGGCACTCACCACTTTACCCACTGTGGGACACACATTTTAAGAGTTAAGTCGATTACTTTCGAAATGATAACCAGTTTACTTACTTCTTTCAGTCTCTTGTTTCCGTTTGATTGACCATTATACAAATGATCTGTAGCAGTTTAACTGTGTATAGCTATTGATCACTGAAGTACACTCACTCGCGATCTGAAACACTTAATAATAAATCCTGCCTAGTCATGAAATGTGGGGTGTCAAGGAAAACTGCTTTCTCGGATCGCTAGACAAACAATTCAGACAAATCATATTAATGCGTTTTATTACGAAAAGTAAATGACAGTACTTCACTTTCAAAATTACATAGATGTGTCGCAAGCAAAGGGCGACATAAGAAATAAACAAGGTTCTTCAGTATAGAAATGCTAATACAAGTGAAGTAATACAATTGACGCTTCTATTCAGGTCGCTAGTCTTCAGCTTTTCTTCCACTGAGCCACAACTAGTCTCTTATCTTCTCTTCGCATAGAGGCCGCTGTTGTCGCGTTGTCGTCCTGGAGAGGGGCGATCAGCCGGCCGCTGTGGCCGAGCGGCTCTAGACGCTTCAGTCCGGAACCGCGCTGCTGCTACGGTCGCAGGTTCGAATCCTGCCTAGGGCATGGATGTGTTTGGTATCCTTAGGTTAGTTAGGTTTAAGCAGTTCTAAGTCTAGGGGACTGATGACCTTAGATGTTAAGTCCCATAGTGCTCAGAGCCATTTGAACCATTTTTTTTACAGGGGTCGGTCAGTGTGCAGTTGGCTGACAGCTTGTCACAGCCATCTCTGCGATATCGTTCACGACTAGCGTGCCCCCGCTTGACTTTACGCCGTAACACTTAACATTCTTAAACTTCTGCTCCCGTCACCCTGACACACACTTCTTTTAAAATTTAAACTCCACCAAAAAGATTCGCTACTCATAATCTACACCTGTGTGGGCTACTGGCTGCGTCCCAATTTTGCTGGTTCCAAAACAGCTCCTTCACCAGCTCCGGAACAAATCCATGTAATTGTATTACCATTCATGCCTTTCAGCCAGTCAGCCTCATATGCAGAGTTCAAGCGTTTTCATTCAATATCCCGCTGCTCCTATAGCATATCCCAGTAAATTATTGTTTCCTGCCACTGTTTTTCAAAACTTTTTTTCCACCAAAAACTGAGAAACACGAACGTAACGGGAAACTCACTGTTTCTTATGTCAGCTTAGTGTGGCCTAGTCGTAACCGCTTTACAAGGATTACACAGTGACCAGTCCAGCATATGAGCCGGCCGTTGTGGCCGAGCGGTTCTAGGCGCTTCAGTCCGGAACCGCGCTGTTTCTACGGTCGCAGGTTCGAATCCTGCCTCGGGCATGTGTAATGTCCTTAGACTAGTTAGGTTTAAGTAGTTCTAAGTTCTAGGGGACTGATGACCTCAGATGTTAAGTCCCATAGTGCTCAGAGCCCTTTTTAACCATTTTAGACAGTATATAAAGACTGAATAGTATCCTTGCACGCTGGACAGCCGTCTCCAGCTCTACCGTCCACACTAGCAAAAGGATGTGCACACGGTCCTGTCCAATACATTTTAAAGCAGATAAAATAGACTTTAAATGCAGTATGTTGGATCACATATCCCACTCAACACAGTAAGCGTTTCCGCTGTTGTTTCTCTACACTCTGTAGTGCGAAACGGTGCTTGCGACGAAGTGGTGGACACACACACACACACACACACACACACACACACACACACACACACACACATAGAGAGAGAGAGAGAGAGAGAGAGAGAGAGAGAGAGAGAGATAGAGAACTGGAGCTGGCCGTTGGTCCTTGCAGGCCGGAACGGGCGCCACACTGGGCTCCTCCCAGGAGGGCTACACGCTGCGCCGCCAGTCGCTGTCCTTCTGCGACAGCATCTCCGTGCAGAGCTTCCAGATACCTGCAGCTGCGGCCGCTTCCGGGGAGTGCCGGCACTGCACTGAGGCGCTGCACGCCACTGCGGACTTCATCGCCACGTACGAGGTCATCGAAAGCCCGGGCGACGAAATCGAGGACAGAAAGGTATGTGGGAACGATAATCTCAGTTGAATTCTGACGTTGTAAGTAGCTGCACGTATACTAACAGGTTAATGTGCTGCCATGTATCAGCTCCGTTGTTGACTAAATATTTCAAAAATGTTACCTACCAAAAATTTTACTTGGTCGGTCAGAGTCCTACTTTTCTACTGCAAGATCTTTGGTTCTGTATTTTTGGAGACTATAGTATGCCCATGGACGTATACAAGAAAAAATTACCGATGATTACGGGCTCTAAAGTACGTACCTTGAGAGCTATCATAGAAGAGTGGAGATGAATAAGTGTCCATAGCTCTTAAATAAATGCAGGTTAGCTCTCATGTTTTATAGACATATTGATTCTCTTCGTCCATATTAGCACCTCTGAAACTTGCATACCCAGAAATGTTACCAACAACAGTTCCGGTACATGTATTCCATTGTTAGATGTGTGAGAACGGTTTTTGGTGAAAATTTTCGACTCGGTCATTTCCGAACCAGGATCCCTTACCTCAGTTTGATACATGTACCCTTCTACATCAACCCTGAAAACTTATAAGATGGCCAGTCGCGGTGGTCTAGCGGTTCTAGGTGCGCAGTCCGGAACCGCGCGACTGCTACGGTCGCAGGTTCGCATCCTGCCTCGGGCATGGATATGTGTGATGTCCTTAGGTTAGTTAGGTTTAAGTAGTTCTAAGTTCTAGGGGACTGATGACCACAGTAGTTAAGTCCCATAGTGCTCAGAGCCATTTGAACTTATAAGATTATAGCGAAATCGTGCTGTATATCTTCAGTAGAGAAAATAATTTTGATTCCAGATGCTTTTGTAGGTCTATCACAGACAGCAAAGGATTTGGGCAATTGATCGGTAAGGATAGTGTCTAGAGAAGATGAACATTATCAAAAGTAAAATAAGGCTAATGGAATACAGTCGAATTAACTCAGGTGATAGTTAAGGGACTAGATTAGGAAATGAGACACTAGAAATTGCAGACGAGTTTAGCTATTTGGTGATTAAAATAACTAAAAATGGTTCAGATGGCTCTGAGCACTATGAGACTTAACTTCTGTGGTCATCAGTTCCCTAGAACTTAGAACTACTTAAACCTATCTAACCTAAGGACATCACACACATCCATGCCCGAGGAAGGGTTCGAACCTGCGACCGTAGTGGTCACGCGGTTCCAGACTGAAGCGCCTTTAACCGCACGGCCACACCGGCCGGCAGTAAAATAACTGATGATTGTCGAGAAAAGTGGACATAAAATGGAAACTGACAACAGCATCAACACGCATGAAACAAAGAGAAATTTTGTAGCATCTAATACAAAATGGAGTGGTCGGGATTCATTTCTAAATCTATTCCTTTGCAATGTATCCTTGGACGAAGTGAAACGTTGACGTCAAATAGTTCAGAGAAGAAGACACCAGAAAGTTTTCAAATGCGGTGCTACAGAATAATGCTGAACATTAGAGAGATAGATCTAGTAAAAAGTAGGGAGGTGCTTAATCAGACTGGGAAGAATGAAAATGTATGGGACAACATGACTGGAAAAATGGATTAGTTAATAGGACACACCACGAGGCATCAAGGAATCGTTAGTTTGGCTATGCAGTGGAGTGTGGTGTGCTAAAATTATAGAGTGAGACCAAGACTTGACTGCAGTGAACAGATTCAAATGCACGTAGATTGCAGCAGTTATGTTGAGATGCAGAGACCTGTACAAGGTAGACAAGCACGGAGAACTGCATCTTATATTCTGACAGGATTTCTGCAACGGTCCGATTTACCAGAATATTTTATAAAATGAGGCCACTATTTCAGTAACTACTTAACAATTTGAAAAAAAAATGAACTTACTTAGCTTATTTGGATGTGGCAGAAATACATGTGCGTTTAGAAAATACATAACGTTTGCTACAAATAGACAAAAAAGCTGCAAACACAAACAAATAGAAACCCAATGTCACGCAAATGCGCAATGAATTAACTGAAACAATGCGTGGGAATAAAGGGAAACAACTATACCCAACGATCGCATTTGATATACGTATGACACTCAGTAAGGGTGAAAGACCAAAAACGAAGAACTGGGATTAAAAAGGGTGTAAGACAGGGATGCACTCTTCCGTCCCTACTGTTCAATCTAAACATTGAAGAAGGACTGAAAGGAAATAAAAGAAACGTTCAAGAGTGGAATTTTAATTCAAGGTACAAGGATATCAGTGATAAGATTCTCTGGGACATTGCTACCCTCAGTGAAAGTAAAGAGGAATTACATGATCTGCTGAATCGAATGGAACAGTGTACAGGGTACACAACATGAACTGAGAGAAAATCGAAGAAAGGTGAAAGTAATGAATAGTAGCATAAATGAGAACAGCGAGAAACTTAACACCAGAACTAAAGATCACGAAGTAGATGAAGTTAAGAAATTCTGCTACCTAGACACCAATATAACCCATGACGGAAGGAGCAAGGAGGAAATAAAGTACACACTAGCACTGGCAAAAAGAGGATTCCTGGAGAAAAGAAGTCTACTAGTATCAAACATAGGCCTTAATTTGAGGAATAAATTTATGAGAATGTAGGTTTGGAGCACAGTATTATACGGTAGTGAAATATGGAGTGTGGGAAACCTGAAACAGAAGAGAATCGAAGCATTTAGATGCGATGCTACAGGAGAATGTTCAAAATTAGGTGTACTGATAAGGGAAGTAATATAGAGGTTCTCTGTCGAAGTGGAGAGAAAAGGAAGGTATGGTGTAAGTAGGCTGTTTAGGTTTTTATGCTGGTAACGCCACGTAGCGCTCTGTATGAAAATCACTGACTGGGCTGTGTGCAGTGTGTGGCTGGTTGGCATTGTTGCAATTTGCTATTGCAGTGTTCGGCAGCTGGATGTTAACAGCACGTAGCGTTGCGCGGTTGGAGGTGAGCCGCCAGCAGTAGTGGATGTGGGGGGAGAGATGGCGGAGTTTTGAGAGCGGACGATCTGGACGTGTGTCCATCAGAGACAGTAAATTTGTAAGACTGGATGTCATGAACTGATATATATATATATATATATATATATATATATATATATATATATATATATATCAGTTCATGACAATATATATATATATATATATTGTGACTTTTGAACACTATTAAGGTAGACACATTGTTTGTCCTTTATCAAAATCTTTTATTTGCTAACTGTGTCTATCAGTAGTTAGTCCCATCATTACTTATAATCTTTTATTTAGATGGCAGTAGTGGCGCTCGCTCTATTGCAGCAATTCAAGTAACGAAGATTTTTGTGAGGTAAATGATTCATGAATGGTATAGGTTATTGTTAGTCAGGGCCATTCTTTTGTAGGGATTATTGGTCAGTTTGCGTTGCTCTAAAAACATTGTGTGTCAGTTTAGTGATGATCAGAATAATTAAAGAGCGAAATGTCTGAGTACGTTCAGTTCTGCTCAGGTGTTTGGAAATCAAATAACGTAAGAGGTTTATCAGCACAGTAATTCATTAATTTTTCTAAGAGGACGTTTCAATGGGAACAATGAGAAGAAGAATAGAGAGGATGATACGACATCTGTTAAGACGTCACAGAACTACTTTCATTGCACTGGAGGGAGCGTGTAGAGGGTAAAAACCGCAGAGCAAGGTAGAGATTGGAATACATTCAGTAAGTGAATGAGGTCGAAGACGGAAGACGTGGCAGGTCACATCAAACCAGACAGAAAGACTGGTGAGTCGAAAAGGTTACCAGAGTTCGGCTATAACGAAGCGTCATCAAAACCTGTATGTTGTCACGAAAGTAAAATGACAAATCCTCATCTCAGACTAAATAAAATCATAATAATTTGAAACTTCCTGGCAGATTAAAACTGTATGCCGGACCGAGACTTGAACTCGGGACCTTTGCCTTTCGCGGGCAAGTGCTCTACCAACTGAGCTACCCAAGCACGACTCGCGCCCCGACGGGGCGTGTGTCATGCTTGGGTAGCTCAGTTGGTAGAGCACTTGCCCGCGAAAGGCAAAGGGCCCTAGTTCGAGTCTCGGTCCGTCACACAGTTTTAATCTGCTAGGAAGTTTCATATCAGCACACTCTCCGCTGCAGAGTGCAAATCTCATTCGTAATAATTTACTGTATGTGATGATGACTCAGTGTAATCGAATGTGGTTCAATGTCATGACTGCACCAAAGGCGAACAAGAGATTTGTGAATAAACCAAAAATGTTTAAAATGGATCACGAGCTCCAGTTACAATGCAGGACTTCAGTGAAAGCCATTGAAGAAATAATATACCCTATAACGATTAGAAAGGGCCAGGCGGTTACCCCGATCTCTGCCTGTCAGGGTCGCACTTCGGCGTCGCACTCGCCGCAGCGGAGTGGTGCTGCGGGCGTCGCCTCCCAGCAGCAGCAGCAGCAGCAGCAGCAGCAGGCGTTGCCGGCGGCAGAGTCGACGACGCCGTCCGGCAGGGCAGACGTGAGGGGCGGCCGGTCGCGGCGCGAGAGCGTCACGTTCCGGCTGGCGTTCCTGCCGGCGCGCCGGTGCCAGGCGTGCGTGCGCCAGAACTCGGACTCGTCGTCGGGCAGCGGCCACCCGCTGCTCAGGGACGGGCCCGGCGGCACGATGGCCGCCGAGACGGACCCGCCCGCGCTCGCCGTCGCCTCGTCGGCCTCGTCGGCGGCGGCGCAGCGGCGGCAGCGGCTGAGGCTGGCGCGCGCCGGCACCGGCAGCTCGGGCGACGAGTTCACCGGCAGCGACGCCGACACGCCGCGGCACGCCGCGCTGCTCGGCCCCGGAGCCACCGACGCCGGCGCCGCCGACCTCATCGAGATGGGCGACCACACGGCCGCCACCGCGCTGCAGCTCTACAAGCCGCTGCCGCGGTCCGCGCCCACCTTCTTCCAGGTGATGCTCCGACGTCTTATCTCTAACAAAGTGGCCAGCGATCCACATGTGACAAGACATTTATGTACTACCCGAACTGCATGGATAAACACACGTACTAGGCTGGCTTAATTACTTTACTTTCTTATGTCTATAGGGCTACGATTACCCAGCCGTTACCATGCTGCAAGGTATCACTGTTGCTAAGACTGATGGACGATTCAGGACGACTTGTGCACCTACATAGTTCCCTGTATTAATAGCAAATTCGTCTATAGCTTTACAGACTGCAGGGCGAATACGAGTTCTCCTCCTACAATAACGTGGCCTTTGAAGTCAGTGTTGTGGCACGTCAACAGCTTCTTTCTTGTCCAGGCACAAATCGTCGAGTTTGCATCTCTAGCAACAGATTCGACAGGCCAGGAGGTGTTTCATGTCTTGGGCAGCACAACAATCGCACTTGTCATCCATTGGGGCTACCCCTGTTATGTGGTTCAGGGTCCTCCAGGTTTTGCAGTCTGTTGTGGAACTCCCAGGCATTGCTGGTGGACAGTCAGGTAGTGGCTCCTCAATGGCTGTGTTTAGGAATCTTTTACGGAATCTCAGTCATCCAGGCTCGCACTCAGTACTAAAGAGAGAATATCAAACATCGATGGCTTGTCTGAGCCTCTCTGTGAATTCATGAATGTTTGTTGGGAGCTGGGACTCGCAAGACCAGCGGCTCTATGAAACTTTCGCAGGGGCGTGGGTTTCATACATCCTATTGTGGTTTGACACATTTTGTCAAGGCTCATGTGGACCTTCTTCAAGTGGGTTTATCTGGTCCATACTGGGCAAGGAAGGAAAGTCCAAGAGAGCATGATCAAAGTGGGAAAGCTGAAAATAGATCAGAGTACCGCCATCCACAGGAAACAGTATCCACAAAAATTATCGCCAATTTATCTACCACTGGAAACCAATCTACAAAGTTACATAGCAATGTGTAACAACAATTGGGGTTGTGGGCAGTAATATATGACAGGTTGGTGGATTTAGCATACCCCATGCACGACGTAGAATGCATACTACCAGTTATTCGACAGACACAAAATCAGAAATGCTCCATCAGCATTCACAGCTTTAATCGTTGAGACTCTAATACAGTGCCTAATGGCCCCAAGTAAAACACACCAGGCAGTCATGGCTACGTCAGCAAAACACAAGACAGTGTGCCAGCCTTGCAGCAGATGAGGACGCCAAGGCAGCTCCGAGCTGTCTCAGCAAAGTGCAGGAGACACCTCAGTGTTTGCCATTCCACAGGCGCAGGTGTAGAAGAGTAGGCTGCTTCCTCAGAGAATCGGGCATTCAGTGCACTGGCTCTAAAAACAAGTCCCCCTGGAGATGAGCATAGGCCAACTGGAACCATGCTGGAGACAGGCCGAGGTGTATGGCGCTAGTTCGACCTGAGGCAGTATCAGATCTAGCAGTAGACCATAGACCAGGAGAAAGCGGAGATACTGGCTATATGTAATAGCACATTGGGTCATTGACTGATGCACAGTATGTGTAAGTTTCAATAGCAGTCGCCGGCCGGAGTGGCCTAGCGGTTCTATGAGCTTCAGTCTGGAACCGCGCGACTGCTACGGTCGCAGGTTCGAATCCTGCCTCGGGCATGGATGTGTGAAGTCCTTAGTTTAGTTAGGTTTAAGTAGTTCTAAGTTATAGGGGACTGATGACGTCAGCTGTGAAGTCCCATAGCGCTCAGGGCCATTTGAACCAAGACAATAGCAGTCAAGTTGGTGCTAGGTCTGGCCAGGGAGTATTCGTGGCAGATTTTTGCAGCTTTGTTGTGACCATGCCACACCTTTAGACATATAAGGACCGAGGCGGTGGAACACCACGCCGTGCCTGAGGTATTTCAGCTCTACTGCGGCAGACTATGAAGACTGGTATCTTGCACCACACTGCTCTGGTAACGAAATTTCACAGGTTTTTGCCTGGCCTGCCTGGCCACAGGTTTTAATTTCTGTTTGAAGAGGTTTTGACGTGACAAAGGAATGAGTATGTTCGGAGAGTGTGGTCACTCTTTATAGAGTCATGTGTGTCTCGTGATTTGCATGTCTTGTCAGTCCGAAAAAAGATACCACATAACTTATATCTGGAGTATCAGAGGACTGTACTAACTCTGGAATAAGAAAGAGTCATCCAGTTGTTCTGAAGGACTTCCAAGTTTGTTGGCTGTGAGCCGTTGCTAACAGAGAACCCAAGAGACAATAATTTGCCACTGAATACACGCCACAATTGTGCCATCACGTTGCTATGATGGAGCCTTACAGACAAATGTCATCTAAGCCACTCTGATGTACTTTGACACAGCACGTATTCATTCAAAGATTTACAAACCCTTTGCTGCCTTGATAGGATTGAGTCTGTGCAGTAGCACATCGCGAGTACATCTACTGCGCAAATTGTATAAACTGTATTCCAGAAACGAAGCAAGAAAGTTGAGATTTAGTGTATTATCACTGATATAGTTACGGGAGAGCAGAAGCCGTATACCAAATGTACTTCAGTTGTGACTTATTAAAAAGAACTATCGATACTTCTCATCTGAATTCATTGACGTACTTCTCAATCTACAGTTTCGGATATAAACCCAGCTTCTCTCAAACTGATACTCAGTAAGTCAATTACTCTGACACCTCACTAAATGACAAAATACATACAGATAGGGGGCATTGAGCGATGAGAGCCTATCTGTGAGAGTGCACGCTTAATTGACAATGTATGTTTATAAATTCTATCGCCTCTTCTTATTACTTTGTTTAGATAATATATGTCTTACATGTCTAAATTTTCGAGTGTCTTTACTGAGTATTAGAGCGAAAGTCGTTATTATGTGTTTGTTTTATACGGTACAGCATATCGTAACAATACAGGTCTCTGCTTCTTAGGATCGTATATGGTTAGTAAATGCAATAGCCTGTTAACCACACACTTTAAGTAACGGCTGAAGATATAAGAGTGTCTTACAAATCACAAAACAAATACTTCCAGGTGTGCTCGAAGTTTATAACTATTTGTCTGTCGAAATTTTGTTTGGTGGTACTTGTTACATTTTTAAGTACATTCGAGAGTTTCATAGATGTGGGTTCGACAAACCCGTTAAAATTATCTGTAGAGCAATTATGCCCTTCTCATATATATATATATATATATATATATATATATATATATATATATATGTGTGTGTGTGTGTGTGTGTGAGCCATGAGTGTATGTGCATAAGAAATGTTTGGAATATGAATTAAGGTGTACTTTAAACATTCAATTAACTCCTTAGAATTTAGTATTAGGCGTTGATGTGAATGTTAGGTGCCCAAAAAACCATGTCACTTTCGTCTCCTTCATTGTCTTCCCTATCGTGATCATCGTCATCATCATCATCTCCTTTCGCCTCTTCATCACGCACATGTGCTTAACTGTAGGTGTATGCACATGACGTTATTCCGACGTTTATTCCACTGCAGGAGACGTCCCTGGAGCACGCCCTGGCCATACCGGCGGCGTCCGTAGTCGTGGCCTCGCCGCCGCCGTCGGCCAGGTCCGCATCCTCTGGGGTGCCCGCGGACTGGCGCCAGGACTCAGGGTCGAGCGCCGGCGGCAGCGCCGTGCGGCAGGACTCGGCGCGCAGCGACGTCACCGTCGACAGCGGCGTCGTGGCGGACGCGCTGCTGCGCTCGCACTCGTCCTCCAGCTCGCTGTCGCTGAGCGGCGCCGAGCCGCCCGTGGCGCGCCGCCACAAGCTGCAGCGGCTGGCCGCCGTCGAGGACGAGGACTCCCCGCCGACGACGACGACGACGGTCGGCGCCGACGAGCGCGACAAGCCGCGAGCCGCCGCCAAAGCGCGCTTCTGCCGGCCAGCGTTCCGCATCCCGGCGTGCGACTTGTAGCGGACGGAGAGCGGCGCCGGCGCCGGCGTCGGCGTCGGCGTCGGCGTCGGCGTCGGTGCGGCCACGCTGTCGCCGGCAAGCGCCGCGGCGCAGCCGGCTCCTCGAGTCAGACGCCTGCGGTTCCAGGTGTAGGCAGCCGCACATACACCTGCTACAGTCCGGGACGCTGACGTCACAGAAAGTGTCGCGGAACGTTACGTTAGTCGAGGGTGGGGGTTATCTTGTGGTCCGTATGACATTTCCCACATAGTAGCCAAGAACAGTGATGGGGAGATCTTTTAAGAAAGAGCACTGCAGTTCCTCAGTCAAGTACAGTGCATTCATCTGGCCGTACCATTTCGATGTTTCACTTGCGGAAATGTTGGACGAGTTCATCAATTTTTACCAGGTGACATCTTTATACATCACGCCACTACAGACAAACAGTGTACTCAGTGTACGCAGTGGACAAGTCTGTCTCTATACTATCATATTTTCTACTGCGACATTTGTGTCCGATATACTTGAACGCTCTAAACGTGCAACTGTCATAGGTACGTTGTTCAAATTTGGTGCTTCTACTAGTTATTATTGATCAGTTTCGAACTTTCATCACGAAAGGAACAGTTAATAATCTAATCAATGACACACGAGTATGAGTGCTCTTCCGAATATTTGCTGAAGACAAAATTAATTCCATTATCGATCCAGTGTGGTGGAGGACATGTGTTTAGAAATCACCAGTGGTATCTATTTCGTTTTAAAAATGTGTATCCGTACTCGGAAAAAACTAGTAGTTGTTTGTGTGTTTCGTATTTTACTACTTAGAACGTACTACGTTCTGATGTGTGCAGATATTTAGGACAATGCACCCTGTGCGTGTGCATTGCTGTCAATTCATTACAGTCGTCTATAGAATACTTATATAGTTGTATTAAGACCTCTGTTAACATCGTTACCCTGAGAACAGTATACATGTCTTTCCCCTGCTTCATTACATGCAATAGTAACTGTTTGTTATCTTCTATTTTTCTAATGTAGTAAGAAAACAGGCGACTCTTGCTACATATTTTCTTACGAGTGAAACAATAAGAGGAAAACATCAGGATGTTGGTATCACAACTGTAGAATGTAGGGACCATTAATGGAAGGCTATGCACCAAAGCAGTCTTACGCAAGTTCAACTGTTTGGAAGGCAACGTAAACCTGTAAAGTGAAAGAGGGAAGATGCATTTGCATCGGAGAAAAGGGACCACTGTTAATAGGATTAGCGTCACCCAACACATTTTCCGTTTTTACGCAAGTGTAGTTAATGTCATGATCCAGCGGTAGTCATAGTTGCGAAAAATGGTCATTAAATATGAGATATCTTGCTGTATTCAACAAATACGTAACACACTGCCATTAAACAAGAGCTTATTCTTAGACAGTGGTGTGACGCTCTTCATCTGTTGCCGTTCGGAAGATATTTCACTGCCAAAGCATCTAAAGTTAACAGCTTTCTTCCGTACACTGAAAGAAAGAAACTGTAAGAAAAAGACTTACGTACATCTTATTTATTGCAGCGCAGCTGTAGAGCTGAGAAGAATTTGACGGTTCAAAGCTGATTCACTGTTATGCGCTATTGGCCTCAATGGTAACCGAATTGTGTAATTTAACAAACGTAGTAGTGAAGACGGGCACATCAATTACGCATTTCTTCTAATGCGTAATATCAAAAGGGCAGATACGCACACTATTTTGAATCACAGTTCAACAAGAGATATCAGTTTAATATTTTCCCTGTTCATGTAGATCTAGTGAGCTGTAGATTAATTCATTTACAATAACCTCATCTCTTCGCAATCCTTTCACTCTGAGTTATTGACTAAACCCATCCCTTGTTGTGGATATCCTTCGGGCTGGACTAGTTTGTTTGCTTCTACATTCCGGTTTTTAGAATTTCTTCTTCATCATTCCATTTTTTTGTTGTAACATTTATCTTGTAGAACTTTGAGAAGTATCTAGTGTTAAGTTGTTGGGTAGACCGATTTATCATTTGTGAATAACATATTTATTTCAGTGTATTTGAACAATTGTTCTTTAATTGGTTTCTGGTAGTATTTATTGTAATAATTCATGGCGTAATTGTTTCCTTTACACACAAATCATTGTTTAAAACATTCTTCCAATCGGTTGGTATAGTTTCTGTCAGTATATCATTAAATCAAATCGATAATTTTCCTATATTCCTCAGTTACCTTTCATTTGTCGCCTATGATTTTGATAAACATTCCTTCTCACATCCTGCTGAGACATGACATTCACCGAATCACAAACACGATGTTCTTTCATGTACAATTTTCGAAACCAGTCACTTTCACCTTCCTCAGTCAGACATCCATCACCATTGGTGCTTACGTTTATTTTACAGTGCTGTCGCACAATTATCCTTCGCAAGAAACTGGACTCTCTTCTCGAAAATATTTTTTTTTTTTTTAATACTCGTAGTGATCTTCAACTTTAAATGGTCAAATACACTTCACGTGTGGCACAGTTCGTCTTTTGTCTTTCAATTCTTTTTTTTGTACAATAATCAGTTATCAGTTTAAACTCATATTAAGTCATTATAAGTGTGTTATAGATATATTTGTTTTACTAGAACTTTATTTTGAAAGTAATGCATAATGAGCACACGAAGTTTTACCTAGAAAAACGAATAAATTAGGCAGGTACGCACTCTTTATGCGAACACTCACTATTGGACATTTCAGACCAGAGTTTTCTATAAAAAAAATTTGTGTGATACATATTATCATGTCCTCATGGATTAACAGTTGAGACTTTTTTCATGTGTTTCGCATTTACTCATTTTCCGCAGGAGGGTAGACACCTGTTTAGCTGGTTTGCACGAGCAGTAACACACGTTAGTATTCAGTTGTAACTAGCCTCTAGAAGTGTAGCAATCTCCGTCGAAATAGAAACTAAATATTACGCTGGAAGTTAGGTTTCTAAAGCATCCATTAATTCGTGCCTTTGTCTATTGTAAGGTGGGCGTTGTGTGACTGCTCCTGGAACATACAGTCAGAGATTTATGGCTACGAAGCACTTGTTCACAGTGATACCTGTTACTCAGAAAGTTTTATTCCTACTTATTGTTTGACTAAATAACAGGACAGTATGTTTTTCTATACTGCGGGCGAGTTATTCTTTATAGGGTATGCAAAGTATTTGTGATGTCTATTTTTAAACAAACATTTCGAAATGAGTGTGCTGGATCACGCTCATTCGTGTCGGTGAAGAATACCTGGTGTGATTGTGCAAGTAATGAACGGTAGCGTTTGGATGCAGAATGTTTTACAGCTTGCTTTGGATGTCATCCATCGTAGGACAGAAGATAACTACGCCGATGCCTCAATCTCTCTCTCCCTGCAACCCATCTCCTTACGTACCTATTACAAAGTATTTTTAAAAGAGGAGGGCGATATTTCTATGTACAGCAGACCCAAGGACTGCTGTCCCGTTACTGAGATAAATGTGGTTGATCTACATTTTTCTCCTTTTATAATAACAATAAATTTGATGTGTCATTTGGTATTTTCTTGTTCACATTTTTGGAGAATCTTATCTACGACTGCTTTGTAATAAAATACAGAAAAAGCTGCATTACCTTGTGGCTACAAGTTACTGACAGATGAAAAATGACGAAAAACACATCACTTCCATAACTTACCTAGTCTTGTCAGAGACCATCAGACGATCAGTTAATTGAAAGTCAGAAAAGCATTTAAAAATATCACTTCTAGTTTTACTAGTGTATTTCAGAACAGTTTTCAAAAAATGTGGAACAACTGAGTTCGGACATCTGTTTTTAGACGTATATATCTGGCTCGGAAACTACGATAGTGTGTCATCAAATGAATTCATGTTAAATTACGACAGTCAAGTAGCTCTGTGCATTATTCTTTAAAGTTAGCTGTAGACGAAAAGTTCATTACTTTCCGTAGTTACCGAGATGTTTATATTGCCTTATATCCTAACGTAGAAGGACCCGCACAGGAATGCGTGGCTTTCGTAAGCCACTCGCCAGCGGATCACATTGTAAGCAATAATGTTAGTGGAGAACAGTTCCACTCAACGACGTCTTACTTTTCATACAAGTAGTACTTGGCGTTCGAAAACACCTCCGTAGTTGATTAGAGAGAAGATGTAATAGATTATAGTGACCAAATAAGTTAGACAGCAAACAGGTCCGCATTCTCGTTCAGTTTCTCCAAGTCGTTTCGGCTAACACGCACTTTCTATGTGGAGTGGTAACTGCTTCATCATATATCAGCAATGTGGTGCTTTAGGGGCTGAGATAAATGTGAACTGGTCTTATACGAACGGAAGTGATGCTGGAAACTTTAGGAAATACTGACGCAGGGAGAGTTGATTCTACACACATTTGAGCTACCGTTGTGATAAGTTTAGTCTAGTCGAAATGTGTTGCCATAAATGACCTTTTCCTGTTGTAAATCGAGTTTAGATGTATGTAATGTTGTGTAATCTTTTGTAACTCGTTCTTTTCAAAATAATGCAGATAGTGTTCTTTTTAACTGTGAATGACTCGACGAAGTACTTGTACACCGAGTCCATTTTGTTTCAAATGATGTGTGGCTACCTGTGTTACGTGGAATGAATGTTGTGGTGGCTGGTGCAGCCGGCTGGACCGCCTGCAGTTGCGGTGCTTTTACAGATTCCCGAAGCCGTGTGCTTTCGGGACAGGCGCTTATTCTCTTTACAATCCTTTCCGTTGGCAAAAAAAATAACACAATTATTTTTTCCCAAATATGTAACTGTGAAATGTCTACATTTTCATTAGATTAATATGAAATTATTGTACAGTATTATACCTGTAAGGAAATATATCCTCCTTGTGTTGGAACAAATGTGACGTTTCCGTGGAGAAATCTAATCATTACTAGAGTAGCTTCAGAGCCCAAACACATAATGACGACTTTGATACGCTTCAATGTTTACATAGTAATTTTTTCAGTTGCGTATCATTACCTGATTCCTCTGATGTTCTATTAAAATCCTGTCTGCTAAAGATCATAAATACTCCAGCAGCACTCAAGAATCGGTGGAATAAGAAGCTTGCAGGTGATTCTTTTGTAGCTGCACTAAAATGTTTCAGATTTGTATTTTATTTGTGCTGTGTTGTGGTTATTGCACTATCCTGATATTGTCTTTCATCTGTGTCTGTCCTGAGCTAATTACTTGATTCTTTCCTCTGGCCAGTCTAATGTCGACATGAAGATATACTCCGATTCCGGTCATTGCCGCATTCTGCAGTTATTTGCTTCTGTCAATGGTACATGTCTATCAGTGTTCCCTATCTAGTCCTAAGGATTGGCCACACACTTTTCCTTCACCGCATACGTAACTGTTCATGTGTCCATTTGATTCTTAATATCCTCCTGTAATCCTGCATATCAGATGCTTCCAACTTTACGTCTTCTGCTTTTCCCTTTGTGCACATTCAGAAAATTGTTTTATGCTTCTGAGACAGGGTTCAGTATTAGAAAATTTCTTACGTCACTTTCTAGAAACTGCATATTTTTAAGTTCTATTTCTGTACCCTCTTTGACATATAGTCTTCTTCGACCTTTTTCTTCACTCACTTCATTGTCACTTAGAATTACAATCGAAGCTAACGCTTCAAGTCATTCTAATAGAGGTATTTTTCTTTTATTGTATACACTTTTTGTGCGCAACGAGATTCCTTCCAGCATACACGTTTGTTTCTCAAGCTGTGACATGGTCGCGAATTGAACAGAGACCCGAATATAATACAAATTTCTTTTACTTTTCACCACGAGCGAATAATCTGAAATATCTGATGATGGACATCATAGACCAAAACCGATAGTCTGATGACAAAAAATTTGTGACCATAGATATGAAGCAGAGGAAATTTACATTTGTTTCTATTCCGTCACACTTTCACTTATCTATTATAACTCTGACCGTTTACGCGTTCCGTTGACATTTCGTAAGAGGTCTAAGCTGCTAGTATTCATTCAGATATCGTATTTTCTTCAAATTTCATTAATAGCCCACAGAATTTGTTTAATCATCTGTATTCCTCCTACCTCTCTGTTACTCATATGTTGAGAGGCATAATTGTTTTAATTCTTCCTGTCTTTACTACGCTCGATATTCTTCTTTAGTTCGTTCCTTAATAATTTTTTGTTTTTCACAGTTCTAAAACTGTACGATTTTGAATGGCTCCGGTTTCTATTCAGTTGATAATAAAGTGATTCCACCACGGTGTTCACTTATGTTCCAACGCGGTATGGAATTGTTTAACTGCCTGTGTGCCAATCTGACAGAGGTGCAATGTTCTCAGCTGAGACGCCAGCAGCTGTTAATGCTCAGTTTGCATACGATATATAATCACTCAGCAGCCAACATTGCCCTCAGACGACATTTTGTTCCTTTTTTTGTTATTAGAAGATTCCGAGTGACATGCTTAGTAAGCTGGCGTGGGTTATCCAGGAGTCTAAACGTTTCTCGGTATTGTACTTACGTGCACGTTTGTTTCTCTAAATATAAGTTGCGAAAGACACTGCGCTATTACTTTGTTGGGTACTTTTGTGATTTATCTCAACATGGTAGACATATCACTTACACGACTCCTATTTTTGTACTCATCTGTCTTATGCTAGTCTGATTGGCGAGAATGCTGTGTACCTAATCAAAATATACGATAATAAAACAATGCCTCAAAATAATTCGTATTTATTTTAGAGTACGGCCTTTTCCTTTTCCGTGATATTTTGGATGCTAGCACTCAAAATCCAGAACCCTGAAAATTCCACAAGCAAGAGAACACACCTGGAGAAGCTGACAAAGAAAATGGTGAGAAATACTGGTTCCAAGTGCCGCCATAATAGCACTCACCAATTACCCGTAAGACTTTCGTTTACATCAGATAACAGAATATGTGACAAATACATTAGGCATGTCTCAGCTACACAAGTCTTGACACACTTTCAGCAAACCAGTGGGAGTATCATTATGTGATGTAACAATACGCTACGTCTTCTGTTTTTCAATTCTGTGTTGCAAAAAAGTGCAATACTACATGACTGTACGTTCCTACTCAGGAAAGTTGACATTAGTACGTAATAATTAATAATGAAAAACGTAGACAAATAAAACTTCATGAAAAATGTACCAGAAACAGTCAACGGATTTAAAGATCGAAAACAACTAATAATTGGCCTCTTCAGTGTTCACAAATGACATTCAGAACAAACCACAAAAATATTGTCTTAGCTTAGCGTCCGCAGTAAGAGTGGAATAGCAAGTAATACAGTGCGAAACTCTTATGTATACTTTTTGAGGATATATGATCGAATCATAGCTCACAGTCTCAGACATCAGCGAATTCTACCATTCCAATTAGCAATAACTTTTAGAGCCCTAATTTTATCGACTTGCATCGCCCTTTATTTCTACCGTTATCATCCAATTAGCAGTATGTTTTTGTATCTTACTTTTATCCACTTACATCACCTTTTATTTGAAGATTAACTTCTTGAGTGGATGTAACATAACGCTTCGTTCGTATTACACCAAGCCACAATGGCCATAATTTAGTATTACAGCCATTTTTTGGTAGCATTATTTGTCCACAGTATTGTAGTAGATGCGCAGGCAGGGACTGAACGAGATAACTATCTTATGTTAAAGTCACTTCTGAAGTCAGATTACGCATGAGGCAATAGGGCGAGGTACATTCAGGATCACCCAAGGGAACTACCATCCTGCCCATACACCCTTCCCCTCTCCTCCTACAAGAACCACCCCCACCCCACAACACCACTTCCCTTCCCCTCCTCTCCTGGACCAATAAGATCCCAGCTCTCCCTCCTCATCGTCTGTAACTAGAGCAATTGCATAGGTTTCCTCATTCCAGGTCTGTGCACCGTAGTGAGTTTGAGATCAATTTTGGGCATTTGTTTTCAATAATAATAATAACAATAATGAAATGGAAATATCCCCCAGGCTATGGCTAAGCCATGTCTCCGCAGTATCCTTTCTTTCAGGAGTGCTAGTTCTGCAAGGCTCGCAGGAGAGCTTCTGTAAAGTTTGGAAGGTAGGAGACGAGATACTGGCAGAAGTAGAAGTGAAGCTGTGAGACCGGGCGTGAGTCGTGCTTCGGTAGCTCAGTTGGCAGCCGGCATGGTAGCTCAGCGTGTTCGGTCAGAGAGTTATCTGCCCTCTGTAATAAAAAAACTGAGTTAATGGATCAACAACGACCTTCAACGGATGTCCTACGACGTCCCCCCGAGCAGAAGCAACGGACAAAATGAGATTACCAAAAAGAAAAGGTGGTAGAGCACTTGCCCGCGAAAGGCAAAGGTCCCGAGTTCGAGTCTCGGTCGGGCACACAGTGTTAATCTGCCAGAAAGTTTCATAATAAAAATAATTTAATTATTATTCCAGTTATGTGAATTAAATCGACTGAAGTCTTTATGCTGCAGTGAGAGGAATCCCACAACCAGAGTCGTGCTTGTTAAGAAGCAAAGTTTATCATAATTAATGTGGTAAGACTCTTTGACAGTGCAGTGTGTGTATAAATTAATGATGTCACAGCATATTCTGCAAAATGTCGGTAAATATTAGCTAAATTCATGTTATAAGAGGTTTCGACAATATATTTTCTGACTGTGCTTCAGCTGGGTTACTACAATTTCATGACATCACAGCATATTCTGTAAAATTGCGGTAGATATTAATAAAATCAAGGAGTAAGATACATTAACAATATAATGTGAGGCACAGTAATTATAATACCAAATTCTAGAAGCTTCCGTCCATCCATTGCTATTCGCAGATTTTGAGAAATTTTTCGCAATTTTACTGATTTCCTCCCACTTTCACAGACTGTCAACCGAGGATGCATGCAAATACAATGTGTTAGCGCAGTGTGACACCACCCTGCTAAAAGTACAAATCTAGTTTACGAAGAACCCACCCCTCCATTATTGAATTGTGGCGATAGTAGACGATAGTATACTGCACATATGCCATACCCATTGCAAAAGTCGTTTTGAAGCTATTGGTTAACAAATAAAATAATGATTCCAAATAGTATCATTAGAAATTACATAATATTTACTCAAAACAATGCATACATAACAGTATTGTAAACTTACCGCATTTCTTTCCCTTGCCCTTGAGGAACTACGTAAATTTGCTTCCATAACTAAGAATTTCAGTATACACAGAATGAAACTAAACACAACAGTTATTGTTCACTCACAAATGCAGTAGCACAACTCACGACACTTCTCTGGCCTATACTTCAAACAAACGGCGAGTCATGAAAGCAAACGCCACTGTGATCTGTTGGCCAAACTTGGAACTACGTGAAGCGATATCATTGAAGCATTGAGAAGCTCAAAAAAGCCAGGAATATTTAATGATGCTATTTGGAATCCCAGACGCAGAAAGGGTTAAAGATCTACTGCAACTACTACTGGTAAAACAAAACTACGAAAAATATGAGGGATCATCCCAGCACTCAAGTGCAAACCTGCACACAACCAGCACTGCCATAAGGGAGCACTACAGCCCCCGCTAGTGAACAAACGCTGCAATATTCCGCACTGCCGTCTCCGCCGCTGCCACAGACCCCGTGCTGTGATTAATGTCTGCTTAGCACTACACTAGGTACACTAGCAGCCGAACAATCTGCCCATCATATGACAGAACGTACTTTATTTATATAACGAGGAACTCATGCTTATACCTTCTGGAAGTACACGGACGTGTGATCACATATCTACATTACTGTTTATGGGTGTCATGAATGGTTGAAAAGAGTGTGCGATAATCTAAGACACTCCGACAGTTCCCTACCTCCCCTCCCCCTTCCTCTTTCTATGGATCAATAAGAACCAACATTTCCTCCTCGCACCCCCTCCCCCTCCAATATTTATTCGTAGAACGAATATATGTGCGAAACCTATCTTGTTCTCTTCCTCACAGAGAGAGGATCATCACAAAGCACCGGCGACAGCAGAAGTAAGATAGGATCCCATCTCAGGCAGAATAAAAAGAGTAAGAAGGCTTATAAGTACAACTAACCTACCGCTAGACGATATTTAAAGAAAAAATGTGTGTGTTTGTGTGACGCTTTACCGTGTGTTGAAAACGGGTGCGACGTCCTCTGGCACAATTACTATAATTTTGTTATGTCATGACATTTTCTGTCAGTGCTACAAAGCATATTACCCTATCAGTAGCCCAAAACACATACAAGTTGCTTGAATGTTTAATAAATTATGCAGTACATTAATTAACAAAAAATATACATTTGCTAAGTACCTAGTCTACATTATCCTCATATAACTAATATTTAATACCATAGTGTTAGAATAATGGCATAAAGATAAACAGTAACACTTTTTGCAATTTACAATTATTTTGGCTGAATATCTCCCATTTTTCAAGACCACATGCGTTAATGCTTGACTGAAGAGGTAACACACTGCAGTAAGTAAATGAAACTAACACTACTCGCCAGTTACCTGTGCTAAAACGCCGCCGCAATGCCCCACAACTGCTGCCACTGTTTCGCACGTGACACGTGTTAACCGCCACAATCATTGCTGCCTGAGAAGCCCAATCCGTTTCTACCTCGTATATATCAATTTTCTAGCTCTGGGAAGGATGGTCATGGCCGGAGTGTGTGGACAATTATCGCATCTTGTCGCTCTTGTTAGTGGCCAAGAATTCCTTTCGCTGACGTGGAAATCGCACCTGCCTTCCCTGACGCCTCAGAATAAAACTAGCGCCATCTCTTAAAAGAAACCCGCCAGGAAGCACAACAACGCAACTGAGGCGTGCGTGCTATCAGAAGCGATGGGCGGATACAGCAAGTCGGCAAGTCTTAAAAAAGAACTAAAAAACTATTTGCGACACATCTCTATAAATATGGAATATATTTCCAGTAATCTGTTATCATTAAAATTATTACATCACGAACGATGAGTCGTCCACTATCGTGCTGCTTCTTACACTACTGGCTATTAAAATTGCTGCACCACGAAGATGACTTGCTACAGACGTGAAATTTAACCAACAGAAAGCATATGCTGTGATATGCAAATGATTAGCTTTTCAGAGCATTCACACAAGGTTGGCGCCTGTGGCGACACCTACAACATGCTCACATGAGGAAAGTTTCCAACCGATTTCTCATACACAAACAGCAGTTGACCGGCGTTGCCTGGTGAAACGTTGTTGTGACGCCTCGTGTAAGGAGGAGAAATGGGTACCATCAAGTTTCCGACTTTGATAAAGGTCGGATTGTACCCCATCGCGCTTGCGGTTTATCGTATCGCGACATTGCTGCTTGCGTTGATCGAGATCCAATGACTGTAAGCATAATATGGAATCGTTGGGTTCAGGAGGGTAATATGGAACGCCGTGCTGGATCCCAAAGGCCTCGTATCTCTAGCAGTCGAGATGACAGGCATCTTATCCGTAAGGCTATAACGGATCGTGCAGCCATGTCTCGATCCATGAGTCAACAGATGGGGACGTTTGCTAGACAACAACCATCTACACGAACAGTTTGCAGCAGCATGGACTATCAGCTCGGAGACCATGGCTGCCATTACCCATGACGCTGCATCACAGACAGGAGCGCCTGCGATGGTGTACGCAACGACGAACCTGGGTGTACGAATGGCAAAAGGTCATTTTTTCTGATGCATCCTGGTTCTGCTTACAGCATCACGATGGTCGCATCCATGTTTGGCGACATCGCGGTGAACGCACATTGGAAGCGTGTATACGTCATCGCCATACTGGAGTATCATCCGGCGTGATGGTATGGGGTGCCATTGGTTACACGTCTCGGTCACCTCTTGCTTGCTTGCATTGATGGCTCTTTGAACAGTGGACGTTACATTTCAGATGTGTTACGACCCGTGTCTCTATCCTTCATTCGATCCTTGCGAAACCGTACATTTCAGGAGGATAATGCACGACCGCATGTTGCAGGTCCTGTACGGGCCTTTCTAGATACAGAAAATGTTCGACAGCTGCCCTGGCCAGCATATTCTCCAGATCTCTCACCAACTGAAAACGTTTGGTCTATGGTGACCGAGCAACTTGCTCGTCAGAATACCCCAGTCACTACTCTTGATGAACTGTGGTATCGTGTTGAAGTAGCATGGGCAGATGTACCTGTACACGCCAACCAAGCTCTGTTTGACTCAATGGCCAGGCGTACCAAGGTCGTTATTACGGCCAGAGGTGGTTGTTCTGGGTACTGATTTCTCAGGATCTATGCACCCATATTGCGTGAAAATATAATCACACGTCAGTTCTAGTATAATTTATTGTCCAATGAATACCCGTTTATCATCTGCATTTCTTCTTGGTGTAGCAATTTTAATGGCCAGTAGTGTAGTTCTTTACCTATGATTCCCGCATGCAGCAAAGAACCGCTATAGATTTTCATCCCTTTTTAATATTAATACCCATACAGTCTTTCAGTGTAATCTGGGATAGAGTTTTCTTCCGATTATTGTCTCCATCATCGACTCTTTCCATTTTGTATTATAGACGATGTTAGGCAACTACAGCTACTCGCTATTTAAACCAAACACGTTTGCAACCTGTGTTAAACAATTTCTACAACGCATTATCGCCAGGTTTATAAGGCAGAACGTCAAGATTTACTTCTGATAATGTCCACTCTATGACACTGTTATTGAAAACGAAGAAAAAATCAGTAGATATCTCAGTCACAGGCTCTCTTGTAACATTCAAAAGACTCAAACGTAAATATAGGACTAAACAATAAGCACACTGCAAAAAAATGTGTCCCAAGTGTTGTACCAGTATTATGTGTGGTGTCACTACAAGGATGCCTTAGAGGCACCTGAAACAGTAGGATAATAGTATGTAAAATGTGTTTACAACAAGTAGTGTTAGGTGCTCGAATCAAATCGATTTGTAACAAAGAGTGAACAATCATGATAGATAACCATGCTTGACTAGACAATCCTTGTGTTTTCCCTCTGCTACAAGAAAATCATCACTGATAACGTCCTGAACGACAATATTTACATCGAACTCTCGACTTCTGTTTCTCAGGTGTCGTTTTTGTTTCGTTAGAGCAGTAAGATCTACAACAATGTCCCGTCTACGACACTGCCACTGAAGACGAAGCACAAACCGACTAATATCTGAGGTACAGACACCTACCTAACTCTATTCGATACACTGCATCATTATCTTAAGAGCTGTGGAATAACAAAAATCCTGAAACACACTCCTTAGCTATTGATGGCCGACTTCATCAACGGATTTTATCAAAATCACTGTTCAGTAGCCTTACTGGGTATGCCTTATACTGCCAAGAGAAGTATGGGTAACTGAATATTACCTACACATCTCGGTTTAAATCTTTCTTTTCTTTCCTTTTCCGGTCTGTTGTAAAGAGGTAATTACTTCTCTTTTCATCCGCTGGTTGTTCTTAATTCTTGTATGTGATGATTTCCTCTTATAGTTTGTACTTTTCTTGGTAAATGTTAGGAAACGTACGTTTGAGTTAGGTTGCGGGATTATTGTATCCCACCTCTATTAATCCAACTTGGTAGGAGTTTCAAGCTAATGAGCAAATCCCCTAGTCTTGAGTATTTTTACGTAGCACTCTACGACAAACACAATCGAAAACGCGAATCATTAACAAAAATTTGTTATGCAATTGGTAAATAGCTGTAGATTACATCGATCTCGATGAATAATTTTTCGATATTTTAGCGACTACAGACTGCATATAGACATTAGTGCAGTGTGGTGGAGCTGTAACACATTTGCACATAATGTTATCTTTTGTAGCCTTAGAGCAGTAAGGCGGCAGCAACCAATAAATTACACAGCTTAGTTTTACCAGTATTTTACCTGAAGTGACATCATGATCACGTGATCAACGTATAATACGTACACTGCGGTTTGTAGGGCTCGAGATATTGTGCCACGAATCAGTCTGTAACCTATATTCTTATTTGCAATACTCCTATGCACTCTTTAGTAGTCTCAGTATGGAGGTGGTAACGCCTTGACACACAACTACAATAATATCTCGATTTTTTAAGATATATAGCTGTTATTTGGGTTCTCAGATGTATTGTTATGGAGAATGTCTTTTACTAGATTTTTCCATACTCCTAAAGTTTCTTTTATCCGAAAAACGTTTCTCTGGTTTAGTGTGTGTTTTTTCATAGCTGGCTAAGTCTGTCTCCAACTTATTCTTAAACTTCTTGAACTTGGACCATCCTAACCATTTTCCTACTATATGGTAAAAATCATGAAATCCTTCACCTAACCTCTTGAGAATATTTACACTTTTGATTGGTAAATGCTCATACTCGACTCGTGTCACATTGATATGATTCTAGCGGCAGTCAGTCTCCCTCAACTGTATTAATGCTTTTTTGATGCAGGGTCAAATAACGCAATTATAAAGTGAAGCTTGATATTGTCTTCTCTCCGCAATTCAGATCCACAAGATTTGAAGGCCTTAAGCGTAGTAAGTTTATCAAAACGACTACCACCAGAAAATGCTTCTCTTTTCGTGGTGACGATAACCCATACCAGTAAGCTAAAGCCCTCTGAGAGGGTGGATCTGGGCCTGCCAAAGTTACGAACCCAAAAGCGAAAATAGTAAGTATTTATCTCGGTACTGGTACTATTGTAACTAACCTGTCTCTATGGGTTATTACGTTATTATTGGGGTATGTAAATACTTATTGCTTGTGAAGTTAACCTGAGAAGACGAGGGTCGCCACCGACTCTAAACATACAACTAATCGAATGTTTGGTCGAGTCGAAAAATAAATTAATTTGATCACAGACCAAATACTCAAAAAAATGCATACCTTATGATGTCGCTCATAGTGGATACGATGTAATTAATAGTATTGCCCGTGCACTGTTCACGACAATCAAACATTTAAAATAAAACAGAAAATGCATGAACACTGCATAAGATCAGCTCCCAGCAACACACCTGAAAATAAGACTTAATCCAAAGCATTTGTTATAAAATACAAGGGGAGACTAACCACTGTAGCTGTGCGTAAGGTAACGCGTTGGATGTGCTGACGGGAAAGCTACGAGGTGAGTGGCTTAGGTGCAAAAACGTAATCTCGGAACACAAGAGAAAATTGTAGATAAAATCATTTATTCCTAAGATAAGGATGTGAGGAATGTGCACAATTCCTGATAACATTAACTCTTAAAAAATTAAAGAAAAGCGTCGATAAGTTCACCGCTACGACCTACAACTAAAATCATTGGTGTGAATCATTCATACAACTGCTGTTGCCTGATAACTGATCGCAATAACTCGTGAAACGGTACACGTTTCGCATTACACCCGCGTGCCCACGTGGTTTGTGGAGACGCAATTTCTAGGTATCGTGGCCAAGTTGCAACAATATCACATCACACAATCATGAACAGTTAACATTCTTTAAAACAAACATGAGTCCGGACAGTTAGTGATGACGGTAGCCCAACAAAACTTAGATGTTTGACCACGTGGTCGGCTCCCCACGGACGAAAGATACATAAAGCAAGGAAAAGTTACGAGAAGGCAAAGCTATTAATATTTAGAAAAATGAAGGCTTATACAGGCACAGCTGAAGGCAAACAGACATTCATACAGAAACGAGTGCTCACTTCTTATCGACACCTTTGTGTGGCGCTCTTCCGGTGGATCCAAGTCTGCTATAGAAATTTACTAAAAGATAAATCTGCCAAAGTTTTGCATTCCTCACTGCGGCAAGGCAACGCAATCATTCAGAGTTGAAAAGTGAGACCAAAAGCTAACAGCTCTCCGCTCGCCAAGTAACAACGCGCCACGCGGTCAGTCTAACTCACCCTTCTTCGACTGGACGCTTCGGTCTAGAACTGCGCGACCGCTACGGTCGCAGATTCGAATCCTGCCTCGGGCATGTATGTGTGTGATGTCCTTAGGTTAGTTAGGTTTAAGCAGTTCTAAGTTCTAGGGGACTGGTGACCTCAGATGATAAGTCCCATAGTGCTCAGAGCCAGTTAACAGTATTAGGAGAAAAATGTATTGCTATAGTATCTTTTATACTCGTGCGATCTATGCACAAGTTAATGGCTACCGTAACTAATTATTATGCACAAAGTTTGGCTACTAGGATCAGAATAGATTTGGCGGGAGCAATACGTACATAATCACAAGATATCATAAGCGGTTAGGGGAGGGGGTAGCAAGTGAGGCTCGACCAGACAAAAATACACCATGTGTGGTACACATAAATTAACAGTACATCCTTACAAGCCTTCGAAAGTTCACGTGTTTAGCCTGTCATGAAATTCTTTAGCACCATCACTGATTGTGCAGGAAACAAATTGTGAGGGGAGGGGGAGGGGGGGTAGGTGGAAGTGGGAGGTGGAGGGGGAGGTGGGGAAGGGGGTGAGGGGCTGGAATGGCAAAATCATGTGTTCCACAAATTCAAGTTGTTGGATTATTAGCAAAAATACATACGCAACACATGCAAATTTTAACTTTAACAAACTCAGGAAGCTGATGGTCTTTGCTCTGTGCAGTTGCAGTCTCGTGGTAGCATGGAAACAATGACCAAGCAAGACAAAACAGATAAATTCAAATAACTTCTGACGCAAAAATACGTAAATATCTCACACTGTTCGATTACACCTCAAAGTTGAAACAAATGTGTGAAACTGCATACTCTTTGAAACGAAAGTTACTACCACATAGTTGCCTGATAGGCAATGGGTGGGGTCCATATAACAAAGAAAACCCACCAAAGAATCTGCGAAAAAGTTAACGAAATTGAGTAAACAGATATAAAGTCGTGAAACATTAAATGTGCTGTATACACCAATTCACGAACGTCATTCTGATGTGGGCCCGTTAGAAGCCCAAGTTCTATCCATTTAACATATTTGGAAAACAATGAAAAAGGTGGTCGCAACATCTTAACTATGATGACACTAAGAGAACAATGATTTACTGATTTTTATCTACGGTGTACCTCATACTCTGAATTTGCCAATCAACATGATGGAGAAGCACACAGAGTTCGTCCATTCTCATAGTCGGCGGGAAACCGAATTCTGAAAACGGTGGAGCTCCGGAAAACAGTCACTCTGCTGTTCCCTGAGAGGGAGGAGAAGTGGCTCTACCAGCCCCGAAGATCCCACCACTACAAATGCATCTTTGAAATTCACTCGAAGTATCAGGTTGTCAGCAAAATCCAAGTAAAACATGTATCCCTGCCATACAGCTGCACTAGCCACGTAAACGCAACCATATCACTCACCCACTAATGACAACATATTAGGGATATTCGCTCAATGAATAAACACAATCGCGTCTATGCCTCCGTACCAACACGAAATGTAGTACCGTGTGTCTTTGATAATACAGAATAGAGGGTACCTCGAGGGAAATTAATGACGCAGAATCTTAAAGCTCAGCCTCAACGTCTACACAAATTGAGACTGATAATGTCCCACTATCTGAAAAGAATAACATAACAGCCTGGCAGGCGCAGGTTCATGTTTCTGCAGTGTGACTTACCATTCATTTACAAAACTTACTCTGTTATACAAAAGCAGCTTCTCAAAGAGAGTTAAAGTTCGACTACCATTAATCACAAAATTTTTGTTTGTTATTGCGCCAGAAAATCATGAGATGGTAACATCAGTCTGACAAATGTATAGAAAAGAAACTTCTAATTAACTTAAGTTGTTTTAGAATAGTTACTATGACAAACCTACATACAAATTAATGCAGCTCGAACTTCTGCTACACTTAACAAAGTCACATTCTGCTCGATTCTTGAATAAGCAACATTAAAAAAAAAAGCAACACCTCCAATATGTTTGGTGAGAGACACAACTACTTATTATTTCTCAATCGAGGACTAAAGATGAGATGCAAACGTAATCAAAAGTCTGTCTCGCAGCGACATGATTCGTAGGAAAGCCTAATCAGTTACACTGCCTCTGCATAACAAACCAAATCGTGAGAAAAACATTAACGCCTTACCTTGTTTCGCTGAGTAGAATAAAAAGAGAGGAGCGACAGGTGCGTGTTGTAATCGTTTCAATAAATACAGCTCGATCTCTTAAGTGCAATCACTCTCAATAACAATTCCAAAATTATGTACTACTCCTCTTCAGCTGAGTGGTAGGAGAATTATCAGATTATAGCTTCTCTGATGCAAACAACTTTCAAACAGCCTCTTGCGACTCAGTGCTGCCAGCACACACACACACTCACAATAATAGCCACTTCATATGTAAAACTTCTTAGCGCTGACTAACTCACAATAACACGCACTGAATTACATGGTGAGAGCTCTTAGAACTGCACACGTCATACCACAATTGACTGGCGATTCTGCATAACTGCCTCTCCCTCTCAGTTTCAGACTCTGTCTGCTCACACGGTATGATCACACCCGAGCTTTTCGTTGGTCGAACTACCAACTACAAAGACCACAAGTAAACTTAAGAGTTCTTCATGTAGCAAAGACAAATATCTAAAACGATCAACAAGTGATCGGAAATTAAAGATAAAGAATTGTCCTGCAATCAGTGTGCATAAATGTGTGATCGAAATGAAAGGTGGGTGAATCATCAGACACTTTTCGTCAGACTCCCCTGTAACTGCAGATCCGACTTGAAATGTTTCCGTTGAGAAGGTAAAACTACACATTCCCAGAAAAGAATTCATCTTCATTCTCCAAAAGATACTTTGCAACTACAGTAAATGTATTCTAATATATAAATTCCTTTATTTTCATATAATAAAATCACCTGTAATTGTTAGAACAGTTATAAGATGAAGAAAATATGTGTACCAATCATGACATCAGAAAAGTGTTTAGAACAACTGATATTATGTCTACGCTTAACCCCAAGAAAGTGTAAACTTTGTTGTTTTTCTTAGGTACTGCGAGCCCACTAACGGCTTCTACTTTTTACAGTTCAGGTAAGATCATTGAAGATAGCCGAAATTTTCTTACTTGCTTCCATCCAAATAATGATTTTTCTAAGTTACAAGTCGTCTTATATTCTTTAAAAATACTCAGCAGCCTGTCCAACACGTCATTATGATTCATACAAGACTCTTCCACAATTAATGCATCATCAACATACGTTGTTTAGATCCAATGGAAGAATAGTATTAAAGCCTCCAATAAATGTGGCTGAACTAACAAAGGTAACTTATGGATCTGGTAACAGCCACCAAGACATAAAAATAATATATACTTCTGCATAAGGGATGAAACTCCATCTGCCAATAACTGCTTTGTAGGTCACTTGTGGACAGGATTTTAACACCATGAAATTTCTGCCATCTCTTCTAGTGTCAATTATCAATCAATTTATTGCATAATTATTGCATTAATTTGTCTTGAACCCAGCACTAGTCGGATATCAACTCCACTCTTTCAAACAATTAACAATGGATTATTGTAAGACGTAACTGCTGATTTAATCTCCCCTTTCTATAACAGTTTCTCATTATCATCTTCAGCTTTCTCTTTGTAAATTATTGGTATCTAATCTGGTTTAACAGGGAATTTCATATGGCCTCAAATTGATATAACAACACCTCAATAGACTCTGGATATTCAGAAAACAGAAAAGTGATGGCATGAAACATCATCTAAAGTTATTTTTACTACTTCATTAGTCTCTTCTATATGTTCAACGCTCTTTTGCATCTCTTGTTCATAACTAAGAACTTCGTAGCAGTCTAGTAACAGACTGACACTAGATGTATTCTCTTTCACAACAGACATCAACTCAAGATATACTCTTGACTTCACTAAAAATTTAAGGCAACTGCTGCTATTCCTATCCCTAATATCACATTCATCAAACATAGCTTCAGTGTTCACACATTTTACTGCAACAACACTTCAGCATCACTTTGTTTGTGGACAACAAGAAGTAGTAGTAGTAGTAGTAGTAGTGGTAGTAGTACCTTTATTCGTCTGTAGATCTCTTTTTACAAGGATATAGGACACATAAAAATATTTACAAGTTTAGACCAATTCAAGACAAGCTTCTAGTTAGAGACCATTTATAGATTTACTCCTGGTATACAATACTTTTTTTACAATAATAATGCAATGCCACACTGTTCACTCATATCTCACTATCAGTCAGTTCACACACTATGCACAGACATTGTTTCATAACACTTCAATCACTACACACACAGAGACAGACACTGGTGATATCTGAGCCACTTTCTATAGCACAACTTCCCATTTGCTATCCTGAAAAATTGAGTGTGAGTGAGAGGTTGAGCTCAGAAAGACGAAGAGGTGTTAGTATTTGTGTAATGCATATCTTCGGGGTAAGTTTATTTTAAAAAAAGGAAAAAAGATGGAAAGATATATAGTGTGAAGGTGTTATGTGGAATGTTGGATGTTTTATAAACATTACTACTATTTATTTTGTTATAACATCATTTACTAAACTCCTACTCTGTTTTATCTAAGTAATCCTTCAATGTACAGAATGTATAGCATAACAGGTGTTGTTTAGCTACTTTTTAAATAAGTGCCTTTTTGCAATTTATCTCAATTGGTAACTTATTGTACAGTTTTATACCTTGGTAGAAAATGCTGTTTATGTTTACTTTTTATTGGCAAATGTACACTCCTGGAAATGGAAAAAAGAACACATTGACACCGGTGTGTCAGACCCACCATACTTGCTCCGGACACTGCGAGAGGGCTGTACAAGCAATGATCACACGCACAGCACAGCGGACACACCAGGAACCGCGGTGTTGGCCGTCGAATGGCGCTAGCTGCGCAGCATTTGTGCACCGCCACCTTCAGTGTCAGCCAGTTTGCCGTGGCATACGGAGCTCCATCGCAGTCCTTAACACTGGTAGCATGCCGCAACATCGTGGACGTGAACCGTATGTGCAGTTGACGGACTTTGAGCGAGGGCGTATAGTGGGCATGTGGGAGGCCGGGTGGACGTACCGCCGAATTGCTCAACACGTGGGGCGTGAGGTCTCCACAGTACATAGATGTTGTCGCCAGTGGTCGGCGGAAGTTGCACGTGCCCGTCGACCTGGGACCAGACCGCAGCCACGCACGGATGCACGCCAAGACCGTAGGATCCTACGCAGTGCCATAGCGGACCGCACCGCCACTTCCCAGCAAATTAGGGACACTGTTGCTCCTGGGGTAACGGCGAGGACCATTCGCAACCGTCTCCATGAAGCTGGGCTACGCTCCCGCACACCGTTAGGCCGTCTTCCGCTCACGCCCCAACATCGTGCAGCCCGCCTCCAGTGGTGTCGTGACAGGCGTGAATGGAGGGACGAATGGAGACGTGTCGTCTTCAGCGATGAGAGTCGCTTCTGCCTTGGTGCCAATGATGGTCGTATGCGTGTTTGGCGCCGTGCAGGTGAGCGCCACAATCAGGACTGCATACGACCGAGGCACACAGGGCCAACACCCGGCATCATGGTGTGGGGAGCGATCTCCTACACTGGCCGTACACCTCTGGTGATCGTCGAGGGGACACTGAATAGTGCACGGTACATCCAAACCGTCATCGAACCCATCGTTCTACCATTCCTAGACCGGCAAGGGAACTTGCTGTTCCAACAGGACAATGCACGTCCGCATGTATCCCGTGCCACCCAACGTGCTCTAGAAGGTGTAAGTCAACTACCCTGGCCAGCAAGATCTCCGGATGTGTCCCCTATTGAGCATGTTTGGGACTGGATGAAGCGTCGTCTCACGCGGTCTGCACGTCCAGCACGAACGCTGGTCCAACTGAGGCGCCAGGTGGAAATGGCATGGCAAGCCGTTCCACAGGACTACATCCAGCATCTCTACGATCGTCTCCATGGGAGAATAGCAGCCTGCATTGCTGCGAAAGGTGGATATACACTGTACTAGTGCCGACATTGTGCATGCTCTGTTGCCTGTGTCTATGTGCGTGTGGTTCTGTCAGTGTGATCATGTGATGTATCTGACCCCAGGAATGTGTCAATAAAGTTTCCCCTTCCTGGGACAATGAATTCACGGTGTTCTTATTTCAATTTCCAGGAGTGTAAGTTGAGTCTAGCTCTTGTTCCATGGCCATGGACAGAAGTGTTTGTGCAGTAATTGCCAGTGTTATTTTTAATGTGTACAACTGACTGGTAAATGTATTCACAAGGAGCATTTAGAATCCCCTTTGTTTTGAACAGGTCTTTACAATGAGGTCGATTACCATTTATGGTTATTATTCTTATGGCTTTTTTCTGGAATCTGAAATTTGTGTTCATATTTTATGCATTTGTTCCCCAAAAAAGAATGCTATAGCTAAGAATTGAGTGTACATATGAATGGTATGTAACTAAAAGACACTGCATGTTATATACTGATGATAGGATTCTAAGGGTATAACATGTTGATGACATTCTGTTTGCAAGTACTTCAACTGAGAATCAGTATTCTTTCCTAGAAATTTTGCATTTGTTACACGGTCTATATAGGTACCCTCTATGTTTAATTTAACTCTGTAATTTTCCCTCTTAAAACTGAAATACATGGCATTACTTTTCTTTATTTTCAGTGTCACTTTATTGCTCATTGACAAATCGTGAACTTCCTCGAGAGCTTCATTTGCTTTCTCTGCAAGGAGTGCTCTTGTTTTCTCAGTGATAATAACACTGCTGTCATCAGTGAAGAGATTTTTTTACAATGAGTAACACTACTGGGAAAGTCATTGATGTATATGAGGAATAATATTGGTCCTAATATGTTACCTTCCAGAACCCCTATAGTAATGTATTTTGGTCCTGATAAGTGTTTTACTAAATGTTTGGATCTATTTGAAGTATGTGTTATCTCTACTCCTTGTACCATATCTCCTAACCAGTCATTAGCTACCCCTCTTATTCCTAATGCTTGCAATTTATTGAATAGAATATTGTGGTTATCCATATCAAAGGCCTCAGTAAGATCCAAAAATATGCCTGTGACACACTAATCTTTGTCAAGAGCATAATGTGCAATCTTTGTGTAATCTATTATGGCTGACTCCATATTTTTGTCACTTCAGAAACCAAATCGTGATTCCCTTGAAAGATAATATTTATTCAGGTAATTTATTAATCTGTCTTTCATAACTGCTTGTATTATTTTTGAGAATGGTGACAAGGAAATGGGCTGGTAATTTTCTGTGTCTTCTCCATTAACTTTCTTAAGCATAGGTACAACTATTGCCTATTTTACCTGCTCTGGAAATGTCCCAGATGTGAGGGATTAATTTATTATATTTGTTAAGGGTCCTTGTATAATCTCTATGCATTGTTTCAGTACACACACTGGTAGTTCAGCTAAGCCTACTGCCATTTAATTTTTTAGCTTTTGAACAGTTTTATCGACTTCATTCTCTGTAGTTGGAAGTATTGATGCAACATTATTTATAGGTGTTACATTATTTCTTTTGGGGAATGTTTGCTGTAACATCTCTGCAATACTTGACAAATGATCGTTTACATAGTTCGCTAAGTGTTGTGGATCATATTTTACCTTATCCCCTTCCCTTAGCAGTATATTATTCTCGGTTTGTTTGCCTCTCCCTGTTTTCTTTTTCATAACATCCCAGACTGTTTTGCTTTTATTCTCTGCATTATACATTATTTTTTCATTAAATTACCTTTTTGCAGACATCAGCACCTTCCTATAGATCTTTTTGTATCTATGATAGAAATTTAAGAATTCTGGATCATTGCGACTTTTTGTCATGGAACTGAGGTATTTAAGTGTTTGCGAGAACTTCTTTATACTTGCTGTTATCGATCTGTTTTTGTGAGTTGTTGATACAGACATGTATAGTTTTGGAAATGCCTTTTCAAATTTCAACTAAAATAGTGTGGTGAATTTACAGAATTTAATATTCTCATTGGTGTCTTTATAAACTTCATCCCAACTTTGTTTTGCTAGTTTCTTTGAGAAATCTTTTATTTTGATTTCTGATAGATGTCAATTGTAGGCTTGTAGTTTAGGCAAAGATTGGATGCCTGATTTTACTGACGTTATTTGACAGAGATGCTATGATAGTCCGAGATATTTTACAGCTACATCACTTTTTTCCCTGTCCATATTTGTGGTTAGATGGTCAATTACTGATGCAGTCATTGTAGTAAGCCTTGTTGCACTATTGACCAATAGGGACATGCCAAAACTTTGAAGGATATTTGTGAAGGTGCTGCTCGATTCATTTATGATATTAGTGTTGATGTTAATGTCCACACACAGAACTGTGTTGACCTTTGTACTTGAGACTTTGTCTAGAACGTCTGTTAATTTATTCAAAAAAAGTGTCCACACTACCACTGGGAGATCTATACACACATAAAATGATTAATTTCTTGCTGATACCAAGCCCTGTTAATTCAATAGCTGATATTTCAAAGTGTTTGTCTTCATTTGATATGCTGAGGTCATGTCTTGATTTGAACTGTGTACGTTTTCTGATATAAATGCATGATTTCCCCTGCTTGAAGCATTTCTACAGTAAGAGTTTGCCCTTTCACAACATGTTGGATTTCTGTCTCTCTACATCAGTGCTCAGTAACACAAATTACTGTGCAGTGCATCGATTGGAGCTCAACTTCTAATAGCTGTATTTTATTTTTTATTGATTTCATGTTTTGATGGAGGATTGTTAAGTCTGTGAAACACCCTATGTTACTCTTTTCAATAATTTGTTTTTCTGTGTGACATCTGGTATGTATGATATTTGGAGTGTTGAAATCTGTCTTGTGAGTGATTGTTTCAGTATTTTTAAAGTCCTGGAGATATTCTTTAGTCAGGGGAACCTGTTGTCTGGATTTATCCTAAAAATGACTTACGTACACCTAATACAGACTCAACTACTATGTTAGGCACAATCATGAAGTCTGCAAAAAACCTATTATCCCGACACCAAAATTCGACCATACCTGTTTTGTTACATCAGCGCTCTTTTCCAGAATTGCTCCTTTGACCGTAAGTCACTACAAAGGAAGGATCAGCTGAGAACCAACCCTATTACACTTTTGAAATTCAGCTTCACTGAAGACAGACACTTCACTGCTGGTATCAAGTTAGAGTAATTTCATTTACATATATCTGAAGTACCACACGCTACCATATTCACCTTGTCCTGTCTCTCACCAAGTAAAATCTCCCTCACACACTCATAATTCAACACTTCACCAGTTCATAGACATGGTTCATTTGGTTGGCGTACCCATTGCACCCGCAGAAACCAGCTGTCACTCTTGGGATAGTGTGGTCTCTGTCCATATTTCAGTTCTTGGACTGCTGTTCTGACTATTACAGTGTTCAGTCTCAAATTTTTATTTTCCCAATGCCTGCCCCTATTACCACCTCTACTTCACTAATGATTGGGATGTCTACCACACCAGTTGTTCCTACTTCTTCTATAATCGTTATTCTTATTCATCATATATACATTATTCTCTTACCTCCATTTGTCATTCCTATATTTGAAATATCGTGAATTATTTTCCTTGCAGTCATAATGTCCTCATAGATAAAAACCATGAATTTGGCTATTCTGAAAATTTTGATTCCTTGATGTCATATTGCAGTTCCCCTAACAGGCTCTCAAATCTTTCGCATGACCAATAACATTAAATCGACATATAAGTTGAGGTTATTTCATAACACAGTCATGAATCGATTCAGTAGGGCTGAAATGTTACATAAAAATTGATTCTTCTCTAATGTATGTTAAAAGAAATGAGGAGGATTACTAAAACCAGAGCTTTAAAATTTTTCATCATCAGGGTATTGCATTTTATTCTGGCCTGCACTGATTCCGACCAATATGCAGAGAAAAGTATTTATCTGAACTCTTCATATGATTCACTTCTGGTCAGTGTATGGACTAGTAGTGTGGTTTCACTTTCTAGATGGCTACATACGAACATAATCTTATGAATATCCAGCCAAATAGGTGGAAATGAATAATAAAACTGTTCGAAACAAGCAAGAAGATGAAAGCTGTTGTGTGAATTTTTAAAGATTCAGAACATTTTCACAGTTATGAGGTGATTATAATCAAAACTACATCTTTTCTCACTGTGTACCTCACCTCTGTAAAGTTTTCCAATGCTCTGCTGTAGTCTGTTCCTTTCACAAAGACATCAAGAATTAGGCATGCCTATATTCCATGTATTGGTACTGTCATCAGATACGTGACTACTATTTTGTACCTCTTCACTAAGATCTTTACCAATCTTTATTTCTATTTTTGAGAGTCTTTTAGTTAATTGTTTTCAGGAATTCCTTGTTCCTACTATAGATTTCCATTTGCTCACCTCTGAATCTCAGTAATGATTTTGTTCCCCCTGTTCATCATTCCTCAGTGTGACTGTACTATTAAGACCCTTATTTGAATTATTCACTAGCTGAGCAACTAAATGACCCAGTTCAAACCACCTTTCTCCCCACTCTCCTTTAGATCACTAAACTTTAGTTTTTTAAAGTTCCCTTCCAATCCCTGTTTTAGACTGGTGAGTCTCAAAGCCTATTCAGTCATTTGAGTAACAACCTGCTGACCTGGTATCATTTCTGTTCTTTGTGATAATTTTAATTTTGTTTCCCCATGATCCTTTCTTACATCATGAAAATTATTTTGTAAAGCTTTAACCTAGTCCTTAACGTCTAACAAGAATTGTTTCTGTGAGCTTTCAAGAGTGCCAAGCTTATTCTCTGCACTAGAAATTCTGCCACCAAACCCATTTGCAATTCTTCCCTTAATAGAACATTCAATTGAGTAAACATTTGCATAACACTTCTCTTAACTGTGCATCTGCCTCCACAAACCACCATTTTTCATCAAACCCCTTCTCACTAACTCTTTTTATAGCCCTTCCTGCAGGTCTCTAAGTCCATCATGAATTCTTTCTTAAAACCTCTATTATTATTCTTGCTACTACCTCTATTACTTTTAATTGTTCATTATGGCATTCCCATTTTCTTTTCAAATTGTCAAAATGTTCCGTTCTTCTACTAACTGTTGAATGATTCATCCTCAAACGTATAGTAATTCATATATACACTGATTCTAATGCTATTCTGTAGCTGTGCTAAGACTCCATTGTTCAACCTGTGAAGAGCTAATAGTGGAGGCTAAGTCATGATCTCCTTTCCATTAAATTTATTACTAATTTCCAATTATTGAACCACATCAACTATTCTCAGAATATCACCTTCTACTATGTTTTTGATACTCTGACTTCACTAACCTGACTCCAAACCATAATGTCTTCTAACTGATCGCTAAACCATTAATTAAATCTATTGTAAAAACCTTTGACTGCTCTGTAACCCTTGATTTTGTTCTTCCTGTGCCTTCATCAAAATGGATGCTACTTGTCTCAGCCTGATCAGTTATTAATTTTTTATCTGAAACTGATTGAAAATTGCACCAAACAAGCAAACGAGCACTAATCTCAGAATTATCTCAAAAATCTGTAACATATGTAAAGATCTCTCAGTCAATAACTTTTCAGATATGTCAGCCTGCAAAAACCAATATGCAATTCCACAAATAAGTATTAATACCCACTGCCAAGAAATTTTCATCAGTTCATAGTGCAGAGTTTCACCACGAGACATATTAATGTTACTTAAAAGGAAAACTAAACAATCTCTGCTTAGTTGAGTCCTGGAAGGCACGGTCACCAGATACTTTGCATCTGTTAATAGTCATGTGTACTCATGTAGTAATCATACTGATATGCATCTGACTATATTCAAGCATGTGTAAAGAGACGCTAATATATATACTGTAAGAAGTTATAATCTGTCATTCCTTTTCAAAGATTCTTCTATGGTTAATCAGTAAAAAACCTCTGTATGCCACAAAAGACAAATAAATACCTATCTTTACATGTAGTGTAAACAAACTACATGATGGATATGTTTAGACAAACAGAGACTGACTATGCCACACCACCTGGAAAGAATAACATAAGCGCTTGGCAGGTGCATTTTCGCAGTTATGTAGCATTACATAGCATAGGAGGCTGGTCTGATACAAATAACGTATAATGGCCTCTTACAGCTCATCACTGGCCATAAGGACAACTCACAATAGTAGTCACTTCATGCTTAAAATTCCACAGCACTGACACACAATAACATGCACTGTATTACATTATTACACTGTATTTAAATTCCAGAGCACTGACACACAATAATATGCACTGTATTACATGGGAATACCATTGAGGACTGCCTACTTCTGGCCACAACAGACACGATTCCCTACAACTGCGCCTCCCTTTTCAATTCAAATTCTACCTGCTCACTTGGTATGATCACGCCCTAGCTGTCCAATCGCTGAACTACCTACGTCACATGGCTGTCTACTGGCTGAGCTACTGGCATCAAAGACCTCAAGTAAAACTTAAGTACTTACCAAGTAGCAGAAAAAATATCGTAATTCATCAACATGAAATCAGAAAATAAAGGCAAAGAGCTCTCTCATAACATATGTAAAAAAATACATAATCCAAATGGAGGGTTTCATAATCAATATAGACAGTTTAGTGTATTGCTTACATGAAGTTGTTACAGTACTCCATCAGAACACTCATTTTAATGTTGACAAGTTCCACTTTCTAGCAAGAATTCTCTTTTGTTTAGTTTAAAATAAATGCAATGCAAAACATACAAAAAAGTGACTTATATTCTAGATTCCTCATATGTGAAGTGCCACATAAAATACTGAATATATATCAAATCCACCATTATTTTTAAAAAAATTCACTAAATTCCAGTAATATATCCGTGATGTTGATGCAATAATCATGGCAGTTGATCAATTAGAATGTACATTTTAACATCGATAAACTCCTCTTTATTTGTAACACAGCCATAGGTTATCTTATATTTCTTTTAAGTTACATCCAGAACTTCATTTCCAAAAACCGTTTCCGTTGAAGATACAGTGTGAATCATATGTAGGGGAATTGAGTACAATCGTCCCAACACCTTGGTGTAATCATAGGTATCATATTCAAAGTACACCTAAGTTTGGATGGTATTGGAGAAAAGGAATGCATTTAAACACAATTCATTATTCTCCACAATACATATTAACAATGCATAATAAAGTAATACCATTTCATACAAAGTCGTTTTGGTCAAAAATGGCTTTAGCTAGAACAAGTCTCCAACAAACAGTGCACAAGGGAAGGGGAATTCTACATTTAACGCAAGTGTCGGTATGTCAGAATGAAAGGAATAGCATTGCTATTTCTTCCCAGAAGTAGATTTTACACAGGCGACCATTATCGGAAGCTCTTATTGTCACATGGCTATCTGATGTCACTGTTAGAATATTTCATGGAGATTTAATATTAGTTGCATCCACTGCAGTAATTATTGCATCTCTGTTCTGACAAAAATAATTTACAAAATCTTTACCATTTGCACAGACCACAATTCAACAATCGATCACAATGTAACCATGCAGTTTTATCACCATCACCAGGACAAAAGTTACCAGCTTCACTTACTTTGCCAGGACACGATTAAATAGCTAACGAACAACCAATAAGGGATGCTACTCTCGTATCTAACCCACTGTGTTAGTCATACATTGAACCACACAATAATGCTGCTAGAGCTAATGAATGAAGAGGTATTTCCGTATTGTACAGATTACGACAGTTCCACCAAAGATGCACTTACACATGTATACGTCCCCAATCCTCGCATACATCCATTATATTCAGATTAAGCTTTCAACGATGCTCGTTGAGAGGACGCATGTAGACGTTTTTCCATTCTCTACTGGCCACAATTATCGTACAAAAAACACTTCAACATGTAGCATTCGAACTACCACAAATACACTTTCACAGCTTAAGGACTGGGCAGCCTACACGATGAATCAACAAACGCCACAGACAACCATTATTTTCATACTTTTGTTTGTAGATGCCATCAAATTGTAAGCGTCTAACGATATTGCACTGTTTCCTGTATATGTGTGTGCAACGGTTGTCATAGGGAAACCCTACAGTAGAATACATGGGCAGAAGTGGTGTCACTATCAGATGACTAGAAGTGTGACCATCTTGAATCTTTGGAGTTTATACAAAAGAAGCTTCGAAAGAATGCCTCATTTGAACGTAATGAACGTCTGAGTGGATTGGGGAGGTATTCATGTGAAAGTGTATTTGCAGAGGGACAGTTGTAACCTGTACAGAATGGAAATACCTCAGCATCGTTGTGTAGTTCAGTGTGTGGTAATTTAGAACATAAAATATGGTGCAGGCATCCTTTAATGTTTTGTCCTTAGCTACTAAGCAATGTCCTGACAAACTAAGTGAAGCTGAATTCTTTTATACTGGTAATTTTGTTCAAACCATGTGTTTCCATTGAGAAGGGCCATTGAAATATGAGGTAGAAACCTATAACGCATCGAATGAATACGCTTGGTGGTTTTCCAAGTATTTGGTTCTGATTCTTGTGAAGGATAAAAACTTTAGTGAACTATATTTGTCAGAACCGAGATGCAATAATTACTGGAAAGGATTGTTGTTGTTGTTGTTGTGGTCTTCAGTCCTGAGACTGGTTTGATGCAGCTCTCCATGCTACTCTATCCTGTGCAAGCTTCTTCATCTCCCAGTACCTACTGCAACCTACATCCTTCTGAATCTGCTTAGTGTATTCATCTCTTGGTCTCCTCTACGATTTTTACCCTACACGCTGCCCTCCAATGCAAAATTGGTGATCCCTTGATGCCTCAGAACATGTCCTACCAACCGATCCCTTCTTCTGGTCAAGTTGTGCCACAAACTTCTCTTCTCCCCAATCCTGTACAGTACTTCCTCATTAGTTATGTGATCCACCCACCTAACCTTCAGCATTCTTCTGTAGTACCACATTTCGAAAGCTTCTATTCACTTCTTGTCCAAACTATTTATCGTCCATGTTTCACTTCCATACATGGCTACACTCCATACAAATACTTACAGAAACGACTTCCTGATACTTAAATCTATGCTCGATGTTAACAAATTTCTCTTCTTCAGAAACGCTTTCCTTGCCATTGCCAGTCTACCTTTTATATCCTCTCTACTTCGACCACCATCAGTTATTTGGCTCCCCAAACAGCAAAACTCCTTTACTACTTTAAGTGTCTCATCTCCTAATCTAATTCCCTCAGCATCACTCGACTTATTTCGACCACATTCCATTACCCTTGTTTTGCTTTTCTTGATGTTCATCTTATACCCTCCTTTCAAGACACTGTCCATTCCGTTCAACTGCTCTTCCAAGTCCTTTGCTGTCTCTGACAGAATTACGATGTCATCGGCAAACCTCAAAGTTTTTATTTCTTCTCCATGGATTTTAATACCTATTCCGAATTTTTCTTTTGTTTCCTTTACTGCTTGCTCAATATACAGATTGAATAACACCGGGGAAAGACTACAACCCTGTCTCACTCCCTTCCCAACCACTGCTTCCCTTTCATGTCCCTCAACTCTTATAACTGCCATCTGGTTTCTGTACAAATTGTAAATAGCCTTTCGCTCTCTGTATTTTACCCCTGCCACCATTAGAATTTGAAAGAGAGTATTCCAGTCAACGTTGTCAAAGGTTTTCTCTAAGTCTAAAAATGCTAGAAACGTAGGTATGCCTTTCCTTAATCTAGCTTCTAAGATAAGTCGTAGGGTCAGTATTGCCTCACGTGTTCCAACATTGCTACGGAATCCAAACGGATCTTCCCCGAGATCGGTTTCTACCAGTTTTTACATTCGTCTGTAAAGAATTCGCGTTAGCATTTTGCAGCTGTGACTTTTTAAACTGATAGTTAGGTAATTTTCACATCTGTCAACACCTGTTTTCTTTTGGATTGGAATTATTATATTCTTCTTGAAGTCTGAGGGAATTTCGCCTGTCTCATACATCTTGATCACCAGATGGTAGAGTTTTGTCAGGACTGTCTCTCCCAAGGCTGTCAGTAGTTCCAATGGAATGTTGTCTACGCCCGGGGCCTTGTTTCGACTCAGGTCGTTCAGTGCTCTGCCAAACTCTTCACGCAGTATCGTATCTCCCATTTCATCTTCACCTACATCCTCTTCCATTTCCATAATATCGTCCTCAAGTACATCGCCCTTGTATAGACCCTCTATATACTTCTTCCACCTTTCTGCTTTCCCCTATTTGCTTAGAACTGGGTTTCCATCTGAGCTCTTAATATTCATACAAGTGGTCCTCTTTTCTCCTAAGGTCTCTTTAATTTTCCTGTAGGCAGTATCTATCTTACCCCTAGTGAGATAAGCCTCTACATCCTTACATTTGTCCTCTAGCCATCCCTGCTTAGCAATGTTGGACTTCCTGTCGATGTCATTTTTGAGACGTTTGTATTCCTTTCTGCCTGCTTCATTTACTGCATTTTTATATTTTCTCCTTTCATCAATTAAATTCAATATTTCTTCTGTTACCCAAGGATTTCTTCTAGCCCTCGTCTTTTTACCTACTTGATCCTCTGCTGCCTTCACTACTTCATCCCTCAAAGCTACCCATTCTTCTTCTACTGTATTTCTCTCCCCTATTCCTGTCAATTGTTCCCTTATGCTCTCCCTGAAACTCCGTACAACCTCTGGTTCTTTTAGTTTATCCAGGTCCCATCTCCTTAAATTCCCACCTTTTTGCAGTTTCTTCAGTTTTAATCTACAGGTCATGACCAATACATTGTGGTCAGAGTCCACATCTGCCCCTGGAAGTGTCTTACAAATTAAAACCTGGTTCATAAATCTCTGTCTTGCCATTATGTAATCTATCTGAAACCTGTCAGTATCTGCAGGCTTCTTCCATGTATACAGCATTCTTTTATGATTCTTGAACCATGTTTTAGCTATGATTAAGTTGTGCTCTGTGCAAAATTCTACCAGGCGGCTTCCTCTTTCATTTCTTCTCCCCAATCCATATTCACCTACTACGTTTCCTTCTCTGCCGTTTCCTACTACCGAATTCCAGTCACCCATGGCTATTAAATTATCATCGCCTTTCACTATCTGAATAATTTCTTTTATTTCAACATACATTTCTTCAATTTCTTCGTCGTCTGCAGAGCTAGTTGGCCTACAAACTTGTACTACTGTAGTAGGTGTGGACTTCCTATCTTTCTTGGCCACAATAATACGTTCACTTTGCTGTTTGTAGTAGCTTACCCGCATTCCTATTTTTCTATTCATTATTAAACCTAATCCTGCATTACCCCTATTTGATTTTGTGTTTATAACCCTGTAGTCACCTTACCAGAAGTCTTGTTCCTCCTGCCACCGAACTGCACTGATTCCCACGATATCTAACTTTAATCTATCCATTTCCCTTTTTAAATTTTCTAACCTACCTGCCCGATTAAGTGATCTGACATTTCACGCTCCGATCCGTAGAACGCCAGTTTTCTTTCTCCTGATAACGACATCCTCTTGAGTAGTCCCCGCCTGGAGATCCGAATGGGTGACTATTTTACCTCCGGAATGCCATCATCATTTAATCATACAGCAAAGCTGCATGCCCTTGGGAAAAATTACGGCTGTAGTTTCCCCTTGCTTTCAGCCGTTCGCAGTACCAGCACAGCACGGCCGTTTTGGTTACTGTTACAAGGCCAGATCAGTCAATCATCCAGACTGTTGCCCCTGCAGCTACTGAAAAGGCTGCTGCCCCTCTTCAGGAACCAGACGTTTGTCTGGCCCCTCAACAGATACCCCTCCGTTGTGGTTGCACCTACGGTACGGCTATCTGTATCGCCTCCCAACCAACGGCAAGGTCCATGGTTCATGGGGGGGGGGGGGGGGGGGGGGAAGGATTAAGATAATGTTCAATTATACCTGAAAACTTCTCAAAGTAGCATCAGAACTCTATGTGACTATGAGAGCTGCCGACAACGCTCACCTGTGTGTAATCTGCTTCTGGGAGGAAATGAGAGTGCTGTTCCGTCCACATATTTCAGCTTGCATTGAATGCAGACCTCCCTTTTCTTCATGGCTACGTATCAGAAACCTGTTTCAGCTAAAGTAAGAGCATTTTTGATGAAAACAACGACTTTGAAGGAAATACTATAATTTTGATACATATTTTTACATATTGTTAATATGCATTGTGTAGAACATAGCACTATTGTTAAAATACATCCCCTTATTCTCAACATCAGTCACATTTACATCTGCTCTTGATATGCCAGCTCTTATTTCACTGTGGCGTTGAGACAGTGCTATCACGTGGTATCGTATTGCCTACCTGTAGTTCATACTGCATCAGCAACAGGCACATCAGAAAAATTCTTGTAAGAGGGACACGCTGGATGTCATTTTAAAGAAATATGAAAAAAACCTGTGGCTGCTATGGTTGTGTTACGTTTAAAGATCAATTTATCGATGTAAATTGCACATTCTAATGGTTCAGCTGTCAGGACTATTGGATCTATTTCGTGGGTTCATTGCAAGAATTTGCTGACTTTTTTTTAACAGTGATGGGTTTGATACTGTCTGCTGTACATACATTACTTTACATGACACTTGGAACAAAAGGAATCTAGAAGGCACGTCACCTTTTATGTGCTTTACATTGCATTTGACAGACACTATCACATGTCCTGAAGTCATTCTCCTGAGTTTCAACAATATCATATGACCCATAACTGCTCCCTCTTAACCATAGCCCTATGTGATAGGCTAGAAAAGTTGCATTGCCTTGTCACAGCCTTTAATGTTTAACATATACCATCACGTATTATTATCATTTTAAACAATCAAGTTAAAACTTTTGTTACAAAGTGGAAATGGTCAACATTAAAATGAGTGTTTTAATGGGATATTGTAAAAGCTTCATTTAGACAAAATATGTGTTACCCATATATTGCATATAATTAATGAAGCTGTTGAAACTCGTTTTTAATTCGTTCTACAGCACTCCACAGTAACACAGAAATGACAGATGTATTGCAAATTAAGCATATGATCTAAGTTTTGCACGCACCTGGTTCCATTCCTCTCCTGTTTGACTGCCTATCCTTCTTAATAAAATTCAGAATTGCTGTATATATATCACACTTTACAGGAACATTTGCTAATGGCAAGAGGCAGTACCAAAAGAGCTATACTGACAGTCAGATTGTAGATTAATCTTCAGTGTAACTCTGTGTTACATGACAGTTTCAACTGTTCTGATAAGAGTAGTAACTATTCGTTATGTGCAAATTACATTTCTATATCAGGAGGGATGTATATATACCATAGAAAACTGTAGTCTTAAAGAAGAGTTTGGTAATAGCGTGTGGTTAAATATGACAAAGGTTCATTAGTCATGGAGGACAATCCCGTTAGGCTGTAGAAAAATCACTTAGGTCTGATTCACATTATGAAGTAGAACCAGTGCTGATGCTGGACAACTATGTGTCCCAATGTTTTATACATAGAAGTATATGTTGCAGATGGTTCCTGTTAGTGTAGTACTATAAAAAGAAAAAGGAAGAAAGACTTGGTTTAATATCCCATCGACATGGATATGGTAATATTTTAGTGCATACGAGGTTTGGGGTTTGTTAGTTGCTAATGTGGTTGTGGTAGACAACCCAAGTATCTGTAGTAACCAGAAGCAAATGGTCTGTATACATCTCACACTCGGTAAATCCCAGAAATTAGAGGTAGTATGTAGGTTTACCAACAGTTACTCTTTATATCCTTTCATCTTTCACCTCGCCCCCACTTCCCATTTCTAATTTCTCTTCAGACATGCTCTCCTCTTCCTTCTCACAATCTTGTCTTAAATATCTTCCACTCCAATCTCATTGACCAACAATTTCAGCCAACTAATGCCTTTACGTTTGCTGTGTTGCTTTACCTGTCTTATGTCCTGCTGGTACATCTCCTGTATAGAATTTTCAGCCGTATGTTCTATTTCATTCACATGTCTCTCCACAGACCCAAATTCGAATTCTTGTTCCCCAGAGGAACTATCTTCCTTTTCATTTAAAATCACATCTTCAGCTACATCTTTACCTTTACCTTCTGATTATTCTGACATCTCTGCCCCTTCAACAACAAAAAGAACTATGTATTTCATTTCCACTCCCCTTTCGAAATAATAATCTATGTCCGAAATAGTCCCTCCCCATTTCCATTTTTTTGTGTCTCTTTTTACAAACTCACTCCTGCCTAAGCCCCAGCAGAAGCTAATCCCAGTTTCTCTCCCAAGGTGACGAAGTTCTTCGCTCATATTGTGAGCTCTGGCATTCCTATCCATATTTGGCGACCATTCCCTGTCGCAATTATTATTCTAACAGTTTGCCATTATTTGCCCATCATTTCTATTACATACTCCCATTCGGTTTACTCCACAATGCCACATGTAGCCTGTTGCATTCAATCTACTCGTATCAGAGTTCCTTAGCCCATTGTTCGGATAAACTCTCTGAATACATTCCAGGAAGTTAACAAATCCCTCAACATTATTCCTAGCAACAGCAATTACAATTTACCTAACATGGGAAGACAATTTATTCTCAAGACCTAGTATAATTGTCTCTACATCCAGTTTGTTTTCAAGATATTTCATTTTTTCAAGCCACTGTTGGTAAAAGGTTATTAAGACACCCCTTTGAGAGCTGTACACCTCCCCTTCGCAGAAACCTCTCAGTATGGATTGCAGCTTATCCTTCCACTAAAACTCAGACAGAAACTTGGACTCAAATAGCGACGCTGAATGACAAATCTCCGCCACCTATGTCGCCTACCAGTATGCCTCGTCATCCAAATGACCAATACCACGGTAGCATATTACGAAAATCTTTCAAAAACTCTACTGTATTCTTATTTCTCAAAGGATAAAATGTACAAAATTGTTTACAGTTCCCAGGCAATTCCTGTTCATGCACACTTGCACTACTATTTATTTTCTCCCTACATAATTCTTTAACATACTTTTCAATATTTGTGCACTTATTATCTACCTTCTGGCATAATTTCTTTACCTCTAGCTTAACCGCTCTGTTGTCCTCGTCACAGCGCGTTGTTCTGCATACATTGCATCAACTTTACATTGCTTAGCTAACTATTCTGTCTAATTATGACAATCATTAGCAATGTCCTCTATCTGCTTGGTTACTCTAGTCTTCAATTCAGTATTCCTACCATCATATTCGTTTATGATACCTTCAGTATCTTTCTTGAGCTCGTCTCTAACGGAATTCAGCTCCAATTTTACAGATTGCACCTCCGATTTTACTGAATCCTCGTCGATTTTCATATCAGATGTGACTGAGCTTATTTAAGAGATAAATGAGCTTACTTCAGTTTTAACTGAGCCTACTTTATTCCCAATATTCTAAAGCATCTGTAACAACATCTCTCTTTTGGGACTCACTTCATATGTCCAGCATAACTATTGTAATCTTGCTGTATTATATCCTGCTGTTCCCTATTAGATACCTGCACCCATCCTTTCGACATTACCATCTCTATGATACACAAAACTATCATCGTTACAGGTATCCTCTACTATTAGTACTTGTTAATAACCTGTGTCTTTGGTCTGTCTCATCCAAACAAACATATCCGTCTTCTCCATCCGCACTGACCAATCTTTAGTTTCCAGGATCAGCTACAAACTGCCACACTGCACTGCACATCACCTGTTGTTTATTTTGCAGCCAACACGCCGCCCTGGGCGTCAACACAGCTGTGATCACGTTGTGAGCAGCGAAGAAAAGGACTCAGGTGCGACTCTGCCACACAGTGCACTAGGATGGTCCCCAATATGGCTTCCCTGCTGCAGCGGCCGCCGCTTCCATTATCCGCACGCGCATGTGCATTAGGCCTGCTCCCTGGGAAAAAATCAAAAATGGCGGAATTCCACCACCTGCTGTTACTTAGTTCCCTCTTTGCGCATGCGCAGTATGCGCTTTTCGACTGTTTGCTGTTAGCATGTGAAGCGACACTCGTAATGTAACACAATTGAATCATCGTTTTACAAGTCACTGTTCACATATCTGGGCAGTGTCTATTGCATTTAAATTCTGTAGCTTATTAAACCAACTGTTTCGATCCTTATCGTGGCACCAATGGTAAACTAGCCAGTTAGTACTGAAGGTAGTTTACTCACCTTCAGAGATAATGTCACCGCTCCACATTCAGTCTGCACTCGATTACGATATTGAATTATGAAGCCCAGATTTTTAATTTAAAGTAAACATTTTTATTAATCGCTATTCTTTAACACAGAATTACACACCAAATTATATAATTAGCACAGCAACTTTGGGAAATATTCCTTTCCAACTGCCCTTGCCATTTTCAGCTCAGTTCTTCCTTGTTAGAACCTGCTAAGTAGTCCTACAACAATTCCTAAATGCAGAAGCGCAGTAAGTCAAATGTCATCTCTATACTTACCAACTAACCACAGACATTTTACAAAAACCACAGTGTAGTGATTATACACAAAGATCGATGCTGAATGGAGGGCAGGGGATAACTGCTTGGAAAGTTTTATCCTACTGTGCCAGTAAGTCGCAGTTAATATTTTCCTTGATAGTCCAAAGTGTTACTAAATTACAGTCTTGCCATTTTAAAGAAGAGTTTGTATTTTTCTTTGTAGGTTAATATGAAGATGCCTTAAACAATGCCAAAATAAACGTGTTATTGACAAAATATAAAATAAAGAAGCCTGTTTTGCAGTCAACATTGTTTAGCCATACAACAAATTTTTCGGTAGTTGCTGCATCGCTCTTCCAGGAAATGGAAAACGTTATGTATCAAAACATGTAAAGATTTCTTCTACACTATAAGGAAACGTATATGGCAGTTTTGCTTATCTACTTCACAGATTATAATGCATTTGTTGACAAGAACTGGTTTCATCTTTGTACCAAAGTAAATAATGTTATTACCACATCTGAATACTCAGTATTATTTGTCAAAACCTACCTTAGTTCAGCAAAAACTGGCATCACAGCCACCCAAACATTATAGTGCCTCAATGCTGGGATATTGACTTTATCTAGCAGCACAAAACGTTTGTCATCTGCTGGTAGTGCTAACTTGCTGTCGCACAGTGGAGACTACATGATCTTTTGATATAATGGCATAGTAGACAATAGTAACACACATTTGTATGGGTAAGAAATGAGGACTGCTATACTTTCAACTACCAACTTTTAACTACTTTTCTAAGTCACCAAAACATTATATCTATCTTGTGCAAGGGTATCAACTTTATTTTGAAGTACAAAGTATTTATCATATTCTGCTGATAATGCTAACATATGTTTTCATACAGTGGAGATTCATTGACCCCCACTAAATTCGATATTGGTTTCAACCTAACTAAGATGAATTTTCGACACATAATGTGGACAGATTAAGTGTAGGAATAACATTGTTTAATCTTGTCAAAAAGCAAACTATTTTCATTGACAAGTGTACTTTAAGACGTAAGATAGACCAGCAGTAGTGCTATGTATGTTTTGGAATAGAAAAATGTATGTATTTTAACACAAACCAATTTAAATTTTTTCAATATGCGTTACAAAGATCGAATTAAGCCCATTGACACACCTTTGAGTTATATTAGTAGTTCCAATATGTGAGCCATGTGTGTTTTAATGTGTAATACAGACAATTTAGAGGAATAAATATTTTTATTTCAGGGTCCATTGTGCTCTCAATGTTTAATTCAATAATCGAAATATGCTGGTAGGTCACAGCAGCAGTGCCAATAAGCCATCCATATGTGTTTTGATAAGCAATGCAGACAATAAGATACATAAATATTTAGTTTGATGGTGCATTGTGACTTTCAAAATGTGGTACCGTAATTGAACCATTCTCACAGACAGCCTGTAAGTTAAATCAGTATGATAGCCATCAAAGCATTTCTGTTTTTTTTTTAACTGGAGTTAAAAAGAGTCCTACATAAAAAACTTTTTGTTCTTGAATGTATTTAATTAATTATTTTGCTGGAGTGTAACTTGACAAGAAACTAGCAAGCTCTTTTATGACCATAGTAAAGTTTTATACTTAATGAATGTTCTCAAAATCTGTGAAATGAGAGTTCATGTCTCTGAAAACAAATGGTAAATATGATTTCATATGTCTTCTTCCTGACTCTTTTGTCTTCTGTTGTCTCAGCTTGTACTGACAACATGTATGCGTAACCACCTGTAATTACAGGCCTAATATTTGCTTTATACATTATATTTAGTTGTGTTAATTATTTAATGTGAATACCACCCTATCTCCTTGTTATACAAATAATTTTATTGCGTCTTGGATAAGAGAGGTCAGAGGCGATTTATCCAGTGGTGAATGACAGTACACTATTGGTGTTCCTTCATTAACTGCTTTTTTAACAGAAGCCAGAAACCCCCCTGTGGTATTCTTACCAATCATTTTCGTTGTCTTACATAAATTTTTTTCCATAAGAATTGCATTGGTTTGAGCAGTCACCCACTATCGAACAACGAAGCCAACTGACCTACTCACTGACTTAATACTGCCCCTATTATAAAAGATTACATGGCGGACAAACACATGTAAAAATTCAGTGGGAACTGACAATTTACCAGTGTTCTGCATCACATGTTTCCCTCAAAAAGAAATAGTTCTCCATCATCAATGCGAATTGTCAACTTGTCATGACAGTTAACATAAGTAAAATCACATATTCTATTCTGATGTCGCCCTCTGATAAACTCTTAATTAAACATCTCAATGTGGTACAGAAAGCAACACTGTCCCATGTGTATTTTTTGATTTTATACAACAATTAAGTTATGACAGTAGTGCCACTTGTGTTATCTGCTATAAATGTTTGCCAATATTACTACATAACATTACATTGGTACAAATTTTTTATCATAGTCAGACACCTATAATTATATTTGTATATTAAAATAAGCAACTTGTGTGTGTTTTGCACTCTATATCTTTATGTATTTTAATAAATATTACAGACAATCTTATTTTGGTGGAAAACTCGAATCTTTGTTCATGAGCAGAAAACCATAACTAAACTTGTTATTACAATAACCAAGCTGTACCTGAAATATTTAAACATTTTGATAAATAATATTTTGGTGCAAAGACCATATTTTCGAGATATCGAGCTTTCCTTGCTGTGTGGAATCTTGTACGTCATTTCCTTTGGCTAAATTGTCTGTTTACATGTTTTTATTTGAAGCGTTACGAAGTTACCCATGCATATTACAAATTGATTGTGTACTGATATCGGTTTATATGATGCAACACATTACAGGCCTTGTAAAAATGCCTCCATCACCATTAAAATGCTGGTTGATCAGTTTGTTTTCGTGCACAGCCTCATTTACGCTAAAATAAAGTGTCAGCTAAGTGCTTAGAGTGTTATTTATAGCCACATGTGTTTTGTCTGTACTGTTATAGAGAGTAACCATTACACAGAGAGATGGAGATTACTAGAGAGACAGTACGATATTTGACACAAACTTTTTTTTTAAGAGAAGTACTGAATAGAGAGACAGATGAATTTTCTTGATGTGACAATGCAGTATTTGACATAAAGCTTTTTATAATGAAGTATAAATTAATCACTTATGAATGTGTGTGTGTATGTGTTTTATGTATATTGGAAGTTAGATCCTTTATGAACGTTTTTTGATAAATTCTTCAGACTGTTCTGATACTTTTGAACATTGCACAAAATTCAGATCGTTCAAATACTTTTGATTATACATAGTTTGACTAAATAACTGAGATCGTTCAGATACTTTTGAAGATGGCAACGAGACTGTGAAATCAGACAGGTTACAAGGCTCAGCTGCGCTAGTTCCGCTATCCCGTATTTTGAAAATTTCGGACCAATTGGTACAGTTCTGCAAGCATTCTATATTTCGCTTCATAACCATATGACATTTTGTTTTAATTTGTTGCCAGCGAATTCTCCGATTTTTTATTTTTTCGTTGTGGCCATCTCCGATATTTGCATTCAACTGAAAATTTCTGCCAAATCTGAACTCTAACACTGGTATCCAGTTGCTTTAAACTTAATAGCATTTTATTTGTTCCTGAAAAGCAGCTAATTCGGTTTCGAGTACTTATGTGTCCAAATTTCAATTTTTACGATATATTCATTGAAGAGAATTATCATTTACAATTACGTAGGTCGTTTGAGATGTAAGTTACGGACTTTTTCAATGGATTTCAGCACTTCCTTGATATTTAGTGGCACAAGGCATTAGTATGCGCATCCTAAATGCAATCGACAACACAATATTCATGAAAAACAAGAAAAGAAAAAAAATATGCTGCGAGGTTTGGTTACATCCTCTTCCAGTACTAAAACTATTCCGCAAGCAATTTAAGTTACCCAGTCCCCTGTAGCAAATATACCTTATTTCCCAGACCTGTGCGATTTCCTTACCCGTGCTCACTTCATAGAGGGAGGGGAGAGAGAGAGAGAGAGAGAGAGAGAGGGAGGGAGAGAGGGAGACGATGAATGGCGGCTGGTCTCTTCTCATCTTGAGGCGCATTACGGCAACACTTAGGACAGTGCCGTTAGTCCCCCAACGTGAGATTCGACACCTGTATGATCGTCTCTGGTTATGTTGGCAGGACTATGGAATAGCTAAAGGAGGTTGCACAAGTCGCTGAACTAATTACTCAAAGCCATCTACGGCCTGGTTCATTAGCAATTGATTTTCATCAAATAGTTTGTTAATTCTTCAGTTCTCAGCGTTGTAGATAGTGTAGAACCGGTACCAAGCCGTCACCTGTCCTTCAACTCCCGACGTAAGATATGACAGTCTGGTGGTGACATTGTTCCAGTAGGTTGTACGGCACTAGCGCGTCGTGAAGATGTGACAGGTTGGCGCAAAAGTGCTGTCGTGACTGGACGTGCTCACGACCTCACTGTGAATGAAGCGACCGACCGATTTGTTGATGTGTCAGTGCAGACTATCAACCCTATGTCAAAGAACGGCGCACCACTCGCAACCCTGTAAAGTGGCTTAACAAATACGGTCATAAAAAGATCATAGTCGACAGTGACCAGAGGGTCAGGCCTTGTCAATAATAATTGGTTTGAAACCAGACAGAAATTTCTTTTGTGTGTGAATGGAGGTCCGTCTCAATTACTTTGGGAGCAATCATGCAATCATTGCAAAAAAAATGCTTGTAATGGATATTTGGAGCAGGGTAACTTCGGGAAAGGCCATTACACCAATGGACAAAGGAATTAGCATGTTTTCAATGGGACGAACAACATAGAAACTGGAGATTACCTGTCCGGAGGCAAGCATTTTGATTGGACGACTCGTGATTTAGCATGTTTCAAATGATTCAACGCGTGGGGTACATCGATGGCCCAATGACTCGCCTAACCGTAAATGTGTGAAGGGTGTAGTTCAATCAGGAGGTGGTTCTGAGATGTTTTCGGAGTGTTTTCCGTAGCTTCTCTCCGCGGCGACCGCTACGGTCGCAGATTCGAATCCTGCCTCGGACATGGATGTGCGTGATGTCCTTACATTAGTTAGGTTTGAGTAGGTCTAAGCCTAGGGGCTGATGACCTCAGATGTTAAGTCCCAACAGCGTTTAGAACCATTTGAATCATTTTTGTAGCATCTCTTGGATCAGTCACTCAGGTTGCAGTCAATACGACAAAACAGTATGTTTACTTCAAAACTAGGTGATCAAGTAACGCACTTTTTGTCATTTATTCTTGATGACTGTGTTGTAAGGATCTTCCAAAATGACAGCACCCATGTCGATAGAACAGTTCACATACGTTCCTTGTTTGATGAACAAAGTAGCCTATCGCTACTGCCCTGCCTCGCTAAATCACCCGTTCTAAACCCGTTGGAAAATTTTAAAAATATAAGATCACTTCATCTGAACGTCCTTTATTTATAGGCATGACCGGTTTCGCGGAATTTCAGCTGCATCATAAGGTGCAATCTGTACGAATTGGTAAACAAAGACTGATGTAAAGTAGCAAAGAATCATAACTAAAATGAAAAAGTATACAACGGATGAAAATGCTCACAAAATAAAATTACGTTCAGATCGAAAAAAAAAAGAGTTGGAAGGCCCATTGTTCATAATCAGAAATTTTCGCTAAGTAACGGACGTCAAAAATAAAATCAGATGGAACACTCCCATGACAGCTAGAAATGAGGACACTAAATGAAGAAATATGTGATTTTTAGAAAATCAAGCTTTTTTACACATATTGTAAGGGTCTGCCCAGCCTTCATATCAGCTCAGCTGACATTCTACTTTGGATATTCGCAAATGTGCATGCTCCATTCTCATGACACCGCTGTCTCCATGTCGCTATCTGACTCTTTCGTAGTTGCGTCCTGAAGCGTTGCCTGTGTGGTACACAATCCCGTGCGCGCTTGCTGTTAGTAAGTTGAGCCTCCTGCCACTGGCCTCGCAATGCGTTGCTTTGTGCTGATTGAGTTGTTTAGGTCAGAGACGATATGCTGTCCCGTTATTTACTTCATGTCGGTTGCGTGCTACGCCTTAAAATAATTTTATGGTCAATACTTTTGGGGCGATTAACTACGGTTTCAGATTGAGTAACGGGCTCTTCACCAATAAGTTTTTAATCGCTTTTAGACAAGTGGCCATTTTTACACTTTTTCGTAGACGACTACGTATGGTCTATGCTTTGGTCATCACTTTGGCACATAGGGAGTCCACTAGCTCACCAGATACCGTTACTCACGGTGAGTGGAATTCATTAGGACACACATCAAAAAAAGTTTTGCGTCACCTCGGTTCCGAGAGTTCCAAAACCTGTATAGAAAATAGGAAGAGAGATCAACCTAAACATCATTTCCGCCCTTATTATTTCTCATGAAAATCACACATTGCATGTTGTACCACCATACAGCGAGACCTTCAGAGGTGATGGTCCAGATTGCTGTAGACACCGGCACCTCTAATACCCAGTAGCACGTCCTCTTGCATTAATGCATGTCTGTATTCATCGTGGCACACTATCCACAAGTTCATTAAGAAACTGTTCGTCCAGATTGTTCCACTCCTCAATGGCGATTCGTCGTAGATCCGTCAGAGTGGTTGGTGGGTCACGTCGTCCATAAAAAGCCCTTTTCAGTCTATCCAGGAATGTTTGATACGGTTCATGTCTGGAGAACATGCTGGCCACTCTAGTCAAGCGATGGTGTTAACCTGAAGGAAGTCATTCACAAGATGTGCACGATGGGGACGCGAAATGTCGTCCATGAAGACGAATTCTTCACTAATATGCTGCCGATATGGTTGCACTATTGGTCGGACGATGGCATTCACGTATCGTACAGCCGTTACGGCGCCTTCCATGACCACCAGCGGCGTACGTCGCCTCACATAATGCCACCTCAAAACAGCAGGGAACCTCCGCTTTGCTGCCCTCGCTGGACAGTGTGTTTAAGGCGTTCATCCTGAGCGGGTTTCCTCCAAACACGTCTCCGACGCTTGTCTTGTTGAAGGCATTTGCGGTGAAGAAAACGTGATGCCAATCCTGAGCGGTCCATTCGGCATGTTGTTGGACCCATCTGTACCGCGCTGCATGATGTCGTGGTTGCAAAGATGGTCCTCACCATGGACGTCGGGAGTGAAGTTGCGCATCATGCAGCCTATTGAGCATAGTTTGAGTCGCCTTCCTGGTGGAATGACTGGAACTGACCGGCTGTCGGACCCCCTCCGTCTAATTGGCGGTGCTCATGCATTCTTGTTTCCACCTTTGGGCGGGTTTAGTGACATCTCTGAACCGTCAAAGGAACTGTGTCTGTGATACAATATCCACAGTCAACGTCTATCTTCAGGAGTGCTGGGAACCGGAATGATGCAAAACTTTTTTGGATGTCTGTATTTTACCTAAGTGATAGTCCCGTAATAGTAATTTCTTCTTATTGGTTTCTTTGCCAGTTGTGAACACTGGGCCACCTTTTCTATTTTTTCGATCTAAACATGACTTTATTTTATGAGCACGTTTATCCCCTATATACATTTCCATTTCGGCTATGTTTTCGTACTATCTTACATGAGCCTTTGTGTACCCGTTTGTATATATTGTGCTTGATGACGCTGCTAAAATGCTACAAAGAAAGCCGTGTTTACAAATAAATTATCTACAGCTAAAGCGCTCTTACCTTTTCAAAATAATATATCCAGGCTGTGGCCGCCCTGACTTCAAAGTAAGCTGCTCATAGAAATGCCAGGGACTAATGCTGAGTAAAAGCCCTGCAGTTTGGTATCTCTACAGGAGTTAATCATGTATGAGTTGATTAAGCTACATGTGGAATATCTGGAATAATTTGTACGCTCTGTTCCTCGCGGAATTGAAGGCATTATGAAGGATATGCGCAGTGTTATACGGTATTACCGTGATGGCTCTGTATGCTGTATTGGGGGAGAGAACTTGAGCTACATGGCTCTATTAGTTTAAGGTGTGCTTCATGTTGTTTTGCACTAATATATTTTCGTAAAATAAAGTAGAGTATATACTTAAGGTAGGATATACCCAAATTAGCGTCGAGACGCTTTATTCTACTACCATACATGAACAGGGAGCATTCGCGACGACAACTACCTACATCTACATTTACATAACTACCCTGCAATTCCATCTTAAGTGTCTGACAGATGTTTTGTGGAACCACCTTCAGACTACTAATGTATTGTTCCATTATCGAACAACGCGTGGGAAAGAGGCACACCTAGAATTTCCGTGCGAGCACTGATTTCCCTTATTTTATTACAGTGATCATTTCTTGCTACATAGGTGTGGGTCAACAAAATATTTTGGTTTTCGCAGATAAAATTGAAAAAAAACTTGCCTCAATGAAAACCACCTTTGATTTATGGCTGCCAATCCAACTCGCTTATCATATCCGTGGCACTCTCTCCCCTATTTTGCAATGTTAGGAAGTGAACTGCCCTTCTTTATTTTTCGATGTCTTCGGTCAGTCCTGTCTCGTAAGGATCCCATACTGCGCAGCAGTACTCTAGCTGAGGACGGACAAGCGTTGTGAAAGCAGTCTCCTTAGTTGGTGCCTTCCATCTTCTAAGTGTCCTTTGGTTTGCCTTCTCCATAAAATCAGTCGTGTGACAGTTCCAATGTAAGTTGTTCGTGATTGTAATTCCTTTAGGTTTTGTGGTTTATAGTGTAAACGAAATGAAACTCATTCCTTTAAGCACTCATGTGGATGAATTCACACTTTTCATTGTTTAGTGTCAACTGTCACTTTTCGCGCATTACAGACATAGTGCCTAAGTAATTTTGCAAATTTTGATCTTCTGTTGACTTTAATAGTAGGTAAACACCAGGAACATTAACAAACAATCTAAGATGGCTGCTCAGATTGTCTCCTAAGTCATTTATATAGATTAGAAACAGCAGAGGGCCCTGGACAGTCAGATATCACTTCTGTTTAACATGATGACTTTCCGACATTTACTACTTACTGTGACTTTTCTGAAAGGAAATCACGAATCCAGCAGCACAATTGAGACTGTACTCCGTAGGCAAGCAATCTGATTAGAAGTCCCTTGAGAGGAACGGAAATCTAGAAATATGTGATCAATTGGGCGTCCCTTATCGATAGTACTCATTACTTCGTGACACTAAAGAGTTAGTTGTGTTTCACAAGGAAGATATTTTCTGGACCCAAGGCGACTGTGTGTCAATAAATCGTATTTTTCGAGGTAGTTCATGCTCTTCCAACAAAATAAATATTCGAAAATCCTACTGCAAATCGACGTCAGTGTTATGCGTCTGTTATTCATCGATTTAATTCTATTTCTTTTCATGATTATCGATATGACCCAAGCAACTTCCCAGTCTTTACGTGCGGATCGGATGTCGAGCGAGCGTTTGCATATGATTGTTCAATACGGAGCTTTTACATCAGCTTACTGTGAAAGGAATCTAACTGATGTGAAATCTGGAACAGAGGGTTTCCCTATATTAACTGAACTAAGTTGCTTTGTTATATTGAAAATATGTTCTTCTAAGTGACTTGTGTTGGCAGCTGGTCTTGATTAGAATTCCTTAGCATCTACTTCGGCTTCCATGATGAAGGAATTTCGGAAAACCGTATTTACTAACTCCGCTTTAGAGGCACTGTCAATGGTAACCTGGCTAACGTTATCATGCAGTGAGGGTACTGATTGTACAATGCCGATAGTTTACTTTAAATATGCCCAGAATCTCTTTGGATTTGCTGCCAGATTTCGAGATAGAGTTCCGTTGGCGAAACTATTAAAAGCAATTCGCTCTGAAATTAGGGTTAAATTTCTAGCTTCCGTAAAACTTCTCAAATGTTGGAGATCATATGTAAAGTACACGAACGGCAAGATACAATCAGTTCTTTTAAATTTGGCAAGTTTTTTTCAATGCTTCTGTAACAGTGTGCCAAGGTGTTTTATGTACAATGGGTTGTCAGTTCTGTCCCTTATTAATTGATGTGGTACTAGTTGAGTACCCAACTTTGCTCCTGCATTACTTGTTTCAGTTCTATTAGTCCATTTCCACCTCCCGTCTCTCTCAGTCCATCTCCTCTGCCCAACTCCCCCCCCCCCCTCTCCATGCATGTTCTTTCTCCCTTTACCCCTTTTCTCCGTCCATCTCCTTCACCCCTCGTAATCTGCAAGCCCCCTTCTCCGCCGTCCAGCGCCTTCTCACCCTCTCTCTGTCCATCTCTTCCTCGTTCCTTTGTCAGTTCACCTCCTCTTTTCCTCTCTCTGTCCATCTTGTCCTCCCCCACACCTCCTAAACTGAATCGTGTACGGTGATATAATTCTGTAGATATACTCTGGAGGATATGTTGATACTGTCTGCTAACTGTGTTTCGAATGGAGTTAGTAGAAAAGAATTAATGAATTTCAACTGTCATGATGTCACCCCGGATGCGACAGTTTAACTACACGAACAGTTAAAAAGTAGTAGGCGACAACCTTTTTTTTCCTTTTATTATTTTGTGAGGACTGTTAAAGACAAAGAGTTTCGTAAAGGTTTGAAATTACGAGTAACGTTTGTAGCACGTCGCTGAATGCTCTTGTTCTCAAATGCAGGATGAATAAAAGCTGGGTATTCGCGTGACTTACACTTCATCCCCATCCACCCCCTTGATAGGTAAGTGGTTCTTACTCACATAGTGATTCTTTCCAGATAATAAGTGATATGTGTTCCACGTTTGTTTGAAACAGGTCAAGTGATTTCGGAGGAGATGTGGACCATACATACGAGAGGCGTTCTCTAAACTTTTTTTTTTTTTGCCAGGTTGGTGTTTCTTTTCAGTATACCAATACGCCATTTTATTCCCCACACTTTTGGCTACAAAACTCTACTTTTTAACATAATCTCCATTCAGTGCGGCAGCCTTACGCCATCTCACTGGGAGGATATGACGCCCGCATGGTCCCACTCTGTTGGTCCACGTCAGAGACAACGTCTTGCTCCACCAGTAAACTCGCCTTCACCCAAGTACTACTCCCCGGGAAGTATATCCTTCGTTGCACCAAAAATGTAAGTCGGAAGGTACGAGATGCGGGCTGTAGAGTGGACGAGAAATGTCAGTGCACTGACGTTTTGAGAGCTCTTTTCGGGTGCGCAAACTTGTATGAGCCGTCGGGTGTTCATGAGAAGGAAAATTTCGTTTGGATTTTTGTGGCGACAAACACGCTGAAGTCGTTTCCCAGTTTCCTGAGAGCAGCACAGTATACTTCAAAGTTGATCGTTGCACCGTTATGGAGGACATCAAAATAACCCCTTCAAAGAAGACCGTCGCGATGACTTTACCCGCTGTCCGTGTGGTGTTGAAGTTTTCCTGTGGAGCAAGGGTGATGTGGCACCACTCCGTGGTTTGCTGTATTTCCGGTTTCAAATGATGAACCCATGTTTCATCACCTGTGACGATTTGCGACAAAAAATTGTCACTATCATCCTCGTAACGAGCAGACAAGTCCGCACAAATCGTGCTTCGTTGCTCTGCTCGTATGGTCCTCTGTTAGGCGGCGAGGAATCCAGCGGCACAAACATTTTAGTACCACAACTGGCAGACGAATGTGTGAGCACAACCAACAGAGACGTTTAGTTGCGCAGCAAGTCGTTTGATTGTGAACCGTCACCCACATCGAATGAGTGTGAATAGATTTTCGAGCACGACAGAAGTCAGCTGTGTGCGGCCGGCCGACACGCTGAGGTCCGACAAATGTGGGCGATCTAGTTGCGATGACGACAGGCGCCTCGTCCAACGATTCACCATGCTTTTGTTCACTGTCAGGTCTCAGAATGCATTCTACAAGCACCTATCAGAATCGGCGGCGCTTTGGTTTTCTGGCGAAAGAAACTCAGAGAGCTCTGTTCTTGGAATGAACCCCCGTTACAGACACCATTTTGAAGTATATGTATAATGTCGCCACCTGTCGGAACTTCACGAAACTATAGGGGCTGAAGCGGGAATATCTACGACAGATCACGACGAATCATGAATTTTTCCAACCGAAGTTGAGCGAGAAAAGAAATTGGTTGCGTTACGTATCGAACGTCCCTCGTACAAACATATTTTTTTAATATGTAGATATTTTTTCTGTGAGCTGATTTTGATGAAAAAAGCCTATACGGTGCCCCAAACTGCGAGGGTAATCCCAAATGTAAGGTCTCTTATTTTTTTTTGTATATGTACGTACTCCTGTTTATTTCTACAATGTCTCTGAACACTGTGGGACTTAGCTTCTAAGGTCATCAGTCCCCTAGAACTCAGAACTACTTAAACATAACTAACCTAAGGACATCACACACATCCATGCCTGAGGCAGGATTCGAACCTGCGACCGTAGCAGTCGCGTGGTTCCAGACTGTAGCGCGTAGAACCGCTCGGCCACACAGGCCGGCTTCTGCAATGGTTTACATCAGTTTACAGCTTGAACATTTAGCTATTTTTCGACATAATCACCGTTTCTGTCGACGCATTTTTGTAGACGCTGTGGCAGTTTTTGTATGCCCATGTCATAGCAGCTCGCCGCCATGCAGTTCAGAATGTTATGAACTGGCGTCATTGTTGCTTGGTCTCAGGTGTAAAGTGGTATGTCCAGGTTTCGTCACCCATGACAATTGAGTCCATAAATTTGTCCTTTTCGGCAGCAAATCGGTGAAGAAATGCGCGGGAAGCATCAACTCGTTTCCGCATGTGGTCCTAAGTCAGCATGCATGGCATCCATCTTGCGCACACCTGACAGTAGTTCAATATTTCCGTTAAAATTCTGTGAGCGGTGCTTCGGGAAACCTCAGGAACCAACGTGCTGAGGTCATCCAGGGTGATTCGCTGATCTTCACGCATGTTTTGCTCAACCTTCAACACTGTCTCCTCAGAAATTGACGGTTTCCCGCGCCTCTGTTCGTCGTGAATTTCGGCCCAACCTGCTGCAAACTCTCTACACCACTTTCGAACATTTTTGACATCCATGCACGACTGGCCATACACTTCCGTCAATTGGCGATGCATTTCAATCGGTGCAGTGCCTTTTGATTTCAAAAACCGAATAACTCTGCGCAATTCGCACTTAGCGGTAACATCCAACGAGAGTTCCATTCTCAACAGCTATCAAGCCACGACTGAGCGCCTCAGCGTGGCGTGCGCATGTCTATCGAAATCCTTGTAGTAGTTGTGTAGCGTGTTCAGAGAGACAATAGATAAGAAAGTTTTACTAAAACTTTCAATCATGATATCTCGTTTTTTGTTGTCTGATTTTGATAAGCTAAGGCTATACGGTGCTCCGAACTATGCTCAAATTACCTGCGAAAACCCCGTGATAATTTGTCTACTAGTTTTGGAGGTAAACATGTTCAAAACCAGACATTACGATGCTGCAGATTTATTCTTGGTATATAGGATGTTCGGAAACTTCCGCACGAAATTCTAGGACTTCTAGAGGGTAGCCAGTACATAATATTCTGAATAGTAACCCCCACTTGAAAACATTTTTGCTAGGTAGGTTTGCAACAGTATAGTATGGTCAGGGCAAGGGGAGGGACTGGCTGACGTCATTTGACATCTGTCCTACTTCTCTGACCTGGTTCGAGTCTTGTTCAAGTGTCTGTGATTGTTAGAGCAACATCTTTGAGTACACATTTACAGGATATACCGGCATGGTCTTCCCATATGGTTAAGCTATCGGTAGCAGATTAGCTGCTCGTCAGCTTTATCAAGATCGTTATGCACAACGACCGGCTCCATCGCATATCCTTCTCGCCAGAATTATGTAACGGCTTCGAGAAACTGGTATCTTCACTGTCAGCAGGCGTGACTGTGATTCTCCAAGGAGACAACACGCATACGAATTGGAAGCGGCCGTACTGCATCATGTTGTAGAGAAACCATCAACGAGAACACGATAACTGCGTGTGCAATGGATGTTGCTGGCAGCACCGTTTGGTATGTCGTGAATGATCAACGACTACGTTCATACCATCTTAAGCGCTCCAACCCATCTCTAACTCTCACAGACACATGGATGAGGCTGGAACAAGGTGAGAGAGGCAGCAACATGTGAAATGAAATCAGCTAATTCGACTTTAACAAACCCCACCTTATAGCAAATCTACCTAGAAAACATGCTATCATACGGCATGGAAACCGTACATATCGGCAGAAGGGCTCCTGTTCAGAATATTATGTACTCAGTCCCCTCCAGAAGTACTGAAGTTTGTTTCCGAACACCCTGTAGATATAGAGAAATATTTCCATTGCTGTCGGCAATATTTCTTTGAACTGAAGATACATCTCGCCTACGCAGGCATAATTATACTAGTGGCGATTAAAATTGCTACACCGCGAAGATGACGTGCTACAGACGCGAATTTTTACCGACAGGAAGAAGATGCTGTGATATGCAAATGATTAGCTTTTCAGAGCATTCACACAAGGTTGGCGCCGGTGGCGACACCTGCAACGTGCTGTCATGACAAAAGTTTCCAACCGATTTCTCATACACAAAGAGCACTTGACCGGCGTTGCGTGGTGAAACGTTGTTGTGATTCCTCGTGTAAGGAGGAAAAATGCGTACCATCACGTTTCAGACTTTGATAAAGGTCAGATGGTAGCCTATCACGATTGCGCTTTATCGTATCGCGACATTTCTGTTAGCGTTGGTCGAGATCCAATGACTGTTAGCAGAATATGTAACCGGTGGGTTCAGGAGGGTAAAATACGGAACGCCGTGCTGGATCCCAACGGCCTCGTATCACTAGCAGTCGAGATGACAGGCATCTTACTGGCATGGCTGTAACGGATCGTGCAGCCACGTCCCGATCCCTGAGTCAACAGATGGGGACGTTTGCAAGACAACAACCATCTGTACGAACAGTTCGACGACGTTTGCAGCATCATGGACTATCAGCTCGGAGACCATGGCTGCGGTTACCCTTGACGCTGCATCACACACATGAGCCCCTGCGATGGTGTACTCAACGACGAACCTGGGTGTACGAATGGCAAAACGTCATTTTTTCGGATGAATCCATGTTCTGTTTACAGCATCATGATGGTCGCATCCGTGTTTGGCGACATCGCGGTGAACGCACATTGGAAGCGTGTATTCGTCATCGTCATACTGGTGTATCACCCGGCGTGATGGTATGGGGTGCCATTGGTTACACGTCACGGTCACCTCTTGTTCTCGTTGACGGCACTTTGAACAGTTCGATCCCGGCGAAACCCTACATTTCAGCAGGATAATGCACGACCGCATGTTGCACTTCCTGGACAGGCCTTTCTGGATAGAGGAAATGTCGACTGCTGCCCTGGCCAGCACATTCTCCAGATCTCTCACCAATTAAAAACGCGTGGTCAATGGTGGCCAAACAACGGTCTCGTCACAATACGCCAGTCACTTGATGAACTGTGGTATCGTGTTGAAGCTGCATGGGCAGTTGTACCCGTACACGCCATCCAAGCTCTGTTTGACTCAATCTCCAGGCGTGTCAAGGCCGTTATTACGGGCAGAGGTGATTGTTTTGGGTACTGATTTCTATGCACCCAAATTGCGTGAAAATGTAATCACATGTCAGTTCTAGTATAATATATTTGTCCAATGAATACCCGTTTATCATTTGTATTTCTTCTTGGTGTAGCAATTTTAATGGCCAGTAGTGTAGTTCGGAAGGAATGGAGGCAGTCTCTTAGGAGGGCGTCAAGCCAATTTTTATCCGTTCCACCTGCACAGTTCTCGCCTTGCGGCGGCCAGAAAGCGCCTGCAGCAGCGACTCTGAGGCCTGTGGGCTGGCAACTGGCGTATGCTCGCAGCCTGGGCGCTCTCCCTGCCTCCCCCTCCCTCCCCCCCCCCCCCCCTCCACACGACACAAGTGCCGCCGCCTCGTTTACGACGCTCCCCACGGCGACGCGCAGGGCTCCCTGCGGCTAAGCGCCACGCGGAAGAGGAACTGCATCACTAAAGCGCGCCGTCGCGTCTTTGGGGTCAATACAAACACGGCGGCCTCGCCGCTATACGCACCGCCTGTTTGCCTCCCCAGCCACATCTTTTAATGCTCGTGCCTGCGGCAGAATGTAGGGCACCATACGCGGAAGCCTCTCGTGTTGACCGATGGGCCGATGCTGGTGTTCTGCACACAGCTTCTTGCAATAGAGGGGCGTCGACCTGTAAAACAGTCAGATGTCACCTTCTAACATTAAAATCTAGTGTCTCACTTATTTTTCAGCAACTTGGCTTCACGAGTTTATAACCATTATTTGTAAATATATGTAACAATGAATTTTGTTACTAGTTAGTGTTTCTGTAAATGTAATGTACGTTGAGACGATAAGTAAGAATTATTGACGTCACATCATTGTAGTAAACACGTTGGCCATCTCAGGGAAGTTTTTATTGTATAAAGCACAGCGAATATCTTTCGTGTAACGGCGTCATCTATGAAGAAGGAACGAATGAAATATTTGTACCAAGGCCAGTATTCGAACCAGGATGTCCTGCTCGCTAGGCAGATGCTATGATCACTACACCTCCCTGGCGCAATAGCTGTACACAAATGCAGAGACTATCGTGGCCCGCCTTCCACTTCAGTCCCAATTCGCTCTCATACCTCAGTCCACTTGGTATCCTCCCCCATCTCTAATAGCATTGCAGAAGCTCTCCAACTACCTTGGAATAGCACCCTTAGCATTGAATAAAATTGGAGATCCTGCCTGAAACCCAGGCACAAGTGCTTTAATCAGATGAGACTATGTGGTTCCAGAGACTTTTTCAAGTCTCAAACATCTATGACGCACGTATGTAGACTGAAACAATGGTTTCGAATTCCAGCCGCGTTGGAGATTTTCTGTGTTGGGCGACTTGTTGTTGTGTTGTCACAGTATCGATTGTATCAACATTATCGACAAGCAAGTCGCCCAAGGTAGCGTTAACAGGAAAGACTTGCAACCCGGCGGCCTGGGGGCTCCCGGCGATCAATGCCTTACCATTATTTCATTTCATTTCAACAAATAAACTGTGGCCATAGTCCACATTTACCGCTGTAAATTACAGTTTAAGTTCTCATTCCCAAATCTCTGCCTTGCCATGTATAGTCATTCTGGAACCTTCCAGTGTCTCCTAATTCTTTCCACATATACAACTCTCGTTCACTGTTCTTAAACCAAGAGTTAGCGATGATTAAATTTGCTCTGTGCAAAATTCTACCAGGTGGCTTCCACTACCTTCCCAGTCCACATTCCACTACTATTTTTCTCTCTCTTGATTTTCCTACTGTCGAATTCCAGTCCCCCTTCTGAAATAAGTTTTCCTCTCGCTTAACTAACTGAACAATTTCTTTTATCTCATCATACACTCTTCTAATCTCTTCATCATCTGTGGTGCTGCTTGGCATATAAGCTTGTATTTGCTACGATAGTGCGTTCGTTATGCTGTTCATAAAGGCTTACTCGTATTCCTACTTCTGAATGACTTATTTTATTTTGTATTTATAGCCCGGTGCTCACCTTAAATAGCTACTATGCTGTTAAAATGCTAGTTGTCCAGGCAGGATCCAACTGTTAAAAGGTTAGTATTTTATGAACTTTATCATCGTGGGAAAAAGAAACGTGTAAAATGTCCCTGTATGCTAGTAATTTACGAAATGGTTGCAACATGACAGTATCTACTCCTCAGACGCATGATTCGATTAATTTTTCTATTTTTCCTTATATGTTTTATTGGGTCATATATCATGATCCGAATGAGACAATGGCCCTCGAAAATGCAACGGATGACTTTATTTCCCTTGATTTATTCAACATAAACGTCAGATTGTCACACATAAATTTACTAGACAGAATTTTATCTTATTTCGTAAATGCGTTAGGGATTGATGTGAGTGTTAAATAAAAGTCTACGATTCCCTTTTCGTAGTCTGCACTAATTTATTTATCAAATATGGTTGATCCGATATGAATATATACAATCCAACATTACACTCATGAACATAATATACCAAAAAGCTCACCACTTTACATAAAATTAAATTTACCAGAATGTCAACACTGCATAGTGATAGGTAAATGCCAGGATGAGTTCGCAAGAATGTGTAGCTTAAGAAAGAAATATCGTAATCACACACTCATACATTCATTAAATAAACAGAAATGAAAGAGAATCTCCACTACCAATAATTGCCGAGGAGTCCACTATATACTCAGCAGAGAAGCCTTCGCTCAACACCGAGCAACGGCCAAACATTGAAATAGCCATTAAATTTCACAACATAAAAAGGAAGAAAAATGATCCACGCACGCAACTATACGTTGTTTTTCGCAAATTTAGATCTGTTCACTAACAAATAAAGAACTGAATCTCAATTCAGTCTCAGTAACATGTGATTGAACACACCATTATGCATTCGAAAAAGCTGTGTCTCTTCCGCGAGAAAAATCAACTTCAATTTGGTAGTCGGGGCATACAAAACATAAGCATCAGTCCAAGAATGGTAATTAATCGATGAAATAACTTTATTTCTATCAATGGTCATGTGGAATCCCAGCTGAACAAAACTACCTATCTTCAAGCCTCCGAAATCCATGAAAAATGAAAAATCAACCCAGCATTTCGTAGAATTATGCTCCTCGAATTTACTTTACACGTTGAAAATAATTCCACTTTACTAACTGCACGAGAGAATAAAATATCTTTCTACTGTACAACAAGAGATAGCAAATTCACTGACAAAGTATCCCCTTTCAAAAAGCCAAGTATAGTGGTAAATCCATTCCGAAATTACTCCTATGGTAATTGGCATGATTGTCAGTTAAAATTCAACTGCTGATATGAAAACTTGTAAAATCCGAACATCATGAACTAAGTACATTCAAATATGTCAATCCACAGAGTGTCCTAAGATGTGTCCATTCGTACTAAGTCACAGTGACAATGTATATTTTTACCGGACAAATGGTAATCGCTTTTGCTTTCCCACATAATAGGGGTAGTCACCAGAGACGAGCACGGCACCCCTTTGCCAGTTTAAACTGTGATTATCTCCTAAAAAACTTGCCCTGATAGTCAGATGAAACCTTTTTGCCTTTGCGACTAACGAAAAGCTACTGGTAAAATTTCTACAGCTGACAAACAGATGCTAGCCATTCTTGGGGCACTCGCATTCATCAATGTCCGTTATGCATACAGATTTAATAATAGGATATTATAGAAAGTATCAGATTTATAAATGCTAATTTAAATTTCGAGAGCAAAATGCGTCACTTTCTTCAGAAAGGCTTGTTACGTTTCAAAACAAGTATGACTACAAATGGTTGAAATGGCTCTAAGCACTATGGGACTTAACAACTGAGGTCATCAGTCGCCTAGACTTAAAACTACTTAAACCTAAATAACCTAAGGACATCACACACATCCATGCCCGAGACAGAATTCGAATCTGCGACCGTAGCAGCAGCGCGCTTCCGGACTGAAACGCCTAGAACCGCTCGGCCTTAGAGCCGGCAGTATTTCTACAGTGGAATGAAATATACATGACAAGGATCTGGCGGTTTCGTCTGAGCCAGGCTGCCAGATTAAAGCGTCTAAAATTCCACATATCTCTACAAAAACGAGAAAGCAAGTGGATTATTGTATGTTAAGACAATTTAATTTGGTGGTCAGGTGTTGACTTAGGTAGAGTTTGTGATGAATGGTTATACGTGAGATGAGAGAAAAAACAAATATGTAGCAATGCGTGTCGTGTGGCCCTCTTTCCGAAGACTGCTTTGATGCAGCTCTCTACGATAGTCCATATAGCACAGCCGCATGTCATCGCGACAGACAATGACTGAAGTTTCTCCTTGCTTTCATCCGTCCACAGTATCAGTGTAGCATGGCTGTGTTTGCTGATGCTATAAGGTAAGATTACTCACGCAGACCGTTTACCCCGCAACTACTAAAACGGATCTCAGCTCTCTTCAGGAATCACGGGTTAGTCTGGCCTCTCTGCAGGTAGCTGCCCTATGTGGTTGCACCTACGGTGCGGTTATCTTTAACGCTGAGGTACGCAAGCCACCGCAGTGCGTCAAGATTCGTGGTTCTTCGAAGGCAACAATGCTTATCCTTGTGTTTTCAGCGACGGCAAAGTTTATGCTGGAAACTACGGAAGGAAAGATTAATACTCCGTCCTGGCAAGAACCGCTGTAAACATTTACGTACGGTGTGAGGAACACACTACATATTCTTGTTGGTACACTGATAACGTGCATGAGCAAGGAGCCCAGAATGCACTTACCTTTGTACTGCGTACCACTACACGAATCTGTTGGCCGGAGCGATGCGATAGCTGCACGTATGTTGGTAGCTGCAAAATACACTCACGACCCGCTCCCTCCGTTATGGAAATGATTATGGAATAATGAATAGTTCACTCAAGCAAGGATTTGCTGCGGTCCTGAAGCAAGAGAAAAACTGTAGTTTAGAAAGAACTTGTATTTCACTGTAATCGCTGTGGCTCCACAAAACAATACGTTGCAGAAGAAACAGTTCTCAATATAATTGATCCTGGCATCTATGCAGATATTAAAACTCACGAAAATAATTCCAAGATAGCACTTTCTCACAGACACCTGTCAGCTCTACTGAGAGGGAGTACAATTATTTATCTCTGGGAAACAATTAGGAGGCCAATGGTACTATTCACCTTTAACTGGACGTACATATTAATTGCGCACTAAACAATTTTGGAGATCTGGCGAAAAACACTATCAGTCACGAATTGTAAACAAAATTAAGAATAGTACCCCTACATATCACCCTCGGCCCACCGCCGTCACCTACGATGTTTAAATGATATTGCTACGAGGAACCCTTGTAACTTAAGTCAGTTCGTCTTACCAACAGGCATTCTTCTCTTTTCTCGTTTCTCAATAGAGTGGTTACAAAGCATTAAAAACGTGGGCCGTCTTTGTTAAGAAGATGGGCCCATTCTTACAACCAAGCGTTGCTCTCCACTATACAGTGTTTCAGAAGGAATGGTCAGTATTCAGAGATATGACAGGAACGATCATTCGAAGCAGAAAGTCTTGTAAACGTGGGCTCTAAAATGCTTACCTTAATAGCTATGAGCACTACTTCATCTTCCATGCTTTGAAACACATCTTTTCTACTGGTCACGTACTTACTCTTACGATACGCATTTTAGAGCCTATGTTTACTAGAGTTCTTGTTTCGAATGATCGTTCCTATCATATCTCTGAATACTGACCCTTCCTTCTAGGATACCCTGTGCAGCACACTGAAATATACCAAATTACTATAATTCTCAATACGTCAGTGTTCTAGAGCTTTACGGACTGCATACTGACTCATGCCCATCACGGGAAGCTGGGATAGCGTTGTGCATCTCCTGTTACCTCAGCGAGCGAGCTTGCTTGTCTTGTACGCACCTCCAGCAATGAACACCTTAACGGCCATCATGTTTTCTCTCAATGCTTTGGCTCGTGGTACCCTTTTATAAGCAATTTGGTAGTTAAAATGACTCAAAATTTTTCATTACAAAAAGGATATCTCCAGAAATAAAACTGCAAAGAGTGTTGTAAATTCTTCGTGCTGGACATTGTAAGGAACGTGACGAACTTCTTTTGACGATGGAAGTCTCCTGCACAGGGTACATTTCACATTCGTCAAGTACTTCTGTTTTACGCAAGTAGTAAGTCATTTCTCATATGATTAGTCTAACGAGTAATGTTGTTATTCCTTGATAAAATGAGATTTGTATAGAAAAATAAATATCAAAGACGCATGAAAAATCAGAACGCACCACAAAAGAACTCTCCAGTGGAGAGCATCAGTGGAAGAGTCTGAGTGGACAGTTTACTGGATCTGCTCCATTAAATTATTTTAATACATTTCTCCTCCCAATAATATGGTTGGAATTAATTTGGTTACTGGATCCCTCACCACTAACCTTAACTGTCGGCCTGCTGTGAACGAGCCTTTATCGTTCCTCACACAATTAAATTATATAAATTGAAAATATTAGCAACATAAATGGGTAAGTCTATAAAGTTCTAAGTGCTCGTGGAAGATATGTCTTCAGAAATAATGCTTTATAACCCATTCACACTTCTCTTTCTGTACATATGAAGACATTTCGTACTGTATGTGAGCGCCACATGCAGCAGAATATCTGGAATTTGTGAAAGATACTGATGATATAACGTCATGCTTCCTGCAGTTCTTCAGGCGAATCATCGAAAGTTTCAGTGCCCGACTGGTGCAATATGGTGTACGCATTATGTCTCTTTTAATTAAGGCCTTGCAACTGAAAGAGATAGGCTAAAATTGTGTTGTGGAACCTTCTGTTTATGTCCGAAGTATGATTGTGAGTATCGTAAGCTCTAATATTACATTTTTCCAAAGCCCTACACTCCAGTAAAGTATTTGCTCCATTGCCGACCCGTCTGGCCGGGCGATTCTAGGCGCTTCAGTCCGGAACCGCGCTGCTGCTACGGTCGCAGGTTCGAATGCTGCCTCGAGCATGGATGTGTGTGATGTCCTTAGGTTAGTTAGGTTTAAGTAGTTGTAAGTTCTAGGGGACCGATGACCTCAGATGTTAAGTCCCATAGTGCTCAGAGCGATTTTTGAACTTGCTCCATTTTCTGTTATTCATTTTCAGAGAGATTTTGTCTTGTGCAACAGGTTTCTACATATCTTCATTTGACTTAATATTGTTGTTGTTTTGTTTTATTTGTTTTATTTACATCTATCCTGCAGAGAGTCGAACACTTGAATAGCTACCGCATGTCGACAGCACTAACATAACCTGTAGTAAATGGACCACATGGTAACATACGCAATGCTGCGCAGGATGGACAGTATTAATAGCCAGTCCTCCCGTTTGATATTATTAATATGTTCTGCTTTTAAACCTTTACATCTATTTTTGATTAATTTCCATTAACACTGCTTTCAGTTATGATGAGTTTTGCAATACTTTGACCGGCTCACGCGCGATCACTTGAGATGCCAGTAGGACGTTCGTTTCTTCGTACAGTAATCTATCATTCATGGCCCGAGAGTTGATCAATAAAAATAAATGTCGCGTAAAGGATAATACCTTTCGGAGAGACGTATCTAACATGAACAATATGTGAGTAGATCCTCTAGCTAACGTCACGAGTAGTGCAGAACTACTAAATTAATAATCGTGGAAGGGGCTAGATGTATCCGTAACTGAATGAACTTTGTATTCGCACAATCTGTACAGCTTCCGACGTAACATACATGACGAGGATTGGGAATAAACGGCGAAGTTAACGGGTATTCAAGTGAACTGGAGAAATTGTTTGTGACATAACATGCATATCACCAATGGGATTGTCCCACGCTGGGAGCCAATAATTAAGTGATGTCAATAAATAAACGATATACAATACAAGGGTATATGGAATTAAGGGGTACATGTATGACTGGCATAGACTGCTTAGACGATTAAAACATGAAAAGCATATTTATTTTACTAGTATTTATACAAACTAAAGCAAAATTACAAATCTGAGGGCCAGTTTGACTTGACGTGGACACGACTCAGTTATAAAGGGTAAGGACAGGGGGGAAGGGGGGAGGGAGCAAATCTTCTCACCATTATTCGCGATGATGCGTCGTATAGCTGCCGGCGGCAAGCACTGCGTCGGTACGGTGGGTCGCCTCGGAGCTGTGCGGCGCGACTTTGCACCCTTCATCGTGAACCGGGGCTTTGCGGCAAGTCGCAGGTATGATCTCTGCTTTGTCTACCGGTTGTGATTTGTGGCGTGGCCAAAGCTAAGGTATCACGGCGTCCGAAGGCGGATGGCGACGGATGGAGGAGCCCCCGCGTCCTCTTCTTCCTACGCTGTCGCATCAACTGTCAAATCACTGCTCATCAGCTGTCAGCTCAACGACTCTTCAAACATTGTACTCCGCTAGACATTCCCATTGGCGGACTCAGTTTGCAATGCCGCCCAATGACTTTTCACCGCGTCATGACCACGCCTCTCCGTGCTGGGTGGAAATATTTTGTCTTGCGTGGGCTGGTGTGTGACTCGGGAATTGGCGTATTTCTCACGATTTCGCCAGCATTGCTGGCACATTTTTCGAACGTTTTTCTGCATTCCTAAGTTGCTGTGAAAGTGGCCACACAGCACTTCTTTGCAACGGCTCTCTCTCCGTGAGGCCCAGACAGTCTCATATTTATGCCTCTTCTAAGAACCTGCTGGCGTTCGTGATTTATAAGGAACATCCTTGCTGTCCAGAAAGCATCTTTCTAAGCAGGCTCACTTTATTCACGCACGTCCCTGTGCTAATTGGAAATGGAAATTGAAATTGGTGGTAAGGATTATGGGACCAAACTGCTGAGGTCATCGGTCGCTAGGCTTACACACTAATTAAAGTAACTTAGACTAACTTACGCTAAGGACGACACACACACCCATGCCCGAGGGAGGACTCGAGCCTCCGACCCGCGGTGGTCTATCGGTTCTAGGCGCTCAGTCCGGAACCGCGCGACTGCTACGGTCGCAGGTTCGAATCCTGCCTCGGGCATGGATGTGTGTGACGTCCTTAGGTTAGTTAGGTTTAAGAAGTTCTAAGTTCTAGGGGACTGATGACCACAGATGTTAAGTCCCATAGTGCTCAGAACCATTTGAATCATTTGAACCTCCGACGGGGGGAGCCGTGCGAGCCTTGCCTGAGATCCCACGGCTACTCAGCGTGACCACTGTGTTAGTTCTTCGCGTTTTGTGTTCGCTCCTCCCAGTACCTGTGGGGTGCTGGAATTGTCGATACGATCTCGCTTTCTAAGGCGGGTAAAACGGCTGCTGCCAGGCGAGAAGAATTCACGTGCCTTCGTGTGTGCATTCTTGACGCTCTGTCCTAATGCTTTCAGGGATCCATCAGTTTTCAAGACGTTTCTAATTCTTTCCCAGGCTATTCGCAACATTTCCATTCTTAAGCGGCCAACCCCTGTTGGTTGCACAATAGTTTCACTCTCCGCGTCTTGGGTGCTGCCTTCTTCGTCCTGGGCCGCTGGCAATGAAAGTCAGCAAAAGTGGTCCCCAGCAAAGGTATCACAGCAAGAATAATTGTAAAATCTTCTGTTTTATTAAAAACATTGAATATTCTTTCTGAATTTCTAAACACGAAACACTGGTTTCTGATTAACTTCACATTTTACACTTCCAAGCAACAACGGAATGTTAATATCTAAGAGTAGAGTATAACTACACAGGTAAATGGAGTGGAACTACGTAAGACTCGGTTCCAGACGTACACACACCAGGAAGATGCATGCGACTCTGTATGTGTTATACATCTTGAGGAGGTTCAGGGAGAGAACTAAGGTGTGCAGTACAGAGGCCCATGACGCTGCATTGAGTTTTCGTGACTATCACAAAATGGGAGCAGCATATACTTTTGGTATATTTTTGGCTGAATAATTTAATACTAATCTAAATTATAGATTGCGACCGGAGTTACTGACATCGCTTGCTTAGGCTTCGGTCATGCTTCTGATTCTGGTGCATTGGCGCAATGGGCCACATCACGAAGCACGGAAAAAAATCTCTATTATACCAACGCAAAAAAATCTAATGTGCTTGATTTTAACAGTTCACATAGGTATCAATGGAGTCTTGGCGAAATGATTGGATATACTTATCTTTGTTAAAATAAATCTACATTAAAATCACACACACGTGATGGTAGGATGCCACCCACTGATCATGTCGGAAATGATCGATAATTTCTTAGAATTTACGCTATCAACCCGTTCTCTGCGCATCAGTGAGCTAAGTGAACAAGTAATTCTGTATATACGTCAGCTAAAACTACCTGTCACAGATTCCAAGGCCACGTGGTGGCTGGACCGAACAGTCATAGTACGCACAAATAAATCACAACTAAAATCTGAATTAAATGCACGAATAATTTGATTGCTGCCATCTTCTAATAAATAGAGTGAAGTTAACAGCTTGAATATTAATCAAAGAGCCATCTAGGTAGAACAAAGCCTGGCACTCATACTACAGTAGTATGAACAAAGCCGAGTTTGCAACTAGTACTTCCTTGCGAAATTTACTCAAAAATAGAGTCGACGGGCCTGCACTTCTTTCAATAAAGTTTGATTACGAATTTTTAATGTTTTTTTTTTCTCAGACATTGTGAAACTTGCCAAAAGCATGCTTTAACCACTAAAACTATGACGGCAGTGTCACTTCCGCTTTGTCCCTTAAGCCATGGAGCATGCTGTCGAACACTAAAATTGTGTCTGCTGAGTTCAACATGCAGCTGAACGCTCAGAAACGAAGCGGCTTGTGCGTACGTTACGTGTGCCTCAACGTGGTATACGCTATCGCAGAGCGTTCCAGCGGCAGCAGCCAGTTGTAATTGGCTCGCACATCACACTGTTTTAGGTGATGGACGGACGTAAAATTCCAACGTAAGTTCTATTAAAGCCCGTACTTCCTTCCTTGTCCATGAGTTAGTTATGTATGTAGTACACAAAAATAAAAGAATTTCGGTGTCCATGAACATGATATAAGGAGAAAAGGGGAGTACCATGGCCAGCCATAAGGACATTGGTTTATTAAAGTTCCATTACAAATGGTTCAAATGGCTCTGAGCACTATGGGACTCAACATCTGTGGTCATCAGTTCACTAGAACTTAGAACTACTTAAACCTAACTAACCTAAGGACATCACACACATCCATGCCTGAGGCAGGATTCGAATCTGCGACCGTAGCAGTCGCGCGATTCCGGACTGAGCGCCTAGAACCGCTAGACCACCGCGGCCGGCCCATTACCAATACTGCGACGCAAATTTAAAGCAATTCCCCACATACGGTAAATATTACTTTATCAGTCCCACTTCTTAGTAAAAATGTCACTCGTACTTGATTACTGTTCCTATTCAGTAGTAGAAGCTTTAAAACATGTGAAATACAAAAACTGAAACAAGAAAGTGTAAAATATCTTATTGTAATTGGTGCTGGCTGTCTTGCACATAAAACCAGTCGAACAAACTTACATCTCAGAAGGAGCTCACTTATTTTTACACAACGTCGAGTATTACAGAATATTCCTCTATTAAACTAATAAGAAAGTATAAGAACCTATCAGAAAACGCCTTGTTTAGTAAAAAAATAAATTCTATTCATTGCCTTGAAACAGCAATACTTTCACAATACTCAAGTTGCAATAATTCCTCAGAGATATCCGTGATTTCTGGTGCTTGGAAAGGGCGTGTGTATTGAGGTGACGTTGTCATGGGATAACGATATGTACATGTACAGAGGGTGGTAGTATAGCGTGCACAAGGTATAGAAGGGCAGTGCAGTGGCGGTGCTGTCAAGCAGGTCAGTGGAGGGCGCGACGTTGCTGTGTGCAACCCAGGATGCGCGCGTTTGAGGCAGCCGACCCGGCCGCTCTGGAGATACTCATTCGCCGTCCGGCGGGGTTTGCCCCGTAAGCAGCCCCTCCGGCCACTCCACTTACGACGGACATGGCAAGGGCGGGAGGACCGTCGACATTGACGTCCCAGGCTATGGACATGGTTTCCAGAGGCAAGGACAGACGACCAGGGAAACGTCAGACTGTAGGGATAGGACAGCCGCGGACGACGCCATGCGAAAACAGAACTTTGTCAAACATGTCTCTAAACCGTATGAAGACGCAGCTTCAAAACCAGTCGAGAACAACAGAAAGCAGCCTGCGAGGGAATGCAACCCGTTATCCAACAAGTAAGAGAAAACACCGAGAATTCTGCAGCAGCATCCAACAATCCCCATCAGAAGAGTCAGAAGAGGAACAAAAACGCCACAACATCGACTTCTAAACCACTATAAAGCAATATTACTCACAAGAAGAAGGTGCACCCACGAATTATGACCAGGAGGGTTTCACGCCACTGAAGTACAAACGAAGACAGAGCAACAACACTCACAGTGAACCTGAAAACCGGCGGAAAAAGCTGACGGGAGGAATGCAGAAGACAAAACGCTACGCGTCAATAGCGTCACAAGGAAAAATACCGTAAACAACAATCGAATCAGAAATGCAAACAGGAACGGCACAGATCTCAGTAAAGTACTCAAAGGTCAACTAGGCGACAGCCGTAAGGTCATCTACCAAAACGATCGTACTATATACCATTTTTTGACCTTTGACGACAAGAGAAGGGCAATTAGCTTTTTTCTTCTCATCAGCATTTCCTTCTTCACACATCAGCCACCTGAAGGAAGAGAGCTGAAAGTCGTCAACAAAAGTTTACCTGCAGAAGTAATAGAGGAAGTTTTTTCAAGCACGTCAAAACAAAGGGTTCAACGTCCTCCAATTTTTCAGTTAAAAAACCGTGACGAAAATTATGAAAGAGATGATACGCCAACCAGTGTATCGCGTCACCCTACCTGCAGGAAAGGACAGTGACAAAATTTATGTCTGCTATCTCTTCTAAACAAGATAGATAGTTGTGACACACAGTAGCAAAGACGGTCCAGTCCAATGCCTACATTGCCAGCGGTTTGAACATACTGCAAATTATTGCAGTATACCAGCGAGGTGCGTTCGTTGTAGATGGAGTCACAGATCTGCGGAATGTACCCGCCTCGGGACAGAAAAATCAAAATTTGCAAACTTCGGAGAAGCACACTCCACAAAATTCAGAGGTTGCAAAAAATTCCAGGAACTACAATGAAAAAACAAACAGGGGTCAATAACCAAATTACCTATACCACGTAGAATTATCATCGAAAAATCAGGAATATCAGAAGTGCAAGCCGCCCAATAACAACCCACGACAGCATTACAAGATATCTCCAGAACAAGTAGCACCACTGAGGAAGACACCTCAACCGAGACAGCGAAGACAACGGGAATCATACGCCAAAGCCGTCTGCCTCCCCACGGCAACCAGCCCCGTATGCCAGTGAGTCCTAGCACAGTCTACCATGCCAGCACTGGTGATATCGTCAAACTACTCACCGCAATGCAGCAGAGACTGGCAAGTATCCTCTCTCTACCTGAGACTGTTCTGAAAAGTTTCGTCGCACCGTAAATGGACCGCCGCCAAAGAACAAGAAACCTTAGATTTTGCATTTGGAATGTAAAAGGGCTACACACAAAGAAAACTGAGTTCACATGTTTCATAACAGATAGACGTTGCCGTCATTTCGGAAACAGATCTTCGTGGAACAATCGAGCTGCAGATAAGAAACATGAATGTTCAGAGAACACACCGATAATGACAATGAGGCGGAGGGACCGCCGTCATAGTCAATACCATCTAGGACAGATGCCACGGCTGGCACAATCCAAACCGCAATAGGAAATGCTGCTTGCTTTTCTGCCTATCAGAGTCCTAACAAGAGCCTTATTCCAGCATGGAATTCGCAAAAAAAAAAACCGAAAGGACGGATCCTGTTTGATCTCGAAGCGGATCTCAACGTAAAAGTTCATGTAACTAGGGAAACAACGAGGACGCCGTACGCTACACACCAGAATCCTAATGTGCTGTACACTGCAGTAATTAAAAACATAAATCCTAACCTGCAATTTAAGACAGTCATTGACTTATCCTCCGATCACAAGCCAGTCCTTGGACTCTTAGAAATGGGGACTATACAACTACCCTCGCATAGCACAAATGTTGTCGATTGGCAGCAATACCAGGAATACTTACATAACAACAACAAAGAGGCCCTTGCTATCGCAGTCCAAACACTGACAAAGAAAATTAAAAAGGCAAAAAGAAGAGCAATCACGCAGAACTTTGTCACAGACACCAACTTCGACGAATTCCCATCACTACTTCCAGAACTGAAGATGCAACGACACAGAAGTCGAAAACTACAGGTTGGCTTTGGTAACCAGGTAGACATCACAGAAACCCACAGACTGTCCTGTTAACTCCAGAATGGGGTCGAGGAATGGAAACAGCCATCTTGGGATGACAGGATGACAGAATTTCTGCTACGAATGAAAGATGAATGGCAGATAGTACATAACATCCAACATTTGCGACCCCCTAAAGTGGTGACTCGAGAACCGGATGGGCTCATTTTCGACCGCACGCCCAGGCGGAGCTCTACGTTGAAACTAACCCTGAGTAGATGTCAACACTTCCAACCCCGCCCGACGACACCTACGCCACATTGAAGCCGAAATCATGAACAAATGGAACACAATCCGAAACACCGCAGCTCAAGACTTCCTTCTGCTGACTACACCCGTCGAAATAAAACGAATTATCAAAGCTAAGAAGAACAACTCACCCATAAATGACTGCATGAGCAACAAGGACCTAAAGAAATTACCACAGAAACCAATGATACTGGTTCCAAGGATTATCAATAGTTGTTTGATGTTAGGATACTTTCCTGAATCAAAGAAGATGGCTAGTGCGGTACTCATACCCAAGACAGAAAGAGAGCTCTCCCAACAGGGAAACTACCACCCGTTAAGCCTACTTCCGACAGTGGAGAAGGTAGTTGGCAGAGGGAGCTTAAGCAGAATTCACGATGTCCTTATCACTCACATATACGACCCGAACAGCTTGGTTTTCAAGATAAGCTGTCAAAAAACTTAGTTACTGCCAATAACTGAAATAGTACAGGACAATTTCAGTGAGAAGAACTCGACCAAATGTGTTTTCCGCGACTTAGAAAAAACCTATGATAAATGTTGGCGCCACAGTCTGATCATCAAGTTACGACAAAATACACCACTTCCGAACTGTAACGTCAAGATGATCAACACCTTTCTCGAATAGAGAATCCTGTATGTCCACATCGATGACCAAATCTCAACAACTTGACCTGTTCCCGCAGGAATTTCCCAAGGCTCAGTTCTCTCTCATTGTTTTGTAACATATACACTCCTGGAAATGGAAAAAAGAACACATTGACACCGGTGTGTCAGACCCACCATACTTGCTCCGGACACTGCGAGAGGGCTGTACAAGCAATGATCACACGCACGGCACAGCGGACACACCAGGAACCGCGGTGTTGGCCGTCGAATGGTGCTAGCTGCGCAGCATTTGTGCACCGCCGCCGTCAGTGTCAGCCAGTTTGCCGTGGCATACGGAGCTCCATCGCAGTCTTTAACACTGGCAGCATGCCGCGACAGCGTGGACGTGAACCGTATGTGCAGTTGACGGACTTTGAGCGAGGGCGTATAGTGGGCATGCGGGAGGTCGGGTGGACGTACCGCCGAATAGCTCAACACGTGAGGCGTGAAGTCTCCACAGTACATCGATGTTGTCGCCAGTGGTCGGCGGAAGGTGCACGTGCCCGTCGATCTGGGACCGGACCGCAGCGACGCATGGATGCACGCCAAGACCGTAGGATCCTACGCAGTGCCGTAGGGGACCGCACCGCCACTTCCCAGCAAATTAGGGACACTGTTGCTCCTGGGGTATCGGCGAGGACCATTCGCAACCGTCTCCATGAAGCTGGGCTACGGTCACGCACACGGTTAGGCCGTCTTCCGCTCACGCCCCAACATCGTGCAGCCCGTCTACAGTGGAGGGACGAATGGAAACGGGTCGTCTTCAGCGATGAGACTCGCTTCTGCCTTGGTGCCAATGATGGTCGTATGCGTGTTTGGCGCCGTGCAGGTGAGCGCCACAATCAGGACTGCATACGACCGAGGCACACATGGCCAACACCCGGCATCATGGTGTGGGGAGCGATCTCCTACACTGGCCGTACACCTCTGGTGATCGTCGAGGGGACACTGAATAGTGCATGGTACATCCAAACCGTCATCGAACCCATCGTTCTACCATTCCTAGACCGGCAAGGGAACTTGCTGTTCCAACAGGACAATGCACGTCTGCATGTATCCCGTGCCACCCAACGTGCTCTAGAAGGTGTAAGTCAACTACCCTGGCCAGCAAGATCTCCGGATCTGTCCCCCATTGAGCATGTTTGGGACTGGATGAAGCGTCGTCTCACGCGGTCTGCACGTCCAGCACGAACGCTGGTCCAACTGAGGCGCCGGGTGGAAATGGCATGGCAAGCCGTTCCACAGGACTACATCCAGCATCTCTACGATCGTCTCCATGAGAGAATAGCAGCCTGCATTGCTGCGAAAGGTGGATATACACTGTACTAGTGCCGACATTGTGCATGCTCTGTTGCCTGTGTCTATGTGCCTGTGATTCTGTCAGTGTCATCATGTGATGTATCTGACCCCAGGAATGTGTCAATAAAGTTTCCCCTTCCTGGGACAATGAATTCACGGTGTTCTTATTTCAATTTCCAGGAGTGTATATTAAAGCCACCCTCACTATACGACGGATATCAGTCAGCTTATTTGTAGACGACACGGCTTTCTTAACTACTGGAAGGAAGCCTGACCCACTTCTTGCACGAATCCAGCGCCAGCTAGATGTAGTAGGGCAGTTGGCACATGACAACAGAATACAAGTGAACGGGAACAAGACAAAGGAACTCATATTTACGAAGACGAAACCCCGGTACAACTAATTCCATGGTCCAACTCTGTCAAATATCTAGTTATCCACCTCCACAAGAATCTACTGTGCACAGTACTAGAAATTTACCACGTCACAGTAGAATCAGCTTGATTGTATGGATCAGCATCATGGGAATCTATGTGTGAAACAAATTATGAGAACGCACAAATCTTCGATGCTCCCTGGTAGGTCAGAAACCGAGATCTTCGCCGCGAACTCGGAGAGAATTATCTTAAAGACAAAGTTAAAGACAAGGTGACAAAGACGTTCGACAAGCTCGACGCACTCCGAGGCATGCTACACCAAATAGGATCATCAGGCACGGTTGTACTCGCATCACGACAAAAGTACAAAATACCCAAGTCTATAGCGTTGGACCCTCCAAAAACCAATACATTAAGACGTAGAGAGATTATCAGTCCTACAAACCCGCCCATGCGAAAAAAAGTCAAAATTAAACTAGAGCAGAGTCAAGGACCGAAGTGAGTGCCCAACACCTAGCTGACTGAAGCAATAAATAAAATGTGCACAATTTTTACCTGTACCATACGCCACAGAAGTACAAATCATCATAGGTGAACAGACTTCAAGCATCATCAGACACACACACAGACACACACACACACACACACACACACACACACACACACACACACACACACAAAAGGAGCTGTCATTTCATTAGTCCCCTAGAACTTAGAACTACTTCAACCTAACTAACCTAACATCACACACATAAATGCCCGAGACAGGATTCGAACCTGCGACCGTTGCGGTCACGCGGTTCCAGACTGAAGCGCCTAGAACCGCTCGGCCACAACGGCCGGCGCTGTCATTTGTACTCAGGTGATTCAAGTGAGAAGATTTCCGAAGAGATTAGGGCCGCATGAGGAGAATTAAAAGACTTTGAAAGTGGAAAGGTAGTTGGAGCTAGAGACATGAGACATTCCATTTCTGAAATCGTAAGGGCATTTAGTATTCCGAGATCTAGTGTTAAGTGTGTGCCGAGAATGCCAAATTTCAGGAATTAGCTCTCACCACGGACAACACAGTGGCTGACGGACTTCACTTAACGATAGGGAACAGCGGCCTTTGGGTAGACATCTCAGTGCTAATAGACAATTAACACTGCGTGAAACAGTCTCATAAATCAAGGCGGGACGTATGACATACGCATCCGTTCGGACAGTGTGGCGGGCGAAATTTGGCATTAATGGGCTATGGCAGCAGACAACCAACACGAATGCCTTTGCTTAGCAGCACATCGCCTGCAGCTCCTCTCATGTGCTCATGACAGTGTCGTTTAGGCCCTAGGCGAATGGAAAACCGTGGCCTGTTCGGGTGGGCCCCGATTTCAATTTGTAAGAACTGATGATAGGGTTCGAGCGTGGCGCGCACCAAACGAAGTCGTGGAGCCAATTTGTCAACAAGACACCGTGCAAGCTGGTGGTGGCTCCATAATGGTGTGGCTATTTTTGCGTGGTATGTGCTCTGGTCCAACTCAACTGATAATTGAACGGAAGAGGTCATCTTCGGCTACTTGGAGACAATTTTCAGCCATTCACGGACTTCATGTTCCCAAACAGCGATGAAATTTTTATGGATGACAGTACACTAAGTCACAGGGTCACAAATGTTCACAATTGGTTTGGAGAACATTCTGAACAGTTTGAGCGAATGATATTGCCACCCTGACCACCCAACATGAATCCCACTGAACATTTGTGGGACATAATTCAGGGGTCAGCTCATGCACGAGATCTTGCCCAGGGAACACCTTCGCAATTATGGACGGCTACACAGAGAGCCTGGCAGATATTTCTGCACAATAGTTCCAGGCACTTGTTGAGCCCATGTCAAGTCGAGTTGCTGCACCATGCCCAGCAAAAGGATGTCCGACACGATTTTGGGAGGTATCCCATGACTTTTGTCACCTCAGTGTATGCACATGGGTTTCAATTGAAGAGCAAAATGGCGTCTCACGACTCTCTACTGGAGAAAGACGGCGTCATTTGACGTAGGTTGCGTTTTTCCATCTCATTCATAACGTTCAAACACACTTTCATAATATCTGATATGCTTTATATTGCCCTGCAATTTCGGAATGGCTCCCCAACGTGCTTTCTCCATGCCATGACATTAAAAAACCGGAACGCTCAACGTTCATCTTTCGAATGCACAGTCCGTTTGCTGATGGCTTCAAGAACGCAGGCAGACGAGTTCGTCGACTCGTCCGTCGAGCAGGTCTGCCACGACTCATTAGCCTATGTGTGAGCGATGGGTCAGTGGACAGTTCTGTGATCCTGGTCCGTCGGTTCGAATGGCGAACCTCTTCTCGCTTCCCAAAACTCTGCCTGCCAGCCCACGGTCCGCAGGTAGAATTCGCCAGGCAGTCACGTGGTCCACACACAGTCGAACGGGTCGACGAACCGGTCAGCGTACATGTTGGTGGAGCAGTCAGGCTGTGTATGGACACTATCGACTGCTTGGCAACTCTGCGTGACTGCACTGACGGATTGTGAGCCGCCAGGTAGTGGCTGAGATAGCAGACAGAGGTTCGCCTGTTAAACCAACGGACCTGACCCATAGACCTGAACACAGACACACCGATCGACAGATTTGGTCAGATGCACGTGGTAGACGGGTCGGCGGACTCTTCTGCTACGTATGGCGGCGTTGAACCCGCCTCAAACGCTCTGGGGCTGGAGAATGAAGAGCAATCTGCCACTATTTCACTCTCACCAAAGAACTGCACCACATCCGAAACAAGATTGCAAACCTGGTTATTTATTCCACTCTCATATACGTAGTAGCGAATGACGGGATGGATTTTATTTGATTTTCTGTTCTACGACTGTTTATTCCGGTTTCCGTGCAATGATTAAAAAGATGAACTTTATTTCGGTATTCGTCAGTGAAATAATTTCACAAGATTGAATTCAGAATTTCGGAATTTTTATGTCATCCTCTGTTTAGTGCCAGTGGGATTTCCGCTTGAGTTCATAGATGACTTTGTTTCCTTCACTGACTTGACATAAGCCTAAAATGACTATACATTTTTCGGAAGAGCGGGAATATTTTTGCTTTTGAATTCACTTAGTTTCTCACGTTTGGCTGTTTTCCCATTCCTCACAACCTTATTGTCCGCCCCCGGTAGTTGAGTGGTCAGCGGGACAGAATGTCAATCCTAAGGGCCCGGGTTTGATTCCCGGCTGGGTCGGAGACTCTCTCCACTCAGGGATTGGGTGTTGTGTAGTCCTAATCATCATCCATCGACGCGCAAGTCGCCGAAGTGGCGTCAAATCGAAAGAATAGCACCCGGCGAACGGTCTACCCGATGGGAGGCCCTAGTCAGACGGAAAAAAAAACCTTATTTGCCACATGTATGTCTAAAGAATTTTGTAGAAGGTCCTTGATTTTTTATCCATTATAATCCGTATTTAGACACTCATGGATGAATGCTATTCGTTGAGTGTGCAGGTAATATGCAATTTCTTGGTTTAAAAACTTGCTAAGCATAAATACTTATCTTCTTAGCATCCATTATAACACCAGTTGTAATGGATGGTGCTGAAGTCTTCCGTCCTCTGAGTTAAGGAATTCAAAAAATGAGGTCTGTTTATCACGGGAAGATTGAAGACAATATCCTCATGGGTCGGTTGTCTAACTGCTCGAGGCAATTTTAAGGAATGACGGTTGCAACAAACTGACATGACTAATTCCTGTCGTTAGCAGCTCACACCATTTGACTGAACCTGGTGTTTCACTCCAGCGCAGTGGACACGTTCGTTTTTCATATCAACTTACAGAACTTTCCTCTCATATCTCGCCAGTAACTGCAAACATATTGTCAAATTTAGCGTCTTTTAAGTACTATCTCCAGGAGTAGTATTGTTAGACCCCTGCTGTGTAGTCGTATACTAACAAGCTGCTTCTAATATATATATACACTCCTGGAAATGGAAAAAAGAACACATTGACACCGGTGTGTCAGACCCACCATACTTGCTCCGGACACTGCGAGAGGGCTGTACAAGAAATGATCACACGCACGGCACAGCAGACACACCAGGAACTGCGGTGTTGGCCGTCGAATGGCGCTAGCTGCGCAGCATTTGTGCACCGCCGCCGTCAGTGTCAGCCAGTTTGCCGTGGCATACGGAGCTCCATCGCAGTCTTTAACACTGGTAGCATGCCGCGACAGCGTGGACGTGAACCGTATGTGCAGTTGACGGACTTTGAGCGAGGGCGTATAGTGGGCATGCGGGAGGCCGGGTGGACGTACCGCCGAATTGCTCAACACGTGAGGCGTGAGGTCTCCACAGTACATCGATGTTGTCGCCAGTGGTCGGCGGCAGGTGCACGTGTCCGTCGACCTGGGACCGGATCGCAGCGAAGCACGGATGCACACCAAGACCGTAGGATCCTACGCAGTGCCGTAGTGGCCCGCACCGCGACTTCCCAGCAAATTAGGGACACTGTTGCTCCTGGGGTATCGGCGAGGACCATTCGCAACCGTCTCCATGAAGCTGGGCTACGGTCCCGCATACCATTAGGCCGTCTTCCGCTCATGCCCCAACATCGTGCAGCCCGCCTCCAGTGGTGTCGCGACAGGCGTGAATGGAGGGACGAATGGAGACGTGTCGTCTTCAGCGATGAGACTCGCTTCTGCCTTGGTGCCAATGATGGTCGTATGCGTGTTTGGAGCCGTGCAGGTGAGCGCCACAATCAGGACTGCATACGACCGAGGCACACATGGCCAACACCCGGCATCATGGTGTGGGGAGCGATCTCCTACACTGGCCGTACACCTCTGGTGATCGTCGAGGGGACACTGAATAGTGCACGGTACATCCAAACCGTCATCGAACCCATCGTTCTACCATTCCTAGACCGGCAAGGGAACTTGCTGTTCCAACAGGACAATGCACGTCCGCATGTATCCCGTGCCATCCAACGTGCTCTAGAAGGTGTAAGTCAACTACCCTGGCCAGCAAGATCTCCGGATCTGTCCCCCATTGAGCATGTTTGGGACTGGATGAAGCGTCGTCTCACGCGGTCTGCACGTCCAGCACGAACGCTGGTCCAACTGAGGCGCCAGGTGGAAATGGCATGGCAAGCCGTTCCACAGGACTACATCCAGCATCTCTACGATCGTCTCCATGGGAGAATAGCAGCCTGCATTGCTGCGAGAGGTGGATATACACTGTACTAGTGTCGACATTGTGCATGCTCTTTTGCCTGTGTCTATGTGCCTGTGGTTCTGTCAGTGTGATCATGTGATGTATCTGACCCCGGGAATGTGTCAATAAAGTTTCCCTTTCCTGGGACAATGAATTCACGGTATTCTTATTTCAATTTCCAGGAGTGTATTTAGAGAGATTCAAGTCTATGTTTGTCCCAGTATAATGCTAATGCCGGCTGGAGACAACAGGCAGTGTAAAATTCCTCGTTCTGTTTGGGGTTCTGAAGAGAGGACTCAGAACTATATTAAATACTCCCGAGGAAATAACCTACAGGTACAACCGTAACATCAAGAGATATTTGTTGCTTGACGTTGGAAGCTAAGGAAAAATAAAAACATGTTTTGTGTAATTTATAATAAGTAGGACATTCAAAAATGTTCAAATGTGTGTGAATTTCTAAGTGACAAAACTGCTGAGGTCATCGGTCCGTAGACCTACACACTACTTAAACTGACTTATGCTGAGGACAACACACACACACCCTTGTCCGAAGGAGGTCTCGCTCCGGTGCGGGGGGGGGGGGGGGGGGGGGGGGGGGGGAAAGGGGGGAGAGCACGCAGTCCGTAACATGACGCCTCAAACCGTGCGGCCACTCCGCGCGGCAAGATACGACATTCTGTACCTACAGTTATAACTTTTGACATGAAACAGTTTTGTATATTCCGGTATTCAGTTTTGCATTAATTTTACAGTAGTCTAAGGATAAAGTGTCAACTTTTTGTTAAATATTATTTAGACCATTATTTTACATACTTTAACAGCCTTGTCACAGTAGTAATACCGATTCGAGTGAAATCACCAAAGTTTCGCAATGATGGATGACCGTCCTGCTCTGACGAGTGCTATTGGCCAACGGGGTGCACTGAGGTCAAATGACTGAGAAGTAGCAGCTTCGGCCACGAAAGTTTACAATGGCCGAGAGAACAGTGTGCACGCTACGTGCGTTTCCACATACGCATCCAATGACGCCTATGGGCTGAGGATGACACAGCGGTCGGTCGGCACCATTGGAGCTTCCGAGGTCTGATCGGACTGAGTTACTTTTCAGGTACTTTACTGTACCGCGTTTACAGAACCGACACTAATTTTGAGCTTCATCACTTCGTCACTAGAAACGAAGCAATTCACCCAAGGACCAAACACTAACGTTGTGAAGAACAATGAAACAAAGGTATCTAAAGCATTGGAGTTATTGGTAACAACTAATAGAAGGAAAAAAGCTGTCACCCTCACGTCCCTCATGTACAAGTAAGAGTGTTAACTCACCGCCTCCTCCCCACCCCCCATTCCCAAATTTTGTCTACTGAAATCGTCAAGTGATAAAATGTAGCACCAGCAATAAATCTTCAGTTATCAAGTACGGCAAGGAAAGCATGCAGCAGGCTCATTGAGAGCGAACAAAAACAGCTGTCAGATGGTGCAGTCTCTGAAGATTTCCTAGGGAGAGTCGCCACATCTCATGCCTCGATGACCACAATGACTACTTAGGAGAAGCAACAGTCGCCTGATAAAGGGTACTCATAGTTTCCTAACTTTTCTGTCCACGCTTTCTGAAACAGTGCAGCTTGGCAAGGGGTAAAAGAACGTTACAAGCCATTACTTGATATGCAGATGTAGTGATACAGAGCCTAAATCAAGATACCAAGCGTTTATCAGTTTTCACAATACATGGTTCGGCATATTTTTTAAGATATTGGTTTATGGTTGTATTGCTGTTATTGTGTACTGAGGCTTGAGAGCTGCGGTGTCAGCAACCAACATCACATCAATGCTTCAAAGATTCCTAACCACGCAGGTCTGACTGTCCACCAGGAGGCGCCTAAAGCAGCACTAGAGGCGTTGGGCCGTACGGACCTATTCTCTTCCGCGAGACACGTGATCGAAAATAGGCCCGGCTGTATCCTAACGCCGAACGGTATTTAGGGCATCGCTCGGGACAGACCCAGACCAATTCGCTCCGAGTGAATTCCATGGGGCAGGCACCGATACTGCAGGGATTCCATTAGTCAGAATTATAGCTCGAGAGTCACCCTCATGACACTGCTGCCATCATGTTTGACTTCACGACCCAGTCAGCGGCCAGCTGTGGACGTTGAGCGTTCATGGCCTCCTCGCCGCAGCAGACGGGGACTCTCTTGTCGTGGCACACTTGTAAACTTATTGTTGTTTGAATTTCAAATGGATACACACCATACATAGAAAATTTTGCTCCCTACGAGACTTTGACATTCATGAAGTCTGTGTTTAATGAATATGGGCTCAGTGACAATCTAACTGGCCTTCAGCCGCGGGAACTATTATTGTTATATTTCAAAAAGCGACTTATTTTATGTCTTCCTTCTATCGACGTTGCAGTAGACGTGCTACTAATCTTAAATAAACAAACTTGTTCAGTCATTACTACATGGATATTGTTTGTGCCGCCGTCAGCAAATAGCAGTTACATGCTAAATTGCACAGCATGTGTGTTATTTCTTCCACGTGTGTCGGCAGCGCGGGGTTGCGCGGTCTAAGGGCGCCTTGCCACGGTTCTTGCGGCTCTCCACGCCGGACGTTCGAGTCCTTTCTCGGAAGAGGTGTGTGTGTTGTCCTTAGCATAAGTCAGTTTAAGTTACTCCAAGCAGTGGTAAGCCTAGGGATCGATGACCTCAGCAGTTTGGTCCTATAGGAACGTACCACAAATTTCCAATTTTTTCTATGTCTGACGACTGAGATCTGGGGAGAGCAGATGACTAAACTTGAGCATCCCATATCATCCAGATGGACACAGATCATAATCGACAGTAATCAACCACAAAATAGGAACTGAAGCGTCCACTAATGCAAGACATAATGTATAGTTCTAAAATTGTGTTCTGCCTTGTTTTGAGTTTTGTATTGTACACATGTTTGTTTTGACAAGTCGTCTCCTGGCCGTTTAATGCTTGTCTGTTTTTGGATTTTATTATGAGTCCAAATTGACGTACATAGTACAATGAATAAATAACACTGTTCAAGTGTTCTATTGGAAACTGATGAACGGGCTTATGAGCGTCAGTTCCTTCACATACATGAAAATACACAACTTCATTTTACTGTGATGAATGAAGGAATGATACTTAAATATCGCTGATTATTTGTACTTAACTTTTGGAAATTGTACAGGTCCAGGTCATTCAAAGGTACATAAATCTGTGTAAAGGAAGAAACTCTTAGCTAAAACTCCCAGTAAACGTTCAGATTTCAACTATATATCCCCGTTGTCCTAGCAGCCACGTTTAAGGTAAATATGATGAATATAGTTGAAGTTTTAGTCTCCGCTGTAACAACATCACTAGAAAAAAATATTCTCATCGTGTATTTAATGAGTGTAATTTGAATCTATCACCTAATTTAAATCTATCTGCAATACAAGTTTTATACTTTTATTCAGATTAGAAAGCGTCGTAGTATCTTTTCCCCTTTTAAATCTGTTCCATGCTGTAGATAAATTAAGTATAAAAATTATGCAATACAACACACAGCTATTCTAGTCTTTTTATTAAAGACAATCCATTTCATTCTCGGATCAGACCATCATCAGGTCCAAAAATTTTGTCAGCTATGCATTTACACAATTATAACAGCAGTTATACGTTTTAGACTCTTCCATTACAAAAATTAGCTGTACGTGTGCCGCGTATATGTTCTGTATATCGTATGTAAACCAAATCAAACTACCCAACAATGAAATCTGCCTAGAGACGTACGCTTCCTTTCAACACTAGTGAACAACGCTCATCCTATCCTTTGGTTTCCCCGTTTCCAACCTCCCTCCTACTTTCTTTGCCCTCGTTAAAACTTAGTTCCTTTCTGTTGTTCAACAGGACCTTACCGTAGCACAGATAATTAGACCTACATCGAGATCATAGGCGTCCGCAACGCAGGGGGGGGGGGGGGGGGGCGGGCGTGGTTGGAATCGTTCTGCTACTTGTCCCCCTGCCCTGGATTCTGAATCGCAGGATTATTCGTTACTAGAGTCTCGTACACTTCTAGAAGTAACTTCCCACAGTTACACTGCACCTCTAGTTTAGTTAGTTGTAGCATTACGTGGCTGATCACAGTGAGACAATACCATGGACTTCGCAATTGCTGTATACCTTACGTTTCTTTCGCAATTTTAGAGAGTTACCCCAAACCTCCTTCCCCCCCCCCCCCCCCCCCCCCCCCCCCAGATAAATTTCTCCGGACGCCTTTGAACATGTACCACCTGCACCACCATTATACCAGATCAACGTCTACATCATCAACGCAGATTATATTTTCAGTGTTGTGTGACACTGTCTAAAAAGTTTTAAAAATAATCAAATTTAATCAACAACGCATGTTTTTAAAAAGCATAATTTATTTCCGTCTGTTTATATGCTATAAAAACATTCGTTAAATGTGTAAACAGTTTGGCCAAAGAGCACGTTAAAACAGCAATAAAGAAAAAATCGGTTGGATTATAAACTTTGATAACTTCGACTAGAGCGCTACTAACACCCTGGACTGTGGCGACGGCGTACGAGTGTTGCGACGGCGTACGAGTGTTGTATTATGGATCAGCCTGCTTACCTGCTTGCTATTAGCCAACTTGCCTTGTGATTATGGTCTTTAATGGGGTCCTTTCGGACCACTCTTTGTGTAAGTCTACACCCACCAGGTCCACTAATGGCTTTGTATTCATTTACGTGTGGGAACTAATCTAGCTCTGTCAATAAACCCTGCATGCTGCCATGTCCCTCACAAAAATATCAGCGATTCTTGTGGAACACCATTGACATAGTACCAAGGCAAAATCACAGAATCTACAAAACCAAGGACATAAAGTTTCCTACGCATTAGCCAGTGACCATGTATTCCCAATAAAATGAGCTAATGCCATAAGTCTCGCCCTACAGCTGAGTGATGCTGCATTGCTGCTCTAGTGCCTGCTTTCAAGCACGAGAAATCTTAGAGATGCCAAAGGGGTTGTCTACCCCCAGGCGCTTATGTATCGGTCAAGTGTTCTCTCTGTACTGGTATGTTTTTCAATTTATCAACAAAGGTATGCGGGTGGCACAAACGGTGTTGCCGAACTTAGAGGGACCCTCTGTTGTTTTATGCCCACACATGTCAGTGTCGCAAAAACAATCTTCACTGCTTCAGATCACTTTCAAATTTTATTACATGGTTTAGAACGTACCTTAGTTGTTCCACCCTACGTAACATAGCAAAAATTGTGCTACACTCCAAAGCGGTCGGTTCACATTGAATGGGGTTGTAGCCCAACTATGTCCTTCGAGAAGGAGTCAATTGTCTGGGGGTTTCGGCAGAGTCAAAGCTTGTCAAGAACGTCGTTGTGTTGCACATCACACAGCAAACTTACCTTTGCGACTGTGATATGTGTGTAAATGAAAGCACCTACGGAAGTGATGGTTTCACTGACGGCCTTTATGCCACCTTTGAGGCCTTTTGTGTCGGTTCTGAGCAGCGGTGGGTCTGGAATGTTTTCGGCATCCACCCCAAAACGAATGTATGTAATTTTAAAGCCTCCATCGCAGAGGCGCCATGAAAAGGGAGTGAGATGTGGTTAAGGAGGGAGGGTCATTTTTGACAACCACCTCATCATGTCAAACATCTGAGGTGACATTGGAGAGAATTTTGGTGAAGTCTGATGCCAATGTGATCTCAGTAAACCATCTTACACCACACATGAACATCTGAGTTTGGACGTTTTCTTCATGTGTCGACATCTTGCTCTTTGAAGCATCGGCGTAGCATAGAGTGATCTCTCAGGGCAGGACGATTTCGCTTCATTATAGAGGAAGGTTGCAGGCACCTTTGAGCTAACTTTCACACGTCTGTGTTGCAAGGCAGTAAAACCACTTGGTTTCAAAAAAGTAGCCTTTTAATCCATTCACCTTGCCGCATACTTACAAAATGAGTTTATAAACGATCACCAACCAACTTAACTGAACGGTCTGTAGCATTGTAAGTTATTCTGTTTCCTGTTGTAACTGTGACCCAGTTTTACACAGTGAAACAGATCTCCAACGACAAACTTTCCGATGTTGTTCAGGGATACTTTTCGAGTATTTTACTACAAGCGACCAACGGTTTCCAGTGGCTCGTTACAGAGCAGTAATGTAACTGTTAGTTAATTGTGTAATATATTCCGTGGTTGTGATAATCCTAGTGACTAGGACCACGGGAGTATCGACCGGAATCTGGTAGAATTGGCTCTTCACATTTGCTCAGAAAAGGACGCCTGTCCGTGTCATGCCTGGTGCCCGAGCTGCCCATGGAATAAGACCACCGCATCCAATTCATTGCCGTAGATACTGTACTTTAAAGTGGTTCCTAATGTGGTGTTGAAATCACGTAAGTAGACAAACTCTCAGAGGCGCATCTTCTAGGAACTGTGAGGGGACATACTGATGAAACGTTTTGTAAACGACTCCGATCAGCATATCAAGAAGCTCCAATCACGAAATCGTTGACAATACCATACCACACTTTCACAGCACACAGAAACCTGCTACTGCCTGTGGATCATGGGGTCCCGGGTTCGATATCAGGGTGGGTCGGGGATTTTCTCTGCCCAAGGACTGGGTGTCTGTTGTCCTCATCATTTCATCATCTTTCGGGAAAGGGAACGTGGTGAGACTGGACTGTTTAAAGACTGGGAATTTGAATGGACGCCGATAATCGCGCCGTTGAGTGCCCCAAAAACCAAACATAATCATCTTCATCCCATTAGTTCGTCTGGATTTCCATCATCCCATAGAAGCTTATTCCTAATATTGGACATGTAAACATGGCCTCTTCTGTGAACAACACGAACACAGAGAAACTGTAATTTTCTTTACACTGTTGTAAAACTAATTTGCAATCGGCACTCGCCATGGGAGGTCCCCCGGCTGCAAAGATTATATCTTATTTAGATAAGTGTACAGCTGTTGTTCATGTATGACTCAGTAGTTGTGCAACCACCAGATCTATTACGGGCTGCTACGCATCAGGATGGCAGAGAGAAACGGTGAGGGAGGGGGCAAATTCTCGCCAGAGCTGCAGTTAAACACTGGTAGTATTGACAGGTGTTTGTTCAATCGTCCTGATACAGCACACCGACCCACCCCAGGACGGTAGTGTTTGCGTACAAACGCAGCCGACTGCGGAATACGCCCAGATCACGCCAGTGGCGGCCGTTGTTCTGGATCGTGGGCAGCAGCTGCCATGGTGCCTTGTGAGCACTGGCCCAGGCCCTCCGTTGGATCGACACTAGACGTCCTGATGACGAGCGACAATGCCCTTGTCAACGTTAGAGGTACACCAGGACAGTGGCCGATGACATCTAGGTTGCTAGGAGGCCGCACCTCCCCCAGCCTGATCATGGACAGCTTGCGATACATCGGCCAAAGTCTAGCTGGACACCTGCTCCCGTCATCGGTTACCAACCCAAACCCCACAATCACTACGTCACAAGCATGGCACGCCTCTTGCCGGAATATGATGTGCTAATCAGCGGACAAGTAGCCGGCTGATCTTCATCACCCAGGGATAGAAGTGGTTTCCTTGAAACTTAAATCCTATCATTCTCTCCGGTTCAAGATGACAGGATGGTGGCACAACTGTGTGCTTTGAGCCTCGACGCTCCATTATTTATACCCTAAGCTAAGCTTCTGACGTACTGCTACTGGAGGGAGACGTGTAGATTTGCCATATGCTTGTCCTCTCAGCTTTTCCAAGCTCGCTCCGACCCGAGCTCCGATCGCCAGGCCCGTGTTAAATTTCTCTGTTTCTCTGTGATACGCAAATTCTATAAGTTACATAATGTTACTTCATTTTTGGTCACTTTGCGTTGCAGCGTTCGTGGTGGTACACACCTCGGCCGTGTCTAATGTAGCAGCCCCATCTAGCGGGAACGTTTTGACGTAATATCAACAATGCTGCCCATTCAAAAATGGTTCAAATGGCTCTAAGCACTATGGGACTTAACATTTGAGGTTATCAGTCCCGTAGACTTAGAACTACTTAACCTAACTAACCTAAGAGCATCACATACATCCATGCCCAATGGAGGATTCGAACCTGCGACCATAGTAGCAGCGCGGTTCCAGACTAAAGCATCTATAAGCGCTCGGTCACAGCGGCCGGCACTGCCCATTGGATAACTTGATTAACACTTCGCTCTAGCTGAACGCTACAGCCTGGCCGCTGCTGAAGGTAAACTTCAAAAATTAACAATTCGCGTGCCGAACTTTTTCGGGGCGCAGCAGTTTGACTTGTGTTCTGAGCTTGTGGAACGCGTCGACTGGTAGAGGCAAGATTGTAACCAATCACAGGTGAGACATTCTTTCCATATCGAGAGTTCTCGCACACCTTATCCAGCTAATATCTTCCATCCTAAGTGAGAAGGATGCAGTTTCTCACACGAGGTCAAGTACAAGATTAAAAGTGCCATGATGTGATCACCGTCTGAACGGGAACAGCTTAGCACATCGTCACATTGCGCCACTCTTCCATTGCATTCAGTGAATGCATCCACCAAGTGCATATCGGCCAACTCTTCAGCGGTAAATCAACTCATAGCACTGCTGTATTACCTAACGCACAACTAGCACTGCCGGAAAGCAAAATCCTAGACGGAACCGGGCAGTACTCAACTCAAAATCTGAGGAAAACAAGGTAAGCTGCGCACTACTTTTGTCAATCACAGATAATGTTAGAGAAAATAGAAACAAGAACAGAGCGCATACGTTCGCCATTTGCACCGTTGTGCACAATTTTCTGAGCAATACAGATACACAACTAGTTGGGACAAGAGAATGCAGTAAGTCTGTAACGAGCTGTCGGAAACGGCGTTCACATATCAAAATACTCAGGTGGTGTCCCTGATCTTCCTCTGAAATTTTGTCTGTGGAGTTCTGGTTCACCCTGTACATAAGATGTTCTAAATTCCCGTTACAAACATCTAGGACTTGTAGAGGGGAGTGAATAGATAATACTTTGAAGTGGAACCCATATCCAGAAACTTACTGTTTGAAAACAACACGACCAATTTTACAAGTAATAGATCAGGCGTGACCCAGTACATCACTTGTTTTACAACTCCATTCATTAATAGCCAAATAAATTGCTCGCATACTCGATGACGAGTTCTCTTCAACGTGATGCAGTACGTCCTGCTCCAATTCGGATGTGTGGCGTCTCCTTGGGTCACTACAGGCACGCCTGCTGACGGTGAAGGTACCATTACTCAAAGCCGTTGCTTAAATGTGGCGAAAAAGTTATGCGATGGCATCGGACTTGTGGAGAACTATCCTGATAAAGGCGAAGAGGAGCTCTTGCACTGCTGTGAGCTTCGCCATTCAGGATCTGTCGATGTACTCTGCAAACGTATACACAACCTTGTTGCTCTAACACTCACAGATATCTGAATAAGCATCGAACTAGCTCAGAGAGGTAGGACAGCCGTAACCATCTCCCACTATGACTACCTTGTTGCACACCTACCTAGTAATCATGTTTTCAAACGGCTGTAGAATGGAAATGGTACGTTTCCGGACATGGTTTCTATTGTTATGAACTCACTCAATTCCACTTTGTAGACGTCTATAAAGGGAATTGTTGAACACCCTGTATGTGCTCTTCCTTGTAGAGAACGTGACATTTTATGTTATTTTTACTCTTTCTGCGCTAGTTATAACATGTAACAGTTGCGGAACACGTAAGCGTTTGCTGGCCGCTACATGTAAGCGCTATGTTTGTCGATTATCCCACAACATGCTAGGTCTGTTCATATGAAAATGGCACCATCTGTCCGGGATATTCACTATTCTGCACAAACTGCATAATTTTCTCAGAAAATTCCACACAATTTGACCGGAAACCTAGTTTCCTTGTCCATCTTAATTAGATTAGGAAAGCATGCGATGCAAGAAATTTTAGGTGCACGCTCTGTAGTTGATGTGTTAGTCTAATTGTATCCAGACTTAATCACATCAGTTTCTCACTTCTGGCTGACGTTTGCTGAAGGTTCTCTGTATCTCTCTTCCTGTGCGTATCATAGAGAGAAAGCGAGAGAGAATGAGAGAGACAGAGTGAGAGGGAGGGAGGGAGAGAGAGAGAGAGAGAGAGAGAGACAGACATACAGACAGACAGACAGAGCGATATTATTTCCACATAATGCTGCAGTTATACTCATTTGTAGTTATGCACAACACATGCAAAACCTAATTCCGTATTTTATTGTAATACATTTAATGTGTAATGAGGTTTTTGTGTTGTAAGTTTTAACGTATCTTTTGGAATAATCTTCAATAATATTTGTACGTTAAGTTTGATAACACAAATTATGTTCAAGATAAATTGTGCTTAAGAACTTATACTCTCTTTCACATATGGCGGCATTTTACAGGAGGATGCAATATTTTAGACGTATGTCAGGTTTCACTCATGAGATTTGGAGATAACATTTCCTTCATTGTGTGTTCTTTCCATAGAAATACAGTCAGTCGTTTTTCTGTGTGTGATACTGTTCACTGAACTGAAGAACATGCATATTCCCAAAAATTATAGGTTCAAGAGAGCACATGAAAAAAGCAAATTCCCCAGTTGCGGACATTCAAGAGGTGAAGCAAGAATGACATAATTTTACCTCTTGTATATAATTAAACATTATTCAATGTACTAATACTTTCGATGATTAAAAACTTTCTAAACCCAAGATCGCATAAATATTTCTTTATTTAAAACAACCCATTTCGACAGACTTCGCTGTCATCTTTTTTTATTGAAACGTGTTTATTTGAATTAGGACCACACGCCAAGTTGTCATGTGGATAAAAACAGTACGATATAAAAGGGTTGTCATAAATAAGATATTTAAAAATGTAGAGCACCTTGTGCAAATGGCCATGTCCATATACACAGCGCTCACGGACGTATTTGGACATGATCAATTGCCGAAGGTACTTTATACTTTAAGTATTTTAGTAATGGCAAGCCTTTTATAATGCGCTGTTTTTATCCACAGGACAACTTCGCATGAGATTCAGCTTACAGTGAACAAGTTTCATAAGAAAATGGTCTCTTTTAATAAAGAAATATTTATGTGAACTTGGATTTAGAAAGGTTTTAGCAAGTAAAAGAGATCCCTCCTTCTGTCTTCTCCAAACAAGAAAAATCAATTTTCGATGGTCCTTAACATGTTGTTTACTGAAAGGTTTTGAACGATGGAGTAATCTGTCAAATATCACCGCCACCAGGAATCTTGACGGAGCCTTTCACGTCTTAAGCCGTAAAATGTTGGTATATACTGTATTTAATTACTTATGTACAGTTGCCTCAATTTATGTAACAATGCAACAAAAACACTATTATTGATCCTTCATTTTGCTTTCCAGTCAACAGCACATACCGTATATTACAGAAGGAGTCTAAAAGTTGTTGTTGTTGTTGTGGTCTTCAGTCTTGAGACTGGTTTGATGCAGCTCTCCATGCTACTCTATCCTGTGCAAGCTTCTTCATCTCCCAGTACCTACTGCAACCTACATCCTTCTGAATCTGCTTGGTGTATTCATCTCTTGGTCTCCCTCTACGACTTTTACCCTCCATGCTGCCCTCCAATAATAAATTGGTGATCCCTTGATGCCTCAAAACATGTCCTACCAACCGATCCCTTCTTCTAGTCAAGTTGTGCAACAAACTTCTCTTCTCCCCAATCCTATTCAAAACCTCCTCATTAGTTATGTGATCTACCCATCTAATCTTCAGCATTCTTTTGTAGCACCACATTTCGAAAGCTTCTATTCTTTTCTTGTCCAAACTATTTATTGTCCATGATTCTCTTCCATACATGGCTACATTCCATACAAATATTTTCAGAAACGACTTCCTAACACTTAAATCAATAACCGATGTTAACAAATTTCTCTTCTTCAGAAACGCTTTCCTTGCCATTGCCAGTCTACATTTAACATCCTCTCTACTTCGACCATCATCAGTTATTGTGCTCCCCAAATAGCAAAACTCCTTTGCTACTTTAAGTGTCCCATTTCCTAATCTATACCCTCAACATCACCCGACTTAATTTGGCTACATTCCATGATCCTCGTTTTGCTTTTGTTGATGATCATCTTATATCCTCCCTTCAAGACACCATCCATTCCGTTCACCTGCTCTTCCAAGTCCTTTGCTGTCTCTGACAGCATTACAATGTCATCGGCGAACCTCAAACTTTTTATTTCTTCTCCAAGGATTTTAATACCTACACCGAATTTTTCTTTTGTTTCCTTCACTGCTTGCACAATATACAGATTTAATAACATCGGAGAGAGGCTACAACCCTGCCTCACTCCCTTCCCAACCACTGCTTCCCTTTCATGCCCCTTAACTCTTATAAATGCCATTTGGTTTCTATACAAATTATAAATAGCCTTTCCCTCCCTATATTTTACCCCTGCTACCTTCAGAATTTGAAAGAGAGTATTCTAGTCAACATTGTCAAAAGCTTTCTCCAAGTCTACAAATGCTAGAAACGTAGGTTTGCCTTTCCTTAATCTAGCTTCTAAGATAAACCATAGGGTCAGTATTGCCTCACGTGTTCCAATATTTCTACGCAATCCGAACTGATCTTCCCCAAGGTCGGCTTCTACTAGTTTTTCCATTCGTCTGTAAGGAATTCGCGTAAGTATTTTGCAGGCGTGACTTATTAAACTGATAGTTCGGTAATTTTTACATCTGTCAACACCTGCTTTCTTTGGGATTGGAATTATTATATTCTTCTTGAAGTCTGAGGGTATTTCGCCTGTCTCATACATCTTGCTCACCAGCTGGTAGAGTTTTGTCATGACTGGCTCTCCCAAGGCCGCCAGTAGTTCTACTGGAATGTTGTCTACTCAGGGGTTTCGACTCAGGTCTTTCAGTGCTCTGTCAAACTCTTCATGCAGTATCGTATCTCCCATTTCGTCTTCATCTACATCCTCTTCCATTTCCATAACATTGTCCTCAAGTACATCGCCCTTGTATAAACCCTCTATATACCCCTTCCATCTTTCTGCCTTCCCTTCTTTGCTTAGAACTGGGTTGCCATCTGAGCTCTTGATATTCATACACGTGGTTCTCTTCTCTCCAAAGGTCTCTTTAATTTTCCTGTAGGCAGTATCTATCTTACCCCTAGTGAGATAAGCTTCTACATTCTTACATTTGTCCTCTAGCCATGCCTGCTTAGCCACTTTGCACTTCCTGTCGATCTCATTTTTGAGACGTTTGAATTCCTTTTTCCTGCTTCATTTACTGCATTTTTATATTGTCTCCTTTCATCAATTAAATTCAATATTTCTTCTGTTACCCAAGGATTTCTACTATCCATCGTCTTTTTACCTACTTGATCCTCTGCTGCCCTCACTACTTCATCCCTCAAAGCTACCCGCTTTTCTTCTACTGTATTTCTTTCCCCCAGTCCTGCCATTTGTTCCCTTACGCTCTCCCTGAAACTCTGTACAACCTCTGGTTTAGTCAGTTTATCCAGGTCTCATCTCCCTAAATTCCCACCTTTTTTGTCTAAAAGTAACCATCCTTTTTGTTTACTCGTTTGTATTAATGACGTAAATATCTCCATCAAGGCCCCCACAAAAAAATACACTCTGTGTCACACTGTGTGTATTAATGACGTAAATGTCTCCATTAAGGCCCTCACAAAAAAAAAAACGATTCACTGTTGTCAATAAACACTAATGTATAGTGAATTATCAAGAGAGATGAAAATTTTCTATGCAAGCAAGGACATCTGATTTACAACGCAACCATACTTCGCACAAATTCTCTCTCTCTCTGTCTCCACCGCACGCGAGCGCGCACGCGCAGACACACACACACACACAAACACACACACACACACACACACACACACACACAAGTGATCGTGCATATAACTACCCCCTCCCCCCCCCCCCCCCCCATACACACACACATACACCAGACGCGCGTTCACGCAAAACGACTACGCTTTATTTGTTGTAAGCTTGTAAGCCGTAATCGGCAGCATAAAGTTTTCTTGTATAGTCAGCAAGTTTTTATCTACATGCAGTACGACCGTAGTTGTGACGCTCTCTCCTTTCATAATTACTAACCGCAACCCAGGTCATTTCTAATTCTACACATTAACTTAATCATATTAAAATTACAAAATTACGTTTCGATCCATTAAATGCTTCACGGACAGAGAACATGAAACAGTTTGGTGGTTGAGCTATCGCCCGTATACGCGAATATTCATTGTCAATAGAAGTAAGTCAAATCAGCCTAATATGACACAGGCCCTATCTCGTACTCATTCTCACACAACTCCAGGCTAGTGCCACGGGTTGCTCCGCTGAAGTTGGTCCAGTGTTCTGAGAGTGCCGTTGCGCTACCGGCTGGACCACTAGCCGCCGATGGCCGCCTCCGGTTCACCACCTGTGCCTGCGGTCAGACGCTCCCGTGCTGCTGGATGTGCGCTCCACGTGAAAAGATTTGATCCAGAGAGGAGCCTCTTGCTACCGCTGTCACCTGGCCCTCGTCTACCTGCGTCGGCAGCACGCTGCAATGGAAATAGGACGAAAAATGAAGAACCGTATCGTTACGGGCGTACAGTTATTTCAGACAGAAATTAACATTATAAAATGAAAGGAATTGTACTTATATAAAATTATTATCGTCATCTTGTAACGTTGCTACTCTCACACATATACCGGGGCGACAAAGATATTCGGAAAGCGTTATGCACATTACAGGTGGCGGTAGTGTCGCGTGCAGAAGGTATAAAAGGTAGGCTGACTGGTGGAGTTGTTATTTTTACCCACGCCATTCATATGAAAAGGTTTCCGACACTATGGCTGCACCATTGAAATTAACAGACTTAGAACTCAGAATGATAGTTGGAGCTAGATGCATGGGACATTCCATTTTGGAAATCAATAAATAATTCAATATTCCGAGATCCACAGTGCCAATAGTGTGCCGAGAACATCACATTTCAGGCACTTAACTCTTACCTAGGACAAGGCAGTTTACGTCGGTCTTCACTAGACGACCAAGTGAAGCGGATTTACGAAGAGTTGTCAATGCTAACAGGCAAGCAACACTGCGTGAAATAACCTCAGAATCAATGTGGAGCATACGTCAAACGTATCCGTTAGGACAGTGCAGCGAAATTTGGCGTTAATGGGCTATGGCAGCAGGCGACCGAAATGAGTGGCTTTGCTAGCACTACAACATTGCCTGTAGCGCCTTTCCTGGGCTCGTGCCCTTACTGATTGGACTATAGACGACTCGAATACCGTGGCCTGGTCAGACGAATTCCGATTTAAGTTGGAAAGAGCTGACAGTAGGGTTCGGGTGCGGCGAAAACCCCACGACGTCATGGGCCCAAGTTGTCAACGAGTCACTGTGCGAACTGGTGATGACTCCATAATGCTCTGGGCTGTGTTTACATGGAATGGACTGGGTCATCTGGATATGTTCGGCTGCCTGGAAACTATTTACAGCTACCCATGGACTTCATGTTTCCGAACAACGACGGAATTTTTATGGATGACAATGTACACTGTCACCGGGTCACAGTTGTTTGCAACTGATATGAAAAACATTCTAAGCTGGCCGGTATGGCCGAGCGGTTCTAGGCGCTTCAGTCTGGATCCGCGCTGCGGCTATGGTCGCAGGTTCGAATCCTGCCTCGAGCATGGATGTGTGTGATGTCCTTCGGTTAGGTAGGTTTTTGAGTAGTTCTAAGTTCTAGGGGACTGATGACCTCAGATGTTAAGTCCCATAGTGCTCAGAGCCAATTTGAAAACATTCTGGACAACTCGAGCTAATGATCTGGCCAAGCAGATCAGAACGAGGTAAATCCCACTGAACATTTATGAGACATAATTGAGAGATCCGTTCGTGCACAAAATCTTCCACGGCAACATTTTCGCAATTACGAACGGCTATAGAGGCAGCGTGATTTAATAGTTCTGGAAGGAACTTCCAACGACAAGTTGAATCCATGCCACTTCGAGCTGCTGCACTACGTCGGGCAAATGGAGGTATCCCAGGTATTCAGTATACTGTGTCCGATCAAAAGTATCCGGACACTCGTGCGTAATGTAGAGTTGACCACTACAAGTCATGAGAAGCAAACTCGTCAGTATGAAAGGACCCAGAGAGTATTGTGGCGTCAGTCGAGAAGCAGTGACAGCACAATGGGTGAGCAGGAGATCTCAGTGACTTCGAATGTGGACTAATCGTTGAGTGTCCCTGAGTAACAAATCGGTCAAGGACATTTCAACTCTTCTAAAGCTTCCAAAGTCGACTGTTGCTGTGGGGAGTCAAAAAGGTGATCGAGCAGTTCCTCATCAGCCAAGCACTTCTATAGTCAGTGGTAAACGACGCTTGCGCCGGCCGGGGTGGCCGAGCGGTTCTAGACGCTTCAGTCCGGACCCCCGCTGCTGCTCCTGCCTCGGGAATGGACGTGTGTAATGTCCTTAGGTTATATAGATTTAAGCAGTTCTAGGTTCTAGAGGACTGATGACCTCAGAAGTTAATTCCCCTAGTGCTCAGAGCCACTTGAACCAATTTTTAAACGACGCTTGAGGAGCAGTAAAGAGCGACGCCACTGGGCAATGAATGATTGCAAACGATTGAGTTGGAGTGACAGGTCGCACTATACCCTGTAGTAATCGGATGGTAGGTCTTGGGTTTGGCAAACTCTGGGGAATGTTACCGGCCAGCATGAGTAGTGCTAACAATGGAGCAGGGAGGCTAAGGTTTTAAGGCATGGGGCTGTTTCTAATGGTTAGTATGTGGTTCTCTTTTGCTCTTAAGGAAACGCTACATACAGAAGGACATGAATACATTTTGTAGGGTAGAACTGTGTACTGCATACAGTAGAGGGACGTTTCGGAGACGATGACTGCTTATACCAGCATGACAAATGCACTCTGTCATATAACAGCATTAGTGAGATAATAACATTCCTGAGATGGACTGGCGTACCCAAGGTCCCGACCTGAAACCACTGGAATACTTTGCGATGAGAAAGCACGACTTCGCCCCAAAACGCGGCGTCCAACACGACTCTTTTTTAAGTCCCCCTCAGAAGGAAAATTTGTATAAAGAAGATCAAGGAGATCAGTAGTCATCCCGGAAAAAGCTACACAAAATAACACGGAAAAGGTAATGTACGGCAAAAAGAGAAACTGATACGCGATCAGACGAAGAAAGAAATACTGTGGCATCCCACAGAACACAGACGCGAAGACACTAAAGGACACAGTATACATCTAGAACCATAAAGTTGAACTGGCCAAGAGAAGCTCAAAAGTGTCTTTACAGTACAATTCAGGACAGTGACAATGAGAGGAGGAGTGTTCCATCACGTTACCGAAGTGAGTCCTGAGATTAGACAGTACTCTCGAAAACTCGATCTTGTATTCCGTTCGGTTTCAGTGGTGCGCTCAATGTCAAGACCTTGGTCATTTGGCAAAACATTGTTATAAACAAGTAGTAATTTGTGGACACTGCGGAAAAGAATGTCATATCAGAAAAGACTGCAATAAAATCAAACTAGCGACAATGTGTACGCCAGGTAAATATAGGGCTAAAGAATGTACTGGGAACAGAAATGAATGTCACACGCATCAAACAATCCTAACAAGATAGATTCTAAGAACGGATTATGGATATGTATCTCATATCACTAAAAAACGACAAGGACTCTAATGACACCATCGAGTGACATCTATGTCAACAACATAAATCACCAATGAGGAGGAGGAGGGCGCGGAAAGGGAGAGGAATTTTTGGCAAAGTGTGAGCATTTAGTGCCTTAGAAAACAAGATGCGACACAGACCGAAGGAGAGCAGGATTTGCATACAAACTCGGCAGTTATATGTAGAAAGCGACAGCACACAAACTGAGGAAAATACTGCCCTGCCTACAGAACTGAAAGAAGATTTGACATTGAAGGATGTATCTGCAACAGAAATAGAAACTGCGAGTCACGTCCTACAGGAAACAAACACCTACACCATGGACTTAGGCAACAAAACACAGACCGGAACAGATCCTCCGCAACAAATTTATAAAAGCACAGAGAACGTTATGCAGCTCCCAAGGCTGGACGAGCCGATGACACTTACTACAGCATTAAGATATCTGGTAAGGAATATGTAATCGAAAGGAAAGTATAATACTTTTCCTGTGCCTGGTTTCGTAGAGAGAATTATCTCAAAGTGAACAATCTGCCAACATAAGCGAAAAACTGCACAAACTACTGAAAGAGATGCCGCAATTTCGAATAAATTTCATAAATTTCGAGCAGTTGCAAGATCGTGACAAACTTCTTCAGACAATGTTAAAAGTAACTATTACAATCCTAGACAGGCAAAACGTCGATCGTAGCATTAACGTTGAAAATATTTGTTTGCTTGAAGCCTTGTGGTAGGAATGCAAGTAAACTTGCGAACGATCGAGTCGTAGACGGTGTGACGTATTGAAGTTTGCGTCGGTGCTGGAAGCGTGCTCGGATAGCCAAAGTGGTTAAGGCGACCATTAGCATCAAACGGGAAATCCGGGTTTCAAGACCCAACACGGTAAAAATTGCGAATAAATTTTGTAACTTTAGTACAACTGCAACATCGTCGCCTATTTCTGTTTCTTCAGATATTGTTAAAAATAATAATTAGGTCTTTACTTGCGTGAACTGTACAACGAATTTCTCCTGAAACGAAGTGTCCTTGCTCAGTGGAATAATGCTGAAATGGCGATAATTAATAAAGGGTAAGAGAAGGATCTGATGGTACCCAAATTCAACAGACCAAATTGTCTGTAGAGCATTCTCAGCCAAATATTTGAAAAACTATTATGCAAGCGATTACAATATCATAGACTGCTACACGGGATAGTCCTCATAACGGCTTAGAAGAGCAAGTCAAGTGAAGATGCAATTAATAAGGCGATGTAGCCCATTCTACGTACACTCTTGGGGAGATTACTGATTCTCCTGGCGCTTTCAGTAACCTATGGTGGCCGTCTTTCTTTGGCACTTCAGGGAGCTGGAGTGTCCAGAGGCGATGCACGACTGCCTGAGAGACTATTACTGCGGGAGCGATGCTTCTATAGAATGCCCAGGAACGAAAATAACGAAGACAACAACAAAAGTATATCCACAGTGATCAGTCTGTAATACAGAGTTTTGGCATGTAGCATTACAGCCCATACTATAGAAGTTACACCACACTGCTAACGTAAGCGAACTGGTAGCATTTGTGGACGAAGTGCTGTTCGTTGTAAGTAATGACATCAGAAGATTTATAGAAGACAAGTGAAATGCAGGGCTTCCTGGACATGAGGAATGGTTCTGAAGTGTCAAACTGTCACTAATATCTCACAAAACTATGTATCTCCTGCTGAAAGGGAACATACCAAGTAAGCCTAACATGAAATTAGATGATGTAACAATTGGAAGCAGCGCATTAACGACATATCTGGGAGAAAGGTACAAAGTTGATTAACAAAACTGTATCCACTGCAAGTAGCCAACTTCGTTTTCCCTTGAAAACAGAGCTCATAGACGGCAGCTTGTGGAGCCAAACTCATTAGTGAGGTGAGTTCAACGAGCAGAGCTACTAAGATTAACGTGCGCCTGCTGCACTACGCCGAATGATGTAATGTTAGTAATACCAGGAATATGCCCATTGGGCATGGAAATCGTGAAAAAGGGAGCCCTTTATTGGTCAATGAAAGGTAATCAAGTGGAAGTACCCAAGTTATAGGTGAAACAGAGCCCAATACGAAAACGTTAGCAAAAGATCGCATATTAGAACTGCGCATAATGAATGGAACACCTCAGGCGCAGGCAGGAGAGCATACAAATTTCTTCCTTACATCAGGGAGAGAATAAAAATGAGAGAGATTTTTTAACGCGTCGAGTGAACTGACATATTAGCTGACTACTCATGGCCCTTAAGCTACGTATCCACACAAAATCTAAACACAAATGGAAGACAGTTGCGCATATAGCATGCAGGCACTAAAGAGTACGTACTGTGGGACTACTGAATGCATTGAGAAGTGAGTCAACCTGGTGCATTTTGCACAATACTACAGCTGCAGTAACCAGGAAGGACCAGGAAGACATCACGAGGCATTCAGCTACAAGCCAGCGTGCTACCATTCCCGCTAGACAACAGTCTCTGAAGATGGTGAGAAGCCAACTGAGGTTGGCGGCCACAGAGTCAAATGGTTTGCATTGCATTGGTGCAAGTGATAACGGAAGTGTGGAGTCTGCGACGTAACAGAAAATCATGGAACTGTGTGTTATAGTAGATCCGCTGCTGATGTGCTAGTCTACTCTGAAGGAATCCAGAAGATAACGGCTGTTGACTGGGGTAGTATCATGGCGGATCCAATAGCAGAAACAACCATCTGCATTTTAAATGCACCAAAATAAATGAACAAAACTTGAACAGATTTTGTAGAGCTAACAGTAGTATTAATAATTGGGTAGTTGGTTAAGGGTTCTATTGCAGTTTCGTAGTAGTTGAAGTAGATGTAGTATTAGCATTTTTGTAGTACTAGTTTTTTAATTAAGTTCCAGGAATAAATAATGTAATGCAATATCACATAATATAAAGGTGATTCAGCTGCCCCTACCCATGGGTTTTATGCAACCGGCAGCACCCTCAAATAACATGAAAAAGATTTCAATACTTTCTCGCTCACTATGTGCAAACTAGTAGTCCTGCGTAAAAAAAAATTAACAGGACCTGTTTGTAAAAAATTGAATGTAGTTAAATTTTGTAGTGGGATGCGTTTTCGATATAGGTTGTAATTTTAGAGTTATTCAAGAAAAACGTACAAAAATGACCTTCAGACGCCTATTTTTATAACTCGAATAACGATAACTCCAGCGAAAAAATATCCTAGTACAAAAAAAAAAATCTGACTCCTGAGGAAGAATGTACTGCCATCCCTTCACAGACATTCAGACGCCATACTGAAAGTGTCCCTAGCAGATTTCAAGCCATCATGAAGGTGTATGGCCGACACAGCTCATATTAATGTCCACCAGTAGGTGTCTGGCTACTTTTGATCAGATAGTGTACTGGGTGCCCAATTTATTTTGGCCGCCCGAAATAAATTTTTGTTAAAAACAAATTACCAAGCAAAATGTTGTTTGGCTACCTGTGGGTCATCAACCATCGTGATTGTCATTTTCATAACTTTGATCCTTGTGAAGGTATGATCATCAGTACATCTTCTTACACAGTACTCGAAGACAGAAAAACGGAACGCAAGGAAGGAATTAATGGAATGGGACGGAAATCAGTGGAGGTGATGTACACGTACTGACAAACTAATGATTATAATTTCAAAAAAGTTGCATGACTGTTCAAGGGAAAATTCTTCACAAATTTAGAAAGTCAGTTACGCGGGGGTCTAATGCTGGCCCTTATGCAAGCAGTTATCCGGCTTGGAATTGATTGCTAGATTTGTTGGACATCCTCCTGAAGGATGCTGGGCCAGATTTGGTCCAGTTGGAGCATTAGATCGTCAAAATCCCGAGCTATTTGGAGGTTCCCTCCCATAACGCTCCAAACGTTTTCAGCTCGAAAGAGCTCAGAGACCTTGCTGGCCAAGGCAGGATTTGGCAAGTACCACGCGGGGTAGCCATGCGGTCTCAAGCGCCTTGTAACGGTCCGCGTGGCTCCCCTCGTCGGAGATTCGAGTCCTCCATCGGGCATGGGTGTGTGTTGTCCTTAGCGTAAGTTAGTGTAAGTTAGATTAAGTAGTGTGAAAACTTAGGGATCGATGACCTTAGCAGTTTGGTCCATTAAGATCTTACCACAAATTCCGTGTGAGGCTGGGTATTATGTTATTGAAATGTAAGCCTACGTTGGCTTGCCATGAAGGGAAATAGAATGGGGTGCAGAATATCGTCGACGTAATTCTATGCTGTAAACGTGAGGCAGATGACGAACAAGGGGTCTCGAGACACATCTTCGGTTGTCATCGCGGCTTAGTTCGCATAAGGACTTATCAGTGATGCCAATTCTACTCCAGTCCATGAAATTCCAGACCAAAAATGTGTCTGGAGATGTCCTGGACAGGGGTAGGATACCAACCTGACTGTCGCCGCCGTACGGTTTGACAACCAGGAGACAGTATCAGTGGTCTGGGGTGCCATTGCTTTTTATAGCAGGACACCTTTGGTTGTAATACGCGGCCACCTTACACCACAGCGATACGTCGATGATGTTCTACGAACCGTTTTGACACCCTTCATCGCAAGCCATCCTGGGCTTACATTTCAACCAGATAATGCCCGCCCTCACTCTACGAGAATTTCTACTGCTTGTCTTCGTGCTTGGCAAATCCTACCTTGGCCAGCAAGGTCGCCGAATGTCTACCGAAGTTAAAACGTTTGGAGAATTATGGGCAGGGCCCTCCAACGAGCTCGGGATTTTGATGATATTACTCGCCAATTAGGCAGCATTTTTCACGATATTCCTCTGGAGGACGTCCAATAACTCTATCAGTGATTGCCAAGCCGAGTAACTGCTTGCGTAAAGGAGAGGTGAGGACCAACACGTTACTGACTTGCTCAATTTGCGAAGTTTTCTCACTTGAATAAATCTAATTTTTCAGAAATTGTAATAATTTGACTGTCTATACATGTATAACACATTTATCAATTTCCGTCACATTACGATAATTCCGTCGGCATGTGTCGTTTTTTCCATTGAAGTGTGTAATTTTTATTACGGTAATCCATTTTCTCTCCTCAAGACCCGTTAAAAACCCGTCCACGAAAACATGAGGTTATTAAAAACGTCCTAAGGAGGACGTCGAACAACTCTATCATTCATTGCCAAGCCGTTATTAAAAACGTCATGTTTTCGTGAATGGTACATTTACATATTTTTAACGAGCTGCACTTCGCGAGTGTCGACGCGTTGGAGGAATACGGAGAAGTCCTCTTTCCACATCGGAGTGAAAAAACATGATTTGGAAGTTCAAATTAACTGGCTACTTGAGAATTGTTCTTGGGTGCTGCAGACGGCCAATTGCGCCACAGATTGTTGATGGAAGTTACTGCTGGGTGCACTGTGCGATCTTCTAGTAAGGCGCGAGCTGTGCCGCGACAGCTGAACATTCCATGGATCACCGTTGGAAAGATCGGTGCGAAAAATTGTGAAATGATATCTCTAGTTTGGAAACAGGCTGTCATGGATGCTGATGGTCGTCACACCGAGCATCGGTTGTAAGCTGGCACGTTAACATGGTATGCAACTAACTAATGCTATCCTCTCATGTGGAAATTAACATGTGTTTTTTCAGTGGTGTATTCGTTATTCCTCTTCCGCACTTCCTTACAAATGTTTCCACTAAATTTTATTGTCCTACGACCACTCGTTTTTCACGAGGCCCTCTCAAGAAGTGACAGTTTAATTACAACCACCCTGTATGCTGATGCCAAGAGAAGTTCCTTAGTTGTAAGTTTTATCGCTCAAGAAGAAAAATGGAAATCTGGAGAACAATTTTCATTTTATTTCCGACTGACGCTGACGAAAGGTCCTATGGCGAACATAAGGCCGTGCAGAAAGGATGATAGGCAACTCTATTTAAAATAAAAATGATAAAAAAATAAGAAGAAATGCTGAGTTGGTAGAGCACTTGCTCGCGAAATGCCAAGGTTCTACGTGTGAGTCTCAGTCCGGCATACAGCTGTAATCTGCCACAAAGTTTCAGATCTATCCATTGCTTCAATATTTAACTGTTTTCACTCATATTCACTGAAATTCAGTGACGTTCCTTCGTGCTAGAATTAGAGGAAGTCGAGTCTAACAAGAATTACTGTGTTTTACGGAGAAACTGCTGGTAATCTGCTCCAGATAAGCATCCAGCAGATGCTAGAATTTGCGTACAGAATCCTTACATCTTGCTTTTCACGTGAGGCACTTTTAGCGAGATATAACAGAAAATGCATGGGAGCACGAGGTGGCAGGTACACCGACAACATTAGTTATTATCATGCTGGTCAGGATGCAATTGGAGCGGAAGGAGAAACACAGTGATTCGACTGCACAATAGGGCTAAAAGCGGGACTTAGTGCTTAGGAGGCGGTTACTTGTGGTGGAATTTTGACGTTTGCTATCCAAGGTGGACTTTTATGGGAGGAGGTGGAGCTCTGTACGCAAGCTTTGTAGAAACACCGTTGCGTAACTTCAGCCGTTAGTGCCTGCAGCTTGAGAAAGATCATCCCACTTTATCCAGCGAGAATCCAAAGATGTAAGAGCCACGGATATTGCGTAAAATTAACGCACGTATTTTTTATTCATCTCGATGAGAAGATCTTATCGACACACCACATACTCTGTACAATAGAAGTTGGCTACTTTGTAGCATAAAGACTAGGTACTCCTTATACCTAAAAGCTGACTAAGAATTTTAATGATGAGTGCACAGAGCCGCCACATCCAAAGACACTTCACCGCGGTCTAGTCACTCTAAGGTGACTACCTCCTATGTTCGAGTCAAAGTGCAATAACCACTCTCAGACGGCAGATGGCAGCCCTAGCAATGGAGGGTTAGAGAGCCTGTATAGGTAGAGAGTGGCCAACCGGACGATACAGCGGCAGGAACATTTAATACAGTGGCTGTAAAAATTATTCATTACTTGCATTTATCTCCTTTAAAGTTTGTTTACTAGACATATTGCAATGAAAGTAACGTAAATAAAAAATATAGTGTATAACATTTGCTTTGTAGCGGAAGTGCATAACGCTAAAGATTTAACGTACCTGTATTACGTCAGATGAATGAAAGTCGTAAGCAGTTGTTTACGTGTGACATGCAAAAAATGTGAGACGTATTAGTACTACTTGTCACGTCTTCAAACTTTTTGCATGTCACAAGTAAAGAACTGCTTACGACATTCTTTCATATAAATACTGAATACCTCTCGTAGATAACAAACGAAAAAGATTACAAAAATCAAGTAATGTTGAATGTAGGCTACTGTAATAACGACCAAATATAATAAGAAAACTACCGTATCCCTTCTACCCCACAGTGAGTAGGCCTATTAAAAACTGCCTTCAAGAGTACCTACAATTATTTACTATAATAAAGTTTCAGCAACCACGACAACTGCGGAAAACGTGTTTACAACTTGCCTGCGTCAACAGTCAGGCAATAATACTGAAACCAAAAGAATGCCTAGTGTTCTGTTTCGGATCGAAATAAAGTTTGACGCTGTAAAGTCGAATGAGCATGGCACAACAATTACAGGAACTTTCCGTTTCCAGCAAAGACTGTCAGATATTGGCTTCAGAAAAGCTTGTTATGCTACCAGTATGCACGAACTGTTAAAGAAATAAGAGCTTAAAAAACCATATACAACTAAATAGAACACGCATGCACAACGTATAACAAGTCACTCAATAATTCAAACACCTTTTAATCGTTTCCAAAAGTCCTCTGAACTTCAATTCAACTCAAAAGCACGGCGAACATAGGAAGGGCGAGAGACGTGCACCACGGACCGTAGTTCACAGGGGTCAACGACGGCTGCAGAGATGCGTACGGAAAATACGTGCAATTGTTGAGCTACTGGCCACCCAGATGAACCAAGTAGCTACCAACAGTTTTTTCTCAACGACCGTTCAGAGAACGTTGTTGCGTATGAGCCTCCGCAGGTGACTGGTTTATGCACCCTTGATGACTGACGTTCATTGGCAATGGAGGCTGGAATTTGCCGGCAAGTGGGCATCGAATGAGTGACAACATGTGACCTCTTCAGATGAATCACGTTTCATGCACCATCGGACAGACGGCCGTTAGCGTGTTCGGCGTTAGGCATCTGAAAGTAAACACCCTGCAACATTCGTCGGAAGCGTCAAAGCTGCAGGGAATCACCTGGGCAACCTCATCCTGACAGACAACACAATGTATCAGCACAAGTGTGCAACTATCTTTAGAGACCATGTCCACCCCTACATGCAGTTTCTATTTCCTGGGCACGATGCCATCTACCAGCAGAACAATGCAATGTGTCACCCAGCTTGTAGTGTGCGTGCGTGGCTGGAAAAGCTCTAAGTGAGTTTACCGTACTCCCCTGGATCCCAACGCCCCTTATTTAAATCCAATCGAGAATCTGTAGGACCACGTCGATCTGGCTGTACGCGCGGTGGATCCTCAGCCGAGAAACCTAGAGCAGCTGACCATGGCAACTGAGTTCGCATCGCCGCAGGTACTTGCTGGTTCGTTCCAGAACCTCACTATCTTCTGCACGTCTCGAAGCGGTCAGCGCTGCAAAATATGGTTAATCTGCATTTTGTCAGGTGGTCACATTAATGTAACTCTACTGTGCATAACTAGATAACTGCTGTAACTGCTATTGCATCATAATGTTCAAGACCTCTTCCACTCATGGTGCACTGAAAACCACCCTGAGTGGAGTCCTATACTTCGACTACGTAAAAAGCAGCCCAGACATAAATGTAAGAGGAGAAAGAAGAACATCTGTAACGCCGGAAATGCATTTCCTCCTATTTCCATCTATTTCAATGCAAATTATTTCCTTATTTTGTTACCTGAAGATATAACATTTCTGGGTCTTCGTATATTGTAATTGTTTTAATATTTGTATATATATCCATTTATGTCGATGTATAATTGGTTTGTTTTGTGAATATTATTTGTATTTATACGCTGGATCTGGCGTAGGAAAAACTATGCTATCGAACGAATACATCGCTAGGTCGTGTGGAGAATCAAAGTGTTTAGGATCTTTGGTAGTGTGAACTCAGCCGCGTGGGGTGAGAGGTAGAGTCTGGCTGGAGGAGGGCGGTGGAGCAAATGTGTTGTGTGACGCTCCCGCGAGTTGCCACGCTTTCGGGGTTCGGCAGCATGTGATTGCGCTCGACTTGCTATGATAGTTTCTGACACGGTGTCGCGGACGGGAAGCATTAGCTGGCGCACACCAAGAGCCCGTTTCGGCTGGAGACCGTGTCGAGAAGAAGGCGTGCCAACATCCAGCTTCCGCAACAGCGACGGCCGACAATGAGTGCCTGTCGCCACCTCCTCGACCAACGACAGCAAACCTTCAATCAACCAACAAGGAAGACTGGAAGCATGTAAAGTTTTACAACTGTATGGCAGACCTCAGCTTTTCAAACTGGTCAATTTGTGTCACTAAATTACAGCAACGTAACATGAACATTTGTTGCTCATTGTCCCAATTGCATTACCAAGCAAGGTCCCTTCCTTTTACGTAATGAACCCTAGTGTCGTTGAAATTCAAACGCCAGTATTAAAGTAATATCATTCCATTGCACTGCTTTAATTTCAAAGTTCAGATAAAGTATTCATAGCTGGCTACAATATTTAGATTACACAAGCACAAATTAAGAGTGTGAGTTTAGTTACCATATTTTAGCTTACCTGTGACTGCAGCTCAGCTTGGTACGAACTAAATTTTACTATTGTTAATTGTTCAGAATCATTTAATTCAAGTTCACAGTTAAATCTCTTATTTCTAAATTGTGTAGATTCAAGTAGCTTTTGAAATGATTGTTGAGGTAGCCCAAGACTAACATTACTTTACTGAATTTCGTAGTGCTTCAGAAACAAAGCTCACTATTAATTTCAGTCACTAAATTAACTTTCAATTTAACTGTTTTATTAATTCATTTGCTAAATTAAGTCAGAGTGTAGCGAAATTTATTACTTCTGACGAACATTCACTTTTCACACTACACGTGTCAACCTTCAGTTGCCACGCTTTTAGTGCTAATTATATGTGCAATAACCTTTATTTTTCAGTTACTATAGTAATTGTCCATAGGACTGGCGACTGTAATTTTCCCAAAATCTCAAATATCTAATTACCGCTAGTTAAGTGTTAACGTAAAGGCCGCACATTTACTTTCTTTATTAACTTTACCCCTTTTCAAAATTAATTTCCACCAGTTTCATTTGCATTTTTTCTTTCATATAGATGTAACCCTTTCCTCCCTCTTTACCGACAGATTAACTTCGGTGACGATTGCTTTTCCCAAATTTCCATTAGGTACACGCGGTTTAATTTTTCACTGTCATTAAGGTCGATAAGTGAGGAGGAGGTTACACGTCTATACCTTCAAGCCACTGGTGCATCTCGCACTAAACCTGCAGTAGGTCCGACTTTCACCCGAATTTCAAGCGCAAGGACAATTTAGCACCTGTAGCAACTATCTCCCGCGCTGCATTTAACAAAGGTTAACAAATTCTCACATATAAATAAGCATCTAATAATATACTTCTGTGAGAGACTGCCCATGCAGGTACTGTAAGTTCTTTTCTACAACTTGGCTAACCTGATGCGGTAACAGGAGCTCCACCACGAGTACCATTCGCTGAAATGTCCACTGACGGCGATGCCGAGCCAGATGAAGAAGCAGATGACAATGATAGTGCACATCACCAGGAGTCCAATGGCCGTCAGAGCCTCTGTGGTAGTCTCGTTTGGTCCGATCCCCACGGGACCCTCCGCTAGCTCCAGAATACCGCGTACGCTAAAGTACACGTACGCTCCGATCACCGGCATAACGCATATCACTGTCAACAGGTCGATCACCAATAATCTGGAAAGGAAACCGTCAATAGATGTGTCACAGGAAGTCACATTTAAACAGTCATGGTGCAACAGTATACATTGTAGCACCTGACGCATCATGAACATTAACTTGAAGAAAGTCACATGGCAGTTTAATTGTGGGAATTTGTTTTGAATTTCCAGCCACCTGCAGCTACCATAAAAGTATTTATGATTCGAGAGCTCACATCTCAATTTCAAATACCATACCAGTTGCTCGAAGTCAAAGAATATGGCGTGGCCTTACAGCAACATTTAATTAGAGAGTCCGAACAACGTACTCAGCGACGCTTGTTTGGGATTAAATTATCTACATTATGAGTCATGACAATCATACATAAATTATGCCAAGTAGCCGAATACATTAAGTAGAGTTAGTGTATTTGACTGCACGACTACCACGAATCGTACAGTTAAAGTAAAAAGATGTTTCAGTTTTCATCTGATATATTTTTATATCATCAATAAATTTAGGAAAGAATTTTCATACTCCAGTGGAATATGTGCTGTTTTAAGACTTCCTGGGAGATTAAAACCGCGAAACAGATTGTGAATCGAAACTGGAACCTTTGCCTTTTGCGAACAAGTGATTTATTAACTGAGCTATCGAAGCAGGAGACGTCCTCAATCTTTTACTTCCGTCTGTACCCCATCTCCGATCTTTCAGATTTCACATAAATTCTTCTACATACCTACCGCGAGAGGTGGGGTAGGAATTAACATAATGCATTCGCATTCTGGAGGATGACGGTGCAAAGCCCTGTCCAACTATTTAGATTTAGGTTTTCTGTGATTTACGTCACTCACTCCATGCAAACGCCGGTATGATTCCTTTGAAAACGGCAGGGCCCATTTCCTTCCCCATCGTTTCGTAATCAGAGCTTGCGCTCCATCTTTAGTTTCCTCGTCGATGAGACGTTAAACACTAATCTTTCTTCTTTACGTTCTTGTCCATTACTTTCGGTACCATTCCTCGTGAAAGAAAGGATATTGCGGAAATGTGACAGGGGATACTCTCGTCAGGTATGCACGAGAACTTTTGTAAAGCGTGGAAGGAGGGAGATGAGACGCTGGTACAATCAAAGCTCGGATGAGGGGCGGGTGGAGGGGGTTGCGAGAGACGTGAGTTGTGATTGGTTGGCTTAGTCGGCAGTGCACTTGCCTAGGCAAGGCAAAGGCTCCATGCTCCTGTTCCGGACTGGCATGCAGTTCTAATCTGCAAGTAAGTCTCAGTAAATTTTGGATTTCGCTAAGTGTTTTGTATGGAAAAGTCTCTGACTGCCTCTCCCACCGGAGGTTCGAGTCCTACCTCGGGCATGGGTGTGTGTATTGTTCTTCGCATAAGTTAGTTTAAGTAGTGTGTAAGTCTAGGGACCGATGACCTCAGTAGTTTTGTCCCTTAGGAATTCACACAAATTTGAACATTTGAAAGTCTCTTTGAGGTCGAATAAAAAACTATCCGGTTGTTTCAGCTGTTATATATCAAGCATGATTTGTTTTGCTAGAGAACAATCTGTACTAGAAAATGTACGATGGAAATGGAGACTACCTAGGGTATTTTATTCTATGTCTGTGGGTAAATTAACGTACTCAAGTGGAAAGGGGGGGGGGGGAGAGGTGGGAGATGGAATAATAACGCCGATCAGTGGGAGGAAGGAAGAATTTAAACTAGGAGAAAAGCCTCTACCATAGGGCACTATTATCTGAGAATAATTGTCGAGACTGGCTAAAAAAGGAAATGGCGATTAAGAATATGCACTCAAGTCAGTAACACAATATTTTTAACAAATCGGTTTTAGTAACAAAATCGTTTCAAGTTACAAAGAGACAGACTTAAAATGCAAATTATTTTGAAACCATATACGAGAGCGCAATTTCTAATTGTACCATTACTATTATTTAAGTGTAAGTCAATAAAATGATATGATTTGTATCATATGTCTAATTTTATATTTATTGTACAGCGTTTGGTTAACACTGTAGCAATTGTATCAGTTCTTTTAATTTCTCTAATTTACATCTAAAAGCAGTTCAAACAGTATCTCAGTATAGTAAAAACAAAATCATCTGCAAGAAGAACAATTTATGATGTTCTGGGAACACAACATGTAGCGGCAGCCGTTGAGCAGAGCAGCAGCAGCACTTGTGTTATAAACTGTAAATTAATTTAATTTCTGTTTTTTGTTCACGTGCTTCTACAAAGAAGTGAACTGTAAGTTTGTATTTTACTGTGTAGACTATTAAAATTAATCCTTGTTTTTGTTCTTGCGTAGCTCTTGTAAATATCCTTGTGTAGGGCGGCTTCCTAGCATAAATTTTCCGTAGAGAATTTTATTTCTGTTTAATAGTTTGCGCACTCGGAGTTCAGTGAGAAATCTGCACACCAACTTTTTTTTAGTTTATTCTCCTTTGGTGTATTTTCAAACTCACTAGCGCGATTTGAGACCGTGTATCTATTTTATACACAATACAATATGGCTAGGGACTGCGCTTGTTGTGAGCCGACACAAGGAGAGTTGGCTGCTGTCATTAAACAGCTGGAAACTGCGTTGTCTACCGGCGACAAGCTTCTAGCTAATGCTAGAATTTACGGTGACGTCGGGGCCCCAGTGACGAGACCTGCGAGACCTTTGGTGCCACTGGGATCCCCTGGTGCCCCGGATGTCGCTGCGGCTTCCGATACGTAACATCTGACCGGTCCGTCTGCACTCCAGAATGGGTGGCAGACAGTGGTGGGTTCGCGTGTCACTGGGCGAAAGGCGAAAGTGGAAGCAGGCCGTGCGGCTGGCTCCTTACGTCTTAGCAACAGGTACGAGGTGCTTCCCAGTGTTGATGAAAACTCTGAGCCAGCACGGGATGCCTCTCCTGTTGGGCCAGCGGTCGATTTTCCTGCCCAGTCCGGATAGGTACAGAGGGTGGGTATGCTAGACATTTGGAGCTCCATTGTTAGGAGGGTGTGGCGCCCCTCAGAGAGATAGACAAGGCGGGAAATAATTCCAGTGTGCATTCGGTATGTTTGTCGGAAGGTCTCATCCGCGACGTGGAAGAGGCCCTGCCGGCAGCTTTCGAGTGCACTGGGTGCAACCGGCTGCATGTAGTGGCACATGTCGGCATGAATGACGCCCGCCTGCCACCTGAGTTCTGATGCCATCCTCGGCTCCTTTCGGCTGCTGGCTGATTTGGTGTAGGCAACTAGCAACGCACGTGAAGTGCAGGCTAAGCTGTCTATTTGTAGCATCGTACCCAAGGTTGATCGCGGTCCTGTGGTTTGCAGCATAGTGGAAGGTCTAAACCAGAGGCTCAGATGGCTCTACGACGGTACAGGATACGAATTTCTCGACCTCCGCTATCGGGTGCACTATTGTAGGATTCCCCTTAACAGGTCAGGCGTGCACTACACACAGGAAGCCGCTACAAGGGTAGCGTAGTACGTGTAGCGTGCACATGGAGCTTTATTAAGTTAGAGGACCCCTCCATTGGCAGTAAATAGGATTTGGCTGTTACATCGGGCACAGTGACCTCAGAGCATCTGGTTCCTGGTTATATATAATATAATTTTAGCGAACTGCAGGAGCATCCAAGGAAAAGTCTCAGAATTAGTATCGCTTATTGAAGATTATAATGCACAGACAATATCGGGAACAGAAAGCTAGTTGAAGCCAGACGTCAATGACAACGAAATTCTAAGTTCAGACCGGAATGTTTATCGTAAGGATAGGTTAGTCGCCAATGGTGACGGGGAGTTTAGAGGAGTAAAAAATTCGATAAAATCTAGCGAGTGTATCACGGATTCCGAATGCGAATTAATCTGGGTGAAGTTGAGTATCAAAGAAGGTCAAAAATGGTGATCGGATGCTTTTATAGACCACTTGGGTCAGGATCTGTAGTTGTAGAGCGCTTCAGACAGAGCTTCCCGAATCTCAATAGTAATTTTCCTGATATGCCGTTGTAATAGGGGGTGGCTTCAACTTGCCAGGTATAGATTGGGAGTGTTATGTCATCAAAACTGGTGCCAGGACAGGGAATCGTGCGGCATTGTTCTGGATGTCTTGTCCGAAAATTACTTAGAGCAGATAGAGAACCAACTCGTGAGAGCAACGTCTTAGACCTCCCGGCAACAAACGGACCTTAATTTATCGACACAGTTAACGTAGAGGAAGGTATCAGTGATCATGAGGCTGTGACAGCATATATGACACGGGTCCTAGAAGGAATGTTAAGAACGGAAGGAACATATATTTGCTCAGCAAGGGTGACAACATACAAAATTCAGAATATCTCAGCAGTCAGCATAAAATATTCTGTGATGAGGACGAAGATGTGGAGAACAAATGGAAAAAATTCAAAGGAATCGTTCAATATGCCCTAGACATGTATGATCCAAGTAAGGTTTTAAGAGTTGGGAAAGACCCACCATGGGACGCCGTGGTGGCCAAGCGGTTAAAGGCGTTACAGTCTGGAACTGCGCGACCGCTACGGTCGCAGGTTCGAATCCTGCCTTGGGCATGAACGTGTGTGATGTCCTTAGGTTAGTTAGGTTTAAGTAGTTCTAAGTTCTAGGGGACTGATGACCTTAGAAGTTAAGTCCCATAGTGCTCAGAGCCATTTGAACCATTAGATCCACCATGGTTTAATAGTCGTATTACGAAAGCGCTGCTGGCCGAGTGGTTCTGGGCACTTCAGTCTGGTACCGCGCGACCGCTACGGTCGCAGATTCGAATCCTGCCTCAGGCATGAATGTGTGTGATGTCCTTAGGTTAGTTAGGTTTAAGTAGTTCTAAGTTCTAGGGGACTGATGACCTCAGATGTTAACTCCCATAGTGCTCAGAGCCATTTGAACTATTTGAAAAGCGCTACGCAAACAAAGAGCACTTCATCTCAGATTCAAAAGAAGTAAAAACCTAGCTGACAAACAGAAGCTGAAAGAAGCGAAAATGAGGGTAAGGAGGGGAATGAGAGAAGCGTTCAATGATTTTGAAAGTAAGACATCGTCAACCGACCTGAGTAAAAACCGTAAGAGATTTTGGTCGTGTGTAAAATCAGTAAATGTGTCAAAATCACACCGGCACCGAAACGGAAAACAACAGAGAGAAGACCGAAATACTGAATTTGGTCTTCCGAAGTTGTTTCACCGCGGAAAATCGTAACACTGTCCCTCTTTTCAATCGTGGTGCGAACGTCGAAATGACAGATATTGTGATAACCGATAGCAGTATTGAAAAGCAGCTAAAAAAGTTTAGTAGTGCAAAGGCTTCAGGACCAGGTGAGATGCATATAAGATTCTATAAAGATTATGCGAAAGAACGTGCTCCCCTTCTAGCAGTAACTTATCGTAGAGCTCTTGAGCAACGAAAGGTACCCAATGACTGCAAAAAAGCGCAGGTCATTCCCGTTTTTACTAAAGGGCGTAAGAGATCCACACAATTATAGACCTATATCGTTGATGTCAATCTGTTGTAGAATTATGGAAATGTTTTATGTTCAAGAATTATGACGTTCTTGGAAAATGAACAACTCCTCTATAAAAATCAACATGGATGCCGCAGACACAGATCATGTGAAACTCAGCTCTCCTGTTTCTCCATGAGTTCCACAGCGCAGGGGACAACGGCGCTCAGCTTGATGCCGTGTTCCTCGATTTCAGTAAGGCATTTGACGCCGTCCCTCATTGCCGTTTAATGAAAAGAATATGAGCTTACAGAATATCAGAGCAGACCTGCTATTGAATTTAAGACTATCTTACAGACAGAACTCAACACGTCGCTCTTAACGGAACTAAATCGACAGATATAAAGGTAATACCCCGAGTAGCACAGGGAAGTGTGATAGGACCGTTGCTGTTCACAATATATACACTCCTGGAAATTGAAATAAGAACACCGTGAATTCATTGTCCCAGGAAGGGGAAACTTTATTGACACATACCTGGGGTCAGATACATCACATGATCACACTGACAGAACCACAGGCACTTAGACACAGGCAACAGAGCATGCACAATGTCGGCACTAGTACAGTGTATATCCACCTTTCGCAGCAATGCAGGCAGCTATTATCTCATGGAGACGGTCGTAGAGATGCAGGATGTAGTCCTGTGGAACGGCTTGCCATGCCATTTCCACCTGGCGCCTCAGTTGGACCAGCGTTCGTGCTGGACGTGCAGACCGCGTGAGACGACGCTTCATCCAGTCCCAAACATGCTCAATGGGGGACAGATCCGGAGACCTTGCTGGCCAGGGTAGTTGACTTACACCTTCTAGAGCACGTTGGGTGGCACGGGATACATGCGGACGTGCATTGTCCTGTTGGAACAGCAAGTTCCCTTGCCGGTCTAGGAATGGTAGAACGATGGGTTCGATGACGGTTTGGATGTACCGTGCACTATTCAGTGTCCCCTCGACGATCACCAGAGGTGTACGGCCAGTGTAGGAGATCGCTCTCCACACCATGATGCCGGGTGTTGGTCCTGTGTGGCTCGGTCGTATGCAGTCCTGATTGTGGCGCTCACCTGCACGGCGCCAAACACGCATACGACCATCATTGGCACCAAGGCAGAAGCGACTCTCATCGCTGAAGACGACACGTCTCCATTCGTCCCTCCATTCACGCCTGTCGCGACACCACTTGAGGCGGGCTGCACGATGATGAGGCGTGAGCGGAAGACGGCCTAACGGTGTGCGGGACCGTAGCCCAGCTTCATGGAGACGGTTGCGAATGGTCCTCGCCGATACCCCAGGAGCAACAGTGTTCCTAATTTGCTGGGAAGTGGCGGTGCGGTCCCCTACGGCACTGCGTAGGATCCTACGGTCTTGGCGTGCATCCGTGCGTCGCTGCGGTCCGGTCCCAGGTCGACGGGCACGTGCACCTTCCGCCGACCACTGGCGACAACATCGATGTACTGTGGAGACCTCACGCCCCACGTGTTGAGCAATTCGGTGGTACGTCCACCCGACCTCCCGCATGCCCACTATACGCCCTCGCTCAAAGTCCGTCAACTGCACATACGGTTCACGTCCATGCTGTCGCGGCATGCTACCAGTGTTAAAGACTGCGATGGAGCTCCGTATGCCACGGCAAAGTGGCTGACACTGACTGCGGCGGTGCACAAATGCTGCGCAGCTAGCGCCATTCGACGGCCAACACCGCGGTTCCTGGTGTGTCCGCTGTGCCGTGCGTGTGATCATTGCTTGTCCAGCCCTCTCGCAGTGTCCGGAGCAAGTATGGTGGGTCTGACACACCGGTGTCAATGTGTTCTTTTTTCCATTTCCAGGAGTGTATAAATGGTCCGATAGAAAGCATCGGATGCTCTTTAAGGCTACTCGCAGATGATGCAGTTGTTTATACCGAAGTAGCAGCGCCAGAAGATAGTAAGAATTTGCAGAACGACCTGCAGAGAATTTATGAATAGTGCAGACTCTGGCAGGTGACCATTAACGTAAATAAATGTAACACATTGCGCATACACAGGAAACGAAATCCATTACTGTACAGCTACACTATTAGTGACAAACAGTTGGAGACAGCGCTACCGTTAAATATCTAGGCGTAATTATCCAGAGCGACCTATAATGGAATGACCATATAAAACAGATACTGGGAAAATCAGACTCCAGACTCAGATTCATCGGAAGAATCTTAAGGAAATGTAACTCATCCACGAAAGAAGCGGCTTATAAGGCGTTTGTTCGCCCGATTCTTGAGTATTGTTCATCTATTTGGGATCCCAATCAAGTAGGACTGATAGAGGAGATAGAGAAGATCCAACGAAGATCGGCGCGTTTCGTGACGGGATCGTTTAGCTGGCGAGAGAGCGTTACGGAGATGCTAAACAAACTCCATTGTCGGAGGTTACAAGAGAGGCGTTGTGCATCACGGAGAGATTCATTATAGAAATTTCTGGACAGCACTTTTCAGGAGGAGTCAGACAACATATTACTTCCCGCAACATACATCTCGCGTATTGACCACGAGGAGAAAATTCGAGAAATTAGAACCAATACGGAGGTTTACCGACAATCATCCTTCCCACGCACTATAGGCGACTGGAAGAGGGTTGAAGGGATCAGATAGTGGTATCGAAAGTACCCTCCGCCACACACCATTAGGTGGCTTGAGGAGTATGTTGTAGATGTAGATGAATGTACACACCAGAGGTAGCCTGTCAGCACGAATATTAAAGCTCAGCCCCTATCCTTGTGAACGTATCTCCGAAGGGATCTCAGCACGCAGACCTTGCTGTCGCATATCACAGACTCCCCAGATCAAGGCTCAGAAGTGACATTTAAACATTTACTATTCCACATGCAAAATTTCTCAATCAGAATACAGAAAGTTAATATATAGAAAAAGAGGGTTTGGGTTGTTTTGGGGACGGAGACCAGACAGCAAGGTCATCGGTCTCATCGTGTTAGGGAAGGATGTGGAAGGATGTCGGCCGCGCCCTTTCAGAGGAACCCTTCCGGCATTTGCCTGGAGTGATTTAGGGAAATCACGGAAAACCTAAATCAGGATGGCCGGAATCGGGATTGAACCGTTGCCCTCCCGAATGCGAGTCCAGTATCTAACCACTGCGCCACCTCGCTCAGTAGAAAAAGATGACCTGACATTTACAATCTCTGACATCAATACTGTAATTGACAACCAGTATAAGTCGAGTGTAGAAAGTTGATTGTAATTGTGATAAATCGAATTTACAGAAGAAAAATGAGATGTGTCAGGTCAGGAATGGACTGGTGCCTCCTAACGAGAGCGAGCTACTGAGTGTAAAAACTGAATGGCAAGACAGAAAGTGGGATTCATCCAACAAAATAATTTAAGACGCCGGCTACAAGTGTTGAAGGGATTGTGTGTTGAGGGAATTGTCACTGATAGGTCCAAACACGATAGGTCCTTTCTTCCACTGCTCACGTATCCACTTCGATCCGTCTTAATGCACTGATTTTTTAGAGCCGACAGGCATGTATCTACCAATTAAGTGGTTCAAATGGCTCTGAGCACTATTGGACTCAACTGCTGTGGTCATCAGTCCCCTAGAACTTAAAACTACTTAAACCTAACTAACCTAAGGACATCACACACACCCATGCCCGAGGCAGGGTTCGAACCTGCGACCATAGCAGCAGCGCGGCTCCGGGCTGGAGCGCCTAGAACCGCACGACTACCGCGGCCGGCCTATCTACCAATTACCTGTCATGACGGAGGGTCACATGATCGGCTGACATCAGTTCTACAGGACGGAGTAAAATTCCGAACTTGGAGGCCGGTATACGATTCCTCATCCAGTTTCAAGACAAAAGTTCATCTAGCAAATGCACATAGAGTGTATTTTGAAACCACATGTATAAAAACGAAGAGGTGGAAACCCTGTCACGTCGTGCAGCGCATCGATATGTCAAGAGCAACGTGTAGCAACCCACACTAACGTACAAGCCGTCGTAGCTGATTGCAAAGACTGTTATGTTAATAACCCTACATCAGCCCTGAAGCTATGGCTCGAATGCCCGTCAGATTTTTTTTACTTTTTATTTTTTAGGCATCTGTTCCCTAGTTCTTGTCGATTATAACCATGACATTTTGGCACATGATAACAGCCTATCACATGACAGTGGGATACATTAAACTGCGTGAATATGCATACTAACCGCGCACTGCACAGACATAACTGATCCTGTTAAGTTGATGTAGGGCGGCTTGCTCGTGGAGTACACACACGATGAATAAGTCGATATGCATCTGGTGCGGGTTTCATCTGATAACCAAGCTGCTCCTGCTGATCGTGCATATGCCGCACGGAACGCTCAAAGGCGCCTTCTCGATAAGACTGTCTTCCGTCGCCTGGAGTGACGCCTTCGGAAAACCTCTAAGACAGAAGTCTTCCAAGGACTAGATGTACTCCACAGAGGTTGCGAATCTTGAAACCGTTCACCAGTCACCTCGCAAAAGTGTCCGTGATACTGCAAGGCCGTTCGGGGTATCTCAAAGATTGGTTGTTGAAGTGTTGCACGTTAAAGAACTTAACACCAGCGGCCAGAAGGATGCATTTGACAAGTACAGTTTGTCAATAGTTGTTGCACAAATTGGAAGAAATGGTTCAAATGGCTCTGAGCACTATGGGACTCAACTGCTGTGCTCATCAGTCCCCTAGAACTACTTAAACCTAACTAACCTAAGGACATCACACACATCCATGCCCGATGCAGGATTCGAACCTGCGACCGTAGATGCAGCAAGGTTCCGGACTGAAGTGCCTAGAACCGCTCGGCCACAGCGGCCGACAAAGTGGAAGATAAAGAAATTTTTTTTAAATAACTTGACTTGGACTGACGAATCTGGCTCCACTCGTGAAAATATTTCCAACCTCCACAACAACCATTACTATTCGGAACACAAACCACATGTCTGGCTTTGACATAAAGATATGAGCTTCAATCGTGGGGGGAGTGGTTTTGGCTCCTTAATCCACTAGATTTTTCTGTTTGCGGACACTTAAAGGGAAACGTCTATAGTATTCCACCGATGGATGTACACGACCTAATAGCTAGCGTACCTGCCACTTCATCACTGGTAGATGCAGGTATGTTGTGTAGGGCTCAACAAAGTATGATCAAGCGAAAAGCGAAGTGTATGCAAGTGCAAGGTGGTCGCTTTGAACATTTTCTGTGAAATGAACGTTAGTGGTACATGTTCGTAAATGCTCTGAGAAGGTATGCCGAACATACAGAGTGAAATTATTGTGCGTAGCAGAATACACACTGTAGTGTAGCCTACCTATTGTGTTTTTTATATCTCATTGGATACAGACGCTGTTACTGTATCTATATTTATTTTCTGTAGCTTTATATGTGCCACGCACGAAACAAAGTGGTCGTTTACGTCTCGTCTGCAAGTTCATGTTATTTCTTTATGTTTAAATTACGGTAACAGTAACACAAAGAAATATACAAGATATCACATTGTGAAGGTCTAAACTGGAAACAATTTGATGCTTTAACTGAGAAAGGCATGAACCATGGACCGTGCCGTTGGTGGGGCAAGAGGGGGGGACGGGGGAGATATTGCGTCCCTCAGCGATACAGACAGCCTTACCGTAGGTGCAAACACAAAGGATGGGTATCTGTTGAGAGACCAGAGAAAAGTATGGTTGCCGAAAAGGAGCAGCAGCCTCTTCAGTGGCTGCAGAGCTAACAGTCTGGATCACTGTTTGATCTGACCATGTACTAGCAACCTCAGCTTTGCTGTGCTGGTTGTCCGAAAGGCTGGAAGCAAAGGGATACTACAGCCGTAATTTTTTTCTGAGGACGTCCGGCTGTACTGTACGGCTAAATGATGATGGCCTCGTCCTGGGTAAAGTATTCCTGAGGTAAAATAGTCCCCCATTCGGATCTCTGGGAGAGGACCATTCAGGAGAATGTTGTTATCAGGAGAAACAAAACTGGCGTTCTACGAATCGGAGCGTGGAATGTCTGACCTCTTAATCGGACAGGTAGGTTAGACCACTTAAAAAGGAAAATAGATAGGTTGAAGTTAGATATAGTGGGAATTACTGAAGTTCGGTGGCAGGAGGAAGAGGACTTCTGATCAGGTGAATACAGGGCTACAAATACGAAATAAAATAGGGTAGATGCAGGAGTGTGTGTAATACTGAATAAGAAAATAGCAGTGCGGATCAGCTACTTTAAACAGCATACAAAACGCGTCGTAGACGCTCACGCCTGCCATTGTAGTACAATTTTCCATACCAACTAGCTCTGCAAATCATTAAGAGGTAGAAGAAATGTATGATGACAAAAGAAATTATTCAGATAGATAAAGGAGACGAAACTTTGATCGTGATTGGGGACTGGAATTCGAGAGTAGGAAAAGGAGGAGAAGGAAGAATAGTGGGTGAGTATGGACTGGGGGAAAGGAAGGGAAGAGGAAGCAGCCGGGTAGAATTTTGCACAGAGCGTAATCTAGTCACCGGTGAAGTTGGTTTAAGAGTCATAAAAGAAAGTTATGTACATGGAAGAGACATGGAGACACCGGAAGGACCCAGATTAATTATATAATGGTCATAAACAGATTTAAGTACCGGATTTTAAATTGTAAGACATTTCCAGGAACAGATATGGACTGTGACCACAATTTATTGGTTATGAACTATACACTAAATCTGAAGAAATTGGGAAAAGGTAGGAATTTTAGCATATGGGACCTGGATAAGTTGAAAGAACCAGAGGTCTTTGAAAGTTTCAGAGGGAACATTAGGCAACGGTTGACTAGAATAGGGCAAAGGAGTAAATTAAAAGACGAATGGATAGCTTTGAGAGATGAAGTAGAGAAGGTAGCGGAGGATCAAGTAAGTGAAAGAACAAGACCTAGCAGAATGTCTTGGATAACTCAAGGGATACTGAATTTAACTGATGAAAGCAGAAAATTTAAAAATGCGGTTGATAAAGCAGGCAACAGGAGAAGACGATATTCCGTCAGAATACTGACAGCCTTGGGAGAGCCAGCCATGGCAAAACTCTGTCATCTGGTGTGCAAGATGCATGAGACAGGCGAAATACCCACCGACTTCAACAAGAATGTAGTAATTCCACTTCCCAGAAAAGCGGTTGCTGACAAGTGTACAAATTACCGAACAATCAGTTTAACAAGTCACGCTTGCAAAATACTAACTCAAACTGTTTACAGAAGAATGGAAAAACTGGTAGAACATGACCTCAGGAAAGATCAGTTTGGATTCCGGAGAAATATAGGAACACACGGAGCAATACTGACCCTACGACACTTCATACGACAGGTTAACGAAAGGTAAACCTACATTTACGACATTTGTAGACTTACAGAAGTATTTTAAAAATGTTGACTGGAATACTCTCTTTGAAATTCTGAAGGTATCACGGGCTAAAATACAGGGAGTGTGAGGCGATTTACAACTTGTTCAAATGGCTCTGAGCACTACGGAACTTAACTTCTGAGGTCATCAATCCCCTAGAACTAAGAACTACTTAAACCTAACTAACGTAAGGACATCACACACATCCGTTCCCGAGGCAGGATTCGAACCTACGACCGTAGCGGTAGCGCGGTTCCAGTCTGCAGCGTCTAGAACCGCTCGGTCACTCCGGCCGGCTTTACAACTTGTACAGAAACCAAACAGCAATTACAAGAGTCAAGGGGCATAAACGGGAAGCAGTGGTTCGAAAGGGACTGAAATAGAACAGCAGCCTGTCCTGGATGTTATTCGGTTTATACATTGAGCAGGCAGTAAAGGAGGACAAAGATAAATTAAAAGTAGTAATTAAATTTTCCCTAGGACGTTGTAATTCTGTCAGACACAGCTAAGGACTTGGAAGAGCAGTTTAACGGAATGGGGCGTATCTTGAAAGGAGGACATAAGATGAACATCAACAAAAGCGAAACAAGGGTAATGGAATGTAGTCGATGAAACCAGGTGACGCTAAGGAAATTAGAGTAACAAACGAGATACTTAAAAATGGCTCTGAGTAGTATGGGGCTTAACATCTGAGGTCACTAGTCCCCTAGAACTTAGAACTACTTAAACCTAACTAACCTAAGGACATCACACACATCCATGCCCGAGGTAGGATTCGAACCTGTGACCGTAGCGGTCGTGCGGTTCCAGACTGAAGCGCCTAGAACCGCTCGGCCACTCGAGCCGGCTAGATACTTAAAAGCAGTAGATGACTTTTGCTATTTGGGCAGCAAAATACCTGATGATGGACGAAGTAGAGAGGTTATAAAATGTAGACTGACAGTGACTAGAAAAGCGTTAGTGGAGAAATTTGTTCATATCGAGTTTAGATTTAAGTGGCAGGAAATCTTTTCTGAATGTATTTTTATGGAGTGTAGCCATGTATAGAAGTGAAACGTGGACGATAAACAATTTAGATAAAAGAGACTAGAAGCTTTCTAAATGTGGTGCTACAGAATAATGCTGAAGATAGGTAAGTCGATCACGTAACTAACAAGGAAGTTTTGAATAGAACTGGGAAATAAAGAAATTTGTGGCACAACCTCACTAGAAGAAGAGATCGGTTGGTAGGACACATTCTGAGACATCAAGGGATCACTGGTTCAGTATTGGAGGGTTGTGTGTGATAAATATAATAGAGGGAGACCAAGAGATGAATACAGTAAACAGATTCAGAAAGATGTAGGTTGCAATAGTTATTAGGAGATGGAGTGAACACATGGAGAGCTGCATCAAACAAGTTTTCAGACTGAAGACCACAATAGCAGAAAAAAATTGTTTGGCATGAACGCGAGTCGAACTTCAGCGAGTATCTACATACATTCCCTATGGTATTGCCCCGTCTCACTCTGTAACATCTGTCTTTTTAATTAATTATATTTTATAGTTTAAATTTTTTGTTAGGGGTCACAACCAACTCCAGGTTGAATAGACATGGTGGGCAGTGCAGCAGCAGTGCACTAGGGAGTCGCATATTTAGCGTTCATATTTGTTTTGTAGTTTGATTCTTAATTTCTTTCCGAGTGTTTGTGCGCTTGCATATTTAATCAATAAAGTCCTTGCGTATTCTCGTATTTGAGAGGAGTTATATTGCTTATTGATAGATGTAAAGTATAAATTCGCAGAGTCGTTAGTCGGTTGTTTGTTTTTGACTGCCAGTGCATTCTGTTTATTTCGTAGAGTCAGTCAGCAGCCGACAGAGGCCATGCAGTTTCATCTGTGCTTGTAGAGTGACGTGTGTGAGCAGTAGTGGCAGAACTAGTAGCATATTCAGTTTTTCGTATTATTTCCGCCGGTTTAAATTTTAATAACGGTAGAGTGTACCATCGCGTATGCGGTTGTCATTTGTACTAAGACAGGGGTAGGATCGCATTGTAATATCTGTACAGTGGCGTAGTCGTGGTCATTTGATTGCTTAGTTCGTAAGTAATTGTTCATATATCGCATCTCCATTTGGCGCTGGTGACGCAATTGCGCATTCGCGTACTGCTGTTTTATTTGTCGCAACTCTATACGTTCAGATATTAGCAGTAGGATGGATAGGGTGTGTGCGGTCGCAGGAGGAACTGGCCGCGGTTCGCCAGCAGCTTAGCGTGCTGATGGCCACGATCAGTCGCCTTCAGGCTGCTGCCTCGAGGTGCAGCGACGGCGGAGGGTCTGGCGCGTCGCTTGAGACACCCCAGGTGTCGCTTTCTGCGTCCGCTGACTGAGCCGCCGAGGCACTTTCTAGTGTATCCGGTGCATTGGGGCCGCCCTTACCTCAGGGCGAGTGGCGGACTGCAACGCGTTCGCGTCGCTCGAGGCGAAGGGTCAATGTGGAGGCTGTCCGGCTGGCCTCGCCCGTTGGTCTTGTCGGTGGGCAGGTGGCCGCTCCTTCAGCAGGGCCACGGGGGCAAAGGCTTGCTGGTTATAGGGAGCTCCAACGTTAGGCGGGTGAAGGAGCCCCTTAGGGAAATAGCGTACAGGGCTGGAAATAAATCCAACGTGCACTCGGTTTGTCTGCCCGGGGACCTCATCCAAGATGTGGAAGCGGCCATTCCAGCGGCTGTCGATCGTATGGGGTGCAGTCGTCTGCATGTAGTTGCTCACGTAGGCACCAACGATGCCTGTGGCTTGGGTTCTGAGGCGATCCTCAGTTCGTACAGGCAGCTGGCGGATTTGGTGAAGACCGCTGGCCTCGCACGCGGGGTGCTAGCAGAGTTCTCTATTTGCAGCGTCGTTCCCAGAGTGGATCGGGGTCCTTTGGTTTGGAGCCGAGTCGAGGGTCTCAATCAGAGGCTTCGTCGACTCTGACGGTCTTGGCTGCAGATTTATAGACTTGCGCTATTGGGTGGGGAATTGTAAGACGCCCCTAGTAGGTCAGGGGTGCACTACACAAAGGAAGCGGCTACTCGGGTAGCAGAGTACTTGTGGCGTGCACATGGGGGTTTTTTACGCTAGGCAGTAGTGCGAGGTGTCCTGATGAACTCACCAGTCGACGTGCAGGCAGAGAAATTAGGACGCACTCAGTGTAAAGACAGTTCAGCTATCAGATATTAACAGTAAATTTTCAGAGTGTTCGAATAAAGTTCCTGAATTTACTGCCGCACAGGAAGCGTGTGGGGCGCAAATTATTCTCGGGGCTGAGACCTAGCTGAACCTTGAGGTAGGAAGTTCTGAAATATTTAGTGAGGGTTGGAACGTGTATCGGAAAGACAGATTAGACACCGTAGGAGGTGGTGTATTCATTGCAGCTGACAAAAATATTGTGTCTACTGAGGTCAAAGGGCCGGCCGGAGTGGCCGTACGGTTGAAGGTGCTACAGTCTGGAACCGAGCGACCGCTACGCTCGTAGGTTCGAATCCTGCCTCGGGCATGGATGTGTGTGATGTCCTTAGGTTAGTTACGTTTAATTAGTTGTAAGTTCTAGGTGACTGATGACCTCAGAAGTTAAGTCGCATAGTGCTAAGAGCCATTCGAACTTTTTTTTTTTTTTTTTTTTTTTTTAGGGCGAAGTAGAGTGTGATTGCGAAGTTATCTGGGCACGTTTAACAGGGCTAGGAGAAATTAAGTTAATTGTTGGGTGTTATTAGCAGCCATCAAGCTCCACCGTGACAGTCCTAGAATCATTCAAAACCCAGATCATGCTATATTAGTCGGAGGAGACTTCAACCTACCTAGTATAGGCTGTGATGTCTAAGGATTCATTACAGGTGGTACAGACAAGCCGTCGTGTGCATTACTTTTGAACACATTATCCGAAAACTGTCTTGAGCAGCTAAATCGACAGCCAACGCGTAATGGAAACCTTTTAGATCTGGTAGCCACGAACAGACCAGACATCATCGACGGTGTCAGTGTTGAGACAGGGATTAGTGATCATGATGTTGTCATTACGACAATGGTTACGAAAGTTAAAAAGTCCGTCAAGAAGGCTAGGAGATTACTCTTACTAGATAGAGCAGATAAGCAGTTGTTAGCATCCCACTTAGTAAATGAATCGACTTCATTTACTTCCGGCACAGTGGACGTGGAAGAATTATAGAAAAATTTTAAACACATTGTAAATCACGCATTGGAGAAGTATGTGCCGAAAAAGTGGGTTACGGACGGAAAAGATCCACCGTGGTTTAACAGCGCAATTCGGAGAATGCTCAGGAAGCAAAGACAGTTGCACTCGCGGTACAAGAAAGATCGGGAGAATGAGGACAGACAAAAGCTAGTAGAGATTCGTGCTTCGGTTCATTGGTAGAATTTTGGGAAGATGTGTTCATCTGTTAAGGAGATCGCTTATAAAACACTAATATGACCTATTCTTGAATACTGCTCGAGCGTTTGGGATCCCTATCAGATCGGATTGAGGGAGGACATAGAAGCAATTTAGAGGCGGGCTGCTAGATTTGTTACTGGTAGGTTTGACCATCACGCGAGTGTTACGGAAATGCTTCAGGAACTCGGGTGGGAGTTGCTGGAGGAAAGGAGGCGTTCTTTTCGTGAATCGCTACTGAGGAAACTTAGAAAACCAGCATTTGAGGCTGACTGCAGTACAATTTTACTGCCGCCAACCTATATTTCGCGGAAAGACCACAAAGATAAGATAACAGAGATTAGGGCTCGTACAGAGGCATATAGGCAGTCATTTTCCCTCGTTCTGTTTGGGAGTGGAACAGAGAGAGAAGATGCTAGTTGTGGTACGAGGCACCCTCCGCCACGTACCGTATGGTGGATTGCGGAGTATGTATGTAGATGTAGATATAGATGAAGATTCCGATCCCGAGGCCTGGCCACGATGCCTCTCCCCTACCATTGCTGTGCTACTCTCATGAAGATCATTTTTATTTTATTTCATTTTATTTTATTTATTTATTTATTACACATTTATACAGTGAAAAACCAAATTAAAACTAGTCCATCTGCAATCATGAAAATGCCACAAGAGACAAAGGATGGTCAGCGGGCCGAATCCAAGATGTAGGAGCGGTATGTTTCATTCCGAACATGGGGGGACGGGGGTGGGGGGTTGGGGGGGATGTGGCATCTGTCATACCCGGAACACGCCAACTTAGTGAGGGCGTGGTAAAAATGATTTTAAGACAAGCGGCAAAACACGGTCTATAATGAGAACAGTGCATGACATCCTTATGTGCAGTCAGCGAGTACTTCCAAATATCAAGGCACCAGTGATGAACATCTCCGTATAGACATGCCAAGGTATAGCCCTTTATGCAGACAATCGTCAGAGACTTTGTGACAGGAAAATATTTCACCAGTGGAACTAAGCTAATGCTACAACTTCGTTACCTGTTCTTGGCCACACTGCACGGCGCATCGTTGTCAGAGCCTTGCTTTCTTTTTATTGAATTTCTGTTAAACCTATTGGCGGGACTAGGTTTTGCTAGATCCACTTTTGTCTTGAACTGGGATGATAAACCGCACGCTGACAGCCAAGTGCGTCGGTTTTCCTTTATCCTATGTACCCCACACATCGCATCAGATCATTCGAAGAGCTCTTCTAGGGGGTGATTATTATCTTGTTCAGCCAGCTTATATTAAATCTGTAGGGTGACATAGCCATGAACTGAAACATTACCCCATTAATCATGGCACGTGAGGGTAACATTAATGGGTCCCAACAGTGTAGCTCTTAGGCTCTGGGAAATATTGACACCGAAAACTGACACGTCTGAAAACAATGTCCCAAGCGAAATCAAACAGGTGCATGAAAGGAATATACGAGGGTAGTCCCAAAAGTAAGGGCTCTTATTTTTTATAAGTATATAGAGCTGTTTATTTCTACAATGGTTTACATAAGTTAGCACCTTGAACATTTAGCTATTTTTCGACATAGTCACCATTTCTCTCGATGCACTTTTGTAGACGCTGTGGCAGTTTTTGTATGCCCATGTCATACCAGATCGCCGCAGCTCCGTGGCTTTGGCGAAAAACGATGCCGCCACTGGCGTGATTGTTGACAGGTCTCAGGTGTAAAGTCCAGAAAGTTGTCCTTTTCGGCTGCAAAGCACTGAAGAAATGCGCGTGAAGCATCAACTCATTGCCACATGTGGTCCTCAGTCAGCATGTGTGGCACCCATCTTGCGCACACTTCCCGGTAGTTCAATGTTTCCGTTAAAATACTGTCTCGGTGCTTCGGGAAACCTCAGGAACCAACGTGCAGAGATCATCCAGGGTAGTCCGCTGAAATTCACGCATACTTTACTCAACCTTCAACACTGTCTCCTCAGAAACTGACGGTCTCCTGCTCCTTTGTTCGTCGTGAATTTCGGTCCGACCAGCTGCAAACTCTCTACACCACTTTCGAACATTTTTGATATCCATGCACGACTGACCATACACTTCCGTCAACTGGCGATGGATGTCAATCGGCAAAGTACCCTTTGCGTTCAAAAACCGAATAACTGCGCGCAATTCGCACTTTGCGGTAACATCCAACGGGAGCTCCATTCTCAACGGCTGCCAAGGCAAGACTGAGGGCCTCAGCGCGGCGTGCGTACGTTTACACACAGCGCGTGAAGCACTCTTCGTAACAGTGACACCTGTTGCCACACAAATAGTTCTGTACTTATAACAAAATAGGAGAGCTTATTTTTTAGATTATCCTCGTATAGATAATCTCGTAGGACGGCAAGAGAGAGAGTTACTTTAGTACTAGGTGGTTGTAATGAAGGTGCAGATACTCAACGAGATCCAGTGTGGGCTGTAATTATCGTATGGCAGCGACATTTGGTAGCTATGCTAATGCGTTAATGTGGAATCAATCTGCATTGGAAAAACATAGTTCCAGTATTGGACACCAGGAGGAAATCTTGCACTACAGCATCTCGTAGATGTCTCTGATGCTCATATTAAGCAGATTGTGTAAGTGGTGGTTAATAATAAGATCAACATTTCGCCTTTTTCACTTGTTTGGCCCTTTGTGCCCACGTCGTGTTCCTGATCCTTTATATACGGAAGCATTTCTATACGTCTTTGTTGCAATCACAGTGCACCTGGTAGCAAAAATTGGAACAAATGTTTTTCCATCATAAATCGGTTTCGTTTTAACGTCTTAGAATATCAAACAAGTTTCACTGCCATACGATAACAATAGCTGATGTTGAACCTCTGGGAGTAAATACACTTTAATTATAACCACCCAGTATATATATATTTTCAACAAACAGTTAGCCTCAATGTTAATCACTCGTTCATTCAGGCACTATCGTTTGTTGGCAGTCTTGTTGTGATAATTCAACATTTTTAAATGGCAGCTATTTGCGGACCGCAGAGAAAGTATCTAGTCGGAAGGAGGCGGTGGGGGGTGGGGGGAGAGATAAGGCGGCCGCACAACGTGCTAAACAGTCAGTTGATCAGTGCACCTGATAATGGCAACGTAGTCCCATATAGAAATGTTGGGCGCACTGGACACTGCCGTCCTGCCGTTCACCTGTAAACCACTTGGCCACGTCCTGTAATATGGAAAACTTACAACAAAGCCCAGAGTAAATGAAATGAATGTAGTAACCTCTTAAGAGAGAGTAGTAGCCACTAGTACTTAAAAAAACTGGCGTTGTTGTTGATGACAGACATAGATGTTTAAGCAAGCAAGTAGCTTGTGCGTCTCGCAGTACATCCACGTTGATTCGACTAAGTTTTGTGTGACTGCTATACATGCTGAAACAACAAGTTCCCACGTAGGTCTCTCCGATGCTCTGGCGCTAACTACAGTGGAATTATCTAGGGCAGCGTGAACTACAAGAACAGCAGCGACAGGGTCCTTCCAGTGTCCCAGCACGGCTTCGTTAGCCGCCGCTGGACGAGAGGGCTGTAACGCAATTAGAGCGCAATTCCGCAGCATATTTGGGACCGAGGTCACGTGGGAGAGCCTGCTGCCGCAGACGCGAAGGGCGAAGGGCGACCGCGCTGGGCAGCAGATAGGGCGCCATGAGCGCACATGAGCGAGCTGCTGGGGCAACGCATGGACGCTTCATCACAACATAAAACATGAAACATAATGCTCCTCTAGTACGTTTGCTTTAGACCTTAGCCTTACTGGGAAACATGTTACAACTCAGTCTAATTCGGCGCCTCGGCAAGGGAGGAATAGAATTTTACCACCCAACACTTTTTGTAAGCAATGGTTTAACTTAGTGCATCAGATATAGAATAATATATACGACGTTTCAGAAGAAATTGGTTACAGAGATACACGGACAGAGACAAGTCTTTAATTCAAGTGTCGGTGCTATTAAACACGTTGATACCAATAATAGAAGAACTGATTGGGGACTAGCAGTGTGTTTCCGCAGAAACAGATCCACATTAGATCACTTATCCACAATAAGACAAGTAACTGAGGAGGTGTGGGAATTCAGTGTAGATGTCCACATATTATTTGTAGATTTTAAAAAGGCCTATTACAGCATACACCGACAGACATTCCTAAATATAATGAAAGAATTTAAAATACAATCAAACTTAATCAGATTAGTTAAAATGTGTATAGATGAAACTTTATGTCGCATAAAGACACCGGTAGGAGAAACTCAAGATTTTAAGGTGTACACTAGACTGAGACAAGAGGACGCTATTTCACCTATTTTTTAAACCTTGTCCTAGAGAAGATTGATAGAGAATTTTCTAAAACCAGTCCACAAGGGATCCAGCTACAGGATGTGAACGTTACAAGACTTGCCTATGCCGATGATGTAGCACTAATAAGTAGCTCCAAAAGAATTAATCAGAATGATGCAAAATTACTACAAAATTTATGAGAAAACAGGATCACATGTTAATGAAGAAAAGACAGAATACCTGCCGATAAGTAAGAAAACCAGAAAAGATGCACCTCTGACTGTAGATGGATTCAATTTCAAGACTGTTGAACACTTCAAGTACCTAGGCAGTCTTTAGTAATAACAACAGAACAGATACAGAAATAGATGCCCGTTTATCAACAGCAAACAAGACACTTTTCACTTTCATCAAAATTCTAAGAAAAAGATCAATGAGCAGTAACTTCAAAATCCGCTTATATCAATCGACCATTATACCTGTGATGCTATATGGGTGTGAAACATTAATATTTAGAAAGAAAGATGGAGAAAAACTGTTAATATTCGAAAGAAAAGAACTAAGGAAAATTTTTGGACCTGTATAAGACGAAAATACCATGGAATGGAGAATAAGAAAAAATGAAGAATTAAGAGGGCTGTACAAACACCGTAACATTGTCGAAGTGCTCAAGAGAAGAAGGTTGAATTAGGCAGGCCAAATAGCAAGAATGACAGAGAATAGACTACCTAGAATGGCATTCCGCAGAACAATAGATGGAGAGGAAGAGGGAGCCCCAGAATTAGATAACGGGATAACATTCGGGAGGACACAACTAGGATGAACAGCAACAGCAACTGGACGAACAGTGCATTGGACATGCAGAAGTGGAAGAGGCTCATAGAACAGACGTATGGTCGATAAGGCGCTTGCCACATGTAAAGTAAAGTAAGTAGGTACTCCAGTTGACACGAATATACTGATCGATTGTCATTTTTGTTTTAATGTTCAAGTTGTGGAGTTGGGATTAAGTTTACTTAATTGAACTTTTCAGCTACAGTTGTGTGTTGTTTTGGGCAATGCTACTGCATCACTGAAGCATGTCACGTTTGTTTACCAATGCTGAGTATGCCGATATGGTATTTACGTACAAGATTTTTATGGTAGATGTTTCCCTAACTACGGACCACCACATTCAACTAGCATCTTCACATCTTTACTAACTTCTATGAGCCTAGTACAGTGCTCAGATTCATAACTGATCTGACAGCGCAAGTGAACAGAGCGTGGATGAAGTACAAGAAATTATACAGCTGGTAAAGTGTAGTCTTTCAACAAGCAAATGGAGAAATTTGACACTAGAATGTGGCAGACATTACATATATATCTTTCTCATTTACAGCGGACTGAACAGCTTTTAGAATGAGATAAAACTGTTGGACGAAGATAAGCTGGTGGCGGCTCCATTATGCTCTGGGGAACATTTATGTGCTCATCCATAGGTCCAAAGGAGCTCTTGCAAGACTCCATGACAGCCAAGGAGTATCGTACACTGGTTGCAAACCACGCCTTCATGACAATCATGTTTCCCAACGGCACTGGAATTTTTCGACAAGATAGTGTAGCACGTCGCAAGGCCAGGAGTGTGAGTGGTACGAGGAACGCAAAAGTGAGTTCCAGTTGATGTGATGGCCCCCCAACTCGTCAGATCTGAACCCGATCGAGCACATCTGGGATGTGAGTGAACGTGGCCTCAGAGCTCATTGCCGCCTAATTCCTCTCCCCGGCACTTACGGGAATTAGGTCACAGCTTGGAGGTGGTTCATTGAACCCTCTGCCAGGGACTTTATTGTGAATAGCAGAGTGATCACGTAGATGTAGACGTAGATGTAGACTTGTGTGTGCAGATGTGGTGCCAATTTCTCCAGCGATGTACCAAGGTGTCATTGCGTCTATGCCACGACACGTCTCAGCAGTTATCTGTACCGAAGGTAGACACACCGGCTACTAGGTAGGAGGTCATAATATTCTATCTGATCGGTGTCTACATGATTAGTCTTAACATTAATTAATACATTATCATCTTTAGTGCTACTCATGTAATAAGGTGTTTTTTTTTTTTTTTTTTTTTTTTTTTTTTTTTTTTTTTTTTTTTTTTTACTGGCTTCTTGTTCGTCAGTGGAATTGATGTAGTAGTCCATTACAAGTGATTTTAAATTGGATTTAAAATTTGTTTTGCTATCTCTTAGACATTCTATGTTATTGGGTAAATGATCAAAAATTTTTGTTGCTGCGTACTGAACTCTTTTCTGATCCACTGACGTCTTAAGCAATGGGTAATAAAGGTCATTTTTCCCCTCTATTGTTGTGGGTATGGACATCATTATTCTTCTCAAATTGTGATTGATTATTTATGACGAATTTCATTAACAAATATATGTATTGTGACGGTATAGTTGAAATGCCTAGTTCCTGTACTTACATGTCGTCGGTGGGTGCATGCAGCACACTATTGTTGCTGCTCGCTTTTTGCGAGCAGACTTTCTTTCTAAGTGGTCAGTAAACCCAGATAATTATTCAGTACGACATTATTAAGTGGAAATGGGCTAAATTTGTCTGGAAGTTGATACAATTTCTTCCCGAAGTTAGAAGTTATACGAAGAGCAAACGTAGCTGCACTTAATTGTTTGAGAAGCTCAGTAATATGCTTCCTGCAGTTCAAGTTTTCATCAACATGTACAGCCGAAAAATTTGTAGCATTCTAGCGTTCAAATGTTGAAATGTGTGTGAATTCCTAAGGGATCAAAGTGCTGAGGTCATCGGTCCCTGGACTTACACACTACTTAAACTAACTTATGCTAAGAACAGCACACAAACACATGCCCGAGGGAGGGCTCGAACCTCAGGCGGGAAGGGCCGCGCAGCATTATAGCGTACTTACTGACTCCTGCTCATGTGTTGTATCAATTGTTGGTGTGACTATTTGTTGTACAGAATGTAGTGGTTTTCTTGTTTTCAAAATATAGGGACAATTTTGAGGCAACTGCTAAATAATTCTTTGTAATATATAATTTACCAACTGTTCTATTGTCCACTCTCTAACGCGATTTATTATAACACTACTATCGTCTGCAAAAAGTACCAATTTAGCTTGCTGAATGTTAAGTGCAAGGTCGTTCACATTTGTGTGAGGAATAGAAGTGAACCAACATTACACTCTGTGGGACTCCTTTTACTTTTTTTTCGAGTCACTAAAATTTTCTACCTTTCCGACAATGTCGGAATTATTCACCATAAACTTCTGCAGTCTGTTTGTGTGTGATCAATACCAGCTGTACGTAAAGCCACCAATTCCATAACACTTGAGTATCATAATCTACACAATCAAACGAAATCGAACGAAAGACACAAAAAATAACAACTTTCGATATATTGCTATTAAGACTTGCACTATTTGATGAGTGAATGTATAAATAGCATTCTCGGACGAGCAATCCTGGTAGAATCCAAACTGTGATATGCTAAGTAAGTTGTTCATATTTAAGTGTGCGATTAGTCTTCAGTATATTACTTTTTCGAATTTGGGCTGCTGTGTTACCATACTACCTACCCAGTTCTGTTATCCACATTAATTTGAAAACGAGATTACAGCATTATAGGAGGCGTTTGTTTCGCCTACATGAATGTATATGTTCCAGCATGGCGGGGTCCCTGCCCATTCTATTTGTCAAGTGACACATAATCTACACCAAACACTCCCCGGAAGATGAATCGCCAGAAATCGTCCCCTTTTTGTCGGCAAGGTGCTCGACCTTACCGCTTTACATTGTTGCCAATGGGGATGATTGAAAGACGACATCTACAATGAAACGATAAACACAAGTAAACTCATCGTTCGGATTATGAATACTGCTGCATTCATAAAACAATGCCAAACGAGATCAAAACAGCCACGCAGGGTGTCGTCAAGAGAATTCCAAAGTTAACTGAAATCAGAGGTAGAATTTATAAAAATCAACTTCAGACATACAAATTTGCCGATTATTAATTTTGTTTGTGATTATCTGTTGGCGTCAAATTTTAACAGCTGTGTCAATGAAAACAATAAAAATTTGGTTACGCTACGTCGGATGGTTCATTCGAATTAGTCACTTCTATCACCTCTTAAAATATTTGGTATACTTCCTGAGTACTTTATTAGCAGAGGTTCGTTAACTGTTTTGATTTGTTATTGAACCTCTTCGTAGTGGAATTCCATTTAGTATAGGACGGTAGACTGTATCGGACAAAACCTGTTCATAAACTACTGCGCAAATGACAATACATGTCCCGCTCTATACCGTGATCTCTGGAAGAACAAGGCCATTCAAGTGCTTTTCAGTCAAAGCAACAATACGTTTCGGAGTGACAACAAGTTATCTGTTAATAGTGAGTGTTTCCGCGCATGAACTAAATATTGGAGTGATTTGTTAGCAACTAAGTATATTATATTTTATTGTAAAGCTATATAATGCGTGGCTCTGAGGGATGAAGTAGTGAAGGCAGCAGAGGATTCAGTAGGTAAAAAGACGAGAGCTAGTAGAAATCCTTGGGTAACTGAAGAAATACTGAGTTTAATTGATGAAAGGAGAAAATATAAAAATGCAGTAAATGAAGCAGGCAAAAAGAAACACAAACGTCTCAAAAATGAGATCGACAGGAAGTGCAAAATGGCTAAGCAGGGATGGCTAGAGGACAAATGTAAGGATGTAGAGGCTTATCTCACTAGGGGCACGACAGATACTGCCTACAGGAAAATTAAAGAAACCTTTGGAGAAAAGAGAGCGACTTGTACGATTTTCAAGAGCTCAGATGGAGACCCAGTTCTAAGCAAAGAAAGGAAAGCAGAAAGGTGGAAGGAGTATATAGAGGGTCTATACAAGGGCGATGAACTCGAGGACAATATTATGGAAATGGAAGAGGATGTAGATGAAGATGAAATGGAAGATACGATACTGCGTGAAGAGTTTGACAGAGCACTGAAAGACCTAAGCCGAAACAAGGCCCCAGGAGTAGACAACATTCCATTAGAACTACTGACGGCCTTGGGAGAGCCAGCCCTGACAAAACTCTACCATCTGGTGAGCAAGATGTACGTGAGAGGCGAAATACCCTCAGACTTCAAGAAGAATATAATAATTCCAATCCTAAAGAAAGCAGGTGTTGACAGATGTAAAAATTACCGAACTATCAGTTTAATAAGTCACTGCTCCAAAATACTAACACGAATTCTTTACAGACGAATGGAAAAACTGGTAGAAGTCGACTTCAGCCAAGATCAGTTTGGATTCCGTAGAAATGCTGGAACACGTAAGGCAATACTGACCTTACGACGTATCTTTGAAGAAAGATTAAGGAAAGGCAAACCTACGTTTCTAGCATTTGTAGACTTAAATAAAGCTTTTGACAATGTTGACTGGAATACTTTCTTTCAAATTCTAAAGGTCGCAGGGGTAAAACACAGGGAGCGAAAGGCTATTTACAATTTGTACAGAAACCAGATGGCAGTTGTAAGAGTCGAGAGGCACGAAAGGGAAGCAGTGGTTCGGTAGGGGGTGAGGCAGGTTTGTAGCCTCTCCCCGATGTTATTCAATCTGTATATTGAGCAAGCAGTAAAGGAAGCAAAAGAAAAATTCGGAGTAGGTATTAAAACCCATGGAGAAGAAATAAAAACTTTGAGGTTCACCGATGACATTGTAATTATGTCAGAGACAGCAAAGGACTTGGAAAAGCAGTGGAACGTAATGGACAATGTCTTGAAAGATGAACATCAGCAAAAGCAAACCGTGGATAATGGAATGTAGTCGGTTAAGTCGGGTGATGTTGAGGGAATTAGATTAGGAAACGAGAGGAAGTTTTTGCCATTTGGGTTCAAATGGTTGAAATGGATCTGAGCACTATGGGACGTAACATCTATGGTCATCAGTACCCTATAACTTAGAACTACTTAAACGTAACTAACCTAAGGACAGCACACAACACCCAGTCATCACGAGGCAGAGAAAATCCCTGACCCCGGGAGGATTCGAACCCGGGACCCCTGCCATTTGGGGAGCAAAATAACTGATGATGGTGGAAGTAGAGAGGATATAAAATGTAGACTGGCAATGGAAAGGAAAGCGTCTCTGAAGAAGAGAAATTTGTTGACCATGAGTATAGATTTAAGTGTCAGGAAATCGTTTCTGTAAGTATTTGTATGGAGTGTAGCCATGTATGGAAGTGAAACATGGACGATAATTTGTTTGAACAAGAAGAGAACAGAAGCTTTCGAAATGTGGTGCTACAGAAAATTCTGCAGGTTAGATGGGTAGATAACATAACTAATGGGGACGTATTGAATAGAATTGAGGAGAGGAGGCGTTTGTGGCAAAACTTGGCAAGAAGAAGGGAACGGTTGGTAGGACATGTTCTGAGGCATCAGAGGGTCACAAATTTAGCATTGGAGGGCAGCGTGGAGTGTAAAAATCGTAGTGGGAGACCAAAAGATGAATACACTAAGCAGATTCAGAAGGATATAGGTTGCAGTAAGTACTGGGAGATGAAGAAGCTTGCACACGATAGAGTAGCGTGGAGAGCTGCATCAAACCAGTCTCTGGACTGAAGTCCTCAACAACAACATATAATACACTGTGATAGTCACTAGCGTTAGTACGCCGCTTCCGGTATTCGGGGAAGCGCGCCGGCCACGGACGGAATACGCTCGGCGGGTCAGCGACGAAGCCCGGCGTGCTTTCCAGCCTCCTGGCGTGGGGTTTTTAGGTAATTTCCCATATCCGACTAAGTGAATACCTGTCGGCTCTTCAAGTCACTTTTCAGTTACACTATTCGCAAACATTTAGAAAACTTTCGCACACTTTCATACGGGATTACACTCGACGCATGCAGTTGGAGTTCAGGAATTCCATACCGGGGAAAGGGACGGCGCCAGGATGGCCATTTCGCCACCCTCTATCGTTCAGAATGCCAAATCCTAAAATTAACGTGCCATGAAGATGCGAAATAAGGCCTGGCGAAAAGAAGAAGAGTGTATTTTTAGATACAGATATTTTTCTCCATATCGCAGGCTGTGCAAATTTCTTGCTCATGTAATAACAATGGAAATATTAAACAGTCACAGTCGTGCGGTACTGTTGTGTTGGGGGAAGCAATTGGGGGTTTTGGCGGACAGATCAATAGCACAAAAACTTACACCTGGCGTTGTCCACTTACATCTATATTCCAATCTTCTGCTCCCACACCCTCTCGCTGACCATCACCACCTCTCCCCTCCCCCTCTGTCCACCTGCTGATCCCCCTCTCTCTCTGTGCATCTGCTCTTCCGCCCCCCTTCCCTCCCTCCCTCCCTCCCTCCCTCCATCTCTCTCTCTCTCTCTCTCTCTCTCTCTCTCCATCTACTCCTCCCCCCTCCCTCTATCCCTCTCCTCCTCTTCCCTCTCTCTTTCCATCTGTTCCTCCTCCCTTGCTCTGTCCATTTACTTCTCCTGCTCCCACTGTACATCAACTCCCACCCACTCCCTCTGTTCATCTGTCCCTTCCCTCTCTGGCCATCTCCTCCTCCTCCTATCTGTTTCCATGTCTTCTTTCCTTTGTCTGTCCACCTCCTCCTCCCCGTTTCCCTTCTCTCTCTATGTCATCACATCCATCCAAACAGGATGGGACCAGTCCTTACCTCCACAGTACTTATTTACGGATACTACGTAATGAGCTCTATTGAAATCGATTGAGGGGCATACGAGGAGCTTTTTATCAGTGGTTTTTATTGTGTACGGACATGAAACATATATTTCACATGTATTAAACTTATTTCGCACATATTTGTATACATATGTCACCAGTATCTCTAGTGAATTTCATCCTGCTGTTTCGTTTTAACTCATCTCAGTATTTATGATGTCACATCTCTGGAACTATGTCTCGTACAGTGATAAAATTTTGGCGGTACATTCAGCGGTTTATGTGCAAAAAATGTGTCGAGATTACACTTATAAGCAAGAAAATAATAAATTAGAACGTCATGTTTCATGATACAGTTTTACAGCATGGAGAAAGGAAATGTACTAATCGATGAACTTTTTCCCTACACAATTTTGTAGGATTTTTCAGAGAGAAAATATTTCGAAAAGATTCTAAATAATGTGTAAAGTTTGTTTCAAGTCACTACGTGTTTTCATTCTGAAATACTGGATTAATAAAGTATGGATATTCATGCGTCCTGGGCTACACTACTTCACCTCACGCCCCACAGCTGATAATAGGTAGGTGGTTCTTACTCCTACAACAGAGATTTCCAGACAGTAAGTGATATGTGTACCATGTTTGGTTGAAATAGGTCCAGTGGTTAAGGAGGAAAGGTGAGCCCAGACACTCAAAATATGTGAACCCTGAAGTTGGAGAATTTACTTCAAATACATACAGACCAACAGCCATACTTTCAGCAATAATTTGTGCACTGGCATCGCATTTAAAGAAGACTGACATGTTCGATATATCCGAATCTTAAATCTTAGCACCAGGACTGCTAAGCCGTGTATGATTACTCAGCCAGTTTCGGTTCACCAAGTGATATGCAGTGGTGGTACAGTTCTTCACGGGGCAGTGGAGCACTAGGCTTCATAGCCAAGTCGATCAAGTTACGATGCAGGATACTTTCCTTTATACTACCAGGGGGTTACTCATGTGTTCCCAGAGACATGGCTAGACCATACTGCCTGCCTCCCTATAAAATCTGTGCCAGAGCTGAGTTTTCGCTTAGTCCGAACACTTCTATGTCAATGTTTCACCGGCACGTATGCAAGTGAATACTGTGTTATTGTCATTTTTTCCTAATTAATTTTGCCAATTCCTTTACTTCTAAATATGAGATACTCTGTGGACTTTCGTACGTGAGCATTAGCGATGAAGCTATATAGAAAATAAATTACAGTAATATTATTCAGAGAATGAAGTATATTAACACTGTGTGTCATAGACCGCACCGTGTAAGAAAATCCGAATTTAAAACACACAGGACTCGATACATTACAGAACTATGTTCCACGATGGCCTGCTGAAAAACGTCCTGCAAAAAGGTAATATACCAGCCACAAAAATGTACTACTTTCAGTCCCATGCTGATGCACATTAAGTGTCATATAGAGAAAATAATATATCTTTTTTAATTTTGTATGAGAGTCCTATACTGACTTTCGATATCGTTTCCTCTGCAAAATATTTTGGATCATGCGAATGTATGATTTCTTGCAGTATGTTCACTTTATGTACTACAGTATTCAGTAGGGCAACCTGGGCTGTATTTATCACTATATTTTAGGTAATTTACATGCAGATGTGCTTCGTTTTCCGATTAATTATTTTTGTGTGTTATTTTTCGTAGCGTTCGATCGCTAACAAACAGGCCCACAAGTGTGCAGGAGGCACCATACACAGAGTGTAACGGGTATCAGTGCAGATATTTCTATTGGAGACTGAGGACGGCGAACTGAACAACATTACATCAACACCACGTCAGTTGCAGACTATAATCGTAGCTCTTACAGTTCGTATGTTATAATGTCGGGTAATACCTTCAGGTACATGTGGAAAGAGTAAGCCATTAGTGCTTATTTTCCCCTGACCCGAAGGTCAGATGTTGAAGTGTGGACGCTGGATGCAAAACGGTTCGTCTATAGTGACAGGTGTAGTCCATTCATTGCTGCAATTACGACCATGCAGGAAACATTAGGTAGTAAATTATGTGTCGTGTTTGCGGAAAGACTGTTGGATGCAGAGAAAAAATAACTGACACACTGGTGTGTGCACATATGGAGGTACGATATATACAAAATATCTGGACTTATATGCGTTACACTGTGTGTAAGTAGAGCAGGTGAAAATATTGCTCTTATCAATAGTAACTGGATAATTACCATGTGGACAGCTGTTCTGAAACTCTAGATTATGCACTCTGACTATATTGTCTGATGACCAACATTTCAGCACATTATGCTGTTGCACTTATGCTTGTTCCTGTCTATGGGAAAAATTTTCCATTACCCCTACTTGTCTGCTCTATACGTTTTCTTCATTTCCATTCCCCCTATTCTTGGTTTCCAACGCTCACCGAGTAAGAAAGTATATATGGCAAATAGCTTTGCACATGATGACGAGACCGAAACAATGTATGACAAGGTAAATGTAGTTGTTCAGATACTTGAAGAAGATGAAAAGTTAATTGCGACGGGTGATTGTAATTCAGTACCAAGAAAAGGAAGGGAATGAAGACTAGTAGAAGAACTTGGATTCTGGGATGGATTGGAAAAGGAAGTTGCTTGGTGATTTTTTTTTACTTTGCATAATTTATTCATAGCTACCACCTGGTTTAAGAATCGTGAAAGAAGGTTCTAAGTGTGGAAGACACTGCTACGTTTCAGATCGATTGTATAATGGTAAGACAGAGACTTCGAAAGCAGATTTTAAACTGTAAGTCTTTTCCTGGGACAGATGTGGACCCTGACCATAATTTATTGGTTAAGAGGTATAAAGTAAAAATGAAGAATTTGCAAAAAGATAGGACATTAAGGACTTGGATAAGTTGACAGATCCAGTCCAGACGTTTTTCAGAGTTTCAAACGGAGCGCTAAGCAACGATTGACTGTAACAGGGGGAAGGAATACAACAGAAAACAAGTGCGTAGCTTTGAGATATGCAATAGGGAAGGCAACAGAGGATCAATGAAGTAAAAAGACAAGGATTAATAGAAATCCTTGGAGGTAATACGAGATGTTGAATTTAAGTGACAACAAGAGAAAATATAAAAATAAAACAAATAACGCAGGTGAAAGGGAATACAGCGTCAAATGAATGAGACTGAGAAAGTGCAACATGGCAAAGCAGAAGTGGCTAGAGAACAAATGTAAGTCTATAGAAGTATCCATAAATACGGGAAAGACAGATACCGCCATATACCAGAAAATGGAAAAGACCTTTGCAGAAAAGAGAAGCAGCAGTATGAATATCAGGACCTCAGATGAAAAACCAGTACTAAGCGAATAAGTAAAAATTGACAGATAGAAGAAGTAAATAAAAGGAACATTATAGGAGATGAACTTCAAGACAATATTAAAGGAAGAGAAGGCATATGAGGATAAGATGGGAGATATACTGCCAGAAGAATTTGACAGACCAGTGAAAGAACTAAGTCGAAACCAGGTCCCTGGAGGAGGAGAGATTCTCTCAGAACTACTAACAGCTTTGTCATGGTTGGCTGTCCCAAGGATATTCCACATGGCGTGCAAGACATATGAGACAGGCGAAATTTCCTACGACTTCCAGAAGAATGTAGTTATTCCAATTCCAAAGTTTTGGAAAAAAACAGTTTATATCCCAGAAGAATGTAAGAACACGAGAGGCAATACTGACCCTACGACGTATCTTAGAAGATAAGATGAAAGGCAAACCTGCTTTTATAGCGTTAGTAAACTTAGAGGAAGTTTTGGCAATGTGTACTGTATTCCACTCTTCGACATTTTCAAGTTATCAGTGATAAAATACAAGGAGCGAAGGCTATTTCTAACTTATGCACAAGTCAGACTGCAGTTATAAGGACCGATGGACATGAAAGGGTAGAGAGAGTTGGGAAGAAAGTGAGGCAGTGTTGTAGACTATTCCCGACGATACTGAATCTGTACATTGAGAAAGTTGTGATGGAGAGTCAGTAGGAATAAAAGGAGAGGATTAACATTGAGGGAGAAGAAATAACTTTGAGGTCCGATGACATTTACTTCTCTCAGAGACGGAAAAGGACTTGTAAGAGAAATGGAAAAGAACGGAGAATATTTTGAAAAGGGATTGTAAGAATAATGTCAAGAAAAGCAAGCCAAGGTTAATGGAATGAAGTCGAAGTAAATTAGGCGATGCTGAATGGATTATATTAGGAAATGAGGGAAGATATAAAATGCAGACTGGAAATAGCAAGAAAAGCTTTTCTGAATAAAAGGGGTTTGTAGACGTCTAACAAAAATTCAAATGTTAAGAAAAAAAGGCTAAAATGGCTCTGAACACTATGGGACTCAACTTCTGAGGTCATCAGTCCCCTAGAACTTAGAACTACTAAAACCTAACTAAGCTAAGGACATCACACACGTCCATGCCCGAGGCAGGATTCGAACATGCGACTGTAGCGGTCGCGCGGTTCCAGACTGTAGCGCCTAGAACAGCTCGGCCACCCCGACCGACTCAAATGTTAAGAAATCTTTTCTAAAAGTATTTGTATGGAGTTAACATTGTTTGACAGTGAAATGCGGACAATAGGCAATTCAAACGAACAGAAGATACATCCTTTTCAAATATGATGCTACAGCAAACTGCTGGAGATTAGATTGAATAACGAAAGAAGAGGTGTAAGTAGGCTGTTTACGTTTTCTTATTGGTAACGCCACGTAGCGCTCTGTATGAAAAATCACTGGCTGTGCTGTGCGCAGTCTGTGGCTAGTTTGCATTGTTGTCTGCCATTGTAGTGTTGGGCAGCGACAGCTGGATGCTAACAGCGTGTAGCGTTGCGCAGTTGGAGGTGAGCCGCCAGCAGTGGTGGACGTGGGGAGAGAGATGGCGGAGTTTTGAAACTTGTAAGAATTGGTGTCACGAACTGATATATATATATTATGACTATTAAGGTAAATACATTGTTTGTTCTGTATTAATCTTTCATTTGCTAACTATGCCTATCAGTAGTTAGTGCCTTCAGTAGTTTGAATCTTTTATTTAGCTGGCAGTAGTGGTGGTCGCTGTATTGCAGTAGCTTGAGTAACGAAGATTTTTGTGAGGTAAGTGATTTGTGAAACGTATAGGTTAATGTTAGTCAGGGCCATTCTTTCGTAGGGATTTTTGAAAGTCAGATTGCGTTGCGCTAAAAAATATTGTGTGTCAGTTTAAGCACATTCGTGTATAATTGTTCAAAGAGGACGTTTCACATAGACCAGTCTTGTATAAATTTTTCTAAGGGGACGTTTCAGAGGTACTGAATCGATTGAGGAAAAAAAGAGATTTATGGCACAACTCGAGTAAAAGATGGGATCCATTAATCCATCACATCCTGAGGCATCAAGGAATAGTCAATGTGGTAACAGAAAGAAGCGTCTAGGGTAAAAATTATAGAGTAAGGCCAAGAACTGAATGCAGTAAGCTGGTACAAATGGATTCGTATTAAGGCAGCTACTGAGAGGTTTGTTCAGGATATACTACCGTAGGGAGTCTTCGGACTGAGGACCTCAACAACAACATACTTCTTTGGATCAAAAATTTCTCCTATGTACTATAGTCATGCAATAACGATCTGAGATGGCTTGCCGCTATAAAAGGCACGTGACGACACTGCACCCTTCACTTAGTTTTTCTTTTTAACGCAGAGAACAGAACACTGGACTCGGAAGGAAATTAGCGGATAACTCATCTCGCTTTTCAAAACACTATTTTGGAACATTGGCAAACTTTACCACCGAGAATAGAGGGACGTTAGTGGCAAGAATAAGTTAGGGCGATAAGCGGGCGCGTGGAAACGGAAGAGTGCAGATAGCATCCAAGCAGTTCGCGGAGCGCCGCTAATTCAGACCCACGCTGACGCCGCCGCACGCTACACTCGCCCCGTGCCGGAGTACCAATAGTTCAGACATTTCCACAGATAGTACAAGTGCAGCCCAGAAAGGATAGTTTATCTTTCCTTACATTCGATGTCACTGTAAATCGCGGTACCTCAAATCCATAGGTGGAAATAGATCAACGAAAAAAATTAGTTTTATACATCAGTTAGGTTTATCATAAAGTATATTTGTCACGACCCGTTTTGGCAGCACACTGACGTCTTCAAAAGGCCGTATATTGTAAGCACAATGAGCTGCGCGGTAAAAGCTCGTACGAAACCCGGTAATTTGTTCTAATGTAGCTGTGTGGCGAAATACATCCACCTCTGTTTCTAAGACAGGTAGAAAAAAGTATATTTCTGGAAAGACGATTTCCAACTTCACATGACTTCCTTATTGTGATGTTATCAGTGAAGCGGATGGATCTAGTTAAATATCATTAAACTACAAAATGATAATCCATGGGCAAATATTTATGTATATAGAAGTATTAATATTACGTCAGACATTATTACAAATTATTTGGTAATAATGTCTGAAACAAAAAGTATGTATTTGAAGAATTTTTGACATATTCTCAGCTATTCTGCTATTGGTTACAATTTTTAACTATTCATGTACAATCGCTTGATAACATTACTTCAATTTGTTTAAAATTCATTTATGGTTGTACGTGAATCACAGCATAATCCACTAAGTCACAATGTATGAGTACATGGAGAAAAAATCTAAAATGTTCTCTTTGTTAAATTATTTGATTTATTAATCGCAGTATTCATTATTAATGTCTTACATAACAAACATATCTGTACAGCTATATTTGTGCTCATAAGATAACGTCTTATAAAGTTAGTTGTGTCTGACTGGTTCGAGCCATTTCAGTTTGAACACCAACATTAAGAAGAAGTGTGAGGTGTTAGTAGTAGAGTGCGTCCAGCTCAGGTTTCTGCCACTGGGCGTAAAGCCATTTCAGTGCTGCAGTCTTCGGTGGTGACAGAAAATTAAAGAATCTAAGATGGCCACTGGCTGCATCCCCCTTATCTATCATGGGACAAGCCGTGTCCTGCTTATTTATAATGTCACCACCACCACCATCATCATGTGACATGCCAAAACCTCACTTGCCCCTTCCCCCAGCCCTCTCACTACTTCACTTACAACATCAGTCCACTATTAAAACTTAACAACCAAACACTGTGTAGTATTTTAGCGGATAGTAAAATGAAACAATTCACAATGTAACACCAGAGAAAACGTCATCGTTGTACTCAAAGGTATCCGAACAATCTTATTTTTGTGCCAAGTTCACATGTATTTATGCAAAAAATTACATAATTGGTTTAACTGCAGAATTACCACATCTAAATTCGTCAGAAACAGACACACACACACACACACACACACACACACACACACACACACATTGTTTATGCAATGCACTTACAAGTTCTGCACCACTGGTTGACGTGCTAAGTTTCATCTTGTACCATACATGGTGCAAGGCACAATGGATTCTCAGATTAAATATTTTCCATTCCTAAATGGTTACATGATCCTTGGCAAGTGTTTCAATGTTAATTCAACATCTAAAATATTTGCAAAGCCACGTCAGCAATTTAGACAATGCAATATTTAAAGTAAGTGTTGGTATGTTGTTTTCTACACACACACACACACACACACACACACACAATAGGGCTATCTGTCAAACTGTTACCTAACAATGATTGTTAATACACATTTTGAGAACCCCAATGCTATTTTCATGCCTTAATAGTTACATAGCCTCATTTAGGTCTAACATGAAATGTGAACTGGCTGTTCTGATATTTGTAACTATTTAGGCATGAAAGTACGACAATAATGTTTTAGGCATCAAGTTGACAGGTGTGCATGTGTTTGTGTGTGTGTGTGTGTGTGTGTGTGTGTGTGTGTGTGTGTAAATTAAAATTTGACACTTAATATAAATATTTCGTTTTCTGTATTGCTGTTATAGGTTTTGCAGACATTTAGATATTGAATTCGATCTTTTCTAGTTCACTAGTGCTGCTTAATCTGTAATTTCATTGCAGAAATATTGTATTTGTGTTCGTGTGTGTGTGTGTGTGTGTGTGTGTGTGTGTGTGTGAGCGAGCGAGAGACAGAGAGAGAGAGAGAGAGAGAGAGAGAGAGAGAGAGAGAGAGAGAGAGAGAGAGAGAGTTTTGCTGATATATTTTAGATGTGGAAATACTTAAGTTCACACCCTTTACATTCCTGATGCCTTACTTCTGAACACTGCAGAAAATTCAACCTGTTTGGATACATTTGAGTACAGCAAATATGGCTGTTTCGGACTTATACTGTCATAGGCTGTATCATTTTAATGACAACTAAAATAGTACTTTGTATGTGGGGCAAAGGGCAATGTGGTGAGACGCGGGGGGGGGGGGGGGGGGGGGGTATCACAAGATGATAATGATGCATTCATAGCTAAAGATTAGATGGCTTGTCATACGACAGATAAAGGGGTGTGACCTGTCCCAACCTTGATTTTTGAGCTTTTCATCACTGCCAGAGACTGCTGCGCCACGAGAGCAGCGTCGACTAGCGGTGGAAATCTGAACTTTGTGCCAAAATCGGTGTAGATATGCTTCTGGAGTTGATTTTATGTTCATTTTCAGTGTGACAGTTACGGTATTTATGCTCTCGTTGAATGTAAAATAGAACAATAATACCTCTTAATAAAGGGGCAATCAAAATGTATGAGCAACCCAGCGCGACTTTCGTACGGGTAAGTAAGCATCCACATTTAGTCAAGGAGTCAGAATGGCCTTCGAACGGAAGCTTTCTCATCGTCCCTTATACAAACAACATTCAGACCGCTATGTATTATGATATAATATCATATTTTAAGAATAGGTAAAGCAATGGTTCACTGCCTACTAAATGGTCTAGTTATCAAAAAATTGTCATTCAGTATATACCACGCAGCATAACGTACCAACAGATGGGAACCTGTAAACTGCACCGTGCTGCCTAAACACAGCGTACTGTTTCAAATTAATGTAAGAAACTTCAGCTGAACACGTGAACTGTTCTGTGACTCATTCATATATCCGAGAACTTGTTGAAAAAGACAGATACCTAATGGTTTCCTTTTGTGCAGTTTTCTGGAATACAGAGTTTGACAAAAAGTAATCGTTGTAGTGACATAATTCGAGTCGAACACTAGCTCTGAATAAAAAATGTGAGATGAATAATAAAAAATAATTCGTTCTGTATTGCACGCAAATAGAACGATTTTAGGTCATATCTGATGTTGTACCAAATTTTCCTCGATTTTATATCTTCAGGTCATACAGCGCAAAAGGATACAAAATTGTACATGTATCAGAGCAGCCGAATGGGTTAGTTAGTTAATGTTATATCTCGTAGGTGTTGGTTAGGAAACTTGGAACGATTTGCGTAAGTAACTGAAGGCTTCGCCGTGGATTCTACGTTATCAACAATTATTCTTATACTTATATACGTTAGACACCAGCTAGGGCGCCACAAAACTCTTGGGGATCGACGCTGTAGATATTGTTGTTATTAGACTTCGCTAAGAAATATTGTAATTAAATCAATTTACGTTTTACCTTGGGCATAGCTGTCCCAGAGTATAGCTTTTACTAATGCAATATGCAATATAACGCGCTCCATAATTTTCACTCAACAATACTACAATAATTCTCAGTATATAAGTTATCATATACTGTACCTTACTTTTCAACTCAACAGCCCTTTTTCTCAACACATTTTAAATGTACAGGGATGAGTGAGGTATCGTTATCAATATTTTTAACCGGCTTTTGACACTGCATTTTGATTTTACTCTAAAACTTACTGTTTGTGGAAAATTTTAACATAAAAGAGACTTTTAACTGTCATGGGCAAACGGGCATCATGCATACCTAGCTTAATACCTATATTTTCCGAAGGTAACTTATTATTCAGCCTTACTTTTCATATTTGCTTATTACAAATACTATTTTATTTGTTTTAAAGTATTTATTAACTGGATAATTTGTATACAGCATTGTCATAGATAGTAACAGTGACCACTGAGGTAGATCATTTTCTCTGTCCGTAGTAGAAGCTGATTTTTTTCAATGAATATAGTTTCCGAAACGACAAACGTATTTGTCATTGTAGCCTTTAACTGTGATTTACCCATTGCTACTACGGACTAAGGTACATACTGTAAGTGAAAATGTTTGATGAGTTGAAGTTATAGATTATGTGTCGTTACTAACAGTCTCTGGTCTCTGCCCATGGTACAAGCCGGAACATAGATTTCGAATGCAAAATATATTTCTGGGCACAAAGAAATATATATACAAGGATGTTTCTCATGGTTATTGTTTCACGTCGTTCGGTTCATTTTTTCTCTTCATTCCCACATTCCAACGACTATACGTAGACCAAATATTGTCATTATTTAAAACTATAAAAGTGCGAAAGTTTCTCATGGATTCCCCGATACGAAGAATAAGGACACAGAGATGAACGAAGAACAGAAAATATTTGCCAATAACAAGAACTATCTTGATCTTCACTTTAGTCGTCTGTGCTTTGGAGATCAAAGACAAATTACAACATTGCCAGACAGGAAGTCGAATCTACGTGCCTACATTTTTGCGAACAAAACTCTTAGCTACACGAGCACATCTTGTATGTTCCTGCTCTCCCGGTAACAGTACACAAACACATTTCATCGTGTTACTATACTCCAACTCTGAAAGGAACCTTATACTCACGTTAAAGGCTGGGCACCAGTCATAAGTAAGCTAACAAATTTGTGATATTTTCGTCACGTAATACGTAATAGTACACTTGCACTTTAACAGATTACTCAAATGTTTAAAACAAAATACATCATGTACTACCACAGTGACTAACTATTAATACTGTAGCAGTTTAGCAGTAACTATGTGCGAAATGTGCGTACACGTGCACATACGTCTTGCCAATGTGGAATTTCTATTATCTGCGCAGTTCATACAGTGTTACATGCATCCAGTACAGCACTGAACATTATAGCGTATCAAATACAGCTTGAATGGAAGTGTACTTTGTAGAATGACCTAAATAACTAGATGACATTAATAAGATAACTTTTAACTGTGTCATTAAAACGTTAAGGGACTTATGCCTCGCAGACTGGCACCACACGTACCTGTGGATGTTCGTGTAACTACCTGTTCCCACTAGGTTGTTCTATTCTTGCTAGATGTGAAGGGAAGATGAGCACAATGAAGCTTTAAGTGTTGCAGTCTTGTGTCTGGATGGCCTATTTGGAACAACCGTGCATTCAAAGGCAGAGGTCTCTTTTCCAAGTCCAATCTCGTAAACCAGTATTAATTTGTCACTGAAGTAGTTGGTGTTAGAACTAAAGCTTTTTTAGATTGGAATCAGCTGATAGGTATTCCTGCTAAAAGAAATTCTCTCAAACAAAGGAATCGTTTTCAAAAAGGTCAGATATTCAAGTAATGAAGGAATTATCATATATCATCAGAATATAAGAGGCACTGGAAATAAAGTTAATGAACTGCTTATAGATGTTGACTCTGACATCATTGGTATATCAGACCAGCACTGAAATAACGCGAAAATTCAGAGGCTTCTTTTACCAGAATACAGATTATCTGGCTGTTCTTGAAGGAGTTCTTTGAGGAATGGGGGTTTGTCCATGTACGCAAAAAACAATATTCCATTTATGTCGTAGATGTGTCAAAGCACTGCACTGAAGAGGTATTTGAATGTTTTGTGGAATTTATTTAGACTAAACTTCTAATTGTTGTTATTTATAGGTCTTCTTTCTTTGATTTTAAAGCATTTGTACTCAAGCTAGAGAGGGTTCTTGGTTCACTTTATTGGAAGTAACAAAAACTAGTTGTGTGTGGTGACTTCAATAATGATTTTGTATGTGATTGTGGAAGAAAAAGGACGTCGGAAGATTTCATAAATTCATATGATCTGATGCAGACCGTATTTTTCCCATCAGAGTGCAGGGGAACAGTAACACAACCGTAGACATTACCTTTATTCATTCTGCAGTACTAGATGGGGATTCTGTTAGTAAAATGTGAATGGCCTTTCAGTCTATGATGCACAGGTTTCAACACTAAAATGTTATTTTACTCAAGCAAATGTTATAAACAGTTACAAACAATGTAAAAAAATTAATCCGTCGGCAATAAAAAGTTTTTTAAACCTCTTTAAGGAACAAGAGTGGCAGGATTTCTATAGTGCTGATAAGATAGATCACAAATATAATGCTTTCCTTAGTAATGTCTCGTGTTGTTTGAAAGTTGTTTTCCATTAGAACGTTCAAGACAGCGTTCTAGCAGTAGAATGCAGCCTGGGTGGCTGGCTAGTGGGATAAGGATATCATGTAGAACAAAGTGGGATTTACCTGTATATCTAAATTTTAGAAGTAGTCTCAATCGAGCTACAGTAGCCCATTACAGACAGTACTGTAAGGTGCTTCAAAATGTTATTAGAAAGGCAAGGAGTATGTGGTATGCAAATTGAATATATAATTCACAAGATAATATTAAAGTCATATGGTCAGTCGTAAAGGAAGTGTTTGTTCGACAGCACAAAGTCGATGATATTAAGTCAGTACGTGGTGAAAATGTTTCTTCTGTTATTGATAAGTCAGATATATGTACAGTTTTTAACACTTACTTTCTGAACATAGCTGGTTAAACAAATAAAAATTTAATTTCTACAGGAAACCATATAATTATCTTGAAAAATGGCTTTCCGAGACAGATATCTGAAATACTCCTCCGTGACACTGAAAAGGGGGAGATTGAGTCAATAATAAAGTCATTGATGACTAAGGACTACCATGGATTTGATGCAGTGTACAGTAGAAAACTGAAATATTGTGCTACACATGTTAACCCTGTACTTAGCCATTTTTGTAACTTTTCCTTTATGAATGATCAGTTTTCTGAACGATTGAAGCACTCAGTAGTAAATCCGGTTTACAAAAAGGGAGAAAGGGATAACATAGATAATTTTAGACGTATTTCTATGCCATCAGTATTTGCTACAGTTATTGAAAAGGTTGTGCACGTAAGAATAATTGATCATTTCATTTACATAATATGCTGTCGAATGTACAGTTTGGTTTAACAACTGAAAATGCTGTATTCTCTTTTTTTTTGTTAGATACTGCATGGATTAAATAAAAGGTTTCAAAAGCTAGACATCATTTTTTTTTTTTTTTACCTAAGGCGTTTGATTGTGTTGATCATAAAATATTGCTCCAGAAGTTGGACCATTATGGAATACGGGGAATAGATCACAATTGATTCATCTCTTACTTTAAGAAAAGGTAGCAAAAGGTCATTCTCCACAGGACTGAGAATGGCTATGACGTGGGGGTCCAAGTGGGGCGCCGTTAAATAACGTGTGCCTTAAGGATAAGTGCCTCTAGTATTACAGATAATTCTAGAATATTTCTGTTTGCTAATCAAACTACCTTAGTAGTAAACGATGTTGCATGCAACGATGACACTGTTTTGAACAGAGTAAATCAAGAGAGAAGTTCATGGCTTGTAGGAAATAAACTAACTCACAGTGTGACTCAGTTTTCACAATTTGTAACACACAATTCAACAAAACCCGACGTTCTAATTACAGAGAATGGCTTATGATTAGCGACAGTGAACAGTACAAATTTCTAGGTGTTCACATAGTAAACTGTCGTGGAAATCCCATGTTCAGGAGCTCGTTCAACGACTTAATACTGCCACTTTTACTGTTAGAAGGGTATCTGAAGTAAGTGGTCATTAGACACGAAAAGTAGTCTACTTGACTTATTTATATTCACTTCCCATCCCGAAAGGGTATTTTTGGCTCAGAAACTGTCAGTTCGAGCAATAAGTGGTGCAAGTCTGAAAACCTGTTGTCGATCCCTGTTCTTCAGTCTCAGTATTCCGACATTGGCCTCTCAATATGTGTATTCATTAATGTCGTTTCTTGTTAACAATATCAGATTTTTCCCAAGAATTAGCACCTTCACTGAGTTAATATTGGGTAGAAATCCTGTCTGCATTTGGATCACACCTTCTTGACTCCTGTAGGCATCGGCCTTGCCGCAGTGAGTACACCGGCTTTCGTCAGACCACCGAAGTTAAGCGCTGTCGGGTGTGGCTGGCACTTGGATGGGTGACCATCCGGGCCACCATGCGCTGTTGCCGTTTTTCGGGGTGTACTCAGCCTCGTGATGCCAATTGAGGAGCTACTCGACCGAATAGTAGCGTCTTCGGCCACAGAAAACGATTGTAACGACCAGGAGAGAGGTGTGCTGACCACACGCCCCTCTTACCCGCATCCTCATCTGAGGATGACACAGCGGTTCGATGGTTCCGATGGGCCCCTTGCGGCCTGAAGACGGAGTGCTTTTCTTGACTCCTGTGCAGAAAGGCGTGCAGCATTCTGCCGCATACATTTTTAAAAAGCTCCCACAGGGATTCAAAAAACTTAACAGTAAACGACGCCCTTTCAAACTCAAACTGAAGAGTTTCCTCATGGGTCATCCATTCTATTCTATTGACGAGTTCCTTGAAAAATTAAGATGATTCCTGTGTTATATTGTTGAATGCGTTTATATATACTTATAGCTTGTCATTTTAGGATTCATAAACACTTTATTTTATGTGTTATCATTTTTCTGTTCTAATTTCATGTACTGACACGTTTCATGATCATAGTGATTTGCTCATCAATTTGGTCCTAAGGAACTAGATGTATAAAATAAAAAAAGTTAGTAAGCATTCCTAATCTCAGTCTAAAGGCGTATAATGTGAGAGAACTATACATCGGACGCTGACAGTTAACACGTGAAGTGCATATGCTGGCGCAGAGACAATTGTAGACACGGAAAGGCTATAGCAGAATTGAGGGCTACAGAATATAACGCTTCCCCATTCTCAGTACAGGACTGCACGATCAACGATCTGGAAATAAATGGACTGCAGGATGCTGCTCTTTTTTCTTTTTTTAGCATGCCTGCAAATTATGTCTATGCTGCACAGCGAACTGATAAGCGGTGTTCACGTCTATTTTTGCGAAGTGGGTAAAAAATGTGCAAAGGTCGCCAACCTCATTCTCATAGTTCCATTCTCTCTTCCTTTCTCTCTCCCTACCCCCGCATGTGCATGAAAATATGGTGGCAGCCTTATAAAATGCAAATGCGAGTCACTGAACTTCGCAGCGTTTGGTAGCCCCGCTACACGTGTGGCCTGCTATCTGGCACCGTGTTGCGCTTTTGTTCCAGAGATAATGCAACACTGGAAGGGCAGTTTGGAATAAACGCTAGTCCTAGCTCCGCACGTGGCTAGAAAATAGAAGAGGGGCGCCAAAATTTCAAATATATGTGTCGCATTTAATTAGTCGACTGTACTCCTCTATTGCAGCACTGAAAAAGCTGCAGAACCTGGTTTTATTCTCTGTTCTCTCTTTATTTACTTACAGTATTTTCGCTTAACAACAACATTCGTTACTGAGATAGCCGAATGCAACATTTAGATCATCAGTGATAGAATAGTATGAAATATTATACAAGGTGGTCAGAACAGCTTGTTGTAGGGTAGGTTGTACTCGGAAATAATTGTTGAGAAAAAGAACTCGGTACGTTGCGCCGTTTCTTCCTTAATTACCATTGAAGTTAGCCAATCACCCCTTCGCGTGCGCTTATTCAGACACAATTAAAGTGTCAGTTTTTTTCATAGTGTAGATGATAGCGAGCGAGACTGCTCACCCTATGGCTCAGGTTATGCGCAGTGGTCTCATTGGCTAACATCAGTTTTAATTAACTCGGAAAGGATGCAACGTACTGTTATGTTTTCTTAACAAATACGTTTGAGCACAACCTAGCCTGCTACAACCTTACAAGTTTCACAGATTGTTTCAGATTTTTTTTCATATCTGCATCTCCATTACTTTTCAAAAGAATGATCCAGAAATAGGAGAATATTTCTTGAACAGTGTTACTCAAGAATTACAGAAGAAGATAAAATTTCACCACCATACTTTTCGAATGAAAGTGTCCAGAACACGTAAACAAAAATGTTATGAAACATAAGATGCACATCTCCAAAAACATTGTAAAAAATCTCTGTAGGTCAGTGCCTATAATACAGACAACAAAATTAATACTCGATATAGTCACTTTGTGAGGGTACTGGTGTGTAGTATCTGTAAGTGGTTGTTCTTTGGAGGGCGACAATGCCCAGTGGCGCAGAGAGTCGCAAGGAGAGGCACTTGTTGAGAGGCTGTGGCAGGTGTATGCTGCGTGAGCCAAAGGCGGTTGCGTAGCTAAGGATTTATCTCTATGTTTAATAGTAGTGGCACACAGTTTCAACAATAGTGTGTTTATGTTCGTGCAGAGTGATAAAGGAAATAAATTAAATTTTGCCAGATCTTAACGCGTCTCCATCAGTTAGTACCACACCATTGCATTTAACAATGAACGAAGGCTTGATATAGACGGTCAACTACAAAAAGAGGATTGTAAGATAACAATCATTAATTATCCCATATAATCTCCAAGGACCGGGGAGCTTATAATTTGCTGCTTTGCAGCGATAATGATTGTTGGGTGTAAGGTCCGCCGGTTAAGGAAAACGCCGTTTTTTTTCCAAGTTCCAAGTTCCCAAACTGTTTCAGAACCCCTGTGCCATTATCAGAAGGTTTCTGCTGTATTTAATCTGTAATGTAATCATCTTTTACTAAATGTTTACAAAATTACAGGAATATTTAGTTCAAACAACAATTTGTTTCTTTTAATTAATACTTTTACGCTAGGTTTGCATGGTTTTTCAGGACCACTTGTGTATTATCTATTACAGGTAGCTTGTCATCTGCAACCAAACGATGTTGATGAAAAATGTAGTTGGGAGTTAACATACCATTTTATGCTTTAAATGCAGTTTAGTTTGTAGTCATATTTCGTGCCTGTATTCGTTTTTACTTACGTTTTTGTGTGGCAAGTCCTCTTTTCTCAGCATCCTGATGAGGTATTTTGAAGTACAAGTAAATGTAACACATATTTTCACAAATGTGTTCGTAAAAGCACTTTGCACTTCACCAAAACATACTGTAATCGTGGTTGTTGTGTGTCCTAGCCCAGTCGTGTTATCTTTGTGTGTGTGTGTGTGAGAGAGAGAGAGAGAGAGAAATATATATATATATATATATATATATATATATATATATATATATAGAGAGAGAGAGAGAGAGAGAGAGAGAGAGAGAGAGAGATAGACAAAACGTAAACAAAATTCACAATTGGCGCCAAACTCACTGGTGAACTAATGAACACTGACTGAGCTGGGACACACAACAACCAATATGAAGTGCAAAGAGCTTTTAAGACCGTATTTGTGAAAATATGTGTTATATTTACGTGTGCTTCACATCACCTCATCAGGATGCATAGAAAAAAGGGCCTGCCACACAAAAACATAAGTAAAAACGAATATAGGCGAGAAATATCGCTACAAACTAAATTACATTTAAAGCATAAAATTGTATGTTAACCGTCAACGAAATTTCTCGTCAACATTGTTTGGATGCAGATGACAAGCTACCTGTAATAAATAATACACAAGTGGTCTTTAGAAACCACGCAAACCGAGTGTAAAGTTATTAACTAGAAAATAAATTGTTGTTTGAATTAAATATTCCCGAAATTTTGTATTCATTTAGTACGAATGTTCACATTATAGATTAAATAAAACAGAAACCCACCGATGATGGCACAGAGGTGCCGAAACATGTTTGGGAACTTGTAAAAAATGATGATTTGCATAACTGGCGGACCTTACATCCAACAACTTTTAACTGCAAACGCGGTAAAAACAAGGAGCTACGAATCCATATGATGAATAGCGATAATGATGCTCGACGTCTCTGGTGTTACGTAAGTTGTGCTTCGGTGTGGAAAAGTCCTTGGTGACTTTTGATGGACTGCAGTTCGCCTTGACTCTATTCTTGACACATAGTTCATAGGATTCAGGACAGGATACGGTGATGGTCAGGTCAAACTATAAATATTTTTATCTTGACAGATTAGATGACAACTTGGTGTCTTCCACAGTGCAACATAGAATACGTCATTCTGCATAGCAGAGGCGCAGATCTCTATTCTGAATACTACAAATGTGTTGTTCCAGCAATTTCCAGTTACGAAAAATCGCTGCATTCCAGACTGGTGCGTGAAGCTCTGCTATACAGTGCAGACATGCACACGCGGAAGGAATTACAAGCAAATATCAAAGCAAAAGGTTAATAAGGCAAGACGGTTGCAGGAAGCTGGAATGGCTACCACTACAAGTAAGCTACACACTCGTAGCTCACAACCCACACAGACAACGACAATGTGGCCCTAGTCAAGCAGGATCACAAGTGAAATGTGCACCTTCTGGAGAATGTCAGGCGTCAAACCGAGATGGTCGTGGAGATCCGCCGGAGGGTATTTCCTAGAAGTATGTAAGTGATGCGTATGTACATGGAGGACATGGTTCGTTGGGGCGAAATGGTACTGAAGCGGAGACCTGTAAGGCGAAGAGGTGTGGATGAAGACGCCTGGTTCTGTGCCAGATGTGCTCATCACATTCTGACCGCCTCACTGTTCATTGAAATGGTAAAAGAGTGCGCACTGGTAAAATGTGGTTCAGACGGTTTCCGTGTCACGCGGGTAGGATCTGAAATGGAATGCTAAATGTTGAAACATCTGTATACTTCTCCACGCCATCGGGTACAGATTGGGTAGTCCCATAAACACTGTAATTTGATATGATGATATTAGCTAATAACTGTCACACGTTCGTAACAGTCATAAATATAGACAACGCAACATAGACCATTTAATTATAGTAATGTAGGTTACAGCTTATCTCGTAATTCTAACTTAAATATGACATTCAAACAAACTATCATTTTATCGTACGGCACTTGGTTGTAGGGTATTATCATATAAACGTAACACTGTTATCTTCAACTTGCTGTGCGCAGTGCAAACGTACAAACAGTTTAAAAAGATGTAATAACAGATGTAACGTGACCTATAATTCATGAGTAACAAGTTAGAAGTAAATACCACCTAATAAACGAAAACAAAAATCTATCTTCGAGAAATTCGCTCATCAGATTAGTTGAATATAGACAGGAGTAAAGGTTTTAAAAGAATGAGTCAGCGCCAATTGCACCTGTGAAAATTTGCAGTATCTCATTTCAGAGTCTGTTGGTGGTTACGGCATTAATCCGATGACCAACAAAAGTGTGCAGATCGGTATGAATTTCATCAGCAGCAAGGTTATCGCTTCCACTGATATTCCCTTCGTTTTCATTGACTGCGACTTTCCCTCTAGGAGAATTTTCGACGACAAGCACTCTGAAAACTGTAACGTGATTTATTTGTATGCAGTTGTGAAGATCTGTACTCTGCCTGAAATATGTAGGACATCCTACTCGCGTCGTACTTTGCGTTTAAATACATTTATTCAGTCACTTGTGGATGTCCTTATCACTTTGAATGTTACTGCTATTGACACGTGGCACTCCAAATAAAAATCTTTTTTCCATAATTTGTGCTGACAATAATGTCAAGTTACTGATGAACCTGATGTAAAAGAGAAAATTAAACCAAACTTGTAACTGAAAATACTCTATCATTTTTTGTGTAGTCCAAATTTAATGAAGTAACATTTAACTTGTCAGTTTAATTTTATTCTCTAAATTCAGAAAAGAAGCAGTTTTAGGGAACTTTCTCGCAAGCCATTCTCAGTCGATCAACGTTGTACCAAAAAGATGGTTACAAGGCAGTTACCATCACCGGCAGAGTAATTTTGTTACCGCAAGCTGAGAGCAATATAATATCTATTTAGTGTGGCATGATGGCGGTGTGAAAAGCAGTAGGCGGCATAGAGCAATTCATGAGAACGGTAGTGTAAAATTTTCGCAGCTACGCTGGAGCCACAACATTCTATAAACAAAGTACTTAAATACTTAGAGTGTCAACTTTGCATCCTTATAAATCTCACACTAATCACTCTCTTTTAGACTTGAAAAAGGTCGACTGAGGAAAATCCCTGACTTCTGAACTAACATAGATATATCATTTCTTATTCGATGTGTATATTAGAACATTTGCTTGTATTGCCGTCTTAGTGGACTCAGGAACACATGCCATTGAGTTCATGAGTGCTGGAATACTGAAATGTTGTTACAATTAAATTTCCTGTCTAACGAACGATTTTTAATGACTGACAATAGGACCTATTGCCTTAAGACTGAGTATTCAATCCTCCGTACCCATATCTAGGAAGCCATCATCCCGGATTTGGCTGAGCAACTAATGCAAATCAAGTAGATTTCGTGTGTGTTTTGAATACAGTCAGAGAGAGTCCCTTTTGTCAGCCATAATGCCAGTAGTGTCAGCGTCGCCCTAACCGCCGTCTGCTTCACATCTGCTGTGCAGCGAGCTACCTTAATTTAAGTATTAACTGTATTTTTCTTACTTGTCACTTCTTCTTCCGTGTGTTTTCGCTTTTAGGAAGCTTTAATTGTCGAGTGCTACTAATAGTGTTCCATGGGTTTCGTGTTTGTTTTGAATACAGTCAGAGAGAGTCCCTTTAGTCAACCATAGTGCCAGTAGTGCTAGTGTTTTTCAACACAGGTCAGAGACAGGTAGTGCTATTTTCATTGTTTTCTTCAAGAAGTGGCTAGCAATCACAGTTTAGTCAATAATCAGCCGCCTTTAGTGAATTAGCAGTCTAGTTAAAAGTTGATTAAGTCTCTTCAGTAAATTGATTCCTTAGGATGGATAGGATGTGTGGCTGCTGTGTACGGACGCAGGAGGAGCTGGCCACTCTTCGCGAACAGCTGAGAATGTTGATGGCCGCGGTCAGCCGTCTTCAGGCTGCTGCCTCGGAGTGTAGCGGCAGTGGGGAGTCTGGTGCGTCGCAAGGTACACCCCAAGTGTTACATGCTTCACCCACTGTCCCTGCTGTCGAGACATCTTCGCGGGTACCGGGCGCGGTTGGGCCATCCTCTCCCCAAGGGGTGTGGCGGGTTTAGCGGCGTTCGCGGCGCAAGAGGCCGAGGGTCAATGTGGAGGCTGGCCGTGTGGCATCGCCCGCTCTGCCTGTGAGTTGACATGTGGCTGCTCCTTTAGCAAGATCCGAGCAGGCACACGGGGGAGGGGTTTATTAGTTATTGGGAGCTCTAACGTTAGGCGGGTTATGGAGCCCCTTAGGGAAATAGCGGAAAGGCCGGAGAAGAAGGCCAGTGTTCACTCTGTCTGCTTGCCGGGGGGTCTCATCCGAGATGTGGAGGACGCCCTCCCGCCGCGATAGAGAGCACTGGGTGCACCCGACTGCAAATTGTTGCTCATGTCGGCACCAGTGACTCCTGCATGTCTGGGTTCAGAGGTCATCCTCAGTTTGTACAAGCGGTTGGCGGAATTGGTGAAGGCGGAAAGCCTCGCTCGCGGGGTGGAATCAGAGCTTACTATTTGTAGTATCGTTCCCAAAACCGATCGTGGTCCTCTGGTTTAGAGCCGAGTTTAAGGCTTAAATCAAAGGCTCAGACGATTCAGCGGAGAGCTAGGGTGCAAATTTCTCGACCTCCGCTATCGGGTGGGGAGATGTAGGGTCCCTCTGAATAGGTCAGGCGTGCACTACACGCCGGAAGCGGCTACAAGGGTAGCGGAGTACGTGTGGAGTGCACATGGAGGTTTTTTAGGTTAGAGAATTCCCTCCCTAGGCCCGACAAGACGTCTCCTAAGACGCGGCAAGGTAGGAGTAGGCAAAATGCAACAGGGAATAACAATATTAATGTGCTAATAATAAACTGCAGAGGCGTCTATAGAAAGGTCCCAGAAATGCTCTCATTAATAAACGGTCACAACGCCCATATAGTACAAGGGACATAAAGTTGGCTGAAACCAGACGTAAACAGTAATGAAATCCTAAACTCAGATTGGAATGTATACCGCTGAGACAGGTTGGACAGGGAAGGGGGAGGCGTGTTTATAGCGATAAGAAGTGCAATAGTATAGAAGGAAATTGACGGAGATCTGAAATGTGAAATGATTTGGGTGAAGGTCACGGTTAAAACAGGCTCAGACATGGTAATTGGATGTCTCTATAGGCCCCCGGGCTCAGCAGCTGTTGTGGCTGAGCACCTGAAGAATAACTTGGAAAATATTTCGAGTAGATTTCCCCACCATTTTAATATGCCGGATATATACTGGGAGACTCAAACGTTCATAATGGGTGGCAGGGACAAAGAATCCAGTGAAGTGCTTTATCTGAAAACTACCTTGAGCAGTTAAACAGAGAACCGACTCATGGCGATAACATATTAGACCTTCTGGTGACAAACAGACCCGAACTATTTGAAACAGTTAATGCAGAACAGGGAATCAGCGATCATAAAGCGGTTACTGCATGGATGATTTCAGCCGTAAATAGAAATATTAAAAAAGGTAGGAAGATTTTTCTGTTTAGCAAAAGTGACAAAAAGAAGATTTCAGAGTACCTGACCGATCAACACAAAAGCTTTGTCTCAAGTACAGATAGTGTTGAGGATCAGCGGACAAAGTTCAAAACCATCGTACAATATGCGTTAGATGAGTATGTGCCAAGCAAGATCGTAAGAGATGGAAAAGAGCCACCGTGGTACAACAACCGAGTTAGAAAACTGCTGCGGAAGCAAGGGGAACTTCACAGCAAACATAAACACAGCCAAAACCTTGCAGACAAACAAAAATTACGCGAAGCGAAATGTAGTGTGAGCAGGGCTATGCGAGAGGCTTTCAATGAATTCAAAAGTAAAGTTCTATGTACTGACTTGGCAGAAAATCCTAAGAAATTTTGTTCTTATGTCAAAGCAGTTGGTGGATCAAAGCAAAATGTCCAGACACTCTGTGACCAATATGGTACTGAAACAGAGGATGACAGACTAAAGGCCGAAATACTAAATGTCTTCTTCCAAAGCTGTTTCACAGAGGAAGACTGCACTGTAGTTCCTTCTCTAGATTGTCGCACAGATGACAAAATGGTAGATATCGAAATAGACGACAGAGGGATAAATAAACAATTAAAATCGCTCAAAAGAGGAAAGGCCGTTGAACCTGATGGGATACCAGTTCGATTTTACACAGAGTACGCGAAGGAACTTGCCCCCCTTCTTGCAGCGGTGTACCGTAGGCCTAAGGATTGGAAAAGGGCACAGGTCATCCCCGTTTTCAAGAAGGGACGTCGAACAGATGTGCAGAACTATAGACCTATATCTCTAACGTCGATCAGTTGTAGAATTTTGGAACACGTATTATGTTCGAGTATAATGACTTTTCTGGAAACTAGAAATCTAGTCTGTAGGAATCAGCATGGATTTCGAAAAAGACGGTCGTGTGAAACCCAGCTCGCGCTATTCGTCCACGAGACTCAGAGGGCAATAGACACCGGTTCACAGGTAGATGCCGTGTTTCTTGACTTCCGCAAGGCGTTCGATACAGTTCCCCACAGTCGTTTAATGAACAAAGTAAGAGCATATGGACTGCCAGACCAATTGTGTGATTGGATTGAGGAGTTCCTAGATAACAGAACGCAGCATGTCATTCTCAATGGAGAGAAGTCGTCCGAAGTAAGAGTGATTCCAGGTGTGCCGCAGGGGGGTGTCATAGGACCGTTGCTATTCACAATATACATAAATGACCTGGTGGACGACATCGAAAGTTCACTGAGGCTTTTTGCAGATAATGCTGTGGTATACCTATAGGTTGCAACAATGGAAAATTGTACTGAAATGCAGGAGGATCTGCAGCGAGTTGACGCATGGTGCAGGGAATGGCAAGTGAATCTCAATGTAGAAAAGTGTAATGTGCTGCGAATACATAGAAAGATAGATCCCTTACCATTTAGCTACAAAATAGCAGGTCAGCAACTGGAAGCAGTTAATTCCATAAATTATCTGGGAGTACGCATTAGGAGTGACTTAAAATGGAATGATCATATAAAGTTGATCGTCGGTAAAGCAGATGCCAGACTGAGATTCATTGGAAGAATCCTAAGGAAATGCAATCCGAAAACAAAGGAAGTAGGTTACAGTACGCTTGTTCGCCCACTGCTCGATTACTGCTCAGCAGTGTGGGATCCGTACCAGATACGGTTGATAGAAGAGATAGAGAAGATCCAACGGAGAGCAGCGCGCTTCGTTACCGGTCATTTAGTAATCGCGAAAGCGTGACGGAGATGATAGATGATCTCCAGTGGAAGACTGCAGGAGAGACGCTCAGTTGCTCGGTACGGGCTTTTGTTAAAGTTTCGAGAACATACCTTCACCGAAGAGTCAAGCAGTATATTGCTCCCTCCTACGTATATCTCGCGAAGAGACCATGAGGACAAAACCAGAGAGATTAGAGCCCACACAGAAGCATACCGACAATCCTTCTTTCCACGAACAACACGAGACTGGAATAGAAGGGAGAACCGATAGAGTTACTCAGGGTACCCTCCGCCACACACCGTCAGGTGGCTTGCGGAGTATGGATATGGATGTAGATGTAGATGTAGTATGGTACAAGTGCTTAAAAACTAACTCCTCTGATACGCACGCCGTACAAACGACAACGCTGGATGGTACTGTGTGAACCTACAGCCACGATTTAGATGATGAGTTCGTCTTTTCTCTATATATACAGTATAATGCAGAGTTCTTGGAGGTATGTTCCGTCTTTGTAATTAAGTGGAGGCATTTTGTTTATTGCCATACGTGTTTCGCTTCTTTTATTTGGTAAGCATCTTCAGTGGCCCATAATACATGTTTCTTATTATACATACAATAAACGTATTATGTGGTAGGTATAACTCGTGCTCTGTTACAGTTTGTTGTATTTTGCTCTTCTTTTTAGGTTAGAATCCACTTTTGTAGCACAATGTCGTAATGTGAACTTATCGTTCGGTGTTACTTACGATTTCCGGCTCTGTTAACTAATGCATGTGGTCCTGGAGATGTATTCGTTAATTTCATGCGGCCGAATTCTGCCGTTCTTTCGCCCAGATTTGACACATCGCATACATCACTTGCGCTTTCCGAAATGGTTCAAATGGCTCTGAGCACTATGGGACTTAACTTCTGAGGTCATCAGTCCCCTATAACTTAGAACCACTTAAATCTTGAAAGGTAGGTGCTGAGATTCGATCAGGATAGAGCCAGTGAAAAATGTCGATAGTTCCCAACCGCAAGGCTGGGCGAGTAGTACATCTTCGAGTAGTAAGATCTTTGACAGCTAACAGAGCTAAGTGCACGCGGTAAAAGTTTGAGCAGTGGTGAGAAGATGCGCAGAGACAGGAGACGTGTTTTGAGTCGGAGCTAGATGTCTGCAGGAGGCAGCCGGGTCGTGACAGCATCAAAGTAAGAATTGGCGCTACGCACATAATAAACAATATATTGAGCGATACTCTGCACATACCTGGGAAAACCAGAAAGAATAATTAATAAAATAGGTTTTCTTTGGTTAAATAATGACTAAAAGCTAGATAGAAATCCCATTGTTGCGTTTTGTGAAACTTTCTCGTAAATCCATGCTATAGAAGTTTTTCACATGTTCCTTAAAAGTTTGAACAATAAATATTTTTTAGATAAAATTAGAGTTTCATCTCACACTTTACGTCGTTCTCCGCATCCTGTGCTTGCATTGAACCAAAAGGTACATTAAAGTAAAATTCCCATGAGTAAAGCTAATAATTTCATGTATCAGAGTAAAATAATCTATATGCCATTGCACAGTTGGCAAATTATTCAGATCAGGGCAGAATTTTTATTAAGTAACAAACAGGGTCAAAATGAGTAAAGTTACCTAGAATGACAATTTTATGCCATTGCACTACGGCTGAGTTGAATATATGTTTTATTATCGGCTAAACGGGAAGGAGTGCACGAGCTAAGTCCACAGACGCAGTCAGATGCAGGATGGTGACTTTCATTTATTTTTACCACTAAACGTTCATGCAGTCAGATGTGTATATTGAGTATTAATTTTCCAACAATATTTTCATGCAGTCAGATAAAATTCAGTTCAGTTAAATACGCAGTCAGATGCAAGTTATATTAAAGACTAAAGCAGTCACATGCAGTTCAGTCTAGTTTAAATAGAGAATTTTTTATTAACAACACCTTCAACCTAACTAACCTCAGGACATCACACACACCCATGCCTGGGGCAGGATTCGAACCTGCGACCGTAGTGGTCACGCAGTTCCAGACTGTACCGCACAGAACCGCTCGGCCACCCCAGCCGGCTGCACTTCCCGTTTTGTCCTCAACATATGTGTGTTTTCGGTGTGCAGTGTTGCCAACTGTTGTGTGTTTGTCTGCGTGTGTGTACTACGCTGTTAAGCTAAGTGTAAAAACAAAAAGAATGATACATTCACTAACAGTGAAATACAGACACACACACACACACACACACAAGACGACAGACAAACTCAGAAAACTAACGAATACATCTCCAGGACCACATGCATGAGTTAACAGACCAGGAAATCGTACGTAAGTTGATTCTAATCTAAAAAACAACAAGAGCACAATACGAAAAAATGTAATACAGCAGTACATTGTATCTATCACTTAATACGTTTATTGTTTGCATAAAAAGAAACATTTATTACAGGTTTCTGAAGATGCTTCCCAAATAAAAAAAGCGAAACGCGTATAGCAATAAACAAACTGCTTGCATTGATTCTTCAGCTTCTCCCGGCGTATTTCTGGTATATGCCGGCCTTCCAGATTCCGTGTCAATGTGGAAAGACTTACACTGGACAGACAGTGTGCACCGTCGAAGATGGTTGCCGAGAACATCAGAGTCACACTCGACTTGGGTAACCCAGCAAGTCGGGGGTCGCAGAGCACTGCTTGTCCGAAAATCACGAATTGGACTACCAACATACCAGGATCTTGGCACAGACTTCTAAATACTGGCACACCGTCGTTAGAGAGGCTGTCGAAATTCGTACCACAGACGGACTCATCAACCGAGATTGCGGCTACAACCTCAGCAGGGTTATCGGAACCAGCATTGAGTCCAATTAAAAAGACACTCAGCAAAGGAAATGAACCGGCGACTATTAAAGACGAGGCAATTACACTGACGCCACTACAGACGCCGACGCCAGCGTCTCAGCGACCGCTGACATGCGGGCGCGGACCACGTAGAAAACGTGCGGCGAGGGGAGGGGATTTTAAAACGGCCACCCGCCCTCAGGAACTCAGTTCGTCAGTGCACCTGCCGATGGCGACATGTCTGATCGCTGAAATATTGTGCTGTTAGACACTATTGACCGGCAGTACACCCGTGGACTGTTCGAGCAAACTGCCTCCAATTAGTTGCATAGACGGAACATACCTCCACAAATTTGAAGCAACTAAAAGATTGGAGACAAAAAAAATGACAAAGCAGAAAGTATGTGTGTATAAGTGGGATCTCCACTCAGACTGCTGGATCGATTCATATAGGCTTTGCAAGTATTATCAGTGTGGGGTTTATAATCTCCTATCTCCAATAGGAGCGGATATGCAGACAAAAAGGTGTTTTCGCCAGCCTCTGGCGGATGGACTGTCCTACACAGCAGACAGATATTGTATTAGACGGTCTTACAATATTGTTTTGCGTTTAAGCCTGACAGAGAGAAGGGAAGGAATTGAGGGAGGGGGAAGAGAAGATTGACCAGGAGAAGGGGAAGAAGGAGATGGACTGTGATGGGGAGAAGAGGGGATAGGCAGAGAGAGGGGAACTAAGGAGTTTATCAGAGAGAGCGAAGGTAGTGTTGGACATTTAGGGTGTGGAGAGAAGGAGATGGACAGTGAGAGGGAGGAGGAGGAGGATCGTTTCTGCAGGCGCTATATGTGCAGGTGGGTATGTGGGCGTTGCTGGGAGGTGATTTAATTAGATGGAGAAGGAGATGGATAGAAAGAGAGGTAGCAGGATAGTATGAAGAGAGACAGGAGGACAGCAGGAGATGAATAGGGTGTGGGGAGAAGGAGAGGGTAGACACAGGGAAGGGGAGAAAATGGATAGGGAGTGGGAAGAGGACAGAGTGATACAGGAGGCAGGTTGAAAATATCGTGGCATAGCAGACAGGTGGAAAAAGAAGAAGGGGGGAGGAGACGAACAGGGAGAGGGAGGGAATATAGGCCCAAGGGGGGGGGGGGGCATTAATGTATGCGGATAGAGACGATGGGAGAGACGAACAAGTGGAAAGGGTGGAGGACATGAAGAGAGAGATACGGGGGGGGGGGGGGGGGGAGAAAGTGATGGACAGATATAGCAGGGAAAAATGAGACGTCTCTCCAGAAGGAATGAATCAAGCAAACAAAATGGGCTGCCGCATTGCTGACATGAAACGCACCGAGCATCTTTGAGATCAGATGACATACGCAGTGTTCCGTGGAGGCAGTCCTCTTCCCACACTGGATGACCCGAGTAGCGCCGCCGTCACTGAGTGGCAAGGATTGAGCATCATCGTCTCTAATACAAATGACACACCAGACGTAACGATGCTACAATGCAGATGGCGGGGCAACATGGCACTGAATGTTACCCAGCAACACATTTTGATTTCTTAAATATGTGAAGATGAACTCTTTTGAACAGATTGTCTTCATTTTTGTTAGTGTGTTCTCATCTTACAATAACAATTATTAGTTTGTACAGGCTTATTGTGTCATTCCCTAATCCCTCTGAATTTGAGCCCACACACATCTGCAAATATGCATGTGCTGAAAAAACTTTTTATGAGCAGTTCATTTCACTTGTTGTGCGTTATCCCGCCTCGACATGTGGCAGTTCACTCAGTATTATGATTATATAACTATGTCTCTCGATTTAATTAGATTTCAGTTTATTTTATTCAATTAAGTTTATGAAGTAAGCAATGCAAACCATGTCGGACGAATGAGATTACTAAAACAGGTGACAAAATACAAGTAATTAGAACTAAGAATCAAAATCGTTCATAATATCTTAACAGCTCTCTCCGAAATTCTATGAGAGCTTATTTATGAATGGTCCGAATATTGATAATTCCCTTACCATCCTAAAAGCGTTCAAAGTAATCATAAGGACATTTTCTGGTTCCACGTTATGTTTGCGAATATTTGTGCCAACGCTGCATAGCCGTTTCTCACTACATTAAAGTTTTCTTCGTTTCTCCCTTATAGCACGACAAGAATGTCCACGGCTACTACGTTCGCCTCACGGTATCATAATCTAATTCAGATTAGTTACGCGAGGGGTTTTCTTTAAAATTGGGACTACACTCCCTCTGCTTTGGTGAGATTTGGTGCGACCCCCACCCCTCAAGTAATGTTTACCCCGTAATCGAATAAAAACACGTAAAATGAGTTTGTTTGTTTTCAACACTGATTAAATCCAGTTAATTAAACCATATTTAAATTATAGAATGTGTTAAAAAGTGCCCTAAGACTTTAAGTATGCCAATCCTGGGTAGTATTAGGACGGGCAGAGACAGACAGACGAACGAAAAGGCTCCAAGAAACTAGTATTAACCGTTTTTAAGTATCCCTAAAAAACCTTTATTGGTATATAATATATACATTAAATATCATTGAACCTTCCCTTACTTCGCACCAATATTGTTTATACCTCCCTCTGAACTGTACGATTATGCAGCATTACGATTTCTTTGTTTATATGATCGCTAAGAGAATTGTTGTCGTGAACTGCGGCTAAGATTCCATCAACAAATTATTAATTTCTTGTTCGCTTATGACTTTTGACTTGTCAGCATACAAATTCATGCTGAACACATCAACATCGGCTTTATGTACATCCCAGAATTTCCTGACTGACTCACTGACTGAGATGCAGTGATGTCGACCAGCACGGCAGAGAACTTCCCTAATGAAACCTGACATGTTGTAAGGTGCCAGGCAAATCCAACACCTTCCATGAAAACACTGACATGATAAGCACATCCGGCAGTATGCCACATAGCAACGAATAAATCCTGACATTAAATTAACCAATGTAATACTATCAACAAGTGAGCAAATGGAATACCACAGACTACACAAGAATGCCTAAATACATGTCATACCTTCCCACCGTGGAACAGATGCAGTTCCGAGGGAAATGAGAACAGAAGCCGAGAGCAGAACCATGTTAAGCTAGAAGGCCCTACGATAAGGGACTGACACCCACGTCGCCAGCCAACCAGCAGGACCACTCCCAGCCCATGTTAAAAGATAGAGCCCTCCAGAATAACAGTATAGATCTTACAATAACAATAAAAGGGCCACACCAGCTACAAGTTTTAGCGTGAGACTTTTTCGCGTCTCTGTTACGTTGCAAACTTTAAAAGCATTGCCCCACCACGAAAAGTATAACGTTTCTCATTGGATAGACAGAATTTTTGTAGGCGGAGCTTAAGGTTAACAATGAGACCCTGATTGGTCAAATGAAAATACAGCCAGATAGCTTTTTTTAAACCAACTTCGGTAAATTGTAGTAATACTAGTGTCAATCGTCAATTGAAGCTCATGGTATTCACATTTGCTATGTAAGTTAAAATGTGAAGTGTGATGATTTTTCTATTACATGATTATTGAGAAGCCACATCAGCCACTGAAATTTACGACAAGTTAGATAAGTAATTAAAGATAATTGAGGGTCACTGTAGACCATTTTGATAGTTTTCTCTTTTGTGAAACTTAATTTAAACCTAGATTATAGATGTGATATGGCATAGGTCATCATTTGATCCATTGTAGAACTTGGAAACCCACTCAGTGAATATTCGTTCCCTTTTTTGTTGAACGAAGTTGGTTTTTATCATCCTGTATTAAAATATTTCCTTTTATCAATAGTGCAATTTTTAAACTATGTTGTGAGTAGAATAAAAACTCCAATCGTAAACTTAACTGCTTTCTCGACGTTATTTTACGAGCTAACTAAAAATAGGAAAGCCTTGAAGTGGAGTGCAGTGGAGCTGACGCTGAAATCATTAAGTATTTGGTTATATCATCGCTAGTCTCACTGAACTCTTCTCCACTCTACCTGTGATGTGTGGTCTTGGCGTCTCCTTCCCAGCAACAGGTCCCAGGTTCAAACTAGTCAATTCCCTAAAAAACACGCTCAGAGTGTCGTTGCGCAAAAGTAGTAGGGAGACATGACTTAGAACGAACAGTCACCACACAGAAGGTTAGAGAATGGCGACCATGCCAGGATGGTAAAATACCATGATTGAAGGTCGACCACATGCCTAACTAGGTCAGAAAAATATCTTGTTGAAAAATTTTTGTAATAATTTTTTTCCTAAAGTTATAAATAGTCGAAAACAGTAGCTGCAGCTATAGATAGTAAGAAAGTATTCAATAGAACGTGAGACATTCTAGCAGAGACAATAGCATAGTTAAGTTATGAATTTTAATATTGATAGAATTAAGTTTTCTCTCCAATGCAAGCGCACAGGTGGCGGATACATCGTTGACAAGTTGGTTCTGACCCAACAAGTAAGTGAATGGATTGTCAAGTCGTGTGTGCAAAAAGTGTGAGATCGTATGAGTGCATGTTGACGCGAAGTAGGGCGCGTGAATTGCTTTTAAAACAGAAAATAAGGGATTCGGAAAGATTAACAATGGCAGATCGAGACCTTGACCGAATTGAGGTAGAGACCCAGCATGAAGATGGACAGAGAATAGAGGACAGTACAACAGACGATGCAGTATCAGGAGAAATAGGACAGATAACGCACCATAACGAGGATAATGTACGTCAAGGCACAGAAAACGTAAGTCAGCATACGACAGAGGAGCAGGAAAGTAGAGACACAGTCGATGAGGATTCTAACTTCCGTCTTGAATATGTAGAACCCATAGTACAAGTAATCAAAGCTCCCTCACCACAGAGTACAAGGAATGCGAGCAGAAACGTGTCACCGCACAGTTGAATGCAATCGGTTGCGAACCAACACTTGGGCGAAAACACAGAGCTTAGGACGTCGGAAGAAAACGCAATAGGTCCCACCAATCTGGCAGAAATATTACGACAAATTACGGAAACCATGACAAGGCAAAATAAAGAAATAGCGAACCAAATTCAAATTCAGAATGCAGAAACCACGAGACAAATGCGTGAGATTAAAGAACAAAACAAAAAAATCTGTTACACCTAAGTTATATTGAAGACGAGGCCAAATAATCTCTAGAAGGGATAGGAAAATTAATAAGAGGTCACAATCAATTGAGAACAGACATTGACAAGGTACAAGCGGACGTACAAACATTGCCTAATGACACTCAGGACGAGATCAAAACATTACGTAACAACACCCACGGAGAAGTCAGGAAAATAGAGAAACAGATAAACGTATTACTAGAGAAGCAGCAGGTACAGCGCGTGAAATTGTTGAAAACAGTGTGTTACACAAAAGTATCACAAAAGCAGCGCTGAAAAGATATGATAACCGCACAGTCAAAATAGAAGAGCAAATGAAGCAACAATTTCATAAATTGCGAACAGTGTTGTTGCAAACCATTGAAGAGCACTGAGTCTGCAACCACATCCGTATCTGTAACAGCACAGGAAAAACAAGCAATTAACGAAGACATCATGCATTTTCGATTCCAATCACAGGCGGAAAATAACATACGTAAATCAGACAGCCTGCACCGCAAAAAGCTCGTTTCGAAATTCTTGATGAACAAACGGCACCACAAACAAATACAGAACCACAAATGTATGTTTCAAGACAGTTTGGATCGTGCAAAGGAAGCGGCAAGGCTAGGCAGACACGATACCGAACCAATACGTGACAATGGAGAGCCAGGTCGCGAAGAGTACAGTGCAATGCATTCAGCTACACGTTCACAACCGATGGAAGAAAATTATTGCGTACCACTCCAAAGATACTATGCAAGGGTAGGAGAAAGTTACAGTGGACAATATCCAATGGATCTACCACAACTGGAAAGAACGACGGGAGAAATGATCAGAAACAAGAGTGGCGAAGAATCGCGAATTTCATATGGAACTATAACGAAGTACGACAACAATCATTTCCTCACAGTCAGAAAATTTCTACACTTTCGAGAAGGAAACTCATTACATCCACGAACTTTTATTGATCAATTCCGAGTAGGATTACCAGAACACTGGACGCTAGCACACAAATTAGACTTTATATGTGCACACATGTCAGGAACAGTCGCAGAAACCATGCAGAATGTTGCAGCGACATGCCGATCGTACGAACATTTCAGAGAGAAGTTTCTCTCACGATACTGGTCCAGCGAAGCACAGAACAGAGTGAAGTAAGAATTATGACAGAACCCATATTTTGAAAATTCAGGAGAGAAGAGTCCCTTCACAACAGCAACACACACTTGCAAAGCCAACAAGGAATGACGAACAAAGCTGTACATCAAATACTTGCCCACATCCATCTCGCTCAATTCCATCATCTTCATGCAAAAACATTCGCCAACCTCATGACTAAACATTCATAGGATTGTGTGAATGTGTGAAATCAAATTATGTGATGTAGGAATTGTGCAAAAGAAACATGTGAGAAACTAAATAACTTAAGCACACCAGACAGCTAATAAACTACAAAATAACAGTAATTGACTATGGACCTAAGTAAAAAATAGACTATCGATAAAAATAAGTCATTAGTTCTGAAATGGACAGTATATAAAGAACAAAAGTAAGGCATAATAAACGATAAAACTATATGCAACTTATTTTCTTGGCATAAAAATAAGAGAATAACTATATTTTACTTATTTCCTCCTTATAAAAACAAAGAATAAAAAATTATCTTGTTGGATGTTTTCCCTTTTTTTATCATTTGTACCATTTGTTAGGATAATATCTCAATACTTATGTATGTATATTTCTTTGTCAAAGCAATTTTTGGAAATAATTGTTATTTGTTAGTGTAACAATGTTGACATGAGTGTATAGGAACAAAAACATTTTAATTGTACATGATATTTAGAAAATGTGTTAGGAATAGATTTTACTTAATTACTACATTTATAAAAAAAATATTTCTAAGAAAATCGATGTGAAAGACTCCTCACTTTCGATAGCAAAATTCTTAAAAAACGAACTTCACGCTCAAATAAAGAAAGAAAATAATTAAAAATAATAATTATAATAGCATTAAAATATTCTTCTCTTGTCAATATAAACAAATTTTTGAGAATAATGTGGAAGAATATAAAAATATAAATTAGTAATACAAACTAGCATAGAACCAGGATAACGTGGCTGAACAGTTGGCAAAAAAATTAGATAAAGGAATAATTTTTGACTGACTTAGACAATGATACAATCATTGCCTAACTTCATTGCAAAAATTAAGTACGAAGGTTGGTGATATGTTAGGTGTCAGGCAAATCCAGCTCCTTCCTTGAAAACCCTGACATGTTAAGCAAATCCAGTAGCATGTCACATAGCTACGAATAAATCGTGACATTAAATTAACAAAGTAATACGATCAATGAGTCAGCAAATGGAATACCATTGACTAACACAAGAACGCCTAAATGCATGTCATACCTTCCCACCATGAAACAGACGCAGTTCCGAGGGAAGAAACGAGAACAGAAGCCGTGAGCGGAACTGTCTTAAGCTAGAAGGACCTATGATAAGGAACGGACACCCACGTTGCCAGCCAACCACCAGGACCACCCCCCAGTCCACGTTTAACAGATAGAGCCCTCGGGAAGAACAGTATAGATCTTACGATAACACTAAAAGGGCCACACCAGCTACAAGTTTTAGCGTGAGGCTTTTTCGCGCCTCTGTTACGTTGCAAACGTTAAAAACATTGCCCCACCACGAAAAGTATAACGTTTCTCATTGGATAGACAGAATTTTTGTAGGCGGAGCTTAAGGTTAACATTGAGACCCTGATTGGTCAGATGAAAACACAGCCAGATAGCTTTTTTTAAACCAACTTCGGTAAATTGTAATAAGGAGAAGTTAGGAGGGAGTTGCTTCCGAGGCGTCGAGGTGCATGGAACTGTGCCGCCCGGCGCCCCCTGACGATGACCGACAAGGTAATGGACGCACGCGATGTCGCATTTTTGAGTACATAAGGCTTCTCTCAGAACTGCAGAAGTCTCATCTGTTACATCCCCTTTTTACGTAATACTAGTGTCGATCGTCAATTGAAGCTCATGGTATTCACATTAGCTATATAAGTTAAAATCTGAAATGCGATGATTTTCCTGTTACATGATTATTGAGAAGCCACATCAGCCACTGTAATTTACGACAAGTTAGATAAGTGATTAAAGATAATTGAGGGTCACTGTAGACCATTTTAATAGTTTTCTCTTTTGTGAAACTTAATTTAAACCTAGATTATAGATGTGATATGGCATAGGTCATCATTTGATCCATTGTAGAACTTGGAAACCCACTCAGGGAATATTCGTTCACATTTTTGTTGAACGCAGTTGGTTTTTGTCATCCTGTATTAAAATATTTCCTTTTATCAATAGTGCAATTTATAAACTATGTTGTGAGTAGAATAAAAATTCCAATCGTAAACTTAACTGCTTTTCGACGTTATTTTACCAGCTAACTAAAAATAGGAAAGCCTTGAACCCCTTCCACTAAATTTAGTTAGTATTACGATTATTTTACAGGGAGTGCAGTGGAGCTGACGCTGAAATCATTAAGTATTTTGTTATATCATCGCTAGTCTCACTGAACACTTCTGAACTCTACATGGCATGTGTGGTCTGACGTCTCCTTACCATCAAAAGGTCCCAGGTTCAAACTAGTCAATTCTCTAAAAAAACACGCGCAGAGCGTCGTTGCGCGAAAGTGGTAGGGAGAAACGTCTTAGAACAAACAGACACCACGCAGAATGTTAGAACTTAAGCCGGATTTCTTTCAAATAGGGGCATCCCAGACATGCACACATGAAAAGCATTCAGTTCAGTTCAGATTGGCAATAAAGATGTTAAGTCCCATAGTGCTCAGAGCCATTTGATTTAGCCGGATTTCTCCCTCCCCCTCCATTTTGAGCTCAGTGTACCATAAGCTAAGTGACACTTGTCAATATGTCTCTCTATGCTCAAAATTATACACACAGGTTGCTACTTACGAAGCTTTCAGGCTTCGCCTTCTACAGAATCTAAAAAAATTACAACGAATGTTACTTAGGTGTACGGGAAAAAGCAAATGTGGGGCATAATTCTGCTGTGGAAACTTCAGTAACTGAGGGAATAAAGCTCAGACAAATCCTTATCAACTCGGAACTCACTCCTTCCGGAGCTGTAAGGCGTGGCTAACGACGCGAAAATCTGCTGCCAGACAGCAGAGGAAACCTCGTCCTTATTCCCTGGTGGCGCCCCAGACGGCGCTCTTGAAAGCGGCGGGAAATCGTCCGCTCACTGTCCCCGCAGCGGCGCGGAGAGCTGCGGAGGTGGCTGGGAGGCAGTTTAGACGGCACGTGGGCGGCAATATCGCGGGGGCGGTCGTTAAGCCCCTCTGGCAGTTAAGGTGGCGGCTGCAACGGCGGCAGCGGTGGCTGCGGCTCAGGAGGCGGCAGTGTGAGGGGGCGTTGTTGGGGACGGCCGTCCGCTACGCTGCGCCGTCGCTCTGCTTCTACGCGTATAAACACTGCCGCTAGTTCCAGACTGTACGAGCTCCGGGAGACCGTCGGCGTAATGGATCATGCCGGCCTTGACTCTCAAAACTAGCGGACGCAGCAGTCGCCTTAATCACGACATTGTCATACAGCTGTGCACGCGTTGCCCTAAGACTCGTGAAGGGAAACAGCGTGACAGTTCCTAAATTACTAGCAGACCACTGAAGGGTGCTGGTAAGAAGCTCTGTCAGTCCCTACCCATTGTTTGTCACCAAGCGAGGTGGCGCGGTATTAAGACAGCGAGTACAAAGGGCAAGGAAGATCCACCAGATAAGGAGGCAGTGGTCACCTCCGTATTTATTAGTTACTAATCGAGGACTTTATCGAATGTGGGACCGTGATGTTATCCGTGCACCTGGGTACGATTACCCACTAATACGGTCGCATCGGGGAGACATATAATGTACGAAAAGCGAACGAAGGATCGCGGTTTCATGAGCAGAGGGGGAAAAAGTGCCAAGGGAAAAAAAACTCTGCGATAATCTCGTCGCGTGATAAGTGCAGTAACGGATTTCTCGCTATTTGCGACAGAGAGTCCAAAGGTGAGGTGGTTGTTACTTTCGGGTATCGTGTGAAATTCGGTATCGTTATCATAGCTTAGTTCGTCGTAAAGAGTGTGAGTCCTATCGTGGAGGGGTAGTGCTGGGCCAGCAACAGTATCTGTACCTGTAACAACAACGTTATTGATTGGTCGATTGGTCATAAATCGATTGCACCTGTAATGGTTTGTATGAGTTTAGTTTCCAGCACTGCTTCCCTGCGTTGCCGATTAGTCACCGAGTTTACAACCGGCGATGCCAGTTAGCTTTGTTGTGCTGCAGGGGTTCACCAGTATTTGCCATGCCCGTGTGTTGGTGCTACTCGTACGTGGTTAATTTTCCCCAACTGGAAGTCTTCTTGGATGGTTGTGTTTCCACCTATGGTGGTGATAAAAAGAAGTCTATAGACCTGACCTAGTAAAACAGATCGTCGTGTATCCGGAAGGCAAGCGAAAGGTCGACTTCGTTTTACTGAGAGAATGCTGGGAATGTGTATCTCGTCTGTAAAGGAGACATTTGTGCGACCCCATCTTGAGTACCACTCGAGTATTTGGGGTCCCCACTAGGTCGGTTAAAAGGAAGCTATCGAAGCAGCTGAAACGCTTGTTACTGGTAGGTTGATGAACACGTAAGTGTTGAAGAAATGCTCCTCGAATTCAAATGGGAATCCGAGGAGGGGATGAAACGTCCTTCTCGGGAAACACAATTGAGAGAGTTGGGAAAATTGTAATTTGCGATGGGCCGTAGAACGAAGTTACTGGCACGAACATCAACCTCGCAAAATCACCACGAAGACAAGGTAAGAGAAATCACGGCTCCTACGGAAGCATATACGCAGTCGTTTTTCCCTCGTTTCGTTTGCGAGTGAAGCAAGGTAAGGAATGATTTGCAATGGTACGAGGTATCCTCTACCACGCACCACATGATGGCTTGCGGTGTATGTTTGTAAATGTAGATGGTACACAACCTCACTATAGGAGCTTCTAAGGAAACAGTGATTACTACACAACGGGTTGATGGAAAAGCATAGGGGTAAAGACAAATTGGTGCAAAATGAAACGCGTATGGCTGCCAAAATGACAATACGTATGTCTCCAACGACTACTGTAGCGCAATCCTATAAAGACTTTTCTCACAAAACAGATAAACATTCTTGTCATATACAGAGTTCTGAATGGTTCAAAAGTTAGTTCCAGACGCTTACGAATGACGCAGAAACTGGACTTCATGGTAGGAAAGCAAAAGCAGAAATCCTGAAACTCTCAATCAAATATTTCTACACAAAGGAAGATACAGAAGAACTGCCCCAATTTAACTCTAGCGTTACTGAAAAAACTGGTGATACAGAAATTTTTGTCAGTGACGCTTATAAAAATCTCAAATCGTCAAAATTAAACAAAGGTACGGACCAATGGAATTTATTCAGAATATTCGCGTGTTTATCGCGTCTTTTAACCATAATATTCAACAGATCCCTTGAACGTTAATCTCATATCCAATAACAATCTGCATTTAGATAGATACTCAGCATGCCACTGTACAGTAAATGGTGAATGGTACATCGTACCAATATTATCAGTTTTCTTTCCTATTCGATTCGAGTACTGAACGAGGAAAACATTACAAACTGCATCAGTACACGCCCTAACCTCACGTATTTTTTTCTCTTCGTCCCTACGCGACATTTACACCACAGAAAAAAAAATCAGTACACACTTTTAGATGTTTTCAATTCATACAAGATTTAGTGTTGCAACAGTTCATATGAGTACATGAAATGATTACATTTACAGATCAATAACACAAGCTGTTGTGAGCCACCACATATCGGACCATGCTGAAACTTACATATTACTACGTGGTGTAGCCTTCACGGGCAGCAATATAAAAGCTCACTGCCATCCAGAGTCGATCGTACAGATGGTGAATACTGTCCTGGTATACGTTATGTCACGCCTGCTCGACCTGCAGTTCTATAAGAGTTGTTGGTTGGTGAGTCGCACGAATCACTTTTCGTCCTATCATACCCCACACGTGCTCGACTGGTGACAAGTCAGGTGACCGTGCTGCCGAGGGCAGCTGTTGCACGACTTGCAGAGCGCGTTGAATTTCAAGGCACTGTGTGGGCGAGCGTTATCCTGTTGGAACAGCACGTCACCTTGTTGCAAGAACGGCAGAATAACTGATCAAACAACATTTTGTGCCGGCCGTTGTGGCCGAGCAGTTCAAGGCGCTTCAGTCTGGAACCGCGTGAACGCTACTGTCGCAGGTTCGAATCCTGCCTCGGGCATGGATGTGTGTGATGTCCTTAGGTTAGTTAGGTTTAAGTATTTCTACGTTCTAGAAGACTGATGACCTCAGATGTTAAGTCCCATAGTGCTCAGAGCCATTTGAATCATTTGAAACAACACTCTGTACTTTCCGAGCACTGGTTAGCGTCCCCTATAGAAACATCTAAGATGAACGAGAATTGTAGCTCATCGCATCCTAGACCATACGGCCATGGTTGGGACCAGTGTTTCTTGGACGAACACACCCTACGAGACAGCAATCACCAGGTGTACGTCGCGCGTGCCAACGACTTCCACTCGCGTGCAGGAAGAATCTGCTTTCATCGCTAAATCGCACGGAGCGCTATTTCATATTCCAAGTAATCCTCTGACGGCACCAGGCGCGACGTGAAAATCGACGCTGTGGCGTGATTAGAAGACGGGCTGGAGGTGTGCATGACAGTGGTTCCACTAGTAATAACCGGTTTGCAACAGTTCGTGTTGAAACATCTGGGCTCACAAGCCCTCTTATCTGTGCTATGGTAGCTCTGCGACCTACCACTATTGCCATTACAATACGCCGATTCTGGCGGGCGTCTTTGGTGCGTGGACGTCTGAAACCTCGTCTACAGGTATGAGAATGTTCACTTGACCACTGATGCCAGCATCGTTGCACAACTGACGCAGCTCGTTCATATTCTGTGGCAATTTTCCGAAAGGACCATCCCGCTACTCGGAAGGCCGCAATTTGACACCTTTCAAACATTCTCAGCTGGCTGCAGAAAGCGTCTTCGTAACGTGGTTGCCTGCTTGCCTTACACGTTTGCACCACACTGAGCCTTCTGGCTTTGAGCGCTCTCTGTTAAACGGTAGACACAGATGGCGCTTTAGTAGCTTTGCCTCCGCTCTGCCTGTTGGCAGACGACAATGAAACCAATTTTTTATTTATTTATTCATTTTTTTTAATTACCGGCAGTGCACTTGGTGATAGCATAATGGTCGCACAGCTGTCGTCGAATACAGATTCTCTCAGTTTACCCAACAGGGTTCCTCGAGATCGAAGCTGTCTTTCTTCCACAGATCCCCTTTATCTCTTCCGAGCATCAGTGTTACCGCAAGGCTATATCGATCTATTATGATCCTAGAAATGCATCTCTCAATACGTTCGACGTCTCTTGTATTGGCTATGTGTTAAAGGCTCCAAACACTGGAAAAATAAAAAATAAAAATAAAAAAAATAAAAATAAAAAACTTGGCACATTAGAGTTTCGATTGTGATTTCCTTTGCAGTTGCTCCGCGCTTTCCCATAACGTGCCCAACGTATCCAAATCTTCCTCTCGGCGTCCCTAAAAGTGATTGTGTGTGATCGTCCCATCTCATACCGCTTCTTCGTACTAAGCCTAAACATTTATACAACGTTACGTTCTCAAGATGTTTATCACTCATCCCGTCGTCAGCTGCTATACGGCTCTTTTTCTGTGCTGTAGGCATTATCTTATATTTCCTCACATACGAGAGCTGCCATTCATTAGACCAAATATAAATTTTGTCCAATTCATTCCACAGTTCCTTAATAACGTCAAACGGCGGTACTTTCCTGTACACAATACACCGTAAGTGAACAACATTATGTTACACGTTCCTAGCTGTGTGTGTGTGTGGTGTGTGTGTGTGTGTGTGTGTGTGTGTGTGTGTGTGTGTGTGTGTGTCTGAATTCTTTCGATGTCAGTTGAGAAGTAGTCTGATAAATCGTTTAATGGTCAGTCCACGGATTTTTATCTCCAATTGATCACTTCTTCCACATCTGGCATTGTTTGTTGATGCGAAAAACGCACAGTTGGACCATGTTTCAAAGTCGAAGTTACACTGTAGATACTTCTACACTTGACTGGGTAATTACGAGGCGTGTTCAGTGTAAAATCTAACTGGAATTCCGTCGGAGACTGGTGCCCTAATCGCTTTAAGCAATTTTAATTGTTTTTCAGTACGAGGGGTGCTAATATCGATATCAGTCATTTGTGAGTCAATGCGGCAGTCAGACATTTTTGCGGCTGTATTCTCTATCACGAAAACATTTCTAAATGCGGAATGTATAATTCCTGTTTTCTGTATGCTGCCTTTAAGCCCCCCAGGTTAGCCGAGAGCGCTAATGCGCTGGCTGCCTGTTGAACTCGGATAGGTGCGCCGGCCCCGGATCGAATCCGCACGGGGGATTAACGACGAGGGGCTGTGCGCCGGCCAGCCTGGATGTGGTTTTTAGGCAGTTTTCCAGATCCCGCTAGGTGAATACATGGCTGGACCCCATGTCCCGCCTCAGTTACACGACACTCAGACATTTGAACACGTTCGCACTCTTCCATGGCTTACACTGGACGCAGACAGCTGGGGTAAACTACATCCTTCCCAGCGGGTACAGGGTGGCGACAGGAAGGGCATCCGGTTACCCACTGACACTAACATTGCCAAATCCGTAGTAACAGGACTGACCCCGAGTTGAAGTGGGACAAAGGCCCAGAAAATGATGTGTATTCTGGCTTTAGTTTCGACACCAGACGGATCTATGACGGTTAATGGAAGGTTTAGATCTATTCACTGACTTTATGTGTGACCAGAACTTTCTAGGATTTTCTGATAAACGTTTTGCCAAGGTTTGACAGTACAAATTATTGTTGGCTTCATGTGTGTCCCTTCTTATAGAAGCACATGTTGCTGTTGATTCTTCCATATCAGTGTCACCGCAATCTCTCTTGTAGCGACAGTGCACATACACCCAGCAGCAAAAATCAGACCATGTCGTAAAGAATAAAACACAGATCCTATACCAGTAGTTATAATCTAATACTGCTATCACCGTTTGGCGTTAGGAGCCATCAAATGAAAATGTAATGGATAATAATTTAGTTTAATGTAAACTACAAACAATGTGAAATACTCTAATAACGAAACGATGTAAGCCTAAATCCACGTAGTGCTTCGTCCTGATAAATAAATCTGTGGCGTTGATTATTACACAATAAATCTCTAAATAAATAAAAGGTGGAACTACTGACATAGATAAAAATTACATGTAATTTGCCATGCAACAGAAAAATAAATCGACAAGAAAAGATAACGTATTTCACGAATTAGTTATTTAAATAAAGTACATCTACGTGATTACTCTGCTATTCACAATAAAATGCCTGGCAGAGGGTTCAATGAACCACCTTCAAGCTGTCTCTCTACCGTTCCACTCTCGACTGGCGTGGGGAAAAACGAGCACTTAAATTTATCTGTGCTAGCCCTGATTTCTCTTATTTTATCGTGATGATCATTTCTTCATATGTAGATAGGTGCCAACAGAATGTTTGCGCAATCGGAGGAGAAGACTGGTGATTGAAATTTCATGAGAAGATCCCGTCGCAACGAAAAACGCCTTTGTTTTAATGATTGGTACTACAATTCACTTATTATGTCTGTGGCACTACCTCCCCTATTTCCTGATAATACAAGAAGATATTGTGAATAGATTTCTTAATAACGAAGAACATATAAAATTCCAAAACCATCTACTAAAGAGGGGTCGCAAAAGCTTTTCAGTTTAAATGAGGAAGTAAGTTTACCCTATATACCTCCTTTGGTAAAGCTTAAAAAGATATGGAGTAAAATTAGGTCTTTCAAGAAACATCCGTGAAATGAGCAAATATGACGGCTCACAGACAGATACAAAAAGAAGGCCCTCCATAATGCTTGCGAAGTATATGAACAGTGCAACGGGCAAAATACGCAGACAACATTCTCAAATGGCTTGTAAACTACCACGAAGCACGGTAGGAGCACACAGTTCGTAGCTAAGTTCATAAACTAGGACACAATGTCGTCTCTACAGGTTATCATTGGTATCACCAAGAAATAATTTCACGGAAAGTCTTCGGAGAAGTTATAGTATAATGCCAGTCACGTAATTTGTGGAAATACTGAGATCCGGTAAAGTAGAAGTAATGGCACAATATCTCAGAGCATCAACAGTAAGAGGACAGTTACTTTCCAATCAGCATACAAGGACAAATTCCCATCTCTAATTAGGTTAACAGAAAAAGATGTACAAGTAACTTATACTTACCGGTGATAACACTAAGTAAAGTAGATTAAGAACCTCGGCCGCAGTTCAAAATGCACGACTCACGGCCTTACCCGAACTTCCACATGTCGTCCACGCCTATGGTCGTGAATCGTGCATGGATAGTCAAATGGTAAGACGACTGCTCGCGATACGAAAGACATCCGGGTTCGAGTCCCGGTCTGGCACAAATTTTCATTGTCATTCCATTCTACAGCTGATGGTTGTCCTCATTCGCAATTGCGAATACATTTAATCTGTTTCATTACAGCAGTAGTCGCCGCAATGGCTCTGAGCACTATGGTACTTAACATCTATGGTCATCAGTCCCCTGGAACTTAGAACTACTTAAACCTAACTAACCTAAGGACATCACACAACACCCAGCCATCACGAGGCAGAGGAAATCCCTGACGCAGCCGGGAATCGAACCCGGGAACCCGGGCGTGGGTAGCGAGAACGCTACCGCACGGCCACGAGATGCGGGCTAGTCGCCGCAATGCCCGCTCCTTTGGACACGTATGCATTTCCAAAGGAACTCCAGAATAGCACAGCCGCAGAAATCGAATGTTACTCAATAGTCTGTCTAAGCTCGAATCTCTTAGTCACGCAGAGTAGCAAGCCATTTCATCCGACGGTGCTTCATTCATATCCCAAGCGTTACCTTTCACTGTGCTAGGACAACTACTTGGATTAAAAAAGCCAAATCAGCGTAATTTAAGGAACTTCGTTACTTTCCAGATGCGCCAAGAACCATCTGCAACTTCCAAGCGGACTGCACTTTAAATACAACAAATGAGGCCAGTACTATAGACACAATGATATTTGCTGGCCAAAGGATATTGTAAACTAAGAAATGTAATTAATTATTAAAATCGTCCCCAACTGTACGCACTAAGTTATGTTGCAGTTAAGCATTAATCTGTTCTCTGGAACCCATATGCTTATGATACGAACTGCCTTATTACCTAGATCATTTACATTATATTGCACGTTTTTCGTAACAACGCTAGTGTATAAAGGGCGATCAAAAAGTTTCTGTTTGAGGGCGGATATGCAACGCATCGTGACGCAGATGCTGGTATGAAAGCACTGTCGTGTACACTGAGGTGACGCAAGACATGGGATAGCGATATGCACATGAACATATTTCGGTAGTAGCGCCTAAACAAGGAACGGGGGGGCAGTGCATTGGCCGAACCTTCATTTTACTGAGGTGATTCATGTGAAAATGTTTCCGACGTGATTACGGCCGCACGACGGGGATTAACAGACTTTGAACGCTGAATGGTGGTTGGAACTTGAAGCTTGGACATTCCACTTAGGGAATCGTTAGGGAATTCAATATTCCATGGTCCACAGTGTCAGGAGTCAACTGAGAATACCAAATTTCAGGTATCAATCAACTCACACCACGGACAGCACAACGGCCGACGGCCTCCATTTAACGACAGGGAGCAGAGTTGTCAATACTAACAGACAAGCAACACTGTATGAAATAACTGCAGACACAATACTGGATTTAAGACGAACGAATGTGAAGAAATATTGCGACGGAATTTGGCGTTAATGGGCTGTATCAGCAGACGACCGACGCGAGTGCCTCTGCAAACAGTGCCTGAAACGCCTCTCTTGGGCTTGTTTTAATAACGGCTGGACCATAGACGACTGGGAAACCGTGGCCTGGTCAGATGAGTCCGATTTCAGTTGGTAAGGTTCTAGTGTGGCCAAGACCTTACGAAGTCATTGACCCAGTTGTCAATAAGATACTGTTCAAGTTGGTGGTGGCCCCATAATGATGTGGACTCAGTCCTCGGGTCAGATGGAACAGTTCATTGACTGGAAATACACTCCTGGAAATTGAAATAAGAACACCGTGAATTCATTGTCCCAGGAAAGGGAAACTTTATTGACACATTCCTGGGGTCAGATACATCACATGATCACACTGACAGAACCACAGGCACATAGACACAGGCAACAGAGCATGCACAATGTCGGCACTAGTACAGTGTATATCCACCTTTCGCAGCAATGCAGGCTGCTATTTTCCCATGGAGTGGAACGGCTTGCCATGCCATTTCCACCTGGCGCCTCAGTTGGACGAGCGTTCGTGCTGGACGCGCAGACCGCGTGAGACGACGCTTCATCCAGTCCCAAACATGCTCAATGGGGGACAGATCCGGAGATCTTGCTGGCCAGGGTAGTTGACTTACACCTTCTAGAGCACGTTGGGTGGCACGGGATACATGCGGACGTGCATTGTCCTGTTGGAGCAGCAAGTTCCCTTGCCGGTCTAGGAATGGTAGAACGATGGGTTCGATGACGGTTTGGATGTACCGTGCACTATTCAGTGTCCCCTCGACGATCACCAGAGGTGTACGGCCAGTGTAGGAGATCGCTCCCCACACCATGATGCCGGGTGTTGGCCCTGTGTGCCTCGGTCGTATGCAGTCCTGATCGTGGCGCTCACCTACACGGCGCCAAACACGCATACGACCATCATTGGCACCAAGGCAGAAGCGACTCTCATCGCTGAAGACGACACGTCTCCATTCGTCCCTCCACTGGAGGCGGCCTGCACGATGTTGGGGCGTGAGCGTAAGACGGCCTAACGGTGTGCGTGACCGTAGCCCAGCTTCATGGAGACGGTTGCGAATGGTCCTCGCCGATACCCCAGGAGCAACAGTGTCCCTAATTTGCTGGGAAGTGGCGGTGCGGTCCCCTACGGCACTGCGTAGGATCCTACGGTCTTGGCGAGCATCCGTGCGTCGCTGCGGTCCGGTCCCAGGTCGACGGGCACGTGCACCTTCCGCCGACCACTGGCGACAACATCGATGTACTGTGGAGACCTCACGCCTCACGTGTTGAGCAATTCGGCGATACGTCCACCCGGCCTCCCGCATGCCCACTATACGCCCTCGCTCAAAGTCCGTCAACTGCACATACGGTTCACGTCCACGCTGTCGCGGCATGCTACCAGTGTTAAAGACTGCGATGGAGCTCCGTATGCCACGGCAAACTGGCTGACACTGACGGCGGCGGTGCACAAATGCTGCGCAGCTAGCGCCATTCGACGGCCAACACCGCGGTTCCTGGTGTGTCCGCTGTGCCGTGCGTGTGATCATTGCTTGTACAGCCCTCTCGCAGTGTCCGGAGCAAGTATGGTGGGTCTGACACACCGGTGTCAATGTGTTCTTTTTTCCATTTCCAGGAGTGTAGTTATGTTAGGCTACTTGGAGACTATTTGTTGCCATTCGTGGACTTCATGGTCCCAAAAAACTATGACACTTCTATGAATAGAGAAGCGCTATGTCACTGGGTCACAATTGTTCGCGATTTGTTTGAAGAACATTCTGGACAGTTCGAGCAAATAATTTGGTCACACGTATGACCCGTTATGAATCCCATAGAAGATTTATTGGACATAATCGAGAGGCTAGTTTGTGCACAAATGCACAATACTGCACCAGCAGCACTCTCCAATTATGGACGGCTGTAGAGACCGCATGGCTGTTTCTGCTAGGGACTACCAGTTCAGCCGATGCCACGTCGAGCTGCTGGACTAAGCCGGGCAAAAGGAGGTCCGACACGATATTAGGAGGTATCCCATGGCCTTGTCATCTCAGTGTAAGCGAGGGATTAGTGTGGCATTCACGTCCTTCCGACGTGCTTGCGATAAATGTGGAAACGTGAACCATTACGACGTTATTAACAAAAGCGCGTAAACAGGAGCAATTTGTTGTTATTCTTTTCTTGTTTGCCGAAGGATAAACACTGCTAGACATTCATCAGAGAAGGAAGAATGCGTACGAGGCAGCAGGTCTGCCGAAAACCACTGTTGTAAAATGGAGTGTGGCATGGCGTGGTGCCCTTCATAACGCACGACCCCATAACGCAGAAGACACTCGAGCACCCACCTTATGATTTTGATCTTTCACCATGCGATTCTCACGCCTTAATCCCATAAAAAGTACTTGAACGGTCCATGATTCCTGTTGGACGAACATTTTCAGCAGGCAGATCAAAATGTCTGAGCACTATGGGACTCAACTTCTGAGGTCATTAGTCCCCTAGAACTTAGAACTAGTTAAACCTAACTAACCTAAGGACATCACACACATCCACGTCCGAGGCAGGATTAGAACCTGCGACTGTAGCGGACTCGCGGTTCCAAGCAGGCAGGTACGGACTTCTTCACGCAGCAGGACATGCTATTTTACCAGACGGCTAACTTCAACCTGGTGCGTCGGTGGGATGATTGCCTCAATAGTCACGGGGATTTTGCTTGATTGGAAAACCCATTCCGGACTTTACGGCCGTGGAACGGAAACTTTTTGACAGCCCCTTATGCGAAAAGAAAAACAAATTGAATCGTCTACTCTGGGTGGTGCCAGATCACTGATCTACAGGGCGTCTCACGAGGAATGTTTAATTTTCAGGGTTATGATCGGAACGCTCATTCTAAACAAAAGGTCAACTAAATATAGGCTCTAAAATGTACATCTTAAGTGTTATGAACACTTCTTCATCTTCGATACCATGAAACACTTCTCTTTTACAGTAACCCCTTTGCTTCCCAAAACAAGAAAAAAAAGTCTAGCTAACATAAGCTATAAGATACTTACCTTTAGAACTATGAGCCCTTGTTCAATAGATGAAATGTGTTTCACAGTGACGAATATGAAGAAGTGCTAAATTCAGAGCTCATATTTGCCAGACTTTTTTGCTGCAAATGATTCTTCCTGCCACATGACTAGATACTAACCATTCCTCCTGGGATACCCTGTGTACAAAGAAAAGCAATGAAAGCAAAGGATCCAGAACAGGGCCCTGACGTACAATCCACATTACATGACACCATTCGGATTAAAATCTTTCCCCTGTTTGTTGACACTGGAGGACCATATTCTGCTTCCTGCTTTCGTGATAAGAAATGCACCACGGCTAAAATTCCTCCCTAATCCTATAATGTTTCAACTTACGCAAAGGTTCACACAATTAAATGCTTACAAAATTGAATTACTTACTACTTCGACCTATCACTTAGCCCTGCTACTGCCTCACAATAAATTGCAGTTTCTGTGGCTACTCCTTTCGTGAAGCCAGAATCTTGTTGTTGCTGTTGTTGTTGTTGTTGTCTTCACTCCTGAGACTTGTTTGATGCAGCTCACCATGCTACTCTATCCTGTGCAAGCTTATTCATCTCCCAGTACCTACTGCAACCTACATCCTTCTGAATCTGCTTAGTGTACTCATCTCTCGGTCTCCCTCTACGATTTTTACCCTCCACGCTGCCCTCCAACGCTAAATTTGTGATCCCTTGATGCCTCAAAACATGTCCTACCAACCTATCCCTTCCACTAGTCAAGTTGTGCAACAAACTCCTCTTCTTCCCAATTCTGTTCAATACCTCCTCATTAGTTATGTGATCTACCCATCTAATCTTCAGCATTCTTCTGTAGCAACACATTTCGAAAATTAATATTCTCTTCTTGTCCAAACTAGCTATCGTCCATGTTTCACTACCAAACATGGCTACACTCCATACAAATATTTTCAGAAACGACTTTCTGACACTTCAATCTATACTCGATGTTAACAAATTTCTCTTCTTCAGAAACGCTTTCCTTGCCTTTGCCAGTCTACATTTTATACCCTCTCTACTTCGACCACCATCAGTTATTTTGCTCCCCAAATAGCAAAACTATTTTACTACTTTAAGTGCCTCATTTCCTAATCTAATTCCCTCAGCATCACCCGACTTCATTCGACTACATTCCATTATCCTCTTTTTGCTTTTGTTGATGTTCATCTTATATCCTTCTCTCAAGACCCTGTCCGCTCCATTCAACTGCTCTTCCAAGTCCTTTGCTGTCTCTGACAGAATTACAATGTCATCGGCGAACCTCAAAGTTTTTATTTCTTCTCCATGGATTGTAATGCCTACTCCGAATTTTACTTTTGTTTCCCCTACTGCTTGTTCAATACACAGATTGAATAACATCTGGGAGAAGCTACAACCCTGTCTCACTCCCTTCCCAACCACTGCTTCCGTTCCATGTCCCTCGACTCTTATAACTGCCATCTGGTTTCTGTACAAATTGTAAATAGCCTTTCGCTCCCTGTATTTTACCCCTGCCACCTTCAGAATTTAAAAAAATGGTTCAAATGGCTCTGAGCACTATGGGACTTAACATCTGTGGTCATCAGTCCCCTAGAACTTAGAACTACTTAAACCTAACTAACCTAAGGACATCACACACGCCCGAGGCAGGATTCGAACCTGCGACTGTAGCAGTCGCGCGATTCCGGACTGAGCGCCTAGAACCGCTAGACCACCGCGGCCGGCCTTTCAGAATTTGAAAGAGAGTATTCCAGTCAACATTGTCAAAAGCTTTCTCCATGTCTACAAATCCTAGAAGCGTAGGTTTGCCTTTCCTTAATATTTCTTCTAAGATAAGTCGTAAGGTCAGTATTGCCTCACGTGTTCCAACATTTCTACGGAATCCAAACTGATCTTCCCCGAGGCCGGCTTCTACCAATTTTTGCCATTCGTCTGTATAGAATTCTTGTTAGTGTTTTGCACCCGTGACTTATTAAACTGATAGTTCTGTAATTTTCACATCTGTCAACACCTGCTTTCTTTGGGATTGGAATTATTATACTATTCTTGAAGCTCTTAGACAACAAATAACGTGTACTGACATGAGCCACTTAGGCTATGAGTCCGGCAGTGCATACCAACCACGTGGGAAGCAAGGCTTACCTCTTGTCAGCTTGCTCACGGATCCAGACACTGACAGACGGCAGCACGGAGTAGCGCCTGGTGAGCTGCACTCGGTAGCTGAAGCCGCAGAGCTCGCAGCGCGTCTTCTGCGCCGCGTCGAGCCACCTCTCGAGGCAGCGCAGGTGCGTGCAGCCCATGGAGCCCTTGCAGTGGCACAGAGACAGCAGTTTGCCCGCCTTCTCGCCCTCGTAGCAGATGCGGCACAGCGGCAGCTCCAGGCCGTCGTCTTCGTCGTCGCCGTCCGGTCCGCCCTGTCCTGGTGCAGACAAACGACCCCTCGTCTTTTCGCCGCCAGTTGAGTCTCTCGCTACTGGACAGCAACAGATGGCGTGCATTACGTGTGCGTACCTACAACAAATGCTCTTATCTCGCTCGCCAAGAGCTGCCATTGTTATTACTGCTTGTAACAGACAATATCGTCTGTTCTTAACCACTGCTGAGAACTAATACACGTATCTCGAAGAAAATTACTTTGCTATTGACAGACGTTAGTGTGTTCACGGAGTAGCTGATTAGACGTGCCATTCTGTCGATATAAACCACACTGTGTTTGGTACTTCCTTTCCCTTCCACCTCTTATAAATACCGTCCCCTGGCTAGACTCTGCATGTAGCGGGTGGTTATAATTAAAATGCAGCTATTTAGAGAGGCAACGGCCTTGCTGCAGTGGATACACCGGTTCCCGTGAGATCACCGAAGTTAAGGGCTGTCGGGCGTGGTCGGCACTTGGATGGGTGACCATCCAGGCCGCCATGCGCTGTTGCCATTTTTCGGGGTGCACTCAGCCTCGTGATGCCAATTGTGGAGCTACTCGACCGAATAGTAGTGGCTTCGGTCCAGAATACCATCATAACGACTGGGAGAGCGGTGTGCTGAACCCACGCCCCTCCTATCCGCATCATCCACTGAGGATGACACGGCGGCCGGACGGCCCCGGTAGACCACTCGTGGCCTGAAGACGGAGTGCTATTTACTGAGGCCCAGTGTGGGCTATAATTATCGTATGGCAGCGAAACTTAGTAGATATGCTAATGCATTAATAAAGAACCAGTCTGCTTTGGAAAACCATAGTTCTAGTTTTGGCCACCAGGTGGACATCTGGCATTGTACAGCGTGTATTGGGTGTCCCTAGTGCTCATATTGAACAAATTGTGTACGTGGTGGTCAATAATAAAATCAACATTATGCCTTTGTCACTTGTTTGGCCTGTTCTGCTCAAGTCCTGTTCCCAATCCATTACATATAGAAACATTTCTGTATGTGTATGTTGCATTCACAGTGCCATATATGCATCTCATAGCAAAAATTAAAACTAATTATTTTCCACCATAAATTGCTTTCGCTTTAACACCTTAAAATATCCAACAAGTTTCACTACCATACAATAGTTACTGCTCACACTGGGTCTCTGCCATTAATTACATTGTAATTATAACCACCCATATATATATTAGTCATAACACATACGAAAATTAGCCTCCTAATCAATCGTTCATTCAGGCACTGTCGTTTGTTGGTAGTCTCGTTGTGATTCCAATTTTGGCTCCCAGGTGCAAACCTGACGCTGTAATAGTAAGAAAACGTGCTGAAATGTTTCCATATGTAACAGATTAGAACAGAATATTGGCAGTTAAGGTCAAAGAAGGGAAAGAGGCGTAATGTTGATGTTATTCCTAACAGCCTCTTACACAATTTTTTTCAATACCAGCGTCGGAGACGTTGAAGAGATCCTGTACAGTGCCAGATTTGCACCTGGTGGTCAAAATGGGAACGCATTAGAATATACTGTATTTGTATTTATGCTTCCACATGATAATTTAAGCCTACACTGGTACTCTGTGGGTAGTTGCACTTCAGCTATAACCATAATACTGCAATACACATGCACATCCAAAGGAATAGGCACTGCGGCGGTTACAGCTGTTATGACACACATTAAATGTATTGGCAGTTACAAATACGAACAACCCTCAACTGTATGTGGGACCGACGACAGTGAAAATTTCCCGCTATAAGAGGGCGCTCGCCTTAACGGTTTGGCCATCCATGCACGACACACAAGTCTGTTCCCTGGTCTACCGTTAACATACAATGACAAGCAAAAAAGTGAAACACTTAGAAGTGAAGAAGGAAACGAAATAAACCTTCACTGATTTTGAGGGCGTTTGTGATTTTATTTCAGTGGTAAAAAAAATCGAAACAGCCTTACAAGAAACTTGGCAGCTACCTCTCCCCTAGATGAAAACCCCGATTCGATTGGGAAGAGTGTCATAAAGTCGTTGTATCCTGTGATGAGACAAGTTGGTCTACAGCTGTTGTAACTGGGTGCTGATATCCTGGATACTGTCACTGAGATGGAGCTGACGCACTAGCTAGTCCCACACAGGTTCTACAGGGGACAGATCTCTTGATGTTGCTGGACTCGGGAGTACCACAACATCACGCAGAGACATGTGCTAAGTGTGGACTGACCTACTGAAAAATGGCAACATGATACTGTAGCCTGATATGTATCGCATAAGGGCGCAGGCTGTCTGTGACGTACCAATTTCCCATCAGACTTCCCTCAATCACTACCAGCTGTGCCCCAACACTTATGTCTACTATCTATTTATGCTGTCGGCTTGTAATTACCACTATGTGCTTTAAAAACAATTAACAGAATTTGTACAGGTTGTGACATACCCGCAGAAAGCCTCCACCGACGGGGAAAGGCTTCATCTCCTCAATGTGACCGTGGCAATGAACGTAATACCACCAAACAGAACGTAACAAGCTGCATAATACTAGCCTAACCTAAAAATCTAGAAGATTTCTTTGAAGTGGCAGAGACAACTCTTGAATAGATTGGAAAGTTACACATTAATTTGTAGCTTTAGTCTAAAGAAAGCGTCTTTGACTAGTAATCAAAACGTACTCTGTCCCTGGCTCGAATCCCACCACTGCTTACATTTTAAACTAAAGTCATCAGCATTCGTGGCTGAAGACTTCCGGCATGAGGTGTTACCCTCATTCTGCCAAAGGCATTGAAAAAGGGGATGGAGAAGCGGACAGAGGTTCAGAGCACTCTTTTGTCCTAGGCTGGGAAACTGCCCGAGAGGCGGAAGAATCAGCAATGATCAAAGACATGAGGATGCAAATGAAAATGGAAACCACTGCATTACAGACACATAATGTGTATCCATAGGACATGCAGCCTGTATTTGAAAAAGTGTCATGATGATCTCTCCATTGGCAAAAGATTCCGCTCTAGTCCTCATTGGGACACTGGGAGTGGAGTGCCTAGGGGGAGGTGACCATGATAAAAGATCGAATAACGAACGAGAGGATAATATTCTACGCGACAGGGCGAGGGATGTCGGAATTTTGAATGTGCTAGGGAAGCTAGAAAATCTGAGAAGGGAAATGATAGTGCTCAGTCTAGATATAATGGGGGTAACTAAATTGAAATATAAAGAAGAAAAGAATTTTTGGTCTGAGTAGTGTAGGGAAATATCAATGTTGTTGTTGTTGTTGTTGTTGTTGTGGTCTTCAGTCCTGAGACTGGTTTGATGCAGCTCTCCATGCTAATCTATCATGTGCAAGCTTCTTCATCTCCCAGTACCTACTGCAGCCTACATCCTTCTGAATCTGCTTGGTGTATTCATCTCTTGGTCTCCCTCTACGATTTTTACCCTCCACGCTGCCCTCCAATACTAAATTGGTGATCCCCTGATGCCTCAGAACATGTCCTACCAACCGATCCCTTCTTCTAGTCAAGTTGTGCCACAAACTCCTCTTCTCCCCGATTCTATTCAATACCTCCTCATTAGCTATGTGATCTACCCATCTAATCTTCAGCATTCTTCTGTAGCACCACATTTCGAAAGCTTCTATTCTCTTCTTGTCTAAACTATTTATCGTCCATGTTTCACTTCCATACATGGCTACACTCCATACAAATACTTTCAGAAATGACTCTCGGAAATATCAAAAACAGCAGAAATTGGTGTAACTGGAATAGGATTCATTATGAATAGGAAAGTAGGATAGAGAAAGTGTTATTGTGAACAGTTTAGTGATAAGTGTTGTTCTCATGAGAGTCAACAACAAACCAATGCCGCCAACGATGCTGCAGGTACAAAAGCTAAGTTGCAAACAGAAAATGAAGAGTTTTGTAAAAAGTATATGAGGGTAATGGAAGAGTAATTCAGTACGTAAAGAGAGCTGAAGATCTAATAGTTATGAGGATTTGCAGTGCGGTTATAGGGAAGGAGTAGAAGAAAGGGTCACGGGAGAATGTGGGCTTGGTAGTAGAAATGAGAAATAAGAAAGACAAACTGGATTATCCAACAAGTTTCATCTAGTAATAGCAATCTTTTCAAGAGTCACACGAGGAGGAGATATGCTTGGAAAAAGCCGGAAGATAAGGGAAGATTCCAGTTAGATTTCGTCATGTCCAGAAAGAGATTTCGAATCAGATATTGGATTGTAAGACACATCCAGGATCAGATATAGACCTAGGTCTCAATTCAATAATGATGAAGAGTGGATGAATCTGAAAAAGTTAGCCAGGAGGAATCAATGGGCAAAGAAGCGAGATACGGAAACAAACTTGAACAAAAAAAGCGCAGCACCACGAAGGAGTGTTTGGAACCTCACGGAAATCGATAGATGTGATGTAAATATACAAACAAATGATTACAGTTCCAGAAAATCGTAAGATTTTCTCAGGAGAAAGAGTTTAACAAACTGAGCAAGTCAATAACGCGTAGGTCCACCTCTAGCCATTATGCAAGCAGTAACTCGGCTTGGCACTGATTGACAGACTTGTTGGATGTCCTCGTGAAGGATATCGTGCCATGTCTGTCGAATTGGAGCATTAAATAATCAAAACCCCGTTATGATTGGGGGTCCCAGCCAATAATGATCCAAACGCTCTCAATTGGGGCGATCTGGTGACCTTGCTGACTAATGTATGGTTTGGTAAGTATGAAGACAAGTGCGGGCGGACATTAGCTTGCTGAAATGTAAGACCTGGATAGTTCTTCGTGAAGGGAAAAGAACGGGCCATAGAATGTCGTCGGCGTACCGCTGTGTTGCAAAGATGCCACGGATGACAACCAAAGGAGTCCTGCTACGAAAATAAATGGTGCCCCAGACCATCAGTCTTGATTGTCGGACACTATGGCGAGCGACTATCAAATTTGTATCCTGCCACTGTCCAACTCGTCTTCAGAAAGTCCTTCGCTGATTAGCGACACTCATAGATGAAGACAACATCACCCCATTCAATGACAGTGCAGGACGAAGGCGTGTCTGGAGACATAGCAGACAGTGTTGGGATGCCAGGGTGGTGGACTTCCTCTATACGGCCTAACAACCAAGAATGAAGGAATGGAGACATAGCAGACAGTGTTGGGATACCAGCGTGGTGGACTTCCTCTATACGGCCTAACAACCAAGAATGAAGGAATGAAATCATTTGGTTGAAACTTGTTGGCAGGTTAAAACTGTACGCCGGACGAGACTCGAATTCGAAGCCATGCCTTTCTCTGGAAAGTGCTCTACTCGAGTTCGCGTCCCGGTCCGACATACAGTTTTAATCTACCAGGAAGTTTCTTATCAGCGCACACAACGTTATAGAGTGAAAATTTCATTCTGGAATCCTTTGGCTGTCATCCGCAGCGTCTTGCAGCACAACGATACGTCGATGATATTCTACGCCCCGTTTTGTTGCCCCTCTTGGTGAGTCATGATGGGCTTACATTTCAGAAAGATAAGCCACATTGCACGCTTGTCTTCGTGCATTTCAAAACGTACTTTGACCACCAAGGTCGCCGGATCTCTCCTCAATTGAGAACGTTTGGAGCATTATGAACTGGGCCTTCAGCCACCTCGGGATTTTGACGATCTAAAGCGCCAATTGGACACAGTTTGGTACGATAACCGTCAGGAGGATATCCAGCAAATCTGTCAAGCAAAGTCAAGCTGATTTACTTCTTACACAAAAGGCAGAGGTAGACCGACGTGTTATTTACATGCTTAATTAGTGAAGCTCTTTCTCTAAAATGTTCATTGAAATTTTCTGTAATTGTAATCATTTGTTTGTCTACACATGTACAACACATCTACCGATTTCCGCCCCTTGTTTTTTTTTAGAATTTGTCTCGAAATTCTCTAAGGATATAGATACTGCGGTAATGAGTAGCTCAGTAGCCAGTTCAGTTGAAGAGGCAGTGGACATAGGTCTGTTCAAAAATTTCAGAACAGTCGTAATTTCGCACCAGTGGTGTGTTGGAGTGAAATTCAGTTGGTGTCCCTGCACAGTCCTGTGTTTAATGCGTAACTGCTCGAAGTTTCATTGGTGTATGTCTTTTAGTTATTGTCCATTGATATATTGTGTAGACCGTTGTGTCACACAGTTGTCTGCAGCTCGTGGTCGTGTGGTAGCGTTCTCGCTTCCCGCGCCTGGGTTTCCGGGTTCGATTCCCGGCGAGGTCAGGGATTTTCTCTGCCTCATGATGACTGGGTGTTGTGTGACGTCCTTAGGTTAGTTAGGTTTACGTAGTTCTACGTTCTAGGGGACTGATGACCTTAGACGTTAAGTCCCATACTACTCAGAGCCATTTGAACCATTTTTTGTCGCACAGTTAGCGAATTTCCAGATGCCAGAGAAGAGGAGCAATGTGTCTGCATTAAATCTTGCATGAAACTCGAGGAAACCTTCACAGAGACCCACCAAATGAGACAAGAGCTGCACGGTGACGAGTGCTTAAGCCGCACTCTATGTTACGAATGGCTCACACGGTTTAAAAATGACCTCACGGAAGTTAAGGATGATCCTCGTTCGGGACGCCCATCGGCGTCTACCGACGACGCTCATGTCGGGAACGTCGACGAAATTGTACGTGGCAGTCGAAGACTGACTGTTCCATAAATTGCAGAAGAATGTAACATGTCAGTTGGATCATGTCAAGAAATCCTTACACAGCATTCTGTAATGGATAGTGTTAACATCAAATTGATCCCACGGCTCGTGAGTCAAGACCAGAATGTCATTCGCCTTTGGATCGCGCAAATGAGGACGTAATGTTCCTTAAGAAAATCATAATCGGTGATGAGACGTGAGTCTATGTTTATGATGTTGAGACCAGGGTTCAGTCTTCACAATGGCTCGGGAAAGTTTCTCCAAGATCAAAAATAACAAGCCAGGTCAAATGTCAAAGCCACGCTAATAGTTTTCTTTGACTTCGAAGGATTAGTTCATCTTGAATTCATGCCACAGGAACAAACTGTTAATCGATGGTATTATCGGGACATGTTTCGACGCCTGCGAGAAAATGTGAGAAGAAAACGGCTTGAAATGTGGTGAGACAATTTATGGCTCTTACATCACAGTAACTCACCCGCACATTCATCCCTGTTGGTGCGCGACTACTGTACAAAAAACGAAATCGCAGTTCTGTCTCGTCTTCCGTACCCTTCAGACCTGGCCCCTGGGGGCTTTTTTTATTTCCATAGTTGAAAACCCCGTTAAAAGGACGAGTATTTACAACGATAGACGAGATAAAAGAAAAAAGAAAATTGGCAGGCGGCGCTCCGCGCGATGCAGCAAGACTGCTTCCGGCATAAGAAACGGCGTTGGGAGTGGTGATCAAATGCAGAGGAGAATATTTCGAAGGAGATCCCGCACAGTAAATAAAAGGTCAACGTAGAAAAATATTGTGCACAAAGTTCTGGAATTTTTTGAACAGACCTGGTATCTAAAAGAACAATCACAGAGAGAAAATAGGTAACTACGAAGAAACCATTGGTAACAAAAGACATACTTCAGTTGGTTGACGAAGGAAAGAAATAAAAAGAAAAGGTTCAGGTCGATTCAGGAACTCCGAAACGCAAATCACATACGAATGAAATTAATAGGAAATTCAGGGAAACTAATGGGAAATGATTGTATGAAACATGTTAAGGAATCGAAAAATAAAAATTGTCGAAATGACTCTGACAACACTTAGAAAAGGCAAAACAAACTACGGGGAAATTAAAAGCAAGGGCTTTAACATTTAGTGAGCAATAGTAATTCCACTGTTAAATGCAGAGGAGAGAGCAGATGGGTGGAAAGAGTACACTGAAGGCCTCTGTGAGGAGGAGGATTTATCTAACGACGTGACAGAAGAAAACACAGGAATCGATAGAGAACAGATAGCGGATCCAATGTTACTCGTATAATCGAAGTTAAAAGAGAAGACAGAAGGGATGGATCACATTCAATGGGAATTTCTAAAATCATTACGGGAAGTGGCAACAAAATGATATTCTCGTTGGTCTGTAGAGACTAGCGATGTGTCATCAGACTTTTGGAAAAACATCTTCTATCTATAAAACTCCTAAAATAGCAAGAGCCGACAAATGCGAGTGTTATCACACCATCAGCTTAAGGTTAATGCATCCAAGATGCTGACAAGAATAATATATTGAAGAAGATAAAAGAAAGTTATGATCTATAAGGTAACGATCAGCTTGGCCTTAAGAAAGGTAAGGGCACAAGAGAGGTTGTTTTGACATTGGGCTTGATAATGGGAGCAAGATTGAAGAAAAATCAGGATATGTTAGTAGGATTTGTCAACTGGGGAAAAGTGTACGACCGTGCTAAATAGCATAAGATGTTCGAAATGATAAGAAAAGTAGGATAAGCTACAGAGAAAGACGTGTAATATACAATATGTACAAGAACAAAGAGGAAACGGTAAGAGGGGGAGACAAAAAACGAAGGGCTCGGATTAAAAAGGGTGTCTGACAGGGATGTCGTCTTTCGCCTCTACTGTTTAATCTGTACATCGCAGAAGCAATGACGGAAGTAAAAGAAACGTTCAAGAGTTGGATTAAAATTCAAAATGAAAGGATGTCAACGATAAGATCCGCTGATGACATGACTATCCTCAGTGTGAGAGAAGAAGTAATTCAGAATATACTGAATGGGATGAAAAGTCTATTGAGTACAGAATATATAGTAATCGAATAAAGACGAAAATCATTGGAATTACCAGAAATGAGAACATCGAGAAACTTACCATCACGAAGTACATGCATTTAATGAATTCTGTTACCTAGGCCACCTGGTTAAGAGAAGTCTAATATCATCGAAAGTAGGCCTTAATTTGAGGAGGAAATTTCTGGGGATTTGCGTTTGAGTACAGCATTGTATGGTAGGGAAACATGCACTTCTTGAAAACCGGAAAAGAAGAGAATCGAAATATTTTAGGTGTGGTGCTACAATAGATGTTGAAAATTAAGATGATTGGTAAGGTAAGGAGCAAGAAGGTTCTCCGCGGAATCGGCGTGGAAGGGAGTTTATGGAAATCACTGACAAGAAGGAGGGGCTGGATGACAGCACACCTGTTAACGCATCATGGTGTAACATTCATAGAGGGAGCTACAGTGGCTCAAAACTGTAGAGGAAGACAGAGATTGGAATACATCCAACAATTAACTGAAGACGGAGCTTTCAACTGCTACTCTGAGATGGAAAGTTTGGTACAGGGAAGGAATTGCAGCAGATCACATCAAACAAGTTAGAAGACTGATGCCACAAATAAATTTTTAGTCGTTTAGTTCAGTTTGCTCTGTAAAATTATGCAGTTGATGTATGTAAGCTGTTGTTCAGTTTGCATTGCCACACGCCAAATAAGTAATGTGATTTGAAGTAACTTAACAAAGATCTGTCCTTTTACGTTGTGCATGTACTACATTGCAACATTAGTAAGTGGTTCACGCTTAGGGACCGTAGTATTGAAATGAGTGGAAAAGGTGGAGCGAAGAGTGTGCAATTTACCTCTGAAGAGTATATGTCTAGAGTGCTCAATGACGCAAAGGGTTTCTGGAAAAGTGAATTAAGTATGACTCGGGTGTGAATTGTTATTAGCCATTGTAGTATGGAAGTTATTGAACTTCTCTGGGATTTACATTTCTGACGCCAAAAACTGTATTCAGAGCACATTACTTCACGAGCTACGACTGCTTCATGCGGCATTGTTCAGAAGATCATTTCCGCATCTATCATCTGGCAAAGTAATGTTTAGTTTTGTATGTACTTGCACAGACCAGTGTTGGCCGAAATTTTCGCATTATAAGTGCTTAATCTTAAGTGTGTGTCTCGAACCATGGTCTATCCTAAGTCTCTCGCCTTAATAGAATCCTACTCCTGTTACAAGAATACTGCGATTTTTAAAACAACAAATAAGTGTCTAGCTAAGCATTTGCGATAACTGGAAGAAGTGTTAAGTTGCGTGGAACTATAGTATCTGATTTCGCAATTAGTCTTCTCTGTGTTCCAAGTGGTACTGAAACTCATAAGTTCAAAGTATAGTAAAAGAAGATTCAATAGAAATTTCTATATGAAGTGATAACTGTCAAAGTATTATTATTCAAACTATTTCAAAGAGTGTAAAATTTCTAGTGAAAATAGTGATTACAGAATAGGTCCAAGGTCATAAAAGATTAAAGTCTACATCATTTCTACTTGTATAACAGGTTCGTAAGAGTTCATTGGTGTATTTATCTTTATAAGTCTTTGCTGTTATAATTTAATATTTGGAATGTTAGTCAGATTGCTTGCAGTAAGACTGAACAATTTTAGGGTTCCCACATGCTGCAGTTTATGAGTAAAATAACAGTTAAGGGATGGGTACAGCTTAATTAGTTATTCTCGGTATATTTGTGCTCTTTAAATCATGAATTGCTGCAACTGATTTAAGCTATAACAGATTCAGGAGCCCCTTACACAATTCATGATCTGTTCAATGCAGAGGCTCATAAACAGTCAGTCGGCCGGACATTAGAGAACAGTATAGGAACAGGTGCAGACCAGCACTCGCAGATTAGTTATTAGTGACGTGTGTCAAACTTGCAGGAACATTGCATACAGCCAAGGACTCTGAATTATATTACATGTCGTCCATCGTTTGCGACAACATTTTGTACATTCAAGTTAAGTATTGTTAAATCTGCTTTACAGAAATAGAACTACTAAAATTATTTGCTTGAATTGTTCTATAGCATTCCGAGAATGCAGCAACCCTTAGGCACACTATACGAGTGGGAAAGACCCAACAAAACATTGTTGAAATTCTCGATTACTGGGACGGGTGAACTACCAACAAACATAATTAAGTTTGTACGGAAACCTCACAGTGCGACTCCTACACGAACTCGTTTTCTTTTCTTTTTCTTTTTTCTGCCCATTTGGCTTAAAATGCTTTGCGCTATATTTTGCACAAATACATACTTGCACTCCGTGATAACAGATCGTTGGTTTGATACCTGTCCAAATAGTTTTTCGTCCTTCCAACACCTCAGGCAGCAAATAAGATGAAGGTCAGTTACCTTTCCCATTAGTACATGATTATAGGCATCTAATGTCCTGGTAAAAGGTTAGCATTACTATTAGTATTCCCCTGTTGTGTTACACATGGTAAGCATGATAGTACTAGTGTCATACATGGTTTCTGCATGACTGGAGCTTCTTAAGCTTCTACTTTAATTACATACGTGTCGTCGCATGACTTGTCACCGTTGGATAAACACTTACAGAAGTAAAACACTGGCAGAAGTAAAGCTGTGAGTACCGGCCGTGAGTCGTGCTTCGGTAGCTAAGATGGTAGAGCACTTGCCCGCGAAAGGCAAAGGTCCCGATTTCGAGTCTCGGTCGGGCACACAGTTTTAATCTGCCAGGAAGTTTCACTTACTAGTACTGATTGTCCACTGTCATGAACGTACAATAATTTTGGAAAGAAGATCATAAGTAAAAATCAAGGGAGTTTTGGTAAGTTAATTTCGGTCCATCTTTTATAAGGTAGTGGATGCTAGAGCATTAGCAGATCGTAACGAGCAGAATGTGGAAGTACGTGGTCTGAAAATGAATGTAATGCAGGCTGCTTGTCGTTACCGAGATGAATACACAGATGACGCCACCATTTGTGAACGAACGTATTCAAATGGTGAGCACACCACAACTAAAACAAGATTCAACACAAGAAGTAAATGGTGATCCTTACGAGGAATGCAATAAGTACACAAATGATTGTATTGAAATGATGACCTCATCACAAATCAAACGAGAACGGAAGAAGAAACTGGTGCAAAATCACATCATGAGGAAGCGTTAGAACACTTCAACGAGAAATCGTTGTATATTAATGAAGTATTAAAATTTTTGAAAATACAAAGTAATCAATTTACTGGAATTATTAGAAGCCTTTAAAACCAGATTAAGGGATAAGCTAGTAATGTTGATAGCCAACTTAAATCCCAAACAAATCTCACTATTAATCGCTTTGATACTCAACTTAAGGCACAAGATGGTGTCATTAAAGCACAGGGTGCTAAAATTAGCCAAATTATTGACACTACAGATAAAAAAGTAGGTGCTTTGAATACTAAGATAGAGGATACGAAGGTAGAAATAGACAACACGACCACCAATATTGCAATGTGCAAGAAAAATTTAATGATATTAATGAAAGATTTGCCGGCCGATGTGGCCGAGCGGTTCTAGGCGCTTCGGTCTGGAAACGCACGACCGCTACGGTCGCAGGTTCGAATCCTGCATCGGACATGGATGTTTGTGATGTCCTCAGGTTAGTTAGGTTTAAGTAGTTCTAAGTTCTAGGGGGCTGATGACCTCAGATGTTAAGTCCCATAGTGCTCAGAGGCATTTGAACCATTTAACGAAAGATTTGATTCTAAAATCTTAAAAATCCAGGAACAGGTAACATCTATAAATTAAAGTAGGTATTCAAAAAGGAACTTCGGAAGTGACCTTAAAAGTTTTCCATCATTCTTGGAAAGAGTAGAAGATGAAGACCACTGAAAAGGAAGACAGGATTACTGTCAGGCAAATAGCAACAGGAACAATACCAACGATAATGCACAGAATAATAATGGAAGATATCGCGTCAATTTGATGCGAAGAGGAAGAGGTAGGGGATAATTTAGTTTCATCACACATGATGTGGACAAAATGACATGTACTATATTAAAATGTCTATTCTTATAAATATTGTCCTTTTGACTGAGTTCTGTGTTTTTATGATTAATTACTGTTATAACTATGCTAATAAGTAACTATAAGTATCAGATTACCAAAAAATTACCTCTGAATGTTAACAAAAGGACGTTCTATAAAATTGAATGGAACAGTGACAAAGGAAACAGATTACTATAAGCATTGCAATGAATAATGATCTGCAGTCTAATGATGGAAACAGAGACTGAATAATGGACTTCCAAAGTTAACAATAGGTATGAAGTTGTTCTAGCAAGTAAGTGAATATGGCTTGCAAAAGAAAGTGCTTGTTATGGACTGCTTGTACTGGATGGGGCAGCAAAGATTTTTGTACTTTTAACTGTAAATAGTGTGTATCATAATGTTTGATTTTCCTTAGACTAAAAACTTGTCAGCTGTAAAGTAACAATTTTACTGAGGTGTCTCAAACAGGAAATAATACCTTTTATTAGCATTTCTAAAATTCAGATAAACATAAAAATTAAATTCTTCCTATAAGGCAAAGTAAATGAACTGATTAAATTTGCAAGTGACATTTCTATATAATGAAAGCATTCTGTAGATAATATCTTATGAAATATTCTGTTAAAGGTGTGTATCTTGGATAAATTTTACATTATTTTCATCTGTGTAAAAATTTTCTATATATTTCTTACCACTCGTTAGCAGAAAACCTACGTGCTTCAAAAACATTGCTCTATGGTAATATGTTTATGCTACTCGTAAGTGTCAGTAATGGTATGGATACATACCTTGTGACAAATTTAACTGTTTCGTGTTTAGTGGACGTACCACTGCATGGAATAAAAAGATATATGAAGTCCCTCCATAAAAAGAAGGCTTATGCACGAATATAAAACTTGGATAGGCGTGAGTTAGCATGCAAAGTCTTTGTATATACCTCTCAGATGGAAGCCTGCAGCTGACTGCCTCTTACTGCCCTGCTCCTTCACAACTCCCCATTTAAAAAAAATTCTATCTTAAGGGGACGACACTATGCTGTTGCCAATCTGGCAGATGAGAATTGCTGCTAAATTAATGAAAAATCAGGAGAAAGCACATGTGACTTCCCCATTTAGGGTACAAGATGTACATTTATAAAAATGATGTTGGTACTCGTCCGAAGCAAAGTCTTTGTGGTGTCACCGCCAGACACCACACTTGCTAGGTGGTAGCCTTTAAATCGGCCGCGGTCCGGTAGTATACGTCGGACCCGCGTGTCGTCACTATCAGTGATTGCAGACCGAGCGCCGCCACACGGCATGTCTAGAGAGACTTCCTAGCACTCGCCCCAGTTGTACTGCCGACTTTGCTAGCGATCGTTCACTGACTTCTAAGCTCTCATTTGCCGAGACGATAGTTTGCATAGCCTTCAGCTACGTTATTTGCTACGACCTAGCAAGGCGCCAGTATCGGTACTATTGATATTGTGAATCATGTACCATAAAAAGCGACGTTCTCCATTAATGGATTAAAGTTAAGTATTCCAACAGCTACGTCCGTTTTCCCAATTCTAATTCCCTTGTCATGTTCCAGACCTCGCGCCAGCCTGCGTGAGCTGAGACGCGTGCATTTCGGCCTCCTTTAGAAAAACACGGTTGGCTCTCCTGCCAACCACAACAGTCTTCACGATTGGTCAGCCTTACACGCCTACAGCATTGTCCGGAGCGACGCCATTCTGTTGCCTAAAACAAATTTTTAGACCGGAAGTCTGTGAGTCTCCGATGCAGGTCGAATGGTGCCACGATGTCTTGATCTTTGATGTTCACGCGGTGAGGTAAAAATGTCGTAATCAGTTATTCTCTGGGAACTGCAGGGCGGCTGCGCAGTCCACGACCACAGGGGCTGTTGGTGCCAGACAGGCTATCAGAAGCCACTGAGGGGATCGCTACGCGACTTCCATGAAAATTCCCTGTACCCACAAGGGAGATGCCCTTCAGCTAAGGAAACTGGCATGCTGCCTTTTGCCGACCGAAGAGATCACAGAGACATTTCCGGCGACAATCCAAGCGTGGAAGGTGTAAAGCTATCTCTCCGTGTACACAGTTCCTTATTATCACTAAAATTACCACAAATTAACTGTAGAAAATGAATTAACATTGCACAGCGATTTGTGACAGTAACGTCACGCCGTTATATGAAAGATCTTTACGTAGATATTCTGAAATTCAGGTACATTATTTACCCAAGTGAATGGTTGTTACTCGTCAGTAGAATGACGACCTTCACAATTTTCAGTTTTTTTTAGATTTATAGGAATTTAACTACTGTCAATTTCTCATTTTTTTCACGTTAATCACAATATTTATAATGATGCAAGATGCTTTATAAACTCATAAATTAAGAAAGTGCAGTTGTACGGACGAGAAATTCAGCATTCAGGAAATTCTTCGCATTTAAAGCGAGTGGTATACAGAAGATGGTACGTGAAAGATCGTCTCTATAATGACCTGGAGGCAGAGTACAAGACCTGGAATGATGTTTGACCTATATTTATTGCTGTGGCATATCTCTCTTAGACTGAGTCCCAAAAGCGAGCGAGAAAATATCGCGTCTGAAGTTTTATATTTTTCTCAAACACTTGTCACAGTTATATGATTAGTCATCAGTGTCTCTCACACATTAGATTTATCCAGAATTGCTGAAGTGATGTGATTAAGGTCTTCTTCTTCGATTCCAATTTATAACGGTAGATATTTGTACACACGGTGTTTCAAGCAGTTACGTAAACTTTATCAAATGGACCTTGACGTGACAGGATGCATAATTCCAGTTTCTATATGGACATCATTCCTAAAGAAGCGATATCATTTCTTTATTATTGCCATTTCCACTGAGTGTTTCGCGTATAAAGGTCAGTATTAATGAGGAAATAAATCCTGGAATCCAAATGAAGACAAGTTATTCAGTGTGTTATAGAGGATTCCAGTTCAATCAGGATTTATTGTATCAACGGTGCATGTTAAGTACTTGAAATGACTACATTCACTGACCAATAGTACAAGCGCTTCTGATAACCAGGTATCGACCCATGACGAAACACCCATATCAGTATGTGCTGTAGCCTCAACAGGTTGCAATGCAGGGGCTGAATCTGGCATCCATTCGATCGTACAAAAGTGCTGGGGTACATTAGTCCACACCTGCTCGACCCACTCAAGTAGTTCTGTAAAAGTTATTGGTTAACGAGTAACACGAGTCACTTCTCATCCCTCAATGCCCCACGTGTGATAGATTGGAGACTGATCTGGAGATCGTGCTGGCCAGCAGAGTTGCTGCACGTCTGGCAAAGCACATTGAGTTCCATGGCTAGTGTGTCGGCGAGAGAACACATCACCTGCCTGTTGCAGGAACAGCAAAAGAACTGGTCCAACATTCTGAATGTACCGAGGGTTGGGGCTTATCGCATCCCAGACACAAGGCCTATAGTGGACGAACACATTCTACGAGACAGTTCTTGCCGGCTCTACACTGTACGCGCAAACGACCGTCACCTGAGTGCATGCAGAACCTGCTTTTATCGCTGAAGACCATGGAGCGCCATTGCAACTTCAAAGTGGTCCTCTGATGGCACCAGTCGAGCCGTAGACATCGATGCTGTGCCGTTAGTGGAAGGGGGGTATGCTTGCTCGTAGCCCACTGCTAATAACCGCTTCACAACAGTTCGTGTTGACGCATCTGGGCTCACAAGCCCTTTTACCTGTGTTCTAAGATCTGCCACTGCTGCCCTTCCAATACGATGATTCTGGCGTGCGTCTCTGCTGCTTGGACGTCTAGGACCTCGTCTACAACTCTGAGAATATTCACGTGACCACTGACACCAGCTTCGTTTCATGACTGACGCAGCACGTCTAGCTTGTCTGGTAATTCCCTGGAAGTTCCAACGCGCCACTTAGAAGGCAAAAATTTGACCCCTTTCAAACTCGCTCAATTCGCTTTAGTAACCACGAATGTGGCATGGTTGCCCGCAAGCTTCATACGTTTGCACCACACTGAGCGTTCTGAACATGAGTTTTCTCTGCTAAAGGGTAGACACGGATGGCTCTCTGGTAGCTATGCCTCTCCGCTATCTGTTGGTGGACGATGATGAAAGCATTGTCAGTACGTCTACTATCCCCCAGAGGGCATATGTCATATCAGATCGAAATCGACGTTGACTTTCAGGCAGTTTATTATTGTAATACCACGTACAAGTTCGGAACGGGCAGCCACTTACACCTATATCAAAATAAAGTATATCTGCTGCCACACACTTAACAGTCACCTGCATGCTACAGGTTTACGAGTGTTTTCTAATAATTCCTTTGTCTAAGTGCTCACCAGTAAACGGCTTAAAGTAGTCTAGGACAGAGATGGCTTCTTCAGCAATGCTTTCACAGATCATTAGCCACTGTTTTCATAATGAGCACTGTGTTCTTCCACATATCACAATTCCTATGCTGCACGAGCAGCAGAGAGGGCGAAAAGCTATTTACACGATCTGCCTCCAAATGTTGAATGCATACCGTATTCCTTAACTATCGACTGCGGAATATCGACGTGCGCCCTGTGATTTACAATTGTAGTAACAGTAGCGATGACTAGACACAGTCGCCAGCTGCGTTGGAATTTGGCCGCCTCCGTGGATCGATAGCGCGACCTTTCTTTCGGCCGTAACTGCCAGCGGAGCCGCAAAATCGGGTTACGGCTTTGGGGGGGAGGGGGGGAGGGGGAGGTGGAGGAGGGAGAGGGGACAGGCCCTCCCGAGTTCCTGCCTAGTGGGTGAACAGGCGGTGGAGTCGTTAAAATTGGAACAACGCCGGCACCACTTGTGCTGCACGTGTCAGAGGTGACAAGTCTGCCATTACGCGGACCGCGTCGTCCACTTCTAGTGTCATGAGGCACAGACAGCTTTGTCTGCAAAGCAGCAGGCGGTCACTCCAGAAACAGGCAGTATTTAAAGATGGTACAGTACCAACTTGTCGCAGGACAACCAGGAAAGCCCTCAGCGTGGCACAGAGGAGCTGTCTTTATTAATTACATTTTCTTTTTATTATAATCATACAAATCGTGCATGTACAATACAACGTGGCACCTTTCCAAGAATAGAGGAGTCCGTGTAAGTCGAATGATTTCCTACAATGCAGAATTTTTTCGCTAGTTCCCTATCTTTAAATTGTAATCAATAAAGCGCACCATAGCAAATAACACCGCAGCAGGCATAGTGGATGCAATGTCGATACCAGCTTGCTGGTTGCCCTGCCGTAAGGAAGCGGGAATTTTTCCTCCCACACCCGTCCTCCCACCCTCAGCAATCGGTGTCCGATGCGCCGATCGCGTAATTTCGTCGCCACCATCCCTCGCACAAACTGCGTAGCTATACTGCGCACATACTAGTAAAGCAGGTGATCTACATGATGTTTGGAAATTCTTTTACAAACTCCTAGGATTTGTAGAGGGGATTGAGTATGTAATATTTTGAGTAGGAACCGATGTCCGTAAACATTCCATTTCTGTTCTACGATGGTTTCAGTTTAGATGTGTAACATGTCCATTCTACTGAGGGAAAGAGAAAAGTACAATGTCTTGTTCGGGTACACAATAGGCTAGAAAGAATGGCGTGTACTACGTCGTACTCAAAGTTCAGTTTACGAGACTCCTATAGTTGCTGAGGAAGATCTTCTGGCACAGTTTCTGGCCGCTGCACTAGAAAATGAAGAGACACCGGGTGGAATGTAGAGTGTGTGTGTGCCAGAACGTGCAACGTACGTACAATGTCTGTAACAACGTTGGTAGTCGCCACATTGAGTCGCTGTTGTAAAGCGTCGGTATTGTTTTGTACGTACAGTATGCTGTGTTCTTTTCTGTTTCGTTTGCAACGTACGTACAATGTCTGTAACAACGTTGGTAGTCGCCACATTGAGTCGCTGTTGTAAAGCGTCGGTATTGTTTTGTACGTACAGTATGCTGTGTTCTTTTCTGTGTCGTTACGTTTCCTTTCGAACTGTTACCTAATAATTGTACTGCATCATGCCTAATTCAGTTCCTCAAACAGAAATGGAGGCCTGTGGGATCCTATTCAAAACAATATGTACTTACTCCCCTCTACAAGTCCTAGAAGTTTGTATCGGGAATTTCCGAACACCATGTACAAAACAGTTTTGTTTGCATGACGTTTTAATTCAATCGTATATGAGCATCATTCATCTAAATGGACATTCTGGAAGACCGTTCCATCATCATACTCTCAATTAGGTCGACCTGTTGCCAACGAAATTACTCAAAAGTTCGTGACGGTTCATGAGTTGTCTGCTCCTACACTGAGAGCAGTTGAAAGGTATGTCGGTAGCTTGATGAATAAATCCAGACCACAAATTCAAAGATCTTCGGTTGATCCCCAGTCGCTCATTTATTGCTTGATTACCTTTGCGGGATTATATGGTAATGAGAGGAACGGCGACTGGTGACGTCGTATTGAGTCCAAGTTAAAATGTAGGTTTGCCTATAATTGGCAGGGTTAGTCGCGCAAATACCACGACCAACAGGAATATTCCTCGTACAGCACTGCTGCATTCAAATCAATCTTCGAGGCTGCGTAGAGCCGCACGTAAGCAAATTAACAGCTGAAAACCTTAAGCATATCAGAAGAAACTCTGCAGGAACAATTTACGTGAATAATGAACCATGACAGAACTTAACGAGAAACGGGTGCTAGATTTGTTGGGTACTGACAATGACCAAACATTCTTGGTCAATTTTGATCTCAACAGCTGATTCTTGTTACTATCGATAACAAACCACCACAGCTGTAGTGATAGACATTTATTATGCCACTACTGCTTTCGTTGGACAGAACATCATCGGCTCACTGCCAACAGTCTTCATAACCCAGCGCTACAAGTTTTGTCAACATCTACAATAATGATTAATTAAATTTTGTGACATAGCCAGGCCTTGAACCCAGGTCTTCTTGTTTACTAGGCAGGAGTGCTAGCCTTTACACCCACAACAGCATTATGCGCGGACTACCCTAGTCCAATGCCCTCCCCAACACAAACTTCAATTCACATCTTCAGCTTATTTTCCCTTCCTAGATCGTCACTAATGCCGAGGCTCTCCGGTACTGGAATAGTACTGAGCGTAGAATGTAATGGGTAAATCCTGTCTGTACCACATGCATAGGTGATCTATAGATGTGATATAATTAAATTTACCTCGAAACATTTGAGTCCCATCATACTGTGTCAGTATCAGGACTTAAGTGGAGACTAGACCTCAAAAATGTAGCTGTTGTTCTACTTTTCCGATTTCAGCGGAATTTTGAAGTCATATCTATGTAGCAATATCGAAGCTTTGAAGATGAGACCTTGATTAGCTTCTAAGTTTCGAAATTGTGATATGATTTCAATGACACTTTGTTGTTGTTGTGGTCTTCAGTCTTGAGACTGGATTTATGCAGCTCTCCATGCTAATCTATCCTGTGCTAGCTCCTTCATCACCTACATACGGCAACCTACATCCTTCTGAATCTGCTTAGTGTATTCATCTCTTGGTCTCCCTCTACGATTTTTACCCTCCACGCTGCCCTCCAATGCTAAATTTGTGATCCCTTGATGCCTCTGGACATGTCCTACCAACCGATCCCTTCTTCTAGTCAACTTGTGCCACAAACTTCTCTTCTCCCCAATCCTATTCAATACCTCCTCATTAGTTACGTGACATTACCCACCTAATCTTCAACATCTTTCTGTAGCACCATATTTCGAAAGCTTCTATTCTCTTCTTGTTTAAACTATTTATAGTCCATGTTTCATTTCCATACATGGCCACACTCCATACAAATACTTTCAGAAACGACTTCCTGAGACTTAAATCTATACTCGAAGTTAACAAATTTCTCTTCTTCGGAAACACTTTCATTGCCATTGCCAGTCTACATTTTATATCCTCTCTACTTCGACCATCATCAGTTATTTTGCTCCCCAAATAGCAAAACTCCTTTACTACTTTAAGTGTCTCATTTCCTAATCTAATTCCCTCAGCATCACCCGACTTAATTGGACTACATTCTTTTATCTTCGATTTGCTTTTGATGATGTTCATCTTATATCCTTCCTTCAAGACACTGTCCATTCCGTTCAACTGCTCTTCCAAGCCCTTTGCTGTCTCTGACAATTGCAGTGTCTTCGGCGAACCTTAAACTTGTTATTTCTTCTCCCTGGATTTTAATACCAACTCCAAATTTTTCTTTTGTTTCTTTTACTGCTTGCTCAATATACAGATTGAATAACATCGAGGAGATGCTACAAACCTGTCTCACTCCATTCCCAACCGCTGCTTCCCTTTCGTGCCCCTCAACAATTATAACTGCCATCTGGTTTCTGTACAATTTGTAAATAGTCTTTCGCTCCCTGTATTTTATTCCTGCCACCTTTAGAATTTGAAAGAGAGTATTCCAGTCAACATTTTCAAAAGCTTTCTCTAAGTCTACAAATGCTAGACACGTAGGTTTCCCTTTCCTTAATCTTTCTTCTCAGTTAAGTCCTAAGGTCAGTATTGCCTCACGTATTCCAACATTTCTACGGTATCCAAACTGATCTTCCCAGAGATGGGCTTCTACCAGTTTTTCCATTCGTCTGTAAATAATTCGCGTTAGTATATTGCAGCTGTGACTTATTAAACTGATGGTTCGGTCATTTTCGCATTTGTCAACACCTGTTTTCTTTGGGATTGGAATTATTATATTCTTCTTGAAGTCTGAGGGTATTTCGCCTGTTTCATACATCTTGCTCACCAGATGGTAGGGTTTCATCAGGACTGGCTCTCCCAAGGTCGTCAGTAGTTCCAATTGAATGTTGTCTACTCCGGGGCCCTTGTTTCGACTCAGGTCTTTCAGTGCTCGGTCAAATTCTTCACACAGTATTATATCTCCCAATTTATCTTCATCTACATCCTCTTCCATTTCCATAACATGGTCCTCAAGTACATCACCCTTGTATAGACCCTCTATATACTCCTTCCACCTTTCTGGTATCCCCTCTTTGCTTAGAACTGGGTTTCCATCTGAGCTCTTGATCTTCATACAAGTGGCTCTCTTTTCTCCAGAGGTCCCTTAGGTTTCCTGTAGGCTGTATCTCTCTTACCCCTAGTGAGATAAGCCTCTACATCCTTAGCCATTTTGCACTTCCTGTCGATCTCATTTTTGAGACGTTTGTATTCCTTTTTGCCTGCTTCATTTACTGCATTTTTATATTTTCTCCTTTCATCAATTAAACTCAATATTTCTTCTGTTACCCAAGGATTTCTACTAGCTCTCGTCTTTTTACCTACTGAAAGCTACCCATTCTTCTTCTACGGTATTTCTGTCCCTAATTCCTGTCAATTGTTCCCTTATGCTCTCCCTGAAACTCTGTACAACCTCTGGTTTAGTCAGTTTATCCAGGTCCCATCTCCTTAAATTCCCACCTTTTTGCAATTTCTTCAGTTTTAATCTACAGTTCATCTACAGTAGATTGTAGTCAGAGCCCACATCTGCCCCTGGAAGTGTCCTACAATTTAAAACCTGCTTCCTAAATCTCTGTCTTACCATTATATAATCTATCTGATACCGTTTAGTATTTCCAGGATTCTTCCTTGTATACAACCTTCTTTTATGATTCTTGAACCAAGTGTTAGCTACGATTAAATTACGCTCTTTGCAAAATTCTGCAAGCCGGCTTCCTCTTTCATTTCTTAGCCCCAATCAATATTCACCTACTATGTTTCCCTCTCTCCTATTCCCTACTGTCGAATTCCAGTCACCCATGACTATTACATTTTCGTCTCCCTTCACTACCTGAATAATTTCTTTTATCTCATCATACATTTCTTCAATTTCTTCATCATCTGCATAGGTAGTTGGCATATAAACTTGTACTACTGTAGTAAGCATGGGCTTTCTGTCTATCTTGGCCACTATAATACGTTCACTATGCGGTTTGTAGTAGCTTTAGAAAACTAAATTATGGTACTAAGACAATTTACATATTCCATATTTATAGATACATTCTCAAGACACTGTTTAACAGTTTTATGCATTTATTTCAAGAAAAATGGAATTAATTTACTTTCAGTATTTTTTTCATGCTTCAAGTTTATTTTTTCTTTAACTACCGGTACACAAATGTCATAATAAAAGAAACTACATTTTCAGTAATGTTAATGCAGAGAAGTACGCATCTACCACAAGATTACTTTCTGCAAAAGTTTCATGGAGATTGGTTTGTATTTCGACAAAAAAAGTTGTCATTGAAATTCGAAAAAGAAACTTATGGGAAAATAGACTTCAGAATTTTATTACAAAATGAATGCTAGTACGATACATACGACCATTAAAATTCCCCAGCGCTACATATTTTCCCTTCCTACTTCTCTGCTGCTTCTTCTCGTTGTTAATTTTAAGACAAGGGTAGCCTTTTTCTTAAATTTTTCCTTCTCCAGGCAGCATCTTGTCGACTGCTTGATCCATCGTTAATTTCTTGTTAAAGACCAAATGACACAATACAAAGTTTCATTTCCATTTTTTGTCTTGCTTTCAATATATTTCGCCAGTAGTGAACCAGATGAAAGTCTCTGATGGGCAGAAAATATCTTTACTACAATCGCCTCCGTCAGCGTGCCACACTTTCTCGCATAGTCCATATTTCACATATATCTTACAAGTACTTGTAATTTGAATACAGCGAGATTGTTTCCTAGTCCAAGAATAAACGCACCGAAGATGTGAAATAGCCATTGTATGTTTTTTTATTTTTTTTTATTTTTTTAATGATGCATTAGGCTGGGTTTCCCTCTAGAAGTTTAGTTATCTTACGTAACCTCAAAGGCAAATTCTGGAACATCAAAATGATCGAACACCTGACACAATCAAGGCGAAAAGTAAGTGCTAGCAGCTTGTCATACTTAGTACACTAGACTGTTTATATAATCGTCATTGTCCAGGATTTACCCTTAATGTTGCGTAGGGCAATTACACTTCTTAAGTTATGACACTGGCACAACTGTGGGGATTTGTTATGGAGACTTTTGGCAGTAACCTGATAATTCTCTGTCGGACGGAACCAGCCATGACGTAATAAATCTATCTCAGTACAGCGGTGGTGGTTTCTTATTAATACTGCTGACTCAAAGCACTTGAGAAAAAGTATTTCTAATTACATTTTGGTCGTAAGAAGAAATCCAACTGCTTTTATCTCACATTTGTTACTGTGGAAGAGACGTGGAAACAAGCATCAGAAACGAAATTACAACAAAACAGTGAGTACAAGACAGTGGCTATGAGCCAAAAGAGGTGATGTCTATTTCATAGTCAAAGTTTCCAGGGTTTAAAAAATGGTTCTTGTCGTTTGTGAGCATTTAAAGGGTAAAATAGTGACTACCGAGTTTTACCGAAGCTTTATGGACAAATAGGCCATTCCTGGAAAGCAAAACGAAATCATCTTTGAACACGACAATGAAATTACCTGCAATCGTGCTTTGACAGTGGGAAAACATGGGATATTGAATACGAGCTGTAGGAACAGCCATACTGTCAACATAAAGACGTTTTGAATCCAATGACGAAGTTATTTTAATCATAGTTTCGTATTTTGTAGACAGCGTATTTGAGCACTTCCTTGATGGGATCTACGAGCCACAAAAATATTGGACTAAGTGCACCGGTCCACAGCCGTTGTGAATGTGTGTGAAAAATCTGGTAGCTTGATTTTTTAGGAGGTATAAAGATGAAATAAGACGTGGGTTGTGACAGCAAAGGCGACAGGAGTACAACAAATATCTGTTTTAGGTGTTTCCAAACTTCAAAGTTCCCAAAATAAAATATTTCCTTTATTAAAGTGGAGTAGAAATGTATAGCTTAAGCTCTGAATAATTTTGATTCAAAAGGAACACAGAAGCGATCGAGGTGAAAATCATAAATTTTCATGTTGGTTTACTTAACTTCATCGTAATTTTTGTAGTTTTTTTCCTTCCATTTGTGTCTGTTTGTTTTCCTGTTACGTAATCTACATCTCCATCTACATCTATACTCTGCAAACCATGAGAAGAGTATGGCACAGGGTAAGTCGCAATGTATGGAGCACGGAAATAATGATTGTTTATATCTCCGTACATGCTATAATTAATCCAATCTTATCCTCACAATCCCTACGGCTGCGGTACGTAAGGGGTTGTAGTATATTCCTAGAGTTGCAATTTAAAGCCGGTTCTTAAAACTCTGTAAGAAGGCTTTTTCAGGATAGTTTATGTCTGTCTTCAACAGTCTGTCATTTCAGTTTCTTTACCAGATCAGTGACACTCTCCCACGGATTAAACAAACTTATGACCATTCGTGGTGCCATTGTTGGTCCTGCTTGTTGTGGATACCACACAAGTGAGCAATGTTCGAGGATGGATCGCACGAGTGATTCGTAAGTAGTCTTTTCGTAGACTAATTGTATTTCCCTAGTATTCAACCAACAAACTGAAGTCTACCACGTACTTTACTTGCGAATAAGCTTATGTCGTTGTTCCATTTCTTATCCCTACAGAATGTTACACCGAAGTATTTGTATGAGCTAATGGGTTCCAACTTTGACTCACTGATATTATTGTGACAGGATATTACTTTTTCTCGTTTTGTGTAGCACACAATTTTACATTTATGAACATTAAGCAAGCTGCCAATCTTTGCTCCACTTTGAAATCTTAGCAAGATCCGACTGAATATTTCTGCAGCTTCTTTCATACAGTACAAAAAAATGGTTCAAAAGGCTCTGAGCGCCATGGGACTTAACAGCTGAGGTCATCAGTCCCCTAGAACTTAGAACTACTTAAACCTAATTGACCTAAGGACATCACACACATCCATGCCCGAGGCAGGATTCGAACCTGCGACCGTAGCGATCGCGATGTTCCAGGCTGAAGCGCCTTGAACGCTCGGCCACACCAGCCGGTTCATACATTACAGATAACTGCTTCATCTGTAAAATGTGTGAGGTTACTATTAATATTACCCGCATGGTCATTAATACACAAACCTCAAAATCGCAGGATTTCTCGAGCAATTAATTCAAGAGCGGATCAACGGAATCCTCTGGAAATAACACTCAGTGGGCTGTGTTATTAATACTGTACTCTTAGGGAACACTAATGCGTATATGAGAGAGGCGTCCCTAAGACAACGTTGAAGGCATACAAGATTTCAGCTTGGGTGAGAACTGGAATCCTACAACTAGCATAGTAACCATTTACTCCCACGTCTTGCAACAAATGCGCTCATCAAACAACAGTATTGTTTCTGTGTTTTTTCGTTGTTTTAAGCCTCGTTTTGTGAGTAAAATTGCTGAAAACTCATTTTTGATTTCTATCTTCGGCTACTCTCGTATCTCGCGATACCATTTATTGAGAATGGTCATACACAGGATTTATTACAAATAATTTCTATCTAGCATCACGGTTGCTTCTGGTTCTGGTACAGAATACACTGAAGTTTAATGTTTTAATTCTGTTCACCTAGAGATTCTAAGTTCTTTCGAAATACTGTACTAAAGATTTTGAAGCTACATCTGCATACAACTGAATGAGTTCAAATTATTTTTTGCTATATATGATGGTAAAGTGAGTACGGATTTTGAGTTCTGTGCTGAATTGTGTCTATTGTGGTGGACATGTAACAACTTCAGCAGAAGAAGAGAGAGCACACATGCGTACTAACGTGAGCACCCAGTAAGTTGTGAAATAATATGAAGAAACAACGTCGCAGAATTGTGTATAACATAGAAATAAAGTACTGTAATTTTAGAAATTCAGGTCTAAAGACTACAAAATCAATAATGACTGAAGAACCAATACCGTGTAACAGAGAATTATGTCCGTCATATTCAGAGGAGTCATGAATGTGGCATTGTTTGACAAGTAGCTCAACTTCAAACAATATATATTACCTTACGCAGAGTCGTATTTCCTAAAATAGATACTGTTCTGTTCCTCATACGCCATCGAATTTCGAATATGTAATTTTAATAAAGTGATTAAAACACAGCGAAATTGAAACGTATGCATACTGAACAATACGTGGACGTGTAACAATTTCTGTCTATCCACAGTACAGTAAGACAATGTCGCAAGTCACAATGATCACATTATCCAGACTATTGCCACGAGTTGTTCCAATCTTCTGCCAATCATAGGCGATCACTTCGAATAATCCACCGACCTGTTTTGACCTGTTTTCCTTAAATAAAGAGGGCTTCTTCTAGCAATGAAACAGGTCATTGTCAACCAGCAACAAGGATGAATTAATTTCTCTTCCTGCCTTAGTAGGATTTCTTATTGTACTTTCGCTGTCCATCGTAACTTGACAAGATGTTCTGTTCTGTAACCGTCGTTTTTTTTTCAACTATAGTTAAGATATCTGAGAATGATGTAAGGGAAATTCCAGTTGGCCGAATGTTCCGTACATTCATTTAATTCTTCAGTTTAAAATTTTTGGCTTTGAAAATTTCCAGCTTCTGTTGTGAACAGTCTTTTTCCTCAAGAGTATACGCTTAACTTTCCCAGAGTTGGCCCATCGTGAAAGCTGGAAGTAAGACATTCGACATGAGAGGATTTTGAGGGAGTTATCCAATCTGTCACTTCCGCAATCGACGGACACAGCTTAGCGTCATTATGGAGCCATTCTTGAGGACATCCGTTACCAGCATGCCTGTCCTCATACGAGGTGCAACAGTAAAGTAATGAGACTGATTTTCTTTGCAAGATGTGGCAATCCTGCAGGATTGCGTAGGCACAATATGTTTGACCTTGGTCTATCAGCTGCTTCCAGTCCAAGTGGCACATCGATGCAACTGCTCAATCGGGAGTTGTGCTGTAATGAAATAACACGTGATTGTGTCTCTTGTCATGGAAATGGAACCGCATAATATTGAGCAACGATATGCCATTTCTTTCTGCGTTAAATTGGGTGAAAATGCGACAGCAACTTACGGTAAGCTTCAGAAGGCTTTTGGAGATGAGGTTATGTCAAGAGCTCAAGTTTTTCATTGGCAAAAATGGCAGAACGAATGCTGAAGATGAAGACCACAGTGAACGGTCATCAACCTCACGGACGGATGTCAACTTGGCCAGGGTGCGTGAACTCGTACGATCTGATCCGTGAAAATGATTGCAAAAGAGCTGAACATCAATTAAGAAACAGTTCGTCTAATAATAACTGAAGATTTTGGTATGAGAAAGATTTGTGCAAACCTGGTCCCCAGAAATCTCACACCACAACAGCGAGAAAGACGGAAAAATGTAGCAGCCGATCTATTAGAGCGAACGGAAATCAATCCAAAACTGTGGAGCCGTATTGTCACTGGTGATAAAAGTTGGTTTTTCCAGTACGATCCAGAGAAAAAAATGCCAAAGTTCGCAATGGTGTTCAAAGGGATCACCCAGACCAAACAAAAGTTCGCATGTCAAAATCAAAAGTGAAATACATGCTTGTGTGCTTCTTTGATTCCAAGGGAATTCTTCGAAAAGATTGGGTGCCTCCTGAATAAACAGTTAACCAATATTGCTACAAAGAAATCTTAGAAAGATTTCGTAAAAGAGTTCTCCGTGTCCGCGCCAACATTGCTGATAATTGGATTCTGCATCACGATAATGTGCCGTCCCATACTGCTCTGTCAGTGCAGCAGTTTTTAACCTCAAAACAAATTTCAGTACTACCACAGCCACCTTATTCACCAGATATCGCTTTATGCGACTTTCTTCTATTTATAAGAGTCAAAATGGTGGTCTAGGGACACCATTTTCAAACACCGCAAGATGTCCAAAAATCTGTGACGAGAGTGTTGGAGGATATTACAGAAGATGAGTTCCAGAAATGTTACTATCAACGGCTGAACCGCTGGAAAAAGTGTGTGCATCAGAAGGGAACTACTTTGAAGGAGACAACACAAAACTTGACTAAAACGGTAAGCAACATTTTTTTCACACCAGTCTCATTACTTTATTGTCGCACCTCGTATTTCAGGAGTTGCGACTCTCTCCGAGTAGTTGCACTAGTTCCTTTAAAATGTTTAACGGGATATAGCTTTTTCTGCGATCACATCGCAGTCTCTGAAATCATGTGATACTAGCTGCCCCAAAATAACAGCAAGACTATATGAATTATATGAATGCATAGTGTCCCCCCTCCTCCTCCTTCAATTTACATAATATGTATCATAGCTGCGGATTCCAAGTAAGACATCACGCATTCATATATATTGATACGCGTCGATTGGCAATGAATCCGCCACATTCAGTGCGGAGGCACGGTTACGTCCGACCTGCTGCAGGAATCTCTGAGTAGTGAGTGTGGAGGACATGGACAGGACTGCAGACAGGTGGTGCTAGATGGGAATGTGGGTAGGTCGAGAGGCGTACCAGATAGTCCGCGCAGTTACGATAAACACTGTGTCCGGCTGGTACAGTGGTTAAGCAGGCCATCCCGGGTTCGAATTCCGGTCCGACATGCATTTTCACTCATCGCCTTTGATCTCGCACAATGTCGTGAAGTAGCTGATATCAATTATCACCTTTCCTTTCCTTTCTCCCCCTTCATCTTTCAATTTACATAATATATAACTATAATACTACAACTAAAACGAGAAACATAAAGATGTGTCATGCAGCTGTGTATTCCCGTCACGCTACTATCGCCAAGGTCAATGTCTGAGTAGTGACATCTCCAAACGATGCTAACAAGATCTTTCATTCACTTCCGGTAAGCAACGCTAAGATACTTAAAGATATTCATCCTCGGAAGACACTTCTAAGTTCAGAGAAAAATGTTAGATTGTCTACTCAGTATACTGTTACACAATATTTTAAGACTAGGAAAAGTAATAAAATTAACATCTTGCACCTAAAATTTGGTTTAGAAATATCAATGCCTACGTTAAATCAAGTAACATACCTCTGTTTATGTTAATCGATAAATACTGAACAGGATCGCTTAGCTGTTCGTGTATCTGTGTCTCAGGACCCCACTTTCTCAAGAACTGGTAATGTATCAAGTTAAAATTTAAGTCATATGCTGTCTACGTTCCCTTGGAGTCGTGTGAAAGTTATTTTGATGGTAATCAGTTTCGACCAACTTTTACCATCCCCAGACCCTCATACCATGATGGTAGGTGGTGGTGGCTGATGTTCGTGAATTTACTACTTCAGCCAGTGTTGAGGCATTGTTCAATGGTCAGCACAGAAACCTGACGTGTAGAAGGTCTTGGATTAGAATCTCCTCAAACGTAAACAACTTTCTTTATTTCTAAATCTAATCAATAGAAGTTGATTATTACTTTTAGTCTGTATCATCTATGTATGTGGTCCTGCATCATTTACTAAGGAGGGACGTCAGACGACTGAAATATTAGTTATGTACTGATGTAAAGCAGAATGCTTACCTTCCACCAGTGGGCGAGTATCGACTTTATACATAATTCCTTTATTTCTGATACTTTACCACGTGATTTTCATCATCGTACTGACTTCTTTATTTGCTATTATTCTTTTTTCGTCTGGAATTTGTCTGTGTCGCTTTATAATCTGTAGACAAGTTCCAACGAGGACTGCTCATCCGTTGGTAACGTGGGAGCTCGTGTAGCCAGTAAGAAGATCAGGTTAGTTCTAACGACAGTTAGAAATTACAGTTCGCTTTTAACGCTGAAAATGAATTATTTCTGTCTCTAGCATGCCCGTAGAGGTTAGCCTTATGCGCATTGAACAGTGAGACCGAGATTTCAGTCATGCCACAGCCTGGTGACCGCCGTGTTCTCGGATATAGTACACACGCGGGTTTGTTGTTAGCTTAGGACGTGAGTTAAATTCTTGGCTACAAAAGTCTTCGTCGGCAGCAGCTTAGCCATTGGCGATTTAAAATCAGATGTCTACAGAGCACTCGCATTTTCGACATATCTCGCTGTGGTCACTTCCAACATTGCACCATGTTACACATTAACAGCATTTGTGAAGTGACCCGCCGTAATTGTGTGTCACCTATAACCGAGGGGTAGCAAATGGCCTTGCCGTAATGGTAAGACCGGTTCTCGTCAGATCACCGAAGTTAAACACTGTCGGGCCTGGCTAACACTCGAATAGGTGAATGTCCATATTTGGTGACCACTGTTGGAAAGCTCTGGTGAGGACAGTCATTGAGGAGCTACTTGACTGGGAAATAGCAGCCCCGATCACGAAAGCTGTCCTCGCATACCTGCATACAGTGACCCCTATTGGCTGGGATAATACAGCGGTCGGTTTGTACCGTTGGCCCTATTCTGACGGAGGATTATAGCGAAGTGAAAACCGGCAGGCAATGTGGCAACATTGTAGCGGCTAGTGACAGACGTCAGCTAACAAGTTATTTTAATCTGACTAGCGACTGAGCGGCGCCCAGCATTCTTCCGTCTTTATGCCGTAAACACATTTCTTCCACCTTCCAGTAGCTCAACTGAACTTGTAGACAGCTCAGTGAATTGTACCCGGAGCTTGGCTCTCAAGGTTACACTCCCTACGTTTCCTTCCCATTTTCGTCCCCTTATCCCTTCCTGCCGCCTCAGTTGCGTTGGCAGCATTATTGGCGACGCGTGACAGCGGCAGCTAATGGTTCCGGAGCTGCAGTGAACGTCGCTATGCAATGCCATCCTTTCTGGTGGCTCGTGGTGGCACTTGCGTATATCCACCCATTCAAACTCATGCATTTGCTTCAACCGCTCATTGAAGAGAGGATAGACATTTTGCTCGAAGTTGAAATCTAGTAGTACAAATAAAAATGTTGAATCATTCAACGCTGTCTTGTACCCAAAGAAAAGTTCACCTAGTTCCACTTTTTTTTTTCATCCGCATTTCGAAGCCAGAGGTTGCGAACCATTTTAATGAATGTTCGTGGAGCATTAATTCTGATAGGTTTCTTCTTCCCCACTGCTTGCTTGTGTTCTCGTATCAAATGTTGAGGATGACTGCTATAGGTGCTTACGCATTGCAATATTGTGCTTCTGTTCGTATGGGTGAATATGAAATAGTAATGGAAGGAAGAGGGTGCCATCGCTTTTAAAGACCCCCGTAGATGGGTGAATCAATGTGTCTTAACGATCCCTTTCATGACGGATATCTCAAATATACACCATAAAAAAAAAAAAGATGAAAGGCTTGTCGGAAAGATGAAACATTATTCTAATCTTATGTGGCACATTTTTGTGAGTTTCTTATTGAACAATTCGAATTCCGAAACTTGAGGAGACATTCAGGAAAAGTTTGTACATGCCTCAGGACACTATAGCGTATCCTGCGGAGTAGAGGTTGAACACTAACGACTTTTCTCGACCCAGTCGCATGGCTGGTAAAAGATCCATTTAGGAATGACTGACCATTCGATTCGTGTTTATTTTGTATCCACACAGCATGAACGAAATATGTTTGTTAAATGTTTCTATAAATGCATTCCTTCGCTTCATGCATGAATACTATTAGCCGAGCGATCTAAGGCACTGCAGTCATGGACTGTGCGGCTGGTCCCGGCGGAGGTTCGAGTCCTCCCTCGGGCATGGGTGTGTGTGTTTGTCCTTGGTATAATTTAGGTTAAGTAGTGTGTAAGCTTAGGTATTGATGACCTTAGCAGTTTAGTCCCATAAGATTTCACACACATTTGAACATTTTTTTATGGATACTATATATTGGCACTGAAGGAGATGACACGCAGAAATATTTACAAGGAACAGTCCGTTTTCAGATATGTTTGGAAAGTCTGAAAATCGACAAATCACTACCGACACCTGCTCGTATTTTTGCCCACAGTGTGTGTATCAATAGTGTTTGAATTTGTGCCCTTGTCCATTTACCCGCTGATTTCCTTGTTTTTCGGCAAATCATTTATTATAATAATGCCAAATGCAAGATCGTCTTTGCTGTCGGAACTGTGAAGCACAATCTAATCTAAAATTTGAACATTTAGCGAAAGCAAAAGATATACTGGTTGATTACAAACAGCCGCATTTATGAGTAATGAATTTTGAAACGGTTTCCTTGCTGTGAGCAATGTACGCGTTGCTTCCGTCGATAGTAGCTATCATAGCGCTGCATCTGTTGTAGGTCGAAAAATGCAAGTATTCCACCAGCGAAGCATGGCAACTGTGTTACAGCGGTTCATGCAGTCACGCGGAGTTCTACAGCAGTCACACTACATTTTTATGTAATATTTAAACCACAATTTACATTTGAAATGTAATTTATGTAAAAGATTATTGTTCGTGTAATTTGTTTACACGTTTACATAACACATTTGATAACTAACATTTCTACTGGTTGTAGTTTCCAGTATTATCGAAACTAAAAGGCTTTTTAGAACCAGATCCACACACTTCATGAGCTTTAGTATTGTCTATGAAAACTCACAAATGAGTTTATTCTTATGTATCTATCGATACCCACAGACACCAGCTCGGTGGCATGTGAATTCGAGCAAGTAGTATAGGGTACATCAATTAGTCCCAAACGACGTTTATTGCATATCTAAATTTCGGTCATTCATAATGTGGACATCTTCAGTGGTAAAAGCATTTGAAGAACCATTTTCAGTAAGATAACGTGTACGAAATACAGTAGCGTAAGCTTTAAATGTAAGTCTGCCATAAAATACGTAACAGTAAATTTAAGCTAAACGATTAAAAACACTTACACATATGCATAGTGCCAACTGGACTGTTCATGTCAGAGGATGAGTGCACACTGTGGCTGCTGTTTACAATTACAAGATAGCTGGTTGGCTTCAGTGGACGTTATATCAATCTACAGCGCCATCCTTACAAGTATGACGCACTGATGAAATGTATTAAATTAATTTTACAGTTCGTATGTTCTATCATTTTGTTTATTATTTTATATTTTTTGAAAACTTACGTACTTAAAATAATAAACAAAATGAGGTGGCTGTAATTAAAACCAGTGACTAATGGTTTACAGTTGTACACGTTGGTAAATGTGTGATCTAGCCAGTGACGTGCGTTACTGTTGCAAATTTTATAATAAACTAATATACTATCAACTAAATCGTGAAATAATGTGGGAAATATATTACATTTGTCTTCAGAAACTTTGTACTCATAGGAGATCTAGGAGGAGTGTAATAATAATTAGGTATTATTGTCAGATCAGTGTGTGTGTTGTGATCGGCGCACACTAGCTGAATCCCAATGATTTTTAAACACTTCCGAAATCTGGGTGCCTTTTGTAGCCAGCTGCTCATTAATCAGTGTCACTCGAGACGATGCCTGATGACAGAGGATTTCAAACTCCTCCAAGAGGACCATTTTTAAGAACAAAATGTTGATTAAAGAAATCTTTTCCATAGGTCAAGTGTCTATAGACTCGAATGTCGCGACTGCAGTGCTTGCTATGTTGGACAAACTGGTAGACGGCTGGAAGCATTGTCCACCGAAGTTGTCGCATTAGATCGTAAAAACGAAGCAGGATTTAAAATCTTGTGTCATGAGGCGTCACGTAGTGTGACACTGTTTAATGAGTATCTGGACACAAAAAGTGCCTATAGCTGGGAACTGTTTAAAAACCACTGGGCTTCGACTAATATATGCTGAACCCAACATACGCACTGATCTCGCAATAATGGCCTGCTTATGATTACACTCTTCCCAGATTTCATATGAGTACAAAGTTTATAGAGACAAATATATTGCATTTCCCATATTATTATATGATGTTGTTGACAAATTATTAATTTTGACTGTGTAAATGATAATGGCTTTGTGTACTAAACTTACAAGAGAGAACCTGCCGTTGTGACCCTTTGGTTCTAGGCGCTTCAGTCCGGAACCGCGCTGCTACTAAGGTCGCAGGTTCGAATCCCGCCTCGGGCATGGATGTGGGTGATGTCCTTAGGTTAGTTAGGTTTACGTAGTTCTAAGTTCTAGGGGACTGATGACCTCAACATCCCATAGTGCTCAGAGCCATTTGAACCATTGAACATTGCAAAATACACCTCTAGCTATTGAGATAATTCTGTTTAGATTCCGTGAGCCAAAGTTGAAGTGATGCTAGTGTACCAGGGAACGATAGGCTGTATAAGGATGGTGCCAACAGTGAAGTTACATTTGACAGACACATTTTAGAGGATCATCAAGGCTTTGGATGCTTGCTAAGAAAACAGTTGCCTACTGTGTACTGCCACGATCAAATTCCTAAGAGTATGTGCCAGTTTAGATACTGATAACGGCACTGTCCTGAACGCATTTGATTCAAAAGAAACCAATGGCAATCGGCACCTGTATAATGCTACGATAGAAGCATGATAAGTTTGTACTTCAATATCTGCATGAGCACTTGGTACCATGACCAAATGCCATTTTGTTTAACGGTTTTTGGAAGTTGAAGTACTGGAGTACTCAAATGTTAAAGCGAACAGACACTTAGGGAAACAGCTTTGGCTCAGGGCTTCTCTATACTGAAAGTAAGGTTGAATCTAAATCCGTCTCTTAGAGAATCCTTGTTTCCTAATAGAGAGTTCTAAGAGTAACCAGAAAATTATGGCCCAAAATTCTCCCGTGAAAGTTTGGAACTCAACCAATAAGGAGCCTTTGACGTAATGGGGCGATAACTGCTGTACAATTTAATCAGACGACGATCGTGTTCAGTATCTAACTTTACAGATTTTGTTCCAGAATTATATTACACGGTATCATAAACAGGATAAACCCTATCGACACACTCAAACCGGATCATTTGCAGCCACAGCATCGAAAGGATCTGCTGCTGGTGTTGGTCATCAGCTACCAGAGAAGCTGCAGCTGGTTGCCTGCTGTCTCTACAACGTTTCCGAGCAAAGTGCTACAAACTTGCCAACCGGACTAATAACAGCCAATCTAGAAAATGATGGCGATTCCTTTGCAAGGATCACTTACCAATTAAGTTTTCTTTCTTAAAAATCTTCTCTCCGGTTGGAAAGTAGGATTTTCGTTGTTGGTAGTAAAGCCACGCAAGTTTGATAAATAGAAAAATATTGTACTTTTGAAATGAATAAGGGTAAGGTTTAGCGTGTTAACAACAAGAGCTTAGAAATTGAGCACAGGCTCTAAATGGGAAAAGATTAAAGCAGTCGTGTAGCTTTCAAAGGAACTATTCCAGCTTTCGCCTTATCTGATTTAGGGAAACCACGTGAAACTTAAATCTTCGTTTTTGCCTATCCGTTTGAATGACCGCACAAAAGATAAAAAATTCCTTTTTGTCGTACTTATTACGTAACTTCAGATACAGAGTTTAACTACAGCTTAATATTAGATAGGGGCATAAGACTACAAATCAATGTCGATATATCATTTCGCACCTTGACATGGTTCAGTTTTGAAAGTTTCTTTTTCTTGCCTTAAATGGCATAAGGTGAACGCAACAAAATTAAGAATATTAGTAAAAGACAAAAAACTTTCTTGGTTCGAATTATTTCAGATTTTTCAGTACTTTTACAATATCTTTGTCTATATTCCGTCTCGCCACGTTGCTAAGTTGGTTAAAAAACATGTACTCAGCCTATAGGACTCGTATAGCCTAAACGTTGTTTAGTAATTATTGCCATTTAAATGTGTCAATACTGAGTTACTGCGGCAGACATTACAACCAGACGGAACTTAAGTAAAAGAGTGCGAAAAACTGTTTAAACACGTAATTACTAGTGTCTCATGCTCCAGAGACAAAGCGTACAGAAATACCACTTTCAATAATTATTTCCGCAAGAAGCAGATCACTCATTCTTATAGCGCTATAGGATGTTTGCAAACATTCACATTTTAGTGGTAACCTTAAAATGATCTTACTCGTCCCATTTTCTGGAAACAAATACTCTGAAGAAACGTAAGCTACATGCAAAACGTGAATTGGATTTTACATGAAATTGTTGACATTACGTGTTTATTTCCAGACCGTCAACACTGTGTTGCAGGTCTTTAGCACGACTCATTGTCAGGTTCTGCCAATACAGTTGTTAGTGTAATGTTTAATTAATGACTTTAATATGTATACATATTCTTTTTCAATACCGGCATACCACTGGGAAGTTTCCATCCATGGAATTAAAAAACTATAGCAAATAAAAATACTAAAACCATACATTACTGCATACAAACACTAATTTTCATTAAACTCTAAACAGTTTATGTCGATAGGACCAGAGAAGAGCAATGTGATTCACCAGAAATTGAATTGGATCGCTATCTAGGAGATTATTTTTCTGAAGCATAATGCTATCACCCTGTTTCATGTTTTATGTATTTTTCGTAAACCATATCAAGGAGAAACAATTGTGGTACTGTCAATGAAGCTGGAGACATCCATTCAAAATACACACCTCGTATGACCCTGCTACTACTTCTGATGTAATAATCATTCAACCTTGACTTACACATGCTGGAGTCCACAACACTGTCATCTTTCTTATCTCTTCCACAAACACCGAAATTACACATGACAGTGGAGTAATGCATTCATTGACTAATGAGATTTTTCTTAACTGCAGGTTTCATTAATGGCTAGCACACATCAACGTGCAGAAGTGAAGGTACCTGAGCAACGATTAGCAAACAAATATACGGGGGGACATACTGTCGCAGTGGCCTCCACATGGTAAAATGTGTGTGGTATGTAGACTGGAATCACTGAAGCCAATGAAAAATATGGACACATACAAAATTGTTTTACATTTATAGTGCATAAAATACTGTGCAATAGCTTATAAATGTTGTTGTGGACTACCAACCACAAAATCACGATTTTTCTGAGTAGCAGAACCATTCCTTTGTCTCTTACTGAATAGTGTGAAAGACGTAGTAAAAAAGGGTATTTAAAATTCGACATAGATCGCCAAAATTAATACTGTCTGTTTAGTTATAAACGCTTATCACTGACCGTACCAAGTCAGTATTGTGCTCTTTAAACGTCAAAGCAGTCCACTACAAACTAAACCATTATCAACAACAGCATTCACAACACAAAATAAAAAACGCACCTATGTTGACGTGAAACTGTGAGGGCGGTGAAGTTCCCTTCTGCGTCTCCTCCGTTTGCGGTGCCTGAGCCACACACTCCGGCGACGTATTCATCGCGCGTACGGTGTACTTCAGGCACGAGGCACCCCCACAAACCACGGCGAGCACCCGCCATCGCACAGAGTAACTGCACCATGCATGTTAATACTCCCTCCGTCGAACAATTTTAATCTTTGGTCAAAGAATATACTAACTACGAGTTACGCCACAGTCTGTTACGCTTCTTCGATCCTCTGTGCAATCACAGATATTCGTCTTGTCATACATACCGTGCATAAAGATATGCATAAATAACTTAATCCTTCCTATCGTAACGTTTAATACGAGTGCATTTAGGGCTAATGGATCTATTGTAGAGATATACACCACCAGAACGTCAAAATAGGAAACGTGCAACTGCATAGTTCTAATTTTAATATTAAAGTAGAATATTGTAATGGATTTCCACTGTTTCATGTATCAGGTTGCACTTAAGTCTTCGTCTGATCTATGTTTAACTATGGAAGAACGTCTGTTAACGACGTAGAATGGCAAAATGCGCCCTCGTCTACTCATAAATCGTGAGATAATTGAAGACAAGCACAGCATTTAGAGCTGCGTGGACTCATCTCCAGACGCTTTATTTCACTTTAGTATCACTACTTTCTTGTTACATCTCTTGTTTACATAATATGTAGGGTGATCAAAGTTAAGTTGGCCCGGAAAACGATTGTATGTCTGGCACTGATTAAGCTAACTGAGTTAATAAATGAAAGAACTAGCCTTCAAATACGATTCTGAAAATAAAACCTTTTCTTGTCGGTGCTAAATGTGTTTGCAGTTTAACTTACGTTTCCCCGAAGTTCTTCTTTTCGACCCAGTTTCCTTTTGGGTACGCTGTAAAAGTACGTTAAGTACGCAGCGATAGGATTTGCACAAAACTCATATGTGTTGTGCAAGTCTGATACTGGTTGTTGCAGTGGTTACCCTTACTAGAAAACAAAATAACGCTTGAAGAAACTTCTTTCAGCTAATTATACCTTCTTGTCACGGGTGTTATACATCTACTGATAACTCCGTCCTAGCATTGTCTCGAGCACTTTACAATGACCTCACAGTCCTCTAAAAGTATTAAATACGTCCAGTAAATTCACAATTTATAACTTACAGTGGAGATTTATTCCATGTTTGATCCACGTTACACACTCACTTTCAGATTGAGAGCTAAAACTAATTAAACTAAAAATTTTCGTCTTTTATGGTAGATAGCCAGACACCAATACTCTTCCTTCCTTTGAACCCATATGTACTACAACGGATGTTCCTGCTTCAGTCATCCAATCTTTAGGTGTTCTAATACCTATTGCTTGGATCACTGCATACTTTTGAAAACTGCATTTTTTAAAATCTTGTCTCCACGTTCTTCTACTTTTCAGACTTTTATGTCCAGAGGATACAACAAACCAGCGAGCCCGTAAGTAACTTTATTGCTCACTTTTTTCACTCGTACAGTTATTATACCCTTCGGAAAATAATCATAATAATGTTTTGTCAATGTGCAGAGTTTGTGATAATTATCAGTTTCAACAAACGCATCGTTAATGCCTGAAAATGTACTGTTGTCCTAAGCATATTGCAACAAACGGTGTATTTCTATCGCTGCTCGTTTAGTTTGTATTGCCGTTTCAAATATACCGGTCATTTTTGAAACACCCTGTATAATGGTCATATAATATTCAAAATATACGACGTTCGTATTGGACGTAGTAGGGATAAATTCAGTAGTTTACTGTTAACAGATTCAGTGACGTAACGGTGAGAGAACCCTGAAATCTGTAGTGTTATGAGATTATTGAAATAGAGCGCAGAGCTCTTCATCGTACTGGACAACTCAGTCTAAAAACGGCAACTCTAGTATTAACTAGAGCGACAGTCTTAATTACGTCAAGTGCAAATTATGTGAACCAAGCACAGTAGTTTTCAATTATCAATCTAGGCATCAGGCCGTGCAGCTATCAGTACCCAAAAGGGAACAATCGTGAGGTTTACGAGGAACAAATGTGAATCAATGGGTTGCTTCCAAAACGTACTGCGATCAGCAGGGTGAGTCAGAGTCCGAAACCCTCTCGACCAAATATATGACATTATGTCTCCCTGAGCATTAAATGACGATATTGACCAGAGAACTTGTCATGATAATCCCACCACCTGAGATTCAGAATCGCTCAGGTCTAAGTTGAGATTGCGATGAAATCTGCCAAGGATTATCACTGTAAATGTATCTCGCCAAGTTCTTACGACCTTACCATAGGTACGTATATGGGAGGCCATACTACTGAGTACGAACTACTGAATGTTACATTTCCGTTCCCGGGTGAAACACTATTGGGAGTGGTGAACTGCGGGTATCGTCATTACACTATGTGAGGATATTAACATGATTATAAGCTGAATACCTATACCTAGAGGCATTTAGACTCAAATGTTGTACACTGTGAGTCAGCTGTTAAGTCGAAATTGCATGTAGATTATGGTTAAAGACCCTGTCAACCGTGAGGTCATTTACAGATGAACTGCAAGCGTGAACGGGAAAATGAAGGGAAAATCTCGTGTGTTATTTTAATGGAGCCAAGCAGACATTCGCCTTAGATGATTACATGCAGCTAGGGAAAACCCAAATCCGGACAGCTGGACAGTGATGTGGACCCCATTGCTCTCAACTGAGAATTCAGTGCTTTGAATGCTGCGCCAGCAAGCATTGGTTGTGCAGTACTAGAAACATCTACTGTCGGGTTCAAGTCTACTTTCTATCACATCCTAAAGTTGTTTATTACGTTCAGATCGAGACTCAGGGCAGACCAGGCCATTTCTGGAATGTTTATTTCCTGCAAATCCTTGCCTCATAGATGCTATTGACAGGGTTCATTGCCATGTTGATACAATCAATAATGACTCCAAAATACTCCTCCATTACACTCTGTACAGAATTCTATAAATTGTGTTTACTTCCTTCAGCGTTTACCGTGAATCATCACTCCTAATCACTCTTTTTCTAGTCTTGCACTTTGAAATGGCGTCGTTCACCACATCACCTCAAGTGTTGACTACAGAGATATGTGACTAATGAGGAGCTGCTAGGCGATTGCATCCTATGCTTTTTAACTTCTTACGCACAGTAATTATTCTAGTTGGACTACTGATAGCAATCTGGAACTCACAAGTGATTTCTTCTGCTGATTTCCCTCGATATTGTACAGCCAGTCTTCGCAATGCTTGCCAGTCCGTGTTCCTCAGTAGACAAGGCCTGCCTGGTCTCGATTTTACCATGGTTCTTCCTTCATGTTACCAGTTCAGAATCATATCACCAACAGTCGACCTGGACAGCTTTGGAAAGGTTGAAATGACGCTGATGGGTTTTTTAATCAGTTGACATCCAATGACTAGTTAACGTTCGATGTCACTGACAAGGGAACATATCCAGATGTCAGTAACCGATGTTCATGAAACTTGACGGGTGTGTCTAGAGGGGGCAAAATAGAGCAATACGTATTTTTTTGTTCTTTGCCCAATTCCACTTTTGAGGGCTAAAACACGCCCCAAAAGGTAATCTGGCATTTTAGGTTTAGAGTGACTACCTTTAAAACGTTGAAATATATAAAAAAAATCATGAAAAAGTTCATACGTAATTAATGTTCTTGAAAAGAAAGAAAGAGGAAGGAAAGGCAAACCTACGTTTCTAGCATTTGTAGACTTAGAGAGAGCTTTTGACAGTGTTGGCGGGAATACTCTTTTTCAAATTCTAAAGGTCGCAGGGGTAAATTACAGGGAGAGAAAGTCTGTTCACAATTTGTACAGAAAGTAGATGACAGTTATAAGGGTCGATGGACGTGAAAGGGAAGTAGTAGTTGGGAAGGGAGTGAGACGGGGTTGTAGCCTCTTCCCGATGCTATTCAATCTGTATATTGGGCAAGCAGGAAAGTAAACAATAGAAAAGTTCAGAGTAGGTATTAAAATCCATGGAGAAGAAATAAAAACTTCGGGGTTCGCCAATGACATTGTAATTCTGTCAGAGACAGCAAAGGACTTGGAAGAGCAGTTGAAAGGAATGGACAGTGTCTTGAAAGGAGGGTATAAGATGAACATCAACAAAAGCAAAACGAGGATAATGGAATGTAGTCGAATTAAGTCGGGTGATGCTGAGGGAATTGGATTAGGAAATGAGGCACTTAAAGTAGTAAAGGAGTTTTGCTATTTGGGGAGCAAAATAACTAATGGTGGTCGAAGTAGAGAGGGTATAAAATGTAGACTGGCAAAGGCAAGGAAAGCGTTTCTGAAGAAGCGAAATTTGTTAACATCGAGTATAGATTTAAATGTCAGTAAGTCGTTTCTGAAAGTATTTGTATGGAGTGTAGCCATGTACAGAAGTGAAACATGGACGATAAATAGTAAGGACAGGAAGAGAATAGACGCTTTCGAAATGTGGTGCTACAGAAGAATGCTGAAGATTAGATGGGTAGATCACATAACTAAGAGGAGGTACAGAATAGAATTGGGGAGAAGAGAAAATTGTGGCACAACTTGACCAGAAGAAGGGATCGGTTGGTAGTACATGTTCTGAGGCATCAAGGGATCACCAATTTAGTATTGGAGGGCAGCGTGGAGTGTAAAAATTGTAGAGGGTGACCAGGAGATAAATATACTAAATAGATTCAGAAGAATGTAGGTTGCAGTCGTTACTGGGAGATGAAGAAGCTTGCACAGGATAGAGTAACATGGAGAGCTGCATCAAATCAGTCTAAGGACTGAAGCCATAACAAAAACAAAGCTCTTGAAAACTGATAATAAACTTTCGTAATAATCTGAAATTTTGCGAAATACTCACCACTGTTAATTAATATTAAAAACTGAAAGCTTTTTTAACAACATGAAATAAACTTTCAAGCCACGTACGCCCTGTGCAATAAAACTGTTCTCTGAATTACCATTTTTTTGAAAATAAGCTGTATACAATGAGTATTTTTAACATGCTTAAAAGGAACATCTAAACATTCCCCCTCCTTCCTCCACTGAGCTGGTCGCTGGCCCATATGACTGTGTGTGGAGGTACTGCGACTGCTTCGTGCACCGTAACTGCTCCCAGCCACGTGGCAGCTTTCGCCATGCCAAAAGAGAAGTGAAAAGAGCGGAATATGGGAGGGCAGGTAGCCGTCGGGAGTAGCACGTGGGAATGCGCTGGTGGAGCCGACACACTCGCACCGCGGATCAGACAGCTAGTAAATCGCCCACATAAAGGTAAACGCGTCGGCGATACCCGCTCGGTAGAAGGGCGGATGTTGGCTGTCTGGTCGGCCGGTGAATGGGCTACTTAATCCCGCTCGATCTAATGAGATTCAGCGACCGTCTTTCTGCCAACTTAGGAGGCTATAGAGACGCTTCCTGTGGCACACTAACCATCATGTCGAGCTCAGGTCTGCCCTCTAAAACACACTGCTCCTTTATATTCACTAGATATCCGTTAAATAGCCATAGGAGACTGATATAGTATCACCTAATACTATGTGACAGTGATGCCACATTGTCAGAGTAACATCACAATAGTGATATCATGCCATGACAGTGCATGTAGAGGTTTCCGCAAGGAATACATACCAGGTTGCAATGAGGAGACTAACAGTTTAAGAGAAGAGTTTCATGAAAACAGCAGCAAAGAGAAAGCATCTGAACTGTTACAATCTCTGAACGACGCTAGGAGAGACAGGTGGATAAATACTGTTGAAAATTTAAACATCAGTCATTCGAGCCGGAAGGCCTGGTCACTGATACAGAAACTAGGTGCTGCTTCCATACCATCGAAGAAGACCATACCTGTCAATGTCAATGCGGTAGCTAAACATCTTTTTGATACCTCTAGAACTCCAAACGATAAGAAGTCCAGCAAACAAGTAAAATCCAAACTCAGGCAAGCCAAGCAGAGAACTCAACCTCGCGACGTATATTCACGACCTTTCTCCACACAAGAAGTTGAACAAGGTTTACACTCCCTTCAGAATGGAAAATCAGCTGGATTAGACGGGATTTATCCGGAACTAATAAAGAACTGCGGCCCGGCTACCAAGCAATGGTTGGCTTTGTTTTTAGTAGCAAATTGGAATCAGGGAAGTTACCCGCAATATTCAAGAAGACCAAAATCATTGCTATCTTTAAGCCACGAAAAGATCCAAACTTACCTCAAAGCTGTCGACCAATATCCTAGCTTTCTGTCCCGTACAAGCTTTTGAAAAGGCTGATATTGAATAGAATAGCAACCTAAGAGTTAATTCCAGTTGAACAAGCTGGATTCTGCCCCGGTCGTGATTGCAGTGATCAAGTCCTTTCACTGACCGCTTTTGTGGAAGCTGGTTTTGAGAAGAAGTAGAAAAGCGTCTCTGTCCTCCTTGATCTCACGGAAGCTTACGACACCATTTGGAAGGAAGGTCTTTTATTAAAACTGATCAAGGTGGTCCCCTGTGTGAAGATATCAACTTTAATCGAAAATATGTTAAGTAACAGACTAATTCCAAGTTTACTCAGAAAACAGCAGAAGCCGATTCCGCAAATTGAGTAATGGGCTACCACAAGGTTCAGTCCTCTCTCCAGTACTTTTTAATTTATACACTCGTGTTCTGCCTAACACACTCTCCCGCAAATTCATATATGCGGATGATATCAACTTCACTGTTCAACGCACTAATTTTGCAGAAGCTGAGAATGTCCTCAACGAAGACCTTGTACTCCTGGGTGAATACTTTAAGAAATGGCGTTTGAAACCGAACCCTCACAAAAATGAGGTATCTACTTCTCACCTAAACAACAGGCTCTCAAATTACAAACCAAGAGTCAATTTTAGAGGGTAAGCATTACGGTTTAATGACACGCCTACATATCTGGGTATGACTTTGGAAATGACCCTAACATATAAAGCCCAATTACGTAAATCTGCTTCAAAACTGAAGAGCCGTAATAACCTTCTTCAGTGGCTAGCTGGTACATCATTGCGAGCTGACACCAACATATTGAGAACAGAACATCTGCTCTAGCATTCGTCTATTCCTCAGCAGAATACTGCTCTTCACTATGGCTTGATAGCTGCCATATTCACCTTGTGGACATTCACCACACTATGCGTATCATATCTGGAATATTACTTGCTACTCCAGTCCAATGGCTGCCGGTGTTGTATAACATACCACCTCCTCACATCAGAAGACAAAAACATCTTGGTCATCTGTGGTCAAGAATACTGAAGAACTCGTCACTCCAAAGTCACGAAGATGTGAAACAGCTAGAATCATCCAGGTTGAATTCCCGTAAACCGGCATGTAAAACGGTCATGGATTTGTTAAGCAACCATTTCGATCCCAAAGACAGCTGGCGGAAAGAATGGACATCTTCTACTCCACAGGGCATCTCGGAAGTTGAGGATCCAACAGTAAGGCTCAATGGTTTCAGCTGACCAAGATACACTTGGAGCAAGCTTAACCGTTTCAGATGTGGTGTGGGAAGAAGTGCTTCGATTCTTCATAAATGGGGTTGGGTGGACATCCCATACTGTGACTGTGGTGACTGTGCTGACGTTCCACAAACAATGAAGCATATAGCAGTGGACAGCCCCCTCCGTGCCTTCCCTGGAAATCTAGTGGATTCGAACCTGGTTATTTCCGAAGTGTTGGGTTGGATCAATGGCTTAGATATAAAGCTCTAAACCGCATTTTAATGTGTCTGTGGTACTGTATTTTATTTGTTATTGTGATTGTTACGTATCATACGCTAACACCTTAAGACACCTTAAGAAGACCTGTGGGGTTCAGATGAAAATTTAGATGTGTTACCTTCGTTCTTCATGTGGACATGTCATTTCAGAACTACACTCTAATACAAAAAATCAACTCGCCATGAAGGAATCTACCGATAATTACTTCGTAGTGCGTTTTTTTTATCTTAGATTGTTTTTGTGGCAGTATTATTAGGTAATTCATCCTGCATGTTCTTTGATTAATGGAGGAAACCACCCATCACTGTGATTCAGACTGCATCTTGAACTGTAGCCCCTTCTCTACTTAAATGCATTATGTGGTTCTCAAGTCGGGGTTAAGTCAATAGAGTGCTGGGAGATTCAGAAAGACTCATCCATTTATTTACTATATGGATAAAGTTAAAAACTGGGGTTAGATTAAACTTATGGTTCTAAACTAAAAGCCTTGACGTAAGTTGCCAGTTCCGGTGGTTGCTGGTACGTGTCTCTCTCGTGCAGGCAGCTCACTCACCTAGTACTTCATTACTCATCACACGCTGAATTGAGATGGCGGCAACGAAAGAAGGAAGGAAGGATAATTTCTGTCTAACGTCCCTTGGACAGTATGGTCATTACAAAGGGAACGCAAGGTCTTATTATGAGAGGAGCTGGAAGGAAATTGGACATGGCCTTTCCAATGGAACCTTCTCAGCATTTTCATAGCGCGATTTAGGAAAATCACGGAAAACCTAAGTCAGAATGTGCAGACGGGAATTTGTAAGATCATCTTTCAGAATGCGAATTCACTGAACTAAACAATGCGAATTCACTGAACTAAACAATGCAGCACCCCGCTCACTGGTGACGATGCAGCAACAAGAGCAGTTTTGCGTTTCTACATCTACATCCATACTCCGCAAGCCACCTGACGGTGTGTGGCGGAGAGTACCTCGAGTACCTCTATCGGTTCTCCCTCCTATTCCAGTCTCGTATTGTTCGTGGAAAGGAGGATTGTCGGTATGCCTCTGTATGGGCTCTAATCTCTCTGATTTTATCCTCATCGTCTCTTCGCGAGATATACGTAGGAGGGAGTAATATACTGCTTGACTCCTCGAGGATTCTCGAAACTTCAACAAAAGCCCGTACCGGGCTACTGAGCGTCTCTCCTGCAGAATCTTCCACTGGAGTTTATCTATCATTTCCGTAACGCTTTCGCGATTAGTAAATGATCCTGTAACGAAGCGCGCTGCTCTCCGTTGGATCTTCTCTATCTCTTGTATCGACCCTATCTGGTACGGACCCCACATTGCTGAGCAGTATTCAAGCAGTGGGCGAACAAGCGTACTGTAACCTACTTCCTTTGTTTTCGGATTGCATTTCCTTAGGATTCTTCCAATGAATCTCAGTCTGGCATCTGTTTTACCGACGTTCCACTTTATATGATCATTCCATTTTAAATCACTCCTAATGCGTATTCCCAGATGGGAATTAACTGCTTCCAGTTGCTGACCTGCTATATTGTAGCTAAATGATAAGGGATCTTTCTTTCTATGTATTCGCAGCACATAACACTTGTCTACATTGAGCTTCAATTGCCATTCCCTGCACCATGTGTCAATTCGCTGCAGATCCTCCTGCATTTCAGTACAATTTTCCATTGTTACAACCTCTCGATATACCACAGCATCATCCGCAAAAAGCCTCCATTCAATAGGTGTAACCCGACCTGTCGACAGAGTAACTTCTACCTCAGAGATGTTTCCAAAGTCGAATCTGAAGGGTCTGACCCCACAACAGGTCTCTCCTCAGGTCGCAACGCTCGTTAATGCATTAACAAATGAATTTTTGCATAACGCGACCTAGTGTTAACGGAGCTAATCAGTGTATCTTGAGTGTGCTCTCTTTAACTCTTCTCTAACTCTTTATTATGACAGAAGAGGATCTAACAGCTATGAAGTTAAACTCATCCGTGACATTAGACAGAATGTCTTATATTAATAACTTTACAGTTTACTATGGTTAACGATTTTAGGATATCAATTACTAGGCAAAAGTTCACATAAGTACTAACCATAACGTGTAGATAACGTGTGACGACGAGTAGGAATATTAAGGAGGATGCGCTGAGATCTACCATCCAGAGGTATACAGAGTTGTATCGTAGAAGAGTAGTGATTGCACGGCGTTGAATTGACGGTGAACGAACGTAATGTTATTGCTCGGGCAGAACGACCATTAGAGAAGCTGCCGCTTCGCAGCGAACTAACGTATTATTTCACCTGTCTACCCCTTGCATAACGTTGGCACATTCCGTTTTTACGTGAGCTGCGTCTTCCGACGAGATCTCGTCATGGCCCTCCATCGCTGATGTCACGTATATTTCCTACTGATCAGCATTCTTTCCACCAGAGTGTTATTCTCACCTACTCGCTTTTTCCATTTCAGTGATATTGCTACTGCTCATCCCCGTGTCCACGGGTGGCGCCTATCCTAGCTCTCTAATAGATTCGCGAATCCCTAAACTCCGAGTCCGGACTGATTGCCTTCCGTGTCCACCGGCTGCTCTGTTCCCAGCTTTTCGCTCCTCTTCCAACTTCTGTCCAATCACCCGCTTTGCCGCCAGCATTTGTCGGTTGTATACACTTCCTCCTTGCTTCAGCTCCGAACTGATGCCTCGTCCAGTTCACTCCTTCAGCGTGTTTCCCTCTCATAAACTGCGACATAAGACCTACATCGCCGCCCATTCCCCAGTGACAAGATGTTTTCTTCCCGCAAACGCAATTTCGCCACTGTGGGAATACAAAAGGGAAAAAAAACTCTGTTCTTTTAGCGTGGGCTGGTAGAGCCACCCACACAGTATCCCAGCTCGCAGTGTTATTTGGTCAGCTTTTTTCTAAGATGTTCTCTCTCCTTGTTGCCCTTGCCCATATTCCTTTATGGTGGAAGAACATATCTCCGGATTTCTGCACGCCACTGGCGTGTTCTTTCTCGTTCACCTGCAGATGCCTATGTTATCTGCGGTCAGTGCTTGAGGAAAGGGAAGGGGTGGTTCGTATTTTTAGCACCGTAGCACCGTAGAGACACTCAAGATACACTGATTAGCTCCGTTAACACTAGGTCGCGTTGTGCTCCAGACCAGTCGCCCACACAAAGTAAGCCCGGCCGCTTACTCGTCGCTGTGTTACACGACCGTACTCTGAAAGACAGCGCTGCAGGGGTCCTGAGGAAGCGAATATTACATCAGCATCACTCAGACTTGTACTCGTCTACCCCAACCACCCAGTGTCCATCTTCTTACACCTCCATATTCAGACTCCCAGTACATAGAGAGCATGCAAAGATGATTAGTGCTCTCTGTTATCTCCAAGCTTATGATTTTACGTGTATTTGATACATACCGTCTACGATTAGCGACTACTTCCTTCCTATGATTATTCAAGGGTGAGGTATGGCTATCCAGTCAAATTAGCCACCTTTCAACTACATATATGAACACATCAATAGCTACTTCAAATATGCATCAGGCGTAAGGTGCTTATGAACCTCACATTCCACCATTGACCTCCAAGGTCGCCTGATCTCAGGTCATGTGAATCATTCTGTGTGGAGCGAGGGGCGGGGTGTTGAGGAGTTGTAAAAAAAATAATCTGAGCCTCCTCTTACAACTCTGGCTGACATGCTACGCCGTAGAGCAGTAGCAGTGAATACAGTAACTAGAATCATGGTAGCAGATATGTGGGATGAAGTTTGCTATCATGTGTCCCATGAAGGATTCAGTGACCACTTGCGACAGGTAAAAGGAAACTTTGTTGCTAAACGTAACTGTAATAAGTGAATGTTTCTTTAAAAAATTATAATTATTATTTAAAAGTTCTTGTTTATTGATTTTTGTATTGTCAGTTGCCTTGCTTGGATTGTCTGAACCATTATGCGTTGCATCTTTTGCAAACAATCAATCGAAACAAAAGTTAATCTGACTGCATGATTTCCAAGAAAGTGTATTGAGTCGCTAATAAAGGAAACCAGATTCTACCTAAGTTGCCTTCGAAAATCGTAACACTTTCTTTCATACTTCTTTATTTCTCTGACATGAAATCTGACAAAATATTAACTGATATCTGGTCGAATCAAAGGAAATCCCTCGAAAATTGAAATGTAATTTTTTTTCATTATCTCTTTTTAGCTTGCCTTTGGCAATCAATAACGTTCGGGCAAGTGTTCTCTGGAAACTGCTGCTGCTGTTGAAAACTACCAAAAAGGCGAATCTCATTTACCGAGCGGCAAAAGTAATTACAGGTGAACTCCATGTGCAATGAGTCCACGTAATGTGCCTGTATTTTGAACCGTAATTGTGAAACTTTGTTTGGTAAATAATAAATATTGGGAAATAGGTGACGTTGTGATAAATTACGTTAATGCTGTTTCCTTTGGAAGGTGGATTGGCAAATTTAGAAAAGTCGCTTTACAAAAGCATTCCTCATTATAATCAAGAACTGCAAGGAAATGTTATTACAAAATATATATTTTCAACTTAGATTACAAAACGTTGCACTAATTGAGTTAATCTTCCATTAATTGTCACTAGTGTTACAGCTCGGGCGCAATTGCACCCAATAAAATTATTATGAAATCTTCATCAAATCAATCAAAGAATCTTTCTCTCATGCAGTAAAGATATCAAAAGCCATATTGTAAAATCAATTTCTTCAGTAATGATAAATTTTCGTCATTTTTGTCATATAGCTGTCTCGGACGTGGCTCCCTTCACTATTACCCGGTGTAGAATGTTTGTGCGACCAGCACCTGTGGGTAGCCGCGACACATAGTGGCTCACTTTATTATTGCCCAGTGCCGACTAACTGTCTGAGCCATCAGCGTCTGTGCGGAGCGGTCGACACAGAGCTGTCATTGCAGACGAGCACCGGCAGAGATGACTTTGCGGCTGTCTGAGGAAGGAAGTAAGAGCGACTGCTGTCTGTGTGACCAAATTATAAGGGAAGGTGATAGTGAACAAATATCAATACTACTTTCTTAAGTACAGTATCTGAGTGCATGTACACTGAAGCGCCCAAGAAACTGGTACAGGCACGCGCATTCAAATAGAGAGATTTGTAAACAGGCAGATTACGGGGCAGTGGTCGGCAACATGTGTCTGGCGCAGTTGTTAGATCGGTTACTGCTGCTAGAATGGCAGTTTGTCAAGATTTAAGTGAGTTTGAACGTGGTGTTATAGTCGACCAGGAGCGATGGGACATAGCATCTCCGAGGTAGCGCTGAAGTGGGGATTTTCCCGTACGACTATTTCACGAGTCTAACGTGAATATCAGGAATCCAGTAAAACATCAAATCTCCAATATCGCTGCACCCGGGAAAAGATCCTGCAAGAACGGACCAACGACGACTGAAGAGAATCGTGCAACGTGACAGAAGTGCAACTCTTCCGCAAATTTCTGCGGATTCCAGTGCTGAGTCATCAACAAGTGTCAGAGTGCGAACCATTCAATGAAACATCATCAATATGGTCTTTCGCAGCCGAAGACTTACTCCTGTTCCCTTGATGACTGCACGACACAAAGCTTTACGCCTCTCCTGGACCCGTGAACACCTACATTGGAGTGTTGATGACTGGAAAATGTTGTCTGGTAGGACGAGTCTCGTTTCAAATTGTATCGAGCGGATGGACGTGTACGGGTATGGAGACAACCTTATGAATCCATGGACCCTGCGTGTCAGCAGAGGACTGTTCAATCTGGTGGAGGCTCTGTAATTGTGTGGAGTGTGTGCAGTTGGAATGATCCCTGACACGTCAAGATCTCTAAGAGTTGACACTTACTTAAGCCACCTGTCTGATCACCTGCATCCGTTCATGTCCATTGTGCATTCCGACGGACTTGCGTAATTCCAGCAGGACAATTCGACACCCCACACGTCCAGGATTACTACAGAGTGGCTCGAGGAACACTCTTCTGAGTTAAAACACTTCCGCTGGCAACCAAACTCCTCAGACATTAACATTATTAAGCATATCTGGGATGCCTTGCAACGTGCTGTTTAGAAAAGATTTCCACACCCTTGTAATCTTACTGATTTATGCACAGACCTGCAGGATTCATGGTGTCAATTCTCTCCAGTACTACTTCGACATTATTCGAGTCGATGCCACGTCGTGTTGCGCACTTCTTCGTGCTTGCCCTACACGATATTAGACAGATGTACCAATTTCCTTGCCTCTTCGATGTAGAATATATTGTTGTTGTTGTTGTCTTCAGTCCTGAGACTGGTTTGATGCAGCCCTCCATGCTACTCTATCCTGTGCAAGCTGCTTCATCTCCCAGTACCTACTGCAACCTACATCCTTCTGAATCTGCTTAGTGTACTCATCTCTCGGTCTCCCTCTACGATTTTTACCCTCCACGCTGCCCTCCAACGCTAAATTTGTGATCCCTTGATGCCTCAAAACATGTCCTACCAACCGATCCCTTCTTCTAGTCAAGTTGTGCCACAAACTTCTCTTCTCCCCAATCCTATTCAATACCTCCTCATTAGTTACGTGATCTATCCACCTTATCTTCAGCATTCTTCTGTAGCACCACATTTCGAAAGCTTCTATTCTCTTCTTGTCCAAACAAGTTATCGTCCATGTTTCACTTCCATACATGGCTACACTCCAAACAAATACTTTCAGAAACGACTTCCTGATACATAAATCTATATTCGATGTTAACAAATTTCTCTTCTTCAGAAACGCTTTCCTTGCCATTGCCAGTCTACATTTTATATCCTCTCTACTTCGACCATCATCAGTTATTTTACTTCCTAATATATACTGTAATAAAATCTGACGGTTATTATTTTTAAATAAATACTGTGTAGTCCTACGTGTAAGTTAAGACCCACATCAGTTTTCTATAGTGATTTATACAGAAGATACACTCCCTTAAAACTGGCTGACTCTTTTCGAAACAGTCTGTCCACCTCCGATATTACCTTTTCTGTGGCTGTTATTACACTGCGGTATTCATAGCAATCGTCAGCTTGAAAAATAAGCCACCTTTTTGACAGAATACGCTAGAGAACGTTTACTAAAAGCGACTTGATTTGCAATGCCTTTATATCTGGTAGCTTGTATTCAACGAGGTTCAGCAAGCACGTAACACATCCATTCCATTCCAGACGTTGAGATAAGGTCCTCCATAAAGTGCTACAGCCTCTCGGAGCCAAGCAGATTGGAGAGAAGGCTCTATGTGTAGGAAGCAGGGAACCCATTGGAGCAGAGCGGATCTGCACACGGGCAGCCGCAGGCCGCGGAGACAAATGTGCCACTCCTCTTGTGTTTACGTGCCGGAGTCCCCGTTCAGAGTCCTTGGCCTGCAGTCGTTACAGCATGGGAGGGGTATGGGGGGAGCGGGGGCGGCGCAGCTGCCGGGCACAAGCTCTCGCTTTCATCGCGCAGGGACACAGCTTTTTATTGGGCCATCAACTTGTGTAAACTCTGGCTGTGTCGTCTAAATACGTCTAAGTAGAACAGTTTTTATTATCGGATGTCGTTCGAGGAGGACGTACAGAAAGGACACCGTAAAGCAAACAAATGCCCCCTTTGCTGATTTTATTCCTTGAAGACAGGGGCAACTTTCGTCTCGAAGAGAAACAGGGAACACTCGCCAGTGACGCTAATGAAAGAATTTACAAAGCAGGTAAATCTGAAGGAAAGTTACAGAACTTTCACGCCTGTTTCGTTTATATTATGAAAAGATTGTGCTGAATATATTGGTATCTGTACTGGAATATTTTTTGAAACACTTCACGCGAATTACAGGACAGTCCCGTAAAGAAGGTCATAGCTTTTTTACTGTATCTCTCTTGCCCGACTACTGTGTTATCTGGGAGCATAAAAGACAATCATAGCTGCAAGCCAGCGTCGCTGCCTCGTAAACAGAAGACTCGGATTCTTGTCCCATCTCAAGCGTAGCTGTGGATGATACTGGGTGAACACGAAATCCACCAACAAAATTTCGGAAGCTGTTGAGGAATATTTTCTGAATATTTTGGTATGAGGAACTTGTGTCTAGTTGATGCTGTGACTCCATACATTGAGCTGCATGTCGGTCAGTCTATTCGTATTGCAGTTTATCACTGTCAATGTACGACTAACAGATAAGAGCCGAGAGGGATGGCAGCGTGGTTAGGGCACCGTGTCACGGACTGCGCGACCCCTCCCGCCGGAAGTTAGAGTCCTTCCTCGGTCATGGGTGTGTGTGTGTCGTTCATCGCAAAGTTGAAGTTAGTTTAAGTAATGTGTAAGTCTAGGGACCGATGACCTCAGCAGTTTGGTCCCTTCGGAATTCACACACACACACACACACACACACACACACACACACACACATACACACACACACACACACACACACACAGACACATACAAGCCCGAGACAAAAGCGAACTGTACTACATGCAAATGGCTCTGAGCACTATGGGACTCAACATTTGAGGTCATCAGTCCCCTAGAACGTAGGACTACTTAAATCTAACTAACCTAAGAACATCACACACATTCATGCCCGAGGCAGGATTCGAACCTGCGACCGTAGTGGTCGCGCGGTTACACACTGAAGCTCCTAGAACCGCTCGGACACACCGGCCGGCTACTAAATGCAAGATTGATTGCTTGAAGTGGGCTTTACTGATGTAAATGGCGCACTGGACGGTGAAACGAGCAAGTTTGTTTCCAAACAAGACATACAGCATACTCTACCGACATTTGAATTATTGTATAAGGGTCAGCTATTCAGGGGTAGTAGGTGAAGTGGTGTTTCTTTTGTCTTGCCACACTTCAAAAACGTTTATTTATCCTTCCACGTATGTTGCTTTTTACTCCAAATTTATTTCCCTGTTTTGTACTTTGCGGAAAGGCGAAGTGAAATAGGCTTCCCATTTCTCACAGCTCAGCCTCACAGCGGAGCCACAAGCCGAGCATAGCTTTATGGCTGTTATATCAACCATGACGTTACCTGCATGGTTTTTCTACGAAGGGGGCAGTGGTGAGGTAGACTGAATGTTTATTCCCGGCTTCTTCTAGACAGTTAACTGTATAGCAGTGGTTGTTGTGTGCCTGGAGCACTCATCAATTTGTAGTTCATGTATTGCTGTATGCCTTAAATATGAATGATGCTTATGATGTATGTAGTGTCTACTTTATCAAAAATACCATTTCAATGTTGATTCGAGCCTCGTATTATGACATTTTGGATCACGTTATGATGGAGATTGCTATGTAACCATCTAGTGAGCGGTAAATATTGTCAGCAGAAAATAATTCAAAGTAAACATCTTCACGAAATATTAATTTTGTCAACGGTAGCTGAAATAAATGTCTTCGACATTTGGTGGATGTTACTCAATTTGTTTCAAAATAATGAACGTTGACCAGAACTTAATTTCATTTCGTTGCTCCGCTGCAATTGATGTTCTTGTAAGTTTCTTAAGTGAAAAGCGGCCAAAGGAAACAATGGTTCTCAAAATATATGAAAAATCAGTTACTGTTTCAGTTTACAATTTATTACATCGCAGTGCTGCTGAAGGTCTTATATCATACTGGGCCTCTCAAACGACTTCTCACGGGTCTTATTGTACTCATGCTAGCAACTCATGTATTGTAGCGTATAGTAAATTCGCTGATTACAATTACAGAAGTTGCTGATTATAACTAAAAAATGTCATCCGGTAGTTATTACTGAAATGCATGCATTGTGATACAAGCACGATTACATATCTCTTGTTTGCATGGAAAAATTAGTGAAATAATACGAATAAACAATGATCATTCCTTTTTTTGTAAATTATACTGAAAATACATTATCCTATATATTTTTGCCATTTATTCTGTTTGAAATATCGGTACACTATTTTTCAGTGCGAACGGAATTTCAGTATCTAAAACAGCAACCCAAAAAAAACTTTGTTTACATTTTTAACCTGGTTTCGTTTTATAAATTACCATAATTACGAAGCAATTAGATTTTGTTATGTTAACCAACAACATAGTAACCTGACAGTATGATAAATAGAGTTTTTAGAGGTTTTAAACCTTGTAATTACAATATATTTGCTATCTCTTTTGTTACTCGATTGTTCGTAAATGAAAATCCCTAACTGCAGTTAAACGGTTAAACGAATTTACCATACCAACGCACGTAAGTAATAGTAGAGAATACTTTGACATGAAATTGTTGTAAATTACGCTACAGACCTTAAAAGACGAAACTGCTTATACAGGTCCTACTTAAAGACATAACAAGTAATCATACAACCCATATTAGCTTCAAAATCGTATAAAGAACGAGGTCTTACATTTCAAAATGGATGAGAGATTCCACGGTTGACAAAAAAATCTATTTCCTTTTCTTGCCGATACCACAAAATTTGAGGAAAACCACACATTTTGCCTCTAGTGCACTTGAAAACTTACACAATTTATTTGGGCCTGTGTTCTCGAAGATAGAACACTTAAGAAACGAACTCTCTATTTTGTATTCTAATGAGAAGTACAAAAATATTTCCATCATAAAAATATTAGAATGCTTAATTATGACATGGGTGTTTTTACGGATACCTATAAACTTTTCTCCTTTATTTTGTCCATCTCTTCCACTACTGTTTGGCACCAGTGGAACGAAACTTTTCTTGTTTGAAGGGTATAAAGACATAATTGAGGAATGCAGTTTTAGAAGACAGACTTTTATTCTTTTCGATTATATCAGTTTAGACAGCTATTGCAGACGGAAAAAAAGACAGCCATTTTATGAAGACATCACCGACATGTTTGCACGACTGATTTGGTGTACATGGTGTAGGTGCGTTATTAAGATAAGCTTGTGTAAATTTAAGCATATTTTTTTCTTTCTTGCTAGCTCTTCATCTACCTTCCCACCACGAGCTGCCACTTTGTTATACAGATATTTTCAGAGCAACGCAGGGACAAAAATATATGGCGATAAACAATCCCAACTAAGTAGAGTAACTCTGTAACGATCCATATGAGACCAAGAGTCCTTTATCCCAATACCAGCAAACAATGCTTCACAATTGCTAAATGTGTATGGAAATTGGATATATGTCCCAAACTCCTTCTCCACTCCCTCTGCCTCAGCTCCCTGTCCATCACCTCCTCCCCCTATCACTCTGTCCATCTCCTCCTTGCTCTCTCGCTCTCTCTCTCTCTCTCTGTGTGCATCTCCTACTCCATCTATCTCTCTCCATCTCATCTTTACTTCTCTTTATGTCCATTTCCTTCTCCCCTTCTCTCTGTCTATCTGCACTTCCTCCCTTTGCTGACCTTGAGCCTTGTCTATTGTAGCCAACAAAATCTGTATTGTGATCAGAAGCCACTTTAAATTATCGGTTGGCATTACTGGTATACAGGGTATGATAAATCTCTTCTGATGCTGAATTTGTGAGGATTGTAGCTTTGGTGACGGTATTACGCATAATTTTAAGGTGCAAACGGATAGGTTTGCGAATTTCCATACGATATAGATCCCGTCGTAGTAGTACTCTAATCATCAGGCGATGAACCAAACAACACATAGTTGTATATACAATTTTTTAGTATTATATCTGGTGGAAGAGCAAATATGGGAGGAACAATTCGTCTAATGTTTTAAAAACACTGCTACAGTAGTTAATACAGACTGCAAGAAAAAACGGAACCGCACATTTTCGCTGAACTGCACATCACAGTACTTCCTTTCTCGCAGTCAGTTTTAATTGAAAATCTGTACATTATGATTTAAAAAAGTGTTAGAACGATGGTAACATTAACAGTTCAGTACTTATATAACAGCATTTTACGATATATTAAGTATCGTACTCATCGGATTTTGTGGGACTCTCACAGTCAAAAGACTGCAATTTGACGACTACATGCACTCATGACAGATAGTCTTTACTCTGACAGAATGTAACTTTTGAAGTGTTACTTGAAAATGGCCCTGAGGCTGAAATTTCAATCGTAAAAATAAATATTTTATACAGTCATAGTCTTACACTCTGACAGAATGTAACTTTTGCAGTGTTACTTGAAAATGGCCCTCAGGCTGAAATTTCAATCGTAAAAATAAATATTTTATACAGTCAACAACGACTATGTTGTCTTTTAAGACATATTACATGACTGTGAATCTCAACCATGAGAAGTTAATTTCAGGATATGTTCGACGACTGGTAGGAGACACCTTTGTACAGTCATTGACTTCACGCAAGACCAAAACTTCTTAAGAGGTTTCCGTCACACCGGAAGGTAGAATAATACTAGTACTATCGTAGTTACTGAGAGCTTCTCGCATTCCTCTCCTAGCAGCTAATTTATCTTCATTCAGCGTATATTTACCAAGAACGGTTTGGTATTATTTGAAATATGGTATAGCATCATCATTCTAAAGCGATAAAGGCAGAAAAATAAGTGGTCCGGACAAACTCTTAAACAAACTGGTTGGATTCTTTCCATTGGTTTCAAATCAAAATTATTTGTCTCTGTTGAACTGAAAAGAAAAGAGGATTGAAATCTGTGCAGACGCACGGCTTACATCTATCGAACAGTATCGAAGGTTGCGTCCGCAGACGGAAATGTAAAACTAAAGTGTTGCCTTAGGACCATGAATTTACAAGAACTGCGTAATGGTACGGACCAGTTCTCACTGAAATGAAGGACGATGAGTGTTGGAGAAAGAACTCATTATTCACAACTGCGTGGATAGTCTGAAAAGTTTCCGATCTCAACATAAGGGCGCCTACTGAAGACTTGCAACTAGGAGGCCGAACTTCCCGAGGTGTGGATTCCCAGCCATCAATGCTGCACGGTCAATTCATTCGTTTCAGTGAGTAGATACGAATGTTTTTTGTGAAAATGGGCAAAATCGAGCATCGATCTGTCATTAGATTTTTCTTTTTAAAGGCGAATATGCCTACCCAAATTAAATACGAGTTGGACACTGTTTACGCGGACTCTCCGCCATCGCCGGCCGCGTTGGTCTCGCGGTTCTAGGCGCGCAGTCCGGAGCCGTGCGACTGCTACGGTCGCAGGTTCGAATCCTGCCTGGGGCATGGATGTGTGTGATGTCCTTAGGTTAGTTAGGTTTAAGTAGTTCTTAGTTCTAGGGGACTGATGACCACAGCAGTTGAGTCCCATAGTGCTCAGAGCCATTTGAACCATTTTTTTCTCCGCAATCATGTACTACCTTGAAATTTTCTGAATTTAAAAGTGACCGTACCAGCTTGGGTGACGATGGGCGTTCAGTACTGCCAAAAACTGCAACCACTGGCTATAACAATGCTCAAGCGCAACAAATTGTTTTGTGAAACCGTCGAATTAAGGTTCATATGTCTCTGACCACTATAGGACATAACATCTGAGGTCATCAGTCCCCTAGAATTTAGAACTACTTAAACATAAGGCAGGACTCGAATTAAGGTGAGAGAGATAACAGAGGCCGTGAGCGAATCTAAAGAACGTGTTTGTCATATACCGTTTGAAAATTTTGGGAAAGAATGCTGACCGAACGCTGGAAGCCAAGATTGCTCACTCTGTGCTCCCTCAAACCTCAGCAGTTGCCAGGGCGAAAATCTACAAACTGCGCTTTCAAGTCCTTGACCACCCTCCTTACTCACCAGATGTAGCCCCAAGGGACATTTTTTTGTTCTCTCGGTTAATAGCTGAACTCGTAGGAAAGCTATTTTTGTCGAAGGAAGAGTCAATCACCTTCGTAAAGAACTGTTTTGCAGAGAAAAATACCAACTATTACGTTCACGGCCCAAAGAGATGGGAAGGCTGTTGGAAGAAGCGTATAGACTCACAAGAAGATTGTAACGAAAAATACAAATAAATTTTAAGAAAAATTGTCTTGCTTTCTTGTTAGGTCGAATACCCTCGCAAATGAAGATTCACACATAGAAATGTACAATGTCTCCGTTTAACCTACAAAGCACGCGGACCACGGGCTTGCGATAGCCGCCTGACTGATGCGCCCACCGCTTTTCTCGTAGGATGCGAGTGTGCTGTTTGGCGCTCTTGAACGGGGTTGCCTGCTGTCCGTTCTGCGTCAGGTACGAAGTAACCCGGAAAACAATCTTCAGTGACTCGATCCAACAGCAACTTAACAATCGAGGTGAACTGCCTGATTCAAAGTAAGAATTTCCATCAACAATATTATACGTCCAAGCTTCGTGCTGTATCTGATAGATGTTTTACGTTTAACACTTGATACCGGCAAGATGTCCGCAGACTGGAAAATTAACGGCACCTACCAGTTTCATCTATACTGATGAGCCAAAGCATTATGACCACTGCCCTCCCCGAGATAGATTGCCTCCTGGTTTTGTTGCGTGCACGTGACGCAGTAAGGGAAGAATGTAAGCGGAAGACAGTCGAATGAGCAGTCATTATAGCGAAGATACATGCTACAAATGCGGAAATCCACTTATATAAGCGGTTTTGACAAAGGTCACATTGTTGTGGGGCTGCGGCTGGAAACCAGAATTTCTGAAACTGCGAAGCTTGCCACCTGTTGGCATATTATTGTCGTGAGATTCTATGAAATTTGGTTGAAGGACGGTGAAATAACCAGTAGATCGTATGGTACTGGACGACCACGTCTCATCACAAAAGTAGAGGTCGGATGATCCTTATCCTCTACAGGATCTGCAGTGATCTGTGGAAGATCTGACGACAATGTACAATGCTGGTGCAGGCACAAGTGTTTCGGAGCGCACCGTTCAAAGGCCATTTGTTGAAGATGGAGCTCTTCATCACACGACCTCGACGTGTTTGTTGACCCACTGACATTCTCAGTTACGATAGCAGTTGGCATCACTGAGTTTTCACCGTGGATCAATAGAATCGTCTCGCCCGTCGAATGAATGGCATTTTTTGTTACACCAGGTCGATAGCTGAGTCCTTACATGGCCTATTCAGGCGAAGGGCTGCATGATACATACACTTAGCCACAGATATAGGCCGCTGAGGTCAGAATTACGCTATGAGATTCATTGAGTTGGGTTCCCACAGGATCTGTAGACTATGTGAACATTACTGCGGACCACCTGCATTGCTCCATGTTTGAAGTTTCCCCCTGTGATTATGACGCCTTCTAGCAGGATAACTGTGCGCGCTGAAAGGTCAGAATCGTGCTACAGTGGTCTGAGGTGCATTTATATCTTCACCAGCAAATCTGTCTGATCTGCACCCGTTGGAAGACGTTGACCACGATCCCGTAATTTCCAGGAATTGCTTCACGTGCGCGTAGACATCTGGTACCTCGTACTTCTGGAGTCGTGTCAAAGAATGTCTGTTATTGTGTGTTTGAAACGTGGAGCACCACGCTATTAAACAGGTGGTCATAATGTTTTGGCTCATTGGTGTAAATACTAATGCAGAAATTCATCAGTCGCCGGGACTGGCTACTTTTGGGTAGAGTGCCACCTGCATGTCTAAATGAACTGGGCCAAGAAAGCAAATTAATTTCCACCTAGTTTTCATACACTGGTGGCCATTAAAATTGCAACGCCAGAAAGAATAGCAGTAGGATGAATGCGGGAATAAATTTTCAGGTAATTTGTAGATATGTAGTATTCTACTTCTGGCAGCAACAAGTTCTCTAACGGGCCTTGACATTGAGTCGAAGTGAGATTAAATGACAGACATGGGTACGCCTTTCCACGCTCCTTCGGATCTAGACCAGCGTCATGAACCATAGTGGCTACAGAGTGGTGGCATACCAGTCTCTCCTAAAGTTTTCAGCGATTAGAAACCTGTGGAACGAGCTAGCCACTGCAACAGTCGAACACCCCCTTTATCGAGATAGTTAACGTCAGTACGGGAAACATTCATTCTTGCGTTTTCTTGTTGAAAGAAAACGTCACGAAGATCATGAAGATACACTATGTGATCAAAAGTACCCGGACACACCAAAAAACATGTGTTTTATATTAGGTGCATTGTGCTGCCACGTACTCCATATCAGTGACCTCAGTAGTCATTAAACATCGTGAGAGAGCAGAATGGGGCGCTCCACGGAACTCAAGGACTTCGAACGTGGTCAGGTGTTTGGGTGTCACTTTTGTCATACGTCTGTACGAGAGATTTCCACATTCCGAACCATCCATTGGTCCACTGTTTCCTATGTTATAGTGAAGTCGAAACGTGAAGGGACACGTACAGCACAAAAGCGTACAGGTCGACCTCGTCTGTTGACTGACAAAGAACGCCGACTGTAGAAGAGGGTCGTAATATGTAATACGCAGACATCTATCCAGACCATCACACAAGAATTCGAAACTGCACCAGGATCCACTGCAAGTACTGTGAAAGTTAGGATTTCACGGTCGAGCGGCTGCTCATAAGCAACACATCACGCTGGTAAATGCCAAACGACACCTCGCTCGGTGTAAAGAGCGTAAACAGTGGTCGATTGAACAGCGGAAAAACGTCGTGTGGAGTGACGACTCACGGTGCAATATGTGGTGATCCGATGGCAGGGTGTGGGTATGCCCGGTGAACGTCATCTGCCAACGTGTGCAGTGCCAACAGCAAAATTCGGAGGCGGTGGTGTTGTGATGTGGTCATGTTTTTCGTGGAGGGGGCTTGCACCCCTTGTTGTTTTGCGTGGAACTATCACAGCAAAGGCCTACATTGATGTTTTAAGCATCTTATTGCTTCCCACTGTTAAAGAGCAGTTAGAGAATGGCAATTGCATATTTCAACACGATCGAGCACCTGTTCATAATGCACGGCCTGTAGCAGAGTTGTTACATTACGTTAACATCCTATAATGGACTGGCCTGCGTAGAGTCCTGAACTGAGTCCTACAGAACACCTTTGGGATGATTTGGAACGCCGACTTCGTGCCAGGCCTCATCGACCGACATCAGTACCTCTCCTTAGTGTAGCACTCAGTGAAAAATGGGCTGCCATTCCCCAAGAAACCTTCCAACACTTGACTCAAGGTATGCTTACGAGAGTGGAAGCTGTCATCAAGGCTAAGGGTGGGCCAACACCATAGTGAATTCCAGCATTACCGACGGAGACTGCCACGCACTTGTAAGTCATTTTCAGCCAGGCGTCCGGATACTTTTGACCACATAGTGTAGCATACACCTACTGGACTGAATACAACAGAAACATAACACCAGAGGTGATCGTGTTATGTATCCAGCACAGCTGGGCAACCTCATTTATCTTAGGGAAGTAGTTCTTGTTGGCCAGTTATTTTTGGGATCCGTTTATTATTTATGACGTACGTGTCAGAAGAGAAATAGGTTTTACTACAAAAATTTTATGAGTTTTCTATTTAAAACATTCTGCAATAATTTTTATCCAATATTATACACTGTGGTTGTTATATGACATAGGTGTAGTCAACAGGGGGCAAGGGAGAGCGAGGGCCGCCGCAGCTAGGTCAACGTTCATTTTTTATCTAGTTGTGGAATGCTGTATGGGTTAAAAAAACTAACATAGGAAACAGATGTATCATGCACTATAAGAAGAACCTACCCAAGGATCTGAGCTATGTGACTGAGTGACCTGGGAGGCTCACATTGGTTTTTCTGTGAACAGGAAACTAGTTTTGACTTTTTAACGACGAATGGTAATGGTTCTGGATACAATTCCTATCGGTCGGTATCTATTACATGTCTTATCTTACTCCAAACTGATACTGCGTTAATGCATCTTGCTGTTTAGCGAGGCATGAATCGAATCTAGCTTGTGAAGATAAATTTTGTCATGGGTCAGAGGTGGAGTTTCGATGTGTCAGCTATAGCGGTCCTGAAAAATTAAAATGTCACTGGGATCTTAATTTCATTTTAAAATTTTATTTTTAACTACTCATAAAACAAACATATACAAACTTAAACAACGTGGTTGACAAATACCATATGTGAAAGCTTAAGAGAAAATTAATGGTACTTTATTTCCTGAAACACGGTTTTACACGTCGAAAAGCGAGTTAGAGTGAAGTGGGACTTGTTGTTTTAATTTTAATGTTTAGTTATAACAACGCGATACATTAGTTGTGGATGCTGAATGGCGTATGCAGATAAGTACAAGTCGAAATTTCGTGAAGTGGTTGAAATGGAACTAGAACGAACGAATGTAGTGAACAAAAGAAGCTACAGCTCAGTAATGAACGAAGAATGTTGGAACTGGATGATTGACCACCCGAAAAAAAAGGAAAACGAGAAAGTGGAGGGAGGAAGGAATGGCAGAACTAGAACGAGTAATCCAATAAAGAACATATCGACCGAAAGGGACCAAGGTGGGAGCCAAATCTGAAGAGTCAGCGAATGATCACTCCTTAAGAGTCATTTTAGCGTCCGTTCAGTTCAGTCTAGTGAACATCTCATTCAGAACCGCTCGTTCAGACCAGTTCCTTCACAAAAAAACGCCACTAGCATCCAATGGCACTCTAAAACATCATGCCAGTTGCTGGGCCCATATGACGACGAATGCAGCCTGACAACCTGACAACGTTCGTTCTCCTAGCTGTCTCCACACGAGAATATGTACATCATGATACTGAGTATAGAACTGGGACTCGTCTGAAAAAACGAGGAGGTGACACTCATGTGTCCAGTGGTGTCGTTGGGCGTGTCACTCTCTGTGTTGCTGACAGTCTCTGCTGTTCCATAAATCGACGCATTCTGCATGCGGATATGTTGCCTTACTTGCACGCAAAACAAACTTGTTTTCTCACTGAAGGTACGTGTCGTGGTTGTACAGAAGGTCTTACTAGTATCCCAAGGACATGAAAATAATGATTGTTGTTGTTGTTGATGTCTTCAGCACTGGGACTGTTTTGATGCAGCTCTCCATGCTACTCTATCCTGTGCAAGCTTCTTCATCTCCCAGTACCTACTGCAACCTACATCCTTCTGAATCTGCTTAGTGTATTCATCTCTTGGGCTCCCTATACGATTTTTATCCCTCCAATACTAAATTGGTGATCCCTCGATGTCTCAGAAGCTGTCCTACCAACCGATCCCTTCTTCTAGTCAAGCTGTGCCACAAGCTCCTCTTCTCCCCAATTTCATTCAATACCTCCTCATTAGTTATGTCATCTACCCATCTAATCTTCAGCATTCTTCTGTAGCAACACATTTCGAAAGCTTATATTCTCTTCCGGTCTAAGCTATTTACCGTCCACGTTTCACTTCCCTACATGGCTACAATCCATACAAATGCTTTCAGAAACGACTTCCTGACATTTAAATTTATACTCCATGTTAACAAATTTTTCTCCTTCAGAAACGCTTTCCTTGCCATTGTCAGTCTACATTTTATATCCTCTCTACTTTGACCATTATCAGTTATTTTGCTCCCTAAATAGAAAATCTCCTTTACTAGTTTAAGAGTCTCATTTCCTAATCTAATTCCGTCAGCATCACCCGACTTAATTCGACTACATTCCATTATCCTCGTTTTGCTTTTGTTGATGTTCATCTTATACCCTCCTTTCAAGACACTGTCCATTCCGTCCAAGTGCTCATCCAAGTCATTTGCTGTCTCTGACAGAATTACAATGTTATCGGCGAATCTCAAAGTTTTTATTTCTTCTTCATGGGTTTTAATACCTACTCCGAACTTTTCTTTTGTTTCCTTTATTGCTTGCTCAATATACAGATTGAATAACATTGGGGAGAGGCTACAACCCAGTCGCACTCCCTTCCCAACCACCGCTTCCCTTTCATACCCCTCGACTCTTATAACTGCCATCTGGTTTCTGTACAAATTGTAAATTGCCTTTCGTTCCCTGTATTTTATCCCTGCCACCTTCAGAATTTGAAAGAGATTATTCCAGTCAACATTGTCAAAAGCTTTCTCTAAGTCTACAAATGCTAGAAACGTAGGTTTGCCTTTCCTTAATCTTTCTTCTAAGATAAGTCGTAAGGTCAGTATTGCCTCACATGTTCCAACATTTCTACGGAATCCAAACTGACCTTCCCCGATGTCCGCTTCTATCAGTTTTTCCATTCATCTGTAAAGAATTCGCGTTAGTATTTTGCAGCTGTGACTTAATAAACTGATAGTTCGGTAAGTTTTACATCTGTCAACACCTGCTTTCTTTGGAATTGGAATTATTATATTCTTATTGAGGTCTGAGGGTATTTCGACTGTCTCATTCATCTTGCTCACTAGATGTAGGAGTTTTGTCAGGACTGGCTCCCCCAAGGCTGTCAGTAGTTCTAATGGAATGTTGTCTATTCCGGGGACCTTGTTTCGACTCTGGTCTTGCAGTGCTCTGTCAAACTCTTAACACAGTATCATATCTCCCATTTCATCTTCATCTACATCCTCTTCCATTGCATAGCATTGTCCTCAAGTACGTCGCCCTTGTATAGGGCCTCTATATACTCCTTCCACCTTTCTGCTTTCCCTTCTTTGCTTAGAACTGGGTTTCCATCTGAGCTCTTGATATTCACACAAGTTGTTCTCTTTTCTCCAAAGGTCTCTATAATTTTCCTGTAGGCGGTATCTGTCATACCCCTAGCGAGATAAGCCTCTACATCCTTACATTTGTCCTCTAGCCATCCCTGCTTAGCCATTTTGCACTTCCTGTCGATATCATTTTTGAGACGATTGTATTCCTTTTTGCCTGCTCCATTTACTGCATTTTTATATTGTCTCCTTTCATCAATTAAATTCAATATTTCTTCTGTTACCCAACGGTTTCTACTAGCCCTCCTCTTTTTACCTATTTGATCCTCTGCTGCCTTCACTATTTCATCCCTCAAAGCTACCCATTATTCTTCTACGGTATTTCTTTCCCCAATTCCTGTCAATTGTTCCCTTATGCTCTCCCTGAAACTCTGTGCAACCTCTGGTTTAGTCAGTTTATCCAGGCCACATCTCCTTAAATTCCCACCATTTTGCAGTTTCTTCAGTTTTAATTTACTGTTCATAATCAATAGATTGAGGTCAGAGTCAACATCTGCCCTTGGAAATGTCTTACAATTTAAAACCTGGTTCCTAAATCTCTGTCTTACCATATATAATCTATCTGATACCTTTTAGTATCTCCAGGGTTCTTCCATGTATACAACCTTTTTTCATGATTCTTAAACCAAGTGTTAGCTATGATTAAGTTATGCTCTGCGCAAAATTCTACTAGGCGGATTCCTCTTTCATTTCTTAGCCCCAATCCATATTCACCTACTATGTTTCCTTCTCTCCCTTTTCCTACTCTTCAATTCCAGTCACCCATGACTACTAAATTTTCGTCTCCCTTCACTACCTCATCATACATTTCATCAATTTCTTCATCTGCAGTGCTGGTTGGCATATATACTTGTACTACTGTAGTAGGCGTGGGCTTTGTGTCTATCTTGGCCACAATAATTCGTTCACTATGATGTTTGTAGTTGCTTAGCCACACTCCTATTTTTTAATTCATTATTAAACCTTCTCCTGCATTACCCCTATTTGATTTTGTATTTATAACCCTGTATTGACCTGACCAAACGTCTTGGTCCTCCTGCCACCGAACTTTACTAATTCCCACTATATCTAACTTTAACCTATCCATTTCCCGTTTTAAATTTTCTAACCTACCTGCGCGATTAAGGGATCTGACATTCCACGCTCTGATCCGTACAACGCCAGGTTTCTTTCTCCTGATAACAATGTCCTCTTGAGTAGTCCCCGCCCGGAGATCCGAATGTGGGACTATTTTATCTCCGGAATATTTTACCCAAGAGGACGCCATCATCATTTAATCATACAGTAAAGCCGCATGCACTCGGGAAAAATTACGGCTGTAGTTTCCCTTTGCTTTCAGCCGTTCGCCGTACCAGCACAGAAAGGCAGATTTGGTTAGTGTTACAAGGCCAGATCAGTCAATCATCCAGACTGTTGCCCCTTCAACCACTGGAAAGGCTGCTGCCCCTCTTCAGGAACCACCCGTTTGTCTGGCCTCTCAACAGATACCCCTCCGTTGTGGTTGCACCTACGGTACGGCTATCTGTATCGCTGAGGCACGCCTCCCCACCAACGGCAAGGTCCTTGGTTCATGGGGGGAGGAAAATAAATACAAAATAGTCTCGAATCGCGTTTTCAGACTTTTTGTTTGTTGGCAACCGGTTTCAGGCCTTTCTTCAGCTCATCTTCGGGCTTACACCGCTTTAATACAGCAAGAACAAGCATTCAGTACAGGAGGGTAAAAATATGCTAACAGCGTCCAAAACATTAGCTACAAAGTACGATGTTATACCCATTATGGCTGCTGGTTCCAATAGGCAGAGCGAGATCGGTAGTACGGTTATCACTGCTGAATAAGGCAGCTTTTGACGAGTTTATAAATTGTAAGCTCCGCCGATCGCCTACAGAATTACATCATTGATAATTAATCATGCGTGAGAATTACTACATTGACTGGTTTAGTTGGATTTATAAAAAAATAGATAAAGCAATAGATACATAAATTACGTATATAAAATTTTACGTGTCTATCCCATCGTAATGACAGGCGTGCTGTAATCGCTATTGTGTTCCCGACTATGGGCATTTGTATATACTCGCTAAAAACGCGATCGAGACTTTATTGATTTTTAACATTTTATACCGATCGCTGTTATTCATTCCAGAATGCTTTCTTAAACTTTAAAAGGCAAATAAAGTCTGAGGGATGGTGGAGGGCACCAAATGATGTATCACTTCCGTCGAGAAATGTTCTCTAATTGCCCCTGTATACGATCGCGAAGGGCTGAGTGAACAATTTAACTGTCGACTCCAGCGCTAGTCGTTTGGGACCGTTTACAACTGCATAGCATTGAGTATGGGAGCCCTGAACTAGTCGATTTCATATTTGCGTGAGAGATATGTGATCCAAGCACCCAGCGCGTGCAGTAATATCGCGGAATTATAGGCCACCATGTCTAATCCCAACATGTACCGGTAGACGCTTCACCTTGCACGATGCTTGACAAGTAATTCTGACAATCAAACGGTATTCAAATGCGATTTCAGAATGACACAATCTCTGCGTAGTCTTGCATTATGTACATAATTCTGTAGTACTACTCCTGTCAACTTTCTGCGGTTTCTCTGAAATACCGAGCATTTGTATACCCAAACAAATTACAATTTGAGGTTTGTTGCAAGCCGCCTTTAAGGTATTCCAGTTTTAATGGTTAGCTGTGAACTGATGTTGAATATCTTCCTTCGCCAGAACTGGAAATGCCTACTGCTGGGTAGAGTGTCACCGCGTCTGCATATCTTAGCCAATTGGGCCGCAAAATCAGTACAGTCGGTACCTAGTTTCCAGACCTCGAGACATTCAGTGTCCGAAGGGTAACAAATCCAAGAGATAAAAGGACGCGCTGTACACGGCCGGCGGCGTCGGCCGACTGCCCCCCCCCCCTCCCCCCCTCCTCGGCCAGAGGCACGTGAGCGGGGCGGCCTCGGGCTGGCGTCTGTTTGGGCCGTCTGCTGCGTTTCCAGGGCAGCGGCGCGTGGCTCCACCGCCACCGCCAGCGCCCGCCCCTGGGAGTTCCGCTGGCCGGCCGCCAGCCAGACACAACGCTTTTAGCCGCCACGAGCCGTGGCGTACTGCGCCCAGAGCGACCCTGGAATTAACCGCGGGTCGTCGGCCCTGCACGCCAGCTGCCAGCTCGGCCACTGCTGATGCCGCCGTCGACGGCCCTGGATTGATCGCGCCTCCGCGTCTTCCACTTCTATCTAGTCTTGACAGCTGGCAATGAGCGAACAGACGTTGTCATAAAAAGGCTTTCAATGGTGCCGGAGTTGGTGTCCAGACAGCCATGCGTATACTGGAACCGAAATCGAGTGCCACAAAGCAAAACAGAAAAGGTGAAATCTGTGTTCAAATGTTTCTTTTGAATGCAAAATCCACGAGTACTAGAAAAAAGGTTACATGTCTTACCACTGCAAAGAAGAATGATATACACTACTTGCCATTAAAATTGCTACACCACGAAGATGAAGTGCTACAGACGCGAAGTTTCACCGACAGGAAGAAAAGGCTGTGATATGCAAATGATTAGCTTTTCAGAGCATTCACACAAGGTTGGCGCCGGTGGCGACACCTACAACGTGCTGACATGAGGAAAGTTTCCAACCGATTTCTCACACACAAACAGCAGTTGAACGGCGTTGCCTGGTGAAACGTTATTGTGATGCCTCGTGTAATGAGGAGAAATGCGTACCATCACGTTTCCGACTTTGATAAAGGTCGGATTGTAGCCTATCGCGTTTGCGGTTTATCGTATCGCGACATTTCGCGTTGGTCGACATCCAACGATTGTTAGCAGAATATGGAATCGGTGGGTTCAGGAGGGTAGCAGTCGAGATGACAGGCATCTTATGCGCGTGGCTGTAACGGATCGTTCAGCCATGTATCGATCCCTGAGTCAGCAGATGGGAACGTTTGCAAGGCAACAACCATCTGCACGAACAGTTCGAAGACGTTTGCAGCAGCATGGACTATCAGCTCGGAGACCGTGGTTGCGGTTCCCCTTGACGCTGCATCACAGTCAGGAGCGCCTGCGATGGCGTACTCAACGACGAACCTGGGTGCACGAATGGCAAAACGCATTTTTTTCGGATGAATCCAGGTTCTGTTAACAGCATCATGATGGTCGCATCCGTGTTTAACGACATCGCGGTGAACGCACATTGCCAGCGTGTATTCGTCATCGCCATACTGGCGTATAACCCGGAGTGATGGTGTGGGGTGTCATTGATTACACATCTCGGTCACCTCTTGTTCGCATTGACGGCGCTTTGAATAGTGGACATTACATTTCAGATGTGTTACTACCCATCATTCGATCCCTGCGAAACCCTACATTTCAGCAGGATAATGCACGACCGCATGTTGCAGGTCTTGTACGGGCCTTTCTGGATACAGAAAATGTTCGACTGCTGCCCTGGCCAGCACACTCTCCAGATCTCTCACCAATTGAAAACGTCTGGTCAATGGTGGCCGAGCAACTGGCTCGTCACAATATGCCAGTCACTACTCTTGACGAACTGTGGTATCGTGTTGAAGCTGCAAGGGCAGCTGTACTTGCCACGCATCCAAGCTCTGTTTGACTCAATGCCCAGGCGTAGAGGTGGTTGTTCTGGGTACTGATTTCTCAGGATCTATGCACCGAAATTGCGTGAAAATGTAATACATCTCAATTCTAGTATAATATAATATAAAAGTTCCGTCTAAATTAGCCCTTTTGTTAAACATAGTATAACACAGAATCATTGAACAAATCGCTTTGCCAAACAGCTGGAAAAAAGTGCAAGTCACACATCCGTCTATCAGAAGAATAGAACAGTCTTAAGTGCTACCATCCGATATCTTCGAAATCCTTGTGTTGCAGAACCACGCAGTATATTCTTAGCTCGCACATAATGTTCAGTCTGGAACAGAATGACCACCTTAATACCAACCACCATGGGTTCGGAAAACATCGATCATCCGAAGGCCATCTTACTCTATTCTCACATTACATACTGAAAGCCATGGATCAAGAAGGTCCTGTAGATCCAGTATTTTTTGAATTCAGAAAACAATTGACACGCTACCAAACCAACACTTATTAATGGAAGTACGATCACACGGGTTACTAAATTAATTTAGCGACTAGACTGAAGACTGCATGGTAGGGATGTTGCAGATTTTATAATTCCTAGTCGTCGACAGGCATGTGCCAGAGAAGTCTATTAGTACCCTTCCTGATCATGTTGTATATCAATAACCTGTCAGACAATATAAACCCTTTGCATAGCACGCAGGCCTTTGTGGCTTTTGCGGGGAGTTAAACTGATATTTGCCGGCCGCGGTGGTCTCGCGGTTCTAGGCGCGCAGTCCGGAACCGTGCGACTGCTACGGTCGCAGGTTCGAATCCTGCCTCGGGCATGGATGTGTGTGATGTCCTTAGGTTAGTTAGGTTTAAGTAGTTCTAAGTTCTAGGGGACTGATGACCACAGCAGTTGAGTCCCATAGTGCTCAGAGCCATTTGAACCATTTAAACTGATATTTGCGTTGTCAACACTGTAAATAAATACTTTTCAGTTAGTTGTTGAGCACCTGGTGTAATGGTAACGGCCTTTACTGTTGCAAGATAAAGTCAAACTTTGTTTTTCCTATAATACTGTACTATGGACCATTTTTGCGCACATGTCATGCAAGGGGTGAATAGTAATCTGAAACTTTTCACAAAGTATTCAGCTACCTATAATGATGTACTGTCAGAAAAAAATCTACACAAATCTTCAGTGAGGTCTTGATAAAGTTTCAGAGTGGTGCAAAGATTGGCAGTTCGCTATTTAAATTTTCAGAAATATAATATTGCAGTTTACAAAACAAAAAAGAAAATTCATAGTATCCTACTACTACAATATTAATCAATGAACCTGGATTAGCTTTGTGTATGATTGTAAAATGCCACAGTCACGTAGGCTTACATAGATATGATGCAGGTTGCACTCTTCGGTTCGTTCACTTTATAGGGGTCCAGACACAGACCCCTACGGTTGTCAGGATCGAACCGAGCAGGGTGCGGTGAAAGTGAAGGGGGCGGTGAGAAGGAAGAGATCAAGAAAACATTGTTAACAGGAAAATGTTTGTCAATCAGAAGTATAGGGTTGTCTTCCCTAGACGCTGGCAGCTCTGTCGGGCCAGCAGAGTGAGGACCCGTTCAACAGAAGCGAGGGGGATGCGCCTTCAGTCCTCCTGCGTCGTGTGGCGGCCGGTAACGTCACGTCTCCGTCGCCGATACCTCTGGCGCCGGCAGGGGCGGCCCTCGCTGAACAGCCGCGGACAGCGGCCTCTGCGGGGAGACCTCCGAAGCGCTGTTGCTAGGGACGTGCGATCAGGAGACACGCCCTCCATCCCAGCTGGAACTACTTCTTGTCATGTAGAGATTGATTCGTGGCCTCCAGTAAGGAGACACACCAGAAGCATCAGTGTAGGTCGCAAGAATGGGGCAGGCAGCAGCAGTGGCTCCCTCTCACAATGGCAGATGACGTTCTGCAACTGCAAGTGAGATTACAAATAGCTTAATATTTATGTTAGTGCTTTCTGTGTGATCTATGACCAACTCCTAAGCCTCACTCATTTCCTCTCCCTCCAGCTTAAATCCCGTCGCTCCGCCATTTTTGTCTCCCTCGACCTCGAAAAGGCCTACGACCGTGTCTAGCATCCCGGTCTCCTGTTTAAACTCCAGACCTAAGCCCTTCCTGTCAACTACATCCGTCTGTTTGCCTCTTTCCTCTCCCATCACTCCTCCTATGTTACCATCCATAACGGCGATTCTCACACCTTCTAACACTCTGCAGGTGTGCCCCAGGGCTCTGTCCTCTCCCCTCTCCTCTACTTCCTGTACACGGCAGATATGCCCCTCCTCTCCCCTCCAGTACACCTCTTGCAGTATGCTGATGACACTGCATTCCTCGCCCCTACCCTCCAACGGTCCCAACGTCTTCTCCAGAATCACCTTGACGTTTTTGCCACATGATGTAATCAGGGGCTCCTGACATCAATCCTTCCAAGACCCAGGCAATCATCGTACATCGTACCACTTGCTCCTTCCAGCTCGATTTCTCACTTACCATCTGCGACCGTCCTGTCTGCCTCTCCCTCATCCTCACCTACCTTGGCCTCACCATTGAACGTCACCTCACCTGGACCCCTCATCTCCGCTCTATCCATTCCAAAGCCCAAAACTGCCTCTGACTCTTCGAACTCCTCTCTGGCCGGACATGGGGGTTGAGCCCCTCTACCATCCTCCACAAATCCTTAATCAGTCCCATCCTCTGTTATGCCAGTCCTGCTTGGATATCCACGCCCCCTTCCCCCAAATTCTTTAAGTCCCTCCAGATCCTCGACCACCATGCACTCAGCCTCACCTTCTGTACACGCCTCCCATCCCCCACATGGATCCTCTATGACCTGATTCCTTTCCCCCATCTGCTCCTATTCTTTGAACATATCTGCATGCTCTACACCTCCAACCCCTCGCTCCCCATCATCCCCTGGTTGCTCCTCTCCTCTCCAACTCCCGCCCTCTGCTGCGCCTTCACCATTGTACCCCCCTACCCTCCATCTCTACACCTTTCATCTCCTTTCCCAAGGGGGCTTCTGTTGACTCCCCCTCCCAGATGATGCCGTCTCTCACTCCATTTATCCCTCCTATCAACTCTGTTCCTCACCTGGCCCTCCCTTCACCTGTCCTTTTCCTGGACTCCATCCCCCCCTTCCATCCTCTTTTTTCCCCACCTACCCTCTCACTGCCTCCCTTCTCTCCCCCGAGTCCTTTTGCATTTCCTTCCTCTGCCTTTCCCCAATCCCTCTCGCGTCTGCCCTGCCCCCCCTCCTCTACCTCTTTCGGTCCCCACCTTCGTTTTTCCTCTCTTCCCCCTTTTTTCCCTCATCTATCCAGTTCGCCCCCCTCTTCGCGTGCCCTTGGCTGTGGTGTGTCATCTTCATGCCGACTTTTTAATGCAGGGTTTCCAGTGAGTGTTAAGTGTTGTGCATCTTTTCCGAAGTGTTGCGAACGGACATCAAACTATCGTGAGGTGTGATTTTTATATCCCTTGCCAACAGGATCCAGACTGTCGCCATGTTTCTTAATTGCATGTCTACTATTTTACCTGTCTGTGTATTTTATTAGCATCGCCAACAACATTGTTTTATGTTTTAAACTTTCCACAATTTTCCACCGTTTTACAATTTAAGTCACCGTTTTATTGCCTGCTTTTATTGTTTGTTTTCTTCTTATGTTTTAAAAATGATGTAGGCTGTAGAGCGGCGTACTAAGCTGCTGACAGCCCACCCTCTTCAGGGGGAATCGAAATTCAATAAAGGAAAAAAGTGTGATCTACTGCAGTGTGTGTAACACTGATACCATTAACGAATGTACTACTTCTCTCGTGTGGTCAGCTTTACTAATGCCTTCAGACTTCCGTGACTTCGTCTTTCAGGCGCTATTTTCTGCTGAATCAGTGACCGGATAGTTGTGTTATACCTGGGCTTTCCTGTGATACTCAGCTCTGTCATCAGTATGAAGATATCCAATATGACACTGTGCTTCACTTGAGGACGGGGCGCTCGGCCGTCTCGCAATCCGTGTTAGCCTCGCCCCGCTTAGCATTTGCTCAAAGCTGGAAGTTTGCCGGTCACTGATTCAGGCGGCCTGACATCTTGTGTCGCTAGTGAAGAACGTAAAGAAATTTTTAATGTTAGCCAGCGATACTAATCCGGGGGCAACAGTAGGATAACGGGAACATGTTGTCAATCTACAATGGCTCACAAACAACTCGCACATCCCGGGGAAGGCGCTGCAGGCGATGTCGTGCTGTCAGAAAATGAACGTCCATTAACGCCAAACTTCGACGCACTGTCGCCGTTACATTGCACGTTGTTTTCTGAGGCTATTTTACATTGACGTGACTGTTAGCACTGACAACTTTACACAAACGCCGCTGCTCTCGGCCGTTAAGTGGAGGCCGTTGGCCACGGCGTTGTTCCTAGTGAGAGTTCATGACTGAAATTTGGCATTCTCAGCTCACTCTTGACTTCATGATCTCGGAACATGGAATTTCCTAACGATTTCCGAAACGAAATATTCCTTGCGTCCAGCTCCAACTACCAAACCGCGTTCAAAGTCTGCTAATTCCCATCGTGGCGCCATAATTACGTCGGAAACCTTTTGGATGCATCGCTTGAATGAAAACGGCAGCTCCGCCAACGTACTGCCCTTTATTCCTGTGCACGCAATACTACCGCCATCTGTATACGTTTATATCGCTATACCATGACTTTTGTCACCTCAGTATAGACTAACTACAAAGCGGGCAGGAGCTTTTAATTAATCATTTGTCCCGCGGTAATGGAACGGGAGGGAGCCTTAATAAGAGGTACAATTTTAAGTATCCTATATCAAGCACTTCACCGTGTTTTGCAGAGTGTAGATCGAGAGTAATGTCCATGTCCATGAAAAGTGCTTCCTTTGAAATACTTTTAAGCGATTTCACTAACAGTATCTTCCAATTGATCTATTTCGAAGACTAGGAAACATATTTTGATGACAGATATTCTATTGTGGATATTAATTATCGTTGTTTGTACAAATTTCATACTGCGGTACTGAAATTTATATTCATTTATTTTAACTGGATCTCTAACAACATCAAACAGTCAGCTCAGTATCTTAGAACAGAGCTAAAATATTACCTTCAGTTTTAATTCAGATGGGGCCGAAGGATTAGATACATAATTAACTGTTGTTACTTGCTTTTCTACTCCTACACCTGAAGGAAATAATCTACTGAAGTAAGTATTTATGAAGTTAACTAACATGCAAGCTCCTTGAAACTAAATTATTTCTTGACAGGGAAGGTTCTCATTGAAGTTCAAATGAGTTAAAATCCTTCGTTATTATCTATCCAGTGAAAATGCAGATTTCGTTCACTGTACTGAATGCTCTTGATTAGACTCCTTCCTGTATGTCGTTGAAAATTCGGTAGACCCTGTCGAGAATTAGCAGACAGTACTTAATGGCGCTCAACAGTCTCGTATGGAGAAGCACCTGCAAATTTCCGTCGGTCGTCTGTAAATTGCTGTTGATATTTAGTAGTTTGTGTAGAAGCTTCGGAAATTGACCCAGTGCAATTCAGGTTTCATTTGGTTCGATGAGGCACAGCCAGACAGTGAGTTACTTGAGTCATCGGTAAAAATACCTCAAGATGTATCCTTAGACCGTGATGCAGAATAATCAGCAAACTATAACAAACCAAATTTCCGAAGATCCTACACTCTTGTAAATGACCCGGTTATAAAATGAAAGTTGTTTAAATACCTTTGCAACACTGTATTGTATCCTACCAGTCTTTTCTCTTCAGTACTTTTAGCAAATTCGTCACAATAGCAAAGTAAAATAAAATTGCCTTTAACGGCGAACAACAATGAGTTACAATTCTGTTCGAGATTTGTACACGTCTATTCTCGATCGCACAACGTAACAGAGTGAGTCATCAATCTCTGCCCTTTGATTTAGGTTTAACTGGGTAACGTTCGTTTCACAATAATTTCCCCAAACGTGACGTCATTTTGACGTCCACACACACACACACAATATTTGCGACCGCATGATCGGCTGTTGACTTTTGTTAACATTCGATACGGGCCCCTAACAAGATTTCATGCACGCGTACTTGTGATTAACAAAAACACGCCGATCTTGAATTGATTTATTGCAGCTATTGCTATAATAAAATGTCACGTAATGATTTATCGACTGTTTATGCCTTCATATAAGCGTGCTCTCTTAGGAGTGAGTTATTATCGTCAATAATTTACAAATGAAGAATGAAACACATGTGTTTTATAATTTGCAGTATGCCCTTTTAATGTAACGGAGAACTGATCACAAACACATCATCACTGTCATTAAATGTCACTTCATAGTGCTTCAACCGATAGAAGCTTTCACGGTAGAATATGATAACCAAGAATGGAGTAAACGTCACAAAGCTAAGTGCTGGTGTAATACATAACGTCGTCGTTTTGGGAGTCTAAAGTTGTTGGTTCGCATTCCGTTACGTGCATTTTTTTATGTTAGCGTTGTTAATATGTTCTGTTACTTTCTTATTAATCTAATACAAATATGTTATGCTATGTTGGATGTTATTTACACTCAGTCTGATCTGAGAACGAAAGATGAAATAAATATTTAGCGATTTCCGTGTATGTGGTTAGGCAGGCACCTAAGAGGACATCTTCAACTACGGAAACTGAAATGAGCAAAAATACAAACCATATTCTTTCTTCTCAAAAATATTTGGCTCTTTACTTCTGAATACGTGTCGGTTTTCGAGTGTGTGATTAAGCTGGAACCTAAGAAGACAGTTTAAATTGCTGAGAGTGAAACGAGGAGCATTGAAATTCATGTCCTTCCTTGTCACAAATATTTTGCTTCCAAAATGAGATTTTCACTCTTCAGCGGAGTGTGCGCTGATATGAAACTTCCTGGCAGATTAAAACTGTGTGCCGGACCGAGACTCGACCTCGGGACCTTTGTCATTTGCGGGCAAGTGCTCTACCATCTGAGCTACCCAAGCACGACACACGCCCGGTCCTCACAGACTTACTTCTGCCAGTATCTCGTCTCCTACCTTCCAAACTTTACACAAGCTCTCCTGCGGACCTTGCAGAACGGGGCGTGAGTCGTGCTTGGGTTTCTCAGATGGTAGAGCACTTCTTCCATAAAAACACGGGAGAACTGCCGGATATCAGTAACGTCCTGCTATGATATTTCGGCGCAGAGTTTTCTGGCCATCTTCAGGTGAGTGCCACTGTAGTAGTACTGGCGAGTACGCGCTGTGCTCCGCTACTACAGTACTACAGTACTACTACAGTGGCACTCACCTGAAGATGGCCAGAAGAGTCTGCGCCGAAATATCGTGGCAGGACGTTACTGATATCCGGCAGTTTTCCAATGTTTTTATGGAACAATCAGTACGCCGGGAAAGCTTTAAACATCACGGTAGAGCACTTGACCGCGAAAGGTTCAAAATGGTTCTGAGCACTAAGGGACTTAACTTCTGAGGTCATCAGTCTCCTACTTAGAACTACTTAAACCTAACTAACCTAAGGACATCACACACATCCAAGCCCGAGGCACGATTCGAACCTCCACACTGTAGCGCCTAGAACCGCTCGGCCACTCTGGCCGGCCCCGCGAAAGAAAAAGTTCCCGAGTTCGAGTCTCGGTCCGGCACACAGATTTAATCTGCCAGGAAATTTCACATATTTTGCTGTTTACTTGTGAAAATGCAGCGTTTTCCGAGGATGAGGTTAAGCAGAAGACTAATAGCCGAGTGCACCAACCTCGATAAACACTTAACCGCGGTTAAGTCGATATATAATCCTGTTCAACGCAAAACTGTGGTGCACCATAAGTTAAACGAAGGAATAGACCGCGGTTATACTTAATCGGAGCTCTTCCCCGGTTTTCTCGACATAACTGCGATTTTAGAAGAAAACGCTATTAATATGGAGGCACTTTTTGATGTTATGTATGGCACAGAGCAAGAATTGTTATACCTTGACCATTTAAATCGTGGCCGAAACCGTGTTGGAGTGTTTGTGGAAAGGGGGAAAGCCTTTTTAAGATGATGGTGACAGGAAGTTTGAAGAGAGATTTCGTCTGTCAAAGGAAACAGTGTGGTGGTTATTAAACCAAATTAATTATAGGTTAGAATTTCCTACCGATCGCAATAACCCTATTTGACCGATGAACAGACTTGTGATTACTTTAAGGGCATATGCAACAGGTGCATTAACCATTCTTATTGGGAACAACAGTAATTACATGGTACAACAGCACAACGAATTATCAATGAAGTACCAGACATCATAGCATCAATGTCTCCTCGCTTTATAAAATTTCCTACAACAGAAGTGCGCTCTGTGATGTATGGTTTTAGTCAATTGGACCGACTTCCTGGTGTTCTTTGTGCCTTGGATAGTACCCATATAAGAATTCAGTCTCCTGGAGGAAATAAAGCACAACTTTTCCGTAAAAGAAAGTCTTATTTTTCCCTTAACTGTCAAACCATTAGTAATCACAATTTGTTAAGAAGTGATATTGTCGCTCGATGGCCTGGCTCTGGGCATGACTGCACCATATTTCTCAACTGCGTTCGCAGAACTCAATTTGAAAACGGAGAAATACCACAAGGTCACTTATTGGGAGATAATGATTATGCATGTAGGTCTTACTTGTTAACTCCACTTTTAAATCCGCAAAACGAAGCACAGCATCGATATAACAGGTCTCATATTAAAACTGGAAAACTGTTAAGAGAAAATATGGTTTGTGGAAGAGAAGATTTCCCATATTATCTGAAGGAATAAAATGTAGTCCGCAGAAAGAAATGTCAATAATTGTGGGTACGGCTGTCTTGCATAATATTGCGAGGCGTACAGGCAGTGAAGAACCACCAGAAGATCCAGAAATTTCTCGACTTTTAAATCAGTTACGTGACGAGAGAGGCCCCAACATTGAAGATAACTAACCTGTGATAGCTGGACAGCAGATGTATTGTGATCACACATTACCAGCAAGAACAGTTCGCCGTGCTATAACTAATGAAAATTTCCGACAAGGTAACATAAATTCAGAAATTGTTCACAATAAAATATTACGATCATAGTTACGGGATTTCGCCGTATTTTTAATTTTTCCGATTATTTCAGCACGTAATCTAATTTTTTTGCTATCTAGGGTACATAAAAGTACTCACTGAACTGGGTATGTGATGAGAAATTTGAGGTGGCGTGCCAGGAGCTGCATGTCCTGCCTACGGACAACTACCCAGCTGCTGCTTTTCTGTATACGTTTTTAGTGTGGAACTGTTGATAATTTATTATTAAAGATACATTTCTCGTATCACATTGGTTGCGAAAGCAATGCAGTACTCTGTTATTTATATAAATGTTCAGTTTTTGTGAATGTAATTAATTTTGACAACAAATGACACCATTAAATTTAGAGAGTGTGACAGTAAAAGTGAGTGCGATAAAATGTAATGGGATAATTCTGTAGTATGTTCACTATAGATCCTAAACATCTCTTAAATTTTCTACAGTAACAGGAAATATGTGAATGTCCCACAGTTTTGCAATATTAATAAAGCACATTGTTTATTATGAGAACCTTTCAGATTTGAGAATACTTTTCTGCACTTCTGCTCACTATTAATGCAGTCTTATCACCTAGATTAGCTTAAACTTGTGAATACGCAGTAAACACATAGGCACAAAATAAATAATTATTTGTGTAATAACATAAAATGTCAGTTTCGGATAGTTTATTTGTTAAATTGTTTCCATATTAATCACTACTCTTTGTTTACAATATGATTTGCTTCAAACATATGTGTGTGAGGCTGTAAGTCGTAGCCCAGATCACTTATGTGATCTGGGGTTGTAGATTTCTAAAAATATTGTGGATGTAATGACGAACTGCGCAAAGAATTTTTAATTCGAGCCAGTCATGCCTGTAGCACCACTTTACACAATATTATGTACAACTGTATGGTATCAAAAAAATGGATGAAATTGAAGACAAATTTTTGTTTATAAATTGCCACCAAAAACAAGTTCACATGGCTACAAAAGACAATGGAATTTTGTGAGCAATGTCCAGTACTTTGGGGATCAGTGCAAGAGCAGTAATTAGTTAAGGAGTGTGCTACTTTGGAAGATATGAAAGCGGAACCGTAATGCTGTGGGTCGTCTGTAAGAAGTGTCATACTTTAAGTTATTATTGAGTAAAAATCCCTGCCTCACTCCGTCACTGATATTGATGCAGTTTTTTCACATATTTAAGCTCACCTTTGCAGAATGGAATTCCTTGTCATAGCACAGTGCCACTGAAAAATGCCTCACTACAAATACAGTTGCGGCACAAGTTATGGGTTGCCATTATAAATATTAGCAGGTGCAGAGTATTGCTAAGAAAGCCACACATGCTATGCTTACTGTAGCAGAAAACAGTCTCCCATCATAACAAGGCGTTAGTGAGAAATACCGAACTACAAATATCTATTGTGATAAAAGTAATGGGCTGAGATTATAAACATTAACAGGTGCAGACCATTGCTAGAAAAGCCACACAATGCTAATCTCATTACTGAAGAAAAAAGTGTCCATATTAGCAATGTATTACTCAATAATGCCTCTCTACAAATACTGTTGTGGTAACAGTTACGGGTTTCCACCATACACATTACCAGGTGTAGAGTATTGCTAGGAAAGCCACATGTGCTAGGCTTACTTTTGAAGAAAAGAGTGCCCATCACAGCAATGTATTTCTCAAAATGCCTCACTACAAATTGTATTGTCATGAAAGATATAGTTTTCCATTATAAAAATTACCAGGTACAAAGTATTGCTAGATAAATGGCACACACAAAATTGTGGTTTGGAGCATTTTCCCTCATAATTTAATATGTTAGGATATTTCTGGTATAAATAATGCAAAACATGATTACATTGGGCCTTATGTATATCACTGTTACAACACATGTGTTCAGTTCAAAGTCAGAGTAACAAAGATGCTTTATTAGTATTATTTTGTTTCATTAACAGTCTACCTCATTGTTAAGTCATTTAAGTAGAAATATGCACCTGACATTATGGCTACCAGCCTGCAACTGACATGTAGCTTACTCACGTAAACAGCAGTGTTGCTAATCTTTTTTTATTTATGAAGTAATTCTAATTTTTTGGATGAAATTTAGTTCAGACCAGATAAGCTGTTTTATACGCTTCCACCCTTTCTTTTGCAAGATTTTTTCGAAGTCTTCTTTTCATGTTAGCCTGTCACGGGATCTTTTTGTCACACCTGAAATTAAATAAATGTTGTAGTTTGTAGTACCATAAATTAATTCTTATATTGTTTACAGTCACAAGTCTATTTTGCATTCTGAGGCTCTTAAATTATAACTGCAATAAAAATCTAAGTTGTATATATGGCTGTTGTTTACATATCAGTTCATTAAAAAGAAAGTGGTAGAGGCGTATATGAAGAAGACGGCACAAGGCTAACTGAGAAACGATGTTCACAATGTTCAACAAGGAAGCTTTCGTTGGTCACTTAATATTTAGTTAACAGTAGGACGGCACTGGATTTTAAATTTATAACAAACAAAACGATTCCAATCGTAAATGTGCTTAGCCCTATCACGTATTTCAGTGGTACGCCAATAACACTTACCAATTTCAAACCAAAAGCCAGAGTGTGCCGTATATTTTGCTTACGATGAACCCAGAACAGTTAATTTATGAGTAAACTTACCAGGAGTAGAATTAAATTGCGCCTCCACATGGGACCACATTGCCTGTTTTTCTTTTAGGCTGCATCCGTCAGTTTTCTTATTTTCAAGAACGGATGCATTTGCACCCACCAGTTCAAGAAGTAAATCTATCTCGTACTTCGAGAAATTCGGTGTTCTTTTATTCTCCATCATTCTCCAAAAAAGCGAATAGATAAGTAATAGGTACCGAGGTACGTATACACACTTCTGCTTGTCGATGGAAAACACAGCAAAGAGAGAATGTGACAAAGAAGTACCTCACCAGCGATTATCTGTGCAATTTCATGTTTACTAACATCTTTGCGACGCCAGAGCACTTTCCATTTCAATGTACAGAGTTTACCGCGGTCAAATGCACGATTGGCTGACGACCGTTGTTTGACCAGCGATTAACGTTGGTGCACTGCAGAAACACTTCAAACACGATTTATTTTTAACCATGATCGCGGGACCTTGGTTATCATGCTTTTTGACCGGAGTTGGTGCAATCGCTCATAAGAGTACAGCTGCGACTGAAACGAGCAGCAATCAATTTCTATTCTGTCTTTTCACTAATATTTGGCTCTTTATTCTCGAATATGTGGCGATTTCCGAATGTGTGCTTTGGCTGGAACCTAGGAGCACAGCTTTAAATGCTGCGACTAAAAAGAGCCGCAGTAAAATTTGTATTTTTTCTTCTCTTAAATATTTGTCTATATATTTCTGAATATGTAGCGACTTCCAAGTGTGTGGTTAAGCAGGGACCTAAGATGACAGCTTAAATTGCTGCCAGTGAATCGAGGTGCAATAATATTCATATTCTTCCTTGCCACAAAGTCGATAGCCGACATTGCGCGTAGCGACAAAACGATGTCACGTTGTTGTGAAACGAGCATTATCTGATATAGCTCTGCAAGGAGCAACTACAGTCCAAAGAATAAACACATCTCTCTCGCAGATGGGATGTGGTACATAGCTATATTTGAAAATTTATCGTTTTAAGACTCTAATTACTGTTAGAAAATAATCAAGTAAAACGACTAATCGAGTTCGGGAACAAATGTCGATATTTTAGTGCAGTTTCTTCCAGCCTGTCACTGTGTGGCCAATTACTGTTATCAAATGATCGAATAAAACGACTAATCGAGTTCAGGAACAAATGTTGATATTTTAGTGCAGTTTCCTCCAGCCTGTCACTGTGTGCGTTTCGCATCTTCTACAGATTCCTTTGCTTTCGTTGATTATACTAAATCACAAAACTTCATGGCAGGATGGTTCCTTGAAAGAGAACGTGGCCGAACGAAACTACGTCTTCTTAAATATCGCTTCGCTTTGCCGATAAATTAATGTGGCGCTATTCTGTATTATACAAAGAGGCAGACACGCTAGTATCAATGATGTACCGTCTTGCGTAGCTCTTTGGCTTCACAGATAGTCGGTCAGCTCGGATGGGTGACGTGTCTGACATAAGACTCTGCTTTGCAGTGGCCACATTAAAGTGCCGCCGTCATGTTTTATTCAAAGAGGCAGACGCGCTAGTATCAACGGTGGACCTTCTCGTTTAGCTTTTTGGCTTCCCAGACAGTCGGACGAGTGACATTTGTGACGGGAGCCTCTTTGGCTTACACCGGCCAGTTAGATGCTTGCTGCGGCGTAGTGTCGGCGTCATTACTCTTTTGTTTGTATTGGATCTGGTCGGCTACGCAGTCGTCCGTTGTGGCGTTCGTACTGCTGCAGATATTTTGGTGAGATCGCCGCATCCTTCTGGGTTACGCAATGCACTGCAAATATATTCAGCTGCATTCATAAACGACGAACTTATTTTTCCGATGTCTCAGGTACAAGAGGCAAATCTTTTACTTTTCCTTTGCAGTCTTACTGAAAACGAAACTTAAGAGTAGTTCTTTGTGGATTGTTTTGAGTCGTGTGTCCATCAGAACTGGGATATCCATGCATTCTATTGCCATCCATGATTGTACTAGGTATAAACGCTCCTGTCATTCGGTACAAAGTAAGTTCTATTCTTTGACAGCTTTATGTAAATGTATACCTGCTTATTCTGCAAATTGAATTGTTTTCTAATAGAGCAATTCATTAGCTAGCGTGGTACCTGCATGTTTTATTGACATTACCTTTGTTCTTCCCATATCGAAGTGTATATGTTAAGATCACAGTCTGAAATAGGCCGTACTATATTTCCAGGTCCTGTTTAACTGTACCACTACTCAAACATCGGCACATTTCCCACTATATCAGTATTATTCTTCCGTATATTGCGCGACTTTTAGCACCTGCAGCAATCCTGCAGGTGATTGATGGTAAATGCAACAGAGCAGTCAGCACTCGTTACAGATCAGCTCTTGCCAAACGCTCATACAAAAGTTCGGTAGTATTCAGACATCAGTGGTTGTATTAAAGTAATGTTCCGAGCTTTTAACACTCTATACAAAGTGCACAAATATGTTCGCGGTATGGGCGATTTCCTAAATCTGTGGTAAGTTCTTTAGTAAGGCTCATTTGAAAGTGCTCTATTAACAATTATAATAGGAAAAATATTAGTTCCTAATGACTCACCATGTGCATCAGTAGGGCGCGAGAAGATGCGTGTTTTGGGAGGTGTAGAGATCAACATTCTATGGGATGAATGTATTACACTTCACAAAATTAACATCGTCTACATTCAAGATATGTTTAAAAAAACCATTAACTTGCACCATGAACACTAGGTGATCTTAAAGTTTTGCACCGTCAAGATCGAAGGCAAACTCCTTGGGAATTACAAACCATGCAGAACGTTCAGCTAGGTATCCACTTTTCATAGTTTTTCTGCGACAGCGGTTCAGGCGCGCAACTGTCCAGTGCGGCCCGGCAACGTACGAGTGCGAGCCGGTAACACTGAAACGGCAGGTACCTCTCGGAGCCGAAGCTCCTAAGCACACCTGAGCTACAGGCTGTCGTCAAGGCCTTGTAAGATCTGTAGGATCGTATTCTATACTGACTTAATGATGACACCTTAGATGCATTACTTCAAAAAAGTTTCGACTGTAATGTGGTCATGATTTAAAGCCTGTTTGCTGTCTGACACCTTTAGGGGGTCACAGGCATAATTCAGATGTTCGTGATTTGTTGATAATGTAACAAAAACTACAATTCAAGCTAGCAAGAAATCCACTGCATTGAGGAAAAATTTGGATTCCAAAACGCAAATTCTTATAAGGAAAAAAAGGAAACTGGGTTCATTTGAAATTATATTTACTTCAAAAGCACATTTTGAAGATTGGCTCTGATAGAGGTTGTCAATTTAGTAGCATGTTGGGGACGCCTGGATGTGTAGATATTAGTAATCGAAATACCCCTACGTTTAGGCTTCTCTCGTGTCCTCCATCACTTCAATTGCGGTGCTATTAAAACAAATTTAGCACAACAAATTCTTTCGCAAAAATCTGAAGTGAACGCTTTACAACGCGATAAGAAATAAGTCGACTTAACACAAAAGAAAGCCTCGTTTTATGAGTACTCGTGAAAAAAGTTCTAACCTTTCACGTCATAAAAAGAATCCATGCAATGTCAAAAGAAATAAAAGAAGTTGGCTTTGGTAGTCGGAATTTCCCGGATACTACTTGTGGGAAATTATACAGCAGTTCAAGCAGTATCCAGGTTTCTCTGGGCAGGTTTTACTCTCGTATGGAGTATCAGTGCGCTTGCCTTATTCCGCGCACTTCTTACAACGCTTCCTCATAACTTGCTTCTTCGCTGCAGTAGCTTCCCGCTTTTGCACAACATTTGTTTGTGATGTTTCTTGCTCACATTTCATGGAACGTTCATTGATGGAAGGAAGCCCTTTATAACGTTCATTCTGTAATCGTACTACGTCATTCCATTTCCTGAGTATTTGTTGTACAGATATAGAGAATTGAAAACTAGCATGTCAGTGACATGAAAGAATAGTTGTTTCGGCCAGCGGATAGTCTTTCGTTCACGTAAATAATACAATAACGTCTGATCTTGTTTATCAGTCCCAGACATACGCTCATTGTACCTAATAATAGGCAAAGGTTTCGTGACTCGTTGCTGGAGCGCATTCGTCACTTCCTCCATAACTTTTAGATGTTCTATGGAAGTGTAGGAAACCTCTCGTCGATCCTTCCATTTTCCAATCATAACTCCATTAGAATACCGCGCAATTGTCTCTCTTCTCCCAAGTTTTGCCGATACAACGTCTTCGGGGGTATATTTCCTATTTAATTTCAGGCTCTGAGCACTATGGGACTTAACATCTATGGTCATCAGTCCCCTAGAACTTAGAACTACTTAAACCTAACTAACCTAAGAACAGCACACAACACCCAGCCATCACGAGGCAGAGAAAATCCCTAACCTCGCCGGGAATCGAATCCGGGAACCCGGGCGTGGGAAGCGAGAACGCTACCGCACGACCACGCGATGCGGGCATTTAATTTCAGGGTACCTGTGGAAAGTGTTTTTAGGTTCAACAGAGTTGTAGCTAAATGAAAACTGTTATCATAATTGTCCAAGTAATTGTGATGACCAACATGCAGCTTTCCTGCCATCAAATGCAAAACGACCTTTTCAGCGTGACCTTTTCCCCCATATTCCCATTACTTCCCGTGTACACAGCGCACTTATTTATTAAACCGTCTGAATTGTTGTTGAACATGCACATCTTAATGCCATATTTATTACGTTTGCTTTTTATGTATTGTCTAAGTGACAATCTTACCCTCCAAAGAATTATTGATTCATCTACTGATACATACACTTGCGACATTCTCGTGTTAACATAATCCAATATAGGTCATATCTTATATAAACGATCGTCGGGTTTCGGGTTTCCTGGAAGTCGATTTTTTGCAAAATGCAGAGAGCGTAATATGATCAAATACCGGTCTCTGCTTATACTCATCGCTATTCCTCTATTTTCAAACAGCGGTTCTTTCTTCCAGTAGTCTGGTAATCGCGGATATTTAACGTTACCAACATATAACGAAACACAAAGGAAAACTAGTAATTCGACTATACTTAGAGGTTTCCATTTACAGATCCTAGATCCCTCTTTTGTATTTTGGCTCAGCAATATGTTGGCTGCGTTATTGTCCGTTTCGTCAACTACAAATTGCAACAATTCGTCTGTTAACAATAATCTGAAGAAATCCATAGGAGAATTGCCAGCAGGATGAATCTGCTAAACTTCTTCCTTCTCAAATGGGTGATACTGCATATTATGTGGTTCTTTATGCCAGGAATCACCTGGATTATCTCCGTGTCACAGGTCGCGCTCTTTTTCGTCGTCGATTTCTACACAATCGTCGTAATCCGTATCGTCAGATTCGGAACTGTCACGAAACAGATTCGAAAGCTGTGCTTCCACGATGTCATCAGTCTGCAATTCTTCTGCAGCCTCTGAATGGTAATCTCCGTGGTATTCCTCGTCCTCACTACGCAGAAAATCACTGTCGCCTAGTACACTAAGTAACTGTTCCTCTGTCAGTTTAACACTTTTCCTGCTCGTTTTCACATTGGAAGGTCCTGGTGTCGGTTCATTAGCCGCCATTGCGAACAATATATGTTCGATAACTGACCACACAATGGTTTACAGGCTTTGATGCTACCTTAGACGCTGCAACTAGACAGTAATCCGACAGTGAGCGTGGACGCTTATAACTGTCAGCCGCACTGGCTCGTGGCTTGTTGTGACTCTTATCAGCATCAGCCGTTGCAAAAGTGTTAAAGAACGAGTATAGCATCATATTGGTGAATCGGGGTGATGAGAGCTGATGGAATAATATTTCACGGAAGCAAATGAGAAACATTACGTTGCGGAGCATGTAAGGTATCAGGCAAATCCAACATCTTCCATGAAAACCCTGACATGATAAGCAAATCCAGTAGTATGTCACATAGCTCCGAATAAATCGTGACATTAAATTAACCAAAGTAATACGAGTAACGAGTGAGCAAATGGAATACCACAGACTAACACAAGAATGCCTAAATGCATGTCATACCTTCCCACCATGAGACAGACGCAGTTCCGAGGGGAGAAACGAAAACAGAAGCCGAGAGCATAACCGTGTTAAGCTAGAAGGCCCTACGATAAGGGGCGGACTGGACACCCACGTCGCCAGCTAACCACTAGGGCCACACAACCCGCACATTTTAGCTTGAGACTGTTTCGCGTCTCTGTTACGTCAAGGACCACCCCCCAGCCCATGTTAAAAGCTAGAGCCCTCCATAAAAACAGTATAGATCTTACGATAACACAAAAAGGGCCACTACCACCCGCAGGTTTTAGCGTGAGACTTTTTCGCGTCTCTGTTACGTTGCAAACTTTAAAAACATTGCCCCACCACGAAAAGTATAACGTTTCTCATTGGGTAGACAGAATTTTTGTAGGCGGAGCTTAAGGTTAACATTGAGACCCTAATTTGTCAGATGAAAAAACAGCCAGATAATTTTTTTTAAAAAACCAACGTCGGTAAATTGTAGTAAGGAGAAGTTAGGGGAGAGTTGCTTCCGAGATGGCGAGGTGAGCGGAGCTGCGCCGGCCGCTGCCCCCCTGAAGCTGCCTAACCAACGACAAGGTAATGAACGCACGCGATGCCGCATAACAGCGCATAAAGCTTCACTCAGAACTGCAGAAGTCTCATCTGTTACGCCCCCTTTTTGCGTAATACTAGTGTCGATAGTAAATTAAAGCTCATGATGTTCACATTTGCCACTTGAAGTAAAAATCTGAAACGCGATGATTTGTCTGTTATATAATTATTGAGAAGCCACATCAGCCACTGTAATTTACGACAAGTTATATAAGTAATTAAAGATAATTGAGGGTCACTGTAGACCATTTTGATAGTTTTCTCTTTTGTGAAACTTAATTTAAACCTACACTCCTGGAAACTGAAATAAGAACACCGTGAATTCATTGTCCCAGGAAGGGGAAACTTTATTGACACATTCCTGGGGTCAGATACATCACATGATCACACTGACAGAACCACAGGCACATAGACACAGGCAACAGAGCATGCACAATGTCGGCACTAGTACAGTGTATATCCACCTTTCGCAGCAATGCAGGCTGCTATTCTCCCATGGAGACGATCGTAGAGATGCTGGATGTAGTCCTGTGGAACGGCTTGCCATGCCATTTCCACCTGGCGCCTCAGTTGGACCAGTGTTCGTGCTGGACGTGCAGACCGCGTGAGACGACGCTTCATCCAGTCCCAAACATGCTCAATGGGGGACAGATCCAGAGATCTTGCTGGCCAGGGTAGTTGACTTACACCTTCTAGAGCACGTTGGGTGGCAGGGGATACATGCGGACGTGCATTGTCCTGTTGGAACAGCAAGTTCCTTTGCCGGTCTAGGAATGGTAGAACGATGGGTTCGATGACGGTTTGGATGTTTTGGATGTACCGTGCACTATTCAGTGTCCCCTCGACGATCACCAGAGGTGTACGGCCAGTGTAGGAGATCGCTCCCTGCACCATGATGCCGGGTGTTGGCCCTGTGTGCCTCAGTCGTATGCAGTCCTGCTTGTGGCGCTCACCTGCACGGCGCCAAACACGCATACGACCATCATTGGCACCAAGGCAGAAGCGACTCTCATCGCTGAAGACGACACGTCTCCATTCGTCCCTCCATTCACGCCTGTCGCGACACCACTGGAGGCAGGCTGCACGATGTTGGGGCGTGAGCGGAAGACGGCCTAACGGTGTGCGGGACCGTAGCCCAGCTTCATGGAGACGGTTGCGAATGGTCCTCGCCGATACCGCAGGAGCAACAGTGTCCCTAATTTGCTGGGAAGTGGCGGTGCGGTCCCCTACGGCACTGCGTAGGATCCTACGGTCTTGGCGTGCATCCGTGCGTCGCTGCGGTCCGGTCCCAGGTCGACGGGCACGTGCACCTTCCGCCGACCACTGGCGACAACATCGATGTACTGTGGAGACCTCACGCCCCACGTGTTGAGCAATTCGGCTGTACGTCCACACGGCCTCCCGCATGCCCACTATACGCCCTCGCTCAAAGTCCGTCAACTGCACATACGGTTCACGTCCACGCTGTCGCGGCATGCTACCAGTGTTAAAGACTGCGATGGAGCTCCGTATGCCACGGCAAACTGGCTGACACTGACGGAGGCGGTGCACAAATGCTGCGCAGCTAGCGCCATTCGACGGCCAACACCGCGGTTCCTGGTGTGTCCGCTGTGCCGTGCGTGTGATCATTGCTTGTACAGCCCTCTCGCAGTGTCCGGAGCAAGTATGGTGGGTCGGACACACCGGTGTCAATGTGTTCTTTTTTCCATTTCCAGGAGTGTAGATTATAGATGTGATATGGCATAGGTCATCCTTCGATCGATTGTAGAACTTGGAAATCCATTCAGGGAATATTCGTTCACACTTTTGTTGAACGCAGTTGGTTTTTACCATCCTGTATTAAAACATTTCCTTTTATCAACAGTGCAATTTATAAACGATGTTTTGTGAGTAGAATAAAATTTCCAATGGTAAACTTAACTGCTTTTTCGACGTTATTTTACCAGCTAACTAAAAACAGGAAAGCCTTGAACCCCTTCCACTAAATTTAGTTAGTATTAAGATTCTTTTACAGGGAGTGCAGTGGAGCTGATGCTGAGATCATTTAGTATTTGGTTGTATCATCGCTAGTCTCACTGAACTCTTCTGAATACTACATGTCATGTGTGGTCTGGCGTCTCCTTACCAGCAACAGGTCTGAGGTTCAAACTAGTCAATTCCCTAAAAAACACGCTCAGAGCGTCGTTGAGCGAAAGTGGTAGGGAGACACGATATAAGAACAAACAGACACCACCATGAATGTTTAGAAGCTTATCCTGAAACGGGCTATCCTTTAACTTGTGGCTGCAGACAGTGCGATAATACGTTTTACAGGAAAGGAAAAAAACTTCCAGAGGCATAAATTGTTCAAATGGTTCAAGGTGCTATGAACGGCAATGTCACACACTTTTCAAGAGGGGTAGTTCGCTCTAAAGGAGTAAGAGTTTTATGTGCAGACCAGGGATCAAGCAAAAGCAAGTTACTTTGACCAGCTATTGGTCAAAAGCACTGCTCATACCACTGTTTTGGTTCTCCTACGCCCGTTTCCTTTCTTGCTTGCTGTGACGTAAATATTGCCTACTGCCCTTGTAGCATCACGTACAGGAGAAAGAATCGTTGGGAGCAGAGTACCTCCAACTTCTCGCACCATAATAAATAACCCGTTTATCATCCAGATTAACAGTGGGCATAATTGTATACGAATGCTTTGCGGCGTTTATGTTAGTGATACAACTCTCTTGAAACCTCTAATTTCCAGTATTCCTTTCATTTGGATGTCATCTTCAAATCCCGGTTGGTCGAGCTGAAAGCAAATTCTTTACTGACCGATGAGGTAAGTGAGTTACCTCATCTACAAACTTTCGGGCTGATTCCGCAGTTTGCTGCGCATCGTCAGATAGGCGCTTTGTTTGAAATTCGTTATCTTACGTCTTCCAAATCTATAGCACTGTATGAAGTTATGCAACCATCCAGTCCTTCCCTTGAAATAACTGTAATCTATGTCACTCATAGTTTGATGTTCGTAACGTAGTAGGTCACTATTATACACATCCTGTTCACAGTATCGAGCATACTTGAAACGCGCAAACACTGGTTTTTGGTAAAAGTGTTTATTTTCCTTCTTTGATATCCAAAGTTTTCTTATGGACTACGCGGTCATATTGCTGCGAACTTATTCCAAATCTGTTTGTGATTCCTTTTTTTGTTGTTGTTGTTGTTTTATTGTTCTGCGGACGGTCTTCCATGTACGTAAGTATGTTGAGTTCCCGCTCCGTGGATAACGGTTGTCCTTTACTATGTTTCACTGGAGACAGAATTTGCGGCTTCCTGTCCGACAAGGATTATGTACTGCATGGCTCGATTCCTGTCCAAGTATCACTTTCACCTGTTAAGCATGTATCGTCGTCTTTGTACTCGTCATGGACATGATCGGCTCTGAGCACTAATGGACTTAACTTCTATGGTCATCAGTCCCCTAGAACTTAGGACTACATAAACCTAACTAACCTAAGGACATCACACAACACCCAGTCATCACGAGGCAGAGAAAATGCCTGACCCCGCCGGGAATCGAACCCGGGAACCCGGGCGTGGGAAGCGAGAACGCTGCCGCACGACCACGAGCTGCGGACTCACGATCGGCACAGTCGTGCTTATACGACACCCTCACACATTCCACAGACTTGTCTTGCAAAAAAGTTAATATTTCATTTCACTTCTTTATCACTCTGCTAAATCCCTTGGGTTCCTTTCTGACGAAAAAAATTAAAATTTCAAATAAAAATCTGATGCCCACGGATTCCCTGTCATTCACTCAGACTCACACTTGCAAACAGACGGTAAAATACGTTAACAGTCTACATTTCTCTGAGGAAAATTTAAAACCTGTGCTATCTCCCAATCTTGCAACCCTGTTATGTTCATTTGTAATTGACGATTAGTCTTTGCCAAGTTGCAGGAGAAGCAGAATATTGCAAAGCCGTCTGCAAACAATGTCAATTGAACGAGAGATATAACAGTGGGCTTAATAGCTTTGATTGTTGCTGCAAACAGTCACGCTTAAGACAGTCACTTGAGGGACTCCAATCTCTTGCTGGAATCGCTATGAGAAAACGTCGTCAAGTGATATCCAAAGAAATGGCTGCAAAGGAAGGATCGCACGAGTACGTGTGTGTGTGTGTGTGTGTGGAGGCGTGCGTTGAAGCCACATTCATGGAGCTATCCGAGGGTGTAATGCCTTCAAGTAGAGTCATAAGCCTTCTCAATATAACCGTGTGTATCAGTGGGAAAAGAGCGCTATCCACAAAGTACATTACGTTTTCGTTTGTGTCCGTTAGGGGCGGGGCTAGCGCGGCCATTTGGTGTCATGGCATTCCGCCGCTCAGTCGGCATCCTGCCGTGCTAGTGAGAGGTCTGTGCTGTACTCCGTTGAGTTACTGTGACAGTTTGAAATGTCAGCGTTAATTGAAAGTGCCGCGAAGTGTGAAGTGCGTGCTGTAATAAGGTTTCTGACTGCAAAAAACTGTACACCGATTGAAATCTACCGGCAGCTTTGTGAAGTGTATGGGGACCACATAATCACTGAAGGTGGAGTGCGTCAATGGGTCATAAAATTTAAAAATGGCTGAACTAACGTTCACGACGAAGAGCGAAGTGGAAGACCCAGCATAGTGACTGCCGAACTTGTCGAAAAAGTCGATGCCACGGTCCGTGAAAACCGTAATTTCACGATAACGGAACTCTCTTTGAGTTTTCCACAAATTTCACGAAGTTTGTTGCACGAAATCATTACCGAAAAGCTTAGTTACCACAAGTTTTGTGCAAGATGGATATCAAAAATCTTGACATACATTCACAAAAATCAGCGAATGGCTGCAGCGTTAACGTTTTTGGACCCTTACGAGAAAGATGGCTACTCATTACTCGATCGCATCGTTACTGGTGACGAAACATGGGTTAAGCATGTGAACTGCGAGACAAAATTGCAATCAATGCAGTGGGGACACACAAATTCCCCCCAAAAACCCAAGAAATGCATGCAGACAATGTCAGCAAGGAAGGTGATGGCGACTGTCTTTTGGGACAGAAAAGGTGTGATTTTTGTGGATTTCCTGGAAAGAGGCACTACAATAAACTCTCAAAGGTATTGCCAAACTCTGCACAACCTCAGAAGAGCAATACAAAACAAGCTCAGGGGAAAGTTGGGCTCAAAGATCTTGCTGATTCACGACAACGCCCGGGCCCACACGGCAAATGGCACTCGTGAAGTTCTCGAATCTTGTAAGTGGGAGTTGTTTCCTCATCCGCCGTACAGTCCCGACCTGGCACCGAGCGACTTCCACTTATTCCCAGCTATGCAGCGTTTTGATGACGACGCACAGCTTCAAGAAGAGGAAACCACGTGGTTGAAGGCGCAGGCGGCCGAATTTTACGACGAAGGAATTTCCAAGCTCGTCCATCGCTACGATAAGTGCCTTAATTTAAATGGCAACCGTGTAGAAAAGTAATATTTAAGTGTGGCTTTCATCTGTACATAATTAAAAAAATTCCAATACTCTATTTTTAATTCCAAAACGTAATGTACTTTGTGAATAGCCCTCGTAATTAGGATTGATTAATGCGACATTCAAACACTGTTATGACTACAGCTGCTCTTTCGGTAGCAACTTCTGTCACAAATTTCCGAGGCAGTTACTGCCGTCGTCAAAACTTCGGGAAACGCAGTAGCTTGTTGATGCGCGCCATCGGAGAAGCTGGTGGTTTTCATCAAGAAGTCTCACCGTCACCATCACCGACAAACTGGCCCACTCCAAGGTTAAGGGCGCTGCAGCTTGTTCAACTTGATATAGCAAACAGGCAAAGTTTTCTGAGTCCAGTCCTTATTGCCCGTAAAGAGGAACAACACAAGTCGAGCGAATCGTTTTGTAAAACCAAGACTAGCAGCAAAGCAGTAAACCTCGGAGCACCCTAGCTCAAAATAACCATATCTGCACTTCCGTTGTCATCTCTCTTTTACAATAAGAAGAATTACATATCTGTTCCCCAGTTCTTTCACTTGTCGTTTCTTTTGGCAGCATCACATCTCATGTCCGAATGACAGTTGACCAAGTTGTCTTTAGTCCAGTGTGTATTTTGACGGAGAGGATGGCTGCCACAAGACGAGTTGCTAGTAACTTTAAGCCAAACCGCTGTCACACAGTGGGATTAAATTCTAGAATTAGATTCAAGCTGTCTCGATAGTAGAGATCATAAGTAGCTAGGGCCTCGCTACATTTTAATGTAAAGTTAACAAGGAATTTGTGTGCCATGAAAATACGTAGTCCGATTTTATTTGCGTATTTTCAGAAATACGCAGAGAGTCTAAATCATAATAATCAGACACTTAAAGGCGACTAATTTTTGTTACAACTCTTTTTTACCATATCTTTTTTGACAGTTTTCTCTATATTGTGCCTTGTTTCCTCAATGTCTTATACTTTTCATTCCATATTACATACTGGCTAACGTAACACTCTTAATAATTCATAACAAGTAACTCTTAGTAATTCATAACAAGTAACACCAACGACGCATTTGTATTTTCACAGATATTATTCTTTACTATCTAATCCATTCCAAAATCATCTATTGAAAATAGACTTCCCACTCTCTAACACCTCAGCAATCATTACAAACATTAATCTACGTCTTCTTAGAAGATATCCAGCCAGCTTCTAGAAGATTGTATAACTCCGATTTCTCCGTCTTAACCCTCTCTCCTCTATTCTACCCAGTTTGTATGTAATAACCTTATTATACACTGCAAGTCTTCCTTTGTTTGATTTTCCTTGAAACGTACATCACCCGTAACTGTGGTTAAAAAGTACTTAGTCAAGAGCTTCGCCTGTTCTCCCTGAACATGGCGGGTTGTTAGTTTTAATGAATTTGCTTTTTGTAATTGCAATGACATAATTATTTTCATTTAGCCAATAATTATGAAGGATACGCATTGCAGTACTGAAATCAGAGGCGCACACACACAGTGCGTTCCGCCTGCAAAGTATTTCCGTTGCCACCAGTTTGTCGGTTTGAAAATATCTCCATCTTTGTTAATCCCATCTTCAGGCTGGCCTACAATTATATAATGGCAATTGAATTAGGTGCAGAGGATTTTCACTACCACAGCCTCAAAGAAAACAGCCCCTCTTGAATACACCTAAACATGAAATAATTTCCGACCAAAGGTTCTACAAAAAACCTACACACACCAGGTTCTGTGTCTAGGGATAATACATTGCCTCCAGAATGAGATTTTCACTCTGCAGCGCAGTGTGCGCTGATATGAAACTTCCTGGCAGATTAAAACCGTGTGCTGGACAGAGACTCGAACTCGGGACCTTCGCCTTTCGAGGGCAAGCGCTCAGTTGGTAGAGCTCTTGCCCGCGAGAGGCAAACGTCCCGAGTTCGAGTCTCGGTCCAGCACACAGTTTTAATCTGCCAGGAAGTTCAACACATTATCTGTCTCATAACGAAATTCTTTTATTGTATTTTTCAACCTTGGGTCACACAAACAGCATTGTTATCGGTTTCGACCTCTTGGGGGTCGCCATCTGACGATATTTTTAAAAATAGAGAAAAATGGGATGGTAAAATATTAGTTAACTGATTAAAAATGAAGAAAATAGAGTTGGTAAAATATTAGTTAACTGAGCTATAAATCAAACTAAATTCTTTACAGACAGCCAAGAACGTTTGTTTAAGCATGGGCCACTTTAGTTAGTTGAAATATAGTTTGGTAGGGGAACATGTGGCAAGTTCCATTATTTTTGCTTCTTCTGTACCATAAATGTCGGTTGGCGGAACATTATCTTTGTATTCACATAAGTGAACGGATGAATCTACTACTTGCTAATGATACTAGTGTCGAATGACTTCCTTACCAGTTTTCCTGCTGCATACTTCGTGTATTTAAGAGACATGACAATAAAATGTTCCGCAAGCTGAAGGCTTTCTTACTTTGATAAATTACGTTCGGCTGTATTTCTACAAACTATCAGAAAAAGAGGAAGGCAGTACTTTTCACGCCGTTACGAAAACTGGGCATTGTTTGAGCTGGGAAGGAAGGCTTACCCCCAATCGTATTCAATACAATACATTGCTTAGTTTAATATAGGTTACAGAATATTTTATACTTTATATAGCTTCTGACAATCATATCTGACTTCTGGATTCAATAGCGATGTTAAGTTAAAGCACAAACGACTTTCAGACCACGTTCTTTGCACTTATTATCCTAAAGAAATATTTAAAGCAAGTCCCACTTAAAAGTTTGTTTTCCGATAATTATTGACTCTAGAGGTGCTTCAGTGTTCTCAAGAATTAGTTGCACCTTTTTTTTCATTTCGTTTAGATTAATCTTGTTGATTAGGGCGGGGAATATGCATGCAAGAGGATATTTAATTTTTTTTAACATACGGTCTCACATAGTCTTCGTCTTGGAACGGAGACTATGGTCGACATTGAAATTGTGCTTACTGTAGCAAAGCTGACTGAGAAAAGTCTGTGATTTTTTTAAATTACTGAAACAAAATAAAAATGTTTTATTCCATCGAAAGCAGCAGGTAACAACATGATTTCCCCGGGAAAGCGAATAATCACTAATTATTACTAGATGGATGTTTACAATAATCGTTGTTTGCATTCATTTTTCCGGCCAAGAATAATGCAGGAATGCTGCCCTCCGATTCCTCTCCAAAAGCGGAGAATAAATCATTCTTCGGAGCTGCTGAGAAAGTTTGCCATGTCGGCGGGACCTCTCGCTCGCGTCTGCAAACTTTGAGTTTCCATCGCCCGCTCCTCGCTGATTGTTTCTGGAAGTTGCAAACATTTGCCGTCGCGACTCCCAGAGATCCCAGGGAATGAACTCGCCATTTATGAATATTATCTCCGCTCTCGGGACGCAGCAGCCGCGGAGCCACAGCGCCCCCTCTGGGTGCCGTGCTTCTTGTGCCTGGCTTCCTCGCCACAGAGGCTTGGCGACAGCCGCTGATACAGACCCACCCCTTCCGCCTCTTATCGAATGACGGGCCAGCAGTAACGTCTGGCCAGCGCGCGATAAAGAAAATGAAGAGGTGGCCGACCTCTGATCCAAAGGACAGTCTTGGCGACCGCTGCAAGATAAACCGCTCGACCAGCGTAAGGGTAAAACGTGGAGAAACCAAAGATACTGTTGTACGGTGTTTGCTTACAACAGCAGTCTCTCCACCGAATCACGTACTTGTGAAGCCCTGTGCTTCGGTCTCAATTTCAAACAAAAGTGCCTAGATTGTAACAGATTTTAGTTTTTAAATAGTCTCTTGAATGGTTTGATGCGACTAGTTTCGAATTCCTCTCCTGTGCCAACCTTCTCATCTCAGAGTAGCATTTGCAGCCTGCTTCCTCAAGTATTTGCTGAATGTATCCCCGTCTCTGTCTTTCTCTACATTTTTATCATCTACGGCTCCCACCAGTACCAGAGAAGTTCCTCCCTGATGATTTAACACACGTTCTATCATCTTATCCCTTCTTATTGCCAGTGCTTCCCGTATTTTCCTTTCCTCGTCGTTTCCGCCGAGAAGCTCATCATTCCTTACTTTACCAGTCTTCCTAAAATTCAACTTTCTTCTGTTCTGGTTTTCCCTCAGTCGATGCTTCACTGTCATGCAATGCTTTGCTCGAAACATACATTCTCAGAAATTTCTTCCTCGAATTAAGGTCTATGTTTGATACTAGTAGACTTCTATTGGTCAGGAATGTCCTCTTTGCCAGTGCTAGTCTGCTTTTTACTCGTATGTCTCCTTTCTCCGTTCGTCGTGGGTTATTTTGCTGCTTAGGTAACAGAATTCCATAACTTCGTCTACCTCGTGATCCCCAGTTCAGATGTTAAGTTTCTCGCCCTTCTCATTACTGCTACGTCTCATTAGTCTCGCCTTTATTTGAATTATGCTAAGTCGGTATTCTGTACGCATCAGACCGTTCACTTCGCTCAGCACATCTCGTAATTCTTCTTCACTCTCACTGAGGATAGCACTGTCACCAGCGAATCTTGTCACTGATGTCTTTTCACCTTGAACTTTAATCCCATTTTTGATCCTTGAATGAAGTATTTCACTACCATACACAAAATTTACACTAGTTTCGTTGCTACCGATGTTGAGGAAGACGGACAATCAAATGAAAAGCAGGTTGGTCTTCCTGGAAGCAACGTTGCGTGAAATATTTAATAGGTCTATGGCATCAAATGTCTTTACCTTCCATGAATAACTTTTGCTTTTTTACTAAAGGTAGGGGTGGACCTAAAAGGAATGAAAACTAATTAAAATGCATAAACGAACTATTATTAAACGCATATATAGCAATTTAACTAACCAAAATATTCACAAATACACACAATCACAAAGTAAATACAATCGTTTCCACAGAAGCAAACAATTTTTTGTTTTGATTGAAACTAAAAGATAATTCAGTACGTTCTTTCTAATGGAAAGGTCATAACACCGTAACTGTATTTACGTAGCTTGCGCAATCAAATACCAAATTTGGTTTATTAGGTACTATGCCCCAACGGAACAAGTAGTCCTGTCACGGAAAAGCCATGTGTAACACTACCGTCCGCTAGTGTTATACCACAACCTCAAAGCTGGAGGCAGTTCTTATAAATTAAATTATTTTTATTAAAGCAATTGCAGTATAAAGAAGCACAGCAGTATTACCCTCTGAAAGGAATTTAGTTGTGTTGACCGTAATATACCTAACGGAGGTTGCTTATCGAAAGTGACAGAATTACGTAAATATTTAAACAATAAGAAACAATAATTTACCTATCCACAATGTCCAAACGATAATGACAACGGTCGCCAGCTTAATTATGTATAAGAATGAGTAACATTCTTGTCCAAGAAACTGTAAATAAGTAACTTCAGAGGGGAAACACAGCCTGTACTTTGTCACACGAGAGTGCAATGGACTCTGGCACCTGCATATGTTCAAGTTAAGGTTGGAGCTGACAGAGCAGAACAAACTATTTGCATAAATACAACAGATAACGAAACACACTATGACCTTGAAGACTTAGTCAACCTGGATGGTCTCAATAACCTTACTGTTAATATTCACGGTAGAATCGTAAATTGGACATAGGCTCAATATTACTTTTAAAACATATTCCTATCTGACATGAAATGTGGATATGGTTCACAGCAAAATTAGTTATTGTGCATAGATTAAGTCTCTCACTACTAAATACCTTCCTACTTAGAATGAAAATTAAATGGAGTTCACTAACAAAATACTTCTCACTGTCTTTTGAATAAAGAAGTTACTGTTTTCATAGATAGTGGTCTGTCTATAAATCGTTATCTAGCATGAGCATAATAGACAAACTGTGGATCCTGTTACACAATTAATATGCACTTTTAATACGCAAGAGGAACCCAATATTGTACAGAAATTGACAGGAATAGGAAAAGTAATTGAAACGTTCTATAATTAAGTAACTTTGAGCATTTGGACTACTTTCAATGGGGGGAGGCCCTAATCTTGACCACTGTAGTAGAGCAAAATAAACGCACTTTCATTACATTAGTGAAACAAGCACTTAGCAAGCATGAAGATATAACTCTCAACAGTTGCAGTTCTGAACTTCTACTGCAGTGAAACACAATACTGAGATATTTGTAACACCCTTTCAACAAACAATATTAATTTTAGCACACTCTATTGCCATATTAATTTTAATATGCTTTCAATAAAGGACACTCGGTAAGCACTTTAGCGTGGGGGGGGGGGGGGGGGGAACTAAGTGGATATGTGACTGAGGATAAATCACAGTTAAAATGTACCTTATATTTGAGTACGGTATGACATCCTATGAGCCGATCCTTCACTGTACATAACTATAGTTCTGCTGTTCCATTACAGTAATTGCGCAATGTGGTGGGGTGTGGATGCTGGTAGGTGGATTTGCAAGTATAATTGCCGGACTCTGTCATTTCTTGGTGGCGATGATAGATATCAGTTCCAACATAATTCCAGCTAGTTACTGCATCCATCTGAGGCTTTGGCACATTGGAAAACAACACAAAAAGTCCCTCTCGGCACCAGCACAATTCACAACGTTTTCGTGAGCTGTTGGTGGTTCAGTAGCTCATCCCCGACTGACTCTTCGTTACATCTTTCTATGTATGCCAACCACAATTTGCGCGCGTTACTAAGTTCCGTTATGGAGGGGAACCACACCACCTTCTACATACAAAATAACTAAAAGCCCTTAGTGAGGATCAGTCTTTACATAACAGCAAGTAGTTACTTTAAACAAAACGTATCATTTACACATATTGGTATTTCTATAAAATTTATTTAAACAAAATTACAATTATATACATTAAGTTTGGTTCCTTCCCAATGACACAAGGAATTTAAATGATAGATACACCACATTGCATAGAATCTAACCATGAGATCAAAGTTTTTACAAAGGAAAAAGCGAACACTCTTGTGCTATCAGTACAATCAAACAATATTTACAATGACAGAAGGCAGAACAGACAAAAATGAAAAATTTATGTCAGTAGAGCTATGGAGCTCTGGTGTTACAAGGTATTCTCAAAAGCGGAAGTAGAGTTCGGTGAACAATTTTTGAGAAAAATTTTGCCGTTATAGCGACATGCAAACTCACCGACAATAAACTTGAGAAACCTCATATTCTAACTGTAGACAGCACAGGATGACATGACAATAACAGCGCGAAAACTACAAGACATTTTTGTCGTTTGCTTGTATGACTTGTAGGTCATCAGAAAACCCGATAGTACTTAAGAACAACCTTATTTAGCAGTTCCGTAAAAAATATTTTCGTGATAGTGTTCTCGGTTGATCCTCCACCTCAGGGCACTTTCTGCCACAATGTCCACCTTCAATTCCGATTGATGGTCGTCTCCCAGGTATTCTTTCGTATCTCAGATGTATTACAACGCCTAATACCGCTCTCTCCTTCACAAAAAAGAAGTTTTGCGAAGTTTTGCTGTTTGAACTTTCACTACATAACAACTGCTTGAATGGTATTCAGTCATTACGTCGGATGCTGTTCTATAAGCTGCTCAATTTGTTTACTGTTTTTGTGTAAATTCTCAAGGGACCCGTCTGTCAAAAACTGAATTATTACTGCAGAGTTGATATTTGACTTCATAAATGGGTCACTAAGAACTTAAGTTGATCGAAAGTAATATAAGAGGAGGCCAACTAGATTTTATCCACTGGTGGCAATATATGAAGTTACCTACAGTGAAGAGAGTGACGAGTTGAGGGCTGCTACTACCGGCGACAGAAAATTTCGACACAGGAATGACAAAGCTTACTCGTGTGACAATTGGTCTCGTAGCACATAGTGTGATAATCCATCGTAACGAATAAAATTTACCTGCAAATACAAACTACTTACCTATTTACCATGACTAGCTTATGACTGAAGAATTTTTGTATAAAAGAAAACGTAATGGCAGAATAAACCTACCTAAAACGTATCAAACCACTAACATATTAATCTCTTTCGACAGTGAAATGAACTGTTCTTACGGTCTGTCTACATCTCATAAAACAGCATTTTGACTCAGCCAACGAAGTCTGAAATGTGAGGATGGGCGTAGATATGTAGAGAACACCCATCAACATATTGTGCCATGTCACATTCTAGCCAGCGACTTACAGTTGTCATTAAAAAAAATTAAAAATAAAATCATCTGCTATAGAAACAAAACTAAACAAATGAAAAAGTGCGAATCCTGCAATTCGACTGTTGTTAGGGCTCTGCAACACAGTCGGTAAAAACTGAACCCTTAGAGGATCTCTTTTTTGTCCGTCAGTCTTTCTGTCTGAGTGTTAAAAACAGTTTTTCTGAGGAACAGGGAGACGTATCAAGTTCAAATTTATGTCATATATTAAGACTTACAGTTCTTTATCGATATAAACAATTGCAGCTTCTAGGTTAATTTAATGACACATGTTGATACCCGCAGACTCACTCATCGAAACCCATGAGGTACTTTCCGCTGACATAGAATCATGAATTTTGACCAGAACCAAGGTTTCACAGTGTAAATACAGCGAAAAGAGAGAATACTGTTAATTTCTAATTGTATCACATGAAAAAATATTTCTTTTGTCAGCTGTTATCCGACTTCAAAATTAAAACATTCTCGAAAGTCTTGGAACTCCCGGTATCGATATGTCGCCAGTATCAACGTCGATAACAGGCAAAAATTGTCGAGATTTTCGATTCCCGACATGGATGAACAGTCTACACACATGATTTTTTTTTCTTTGCTACAGAGAACGACAAACAGCCTGCTGCTTTCCGTAATTTCTTCCCTGTTGACTAGAACCTAAGTGAAGATAACTAGAAAATTAACCCTTTGCACATGCGAAACTTTAGTTTCAAACGTGCGTCTGAAAGTAATGTAGGAAAAGTTATAAACTCGTCTAGGCGTGTATCTGGTTGGTATCTGAAAAAGTGTGTAAAACTTATTTTTATATCAAAATACGTAAATCTCATTGTGCCCAGATAACTGTGTTAAAATTAAGTTTTCACCTTAAATATGTGAAGCTGACGCTACACGATGCGAAATCCAGCCTAGCCAGCACATCAAACAATTCGCCTACGAGAAAGCAATCCATTTTCAATGGAATTTACGTATGTTGTCTGACTACTAAAAAAAAGATACAAATTAAAATGGTGGCCCTGAATATTGCTAATCTTTATCTTAGTATTGCAAACAATGACTGTACCAGAGCTGTTAATGTAATTACAGAGCAAATGAAGATATAAATTAACACATCTAACTATCTGATAAGATTTCTTGAGAACTTACAAGACAGCACTTTTCTGAAATCTTTTACTGATGTTTAATCTCTGAACTAGAATGATATTTTCACAAGTACGCTACAATCATCATTGTACCCTACAATGGACATGAATTTTGCTGATAATTAAATCTGATGGTCTACCTGTGCTCAAGGAATGCCCATCTGTTCTGCAATCTGTAGCTATTAGGAACACTGATCAAACTGTCAAAAATCAAATTTCATTTAATGCATTTGCGATGTACAGTGCAAGGCAGTATCGTATAACTTTACATGAAATGCTTCTGAGGCACATAAATCACGATGAGCAATGCGATTATATAAACACACCGATAAAGGTAATAACTGAAAAATGAAGAACTAAACTTAACGACTGATAAATGAGAACAAAGACTCTAAGTATAACTATTGTTCATTAATAACGACACACCCTTTTACAAAGTTCTCACAACTAGACAAAAATATTTCTTAATAATTTCCTGTGTTCAGTTACTTTCCTTGACACTTATTTCAATTATTAGAAAAACCTATGTGCTTCACTATAAAACTTCTTACAGTAAATTTTCATTATACACACACAATGTTCTAAGAATAACAAACTGCACAATTTGTAAAAAAAGCAAGATTACCTGAGAAAACTTCCCTTTTCGCATCCTTGCATTCATATCATCTCAACTCCACAGATTTTTACCTCAGAATAAATTAATACAAAATCATTTTCCAATAATGCTGCCTTCAATACATGACAGGCCAGCTTCCATCCTTCTAAAAGCAAGTACATACCCAGACTGTCAAACACACACTAACTCACTGCAACTCTCTACAAAATGGAGTAACCTCTCTGGCCAACATCCGTGTTCTCAGGAACAGACTTACAACGGATATGGTTTTATCAATACTACGAGAGATTCAGTACATTTATCAAATTCACAATTACATTCACACTTACGGGTAAAACTTCTTGAAAACCGTCATGGGAAATGAGACAGTTCTATTTCAAGCTGTATCGATGACTGAAACTATGCAATCACGTTGGTGCACTACGATGTTACTATAGGAGAGAAGAAAAACAGAAATTCTAAGATAAAAATTATTAGATGGTGGTAGAAGTCGATGCCCATATCGTCAAAATAAAGTAAAAACCTCTAACAAGATTTTCATCATGCGGCGTGGTGGGGTTTGAAATTGCGTGTGCTGCGCAGGCTGCAAATTAGAAATTCACCTACCTCATAAAGACGTCTGCTCGATGTCCCTCCACTCGTCAACATAGATACTTACAAGATTATGTAAAAGCAGCGTTGACAAAAAACACCGTCTAATATCTACTATAACTGCGGCCGCGCAACTCCAGTAATGAAATAAAGTACTGTAGAAAAAGTTTCATTAAAAACTATATCAGGCGATAAGATAATGGATTGGCTTCTGGAAAATAACGTCCGAAACTTCCACACAAAAATGTTTATTTGTTCTTATAGCCAAAGCAACGGTACAGTTCAGTCCACATTTAAACTATTTGCCATTTTCGTCAAATACACAATTCATACACTCACTTCGCCCACACCAGCCAGAAATCTGTCCAAACAGGACCCGAATTAAACAACGATTCCACAGTCATTGATTTCACCAATAATCTGAGTTAATACATCCGGTCCTTCTTATGGATTCCTGGAAAAAGAAAACTGCTCGCCGTAAATGCTCAGTGGTTGAATACTGAAAAATGCCACGCGGATACTATGAAGGCCACATTTTCAAACGCGGATATTTGCCCCACAAAACAATTATAGAAATTCCAACCTTCACAAAACTGGCTGTCACTTTATCAGCGTTAGTCACGATACGTATCAAACTCGAGGAACTCAAAATTCCTTCATTTTTCACGTTATTTTGACAAGCACTAGTAACATGACCGTCCGCGTTCAAAACTAGGGGCGACTCCTTTCTTGTGGCCTCAACCCAGTATAACTATAAGGTAACGAGCAGGAATCGTTTCAGTTATGATTGGCTGACCATACTGACTGCCAATCAGAATGCTCTCTGATGAGCGTACTCGTGCCAAAACTGGCCTGCACCAATCCTTACATACAGGTGCATTTACGTCATTCTGATAAACAAATATTAAAGTAATGTTTACTATACGAAAAGGCAATAAATTTGGAAATATCCTTTAGATACAGATAATACTCCATCTGACTTTCTGGCTGCTCTGTTACAATAGCAATCATAACTAGACATACGTTATCAGCAAAATAGATAATTCCTTATGAACATTTTCCAAAGACAGGCTTGTGTAACTTGCAGGTTATTTAAGACGCTGCCGTAGTAGCAGGAGTAGATGACTCATTGGCTAAAAAACAAGTGGCGGTTTCTTTCACAGCCTCCGACTCCAATACTGCAGGCTGTATACCAACGAATGTTATCAGGCATTAACTCGCAGCGTTACACGACCCCTGAGAACCTAAAATTTCTCTTCAGCACATTTTATGGTTCTTACTGCGTTCAAAAGTTGAATCTTTAACTACCACAACACTTTTAATCAAACTATGTTTTCCCCAATTAACCTAACAGCTAAATTACATAACTGTATTATATACAATTACATCGATTATCGACAGCTAGGACTGAATAGCATACGATCAAATTAATTTACAGAAAATTTCCATCTCTTTCTCATTTCACATTTTTCATACAAAATTATTCTTGAAATCTTGTTTTTTTTAAAAAAACTGAATTAACAAAATGTTTACATTGGACCGATTTTACATTTTTTCTAAAAACAAAAGGTTCTTACTCTTCCATAATGAATTCAAGCAAAAACAATCAATTAACACCTAGCTCTATCAGCGTCCAAAAAACTGACCGCAAACGTGATTTAGGAACTGTGGAGTGTGTCCTTTCCTATCGCAAAATGTATTCACTTTGATATGGTGGTCTTGTCTGTACCTAACATTTCTCTGACAACACGCTGGGGTTCTGATAACTGTCTCCAATAATTAAAATGGGTGCGTATCACCTCTATTCAACACTTACATATGGGTCACATCATGGACTCATCACTGAGATACAGCGTCCAGCTGTCTCAAACTGGGTTCTATCTCAATCCCGTATCAGGTTCCGTCATAGTTTCGTACCTACAATATACAGTACGTCTAAGAGTCCATTCTTAATATATGCATCCTACCCTAACAGACATGTATACTCTAATCAGCAATTGCTGCTCTCAGTTCAAAAGCGAAGATTTCCATGAAAATTTTTTCGAAACTTTACTCTCCTCCAAAATATACTTCTTATTTACCCAAAAAATTTCTTTCACAGGCAAATTCATATTCCATTGCAGTTTAACATTTCCTTTATAGTAGTTACATTTAATACCTATCCTCTCAGTAAAAAGTGAATTAATTGTCCCTCAAAAAAAAATCAGTATTATCCCAAAATTGGCACTATCGCTAAATTCTTTTTTCAAAATCTGTTAACGATTAAGCCAGTTTCTGATACAAAATCTGCTCATTCCCAAAACCACTCTTTTTTAACTCTCTTTCAGAAAACAGTTTTACTTCTTGCATTCACACAAATAAGCTATTGTAAGCAAAGAACAAATTAAAACATTATAAAATATCCTGCACAGTTATCTCCGCCACCATCTGTGGCTCTGAAAAACATCATTACACATTACATAAAGAAATACAAAATTACTGAGCACTAAAAATCATTCTGTCCACCTCCGGCAGTCGGGGAGCACCTCCTATATACACCGTACTAAAAGAGAAAACAGTTTTATCACATTACTAAAATTTACTTATGCCCACTTCAGTAGATTTGAGAAAAATTTTACATGCTACTATATACAAAGAATATCTATTCTATTGAAAATTCTCAGAAAAATCTCTGAAAAATATCCTTGCCAGCTTCTGTGGCTCTAGTAAATTCCTCACATTAGACACATATTAGATAAGGAATACACTATATTGGCAAAGAATACCAAAAGTCCATGTAGAAAATTTGAACATAACTCATACCACTTCAGTGGCTCTGCCCTTCTCGTGCACAATATCCAAGAAAAATAAAAAAAATCCTTATAGAACAGTACTGAACCTGCTAGCAAATTACTGTGGCCCTTCATTATCTCATGATCAAATTACAACACACACACACACTTATAGATAAACATTAAGCATGAGTCTTGCCAAGTCTCTGGGGCTCTCCAACACATCTCATTACTATATCCAAGAAAGATACACTACTGAACATATTAAATACACCTAACACCAACTCTCCGTGGCTTTCAAGTCATCTCAAATACAAAACTTCTTTTTAACCTTGAGGCTGGCAATCCTCTCTTGTCCTAAATGCATCATTTTTACATCATTTCTACTAGTTATGTAAAACTTCGGGAAATTAGATATCTTAAGCTCACCCCTGTGGCTTTCAAAACAATCCGATTTTAGACTTTACTTCCTTGAATAGGAGCTCTCTGGCCTTAAAAACATTTCTTATGCTGTCACGTTTTTACAGGTTACAAGAACTTTTGTATTACTCTCCATATTGATTTATAGTCACCTTAAATTAATCTTTTCAGTCAATCATAAAATGAAGGCTTTCACGACCGGATGGTACTGTTGTTGATAATTCTTCCGGGTTATTATCTAGTGGTGTGTATAAAATTCCGTGTACTTGTGGCAAGGTCTACATTGGTACTACGAAAAGAAGTGTGAATACGAGGGTAAAGGAGCATAAAAGTCTTTGCCGACTGGGAAAAATAGATAAATCGGCCGTTGCGGAGCATGCATTTCAGTCAGTTGACCATGTAGTTAAGTTTTCTGAAACTACAGTTTTAAGTTCTACCACGAACTATTATCCACGACTGTATAGGGAGGTTATTGAAATTTATAAACATGAAGATAATTTTAATAGAAAAGAAGAGGCCTTGAAATTTAGCGAGAGGTGGACAGTGGCGTTACAGAATCGATAAGTGATTTTATCTATGACGGACTATTATCGATAGTTACATTTTATCTTTGACTAGTTTTCTCTGCGCTACTATGTGCAAGCTAGACCACACCCACTTTCCTCGGTATTTAGGTCGCTCTCCGACGCCCGACTCGTCAGTCGGCAGGACTCAGCAGAACCAGTCATACCTCTGACGATGTCCAACGTACTATTGGATGAAACGTTGGGAATAGAAGAATTCCGTGGACCACGGCCATATAACCCGGAAGAATTTTCTGTCTTTAATAGGCAATTCTCTCTCATCTGATTAGTCACTTCTTAGTTTCTAATGGGACAATACCTCTTTGTATACTTAGTATCACTCTAACAACTCTATTCCAACACTATTTACAATGATAGGGAAGAAGGAAAGACGATAGAAAAGTCCTGAATGAAGAAGAGGAAGACTGACAATACAAAAAGAAACAGAAATAGTATTCGTCAATAACTCGAGCACCTAGTATTCATCAAAACGTAGCATAGCATAGAGTGCAACGCCGTCTGAGGCTCCTTAGTTGCTCCTGTTTAATGGCTGCTCCATTATGATGTTCAAATCACTGGCATTGCGCCACCCCCTTGCCTCTGATAGACCTACTTCTCTTTCACCATACTCGTAATAGCCTTGAATTAACTTAGCTGTCCTGCAAAGACATATTGGCAAATCTTGAACAACAGAAAATCTTTCTCCAAAGGAACAGATATGGTTTCACCCTGTACTATAATTACCACCTCCGTATTTCCAAAATCCAATTTACCTTGGTACTTCTGCAAAAAAACCGGACCTAACATTTCCACACTTAGACCTTTAATAATTAGAAAGTTTAGTTCTACCTGAAGTCCACGAATAGTAATTATTAACAATATTTTTGTTTCACAGTCTTTTTACTTTTACCAGTAGCCGCAATAATTTTAACCCACTTACTGGCATAACAGTTATATGATTACTTTCAGGAAGGGCATTAACAAATTCCTGTGACATAGCAAAAACTTCAGAATCACTATCAGTAAGAGACTTAACATTTTCCTTAAAAATCTTTACCTCAATTATAGGTTGCCTAGGATATATTTTTAGACACTTAGATTCAGGCTCGTCTAGAAAATCGTGCCCCACCTCTTGTTTGTCGAAACCTACCCCTCCGGTGGAAGTTAACTATACATTTACTGAGTCCTCTTTCGCCTTATTTCTACTATTAGTAGCCTCATTCACAAAATTACTCATAACGGAAAAAGCATTTTTGTCTTCTTCCTCCTCTTCACCTGAAATATATTCTTTTTCTGCAACCCTGTCCAAGGTGTTGACAGAATTATTTACCTTACCCCTTTCTTCTTCCCCTCCTGATTCCTTGTCTTCACTTTCTGAAATAACTCCACTTACTTTATCCAAAAACTCCTCACACTGTCATCCTCTTCCTTCTGCATTTCCATAATATTAATTCCACATTCTCCACGTAACCTCTCATCTGTTCTGCTGTGCTGATTCTACCCCACCTCCTGATATGAGTCCTCACTTTCTGTATTTAGTTCCTTCTTAATATGGTTCCTGCGATCTTTGTTTGAGATTTCCCTTTCACAAAAAACTACTGCATTTACTGAATAACCAAATTGTTTTACAGTGTCATTCTCCTCTACCTTTCTGTTTTCAGTTATGCTACCCCCATGCTGTTTAGTTAAGTGCCTTCTTAATAAAGGGCGTCGTTGGTGGGTTTAGCTTAAATGATTTCAGTCTGCAAACATTAGCGTCATTACAGACTGCTGACAGTTTTCCTCCTGTGTGACATCATTGCCTCTGACGTTTCTGTCACCTGTCAGGCCACACCTACCCGCTACTTTATCAGACTGCAGCTGACGGCAATCAAAGTATTGTACTCGGTCATTGAACCTATTTTCAACAGAGCCACGCCTCCCCCAATATCTGCCTCCATAACTGTTCGAACACTGTATGCCTCTTCTGTTTACATTGACTTCCTGTCTGTTTTCATTGGGTCTAGCGGAAGTCCTAAATTCTCTCCTAGTATTTTCTTCCTCTTTTAAAATGTTTTATACTCTTTCTAAATAGTGCACAAACCGGTCAATGTCATCCCTGGGTGCAGAAATTATCTTATTTCGCCAGTACAATGGTAGTTTATTTTCAATCCCGATAATAATTTGCTGTGTTTCTCCTTTCGCATTCAAATAAGACAAGGTAGTCACCCACTTCTGTACAAACCTTTTGATGCTGTCTCTCCTGGGATCGTATTTTTCCCCAGGCCCAAATTTATTCAACACCTCTATCTGCTTCCTATTTCCCCAGCATTCTTCAATGAACTCTCGTTTGAACTCCACTAGACTGTCGTATTTGTCTGAAGCTAGATTACCTCAGATTCTAGCTTCTCCCATTAGATTAGAGGTGATGAATCAAATCTTTTGAATGTCGTTCCACACTTTAGGTAATACATCTTCGAAATCACTGCAACACTCTTTAGGGTGAACATTCTTATTTGGATCAAATTTCTAAAACAGGCGATGCATCACATAGGCAGTTTCTGAAGATTCCACAATACCATTAGACACTACCCAAACATTATTAAAATTACCATTCTGTTCAACTTTTTTTAGTTTACTTTCGTGGTTACACAGTTGCTCATTCACACTAGTACTAAATTTCTGGATATTATCTTCAATGTTAGTATCTTACTAGCAGCTTGCATACCAAACTTAACACACACAATCTTTTCGTTCTTTGATTTTATTTTCTAATACAATGAGACTTCCCTCACAGCACTTTCCTACCTTGTGAATATTTTCCTGAACTTCCCTTATTTATGAATGTAATTGTTGCCCTATCTGATGGTTGTTTTCAGCAAATTGCCCAATTTAAGAAGTAAGTTCACGTTTCACTGTTGCAGTATCAGTATAACATTCCAATTTTACTTGATTAATTTCTCCTTTACCATTATTACCAAACAAAGTCAGGTCATTTTTCGACGAATCCCACAAATTCGAAATATTATTTTCCATCTCGGAGCCCATATCAACAACTTCATTGTGTAATTCATTTATTTTAGAACTTAGTGAAGTTTTTATCTCTGATCCCATTTTGGTCATTTTGGAATCCATCTCAACACCCAATTTACTAATTTTACCGTCAATATCAGAACTTAATGACGATTTTATTTCACTACCCATTTCCTTCATATTACCATCCATATTATTCATATTCTTTAGAATATTTACTAATACATGTTAAACACTATCTCTTGGTTCACAAGCTGCTGATATGGGTTCTTGCTTTACGTCTTTACCAGTAATAGGTATATTTTCAATTTTGTCTCCAATCATGTTTTGTTCATTACAAGGCCCCCAATTAAGATACAGTGAATCTGGCAAACTATTACTAACATTTGCTTGTAACACCTCAAAACTGAAATTATCAATCATGGACTCTTTTTCATCTTTTACATTCCCCAAATCTACCTCCAGTTTTTCTTCTACAATTTCCTGATTGTTTTCAGCCATTTCAGACAGTTTTTCAGCACACACACACAAAACTCTCAATAGAACAGTACTTATCCTTTGCCTCGTCTGGATGACTGCACGGCGAGATGGTACCACGGGTCCGTTCTCCAAGCCCTGCTTCCACTGGTCCAGTTTATGGGCCAGCACTCCATACAAGAGTGCCAACTACTCAGTCTGCTTGGCTGCTATTGTAGAACGCCGCCTTTCGACCGTCCGTTGTCAGCACCTAGTCTTCTACAGCGCACCGTCTGTTGTTCTCGCTGCATGGTACACTTCACTAGTAACTTTGCACTCCAGTTCTTTGCAGCTGCGCTCCAACAACAATTCATTAGTACACATTGTCCCACAATAATTCCTTTATCACTCACGTGTGAATACTTTACGAGTCCATTTAAACACTGTTGTTTTTTATAAAGTTCCTACGCATCAGAACTCTACTGCTGCTCTTCGGGAAAACCGATTCACCAATTGCTGCGTGGCGGGATTTGAAATTCCGTGTGCTGTGCAGGCTGCAAATTAGAAATTCCCGTACCTCAGAACGGCGTCTGCTCGATGTCCGTCCACTCGGTAACGCAGATACTTGCAACATGATGTAAAAGCAGCGTTGATAAAAAAACACCATCTAATTTCTATAATTACTGAGACTGCGCAACTCAGTAGTGAAATAAAGTACTGTAGAAAAAGTTTCATTAAAAACTATATCAGGCATAAAATAATGGATTGGCCTCTGGAAAATAACGTCCAAAATTTTCACACAAAAATGTTTATTTGTTCTTATAGCCAAAGCAACGGTACAGTTCAGTCCACATTTAAACTATTTGCCATTTTCGTCAAATTCACAATTCGTACACTTACTTCGTCCACACAGCAGCCAGAAATCTGTCCAACCAGGATCCGAATAAAACAACGATTCCACAGTCATTAATTTCACCAATAATCTTAGTTAATACATCCGGTCCTTCTTATGGATTCCTGGAAAAAGAAAACAGCTCGCCATAAATGCTCAGTGGTTGAATATTGAAAAATGCCACGCGGATACTATGAAGGCCACATTTTCAAACGCGGATATTTGCCCCACAGAACAATTATAGAAGTTCCAACCTTCACAGAACTGGCTGTAACTTTATCAGCGTTACTCACGACACATATCAAACTCGAGGAACTCAAAATTCCTTCATTTTTCACGTTATTTTGACAAGCACTAGGAACATGACCGTCCGCGTTCAAAACTAGGGGCGACTCCTTTCTTGTGGCCTCAACCCAGTATAACTATCAGGTAACGAGCAGGAATCGTCTCAGTTATGATTGGCTGACCATACTGACTGCCAATCAGAATGCTCTCTGATGAGCGTACTCGTGCCAAAAGTGGCCTGCACCTATCCTTACATACAGACGCATTTACGTCATTCTGATACACAAATATTAAAGTAATGTTTACTAAACGAAAAGGCAATAAATCTGGAAATATCCTTTAGATACAGATAATACTCCATCTGAGTTTCTGGCTGCTCTATTACAATAGCAATCACACCTAGACATACGTTATCAGCGAATTGGGTAATTCTCTATGAACATTTTCCCACGAGAGCCTTGCAGGTTACTTAAGATGGTAACAATGCAACATTAAAATTTGGAAAATGTCCCACGTACACACTCTCATTCACTCACTTTTACTCCCACAACAATATTAGACGCAAATAATAATTTTGTCTGATTTTTATCTTACGAAAACGAAAATTAATTGAAGTTTTAATATAAAATCTGAATTGACTAATTCAGCACATTGAGAGTTCTGTTTATGTTTTTAGATAATACTAAAAGATTAACTACTATATTTCCAAACTGAATTTTAGTTTCCTAAACATCGGTTTTTTACTTTTTTAGCAATTTTTTCTATCTCTGAAACTATGATAGTTATAAAGCTGAAATATGGATACAATCTTCTCCTGAATATCAAAAGGTAGTATATCGGTTTTGAAAATGATTTAATAAATGGTTCAAATGGCTCTGAGCACTATGGGACTTAACTTCTGTGGTCATCTGTCCCCTAGAACTTAGAACTACTGAAACCTAACTAACCTAAGGACATTATACACATCTATGCCCGAGGCAGGATTCGAACCTGCGACCGTTGCAGTTGCGCGGTTCCAGACTGAAGCGCCTAGAACCGGTCGGCCACATCGGCCGGCTAATGATTTAATATTATTTGTTTATGTTCTTATATGTGGTAAATGTACGGTCGCTAGAAGTGACACAGGAGCCGTTCTCACGCTGCCGTAGTAGCATGTGCACATGACTCATTGACTAAGACACAAGTGGCGGTTCCTTTCACAGCCTCCGGTTCCAATATTGCGGGCTGAATAGCAACGATTGTTATCGCGCATTAACTCGCGACGTTACTACCAGACCATCGTGATGTCTATAAACAGCTGTGTCTGAGGAAAAGACGAAGAAGAAGCTGTTGTCATTTACGATGCATGTGTGTTGAACTCCCTATAGCACAGAGACACGCACTGCCGGCTCCCAACAAATCAACAGATACACATTCAAATTCGACATTCACTCGTAGACTCTTCACAAAGACTGAAAATAACTGAGCCGAAAAATCGAAAGACGGTCCAATGATGCCCCAAATGTTCGTTAGGAAAATGATGGAGTTGCCCAGAGGACAACCGAATTATACTGATAATCAGAGTCACATTTCTGAGAGTAGTCAAGTTTCCTCTCGACTTACTGTCAGTATGTTGTTACCTACCAGCCAGCGTTTGGCTCTTTGTTCCTAAACGTAGACCCGAATGTGGTGTTCCCAGTCTACACTCACGCTCTGTCAGATAACATTTACAACTCGCTGACGTGCCTATACGTTGCAGTTGTGTAGTGTAGGTCACATTGTTAAGAAATTGTCACGAAAAGCAAAAAGACTCTAAAGATGTTCAGCAATGGGTGCAAAGTTGGCCGCTGACACTGAGCATAACAAAATGTAATATAATTCATAGAAATAGACAAAAAAACAGATAGCATGTGGTACGAGATCAATGACTAATCAGTGGATCAGTCACAACACTTAAATATCTAGATACAAAAATTCCCTACAGCGCATGAATGTGGAACAATCATTCGAAACTAGTCGTGGTTTATAAAAGGAGTCCTAAAAACTGTTATTCGTCCAAGATGGAAACTTCTTACAAAACCTTCATTCGCCAGGTTTTGAATATTGTCAGTCAGATAAAAATCCTAACCACGTTGTTCCAACGGAGTAAAATGTAAAATTCGGAGAGCTTGCATGGGGGCTTAATTAAATAAAAAGAAAATAATTTTAATTTTAGTCGCTGTTTGTCCGGTTACGCAGTGTCGTAACCGGTTGGCCCTGAATAATATTAGTACGCAATCTGACTGCATACAATAACAAAGAATGAAAGGAAATTTCCGTTAACACAATTAATTAATTAAGTCCCCAGCAACTATAAAATGTACGAAACAACGAAGTACAAATGTAACTGTTCTGTGTGTGGAAGAGTGATTCAACATACACATCTGGCACGGTTCTACCTCAATAAGACAAGATATTTTAAACACGATTTACACTTAAGTAACTAAAAAACCTAGAAATACTATAATTGCATATAGAAATCAGAATTACAGTCTAACACTAGAACACGAGCCAAATGCTTTGTTGACTGAACCTGTGACCAAGAGGCATAAGACATTTGAAATAAATTTTCTTTACCTTCATATACATTGACGAAAAATACACTCTGATCATTACAACATACCCAATCCAACAACATCTGGTGTCTTTCCCAGCAGAACAACTGCACACGACATGGTCACAATTAGTACTCTAACTATGGCTACCTCAGAACTACTGCCCTCAGAAACTGCTCAGCGGCAACTGCCAGTGGAGGTGGCTGAATAATACTCTTTGGCGCAATCTCTGGCGCTGTGACTCAGTGCAGCAACCTTTCATATGCCCCTCCTCCACGGGCTAGAATTTGATGGTATTTTTGCCAGCATTGGTGGTGAAAATACCACCAAATTCGTCCAAAAAATACAGACAAAAATTTAAACGTAATATTAACAAGTAAATATCACATACTTAAATAAAGTTTGGCTTTGCACTGATCCTTCAATAACCTAATATATAAAATACAGTAAGGAATACAAATGCTTGCAAACATGTCATTTTACATAATAGTTTACACAAGTATCATGTGGTTAAACAATTCAATCAATAGCGTCAGCAATGACGAATATGTGCAGGTAAGAGCCTCATAACATTTCATAAACAGTAAACACACAAAAAATCAGTTTATACAAATATTCACATAAAATCCTTTCAATAGTTCAATAAACAAGTAGCACTCCTCAGAGTAGTTGACAGTTCCAGCAGTAGCACCCAGCATTGGTCAACAGGTGCAAAAAGCAGTCTCATAACATTTCATCAGCAGTATTTAAACAGCTCCAACAGTGGCACCCAAAAATGGCGAGCAGGCGCTGACACCAACAAGTGACATGATTCCAGCAGAAGCGGTCCATCAGTGGCACCCAGAAATGTTGAGCAGGTGCAGACAGCAACAATTAACATTATCTCAGTAGAAGCAGTTCCATCAGTGGCACCCAGTATTGTTGAGCAGGTGCAGACAACAACAAGTGACATTATTTCAGTAGAGCAGTTCCATCAGTGGCACCCAGCAATGTTGAACAGGTGCAGACAGCAACAAGTGACATCATTTCAGTATAAGCAGTTCATCAGTGGCACCCACAATTGTTGGACAGGTGCAGACACCAACAAGTGACTTCATTTCAGTAGGAGCAGTTTCAACAGTGGCACCCAGCATTGTTGAACAGGTGCAGACACCAACAAGTGACGTTATCTCAGTAGAAGCAGTTCCATCAGTGGCACCCAGCAATGTTGAACAGGTGCAGACACCAACAAGTGACATCATTTCAGTAGAAGCAGTTCATCAGTGGCACCCAGTAATGTTGAACAAGTGCAGGTAACAGTCCATAATATTCACTATCACTAATCAGACAGTTCATCGGAGTTTATCATCAGAAATTAAACATTTCGAAGTGGCACCCATCATGTTGAACACGTGCAGGTAACAGTCCATAATATTCACTATCACTAATCATACAGTCCATCAGAGTTTATCAGCAGAAATTAAACATTTCCAAGTGGCACCCATCAATGTTAATACGTGTAAGCACGAACAACAGTTTGAATGCACACACAATTGCTTTTACAAAATTGTTATCAATGCTCTTACACTAAACATACAAATTGTAATAAACACACAAATGATATCAAATAATTGTCATATTAACTATTACAATACACAAATAACAGTAAACCTATAATATTTATGGGTGTCAGTGCAAGCCACAACACACAAACGATATCAAATAATTGTCATATTAACTATTACAATACACAACTAACAGTAAACCTATAATATTTATGGGTGTCAGTGCAAGCCACAGCAAACAAGTAAAATAATATTTAGGAGATAGGTCCGTACCAATTATTTGGGATTAGGAAAGGAAAACACACAAAACACTGTCACTCATCTTTCATCCACGTTTTTGTAGTACTGTGTAATTGAATGGAGTTAACTGTGTAAATGCAATTCTGTCAAAATTTGATGCTCAATATGTGTATCAAGTAGTAGTGGTACAGTGTATAACAGTCAAAAATACTTAGTCAACGTCATAGTCATCAGATCAAGACCAATGTTTGTGAAGCCAACTTTTTCTGAACAACTGTCAGTGTGCCAAGATATGCAAATACTTCCTCTCTCCAAAAAAAGTATATATTGCTTATTGATTTAACAATGTGTGTGTGTGTGTGTAGACAATCTTCTAGTGTTCTAGTCTGCCATCTTCATCCTCCTTGTTCCATACACCAATATCATTTCGCTTCCATAATAACTCTTTCCTCTAGTCAGTCTTCTGGAACAAGTACAGATAAAATCCTAGTGCAAACTTCAATTCACCCCATACTATCCGAAGACAGAATGTCCACACACAACCTCTGTGTAATCCACCTGACCCAAATCTTCTACTCATTATGAATTATAAAATACATTTTGGTTACCTTGTCCATCATTAAATAAAAGAAATGCACATATGACCTCTAACAGCCTTTAGTTTGAATAACTTTCAGTAAGTATGTACGAGTACGGAGTGTGAATGATTGTAATATCTCACAGTGTGTACACCACTTCAAGAATCATGGCAAAACAGAAGCAAACATGTGGAATATTTCTTGTGTCAAATGTCATTTGCTATTTCAATTGCTCACGAAGAATACTGTGTAATAACTGTCAATGGTCTAAACCTAGTGTTGGTATGTCATGTCGTTAGCTTCCTTCCTATTAGCATAAATTTATACAGCTTCCATAAAATCTCCAGCTCATGTGACATCAATGAAGTATCTTGTACCAATGTCGTTCGTAGAATTATAGCAGTTCATTTTCTTATCTTAAAATATAAAGCACTGAGCGTAAGCAAAACATTCAATAGCGAGTAAATATACCAGTAGAGAACAGAATGGCAACAAGTGGATGCAGCACAATCCCTACAACGGGGCTCTGCCAAGCGAACAATCTATAATTAATACCATACTGTGACCTAAACTCCATGTTCGTACACCGCATATCAGCATTTCCATATACCAAATTAAAGAATAGTTATGACAAAAAAACAGAAATGTGTAAATATGAAATCCATACGCAAAGCAGCAAATATATATTTTACATAATAAACAGGTCATTAGCATCATATCAGCATAAGCAAATAAATGTTCATATGTAATCTTAATACGTAAACATGAAGGCGCAAGCAGATAAATCACAAAGTATGACTTACATACATAACCATATCAGCACAATTAATCAGCTGACAATTATAATTTAAATAAATAAGCACAGCAGGCACATAATAAAAAAAATGTGACATCAGTGAAAAAGCAGTGCAGCTAAGCCATGCAAAATACACATAATTAACAACCCTGTTCATTAATCAATCATTGTGAAAATCAGTTAACACAAAGTATAAATCAGGTAATCGCGAGCAGCAAATTACGTCTAAAGTACGTACCTAAGTGGATAAATGTTACCTAATAAATAAACTCAATTAATAGTTACCTTTTTAGTTTATTACTTTCTTCTTCGAAATTACATTCTTCCTGGAATTTTCTCGATGGCAAGTCCTCTTAACGTCGGACACACACAGAATTTACCTGAAGTTCTTAAATATTTTATACAACTGTATCCTGAAAAATACTGAACGTTAATAACATAATTTATCAAGACACTATGGCTTTATACTGAATTGAATAAGTGAAATTAGACTCTATTTGTTTACGGCTGGCAGTGCATTCGCACTGAGCGCTCGATCAGCTGTAGGTACACGTGATGTAGGAAGTAATTGTTTGCGGTCAACGACTGCCTTGTGCGGCGCGCAGACTTGACTGTTGCTTTGTGTATGTGCCGCCGCCGGAACACGGCGAGGTATCCTTGTATTCTCTGCGTGTTTACGTATAACTGTTAGTTTCTCAAAAGTATGTCATTCCACAAAAATTTTAACATTCAATACATGATGTATTCCCTTAGAGCGCCATGATTTAAGAGTTTCTACTTCGACAGTGTTATCATGAATAATTTTGCGAACTCTATATGGATCGTTATAAAGCAGAAAAAAATTGCGACACAAGCCCTTTCCTTTGTGAGACAAACGATGAGACTTAATTAACACCTTCTGACCGAATGACAAGGTTTTTAAACGACCAGGACGTTTAGCTGATTTCTCTCTTCTAGCAACCGCAGATGCAATATTTTGTAGAGCCAGATTGACAACTTCCGAATGCCGCAGTTTCTGTGAAGGCGGAAAAGGAACGATTTCAGAAATGCGATTTGTCGGTGCTTTATTTTTTAATATCAATATAGGCAGTAAAGAAGTTGAATCATTAGGGAGTCCATTCAGAATGTTTTGAAAAATATGAAGATACTGATACCACGTTCTATGATTCTGATGACAATAAAGTCGACACAATTTATTGATTTCCTTCATGCATCTCTCCGAAGCGTTAGATTGAGGGTGAAAAAGTGAACTGAAAATTGGTTTAATCTTACGACGCCGTAGAGTACGAAGCCAAATTTTAGAGCGAAACTGTGATCCATTATCTGATATAACCTTATCAACATGACTCACTTCTTTAAGAAAATGTTTGATAAAAGCATTAGATACTGAACGAGCTGTTGCTTTGCGTAAAGGTGTAAAACACACATATTTTGATGTCAATTCCACTGCTACCAAAATGTACCCAAACCCATTAGTAGAACGAACCACTGGATCGAACAAATCGACTGCAGTCATCTTCTTTAACTTCGCTGGAATGATAGGAAACAACGGTGCTCTGTGAGAAATAGTTGGCGGCTTAGCCTTTTGACATAATTTGCATTTGGCAAGAACAGATCGAATACGTTTTTCCATATTACTGAAGTAGCAATTTTCTCGTAATTTATGAAAGCATTTTCTGGGACCAAAGTGTGCATAACTGAAATGTGTATACCAAATTAATATATTAACCCACTCATCAGGAATGCAAACTAACCAAACAGAGTCGTCGACCGATTTTCGTTTAAAAAGAATATCATTGCGAACTAAATAATACTGTCTAATCGCTACACTTTCCTTTCTCCTCCACTTCTCCTTAATGTCCTTCCAGATTGGACCCTTCTTTTGCTACTTAGCGATGTCCTGAAGCGAAGACGAAATAAAATTTTCAAACGCAACACCTTGAATATACATCAAACAATAATTGTTTTCTTTGCAGTCCTTCTCAGCACTTTGTTTCAAAGCCATAGGTGCACGTGATAAAGCATCAGCAATAATATTTGAAGAACCCTGTACGTAAACAATACTAAAATCAAATTCCAGTCGATACACCGCCCGTCGTGACAATCTTCCATGTGTTAATTTTGGTGACATAAGAAGTTCCAGAGCTCGATGATCGGTGTAAACCTTAGTATGTCTGCCGTACAAAAAGATGCGAAATTTTGTGAAAGTCCAAACAACAGCCAAGGCTTCAAGTTCCGTAATCGAATAATTCTTTTCTGATTTAGAGAGAACACAACTTCCAAATGCAATAGTTTTCTGTACTACAAAGCTGTTTTCTTCTATCTCTTGAAATAAGTGTGCACCTAGGCCTTTGTATGATGAGTCCGTCGCCAAACAAAAATCTTTGGATAAATCCGAATGTGAAAGAAGTGGAGCAGCAACTAAAGCATCACGAAGTTGTTCAAATTCTGATTGAGCTTCCTCATCCCAACACCAATTAGAATTTTTTCCAGATAGTTCACACAAGCGAGGTGTGGCCAAATTATCCAATCTAACAAAACGTCTAAGAAAATTACAGACACCAAGGAAACTACGAACATCACGTTTTGTAGTAGGAACAGTATAATTACGAATAACATCTAGTTTCTGTGGATCAGGAAGAATACCTTCTGTAGAAATAATATGACCAAGAAATTTTACCTGAGAACGACCAAATTCAGATTTTTCCAAGTTCATTGTAATGCCAACTCTTGCAAAAATACGTACTCAGGGTACCCTCCGCCACACACCGTCAGGTGGCTTGCGGAGTATGGATGTAGATGTAGATGTAGAATAATGAATCCAAAATTTTGTTATGCTCACTCCAAGAACGTTTAGCAATAAGAATATCGTCAACATCTGAAGTAATATTGTCACGAAGATAAACAGGTAAAATTTCGTTTAAGCTACGAATGAATGCTGCTGAAGATACAGTAAGTCCAAACTGTAATTTCCGAAATCAATTTTTGATAAAATAGTCATTTCCGGTTATTCTTTACCGACTCTCTAGATAGATTGATAGTTGAAGAGCTGTTTCGATGGATACAAATAATAGTAAAAGAGTAGGCAGCAGTGCAGAAAACTAAAACGGAAATAGCACCACGGGTCGGGGCTCTGTGCACGCTACGGCACATATTCACTTAGTGCAGCGAATCCCCGAGGACTTTAATAGCCGCACATAAATTTCAGTTTGTGACTTAGTGGCCAATTTGGTGGAAGTGCGTACATAAATTGATCTAACCATGAACATGGATGTATGTCATTCATAGAATTGCGAAAAAACTTAAATTTCTGAATAGTTAAGAAGTGTTTATAGTCAAAGTTTTCGCCTCGTGGCGACAAAGCCCTACCGCGTCTGTCCCCGTCCCAATTTCGATTATTGTCAAGTTCGCGCGCCTGGAGCTCTCTTGTTGCTTCTCGTAAATGAAATAAATTATTTTCTTCAAAGTCCTCTGCTATCTGTGATTCTAAATTTCTTCTGCTGTCTTTTCCTACAATTTCGCTTTCAATTTGTTTGACTTGCCTTTCGTAACGCTTCAAATTCCCTTTTAACGCGTTCATTAAACTTTCGCTGATTTTCAACATGTTTATTTATGTTATGGTACTCTTCGGTTTCTGCAAATGGCAATGGAGCTGTATCGTCTGAATCTCTGTCCCCATTTAAACTAAGACTTGTCAATTTATCTGAAATCTCCTCAACTCTTTCCGATAAGTCACCTATTTGTTCTTTCTGTTTATTTACGTCTTCCGTAAGTGTCGCTACTCGGGTTTCAGTATTGATACATTTAGTAGTTAACTGTTCACACATGTTGTTGTATAGATTATTTATTCTTTCATTTGGTACAGATTCCTCGAGTCTTTCAAATATTTCTTCCTTATCGTGTGCGCGTTGTAAATTTAACCCTGAAAATTTTTGTACTATCACGCGATCTCTTTCTTCCTGTTCTCTATCCTGTTCCATTTGTCTGATTTCTATTGAAATTAATCTATTATTGTGAGAATTCAAAATCGGTTGTACTTCTCTAATTTCTTTCTTTAATTCATCTTTCATGTTTTTATTCGTGAGTCTAACCATGTTGCCAGTGTTCCCATCTCTGTTTTTAATTCAGATCTTAACTCTGTTTCCACTGTTCCCATATCAGCTTCTAACCGTGTTGCCACTGTTTTTAATTCAAATCCTAACTGTGATCCCAGTGAGTCTTACCGTGTTTCCATTGTTCCCATACCAGTTTTAATTGTTCCTATTTGTGATCCCAAATTTAATAATGCACTCATCAACTGCTCCAAATTAACTGGTTCGAAACTCTTCCCTCAAAACCAACTTCTTTCGTCATAGCTGTAAAGCTATCTGTGTTCGACACTATTTCAGTATCTTCTATCGTTAATCTCGTATTCTGTGAATTATTTGATTGAGAAAAATTTTGAACAGGTTTCGGACTATTTTCCCGATTTATTAAATTGTTTTCTAGTTCATTATTCATCAGACTGTTCTCCTGTGTTGGCGAGTTCGCCATGTTAACAAATTTCGTCATTCTCACTACCGATCATTTTTGCCTTTTTCATCGATCGCGTAACCATTTACAAAACATACAAAACTCCTCACTACAAGAAAAATACACACAAATTGAAACTTTATCACCAACAATACCATTCACACGAAATGCTTCCTGACAAACACGTCTAACGAACAATTGAAATCCTCATAATTGCACAAAATTGTCAAACCCGTATACAAGACATCAAAAATTAAATTTTGCAAAAATAACATTAGAAGAAAGACAAGACAACTACAAATGTTCATTACCAAATCTACACATGCAATATAGACTACAGTTACTAAACTACAAATTACCACAACAATACTATTGTTTGCTATTTTTACTATCAAAAGAATTCCAAGGGACGATCCGAAGCAGCGGTCGCCACGTGCATGGGGGCTTAATTAAATAAAAAGAAAATAATTTTAATTTTAGTCGCTGTTTGTCCGGTTACGCAGTCTCGTAACCGGTTGGCCCTGAATAATATTAGTACGCAATCTGACTGCATACAATAACAACAAAGAATGAAAGGAAATTTCCGTTAACACAATTAATTAATTAAGTCCCCAGCAACTATAAAATGTACGAAACAACGAAGTACAAATGTAACTGTTCTGTGTGTGGAAGTGTGATTCAACGTACACATCTGGCACGGTTCTACCTCAATAAGACAAGATATTTTAAACACGATTTACACTGAAGTAATTAAAAAAACCTAGAAATACTATAATTGCATATAGAAACCAGAATTACAGTCTAACACTAGAACACGAGCCAAATGCTTTGTCGACTGAACCTGTGACCAAGAGGCATAAGACATTTGAAATAAAAATTTTTCTTTACCTTCGTATATATTGACGAAAAATACACTCTGATCATTACAACATCCCCAATCCAACAACATCTGGTGTCTTGCCCAACAGAACAACTGCACACGACATGGTCACAATTAGTACTCTAACTACGGCTACCTCAGAACTACTACTGCCCTCAGCAACTACTCAGCGGCAACTGCCAGTGGAGGCGGCTGAATAATACTCTTTGGCGCAATCTCTGGCGCTGTGACTCAGTGCAGCCACCTTTCAAGCTATAGACGTTGTTACGCGTTTGTTCAATATTCATGACAGAAATTCCATACAACGTACACAAAGAGGCCTATTAAAGGACATTGTACAGTAAAGATATTTTTCCCTACAAAATTACAAAGCATCATGTTCTATTTCTACCGAATTATAACTAGGGGAATAACGGAAGTATAAGTATATAGTGTTGTTCAAATCAAATGGCTCTGAGCACTATGGGACTTAATATATGAGGTCATCAGTCCCCTAGAACTTAGAACTACTTAAATCTAACTAACCTAAGGACATCACACACATCCATGTCCGAGGCAGGATTCGAACCTGCGACCGTAGCAGTCGCGCGATTCCGGACTGCGCGCCTCGAACCGCATGGCCACCGCGGCCGGCATACAGTGTGGTGCTGACAGTCTTAATCCCCAAGCACAATTATCAAACGGGACAGGAAGACGTAAAAGTGATTCCGCTATACAATTTACATTTTTCCACACACCGGACAGTGCTTTGCTGAGTGTCGATGTAGACGTATATTCAAAAAACAAATCATTTTTACTAGGGGTCGACCGCAAGAGCGATGCCACCAAGTGGCATTACGTACACGTAGCGTGACGAGGAAAGTGCGAGTAGTTATAATTAAAGTGCCTCTACTCACAGAAGTACAGTGTGGGCTGTAATTACTGTAACGTGGCGAAACTTTGTAGATAATCTAATGCGTTTTTGCGGATTCTATTTATGCCGGAGAAAAAAATAGCTCCAATTTTGGTCACAAGGGCAAATCTGGCTCTGTGAATGCCAGAAGAACGTACACAAATGTTTCCACATGTAATGGATTAGGAATCGGAGAGAAAGGCATAATGTGTGTTTTATTATAAACCGCCACTTACACAGTTCCAGCATGAGCACCGGTGATGTCGATGAGATGCGGGCATCCGACAGGATCAACGGTTGCTCGCAGCAATTTCGGTAGAATCGGGGCAACATGTTCCTGTATGCTCAACTTCATATCAGGTAGATACCCAACGTGTTCCTGGAAAACGCGTTCTTTTGGATATTCCCAGAGCCAAAAGTGACATGGATTCAGATAAGATGATCCTGCTGGCCATGCATCTGGAAAACCTCTGGAGATAACATGTTCGTGGAAAGTTGCAGTAACCACATCTCAGCGAGCGACAAGAAGTGTTGTCCCACCTTGCATGAAAACAGTAGTTTCCACACAGTTGCTCTCTTCCAAAGCAGTAATCACATGCTGCAGAAGGAGGCCTCGATAGCACACAGGCGTCACACGCCATCCGGTATATTCTATTGAAAGAAGAACGGACTGAACTTAAAGGAGCTTGTGAATCCACATACGGCAGTTACATACGGATAGTGCAGCGGCTTTTCGTGCACAACGCGCGATTTAACATACCCCAAATTTTGCAGATATGTGTATTCACTGCATATTCGCTGCACCCTGCTGTGTAAATTGTGTCTCATCACTCCATAAAATGTTGTTGCCATTGTTGTTGTTGTGGTCTTCAGTCCAGAGACAGGTTTGATGCAGCTCTCCATGCTACTCTATCCTGTGCAAGCGTCTTCATCTTCCAGTACCTACTGCAACCAACATCTCTTGGTCTCCCTCTACGATTTTTACTCTCCACGCTGCTCTCCAATACTAAATTTGTGATCCCTTGATGCCTCAGAACATGTCCTACCAACCGCTCCCTTCTTCTTGTCAAGTTGTGCCACAAACTCCTCTTCTCCCCATTTCTATTCAATACCTCCTCATTAGTTATGTGATCTAGCCATCTAATCTTCAGCATTCTTCTGTAGCACCACATTTAGAAACCTTCTATTCTCTTCTTGTCCAAACTATTTATCGTCCATGTCTCACTTCCACACATAGCTACACTCTTTACAAATACTTTCAGAACCGACTTCCTGACACTTAAATCTGTACTCGATGTTTACAAATTTCTCTTCTTCAGAAACGCTTTCCTTGCCATTGCCAGTCTTCATTTTACATCCTCTCTACTTCGACCATCATCAGTTATTTTGCTCCCCAAATAGCAAAACTCATCTACTACTTTAAGTGTCTCATTTCCTAATCTAATTCCCTCAGCATCACCCGACTTAATTCGACTACATTCCATTATCCACGTTTTGCTTTCGTTGATCTTCATCTTATACCCTCCTTTCAAGACACTGCCCATTCCGTTCAACTGCTCTTCCAAGTCCTTTGCTGCCTCTGACAGAACTACAATGTCATATTGCATTAGTTACAAAATATTGCCCAGCAACAAGTCATCAACCTCGATAAGTGCCAGAAACCGAATAACAAGTTCAGAACATTGTAGCGGGTCATAAGGTTTCAGCTGCCTCATCATCTGGATCTTGTGCAAGTGGCACTGTAAAACTGACCGACAAACATTCCGTACTGTTGACCATGGGATGGACAACTCTCGTGACACTGCACGAGCATTAGCGCGACCTGGGACATGTGCTGCATGGTTATTTGCAGCAGCGGCAACCTCTCCAACATCTTCCACCTGGGTAGGACTCCTTGCTGTAACAGGTGGCACACCAGGCTCACTCGTGGTTTTGAATTTCAGTATCATCTTCTTAAATCATTAAATGACATTGGGCATCTTCTCAGACCTTTCAGTCGGCGATACTCTCTGAATGCAGCACTGTAATTGCTGTCGTTCACATAAAACAGTTTCACCAGCAACGCGCGGTCTTTCTTCCCGATAACCATACTGTTCACTCATATTATGGCTTGTCACACGTCAGCGTAGATATCATAGCGTCATACAAACAGTGTACAAAGTCAGATTTGCACCTGGTGCCCAAAACTCAAACAAACGTTTTTCCAACGTAAGTCGGTTCCGTATCAACACGTTACCATATCTACCAAGTTTCGCTGTCATACGATAATCACAGCCCACACTGAACCTACGTGAATAGCTACATTTTAATCGTAGCCACCTGGTATACAAGAGGAGCAGAGATCTATGCGGCCGCAATGAGGAAAGCTTGTGACATAAACGACTTTTACATAGGGCTGATTATTATGGCCCAGTTTCTGGTAATGAGCATCTCGGAAGCGTGGAAGCTGGCAAGGTGTTGAACGTCAACACCTTGTAACACCATAGCTTAGACACTACATACCTTTTGTTGATTTATTTACCTTTCTATTTTGTACAACATACCATCGTTGAACCTCTGTAATCAGTGTATGATTAATTCGATACTGTAATGAGGTTTAATGTCTGTAATATGCGCAATATGAGCAAATGATGGTTTGTCTTTCTCATATAATCTCTTTGGTTATCTGTGAGGTTGAATAATTTTGTTTAAATAATTTTTTTATTTTATTTTTTAGAAATGTCAATGGTTGGCCTAGGTAGAAAAGGTGGAACAAAGAGTCTGTCGGGTACAAGCTACCAAACTATCAACTACTCGTGTAAAAGTTGTGTATTGTGCTGGTTCCGAGAGAGGCTTTTCCTAACACTTTCCAATGCCTCGGGTGGATGGATAAAGATCTGGAACTCTTCTGAAATTGGTATCTATCGTCGCCACCAAGAAATGACAAGAGTCCAACAACTCAACCTGCAAATCCACCTACCAACATGCACTCGCCACCACATTGCGCAGTCACTGTAATAGAACAGAAGAACTATAGTAACGTACAGTGAAGGATCAGCTCACTGGATATGTTAGTGTGCTCAAATATAATGTAATTTATAGCTGAATTTCGGTACCTACCTCGCATCGGTCGTCTGCTGCCGTAGCCCGTTAGCACCAATTTTACCGCATTGTCCGAACGGACACGTTTGTCGCACACCCCATATTGATTTCTGTGGTTATTACATGCAGAATTGCTTGTCTTTTATCACTGACGCTTTATACGAAAATGCCGCTGCTCTCGGTCGTTAAGTAAAGGCCGACGGCCAGTGCGTTGGCCGTGGTGAGAGGTAATGCCTGAAATTTCGTATTCTCGGCACCCTCTTGACACTGTGGATCTCGGAATATTGAATTCCCTAAGGTTTTCTGAAATGATATCCTATGCGTCTAGCTCCAACTACCATTACGCGTTCAGAATCTGTTACTTGCAGTGGAGCGGCCATAATCATGTCGGAAACCTTATCACGTGAATCACCTGAATATAAATGACAGCTCCGCCAATGCACTGCCCTTTTATGCCTTGTGTACGCGATACTATCCTCACCTCTACACATGCTTATCTCTATCCCATGACTTTTATATGTATATCGTGAAAAAATTAGTACAACATTCTACCGGTTTTCAAATCACTCAAGATTCATTGTGGCAACAGTACATGTGGAAGACATGAAATGATCACTATCACATGCGGTTCTGGGGTACGAGGAATTGATCCTCGCTAAAGCACCCATATTAGTACGTGGTGTAGCCTCCACAGGTGGCAATGCAGGAGCTGACTCTAGCATCCAGTCGATCGCACAGACAGCAAACATTGCTTTGGGACACGTTATACCACGTTTGCTTGAGCTGTTCACGTAGTTCTGTAAGAGTCATTGGTTGACGAGGTACACGAGTCACCTCTCGTCGCACCATTTCCCACACGTGCTCGATCGGAGACAATTCCGGAGAACGTACTGTCCAGGGAGTTTGCTGCACGTCTTGCAAAGCACTTTGAGATTCAAAGGCAGTGAGTTGGCGTGCAGTATCCTGTTGGAACAATACATCACATTCCTTTTGCAAGAACAGAAAAAGAACGGGTCCAACAACATTTTGCATGTACCGAGCGCTGGTCAGCGTCCCCTCCACAAACACCAAAGGCGAACGAGAGGTCTGGCTTAACTTACCCAGGCCATAAGGCCTAGGATGGGGGCAGTGTGCCTTGGACGAATGTAGTGTGAGACAGCGCTGACCACGTCTACGTCATATGCGCCAACAACCATCAGTTGCATGCAAGCAGAATCTGCTTTCATCGCTGAAGATTACTGTGCGCCATTCCGTCTCCACAAGTGATCCTCTGACAACACCAGTCGAACCGTGTTCGTCGATGCTGTAGCGTGAGAATGACAGGCTAGAGATGTGCGTGCCCGTAGTCCCAGTGCTAATAACCGGTTCGCAACAGTTCATGTCGACAAGTCGGGGCCCACATGCCTTCTTTATAGTACTGTGGTGGCTTGACGATCTGCAACTGCTGCCCTTAGAATACGACGATACTTGAGGGTGTCTGTGCTGCGCGGGCGTCCAGAACCTCATCTGCGGGTATGAGAATGTTTAAGTAGGCACTATTACCAGCTTCGATACACAACTAACGCAGCTCGTCTAGTTTGTGTGGCAGTTCTCCGAAAGGATCCTCCCTCCACTAAGGGGGGTCACAATTTGGCCCAACTCGCTCAGTTGGCTGTAGGAAGGACTAGTGATTCTCCGTGGTACGGTTGCCTGCTTACTTCATACGTATGCATCACACGGAATCTTCTCGCAGTGAGCATTCCTTGTGAAAGGTAGACATAGATGGTGCTCTGGTACCTATGCCACTACCCTATCTCTTAGCAGACGGCGTTGAAACCATTACCAGTACATCTACTACACTCCAGGTGGCATCATATCAAAATCGACCTCATCTTCCTGAGGGTAAAATTTTTTTCTGACAATATATATCACGAGATAAGCATCAAACGAAGAAACTACAAAGAACGAAACTCGTCTAGCTTGAAGGGGGAAACCAGATGGTGCCATGGTTGGCCCACTAAATGGCGCTGCCGTAGGTCAAACGGATATCAACTCCGCTTTCTTTAAGCAGGAACCCCGATTTTTAATTACATATTCGTATAGCACGTAAAGAAATATGAACGTTTTAGTTGGATCACTTTTTTCGCTTTGTAATAGGTGGAGCTGTAACAGTCACAAACGTATAAGTACGTGGTATCACGTAACATTCCGCCAGTGCGGACGCTGTTTGCTTCATGATGGATTACCGGTGATATAATGGACCTTTACTAATTGCGGTAAAGGTCGATATCTTGTTGATGTATCGCTATTCTGATGAAAATGCCCAAAGGACGTGAGCTATGTATGCTGCTCGGTATGCTGGACGACATCATCCAAGTGTCCTGACCGTCCGCCGGACAGTTACGTTATTTAAGGGTACAGGGCGGGCCGAGCGGTTCTAGGCGCTTTAGTCCGGAACCGCGCGACCGCTACGGTCGCAGATTCGAATCCTGCCTCGGGCATGGATGCGTGCGATGTCCTTAGGTTAGTTACGTTTAAGTAGTTCTAAGTTCTAGGGGACTGATGACCTCAGACGTTAAGTCCCATAGCGCTCAGAGCCATTTGAACCAGTTTTGAAACAGGAAGTGTTCAGGCATATGTGAAACGTCAACCACGACCTGCAACATATGATGATGCCCAAGTAGGTGTTTTAGTTGCTGTCGCGGATAATCCGCACATCAGTAGCAGAAAATTTGCGCGAGAATCGGGAATCTCAAAAACGTCGGTGTTGAAAATGCTACATCCAACATCGATTGCACCCGTACCATATTTCTATGCACCAGGAATCGCATGGCGACGACTTCGAAAGTCGTGTACGGTTGTGCCACTGGGCACAAGAGAAATTACGGGCTATTTGCTACTTCAAAGGTGTCAGTAGAGAGCTCGAGGACGACAAGCTAGAGGTGTGTGGTGTTGTCTGATGAAAGTTGTCTCTGTGTCTGTGATGGCCGTGTGCTGATTAGAAGGAGGCCATCTGACGGCCTGCAACCAATCTGTCCACGCGTTAGGCAAACTGGAGCGACACCTGAATTTATGGTCTCTGATATAATTTAGTATGACAGCAGGAACACCTTTGTAGTTATCTCATGCACACTGACTACAAATTTGTACGTCAATCTGATGATTCGACGTGTTGTACTGCCATTCATGAATAGCGTTCCGGATGGTGTTTTCCAACAGGATAACGCTCGTCCATATTGTAACTCAAAACGCTCTACAGATTGTCGAAATGTTGCTTTGGTCCGGTCTATCACCAGATCTGCCTCCAGTCGAGCACATATGGACATCATCGGACGGCAACTTAAACGTCATCTAGAAGCACCATCAACTATCCCTGTATTGACAGACCAAGTGTAACAGGCATGGAATTCCACAAACTAGCAAACAGCAGCAATGCACAATGCATGCACGTTTGCTTGTTTATATTCAACAGTCTGGCGGTTTCACCGGTTATTAAAGTACCAGCATTTTACAGTTCAATTGTTTATCTCATGATTACATTACCCTTGCAATATTAATCACTTAAATATGTTACTTACGTATTCTCCAAATTTCGTTACACGGTAATTAGTTTTTAGTGCTTCGATTTGTTTCCAGCAGTGTTGCTTCACTAGCAGAAATGCTTTAACGTGATTTGTGGATTCTCGTATGGAGCTGATGTCAGACTCATGTAATCTCAATCATAACGATATGCAGTATTCGCCAGAGGCTAATAATTTAGCGGACACACTAACTACAACAACTTGCTACAAACCGATACATTGGAATCACTAACACAAACCTCCTACCTAAGCTCGTAGTGAAGATTTTCGTGGAAACGGAATTCTAGCCCGCCAGCTCCTCGATGATCACTTCGCTATTCAGCACCAGGTGCAGTATCTCACACTCTATGAAAAGGAATTTATGTCCGCTGACCTCAAACTATCCGACAAAGTCTGTTGATCCGACTGCTGATTTTTGCGCTTTCATCTCTTCTTTGCAGGACGCAGCCTATAACCCGGTTTCTATTTTCAAACACTGAGTGAAATGTAACACGTTCTTGTACACTTGAGCCATATTTGGAATAACGGTATACACCAACCGTAGACAAGCAGCCACGTCAGCCATATCTCGTATATAATTTGCATGACAATATTTTTTCCGAGTACCGAGACACTAGTTTGGTTCTCTGTAATCCGGTTATATGTAGTATTCGGCCGATACAAATCCCCATAAATTGTCTAGTTGTGACCGCTCAATGTCATTCAATACGATCACGACGACACCCATCTATCGACGTTAGCAATCGTGGTGTCACTCGCCTTCATACATGGCAGTGGACATTTGAAAATTCTTGACGCCAGCTCAATGGTCGTCAATTCATTTAAATATTATTCCCGGCTGACTCTTAATTCAATTACTGCCACGGGGGTGAGGAGAAAGAACGCATCCTGGTGATACCAGCATTATGCGTATTTAGATGTTCATTAATCTGAATGGTTTGCATTGTTCCAGCGATTCTATTCGAACTCTATGCTGATGTACCGACGAGGACCATTTTCGCAGATAAACATGCAAGTACGTAATGGATGTTCAGTTTCTCAATATAGTTCGTCGCACTCACACGTTATATCCGCTGTAAGAACAATTTCATGCATTTACATTTTTGGTGTCCCACAATATTGGTTGGCTTAATATAAACAAGGTACCCCTGCGAGAGTCGCTAGAGTTGATTGGTCAGAGGTTTGACGAGAATACCACTGAACTTTTTAGGCATGTCTTGACTTCCACGTATATTCTTTTTAATGGAGAATACTACGAACAAACGGAGGGAGTCGCCATGGGTAGCCCACTCTCACCGGTGGTAGCGAATTTGTACATGGAGAACTTCGAGGAGGAAGCCCTGTCGTCATCCGAATGGAAACCTACTTGCTTTTTCCGTTACGTGGACGACACGTTCGTCATCTGGCCACATGGTATGGATAAACTCCTTGACTTCCTTACACATCTAAACTCCATACACCCCAACATCAAATTTACTATGGAGACTGAAACGGAGGGTAAATTACCTTTCCTTGACGTCTTGGTCAGGAGAAGGGCTGACGGCACCCTAGGTCATGGGGTGTATCGAAAGACAACACACACTGATCTGTATTTGCAGGCAGACAGCTGCCACCACCCTTCACAGAGGAATGGGGTACTTAAAACTCTAGTACATAGGGCGCGCACTATCTCTGACACAGAGTGTCTACCCCAGGAATTGGAACATCTGAGAACTGTGTTTCGAAAAAATGGGTACTCAGAGTGGCAGATCCAACGTGCTCTCCGCCCAACCACTGCAGCACAACCTGTTGAGATGGATGAAGTCACGAGGGAGGAGGTAGACACTGCATTTATTCCATACACAGGCGCACTCTCGGGGAAAATCGCCCGCATTCTGAAGAAACACCGGGTCGGAACTGTGTTTTGTCCTCCGAATAAAACTCGTGCACGGGTGGGGAGCACCAAAGATGACCTCGGTTTGAGGAAGGCCGGCGTGTACCAGATTCCGTGTCAATGTGGCAAGTCGTATATTGGTCAGACGATGCGTACCGTCGAGGATCGATGCCGTGAACACCAGAGGCACACTCGACTGATGTATCCGAGCAAGTCGGCGGTCGCTGAACATTGTTTGTCGGAAAATCACGCTATGGAGTATGACCACACGAGGATTCTGGTACAGATGTCGAGATACTGGGACAGCGTTGTTAGAGAGGTCATCGAAATTCGCACCAATGACGACCTCATAAACCGTGACTGTGGCTATAATCTTAGCAAGGCTTGGGAACCAGCGATTGGGTTAATCAAGAGTAAATCGAGCAAACGCATAGTTGTGACGACCACGGCGGACAGAGCCATCACACCCACGTCATCTCAGACGCCATTGCAATCTGTTCCACCCCGCTACCGTGGCGCGGGGCGCGGACGGCGGAGGGAGCGCGCCGCGGGCGGAGGGTATTTAAATCGGCCGCCGCCGCGACCGAACCCAGTTCCCCCTGAGCAGCCATAGCGTACGGATCTCCGTGCCGGCACGTTCACAGGAGCTCAGTCCGTCAGTTCACCTGATGATGGCGACATGTTTGATCGCCGAAATATTGTGCCCGTTGGACACTATAGACCGGCAGTACACCCGTGGATATTTTGATTATCAAATACGCCGGGAGAAACTCAAGAATCACATAATTAATAACTGCTTGTCTCATCTACGATGGTGTCACTACCTTCAGAATCATATCACAATGACCTAATATATCCATTCTGCAGCTACTGTCTACGTATCATATCCGACAGTCGAAGATGGAGTATTTCTTGTTACAAGAACTTCCAAACGTGTTTCTATAACGTGTGGTGCAGTAAGATGAAGTACTCGGAATGCCAATGCAATTTCCAAATAAAAGTAATCCTAATTGGTTGAATTTATCTCTTAAACAAGTACTTACGAAATTGTCATTCAACCAACAGAAATCTGGATTTCTTTCTCGATGAATAACTATCCACATAAGAATTGAAGATGGTGTTGCATCATCAGGGAGAAGATTCATAAATAGAGGTTTACGTGAAGTCAGTTCGTGTGAGAAATCAAAGTAGAAAGTGAACAAAAAGTGATTCGTATGCCCTTAGTTGCCTGTCACATTGTCTACAGACCACCTTACTATTTGACAGACAGCGATGAAACTTTACTCCGCAGTTATAATGCATACACTGAAACTGGCATTCATCACTTACAACAATTATTACGGTCTTACGTTGTTGCTATGAAAGGTGTATAATGAGTCAGTCACTCTTCTGTATAGACAGAAAGTCGTTTTCTCCCTCCCATCTCCCCACCACCATTATCTCCTCCGTCCTGCCGGCTGAAGTGGCCGAGCGGATCTCTGCACTATTCTGGAACCGCGCGACCGCTACGGTCGCAGGTTTGAATCCTGCCTCGGCCATGGATCTGTGTGATGTCCTTAGGTTAGTTAGGTTTAAGTAGTTCTAAGTTCTAGGAGACTGAAGACCTCAGCAGTCAAGTGCCATAGTGCTCAGAGCCATTTGAACCATCCTACATCCTCATATGAAAATGAAACATATATGACATTTAACACCCCATTAGCGATTTCTCCCACTCAAATTCATTAGGACAATCATCTTAAATTGTTGCTCCCACCACTAGTAACAGGCATAACTCACTAAAAACTCTCCAGAACTCCCATCAACTTCTCACTTTCAGCTGGGACAATTTCTTTGATTGTGTCACGTCATCATTATTGTATCCTCCGAAACTAACGTCACTACTGCGGAAAATGCAGTGATTAATATAATCATCTGTACAATTTCGAACAACATTTTAAGTCACTAATCAGTATGATTATATGCATTAAAATTCTATAAAAATACAAAAACGAACATTACTACCTATTTCTACCAGAAAAAGGCAGTTGATTTATAGGTAAGAAATTTGTACTTCGAATTTTTCCAAAGCAAATAATTTCGTAAGCTGTCAATGCATCTATGTCCATGTATGTTGTTATTAATTAATGTCAATTAAAACATCGTCCATTAGTTGAATCAGATTACCTGTATCAAGAATTTCGGCCACGTCCATTCCTCAGTTGCTTAAGAATGCTGTCCAAAGGAAGCGTCGCTAAGCAATTTTAACTATGCTGTTGCATAAGTTTTCGTGCGGTTAATTCATAGAAGCTCTCACCCACAAAATATATTATCCATTATGATTAAGAGGCATATCTAAATTCGAAAACATGTTGGTAGTGCTGAGGCTAATTTCTAAAAGCAAAATCAAACGCGGTGACTTAAAATTAATATCCATGCAGGTATCGACGATAAGTGCAAAATTGTGAACTTTGGCGTCCGATGAATGAATGTGTGACGCTGCAGCGCAGTTTCACCGCTCAGCTGACAGACAGGTGCGCGAACAATAAACGCAGATGTCAGCATTTGAGAGAGGGCGTGTAGTTGGACTCAAAGCAGCAGCTTGGAGTAATCGGCGAATCGCTTGACGTTCGAGGAGCGATGCCACTATTCGACGATGTGGCAGAGATGGGAGAACCATTGGTGAACATAGAGTCAAGAAGGAAGTGGTCGATAGAGAGAGGAGACATAACGTGAGGACCGAGAAATCGTCAGAAAGGTTTCTCGTACTCCGGATCGTCATCATCACTGACTCGACGAGCAGCTGGTGCTCCAGTGACGACAAGGGTCACTAACAGGATGCTCATAGAAAGGGGTCTGAGCTCACGGTGTTCTTTGCGCAGACTGCCATTGACCTCTGAACACCAACAAGCCCGTTTACAATGGTGTCTGGAACGCTCAGGCTGTAATCTTAATGACTGGAGTAGGTCTATAGCGATGAGTTCCGCTTCGAACTGAGACGCTCAGGAAAGGGGTGGGATACAAACCTGACTGGCGCCCGCCATACGACTCGATGGTCCAGGGTACCATTTCATTTCAGAGCAGGACCCGTTTATTGTCATCCGCGGCACCCTTGCAGCATAGCGGAACATTGACGCTTTGTTGCTCTTCATGACAAGCCTGTGATTACGTTTCAGCAAGATAATGCCCGTTCACACGATGCGAGAGTTTCTACTGCTTGTCTTCATACTTGACAAACCCTACCCTCGCCAGCAAAGTAGCTGGATCACTCCCCAGTTGAGAACGTTTGGAGCATTATTGTCAGGGCCCTCCACCCAGCTCGCGATTTTGACGATCTAACGCTCCAACTGGAGAGAACTTTGGCGCGATACCCCTCAGAGAGCATCTACCAGCTGTATCAACCAACGACAAGCCGAATAACAGCTTGCATAGGGGCCAGAGGTGGATCAACGCGTTATTGACTTGGTGAGTTGTGAAGCCCTTTCTCTTGAGTAAGCCATCCAATTTTTATGAAACTAATCATTTGTTTTTGTGTACATGTACGTCACATTTACCGGTTTCCGTCCTACGTGACACAATTTTCTTTATAATTTTGTTTATGGTTTTCTTTAGTTGTATATTGTAACCGAAACTGTCTGTTACGTTACATCAGAAACAAATTTTAAAGGGGCCTATTTTCTGCTGAGATTGTGCCTCGCAGCATGCTCGCTCCAGGTGGGTTGGATGAAGGGTGAAGACACCTTCAAAACTCACCTGGCGTCATTCACCTGCCTGTTGCGGAGAGGTTCCAGTCGTGAATTAGTGCTGCACCTGTATAAAGGCTAAACCTGTATATAGGCTTAGTCGACAACATTAAACATGCAGCGTTCTATCGAGCAGTGCGACTCAGACACTGTGTGGAACTCGGAAAGTTGGCTGTGGACACGTCTGAGATGATCAAGCAACTGGTCCGGAACTAAAAAACTATCAAAAGCTGATGTACGAGTGCTTCGAAGACAGTGGAGAGAGTGTGGGACAAACCTAGCTTAGGACTCATATCCACACATATTTGAAGAACATTAATTCTTTATAGGGATCTTTTCCACACATTTTTTACCGCACTTTGACTTCGTACTTTTTTACAGCAATCCTACTTTGCTCTAAAATTTAGATTGGGATGAATCAATACATTAGAGGTAGTCCAGTACTTGCAATCAGAGTTATAAAACTACCGCAGACTGTCACAAGAAAGCGTAGATTACGGTAGTTTTCCTAGCATCCTTGTTCGGTTAAGACTGTAATCGCGTTACCTTTACTTAAGGCACGTTGCATGCCCATCGGGCGTTAGTTCTTCTCGATCCCTTCCTTCGCGTATGTTCTGTGTCTTTATAGCTGCCCCTAGACTCTGGAAGCTGCGAACCATCTAGAAACAGAGGGTATATTGATAGGCCGCGTAAGCTACGACGTATTTTTATACTATAAAGCTAATCCTTCTGACTGCTCGTTAATAATAAACAGTATTTATTGCAAAATTGAACTGCCAATGTTTAATTAGGGTTTTACTCGAAAATTGTTGGATTGTTCAAACGGTTCAAATGGCTCTGAGCCCTATGGGACTTAGCGTCTAAGGTCATCAGTCCCCTAGAACTTAGAACTACTTAAACGTAACTAACATAAGGACTTCACACACGTCCATGCCCGAGGCAGGATTCGAACCTGCGACGGTAGCGGTCGCCCGGTTCCAGACTGTAGCGTCTAGAACCGCTCGGCCACTCCGGCCATCTGTAGCTTTGTAACGTGAAACGGAGGAATGTCGTACTACTGAATAAAAAACGTTATCGTTCAGCGCTAGAATATGAATTTCTTCAAAGAGATAAAATTTAAAAATTTCTTTAAAAAAAAACAATTTCAAACACCGCTTCAATAATTTGTCGAGCCCACATAAAACGTGCTTCTGCTATTAATACACATCTCCCGCACTTATCAGTAATAACAAGAATCTCTTGCCTTCGATCATGATGAAGAAAGTTCTACTGAGTACGAAATAAAAACAGTAACTATACGGGTTTTTCATGTCCGTACATGTAACCTGTACGTGCATCAAAAGTTGCTGCTTCGGTACGTAAAAATGCAGAATATACGTGGTCGGCTAGTTTTTATTACTTATCAAATTCAATGTATATTCTGTAATGATATAAAATACTGAAACACTGAGAAAGGTGCAAACAAAGAGAAGTCGTCGGCTCCCAGTATCTCGCTCACACATACATTTATGTTTATTCCCTGCAAATTCTACCAATACTACCGGTAATGTATCAAAACTACCGAACCGTAGTTTTTGTAAAGCGCAACTCTACTTGCAATAGATTGTTTATGTGCGAATTGAGCGGAGAATTCGATAGAATTATACCGTAACGTTCAACCAGTTTTTCTTCGTGGTTGTGACTGTTCTGAACAGCGGCGGTGTTGAGCAGCACGCCAGCACGCTCGACAAGCCCCGCTCCGGCAGTGGGGCAGAACACCCGCAGCGTTTATCCGAGGGCGCCCGCCTCACCTCACCTCACCTCACCTCGCGCAACGCCCTTGATTTATCCTCTTCGCCGTAGTCAGCCAGCCGGGCGATACGTTAATTAGTAACTACCGCCGCTCGCGAGCTGAATTCCCGCAGCAGAGCCAACCATTAAGTAAGTTCCCGGAACTGCCGTCCTCCATCGACGGGGGTGCGCGCGAAAGATATGAAATCTGGCAGCGGATGGAAAAGCATCGCATTTTCACTTCTTTAGCTTCTTATTCTCTCTTTTTTCGCACTGTAATTTAAAATACTTTTTTTTTAATTTATCGCCGAGTGAAGCAGGAAGCGAATTTAAGTTTTGGAAGGCAAAGCCATCCAGCTTATAGGCAGAAAAAATTATCATCGGTTTCAGCGAAATGGTCCACAAGAAACTTTTTTTTCTCCTTTTGAAGAACTGAAGAACGGCTAGCTACAGCGTCAGAAATGAAACCGTTTATTGTGATCATTTTTATCATCCAAGACGGATGTATGATTATCAGGAAACTGGATAACGACATATTTCATTTTACGTAAAAGTTTTCATGATGCACTATTTTTTCTTACTCGACGAGCTCGTTTCGGTGATTAGCCATTATCGGATACAGTATTGTTAGTCGCCTGCTTGACACAGTCAAGTTGTTCGAATATCTGGGCGTGACGTTGCAAAGTGATATCAGATGGAACAAGCATGTGGGAACTGTGGTAGAGAAGGCGAATGGTCGACCTCGCTTTACTGGATGACATTTAGGAAAGAGTGGTTCATCTGTAAAGGAAACCGCATATCGGACGCTGGTGCAACCTATTCTTGAGTACTGCTCTGGTGATTGGCAACCGTACCAGATCGGACTGAAGGAAGACATCGGAGCGATTCAGATGCGATCTGCTAGATTTGTTACCGGCTTCGGGAACTCAAATAGAAATCCCTGGAGGGAAGGCGACGTTTTTTTATCGAGAAACACTGCTGAGAAAATTTAGGGAACCGGCATTTGAAGCTGGCTGCCGAACTATTCTACTGCCGCCAACGTACATTGCACATAAGAACCGCAGGGTTTATACGGAGGTATATAACTAGTCGTTTTTCCCTTGCTCTATTTGCGAGTGGAACAGGAAAGGAAATGACTCTCAGTGGTACAGGGTACTCACCGCCACGCACCGTACGGTGACTTGCAGAGTATTGTTTTAGATGTAGATTTACATCCGTAACCGAGAGGATAGACAACAAAAAAGTTCAAAAAGAATGGCAGCTCGTTTTGTGTTATCACGAAATAGGGGAGAGAACGCCATGGATAACGTATATGAATTGAGATGGCAACAATTAAAACAAAGACGATTTTCCTTGCGGCTGGATCTCCTCGAGAAATTTCAATCACCAGTTAACTCCACAGAGTGTGAAAATATTTTGTTGGTATCCATCTACATAGGGAGGAATCAGCATCGTAACAAAATAAGAGAAATGAGAACTCACGCAGAAAAATTTAAGAGCTCGTTTTTAGCGCGAGTGGTTCGAGAGTGGAATAGTAAAGAAATAGCTTGAAGGTGGCTCGATGAACCCTCTGTCAGAAACTTAACTGTGAATTGCGGAGTACTTATATAGGTGATGTAGGTTAATCAAATGTACCTATGAAGATGGTACAACAGGTATAACATTGTTTCTTATGTCTATGTTAGCCTACGTCTACATGTTATGGGTAACGCTCGTTTCACAACAATTCTCGCAAACGCGATGTCATTGTGATACCACAAACAATATCGACGACAGCTTGATCAGCTATCGAAATTCATTAGCATTCGACATCGGCCTCTTTAAATACGCAGCACTGGAGACTTACAAAAGCACATCATTTCTTATAATTATTCCTATAATAAAATGACACACAATGATTTATCGATAGTTAATGCCTTCATATAAGAGCGCTCTCTAAGGGGTGAGCTATTATCGTCAAATATTTACAAATTAAGAACGAAACACATTTGATTTACAATTCACAGTATTTCAAAATTTTAAACATGGCTAAGCAGCCACTGTTGAAAATCTTCACGGTAAATGATAACAGCCAAATAGTTGCAGAATAAAGATTTATTGAAATTCTTGACCACGGTTTCGGTATATCTACATATACCTTCATCAGAAGCAAAAATACACCTGAACACGGGGATCAAGCCTGTCTACAGTGTAAAACGATGCAGAGATGTTGGAGGAAAAGGAGGAGGTAGGGGAAGGGGATGAGGTTGTACAGGAGCTGTCTGGGGGAAGGAAGGTGGGTATGGAAGGCAAGGTGAAATGGATGGCACTCGAGGATTTGAAGGGCCTTGTAAAAGCGAATGGGTGCTGAGATTGAGGCAATGCTGGCATAACACAAGAGAGGACAGATGAGGGATTTGTAGGTTTGGAGGATGGATGTAATCCCCATGTCCGGCCAGACAGGAGTTTCAGGAGGCGGAGATGGGAATGAGCTTTCTGCTGGGCGGTCTGGAGGGGTTCAGGTGAGGCGACGATGGAGGGTGAGGCCAAGGTATCCCCGGGTGGGGTGAGCTGGATGGAACGATCATAAAGGCTTAGGTAGAAGTCATGGAGACGGAAGGAGTGGGTGGTACGGCTTATGATGTTTGCCTGGATTTTGGAGGGGTTGAGACGAAGGAACTCGTTACACCATGTGGTGAACTGGTCAAGGTGGGTTTGGAGGGGGCATTGCGACCGTTGAAGGGTAGGATAGAGAGCCCTGGAAGGCGGTGTCATCAACATATTGGAGAAGGTGGACAGGTGGGTGTGGCTTCGGCATATCAGCAGTGTACAGGAGATGGAGGAGAGGGGAGAGGACGGAGCCCTGGGGGACGCCAGCAGTGGGATAAAAGATATGGGAATTGGTGTTGTGGAGGGTGACTTAGGAAGGACGGTGTGAGAGTAAGGAAATGACCTGACGGACAACATTGATAGGCAGGGTGTAGGTTTTTAGTTTAAAGAGGTGACCAGTATGCCATACACGGTCATAGGCATTCCGGAGGTCGAGGGAAACTAAAATGGCGGAGCGACCTTAGTTCAGCTGGAGGGAGAGAAGGTGAAGAGGTTAAGGAGTTTGTCTTCAATGGAGGAAGAGGATCGGAAGCCATGCTGGGTAAGGGGGAGAAGGTGGTGTTGATTACGGTGCTGATGGATACGACGAGAGGATGGATTCCAAGACATTACTGCAGATGGAGGTGAGGCAGATGGGACGATAGGAAGAGGCGATGGAAGAGGGTTTGCTGGGTTTGAGGAATAAGAGGACGCAGGAAGTCTTCCACAGGTCGGTGTAGAAGCCAGTAGAGAGGATGACATTATAGAGATCGACAAGGACAGTCAGGAAGGAGAAGGGGCTTTCTCTAAGGTGGTGGTAGGTGACACAATCGTGACCAGGAACCGTGTTGCATTTGGACTGGAGGATAAATGTAATGTCTTGTGCTGTGATTGGAGTTTTGATGTCAGAGGGGTGCAGCCGCTCCAAGTACTGGAGACTAGGAGCAATCAACCCCTTCTTGCTCTAACGTAATATAATCTGGCCGACTAGAGTCTAGTTTTCTTGTCTGTTGATGCTGGTGAGATGCTCTTTTCCTGTCTTGTTGGGATTTTACGTATTTTTTATGACTGTTTGCAGTTTTTGATGTGTATATGTGGTGTAAATGATTCCGTTATGTTTTTTTATTTATGGTGACAGATGGTTCCGATCTACAACACCTTGTTCGTTTTCGCTAGTATGTATCCTAGCCTTTAATCTGCGTGAGATTCTCACGCATAACACTTGTGCCCTCTCTCGTGGGATATCTTCCTTAGTGCAAGCTTCACCTGCTTGACACAAGGACACAGGCAAATTGGTTTTGATTTTTTCTATTGTATGCGGGTGTTTTAAATGCTCCTGATATGTTTTGTTTATTAAGACAGAGGGTTTAAATTAGCACAACCTTTAAAATTTTGATCCTCATGACTATGTATCCCGATGTTTTAATGTGCGCGAGTGTCTTGCGCATATTACAAGTACCCTCTCTTGGTGAAATTGTCTGCCCTCTGTGCTTCCACACCCTCTTCACGCTAGTTCACAGGCTAAGCACTGATAATATGTCGTGTTCGCATTGACCATCTCTTTATAATTATGCTGTACAGATGGAGGTGATATTTTAATTTTAACTACTGACGACGCCTTTGGCACGATTGTTTTATGCACCTCCACAGCAGGGTATGATTTTAGTAAGTTGTAACACCATAACTCTAGTGCTTTACTTATTTAGTTTGCTTTTGTTTTATTTAATGTTACATAATTGAGATTCGGTAAATGTGTTTATTTGAATCAATAACGCAAAATTGTATACTCCTTTCTTTGTAAGAACTTCTATGTCATGATATGATTCTATTCAATATAGTGTATCTGTCATTTAAATTCTTTGTCCCATTTTGGAGGGAACAAAACTTACTGTGCATAATTGTAATTTATGTGTGAATAATTTTTTGTAGAAATGTCAATATGTGCAAATGTTCTGTGTTATTTAATACATTTGGTTGCTGTTATGTAAACTGCTGATCCTCAGTTACGGTTCTTAGTTAGTTTGTATGAAAAAGGTGTTGTGGTTCCCCTCGGGAACGGAACTGTGTAGCGCGCGCAAATTGTGGTTGGCCTAGGCAGAAAAGGTGGAACAAGAGTCGGTCGGGGACGAGCTACGAGTCGGGGACGAGCTACGAACCTGTACATTGCCATGTAAAAGATACATATTGTGCTGGTTCCGAGAGAGGTTTTTTCTGTTATTTTCCAATGCCTCGGATGGATGGATAAACAGATGGAACTATTCTGGAATTTTTATCTATCATCGCCATCAAGAAATGACAGAGTACAGCAATTCTACCTGCAATTCCACCTAACAACATGCAATCGCCACCACATGCGCAATCACTGTAATGGAGCACTATAGTAATGTACAGTGAAGGATCAGCTTAATGGATGTGTTAGTATGCTCAAATGTAAGATAATTTATAACTGAATTTATGTACCTACCTTGATTTTTCCATATCATAACACCTCTCAGGTTCCTCTCCGTTTGAACTAAAGTGATTATCGAGTGTCCCTACTGAAATAACATTAAAGACCAGTGTTTTTGCTAATTAATGCCTCTTGAACGTAGTAAAAAGAAAGTTAAAGTTAATGATGCTTGATGAAAGTAATTTTCCTAATAACACTGCTTATTAATGTGTTGTTGCCAACTTCAAATTAAGAGTTCGTAAGACTGAGGCTTATAAAGTTTTGCTTAGTAAATGATCACATTACTGCCTGTTGTAAATCTCAGAAGGTGAGTCAGTGTCTTACATATATGTTAATTTTGTCTCTCAATGTAGTAAAAGTGGAAAACTGCAGTGTGAAACGTTATATTCTCATGTTTGCTAAGTGTTTGTCTCTCCTGTGTATTAGAAGTGCTTATTAATAATATAACAGGATCCACAGTTTGTCTATTGGGTTAATGCTCGGTAACAAGTAACGGAAAGACCACTAATTAGGAAAACCTTAATTTCTTTATTCAAATGAAAGTGAGAAGCAACATGTTAGTGGATTCCAATTAACTTTCATTTTAAATAATAAAGTATTTAACTGAGAGAGAATTAACCTATATCCAATTAATGATTCTGCAGTGAATAGTAATAATAACGTTATAAAGAAAATTCGGTTTGTGTAAGCCCTGAAAGTAATAGTGTGTTTCGGTATCTGTTATAATTTTGCAAATAGTTTGTGCTGCTCTAACTGTTAGTTTCAATCATATCAACATATGTGTGAGTCAAGAGTTCACTGCACTCGCGTGTAACGAAGTATAGGTTGTGTTTATCCATTAAAGTTATTAATAACTATTTTCTTGAACGAGAATGTTAATCATTTTCTTGCCTAGTTAGGCTGGCGACCGTTTTCTTTATCAGTTGAACAGTGCAGATAGGCAAAATTTTGTTTGTTACTGTTCAAACATTTACGTAATTCTGACTTTCATTTCCGATAAGCCAACTCCGTTAGGTACAACACGGTCAACGCAACAAAATTCCTCCCAGAGGGTAACACTGCTATGTTGCTTTATACCGTAACTGCTTTAACAACATAGTTTTTTATCACGACCTACTTCCAACTTTAATGTTATGGTATAGCAGTAGCAGACGGTAGTGCTATAAAGTGACTAAAAGTTTTTGTGCTTGTAATACTCTGGTAATTTTTATGGTTACTTAAAGCTATAACGTTTTTTTTCTTCTATCTCGCTTATGTTGCTAAGTTTTTTGCTAATGAAGGTGTCTCCGTGTTCAGGTGTATTTCTACTTCTGATAAAGGTATATGTAGGATATACCGAAACCGTGGTCAAGGATTTCTATACATTTTTATTCTACAACTGTTTAGCTGTTATCATTTACCGTGAAAATTTACAGTGTGACGTTTCAGTGTAACCGAGAACTGAAAATTTATCAAAAGTACATAACCATTATCATTAAATGTTACTAGTGCACCAACGATACAAACCATCAAGACGGAATACGATAGCCAAGACTGAAGATAGAGATCGTACGATTAAGTGCTAACGTAATGAATAACATCGTTATTCCTGGAGTCGAAAGATGTTGGTTCACATCCCGTTACAAGCATTTTTTTCATGCTAGCGTTGTTGACACGTTCGGTTACTTTCTTATGAATTCAATACAAATATGTTCTACAAGACTGAACGTTATATATATATTCAGTCTGATCTGAGAAGGAAGGATGAAATAAATACTCAGAAAATTCCGAGTATGTGCTTAAGCAGGAACCTAAGAGGACAGCTTAAATTGTTGTGAATGAATCGAGGACCAATAATATTCACATTCTTCCTTGTCATAAAGTCGATAGCCGATCACGTGGTCATCGAGATTGTGTTTGACGTCAAAATGATGTCACGTTTGCGGGAGTTGTTGACAAAAGAGCATTACTTACATACTGTATGGCACCTTATGCTTCCGTCTTAGATGGTATGACGTGGTCCATACGGCATCTTGGAGCGTAAATGTCGGCTCCATCGATACTATTTCTTTAGAATGGAATTTCTGTTTCGTAGAAAGACAGTGATTACGCTTAGTTTTTCAGACATAGTATTTCTGTGGTTCTTACATGGAGGTACAAAGAGAAGGGAGGTGGCATTACAGATCTACGCTGTACTTTCTTTTGATGCCAAATTGGGCGGGACATGCCACGATTTTAAATAGGCGAAAACATTATCGGACTATTGTTTACGATTTCCTCTACTTCACTATTCCCGTCGTATGCGCCCAACATCTGTTTTAAATAATAAAAATTATAGAGCTTACGTGAATAACGTAGTGTCAGGAAGGCAATTTCCAACGTTTATTCTTTCTTGAATGCCTATTTTCTCTAGTAATACCATACATTTGGCCCCCTAAAGTAACTTGTTTTTTCTGCTATATATCGGATAACCAGAATTTTACTGTATTTTTATCGATAGCAAATGACTCTGGAATTTCGAAATCAATACTTGTTTGCTAACTGATGTGGGTGCTGTTTCTTGTACGTTATGTTTTCAGCTTGCAACTCGTATGCACTACCTTTTTAGTGTTTACATTTGCTAAAAAAACTTACCTACGTGCTGTTTACTAGCCCATAAACATGTGTAATGCGGAAAGAAGAGAGGCCTGCTATCGTATTTTGTGCACGTCGACAAAGTGTATGATTACTGAAATGTCAAAGTAAAAGACGTGCATAGAGATTACCTCCACGCAGAGTAGAGTTCTTGTTTTATTAGACTGTCAGTGCGTTAATCTCACAGATCTTCTAACAAATAAATCTTACCTATGATGCGTCATTCAGTGTGTGGCCACTAATAGCAACTTAGGACATAATTTTTTAAACATCTTGCAGAATTGTGGAATGCTTTAAATGTGATTAAGGGAATCGTCTCCACCTCTTAAGGCCTCTTAAAAATCGATATTTTTGCTTTAAATTGCATTTGGTGCAGGGAGTGGCAACTGACCCTTAACATAGATAAATGTAATGTATTGCGAATACATAGAAAGAAGGATCCTTTATTATATGATTAGATGATAGCGGAACAAACACTGGTAGCACTTACTTCTGTAAAATATATGGGAGTATGCGTGCGGACCGATTTGAAGTGGAATGATCATATAAAATTAATTGTTGGTAAGGCGGGTACCAGGTTGAGATTCATTGGGAGAGTACTTAGAAAATGTAGTCCATCAACAAGGGAGGTGGCTTACAAAACATTCGTTGACCTGTACTTGAGTATTGCTCATCAGTGTGGGATCCGTACCAGATCAGGTTGACGGAGGAGATAGAGAAGATCCAAAGAAGAGCGGCGCGTTTCGTCACAGGGGTATTTAGTAACCGTGATAGCGTTAAGAGATGTTTAGCAAACTCAAGTGGCAGACTCGGCAAGAGAGGTGCTCTGCATCGCGGTGTAGCTTGCTCGCCAGATTTCGAGAGGGTGCTTTTCTGGATGAGGTATCGAATATATTGCTTCCCCCTACTTATACCTCCCGAGGAGGTCACGAATGTAAAATTAGATATTCGAGTGCGCACGGAGGCTTTCAGACAGTCGTTCTTCCTGCGAACCATACACGACTGGAACAGAAAAGGGAGGTCATGACAGTGGTACGTAAAGTGACCCCCGCCACACACCGTTGGGTGGGTTGCGAAGTATAAATGTAGATGTAGATGTGCGTAAACTTTTAGTAGTGATAGCCTAAGTTGTGTAAGATGTAGGCCTACTTTTCCAACAGTACCCTATTTGCTTCTTTTCCCAGAATCCTTCTCGCCAGTAACTCTACCAGTTTCTCAGGAATAACCAAAAAACGCACAGTTGGAATGTATGTCTACTTCAATCATCTGCTTGGTTTTACTTTCGAATTTCATTTTGAGGTTTCAAAGTATATGAGTCTATACCATGCTTTGTGATATAGCACCAGTTACTTACAAGGGAACCTCCCCATCTCACCCCCCTCAGATTTAGTTATACGTTGGCACAGTGGATAGGCCTTGAAAAACTGAACACAGATCAGTCGAGAAAAAAGGAAGAAGTTGTGTGGAACTACGAAACAAATATGCAAAATATGCAAACAGAGTTGTCCATGCGCAAGATATGCAACATAAAGGGCAGTGCAAGCTCAGAAGCGCCGTGGTCCCGTGGTTAGCGTGAGCAGCTGCGGAATGAGAGGTCATCGGTTCAAGTCTTCCGACGAGTTAAATGTTTAATTTTTTTATTTTCAGACAATTATTACCTCTCCGTCCGGCCGTCCGATGCGGTCACTTTTTGGGAGTGATTATCACATCCACAAGAAAACCTAAATCGGGCAAGGTAGAAGAATCTTTTTACCCATTCGCCAAATGTACAAGTTAGGTGGGTCGACAACATATTCCTATCATGTGACGCAAATGTCGTGACCAGTGTCGTATAGAATATATCAGACGTGTTTTCCTGTGGAGGAATCGGTTAACATATGGCCTTGCGATCAAATGTTTTCGGTTCCCATTCGAGAGGCACGTCCTTTCGTCTAATAATTTCACGGTTTTGCGGTGCTGTCGCAAAACACAGACACTAAACTTATTACAGTTAACAGAGACGTCAATGAACGAACGGACAGATCTTAACTTTGCGAAAATAAAGAAAGTAGACTTTTCACACGAGGGAATACTTGAACCTAGGATCTGTCATTCCACAGCTGCTCACGCTAACCACGGGACCACGGCGCTTCTGAGCCTACACTACCCTTGATATTGCATATCTTGCGCATGGACAACTCAGTTTGTATATTTTGCTTATTTTTTCATAGTTCCACACAACTTCTTCCTGTTTTCTCGATTGATCTGCGTTCAGTTTTTCAAGGCCTATCCACTGTGCCAAATTATAACTAAATCTGAGGGGGGTGCTATGGGGAGGTTCCCTAGTTAGTTTCATGTTCCATGTATCATTTGCATAATAAATCGTAGTCAGTGGAACGAGTCATCACTGGCATCAATTTTTTGTTGTTGTAAATACCCCTCCATGCTGGTGATTTGTTAGTTTTTACTTTTTTAATTAAAGATAGAAGATGTTAGTCAGTAATTCCAGCCCACCACCATTTACACATTACAGTAATAGATAATCTTCTGCGGATTAGGAGGAGTTATCAAAGAGAAACATTTTCAATTTAGTTTTAACTTTTACTTTGCTGTGTGTCAGACATTTTCTATCAGTCTGAAAGTGGTCAAAACATCTTGGCCGCGCGGGACTACCGCGCGTTCTGAGGCGCCATGCCACGATTCGTGCGGCTCCCCGCACCGGAGGTTCGAGTCCTCCCTCGGGCATGGGTCGGAGCGTTTGCGACTTGGAAAGCAAAGAAAAGCACCGGGAAGAAGAGAAAGGAGGGACACTGAGTAAAGTAAGGCAAATCCAAAGTTAAATGACAGAAATAAGACCATTACAATAAAAGTAAACAGTGCAATAATAATTCACGTATACAGAAGAAAATATTGATTAAACTGTTCCATTTACTACCAAAATGTGATTCTTTACAATCGGATCGATTGGTACACCCGTAAACAACTGCCATTTTTGATGAAATAACTACGTCTCCACAAAATCAAAGCACCCAACACGGTCGAAGCTGGACACAGGCACGTCAGAGTGACGTCATGGGGAAGTTTCAAAGCGGTGAACCATGGAGGTAAGAATGCTGAGAACCTAATATTTTGGGATAGTGAAGATGACGAACATCAGCTTCAAGTTTGTGACGTAATGGCACCTCCCTTCTTTTTTTACTCCATGGGTTTTTAAGTAAATGATAAGTGTTCTATTATTTTCTGTTCATCACGATAATTTACCCTTTTTATTTAATAATGACAATAAAATTTTAGAGACATTTGCTGTGTTTGAAATCTATTTCTTCGTATAGAATGTCTTCTGCGAATTTTTCTATATGAATGTCAATTTCCATTTCCTCCAAAATGTTCACTGTGTGACTTTTAGGTATTTTGTGTGAAATTTTTAGGGCATTTTCAATATTTTCTGCTTTATGTTGCCGGCTTTTTAAATGAAAGAATAATGTAGATTGGGTGCTTTCGGAATTTCGTGTGTGTTCTTTAAATCTGATCCCGCAATTCCTATCTGTTTCTCTGAGATAAATTTTATTGCAGTCGTCACAAGCAAGTTCGTAGACCTTCGGATTTGAAAAAGTGGCGAAATTATTTTCTGTTGAGCGTATTTTGGTCTTCACTTTGTTATTCGCACGAAATACTAGTTTTATTTTTGTTTTCTTAAACAAGTTGTTTATCTTTTCCAATTTTTGGCCTACGTATGGCGCTGTAACATAGGTAGGTTTATTTGTGATTATCTCCTTTTCCTTCTAACGTTTCTTCTTTTCACAAGAAGCACAGAAGTGCTACTTTTGGAAAATTAAATGATTTCCCGCGAAACAGAAATTCCGTTATAAACACGTAGCATCGCTGGAGCCGAAGCTGTCACAAAAGTGTCAAAGAATAACTTAAAAAAATCACGCAAATAAAAAGTATAAAAAGTAAACGTATTACTAACGTCATCGTATCACTACAAAAAAAGAAACAGCCGACACTTGCTCTCCAAGATGTCATACAGACCACATCATTCCATGTAAGACATAATCATAAGGTGGCGTACAGTATGTAGACATATACTAACATAGAGGTAAAGAACAACATTATACCTATTATACCATTTTCACAGGAACATCTGATAATGGCAAAACGCCGAAACGAGCTCGCCGAGTAACTTGTATGACAACGAGTAAATGAAAAAGTTATGCAGCAGAAAACTTGTAAATAAAATAAAATGTGTCGCTATATGATTTCCTTACAATCATGTATCCACCCTAGTTGATAAAAAAAATCTTTTCTGACGCTGTAGCTGAGCATACATAGAGCATTTTTCAAAAGAAAAAAATAGGCTGTTGCAGACCTTTTCGCTGAAACTGAAGTTCATGAGCAACACGAGTGTCGTTGTCACTAAAGGAATCTGACCGTTGTCGGTACGGCATGAAAGACAATCTTAACGTCATGTTGTTGTTTGAGAGTCTATCTTTCCATATCACTCTAGTGAAATATTCAATTTGTTCTCGGCTTACTTCTAAAATACGTAACTCATACAACTAAAATAACTTCCACTAATAATGGTTTCATGACTATAATACAAGGGGTTTCGAGTAGAATATACATATTTCGAATGCACATGTTTCATTAAACTTTAAGACATACGAACATGAAACTTTACACAGATATTTACGAACCTCTCATGTTCAGATTACAGATGTTCAGTGTGTCCTCCATCAGCGACGCGAACGATATCACATCGATACTCAAATTCCTCCCACACTCTGGCAAGCATATCTTCCGTCACTGATGTTATGGTGGTACGGATCCGTTTCTTCAGTTCTTCCAGGTTCTGTCGGCGTTGTGGTACATAAAGGTTGTCTTCAACGAAACCCCACAAGAGTGTGTCCGAGAGTGTCAAATGCGGTCACCGTGGAGCCCAGTTGAGACATGCTAAGTCGCCAGCTCCTTGACGACCAATCCAATGGTTCGGTAGACTTTCATTCAGATGTTGAAGCATTTGGGGACTCCAGTGATGGAGTGCACAGTGTTGTTGAAAAATGAAGTTGTCTTCTTGCAGCCTCGGAAATAACGAGTTTTGTAACACAGCGAGATACTGCTGACCGTTAACGTGTTTCCGTCAAAGAAGAATGGGCTGTAAATAGACGATCGGGATATCGCACAAAACACATTGACTTTGGGCGAATCTCGTACATGTTCAGTGGCTGCATGTGAGTTCTGTAGGCCCCAAATTCGAACATTGTGTTGGTTTACCTGACCACTAACATGGAAAGTTGCTTCATCACTGAACATGATGCGTTCAAACAATGGTTCAAATGGCTCTGAGCACTATGGGACTCAATTGCTGTGGTCATTAGTCCCCTAGAACTTAGAACTACTTAAGCCTAACTAACCTAAGGACATCACACACATCCATGCCCGAGTCAGGATTCGAACCTGCGACCGTAGCAGTCGCACGGTTCCATGATGCGTTGCACGAAAGTGTTATCATTGTCATTACCATCAAGAATCTCGTTACAAAATGCAACACATTTGCGTTTGTCATCAGGACGCAGAGTTTGTAACAGCTGGAACTTTTACTGCTTCATAACCAACCGATTGTAACTCCCGACTGGCACGAGTTGATTTTGAAGGACTACGCTGGAAAACAGTTTGAATTCGTGCAACATTTTCTTCAGGAACACGAGAGCGGCCAGGACTCTTTCCATTACATACACATCCTGATTCTAGAAAGCAGCCGGCCGGAGTGACTGTGCGGTTCTAGGCGCTACAGTCTGGAGCCGAGCGACCGTTACGGTCGCAGGTTCGAATCCTGCCTCGAGCATGGATGTATGTGATGTCCTTAGGTTAGTTAGGTTTAATTAGTTCTAAGTCCCAGGCGACTGATGACCTCAGAAGTTAAATCGCATAGTGCTCAGAGCCATTTTTTCTAGAAAGTATCGATATCATCTGCGAATGTTCCACCAATTCGGCGGATCAATTTGGTACCTTAACCTGAAACGTCTTTGCACTGTTATCACGGAATCTCACTTCGCAAACTCTAGAACACAAAATGATTTCTGCTGCGGTGTAGCCATTTTAAACATATGACAGTCATTAAGCAAAACAGAAGACAACTGACACCTATCGGTTAATAAAATAAACCAGACTATATATTCGTTTCTCCAATGGTCGAGCTGAGGCGCAGCGATCGATAGTTTGGACAAAATAATACTTTATAATACGTATATTCTTTTTGAAACACCCTGTGCTTGACACACACACACACACACACACACACACACACACACACACACATTCTTCCCTTAGGTTTAATAGAGATGGCGAGAAATCTTGGCAGTGCAAACCAAATGCACAGTCATCCGGCTTAGGATGAACAGATAGTGAAATGTTTCGATATTAAGAGACTCATGTACATCTTCTTGGGTTAGCGTTATGGTAAGAAAACTTACTGTATAAACAATATCTGCATGAGACAGAAAACTGTTTCAAACCAGCGTCTGCTCTCAATCCCCTAATGCAAGAGGTATGTTGGAAGAGCTACATACAAAAATTGAACTGATCACATCTTGTATGCATGTTTCTATACACTTTGGAATTCATATGTGATAAATTACTAACTGTACTAATTATCGCTGTATATAACGCATTTTCCACTAAGTTAAAATTATAAAAACGTCCACGGCATCCATGTAGCAAGCTAATGTAGATTTCTGTGCGATATGTTTTGCATTTAGGACGTATCTCTATTTGTGTTGACCAAAGGACTTAGGAGTTGGCTTATTTTGCACAGTTTCACTCCGCACTGTCTTATGTAATTATGTGCTGGAGAAATGTACCAAAAAGTAACACACTTATTCAACAGCAGCGATCTGTTGTAATACTGTGTAATATTAATAAGCGCACCTGTTACAGAAGCTTCTACAAGGATTCTTTAGCTTTTCCGAATGCATTTAGTACTTAATGCTAATTGTGGTTATTAATAAGAATGAGATAAAGCTATACTTTGATTTGCACACTCCCAGTCGAAAACACAAAAATAATTTTCTTGTGCAACTTTGCCTTCTTGTCCCGACTTCATAGTGGATTTATGTACTCTATCACAAGTCTTCCATATCTTCCCATCTAATATAAAGTAATGGCCAACACAAAGAAAAGTAATAACACATCTCACTAGCTTTCCACTAATTATATCAGCTGGATGGAGTAAATTGAAAATTCCTGTAAGTTACTTGGGAAGTAGACTAAAAATGCATGTGTTGTTCCAAATACCTGTATACTGAGCTAACACCAGGAGGTAGCGGAAAATATTGAATAGGACAGACGGGGAAGCAATTTTTGTTCAACTTAGTGAACTTCATGCTAATTTGCTAAGTTACATTTACCTGACGTAATCACAAACTAAGCAATATAGTGATGGTTTCTTGCGATAAAAGTGCGCGGATTAAATTTCTAAGAGTTGATTTTCTTTTGTTAATATGTCCGTCGCTTTGTTTGACATTCGTTAAAGTTTCCATTCTACAGGTGATCTGCAGAACATGATGGAATGCAACTGTTCTAGTGACGTTGTCTACAATATACTAACATATTTCTGTGATGCGATGCCTTACCTTCATTATGCGTCGGTTTATTTCGTCTCGTGATTCATAGTGTAGGACACTTTGTGTTGAATACACAAGAAAAAAAATGACCTGATGTATCACATAAGGTATACAATTGGAGGATAAGATCGTGACAAAACGCACAAATTACCGTAACGTGTATAAGAAGCAGAGTCGGCTGGTATGGAATGTTTGCACTGGCTAACCCACAATTAAGCACTATCCGATGCAGAATCACTAACAGTGTATGTAAGAAATAGGTAGAGTGTCCCAATGATTTGCATTTCGGTGGCTAGGAAAACAATAGTCTGCTTCAAATAACTTGATGCAACGGTTTTTTGCGATGTAGACAAGTATGTTCACTATACCCCAAGTATGTGAATCTGATGGGCTATACTTTACGGCAGAGAGTGCCTACACAGCCGGAAGTATATACTAGTGAACAATATAAAATAAAGTGGATTATTTAATCCCAACAGTAACACACAGTGCGGAAAATTGATATCAGTCAAGAAGTAGTCTGCCTAACTTGAAGTTCAGTGAATATCTTAGATCTTTATTCATTTTCACGTCACCATTGTAGATGTTTTCTGAAATGAAATACTATCATGTGTAAATGTGCAAGTTAAACGTAGGATGGGGTACTAGCTGGCACAACTATATTCGTACTGTGCAGGTGGGTACATGCATTAGCCGGCGTAGTCGTGACTATACTCGCAATAGGTGATTGATACATCTAAGCGCTCCCAACTGGTGATCCAGTGTCCATAGGAATCCAGTGGCGACATCCGTCTCTGCCATAGCTGTACGGCTAACACATAGCAGTACAAATGAGCTGCGAATTCTGAGAAGCCTCGTGTAATCCAGCAACACATCGTTGATCAAAGTCACTTAATTATGAGTCTGTTACCCGCGTACAGTATCCCTCGCGTCCCAATACAAATGCCGTGCTGCCAGGCAAGCTGATTACTGGGCTGCAGTGACTTATTGTGACAGTAAAATTATGGCCGTCTCTCCGACTCCACAGTGCGCATCTGCATCGTCTGCCGTTTAGCTTACGTGGATGGGACAGTTCACACAACTTGTTTCTCAAGCACTTTCCCATCAATGTATTTACTCGGGTCCCAATACATCGTGAGATTTTGTGGTGTACCAAGATGAGAATATTCACATTTATTTATCTGTTTGTAGTGAGAAAATCTGGGCGATCAGGCCCTCTTTCACATGTAACCAGACATTCTACATACTTTATATTACATATAGTGCTGAAAAATATTAGTACATCTGGAAAGACGACGTCGATTTTGATCCGATGGCGGCATATATCACTTGGGAAATAGCAGATGCACTGATTATGGTTTCAACGTCACCCGCCAACAGATAGCGTAGTGGCATATCTACCCAGCTGTGACTACCCTGTAATAGGGAATGCTCACAGCCAGTAGGCTCAGACTGGTGCAAACGGGTGAAGCTATCTAGAAACCATGCCGTGGAAACACACTCGTGCTTCCTACAGCCAACTGAGCGAGTTTGAAAGAGGTCAAATTGTGACTTCCAGAAATGGGCCTTTCAGATAATTTTCACACAAGCTGGACGTGCCACGTCAGTTGCGCAACAATGCCGGTATCAGAGGTCACGTGAAGATTCTCAGAGCGTAGATGAGATTCTGGACATTCACGCAGCACAGACACCCACCAGGATAGTCGCATTTTGAGGGCAGCAGTGGCAGTTGGTACAGCTACCACAACGCAGATAAGAGTGCCTGTGAGCCTAGACGTGTCAACACGAACTGTTGGGACATGGTTATTAGCGATGGAACTATGAGTATGCACACATCTAGCCCCTCTTCCACTCAGGAGACAGTATCGACGTGCACGGCTTGACTGGTGCCGTCAGAGGATCACGTGAAAGATGGAAAGACACTCCGTGGTCCTTAGCGATGAAGTCTGTTTCTGTCTGCACCCAAGTGATGGCAGTTTGTGCGCACGACGTAGACCTGGTGAGCATGGTCTCGTCCAAGACTCACTGGCCCCATCGCAGGCCTTATTGTCTGGCGTGTGATAGGCTACAACTCTCATTCACCTTTACCATCCAGCGTTCGGTAGATGCCAAAAGTTGTTAGACCCGTTCTTTTTCCGTTCTTGCAGCAGAAAAGTGATGTGCTTTTCCAGTGGATAATGTATGCTGACACACTACCCGTGACATTCAACGTGCTCTGCAGCAGCTTCAACTGCCAGCATGATCTCCGTATTTGTCTCAAATCAAAGATGTGCGGGATATGATGGGACGAGAAGTGACTTGTGCAACTCTTCAGTCAACAGCTCTTACAGAACTACGTGAATAGACTGAGCAGGCGTGGCGTAACATATCCCAGGGCAGTACTCTCCATCTGTACGATCTTTTGGATGCCAGAGACAGCGCATGCACTGCTACCTGTGGAGGGTACACCACGTACTAATATGGATGTTCCAAGATGGGTCATACCAAGTATCTCCGAACCATGTGTGCGTTTCATGTATGGCAGATGTACTGTTGCAAAATCGAATGTTGAGTTAATTGGGAACCTCTAAGAGGTAGTATCAGATTTTTTTCGCCTCAGTGCATATTACGATAAGCATGCTATACTACATTTAGAGTACGCCCCTGGTAGCTGAGTGGTCAGCTCGACGGCATAACATACCTAACGGCCCGGGCCCTATTCCCAGCAGGGTCGGAGATTTTCTCCGCTCAGGGACTGGGTGTTGGGTTATCCTTATCATCATCGTTTCATGCCCATCGGCTCGCAAGTCGCCGAAGTGGCGTCAACTCGAAAGACTTGCACCAGGCGAACGGTCTACCCGACGGGAAGTTCAAAATGGTTCAGACGGCTGTGGCCACTATGCGACTTAACTTATGAGGTCATCAGTCCCCTAGAACTTACAAGGGAACTTCCCCATCGCACCCCCATCAGATTTAGTTATAGGTTGGCACAGTGGATAGGCAACAGGAAGAATTTGTGTGGAACTATGAAAAAAATAAGCAAAATGTACAAACTGAGTAGTCCATGCCCAAGATAGGCGACATCGAGGAGAGTGTCAAGCCAGGAGCGCCGTGGTCCCATGGTTAGCTTGAGCAACTGCGGAGCCAGAGGTCCTCGTTTCAAGTCTTCTCTCGAGTGAGAAGTTTTCTTTCTTTATCTTCGCAAAGTTATGATCCGTCCGTTCGTTCATTGACGTCTCTCTTCACTGTAATAAGTTTAGCGTCTGTGTTTTGCAACCGTACCGCAAACTTATAGTTCGGAAAATATTCATTGACCTTGTTACTGAAGTCGCGAGCTATATTTGCTGGATTCATATTGCCCACGGAATACATCTCACGTATTTAATGCACTCTCGTCCAAAGTAGCGAACAGTCAATTGCCAGCCAGGGAGCCGCGTTAGCAGGAATACTCTCTCTTCCGTGCGCTGTAGTCGACTGACGTCGTGTGTTTTGATGTTTGTTTAAGTATAGCGTCCTCATGCTGCGGCGCAGTTACCTCGCATCGAATGGACGGACGGACAGATAATTATTGTGTGAAAACAGAAAACTAAACTTTTCACTCGAGGGGAGACTTGAACTAAGGACCTCTCGGTCCGCTGGTATTCACGCTAACCACGGAACCACGGCGCTCCTGGGTTCAAGCAATCCTTTATGTTGCCTATCTCAGTTTGTATATTTCGCTCATTTTTTCTTAGTTCCACACAACTTCTTCCTATTTTCTCGACTGATCTGTGTTCAGTTTTTCAAGGCCTATCTATTGTGCCAACTTATAACTAAATCTGAGGGAGTGCGATGGGGAGGTTCCCTTGTTAGAGCTACTTAAACCTAACTACCGAAGGACACCACACACATCCAGGCCTCGAGGCAGGATTCGAACCTGCGACCGGAGCGGTCGCGCTGTTCCAGACTGTAGCGCGTAGAACCACTCGGCCAATCCGGCCGGCCCGACGGGAGGCCCTAGCCATACGGCATTTGCATTTACTACATTTATAAAATAAAGATTAAAGAAAAAAGCTCCGCATTCTGGTACTGGACTCACTGACCGCCTTGTCATCCTCTACCAATGACGTAATAGGATTCAGAATGGAGGGGCGTATCGTCAGCACACCGCTCTCTCGGTCGTTGTCTCTTTTTTTGACCTTGGAGCCACAACTTCTCAATTTAGTAACTCCTCATTTGGCATCACAAGGCTGAGTGTACCCCCTTCCAATCCTTCCACCAACGAAAAGTCCCTCACAGTACTGGGAATCGAACCCGGTCCTCTGCGTAACAGTCAGACACACTCATCACTGAGCTACTGACATGGACCGAAGTTTACGATAGTAGAGACAAACAAGCACTCGTGAGCGGTTTATTTTCATACATTATAAGTACAACAATAAGAAGAAATTACGGTAAGATAGGTTTTTAATTATGAGTGCTAGCAGCAATGGGCATGAGAGAAAGGGGAGGAGGGGTGGGGGCGAGGGTAACCAGGAATGTAATAACACACAGTTAGTGAATATAAGGGAAAACGTAACGTGAACCTCGGAGAAACGAAAATGGAAACTTGGAGAAGATAGGAGCATTCGCTTTATTATTTAAACACAGGGAGAGAGGCCACACGAATTAGCGGGGAAACGTTATGGCCGTGACACAGGGAAGTGTTTGAATTGTGCACAGAGTGCGGGAAGCTTGACCCAGAGGCGGACAGCAGCGACAAAAAAGGAATTTGTAAACATTTCTGTTTTATGAATGGGCACAGCTGGGGTTCTAGATTAGTGAGACGTGATGTTTCGATAATAATGAAACGATAGGTGTTTAATCTCTGATACATGGTACTGGTGCTTACCCACAGAGGTCGCGGTGAAGCAGACAAAGCGTGTGGTAGTCACGTAACGTCTGGCCGTAACCGACCTAACTGGGCGTCTGAAGCACTGGCATGCCCATATTGAAGAATGTTGCAGATGTAACGCATTCCGGCATTCGTGGTTAGTTTTTCTCTTACACAAGACAATAAACAAAGGAATTCAACCACCGAAAATTTAACAGAGACGACCTTAAAACTAACAAATGCGGACTGTACAAACAACGTTCTCGTCTTGGTGTGTATTAAGCACGTCACCTGACGTACTTCTGCCTACAGCCACAACACCATACACTGGTGTAGGTGGACCATCCGAAATCTGGAAGTTTCCACACGACAAAAAAGGGAAAGATGCACACATACAAAAATTTACTGCCCATATAGTTTTCCTTGCCTTCTCACATAATTGCCTCTATTTTGGAATTATTTATGCAGCGTCATAGCAATATTTGTACGCCCGCAGTGTTGTGATTATAAAGATTTCACACCAAGTTACTGTTGTTTTTAAAAGCTAGAACGCAACTATAATTCTTTTCTCTTAAATAGCCACATCACCTGTTACACTGCAGCCTGTTGAGATAGTTGTGTTGATCGTAAATGTGTGAATCACTGATTCTCTCCATCGCTCGTACCCGCAATACACATTTCTGAAGAAAAATATTTGCTGTCGCCATGCCACCTGGATCCAGAAAAAGAAATCGCTACATGGTTTTCACATTTGACTCCGATTTACATGCCGTTCATGTTGATAAACACCTGTCTGTAATCTCATGCAGCTCGAAATGAGATAGGAATTATGTATACTGTAGGCCAGTTTTGCTTAATGCATTTTCAAATTGGAAATCGGTCGTTATTGTTGTTCATTTCATTGACTTTTTCTGTCGTGGGTTATCTGTCATACTGGAGTTAATCGAAACGGACAGCAATTAATTACACTCTATGAGATACATAAACTTGAATAATGAAAATTCGTAATCATGAATAATGAAGTTGTGTCTGAGTTGGTTCTGTGAAGTCTCGCCAAAAGAAAACACTTCGTTAAATAACTGCTGTAATGAACCTGTCGTCTGAAAAACTTTATTCCTAAGTAATCCTATTTCGTTTCTGTCCATTTCCGAAGTCATGTTTAACGCACAAAAACATCCAACCCGTTTAAGAGGTAACAAAAGTTTAAAGTGATGTGAATGCAGCGTTCGCAAGTGAGTGACGTATTGGGAACTCTAATAGCAGCCAGTGCCAAGAAAGCATAGGCTTAGATCGGCATTTCCGAAACAAACGTGAATTTCCAGCATAATTAGAAAGTAATCTATCTGAAACAAAATACTTATCTCTGTGCATGACACTTACACACCAGGCGATAGGTGCACTAGAGCTTTGAGTTCAACACATTATTGACATTTACTGATTACGGAGGCTGAAATCAGTTGAACATGGTAAACTAAAAAATAGAACGCAACTAAGAAAAAATGACGACATTTATAAACAAAACGGACACAGACTGTGAGGAAATCGACGAATAAGTACTTGAAGAGCTTTCTTGTTCTTCCTCTAGCTTGTGGGCTTTTGCCTATTACGTTCTCCTATGATGTGTCTTTATTGCACGCTGTTAATTGCTCTTCTGACCACTTTATTGTTGACCTGCCTAATGATCCTTTCCCTACTGACAGTTCACCATTATTTTCGGTATTATACTTCCTTTCATTCTCCTAACATAGATTTTTCATTTATTTCTACACAAGCAGCAGAGATGTAATTCTTGAGGATGCGCAAGAAGAGATTCAGTAAAGAAAAATGTTAATGAACTGAATGTGCATGGCATTAATGAGGAAATAGCCGAATATAGAGACAGATGGAGACAGCGTGTGAACAGAACAGCAGATCAGAGACTACTGAAGAAAGTAGTACAGCTCGAAAGGAAGGAGGACATGGATTGATCAAGGAAACGATGCATATAAACCTTGTGAAAATTAAACAATATCTGATCCCTGTAAATGACGATGGCGACAACTTCTGAAGCTCTTCTTCAATAATTTTAACTTCTAGTCCTTGAGTGATACTGTGTTCCTTACTACGTCAGAGAGCCCGCAGCTAGGTGATTGCAAAAATCTCATCCCAGCAACTTGTTTTCTGCGTCCATTTTCAGTTGTTGTCATTCTGGTATCGCTGCCATATAATGGGTAGAATTCCGCTGTCATTGTTTTACGTTGTACTTTCTCCTGTACATTTATTTCGTCTGTGAAGTATTTCTCAAGAAAATGAACTTCCTTACCGTGTCTATACTCCAAACGTTCGTTGAAATTTCCCTTGGGCACGGGTTTTTTGGGCAGTTAGTTAAGTTACGGCTCTTAACAGCTTTGCCACACTGCTAGAAAAGTCTGCACCTGGTAACTGATTGGTAAGCGCGGCGGAATGTTATGCCTAACGGCCCGGTTTCGATTCCCGGCTGGGTCGGAGATTTTCTGCGCTCAGGGACTGGGTGTTGTGTTGTCCTTATCATCATCACTTCATGCCCATCGACACGCAAGTCGCCGAAGTGGCGTCAACTCGAAAGACTTGCACCAGGCGAACGGTCTACGCGACGGGAGGCCCTAGCCACACGGCATTTCCATATTTTTACTGCTGGAGAAAAAGAAATGCCAAACCCTGAAGGACAGTGTTGAGTGGCACCAGTGTATAACGTTTATAGTGTTAGTGATGGAGGAGACTTGTCTCTGCACCCTCTGTTTTGACACTGCAGACAGCAAATGCGCTGAGTTTAGATGAGATGTTTGTAGCATTCATTCTAGGGTACAACCACTCCCCGCCGATGTGTAGGTACACCTCCTGAAGTGCTTCGAACATTTGAACGGTGTCGCATTCTGGTCCTGTAGGAAGCTCGATGGACTGCGGCACATGTTGGGAAGAGTACATTGGTCGTGGGTCCCTGCTTTCAGACAGTGGTCTGTGGAACATTCCCACACCTGTAGACCAGGTTTTGGGCGTCCACGTGGTACAGACGCAGGTCATCATCACCACACTGTGTGAACGGCCGTGGTCGACCGAACATCATCCAAGGACGAAATCCCTGGATGATGTACTATTCCAGAGCACATTCGCCTACGACACGCAGCTCCCATCCCAGCCTTTATGGTGTGAGAGACCACAAGTTGCACATTTGGTGTTTCTGTATGGTAAAATAATCAGTTCCCGCTACATTGTACAAGTTTGGTATCCCCGTGCCACAGCCATTTCTTCGACAGGTAGTGAGCCGTGCTGGCCCCGGCTTATGTGCTGGTTTAAACCTTGACCGTTACTCTGCGTTTGGTTTCCCGCGGCTATTGCAGTTATGCCGTGGTTCTTCCTCTTTCTACGTACGGCAGCAGTGGTGTGTATCTTGTGCTATCTTTGGTCTGGTGCTTATACACTACTGGCCATTAAAATAGCTACACCAAGAAGAAATACAGATGATAAAAGGGTATTCATTGGACAAATATATTAAACTAGAACTGACATGTGCCACACTTTCACGCAATTTGGGTGCAAAGATCCTGAGAAATCTGTACCCAGAAAAACCACCTCTGGCCATAATAACGGCTTTGATATGCCTGGGCATTGAGTGGTGATGGCGTGTACAGGTGCGCCTGCCCATACAGCTTCAACACGACACCACAGTTCATAAGAGTAGTGACTGGCGTATTGTAACGAGGCAGGTGCGCGGCCACCATTGACCAGACGTTTTCAATTGGTGAGATATATGGAGAATGTGCTGGCCAGGGCAGCAGTCGAACATTTTCTGTATCCAGAAAGGCCCGTACAGGACCTGCAACATGCGGTCTTGCATTATCCTGCTGAAATGTAAGGTTTCGCAGGGATCTAATGAAGGGTAGAGCCACGGGTCTTAACACATCTGAAGTGTAACGTCCACAGATCAAAGTGCCGTCAGTGCGAACAAGAGATGACTAAGACGTATGACCAGTGGCACCCCATACCATCACGCCGGGTGATACACTAGTATGGCCCTTCCAATGTGTGTTCACTGCGATGGCGCCAAATACGGATGCTCCATCATGATGATGTAAACAGAACCTGGATTCATCCGTATAAATGACGTTTTGCCATTCGTGCACCCAGGTTCGTCGTTGAGTACACCATCGCACATGCAACGTCAAGGGTAACCGCAGCCATGGTTTCTGAGCTGATAGTCCATGCTGCTGCAAACGTCGTCGAACTGTTCGTGCAGATGGTTGTTGTCTTGCAAACATCCCCATCAGTTGACTCAGGTATCGAGACGAGGCTGCACGATCCGTTACAGCCATGCGTATAAGATTCCAGTCATCTCGAGTGCTAGTGATACGAGGCCGTTGGGATCCAGCACGGCGTTCCGTATTACCCTCCTGAACCCACCGATTCCATATTCTGCTAATAGTCATTGGATCTCGACCAACGCGAGCAGCAGTGTCGCGATACGATAAACCACAATCGCAATACGCTACAATCCGACCTTTATCAAAGTCGGAGACGTGATGGTACGCATTTCTCCACCTTACACGAGGCATCACAACATTGTTTCACCAGGCAACGCCGGTCAACTGCTGTTTGTGTATGAGAAATCGGTTGGAAACTTTCCTCATGTCAGCACGTTGTAGGTGTCGCCACTGGCCCCATCTGAATACTCTGAAAAGCTAATCTTTTGCATATCACAGCATCTTCTTTCTGTCGGTGAAATTTCGCGTCTGTAGCACGTCATCTTCGTGGTGTACCAATTTTAATGGCCAGTAGTGTAGTTTCGGGCTCGCCGGTATGCGGCAGTCGATCGGTTCGTGTGAATCAGCCTGACCCGCTGGTGGTCTCTACACAGTGACGGAGTGTGTGGAAACTGTTCCAATAGCTACGGGGTTCGTGGCTCACCGACCCAGGACATCAAAGTTCAGTGGTGATTTAATTACCGAAGCCAGACTGTTCTAGGAGCTTCAGTGTGGAACCATGCGATCAGTACGGTGGCAGATTCGAACCCTGCCTCGGGCATGGATGTGTGTGATGTTCTTAGGTTAGTTAGGTTTAAGTAGTTCTAAGTTCTAGGGGACTGATGACCTCAGATCTTAAGTCCCATATTGCTCAGAGCCATTTGAACCATTTGAACCAGACTGTCCACATTGAGCCGTTGGTTTTCGTGGGTGGCTGGTGGGCGTATTCCTGTGAGCAACAGCGACTGTTCGAGTTGGCGAGAGTTTGGCCACCATCCGCTGGAGCTTAATTGTGTTTTGGTTGTTTGAAGTCCAAGTGCACCAGCGGAATCTTCTGCCTTTTGGCCTTTAGCGTTCCGGTTACCTGCCCTGGCAGCTGACGAAAAATTCAGGCAGTGTCCTTTCCTCACCGTGTTGACGCTGTCCAACACGTGTGTGTGGTTGTGACAGCTTATGCGTACGTGGTTTTGGGCGCCTCCAATTTCTACGTTCCTTGTGCATTGGTCGGGTGGAAGGTAAGTCGTCTTGTCGGTGGGTCCGTTGACTGTCTCTTGATTGGGTTGCCGGCGGATCGGATGTGGTTGGGCCGACTGCATGTCTCTCCTAAGCGAACGTAATATTTCAAGTGCAGACCGACCACCGGAAACTTATGAGCGCCGCTGGCTGTACTGCCTTTTCTCATTGGTGTTTGATTGTGTATTTTAAAGGCTTATAGCTGACGGTTTGAATTTGTATGCTTTAGTTGGGTTTCAAATAATGGGCCTTCAGCCGCTTTAAAACTGAAAGTTCCTTAGTTGTCAAGTCTTGCATTGTTTGGGCCTTCAGCCTCATTTAAAATACTTTATTTATAAAGCTTTGGGCCTTCTGCCTTTTGAAAATTTATTGTAGCTGTGTTTTTCAATAATGGGCCTTCAGCTGCTTTAAAATTTAAATTCCTTACTTGTTAGATCTTAGATTGTTTAGGCCTTCAGCCTGTGTAAAATATTGTTTAAAGATAAAGATTTGGGCCTTCTGCCTACTAACAATTATTTTAGTTGTTTTAAGTAATCGGCCTTCAGCCCTTTTTAAATTAAAGTTCTTGTCTTTCAAGTGTCGCCGGCCGGTGCGGCCGAGCGGTTCTAGGCGCTTCAGTCTGGAACCGCGCCACCGCTACGGTCGCATGTTCGAATCCTGCTTCGGGCATGGATGTTTGTGATGTTCTTAGGTTAGTTAAGTTTAAGTAGTTCTAAGTTCTAGGGGACTGATGACCTTAGATGTTAAGTCCCATTGTGCTCAGAGCCATTTCAACCTTTCTTTTCCTTCAAGTATCAGACTGTGTGGAGCCTTCAGCCTAATTGAAGATAAGGCCTTCTGCATTGTGTTTTTTTAAATTAATTTTACCTGCTGTCTTAAATCATGATCCTTCAGTCGTCTTTAAATTAAACTTGTTTGCCTTTCAAGTGTTAGATTTGTTGGGCCTTCAGTCATGTTATAGAACTTACTTACGTAAGGCCTTCTGCCTTCTAAAATGTTTTGAGTCTGAATTTTAAGTTAATGCCTTTCGGCCGTTTCTAAATTTAAATGGTTGTGACCTTAAGGTACATGATAGTGTGGCCCGTTCATCCGATAACTAAGTTCAAAAACTTTTGCTGTATTGTTTGGACAACTAAATAATATTATATGTGTTTGAGTGTAACTGACAGCCCCCTTTTGGCCACTTTCCACAACTGAAACCACCTGTTCTGTCCTGCGGACTTAAGCAGGGTGTTTCAGGTAGGGGATATTCATTTACAACGGAGCAATGAACAACCACGTACAACTGGAGCGCTGCAACGTGCTTTTCGGCGTGCACAAAATTGCCGCCAATATCATTAAATCTCTCACCTGTTGAGTACGTATAAGACACGACCAAGTGGCAACTTACTCGTTCTCGATGGCCTGCAAGAACCATTGCCGAATTGCCACAAAAGCCGCAAGATGCTTGGGACAATCTATCGAAGGGTGTGATTCTACACCTTTATGGGCGTTTGCGTGCAAGAATGCACTCCAGCGTTGCCGCCAGAGGGGTGGAGTGACGAATTGGGGGGGGGGGGGGGGGTGCATTGTGTATTGATGCGCCTGGTAGAGCATTTATGGTGACGACATGTGTCTTAATTTATCGCATGCTACAATAATGAACTATATATCACCTCATTTGTCAGTAAAATAACCTTGATCTGGAGGGTGCTGCATTTTTTTCCGAAGACTTCTAAATCGACTTTGGAAAATTATCGTCAGCAAAGAGTGTTGTCGATAAACAGTTTCACTGACTGAAGTTATGAGTGAAAACACTACTTCCTTTAGCCATTGTCGCATGAAAATAAATTTAAAAAGTGCCGGAACAAATTCATACTATGTTCTTGTTGCATCCCTAAATATGTTCTTGTCTAACGCTTTGACTACCAACAACGATAATTCTGTTGAATGCTATGTACTTTTTCTTTGATGACATACGTGTCCCCTGAAGGTAATCTGCTGTTTCTTATTTCAGGTAGCTCTTACAATCCGACTTTTTCTAACATTATCGTATTGCAAATTTAGTGCTATTATTTTTAAAAAATATTTTATATCCATTACAAAGGGAGGAAACGCCCATGCAATTCTCATTTGCCTTCTTCCTCTTTCTTAAAGATAAATGTTGTTATGACTGCTTTCCAATGGTTAGGAGTTTCTTCTATTCACCAATACCCAAGTAAGACTAATTAGCTTCAAGGACAAGCATTACGTGTTGAATCTAGCAATATATTACAAACCCACACGTTTCACTTAGAGACCAGCAAGCCAAGGCTGAACTAGTTACAGTGTTCGCTGAGGCAATGGAGCATTTTTCCTGCTCTCTATACGGGAATGGAATGGGAAGAAGCCCTAATAAGTAGTTCAATGGCAAGTACCCTCAGCCCTGCACTTCATAGTAACACCATAAATGCAAAGAAGCGTTCGCTTAATTGCAAACGCACAGATTACAGACCTTCTGTAGCTCCGCATTTAAAATGCTAACAGACCTTTCTTGCATTTCCAGTCTGAAAGTCAGGACGCGCTTTATGCCTTCCTAGCTTCGAACATCTGTGGTAATTTTATTTCAAGGACAATATTCTTTTAGTTCTTCTGCTGAACCATAACTAGTTTCCGAGCTTTGTGGGACTCCCTTCTTACGTTTGTCTTTTTATCTATTTTTAAAACAAATTAGACTTTCCATCCCACAGAATTATGTTTGTGGACCTCCTTTCGTTTAAACGAGGAAGGCAATGACATGTGAAAGTCTTCCTGTTTGAATCTATTTTTCTTACATCACTACTGCTATTCTGATACTTCTTTCAATTGTTTAGTTTACTCTATAGAGAAAGTATTAAACAAGAAGGGTACTCTTGTCTTGGGTTGATCTCTTTTTGTCTTGTAGTATTTTTTCTTCTATTTACATCTGGGAAGGAAAAAGTGCAGTGTTGTTGCGTGATTCACTTCTTTCTATTGAGTAGGAAAATGTGTAACGAGACCGAAGGGAAAAGGGGAACGCACGCTGGTGATGGTGAAGCTTCATATCAGTGTCAAGAGTTAGATATCGTTTCAACGAACTTAAATACGGTCGGACAACCATTTTCGATAAATATTACCAAGAAATTATTGACGAAGTCCGCAGTGTGGTTCTCACTGATAGTGAACAAAAAAGCCTGATGTAGTACAGGCCAAAGGTGCGTCGACGTGAACGGCATGATAATTTGTCGACCCGATGGGTTCTCCGGTTTCTGACGATGAAAAACATCCTTGTGCTCCTTTTAATTTTGAAAGGAGGAACGACAGAGATTGGAATGCGAGTTTCCAATCGACGACGATATCATTATAGGTGGAGCACACGATCCACCTCAGTAACGATAGCGTGGGAAAGTGGTTGGGGTCTTTCACGAAGGAACATGCCTCAAGTGGCTGAAGAAAACAGTGAAAAAGCTATACCTTGTTGGCCGGATGGGTATATGAGCCACTATCCTCCCGAATGTGAGTCCTATGTCTCAGCATTGGTCCTTGTTGATCGGTACTTCCAATCTGCGTTTGGAGAAATTTAAACCAGATGCTACGAATATACTGATAATTTCACAGACTTCCTTGCTGGGCTCGGCGGTGGGCGGCTTTTATTGACACGGGGCGAGAACACTTCAAATAAACATGTCCAAAGTCAGCAGAGCGGCCAGGAAAGCGAAGGCTGGCATAAAATATGGTATGAATGGTTTTCACTCAGATCCGTAATAAAACGCCACGTTGTCCTGCAGCAAGCATTTGTACGTCAGCACAACACTCTAGGTTGCTAGTAGCACTCTGACGTTACAGAAGATTCTGATGCAACCGCGAATAGCCGCTACCTTTTCTTTTTCCTTCTCCATTGTTTAGTCCCACATCCCAGCATGGCATGGGTGGGCGGGTAGCGGAACAGAACTCGCTCATCCGCAAAGAGAGTTTAAAAGATTCGAAAAAGAAACTAAAATTTTAAAAAGATGAACTACATACAAACGTTTTGAAATACAGGGGGCTCATAATTAAAGTTCCAGTTTCAAAACTCTGTAGAAAAACTGCTGCTCAGAATAACGTCAAATTTGAACATGTTACTGACGTAGGGGAAACGTTTTCGAACAAAGAAATCAACATAATTTTATTAACAGCTGGCGGTGTAAGCATCAAAATATGCTCACCAAAAGAGGCGTAGCACATGGCTGTACCTCAGTTTTCGTCCAAAACGCATAACATGACTATCTAAATGCAGGATCTCGCGCTGTTGATAAAGCAATTTTACAAGAACAGTGACAGTGTGCCAGTAGCCTTGCAGGAGTTCCGGACATTCAAAGGGATTTAAAAAAGGCATTGCTAAGGGTATCGAGAAAATGAGTCTGTTACAGTGCAATGTGGCAGAGGGAGGACAGAAGTTGATCCGACCTCTGTCGAAGAGATGGCCGCAGCATTGCAGGAGGGGACGAGATGTGGTGCGAGAACATCCAGTGCACGGGGACTCGCCCAAACTCTGGACATGTCTGCAAGCACTGCGCTTAAATCCTACAAAACATCCTGCGTTGCTATCCATACAAAATGACCCATGTTTAGCTGTTGCTTCCTGCTGATTTGCCAGCGACACAAACGTTCGCTCTCGAATTTCTTGCTCGCATCGGACAATCAATGGCCCTCGAACATTCTATGGACAGCTCATTTACATCTCCACAGACATGCCAATAGGCAGCATTGCAGAATAAGGGCAACAGAAAATCCGCAAGCACATCACCCTGTACCACTTCACCCTGTAAAAGTGCTGGTCGACGGCGTCGTTTAACGCAGGGCCGTATTTTTTGAGGAGATAAGTCCTGCGGATCCTGTTATCTGTTCCGTCAATGGTGAACACTATGAGAGTCTTTTGCACACTAACGTCATTCCAACCATTCAACAGCGAGAATGCGTGGGCAGGATAATGCATCGCACATCCAGAGAAGATGCTGCTGCATAGACATTTCGGAAATGCAAGAATTATCAGTAGTCGCTTCCCAATAGCCTGCCTGCCGAGATCACCTCATTTTGACCCACGTGATTTCTGGCTTTGGGGTTATCTAAAAGATGTTGCTTTCAGTGCTTTAGTTACGGATATAGCTTAATCGGAGGCATGTATTGCGCAGTATATTCTGAACATGATCCCCGAGACACCCCTGTCTGCGGTGGAAAATGCTCTTTCTCGATTTCAACTTTTGGCAAAAATCGGTGGACAGCATACTGAACATGTCTTTTGCCAGTCTCACAACAGCCAAAAACCCGTGTCATTTTGCTTTTTGTGCGGTTTTTGGCCCCAGGCCAATTAAAAACCGTTGTCATTCTCCTTTTTATGTGGTTTTCGGTCCCGGGACAATTAGAAGCCTGTTTTCCCCATTCGATGGGCTACGACGCTGCCGTGGTGGATGGTCTTACGTAACTAACAGTTCCACAACTGTTGAATGCCGAACTTGTGTAGTCATGAAAATAGAAAAATAAGAATGCTGTAATGAGCAACTGAAATAGCCATCGTATTGCCAATCACCTGTCATTTCTAGCCGACCCCACCTATGTTACTACACTTACAGCGCCATTTACTGCTAAAATTTTCGTTAATATTTTTTTCATGACGTTACCCCTGCGTCAATAGCATACTGTTCTAACTTGACGTCGTTATTGATAATATAGTCAATATCCTGAGACACTCCAATATAGTTTCGTTACCTTGGTTCATAATACCATTATTAACAAAATTCTCTTTTCCTTTGGTTTTCTGTACATGAGTGATAATAATTCCTTATGCTCCCCACAGTATAAATTTGCTCACATTTTCTCTAACGAGAAACTGTCATTCCATTCCTATAAAAACATGCGTGTAGTTTTTGGTTTGTTTGCCCATTCTCTCCCCATTTTATTCTTATTGTTCCAAAATATTTATAATTAAAGCATCATTTTCCTTCTGTTATGAGACTCATATATCCTTGTGATTACTTTATGAATAAAACATTCTATTAGAAGCACTTAAATACTGAAATTCCCTTCTGTATCTAAATTTATCATGAATGAGAATTTTAATGATTAATGAAAGCCTTACCTCTCAAAGACCGTCCTAGATTACTAAGAGTGAATCCTAAAATACCAATTTTACGTTAGCAAGTTAAGATTTATAAAAATAATTTGCCTATTTGTTCAACTGCTTTTAGTATTTGTAGCCCTAGATATTTCCTGTCCAAGAAATTACGGGTTCTTCTCAAGAAATACTATACATACACAACACCTCTCTCTGTGAAAAGTAGGAAAGAGATTATTAACTCTTTAAAATGCGTCACTCTTCCTCCTGGCCATATACTCGTACCTTCCAAACTTCACAGAATCTCTCCTGGGAAACTTGCAGAACTAGACTTCTGGAAGAAAGGACATTGCGCAGACATGGCTCAGCCATAGCCTGTGGGATAGTTACAGGATAAGAGCACTTTCCCGCGAAAGGCGAAGGTCACGAGTTCGAGTCTCGTTTCGGCAGACAGTTTTAATCTGCCAGGAAGTTTCATATCAGAGCACACTCCGCTGCAGAGTGAAAGTTTCAGTCTGGAAACATCCCCCAGGATGTGGCTGAGCCATGTGTCCGCAATATCCTTTCTCCCAGGAGTGCCAGTTCTTCAAGGTTCACAGAAGAGCTTTTGTAAAGTTTGTAAGGTAGGAGACGAGGTACTGGCAGAAGTAAAGCTGTGAGGAAGGAGCGTGAGTCGTGCTTGGGTAGCTCTGACGGTAGAGCACTTGCCCGCGAAAGGCAAAGGTTCCAGGTTCGTGTCTCGGTACAGTACACAGTTTTAATCTACCCGGAAGTTTCATTTTTTAGACAATTTTAAACGTGGCTCTTTCTCAGAAACTGTATATAAGTCTCAGCACAGGAATCACACAATCAATCGGTTGCAATTTGTTTCATTGACCTAGGTTCGTCACCACTAATGATACTCTCAACAGAACGAAATTTTAAAAAGCTATGAAGTTACATTGTGGAATTTTGGTGAAGTCATCCTTATAAGTGTCGAAGCCTAGGTCAATGTACCACACAGTTATTTGCAACCGGTTGGCTGTGTGATTCCTATGGTGAGGCATTTCAGAGTCATTCTAAACTACAACTACTTCAGTTTGAATGCTCAGCTACGACAACGAGATGAAGGCTTTGCTATGGATAAGTGCCTCATTGAATTTCTAACTTACCTCTTCATTAATAATTTTGAAATACATTTCTTTTTAAGTTCCACCTCACTCTAGTCTACACCATTTCTTTACACAGATGGATGATATGTTAGTGATACCATCATTGTATTAAAAGGAGACGAGAATGACATCAGATCACTTAGTGAGTCACTGAAAGGCATCCACTTTAAAAGTAAATTTAGCTATTACATAGAAAATAACCAAAATGACCTTAGTTTCATGGGCCTGAAACTGCGTTCAATAGATGGTAAAATTAACTTTCACATTTGTGGGAAACCCACCACAACAGATAACATCATTCATGACTCTTGTTGTCACCCCTTTAAGCACAAGTTGACATTCTTTCACACTATAATTTGCTGCATTATTGAGGTACCCCTAATACCTTCTGCTGTCACTACTGAAAATCACTTAAACTGTTCAGCGGTCAAAGGCGGATATCAAGGAACTCTTGTACAAAAACTCCATAAAAATGAAATCAACAAGAACACATATTCTTCTACGCACAATAAAAGTCACCTCACTGTTAACAAATACACTAAAATACCATTTATAGGTGATATTTCATATCATATAGCTAATTTGTTTAAAAAATATGATATCACTGCGTCCTTTACTACTAAACATGTCACTAAGTTGCTCTTTATACATAATGCGGAACCTCCAACTGACAAATTTCTCAAATGTGGGACATAAAACATACAATAAAATATATGAGTTTTTATACAGGATAGAATGGAAGCGCATTTAAGACCCGCTTTCGTTAGCAATTGCACAACAAACACTGTGGGAATTCATATAAGTCAGCTTTTGCAGAACGACGTCTCAAAACCGAGAAATACACTCTTCCTCCTCCATCCTTGCTTAACATGAAAATTTTGCATATTGTCCACAAGGGCTACAAAATTACTCTGTTATAAGAATTTCAAATATATAAACATTCCCATGAAAATACAAAATATTTCTTGAATGACCAGCTTGCATTGAAAAATAGAGACTATTTTGATTGCATAGCATTTCTTGTAAAACATGAAAATTAGTCCCTTATGTATTAGAACTATTTGCCATGTTCTTTTTTTAAAGAACTTGGTTATATATCTTAGTTTTATTTCTTATATGCTTTTATGAATATTCCCTGCTGCTGGCACAACAGATTTACATGTAAATAGATATGATTCATTTACTGTGAATTATCGCAGGAAGGCAATATCAGCCCACCTCCACTACGACCTTGCCTAGTCGGATGTGCGGGTCTCCCGCATCGTTCCCTACGCTCCTCGGAGTATGGGACCTAATCAGTTTGGTAATCTGTGTTTATAGTAATCACATCCAATGTGTACATTTTTGGAGATATAATGGCATTCTGATTCTGTGAAGGACATATTGACATCTGCTGAACCAATACTAACTAAGTTTCTGTATTACATTTCTTGCACCTTACATCAAGGTATAGCCAAGGTCTAAAGATATATAATGTCCCTTATCTAGGAGGCTATTTAAGATGACACACTAATTTGTCGAACCTGGTAAAACGAAATAAAAATATTTGTGCAACTGATGACTGAATTTTATTCTGAAACACACCTGTATTATTACCCACTTATAGTGTTCGACGAGTTTCGTTCGTTGAATATCTTCAAATTGCCCGCTTAAAAAAGAAAAAGGGAAATTAGGCTAATGCTATAGCGTTATGACGAGTAAAATATGCAACTCAGTTGTGCTAAAGTCATGACGTAAGTGGTCTACTTGTCGCAGGTAATGTTAAAAACCAAATCCAAAAACACTGATGATAAACATTCTGCTATCCAACTGGTGGCAGTCTGGTGGGCAGACACGGCATGCCGCATACTGTAAACCGCCCAGACAGGGCCACTCCGCAGCATGTAAACATAGTACGTGGCCTCCGGCGAGTGATACAGTCGACTGTGCAGTCAAAATCGTTACGCGTAGAGTCACGCTCTGCCAAAACTACTGTTCGGCAGTTTTAGTTCAGTAGATAAATAACGTAGTTAATGGTAAGATTAACAGCAGTATGGTGGCATTGGTAGAGAAAGAAACATAAAAATGCTTCAAATGGCTCTGAGCACTATGGGACTTAACATCTGAGGTCATCAGTCCCCTAGACTTAGAACTACTTAAACCTAACTAACCTGAGGACATGACACACACCCATGCCCGAGACAGGATTAGAACCTGTGTTCGCGCCGTTCCATACTGCAGCGCCTAGAACCGCTCGGCCACCCCGACCGGCGAAAGAAACATAAATGAATGTATGTGGGAGGAACTGTTTTTTTTTCTTTCTTTGTTTTGCACATGATTAGAACCGCACATCGTTCAGTGTTACTCTACTATATATTTTATATCCTTACAAAAACTAAATTGCATTTTATAAGTAAAAAATAGCTGCTCGCGTAAAATTGCTCTTTTATGAAACCAAAAGAAACACTTTTGATGGAAGTACAGTTTACATGCACAAACATAAAAAAGCTTATATAATTATTTTTTCTGTTTTATACTCAACAGAACATTCTTCATCACGATCAAAGACAAGAGTTTACTTTTATGTAAAGTTTGAGTCTCGTAACAAATAAATACCCCACTCATACGGTTATAGTTGGTGGGGACTTCAACCTACCCTCGGTATGTTGGCAAAAATACTTGTTCAAAACCGGTGGTAGGCAGAAAACGTCTTCCGAGATTGTCCTAAATGCATTCTCCGAAAATTATTTCGAGCAGTTAGTCCACGAACCCACGCGAATTGTAAATGGTTGCGAAAACACACTTGACCTCTTGGCCACAAACAATCCAGAGCTGATAGAGAGCATCATGACTGATACAGGGATTAGTGATCACAAGGTCATTGTAGCTAGGCTCAATACCATTTCTTCCAAACCCATCAGAAACAAACGCAAAATAATTTTATTTAAAAAAGCGGATAAACTGCCACTAGAAGCCTTCCTAAAAGACAATTTCCATTCCTTCCGAACTGACTATGCGAATGTAGACGAGATGTGGCTCAAATTCAAAGATATAGTAGCAGCAGCAATTGAGAGATTCATACCTCATAAATTGGTAAGAGATGGAACGGATCCCCCGTGGTACACAAAAAAGGTCCGAACGCTGTTGCAGAGGCAACGGAAAAAGAACGCGAAATCCCAAAGATGGGCTAAAATTTACAGACGCGCGAAATTTGGCACGTACTTCGATGCGAGATGCCTTTAATAGGTTCCACAACGAAACATTGTCTCGAAATTTGGTAGAAAATCCGAAGAAATTCTGGTCGTATGTAAAATACACAAGCGGCAAGACGCAGTCAATACCTTCGCTGCGCAGTGCCGATGGTACTGTTATCGACGACTGTGCCGCTAAAGCGGAGTTATTGAACGCAGTTTTCCGAAATTCTTTCACCAGGGAAGATGAATGGAATATTCCAGAATTTGAAACACGAACATCTGCTAGCATGAGTTTCTTAGAAGTAGATACCTTAGGGGTTGCGAAGCAACTCAAATCGCTTAATACGGGCAAGTCTTCAGGTCCAGATTGTATACCGATTAGGTTCCTTTCAGATTACGCTGATACTATAGCTCCCTACTTAGCACTCATATACAACCGCTCGCTCACCGATAGATCTGTACCTACAGATTGGAAAATTGCGCAGGTCGCACCAGTGTTTAAGAAGGGTAGTAGGAGTAATCCATTTAACTACAGACCTATATCATTGACGTCGGTTTGCAGTAGGGTTTTGGAGCATATACTGTATTCAAACATTATGAACCACCTCGAAGGGAACGATCTATTGACACGTAATCAGCATGGCTTCAGAAAACATCGCTCTTGTGCAACGCAGCTAGCTCTTTATTCGCACGAAGTAATGGCCGCTATCGACAGGGGATCTCAAGTTGATTCCGTATTTCTAGATTTCCGGAAAGCTTTTGACACCGTTCCTCACAAGCGACTTCTAATCAAGCTGCGGAGCTATGGGGTATCGTCTCAGTTGTGCGACTGGATTCGTGATTTCCTGTCAGGAAGGTCGCAGTTCGTAGTAATAGACGGCAAATCATCGAGTAAAACTGAAGTGATATAAGGTGTTCCCCAGGGAAGCGTCCTGGGACCTCTACTGTTCCTGATCTATATAAATGACCTGGGTGACAATCTGAGCAGTTCTCTTAGACTGTTCGCAGATGATGCTGTAATTTACCGTCTAGTAAGGTCATCCGAAGACCAGTATCAGCTGCAAAGCGATTTAGAAAAGATTGCTGTATAGTGTGTCAGGTGGCAGTTGACGCTAAATAACGAAAAGTGTGAGATGATCCACATGAGTTCCAAAAGAAATCCGTTGGAATTCGATTACTCGATAAATAGTACAATTCTCAAGGCTGTCAATTCAACTAAGTACCTGGGTGTTAAAATTACGAACAACTTCAGTTGGAAGGACCACATAGATAATATTGTCGGAAAGGCGAGCCAAAGGTTGCGTTTCATTGGCAGGACACTTAGCAGATGCAACAAGTCCACTAAAGAGACAGCTTACACTACACTCGTTCGTCCTCTGTTAGAATATTGCTGCGCGGTGTGGGATCCTTACCAGGTGGGATTGACGGAGGACATCGAAAGGGTGCAAAAAAGGGCAGCTCGTTTTGTATTATCGCGTTATAGGGGAGAGAGTGTGGCAGATATGGTAAGCGAGTTGGGATGGAAGTCATTACAGCATAGACGTTTTTCGTCGCGGCGAGACCTTCTTACGAAATTTCAGTCACCAACTTTCTCTTCCGAATGCGAAAATATTTTGTTGAGCCCAACCTACATAGGTAGGAATGATCATCAAAATAAAATAAGAGAAATCAGAGCTCGAACAGAAAGGTTTAGGTGTTCGTTTTTCCCGCTCGCTGTTCGGGAGTGGAATAGTAGAGAGATAGTATGATTGTGGTTCGATGAACCCTCTGCCAAGCACTTAAATGTGAATTGCAGAGTAGTCATGTAGATGTAGATGTAGATATGGTTTATAAGTTCAAATGTGGTTAAGCAATAAGAGCAACATGTTTTATTAAGCTCGACAAAGTATTGAAACAATGTTTGATACGTTTTTGTTACGCTTTTTCTCATTTTACATTATTTGAGTAAACCGCTTTTTCTAGCGCTGTGTGTATTGTTTTTATTCATTTTTAGTACAACATTCCTCTGTTTCACGTTACAAATCAACAATTTTCGTATAAAACCTCAATTAAATAATGACAATTTCAATTTTCCTATGAATACTGTTTATTTTTAAGTAACTGACTAGAGGATAAATACGTAGGACAAAAATTTTGCATAGGTTATGTGACCCTTTATATATCCATACTGATTTTCCAAACAGTTCACCAATTCCAGTTTCTAGAGAAATCTAGTAAGATTCCGATTGCATGCAGAACCAAAGTGACCTACAGGAGGTAATACCAGATAGTTATGCAACACATTTAACTTACAGGTAAAGCGGTAATGCGGGTATGATCTTAACTGACCAAAAATATTAGGAAAAAAAACCATAATCTAAACCATGGGTGGGCAACATGCGGCCCGCGATTGGATTCAGACCGGCCTGTGGAAGAAATTCCGGATGGATCTAAATTGAACGTTTTTCTCAAAGGAAAATGGTGCTATTCATAATGGTACATTACCATATAGACATTCAATTCACGGACGCTATGCGTTTGGTTTACGCGCTACGAGCTTTGCTGTCACGTCATGACGATGTGGCCCACAAGCTGAAGGAAGTACGTGAATCAGGTCCCCGGATCACCAAAGGTTGCCCAGGCCTGGTCTAAACTTACTTACGATAATGTATGGTAGCTTACGGGAGATTTACAACTCTTGTTAGAGGCAATAACCAAACCATAAGTACAGAACTGGTATTAAAAAGTGTGCTGCTAATGTAAACTACTGAAAAGTAGAACTGGAAAAAAGTTAACAACACAATTATGCACAATAACAAGAGGAAATTCGACAGTGCTTGCACAAAGCACATAGTAATTTGAAAGCGATGACAGTAAGTGAAGGATTGTAAGTTACAGTTGCAAAATAATTACGTAAAATATATCAGAAAAGATAATTAAGATTTCACAGGATGATCATAACTCCCAATAACGCAGCTGCTAAAGATGCATTGTCTTTGAAAGTGTAAAAGAGTTAAAGCAATCAAACTGGTGGTTAACCTTTGTTGTTATTAAAGTTACAAGCGAGCCCTGTTAAGTTAGCTACAATTATTTACAACATACAACAGTGGTTACACAAAGCTCTGCAATCACTAGGTTGATAACGCCTACGACTCATGATACAATCGATTTTGAAGTCGTTACATATCTTACAACAGAAGCTGTCACTGTAATCATACACAGTGATCGTCATTACAGAACAGAAGCAGTTACAACAAACATCGTCTTTTCCATGAACAATAAAAGCACTGAAAATACTTGAACTGTGCCGCTCTTGTGAGTGGATAAAAAACTAAAGGCCAGCGTGTCTTTACAACAAAGGAACACTTACCAAACCTTACACAATATTGCACTATTGTAGACGCAAAAACAGTACGTAGTTACACAAATGATGAAGTAAATGCACACAACATAACAAAACACAGTAAAATGTGCTTACACGACGTGATCATGTGTAATGAATAAAAGCGATTACAAGAAAATTTGTTATCACTGAACATGTGGACTTCTACAACAAATAAATTGCATAGTTTCAGTCGTGTACTGACAATTAAAATTAGCTGTGTTATATTTCCTACTATATAGAGCTGAAGTAGTTTTTATTAATCATTAACATTTGTGTCGGCTGTGGTGCTCAATATGACCAAGTTTATAACGAGAATTTTGTTATTTAAACTCAGAATTATAAATGCGCTTAATTTCCAAAAAGGAACAGAAATTCTACAAGTTAATAAATGAGGATTGTTTAAATCTTCCAAGAAAGATTCAGTCACAACCAGTCCAAATAATTTTCGTTGCAGTAAGCGCTTCGTCTGTTAGCTATTCAGGTGTTTTTAAGGGACGTTGTTGTGTAAAAACTACTGCTATCCACGACTCCCTCACTCTGTTTTCTATTTAGCAGATGACAGGAGACCGCACTTCGCGTCAAAATGAAACACGAAATATTTCACTCTGCACTGACTTCGTTGTCTATTCCAAATCCCCCTGCAGATTAGTTCACCAGAGCAGCTGCAACCGCCGTGCACAATCTCTGCCTGACTATTTCGGCACTGCTGCGACGCATTACGACGTTGCAACTGCAGCCAGAACGACAAGCTCTGTCCCAGTGGGAAATGTGCGCCTGCAAACGGTCTGCTGGCTGGGCTAACGACCCGTACGGTCGCTTCACAGAATAGGTGGGCGTTGTCTGGCGACCTCATCAGCAGAGGCTCCCTTTCGAATCGACTGAAGGACGCCGCTGCCCCACCAATGAAAATTCAGGTCACTGCGCGCAATTGGCAGCTACTGAACGCCCGCGAAAACACTACCACAGCGACCTTGTACCAGTAACTGTCATTTAGGAGAGCGGCACCCAGTAAAAGCAGTAATACCTCTCCCATTTAATGAATGATATTTCTGTTTCATTTCAATAAGAGGCACATGACTGCAAATTGAAAACACGATTCCTTTATGTAGTCCATGGCATAATTCCTTTCACAGTGTAGTGTTTCAGTTGTGTCTTAAACGATAAACCACTTTCGTTGATATACACAGCGTCTTTATGGCTCTTTCCTCTTTTCTATATTTTGGTTATGGGTACAAGGCTCAGAAAGTTCGAGGTCATTAGGATGAAGAAATAACTCAGGTAGTTGTGGATCGTATAAAGAATTAACCAGTGGACTACATCATTCTGTAAAGGTTGTATCACAACTAACACAGGGGAAAGTACTTGATAACACAAGCAAACCGTTCGAGCAAACATTTGTCCGTGAACGATCTGTTTGCCAGATAACTGCGAATGTGCGGTTAATATTCGTAACTGGCTGCAGTATCAAATATTGTCCTAGATAGTGCAACTGAATTTAGAATGTAAACCTTTCGATTAAGTCCCCCACCAGTTACGTTCACCATATTAGCAACGAGTCTCACTTAACCAGCGCCTAGGGTACTATGTTGTCGTCTCACTGGGCCTCACGTGTTTCCAAGAAACATTGATACGCGAGGGAACCATCGGTTTCAGCGACAACGTAATTCAGATATTGTTTGAGGAAGCTCCCAGTGTGCAAGGTTGAGGAATTTGCTACGAGAATGCTTGGGCCCCATCACATTCTCCTGCTGCGCCTGTACCTTAACTTCCAACATGACATGATCTCAGTCCTCTGACACGATATCACTACCTGGAGTCATCTCAACTGTGAATGTACCTCTCACTCGTTTTGGTTTGAAGAACTGGAGCACCAAATGGTTCAGACTCGTGTAGTTTACGAGATCGTCTGTGTGTGTTTGAAAGGAGTCATAATTCTCTGCAGATGCGAGTGAGGGATGGTAACCTAATGTTGAGACTGAGAGCTGGTTTCTCAGGATGGGGCAGGATACGGTTACGATTGTGTACGGGGCTGCAATCAGTTACTCTCGGTTGCACAATAAATACGTAAACCTTATTTAAAGAAATTAAAATTTTAAAACAATTTCTTAAAGAAACACAATTGACTGTATGACGACTGAAGGCATTATCTTAGAAAAAAAACCACAATTTCAGGGCCGAAGGCCACCAACAATAACCTCAAACAACAAACAGCTGAGGACCTGAACCAGAAATCCGAAGAACAATTCCAAATAGCCCATATTAAGAAAAATACTTCGTTTTAAAACAAACTGTACCACGGCTGAAGGCCTTATTATAAAAGAAGTGAAATCATTACTCGGCTGAAGGCCACAAACAATTTCAAATGACAAACGGCTGAAGGCCTGAATTAGAAGTCAGAAGAACAATTCCAAATAGCACATATTAAGATAAATACTTCGTTGTAAAACAAACTGTAACGCCACTGAAGGCCTTATTATGAAAGAAGTGAAATTATTATTCGGCTGAAGGCCACAAACAATTTCAAAAAACAAACGGCTGAAGGCCTGAATTAGAAGTCACGAAAACAATTGCAAACAGCACTTTAAAACAAATCCCTTGCTTTTAAAACAAGTTTGCTTAAAAAAACTTACTGTAACACGGCTGAAGGCATTATCACGAAAGAAGTGAAATTATTGCTTGGCTGAAGGCTACACCAAGAATAATTAGAAAATTACAAATATCTTTAAAGCAAACATCACAATCTAAGGAATCAGGACAAGTGGTTATCAGCAAGTGTTCCAAGGGTCGGCCTGGGAAGGTAACTCAAACATAAGGTAAGATGAGACAGGCAGCCATGAGTTTTACTCACGTAATAGGATGACAACTCAAGCTAGGGGCAGCTTAAGCGCCTACCGACCGACTCACCAATCCGCCTAACGTCCAATCACCAGTACAGCGATAGAATATTTTTGGGCAAGGGCGGAGAGACAGACAGCACTAAGTCTTCAGAAAACATCCAAGGTCGAAGGAAACACTAGAACCAAAGTAGACCTCCCAAAAAAATATGCACAGTACAATACAAGAGGCTGTGGAAAAACACGCCGTGTCGGACAGCAACAACACGACAAGGAAAGGTACACTGCCGGATAAGTACGCTAACAAATGGTTCAAGTCGTTCTGAGCACTATGGGACTTAACTTCTTAGGTCATCAGTCCCCTAGAACGTAGAACTGCTTAAACCTAATTAACCTAAGGACATCACACACATCCATGCCCGAGGCAGGATTGGAACCTGCGGCCGTAGCGGTCGCGCGGTTCCAGACTGTAGCTCCTAGAACCGCTCGGGCACCCCGGTCGGCTAGTACGCTAACCTCCAAGGCAGGTAACTGGGACGTTAGTGGCCACAAGGCAGAAAATACCGCTGGTTGCATTTCACTGATAAGAATAGTACTAAATTCAATGATCAAAAACCAATAGAGAAAGACGGCTGCAATATTTCACCGCCTCGAAACACTTCATTCGTTGCCGTCAGGCTCAGTGGCCCTGGGAGCAACAACCCGCCGACCAAAGGCGAGATCTCAGAATAGTCGAGGTTGCATTAGCAGTTAACTCTTCACTCAGCTTAAACGTGCAGGGTTCGGTGTGTAACGAAAGTCGTCGCTCTCGCAGCTACTCCTCCTTGATCCGGCAGTGGCAGCATGCCGCCATCGGCCCCGGCTTGCCCTCGCAGTGCACGGACCTGCTCGCTCCTGTGCCCCAATCGAACTGATCTTCGTTCACCACTCCCCACCCCACACAACGCGACCCGGAAATACTAGCGGTCGCTCCTAAGGTAGTACCACAGTACTCTTATCGATAAGCGCTGCTGCTGCCACTCACAGCGAGGCAAGTCAGCAACTTAGTGATGCCAGTAAATCAAATAAGAAGTGGGATGCCATAAACCGCAATGACTAGATGCCAAGCAATAAACGGCATGAACACGAGCCACACTCCACTCAGAGACGACATATGGAACATTTCTGTTAACAGGTACGAATGTGCAGTAAATTGTAACATGTAAGGCGTTGAAGCAGTAAGGTATTTCTCTTTAAAACAGATTTTGAGTGAAATTTGAGCCCAATTACCGCGAGACTTTTTGCAAAACTTCATAATATACAGTGTAAATGAATGAACTCTTGCATTACTGGCCATTAAAATTGCTACACCAAGAAGAAATGCAGATGATAAACGGGTATTCATTGGACAAATATATTATACTAGAGATGACATGTGATTACATTTACACGCAATTTGGGTGCATAGGTCCTGAGAAATTAGTACCCAGAACAACCACCTCTGGCCGTAATAACGGCCTTGATACGCCTGGGCATTGAGTCAAACAGAGCTTCGATGGCGTGTACAGGTACGGCTGCCCATGCAGCTTCAACACGATACCACAGTTCAGCAAGAGTATTGACTGGCGTATTGTGACGAGCCAGTTGCTCGGCCACCATTGACCAGACGTTTTCAGTTGGTGAGAGATCTGGAGAATGTACTGGCCAGGGCAGCATTCGAAAATTTTCTGTATCCAATCAATGCGAACAAGAGGTGACCGAGACGTGTAACCAATGGCATCCCACACCATCACTACGGGTGATACGCCAGTATGGCGACGACGAATACACGTCTCTAATGTGTGTTCACCGCGAGGACAACAAACACGGATGCGACCATCACGATGCTGTAAACAGAACCTGCATTCATCCGAAAAAATGACGTTTTGCCATACGTACACCCAGTTTCGTCGTTGAGTACACCGTCGCCGGAATGCCTGTCTGTGATGCAGCGTCAAGGGTAACCGCAGCCATGGTCTCCGAGCTGCAAACTTCGTCGAACTGTTCGTGCAGATGGTTCTTGTCTTGCAAACGTTCCCATCTATTTACTCAGGAATCGAGACGTGGCTGCACGAACCGTTACAGCCATGCAGATAAGATGCCTGTCATCTCGACTGCTAGTGATACGAGGCCGTTGGGATCCAGCACGGCGTTCCGTATTACCCTCCTGAACCTGCCAATTCCATATTCTGCTAACAGTCATTGGATCTCGACCAACGCGAGCAGCAATGGCGCTATACGATAAACTACAATCCGACCTGTATCAAAGTCGGAAACGTGATGAGACGATTTTCTCCTCCTTACACGAGGCACCACAAGAACGTTTCATCAGGCAACGCCGGTCAACTGATGTTTGTGTATGGGAAATCGATTGGAAACTTTCCTCATGTCAGCACGTTGTAGGTGCTGGCGCCAACCTTGTGTGAATGCTCTGAAAAGCTAATCATTTGCATATCACAGCATCTTCTTCCTGTCGGTTAAATTTCGCGTCTGTAGCACGTCATTTTCGTGTTGTAGCAATCTTAATGGCCAGTAGTGTACATGTGAAATGGACAATACTTCAATGTTCACGAATTTTTTTGTAAAGTAAATATTATTATTATAATTACTATTACTATTATTTTTATTATTATTATTATTGTTATCATTGACATGTTCCACATGCCGGCGGATGTTCTCACTGTATATCTGCGGACTACACATGCATTGTAATCCAGTGGAAAAGTCTCTTGAAAAAAAAAGATGTGTCGACTTAAATACACGATGTGTAGGTAACCTAATATTATTCTACTTTTATTGCCGGCAAATTGTGATATAAAATGACGCTTGAAGCAAATGTAGGCAGAAAAAATTGTAGTGCCAAGACGTAATATGATTACAAAGACACACTTCATTTAGAAGAACTTAACACTTGACATGTTGTCTAGCCCGTGAAATGATATTGCATTTATTTAACATTTGATATACGAGGGTTGTCCATAAAGTAAGTTCCGATCGGTCGTTAAATGGAAACCACAGTAAAAACCATAAAAGTTTTATTTGCAACAGTTAGGTACACTTTCCACCTACTTCTCTACATAGTCACCGCTCCAACTTCAACTATTATCGTAGTGTTGTATCAACTTTCCAATATCGTCGTCATAGAAAGCAGCCGCCTGTGCTTTCGGCCAGTTATCTGCACTGGTCTGCAGCTCGTTGTCTGAGGAAAAATTTTGTCTTCATAGCCAGCAGTTCTTATGAGCAGAGATGAGACTCAGGGGGAGCCAATTACGGACTGTATTGTGGGTGATCAAACACTTTTTATCGGAAACGCTACAGAAGCGTCTTCTTTGCCCCTGCAGTGTGCGGCCGAGAATTGGCAAAAAGAAGGAACTGCGCGACAGTTGTGTTATGTGGGCTGCATGACACGGCGAAATCTCTAACTAAGCCCTCATACTTGGCGGCAGTCGCTATTCCCTACGCATCTTTACGTGCTCACTATTCACTCAAAACTGAAAAGAGCGACACGACACGATCGACGGGCATACTAGAGACACTGCCATCGTATCGCGATTATAATTTGCTACAAAGTGATTTTCTCGTTAAAGTCCCTCTATGGGTACTGTCGCATCATTTATTACACGTTAGGCTGAAGCGTTTTTGTTCTGCATGTTGGTATTCCGGTTACTATAAGGTTATTTATCGATTGTCGTATTTGTTTGTAGTTAACTGTTGCCATCTAAATTTTCATATTGCCATTTTGTCATGTGGAAACAGTGAGTGGAGCTGTGGGCGCTAGAAAATGGAGTGCCAAGTGGAGAGATTGGAACGTTTCCGACGCATTCTTCTGTTCGAATTCAGTAGAGTCGTGACAGCAGCATAGGGAGCCTTAGACATTTTCGCCGTGTACGTGGATAATGCCACTGGACAGAGGACGGCAAGGTAATGGTTTTCACGATTTAAGGATGATCGTTTTGACATTAGTGGCTCTCCACTTTTAGGAACACCTTCAGGGTTTGACGAAAATTGCTTAAACGCATTAATCCACAATGATCCACGTCACTGTACAGGAGAACTGTCAGATGTGATGAACTGTAGTGATTGCACCATCGTATCACATTTTCATGCAATGGGTTAAGTTCAAAAACTGGGTGGATGTGTACCGCATGCTCTGAGCCAAAATCACAAAAATCAGAGGGTGACCGTATGTGCATCTCTGCTTGCTCGTCATCAATTGGGTCGTGATCAACACCAACCAATCTTATCCTGTACCCTTACTAGTGAGGAGTAGTGGTATCTTTATGCTAACATCAGGAAAAGAATGGAATAGTTGAGCCCAAACAAATCAGCAAGTCCCCGTACAAAGACTGCGAGCGCCCGAGAAAGATGCTGTTATGCGTGTGGTGCATGGTTTGGTGTACTACTAATTGCTTCCCTGACTGCTGACGTATTGCCAGCAACTGAGACGTCTTGCAGACGCAGTCCAAGAATGACGACCAGGAAGAGTGCATGAAGCGATGCTTCTCCACGATAACGCTCTTCCGCATTCTGATAGACTGACAAAAAACACTATACAGGGGTTGGGTTGGGAAGTCATTCCTCACCCAGTTTATTCATCTGATACTGCGCCCTCAGATTTTCATCTTTTACACTCCCTATGGGACGAAATTCAAAGAACTTCCTACCCGGATGAAAAAACGCTCCGAACGTGGTTCGACAAGTTCCGTGGCTCAAAACTACATGGTTTCTACAGTTGCGGAATCGAAAAGCTACCCCAGCGTTGGCAAACTGTTGTAAACAGTGAAGGAGAATATATTATTGATGACTAAAGATTCTGTTATATGTATCTGTTGTGTTTATTAAAGTTATTGAATAATGCTACGAAATTGCGCACCAACCCATTAATATACAGAGGTCGTTCAGTAAGTGATGCCCGACATTTTTTTAAGTTTTTAATATACGTAGACAAACCTCTTTGTTAGTGCTTCACATTTGACATTTGTTCTGTGCGCCGGTGAAATTTCGAACCTTTCTGGCAGATGACAGGCCTTAGTAAGCGCCAAAATGGCGTCTACATACGACTCACGTTACAAGCAGCGTGCTGTTATTGAATTCATGTGTGCAGCAAAAGAAACCGTGGTGAACGTCCATAAACGTTTGTGTGCAGTGTATGACGATGCTGGACTTGATAGTACAGCTGCACGACGGGTAAAGAAAGTCATAATCTCATGAAAAGCAGAAACAGCCACGCTCGGGACGTCCTGTCACAGCCACTGCTCCAGACTTGTTGAACTGTGCGAACGCCATTATTCGTGCCTACCGGGGCATCACAGCTCGACAATTGGCTCTACAGTTCTCGGTCAGCATTGGAAGTGCGTCTTCAATGAGCGAGAGTCTCGGATATTCAAAGAGATGCTCACGATGGGTTCCACGAATGCTCACAGCGGACCTCAAGAGTCAGAGAAAGGCCATTTCATCTGAACTGTTGGAGGAGTTTGAGACCGACAGAGAGGCCTTTCTGTCACCGATCGTTACGGGGAATTAAAGCTGTTTGTACCACTTTGCGCCGGAAACAAAAAGGCAGTCCATGGAGTGCCATCATCCTCATTCACCACGAAAGAAAAAATTCACGTCAACCCCTTTTGCCGGAAAAGTCACTGTGACAATCTTCTGGGATTGTGATGGCATCATCCTTGTGGATATGATGCCAAGAGGATCAACCATCAATTCACAGGCCTACATGAAGACTGATTAAACTCAAGAACCATATCCGACGTGTTTGATCAGACACGTATCCAGCAGAAACCTTGCTCCAACACGATAAATCACGCCCACACAGGTCTCATAACCCGGGAACTCATAGCCAAATTGGGTTGAACATTATTGCGTCATCCACCCTACAGTCCAGATCTGGTACCCTCGGACTTCCATCTCCTTGGGGGGTTTGAAGATGACGATAGTGTCAATCATGCAGTGAAAACTTGGCTACGCCTACAAAACAAGAGCTTTTACGAGCAGGGCACACATGCACTTCCACAATTTTGGCGTACGGCCATAGAATGTGATGGAGACTACGTAGAAAAACAGGACATGGACAAGACATGTTGATGTATATTGTTACCAAATTCTAACTCTTAACAATAAAAATTTTCTGAGAAAAAAAGTCCTGCATTTACTTATTGAACGACCGTCGAAGAAATGCCAAAACATTAAAATAAGCGACCTTTTGCCCGTGTGGCAGCTACGTTCCTCAGTTTCTTTGTTCGAGCGCAGTTATCGTACGAGAGTAACTAGCAGCCAGAGAAACATTTCGTGCTTATGCCTGACCTATGACTCTGTCGCCAGCGAAGAGCTCGCCTTGGCCTTGGAGCGTGCGGGCGGCGGCGGAGGTGGCGTCTAACTTGAGAGCAGAAGCCACGCGCTGCCAGCGAGCCCTGTAATGCCGTCGGGGGGAGACCCGCCGAGTCGCTTCCTGATTACAGCTCCCAACTGCTGGCTCAGTCCCCAAGTAGAGAGCGCTATTCATTACCGACAGGCAGCACGGCACGTCTGATGCCACAGCCAGTTCCTGTAAATAAACCGGACGCCAGCTTGTCACTCCTACTATAAATTTAGTTCCATGTTCGTGCATTTAGTCCAGAGGCCGGCTGGTTTCATGTGCCCGCTTCCTAATTAAGTATCGCTTTTTCAGAAAGCGTACTATTTATGCAACTTAAATAAGTATGGTGTATAACAGGGCTTCTCAACCTTTACAGCTGGCGGACCCCTTCTTCAGTCGAAAATCCATGGGGGACCCGTCGTCAGTCTAGAGCACAGTAACTTTAAATTTCAGAGCGAAACCTATGGGAACTGAAAGCTTCTTAATGCACGTGCCATGTTCGCAATTCGTCTAGCATGCAAGAAACAATATCATTAACACACAGCTTTATGAGACTTTCTGCAATGGTATGAGCATTGCCACTCGATAACTAACCAAGAAAGAAGTTTTTAATGAATTTTTATTAATTGTTTTAGCATGAGTTTTCATGAAATCCTGAGAAGCAGCTAGTTCAGCACTCTTTCTTTTGAAAAAATCGATGTCTTTAGCTTGGAAATCCGGGGGAGTACCTTCAAAATGACGGTGCAATTTAACTGGAACCATTGAACTGTTCCGAAGGACTCGCGCAAAAATTACGCACTGGGCTTTACCCTTGTTTGTCTCCTGACCTGAAGTAAAAGTACCCATGTTTTTCGCACGAAAAAAAAAATAATGAATTTAATTTTCATACTTTTATTCAATAATTTTAATCATTATTTTACACGATTTGGTAAAATGTGGCCGCGGACCCCCTAGAAAGAGCCGGCGCACCCCTAAGGAGTCCGCGGACCACAAGTTGGGAAGCCCTGGTGTATACTATGCCAGTCACTAAAACTACAACACTTTGTAGCTGTATGTAACAAACATCAGTTTGTCATGAAGGGTACTATTACTGCGAATACACTACCGGCCATTAAAATTGCTACACCAAGAAGACGACATGCTACATCCGCGGAATTTAACCGACAGGAGGAAGATGCTGAGATATGCAAACGATTAGCTTTTCAGAGCATTCACACAAAGTTGGCGCCGCTGGCGACACCTACAACGTGCTGACATGAGTAAAGTTGCCAACCTATTTCTCATACACAAACAGCAGTCGACCGGCGTTGCCTGGTGAAACGTTGTTGTGATGCCTCGTGTAAGGAGGAGAAATGCGTAACATCACGTTTGCGACTTTGATAAAGGTCAGATTGCAGCCTATCGCGATTGCTGTTTATCGTATAGCGACATTGCTGCTCTCGTTGGTCGAGATCCAATGACTGTTGGCAGAATATGGAATCGGTGGGTTCAGGAGGGTAATACGGAACGCCGTGCTGGATTCCAACGGCCTCGTATCACTAGCAGTCGACATGACAGGCTGGCTGTAACGGATCGTGCAGCCACGTCTAGATCCCTGAGTCAACGGATGGGGACGTTTGCAAGACAACAACCACGTGGACGAACAGTTCGACGACGTTTGCAGCAGCATGGACTATCAGCTCGGAGACCATGGCTTCGATTATCCTTGACGCTGCATCACAGACAGGAGCGTCTGCGATGGTGTACTCAACGACGAACCTGGGTGCACGAATGGCAAAACGTCATTTTTTCGGATGAATACAGGTTCTGTTTACAGCATCATGATGGTCGCATCCGTGGTTGGCGACATCGCGGTGAACGCACATTGGAAGCGTGTATTCGTCATCGCCATACTGGCTTATCATGGTATGGGGTGCCACTGGTTACACGTCTCAGTCACCTCTTGTTTGCATTGACGGCACTTTGAACAGTGGAAAGCTTACAGTGCCGGGAACCGGTTAGGAATGTCTGCGTTCGTTATGCATGGTGACTCAAAAGGAAAAGAAATTTTGGAATGGAGATTAATGAATGAACACAATTACTTTACCCACATTTATTTAAGTCAATACATAGAATACACTATGCTATTACTGAACGTCACAAGCATTTTTACTTCTTTAATATCACATCCGATAGATGAGCTCCCCCTCGGTGCACACATTCCTGAGGCCTGATAGGAATATAATGCATGGCTCGACTTATCATTTCAATGGGAATTCTGAGATTTCCTCTCGTATTCTTGTTTTAAGATCTTCGGTTGTAGCAGATCGAGTAAAGTAAACCACGCTCTTAAGGTAGCCTCATAAGAAAAAATGACATGGTGACATATCAAGCGATCTAGGGGACGGTGCAGTGTCACCGTGCTTTGAAACGACACGATTACCAAACAATCGTCGCACAGCGTTAATCGATATCCGACCCGTATGTGTCATTGCTCCGTCATGTTGAAGCCAACTGTTGGCAGGAAAATAGGACAGTTCAGGCACAGGAAACTTTCATCAGGGCAACATATCGAACAGACGTCATATCTATTGCACACCTGTCATCATCATCAAAAAAGTAGTTGCTTATACCTGAACTCGATGACGTGGCGCCCATACAGTAACCTTGCTGCTGTGCGATGGACGCTCGTGATTTTGGTGTGGGTTTTGCTGAGACCAATAACGAAAATGCTGTCTATTGGAAAAGTCAGTGAGGTGGAAATGAGCTTCGTCCGGTATCAGCAGGTTGTTACTGAAACTGTTCTCGTCGTGCACATTTGTTAACATACATTCAGCATATTATCTGCATATTAGCAGACCGTAATGTTGAAGTTGCTGAACTGTCTGCAGCATATATAGATGGAACTTTAAATCCACTTTCCGTATTCGTTGAGCGCTCGAACGATACAACTGATGACTGTGCGTGACCTCGAAGACAGGCTGTGGGCTTCTTACGAAAGCGGTCCTCGCAGCCTCGCCATTGTCTCCCGTACGAGCAGTTCCATGTCTCCCTGCAGACTGATTTTCAGTGCTGAACCAGTTACTTCAAAATTGCTGATCCACGACTTGATTTCATGCTCTGATGGAACACGACCATGAAGTCTGATACTGAAATGACGCCGAAAGTTTCGACGCGCAGCCTCCATGCTTCCATTATTTGTAATAGCCTTTGACCGCTAAGGCACGCGTCACGCCGTTCTATTGCTTCATGTTTACCATTTTCAACATGGCAAGACAGTGTGGGCAACATTTGTATGTCATTGGGCGAAATCTATCTCCCACCGTTGCTACAAAACGTTCCAAAATTTCTCACTGTTTTGAGTGACCCTGCATCTGCGATGTTCGATTGTTTGTTAATATTGCTGCACCATATGCATAACTATCCTGGCTGCGTGCGAACAGGCGCCGAGATTCCCGTACCATCTGTCTTCTCTACTTTCTTATCAGGGTACACTGTTCCCCATACTTCTCCTCGACCTTAACAGTCTTGTCTGAACAACATGGCTAAAACACCTCTTGCCATGAGAGCAAAATCCTTTCTGTCCTACTCCGCCCTTCATCCATTTTCTCAAAGTACTTCTTAGCAATACCTCGACTCTGGAATCACTTCCCGCATTGTATATGAGAACTGAATAACATCTTCAGTTTCAGCAGACAGTTAATGGCATATCTATCTAAAGTAAAAACAATGATCAGCATTGTCCTTGTACGTACTCATTACCTTTGTACATCCCCCCGTTTCTCACTGTTCTTGGCTGGTAGAATATCCTTAAAATTCCTTTCCCCAGGACTCGCAATATCAGGGCACATCTATTTTGTACAACTATAAATTCTTTTAATGTCTGTTGCTATCATTATTGTTACTATTGTCGTTACTATTATTGTTGCTACTGTCACTATTAGTGATAGCTCAAGAAGTAGTTCGAGTACTGGCAGTATTTACTTGTTTAGTTCAAAGTCAGTATTACTTACAAACATTGTCCAATGGATACTAAAATCATTTTAACACTATTTGTCATGTCAAAATTGTTATTTTTTAGGTAACTATGATGTAACGGCACTGTATGTGTGGAACCCTGGTTCGATGTGAGAGAGGGTCTAATTACCTTAATGAGGTCATGTTTAGTAAATAAATAAATACATGTACTCGTATGTTTGGGTATTCAAAAGATTTGCAATTAACTACAGCCACGAGAAGTAGGTAGAAGCAACGACATCTACGTTCTGTATATAAAAAAGTTACTCAGCAGGTCTCTCATTATGAAATCTTTATTGCATGTTGGTTCTTTAGAAGAACAACATATTATACCTCATGTAAGAAAGAGAAATGTCCATCAAGACAGGTCAGGATTCGACAACAACACGACCCAGCGCTATCAAGACTGTGGTTTATTGTTTCGTGGCACTGCTGCTCGCCCTGGTCGCGGTCTCATAACTGTCATGTATCTATGGGATCGATGGGTTCTGTCCATAAATCTCATACTCGACGCCTTGTCCATAAATTTCACACAACGCCGTGCAGTATCTCAGTGGTCCCATGTGCCTAGCACCTGAAACGACAGACAGATTCGCCGTGCAATATCGTAAAGCCACGTCACTTACTTTGACTTTCGGGCAAGACGAGTATCCACACAGTGGTCGACATGAAGAAGACCACACACCAACGCCATAGTGACCATTGTTGCTGCTTCCCTTGCAGCACAGCAGGGCGATTTTGCTTGCCTCTTTCATTTATTTTGAGGATAGTGGAGGCCGATAACGGAGTGGAATCCAATAGCAATGTTTTATTTAAAATATACTGTATCGCAAAAACAGATATAATGTAGCATGTGAAAGTTGCTGGATTTGGACGGGTTGCTCCTGTAACTGAAATATCAGATCTGAAGATGGTTCTGAATGAACCTAAATCGGTCATATGAATAAAAAAAATTGCAATCAAGACAGATTTTAAGTAACAAAATACTGTATCGCAGTGACTGTTCATAATGAGCTCTTTGTAGTTTCATATCCTTTCATTGAACATGGTGCTGTACTCTCAACTTTTCTAGATGATATATGCAGTGGAAAATTATCCTTCTTGCCATCAGCTCAGGGTGGAGAATAAGGTGTTTGTTTCAAAGGAAGTCCGGCCAAATGGGGTGGTAGACCACTGTGCATTTTACAACTAGGGTCTAGCCAACAGCTGAACTAAGGTCAGGAAGCAACTATAGCAGTAGGAGAGCGATGTTTCTCATGTTTCAGAGAGAGCCTTTTGAATACAATTATCTTACAGTTTTCAAAAGAAACACGGTTTCTTGAAAATAATGGCCTAGCCTTGTGAGCAGCTTTCTAATTTCAAAGCATCTCTGGTGCGAGGCTAGTTGCTGGGCACAGAAATATGCCATCTGTCAGTGACAACTAATAGACGGAGCTGAAACTGCACTTTTTTGATGTAGTTTAGATATAGGTGTTGTGTAACCTTATTAGCGTTCTGTAGCAAAGCACTATCTTCGTGAGATTTTATATGCTTGAAGGAACCCAATTACTGGGCGGCCATGCATGAATTTTCTTCCATAAAGGGTAAGAAATAATTGGGTATGATATTTTCCAAAAATATTAAGAATATTAAGAAGGTAGGTGGCTAGATGTGAAAGAGAATGGAAAGGAATTCGTGGTCAAATACAATAGTGAGCACATCTTTAGAGTTAGTTCAGAGAAATGGAGTTGTGTGCATCGTGATCATATCAGCCACATACAGTAGAGATGGGCAGCAGCACACATCTTAGAAAACAAGCAGGATCCAGACTTGTGATGGTGGTGAGACCCTCAGCCTCTTCCGCAGAACCATACGTGTGATGGCAGCATTTTGCACGGCTGTCAGTAAATAATTACGGTGAGCATAATTACAAGCACTGGGGTGATAGGGCGATTTCTTGCTCTACATAAGTGGAAATGGATACAATCAACAATATCAGGCTCAGCATTGCTGTGGTGAATGTATGAGTTTTTCACTTACTATCTGGTCAACAGACACTGGTTTTTGTAAGAAAATTTCAGACTGTCGTAAGTGTCAGAGCGGCATTTTCTTTTTTGTTCAAGTCACGCTACAAATCAACAGAAACATTAGTTAGACTTTGCCTAAGGAATCTCTAAAGAATTTCACAATCCATTCATGATTTCTGTGAATAATTATGTTCTTGTTGGCTGAATTACTGTGTTAGTCGAGAGACTGTGTGCATACCTCCAGTTTAAGATCTGTTGTTAGAGTATTTAATAATTTCCATCATCAATTAAAGTTGCACATACTTATTTGTAGCTCGGATCTTAAAAGCGTGTCAGGTCAACTTTACACGTGCAAGGAGTTTCACACCCTTGATGCGGAAGCAGAGTGAGGCTCCGACAGTGGTACTCGTACATCCAACAGCAACCCTAGACAAAGTAGTCGCGCCACATCGTCTTTTCAGACGAGCCCTAGTTCTATGTGCAGCGTTACGAAGGATGTATCCATGTGTGGAGACTCTGGAGAAAGCTAACACTGCCTGATTTCACCCATCATCTACTGTACGCAGTTAACTTGCAGGCCCCTGGACCTGCGTCAGTACATCTACATCTACATCCATATTCCGCAAGCCACGTGACGGTGTGTGGCGGAGAGTACCCTGAGTACCTCTATCGGTTCTCCCTTCTATTCCAGTCTCGTATTGTACGTGGAAAGAAGGATTGTCGGTATGCTTCTGTGTGGGCTCTAATCTCTCTGATTTTATCCTCATGGTCTCTTCGCGAGATATACGTAGGATGGAGCAATATACTGCTTGACTCTTCGGTGAAGGTATGTTCTCGAAACTTTAACAAAAGCCCGTACCGAGCTACTGAGCGTCTCTCCTGCAGAGTCTTCCACTAGAGTTTATCTTTCATCTCCGTAACGCTTTCGCGATTACTAAATGATCCTGTAACGAAACGCGCTGCTCTCCGTTGGATCTTCTCTATCTCTTCTATCAACCCTATCTGGTGCGGATCCCACACTGCTGAGCAGTATTCAAGAAGTGGGCGAACAAGCGTACTGTAACCTACTTCCTTTGTTGTCGGATTGCATTTCCTTAGGATTCTTCCAATGAATCTCAGTCTGGCATCTGCTTTACCGACGATCAACTTTATATGATCATTCCATTTTAAATCACTCCAAATGCGTACTCCCAGATAATTTAACATTTAAGTTTTGAGCGTGTAGTGCGAGAGGACTCTCAGTCCTCTCATTGTTTCCACCCTAATTAGACCGAAGACAACCTTTTTGAGGTATAAACACTTTATTACGTATTACTCTACAGGTGCTATTCAGCAATATCTAACAAGTGCACAAGGTCCCCACGAGTTGCGGCCCTTGACTGGACGAGACATGCGTCTGCTCGCTACAGAGTCTCCGGGCTACCTGCTGGCCGCTTACAACAGCCGACCAGCTTACCAGTGTGCACAAAGGCCCTGGGACGAAATTAGAATTATATTAATACCTGCAGCTGCTAACGGGCATTGATATATATCGACAGGCACAGGTAAAAATGTGTGCCCCGACTGGGACTCGAACCCGGGATCTCCTGCTTACATGGCAGACGCTCTATCCATCTTTTTTTTTATCTCATTTTGTTCGCATGTGTTCGTTGCATCTGCTCGGGGCGGTCGTCGTAAGACATCCATTTATATTCGTTATTGATCGATTGACTCAGTTTTTTTTTTATTACAGAGGGCGCGTAACCCTCTGACCGAACACGCTGAGCTACCATGCCGGCTGTTCTTTGTTCGCTTTTGTTCGTTGCATCTGCTCGGGGCGGACGTCGTAAGACATCCATTTATGTTCGTTGTTCATCGATTGACTCAGTTTTTTTTTATTACAGAGGGCGCATAACCCTCTGACCGAACACGCTGAGCTACCGTGTCGGCTATCCATCTGAGCCACCGAGGGAACAGAGAATAGTGCGACTGCACGATCTCGCGCACACCTCTCGCGAGACCCACATTCTCACCTTGTATGTCCACACACTACATTCGTAGTGTCCCACCCCAACACACTCATTACTCGTGGAAGACATTCTTACCAAGTCCCATAAGAGTTCTGGGAATATCTGTGCATCCGCACAGGAGAAGAAGATCATGGCCGGTATTGACAGAACTATATACAAATATGGATATGGAGTCTGTTCTTTCCGACACGTCCGAAAGAACAGATACCATTGATGACCTGCAGCCGTCTAGAACGAAATTAGAATTATATTAATACCCTCATCTGCTAACGGGCGCTGATGTATCAACGGGGACAGGTGAAAGTGTGTGCCACGACCGGGGCTCGAACCCGGGATCTCCTTCTTACATGGCAGAAGCCCTACCCATCTGAGCCACCGAGGGCACAAAGGATAGTGCACATTATACAGGACAGTCTGACCTGCCCAGTTTTCAAACTGCCGCCAGGTGGCTGCAACAGTGACAAGTGAGTTTTGGAACTCAACATCTACATACAGTTGATAGTACGGGGAGCCATAACGTGCGCAACACTTTCAGCTGCAGTTTGCGTGGCCGGTAATATGTACAGATGGTGCAACACACCTCACGTGTTAAGGTTGGTTTCTGTTTCGGAGAGCTCTCTGACATAGTCTTTCAGCAAGATACTGACGTTATCTTTCAGCGTCCTGAGATACCTCGATACAGAGTGCGTCCTATGGCTGCTCTGGCTAGTACGTTCTCCAGAACTCTTAGCCACTGGGAACATCTCGTTGTGGGTTGTCGAGAGACTGACATGCAGCCATTAGGCAACCTATGTGATTGATGAAACTCTGGTACAGATGTGAAGCAACATGGAAAGGCATTCCCTATCTCTCATGCAAGTTGAGTTGGACTCTGTTGCCCAGATGGATTAGTAACATTGTTCCTTCCATAGGCAGCGGCTCTTTGTATTCAATTTCTCACCTTAAACACCTCCAAACTTCAGTCATGCATTCTTACTATACAGGATGTTCCATAAATGTTGCGACAAACGTCGAGGGGTTGTAGAGGGTATCTTGAGGAATAAATCGATGATAGAAATCCGTCTCAGGAAACATCACCAAACGACATTACAGAGCGTCGACGTCATAAGCGCCGGTACCTGCCCGTAGGCCACACCTCCTGCAGAAAACGTGACTTTGTGCGCTGTCGGGCCGTAGGTGGAACGTCGCGCAATGTTGTTTGTTGCTCAGTGATCTCGACTGATTGGCTCGATCGCTAGCGGAAAAGATAAAGCTGGTTGCTGCGTCGACAGGCCTTGTCTCCTGTGAACGTAACATTCTGTTTCCTTGGCGGATGACGGTTTCGGACACGGGTTTCGACCAGCAGGTTATTTTCTCCTGTGTACCGAAAAAAAACAATGGAAATTTTAGAGGATTCCAGGAGAATAACTAACTGTGGATGGAAACCTTTGTCCGAAACCATCATCCATCAAGGCAACAGAGCACCACGCTCATAGCAGACAAGGCCTCTCTATGCAACAAGTTGCTCCGTCTCCACCAATGGCGCTCACTGAATAGCAAATAACATTACGTGATGAAACATCCTGGCAGATTAAAACTGTGTGCCGGACCGAGACTCGAACTCGAGACCTTTGCCTTTCGCGGGCAAGTGCTCTACCATCTGAGCTACCCAAGCACGACTCACGCCCCGTCCTCACAGCTTTACTTCTGCCAGTACATCGTCTCCTACCTTCCAAACTTTACAAAAGCTCTCCTGCGAAACTTGCAGAACTAGCACTCCTGAAAGAAAGAATATTGCGGAGACATGGCTTAGCCACAGCTTTGGGATGTTTCCAGAATGAGATTTTCACTCTGCAGTGGAGTTTGCGCTGATATGAAACTTCCTGGCAGATTAAAACTGTGTGCCGCACCCAGACGCGAACTCGGGACCTTTGACTTTCGCTGGCAAGGGGTCTCGAATATCGGTCCGGCACATAGTTTTCATCTGCCAGGAAGTTTCATATCAGTGCACACTCCGCTACAGTGTGAAAATCTCATTCTGGGAACATTACGTGATGTTCCTCCTACGGCCAGTCAGTGCATAAAGTCGCGTTTGCTGCCGAAGGGGTTACCCAGCGGCAGGCGCCGTCGCCTGTAACCTCGACGTCCTGTAATAGTGTTGGATGTCGTTTCCGGCCACGGGTTCCTGTCTTCGATTTGTTCCTCAAGAAACTCTCTATAACACCTCCAAGTTGGTTGCAATATTTGTGTGACACCCTGTATTACATCTCACAGTGTAAGTAATTTTGTTGTTTGCTAACGTTCCTGATGCTGCTATTTCAATGATCAACAATGTATTTAATCGATGTTTCCAGCTTCTTGAATATTTGTAGATACACAGAGAAAACATAGAACTCGACTTAAACATAATAAAATAAACAAAACTAAGAGTAAGGATGAAAGAAAAGCCAGCCGCTGTGGCGGAGAGGTTCTAGGCGCTTCAATCCGGAACCGTACTGCTGCTACGGTCGCAGGTTCAAATCGTGCCTCGGTCATGGAAGTGTGTGATATCCTTAGGTTAGTTAGGTTTAAGTAGTTCTAAGTCTGGGGGACTGATGACCTCTAAGTCCCGTAGTGCTCAGAGCCATGAAAGAAAAATTACTGCTTATTACTGTTTACAGCCCACTGGATGTCGGAGGTAACACAGACTGATTAAATAAAAATATAGTATGCACCAGGAATGCATGGATCTATTGTTTCAACACAAACAACAGTCATGAGCACAACATCAAAATTTTTTGCGTCGTTGAACCGAAACATGCAGATTTACACAAAAACACAGAGGGAGGGGCATACTGACTGTCAGTCGGTTTTGACGGACGTTATTATTCACGAGCATATAGGGTTACACACAAGAGCGACGGATCGCAGGTGATATCACCTGTATTCGGACGCTCGCTTTGACCCCGCCACACACGAGCGGTTTGCTAACCAGTTTCACTCAGTATTTCGAATGCGTCTCTCCTTTCGGTCTGCTGTGGAAAATGAACTCTTATGTTTAGCACAGTGGTAACTGATTACCATTTGTGCACTAATAGCTGTAAAAATTTTTAAAAAATCGTAGCTGTAATTTACTAAATGTATGAAACGACACTTGATTAAGTTCAACTCTAGAATAGACGTACTCTAAACATTTGAAATAAATAATTACCTCCTAATATAGTGTCTGTAGGTTAAACACTTCTAAATTGCATCTAGTTGTTTCATAAATAACTTTAAACCACCAGATGAAACCTTGATGAACTGCCTATAAATGTATACTTCTGCAGTTAAGCTTCAAAATGATAATCACTGCAAAATCCGAGAATGTTAATGTTTTATATGTGTATTCCTTCTTAATATGAGTGGCAGTTTCAGCTTCAACGTCGCTTTTCAGAGTAGTCTGTGCTCCATGAAAAACTGTAAATTCTAACGTTAAGTTTTTACTCTACGTGAGTCTAACGAAATAGCACAAAACCACACAACCATGCTTAATATCTAATGAAAACAAGTCGTAACCAGGCAGTCATACTGTGCACGCCGCACGCGTTTCATCAAACTGTACGGGCCTTCCAAGCGATCAGCGATCGATCACTACTATCAGTGTTATATGCAGACAGATCGCACGACCTGGCGATGGATGCTGCGATCCGTCGCTCGTGTGTCGGAGCCCTCGAAAGTCCGTGGCGTATCTAACAAATAGGGATACCAATGAAAAACGCTTTCTTGTTGCTACACCATAAAGAACGTTCCTCGCTGCTGTTACCTTATTAGAATTCAGTCACGACAGTCCGCTGAAATGGCAACTAGGATTTCAGTTGCACAGCCCCTTTGATATAATGGTTGCTGTTAGCAGTATCAAAACTTCACAGCAGTCTAAACAGTTGATGGTGATCCAGAATGTCCCGTAGATGGGTGGACATTCTTTGTCCGTTACAATAGGGAAACGAATTTTTGTAACGGGACTTTCAATAGCTAGAGCCCCCTACAACAAACCAGTGACAATGTGCTGTGGTTGAGACACTGGACTGTTGTTCAGCAGTAGTGGGGCTTTAACCCCAGGCGAAACGACGTGGTTTAGGTTACCTACCAATAACTCCGTGTGAATGCTAGAATAATACCTTCAACAACGACATGATTTACTTCGTACTTTAAAATTTACCAACTACCTTTTCTTCTTACTGCAGTCTCATCGGCGCCTGAGTAAAGGTTTGCGACGTTTCTGTACTAATCATGATGCGTGAGAAATTTATATTTCGGATGCACTTATGTTGAACATACAACTCTAATAGGACAATATTATCCATTGTTCCTTTTTGTGGTTGGTTTCCTTCTAAAGAAAGGAGGAGAGCTTTATTTAAGAGTTATTTGCTAACCTCCTGCTTTCAGCCCAAACGAATACTAATTCTTTAATTCAGCTCTGGCGAACCAGCAGAATAACGAGCCTAATTAAAAATTCCCTGTCAAAATGAAGTGAGCACCACAAAAATCATTGCTAGAGCCCTAAATGCAATTAAATGTTCCGCCGCCACGCTCCAGTAACAGAAATATTGAATTAAAAGTGGCAATTTCGTGGAATAATTGTTCACTGTAACATCACGTCGCGATTTTAAAACTGCACACTGCTGAACTGAACTCAAAATAAAACGAGTACATCTTTATATATTTATGTCCCATCAGTAAAATAAACCATCGATCAGTGAATTAAAAACGTATATAAATGAAAAGCACAGCATGACTTATATATATATATATATATATATATATATATATATATATATATATATATATATATATATGTATATATTCTCCTAGTAAAATCACAGGCAATGCGCCTAATTCTTTTAATAGCATTAATCAGTAATAAATTTGATAGCCCTAGCGTGGTGCAGCCGTGTAAAGGTCAGTCCATAATGGACGTAATACATTGGCTGAATTTATTACAATGTCGTATTTGTCTTGATTCCTGGGGGAGAAAAAAGGCTATGCCGTACTTCTTGTTCTTAGACTATTATTCCGCGCCACAGCCAGACTGAAACTTGTCCACCGCGTTCTTCATTGCCAAAAGCGGGGAGGTTTTTTCAGCGTACCTGCAACAGATTTCCACAAAATTATTAATAAAAGAATCATACTGCTGTAGTTGTTGTTGTGGTCTTCAGTGGTGAGACTGGTTTGATGCAGCTCCCCATGCTACTCTGTCCTGTGCAAGCTTCTTCATCACCCAGTACTTACTGCAACCTACGTCCTTCTGAATCTGCTTAGTGTATTCATCTCTTGGTCTCCCTCTATGATTTTTACCTTCCAAACTGCACTCCAATGCTAAATTTGTGATCCCTTAATGCCTCAGAACATGTCCTACCAACCGATCCCTTCTTCTTGTCAAGTTGTGCCACAAACTCCTCTTCTCCCCAATTCTATTCAATACTTCCTCATTAGTTATGTGATCTACCCATCTAATCTTCAGCATTCTTCTGTAGCACCACATTTCGAAAGCTTCCATTCTCTTCTTGTCCAAACTATTTTACCGAGCGAGGTGGCGCAGTGGTTAGACACTGGACTCGCATTCGGGAGGACGACGGTTCAATCCCGCGTCCGGCCACCCTGATTTAGGATTTCCGTGATTTCCCTAAATCGCTCCAGGCAAATGACGGGATGGTTCCTTTAAAAGGGCACGGCCGTCTTCCATCCCCGTCCTTCCCTAATCCGATGAGACCGATGACCTCGCTGTCTGGTCTCCTTCCCCAAACCAACCAACCATCCAAACTATTTATCGTCCACTTTTCACTTCCGTACATGGCTACACCCCATACAAATACTTTAAGAAACGATTTCCTGACTTTTAAAACTACACTCGATGTTAACAAATTTCTCTTCTTCAGAAACGCTTTCCTTGCCATTGCCAGTCTACAATTTATATCCTATCTACTTCGACCGTCATCAGTTATTTTGCTCCCCAAATAGCAAAACTCCTTTACTACTTTAAGTGTCTCATTTCCTAATCTAATTCCCTCAGCTTCACCCGACTTAATTCGACTACATTCCATTATCCTCGTTTTGCTTTTGTTGATGTTCATCTTATACCCTCCTTTCAAGACAGTATTCATTCCATTCAACTGCTCTTCCAAGTCCTTTGCTGTATCTGACAGAATTACAATGTCATCGGCGAACCTCAAAGTTTTTATTTCTTCTCCATGGATTTTAATACCTACTCCGAATTTTTCTTTTGTTTCCTTTACTACTTGCTTAATATACAGATTGAATAACATCGGGGAGAGGCTACAACCCTGTCTCACTCCTTTCCCAACCACTGCCTCCCTTTCATGCCCCTCGACTCTAATAACTGCCATCTGGTTTCTGTACAAATTGTAAATAGTCTTTCGCTCCCTGTATTTTACCCCTGCCAACTTCAGAATTTGAAAGAGAGTATTTCAGTCAACATTGTCAAAAGCTTTCTCTAAGTCTACAAATGCTAAAAACGTAGATTTGCCTTTCCTTAATCTTCCTTCTAAGATAAGTCGTAGGGTCAGTATTGCCTTACGTGTTCCAATATTTCTACCGAATCCAAACTGATCTTACCGTGGTTGGCTTCTACTAGTTTTTCCATTCGTCTGTAAAGAATTCGCGGTAGTGTTTTGCAGCTGTGGCTTATTAAACTGATTGTTCGGTAATTTTCACATCTCTCAACACCTGCTTTCTTTGGGATTGGAATTATTATACTCTTCTTGAAGTCTGAGGGTATTTCGCCTGTCTCATACATCTTGCTCACCAGATGGTACAGTTTTGTCAGGACTGGCTCTTCCAAGGCCGTCAGTAGTTCTAATGGAATGTTGTCTACTACCGGGGTCTTGTTTCGACTCAGATCTTTCAGTGCTCTGTCAAACTCTTCACGCAGTATCGTATCTCCCATTCCATCTGAGCTCTTGATATTCATACAAGTGGTTCTTTTTTCTCCAAAGGTCTCTTTAATTTTCCTGTAGGCAGTATCTATAGTACCCCTAGTGAGATAAGCCTCAACATCCTTACATTTCTCCTCTAGCCATCCCTGCTTAGCCATTTTACACTTGCTGTCGATCGCATTTTTGAGACGTTTGTATTCCTTTTAGCCTGCTTCATTTACTGCATTTTTATATTTTCTCCTTTCATCAATTAAATTCAATATTTCTTCTGTTACCTAAGGATTTCTAGCAGCCCTCGTCTTTTTACCTACTTAATCCTCTGCTGCCTTCACTACTTCATCCCTCAAAGCTACCCATTCTTCTTCCACCGTATTTCATTCCTGTCAATTGCTCCCTTATGCTCTCCCTGAAACTATGTACAACCTATGGTTCTTTAAGTCTATCCAGGTCCCATCTCCTTAAATTCCCACATTTTTGCAGTTTCTTTAGTTTTAATCTACAGGTCATAACCAATAGATTGTGGTCAGAGTCCACATCTGCCCCTGGAAATGTCTTACAATTTAAAACCTGGTTCCTAAATCTCTGTCTTACCATTATATAATCTATCTGAAACCCGTCAGTATCTCCAGGCTTCTGCCATGTATACAGCCTTCTTTTATTATTCTTGAACCAGGTGTTAGCTATGATTAAGTTGTGCTCTGTGCAAAATTCTACCAGGCGGCTTCCTCTTTCTTCTCTTTGCCCCAGTCCATATTCACCTAGTACGTTGCCTTCTCTCCCTTTTCCTGCACTCGAATTCCAGCCACCCATGACTATTAAATTTTCGTCACCCTTCACTATCTGAATAATTTCTTTTATTTGATCATACATTTCTTCAATTTCTTCGTCATCTGCAGAGCTAGTTGGCATATAAACTTGTACTACTGTAGTAGGTGTGGGCTTTGTATCTATCTTGGCCACAATATTGTAATGCGTTCATTGTGCTGTTTGTAGTAGCTTACCCGCATTCCTATTTTCCTATTCATTATTAAACCTACTCTTGCATCACCCCTATTTGATTTTGTATTTATAACCCTATATTCACCTGACCAAAAGTCTTGTTCCTCCTGCCGAGAAATTCAGTAATTCCCACTATATCTAACTTTAACCTATCCATTTCCCTTTTTAAATTTTCTAACCTACCTGCCCGATTAAGGTACCTGACATTCCACGCTCCGATTCGAAGAACGCCAGTTTTCTTTCTCCTGGTAACGACATACATCCTCTTGAGTAGTCCCCGCCCGGAGATCCGAATGGGGGACTATTTTACCTCCGGAATATTTCACCCAAGAGGACGCCATCATTATTTAATCATACAGTAAAGCTGCATGCCCTCGGGAAAAATTACGGCCGTAGTTTCCCCTTGCTTTCAGCCGTTCGCAGTACCAGCACAGCAAGGCCGTTTTGGTTATTGTTACAAGGCCAGATCATTCAATCATCCAGACTGTTGCCCCTGTAACTACTGAAAAGGCTGCTGCCCCTCTTCAGGAACCACACGAAATGATTATAGTCTAAAATGTAGAGGAATCATTTTTCATTTCTAAGCGGACGGGTTCAAGCGATATTTTCATTCATATACACGATTTTCATTTGCGCTCTTTACTTTTACTGTAGTGATTTTATTTCTGTCATTTGACTTTACATGTCCTATCAGTCCAACTCTAAAAGTTGTTTGGGTGAATGCTGTCAGAAGGAAAGATTGTAAACGTACCAAACGTAGCAAAAAATGTTCTCAGCATTTTCGGGAAGAGAATGTGGAACACCAGTTTCGTCATCCAGTATTAAGGAAAACTTGGATTACGAAAAGCACCCGTTTCACATCACTTACTTCTCTTCTTGGTTATTCGAAACGCGTAAGTTACAGAAACCTATGTTAACGAGGGCAAATGCATCGTATAACTGGATCAAATATGCCTTTAAGATCAGAAAAATGTCTGAATATGCGTTCCTGACTGTGGTTATTCTCGAGAGCACTGTAAAATTTATCATTTAAAACAACTGCTGCGTGGACACGACAGAAATTATGAACAAGAAGCAGTTGTAAACAGTAGTCTGATAATTTTTAATGCCTAACTAATACGGAGGCGATGGCTTTAAAGCAATGTACAGCGTAAATATGTAGCGAATACTCCAAGAAAAGAATGTTTTCCACTTGTCACCATTTTTCCATCACACGACAAGCATTTATAAATATTAATTTAGTACTTCAGAGAGCAAAAAAAGTCTTATGTAACTGGAGGGTTGCACTTGTACTTTTTGAAGAAAGATCAGTTTTCTTGCTTTTTGTTTCTCGTGTTTGTAAAAGACAACAGTTATATCTCCTTTCATCTATACTACAATTGCCGGCCGGTGTGGCCGAGCGGTTCTAGGCGCTTGAGTCTGGAACCACGCGACCGCTACGGTCGCAGGTTCGAATACTGCCTGGGGCGTGGATGTGTGCCATGTCCTTAGGTTAGTTAGGTTTAAGTAGTCCTAAGTTATAGGGGACTGATGACCTCAGATGTTAAGTGCTATAGTGCTCAGAGCCATTTGAACCATTTATACTACAGTTATTGAAAATTGAATTTTCCATATAATCCTTTTCTTCTTATATCTAGAGTGTTCCTGTTAACAAGAGTTTCGAGTGTGAGCTGTGCACTGTTGAACGAACACTTTAATACCACTACCTGCGGCGAGACTTTATGCCGCCCGGTGGTACTGCGGCCACGTACCACGGTAAAGAAAGTATATGAGCGAGCAGAGACGATTGAGGAATCATTGCAGTGACGATACAGTCGAAAGGGCGAAATCCACTGAAAGAAGCGACTTTGGCAGAGAGCAGCTTGATTGGCCCTGCGCCTGGATAAAAGATTCTCAAAATCGGCGATGTTCGTCGGCTGTCCACGAGCTACTTTTTGTGAACACCTGTGGAAAATGGTTGATGCACTGCGAAAATACGAGTAGGAGACGAGGTGTAGCACGTCCACGTCTCGTCAGAGAACGAGGAGGTCGAAGGCTTGAGAGCTCGGTGAAACAGTATAGGCGGCGATCTGTGGCTGATCTGACGACGGACTGTAACACTGTCGCGAGCACAAGTGTGTCGGAGCACACTGTTCATCGAACCTTGTTTAACACGGAGCCCAACAGCAGACATCCCGTACTTGTTCCCATTTTGACATGGAAAATCGTCAGCTACGATTGCAGCGCGCACGGGATCATCGAGACTGGACCACTGACCAGTGGAACCTTGTCGCCTGGTCGGATGAATCACATTTCTGGCTGGAGGTCGATGTTCACGTCCGGATACACCTACATCCAGGTGAAGGGCTATTCACTAGATGCACCACCGTGCCATGGTTGCAGACCGGTGGAGGGAATATTGCGCCATAGGAACACTCATCTTGGCCGCCATGGGGGCTGTGCTAGTAATCGAAGGCAGCAAGACAGCTGTCGACTACATCAGCATCATTGCGGACCACCTGCAATCTCTTCTTGAGTGATGTCTTCCCCGATGGCGATGGCATATTCCAATAGGATAAGTATCTGTGTCAAATGCCAGGTTCGTGCTACAGTGGTTTGAGGAAGAGCGGATAGAGAACTCGACTTGATGTTTTGGGCATAAAACCCCAAGACATTCCAAAATAAATGTAAGAGGTATTAAAATGGTCAAATTAAAAATACGCACATAAAAAAAGATTTGCATCACCCCAGTTCCCAAAACTCTTGAAGATAGACGTGGACTGTATCACAGACACAGTCCCTTTGACTGTTCAGACGTGTCACTAAACCCGCCCAAAGAAGAAAAAAATCATACATGAGCAGGGCCTATTAGACGGACGGAGTCCGACATTCGATCCTCCAATTCCACCAGGAAGGAGGTACACGGCTCGCGTTGTCTGTAGTTCAACCAAGTCTAGACGGCCAATACCGCGGTCTGATCGCATCCGCATTATAACTTTGTGCCAGGAAGGGCTGTCAACAAGCGAAGCGTCCTGGCGTCTCAGACTAAATCAAAGCGATGCTGTTCGGACATGGAGGAGAGAGACAGGAACTGTCGATAACATGCCTGGTTCAGGCCACCAAAGGGCTACTACTACAGTGGATGACCACTATCTATGGATTATCGTAACGCCACCATGTTGAATAACGCTTTTCGTGAAGACACAGGACGTCGTGTTACGACTCACACTGTGCACAATAGACTGCATGATGCGCAACTTCACTCCCAACGCCCATGACGATGTCCATCTTTGCAACCACTACACCATGTAGCGCGGTACAGATGGGCCAACAACATGCCAAATGGACGGCTCACGTTCGTCGGAGACGCGTTTGGAGACAACCCGGTCAGGCTGAACGCCTTTTACACACTGTCCAGCGAGTGCAGCATGGTGGAGGTTTCCTGCTGTATTGGGGTGGCATTATGTGGGGCCGACGTAAACCTCTGGTGGTTACGGAAGGCGCCGTAACAGCTGTAAGATACGTGAATGCCATCCTCCGACCGATAGCGCAACCATATCGGCAGCATATTCGCCAGGCATTCGTCTTCATGGACGAAAATTCCCGTGCCCATAGTGCACATCTTGTGAATGACTTCCTTCAGGATAACGACCTCGCTTAACTAGAGTGGGCGGCATGCTCTTCAGACATGAACCCTATCGACTATGCCTGGGATGGATTCAAAAGGGCTGTTTACGAACGAAGGGATCCGGATACCACTCTGAGGGATCTACGTCGAATAGCCGTTGAGGAGCGGGACATTCTGGACCAATAGTGCCTTGATGAACTTGTGGATAGTATGCCACGACGAATACAGGCCTGCTGCATCAATGCAAGAGGACGTGCTACTGGGTATTAAAGGTACCGGTGTGCACAGCAGTCTGGACCACCACCCCTGAAGGTCTTGCTTTATGGTGGTACAACATGCAATGATTGGTTTTCATGACCAGTTAAACGAATGGGCATGACGTTTATGTCGGTATCTATTCCAATTTCCTGTACAGGTTCCGGAATTCTCGGAACCGAAGTGATGTTAAACTTTTTTTGATGTGTGTAATACCTGTAGTCATTTCCATGCAAATAGATCAGTAACAAACCAATCTCCTCTATAATTACATTTTTTGAGTATATGAGTAATTCCTGCCCAGGACATAGCTAAGCAATATCTGTCTTTATCGATAATTTAATCGTTTTTTACCGTTACTATTAGTCATGTGAGGGTTAAGGTTTATATGTTTACACAAGCCCTTCATGGTGTTAAATTTTTCGTAAGCAAAGAAATTGCCTGATAGCAGCTTGCTACGTCGTAGTCTTCGAGTACCTGATGAAACAAACTGATGCAGTACATAGGCGGTTGTGACTCTCCGGGTATCCAATCACGTTCAATCACGTTTCTTTCGCGTTGAGGTAGTATAACCTCATGATATATATATATATATATATATATATATATATATATATATATATATATATATATATATACGTCCCATAGATCGCTTTCAGTGGAGTACTTCGCAGTATGAAGAGTTATGTGCTTATTCATCGTGCTTGTGACAATTATAAAGTGATGAAACTGGTTTCATTTTCTAATAACGATGCTACTCTGATTTTGTATAAAAGAAATATGTAAATTTTCAGAGAACTTGATTATTGTTTTTCATTGGACAAAATTCCGTATTTTTCTGAAATTAGAAATATTGATACGTACATTTACATATCATAAGCACCTTCCTCTTTAAGTTCCACAGTTAAATATTCTACAGAATTGTGAGGTGGTTGTAATTGTTTCCAGTATGCAGTAAAGGAAACAAAAGAAAAATTTGGAGTAGGTATTAAAATTCAGGGAGACGAAGTAAAAACTTTGAGGTTCGCCGATGACATTGTAATTCTGTCAGAGACGGCAAAGGACTTCGAAGAGCAGTTGAACGGAATGGACAGTGTCTTGAAAGGAGGATATAAGATGAACATCAACAAAAGCAAAACGAGGATAATGGAATGTAGTCAAATTAAATCGGGTGATGCTGAGGGAATTAGATTAGGAAATGAGACACTTAAAGTAGTAAAGGAGTTTTGCTATTTAGGAAGTAAAATAACTGATCATGGTCGAAGTAGAGAGGATATAAAATGTAGACTGGCAATGGCAAGGAAAGCGTTTCTCAAGAAGAGAAATTTGTTAACATCGAATATAGATTTATGTATCAGGAAGTCGTTTCTGAAAGTATTTGTTTGGAGTGTAGCCATGTATGGAAGTGAAACATGGACGATAACTAGTTTGGACAAGAAGAGAATAGAAGCTTTCGAAATGTGGTGCTACAGAAGAATACTGAAGATAAGGTGGATAGATCACGTAACTAATGAGGAGGTATTGAATAGGATTGGGGAGAAGAGAAGTTTGTGGCACAACTTGACTAGAAGAAGGGATCGGTTGGTAGGACATGTTTTGAGGCATCAAGGGATCACAAATTTAGCATTGGAGGGCAGCGTGGAGGGTAAGAATCGTAGAGGGAGACTGAGAGATGAGTACACTAAGCAGATTCAGAAGGATGTAGGTTGCAGTAGGTACTGGGAGATGAAGCAGCTTGCACAGGATAGAGTAGCATGGAGAGCTGCATCAAACCAGTCTCAGGACTGAAGACAACAACAACAACAACATGCATGTTTTCTCATCATTTTATTCCACTACTAGTTCATCACAAAATGTAGCAAATGCGCCAACGCATCTAGCATCATATTAGAGGAGAGTTCCCGATTATCAGATACTTTTCTGTATGATTATATTTGATGTATTTATGTCACGCTATGTTAAAATAAAATAAACTTTCACATGACACAAGCATCCCAATAAAATATATCTTCCCAAGGTTTTCATTATTGATATTATTTCGGTTACAAAGTATCTGATTTATGAGGATTTCGGTGTTTTTAAATTCGGGTTCCTATTATCGGATAGGAGTCAGGATTAAGTACAATTCGATATAAGAAGAAACATTTATCTTTTTATTACTTTTAACAGATAACATACAAAAACCTTACTTACACAACATAAAGACGTTACTCATTTGTTTACCGTGCATTACTTGCTTAATTTATTGCAATCACCACATACTAATGTTTTCCATCCCTACTTGGCAACGCCAGAACACAATTCATGCGCCCAACGAACACATGTTTTGCAACGGCTCCACTATTTGCCAGTTGTGTCTAATTTGTAAGCTTGATTGAATATAGGCACTCATCCCCCACACTGTCTTCGTCGTCAGTGCAGACGAGAGGAGCTCAATCATTCTCAGATGAGGAGGAAGATGAGTAACGCAGCCCTTTGTTTCCTTTTTTTCTGTCTTGTTAAAGGCGTTCTTGACGTTCCAGCTGTTGACCTTTGCGAAGATGAAAGTTCTGACAGGGCTCTGGCTGATTTTGTGTATGATGGACCTGGTTTAGACGTAGGCTTATCTGTTGGGCCTTGTAATTGCAGCTTTTCTTCAAGCGATTTCGTGAAAGGCGAGCTAGTGATTGTAGCGGCTTTACCAGCGGGACGTGCTATTGCATTTGTTTGGCTAACTGTTGGAGTTGGACGCACATGGAAAAGTGAAACAATTTTTTTCGTTTGGCTGAGCTCCAGAAGTTCAGGATCATTGTCAGGATTATTTTCGTGCCCATTGCCCAATTGGATAAAGTTCATTTCTAAAAAAACATTTCTGTTAATGGGGACTATGCCACGGCTTGGAAACCACTTATCGCAGTTTCAAGATTTGCGTTCTTAACATACGCCTTCCCCATCAATTCCCCGACTTGATATGCTGCAGCTACCTTAAAGGGGTGTTTAGGCATCCAGGACTCTATTTCTTGGTTGTAATATGTTTTGAGTGCTCCCATGAAGGCTACATATAATGGCTGCAGTTTGTGTGTTGTATGAGGTGAAGACACACGATTATTGCACCAGGTTTCCGAACTAGTTCAATTACGTCGATACTCCTTGTGTGGGAGAAATTCCCGTCCAGTATCAATATAGCTGGGCTGTCGGTAGATGGTTTTGTAAATTGTAAGAAGTACTTGAACCATTCTGCAAAATACGGAGCTGAATCCATCCTGAGGGGTGACAACTTGCAATTGGCCGGGAGCAAAAGCGTTCAACAATTCCGCTTACCTATTTTTACGAGGAAAGACAATCAGCCGCGGAACAAACATGCCAACTGCAGTCATGTAAGTTACCAGTGTCATCAGGGATCCTCTTTCTTGTGATGGTAAACTTCCTATCTGCTTTTTGCCCTTTAAATTAATAACTTTTGTACGTCGATTTTGAACAAAGGTTATTCCCGTTTAATCTACGTTATACACTTTGGCTGGATTGAAACTAATCTTTTCTAGCTCAGGTTCCGGAAGGTCGAAAAAGGAATTAAGATTTTACTTTGAAAATCATTTTGCTCTAGACAAAGAAACTGACACTGGTCTTCTTAAACTAAGACATGGATGACACTTTATAAAATTTTTGAGGCACTTTTTTCCCGCTGCTCCTTTTGAATGCACGAACGGATGTTCGCTGTCATTTCTCGCTGCTAATTAGAAAGCAATATACCCTACGTCACACGATCGTAACCCAAAATACTTACTTTCGATTACTTAAAAATAACGTACCTATTCTTCTTCAAAGTCATATCCTAACACACAAGTTTTTCCTGGTTTTCTGTCAATCAAACTTTCAACATTTTCAGTTTTCTTCTTTACAGAGTCCTCTATGGTTGATTTGGGAACGTGGTAAATTTTTGCTGTTTTCAAATACCCACATTTCTTCTCTCTAACGGCATTTATTGCTTCTTGCATTGCTTGCGGGTCCCATTGATTCCTTTTCTTGACTGGTTTCGACAATTACATCTACAAAAGAAATATAACGTAAGTAAAAAAAAGCTAAGCCAACTATCGGATATCCGATGATTAGAACCCTCCCACTATCCGATAAAGGGAAACCGTGCTTGAAAGGAGGGACCAGCGTATAACAAAGACAGTATGGCAGTATTTAATAAACACATTATTTCGAACTATTGTTCAGAACTCTGCAGAATATTTCCAAACTCCGAATTCACTCAGGCAACCACTTCACTAGAAAGCACGCTTCGTACTGCGGCAAAACTCAAAATAGCGTCTCGGCGGACCAATACTTAACAGTTCTTGCCACTTCCGATAGAGTGCACTCGTTACTTGATTAGAAACCTTACTATCCACTAAATGAGAACTATCCGATAATAGGGCACTCTGCCCTACTATCTGTGCAAGTTGACACTGACACTTTTCTTTCTTTATCAGGTAATACGATCAATATTTTTCAAAGTCAAAATTCTAGATAGTACACTGATGCAAATGTGAAGTGTTTCACCATAAGCCACTAGTCAGATGGTGGAATTTTTCTGGATGAGATTGCAACACGTCATGCTCTGGAATAAAAACAATTTAAACGACGAATTTATCTCTTGTTTCAACTCATAGTAAGGTTTAATATACATCTAAAGGAGATCGTGTCTTACCAGAATCTGTTGAGATTTTTTGCCGCTGCCAATTCAGTGTTATAAATACGCATGTCAGACGGCCATATTTCGCCAAGTTGGTGCTAGTGAGGTGGTATCAGCGACAAATCAATTTTCCCACTGGGGCCAACGATATAACCAACCCTTAGTTGCCGCCCTCAGCAAGCTAGCCTACTGGCTGAAATTTTCGTGGTTGGTATCCATCCTCGAGGTCGGCACAAGATACTATTAGAAAGAGTGGGGATAAACGGGTGGTTTTTCGAATGGCAACATGGAGGGTCATTTTTTCCCTCTGCTGCAGAGCTGACCAGACTTGTCTTCCGAAGAGCGCTGCTGAATTACGTTAATATTGCTCCATCACTCAGTTAACTGCTGCTTTTGTTTGCACATACCTTGAAGTTCATTTGCTTTGGTCGGCAACGAGAATTAATTTATTGTACGAGATAGTTTCCTATCTGTACCATAAATATTTTAAAAGGCCAGGTTTTATGTACGATATCGATAGGCGGAAGAACTCACGTATCGGTTGGTAGGTAGTAGTGCTCCATTCTGTAGACGCCCTTTCCATTTCGCGTACCAAACAATAGCGACGGCGCGAGAAGAGCAGTACGACGCAATAAAATTTCTGCGTTTGTTTAAAGCATGCAGCCACAGCTCCCGGTGAAGTGTTTAGAATTTCATATGGAAATGTCTGTACGGTTAAGCATGATCATCTCCAAACAACCCTTGTTTATCCCCGTTGGGTGTCATGTCTGCAGACGACCGAGCAAAAGGCTGGGCAAATAGAAACAAGCTGTGAGGTATTGATTCTCTTTGATGATGGAGGGGATGCTTTCCTGGAATCGATGATCACTGTTGATGAGTCATGGCTGCCTCATTAAGATCCTGAACCAAAACGAGCCAGCACTGTGTGGAAACCACAAAGTCCTCCAACGTCAAAATAGGCGAAAGTTGTTCCATCCACAGGGAAAGTGAAGGCGATCACGTTTCTTGACTGTCACGGAATGATTTACCAGCATGCAATTCAGTATTGGCTAAACTGAAGAAGCACATTGCAAGGAAAAATGGCTCAAATGGCTCTGAGCACTATGGGACTCAACATCTTAGGTCATAAGTCCCTTAGAACTTAGAACTACTTAAACCTAACTAACCTAAGGACATCACACACACCCATGTCCGAGGCAGGATTCGAACCTGCGACCGTAGCAGTCCCGCGGTTCCGGACTGCACCACCAGAACCGTACGGCTACCGCGGCCGGCTTATTGCAAAAAAACAACAAGAACTTTTTCGAAATGGGTGGCGACTCCACCATGGCAGTGCGTGGCCTTACGTCGCAAATCAAGTCATGTTAAACATTTCCTGTGTACCGCATCCACCTTATAGCCCCGATTTTGCACAGTGTGATTTTTTTATTCCCGTCACTACACGCAAAGCTCTGAAGCAGTGTTCAAAAAACTGAGGCGATTATCAAGGACCCGACAAAGAATGGCCTGCACCATGTGCATACAAGCAGGAATGGAGTACTTTGAAAAAGACCATGTAAATATTGGAATGTGATAATGAACATCTATGAAAAAAATCAATCTCAGTCTTTGTTGATCATCCCTAGTATTTAATTCGGCTTCATATAATGACTTTGTAGAGTGAGAAACCACAAGTGCTGTAAACAAAGAACTCTAATTCTCTCTTTGCAGTGAGAAAACTCAGTGAATTAGGTGAACCACTCATTTTACTATACAATAATCTTCCGGTTTATATAAACTTTGTGCCAGCTGGAATATGCCTTTTAGACACCCCTCCCCCCCTCGTTGTTCATGATTTATTTTACCTTACTTCTATATTCGGTAGCTAATTTCCTTAGCCTTTAGCGTTGGTAACTTGGTTTGAAAGGGTTTTTGATACTAGACGATATACTAAAATGACTCAGAAGACTTTTAACGAAATAAAATTGATATGTTCGTAAAATTAATGGAGAGAGTAAAGTTAAAGTTAAATCAGTTATTAGAACTTCTGCATAGTCCGTAATTAATATCCTACTTCCATATGAGCATGAGAATCAATGAGTGCCTATTTAGGCAGAAAGTTTTGATAGATCAGTGGAAATATGGCCTGATTAAATTTATTGGAATGATTAATCAAATTGGTTGATTATAATGTAACAAGTAATAAGGTTCTTACAATTCTTCATTAATTTCGGATTGTGTTGCCCGCTGGCGCAGTTTTATTTGAGATGTATACAATCACACTAAGTGGATAATTCACAATACAAGTAATTTATGTAACCAGACTTGTAGTAGCTAAATTGTCAGGTCGTGTGTTTGAAATATACTTTACATGTGTGTCAGTTAGAAGAACAAATTTTGGGGAAAGAAATGTGTAATAGACAGAAGATGTAAAAACTTTCTCCTTCCGCTTCGGTGATGCAGAATGAGTAACTTTGCATCAAAGTTCGACGGTGCGGAGACGTCGATTTCGCCTCAGTAAAAGGCGGCAGTATTCTTTATTCCCTACGAATTCCATTTTATAGCGTTACGTCGCTTATATCTCCCCGTATTCGTCGGGACTGGAAGCGACCTCTGAAATGATGGTTTATTGAACTCCTTTAACGTCATGCTGATCCGCTATTTCAGCTGCATTCGAACGATATTCACGTCCATTCTGAATCTGAACACCGCACCATCAGAGATAACAATCCAACTCTCATCTTAGCCAACGCCAAGTCACCCTAATAGGAATCTGTTATAGATCAATACTTCTCCTTCTGCACTTTCAGTATTGCCTGTTACTGTGTCCATCTCTTCCTCGACCTTACCACACTTATTCGTCCTATCAGATTTTTTGTAACCTAGTCTCCCAATGTTCATTCTGTCAAGACGTTCGCTCTGTTTTCTTCTGTTGTCTTGAATTTTGTGTATTCACATTAAATCTGTTTAATTCTTTCCGATTGTCGCTTTTTTAATCAATCGCTTCTGGCATGCTCTTTCACCGCCCTAAGAAATCTCGTTTCAGCTGCCTGGATCTTAATTTCTTGTCGTTAGTAAATGACCCAGGACCCACTTTCATTACATTATAAGACTACGTTCCCCCCCCCCCCCCCCCCCTCCCGAACCATGGAAATTGCCGTTGGTGGGGAGGCTTGCGTGCCTCAGCGATACAGATAGCCGTACCGTAGGTACAACCACAACGGAGGGATATCTGTTGAGAGGCCAGACAAACGTGTGGTTCCTGAAGAGGGGCAGCAGCCTTTTCAGTAGTTGCAAGGGCAACAGTCTGGATGATTGACTGATCTGGCCTTGTAACAATAACCAAAACGGCCTTGTTGTGCTGGTACTGCGAAAGGCTGAAAGCAAGGGGAAACTACGGCCGTAATTTTTCCCGAGGGCATGCATCTTTACTGTATGATTAAATGATGATGGCGTCCTCTTGGGTAAAATATTCCGGAGGTAAAATAGTCCCCCATTCGGATCTCCGGGCAGGGACTACTCAAGAGGATGTCGTTATCAGGAGAAAGAAAACTGGCGTTCTACGGATCGGAACGTGGAATGTCAGATCCCTTAATCGGGCAGGTAGGTTAGAAAATTTAAAAAGGGAAATGGATAGGTTAAAGTTAGATATAGTGGGAATTAGTGAAGTCCGGTGGCAGGCGGACAAGACCTCTGGTCAGGTGACTACAGGTTTATAAACACAAAATCAAATAGGGGTTATGCAGGAGTAGGTTTAATAATGAATAGGAAAATAGGAACGCGGGTAAGCTACTACAAACAGCACAGTGAACCCATTATTGTGGCCAAGATAGATACGAAGCCCACACCTACTACAGTAGTACAAGTTTATATGCCAACTAGCTCGGCAGATGACGAAGAAATTGAAGAAATGTATGATCAAACAAAATAAATTATTCAGATAGTGAAGGGAGATAAAAATTTAATAGTCATGGGTGACTGGAATTCGAGTGTAGGAAAAGGGAGAGAAGGAAACGTAATAGGTGGATATGGATTGAGACTAAGAAATGAAAGAGGAAGCCGCCTGGTAGAATTTTGCGCAGAGCACAACTTAATCATAGCTAACACTTGGTTTAAGAATCATGAAAGAAGGTTGTATACATGGAAGAACCCTGGAGATACTAAAAGGTATCAGATAGATTATATAATGGTAAGACACAGATTTAGGAACCAAGTTTTAAATTGTAGGACATTTCCAGGGGCAGATGTGAACTCTGACCACAATCTATTGGTTATGACCTGTAGACTAAAACTGAAGAAACTGCAAAAAGGTGGGAATTTAAGGAGATGGGACCCGGATAAACTGAAATAACCAGAGGTTGTACAGAGTTTCAGGGAGAGCATAAGGGAACAATTGTTAGGAATGGAGGAAATAAATACAGTAGAAGAAGAATGGGTAGCTTTGAGGGTTGAGGTACTGAAGGCAGAAGAGGATCAAGTAGGTAAAAAGACGAGGGCTAGTAGAAATCCTTGGGTAACAGAAGAAATACCGAATTTAATTGATGAAAGGAGAAAATGTAAAAATGCAGTAAATGAAGCAGGCAAAAATGAATACAAACGTCTCAAAAATGAGATCAACAGGAAGTGCAAAATGGCTAAGCAGGGATGGCTTTAGGACAAATGTAAGGATGTAGAGGCTTATCTCACTAGGGGTAAGATAGATACTGCCTACAGGAAAATTAAAGAGACCTTTGGAGATAAGAGAACCACTTGTATGAATATCAAGAGCTCAGATGGAAACCCAGTTCTAAGCAAAGAAGGGAAAGCAGAAAGGTGGAAGGAGTATATAGAGGGTCTATACAAGGGCGATGTACTTGAGGACAATATTATGGAAATGGAAGAGGATGTAGGTGAAGATGAAATGGGAGATACGATACAGCGTGAAGAGTTTGACAGAGCACTGAAAGACCTGAGTCGAAACAAGACCCCCGGAGTATACAACATTCCATTGGAACTACTGACGGCCTTGGGAGAGCCAGTCCTGACAAAACTGTACCATCTGGTGAGCAAGATGTATGAAACAGGTGAAATACCCTCAGACTTCAAGAAGAATATAATAATTCCAATCCCAAAGAAAGCAGGTGTTGACAGACGTGAAAATTAGCGAACAATAAGTTTAATAAGTCATAGCTGCAAAATTCTAACACGAATTGTTTACAGACGAATGGAAAAACTAGTAGAAGCCGACCTCGGGGAAGATCAGTTTGGATTCCGTAGAAATACTGGAACACGTGAGGCAATACTGACCTTACGACTTATCTTAGAAGAAAGATTAAGGAAAAGCAAACCTACGCTTCTAGAGAAGGCTTTTGACAATGTTGACTGGAATACTCTCTTTCAAATTCTAAAGGTGGCAGGGGTAAAATACAGGGAGCGAAAGGCTATTTACAATTTGTACAGAAACCAGATGGCAGTTATAAGAGTCGAGGGAAATGAAAGGGAAGAAGTGGTTGGGAAGGGAGTGAGACAGGGTTGTAGCCTCTCCCCGACGTCATTCAATCTGTATATTGAGCAAGCAATAAAGGAAACAAAAGAAAATTTCGGAGTAGGTATTAAAATCCATGGAGAAGAAATGAAAACTTTGAGATCTGCCAGTAAGTTTCAAAAACTCTGAGGTTCGCCGATGACATTGTCGTTCTGTCAGAGACAGCAAGGGACTTCGAAGAGCAGTTGAATGGAATGGACATAGCCTTGAGAGGAGTATATAAGATGAATATCAACAAAAACAAAACGAGGATAATGGAATGTAGTCGAATTAAGTCGGGTGATGCTGAGGGAATTAGATTAGGAAATGAGACACTTAAAGTAGTAAAGGAGTTTTGCTATTTGGGGAGCAAAATAACTGATGGTGGTCGAAGTAGAGAGGATATAAAATGTAGACTGGTAATGGCAAGGAAAGCGTTTCTCAAGAAGAGAAATTTGTTAACATCGAATATAGATTTAAATGTCAGGAAGTCATTTCTGAAAGTATTTGTATGGAGTGTAGCCATGTATGGAAGTGTAACATGGACGATAAATAGTTTGGACAAGAAGAGAATAGAAGCTTTCGAAATGTGGTGTTACAGAAGAATGCTGAAGATTAGATGGGCAGATCACGTAACTAATGAGGAAGTACTGAATAGAATTGGGGAGAAGAGGAGCTTGTGGCACAACTTGACTAGAAGAAGGGATCGGTTGGTAGGGCATGTTTTGAGACATCGAGGGATCACCAATTTAGTATTTGAGCGCAGCATGGAGGGAATAAATCGTAGAGGAAGACCAAGAGATGAATACACTAATTCAGAAGGATGTAGGTTGCAGTAGGTACTGGGAGATGAAGCAACTTGCACAGGATAGAGTAGCATGGAGAGCTGCATCATACCAGTCTCAGGACTGAAGACCACAACAACAACAGCAAGACTACGTTCGTGTTATTTTTTGTGTCTTTCTTCCGAAGTATCTATTTTTTGTTCCACATATGGTTCCAAATTTGTTGCTTTAGTCGCACTGAAGGAAGCATGGAAAATTAGAGTTTAACGGCCCCTCAACAGCGGGCTCAGTAGAGACGGACCAGAAGCTCAGATTACGCGACGATGGGGAAGGAAATCAGCCGTTCAGTTTTCAAAGAACCATGTCGGCATTTAACTAGACCGTTTTAGGTCATCTAGAATGCGAGCCCACTGGTCTACTCTCTGCGCCACCCAGCTTGACGGTCATATGAAGTACTCTGCCATTGTACATAGAATGTAAATTACTTTTCGCATGTCATTCTCTTCTTCAGTTAAAATTTTGAAATCATTTGCATACAACAGGAAAGTAAATAATAATTTACCATATTTAACGAGAATATTGGTGGATTAAAGAAAAAAATAGATTCTCAGAAAAGTAAAGTAAAAAATAACGTTACCATTTTTCACCAAAATATTCCGGGATTGAAGAATAAAGCAGATGAGCTCCTGGTTTGTTTAGATGACATTGAATCTAATAATGTAATAGATATACTATGCCTGTCTGAGCATCACATTGTGTCTGATATGGAAAAGGTAAATATCAGTGGTTGTAAACTAGCTGCACATATGAGTAGAGAGAATAAGGAGGGAGGAGGAGTTGCCACATATGTCAAAAGTTATCACTGCATAGAAAACTTAGATACAAAAAAGTTTTGTCTAGAGCAACGTATAGAAGCATGTGCCTGTCAAACTGAAGAAGGGCTCTTTTATAATTGTAACAGTATATAGGTCCCCTTCAGGAAACTTTCATTTATTCCTGGAAAACATGGATGCCTTGTTGTGCTATCCCTCAGATAGGGGAAAGCAAATTATTATTTGCAGGGACTTCAATGCTGATTCATTGAAAGAGCGTAATAGGAAGAATGACCTGGAAGTCTTGCTTGGTTCTTTCAATTTGACATCTGTCATTTATTTTCCTACTTGGGTAGTAAAGGACAGCAGCACATTGACAGATAACACTTTTATAGACCAAGATAGGTTTAAAAACATAAATTCTTGTCCTGTTGAGAATGGGCTTTCTGATCATGTGGCTCAGCTAGTTACAGCATATGACAGCTCCATTCAGTAATTCAAAACTACCCCCCAAAGTGGTGTGTTCAGTTAATGAGTCAACAATTAGAAATTTCAGAGAAAATCTTCAGCAGTTAGACTGGGATGAGGTGTACAAGGAACCTGATGCTAATTTATGATACAGTTGTAAGAGAATTTGAAAACTGGTTCTCCAAGAAAGTAGTTAAATCTAATTATAAGATACTATACAAAAAGCCTTGGCTTACTAAAGGATTAAAAATATCTTGTAACCACAAAAGGGGACTGTATCTAACAAAAAGAAAGATTAATGACCCAGAAACAGCCAAATATTACAAAAACTACTGTGTTACATTAAGAAAGGTTATTAAAAAGTCCAGAAGCATCGAGTGAAAACTTGATAAACAACAAGCCAGAAGTCGAAAACAATTTGAATAATCATTTTTTAAATGCTGTAGAGAAAATAGGATCTAAATGTTCATCAGAAAAAACAAGGCAGTTAATGGAAGAGGCCTTACCCACACCATTTGATACAATTGAAATTCCACCCACCTCTCCATCTGAAATTAGGAAGATAATAAACTCTCTCAAGAATAAAAGCTCACATGGGATTGATGGCATTTCCAGCAGGATAATAAAAGCTTGTTCCCAAGAAATAAGTGGGATTCTTAGCCACATATGTAATAGCTCTCTGAAGCGGGGTATTTTCCCAGATAGACTGAAGTATGCCATTGTTATACCACTGCATAAAAAGGGGATACGTCTGATGTCAACAACTACCGCCCAATTTCTCTTCTGACTGCCTTATCCAAAACTCTTGAAAAAGTAATGTATTGTAGAGTAGCTTCACACCTTTGTAAAAATAAAGCTTTAACGAAATGTCAGTTTGGTTTCCAGAAGGGTTTTCAACGGAAAATGCTATATATACTTTCACTAATGAAATATTAAATGCTCTGTGTAAACGGAAGTCACCCGTTGGGATTTTTTGTGATCTATCAAAGGCTTTTGATTGTGTAAATCATGGAATACGCCTAGATAAGCTCAAGTACTGTGGTATGAATGGGACAGTGCTCAAATGGTTTATCATACCTAACTGGAAGAGTGTAGAAAGTTGAAATAAACAGTTCACATAATACCCAAAAACTGGTAGTTTCTCAAACTGGGGAACAATCATGAATGGGGTGCCGCAAAGTTCGGTCTTGGATCCTCTGCTGCTCTTAATATACATTAATAACTTGCCATTCTATATTCGCGAAGATGCAAAGCTGGTACTTTTTGCCGATGATACAAGTGTAGCTATCAAACCCGGCAGACAAGAATTAACTGATGAAATTGTAAACGATGATTTTCAGAAAATCAATAAGTGGTTCTCTGCAAATGGGCTCTCATCAAACTTTGACAAAACACAGTATATACAGTTCCACACAGTAAATGGAATTACCCCATTAATAAATATAGACTTCGATCAGAAATCGGTAGCTAAGGTAGAATATTCAAAATTTCTAGATGTATGCATTGATGAGGGGTTGAACTGGAAAAAACACACTGAGGATCTGCTGAAACGTTTGAATTCAGCTACTTATGCTATTAGGGTCATTGCAAATTTTGTCGATATACATCTGAGTAAATTAGCTTACCACGTCTATTTTCGTTCTCTGCTTTCGTATGGCATCGTATTCTGGGGTAACTCATCATTGAGTAAAAGAGTTTTCATTGCACAAAAGCGTGTAATCAGAATAATTGCTGGAGCTTATCCAAGATCATCCTGCAGACACTTATTTAAAGAGCTAGAAATCTTCACTGTAGCCTCGCAATGTATATATATTCACTTACGAAATTTGTTATTAACAATCCGAATGAATTCAAAAGTAATAGCAGTGTACATAACTACAACACTAGGAGAAAGGATGATCTTCACTTCTCAAGGTTAAATGTAACTTTGGCTCAGAAGGGGGTAAATTATGCTGTCACAAAAGTCTTTGGTCACTTACCTAATAGCATCAAAAGTCTAACAGATAGTCATAAAGCATTTAAAAGGAAATTAAAAGTATTTCTTAATGGCAACTCCTTCTACTCATTAGATGAATTTTTGGATATAGTAAGTGGGTAATCCCCAACCTCTACAAAAAATTAATTATTGAGTTTCATGTAATATTTTGTCTAATGTAATATCTTGTATAGACACCTTTTATTAACCTGACACGTTCCATATCATTACGAAGTGTCGCATTCATGATCTATGGAACAAGTACTAATCTCATCTAATTTCTAATCTAAAACATGATTCAGAATATTCTCTTTGCTTATTCTACTACGTTTTCCATATTATGTGCATTGTGCTGCCACCTACTGTTAGGTACTCCGTGTCGTCGACCTCGGTATTCAATAGACATCGTGTGAAAACAGAATGGGGCGGTCCACGGAACTCACGGACTTCGAATGTGGTCAGGTGATTGGGTATCATTTGTGCCAAATGTCTGTGAACGAGATTTCCACACTCCTAAACATCCCTAGGCCCATTGTTTCCGATGTGATAGCGAGGTGGAAACGTGAAGGGTCACGTACTGCACAAAAGCGTACATGCCAACCTCATGTTCTGAGTAACAGAGACCGCCAACAGTTGAAGAGGTTCGTAGTGTGTAATAGGCAGACATGCTTTCAGACCATCACACAGGAATTCCAAACTGCATCAGGATCCACTACAAGTACTATGACAGTTAGCCGGGAAGAGAAAACTTTGATTTCATGGTCGAGCGGCTGCTCATAAGCCACACATCCCGCAGGTATATGCCAAACGACGCCTCGCTTGATGTAAGAAGCGTAAACATTGGAATCAGTGGAAATATATTGTGTGGAGTGACGAATCACGGTCCACAATGTGACGATCCGATAGCAGGGTGTAGGTATGGCGAATTCCCGGTGAAAGTCAACTGCCAGCGTGTGTAGTGCCAACAGTAAAATTCGGAGACGGTGGTGTTGTGGTGTGGTCGTGTTTTTCATGGAGGAGGCTTGCACCCCTTGTTGTTTTGCGTGGCACTATCACAGCATAGGCCTACATTGATGTTTTAAGCACCTTCTTGCTTCACACTGTTGAACAGCAATTCGGGGATGGCGATTGCATCTTTCAACACGATCGAGCACCTGTTGATAATGTACGGCCTGTGGCGAAGTGGTTACACGACAATAAGATCCTTGTAATGGACTGGCCTACACCGTGTCCTGACCTGAATCCTATAGAACACCTGTGGAATGTTTTGTAACTCCGACTTTCTGCCATGCCTCACCGACCGACATCGATACCTCTCCCCAGTGCAGCAACCCATGAAGAATGGATTGCCATTCCCCAAGAAACCCTCCAGTACCTGATTGAACGTATGCCTGCGATAGTGGAAGCTGTCACCAAGGCTAAGGATTGGCCAACCCCATATTGAATTCCAGCATTATCGATGAAGAGCGCCACGAACTTTTAAGTCAGTTTCAGCCTGGTGTCCGGATACTTTTGATCACATAGTATATATATATATATATATATATATATATATATATATATATATATATATATATATATATATATATATATATATATATATAACAGGCGGTATGCTAAAAACTTATCTGAAAATCTCCGCACTTCCCCACCCTACTGACATAGCTTTTAGCGGTTAGTGAAAAGGTCTTGCCAGCTCACCATTTGTATCTAACATACATTTATATACAACGTCACATCGCATTTCGTATAGGCTTCGTAAGGTGTTTATTAAATGAAGTGGGTACTTTCTTTTCTCCATTATGTTTCACAGTTTTTCTCTGTTAACTTTATCTAACGCCTTTTCCAGATTAATAACTACTAAATAAGTCACTTGCGTGTTTTTCAATAATTTGTTTCACCATAAGTACTGAATCTGAAGCCGATCTTTCTCTATGGAACCCCATTTGTTCTTCACTTAATAGCCACTCGGATATTACTTTTAACCTGCTGTTGAGTATCCTTACGTAAGCCTTGCATGCTGGATCAAGATAGGTAATTACTCCATGATTCTGACAGTCATTTCTCTCTCCGTATTTAAACAGCATTTAAAGAGATTGATACAACTTTTAATTGATATATAACACAGAAACTAAACACTAAAGTGATTCCATAAAAATGTTTTCTTCACAAAGATGTAACAGTAAGATGCACGTTTCTTCTAAGATGAGACAGTTTTCATTTACTTTAAAAGTAATACTTTAAGCAAGGTTCATACATGTGTGCAGTAAAGCCAGCATTGCGGTTAACTTGAACAAAGTAAACTCCATTGGCAAACAGGCATCACACGTGGGCGCTTAGTTTCAAATGTCGGAAGAGCCTTAATTCCAGGAAAATCGGAAATTAAAGACATTTATTTAATATTGTAGTGACGGAAAAGCGATTATAAAACCGTCTAGTAACAACCATCTAGTTTCTCTTTAGCATTACTAGTTAACAGGAAAATTTATTGCAACTGAGTTCCGTTCAATGCAGCACATTGCGACACTCGAGAAAGTTATGATTCAGTTCACTTCAGTGTCTAACACGCAACGAAAGTTAATTTCACGGTCTGCCAACAACGATCACCGTCAAATGATGAATTAAGTTCGGGGTTCAACAAACAGCGTAAAACTTAGTCTGTCACAGAACTGCCTACTCCGAACAGATCACCCCGGCGGCAGCCACCAAAGGATCGTCTCTCTTACCCAGTGCTGCTGACATCACAGGCTCAGCTCTGTTCCTTACAGAGAAAATTACGTTTAGGACCACCATTCAAATATTACTAACAAAATATTAAAATCACACATGCACAAAGATAACCCTCTTTCTTCCGATTATTTGTCGCGAATGTTTGTATGTATGTCTACGTATGTATCATATGTCTATTGGTTCCATTACTATCAAAACATATCTAATGAAAACTTGCTGCAACATTGGTTTACGCGAAGAAAACAAGTTTATAAATTAACAAAAGAATTAATTGGCTAGTTATTCAGAATCTAGTGACTCCTCTATTCACAATAGAAGCACCATACACACATGACTATAGCCTTTATTAATTGCCGATTTAAATAAAATTCAATAGAGCTATTAAAAACAACGAATATTGTAAAATAAATAAGACAAGGAACAAGTAATGGATGTGCCTACACTGTGTCGACTTCACGATACGTTCTACGATGTAGAATACTGTAAAACTGTTTATTACTTGTAACGATAAAACTAGTTCGTGTACCATAGCATGACAGTCCCATATTGTAATGTAAATAGGTATATTTAATTTGCCACCTCTCTTGAGTTCGTAGCGCCTCCCATTCTCATACAGTTAATTTGCTGCGAAAATCATAGTTATTAATGTAGGTGTTAATGCCATAGCTTTTGGTGTATCAAAACATTCTAAGTGGCGATATACTAGTCTCATCGGCGTGCTTATGGTTCAGATGGCTCTGAGCACTATGGGACTTAACATCTGAGGTCCATCAGTCCCCTATAACGTACAATTACTTAAACCTAACTAACCTAACATCACACACATCCATGCCCGAGGCAGGATTCGAACCTGCGACCGTAGTGGTCGCGCGGTTCCAGACTGAAGCGCCTAGAATCGCCCGGCCAGATCGACCGGCCGGTGTGCTTAGATTGGTAGCTTTGGAACTAGTGTGGCGTAAATGGATCGTTTTACATTACATATCCAAGACTTTTATGGCATACACATATTTCATTTTAGTGAATACATAAGACGCCACTGGGATTAAGGCAAAGCCTTCATGGAACAAGCCACTGAACTGCACCGATTTCCTCTCTCGATATGGGATTGCCCCTCTACGATTCACATGCATGGAAATGAGATGTGTGCAAGGAAACGGAATAAATCGGTGGCCCTGACAAAAGAACAGTAGCTGTGGGTCTTGTACAAAATAAATAATAACATATATACCAGAGAGGAGTATTATCTATTGAAATTAAACAGGATTTGATAATCAATGTGATTGATTCACGGTGGTAACTGAACGCAAACCAACACAAGACATGAAGAAGCTAATCAAGTTCTTTCTTATACTGGAGATGATTGCTAGGTGGAAGTTGAATCTGAAGAAATAGTAACTTTTATAATGTTAGGTCGGAATGGGTAGCTCAAAAAGGATGGAGGTTGCACTGCTAAATAAATTGAAACTGTAATCGCATCGGTCATGATTTCTTCGATTCGGTAAGTAAGGGGGATAAGTGTGCGTGTAAATCCATCAGGAAAGTAATGGTCAGGAGATCACTGTACGAAATGTGACGATTGATCAACATTATGTAAAATACCATAACGCTCCTGTACCCTCGTGAGAACTACTGACTCGTCTCTTTGCTGCATGCGCATGGACTTATTCTTGGAAAGCTGATCTGGACTGTGAGTTGGCGCTGTAGCAGTTGATGGACTGCAAAGTACCGTCTCGTACCTCTCAAATCTCCAACTATAGCCTCTCTCTTGCCGAATATAAACTTGCAGTAGACTCCAATGCCTCTCCCAGAGTGAGAGTCCGAAGAAAATAACCATCAAAGTCAAAACGAAACCCAACTCCGAATGCAAGTAACATCAGAATCAGACCAACAACTCTGAACGCAATGAAACCTCCTTCCGAATGGGAATCCGGAATCAAATGACTCTAAAATTTGCACTCTGCCGCTTGTGCATTCGCGATGCCCCCAAAATTACATATACGCCAGTCTGAAAGATTATAAAAGTTGTCCTCACATCGGCCTATGGGGAGCTTTGTCTGAAAAATGGAGTGCTCATTATGCTGAACCACACGATCGCTTTCGGAAACTTGCGAGTTCCAACAAAGCGTAACACACAGTTCTTATAGTTAGCGAACGCCGACCAATCGGAACTCAGCCTGCCTGTCTCCCTAAAATTATGCACGGACTGTCTTTTAATAATGGCGCCAGAAAAACGACAGCATCTACAAAGTTGGTTAAAGGCGGTGTTATGCATTTCCCACGTTATGAAGCGGTCGTAACACACTGGGCCACCGAGATTCACTCGCCGTTCCCAGCCTGTGTCCAGCCAGCCCCACATCCACTTAGCGTGCGGTCACCGCAGTCAGAAGATAAATGGCACTGGCTCGCAATTGTACTACACTGAGGTGACAAAAATCATGGGACACCTCCTAATATCGTGTCGGGCCTCCTTTTTCCCAACACAGTGCAGCAACTCGACGTGGCATGAACTCAACAAGTGTTTGTTTAGCACTGACAGCTCTACGCAAACGTTGCTGCTCTTGGTCGTTAAGTGAACGCCGTCGGCCACTGCATTGTCCATGGTGAGAAGGAATGCCTGAAATTTTTTATTCTCGGCATACTCTTGACACTGTGGATCTCCCAACGATTCCCCCAATGGAATTCCCCATGCCTTTAATAGATTCCACAACGAAACATTGTCTCGAAATTTGGTAGAAAATCAAAAGAAATTCTGGTCGTATGTAAAGTACACAAGCGGCAAGGCGCAGTCAATACCTTCGCTGCGCAGTGCCGATGGTACTGTTACAGACGACTGTGCCGCTAAAGCGGAGTTATTGAACGCAGTTTTCCGAAATTCCTTCACCAGGGAAGACGAATGGAATATTCCTGAATTTGAAACACGAACAGCAGCTAGGATGAGTTTCTTAGAAGCAGATACCTTAGGGGTTGCGAAGCAACTCAAATCACTTGTTACGGGGAAGTCCTCAGGTCCAGATTGTATAACGATTAGGTTCCTTTCAGATTACGCTGATACAATACCTCCCTACTTAGCACTCATATACAACCGCTCGCTCTCCGATAGATCTGTACCTACAGATTGGAAAATTGCGCAGGTCGCACCAGTGTTCAAGGAGGGTAGTAGGAGTAATCCATTTAACTACAGACCTATGTCATTGATGTCGGTTTGCAGTAGGATTTTGGATCATATACTGTATTCAAACATTATGAATCACTTCGAAGGGAATGATTTATTGGTACGTAATCAGCATGGTTTCAGAAAACATCGTTCTTGTCCAAAGCAGCTAGCTCATTATTCGCACGAAGTAATGGGCGCTATCGACAGGGGATCTCAGGTTGATTCCGTATTTCTAGATTTCCGGAAAGCTTTTGACACCGTTCATCAAAAGCGATTTCTAATCAAGCTGCTGGCCTATGGGGTATCGTCTCAGTTGTGCGAGTAGATTCGTGATTTCCTGTCAGGAAGGTCGCAGTTCGTAGTAATAGACGGCAAATCATCGAGTAAAACTGAAGTGATATCAGGTGTTCCCCAGGGAAGCGTCCTGGGACCTCTACTGTTCCTGATCTATATAAATGACCTGGGTGACAATCTGAGCAGTTCTCTTAGACTGTTCGCAGATGATGCTGTAATTTACCGTCTAGTAAGGTCATCCGAAGACCAGTATCAGCTGCAAAGCGATTTAGAAAAGATTGCTGTATGGTGTGTCAGGTGGCAGTTGACGCTAAATAACGAAAAGTGTGAGATGATCCACATGAGTTCCAAAAGAACTCCGTTGGAATTCGATTACTCGATAAATAGTGCAATTCTCAAGGCTGTCAATTCAACTAAGTACCTGGGTGTTAAAATTACGAACAACTTCAGTTGGAAGGACCACATAGATAATATTGTCGGGAAGGCGAGCCAAAGGTTGCGTTTCATTGGCAGGACACTTAGCAGATGAAACAAGTCCACTAAAGAGACAGCTTACACTACACTCGTTCGTCCTCTGTTAGAATGTTGCTGCGCGGTGTGGGATCCTTACCAGGTGGGATTGACGGACGACATCAAAAGGGTGCAAAAAAGGGGAGCTCGTTTTGTATTATCACGTAATAGGGGAGAGAGTGTGGCAGATATGATGTGCGAATTCGGATGGAAGTCATTACAGCAAAGACGTTTTTCGTCGCGGCGAGATCTTTTTACGAAATTTCAGCCACCAACTTTCTCTTCAGAATGCGAAAATATTTTGTTGAGCCCAACCTACATAAATAAATTAAGAGAAATCAGAGCTCGAACAGGAAGGTTTAGGCGTTCGTTTTTCCGGCGCGCTGTTAGGGAGTGGAATGGTAGAGAGATAGTATGATTGTGGTTCGATGAACCCTCTGCCAAGCACTTAAATGTGAATTGAAGAGTAGTCATGTAGATGTAGATGTCTACCTCCGACTCCCATTCCGCGGTCAAACCTTGTTAATCCCCGTCGTGTGACCATTATCATCTCGGAAACTTTTTTAAATGAATCATCTGAGTCAAAATGAGAGCTTCACCAATGCACTGCCCTTTTATGCCTTGCGTACGCGATACTACCACCATCTGTACATGTGCTTATAACTATCCCACGAGTTCCGTCACTTCACTGTAATAAACTGAAAGTGGGGCAACGCCGGCCAGGCACCCTCAGTTCGCGGAAACGTTAATCCCTTCAAGCGGAGTAAGCCGTCTGCTCACATAAATGAGAGGAACGAAAAGGCACTCAGCCACGGCCCCACACAAAAGCCCTGCTGGTTTCCGGAGCCCTGCCCTGCCCTCCCTTCGAGCACCCTTGACCTCAGTTCGGCTGTTATGCCAGCGAAATACATACTATTTCACGGCCGAAAGATACATTACAAAATAGGAGAGGGTAACAGCAGCAATCATCATCTCTGCCCCATATGAATCACGCCCCACACTATGCATACATTACACCATCCAAAAAAGAATCTGCTTATCACGTACCGAATTAATATGTATGCTTAATAAGAATGAAACGTCAAGCTGGCTGCAAACGGAGGCATTTCAAGTATTCTCGCCATGTCACCTCTCCCTTCCTTACGTGCAGATTCAATTCAATTGGTTCTGAGCACTATGGGACTCAACATCTGTGGTCATCAGTCCCCTAGAATTTAGAACTACTTAAACCTAACTAACCTAAGGACATTACACACATCCATGCCCGAGGCAGGATTCGAAGCTGCAACCGTAGCAGTCGCGCGGTTCCGGACTGCGCGCCTAGAACCGCTAGACCACCGCGGCCGGCTACGTGCAGATGTGACGTATTTTGGCAGCAGGTATATCCACCATGTTTTCAGTAACTTCGTGCCTTGCCGTTAGCCTGGAAGACAGTAGCCACGCTTAAGCTTCGCCCCTACGTCGGACGGACCGCCCCTACTACCAGGTGAGCACGTTTAAAAACGAATGATCCTGCGTATGTCCTCAGTGCCGTTACTGTTGTGTCTGCTACTGTGTTAGTCAGCACCTGCACAAACAAGGTTGGAGAGAAGTTACGGTGGCCGGTGGCTAGAATTCAAAATGATCTAAACGAAACACTTCGAAATTAATAGAAGACTTTATTTCTAAAAAGGAAAGAAACATAACTTCTCGTTATAAAAATGGCTTTCTGTGCCTCCTACATCCAATTACATTGGCATACTAGCACTACTCGCAAAACGCAGGCTAAATATCGTCTTCCTATTACCCAGTATTGATGCTCTCGAAGTCTGCATCCGAACCGGGCCCGGCCAGCGATGGGCGGATGGTTAAGTCAGCATTGTCAGGGTCCAGCAAAGTCAAAATCCGCTCGTTGCCACGGTGACTGAGACTTTGGCCAAGCTGAAAACATTTGTGGTGGGGCCGATAGAGTTTCAGGGCAAGCACAACACTGTGACGCCATCTGTTCAATGCGGGCGTCCGTGGCCGCCAAAGTACAATGCCGACACGCTAACTGTTTCGTACGTATAATTCCCTAATGTTCTTGGTGGAGCACTCGCAACATATTTTTTTGCAACACTTAAGGAGTAAGCACAGGCGACTGTCCTGTCATTCTGCAATAAAATCACACGATGCTAGATTGAGAGGCTATGCCGAGCAGCAAACTAGCGGCATACGAAAGAATTCTGAATGCTTATCACTGAACGATGCCAGCAGAACGGATGTAGTGCAACAAAATGTTCAAGTGAAGGTCTGCTTATGTACCTGTGCAATTTCTTATGGTGTAGTGGAAAATTTTATAAAAGTACAGAGTCCGGCGCATCGATCTGACAACAAGATGCCGCGGTACCATCGAATTCAGAATCAGGACCTATAAGAAGGCGTTAGCATTTGCATGCTTCGACATGGGCCAGTACAGTATTTCGTACTGATACTGTGATAGTAACAAACCCCAACGTTGCAGCTTCTGAGCTGTGCCTGGTGGAACGGGTTTGAATCGATGAAACAAAGTGGCTTATGGTGTGTCGCTAGCTAAAATGAAACGTCCCCTTAGAAAAATTATACACGACTGTGGTTAAACTGACACACAATATTTTTAGCGCAACGCAGTCTGACTTTCAATAATCCCTACAAATGAATGTCCCTGACTAACATTAACCTATACCTTTCACAAATCACTTACCTCACAAAAAAATCTTCGTTACTCGAACTACTGCAATACAGCGAGCACCACTACTTCCAGCTAAATAAAAGATTCTAACTACTGAAGGCACTAACTACTGACAGGCATAGTTAGCAAATGAAGGATTTTAATAGAGAACAAACAGTGTATTTACCTTAATAGTCAAAATATATATGATAGTTCATGACATCCAGTCTTACAAGTTACAAAACTCCGCCATCTCTCTCCCCACATCCACCACTGCTGGCGGCTCACCTCCAACTGCGCAACGCTACGCGCTGTTAGCATCCAGCTGCCGCTGCCCAACACTACAATAGCAGACAACAATGCAAACCAGCCACAGACTGCACATGGCACAGCCAGTGATTTTTATACGGAGCGCTATGTGGCGGCGGCGTTACCAATAAAAAAACCTAAACATCCTACTTACATAGCCCCCATGCTCCCCACAAAAAAATTTACAAATTGTTTTGGGCAGTGGCCAATACAGATTTGAAATTTTTTTTCATAATTACAATGACAAAGAAATGAAATGCACACACTTATCGATACAATGTTGGTCAAAAGCTAAAATTTTCTCACAGTCCATAAAGACAGTCCTGATCATTCATCAAAGTAAAATTGGAGTGTTTTTCTCAAAGTCTGAGTAGTAAAAGAAAATGCACACGTAAGTAGTGGATTTCCATGCAGTCTTGAAGAAGGAGTGTTGTCCTTTCAACGAAAGCAAGTGCTGACTCTCGACATGCAGACAGGTAATGGGCCACAGCAGAGTCAGTCGACATTGAAGACTATCGGTAGGTAGGTCATCACAGAGCAGACCCACTGTAGTCCTGGTAGAGATTACTATTGGTGGGCCACCAGAGGTGCAGACCCATTGCAGTCCTTGTAGAAATAATGGTGGGTCATCAAAGGTGTAGACCCACTGTAGTCCTTGTAGAGATGGCCAGCAGGCGCACAATCACCATTGAAGAGTCTTGCGGATAATATAACAAGTCCATAACCACCACTTGTGCACTCAGAAAAATTGTTTTTGAAATGTCCTTAGAACCAGCAATGCTGTTATCCAGTCCCTTACTGAGTTATTAACACACATGCAAACACTATCAGTCCCTACTTCTCACATATTGTCCATATACTATGACCAACAGAAACGTGTGCAGTGAAATGTAATTTACAAGTTACTTAATTTGATGAACTGGTGTCAATTACAATTTTATAACATAAGAATGCAATAACAAAGGTACCAAATACATCTTTAAAGAACATAACAATACAGATAACATTTGCAGTAGTACAGGCTTTACAAAAGTATCGAAATAGCAAATACATCAGTGTTACAAAAATTACGACATAAGTACATACATAAAAGATCAGAATAACTTTCGAAACATCAACTTCACACATGAGCATTAAAACAAAACACAATAAACAATGTCTGAACATATTTACAAAAAAAATAACATAGTACTTGAAAAATTCTACAACATAAATCTTATTAGCTAAACACATAAAGACAGGAAAAAGACAAATACACAAGGGTACATAAACACATAGAGGGATAATACGAAAGGAAAGGACAGGGTTTGTTTCACTGCAGTATTTTGCGTAGAGATCTCCCTTAGTTCATCATTATTCCCAAAAAGTCCTATCTAAACCTGCTTTCTGTATTCTGTTCACATCCTCTTTCAAAAATAGTTTTTCTCCACTGTACACTGCTTTTTTGGCCAAACCATTTTCTTATAGCTTCTCAATGCTTTTCTTCCAATTCATCATAGTTAGTTTCTTATATAGTCTACCCCCTCTTAAGCTAACTTAAAGCTACTGAGCTCAGATGCTAAACTAAGGGACGAGGCAATGCAGCAGCGCAAAATAAATTATACAAACAACAATGAAATAAAATGGAAGTTGTCAAAGAAGCAGCAATATTAAAAGTAATATAAGGCAATGCACAGCAAACAATAAAAATAAATCCGTAGTAAAACTGGCTTAACAGAGTAATACAAAGTGAAATTCAGTAGCACTATGCCTGGCACACAGTAGAAGCAAATGCAACAGCTTATAACTAAACATGACAAAGCTCAACCAGAAAAAATATTACAGTAAAGACAACAATGCAGAAAAGGGAGATGTCGATTCACATCTTAATGTCTATATAATTAAAGTGGTGCACCACAACTTATTCTACCATAAAAATTACCAAGTACTTGAAAAGAAAATTATGTATGCAGTTCCTGTGAAGGGAAGCCTTTTGTGCTCCTTCGTTTTTTTTATGTACATCATAATTATTTACTGGATCTGTAGGCATAAAATATCTATATTAGTACATCCATTAAATTTTATTGTAACCAATGGTGCAGTGCAGCTAGAAACTAGATATTAAACAAAATAAGCAAATATGTACAAAGAAAGGCATGAGACATCATTCATTAGCCATATGGCATTTCATAAGGTAGTAAAAAATTCTCTCAATTCTTGTAGAAAGACGCTTGTCATAATCAGCTGTGCAGATGTAAGTATCTTTCCAAGTAATGAGCGTGTCGTATTTGCGATGCTTTCTACAAAGGACTGTCAAAGCGAGGATAATGGCCTCTTTTTTTTTCCTAATGGCTTTCTTTTTCAGGTGGCTGTCGCGCAGTTGGGTGCCCACGACGCATTACGTGCAGGTGGTCACTTAATTGTCTTACCGAAATATTTACGACAGCAGTTTCCGCTACAGTGACAGTCTCATATAAAAATATTTTCACAGGTTGAGAATTTGCGTTACAAATGTGTAGAAAATAAAATCCTATAAATATAACAGTGTCCAAAAAATTTTCGTCGGCATTGTAATACATTCACGCATGTACACACATTTCATAACTCATAAAGTACGATTCTCGGTTTCCAACATCCTTTTTCACAAACCAGAGTCCCTAACCACTACTCATTATTCCTTACCTTATTCGTCGACACTTCTTCAGTATTTCATCATAACAGATACGTAGCATAATCAAATAATTCATATAGCATCAGCTTATTGATCATAAACATACCGCAACAGCATAATACACATAGTCATCGTAATAATAACATCATAACACCTCAGTCAAATTCTCAATATCGTCGTAGCTTCCTCCAATAATTTCAAAACCTAAAAAAATTCTCTGCTCATGTCAAAAGTGTCATCTACCTCAAACGTACTTTAAAAATCATGATCCCATACCAAATACATCATTCAAAGCTCTCATAGTATCACAATGGTTCCGAAAAAATATGAACATTTCACAAAGTACAGACAAAAAACAATTTCATTAGTGTGAAGTTATCCAACCGTGTAATTAAGTAAACATCTGTCACTGACGTAGTAAAATAAATGTTTGTCCCTCCCAGTTAGATGATCAGATAGTTGTGTAATTTATGTGTCAGAGAAATATGGTACCGATGTGTAAAGTTGTATAAGCAAATACCATATTAGCTAGGGCTCCTTGTGCTTGCCATACACATGGTACACAAAGTAGGCGTGTACCCCCCTGAGGATTAATGTAATTATATCCTCAGGTGTTACAGATTACAGCAATGGAATGAAATGTATCACGGAAAACCTTTGTATCATTGCACTTCAAATATCTTTAGAAATAAATGTTTTAAGTACAAAATTAATCACTCAAATACGTGTACTGTAGCGATAAACTGTGCGTCTTGTTGTAAGATAATCTCTGTGGAAGTGTCGTAGTTATCGTCCTCTGTAAGCAAAGTTCTGCTGAAGTCAATGTACTTACCTCGTAATAAACGAGGTGAATTGCTTTGCGTATAAATATCTTAGTTATTACGTTTATTGCCGTGATGAAGAAAGTACTGTGCTGTAACATATTTCTGTGCTATGGAAAAGGCTGTCTAATTGTAGCTATACCACAAAAGTTACCACTAAAACATGTTTTACTTTCCAGAATAATTCAGAAATACTGTGCAGATATAAAACAGATACACCGCAAAAGCACAATGTAAATTGTGTCACACATTAGTAGCGTCGTGATATAATCGTGTAGCTATCAAAGAAACCAAACGCTAAATCATCTTTAATCTCACAGAAAGTACTTCAAATAAAGAATGTCTATTCAACTGAACCAAAATGTTGCACTAAAACCTCATTAACAGTATATGTTCTAAGTATGTAAGCCTTATAGTCGTTACGTAATCGTGCAACTAACAAGCAAGAATGTACAAATAACAACACTGTCTCGTCTGTTCACTATAACAATGCATTCGTAATTTCTGTTTAAAAATGTTCCCCAGGTTCTATACTGTATAGTTAACTTCAAAACATTGTTGCATGTTAACAATTTCTTAAGTCTGACAAAGCATACTAGAAATGCGAAGTGAAAGGTTATATGGCAAAGACAAAGTTAATAAGCAGATTATATTTCAATAAACGGTTTTACATGTGAAATGTGGCGTAAACCTTTACTCTTCCTAGTATGCAGCAAATCAACTTGAAGTCAATCATCATGTGGTATACGGCAGTAAAGAACACTGGAATTTTGCTCAAGGTTAGCTTATGTTATTTTTCTCTGAGCCAGCCGGCGCACGCGGCTGCCTGCGGTGTGAGTCAATGTCTGTTTCTTTGTTGGCGCGCGTCGTTATTGGGATTAGGAGACCTAACTTCTACAAATTCACCTTGCCGAGAGGGCCCTGCTCTGTTTGAATCCCGCCAGTTCTGATGCAATTCAGGTCTGTCGTTACGATCATATCGTCTGTCGTCATGTCGGTAATTTCTGTAATTAATTTCTTGTCGGTCACGTGGTGGAGAGTTTCTCCCTGAATCGTTACTGCACGCTGGACCGTTGCGTCTGAAGTTATTCCGTCTCCCGTGATGATAATAGTTCTGGTTGCCATATTGTCTGTTTCTATGATTGTCTCTGTCATATTCATTACTACGGAAATGCGATCTTTCTCTGTAATTATTACTAACCTGCCAACGGTTGTCATACGGGTGGTGTCTGTTTTGGTCACGATTTGCGTTGTAAGAATAGCCTTGTCGTGTCCAGTTATTATTTCGTTCATCGCGGAATTGCGACGGATGTGACCTGTAGTGATTGTTTTCCTGTTTTCGCATCCCGCGGCTGTCTGTGTCCATTTCTAATTCTTGTAAGAGTCCCTGAAAAGCTTCAATGTCGTCTTTGCAACGCCCTGCCAAAATAATATTCCTTAAATGTTCCGGCAATTTCATTAAGCAAATGCGGATCAGTTCTGAAGGGCTGTATGGGTTTGAAAGATATTGATTCTTATGCAACATGTCTTCAAAATATTTGACAAGACTGTAAAATTCAGATCGTTCAAAGTGTTTCATCATCATGATGCTATGTTTTACTCGCTCTTGTGTAGCTTGAGACGAGTATGCTGAGAGGAAGGCATGATAAAATTCTCCTTCACTGTGACAGTCGTGAATGACCGATCGCATTCTTACAGCTGGTTCATTCTCTAAGTAGCCACACATAAATTCTAATCTGTTCTCTAATGACCAGTTGGGGGGGGGGGGGGGGGAAACAATGAGAGAATTGATGAAGCCACGCTTGTGGATGAATGTCGTTGCCAGAATTCTTAAATGTTTTGAATTTACGTGTAGTAATGAACAGCTTATAGTCAAAATCATCGTGTCGGCGGGTCGCATGTCGGTCATTGTTATGTCGTTTCGGCGGTTCCATCTCAAAATTCGGTGTACTTTGCCAATTTCTTTCATAATCTCCAAAGTGCCCTGTGTTATTATTTTGTGGCAGTTCTGTATTTTTATGTCCCTCTTCCCGTATTGGTGTGCGAGAGTCCTCTGAAATACGTAATTCTTGTATTACCTGTGTCAGCTGATCTTGTACTTCCCGGATTTCTCTTTGGTGTTGCGTATTAATTTGATTTTGATTTTGTTTGAATTTCCTAATTTGTTCGAACTCTTCTGTGTCATTAAAGACTACCGGTCTTGTGTCATTCAGATTATCATCTACCTTCGTAGATAAATTATTTAGCTGATCCGAAAGTTCAACTACTTTCTCTGATAAAGAACTAATGTCTTCCATGTGTCTTTCTGAACCAATTTTCAGAGTATCTACTGTGTCCTTTAAGTTTTCTTGAGCTTTTGCAAGTTGCGTAACCGAATCGGTAGATGCAACTGAGTCAATTTTACCTTGCAAGGTCTCATGATTTTCATGAACAATTGTTTGCAGTTCTTTTATGACTGCTTCGTGATTCTGTAATGCATTTTCATGCCGCGAAAAAATAGGTTGGAAATGCTCACAAATTTGTGTTTTTACGTCATTACAGACTTTTTGACATTTCGATTCGATTTTATGTAATTCAGTAGTTAAATCTTCACGTGTTTGTTCAAGCGTATGTTCCACTGAGTCTAACTTTTGAAGCTTTTGCTCCATTGCGTCTAACTTTTGCTGTGTTTGTCTCTGATTTTGTTCCCTTGTGCCTAACTTTTGAAGATTCTGTTTCATTGTGTCTAACTTTTGAAGCTTTTCCTGTGTTTGTCTCTGATTTTGTTCCATTATGTCTAACTTTTGAAGATTTTGTTCCATTGTGTCTAACTTTTGAAGCTTTTGTCCCATTTGTTTCTGATTTTGTTCCATTTGTTGCATTAATTGCAATAATAGTGTATTGGTGTCTGGAATCTGTTTTTCTATGCTTTTTGGCAGTGCATTTTCACCGGCAACATTTACATTTTGACAGGCAGAAAATGTGTCTTGACTCATTTGAGAAAACGGTTAGGACCCATAACCTAAGTCTACAGTATTTGCAATATCGTGTTCTGTCATTTCGGATACCTGAGGCGAGCTGTTGCCGACTGATCGATCGATAATTGTTCCCTGTTCACTACTTGTTTCATTGTCTACATCATTATTTGCCGCCCGCTCCATTTCCCTATGCACAATTACCAAATTACTACTTCGAATGTCTGTTAATTCACTACACAGTGGTGTTGATAAGCGACGCTCATCGTCACTATTATTTCTCAGTTTACTTTGCAGCCTAGTGTTACGTTTTTCACACGCCATTATTGTCACAATATTTCACACAATAACACATAAAAGCACAATTTGAAGAGCAAAAATAAGAGAACACATTACCATAGTGCTGAAAATAATATCTAGTTAATTGCAAGCGAAGCTGCGAAATACTTGGTGCAAATCTACATGCATGCCACAACTGTTTACTGTACAACAATGAAAAACTACAACTACAAAGGAGATTCTCTCTATGATTACATGCTAGTAATAAACAAAGGCTACACTAACTACACAAACTACAAGAAAAAAATCAGACGATTCCAGGTTCGAATCCTGGCAGGGTCGCCATATGAAACGTCCCCTTATAAAAATTATACACGACTGTGGTTAAACTGACACACAATATTTTTAGCGCAACGCAATCTGACTTTCAATAATCCCTACAAAAGAATGGCCCTGACTAACATTAACCTATACCTTTCACAAATCACTTACCTCACAAAAAATCTTTGTTACTCGAACTACTGCAATACAGCGAGCACCACTACTGCCAGCTAAATAAAAGATTCAAACTACGGAAGGCACTAACTACTGATAGGTATAGTTAGCAAATGAAAGATTTTAATAGAGAACAAACAGTGTATTTACCTTAATAGTCAAAATATATATGATAGTTCATGACATCCAGTCTTACAAATTACAAAACTCCGCCATCTCTCTCCCCACGTCCACCACTGCTGGCGGCTCACCTCCAACTGCGCAACGCTACGCGCTGTTAGCATCCAGCTGCCGCTGCCCAACACTACAATGGCAGACAACAATTCAAACCAGCCACAGACTGCACACGGTACAGCCAGTGATTTTTATACAGAGCGCTATGTGGCGGCGGCGTTACCAATAAAAAAACCTAAACAGCCTACTTACAAAAATTTCGAACCAAACAGATAATGGTGACACTTTGTGCCGTCATAGACAATTGCAAGCGTTTCCTTCTCGCTTTGTAAGCAGTTACGTTGAGTCTTGGTCAATAACTTGGAAGCGAAAGCAATCGGCCTGTCCTGTGAACCAAATCTATGTGAGAGTACAGCTATGACACCATACTAAGACGCGTCCACTGCCGAAACCACAGGCTCAGCGGGATCGAAATGAACAAGGCATCTGTCATTCAAGAAGACAATTCTGCTAAGTTTCAGGAATGTATCCTCACACTGTTTGGTCCAAATAAGGCACATTCTTCCAGCACAAGTGATGCAATGGAACCGTGATCAGGGCTGCGTTGGCTATAAACCGGATATAATATGTGATCTTCCCCAGAACTGACAGCAATTCGGCCACGTTCCGTGTGGCAGGGAAGTCCCGGATGGCCAGCATATCTGAGCGAAGGGGATGAACACCCTGCGTGTTAAGAACACAGCCGAAGTATTGAATTTCAGTCTGGAAAAAGGCATTTGTGTCCAGACGTTGCTTCGAATATGCAGCTGAAAGTACTTGAAAAAGCATACAAAGGTTACTGGTACGTTCCTCTGGTGTATGTCCTGACACCACAATATCGTCCAAGCACTTTGAACAGAATGGAACGTTTACGTTAAGTTGTTCTAAGTAGCGTTTGAACATGGCAGGCACGGAAGCGCTACCAAAGGGCAAGCTCAAATATTTGAACAACCCTAAATGTGTGTTGACCACAAACACATTCTAAGACTCCTCATCTAACGGAGTTTGCAAATACGCATCGCGTAAGTCAGTTTTTGAAAAATTGTGGACTGCACCACGGCCGTCCATTAATTCGTCAGGATGATGCAATGGATAAGTATCAGTTATTGTTTGTGGATTCACGGTGGATTTGAAGTCAACACAAAGACGAAGTCTTGCAGAAGGCTTTAATGAAATTACTGAGGGAGAAGCCCACTAACTGGTCTGGTAGGAGCAATGACCCAACATTTTCCTCCCATTCTTTAAGTTCACCTGCAGCCTTGCTTCTGAGCGAATGAAGGACGGGACATACCTGTAAAAACTTAGGTTGCACATCGTCCTTCACTGTAGCATGTGCCACAAAATTGTTTTCTCTGCCAAGTCCTTCAGACAAGAAATCAGGGAACTCTGCAATCAACTGAGTAACGCTGTCTTTTGGGTTGAAAACAGAAACAGAAAATACATTGTCCTGAATACAGAGACCAAACACATCAATTGAGCCTAACCCAAAAATACTTTCACAGTCTCGCGAACGCAAAATCGTAAATGTCACTGTTCTGGTTCGCGACTGGAATGTGGCAGGCGGACTACATGTACCAAGCAACGGAATGTCCTGAGCGTTGTACGCAGTAAGTTGCGTGCAAGACTTTGTCAACTGCAGTGAGCAGAACTGTTCAAAGCTATGTATCGGACCGAGTGAGGTGGCGCAGTGGTTAGCACACTGGACTCGCATTCGGGAGGACGACGGTTCAATCCCGTCTCCGGCCATCCTGATTTAGGTTTTCTGTGATTTCCCTAAATCTCTTCAGGCAAATGCCGGGGTGGTTCCTTTGAAAGGGCACGGCCGATTTCCTTCCCCATCCTTCCCTCACCGAGCTTGCGCTCCGTCTCTAATGACCTCGTTGTCGACGGGACGTTAAACACTAATCTCCTCCGCCAATATATCGGAAGCACCAATGTGTAACTGAAGTCGAACACAGCATCCGGCAATGACTAAGTACACAAACAGTTTGTTTGCTGTCGTTGCACAGCACTTGGGAAAGATGAAGGCAAATCCTGAATTTGGTCATTACTAGTGCAGGTAGCTGGTTTAGAAAAAACTACATTCACTGAGTAAGAAGGTGCTCCGCACTTACGAGAGCGAAGGTGGATATTCTTTTTCTGTCGCAAGCTCACAGATTGTGCATGACATGACCTTCCACAAGGGAAGCAAGACACGTTCCGCCAAGTGCAGTGTTGTCTTTTATGTGTGGAAAAGCATAGGGGACATGATTTCACAGCAGACACACTCGATGACACTTCTTCATTCTGACCAAGACATGGTGGCCTGTTTGCAAACAGGGGTTGGTCGCAAGCCCATACCTGTTTGTCGCTTTGCATTACACTGCAGACGGGAGCTAACTCCAAGTTTTAAACGGCACTATCACACTAGTCCTGATTTTCAATAGTTTGTAACACTTGTTTTTAAGCAGGACCAGAATGTTTGAGAATTTGTTCACGAATCCTGCTGAATTTAATTGATGAAAGGAGAAAATATAGAAATGCAGTAGATGAAACAGGCAAAAAGGAATACAAGCGTATCAAAAATGAGATCGACAGGAAGTGCAAAATGGCTAAGCAGGGATGGCTAGAGGACAAATGTAAGGATGTAGAAGCTTATCTCACTAGGGGTAAGATAGATACTGCCTACAGGAAAATTAAAGAGACCTTTGGAGAGAAGAGAACCACGTGTATGAATATCAAGAGCTCAGATGGCAACCCAGTTCTAAGCAAACAAGGGAAGGCAGAGAGGTGGAAGGAGTATATAGAAGATTTATACAAGGGCGATGTACTTGAGGACAATATTATGCAAATGGAAGATTATGTAGATGAAGACGAAATGGGAGGTAAGATACTGCGTGAAGAGTTTGACAGAGCACTGAAAGACCTGAGCCGAAACAAGGCCCCCGGAGTAGACAACATTCCATTAGAACTACTGACGGCCTTGGGAGAGCCAGTCATGACAAAACTCTACCATCTGGTGAGCAAGATGTATGTGAGAGGCGAAATACCCTCAGACTTCAAGAAGAATATAATAATTCCAATCCCAAAGAAAGCAGGTGCTGACAGATGTGAAAATTACCGAACTATCAGTTTAATAAGTCACAGCTGCAAAATACTAACGCGAATTCTTTACAGACGAATGGAAAATCTGGTAGATGCGGACCTCGGGGAGGATCAGTTTGAATTCCGTAGAAATGTTGGAAGACGTGAGGCAATACTGATCTTACGACTTATCTTAGAAGAAAGATTAAGAAAAGGCAAACCTTCGTTTCTAGCATTTGTAGACTTAGAGAAAGCTTTTGACAATGTTGACTGGAATACTCTCTTTCAAATTCTGAAGGTGGCAGGGGTAAAATAGAGGGAGTGAAAGGCTATTTACAATTTGTACAGAAACCAGATGGCAGTTATTAGAGTCGAGGGGCATGAAAGGGAAGCAGTGGTTGGGAAAGGAGTGAGACAGGGTTGTAGCCTCTCCCCGATGTTATTCAATCTGTATATTAAGCAAGCAGTAAAGGAAACAAAAGAAAAATTTGGAGTAGGTGTTAAAATTCATGGAGAAGAAGTAAAAACTTTGAGGTTCGCCGATGACATTGTAATTCTGTCAGAGACGGCAAAGGACTTGGAAGAGCAGTTGAACGGAATGGACAGTGTCTTGAAAAGAGGATATAAGATGAACATCAACAAAAGCAAAACAAGGATAATGGAATGTAGTCAAATTAAATCGGGTGATGCTGAGGGAATTAGATTAGGAAATGAGACACTTAAAAGGGTAAAGGAGTTTTGCTATTTGGGGAGCAAAATAACTGATGATGGTCGAAGTAGAGAGGATATAAAATGTAGACTGGCAATGGCAAGGAAAGCGTTTCTGAAGAAGAGAAATTTGTTAACATCGAGTATAGATTTAAGTGTCAGGAAGACATTTCTGAAAGTATTTGTATGCAGTGTAGCCATGTATGGAAGTGTAACATGGACGATAAATAGTTTGGACAAGAAGAGAATAGAAGCTTTCGAAATGTGGTGCTACAGAAGAATGCTGAAGATTAGATGGGTAGATCACGTAACTAATGAGGAGGTATTGAATAGGATTGGGGAGAAGAGAAGTTCGTGGCACAACTTGACTAGAAGAAGGGATCGGTTGGTAGGACATGTTTTGAGGCATCAAGGGATCTCAAATTTAGCATTCGAGGGCAGCGTGGAGGGTAAAAATCGTAGAGGGAGACCAAGAGATGAATACACTAAGCAGATTCAGAAGGATGTAGGTTGCAGTAGGTACTGGGAGATGAAGCAGCTTGCACAGGATAAAGTAGCATGGAGAGCTGCATCAATCCAGTCTCAGGACTGAAGATAACAACAACAACAACAACAACAACAACATCCTACTGTCTGGCACACTGTACGCAATTACATCACGAATCGTTGCGTCACTATAGTACTGTCCACAGCTATAATGAAAATGAGATTGTCGTGCCAAAGCCTGAAGTTCAGTAAGCCACTGATGCTACGTCTGTTCTGGATTTATCCGAAATCGAAAGAACTTGTAACAAGCTGCAGCAATCTGTATCTGATCCTCGTAATACTTAGTGACGGCAGAAACTAAATCTTCAAAAACCAGAAACTCCGGTCGAGTAATGGGAAATAACTTCTGAGTGTGAATAACTTTTGAGTGAGGCGGTAAACTCCTCTGCCGGCCATTGACAAGAAATAAGAAAGTTTCACAGCAACTTGCACTTGATGTGTAACACAATGAACGTTGAACTGAGCGTACCACGCGTTTCAATCCTCTTGTTTACTGAAAGCTCAGAATGGTGGAATGCAAAGGGGCAGTTCCGTGGATCTGACTGGCTGTTGTAGAGTTGACGCAGCAGCAGCTTGTGCATTAATGAGATGCTTTACTGCCACCATCAACAGCGACCTTTGGCAGTTCTGAAACTGAATAAACGGCATTAAATCAAAGCCAGCAGCAGCCAGAGGCGCAGAACTAGGAGTCGGGTTAAAGGCCATTTTACTGAGATGAGCGCTCATACAAAGTATAAGTAATGCAAATACACAAATAACGGAAGAGCTGAGGATCGTCTGCAAGAAATAACGCAATGTGTAGCAATGCTCCTCTGAAAGAAAAGTGAGAAATATGAAGAGCAAAGGCAGCGTTGTTTCTGGAGTCCGCGGCGCCAGATATTGTGTCGACTACTGTGGGTGTCAACACCGGCAAAAACAAGGATGGAGAGAAGTTGTAATGGCCGGTGGCAGAAATCCAAAATGATCTACACAAAATCATTTAAATTAATAGAACACTTTACTTCTAAAAAGGAAAGATGCATAACTCAACTTCTCGATATGAAGTGGCTTCCCATGCTTTCTGTGACTCCTACATGCAATTACAATGGCACACTATTACTACTGGCAGAACGCAGGCTAAGTATCGACTCGCTGTTACTCATTAGGGCCTACTGATGCTCTCGAAGTCTGCGACCGAACTGGGCCCGACCAGCGATGGACGGCTGGTTAAGTCAGCGTTGTCAGGGTGCTCTGAGCTCTGTGTTTCTGGAGATGGGGCGCTACCCGCTCTTTCACTGACGCACAGGCCAGTGCCTTCTTGATGCAGTTTCGCGGTGCCGCGTTGGTCGGCGCGCAGTCGATACTTTAATACTGCACAGATACCTTGAAAGTCTCGGGTGGAGAGAAGTGCCACCTCATTTTAACAATTCGCTATAGATGCTCTCCTTGCCTGAAGTTTTTCTGCTTTTTAAGGACATCACAATCTCTGTAGACATTTCGTGGGTGTAATTTATGCATCAAAATAAGAGTAAAATGCTAATTAAAGTTTTATATGAAAGTACTTTGTTTCCAAGCTATGATGTATAATATCAGTTGTGGTAGGCAGAACATCATGGGTCAGTACAAGGTTTTAGCGTGTCATTTTCGCGTGCATGTCGACTGATATTGCTTGCGCACCCCTCTACAATACTCTGTTGATTCTGGCACGGAACGCCTAATTTTATTTGACTTCGGTATGGTCCGTTGTTCTCTACGACGCTGTTGTAGGGTAGCGACACTAAACGAACGGTATTACGTACATTTATTCTGTCGGTAGTTCATTGACTGCAGTCGTTCTGCGCAATAGGATGGCGTATTCAAATGTTGAATACCGTGATACGCACTTCCTTTACGGTGCAGCGGAAGCAGCAAGAAGACGGTACATGGAAATGTTTCCAAACAGAAGAGTATAAAACCTTAAGACTTCCATAGCCTTGGACATGCATTTAAGAGTATAGGGCATTCGTGGTGCGCCACGGTTAGGTCGGCGTCAACTAGATGGAGTGGGTGTTGAGAACAACCCGGAAACGGTAGATGAATATTCGACCATTAGTATGCGCCGTGTAAGTGCCGCTGTAGGGGTACCTCAGTCAACTGTATGGCACCTGCTTCGGAGATAGAAATTCCACACATTTCACCTGCAGAAGATACGGATCTGATGCCTATAGACTACCTTAGACGTCAAAACTTTTGTCTTCGGTTACTCGAGCGCCATGCTGTTGTACTGTTCGGTCGCTGGGTACTCTTTACGGATGAGAGCCTGTTTACCCGTGAGGGTGTCGTGAACCCTTATAACACGCACCTGTGGGCATATCTTCGTGCAACTATATTACGAGGATATTAACATCGTTTTGCAGTGAACATTATGTGTGGTATGAGGGACAATCCACACTTTAAACGTGTTCGTGGGTAAATGCACAGTATGTAATTGTATTGATTTTCGGGTCCCTTTATGTAGCTGGTTTTCTGGGAAGAATTAATTTTGTGTTGTTTGTGTTGCACGCATGATCCCTGCTCTGCTACATAACTCTGAAATAAAGCAGTTTCTTAATTAACATTCCACTCTTATTTTGATGCTTAAATTACACCCGTGGATTGTGTACAGTTACTTTTGGATCACCCTGTACGTATATTCCATTTCCCCATTTGCTGTCTTCCTGACCGCATTTTATTTTATTTATTTATTTATTTTCTCTCTGTGTCATCAGTCTTCTGATTGGTTTGATGCGGACCGCCAAGAATCTCTTCCTCTGCCAAATTCTTCATCGCAGAGTACCACTTGCAACCTACATCCTCAATTATTTGTTGCGCGTATTTCAGTCTCTCTCTTCTTCTACAGTTTCTACCCTCTAAAGTTCCTTGATGGCTTAAGAGATGTCCTAATATCCCGTTTCTACTTCTTGTTGATTTTTCCATTCCTTTCTTCTCCGATACTGCGAAAAACCTCCTTATTTCTTACATTATGGTGTAATCCAGCTGGAGTCTTCCGCCATCTCCAGAACGTTTCCGTGTAAATCTTCTTTCCTTTTGATTCTTCAACAGAGTATTCGCTATTACAAGCTAAAATTGTTTGCAGGACTCAGTTAGTCTTTCTCCTCTCTCATTCCAACTAACAAGCCCATATGCTCCCAGAATCTTTTCTTCTACCTCATCCCCCTACAACCACATACCAATCCCAAATGATAATTAGATTTTCATCTCATTTTACGTCCTGAACTACAAGTTCAATCTCCTCATACACTTTCTCTATCTCTTCATCTTCGGCTTGAGACATCGGCATGTACACCTGAATTACTACTATCGGCATTGGTTTGTTGTCGATTCTTATCCGAACAAGCCCATCACTGTATTATTCACAGTAAGTCACTCTCTGTCTTACCTTCGTATTCATAACGAATCTTACTCCCGTTACAGCATTTTCTGCTGCTGCTGTTACGACACTATATTCGTCTGACCACATAGCCTTATGTTTTTAACGTTCCCCCACTATATCTATACTGATCCTTTGCATTTGCCTTTTGAGACTTTCTAGCTTATCTACCACATTCAAAATTCTGACGTGAATCCTCTCGCAGAGATCCGAATTTGGAATTCTTCCGTAACCTTTTACCAATGGAGATAACATCATTACAATTTTTTCAATTACAGGCCACATGTCCTGTCTACACACGATATGTGTCTCTAATGGAATGGTTTCTATCGCCTTCTGCATCTTCATGCCTTTGATCATCGCTAATTCGTCCGGCTTTTAGGGACAGTCTGCCACACCAAGGTCACAAAAGTGCCCTGAACCTCTAACTGCTCCTCTGCCCTCTTTGGCAGCGCTGAACGAGATCGACTTCTAATCCTGTAAGTCTACTGCCGCTTCTGCTGATGATTTTCATGCATAATTTAAGCAGTGGCTAGGTTCTAAGCTGGAATCCAGGGCGTTTTGATTATTATTCAGAGGCGCTACCTCTCGACCATGGGTCCATCATTGCACATCACCAGGATTTGTAGCGATCGACCGAATATCTTTGTTTCTATGTCTACTTTGCTGAGCATATTCATTTTCTTACAGGTTAGTTCTTGTCTATCGTGAACCTAATCTTTGATTATACTTACAAACCGTTCCCAAATTTCTTGTTGAACATAATTTACCGCATTTATCGAAATGTTCCTATCCTGTTCGTAAATCTGATGATTTTGTGCTGGTCGGGAGTTAAGAGAATCGAGATAAGCATTAAGTTTGCGCTTTGATATCCAGATTGTGAGACCTCCTTCCCGTCGCACCTTTTCCTTCTTACCCATGGCTTCACAAGCAATCTTCGTTATTATCTTCCTTATGTTGTTCCGCTCCTTTCCTTCTAAGTAACTGCGGATAGTCGGTTTAATAGACTGGAGTGCATACCTAGGGAGACAACTTTAATGTCAGGTACCGTGATTACGCTCATAAATGTCGTAAGGACGAATGCAAGAGCGGAAAGTCGGCCATGCAGGCTGGCCAACGGTTGGAAGCCAAACAATAGCTCTTTGTGGTTGAATAAGAGATGGAATACGCTCTGGCGGATTTAGCCAGTGGGGCGGCAGCATGCAAAACCTTTCATCGCCATGGAGTGGGAATCAATTATCAAAACATCTTTGCGCACCTCAAACAATTCTACACTGCGCCATAAACTGACCCAACGGATCATTGTCCTGCATTTAAATTGCTTCCCAAATTCAAGTCTTACAGGCAAAGAGAGTAGGTCTCACACCAAGTCATTTGGAAATACTAATTACTTATTCAAAGCAGCAGTTATTATAAAGCGACATTAAAAGCTGAAGTACCGCAGGATGCCCCTGGTTGGCTGGCACCAACATTCATTGTGAAAGCTGGTCTGGAGACGATATCACTAGAAAAAGTTGCTTCGCCCTGAGCACTCGTGAGCTGTGGACGAGGAAGACTTCTCCTTCGACATTTGTGAGCTGGCAGATAGGTTTCGATGCACAACATTCGAGAGAGGTTGTGTACTAATTATCCTCCTCCATTGGCTTTGGTTTTTCGTATCCAGGAACATTCTGCTTCATAGCCGTTCTAGTGCAAATAATTAGTGTAAGATACACGTACCACTTCTGTTAAGTTGATCAAAATATATTGCGAATGGGGTGCCATACAATAAAAAAGTGTTAGCCTGAATTACCTTGGTTTACTCGTGCTGGGAACCTGGTGGTAACTTTTATTAGTTCCTCTTCATGTTGTAGCACATAATGTGTACAAGGTGCTGGATGTACCCCTTGTGTAACAGCACAGAGCTGACGGTATTGATGGGAGGTCTACTGTGTTAGAGCAGAACGAGGCATATCTCAGTCTGCTGGATTCCACAGGTTACGGAATGCACAAGCGCAAGCATAATATAACAGCAACATTATAAATCTTTAATGCTCAAGCATTATACCATCGCAGCAGGTGGTAATCTCAATACATTTGACTACTAGAATGACAGCAGGTGGTAATCTCAACATATCTGACTACTAGAATGACAGCATATAACGCTTTCAATGACTACAGCTTCAAAATGCTATCGCAGAAACACTTCTAATTTTCAAAGAAATGTTGGTCATAGACAAAGGCAGTGTTTCACAAACAATAATAACTCAGGCAATAGTCACTCGTATACACAAAAGCAAAATGAAAACCAAAGTTATTTCATCAACTGTACACTTACAAAGAAAAATCAAGAAATGTCGCTGTGATACAGAAATATAAATGAAGTCATTAAACCTCAATGAGGCCTGAAGGCCTCCTTCTGCCATTCTACGGTTGTCGGAAGATAGGTAAAGTAAATGGTTCAAATGGCTCTGACCACTATGGGACTTAACATCTGAGGTCATCAGTTCCCTAGAACTTAGAACTACTTAAACCTAACTAACCTAAGGACATCACACACATCCATGCCCGAGGCAGGATTCGAACCTGCGACCGTAGCGGTCTCGCGGTTCCAGACTGTAGCGCCTAGAACCGCGGCAAAGTTAACTTTTCAGAAAAAGAGCGAAGCTCTGTTTGGCGTAATGCCTGTTAGCAAACTTAACTTCTTTAATGTTTTTGTTCAGTTTTAAACAGAAACAATGAAGGAATATTAATGGCCTGCTGTCTTTACAATTTGATGTCGCACTTTTCTTAGAAAGAGATTAAAAAGATGCTATTGTCCAGTGACGAAATGCCTTTACTTAAAATATGACCCAGATAAAAACTAAATTTAGGATATTTTGTGGCCACACAGTGCACAAGCACTGCATATTTGTCCCTTCTGAACGACCAGAGGGCGTGTCTTCTGAAGAAACGGTGATAAAACGCATGGTAATTTGACAGAATGTGATACCATTAATACTTTTAACACGAGATGGGAAGTACCTCGTATGAAGTGATAGATAACGTCCTGACTATAGTTCTGCTACATATAGATTCAGTGAACAAAGCAGTCGCGTAAGTTAGTTCCATACCAACAATGTTAGGCAAAGGAGATCCGACATTGCATTTTGAAAAGTTGAAGTGTAATTCGGAGAATTCCTGGCGTCGTTGCTTGACTCTGGACAAAATGTTGATCTATAATCATACCTTGCAAACAAAACTAAAGGCGCCATAATCGATTATAGTGTAAAAATGGGCGTAGAAGAAAAACTCTGACAGTATTCATGGTGAGATATCTAGATCCAATAGGGACTGTTTTATTGGATCACGTGTTATCATCATGATCGGCTATTTAAAATAACGTAAAACAGAGACTGCCTCTCACTGTGCAAACTTTCTGGAACATTTACAGCCAGTATTTAGAGAGAAGCCACTACTGCCCACGAGGATAGTGTTCGAACTGGTCTTCTAAATGATTTCATACCATTACATTTCTTAGCTTTGATCTGTTTGATCTGATTCCTAAACTCATAAATTTTTTGGAGGAAAGCAAAATTTTCAGATCAAAGCGAACGGTCCTCCCATCAGGAGGCCCTAATCACACGATCAAACACATAACAACCACATTTTATGTGCTGCAAACGAGAACCGGAAAATTTAATTAGGGCTCTTAATTAAAAAAAATAAAGAAAATGTGTCGCTGTACCAAATACATCGAAAAGAACTGCGGTTATACTGAGCAATAAATTATTATATTTCCAAAATATTTCATTGTTAAACTTACCAGTCCGCCATCGTCTTCAGAACTTACAAGCGAGGTAGTTTGAGTTTTAACTGTAATTTACAATGGAGTAGCTCAGGAGGAACCTTTTTCTAATTATACGAAACACACACAGAAACTAAAAATTTGAAGTAAATAGAACTGAGCACAACCTTATTGGTCTATTAGTTCACCTCTGTCTGCATTCTGTGACATACTGGGTTGAAACATAATGACCAGTTTCGAACAAAATAACTCTATCTTTGTGTTAATATCATTAGATTCAGATAATACGGTTCGTGTGAACCCTAACGCATGCTCATCACATAGCCTGTAGTAAGAGCCAAGGATGGTGGTAAACAGGTGCTTTCAATGTTTCCAGAATTTTGAAAATACCTTTTATTCAGCACATCACTGACACCTACTAATGTAATGTTAGAAACCGTTATAAAATTTACTTACAGAGTAAAGCATGTATCTTTGTTGGTTGTGTGTGTCTGTTCCAGAAACGTTTTTCCGTGTTATACCTTTGTAACTTAAAGGACTGTATTATTTACAGTCTCATACATTTCGTGGCTGATACATTTGTGCATATGACTGGAACTACAGCGTTAGCCAGTCAGCTCTTGTCGAAATATTAGTTTCTTACCAAGACTGCCAACTAGTTCTTAATAAGAAGAAATGTAAAGTTGTGCATTTCATTGGACGAAATATGTGACATCATTATAACCAAGTCCTGTTAATAACAATGCGACCTTGTACTTTAACTAAAGGTAAAAAATAAAAGTCTTCAATATACGGGTAAGATGGTGGAGAACCGAAAATTTTTCTGCGTCTGAGGATGTACTTCGTTGAAATCTGTGTCATGTTGGACTAATAGGAGATTACGAGAATTTACAAAGAAGAGACCACACACCGCTAATATGTAGGGTCACCTTCACCCCGACAGTCGGAAAAAGAGGCATCGTCCCTATCAACAATGATCAGTGCAGTGGCTTAGACATCTAGACTAATTAAAACCTTACATATGTTGCACTACTAGAATAACATACAGTAGAAAAGAGTGTTGAGAATCTATGAGGTGGCGATCATTTTGACTTTACGAAAGGTAAAGGCATCAAATAGGCAGATCTGACGTTGTGCTGCATAATGTAAACAAAACAAGAAACATTCATAGGCCATATAAAACTAAAAATAAAATCATTCAAAAATATAAAATTGTACAAGGGGTTTGAAATTCTCAGGGAAATACACACATCAAAAAACGTTTTGCGTCACCCCGATTACCAGACCTCCTGAACGCAGACGTTGACTGTGGATATTGTATCACAGACAGAGTCCCTTTGACTGTTCAGAGATGTCACTAACCCGGCCAAAGACGTAAACAACCATGCATGAGTAGCGCCTAGTAGACGGAGGGGTCAGACAACTGATCAATTCCAGTCATTCCACCAGGAAGGAGGTACACAGCTCGTGTTGCCTGTAGTTAACCATGCCTACACGGTCAATACGGCGATTCGAAAGCGACCGCTTTGTTACTTTGCGCCAGGAAGGACTCTCAACAAGGGAAGTGTCCAGGCGCCTCAGAATGATCCATATCGATGTTGTTCGGACATGTAGGAGAAACAGAGTGACAGGAACTGTCAATGACATGCCTCGCTCAGGTCTTCAAAGGGTTACTACTGTAGTGGATGACCGCTACCTACGGATTAGGGTTCGGAGGAACCCTGACAGCAATGCCACCATATTTAATAATGCTCTTCTGCTGCGACAGGACGTCGTGTTACGACTCAAACTGTGCGCAGTAGGCTGTATGATGAACAACTTCACTCCCGACGTCCATGGCGAGGTCCATCTTTGCAATCACGATACCATGCACCGAGGTACAGATGGGCCCAAAACATGCCGAATGGACCGCTCAGGACTGGCATCACGTTCTCTTCACCGATGAGTGTCGCATATGCATTCAACTAGACAATCGTCGGAGTCGTGTTTGGAGGCAACCCGGTCAGGCTGAACGCCTTAGACGCACTGTCCAGCGAGTGCAGCAAGGTGGAGGTTCCCTGCTCTTTTGGGGTGGCATTATGTGGGGCCGACGTACGCCGCTGGTGGTCATGGAAGGCGCCGTAACGGCTGTACAATACGTGAATGCCATCCTCCGACCTATAGGGCAACCATATCGGCAGCATATTGGCGAGGCAATCGTCTTCGTGGATGACAGTTCTCGCCCCCATGTGCACATGTTGTGAATGACTTCTTTCAGGATAATGTCATCGCTCCACTAGAGTGGGCAACGTGTTCTCCATACATGAACCCTAGCGAACATGCTTGGGTTAGATTGAAAAGGGCTGTTTATGGACGACGTGACCCACCAGCCACTCTGAGGGATCTACGCCGAATCGCCGTTGAGGAGTGAGACAATATGGACCAACAGTGCCTTGATGAACTTGTGGATAGTATGCCACGACGAATACAAGCATGCATCAATGCAAGAGGACGTGGTACTGGGTGTTACAGGTACCGGTGTGTACAGCAGTCTGGACCACCACCTCTGAAAGTCCCGCTGCATGGTGGTACAACATGCAATGTGTGGTTCTCATGAATAATAAAAGGAGCGGAAATGATATTTATGTTGATCTCTATTCCAACTTTCTGTAAAGTTTCCGGAACTCTCGGAACCGATGTGATGCAAAACCTTTCTTGGTGTGTATATAGAAGCAGTAGGGAAAGAGCCAGAACTGAGATGGAAAAGTAAGACTGGAAGAACGAGAACGACGTACTCGGATTAGAAAGAATATAAGATTGGAACTTTAAATACGAACATTTTAGGTTAGGCTTTACCGTGCCTGTTATTGACATTAAATGAAACAATATGTATACTGTTAACAGTCACTGTTTATTTACCTCCACGACGCGTTTCAAAGGTTTATACCTCCATCATCAGGTGGATTTACATTTGTTGGTATGACATTTGTGTGCGTGTTACGATTTTTTGAAGGAACTTGTGGCATTGTCTAGTGGAGAAAACGAAACATTATTTCAGAACATGGTTTTAGGTTTCTTTCGACAAAAAATAAACGTATATCTACGGTTAACTTGTGGTTTCATTTAATAAGACAGGGATGTAATCTTTGATCCCTTCTGCACAGTCTACATATGGAAAAAGTGATGACGGAAGTAAAAGTAGGTATAGAAGTAGAATTAAAATCCAGGGTAAAAATATCAGTGATAAGATATGCTAATAACACTACTATCTTTAATGAAAGTAAGGAATAGAGGCTAGAGCTGTTGAGTGGAATCAATAATTTGGTGTACATACTCCGTGGATTTAACATAAAGTGGAAAAATGCACAAAGGAATCAATGACATTAGCTGCCAGAGGGCATTTATTTAAATCAGTGGGAGAAGTTGAAAATTTGTGCCGGACCAGGATTTGAAGCCAGGTCTCCTGCTTACTGGGCAGATGCGCTGACCACTGCGGCATCCAGACACAGTGGTCGTAGCAACTGCAGGACTACCGTAGCACACCCCCCGACCCAAATTCTCAACATATCAGCTTACTACTGGTGTAGTGCATTTTGCCCGTTGTCCTTGTTACTCGCAGCGATTCGCCGATTACTGCAAGAGTTCGTGCATGATGTGCATCCGCACTGAAGCGATCAACTGGTCGTCTTTGCCCTAGGTATGTATGTAGGCTCTGTTCTTTCGGACATGTCCAAAGGAACAGACACCGTTTTGGTCTATTCACTTTATGGTGCTGCAGTTCTTCTTAAGTCCGTGTTTGCTATGAAAATTGTACGAGGAATTGGGCCTTATGCAAGACACATTCTCATTCTCAGTTTCGTTTTACCCAGACATGATTCAGCACTTTGTGTGCTATCTTTAATGGGTTACTTTATTTTATTGCTGTAAAACTGTTGTTATACAGGGTGTAAAGTTTAAGTTGACAAACCAGAATAACTAATATTCTGGTGATAAAATTAGCCCGCCACCGGAGCCTCCTGGAGGTGGGGTGGGAGGCAACTTTAAAATTTCAATTTTGTAGAATCAGATTCTACAAAAAAAAGCTACCTACGTTTTGTCTTAAACATTTGTTTTGATTCTTGGTAGTTGGCGCTGTAATTCAAGAAAATCCATGTTCTCATTTTTACGTGGAAAATGGTTACGGATAAATAAAAAATACTTATTTACCTCTTAAATTTTGATTCGCCAATACTAAAACTCTCCTTCTCTCCCCATAGGGTGGGGTTTGAAAGAGAGGAGATAGGGTTTCGCAAATGTTAACCCAAATATTAATTTTTGTTTTGTTTGATTCGTGGACAAGAGGCCATATCATCTGAGTAGCTAATTAACTAATCAAACATCCTACTTACTAACGAGTGAACTCATTAACTCACAGAGTAAACAAAGTAAAGACAACTCAGAAAAGACTAACCCACTCGGTAACTAAAGATGAAATATTTGGGTCAACATTTGTAAAACTCTAATTCCTCTCTCTCAAACCCCACCCTACAGAGAGAGAGAGGGAGAGTTTTAGTTTTAGAGAATCAAAATTTACGAAGTAAATAAGAATTTTTTATTTATCTGTAAACATTTTCTACGCAAAAATGAGAACATGGATTTTCTTGAATTACAGCGCCAACTACCAAGAATTAAAACAAATGCTTCAGACAAAATGTACGTAGTTTTTTTATATAGGATCTGATTTTGCAATAAAAAATTGGGGAATCCATTTAAAATTTTAAAGTTGCCTCCCGCCCCAACCTCAGGGGTCTGCGGTGGCGGGCTAATTTTAGCACCAACAAATGCCCCCTCGAAAATAATCAACTTTTAATTCTACACATTTTTTCGTGTGGAGCCTAATTTTCGATTTAGTCTGGTTTGTCAACTTAAAATTAGCGGCCTGTAAATTAATATTTCGAGAAGCTTTTAATAAAAAATATTTACAGTTGTGAGTGAATAATTGTTGTACAATATTATACATCATTTGTTTAGAGTTCACAGCTGAGATATTTATTAACGACCTGATGCACTGTAAGTTGTTTATTACATTATGTCTAAAGTTACAGTTACAGCTTAATTGGCAAAAGAGTGGACGCGTGCATTAATTTACGTATCTTACGTGAAGCTAGTGGGTCTTTGTGTTGGTAGCTAGTCTGCTACACTATCTACAACTTGTCATCTGTAAATTTTCAAACACGGGCAAAGTTTTCGCCGCCATTATGTGTTATTGTAGCTGTGTAATATTCATTTGCTTCACGCCGTGTTTGTCTGGCTGAGGCGCGCAAGTCTGAAGTGTATTTGGCGTTTGTGGTGTTTGCTTTGCGTGTGTGTGTGTGTGTGTGTGTGTGTGTTCAGGACTGGGGCAGAGAGAGAGAGAGAGAGAGAGAGAGAGAGAGAGAGAGAGAAAGAGAAGAGAGAGAGAGAGAGAGAGAGAGAGAGAGAGAGAGAGAATGGGCGGTTTTTCTTTTTTTTCGAGTTTTGGTGTGGATGTCATTTGTATAGTTCTTCAATTGTGACAATGAGGGTTTTATTGCAGAGTAATGTTTATTCATTTAGCACCTTCTTTCCTTGGGCTCTTGGTTTTTGGATGTGGTAGTATTCTTCTATAGTTAATTTTTGGTATAAGCTGCTACTTGTTTTAAGATTCTGTAAGTCAGTTTCAATAGTTTTTTGGGTGGTGATTGTGTGCTATCAGGATATCTGCGAATTCTGAGTGTGAGCTATTTATTGCTTTCCAGTGCTCTGAGATGTTCTGTACACCTGGTTCCGAAATTCCTAGATGTTTGACCCACTTATACAGACTGACAGCAGATGCAAGTAAGTTGTTACATTCCGGACTAGCTGTATTTGTCGGTGTTGGTGGTATTTCTTCCAAGACTGCTTTTTATTGTGTTATTTCTGTATGTTATGGTGAGTCCTTGTTTCTTTATTATATTATCCACCCTGTGTGTGACTTTGTTGTTGTAACTCATAACTGTCTGATGATTTGTTGTGTGTCGCGTTGTGTTTGTTTGTGTGTGTTTCGCTGTTATGTGTTGCTTGTTCTTGTATTTTGTGATTTATTTTATCTACTCTCTTTGCATCATATCCATCCTCCTGAGCAATTTGTTTTATTGTGTTCAGTTCTTGCGTGTAATCATGTTTGTCCATTGGTGTTTTGTTCAGTCTGTGTAGTAAATATCTGAAGCTGGCTTCTTTGTGAGATATGGGGTGATTGGATTGGTTATGAATAATGTGCAAAATGGTGCTGGTGATTATGGATTTCCTGTAAATTGTGATTTCATGTTTGTTGTTTCTCTTGTGTATGGTGATATCTAAGAAATTAAGTTTTCCATCTGTGTTTCAGTGCTGAATTGTATTTGTGGGTGGATGGAATTTATGTAGTCAGTAAGTCCTTTTATGCGAGGTTGCGAGGTATGTAAACTAATGCATACATCCACTCTTTTCCCTATTGAGTTATAACTAGAACAGTTCTGATGATACAGTCCACCTGCAGCTACCAGGTAACTGATGTTAACAAGACGCTTCTTTATATTTTTATCCCACTCATCGTTTCTCTTCATAGCATTTGCTATTATTGAAACTTTACAGGCTATAGTTTCAACTTGTGATACACTCCTGGAAATTGAAATAAGAACACCGTGAATTCATTGTTCCAGGAAGGGGAAACTTTATTGACACATTCCTGGGGTCAGATACATCACATGCTCACACTGACAGAACCACAGGCACACAGACACAGGCAACAGAGCATGCACAATGTCGGCACTAGTACAGTGTATATCCACCTTTCGCAGCAATGCAGGCCGCTATTCTCCCATGGAGACGATCGTAGAGATGCTGGATGTAGTCCTGTGGAACGGCTTGCCATGCCATTTCCACCTGGCGCCTCAGTTGGACCAGCGTTCGTGCTGGACGTGCAGACCGCGTGAGACGACGCTTCATCCAGTCCCAAACATGCTCAATGGAGGACAGATCCGGAGATCTTGCTGGCCAGGGTAGTTGACTTACACCTTCTAGAGCACGTTGGGTGGCACGGGATACATGCGGACGTGCATTGTCCTGTTGGAACAGCAAGTTCCCTTGCCGGTCTAGGAATGGTAGAACGATGGGTTCGATGACGGTTTGGATGTACCGTGCACTATTCAGTGTCCCCTCGACGATCACCAGAGGTGTACGGCCAGTGTAGGAGATCGCTCCCCACACCATGATGCCGGGTGTTGGCCCTGTGTGCCTCGGTCGTATGCAGTCCTGATTGTGGCGCTCACCTGCACGGCGCCAAACACGCATACGACCATCATTGGCACCAAGGCAGAAGCGACTCTCATCGCTGAAGACGACACGTCTCCATTCGTCCCTCCATTCACGCCTGTCGCGATACCACTGGAGGCGGGCTGCACGATGTTGGGGCGTGAGCGGAAGACGGCCTAACGGTGTGCGGGACCGTAGCCCAGCTTCATGGAGACGGTTGCGAATGGTCCTCGCCGATACCCCAGGAGCAACAGTGTTCCTAATTTGCTGGGAAGTGGCGGTGCGGTCCCCTACGGCACTGCGTAGGATCCTACGGTCTTGGCGTGCATCCGTGCGTCGCTGCGGTCCGGTCCCAGGTCGACGGGCACGTGCACCTTCCGCCGACCACTGGCGACAACATCGATGTACTGTGGAGACCTCACGCCCCACGTGTTGAGCAATTCGGCGGTACGTCCACCCGGCCTCCCGCATGCCCACTATACGCCCTCGCTCAAAGTCCGTCAACTGCACATACGGTTCACGTCCACGCGGCATGCTACCAGTGTTAAAGACTGCGATGGAGCTCCGTATGCCACGCAAACTGGCTGACACTGACGGCGGCAGTGCACAAATGCTGCGCAGCTAGTGCCATTCGACGGCCAACACCGCGGTTCCTGGTGTGTCCGCTGTGCCGTGCGTGTGATCATTGCTTGTACAGCCCTCTCGCAGTGTCCGGAGCAAGTATGGTGGGTCTGACACACCGGTGTCAATGTGTTCTTTTTTCCATTTCCAGGAGTGTAGTTCCTGTCGTCTTTTTATTGCTTTCTTTTTTCTCATTTTGAAATTTTTCGCCGCTTATTGCTTCCAGGGAGAAAACATTTATCCTGAGTAATTAATTCTGTGGCAGATATCAGTTTATCTTTGGTTGGTGAAGGTAACAGCTGCGTGTTGTTGGTACCAACGGAAGTTTGATGTATCTCACACTTCTTGACGTTACTTTCTCCAGTACCCTATTAAGAGCTTCACAACGTCTCGCGTTGGCACTTATCAATGTTGCAAGAACTTAAGTTCCTTCATTTATTAGTCCATCATAAATCAAACACTTCTCCATCATAAATTTTAATATTTTTCATTTTCAACCATTTCTCGCAATAAAGTTCAATACCGGAGCACTACTAAATCCATTAACAGCCATCACAATGTCTTGGCTCATCATCAATCTGCATTCAGTTCGTGCAAAGTAGAGACAGAAGAAGATATTAATAGTTCAGCTCTCAACGATACACTGTACAACAACAATCCTTGAACACATAACCAACGAAAATGAGGCAGACGAATAACAGTTTTATTTTCGTGTGGGAGACCATAAGAAAAGGTTCACAGGAGGCACTATTTCGAAGTAAGATGTAAAGTACAAGGCCTTTCTCGTAAAAGCGATAATTCTAAGAAAACAGTACATAACGACCTTTTCTGTAGATAATTTTATGATCTTCAATTTTGTACTCGAGTATTTTGCTCATAAATTCAAATTTTCCTGTATGGTAGATGAAGCTCCAGCCCGATCAGTGGTAACTTCTAGTATGTTGTTTAGAAAGGTATATGGGAGGTCTGTGCGAAAGTCCAGCTTATTACTAACTCTTTCTCCTAAACGACAAAATTTGGCCTAATTTGTCTGGCCTATTAGTACTATTATCATACAAAAGGGATAATTATTTAAATTTACTTCAGGTCCTGTAGCTCTGTAGATGAAGAAATTAAAATCTATGTTAGTAAAGATAATGCACTGTACTAAGTCACATTGACGAAATCAGGTAGAACATCGGCTCTGGGGCTCTTGAAGCAATCATACCGACGTTAGCCTAAACTGATTTAGGGAAACCATCATAGGCACCTCAAACTGACTGATACTTTGTGGATACGAATCCTACTGCTACCGAAGACTTGCATAGTATCTCATTCATTGCATAATCTTGTACGTTTAAATGTTTCTTCTTGTTTCATCCGAATAGTTTCATTCCAAGCATTTCACGGCGTGAATCACAATATTGTCCTCAATAATTGAGTTTAAACGCAGTTGATGGTACAGCGAAACAATGAAGGATATAATGTGTAATCAAAAGAATGCAGTATGTTGTACTTAGTAAGTCAACCAATGTAATCAGGGTAGGCTCTTTTAATTGGAGAGAAATCAGCCTTAAGTTTGCTACTGTTTCTCATACAGTTAAAATATCTTCTGCCCAATATACAACGAGCAGAAGTAGTTCTTTTTTCAGATGACATTAGTATTGCAATGAATGCAGACAGCAACAGAAGAAAATATAAACAGTGTTCTTAAAAGTTTCATTCACTGTTTTTCTGTGGATGGTCTCAATCTCAATTTCAAAAAGACATGACATATTCAGTTGTGTACATGTAGAGGTACTACGCCAATGATCAGTGTAACACATGGTGAAGAAATAATAACTATGGTGGAAACTTCAAAATGTTCAGGTGTCGATACTGATGTGAATTTAAACTTCTAAAACAACTTAAAAAATGCCTCAAATGGCTCTGAGCACCAATGCGACTTAACTTCTAAGGTCATCAGTCGCCTAGAACTTAGAACTAATTAAACCTAACTAATCTACGGACATCACACACATCCATGCCCGATGCAGGATTCGAACCTGTTACCGTAGCGGCCGCTCGGTTCCAGACTGTAGCGCCTAGAACCGCACGGCCACTCGCGGCCGGCTAAAACAACTTAGTACAGCCTCATTTGCACTTAGAATCGTTACAAATCTTGAGCAAAGACAAACTAAATTGATATATTTTGCATATTTTAATTCAATAATGTCATATGGAATAATTTTCTGGGATAGCTACTCTTTTAAAAGAAAATCTTCGTTGCTCAAAAACTTACTGTATGAAAATATGTAGTGCACGCCGACTATCATCTTGCAGATATGTTTTTAATGAGTTAGGCATTTTGACGACTGTTTCACAGTACATTTATTCCCCTTTGCCCCCAAGAAATTTGTTGTAATTAATACACTAAAATTCAAAAGGAAGAAAGTCGTAGATAATCGCGATACCAGAAGCAAAAATGACATTCATTATTCCCCATTAAGGTTATCTTTATCACAGAAGGGGGTGCACAATGCTGCAACTAAATTTTCTATCATTTACCTGTGGATGTAAAATGTTTGACGAACAGCAAAGTAAAATTTGAAAACAAACTGAAGAAATTTCTCCTTGATAAATCCTATTCCTTAGCGGAATTTCTATTTTTGTAATTGTAAAAGTTTGTGAGCAGGAATTATCAACACGTATCTCTATATAACAAACATTCTAAGCGTGTAGTGACGTTTACAAATTAATTTGCTATTTGAATTTAAAATGACTTGTTCCAAATCACTAAATTTTATCGTGCAAATCATCCATGGAAAATGAAACTAACTATACGAATACCACTGCATAGCTCTATTGTTTCATGAAGCAACAACATTAACTATTGTTTTCAAACTATACGATTTTCTGTCTGATACACAATTAAAATTCCAACTGTCATGATTTATGGTAAAACTGAGAGAATGATTTTTTACTCTTCTTTGTTGTTGATACTAAGTTTGATATATCCGGAATGTATCGAAACGACTCGCGTTAGATGGACAACCGGTAAGTACACCAGCAGTGGAATGGTAGACATTTCTCATGATTTATTACTACAGCAGAATTAATAATAAATGAAAATGTATCAGAAAGAAAACAATTAGGTGCTCTGCCCAAACAAAAGATTTCAGTGTTGTGAACAGTATCGAAAAGACGTTTTTACTTCGCAATGTGAATGATTCTTACCTATTGCAATAGATGAAACGTAACACCAATCAGTCCTCCACCCACGGATTTTTATCTAAAGCAAAGTAACTGAGAGTCTCTAAGAAGGAGCATCGCTTTGCACGTACAGAAAACCAACAAGTGAAAAAATAATAATAACAAAAGCCCTTAAGTTGCAGTTGTATAAATCTCTACCGTTCATGCCATCGTAATTCAGGTTAATAAACTTTAATTTCCGTATCTCCTGGTGGCCGTAAAGGAAAATATGGGCGTAATATTTTTAATGATGTTATGGTAATTTCCACTTGAAGACGGCAAGCTAGAATTTGTATCACGTAGTAAGTTACACGAAAATGAGTGAAGTGCCGGAATTCCACAGAGACACGTTTTTCTGTGTGTCTACCTTGCACGCTCTAAGGAATACGGAGAATATTTGATAGAAGCAGGCATAACTGAAACCCAGACTCGCAATTACTCTCTAGAGTTCTTAATACCACTTGTAAATCTGGCATTCACTCCATAATTTAGCCCTTGATAATTTCGGCTCTGAGATGCGCTAGAAAGACGGGAGCAAGTAATCCCTGGCGTGAGGGTACGAAGAGCCCTGTCGCTAATCGGTCAGCTTCTGCTGCGCATCACCAAAGCCTTAGCTTTCAGCCAGCGCGGCGTGCTGTCGCAAAGCGCCTATGTGGCGAGGCTGGTAGGGAGAGGAAAAGAGAGGGAGGGTAGGACGGAGAGAGAGATGGAGGGCGGGAGAAAGGATGGGTGGGGAGGCGGAGAGTGAGGCGCGCCTTGGAAAGGCCTTCCCCTTTGGCGGCGCAGAAGAGTAATGAATGAAAACAGCGGCGCCGGGGGCGGCGTCTGGAGGGTTCTCCAGGCCAGGCTGGAGCGGCGCTCTGGAGAGGCGACCGACCGATCAGAGGGCCGAGTTGGACGCCTCACCGTGGCCGCTGACCCAGTGTGCTGGAAGAAGGGACTCGGCGGTGGGGAAACGCGTCTCTCTAATAAGTCGCGCTGATATTGACAAGGGTAGACCACTTGTAGTAATGGCGCAGTTGATACTCTCTTACATCTTTTGCCGTTATTGCTCATGTACTATGTAAATGAAATGCGGTAATTAGAACAGGCACCTTTCGGAAATACACCCTTCTATCAGTACCAAATACAGGGTACATCATAATTAATATCGAAAACTGGCAAAATGAGAGTGTAGGATCTATAGCTATACTACACAAGCCACCTTACAGTTTCTGAGGGCTCTTCTGGTATAGCTTTCTTTTACCCCCTTCGCTATTTAAGTCGCGAATAGCACCTGGCAAGAATGATTGTAAACCTCTGCATTAGTTGTAATTTCTCTGATTTTGTCGTTGTGATCATTTCACGAGACGTATGTAGGAGCAAGTAATATGTTGCCCAACTTCCAGGAACGTAATCTCTCGGAATTCAATTTCAGCCCTCTTTTTGATGCACAACATTTCTCTTGTAGCCCCTGCCACTGGAGTTGAGCGTCGTCTGGCCGACTAGACGAAATTGCGACGAAACGGCAGCTCTTCAGAATCTTCTCTATTTCCACTACTCAACCAACATACTAAGGTTTCCAGACTGGTGAGCCGTAATAGAAAATCCGCTCGACAAATGTTTTGTAAGTCACTTATTTTCTGGAACGGTATCATTTCCCTCACATTTTTCCAGTGTATCTCTGCCTGGCATCTGCTATTCCTACGGATAGTTTTATGCCGCCAGTCCAGTTTAGGTCGTGCCTCATGGTTACTCTTAGGAATTTTATGCTAGTTAACGTTTACAGTGATTTGTCGCCAGAAGTGCAGAACGGCACAAACTGAGACATTCCATAACTGAGAACGGCACTTTGTTTCTGCTGTTTACACTGTACACACAGATTTCCTTGTGCTGCAGCAGTAAATTCTATTTTTTTGGGTGTCTAACTGCTTGTGCTTTGGCATTTCAACCCTGTCGGATCACTATGGGAAGTACACCAACATGACTATGGCATAAATATGTTTCGATATGTTTATTTTATTTCCTGCTATGCACGTCCTGTGTCCTTTCTTCCTCCCCCTACCTCTTCCTACATGTGACCAAGAACGAATAGTTTTTAATGTAGTAGCAGACACTCTGGTACCAACTTAATTTCGGTCTGGGCAAGGTGAAGAATAGTAACAGCACGGACAAGTCAAAGATGAGCTAAAAGCTGACGGTTTGGTGTGCAGAGGCTGGTTATGGGTACTGATTCGGTTTTCTCCACCAGTGGTGCTGGACATGGAGAGGTCCTCTTGGATGCCATATTGGGATTTGTTCTTGAAGATGGATAAGAGACCGGACGTTCCCTCAGAACGCCTTTGTCGAATGGTCAGGAAAAAGGTATTCGAACAGTTTACTTAACGGCTATGTTTAATTGTTTCTTCCCTTTGCAGATTTATTTTTATTGATGAAGTAGATCAGGATTCACAAATTTATCAGGTTTTTGAATTAAGGATTTTGCAACGGAACTAATGCGTCTTCCGTTATGCGAGACAGTGTGGTGTGCATTTGTGGTAGTTTCTGCTCTGTAAATTGATCCTGTTCTGCCTTCCTTGCCGGCCGGGGTGGCCGAGCGGTTCTAGGCGCTACAGTCTGGAGCCGCGTGACCGCTACGATCGCAGGTTCGAATCCTGCCACGGGCATGGGTGTGTGTGTGTCCTTAGGTTAGTTAGGTTTAAGTAGTTCTAAATTCTCGGGAACTGATGACCACAGCAGTCAAGTCCCATAGTGCTCAGAGCCATTTTCTGTGCCTTTCTTCCATTATATGGCAGTTATCGTGTGGCGAATTTCGAAACCGATCTGTGCAGATTTGATGAGATTTTCTTTATGTAGAACATGACCTGCTTTTTACGTTACGGTGAGTGTACTTGTGCTTCTGGGACTTGCATCCAACTTGATCATAGTCTGCAGATGCTCAATAAATTCTGCAGCTTGATTTAACCCTTCTCACGGTAGATCTTCGTCCGATATTTTGGTGCGATTCATTGTGGGTGACACATGATGCCGTATCCGTTCCACACGGCGGTAATCGGACGCGTAACGGACAATGCTTCTCCTTTTGCGCTCAATACAGTGTTACCGCCAATACCCTTTATTAAATTTTTGCAGTGTCTAACCAATTTAATGGGCATTAAATGTGTTTACTTAATATTTTCATGAATCTTCTTTTCGGTCGATGTGCTTCTGTAGCTTGGACTTCAGACACACGTATAACGCCTCACGGTAGTTTCAACTGTCAACAGTTTGCAGTGCTTCCACTTCCTTGTGTGCGACAAAACAAGAAAATGGAAGCCATAAAAAATGTGTTTCAATACTGTGAATTCTAACAATATAAAACCTCCGGCAGGCGCACCTACTGTTGTCACACGAGCAGGAGCGCGTTGTGAAATTTACTACACGGTCATTTGCCAGTAAAAACAAACTTCTCTTAAACAAACTATTATATTTACTGAAGAAAGCTGTTCATATTCACTATCTTCAACATTTATAACAAAAGCTTTTGCTCTTTTAGTTCTTTAAATAACAATTTAGCCAGTTTTTCTGACATATGTTCACTTTCGTATCACCTTTCACAGACAATTTATTTGCGAAGTAATTACGGCACTGTTCAGAAAAATGAAAAAGTAGCCATTGGCCATTTCTTCGTAATTCTTAAAATGGAGTATCAGGCACACGTTTTAGCTACAGCGTCAACTCAACCTTCTGTCAAATTGTACTCAATGATGTTTTCAGGTATGTGTGTTTCTTCATCCACTGTCGCCAAGTCATGCACAACAGACAAAAGTGTGATAGCGCAATTTCTACAAGGAACATTTGAAACTAAGGTCCTATCCTACTGAAATCCAAACGTTGTTTGGGAGAAATTCTGAAAGAATTTCACGTCTGTTCTTCGTCATTGTACCAATGCAAGTGATAGTCTTCTGCAGCAAATATTCAGAAAGGAGATAACTATTGTACTAATTGTCAGTTGTAAAGTTCCTCTTAGAATTTTCTATACGCACCACATATCTTTTCACTATGACCTCAGGAACACTAGATACCCGATATTTTCCTTTGGTTGCATGTCGCAATAATCCTGCAGATTACTGCAATAAAATGTTTTTGCATCACACTGAGAAAACATTTTCGTCCCATATTTAGCCAGTTGACTGTGTATGTACTGAATCCATCCACAGCGGTCTCCGTAGGGGTGAAGCATTTCATCCATCATGGTGAATTCACCAAGCTGTAAGAACATTGACAGTTAGCAGCAAAAAGATCCAATACTGCACGAATTGCAACCAACTTATCAGTTTTTCCCCTGTCATTCCTCTTTCCCATATCAACAAACCGCATACAGCTTATAAAAAACAGAAACCGGTTGTAACTCACTGCAGTCCTAAGCAGTAGCATTCCTGTTCCGTCTGCTGCCAAGAGTTCCCGTACATTAGCATGATGGCATTTTCTTCTTCAAAAGAAACCCGAACGCAGCCTTTATTTCGTGACTTTATTACCTCTTTTGCACGAGAATTTATGTGTCTCTCGCTGTTTATTTGTATAGTTTACGATTTCATCAATAAAGTCAAGATCACTTACTTTCAAAAAAGCATTAACTTCATCCATCACATTTCTCTTCGGGTTTGGTGGAATTTGCACAATGTTTTTTTCTTTTGGGTTTTGATGTTTTAGCACACTCGCTTTTACCCCAACGTGAAAATTTGTCTTTTCAATAAAGAATCCTCGTACAACTGCTGTCTCTTCGGAATCATCACCATCATCACCTCCAAGTTCGCAGATTCACTGCTATGATCCTATTCAGTGTTTTCATCACTCAAATATACCTTGATTTCCTCCATGTCTGAAAAGTCTTGATGGACTTTATCAACACCATCTTCGAGCAGTTTGCGAATTTCTTCGTCTGATACACACATTGAATTCGAACAAAACATCAAAGAACTGCAATGAATAAATACATTTAGATGTCGGTGTAACCAAAGTAACATTTAACGTGCATATATAAAAATTTTAAAAAATCATCGAGCAATTGTAGCCAACTTTTTGTGCACTTTCCTCTGGACATTGACAGCTGGAAAACAGGTTCCAACTGTCCCACCAACAGGCGCGCGTTGTACTTTTTACAGCATTCGACACGTCGTTGCGTACAATTCAAAAAAACAAACTGAGAGAGATAATCATATGAACTGAAGCCACTTTAACATTGTCGAGAAAACGTCGACAATGGATGGAATACATGGCAGCAATGGCGTAACAGCTCAAGGTTAAGGCATTTATTAGGCATAAAAACTGCTGCTGTTGTACTTTTTACAACAGCGCGCCCACTCGAAGGTAAAATATGCAAGTTTTTCGTAAGCCGCTCGAAAGTTTTGCTTATTCGCGATACCCATTTCCAAGTAAAAGTGAGTTATGTTGTCATTTAAAATCAGGTTCCCTTGTCTTGTGTAGTCGTTCCAGCCGCAATATGCCTGAAAGAAAATCTTTGTATAGCCATTCAAAGAATACAAACAATAGAGATCAGCATGTTACGCAAGCACAAGAATGTGTGCTATCTGAGTGATCTCCAAGGCTAAATCGGGAGCATCAGTTCAATTAAATTACAACATTCCTTTCCCTGACGACCCCACTATACGTCTGGGCTATCCGTTGCGTGTTTAAAATATCAGTCAGTAACTTTCGGTACAACTATTAAATTTCGTCGGTTGTAGATTTCTGTATTTATACCGTGGGCCTGTTTCTTTACACTGAAATTGCATGAAGCTACCAGGTCATAGAAGGACGCGTCTGTTGTAAGTAATGGTGACTACGATTTCTCCAAGGCAGGTTACAGAATATTTGAAAGATAATTAAAAGAAAGGTAACACGACCCAATAATTTTCAATCGTATCTCAGAGAGAAATCGTGGTGTTACGTGTGTAATGGATCGAAGAATAGCGGGTCTCATCGCCCGTTTATAGACAGCTGTTTACGTTCAGGGTCAACAGCCGGACGCTATCCTTATCATTGATTCTTTGCAAGTCTTCCTGCATAGAGCTACAGTCTAGTGTTGTTGTAACCATCCAATAGGCAACAGGTTCGTCAACAAATAGCCACACGGAACTTCCTGTGTCATCCATTACATCATACCATGTAACAAACCGAAATTCACCTATCTTTAATACGATACACATAGCTAAAATAGCACACAATATGTTGATATACATCTTTTTCGTAGTATTATTTCTGTTATTATATTGCTTAACAGTACTGCATCCGTTTCTCTGTATTTTTTCTTTTATTTGTGCTTTCTGTTCTATAAATGAAATAGTTTAGTAATTCAAATAACAATACAGTCCCCTCGTGTTTGTTGCTGGGTTCTAAGCTCAACATGACTCGATATTTCGGCACTCAATCGATTCACCATCTTCAAGAGAACGCTGCGGCTGCAGAGACCCGCTGAAAACAGATACCAGGACTGAAAATCGTCTTCCTGTTTAGGTCTCCGTATCGTGAACGGTGCATGCGCCGCCCACCACAGTTGCTGCCCCCAAGACTCGGTTGGAGGCACCGTCTTTAGTACAACAACGGCGGCAACGCTACAGCGCACTCAAAGACTATTTTCAAACTCTCGGGCAGGCCGTAACTAAGAAAGTTACAGGGATTCTGCAGTCTTCCACGTCCTGCTCAAAGGAAAACTCTTGTCTCTATTAACCAAATAGCCTGTCAGCCTAGTTTCAGTTGCCTCTTTAAGAACACTGTTTCAAAACACCAAAGTAGTGGCAACGAACACAATCTCGTTAAATTTCATAGCGTGTCCCTCGTTTCAGCAATCTTCTGCTACGTCGATTTTCCAGTCTATTTTAGTCTCGTGTGATGGCGATATTCTACCCATCTGTTCTGAACTGAGCGAATCGGAACGCCGATGTAAGTCTTCCCACGTTGACACGGAATTTTATATACGTCAAGTCGTATTTCACAGAGCCGCGCAGTGCTCCACTTTTGGAAGGTGGACGGAATACAATTCTAATGTCCAAATTCCTCAATTGATTCCAGTCTTAAACGATATTCCCGCAGTATAAGGAATAAAGGCCATAGACCCATGCTCCTCCACATACACTTCCAGAGATGGTCCAAATTCCAGAGCCCGACGAATCTGCCTCTTAGAGTACGTATTTTCATTAAACACAGCCATCAAGTTCTAAAATTTTGGCGTCGTAAATGGCGTATGCTCCGTGTATCAGAGTCCTAAGAACGCCATTCATTGGTACGGGCCGGTGGATGGCAACTCTTAGCACCCAGATACCTATCGGTCTACTTCCATGACAAATTTAATGCCACGATGAAGACTACTGAAGTGATCCGAAAGCACACTACTGGCCACTAAAATTGCTACACCACGAAGATCACGTGCTACAGACGCGAAATTTAACCGACAATAAGAATATACTCTGATATGCAAATGATTAGCTTTTCTGAGCATTCACACAAGGTTGGCGTCGGTGGCGACACCTACACCGTGCTTACATGAAGAAAGTTTCCAACCGATTTCTCATAAACAAACAGCGGTTGACCGGCCTGGTGAAACGTTGTTGTGATGCCTCGTGTAAGGAGGAGCAATGCGTACCATCACGTTTCCGACTTTGATAAAAATCGGATTGTAGCCTATCGCGATTGCGGTTAATCGTATCGCGACATCGGTGCTCGCGTTGCTCGAGATCCAATGACTATTAGTAGAATATGGAATCGGTGGATTCAGGAGGGTAATACGGAACGCCGTGCTGGATCCCAACGGCCTCGTGTCACTAGCAGTCGAGATGACAGGCATCTCATCTGCATGGCTCTAACGGATCGTGCAGCCACGTCTCGATCCGTGAGTCAACAAGTGAGGACGTTTGCAAGACAACAACCATCTGCACGAACAGTTCGACAACGTTTGCAGCAGCATGGACTATCAGCTCGGAGACCATGGCTGCGGTTACCCTTGACGCTGCATCGCAGATAGGAGCGCCTGCGATGGTGTACTCATCGATGAACCTGGGTGCACGAATGGCAAAACGTCATTTTTTCGGATGAACCTAGGTTCTGTTTACAGCATCATGATGGTCGCATCCGTGTTTGGCGACATCGCGGTGAACTCTCATTAGAAGCGTGTATTCGTCATCGCCGTACTGGAGTATCACCCAGTGTGATGGTATGGGGTCCCAATGGTTACACGCATCGTTCACCTCATTGACGGTACTTTGAACAGTGGACGTTACATTTCAGATGTGTTACGACCCGTGGCTCTACCCTTCATTCGATTCCTGCAAAACCCTACATTTCAGCAGGATAATGCACGACCGCATGTTGCAGGTCCTGTACGGGCCTTTCTTGATACAGAAAATGTTCGACTGTTGCCCTAGCCAGCACATTCTCCAGATCTCTCACCAATTGAAAACGTCTGGTCAATGGTGGCTGAGAAACTGGCTCGTCACAATACGCCAGTCACTACTCTTGATGAACTGTGTTGTAATTAAATGTGTCCTTTGAGACTCCCGTCTCGTTATTATCTCACGATAATGATCAAATATGATCGAAGCAGACTAAATCAATTAAAATTTGTGCCGCGGCCGGGACTTGCTTACTAGGCAGATATGCTACCATTACACCATCGAGGCACTATTGCAGACATAGCTGCACGAACTAAATCGAGTTCCCTCCCCAACACAAACTTTAATATCTGCCTAGTAAGCAAGAAGACCCGGGTTCGAGTCCCGGCCGCGGCACAAATTTTAATTGATTTAGTCTGCTTCGATCATATTTGAACTGTGTTGTGTTGAAGCTGCATGGGCATTGTACATGTACACACCATCCAAGCTCTGCTTTTCTCAATGCCCAGGCTTATCAAGGTCGTTATTACGGTCAGAGGTGGTTGTACTGGGTCCTGATTTCTCAGGATCTATGCACCCAAATTGCGTGAAAATGTAATCATATGTCAGTTCTAGTATAACATATTTGTCCAATGAATACCCGTTTATCATCTGCATTTCTTCTTGGTGTAGCAATTGCAATGGCCAGTAGTGTATGTCTAGAGCATCAAGTCCATGAGGCCATATAAAAAAGGTATTGCCAGCGTATTCCAGAAGCACTTTGGTTCAAAGCTGAAGTCCTCAGGGCCGTATAGTAGAAGTCTTCCATGAACAAATTGGCGACTAAGGGCGACTTAACGATTATCCATAGCCACTCTGTCATTTTGTTCAAAAATGTTGAGGTTAAATGAAAAATACTTAGACATCAGCATATAATGATAAGGCTTCATCAATTCTTCATCCAGTTTTTCACTAATTAGACTCAAGGACTCCTCCAGATGTACTCGCATAGGTAAAGATACCACATCAAAACTCAATAGAAAATCCGAAAGACAGAGCTTCAAAGATTTCAACTATCGAATGAAATCCGTTGTTCGAACTTACCAGAATCTGGACTAGAAACAAATGTTAAAATTTCGCCAGGTCATAAATGGTTGCGTCCAGATTACAAAAAGTAGGGCGTGAGGATCCTCTTCATTATGCATCTTTGGCAAACCAGGATGAAACTTCTTGCGTCAATCTTCCGACAAGGTACTCTTTTTCAAAGCTGAAAGAGCCTTGCTCTTAATCCTTTCTGTGGGGTCGCTACATTGTCTCCTGTAAGCCGGATTGTGGAGTAGTGAATCCATTTTAAGGACGTCATCATATCGTGTAAAAACAACTTTGGAATTCCCCTTATCGGTTTGTAAAACTACTTGTTCATAATGATTCCTAAGGGAACGAATAGCTGCTCTCTCTGCAGAAGAGATGTTATTCCATTGTAGCCAAGCCCAAAGCAATATCTGGGACACTTCTTGAATTATTATTTCCGTCTGGTCCAAAGAGCTGCTTCTACTACAGACCAGATAAATTCTGTAACAGGAAGTCTCCTCGAAATGGGAGCAAAGTTTAAACCTTTTTCTAATACCGTCCCTGTTGGTCCATCCTATTCCTTACTACAATTTCTGTACAAGTTTCGTCATCTCCCCCCTGTAGAGGTACTTCGACTTCGTAAGCTTTACTGGGGTAATAAATCTCTATAGGCTCCTCGGGTTGCTATCGGATCTTCAAGTCAACGTGATTCTATGTTTCGGCGGTCCGTGTGACTGTCATCTTCACGAAAATGCTGGTGCAGAGTCCCGCTGTAAACATGCCAAGGCCACAAATCGTTGTCCTATATATGCCTCTCTACCGTAAACCACGTATGCGCCGCCCACCACAGTTGTTAAGTTTAGTTTGTGACAAGTGCTGACGTCTCACTTAATGGCAACAATTTTGAACAGAATGCAGGAGTGGCTACGGGTAGTCCTTTATCATCCATAGTAGCAAATGATTTCAAGGAGAACTTAGAGAATAGGGCACTGACGACTTCATCTTTGCAACGAACATGGTTCTGGAGATACGTTGACGATACCTTTCTTGTCTGGCCGTATTGACATGATGCACTCAATAGATTTTTGACCCACGTCAGTTGTTTTGATCCCAGGATTAAGTTTACCTTGCAGGTCGAAAGTGATGAGAGACTCCCATTTTTGCACGTCATGTTGGTACTCTGGGACATAGTGTTCACCGAAAGCCGACACACATCGATCAGTGTCTTATTTTTAAGATCTGTCATCCACAGTACCATACCAATGCAATGTCGTTCTTAGGACATTGGTACCCTGAGTATTTGCCATTTCCGACACGGACAGCTTACCTAAGAACTTATACATTTTATGGATATGTTTAAGGAAAATGTCTACTTTGAGAAGCAGATTCATCCGGCTCTGGAGATGGGACAGCTCCGGACGTGCATGAAGAGCAGCATTGATCTGTAGCATTTATGCCTTATTCTGGGGCAGTATGGTTTAAAATGAGAAGGATTTTAAGGAGTTTTAACGATGACAGTGCGTTCCGTCCAACGTACAAGATTAGGGCACTACTCGGCTCTGTCAAAGATTATTTGGGGCTTAAGAAGTCTGAAATAATAAAATTCCGTGGCATTGTGGGAAGGTTTACATCGGCCGTTCGATTCGCACAATTCAGCACAGGTGCGGGGATCATTCGTCATCACAAGAGGCTACAACAGATGGACTGCCAAATCGGGGGTAGCAAAAAATTTCTTAAACGAGGGACAAACAGTGAAATTTGTCGACACTGTAGTAGTGGTCAGTTCTTCAGTGTTTTAGAACAGCGTTTTAAAGAGGCAGTTGAAATTTCACTTTTGGTCATTAAAATTGCTACACCAAGAAGAAATGCAGATGATAAACGGGTATTCATTTGACAAATATATTGTACCAGAACTGACATGTGATTATATTTTCAGGCAATTTGGGTGCATAGATCCTGAGAAATCAGTACCCAGAACAACCACCTCTGGCCGTAATAACGGTCTTAATACGCCTGGGCATTGAGTCAAACAGAGCTTGGATGGCGTGTACAGGTACAGCTGCCCATGCAGCTTCAACACGATACCATAGTTCATCAAGAGTAATGCCTGGCGTATTGTGACGAGCCACCAACGACCAGACGTTTTCGGTTGGTGAGAGATCTGGAGAATGTGCTGGCCAGGGCAGCACATCTGGAGAATGTGCTGTATCCCGAAAAGCCCGTACAGGACCTGCAACATTCGGTCGTGCATTATCCTGCTGAAATGTAGGATTTTGCAGGAATCGAATGAAGGGTAGAGCCACGGGTCGTAACACATCTGAAATGTAACGTCCACTGTTCAAAGTGCCGTCAATGAAGTGACCGAGACGTGTAACCAATGGCACCCCATTCCATCACGCCGGGTGATACGCCAATATGGCGATCACAAATACACGCTTCTAATGTGCGTTTACCGCCATGTCGCCAAACACGGATGCGACCATCATGGTGCTGTAAACACAACCTGGATTCATCCGAAAAAATGAGCTTTTGCTAATCGTGCACCCAGGTTCGTCGTTGAGTACACCATCGCAGGCGCTCCTGTCTGTGATGTAGCGTCAAGGGTAACCGCAGCCATGGTCTCCGAGCTGATAGTCCATGCTGCTGCAAACGTCGTCGAACTGTTCGTGCAGATGGTTGTTGTCTTGCAAACGTCCTCATTTGTTGACTCAAGGATCGAGACGTGGCTCCACTATCCGTTACAGCCATGCGGATAAGATGCCTGTCACCTCGACTGCTAGTGCTACGAGGCCATTGGGATCCAGCACGGCGTTCCGTATTACCCTCCTGAATCCACCGATTCCATATTCTACTAACAGTCATTGGATCTCGACCAACGCGAGCGCCAATGTCGCGATACGATAAACCGCAATCGCGAGGCTCTACAATCCGACCTTTATCAAAGTCGGCAATGTGATTGTACGCATTTCTTCTCCTTACACGAGGCATCATAACAACGTTTCACCAGCCAACGCCGGTCAACTGCTGTTTGTGTGTGAGAAATCGGTTGGAAACTTTCTTCATGTCAGCACATTGTAGATGTCGCCACCGGCGCTAACCATGTGTGAATGATCTGAGAAGCTAATCATTTGCATATCAAAGTATCTTTTTCTGTCGGTTAAATTTCACGTCTGTAGTACGTCATCTTCGTGGTGTAGCAGTTTTAATGGCCAGTAGTGTAGCTTGACAGACATGTGATTAATTGAGACAAGAGTTTTCGTCTTCGCAAAACCGCGAACCCTGCACTTTCCCATCATCAAAACTCCAGCCCAAGTGTTTGAATAAAAAGTGTCTGAGTGTGAATGTCGTTGCCACCGGTGTTTCACTAAGGGCGGCACCTTCAGCCTAGACTCGGAGGACAGCAGCCTTGGTGGTCGGCGTATGCGCCACGTACGGTTCGGAGGCCTACATAGGCCGACAATGTGTAGCCTTGGCATCAGTTTTCAGCGGAGCTCAGCTGCAGCAGCAGCAGCAGTAGCAGTAGCAGTAGCATTCTCCTGAACACGGTGGACAGACGGATCGCCGAAACACGCAGTCACGTTGGTTTCAGAATCCAGCAGCAAACATTAGGAGACTATCAATACTTAAGGGCGGAATGCCTACGAAGACACAGTAATAACGATATGTAAAACATGGTATTGTTAACGTGACATAAATCATGTAATTTTCTTATGCTGAAGAGTTGTATTTTCTCGACAGATGATTAATTTTGATGAAAATAGTATAATTACGTTATGCAAAATATTTAAGCAAATTTTAATGTGAATCTTGTCATGAACTAATTTGGATAATAAAATTTTGATTATGCTGTACTTTACAATAAAGACGTAAACACAATTTCGGTTGCCAAAAACTTATGTGAAAACCGCAACTACGACTGAATTCTCACTCTTGTCAATGTTACTCGGTCTCTGGTTAAATCTTGCCTCAATGTTGGCAGTATTAGGGCAATATTTGTTTGCCACAGTTTTTTTATGAATAAATGCTCTAAATTAAAGGATACCGTGGGTCGAAAAGTGAAAATATGAGAATTACGTAAGAACGAACTACAGCCTAAAAAGGAAAACGTCTTAGGATTTATGAAGTTAGAAGAATTATATGTTAACTTTTACGTAAAATTATGGACACCATGAATTCGAGAAAATCATTAATTCTTCAACGAAATGTTCCGTACTCCGAAAACCTTCCTCTTGTTCTTGCAATTACTGAGTGTAACGCAATGTGTAAATTCAGTTTTTAAATTGATTACGACGTATATGAGAGTAGGAAAGTTTCAGTCAGTAAAAATAATTGCAAACATAACAGCTCTATAAGATTTCTTTGTGTTAGTCCCGAAATAACGTTTACATCAGTCGATTTTGTTCCGTTAAGAAAGACGTATTCAGCTCAAATAGCAACGTAAGCGCTTATGACGTTATTCACTAGATCATTCATACATGTTGTAAACAGTAACAGTAACGGTCTCATCACACACCCTTAGTGTATGGCCGAAATTACCTATCCTGCTACCTCGAGAAGCTCCCAGCGGAAAACAGTCTGCAAACGTACGTACCTGAAGTTTCTCCCATGTTTTGCCTTAATGATAAATACAACGCTACTGCAGCATGTCACATTTTAGAATTTAGTGTACTCTCAGACCGTTCAAAGGAGGCTTTCCACGTGTCGTCCTTGTCAATTGGATGCAATACTGCACTCCTCTGTGAAGGGAATTACGAACGCTTTTACGTACTCCGACATTTCGCAAATCTCGACAATCCATTACAGTTCACTTTTGAGATAGTCCCAGTCAGAAAAATCTAAAGGATTGAGGTCAGCTGTCTCTTGGAAGCTTAGAAAAGAGCCCTGCTCGTCCTATACCTTCCGGATCACACTGATGTGTTAGACGTTGATCAGCTGCAACATCTCACCCATCACACGTGTAATTTATTATCCAGTATTAGGCAAGTGGAACATCCTCGAGCAATCCGGGAAGCTTGAAATATGTGCGTTTCAGATACATTTGTAGTAACTAGGAAAATATTTCGTAGTAAAGTCATAGGAGGTTCGGGAACGATCATTTGCAGTTATCTCACGAACAACTGGTTTGCGGGCCCATGATGACGCGAAAGTTACTGCTTCTACGGTCGTATACTTTCACATACGTAAATTTCGCTGTTAATTAGGATACACAGTCTGTATGTTTATAGCGTGTACCAAATAACGTGGACAGTCAACATTTTTCGACTCCGCTGCGAATAATTTGCTCTGTAGTTGATAACGTTACCTGTTAGTCTTATACAAATGTTAAAGAAATTACTATTTTTAATGGGAAGATATACGAGCGAAAAGCGGAATATTCAACTGGGAAGAAAAGGACAGTTCCTTCTCTTCAGTTCTTTCCGCCTTAGTGGTACATTTTGCTCATTAATCTATGTCATGTGACGAATTGATTCGATTGTTTTTGAATATTTGAACTTAGACCTCAGAGGGCAAAAAAATGTTCAAATGTGCGTGAGATCTTATGGGACTTAACCGCTAAGGTCATCAGTCCCTAAGCTTACACATTACTTAACCTAAATTGTCCTAAGGACAAAGACACACGCCCATGCCCGATGGAGGACTCGAACCCCTGCCAGGACCAGCCGCACATCAGAGGACATCTGAAGTGTTATAAACATCAGTATATCGTTAATATAAAAATAAAGTACACCAGTTGTATAAATACATGTATATACATCAAATAAAATTCGTTGGAATTAATTACACATTATCGTGGCGTTCACTGTTTTGTAACACCTAACTTTCCAAATACCATAATGCATGTATTTTTAGTCACAACACTCGCTGTAGTTCAGATACAAATTCCACCACTTCAGAAGCGGCCAGTTCTCATAGATAGTTTGTGACTTTTTTTTAAAATAGACGATTCTTTTTAATAGGAAAAACCAACTAATTTCTATTCTTTGTACTGCTGCAGCAAGTTTAAATGTTTCTTTTCTAGTTTAAACAACCAGAGTGTTTCACATATACGCTTTATGTTTGGGCACTGTTAATTATAACAATGTTGAAGGTGAGAACGTACAAAAAAAAGAAAAAAAAGAAAACTTGTCCTGCATCACCAAACCACATTGTATAATTTGTGGCTGTTTGGCATAATGAGGTACGTAAAATGGGATTGGATGTGGTCAAACCGGTAATACGAACAAAATAAATTAAGTTCATATTGTGGCAGTTCACAGGTTCATTGAATATATTGCTGAGTTATGGGCCTTATTTCCTTGACACTTACGGAACTCATTAAAATTTCAATATCAACCTTCCCTTTAGGGTGCCTCGCTGGGAAATACATATTTTCTCTTAGTTTACGTGATTACTTTAACTCTAATGAAACCTGCAAGTGAAAGATTTCCTCACTTGTAAAAACTTTTAAGCAGTCTGAGATAAGCTTATTATCTAATTTATACTGTATAGCAACACAGGCCTGAATTTATTCTTCATCTTTTGAAATTGGGCAGTGACATATAGCTGCCTGACTTTGTCTGAGTCGTATAACAACTTAGACTTTCAGAATTATATTCCTGATGACATGAAATTGACTGATGGAGGCCAGATGTCAACACAGCTTCCCTGCTACGTTGTCTGACTTTAAAAATGACAAATTACGATGCCTTGACTTATTCGCTCAGTTAGGGACTTGTCTCCACTGAGATGTGGCCAGAGACAGATGATACCTTGAGAGAGATGGATCTCCAACTCTAAGCCCATAAGCCTCAACTTCTTAATTTGCTCATAGAAGCCTCGGTAGTGAGGACTTTAAATCAAAAAGAAAATTCTAGCCCTACTGGACATGACACTGACGGATCGCTTGTTTTCTTGGCTGCTCCAACTTTCAGATGGAGAAGAACGTCCGACTTGAATTTTCCGTGAAGGAATATTCAAAGATAGCGGTAGAGTAAGACAGTGAACAGCAGATGTGACCTTCAGGATGTAGGCACACTATGGAAATGATGACTTAGAGACGCCCCACGATTTAAACAGCTGAATATTACTAGTATGTTCCCTAATTTCCTTTTTCTTTACGTCGCATTCCCAGGTTTTGAATTTGAATGTAATGAGAGATTAATGAGAGATATATTACACTTTTCTTTCAACGTTAATTTTCTCTTCTCTGTATACAAAGGTTAACTGAAGTTACCTCCTAGCTTCAGTCTGTACGTATGGGCTTTTTTCATGTACTACTGTTGATTCACGAGGAAGGTTCGTGTATATAATTTATAAATAATGGTGCAGATTAGCTAAACTATGATAAATTACAGTCCCCTACGCTTTTTTCTGTCTGTATGTGTGTGCTCCCCTCAGGTACTACTGTAGGGATTCTGATAATCGCGATGGACTGACGTGACCGTCCTGTCGGCAAATGTACGTTGTCCTCTGATTCTTAATTACAAATGTACGTACTGGCCGTAAACAAAATTACCGCTACGCCTCACGAGTCGAAATATGTCATGACCTTTCAGATTTGTAATTGTTCTGATTTTTACATCTTTCATTAGACAGCAATGTGGGATTCCCTTTGTAGAACTGTGCTTCGAAAAGTGAGGAAAATAAAAAATAAGTACCTTAACACCCCTGAATCCAGCAGTGAAAATAATATCAGTCCCCTGAGCGTTTAAGAAAAGTGAGGGGCTCTGAAATTTTTTTGTCTCTGACAGTGCCTCCAAACAAGCAGCTGAAATAGGAGGCGGTGGAAAGTGCAAGAGCGGGGCGGTAGCGTACATAGAGAATAAATACACTAATTTAACCGTCCTCTCCAGTAGTTGAGTACAGATTGACCGTTTCCCGCCATTTCCAGGATCTAGATGGTGGTGTAGGGGGGTGGGTAGGAAGGGGGGTGATATCACAGGGGTAGGGAAGAGTTTGAGGGACTGGATGGTGTGATATCATGAGTTGGGAAAGGGGCGGCGAAAACCCAGTCGGATTTTGAATAGATTAACTGTCCCAGGACACCCAAGCCCCATTACTACAGCATTCTTGCCATGCCTTTTCAAATCTCGTACCAACTACGTAAGCATAGTTCTGCCGATATTGGCAAAACACGGACCCACCGTCTTGTTTGTCACGTTATAATGCCAGCATGCATGCAGTTGTCGGCACATTCAGTTCCACAGGTCACTTTTATGTTCTGCTTCGGATTCGTCGTAACGAAAAACTAACTTCTGTAGTTCGTTCATGGATCCCAGCCCCAATAGCTTGTGGCAGTAAGGGGGAAACAATGTCTGTTGCCTCAGTCAAATTATATCTGCTTGGCAACTGGCCACACCCTATGCTGACCGCTGCAGCCAGCCGGCGCCCGAGATCCACTGCTCGGCAGCTGTCAGAATCATCGACACTGGCAGGTAAACAGGACGCGTCGGCATTCTCTGTATGGCCCGGCATAGCACGCAATGACTTGTCCAGTGCCACTACCCACGGAACTCGGTGCTGGCTTCAGGATGTTCTTGCGTCCACGTCAGACCCCACTGGAATGCCATTTCGGCGTACCGCTACCAACTCGACAGGGGGGAATTCAAAAGTGCTGTGAAATTTCTCTTTCACGGCAGAAAGCAATGGTGTTTTTAGAGAGAAACAAATCAATAAACGAACTTTCTTTGTTAAATCTGTTGTGTGATCGAAGCTCTTTCCTTGGCCGGGGCCGATCGGAATGGCCGTGCGGTTCTGGGCGCTACAGTCTGGAGCCGAGCGACCGACCGCTACGGTCGCAGGTTTCAATCCCGCCTTGGGCAGGGATGTGTGTGAATCCCTTAGGTTAGTTACGTTTAATTAGTTCTAAGTTCTAGGCGACTGAGGCCTTCAGAAGTTAAGTCGCATAGTGCTCAGAGCCATTTGAACCATTTGAACCTTGGCCGGGTTTGATCTCTAATATGTCACAAGAAAATATGGCTCCGCCTTAAGCAAACACAATTTTGCTTGCTTTACTACCCATACATGTTTCACAGAAATTTCTGCATCTTCAGTGAACTTTATTTATTATCTTATAATCCGCTATTGGTGTACACAAGTCTGTCTGATATTTGCAGCACAGCTACAATTTTTGCATTCCAGTATGTCATTTTTTTCGTATCTCCGTTTTTCGTGCTTCTTCTGTTTCACACACACACACAAACACACACACACACACACACACACACACACACACAAACCATCTCAAACGACAATAATACTTTGCAGTCGAGCCAATCCCAGAGAAAAGAGAAAAGAAACCAATGAACCTCACAAAGCATAATGCATCAAATGACGGCAGAAACCTTATGCTTCGCTGATAAATTTTATCACATGCGTATCCAACAGCAATAAATGAAAACAACTGCAAAATAAATAGTCCTTTAGCACGTCAGAAACAAGGGAAGCAAGACCATAATGTAAAATAGCATGATATACAACGACTCTCAGTCTGAAATGAGCCGACAGCTGTGACCGAGCGGTTCTCGGCGCTTTAGTCCGGAACCGCGCTGCTACTACGATCGCAGGTTCGAATCCTGTCTCGGGCATGGATGTTGCTGTTGTGGTCTTCAGTCCAGAGAGTGGTTTGATGCAGCTCTCCATGCTACTCTATCCTGTGCAGGCTTCTTCATCTCCTAGTAACTACTGCAACCTATATCCTTCTGAATCTGTTTAGTGTATTTATCTCTTGGTCTCCCTCTACGATTTTTACCCTCTACACTGCCCTCCAATACTAAACTGGTGATCTCTTGGTGCCTTAGAATATACCCTACCAACCGATCCCTTCTTCTACTCAAGTTGTGCCAAATATTTCTCTTCTCTCCAATTCTCTTCAATACCTCCTCATTAGTTATGTGATCTACCGATCTAATCTTAAGCATTTTTCTGTAGCACCACATTTCGAAAGCTTCTATTTCTTCTTGTCTAAACTATTTATCGTCCACGTTTCACTTCCATACATACTACACTCCATACAAATACTTTCAGAAACGACTTACTGACTAATCTATACTCGATGTTAACAGATTTCGCTTCTTCAGGAATGCTTTCCTTGGTATTGCCAGTCTACATTTTATATCCTCTCTACTTCGACCATCATTAGTTCTTTTGCTCCCCAAATAGCAAAACTCCTTCACTACTTTAAGTGTCTCATTTCCTAATCTAATTCCCTCAGCATCACCCGACTTAATTCGACTACATTCCATTATCCTCGTCTTGCTTTTGTTGATGTTCATCTTATATCCTCCTTTCAAGACACTGTCCATTCCATTCAACTGCTCTTCTAAGTCCTTTGCTGTCTCTGACAGAATTACAATGTCATCGGCGAACCTCAAAATTTTTATTTCTTCTCCATGGATTTTAATTCCTACTCCGAGTTTTTCTTTCGTTTCCTTTACTGCTTGCTCAATATACAGATTGAATAACATCGGCGAGAGGCTACAATCCTGTCTCACTCCCTTCCCAACCACTGCTTCCCTTTCATGCTCCTCGACTCTTATAACAGCCATCTGGTTTTTGTACAAATTGTGAATAGCCTTTCGCTCCCTTTATTTTACCCTTCCCACCTCCAGAATTTGCAAGAGAGTATTCCAGTCAACATTGTCAAAAGCTTTCTCTAAGTCTACAAATGCTATAAACGTAGGTTTGCCTTCCCTTAATTTATTTTCTAAGATAGTCGTAGGGTCAGTATTGCCTCACGTTCTAAGCCTAGGGGACTGATGACCTCAGATGTTAAGTACCATAGTGCTTAGAGCCGTTTGAACCATCTGAAATGAACTAAAACAGTAAACGGTTTTCTGTTTCCACAGGACAAACAGTAGACTGTGTTGTAGGCATAAAGCTACCAGCGTACACAACTACTTAGCGAATATTCAAAAAAAAGTGTGTGAATTCGTAAGGGACCAAATTGCTGAGGTCATCGGTCCCTAGACTTACACACTAGTTAAACTAACTTATGCTAAGAACAGCACAAACACCCATGCCCGAGGAAGGGCTCGAACCTCAGCCAGGAGGGGCGGTGCAATCCGTGACACAGCGCCTTAGCGAATGTGAAGTGATATACACGAAGGTGACGAAAGTCATGAGATAGCGATATGCACATTTACAGATGGCGGTAGTATGGCGTACAGAAGGTATAAAAGGTCAGTGCACTAGGGGAGGTGTCATTTGTATTATGGAGATTCATGTGAAAATGTGTGCAACGTGATTATAGCCGCACAACCTGAATTAACAGACACTAAACGCGGAGTGGTTGTTGGAGCTAGAATCATGAGACATTCCATTTCCGAAATCGTCAAGAGTGTGTCGAGAATGCCCCATTTCAGCCACTACCTCCCACCACGGACAGCGCAGTGGCCGACGGCTTTCATTTAATGACCAAGAGCAGCGGCGTTTGCGTAGAGTTGTCACTGCGATCAGACAATCAACACCGTGTAAAATAACAGCAGAAATTAGCGGGGGGCGTAGTATGAACTTATTAGTTAGAAAAGTGCGGCGAAATTTGGCGTCAATCGGCTACGTCACAGACGGCCTATGCGAGTGACGTTGCTAACAGCACGACATCGGTTGTAGCTCCTTTTCTGGGCTCGTGAGCATATCGGTCGAACGCTAGACGACTGGGAAACCGTGGCCTGATCAGATGAGTCCCGATTTCAGTTGGTGGCAGGGTTCGAGTATGTGGCAGACCACACGAACGTGTGGCTCCACGTTGTCAAAAAGGCACTGTGGCACTGTGCAAGCCGATGGTGGCTCCATTGCAACAATACATGGACATCGTGTTCCAAGGCAACGATGGAATTTTTATGGATGACAATGCGCCATGTCACCGGGCCAGAACTGTCCGAGATTGGTTTTAAGAACATTCTGGACAATTCGGGAGAACGATTTGGCCACTCAGATTTCCCGACATCAGTCCCATCGAATACATCGATACTCCTTCAGGGGTCTTCCAACGAGCTGTTGAGTCCCTGCCACGTCGAGTTGCTGCACTTAGCCTGGGAAGAGGACGTCTGACACGATATTAGGAGGTATCCCATGACTTTTGTCACCTCGGTGTACATACAAATGATTTCCAAAATTGCTACACCAAGAAGAAATTCAGATGATAAACGGGTATTCATTGGACAAATATATTATACTAGAACTGACATGTGACTACATTTTCACGCAGTTTGGGTGCATAGATCCTGAGAAATCTGTACCCAGAAAAACCAACTCTGGGCGTAATAACGGGCTTGATACGCCTGGGCATTGAGTCGAACAGAGCTTGGATGGCGTGTACAGGTACAGCTTCCCATGCAGCTTCAACACGATACCACAGTTCATCCAGAGTAGTGACTGGCATATTGTGACCAGCCACTTGCTCGCCCACCGTTGACCAGACGTTTCCAATTGGTGAGAGATCTGGAGAATGTGCTGGCCAGGACAGCAGTCGAACATTTTCTGTATCTAGAAAGGCACGTACAGGACCTGCAACATGCGGCCATCCATTATCCTGCTCAAATGTAGCGTTTCGCAGGGATCGAATGAAGGGTAGAGCCACGGGTCGTAACACATCTGAAATGTAACGTCCACCGTTCAAAGTGCCGTCAATGCGAACAAGAGGTGATCGAGACGTGTAAACAGTGGCACCCCATACCATCACGACGGGTGATTAGCCAGTATGGCGATGAGGAATACGCGCTTCCAATCTGCGTTCACCGTGATGTCGCCAAACATGGATGCGACCATCATGACGCAGTAAACAGAACCAGGATTCATCCGAAAAAATGACGTTACGCCATTCGTGCACCCAGGTTAGTTGTTGTGTACACCATCGCAGGCGCTCCTGTCTGCGATGCAGCGTCAAGGGTAACAGCAGCCATGGTCTCCGAGCTGAAAGTCCATGCTGCTGCAAACGTCGTCGAACTGTTCGTCCAGATGGTTGTTGTCTTGCAAACGTCCCCATCTGTTGACTCAGGGATCGAGACGTCGATCCGTTACAGCCATGCGGATAAGATGCCTGTCATCTCAAGTGCTAGTGTTACGAGGCCTCTGGGATCCATCACGGCGTTCCGTATTACCCTCCTGAACCATCCGATTAGATATACTGCTAACAGTCATTGGATCTCGACCAACGCGAGCAGCAATGTCGCGATACGATAAACCGCAATCGCCATAGGCTACTATCCGACCTTTATCAAAGTCGGAAACATGTTGGTACGCATATCTCCTCCTTACACGAGGCATCACAACAACGTTTCACGAGGTAACGCCGGTCAACTGTTGTTTGTGTATGAGAAATCGGTTGGAATCTTTCCTCATTTCAGCACGTTCTAGGTTTTGCCACCGGCGCCAACATTGTGTGAATGCTCTGAACAGCTAATCATTTGCATATCACACCATCTTATTCCTGTCCGTTAAATTTCGCGGTTGTAGCACGTCATATTTATGGTGTAGCAATTTTAATGGCCAGTAGTGTAGTATTTTAGGCCTAAATCGTCAATGCACCGCGGTTTTCATCAACATAATGATAATTACACACACGAAAGAATGGTGCTTTATCTACACACCCTATTTTTCCACGTAATCTCCATCCTCTTATATGGCTTTCCTCCACCGTGAAACAGGGGCGTGTATGCCCTGTCGGCACCAATCCTTGACCTGGTGGCGGTGTCAGTGATTCACTGTGTGAACCACCACCTCATTGTCCTCAAAATGTCTTCCACGAATAGCACCCTTTAATGGCCCAAACAAGTGGAATTCAGAGGGGGCTAGGTCAGGGCTGCAAGGTGGATGGGGTGACACTGTCCAACACTGTTTGTCGATGTTTTCGGCAGTCCTCACACTTATTTGGGGCTGAACGCTATCTTGTTGCAGCAAAATATCTCCTGGATTGCTGTGGCTCCAAAATCTCCGGAAGCGCGTCTTGAGTTCTGTTAATGCGTTGACACATCTTTCTGAATTAATGGTACTGCCTCTTGGCATCACATCAATGAGAATCACACCTTCACAGTCCAACATCACGATGATCATTACCTTATAGGCAGAAGTAGTGGCTTTGAATTTTTTCTTCTGTGGGGAGTTGCAGTGGCGCAATTCCATCGACTGTCATTTTGTTTCGGGCTCAAGATGGCGAACTCCGGTTTTATTAACTGTCACAATCCTGGAAAAGAAGGCCTACTCCTCAGCTCCTGTACTGGAAATGGAAGAGGATGCAGATGAAGATGAAATGGGAGATACGATACTGCGGGAAGGGTTTAACAGAGCACTGAAAGATCTGAGTCGAAACAAGGCCCCGGGAGTAGACAACATTCCATTAGAACTACTGACGGCCTTGGGAGAGCCAGTCATGACAAAACTCTACCATCTGGTGAGCAAGATGTATGAGACAGGCGAAATATCCTCAGACTTCAAGAAGAATATAATAATTCCAATCCCAAAGAAAGCAGGTGTTGACAGATGTGAAAATTACCAAACTACCAGTTTAATAAGTCACAGCTGCAAAATACTAATGCGAATTCTTTACAGACGAATGGAAAAACTGGTAGAAGCGGACCTTGGGGAAGATCAGTTTGGATTCCGCAGAAATGTTGGAAGACGTGAGACAGTACTAACCTTACGACTTATCTTACAAGAAAGATTAAGAAAAGGCAAACCTACGTTTCTAGCATTTGTAGACTTAGAGAAAGCTTTTGACAATGTTGACTGGAATACTCTCTTTCAAATTCTAAAGGTGGCAGGTGTAAAATACAGGGAGCGTAATGCTATTTACAATTTGTACAGAAACCAGATGGCAATTATAAGGGTCGAGGGGCATGAACGGGAAGCAGTGGTTGGGAAGGGAGTGAGACAGGGTTGTAGCCTCTCGCCGATGTTATTCAATCTGTATATTGAGCAAGCAGTAAAGGAAACAAAAGAAATAAAAACTTTGAGGTTCGCCGATGACATTGTAATTCTGTCAGAGACAGCAAAGGACTTGGAAGAGCAGTTGAACGGAATAGACTGTCTTGAAAGGAGGATATAAGATGAACATCAACAAGAGCAAAACGAGGATAATGGAATGTAGTCAAATTAAATTGGGTGATGCTGAGGGAATTAGACTAGGAAATGAGACACTTAAAGTAGTAAAGGAGTTTTGCTATTTGGGGAGCAAAATAACTGATGATGGTCGAAGTAGAGAGGATATAAAATGTAGACTGGCAATGGCAATGAAAGCGTTTCTGAAGAAGAGAAATTTGTTAACATCGAGTATAGATTTAAATGTCAGGAAGTCGTTTCTGAAAGTATTTGTATGGAGTGTAGCCATGTATGGAAGTGAAACATGGACGATAACTAGTTTGGACAAGAAGAGAATAGAAGCTTTCGAAATGTGGTGCTATAGAAGAATGCTGAAGATTAGATGGGTAGATCACATAACTAATGAGGAGGTATGGAAAAGAATTGGGGAGTAGAGGAGTTTGTGGCACAACTTTACAAAAAGAAGGGACCGGTTGGTAGGACATGTTTTGAGGCATCAAGGGATCACAAATTTAGCATTGGAGGGTAGCGTGGAGGGTAAAAATCGTAGAGGGAGACCAAGAGATGAATGCACTAAGCAGATTCAGAAGGATGTAGGTTGCAGTAAGTACTGGGAGATGAAGAAGCTTGCACAGGATAGAGTAGCATGGAGAGCTGCATCAAACCAGTTTGAGGACTGAAGACCACAACAACAACAAAGTGCTTCTTCATAAAAATTTTACTCTAATCCTAGTCTGGTATTTGTGTTTTGTTGAGTCAATTGGCTATGATAATCAAGGAATTAACCATGCACGCAAATACGTACATACGATGGGCTATACGCAGTACTTGTATCTATTGCATGTTTTCTAGTTGTCCACTATATTTTTAGAAGGAAGGTCAGCGTTGGTCGTAATTTTGATGGTTTATTGACAGCAGAATCGATTTCCAGTCACATAATGACCATCTTCAGTGCTGTAGTGTACAAATTAAAACTCATACGCACCGCTGTCAAGTTATTATCAGTATGAAACGATCACAATGATTATGATCGTTTCATAGCTTTAGTTACTGATAGTAACTTAACACCAGTGCCTATGAGTTTTAATTAGTACACTACAGCACTGAAGATGGTCATTATGTGACTGGAAATCGAATCAGCTGTCAATAAACCATCAAAATTACGGCCAATGCTGTGATCGTTTCATAGCTTTAGTTACTGATAATAACTTGACACCAGCGCATATGAGTTTTAATTTGTACACTACAGCACTGAAGATGATCATTATGTGATTGAAAATCGATTTTGTTGTCAATAAACCATCAAAATTACGGCCAACGCTGACCTTCCTTCTAGTTTCATCACGGACTCTGTGACGGCCGCGGTCATGGACAAACTGCAAGAGTTTGTCGGGCGCAACAGCACCGAAATCCAGTCTCTTAGAAAGTCCCTGGCTGCACAAGAGAAAAAAGCCGCCGACCTAGAAGCTAAACTGTCTGCTGCCACCGATGAAATTGAACAGTATCAGCGAAGGAACAGCTTGCGCTTGTTCGGGGTAGCTGAAAACGATCGCGAAAACACCGACGACCTGGCCATTAGCCTCGTGTGTGAGAAACTTGGCGTGCAGATCGACGTGGCCGATATTGACAGAAGCTACCGTGTTGGGCGCAGGATACCAGGTGCCATGAAACCCAGGCCCATAATAATTAAATTTGTGTCTTACCGGAAAAGAACTGAAGTGTTTGCTCAGAAAGGAAAACTCGCCAAGAGTGGGGTCACCCTGAGGGAAGATCTGACGCGCGAAAGACTAAAAGTTTTGAGCGCTGCGATCACACAGTTCGGCCTTCAAAATGTATGGACCCAGGACGGCAGGATCGTAGTCAAGACGGAAGGAAGGAGGAAAACGGTGACGAACATGTTCGAACTGAAAGACTGAGCGAAATCTCGCGAGACACAAAGTCTCATATTGATAATTTTTATTCTTTTTTTTCATTTTTAGCTTAGATATTGATCCCTTATTTCTATAAGTACCATAAGTACTCTATTTAAAATCAGTCAGTTGTTTCACATAAATACTGTTTCTTTATTTGTCTATCATAAGTGCTCATGTATATTCATACTGTCAGTCAAACGGGAATTAACATTCTCCGTTAACAGGAATCTCCTTACAACCGCCTTTCTACACTCCTGGAAATGGAAAAAAGAACACATTGTCACCGGTGTGTCAGACCCACCATACTTGCTCCGGACACTGTGAGAGGGCTGTACAAGCAATGATCACACGCACGGCACAGCGGACACACCAGGAACCGCGGTGTTGGACGTCGAATGGCGCTAGCTGCGCAGCATTTGTGCACCACCGCCGTCAGTGTCAGCCAGTTTGCCGTGGCATACGGAGCTCCATCGCAGTCTTTAACACTGGTAGCATGCCGCGACAGCGTGGACGTGAACCGTATGTGCAGTTGACGGACTTTGAGCGAGGGCGTATAGTGGGCATGCGGGAGGCCGGGTGGACGTACCGCCTAATTGCTCAACACGTGGGGCGTGAGGTCTCCACAGTACATCGATGTTGTCGCCAGTGGTCGGCGGAAGGTGCACGTGCCCAGGTGCACCTGGGACCGGACCGCAGCGACGCACGGATGCACGCCAAGACCGTAGGATCCTACGCAGTGCCGTAGGGGACCGCACCACCACTTCCCAGCAAATTAGGGACACTGTTGCTCCTGGGGTATCGGCGAGGACCATTCGCAACCGTCTCCATGAAGCTGGGCTACGGTCCCGCACACCGTTAGGCCGTCTTCCGCTCACGCCCCAACATCGTGCAGCCCGCCTCCAGTGGTGTCGCGACAGGCGTGAATGGAGGGACGAATGGAGACGTGTCGTCTTCAGCGATGAGAGTCACTTCTGCCTTGGTGCCAATGATGGTCGTATGCGTGTTTGGCGCCGTGCAGGTGAGCGCCACAATCAGGACTGCATACGACCGAGGCACACAGGGCCAACACCCGGCATCATGTTGTGGGGAGCGATCTCCTACACTGGCCGTACACCTCTGGTGATCGTCGAGGGGACAATGAATAGTGCATGGTACATCCAAACCGTCATCGAACCCATCGTTCTACCATTCCTAGACCGGCAAGGGAACTTGCTGTTCCAACAGGACAATGCACGTCCGCATGTATCCCGTGCCACCCAACGTGCTCTAGAAGGTGTAAGTCAACTACCCTGGCCAGCAAGATCTCCGGATCTGTCCCCCATTGAGCATGTTTGGGACTGGATGAAGCGTCGTCTCACGCGGTCTGCACGTCCAGCACGAACGCTGGTCCAACTGAGGCGCCAGGTGGAAATGGCATGGCAAGCCGTTCCACAGGACTACATCCAGCATCTCTACGATCGTCTCCATGGTAGAATAGCAGCCTGCATTGCTGCGAAAGGTGGATATACACTGTACTAGTGCCGACATTGTGCATGCTCTGTTGCCTGTGTCTATGTGCCTGTGGTTCTGTCAGTGTGATCATGTGATGTATCTGACCCCAGGAATGTGTCAATAAAGTTTCCCCTTCCTGGGACAATGAATTCACGGTGTTCTTATTTCAATTTCCAGGAGTGTATATCTGTTATTTTCATCCTCGCCACTACCACTACTACTACTATTATCTTTTTCGTAACCACTACTGCCACTTTCCATCTTTCTTTTCGCTCCCTTCTCCAATACTTCCAGCCTGTTTTTCACCTTTAGTCCACAGACGGTTGAGTCAGTCACGACCTTGGACACACCCGTAAATATGTCTTTCCCCGCGAAATCCAGCTTTTGTCCCTCTTCCGGCCAGCAGGTAAGCGGAGCGCGTTCGGTCCTACAGGTGGCCACAATGGGACGGACCGGTTCCGGCGGCGGGCTCTTTGTGGCCCACGCGAAGGCGCAGTCGCTAACGGCTCACTTCGACGAGTTCTGTGACCTGTTCTGCCAATCGCTGTTCCATATTATCCTCGTCTCTGAAACTTGGTTGAAACCAAACATTTCTTCCGACGCTATCCGAATCACTGGTTACTCTCTCCTAAGGGCAGATCGTGAAACACGGCGCGGGGGTGGTGTGGGTGTCTATGTTCGCTCTGATCTTACACCTACTGTACTATGCACATCGGATGCAAAGGGCGAAGGAGAAGCAGAGTTCTTGTTTTTCGAAATAAACACATCAAATCAGAAACTGCTAATTGGAGCAATCTATTAACCTCCAAACGTCGGGGCCATGTCCTCCTTTCAGTCTGCCCTGTCCTCACTTGTGACACGGTATGAACACATAATCATTATAGGCGACACAAACATCGACTTACAGTTAAAATCTCCCTCTGCAGAACTAAGGCAACTGTTCCACTCCAATGATATGAGTTTAACACCGCTGGACCCAACTCATCACACGCCACACAGCCACACACTCATAGATATAATAGCAACAAAGCGACCAGATAAAATAATCCGCGCCAGTCAGACATCCGCTCCGGGACTCTCTGCTCATGACGTGATATTCTTAAATTACTCAATGCATACTACCAAAGAAAAATCTCACCTGGTAACCTACAGAAACTTAAAAAATGTTAACCATGACGCTCTTCAAAAGGACTGCTTAGACATCCCTTGGCGTGATATAAGCAATGAACCGACTTTAGACGGAAAAATTCGGCAATTATGTCGCAAAATTATTGCACTGTATGATAAACATGCTCCTCAACACACTGTCAAGGAAAAGAGAGCTCCCGCTCCGTGGCTCACCAGTGCATTACGCCAGTTAATGAATAAACGTGATGCGGCACATAGGGCCTTCAAGCGTAACCCAACTCCCGAGGCGTACGAAGCTTATAGGAAACTCCGAAACAGAACCAAGCAAAGCGTGAGGAATGCCAAAATCAGACATGCCCGCTCTGTCGTATGCGGCATATCAAAACCTGCTGCACTGTGGAAAAAGCTGCGCAGTTTCGGTATAGGTAAGCGAAGATCTGACGCTGTTTATCAAGCGTCTGCAGAAGAATTGAACGATTTCTTCTCAACAGCTGTAAACTGCCACGCAGCGACAAATTACCAGCCCCAAGATATCAATCTCTCGAGAGACACGTTTTTCCTTAAACATGCCACTACCGGCACAGTACACAAGGCAATTATGAGAATCTCTTCCGAGGCAGTAGGAAATGATGCAGTGAGCATTGGCATGATTAAGAACGTCGTAGACACTATTATTCCAGTTATCACAGACATCTTCAACCTGTCTCTTGTCAGTAGTACATATCCTACTGAGTGGAAGCAAAGTTTAATACAACCTATACCCAAGACTGACAACCCTAAGTCGCCAGGTGACTACAGGCCGATCAGCATACTACCTGTAATATCTAAAGCCCTACAATACATCGTCCATGAACAGCTGACGGATTACCTCAAAACTCATAACATCCATGACGAATATCAGTCAGGCTTTCTAAAGCACCATAGTACAGCAACTGCATTAATCAAAGTAACTGATGACATTAAACATGCTATGGACAGACGTGAAGCTACTATCCTAACACTGCTTGACTTCAGCAAGGCTTTTGACACAGTTGACTTCGATATATTACTAATTAAAATGAAACAGCTGAATTTCTCAAACAGCGCAATACACTGGTTCGGCAGCTACCTCAAAAACAGAAGTCAACAAGTCATTTGTGGGTCGGAAAAGTCATCATGGAAAAACGTGAGCTCTGGAGTTCCCCAAGGCTCTGTCCTTGGTCCATTACTCTTCTCACTGTACATTAATGATAATTCTTCAGTGATTCACTCCTGCAGCTACCATCTACACTCCTGGAAATGGAAAAAAGAACACGTTGACACCGGTGTGTCAGACCCACCATACTTGCTCCGGACACTGTGAGAGGGCTGTACAAGCAATGATCACACGCACGGCACAACGGACACACCAGGAACCGCGGTGTTGGCTGTCGAATGGCGCTAGCTGCGCAGCATTTGTGCACCGCCGCCGTCAGTGTCAGCCAGTTTGCCGTGGAATACGTAGCTCCATCGCAGTCTTAAACACTGGTAGCATGCCGCGACAGCGTGGACGTGAACCGTATGTGCAGTTGACGGACTTTGAGCGAGGGCGTATAGTGGGCATGCGGGAGGCTGGGTGGACATACCGCCAAATTGCTCAACACGTGGGGCGTGAGGTCTCCACAGTACATCGATGTTGTCGCCAGTGGTCGGCGAAAGGTGCACGTGCCCGTCGATCTGGGACCGGACCGTAGCGACGCACGGATGCACGCCAAGACCGTAGGATCCTATGCAGTGCCGTAGGGGACCGCACCGCCACTTCCCAGCAAATTAGGGACACTGTTGCTCCTGGGGTATCGGCGAGGACCATTCGCAACCGTCTCCATGCAGCTGGGCTACGGTCCCGCACACCGTTAGGCCGTCTTCCGCTCACGCCCCAACATCGTGCAGCCCGCCTCCCCTCCAGTGGTGTCGCGACAGGCGTGAATGGAGGGACGAATGGAGACGTGTCGTCTTCAGCGATGAGAGTCGCTTCTGCCTTGGTGCCAATGATGGTCGCATGCGTGTTTGGCGCCGTGCAGGTGAGCGCCACAATCAGGACTGCATATGACCGAGGCACACAGGGCCAACACCCGGCATCATGGTGTGGGGAGCGATCTCCTACACTGGCCGTACACCTCTGGTGATTGTCGAGGGCACACTGAATAGTGCACGGTACATCCAAACCGTCATCGAACCCATCGTTCTACCATTCCTAGACCGGCAAGGGAACTTGCTGTTCCAACAGGATAATGCACGTCCGCATGTATCCCGTGCCACCCAACGTGCTCTAGAAGGTGTAAGTCAACTACCCTGGCCAGCAAGATCTCCGGATCTGTCCCCCATTGAGCATGTTTGGGACTGGATGAAGCGTCGTCTCACGCGGTCTGCACGTCCAGCACGAACGCTGGTCAAACTGAGGCGCCAGGTGGAAATGGAATTGCAAGCCGTTCCACAGGACTACATCCAGCATCTCTACGATCGTCTCCATGAGAGAATAGCAGCCTGCATTGCTGTGAAAGGTGGATATACACTGTACTAGTGCCGACATTGTGCATGCTCTGTTGCCTGTGTCTATGTGCCTGTGGTTCTGTCAGTGTGATCATGTGATGTATCTGACCCCAGGAATGTGTCAATAAAGTTTCCCCTTCCTGGGACAATGAATTCACGGTGTTCTTATTTCAATTTCCAGGAGTGTATATGCCGACGACATCCAATTGTACGTAAGTGCAAGCCCCAAGAACATTGCTGACGCAGTAGCGATTATGAACGCAGATCTTTGCTCTGTTTCTCGATGGGCACAGAACCTAGGTCTGAAACTAAACCCCAAGAAATTCCAGGTCATACTTATGTCTCATCCAAAGTTAATCAGCCGGTACTTTCGCGAAAAGTCCCTCAAATACTCCTCAATGGTACTCAACTACCATACCAAAAAACAGTAAAAGACCTTGGAATAATCTTGGATGAACACCTAAACTGGGAAGAACAAACAGTCACAGCTTGCCGGAAATCGTTCTCCTCCCTACATGCAATTCAAAAATTTAGAAAAATATTTCCAACCCATGTTAAACAAAAATTTGTCCAAACACTAGTCTTGCCTAGTCTTTACTACTGTGATGTAGTTCAACACGGCACAAATAGTGAAAATTCTAGATGCCTCGAGCTAGTGATGAATGCTTGCGTTAGATACGTGTGCAATATTCGGTTGTATGATCATATCAGTCCTTCATACTCCCAGCTAGGTTGGATACGCCCACATACGGCACGCGATCTCCACTCGATGTGCTTACTTCATCGATTTCTTAGCCACTGGTGCCCCCAATACTTATCTTCTCACATTAAACACCTATCATCATTCCACAATCGCAATACCAGATCGGATACGTCTAGCATCTTGGCTGTACCTTCACATAACACAAAATCTTTCTCCGTGTCATTCTCCATCTCAGCCATACGACTATGGAACGCGCTCCCCTGTGATCTGCGTCTTATCCAGAACCACTCAACATGCAAGAGGGAACTCAAAACTTACATATTAGGGACGGTATAGCCACCACTGTTGTGGCCTTCTCATCTCTTTCTTTCTCCTCTCCATCACAACTTCGAATTTTACCATTCTATTTCTCTTCCTCTAACCTATCTACCTCTTATATATCTGTTTCACCCCATTCTATCGTCTTATGTCTCTGCTCGATGAGAATAACTCACAAGCTGCAAGAACATAACGAGAAAATTCCCAGCTAACAATAGGACTGACATTCACAAAAGAAAAGTATGTTTACCTTCAGATACATAGTCATTATTATTATTATTATTATTATTATTATTATTATTATTATTATTATTCCTGATTGTTATAATTATCATTGTACTACTGTTATAATCTCTATTTTTTCTTTAACATCAATACTGTATAATACGTTATATGTCCTTAATGTTCTGTAGAAACTGTAACTCGTTCAATCTGAGTATGCCTGGTTAGGTGTAAGAGAGGGCCTGACGGCCCTAATCTTGCCAGGTAAAATAAAAGCATAAATAAATAAATATATGGTCGTTGTGCACACAGCACTCTATGGAGTCGCCAATCAACACTATATTTTCGTTCAAAACCCTCGTGGATAGTCAGTTACTTACAATATTCAATCACTCTGAAAATTTCGAGATGTATCTAGTGATGCCTGGCTAACCGAACCTGTATGAAATGCTGAAATTGGGTTCGTAGTTAGTAATGGTACAACCGTCCTACAAGCTGTTGTGGCTCTGTAGTGACACAGGACCGATGTCAATTAACAAGTTATTTTAGTTATACTAGTCATAACAGGATGGCCGTAAAACTGTTGCCCTCGCCGGTGGCCCCGCTGTGCCGCGGGAGTGCCTGCCGGCCCCTGCACAGCTGGACCAGCTCGGGCCTCGGCTTACCGGGAGCGAGCGCGCGCACCTGTCGGCCACGTGGCTGACCCGTGGCGGCTTTTGGGGCAGGCGGCCACGCGGCCACGCACGGGTCCGGACGCACTTGTTGCGCACGCCTCAGGCCTCGGAACCAAGTTCGGCCGCCTGGGAGCCCCGCGCTGGGCTGCGAAACTGCCGCAGGAAACTTCGTAGCATCAAGTCTTATCTACCATCCGACAACCTAATGTAGTCTGGGATGGAACAAGCCAGAAGTCAAGCAGAAAACTACACAGTCGGAAGTCACGTCAAAACTACGTACTTGAACGTACTCTTAGATCATTCTTACGGCCTACGATAAACTGGTTAATGTTAGAACAGAGTTTTAATATAGAGTGAAGGTCGAACAGACTTATGATTTATATTATTTGTCAAGTCCCGTTCAAAGCAATACTGCATAATTACACATAAATTATTATTGTAACAGTTAAGGTGTTCAACAAAGACGTTTTGATGCTGATTTACTCACTTATCTATCCTGTGGATGTCTCCTCATCGCCGAATAAGTGCTGCCCCACATCCTCCTGCGCATACTTAGTGTAGTCAAGTCTCAGTTTCTCCCTGCAGTTCTTCCACCCACACTTCACCTCATTAGCATATTAGCTATTCCTTGACTTATTACTTCGTTTAGTTAAGTATGACACAAATTTCTTAACTTCCCGGCCGGATTACGTACCAATCCAGTTGTTACTACCCATCTAACCGTTAAGGCTTCTGTGGCATTACATTTAAAAATACATTATGTGTTCAAAATTATCCGAACACTCCCAAAAACATAGGTTTTTCATATTAGGTGCATTGTGCTGCCACCTACTACCAGGTACTCCATATAAGCGACCTCAGTAGTCATCAGACATCGTGTGAGAGCAGAATGGGGCGCTCCGTGGAATTCACGGACCTCGAACTTGGTCAGGGGTCGGGGTGTCACTTGTTTCATACGTCTGTACGCGAGATTTCCACACTCCGAAACATCCCTAGCTCCACTGTTTCCAACTTGACAGTGAAGTGGATACGTGAAGGGACACATGCGGCACAAAAGCGTACAGGCCAACCACATCTCTTGACTGACAGACCATCGACAGTTGAAGAGGGTCGTAACGTGTAATAGGCAGACATCTATCCAGACCATCACACAGCAACCCCAAACTGCATCAGGATCCATTACTAGTAATATGACAGTTAGGCGGGAGGTGAGAAAACTTGTATTTCATGGCGGTTGTTCATAAGCCACACATTACGCCCGTATGCACCCAACCATGCTTGGCTTGGTGCAGATAGCATAAACACTGGACTATTGAACAGTGGAAAAACTTTGTGTGGAGTGACGAATCACGGTACATATGTGGCAGTCCGATGGCAGGGTATGGGTATGGTGAATGCCCGGTGAACGTCATCTGCCAGCGTGAATGGTGCAACAGTAAAATTCGGAGGCGTTGTTGTTATGGTGTGGTGATGTTTCTCTTGGAGGGGGCTTGTGCCCCTCGTTGTTTTGCGTGTCACTATCACATTACAGATCTACTTTGATGTTTTAAGCACCTTCTTGCTTCTCACTGATGAAAAGCAATTCGGGGATGGCGATTGCATCTTTCAAGACGATCGAGAACCTTTTCATAATACACGGCCTGTGATGGAGTGGTTACACGACAACAACATCCCTGTAATGGACTGGCCTGGACAGAGTCCTGACCTGAATCCTGTAGAACACCTCTGGGATATTTTGGAACGCCGACTTCGTGCCAGGCCTCAGCGACCGACATCGATATCTCTCCTCAGTGCAGCACTCTGAGGAGAATGGGCTGCCATTCCCCAAAAAACCTTCCAGTATCTGATTGAACGTATGCCTGCGAGAGTGGAAGCTGTCATCAAGGCTAAGGGTGGGCCAACCCCATACTGAATTCCAGCGTTACCGAGGGAGGGCGCCCCGAATTTGTAAGTCATTTTCATCCACGTCTCCGGATACTTTTGATCACATAGTGTACCTTTAGAAAAATTGCAAGAATTTAAATTTATATTTCATGTTAACATAAAAATACAACCTGATTTTTATATTCTCTTTATTTCTATGGTCAGTCATCTTCCAAAACAGTAAAATTTGTCTTCCAAATTTAGAGTTTATTTGTTAACTTATTTTCCTCAGCTTCACCTGACTTAATGCGTCCACACTCTATGCCATTTTCATCATGGTATATTACATTTCGTTCAACTGATCTGCCGTATCTTTAGTCCTCTGTCAGAATTACAATGTCATTAGTAAACCTTATAATTTTAAATCTGTCTCCCATAATATATCCTCTCTACGTAATTTTTCAAGTTTATTCTTCTCGAACGACCCAAATGTCCAGGGGTTTGACGCTTCAGCTTTGAATGCAAGGAACTGTAACACCGCGGCCGGACTATTCCGTCCCACCTCCCCACTCTCCAATATTTAAATCCTAATCCTCCAGAACCACTCGTAAGAACATGCCTCAGCTATAAGCACTCCTAAAACGAACTGGATGTGAAATAATAATACGTACAGACCCAAAATTGACAGTGGTCAAACTGTTAGGGTAAATCTAAATGTACATCTAACAGATAAACTAATGACAAAGCAAGGATGTGTATTCATCGCTTTATACAAGAAATTCAAATTCACCGAGATAAAAACTGAAGCCGCATGCTAGATTTTTTGGGGAATGCTGACTTTCAAGGGTGGACACAAACTTGAAATTAGATCTCTCTATCGACTACCAAACCCAACATGTAATTATAAACTGTGGAGAGAACCTCATCTCACTAGTATACGTGTTCCCACTCATATTATAATTACAGGAGGAAACTTAACTCACTCAACAGTCAATTAGGATAACTCCAGTGTTGTGAGTGGATGTTGCGCGAACACATCCTGAAGAACAATGGTAAATACCTTCTCTGAAGGCTACTTAGACCAGTGAGTGTGGAAGTCCAGTCATTATGGAAATATATTAGGTGTAATGGCAACTAACAGACCTGATTTTTTCGAAGACATTCACATTCAAACTGGGTTCAGTGATCATGAGACGTTTGCAGCGACAATTTTATCATAGTACAGACGAATACTGAAATACGTGGCAATATATATGAGTTCGTTAAACTAAATAGGCACATTTCAAGGAGATATTGGATACATGTAGCTCTCAACAGAGGTATGTAAAGGAACTTTGGCTCAACTTTGGAGGAACAGTTCATCACACACTGAATAGATATGTAACTAGTAGAAAATTCACTATGCTATGTAAGTAACTCTTCGCAGAGAAGAGTCTTCACAAATACACTTCTAATGAATCTGTGGGTGCAAAATAATACGCAGAGCTATAGATATAGCGGTACAAAATGAAACACGTTTGGCTGTGAAAAACGTAGTGCGTAACCCTTCAACGACAACGACTGCCGTAGCAGAATCTTATCGAAATAGTTTGGTCGTAGATGGAGAAATATTAACAGATATAGAAGTAAATTCAAACGTTTCCGAGAGAAGCGTATTTAGGACCCTTGCTGTCATGTCGTATATCAATGTCAAGGTCAATCGTAACATTGCCTACGATTCAGATGTTTATAATGAATATCTATCTGAAAAGATATGCACTAATAATATCTGGTCTTGATAAGATGTGGAAATGATACAAAGACTGTAAGCTTGCTTTAAATGTTCAGAAATGTAAAATTATACTCTTCAGAAAAAGCAAAAACTTAATATCCTATGACTATAATATCTCTGCGTCACAACTGCAATCAGTCAACTCACACAAATACGTGGGCGTAGCAATGTGTGGAGATATGAAATGGAATGGTCTCATAACACCAGTCGCATGTAAAGCAGGATACTCGTAAAAAGCTTCAAAAAAGATCGTACGAGCCATTGTAGAATATTGCTCACGTGTGTGAGACCGTGCCATATGGGACTAAATAGGGATATTGAACGAAGGTCGGTGACACGAATAATCACAGGTTTGTTCCGCTCATGGAAAGCATCAAGGAAGAGTTGAGAAAGCTGAGCCGGCAGACGATTGAAGTTAGACGCCGACTATTCCACAAAATCCCACTCACTAAATTTCAAGAACCTATATTAAGTAAGGAATCAAAGAGACTACTGTGGTCCCAACGTACTGTAGGAACAGTGAATACAAGATTTCATTAACTGTATGCCGCACAGGGGCATTTAAGCATTATTCTTGTTGTGGTCGATGCGCGAATGCTACCGGAACAAACCGTAATATGAGGTGCAGTGGAAAGTATCTTCTGCCTTGCACTTCATAATGGCTTGCAGATTATGACTCTAGATATAGAAATAGATGTAGTTACCATCTGTAAAAAACGTTTTCAAATGTAGCCAAAAACCATTTACGGGAACAAAGAAAGTAAGTAGCTGTGGTGAAAGAGATCAATTACAATTTCAAAATGAATGAATCGTTCCGACAGTCACACAGATCTCGTGGACACCATATATTACAATATAGGTTCCATCAATTACTCAGTTTGCTTATTATTAATTGAGAGGCACTTAATTACTTCTTTTGACACTGAAACACCAAGATTATTTTTTAAATATGTGAGTGAGTCTATACTTGTGTCCTAACAAAAAATGAAATGAAGTATTAGCATTGTAAAAAGTGTTTTCGTATAATAAAATTAAATTAGCCTGAAATACAACTGCTATGTGAAGCAAAACCGCCTCTGTTGTTTCTCACACAGTAGGGCGAAATATAATTTGAGACAAAGATGAGGTGGGGCGTGTTCAGTTCCCTAGGGAGACATCGATGTATAGACTGAAATACGAGGCCCTGAATTCGGTTACCAGTAGAATAAGGGATTTTGTCTTGCTGAGTGGTGTGAAAATGGATACGCTCGGTGCTATGAGAACAGTTGATTAACCACTTAAAAGGGGCCTTAATTATCCATTGTATCACTGTATTAATATATTTCATATATGTCGCTTGTGGTGGGAAGAGTCGCAGCTCTCCTACGAATCGCTCACTCAATTCTTCTATTCTCACGTACCTCATGTAGAACTCCGGAAACTAATTTCCGCAAATCATACTCGGTAACATAGGTAACATTGAACGTTGAGGAATGGAGGCATGTTCCGACGGCCTAATTGTTAAGACTACTACTCACGATAAGCAGGATATCTGGGTTCGAGTGCTGCTAAGGTACAAATATTCTCATGTCGCTACACATTCATGACTAACAGTATGCTGCTGCTGTTGATTATGGGATTAAGGATATTGGTCATCAGTCTCTTATTCACCTCTCAGGACGGAATCAGTGTACGCCATTTATTAGTTTCTAGAGTAAATTCTATGTGCAAATGTGAAAAAGTTTTCTTAATGTTTGGATATCATATATGTGAGGCGGAACGTGGGCACCACACCCGTATTTCACCTAGTGGTGTGTGGAAAACCACCTAAAGCTCCCATCCAGGTTGGCCTTTGTCATTAATCCCCCGAGCGGACTCGAACTGGTGCCAGGGCGTCTAAGCAGACGCTTTTATGCACACTACTACGCGGGAGATTCACTAAAAGTCGACTGGGCCCGTACGCTGTGCGGCTCCAATCCGAAGAACTGGGTGTTTAGAATGACTACAGTCTCGACACTGCCTCACTTTTTCTGTGGCAATGATGCAGTTGTGAGCAAAGGCTAATGCGTATTGTGAACAAATGTAGGAAGTCCTCTGAGCTTGCTACTTGACACACAGGATGCAGTGGTAGCTACTGCTGCCACATCACTATAGAACTACCATTTCCGCCACCGGTCCTCGAACGCCGTATCGGTCACCGCTTAGCTCGTCTCATTATTTGCAGCTGTAAATGGGAGCTGCACTAATATTCGTCACTCGACGATTACAAAAATAGAAGGCTGCAAAACTCGTTGTTGATTGTCAATAATTGTGGATACGTATCCGAGAGTACCTTATTCGCAGTTCTGCAGAATGAGATGATGTCAGTATAGTGTTACGCTGGTCCGCCCCCGAAGATAAGTGTTCAGCACGTCTGACAGCCTTGGAGGGACCTGGATTCAATTCCTGGTACTAAAAGGGTCTACTTCGCCTCGTGATGCCAGCTGGGTATCTAATTAAATAAGAAGTAGCAGCTCTAAGGTCTGAAGAGCCGACAACGACCGACAGAGTGGTCTATTGACTGCATGCCGCTCCATACCGCATCAGAATGACGTCACACTGCACAAGATAAGGGGCGACCGATCCGTACAGCGCAGTGCCCTCAGTCTGATCGCAGAGTTTAGTTTTTTAGTTCTCAGAGTCACGTTAAGGTAGCGATACTAAGAAAAAGTGGTGATATGGAGTGTTAGAATGAAGACTTTGAGAATCTCACGAATTCCTATGCACAATTAGATAAGAAGCATTCATGGGAATAGCATAAATAACAAAACACACAATCATTACGGAAAAAATATTAATCTATTGGCGATTCTAATCATGTCGTAACAATCGCTGTGTGTACTAGTGAGAGGTGTTTTGTTTTAAACTACATCTACCGGAATAGCATAGCGAGCACGCATTACAAGAGCGCCGTATCAGCTTAATTTGACTGGGTTTGGCGCCGTTGCAAACAACACGTCTGCGACAAGCCCTCACTCAACACGCGCGCTCGCCGGTGACTGACACTGCCTCGTTACCCACAGGGCCACGGTGTCGGGAATAATTGCCTGCCGCTGCGCTGCGACACGTATCAGTTATCCGCCATCGACGTTTCCACTTTGTGCTGGTGGCATGTTCTGCGGGGTAAAGAGCGAGAGGCCCCTACAGCTGAATTATGGCCGGATCGAGGTCCAAAGGTCAGAAACAGCGGTGGAGGAATTGTTCACCGGAATTTCCGCTCGTGTGTGAGCGTTTGTGTTCGTACGTATTTGTATGTATCAGTGAGTATCGCCTTCCCGTAAGTATAAGTAAGGTGTGTGTATCACTGTGGTGTAAGAACGTGTCAATTGATATGTTGTGGAACGTAGTCGTCGTTTTTCGTCAGAGCAAGGAACGAAAGAGCTTTAACTTGCATTTGTGAGAGGACGTATAGCAGCGACATTGAAATTCAGTCCATACCATGCTTTCCGCGTCAACAGCGCTCAAATACCAATCTTGTGACACAGACCCGTCTTCCCTTATTTATGGTGTGAACACATTTGTATCTTGCCATCGGCTATACAATTGTGTGTTTATTCTCTAACGGTTTCGGGTATTAGAACCACATTCACAGGAGAAAACTGTAATACACAAAAAAGACTAATGTAGAATATACACATCCATCACAAAAAACAGGGGAATTGAAGCAGGTCGTTTTAACACTATAGTAATTAAACGATGCACGTCAACAGAACAAAAATACATCTACGACACATCCAAATGCAAAACTTACATAACTGTTGTAGTACCCTGTCTGAACACAGTGCCATGCCTTAGTACGCCGGCCGGTGTGGCCGAGCGGTTCTAGGCGCTTCAGTCTGGAACCGCGCGACCGCTTCGGTCGCAGGTTCGAATCCTGCCTCAGGCATGGATGTGTGTGATGTCCTTAGGTTACTTAGGTTTAAGTAGTTCTAAGTTCTAGGGGACTGATGACCTCAGATGTTAAGTCCAATAGTGCTCAGAGCCATTTGGACCATGCTTTAGTACAAAAATGGCTCTGAGCACTATGGGACTCAGCTGCTGTGGTCATTAGTCCCCTAGAACGTAGAACTACTTAAACCTAACTAACCTAAGGACATCACACACATCCATGCCCGAGGCAGGATTCGAACCTGCGACCGTAGCAGTCGCACGGTTCCTGACTGCGCGCCTAGAACCGCGAGACCACCGCGGCCGGCTATGTTTTAGTACAATTACAGTAATGCACACTTGGTGATCGCTCCAGACTGAACAACTAACACGTTGTAACTGTCAAACGCATAAATTCTACTTGATCGTCAAAGAAATCAAGTTGAAACGCAAAGTATGAATACCTAAAAGATAACAAATGTTCTTTGCTTTACAGTAATGACATGGCGTCCATTCTCTGAACAACAACATACATACATAAATTGTTATAATGTGGTACATCGACTTTAATATTGTAAGAATTAAAAATAAGGTATTTATCTGAACTAAACGCTGTGAAGGAAATCAATATAAATTATTGTAATAGAGTAGAACCTTAAAAAGCGTTTAATAACTGCAGATGCATTTATTATGCGTATAGATCGACACAGGCCACAAAAGCATGGAAAAACTGGAAAATGGGAGTAGAAGCCAACCGTCTGCAATAACTACTAATCCTGTCCAACCATGAAATTGTGCTGAAGTGAATACCAAATCTTAATAATGGATTGTTTGGCTGTTATGGGAATCAGTTGCTGTCAGTAACAGCTCCACAGAATGACCGCAGTTCAGCACATGTAGACAAGTGTTCATACTACTAAATAAATCTATCTAGATGTTACAGGTATTAGTTTAAATATGAGACAGTGAAGGCAACATTTGCAATTTGTTTATCATTTAACAGCGATTTTCAGCAAGAAGACCAGAAATAAATGTAACTCCAAGGAATGTAAATCTTAAACCATGCCATGTAATGTCTAATAACATTCTTAAGTAGTAGGTTCGGTAAACCCCGATAATCAGATGATATATACGTGAAACGTAGACCTCGGGTGACGGATGATACGAAGCCTAGACCTCGAATAACGAATTGTGTAAATCCCAAGTACACTCTGATCTTCACCTTAAATCATGTGCCTAGACTTAAAACGGTAAATGCTTGTTTGCGTAGTATTTGGACCTCGGGCGATGGGTATTATCATCTAAATTCCTGGATGACCAAATCATAGCCTCAGGTACGTGAAACTAAGACCTCAGATGAGAACTTATGTAATCCTTAAGTAGCAAACGACCTGCACCTTGCATATATGCTTCTAAATAAATGGGCCTTAACTGACAAGTTAAGAATAGCAGTACCTTTGTAGTGGCATAATATATATTACCGTTTTTACTACCTCTCTTCTGCGAAGATGTGACTGTCAAAAATATACATGAAGATTACATCTTAAAAATTATATGTAATTCACATCTTATTAGATGGCCAATACGTTGTTTTGACAACTGATTTTTCTTCTCACCCACTGATTTAAGAACTTCTCCATTTGTAACCATGTTGCAGAGAGAGTAATGATATAACCAACTACAGAGACTAATTTATCAATAAGGAACAAAATTAATTATAGATGGTTCTATACAGGGTGAAGAAAATTTCGCACACTTGGGATTCGCAACGCTATTCCTCACATACTAGTAACACAAAAGTTTCTTTCACAAAATTTCGTTGTGCGCATATTTCGGGCAGTAAATCGACGTTAAAGATTGGCAATTTGGCAACACTGTAACCAAGTGTACGGCAACTACCTCTGTCAGAAAACAGTAGGAGAGCTGTTCAGTTGGTGCAGTAGGTAGTGTTTACGGTTAGCATGCAGGAGGCCGAGGGTTCGAATCTGTTTTTTTATTTATTTGGTAAAATTAGCCTGCGTGGTATGATATCTGACGTCTTATTTGTCGCACTGTGGGTACAGTGGGTCTTCTACAAAACGTTTTCAGTTACGTACTACGAAATGGAAATAAAATCGTTTTCAATGTTCAGCTTTTAAAGAAACCTTTTGCATGTCGTGGTCTCGAATTTTTTCACATCACTGAATCTACTAGATTCTAAACTTGTTTCTGTGTGCCCTCCCCCAGTGGACCCATCGATTAGTATTATCTGTCGCTCTTGGCACATTCAGGTCCACTACATTTCGTTAGGGCCTTACGTCACCAGTAGGACTAGAACGTGCTTTGTAAATAATTTCGATGGGATCATTGTGGAAAGGTACACAGAAAACGTGTTTGGAATCTACTAGATGCAGTGCCGCGAAACAATTCTGTGATCACAGTACATAACTGCAAATGTTTTGTAGAAGATCCACCGTAATCGCTAAGTGACGATTAAGATACTGTACCACGAAGACTATTTTTAGCAAGTAAAAACAATCCAGAATCGAACTCTTGACCTCCTTCATGATAACCTAAAACAGTATTCACTGGACCACCTGCACAGCGTGGCGCTATTTGCCTACGGAGATAGATAACGTACATATGAGTACAGTGTTGCCAGATAGCCAAGCTTCAACGTCCATTTACTGCCCGAAATATGAGCAGGACGAAATTTTGTGGGAGACATTTCTGTATTGCCAGTACCTGAGGAATCGCACTGCAAAGTCCCAATGCGCGAATTTTTCTTCACCCTATATGGATATACACTCCTGGAAATTGAAATAAGAACACCGTGAATTCATTGTCCCAGGAAGGGGAAACTTTATTGACACATTCCTGGGGTCAGATACATCACATGATCACACTGACAGAACCACAGGCACATAGACACAGGCAACAGAGCATGCACAATGTCGGCACTAGTACAGTGTATATCCACCTTTCGCAGCAATGCAGGCTGCTATTCTACCATGGAGACGATCGTAGAGATGCTGGATGTAGTCCTGTGGAACGGCTTGCCATGCCATTTCCACCTGGCGCCTCAGTTGGACCAGCGTTCGTGCTGGACGTGCAGACCGCGTGAGACGACGCTTCATCCAGTCCCAAACATGCTCAATGGGGGACAGATCCGGAGATCTTGCTGGCCAGGGTAGTTGACTTGCACCTTCTAGAGCACGTTGGGTGGCACGGGATACATGCGGACGTGCATTGTCCTGTTGGAACAGCAAGTTCCCTTGCCGTTCTAGGAATGGTAGAACGATGGGTTCGATGACAGTTTGGATATACCGTGCACTATTCAGTGTCCCCTCGACGATCACCAGAGGTGTATGGCCAGTGTAGGAGATCGCTCCCCACACCATGATGCCGGGTGTTGGCCCTGTGTGCCTCGGTCGTATGCAGTCCTGATTGTGGCGCTCACCCTGATTTGCTGGGAAGTGGCGGTGTGGTCCCCTACGGCACTGCGTAGGATCCTACGGTCTTGGCGTGCATCCGTGCGTCGCTGCGCTCCGGTCCCAGGTCGACGGGCACGTGCACCTTCCGCCGACCACTGGCGACAACATCGATGTACTGTGAAAACCTCACGCCCCACGTGTTGAGCAATTAGGCGGTACGTCCACCCGGCCTCCCGCATGCCCACTATACGCCCTCGCTCAAAGTCCGTCAACTGCACATACGGTTCACGTCCACGCTGTCGCGGCATGTGTTAAAGACTGCGATGGAGCTCCGTATGCCACGGCAAACTGGCTGACACTGACGGCGGCGGTGCACAAATGCTGCGCAGCTAGCGCCATTCGACGGCCAACACCGCGGTTCCTGGTGTGTCCGCTGTGCTGTGTGTGTGATCATTGCTTGTACAGCCCTCTCGCAGTGTCCGGAGCAAGTATGGTGGGTCTGACACACCGGTGACAATGTGTTCTTTTTTCCATTTCCAGGAGTGTAGATATGCTCAGTACGCCTAATGTAGCAACCAAGAGCATTTTTTTTGGCATCTTTCAGCAACAAGATTAACACTATTAAACTTTTGTATAAAGAATTCTATAGATGATAATAATGTCTTGTGTGTAGGGCCTCCCGTCGGGTAGACCGTTCGCCTCGTGCAGGCCTGTTGAGTTGACTCCGCTTCGGTGACCTGAGCGTTAATGGGGATGAAATGATGATGATTAGGCCAACATAACACCCACTCCCTGAGCGACCCAGCCGGGAATCGAACCCGTGCCCTTAGGATTGACATTCTATCACGCTGACCACCGAGCTACCTGGAGGGGACAGTCTATAGATGATATGCAGGGTGTTTCCGTAAGACAGTGCAAAAATTTAACAAGACAGGGGACGCTCCACCGAACAATTTGAGGTCGGGAATCTGGGTCAAAGAAGCCAGCTTAAGGAGATAATAGGAATAATATCACATTACTCTGTTCTTTTTTATTTTAATTAGTTAAAAACTGCAAATACAATCATTGAAACAATGAACGTACCGTATGTACTGTTTCTTACAGTACTTAAAGTACTGAAACTGGTGGCCATCAACCTCAATGCAAGCATGACATCGGCGAACAAGATTCTGACGCACCCTGACAAATATCCCTGGTATGTTTCGAATCACATCAGAGAGACCTACAATTCTAGAAATCAATTCCACCTCTGTATCCACTGGGGTCGCACAGACAAGTGACTTTAGATATCCCCAAAGGAAATAATTAAGGGGTTTCAGGTGACCTCAAGCCAGGGAATAGGACCTCCCCTTCCAATACAGTGACCAGGAAGTACAGCACTGAGGTAGTATCGGACATCCACACTGAAGTGAGGCGGGCACCGCCCTGTTGTATCCACATCTTTTCACGAAAAGCCAAGGGTACGTTCTCCAACAACTCAGGTAGAACTCTTTGCACAAATCTCGCTATTCAGGCGTCCGGTAAACTTCCCAGTAATCAGGCTCGTTCTCCTTGTTTCACTGCAAAATGGCTCTGAGCACTACGAGCTTAACATCTGAGGTCATAAGTCCCCTACACTTAGAACTACCTAAATCTACTAACTTAAGGACATCACACACATCCATTACCGAGGCAGGATTCGAACCTGCGAGCGTAGCAGCAGCGTGGTTCCGAACTGAAGCGCCTAGAGCCTCTCGATCACAGCAGCCAGCATTTCCCAGCAGGAAAAAAAGGATTTTATATAAATAAACAACACAGTACCTATAAACGTGTACGCATGTGAGTTGTAAATAAGCTGGAAAACAGTAATGCTAGACAGAGTGGTAGACAAGTTTACTTTCGTATCTCATTAAGCTGGCTTACCCGATCCAACGTTCCCTACCTCAAATTGTTCAGTGGAACATTCTCTACGCCCTGTTACATTGTTGCTCGCCCTTGCGAAAACACCCTAGATGTGCACAAAACAAGAAAAACCATATCTTGCTGATAAAAGAGTTAGTAATATTAGAAATTGAGTCCTCGTTGATGCAAAGCCCCTTGTTATTCGTTTATTTCTTTATTCTCCCAAACTAGTTTCGGCGACAAATGTCACCATCATCAGTGGGGGGGGGGGGGGGTTCATCTAAAAAATGCACAAAATAGCATGGTTACACAAACACAGAAGTACATTATTACATTTTTACTATTCGTTTTTTGAAAAATAGTTTTCTATGGATACTTTCATATTACCTTATTTATTGTATGTTACAGCATGTTTTAAGCAATTATTGCCGCTGTTTGCGACATATTTTCTGTGTGCTTTTTCCTGTTGCCGTTGTTTTACTTAGCGAACATCATGTCATCCGCAAACATGTGAGCGGATGTTAGTAAACAAAATACTGGAAGGTAAACTTTGTATGTCAGCAATATATACTTGAGATTGTGGTAGTGTTGTGGAAACCAGATCTGCGGTAAGGGACTACAGGGGAGTGATGGGACAAGAAACATGGGAACCGCGTTTCTGGACAGAGCTCCTGTGACAAAATGTTTAATTCATTGTATGAGACCTGAGTTTCTCCTGGCGTATACAACTTCCAAATAACTTCCAGGAATTCAGTCAGGTAACACTTTCAGCGAGCGCCGATATTTCGGCAGGAGAACACCCCGCCATTTTCAAGGCAAACTGCAACGGACAGGCGGAGTACATGCAAATTTAATACCTCGGTTCTCGGACTGAAGCAGGAAAGGTAACACACACACTGGGCACTTGTGCCACCAAAGATGACAAAAGTCAGAGCTATCGATAGTGAGACTATGAATTCGCAGGTGAGGTAGGATTGACTCTGTCCCTCTGTTTTTTGACAAGGGAGAAAGCCGGATTCCAAACAGAGTTTAAACACAAACCTCCATCCCTGTTAACGAGGTTACTCGCTAATTTAATCTCAACTGCCTCCCTAATAACACTGTCCCAATAGTTGGACGTGCATGCCAACATCTCGGTGTTATTATACGGGGTGTTACAAAAAGGTACGGCCAAACTTTCAGGAAACATTCCTCACACACAAAGAAAGAAAACATGTTATGTGGATATGTGTCCGGAAACGCTTACTTTCCATATTAGAGCTCATTTTGTTACTTCTCTTCAAATCACATTAATCATGGAATGGAAACACACAGAAACAGAACGTACCAGCGTGACTTCAAACACTTGTTACAGGAAATGTTCAAAATGTCCTCAGTTAGCGAGGATACATGCATCTACCCTCCGTCGCATGGAATCTCTGATGCGCTGATGCAGCCGTGGGGAATGGCCTATTGTATCACAGCCGACCACAATACGAGCACGAAGAGTCTCTACATTTGGTACCGGCGTTGTGCATGCAAGAGCTTTCAAATGCCCCCATAAATTAAAGTCAAGAGGGTTGGCGTCAGGAGAGCGTGGTGGCCATGGAATTGGTCCACCTCTACCAATCCATCGGTCACCGAATCTGTTGTTGAGAAGCGTACGAACACTTCGACTGAAATGTGCATGAGCTCCATCGTGCATGAACCACATGTTGTGTCGTACTTGTAAAGGCACATGCTCTAGCAGCACAGGTAGAGCATTCCATATAAAATCATGATAACGTGCTCCATTGAGTGTAGGTGGACGAAACTAAAATGAGCTCTAACATGGAAATTAAGCGTTTCCGGACACATGTCCACATAACATCTTTCCTTTATTTGTGTGTGAGGAATGTTTCCTGAAAGTTTGGCCGTACCTTTTTGTAACACCCTGTATAACATGGGGTCACCAGTATCCAAGCAATGTTCGGCAATAGCAGATCTATTTGGCTGCTGTAATGGTGTGTGCCGTTTATGCTCAGTACATCGGTCCTCCACGGTCCTCATAGTTTGACCAATATATGCCATGCCGCAGCTACAAGGAATACGGTATACACCCGCCTTACGCAGTCCAAGACCATCCTTAACGGAACTCAAAAGTGCTCTAATTTTAGATGGAGGTCGGAAAACACATTTCACATCGTATTTCCGTAAAACACGACCGATCTTGTTGGACGTGTTTCCTACGTAAGGCAAAAAGGAAGTTAACAGGGATGGAGGTTTGTGTTTAAACTCTGTTTGGAATTCGGCTCTCTCCCTTGTCAAAAAACAGAGGGACAGAGTCAATGCTACCTCACCTGCGAATTCATAGTCTCACTATCGATAGCTCTGACTTTGGTCATCTTTGGTGGCACTAGTGTTCAGTGTGTGTGTGTGTGTGTGTGTGTGTGTGTGTTATCTTTCCTTCTTCAGTCCAAGAACCGAGGTATTAAATTTGCATGTACGCTGCCTGTCCGTTGCAGTTTGCCTTGAAAATGGCGGGGTGTTCTCTCGCCGAAATATCGGCGGTCGTTGAAAGTGTTTATTTAAAACAACGGTGGCATTGCCCTTGTCAGCAGGTAAAATAACAATACTAGGATCAACTTTGAGAGAGCGTAAAGCACCCCTCTCTGCTGCTGTTACATTGCTCTTGGGTGGACGAGCCCTAATCAAAACACGGCATGCCTCCCCCCTAACCTCCTCTGCAGCGTCAGGAGGTAGTTTGCAAACTGCCTGTTCAATTCAACCAATAAAATCAACTACCGGCAAATTCATCGGAGTGGGTGCAAAATTTAAACCCTCCCCTAGCACGGATAAGGTTGCGTCGTCAAAAGATTTCTCTGTAAGATTTATCACAGAACGTCGAGATATGACATCCGACTCCGCGCGATGCAAACGTTCAAACTTTGTCAAATGCCGGGCAGTGACGGAGTTGTATTCCCAGTCAGCTTGGGTGCATGAGGCACCGTCCAATCAATCCCAAGTGAAATCAGACACTTCAGATGCAACCATTAAATGAAAACGAGGTATTAAATTTGCATGTACGCTTCCTGTCCGTTGCAGTTTTCCTTGAAAATGGCGGGGTGTTCTCCCGCCGAAATATCGGCGGTCGCTGAAAGTGTTACCTGGCTGAATTCCCGGAAGTGATTTGAAAATGTAATTCATTGTGGTTGTTCCACTCTTGTCAGGCCTGTTTATAGCGCTCAACATATTGCAGATAAAACTGTGTAAATGTGCTATGTTACTGAGATGCAGAAGAACGTGCATCCTAAAGCTAACAGCAGCCTATTTCACTATAAAACTGTAAAGCGCGTAATATCTTACACTCACTGTACCATTAAGCTTTATGTTTGGAATAAAAATGTGTGCAAATAAAAAGGACTGACAATAGTGTTCTACCTACGACCAGTTCAAGAAGGATACACTTTAAAAACGCTATGCACACGTTCCTAATCAATAACGGTTTTATACTTGGTATTTATGCTACTTTTGACTGACTGCGCCGTTTATCCCGTACCCGATTTACTTAATTTTTGAGTGTTGTCATATTACCTTACCACAGCAAGAACTGTTGGAAAAACACAGCAAAATAACACTCCAAATTGATACTGCATAACAACATTACGCTTGTCTCTCTTCTTGGGTCTATCACTTTAGGCCTTATGGTATCCTACTGAACTGGCATAAGCCCCTGTCGATCTTTTCCTGATCCTGAAAAGTAAAAATATTTTTTTTTTGTACAACTACGTTTCTGGCATGCCATAGCATCTGCAAATAAATGATAACATTAATATTATGATATAACATTTAAAAAAAACAGTGATTTAACCATATAACGTGAAACACTAATGGACCAATATTGTTAGGTAATGCCAGTGGTTATTAGTAGTCAATAAGAAGGGAAATTAGGGTTTAACGTCTTGCCGCCGACAAAATTCGATCTGACAGGTTTACAATATTTTAAAAGGTCTCTGCATTCGACGCCAGAGAAATTGCCCCTGCTTGCTGCACTGGGCTTACGGGGCCTACACATTTAACCTGTGCGAAGAGTATGGGTGATATAGTTCCCGACCTATGCAAAGAAAACAGATTAGCAGTTAAGATGATGTCAGTTTTCAGCATGAGGTCAGAGGTCGAGGGCTCATTTTGTGAGAGTACGTATATCTCATAAATATTTACAAGAGCGTAGGAGTGAGCGACAACTTTACTTTGCTTTATCATATATAGTCGGGAGAGCGGTGAATATTTCACGTGGGCGTTCCACAAAAGAAGCGACGTAGGTGGACACCTCACCGACCCACTTTGGCTTTAGCGTTTCACGCACCGACAAGGATTTTAAATCATAAACACTGTGGTACTCATTCTCGCTTTACGGAAGCGCTGTGCTTTGTCTGGAAATTACTAGTATAAAAGTACTGCGAGGTTCTTTACAGTTACAGACATCTATGACGCATCTTATGGCGTATGGCGGAGGGTACTTATGGCACCAGTTTTTCTCATAGGCTCATGTTGAAGACCTATGCTCTACTTCTGGCGATATAAGTGCAATCAGAACTGTGAATACTTTATTCGAAACAGACAACTAAATACACTTATATTCCCCACTGAATTAGAGGCGCTACCTAGTAGCGATTAGCAGCCCCTTTTGCCCATACGAAGGCGGCGACTCTTCGTAGCTTGGAGTCCATGAGTCTTGAAAATCATTGGGCAGCCATCTTGACCCACGATCGCTCGATCAGCGCCCACGACTCACTGAGACTGTAGCTCTGCCTGAGAGGGGCTCACTCAAATACTCTTATATTCCATAATTTTCAGTGCGATAGTGTCTGCAGCTGTGATAAATTTTTTGAAAGATTTCATTATGCCTTCAGCTGCCATTCTCTTTATTTCAAGTACGATTGTACGATTTCGGCCTTAGGCCGTTTCCAAGAATTTTATGGATGACTTTTTAGTAGTAAATTATATCATCTATGTCGTTGCTCCTATGACTCCATTTTGTGCTCATAAAATAAATCCGAGATGTTTTACGCTACTGTAGGAGCACGTTGCGTTACATTCGAGCAATAGCTGCTCGAAAGGAACGTGCTCCTAAAATAGCGTAAAACATCTCGGACTTATTTTATGAGCGTAACATGGAGTCTTGGGGCAACGACATACATGGCACAATTTACTACTACAAATCACCCACAAAATACTTGAAAATGGCCTAACGCCGAAATTGTAAAATTGTACTTGAAATAAAGGGAATTGCAGCTGAAGGCAACACCAAAACTTTCAAAAAAAATCACATGTTCATGCAGTGTTCCTCAAATTGTTCGAAGAGTTTAGACACGCTCAGATATAAATAGCGTCTACAAACTGAGCGAATCTCTTTTAAAATGTTCACATTGAGACTGGAATCAGTGGGAATACGCATTTGTATCAACAGTGGGCAGCAAGGTACAAAGAGCTAGAAAGGAAGTAGGTAAGTGTACACGTTCAGTTAGATGGTTAAGGAGAAGGTTGGGTCATTTCTCAGACAGGAGCTAGAGCAGTCTGATCAAGTCATTGAAGTTCTAAATAATACACTTACTTCTACACTAAATGACCAAACGTACCCGGACACCTCTGTTGCTGTATTGTATGCAGTACACAATGATCTAAAACGTGTTCGTATCCTACCGCATTTAATGTTTTCCTAAGTGCAACAAGAGGACTACAGTCTAACCAAGAAAAAAAACATACCGCGAAACCACTACCTCCGTACGTCAATCTTGGTACTGCACACGATGACAGGAAACGTTCTCCAGACGTTCATCATCATCATCATTATTTAAGACTGATAATGCCTTTCAGCGTTCAATCTGGAGCATACTCCCCCCTTATAAAATTCCTCCATGATCCCCTATTCAGTGCTAACATTGGTGCCTCTTCTGATGTTAAGCCTATTACTTCAAAATCAGTCTTAACCGAATCCAGGTATCTTCTCCTTGGTCCGCCCCGACTCCTCCTACCCTCTACTGCTGAACCCATGAGTCTCTTGGGTAACCTTGCTTCTCCTATGCGTGTAACATGACCCCACCATCTGAGGCTGTTCGCCCTGACTGCTACATCTATTTAATTCATTCCCAAACAAAGTTGGTCGAAAGATTGAACAGTGCACAGATAACTTAGTCTTGGTACTGACTTCCTTCTTGCAGAAGAGAGTAGATCGTAGCTGAGCACTCACTGTATTAGCTTTGCTACACGTCGCTTCCAGTTCTTTCACTATGTTGCCAGCCTGTGAGAATATGTATACTAAGTACTTGAAACCATCCAACAGTTCTAACTTCGTTCCTCCTATTCGGCACTCAATCCGTTTATATCTCTTCCCCACTGACAGTACTTTCGTTTTGGTGATGCTGATCTTCATACCATAGTCCTTACATTTCTGATCTAGCTCTGAAATATTACTTTGCAAACTGTCAATCGAAACTGCCATCACAACTAAGTCATCCGCATATGCGAGACAGCTTATTTTGTGTTCACATATCTTAATATCACCCAGCCAGTCTATTGTTTTCAACATATGATCCATAAATAATATGAAGAACAGTGGAGACAAGTTGCAGCCTTTTCTTACCCCTGAAGCTACTCTGAACGATGAACTCAATTTACCGTCAACTCTGATGGCTGACTATCAATGTAAAACCTTTAATTGCTTGCAAAAGTTTGCCTCCTATTCCATAATGTCGTAGAACAGACAATAGCTTCCTCCTAGGAACCCGGTCATATGCCTTTCCTAGATCTATAAAGCATAGATACAGCTCCCAGTTCCACTCGTAAAACTTCTGCATTATTTGCCGTAAGCTAAAGATCTGGTCATGACAATCTCTAGGAGGCCTAAACCCACACTGATTTTCATCCAATTTGTCCTCAACTAATACCCCCACTTTCCTTTCAATAATACCTGAGAAGACGTTCGCCAAATCCAAATCCTTTCGTCGAACTGCCACAGCGTGTAGCGTGATTCGTCACTCCAAGTCCCTCGCTTACAGTCGTCCACTGCCCAATTGGGTCGCTCTTCACAGCACGTCAAGCGTCGCTTAACACTGGTCACAGAAATGTGTGACTGATGGAGAGCTTCTAGACCATTACACCCTACTCCTTTTAACTACCTGTGCAGAGTAATTGTGCTAAGTGGGCCGCTGATAGCTCTTTGGAACTCACATGTGATTACTTCCAGCGATTTCATGCAGTTTTTATTCAACCAGTCTCCGTAATACTCGACGGTACCCATCCATCAGTATATGCAGACTGCCTTTTTTGGTTTAGCTATGGCTGCTCCTTCACTATCACATCACCAACAGTTGACTTGGGCAGCTGTAGGAGCGTTGAAATGTCCCTGATAGTAAATATCCCTGGTAGTTTTATTACTCAGATGACATCCAACAACTGGTCCAAGTCCGAAGTCAATGAGCTCTCCTGACCCAACCATCCTGCTGTTCCAGCTTCTCTACTGACAACACAATACTCCCCGCCTCTTTTTATACTGGCGGGTGCGCCTATTGTGACAGCTAGTAGTCAATTCCACGTCACATACGTCTGATCAGATAGTGTAATTTTAATTCAAAAGGCACAATCTTTCGAAGCCTGACAAAGACAGTTTCAACTTCCCCTGGGTATGACGCTTTCGTTGCATTTTTTCCTTCCTTTCTGAAGATCCGAGGAGCAAAAGTTGCCTCCCATTGAATTTTAATGCCTCATTCCCAGGTTCTAAAGACTAGCCGCCATCCATTCTAATGGCGAAACCGCTGCCAACTTGCGGGTGCATTCAGATTACTGCGCTCCCCTGGTATTGAACCACCTCGCTGCGCTCCCGCGTCTCGATACCGCTTTGCCCAGAAAGTCCTAGAAAACTACACTCACGAAGTTCAGGCGGATATCCGCCGTTCCCATCATCATATGTGGCAAATGTTGAAGAATTTCGTCTTCACATCGCGGCGTACTGATCCAGCACACGTTTCTAGTTATTCCTGTGTCAATTAAGACTGAAGCTAATGAAAAACAGATATACGTTTCACAATATTCTGTTTTACTGGCGAAAAAGTGCCCAGATTTCATCAAGTTCAGACCGCATGGTTCACATTCAATAATAGCGAATTTCTTTCCTTTAATGTTTCACGCATTTCATGCTTTCTAGTAGGAATCTCAAGTGAGATATGTTTAGAAACAAATACTCCTCTTAATTCGAAGTGTGTTAAAGCACGTACTACCGAATTTAGTATTATGCAGGAACTAGTGCCGTAACTAGCTAATGCTAATGATGATATTGGCTACTGAGTCATCATTAAAGAGAAGCTGAGCGATCCTAAATTTGCAGAAGCCTGTTGTTCAACTACGAGAGATATAATCACGGGTTGGAAATTGATAAAGGTACAAGAAACTCGTCGGTAAGAATTAATATTTCAGTAACAGTATAAAACTCGTTAACATAGATCTCACATAGTCACTTTCGCGTAATGCATATGAAATTTTGTTTTAGGAAAAAATATATGATCTGTGGCAACCGTTGCAATTCCAGTGTTTAATTCTTCCAATTTACCTCTGGTGTAGTTCAAACGATGTGTTAACATAGAAAAAAGAAAATTTTCTGTGAGGTGTTAAAATCAATGTTTAAAAATCAGGTTAACAAAAGCTGTAACTTTATGAATGTACAACCTAAGCTGATACTGTCCATTTTCTAATTTAATTTAAACTAATTAATTCCTTAATATAGAGTTATTCAAAATGTTCTAGGCACATTCAGGTGACTGCAAAAATGTTTTGAATTGAGGTAAAGTATTATGATTAATGTACTGAAACAGCAACTTAAGAAATTTTTTTTGTTACAATGACTTCCATCAGCATGGCTGGTAGACCAATGGTGGAGCGTTTTGCGTTTTGGATTTCTGCAAGTACCCCACAGCAGTGCGTTGGAAATTCTGGAACCCACGTGCCACATAATTCCTTTAGGAGTGGGAACAGAAGTTTTAGAAAACAGGAACGCTTTGCAAACACAAAAGGTGAGGACTGCAATCGACATCCAAGGTACTGTTTAAATGGATCAAGGAAATGCTCCTCAGAAGTCCACAAAAGTGAACGTGTCGTGCCACTCGCGACCTAGGAATTCCACTGCTTGGAGAATGATCAGAAAATTCCTGCAACTGAAATCATTTCCGATTCAACTACTCCAAGCTACTACACATGGGGAGAAACATTTTCGGGAACTGATTTGCTATGATATGTGGTAGCAGACGCACTCTTGCAGCACTTAATCACCAAAATGCCTTCTCATTTTTTCTGGCATCGCTGCTGCGTAAGATCACTAAAACAAAAAAACTTCTTCAGTTTCTGTTTCCATACATACAATCATATAATACCTTACCTCAACGCAGACACTTTTTATAATAATTTGAAAGTGTGTAGGATATTTTGAATAACGGTATACAAAATCAAGAATGTGTAAAAAAGGTTAAGCTTTGCATTGATTTTCCTATCCCGTTGTAATATATTGCTTTTAAGAAAATAAAAGGTTGTAATTAAAAATAGTTTCTTTGAAAACATAATCTAGGAATTTCGTCATTAACCAGTTACCAAAACATTCAGGGTCCTGGCTTTGCACCCAGCATACATTTTGAAGAAAATCATCAGTAAATGGCACCCGAAGACTTCCAGGCATCCTCGTTCTGACAACGACGTTATCTCAGAGAGCAGACTAAAGTTTGGGGCATCCCCTTGCCCTTGGAGTGAGAAACTGCCTCTAAAAGATGGTATAATAAGCAGTGATCAACGGCATGAGGATGCAGAAGCCAATGGAAATCACTGCATTAAATGCACATAATGTGTATCCACATGACTGTTGGATGAAATTGAAAAAGTGTCATGATGATCTCTCCATTAGCAAAAGATTCCGGATGAGTCCTCCATTCAGATCTCCAGAGGGGTATTGCCAAGAAGGAAATTCTCATGACGAAAAGACTGTATAACCAATGAAAGGGAAAGGGAACGATGCTACCAAGGGCGAAGTGATCATGAGAAAAAGATTGAATAACCAACGAAAGTGTGAAAGGTGTCTGTCTCAGCCTACGCTAATGAAAAAGTATTATTTGGAATAATCACTTGGTTGCACCTTTTCTGCAAGTTACTTATCCTAAGGATTAAGTCGGGAACCAACTTTATTGGTTTTATTTCCCTATCTCTCGTGTCAACGTCCCATGTAACCCTTTACCCACAGCCTATTCACAGTTGGCAATGTGATATATGAGTGTGTGGTGAATTGGAAGTGTATGCGGAATCGAAAGACCAGTATAGCTTTCTTGGTTCCCGTTGTAGAAGAGTGGGACGTCCACTGAATTTTAATATCAAAACTGGCTCGTGGCATGACTGTATCGGAGACTGTCTGTCCCACTCTTTTTAAGAGTACGGCTAGCTACTGGTCAGTCAAACGCAGGCGCATATTGTAAAAATTTCCACCGTTCTCTCGTTCAAGATTTTGCTCGGCAAACTGGTGGGAGGCTGAGTGATGGGCACTGGCATTTATAGCTTCCAACTGACTGGCATAGGCGTTTGTCGCTGCAGGGTCGTTTTTTGTGACGGTTAGGTGGCTATCACCCCCTACTCTGAGAGACTGTACCAGAACACAGAGTCTGGGATGTTTTAGAAAGTAGTGGGCTACAGTAAGTCGGTTTCTGATGGTGTGGTGAGTAAGACACGCTGTTTCTGAACGTACTTAAGAAAAAATATTTTGGGTGCGAATCCAGTTATCCATTTTCGTTTTGTATTGTAGGTCACCCGTTCAGTAATAAATTCAGTTATCAGGGGACTTATAAAGCATAATTTCGCATGTGCAAATTTTTATTGGTTTTCAATATAGTTTTTGTAAGGGCAACTGGGTTTTTCATTAGCTATCTGTGTTAGGATTTCCGCATTTTGTTAAGCAGAATGAATGGTCCCAAGCCAGATTTAACGACAACTGAACGCTGTTGATAGGAATTATGGGTGAACTTTCCTGCTAGTGTTTGTCTCCAATGCTGTAGCGAGTGCTTGAATTTTTTATTTGCCCGATTTCTCCAGCGGCACAGTCCTTTGCTGACAGAATAATGTCCACGGAATTCAGTGAGAAATCAACCCCTGTAAGAACTATAATGTTAAAGTGAGTCTCGCTTGTTAAATGAGTGCTAAACTTCGAGAAGGGAATATCTCTTTTTTAATAAATGCCCTTTTCTGGATTATGGCTAGCTAGTGTTTCAGTTTACATGTAGCCCACCGCTCTTTTCCATCTCCTATAATTAACTAGAATAGCTGTCCTTGCTTGACAAATACCGTTTTAAATCGTCACTGAAATTCATTCCCTGATTAGTCATCCTGAAGTCATTTAGTCAGATTTCTTTGCACATTTTCGTATAGATCATAGGGTCAAATATCTTTAAGTTTTCTTGTCGACTTCAGATGACACTGGACGCAATGTAATCTTCCAGCAGAGAGGTACTACGTGCTCTTGATAGGAAGGACGATAGCTCCATCCAGTTCACTCGTTATGATGAAAAGTGTATCCCACTTTTACAATACAGCTAATGTTTCGAATTAATGTTAAATGTAATCAATCAATTAATGAGAAGACGAGTCGGTATCTTTTACGAGTAAGATTCTGCGAGTTGGAGCGTGGAATGTTAAAAGTCTGAATATGATATGCAAGCTAGAAAATCTGAAGAAGAAAATACAAAGGCGCGGTCTACACATGTAGTGTGGTCCCGTGAGATCATATGGAAATAAGATACGAATTTTTGATCAGATGAATATGTTGTACTCTCAACATTGCAGAAAATCGTGTAACGAAGGTATAATTCATCGTGAATAGGCAGATAGAGCACAGATTGAATTAATGTGAACAGTTCACCGAGGGGTATTTTCTCATCACAATCGACAGTAAGCAACGCCAGCAACAATAGTCCAGGAATACTTGCCGACGCCAATAACAGAAAAGGAACAGAAATTATAAAATGAAAACAATGAACAGGTAATTCAGAATGTAAAGAGAGATGAGAATTTAACTTTTGCGCCGGACTGGAACACCACAGTAGGGGAAGGAATAGAAGATCGTTACGGGTGAATATGGTCTCGATAATAGGTAGAAGAGAAGAGAAGACAACTAAGTTATACAATAAATTTCAGCTAGTAATAGCGAACAAACTGTTCAAAAATCACAAAGGTAGGAGTTATACTTCGAAAAGGCCTGGTTACACGGGAAGATTACAGCTGGATTATATCATGGTGAGACAGAGATTCAAATAACAGAGCCTGTTAGACGCACATGGGAGTAGATTCGGATCACAGTTGAGTAATGAATAACAGCCTGCGGTTTAACAGAATCGTCTGGAAAAATCTGTTTTGAGAGAAGTGGGTACTGAACTACTGAGTAACGATAATGTGTCACTAGCGCCAGAGGTTCGAGTCCTCCCTCGGGCATAGGTGTGTATGTTGTTCTTAGCATACTTTAGTTTAAGTTAGTTTAAATAGTATGTAAGTCTAGGGACCGATGACCTAAGCAGTTTGGTCCTTTAGGAATTCACACACATAGATAATGTGCGATAGATTACTCTTACGCTGTAGATAGTGCGATTGCGAGTATCTCAGAAGTCCATTCAGTTGAAGACGAAGGAACATTCCTAAAAAGGGCAAAGGGCAATCACATATGCTGAGCAGAAATATACACTCCTGGAAATGGAAAAAAGAACACATTGACACCAGTGTGTCAGACCCACCATACTTGCTCTGGACACTGCGAGAGGGCTGTACAAGCAAGGATCACACGCACGGCACAGCGGACACACCAGGAACCGCGGTGTTGGCCGTCGAATGGCGCTAGCTGCGGAGCATTTATGCACCGCCGCCGTCAGTGTCAGCCAGTTTGCCGTGGCATACGAAGCTCCATCGCAGTCTTTAACACTGGTAGCATGCCGCGACAGCGTGGACGTGAACCGTATGTGCAGTTGACGGACTTTGAGCGAAGGCGTATAGTGGGCATGCGGGAGGCCGGGTGGACGTACCGCCGAATTGCTCAACACGTGGGGCGTGAGGTTTTCACAGTACATCGATGTTGTCGCCAGTGGTCGGCGGAAGGTGCACGTGCCCGTCGACCTGGGACCGGACCGCAGCGACGCACGGATGCACGCCAAGACCGTAGGATCCTACGCAGTGCCGTAGGGGACCGCACCGTCACTTCCCAGCAAATTAGGGACACTGTTGCTCCTGGGGTATCGGCGAGGACCATTCGCAACCGTCTCCATGAAGCTGGGCTACGGTCCCGCACACCGTTAGGCCGTCTTCCGCTCATGCCCCAACATCGTGCAGCCCGCCTCCAGTGGTGTCGCGACAGGCGTGAATTGAGGGACGAATGGAGACGTGTCGTCTTCAGCGATGAGAGTCGCTTCTGCCTTGGTGCCAATGATGGTCGTGTGCGTGTTTGGCGCCGTGCAGGTGAGCGCCACAATCAGGACTGCATACGACCGAGGCACACAGGGCCAACACCCGGCATCATGGTGTGGGGAGCGATCTCCTACACTGGCCGTACACCTCTGGTGATCGTCGAGGGGACATTGAATTGTGCACGGTACATCCAAACCGTCATCGAACCCATCGTTCTACCATTCCTAGACCGGCAAGGGAACTTGCTGTTCCAACAGGACAATGCACGTCCGCATGTATCCCGTGCCACCCAACGTGCTCTAGAAGGTGTAAGTCAACTACCCTGGCCAGCAAGATCTCCGGATCTGTCCCCCATTGAGCTTGTTTGGGACTGGATGAAGCGTCGTCTCACGCGGTCTGCACGTCCAGCACGAACGCTGGTCCAACTGAGGCGCCAGGTGGAAATGGCATGGCAAGCCGTTCCACAGGACTACATCCAGCATCTCTACGATCGTCTCCATGGGAGAATAGCAGCCTGCATTGCTGCGAAAGGTGGATATACACTGTACTAGTGCCGACATTGTGCATGCTCTGTTGCCTGTGTCTATGTGCCTGTGGTTCTGTCAGTGTGATCATGTGATGTATCTGACCCCAGGAATGTGTCAATAAAGTTTCCCCTTCCTGGGACAATGAATTCACAGTGTTCTTATTTCAATTTCCAGGAGTGTATATGTAGAAGGAAACTAACCACGAATAAACCTTGAATAACAAAAGAAATACAGTCATTGTTGGGCGAAATAAGTATAAAAATTTCAGAGAACAACAGGAATACATTAATACAGAGGGGTCCAGAAGAATGTAGACACTCTTTGATAGTCAATATTAATGAAACAAAATGGCATACCGTTACAATTTTTGCATGGGGGAAGGTTATTTCTCGTATTTAAAGTGAGCCTCATTAGCAGCTAAACAACGTCGATGCCGCTGAACTGTTGCTAGAACTATGGGTTGTCACCATTGCCAGTGTGACAGCCGCACAGGTTATCTAGATTGTTTCTCGTAGCTCATTAGTGTAGCTGGCTTCTGTTGATAAATTTCATTTTTCAACTCCCGCAAATGTAGAATCCAAGATATGTGAGTTCTGGACACCGCGGTGGCTACTTAACAGTTTCTTTTCGATCTATCCATCGTCCTTGTACATTTTCATCCAGGTAAGTTCTGACATCTCTGTGGTTGTGAGGAGAGACGCCATCTTGTTGTAGGTAAGATCAAAAAAATGGCTCTGAGCACTATCGGACTTAACATCTATGGCCATCAGTCCCCTAGAACTTAGAACTACTTAAACCTAACTAACCTAAGGACATCACACAACACCCAGTCATCACGAGGCAGAGAAAATCCCTGACCCCGCCGGGAATCGAACCCGGGAGCCCGGGCGTGGAAAGCGATAACGCTACCGCATGACCACGAGTTGCGGACTAGGTAAGATCTTTCATTCCCAAACATCTCATGGGTTGCAGGTAAAATCAATGTTTGCAGAATATGAAGTTACGTCCCACAACTTGCAGTGCCTTCAAAGAAGAATGGGCCAATCAAACCAAGCGATGACACACCACACCACATACTAACATCCGGTAGATTGACAAGTTTGTCTGCGTGAACTTGGGTGATTTTCAGGAGCCCAGTACACGCAGCTCTTGCGGTTTACAGTTTCGTTCAGTTTGAACTGCGCCTCGTCAGACCAGATAACCATCCCCGCATACCGTTCATCCTCGCGAAGTATCCCTTGAAGCCACTCGCAGTATTTCATCCTTCGATCTGGGTCGTCCTCATTCATACCGTGCAGCGATCTTGGAATGTACACTTTCCACTTTGCAGTCTTCAGAATTCGTCGTACGCTTGATCGGCTTATCTTGCTTTCAAGTACACCCAGCCTCACCCGTTTTAGGTGACCAAGTAAAAAGTTGCAACACACCAGCGCTGGAAGATGGACTTGGTGCTTTTCGTCGCCCGGACCTTTCCTTATGCGCTTCCTGAACAGTACCGTCAGCTTCAAATTTATCCCAAATACGATAAATTTTTGTATGTTAGTGGCTGAGTTCCGTACACATTATGCCATTGTCGTTGTACCTCCATCACGTTTTCGTATTTCCAGTACCACTTCAGTATGACCATGCGTTGCTCAAACGGCAATCTTACTGCATTCATTGCTGCACTCTCATCTGCTGGAAAACGTGCGCCAAGATATATATTGAGAAAACAATGGACTACGCTACCATGCAAAATCGCAAAGATACGCCATTTTGTTCCAAAGATATTAACTGTCAAAGAGTGTCTACATTATTCTGGACCCTTCTGTACAAGTAACTTATGAGTAAAGTAAGTAGAAAGCCATGGGGAACCAAGGCAAAATGACTGCAGGAAAAATATAAAGAAATGGAAAAAGAAATGGTAGTCTAAAGGACTGATTCAGCATATGAAAGAGACAAAGCAAACTTCCTTGAATTCAAAAACAAATGCATCAGCGTTAACAGTGCAAGAAAAATTTGACTGTCAGGCGAAGAGGAGAAAACAGATGGGTGGAAAGAATACGACGATGGTCCCTACGAGGTGATGGAACTGTCTGATGACGTTATATAATAAGAAATAGGAGTCGATATGGAATCTTTGGAAGACTTCCCATCAAACAAGCAGGAAGGCGTAGATAAGTTTCCTTCGGAAATTTTGGTATATTTACGGGGAAGTTGCACCCAAGCGGCTATTCAAGCTGGTTGGTGCAATCTCTGAGTCTGGAGATATACCATCCTCATAATCCCGAATATAGTAAGTGCAGACATTAATTGTGAGAACTACAGCACAGTCAGCTTAACACCTCATGAATCCAAGGCTGCTGATAAGAATAATAAGCAGAAGAATGGAAAAGAAAATTGAGGGCCTGTTCCATGATTATCAGTTTGGCTTTGGGAAAATTAACTATAGCAGAGAGAGAGAGAGAGTTCTGAAGTTGCGCATAATAATGGAAGCAAGATTTGAGAAAAATCAAGATATGTTAATAGGATCTGTCGATCTAGAAAAACCTTCCAACATTCTAAGTGCGAATAAGTTGTAAGTAAAGACAGATAATATATAAAACGTAGAGTCATCAAGAACTTGTGAGAAATGGTATCTGAATAGACTAAACGATGATACTGTTAGGTAGACACACTAAAAACAAACAAACACGTCTACAGTTATGAACGACACCAGAAATTTTAAAGATAGATGGGAGTCCTTCAAAAGCAATATCGTACGAGAAGCAAACGAAGTAGAAATTAAGGCTTCCACAAAGGCTAAACAACAATTCTTGTACGACCAATGCAAAGAGAGGAATGAGGTGATCAAGGCAGGAAAGCTGGAATCTGCCCATCAATCAATTAAACAATTCTTTGGTAACAGACAAATAAAATGCACTGGAATCCAAAATGAATATGGAATAGTATTATATGAGCGGAAAGACATAGTAGAAAGATGGTAAGAAACTCGAAAAATAGTAAGCACGAAATAATGATGACCTGGAACTGCAGAACGCCGAGAAATCGATCCGGACGTAGAGGGAGCCTATATCTTGCGTCATGAGTTCTACCTTGCAGTCAGGCGGCTAATACCTGGGAAAGCCAATGGCGTGGATGACATACCAACAGAACTCATCAAGCCTGCTAGAGGGCAGCTACATGACGAACTGTTCCATGTCATACAAGTTGTATATGAAACTGGGGAGCTTTCAATTGACTTTAAAAAATGTACAACAGAGCCAATACCAAACGAAGCGTCTGCAAATAGATGTGAACAATACAGGACCCTCAGTTTGGTAGCACACGCCACGAAGATCTCGACCTGGATCATACTAAGAGGCGGATATAAGGCAGGAAAGATGCAATAATCAAAGACGAACTGTTTGGCTTTAGAAGAGGAGTAAATACACGTGAAGTAATCTCAGCTTATGATTAATTCTTGAAAAAAGACTATCGAAGGGTCAAGGCTCATATATTGCCTTCATCGACTTAGAAAAAGCATTTGGCAGGGTAGACTGGCGACAGATTTTTAAGGTACTGAGAGAGATTGGCATAAAGTATAAGGTTGGTTGGTCATCGGTCATCGGTCATCGGTCCCAAAGTATAAGGGCAGCAAAGTAATTCAAAGACTGGTTACAGAAGAGGTGGCTGTTATTAATTGTGGAGAACGTCAAGAAGAAGCTACTGTGAAGCAGGGTGTACGACAGGCCTGCTCACTCTCTCCCGTCTTGTTCGATGGATACCTTCTGAGGGCAATAGATTAAGTTAGGGATAAAGTAGGAGACGTAGGAGGAATTAAAATTCATAGTAAGAAAACAGACAGGTTGAGATTCGCTGATGATATAGCAGTGTTAATTGAAGGTGTATAGCAATTAGAAGCGGTACTGGCCCAGATGGAAACCACCCGCAGCTCTTCCTATAATATGAAAATAAAGATAAAACAAGAAACGTAGTAGTGAGCAGAAGAAACACCATTGCCCAATGCTCACTTAACAGCGAGCCACTGGAGACCATTGAATCCTTTACCTACCTAGGGAGTGAAATCACATCAGACGGAAAGTCAAGGAAGGATACGGGTAAGCCACATCCATCAGACAAACATGAAGAGAAACCTTTTCACATCCAGCAGTATAGGCAAAAATCTCAGGAAAAGTCTCATAAAAGCGTTTTTTCGGAGTGTACTGCTGTTCGGAAGCGAGGCATGGACACTCGGAGAAGTAGAAAAACATAAAATAACAGCCTTCGAGATTTTGTGATACCGCAGAATGCTCAATATTCCTTGGTTAGACAAGATATCAAACAAAGAGGTGCTCCACAGAGTGGAGGAAGAGAAACCTTGTCTCCTGAAGGTAATCCAACACAGAAAGGACAAATGCGTCGGCCATCCGCTGAGAAATGTCGGCGTCATTAAAAGAATAATTGAAGAGACAGTAGAAGGGGAAAACACAAGACGCAGACCGAGACTAAAATACATCAACCGGATGATGGAGGATAACAGCTGCACCGGCTATGCCACTCTCAAGAGGCAGACCGAAGACAGAAATCGATGTCGAAGTGCTGCTAACAAACCTGATGGTTGAAAACCTCAGAAAAAGAGTAATTAAGAGAGAAAACCAAAAAAGGAAGACCAGGAACGAAGTGGTCGAATTATAGGGACAAAGAGAGGGACAAAATCTTTCGTCCCTACTGCTGAAACTACGCATTGAAAAAACAGTGACGTACATAAAAGAAAGGTATAAGACTGAGATAAAAATTCTGCCCCAAAGGATATTAATGATAAAATTCGTTGCTGGTATTGCTATACTCTGTGAAAATGAAGGAGAGTGGAAAGAACAGTGCAATGGGCACGTAGGACTGAGAGTAAAAAGAAGAAAGAATAAATAAATGAGGAGTAGCATGAGTAACGTTACCGATAAACTTAACATTGAGGCCGGCCGGAGTCGCCGAGCGATTCTAGTCGCTACGGTCTGGAACTGCGCGACCACTACGGTCGCAGGTTCGAATCCTGCCTCGGGCATGTATGTGTGTGGTCTTCTTAAGTTAGTTAGGTTTAAGTAGTTCTAAATTCTAGGGGACTGATTACTCCGGAAGTTAAGTCCCATAGTGCTCAGAGCCATCCAGCTGTAACATTGAAATTAGAGACCAAGAAGTAGATGAAGTGTTGAATTCTGCTGCTCCCTTGGAATAAAAAATAACATCTGACGGACGAAGCAGGGAGGACTTAAATTGCAGAGTAGCACAAGCAAGGCGGTATTGTTGGGTAAAGGAAGTCTGTTACTGTGAAACACCGGCTTCAGTTTGAAATTTCTGTGAATGTACGTTTGGACCACAGCATTGTATGAATGTGAATCATGGACTGTGGGAATACTGGGAAAGAGGAGAATTGAAGCGTTTTAGGTGTGTTCCTATAGAAGGATGTTGAAAATTTGGCGCACTGATATGAAATATCTATGTCACCTGCAGACTCAGTGAGGAGAGGAACGTGTGGAAAATATTTACAAGAAGAGGGAACAGAATGACAGGATATGCGATACGATATCATGGAATAATGTGCATGGTACTTGAGGCAGCATTAGAGCGAAAATATGTAGAGGAAAACGGAGATTGGCTGATATCTAACAAATAATTGAGGACGTTGGATACAATTGCTTCTCAATTACATGCGACTGAAATGAAGAGGATAACACAGGGGATGACATCAAGGCGGCGGCATCAGATTGATGAAAATAGCCTGATAATACCTCGACAAAGGAAGAGTAGAAACGTAATCCATAGCAAAGACAACATCAATATCGTTCGTATGGACTGAAGCTGCAAGGAAGTAGAAATTAGCAATAGCAAAATATTCTAAGGGAAAATCTTAAACAACTAATAAATAAATGATTACAGGCGATAATGCTAACATGAAACTGGAATACAGTTCCAACTAAATAAGGAATAAGATTGACAGCATCAGAATTGTAGACAGGTGCTGTTAACTCCAAGTGTGAATAAACATGGAAAAAATGTATTGAAGACCCGTAAAGATACAGGAGCGTGGCAGACGCGGAATAAGTGTCTTCCGAATTAATAGGGCAAGTAGGACTACAGTGTGATTCAGCAACAGATTGTAAGGCTTAAGCACAAAAATGGCGGCAGCACTCGATCCATTTCATTAAAATTAGTGAAAATGTATGGTCTGGTAAATTATTCCGTTTTGTATCAAAAATTCCTTAGACACTTCTTGCTAAGAAAGAACAAAGACTGAAAACTTTTGCTTTAAGTAAAAAAAGAACTCCTATAATTTGTGACAACCTGTTGGCAATTGAGGTAGCAATGTGAAGCTTAACGACCTTCGAAATCAGACAAATACTGGCCAGGAAAAAAAAAACTGAGTTACAATTTCTCTTGTGACAAGTGTGCCGCAGAACAGCTCTTAATTTTAAATGCCTCACCAACAGTTATTTTTAACAAAATAATGCTGTACTTGACAAAAAATTCGCTGGTGTCACGGGTGCAAAAAACCACGAAGAGAGGCTGGATTTGTTCGAGCGTTGCGTGTCAGCGACCACACCGATCGAGTTATGCGACAAATTAATGGGCCTGTCACATGCTCATATACTGGAGCGCGACACTGTAAATTATTAATGAATTAGCGATTCATCGATTACCAAGGTCAGGCTAAAATCTCATATATTACTGACAGAAAAATCAACGTTTCTACAATGCCTGATAATACACATTCAGATGAATAACTTTAACAAATTTAACAAATGATGTTACGAACACTACATGTAACGCACAGCAGCATCCCTTGCTCAACAATAAAACTTACTTTCTATGACAGACATGTCAATTTTTTCTTTTATTCAGAAGCACTTATATATTTGACTGTACTGTAGTCGAAGGTTCTGAGTCAGTCAATATATGAAAATATTTTCTCACGCGAACACTTATGCTGCTTGATGGTAGTACGGAATTCCATGAAACTGGAATAAATTACACAGACATTTTAATTCAAATACCTTGAGAAGAAATTTTATGGAAGATACTAAGGGAGGTATTTAATTCAGAAATAAGTAGCAATGAAACTTATCAAGAACTTTTTCACTTCTATGTTAATAAATTTTACAGGTCTTCAAGAGAAGTTCAATATGCAAGAAAGAATATTTCTTGCATATTGAACTTCTGTTGAAGACGTGTAGAATTTTGTACACTTTCAGCTTGCTAGCTGATAAAATATATTCAAGGTAATGAAATCGTTAAGTCCTCTCCATTCAACATAGGCTGTACTTACAGATCCTGTCTCTAAAGTTGCACATCAACTTCAAACAAACGGGTATACCTGAGCAGACCTGTTTAAATAGCGATGTATTACGACAGCTACATCTATACGTCACAGACGACAGTACACTGAGTGACTGGGATAGCACAGTGCGTCACTGGTGAACAGAACGTAAGAAGAACAGCTGTCGTCACTCCTCTGTGCAAACTTAGTTTTCTGCTTTTACCGTGACAGTCGTTCTTTGACATTTTTATGGAAGTTAGTGCAGTGGAGATGTATCGCGAAATGGGTGAACGCAATAAATCACTTGTTCACACAGTAGTCTCTTCTTTAACATGAAATCAGCAATAGATCACACAAGTACCAAAACATCACACACTACTGCCTAAGATGCCAATATAATTCTTCCACAATAAATTGTTGTTAAAGAGTATTCATAGGAACTACAGAATACCATAACGGTATTATGCAGACAGCCTGATACCAAGTTCCTCTGTATATGTCATAAATACGTCTGACATGTGATCAAAAATGAAGTGAGAGAATGCCACTTGACCAGGCAAACCCTTCTGATCATAGATAATACATATTCAAAACACACAGCCCTACTTGTGTGTTGCGTAAGTCTTTCTGGTGTCATCAAATTACGGAGGTTCTTTAGCATGAGGTGAAAAACTTTTCAGCTCTTGTATAACATCAAAAGATCTATCTTCCTGCATACTATTAAAAATAGTAACACAGTTTTCAGTTTTATCCGCTTCATATTGTCAACCATTTAATTTGAATCAAAAGGTCAACGGATTGCATTTGTCGGTGCTACGTTGTTCGTGACTGCGAAATACCCTCAGACTTCGAGAAGAATATAATAATTCCAATCCCAAAGAAAGCAGGTGTTGACAGATGTGAAAATTACCGAACTATTAGTTTAATAAGTCACAGCTGCAAAATACTGACGCGAACTCTTGACAGACTAATTGAAAAACTGGTAGAAGCCGACCTCGGGGAAGATAAAAAAAAATGGCTCTGAGCACTATGGGACTTAACATTTGATGTCATCAGTCCCCTATAACATAGAACTACTTAAACCTAACTAACCTAAGGACATCACACACATCCATGCCCGTGGCAGGATTCGAACCTGCGACCATAGCGGTCGTGCGGTTCCAGACTGAAGCGCCTAGAACCGCTCGGCCACGACGGCCGGCTCGAGGAAGATCAGTTTCGATTCCGTAGAAATGTTGGAACCCTACGACTTATCTTACAAGATAGATTAAGGAAAGGCAAACCTACGTTTCTAGCATTTGTAGACTTAGAGAAAGCTTTTGACAATGTTGACTGGAATACTCTCTTTCAAATTCTGAAGGTGGCAGGGGTGAAATACAAGGAGCGAAAGGCTATTTACAATTTATACTCCAGATGTTATTCAATCTGTATATTGAGCAAGCAGTAAAGGAAACAAAAGAAAAATTCGGCTTATGTATTAAAATCCATGGAGAAGAAATAAAAACTTCGAGGTTCACCAATGACATTGTAATTCTGTCAGAGACAGCAAAGGACTTGGAAGAGCAGTTGAACGGAATGGACAGTGTCTTGAAAGAAGGATATAATATGAACGTCAACAAAAGCAAAACGAGGATAATGGAATGTAGTCGAATTAAGTCGGGTAATGCTGAGGGAATTAGATTAGGAAATGAGACACATAAAGTAGTGAAGGAGTTTTGCCATTTTGGAGCAAAATAACTAATGAGGATCGAAGTAGAGAGGATATAAAATGTAGACTGGCAATGACAAGGAAAGCATTTCTGAAGAACAGGAATTTGTTAAGATCGACTACAGATTTAAGTGTCAGGAAGTCGTTTCTGAAATTATTTGTATGGAGTGTAGCCAGATATGGAAGTGAAACATGGGCGATAAACAGTTTGGACAAGAAGAGAATAGAAGCATTCGAAACGTGATGCTACAGAAGAATGCTGAAGATTAGATGGGTAGATCACATAACTAATAAGGAGGTGTTGAATAGAATTGGGGAGAAGAGAAATTTGTGGCACAACTTGACTAGAACAAGGAATCGGTTGGTTGAACATGTTCTGAGGCATCAAAAGATCACCAATTTAGTATTGGAGGGCAGAGTGGAGGATAAAAATCGTAGAGGGAGACCAAGAGATGAATACACTAAGCAGATTCTGAAGGATGTAGGTTGCGGTAGGTACTGGGAGATGAAGAAGCTTGCACACGATAGAGTAGCATGGTGAGCTGCATCCAACCAGTCTCAGGACTGAAGACCACAACAATAACAACAACAGCGTTGCTCGTTGTGCCGCCTACAAATATTTTACCAGTTTGTCCATGGGAAAGACCGAAATTTTTTCACGTTACACTAAAGAACATAAATACAGTTTTGAATGAACAGATGGAACTGAAACGCTAAAAATAGGCTGATTGTTTTCAGGATGCTTGTTCCAAATGTAACGCTGATCATGAAGGCAAACTGATTGAAACTACATCCACGGCGTTTATGGGCTAGCGATGATTTACTTTTACAGTTGCTCATGAGGTTTTACGTTTTGTTTTCCTTTTTCTCTGATGACAGACTACAATTGACACTCTAAGCATCGACACCTGCATGTCTACACAAAACATTGAACTTTTGATATTAGGCTTTTTTTTGGCGTGTAATCTGGCTGGTAACTCAAGCAGTGAGTATCGCAAATGTTTATGTTACGATTTTGAAACATCCTTTTCATCTGAAATTTTTGTGTATTCGTATAGTTTTTACAGAAAGTGCTGGATAGTGACATTTGACGGAAATCAGTCGAATATTATAGAATAATTCAAGCCAGCTTACGGCGCTGCATAATCGCATTTGTAAAGTTCCACTTCACAAGGTTTACAGTTTTAAAACCTTGAACATGGCTGTATGCAACAACTGTAGACTTTAACCTTCGTGAGGATAAAGTGAAATACAGCCAGTCAGTTGCGGAAATGAAAGCCCTGACCTAGATAGAGTGGATGTGAATTTTATCTTTCACTGGTGCCTTATGGCTACAATTTTAACGTACCTCCACGACATTATGTAACCAGTGTAGCCATTGAGCCTTCCGAAGAAGACGTTTCTAAAGACGTCGAAAATAGGTCAATGTGTCTGAATAAACCTTCCGCTTTTGCAACTGACTGGCTATATTTCATTTTATCCTCACTTCCATCAGCGAATCTTATCACTTATGTCTTTCCATCCCGCATGTTACTTCCACTTTTGAAAGTTCCCTTTACTTCCAAGTTTTTCGATTTACAGGTCCGACAGTAGAGAACGATATCTGCGTACGTACCTAACTCCATTTTTAATTCAAGCACTTCATTTTTGGACTTACTTTCTGATTTTTCCGTCTTGGTTCTTGTAGGGGGGAGTGTTTTACGTAGAGGAAAGTGTACCTAGGAAGACACGGTGTTTTATGGTCAGTATTTCAATCTAGTAACAAATTTTAAAGTCAAGCGAAGGAATGCGGAATCGACATCGCCAAGGACAATTTCCGGCAGTTTCTCCGGTTTTTGTTGTTGTGAGACGCGAGATTGTGTTTTTTGCAGCGTTTGTAATATCACGAATTCTAAATATTTAAGTGTGTGTAATATACTAAAGCTCTTTTTGAGGATATTGTTACTTCTTCGGATACAGAATTTATGGTGAGCAAAATTCTGTATATTTGGTTATCAAATCAAAATCAAATAGGGGTAATGCAGGAGTAGGTTTAATAATGAATAGGAAAATAGGAATGCGGGTAAGCTACTACAAACAGCATAGTGAACGCATTATTGTGGCCAAGATAGATACGAAGCCCACGCCTACTACAGTAGTACAAGTTTATATGCCAACTAGCTCTGCAGATGACGAAGAAATTGAAGAAATGTATGATGAAATAAAAGAAATTATTCAGATAGTGAAGGGAGACGAAAATTTAATAGTCATGGGTGACTGGACTTCGAGTGCAGGAAAAGGGAGAGAAGGAAACATATTAGGTGAAAATGGATTGGGGCTAAGAAATGAAAGAGGAAGCCGCCTAGTAGAATTTTGCACAGAGCACAACTTAATCATAGCTAACACTTGGTTTAAGAATCATGAAAGAAGGTTATATACATGGAAGAACCCTGGAGATACTAAAAGGTATCAGATAGATTATATAATGGTAAGACAGAGATTTAGGAACCAGGTTTTAAGTTGTAAGACATTTCCAGGGGCAGATGTGGACTCTGACCACAATCTATTGGTTATGAACTGTAGATTAAAACTGAAGAAACTGCAAAAAGGTGGGAATTTAAGGAGATAGGACCTGGATAAACTGAAAGAACCAGAGGTTGTACAGAGTTTCAGGGAGAGCATAAGGGAACAATTGACAGGAATAGGGGAAAGAAATACAGTAGAAGAAGAATGGGTAGCTCTGAGGGATGAAGTAGTGAAGGCAGGAGAGGATAAAGTAGGTAAAAAGACGAGGGCTGCTAGAAATCCTTGGGTAACAGAAGAAATATTGAATTTAATTGATGAAAGGAGAAAACATAAAAATGCAGTAAATGAAACAGGCAAAAAGGAATGCAAACGTCTCAAAAATGAGATCGACAGGAAGTGCAAAATAGGTGAACAGGGATGGCTAGAGGACAAATGTAAGAATGTAGAAGCTTATCTCACTAGGGGTAAGATAGATACTGCCTACAGGAAAATTAAAGAGACCTTTGGAGAGAAGAGAACCACGTGTATGAATATCAAGAGCTCAGATGGCAACCCAGTTCTAAGCAAAGAAGGGAAGGCAGAAAGGTGGAAGGAGTATATAGAGGGTTTATACAAGGTACTTGAGGACAATATTATGGAAATGGAAGAGGATGTAGATGAAGACGGAATGGGAGATACGTTTCTGCTTGAAGAGTTTGACAGAGCACTGAAAGACCTGAGTCAAAACAAGGACCCCGGAGTAGACAACATTCCATTAGAACTACTGATTGCCTTGGGAGAGGCAGTCATGACAAAACTCTACCAGCTGGTGAGCAAGATGTATGAGACATTCGAAATACCCTCAGACTTCAAGAAGAATATAATAATTCCAATCCCAAAGAAAGCAGGTGCTGACAGATGTGAAAATTACCGAACTATCAGTTTAATAAGTCACAGCTGCAAAATACTAACTGCAAATTCTTTACAGACGAATGTAAAAACTGGTAGATACGGACCTCGGGGAGGATCAGTTTGGATTCCGTAGAAATGTTGGAACACGTGAGGCAATACTGACCTTACGACTTATCTTAGAAGAAAGATTAAGAAAAGACAAACATACGTTTCTAGCATTTGTAGACTTAGAGAAAGCTTTTGACAATGTTGACTGGAATACTCTCTTTCAAATTCTAAAGGTGGCAGGGGTAAAATACAGGGAGCGAAAGGCTATTTAGAATTTGTACAGAAACCAGATGGCAGTCATAAGAGTCGAGGTGCATAAAAGGGAAGCAGTGGTTGGGAAAGGAGTGAGACAGGGTTGTTGCCCCTCCCCGATGTTATTCAGTCTGTATATTGAGCAAGCAGTAAAGGAAACAAAAGAAAAATTTGGAGTAGGTATTAAAATTCATGGAGAAGAAATAAAAACTTTGAGGTTTGCCGCTGACATTGTAATTCTATCAGAGACGGCAAAGGACTTGGAAGAGCAGTTGAACGGAATGGACAGTGTCTTGAAAGGAGGATATAAGATGAACACCAACAAAAGCAAAACGAGAATAATGGAATGTAGTCAAATTAAATCGGGTGATGCTGAGGGAATTAGATTAGTAAATGAGACACTGAAAGTAGTAAAGGAGTTTTGCTATTTAGGAAGTAAAATAACTGATGATGGTCGAAGTAGAGAGGATATAAAATGTAGACTGGCAATGGCAAGGAAAGCGTTTCTGAAGAAGAGAAATTTGTTAACATCGAGTATAGATTTATGTATCAGGAAGTTGTTTCTGAAAGTATTTGTTTGGAGTGTAGCCATGTATGGAAGTGAAACATGGACCATAACTAGTTTGGACAAGAAGAGAATAGAAGCTTTCGAAATGTGGTGCTACAGAAGAATACTGAAGATAAGGTGGATAGATCACGTAACTAATGAGGAGGTATTGAATAGGATTGGGGAGAATAGACGTTTGTGGCACAACTTGAAGAAGAGATCGGTTGGTAGGACATGTTTTGAGGCATCAAGGGATCATAAAATTAGTATTGGAGGGCAGCGTGGAAGGTAAAAATCGTAGAGGGAGACCAAGAGATGAGTACACTAAGTAGATTCAGAAGGATGTAGGTTGCAGTAGGTACTGGGAGATGAAGAAGCTTGCACAGGATAGAGTAGCATGGAGAGCTGCATCAAACCAGTTGCAGGACTGAAGACAACAACAACAACATGTGTGGATGGTTAAGTTATATGGTGTTCTTCGCGTACAAGGTTGCCATACGTCCTGATATGTCGGGACCGTCACTGCTAAGGACCTTCTAATCACGGCATCCTTACAAGACTCAATTTTGTCCAGATTTTGCAAAATACTGTTACCAGCTTGGCTCAAGCACTGAAGTAACACCATCTGTTAGCCCAACGTGTAAATGCAGCGTTGGTTAGTTTTATTTATGTCAACAAGTTTATGTTGACAAGGTCGGGGCGCAGATAGCGTTGCATGTTGCCTATCCTGTATCGACAAAGCGAGCACCTTCTAGATCTGGCAGCATCGAAAGCACCAACTTCTCCAGTAGTACGGGGCTGGAGCTATTCAAACAGCAACTCTGGGAAGAATTGGGCAGTACGTATTTCATTAGTGATCTGATCAGATGATTCTTTCTATATGTAATACGAACAACGAGGGCAAATTAGTAATATCTGAAGTGTTTCCTGTAGGTGCACAGGCCGTGAAGTGTTTACCGACGTGTACTTCGTTGAATAAACTGTTGTTGTCGACTGTTTACTGTCTAATAAATTTATCACAGCTTATGAAAAAGCATAAGGATGGAAAGAGACAGTGTCACTTTTTAGATGGTTACCATTAAGAGCGGTCTTTTGCCAAGAAAGGACATACGGATCAAGAAGCGTTGTGTGAGATTTGTAGCTGTTTCATCTCAGCAACTCAAGGAGGTAAGTCACTTGTGTGGTATAACATTTCTACAAAGAATTGCTTCATTATATTCACGGTAGCATTGACATCAAAACCTATTTCTACGTTCATGATTGAAGAAGATACCCACAAGGATTGCTTGTTGCTACCTGCGAACTAGCAACAGCTTATAAAGTTGTCAAGCATCATCAAGCTTTCAATTCTCTTGACTGTACGTAAAACAGGATGCCGTAATGTATCCTGACTCCAAAGTCGCCGCAAAACAATCTACAACCAGGATCAGAGCTGCAACGATTGTTAAAAATATTCTCTCACTACATTCCGTGTACGAATGCATAAAACAGTTGCAAGAATTTTCATTTTACGACATAGCCACCGACGCATCGGACCACGGGGCTGAAAAGATGTTTCCTTTAGTTGTTCGATACTTTACTGAAACTGACGGAATCCAACAGAGGCTGTTGACATTTGATTCGCTGAGTAACGAAACATCTGAGATAGTTGCAAAGTTTTGTCTAGACACTTTAAGACAGCTGAAAATTTCATTAGATAAATTAGTCGCTTTTTGTGTGGACAATACCAAGACCAACTTCGGAGGGCTTCAACGATGCGACCAGGGGAATGTGTTTCACCAAATTAAAGAAGGAAAAAATGTAGAAGAAATTGGATGACTTGCCCATATCCTCCACAACACCATATCAAGCGCTGCTGGAGTCTTAACTGTCGACATTGAAATAATCGTCGTGAAGAACGTTTAATTATTCTTCAGTAGACACGGTAAGGGCAGAGAAGCTGAAAAAGTCCTGCTTATACGTTGATTCCAAGAATCAGTCTTTTATATCTTTTCAAAAACAAGATGGCTGTCGTTAATGCCCGCAGTTGAGAGAATTATTAAACTTTGGATTCCATTAAAACAATTTTTTTGTCTCCGAAGATAGGCCACCTAAAACAATTTCAGATTTTTTTAGTAGCCCGATCAGTGAAATTTTCTTCTTTTTTCTACAAACTTGGCTCTGTTTGGGATAAAGACTACAGCACACGAAAAGTGAATGCTGTTATTTGAAAGTGGAATAAGAAATCATATTAAACTTCAATTACAGAGCTGGACTAGAGCCGGAAGTTGAAGACTATCCTCTAAACATTGCTTATTTATGTTTCTCCTTAAAGCTTGCACCTATTTTGTTAATAATTTCAAGTATATTGTTAATTTTCACGTTACTGAAAGCTTTTTCCAGGTCGACAAATCTACGTTTTGCCTCCGGTATTAAGGGCAACGTCTGAGCTGTCTATTTGGACATTTCCTAAAGTCAAGTTGATTGTCATCAAACACACCGTCAGTTTTCTTTCCCGTTCTTTATATTATGCTTATGATCAATTTCGATCATGAGCAGATGTTCCAATACTTCTCGCATTCACCAGCCTTATCTGTCTTCACGACTGAGTGGATGACCCTCTTCCGACAGTCGGATGGCATGTCTCCATAATCTACTGGAAGCACACTCACTTGAATAATCGTTTGGATTCCACTTCATCGAATGATGTTTTGAAATACTGAAGGAATGTTATCTATGCCTTCTGCAATATTAGTTCCGAGTTCTTCCCAAGCTCTGCTGAACTTTGACTATAGTATTCCAGTTTCTTCTTCTGTCACGGCAACAGCCAGAAAACTCACGGTCGTAGGCACCTCTATATGTTGTTTCAGCTTAACCGATATTTTCTCTGCGTTCGACTGTGAAATTCTTTTTGATTTGTTAATATTGTCACTTACACTTCACCTAACACATTACTCATCAAACCGTAAAGGGCTCAGAAAAAAATATATCAGGAGAGACCAAACGCCATTTAGGAAGAAATTTGTTGCTGAGTCAATAAAAATTTGCATTTTGCTACTTTTGTTGAGCATGAAGTCTCCATTTTACAGTTCTTTTTTCACAGCGTTAAATTCTGTGTTTATCGACGTTTGCTCGATATGGGTAATCGTTGGCTAGCTCGGATATTAACAATGAATAGGTTGGCCACGCAAATGTATAATGGGTGCTCAAAAATTGTCACATATTGCGACGGCGCCAACAACAAACATATTTTGATAAGCAGCCAGGTGCCAGAAACGCATACCGAGTGAGCACTAAGCGTGTTTAAGTATACCAGTTATGGAGGATAAAAACTAAAAGCATCACCTTCAAATGACATTAAACTAAAATTGACTTGTGGTACGTAGTCCACTGACATTCTGACTTTCGGATTGAGCTATTAAACAGCTTGTAGTGCTGCAGTGCTTGCTTGGCGATCGTAGTACACATAAATGAATTCAACACGTTTACGGTGAAACTGAAGGCCATGACCGAAAGGTCACAGTATGTACTGCGAACATTTTCCTGCACGAAGATGTCCGCATTGTCGCTCATTTCCTGCAATTCACATTCGGTCGGAAAATACCATCACATTGATGGTAAGTAAAAAGGCCAACGAAGGCAGACCACGGACAGTGCAAAAATCTACCTCTGAATGAAATGTGTTTATGCATTGAAAACAGGCCCGCAGATAGTACACATAGGTTGCCGCTGAAGTCGATGTTCACCATAGTTTAATACGGTGTGTATTGTACGAACACCTGCTTAATTCTTCTCGTATTACTGGATTACAGACTCTGGGACAAGATGCTTGTCTACATCTCTTCGGGTTTGTACACTGGTTTCTGCAACAGGCTAACGAAGACCTTTAATTTTCCGGCGTTTACGGTAGAGGCCCAGTTTACTCGGGAAGGGATATACGACTGTCATAACTTGCATGTAAGGGCGGATAAAAATTCACTTACAACAGTTACACGAGATCATCAGAGACACATCGCAGGTGACCAGGTATTGTGGGTGATTGATTACTTGAATGGGCCGTGTAAGTTGCCTTGTCAACTTAAGTGACCCCTGAACAGACCGATCTTGAAAGAGCAGCTGCCGACGTTGTTGGAAAAGTTAGCACTATGTAGCAGAGGTAGAATTGAGTCCATCACGCAGCATTAACCCGTACTTTCGGTAGTTGGTTTTCGGCAGGGAAGGACCTGTACATTGGCCTGCAAGATTGGCGGAACGAGTCCCCTATACACATTTCTCTGGGTCCGGCACAAAGTTTTAATCGGCCAGGAAGTTTCATATCAGCACACACCTTGTTACAGAGTGGAAATCTCATTCTGGAAACAATCCTCAGGCTTTGGCAAAGCTATGTCTCCGCAATATCCTTTCTTTCAAGAGTGGTACTTCTGCAAGGTTCGCAGGATAGTTTCTTTAAAGTTTGGAAGGTAGGAGAACAGGTACTAGCAGAAGTAAATCTGTGAGGACAGGGCGTGAGTCGTGCTTGGGTAGCTCAGTTGGCAGCTGGCACGGTCGCTCAGCGTGTTCGGTCAAAGGGTTAGCTGATCTAATAAAAAAACTGAGTTAATCGATCAACAACGAACTTAAACGGATGTCTTACGACGTCCGTCCCGAGCAGATGCAAGGAACAAAGGCGAAGGAAATGAGATTTTTTTAAAAAAAGTTGGTAGAGCACTTGCCGGCGAAAGGCAAAGGTCCCGAGTTCGAGTCTCGCTCTGGCTCAAAGTTTTAATCTCCCAGGAAGTTTCATGTCAGCGCACACCTCGCTGCAGAGTAAAAATCTCATTCTGGAAACATCCCTCAGGCTGTGGCAAACGTATGTCTCCGCAATATCCTTTCTTTCAGGAGTACTACTTCTACAAGGTTCGCAGGAGAGCTTCTGTTAAGTTTGGAAGGTAGGAGACGAGGTACTGGCAGAGGTAAGGCTGTGAGGGCAGGGCGTGAGTCGTGCTTGGGTAGCTCAGTTGGCAGCCGGCACGGTCGCTCAGCGTGACCTATAAAAAAAACTGAGTTAATCGGTCAACAACGAACTTAAACGGACGTCTTACAACAAACTGAGTTAATCGATCAACAACGAACTTAAACGGATGTCTTACTAAGTCCGCCCCGAGCCGATTCAAGGAACAAAGGCGAACAAAATCACATTAAAAAGAAAAGTTGGTAGAGCACTTGCCGGCGAAAGGCAAAGGTCCCGAGTTCCAGTCTCGCTCTGGCACAAAGTTTTAATCTCCCAGGAAGTTTCATGTCAGCACACCCCTCGCTGCAGAGTGAAAATCTCATTCTGGAAAGATCCCTCAGGCTGTGGCAAACGTATGTCTCCGCAATATCCTTTCTTTCAGGAGTGCTAGTTCTACAAGGTTCGCAGGAGAGCTTCTGTTAAGTTTGGAAGGTAGGAGGCGAGGTACTGGCAGAGGTAAGGCTGTGAGGGCAGGGCGTGAGTCGTGCTTGGGTAGCTCAGTTGGCAGCCGGCACGGTCGCTCAGCGTGACCTAATAAAAAAACTGAGTTAATCGATCAACAACGAACTTAAACCGATGTCTTACGAAGTCCGCCCCGAGCAGATTCAATGAACAAAGGCGAACAAAATCATATTAAAAAAAAGTTGGTAGAGCACTTGCCGGCGAAAGGCAAAGGTCCCGAGTTCGAGTCTCGGTCTGGCACAAAGTTTTAATCTGTCAGGAAGTTTCATATCAGCGCACACTCCGCTGCAGAGTGAAAAATGTCATTCTCAAAATGTTTTGTACCCATCTGGACTCAGAAGAGGGATTAGTTGTAAGAATTCTTGCCCCGGCCACACTCGTACAGAACACTCCACACATTTTCCTTCGAACAATGAATGCCGTAGAAAGCCGATACCAGCCTTGCCTTGAGATAGAAGATGAGCGCTTATAACATTCGTAACATTTATCAGAATAATGAAAAACACAAACACATTTAACATTGTTTTATACTGAGTCACATGACCACCTGGATACTTTGTATTCACTCTGTATAATTTTTCGACACCTGGTTGCTTAAAGAACTATATTCGTTCTAACCGTCATCATATCTTGTTTGGATACTCTGTATAACTCAACTGATTCGTGCTGGGAAATATCAAAAACTGAACTACAACGCCGTCAAGATCCACATTCCCTTCATGTACTAGAGGAGCCACTTTCCACGCTAACCACGTATCACAGGTCAGGTGAGTAGCAATGGAGTCAAAATTTTTAAACACACACGCCGTAGTCTTTTCGGCTGGCAGTCTGCTCTGCTTTGCTCTACGTGCCTATATCCGATTTGGTTTTGATGAGTGGCAAGTATTTGAATTAACCGTTAATTTTACACCTAGCCAACTACTCTGACGATTACCCCAGCTAATTGAAATTAATTCCACAACGTTAATTACAACGAACATGATATTCCGGAAAATGCCGTACTCTCGGCCGAATTGCCTGGCTAATTGCGTTTTGTAACAAACAATCACCTGACCCCATTAATTCATTCATGCCAATTTACAGTGTGTAAATATCACCATACTTTTATTATTCACAATACGAATTTGCATAAAATTGTCATCACAGTAAACTACATAAATACTTAGAGTAACGCAAGGTAACATCCGTTAACATGCTGAAAAGGAAGTAATAGTCACATGTACATTATTCTCAGTACAATTATACTGCATGATCGGACGTGTCCGAACGAACAGACGCGACATATTCAATTAGCGTGAGGATGACCAACTGATCAGTTCAGTCCAGATGCACACCATGCTGGAGCTCTTCGGTAATCAGCGAAACTCCGCGAGTAGTGAGGATAATTGCCTATGGACAATACACCAGCAGTGTCTGAATAAGCTGAGAATTTAGGTGTGAAAGGAGGTGTACTAGGGTAGTCCATGCAGTTCGGCTGCCCACTGTGTTCAGGTGGTACTGTGGTCACCGTCTCTGCCCAGTAAGCGGGAGACCTCGGTTCGAATTCCGCTCTGGCACAAGTTTTCAGTTTTCCCCATTGATTTAAATCAATGCCCTCTAGCAGTTAATGTCAGTAAGGGCAGCTGTAGGATCAAATGACGAAAAATTTGAATTTTTTATTGCGTAATTTATTTGATTGATTCTTTAAGAATAACGCCGCAAAGTTTCATAATCGAATTTTGGCTATAAATGTGTTTTAAAAAAGTTTGTTTGGGCATCTGCGCCTGCCACGCCCTCTCTTTCAATGCTTTGATCCACACCTTCTCTACGCTAGAAATTTTTTATGCATTAATTTTTCGTTCACACAATCGAGACGAACTGCAGATGAGTCTAGAAGGCTGTGAGAAAGATTGCTTAGATCGACCTGTTTTGCTCGAAATGGGTCGTAACAGTGGATCCATGCTCAAAAAAATGAGGATATGTTTAATTTCATATGTAAAAGGTTACAGTAAATTTAGATAACAGTGTTATAGACGCTGCTCCTAAGTGTGAACAACAATTTTTGACAAAATACTGAGTTTATCGAAGAAGAAAATTAATGAAGGAATTGCTGATGCTGTGTACAGTGCCAAAGACGAGTTTTCCAGTGGATTTAGTTAATTGACTTAGAAATACTTGGCCATATGTTCATTGTTTCAGGTGCATTAGGTAATTGTGGGTCAAAGGGCCTCAGGCTGTATGACGACAGTGGTAGAATTGGCATTGTAAGTAATTTACATATTTTATATAAAGGTTGGATATGATTTTCAGTTCCTCCTGTCGCAGGTTCGAATCCTGCCTCGGGCATGGATGTGTGTGATGTCCTTAGCTTAGTTAGGTTTAATTAGTTCTAAGTTCTAGGCGACCAATGACTTCAGAAGTTGAGTCGCATAGTGCTCAGAGCCATTTGAACCATTTTTCATTTTCAGTTCAAGACTTCTGTAGGTAGGACTAAGGGCCTGCAGAGACTAGGCTTCTATCCAGATGCATACAGAATGAGCTCAGGCAGGAGAAGGAAAACTGCAAAAGTTGGCTATGCAAAGAAGGCAGGGAAAGAGACTATTCCAGAAAGACGAGAAAGAGAATAAAGATTATAGATATGCACAGTATTAGTAACTAGAGGTATAAAAATATTGTCAAAAACTGATATAAAAACGTTAAATGCGAATTGCCATAAACTGACTTTTTTGAGCTATAATGTACCTTTTCCAGGAACTACAAAAGCCTACATCCTGAAAGTTGGAATAGTTCTTAAGAATTACTTAATGAATACTACTACTGCGCAGCACTTTTCTGTTATCTGAGAAATGTTCTCCACTAAAATTTGAGAAAAGTGGGGCAGTCCTGGATAACATAACTGAAAAATTAATTTCAAAGCAATTGTGACCTTTATCAAAAATCTGGATAACTGATGCCAGTAGGAACCAAAATTACTAATGTTGTGTAGTTCGACAACACACCATTATTAAACTAGGGAAACTCCGCGCCACGCACTCCAATTGGCCATGGGATTGCCCTGTTGCCGGCATTCATTGGTTGATGGGCAGCGCTATGGTTGTCGGTTCACACATACAAACGTCCGTCGCCCCATCACTGCCCAAAAGTGATATGCACACATCTCGAATAGGACTTGCTGTTTGCCTCCAACTCCCATCAGAGGCATTCACACGTCACCTGCGATTTGGTCATACAGTAAGAAAGGCAGCACAGTATTCGTTTCAAAACCAACGAGATATGATTTTCGTTTATGGGCTAGCCGACGGCAATGTGCATGAAGCCCGACAGTTGTATGAGGTATGGTACCCAGCACGATGCGACCCACATCCACAAACGTTTACAGCAATTCACAACCGACTTGGTGAAACAGGCTCGTTAGCAGGATGTCATGGTGATACTGGAAGACTTCTAATACAACGGGATGCTACATTTGAAGATACTGTTCTCGAGCACTTAGAGGAAGCACCTATGACAAGTACTCGAGTGGTTGAACATGACATGTTGGGCACTTATTGGTTAGTCTGTGAGGTTTTGGGGATGATTGCTAGCATCCAATTAGTTTCCACCCTGTCAAAGTCCTGTTGCAGACAATGAGCACCAGCTTGGGTTTTGCCGGTGGTTTCTGTGACATGTTGCATGAGATCCCAACAGTAGCAGGACAAAGAGATCACCAGTGCATTTTGTTTCTGCGTACTGCCTATGTCAGGGGCAGGTATTTCTCAGGTGTCAAGTATGAAAGGGGTGCTGCCATCTCATCCTTGTGGGGCCTGAACTGACACTTGTGCATTTTTCGGCAGCTGATGTCCACATTGTCACCTCGTGGGGGCTGCCGCTGCATCCTGTCTCCTAGTGGCATATGAGGTGGGTTTCTGTGCAGTGCAGTGGGCAGGGAACAGTGGGTGTTGTGTGCATCACGATCCAAAGGTTTTTAACTGTTAAGTAAGTGTGATGTATGTTTCATGATGGTACTCCTTGCCTGATCACAATAGAAAGAAGGGTGTTCGATCTAATTACTTCTTACAAGACTTGCATATTTCCAAACAGCAGAGAATGATGAGCGAGAGAAATCCAATCCCCATAAACTGATACTTTTTTACAAGTAAACAATATACCCTTGAATTTCCCTTTGTGAGATCTTTCCTTTCCACTGTAGAGCTGCCAATTTACAGGTAGAGGAGGGGAAGGGGAAAGGGCAGCCAATGGGTGGCAGGGGGTAGTGAGATAGATTTCCTGAAAAATTCTTTAAATAAATAAATAAACTATATTCTATACACTGCCTTAAATCCCTTAAATTGCTAAAATAAACAATATTCCACACATTGTCTAAATTGTATGAACAATATTCCATACACTGAAATCGATTTCTGGACAAATTTCTTAACTAAATAAATAAACTGTACTCCATACACTGGCACAAATATTTAAACAATAATCCATAAATTGTATACATTGTTTAAACAATATTCAAAACATTCCAATCAAATTCCTTCCAAATAGCTGAATCTTTTTCCCACCATTTTTTGGGGTAGGAAGGAGCTTTGCTGCATATTTCTAGACTTGTGCTAATGGGTGGGGAATTGTAGTACGCCCCTAGATAGGTTAGGGGTACACTACACAAAGCAAGCAGCTGCTCGGGTAGCACAGTACTTGTAGCATGCACATGGGGTTTTTTTAGGCTAGGCAGTAGTGCAAGGTGTCCTGATGAACACTCACCAGTCGCTGTGCAGGTAGGGAAATCACGACACGATCAGTGTGAAGACAATTCAGCTATCAAGATATGAGCAATAAATTTTAAGAGTGTTAGAAATAAAGTTCCTGAATTTACTGCCCTCCAGGAAGCGTGTGGCGCGCAAATTATTCTTGGGACTGAGACCTGGCTGAACCCTGAGGTAGGAAGGTCCGAAATATTTAGTGAGGGTTGGAACACGCATCGGAAAGACAGATTAGACACCGTAGGAGGTGGTGTCTTCATTGCAGTTGACAAAAATATTGTGGCTACTGAGGTCAAAGTACAGTGTGATTGTGAAGTTATCTGGACACATTTAACAGGGCTAGGAGAAATAAAGTTAACTGTTGGGTGTTATTACCGGTCACCAGGTTCCACTGTGACAGTTCTAGAATCATTGAAATGGAGTCTACATTCTGTATAACAGAAGTACCTGGATCATGCTATATTAGTCAGAGGCGACTTCTACCTACCTAGTATAGACTGGGATGTCTATGGATTCATTACAGGTGGTACAGACAAGCCATTGTGTGAATTACCTTTGAACACATTGTCTGAAAACTGTCTAGAGCAGCTAAATCGACAGCCTATGCGTAATGGAAATATTTTAGATCTGATAGCCATGAACAGACCAGACCTCATCGATAGTGTCAGTGTTGAGACAGGGATTAGTTATCATGATGTTGTCATTACTATGGTTACAAAAGCTAAAAAGCCAGTCAAGAAGCCTAGGAGAGTATTCTTACTAGAAAGAGCAGATTAGCAGTTGTTAGCATCCCACTTAGTAAATGAATCGACTTCATTTACTTCCAGTACGACGGACGTGGAAGAATTATGGGCAAATTTTAAACACATTGTAAATCACGCATTGGACAAGTATGTGCCAAAAAAGTGGGTTACAGATGGAAAAGACCCACCGTGGTTTAACAGCGCAATTCAGAGAATGCTCAGGAAGCAAAGGCAGTTGCACTTGCGGTACAAGAAAGATCGGGAGAATGAGGACAGGCAAAAGTTAGTAGAGATTCGTGCTGCTGTAAAAAGAGCAATGTGTGAAGCATTCAACCACTACGACCGTCATACCTTAGCAAAAGATCTTGCTGAAAACCCAAGGAAATTCTGGCCTTACGTAAAATCGGTAAGCGGGTCGAAGGCTTCCATCCAGTCACTCACTGATCAGTCTGGCCTGGCAATGGAAGACAGCAAAACGAAAGCTGAAATTTTAAATTTAGCATTTGAGACATCTTTCACACGGGAGGATCGTACAAACATACCGCCGTTTGAGTCTCGTACAGATTCCTGTATGGAGGACATAGTGATAGACATCCCTGGGGTTGTGAAGCAGCTGAATGGGTTGAAAACAAATAACTCTCCAGGTCCTGATGGGATTCCAATTCACTTTTACAGAGAGTACTCTACTGCATTGGCCGGCCGCGGCGGTCTCGCGGTTCTAGGCGCGCAGTCCGGAACCGTGCGACTGCTACGGTCGCAGGTTCGAATCCTGCCTCGGGCATGGATGTGTGTGATGTCCTTAGGTTAGTTAGGTATAAGTAGTTCTAAGTTCTAGGGGACTAATGACCACAGCAGTTGAGTCCCGTAGTGCTCAGAGTGATTTGAACCATTTCTACTGCATTGGCTCCTTACTTAGCTTGCATTTATCAAGAATCTCTTGCCCAATGTAAAGTCCTGAGCAACTGGAAAAAAGCGCAGGTGACGCCTGTATATAAAAAGGATAGAAGGACGGATCATCAAAATTACAGACCAATATACTTAACATCGGTTTGTTGCAGGATTCTCGAACAAATTCTCAGTTCGAATATAATGAATTTCCTTGAGACGGGAGAAGTTGCTGTCCATGCATCAGCACGGCTTTAGAAATCATCGCTCCTGCAAAACGCAACTCGCCCTTTTTTCACATAATATCTTGCCGACCATGGATGAAGAATATCAGACGGATGCCATATTCCTTGACTTCCGGAAGGCGCTTGACTCGGTGCCCCACTGCAGGCTCCTAACTAAGGTACATGGGATTGGTTCCCAAGTATGTGAGTCGCTCGAAGACTTCTTAAGTAATAGAACCCAGTACATTTTCCTCGATCGTGCGTGTTCATCGGAGGTGAGAGTATCATCTGAGTGCCCCAGGGAAGTGCGGTAGGTCCACTGTTGTTTTTTATCTACATAAACGATCTTTTGAATAGGGTGGATAGCAATGTGTGGCTGTTTGCTGATGATGCTGTGGTGTATGGGAATCCGTCGTCGTTGACTGACTGTAGGAGGATACAAGATGACTTCGACTGGATTTGTGATTGGTGTAAAGAATGGCAGCTAACTCTAAATATAGATAAATGTAAATTAATGCAGATGAATAGGAAAAAGAATCCGGTAATGTTTGAATACTCCATTAGTAGTGTAACGCTTGACACAGTCACATCGATTAAATATTTGTGCATAACATTGCAAAGCGATATGAAGTGGGACAAGCATGTAATGGCAGTTGTGGGGAAGGTGGAGATTCGTCTTCGGTTCATTGGTAGAATTTTGGGAAGATGTGGGTCATCTGTAAAGGAGACCGCTTATAAAACACTAATATGACCTATTCTTGAGTACTGCTCGAGCGTTTGGGGTCCCTATCAGGTGGGATTGAGGGAGGACATCGAAGCAATTCAGAGGCAGGCTGCTAGATTTGTTACTGGTAGGATTGATCATCATGCGAGTGTTATGGAAATGCTTCAGGAACTCGGGTGGGAGTCTCTAGAGGAAAGGAGGCGTTCTTTTCGTGAATCGCTACTGAGGAAATTTAGAGAAACAGCATTTGAATCTGACTACAGTACAATTTTACTGCCGCCAACTTACATTTCACAGAAAGACCACAAATATAATATAAGAGAGATTAGGGCTCGTACAGAGGCATATAGGCAGTCATTTTTCCCTCGTTCTGTTTAGGAGTGGGACAGGGAGAGAAGATGCTAGTTGTGGTATGAGGTACCCTCCGCCACGCACCGTATAGTGGATTGTGGAGTATGTATGTAGATGTAGATGTAGGCTTTACCAGAGGGGGAGAGGTTAATTAAGTGAGCAATTTAATTAAGCAATCAATCAAAATGATAAGAGTGAAAGTGGCTTTTCATATAACTCAGACCCGAAAGAGTACTATAGCAGTGGGGGGGAGGGGGTGGGTTGCATGGGTCCTAAGGTATGGGGGGAGGGAGCAGGGGATCAATAGGCTAAGGACCTGTCAGTCAAAGGGTAACAATTGGTTAATGACCTGTCAATCAAAGAGAGGTAATAGGTTAGCCCCTGAGTGCATACTTGTCCCTTATGTAGATACCCCGCAGTAACAAAACGCGCTGGTACTGTCTTTGCCCTACTACTCACGCCATTGTGTTGTTTACTGACAAGTGCACCTTCCATCGGGATAGCCTTTACAACACTCGAAATGTTCATTCCTGGGCAAGGCGAAATCACCTAGAAAGAAGAGGAGTTAATGAATCGCATTCAATGTGCCACCAAACACATCATATCAATGTCAGAAATCGTTACCAAACATGTGTCACGTCAGAGAGTCACTAGTTCCAGCATTGCTTTAAGTAAACAATGTCCTAGCTACAAAAAAGGACCTTTTCAGATCCAACAAAATTTGTAAACTACTTTCTGTACGCAAAGTAACCACTGTTGACGGATTTGCTACCAGTATGTCTTATCAGGAAACTGCAATGGATGTGTGGGGACCCCAGCGGATTTGCCCCCAGTCCTCCAGAGTGGAAGGCTGGCGCGATACCATCGAGTGTGCGGCCTCGGATACATCGACATCTCCAGCAGGCAAACTATTTGCAGTTATGTGTAGCTTCTGGCAATAGGGCAATCCTGCGGCCAATTGGAGTGCGTGGCATCAAGTTTCTTTAGTTTACAAATTGAGAATTGTTGACCTACACAACATTAGTAATTTTGGTTCCTACTGGCATAAGCTTTTCAGGGTCAAAATTTTGTGACACAATTTTTCACCACCCTGTACATGTGTAAGTACAAGAATGCATTTTCCCCTACATCTGTCCTTAATTCATTTGTGAGTTTAATATATTGACTACAGTGTCGACAATAAAATGTAATGTTCGCAATGCTAACAATGTCCCTGGACAAGAAATCAGTCACTCCATTAAATGAGCACACTGGTCTCTTTGGAGTTCTGTAGATGGCATAGAACTGGTATCAGACAGGCTAAGAAGGTCCCTGACAGCTCGCAGCGCTGTTGTCAAATTTCAACTGTGGGCTGCCAGCGAAAACAGTAGCTGTCTACAGAACTGTGACAATACTGAGGCGTTGCCACAGAGACGTCTACAAAACGTCGTTACGTTTTTGGTTGAAGTACATTCGCAAAGTTGCTGTAGCCATCCCACTGCAACTCTCAAGGATCAACTTGCATTGACTCAAGGATAGTCGATGGTACAGACAAATTCCAGTAAGATGTTTCGACGTGGAGACGTGAGAGAATGGCAGAAATGCAGTATTGCGTTTGAATCTGTATAAGATGATCCACTGAATTCCACAAAAAATTCTCCCGACCACTACGCTTACAGACTACTGTTGTAGGGTGTTTGCTCTCAGATGTTTCACGCCGTACAAGCCAATGACCATCTGTCCGATGGAGAATAAAACGAGATTCATCTGGGAAGGCCAGCGTCGTAGCTCAGTGGACACCCAGCTGCGGTAATCGCATGCAAATTCCAGCCTTTGTCTCTGTTGAACAGCAGGCAGCATGGGTGCATGAACCAGATGCGTTTGTTGAGGTCCTTACACAGCAACGTTCGATGAACAGTCGTTGAGGAGACACTGCTGGTATCCTCTTGGTTCTTCTGGACGGTTACTTGCTCAACATTGTACGTGTATTCGCCTTCGGGTCTTTACAGCCGTCGTTCATCCCTGACATCTATGGCCTGTGTTGCGCCACAGATGCCTTGGCGCCAGATTTGGATGGCGTTATGTTGCCATTTATGGTATACTTTAACACTGTGGCACGCAAACAGCTAACACACTTAGGTGTTTTGGAAAAGCTTCCACCTTTGGGCCAAACCTAATGATCATGGCCTTCGTCCCCTTTCCGCATTGCGACAGCGACTGCACGGTTTTCCGCGTTCCCCGACACGTTTTATACGCCCTCAACTGCTAGTGCTGCCACCTGCTGTCTGTGAGTAGTTATTTTACGTTAAAGTCTATCTCAGAGTGTACCAGCTTCAAATTTACTAAGCGAACTACGTCCAATGGCCAATTTGGGTTGGATACCGCAAAAAAAGGCATTATGGCACATACTCGTAAAGCTGTTTGTCTTCAGTCAGCCAAACAACATAGAATCTGGACTTAACTTATTGGAGGCATGTAGTGTGATCGAACGAGTAGCGATTTTACCTGTTTTACAATTGATGCAAGACGTCGGATGCACCGACGGCCCAAAAGGCGTTTAACCAGCAGTGTGTGGAGGCTACAGCTCAGAGGGTTCTGTGGTGTTTTAGAGATAATAAATAATGAGCGTATGGCATTGGTGGCCGGAAGACCCCTCGCGGGGCGGTTCGGCCGTCGCTCCACAATTCTTTAACGCCACTGCGGCGACTTGCGAGTGAATGAGGATGAAATACACACACAACACCCAGTCATCTCAAGGCGAGAAAATCCCTAACCACGCCGGGAATGGAATCCGTGACCCCGTGCACGGGAAGCGAGAACACTACCGCAAGACCACGAGCCACGGACATTTTGGCCTTCTTTGTCCTATAGCAACATGGCCCCCTCATTCACGTTACGGGGAACATGTTTATTTCATTGTTCTCGGTCATCATTTTACCATTGTCTTCTACTTTTTCATGATGAAAATGTTGTAGGCACTTCCGTCTTTTCCGTCTTCCAAAAAGATAACTACCTTTTCACAGAGCTACACCGATACGGAATCTAATCATCAACGAATGGCTTCAGTTTTGAAATGGCAAAAATTACCTATCATAACCTGTGAACTCTCTCCATCGCCGAACTGACGCCATCATCAAGTCTAGAGGCCGTTTTAAACAGCATTAAAGTGATTTCTCCAAAGGATAATTAATTTTATTGTTCAGTGTGCTTACAAATTACTTCAAGAATTTACGTTAGTGCATTTCAGCAAAAATGGCTCAATTCATAACAAAACTATGTTACCAGCTGCTTGATAGGACCACAGTCATGTAGTTTTCCAATCGCTCTGTCACTACCCTCCAAGAATGAACTGCACTACTACAGACAACAGTTAAACACGCGATTCAGGTGGTCAATGAACCCAATGCTACTGGAGTTGACTGTTTAAGAGGACCTCGGCTTCTGCCATATTATATTCTTCATTCTATTTCTTGCACTTCCCGCCATTTACCGAGTATGCTGTTCTGCAGTAGATTTTCGAGTCCACCTTTCCATCTTTGTCTTTGCTTCGTACAGTTCATAGGCCAGATCAATGTCGAGAAAGACAAAAATGTATGCCTGTCGTTCCTGGACGTTCTGATAAAGTAGAATCCACATCGTACGATAAGGTATTACCACCAAATGGAGAAAACTCACACGCGGATTTTTACCTTTGTGCTTGCAACAGCCACCATTTTTCGCCGCGGAATATTGTACTCACCGCCCTACAGCGCAGTTAGTGCAATCTGCGACAAGAAGTTCTTGCCTTCCGATCGACAATATCTAGCAGAAATCTTTTGCCAAGACCGCTCCTCGGAGAAGCAACTAAAATATGTCTTCAAATAGCAAGAACATGTGTGCCCGTAACAGAACACACCCGCTGGAGAAATATCGTATACGGAGCATGCAAAGGATGAATTGCACCCAATATACGAATTTGAAAAAGCATTCAGTTCCATCAGAGATTTACTAGTTCTACAGTCGCCTAACACTTAGAGCTTTGGGTATGAGCGTTGCTGTTAGTACGTTAGCCAGACGCCGAGTGGAGCCCAAGTTCGCTATGCCCTGACGAACACGTCAGCAGGGAAAGCTTCTGCGTTGTGCCGATGAGTTCTGTGACTACCATCAAAGAGCGGCGGAAATACAAATATACTACGACCTTATCAACAAGTGAGATGAAAGTTGCTAACAAATACTTCGACTGGCGAAACGAAGACTCTGAGATGACCGGTCAAAACTAAGTAAACGCCCAATTACGGAGGGAGAAAACTGTCTGTTTCTAGGCCTAATCAGTGGCACTTAACGTCCGCTGAAATGTGGCTCATAACGTAGGTTTTGATCGTAAGCAACGAATATCAGTCAGTCACTGCTGGCAGTTGCTTAGCCTAATCCGCGAACACACAAAAGCCGCTGCATACTGTTTCCTACCTATAGTGAATGATTGAGCACTGCCATGTCGGTTATGCACCACCTGACAAAGAAATTCTCTGGAGAACTCCCAGTGATGTCCCATAAGACTATGTTTTGTTTGTCTTAAAGTAATACCTAACAACCAATAAACTTACCCTGAGAGTTTCTTTGATATTATTGTTTTCTATTTAATTCTAGTGTGTGGGTGAAAGATGTTAATTATTTAGGAAAATGTTTTAGAAACTGTAATTAGTTTGGCTGTGATACCGAATAGAGTAAATTTTGTAGAAATGAAAATAACTATAACATACTTCAATTACAAAAAATGGCTCTGAACACTATGGGACTTAACATTTATGGTCATCAGTCCCCTAGAACTTAGAACTACTTAAACCTAACTAACCTACGGACAACAAACAACACCCAGCCATCACGAGGCAGAGAAAATCCCTGACCCCGCCGGGAATCGAACCCGGGAATCCGGGCGTGGGAAGCGAGAACGCTAATGCACGACCACGAGATGCGGGCACTTTAATTACATTCCTGCACCTGGTGCACTTTATCTTTGTATCTCATATTCATTACAAATGCTGCCAACATATGCAACTTGTTATACTTAATAAATGTAGTTAATATAAATCAGCATCTGAAGCTGAACAGTATAATAAATCCATCCCACGTAAATAAGCTTCCTAAAGTATGTCTAATAAATGTTCATCACAAGCTGCAAGTCGAAGATTGGAAGGCCAGGATTTGATGTTCCGGCGAGAACTATGTCACTAGACACACAGCATAAGTTAATAATTGGGTAAAGATGGGGAAGCAAATGTACCATATCCTTTTACAGGAACCATCTCCGTATTGATATTGAGTGACTTACTGAAACCATGGAAAATTGATTTGGAATGACAGGACGGAGAGATTTGCACCAACACCCTCCCAAATATGAGACCACTGATCTACCAATTCACCTCTTAGTCTAGTACGACGTGTGAAGCGTTGCACGCAACAGGTGAACAGAAAGCAGCATATGCTATCATGGTAGATAATGACGAACAATACGCGTAAAACTACTTTCTTTTAGGCAGCAATAGGTCGGTAAATCAAAAATGTTTCGTTTGCAACATTCAGCTGCGTCTTCCAGCTACGTAGTCGCCGCTCCGGTTTAAACATTTGTCAGAGCGTGGTGAGCAACGGCCTTGCCGCAGTGGATACACCGGTTCCCATCAGATCACCGAAGTTAAGCACTGTCGGGTGTGGCCAGCACTTGGATGGGTGACCATCTGGGCTGCCATGTGTTGTTGCCGTTTTTCGGGGTGCACTCAGCCTCGTGATGCCAATTGAGGATATACTCGACCGAACAGTAGCAGCTCCTGCCTCATAAAACCATTGCAACGACCGGGAGAGCAGTGTGCTGACCACACGCCCCTCCTAGCCGCATCCTCAACTGAGGATGACACGGCGGTCGGATGGTCCCGATGGGCCACTTGGGTCCTGAAGACGGAGTGCATGTGCATAGCATGGTACCAAATTTCCATTACCCTTGTCGTAGAAAGCAGCCGCCTTTGTTTTCCGCCCATTCTCTATGCTGGTGTGTAGTTGTCTGGCTAAATGCTTTCCTCACAGCCAGCGTTTTAGGTGCGCCGAGTGTTGAGTGCGGCGGAACGCTATGCGTGGAGCCTGGATTCTATTCCCCGTCGGGTCGGAGATATTCAGATATTCTCTACTTGGGGACTGGGTGTTGTCTTCACCTTCATTTCGTCCTTTTGGACACGCACGTCGCCGAAGTGGCTTCCAATAAAAAGACTTACAGCAGGCCACCGGCATACCCGATGGAAGGCTCAGGCCACACATACAAAATAAAATCAGAAGGAGCCAAGTCCTGGCTGTGCAGTGGATGATGAAACGCTTCCCATCGAAAATGCTGCAGGAACGCCATTGTTGCAACTGCAGTGCGTGGACGAAACGAAAAGTGTGACGTGACGCGATCGATGGGCATCCTAGAGACACTGTGCAACACATCCGTGCAATGTTTCAAAGATTTTCACTGTGGTCTTAATTTCGCTATCGACAGAATGTTTAAAAAAATAACCTTCGTAGAACAACATAGATGCAATACGTTAAATTTTTGTACATTACTTCAAGGTACGTGATAGCGATGTCACAGCGATTCATAGGGCACCGTTTTGGTTCTTTCCACCAGCGAGCGAAACAGAGGCTACAAAACTTTACCAGAGTCATCCAGTAGCGTATCGCCGTTGGCAACCCCAACAGTTTACCTTCACCTGACTGATTACATGAATACCTGCATCTTATTACGTAAGAATTCTAAAATGCTCATAATTTTGGTTTTGCAGCTACTGCATTATCCATGTTTGCAGGCATTTCTGGATTTAAACAAAACACAGTCCGAAAAAGGCTTGAAGGCCCAACGGTACCGACCGGCTGCCGTGCCATCCTCACACCTTAGACGTCACAGGATGCGGATACGAAGGAGCATGTGGTCAGCATATCGCTTTCCCCGGAGTTGTCATTTTCATGACGATGCCACTTCTCCTATATCAATTAGCTCCTAGACTGGCCTCACAAGGGCTGAGTGCACCCTTCTTGCCAATAGCCCTCGACAGATGTGGACGGTGACCCAACAAGTTTTAGCCAAGCCTGACAGTGCTTAGCTTCGGTGTTACCACAGCGGCAAGGTCGTCTTCTTACTGAATGTATGGTCCACTTATGAACAAACGGCTGCTTGGTTTTAGATAAAAACCCAGTTCCTTGCCTAACAGGCAGACACGAGATCCAGTAACAAGTTCTAAATTGCTTGAGAGTAAAGGGAGCAGTTTTTTCTTTCTTTCTTTCTTCTTTTTTTTGTTTTTTTTATAGGTTGCCGAAGATCCAGGAGAATCATCACCACAGAAAACCGTAATTAGTTCGTGCAACCGCTGGAATCTGGAATCAGAAACAAACTTGTAAAGATGCTTCGTGGACAAAGTTCTGAATAACTTCGTCAGTTGCCGCTGAGTTCCTTCGCGGGCGGAAGGCTCCGCAATATGTATCGCGTCGGCCACACTAAAGTGAAATGTCCCACCTCATTTTCTGAGACATATGTGCCCGTGAGACAATTCCCTCGTCAACCGGAGAGACAGATCTCGTTATTCTCGGTAATAGTGTATAGGGCAGAGCTGCCTCGCATGAAATATGTATCGCCCAAACAAACGGGGCCCGTGCCATCGCAGAAGGCTCCGTCCACGAGGCTATGTTCTTAAGTGGGTCACAAACAAACACTTCCGAGGTATACACGCCGGGGCAGCCGGCTTATAGCGTAGCCTCTGTATACGCCGGCTGCGGGCCTGTTTCGTGGTGAGTCACGCGACCTGGCCGCGTCAGTCTGTCGGGCTGGGAGCTGCTAGCCTCCCGGTGTGGCCTGGGGAACTTCCTGTTGGATCGGTCATCGTCCTACCCATAGATTTCAGTATTTTCTCAATGAAGAGGGTTGTAACATTGACCTCGAGCTACTTGGGATACACTGTCATAGAAAACCAGTACATAACTGAAGATGTCTATTGTTAATTATTGGTTTAAAATTAGTGAAAGGAATGTTATATACATGGAAGAGATTACGTAACGGAAAGACAAAGACTCCGACACAGACTTTTAAATTGCAAAACATTTCCTGAGTCAGATGTGGACTCTTGCCATAATTTATTAGTTATGACCTGAAAATTAAAGCTGAGAAATTACAGAAAGGTGGAACATTAACCCTTTCAGACCTGATTTCCTTCTGGAGGAAGGAAAATTTTCCTTTTTGTAGTGGTGTTCTTGGGTGATTTTTTAATGATTTTAGGTGCAAGATTTATACAAAAATGTGTACCCGTTTTCAAAATACACTTTGTACACTTGGCTTCATTTTATGGACTCAAATAACTAATTGTGATATAGTTCCTAGTGTAATAAATGAAATGATCATTCAGTAACTCCCAAACGAAATAACAATAAAGATAATTACACAGTGGAGTACAGCTAACGAGCCACAACTGTGTATTCCTGTGGTCATGATTTGGTAAAGAGCTCCTGCACACTGATACACTGACTTGCTGATATTTTCATAGTGATGCCCAACATCTGACATCACTTGCGCATGACGTTAGGGTTGAATATTTACAAATTTATAGCTCAGGTTTCCATTGAGAAAAAATATTTCTGTTGTAGCTGAGTCATAGTAGAAGTTAATATACACAATTGCAGCCAGAAGGTCTGAAATGGTTAAGCAAAGGTTGTCGTGAGTATGGTGACAGAAATCTGATGAGGCCTGGAACGACCCGGAAACCAGTGGAAACAGGACCACTGGCCGAGGGCGTCACAATGAGCCTCTGGAGGGTAAACAGGTTGACGATCAACTAGGGACAGACAAACAACGGAGATGGCATGTCAGAATGACAAGTCCAGTGAATAAACCAAGATCGAAACCTAAGATGTAGCGAATTCAGAACCAAGCCAACGACAGCCCAGAGAAATCAAAACCGACTGCGGAGTTTCTCTCTTTTCTCTGCAGGGCTGCTGCGCCGTTGGCTTTAGATGGTCGCCGTGGGCGCTGAAATGCTGGTAAGACAGTGTGTCCTCGCGGCAGTGTTTGCAGCGCCCCCAGATGTAGCAGTGCCATCTAAAGGCCGTCATCAAGTTCCATACCTTCCGGCGGGCCTTCAAATTCTCCGAGACGGGATACTAGAGAAAGTTTTGAAGAAAATACAAGCACTAGGTAACGATTGTCTAAAACAGAAGTAAAGAAGACAAGCTGAGATGTGAAATAAGGAAGACAGTAGAGAATCAAATAGACGAAAAGACAAGACTCAATAAAAATCCTCGGATAACACGCAATACACCGCATGTAATTGACGAATGCAGAAAATATAAAAATGCAACTGAAGTAGGAAAATTGGAATATAGACGTCGGCAAAAAATGATATTGGCAGAAAATACAAACTAGCAAAGCAGGAATAACTAGGCTATAAATTCAAGGCCATAGACTGTTCAGCTGATGCCGGCGGAGGTTCGAGTCCTCCCTCGGGCATGGGTGTGTGTGTTTGTCCTTAGGATAATTTAGGTTAAGTATTGCGTAAGCTTAGGGACTGATGACCTTAGCAGTTAAGTCCCATAAGATTTCACACACATTTGAACATTTTTTGAACAAGTCCATAGAAGCATGTATGCCTGTGGGAAAAATAGAAAATTAAAGACATTTTTTAATAAAGGGGAACCAGCTGTAGAAATATTAAGAGCTCAGATGGCAAGCCCATACTAACAGCAGATGGGATGGGTAATAGGTGAAAGGAAAACATAGAAGGTGTACACATAGGTGGAAGGAAAACATAGAAGGTGTACACAAAATAAATTTGAAGAAAATATTACAGAAAGACAGAAGGAAATAAGTGAAGATGAGATGAGAGATGTGATACACAGAGAAATCTTTGACAAAGCACTCAAAGAGCTACGTCAAAACAACTGTGCTTGAGTAGACGATATTCCCTTTGAATTATTGAGGTTTTGGGAGAGTCAGCTGTGATAAAACGATTCCACTCATATGTAAGATATATCAAACAGGCAAATCACTTTCTAATAAAGAATGCAGATGCTGATGAATGTGAATATTACACAACCAGCAAATTAGTAAACCATCCTTACATGACAACTACCAGAATTATTGAGAGAATATACTGCAAAATCTGGTATAAGCCGACCACGATAATGCTCAGTTTGGGTTCTGGAAAAAAGCAGGAAAATAGGAGAAAATGTTGACGTTATTATTCAACTTTTAAGGTAGACTGAAGAAAACCAAAACTACATTTGTAGTACCTGTAGACTTGGAGAATGCTTTTCACGATGTTGACTGTCCGAGTGATGGAATTTGAGACCGCTTCTATTCGCACACAGAAGAGAGAAGAGAGAAGAGTGCTGAAGAATAGCTGAAGAATAGCTTGAAGAGGAGTAACATACAGAAAGTGATGTAGAAACAGTGTAAAAAGTAAAACTGACAGTTGTTAACAGGAAATAAGAAGGTAAAATACATGTGACTATTGTATGAAATAAAATCGTCATAAGTTCTAAACTGCACGGTTGGCCGCGGGGCATGATAAAAATTAGTATGCGCACATAGTGACGATGTCCACTTTCATTTGGATGGGTTCGTAAAATTGGCACATTTGGGGGACTGAGAATCCGCACTTCGCTATCGAGAAGTCTCTTTACCTTCAATGAGTGACTGTGCAGTGTGCAATGTCCAGTCACGGAATAATCGCTGCGATATATCCTGATGGCACGGTGACTACCAAACAGTACGTGAAGGTTTTGGAAGATGATTTCATCCCCATTACCCAAAGCAATCCTGATTTCGACGAGATGTGGTTCATGTAAGACGGAGCTCGACCCCCATCGAAGCAGGAGAGTGTTTTGATGTCCTAGAGGAGCACTTTGGGGAGCACAATCTGACTCTGGGTACCCAGTGGCCACTGGCATCGACCTCAATTGGCCGCCATATTGTCGGGATGTGAACACACGCGACTCTTTTTTGTGGGGCTATATTAAAGACAAGGTGTAATTCAATAACACCAAGACCATTGCTGAACTGGAAACAGCCATTCAGGATGTCGTCGACAGTGCCGATGTTCCGACACTTCGGCGAGTCATGCAGAATTCCGCTATTCGTCTGCGCCACATCATCGCCAATGATGGCAGGCATATCGAACATGTCATAAGCCAAATCCGAATATCTGTAGTGACGTTTACATGTTGAATAAAGTGTGTGCACGCCATAGTTTGTGTAACTAATTTACGTTATTTTCATATAGTTCAATAATTGCCAACCTGTACGTATCAGTGATATGAAGAATTTCTCTTACTATAGGGAAGATGTCCATATTAAAAAACAAGAGACCATATCACAATAAAGTAAATCCAGGTAAAATAGAGGAATAGGATGTAACAGAGAGTGTGAGAAACAGTTAAGACCTGTGAGAACTAATTAGAACTAAGCGGAGTTTAAGGAAGCGGAAGTATTGAGCTGTGTTTGGTCATTTAATATAATTGAAGACTGTGGGCCAGATGTTTGTTGATTTCTATGACGTCCAACAGCTTAAGCATGTTAAATTTCTTTCCTTTATTTTCTGCGCTGACGACGTGGTACTGTGACTGGTAGCGGTAACTTTCACCCAGTACATGCTCAGCAAATGTGGAGCCGTAATTATACAACCTCCAGCAAGAGAAATTCTTCACACCTCTGATAAGTGATTCAGCTTATGTACACGACCTTGTGTGTGTAATACCTCTTCAGGCTATCCTTCAGTAGTCTGATCTTGTATTTATTTTATGTTACTGTGACTGTTTAATTTAAATTGTTGTATAGGCAATGTTTCCTTCGACGTTTCGTGTTAATGTTTTTATGGTTAGTTCCCTTAATATTTATTTACTGCCAAGTTTTAACAGTTTTAATTATATTTCTATTGCACTGTCGAAAGTGACATTTACTCTGAGTTTGACCCTCACTTTCGATGTGAAACATCTTTTCAATGTTGTGGGCTAATATTGTACCCTCTGCGATGGTGAATGATGATAGTCTTAAAAGACGAAAACCAGCAACGAAATAGTGTGTAACATGCACAATATTGTGCTTTTCATTGATAATTAACTACAGTGTTAATTAGAATTTACAAGATGGATTGTTAGAAACACAGCACACATGAAAACACACAATATTAAAACACGCAAGTTGTGTAAATGTGGTACCAAAGGCCATAAGCAAAAACCAAAGTAAGGCACAACGAAAAGTCTGTTCTGGTACATTTATGTGAAGAATAATGAGATCATGGGAGTGTGGTCTGTGAGTGCGTGGCTTCGTAAATGAATGATGTGAAACTTGAGAGTGGGAGTCTGCTCAGATGTAACGGATCATTCAGAGCAATGTGGGGGCTTCGAGCATAAAACTTGCTTGTCTGAGGTGTCTCTAATAGGTTTAATTTTTTTCCCTTTCCTTACATATATTCCTTTTTTGTTGACTTTAGATGTACGACCTTCCATCAGCACCTGTTTGGTAAAACTCAAGTCGCATTTGTGTAATCTCCAGTTACGTTCATAGTCAGTTTGTCCAGCTGCTACAGCGGTGTATCTTTTACCGGTCGTTACAGCAGAGAGTCAGGGAGTGAGAGCGGCCGCTACCGGTTGTTCAGAGCCTTCTTGGAGGTAGTTAAGCGGTGCTCTAAGTCCGCCTAGAGCATTACGGGTTTTTTTCAATTCATTTTCACTGGCTTGGGAGATGGGGGTGACAATGTGAACAGCTCCATTAATCCACTAATTCGCGGAGCTATATGCAGTTACATTATAATCAATGCAAGTGATTTTATAAGCCCCAATGTTACTTAATAAATCTGTTTTGTTCTTGCTGTTGATGACACTACCTGTTCACCCCTTGAGTGAGTTTACCGCTGTTGTAATCCAACCACCAAGATGGCTACACGAGTGATTAGTGTCTGTGTACGTTGCAGACGGAATTTAGATTTCTATGTAAATGGAAAGCTGCTTTTGTGCACGCCATATGGCCCGCGATCATATGGTACTTAAAATACGGGGGTGTAATTATACTGCCGTACGTATTTAGGTTCAGGCTGCCGAAAACTATATTGCTGCGTGCCACGAGATAACGTTGTAGAGTGGGCTCAAACATCCCACTATACATGAAAATGACAAAACATGGAAGTCGTGTTCGCTATGGAGGCTATTTCAAGGTATTTACGACAAACGTATAGAGGTGATGGATCATGTCTTGGGGAAAAACATTCCCAGTGACGCTAAGTACCTTCTAGTATTGAACAGCCCTGGAACGAATAGATTTCACTGAATTATCAGTCTTCTACTAGTTGTGTAGCAACCTACCTCCGTAAACTTATAGAGGAAACAAAGAAAACCGTATGAATTTTACACGCGAATCGGGAACTTCAATTCTTTTTCGGCCTACCACCTCTCGCGCGTAGCAGATGTCTTGATAATAGGCAACACACAATTCATACGAAAGCCACAAAGTCTCTGTACCATGCCGCGTCTCAAGTGTATAACGTGTCTTGAACGATGCCTGGCGTCGTCGGTAAATATCAGCGAACATTTCGTCTCTAACTAGAGGTGTCGTCATATATCTTTCCAAGGTGTCTGTTACAAAGATTTTGAACACATTGTATGTACGTTCAACAGCTGTAAGCGGAATGACTACACTCATTAGATATGCAACATTGTGGGCCTGGCTATCATAAAAACAAAAACAACAACAAAAACGAAATTACTATTTTTATTAAACTTTTAAAAGTAGTTATAATACAAGTAACGCAACTATGTCTATTTAAAACGCGCAGAAACGCTTTCTGCCATCTGTGCAATGATCGGTTTTATGTAATCCAGGCGCTTCAGTCTGGAACCGCGCGACCACTACAGTCGCAGGTTCGAATCCTGCCTCGGGCATGGATGTGTGTGACGTCCTTAGGTTAGTTAGGTTTAAGTAGTTCTAAGTTCTAGTGGACTGATAACCTCAGATGTTAAGTCCCACAGTGCTTAGAGCCATTTGAACCTTTTTTGCAATGCAGAGAGTGAAATATGTATTCATATTGCTGCTGTCATGTGTTTTACCACAGTTACATTTTACGTGGAGAAATGTTCCTTCAGAATTTCAACATTCACTATAAACTTTCAAATAAAGGACGCATCCTGCAGATGAGGTAAATAAACTGCTGCTATGTATTTTTAATGTTTATTAAGAATGTTTGTGTAAGTGATGTGTGACAGCTTTTAGGAATATTAAGAATCGCATTATAGAGTAGACAGCTGTACTGGTTCTTCCATTTGTCACTGTCGATACCGGTCAGTTTCAGACCATCCAGAGGACAAAAACCTGTTCAACTATATGCTCCGCAACTGCAAAGCCTGCTCATTCTAAAACGTTTTGCTGTTCTATAACAAGTGCTATACCCAATACGTCTTCTGTCTTACATGTCATTCAGTGAAAACATTAAAATGCTAGGCACTTTGTTTGTTTATTAAGTAGTCACCAATCTACATATAACAAACATTTTTAGCATTTTTCTTCAGTTGGTTCTCATTCCATTAAGTAGCATTTGAAGAAAGAGTTAGATCAGTTTTATTGAAATATGAGGACGCCAGTGTGGCTGGAGACATTAATACTCTCACGAAATTTTTCCGGAATGTTCTAAGCATTTTGGCTCACTTTTCGACAAATATTTCTTGGATCGTAGTAACTTAGCTTATAGATACCCTAAACTCATCTACACTGTGGAAACAGCGCTGAATGTTTTAAGTGCCGTGATTTACGATCTGCGTGAAAGCGCATAGCAACTTGGTAGGTGAATATAGACGGACCAGCAAGGCAAATAAGTAGCTTTGCACGTTAACAGAACAAAAAAATCCACTTCAGTTGCCAGTAGTTTCCTATTTGTTGTACGACCCGTTTAGAAGCCTGAAGCTTCGTCTTCAGGTACCACGAAATTATTATGGAAACGTAAATATGTGGCGGTGGGGCTAGTCAGGCATGCGTCGCCCGAAGTCTTTGGTTCTGCATCCTGTAGGTGGCGTTGCTGTCCTTCCAGCTATCGGTTGATATCGTCACCATTGGCCATCGAATTTGGCGCCTCCACGCATACGCACTTCCTGCCTAAGACTGGCATAACTAGGGGGCTCTGGTCCTGCCTTAGCAGTGTGTTCGTCGCACCTGAAGATGTCGGCCAGTTGCGCTGATGAAATATTGTGGAGTTTTCACTATGACATCCGACGTCTCGCCCGAGAACAATGTATACAACATGTCCGTCGGGAAAGCCTCAAGCAACACAGCTATAGATCTATTGATCCAGATGTACATCACCAGTAATGGTACGCGGTACAGAACAGTTTCAGAAGCTTCTCAATAATGTTCGAACGACAGAGCTACGATTATAAATGTAACAAATTCACCTTTCCCGGAGAGGTGTGACAGATAAAAGAATAAGAAGATAGTATTCTCTATTTCTGAAGACTCGTGGACTTCATCCGAATATTATCTACTGACTAGGACTGAATCAGTACTTGTCAGTAAATTCACAAATATTTGGATGCTACTGTTTTCAGTGTACTCGTATTATCATCAGACTACTATCACGCTAAATTACCCGTAAGTAAAGAATGTCGTTTCTTGCAACTAATGTCAAGTATACGTAAGAGAGATAGGCATTGAGATGAAAGGAAAATACATTGTTATTTACCTCTGTTGTCACATCAGCCACACCATCAATGACTGCAGTGACGACAGTATCAACAAATTTCTAGCTTCAAATTAATATGCAGAAGATCTAGCTCCAGATGAGAAACAAAATGTGTGTGGACTGATATTGAAGCCCATACGTTATGGTTAGTAAATACTCATCCCATATGCAACTCATATAAGATGACAGTAATGCAATTTGGTTGTCCATCGCTGCGTGGCGAGACGGGACGTGCTCTTGAGGCGAACTCGACGTGTAGATCTGGTAGTCGAGCCACTATAAAGCACCATATACTGGGGGAGCGATATTAAACGGAAGCTTCCTGCGGAACTCACCTGCTGAGGTTATGGATACTGAATGTGTAACTGGATATGAGCTGCAGTGTAGAAACGCAGATATCTGCGTTATAGACAGCTCAGGCGCTTCTTCACTACTATATGAATGTGTGCCTCTTGTGCAGACTGAAACTAATCACAAAGGATATCCAGGAGGGTATCCGTACAGCAGATAAATGGAAAGAAATCGCTGTTTAAATTTCTGGAACTATGAATTCCGGCCAACGGCCTTGCCGCAGAGGTAACACCGGTTCCCGTGAGATCACCGAAGTTAAGCGCTGTCGGGTTTGGATGGGTGGCCATCCGGTCCCTAATAGCTATAGAAGCTTAAATCGCACGCACATTTAAGACTTGCTCAATATTAATTTTGTATACATTTCATAAAAAGCATTTTTAGCACATGACACTGGAACCTGGCTGTAAAGTAGATACCCATGGTTACTACAACATTTTATCTCATTTTAATACGATCTTGTGATGTGGTGTAGTCTAAGAGACTCGTATTGTTGAGAAACTTGTGAGCGCTTTCTTAAAGAGGTAATTTGCAATAAGGGCAAATGTTAGTGAGACAGTAAATCTAAATTTTATGGAGTAAAGGCGAACCTTTCCTGTCCTCTCTGTACTAAATTGTATTACCTCGTACCAAAGATTTATGCATTCCACAACAGATAAAGCGACAACAATATCACCCCAATTATGTGTAATAACGAAGATAACAACTGACTTGTAAACCTGTATGGAAAGCAAAATTTTGATATGCGAGCCTAGTGGCGCTGCACCAGAAGGCACACATTAAGTTTAAAATCGGCTCGCCAAGCATTAACAGCCAAAGGTTTTGCAGTACTCTCGTAGAGGGCATTGATCATTGACTTATAATGAGTGCAGTTTGTAACTTTCAAGCCCTTTCCAACTTTGCTGTAGCTCAAGTACAAGCTGTTGTGCGTGGAATTGTCACAAAACTTAACGCGGTCGTAACCGATGTTTGCACATTGCAATGACTTTCGACGAATAAGTCCCAGCTACCTAGCGTCACTTTCACGATACTTTTCGCATGTTAGAACACGGTGGCCAGGTAAGTATGCACTATAACCTTAAAACAGCCAAAATTTGATCCACCTACATGCTGTACAGTTTACAGAGATCCAACTAAACAACGAGAAAAAATTGTGGCCCATGAACCCGGCACTTGGCAGCAGCCCTGTTGATATTCACACTATAACAGAATACGGAGAGGAACTTTAGCTCTTGCGACATGAACCTTTCACGGTAAACGGATACAATAGGCGTTATTTTTTACTCTTTTAGAAATTATTGTGGCAAGCTGTAAGAAAACAAAAGTGCACTACTGGCCATGGAAATTGCTACACCACGAAGATGACGCGCTACACACGCGAAATTTAACCGACAGGAAGAAGATGCTGCGATATGCAAATGATTAGCTTTTCAGAGCATTCACACAAGGATGGCGCCGGTGACGTCACCTACAATGTGCTGACATGACGAAAGTTTCTAACCGATTTCTCATACACAAACAGCAGTTGACCGGCGATGACTGCTGAAACGTTGTTGAGATGCCTCGTGTAAGGAGAAGAAATGCGTACCATCACGTTTCCGACTTTGATAAAGGTCGGATTGCATCCTATCTCGATTGCGGTTTATCGTATCGCGACATTGCTGTTCGCGTTGTTCGAGATCCAATGACCGTTAGCAGAATATGGAATCGGTGGGTTCAAGAGGGTAATACGGAATGCCGTGCTGGATCCCAACGGCCTCGTATCACTAGCAGTCGAGATGATAGGCATCTTATCTGCATCGGTGTAATGGATCGTGCAGCAACGTCTCAATCTCCGAGTCAACAGATGGGGACGTTTGCAAGACAACAACTATCTCCACGAACAGTTAGACGACGTTTGCAGCAGCGTGGTCTATTAGCTCGGAGACCATGGCTGCGGTTACCCTTGACACTGCATCACAGACAGGAGCGCCTGCGATGGTGTGCTCAACGACGAACCTGGGTGCACGAATGGCAAAACGTCATATTTTCGGATGAATCCAGGTTCTGTTTGCAGCATCATGATGGTCGCATCCGTGTTTAGCGACATTGCGGTGAACGCACAACGGAAGCGTGTATTCGTCATCGCCATACTAGCGTATCACCCGGCGTGATGGTATGGGGTGCCATTGATTACACGTCTCGGTCACCTCTTGTTCGCACTGACGGCACTTTGAACAGTGGACGTTACATTTCAGATGTGTTACGACCCGTGGCTCTACCCTTCATTCGACCCCTGTGAAGCCCTATATTTCAGCTGGATAATGCACGACCGCATGTTGCAGCTCCTATACGGGCCTTTTTGGATTCAGAAAATGTTCGACTGCTGCCCTGTCCAGCACATTCTCCCGATCTCTCACCAATTGAAAACGTCTGGTTAATGGGGGCCGAGCAACTGGCTCGTCACAATACGCCAGTCACTACGCTTGATGAACTGTGGTATCGTGTTGAAGCTGCATGGGCAGCTGTACCTGTACGCGCCATCCAATCTCTGTTTGACTCAATACCCAGGCGTATTAAGGCCGTTATTACGGCCAGAGGTGGTTGTTCTGGGTACTGATTTCCCAGGATCTATGCACCCAAATTGCGTGAAAATGTAATCACATTTCAGTTCTGGAATAATATATTTGTCCAATGAATACCCGTTTATCATCTGCATTTCTTCTTGGTGTAGCAATTTTAATGGCCAGTAGTGTAATTCATTTGGAACGAAGAGTTATGTTAGACGCTGGGCGGGACTGATGCAAAAACTGGAACATCAAGTAGTTGAAAATTTGTGTCTGCAACCGCGTGAGTGTCGCTGCAAAGCCAATATCACGGGAGATATAAGACTTCAATATATGGACGAAGAAAATGAATTACTGACGCATAGTCAGCACGGATTCAGAATATATCGTTCTTGTGAAACACAGTTAGCTCTTTATACTTCTGAAGCAATGAGTGCTATAGACAGGGGATGTCAAATTGATTCTATATCTTTAGATTTCCAATAGGCTTTCGACACAGTTCCTCGCAAGCGTCTTCTAACCAAACTGAATGCCTATGGAATATCGCCTCAGTTGTGCGATTGGATTCGTGATTTCCAGAAAGGTCACAGTTCGTAGTAATAGACGAAAAGTCATCGAGTAAAACAGAAGTAATATCCGACGTTCCCCAAAGAATTGTTATAGGTCCTCTATTGTTCCTCATCTATACTAGCGACATAGTAGACAATCTGAGCAGCACTCTTAGATTATTTTCAAATGATACTGTCATGACCAAAACGAATTGAAAAATGATTTAAATAAGATATTTGTGTGGTGCGGAAAGTATCAGTTGACCCTGAATGCCGGTCGGAGTGGCCGTGCGGTTCTAGGCGCTACAGTCTGGTACCGAGCGACCGCTACGGTCGCAGGTTCGAATCCTGCCACGGGCATGGATGTGTGTGATGTCCTTAGGTTAGTTAGGTTTAATTAGTTCTAAGTTCGAGGGGATTGATGACCTAAGATGTTAAGTCCCATAGTGCTCAGAGCCATTTGAACCATTTGTCTGACCCTGAATAAAGAGAAGTGTGAAGTTATTCACTTGAGTACTAAAATAAATCCAATAAATTTCGATTACGCGATAAGTCACACAAATCTGAAGGCTGTAAATTCAAGTAAATACTTAGGGATTACAATTACAAACAACTTAAATTGGAACGATCACATAGATAATGCTGCGGGTAGAGCAAACCATAGACTGCGATTCATTGCAGAACAGTTCGAAGGTGCAACAGATCTACTGAGGAGACTGATTATACCACCGTTGTCCTCCCTATTCTGGAGTATTGCTGTGCTGTGTATCCGTGTCAGATGAGACTGACGGATGACATCGAAAAAGTTTAGTGAAGGGCGGCTCTTTTTGCATCATCGCGAAACAGGGGAGATAGTTCCACGGACAAGATACTTGAATTGGAGTGGCAATCATTAAAACAAAAAAACTTTGTGGTTGTAACGGCTTCTTCTCATCAAATTTCAATCACCAGTTTTCTCCTCTGATTGCGAAAACATTCTGTTGACACCCACTTACATAGGGAGAAATGATCATCACGATGAAATAAGAAAAAACAGGGCCCGCACAAAAATATTTAAGTGCTCGTTTTTCTCGAGCGCCGTTCGAGAGTGGAACCGCAGAGAGACAGGTTGAAGGTGGCTCACGGAACCCTCTTCAGACACTTTATTGTGAATAGGAGAGTAATCAAGCAGACGAATAAGTAGATATTAGGCGTTTTTCGTGGAACACAGCTGTATGTTGGGAGCTATACCGGAGACCCGGAATCCGACAGCAAAGATTTATTATAGTGTTCTCCAACGCTGGAATCAGGCTAACGATATTGTACGAGGCCACCCTACGGTCGACTGGAAATGGGCCTAGCGAGCCATCCTCGCGCCCTTCCTGTCAACTTTAGTGCGGTCGACGTAATTTCCGACCCCACGAAGGCCACATGCCACTCATCTAACTGAGGATCGTATGTACCTGCGTTGCGCGACGGTAGACACGAACACAGACTGAACTGTGGCCCCGCATATGATTGCTGGAAACTAATCCGCCAAATACTGGCTTTCCTACTGCGCCGCCCCTACGTTTAGATTGTGCCCCTAGACCTCTTTCATTCCGACGCCGTCTGCTTCCCGATGGCCTAGATGAATGCTGTCAATTGGGTACAAGGAATAGCGATACACCACATATACCGCGACGGAGAAAAGGAAGTCCGCGATTTGTGGCAATACATGATCGACGAGTTCCTGGTCTTAACGAACGGAAAGCAATACCGGAACCTTTTTGCTAACTATTTGGGATCGTCATTCATGGACCTATCGCCCAGCTGGTGTGCGCCGGATGTGAGAAGAAACTAACTTGCAGACGTGATGTTTCCACGGTTTCCATACGGTAACAGAAAGAGTTTCTAACTGTGTGCTACGGACCCGGACGTTCCGACGGTTGATGACTGGTGAAGTACATTGCAATGACGACCGGCCCCTACTGGCCGCCCGCTTCGATAAGGCGATCCCAGCGTGCATGATGGCCCTCTTTAGTTGACATTATCGGCATAATTTTTGGCGTATGGCTGCCTTGTTTTTGTTGCTTATTATATTAAAAAATATATAAAAAAAGAAAACAGAAAAAAATGTGATGGTGCGCTTCGGTGATAGGTGGAGAGATACATCGTGTCCAGGTCTTGGAATTCGATCCTACCCGCCTTGCACCCTCCAGCCTGCTGTTGACTGTGCTACTTGTAATAAAATAAAAGTAACGTTGTTATTCAATGGAAAAGTTGGAATTTGAGATTTTGTTTACTGTTTTATCAATCACAACTGGCGTAACAATCATGGATTGACCATTTTCATAAGATATCGCATTGTGAAATGTGTATAGTCTTTACTTGCAGTTCGCGTGGCTTGAGGTAGTCACAGCTGGCGTGCTATTGATTAAGAAATTGCGTTATCGTCTTTCTAATTACTTCATGATCGTAGATACGATCACACCCGGTTGTCAAGTTATTGTTATGACGAAACAATTTCCCAAGGGACCAGAAAGTTATTACGGGCGCAAAAACAACTGTAATATCACACAAAAGGGGAATTAAATATATTTTAAAGCTGATGCAAGAAGACGATAAAACAGTTTTTTTTAATGTAACACGCGCATTGGACTGCTGACCTTGGAGTCTGTAATCTTAGCATAATGCATAATCAAAATGAAAATAATACTGAGGATATGATACAGGGTGTTTCAAAAATGACCGGTATATTTGAAACGTCAATAAAAACTAAACCAGCAGCGATAGAAATACACCGTTTGTTGCAATATGCTTGGGACAACAGTACATTTTCAGACGGACAAGCTTTCGAAATTACAGTAGTTACAATTTTCAACAACAGATGGCGCTGCAAGTGATGTGAAAGATATAGAAGACAACGCAGTCTGTGGGTGCGCCATTCTGTACGTCGTCTTTCTGCTGTAAGTGTGTGCTGTTCACAACGTGCAAGTGTGCTGTGGACAACATGGTTTATTCCTTAGAAAAGAGGATTTTTCTGGTGTTGGAATTCCACCGCCTAGAACACAGTGTTGTTGCAACAAGAAGAAGTTTTCAACGGAGGTTTAATGTAACCAAAGGACCGAAAAGCGATACAATAAAGGATCTGTTTGAAAAATTTCAACGGACTGGGAATGTGACGGATGAACGTGCTGGAAAGGTAGGGCGACAGCGTACGGCAACCACAGAGGGCAACGCGCAGCTAGTGCAGCATGTGATCCAACAGCGGCCTCGGGTTTCCGTTCGCCGTGTTGCAGCTGCGGTCCAAATGACGCCAACGTCCATATATCGTCTCATGCGCCAGAGTTTACACCTCTATCCATACAAAATTCAAACGCGGCAACCCCTCAGCGCCGCTCCATTGCTGCACGAGAGACATTCGCTAACGATATAGTGCACAGGATTGATGACGGCGATATGCATGTGGGTAGCATTTGGTTTACTGACGAAGCTTATTTTTACCTGTACGGCTTCGTCAATAAACAGAACTGGCGCATATGGGGAACCGAAAAGCCCCATGATGCAGTCCCATCGTCCCTGCATCCTCCAAAAGTACTGGTCTGGGCCGCCATTCCTTCCAAAGGAATCATTGGCCCATTTTTCAGATCCGAAACGATTAGTGCATCACGCTATCTGGACATTCTTCGTGAATTTGTGGCGGTACAAACTGCCTTAGACGACACTGCGAACACCTCGTGGTTTATGCAAGATGGTGCCCGGCCACATCGCACGGCCGACGTCTTTAATTTCCTGAATGAATATTTCAATGATCGTGTGATTGCTTTGGGCTATCCGAAACATACAGGAGGCGGCGTGGATTGGCCTCCCTATTCGCCAGACATGAACCCCTGTGACTTCTTTCTGTTGGGACACTTGAAAGACCAGGTGTACCGCCAGAATCCAGAAACAATTGAACAGCTGAAGCAGTACATCTCATCTGCATGTAAAGCCATTCCACCAGACACGTTGTCAGAGGTTTCGGGTAATTTCATTCAGAGACTACACCATATTATTGCTACGCATGGTGGATATGTGGAAAATATCGTACTATAGAGTTTCCCAGACCACAGCGCCATCTGTTGTTGACAATTGAAACTACTGTAATTTCGAAAGTTTGTCTGCCTGAAAATGTACTGTTGTCCCAAGCATATTGCAACAAACGGTGTATTTCTATCGCTTCTCGTTCAGTTCGTATTTCCGTTTCAAATATACCGGTCGTTATTGAAACACCTTGTAGGAATGAGCATTGCTAAATGATTCAATATTTCCAGAACAAATATTTATTATAACTAAAACATATATCGTACCTTACGCTTAGTAAAACAGTGACTGTAGATTTTTATGTCCGTTTCATGTCCATTGAGCGCTCTTTTATATAGGCATTGTCCTCTTGAGCCGCCCGAGCGTCGTCACGATAAGTTATAACAGTTCTTCCTTTTACACTGCACTCAAACTTAGACGGAACACGTTTTTATACATTTAGTAAAAACTAGATCAGACCGCCACAAATTTGCGTCCGTCTTACTTAAGAAAAACAGTACAAGTGTTTTGCGCTCAGGGCTTTATTTGTTCTCCAGCCAATGAAACAGTGAAGGATCGCATATTGATACGTATTCTTCACTCTACATTGCCGCATAAAGACAACTAATTACATTATTTAGGTAATTCCACCGTCGCTACGCGACGCCTTATTATACGTTAATCATCCTTTATAAGTAATTATTCACCTTCTGGCGAAAAGTATTGACTATTTGCTGTTTCAATGAAGCCAAAAATAGCAAATATCACACCGCCTACCACGAGCAGAGAGGGAATGCCGAAGGATTATCTCGATCCTCATGTCATCATGATATATTCCTGATTTTTGGTATGACTCTTACATAATAATCCTTTGGAAGTTACTAGAGTACTAAGTACATAAACTGAAATTACATTTACAAACTTATATAAGATATTTATCATTTTTCTAAATAAAGTTTTTCATTCTTTGTTCATCAGTCACTTCATACCTTAATACCAAGATTCACATTTATGTGCATATTTAAGATTGATCCGCATTTACTTATAACAGTAAGTGACTGTTCATATCTCACTTAAGTGGATAGAATTCAGAATTTACATTCTCTTGAGCTTAACAACTAATACATGAGTACAGCGAGTGCTTATTTTCACTAAACTAGAGTGGACAATGTTCGAGCCTCTGTTGATTCATTGTGGTTCAATTACAGTTTAGTAACGTAGCACTATACTTGGTGATGCTTTCACTTTCTGTGTTAGTTGTCTACGTCGTTCATCATGTTGTACATCTGTCCTTTCCGTTGTGGTGCCAGTAATTCGAGTGGCTTCCCGGGGTTTTTTATTTACAATATGAAACAGAAGAGGTGGAAAATTATTAGTGTAACTTACAACCTATTGGATAGCCGGCCGCGGTGGTCTCGCGGCTCTAGGCGCGCAGTCCGGAACCGTGCGACTGCTACGGTCGCAGGTTCGAATCCTGCCTCGGGCATGGATGTGTGTGATGTCCTTAGGTTAGTTACGTTTAAGTAGTTCTAAGATCTAGGGGACTAATGACCACAGCAGTTGAGTCCCATAGTGCTCAGAGCCATTTGAACCATTTGGATACATTGGTTATGGCTCGGGACTGGTCTGGAGTTCAGAGTCTTCCTATAGTGCACATTCACTTTCTTTGTCCATCAAGAGACAGGATTATAATTCATTTTTGCACTGTTCAGGAGCGTCGGTATTAATGGCTTTAAGGTCTGAGTAATCTGAAAATCTACTTCCCACTCATCTTGACTTCAACTGAAGAAAATTGCATAATTTACGTATGAAAATATAATCACACAAGTGTGCAAATGTCTTTCCTCCAGTATGTACGATTGAAGTCATGGCGGTTAGCAGTTTAAATTTTGGATTGTTTCGTCACCCACACGTCAGCCACTCACAGCGGCTGCGCAGTGTTGCGTGAGTTCCAATACTGAGCATCCGTTCGCGCTCAGGCTGTAACAGAGCTGCCGGTCGTCGATGCCCCCACCCCCTCTTTTTTCTTTTTGTTTTTTTCTTGTGCACTTCGTGTATCACGCGAGTGCATCGATACACACACCTCGCACGCGTTTTCCATCGGAGGAGCCGGACACTGAAGCTCCCTCCGTACTTCCCTGTAAACTGCCTCCCAGGAGGCTCCCAGGTAAGTGACGACGAATATTTTAGCTGTCGCTGCACTAAGAACAACACTTAACTTTTTGGTTCAAATGACTCTGAGCACTATGGGACTTAACTTCTGACGTCATCAGTCCCCTAGAACTTAGAACTACTTAAACCTAACTAACCTAAGGATATCACACATATCCATGCCCGCGGCAGGATTCGAACCTGCAACCGCAGCGGTCTCGCGGTTCCAGACTGTAGCGCCTAGAACCGCTCCGGCCGGCACTTAACTTTGTGTTTCACCTATTGTCGTAGCCTCGACTTCTTTTTACACTCGCAGTATAACACAGCCACTAATACACACTGAACAGTTATTCTTTGTCTGCACTTCGCACTGTAGTGTGCATCTTCACCCAGAATTCGTACTCACTGCTTCCGTCGATAGCGTTCATTTACAAAACAGTCAAATGTGCAGGTTTCCTCCATTGGTACAGAAAGACTTATATTCTACTACTTACAAAATAACACTTACTAGCTAATATTTACAATTAATGGCCACTCCTTTGGTTAAGTCCAATGAACAACTGCCTTATGAATGGACTCTTTATATCTCAAGGTTTACTTTCACTAGTGAACCTAACAAAATTCTTATAAACTTTTTTTTTTAAAGGGCTCATCCTCTCATTATGAAAACTACAGATTTCGCAACACTCGTTGCGTTTATTCTTTAGAGCACCCAATATCATTTTCTACTGCCAGATAGCATATCTACTATCTTAACGAGTACGCATTTAACGCTGAACCTTTTCTTTTGTGCTTAACAAAATTTTTACATTTGAGGGCAGACTGGATAACAATAGGTCTCCCTCTTCGCTTCATGTACTCAGCAATCGTTCTCTGTAAAAAAAGAAAGAAATTTAATAAGGGATAACGCGTATCTACTATTTTTCGCATGAATGGAATAACCAACATTTCACTGGGTTTACGCAACCTGTTCATAACAAACATTACCAAAGCTAACGAAGTTCATCGTGCTACGTGTCTCATTTCTCATAAGTACTGCTTTGCCTCCAAGCACACGTGCCTTTTACAAGTCAAACCTTGGTCTGGGTTAATGAACCAGGATCAAAAGGAACGGGCACAAGGAAAATGGATTGTATAAGAGGAGTGTCCGAGGAGACATTTTTACAATAAAATCTGCATGTAAATCAAATTATCCTTATAAACATAGACACATAGATAAACTTTTATCCTCTTTCATTGCAGCATGCTTTGCTACTTCTTCGTCTTACTCTCGTTATAGTCAGTATGAAGTTTAAACATCACTGCATTGGTGTTCTTTAGATTAGCCTTCAATTGGGTATCGAATGGTCGCTAAATCGCACTACAAAGGATCTGAAGATCTTTACTTGCACTTATTTATGATACAGGGTGCTTGCTGTGTGGGTAATTAGTACCTTTATTCTACTGAAATCAATTCATCAGCTGACATTCCTCATATACTCTTTAGATTGGACTCAGATTACAGGGAAACAGTTTACTTTCATGATAATTAATGGCCTCGTGGTGTACTTACGCCTGCCGGTGTGGCCGTGCGGTTCAAGGCGCTTTAGTCTGGAACCACGTGACCGCTACGGTTGCAGGTTCGAATCCTGCCTGGGACTTGGATATGTGTGATGGATTTGGATGGGACTGTTTGGGGAAGGAGACCAGACAGCGAGGTCATCTGTCTCATCAGATTAGGGAAGGATGGGGAAGGAAGTCAGCCGTGCCATTTCAAAGAAACCATCCCGGCATTTGCCTGGAGCGATTTTAGGGAAATCACGGAAAACCTAAATCAGGATGGCCGGACGCTGGACTGAACCGTCGTCCTCCCGAATGCGAGTCCAGTGTCTAACCACTGCGCCACCTTGCTCGGTGTTGTGTGTGATGTCCTTAGGTTAGTTAGGTTCAAGTAGTTCTAATTTCTAGGGGACTGATTACCTCAGATGTTAAGTCCCATAGTGCTCACAGCCACTTGAATCATTTGGTGTACTTACGCTGCATTATTCATCCTTCATGGTTTGTCTCTCCTTGTACTGTATTTCAACTAACTTAGTTTATTACAGCTTATTGTCTCCTTGCGTGACACATGTCGGTTAGCACTTGTTTTCTCATTTAACAGCATGCTTTAACTGAACTTTAAGCTAAAATTTTCCTCCACTCCTGTTCACTGTCTGGACGTTTTGAACATGTATTTTTCAAGCAGGTAATTTGGGCGTTTACAACAGAACTTCAAGCACTTACATTAGTAAATATGAATCTAAAAATCTTCTTGTACCTTGAGAGAAGTGCTCGTTTACGCACCATCCTCCATTTCTCACCTTTCCATATTTATATAGCTCCGGGCAGTCACCTCACAAGCACATTTTATTTTTATTTTTGTACTAACTTAAAGTTAAATTGAAATTCTTCCTGCTACCTTAATTTCCTGCTTCAGATTATTGAAGAAATATCAGTTCATGTCCATCACTATAAACAATTTTTCCATACTTAACATTTAATACTTAAAGTATCCATGTAACAGTCGTTACCACGTAGTCCGGGCGCTGTTCAACACAATACTTATCATTAACAGTTCACACAAGCAAATTTCCATTACACAAGAATTCATTTCCACGACAGTACTTAATCACTACCATTATAAAATTTCTTTAAGTCTTGTCGGTGAAATAACCCTTTTACTCTCCCCGTAGCCGGGTCAGCTAATAAACAGTTTAGTTTGTTTGTCATTAATGGCCTTAAGTGTTTGTTCCGTTTCATATTGCTGCTGGTTATGTGGTAGAAATACTGGTGTAATGGGGTAAAATTCACTGGGTGCATTCACTTGTGAATAGAATACTTGAGACGGCTGCTGTCGCCCCATCTTTTGGTTACCGGCAAAACCATTTCCTTGTGAATGAAAGTTCGCATTTGGTGACGTTTGAAAATATTCCGCGGTCCTCTATCCTCTAAAAAATTGTTCTGATGTTGTGCTGGGTAGCTTCCGCCTTGGCCATGCCACTTGCTATTTTTACACCTATATCTTTGATTGAACATTGGCCCATTTGAAAAATTACCACTCGTATATGGAGAATTTCCATACCGCTCAGGCGCAGAATTAAATGACCGGTTTCCATACTGATGTTGTACCTGGTGGTTATAAATTGGGTGGTATCTCTGCTGATAACTGTAATCGGTTTCCTGCTTCCGTTTAAAGCTATTGGCGTTTGTGTTTTCATAACGGCTGGCAGGTTGGTACCAGCGACCGCGCTAGCTCGCTCTCTCCTTCGGCGCATTGTTGTCCGCGTGCTATGCATTCCGCTGGCTGCCAGGGGAGAATTTGCCGCTGCCAACCTTGGAGCACAAGTCCTCGCTAATTAAATCTAAGGAATCCAGCACAGAAAGGAATGCATCTGTGTCTTCTTCTGACACATTTACTAGTTTCTCTCTGATAGACACAGGGAGTTTGCGTTTGAGAATCATATTTATGTCCTTGTAAGAATCCCAGAATTTAATTTATGCTAGATACTTCTCAGTATCGTCGGAGACTTCCATGCTTCTCATTGAAAATTTCCTCACAATACACCTCCTTCCTTAATCTCTGCTGTACCGCATTACTCCAAAATTTTGTCAAGAATATTTTCTCAAACTCTTTATAATTCCTTCACGTATTTACCATTTCCGTTCCCCATAATGCTGCATCACCGGAAATAAATCCAGTAACGAACTGAACACGCCATCTGTCTGTCCAGCTCCTGGGAAATATGCTGCAAAAACTCTTTAGGAACACCATCGGGTGAATTGCTCGCTTTTGCGGGTGAAAAACAGGAAAAGTACAATGCTTAATCACACTTTTCACTTGCATTAAACTCACAATTGTGGGCTGATCATTTATTTTCCCCACTCGAGGACTGTTGTTTTGCATGTAATCAGGCTGTGAAGCATAAGGAGTTGACTGACATTCGTCACCGACTAAAGAGTTGACTTCGTTCATTACTTGGTGCTTCCACTCAGGAAGATCCCGTGTAAGTGTCCTCCGAGTTTGTTCCAGTTCAGACACCACTGTCTCTCCCGACTTATCAGTAGCAGCTAAGATTTCATATGTTACATCCTTGACAGTCTCCCGAAACTTCTCCATGACATTCTTTTCGACAAAAATGTCGTTACTCTATCCATTCACAATAGTGTTCCGACAATGCCCCCGCGTGTGCTTTCACGGTGTTCTTAACCTGTTCTTCGATATTAATTGATTCTATCTGCCTCAACAGATCCTCTACTACACCTTCAATATCAGTTACCGCATTACTAACGGAGTTTATTTCTTTGGTAGCTGCTTGAATTTTTGTGTTTAATGTTCCAGGTACATCAGCTATTTAACGTTTCACCTGTTTCTGCATTTTCTGAATTTGATCGCAGATTTTAGTTTGCACCTCACCCAACTCGGTATTTAATTCAGCCGTAATATCTTTATGCAGATCTGTTTGATTGTGCCTAGCTGTGTTTTTACTGATTCGCTTACATCATCTAATCGGATGTTAACAGTCTCATTTTGTGTTTTTGCTGATTCGTTTACGGCATCTAATCGGGCGTTAACAGTCTCATTTTGTGTTTTTATAGTCTCATTTATTGCGTCAAACTGTTGTTTCAGCATTTCCATTAACGCACCGAAGTCATTTGCAGCTGCAGCAGGAGGAGTTGGGACTTTAAGGTCACTTTCCCCTGTTACGGACATAGTTCAGTTTCCACACAGGAACCAACCGCGATCGTAAAGGGTATGGAATACTTTTAACATCTTCATTCCCGTCTCCCGTTGTCACCTGTCTCTGTTTACCATCTGCCATTTTCGTCAGTAAGTCACGTGCTACTGATCCACTACGAAAGGCTTTCGTCGTTTGTCAGTGACGTGGTGTGCTGCTTGCTGGGATTTCGCTAAGAGCACCGCTCTCGCATGAGCAACAAATGAAATTCTATCTGGCGAGAAGACAAGATGGAACCCAAACGTTTCAGACAAATTAATGAAGGTGCTCTTCACTGCAAATTGCACACAATATCCACCATGTTGAAAATGTAATACAGCTATACTAACAATGGAGAAAAAAATTTATATTATCAGACTACGAAGAATTTTACTTTGAAAGATAAAATAAAGCAGGTTTTCTATACCGGGAAGGAGATAGAAAGGATGTGGATCGACTTGGAAAAGCAACAGCGCTACTGAAGCAATACACTGCGTATATAAAATTCTGACTTACTTTTTGATGCCTTGATTACCGCTATGTTGTCTCAGCAAATTCGTGTCTCTTTTCTTTACCTTCCTCTCGGTAATTAAACTGCGTTATCGAGCAGCATATTTTCCGTCTTTCTCTCAAAGGGATGACGTGTGCATGAAACGACAGAACATTTATTAACACAAGCACAAAGAAAATTTTCCAAGTATTTGAACTAATTTTTCGTCAGGTCCCTGTTCGGGCGACAAGTCTGATGTAATAAAATAAAAGTGATGTTGTTATTCAATGGAAAAGTTGGGAATTTGAGATTTGGTTTACTGTTTTATCAATCACAATTGGCGTGAGAAACATGGATTGACCAATGTCATAAGATATCACATTATGAAATGTGAATGCTCTTTACTTGCAGTTTCAAGTAGATTGAGGCTGTCACAGCTAGTGTGCTATTGATTAAGAAATTGCATTATCGTCTTTCTAATTACTTCATGATCGTAGATACGATCATACGCGGTTGTGAAGTTATTGTTAGGACGAAACAATTTCCTAAGGGACCAGAAAGTTCTTAAGGGTATACGGAACACCCTATGCTTACAATGTTTAATTGAGCTAAAAGTTAGGAACATTTTCTCATTTGTTATTTGGACGATACTCTTGATTTTTTCACAAAACGCAGAGATATGTTCTGATTTTATGCTGATTTATTAATTTTGAAAAAATAATGTATAGTATTTAAGATATTTTATTTTTTGTAAATGTTAAAAGAGTTATACATTTTAACAAGTATTTTAAAATTTACATCCATTAATACAAAATAATTCCACATATCTTTTAATTCAGATATACACTCCTGGAAATTGAAATAAGAACACGGTGAATTCATAGTCCCAAGAAGGGGAAACTTTATTGACACATTCCTGGGGTCACATACTTCACATGATCACACTGACAGAAACACAAGGCACACAGACACAGGCAACAGAGCATGCACAATGTCGGCACTAGTACAGTGTATATCCACATTTCGCAGCAATGCAGGCTGCTATTCTCCCATGGAGACGATCGTAGAGATGCTGGATGTAGTCCTGTGGAACGGCTTGCCATGCCATTTCCACCTGGCGCCTCAGTTGGACCAGCGTTCGTGCTGGACGTGCAGACCGCGTGAGACGACGCTTCATCCAGTCCCAAACATGCTCCATGGGGGACAGATCCGGAGATCTTGCTGGCCAGGGTAGTTGACTTACACCTTCTAGAGCATGTTGGGTGGCACGGGATACATGTGGACGTGCACTGTCCTGTTGGAACAGCAAGTTCCCTTGCCGGTCTAGGAATGGTAGAACGATGGGTTCGATGACGGTTTGGATGTACCGTGCACTATTCAGTGTCCCCTCGACGATCACCAGAGGTGTACGGCCAGTGTAGGAGATCGCTCCCCACACCATGATGCCGGGTGTTGGCCCTGTGTGCCTCGGTGGTATTCAGTCCTGATTGTGGCGCTCACCTCCACGGCGCCAAACACGCATATGAACATCATTGGCACCAAGGCAGAAGCGACTCTCATCGCTGAAGACGACATGTCTCCATTCGTCCCTCCATTCACGCCTGTCGCGACACCACTGGAGGCGGGCTGCACGATGTTGGGGCGTGAGCGGAAGACGGCCTAACGGTGTGCGGGACCGTAGCTCAGCTTCATGGAGACGGTTGCGAATGGTCCTCGCCGATACCCCAGGAGCAACAGTGTCCCTAATTTGCTGGGAAGTGGCGGTGCGGTCCCCTACGGCACTGCGTAGGATCCTACGGTCTTGGCGTGCATCCGTGCGTCGCTGCGGTCCGGTCCCAGGTCGACGGGCTCGTGCACCTTCCGCCGACCACTGGCGACAACATCGATGTACTGTGGAGACCTCACGCCCCACGTGTTGAGCAATTTGGCGGTACGTCCACCCGGCCTCCCGCATGCCCACTATACGCCCTCGCTCAAAGTCCGTCAACTGCACATGTGGTTCACGTCCACGTTGTCGCGGCACGCTAGCAGTGTTAAAGACTGCGATGGAGCTCCGTATGCCACGGCAAACTGGCTGACACTGACGGCGGCGGTGCACAAATGCTGCGCAACTAGCGCCATTCGACGGCCAACACCGCGGTTCCTGGGGTGTCCGCTGTGCCGTGCGTGTGATCATTGCTTGTACAGCCCTCTCGCAGTGTCCGGAGCAAGTATGGTGGGTCTGACACACCGGTGTCAATGTGTTCTTTTTTCCATTTCCAGGGATGTATTAGAAGGTCTTAAGGAACAACTACAGAAAAATTCATCTTTCTACTATAAATAGGCCCTGAGAAAATGTACCTTATACACAAAAAAACTAAAGTTACGGGAAATTAGCTTCAAAGTTTTACTTCAGTACAAGCCAGCTCCATAGCTTGTATCATCAGAATCGTCCAACAGCTTCCTCTTGATGGCTCTGCTATGCTGTCCAGCCATCTTTGAATATACTTTTATGGCATTATCTGAAGACCTGAGCGGTTCCTTGTCCAAACAAAGCATAGCTGCGGCAGTTCGTAGTCCTACACAGAGCCCCAACATCTGCAGAACTTTGCACTTTGTTATATTGCCCTTATTGAATGATGAAACAGCATCATAAACGCCAAAGTGAAGTGTGTTTATACCCACACACACAGTTTTAGGTAGTCTATTCCATATAACATGGTTCACACACTCATTTGGATTTTGAGTCCGGCCATGAAGACATTTCTTCAGTAGACTAATATCTACGAGGTCTCGGAATATTGGTTTTATTTCATCCATTGTGGTAGGTGGCAGGTGATGAGGGTGACTGTATTGTTTCTCAGTTACCTTGCCTCTGTTGTACTTGCACCAACTATCGTCTCCTTTTGGACATAGCCCATGTTGGGGATTCTCATTGTTTGAAGCTGTATGAAAAAACAGAGTCCAGACTGCTCTTCTCATTAATTCTGCATCTGCTGTATTCTGCCTTATTGCTGGATCATAGCACTTCTGAATATGATCTATTGTAGCATCTGCCAGTCTGTTTTTCCCATCTAAAATTTTTCCATCGCTCAATTTCTTGCCTTTCATGCAAGCCTTGAGCCGTCGAAGTCTTGATCCCATCCTTTTCTGAACATGGCCAACACACTCCAGTTTGGAAATTTTCACATCGTTACCATAGGGTCTCAGTTCCTCAATTTCTTTGAAAGCCTTTGAATCACCATCTCCAAGATAATTTATGTATCTAACGTTGTACCATTTTACTGAGCGTTGATAAATACTTCTTACACCAGCAACTTCCATACCACCACTTGACCCATAGTAATTTGCCATTCATTCCTCTTCATGTTTATTTTTCATTTTCTCCTTGCATCTGCAATGCTTGGAAAGTATTGCCACATCAACTACCTTACCAGTGTCCACACTTGTAGCTGTCACTACACCATTCAGAGATGTGTGGCCTCTCTTCTGCCAGCTTCCATCAAAAGCTATGGACAAGTCTCTGCTATTATTATTTTCAACAACTGCTTCCTCAACAGCATCTTTCATGTTTTCCTGTGCCACATCTTCTACAGCAGAGCCTATTGCAATTATGTGTTTGTTTAATTTTGAAGGTGGAGGAGGGAGGTTCATCACACCACACAACATGGCACCTGCAGGCCTGCCCTTCCTATACACCGTAATCCATAAACCAGTCTAATGTTTATATCGAATAGTTCACCTGTATCTGCAGTAACATGTGAGGAATTGAAGAAAGTAACACTGTGTTTGCAATAACTGCACATCAACTCTAATTCACAAGCAAGTCCCACATGTAAGTTTGTTTTCAATGAAACACCACATTTTCCACATTGTTTGCAGCACACATTGTTCTCCAAAACGTCTGATAATAAAGAGACGTTAATTACCTCATATTTTGTAGTCCCAGCATTTAGTTTCTTGTACTCTTCTTCAATTCCAGCTAGTTTTCTTCTTGAAGCACTTTCCGGTGTAGTGGCAGAAGCATCACTCAATTTATTACTACCAGTGTTGAGGTTAGTCGCTACTGGGACATCAGATACTGATGAAGATGAATCAGACGAATTTTTAGTACACTTTACTTTCTTGCGCCAATGTACACGCTTTCTAAATACCTTCAGACTAGGTCTTGGCATGTTGATGGAAAGAAAACTCAATGACTTCTCCACATACGACTTTCACAACAATGACATGGATGTACTCACAAAGGAAACAATACAAATGGTGCAGAATCTATTGTCAACTGTCTAGCAGTGTAGCCAACAGAAAAGCTAACTCTCTTATGCTCAATAATATCTCTGGCAAGGCTGTCTATATCAGGTATATTTCGCGTCTCATATACAAGGTGCGGAACATCGTGTGTCGCAAATGTTTTAAAAAATTATTTAAAATAGTTCTATTCACGTCATGCAAATATTTTATACATGGTATTAAACGGGAGAGTCTAAATTTTTCGAAAATGCATTTACCCAAAAATCGATTTTTTTCATCGAAAAACTCATTACTTATACACTTAAGGGCGTAAAAATAACTGTAACATCACACAAAAGGGGAATTAAATATTCACGCTGATACAAGAAGTCGATAAAACAGGGTTTTTTTTCAATGTAATACGCGCATTAGACTGCTGATCTTGGTGTCTGTAATCTTAGCAAAATGCATAACTAAAATGAAAATAATACTGAGGACATAGTAGGAATGAGCACTGATAAATGATTCACTATTTCCAGAACAAATATTTATTATAACTAAAACATATATCGTACCTTACGCTTAGTACAACAGTAACGGTAGATTTTTATGTTCGTTTCATGTCCATTGAGAACCCTTTTATATAGCTATTGTCCTCTTGAGTCGTCCGTGCGTCATCACGATAAGTTATAACAGTTCTTCTTTTTACACTTCACTCAAACTTAGACGGAACACGTTTTTATACATTTAGTAAAAATTAGATCAGACCGCCACAAATCTGCGTCGTCATTCTTAAGGAAAACAGTACAAGCGTTTTGCATTTATTTATTCTCCAGCGAACAAAATAGTGAAGGATCGCATATCGATTCGTATTCTTTTGTTGATATTGCCGCCCAAAGACGACGAATTAAATTATTTAGGAAAATCCACCGTGGCTATGCGACGCCTTTTATACACTACTGGCCATTAAAATTCCTACACCATGAAGATGACGTGCTACAGACGTGAAATTTGACCGACAGAAAGAAGATGCTGTGATATGCAAATGATTACCTTCCCAGAGGATTCACACAAGTTTGCCACCGGTGACGACACCTGCAACGTGCTGACATGACGAAAGTTTCCAACCGATTTCCCACACACAAACAGCAGTTGACCGGTGTTGCCTGGTGAAATGTTGTGTTGATGATTCGTGTAAGGAGGAGAAATGCGTACCATCCCGTTTCTGACTTTGATAAAGGTCGGATTGTAGCCTATCAAGATTGCATTTATTGTATCGCGACATTGCTGCTCGCGTTGGTCGAGATCCAATGACTGTCAGCAGAATATGGAATCGGTGGGTTCAAGAGGGTAATACGGAACGCCGTGCTGGATCCCTATGGCCTCGTATCACCAACAGTCGAGATGACAGGCATCTTATCCGCATGGCTGTAACGGATCGTGCAGCCACGTCTCGATCCCTGAGTTCATAGATGGGGACAACCATCTCCACGAACAGTTCGACGACTTTTGCAGCAGCGTGGACTGTCAGATCGGAGACCATGGCTGCGGCTATCCTTGACGCTGCATCACAGACAGGAGGGCCTGCGATGGTGTACTCAACGACGAACCTGGGTGCACGAATGGCAAAACGTCATATTTTCGGATGAATCCAGGTTCTGTTTGCAGCATCATGATGGTCGCATCCGTGTTTAGCGACATCGCGGTGAACGCACATTGGAAGCGTGTATTCGTCGACGCCATACTGGCGTATCACCCGGCCTGATGGTATGGGGTGCCACTGGTTACACGTCTTGGTCACCTCTTGTTCGCGTTGACGGCACTTTGAACAGTGGACGTTACATTTCAGATGTGTTACGACCGGTGGCTCTACCCTTCATTCGATCCCTGCGAAACCCTACATTTCAGCAGCATAATGCACGACCGTATGTTGCAGGCCCTGTACGGGCCTTTCTGGATACAGAAAATGTTCGACTGCTGCCCTGGCCAGCAAATTCTCCAGATCTCTCACCAATTAAAAATGTCTGATCAATGGTGGGCGAGCGACTGGCTCGTCACAATTCGCCAGTCACTACTCTTGATGAACTGTGCTATCGTGTTAAAGCTGGATGGGCAGCTGTACCTGTACACGCCATCCTAGCTCTGTTTGACGCCAGAGGTGGTTGTCCTGAGTACTGATTTCTCAGGATCTATGCACTCAAATTGCGTGAAAATGTAATCACATATCTGTTCTAGTGTAATATCATCTGCATTTCTTCTTGGTGTGTCAATTTTAATGGCGAGTACTGTACATTAATCATTCTTTATAAACAAGTATTCGCCTTTTGGCTGAAAGTGTTAGCTATTTGCTGTTTTAATGAAGCCAAAAATAGCGAATATCACATACTATAAAAAAACGAATTGATAGAGCAGTTTCCCACGAAAGGTAAAGGTCCTGAGTCCGAGTCTCGGTCCGGCACACAGTTTTAATCTGTCCCGAAGTTTCATTATATTCTTTGACTAGTCGAGCAAAGCCATGTAAGCTCGGGAATACTTTCGATGCAGTAAGTAAGAGCCAATCACGGGCTTGTGTGGACCTCCTGTTACGTTCACGGGTTCCGTTTAATGAGAAGCAAAAGAGGTATCAGCACCCTGTGCGTTCGGCCTTGCGTGTACAGCTATGGTTCCAACGCTGTTCTTTGCTGGTGCTTCCATGTTTTTGCTATGGTCGTATGATGTGGTAGCTTCGTTGGGACTATTTTCTGATAGCCATTCTCCTGCAACCAGCTACACGAAGTATCACAAGGCTGTGGCATACATTTTGCAACTTGCAATAACAATTGTCTGTAGTGTTTTCAGGATTTTTTATGTGCTTTCTCTTGTGTTCAGACTTAACTCCTATTGTTCTGAGAGATGGTTTTTGATGCATGTGGACCAGTATTAATGTTTCATTAGTTCATCTTGTAAGGTTTTGAGGTCAGAACGACACGTGTGTAATTGGTTTAATGTTGTAATCTTATCACAGAAATACACCCATTTACACAGTTAATAATGTGGCAATGTTACGACAGTTGTCCAACACTGCTCATGGTATTTACCTTAGCTGTGATGAGCTGTCATCTGCATGGCTGCTCTTGTCCTCTCAAATTCCTATAAAAACTAATTAAGCCTTTGCAAATTTTTCCATCAGAAACTCTCCCTATGTTTCTCGTTATGCGACAAAACATGTACTCATCCCTAGCCTTGGAATATGACGATGTGCACGTGCATGGCTGGAGCAGCGTGCCTATTAAAATGCCATCTCAGTCGTCACAAGACAAGTTAACTAACTGGCTGGTTCGTTTCTCCACAGTTGGAGCTCAACAACGCTACAGCTAATATCTAGCAGAATGTCAGCCACAGTGAACGCACTGTTCACACAAATTTCTCCTCTGCGTCGTACAGTGTGTTATGTGCCCCGTTATGCACTCAATGCCGGTTCAGAGAAGAGTCCCCGAAAATTTCGATCTTGTCTTTCTCATAGCCGAGCTGTCTTCCGACCTGGGTTCTTTCATTCTCTACGTCACGGCTTTTTTCGACCAATAGGAGCAGTCCTCTTATTGTTGTGGAAGCTCTCTCTGCCGATCACAAGGACCCTACGATTAAACTGCATCGAAATCTCGGCACTTTACTTCTTCCTAGTTCGTTTCTGCCAATCGGACGTTTTGTGCCCACAGGCACCTAAAAGTTACGTGCGTACATCACATGTGTACCACTCGCTGTTCATGTGATAAACTGCATCACTGGTTTTGTTCGTATCCATTTGGAATTACGAAACGCAGTTTTCTAAAGCTTCTTTCTGCCCTACTTCTGGTGGCCCATTACTTGCTCTCTAGTACGCGTCACCTGTCCGGTCACTGACTCCTGCTGCGGGATGCCCCCTCAGAGGGTTTTGTGGTGCCTCCCACGGTGTGGCCTCAGCTTCTGCCCGCACCTGCTTCCACACAAAACGTTTCCTCTCGCTGCTTGTTTCATCTTCTGCTCATTGACATGCATTATATAGGAGCGGCGCGTTAATAGCGTTGATTGAGTGTCATCCGTTTTGCAGTACACAGGCAAATTCGCTCATTACTGCCGAAGTAAGTTGATGTATAACAGTCTTATGTAAGGTGCGAAATTTACCTCCATTTTTTCTGCCACATTACAATCTGTACTGACATAATGATTAGTTTACACTCTCACTTGTTTAAATATGTTCTGACTTTTCCAATGTGCCTAAAATGTTTCTTGATTCGGTTCTTTCTTATATCGTGTATACAACGACGAAATTCTCAGGGTGCCGGCCGCGGTGGTCTCGCGGTTCTAGACGCACAGTCCGGAACCGTGCGACTGCTACGGTCGCAGGTTCGAATCCTGCCTCGGGCATGGATGTGTGTGATGTCCTTAGGTTAGTTAGGTTTAAGTAGTTGTAAGTTCTAGGGGACTAATGACCACAGCAGTTGAGTCCCATAGTGCTCAGAGCCATCTGAACCAACTTCTCAGGGTAATTCTAATGTTTCATATATTGGTGGTTATGAACTTAGTCTGAATAATCATAAATTTAACTAAATCTTCTATTATTTATTTTTTTCCCAAAGATGTGACTCATTAAGTGATTTGTAATGATTTTTCAATCTGCACTTAATTTCGAGCACAACGTTTAACCAGAACTTCAACTTAAGCAGGAGTGTTCTCAATGCAAAGCAAAACTGCGATCAGTATAAGTTTTTTCATAACTGTAATTGCAGGAACCCTCTTAAATTCTTCGCAGGCTTTATAGCTGAATGGTAAGTGTTGGTGTGGTGACTTTGAGACTACTTGCTAGTTATCGCATTCTGATCGACATGGTTGTTGTATATCATTTTATTACCGTTTTTGGTGGAAAGGTGTTAGAGGTGTCAGACAGAGCCAGACGTGATCATTGCATGTGATCTACCTAAAAGGCAAATGGCTTAACGTTCCTTGTGTAAGAAGAAACTGTAATCTTAAATTTCAGCCAAATATTCATTTATGCCCCATTTTCTTTCCTTTGCGTGAAGTAAGTACTCCCTACTCTTGAATAAGCCCATGAAATGTGGCCAGAGTGCGCTCTGAATTCATTCTTGAGTCAAGATTTTGTGTAAAGAGATATAGACTTTCACAAAAATTTTCTGAAGACAAATTTTCATGTACTCAGATCATTACGAGGAAAGTGTTAGGTGGCTTGCAACCTTAGCACTAATAGGACATTAAAACTGTGTGCCGCAGTGGGCTCGAACCCAGAACCTTACCGAGTAAGCAGTCTGAGTACAAGTCACTACCCTCGTGTATAGCTTCATTTCCACCAGTACATCTCCTACTTTCCGAGATTCGCAGCAGCTCTCCTGTGTACTTTGCGTGACTTTCACTCCTCACGGTGCTGGTCCTGGAATGTAGGAGAGCATCTGTGAAGCTTTGAATGAACGAGAAAGATACCAGCAGAACTCGAGCTCTGCAAGGGACTACCTCAGTCTCTCAGAGCACTGGTCGTAAAAGGCAACGTTTCAGGTATGAACCCCTATCCGAGATAATGTTTTAGCCCTTGAATGATCAAAATTTATTTAACATAATTTGAAAAATAAAAGGTGAAAACCTGTCTTCCTTTGTGATAAAAATACGCTTTTACAACCGATTTTATCAGGATGACAATTATGAAAAAAGTATAATAAATCAGTACCAAAACACATGTATTCTCCTGTCAGTCTGGAACCTACGGTCGCAGGTTAGAATCCTGCCTCGGGCATGGATGTGTGTGATGTCCTTAGGTTAATTAGGTTTAAGTAGTTCTAAGTTCTAGGGGACTGATGACCACAGATGTTAAGTCCCATAGTGCTCAGAGCCATTTGAACCATTTTCTCCTGTAAATGAAAGACATGAAATAACCCACACAAGTTTTTAACATAACATTTGAAGATACAAGAAAACACATTTAGTTACTTCAGACATTCTTGAAATGGAAAAGTGGTGATTTGATCTGATTTTCGTGAAACAGACGCACTATAAACATCCGCCGCCCCATTTGGTCGCCCATAGCCTTCTATATACTCACCCCGTGGCCTTCACTATTGTTCTCCAAGCTCCGAAAGTATCTCGCTACATTCCAGCAGTAGATAGATATGAGATACAGACGCCTCAATGCTCAAAGTGAATATTACTTTAGTGGAACATATGTATCCCACCAGCCACGAAAGGATTATCAGCCAGGATTTTTCAAGATGGTGCACACATTTCTGCGGAGTCAAAGAATTGTCCGAGCAATTGGATATTTGCAAGTACCTCACTTGTTTCTTAGTGAACATGTCATCCATTGCAAGCACCTTTTATACTCTTGCACTGTATTTGTCATACCTGGTCCCGGCGCAGGTTCGAGTCCTCCCTCGGGCATGGTGTGTGTGTTTGTCCTTTGGATATTTTAGGTTGAGTAGTGTGTAAGCTTAGGGTCTGTTGACCTTAGCAGTTAAGTCCCATAAGGTTTCACACACATTTTTTTTGTCTTACCGGCATTTAAGTATAACATAACGGAGACTCGTTTCCAGCGCCCTGTGTCACGTTTGACCCGTGTGTTGACCCCGATGCCGGCGTCGCGTGGAGACGATACCGGGTGCTAGAGACACACGCGAGGGCGCTGTTAAACAACCCAGCCAGCCTCCACTGGCGAGCAACGAAAGAGAGAGAGAGAGAGAGAGAGAGAGAGAGAGAGAAAGAGAGAGGGGGGGCGGGGAGGGGAGGGGGGAGGTCCTCTGACGCGCTCCGATCCTGTACCCTTCCGCAGAATGGCGACACCAGCAGAGTCGGAGGCTGATGGGTAATTCTCGGTCTCGCTCCCCGTCCGTGATGCCCGCAAGCACACACACACACAGACCTGACACGTCCTGACGTCACCGCGCCGTCACCAGACGGTCCTGACGTCAGCGCGGGCAGCCGGCGCTGTCCCCTGCATATTCGATGGGGTCGGGACCCCAACGCACTTGGCGGCGGATTGGGGCAGCGCCGCACCGCCTCTTCAATAATGGATCCCCCTCGCCTCCCTCACGGCGGCTCTAAGCCGCAAGTCCGCCCACGCCTGCTCTCACCAGACCACCGACTACTCCGCGGTCCTACAGGTGGATTACGACACTACATACTGAAGCAATCAATACAGTCCATTCCAATACCTTACGTTCTGTATTGGAACATTCTTTTGATAAACTTTCATACCTTCCTTGTTAGTATTACAAACCATATAATCACAAATGAGTCTGACCTGTCTTTTTGCTAATAATATATCTCCAATCTAATTCTGCAGAAAATTGATGTGGTGAGACCGGAAATGTGCGAAAATACATCATTAATCCGAACTCGGATGGTCCGACTCCCCACTTCTAGATTCCCATTTCCGGTGCTTGTTAGGACTTGCCAGTGACTCATCGTCTGCGATATGGATCACTAGGCGGTTGACTGATAATACACTTTTTTTTTTTGTCATCAGTCTACTGACTGGTTTGATGCGGCCCGTCACGAATTCCTTTCCTGTGCTAACCTCTTCATCTCAGAGTAGCACTTGCAACCTACGTCCTCAATTATTTTCTTGACGTATTCCAATCTCCGTCTTCCTCTACAGTTTTTGCCCTCTACAGCTCCCTCTAGTACCATGGAAGACATTCCCTCATGTCTTAGCTGATGTCCTATCATCCTGTCCCTTCTCCTTATCAGTGTTTTCCACATATTCCTTTCCTCTCCGATTCTGCGTAGAACCTCCTCATTCCTTACCTTATCAGTCCACCTAATTTTCAACATTCGTCTATAGCACCACATCTCAAATGCTTCGATTCTCTTCTGTTCCGGTTTTCCCACAGTCCATTTTTCACTACCATACAATGCTGTACTCCAGACGTACATCCTCAGAAATTTCTTCCTCAAATTAAGGCCGGTATTTGATATTAGTAGACTTCTCTTGGCCAGAAATGCCTTTTTTGCCATAGCGAATCTGCTTTTGATGTCCTCCATGCTCCGTCCATCATTGGTTATTTTACTCCATAGGTAGCAGAATTCCTTAACTTCATTCACTTCGTGACCATCAATCCTGATGTTAAGTTTCTCGCTGTTCTCATTTCTACTACTTCTCATTACCTTCGTCTTTCTCCGATTTACTCTCAAACCATACTGTGCACTCATTAGACTGTTCATTCCGTTCAGCAGATCATTTAATTCTTCTTCACTTTCACTCAGGATAGCGATGTCATCAGCGAATCGAATCATTGATATCCTTTCACCTTGTATTTTAATTCCACTCCTGAACCTTTATTTTATTTCCATCATTGCTTCCTCGATGTACAGATTGAAGAGTAGGGGCGAAAGTCTACAGCCTTGTCTTACTCCCTTCTTAATACGAGCACTTCGTTCTTGATCGTCCACTCTTATTATTCCCTCTTGGTTGTTGTACATATTGTATATGACCCGTCTCTCCCTATAGCTTACCCCTACTTTTTTTCAGAATCTTGAACAGCTTGCACCATTTTATATTGTCGAACGCTTTTTCCAGGTCGACAAATCCTATGATTTTTCTTTAGCCTTGCTTCCATTATTAGCCGTAACGTCAGAATTGCCTCTCTCGTGCCTTTACTTTTCCTAAAGCCAAACTGATCGTCACCTAGCGCATTCTCAATTTTCTTTTCCCTTCTTCTGTATATTATTCTTGTAAGAAGCTTCGATGCATGAGCTGTCAAGCTGATTGTGCGATAATTCTCGCACTTGTCAGCTCTTGCCGTCTTCGGAATTGTGTGGATGACGCTTTTCCGAAAGTCAGATGGTATGTCGCCAGACTCATATATTCTACACACCAACGTGAACAGTCGTTTTGTTGCCACTTCCCCTAACGATTTTAGAAATTCTGATGGAATGTTATCTATCCCTTCTGCCTTATTTGACCGTAAGTCCTCCAAAGCTCTTTTAAATTCCGATTCTAATACTGGATCCCCTATCTCTTCTAAATCGACTCCTGTTTCTGCTTCTATCACAGCAGACAAATCTTCACCCTCATAGAGGCTTTCAATGTATTCTTTCCATCTATCTGCTCTCTCCTCTGCATTTAACAGTGGAATTCCCGTTCCACTCTTAATGTTACCACCGTTGCTTTTAATGTCACCAAAGGTTGTTTTGACTTTCCTGTATGCTGAGTCTGTCCTTCCGACAATCATATCTTTTTCGATGTCTTCACATTTTTCCTGCAGCCATTTCGTCTTAGCTTCCCTGTACTTCCTATTTATTTCATTCCTCAGCGACTTGTATTTCTGTATTCCTGATTTTCCCGGAACATGTTTGTACTTCCTCCTTTCATCAATCAACTGAAGTATTTCTTCTGTTACCCATGGTTTCTTTGCAGCTACCTTCTTTGTACCTATGTTTTCCTTCCCAACTTCTGTGATGGCCTTTTTTAGAGACGCCCATTCCTCTTCAACAGTGTTGCCTACTGCGCTATTCCTTATTACTGTATCTATAGCGTTAGAGAACTTCAAACGTTTCTCGTCATTCCTTAGAACTTCCGTATCCCACTTCTTAGCGTATTGATTCTCCCTGACTAATGTCTTGAACTTCAGCCTACTCTTCATCACTACTATATTGTGATCTGAGTCTATATGTGCTCCTGGGTACGCCTTACAATCCAGTATCTGATTTCGGAATCTCTGTCTGACCATGATGTAATCTAATTGAAGTCTTCCCGTATCTCCCGGCCTTTTCCAAGTATACCTCCTCCTCTTGTGATTCTTGAACAGGGTATTCGCTATTACTAGCTGAAACTTGTTACAGAACTCAATTAGTCTTTCTCCTCTTTCATTCCTTGTCCCAAGCCCATATTCTCCTGTAACCTTTTCTTCTACTCCTTCCCCTACAACTGCATTCCAGTCGCCCATGACTATTAGATTTTCGTCCCCCTTTACATACTGCATTACCCTATCAATATCCTCATACACTTTCTCTATCTGTTCATCTTCAGCTTGCAACGTCGGCATGTATACCTGAACTATCGTTGTCGGTATTGGTCTGCTGTCGATTTTGATTAGAACAATCCGGTCACTGAACTGTTCACAGTAACAGACCCTCTGCCCTACCTTCCTATTCATAACGAACCCTACAACTGTTGTACCATTTTCTGCTGCTGTTGATATTAGCCGATACTCATCTGACCAGAAATCCTTGTCTTCCTTCCACTTCACTTCACTGATCCCCCACTATATCTAGATTGAGCCTTTGCATTTCCCTTTTCAGATTTTCTAGTTTCCCTACCACGTTCAAGCTTCTGACATTCCACGCCCCGACTCGTAGAACATTATCTTTTCGTTGATTATTCAATCTTTTTCTCATGGTTACCTCCCCCTTGGCAGTCCCCTCCCGAAGATCCGAATGGGGGACTATTCCGGAATCTTTTGCCAATGGAGAGATCATCATGACACTTCTTCAACTACAGGCCACATGTCCTGTGGATACACGTTACGTGTCTTTAATGCAGTGGTTTCCATTGCCTTCTGCATCCTCATGTCGTTGATCATTGCTGATTCTTCCGCCTTTAGGGGCAATTTCCCACCCCTCGGACAAGAGAGTGCCCTGAACCTCTATCCGCTCCTCCGCCCTCTTTGACAAGGCCGTTGGCAGAATGAGGCTGACTTCTTATGCCGGAAGTCTTCGGCCGCCAATGCTGATTATTTATCAAAATTTAGGCAGTGGCGGGGATCGAACCCGGCACCGAAGACGTTTTGATTATGAATCAAAGACGTTACCCTTTTTTTTTTAATCTCATTTTGTTCGCTTTTGTTCGTTGGATCTGCTTGGGGCGGACGTCGTAAGACATCCATTTATGTTAGTTTTTGATCGATTGACTCAGTTTTTTTATTACTGGACAAGAGAGTGCCCTGAACCTTCCCTAGACCGCGGGGTATTCATTGGATAAATATATTATATTAGAATTGACATGTGATTACATTTTCAATCAATTTGGGTGCATAGATTTTGAGAAATCAGTACCCAGAACAACCATCTCTGGCCGTAATAACGGCCTTGATACGCATGGACATTGCGTCAAACAACGCTAGTATGGCGTGTACAGGCCCATGGAGCTTCAACACGATAAACAGTTTATCAAGAGTAATGACTGGCGTATTGTGACCAGCCAGTTGCTCGGCCACCATTGACCAGACGTTTTCAGTTGGTGACAGACGTGGAGAATGTGCTGGCCAGAGCAGCAGTCGAACATTTTCTATATCCAGAAAGGCCCGTACAGGACCTGCACCATGTGGTCGTGCATTATCCTGATGAAATGTAGGGTTTCGCTGGAAACGAATTAAGGGTAGAGCCACCGGTCGTAACACATCTGAAATGTAACGTCCAATGTTCAAAATTCCGTCATTGCGAAGAAGAGGTGACCCAGACGTTTAACCAATGGCACCCCATACCATCACGCCGGGTGATACGCCAGTATGGCGATGACGAATACACGCTTCCAATGTGCGTTCAGCCCGATGTCGTCAGACACGGATGCGACCATCATGATGCTGTAAACAGAACCTGGATTCATCCAAAAAAATTACGTTTTGCTATTCGTGCACCCAGGTTCGTTGTTGAGTACACCATCGCAGGCGCTCCTGTTTGTTATGCAGCATCAACAGTAATGGCAACCATGGTCTCCGAGCTGACAGTCCATGCTGCTGCAAACGTCGTCGAACTGGTGGTGCAGATGGTTGTTGTCTTGCAAACGTCCCCATCTGTTGACTCAGGCATCGAGACGTGGCAGCACTATCCGTTACAGCGATGCGGATAAGATGCCTGTCATCTCGACTGCTGGTGATACGAAGCCGTTGCGATCCATCAAGGTGTTCGGTATTACCCCTCTGAACCAACCAATTCCATATTCTGCTAACAGTCATTGGATCTCGACCAAGGCGAGCAGCAATGTCGCGATACGATAAACCGCAATCGCGATAGGCTACAATCCGACCTTTATCAAAGTCGGAAACGTGATGGTACGCATTTCTCCTCCTTACACGAGGCATCAGAACAACGTTTCACCAGGCAACGCCCGTCAACTGCTGTTTGTGTATGAGAAACCGGTTGGAAACTTTCCTCATGTCAGCACGTTGTAGGTTTTGCCACCGGCGCCAACCTTGTGTGAATCCTCTGGGGAAGCTAATCAATTACATATCACAGCATCTTCTTCCTATAGATTAAATTTCACGTCTGTAGCACGTCATTTTCGTGTTGTAGCAATTTTAATGGCCAGTAGCCTAGAACCGCTTGGCCACTCCGGCCGGCGAACTCCATCATCAGCACCAGTCATTTGTATGAAAAGTTAGATAGAGACGATGAAAATGAAAAGCTTACAGTGAGTGAAAGCTTGCTATATCGATGGAAAAAACGGCGTGGCACTCGAAATGTAATTAATTCCAGAGAGAAACCGTCCTGCGGCGAAACAGCAGCCAATGAATTTCTACCGAAATTTGAAAACAGTTAAAAGAGTTTAAGCCGTTCCCTGGTGAGGTATATAACATTTACGAATTTCACTTCCTTAAACTATAAAATGCTCCCTTCAAAAACTTTTGCTGCACAATATGAGTCAGTTGTGTGTCACTGCAGTGCTTTAACAAGGTATGTACAGTTGTTAAACTTTCGCTCACAGTAAAAATACCGTACCATACGATGCAGATGCATTTTTCAGTACTGCACATTACATTTTCGTGTTGTTTTTGTTTTTTTTATTGTGACGACGTTTTACTTTCGCTTTCTTAGCTCGAACAGTATTTCAGACAGTATTGCCAGTTGAAAATTTAGATTTTATTGTACAGTATTGCGATGTGATGGCTCAATAAATGTGTTCCTCTGATAGTCCGATCTGTTTTGCGTTCTGATCTTGCTCCCGCTCCCTTAGAGGACGGATTAGCGAGGTTCTACTGGACAGGTTAGTTCTTACAATAAAGTAAAAATAGTAACAACCTTCTTTAATAACAATATTTCAGAAGAACAGGTAGCGCCGTTACCGGTTTCGAAGCGACAGGTTTACGATCAAAGGGCTTTTGATTTTAAAGGAACTTTCTCCAATACAGAAATCAGCCATCATCACATCTACAGCATAACCTATACGCAATTATAAGTATGAACAGCAGACCGAGAACAAATCGGTCGACTCGAAACCGGTAACAGAAATTATTTTTACCAATAATAAATAATAAGTATAAAAATTTCAAACAAACAGTCTGAAGACACATTCGATATTTTTCGTAAACCAACAACAACAGACGTAATTATCCACAATGCATCACGCCAGCCGAGAGCACACAAACTCGCATATTTTCATTCTGTGGACCACAGACTGATCAGTTTAGCACTTGAAAGAGAAAAAAAAATTGAAAAAGAACTAGAGTTTCTCCGAAACGTGGCCATAGCTAACGGTATTCTAAGATCTTAGTGTACACATTATACAAAAGGAAAACCTAACAGTCACACCAATCCTATACACAAGATAACTTCAAATAGAGACACAACGAACAACAGAAAAACAAAGTTTTGTATGACCACATTTAGGTAATGTTTCGGAGGAAACTACTCGACTTTTCAAGAATACAAAATTATACACCAGTTAGAGGAGCACTAACAATCTACAGCGATTCATGAGACATATACTAAGAAAATCTGAATCTTTCTCCGGAATTATGAATCTACAAAATTAACTGTGAAGAAGGCTCAAAATTTTATATTGGACAAACAGGAAGGAAAGTTAGCTCCTTTTTTTTAAAAAACTACACAACAATAAGCGACAATAACCCATCCACCTTTGCTGCGCACATAAAAGACACCAATCACAAAATACCTAGTATCAATAAATCATTACAAATACACTAACGAAAAAAAAATCGCAGCACCAAAAAGGAGTTGTGCGACATAAACAAAAGATAGTGGGCCTGATTCTGTATCTGAAAGATGATTTCTATTAAAATTTCGCACCAGTCGCATAAGAGTACCGCTGGTAGCTCCTTTATGAAAATGCGATGAACTGTTACAAATCGGTTACTCCAAGGACATGTACGAGCCAGACACCCTGTAGCGTGCGTACCATTGACCATAAACCATCACCACTTGCGACTTCAATGGCGCCAAGCGAGACGTCACTGGCTCTTTCTGCCACGGTTCCAGTTGGTCCAAATGGCTCTGAGGGCTATGCGACTTAACTTCTGAGGTTATCAGTCGCCTAGAACTTAGGACTAATTAAACCTAACTAACCTAAGGACATCACACACATCCATGTCCGAGGCAGGATTCGAACCTGCGACCGTAGCGGTCGCTCGGTTCCAGAAAGTAGCGCCTAGAACCGCACGGCCACTCCGGCCGGCTCGGTTCCAGTGATAGACTTGTATTGGTTAGAAGAAGGCCAATTGAGGGCTTGCAGCCGACTTGTCTGTGAGCAAGAGACACTGGATATACACCTGGGGTTATGGTCTGGGGTGCGATTTCCTATGACAGCAGGAGCACTCCCACTGTTATCCCAAGCAGCCTGTCTTCAGATATGTACGTCAATCTGTTGCTTCCACCTGTTGTACTGCCATTCATGAACGGCATTCCAGGAGCTGTTTTCCAAAAGGATAACACTCGCCCACATACAGCTGTTGTAACCCAAGGTTCTCTACAGAGTGTCGAAATATTACCTTAGCCTGCTCGATCATCATAAGTGTCTCCAGTCGAGCACATATGTGTCATCATCGGACGACAGCTGCAGTATCATCCACAGTTAGAATTAATCGTCCCCACATTGACCGACCAAGCGCAACAGGTGTGGAACTCCATCCCTCAAACTGACGACTGGCACCATTACAGCACAATGCGTGCACTTTTGCATGCTTGCATTCACCATTCTGCTTGTTTCACCGCTTATTAATGTACCAGCATTTCACATTTGCAACGACTTATCTTGCTCTTAAATTAACACATGACCTTGCAATGTCAATCATTCACATTTGTGTACCTAGACACAAGTAATCCTAAAATTTTATTGTTGTTATTGTGGTCTTTAGTCCAGAGACTGATTTGATGCAGCTCTCCATGCTTCTGCAGCCTATATCCTTCTGAATCTGCTTAGTGTATTCATCTCATGGTCTCCCTCTACGATTTTTACCCTTCACGCAGCCCTCCAATACTAAATTGATGATCCCTTGATGCCTCAGAACATGTCCTACCAACCGATCCCTCATTCTAGTCAAGTTGTATCACAAATTTCTCCCCAATTCTATTCAATACCTCCTTATTAGTGATGTGATTTATCCATCTAATCTTCTGCATTCTTCTGTAGTATCACATATCTAAAGCTTCTGTTCTTGTCTAAACTATTTATCGCCCACGTTTCACTTCCATACATGGCTAAATTCCATACAAATACTTTCAGAAACGACTGCCTGACACTTAAATCTATACTCGATGTTAACAAATATCTCTTCTTCAGAAACGCTTTCCTTGCCATTGACAGTCTACATTTTATATCCTCTCTACTTCGACCATCATCAGTTATTTTGCTCCCCAAATAGCATAACTCATTTAGCACTTTAAGTGTCTCAGTACCTAATCTAATTCTCTCTGCATCACCCGACTTAATTCTACTACCTTCCATTATCCTCCTTTTGCTTCCGTTGATATTCATCTTATACCCTCCTTTCAAGACACTGTCCATTCCGTTCAGCTGCTCTTCCAAGTCCTTTGCTGTCTCTGACAGAATTACAATGTCATCGGCGAACCTCAAAGTTTTTAATTTTTCTCCATGCATTTTAATTCCCAGTCCGAATTTTTCTTTTGTTTCCTTTACTGCCTGCTCAATGTACAGATTGAATAATATTAGGGATAGGCTACAACCCTGTCTCACTCCCTTTCCAACTACTGCTTCCCTTTCATGCTCCGCCCGCATCTCATGGTCATGCGGTAGCGTTCTCGTTTCCCACGCCCGGGTTCCTGGGTTCAGTTCCCGGCGGGGTCAGGAATTTTCTCTGCCTCGTGATGGCTGGGTGTTGTGTGCTGTCCTTAGGTTAGTTAGGTTTAAGTAGTTCTAGGATCTGGGGGACTGATGACCATAGATGTTAAGTCCCATAGTGCTCAGAGCTATTATCATGGCCGGCCGATGTGGCCGTGCGGTTCGGGGCTCTTCAGTCTGGAACCGCGTGACCTCTACGGTCGCAGGTTCGAACCCTGCCTCGAGCATTGATGTGTGTGATGTCCTGAGGTTAGTTAGGTTTAACTAGTCCTAAGTTCTAGGGGACTGATGACCACATATGTTAAGTCCCTTAGTGCTCAGAGGCATTTGAACCATTTTTTGAACCCATTTTCATGCCCCTCAACTCCTATAACTGCCATCTGGTTTTTGTACAAATTATAAATAGCCTTTCGCTCCCTGTATGATACCCCTGCCACCTTTAGAATTTGAAAGCGAGTATTCCAGTCAACATTTTCAAAACCTTTCTCTAACTCTACAAATGCTAGAAACGTAGGATTGCCTTTCCTTAATCTATCTTCTAAGATTCGTCGTAGGGTCAGTATTACCTCACGTGTTCCAACATCTCTACGTAATCCTAACTGATCTTCCCCGAGGTCGGCTTCTACCCGTTTTTCCATTCGTTTGTAAATAATTCGCGTTAGTATTTTGCAGTCGTAGCTTATTAATCTGATAGTTCGGTAATTTTCATATCTGTCAACACCTGCTTTCTTTGGGATTGGAATTATTATATTCTTCTTGAAGTCTGAGGGTATTTCGCCTGTCTCATAAATCTTGCACACCAGATGGTAGAGTTTTGTCAAGGCTGGCTCTCGCAAGACTGTCAGTAATTCTAATGGAATGTTGTCTACGCCCGGGGGCCTTGTTTCGACTTATGTCTTTTAATGCTCTGTCAAACTCTTCACGCAGTATCATATCTCCCATTTCATCTTCATCTACATTCTCTTTTCCATTTCCATGACATTGTCCTCAAGTACAATGCCATTATATAGATCCTCGATATTCTCCTTCCACCTTTCTGCTTTTCCTTCTTTGCTTAGAACTGGGTTTCCATCTCAGCTCTTGATGTTCATACAAGTGGTTCTCCAAAGGTCTCTTTAATTTTCCTGTAGGCAGTATCTATCTTACCCCTAGTGTGATAAGCTTCTACAGCCTTACATTTGTCCTCTAGCCGTTCTTGGTTAGCTATTATGCACTTCTTGTCGATCTCATTTTTGAGACGTTTGTATTCCTTTTTGCCTGCTTCATTTACTGCATTTTTATATTTTCTCCTTTCATCAATTAAATTCAATATATCTTCCGTTACCCAAGGATTTCTACCAGCCCCCATCTTTTTACCTACTTCATTCCTCTGCTGCCTTCACTATTTCATTCCTCAAAGCTACCCACTCTTCTTCTACTGTATTTCTTTCTCCATTCCTCTCAATCGTTCCCTAATGCTCTACAGCCTCTGGTTCTTTAAGTTTATTTTGGTCCCATCTCCTTAAATTCCCATGTTTTTGCATTTTCTTCAGTTTTCATCTACAGTTCAAAACCAATGGATTGTGATCAGAGTCCACATCTGCCCCCGGAACTGTCTTACAATTTAAAACCCGATTCCTAAATCTCTGTCTTACCGTTATATAATCTATCTAAAACCATCCAGTATTTCCAAGCCTCTTCCATGTATACAACCCTCTTTCATGGTTCTTGAACCAAGTGTTAGCTATGATTAAGTTATGCTCTGCGCAAAATTCTACTAGGCGGCTTCCTCTTTCATTTCTTACCCCCATTCCATATTCACCTATTACGTATCTTGGTCACAATAATGCGTTCACTATGGTGTTTGTAGTAGCTTACCCACACTCCTATTTTTTAATTCATCATTAAACCTACTCCAGCATTACCCCTAAGTGATTTTGTATTTATCATCCTGTATTCACCTGACCAGAAGCCTTGTTCCTCCTGCCACAGATCTTCACTAATTGGCACTATATCTAACTTTAACCAATCCATTTCCCTTTTTTTATTTTTTTAACCTACCTACCCGATTAAGGGATCTGACATTCCACGCTCCGATCCGTATAACGCCAGTTTTCTTTCTCCTGATAACGACGTCCTCCTGAGTAGTCCCCGCCCGGAGATCCGAATGGAGGACTATTTTACGTCCGGAATATTTTACCCAAGAGGACTCCATCATCATTTAAATTTTATTACTTGGTATTAATAATTTTATGCTGCGATTTTTGTTTCGTCAGTGTACTTCATAAGATATAGACAGGTAAAATAGCGCCTATGCTGGAAGAAATTGAAATTTACTTCCATCTAAAAGACTAATCAGATACATTTTTAACGAACAAGCAGACCTACGAAATGAATAATTCTTAGACGAATTTGTACCAGTTCCACAACTAACCATTATAGCCCATAGAGTGCATAATTATCGCTGTACTCGTTAATAAATATGACAGTAACGACAAAGATCACGCAACTATAAAGCAGGTCGCGAAAGGTTTTATTCGTTTTTCATGGTTATCAGTACTGTTTCATATATACAGGGTGACAGAAAAACAGGAAGATTTACACAGTCCAATAAAACTAGAAGTAACGAAGGAAAGAAATTACGTTCATGGTAACTGAAACCTTACAACTTTGCCATTTACGAATCATTGATGGCATTTATCATTTTTTTTTTAAATTACGTCCTTTAGATGGGGTTCTTCTGTACGAAAACATTCGTGGAATCTGCTGTTGCGATTCCTCATTGACCGCTGCAATATCTCAGCTGGGATACTATGAACTGCATCACGAATTCTCAGTTTTAACTCATCCAGGGTTATTGGTCGAGTTGTTTAGACTTTGCTATTGAGGTAGTCCCACGAGAAAACATCACAAACGGATAAATCTGGCTATCTAGGGGGCCTGGGAATGTTACCGAATCGTGAGATCACGCGGTTGCCAAGCAATTTTCGCACATGTGCCATTGATTGCTATGCAGTGTGTGATGTCGCTGCATCCTGTTGAAACCAGGCTTTTTGAACGTTTGGAGAGTTGTTCAATGCAGGTGTAAAGCAAGTTCGTAACATCTCCACGTAATGATCGACATTGACAGTTATTGTGTGTTCCCTGTTCATTTGAGAAAAAATACGGTCCGATAATCCCATGTGATGAAACACCACAAATTACAGTCACTTTATTACCATGTAAAGGGCGCCCATCATCGTCATTAGGATTTGTATATGCCTAGTAACGGTAGTCATGTTTATTCACAAAAAAAACCTGTGAGATTAAAATGTTCCTCATTTGACATCCAGAACTTGTTCGAAATTCAAAGTCATTGTTTACTTTTTTTCATTTGTTGACAGAATCCTAACCGTAACCAGTAATCGCCGTCCTTCAATTGTTGCACCATCTGAAGTTTGTATGGATGATATTTTAAATGAAGATGAGGAATTCTGCGAACACTCTCCCGGGACATTCCAACCACTGTTGCTAGCTTACGAACTCAACGCCGTGGGTTCCATATGACAGACTCGCGTACAACGTCAATGTTCGCTGGAGAAAGCACACTTCTTGGTCGTTCTGTTGGTTTCTTCTTGAGGGCAGAACCAGTCTCTTCAAAGTTATTAATTCAACATTTTTTGCGTGTTTTGACGGAAAGGCATCATGACGTCCTAGAAAACATTTTTATGGATAACGCACGCTGTTGTTCGTTCCACTGATCCATGATTACTGAAATGGCGGACTGTTTACTCACTTACTGTCATGAACCAGCAGTGCTGCCACCTGCTCATGGCTGTCACTACTGATTTCAAATATTCCTGTTATTCTGTGCCACCCTGTATAATAGTTTTGCAACAACTGCTCAAAAGTTACGTGCTTCTAAAGAAAACGAAAAACTATTTCCAATTTATTTCACTCAAAGACGTAATTGGCATAATATACTATTAAAGAATTGTCTGTAAAGTAAGTAATAAACTTCCTGGTATACTTACGGATATGACTTGTTTTTACACTGTATTCATGGATGATACTATGCATCCAATAAATAATCTTTCCGCTTTAGACACTTGTAAATGGCCTAATGCCGAAATTTTGCAGCGGTACATAAAATAAAAAGATAGTAATCATAAGGCATCTCGAAATCATTTATAAAATTCACTGCAGCTGGATACCTTATCGCAATGAAGATCATATAATAAATAACATTATTAACAAGGGCAGTGTTCTTATTTTATTTCTAGAATTAAAATACAAAAGGATTATTGTCGTGCAAAATTATTTTGTGTTTGTCATGTCTGCGCAAGACAACCGTACTTGCCACATGTTGCCAGAGAAGCACTGTGTGCTTTTACTGCAGGAAACTTTTGCCATTTTCTGAAATGTCCTTGCAATTGAAACTGCAGAGCGAAGTCAGCTGACAATTTCCCACAATATGGGAATGTCGTTCGACAACTTAAGCACTTTTCATACTAAGGCCGGTGACCTGGCCCGGTTTCGCGCGGGCAGTATTAAGTATCTCCGCTCAGACGACTTGCGTGACGTGGCATATTTTAATAATCGGTTGTTATGCATTTAGCCTGACTGGTTCGCAATGGTTCAAGTCAAACTTCGAGCAAGAAGTGACTTTTTTGCTCCTATGACGCGTTTCGGAATTTATCCATCAATAGATATCTAGGAGCGATTGCTGTACGTAGATATGGCGTTTCAGTTTGTATGTAAAACAAATATTCGTAAATAGTTTCACATACAATATGAAACGCCATACCTATGTGCAGCAATCATTCCTGGATATCAGATGATGAATAAATTCCGAAACGCATCATATGAGCAAAGAAGTCGTTCGACTCCTGATGTTTGACTTTTACCATTGCGACCCCGTCAGCCTGAAAGCAGAAGTACTGATTGTTATAGTAATGGTCGCCTGCTTCCTGCATAACTTTATGTCACATTTATATTGCAGCATATTTTGTTTGCGGCCCATTGTGTGGAGCTATGAATAAATTTCAGACAACAATGTTAGATAACTATCATCCCTTTCGTATAGCTTACGCGATGCAAGCGGCACACGGCAGGAAAGTTGTATGGAAGCATGAATGTTGCATGTTCCATACTGAACTGGCATTTGGAGTGATGCCTCATAGCAATGATAGAAACACATTACCATGCATGCGGAACATGTATGTGTGACCAAGAAGCACGATGTACATGTTTAACTCGTGTTACAACACTCCTCTCGTAAAGCATCGTACGCACTGTGATATGTTGTTGAGACTCCGCTGCAGCTATTCTTTGTCGTGGGCCTTTTATAGCAGACATCTTCGCCGTGCCACGTGAAGAATCATGTACACATCTATGTTTGATTCAAGCATGACAGAAAGCTGAAAGCTGAGCAATCTGCTGCGCTGCTGAAAGAACGTATGTAAACAATGCCGAAGTTATTGAAGTAGTTTTTCTGAAACAGTTCTACTTGTAGCATGAAAATCAAAACGCCGCATATTTTATATTCGCATGTTTTTCCGAAACGCAGCTGTTTTCAAAAAATGGCTCTGAGCACTATGGGACTTAACAGCTGTGGTCATCAGTCCCCTAGAACTTAGAACTGCTTAAACCTAACTAACCTAAGGACATCACACACATCCATGCCCAAGGCAGGATTCGAACCTGCGACCGTAGCAGTCGCACGGTTCCGGACTGCGTGCCTAGAACCGCGAGACCACCGCGGCCGGCCTGTTTTCAAGCTATTGCAGGGTTACAATTGGTTAAACCTGTTTGATTATTTAGATTATTCATTACGGGTGTTCAACAACCAAAGACAGCTCTGCATCTACATCAGCATCACACTCCGCAAGCCACTTCGTCGTTTGTGGCGGAGTGTACGTCTGGTACAACTAACTGATCCGACCTACCCTGTTCCACTCGCGAATGGAGCGTCGGAAGAATGATTGTTGGTAAGCTTTTGTATTGTCCATAACTTCCTTCTGTACTAATGATCTAATGAACAATAACAGTATTCTGCTACGGTACTCGTTGAAGGCCTGTTGCATTGTGGTCTTGACAGCCAAACGCTTTTCACTCACAATTTCTCTGTCTGTATCCCTATGCTTTGTCTGACTTTTGTTATGCAGAAGTTTCTTTATAGCATCTGTATACCATGGACGCCACACCACGAATAGTTCTATTCTTTAAAACTTGATTCTAAGTTCCTCTTCATACTCCTGTACAGAGCTAAATGGATTCACACCATAGAATTATTCCTTTTCTATTAACTAAGAAACTGAAATGTGTAAGTACTTAGATATCACCGGGTAATCAGCTAGTAAAGACACAAAATGTCAGCTAATGAATCCGCAGAGGTATCAGCAACGCTACTGGCTATTTACCTGCTTCTATTAGAAACAATGTTAACGTTAAAGGTAATGTAGAAATAGGTTAATCTCAAAGTGCTTTTCATGTACTGAAAATACAGCCTGAGATTTTCAAAATATCATAAGGAAATTGTGTAAACATCTTAACCACAATTTTATACCTTAGACATTGCTTACTCAAACAGCACACATGTAGTAAATTTTGCTGTGAACTTCCCACAACTTTATATCTTTTATCGTAATGCCTGAAGCCATTCCTTAACACAATGAGCCCGGTGAAAGAGCAGAAGTTTTAAACAAATGCAAAAATCACTGTTATATTTCTGTTAATAGGAATCTACAAGACGTTCACCAAAACATTTCTCAGCTCTAATTTGCGAATTTAAAAGAGCAGTTCGGTTCACAGGCGATCTGGTAGAATGTCTGAAAAACTAAGTATTAGTGCTGCCTGTTAAGTCGAAACCGGATGTTCCGTGAAAGAGCATCCCTCTGCATGACTAATCTTTCTGTGTTGCATTTGCAAATCACTGCGCAAGAGCCTCTATTTATTAATAAATGTAGTTTTACTAAGCTCCCAGCAATTTACGCGCCTGCACAAATACGTTAAGTTCTCAAATGCTACAGTGAAACAACAGCGATTTCTCCTGGAAGGCAGCAGATGCCGCAGACGTGGGCGGACATTTTTCATCGCTGTAATCCTGCCCTGCAGGTGGCTTCGAGTTGGACTGAGCCTGCTATATAAATAAGTGCCACGAAGGGGATTTGTCCCGGAGAGGTTTAAAGGGCGCAGGAGATGTACCACGGGTGCTACAACCAGGAGCGGGCCACGTCGGCCTTCTCCCTTCGCCCTGTGCTGAGGCGAATCAACGTTCCATATGCTCCACAAAACATCGGCTCGTTTCTACGATTCTTAGAGTCGCGGCAGATTATGTATGCTGCCAACAATTTTTCATACCTCACACTGCCTCTGCTGTATGACGGTTCAAACCACACATACTGCATGAAGGAGGGCTGGTTCATCTGTGTATAGCATAGTACAAAAACTAAAGAGAAATGGAGGATAAAAAAAGTTACCTAGTAATGTAAGCTAGTAAGTTCAGCCGAAACTTTTACAACGCAACTAACGGTGTCCAGAAAGTATGGATCAAATACAGTTGGTGGCAGAGTATCTGTAGCGAAACTGAAGGAAATAGTTCCTATGAAAAAATATGGGTAGATACAACCGGAATAAACAACGAAATTAGCATGCCAAATTTTAAACGAATGCAAAATCCCCAAGACTGGAGATGTGTTACTGAACCTCGAAGCTTAGCGCAGACTTCAGTGAGAGACGCTTGTCCTAGCTTCCACAACGAAACGGTCTCAACATTGAGCAGAAAATCTAAAGTGATTCTAGTTCCATGTAAAATACACCAGCGGGAAGACTCAATAGCGATACCAGCGACAACATTACCGATGACAGTGCCACTAAAACACAGTTTTTCGAAGTTCCTTCACGAAATAACACGAAGAATTCGACTCAAGAACAGCTGCCAACATAAGAAGCAAGCAGTTATATATCCTCGGTGTAGCGAATCAGCATAACTCGCCTAATAAAGGCAGGTCTTTGGATCCAGGTTATATATCAATTACGTTCCTTCCAGAGTGTGTTGATACAATACCTCATAGTTGTCCGCCCCCGGTAGCTGAGTGGTCAGCGCAAGAGAATGTCAATCCTAAGGGCCCGGGTTCGATTCCCGGCTGGGTCGGAGACTTTGTCCGCTCAGGGACTGGATGTTGTGTTGCCCTAATCATCGTCATTTCATCCCCATCGACGCACCAGTCACCGAAGTGGCGTCAAATCGGAAGACTTGCACCCGGCGTAAAGACTGGAAAGTTGCACAGATGATATCAATAATCAAGAAAGGAAATAGAAGCAATCCGATGAATTACAGACCCATATCACTGATGTCGATTAGCAGTAAGATCTTTGAACATATACTGTGCTCGAACATTATGAACTACCTCGAAGGTACGTAGTACGGATTCAGAAAATACCGTTCTTGTGAAACACAACTAGCTGTTTATCCTCACGAAGTAGCAAGTGCTATCGACAGAGTTTGTCAAATTGAGCCGGCCGGAGTGACCGAGCAGTTCTAGGCGCTACAGTCTGGATCCGCGAGACCGCTACGGTCGCAGGTTCGAATCCTGCCTCGGGCATGGATGTCTGTGATGTCCTTAGGTTAGTTAGGTGTAAGTAGTTCTAAGTTCTAGGGGACTGATAACCTCAGAAGTTAAGTTCCATAGTGCTCAGAGCCATTTGAACCTTTTTATTTTTGTGTAAATTGATTCCACATTTCTATATTAACACAAGTCTTTGGAAACTGTGCCTCACAAGAAATTGCTAATCAAGTTGCATGCCTATGTAATATCGTTTTGTTGTGCAATTGGATACTTGACATACTTTCAGAAAGGCGACAGTCGGTAGTAATTGGTGGAGAGCCGTGGAGAAAAAAAACATCAGACTTTAGCCAAGGAGTTTTATATGCCCTCTGCAGTTCCTAATCTACACAAATGATTTAAGAGATAATCTGAGCAGCCACCTTAGCGTGTTTGCAGATGGTGACCGCCTATTAAAGTCGTCGGGAGATCTAACTCAGCTAAAAAATGATTTAGACAAAATATCTGTATGGTGTGACAAGTGGCAGCATACCATAAAAATTGAAAAGTATGAGGTTATTCATACGAGTTCTAAAAGGAATTCGTTAAATTTCGCTTAAACGACAAATCACACAGTTGTAAAGCCATTAATTCGATTAAATACCTGGGGATAACAATTACGAACAACTGAAAGTCGAACGCATGGATAACGCTGAGTATAACCGAAGACTTCTTCTTCTTGGTATAACACTTAGAATGTTAACTAGAGAGACTGCATACACTACGCTTGTCCGTCCTCTACTAGAGTACTGCTGTGCAGTATGGGATCCTTACCAGACGGGATTGATGGTGGACATCGAAAAAATCGAGAGAACGGCAGTTCGTTCTGTGTTATCGCGGAATAAGGGAGAGTGTGTCACGGATATGTTACGTGAAGTGGGGTGGCAAGCATTAAAAAAAAGGCGTTTTTCGTTGCAGCGAGATTTTTTACGAATTTTCAATAACCAAATTTGTCCTCTGCACTTAAAAATCTCTTATCGTCGCCAACCCAAGTAGCTTGAAATGATCGTCGTAATAAAATTAGAGAAACCACAGCTCATATGGTAAGGTTGAAGTGTTCACTTTTCCCTTGACCTGTTCGACAGTGGAGGGGTAGAGGAATACTCTTTGAGGTTGGCTCGAACCCTCTGCCAGGCGCTTAAGTGTGAATTGCGCAATAGTCATGTAGATGAAAAGGATGACACTTATTGATCTATATGAAATAAAATCGACATAACTTCTGAACGGTTTGCGTTAGGATGTTCAAACTTCACGGTTGGCCTCGGGGAATATTGGGAATTAATATGCACATTGTTGTTTGGTTCAGCGAAGAAGCCCGCTTTCACTTGGATGGATAAGCAAGACTGTAGCATTTGGGGGACTGAGAATACGCATTTCGTGATCGAGAAGTCTCTTCACCCTCAACGGGTGACTGTGTGGTGTGCAATATTCAGTCACGGAATAATCGGTGCGATATTCCTTTGTAGCACGGTGGCTACCGAACAGTACGTAAAGCTTTTGGAAGATGATTTCATCCCCATTATCCAAAGTGATCCTGATTTCGACAAGATGTGGTTCACGCAAGACGAAGCCCAACCGCATCGAAGCAGGAGAGTATTTGATTTCCTGGAGGAGCACTCTGGGGACCAGAGGCCACTGGCATGGGCCTCGACTGGCCACCACATCCTCCGGATCTGAACACATGTGGCTGCTCTTTGTGGGGCTATATTAAAGACAAGATGCACAGCAATAATCCCAAAACCATTTCTGAATAGCCATTCAGGAGGTGATCGACAGCATCGACGTTCTGAGATTTCAGCGGGTCATGCAGAATTTCTATATTCGTCTGCGCCACATCATCGCCAGTGATGGAAGCATATCGAGCATGTCATAAACTAAATCCGAATAGCTGTAGTGACCTTTACATGTTCGATAAAGTGTGTTCGCGCCGTAGTTTGTAACTAACTTACGTTTCTTTCATATACACTCCTGGAAATGGAAAAAAAGAACACATTGACACCGGTGTGTCAGACCCATCATACTTGCTCCGGACACTGCGAGAGGGCTGTACAAGCAATGATCACACGCACGGCACAGCGGACACACCAGGAACCGCGGTGTTGGCCGTCGAATGGCGCTAGCTGCGCAGCATTTGTGCACCGCCGCCGTCAGTGTCAGCCAGTTTGCCGTGGCATACGGAGCTCCATCGCAGTCTTTAACACTGGTAGCATGCCGCGACAGCGTGGACGTGAACCGTATGTGCAGTTGACGAACTTTGAGCGAGGGCGTATAGTGGGCATGCGGGAGGCCGGGTGGACGTACCGCCGAATTGCTCAACACGTGGGGCGTGAGGTCTCCACAGTACATCGATGTTGTCGCCAGTGGTCGGCGGAAGGTGCACGTGCCCGTCGACCTGGGACCGGACCGCAGCGACGCACGGATGCACGCCAAGACCGTAGGATCCTACGCAATGCCGTAGGGGACCGCACCGCCACTTCCCAGCAAATTAGGGACACTGTTGCTCCTGGGGTATCGGCGAGGACCATTCGCAACCGTCTCCATGAAGCTGGGCTACGGTCCCGCACACCGTTAGGCCGTCTTCCGCTCACGCCCCAACATCGTGCAGCCCGCCTCCAGTGGTGTCGCGACAGGCGTGAATGGAGGGACGAATGGAGACGTGTCGTCTTCAGCGATGAGAGTCGCTTCTGCCTTGGTGCCAATGATGGTCGTATGCGTGTTTGGCGCCGTGCAGGTGAGCGCCACAATCAGGACTGCATACGACCGAGGCACACAGGGCCAACACCCGGCATCATGGTGTGGGGAGCGATCTCCTACACTGGCCGTACACCTCTGGTGATCGTCGAGGGGACACTGAATAGTGCACGGTACATCCAAACCGTCATCGAACCTATCGTTCTACCATTCCTAGACCGGCAAGGGAACTTGCTGTTCCAACAGGACAATGCACGTCCGCATGTATCCCGTGCCACCCAACATGCTGTAGAAGGTGTAAGTCAACTACCCTGGCCAGCAAGATCTCCGGCATCTCTACGATCTCTACGATCGTCTCCATGGGAGAATAGCAGCCTGCATTGCTGCGAAAGGTGGATATACACTGTACTAGTGCCGACATTGTGCATGCTCTGTTGCCTGTGTCTATGTGCCTGTGGTTCTGTCAGTGTGATCATGTGATGTATCTGACCCCAGGAATGTGCCAATAAAGTTTCCCCTTCCTGGGACAATGAATTCACGGTGTTCTTATTTCAATTTCCAGGAGTGTAGTACAATAAGTTTCACCCTGTAGATGTAATAGCAGCATATAAGGGCACAAGCGATATTTTAATTTCTGATAACCTCTAAGTTTTCTTCCGTTAGATTTTCTGGGAACGTGAATGTGATACCCGTAGTTTCGGAATATATCTGCGATGTGTGTCATCGCATACTGCCTCCTCGTCGTTAAATATCTTGTAATGACAGAAATGTGATTACTTAATAGAATCTTCACATTTCCTCTAGGTACAACACTTGCGAAATGTTCCTAAATATCTAGAGGCACATAGCATAATAGGCGTAGTAAAGCGTATCGTTCCATTGGAAAGTCTGTAGCAAAGTTAAAACTCAGTTTGCAGACGGAGCACAAGCGCTGATTGCACATATGTGAGGAAGCAAACCTGCCTAAGTCTATATCGAAACATACTACTAAGATAATCATTGGTGAGTTCAAGAGATAGGGTGGTGTTATTCTTGTCTGTATCTAAACATTCATGATGGTGTCTGTTTGTTCTATATCGTGTCTCCCTACCAACGCTCTGAGCGTGTTTTTTAGGGAATTAACTAGTTTGAACCTGGGACCTGTTGTTGGTAAGGAGACGCCAGACCACACATGACATGTAGAATTCAGAAGAGTTCAGTGAGACTAGCGATGATATAACCAAAGACTAAATGATCTCAGCGTCAGCTCCACTGCACTCCCTGTAAAGGAATCTTGATACTAACTAAATTTAGTGGAAAGGGTTCAAGGCTTTCCTATTTTTAGTTAGCTGGTAAAATAACATCGAAAAAGCAGTTAAGTTTACCATTGGAAATTTTATTCTACTCACAAAACATCGTTTACAAATTGCACTATTGATAAAAGGATATGTTTTAATACAGAATGGTAAAAACCAACTGCGTTCAACAAAAATGTGAACGAATATTCCCTGAATGGGTTTCCAAGTTCTACAATGGATCTAAGGATGACCTATGCTATATCACACCTATAATCTAGGTTTAAATTAAGTTTCACAAAAGAGAAAACTATCCAAATGGTCTACAGTGACTCTCAATTATCTTTAATTACTTATCTAACTTGTCGTAAATTACCGTGGCTGATGTGGCTTCTCAATAACTATATAAAAGAAAAATCATCGCGTTTCAGATCTGTTCTTCAAGTGGCAAATGTGAACACCATGAGTTTTAATTAACGATCGACACTAGTATTACGCAAAAGGAGGTGTAACAGATGAGACTTCTGCAGTTCTGAGTGAAGCCTTATGCGCTAAAAATGCGGCATCGCGTGCGTCCATTACCTTGTCGGTGTGCAGCGTCAGGGCAGCGGCGGGCAGCACAGCTCCGCTCACCTCGCCGTCTCCGAAGTAACTCACTCCTAACTTCTCCTTGCTACCATTTACCGAAGTTGGTTTAAAAAACTATCTGGCTATCTTTTCATCTGACCAATCAAGGTCTCAATGTTAACCTTAAGCTCCGCCTACAAAAATTCTGTCTATCCAATGAGAAACGTTATACTTTTCGTGGTGGGGCAATGCTTTTAAAGTTTGCAACGTAACAGAGACGCGAAAAAGTCTCACGCTAAAACCTGCAGCTGGTGTGGTCCTTTTAGCGTTATCGTAAGATCTATACTTTTCTTCTGGAGGGCTCTATCTTTTAACATGGGCTGGGGGGTGGTCCTAATGTAACAGAGACGCGAAAAAGTCTCACGCTAAAACTTGCGGGTGGTAGTGGCCCTTTTTGTGTTATCGTAAGAACTATACTGTTTTTCTGAAGGGCTATAGCCTTTAACATGGGCTGGGGGTGGGGGGTGGTCCTTGACGCAATAGAGACGCGAAAAAGTCCCACGCTAAAACTTACAGGAGATATGGTCTTAGCGGTAAGCTGGCGACGTGGGTGTCCAGTCCGTCCCTTATCGTAGGGCCTTCTAGCTTAACACGGTTCTGCTCTCGGCTTCTGTTCCCGTTTCTCCCCTCGGAACTGCGTCTGTCTCACGGTGGGAAGGTATGACATGCATTTAGGCATTCTTGTGTTAGTCTGTGGTATTCCATTTTCTCACTCGTTACTCGTATTACTTTGGTTAATTTAATGTCACGATTTATTCGGAGCTATGTTACATACTACTGGATTTGTTTATCATGTCAGGGTTTTCATGGAAGGTGTTGGATTTGCCTTACACCTTACATGTAATTCAAAAACTGGTCTTATGCAACTCCATGTGCACCCGCTTCTTCACCTCAGAATGATTTCTGCTACATACATCCATTTGAGTCTGTTCACTGTATTTATCCTTCGGTCACCCTCTACAATATTTACCCCTCACGTCTCCCTTCATTACGAAACATGATACCTTTACGCATCAGGATGCCTCCTATCAGCAGATCCCTTCATTTAGACGAGTTGAGCAGAAAATATTTTTCCTCAATTCGATTCAGTGCCTCCTCATTAGTTACTCCGTCTATCCATCCAATCTTCAGCAGTCTTCTGTAGTACCGCATTTCAAAAGCATCTATTCTTTTCTTGTCTGTACTGATTATTGTCTACGTTTCCCTTCCGTATAAGGCGCCGGCCAGGGTGAAAGAGCGGTTCTAGGCGCTACAGTCTGGAACAGGGCGACCGCTACGTTCGCAGGTTCGAATCCTTCTTCGGGCACGTTCTTAGGTTAGTTAGGTTTAAGTAGTTCTAATTTATAGGGGACTGATGTCCTCAGAAGTTAAGTTTCATAGTGCTCAGAGGCATTTGAACCATTTGAATCGTATAAGGCCACCCTCCAGTAAATACCTTCAGTATTGTATTTCTCTTCCTTGTTTCAGTCAATCATTATCTAATTCCCCTTCTGAAACAACCTCTAGTTCTTTCAGGTTATCCAAGTCCCATCTCCTCAATTCGCTATCGTTTTGCAATCTCTTCAGTTTTAATCTGTTGTTACTTGCAAAATTTTGCCTCATATTCCATAATCTCCTAGAACAGACAATAATTTCCTCCTAGGAACCCAGTCATATGCCTTTTCTAGATCTATAAAGCATAGATACAATTCCCTGTTCCACTCATAACACTTGTCCATTATTTACTGTAAGCTAAAGATTTGGTCCTGACAACCTCTAAGAGGTCCAGAATGAGATTTTCACTCTGCAGCGGAGTGTGCGTTGATATGAAATTTCCTGACAGATTAAAACTGTGTGTCTGACCGAGATTCGAACTCGGGACCTTTGCCTTTCGCGGACAAGTGCTCTAGCATCTGAGCTACCGAAGCACGACTCACTGCCGCTCCTCACAGCTTTACTTCTGCCAGTATCTCGTCTCCTACCTTCCAAACTTTACAGAAGCTCTCCTGCGAAGCTCGAGTCTAGGTCGGGCACACAGTTTTAATCTGCCAGGAAGTTTCAACCTCTAAGAGGCCTTAACCCACACTGATTTTCATCCAATTGGTCCTCAACTAATACTCGCACTTTCCTTTCAACAATACCTGAGAAGATTTTACCCACAACGTTGAGTAAAGAGATACCTCTGTAGTTGTTACAATCTTTTCTGTTTCCATGTTTAAAGATTGGTGTGATTACTGCTTTTGTCCAGTCTGAAGGAACCTGTCCCGACTCCCAGGCCATTTCAATTACCCTGTATAGCCATTTAAGACCTGACATTCCACTGTATTTGATGAGTTCCGACTTAATTTCATCCACCCCAGCTGCTTTATTGCACTGCAATCTATTGACCATTTTCTCCACTTCCTCAAATGCGATCCTATTTACATCATCATTCCTATCCCATTGTACGTCGACATCTCACACATTACTGACCGTATTTTCACCTATATTGAGCAACTCTTCAAAATATTCCCTCCATCTGTCCCAGGAATCCACAGGATTCACCAGCAGTTTTCCCGACCTGTCCAAAATACTTGTCATTTCCTTCTTACCTCCCTTTCGAAGACTACTAATTACACTCCAGAATGGTTTTCCAGCAGTGTGACCCAAAGTCTCTAACCTGTTTCCAAAGTCTTCCCGAGATTTCTTCTTGGATGCTGCAATTATCTGTTTGGCTTTGTTTCTTCTTCAACATAACTTTCTCTGTCTACCTGGGTTCTAGTTTGTAGCCATTTTTGATATGCCTTCTTTTCCTTTTACAGGCTGCCTTGACTGTGTCATTCCACCAAGCTGTTTGCTTCGTCCTACTTTTACACACTACTGTTCCAAGACATTCTTTAGCCAGTTCTAGTAACAACTACATCACTGAGTGCATCATAAAATCTATCCATCTTATCTTGTTCTGTCCCTTCACAATGCGAATCCACTGACGAATAGAAAGAGACCCAAGGACGAAGAAGGAGTTGTGCAACAAACGAAAGTTGGTAGGCGTGTTTCTACATCTGAAAGATGACGTCTATCCAAATTTCGAACCACTTGTGTAAGACGCGCTAGCAGCGCCACTATGAGTATGCAAATCAGGTTTGCCTTAAAGAGACGCTGTAACAGTCGTGAGCATTAGTTACCCCTGAGACAGGACGTGGTCAGTTGATGTTAGTCAAGAGTGCCTTTAAGGCGACGAATCCATCATTATCAACATCTCGCTTAGTATCAACGAGGTCATGCAAGAGGGCTACGAGAAACGGGATGTTCCATCTGCAATACTGCAGAAAGACTTGGTAGGAATGTAGCTACTGTAAATGACAGCTGGCAGCGGTGGTCACGAAAATGTACAGTCGCATGAAGACCTTGCTCCAGACGGCCACGTGGCACTACCGACAGGGAAGATCATCGTGTTCGGCGTTTGGCACATAGTACTGCATCTGCAGCAACAATTTGAGCAACAGTGACACAACGAACTGGTACAAATCGGTTATTTCAAGGGCAGCTCCGATTCAGACACCCTGTAGTGTGCATTCCTCTGAAACCACCGCCATATGTGACTTAAGTGGTGTAAAGCGAGAGCACATTGGAGGGCAGACTGAAGGTCCGTTGTGTTTCCTGATGAAAGCTGGTTCTGCATCGGTGCAAGTGATGGCTGTGTCTTGGTTAGGAGTAGGCCAGTTGAGGTCCTGCAACTGCGTGTTAGACATACTGGAGCTACACCTGGAGTTATGGTCTGGGGTGCGATTGCGTAAGACAGCAGGAGCTCTCTCATGGTTGTCCCACGGAAATTTGTGCGTCATTTTTGTCAGTCGCCCCGTTGTTCTGCCATCCACGAACATCATTCTAGTGGGTGTTTTCTAACAGGATAACATCTGCCCACATACCGCTGTTGCAAGCCAATATCTTCAACAGTGTGTCGACATGTTGCCTTGGCCTGCTCGATCATCAGATCTGACTCCAATCGAGCATGTATGGGACGTAATCGGACGACAAATCCAGCGTCGTTCACATATGACGTTAACCGTATCTGTATTGACCGACTAAGTGCCAAAAAAAAAGGTTCAAATGGCTCTGAGCACTATGGGACTTAACTTCTGAGGTCATCAGTCCCCTAGAACTTAGAACTACTTAAACCTAACTAACCTAAGGACATCACACACATCCATGCCCGAGGCAGGATTCGAACCTGCAACTATGTGTATTAGGCGTGGAACACTATCCCACAAACTGAAATCCGGCACCTGGACAACACAATGCCTGCATGTTTACATGCTTACATTAAACATTCTGGCGGTTTCAGCTGTTAGTAATGTACAAGATTTGCACTCTTGCAGTGGCTTGTCTTGTACTTACGTTAACTTGTGATCTTACGATGTTAGCACTTAAATATGTTAGCCAGAAAAATGTATTCCCGAAATTTCATTGCTTCACATGAATTATTTTTTGGTGTTGCGATTTTTCTTCCATCATTGTCTTTGTCTCCTAATGTCTTCAAAAACATTTCGAGAATATAGTGTCGTCTCTCCTCCGATAATGTCTTGTTAGTTTTTCTGAATATCAGTGTTCTAATGCGATCGAATAAGCGTATCTTATTATTCATTCAGTGTCCCTGGCAATATCGACGATCGACGTTATAACAAACGGTGACATCCGCTGTTAAACATTTGGAAAAAAAAGACAAATTTTGAGGCGATAGCAGAAGCTGATAGAATACATGTCGTCCACTCGCTTACTTGAAAAAGAAGGAGCGAATTACAGAACGTGCCAGTAAAGAGGGTAAAAAATTTCACTAGTGTTTCCGACATGCCTTAATTTTCTTCATGTGTATAGAGAGCCAGAAATCTATTGAAATATGTTGACCATCCCACGGGATGAGTGATTTTTTTCGGAATGAAAGGTAATCTATGTGTTAATATAAGGTGTAGACAAATCCATCCAGCTACTTCAGCACGAAGGAGTAGCCAACGCTCAAATTCGACGAACAACGAAAATAAGCAATTTCTGATTCGGTGCAGCGAAACTTTTATAATATTTTAGGTGCAACAACGCCATCTGCCCGCAAGTGTTTGCCTCTTACCAGTAGATACACTCGTACATCATAATCAAATCCAGCCTCATTGAAAGTTTTTCATGTTCCATATGTAAAAGTACGTCGTCTCTCTGCCGTACAGCATTTAAATGGCACCATCGTTGTGATTCTTCAAGCGTCTGTGAAGCTAATATCTGCCTGTCGCTCAGTGGCTAAAACGCAACAGGCTTGTATGGCAGTGTGGATATAACACATTGAGGACTGTATAAGCAATGTCTTCATTGCGTTGATTCGTATTACGTAGGTCATATTAAACAATAAAAGCATTCTCGTAAATGCGATGGAGTTCAAAATCCATAGAGTTGGTAGCTTTTTCTCAGAATATTCATCGTTCCACTTTGCACGTTATTGGCTTCAAATCAATAAACATCTCGTACTACACACTTTTAATAGTAACATATTTGTTAATTCACGATATAAGTTAATTCTGTTCCAAATCTGTCCAGCCCTTCCAGCGTGAAGGACGGACAAACATACTCACACAAAAACTTTCGCATTTATAATATACGCTGAAGAGCCAAAGAAACTAGTACACCTGCATAATATCGTACACGCAGAAGTGCCGCAGTACGACGTGGCATGGATTCGACTAATGTCTGAAGTAGTGCTGGAGGGAAATTACACCATTAATCCTCCAGGGCTATCCATAAATCCGTGAGAATTATAAATCCGTAAAGGTACGAGAGGGTGGATATCTCTTCTGAACAGCACGTTACAAGGCATCACAGATATGCCCAATAATGAGCACATCTGGGGAGTTTGGTGGCCAGCGAAAGTGTTTAAATTCAGAAGAGTATTGCTGGAGCATTGTCCTGCTGGAATTGCACAATGGACCTGAATGGATGCAAGTGATCAGACATGATGGTTACGTACGTGTCACCTGTCAGAGTCGTATCTTGACGTATCACTCCACTGCACCAGCTTGGACAGTCCCCCGCTGACATACAGGGTCCGATTCATGAGGTTGTCTCCATACCCGTACAGGTCCATCCGCTCGATGCAATTTGCAAAGAGACTTGTCGGACCGCTCACATGTTTCCAGTCATCTACAGGTGTTGACGGGCCCAGGCGAGGCGTAAAACTTTGTGTTGTGCGGTGATCAACGGTACATGAGTGGGCCTTCGGCTCCGAAAGCCTTTATCGATGGTGTTCCGTTGAGTGGTTCGCACGCTGACACTAGTTGATGACCTAGCATTGAAATCAGCAGCAATTTACGGAAGGACTGCACTTCGTCACGTTGAACGATTCTCTTCAGACGTCGTTTGTCCCGTTCTTGCAGGATCTTTTTCCAGTCTCTGCGATGTAGGAGATTTTTATTTTTTACCGGATTCCTGATATGCGATGTGAAATGGTCGTAAGGGAAAATACCCATTTCATCGCTGTCTCGGAGATGTTGTGCCCCATCGCACTTGCGCCGACTATAACACCACGTTCAAACTCACTTAAGTCTTGATAACCTACCATTGTAGCAGCAGTAACCGATCAAACAACTGTGCCAGACACTTGTCGCCTTATATAGGCGTTGCCGACAGTTTACGTATCTCGGTATTTGAATACGCATGCCTACACCAGTTCCTTTGGCGCTTCAGTGTATATGGAATTAACATTTGTCGTTTTATTAATTACCACGAAGACAGATATGTGTATCCTTGAACTTGGTGTGCTAGAGTCGATGGATGAATTTCGTTATTGTTTTATACGAAGTTCCTTAAGTTCTGCTTACTTGACGCTCTTTCTTCTATCTAGATACATGTAAGATCGCCATGTTTGTATCTCCAAGTTAATGGTTTATAACAATCTTGGTACTGAGTTAAAGTGATTTACTATTTACTCAATATATAACTCAAGTGTTACTAATTGGCTGTACAAGTTTATTATCTATCTCTTTGTTAGTAATTGTTTCACATCTTTATATGAGATTTTCCATTAATTAGTTATTATATATTTCAGCAGTTTAATTCCGGTTCGAAGCGAAGGTTTGGTCAAGTGACGATTGCGCGCCATCAGCGTGCTATCATATGCATATTTGCATCCTTTCTCTTAGAACCTGCAATCTAAATCATTCTTGCTGCGCGCTGCGTCATTTTCCACCACACTGTGCTGTTTTTAACACGGTAAACCATCACCCAACTCATCGTTCTCCTTCAGCGATCTCTGACCCTATAGTATCATAACAACGGGAAAAGTAAGGGTAACAAAGCGCACAATCAGCTTCAGCGGGGAACAAGTTTGAATCATATCTTAAGTGTAAACTAAACATGAACATTTTCACTCCCGCTCCAGCCTTTGTGTTTTGTCCCACATCAGAGCAATTGATATTCTGAGGCACAATGGAATCTAGAACTCCATCTTCATTTTAATGTAATTTACAGGATATACGAGAGTTGGAACTTTAATGGTGGAAACTATTTTATTATAGCTCGTACAAAATAGATACGAGTTTCAAAGTTTTACTGACCTTCAATATAGTCACCAGCATTGTGTATAACCCGTTCCCAGCGATGTGGGACTCGTAGAATACTCTTAGTATTGCGAGTTGTGTTGACAGTTCGAGCGGCGCGGTCTATTGCCCGACGAATCTGTAGCAGTTCAGAAGCGAATGCTATGAAGTGTTTCCTTCAGTTTAGAAATCGAGTTGAACTTACGAGGGCTCACGTCAGGGAAGTGCAGTAGGTGGTATAGCACTTAGCAGCCCAATCAGTCAAACAAATCAGTAACAGCTTGCACTGTACGTCCTTGAGCATTGTCCTGCAAAATGATGGTCAGGTTCTGCGTAAAGTGTCATCACTTCTGTCTCTAAGCTGGTCGTAGGTTGTGCTCTAAAACTGATAAGATAGAGACATAAATGATGACACTTTCTGCAGGACCTGACCATCATTTTGCAGTAAAATGCTCAAGCACGTACAGTGCAAGCTGTTACTGATTTATTTGACTGGTGGGGCTGCTAAGTGCTGTACCACCTACTGCACTCCCCTAACTTAAACCCTCGTAAGTTCAACTGGATTTCTAAACTGAAGGAAACACTTCACAGCATTCGCTTCAGAACTGCTACAAAATCGTCGGGCAATAGACCGCGCCGCTCGAACTGTCAACAGAACTGGCACTGCTAAGAATATCCTACGACTTCCACATCGCTGGCATCGAGTTGCGCACAATTATGGTGACTACTTTGAAGGTCAGTAAAACTTTGAAATACGTATATATATTGTGTGAGCTGTAAATAAATAGTTGCCACTATTAAAGGTCCACCGCTCGTAAAATGGCAACGTCTGCAAGATACTACTACTGTAAGTAGGCTGCTTAGGTTTTCTTATTGGTAACGCCACGTAGCGCTCTGTATGAAAATCACTGGCTGTGCTATGTGCAGTCTATGGCTAGTTTGCATTGTTGTCTGCCATTGTAGTGTTGGGCAGCTGGATATGATCAGCGCGTAGCGTTGCGCAGTTGGAGGTGAGCCGCCAGCAGTGGTGGATGTGGGGAGAGAGATGGTGGAGTTTTGAAATTTTCTAAGACTGGATGTCATGAACTGCTATATATATTATGACTTTTGATGATATTAAGGTAAATAAATTGTTTGTTCTCTATTAAAATCTTTCATTTGCTAACTATCCCTATCAGTAGTTATTGCCTTCCGTAGCTTGAATCTTTTATTTAGCTGGCAGCAGTGGCGCTAGCTGTATTTCAGTAGTTCGAGTAACCAAGATTTTTGTGAGGTAAGCGATTTGTGAAACGTATAGGTTAATGTTAGTCAAGGCCATTTTTTGTAGGGATTTTTGAAAGTCAGATTGCGTTGCGCTAAAAATATTGTGTGTCAGTTTAAGCACAGTCCTGTATAAATGTTCTAAGGGAACGTTTCATAAGTCGACCCTTACCCGAGGATACCTCACTGGAATTTTCTGATTTTTTCTTGTAGTTTGTGCAATTAGTGCAGCCTTTGTTTATTGCTAGCGCGTAATTGTAGAGAGAATTTCCTTTGTAATTGTAGTTTTTCATTGTTGTATAGTAAAACAGTTTTGGCATGCATGTAGATTTGCAGCAAGTATTTCGCAGTTGCGCTTGCAATTAACAAGATATTATTTTCAGTGGTACGTCAATGTGTTCCCTTATTTTGGCTCTTCAAATTGTGCTTTTCTGTGTTATCGTGTGAAATATTGTGACAATAATGGCGTGTAAAAAACGCAATACTAGGCTCCAAAGTAAACTGAGAAATGACAGTGAAGACGAAAGCAGTGTGTTACAGCCACCGAGTAATGAATTAACTAATGTTCAAAGTAGTAATTTGGTAATTGTACATAGGGAAATGGAGTGGGCTGCAAACAATGGTGTAGACAGGAAGCAGTTAGTGAACAGGAAAGCATTATCGATCGATCGGTCGGCAACTGCTTGCCTCAGGGATCCGAAATGACAGGACACAATCTTGCAAATACTGAAGATTCATGTTTTGCGTCCTTTCCGTTTTCTCAAATAAGTCAAGACACATTTTCTGCTTGTCAAAATGTGAATGTTGCCGGTGCAAATGCACTGCCGAATAGCACTGAGGAACATGTTTCAGACACCAGTGCACTGTTATTACAGTTAATGCAGCAAATGGGACAAAGGCTACAAAAGTTAGACACAATGGAACAACACTAGAGACAAACACAGCAACACTTAGACACAATGGAACAAAATCAGAGACAAACACAGGAAAAGCTTCAAAAGTTAGACACAATTGAACAAAATCTTCGGAAGTTAGACACCACGCTTAAACAAACACGTGAAGATTTAACTACTGAGTTACATAACATTGAATCGAAATGTCAGAAAGTCTGTAATGACGTAAATACACAAATTTGTGATTATTTCCAACCTATTTTTTCACGGCATGAAAATACATTACAGAATCACGAATTAGCCATAAAAGAACTGCAAACTATTGTTCATGAAAATCATGAGACCTTGTAAGCTAAAATTGACTCAGTTGCATCTACCGTTCGGTTACGCAACTTGCAAAAACTCAAGAAAACTTAAAGGACACAGTAGATACGATTTCAACACAACTGGACACTCTCAAACTTGGTTCAGAAAAACACACAGAGGAAATAATTTCACTATCGGATAAAGTAGCCTAACTTTCAGATCAGTTCACTAACTTATCTACAAAGGTAGATGATGATCTGAATGACACAAGACCTGTAGCCTTCACGGACACTGAAGAGTATGAACAAATTAGAAAATTCAAACAAAATCAAAATCAAATCAATACACAGTACAAAAGAGAAATCCGGGAAGTACAAGATCAGTTGGCACAAGTAATACAAAAATTACATATTTCAGAGGACACTCGCACTCCAGCACGGGAAGAGGGACTTAGAAATACGGAAAAGCTACAAAATAATAACACAGGGCATTTCGAAAATTATGAAAGAAACATTTCGAAAATTATGAAAGAAATTGGCAAGGCGCATTGGATTCTGAGATGGAACCGCCGAAACGAAGTAACAATGAGCGATGTGCGTCTCGCCGACACGATGATTGTGACTATACGCTGCTCATTACTACACCTAAATTCGAAACATTTAAGAATTCTGGCAACGACTTTCATCCACAAGCGTGACTTCATCAATTCTCTCATTGTTCCCCCCCCCCCCCCCCAACTGGTCATTAAAGCACAGATTAGAATTTATGTGTGGCTACTTAGAGAATGAACCAGCTGTAAGAATGCGATCGGTCATTCACGATTGCCACAGTGAAGGAGAATTTTACTATGCCTTCCTCTCAGCATATTGGTCTCAAGCCACACAAGACCGAGTAAAACATGGCATCATAATGATAAAACATTTCGAACAATCTGAATTTTTCAGTCTTGTGAAATATTTTGAAGACATGTTGCACAAGAATCAGTACCTGTGAAACCCATACAGCCCCTCAGAACTCATCCGCATTTGCTTAATCAAATTACCTGAACATTTACGGCATATTATTTTGGCAGGACGTTGCAAAGACGACATTGAAGCTTTTCAGGGACTCTTACAAGGATTAGAAATTGACACTGACAATCGCGGAACGCGAAAACAGGAACGCAACAATTACAGGTCACATCCGTCACAATTCCGCCATGAAAGAAATAATAACTGGACACGACAAGGCTATTCTTACAGCGTAAATTGTGACCAAAACAGACACTACCCGTATGACAACCGTTGGCAGAGTAAAAGTAATTACAGAGAAATATCGCACTTCCGTGGTAATGAATATGACAGAGACAATCATAGAATCAGACAATATGACAACCAGAACTATTATTATCACGGAAGACAGAATAACTTCAGACGCAACGGTCCAACGTGCACTGATAATTCAGGGAGAAATTCTCCACCACTTAAACGACAAGAAAGAAACTACAGGAACCACCGACATGACCACAGACGATATAATTGTAACGACAGACTTGAATTGCATCAGAACTGGCGAGATTCAAATAGAGCACGGCATTCTCGACAAGGTGAATTTGTAGAAGTTAGGTCTCCTAATCCCAATAACGACGCGCGCCAACAAAAGAACAGACAAGGACCCGCACCGCAGGCAGCCGCGTACGCCGGCTGGCTCAGAGAAAAACAACATAGGCGCTAACCTTGAGAAAAATTCCAGTATTCTTTACCGACGTATACCGCATGATAATTGCGTTCAAGTTAACTCTGAGCACTAGGAAGAGTGAAGGATTGTACTACATTTCACATGTAAAATCGTTCATTGAAAGATAATCTGCTTTTTAACTTTGTCTTTGCCACATAACTTTTCGCTTTACATTACTAGTATGCTTTGTCAGACTTAAGAAATTGTTAACATGTAACAATGTTTGAAGTTAAATATCCAGTCAAGAACCAAGAGAACTTATTTAAACCGAAATTACGAATGCATTGTTATTGTGAACAGACGACGCAGTGTTATTGTGGGTGTACATTCTTGCTTGTTAGTTGCACGATTACGTAACGACTATAAGGCTGACATACTTAGAACATGTACCGGTACTGCTAATGAGATTTTAATGCAACATTTTGGTTTACTTGAAAATACATTCTGGATTTAAAGTACTTTCTGTGAGATACCAGATGACACAGTGGTTAGTTTATGTGACAGCTACACGATTTTATCACGACGCTACTAGTGAATGTTTCTACAGATTTCTAACGCAAATTCTTGACCTGTGAATTTTTTTATATGAGACTGCCACTGTAGCGGAAACTGCTGTCGTAAAAATTTCAGTAAAAAAGGTAAGTGACCTTGACATAATGCGTTTTGGGCGCCCAGCTGAGAGGTAGTCGTCTCACAAAAGAAAGCCATTAGGTGGAGAAAAAAAGAGGGCATTATCCTCTCTATTGACATTCCTTTGTAGAAATTACTTGGAAAGATACTTACATCTGCATACCTGATTATGACAAGCGTCTTTCTACGAGAATTGAGAGAATTTTTTAGTACCTTATGAAATGCCATATGGCTAATGAATGATGTTTCATGCCATCCTTTGTACATATATGATCATTTTGTTTAATATCTAGTCTCTAGCTGCACTGCAGCATTGGTTAAAATAAAATTCAATAGATGTACTAATATCACTATTTTCTGTCTACAGACCCAGTAAAGAATAATTTTATGATGTACTTTCGTAGAAATGAGAGCACAAATAGACATTTCCCTTCACAGTAATTGCATAAATAATTTTTTTAATGACTTGGTAATTTTCCTGCAGAGTAAGTTTTTGTGATGCATCACTCTAGTGTTAAGATCTGACATGGGTATTAAACATGGCCATTTTTACTGTAATATTTTTTCTGCTTGAGCTTTGTCATGTTTAGATATAAGTTATTGCATATGCTGCTGCTGTTTGCCAGGCATAATGTTACTGAATTTGACTTTGTATTACTCTGTTAAGTCAGTTTTACTACTGATTTATTTTTCTTGTTTGCTGCACATTGCCTTAAATTAGTTGCAATGTTGCATTTTCTATGTTAATTTAGATTTACTGCTGCTTGCTTTGACAATTTCCATTTTTTTCATTGCTGTTTGTATTAATTGTTTTGTGATGCTGCATTGCCTCGTCCCTTAGGTTAGCATCTGAGCTCAGTAGATTTAAGTTACCTTAAGAGGGGGTAGGCTATATATGAGAATGAGTTGCGATGAATTGGAAGAAATTCATTGAGGAGTTATACGAAAAAAGTACAGAAAGCAGGTATAGATAGGACTTTTTGGTCATAATGAAGAACGAAGGGAGAAGTAAAGAAAGTTTTGTTTGCAAAATACTGCAGTAATACAAACCAAGTCCTTTCCTTGTGTTATCCTACTATGTGTTTGTGTACCCTTGTGTATTTATGTTCTTCCTGTCTTTACATGTTTATCTGATAAGACTTATGTTGTAGAATTTTTCTAATACTCAGCTACATGAACTATGATGAGGAATACTGTTATCCTCAAATGTAATTTGTATTAATAATATGTTATTTACTTTGTAAAGATGTTAGACATTATTAATTCTGTTCTGTTTTAATGCTCATGTGTGAAGCTGATGTTTCAATAATTATTCTGACCTTTTATGTATTTACTTATGTCATAATTCCTGCAACACTGATGTATATGTTTATTTCTATTCTTTTGTAAAGCCCCTCTTACTATAAATGTTACTTGTATTATTATGTTTTAATGATGTATTTTATATCTTTATTATTGTATTATTATGTTATAAAATTGTAATTGATGCCAGTTCATCAAATTAAGTAACTTGTAAGTTACATTTCACTGCACACATTTCTGTTGGTCATAGCATATGGACAATATGTGAGAAGTAGGGACTCATAGTGTTTGCATATGTGTTAATAATTCAGCAAGGGACTGGATAACAGCATTTCTGGTTCTAAGGACAATTTAAAAAAAAACTTTGTGAGTGCACAAGTGATGGTTTATGGACTTGCAATATTGTCTGCAAGACTCTTCAATGGTGATTGTGTACCTGCTCAATCCAACAGATGGTTGCTGGCCGTCTCTACAAGGACTACAGTGAGTCAGCATCTTTGATGATCCACCAATACCATTATTTCTACAAGGACTGCAGTGGGTCTGCACCTCTGGTAGCCCACCAATACCATAATCTATGCCAGGACTACAGTGGGTCTCCCCTGTGATGACCCACCTACCAATACTCTTCAAAACTTCGACTGACTGCTGTGGGTTTGCTCTGTTGTGGACCAATACCTGTCTGCATGTCAAGAGTCAGCACTGTCTTTCTGTTGGAAGGACAACACTACTTCTTCAAGACTGCATTGAAATCCACTACTTCCGTGTGCATTGTCTTTTACTGCTCAGACTTTGAGAAAAACACTGCAATTTTACTGTGATGAACGATCAGGACTGTCTTTATGGACTGTGAGAAAATTTTAGCTTTTGACCAACATTGTATCAATAAGTGTGTGCATTTGATTTCTTTGTTATTGTAATTTCGAAAAAAATTTTAACAAATCTGTATTGGCCACTGCCCAAAACAATTTGTAAATTTTTTTGTGGGGAGCATGGAGGCTATGTAAGTAGGCTGTTTAGGTTTTCTTATTGGTAACGCCACGTAGCGCTCTGTATGAAAATCACTGGCTGTGCTATGTGCAGTCTATGGCTAGTTTGCATTGTTGTCTGCCATTGTAGTGTTGGGCAGCTGGATATGATCAGCGCGTAGCGTTGCGCAGTTGGAGGTGAGCCGCCAGCAGTGGTGGATGTGGGGAGAGAGATGGTGGAGTTTTGAAATTTTCTAAGACTGGATGTCATGAACTGCTATATATATTATGACTTTTGATGATATTAAGGTAAATAAATTGTTTGTTCTCTATTAAAATCTTTCATTTGCTAACTATCCCTATCAGTAGTTATTGCCTTCTGTAGTTTGAATCTTTTATTTAGCTGGCAGCAGTGGCGCTAGCTGTATTGCAATAGTTCGAGTAACCAAGATTCTTGTGAGGTAAGCGATTTGTGAAATGTATAGGTTAATGTTAGTCAGGGCCATTTTTTGAAAGGGATTTTTGAAAGTCAGATTGCGTTGCGCTAAAAACATTGTATGTCAGTTTAAGCACAGTCCTGTATAATCATTCTAAGGGAACGTTTCACTACTACTACTACTACTACTTTTTACTACATACTCATCTAGACTTCTTTGCTGAGACCTTCATCAGGAGTCTTCTGATGGCAAGTGGCCGAATATTGATCAATAAACCGAGGAAACTAGGAAATTACTGAAAAACATCCCAGCAGAGTGGTCGAAATGCCTGTTTCTAGAAAAGCTGGAAGAGGAGAACGACGTGATCCAAACACCAAAATAACTTTACTTCCACTCGATCAGTAGCCCAGAACAGTCTCGTTTGTAATTTAGTTTCTCTTAAGTACGCAGTTCACATCCCCAAAATTTTCGCAAGTATTCCATTCACCTTTTCTACTAATGATTTCGCAGTATTAGCAGCAAGTATTTAACTGGCGTGCCACGCCTTAGCTGTAGTGTATGTAAATACTGCGATCTTACACATCGGTTTCTTACTCTTGTTTATTAGCAGTTTCTTGCACTGAAAACAGTTACCACTCCGTATGTCAAACGTAAACACTACGCCCTTCCATGATCCCTAAAACCACCCAGCGATGGTATATTATCTTCACTATTGTTGCACCTTGCACCATAGTAGCTGTGTTAAGTCATCGAGTACGGTCATGGAGTTATTTGTGGAAGTGTACACTGCAATAAATGTAACGGAAGTTCTCGTGGTACTTTTTGAGTCATACCGACAGAACGACGGAGAGACACGAAATCTGATTCTTTCAATCAGAGGAACGGATTACAATCAGTAACATACTGGGCTCTCAGTTCTTAAGGGAGTGCAAAGAAGTAAGAATTTCATTCCAGGCCATTGGTGCACCGCCCGCGATCAGAAAACGTGTGCAGCAATATTTCACCTCTCCTACTGGGTGCTCGGAATGACCGGCGCAGTTAGAGCGCAATCTTTCATCGCAGTCTAGCCACATCGCTGTCGCGACCGAATAGGTTTTCCGTAATGTGATAAAGTATTTCCGTACGTGTGTCGTTTCCAAGTTGAGTCGTACAAAACGCAGCACGAAAGCAGTGCTTTTTATGACAAAATTGATGGGTTTTTACGTCTGGTGTCCTTCAAGTTGGCCGTGATAACTTACTAAAGACCTCCAGTAACCTAAACCAAAATCACATTACCGTGAACATGAACCACCAAGTTGATTTTACATTACTCAGTGATCATTTGATGTACTTTTTTCTTCATATTCGTGTTGAGTCACCATTTCTGGTTTGACGAACAATCAGACATCCTATCGCACATCTAGTCCGCTAAATCACACGATCTTAACCCCATATAAAATGTTTAGGACTATTTGTAGCAGCGTGTAAAACTTAGCAGTAACATCCCCACAATTTTTTATTTACTTTAGCATTTTTTATCAGATTCGATTAGGGCCTACATGAGCTGTCTTACATCTCACAAATCCTTAGTGATAAGTCTTTAAAGTTTGTACGTTATATGAGCAATATATCGTGTGTTTATAATTAAACTGACGGTGTGTGGAGTGCTGCGTCGGAGAACTCTGAGACATCGTAGATGTGTTCATCAGTCAATGCGCTCGGTGTGTGTGCTGAAAAAAAAATCGGCTTTTTCTCCACCAGGTGAAAATATGGCGCTGTAAGCAGTCGAATCATGGGGGTGCAGGAAAAGGGGAGGAACGATCAAACACATGATAACAATGGCTCTGGTCATTTATTAGGACATGGCCGCAAATTATAGCATGTGTTCAATATGTTGTCCTGACTCAGCAATCAACATACTGAATCCGTAACACGGCATGGTCGACAGATGCTCGAAGCATATCTGGTGTAATCAGAGCATATCTGGTGTAATCAGTTTACAGTGTATGCTGTCCTTCAGTTCAGGAAGTGTCCGGATACACCACTAATACACACGATCTTTCAGATATCCCCACAACCAGAAGTCACATGGACTTGGAATGCCCCACATCCTGAAATTGCCTGGAGACGATGGAGTCATTATTGAAGGTTTCTCGAAGCAAATCTGTCATCTGGAAAGCGACATGTGGTGTCGCCCCATTTTGGGTGAAAATAGTGGTGTGGACACTGCTGCGCTCTTACAAAGCTGGAATCACGTGTTTCGCAAGGAAGGTGTCATAACGAGCAGATATCCCTGTATTTCTAATAGGCCCGCTAGATGTCATCTCCTCGAATAAAAACGGACTTAAAATGAAGGAGCTTGTGAAACAACACCACATAGTCGCACAAGCTGAGTCCAGTGGATATTCCTGTAAGATATGTGGTGGAGTAGGGGCCCAAATGCGACAGTTGTCTAGATTCAAGGCAAGCACAGTTTACCTTGTGCCTCGTCTGTCCAAAGAATAATTCCTGGCCACATGTAATTCATTCCCATGCGTGACAGAAGAACGAAGAGCAAAGTCACGGCGTTGTAGCCTATCTTGATTTGGTGCAGATTATGGATCTTGTTGTGATATTATTGGAAAATGTGACGCAGAATTTTTTGAACTGTTCACCAGGAGTGAAAGAACTCCTATGACACAGCTCGAGCACTGGCTGCAGAATTTCATGGATGTGCTGCACGGTCGGCTGTAGCTACAGCAACTTCGTCAACAACCGCCATGCGAAGGGGCTGCCGCTGTCTCCTTACTGCACCACCTAGTTCACCTATTTCTACAAATTATTTGATCATATTCTTTAGTCCGTTTGTTGAATGTGGTCTCTCCGCAGCTGTTTCTTTCGGCAATAACCCCGCAATGCAACGCTGCTGTTGGTGCGGTTCTGATAAAAAACAAAACAAAAACTTTTCCACTTCTCCATGATCTTTCTTTCCAGTATTCACAGCGTCTCGCGCTAAAAACTTAAACTTTCTTAACACTTCCCTTAACAAATGAAATCCAAGCGACAAACATCATACTAACATTAAAAAGGAAAATATTTCACCTCTTGACTACTCAAAAAATGGTTCAAATGGCTCTGAGCACTATGACACCTAACAGCTGTGGTCATTAGTCCCCTAGAACTTAGAACTACTTAAACCTAACTAACCTAAGGACATCACACACATCCATCCATGCCCGAGGCAGGATTCGAACCTGCGACCGTAGCGTTCACGCAGTTCCAGACTGAAGTGCGAAGCCACACCGAGCGGCTTGACTGCTCACATCGCCATATGTTCACTTGATGGTAGGAAGTGGAACTATTGTTTTTTTTTCGGATACTCCTCGAGAGCACCGATGAACAAACACGCCTACGATAGTTAAACGTCCTGAGATTAACACCGCGCGGGATTAGCCGTGCGGTCTTGGGCGCTGCAGTCTTGGACTCTGCGGCTGGTCCCGGCGGAGGTTCGAGTCCTCTCTCCGGCATGGGTGTGTTTGTTTGTCCTTAGGATAATTTAGGTCACGTAGTGTGTAAGCTTAGGGACTGATGACCTTAGCAGTTAAGTCTCATAAGATTTCTCACACGTATGAACATTTTGAGATTTACACAGCCCACACTGCAGCACTCAGAACACCGTCAGTTATAAAAACTCTGTATAATGATAATAAATATAATAATAATAAAACAATTTGTATAGTAGTGAATATATGGTATTTAGGAAATGTCAGTCTTACTAGCATTAAGCAATTTCCTCTTTTCGTTCAATTTGATTGAAAGTAGTCACATCTACCAAAAAGTATTAACAAAGTACAGAAGAAATATAATGTGGAGAATAAGTTTACTGTTTAGAGGAAGAGCGAGAAACAGTAGTATAAGTTTACCCTTTTTAAATGGAAAGAAGAAAATAAACAGAAAAAGATGGGAAAAGCACAGAGACGGAAACTACAGCCGTGACAAAATATAAAGTTTCAATCTCCTCTTGAACGCAATATGCTTTTGGATAAGACTCAGTTTACAGGATAATTTGTTCGGTGCTCGTATGAGTGAATTGGAGAAGGAGATCGAGAAGGATTTATTGCTGTGCAAAGGTACAGCCGAGATGCTGGACGCATTCCACCTGGTATCGCAGTTGCAGAATGATAACAGGTATCTAATATGTGAAAAGAGCTATTGAGTTCACCAGTGAGTAAGGAACTGATGAAGTTAGCAGACCGTGTGATACCACGCCGCTTATCCAGTTGCATCGAAACTCCATGCAGGGAGGAGTGATATGATCTAACAGCCGAATGTTGCGTACATACAGGGTGTCCAGAAAAGGGCTCCCTGATTTCAAAATTAAATATCTCGTAAACAAAGATCGATAGAGGAATGCAGTAAACGGTATGTTTATTGTGAAAGCTATAAGAAGTTTATACAGCAGTTTGAAATAATAGTTAGAAAAGCTGCTAACAGATGGCGCTGTACGCTGTATAGCCCATATCAACATACATAAGTGAAATAATCGTATGAAAACAATCTTTGCAAACAATCACATCACAATGTTTTCAAAATGTTCACCATTGGCACTACAGAGGTGGCGCAAACGAAGAATGAAATTCGCCATCACATTTCGTAGTGTCTCAACCGAAATGGATTCACATGCCACAGAGATCGCCGATTCAAGCTCGTCCAGCGTGGCGGGATGCTTCGGGTAGACCATGTCTTTCACTGTGCCCCACAAAACAAGTCACAGGGAGTCAAATCCGGCGAATATGAGGCCAATCCATGCCTGCACCAGTAAATTTGGTATATTCCAAAGCAATGACTCGATTCCCGAAGTATTCCTCAAGAAAGCTAAACACTTGTTCGGTTCTATGTGGTCGGGCTCCATCTTGCATAAACCATTCAGTATCTGGTCGATCCTCTAACGCTTGCTGTGTGGCGATAAATTGTTCCAAAATTGCAACGTAACGTGCACCAGTGACCGTTTCTCGAATGAAAAAAGGGCCAAAAATGCCTCTGCTGCATACTGCAGGCCCCCCACAGTAACTTTAGGATAATACAGTGGTTTCGCTTCACACCAATATGGCTTTACGGAACCCCAAAATCGCCAGTTCTGCTTATTCACGTATCCATTCAGGTGGAAGTGTGCTTAATCTGTAAACCAGATGCAGCCAACATCAAATCCTTCATTATCAATCATTGTGAGCATCCGATTAGCAAAGGCAACCCTTTGTTGCACAGCTCGTACGGGTATGGCCTGGTGCGTTTGAATTTTGAATGGAAACATGTGTAGTCTCTTTCTCAGTATTTTCTGCGTGCTGGAACGCTTCAAACCAGTCTCAGATGCCATTCTACGGACGGATGACATTGGATGTCGCTGAATAACTCCAGAAACTGTGGCGATATTTTCATGCGTAACTGCGGTTTGCTTGAGGCAAACATGCCCCTCTAGATCATCAGTTACGCTGCCTGTTCGTTGAAATTTTGCGAAGAGCGTAAGAATGGTATTCGCATCGGGTCGTTTTGGAACATTAAATCGTGCTTGAAAACTTAGCCTTGTTGCCGTAGGACTCTCTTCTAATCTGTGGTACTCTAGCACCAGAAAAACGCGTTGTTCAATGGAGTACACGGTTTTAATCTCTTCCTTCGGTACGCTAACCTTCTTTCACGTTTCAATAGTGGAACCGATCGCTCTGGGCTTCGGATCACAATTTATACTAAGCATTACGTATGGCGATTATAGCGCCATCTGTTAGCAAATTTTGTAATTATTATTTCAAACTGCTGTATAAACTTCTAATAGTTTTCGCAATAAACATACCGTTTACTGCATTCCTCTATCGATCTTTGTTTTCGAGATATTTAATTTTGAAATCAGGGATTCCTTTTCTGGACACCCTGTACATTGGGCAAGCGTTCGTCGCTAGCTCGAGTCCTCTGGTATGTTCACAATTTGTGCTGTGTTGGATTACATTACAGAGTAAAAATCCGGCAGGACTAAAAGGTGGAACAGTTCTTGTTTAATATGAGGAAGAAATATATATATATATTTTTTTACTTTGTGGATTACATGTAGTTGGTGGCTCTACTGGATCTAATCAACAATGGGTAGCTTCAGCTGGATATGACATACCTCAAGAAACTTGTGGACCACCTTCCTAGCCGAATTTTGCCGTCAGCAAGGATAGCAGCGAGGTCAAAGGTAATGGTGATGTCTCCTGAGGAAGACTAGCATTTTGTCGGTATATTGGTGTGCAAGATAGTGCATTTTAAGAGAGATCGTCGTACCGAAGGATGCTGACTTTACATTTGTTTCAAAACGATTAATTGGAAAACTATCTTTTTTCTTGTCCCTTTGTCACGCTTTGGCGCAGTGTCGGCATGGTTAAGTTTAACGGGTGGCCTGATGCCATTCCTGTCGCCAGCTTGCTGCCCCATGAGACGGAATATGTATACATCAACTGTCTACGTGTACTGTTACTCATATGAAAGTGAGTGAAAGTTTTTCTAAATGTTTGCGACTCGTGTAACTGAGGCAGGACTTGCGTACCAATCTAGTAGTAGACTATGGGGATGCTGTAAACCGCCTAAAAACCACATTCAGGCTGGTTGGCATCCCGAGCCTCGTAGCTAACCCGCCGGGCCGATTCGATGTGTGGCTGGTACATCTCCTCGTACTGGAAATGAGGCTGTAACGCACACGGATATCCGGGGGGGATAACGATTAGTTGGAAAACATTTGCAAGAAAACTACGAACATTGCCATGCAAGCAAATATTCAAATCTACGTGCAGCGTGGTCAGAAATAATCTGAAAAGCTTGTAAGTGTGTTGCAGGTGAATTCTGCTGAGAAATAACAGTTAAGGAAAAAATTTGATACGTTGCGGCGTCGGAGCGAGGAGAACGAGATATACGGGCCCTGCAACCAACTTGTGACGTCACACTAGTCGGCTTGTCCGCCACACTCGCGAATGCTCGGCTCCGTGCAGCTCCCACGGGAAGTCCACATGTAACTGAGAATATACCCACTAAAAGCGTTAAACTTGTCGTGCGCTGTGCAGAACATTCATGTATTTAAACATGCAATCAAGAATTATTAATCTCGTCTGAAACAGTCACTCGCTCCCCGTCAGAGACGGTTGCTTGCACTCATACTTAATTACCTACTTCCTTCACACGATCAGGCCCAATGGACCGCGCGCTGCTTTGAGAGATTGCCTCCACTTCAGCCTGTCTTTAGCTCCTTTCTGCCATCCGTCCAGCAGTCCCACCCTCTGAAGGTCTTTGGATACGCAGTCACTCCACCGAGTTCTAGGTCTACCTACGGGCCTTCTGCCGGTTGGCTTGGTGTTGAGTACAGTTTTCGGCTATAGGTTGTCCTGCATTGGAGCAATATGTCCTGCCCACTGGAATCGTCGTATCTTCATTACAGCCATGACGTTCGGCTCTTTTTAAACGTCATACAACTCTGTACTGTGACGAATCCTCCATTTTCTCTCAGTATCGTAAGCTGGTCCAAAAATCTTCCGAAGGACTTTCCTTTCAAATATCGTCAGTCTGTTCAGATCTTTCTTGGTTGAACTCCAGGTGGCACATCCATATAGTACTACTGGCTGTAGGAGTGTTTTGTAGGTGTTTATCCTGAAATGTCTTGACAAACGTCTGCTTTTGGGGAGAGCATTAAGGCCGTGGTAACAGCGATTACCTGCCTGTAGTCTTTCCTGTATTTCCGTTTTACTGGTTGGTTCATCTCTGAATACTGCGTCCAGATATTTGAACTCCCTCACTTGACCATAAGAACCTTCAGTTGTCTGAAAGGGTGGAAGTGGTTCTTGAGTTTCATTATGTCTACGGTGTAGAACCATGTCACGATTGGTTTGACGTCCAATTTTCCTCGCCGTTGTTTCCAGAATGTCAGCCATTTCCCTTAACTGTTCTTGCGACCCAGATAGTAGCACTCATAAGACCTGTAATGTCACGTGTTGTGACGTACGCGTCACTGTCTGCCTTTCTCGAGGGCCTCGGTTGCGGAGTTGCTTGGCATTGGAATTAGCCTATCAGTTCGTCACGCGCGTAATTCAAGCAACCTACCAGAGACAGTGCCGACAGACCTGTTCTTCGCCTGGTTTCGTCAAACCGAAAGAACGTAGCTTTTGCTCTTTTTAACTGGTAATGAGCATTTCAAAAAGCTCTGCGTTACCACATTTTCGAGCGTGCAAGTGCTTCAATTTGCGCGTGATTATTTGTTTCGCTAACTTCAATGCTAAATGACTCGAATTTTTTACTTAACGGCTATTTCTCACCACAGTCTCCCCTGTATCATCTTTACAAGCTTTTTAGACTGTATCTGACCACCCCGTACGTGACAATGTTCGTTCTTGTTTAGGAAGGTGTTTCCAATACATCGTTGTATAATACATTTGAAGTATGCAAATTGCGGGGCGCATCACCTACATTGCATTTAGTCGTATGTCTCCCACGCTTCCCTTTTTTCACGAGGAATAAGATCATGATGGGTTAGCGTGTAATAAGGAAATATCTTGTGGAGAGAGATGTTGAAAGTTATTAGCTGTTTATTTATATTACTACGGAAAATGTATAACAGAAACATTGTTGTTGTCTTCAGTCCTGCAACTGGTTTGATGCAGCTCTCCATGCAACTCTATCCTGTGCAAGCTTCTTCATCTCCCAGTACCTACTGCAACCTACATCTTTCTGAATCTGCTTAGTGTATTCATCTCTTGCTCTCCCTCTACGATTTTTACTCTCCACGCTGCCCTCCAATGCTAAATTTGTGATCCCTTGATGCCTCAAAACATGTCCTACCAACCGATCCCTTCTTCTAGTCAAGTTGTGCCACAAACTTCTCTTCTACCCAATCCTATTCAATACCTCCTCATTAGTTACGTGAAGTATCCACCTTATCTTCAGCAATCTTCTGTAGCACCACATTTCGAAAGCTTCTATTCTCTTCTTGTCCAAACTAGTTATCGTCCATGTTTCACTTCCATACATGGCTACACTCCAAACAAATACTTTCAGAAACGACTTCCTTATACATAAATCTATATTCGATGTTAACAAATTTCTCTTCTTCAGAAACGCTTTCCTTGCCATTGCCAGTCTACATTTTATATCCTCTGTACTTCAACCATCATCAGCTATTTTACTTCCTAAATAGAAAAACTCCTTTACTACTTTAAGTGTCTCATTTCCTAATCTAATTCCCTCAGCATCACCCGATTTAATTTGACTACATTCCATTATCCTCGTTTTGCTTTTGTTGATGTTCATCTTATATCCTCCTTTCAAGAGACTGTCCATTCCGTTCAACTGCTTTTCCAAGTCCTTTGCCGTCTCTGATAGAATTACAATGTCATCGGCAAACCTCAAAGTTTTTACTTCTTCTCCATGAATTTTAATACCTACACCAAATTTTTCTTTTGTTTCCTTTACTGCTTGCTCAATATACAGACTGAATAACATCGGGGAGGAGCAACGAACCTGTTTCACTCCTTTCCCAACCACTGCTTCCCTTTCACGCCCCTCGACTCTTATAACTGTCATCTGGTTTCTGTACAAATTGTAAATAGCCTTTCGCTCCCTGTATTTTACCCCTGCCACCTTCAGAATTTGAAAGAGAGTATTCCAGTCAACATTGTCAAAAGCTTTCTCTAAGTCTACAAATGCTAGAAACATAGGTTTGCCTTTTCTTAATCTTCCTTCGAAGATAAGTCGTAGGGTCAGCATTGCCTCACGTGTTCCAACATTTCTACGGAATCCAAACTGATCCTCCCCGAGGTCCGCATCTACCAGTTGTTCCATTCGTCTGTAAAGCATTCGCGTTAGTATTTTGCAGCTGTGACTTATTAAACTGATAGTTCGGTAATTTTCACATCTGTCAGTGCCTGCTTTCTTTGGGATCGGAATTATTATATTCTTCTTGAAGTCTGAGGGTATTTCTTCTGTCTCATACATCTTGCTCACCAGCTGGTAGAGTTTTGTCATGACTGGCTCTCCCAAGGCCGTCAGTAGTTCTAATGGAATGTTGTCTACTCCGGGGGCCTTGTTTCGACTCAGGTCTTTCAGTGTTCTGTCAAACTCTTCACGCAGTATCCTATCTCCCATTTCGTCTTCATCTGCATCATCTTCCATTTCCATAATATTGTCCCTTCTATATACTCCTTCCACCTTTCTGCCTTCTCTTCTTTGCTTAGAACTGGGTTGCCATCTGAGCTCTTGATATTCATACACGTGGTTCTCTTCTCTCCAAAGGTCTCTTTAATTTTCCTGTAGGCAGTATCTATCTTACCCCTAGTGAGATAAGCCTCTACATCCTTACGTTTGTCCTCTAGCCATCCCTGCTTAGCCATTTTGCACTTCCTGTCGATCTCATTTTTGAGACGTTTGTATTCCTTATCGCCTGCTTCATTTACTGCATTTTTATATTTTCTCCTTTAATCAATTAAATTCAATATTTCTTCTGTTACCCAAGGATTTCTAGCAGCCCTCGTCTTTTTACCTACTTTATCCTCTGCTGCCTTCACTACCTCATCCCTCAGAGCTACCCATTGTTCTTCTACTGTGTTTCTTTCCCTCATTCCTGTCAATTGTTCCCTTATGCTCTCCTTGAAACACTGTACAACCTCTGGTTCTTTCAGCTTATCCAGTTTCCATGTCCTTAAACTCCCACCTTTTTGCAGTTTCTTCAGTTTTAACCTACAGGTCATAACCAATAGATTGTGGTCAGCTCCATATCTGCCCCTGGAAATGTCCTACAATTTAAAACCTGATTCCTAAATCTCTGTCTTACCATTATATAATCTATCTGATACCTTTTAGTATCTCCAGGGTTCTTCCATGTATACAACCTGAAACATAACATGAAGAATCTACAAGTAAATCTTAGTCTATTCACTATGGGCAGTTATCAAGCTCGTATGTTTCATTATGTTCCTTTAAAAATGACTACTTAGAGATATGTTGACATTTACGCCGGACACAAACCACATCAATATTAACAAAACGTACATTGTCTCTACTGCGACCAGACGACCACACGAGAATGAAACTGAAACGATTTGCGGACATTTGCTCAATGATGACTAGTTCAAACCAAATAGACGCAATGTTCCGCACCATTTGAGCATAATGCTGCTCGTCTACTTTACGGTAATATTACCAACTAAAGATTTATTCATGCGCAGTACATATTTGCGTTAACCTGCACAGCGGCTATCCTGCAGAACTTATGTCTGCTATAGTCGAAATAACCGGTGGTGCGCAGTACTGAATTAACGGTCATAGGCTTTGTGACGGACGATATTTCCAGCCGACAAATGAAATTTCGATGCGCAGAATGAGCTCCGCGCCGTTCAACACGCTATCAGAAATACATTCTGTAGAGCCGTGGAAAGCACCACACTCTCAGCTGTCACCGGACGTTATCTATAGTGCTCATGCACTCGAGATTTTCAAAGAGAATGGAACTGAATACCCATTGTTAATTTGGATACATTTTTTTAGTGATTCAAATAATATCTCTTCTTTACAATAATGAAATATAAGCTCTATTCCCGTGCTTGCAGAAAATAATGAATTAAAATGATAATCCCTCTTCCGAGAATACAATTTTGTTTTATTCCCAAAATTTTTTCGGCGGATTTGTGAAATATTCACTAAGTTTTCCTTTTATTGCTTCAGAAAGGTATTGAAACTCCTAATCCAAATTAATTTCAGTATGTGTATGTTGAGATCAATATTTTTTCCAGTTGTTTGGAGTATATGAGATGGACTTTAACTTTTGTTACCCTTTTCGTGCCCTATAACACGTCAAAGGAAATCAGCCGCAAGTCTACATGAAAACAGCATGTCGCCTGCAACCAGGGCCGGTCTAACCCTTGCGATACCAGGAGAGGGGCGTAGTTCTTTATGCCTACCATTTGAAAATATTATAATTTGTCAGTTACTTTATATTTTAAAATTTTTAAAAAACATTTATTATTTTTCTACCAGATTCAATATATGTTTTAAGGTTTTCAGTTAAACTTCATCCAAAAATGTAAGTCCCAATAGCAGTTGTCACTGTACCCAGCGAATGTCTTATTTAATATTTACATGTTCAGGATCTTACTTACATATCAAGGTCTCTTTAAAAAGTATGTTGAGAGTAAAAGTCAACAACAGGAAACGAAATCTGCATTTTCAAAAATATTTTGTGATTGTCATGAAATTACTGAAAATGCGTTGATATTGCTAAGTGTGTGCTAAAAGGTATTTTCAGGTTATGGACCCTACTCAGAGATCAGCACCTTTTTAAAAAGTACGTTGGAAAAATAATTAAACAACTATTAACAAATTTTGTTTTTTTATTAATTTTTTCGGGTAGGTATACACTACCCCCTCTCCCCATCGTTGGTAGTGTTCACCATGGAAAACGCCTTGGCATTGCCATGGTTAACTCACAAGCGACGCAAGCTCCCGCATCGGGTGCCAAGTTGAGTGCGGCCCCAGCTGCGCCAGAGCTGTGAGATTTACATACTGGACAAATCACTGCTAATAACTGCCGGTTAAGGCACCAAGCTAAAAGGGGCGTCGTGGACGACCAAGTGTAAGATATGTATACAGTAAATATCAGAATTCATAGCGGTAACCGACACAAGTGAAAGTGTACGAGGGAGAAAAAAGGGAAGGGGAAATGTTCTCGAACCTGTCCTGCCTGCAACCACGGATGTTAAGGCAATGTATGTGTTCCCTTTTTTCTTTTTTTTCGTGAAGTATAATCTCACAACTATTTCAGCCGGATGTCTAGGGCGTCTTACTGTAGCCTGCTATCCCACAATCTTGTAGTTGACCAAGACCTCCTCTACTGCCGTTACTACGAAATTTTTGGTGACCCCTGTTAGTCCAGCTGTGCCGTAGGTTTCGTAGTTGGTAAGGTAGTCTTTGTAAGTGTTCCGTTCGACTGGAATTAAAACGCTTAATATTCGATGTAAATACCTATTTTAGCTCTCTTACTCCTGCGACCTGTCGATTTCTTCGTATTTCAAAGCTAACCTAAGGCCTTTATGAAGATCCTAAGGCGCCCCCGTCCGCACTCTCGCAGACATTTCCGTTGTCAAACCCTTAAAACAACATCGAGCGCTATTTGCTCGGTCTCTTTCAGCACCAATTTATTTATTTCCTCCTTTAATGAGAGTTCGTGTTCGTGTTAACGTTCATTTTTCTAACTATATCCGCAAAGTCTTCGGCCGCTTCCTCAGTACCATCGCTAACTGTTCGCAAAAAACCGTGCGCTATTATACTTCTCGTACTGTTGTTTCAACTCCTGTCTCAACTGGTCAAAAGTTTCTGCGTTTCAGAGTGCTTCTGTGCCCTTACGAATAATTTTGCTTCTGCTGACAAACGTAACCTTGCGATCTTCAACAACTATTCATCTGACAAAACTGCTATGTGAGCCGATGACTTAAAATCCTCTATAAGTGCCAACATATCCCCAGACGCTCTACCAGAGGAGGGAAAAACAAAATTCGCCACAGTCCGATCTATTCCTACAATTTGAACACTTCTACCTCGTGATTATTTTCTGCTAGTTCATTAAAAATAACCACATTATCCGCTCTAAATTCAGCCACCCGATCCACTTATGATCGCACCGCTTCTTCACTGGTTACACCTCGTGTCTCTGATTTTGCCCCTGCGTCCATTACTCACGATAAAAATTACACTACAACAGAGCAATACGCACAAAACAGTTAGTCCCAAAGTGTAGTGGCACCACAGATACAAGTAAGTGAAACAACTAAAGAAGTAACCCAAGTTGCGGTTAGATCTCGCACACCGTGAGCTGCTCAGAGCAAAGGCAATGCTAACACTAAAAGATACACTTACTGAAGTATCAGGTTGCGACCGGACGCCTCTCTCTTTATATGACTTCACGGCCACACGTCCCCACACCATCTCCGCATCTCTCTACGTTCCTCTCCGCTCCCAAAACCCAACGATTCGCCACAGTGACGAACAAGAATTTCCCTGAATGCAGTGACACTATGGGGAAGCATGCCAAAACTTCTCCATCATCACAAACTTTATGTCAATTAATTAACCAGAGTGCACTGTACTTGCTTCGTCGCGACTCATTGACTCATACGTTCGCGTCACACCGCCGATGCTGCTGACAACATCTGGAAAGTAAAATTCAGAAATTTTCTCACACTGGAGACGGCAAAATGGCGGGTTCGCGTGTTTCCATCCGCCTACAGATTGCGCAGATTCGTCGTGCCAGTAATACACAGGGAACTGTAGGCATTACGCTCTAATATCAGAGGCCCATGATGACTTCCGGCCACGTATTCAAAGCGTCAAGGCCACCTAGGCTGTTTGCAACTTGTCTTCTCTGGCTCGCCCCAGGGAAGAGAAAGTTAAGAATCTTACTCCGAAAGCCCTTTGACATGTATTTCCTCCAGCAAAATTAAGAAAATACAACTAGGAAATTTAATTACTATCGCAAAGCGACATGTGGCTGTACTGCACAGGAGGAATGTAGTGAAGCGTCTGTCTTTCCGATCTACGGAACATCTCTTCAAATATCCAAGGAAGTAAGGCCGTTTGCTGAAGGAGCGCCGGCCGGGGTGGCTGAGCGGTTCTACGCGCTACAGTCTGGAACAGCGCGACCGCTACGGTCGCAGGTTCGAATCCTGCCTCGGGCATGGGTGTGTGTGATGTCCTTAGGTTAGCTATGTTTAAGTGATTCTAAGTTCTAGTTCTAGGGGACTGATGACGTCAGAAGTTAAGTCCCTTGAACTTCTTTTTTTTTTTTTTTTTTTTTTTTTGCTGAAGATGGCTTTGCGCGAGAAGTGAGTGTGATTTCCGGATGAAGAAATGTGTTCATATTTGGAAGAAGAGTAAGAAGTATGTCTCCTAAGACTGTTATGCGATGTATTCAGGAAATGTGTTCAGACGTCCAAGAGGAACTACCTGTTATGGAGCGTAAGATTTAACATCACTCGTTAGCTGTCTATGAGAGTGGTGACCTATTAGATACTGCACAGTCAGCTATTTTCATTAGATGCGTCGATAAAACGTTGAACATTACAGAGGAATTGTTGGGTTTAGTTCCCTTTAAAGACACCACCACGGCGTTGGACATTATCAAAGATGTTGGAAGAGCTGTTGAAAACGCTGGCCCGAGTTCGAATAAGCTTGTTTCTGTCGCAACAGAAGGTAGGAATCAATGTTGGATAAATAACATTGATGAAAGAACATATGAAATGTGTTCCCGATGCAACACATTATCTGATTGCAATCCATTGCATTCTTTATGAAGAGAATCTTTCCGCTAAGTACATTAAAGTTAAAACAATTTATGGACACCTTGATACAAGTTACAAATTCCGTCCGGTCAAAAGGCCTTAGACCTAGACATCAGTAAGGTGATTATCCTTATCACCGCAATGTGCACAGGTTGAGCAAATGTAAGGTGTTAGGTCGATTCAATGGGTTAAGAGAGGAAATAGCATTATTCACGATTAATCAAAGTTGCAAGAAAAAATCCTGGATGTGAGCTAGATTTCCGTGTTGATTTAATATTTCACTTGAATTATTTAAATACCTCACATCGACGTGATGGGCTTTGTAAGAATATATATATATATATATATATATATATATATATATATATATATATATATATATATATATATATATACTACAGTGGTGAGTCGAGAAGTCTTTTCTGAGGGGTTCACTGGAAATTTCAAATAACCAGCATAAGAAGGCTAATAATGAATAAAAACAACTGCTTTGCGGAAATACGCTTACCTTATAATGAATGTTTTTATGAAAAATCCATACTCCACTCATTATGAACAGAGACTCAATGAAGCCTACGCTGCTGCGTATGAAGTCTTTCTCGATGGAGAGCGCTGTAGCTACCATTAGCTGCTCTTGACTCCCAGTACTTCGCAGAGAAACTTTTATTCTCTTCAGAGAAATACCGCTCTGCCTCAGACGATGCCGCCGGTATGATAACAATCACTTTCAGGAGTTTCATTGATTCACTAAAAGGCTTCTAGAAATCATTTTCAGCTAAGAACTGTAGAAATGGAACAGCACTTGTGTGAGTTCTAAACTCATTTCTCGTGTGTAGTATCTCAAGTTATGTTGTCAGCTTATTCCATTCAAGGAAGAGACATATTTTCCAAGACCTCCGCAGCAATGTTTGCGGAAACTGAGTTTCATGTGAAACAAACTTTTCTGTATTAATTAAACACTGTAAAGTCAAATCGTTCAGAAACCTGAGAGATGATTTTTTCTCACACTTCCTTTGGAACAACAGTTTTTAGAATTCTTTCCCTACCTTTTCGCAGGATGCAGCAGCTCTCTCCGCGTGGAAATCATGTATATGATGTTATCTCGCATATATTTTTGAAATGTTCTACCCCTTTTTCTACAGTCAATGGTCAACTACTCAGTTTTGTAATTAACTGTACACTATAGCAATGTATGACACAGTGTAATTAAATTTAGGCAACTTGTACCTTAATTACCATTTAAAGTGGGTTCGCATTGTTTAGAATATGTCCAGGATATGTAAACAGTTGTGCCATTGTGAACCGTGTTTGTATGATGCAACAAGCAACTGTGAGCATTATGTATATGGGCATAGCCTGTTCCACAAGAGCCAGCCGATCTGGCCGAGCGGTTCTAGGCGCTTCAGTGCGGAACCGCTCAACTGCTACGGTCGCAGGTTCGAATCCTGCCTCGGGCATGGATGTGTGTGATGTCCTTAGGTTAGTTAGATTTAAGTAGTTCTAAGTTCTAGGGGACTGATGACCTCAGATGTTAACTCCCATAGTGCTCAGAGCCATTTGAACCATTTTTTGGTGCACAGGATCTTTTATGTTTCTGAATATTTTAGCGATGAAAAATCTTTTATAGTGTGCTATTTTTATCCACTTTACATCTTGTGAGTGAGACCAGCGTAAAATGGACATGTTTTACAACAAAAGATTTTAAGATGACAGCATAATCTGTTGAAATCGGTTTTCTTAAACAAAAAAACAACCTCAATGTTGCCCCCATCAGCTGTGACGTGTCTGGCCCAACGTTCTTTACATGATGTATATGCACTTTGGTAAAATTCTGGGAATTGATTTTTGCACCATCGCTTGACACAGAATATAAGATCTTTCTCACTGTCAAATGTTTTACTTCGCAGGTGGCCATCAGATGACCAAAGAGTTAAAAATCAGACGGAGCCAAGTCTGGACTGTTGGGAGGATGAGGAACAATTTTCCAACCCATTTTCCTGATTTTCTCCTGCGTCATAAGGGCTGTGTGGGGCTCGGCATTGTTATGGTCAAGTCTGATGAGCTGACCCTGAAGCTGTGGTCTGTGGGTCTTGATGGCATGTCGCAGCTTGTCCAATGACAAACAGTAACGGTCCCGGTTAACTGTGGAATCGAAAATGGTTCAAATGGCTCTGAGCACTATGGGACTTAACTTCTGAGGTCATCAGTCCCCTAGAACTTAGAACTACTTAAACCTAACTAACCTAAGGACATCACATACATCCATGCCCGAGGCCGGATTCGACCTGCAACAGTAGCGGCCGCCCGGTTCCAGACTGTAGCGCCTAGAACTGCTCGGCCACCCTGGCCGGCTGGTTAACTGTCGAGCCAGGTTCCAAAAATTCAAAGAAAATGATACCACACTGATCCCAGAAGAAGAAGGCCATCACCGTTCGGCCTGCTGTCCGTGAAAGTCTTTGTTTCTTCTTCCTAAGGGAACCCGGATAACGCCACTCCATGTATTGGGTTTTGCTCTCAGGTTCGGACACAAGCAACCATGTTTCATCTTGGGTAATGACGCCGTCAAAACACTGTTTCCACTCTTCAGTAAAGGTCTTCATGAGACCCTCGCACACATTCTTCCTCACCGTTTTCATTTCTCTTGTCAATAATCAAGGCACCCAACGTTTACAGATTTTTCTGTACCCTGGTGACTGTACCAGTAATACCACACTACCCAGTGACAAACGAGTCATCTCAAAAAGCTTTCGTGTCGTCACACGTCTGTCATTTTGGATGATTTGATCAATGGTCTCCTTATTCACATCACTCACTGCCGTCGATGGTCTACCGCATCGTGGATTGTCCAGTAGACAGAAATCACCTTCTTTAAACCTCTGCAACTACCGCTTGGTACTGCTGCGATCCACTGTGTCCTCCCCATAAACAGAGAGTAACTTCCTCTGAATCGATGTGGGAGAGTCATGGCTCGTCTTGAAGAGGAACTCCATCACCGACCGTTGTCGCAACATGACATCTACTTCACGGTCCATTGTGGCTCACGTGTAAATAAAGGCATGTACTTTCATAAACCAATTTATAGCTAAATGTTCCAATCATGTTCACAAAAAATTTCATTCTCCTCCTGCAAAAAAATTGAAAAATTAGAGACGACTGTGCAAAACATTTTCAACACCCTTTGTATTTTATGCGATCTTGGCTGTTGAATTATTTCGTTTCACATATATTACCAAATAATTATCTATGCCACACCAATCACCTAAATGGCGATGGTATACTACAACTACTAATGTACACCAAGGTGTCACCTGGCTACAACGACGCTTTCACAGCTGTGTCAGCCTGAGTGCATGTCTATCGATGCGCACACTCTCACCCATCTATCTACAAGCTCGGAAGTGGAAACAAAAATTCAATCATTTGAGGTAACATCAGTTTCATAAAATGTCCTTGCCTTCCCAAGAGTTGTTAAGAATTAAAACGTGGCATACAAGCTCTTGACGCTAAGTTCTTAACGTCTTTGATTTACAGATTTTGGGTGCATACATAGCCTAATAAGTACTATTAGTGTGCGTACACAACTTCAGATTAGAATTTGGCGGCCTCAAGAGTACTGGCAGTAGCTTTTGCTAAATTTTGCAAGGTACACGAGACTGGGACTTGGGCAAAGTAGCCATAGGTAAAATAGTCCCCTATAGAAGCTCCAGGTGGGGAGTAATCATGAAAAACAAAATTTGCACTCTACGAGTCGGGCCGTGGAATGTAATACCCCTTAATCGTGTTGATAGGTTGAAAAATTTTACCAGACAAACGTATAGGTTGCAGTTACGTATAGTCGGAATTACAGAAGCGTGGTAACATATAGCAACGTCTGCTCAGGTGACTATTGGGTTTTTAATACAAAATCAAATAGCTGCAATGGTGGAGTGTGTAATAGCGAATTAGGAAATAAAAATATCGGTAAGGGATCATGAACAGTATAACGAACGCAATGTGATAATCCATACAGATGCAAAGCCAACACTCACCACAGTAGCACACGTTAGTCCCGCAAATGATGAAGATGCTGAAAAAATACGTGATGAAATAAAATAAAGTTATCAAACATTGACGGCATGTTATGTGCTACTGGAATTCAATAGCAGGAAAGGAAGCTGATGGCAAAAACAGAGGGCGAAAATAGACTCACGGAAAAAAGTGAAAGGGGAAATCGCCTGGTAGAATTTCCCAAAGAGCACAATTTAGTCACTACTGACACTAGGATTGTATACTTGGAAGAGACCTGGAGATACCCCAAAGTTTCAGATGCATTAAGTAATGCTAAGAAAGAAATTTATGAAGCTGAATTTGAACTACAAAACATTTCCATCAGAATATTTAGGCCCTAGCAATCACTTACTATTTACGAACTGTAGATGAGACTTGAAGAACGCACAGAAATATGAGAAATTAAGGGGATGATACCTGGATAAAATGAAAGAAGCAGAGAGTATCAAAGACAATATTAGGCAATTATTGACTGCGACAGGAGAAAAGAATGCAGTGGAATATTAGAGGACTGTTTCAGGGGATTAGATTAGATTAGATTTAGCTTTTGTTCCATAGACCCAAAAATGAGATGATTGCCGTAGGTGCGGAACATGTCAGAAAGAATAACATAAAAAACATAAAGCCTCTGAATATAATACTCACTTCCTTGATCATGTTTCAGGAGGCTGTAAAGATATATGAATACATTACAGTAAATTGTAACTGTTAATATTTACAGAATTAATACACTGTCAGAGTGAAACATAATTATGCACTTTTAATAAATTTGTCATACACAAAATCCTAATCTTGACTGTTGTGACCAAGTGCTGTCAGCACTGAAATCTAACAGACATTTTTACTCAAGCTTGTCTAAACGTCCCTATTAAGATATTAATCTGTAGAGTAGAAGGAGTTGCCTACCAAAAAGTCTTTCAAACTCTGTTTAAACTGTGCTTTATCTAAGACCAAGTTTTTAATGGTTGCTGGCAACTGATTGAAAATGCGTGTTCCAGAATATTGGATTTCTTTTTGGACCAAGTTAAGTGATTTTTGGTCTTTATATAGATTGTTATTATTCCTAGTATTGATCCTATATATTGAGCTATTGGTTGGAGACAGACATATTACTTGCAACAAATTTCATTAAGAAATAAATATACTGAGAAGTAGTGGTTAAAATTCCCAGTTCCTTGGACTCCAAAACTTTTGCTCGGTTTGACGAGTTACCTCAAAATATGGCCCCATATTATATAATGGGACGAAAGTAAGCAAAGTATGTAAGTGGTTTTTTTTTTTACATTTATGTCTCCTACATCTGATATCATTCGCATTGCAAATACGGCTTGCTCAGGCACTTCAGCAATTCCGTGGTATGCCCTTTCCAACTGAATTTATCATCGAGCTGTAATATGAGAAATTTAACACTGTTATCGTCCTCTATCTGCATGTCTTCATATGTTATGCATGTGCTGGAAGGAAATCGCTTAGAGGTAATGAACTTCGTATAGTGGGTCTTTTCAAACTTAAATGACAGTGAATAAGCTTTCAACCATTTACTAATGTCAGTGAATATGTGATTAGCAGTCATTTCCAAATCAGTACTTGACTTTCTATTTATTGCAATTTTTGTATCATCTGAAGACAAAACAAACGTAGCATCCGCCAATGTGACAGACGCGTGGTCATTAATATACACAAGAAAGAGCAACAGACCCAAGACAAAACCTTAAGTAACACCACATGTAATTAACCCCAATCAGATGAAGACTGATTGCTTACACCACAGGTACTTCGCAACGACACTCTAAGTTTCCTATTAGTTAGGTAAGACTCAAACCATTTTGCAGCACTGCCAGTGACACGATAGTATTCTAATTTACTTAAGAGAATGCTGTGATTCACACAGCCAAAGGCTTTTTACAGGTAACAGAAAATGCCAATAGCCTCTCACTTTTTATCTAATGAATCAAGTATATTCTCATTGTACATTTAAATAGCCTTCTGTGCATCGGAACCCTTAAGGAAGACAAATTTTGACTTGGACAGTACGTTATTTGCAGTCATTTGGTTAAGAAACGCTTGAACCTTTTCAAATACTTTTGAAAAAGCCGGAAAAAGTGAAAGTGGTCGAGAGTTCATCGGTATCTCTTTCCTCATTCTTGTAAACAGGCTTAACTTCAGCATATTTTAGGCAGCCTGAAAAAGCTCCACTGATAAGAGATTAATTATACAAATAACTTAAGATAGATCTCGACTCGAATGAACACTCTTTGATTAACTTCGTTGATATGGTATCATAGCCACTACAATACTTTGATTTATGAAGGGCGCTACTTCTTTTGGAGAAGTGACTGTCATTTCCATTTTAGTGAAGTTATTCGTATACACTGCATTGTTTACTGAACCTGATTACTCCAAGCCGTCAGTAAAAGAGACAAAGTTCTTGTTTAAGAGGTTTGCAACACCATATGCACTTTTTACGACTGTCACACTTACTTTTAGAGCTCCTCCTCCTTTCTCGCCCCACCCATCACTATCTCAACTTTATCACATATAGTAAGCCACGCGGTGTGGCCGCGTGGTTTCAGGCGCTATGTCACGGATTGCGCAGTCCCTCCCGTCGGAGGTTCGAGCCTTCCCTCGGGCATGGGTGTGTCTGTGTTGCTCTTAGCATAAGTTACTTTAAGTCCACATAAGTGTGTAAGTCCAGGGATCGATGACCTCAGCTGTTTGGTCCCTTGGGAATTCACACACATTTGAACATTTCACATATCGTTTTTATGTTGTTGCCTGATGTATTTATCTCTTTCTCAGAATAAAGGTGCTTAGATTTCTGGATTACAGACTTCAATATTTGGCAATATTCTTCGTAGTGTTTTACAATGCTAATATCAGAACTATTCCTAGATAGTAGATAAAGATTCATTTATGTCCCACATCATTCCTTTATACCTTGTGTAATCAATGGTTTATTTTTAGACTTCTGTTTGATCTGAGTTGCCTTTAGGGGAACACAATTTTCAAATGAGGAAGTAACTTTATTAATGAATGCTTTGTATTTCCCATTTGAGTCAGAAGTATTACAGACGTCTTTCCAGTTCATGTCTCTGGGAAAGCTCCTAAAATTCTCAATTCTTGACTGATTTATCACCCTCCTTTACTCAGATTTAATAGATTTGTTATCCTGGCAAGTTTCAACATTTAACATGAAATAGTAAAAACAGCACAGGATAAAATACACAAACATATAAAGCCCAGTAAAACTCCTACGAAAAAAGAGGGATACTCAATTTAACTCACGAGAGGAGAAAATATACAAATGCAATAAATGAATCAGGTAAAAGGAAATACAGATGCCTAAAAAATTAGATTCAAAGAAAGCGCAAAATAGCACCAGGGATGGCTAGAGGACAAGTGCTAAGCTGTAGGTGCAAACATGACTATGGAAAAGATAGATGTCACCTGTAGGAAAATCAAAGAGACATTTCGAGACTAAAGAAACAGTTGTATGAATACCAAGACCTCAGGCTACAAACCGAAAATAATTAAAAAGAAAAAAAGACATAAATTTGGAAGGAATCTACAGAAATACCATACAAGTGAAACAGCATTGAGAATAAAATTATAGAAACAGAGGAGCAGAAAGATGAAGATGTGACATATGGCACTGCCACAATACTTTGACAGAGTACTGGAAGGCCTGAGTAAAAACAAATCACCAACCGAAGCAAAACTATTCCACCTGATGCTCACGATATCTGAAACCCACGAAATACCATCAGACGTAAGAAGAATGTAACAGTTCCAATTCCAAAACAGGAAAGTATCGAGAGTTTGAATATAACCGAACTATCAGTGTAATAAGCCAAGGTTGAAAAATAATGACAAAATTATTTACAGACGAACGAAAAACTTTCAGAAACCAACCTCGGGGGAGATCAGTTTGGTTCCAGGAGGAATGAAAGAATACACAAGGTAATACTAACCCTACAACTTATCTCAGAATATACAGGGTGATTCAGAAGTAACTGTACACACTTCGTGGGTGTAATGTATGTATAAAAAGTAAGAGTAAAATGTCAAATAAAGTTTTATCTCAGATTGCTTTTTTTCCGAGACATGCAGTCGAGCAAGAATCACAAGTGCATAACAAATAACACAAGATTAGGTCTTGGTGATTGAGAAGTAAATGTACAGACTAGGTTTGTACAATGTAAGCATCAAATTAAGTTTGAAATGTGAAATGGAGTTTCGTCTGAGATTGCTTTATTTCAGAATTATGCATTAGATAGGGATCACAAGGGCAATACAAACAAAACAAAATTAATTCTTCTCAGAAAGCGACAACACGAAGGGACCCGAAATTCAATACAGCTGCTTACTGTACGTTTACCCCAGAGTACGTTCGAAATGACGCTCATGTAGACGCAGACAGTTAAGTGCTCGATGTCTTGCCGTTCTCGGAATGTTGTAGGCTCCCTTTACCTCATTGTGCACAACTGCACAGCCATGTTCATTTCGCTGCTCTAGTTGGGCTATATTCGCAGTTGCTGCGCCATACTCGAGCTACTAGAGCCGGTTTAACATCCAGAGATCTGGCGGGTCAAGCAGCTGGTCCTGCACGACCTATCCCCTTACCAGGATAAGCGACGTTGAGATACTCTCTTGTTTCTTGGCTGAAATGTGCAGGGGCACCATCATGCGTAAATTCTAAGCTGGTTCGTGTAGCGAGTGGGACGTCTTGAACCGGAGCACCAAATTCGTGTAACACTGTCGATACACTCTGCCAGTCAGGCGCTGTGGAATAACATGCGGTCCTACTAACTGTTTTTCACTGTACCGCGCCAACTGTTCACTGCAAAACGATGTTGATAGCCTCCTACTGTAGTTACGCTAGGATTCTCAAACACCCACATGTGCATGTTATGAGCTTTCGCGACACCAGCACGAATAAAGAGGCTCTCATCCGTAAATAGTACCTGAGAGCCAAATAGTGCTTCAGCAGCATGCCACTCGAGTGACCACTGACAGATTCCGACGTCTAGAGTAATCTACAGATGACAACTACTGTACTTTCTGTAGTTGAAACGAATAGAATTGCTGTCTCTCAAGCAGGTGCCATACAGTTGATTGTCGAACCCCCTGAGTGCCGCTTACATGGTGGGTAATTATAGTCGGACCTTTATCTTCTATTCCAGGATTTTCTCAACATTCATTCTATCCAGTGGAGGCCGACTTAACGGTAACGCTCCGCGAATGTCATATTCCCTTAAACGTCTCCTCAAAGTTGTGGAAGTCTGATAGTTTGATACTCTTCTGTTGAGAAATATTTCTATACGCCGTCGTCTTGATGCTCATGCACTGTCTTCTAGTAGCCGTAAAGAAGCCGCATATCACCGTATTCACCGTCCGCTTGTGTCGTCATACCGTACGCAATGACTGCATTCTATGAATTAGAGACTGAATGAACGTACGTAGTACATCTGGTAAAGCTACACTACAGCAGCGAAGTAGAGTACACTACACCACACCTAGGTCAAGTAAATAAAGGCATTACGTGCCAGTATCAACCGAATAGTGTAGAGGGTGGTACAAAGCAACACCTTTTGGAATGCAGGCGAGCACGACACACGAAAAGCCTGTACTGACCAAGACGTAATGCCTACCACAAACGACATTACGCACCACAACTCGGAAATAAATCAATTTCACACAAAACTTTATTTAACATTTTGCTCTTATTTTGATGCGCACCATACACCTACGAAGAGTGTAAGGTACCTTGGTATAACTCTGTAGACTGAAGGAAGCTGTTGACAATATTAGCTGCAGTACACTGAAATTCTGAAGGTAACAGAGATAAAATACGGTAAGTGTAGGAGCATCTACAACTTGTACAGAAAGTCAAGCAGCAGTGGAGGAGACAGAGAGACAAGGTTCTTAGTCATCATTGATGTTATCCAATCTGTATGTTGAGCAAACTGTGAGGGAAACCAAGAAGAAATTTAGAAAGGATTTAAAGTTCATGGAGAAGAAATTAAAACCTTGAGGTTAGACGATTCTGTCAAAGATGGCAAAGGATTTCGAACACAGGTGATCGAAGTGGATTTTGAAAAGAGGTTATAAAAATAACATCAACAAAGGGGAAACAGGTTATTAGAACGTAACTCAATTAAATCAGGCAACGCTGAAGGAACTGGATTAGGAAATGAGACATTGAAAGTAGTAGATGAGTTTTTTGTTAGTTGGGCTGAAAAATAACTGACGATAGCCGATGTAGGGTGGATATAAAATGAAGATTAACACGAGCAACAAAATCATTTCCGAACGAGAGAAATGTGTTAACAATGAATATAAATTTAAATGTTAGAAAGCTTGCTTTTTTTTATGGGTCTGTCAGGGTCATAGCCTTGAATGGATGTGAAACACGGATGATTGACTGTAAAACTATATAAGAACAGAAGGGTTTGAAATATTTAAATTTTTATACCTGGGCTTCATAGTCATGTAGAACATTATAAAAGACATCATATTTACGCCAAAAACTGTAACACTTTCTTTATTTCCCAATTCAATTTCGGCCTTAGGCCATTATCAAGTGCAGATTTTTGGGGCTTTACGCCATGTCATCTTAAAATAACCTGACACATTTATGCTGGAGCATGTAAACAGTAATCTGCCGCTGCAGTTTAGTGCGTCACGAATGTATTTAATAATAATGACAACGAAAGATAAATGTGTCAGCTCATTTTAAGTTGACATGGCGTAAAGCTACGAAAATCTGCACTTGATAATGGTCTAATGCCGAAATTGTAATCTTGAAATAAAGAAAGTGTTGCAGTCACTGGCGTAAATATGATGTCTTTTATAAAGTTTTGAAATATGGTGCTGCAGAAGAATATTGAAGATTATACTGGTAGATCGGGTAACTGGAGGGGAGTTACTGAATCGAATTACAGACAAAATAAATTTGTGGCATAGATTGATGAACCGTGCATCTGCGCGAGCGCGCGCGCAATTGTGTGTGTGTGTGTGTGTGTGTGTGTGTGTGTGTGTGTGTGTTTGGAGGGGGGGGGGATTTTAGAGGGAATCCATGGCTTAGATACAGCAAACAGATTGAGATGGATGTAGTCTGTAATAGTAATTCAGAGATGAAGAGGGTCGCAGAGGGTAGACCATCGGAGACTGTTACAGCAAACCAGTCTTGGGTCTAAGGACCACAACAACACGAGGGCGTAACCACACTGCAGGGAACGGGTCGAGGTCTCCTCAGCCCCACATTTAAGATAACACGCTCTCCACAATGAAACAATATGTCTGAACGTTAGTTTTGAGCCATGTGACGCTAGAATAAATTCGGTTGACTGACGTAGACACTTAACAGGTGACTCAGTCTTATGTATAGCCATTAATGGGTTCAGAAACCGTCCCAGAGCAGAATTTAAGCATGCTATGTCTTTAGCCATGTCTGCTGTGCTGGTGCTTTGAAACATATTTTAACGAAAATCTCTGCCGACTTCTGTTGTTAAAATGACTGCTTCTTATTAAAAAATTAATTTCGCGTATCACAGCTTCCGTCTTATCTTTTCTGGCCACCATTTCACGTCGAATGTTAAGAGGAGCAACTGATTTAAGATAGTGTAGCTTCTCTAGAGGAGTGGGTCGTATATAACCAGTAATGACGCAGCACATCTCATTGACAGCTATACACACTCTTTTCATACGGTCAGATATGTGTGAGCAAATAGGGAGTAAGTGTAGGCCAGATGTGGCTAAAATTCAAGAAAACAGTATAGCGGAAATTGGGAAACATATATCGAATTAATTAATAAGAGATAGTGCTTATCCCCCATTGCTCTCAAAACAAATCTGAACACTGTTGTAGAAGCAAGAAGAAGGTATGCCAAACTTAAAAGACCACAAAATCTTAACATTGATGATGCTTTACTGAAGTTCGAAACTTAGCGTGCACTTCAGTGCGAGATGCTTTAAATAGCTTCCACAACGAAACTCTGTCTCGAGATCCGAGAGGAAATCAAAAGAGACTCTGGTCGTATGTAAAGTACTCCAGCGGCGATCAATAACTTCACCGTGCGATAGCGGTGGTAATGTTGCCGATAACAGTACTACTATAGTGAAGTTACTACATACGGTTTTCCGGAATACCGTCACCAAAATAAACGAAATTAATATCCCAGAATTTGTATCAAGAGCAAATGCCAACATGAGTAGCTTAGAAATAGACATCCTCGCTGGAATATCGCTTAATAAACGCAAGTCTTTCACTCCAGATTGTATACCAGGTAGTTTCCTCTCAAGGTATATTGATATAATAGCCCCACACATATCAAACATGTACAACCGCTCACTGGTCGAAAGACTGGAAAGTTGCATAGGTCACACTAATACTCAAGAAAGACAACAGGAGTAATCCCCTGAATTACAGACCCATAGCACTGAACGTTGTATTACAGTAGAATTACCTCGGGGAAAAAATCTGTTAACATATAGTCAGCACGGATTTAGGAAATATCGATTATGTGCAACACAACTGATCTTTATTCTCATAAAATAGTTAGTGCCACTGCAGGGGATATTAAATTGATTCCACATTTCTGGATTTCCGTTCCTCACAAGCAGCTTGTAATGAGATTGCGTGCCTATGGAGTACCGTTCAGTCGTATGACTGAATTCGTGATTTCCTATCCGAAAGGTTGCAGTTCATAGCAGTTGACACAGAGTTAACTAAGCAAAACAGAAGTGGTATCTGGCATTCCCCAACGGAGTGTTACATGCCCTCTGCTGTTTCTAATCTACGTAAATGATTCTGGAGAAAATCTAAGTAGTATACTCTTAGATTGTCTGCAGATGACGCTGTCACTTACCGTCCAGTAAACTCATCAGAAAATCAAAACTAATTGCGAAACTACTTAAACAAGACATTTATATGTTGTGAACAATGACAGTTGACCCTTAATAATGAAACATGTGAAGTCATCCACAAGACTACTAAAAGAAATCAATTAAATTTCAGCTACACGATATCCACACGAAGCTAAAGGCTGTCGGCTGTCAAAAATGGTTCAAATGGCTCTTTTTTTACCATCGTTTTTTTTTAAATCTCATTTTGTTCGTTATTGCTCGTTTCAATTGTTCGTGGCGGACGTCACTTGACGTCCGTTGAAGTTCGTTAATGATCCATTCACTCAGTTTTTTTTTTTTTTATTACAGAGGGCAGCTAACCCTCTGACCGAACACGCTGAGCTACCGTGCCGGCTGGCTCTGAGCGCTATTGGACTTAACATCTATGGTCATCAGTCCCCTAGAACTTAGAACTACTAACCTAAGGACATCACACAACACCCAGTCATCACGAGGCAGAGAAAATCTCTGACCCCGCCAGGAATCGAACTCGGGCGTGGGAAGCGAGAAACGCTACCTCGCGACCACGAGCTGCGGACTGTCGGCTGTCAATTCAAGGCTGTCAGTACCTACGGATTATAATTACGAACAACATAAACTGGAAATATCACATAGACACTGCTGTTGGCGAATCGAATCAAAGACTGCTTTATTGGCAGAACATTTAGAAGACTCAACAATTTCATTGGACTGCCTACACAACAAAAATGGTTCAAATGGCTCTGAGCACTATGGGACTTAACTGCTGTGGTCATCAGCCCCCTAGAACTTAGAACTACTTAAACCTAACTAACCTAAGGACATTACACACATCCATGCCCGAGGCAGGATTCGAACCTGCGACCGTAGCGGTCGCGCGGTTCCAGACTGAAGCGCCTTTAACCGCTCAGCCGCTCCGGCCGGCTGCCTACACAACGCTTGTCCGTCCTCTGCTAGAGTATTGCTGTGCAGTGTGCGATCCGTGCCAGGAAAGGCTGACTGAGGTATCGAAAAAGTTCAAAGAAGGGCAACTCGTTTTTTCACTATCGCGAAATGTGTGAAGAGAGTCCCGGATATGATAAACGAGGTGGGGTGGTGATCATTAAAACAAAGGCATTTTTAGTTGCTGCGAGATTTTTTCACGACATTTCAGTCACTAACTTCCTCATTTGTTGACCTCACCAGCGTAAGGAGAAATGATCATAGTAATAAAATAAGAGAAATCAGAGCTCTCTCGGAAACATTTAAGTTCTCGTTTTCCTTGTGCGCTGTTCGCCAGTGGAACGGTAAAGAAAGAGTCTGGTTCGATGAACCCTCTGCCAGTCACTTAAGTGTAAATAGCAGAGTCTACATGTAGATGTAGACGTAGATGTAATTTAATATATCTACAATTCACTGAGCGAGAATGTTCAGTGGCTAAGATATTGAAATATCGGTTCAAATTCCCGTTCGACACATCAAAAGTGTGTTCCGACCGCCTTCTAAGATTAGGGCACTACTTGGCTCTGTAAAAGATGATCTGGGGCTTAGGAAACCCGGTGTATACAAAATTCCGTGTCAGTGTGGGAAAGCTTACATTGGTCGTTCGATTCGCACAGTTCATGACAGGTGTGTGGAACATCGACACCATACGAGGCTACAACAGCCGGAAAAATCGACAGTAGCAGAACACTGTTTAAATGAGGGACACGGCATGAAATATGACGAAACGGTGGTAGTTGCCAACATTTCCAGTTTTTGGAATAGTGTTTATAAAGAGGCGATTGAAATTAGGTTGGCGGATAATTTAATCAATAGAGACAATGGGTTTCCTCTTAGCAGGACGTGGAATCCGGTACTATCCCGCATCAAAATTGAACGTTCTTCGGTGCGACCATGAGTGCGATATATCGTTGCCGCAAAGTTCTACCAGGGGCGGCGCCCCTTCCCTGTCTTGGAGGGCAGCAACTGTGACGCGCGGCGCACGCGCCGTGTACTGCACGGTGGGCTATATAGGACGTCGTTTTGCAGCCAGGCGTTAGTTCTCAGCGGGACTCATCAGCAAGCAGCATTCTCCTGAAGATGGCGACCAGTTGGATCGCCGAAATATCGAGTCAAGTTGATTTTAGGATCCGGCAGCAAACCCGAAGAGATTTTCAATCTTGATTTAAGTTCTAGTGGTTCAAAAATGGCTCTGAGCACTATGGGACTTAACATCTGAGGTCATCAGTCCCCTAGAGCTTAGAACTACTTAAACATAACTAACCTAAGGACATCACACACATCCATGCCCGAGGCAGGATTCGAACCTGCGACCGTAGCCGTCGCGCGGTATCAGACTGAAGCGCCTAGAACCGCTCGACCACAAAGGCCGCCAGGTTTCCACAACCTGCGATGATAGAAATGTTTATTTGAAAAGAATATTGCCGATTTCATGCCGCATCCTTAACCTATCGAAAATTTTCTCCGCGTCTACCGAGGTCGTTATCGACGGAACAGTAAACTTTTTCCCATCAGTATTCTGATTCCTGTTCTGTGGCATTCTCTTCATCTCAGAGTAACACCTAGATGCAGTGCCCTCAATTAATCATTGCGTACATTTCGGTCTCTGTCTTCTTCTATAATTTTTGCCCTCCGCAATTCCCTCTATTTTAATGAAAGCTATTTCCTGATGACAATATTTGTCTTATCATCCTGGCGTTCCTTACATTGAATATTTTCCACATATTCCTTTCTTAGCACATTCTGTTGTGAATTTCCTCATTCTTATTTTATCAGGCAACGTAATTTTCAGCAGCCTATAGCAACTCACATCAAAGATTTTAGTTTTCTTTTACAATTTTCGGTTAGCCTACGTGTCACTTTAGTGGAGTTTTATATCCAGACTTGCATACTCAGAAATTTGTTTCTTGTGTGCTCCGCTTGATACCAGTAGACTTATTTTGCGTTTTGTAGTCTGCTCCATATGTTTCCTTGCTTCATTCGTCACGCGTTTTTTGTTTCCAAGGTAGTTGAATTCTCTCAGTTTTTCGTGTCTACCACAACGTCCTGTATTTTCCTAAGTTTATCGCTAATCTTATTTGTGCTCCTGCTTAACATATTTGTGTTTCTTCAGTTTATTCTCTGTCAGCTTTTGTGATTTTCAGTCTTTTCATTCCATTTCACAGGTCTTGTCTCTTCATTATCTAATTAACTGAATTTATTTCATACTGAATTTTAATCCCATTTATTATAAACGTCATCCCTACCGTATACCCTTTGTAATCAGAGCACTTCTCTCGTGATTTTCAGTTATTATTAGTCCCTGTTGGTTCTTGTACATATATTACATCACCCATCTTCCTCTATAGCGTATTTTTCTATTCCAAACATCTTACACCACGTTAAACTACCAAACATTTTTTCTAAGCGTAAAAGTACTTTGACAGTATCTTTATTTTTTCTAACTCTTTCTTCAGTTGTCAATCCCAACGTCATAACTACCTCCCAAGTGCTTTTACATTTCCTAAAGCTGAGCTGATCGTCGCCTAACATATCCTGAACGTCATTTTCCCTTCTTTTGTGTATCATTCATGTCATCAACTTGGCTGTGTGATTTATTAAACAACTTGTGTTACGATTTTTGGATCCATCTCATAATTTAATTATTTAACCATTTAAAGATCGGGATTTTGGTTTATCCAAATTGCAGAGCTGTGTCAGGGGCAGACACAGAGGGAGAGGGAGAGAGAGAGAGAGAGAGAGAGAGAGAGAGAGAGAGAGTGAATGAGTGAAAGCACGGAAGAGGAGGACGAAGGAAGGTAAGGAGGGAGGTACAGAGAGAGTGAATCAGAAGGAGAATTGGTTGGAAGGGTATGGGGTGCCTGAAAAAGGGTAAGAGAATATCAGATTGCGCAGCTGAATGTGTATGTTAACTAGTAATGGACTGACATAATCTTGAAGTTACAGAATAGGTGTCTTTCCTGTATGTCTTGCCTTTATATTGTCGTGTAAGAAAAGAGGGAATCCATAAAGACTAGACATTTATTTACAGTAGATACCGCAGTCGCGCTGTATTTTAGGAAAATAACATTCCGCCAAAGGACTATCAATTTATTTTGTGCAATATTTATGGTTATAGTGCTTGCTGCGACATGTAAAGTTGACCATCCATAGAACACTTGTGTAGTTTTGGCCCATGTTGGGCCGCGTTATTTCTTAACATGTAATTAAGCGCTTCACTTCCTCCTGAATATGGATCACACACCGAAATTAACATTTGTGCAAAATTAAATAATTCGCAATGAAACAACAGAAATGTTATCCTTAGCAGTGTTCAAATATTGCTGAACTCAAAACGTAGTTTGCTGCATTCGCTATCCGGTGGCTAATACTAAACGTTGATGAGTTACAAAATCTGTTACAAACACAAAGGGTGTATGTGTTTAAATGCACTCTATAAACTTGCCATGGCAAGTTCGCCGTCACATTAGCAAACAAATGTAGAATTAGTAAATTTGTTAAGCCAATCATCAGAGACCATCATTAATGTACTAGACTCACTGGTAATTCTTAAGCAACAGATTTTGGAGCATTCTCACATGCAGATAAAATATGTCCTCTGATTCATATAATTGTCCGCACACAAAGTGGAACAAGCCACGTTATCAAAGCGCGAGAAGAAAAGGTGTGTAAGGAAATTATTCCAGACCCTAAAAGTCTCCGCTATATGTGACAGTGCACTCGGCACACGTCCCACGACTGTGCCCTCCCACCAACGAATCCGGCGACGCCCAAACCTCGAAGGAGTCCTAATGGACAGGCCCTGCCCCTAGTGTGGGCCATGATTAATCGCCTGGCGGAGAGAGCCCAGCAGGGGACCACGGCGCTGTGCGTGTGGCCTACGCGGCCAGGGGCCGCTCCTTCTGCTCTCTCTCTCTCTCTCTCTCTCTCTCTCTCTCTCTGTTCTAGCGATGCCGGCATGGTATCCCAGCGTGTTCGATCAGAGGGCCGCAAATGACGAGAACAATGACGGACAAAACGAAGGGAAAGAAACACATTTCATTTATACCAACACTTCCGTTTTTAGAAGTGTAATACGAGGGCATTTCGAAAAGTAAAGATACAGTGGCTCGCAGTCCTTAAATGTTCAAAAAATGTTCAAATGTGTGTTAAATCTTATGAGACATTACTGCTAAGGTCATCAGTCCCTAAGTTTACACTCTACTTAACCTAAATTATCCTAAGGACAAACACACACATCCATGCCCGAGGGAGGACTCGAACCTCCGCCGGGACCAGCCGCACAGTCCCTGACTGCAGGGCCTCAGACCTCTCGGCTAATCCCGCGTCCTTAAATAGAACATTTATTTAGAAAACGTCAATTACATCTTATTAACTGGATTATCTGTTATTTTTCGACATAATCACCCCCGTTATCCAAACATTCGCTAAGTCGGTGCACAAGCTTTTGTATCCCACAGTCATAGAAGGTTGCCACATTTCAACTTCATCTTTGATCTCTTCACCGTCGTGGAATGATTTTCCACCAAGATGTGACTTCAGGTAACGGAAGACATGGAAGTCGGTGGGCGCAAGGTCCGGGCTGCATGGCGAATGGTCCAATATGTCCCATTTGAATTGTTTGAGTAGTGCTTTGGTTACGAGTGCTGTGTGAGGCCGAGCGTTGTCATGAAGCAAGCGGTCTCCACTTGTCAGCATACCCCTGCGTTTGTTCTGAATTGCCCTTCGAAGACGTTTCAAAGTCTGGCAATATGCAGCAGCATTAATTGTCGTGTCAGGAGGCATAAATTCCAACAGAAGAATGCCTTGTCTGTCCCAAGAAACAGAAGCCATGATTTTCTTCGTTGAAATCGACGTTTTGCATTTCTTGGCTTTTGGTGAATTCGAATGGCGCCATTGCATTGATTGTTGCTTGGATTCAGGTGTATGGTGATAAACCCACATCTCGTCACCTGTCACAATGTCTACATCTACATTTACATATAAACTCCGCAAACCACCCAACGGTGTGTGGCGGAGGGCACTTTACATGCCACTGTCATTACCTCCCTTTTCTGTTCCAGTCGCGTATGGTTCGCGGGAAGAACGACTGTCTGAAAGCCTTCGTGCGCGCTCGAATCTCTCTAATTTTACATTCGTGATCTCCTCGGGAGGTATAAGTAGGGGGAAGCAATATATTCGATACCTCATCCAGAACCGCATCCTCTCGAAACCTGGCGAGCAAGCTACACCGCGATGCAGAGCGCCTCTCTTGCAGAGTCCGCCACTTGAGTTCGCTAAACATCTCCTTAACGCTATCATGGTTACCAAATAACCCTGTACCGAAACGCGCCGCTCTTCTTTGGATCTTCTCTATCTCCTCCGTCAACCCGATCTGGTACGGATCCCACACTGATGAGCAGTACCCAAGTATAGGTCGAACTCATCACCAGCTTCAGCATAGCGTCTGTTAACAGTTTTGGAACCCAGCGTGCACACAATTTCCGGTACCCTAACTTGACAGTCACAACGTCATAAAGAGGCACAGTTAGACGCAAGCGGTATGTGTAAAAAGGCGTACACAGCGAGGGGCAGGGGAGAACAGCTCTGTCCCACCCATATAGAAAAGAAATATCTTTGCAAGCTGGTCTCGCTCCTGGGCGCCAAACATACATGCGTATCAATTCAGTATCAGTCTAAAGAAAGCCAGAATACGTAATGGATATTGACAAGTAACAAGTGCACCCAGACCCATTTGTCGGAAGACCTCACAGCTGTTTCGTCATTCACCTTGAAACTAATATGAGTGTCCCTTACCATTTTCCTAGATTCTGAGTACGTTCTTCATGACGAGCGTGTTGTCAATGAACAAAGATGGGGACGCCCTATGAGCAGGAGTATATACATGAATTCAAAATTGACCGACTTCTCCGGCCGATGTGGCCGAGAGGTTGTAGGCGCTTCAGTCTGGAACCGCGCGACCGCCACGATCGCAGGCTCGAATCCTGCCTCGGGCATGGATGTATGTGATGTCCTTAGGTTAGTTAGGTTTAAGTAGTTCTACGTTCTAGGGGATTGATGACATCAGATGTTAAGTCCCATAGTGCTCAGAGCCATTTGAACCATAATTTTTTTTTTAATCGACTACATGAAAATTTTGCATTAACAGATTTAACGATCCAGTCGGTACGATTCATATAACTGGACAAAGTTTGTCCTTGCGCGTCACGTTCGCTGCCTCGTATTAAGTCTATAACGGTAAATTCTTACCTTGGCAGAACTGAACTTAAACTTCCGGGAACGAAATGGATCAACCTAGGAATTTTTCTTTCTTTATTACTAAGGATGCTGTTTTAATTTCCTTTATCCCTTATTCTATGTGTGACTGTCTTTGAATGATTTTGTGGGTATTTAAACATTAACGTTGCATGGAAGTAGAAAAGAAGACAAGCCATAACACACGGTAAAAGTGACTGAAGGTGTTGCAAAACTAATCCATTTCCTCCCACACTACTTCCAAACAGAGAGAGGCCATTTCTCGAATCGGCGTCGCTTTCGACACTTTAGAGAGGAGGATGGCGTGTTTGGATCAGAAAAATGAAAAATGCGAAGACGAATGGGGGGGGGGGGGGGGGGGGGTGATTGCTGATTTTAGACCTAACGGGTGTATCCATTCTTAACATTTGAAGAGAGAGACCGTTCCTTGGGCGCTGTCGGGGTAGCAACGACGGAGGTGGTAGAATTAGACAAGGCTGAAAAGATTTCCTCTAGATCGAGAGTTCTGGGTTGCTCTTTTCAACTTTAACGAATTTCACTCACTCCAATTTGATGACAGAAATCATTTCAGCAATGGGTGTGCTTTCGAATCACTTCAGGCTGAATTAGACATGTTCATGAAAGGACTTCTGGCTGCTCGTGCCGGAAAGGGGCTGAATTAGACATGTTCATGAGAGGACTTCTGGCTGCTCGTGCCAGAAAGGAGTACAGTGGCAGCCTTGCGATTTTTTTGTGTTGCAATTTCAGCTTGTTTGTAGCTGAGTCCTTACCTATTCCTTGCTAGGGGACCACTCGCTGTTATTGTTATGCGCTGGTCGTAATTATATAATACACACTGACTCATTTGAACATGTCTTAAGAAATCGTGTTCTGATTGCAATTACTTAATGTGTTTCGAATCATCAGAATGTGTCTTAAGGAATATAGACTAGTATCGTAAATTATAGTACCATTTCACCGCTCATGCAAAAGAATACCGGACATTGCCGAGGTTCTTCTCATGCCACAGCATCTGATACGAAATGAACAGGAAAGATCATGTAGCGTCATGCTTCAGCATTGAGTCTCTTCAATTTAACCCATGTGAACGTATCAGAATACTATGTCCACACCCTCAAATCAATTCGCGGCAATTGGTTACTAATGAGCCATTATTCTGTTTCGCAATATTAAACTATTGCTTACTTGGTCATGCTTTACTTGTTTCATGCCTAATCGCTAAAGTAACAGGCAAGGAAGCTGGCGTGTGGAACAAAGGCATAAGCTGAGAAATATTTCCACGATATTAACGTTAACTTTCATTAAACTACTTCCTTGCAGAATAACAGTGCAAATAACTAACTTCCACCTAATGTCTCCCTGCCAGGATGTACTTAAAAGATATACGAAGCCAGAAACAGCTAACTTTCACTTAACGTCACCCTGCCAGTATGTATCGCGAATGGAGTACTAGGGCAAACAGCAAATTTTCAAGGACAAGCAGGATTGTATCTACGATAAGTCTGATGTTTTTTAACAGGAAGACGTAAAGTTTGAGGTGCCAGTATCGTCAGCGCAGTAATTGAAACATAATGTTTTCGAAGTGGGAGAAGATTGCAGACAAAAACATAATTACTTAAAATGTGGTACCAGAACTTAAATTGATGGAAAAGGGAGCGAAATATTGGATATTTATAATTTAAACCAGAGAAAAGATAGCCCTTGCGATCAAATGGATGACAGGTGCACGTAATTACATGTAACGACAAGTGATAAAGCAGAGAAGTTACGTGACAAATCAGCCAAGCTGGCTAACAACTACGAATCTGCTACAACACAGTTCGAAGAGATTTCGTAACGTGAACGAGCAACACAAAGAAACCCGCACAGAATGTAACTATTTGGCCACACTGAGAGAGAAAAGTTAAGAAAATCTCGATTATTTATAACAAAGCGCTAAATTAGTAGAAGCAGTACAACAGAAAGGAATGCCAGAAAAGGACAAATGTTATTTCTCACTGTTCCGAAACCGTGATTCAAGCTTTAGGGGATAGTCCAATCTGCGTTATTGAGTTCGTGGCCAAATATTTATCCAAAGGAAGGCAACAGGATGAAAAAGGAAACACCCGCAGCATCCAAGCGAGAGGATAACAAAGTTTCGTAAGTGTAAAACAAAAGGTTGAGAATGTCTTGACTCACATATGAAGAAATAACGCATCATAAATATGCCTTGCCAAAGGCACCAAAAATAGATTACAAGAAATTGAGTATTTTGAGCAGCAATTTGGAAGCGCAGAAGATGTAGGAAACATAACTATTTTCCGATTGAGAGTTTCAAACTTACCTTCTCTGATTATTCTTCCAGCCTTCTAAATATCAGACGCAAATGACGTTGGTTGTGAAACTGTAGGAACAGCGAAGACGGTATACAAAGCAAAAACGTTGGATGTGATTTCTCACTGTGGACGTGATATTGTTCAGTTTGATAACAAATGCAGACACATTTAAAATCCAGGGGAGACATGCTCTTCTTTTCCAAAGCAGGCAGATAAGTTATCACTGATTCAGTATTTAAAAAATTTGGGAAGAAGACGAGACATATCAATATGGTTAGAAGCCTTCGCAAATCCCATCTATTCTGCGGCCCAGATATATTATTCTTCCAAGTAGTAAGGTAGGCAATCTCAAAGCAAAAGAATAAAAAAAAATTCATGTCAAGCTTGCGCAAATTATTAGTGATGGAGGGATATCTCCTGAATCGATGCTAAAAGCTGTTTAGAAGCTATATGGATTCTAGCTCTCGATAAGACAGTGGTTAAATTTCTTCTCCAAGATCTCTCCTAAGCTGCAAGTGACGAAAACATAACAATTCTGTACAGTTATTCCCAATCTGCAGGAGGGTGCTCAAAGTGAGTCGGAAAGATGCTCTGTCATGCAGATAAAATTAGAGGACCCACAACATGCAATTGAGACCAGGTGATGTGTCAAGGACAGCCGAAAATGGAAAATCCAGATCTTACGTGGAGAAGGCGAACTTGTATGCTTTGCCACTGGATAAACCTACGTCACAACCACCCTTCTCACTGAACTCTCAGTGGGGATGGAATACTGAAAACTGACTGATGGTGGTGGTATCTCTGGAGGGATGTCTCATGGGTTGAGAGACATAAAGTCAGCATTACAACGAAAATCAGACACATCTCCTAGTAACCATTTGATAATCTTCCACACAACCTCAGTCTTAGTGGAACCGACTGTGGATCACATGAACCATTGATGTGATCTGTTTTTGCTCTGCTTAAATATTCTAAAAAAATTCCCACCTTTATCACCACAACTTCTGCAGGGTTGTCTGTGTTAACTGCCTCTTGAGCCTACCAGCGTCGCCCGAAAGCATCTAATTAGAAGCATCAAACGTCCTCCTATCAGGACGTAGGTAACCGTCTAGGTCTGATGACCTTGGAAAGGACTCTACTATGCTAAAAAGTGTTAGATATTTGAACCAAACTCTTGCTAAAAAATGTCAAAATGTTATCGCTCGAATTCCATGAATTGAATAGCATTATTGAATAGGTGGAAGTTATTGCAGTTTCTACTGGAGCAACTGATGCTCACTTCATATTCGAGTGGATTAAATCGAAATGTATATATAAACACTTTTTAATGTTTTTACAAAACGTGACAGAATATCACAACTTGAACATAATTGACTAAAACTATTTTTCAAAAGAAACATTACCTTCGGTGCCTAACACTGCTCGCTTACATACTTTCACATATACTTCACACATGTTTTGCGACTTGCCTCTAGTCTTTCAAACTGATTCATTTGTCAGTACCCAAATTGCTGTAAGCATACCGTGTTGTTACGATGTGTCCGGTGTTGGTCACATACCAGTTTATTACGCGACGTACCTGAATGTGTTCCCTGTAGCGAATATTGAAGTTCTGACCTTTCCAGCCAGTAAATTGTTTGTCACAATCTTCACAGAATATATAATAAACACGAGAATTTAGAGACATATTATTTAGAATTTAGATCACATTATTTTCAGTTATATATCTCAGCCTCTTCTGCAAAATATCATTAATAGTAAAACCAATTGTCAAATCGATATTCTTGCAGAGTTTTTAATTTTCTCATAAATTGAGCCCATGTACGTCCTTTTTCTAAATTTGCTACTGGGGGTAAGAATGACTTTTTGCGATTTACGAAACAAATAATAAACTACGATAGGATTCAAAGAGTTCGCTTCGGAAATCTTCTTTAAAAACTTTTAGTTCATTTTGTAAACAATGTTTACCATTGTAATTTGAAATGGTTAGGTTTACAAAGTTAATGCTGTTATAGTTTTCGTATTCTGTTGTGAATAACAACGCTGGGCCGGACTTTGTTTAAAAGTTTTGTTAGTGCATCCAACTTGTCCCTGGAACCTCTATATAGAAACAAAGTACCATCAACATATTTCTTATAATACGGAATTTTGCTTGTGACCTGTAGATTGTTTTTGAAAAATCATAACTCTGCATGATTAACGAAGATGTCAGTTATGGTTCCTGCCCGTGAACTGCGCATTGCTAACCCATTCTTTTGGAAATAGAGTTTGGCATATGTTGAAAACAAGAGTATTTTCGAGAAAATCAATTAATATGTTACTTCTGCTGCACTGATAATCTTATTCTGAAGTAAATTATTTTCATTAATGGCTATTGTTTCGGTGATGAATATGTTATTGTACAGGTTTGTAATGTGTAAAGAGGCATATCTTTCATTGTTTGGGATTTCGATGCTATAGATTAACTGCGCAAATTCATAGATATTTTTATGCTAAAATTCTCTTCAGAAACGTAAAAAACTTTCAAAATACCATTCAGTCTTTTATTTGTAAATTCTTCCGCTACTTCTTGGTAAAACAATTCCATATTTAAGGTTAAACAACAAGTGCATTGTTTTTGTTCTACTGATTTTTGTTTATTTCGGACTAGTTTCGGCCTTAGTAGGCCATCTTCAAGAAACAACTGACAAGACTTATCGTAGATACAATCCTGCTTGTCCTTGAAAATTTGCTGTTTGCCCTAGTACTCCATTCGCGATACATACTGGCAGGGTGACGTTAAGTGAAAGTTAGCTGTTTCTGGCTTCGTATATCTTTTAAGTACATCCTGGCAGGGAGACATTAGGTGGAAGTTAGTTATTTGCACTGTTATTCTGCAAGGAAGTAGTTTAATGAAAGTTAACGTTAATATCGTGGAAATATTTCTCAGCTTATGCCTTTGTTCCACACGCCAGCTTCCTTGCCTGTTACTTTAGCGATTAGGCATGAAACAAGTAAAGCATGACCAAGTAAGCAATAGTTTAATATTGCGAAACAGAATAATGGCTCATTAGTAACCAATTGCCGCGAATTGATTTGAGGGTGTGGACATAGTATTCTGATACGTTCACATGGGTTAAATTGAAGAGACTCAATGCTGAAGCATGACGCTACATGATCTTTCCTGTTCATTTCGTATCAGATGCTGTGGCATGAGAAGAACCTCGGCAATGTCCGGGATTCTTTTGCATGAGCGGTGAAATGGTACTATAATTTACGATACTAGTCTATATTCCTTAAGACACATTCTGATGATTCGAAACACATTAAGTAATTGCAATCAGAACACGATTTCTTAAGACATGTTCAAATGAGTCAGTGTGTATTATATAATTACGACCAGCGCATTACAATAACAGCGAGTGGTCCCCTAGCAAGGAATAGGTAAGGACTCAGCTACAAACAAGCTGAAATTGCAACACAAAAAAATCGCAAGGCTGCCACTGTACTCCTTTCTGGCACGAGCAGCCAGAAGTCCTCTCATGAACATGTCTAATTCAGCCCCTTTCCGGCACGAGCAGCCAGAAGTCCTTTCATGAACATGTCTAATTCAGCCCGAAGTGATTCGAAAGCACACCCATTGCTGAAAAGATTTCTGTCATCAAATTGGGGTGAGTGAAATTCGTTAAAGTTGAAAAGAGCAACCCAGAACTCTCGATCTAGAGGAAATCTTTTCAGCCTTGTCTAATTCTACCACCTCCGTCGTTGCTACCCCGACAGCGCCCAAGGAACGGTCTCTCTCTTCAAATGTTAAGAATGGATACACCCGTTAGGTCTAAAATCAGCAATCACCCCCCCCCCCCCATTCGTCTTCGCATTTTTCATTTTTCTGATCCAAACATGCCATCCTCCTCTCTAAAGTGTCGAAAGCGACGCCGATTCGAGAAATGGCCTCTCTCTGTTTGGAAGTAGTGTGGGAGGAAATGGATTAGTTTTGCAACACCTTCAGTCACTTTTACCGTGTGTTATGGCTTGTCTTCTTTTCTACTTCCATGCTACGTTAATGTTTAAATACCCACACAATCATTCAAAGACAGCCACACATAGAATAAGGGATAAAGGAAATTAAAACAGCATCCTTAGTAATAAAGAAAGAAAAATGCCTAGGTTGATCCATTTCGTTCCCGGAAGTTTAAGTTCAGTTCTGCCAAGGTAAGAATTTACCGTTATAGACTTAATACGAGGCAGCGAACGTGACGCGCAAGGACAAACTTTGTCCAATTATATGAATCGTACCGACTGGATCGTTAAATCTGTTAATGCAAAATTTTCATGTAGTCGATTAAAAAAAAAATTATGGTTCAAATGGCTCTGAGCACTATGGGACTTAACATCTGATGTCATCAATCCCCTAGAACGTAGAACTGGAAGGGACACTGGTATTAGGTAACTAAAAATTATAGCTGAAGATAGAATTACCTGCATAGACTGTTGTGCATCAGAATTGATTCTTAACATTGAAATTAACCGAAGGATTGTAAACCAATGAAAATGCTCAATCAAACAGAAAAAGAAGTTGCTCAAATAAACAAAATCCAACAAGAAAAGTGGATCGAACTTTACAAGAACTTGTGATATGAAGGAACAGGTTCCACAGAGAACATCGTGGATGAAATTGAAACAGGATGTGCAGACGATTTATATTTGGATGAATTACGAGAAGCCATGAACTCCACAAAGAATAGAAAAACTTCTGGTATGAATGATATAAATACAGAACTGCTAAAATATGGAGGTATGCAACTACAAAAGAGAATACTACAGTTATTTATGATGTGCTGGAGAACGTGAGCTATTTCAGAAGCATGGTCACCAGTAAAGGTGATATCACTGTTTACAAGAGAAGACTACAACAGCTACGAGAACTATAGAGGAATCAGCTTACTGAACACTGCATACAAAGTTTATGTAAGAATAGTGAACAAGAAGTTAAAGGTTATAGCTGAAAGTAAGGCAAAGAACAAATGAAATTTCGGAGGGTCACATTGATAACAGACGGATTTTTTATAATTAAACATATAATCGAAAAACGGAAAGAGTGTATAGGGAAATCCATCTAGGTTTCATTGATTTTATTAACGCATTCGATAATGTTGACAGAAAGAAACTATGGAGAATTTTTGGGAAAAGGAGGTATTCACAACATCTAACAAGCGCTTTAAAAAATCTATGCAAACACATGACTGTACTTTTAAATATAAGTGGCACTCTAACCCAGCCAATAGCCACAAACAAATGAGTAAGACAACGGTGCAGCATTTCTCCCACACTTTTTAACATTTATTTAGATAATGCAGTTTGGAAATGGGAGGAAAACTGTAATGGGGGAATTAAGATTAAAAGTAATTCTGGCCTTGAATTGTCTTTTACATGCGGACGTCGCCAGACTACTGATGGAGAATGAAAATGACATACAAAGGGAGTACATTTACTGGGTAAGGTTTTTGAAGTGCAGAATTTGATAATTTCTGAAAAGAAGAGCAAATCAATGACTTTTGAACCGAATTATTGTGCGTGGAGAAAACTTACGATCAACAATAGAACAGGTCAAATATTTAACTATTTAGGTTGTGTCATCACATATGAATATGACGAAGACACAAAAAAGAAATTAGCAAAGTTTGGGAATACGTGTAGCCGAATCAACAGGTGTCTAAAAAGTAAAGTGAGGGAAGAAACAAAGTTGAAATTTGATAAGACAGTGGCAGTTCCAATACCTGTTTACGGAAGTTATATACAAGCAACAGAGATGACGTATATAAGAGCAGTAAAGGGCTGACAGATTTCGAAATTCAGACATTAAGGAAGAACTTAACATATTTAACGTTCTCAATAAAATACAAGAAAGTAGAAGAAATGGAATTAACATCTTGAAAACGTGAGTGGAGAAAGATTACCTCTCCAGATAAGGAGATTTAAGCCAGTTGGGAGAAGTAGTCATGGAGGACTCGGGAAACAATGTGTACCATAATAGGCAAATCAAAAAAGATCTCTTGCTTGATGAAGATGATGGCGATGATGATGATGATAAATACTAAGATCTGCCCTCCAAGCGATAGTATAACACCACTGAGACATAAATTAGATCCTAAATAAATACAGTCCAAATGACCTACTTGGAGAGCAGGGCTGGGGTGGGGAAGGGAGGAAGGGAGGGAGATGATCTAAAAAGTGACAGGTGGCGGAGGGCAGTCATAAGTCATGGAGCCAGGACCGGCTTTGTCCCACTGCTGTCATCAGTGTAGTCTGTTTTGTTAAGACAGGAGGTCTGTACCGTTAGATCTGTCATCAGTGATGGAGGAGAGTCTTTTCCCTCTGTGTCAACACTACAAAAGCCCACTTGCCGGCGTCAGGCGACTGCTCGCCTCCATGCCCACGCCTTTGTTGCTGGTGACCCGCATTTTCGACTGGAGGGTTCTTCATGTCTATTTCTTATTCTTGGGAGGACTGACCAGCAAGGTAGGTCGCATCTACCAGACCTATGTTCAAGATATTGAATACACTCATATTTGGTTTTTGGTGATCTGACAGTTGTATACCTATTTTTAGATTGGACCGTCTGGTCCTCAAGCTTTGTTAAAAACTATATTTCTGTTTCATCTTCCGTACGGAATGCAGGCTAGTGGAGGCTCATCTGACACACAGCCGACTTGTAGTCTTTCGCTGCTCACTTAATACAGACTGTTTCAGCCTCTGCTCTGATTTTTTATGGTTATCGTAACTCGTAGCACTCTAAATACTTCGTAACTGTGACGTAATTCTTCCACATTGAGTGGCAGAAATTTCATAAGAATCGTTTTCTTGGTTGGATGGAACCTGTCGCTTTTGATGTCACCTCTAGGGCCAAACTTGTGGTTCTTGTGTCTCTGGGGTTTCTTTTGAACTTTATTTTCGTCTGTCCTTGCATTCTTCTTTCGTGTAGTTGCCTTTAAGGTTCAATTCTTACGGTCATATAAGTAATTCTTCGTCTGACGTGGTGGGTGGGACTCCATGTGTCACTATTAATGGTCTGTATTATTTTTTTCAAAATTTACGATTTGTATGGTTGCTGTTTTCACGAGCAGCTTTTTAGAATCTTCTGGCATCGCGGTGCTACCTGACATTAGTACAGAACTTACAGGATGAACGGTTTTCACAAAAGGACTTGACAGCGTTCTCTGAGCAGATTCAGCTGACATGATAGTATAATCTAAATGGAATTCTGGATGCATATACTTACTATCTTTAATTAATATGTAAGAGAGAGTGTTGTATCTCGAGGATAGGATACCTAGGAACACATTACGTTTCCTGCGCCGTTTTCCAACCTAGTGACCGATTTTAGAATCACGTGAAGAACTACACTCTATAAACCCCCATTAGCAGTTTCCGGCATTTTCTATTGATTCTGTTGTTGTGACTTTTGACGTTGGGTTTTGTACAGCATTTGTAAATATTTTGAGCTCTACACATTTAAATGCTTTGTAACATATTAAAGCTATTTGCAAGGTATTGTTAATTCTCCAGTTGCATAATTTTGTGGCAAGTAATATTATATATGTTTTTAATGCTGGTTACATGACTGGGGACGGTTAAGCTGCACTTTGTCTTTCAACAGTATTTTGTTGCTTGAAACGGAAGAAGATCGTTTACCATGGAATATGTGATATTTGCAAATGAAGTGAGTTTCTGTAATCTTGCGACAATTTTATGAGACTTAAAAACGAATATTCGTCTAAGTTTCCAATAGCTTCTATTTCAAAATGCATTTAACCTGTAACAGTTTTTCAATAACTCTTTTGTTTAATGGCCGCTTACTAATTACAGGTGTGTACTAGAGTAATAATGGATCAGATAGACTATTAGCCACAGTATTGACAAGATATTATCGATTCCAACGCTTTTAAATTTCAATGGAATATTTTTTCCTAGTTACATGACCGTATTGTACTTTCGAGCATTTTTTCAGATTTGGAAAAACCTCACGTTTCTGGACTAATTTTTGTAATTTCTGAAAAAGGCTGTAGCACACAAGTAGTGAACGCCATAATTAAAAAATGGAATATAAAAAGATACAAAATTTCTATTACAGGTCCGGCTAGAGGCGAAAGTCTGAAAAGCGTTCCAATTTTCGACACTCTCCTCTACTCTAAATATGCGCAGGTTGCTGCTCTGAAAACTAAACCTGGTGCAAAGTGGCAAGTGGTCTTAAAGTATATACAGAAAAAGCAAGCGGAATCCAACAAATTTACAGACAGATTTGGGAAAGAATTTTGCGACACGTGACGCTAATTTTAAAAATTAATGCAACGTCTACAAATTAATCATTACTTCAGCTTCACTAGTTCACCTCTTCCTACACAAATCGCAAGTGCTTAATGTTCAAGAACTTTACTACTTAGGGTACATATAAGCGAATCAGTACTGTGCGGTACTTGATGAAGCAAAGGAGTCTCCCAAAGCACACGACTGTGAAAAGCGGTCTGTTGAGACAAAAGATAGTAGCCGTTTATCTACTCTACGTCGGGGCAATACGAACGTCGAAACTGTGCAAGTGTTATATGTCAATCGCACCACCCACGGTGATCACGCAGATATATCCGACAAAGATTTACCATGTGTCCCGGTTTTATCGCCACTGTCCCGGTTTTCACATTCTTGTCCTGGTATAACAAGAAAATAATTTGGGACACATAATTGTCCTGGTTTTTAATCGAGAAACAAAATGCATGCAATAATATTTTTGATTTAATTAAATATTTGTGAAAAACGAATTTCCTAGAATTATAACGTCATAGAAATACATATTTTCAGAGTATACAGACCTACCGCATTTGATGTAACAGGTCTTATGCCTAAGGAAAGATTAAGAGATAATCGTATGTTGAAAAGAAAAGCACGTATTACCTACAACCTCCATCCCCCCCCCCCCCTCCTCTAACGTGCTGACTTTCTACTTTATGGCACTCAAGACAAGTAAAAACAAAACTGAAGGAGATATGGAGGAGTATCACTAAACTTAAACAACTTCTCCTGTCGGAACTGCAACCATATTTAATTTTGTTAAGAATGTGAGCATTCCGACGTGTGGTTGTTGAATATTTTTTGTCATGTGTGCATGCTTGCCTTGACCGTCTGAAACCTTAAATTTTAATATGAAACGTATAATTTGTGTCTGATTACTGATTAGTAATACCACATAACTTTTAGGATCAATTAATTGTACCTAACTACCTAGTAAGTGACTAAACATTGCAGAAAATGTATCCAGGCTACAGCAATCAAAAACGTATATATCAGTCTTTTTTATTTGTGAAGAAAAAAATTGATGTATGTTTAATATAGCTACATTTTTCTTTACAATTCACAAAATTAAAATTAAAATTGGTTTTTCAGCTGCTTCATAATCATAGGCCTATTATCGATTTAAAAATACCAAAATAACTGACAATAACGGTAAGTGTAGTGATTGAGATGGGTTTAAAGTAGAAACACCAGTGTCCCAGTTTTTTCTCTCTGAAATATGGTCGGCTTAGTCCGACATTACATGCAAATCGTATTTCAATAAATACTACTTATTGCGAACTGATATCTTTCTCATTGCAATAAAAAAACATGTGATGCTATTTCCTCGAAAATAATTAGTTATGCTTCCCCTGTGTGCGTTTATGTACGTGTGCGTATGCACGCGCGTGTAGCAACACGCATCCCGTTGGTCTCTCTTAACGCCCCCCTCCCCTCCGTCGACGCCATGCTTCTCGCGCTCCTCGCCACTGTAGCAACGCTGGTTGATCGAAGTCACCACTTTTTTTTTCATTTTTTCGCTCAAAATAGTCAACATGCAGCCACTTACACAAACAAATCGTGCATATATAAGTGCAAACTGAGTCGTTCCGCTGTTGGATGCAAATGATCTGTGGAACGTCTAACATTCAACTAAGTAGTTGCACAGATGAACAGCAAAAGCCCGACTTTCTTACCAAGCTTATCGGAATTCTATTTCCAGAGAAGATAATCAGCTGTTCGACCGTCAGCCGCTGGGCTGGGGACAACGGCAGGGAATCGGTGCCAAGTTGGCGCTCACCGAGGATCCCACAAACCGCTGCGTTATGGAGTCTCCTTTGCCAAAATGTGGGCGGCTTCCCACACTGTGACACGATGCATGAGAAAACAAAAAGCAGGTGTTCCCCGCTGACTCGGCGGGTTGGTAAGGATTGGCACTAAGCCACCATCCACAGCCCACACTTAACCTGCAAAGAGTACCTTACTCAAGGAATGCAAGCAGTTAAAATTATAAAGAGCGTATAATAAGTGGGAAGCGTAATTCTTTAACGAGAACTGCCTGTTACTCTACAGAGTGTGAAGGAATCTGCCTCTGGGAAGGTGGAAGGAGCTTGCATGTAGTTGCTCTTAAGCTTTTCTCGGCTTTTACCGTAAAAAAGGAGTTTCGGAATGTGACTGCTGTCTGTTACAGAAAGGAGGTGCTTACTTGTTAAAGCGAGATAAGTGTGATTTACCCAGCACTACAAGACACACCTGTTTTGTTTATACGTTTGCAGTCTTTCAGTTTTGTACAAAGAAACAACGAAAGTAGAAGCTATTTTGGTACAAACTGTATGTTGATTCTCACAATATTCAACTTTATTTAGTTTTTCATGAGTTTGAACCAATTTCGGAATCAATTCTCTTCCACATATATTAAACCTGAGACTTTTCCGCAGTATATCACACACACGTGGGGGAGCCTCAGTAACTATGGAGTCCAGTCTCATACAAAGGAAGAGTGTTTCATTTCGTAACAATCATGGTTCCAATGACGAATTAACACAGTTTACTTAATTACGACTCCAATGATAGTAATGATGGGCCTATCACATAGTTAACTGACAAGTCAATAAACTTAATCGTCAAATTTATAACTAACATACATTTTCCATCTTCATCTGGAGCAATCAGTGTGTTACCTAGGCACAGGACCACTGCGGGCGGATCGTTTCTAATATTAGCCGACCAGGTTCATTAAAATAGCCACAATAGGAGCGTAAATTAGTAACATTCGCAACCGTTGAGTTCCAATTTTGCTGCAGAAACGCCATCGTGGGGAGACGCTTGTCTTGCACGGCTGTTCTGCTGGTGACACGATAGTTTACCCTCCCTTAGGTCTTGCCGCTCTATCGGCCAAAAGCCGTCTTCACTGCCCCTTCCCCGCTCCCCTCTCCCCTATTACGGTGCCTGTAGGAACTACATTCTCTAGGTGCAGGCACAAAACTCTGTTGTCTTCGCGTCCATAAAACCACAGAGACGCGCTCTCTGAGCCCCAATTCTTTGTGGTGCCACTCCGTAATCTTGCGACGGTAACGCAGTAGTTGCAGTCGTTACTGCCATCTTTATTTAAGTGAACTAGCTTCCATCATCTTGCAACCAGGTTTGGATAAATTCAGATCAGCTGAAGTGTTATCGCGTCGCAATAGCGTGCTTGTGAACCCCCCCCCCCCCCCTTTCCCTCCTTCCCGCTGCTACAGAATGGAGCTTGTGCCGCAGGCTGCCCAATACTTAATTTCTAAAATTTTAGGTGCCAGAACGCACCTGTTCAACATTCAACCCCGCAACCATAAAAAAACTAGTTTCTATTTTTGGAAGTTGAGCGTTAGCCTATGGTCTAACAAGGGCAAGTAGCAAGGAAAAAGAAAAAGTTCTAGAGCGCCACGGGCAAAGGGACGTGAGGGGAAGGATGTTTACTTATCGGCTACAATCGCTGTCAGCTTTCAGTTACGTGTGCGCCGTGCGCGCGGTTGATAGGTAGCTATGGCATAAAATGCGACGGGGTTGAAAGAAGATTTCTGGGAAGATGCATTATGCAGACGCTCAAGTTCAGAGACTCCTTATGTTATTTATTTCTGACTAACACACATAACAGGAGACGTCGCCTTGCTACTAGATCGCTGAAGTTGCTTCCAGTGGTAAACAAAAAGCCGATATACCTATCAACCTGTTTTGTTTATACCGTAATCTCTGAGGATGCTGGTAGTTGTAAACAAAAACGAGTCGACGCGAAGGTTACAGCTATGTACCGATCACAACATCGGAAAAAAGCTCTCTCTCTCTCTCTCTCTCTCTCTCTCTCTCTCTCTCTCTCTCTCACACACACACACACACACACACACACACACACACCTCCCCTCACACCCCTACTCATCACTCTAGTCACTCATTTACGTTCACTGGTGCCGGCGCAGTGGCAAATTACAGTTACCTTCTGATTTAATAGGCGCTTACTATTTTAAATCTCTGGCCGGAGTTAAGCTCTGCAACCGCCGGTACCACGCCCTCACAAATGCTATTACAAGAATGGTAACATTTGCTGCCCTTGGTTTTCGCATTCTGTTCTTCTCATAATCAACTTTATTCTCTCTTGTTAATTACTCCCTTAGTTCACGTTGTTTAAATGAAAATAGGTCTATAGGAACTGGACGATCTATTATTCTTTGTTTCATTGTGTCTCTTATGATATTAACTTTTCCAACGGAACAACTTGTTAGTGACGAGCTATCGAGAATTTTGGGCTGATGCAGTTCCACAATGTAACACTCTGTTCTTGATGACCAGTCTACAACGATTCCTTTAATTGCTTGTCTGTCACTTGTTTGTAGCCTTCTCCCCGTCCCATATTAATATCGTTTATCTTGTCAACAGAAATACCTATACTACGGAAAGATGTGCGATGTCTCCAAGGACAGCGGACAGAAGAGTTGCAGATAAGCATTCTTTTACCTGCTAGTAGGAAGTTCTTACATTCACGACAGCTGATTCATTTACTTAATCTGCATATTTTCAAAATAGATGCACTACGTTATAAAGGTACGCCGGAAACATGATATTGGAAGGATTCAACAACTTTTTGAGGTGTCACTGTCCACGCAATCTTTAGCGCGACGCAAGCGAACAAAGAGAGGGTGAATATGGCCAATGGAATGTTATGTTTTTCTCTGACAAATCATCAACTGTTCAGCACACGGTGTGACATCTGGCATTGTGGTGATGAAGAGTGATGCGAGGTTTTCAGTACTTGTTATGATACCTACGACAATTTCTGGCTGAAAAACTATTATGTACCATCCAGCATTAATTTTTTACGATTCTCTAAAGCAATGGTCACGCTGCGTCCAGTATAAAAAAAGATACTACAGCTTATTGTTTTCGTAGGAGCTTCACGAACCATCTATTTCTTGTTGAGTTCGAACATCTCAGAACTCCCAGACAGTTGACTGCTGCTTGGTTAACAGCTCAAACGAAAACGTCCAAATTTCCTTGATCGAATTTTCTGAGTATTTCATTGCACCAGTGTACACGAACCTGTCTAGAGCTTCGGTAACCCATCGGGAAAAGATTGTATTTTATAGGTAAGTGTTCGTGCAACATCGAATCTACTACAATCTTCTATATGCCTAAGGACTTCTCTGTCTTACAGCAACTCACATGCCGATCTTCTTCAGTTACACTGCCTGTAAAAAAATGAAGCATCCAGACACAGAGGAGGTAACGAAATGAAACTTCACGGGTTAAGAGGGTATGTGACATTACTTCGATGATAACAAAATCGTATCAAATTTACAAATAACTTAGAAGTATGAGCCCATATACAAGTATGCTGCTGTACATCCTCTGGCCTGAATGCATACACTGATTCGGTTGAGGAGGGTGTCATAAAGCTGTTGTGTCCTTCCTGTGGCAAACTGGCCAACAGCTGGTGTTAATGGTATTTAATATCCTGTGCACTGCCTCTGGGAAGGAGTTGACGCCCCAACTGGACCCACATAAGTTCTACTGGAAACAGATCTGGGGATCTTTCTGGTCACAAGGGTACCTCAGCACTATCCAGACTGTTCATAGAGGCACGTGCCATGTGTGGGCGACCACTGTCCCGTTGAGAAACGGCGCAGTATGTCCGTGACGTAGCGAGTTCCCTAGCTCACTAAAAGCCATTATCTGAAGTCATACCGGGTGGCTAACCACACCACGGTGTCAGGAGTTTCACAGCTGTTCGTCACCAAAAAAAGTCAAAGAATAATACCTCTCCCAGATCACCACCATATTTGCCGACAGTGGTTATCCGCAGTAGTACAGAATCCGCGATTCGTCGCTGAGCACAGTGCTCTGCCATGCATCAGTAGTCCATGCTAGCCGGTCACAGCACTATTCTAAACACAGCCGTTTGTGTTGCGGTGTTAACGGCAGTCTACGCATGAGACGGTAATTCCCTAATCTACCTGCTCCCACTGTCTGACCAGTCACGCAGAATAAGGGAGAACGTTGCAAGAAGTACATGACTTGTACTCGGATGCCAAGCGCAGATATACTACTGGCCATTAAAATTGCTACACCAAGAAGAAATGCAGATGATAAACGGGTACTCATTGGACAAATATATTATACTAGAACTGACATGTGATTATATTTTCACGCAATTTGGTGCATAGATCCTGAGAAATCAGTACCCAGAACAACCACCTCTGGCCGTAACAACGGCCTTGATACGCCTGCCCATGCAGCTTCAACACGATACCACAGTTCATCAAGAGTAGTGACTGGCGTATTGTGAAGAGCCAGTTGCTCGGCCACCATTGACCAGACTTTTTCAATTGGTGAGAGATCTGGAGAATGTGCTGGCCATGGCAGCAGTCGAACATTTTCTGTATCCAGAAAGGCTTGTACAGGACCTGCAACATGCGGTCGTGCATTATCCTGCTAAAAAATGTAGCGTTCCGCAGGGATCGAATGAAGGGTAGAGCCACGGGTCGTAACACATCTGAAATGTAACGTCCACTGTTCAAAGTGCCGTCAATGCGAACAAGAGGTGACCGAGACGTGTAGCCAATGGCACACCATACCATTACGCCGGGTAATACGCCAGTATGGCAATGACGAATACAAACTTCCAAAGTGCGTTCACCGCGATGTCGCCAAATACGGATGCGACCATCATGATGCTGTAAACAGAACCTGGATTCATCCGAAAAAATGACGTTTTTCTATTCGTGCACCCAGGTTCGTCATTGAGTACACCATCGCAGCCCAGCCGCTCCTGTCTGTGATGCAGCGTCAAGGGTAACGGCAGCCATCGCCTCTGAGCTGATAGTCCATGCTGCTACAAACGTCACCGGCCGGAGTGGCCGTGCGGCTCTGGGCGCTACAGTCTGGAACCGAGCGACCGCTACGTTCGTAGGCTCGAATCCTGCCTCGGGCATGGATGTGTGTGATGTCCTTAGGTTAGTTAGGTTTAATTAGTTCGAAGTTCTAGGCGACTGATGACCTCAGACGTTAAGTCGCATAGTGCTCAGAGTTTTTTTTTTTTTTTTTTTTTTTTTTTTTTTTTTTTTTTTTTTTTTTTTTTTTTCCTACATACGTCTTCGAACTGTTCGCGCAGATGGTTGTTGTCTTGTAAACGTCCCCATCTGTTGCCTCAGGGATCGAGACGTGGCTGCACGATTCGTTACAGCCATGCCGATAAGATGCCTGTCATCTCGACTGTTAGTGATACGAGGCCGTTGGAATCCAGCACGGCGTTCCGTATTACTTTCCCGAACCCACAAATTCCATGTTCTGCTAACAGTCATTGGATGTCGACCAACGCGAGCAGCAATGTCGCGATACGATAAACCGCAATCGCGATAGGGTACAATCCGACCTTTAACAAAGTCAGAAACGTGATGGTACGAATTCGTCCTCCTTACACGAGGTATCACAACAACGTTTCACCAGGCACCGCCGGTCAACTGCCGTTTGTGTATGGGAAATCGTTTGGAAACTTTCCTCAAGTCAGCACGTTGTAGGTGTCGCCACTGACGCCAACCCTGTGTGAATGCTCTGAAAAGCTAATCATTTGCATATCATCCTGTCGGTTAAATTTCACGTCTATGGCGCGTCTTCTTCGTGTTGTGGCAATTTTAATGGCCAATAGTGTATGAAGAAGTTACAGTATACTTGTTACACAGTACACCGATCCTCACTCATGGTGGACACACATGATCGACTGGGACCTTGACAACTAATTGCTTTCCCATGCGCTCCACCGTTGAGCCACTGTTACATCCTAATTCCCTACACCTCTGGATATTGCAGAATTCGTTTAGCCGCCCAAATGGAGACCCACAGTGAAGCCCCTTTCAAGCTGTCAGATGCTGATAACGCTGTCTCATAGTACACGGCATCTCACAGTACTACACTGGGTTCACTCAACATCTGACGCCGTTCATGCTCCTTGTATACTCGACCAGTTCTTTTAACAGCACTAAGCACTAACAGTGCTAAAGTTCTCCGATGGCCGTTCTACCTGTCACAGAAAATTGCAACTCTAATCATTTGCATATTCTGCGATGGCGTGTATAAATACGAAGTAGCACTGACATCCAAGTCTTCTGGGTGACTCACATTTTTTTATAAACCGTGGAGATTATCCATGTTTTTTTTTGTAACAACAACCATCACGAAATTCATCGCTGACGGGAGAACTACCACAATTGAATTCTAAAAACTAGTTGTAAAGCCAGTTTTTTGAAGATGATAGATTACCGAAAGATAACAAAGCTATTAAAGACTTTTTGTTGTTAGGTCTTTTCGAAAATTGAAAACACAATTCATTGAAAACAGTCTCATGGAATCCTCATTATCCCACAACACTAATTTCTTAAATCGCCAAACAACTTTTGAGCTATCATTTTTATTAATGACAGATGACATCTTTAGAAACAACTACAATGGCACACCTCCGTAGCGCCATCCGTTGGCCATTTGTGAAAAACCGACTTCTGTCATTACGGAATAACTTCCTATTTCGTAACAACCTAGAGGTCCACAAATCGTCTTCTGTTATGCAATGGCTCATGTTACAGTGTAATTATCTGTCATTGCACTCTTGTGGTACTACGAAGCCCATGGAATATGATGCTACATTAGCTATTGATAGGTGGAGAATGCGTCAAATGAGTGCATCCTCATTTAACACTAGAAAAATTGGCCAACAGAAATCACTGTTCCTCTAAAACACTGATGCACGAAAATGAATCAAATCCGTTTCTGTTTAAGTTTCACATACGTAGAACAGGTAATATATCAGTTGTTACACAAAAAGGGTACTGATATTATTATAGATCTATTCTAGAAGCCACCTTCATTTCGGCTGATGGCATTTACCAGTATTATCTATCGATGCATCTTATAGTTACGTAATGAGTGAACGGGGAGAGGGGCTAACTTTTGTCAATTTGCTGATACTTTATATGGCAGAAAGGTCAATACCACATTTGCTGTTCTGAAGTCCCAGCATAGACTCCAGGATAGGTTGTTGTACTTACCTCTTTATTATGACGATGTGCAGTTAGGAAATATGTATTTTACTCCTCTTTAGGCGGATATAAGATGTGATGAAAATACGTGACAAATTTAAATTTTATGAGTGGCTGACGTGAAGTTAAGCTATACGGTAGATGAGCTGATATTTGGGTTTAAAAAGGTTATGAAGCTGACAGAAACCTAGAAGCTTTTACCATCTACTCAAACATGTTGGATAGCGTATGTTACTTTTTCATTTATTTATGTGTTTCTTTAGATCGGCAAGATGTGGGCCAAAAATTCTTCTCACACACCACCAGGGCTTCTTAACATTTTATCTCTGCGTTAATTATGATACATGTTACCTAACTTAATCTTTGGATTTGCGTGGACTGTAATATTTAAAAATGTTAATAATAGAAAGGCGAATAAAACAGCAATAGTTGCATGTAATTGCTCAGATTTGGTTCTGGACAGGAGAACAATAAAGATACAGACACGATTCCATAGAGACTTCAGAAGTCCGCCTCCATAGCTTAGTGGTTGCCGGCACGGTGACTCAGCGTGTTCGGTCAGAGACCTGGCTGGTCTCTGTAACAAAACAAAAAGTGAAGGAAAAGATCAACAACGAACTTCAGTGGAACTTCCTGGCAGATTAAAACTGTGTGCCGGACCGAGACTCGAACTCGGGACCTTTGCCTTTCGCGGGCAAGTGCTCTACCAACTGAGATACCCAAGCACGACTCACGCCCCCTCCTCACAGCTTTACTTCTGCCAGAAGGCAAGAGACGAGGTACTGGCAGAAGTAAAGCTGTGAAGAGGGGGCGTGAGTCGTGCTTGGGTATCTCAGTTGGTAGAGCACTTGCCCGCGAAAGGCAAAGGTCCCGAGTTCGAGTCTCGGCCCGGCACACAGTTTTAATCTGCCAGGAAGTTTCATATCAGCGCACACTCCGCTGCAGAGTTAAATCTCATTCTGGAAACTTCAGTGGATGTCGTGTGACGTCCCCTAAGACCAATTACAACGAACAAAACGCAAAATGCAAAAAAAGTGGTCAGCGCGCTAAAATGCCATGCGAGGGGCCCGGATTCTGTCCCCGGCTGGGGCAGAGATTTTCTCCACTCGGGGACTGTGCGTTGTGTTATCTTCGTCATCCTCATCGACACAAAAGTCACCGAAGTGACATCAGCTAAAAAGACTTGCACCAGGCGACGAGAGGCCCTAGCCACACGACCTTGATAAAAGAATGTGCGGAATACAAGAAGAGAAGTGTATAAACAAAATGGGATGAGTGAGGAAATGGAAGAGTAAAGAATAACTGGTGAAGAAATTAGGATTTGCTTCATAGCTGGATGAGGTGAACTAGTCATTCAGTTAATTTTTAGCCGGCCGTAGTGCAGTGCGGTTCTAGGCGCTACAGTCTAGAACCGCGTGACCGCTACGGTCACACGTTCGAATCCTGCCTCGGTCATGGATGTGTGTGATGTCCTTAGGTTAGTTAGGTTTAAGTAATTGTAAGTTCTAGCCTACTGATGACCTCAGAAGTTAAGTCCCATAGTGCTCAGAGCCATTTGAACCATTTTCAGTTAATTTTTAAGGGAGAAATTTCTAATATAAGAAAATTAAATACTTCTAATTTTTGTTGTATTTATCATGATGGTGTTTGCATATTGTGCAGAGTACAAGGTACTTTGTTCCAGAGCGGGCACGAGCAGCTGAAACTGAGTTTAATGACTTATAACCCAAGAGAAAGATAGGAAGGAAGGAAGGAAGATAAAAGAGTAATATTGCACCCTAATACTCGTTACCGCGTAACACTGAAAATCTAACTTTCTACGTGCATATGATTGAAATAATATTGGATTAAATTTGCCCTCTTTTCAGATAACATAAAATCCAATCTGTGAAGAGGTCATTGCACCAGACATTCGTATCGCACGACGACGGGGAAGAAATTCGGCCAAGTTCTTTTCAAAGAGAACCATCCTGACATTTGTCTCGCACGATTATGGAAAATCTAAATTGATGTAACTGGTATGGGATCTGATCCTCACTCATACCGAATGTGAGTACAGTGCCTTAAACACTGCGACCAGATGAGAAATCAGACCTTGTGCTGCGATTATGATGGTATCGAGACGTGCTCTCCTTCCTCTGGCGCTTCGCCAGAGGGGGTCACGGTGCTTAGCGTGCGATCGCTGGCGGCTTTCGGAGACAGAGGACGTACTAGCGTACGGGCGTTTTGTGGTAGGTGGCCTGCATGGACGGCCGCGTTTCGCGAGCGGGATTCTATCAGCCGTTTTGAGGTGGGAAGCCACGCTTCATCGAGGTTTATGTGTTACGACTCACATAGAAGGGCGGTGAGGCGATGTGCCTGGAGGCATGATGTTCTGCCGGTCGTATTGTCGAGTTCCTGGCTTCTTGTGGTAAGATTACTCTTTCCTTATTATGCACTGTACCCCCCCCCCCTCCCTTTAAGAGGACGTGGTTGAAACTGAGGCCGTTGGGACTCTTCGTTGCTAGTATGTGCCGGTTGTTTGCTATTTATTTTGCTGCCCGCGAGGTTGCACCGGCGACATTGCCTCCTGCTAGGGCGACGCTCACTGTTTGACAGTTTGAATCTGGTCGCAAGTGTGTTTTCACCGTTAAATGGTAGATCGTCAAGTTGATCTGCAAGTTTGCATCTCGCGGATTCGTGTTGTGGCTTTCTTGTAGTGTTCTCCGAATTTTCCTGTTGTTCTTAACGTGTACCGTTGAACGGCAATTTGTTTAACGATAAGCAACAAGAGGAGCCTTTCGACAGAACGCCGTTGAGTATTCAATGAGCTTTACTGTTATAACCAAATACGTCGTTCCTCTGTGATTGTTAATAACTTGGCAAGATTACCACCTTTCAACAGAGCGCCGTTGATACTTCCTGTTGTTATAAATAATTTGTTTAACGACAAGCCACAAGGAGACCCTTTTGACAGAGCGCCGTTGAGTGCTCAATCAGCGTACAGTTGAAAATACTGTTATTACCTAATGTTTTACAGCCGATATCAGTTGTACTCTGGGCTTGTGACTTGGTTGATTAAATAGTTTTGGTTTTTTTAATAGATACTTACATGTTGCTGTTTAAGCCCCTTTTATGTATGTGTATGTTGGGTCGCAGCAGGTCTGGCGACTAAGTATTATTGTTCAAAAATGGTTCAAATGGCTCTGAGCACTATGGGACTTAACATCTGAGGTCATCAGTCCCGTAGAACAGAGAACTACTTAAACCTAACTAACCTAAGGACATCACATACATCCATGCCCGAGGCAGGATTCGAACCTGCGACCGTAGCGGTCGTGCGGTTCCAGACTGAAGCGCCTAGAACCGCTCGGCTACAAGGGCCGGCAGTATTATTGTTGTCAGTAACACCTGCTACTTGTTGCTTCAACGATTATCTTGTTGTAGTCCTTCATCTATGTCTGTTAATATTTAAAAGGTAAAATAATTCTGGCACTTAATAGTCTTACCCGCAGCAGGTTTAACTGGTAGCTTACGGCCATCAGTGGTAGTATTTTAAGGTCTGGGAAGACAAGAAACGTCTGATTATTGCAGAGCCGACATTGGTTTCCGATGTTCACACTTTGCTGTACACTTTGGGCGCGGAGAGAGTTGCCTATTCTGAAGCGCGCCACTCGCTATCTCTGTCGGAGCCTGTATTGCTCGATCCCCCGGAATTTAACCTAGCCTCCCACTCCCACTCCTACTTAACGATAAACCCAGACTTGAGTAGGACCATATCAGGTAAGAAAGATGTTTCATACTATGGTGAGGAATCAGGATAGAGCACACTGAGAAACTAAAGTCGTGCGCAGAGCGGAAGTTGCCTGATCGCAATCATTCCATCTAGGATTAATAGATATTGACACAGCCAACAGCTGTAAAAGTAACGTACACTAACAATGAGAGTTAGCTACAACCGCCTGGATTTTTCACTGTACCTGCCGTGTTGAATTACATTAAACTAATGGAGATTCAGCACAATAAGCCCATTTTCTTAGTACAATATTTGGAAAAAGAAGAAGATACAAGTGTACGCTGAATTCAAGACTGATCAGCTTCGTATGAGAAATTATCTTGAATTTTATAATCGAGCTTTCGGGTGCACATCAAACTATCGTTATGACTCACAGACTGACAAATCATCGTAAATGGTCTCCTTTTTGTAATAATTGTAGAGACAATAAATAATTTATAACCGTCTCATTAACAAATTCGCTGCAATGAATGTCAACGGCAGCCCCGAAGCCGGCCGCGGTGGTCTCGCGGTTCTAGGCGCGCAGTCTGGAACCGTGCGACTGCTACTGTCGCTGGTTCGAATCCTGCTTCGGGCATGGATGTGTGTGACGTCCTTAGGTTAGTTAGGTTTAAGTAGTTCTACGTTCTAGGGGACTGACGACCACATCAGTTGAGTCCCATAGTGCTCAGAGCCATTTGAACCATTTTTTGCAGCCCCGAAAATAATCCAGGTGATGTTTGCGGTATGAAAGATATCCCCGTCGTTATATAAGAAATTCCCGATTTCTTCATCAGTAGATAATCGCAAACGGTTTGTTGTCTTCATCGAGACGCCACAATGAAGAACTTGATAAAACCCAAAACGGACACTACTAAGACGCCTAATCATTATTCAGACTGATCTACAGCAGATTCCATCATCACGACAGACCGTCGTTTTACTTTTCATCCGTCAAAGCAATATGGCAAAGGCCAATTAATTTTAGTTTTGGACCTCTGTTTCTGTATGGTGTCTTTTGCAGCCCTTTCTCCACGTCCCTGTTTTTAGCTGTCTTCTCTTATGTCAACTGGGACTGACGTCCAGGAGTTTTTAACTCCTCTCTATCTCCGTGTTCTGTAGTTTTGACTTGGGTGCGTATGTCCCCAGTTGTTTTTGCACCCTAAAACAAAACAACTAACAAACCAACTACAGACCATACGTCCCACCAACTGTCGGATACAAAATAAACAAGGCACACTGTAAAGAACAAGAGAAAAGAATTTACATTTTTAGCGAATTCTAAAACTAAACAAGGCTTTCGTGGAGAGGAGACATGTGAAATGGATAGCTTAGACACCCTCCGAAGGCAACAAATTAAGAATAGCTGAGCGTTAACAAGATAAGGGTGAGTGCAGTTCCTCAGTACGAAGTGCATTCAAGTTCTAAGGCCTCCGATTTTTTTTCTAATTAACTACTCACCCGAAAGCGATGAAACTGGCGTTACTTCTCGACGTAATCGCCCTGCAGACGTACACATTTTTCACGACGCTGACGCCATGATTCCATGGCAGCGGCGAAAGCTTCTTTAGGAGTCTGTTTGAACCACTGGAAAATCGCTGAGGCAATAGCAGCACGGCTGGTGAATGTGCGGCCACGGAGAGTGTCTTTCATTGTTGGAAAAAGCCAAAAGTCACTAGGAGCCAGGTCAGGTGAGTAGGGAGCATGATGAATCACTTCAAAGTTGTTATCACGAAGAAACTGTTGCGTAACGTTAGCTCGATGTGCGAGTGCGTTGTCTTGGTGAAACGGCACACGCGCAGCTCTTCCCGCACGTTTTTGTTGCAGTGCAGGAAGGAATTTGATCTTCAAAACATTTTCGTAGGATGCACCTGTTACCGTAGTGCCCTTTGGAACGCAATGGGTAAGGATTATGCCCTCGCTGTCCCAGAACATGGACACCATCATTTTTTTAGCACTGGCGGTTACCCGAAATGTTTTTGGTGGCGGTGAATCTGTGTGCTTCCATTGAGCTGACTGGCGCTTTGTTTCTGGATTGAAAAATTGCATCCATGTCTCATCCATTGTAACAACCGACGAAAAGAAAGTCCCATTCATGCTGTCGTTGCGCGTCAACATTGCTTGGCAACATGCCACACGGGCAGCCATGTGGTCGCCTGTCAGCATTCGTGGCACCCACCTGGATGACACTTTTCGCATTCTCAGGACGTCATGCAGGACTGTGTGCACAGAACCCACGGAAATGCCAACTCTGGAGGCGATCTGTTCAACAGTCATTCGGCGATCCCCCAAAACAATTCTCTCCACTTTCTCCATCATGTCGTCAGACCGGCTTGTGCGAGCCCGAGGTTGTTTCGGTTTGTTGTCACACGATGTTCTGCCTTCAAAAAAATGGCTCTGAGCACTATGGGACTCAACTGCTGTGGTCATCAGTCCCCTAGAACTTAGAACTACTTAAACCTAACTAATCTAAGGACACCACACACATCCATGCCCGAGGCAGGATTCGAACCTGCGACCGTAGCAGTCGCACGGTTCCGGACTGCGCGCCTAGAACCGCGAGACCACCGCGGCCGGCTGTTCTGCCTTCATTAAACTGTCGCACCCACGAACGCACTTTCGACACATCCATAACTCCGTTACCACATGTCTCCTTCAACTGTCGATGAATTTCAATTGGTTTCACACCACGCAAATTCAGAAAACGAATGATAGCACGCTGTTTAAGTAAGGAAAACGTCGCCATTTTAAGTATTTAAAACAGTTCTCATTCTCGCCGCTGGCGGTAAAATTCCATCTGCCGTACGGTGCTCCCATCTCTGGGACGTATTGACAATGAACGCGGCCTCATTTTAAAACAATGCGCATGTTTCTATCTGTTTCCAGTCCGGAGAAAAAAAATCGGAGGCCTTAGAACTTGAATGCACCTCGTACTTGCATTAGCAGGTGCCAAATACTGAAGATATAGCTAAAACTTTATTTATTTTTTAACTGTGAAAGGGAGCAAAGGAAGAACTTACTTCTAGTCTTTTAAGCCGCAACCTGTAAGAAACTGTACAGTAAGATCTTAAATCTCACCTTCTTAATAGATTATAGATTCCACAAGATTCAGATGGACTGTGGCTTTCCTGACAGCAGAAAACTCAATCATCTGTCACCGATTACTTTGTGTTGCACTACCCACCACTATCAAGATCTTCTATGAACGTTACCATAAATGTTACTAAAAGCCGCGGCGTTTCTCGTTGACTTATACGATAGCTACATTCTCTGAAGTTTACAAGCAAAACATACCTCGGTGTAGGATGTTTTAGTTTCGTTTCACGTGAACATATATATATACAAACCATTAAGTAACATGTCCAAAAAGAAGCGTGGTGTATGCACACGGCCTATCCCTTGCAACTCACGGAGCCAACTTTGAGTGCAGTAGGGGGATCTCTCGGCTGCGCTTCTAATGCTGCCGAACCATTAACCTGATCCAGCAAAGACATTATGCAAATTTCATATATGAAACAGAGAACAGTATGGAAATCAACCGCTGTGACCTAACACTCCAAATACGTGGGACTACCTTTTGACAGAGCTCTTACATTCAAGAATCAATAAATAAAGAAAAATCTCTACGTAAAACATGGCTTTTCTACAGCTAGGCTCATATATCCTCAGACAATCCGCGGTTTGACGCTGGCACTGAATTTTTTTGGCTCTAAATTTGCTTTCTCATTATGCTATAAGGCATCTCATGCCAAATATAAAGATACTGACTTCGACAAAATAAGCAGCCTCAATAAAAATTGCTTGAGACCTACCCAAAAAAAAAAAAATCACCAAATGTTATCTAAGATGCACTCTAAACGCAGAGGTAAGATTGTCAAAAGTTAATTGGACAATATCCACACGATGGATGAATACACGCATAAGCAACAGCTGATATTTAAAATAAGTTCCCAGCAACCATTTACAAAGCCACTCTTGGCACCTGAGAAAACAAGGAATGAACTGTAGAAGTTGAAGAGGGAACTCGACCGATGATTGCGTAAGGCGAACAACTATCCCGTGCGCCCAATGAAAGAGCTCGACGATATGCGGTCAAGGAGTGGGAAATACAAGTAGAATAAGTTGCTCACCAGCATTATGCCAGACATATATGACACCAACGTGTTAATTGGCGCATCGAAAAGCTTTAACACTTGTCTGGGGTGATGAGTCCCGCTAGTCAATGAAATTACAAGTTTACCGGACAAAATATTAGTCAACCCTTAAAAGGGCTCACTGGTCGCTTTGGCGTACTGCAGATGTCACAGAATTAGTACCAGGCGGTGATGTATTCCCCACCGCAGACGCAAGTCATTCCACTGAAGCTATGTGAAAAAAAACAGGTATCTTGTTTGGAGTTATCCAAGGCCATACTGCAAAATAAGTTGCTCGAATCTGATGTATCAACATCGACGGTACAACGTGTCTACAAGGAATGGTGTACCACACGTATCAATACAGAAACGATCGTCGTAAAAAGATTCGAGTCACCAGGAACAGGAGATGAGTATCACGCCACGTATAACAATTGGTTTCACATTCAACAGGAGTTGTTACCGTCAGTGAATGCAGGTCCATCGCAATCAGTTCACAAGTGGACAGGTAGAGAACTGCACGCAGTGGGTATTTGGTGACGATACCTCGCAAAACGTTGGCTTTCACTGAGACACACAAAGCTGCATGTCATAAAGCTGAGCCAAACAACACAGAAGCCGGACAGTAACTACAGGCGGGCAGTGTAGTCCGACCAGCCGCGATTTTCTCCACTTTCAAGTGATGCAAGGTGAAGAGTACAGTAGCGGTCCAGAGAGGTGTCTGAATTGCAGTGAGTGGAGGGTGTAGTTCAGGCCGGAGGTTCTTGTGTAATGCTTTGGAGATGTTTTTCGTACCGAAACTTGCAATCGCTCATTCAAGCTACCTTGAACATGAACCAGGATGTTTATTACAACTTTCTCGGCGCCCAGGTTTTATGTTCTGCATCTTCATGATGAGTTTGCTGTGGTCACTCCTGTCTTCCAAGACAACAACAGGTTTGTTTACGGTGCTGCAGTTATACGTTCCTGGTTTTACGTACTTCCAAGCACACCGTCACACCTCGACTGACCGGGTAAATCACTCACACTCCGTAGAACATGTCTGGGACTATTTGGAAGAGAGGGTGAAATGTAGCAATCAACATGCCGGCAGTTCGGTAATTCTACAGGATATGACGATGAATGATCGCTCTTAGCTCGACGTGACAAATTCGAGTAAGCTTGTTTACTCGTTCTTTCGTGGAAATGAGCCATTCAAGGCTGACTATACGATGTTAGTGCCACGTCTTCTGAAAGAGACTAATTTTTATCTAATGTGCTTATTGTACAACTGTCCTAAGAGATGGACCAAATCAGCATTGTACTCCAGACCTGACATCTCAGTGCTGTTACTATAAGTGTGAAAGTTTGAATATTATTATCGATTGCAGCTATATTGTTGCAAGAAGTGAAAACAATGTACATTTGAGCGCCTTTTACGATGTCTCCTAGTAGTTTTCTCAAGACATATTTCCAACAATGTACATCCAATTGCGTGGTTTCCTGGAAGATCTGCACTTTGGCGACTGATTGATTGTAAACCATCTGAGGATTTTCAAGAGTATGACTTCACGTGTAAGCGTTCAATAGAAATTCCACAACAATGATATTTAGCGCTACACTGTTTTACAACAGTAAACTGTACGTTCGATATATTTCACATTTACATTGATTCTCAACTGCCTCACTTAGCAGGAAAGAGTGATACACATGTGTCGATATTGTTGGTGTTGATGTGTAACTGAAATCAACTATCATAAACTGGACCCAAGGGGGTACAAACACCCTTCATATATTTTTTCGGATATCAGACTTATTTTAACTAACTCTCACGTACTTCTGAGTATAACAGGATAATAATGCAGATTCACATTGAACTTATCAAGTACTCTGATTTATTCACAAACTGAAATAACATTCAGAGTAAAATAAGGAAACAAATTTGTAACCTTCGTGATAAAAGTGAAACTTCACTAGATCCCAAAACGTACAAAACAGCAAAGTATTCCTGTGTAATAATCCAGTACGTGTGCAAGTCCACAGACTATGACAGGTTTTCCCGATCAGCTAATGGCTCCAACTGCTCGATGATACAAGATGTCCTTGCACGGCCAATGCCGGCCGCTTTGTGTGCTTCGTAGCTGACGTGTTGCGAGTACCTCCCACCACGGGCCACTATAAATGTCAGCGATTTTGATGTGCCGATATCGATGTCTGGGGCGGAGTGTGAGCGTAAGTTTCCTTTCAGATAATCAGTTATTAAACTTACGTTGAAAATTACGTTCGGCGAAATAAAGAAACACTGTTATTTATGGAAATTCTTCCAGTCCATATGTGCCACACAGCAAACCAGTGCTAAACAGTATAGATTAAAAACAGTATTGGTTGCAATTTTAGTTTTTTATTCTTCTTGATAACCTGATGATGCCTAAATAAAGCGAAACGTGTCGTTGAAGAATAAAAAACTAAAATTGCAACCAAAACTATTTTTAATCAATACTGTTATTTATGCTTCAAGATAACGTTCGAAGGTATAAGAAGTAGACTAGCAGATAAAAGAGAGCATTTCTCACCAAAACAGGTCAACTAATACATGAGAGGGAATTTCAGATAACGATATCTGGAGCAAGAATTATATGGGTAGCCGGAAAGGAGTGAATCGAAGTGCTTGAGATCTGATGTTACAGAAGGATACAAAAATTAATGGGAGTGAGAAGGCAAGACATGTAAAGGTTCTCCTACAATTGGCGAGGAAACGACGAAAGGATACGGTGACTGGATCGTATCACAACATCAGAGACTAACTTCCAGTAATTTTCATGTGCTAGAGTGCGCTGTAGAGGTTGAAAACTGTAGGTAAGACAGACATTAGTTTATATACCACAAAAAGCTGAAGAAACTGCTGTGGTACAGGATCACTGGATAGAGGTTGAAAACTGTAGGTGAAGATAGACATTAGTATGCTCGTATATACCACAAATAGCTGGAGAAACTGCGATGGCACAAGATCACTGCAGCTTTTTCAATTCTGTTTCTTGTGCTCACATCACAGGCCAAGTATTCGCCTACATCGCGCCTCCAGGCAGTTGATCCATCCACTTCAGCAGCCAAATTGCATCTCCGTAGCTCCACGGATCCATAGCCCCACACCTCTCTCTATCTGTTCTGCTGGAATAGTTATTTCCGTGAAAGGTTTAAGGAACCGCTGACTTCCACTAATGGTTTTCTTAATTTTTATTGAATGGTTTAAGATAATATGTTTCAGTATTAAACATAAAAATATTAAAACACTAATTAAAGAATGAAAATCTGTGAAGTAAAAAGAATAGTAGAGGTACCTATCATCCTTGCTTTAATCTGAGTCTCGGAAATAATAGCGTATCTGCAGAGAGGAAACTGCTTGTTTAGTATTTTGGAACAAGCAAGACAAAACTGTAGAGACTGAACAAATATTTTTCCGTTTAACGTGCACGGAGAACCAAGTGCTACCAGTTCTTCTATAGGAGGCAGTCAAATGAAAACTAGACAGATGGAAAAAAAAATTATGTAAACTCTCCATTATTTCAAAATAAATCGGTGTAACTGTTGACACAGGTTGAGGCAAATGAAAGTAGCCAGGAGAACAGAGTCCCAGAGTACAAAGAAACACAGCAAAGGAAAGAAAATACAGTACAAACCTGAATGCAGCTGATGTTGAAAGTGACCGCCATTTATCTCTTGGTATTTTTGGGCCCTGATCAGCAAGTTAATGAAGGCGGATAGAAGCTGGACTGCTGGAACTAGTACAGTCTCATCCGAAGTGTTCTGCTGCAGTTCTTCAAGACTATGAGGGTTGTTACGACACACATTAGACTTGAGAGTTCCCCACACACAGTAATCTCACACCGATAGATCAGGTGACCTGGGTGGCCAGCTAGGGCCTCTGCTAACAGCTCTGTCAGGCGTGAACATTGTGTAAACGTGCTCCAAGGTTCGGACAGTTGCTCCATCTTGTTGGAAGTAACTGTAGGTCTTTTCCTCCTTCGTTAATGCTGCCACAAATTCAAGTCCAATCGCATCCACTCGTCATGGCCCTGTTATTTGCCACACCCCGCATATTTATCCCCCTGTGAGACAAGTCGATCAGTGCCTTCACGAAAAAATGGTAGCAGTTGCCTGTTGTATCACGGCCACGAACATCTTTCTTGAGGGTTCCAAAAATATGGAGATCGTGGACTCGTACACATGTTGCCAAGCTTATTTCGAATACGCCGCAGACGTTTCGTGGGAAGCTGTTACACATCATCTATACGAACCCGATCACTCCCTAAGAAATTTCAGTATTTTTGGAGATCCGAAGAAAGACGTTCGTGGTAGTCGATTTGCTTCGGATGAAGAGATGCACGTCTAGATACAATCCCGAATAATATCAACCTGCTTTCAGAAAAACGTGTGTTGCATTAGTTATCGAACGCCCCTCGTAGAAATAAGATCCTGGTTTGTGCAAACAGGTCATGGTAAGGAAAACAATACTAAAGCACCAGAGGACAGCCTCCGACCTGAACCATATCCTCCATACACCGTAGCTTAAACGCCTTATTGGACAGTCGGTACACTTGAGACCACTGCTCTTACTAGGGCTGCTGATGAAAGGTCGATATATCGATACTTTTTTCCGAAATTGTCGTTATGTACCGCGACGATATTTTTCGCCGACACATCGATCTCGAAATGGCAGTGCGAGTGCCGATATTTTTATTTTACATTATATTTTTTCGCCGTTTTTGGAGAGTATTTGAATTTGTTCTTCTGAACTTGTAGTAGAACATTAATTTCCTTTTTACTGTATGAACGAGTCTTATTACTTTTTGAGCTTTCATCACGTCCAGTCTCTCTCTTTGACTGTGAAGCAAATATAGATGGCACAAAGAAGAATTCTGAATGCACTGTGGTGGGGGTAGGGGGAGGAAAGGGGTGGCAGGCTGGCGGTGTGAACGGAATAACAAGATTTTCGATGTGAAGAAATAGCGCACCAGTTGCCTTGAAAAATTTTGTAGACGCAACTGGTATGCTGTTTCTTCACATCGACATTCTTCAAAAACAATTGCTGAAACTGATGAACAAAAATGTGAATGACAAGGCTGACCTTTGCCGATGGACGGAGACGTGCGAGGGGAAATGCTGACGTAACCGGCGCTCGGCACTACCAACAGAAACTGCAACGTTGAATTTCACCACGCAATTTTGAGACTACGACTGCTAAATCGCTAGTGTTTCCCGAAATGAAAAGACAGGGAAGACGACATGCAGTGTTCAGACAAATCCGATGTGTGACGAAACCGACTGACGGACCCATCCAACATCCTTTATTGTGCAACTTACATGCACTGAAAGACCTAAGTCGAAACAAGGTCCCGGGAGTAGACAAGATTCCATTAGAACTACTGACAGCCTTGGGAGAGCCAGGCCTAACAAAACTCTACGATCTGGTGAGCAAGATGTATGAGACAGGCGAAATTCCGTCAAACTTCAAGAAGAATATAGTAATTCCAATCCCAAAGAAAGCAGATGTTGACAGATGTGAAAGTTACCGAACTATCAGTTTAATAAGTCACAGCTGCAAAATACTAACACGAATTCTTTACAGACGAATGCAAAAACTGGTAGAAGCTGACGTCGGGGAAGATCAGTTTGGATTCCGTAGAAATGTTGGAACACGTGAGGCAATACTGACCCTACGACTTATCTTAGAAGAAAGATTAAGGAAAGGCAAACCTAAGTTTCTAGCATTTGTAGACTGAGACAAAGCTTTTGACAATGTTGGCTGGAATACTCTCTTTCAAATTCTGAAGGTGGCAGGAGTAAATTACAGAGAGCGAAAGGCTATTTACAATTTGTACAGAAAGCAGATGGCAGTTATAAGAGTCGAGGGACATGAAAGGGAAGCAGTGGTTGGTAAGGGAGTGAGACAGGGTTGTAGCCTCTCCCCGATGTTATTCAATCTGTATATTGAGCGAGCAATACAGGAAACAAAAGAAAAGTTCGGAGTAGGTATTAAAATCCATGGAGAAGAAATAAAAACTTTGAGGTTTGCCGATGACATTGTAATTCTGTCAGAGACAGCAAATGACTTGGAAGAGCAGTTGAACGGAATGGACAGTGTCTTGAAAGGAGGGTATAAGATGAACATCAACAAAAGCAAAACGAGGATAACGGAATGTAGTCAAATTAAATCGGGTGATGCTGAGGGAATTAGATTAGGAAATGAGACACTTAAAGTAGTAAAGGAGTTTTGCTATTTGGGGAGCAAAACAACTGATGATGGTCGAAGTAGAGAGGATATAAAATGTAGACTGGCAATGGCAAGGAAAGCGTCTCTGAAAAAGAGAAATTTGTTAAAATCGAGTATAGATTTAAGTGTCAGGAAGTCATTTCTGAAAGTATGTGTATGGAGTGTAGCCATGTATGGAAGTGAAACATGGACGATAAATAGTTTAGGCAAGAAGAGAATAGAAGCTTTCGAAATGTGGTGCAACAGAAGAATGCTGAAGATTAGATGGGTAGACCACATAACTAATGAGGCGGTATTGAATAGAATTGGGGAGAAGAGGAGTTTGTGGCACAACTTGACTAGAAGAAGGGATCGGTTGGTAGGACATGTTCTGAGGCATCAAGGGATCACTAATTTGGTACTGGAGAGCAGCGTGGAGGGTAAAAATCGTAGAGGGAGACCCAGAGATGAATACACCAAGCCGGCCGCGGTAGTGTCGCGGTTCTAGGCGCGCAGTCCGGAACCGTGCGACTGCTACGGTCGCAGGTTCGAATCCTGCCTCGAGCATGGATGTGTGTGATGTCCTTAGGTTAGTTAGGTTTAAGTAGTTCTAAGTTCTAGGGGACTGATAACCACAGCAGTTGAGTCCCATAGTGCTCAGAGCCATTTGAATCATTTTGAATACACTAAGCAGATTCAGAAGGATATTGGCTGCAGTAGGTACTGGGAGATGAAGAAGCTTGCACAGGCTAGAGTAGCATGGAGAGCTGCATCAAACCAGTCTCAGGACTGAAGACGACAAGAACAACAACACATGCAGTTACCATTGTCTGCAAAGAGGTTATTGCCAACCATGAACGTGCATCGTATTCTCTTGAATTTTTGCTCCGAGGGGAATAGGTTTTTGATATACAGAATATCTAAAAATTAATCAATACTTAAATATACAGCTCTAAAATTGATGCAGGCGATGTGTACTTTTTTGCCGTACATCGATATTTTTTCTGTTGATATATCGGTGTATCAATAATATTTCGACAAGTCGAGAGCCGACAATGATACTTCTACAAATATCGATATATCGAATTCCAGATATTTTTAAAAATGTCAACAGGCCTAGTTCCTACGCTGCGTTACGTAGCTACAAGTACTACAACAGCTCTTATAGACACATTGCGCAGGCAGCGCTCTTACACTGATAGATTGGGTGTAACTTCATTTACGCTGTGGTCGTGGGTACGTTTTAGGGTAACGAAATATCAAGACAGTCACCTCATGTCTCCTATCACTCACTTCGCAAGCAATAATAGTATGTTATATGTATTATACGTATATGACGTTAAATACTTAGAATGATTATTGTCAATGTTATTTCTATGCTCGTAAAGTTTAATTATGTATTTAGATGGTATTTTTGTATCTGTTTCATGTCGAGGGAGACCTCCGTAAAACGACGTCGGCGCATCTTCGGTGCTGCCGCCAAGCAGAGAGCTGACTGCTTTTCTTCACCAAGCAGAGGTTACCGCGCGGAAGAAAATTCTGTCCACATGTGTTATCGCCCTTCGCCTTACGTAACAGTAAATGGTTTTGTTTAGTTATTTGGCCTCCGGCAGGTAACGGCCATTTAGCCAGCTAATAGTTAAATAACAAACATGCAGTACAAATAATAAATTGATAACATAATAGTGATACAAGTACAACAAGGGGCTTTAGAAGCTGTTATTGATTGGCATGCATCTAACATATTTTACAATAGATTTTGAAAAACATGGAAGAACAACACAACAACATTAACGATTAACATTGTCATAGTGGCACAAATAAAGATAAACTTAGGTAATCTAATTATTTCACTGAAGTAATTCAAATTCGTTGTGGCACTCCACTTTGGAAAACAAATCTGAAACGTTCAAGCTGAATTACTATACGTACCTGACTGAAAGTTTTGTCGACTGGGTGTTCGGTAACACGTTTACTGATGTTGTATGTTTATGTAATATCGTAAAATGGTGGATGGCTCCGCAATATTAGGACACGATAGCGCGTTTCTGTCAATCTGTAACTTCTCCATGTCGATCCATGGTACTGGTCTGACGCGATACAACGGACTCGCACCTGCACCCTACTACGCTGCCGTCAGCGACGGACAATCACACCACGTCTGGCATCAGTTCAGTAGACCACCAAAAGCGATCAGTGAGCCCTTTTAAGGGAGTGACCAATACTTTATCTGGTGGACTTATTTATCTTGGTCGTTTCTCGCCATTTACTGACAAATTTGATTTGATAAATTTGATTTACTTCTTCTTAGCAGTAACCTGTTCCCTAAATTAATGTAAATCAACAATGTGCGCACAGTAATAGGGTGGAAAAATTAGATTAAGTTAGTCTTATTTCGTTCCGAGAACTGTGGTTCTGTCGAGAAGTGGATAACGCTTATCTACGAGCGTCTTGGGTTAAATTAAAATCAGCTCATAAGACTTCAATCTGTATAGCGCCTGCTCAGCACTGCTGCATACACTATATTTTTAATATCTGACAGGATCTCACTACTGTGACGAGGATGCAGGTGAAGTTTCTTGTCCTAAGCGGAAGAAGAAAAAGCGATTACGGATTGCCGCCCCAATGACAAGTAGATCGTTAGAGACTCCCGTAAGCGCAGAGAAGCTAAATATTTTATTTGCAGAAGGAAGCTCGTGGGTAGTTATTTCAAGTAAATGGCACGGAAAATTAGTGGTGCTTAAATAGAGACCTCACAAGATGTTCCTCCTGCCTCGTGAACAGACGTTGGAACTTGGCTAATATTTGTTTTCTTTCACGATAAGATGCTTTAGAGTAATAAAAGATTTAAAGAAAATTTTATCTCTAGGTCTGAATTTTCCTCTGTAATAGTTGGACCGAGAAAAGCAAGAAATTCTGCCTGTCGCCATTTGCTCTACTGTCAGATTAAAATGAACTCGCCTAATAGTTTTCTGCTCCCTTGATCGTGAAGACATCTGAATGCTTGCTGTAGGCCAAGTCATAAGTATATGAGAAAACATATAAACACTTAAGATTAATTACACTTAGTCCATTCCCTAGACTATCGATCAGGAAATCAGAGAGGAATCTCCGGAATTTAGAATCACGAGCGAATACAATGGGTCATGAATATAGACGAGCTGGCAAACAGGGCCAACTCTAAAACTGATGAAGCCGTAATGCTGGGTTCTTACGATGCAAATATCGTATTTGCGTCTAAACAACGGCACCATCTGCTATGAGCGAACTACTGCGAATGTCTTGACAAAAGCTGAACGTAACAGTGCATGGCTGCTTCCAGGATGGTGAAAGTCAACGCATGTATCGGGAAAATGGCGGCAACTACACCGCAAACCAAGGGCTCAAGGATGCAACAAATGGATAAAAACTGACTATAATGAGTGCCGTGATGACTGTTTAGCAATAGCGCGCTTGCTGCTAGTACTACATAGCGCGCGTACGGGGTAACCACTTTTTTCGTCGAAAATGAAATTTCTCAAATTGAACCAATAATAGCGCCAACTACATCTACTTTTAATGCTGATTAACGTCATACTATTACTTCTGTTCTAAACTGATAATTACTACGCTAAAATGAAAAAAAACTTAAATTGAAGGGGCGTCTCTCAGTAGTTTTGTTACCTCGGACGCCGCACAATTGTGTGCTTCCTACAACAGGAAAATGTGCCTGTAGCCCTTTCTGCCGAGGGGCAGTTCGGCTCACCCAACGTGTATGTTGCTGCTCCTGGGTGTCGCCATTTCTATGACCGCGGAAGATGTCAGTGTCCCTACGCTTCGCCTTTGCTATGGCTTGAATCTGAAAGTGATGATCACTGAAACTTCTGGAGATTTACGCTATCTTGTGTGTTTTGCGAATTAAATGATTGGTGATCATGAAAACTGCGTCACTTGCATCATCCGATAGCCCTCTGTTAGGCAAGACATCGTTGGGTTGAGTAGGCTTGGGAAAATTACTTTTAATGTATAAATAAACAGATTAAATTCATCGTCTTTCCAACTTAATTGGTGTACAGTCCCATGTATACGATAACTGAACTCGTCAATCCGGAAGCAGTCCTAAACTGTGACAGGAAATGCAGTTATAACTTTACTTTACTCTCTCCCTCTCTTTATAATGGTCCAAGGCACTGGAGGACTACTGAAACTTCGCCACATGCTCTAAACGTCTCTTATAAGTCTCCGTGTTACAAAATTATTTTGATAAAATATCATATCCCAGTATTACCGAAAACGTTAGCGATGGTTAAACCGTAAGAGCTGCCACGAACTTTTGCAAGAGCGAGGACAGACAAAAATTACGGACGTATTGCTGTAGCACTCTCCTGCAATAATGTCGTAAAATTGCATAATACCTTGAACCTAAATCAGGACCTTGGATGGGTTCGCAATCTCAGAGATGCTGCAGGGGTTAGCAAGCTACAGTCTATTTGGGACGTGTGGGGTTGGAAAACACCTTTGAGCCATTCGAATAGAGGCTTTCAGTGATTTACCGAGATTAAAACTAAAGTGTTCTCAGCAACTGTTGAATACACGTCTATGAAATGTTAAATACTAATCTACCCTACTCTTTATCACTTGCTGCTTCACGAGAGGAGCAACCTCATGTGGCCACAAGTCTCCAGACACCCATAGTAGTATGTGTGACCTGTTCCTCCTATAGCATTTAATCTTAATCTTCGGTGTAGGCTTGTAGCGACTGGCTTGCGTTCCTCGTGAGGGCTAGTTGTTGCAAAGTGTTATGACCCAGAGGTATGGAACGCAGCAGATGCACTAGTTCCTCCCAAAGATGTAGTATGGGATTCACAATACCGTCAAAAGTCTTCGATCATCTGTCACAACTACAGATACGTGTTTAAAACAGGGATTTTGTTTTGAATATTCTGTCGTATCATCATTCTGATAATAACACATATAGAAACACGTAAAGATTAAGCGTCTCTATTGTGTATTTGACTGGTTGTTTGTCTAGAGCCTAATGAGTATCCACAACTGACGTGCCTTTACCTGGGACGGTTCCAATCGAATGAGCCTCATTCCTTCAGCCGTCTGTGTGGCAATCAGTTCACAGTAGTTTGCAGTACATTGTGTGCACCTGGCAGTGTGTCTGTATAACTGATCAGATTCATATCATATTACCTGCTAATGGGACGGAACCAGGACATTTGAACTGAAAAACGTGCTGTAATTGTAGATCTACGAGGTGCATTCAAGTTCTAAGGCCTCCGATTTTTTTTTTCTAATTAACTACTCACCCGAAATCGATGAAACTGGCGTTACTTCTCGACGTAATCGCCCTGCAGACGTACACATTTTTCACAACGCTGACGCCATGATTCCATGGCAGCGGCAAAGGCTTCTTTAGGAGACTGTTTTGACCACTGGAAAATCGCCGAGGCAATAGCAGCATGGCTGGTGAATGTGCGGCCTCGGAGAGTGTCTTTCATTGTTGGAAAAAGCCAAAAGTCACTAGGAGCCAGATCAGGTGAGTAGGGAGCATGAGGAATCACTTCAAAGTTGTTATCACGAAGAAACTGTTGCGTAAACGTTAGCTCGATGTGCGGGTGCGTTGTCTTGGTGAAACCGCACACGCGCAGCCCTTCCCGGATGTTTTTGTTGCAGTGCAGAAAGGAATTTGTTCTTCAAAACATTTTCATAGGATGCACCTGTTACCGTAGTGCCCTTTGGAACGGAATGGGTTACGATTACGCCCTCGCTGTCCCAGAACATGGACACCATCATTTTTTCAGTACTGGCGGTTACCCGAAATTTTTTTGGTGGCGGTGAATCTGTGTGCTTCCATTGAGCTGACTGGCGCTTTGTTTCTGGATTGAAAAATGGCATCCACGTCTCATCCATTGTCACAACCGAAAGTCCCATTCATGCTGTCGTTGCGCGTCAACATTGCTTGGCAACATGCCACACGGGCAGCCATGTGGTCGTCCGTCAGTACCCACCTGGATGACCGTATTTTCAGGTCGTCGTGCAGGATTGTGTGCACAGAACCCACAGAAATGCCAACTCTGGAGGCGATCTGTTCAACAGCCATTCGGCGATCCCCCAAACAATTCTCTCCACTTTCTTGATCATGTCGTCAGACCGGCTTGTGCGAGCCCGAGGTTGTTTCGGTTTGTTGTCACACAATATTCTTCCTTCATTAAACTGTCGCACCCACGAACGCACTTTTGACACATCCATAACTCCATCACCACATGTCTCCTTCAACTGTCGATGAATTTCAATTTGTTTCACACCACGCAAATTCAGAAAACTAATAATTGCACGACGTTCAAGTAAGGAAATCGTCGCCATTTTAAGTATTTAAAACAGTTCTCATTCGCGCCGCTGGCGGTAAAATTCCATCTGCCGTACGGTGCTGTCATCTCTGGGACGTATTGACAATTTTAAAACAATGCGCATGTTTCTATCTCTTTCCAGTCCGCAGAAAAAAAATCGGAAGCCTTAGAACTTGAATGCACCTCGTACATCAGCAAGACCATCCTAGTAAGACAATAGCAATAAAAGTGCTATAGTTGTGTATACGTTGCAGTGGTTCAAGCAAAGTGGTGCCAATGCAAATGTGTTGCGATTGGAAGGCTCCGAGTAACGTCGTACAGGGAAGATCAGTTCATGTGAGTACAGAGTAAACATCAGAGAATGAGTACTGCATCTGAAAACCGCGAGGAAGCATATAGTCTTCGAGCAACTCCAACCCCTGCCTCACGAGTGCAACGTCTTCTCGGGGAACATGGTTTATAGCGGTGCATAGAGGCCAAAAAGCCTTAATCACTGAAATAAAAGACTGCAATTGGCACAGAAACATTATAACTGGAGCCTGCAGCTATTGTCCAAGATGTTATTTGCGGACTAATCTAAGATTGAAGTATTTGGAAAACATTGTCGCTGGTATGTTCGTGGAGTTCGTGGTGAACGTGTAAGTTGGCTATAATTTCGCACCTTACAAGCACTCATCTACATACTTTGCCGTGATTTACAACCGCAATTAGGTACATCTGATAGGTTGTATATCGTATATATGAATATTTAAAGAAGTTTGACATTGTCATGTACACCTTGTAAAAAAGTTGTTAACGCTTATTGCATGAAAGGTGACAGAGTGTCTTTATTATCAAAGCAGAGTAATGAATGATTGCCTGTACTAGTAGAGGCTGAAACGCCATTGGAAATGAAATGGCATGCATAACTCAAGCCCTGGTTGGAAAATCCTACACAGGTATGTTGGTCCTGCTTGACGCGGGAAGTGCCAACACGGACGGTCTGGGCACCTGAGCACGGAAGCCCAATACAGCGGCGGCCGGCTGGTGTTGTAGTGAGGCCGGAAGGATAACCGGATAATACTTCCGAAACTCTGAAAATCTTGGACGCAGCAGAGAGGAACGAGGAGGCATTACCTCAGAAATCGCAGACTGGGTCATTTTGGAGGATTTTTACTCTGAGAAGCGTACCATTGTATGAGTATAGGTATTTCCAAGCAAACTTTCCGCGTTGAAAGACAAAAGACTGAAATATGGTTGGTCGGCATTCGGAAGAAACTGTAGAGAGGGAGAATATTCCTTGATTTCAAGAATGTGATTCGCCTTCTGAGTTACGAGAGAGTGGAACTGACCTTTTCTTGGATGTCAGCGGTGGATGGAGGAGGTTCTCCATTTCGAGCTCCCATGTTGGACCGTCCTAGCGTTTTTATTTTGTGCCTGGAGTTCTTCCATCGTCGTAGACGTGTATGAGAACTATCACTCCAACACACCGGACGCAGTACATACGGTGATATTGCTAATTGCTTCGGCTTATTAGTGCTATAAAGCTAAACAGCTGTGCTCATGCAAATTTTATCTCCACTGAGGTTGCACACCACTGAAAGTCGTGTCTGCTAGTATTTGGTACGTAGATGATGTCAGTCATTTCGTGTTATTTATATTAGATCGCGTACCCAGAAAAGTGGCAGGTTTGGGGCAATAGATCAATCACATTAGTTACGAAATGTTTTAGTATCTATCTCTTTATGTCCATTGGACATTGACTTATAAACATTTGTAATATATAAAGTGGTTTTAATCCACAATAAATGTATAAGCAGAAACAGTATTAATCGTTTTTAGTTACCAGTTCCCTTAATTATTCATTCATGTTTGTGTTGTAATTTGTGTGTTAAAGAGCAAGAAGGAGGAGATAATATCACCACTACGAGATCCTAAGATCTGCTTCAGAGGGTAGTCAGACAGGGCCAAATCTTCATTTTTTGCTCTCAGTATTTTTCGTTGCGCATATTCATTTTGCACCCGCCTCGAGTAGCATCTTGGAAACTAATGAAGGTTCATTGTGGGGCGCCAACGGTGAAGCATGGTGAAGGGACAGTCATGGTGTGTGGTGTGGGGATGTTTTATGGGTGATAAGATCAGTGGTCTAGTGAGAATTAATGGAATATTAAAGAAGGAAGGATATTACAGGAAACTGGTCATCAATGCAGTTCCATCTGCCAAGAAACTTATTAGTCGTGAGTTTGTTCTGCAGAGGGATAACGATCGCAAATATGCTTCTAAATTGTGCAGAGGGTATGTCTCCTTGCTTCTTAAACTTCTTCTTTCGTTTAGTTTTCTGGTCTTTACATAGAGACTCCTACTGCATTTAAGTCTGATAAATATGTGAAAGGGATGAACAAATAGCTAATATTAGTGCGAACAACCCTCCGACAAGCACTGTGGTCTTCCTTGCACGATACCAATGGTAATATTACCGATGACGCTCCACTAAAGTGGAGTTACTGAAAACAGTTTTCTAAGATTCCTTCATCAAAGAAGACGAAGTAGATATTCCGGAATTCGAATCAATAACTTCTACCAAGACGATTAACTTAACAAAGGCAAGTCATTCAGTCTATACTGTATATGAATTACGTTTCTTTCAGAGTATGCTGACACAATAGCTGCATACTTAGCTGCCATACACAACCGCTCGCTCGGCGAAAGAACTGTACCTAAAGACTGGGAAGCTGCACATGTCACACCAATACTCAAGAAAGAAAATCGCAGTAAACCGATGAATTACAGACCCATATCACTGACTACGATATTGCAGTGTCTGTGTTTTTCCGGATTACAGTGCAGTAATTCTTCGGAACAGGCACTGCGGCGACTACCGGCGTTATGAAACACACGAAATGTTTTCGCAGTTGCGAATATGGACAACCATCAGCTGCATAATGGAACGACGACAGTGAAAACTTGTGCCGTGCCGGGAGTCTACCACCGATTTCCCGGTTATCACGAGCGGTCGCATTACCATTTGGATATCCGAGCCAGACCCAAACTTTCACATGTCGTCAACCATATGTCAACAAACTATACTCGTACATCCGTTACGTACATTTATTTTGCTTGAAAATCACTGGTGCGGTGTCAGCGGACAGATTCGATGTAGTGGTGCCGAATTAAAGAATAACACAGGCATTGAAATATCGTATTTATGCGCCGATACCAGGTGAGCGACTTTCAAGTAAAATGTCTGCCCTCTACAGCCCGTACATAATGGATGTACCGGTACAGGCTGTACTCGCATTGTATCATTTGAAAACAGGCGAAATCGTGCGTCACCTGACAACACTACATTCCTCCAATCAGCTGCTGGCAGTTTCTGTGTTGTTTGGCCCATTGAAGATAGCCAACTGTGTACACCACTGTGAGAAATGGTCTTCTTGCGAGATATGCGATTCCAAATATGCATTACATTTCTAAAATTACTTCTATATCTATACTCCGCAAACCACCTTACAGTGTGAGGCGGATGGTACTTTGTGTGAAACTGCCACTTCCCCTTTCCTCTTCCAGATGCAAAGAGCAATTGCTGGTGAGACTCCGTGTGCCCTTGAACCTCTCTAATATCATCTTCATGGTCTTTTCACGAGACACGTGTAGGAGGAAGCATCAAATTTGTTCTCTCGCCTAGGAACGTGCGCTCTCAAAACTCCAATAATAAGCCACACTGTTATGAAGAACGCTTCTCTTGCAGTGTCTGACACTGATGTTGGCTGAGAATTTCTGTAACGGTTTCGCGATTACTAAATGAACCAGTAACGAAACGCGCTACTTTTCTTTGGATCTTCTCTATTTCCTCCATCATTCCTGTCTGGTTTCAACATGAGACTGACGAGCAACATTCAAATTTTGTGAGTCACCTCCTTTCGGGATGGAATATACTTCTGAGGATTCTTCCAATAAATCTGTCTGGCTTTTACTCCACCCACGATTGTCTCTAGGTGATCGTTCTATTTTAAATCATCACGCACATGTATTACAACTGCTTGACAGTTGATAAGAAATAAAGAGACATTGTTGGACAGGAATAGTCAGTCATAGGTAAAGACAGAGAACATTAAACACACTACGCATGCAATAGAGATGGAGTAGTGTATTTATATTGAAAATGGTACAGATTTTACCACATGGTAAAGAAGGATAAAAGACATAACTAATGTTAGTGGCTGACACAGGTCATACTCCCGTCATAATGGTCGATATCGGACTCTCAGCAAGTAATATGCACTCCTTGGGCACTTATGTGCATTTTGAACCTGTTTAACATGCTGGCTACAAAACTGTTTAGCAGTCCTTGGGGGCTTCAGTCCCATGCCTCTCTCAAGAAGGTTTTGAGCTCTTGCACAATTCGGGGAGAGGGGGGCCCTTTCAGAAACACGTCTGCCAAGATCATCACATATTCAGTGTATTCGCTTTCCAATGAGTCCGACACTTCAGTGGTTCTTTGTGGGCGAACGTTGTCGTCCATAAAGTCGGGACATACGTCGTCCCTAAACAGATAGACATGATTCAGAATAATCTCCCTGCAGAACCATTATGCTGTAAGGGTACCTCACGCAAAGAAATACAGCGGTCTTCGGCCATTGTATACAATGTCTGACTACGCCATAACGCCTAGACCATACCGATGACGTTCATGAACATTTTGTGGTGTGTAACGTGATACCCTCTCCCTCCACACCGGTGGTCACGACCACTGGCCACACTGAAGGGGAGTTCTTTGGAGAATATCATTCGGACCACTGTTGCTGACACCAACCAACATGCTCTTTACACCAACGAAATCTTTCTCTACGACTGTTGGTTGGTTGATTTTGGGGGATGGGACCAAGCAGCGAGGTCATTGGTCCCAACGGATTAGGGAAAGAGGGGTAAGGAAGTCGTCCATCCCCTTTCAAAGGAACCACTCCCGCATCTGCCTGAAGCGATTTAAGAAATCACGGAAACCCTAAAACAGGATGGCCGGACGCGAATTTGAACCGCAGCCCTCCCGAAGCGCCACCTCTTTTGGTCTCTTGACGATGGCGTGGTTGAAGTGGGATGCATTTAACCGGCTTCCGAGCATAGAAATCAGCCTGATTTCATCGCCGCATCAAATTTCTGGCAGAGACGCATGTACCGGTAGCGACTGCAAAGTCTGCAGCTATCTGCCTAGGAGTTGGATGTCTGTTCCTTTTCGCCACTAGCGTTATGTATCGATCCGCTTGCGGTGTGTTGGTCTGACTAGGGCCACTGGCAAGCTTTCGCATAGCATTTCCACCTTCAGCGACCTTTATTGATTGCTATATGACACTTTCGAACACATCCACTATTAACGCCACGGAAGTCACTGGCTTAGAGCTGTCCAACTACTCGTCCACGACCGTAAGCACTGAAATGATGTCTTGCACATATGTTGCCATACCAAACGGAATGTCGCACACATCGGTTACACAACAACCTTCGTCACACACCGTACTGCATGAACTATCGAATTGTTTGTGTACAGATTCGCCGCAGTTAACATTTTCTTTTACTAGCTTTGGTTGGTTGTTTTGTAGCAACTGAAAGTTGTGCCTTAGCAATTGTCAGTTGTTCCCTAAAAATTGTCAAAATGGTTCAAATGGCATTAAACACTATGGGACTTAACATCTGAGGTCATCAGTCCCCTAGGCTTAGAACTACTTAAACATAACTAACCTAAGGACATCACACACATCCATGCCCGAGGCAGGATTCGAACCTGCGACCGTAGAATCCACGTGGTTTCGGACTGAAGCGTCTAGAACCGCTCGACCATAGCGGCCGGCAAACATTGTCAAGCAGTGTGGATATTTTATGGACGTTTTTGCAACCCGTGATTGTTCCGCAACCTTGTAATCACACAATAACGTGTCGTTGTGCCTGTTTACAAGCAATGCCTTACATTTGCTTATGTTGAGGGTCAATTGCCGTTCCTCAACGAAGCGTCGATCCTTTGCAGGTGTTCCTGCATTTTGTTACAATTTTATCGCGTTGTGACTTCTGTGTATACAGCAGCAACATCCACGAAAGCCTCGCGAAACTTTCGATGTTATCCACTGTGTCACTTATGCAGGGGTCTCACAATTTGTGTTACACACTTCTACAGGCTGTAGCGAGGACGTAGTAGATCATGTTCTGCATAGTAACCCGTGTCTGGAAACATCATTCAACGACGCTACAGAGCGTCAGAGTTATATTCATCAGTGCCTGTAAATGTATGTATATATAGGGTGATTCCGTGATGACGTTACAAACTTTCTAGGATGATAGAGAAGGATAAATGTATCAATTTGAGGTGAGGGTCCCAGTACCGGAAACGAACGAGTGGAAAGTTACGAACGAAAATCATTCTGATACCTCTGACAGAGGAATACATGTACCGATACTGTTGTTGCTACGAATGTAGGGTAGGCAAATTTCAGAGGTGGTCGTATGGACCAAGACCAGAAAAAAATGTCCAGTAAACATGGGCTCTCATATGCCTACCTTAAGGGCTACGAGCGCTTGTTCTTCTTTGCTATTGTGAAACATCTGCTCTATTGAACAAGTGCTCACAGCTCTTAAGGTAGGCATATGAGAGCCCATGTTTACTGGACATTTTTTTCTTGTTGTTCCATATGACCACCTCTGAAACTTGCCAAACCTACAATCTTAGCGACATCGGTGCCGGAACATCTATTCCATTGTCAGATCTTCAAATGGCTGTAAGGTGTCAGGCAAATCCAACACCTTACATGAAAACCCTGATATGATAAGCAAATCCAGTAGTATGTCACATAGCTCCGAATAAATCGTGACATTAAATTAACCAAAGTAATACGAGTAACGAGTGAGCAAATAGAATACCACAGACTAACACAAGAATGCCTAAATGCATGTCGTACCTTCCCACCGTGAGGAAGACGCACTTCCGAGGGGAGAAACGAGGACAGAAGCCGAGAGCAGAACCATGTTAAGCTAGAAAAGGGAGGGCTGGGCACCCACGCCGCGAGCCTACCTGTACAACTATACAACCCACACGTTTTAGCATGAGGCTTTTTCGCGTCTCAGGTATGTCAAGGACAACCCCCAGCCCATGTTAAAAGCTAGAGCCCTCCAGAAAAGCAGTATAGATCTTACGATAACACAAAAAGGGCCACTACCACCCACAAGTTTTAGCGTGAGACTTTTTCGCGTGTCTGTTACATTAGGACAATCCTCCAGCCCATGTTAAAAGATAGAGCCCTCCAGAAGAACAGTATAGATCTCACGATAACGCTAAAAGAACCACACCAGCTGCAGGTTTTAGCGTGAGACTTTTTAGCGTCTCTGTTACGTTGCAAACTTTAAAAACATTGCCCCACCACGAGAAGTATAACGTTTCTCATTGGATTGACACAATTTTTGTAGGCGGAGCTTAAGGTTAACATTGAGACCCTGATTGGTCAGATGAAAACATAGCCAGATAGTTTTTTTCAACTAACTTCGGTAAATTGTAGTAAGGAGAAGTGAGAAGAGTGAGTTCCGGGACGGCGAGCTGGATGGCTGCTGCGCCGGCCGCTGCCGCCCTGACGATGCCTAAACACTGACAAGGTAATGAACGCACGCGATGCCGCATTTTTGAGCGCATAAGGCTTCACTCAGAACTGCAGAAGTCTCATCTGTTACACCCCCTTTTTTGCGTAATACTAGTGTCGATCGTTAATTAAAACTCATGGTGTTCACATTTGCCACTTGAAGTAAAGTTCTGAAACGCGATGATTTTTCTTTTATATAGTTATTGAGAAGCCACATCAGCCACTGTAATTTACGACAAGTTAGATAAGTAATTAAAGATAATTGAGGGTCACTGTAGACCATTTTGATAGTTTTTTCTTTTGTGAAACTTAAATTTAACCTAGATTATAGATGTGATATGGCATAGGTCATCCTTCGATCGATTGTAGAACTTGGAAACCCATTCAGGGAATATTCGTTCACATTTTTGTTGAACGCAGTTGGTTTTTACCATCCTGTATTAAAACATTTCCTTTTATCAATAGTGCAATTTATAAACGATGTTTTGTGATTAGAATAAATTTCCAATGGTAAACTTAACTGCTTTTTCGACGTTATTTTACCAGCTAACTAAAAATAGGAAAGCCTTGAACCATTTCCACTAAATTTAGTTAGTATTAAGATTCTTTTACAGGGAGTGCAGTGGAGCTTACGCTGAGATCATTTAGTACTTGGTTATATCATCGCTAGTCTCACTGAACTCTTCTGAATTCTACATGTCATGTGTGGTCTGGCGTCTCCTTACCAGCAACAGGTCCCAGGTTCAAACTAGTTAATTCCCTAAAAACACGCTCAGAGCGTCGTTGCGCGAAAGTGGTAGGGAGACACGATATAGTACAAATGGACACCACCATGAATGTTTAGAAAATGGCGACCCTGCCAGGATGGTAAAATACCATAATTGAAGGTCGACCACATGCCTAATTAGGTCAGAAAAATATCCTGCTAAAAATTTTCGTTGAAAACAATATTTTTTCTTAAAGTTATACATAGTAGTAAACAGTAGCTGCAGCGATAGATAGATAGTAATAAGGTATTCAACAAAAAGTGAGACAGTCTAGCAGAGACAATAGCATAATTAAGTTATGAATTTTAATATTGTTAGAATTAAGTTTTCTCTCCAATGCAAGCGCACAGATGGCGGATACATCGTTGACAAGTTGGTTCTGACCCAACAAGTAAGTGAATGGATTGTCAGTCTTGGTAGTGTCAAGTCTTGTGAACAAAAAGTTTATGAAACGCGTGAGATCTTATGAGCGCATTTTGACGCGAAGTAGGGCGCGTGAATTGCTTTTAAAACAGAAAATAAGGGATTCAGAAAGATTAGCAATGGCACATCGAGACCTTGACCGAATTGAGGTAGAGACCCAGCATGAAAATGGACAGAGAATAGAGGACAGTACAACAGACGATGCAGTATCACGGGAAATAGGACATATAACGCACCATAACGAGGATAATGTACGCCAAGGCATAGAAAACCTAGGTCAGCATACGACAGAGGAGCAGGAAAGTAGTGAGACAGTCGATGAGGATTCTAACTTGCGTCTTGAATACGTAGAACCCATAGTACAAGTAATCAGAGCTCCCTCACCACAGAGTAAAAGGAATGCGAGTAGAAACGTGTCACAGCAGAGGTCAATGCAATCGGTTGCGAACCAACACTTGGGCGAAACCACAGGGCGTAGGATGTCGGAGGAAAACGCAATAGGACCCACCAATCTGGCAGAATTATTACAACAAATTACGGAAACCATGACAAGGCAAAATAAAGACATAGTGAACCAAATTCAAATTCAGAATGCAGAAACCACGAGACAAATGCGTGAGATTAAAGAACAAAACAAAAAAATTCAGTTACACCTAAGTCATATTGAAGACGAAGCAAAAGAATCTCGAGAAGTGATAGGAAACTTAATAACAGGTCACAATCAGTTGAGAACAGACATTAACAAGGTACAAGCGGACGTACAAACATTGCGTAATGACACTGAGGACGAGATCAAAACATTACGTAACAACACCCAGGCAGAAGTCAAGAAACTAAAGAAACAGATAAACGTAATTACTAGACAAGCAGCAGGTACAGCGCGTGAAATTGTTGAAAACAGTGTGTTACACAAACGTATCACAAAAGCAGCGCTGAAAAGATATGATAATCGCATAGTCAAAATAGAAGCGCAAACGAAGCGACAATTTCAGAAATTGCGAAGAGAGTTGTTGCAAACTATTGAAGAGCGTAGTGAACAGGATCGAACAAGCACAGAATCTGCAGCTATATCCGTATCTGTAACAGCACCGGAAAAACAAGAAATTAACGAAGATATTACGCATTTGCGATTCCAATCACAGGCGGAAAGTAACATATGTGAAATCAGACAGAGAGCACCGCGGGTAAGCGAAAGTTACAGTGGACAATATCCAATGGATCTACCACAACAGGAAAGAACGACGAGAGAAATGATCAGAAACAAAAGTGGCGAAGAATCGCGAATTTCATATGGTACTATGACGAAGTACGACAACGATCATTTCCTCAAAGTCAGAAAATTTCAACACTTTCGAGAAGGAAACTCATTACATCCACGAACTTCTATTGATCAATTCCGAGTAGGATTACCAGAACACTGGACGCTAGCACATAAATTAGACTTTATATGTGCACACATGTCAGGAACAGTCGCAGAAACCATGCAGAATGTTGCAGCGACATGCCGATCGTACGAAGATTTCAGAGAGAAGTTTCTCTCACGATATTGGTCCAGCGAAGCACAGAACAGAGTGAAGTACGGATTATTACAGAATCCGTATTTCGAAAATTCAGGAGAGAAGAGGCCCGTGAAATTTTTCGAAGTAATGGCAAACAAAAATCAATGCTTAGATGTACCATACAGTGACGGAGAGTTGATTAAATTATGCGCGATGAAGCTACCATTGAAATACCAGCAATCATTAGTAGGTCGCGGAGGCAATGACGTCGAAGCATTTAAAGGTATTCTAAGGGAACTAGAGTTCATATTTTCGGAAGATGACGCAAGAAAAAGACGAAGCGCACGTGAAAACGAAGGCAAAAAGCAGTGGAATCCACAAGACACAGTACGAAGAAAAAATAATTACGAACCACGTGATAACTTCGCACCAAGAAACGACAATAAATTTCAACAAAGAACTGGTTATACATTTAGAAGAGAATATGGCAATAACTATAATTCACCCAGGAACGGCAACAACTATTACAGAGGGAATAACGACAACCGGAACGGGTACTGGAGAACCAATAGACCGACAAATTATCAACAAAGAAACCACTATCAACAAGCTGAACAAGAAAAGCGAATACAGATAGAAGAGGTTGAGGTAAAACCACCAAAACCCAATAAAAGTTCGATTTGACAGCTAAGCGCCCATGCCAAAGAGAATGATGCACCGACCCAGGACAATTGCTGCACCTTGAAGAGAGAAATCAAAATCTTATCACGAGAAGAGAAGAAGGAAGAAACAAATCCGCAGGGACCAGATGAAAACGAAGACAAGAAAACAACAATATCGTGTTGGGACGAAATTAATTGGAAGAATACTGACGAGGAAGATGAATTACCAGAGGAATGCACAACGAATGTAGGACGAAAGGACGAAGTAATGAGTATTGCAGAGCTATTTGAGATGGAAACCAGGGAAAGCGAATTCAATGAGGGTAATGCGCAGTCGACAGAAGTTGAAAATAAGTTACAAGTGGGAACACAACCCAACGTATATAATGAAGGAAGTTATGAAGCGATAATTAGAGCATTTAGATGCGATTATGTGGAAGTAGCGACGAAGAAGGAGAAGATAGACGAGGATGGGGAAAATGTAGAGGATGTAGAAGAAAGCGTAAATGAAGGAAGAAATAGAGAAGAGGAAATAAAAGAGAGAGAATTAGCAGTCGAAGCTTATCCTACAGAAAGTTCGAATTCACAAGGGAAATTCCTAAAAAGACTCATGTATGATTCAGTGGAGGATTCGCTGATGCAAGAAGAAGAAGAACAGAACCAACCCTTTCAAATTCAACCAATTGTGAAGGACATGGTAAAGAATATCCCAGTCAATATTGTAATTGATAGCGGAAGTGAACTGACTGCGATCTCAGATAATTTATTCATGCAGTGTAACGCCAATGAGGAATTGCCAGTTCTGAAAACACGTAAGATTAAAGTAAGAAGTCCTATTAGAAACAATGCTGCGGAAGTTACGAGACAAACAAGGTTAACTCTTTCGTGCCAAGGTCAAAAGATCGAAGCTAACTTCGTGATTATACCTAAACTAACCGTAGATTTGATCATAGGTGCAGATTTTTTAAATGAGAGACGAGCGATAATAGATATGGGGAAAGGTAGCGTAACATTCGGGAATGTCACACTTCTCTTTGAGCAAAAGCTAAAATTAGAAGAGATACCAGTTATAAACAAACAATTAAGAATGATGCGAGATAAAGAGGATGAAGAATTAGAATGGTATGCACAAAAGGGGGAATCGCCTCAACTCATGTTAGAAGTCCATAAAGAAATCGACGAAAAATTACAAGAAGTTCAAGGTATTTCGGAACACAGTAAAAGAGAATTAGAGGGTATTTTACGAGATAAAGCAGAGGTATTTTTACCTAAGACTGGCAGTATTAAACACTTTCAGTACAAGTTTGAAGTAAAACAGCACAAACCATTTAGAGTGCCACCCTACACAATCCCATTAAGCTACAAGAATAAAGTATTCCAAGAGATATCTAAAATGTTAGATGATGATATTATTGAACCAGCTATCTCCACATATAACAGCCCGCTCCATATTGTACAAAAACGAGATGGGAGCATCAGGTTAGTGCTTGATTCCAGACAGATCAACACAATCATAATCACTGAGACAGATCGCCCAGAAAAATTAGAGGAATTGATACAAAACTTCCACGGCGCTAAGATATTTTCATCAATTGATTTACGGAGTAGTTTCTGGCAGATAGAATTGGCCCCAGAATGTAGAAAATTTACAGCATTTATCGTATTCGGTAGATGTTACCAGTTTAAACGATTGCCATTTGGTTTAAACATATCATCAGCAGCGTTTATTAGGGGATTTAATACTATACTCAGTCCTGAAATTTTACAAAAAATTACTTGTTATGTTGATGATGTGATTATAGCAGAACCCTCTTGGGAACATCACAACGACACATTAAATCAGTTTTTACAGATCATGAAAGAGCATGGGGTCACAGTAAATATAACAAAATCCAAATTTGGAAGGCGAGAGGTCAAATTTCTAGGACACATAATTTCCGAGAAAGGGGTAATGCCCGACCCAGAAAAACTAACGGCAATCAAAGAATTCTGTACTCCATATAATAAGAAAACTCTCAGAGGATTTCTAGGTCTCACCGGATTCTATAAAAAATTTATTTGGATCGACTCTCTCGCAACACCACGCCTATGTGCACTGACTGGAAAAAACACGCCATGGGTATGGGATCAACAGGCCAATGAAGAATTTTTAAAAGTGAAAAACGCACTAACAACAGCACCGATTTTAGCACATCCTGATCTAACATAAAATTTTTGTATGGCTACTGATAGCGCGAAAACAGGTTTAGGAGTTGTGTTATTCCAAGAATACGAACAGGCAGGGCTGCCTTTGCCAGTCGGGTACTCACAAAAAGCGAGAAAAACTATTCAGTCACGGAGCTGGAAGCATTGGCCATTGTATGGGGCTTCCAACGTTTTCGATATTTCCTACTCGGAAGAAAAACGAAAGTATATACTGACCACAAAGCATTAGAATTTATGTTATCCGCCAAACTAGCTCATGGGAGGTTAGCCAGATGGATGTTAATACTACAAGAATTTGACTTCACTATTACACACATACCAGGTCCAGTGAATGTATTAGCAGATGCTTTATCACGATGTCCACAGGGTGCATCCAAAAACATAGGTTTGGAAGCAGCAGAAGACCAGTTTACAATGTACTATATGAAACAAGTACCTTTCGAAAACTACATTACGACAGCATTGAAAAACATAGGCAAAGAACAGGACAAGGATCCCGAAATACTAGGAATCAAACACAAGTGGAGAAGTAAGGATATTCCAAACATTCGACAGCACTATCTCGTAAAAAACAATGTTTTATTTTTTAGACGAAATGTTGCAACGAATGAATGGTTAATTTATATCCCAGATGAACTAATTAATAAGTACATATGGTATACACATTTAAGTAGTGGCCACTTTGGACCAAAGAAATGCTTTTTAAAAATAAAACAAACAAGCCATTTTCCTAATATGGAAAGACGAATTAGAACAGTATTAGTCAAATGCAAAAAATGTATGAGGGCTAAAGACGTCACTTTCCAAACCAAACCACCTATGTTTCCAATAATCCCTAAAAGATTAAAACAAATAGCTGCGATAACAAATCTGTTGCGATTTGATGGGGCCCCTCCCACGCACAAAAAATGGATATATTTTCATATTTGTCGTTTTGGAACTTACTTCTAAATATGTTACCTTGACACCATTAAAACGGGCAACAGGTCTTGCAATAAGTAAAGCATTTAGACAAGATTTTCTCAGTCAAGTAGGTCGAGTGGAACGAATAATTTCCGATAATGGCCCACAGTACAAATCAGTGCAATGGCAGAACACGTTAAAACAACACAAAATAAAACCCGTCTACATATCTAAGTACAAACCTAGCGTAAATCCAGCAGAACGATCTATATGCCGATTATATGCAGGCAAAAGACACAACACTTGGGATATATACCTTAAAGATTTTCAAGAAGTAATAAATGAAATGCCACATAGCACTACACTACTACCTCCAGTTACTGTACTTAAAAATATTGAACCCCCAAACATAACCAGAGAAAATGTTAGATTTCCTATTGTACCACGTAGACAGCACAAACAAGTCATAGCAACAGCACTCTCCAACATCAGAAAGGCAACCATTAAAAGAAAAGAAAGAGGAGATAGAACAGCAATTAAAAGAACATTCTCAGTAGGCCAGAAAGTATTTGTAAAAACACACCATCTCTCCAGCAAACAGAAACACAAAATACATAAGTTTTACGCTGCATACAAAGGACCTGTCATAATTAGCCGAATTGCTCATGATAATGCTGTGGAACTAAAGAACCCAAAAACAGGTAAAACCTTAGGACTTCACCATGTGAGCCATATAAAAAAGTTTGAAGATTAATTTTATTACTGGTAAATAATCAGCACGATATTTCAAGATTATGTTGCAGATAAGATCGTCAGGCGAAAGAAGAATGAAGACAGAGGAAGGTGGGAAAAAGAAAGTAGTTTCAATAATAACACCAATAGTACCATAGATTAAGGTGAAGGGATAAAGCGTAGATAGTCTAACAGCATGAAATACTAATATGCCATACACCACGACACTACACAAAAATAAAAAACGAATTTGAGGATTCTTGAGTAGACGTTAAGACTCAAAATATCTTAGAATTGTAACATGGAAAGGGCGCCGAAATTTGTAAAGCTTTTTAAGTAGGCGTAAAACAAGTAGATACTAGATATATGTTAGATGATTATAAGTAAAACTTTTTGTAAGAACCATTGTAAAAAACTCCAGCAAGGAAGAGATGCAACGACCCACAAGTTGCAACGCGAGATGTATCAAGAAAGAAAAGGACGTAATTAGCAAGACACGATTCCTACATAGCAGGAGCGTCGAGAGAAGGGAAAGGCGAAACTAACTGACGGCCCTTGTAGCGAAAGTGGGCAATAAATGTGTCCGCTAGGTAGAACCTTGCTGGGATGGAACAGGAAGCCGCACAGTGACAGCCCTGCAGAGGCGCCACGGGACGCCAGGACACCGGATTTTCACCGCTCGTAAACCCAGGGCGCCCCCGACTCAGCGGAGCGAGCAAAAAAACGGCCGGACGAGAAGACCGCTTGGGCAAGCCACCGCTGGCAAAAAATATGCGTAAAAGTCACACTACTGCTATTAAACAGCACGCTGATGCACGAAACTGAAGAAGGACTTCCACAAAGTAAAAATGACGCGCCCAAACAATTTATCAAACTGTTACTAGGAGGAGAACTTCAAAGCGACTAGTTATCAATAAATATTTCCATATCCTGCCCAGAGAAGAACCAAGAAGCAAGTAAGAAGCAGAGAAAAAGCGGGAAGAACAAAAGTTGAAGATTCGCAAGATTGAGACCAAGAAAGAAGATGGGTGAAGAATAGACGACATACCTTCCCAAATTCCTATCCTATTGTAAACTAGTCATCTGCGAAGTATTACAACGACAAACGACCGCTTTCAGCGACACATAACGATGACTTTCACGCATACAAAGCCAGTAAACCACGAGATTCTGCACTCACAGCTCCATTCCATTATGGGACCTCCACAACAGCAATACACACTTGCAAAGCCAACAAGGAACGACGAACGAAGCTGTACGTCAAATACTCGCCCACATCCATCTCGCTCAAGTCCATCACCTTCGTGCAAAAACATTCGCCAACCTCATGCTTGAACATTCATAGGATTGTGTGAACGTGTGAAATCAAATTATGCGATGTAAGAATTGTCCAAAAGAAACGGGTGAAAAACTAAATAAGTTAAGCACACCAGACAGCTAATAAACTACAAAATAACAGTCATTGAATATGGACTTAAGTAAAAAATAGACTGTCGATAAAAACAAGTCATTAGTTCTGAAATGGACAGTATATAAAGAAACAATATGCCACTTATTTTCTCCTCATAAAAATGAAAGAATAACTATATTTTACTTAGTTTCTCCTTATAAAAACAAAGAATAAAAAATTATCTTGTTGGATGTTTTCCCTTTCTTTAACATTTGTACCATTTATTAGGATAATACCTCAATACGGGTGTATGTATATTTCTTTGTCAAAGCAATTTTTTTAACATTCGTACCATTTGTTAGGATAATATTTGAATACTTGTGCATGTATATTTCTTTGTCAAAGCAATTCTAGGAAATAATTCTTATTTGATAGTGTAACAATGTTGAAATGAGTGTCTAGGAACAAAAACATTTTTCTTGCACATGATATTTAGAAAATGTGTTAGGAACAGATTTTACTTAATTACTACATTTATAAAAACAATATTTCTAAGAAAATCGATGTGAAAGACTCCTCACTTTCGATAACAAACTTCTTAAAAAAAAACTTCACACTTAAATAAAGAATGAAAATAATTAAAAACTAATAATAGTATAAATACATTCTTCTCTTGTCATTTTTAATTATAGAGTGGAAGAATATAAAAATATAAATTAGTAATACAAACTAGCATAGAACTGAATAATGTGGCTGAACAGTGCGCAACAAAATTTAGATAAATTAGAAAAATTTTGACTGACTTAGACAACGATTCAATCATTGCCTAAATTCAGTGCAAAAATTAGGTTCGAAGGGTGGTGATATGTAAGGTGTCAGGCAAATCCAACACCTTACATGAAAACCCTGACATGATAAGCAAATCCAGTAGTATGTCACATAGCTCCGAATAAATCGTGACATTAAATTAACCAAAGTAATACGAGTAACGAGTGAGCAAATAGAATACCACAGACTAACACAAGAATGCCTAAATGCATGTCGTACCTTCCCACCGTGAGGAAGACGCACTTCCGAGGGGAGAAACGAGGACAGAAGCCGAGAGCAGAACCGTGTTAAGCTAGAAAAGGGAGGGGCTGGGCACCCACGCCGCGAGCCTACCTGTACAACTATACAACCCGCACGTTTTAGCATGAGGCTTTTTCGCGTCTCAGGTATGTCAAGGACAACCCCCAGCCCATGTTAAAAGCTAGAGCCCTCCAGAAAAGCAGTATAGATCTTACGATAACACAAAAAGGGCCACTACCACCCGCAAGTTTTAGCGTGAGACTTTTTCGCGTGTCTGTTACATTAGGACAATCCTCCAGCCCATGTTAAAAGACAGAGCCCTCCAGAAGAACAGTATAGATCTCACGATAACGCTAAAAGGACCACACCAGCTGCAGGTTTTAGCGTGAGACTTTTTAGCGTCTCTGTTAAGTTGCAAACTTTAAAATCATTGCCCCACCACGAGAAGTATAACGTTTCTCATTGGATTGACACAATTTTTGTAGGCGGAGCTTAAGGTTAACATTGAGACCCTGATTGGTCAGATGAAAACATAGCCAGATAGTTTTTTTCAACTAACTTCGGTAAATTGTAGTAAGGAGAAGTGAGAAGAGTGAGTTCCGGGACGGCGAGCTGGATGGCTGCTGCGCCGGCCGCTGCCGCCCTGACGATGCCTAAACACTGACAAGGTAATGAACGCACGCGATGCCGCATTTTTGAGCGCATAAGGCTTCACTCAGAACTGCAGAAGTCTCATCTGTTACACCCCCTTTTTTGCGTAATACTAGTGTCGATCGTTAATTAAAACTCATGGTGTTCACATTTGCCACTTGAAGTAAAGTTCTGAAACGTGATGATTTTTCTTTTATATAGTTATTGAGAAGCCACATCAGCCACTGTAATTTACGACAAGTTAGATAAGTAATTAAAGATAATTGAGGGTCACTGTAGACCATTTTGATAGTTTTTTCTTTTGTGAAACTTAAATTTAACCTAGATTATAGATGTGATATGGCATAGGTCATCCTTCGATCGATTGTAGAACTTGGAAACCCATTCAGGGAATATTCGTTCACATTTTTGTTGAACGCAGTTGGTTTTTACCATCCTGTATTAAAACATTTCCCTTTATCAATAGTGCAATTTATAAACGATGTTTTGTGATTAGAATAAATTTCCAATGGTAAACTTAACTGCTTTTTCGACGTTATTTTACCAGCTAACTAAATATAGGAAAGCCTTGAACCATTTCCACTAAATTTAGTTAGTATTAAGATTCTTTTACAGGGAGTGCAGTGGAGCTGACGCTGAGATCATTTAGTACTTGGTTATATCATCGCTAGTCTCACTGAACTCTTCTGAATTCTACATGTCATGTGTGGTCTGGCGTCTCCTTACCAGCAGCAGGTCCCAGGTTCAAACTAGTTAATTCCCTAAAAACACGCTCAGAGCGTCGTTGCGCGAAAGTGGTAGGGAGACACGATATAGTACAAACAGACACCACCATGAATGTTTAGATGGCTCTGAGCTCTATTTGACTTAACTGCTGAGGTCATCAGTCCGCTAGAACTTAGAAGTACTTATACCTAACTAACCTAAGTACATCACACACGTCCATGCCCGAGGCAGGATTCGAACCTGCGAGCGTAGTGGTTGAGCGGTTCCAGACTGTAACGCCTAGAACCGCTCGGCCATACCAGCCGTCCATTGTCAAAGGTATTAGAACGGTGTTTGCTTATCATTTTCGACTCTTTCGCGTCCGGTACAACGATCCTTATCTCAAATTGATTCATTTATCTTTCTCCATAATCCTTGATAGTTTGTAACATCTTCACAGAATCATCCCGTATCTACACACATTTACAGGCGCCAGCGCCTGTAACTTCGATGCCCTGGAGCTGATTTTTCCGGACGTGGGTTCCTATGTAAAACCTGATCTACTAAGTCCCCTCTACAACCTCTAGAAGTGAGTAACATGAATTGTGAAACACCCTGTATATATTGTGAAAAATAATCATCCTATTACAGGTCCCTTGAGATCAACCCGAAGCTACTTTTACGTCTGAAGATTTCTCTACACTGAGAATGTCATGCTGTCTTCTGTTTCCTAGAAACCCTTCAGTCTAAGCACAACCCAGATCTGATACTCCATACGCTTGTATTTTATTCATTGGGGAGCAGCGCAAAACTGTATCGAACTCTTTCCGAAGTCGAGGATCACGGCATCTACCTCGGCGTCGCTGACTACTGCTTTCTGGGACTCGTGACGAACAGAGCGAGATTGGTTACACAAGATCCTTCTTTTTGGAACACCTGTTGATTCCTATGAAAGTTATCTAAATAATGACCGAAGTAATCATTTTCTGAATGTAAGCCTGAGCAGTGATAATAAACCAACTGTCGTACAGTGAAGGCAGAACTGCATTGTAATAATAATTAATTGTCACAACGAAACGGGAAGTCTTTCATACTGAAAAAGTTAGCAATCTGACTGCAAGAATTTTGAACAATATAATCTGCCTGAATAATTAAATTAAACATGAAACCTAGAGTCATTGGCTTTGCAAAATTTGATCACAAAAACTATCTCTGAACAACATGAGTTGGCCCTGGCTGAATAAATAAAAAAATTCATAATCATTTCTCCTTATCCCTATTCTGCGCAAATCTGGATAACCAGAATCCTCATGCGGTCATACTCCATAGCGCTGCGAGGATTCTGGTACAGACATCGAGATACTGGGACAGCGTTGTTAAAGAGGCCATCGAAATTCGCACCAATGACGACCTCATAAACCGAGACTGTGGCTATAATCTTAGCAAGGCTTGGGAACCAGCGATTGGGTTAATCAAGAGTAAATCGAGCAAACGCATAGTTGTGACGACCACGGCGGACAGAGCCATCACACCGACGTCATCTCAGACGCCGTCGCAATCTGTTCCACCGCGCGACCGTGGCGCGGGGCGCGGACGGCGGAGGGGGCGCGCCGCGGGCGGAGGGTATTTAAATCGGCCGCCGCCGCGACTGAACCCAGGAAGTCGCTGAGATGTGCAGCCGCGAGAAGCGCTTGCTAGCGACGCGAAGGGTGTGGCAGATCGCCGTCCGGCCGCGCTTGCGCCGTCGGCGGCCCCATCTAGCCCCCCACTTATGACGACCAGTGCTATGGCTATGGATTTGGTGGATACAGCTCCGGAAACTTTGGAGACAGCGCTGTCTGTTCGCTCCCCGATTCTGAAGATGAGAGCTCCACCGCCCCTCAGCCACGCGGACGAAGTGGGAAACAGAAGAGGAGGGCAACAGCCGCGACGTCCGCTGTTCGCAGCTCGCCGATCGAGAAGAGGGCCAAGCAAGATTTCGCCCCTGACGCTGTGGTTTTGTCCCTGCCCGGCGCACTGCAAGTCATCGACGACGCTTCCAATTGCCGTCGCCAATTCATTCGACGCGCTCGCTGACGCGCCGGACCAGCTGCCGCGCGATCCTGCGCCAAAGAAAGACTCCCATCTCCCGCCGGTGGTCCTCCAGTTTCGGCCGCCCTATGGGGAACTGCAGAAGCTGTTGCGCAGCTGGACAACGGCTGTGTATACCGTGAAGCCTGCCGGACGAGACCTGTACAGGGTCATACTCCGAACTGCTGACGACTATCGCCGGGTCACTCAGGAGGCGTCTGAGCGTGGTATCCCGTTCTATACCCACGCTTCCGCACCTGACAAGGTCTTGAAGACTGGCATCCGGGACCTCCCATTCAACATGGAAGCCGATCACCTGCATCGCGAACTCGCTGACCTGGGCTTCTAGATACGGGCAGTCGTGAAGATGAAGTCGCCTAAATGGCGCGATGATATGCCGCTCATCCTGGTCGTCTGCTCCGACACCGTGGAGAACCGCAAACTATACCAATTGACGCGGGTCGCCGACGTTCCGGTTCAAACCGAAGATCTTCGCTCCAGGAGAGGCCCTGTACAGTGCTTTCGCTGCCAGGGGATCAATCACGTCGCGCGCCACTGCTCTATGCCGGACAGATGTGTTAAATGCGCCGGCGCCCACGCAGGAAGTGCGTGCCCCCGTCCGCCCACTGAGAAGCCGACTTGTGCACTCTGTGGCGGTGCTCACGTGGCCAGCTATCGTGGGTGTTAGGTGTGGAAGCGTGCCATCGCTCGCCAACGTGGCCAAACACCAGCGCCACATCCGAAGAAGCCAGCAACGAGACGGCCCGGCGTCTCTTTCGCGGCGGCAACGTCAGGGGCGCCCACCGCCGTCCCGGCTGCGTCGACTGCTCCTGCTCCTGCCGCGTCCGATGCCGTGCCGATACCTGAGGCTCCTGCGCCTCCACCACAGCTGCTAGTGGCGGACCCGGGTACTGCCTCTCCTGGGCCGTCGGCCAGACCGCGCCCCGTCAATCGCCTGCGCGGGGGTCAGCGCCCCGTGGGTACCCAGCGATCAGCACCGTCAGTCGAGCAGCCCCAGGTGGACTCTCCAAGCGAGTCAGCCACGCCTCCCCCTTCCAGCGATGGGGCTGCGCCGGCTACCTCCACCGCTGACCTGGCCAGCCTCGTCGCGCAGCTCACTGCCTTGGTGACCAGTGCTATGAAATTGATTGAAGCCCTGTCGCAGCAACTCACCGCTGCAGTGCCGCTGGCCTCTCCGGCCCCGACCGCTGTCAACACTCACCAGCTGCACCATGGGCAGTGTTAGAAGGCTCACGGTCGTCGCGTGGAATGCCAACGGCGTCCGCACTCAAGCTGGTGAACTTCGCCAATTTCTTCGAGATGAAGCCGTCGACGTCTGCCTTATCAACGAAACCCACCTGAAGCCTGGGGTCGACGTCAGGGCGGCCAACTACTCCAGCTATCGCACCGATCGACTGACGGCGGGTGGTGGGACAGCCGTTTACGTCCGCAATGGCATTCGTCATCACGTGATACAACTTCCACCACTGGCAACCCTGGAGGCCACTGGTGTCGTCGTTCACACCTCGGCGGGCGCCATCACGTTCGTCGCTGCCTATCGGCCGCCGTCTCGTCCACTGGACCCTGCTGACATCGATGCTCTGCTCTCCTTGAGGGGGCAGGTGTTCGTCGCCGGGGACTTCAATAGTAAACATGTCTCCTGGAACTCCAGGATCACCAATGCCGCTGGCCGCTGCCTGCTCCGGGTAGCAGAACGCCACCATGCGCTTGTGGTGGGGCCGTACGATCCGACAATCTTCCCTGCCCGTGGCCTCCCGGATATCATCGACATCGCAGTCGTCAAGGGCATCCCTCATCAGATCACCGCCACGACGAGGACGGCTCTGTCTTCTGATCATGTCCCAGTGGTTTTCGATATCGACTTAGACGCCCTGCAACAGCCCAGGCGAGGCATCTCACTTGCTGGCATCGACTGGGGCAGGTTTCAAACAGCCGTGACGGACTCACTCGCCGCCGTGCCGCCCCCTGCAGCAGCTGGTGCGGACACAGCACTTCTGCACTTTGCGGCAACCACGATCGACGCTGCCAACATAGCAACGCCGTCCCGACCTCGAACTCCGCCTGACTACTCCCGCCAGCTGCCGCCGGACATCCTTGCGGCCATCACTGAGAAGAACCGGATCTACCGGGAGTGGCAGCGGACAAGAAATGCCGACACCAAGCGCCTCCTCAACAGGATGCGGCGGGATATCCGGGTCGCCATTGACAACCATCGCAATCGCGACTGGAATAACAAGGTCGCCACCCTCAGTCTTGACGACGGCACGGCCTGGCAGACGACGAAGCGTTTCCTACGCCGCACGCAACGTATCCCTCCACTGCTGGTCAATGGTCAGGCTGTCTGCGAACCAGCTGCGAAGGCTGATGCCCTCGCAGACGTCTTTGAGGCTGCGTTTACGCCGATCGAAGACCCGACCGACGCTGTCCACGACGACCTGGTTGCTGACCGGCTCCAACGCTACTTGGAGGCACGCGACGACGATGACGTAACTGAAGAGACGACGGCGGAGGAGGTGTCGTCCATCCTGCGTGCCCTGAACCCCAGGAAAGCTGCGGGCCCAGACGAGGCTTCCAACGCCCTACTCCAGAAGTTGCCGCCGGTGGCTGTCACTCATCTCGCCGCCGTCTTTAATGTAATCCTCCGGTCCTGCAGTTTTCCGCAGTCCTGGAAGCATGCAGAGATCGTGGCGATTCCGAAGATGGAGAAGGATCTGCGTCAGCCCGCGAACTACAGACCTATTAGTTTACTGCCGGCCATCTGAAAGGGTGTACATCAGGCGGCTGCAGCGCCACGTTGACGAGGAAGGCCTCCTGCCCGAAGAGCAGTTAGGCTTTCGCAGGGGCCACTCGGCAGTTCACCAACTCCTACGGCTAGTGGAAGATGCGTTCGTCGCCCTCGAGCAGCGCGAGTTCTTCGGCGCGGTGTTTCTGGACGTGTCGCATGCTTTCGACAGTGTGTGGCACCGCGGCCTCTTGTTCAAACTTTTTGAACTTGGGGTCCCGACGTCGCACGTCCGTCTCATCCATTCCTATCTTGCCGATAGGACCTTCCATGTGCGGGCCGCGCATGGCTTGTCCTCCGTCCGCCGCATCAACGCCGGTGTGCCACAGGGCTCGGTCTTGGGACCACTCCTGTATTCGCTGTACACTTCTGATGCGCCGAAGATCGACCGTGTGCGGCTCGCCCTGTACGCGGATGACACGGCTCTATATACGAGGAGCCTCAATGCCGCCGTCATGCGCCGCCGTCTGCAGCTCGCCGTTGACACCCTGGCAGCCTGGGCCGTCAAGTGGCGTCTAAAATTCAATGGGGCCAAGACACAGTTCCTGATCGTCACCAGGCGACTCGTTCCTGCGGGTCTGCAACCGCTCACCGTCGGTGGCAGCCCTGTCCCGTGGCGTCCCACGGCGCATTACCTCGGCGTCACCATCGACCGCCGGCTCACGTGGGTTCCGCACATCCGCGAAGTGAAGGCCAAAGTGGGGAAGCGGCTTCGCGTCCTGTACCCGGTGCTGAACCCCGGCTCCCGACTACCACCGCGTCTGGGCATCACTCTCTACAAGGCGCTGCTCCGCCCTGTAATCCAATACGCCGCCGTCGTCTGGGGGAACGCCGCCGACACGAACCTGAAGAAGCTGGAGACACTGCAGAATCGCATCCTTCGGCTGGCCTTGCACCTGCCTTACGATTTCCCCACCGCTCATCTTCACGACATCGCGGAAGTACCTCTGCTCCGTGACCTCTTCCAGGCGGCCGCCCGCACCTTTTATGAACGTGCTGGCCGGTCACACAACACCCAAATCCGGACGCTGGGCCGCAAACTGCCGCGCAGCTTCAACATCCGCTGCCACACCTGCTCGCTGCATAGCTAGCACTGCAGAACTGTGCTGAGGAGACACCCAAGAAGACATTCTACATGTGACGACGCATTACATCGGCATGCATGGGAGGCAAAGCACTAACTGCTGCGAACTCCATCACACATCGGAGGAAAAGTTATCTCCGTGCAGATCCACGCGAGACCGAACCCAGTTCCCCCTGAGCAGCCATAGCGTACGGATCTCCGTGCCGGCACGTTCACAGGAGCTCAGCCCGTCAGTTCACCTGATGATGGCGACATGTTTGATCGCCGAAATATTGTGCCCGTTGGACACTATAGACCGGCAGTACACCCGTGGATATTTTGATTATCAAATACGCCGGGAGAAACTCAAGAATCACATCTTTATTGTATTTACCTGACAAAAAAATTGTTCAAATGGCTCTCAGCATTATGGGACTTAATATCTGAGGTCATCAGTCCCCTAGAACTTAGAACTACTTAAACCTAACCTAAGTACATCACACTCATCCATGCCCGAGGCAGGATTCAAACCTGTGACCGTAGCGGTCGCGTGGTTCCAGACTGAAGCGCATAGAACCGCTCGGCCACAAAAGCGGCCATATACCTGACATTCCATTAGATTTCTTCCTTCACAAATCAGTTTCGTAATGATGCTGATTAAACAAAAAGATACATTTTAATTTGAATCATAATATTCCATATATTCCTCACTAATACTGCTTAAAATTATCAGCTTAAACTCTAACGTAGTTGAACTTCGACTCCACTCGCTACGATAGCTAAACATTGTCTGCTCCCCTGCGCCCTCGCGCAGCTCAGAGTTGTAGCTTAACATCTACGACATAGTTTACAATCGATTCAGAAACCAAAAATCCACATACCAAAACTGTACATGACACATATCACCTACAGAAACATTCCCAGTCTCCAGAGCCGGCCTGAGTGGCCGAGCGGTTAAAGGCGCTACAGTCTGGAACCACACGACCGCTACGTCGCAGGTTTGAATCCTGCCTCGGGCATGGATGTGTGTGATGTCCTTAGGTTAGTTAGGTAAGTAGTTCTAAGTTCTAGGGGACTGATGACCACAGCAGTTAAGTCCCATAGTGCTCAGAGCCATTCGAACCATTTTGAACCCAGTCTCCAGAGATGTCATAATACGTGAGCATAAACCTTCTTACAAAATTATACAGCAGACCGACGTCAGAGATGTAGACCTACGTTTGGAGCATCTGTTCGATGACCATTTTTCGAAACGGGGATTACCTGCGCTTTCTTCCAGGCACCAGAAACGCGCATTTCCCTTCACAATGTCCGTTCGAAAACTGATTGAGATGAATCCGCATTAACTGACAGCAGCAATTTCTGTTCGGACTGAAAGCAAATGTAACTGACAAGGCGTGACATTCGTCTCCAGTTCGTGGTGGTTAGAATCTTTTTACGACCGCTGCTCTTATACCTTGTTACGTTACTCGTAAACGCTTTCGCCAGTCCGCATTGCTGCACCAGCAAAGCGGGCTACTTCGCTCTCGGTGTGGTCGTGTCCTAACGCAATAGCTTCTCTCTGCCATTCCCTCAAGTCTCCATGTCTACGCATCTTACTGCGCTGGTTCGATAGAACAGCCTGTTATATGCAGCACACTACGCTACCGTGACTGCCCTCAGCAGTGGAGGGCCACGTAACAGAGTGGTACCATCTACAGAGCTCTAAACCGACCATTGTTTTTTTTTTTTATGGTGACTAGTATTTTGTTCAGCGAGTTTATGCATATGTAGATACATATGAAGAGTGAAAATATCAAACTTGCCAAATCTCATATTTGTCAGAAGGATCAAAAAATTGGTCCGTGCAGTGAGGGTTCCGTGAAAACTTGATTAAGTATGTACACAGCTTTTGAAACCTTTCTTCATGCCAAATTTAATGATTCTACATCGAGGGAAAGTACCCTGTAGGTTTTAATGAGTGAGTTTGCGAGTGTAAAAATATGACATAGATAGCCCTATATTTTGATTGCACAAAATTAAAAGTTTAACATTTTTAACAGCACCCGATCCTGAGAAAAATGTGTCTTAACAGATGGACGGACAGTGAGATAACAAAGGATAATAACCTTTTTTATAAAACTAACAGTCATAATTTTTACATTTTTTTTCCTTTACTTGTGCAATGAATCCTTGGTTCTTGCCAAATTTTATGACTCTATTCCAGTGGGAAATGCTCTGCAGGTTTTATTGAGTTAATTCGCAAGTATCAAAATATGTGATATAAGTAGCCGTATATTTTGCTTGCATTGGCTTAGAAGCTAACCTTACTATACTTCCAAAAGCCATAGACTTTAGTATGAGACATAAATATCAGCTTGATACGTCTAGCCGTTCATGAGAAAAAGGGGTCTTAACAAACGGACGGACAGACAGACAGTCTGATAACAAATGACAGTTTTTTACGTGGGATATAATTACAAATAAATTAACAGTTTTCTGATTTCGACCTCTGGTTTCCGTGTGAAAGCTTTCTTCTTGGCAAATTTCATGATTCTAGATCAATGGGAAGTATAGTGTAGGTTTTGATGTCTGAGTTTGCACGTTTGATTGCACTGACTTAGGGGCTTCACTTTTTTACATTAACTAGTGGCCGTAGAGCTTAATAAGTGACGTAAATTTACCTGCATTTAAACTTGATACATCCACCCGTTCCTGAGAAAAAAGTTTTTGAACAGTCAGACAGAAAAACAGGTAGACACGAAGTGGTCCTGTAAGGGTTCCTTTTTTGCGAATTGCGGTACGGATCCCTCAAAACAATGTATCTCTTTGTGTACGTAAGTTATATTCGTCCAAAAAAATGGAGAAGGTATTCTGACGCCACACATTTATACTGCTCGTCTCATCACTGCAAAAAATAGTGTGACAAATTAGAAAAAAAATAATTTATTAAGAACGTCTAAATGTCATACCAGGAAACTGACTGGTTCTAAAGGCTACCAAGAAATATTCTAAACATTCATGGTGGTGTCTGTCTGTTCTATATCGTGTCTCCCTACCACTTTCGCGCAACGACGCTCTGAGCGTGCTTTTTAGGGAATTGACTAGTTTGAACCTGGACCTGTTGCTGGTAAGGAGACGCCAGACCACACATGGCATGTAGAATTCAGAAGAGTTCAGTGAGACTAGCGATGATATAACCAAATACTAAATGATCTCAGCGTCAGCTCCACTGCACTCCCTCTAAAAGAATCTTGATACTAACTAAAATTTAGAGGAAAGGGTTCAAGGCTTTCCTATTTTTAGTTAGCTGGTAAAATAACATCGAAAAAGCAGTTAAGTTTACCATTGGAAATTTAATTCTACTCACAAAACATCGTTTACAAATTGCACTATTGATAAAAGGATATGTTTTAATACAGGATGGTAAAAACCAACTGCGTTCAACAAAAAAGTGAACGAATATTCCCTGAATGGGTTTCCAAGTTCTACAATCGATCGAAGGATGACCTATGCCATATCACATCTATAATCTAGGTTTAATTTAAGTTTCGAAAAAGAGAAAACTATCAAAATGGTCTAAGTGACACTCAATTACCTTTAATTACTTATCTAAAGAGAAAACTATCAAAATGGTCTACAGTGACCCTCAATTATCTTTAATTACTTATCTAACTTGTCGTAAATTATAGTGGCTGATGTGGCTTCTCAATAACTATATAAAAGAAAAATCATCGCGTTTCAGATCTGTTCTTCAATTGGCAAATGTGAACACCATGAGTTTTAACTAACGATCGACACTAGTATTACGCAAAAAGGGGGTGTAACAGATGAGACTTCTGCAGTTCTGAGTGAAGCCTTATGCGCTCAAAAATGCGGCATCGCGTGCGTTCATTACCCTGTCGGTGTTTAGGCAGCGCCAGGGCAGCGGCGGGCAGCACAGCTCCGCTCACCTCGCCATCTCGGAAACAACTCTCTCCTAACTTCTCCTTGCTACCATTTACCGAAGTTGGTTTAAAAAACTATCTGGCTATCTTTTCATCTGACCAATCAAGGTCTCAATGTTAACCTTAAGCTCCACCTACAAAAATTCTGTCTATCCAATGAGAAACGTTATACTTTTCGTGGTGGGGCAATGCTTTTGAAGTTTGCAACGTAACAGAGACGAGAAAAAGTCTCACGCTAAAACCTGCAGCTGGTGTGGTCCTTTTAGCGTTATCGTAAGATCTATACTGTTCTTCTGGAGGGCCCTATCTTTTAACATGGGCTGGGGGTGGTCCTAATGTAACAGAGACGCGAAAAAGTCTCACGCTAAAACTTGAGGGTGGTAGTGGCCCTTTTTGTGTTATCGTAAGATCTATACTGTTTTTCTGGAGGGCTCTAGCTTTTAACATGGGCGGGGGGGGGGGGGGGGGGGGGTGGTCCTTAACGTAACAGAGACGCGAAAAAGTCTCACGCTAAAACTTGCGGGTGGTGTGCCCTAGTGATTAGCTGGCGACGTGGGTGTCCAGTCCGTCCCTTATCGTAGGGCCTTCTAGCTTAACACGGTTCTGCTCTCGGCTTCTGTCCTCGTTTCTCCCCTCGGAACTGCGTCGGCCCACGGTGGGATGGTACGACATGCATTTAGGCATTCTTCTGTTAGTCTGTGGTATTCCATTTGCTCACTCGTTACTCGTATTACTTTGGTTAATTTAATGTCACGATTTATTTGGAGCTATGTGACATACTACTGGATTTGCTTATCATGTCAGGGTTTTCATGTAAGGTGTTGGATTTGCCTGACACCTTACAATTTTTGTTTCAAGTGCGCCTTAAAACTGAGTCAGTTCGTTTTCTTTCTGACAATACGAGGGCCTGCTGAAAAGTGAAGCCTCCGAACATTCTGTGTGAAAACTGCTAAGGCTTTAAAAAAACCTTATTAATAATCTACATCTTTATTCTTCATCTCTTCATTTTTGTTTCTCAACATAGTCACCTTGGCGACGAACATATTTCTCCCAACAACTCACCAGTCTGTTGATACAGTCACTGTAGAATGTCTTACATTGTTGAAGGAGGCACAGGCACACCCGTGCTTGCATCGCTTCATCACTATCAAAGTGAAGTCCTCGAAGGTGTTCTTTAGGCTTTAGAAACAAACAGAAGTCGGATGGGTCCAAGTCCGGACTGTATGGAGGATGATCCACGACAGTGAAGCCAAGCCGTCAGACTGTTGCAGATGTCGCAGGGTTCGTGTGTGGTCCAGCATTGTCATGCTGAAGGAGAGGGTACTCCATGTGTGGACGATCTCTACGAATTCAAAACTCTATTACAGCACGTTATTTCTCATGCAGCGACATAGCCACGTTCCAAACCGCCATGATACACGCAATCGGTAGAGGGATGCAAATACGTAGGCGTGAAGAATAAAGATGTAGAATGTTAATAACGTTTGTTTTATTTAAAAATCCATAATTTCTAACATAATAAATTCGGAGGCACTACTTTTCAGCACGCCCGCCCTCGCGTAAGGGCAGAAACGTAGCAGAGTTTTACCTAGTAAATTTATAGACAGCAAAAATCATTTCTCATATCTTTTAAATTTTTTTGCAAGACAATCCTACATAGCTCCATTCTTGGGATCAGAAGCTGCGAAGTCTATTGTAAAGGTCCCTGTGCTGTTGAAATAGAAGTGACACAACCGTCAATAACTCTTTTCGTTTTGCAATTGATAAACACGGGCGGCCTGTCAGATTAAGTGTATCACGGCAAACAACAGCCAGGTCATTTCTCTTTTCAATACATTGACATTTTTTCATTCTTCTATTTGAAAGTAAGAATTTTTAACGGTTATTTGATGTGAATGAGTATGAGATACTTTATCATGCTGCGTTTAGAGATCATACAGACCTGCACTGACAACAGTGCTTGACCATTAGCTTTAAAACCGAAGAGGTCAGATGGATGCATTGGAATTGCATGTAATGGGATCACAGCTGTAGCTGACTCAACAGTCTTTGCAAATCTTGCAAAAAACAAAGGAATTTCTTATCTTCCCTCGTTTCTACATAATTGCAAAGTCTGTCACAGATCAGAAGGCGGTGCCTACTCACCAGAAACCTCTATGTTTACTCTTATAAGCATTCCAGGCTAAACGAAAAGGACGATGTCATACGGCACTTTGAACTCTGGAGAGGGCTGCTTGGTACAAAGTCCATGCTCCAGGTGGTAATGAACCCTGGAAACATTTTGTCAATGATCTGGCATCTAGAACAAGTCTATGGACATGCTATAGAATACCTAGAGAACAAAATCACTGAAAACGCGTTTTGTGAAAAAATGCCACTTAGAACCTTTGACATTTCCACTCTTCATATGTAGAAGTACGCGGCGAGTACAATTTACAATAGTAATTTTTTACCTTATTTATCAATGGACATGAGTCACCGTACGTGGGATCTCTCAATATACTCCCCATTGACATCAGCACGCTGCTGCCACCTTCCTGGCAACTTCACTGTTGCATCACAGAAACAGTGTTTGGGACTACTACGCACTCACTCATGGACATCTGACACCTGCCTTCATTTCTACGTTGATGCCAAACCTTTTACCCCGCAGCGCTTCCTTCGTGTTACCAAATAACACATAATTATATGGAGAGAGATCTGGTGAAAATGGTAAATGTGGCACAACAATGAACCACCGTGACGTCAACTTTTATCATCATGCCACTGCTAATGGCAATGATCTGTCCCATAAACAGGAGCTACTTGACGACACGCTGCAGTAAACGTTTATGAGTTCATTTTTTATACCCCTTCTTTCCACAAAAGACAAGCAGTCACTCATCGTCCATTATAGTCGCCTTTCATTTGGCCCACTGCTTTCTCCAGTTAACAATAAACAAGCGCTGTCCTTCACTTTATATACTATTCACAGCAGCGATCTAGCGTCTGCATGGTGTACTATGAGAGGATGTGAACTTCGTTTGAACGGTATTTGTATAGCAAGGCAACTGTAAATGATTTCCGAATGGCTCTCGTATACACATGGTGATTAAGCTGCCCCTACTACTGGATTTCATGCTACCCGCCATGCCTTCAAATACCACGCGCAAGGTTTTCACATTCTCTCGCTCACTACGAGCAAATTATTTTTCCAACAGAAGAAATAGACCTTTTCTTGTAGAAAATTCAATGTAGTTGAATTTTGCACTGAGATACAGTTTTGGTACAGGCTATAGTTTTCGAATTATTCAAGAAAAAGCTACAAAAGTGATCTTCAAATGCGTTTTTCTTCAGTAACTCGAAAACCACCGCCTCCATCGGAACCGCATCCCAGGAGAAAATTTAAGCACATAAAATTTCCTACAAAAGCATCCTGTTCATTTTTTTGTGTAGGTCTACTAGTTAGCGTAGCGTGCAGGGGTATATCAAAATCTCGCATATGGTTTTTGAAAGTTTTACGGTTTGCGTAAAACCACACTGTATGTAGATACACATGTAGATAAAAACACTACTGGCTATTAAAATTGCTACACCAAGACGAAATACCGATGATAAATGGGTATTCATTGGACAAATATATTATACAAGAACTGACATGTGATTACATTTTCACGCAACTTGGGTGTATAGATCCTGAGAAATCAGTACCCAGAACAACCACCTCTGGCCGTGGGAACGGCCTTGATACACCTGGGCATTGAGTCAAACATAGCTTGCATGGCGTGTACAGGTAAAGCTGCCTATGCAGCTTCAACACGATACCACAGTTCATCAAGAGTAGTGACTGGCGTATTGTGACGAGTCAGTTGCTCGGTCTCCATTGACCAGACGTATTCAATTGGTGAGAGATCTGGATAATGTGGTGGCAAGGGCAGCAATCGAACATTTTCTGTATCCAGAAAGGCCCGTACAGGACCTGCAACATGCGGTCGTGCGTTTTCCTGCTGAAATGTAGGGTTTCGCAGGGATCAAATGAAGGGTAGAGCCACTGGTCGTAACACATCTGAAATGTAACGCCCACAGTTCAAAGAGCCGTTAATGCGAACAAGAGGTGACCGAAACGTGTAACCAATGGCACCCCATACCATCACGCCAGGTGATACGCCAGTATGGGGATGACGAATACACGCTTCCAATGTGCGTTCACCGCGATGTCGCCAAACACGGATGCGACCGCCATGATGCTCTAAACAGAACCTGGATTCATCCGAAAAAATGACGTTTTGCCATTCGTGCACCCAGGTTCGTCGTTGAGTACACCATCGCAGGCGCTCCTGTCTGTGATGAAGCGTCAAGGGTAACTGCAGCCATGGTCTCCGAGCTGATAGTCCACGCTGCTGCAAACGTCGTCAAACTGTTCGTGCACATGGTTGTTGTCTTGCAGACGTCTTGCGGGGATCGAGACGTGGCTACACGATCCGTTACAGCCATGCGGACAAGATGCCTGTCCTCTCAACTGCTAGTGATACGAGGCCGTTGGGATCCAGCTCGTCTTTCATATTACCCTCCTGAACCCACCGATTCCATATTCTGCTAACAGTCATTGGATTTCGACAAACGCGAGCAGCAATGCCGCTATACGATAAACCGCAATCGCGATAGGCTACAATCCGACCTTTATCAAAGTCGGAAACGTGATGGTACGCATTTCTCCTCCTTACACGAGGCATCACAACAACGTTTCAACAGGTAACGCCAGTCAACTGCTGTTTGTGTATGAGAAATCGGTTGGAAACTTTCCTCATGTCAGCACGTTGTAGGTGTCGCCACCGGCGCCAACCTTGTGTGACTGCTCTGAAAAGCTAATCATTTGCATATCACAGCATCTTCTTCCTGTCGGTTAAATTTCGGGTCTGTATCACGTCATCCTCGTGGTGTAGCAATTTTAATGGCCAGCAGTGTACATTATGTAATTTTAATATTTTGGAAACAAAACCTTCTTAGGCAGCAGTACACGTAACTTTCCGGTACCTCACAGAGTTTCTTTGACGTTTCGCCCTGTCTACAAATTGCAGATGTGTCTTATAAGCTAGCGTCCCGTTATTTGTCAGGAACATTGGTGTAGTGGGAATAATCGCAGATACGTGAAGTGGAGCCTCGTCACTGGCTCGCGATGGCCCTCGCAGAGACGCGGCTACAGAAGTAGGACGCTGGAATGAGCGCGGGCCAGAAGTGCCTGCACGAGTCACGCGACGCAGCCGTTAGGCGCGCCCGCCGGCCCCACGTGGACGCCGCTGCCCCGCTATACTGCTCGCACGTGCCGCCACGCGCCGCTGCCGGCGACACCCTTAAAACGGCGGGCCGGCGGCCGGGCTGGTTGCGGCGGATAAAACCCGACCACTTTCATTTCCCTCTCTGCTGCGCTCACTCTCACGTTCGTCTCCGCCCTGCTCATCCCATTCCACCAGCCACAAGACAAACAGGTCCCGATTTCGTCTGACAAGCGAAGCACACACACACACACAGCGGGTCACTGATTTTGCTCACGTTTCGCACGGTTGTAGTACGTACTTAGATGCAACAAATGAAGCTCTCTAGTGCCACGTTCTTCTCAGGCGCTCTTGATAAATCGAGGTTCAAAGTTTTACCAACCCTGATCATACAATGTAAGCTTTCACAGCCGGTATTGTCTTCACTTAAAACTTCCGGGCTGATAGGCTGTGGTCGAAGTATAAAACTCTCCCCTGACGTTTCGTCTCAGACTGCGGGAGACATCCTCGGAGGTACAGCGGAGAACTGCGAAGAGAACTAGAAGAAGCGCTGATTATATAGGCAGCACAGTGGGCGCCACTGTCGATCACGTGGCGTCGGCTATGAGATTATCTCTGGTAACGCCAACATTCTCGATTGAAAGTAATCGATCGTCACGCTTGTGGTGCAACGCTGACATCCAAATGTTATCTAGTTTAACACCTTCGTCGTTCCTGTTAAAATTATTACGGTGCTTATCAATCTCGATAGCCTCTCTATACATGCGTGCATAATAATGCGAGGCTTTTGATATTACGCTCGTCTCGCTGAATTTTATTTCATGATCACCTTCCTGGTAAACATGTTCCGCTACGGCCGATTTATCCGTGTGACCCAGGCGGCAATTCCTCCTGTATTCAACAAGACGGGTGTTCACACTTCTCTTTGTGGTACCGATATAAACTTGTCCACAACTACGAGGAATTTTATATACCCTGGGTGTAGCCAAATGACGTTGTGCATCTTTTGCCGATCTTAAATATTCTTTTATTTTCCTGATGGGTCTGAATATAGTTTCCACCCCATACTTGCTTAAAACTTTCCCAATGCGATCTGTCACCTTACTAATGAACGGAAGAAAAACTTTGACCTTGGGCGACTGTTGCTCGTCGTTGCTCCTGATTCTCTGCCTAGAGCGAAGTCCTCGATCTGTATCCTTGCTAGAATAGCCATTCTTCGCGAAAGTTGACCGTAGATGTTCAATCTCATCTTTTACATTAACGGGTTCACAAATTTTGTACTCCCTGTCTACCAACGTTTTCATTACATCTCTTTCTTGTCTAGGGTGGTGGTCTGAATCTTTATGCACATAACGATCAGTATGTCTGGCCTTTCTATACACCTTATGGCCCAACTTTCCGTCCCGTCGTTTAATCACAGACACATCCAGGAAATTCAATTGCCCATTCCTTTCCGTCTCCATAGTAAATTGGATTTTCGGATTAATGTTGTTTAAATGTGTCAGGAAGACATCTAACTCCTCTGCTCCGTGTGTCGATACTACGAACGTGTCATCGACATAGCGATACCATGTGGCTGGCCTTTTACTGGCAGTCTTCAACGCCCGTTGTTCAAAAGTCTCCATAAATAAGGTAGCCACAGCAGGTCTAAGAGGACTGCCCATAGCCACCCCGTCAGTCTGTTCATAAAAGCTATAATTGTAGTGAAAGCAGGTTGTGGTGCGGCAGTGTCGGAATAATGCCACAATATCGGTAGGAAAAATATCCGCTATGCATAAGATAGCTTCGTTTACTGGAATCATGGTAAATAACGACACAACATCAAAACTGACGAGGATATCATCCGGGCCCACGCTCGTTTCCTTTAACTTGTCAATGAAGTGAGCTGAATTTTTAATATGACTGTCCGTCCTGCCAACATAAGGTTGCAGGTTTTACGAACCCTTTCGATAACATGCGAAACTGACAGCCGCCGAGCAGGGAAATAAGTGCAACCGGTTGTGGAAACAGAACACAAGCCTGCTTGTGCTACCTCCATGATATTTTATTCTCTTTTTCTAATCTTTCATAAAATACTCTTTTCGCTCCAGTTAATCATGTTTCCTCTGAAAGAAACTGTATTATGAATGATAATCTTTGAAGTACTCTCTTGGTGATGTATAATCAAGGCACGATAAGAAATTATCACTAAACCATCACTTATGCACTCTAAGACAAACGGAGGACGCCTCACGAAGGAGTTAAGTGAAAATGGGCTTATATTGATATACACACCAGTATCGAATTAAAAATTGTAAACCTTTGCGACCGAAGGATGAATGCAACACAGTTTCAACGCTCTAGCATCCCATTTAAACTGTTGCTTCGTGATGCTTCGTATTTTTCTATCTTTTTTTCTTATAGTTTATATCAACACATTCATGTGCATATCACAGTGGGTCATACCCGGCTATTTCTACATTTTCATCGCTATTCTGCAATTCACACCAACCATTGGATACTTCGTTCACAGAGTCACTTTCAGATTACTTCTAGCCCGTTCCACTCTCGAATAGCACTTGGGAAAAACGAACATTGATACTTTCCGTACGAGCCTCTGATTTCTTTTATTTTACTGTGATGATCGTTTGTCCCTGTGTAAGTAGTAATCAACAAAACATTTCTTCATTCAGAGAAGAAAATTGGTGACTGAAATTTTGTGAAAAGATCCCGTCGCAATAAACAATGCCTATGTCTTAATTATCGCCACGCCAGCTTGCGTTTCATATCCGTGACACTCTCTCCCCTACTTCGCGAAAATAAAAAACTGTCTGTCCCTCTTTGGACTTTTTCGATTTCCTCCGTCAGTCATGTCGGGTAGCGCCTCGCACACCATGCAGCGGTACTCTAATAGAGGACGGACAACTGTAGTTTAGGCAGTCTCTGTAATACGTCGTGCTTCTTCCATATTTTAAGTGTTCTACCAACAAAATGCAATCTTTGGTTCGCCTTCCCCTCAACATTATCTATGTGCTCGTTCCAATTTAAGTTGTTCGTAATTGAAATTCATTGCTATTTATTTGAAATGACAGCGTTGAGACATGTGCCATTTATCGCGTAACCGAAATTTAAGGTATCGTTTTAGTACCCATGTAGAACACCTTACACTTTTCCATATTTAGAGCCAATTACCACTTTTCGCACCTTGTAGATATCGTGTCTAAGCCTTTTGGCAATTGGTTTTGATCTTCTGATTACTTTATGAGGCAGTAATGACCCCATCATCTGGAAATAATTCAACACAGCTGCTCAGATCGTCTACCAAATCGTTTATATACGAGGATGAGTCAATGAATAAGTTGCAAACGCTAGAATATCGCATATTGTTTTAAATTTCTCGCCTATACCTATCTAGAAGTTGGGAGCACATGTCACGGAATGTAGTCCATACACAGTACCCTGCAGCTAACAAGATGAATTTAACCATGAACGTCCTCTGCGGACAGTGGCCTCATTCACAGAAATCGCGTTGTTCTAGTCGGGTACACATTTACCGCTGTAAGTACACTACTGGCCATTAAAATTGCTACACCAAGAAGAAATGCAGATGATAAATGGGTATTCATTAGACAAATATATTATACTAGAACTAACATTCCATTACATTTTCACGCAATTTGGGAGTATAGATCCTGATAAATCAGTACCCAAAACAGCCACCTCTGGCCGTAATAACGGCCTTCAAACGCCTGGGCATTGGGTCAAACAGAGCTTGGATAGCGTGTACAGATACAGCTGCCCGTGCAGCTTCAACACGATACCACAGTTCATCAAGAGTAGTGACGGGCGTATTGTGACGAGCCAGTTGCTCCGCCACCATTGACCAGACTTTTTCAGTTGGTGAGAGACCTGAAGAACGTACTGGCCAGGGCAGCAGTCTAACATTTTCTGTATCCAGAAAGGCCGGTACAGGACCTGCAACATGCGGTCGTGTGTTTTCCTGCTGAAATGTAGGGTTTCGCAGGGATCGAATGAAGGGTAGAGCCACGGGTCGTAACACATCTCAAATGTAACATCCACTCTTCAGAGTGCCGTGAATGCGAACAAGAGGTGACCGAGACGTGTAACCAACGACTCCCCATACCATCATGCCGGGTGATACGCCAGTATGGCGATGACGAATACACGCTTCCAATGTGCGTTCACCGCAATGTCGCCAAACAGGGATGCGACCACCATGATGCTCTAAACAGAACCTGGATTCATCCGAAAAAATGACGTTTTCCCATTCGTGCACCCAGGTTCGTCGTTGAGTACACCATCGCAGGCGCTCCTGTCTGTGATGCAGCGTCAAGGGTAACTGCAGCCATGGTCTCCGAGCTGATAGTCCATGCTGCTGCAAACGTCGTCAAACTGTTCGTGCACATGGTTGTTGTCTTGCAAACGTCTTGCAGGGATCGAGACGTGGCTACACGATCCGTTACAGCCATGCGGACAAGATGCCTGTCCTCTCAACTGCTAGTGATACGAGGAAGTTGGGATCCAGCTCGTCTTTTCATATTACCCTCCTGAACCCACCGATTCCGTATTATGCTATCAGTCATTGGATCTCGACCAACGCGAACAGCAATGTCGCGATACGATAAACCGCAATCGCGAGAGGCTACAATCCGACCTTTAACAAAGTCAGAAACGTGATGGTGCGCATTTCTCCTCCTTACACGAGGCGTCACAATAAAGTTTCACCAGGCAACGCCAGTCAACTGCTGTTTGTGTATGAGAAACCGGTTGGAAACTTTCTTCATGTCAGCACGTTGTAGGTGTTGCCACCGGCGCCAACCTTGTCGAATGATCTGAAAAGCTAATCATTAGCATATCACAGCATCCTCTTCCTGTCAGCTAAATTTCGCGTCTATAGCACCTCATTTTCGTGGTGTAGCAGTTTTAATGGACAGTAGTGTATGTACTCGACTGTAACAGCGCGATGTTTGTGAGCCATGGGACTGTCCGCAGAGGAAGTTCATAGCGAAATTCGTCTCGTACATGTTTAGAGCTGTAAGTCATGGAACGTTGTATTCCATATACAGAAAGTCAGCAATGGACAAGAAAAAGTCACAAACAAGTAGCTCCCTGGCTATCCATTAATGGCTTCCACGTCAAGAAATACACTCCTGGAAATTGAAATAAGAACACCGTGAATTCATTGTCCCAGGAGGGGAAACTTTATTAGCACATTCCTGGGGTCAGATACATCACATGATCACACTGACAGAACCACAGGCACATAGAAACAGGCAACAGAGCATGCACAATGTCGGCACTAGTACAGTGTATATCCACCTTTCGCAGCAATGCAGGCTGCTATTCTCCCATGGAGACGATCGTAGAGATGCTGGATGTAGTCCTGTGGAACGGCTTGCTATGCCATTTCCACCTGGCTCCTCAGTTGGACCAGCGTTCGTGCTGGACGTGCAGACCGCGTGAGACGACGCTTCATCCAGTCCCAAACATGCTCAATGGGCCGCTCTAGGAATGGTAGAACGATGGGTTCGATGACGGTTTGGATGTACCGTGCACAATTCAGTGTCCCCTCGACGATCACCAGAGGTGTACGGCCAGTGTAGGAGATCGCTCCCCACGCCATGATGCCGGGTGTTGGCCCTGCGTGCCTCGGTCGTATGCAGTCCTGATTGTGGCGCTCACCTGCACGGCGCCAAACACGCATACGACCATCATTGGCACCAAGGCAGAAGCGACTCTCATCGCTGAAGACGACACGTCTCCATTCGTCCCTCCATTCACGCCTGTCGCGACACCACTGGAGGCGGGCTGCACGATGTTGGGGCGTGAGCGGAAGACGGCCTAACGGTGTGCGGGACCGTAGCCCAGCTTCATGGAGACGGTTGCGAATGGTCCTCGCCGATACCCCAGAAGCAACAGTGTCCCTAATTTGCTGGGAAGTGGCGGTGCGGTCCCCTACGGCACTGCGTAGGATCCTACGGTCTTGGCGTGCATCCGTGCGTCGCTGCGGACCCGTCCCAGGTCGACGGGCACGTGCACCTTCCGCCGACCACTGGCGACAACATCGATGTACTGTGGAGACCTCACGCCCCACGTGTTGAGCAATTCGGCGGTACGTCCACCCGGCCTCCCGCATGCCCACTATACGCCCTCGCTCAAAGTCCGTCAACTGCACATACGGTTCACGTCCACGCTGTCGCGGCATGCTACCAGTGTTAAAGACTGCGATGGAGCTCCGTATGCCACGACAAACTGGCTGACACTGACGGCGGCGGTGCACAAATGCTGCGCAGCTAGCGCCATTCGACGGCCAACACCGCGGTTCCTGGTGTGTCCGCTGTGCCGTGCGTGTGATCATTGCTTGTACAGCCCTCTCGCAGTGTCCGGAGCAAGTATGGTGGGTCTGACACACCGGTGTCAATGTGTTCTTTTTTCCATTTCCAGGAGTGTATTTCGCTAGCCCCAGGACACACCGGTCACGTGGGTGACAGAAATTTAGGGAACCAAATAAACTGACTATATCCCGTGAGATCACTCGTTAGATGCGAATTCCGTCACAAGAATTCTATACTGCAGGCTTGTAACGCTTTGTCGAAGGAAGTGATTAGCCTGAGTATGTTGAAGAGTAAAATAAATTTCAGGTTGGTACACACAGTGCTGATATCTCCACTCTGTTCATTTATTGACTTACCCTCGAGGATTAGGAACAGAAGGGAGCCTATAACACTTCTTTGGGGACCTCCAAAATCACTTCTGTTTCACTCGCAGACTTCCCGTCAGTTACTACGAATTGTGACCTTTTTGACAGCAAATCGCATAACTGAGATGAAATTCCTTAGGCACACATTGTGATTGGAAGCTGCCTCTGAGGAGTGGTGTAAAAAAACCTTCTGAAATTCTGGAAATATCGCATCAACTTAAGACCTCTGTCATCACTCACTATACTTGCTTTCAATATCTTAAAATGTATCTGTGATACGAGCATCAATGTATGCATAAGTAAATAATCATTTCATAACGATCCCTTACAATACATCGCCAAGAAAGAGTAAGAATGATTATAGTTATTATTATTTTCGTTTCTTTCCAAAGAAATATAATTTCTTATAGCGATACAAGGGTGAAGAAAATTAAAATCGCGTAACTGGAATACAGTATAGGCATACTTGAAATCTGCCGTCTTAGCCGACTGCGCCTACTTCGCTGCTAGATATGTAGTGCTCTCTAGCTATATTCAACAGCCTCGTTAAACTTTGAACGTCGATTTCCCAGAAGCACTTAAGAAGCGCGGCGCTTTAGAGTTTCATCGTTATCAGAGCCTGTTCGAGAACATTTTTCTACAGAAGCGACGTGTCATTTGGTGCCGCCTCCCCCATCTCACCTCCCCCCCCCCCTCCCCCCACATCCGACCCCCTCCGTTAGACATTACTGATCATTTCTTGAGCTTCTATACATTATTGCCGTGTCAATTTACTCGTCTCATAGACACAATAATCTCCCTGTGTAGCGTTCACGCTGTTGATCCTGGTTAAAATACTGGTGACAGCACCCATTTAACTAACCCGCGCGTCGTTGAACTGGCATCAGATGCAGATGTTTGTATCATAGTGAACCACGTCAGATTTATTATAAGGACGATTCTTGCATTTCCAAATGATTTGGTGAGTGTTGGCGAAATTTTGAAGAGGTGACAGCAAGTACATCTCGATTTATGCCAAAACAAGCTAACTAGAGTCACTGGTCAACGAGTAGAAAGCAAATGGTATGGACGCCACCAGTATAGTCGGACACAATTTTGGAACACCCGATACATTCAAGTACCTGAGGTCAATATCGTTGAATAAAAGTGGGATAGGGAAGGAAATTCGACAAAGAATAATAAATGCGAACGGGCTGTGCGACAGTTTTAAGCACCAATATATGTTACACATTATATTCCAGGAAAGCAAGATACAGTTGTACATGACACTAGAGCGACAGATTATAATGTATGGTTGTGAGACAAGGCCAAGTACAAAGACAATGAAAGTGCATGTTCGTGCATTTGAGAGGAAAATCGTAAGGAAAATTTATGATCCGGTACACAAAACAGAAATTGGAAGGTGGAAATGAAGGCACAATGAAGATCTGTGTGATTAAGACAGCAGATACGGGGAAAGTGATTGTAGGTAGATGACTGCAGTGGGCAGGACTTGTACTCCGAACAGAGGGTACTCTCCGTAACAATGTATTTGTACATGAGCCAACTGGTAGACATCTAAGAGATAATCCGCAAACAAGGGGGAAAGACAGAAGTTTAGTGACCCTGGAAGAAGCAGACGCAACAGCCAGCATCTAGGACGTCCGAGACAGAAAGAAATGATTAAACGTATTTAGTCAGTTTTTGTGATGCTGCAATGCTATTCATTCATGATTCGTGGACTGGATGTGTTGAGTATTTAGTTATGTCTTATGTTTATGTATTTGTATATTTTTGCCTTCTGCATGGGCATAAATAGCCAATTTATGTGCATAAAATGATGATCATGATACGAATTATAAAATTTTTTTGTTATTATACAGGATGATCATAAACAGTCTGAAAAGTTTGTAAGGGTTTTGCAGGATAGGTTGTGTTGAGAAACAATTGTTAAGAAAAATTCGATACGTTGCGCTGTTTCCTAGTTATTTAGCGTTGAAGCTAACCAATCAGGCCGTTTGCGCGGGCAAATTCAAGTGGCCCGCCAGAGCCGGTGTCGTCAAATGCGTTCTTCGTTTCATTGGCTAAAGGCGAATAAGAGAGCGATACAACAACTGGACACTGGACGGTAGTAAGGATCGAATCGGAGCCAAGCGCCGAGTAGCCCCGCACGCCTCATCTACGCTGTGAGAACAGCTGACACTAATTGTATCTGCCAGTCCGCATGAATTAGAGCGCGCAATTTGTTAATAATTATTTCTCAGCACAACTTACCACGTGGTACCCTTACAGGTTTTCAGCTCGTTTCTGACCACCCTGTATCTATGGGACGGATCACGATTCTTGGCTAAAACTTACCCGGTCGAATATACAAGTATACAAAAACGTTCCAATAAACAGGGGTCACAAATCGGCTGTTTGCAAGGTAACTGCGGATGTTTGTTACTGGCCGCCACTGATTTCAATACGAAATATTGTCTTAGTATGTACAAATACATATGAAGTGTGAACTTTTAGAGTAAGTACCTATTTAACTGGGCTCAAATTTCAAGCATGGACTGCGTTATCTCTCGCTCCGTAGGGGAAAGAGGTACATACATAATGAGGCACAAGCACTGTTTGCTGCTGATCCTCACTTAAATCTCAACGAGCAGGTAAGGGACGCGGTGGGAAGACGTCTTGCTGCACATTCACATGCACTAGCGACCGTCCAGCTTTTGTCAACTAAGCTGTTGGAGGAATGAAAAGACCATCCACAAGAAATCCTTACGACCCTTGTGGCCAGCAAGGGTCATGTTGCAGAACTTGCACTGCTGTCCAAGGTAATCACACACCCTACTAAGAACCATATCTCGTCTTTTTTAACGTCTGGGGGATCATCATGAAGCACGATGACCCTAGTGTAATTACTGTCTTTGAATTAAAGTATCACTCCTGTTCCTCTTATTGCGTATTTATTTCAATTAACCTCTGTACTGTAATGTAGCTCATTCTGAATATGGTCCAAGTTTCCTGGCAGTGACATATCATGTGAAAATTACTTTAGACCTTCAGTTTTGCACATCAAGTGTTATCTCTCTCTCGTAATAAACGAGAGAGAGATAACACAGCTACTTAACAGTCTACAACTCGAACTGTGCCGTTATTTCAGGGTTTTGCGGAGTAGGGAAGTATGACGCGACCATAGAGGAAGTGAGAACTCCACACCGATAACTCGTTTAGTACCAATAATATGAAGTAAGTAGTCATATTCTGTAGTGATATAATCACAGAACTCGTGAACTATTCCGTAAAAAGAAGGAGTTGTAAACTCAAAACTCCATAAGATTCTCACCATAAACGTGAAACTTATTTTATGCCACCATGAATACGGCCGAAACCATTACTTGAACTGCTCAGCAACAAAGTCAAGCTTTCTCTCACGACACACGACCATCATAAATCCGAAGCATCTGAAACCTGCTTATCTAAGAATGTTAAATTAAGTGGACAAATAAAATACGAACTGCAAAAGTTCTAAAAAATAATAGCGGAGGAAAGAAGTGAATGTGACACTCTTCTAGAGGAAAACGCATAGCGCTATACCATCCAAGACTAGGCAGCCTCTCTAGGCATAAAGTCATCTTCGTTGAGTTGAAATATCTGCAGTTAAGAATGAGTTAGTGCGTTTTGCAAAGTAAGATTAAATACGCGTCAGGATACAGTTGCTGTAAAATCTTCTTGAATTTGTTGTCGCTTCAGTCTGCAGTGTGCTCGCGGACGCAGCGGACTGATAGTCTGCGAAAACAACCACTTGCATGTGATCGGCATACGTTTGCTTGAGCGGCAGATTTATCAAAGACGATCTGACGTATTCGTATACATAATTCGTACTTTTGTCCTCTTAGTAAACTATTACGACCCATCATTCTAGTGAAAATCACTATCAGATAGTTGGAAGGCGCCATACATACGAAAAGCTACCATGCAAGCGATAAAACGAAGGTGTTCTTTTTTTTCTTTGAAATTATCTGACTCGGAAGGAATTATTTTCGCCGATTGTTTGATGAGTTATACAATCTCTGTTATAGATAAAGAGAAATGTTTTTCTTCTTCGCCGGAAATTACGCTGCGTTCATCATTTCAACAGTGGACTGGATCGAAACTCTAAATACGTCCTTCCAGTTGAAGTATCCGTGCACTCGTTTTGGACAGACTCAATACTTCAGAAAATGACTCGAAGTTGTTCAGCAGGTATGAAAAGAAAGTAGCGCCGAAATGCAACTGTTAGTCTGTCCATGTGGTATAAAAGGTTGGCTCAATTGTAAGAGCGACAAGCAAATGTACGAGTTCGAGGCTGATCCGACACGTAATCATAACTTTGCACAAATGTCCTGGTGCAATTCCGTTTCTCTCGATATGTGGAACAAGTGTACCAATAAAGTTAAAAAAGTTGTCTTTTTAGCAGTATCTAATACTGTCCAAACATATGAACGTTGAAATGGGATTATTTTTTAATTATAAGTTGCGCGCACAACACGGGTACTGTTTTAACGGTTGCTGTTAAATAAAAACTCTGTTAACTGACGAGTAGGAAAATGAAGTAAGAGATAGACGAAAATTTAATTAAAACAAAAGTTCTCACCAGCACCTGGAGGCTTCGTAATTCACCAGAGAAATTGAAGCAGCGAGGTGCCCAGCCAAACTCCCACTCTCTCTTTTACTTCTTCCCTTCCCTTCTCTCCCCTCCTCGTTCCCCCATCTCTCTCTCTCTCTCTCTCTCTCTCTCTCTCTCTCTCTCTCTGAAGACTTTGCAGAGCAGTTTCATAATGCTAATATGGATTACATGTTTGTAACACCAGGAACAAAAAAGCAAGAGGAGAGGAAAATACTAAAACTAACAGGTAAATTTACCCTGACGAAAACTTGTTTTTTCGTGCTGCTTCGTAAATTTTAGCAACTATCACAAATTCATGAAGACGCTTTATAACAAAATATATCCATTATGTTGACACACTTTGTAATTAGCAGGTACCTAGGGAATTAAAAACATCTACATACATACTCCGCAATCCATCATACGGTGCGTGGCCGAGGGTACCTCGTACCACAACTAGCATCTTCTCTCCCTGTTCCACTCCCAAACAGAATGAGGGAAAAATGACTGCCTATATGCCTCAGTACGAGCCCTAATCTCTCTTATCTTATCTTTGGGGTCTTTCCGCGAAATATAAGTTCGCGGCAGTCAAACTGTACTGCAGTCAGCCTCAAATGCTGGTTCTCTAAATTTCCTCTAGAAACTTCCACCTGAGTTCCTGAAGCAAACCTACCAATAACAAATCTAGCAGCCCGCCTCTGAATTGCTTCTATGTCCTCCCTCAATCAGACCTGATAGGGATCCCAAACGCTCGAGCAGTACTCAAGAATAGGTCGTATTAGTGTTTTATAAGCGGTCTCCTCTACAGATGAACCACATCTTCCCAAAATTCTACCAATGAACCAAAGACGACTATCCGCCTTCCCCACAACTGCCATTACATGCTTGTCCCACTTCATAGCCGGCCACAGTGGCTGAGCGGTTCTAGACGCTTCAGTCTGGAACCACGCGAACGCTACGGTCGCAGGTTCGAGTCCTGCCTCGGGCATGGAAGTGTTTGATGTCCTTAGGTTAGTTAGGTTTAAGTAGTTCTAAGTTCTAGGGGACTGATGACCTCAGATGTTCTCATACTGCTCAGAGCCATTTGAACCAACGCACTTCATATCGCTCTGCAATGTTATGCCCAAATATTTAATCGACGTGACTGTGTCAAGCGCTACACTACTAATGGAGTATTCGAACGTTACAGGAATCTTTTTCCTATTCGCTTGCATTAATTTACATTTATCTATATTTAGAGTTAGTTGCCATTCTTTACACCAATCACAAATCCTGTCCAAGTCATCTTGTATCCTCCTACAGTCACTCAACGACGACACTTTCCTGTATACCACAGTATCATCAGCAAACAGCCGCACATTGCTATCCACCCTATCCAAAAGATCATTTATGCAGATAGAAAACAACAGCGAACCTACCACACTTCCCTGGGGCACTCCAGATGATACCCTCACCGCAGATGAACACTCACCATCGAGGACAGCGTACTGGGTTCTATTATTTAAGAAGTCTTCGAGCCACTCACATACTTGGAAACCAATCCCATATGCTCGTAGCTTAGTTAGGAGTCTGCAGTGGGGCACTGTGTCAAACGCTTTCCGGAAGTCGAGGAATATGACATCCGTCTGATACCCTTCATCCATGGTTCGCAAGATATCATGTGAAAAAAGGGCAAGTTGCGTTTCGCTGGAGCGATGCTTTCTAAAGTCGTTCTGATGCATGGACAGCAACTTCTCTGTCTCAAGGAAATTCATTATATTCGAACTGAGAATATCTTCGAGAATAGTGCAACAAACCGATGTTAAGGATATTGCTCTGTAAACAGACCAAACAACACACGTTGTGCCCCATACTTACACATGATATTCATGACTGATCTAACGGAGACTCACTATTCACAGTGACATTTGCCCTCGTGACACACACATAGGGAGGAATGATCATCGTATTAAAATAAGAGAAACCAGAACTCGCACAGAAAAATTTAAGTGTTCGTTTTTCCCGGCCACTGTTCGAGAGTGGAACGGTAGAAAAACAGTTTGAAGGTTGTTCGATAAATCCTCTACCAGGCACTTAGCTGTTTATTGCAGAGTAATCACGTAGATATAGATGTTCTGTAATGTTAAATGTTGTTTATAAGAACTCTCTTTCTCAGGAAAGTGTTCCAGTGAACGAACATGTTAGGAAATATGGGCCAACAAAGACTGTTTATTTCTGCCTCACTGTTTGATTCGACCCAACTCAGTATTTATTTGTTTGTCCAAAAATCACAGTCATTGCAGATAGCCCATGACATCACGGAAACATCACTGTTTCTTGGCGCGATGTCCCTACGTTAGTTAGGTTTAAATAGTTCTAAGTTCTAGGAGGGTAATGACCTCAGATGTTAAGTCCCATAGTACTCAGAGCCATTTGAATTTTATACATTCTGGGCTAGAGTACGACATTACTCTAAATCTTGGTTGCAGCAACAGCACATCCCGAGTTCTGCATTATATCCGACCGACAGATGTCCCAGGCTTCCCCAGTATGGAAACCAAGAGCCATGCTTGAAGAACATGCTGAACGTGAGCAAACTGTTGGACGGCAGCTGTGAGAACCAAGACGACCGAGGCAACATAACGAGAGACTTTGCTTGGTAGTAGTTGTTTTTTGTGATGAAACGTGGACGAAACGCTATTTTGACAATAGCGTGCCTTTAAAGTCGCGGGGAATGGTTTCCTGTAAGTAGAAGATAGGAGAAAACTCAGGTACCTCCCCCGTTTAGTTCTCAAACGGCCTGTCTTTCTCGTATTTTCCTCGTCAGTTTTGGCGCCACCTTTGTGCCTGCGTCCTTGGTGAAGACATATCTGATCACACCTTCGGTACGTCCCTACATATACCGAATGAAAGAAAACTTTATATTTTCATATGCCGAGAGTAATACCAGGGTCAATTTGTCATACTTTTGGAGTTTCACTGAAGCTAAAACGGCAGAATTTAAAGCTTACATAAATCAGTAACTTTCCTCCAAGTACACAAGTGTTCGCTAACCTTTAGTAAGGCGTTTGACGATTTATAAAGAGACAGTCAAATGAAAACGACACAAATGGAAAAAAGCAAGTAAACTTAATTATTTAAAAACTAACTACCATAAATGTCTCACATTTTCCCGACGTAACACAAGGCGATCCATGCATTGATGGAAAAATGTTTGCGGTTGCCTGTGGAACCATGATTTTATCAAGCGATGCACGTCTTCTTCGGAATGAAATCGACGGGCACGAATGTCTTTCTTCAGACCTCTAAAATTTGGAAGTCGCATGGAGAGAGATTGGGGCTGTATGGAATATGTGCAAGGGCTTCCCAGCGAAACTTACAATAGTATATGAGATCTGTATTGTAATTGTGAGTCATATACAACGAGGAAACTTGTGATTTGTAATACACTACACTCCTGGAAATTGAAATAAGAACACCATGAATTCATTGTCCCAGGAAGGGGAAACTTTATTGACACATTCCTGGGGTCAGATACATCACATGATCACACTAACAGAACCACAGGCACATAGACACAGGCAACAGAGCATGCACAATGTCGGCACTAGTACAGTGTATATCCACCTTTCGCAGCAATGCAGGCTGCTATTCTCCCATGGAGACGATCGTAGAGATGCTGGATGTAGTCCTGTGGAACGGCTTGCCATGCCATTTCCACCTGGCGCCTCAGTTGGACCAGCGTTCGTACTGGACGTGCAGACCGCGTCAGACGACGCTTCATCCAGACCCAAACATGCTCAATGGGGGACAGATCCGGATATCTTGCTGGCCAGGGTAGTTGACTTACACCTTCTAGAGCACGTTGGGTGGCACGGGATACATGCGGACGTGCATTGTCCTGTTGGAACAGCAAGTTCCCTTGCCGGTCTAGGAATGGTAGAACGATGGGTTCGATGACGGTTTGGATGTACCGTACACTATTCAGTGTCCCCTCGACGATTACCAGAGGTGTACGGCCAGTGTAGGAGATCGCTCCCCACACCATGATGCCGGGTGTTGGCCCTGTGTGCCTCGATCGTATGCAGTCCTGACTGTAGCGCTCACCTGCACGGCGCCAAACACGCATACGACCATCATTGGCACCAAGGCAGAAGCGACTCTCATCGCTGAAGACGACACGTCTCCATTCGTCCCTCGCCTGTCGCGACACCACTGGAGGCGGGCTGCACGATGTTGGGGCGTGAGCGGAAGACGGCCTAACGGTGTGCGGGACCGTAGCCCAGCTTCATGGAGACGGTTGCGAATGGTCCTCGCCGATACCCCAGGAGCAACAGTATCCCTAATTTGCTGGGAAGTGACGGTGCGGTCCCCTACGGCACTGCGTAGGATCCTACGGTCTTGGCGTGCATCCGTGCGTCGCTGCGGTCCGGTCCCAGGTCGACGGGCACGTGCACCTTCCGCTGACCACTGGCGAGAACATCGATGTACTGTGGAGATCTCACGCCCCACGTGTTGAGCAATTCGGCGGTACGTCCACCCGGCCTCCCGCATGCCCACTATACGCCCTCGCTCAAAGTCCGTCAACTGCACATACGGTTCACGTCCACGCTGTCGCGGCATGCTACCAGTGTTAAAGACTGCGATGGAGCACCGTATGCCACGGAAAACTGGCTGACACTGACGGCGGCGGTGCATAAATGCTGCGCAGCTAGCGCCATTCGACGGCCAACACCGCTGTTCCTGGTGTGTCCGCTGTGCCGTGCGTGTGATCATTGCTTGTACAGCCCTCTCGCAGTGTCCGGAGCAAGTATGGTGGGTCTGACACACCGGTGTCAATGTGTTCTTTTTTCCATTTCCAGGAGTGTAGTTTAAATGGAGATGGGAAACTATTTCGATTATTCAGTTATGTAACGAAGGGGTTACTATGCTAGTATTCCGTTCCTTGAAACTAATTAATTAATAAGTCGACAAAAGGAAATGTTAATAATGTGACTGGTGACAAGTAATAGGCGGTCCCCTCGGATTAGGGAAGGATGGAGAAGGAAGTCGGCCGTGCCCTTTCAAAGGAACCATCCCGGCATTTGCCTGAAGAGATTTAGTGAAATCACAGGAAGTCTAAATCTAGACGGCCGGACGCGGGTTTGACGCAGTTAGATGGTTGGAATGTCCTTGACAATGGAACGTTATTTGAGTGGTGAGAGGACAGCATTCGGGAACCTATTCAAATTCAGGCCCTCGGACATCACGATAGTCGGATAGGTTACCACTGAGCTCTGAGAAGACGTCTTAATTCTGAGCAATCGTTGTAATAAAAATATTGTAGAGTGTCAGAAAGTATTAAAGGGCAAACTGTAAAGACAGAAGTGCAAATTCTGGATTTTCTATGAGAGCTGTGACCTTTATTGAATAAATTAAATACACGCGGCGTACTGTACAGATCGTAATCTAGAGCACATAGTTAAAAGTGGACAGTTTTTGAAACACTGAATAAGTATTCAATCCACAGACAAACCGTACGTAATTTTTCGGTGTATACCATAAGCAGGCTATTAAGAGTGATAGTGTTTACGTTTGGATGTTCTATTACAAACTACAAAAATAGTACGGACTTGAGAGTTGCAGTTGTATACAAGAAATGACAGTACATCAGAACCTCCATTGATGGCATTGTCTAACTAGTAGTTGGCCAGACTTGATGCCTTAAAACATTTTGCACCCTGCAGATCTGTAGATAGCTTTAGTGCAGCCATTTACAACTACAGCTTCTCTACCCGACCAACACTGATTGTTTTTTTCAGGGAAGGCTTGTGCTTGATGAGAAGATCACCAAAATGTGGATGGAACATTCTCGTGTAGGTATCAGACTGCGCCGCTGCCCATTTTAGTGGATAAGCATTTGCTCAAGTTATACCTCTCGCTTTCCCACCAGTACCTCTTCTCTCTGCAAAGCTGTAGTGTTCATCTTAATCCTGGATCCATTATGGAGTCCAGAAAATTTCTAAATTGAGGCAACAATAACCATCATGTCAACATCCACACAAAAACCATCCTCATTATCGATACCACAGCTTTGCATACATCACGATGGCTATAAGTTATTGTTGTCAACTGAAGCATAAACATTCATTTCACAAATTCTCGTTACACAATTATGTCCTATGTGATAAATAGCTTACATGTAATGTACTACCGGTACTAAAATTTTTAAGTTACAAATCGTGGACAAAAATAATTTTTTATTTCAAGAGGTAGTAAAAATGTATGGAACGTTGACTCATTGGTAGGCTTACTGAAATATTATTTCTGTCTTTAGACTTATTGGATATGACACTACCGATTTACGTGCACCAGTTCAGTGCTGAACAAGAGTGCGTTCGCCGGTACTACGTAGAGACTAGTTATCTACAAGATGACCTGTGAAAACTCCTGACCAAAGAGTTATATTTGAAACTTACAAAACGATATCTACAGAGTCCATTAGACTCGAAACATCCAACTAAAAGATGGAAACATATATTGCGGCGAAATAGTACCAACATTACGCTTTCATCAGTCACCTCCCCTGCTTTGATATGGTTAGTGAACTAATACACACAGGAGAAAGACTGTAGCGAAATAAGCTCAGGCCGACCACATCCTAAGAAATTTGTAAACTTCTGGATTCGTTAGAAAGTGCCATGGTCTATAAAGATCAAAATAAAATATGAAACCGAATGAGGAAAAAATTGCCGTTAATGAGACGAACGTCCAAGGCCATGATAAGCATGAAAGATGTAATGAGGCCTGATTGTAATATTAGCCTATAACAAAAGACTAAGATTTCAAATGGATTTTCTGGCATTACGTACCTGTATACTATATCACGAAGCAACGTGTTCTACATGTACAAGATTTCTGACGTACCTTGCGGACGCGCAGCAAAGGATTAAAAAAAGAACCGTCGATCAGGGATTGTTCCAATTTTTCTACGTATTGCTTTACCTCAAGAAGGGGATCTGTTGAAAATAGCACTATTATTCTAATTTATTCCGTTTTAAGCAACCGAACACAAGAGCTTGTAATACATAGCAAATTAACTTTGAAGATCTTTACAAGGTTTTTTAAATTCAAGGTGCAACAGTTTTACGATCAGACGAAAAATTTTAATGCCCGCTTTCAGTTATTATAACAGAACTCTTTACGAAGAGGAATTACTGTTTCAAGGTTGTAATTCTTACGACATTTTATTTCTTTGCAGATAGCTCAGCTACTTGACGCTCGAGCAAATTACGTTTCGTTGCGCTGCGCTTGCGGAAATGCCGGGCCGAGAATGCAAGCATGAGAATAAGGTCAGCCTATAAGGAGAGGAGACAGAGCCTTAAAAATCGTACATTGGCAGTCTCCGGATCCAAAGATCGCGGTTTCGACAACTGGTCAGCCCTAGTATTTTTATCTGCCGCTCGCCGGGGCTGGTGAGCTAGAGCTAAAGCATTGGTGAAACCTGCAACCCGAAAGGTCGCGGTATTGAATCCTGTTCGGACCACATCATTTTCAGTCTGCCTTTAAAGTAGCTTTCATCTCCCAACTACGCGAAGAGTCCCCATGGACGGCACATGGTTCAGATTCCACGTTAAATTTCAGATCCCTTTTGCCCAATAAGATTACCTTGGTAGGCTAGGGACATTGAAGTCGCCGAAATCGTGCCCGATTTGAAAGACTTGCATCAGGCCGTTTAGCCACAGGGAATTATTATTATCTGTCACTTAGAACTTCTTTGTCTTCTGGCAGTGTTTGTTAACGAGAATAATGCTGAAGTGCATCGCATTAGTCAGAAGACCACATTAAACTGCCCTCTAAATGCCTGGGTGACTCAAATGTCGGAGGAAAGCATGAGCGCCCCCCTCCTCGCCCCCCCCCCCCAACAGGACTTTGCCTAATAAAGAACTGCGCTGTTAGAACCGGACTTCGCGTTGATGACAGGTTTACTCTCTTATCCTTAAAATACAATCACATTTTCCAGTCACTTCTAAGGGCTATGAGTCTCTGCTCAAGGTGCGCTTAGCTCGAAAAAGCCGCTTTACAATACAGTCACTGAAGTAACAAAGCAATTGTAAAGTTGAGGGGAACGTATGTAAAATTGGTCAAAATGCCGAATTTTTTGCCACCAGACAGTACTGTAGCGGATTGGAAACATTGTCTCCAATTTCCAGAGTCTAATTCGTGCTACAAAAGACGTAAAAGGAATCTTGTTCAACAAAAACGCAGTGCTGTCCTCTCCCCATTTTCTAGACGAGTCCGTCCTTGTTTGCGATATTTTATTGTTTCCTGTCATTAGCAGAGACGTTTGTAGAGTATAGAAGACCCTGATGAGGCTAGGATTTGTCGCAGGTTGCTTCACCAAAAACCTATTGAAGACGACTGATGACGCGCGTGTTGCTAGTTCTGAAATGTCATTGAAGGATATTGCCAAAAGAGCAAACCAGAAGTATCAGACTAGAGGAAAATATCTACATAGAGACCGAAAAGATCGAATATTTCGTTTTGACCAACATTAACGTACTTGTCTCCATCACAAATGCTAATTAAACCTTTTTTCTGCATTTACCGCAACTTTCATTTTTCAGTGTATAAAGATCGTTCTCCGCTGCACCATTGCAGATAAAAAGGTGAAATTTGCTGAAAAATTTGTTCTTACTATAACACAACTTACTGTGGTACAAAATTTTTCAGAGTGCATTACTGTCAAAGTTGTTTAAATTTTTGTGAGATAAAAATTGCTGTGTATCATATTCATCAGTTTTTTAAAAAAAACATTGCAAGTGTACTAAAACTGATGTTAAAAAAACTGGTTCACGGATTTGTTTATCTGACTGTTAGGAATAGCCCATCACATTTTTAAAGTGATATGTAAAGTAACCTTTGAGAATATGTTGCTCATGTGATAGTGTGTGTTCTGAAAGTATCCAGCAACGTCCTGATGGAATTTCAAATGGCTCTGAGCACCATGGGAAACTTCTGAGGTCATCAATCCACTAGAACTTAGAACTATTGAAACCTAACTAAACTAAGGACATCACACACATCCATGCCCAAGGCAGGATTCGAACCTGCGACAGTAGCGGTCGCGCGGCTCCAGACTGTAGCGCCTAGAACCGCTCGGCTACTCCGGCCGGCCTGATGGAATTATATGATAAGGTAATTAAAACATTCCAGATTATAGCCTACTACATAATAACAACATGCGCAATTTTTTTGTCAGTTATCTCTCAAACAGGAAAGATTGATTTAGCTTGTATGTACTTGTGTATTTTCTCAAACGTCATCCCGCAAGTGTGTGATACCATACTGCATCGTCAGGATGTGTGACGTTTAACAATAAAGGTAATAGAAATAAGTAGGCTCCGTGGACACGGTGGCAGAGACTGGCGGCTATTCCACCCAGTGGTCGGTGAACCAGTGTCTGCCGCCCGCTGCGTATGATTTCCGCGCCGCGCCGGCCCGCAAGAAACGAGCGTCGGCAGTCATTGACCCCAGGCGGAAGACAAACACGAGCGCAGCCGCCTGCCCCTCCCGGAGCTATTACACAGCTCACAGCATCAAACTTCGCTGCCAAACTTGGCCACTGACTTCTACAGCACTTGCGATAATTGTTGGAACTGAACCGTCACACACATTTCTAACGGTCGCTGCTAGTAGTAAAACCTGTCGTGAATTACACCCACTCTCCGCCGTAGCTTCCGCTTTTTCTACGCCGCTTCCGCGGCGGTGTGTGCCACCAGGACCCTGCGAACCGCCATCGGGACGTCTGGCGACGCCAGGGCGTTAACCTCAGAGACTATTCCGTAATTGCGGAAAGCGTACTGAAGTAAATCAAATCGGTCTTTGGATGTCACTATAAAACCGGTTCCATCTTTTACTGCTCGTTTCGGATGAATGATAGCAACTGACAACGCAAACGTTTCCACCCATCTCCTAAATGTCTCTTACATTCTTTCGCTCTGGGTTATAGCTGTTTAACGGCTTCTTCCTCCCTGGTGAAAGGTTTCATATTTCTGGAAGCATTTACTTCACTATCTCGCCTTCTAAATCTTTCACATCGTAGTCCTTGTTCCTTGCAGTATTATCATGTTCTCATCACATCGAACGAGATGGTGCTGCCGGCGCGGTGGCCGAGAAGGTTCTAGGCGCTTCAGTCCGGAACCGCGCGACTGCTACGGTCGCAGGTTCGAATCCTGCCTCGTTCATGGATGTGTGTGGTGTTCTTAGGTTAGTTAGGTTTAGGTAGTTCTACGTTCTAGGGGACTCATGACCTCAGATGTTAAGTCCCATAGTGCTCAGAGCCATTTGAACCATTTGAGATGGTGCTAGAATTAAGACAACGCACTCATCTTTGAGAGCAGGAACAATCAAATCCCCACCTGGCAATCCTAATTTATTGTTTCCATGGTTTAAAAGTTTTTGAAACGTTACTCATGGAAACAGCCGCCCTTGAAAAATACAGTACTATTAAAAAGTTTTAAATGAAAAACTGTCTTGACTACCTGCCATAATTCATTTTTATTTTAAAATGTCTACGGTTTCGATATGCGGAAGATCATCTCCATGGTGACTGCTGGAGGCGGTGGCACGAAGCAGGGAAAGCTCTGAGAAGGCGTGCAGACCTCTTCACGCCTTCCTACTCCCTGACAACGCCTTCACCAGTCATCAAGGAGATGATCTCCCACAAGTGGATACTGATCACCTTTTAAAATAAAAAGTAAATTATTTAATGCGGTCGACTGTTTTCTAACTAAAGCTTTTTAATAGTTTCAATGGTTTCTCTGGATCAGAAATGAAATTACAGAAATTAAAATATGTCATGGTGACTTTCTTTCTCCAAATGATTACGAACTTAACTTCCAGTGACTTGGGAGTCTACGGGATAAACACTAATTTCCCTAGTCTCGAAGTAAATTAACTACTTCGGGTCCACGTTTGTAGCAGTGCGGTCTAGGTGATCTACCAGGTTACTCCAAGATCAGAACAACGTTTCTACGTATGGGTTGAAATGTCCCCTTAGAAAAATTAGTGAATTACTGTGCTGGTAAACCCCTTACGTTATTTGATTTTCAAACAACTGAGCAAAACTGAACGTACTCAGACATTTCTCTCTTTACTTATTGTGATCAACACTAATCTGACACAATATTTTTAGCGCAACGCAATCTGACTTTCAATAACCTATACCTTTCATGAATCACTTACCTCACAAAAATCTTCGATGCTCGAACTACTGCGACACAGCGAGCGCCCAATACTGCCAGCTAAATAAAGGATATATATCAGTTCATGACATCCAGTCTTACAAATTTACTCTCTCTGATGGACACAAGTCCAGAGCATCTGCTTTCAAAACTCCGCCATCTCTCTCCCCACGTCCACCACTACTGGCGGCTCAACTACAATTGCGCAACGTTACGCGCTGTTAACAGCCAACTGACCAACACTACAATATCAAATTCCAACAATGCAAACCAGCCACAGATTGCACACAGCACAGTCAGTGATTTTCATACAGAGCGCTACGTGACGTTACCAACACAAAAACCTAAACAGCCTACCTACAAGGTGTAATGCTTTCGTACAAAAGTTGTTAATAGTCTAGTTAACAACATCCATTACTTTTCTCTTTTCCTAATCTCTTATTTCTCATTCTTCAGCGAAAGTTGGCAGATACCTTCGAGAACTACGTAGTTAACAAAAAATGGTTCAAATGGCTCTGAGCACTATGGGACTTAACATCTGAGGTCATCAGTCCCCTGCCCGAGGCAGGATTCGAGCCTGCTTCCGTAGCACTCGCACGGTTCCGGACTGAAGCGCCTAGAAGCGCTCGCCACCGCGCCCGGCCGTAGTTAACAGTTTACCAGGCAACACGAGAATAATACAAAAAGTCGACCATCGGGAGCGCTATACTAAGAGGTTACAATAGAGACATTTTTTATATCATCATCATTAAACTGTACGATGCAATTCTATCAAATAAAGACATGGTTGGAGACCGTGGGCGTTATATGAAATAAAATGTTGATGGTGTACAGCAACCAGCCACAAATTGGTTTTAGTTGCTTTATTCAAAAAGTACCGTTATCGGTTTGTTATTTTCCAGAATCCATAATCAGACGGTTTTCCATGCTTTTCCTGTGAGTTGCCATGAGATGTCTATCTGGTGCGTTTGGTTTTGCAGCTTTCTTATTTTCAAGGATGTTCGTTTTTTCACAGTCGCATACATTGCTTCCTACTGTAAAACACTCACGTACTTTGTAAACTTTTCCTATCTTCTGAATCAAAACATATGATGCAGACTGAAAATTCTTTTTGTGACCAAACGAAAGTGTTTCACAGTGCAAGCCAACGATCCGCCTCCACAATTTCTGAGTTCCAGTTGTACAGCTGCAGTACATTCTTTTATAATCCTTTGCCAGTATTTAATGGAAGTAGACATCATTTGTTGAAAACAGATTTCTTCGTTTGTGTCAGTATGTTATTTGTAGCTGCTTTTCTTCGGCTTTCTTATGCAAACATCCTTCCTATGCTACGTAAATCGTTCGGTTCGTCTGTTGTGTACTCCCTAATTTCGATACCTCCCCTAGGTAATATCGTGAATAAAAGCTATTAGGGATGTGGAGCAGTCGAGTCACACCTTAACAGACAAAAGTAATCACTGTTGGATACTTCTGTAAAATATACTAACAACAAATTATAATCGCACTGATGGTCAACGGGATTGCTTCTAAATTGCTTTATACTTGTAGATATGTGTTAAGAGAGAAACAGTTACTTTTAGAAATAGCCGCTGTTCGTTCTATAAAGCACTCAGCTGCTCATTTTGTCTGATACTTGAGACGAAGCATTTACTTTGCATAGACCAGGAGTCGAGGGGCATGAAAGGGAAGCAGTGGTTGGGAAAGGAGTGAGACAGGGTTGTAGCCTCTCCCCAATGTTATTCAATCTGTATATTGAGCAAGCAGTAAAGGAAACAAAAGAAAAATTAGGAGTAGGTATTAAAATTCATGGAGAAGAAGTAAAAACTTTGAGGTTCGCCGATGACATTGTAATTCTGTCAGAGACGGCAAAGGACTTGGAAGAACAGTTGAACGGAATGGACAGTGTCTTGAAAAGAGGATATAAGATGAACATCAACAAAAGCAAAACGAGGATAATGGAATGTAGTCAAATTAAATCGGGTGATGCTGAGGGAATTAGATTAGGAAATAAGACACTTAAAGTAGTAAAGGAGTTTTGCTATTTAGGAAGTAAAATAACAGATGATGGTCGAAGTAGAGAGGATATAAAATGTAGACTGGCAATGGCAAGGAAAGCGTTTCTGAAGAAGAGAAATTTGTTAACATCGAATATAGATTTATGTATCAGGAAGTCTTTTCTGAAAGTATTTGTTTGGAGTGTAGCCATGTATGGAAGTGAAACATGTACGATAACTAGTTTGGACAAGAAGAGAATAGAAGCTTTCGAAATGTGGTGCTACAGAAGAATGCTGAAGATTAGATGAGTAGATCACGTAACTAATGAGGAGGTATTGAATAGGATTGGGGAGAAGAGAAGTTTGTGGCACAACTTGACTAGAAGAAGAGATCGGTTGGTAGGACATGTTTCGAGGCATCAAGGGATCACAAATTTAGCATTGGAGGGCAGCGTGGAGGGTAAAAATCGTAGAGGGAGACCAAGAGATGAATACACTAAGCAGGTTGAGAAGGATGTAGGTTGCAGTAGGTACTGGGAGATGAAGCGGCTTGCACAGGATAGAGTAGCATGGAGCTGCATCAAACCAGTCTCAGGACTGAAGACAACAACAACAACAGACCAGGATCAGCCGTCTGTATACTTCCAACGTCAAGCTAAATTTAATGTAAACTTTTGAGTTTTGCAAAATTTACGTCCCTGATTCCAAATATTTTGATAGATTGTGAAAATACTGGCTAATGAAATATTGTAACTGCCTTTTACTGCTGACATTCCATAGATGTCTTTGTATTATTTACATCCGTTATCAACGAGCTGATATCTGCCATGAAGTAGTCATTGTTTTTGACCCCTGCCTACGTCAGTCTTTATGATAATAAACATATGTAATGGAAATTCGAGTCCACGCAACATGTGGCACGTAGCTAATGTGTGCACTAAAAGGTAACTAGGCAATATTTTGAAATGTAACAGAGCGATATGGAGACCAGCAGTACCGGGAAGTACGCTACAATCGGAAGCGGCATTTTCTTTGCGTGGACTCTCTGTGTCGGTGACATCCAGAATGTCAGTACAAGGTGCAGTGGCCTTCCGTTGCATCATAGGGTTGACTATGGGTCCTGTTTTGTGGTCCGAGGTGTCCAGCATGACAGGTAGTGGCGCTAGCATTACTTGACATGCACCCTAAGGGGGCTAGTAGTGGTTCCTGGTAGCACTGTTACAGCTACAGTGCGTAAGTCGGAAGTCTGCCTTGCAAACTGAAACAGGTTTAAGTACGGAGAGTAGGATGGCTTTCTAAACGTGCTGGGCATTGTTATGCATCTGACAGAATCCATGTCTGTGTGCTCCACGGAAAAGCGCACATACAGCTGCAAGCTCTTCACGAATCACATACTTTGGTGCTGTGCGATGGCTTGCTGTACAGATAGCCGTACCGTACGTACAATCACATTGGAGGGGTGTCGGTAGTTGATGGTTGAAGACAAAACATCGTTGTCACAGGCAGTCTGCGAAAACTAGTTCGTAGGTGATGGCCACCGTTGAATCTTGTGTACGATTGGAGTTCACCCCCTCAGTATTAGTTAAGGCCTGAAGGTGGTGCACTAAAGCACCCGAACTGATACCTTTCAATAAGTAACATCGTAATAACGAGTGTAGGTGTTCTATTTTATTACACATCGGAGGGGTGTCTGTAGAGAGAGGAGACCAACGTATGGTTCTAGAATAGGGGCTGCAGCTTGTCAGTAGTTTCAAGATCCCCATCCTGGAAAACTGACCGATCTGTGCTTGTAGCATTAGCCAACAGGGCTTTCAATGCTGGTACTGCGAACGACTGATAGCAAGTCGAAACTGCAGCCTTCATATTTCCCTTAATGAAGATGGCGTTCTTTTAGGCAAATATTCAGGAGGTAAAATTGTTGGCCATTCGGGTCTCTGAGTGGGGACTACTCAAGAGGATGTCATCAACAGAAACAAAACTAGCTTTCTGCGTGTTGGAGCATGGAGTGTTAGATACCTTAACAGCGTGGATAAGTTAGAGAATTCAAAAAGAGGAATGGATAGGTTGAATTTAGTTATACTGGGAATTAGTGAAGTGCCGATGCAGGTGAATACAGGGTTGCCAACGCGAAATCAAATGGCGATAAAGCAAGAATGAACAAGAAAATATAATACCAGTGAACTGCTATAAATAAGGTAATGAACGGATTGCATCAGGCAAGATACATACGGCCCATGACACACCACAGTAGTACAAGTCTGCAAATGACGTAGAGATTGAAAGAAAAAAGACATGATTATATAGAGAAATTATTTTGAACATTTTTCGAGAAGAAAATTGAAATATGACGGTGAACTGAAATTACGTAGTAGAAAAGCAACAAAATAAAAAGCAATTGGAGCATAGGAGCTGTCGATAAGGAATGAAAGAAGGCTGTTCAGTCGAAGGGTTTAGAGACAATGGAAGGTTTCAGGTAGATTGTATCGTAAGACGGTGATTTAGAAACCAGTCCGTAAATTCAAAACATTTCCAGGGGTTCGTTAGGCAATGATCAAAGTTTATTACACCGTCTGACAAAGCAAGTGAAGCACCCACGAGAGGAAGAAACTGAATGACACTTCACGAGTTGAGAGGGTACAAGACGTTATGTCAGTGATTATTATACAACAATTTACAAATGACTTGGCACTATGAGCCCAGGTATTAGAATGACGTTGCACCCTATCTATCAGAATTCATGTGCTGATTCAGCTGGGTAGGGTGTCATAAAGCCGTTGTACTGAGACAAGCTGGCAGACAGCTGTTGTAACTGGTGCTTGATATCCTGGACACTGGCTCCGGGATGGAGCTGGCTCCACACATGTTCTATCGAGAACGGATCTGGGGATCTTACTAGCCACTGGAGTACCTTTACATTACTCAGACAGTTCATAGAGACATGTGTCCCGTGTGGACGAGCATTGACTTGCTGAGAAATGGCAACACGATACTGTAGCATGAGAGGTATCTCTTGAAGACTTCAGATGTCTGTGACATACCACTGTTCCCTCAGTCACTACAAGCGGTGACCTTAAATCATACTCGATGGCTCAACGCATACAGCATCGCTTCTTGAAAAAAGGAACATAAAACCTAGTAATCGATATTCAGCGACAATGAAAGCGCTATATGCGCTCCTAGGATTGTAGTAAGCATGATCTTTGTCTCGTAGTATATAAGAAAAGAACTTTTATTCCTTTGTGTTCTGCTTCTCTTTCGTCTTCTTGGTTCTGACGTGATAGCTGAAGGTCGCTTATAGATCATGGTTTGTAATTAATTTAATTATATGTAGTGTAATTATAATTTTTGCTAAATATTTATGTAAGTATGCAATGTAACATGTGTTTTTGTTAGTAGCAAGAAAGTACCTTCCCTGCCCCTTATTTAATTACGTAACAATTAAATGTTGCCCTGGCCATTTTGTGTAAGTGCATTGTTGAAGTGATGTCATTGGTGTTAAAATGGTAAAAACTTTCTTAATAGTCATTTAATTCTGAAAGTATTGAAACTATTTAACTTCAATAAATAGAACACGGCGTCTTATAATATTTTCCATTTCATTTTAGGCCAGAGGTACAGTTTTATTAAAAACAATTATTTCAATTGTATACGCTGCCATTGCACAATGTCGGCTATACTGGAACACCAAGCCTCACAGAGAAAAATAAATAATAAATAATTAATTGAGTATTGTGTTTAGTTTGCTTATCGCGTAACATTACAGGAAGATAATTGTTTTAATCTCCATCGTGAGTAAGACGGATGTCTTCACGTTGGAATACGTATGATATTTCTGGCGATAGCGCCCTGAGAAAAATTAGCCGTGGCTTTTAACAAACGTAAAACAGATTTTTTAACAAAACATTTCATTCCAAATTTAACAGAATATTTTATTTCATTCATTTTTCAAAAAGTTGTGCGATACGTACCATGACCCCAGGAGTAACACCGCTGTGCCTAGAAACAATTGGACATCTCCCAGGTAGCGGACACACTCGCCGACGATGGTCATGTAGGGTAGTGCAAATTTGTGATTCGTCGTAGAAGCCAATGCTACGCCATTCATCAGCAATCCAGGCTTGGCAGTCATTGCACCACTCTAAACACAGCCGCTTGTGTTGCGGTGCTAACAACAGCCTACGCGTGGGACGGTGATTCCTCAGTCTGGCTGTTGCTAGTCCTCAACCAATAGTGCAGGATGAAACAGAACGTTGCAGGGAGTCCGTTACTTGCTCTCGGATGGCAGCAGCAGATATGCAGAGGTTACACTGTGCTCGTTCCATTGTGGTGGTCAGATGGTCGACTCGAAACTTGACATGTGTGCCCGACCTCAGTTTCCCACGTAATCCAACATCGGGCCATTGTCACACTCGAATGCCCCATAGACCTGGATAACGTACGATTCGACCAGCCGGCCATTAGAGACCCACAGTGAGACCCCTTTCAAACTCTGTCAGGTGACGATAACGCTGTCTTACATGAGTACGCGGCATTTATGTGTCATTCCCAGTCATCACAGACAATGTTAGCGCCTCTTACGTACCCCACCTTCCCTGGTAACAAAACTAAAAATCTACAACGATAACGCACTCTGGTGGTCGCTCTACACGTTGCGAATAGGTTTTTCACTTGGAGTGGCTATGTTAACGAGAAAATGAGGGTGAGGGGAAACAGGGCAGAAAGGTGCCAGCTACGCGTTCTTGCATAACAAAATACATGGGTCTGTGCTGACACCGCAAGAATCTCTACATAACTGTCACGGAGGATAGCAATTCTACTCATTTATACACTGAAGCGCCAAGGAAACTGGTATAGGCGTGCGTATTCAAATACAGGGATATGTAAACAGGCAGAATACGGCGCTGCGGTCGGCAACTGCTCTATAACACAACTAGAGTCTGGCGCAGTTGATAGATGGGTTACTGCTGCTACAATGGCAGGTTATCAACATTTAAGTGAGTTTGAAGGTGGTGTTAGAGTCGGCGGACGAGCGATGGGACACAACATCTCGAAGGTAGCGAAAAAATGAGGATTTTGCCGTACGATCATTTCACGAGTATACCGTGAATATCAGGAATCCGGCAAAACATCAAATCTCCGACATCGCTGCGATCGGAAAAAGATCCTGCAAGAGCGGGACCAACGACAACTGAAGAGAATCGTTCAAACGTGACAGAAATGCAACCCTTCCGTAAATTGTTGCAGATTTCAGTGCTGGGCCATCAACAAGTGTCAGCGTGCGAACCATTCAACGAAACATCATCGATATCGCTTTCGGAGCCGAAGGCCCACTCGTGTACCCTTAATGACTGCACGACACAAAGCTTTACGCCTCGCCTGGGCCCGTCAACACCGACATTGGACTGTTGATGACTGGAAACATGTTGCATGGTTGGACGAGTCTCAGATTGTATCGAGGGGATGGAAGTGTATGGGTATGGAGATAACCTCCATGGACCCTGCATGTCAGCAAGGGAATGTTCAAGCTGGTGGAGGTTTCGTCTTTTGACAAATAAGGCAAGTTCTCACTAGAGCCTTTACTTTATGATGTAAGTTTGGGAAGTAGCAGTACCTAGAAAATAAGTCTGCACATTTCTTTCCGCCAAAGTGTCCCCAAGAAACGTGTGTGTACCATATTAAATTCTCTACTGACTGTGTGGGTACACACACAAACACCAGTTTTTAGATGTTTCAGTCCTTCGGTGGTACAAAATATCATTTTGTGTCATATATAATTTGGCAAGTTCCCCATACGAATCATTGCTTAAAGAATCCATTATTCTACATCACAATGGATCATCATGCTGCATGTGTGCGATCTCTCGACACATACGCACATATTTATTCCGTCGGATGGAATCTCCCAGTACCGAGATTTTGAATTCTGTAGATTGTTCTACAAGCGCTGCAAATTCTGGTAATGCTCGGGGTAATCTAGACAACGCGTCTGCCACAACAATTCCCGATCCTTTCACATGTCTGATTTGAAAATCATAGTCCTGTAGGGCTAAAATCCACCTCGTGAGTCGCTTGTGCAACAAATGGCACGTAAGCACATAGCTGAGCGCCTGGCGGTCGCAAAAGATATGACTCTTTTGCCATATACATAGTAGTGAAATTTCTTCAAGGCTCAAATTACTGCAAGCGCCTCCAATTCAGTTGCAGAATAGGACCGTTCACATGAACTTAACACTCGGCTGGCAAATCCTATTATCTTTACTTCTGTTTGCCGGCCATTGTAGTCTACTTGGAATAAACAACATCCCAGTCCGCAAAAAGATGCGTCTGTTGCCTGATAGTGCAGGATTTCTGCATTCACTAATGCGGCTTTAATTTGGTCGTAGGCTCTCTTGCATTCTTCCGTAAAATTCCACGGCCGATTCTTTCTAAGCAGACCTAGTAAGTCCTCACTGTTTAGCAACTGCGCCGGTAAAAACCGCCTAAAAAAAGGAGGCCATTCCAAGAATTGCTTTCAATTGCTTTTTCATCTTGGGATACGGAATCACCTCTATCGCTTTCAGCTTCTTTGGATTAGGTAGAATCCCCACCGGAGAAATAATATGTCCTAAGAACTTTATTTATTGCTGGCCAAATTTTGACTTTTCGAGGTTGGCAGTTACCCCAACGACTGCAAATCTTGCCAGCACATGGCACAATATCTCCATGTGTTCAAAACAGGTTTCTGTGGCGATGAGAATGTCATCGACATACACCGTTACCTTTTCGAGAAGGTCAGGTCCTAACACGGTGTCCAGAGCTGCAATGAACACGCCCGCACTTTTATTCAGCTCAAACAGTAGAACTTGAAATTGATAGCTTCTACTGGCGAATATAAACACGGTATATTTTCTTGGATTTGGCGTTAACGGGACCTGCCAGTAGGAACTTTTTAAATCCAGGCATGTTAAGTACTTAACATCTTTAAATTTCTGAATTTTTTGCTCTATATTTTCCTGTCGGGTCCGAACAGGTATTATTATATTATTAATATCCTGCGTGTCAAACACCAGCCGAACGCTGCCGTTTGTTTTTGTAACCGTTAACAGCGGGCTACTATATGGTGATGTTGACGGTTCTATTATTTGCCACCGCAGCATTCTCTGAATTTCTGTCCCCACGGTTTGTCTAAACGACCGCGGTATTGAATAGGAGGCACGGCAGAAAGTTTGGTGAAGTTTAACTTGCATGTCGAACTCATACTCTTTTATTATTCCCGGTTTTCCTGAAAACACTTGTACAAATTGGTTCAGCACTTGGCCCAAGTCAGATTGCTGTGACAGGCTACAGGTACGAAGATTCGGCTACTTTTGATGCAATACGTTGCTTAATAATAGCATTTTCCCATTCCCAACCGGGTTCCGGTTCGCTGCTGTCTTGATTTACAACACAGTTTTTGCGATTCAACGCATCAGGATCCTGTAAAGTTACCCGGACATTCCGGCAGTAGTTCACATACGCGTCCGGAGTCCTCATTAATGCCAGATCAATTTGTCGGTTTAGATAGGTTACGGTGCATCTGGCTCGGGAGAGGTCTATTTTTGCCTTCAATTCCCTAAGCTCGTCAAGGTCCAGGATGCAAGGTACTGTGAGATTTTTGACCACCAGGAATGAGCACAGTATGACTTCGTTTTCCAGGGCAATCTCTGCACCTGATTCTCTATTAGCTGCACCCTGCCCCGTAGGGCACCTACTATCCTACAGTTTTCTACTGGCAGGCTCGGTAACTTTTTCACACGATCCACGCACTTGAATAACTCCTCATCAATACAAGAAGCACTCGCCCCTGTATCCAATATTATTATTACTTCGACCCGATTTATTTCTTGTTGGTCTGCAGGTCGCGGATCAACTGTCAGTTCATCTTTCATCTCGCATCCGTCATTGTAGTGGAGCAAATTCACTCCCACATTCTGCCTGTCCCCCTCTTTCATCTTGCCGACCGTCTGGGAAGGGCCTACAGAGGTCGGCCATAGTTTGACGGCCTGTCACACCCTGCCGACACGTGACCAGACACACCTGTTATTCGAACATTATCAGTCACAGTTGGTGACGTGCACTGCGGTGCATACACATGTGACTGATCGTTCGGAGGCTGAGAGGGAGGTGGTGGCATCGGGATGACATTGATGTGACAAACAGGCACATGACCTGACGGCATGTTCTGGTGTGCCTGCCAGGTTGCTGGTCCTGGCCGTTGCCACTGCTCATTGTTAGTTCTCATATTTTTATTGCCGAAGTTGGAGTTTCCTCCCCCTTCACCTCCTCTCTTTCGACTGTAGTTTTCTCCACCTCCTTTTGGTGAAGACGAGTTAGACTGGTCATTCTGGTACATATTGTATCCAGTGCTGCGCCGGCGACCATCCACAGTGGGTACACTATTCACAGTGTTTCCTTTCTTAGAGAAGTTTTCCCATTGCGGATATTCGTCTCTCTTTGAATACCTGTTCTTAAAAGGGCTATTATTGGATTGGTTTTTCCCTTTACTGTTCACTTGTCTGTTGTTTGTACTCCCCTGATCTCCCTGCCTGGCATTCTCGTGTATTAAATCGAGGGAGTCTGTGGTTGCCATAAACAACTCCAAGTCCATGTCAGGGATGTGTACGAGCTTTTCTCTGATCGGTTTAGGTAGTTTACCCTTCAAAATTCTTAGATCGTCCCTGGCAGGCATGGGTTCGTCCCAGTATCTCGTTTTGTTCAGGTATCTTTCAAAATATTTTCTCAAGTTAACTGAATGGGGAGTGAATGGTTCCGGGTTATACACTTGTTTGCGGAGACGCTCCTGAACAGGCCTGGACCAGTATCTGGCAAGAAATTTACTTTCGAATTCAGACAACGACGAACACTGCTCCGCGATTTCCATCGCCCACAGTGCCGCGTCGCCTGTGATGAAAGAGAACACACACTAAACCTTTTGGTGCTCAGTCCATGATGACGGGAGTATATTCCGGAAACTTTTTATAAAGATTACCAGATGGGCATTCTTTTTCTCATCACTAAACCTCTGGAATTGCCTGTGTTTTAATAGTGATTCCTCGTGCTTTACTTGCGCTACAGTTGGTAGCACAATTGACTGTCGAGAGCGGTTGCACTTTCTCGCAGTCAGCTTTTTCCACTCGGCATACATTTAGCGGCACATTTTCGTGCTATGCTTTCTACTAGGTGTCGCGTACGTCTATGATTGCGCCTCGAGTACCAATCGCGTGACACAGTTATTAATCTTGTGTTTTAAATTGTTTGAAATTTCGTCCACAGTTTTAACAACATCTCTCACTTGAATTTGTAAGACGTTATGTGCCTTGTCTAACTGATCTAAGCGCTTGTCTAATTCTGTTACGCGTTGCGGAATGCCTTTGTTCTGGTCTACCAACACAACCACTTGCTGTTTGACTACATCAATCTCCTGTGACAAATATGACACTAGCGCCTTGTCACGCTGTTCAAACATTTCATTCATTTTTGCCAGGCACGGAGCGTCACGCTCCTGTTTCTTGCGTTCGCGGCGTTCTTGTCTTTGCTTTTCCTCTCGTTCGAGACGTTCTTACGCTAAAATGTCCTTAATTTGGATAATTAATGGCTGTTCCCGTTGCTTGTCTCTCATGTCTAATTGTGTCATCAGCACCGTTAGAAAATCAGTCGTTGGTACAGGTACTTGTACAACGTTTGCTGTCGATGCAGAAGCATCCTCCTTCCGTCCCAGTAATCGAGTGGATTTCTTTACTCAATTGAGCTTGATCCTGATCAGTGCCTAATATTTTGTCCGTTTCAGGTTGCTCAGCTTCCGGTTGTGGAAGTTGAGAACCTGTCATTGTGGGTGGGTTCCTCAAAAATGGTTCAAATGGCTCTGAGCACTATGGGACTTAACATCTGAGGTCATCAGTCCCCTAGAACTTAGAACTACTTAAACCTAACTAACCTAAGGACATCACACATATCCATGCCCGAGTCAGGATTCATACCTGTGACCGTAGCAGTCGCGCGGTTCCGGACTGAAGCGCCTAGAACCGCTCGGCCACCGTGGCCGGCGGTGGATTCCTCACTGGAAACTCTTGTATATTTTCGTCTGTGTTATAGACTGACAGATCTTCCCCCTCTAGCCGTTTGTCCTTGCGTGTCTTCACCATTTCGACTAGTATTAATCCTGAGTACACGAGTACACACAAAATCTATTTTCCCCCAAAATGACACATACACAAAAATACTAACTACAAAGCACACACAGAACACTGAAGTTAAGTAAAGCGAAGAAGCTACTATTAGTACTGAAACTGACAGTTACACTTTCGCACTCGTAATATTTCCGTTGCACTGTGAAAAATTTTACTTCTGCTAAAACATTACTTTGGCAGTCAACTGCACTAGCATTTATTTGATTCACACAGATGATTGTGTGACCTCAAATCCAGAACACTAATCACTGTCTCAGAATTCTAACACTGATTTCTGTTTAGTAGTAGTAAATAAATATGTTTCACTATCCGCTGACGTTTAAACAAATTGAATAAACACTCCTGACAAATTTTAACTCAAGACCATAAACACAGTGCATTGCCCCCAGATCCTTTCTTCCTTTAGTTTCCAGCCCAGAAGCGCATGCATATACACCCTTACCTTTATTAGTTATTGTTGCTTGGTGTTGTCTTTATCTCAGTCGAGACAATGGTACGCATCTAGTCAACTTCATGTCCATATATCTCCTCTGGTTGAATTCGTACAAGTTTTGTATTTTGTGGTACATGGAAATTGGCATTAATTTCACATGAAGGGCCGCTGTTATTCGTGTAGCAACTTTAGATTTTGAACGTGATGACGGAAATATACACTCCTGGAAATTGAAATAAGAACACCGTGAATTCATTGTCCCAGGAAGGGGAAACTTTATTGACACATTCCTGGGGTCAGATACATCACATGATCACACTGACAGAACCACAGGCACATAGACACAGGCAACAGAGCATGCACAATGTCGGCACTAGTACAGTGTATATCCACCTTTCGCAGCAATGCAGGCTGCTATTCTCCCATGGAGACGATCGTAGTGATGCTGGATGTAGTCCTGTGGAACGGCTTGCCATGCCATTTCCACCTGGCGCCTCAGTTGGACCAGCGTTCGTGCTGGACGTGCAGACCGCGTGAGACGACGCTTCATCCAGACCCAAACATGCTCAATGGGGGACAGATCCGGAGATCTTGCTGGCCAGGGTAGTTGACTTACACCTTCTAGAGCACGTTGGGTGGCACGGGATACATGCGGACGTGCATTGTCCTGTTGGAACAGCAAGTTCCCTTGCCGGTCTAGGAATGGTAGAACGATGGGTTCGATGACGGTTTGGATGTACCTTGCACTATTCAGTGTCCCCTCTACGATCACCAGAGGTGTACGGCCAGTGTAGGAGATCGCTCCCCACACCATGATGCCGGGTGTTGGTCCTGTGTGCCTCGGTCGTATGCAGTCCTGATTGTGGCGCTCACCTGCACGGCGCCAAACACGCATACGACCATCATTGGCACCAAGGCAGAAGCGACTCTCATCGCTGAAGACGACACGTCTCCATTCGTCCCTCCATTCACGCCTGTCGCGACACCACTGGAGGCGGGCTGCACGATGTTGGGGCGTGAGTGGAAGACGGCCTAACGGTGTGCGGGACCGCAGCCCAGCTTCATGGAGACGGTTGCGAATGGTCCTCGCCGATACCCCAGGAGCAACAGTGTCCCTAATTTGCTGGGAAGTGGCGGTGCGGTCCCCTACGGCACTGCGTAGGATCCTACGGTCTTGTCGTGCATCCGTGCGTCGCTGCGGTCCGGTCCCAGGTCGACGGGCACGTGCACCTTTCCGCCGACCACTGGCGACAACATCGATGTACTGTGGAGACCTCACGCCCCACGTGTTGAGCAATTCGGCGGTACGTCCACCTGGCCTCCCGCATGCCCACTATACGCCCTCGCTCAAAGTCCGTCAACTGCACATACGGTTCACATCCACGCTGTCGCGGCATGCTATCAGTGTTAAAGACTGCGATGGAGCTCCGTATGCCACGGCAAACTGGCTGACACTGACGCCGGCGGTGCACAAATGCTGCGCAGCTAGCGCCATTCGACGGCCAACACCGCGCTTCCTGGTGTGTCCGCTGTGCCGTGCGTGTGATCATTGCTTGTACAGCCCTCTCGTAGTGTCCGGAGCAAGTATGGTGGGTCTGACACACCGGTGTCAATGTGTTCTTTTTTCCATTTCCAGGAGTGTAGTTGCCGTTAACTGAATTGAATGTAATTTTGTTAATTTCTATTTATTGATTGCAAAGCAAGGCTCGAGAGAATTTCGATTGTTGCTGTGGAGCGGTCAAGATAAAACTTACTGAACTCATGGAATCTGTATAATTTTTTTAAAAAAAGATGAACTTTAACGTAAATTAATTATATGTTGCAATTTAAAAAGGCTCTTACAACGAAATCTCTCGCATTTACAGTTACTGTTAAGACTTTGAAAAATAAATTAATACTTCGGCGCGTAATGGCCGACCCGAGGGTGTATCGGAAGATGAGCTTCCCGCAGTGCAAATTACTGAAGAATGCTTATTAAAAACAATTAGCCGCTGCGACCATTTGAGGTGACAACTATTACAAAGAAATTCATTTTGCGGTAACAATAATTAGTTTATTTCAACAGAGTACCGAATAACAAATAAAATTCGTGTAGCCGCTCAATGGCTGCCTTCCGTACCGCGAAACAAAACAGTGTGAGTGCCATAAAGTACGTCCTTCCTTCTCGGCCGTACAATCACGTCTCTTTACGATCCTTTTTTATTTTCATAGACATGTTTTAAATAAAGATGCTACTTTTAAATTATCGCTGCATATCAGCTGTTTCAAGAACATTAACTGTATATTTTATACTAATTATGTTCATAAAATATTTAAGTGTTTACAAATAATTTTTAGTTCACCCTTAACACTTCACAATTTTGTTCACTGTTTACAACCGATAAAAATGTCAATATTTATGTGACGTACCGTCACAGTTGCTACGTATTTTGACAAGGAAACTTGCCCTTTCAGAGTCCTCACACGGCAGGTTAAATGAGTTATTGACTGCTCTAAATACATGTAATGTTAAAAGCAGTGTATGCAGCTTTTAAATACAAAAAATAATTTATATCATCTTTGCTTTTTTCAGGTATAAAAGACAAATTCACTGAGCTATACAGCTAGTTCATCACTATTGCTCATGCATTATGAGCCGGTTTATGATCCTTGATGCTAAGTCCAATAAATACAAAGCAATGGTAATTGTTATCTTGTGTGAGGGCAGTGAACATATATGCACTACAAGTTCTGACCACTAAAGCACATGTTCGTATTTTGAATAAACTCTCTCTTAAATGTGAATGGTGAGTGGTATATTCAAGAATTGTGTTTAGTCCAAACGTCCTAGATATTCCGAAACTAATTGTCTCTGAATATGTCACAATGCTTCAACTGCAAGACTATGGTTTCAATGAGAAATAAGAGGAGCCTGTTAATGTCTATAGGAAACTTGTAGGAAGATGCCATAGTTTGAATGCTATTGACTACCACATCACCAGTGATGTATAACTGAGTACACAAAAAATGTATTCCTTAAGTGGCGACAGTAGTACATGCATAAAAAGGTATTTCAGAGCCAATGGGTTCTTCTTATGGAATAAGGGTTGAAGGGGAAGGAAGAAGGGTAAAGGAAAAGAGCGGTCGAGGTTTAGAAAATGTGGAGAATTCGGAAAATTCACCCAGAACCCCAGGTCATGAGTCAATATCCCCTGAGGAAATTTTTGAAGAATAATTTCAGTATGGCTTTGTTACTCAAGCCTAAAGATTATTTGCTTTCGTGCAGTGAGCAGAGATAGGCAACTGTACGAAATACCTCAAGTGAAAAATACAATCGAACATTGGACTTTACGTCTCATTTGAAGTGAATTAAAAGATTAATTGTCATTAACATTTAAAAACTCCGATTTTGTGGTGAGGTTTATGTATATATGAAATTTACACCACAGAAGGACCAATGATAATTGGAGGTGATACGAAAGTTTATTATTACACCAAGATGTTATTAGGTGCTATACAGTGTGATTCTGTGATGATGTTATTAATTTTCAGGGATGATGGAAAAGGATAAATGTATTAATTCGAGTTAAGGGACCTCGGTCTGGAAATAACTGAGTCGAACATTATAAGTGAAAATCGTTCTGTTGCCTCTGACAGTGGAATACAACACCAGTAGTGTTGTCGCCAAGACTGTAGAGTGAGCAACTTCAGAGGTGTGGAATGTACAAAGAAACATCTAGAAATCTCTAGTAAACATGAGCTCTAAAACGCATACCTAAGGAGCTATGCGCACTTGTTTTGTTTACCTTTACCATTGCAAATCATCTCTTCTACTGAATAAGTGCCAGTAGCTTTTAAAGTATATATTTTAGTGGCCATGTTTACTAGGCGTTTTTCTCTTGTTTCGGTCTATACTACTACCTCTAAAAGTTGCCTAACCTACAGTCTTAACAACAACAATGCCGGTATTTTTCGCTTACAATTTTCCACTCAGTCGTTTCCTGACCAGGGTCGCTCACATCAGACTGATACACTTTCCCTTCTTCGTCATTCCTGAAAGTTTCAACATTAGGCAGATTCACCTGATATTCTTGTACTGAAAACAAATTTCAAATATTTATCATCATCTATGAAGGAGATACACAAGTAAATTTTTATTGATAGCATTAATCAACAAAAAGATAAATCATCTTCCTTTTCTTCGGTCTTTATCCTATGTGTCTCCAACACCGCCAACCCCCATCCCCCTCTGCCCCACAGAAATCATCTACCTTATCTATTTGCATCTAGTGTTAGTCATGTGAAATAGTGAGGTGAGAATATGTACAGAATATTTTTGAATCAAGTGATTGAGGCGGGGCATTGGGGCTTGGGTATAAAACCGGTATTCACCCAATCACCTATGGGAAACTCCCTAAAAACCCCATTCGGGTTGGTTAGTACACTGGCCCTAGTCGCTAATATGCTGGGTAGATTCGATCCGGAGCCAGTGAACCTACCTGAATCCTGTAAACGACGTGTCTAATGACCACGACTATTTGGGCGGATAAGAAGACAAATATACCATTAGACATAAGTCAATGACTTTTGCCAGCAAATACCAGATACAAAGGTTATTTCAAATACATTAATCAATTATAAATTTTACACAAGTAGATTTTAATCAAAATTAGATGTGAAAAGCACACACAGAAGATTCGCATGTACTTCAAGTTTCTCTCATGTAAGTTGACTCTGCGAAAAGAATAGTTCAAGAAGGCAGTGACCAAGTAAACAGTAGATATGTGCTACCACATAAACGGCAGTTTCACTGTCAGCAACTTCTGCATGACGCGACCGGTGGTGCAGTCACCAGTCACCACAGCGACTAGGCTCTGAGGTATGAGTTGGCAAGTAGTTGACAAACACTGATGGCAGCCAGAGATGAGTGACAAACGCACACACTGGCAGAAGCAGTGAGCGCTTTGACTAATGCATCCCAGCAGAGTCCTCTGTATTAAGACCCAATCGATTCTGTTTGTATTTTATTTTCCATGTCTAGTTCCATAGGACCGAATTAAGGAGCGTTTTTGCATGCTCATGGAATGGCCAATTCATGAAGTTAGCATGATAAAAGTAAAAAATAGATCAAATAAAAATTTACATGAATCCTATGCCAATTACAATCTGCCAAGTGCATGCTCATTTTTTTCCAGGAACTCCCAAAGAGGATAGGAGTGAGCCATGAGGCATTTCTTCATCTTAATCTTGAAGATGTGCAATTACTGCCAAGACTTTTAAGTTCTTGTGGTAGACTATTGAAAATGGATGCAGCAGTATTCTGCATGCTTTTCTGAACAGGAGTCAAGGCGGTGCAATTCAAATGCAGATTGGATTTCTGTCCAGCACTAACTGAGTGAGAGCTGCTAATTCTTAGGCATAAGTTCATATTGTTAACAACAAACGACACTAAAGAAAATATATATTGAGAGGCCACAGTTAGAATTACCAGTCTTCTGAACACGTGTGATCGAAAAGTTCATGAACCTACACCATATGTTGCTCAAACTGTCTGCTTCTCAGCCAAAAATACCCTTTGTGAATGGAAAGAGTTACCCCAGACTATAATGCCATATTTTATTAGCAAAATAGGCTAATTTTCGTGTTGGACTATCATTTATTGGATATACTGCTCTAATGTAAATATAGCAGCATTCAGTTTTAAACAAGATCCTGAATATGGGCTTTCCAAGACAACTTAGCATCAATCTAAACACCCAGGACCTGGGACTGCTCACACTCACTAATCAGTTCCAATTCCATGTCATCAAAATGTCAGTTTTAGTAGAACCGTGTGTTAGAAACTGTAAAAACAGAGTCTTTGATTTAGCATCGTTTTATTTTCTACAAGCCATGAACTTAACATCTTGAACTGCACTATTTGATACATTGCCTGTGTTGTACTCAACATCATTCACTACCAAGTTAGTGTGATCAGCAAATAGAAAGATTTTAAAATCGCCTGTCCTGTTAGAAGGCATCTGATCACAAAACAAGATGTATGTATTTACACTACTGGCCATTAAAATTGCTACAACACAAACATGACGTGCTACAGACACGGAATTTAACCGACGGGAAGCAGATGCCGTGATGTGCAAATGATTAGCTTTTAAGAGCATTCATACAAGGCTGGCGCCGGTGTCGACACCTACAACGTGCTGACATGAGGAAAGTTTCCAACCAATTTCTCATACACAAACAGCAATTGATCGGTGTTGCCTGGTGAAACGTTGTTGTGATTCCTCATGTCAGGAGGAGAAATGCGTACCATCACGTTTCCGACTTTGATAAACGTCGGCTCGTAGCCTATCGCGATTGTGGTTTATCGTATTGCGACATTGCTGCTCGCGTTGGTCGAGATCCAATGACTGTTAGCAGAATAGGGAATCGGTGGGTTCAGGAGGGTAATACAGCATGCCGTGCTGGATCCCAACGGCCTCGTATCACTAGCAGTCGAGAGGACAGGCATCTTATCCACATGGCTGGATTGTGCAGCCACGTCTCGAACCCTGAGTCAACAGATGGGGACGTTTGCAAGACAACAACCATCTGCACGAACAGTTCAACGATGTTTGCAGCAGCACGGACTATCAGCTCGGAGACCATGGCTGCGGTCAACCCTTGACGCTGCATCACAGACAGGAGTGCCTGCGATGGTGTACTCAACGACGAACCTGGGTGCACGAATGACAAAACGTCATTTTTTCGGATGAATCCAGGTTCTGTTTACAGCATCATCATGGTCACATCTGTGTTTGGCGACATCATGGTGAACGCACACTGGAAGCGTGTATTCGTCATTACCATACTGGCATACCACCCGTCATGATGGTATGGGATGCCATTGGTTACACGTCTCGGCCACCTCTTGTTCGCAATGACGGCACTTTGAACAGTGGATGTTACATTTCAGATGTGTTACGTACGACCCATGGCTCTGTTTGACTCAATGCCCAGGCATATCAAGGCTGTTATTACGGCCAGATGTGATTGTTCTGGGTACTGATTTCTCAGGATCTATGCACCCAAATTGCTTGAAAATGTAATCACATGTCAGTTCTAGTATAATATATTTGCCCAATGAATACCCATTTACCATCTGCATTTCTTCTTGGTGTAGCAATTTTAATGGCCAGTAGTGTAAGTAAATTCATCATCTCCTACTAATCATGGGATTGATTACAACCAAATTTGGTACACATTTTGCTTGCCCCATGATAATCAGCACTGTGGGGGCTAGAACCTCATAGTTTCCATAGGACTGGAGATGCAGGCAAAAAAAGGTTTTTCTACACTTGACATGCAGGCTGCTCTGCATAAAGATTTGTTGAGAGGGCAGTATCAGCAAGCCCTGCAGGGGCTGCATGTGCAGATGAGAAAGGTGAGCAGAATGGGGGAGGCGGTGTATGTGAGAAAGGGGCAGGATGAGATGGGCACAGAATGGGGAAGTAAATGGACAGAGCCAGGGAGATGGATAGAGAGAGGGGGAGGAGGGGAAGGACAGAGGGAGTGGATTAGATGCACAGAGAGATTGGGGAGCAGGTGATGGACAGAGAGATGGGGGCAGAGGAGATGGGCAGAGAGAGGGGAAATACAGAGAGAGGAAGAGGAGGAAATAGTCAGAGGCAGGGGAAGGAGGAGACAAACAGAACACAGGAAAGGAGAAATGGACAGAGATAGAAGGAGGAAGGGGAGATGCAGGAGGCAGATGGACAGTGTAGAAGGGTAGTGAGCAGGTGGGAAGAAGGGAAGAAGAGGAGATGGACAGGGAGATGGGATAGGAGCAGATGTATAAGAGTAGTAAGAGATAAATAGAGAGAGGTGGGAGGGAGAAGATTGATAAACAGGTGAGGGGCAGGAGAAGATGAATAGAGAAAGAGGGGGGAGGAGAAGATGTTCAGAGACAGGGGGAAAGAGGAGGTGGTCAGAGAAAGAAAGAGGAGAAGATGCATTAGAAGGGGTGCAGGAGGTGGACAGAGAGGTGGCATGAGGAGCAGACAGAAAAAGGGAGATGAGGGGTAACTAAACAGAAAGAGAGGAGGATGAAAAGGGTGAAGGGATGGGCAGAGAGAGAGAGTGGGAGAATGTGAACAACAGAGAGAATGTGGTGGAGATTAAGATGAACAGATAGGGTGTACCATAGGAGATGGACAGAGATTGTGAAGTAAAGGGGAGAGTGGATGAGTCCACAATAAATATCCAACACATACAAAAGGGAAGTCACAGGAAGAAGGTTAGTACATATATATAGGGTGGTCCATTGATAGTGACCGGCCCAAATATCTCACGAAATAAGCATCAAACAATAAAACTACAAAGAATGAAACTGGTCTAGCTTGAAGGGAGAAACCAGATGGCACCATGGTTGACCCATTAGATGGCACTGCCATAGGTCAAACGGATATCACCTGTGTTTTTTTAAATAGGAACCCCCATTTTTATTACATATTCGTATAGTACGTAAGGAAATATAAATGTTTCAGTTGGACGACTTCTTTCGCTTTGTAATAGACGGCGCTGTAATAGTCACAAACATATGGCTCAAAATTATATATGTTTCAGTTGGGCCACTTCTTTTGCTTTGTAATAGATGGCGCTGTGATAGTCACAAACATATGGCTCACAATTTTAGAATATATATATCTGTGTGTGTGTGTGTGTGTCTCCAGCATCTCCTCCTAAACCAGTGGATTGATTTCAACCAAATTTTATACACATGCTGCTTGCTCCATGAGAACCAGTACTGTGAGGGTTAGAGGTTTCTAGCTCCCATAGGAGAGGAGATAAAAGCATTTTTTTTTAATTAAAAAAAAAAAGCCCCGACCTGTAGGCTGCCCTGCATGTCAACATGTCAAGGATGTTGAGGAAGTTGTATTGGCCTGCTTTATCAACCTGTTTTTCAGTGGTCGATATGTGGATGGGCATGGCAGAAGGAAGAGTTCAGAATGTATGGACAGAGAGGGGTTGGGGCTGAAGAGGATGGATAAGGACACAGAAAGCAGGAGGGGATATACAGAGAGAGGGTATGAGGGGATGGAGAGAGAAAAGGGGGAGGAGGAGATGGACATGGTTGGAAGAGGAGGTCAGATAGAGTGGGAGTAAGAAGAGATGGACAGAGACAGGTGAGATTAGCACATAGGCAGATTGAGGGGTGGGGTTAGTATCCTCAGAGAATGGGGAAGAGGAGATACTGGAATGGGCAAGAGGAAGAGGATAGAGATAGGGAGAAAAGGATTTTCTATAATTATTTTCTATAATCCATAATTCTATTCGTTCCTATAGTCCATCAAAAACAGCAAATTCCAAACTAGTCAAATTTGAAAGCATTGTGTAGTTCTCAAATTAACAGTCTGTTCCTACACTGCTCTTTAGAAGACCAACACCTATCATGAAACCGCAATGCCAAAACAGGTGAACCGCATTCACAATGTGTTTCATGTCCCACCACATTTTACTTTATAATTTGGTGAATAATACTCATTAATTAATTTAGCTTTGAACTCCTAGTTACTCTCATTGACAGTGTCAAGCTCCAATAATCAATGGTGAAACAGAGTTAGGCCATGAGTAGTGTTGCTTACAAGAACTGATACTTACTTTGCACATATTATTTGCTGTGATACATTCACTAACTCGAAAGGACAGTTTATTGAGTTGTTTCAACATTCCAGTTGCTGCCTGTAGAAAATAGGGAAGTGCTGTGATTTCTCTAAAAGTCAGCACTCGAAGAATTTCACAGCACTTCAAGATGCATTATTTCCTAGCAGTGACAGGCTAGTCAGCTTCCACAAAGTGCTATGTGACTGGCAAAAATATTACAGGAATTATCAGTTCTCACACATTCGTTGTTGTAAACTTTCCCGCTCACATAAAGTGCTATGTGACTTAAAAAAATGTATTACAGGTGTTGTGTACATAGTTCTGCGTAGTCAGCACATACACAACTGTCCCACTAGAGCGCACCCCGCTAAGCACAACAGCGCAGGCACAGCACTCATCCGCCATCTCCGCGCTACGAGATGGCGCTGCCTTAGAGACAGACCAAATTCTGCTTCCGCCGATCCGCGTATTAGTATGTAACGCAGCCAATGAGATTGCTGCTAACATAGAACCTTTTCTCCTCACAGATCACTCTCGCGCAGTGATACCTGAATGCGCGATGTATTATAACGAGTGTACAGACCTCTGATTAGTCAGTCTGCATTTGTCTGCACCAGTCTATAGTCACGTTTCAGTCTGCACCTAATAAGATTATCATATTCCTGTACATAGCCATGAAGAGAAATGTACAGACACTTTGTCAAGTATCAGAGATATGTGAGAATAAGATTAACATACCAAGACGAAAGGAACTTCAGATTGTCAATTATAAATAGCATCCAGAATCAAATTACGTAAGGTTTATGCTTGTTACTATTTTAATAAATGTGTGTGAAAATTAATCAAGTTCTGTTTAAAGTTGATCACCATCCATCTCCTACTCTAAGTGTGCAAGTGGCATTTCTATCGTCTGACCTAATGGCAGAAGATAAACACGCCACGATAAGACCACGAGACATATTGCTGACACTCGCCTACTTCGTCAGAGCAACAAGCCAAATAATCTGATGGTGTATGTACCGAAGGTCTTACAGTACGCACACCACAACAGGTGTGATCAGTTTACACAAATTTGTTGTTGCAGTGTGCTTTCATAGTTGCCTCATTCACAAAAATTTATTGCATAATGGGAGAAACTTCGATTGAAGAATTTGGTTCTGAAATTGACAATAGTGGTTTTGAAACTGATGACAGTATTTCTGAAACAGATGATAATCTGCTTCTCTCCTTCATCTTACAAACAGGAACCATGTAAAATGTTTATGGCTTCTGGGGGACTGCAGCAGTCGGAAGACATTTGTGACTAACCGTGTCGATGTAAAGCTACTGTACAGCCCACACACTGTATTGTAGAACAGTAATTGAGTTCGTATGCTTTATGTCTACAGAATTAAAGTATGTGAGACCCAAACAAGCCATAGACAAGAGTTCAGACAATATAAACTGTTATTAAAGTGTTTGAACTTTCTAAGTTTTGGTGTGGACTACTTTATTGACAGTAACCTACATAAACCACCAACTTTTCAGCTAGTTTTTGGAGGAAGCGTGTCTACCGAGGACACCCATGCAGGTAAATTGGGTAAGTAAAACTCTCTTCATGACTGACTATATGATTTTAATTTTAGCCTGAGAATCAGCTATTCTATTTGCATACCACATGAATTTTGCTTTTTTAATAACATTTTAAGCACCTTACAGTACTGCTTGTAATACGCTGCTAGAGCTAGATTGTAACTACAGTATTGGTACTGAAGTCACCACACATAACTAACTTTTGGTATTTTCTATAAAGTGAACCAAAAATTTGCCAGGTTGAACAAGCAGACCTGAAATCAGAGTTAGGGGATCTATGGATCAGTGCAATCAAAAGTTTAGTTTCACTAGATTCAACAGCTTCTGTGCAACATTCAATGGCCTGTTCAGTGCAGTGCTTTGACGTGTTAGTACATTCAAATGGAATACTGGTTTTTGCATACATGACCACTCCCTCCCCACTCCACAATGATCTCCTTGTAAAACTGCCAGTTAATGTGTATCCCAGATTAGAAAGTGTCTGAATTGTCACACTGTTTTACCAATAATGTCAGAGTTAACACCTATAAGCAGTTCAATAAATTTATCTCTAATACCTCTTATATTTTGATGAAATACATTACTTTCTTCATTACTTAAGTACCCGAAAATTTTTTGAAGATAGTTCCTTTGCTAAAGAGACTTCTCTTAAGGATATCAATCAGCTAACTTCAGTCTAAAAAATATGCAACTGTAACACCAATCACTGCAGGAATTTTCCATGAGTGATCACCACCTCCCAACTACACTGTCACCCACAAACTTTGTCAGCCACTCCTTCCCATTCCTAATGAGGTGGAGGCCAAACCTAGTGAAACCAGAATTATTAATAGACTCAACTGATACTACACCAGTGTTAGCCATGCCCTGCATCATAATTGTCTTCTATAGCCCTGTGTTAACACATCTAACATCTGTATTAATATGAGGTCGATCATGATGCTGAAACAGGCACACAGGGTGCTTATTTGTGGTACCAGTTTGAGTCGCTAACTTTTCCAGATCACCACCTATGGTATGTCACACTCTTCGTCTCTATCAACAATCCATCCAAAATCACTACCTGATCCTGTTTTGTAAATTTTCTATATTACTCTCTATGTTATCAGACCTTGAGCCAATCCTGCACTAGGCTTCACAATTCTAATGACCTGGTACTCATTCCCCACTTTCTGCAACAGGTCGTCTACACCTCTGCCATTGGAACTGCCTAAATTCGCAACTGACTTAGGCTTTTTAACTGTCAAAGTCTGCTGCCTGTTTTGGAGTCCTCTACACTAAACTGTTGACAGTTGGTCAAATCTGTTGGTGGCACACAAAGTGCAACTATCTGAACATTTCCTCTCCTACCTATTGCCAGTTCCCATTCCCCATTCCTTCTCCCTCCTCATACTATGAAGTTCTTCACTTGCATATTCAAGCTGCACCTGAAGGACACAGATCTTATGCGCTTGCTGCTCTATTAGCTTACTTGTGTTAAATATCCCATAATCTCACCAGATTGCCCACTGGCCTCCCCCGCTGTATTTCCACAATGAAAACACTTCTCTTAAATCTACAACAAAGCCCATACTTTTCACTCATGGTAGAAATTTTACAACAATTGGAGAAAAACTACATGTCCACATTACCCAAGCTATGCTACAACAAAATTTGAACATCTGGCACAGTGTCCTTGATGCACAATGTAAACACACACTCACAGGTAACAATCCATTTGAACCAATAACAGCACAAGATAGTAAGAGAGGAATGTAAGTCTACTAATAATTTACTTTAAGAGCAAGTATTAGCACAAGAAATTGTTAAAAAGTATTTGAAACCAAAATTAAAGCAACAAACAGCATTGCTTTTGTCGCAGAGCAGTATAAACACGTGAGAGTAAAACTGAAACAATGCAAAAAAATACAGAACATAAACAACTGCACCATGCATTACAGTAGACAAATATATTCTTCATTTTTTTCCAAATAAATAGATATGCACAAACATTCTGGGGTGTGACCACCTCTGGCAGCAGTATAGGCCCGACAATGATGGGGTGTGCTGTGAATGATGTAATCAATCTTACGTTGAGGAAATAACACCCTCTCTTCAGCAGAGCTGTTTGCAAGTCTTATAGAGTGGTTTTTGGTTGCTGATGTGATGCAGCTCATCTCCACAGTGCATCCTAGACATACTCTATGGTATTCAAATTGGGAGAGTGAGGAGGCCAAGCCACACATGCAATATCTTACATTTCCAAAAAAAAAAAAAAAAAAAAAAAAAAAAAAAAAAAAAAAAAAAAACCATAACTACCCATGGAGAAAGGAGAACCATTTGTATGAATATCAAGAGCTTTGATGGAAATCCAGTTCTAATCAAAGAAGGGAAAGCAGAAAGGTGGAAGGAGTATATAGAGGATCTATACAGGGGTGATGTACTTGAGGACAATATTATGGAAATGGAAGAGGATATAGATGAAGATGAAATGGGAGATATGATACTGCGTGAAGAGTTTGACAGAGCACTGAAAGACCTGAGTCGAAATAAGGCCCCCGGAGTACACAACATTCCATTGGAACTACTGACAGCCTTGGGACAACCAGTCCTGACAAAACTCTACCATCTGGTGAGCAAGATGTATGAGACAGGAGAAATACCCTCAGACTTCAAGAAGAATATAATAATTTCAATCCCACAGAAAGCAGGTGTTGACCCGTGTGAAAATTATCGAACTATCAGTTTAACAAGTCACAGCTGCAAAATACTAATGCGAATTCTTTACAGACAAATGGAAAAACTGATAGAAGCCGACCTAGGGGAAGATCAGTTTGGATTCTGTAGGAATGTTGGAACACGTGGGGCAATACTGACCCTGCGACTTATCGTAGAAAATAGATTAAGGAAAGCCAAACCTACGTTTCTAGCATTTGTAGACTTAGAGAAAGCTTTTGACAATGTTGATTGAAATACTCTCTTTCAAATTCTGAATTGGCAGGGGTAAAATACAGGGAGCGAAAGGCTATTTACAATTTGTACAGAAACCAAATGGCAGTTATAAGAGTCGAGGGGTATGTGAAAGGGAAGCAGTGGTTGGGAAGGGAGTGAGACAGGGTTGTAGCCTATCCCCGATGTTATTCAATCTGTATATTGAGCAAGCAATACAGGAAACAAAAGAAAAGTTCGGAGTAGGTATTAAAATCCATGGAGAAGAAATGAAAACTTTGAGGTTCGCTGATGACATTGTAATTCTGTCAGAGACAGTAAAGGACTTGGAAGAGCAGCTGAACGGAATGGACAGTGTCTTGAAAGGAGTGTATAAGATGAACATCAACAAAATCAAACCAAGGATAATGGAATGTAGTCGAATTAACTTGGGTGATGCTGAGAGAATTAGATTAGAAAATGAGACACTTAAAGTAGTAAAGTAGTTTTGCTATTTGGGGAGCAAAATAACTGATGATGGTCGAAGTACAGAGGATATAAAATGTAGACTGGAAATGGCAAGGAAAGCATTTCTGAAGAAGAAAAATTTGTTACACCGAATATAGATTTAAATGTCAGGAAGTCGTTTCTGAAAGTATTTGTATGGAGTGTAGCCATGTATGGAAGTGAAACATGGACGATAAATAGTTTAGACAAGAAGAGAATAGAAGCTTTCGAAATGTGGTGCTACAGAAGAATGCTGAAAATTAGATGGGTAGATCACATAACTAATGAGGAGGTATTGAATAAAATTGGGAAAAAGAGAAGCTTATGGCACAACTTGGCTAGAAGAAGGGATCGGTTGATAGGACATGTTCTGAGACATCGAGGAATCACCAATTTAGTATTGGAGGGCAGCGTGGAGGGTAAAAATCATAGAGGGAGACCAAGAGATGAATACACTAAGCAGATTCAGAAGGATGTAGGCTGCAGTAGGTACTGGGAGATGAAGAAGCTTGCACAGAATAGAGTAGCATGGAGAGCTGCATCAAATCAGTCTCAGGACTGAAGACCACAACAACAACAACCCATGCTCTATGCGGTGGAGCATTATCATCCTTCAGTACGAAGTCTGGGCCCACAGCACCCCACAACAACTGCACATGACGTCTGAAGATTTCTTCACAATACCACGATACCTGACAGCAGTTAAGCCTTGCTGATTCACCCATACAATTTTACGAAGAAGTGATCGAGTGGTCAACATAATTCCTACCAACTCCACAGGGAATCCTCCTCAATAATGGCCTCTTTCCTCAATGTTTAGGTCCCAAAATCATGTTCCATGTTCCCTCCAGATGCGAATCAATCAAGAATCACTCTTCAGACCAAACTTGGACTCATCTGTGAAAAGAACATTGGCTCACTGTTCAACAGGTGGCATATTAATGACTCCTCTCTAGGTATTCCCTTCTGTGAAGACATGTTAGAGGTAAACATACAGCTGGTTTCTGACAATAAAGGCAACACTGCCGAAGCCTTCGGTACACCATTTGCTGTACAGTACAGTGGATGCTGCTAAGTCAGATGGCAGTTGCCATGCAGTACTAAGGTGGTACTATCATACCCTTACAGCAAATAACGGTTATCCCTACCCTGGTCTTCAGGATACTGCTTTGGTCTCTATAAAGTGTTGCCACACCCAGGAAACAATAGAACAATTCACATGAAGCCCTCGGGCCACATCCGTTTTTGACTGTCCTGGCTCTATTCTTCCTATAGCCCTCCACCACAAAGTGTATAGTAGGCATCTTCTCCATACTATACTGCACCATCCCTGACTGTGTACATAGCAATTGTGGGTGTGGGACTACACGGCAAACACTACTTGTCCATTGACCAGAATGTCATCTACCGTGTAGAATACGATCATACACACATCTGTTAACAGTTTGTATGATTATATCATGAATTAGACACAGGATGGGGAAATAGCTGTTTGTTGCTTTAATTTTGGGCACCAGTGTATTTAAAAACTGGAGAGGAATCAGAATAACAGCCTGCCATGTGCGAAATCACACCAATATAATACACTGTGAGGGGTTCCTTAACTTCAATTCATTTTGTTAGCTAATAAATAAAGTGATTAGATGAATATACAATTGCAAAGTCAGTATGTCAGACAATATTCAATTTTGAAAGAAAACTTCTTCAGGAAATGTACTTCATTATTCAAATATACAAATAAAGAAAGATATGTTATAATTACTGTAATCTTGTTACTTTACACAATTTTTGTGACTTTTCACATAAATATTTGTTAGGAGATTTGCACAATGGCTCTCTTAGAGGAAAATATTACTTCAGAAACAATTATCCAGCCAATTTTAAATCAGACAACAGAAATGAAAAAGACAATTTCAAATGTGACAGCAGGAATAAAACCAAAATGGAACCAAAGATTGCACAAATTACCGGACAGGTTTGATCAAATGGATATCAGATTTTCTGGCTTTAATGATATACTGTTGGATTTTGGTTTTCACTTCAATGGAAGAGTGGACAAATTGGAAAACCAATATATTGATAAAAAACAAGATACAACATTTAGAAGATCATTTAGTGCAAGGAAAGACTGAAAGAATGTTGAATAGGCAGATAATATTAGTTGAGCAGAGGTTGTTCCAGTAAATGAAAAGCAAATTTTGGAAACAGAAATATTGGAAACAATAGATAATTTAGAGCAGTTTATACCTAATAATAAGTGAACTGTTACAGATTATACGAATGAAATGAAAACTCAGTTGCAGAAGTCAGTGGGGTACTGTCTGGTAGTGATGAAGCTGATCATAATAAGGCATATTATAGACAATAAACCACTTTCTTCTGTTATGATAAATTATTACCTTTTGTTTTGCCTGAGGGCTTGAAGGCCCAACGGTAATGACCAACTGCCACATCATCCTCTACCGGCAGGCATCACTGGATGCAGAGATGGAGATGAAGTGTGGTCAGCACACGGCTCTCCCAGCAATTTCTCAGTTTTCGTGACCGGAGTCACTATTTCTCGATCAAGTAGCTCCTCAATGTGCCTCATAGGGGCTGAGTGCACTCCACTTGCCAACAGCGCTCGGAAGACCATATGGTCAACCATCCAAGTGCTAGTCGAGCCCAACAGCACTTAACTTCAGTGGTCTGACAGGAACAGGTGTTACCACTGGGACAAGGTCGCAAATGAGGACTTAGTGTTACCTTTTATTATTGATAAGTTGCTACCTTCTGTTATTACCAATAATTTATCGGCACCTGTAATTATTGGGATTTTACCACCATTTGCTACTGCTAAGAAATGCCTATTGTGTAGATTCTTTGAGTGGTCTGCACATGTAAGTAAACATTTGTAATGATTCTTATTCACGCTGTATCTGTATGGCAGAGATGCCATAGGCAGATATGATTATATCTGAGTAAGCCGACAGAAATTTGAAAGCTATACTATCGATTTTTGATGTACCTCAATTGTATTTTTCACCAATTTCTCGTTGCCTGTCAGTTTTTTGAGCTCGTTCGATAAAGACATATGTACTTGCACTCTCCCAATAGTGCGATAATTAAAAGTTATAATATGCAGAAGTCATAAGTTTTCATTCTCCTACAGAGCTACATCCTAATCTTCACATCCTGATGCAATGAGAACTTCCATTTTTATATGGATATTGTTGGAGAAGAAGTCAACACGAAGAGAGAATAGCCAATGTAGCCACCCCAGTATTGTTGTACATCACTGGGGAGACAAGGTAAATATCAAGCCATACACCGGAACTCAAAGGAATTAATCTTCAATCAATGTTCCAGAACTGTCACAATGTTTCTTAATCCGCACACATCCACACTTGCTTGCGTTTCTGGACTTAACAATTTATGGTGCGGCTAAATGTGCATTGGCATAACTATGTCAGTGCTGAACAATTCACATTATGTCCCTCCCAAACAACTGTACTATGTCTGGTTATTACTGACAATTTATAGTTGTTAGTTATTACTAATAACTTTTGTCTACTTAAGATTACTATCATGTTTTTATTAGTAGAAGGTTACTGGTACTACTGACAATTTACAACTTACTGGTATTAATGCTATTTCTTGTTGCTCTTGAGGTTGGAACCTCATTATATAGCTTTAGGGACAACAGATAAATATAAATGAGAAACATATTAGTAACTACTACTACTAGGGACATGTAACAATATTAGAGAAGAAAAGTTGCTTCTCACCATATAATGGAGATGCTGAGTAGCGATAGGCACAACAAAAAGATTCTCACAATTATAGCTTCCGGCCATTAAGGCCTTTGGCAACAATAGACACACACACGCATGCCCACTCTCTCTCTCTCTCTCTCTCTCTCTCTCTCTCTCTCTCTCTCTCTCTCTCTCTCTCCACAAACGCAACTCACACACACAGCTGCAGTCTCAGGCAACTGAAACCACACTCCGCTATACGGTGAGTAGCAACTTTCCTTCACTAATATTGTTACATTCCATCCTGGTTTTTCCATTCTTTGACTAATTTGGATATATTACATGTGAGTTTATTGTGCAATTAGATGATTTATATTTTGCTCCAAAGAAGCGTGTATTACAAAAGAAGAAACCACTACCTTAAGATTATATTTCATATTACGAGGAAGACAGTGGCAAGTTACAGTATATGTCACGGATCAAAACTAGTTACTACAGTTGCACATAATTTTTATGTTTACTAGTACCAGAAGCTGTTTGGGATTTTGTGGCTGTGAACCACATTGGTCCGCTACCTTGTGGCCATGGAAAATGACATCCATCCCCATTGGCACATATTTGTATGGTGTACACCCATAAAGCCACAAGATTGTTATAGTATGTGGTGAACCAATACTGAGAGCAGATATTAAGAAATATTAAATAGAATTACTAGTAATACATATTATGGAATGTGACAGTTATTAAGAAAAGCTTACAAAGTGAACAATGTGCAACTATTACAAAATTTAAGTCACCAAAGTATCTCAATGATCTTCAGTTTATGATTCAGCCTTGGGGGGGATAAACATTTGGCAATGATTTAAGAAAATATTTTATATTTTAACTTGAGGGACTGTTACAGACCAAGTAAGCCTGATTGGGTAATCCTGGTGAGAAGCACGTCAGTGGTAAGTTGCAGTAAATGAAGTGGAAGTTGCTTTATGTATAAACTTGTGAACCCGGTAGTGCTTCGCACTTCCTAAGTATATATGGAATTGTATGTACATCCTAAATACTTTGCCCCCTCTCTCTCCAGCCATTTTCTCATTCCTTGTGTCTCTCCATACATCTCTTCCTCTGCCCATCCCTCTGTGCATAACCTCCTCCCTCCTCTCTCTGTTCATTTCTTCCTTACCTCTCTCTATGTCCATTTCCATCTGAATGTTCAGTAGAGTATTGTGCAAAACTTTGAAGTAAATCCATCAAGATCATTTTGGGAATTTTGGTAACAGTGTTTCCCCTTCATATATTACATATATATATATATATGAAATATATTACAAAAGTGTATAGCCTAAGTCTGTCCAAATGTTTATTAGAGTATAATGTAAAAATTTGGAAGTAAATCAGTCAAGAACTTTTCTTGAGATTTTCAGTAACAATGTTTTCCTTTGTATAATACATACATATTTATATTTTATATATACAACTGTCAAACTGATATTTTGTTATGAATTGCCAAACTGAATACAATTATTTTTTTATTTTCTTTTTCATGCTAAAGTACTATTACCATCCACAATTAAGAGCGCACAAAGAGAACAAGCAGTCAAATCTTCAAGCCATTCTTAATTGTTGATATGCAACTGATGTCACTTTCTGATTTTTCCGTTGGATTTTCCAACAAATTTCTTTCATTCAAACGAAGTCATACGATAACGAACATCACAAAAAATATCAACCAAATTGTTCTGAGGTGATGACCTTCATGCACTCGAACTGATTTTTATTTATATTGATTCTACATAAGTATGGATGTAAAACTGTAGTGCTCTGAGGACCTTTTGTACCCTAGCTAGTGGCTGGCATCTGTTATGATGTATGATAATTAGTTTTAAAATGTGAAGACTCGTGTAGAGTTGTAGCATTAATTAACATGTTGGTCAAAGAACCAGTTTTCTTTTATCCTCAATGAGGTGAGCACCTATGGTGTCTCTCCATGCAAGGAATAATCCTTTCTTTCCTTGCTAGGAGGAAGTACCAATTTATTGATAATTACCATGATCTTTGTACCCTGTGCAGTGAAGCAATATTTTTCCCACTACATAGAAATATCAGTTATCTGGTTAGAACTGGCACAGATAGGACAGTCCATCAGAAATGAAAATACCAGTAGTTTAAATGCTGGAGGAAACAGAACATCCTCTTAAAATTTTTCCAAGGTGTGAGAGAAGCTGTAAGTTAATGATGATTTAAGATAGGTTGAATATTTTGTGAAGCATAATTAATTGTAGTTTATAATGGATTCTTTAAGTTTAATTTACTATACGACAAAATCTGGAGAGTGTTTACACAGTTTCTACTGGTTGATAGTACTAATTGGCAACAGTTTGTACAAAGAGATTCTGTACTGGTTTGAATTTACTGAATATTTGGGGAGGGGTGGACATTAGCATAATTTAGCATAAATAGTCAAGCTCATCCCTAACTATCTTACACAGAAGATAAAGCTAGAGGTGCCGCTGGTTATGCAGTCCTCTTTGTGGTTAGTCCATACATTGGGCAGAAAGCACAAGTAGCTTCTGGACAAGGTATCTTAATGTCTACACACCAAAAAGGAACCTAACCTATTTTTAAATTTATTACAAAATGAATAATTAGTGGAATGATTTAAGTATGAGGGATGATGCCAACTTTACTACAGCCAAAGTTACTATGGTGAATGGCCAACAGCTTATGTTGTTATAATACATAAAAGGTTGTGGAAGGTTAAATGCAACAGGTATCCCAAAGCAGCATCTACTGTAGTTACATTGGTTTCCTTTAAGCTTAAGTAATGAAGGTAGAATGATGATAAATGAATGTACATAAAAATTACAGGAACTGATTCAGTTAGCAGAAGCGTTTAAGACTGAAGGCTATATGGTTATTTGACAAGAAAACAAAAAATATATAATAATTAATGATAATGTAACAATGTATACACTTACATAATCAACCTTGAACTAATAACATTTAAGCAGCAAAATGAAATGACACTTATGTTTTAAGTAAAAGGGTAATTAACTAAGTCAAAAGACAAATATGGATTGTGTCCATTGTACATGACATATGAAAGAAAAAAAGATATAGTCCCATTATAACATTTAATGTTTGAATTGGATTACTTAAGAAATTGTGTGTAAGATGTATGAGACAGGTGAAATACCCTCAGACTTCAAGAAGAATGTAGTAATTCTAATTCCAAAGAAAGTAGTTGCTGACAGTGTGAAAATTACTGATGTATCAGTTCAATAAGTCACAGCTGCAAAATACTAACATGAATTCTTAACAGACAAATAGAAAACCTGGTAGAAGGCAACCTTGGGGAAGATCAATTTGGATTCCAGAGAAATATAGGAACACACAAGGCAATACTTCTCATAGAAGATAGGTTAAGGAAAGACAAACCTACATTTTTAGCATTTGTAGACTTAGAGAAAGCTTTTGACAATGTTGATTGGCATATTCTCTTTGAAATTCTGTATGCAGCATGGGGAGAATATAGGGAGCTAAAGGCTATTTACAACTTGTACAGAAGTGAAACAACAGTTATAAGAGGCAAGGGATATGAAATGAAGCAGTGCTTGAGAAGAGAGTGAGACAGGGTTGTATCCTATCCCCAATGTTATTCAGTCTGTATATTGAACAAGTAGTAAAGGAAACCAAAGAAAAATATAGAGTAGGAATGAAAAGTTCAGGGAAATGAAATAAAAACTTTTAATGGTTGCCGACGACTTTGTAATTCTGTCCCAGACAGCAAAGGATGGGCAGTTGAACAGAATGGTAAGTGGTTTGAAAGGAAAATATAAGACAAAAGCAAAACAAAGAGAATGGAACGTAGCCAAATTAAATCAGGGGATGATAAGGGAGCCGGCAGGGGTGGCCGAGCGGTTTTAGGCGCTACAGTCTGGAACAGCGCGACCGCTACGGTTGCAGGTTCGAATCCTGCCTTGGGCGTGGATGTGTGTGATGTCCTTAGGTTACTTAGGTTTAAGTAGTTCTAAGTGACTGATGACCTGAGAAGTTAAGTCCCATAGTGCTCCGAGCCGTTTGAACCATTTTTTGATGATAAGAGAATTAGATTATGAAATGAGATACTTAAAGTAGTTGATGAGTTTTGCTATCTGGGCAGCAAAATAACTGATGATGGCCAAAGTAGATAGAATATAAAATGTAGACTGGCAGTGGCGAGGAAAGTATTTCTGAAGAAGATAAATTTGTTAACATCGAATATATAGATTTAAGTGTTGGGAAGTCTTTTTTCAAGATATTTGTGTGGAGGGTTGCCATGTATAGAAGTGAAACATGGACAACAAACAGTTTAGACAAAGAGAGAATAGAAGCTTTTGAAATGTGATACTACAGACGAATGTTGAAGATTAGATGGGTTAATCACATAACTAATGTGGAGGTACTGAATAGAATCGGGGAGACAAGAAATTTGTGGCACAACTTGACCAGAAGAAAGGGTCAGTTGATAGGACACATTCTGAGGCATCAAAGGGTCACAAGTTTAGTATTGGATGGAAGTTTGGGAGGTAAAAACACTAGATGGCGACCAAGGGATGAATGCAGTAAGCAGATTCGAAAGGATGTAGGTTGCAGTAGCTATTTGGACATGAAAAGGATCACACAGGATAGAGTAGCATGGAGAGTTGCAGCAAACCAGTCTTTGGACTGAAGATCACAACAACAACAAGAAATAGTAACACACTTTCTAATTTATATGGTGCAGCATGTATGAGGCTACAGAATTTCATTCAGGATCTTCCCCTCAAGAGTCAGAAGTGTGAAGCTTGCTGAACCCTTATTGTCTATAGATGAGTAATCGAGTTAAAGTAAATGCATTTTAAATAACACAGACTTTTGTCTTGTTTCTATGCATGTGATATCAAGTGGTAGCTGAGTTATTTGTTTTTCATTGTGTTATTACTTGAGGTACATCGTGGGTGATGTGCAGCTGTTGGGAGTTCGCAAGCAGACACCTTTATACCATAAGATATGACACGAAGCTTCCAGCACCCCATCGACTGTTTAAGGCAGCTCTAAGAGCATAACTGCACATGATCATGCAAAGAATAGTTAATGACTAATACATTGAAACTAAATATGTACCAAGACTATTTTACAAATTTGTCACTCAGAACACTCTCACTGGGCATACTCATCTCGAGTTCTGGGCTCAGGTGGGCTCCCCTAAAACATCTCTTGTTTAATTAAACTTTCCACCAGGTTCGTGATTTTCTTGGATAATGCAATCGCACAACAATAGGCATGAAAGTGACAATAGTGGAGTGACAGAAAAAGAAATAAATCAACTGTGATGACAGCAGGCGAAAAAAGTAGATCTGTGCTCCATAATTTGATTGAATAGACCCACAAAGAAAGCATACCATATAATGGCTTTAAAGTAGGGCAGTAGAGTAGGCTACTTGCCATACAATTGTGATCCCAATGTAAATGAACTGATTTGGGCAAAAATGAAAAGGAATTTCAGAGAACCAGATAGAATATTGCCATTAGGTGGAATGTTTAGAAACATACTACTGGGCAAACACTGAAATTATGGAAGTTGTCATCAATGATATTATTTATGCAAGCTCGCCTCCCTTGAGTGGCAATGAATCAAAGCTATCTAGGACTGAGAATGGCATTAGTGAACACACGAGTGAAACTTATGACTTAGATGAATCAATTCTGGCACGTAATGTTTTGTTGTGTTCTACTTTTCAAGCACAATATGGTTAGAAATTTTCAGTAAAAGTATCACAGTCACTGGTTTTTTACACACTATTATTTTAGTCTTACATCTCTGTAACTAAATTAGATATGATTTATATACTTACTGCAATTTATTTTATAGCAATGAGTATCTTCACTGAACAATTAAATAAATTACAATTTCAAATTTAATGGCATTTATGTAATCACTTATCTCTGCATGTTATGTTTGCTTACAGTTACAAGTCAAGAGATGCTCTGAACATAGTGGCATCTGATACACAAGGCTGACTGGCTTTGCTGTGCCAAGAAATAGTATTAGTATGAACACAGACCACTCTCCTTGAATTGATACAGCTACTACAGCCAACAACCACACGGAGAATGTTACTGGAGTGTGAGTGTAATGTTATGATAACATTGTCCTTAACATTATTAAATTGAGCTGTACCTTGTTGATAGGTCGCGGTACATCTTCTGCATGCCATCTTTGCCCCTAACGGACAGTGTGCTGTTATTGATGAAAGCAAGTGGCAGCGTGAAGAGTGTGTCGGATGGCGGAGCAGGGAGGGCTGTTCTGGCACAGTATGTTGTGATTTGTGCTGTGCGATTTCTCTTTTGTGTGACTGGACTTCAGTATTCTGCTTGGGGTCGCATGTCAGAAAATAAGTTTTCATCCTGATGGCTCCAGAGGACATGAGGTGGCCAAAGCAATTTGTACTCGAAGTCAGTGGTTGCAGCGCCTTTTGTAAGAGGGAAGCATGCCGTCTTAGAGCTGCGGTGAAGTACCTTGCTTCTGTTGAGTAAATCTGGGGACAGCATGAGGTTCACAAAACGTAACTCACCTTCACGGCTATTAGAACTCTAAAAATACTGGCTCAAGAGGCCTGCACGTACTTGAACCAATTGCTTATTTTAACAGCGTAAATGTGTGATTTTCTGTAATTAAGACATAGTGTTTTTACCTTCTTATATATGATAGCTTTAAAGACTTTGGATTAAGTTACCTCATTTAGTGCTGTGAGTGGTTTTGATGCTTGCTAAGTAACTTGTTAATTCTGGGAGAAAAGGGTTCATGCCAAGTGTTTGGTTTTAAGTAATGTCTGCTAATGTAATTGAAGTTTGTTTGCCAACTGTGTGCATCCATTCAAATCTTGTTGATTTTCCATCCCGCTTGGTAGTCCCTTGTTACCGTCATGGCATTGGATATTGCTTTGAAATTGAATCCTGGTCCCTTTATTGATATGTGGGTGTGTAATTATGCTCATAGCCATATTGTGTTCAGTTCCATGATTGAGGGATTAAGGATCATTTATGATTTGATTATTTGTTCAACTGAAAGATCCTTTACTTGGCAGGCAATTCTAGTAGTCACTAGCACGATGCACAGAATTGTCTTGATTACCCAGGAGGTGTCTTTATCCGATTTACCCTGAGTAACTACCCGAGTGCAGCCGATTGGATTATGAGGTCGCAGGTTGCACTGTCTCTTGATCAACAACATTGTACTTTCTTGTTTTTTAAGTGTGTGTGTGTGTGTGTGTGTGTGTGTGTGTGTGTGTGTGTGTGTGTGTGTGTGTGTGTTTCAGTCCTTTGGTCAGTAGTGTTGTGGAACATTTTGTGATACAACAAAATTGTAAATTAGAAAGCAGGCTGTTACAAAATGAACTGCCAAATTGTGACACAATTTCTTCTTGTTGTAGCTGTCATTTTGAGCCAGAAATGCATTGTTCTTCTGACACATGAGCGTGTATTACAATTTTTTTCTGTGTCCTAATACTTATTTGGTATCTCATTATAGGAATTGAAACTTAGTGAGAAGTGATTAATTCTCGAGAAACTGCAACAAATTTCTTTGCCTTTGTGATGTAGCTTGTTGAAAGTACGAGGGTCGGTCAAAAAGTAATGCCTCCCATTTTTTTTTCTACTTAAAAAAATTAAGTTAAGTGAAAAATTTGAATTTGGCGCCAGTCCTCAAACCTTCTTCTGCAATCCACTGCAGTAGTAACTTTCTTTGCAGCAGGTGGCAGCACAGCAGAAGTTTGTAAGATGGCCGACATCGATGTTCGTTTGAGACAGCGTTGTGTGATTGAATTCTTGAATGCAGAAGGTGAAACGCCCATACGCATTCATGAAAGACTGAAGAAGGTGTATGGTGTTGTGACAGTGGATGTCAGCACTGTTAGACGATGGGTTCATCGTTGTAAGGAAGCTGAAGGGCAAACACCGTTGACTGACGAAAAGCGGAGCGGCAGGCCGGTGAGTGCAGTGACTCCACACAACATTCAGCAAGTTGATGACATCATTCGTGGTGACCGTCGGGTGACTGCAGATGAAGTGTGTCGCGTTATTTCTCTTAGTAAAGGCAGTGTGATCACGATTATTAAACAATTGGGGTACTCAAAAGTTTGTGCACGGTGGGTTCCAAGAATGTTAACCGATCAGAATAAAGAGGCAAGGAAAACAATAGCCTCCCAACACTTGCAACGCTTCCGTTTGGAGGGAGATGAGTTTCTGAAAAAAATTGTGACCGGGGACGAAACATGGGTGGATTTTTTTGAACCCGAATCAAAGAGGCAGTCAATGGAGTGGCGTCACACAAGCTCGCCGAGGAAGAAAAAATTCAAAACTGTGCGATCGGCAGGGAAAGTTATGGCAACAGTTTTCTGGGATACAGAGGGTGTGATTCTGGTTGATTTTTTGGAGCAGGGATGCACAATAAATTCTGTTCAATACGTCACAACCCTCAAAAAACTTAAAGCACGTCTTCAGCGAGTTCGCCCAACAAAATCAATGGCAGATGTTCTTCTTTTGCATGACAATGCAAGACCACACACCAGTCGTCACACCTCTGACGAGATTGTCAAAACTGGATGGGAAGTTTTGCCTCATCCCCCATACAGCTCTGACCTGGCACCATCAGACTTCCATCTGTTCGGGCCACTAAAAGAAGCTCATCGTGGGATTCATTTTGAAGATGAGGAGGCCCTCAAAACATCCGTGCGTCAATGGCTTAGGAAGCAGAGCTGTGATTTTTACCGTGCTGGGATACATGCCCTTGTTCAAAGATGGACCAAAACTGTAGAGATGGGCGGAGATTACATTGAAAAATGACAAAATGATCCTCAATGTTGTGGTTTTCAACCTATGTAATTGCATTTAAATTTCCTGACAATTAAACGTAGAAAAAAAAAAAAAAATAGGAGGCATTACTTTTTGACTGACCCTCGTATTTTCTTTCCTAAGAGTGATAGTTAAGTGCGGCAGTTGTTTGTTGTTTTTGAACATAGATATTTTCATAACCATATACACCCTCTTTGGTTTCCTATGTTTTAACAGTGCAATGTCGGTCAGTGTGATAGTGCATTGAAGTCTTACTTGAAAGCAAAGTAAGTACTGCAGCACATGTTCGGGAATGTGCACATTTATGAAATTTGATCACCTCTGAGACTTGTTATAGTTCTTAATGTGTTTTTTAATTAATTGTTGAAAGCTTACAAGTAAATTCTTTTTAACTGCTTTGACTGGACTTTTAAGCATATACTGTTCACAATATATATTTTGGTCACAAATGATGTTCAACCCTTACTTGGACTTTGTCCTTCCCCACCTGGACAACCCCACGCAGTAGATGTGTAACACAAATGGTGTTCAAAAAATAAAAATAAAAAAATGTACAGCAAATTAGCAGCACAACTGCATATTTATTATAACTCTGAGTATACATTTATTTAGGCACTTAGCTTTCATAATTTTAAGTACATCATCTTGAAACATAGTTCAGAATTCAAATGAAGTAACCATGTAAAACATTTAATCATGTAATAACAGTAAGAATATTTTATCACATGTAAAAGAACATTAAAATTTACTGAGAAATACTTTTGTACTCTTTTGCAACAATATGGCTACATACATTTAACTTTCAAATAAATAAATATTACTAAATTCTATAGTTTGGAATAAATCACAGCTGAATTTTCTGAAGAATAGTTTTACTATCTTCTCCAAAGACTACTAAAACAGATAATGACGACCACTGGCACAACAAAAACAAAATAGTTTTTTTTTTTTTTTTTACAGAGAAGCCGAGTAATTTCAGTACATTCCAGTAAAACAGAATATACATTTGAGTATTATAACAAGTGAGTATTATGACAGTCAATTAAAACAATCAATTATATATGCCAAGCTCAATTATTTTGCCCACTTAAATTATTTGGAGTTGATATTTGCCAGGAAAAGTCTGCTGTTACATATAAAATGTAAATTAAACAAACAATATTAGATCTCAAATGGCTGCACAAATTTCAATTCCCGTTAATGTGTGCAGCAATGAGGAACATTGCACTCCACTTATGAAGAAACCTCACTTCTGTTATGGGGACAGATAACTAAACTGTTCTAAAATAGAGAAATCTGGATTTTAATTATGGACTGGTAACATTTGCTTTTTATTAGTCATCTTATAGTGTCTTCACAGTGTGTTTACTTTCCAATAATATGCATGCTGACACATTTGTAAGAAGTTTGTAACGAATTTTTCCTTTTTGTGCATATGCAATAAAGGCCTTTCTGTAAAGGGGCGAAATAATGAACTGTGGTAGCCAAAAGACAAATTTTCCCAAGTTGACAACAACATTTCTTTTACTGTTAAGTTATTTTCCATTTTCTGCTTCCTGGAGTATATTTAAAGGATACTAATTTCTTAAGCTATACAGTAACAGGGCTTTCTAAAATGTGTCACTTTTACATTCTGTACAAACAGTGACAAAAGCCAGCATTGAGTAGTAATGAAATGAAAAAAACTCTACCAAGTCAATTTCAACAAATAACAGGGCAAGTGGAAGACTAGATCATCAAAATCATATACATACAAACTTACTGTTCAGATCTAACTTACAGAAAAACTGTTGATAACAAAATGGATTTATAACAATTTTACGTGAATTCGCCCATCCAATGCTACACAAACCTATGTTTTTCATTTCACAAATACAAAACTGATGATTTAAGTACAGTTTCAAGGTAGTTAATTACAACCAGAAAAATTGCTTTATAAGAGCAGATTATTTGCAAAATAAGATTCTTAACAAACAGCATTAATAAGTCTAGGAAATTTCAATTCTGAAAAAAGAAAGTAATTCCTCCATATCAACAGCACCAGATTCTCACTCATTTATGACTATAAACAGTAGTTTCACTGTGTGTGTGGTCACTCACAGGTGAAACATGTAATTGTAATGGGTGGGCTGTATATTTTTCAGAGTGCTCTACATAGTTTGTAAGGTCAAAGCAAAAGGTTTCTTTCACTATGGGATCATTATCAACTTATAGCATATTGAATCAAAAAATAGTTGTCAAGACATGCTCCACCGAATAAACACTTATCTCTGTATGCAAAGACAAAAACTGCATTAACATACATACATACATTTACAAAAGTCTCAAAAATAAGATGTGTTTTTTACATTAAAGTTGATGCTAAATAGCATGATAAATATTTTTCAAAAATTAAATATAAATCGTATAAAAACATACCGACATTTAAGTAAGGCCACTGCCACCATGCTCTTAAATTGCCAAATAACAGATTTAATGTGTTAGTGTAAATAATTCCATTACGAAAATATCCAAGCTTCCTCTGTCTGCAAAAATTTGCTGTATCACTACAAGACAATATTGTACTTTTCGAACAATGATAAGACTGCAATGACCTTGACTGATTTCTCATTATCCATTTTACTTCCAAAAATTATGAGTTCTCATAAATTCAGCTGCAATAATGTAGCCTCCTACAAATATAATTCAGCTGTTAAATAGCAACGTTTTCCAGAACCATTAATTTACATTTGTTCCCTAAATTACAAAAATATCATATACTGAGATCCTGTAACGTCGAGATTCCCATGGCAAGCATCATTTGTCTGAAGAGTGAGTCTTCTCTATTCATTAAACTGACTGGTGTGTCAAACTCCACAACCTGAAATTAGTAGTAGTAATTTGTAAATTAGTTGAAAATAATTGCTCTGCATTTCTACTATTAATACTATTCTATTCTACTAGTTAATATTACGAAACATTAGTGCAACAAAAGATTATTAATATCAATTACTGATTCACATTAGTTGTCAATAGAGTGAAATAGGAGAATGTTCATCTGAACATAAAACACACACAAAACCATAGTACACGCCCTACGGTGGATACCAATGCAAACCATTCCAAGATAAAATATTAATGCTCAACACACACACATATTTTGGAAGACAGGAAACATTAGGCACAAATAACAACTTACTACACAGCAGACACAGTGCTTTACAGTCTGCAGTTTGTAATAGCAAACAAATGTGATGGCTGTATGATTCATTTGAATTTTAGATTATTAACTGAAGTTAATTTGCTTCATTAGTTGTTCAGTTTATCTAAGTTTACAAGGACCATTTCACTTCTGAAGATAATAAACTATGGTTAATTAAACTTATATTGTAGAACTTGTGTCAACAACAATGAATGTTGAATTTCCCACATGACGTAGTACCGATATTTCAGAGTTACTCGACCAATATTCACAAGAATGCTTTCAATTTACTTCCTCACAGAGATGGTAGAGCAGGGAGACCAGGCTGCTATACTATAAACTGAGACTTCCATTTTACAGCTTATGATACAGATTTAAGAATACCAATGCTCAGCAGGACATTCAGTAAAGTGAAGAAATTATTTTTGAGAATTACTAGAATACAATAGTGGCATCAAGGCTTGCATTAGCAGACTTTTAGGGATTACTGTGGCAGAATTCAAATAAGACTACCGGCTATTGAATCCAGTCTGACTTGCTGTACATTTAATAGAATGATTTTTTTCCCTTATCACGACATCATCTGTGTCAGTATTACAGATGTAAAGTAGCTTCGCCTCTGATTCCAACTGAAATTGCCCCATTTGAAAGGTAAAGTTTTACCAAAGGTGATGGCTCGCTAGGCTTGAATTTCAAATCTCAAAACTCAAATAGCAGTGAAGATCTTGCCTGCCATATTTGTCACACCTGGGATAACTTGGAGACACTTAAGATGATGTTACAAGAAAGGGGCATAAAAGATGAAGTAGCCCATTGCTTTATTGAAGAATGTGGAGTAAACATGATTGGAGCAATGTCATTAGTAGAAATACTTCACTTAAATTGTACCACACATCAATTACAACTGTGTGTGAATAAATTCAAAATTTGCTAGCAACATATAAACAACAAACTACACAGATAATCATTCACAAACAGCACAGGCTAAACTACTGAGAATACAGAACAATAGCTGACCAAGCAGCTTCAGGTGTGGTGTAGGAGTATGTAGCAGGCAATAATTAAGTTGTAGGTTTTAAGTTCACAACAGGAATCAGACAGGACAGGTTCATCAGCAAGTGAGCAAGTTTTTAGTGTATAGCAGGGTTAATATACAACACCTTAAAAACAGATTACAGTGACTTACAGCTGCAAAGTTACTAACTACTGAATGTAAGTAAGTTTTAGAAACTCTTTGATCAATTTACATCAAAAGACAGTACTTTTAATTTTTATTGGGATAAGCCGGGACAGGGATAGGAATGGTGTGAATTCACTGCGCACTAATTGCAAATTACGCAAAACACGTATTTCCATTATACTTTTTGATTGTTAAACATAGTAAGTAAATTACAAAAACTGTGACAAAACTGATTTTTGTAATATAAATTAACTGATAATTTTGTATTACGGTGTTGCTATTTATAAATGATAATTACATAACTATCCCGTTCACCTCCAACTGCAGCAGAACGATTGTGCAACACACTACTCCACTTTCGATAAAATAACCTCCATTACATTCATAATCACTACTGAAATGTAAACTCTTGGTAGCATAAACATGTGTCTTTCACTGCTCATATTCCTGACTTCCAACTGCTTTACCTGGAAGTCTGCTAAGCAGGAAGAACAGGACCTTTTCTAGAAAGAGCCGAAGCTGTGACTGGGGAGGTATGGGAAGGGAAATTAGCCATGTCCTTTTCAATGGAATCGTACTAGCATTTGCCTCTTTAAAAAATTACAGAAACCACAGATAACCTAAATCTGGATGGCCAGACATGAATTTGAAATGGCACCCGGTGCACGTCCAGCACCCTACAACTGTCCCGCCTTGCTCAGTTTCGTTAAGAGTGCAGCGCATAGAAAGAGCCAACAGAAAACAGTATTTATATTAGCTTTCGAGCTCTCTTATCAAAGTACACATACATTCATGCACCCAAATGTTACAGACACTGAAACACGCATACCAGTGGCTACAGCAAGAGTCTCACCGTGGCCACTGACTTATCCATTTAGGAGTGCATGAACGTGTGTGTGTGTGTGTGTGTGTGTGTGTGTGTGTGTGTGTGTGTGTGTGTGTGTGTGCTTTGACCAGAGAAAGAGCAAGAACTCAAAAATCAGTATAAATAATTTTTTCTGTTCTGCATTTCTATGGACATGTAATACTTGGATATGCACTGCGGCACAAGGCTGCTGGCACACTACACTTTGAATATTGTGCCAACAGTACCTGCATGCACTGGCCAACAGAGCCACCTGTGGCCACTTAACAGGCCGAACTTTTGAGCTTTGAGATTAAACTTCCTACCGCAATTTTAAGAGCATTTACTGATAGTTTAGTGTGCTAAATACGTTTGCTGCTCCTTTATATCTACAGAGTATCATCATCTCTTAAATAATTTCCAGTAAAAAACTTCTGAACCACTGTTTACATAGTTGCAAGTAGGCCTAATTTTTCGTACACATATTTTAATTGTTTTCCAGTAACTTAATTGTCTTTCTGTCACTAAAATTGATTTGTACCATGAGTGTAAAGTGCCTGACGTACCGCAGAATCGTTAGCTCCGGGATCTGGTGTGATGGATGTAGTAACTTATAACATTGGGGCGATTGTAGTGATGTTGGAATTGGGAAAATGAGCGAGACTCATCAGTGGTTCTGTAGGCTATGCAACAGAGATATTAAGATTGTGGAACAGGCGGAGAAAATTGCTGCCCTTCAGGCTGAGTTAGATGAGGCTAGGCGAGAACTGGGCAGGTTAAGGGGGGAGAAGGGTAAACAGTGGTGGGAAGTGGCAAAGGGCATAAGGAACAGGCCAAGAAATTCTTCTGACAGCTTTGTTATTAATGTACAAAATAGGTTTGACCTGTTGCCTCAGTCAGAAACTGATGAGCCTCTCACAAAAGTAGTTGTAGACAGGGCTCAACAAGCTTTCAGCAGCAAATTGAATAAGAATGTAGGGAAGTCTGCAAAGAGAAAGAAAGTCTTGTTACTAGGTAGTTCGCATGCTACGGGTGTGGGCCAACTTCTGCAGGATGAATTAGGGTCAGAATACCAGGCACAAGTTTTTTCAAACCTAGTGCTGGACTGGGGCAGGTTACAGAGGATTTAGGTTCACTATGTAGAGGCTTTACTAAGGAAGATACCGTGGTTATTGTGGGTGGGCCGGGCAACAGTATTGACAGAGATCCAGGGTACAGCATAGAATGTGACCTGGCAAAGATTGCATCAACATCGAGTCATACCAGTGTTGGGTTTGTGTCAGTTCTGGAGCACCACGACCGACCTCATTTGAGCTCTTCTGTCAGGAGAGTTAATTTGGAGTTGGAACGGCTACTTGGATCTGGTGCAGGGTCACACATTGGTGTGGTTCCTGTTGATTCACTCTGTAGGTGGGACTATACTAGACATGGCCTACACCTCAACAAGAAAGGGAAGGGTAAACTGGCTGGGCTGATAGCAGGAAATTTAAAGGGGGAAGGAACTACATCTCATGGTGGAAACTCTTTTTTTAGTGTAAGATCAGTGTCCAGTGGGAAACTCAGCCAGACAAGTACTAAAGATGTTAAAAAAGTACAAGATATTCACAAAAGTAAAGTGAAAAATAATGTTAGTATATTGGAAGCATGTGCCACTGAACTTAAACTAAATGATGGCACTTTCATAATTGTAACAGTGTGTAGGTCCTCCTCAGGGAATTTCCAGCTATTTCTAGAAAACGTGGATGCTTTGTTGTGCTATCTGTCAGACAGGGGGAAGCAAATTATCATTTGTGGGGATTTCAATGTTGATTCCCTGAAAGACTGTAATAGGAAGAATGACCTTGTAGTACTACTCAGTTCTTTCAATTTGAGCTCCATCATTGATTTGCCTACTCGGATAACAAAGAACAGCAGTACATTGATAGGTAATTTTTTTTATAGACCAAGATAAGTTTAAGGACATAAATGCTTATCCTGTTGAGAATGGTCTTTCAGATCATGGTGCACAGCTAGTTACAGTACATGACATAGCTCCATGCAGTATATCAAATCAGACTTTCAAAGCAGTGCATTCAGTTAACAATATAAATATTGCAAACTTTAGGGAAAGCCAACAGCGGCTAGACTGGGATGAAGTGTATAAGGAACCCGATGCAAACTTGAAACTTAACTTATTTCACGATACATTTTTAAGGGTATTTGAAAATTGTTTTCCCAAGAAAATAGTTAAACATAATTCCAAGAAAACATATAAAAAACCTTGGCTAACTAAAGGAATTAGAATATCTTGCAACCGTAAAAGAGAACTATATCTAACATCAAGAAGGAGTACTGACCCTGAAATTGTTCAATATTATAAAAACTATTGTGCGGTACTAAGAAAAGTTTTTAAAAAGTCCAGAAGCATGTGTATAATGTCTGAGATCAGTAACTCTGATAATAAAATTAAAGCAATTTGGAATATTATTGAAAGGGAAACAGGGCAACCAAGTGCACAGGAAGACTTTAGTGCCATAAAACTGAATGACAAGTGTACTAACAAACAATCAGAAATTGAAAATATTTTCAATAATCATTTTTTAAATGTTGTGGAAAAAATAGGATCTAGATCTTCACTAGAAGAGGCAGGGCTACTAATAGAAGAGGCCATACTTGTGCAGTTTGAAACAACTGTAATTCCACCAACCTCTCCCTCTGAAATCAGTAAAATAATAAACTCACTGAAAAGTAAAAGCTCTTATGGAATTGATGGCATTTCCAGCAAGGTACTTAAAGCTTGTTCCCCACAGATAAGTAGGATTCTGAGCCACATATGTAATAGCTCTTTGGAGCAGGGTGTTTTCCCCGATAGACTGAAATATGCCATTGTAAAACCATTGCATAAAAAGGGGGATACGTCGGATGTCAACAACTACCACCCAATCTCTCTTCTGACAGCTCTATCAAAAATTTTTGAGATAGTAATGTATTCAAGAGTAGCCTCCCATATTTGTAAAAAATAAGGTATTAACAAAATGTTAGTTTGGTTTTCAGAAAGGCTTTTCAACAGAAAATGCTATATACACTTTCACTGATCAAATATTAAATGCTCTGAATAACCGGACATCACCCATTGATATTTTTTGTGATCTCTCAAAGGCCTTCGATTGTGTAAATCATGGAATTCTTTTAGATAAGCTAAATCATTATGGTTTGAGTGGGGCAGTGCACAAATGGTTTAATTCATAGTTAACTGGAAGAATGCAAAAAGTTGAAATAAGTGGTTCATGTAATGTTAAAACAACAGCTGATTCCTCAAACTGGGGGGCTATCAAGTACTGGGTCCTACAGGGTTCGGTCTTAGGTCCTTTACTGTTCTTGATATACATTAATGACTTACCATTCCACATTGATGAAGATGCAAAGTTAGTTCTTTTTGCTGATGATACAAGTATAGTAATAACATCCAAGAACTAAGTGATGTAATTGTAAATGATGTTTTTCACAAAATTATTAAGTGGTTCTCAGCAAACTGACTCTCTTTAAATTTTGATGAAACACAGTATATACAGTTCTGTACAGTAAATGGCACAACTCCAGTAATAAATATAGACTTTGAACGGAAGTCTGTAGCTAAGGTAGAATTTTCAAAATTTTTTGATGTGTCCATTGATGAGAGGTTAAACTGGAAGCAACAGACTGATGGTCTGCTGCAACGTCTGAGCTCAGCTACGTATGCTATTAGGGTTATTGAAAATTTTGGTGATAAGAATCTCAGTAAATTAGCTTACTATGCCTACTTTCATTCACTGCTTTTGTATGGCATCATATTCGGGGGTAATTCATCGTTGAGTAGAATAGTATTCATTGCTGAAAAACGTGTAATCAGAATAATTGCTGGAGCCCACCCAAGGACATCCTACAGACATCTACTTAAGGATCTAGGGATCCTCACAGTAACCTCATGGTATATATATTCACTTATGAAATTTGTCATTAATAATCCAACCCAGTTCAAAAGTAATAACGGTGTGCATAGCCATAACACCAGGAGAAGGATGATCTTCACTGTGCAGTGTTAAATCTGACTTTGGCACACAAAGGGGCAAATTATGCTGCCACAAAAGTCTTTGGTCACCTACCAAACAGCATCAAAAGCCTGACAGATAGCCAAATAACATTTAAAAATAAATTAAAAGAATTTCTAGATGACAACTCCTCTTACTCATTGGCTGAATTTTTAGATATAAATTTAAAAAAAAGACCCTTAAACATTAGTGTCATGCAATATTTTGTGTAATGTAATATCTTGTACAGGCGTCTTTTATTAACCTGACATGTTCCACATCATTACGAAGTGTCATATTCATGATCTATGGAACAAGTATTAATCTAATCTAATCTATGCACATGGAATAGCATCCTCTGCACCATCTACTGGAGCCCTCCTATTTATAAGTGCACTCCAGCAGGCAATCACTCTCATAGTGTGCTCATACTTATTGTGAGTAACTGCTTGTATCAGTACTGGATTGGCTCTGTTTGCATCTTAAGTTCTCAACTGTTGTTTGCTTGCATGTGGAAGAAGAATAAACTTTGGTTCACTGTTGATTGTGTCTTTCAGTATAAGACAATTGGTGACAAGTGTGGTGGTCACTTCCACGCACTCAGTCAGTTTACTTGATCATTTGATTCTTCTATCCATGGAGGCAGTGCCCCCAATCTCTCCTCGAGCAGCAGTAGCAGGTTCTAATGGTTGCTATCACAAACTTGTCCCCCACACTGACTATACACGCTTCAATGCCACTGGCATATCCACTGCCTTTTGCCCCCTTAAGATAATGCTGCTAAATACTTGGAAGCTTATGTAAAGTGGCTTAAGCAACACATGGTATCCCTGACGCAAACATGTGAAAGGCTTAGTTCGTTTTGTGGATTTCTCCTTGGGTCTGCCAGTTGTCATGTCTGTCAAACCAATTCCAGGAAGCAATTTTTGTCTGATGAAATGTATACGTTGTTGTCAAATTATCACCATAAATGCGTGCATGTCACTGCAGTATGTTCTACTGTTGTCAGAAACAGCCCCACCAATCCTACGGGGCTTGGGCGGTAAAACTTCTTCACCTCAGTCACAAATGTCACTTTGTTACGAGCAGCCAGCACCTTCCCCATCGGCACAGTTCCACTACATAGTGAAACCGGCAATCAAGATGTGACGTGCGCCATTGTTGCTGGTCCTCTCAATGGCACTTCACTGGGGAGTGGTCACTGCAAGCATCCATATCCGCACCACTTTGTATAAATATCAGCATTCTGGACTACGGTGTCTGTATAAATAATTACACCCCCCCCCCCCCCCCCCAATCAAGGTCACTTCTGTTCTGGCTGTATGCTGGTGTCAGAAATTAAAGTGTTTAAGCATGTAAGTGTTTTACTTCACTAAGGTTTCTTCCTTTTGATTTGGACTTCACTGTGTTTTCAACATGAGAATGTTTCTCTTGTATTTCACTCTTGACTTATTAATTTTCCATGATTCTGTGGTACTGATGTCAATAAAGCCCTACAATGCTTACTGTACCTTAGATGAATCAAAGCATCTGTCTAATTTTTCAAGTCTCTTCCAATCTGCTATGAAACTATTGTTTTAATTAGGAAGAGTTATCATCAAGGTTTTCTTCAGCATTAAACAACTTTCGTGCACTCCTCAATCCCATCTAGCTGTAGAAGAGCAGTTCTTTGTTGGGCATTTGCTCCCAAATCTGTTAAATATTTTCTGGAAAGCGAAAATATCTGCTACCATCATTTTTACGCTGAGAAAGGTCTAATAAGAAAGAACAGCCTTCAAATATTTGCATGGAGATGTGTGTTTGATGTTCAGCAACATTTTACACGAAATGTTGGAATACTTTTCTATATAAGTATTTTTCAGTCACCCAGTTTCAGTTTCTGTATAGGACCATTTTTAACGTTTACAATTAAAAACGTTAATGTTGTCAACAATAAGCTCATTTCTTCCTTAACTTACAATGAATATGCATAGAATAATTTCAATATCAAGACAACAGCTACACAAAATCCCTAACTCAGATGGTCAAAATATGTATGTTCATATATTGTACCTTTCTTTTTAAAAAAATTAATTTTGTTCTGATAGTAATAAATATGAGTAATGCAACCTACCTTTCCAGCATCCATGACCATTACTCGGTTGTAGGTAGCCACTGTGTTAAGGCGATGCGCAATAGTAAGTACAGTGCAATGAGCAAATGCATCACGAACAGTTTGTTGAATCAAGAAGTCTGTCTCAATATCAACTGAAGCAGTAGCTTCATCAAGTAGAAGAATACGATTTTTGCGTAGTAAAGCTCGTGCCAAGCACACTAATTGCTTTTCTCCCACAGACAAATTTTCACCATCGGCTTCCACAGCAGTGAGGAGTTGCTTCTCTTCACGGCTTACCTGCACAAATGGAAGCAATAAAAGAAAGACAAACTAATAGTATACACAAGACAAAAAGTGTGCAAAACAAACAAACAAACAAACACACACACACACACACACACACAAATTGAAAGCTGTGAAGTCCAACTACGGGAAGCAAAATCATACACGATGTGATGGTCAGCTTTGTGTAAATAATAAGTAGCAGTTATCTGGAAGCATTATGAATGTGTGCTTAATACGATGTAAGAGCATACAGGTGAGCAAGTGATGACAAGTTCATCCCATGTAATAATTTCCCAGACCTATTTCTCATAGTAACTTAATTGCAACATTCAAGAACTTGCCAGTATTAATAACAAAGACTGTGTGTGTGTGTGTGTGTGTTTTAAACACCGACATAGAACTTTCCAGATCTTTAGGAAACAAAAACCAATAATAAACAGAATGACTGCCTAGCTAGAGCGTGGGTCCTTAATGATATACATGGGCAGTGCGGCTTGATGTCGATAAGTTATGGATACTGTTTACTGTGTTCACTAGAATGACAAAAGATGAACATTCACTATGTTACAATTAATTACAAATGAAAGCTGTAACTTAACTTACTTAAATCGCTGGCCATGTCTTCTTCAGGTACTATTCCCCATGTTGTATAAGCCACTGGCAGTAATTCTCTTTTTCTATAACCTGGCAACTGGCTTGCTATGTCGTTCAGAAATATCGGGAGTGTATCAGCAAGGTCAGTTTTCATCCTCTCTTTTTACTGGCGACTTGAGAGATTTCCACAAGCGTTCAATATTCTGTGAGTGGACGGATGGGTCATCCAATGACAGAAATTCAACAGAATGATTCACAAATTCATGTTGAAGGTGCAGTATGACAAAATCATGTGTCATCACTTTCGTTTCCTGTCAATATAAAGTGCTTTACCACAGAGACTGAAAGTTTTTCCACCCCTCTGAATAAACTCAAACTATAAAGCATTTGCACGATTCTCTTTCACTGCCGCCAAATATCCAAATATGTACAACTTCTTTTCTTCAATGGTCCTACTCTGTGGTATTTATTAGTAGATATATGCATTCGTCTCTTTCAACAACCTTGTTTCCTATGGCTTAACAGACTTCTCGGCAGAAACCATAGTAGCTGTACACCGTATTCAAGGACAACTGTGTTTCAAAAGTTGTCGCTTGTCGTGTATAGTCTCTTATCCAACAAGAAACCAAAATGATGCTCTTCTCGGTGGATAACTTGGAAGGAACTGTTACTGAGCGCATTAGAATTGGGGGCAGGGGGGGGGGGGGGAACAACATTCGCACCTTTCTTGCAATGTTTCATGGCGTTGAATCCATGAAATTCTACACAGTTCCTGCTATCATCATTTGGAAGCAATCAGAAGTCACAACAAAACTTCAAACAACTTCCCACACTGCATTACTGAGGAATTAAACTTCACCATGTGAGACAATTGACACTCGAAACTGCGGAGCATTGACTCGCTGCTGTTCACATCCAAAAATGACAAATAACACACATCAAAAAAAGTTTTGCCTCACCATGGTTCCAAGATTTGCGGAACCTGTACAGGAATTTGGAAAAGAGATCAACAAAAACATCATTTCCGCCTTTTCATTGCTCATGAGAACCACACACTGCATATTGTACCACCATACAGCAAGACCTTCAGTGGTGGTGGTCCAGATTGCTGTACACACCGGTACCTCTAATACCCAGTAGCCTGTCCTCTTGAACTGATGCATGCCTGTATTCATTGTGGCATACTATCCACAAGTTCATCAGGGCACTGTTGGTCCAGATTGTCCCACTCCTCAACCGTGATTTAGCGTAGATCCCACAGAGTGGTTGGTGGATCACGTTGTCCATAAACAGCCCTTTTCAATCTATCCAGGCATGTTCATGTATGGAGAACATGCTGACCACTAGTTGAGCAATGTCGTTACCCTGAAGGAAGTCGTTCACAAGATGGGGGCGCGAATTGTCATCCATGAAGACAAATGCCTCACCAATATGGTTGCACTATCGGTCGGAGGATGGCATTCATGTATCATACAGCCATTATGGCGCCTTCCATGACCACCGGCAGTGTACATCAGCCCCACATAATGCCATCCCAAAACAGCAGGGAAACTCCACCTTGCTGCACTCACTGGACTGTGTGTTTAAGGCGTTCAGCCTGACCAGGTTGCCTACAAACACATCTCGGACGATTGTCTGGTTGAAACTCTGATTGGAATGTATACTGCAGAGATAGGCTGGACAGTGAAGGGGGAGGCGTGTTTATAGCGATAAGAAGTGCAATAGTATCGAAGGAAATTGAGGGAGATTCGAATTGTGAAATGATTTGGGTGAAGGTCACGGTTAAAGCAGGCTCAGCAGCTGTTGTGGCTCAGCACCTGAAGAATAATTTGGAAAATATTTCGAGTAGATTTCCCCACCATGTTATAGTTCTGGGTGGAGATTTTAATTTGCCGGATATAGACTGGGAGACTCAAACGTTCATAACGGGTGGCAGGGACAAAGAATCCAGTGAAATATTTTTAAGTGCTTTATCTGAAAACTACCTTGAGCAGTTAAACAGAAAACCGACTCGTGGCGATAATATATTAGACCTTCTGGTGACAAACAGACCCGAACTATTTGAATCAGTTAATGCAGAACAGGGAATCAGCGATCATAAAGCGGTTACTGCGTCGATGATTTCAGCCGTAAATAGAAATATTAAAAAAGGTAGGAAGATTTTTCTGTTTAGCAAAAGTGACAAAAAGCAGATTACAGAGTACCTGACGGCTCAACACAAAAGTTTTGTCTCAAGTGCAGATAGTGTTGAGGATCAGTGGACAAAGTTCAAAACCATGGTACAATATGCGTTAGATGAGTATGTGCCAAGCAAGATCGTAAGAGATGGAAAAGAGCCACCGTGGTACAACAACCGAGTTAGAAAACTGCTGCGGAAGCAAAGGGAACTTCACAGCAAACATAAACATAGCCAAAGCCTTGCAGACAAACAAAAATTACGCGAAGCGAAATGTAGTGTGAGGAGGGCTATGCGAGAGGCTTTCAATGAATTCGAAAGTAAAGTTCTATGTACTGACTTGGCAGAAAATCCTAAGAAATTTTGGTCCTATGTCAAAGCGGTAGGTGGATCAAAACAAAATGTCCAGACACTCTGTGACCAAAATGGTACTGAAACAGAGGATGACAGACTAAAGGCCGAATTACTAAATGTCTTCTTCCAAAGCTGTTTCACAGAGGAAGACTGCACTGTGCTTCCTTCTCTAGATTGTCGCACAGTTGACAAAATGGTAGATATCGAAGTAGACGACAGAGGGATAGAGAAACAATTAAAATCGCTCAAAAGAGGAAAGGCCGCTGGTCCTGATGGGATACCAGTTCGATTTTACACAGAGTACGCGAAGGAACTTGCCCCCCTTCTTGCAGCGGTGTACCGTAGGTCTCTAGAAGAGCGAAGCGTTCCAAAGGATTGGAAAAGGGCACAGGTCATCCCCGTTCTCAAGAAGGGACGTCGAACAGATGTGCAGAACTATAGACCTATATCTCTAACGTCGATCAGTTGTAGAATTTTGGAACACGTATTATGTTCGAGTATAATGTCTTTTCTGGAGACTAGAAATCTACTCTGTAGGAATCAGCATGGGTTTCGAAAAAGACGATCGTGTGAAACCCAGCTCGCGCTATTCGTCCACGAGACTGAGAGGGCCTTAGACACGGGTTCACAGATGGATGCCGTGTTTCTTGACTTCCGCAAGGCGTTTGACACAGTTCCCCACAGTCGTTTAATGAACAAAGTAAGAGCATACGGACTATCAGATCAATTGTGTGATTGGATTGAGGAGTTCCTAGATAACAGAACGCAGCATGTCATTCTCAATGGAGAGAAGTCTTCCGAAGTAAGAGTGATTTCAGGTGTGCCGCAGGGGAGTGTCATAGGACCGTTGCTGTTCACAATATACATAAATGACCTGGTGGATGACATCGGAAGTTCACTGAGGCTTTTTGCAGATGATGCTGTGGTGTATCGAGAGGTTGCAACAATGGAAAATTGTACTGAAATGCAGGAGGATCTGCAGCGAATTGACGCATGGTGCACGGAATGGCAATTGAATCTCAATGTAGCGAAGTGTAATGTGATGCGAATACATAGAAAGATAGGTCCCTTATCATTTAGCTACAAAATAGCAGGTCAGCAACTGGAAGCAGTTAATTCCATAAATTATCTGGGAGTACGCATTAGGAGTGATTTAAAATGGAATGATCATATAAAGTTGATCGTCGGTAAAGCAGATGCTAGACTGAGATTCATTGGAAGAATCCTAAGGAAATGCAATCCGACAACAAAGGAAGTAGGTTACAGTACACTTGTTCGCCCAATGCTTGAATACTGCTCAGCAGTGTGGGATCCGCACCAGGTAGGGTTGATAGAAGAGATAGAGAAGATCCAACGGAGAGCAGCGCGCTTCGTTACAGGATCATTTAGTAATTGCGAAAGCGTTACGGAGATGATAGATAAACTCCAGTGGAAGACTCTGCAGGAGAGACGCTCAGTAGCTCGGTACGGGCTTTTGTTAAAGTTTCGAGAACATACCTTCACCGAAGAGTCAAGCAGTATATTGCTCCCTCCTACGTATATCTCGCGAAGAGACCATGAGGATAAAATCAAAGAGATTAGAGCCCACACAGAAGCATACCGACAATCCTTCTTTCCACGTACAATACGAGACTGGAATAGAAGGGAGAACCGATAGAGGTACTCAGGGTACCCTCCGCCACACACCATCAGGTGGCTTGCGGAGTACGGATGTAGATGTAGATGTAGATGTAGAAGGCACACGCAACTCTCATCGGTGAAGAGAATGTGATGCCAATCCTGAGTGGTCTATTCAGCATGTTGTTGGGCCCATCTGTACTGCACTGCATGGTGTCGTGGTTGCAAAGATGGACCTCGCCATGGACGTTGGAAATGAAGTTGTGTGTCATACAGCCTACTGTGCACAGTTTGAGTCATAACATGACATCCTGTGGCTGCACAAAAAGCCTTATTCAATAAGGTGGCGTTGCTGTCAGGGTTCCTCTGAGCCATAATCCGTAGGTAGTGATCATCCATTGCAGTAGTAGCCCTTGGGCAGCCCAAGAAAGGCATGTCATCGACAATTTCTGTCTCTCCTCCATGTTCGAACAACACCGCTTTGGATCACTCCGAGGCCCCTGGACGCTTCCCTTGTTGAGAGCCCTTCCTGGAACAAAGTAAAAATGCAGACACGATCGAACCGCCTAGTATTGACCGTCTAGGCATGGTTGAACTACAGACAACACTAGCCGTTTACCTCCTTCCTGGTGGAATGACTGGAACTGATCAGCTGTCAGACCCCCTCCATCTAATATGTGCTGCTCATGCATGGTTGTTTACATCTTTGGGCAACTTTAGTGACATCTCTGAACAGTCAAAGGGACTGTGTCTGACATACAATATCCACAGTCAACATCTATCTTCAGGAGTTCTGGGAATCAGGGTGAAGCAAAACTTTTTTTGGTGTGTGTATGTTCCCCTAGCCACACAGTAAACATTTACCATAATTAGCATCATCACTGGAGTTGAGTAGCCAACATTGAGTCACATATTCAATGTATATCGCTAAAGGCCACACATTCGTTTTGGAAAGATCTTTGATACGTGACTACATTTACATTGTATATTTTCTTATCATGAAAATATAAAAACCAATTCTATTAAATGAAGCATGGTGGTTACCAAAGAACTGAAATCCAGATTGTAATGCACTTTTGTCAGCCAACCATAGCTCATGTCATGTGATCTAGCCATCCAAATACAGCAGATATTCATAGCAGAGGACACATGATGTAGTCAGCCCAGAGAAACATTATTGTTAAGTAGCAGGAACACACAAATAGGAAAAGTTAATGGTTTAAATTAATATACATACTGAATACCTACAAGACAACTTATGCTTTCACATACAATATTGGTCATCAAAAATGTTTTCCAGTGTTGGTTAGGCAGGAACCTAGGCGGTCAGCTTAAATTACAGTGAGTAAATCGAGGAGCAATAATATTCATATTCTTCCCTGTCACAAAGTCGATAGACACCCCTGCAGTCGTCAATATTGCATGTGACATCACATTTTCAGGAATTATTGTGAAACTGTCATTATCCTAATCGGCCCTGGATCAAAGCAGTTTGTCGTTACAAGTATTGCAGAGTTTTTGACACATTTTGCCGTCAGCAGACACTTGTGTGTGCACTGAGTTTTACTGGTGTAAATGGTGCACTTTCTTTGCAAAGAAAGTTTTATTTTGGTGTTTTTCTTTTATTTAAGTTTTACTGCTGGAGTTGCAAAATAAAGTAAAATTCTTTGTCAGAGTAACAGTTCTTACCAGTCAAAATTACAAAAATTTAACTGAAAACTAAAACAGCGAAAAATTTCCAGAATTCTAAAGTTCTCGAGGTCCACCCACATTTTTTCCACGTGAAAAAATTCACTGGCTTTTTCCAGATTTCCCAGGACGTATATACCTTGTTCTTTCTCTTAATCTGTGGTTTCAACAGAATGCTTTATGGTCCCCATGATTGCTGCATTTTCAGGCAATTATATGTTTTATACTCTTATTAATTTGAGTCTTAGTTCAGATTTTAGAGTTGTTATTAAATTTAAAGTTTCTAAACAAAGACATAAAAAAGATATACCTTTTCTTTGAGATGTGCCTTCTCCAGTGCTTCCCATATTTTTTCATCAGTGTGCTCATTAAATGGATCTAAGTTGTATCTCACAGTTCCCTGAAAGAGTACAGGGTCCTGAGGAATGATGGCTATGGCAGATCGTAAATCATGAAGCCCAATTTTTGATATGTCAATACCATCAATGAGAATACTCCCTCCAGAAAGTTCTGTGAGTCGTAACAGTGTAGTAACAAGAGATGATTTGCCTGGAATAATTAATGTTCACATAGTAAGAAAGAGAATAAAATGAGTGTTTAAAGCAAAATCTATGAGTATAAACAAGATTAGTATTACATAAAATTCTGAACATAATTGTACAGAGTGTAACCATTATGAAGCAACAAGCCATTTTATCGGAAAGTACACAACACCCTCTTTGAGAAAGTACTACTTACTAGCTGCTCTTTATCACTCTATTCTTAAACATGTATTTCCGTGTATTCCAGCACAATATTTTTATATCTGACAAATAAGTTAACTGATTTTGGTAAAAGAGTAATGCATCCAGAGTTCACAAAATTCCACCCTACAACTGCAAACTGAACTTTACTATAAGAGGTTTAACCAATATCCATAAGATTTATTGACTGTTTACATTAAGCTATAAAAGAGCAGCACAGTCAGTCTTCACACTAAATGGTCTTGTTTTGAGTACAAATGTGTGTGTGTGTGTGTGTGTGTGTGTGTGTGTGTGTGTGTGTGTGTGTGTGTGTGTGTGTGTGTGAGAGAGAGAGAGAGAGAGAGAGAGAGAGAGAGAGAGAGAGAGAGAGAGAGCGCACACACTTCAACTAGAAGAAGAGCAAAAGCCCAAAAGCTAGTGCAAATACTGTTTACTGTTAACTTATGTGTTTCTATGCCGCACACACCATCCAGTGTACGTGAGTGGTTGCCTTTGCATTATTTTAGATATTTTAAAATCTATTAGTGATTCTATGTCAAGCGGTGTAGTTTCAGAGATGTTTGCCAATCAAACATCACGTATTTTGTTCATAAATATGTCGCCAAAATTATTTACCCATGTTTTTAGACAAATTTCAGTACTTTATAAGACACTCTTAAGTGAAGAGTGATAAAATGTCAGGACAACAACTCAAAAATTCTTGTCAACTTTAAAGTGCTTGTATTTCAGTGAATATTGTGGTAATTGATGTGTAATTGGTATGATGAGCCTAAATTCCTCCCTTCAAAATAGTTTACGCTCTTCTTCCATGGCATTGTTGGCAAGTAGCCTGTTTTATAAAATCTGCATGTTTTAATCACTTTTTTTTGAGTTTATACTACTTAAGATGTATGGGGTTGAAGCTGATAAAAGAAAAATTACCCCAAAAAAGAAGCAACTTTTAAATCATAGCATCTCAAAAATATGGCCTGATCCATACTCATGTTAACCATTGTTTGAAACAGCATTCTTCTAGCCATAAAAGAACAAATTTCCACAACTGCTTTTTTTCCATTGAATATATACAATTATTAATTAATTTTCTCACGCAAATGAAAATTTTGGTGCATCATAAAATGTAGATATTTTTGAAGTAATTGTATATATGCAGTTAAATGCTTGATTTAATCCTTGGTGGATTTTACAATTACCTGTTAGTAAAACACTGGTATTCCTATGGCCAAGACAAAGCTATGCACAATAGCCAGGCGTGTCCAGCCATGGGTGGAGGATTTTTTCCAGATTTATTTATTTATTTGCTGTCCCACACAAAATTCAGTTTTTGGCAATTGTCATCCCTTTAATTTACATATATGATGAGATACAAGGTTGTACTAATTGTACTTCTCTTGCCAGTAAAATACAAATGCATGCACTGATATCAAACGAAAGGATCAAAAATTATCAGTTCTCTGTTACAAAATTAACATTACTTGATAATTGTAGACCTTCATGGAAAAAAAAAGCAAGGAAGGATTTCTGATATTTTGTAGATGAAATACTGCTATTTCAAATGGCAGTTAACACCACATATGGATCAGGTATTCTCTTTGAGACACAATGGTTTAAATGTTACTTATTTATGCAGCTAATTTATCCTTTGTGCCAAATTTGGCCCTATGTACCTGTATCTCAAAAACTATGTACTCTGAATTGACAAAACTTGTAGGTTTTATAAACACAGTACTATACAACAATGTCTGAAAGGAGACCTGCCTCAACAAAGTACATGAAGAGATCACTCTTCCTTAGGTCGTTTAGTAAATCAGCACACGCAATTGGAAAAAAATCTGAAATGAGTAAGCGGGCAAATAGTATCACTCCTTAGTACATTTATGATTAATTATACACATATATGCCACTAAATACATCAAAACTCAACCACTACTGAAAGGAGTAATGTATCACCTTCCCTTTCTATTTAGCTTTATGGTTTTAGATTTTGTTTATGTCACACACACACACACACACACACACACACACACACACACACACACACGAGTGTACACGTGTCCTTTTTTCCCCCTAAGGGAAGTCTTTCCACTCCCGGGATTGGAATGACTCCTTACCCTCTCCCTTAAAACCCACATCCTTTCGTCTTTCCCTCTCCTTCCCTCTTTCCTGAAGAAGCAACCATTGGTTGCGAAAGCTAGTAATTGTGTGTGTGTGTGTTTGTGTGTTTTGTTCATTGTGCCTGTCTGCCGGCGCTTTCCCGCTTGGTAAGTCTTGGAATCTTTGTTTTTAATATATATATATATATATATATATGGTGTCTGTGTATGTGCGGATGGATATGTGTGTGTGTGTGTGTGTGTGTGCGCGAGTGTACACCTGTCCTTTTTTTCCCCTAAGGGAAGTCTTTCCGCTCCCGGGATTGGAATGACTCCTTACCCTCTCCCTTAAAACCCACATCCTTTCATTTTTCCCTCTCCTTCCCTCTTTCCTGACGAAGCAACTGCCAGTTGCGAAAGCTCGTAATTCTGTGTGTGTGTTTGTGTGTTTTGTTCATGTGCCTGTCTGCCGGCGCTTTCCCGCTTGGTGGGTCTTGGAATCTTTGTTTTTAATATATTTTTCCCATGTGGAAGTTTCTTTCTGTTTTATATATATATATATGAAACCCGGACACCATCCTTGTAACCATTGATGCCACTTCCCTATACACAAATATCCTGCACGTCCAGGGCCTCGCTGCAATGGAGCACTTCCTTTCACGCCGATCACCTGCCACCCTACCTAAAACCTCTTTCCTCGTCACCTTAGCCAGCTTCATCCTGACCCACAACTTCTTCACTTTTGAAGGCCAGACATACCAACAATTAAAGGGAACAGCCATGAGTACCAGGATGGCTCCCTCGTATGCCAACCTATTTATGGGTCGCTTAGAGGAAGCCTTCTTGGTTACCCAAGCCTGCCAACCCAAAGTTTGGTACAGATTTATTGACGACATCTTCATGATCTGGACTCACAGTGAAAAACAACTCCTGAATTTCCTCTCCAACCTCAACTCCTTTGGTTCCATCAGATTCACCTGGTCCTACTCCAAATCCCATGCCACTTTCCTTGAGGTTAACCTCCATCAGTCCAATGGCCAGCTTCACACATCCGTCCACATCAAACCCATCAACAAGCAACAGTACCTCCATTATGACAGCTGCCACCCATTCCATATCAAGCGGTCCCTTCCCTACAGCCTAGGCCTTCGTAGCAAACGAATCTGCTCCAGTCCAGAATCCCTGAACCATTACACCAACAACCTGAAAACAGCTTTCGCATCCCGCAACTACCCTCCCGACCTGGTACAGAAGCAAATAACCAGAGACACTTCCTCATCCCCTCAAACCCAGAACCTCTCACAGAAGAACCTTAAAAGTGCCCCACTTGTGACAGGATACTTCCCGGGACTAGATCAGACTCTGAATGTGGCTCTCCAGCAGGGATACGACTTCCTAAAATCCTGCCCCGAAATGAGATCCATCCTTCATGAAATCCTCCCCATTCCACCAAGAGTGTCTTTCCGCCATCCACCTAACCTTCGTAACCTCTTGGTTCATCCCTATGAAATTCCCAAGCCACCTTCCCTCTGACTCCTACCCTTGCAACCGCCCCCGGTGTAAAACCTGTCCTATGCACCCTCCCACCACCACCTACTCCAGTCCTGTAACCCGGAAGGTGTACACGATCAAAGGCAGAGCCACGTGTGAAAGCACCCACGTGATTTACCAACTGACCTGCCTGCACTGTGATGCTTCCTATGTGGGAATGACCAGCAACAAACTGTCCATTCACATGAATGGACACAGGCAAACAGTGTTTGTTGGTAATGAGGATCACCCTGTGGCTAAACATGCCTTGGTGCACGGCCAGCACATCTTGGCACAGTGTTACACTGTCCGGGTTATCTGGATACTTCCCACAAACACCAACCTATCCGAACTCCGGAGATGGGAACTCGCCCTTCAGTATAGCCTCTCTTCTCGATATCCACCAGGCCTCAACCTCCGCTAATTTCAAGTTGCCGCCGCTCATACCTCACCTGTCTTTCAACAACTTCTTTGCCTCTGTACTTCCGCCCCGACTGACATCTCTGCCCGAACTCTTTGCCTTTACAAATGTCTGCTTGTGTCTGTGTATGTGCAGATGGATATGTGTGTGTGTGCGTGCGAGTGTACACCTGTCTTTTTTTCCCCCTAAAGTAAGTCTTTCCGCTCCCGGGATTGGAATGACTCCTTACCCTCTCCCTTAAAACCCACATCCTTTCGTCTTTCCCTCTCCTTCCCTCTTTCCTGAAGAAGCAACCGTCGGTTGCGAAAGCTAGAAATTCTGTGTGTGTGTTTTATTTATTGTGCCTATCTACCGGCGCTTTCCCGCTTGGTAAGTCTTGGAATCTTTGTTTTTAATATTTTTTTCCCATGTGGAAGTTTCTTTCTATTTTATTTACATTATTTCATTAAGCTTCTTAATCACTTCATGTTTTACTAATAAGGAGAAATAGACAATGTTGATGAAATGCAGCTGCAAGATTTTTTCTGAGAGTCTCAGAAGGAGAAGAAAAAGTTATTGATAAACGGAGCTAGAAATCACATATTAAGCAGGCAGAACAGTATTTACAAGAGATGAGATTCAGAACAAGAAAACATAAAAAGAGACATGGAAGGTAAATAATTTAAACACAGAGATGTCAGGTATGAATGTCTCCACATTTTCCATCTGCACGTTAAAGTCGTTCATGAATCAAGCACTAAATTTGTCCTTTTTACACTTTTTTCCCTGTATTAATTTTTTTTATTTCTTTCTTAACAACATTCACACCATGTCATTTTTAAGCACTCACTATTCAAAACAGCTAATGCTATTAAAGGGTGTATATGCCGACAAGGAAATAAATTCCTGGATTTTTTCTTGGATTTCCCGGTTAAAAGTACAATTTTTCTCGAGTGAACACACAATTTTTCCCAGGTGAAAATACACTTTTTCTGTGTTAAGTGACAGTATACTTCCCACTGTAACTGTATACCTTATCAATCCTTTGAATGGTTAAAGTTTTATATGCCGGTGTAGAATTTCCCATTGAAATTTTAAATAATGACATAAATGTCTGGTTTTCTGTTACCAAAATTTTTCTAAGTGGCTGGTCCTCAAATTGTTAAGTTTTAAATGAGAGCAAATGCTCTGTGAGCTACGGATTTTATCACAATTTCCCACATGCAACATTATTCATCTCACATAAAAGGAAATTCACTTTGAAAGTAACACTTTTCGAATCAGCACATGCAGAATTTCCAGCAACCTGTAAGAAATTGGTGCATTTGAGGTGTTGCCAGAGAGCACCAAAAAACAGGCATTACTGCACATGCACAGCTATGACGATGTAGAAAGCGCATGCTTAGCATTTGCTCTGCTCATATACCTTTTGTCTCATTTCTATTTGGAGTCTTGTATGTAGTGGGGCATCATGTGACCATGGGTGGCACTGTGGCATGTCGTTCAGAGGGGACATATTGAGTTATTGTACTTGGGCCATTTGTTTTATCACATCTTAACCAAATAAGGAATGCAAAACAAGAAAGTAGGCTTTAGTAAATATTCATGTCAGAACTAGACTCTGTAACTCTATAAACACCCTAACATTTTGCTATGTATGGATTTTAACATTGATTTTATTTATTTATTTATTTATTTGAACTCTCAATTACTGGTAAGTAGCATCCATACAGCAATATGACAAGCTACTAAGAAGGAATACAAATTAATTGCAAAAATACAAAAACAGTTGTTTGTATGCAACAGAACTAAGAAAGGTAAGTCTTTCGTGACATTTTCAAACTGTATAAAAAATTAACAAGGTTATTTGTGAAGCCTAGAACCTGTATAACTGGCAGTTTAAATTCTACACCACGAGTAAATATAAGGCCTTGTGGGGTGATACAATGACAAAAAATGCTGTACTGTAAGTCTATTATTTACCAAAGAATGGAGTCCTGAAAGTTTAAGACATAAACAACATAAATTAAGAAAAATGCCGAGTGTAGAGGAAGTACCAGACAAGTGTTTAAACACGTTTTGTCATCAACCTGCATATTAATCTTGAAGTGAACATTTATGTATATTCATATGTATATACAGGGCGTATACGTGGACAAGGAAAACAAAAATATCCTGGATTTTTCCCGGATCTCCCAGTTAAAAATACATTTTCCTCTGAGTGAAAATACACTTTTTCCATGTTAAAGTGACAATATACTGTCCCTCAGAACTGTAAAACTTATCCATTGAATGGATATTGTTTAATACAGCAGCGCAGAATTTCCCGGCACTTTATAAAATGAAACTCACAGGGAAAAACACATTTTGGAAAGATCTTTGATGTACAGCAACATGTACGCTGCATACTTTCGTATTACAAAAGTATACATTCGAATTCCACCAACAGGAAAAGTTAATGGTTTAAATTAATATACATAGTATTGCTACAAGAAAAGAAAAGAAAAGCTTTTGGACATTATATTTGTCTCGAAGATTAATAAGCTACAAGGGAAGCTAAGCTTTCACATATAATGTTGACCTGTTTAGCGCAAATGTTACACTTTCAGATACATCACACAAATACGGCAGTAAAATTTTTAATACCAACATAAATATCCCATCTTCTGGGCTCAAAATTCTCCTAAATCGCTCGTCATCATCAAAGAGTTGATTTTTAAATGAAAGCAAATGCTCTGTGATTTAAGAAATTCATGGCACATTCTCGCACATAGTTCATCTTGTGTAAAAGGAAATTTACTTTGAAAATAACGATTTTCGAACAACAATTCACAATATTTTCCCGTGACCTGTTTTGATTCATTTCAGCAGTTGCCAGAAAGTGCAAGATAAGAGGCGTCGCCGCACTTGCGCACCTATGGCGACGAAGGAAGCCTGTATGTTTGTACGTGTAAAACATTACATTATGTTATAAAAGAAATAGATGTCAAGAGGATACTGTCAGAGCTTCAGAATTTCATGAACCATACTAAAATGCATAGTTTGCCTTACAGTGCACATTCTGACACTAGCCAATAGTGTGGAATGCGTTTCCTGTCTCAGCAGGAAAGCTTAATAAAAGCCAAAATTTATTTAGCTAACCGACAACTTTATTGTTCTGCAAGGCGATTAATGCTTGACTATCAGAAAGGTGGAAATAAAATAAAATCTGAAACTAGTAACATATTTTAGCCTTTCCTAATTATGTGAATGTATTTTAATTCACTTGATAGCTCCCAGCCACAGAAATCTGTCTTGTTTTCATTTGACTTGAGAGCAGTAAACGAAGAGGAAACAGAAAAATCACTAAATGTAAAAACAGGTCATTTGGAGACTATGCCGTCCTCCCACTATAACTCAGACTGCTTTGCGCGCAACAGTAATATTAAAATGACTTTCCAAAAATAAGTTCATTTTGTAGCGGACATCTTTCTGAAGAGACTGATACATAAAACATGTCTTCGAGAAAATGTAAGACATGCTATTTGGTCTTAAGTGTGCAGTGTTGTGCCACACATCTTTAAACAACATTGTTAACCCACACGTCACTGTATTTCGCTTTGTGGAACTCAAACTGTGGAAATTAAATTAATACCACCTCACAATTAATACTGGATAGGATTATTTGTAACCATGAGAACAAGAACTCTTCAGAAAATATGGACTCTCTATTGCCTATTAGCTAATAGCTTGCTCTTCTGTGTGACATAAAATTAAATATAGGATACGTAAAACTAGTAAAGACAACAGACAGGCAAGACAGTACATATTTCTTCAATACTTAGGTCCTATCGATTTTTCTCTCTAATCTTGCTACAGCTTTACATGATGTGCTTTCCTTTCTGCGAAAGAACTATTACATTCTCACAGTTTGTCAAATATTTTACTACATAAAAAATAGAAATGCCATTGTCTAATACTGAAAAAGTTGTTAATACAAATAGTACCCAAGACTGGTGTGATTTCTCAATCTGATTACGTCTAATTTGTCACTGTGTGCTGGATACAACAAAATAGGCCTTTCTAATATTGTAGCCACATACCAAGTAAGCGAGACTGTTTTGGCAATAATGATCATTTTTATAATACGACAGAATATAATTTACGAGGTACCAATACAAAATACCTATTTGGCCTACTACAAGCAAAAAGCTTTACGTTAGGAAATAGTTTCACGTTTCATTCATATGCTCAAGTTTCTCATGCAGGAGACTGAAAAGAAGTAGAATGAAATTTTTGTATAAATCTGTAATCATCATATTCTTCCATAATTTGTGTGATGTCCCCGTTTCTTCTCCTTCCTCGTTCTAAAAAACAGTCTTGTTATCAGTAATTCCGTAACTATTCCTACAACTGTCAAAACTCATTCTCCGGTGGTTATTCTCCAGTTAGGCGTTATTAAGTGTTTGTACAATGTGTTTTCTTTGCTACTCTCAGAATGTAACCTAAGAGGCTGCTAGCCAGGGACTACAATTGGCCCTGTCTAGTGTAGCGATCTGGCCAAAAATTTTCTGTAAAAATTTCACTTTCCTGGATACACCGAGAAGATAATATGTAATCTTTCTTAGCTGTTATTCCTGTTAGTCATTTATTTCCACTCTGGTAGTCTGAATCTATGGATTTTGCTAGTAATTATAACAATGCTGAACATTCGCAAACCGAATCAACCAAATAACAAGTAGCAGTTGGTATTCACCAGTTCGGCTTTATTCCATCCCGTTTTGTCTGCAGGAAAGTTTATTTCTAGATGTGGCGAGGATTCCCTTGGCAGACACATCACGTACACTATGCATGCATTCAAAAATCAACTTTTAATTCATTCCGGAATCGACTTAGAATGTGTTCAAAAACCAACAAGGATGTGTTTCAAAATAATATGAATAATCGATAGACCAACGTGCCCTGGATGTTAGGTGCTTTGTAAAACAAGTCTTTTTCACCCTCAAGAATATGAATTTGGCGGCCCCCTTTCCTGGTAGCATCTAGCTGCTTGCTGCGACTGCTTGCACAGCCAACAGCAACATTCCTGTGGCCAGAAACGGGATAATCTACTACTCAAATGCGACTGAACTGTGCATGCGCACGAGCCCGCTCGTAACTGCTAAAATGAATCTAATGTAAACAGTGTGACTTCACTCTCACCAGAGGCAATTTGTTGTTATGAAGCATTGCATAGTCTTCCTAATGCCTGTGCCACATTTTGCTGTTAGCAGACACTTGCACGAACACTGTGTGTCGTCATTGTATAGGGCATAACTCCTTTGCAATTTAACTTATTTTCGTTTTTTCTCGTTTGTTTTATTGTTGAAGTATTATTCTGGAGTAGTGGGATACAGTAATATCCTTTGTTAGAGTATCGGTTCTTACTAGTCAAAATTACAAAAATGTTACTGAAAACTAAAACAATGAAAAATTCCCGGGTTTTTATCGGTTTTCTCCAGGATGAAAAATACCTGTTTTTTTCCCAGATCTCCCAATTGTCTTGGGTCGTATACATCCTGATATTACGTTAAGAGACTTGAAATTATGTCATAAGAGAAACAGAACATCAGAGGAGATCCCGAGAGAATTGGAATTTCGAAAACCATACTAAAGTGCATAATTTGGCTTAAAGTCCACATTCCTATGCCCAGATTCACAATGAACTAGCCCCGAAACTGGTATTAAGCTTTTCAGTGTGGTTTTCGGGATGTCAATTTTCTTGGGGGTGCCAGTACTGTATTATCTCATGTTTGGTTCTTTATTACGGCATAATTCCATCAGCATACAATATGATGCCAGAAGATGAAAACAAGCATTTGAAATTCAGCAAACAGTTGAAGCTAGCCAATACTGTGGAATGAAGTATTTCATTTCAAATAAATTCACTCCTCTGTGGAAAAGATTAAGCCAAATTTCTTTAGCAAACTGACAAAAACAACTTCACTGCACTCAAGGCAATTAATGCTCGATTCCTGAAATCAGGAAACTGAAACTAATAACATGTTTTAGTCTTCTGTAATTATGGGAACGTATTTTAGTTCACTTGACAGCTCCCAGCCACAGAAATGTTTCGTTTTCAATTGACAGGAGAGAAAAATCACAAAACTTAAGTGTCACAGACTAACCACCCTCCCCACTAAAACTCAGGATGAACTGCGCATCTGACAGCTTGGGCATGCCAGAAACGTTTTTCTGGGTAGCATTACACGTGCTGCTCATAAGTGGCTCAATTGTACATGCACCTGAGCCCACTGGCAAGTGTTCAAATGAACCTAATGTAAGCAGTTGTAATGTTACACTCATCAAAAGCAGTTTCTTGTTATGAAGTACTGCATAGCCTTTGTCCTAAAGTCTTTGGCACATTTTGCTGTTGGGAGACGCTTATCTGTGCATTGTGTTTTGTTATTGTAAATGACGCATTTCCTTTGTAACTTAAGTTTTATGTTCATGTTTTTCTCTTGTTTTATTGCTGAAGTATTATTCTGCAGTAGCAGAATAAAGGAAAATTCTTTGTCAGAGTATCAGTTCTTATCAGTCAAAATAACAAAAATTTAACCGAAGACTAAAACAATGAAACATTTCCACAATTCTAAAATTTCCCGAGTTTTCTCCCAGACGAACAACTTCCCGACTTTTTCCCGGATTCTCCATTGTCCCAATGCGTACACACCCCGCATTAGCAACATGTAACGGCATCGTAACCTCATATGTGGTTTCCATTCAGAGTGAGAATCGCGCACTGATTGTAAATCAGGAGGTACTTCTTCCCATATGTGTTGTCAATACTGGGAATGGTGAGTGGACTGTCAAAATTTCATATACATGTATCAGCCTTACTTTACTTTTTAAGTTATGCTGATGGCTGCAGGTTAGAATTATATAATTCTGGATTAAGACATAGTTGTTAGTATTATTGTATATGATAACCTCAGTTGATACAACTTTTAGATTCCTGCAATTTCAACTATAGTCTCAATAAAGTGCTAGAGTATAATGTTATATTCTACTCCCTAAAATGCTCATTATATTGTATGCTGATGAAGTAACATTAAAGCTCATGTTGCCTTGGATGTCTATACACAAGCGGTGGCGGCGGCAGTGGGTGGAGGATGGGGGTGTGGGTGAGAATAGAGGTTAAGATAAGATGCAAGAGGAATAGTAATACTAAAAGTCAATGGAGTATGTGATATGTTTCACACAGTGCAATCAAAAGAAGGGAGAGTAATTCGAGGCACCAGAGAAATAGTCTTATCTTACTCTCCGTTCTTCTCATCTCCCCCGCCCCTCCCCCCAAAAAAAGAACTTATTTACAAATAGGTCATCAATTTGAAATGACATTAACCACTGTTTCATTTTTTCACTGAAGAGGGTTGTATGTTATGGCAATTTTCTTCTCACAGTTTGACGTGACACCTACTTATGATCCTCTGTGGACTGACATTAGGCCAGCGTATTAGGACCGGCTGTGGACTGACATTAGGCCAGCGTATTAGGACCGGCTTTCTGTTGTTGACTGTTGTATGAGTGTTGTCATGGACACTTAGTTCCTATCATATTTTAGTTTCTATTTTTTTTTAACTTCTAGTTATCATTTTTGACACTATCTCTTAATTACTCAATCATTACAACTGCGTTAACATTATTTTGTATTTTTTTCTGATTTTACAGATGACACAATATGCATGTCATTTTATAGTAGGATGACTATACTTGGCACTGATACAAAACATTTCCTATTATGTATATTGGGTTCAGCATAGCTTCATATTTAGCTTTTTATCACAGCATGTTTCTACGTTTTTAATATGTTAATCAATTTATTGACTGGCACTTTATGTTTTAATTATTGATACATCTCATGTTTTTACAATGTGTATGTATGTATTTTCTTTTTACTGTTGTATATTGTTGGGTAAAGAAATCCATTTTGTGTTAACAATGCTTATCATGTAACTGCTTATATATAACTATGTCATATTCCATCCTTAAATCATTATCATCCACCAAACTATATTGTAACATTCCTACATTATATCTTGCACTTTGTTTTCATTTAAGTTTCACTTAATAATTCCTCTACGTTTTATAATTTTAACAGCTAACATCCTTCATAAAGTTGGTGTATTTTGTTATATTTATTTATTTTAAATCTGTAGATTACACAATTCACGTGTAATGCTTGCATGGTTCCTCCATGTCTTTCAGGTTCATATAGCACATAATTGCTACATTCTTTGTATGCTATGCTAGTGGGTACATTCTTTATCTGCCAACTATTATCTGTATATTTGTAGCATCATCTGTTGATGGAAATTTTTTTCCTAACCACTGCATTTATCAACATATGGCCAGTTAGCACACATATGTAAGATATATTATCAGTACTTCATGTCCCTCTCACTCTTGAGTGGTTTGATTTTGTACCTGATCGTAAGTAAGGGACATATTTGGAGAGTAAGTGTACTGTAACCATAAAGGGGTGTGGTTTTTCATTTTTTGAGGGTTGGAAACACTGAGTGGTAGAGCATGGATCCCCTGCTCAGGACGAGCATCACAGGAACATGGTAGTACATAAACTCATGTTTTACTGTCTAGTTGCATGAAAGATGCCAGTAAGAAATCCCATCAAGAGCGAGCCACACACTGTGACCCACTTCCCATTCATGCAAGGAATAACACCTACCAAAAGTAGTTGTTGTTGTTCAGTGGAGGCAGAACAAAAATTCATGATGGGTCAAATGGCTCTGAGCACTATGGGACTTAACATCTTAGGTCATCAGTCCCCTAGAACTTAGAACTAGTTAAACCTAACTAACCAAAGGACATCACACACATCCATGCCCGAGGCAGGATTCGAACCTGCTACCGTAACAGTCGCGCAGTTCCGGACTGCGCGCCTAGAACCGCGAGACGACCGCGAAATTCATGATGAACAAAGGACTCTTAGACCTTCCATTTTGACTGATGATTTGGTGCAAAAAACTGAAGAAACTGTTGGTGAAGATTGTTGATTGACAGTGGATAAAATTGCTGCGATGTTTCCACAACCTTCCAGAACTCTCTTATACAAGACACTCACTCACAGAAATGCTGGGATACCACAAACTGTGTGCAAGATGGATCCTGAAACAGCTGACAGAGCAGCACAAGAAAAACTGGGTTAATAGTGCATGCGAGTTTCTTGAGCGATTTGAAGTGGAACGAGAGGATATTCTGAGTTCTATCGTGACTTTAAATGAAATATGGGTGGTTCCTTACATGCCTGAGACAAAATGATAATCATCGCATTGGCACCACACTAATTCCCCATCTGTTAAAAAAATTCAAAACCACAATTTTGAGAAAAAAGTCATTACCTCAGTATTTTGGGACAGGAAATACATAGTTTTGGTCGAATTTCTGCCTCAGAGGAGACCATCAATGAACATCGATATTGTGAGAAGCTAAAAGAAAAAAAGAAAGGAGCATTCAAAATGAAAGGAGGGGAATACTACAAAGAGGAGTATGCTTGTTGCACAACGCTAGACCTCACATAGCCTTGGACACCAAGGCACTCTTCGAGCAATTTGGTTGAGATGTTTTGAACCCCCCCTCCCGTAACTTAGATTGTCCCCTTATCACCGCCCTAAAGGCACACATTGAGTGGAATTAAATTTTCAACCAACAAGCAGATGCAGAAAGAAGTTCTGAAGTGAGAGAAGGGGCTGAAGGGCGAGTTCTTTGCCATATGCACTGAACGAGACGGTGGTTATGTGGAAAAGATCAACATGTGAATCAACAATATCCTGCATTTCTTTTTTTATACACTTTTTCTATGTACACAACCTAGTACACTTACTTTCTGAACATGCCTCATATTAATGGAAACTGCTGTCCAAAACACAAACATTTTTCATGAGGCATCATTTTATATTGTATTTCTTTGTTTTTATTACAGTTATGTCTTATGTTGATGTACTGAAACACATCAATAAATTAGTCTGTGACCAAGACCTCCCACAATTCATTGTGTGTCAATTCTGAATGGTTGCCTGCCTCACAGAGAGGAGAATTTCTCTATGAAGTGAGGGAAAGTTCCATCACATGGTAGGTAATAGTACCACATACATACGTTCCTAATGAAATGTCAATTACACGCCATCACATATGCTACGAGACAGATTCTTCTAGGCAGAGAATGGATCACTCCTAAATAAAAACAATATCATCCCATCATCTCCTCAACGTTTCCTTGCTGTAGGCACGTAGAAGAAACTGAATTAACTTGATTTGCTTTATTAAACAACTGGAGAACCATATGTATTGTACCTGTTTTGAAAGTTGAAGCCTAGCAGGAACAAGAAAGCAGTAGTAAAAATAAGGAAAGTAACAAATTTGTAAATTATAAGATGGTGCTGGAGAACCTGTGAAATTACTGACAAAAACCTAAGGGACAGGACCCACTGAAGTGATGTGACAAGTGATATGGCACATAGTGTGGCACGAAGCACGGATCAAACTTGAAACATAGGATGATACAAACACAGCGTAATGGAGCAGCACCTACCATATTGATGAGATATAACTGAACCATATGGCATGCCATGTCCCTGCCAGATGAATAAATGAATGCAGCATGCAGCACTTTTCCCACACATCACATCTGTGCTAGTGACAGTTTACGAACGTCCCTGCATTTGTTGCGTGGTTGTCTTTGTACCCAGGAGGAGGGGGAGGAGGAGGAGATTAGTGTTTAATGTCCTGTCAACAACAAGGTCATTAGGGATTGAGCACAAGCTCAGATTAGGGATGGATGGGGAAGAAAATTGGTTGTGTCCTTTCAAACGAACCATTCCGGCATTTTCCTGAAACAATGTAGGGAAATCATAGAAAACCTAAATCAGGACACCTGACGCACGTTTGAACCATTGTCCTCCTGAATGCGAGTCGATCTAGCCCATTGTGTTAACCATTGCACCACCCTGCTTGGTGTACCCAGGAAGATGAGGGACAAGCCGGAATGCAATATTAATTTTGTTGGTCTTTTGAAGATATATCCGCTATTTACGATCACAGCGCTGCTGAATGTAGAAAAATGAAAGCCCATGATAAAAGTGAAAAAGATTGCAAGTCAAACATCATAAACAGGTACAGTGACTGAAATTAATTTATTTGTGAAAGAGAAAGCAGATACAGAACAAAATAGAAATACACATGGCAGTTTCAGATAATACGTGCCTGAAAATTCTTTTACTGATTCATTGGATCTATGCAATACCAGATCTTTTTGGTATATAGCTATGTACCCCAGTGTTCTGGAAAGACAATACACCACTTGGGTTAAGAAACTACAGAGCTGATTTTTCAAACCACAGAATCATTTGTAGGTCATTGTTAGTTTCCCAAATTTTGAGGTGTCTACATTGTGATGCACAGATTACTTAGAATATACACTAACGTGAATGTGAATAGAATTTATGAAAGAAACAACAAGCTTGAATTATCAAATTGATTTTATTCATGTCACAATTAGTTCAAGTATCCAACATCTGGATGTTCAACACAAATAACGTTTTTCAGATCTCCACCCCCACAGATAATCCATAATTAAATATGCACATTTCATTTGGTAATTGTGTGCTAGGATATGGTCTCACTGTTTGTTTTGCAAGAGACATTCGTCTGCAGCAAAATAATAAGCAAATCTGCAGTCTTCTTCCTAGAAACATGCATGTTCCAGAAGCAGGAATGCACCTCCAAACAATGCTTAACCATTAGAACTTTCTTTAAATACTCTTCCATCATCATTGCTGCCATATTCCTCAATGGCAAAAGATAAAAATAATCTGTCTGTGTCTGAAACAACTACAAAGATCAAGGATTTTAACTGCAAAATGTTGATCCAGATTCAGCAGAAACTTTAACCCTGACACCAGAAATCCCAGTAACAATCCACTATTGTCTTCCAGATTTATTGAGTCTGGTATTGGTAAACATTCAGACTCCAGATGTTCCCATATTGCCTTTAAGCGTTTCAGCCGTAAGTATTTTGGCTGTAGTGTGTCCCTCAGAAAAATGTACGAAAATGTGGATGCCATTCAACCCTTTAAACACCTTAGAAGTACCACTTTTGTTAGTGTTGAGTCACAACTATTAAAAAGTAGTCATGTGGCATTAATCACTGGGAGACCCTGAAGGGCGGGTTCATATCCAACTACTACGTACTCTGCACGACTTACACAGAATCACAATTAAAAGTGGTATAATTTGCACTAGGGCTGTCTTGATGATCTCATCGACAGTATGCCATGATGGATTCAAGTCTCCTTGCTGAGGACTTCTGTGGAAAATCTCCATGTGACACAGACAAGTTTGTCATTGCAGAAATGTGCTTTTTATGATGATATGGACACATTCCAAATAAATATATATGCATGCTTCAGAGCTATTTTCTGTGCTATGAATTCAAAATAAAGGACTGACTCAAAACTTTTGTTGATGTGTGTCTCTGCCACACCATGTGTCATGTCACTTGCCATGCCACGTCGGTGAACATCCTGGGTAGGACTATGCTTAGGTTGGCTCCATGATCAACTGGTCATATGGAAGGGCATTCTGATCTGAGTTACAAACAAAGAAAAACAGTGTGTGCTAATAGAGCAGATGCTTTCTATTAATAGCTGTTTTCTTTGATTCTAAGTCTTCCTTTTCCACAGTGCTGTATGTTATTAAAGAACAACACTAAATTTTTCAACTCAATACTGCACATATTTCATCAGGGAATTGGAAAAGGGACAGGAATGAAATTAAAATTAATAATTTTATTCTATGTATCACTGAGTTCTATCAGATGAGAGACACTTATGGAAGAGTTAAAGTAATAACAAGAGGAAAAAAAATCGACAAAAACAACAAGCAACGAAAAATCCTTCATTACTCCCACTTTCGTTGATACAGTGATAAACTACCTTCACATAATTAAAATATTATAAATATCCTTAAATGATTTTTTAAAATATGCAGTGTATATTAACTAATTTAATACCTGCTCCAGTGCGGCCAACAATGCCCACTTTTTCACCAGCCTTGATTTCGGCAGATACACCCTGCAACACTAACGGAAGTTCAGGTCTGTAGCGAAGTGTAACATCCTTCATTATTACTTCCCCTGCCCATGGCCAATTTTCGGGTGGAGAGTTATCTGGAATTTTCACTGCTGCTTCTTCTGGCAGGTCCTGAAAAGTAGCATATTACCATTTCTAGTGGCTTAAACAAGCTAACATAAATCTAAAACAGTGCAGTTCTTGAAGCCAAATAAATGAAAAACCGTGTGTCACACACTGAAAGCTTTCAAGAGTTTATCATGTCAGCAGTCCCTTGTACTTGGAATGGAACTTGTGGAGATAACCATCTGACTTATTGCAACACCACCAAGTGGTGGATAGGCACATAAAACAAGAACTGGAACATAGTAGCTCAGCTAATGAAATTGCACAGGTCTTGTTCACGTACATCCAAAAAGTGAAATAAAGTGAATGCTGACTGATTGGAATGGACTCGAGAAGAATCACCTCACTTATACTGCAACACAGGAAACTTTCTGTTCATTCAACCTTTCCATGGTATGCCAACCACAACAGAGTGGTGTGTTTTATGCATGACAAAGACAAACTCACTCTGCTTGTTTCAATAGTTTCTATGATAAGAGACTGAAACAGGCTTTTACTTTTTATTTAGGGCATGCTGTGTACAATATACAATTTGAAGATAAAAATTTTTAATTTACTGTTGTTAAAGTTGAATTTGCAGCATGTGTTTTATCTAGACTTCAAAAAATTCTTATATGAAAGCACTGTTTTTGACCAATTATTTCAGAAAGACGTTTCTGTAAATTGTAGAAAGATTTCTAAGAGCCCGCTAAGCTTATAGAATTTGTGAAATTAGTCTGTGAAATTAATACATGTCTTTGTAACAAAAGTGTAGCAATTTGGAATATTAGAATGAGAGTTTTAAAACTGTACGAAAGTTCTGCTAGAATGTAAATACTTTTGGATTGAAGTAGACTACTCACTGAAAAGTAGAAGTGTTTAGTCATCAATAGGTCCACATAAAAAAGAAGACAACTTGTTAGCTTTCAGAGTAGTCCTGACTAGTGTAAACACACACACACACACACACACACACACACACACACACACACACACACACACACAAAATATCACATGCCTATCTATACCCCTGCATCTAATCATTGAACCAGGATCTTATAGGGGCATAGGTATGAAAGGAGGAGGAGGAGGAGGCGGAGGAGGAGGAGGAGGAAGGGGAGGTGTGTGTGTGTGGGTGTGTGTGTGTGTGTGTGTGTGTGTGTGTGTGTCCTGTTCAACATCTCCAATTCAAATCTTTTTTGAGCGTGTTGTTTGTGTTCCACAAAGATTGGTTGGCTGCTTTGAAGAGTAAAGGGACCAAACAACAGGGTCATCAGTTTCTTTTTCCTCATGGAAACAGGTCTTGTTTCCTCATGCAAACAGGTCTCGGGTTAAAACCATTTCCAAAAGGAGACGGGGAAAGGAGCCTGGGCTGGCTGATCACAGGAATTAAAATGAATGAGCCAGCCACTCTGCAACACACTAAACTCTCCAGCCAAAAAACACAAGGCTAGAGGAACACAAATATGGAAAAGACTAACACCAAGGCAAACAAACTGCAAAGAAAGAGCAATGAAGAGGTTAAAAAGAGGGAGGGTGAAAGAGAAAGCCAGATGCCCACCCTTAGATTGATAGAGTGTTAAGAACTGCCCTCTTGAAAAAAATGAAAAACTAGATCAGCCGTTGAGGCACTGTCTCCTGACACCAGAGACAGTGTGGCAGGAAGGCTCCTCCTCAGTGTGGCTTAAACTGGGCTGTTCAACAAGACATGGACCATAGCAACACTGAGGTGGGTCCTCATAACGTAGGATGAGATTGTGAGACAGCCAAGTATGGCCTCTGCTCAAGAGCATGACGGATGGCCACCAACATCACAGTGAGAACACTGCAGCCATCCAGCAAGGAGCACTGAGTGGACCCACAGGAAAGGTGGCAGAGGGAAAGTCTCAAGTTCAGTGAGACGGGACCAGACACAGACTGCAATTGGAATCCCTGATCTAGGCCGCCGCTGTGGGAGATGGGTCACCGTGTTAGGGATATGGAGAAGATTATTTGAATGTTGAGGTGAACTATAAATGTAGGTGGTATAATGAGCAAGCAGCTGTTGTCGCCTTATCTGAAATGGAGAAACCCCAGCTTCCACTAGGAGGCTAGTCACTGGGCTTCTTCAGAAAGATCCCATCACAAATCAACCTCAATAGTAGTGTATATGGTCCAGCAGCTGCAGAGCTGAGGGCGATAATAAACCATATGCCAGGCTCCCATAGTCAAGACGGGACTGCACTAGGGCTTTGTACAACTGTAACAATGTAGGGCGATTTGCAGCCCGCTTGGTGTGGCTCAGGTATTGAAGAAAAATTAGATGCCGCCAACATTTTTCTTTAATCTGACGAAGATGAGGGAACCAAGTTAAGCAAGCATCGAAAACTAGGCCTAAAGGAATAAGTCTCCACTATGTTAAGTACATGGTCATCAAGGTAAAGTTAGGGATGTGGGTGAACAGTACAATGACAGACATGCATGCCACTAGTATTGGTGGCTGAAAACTGAAAGCCGTAAGTGAGAGTCCATGACTGCACCTTTCATATGGCTCCCTGCAGTCGATGCTGAGCCACACCAACAGTAAAGGAGAAAAGGGAAAAACAGGAGTCGTCTGTACATAAAAAGGGTGATACTGAGAACCCGACCGCCGCTGCAAGACCATTAATGGCCACTAAAAAGAGTGGGACACTCAATACACAGCCTTCGGGGTCCCATTCTCTTGGATATGGGGGAAGTGTGTGAAGCACTGACTCTAACTCTAAAGGTACGTAGCGACAAAAAGTTCTGTATAAAAATCGGGAGCTAGTCCTAGAGACCTCATTTGCAAAAAGTGGTGGCGCCATGTGGTGTCATATGCTTTCGTCAGGTCAAAAAAGATGGCAATAAGGTGTTGATGGCAGGAAAAGGCCATTTGGATGGCGGACTCCAGGTATACCAAGTTGTCAGCGGTGGAGAGACCTTGAAAACCATTCTGTGAAGGAGCCAGAAGGCCCCGAGACTCAACGAACCAACAAACCTCCAGCTCACCATCCATTCGAGCAGCTTGCACAGAACGTTGGTGAAACTGATACGACAATAGCTATCCACATTGATGGGGTCCTTACTAGGGTTTGGTAATTAAATGATGATACTTTCTCGCCACTGGGATGGGAATTCGCTATCACTCCAGATGTGATTGAAGATGGCAAAAAGGTGGCATCGATAATCTGCTGACAGATGTTTAAATTTGGGGATGGATGCAGTCTGGTATGAGGCTGTGTCAGGACAATCAGCAGGGCACTGAGAAATTCCCACTCACTTAAGGGAGCATTATATGGCTCAGGGTGGTACAGAGAAAATGATTGATGTTGTCATTCCACCTGCTGTTTTAGGAAGTGAAAGGTGGGGCGATAATGCTCAGATGCAGAGGGGTGAGCATAATGTTCGGCAAGAAACTCTGCAATTATGCCTGGATTAGTGTAGGCAGCTGCATGTGTGGAAATCCCAGGTAATCCTGCAGATGTTTGATATCCGGAAAGGCGTCTAAGCTTAATCCACACCTGGAAGGTGAAGTAATGTTCCATTGGTGGAGACGTATCATTCCAACACTTGTGCTTCTGTCATTTGATGAGTTTACAGGCCTGGGGACGGAGCCATTTGAAGGCAATTAGGTGCTCAAGAGATGAGTGCCGCTTATGATGATTATCAGCTATTTCTGGTGACCACCAAGGCACTGTCTTCCACCAGGGGCAACCTGAGGAAAGAGGGACTGCCGATTCAGCTATAGCAGTAATGTTCTGGATCATCAGATCGATGTTGCCATGCAACAGAGATCCAACAGTGATAGCAGCCTTGGTAAAGAGCCCACCTGGGCAAGAACCCTGATCAGTGATTCTGGTGGAGGGGCAAAAAGAGTGGAAAGTGGTCACTACCACACAAGTCATCTTGATCTCTCCAGTGCATACACAGTGGGAGAGCCAGGACTGCAAATGGAGAATGTCTGATTATGTGCCACATGCCACACTGAAATGAGTAGGGGCATCAGTATTTATGAGACACAGGTCCAGTTGAGTTAGTAGATGCTCGACATCTCTACCACGGCCAGTAATCTTGTTTCCACCCCACAAAGGTGTCTGAGTCACCCAGAAGTAGAAAAGGTGGAGGGAGTTGTGAAATTAGTGCAGCCAGTACATATTGTACATCTTTAGGTAGATGTTGCAGATGGTAACTTCCTGTGTTGTCCTCACCCTCACAGCAACAGCTTCTAAAGGTGTTTGAAGGGTCATAGGTGCATTATACATAGAGGTAAGGACATAGATACAGACTAGATACAGACTCTATCTGACATCCTGTTACAGTCTCTGTGATTTTTGTAATACCACCAATAGCCAAGAAAGTGTGGGGGTGTCCACATTGCTGGAAAACAGGTTTCCTGAAGGGCAATGCAAAAAGTTGGTGTAACACGCAAGAGTTGTCCTAACTCAGTCAGGTGGGGGTAAAACCACCGCAATTCCACTGGCGGATGACTCTTTCTGTGGTCTGGGAAGGCATGAAATCACCAAGGAGGCATTTACGCCTCAGGGTCACCTTCAGCCACATGCTGAGGGCTCGTTGTCTCTGTGTCCATTGGATCTGAAGCTCTGGGGAGATCAAAGTACTCTGGGGTACAAGGATCTCCACCCTCATCTTTAGAATTGGAGTCTGCTGGAACCTGTGGTGGGGATTCACTGGAATCTCTTTCTTCTTGTCAGGCTGCTTCTTTCTGATCTCTCACTTTTCTTTTGGTTTCTCTGGCTGGGAGGGTTTCTCTGAGTGTGTGCCAGGAACCAATGATGATCAGACAGCCCTACGATCAGCACTGTGTGGCTCATTCAGCCATTAGCTGTTCCCCAGCTTCACTGCATCAAAAGCCTTAGAAGGCAAAGTCTCAAAACCCCCTTCCTTGAGATGGAAGTCTGAGGAGGCTGTTGCTTCTCTGGCCAAGATGTGAAGATGTGGGGACCAATGTCCACGATGGCTGGGGAGGGGAGAGGGGGTTGATCCCAAAGTAGTTGTTATGGGATGAATGGAAGGAGACGTGCCCCCAAGCAATAAGGGGGCAGGTGTAGTCTGGCAGTGCTGAGGGCCTACTGTCTGAGGTATAGCTGGTGTGGTTACTGTTTGCAGAGTAGGCAGCACCACCATCTTAGCTACAGCATAGGAAGAGATCATGCACACAGGGTTTAGGCAGTCATATTTCCGTTTTGCCTCTGTATAGGTCAGCCTGTCCAGAGTCTTATAATTCCATTATTTTCCACTCTTTTTGAAATACCGCACAGTCCAGCGAACAGGTAGAATGGTGCTCTCCACAGTTGACACAAACAGGAGGAGGGCCACAAGGAATATTCGAATGTGTGGACGTCTTCAGTCACATCATAAGTGACCATGGTGGCCAGTTGGATGGTACAAGTGTTGCAGATGAAACGCAACACAGTGAAGTGGCTACTGCCATCCTCAGCTGTTTTCTGGTATGACAGGTGGGCATGACCCCGACACAGGAATTCTACTGATGTAAAGAAGGTATTTCAGTTCTCAGTGGAACTGGAGGTAAGTTGATTTATGATAGGAATCTGAAGAACTACAGAACATGCATTTATGTTAAGAATGGAATTCCACTCGTGCTGACAGCGGAATTACATTCCTAGGACTTTGTGGCCATCAGGATGAAACAACATGACAAAGGAAGCACGAGGGAAATTGTTTTGGCTTCAGCGTACCTTCCTTACACAGACAGTACTACTCCTCCCCAGGTGGTGAGGAGACTGGCAAATAGCTGCTCACAGCAGAATGAACAAGTGCCTGACAATTGTGATGCCAATGCCCACAATCTGGTGTGGGGAAGCAGCAACATCAACAGCAGAGGTGACAACTTCTTCAAATTTCTGCTAGAAAATACTCTGGAAACCTTGGATAGGGGTAGGGAACTTACCTTCAGGATCAGAAGAACGAGAAGAAGTAACTGAAAAAATTTTCAGGGTCACTCTAATGGATAGTTATGAGAAACAAAGACATGTGGTGATGAAGCTATCCTTATTTGACCACACATGTAATAAGTTTGAGGTTGAAATGAGTGTTAAGCAGACGATGGCTAACAGAAATCCTAGGAAAACACCTAAACTCACTCTTATCTGAAGTCAGAATTTGATAAAGAACTCAGCAGATTTTGAGGAAATGGCACATGCAGTGACATCTGCCATTAAGACCTTGGTGAAACAGAAATCTGGAAGTGCAAAGGAAGCAAGTAAGAAGGCTGTTAAACCTAGCAAAGAAGAAAGGACAATGGGCAAAATATCAGGAGTTGCTTGTCAAATACAACCTTGCAACCAAGCAAGTGAAGATATCTTATCTTTTTGATGAACAATACCAGTGAAAAAATAAAATGATATAATGAGTTAATAAATAGATCACAAGTATCTTCTGGTGAGTCCCCTAGAAAACAGAAGAAAGTTTTCAAAGTGGGACAGTGATTGCAGTAACTAATCGAGAGGAAGAATCTGCTGAGGCGTTTGTGTACACACCATGTATAGTCAGACCAGATTCCAACAATGCACTGGCAATCGTACAAGAGCCACAGCCAACCAGTGAAGATTTCAAAATGTACACTAGTATCCAGCTGATTCTGACTTTTAGATTTAAAAAATTATACAATTTACTTTGCTGACCCTGAAAACTCAAGTTACATAAAGCTGTTAAATATTTTTAAGAATGAGTTATTCAATAAGAACATGTGGCACTGGAACAAAGGAAGACAAAAAAAGTGTGACACACAAACAGAATCTTCAGCAAAAACGTATGAAAATTTTTATGTTAATTATCTCACAAGTACTTACCTCAGTATACTCTAGAACTCTTTCAACAGATGTAAATCGTGCTTGCATTTCAGATTTCAACTGCATCACATATGGCACAAATGTGCTTACCTGAAAAATGAGGGGGATAAAGAGGATACAAACATAATTTGTAACAAACATACAACAAGAAACCATTCATATTTTTGTACTATTAACTCATCAACCTTAATTATACAAAGAGGCTAGGAGTTAAAGTGTCTATAATTCACCTACATCTCAGATAGTGATCAAGATGACAATATTAAAATGCCCTTTAAATACACTAATTAATAAAATAATCTCACATTTCCTGTTTAGCATATCTTGGTACCATCGCTTTAAACAATGGAAAGTCTAGGTTGGAATAAGGAATAACAGTACGTAAAAAATAGATTGCTACTCACCACACAAGGCGACACTGAGTTTTAGACCAACATAATGACAATGAATGCTAGAAATATTTAAGCTTTCAGATGAAGTCCTTCTTCCAAAGTAGGAAACACGGGAACACACACACACACACACACACACACACACACACACACACACACACACACACACACACTGCTACCGGCACAAAGGCCTGTCTGCAATTGCCTAAATATTTCTAGTGTTCTTTTACACCGAGCCTGTCTGTGTCAACATCTTCTCTATGTGGTGAGTAGCAAGCTCTTTTCCGAATTGTTGTAACACAACTCTAATTATTAATATTTTTCATTCAACACAAATAATTTGTTAAATGACTGCTCAAATTGCAAAACATTTTCCAAAATTATATCCATTTTTCACTGATAATAAATAGTTATCACACTTAATTTAAGTGGATTGGCAATATGGGGCATTTTTAAGCATATCAAAATCTATAATACATTCAATTTAGCTGTCAAAAGAATCTGTTCCTGGTGGATTTTGCACAATGCGACCAAAGCTCAAAAACAGGCACAGATAAGTTATCAAAAAATCAATTGAGGAAATGCAAAAGCTGTATATGATGTTGTAATAAGAGACAAAAGTTGCATTCAGTCGCACAAGCTGGCAACTAACAAGGGAACCTCCCCATCACATCCCCCTCAAATGTAGTTATAAGTTGGCACAGTGGATAGGCCTTGAAAAACTGAACACGGATCAATCGTTCCGCAGCTTCTCATGCTAACCACGGGGCTCCTGAGCTCACACTATCCTTGATCTTGCTTATCTTGCGCATGGACTACTCAGTTTGTATACTTTTCTTATTTTTTTCATAGTTCCACACAACTTCTTCCTGTTTTCTTGATTGAGCTGTGTTCAGTTTTTCAAGGCCTTTCCACTGTGCCAAGTTATAACTAAATATGAGGGGGGTGCGGTGGGGAGGTTCCCTTGTAAGTAACAATCAGTTTATTGGGTGTTCCAACAGAAGTGGTTCATTCATGAACTGAAGAGGATTGGCATGTGACTATCATAAGTTAGACTGTTAAGAACTTGAAAATTGAGGGGCTCAGCAGTAAACAATGGCAAGGGACAGTCTGCGAGAAATGGAGATATTTATTATAAAATGACAGAGATGGCATGTTTCACTCGCATCAGTAAAACGTTTCACGAAAAATTGATAGATGACACTACTTTGTGAACTTTCAGATTTTCGCTGTTGGCAAGTGAGAATGAAGTGTCCAATGTTTTTGTGAAAAACAAGCTTTTCAGTGAGTTTTTGAACGAGTGTGTAGATGACCTGGATACTTATGACTCAGATAAAGACCCGGATTATGTTCCTGAAGATGAAAGCACCTCCAGAGTTGTTGATAATCAGGTAAATATGAATAATTATTTCTGTAAGTAAACGGTGTTAAGTTGCATCCCTTAACATTATTTACATGAATTCACTTGACAATTTGATACCAATAATGTTAAGAGCTACCCTTAACATTACTTATTGCCACAATAAGAAATCTGTGTTAGTTTTCTATGAAGTATTACGGTATCTGTAAATGTAGCTATGTGTTAATACCTAGCCTTCTAACAGCAATTAGTATTAAGTTACGGATCTGTTATTATGGAGTTTCTCTATTCCACATGCTTACCTTTTTCAAGATTTTTTTTTCCCTAGAGATGGTGTGTGGGAGCACGTAAAAAAAAAAAGAGGCTCTGAGCACTATGGGACTTAACATCTATGGTCATCAGTCCCCTAGAACTCAGAACTACTTAAACCTAACTAACCTAAGGACAGCACACAACACCAAGTCAACACGAGGCAGAGAAAAACAGGAATGAAGAAAAGCAATATACGAAGTACAGAGGCAAGGGTACAGCTGATGCAGGAAAAAGGATATGCCCACCTTGCGAATGTCCTAAAAAATGTTTCCAGCTTATCAAAGAAATAAACAAAGAATATTCTGAAATTTCTGGGAAATGAATTGCTATGATACTCAAAATGCTTACCTACAAGGTTGAGTGCGACCAAAAACTGTTATCCAAAAAAGATTAAACAGGGGATATCTAGACACAGTCAAACAATTCTGTATACAGTGAAAACTGCCGGAAAGGATGTCATTGCTTGCAAAATTGCATTTTTTAAAAATCATGGACTTCAGAAAAATAGGGGGGAGGGGGGGGGGTGGAGAATATCGTGAAACGATTGATTGAAAAATGTTTCCGTTCCACCTACTTCTGATGGCACAGGTGAGCAGACCAGTCATCCTAGAAAATATTCAAAGGATGTCATCAATGATGTGAAAGCATTTATTCAGAAACTTCTAAGTGTAGGAGTCACTACACTTAAAAAGATTCATCGCAAGAGTACTTAAGTATGGAATATTCCATGCAGCTCTGTTATGACAAGTACATCAAAGAATGTCAGTCGGCAAGCAAAAATTCTGTTTCTATAGACAAATTTCGACGAATATTTACCAAGGAATTCAATGTAAGTTTCAAGACCTCTAAAATGGACACCTGTCAACAGCGTGATTCCATTTATGTAGCAATCAAGCATGCTGAGAACTATAAAAATGAAACTAAAATACATTCCTTGTGAATAAAGCAGAGTGTCACCATCAAAAAGCAGAAGCTGGGGAATCTGCAATACAAGAAGCAATGAAAGTAGCAAAACGAGACCAAAATGTTCATGTAATCATGTTCGATTTGCAACAGACACTACCCACACTTAAACTGACTACTGGGCCAAGGTTTATTAGCGTAAAATATGGTGCTGTAATTTTAGTGTCCATACTTGTGCAGATATCCAAGGACATCTTTTTCTCTGGGACGAAACAGCAGCTAAAAGGACACAAAGATGTATTTTGAAAAGAATGCCATCAAATGTGATAAGTTGATTGCATTTTCTGACAATTTTGCCAGACAAAACAAGAACTGGACCTTAGTGGTGTTTTGGCTATACCTGTTAAAGTCTGGTTGTTTCAGATACATCATGCACACCTTTCCCAAGGCTGAACACAGTATGCTACCTATTGACAGAGACTTAGATCAGGCAGAGAAAAATGTCATCTCACAACATCATAGTGTTTACGAACCTGATCACTGGGAAGAATTTCTAAGAACATCCCAGTGAAAGAAGCCATTCAAGGTAACTCATATGACTCAAGTGTTTCTATAGCTTCTCTGCACTGAAACAGCTGTTTCACCAACCACAAAACTGCTCAAAGCAAATTCAGTATTAGAAATTGTGCTCGACTTGTGTTTTCTGCTGAGCTACAAAGTCCCATGCCAACATTAATGTTTAGTGATACATACAATGGTTGCCTAGAATCTGTTGCCTTTTCGAAATGTGGAAGACTAGCAAGCAGTTCTTTCCTGACAAGAGCTTAAACCGAAACACTCTGGGCCTCTTCCTATTAAAGGAGAGAAGCTAAGATACATTCTCTCTAGCTTAAAATAGATACCTCCTGTATACCATGATTGGCACAATTCATTCCAGGCAGAAAAAGGTACTGTGCTTCAGCAACAAGAAGACAAATAAGAAGACAGACAATCATGTACTTAGATAACAATGGTTTAAGTAAAATAATAATGTTAGGTAAATGCACCGAGAATAAAATGTTTTCACATAAAAAACGTTGAGTAAGTGTGTTGAGACTACAATGTTTTGAGTAAATAATGTTACATACATCTTCCTGAAATTTAGAATCCCTCCCCGGTGTTGATATTACATACTAAACTGCTGACACTGTGCAATACAGAAATGCTGTACCTGGAAGGGGGGGGAAACAACTTGTATGTACTTCAGATATCTGATTTATGAGATTTTATTAAAATATTTGTGGTGCATTTTCTCAAAACTACTGATTTGTCCCTTAACATTTTTCACTGCTGAGCCCATCAATTAGTGTCTATACACTTTTTGATGTCACAGGAACGAAACATGAAAATAGCAAAATGAAAGCTGAACTAATGAAACCTATTTGAACTGTTAATTCACAAGGCCTTCCATGAACCATGGACCTTGCCGTTGGTGGGGAGGTTTGCGTGCCTCAGCGATACAGATGGCCGTATCGTAGGTGCAACCACAACGGAGGGGTATCTGTTGAGATTCCAGACAAACGTGTGGTTCCTGAAGAGGGGCAGCAGCCTTTTCAGTAGTTGCAGGGGCAACAGTCTGGATGATTGACTGATCTGGCCTTGCAACATTAACCAAAATGGCCTTGCTGTGCTGGTACTGTGAACGGCTGAAAGCAAGGGGAAACTACAGCCGTAATTTTTCCCGAGGACATGCAGCTTTACTGTATGATTAAATGATGATGGCGTCCTCTTGGGTAAAATATTCCGGAGGTAAAATAGTCCCCCATTCGGATCTCCGGGCGGGGACTACTCAGGAGGACATCGTTATCAGGAGAAAGAAAACTGGCGTTCTACCGATCGGAGAGTGGAATGTCAGATCCCTTAATCGGGCTGGTAGGTTAGAAATTTTAAAAAGGGAAATGGATAGGTTAAAGTTAGATATAGAGGGAATTAGTGAAGTGTGGTGGCAGGAGGAACAAGACTTTTGGTCAGGTGAATACAGGGTTATAAATACAAAATCAAATAGGGGTAATGCAGGAGTAGGTTTAATAATGATAAAAAAATAGGAGTGCGGGTAAGCTACTACAAACAGCGTAGTGAATGCATTATTGTGGCCAAGATAGACACAAAGCCCATGCCTACTACAGTAGCACAAGTTTATATGCCAACTAGCTCTGCAGATGATGAAGAAATTGATGAAATGTATGATGAGATAAAAGAAATTATTCAGGTAGTGAAGGGAGACGAAAATTTAATAGTCATGGGTGACTGGAATTCGTCAGTAGGAAAAGGGAGAGAAGGAAACATTGTAGGTAATTATGGATTGGGGCTAAGAAATGAAAGAGGAAGCCGCCTGGTAGAATTTTGCACAGAGCACAACTTAATCATAGCTAACACTTGGTTCAAGAATCATAAAAGAAGGTTGTATACATGGAAGAATCCTGGAGATACTAAAAGGTATCAGATGGATTATATAATGGTAAGACAGAGATTTAGGAATCAGGTTTTAAATTGTAGGACATTTCCAGGGGCAGATGTGGACTCTTACCACAATCTATTGGTTATGACCTGTAGGTTAAAACTGAAGAAACTGCAAAAAGGTGGGAATTTAAGGACATGGGATCTGGATAAGCTGAAAGAACCAGAGGTTGTACATAGTTTCAAGGAGAGTATAAAGGAACAATTGACAGGAATGGGGGAAAGAAACACAGTAGAAGAAGAATGGGTAGCTCTGAGGGATGAAGTAGTGAAGGCAGCAGAGGATAAAGTAGGTAAAAAGACGAGGGCTGCTAGAAATCCTTGGGTAACAGAAGAAATATTGAATTTAATTGATGAAAGGAGAAAATATAAAAATGCAGTAAATGAAGCAGGCAAAAAGGAATACAAACGTCTCAAAAATGAGATCGACAGGAAGTGCAAAATGGATAAGCAGGGATGGCTAGAGGACAAATGTAAGGATGTAGAAGCTTATCTCACTAGGGGTAAGATAGATACAGCCAACAGGAAAATTAAAGAGACCTTTGGAGAGAAGAGAACCACGTGTATGAATATCAAGAGCTCAGATGGCAACCCAGTTCTAAGCAAAGAAGGGAAGGCAGAAAGGTGGAAGGAGTATAAAGAAGGTTTATACAAGGGCGACGTACTTGAAGACAATATTATGGAAATGGAAGAGGATGTAGATGAAGATGAAATGGAAGATACGATACTGCGTGAAGAGTTTGACAGAGCACTGAAAGACCTGAGTCGAAACAAGGCCCCCAGAGTAGACAGCATTCCATTAGAACTACTAACGGCCTTGGGAGAGCCAGTCATGACAAAACTCTACCAGCTGGTGAGCAAGAAGTATGAGACGGAAGAAATACCCTCAGACTTCAAGAAGAATATAATAATTCCAATCCCAAAGAATGCAGGTGTTGACCGATGTGAAAATTACCGAACTATCAGTTTAATAAGTCACAGCTGCAAAATACTAACGCGAATTCTTTACAGACGAATGGAAAACTGGTAGATGCGGACCTCGGGGAAGATCAGTTTGGATTCCGTAGAAACACTGGAACACGCGAGGCAATACTGACCTTACGACTTATCTTAGAAGAAAGATTAAGGAAAGGCAAACATACGTTTCTAGCATTTGTAGACTTAGAGAAAGCTTTTGACAATGTTGACTGGAATACTCTCTTTCAAATTCTAAAGGTGGCAGGGGTAAAATACAGGGAGCGAAAGGCTATTTACAATTTGTACAGAAACCAGATGGCAGTCATAAGAGTCGAGGGGCATGAAAGGGAATCAGTGGTTGGGAAAGGAGTGAGACAGGGTTGTAGCCTCTCCCCGATGTTATTCAATCTGTATATTGAGCAAGCAGTAAAGGAAACAAAAGAAAAATTTGGAGTAGGTATTAAAATTCATGGAGAAGAAGTAAAAACTTTGAGGTTCGCCGATGACATTGTAATTTTGTCAGAGATAGGAAAGGACTTGGAAGAGCAGTTGAACGGAATGGACAGTGTCTTGAAAGGAGGGTATAAGATGAACATTAACAAAAGCAAAACGAGGATAATGGAATGTAGTCAAATTAAATCGGGTGATGCTGAGGGAATTAGATTAGGAAATGAGACACTTAAAGTAGTAAAAGAGTTTTGCTATTTAGGAAGTAAAATAACTGATGATGGTCGAAGCAGAGAGGATATAAAATGTAGACTGGCAATGGCAAGGAAAGGGTTTCTGAAGAAGAGAAATTTGTTAACATCGAATATAGATTTAAGTGTGAGGAAGTCTTTTCTGAAAGTATTTGTATGGAGTGTAGCCATGTATGGAAGTGAAACATGGACGATAAATAGTTTAGGCAAGAAGATTAGATGGGTAGATCACATAACAAATGAGGAGGTATTGAATAGGATTGGGGAGAAGAGAAGTTTGTGGCACAACTTGACTAGAAGAAGGGATCGGTTGGTAGGACATGTTTTGAGGCATTAAGGGATCACAAATTTAGCATTGGAGGGCAGCATGGAAGGTAAAAATCGTAGAGGGAGACCAAGAGATGAATACACTAAGCAGATTCAGAAGGATGTAGGTTGCAGTAGGTACTGGGAGATGAAGAAGCTTGCACAGGATAGAGTAGCATGGAGAGCTGCATCAAACCAGTCTCAGGACTGAAGGCAACAACAACAACAACAACAACAATTCACAAGAGATAATCATGGAGCACTAATATGATTAAGTTGTGATACCATTTCAAAGACGAGTGAAGCAGCTATCACTACTTTACTGGTGTTACAAGAGTGTCTGTAGTTTCTAACCTTAACATGGCCCCTTGGCTCAAACCTGCCATTCTATGTCCAACAACTAGTAAGTTATTTCCAGTTTTATACTGCAGATCCCTTACATGAGTAGTTGTAACCAACAATGTGAAAAGAACACAGGTTAAAAAATCTACCAAAAACCTGGCAGCAGTAGGGCCTATCAGTATCACTCACTTCCAACAACAGAATTCTATAAAATATTTCGCATTCCAACATAGTGGTCTAAAACCAAAATAAGCTACTTCATGGCAACCATATATGTAAAGTACGTTGCAAGTAACCATTTTAATACTGTGGGTAAAATAAGGCAGTTTTGTGTCACTATATTGTCTTCTGTATGTTAAGACATTTAAAAAATTTTACTTACAGAGTATAACAGCCATTTGATTCATCTTATTTCTTTAATGACTAGTCTTCCCATCAATAATGAATATTCATTGTCCCATTCTGAAGTATATTTTAACATCATCATACAGTCATCAACAATTTACAATAAAGAACTTACTGCAAACACACATGACAATGCTAATCCACTCTGAGCTGAAGTCACAGTGTCACGCAGAAGAATAACAGACAATCCCGTAAGTGTGACTATAACCACAGCTATCATGTCCATACGAAATGTGAACCAGCGTACAGAGGACCGAAATATAAGATCAGAAGCTAATGTACGATTTAACTTCAGGCAGAATCTGAAACAAAGACAACAAACATGGAAATATTATTGCTGAAAACAATTAAATAATAAACTACTTAATAAATTTTAGATTTATCTAATGAGGTAAGGACAGTCACTAGCGAAGTTGGAGTGGTCTCCGACCAGTCAAAAAAATTCTCTTGAATTGTGGGAACTGTAGCCGATATCACACATTTCTGCACTACCATCGCCCTTCTCTACTATAGTAGGTACAATCATTGGTCTACAATGCTCACTTCATTCGTTTTATCCCGTCTACGTCACAATTTATGACTTTGGCAGAAGATGACAAATATGACAATTTGGATTTTTTTAGCATCATCTGTCATTCTATCCCTTTCTAGATCTCCAATTTTCTCCTTCAATCCTTTTTGTGCTATCTACCAGTTTTCACCCATAAATACTGTGTTATGTAACCTGCAAAAATAATTTTTTATGTCTCTTACATTTTCATATTATTTTCTGTTTCTTCTCACATTGTATATAGTTTTCCATCATCATACACACTCTTCCAAAACTTATGGAATACATTTTTTACCCACAAAACCTGAAAGGCACCAGCCATGAAAATGCATATCTATGGGTACAGTCAGTAAGATACAAGAATCTCTTGATATTTCCAAGTTTGCCCCCAACAGAAGTATTTCATCTGCCACTTTTCATATTAATTTGGTCATAACAAGGGACACCACTTGTTCAGGTGCCTCTCCATAGTTGTACCCTTAAAGAGTTATCTTCTATTTTTCATGTCTTACTTTCAAGGTAAAGAGGCCCCATAGCAACTAAGGTATGCCACATGCTGCCATTTTCTTATTTCTCTGGAAAATAAGCAAATGAAACCCATACGGGTACTTCTTGTTGTTAGTGCTGAGGCATTCAATGAACATGTATCTATAGCATCAACATATCTAACGTATTTCTCAAATCACTTTACTCTAATAAACACATTAACTACGTACTGGAGAAACAACAGATCTGCGTCAATCATGATCCACTAGTCAGCAGATAAGTTCCAACTGCAGCACAAGTAGTTTCCAAATATAGTAGAAGCCCAATATACTGCCGCCCCACATAATTCAGATTCATATAACACAGTCTAAAGTATCTAACCCAAAATAAATATCTTTTATGGATGCGTTTTGCACTCTCAGTATATTTTAGAAACTGGAAAAAAATCTTATTACAGTCTGCATGTAGCTTTTCTGCTGTTTAATTTACTGCTGCAACCTTTAAGCTTTCTAAACAATAACCAAAATAGATGAATAATTAAATTCTATCTTTGGTTTGTCTCATCAACATATCAGGATTGTTGTTGCACGGAATCTTTGAATACACATCTCACATTGTGATGCAAACAACAAAGTGACTAAGCAACATGCTTGGCAACAATCAAAATGGTCACAACCATCATGTGTATCATAAATTATCACTGTCTAGATTTTTGTGTTCTTATTATGCCAAAGAAACAGAAAGTATATTCTGTGACTGATAAACTAAAATTTATTAATCACATGAAGAATGGCAAAGCTAAACCTAGTACATCAAGTGAGTGTGGTGTAACTGAAGGAACAATCTGGGGGTGGGTGAAAGAAGAGAATAAAGTTAGATGCTTTATGAACACAGTGGAAACTGGTGTGGGAATGGACAGGAAAAGGATTAAACTGGGAAAATACAGTGAACTTGATGAATGCCTTTATATGTGGTTATAAAGAGCAATGAAGGTGGGCCACTTTCTGGGCCAATTATTAAAACTCAAGCTGAAAATGTTAACCCTAATTTACATGGCATAGCTTCCAAGCAACGATTTTCAAGATGGAAATGTTGCCATCGAATTCGCCAAATGACCGTAGTAAGAGTAGTGAATCGCTTCACTGTTTCAAAATTCTACACTGAGTAATGACAGATAAAAGTTGAAATTATTATCTAGCGTATAATTGTAATGAAATGGCACTTTATTATCAATTGTTTCCAACCAGAACTCTCAATAACAATAACAATAACAATAATAATAATAATAATAATCATAATAATAATAACAACAGGAAATAAGATGGATTTGAAAATAAATGAAGACAGACTAACTCTCCTCTTTACAATAAATAAATTGGGTAGTCATAAGTTGAAACCTTTTAGAAAGCATTCTGTTATTTGGAGTCAACAGCGATTGGTATAAAATGCTAAAAATCAAATAAAAACAGCCTTGATCATGTTTTCATATTTTTATTATTAGCAAAACTGTTTTCATATTTTTATTATTAGCAAACAGTTTCAGCCCTTTCCTCAGACCATCATCAGGCATTTACCCACCACCAGCAGCCATCAGCATTACTGTTCACTTACATGCATTTGTAGAATGCTTGGATGACATGTTACATTTTCACGAACTGGTTTCAAGAAGAGTTTGTTCCATCAGTAAGAAAGAACCTATGATCATTTAAGCTAAGAGAAGAAGGTCTACAACTCCTTGATCATTGCCTAGTTTATCCAACTGCTGATGTGCTGCAATCAGAAGATAGAAAATGAAAACTCTGTTTTTGCCAAAAAGAGAGAGAGAGAGAGAGAGAGAGAGAGAGAGAGAGAGAGAGAGAGAGAGAGAGAGAGAGAGAGAGAGAGAGAGGAGACAAGATGGCATTAATTCAACCAGTAGGTTGGGGCATTCTATGAGCATTTAAGGCCCATTATCACCATGAACTACTCACTTCAATAGTAAATTCAGATGAGGAGACAGAAATATTATTGAAATTTGTGAATCTTAAGAGTGTTGCATTTTCAGTAAGCCTGGCATGGTTAAGCATCAGTCCAGTCACTATTAGGAATTGCTGGAAAAGTGTTCCTTTATAGAAAATGCAACGAATTAATGCTGTAGTGACCTAGATTAGAGCAGCAGTGACATTCTGTCTGCATGTGATGTTCTACATTGTAATATTCATCTTGAAGACTTGAACCACACAGTATTTGTCATCAATGAAGAACCAGTTTTGAGGATCATAGATGACAACGGCATTAATGATGCTGCTCGCAATGAGAGTAGCAAAGCAGTAGAGGATTGGGATGATGAAGCTTGGGAGGGGGGGGGGGGGGGGGGGGGGGGAGTACGGCCGATGTTCCCGTATATACCACATAGAAACTTGTGTTACTTTTTGGCTGACATCTAAGTGAAGCTTGTCCAATTGCTGACACCTGTTTGGTTAAGTATCTGAAATGTTTTACTTGTAATGTTCTTTAAATTTTAACACAGAGTGTATAATACTGCATTACGTGTTCCCCAGTCCCTCTCTTTTCCCAGTATTTCCTCTGGATCTATGTTCAGGCACCACCAGCTTTTTCTTTAACTTTGAAATGCTGATGATACCGGTAATATCTGGATATATGATAATGGTAAATGATTAATTTCTTGAAATATATGAATTTATTATCTCACATAAGATTTAGCTGGTTCTTTTCAGAGCTTCCAATCCCAACCACAAATATTAAGACGTGTCAGCAAATACCAGTTTCACACTATGTTAAGCTCACAAAAAAACTATAACATGTGCACAATGCCCTATCTCTCTGAAAGTTTTCACAGCTTTTGGATTCATAGCTGAAGTATACCTACTCCATACTAATACAAAGTTATTTACACACAGAGTACTTTGCTACAGAGTATGGCCTGTAACACAATGGCAGTGACCTCAGCCAAATGTCTTAAAATTTTTGCAGCTGCTGTAGAGTGAAAGGTAACTTGGAAGATCCCATCATTTTTAATCTCAGTTCAACTAATTACTACTGTTATCTACCTTTTTTGCAGCCAAGTCTTCTTCCATACATAGATCTTTCTACCATGTTACATTCCTTCATTTACATTTTGTTCTTCTTCTATACACCTGGGAAGAAATCTAAAAAAGTATAATCGGCCTATAAAGAACTCTTCTCACAAATTTCTTGTTCAGTCCATTCCTGATTACTGGTTGCCCTATCTAGACTTCTTGTGAAACAAGGACACACTTCATTGATCTGCATTTCACAGTAAGTTAGACATATTACTACATAATGTGCAGTTACACTGTTAAATTAGTACAACATCATATCAAACTGATAAAAGAGGATGGTTACGAGAAAACAGAGTTTCAAGTAAGTCAGTAGAGCTATTAATAAAAAAAGGAAGACAAACTATTAGCTACGACTGCTAGCTATAGCACTGATGATCAGAATTCAATGGTAAATAAAGCTGTGCATGATTAAGGAAATACTTGTAGAGATGATCAAGTGACAGCAGAGAATGTCTGTAATTCTGAAATTACTTTAGAGTTGAAGTTTAATAGAGTACTCCTGAATGTCAGTAAAAGAAAAAGCAGCAAACAATTGCTCCTAATAATGTAATAAATAACTACAAACAACGGAGATTAAGGATACAATAACAACAATATTAAGAAAAGGACAGATTGCTTCTCACCTCATAGGGGAGACAACGGGTTACAGAGAAGCACACTGAAAAGACTGCTATTCATTTTCGCTTTCAACCAAAAGGCCTTCTTCCAGAATGGAAACAAACACACACACCAATGGCAATTAAATACGCACATTTTGTACAAACCATTAGCCAAAGACTGTTGAATATTTTTTGCACAAGACGCGATTTGGCTTCACATATTCAGTTATCAGAGATTGGTTGGTTGTTTTTGAGGAGAGGAGACCAGACAGCGAGGTCATCGGTCTCATCGGATTAGGGATGGAAGGGGAAGGAAGTCGGTCGTGCCCTTTCAAAGGAACCATCCCAGCATTTGCCTGGAGTGATTCAGGAAAATCACGGGAAACCTAAATCAGAATGGCCGGACGCGGGATTGAACCGTCGTCCTCCCGAATACAGAGATTGGTCTCCACTTGCTAAACTTCATATGACACAGTGTAAAACTGAACTTTTTGATGGCAGAAAATGATCGTTGCAACCGGTTCTATACAACAACCAAATTTCAAGCCCTTCCATAGCACAGTGGCAACATCACAGTCTACAGTGTGAAAGTATGCACGTTTGAATATCACCAGGTAATAACAATTGTTTTTTTAATTTTTTTCATTTCTAAATCTTTACTGAAACGACTGATAATTATTATTTTCAATTAACTAGTTTCAATTTATTTACTTGTTATTTTTTTTTTTTTAAATATTTTGTTGCACCACTTTCATCATCATATTGACTTTTTTATTTGCTCTCATTTTTCTTCCTATCATTCTCCTTTCTTTTGAAATCTGCTTGTGTCGCCTATAACCTGTAAATGAGTTCCAACAAGGACTGCTCACTGGTCAGTATCACATCAGCTCACATAGCAAAAGCAAGTAGTTACAGTTCGCTTTTAGCGTAGAACCTGAATATTTTTTTCGGTGTTGAGTTTCCTTGAACAGGTCAGCTTTATAAGCCATAAGCAAAGCGAGCATGATTATTAGTTCTGCCACAGGTTTCTGACCAACATTCGTATTGCACATCAAGTGCAGGTGGTTAGGTTAGGATACAAGTGTAAATTCAGGGCTACAAAACACATTGTCTGCTGCAGTTCAGTCAATGGTCATGTAAAATAAGATGTGGACAGGGCATCTTGGAATCCTGCTATACCTGATGGAAGCAGCTTTCAACATTGCTCCACATTGCACAAGTGGCATTTCAGCAATCATGAATTAACACCCACTGTCGCTGGAGTTTCTTGGATCTTCACTGTTGAACTTTTCTTATTTCTTTTCAGCAAAGACTTCAGAGTTCTTTCATACTGTCTCATTTCTGCTTGAACTCTTTCACATCTCCAGTGCCAAAAGTAGAAGTTTTGTGCCTAAATCACCTTCCATCTCATTTATCGCATACTGGAATAGTGATTTGTTACCAATCAGCACATTTGGTAATTGCTTTCATTACAGCAATATATTCTTAGAGAGATTCTTGGTGTTTCTTCTTTCATGAAGCTATCTAGATCTCTGCAGCGCTTGTCTTCAAATCAAATTTTCTTCCAAAACGTTCCTCAACACAGCCCATGACAAGACCAGTCACACATTAAATAAAAGGCATACCCAGAATTTGACGCGACAATCTTTTGTGAGAAAACAAGCATTTACAGTTGGTTCCAACCCATCAGAACTGTAATTTCCTCCAAAAAGTAGTAGTCATCATCATCATCACCATCCACGGCCACAACGACAACGACGACCACCACCACCACCACCACATTCTATGTTACTGTTAATTTTCGATTGAAGTTTTTCTATACTGGATGCACAATAACAAATTTTGGTGGATATTTTATTTTCCATCTCACTATCTATACTGTAACTTGCTCCTGACTCTGCTTTTGAAAATGACTTTTCAACAAATGATATCTTAGCTACAAATTTTCCAGTTACTGATTGAAAAGTGAAGCCTGAAAATTCTCTCAAGTGTTTCTGATTTTTTCTGTCAACTGAATTCGTTACAAAACCTATTTTATATACATACTTAGTGGCTTCAATTGGTGTAGTAGTTATAATTTTACTTACTTTTTTTTATTTCACATAATCTCCATTTCTAGATATGTTATCAACTTGTTTCACTCTATACAACATTCCAAAACAGGCCAAACAAACTTGTTATAATGCCTCGCATCAAAGTAAAGCTGTTGGTGGGAGTTTCAACTCATGTTCCATATTATAACGTGTTTCATCTAATATTTTTTCTTTTGTCAGATATTTCTCCTTTCATCAGAACAACATTTAAAATTTCTCCTTGCACGAATTTGCTACTGCTAATCATTGTTAAAATGTGAATATCCACCACAGATAAAAATTCCACATAATTACATGTTGTTGCAGGCAAAACAGTGTTCAGAGAAGTTCATCATAAACATCATAGATAGGTAGCACAGCCACTTGTTCCTTTACCAATGCAAATTGTGTCTTCTCTGTGAACATCGTAACTCCATAAACACAAAAGCGAGTCTGCTGTCATCATCACACATGGCAAGTTATTTTGTTAGCCTTCATTAGTTTAATTGTAACTTTTCAGATCTGTTTTGTATAGATGCAGTTATATATTATTTTCACAAAAATTGTTAGATTTTCAAGAAATATATGTACAGGAAGAATTTATTTCCTCTACAAAACAATTAAAAGATTAAAAATATCAAGAGTGTTGTTACACTATGAGTGATACAATGAATCGATTAAAAATATTTCTAATATTCATTACCTTTCCAAAAATATCTTCTGTCTGCCATAAGTGCGAATAATTGACAGCCCTGCCATTGATGAAGATATATGGTTCAGAACTGGTGATTTCAACAAATTGTCGAGTCTCTTAGTCTCTCTCAAACCAACATTAAGCCACATATCCAGAAAAATGAAGAGGCCTGCAATAAACAGAGCTTAATTGTTGACACACATTCCCATTATAACAATAATGGAACTTCCTGGATGGAAACTATGTAAAATAATGGAAAGGCAACCATGTATCTATAAAGGATTTGCTTGCGGCACACAGAAATATGTAATAGAAGAAAGTTAACACTAGCTTCTGTGCTCATGCTCTTTTTCTAGTAGGAGTGTATGTGTAACTGTTCCCATATCTTATAAATATGAATACTTTCATGTAATAATTACACATCTAATTAAATACATATAACAGTAGTTTGATAAATTTCATAGCTGTTATTGACAGCCGGCCGCGGTGGTTTCGCGGTTCTAGGCGCGCAGTCCGGAACCGTGCGACTGCTACGGTCGCAGGTTCGAATCCTGCCTCGGGCATGGATGTGTGTGATGTCCTTAGGTTGGTTAGGTTTAAGTAGTTCTAAGTTCTAGGGGACTAATGACCACAGCAGTTGAGTCCCATAGTGCTCAGAGCCACTTTTTAAACTGTTCAGAAGTATTTCCATCAGTGACAAATTGTACACTGAAAGATATCCTCCACTATTATGGCAGATAGAGGTCTGTAGAAAATCAGATTTCAAAAATGGATTACACAGGACCTGGTCTAAAGCTCACTGTTACCAAGTGTGTAGCTCTGCTCCCATACCTGTTTTCAAAATGAATATTTCACTCAGCAAAAAATAGTACACTGTTTTGAAATTTCATATGCAAATGTGTTGCAAATGGTACTCAAACCTGAAACCATGCCATTCATAAGGAATTCTCTTACTGCTATCCATATTCAGTTGCCAAGAGCACTGCATGTAAAAATCAAGGTTCTGAGTTGAGTTCCTGGTGAGGGAAGCAGTTTTAATCTGCCATAAAGTTTATGCCTGTTTTGTTCTACTTTAAAATGAGATTTGTTAATTCTGATGGAAGTTTTGTTGGAACTTTTTTGCGCGCGCACACACACATGCACACAAAACTCTTACTGTATTATATAGCAGCCTGCTACACCTCAGTTCAACCAAAATCCACATATATTCCCTGAAATTTGACCTTTGACAACAAATATACAATCTTACTTAAAGAAAAACACCAATATCAATTTAATAGAATATTTCCACAAAACCTACCTGTTGCCACAGCCATTGCAATGGAGAAAATAGGAAAGATGAAACAAACAAGGAACATCTGGGTGATCACAAACATCAATCCTTGCCATACAAACTCGAAGAAGAAGGGTACTCGAACATCAACTGCAAAACAAAAGAAAATTAAAAAACAAAACAAATATATATCTATTTATATGTATCTAAGATTATGAGATGTTTTTAGGCACAGCTACAAGTCATGCAACTGGTCCACACAATAATAATCCTCCTCTAATCAAGCTGAATCAATCTAGGTGACGACCTGAAAAATGATTCTGAAACAATAAACATTCTACTGCAATTTTCACCGTCAGAAGTTTGACAGCAATGGAGGGGGAGTCAGTACGCAAAATATCTGATCACCAAATTGTGTATCGATGTCCGGGGTTTATTTAGAAAGATTTTAGCAGGGACTAGTGGAATCAGGCTACAAGACACTGTCAATGGAGATAGCTCTATTGGATGAGCACCTCACACCTGACACTTCCCTTGGATTCCTCCCAGATAGTGTGCTCCATATCTTTATCTGTTGGTCTGGGACTCTCAATTCAGACAGGGAAGGTTTCAGATCCCCTTCATGTCATTTAGTTCTGATCTCAATGGCTCCTTTTGGCAGAATCATAGTAGGTAGAAACATGGGATAAGATTTTCCTTTCCTCAGACATAATCTTGTGCAATAACAACTTCAACTAGGCTCCAGTGGCTTTACTACTCTTAGTGTTGCATGGTAACTGGCACTTGATGATGACAGGCTACAGAGAAATAAGTTGAATTATCCACCATGTAACAAAATCATGATCACTCTAATTGTTCTTCCACCACAGAGATTGACAAAATCTCTGGTAGCATACGGATTCTCAACTACATTTGGAAAAAGAGAAGCAACTGTAATTTAAAGAATAATAACTTTTCATCAACGAAAAGCTTTTAATATGATTGTACTGCACTGTGAAATGCCACTCCTAATTTTCAATAAACTTGCTTCTCTGATACTAGCAGAATTATCAACAGGGTTACAATTTTTGGAAGACCATCTTTTTTCTTAGTGTAAATTAAAGCTCTTCAGAAAGGTACCACTGTGCAAAATTTTGCCCAAAGACAAATTTTTATGCACCTTTCTCACTTTTGGGGACCTTTATCCCTTCTTTGAACTAACCACATAATCTCCTTTTCTTTTCCAGTAGCTTTTCGGTAATTTTCCTGAGCAAGTATTATTACTTATAAGAGAAAAGGCTTGTGAGCCTAATTCCATTTGTATCTACATCTACATCTACATCCATACTCCGCAAGCCACCTGACGGTGTGTGGCGGAGGGTACCCTGAGTACCTCTAACGGTTCTTCCTTCTATTCCAGTCTCGTATTGTACGTGGAAAGGATTGTCAGTATGCTTCTGTGTGGGCTCTAATCTCTCTGATTTTATCCTCATGGTCTCTTCGCGAGACATATGTAGGATGGAGCAATATACTGCTTGACTCTTCGGTGAAGGTATGTTCTCGAAACTTTAACAAAAGCCCGTACCGAGCTACTGAGCGTCTCTCGTGCAGAGTCTTCCACTGGAGTTTATCTATCATCTGCGTAACGCTTTCGCAATTACTAAATGATCCTGTAACGAAGCGCGCTGCTCTCCGTTGGATCTTCTCTATCTCTTCTATCAACCCTACCTGGTGCGGATCCCACACTGCTGAGCAGTATTCAAGCATTGGGCGAACAAGCGTACTGTAACCTACTTCCTTTGGTTTTGAAAGAAAGTAAAATATTTAACTTTCAGTTAAGGTCTCCTCGGCTTGCAGTGAACATACGTTCAGTGAACTGTGGACGCCGGTACTACTAGATTTTACCATGCCGAAGGTGTCCAGTGCCTGAGTTTTTTGTTCTGGCTCAGAAATTTAAACAAGATTCCACAGAAAGTGATGGAACTATTATGGGATGTATATTATTTGTGACTTTCTTAGAGATTAAACACCAGTGAGATTGCATCAAACAACACATTTCCAGCTCTAAAGCTTTTCAAACAAACAAATCATGGCAACCTCTATTAATAAATCTATTTGAATAATTTGAAGGAATTCAATAGTGATTTGTGTGCAGATCTTAACAAAAGCAGTAATTCTATTCACTAAGATGACCTATCCAGCCTTCAATAAATTTCTTGAAAAATACTTTAAGAGAAAAGTACTTTAAGAAAAAACTACATGGGGTCTGTTAACCAAGAAACAATACAAAGAATCAAGGAGAATGTGTCTAATTGAAATGTGGGACTCATTCTGGATGAATCAATAGATTCAATAGAATTATGTGTTTGTTTACTTACAACATACTCCATTATAACATTTGTGATACTACATGTATCTGTGTGTGTGTGTGTGTGTGTGTGTGTGTGTGTGTGTGTGTGTGTGTGTGTGTGTGTGTGTGTAATCTCACGCCAGGACGTAGTCTACTTCTCGCAAATACCACCAAGGGGGCCACATCAGATGGACAGATCACCATCAACAGTGTCACATGCCCTCACTTCATGAGACACTGCAGAGAGGTTTGATATATAAACCAGGACATTGGCGCAAAGTCTGGTGATCATAAACTTTACACCACCACCTCTCCTTTTCTTGCAGCTGGAATGATATGTTTTGAACATTTTAGTTTTTTCCTTAGCAAAATGCCAGCATACTAAAACGCAATCAGTTTTGTTAAAAATTGTGGCCTAGTGCTATCAAGTTAGGAAAAGTTGTTCTGGTGGTTACGGCCCATGCTCTATAGGTGGCTTCAGCTGTTAACCACATGGAACCTTTGTTCCCAAAGTTGAAGAATGTGACATGCTTGGTTCATACCCTTCACAGGGTTTGTGAATCCATCAGGAATGAATATGATATCAGTTATCAGTTTATCTCTGCACTGAAGAAGATTGTACAATAAGCTCAGAGTTTTGTTGTTGCCACAAGAAAATAACTGCCCTGTCCCTTCCAAATTTTCTAGTCATTACTCATCATGGTCACTGTACTGAGTGTGCTGCTACACTGTATGTGAATTCTGACAAGATTAAAGAATTTGTGCTTTCTTTTAATCCAGCTAACACAGGTGCAATTTCCAGGGCACAGAAACTTCTGTTACCAGCAAAGATATGTAATTTGTAGACGGAACTATTTTGCATGGATAGGTATAAGACGATTAGAAAAACACTGTCTTGAAAATGAAAAACAATTAGATATTTTTTTAGCTCTAATGAGAAAGCAGTTAGATGGCTTTGCCAAAGGCAAATGAGTTCAGTCTTCAGAAGAATCCGGATATTAAGAAATTTGCCACATCTGTAGAGTTGTCATTCCCAAATGAATACAACGTTTGACCTACTGTTTTCTGTGGACGTCAAAGGAAGCTTTAGCATCAATGAAGACATTCTATCTCCTAACAGAAACAGACTTATTTTTAAAAATGTAGAGGTGCTTAGTATCTTGAAGGACAACAGCTTCATTTTTTCTCCCCTGATGAATGATGATTTGATGTACTTGTTTGTCACACAATACACTAAAATAAGAGGAAGAGCATTTGTTGCTTTAGCTGAGTAAATCATCCTCTTTTGCCCCGTTTTTTTACCTTATTTCAGCACATTTTCCCTTCCTTTTTCCCTGAAATTTTGCACCTACACATTCTAACCATAGTTATCACTGAAGTGAAATATTTTGGAATGCAAACACAAGACATTATTGAAAAATAATTTCCTCTAAAACTAAGTATTCAAATGTAATCTCTGGAGTGCTGCAGTAGCTCACTCAGCAGCAGAACCTGTGAGAAGGAACGGTGGTTAAGGGAAAATGTCCTATGAATGAACATGCATTACAGTGAATTTGAGCATGTTAAAGAGTCTGACTGGATAAAAATGTGGAATGAAATCGGGTGTGGCTTTATGGTGAAGCCAGCCTTAGTTAATTAAGGAACCCATGGAAAGGCTAAGTCAGGGCAGCTAGAGAGGAATCCGTACCTTGTTTCTGCCAGAAATTAGTTCAGTGCTGTAAGGACTATGCCACCTTGATCAGTCAGTGGTGGATGAAAACATGGAAGAAAGATTAGGACATTCTACTAATTACAAAGCCCTTACATCAGCAGAATTTACCAAGAACAACAATATGTTTGGTATCAACACATTCATCCAAAACAAGAGCGACAAGGGAACTAAAAATGTATCTGACTATCTTTGTATCAAATGGAAAATTATCCAGAGAAGACTATAAAAGTACAAGGAGACACGACAGCTGGCCAGTATTGATCATCAGGAGGTAAAATTCCAGTATAGCTGATGGGCACATAGAAGAAGTACGAAAACCAACTTAGCTTTAGGAACTGAGAGTTTCTTTTATTCTGGGACCTGAGTGAGTTGCCCCTCATCTCTAATCTTTCCCAACCTATCCCTCTTTCCATCCCGAGGGGAAAAACTATGGTTCTGGAAGCTAAGATAGTTTCTTTTTAATTTTTATATGTTTGTATCGGCAGTACTAGAATTTTGCTTCCTATAGGTAAGCATTAATAAGAAAGTATCCCAGTAATTTTACTGAAACAATAAAGATATTGTGCAGAATGTGAAATCTGTATGCCACTTTACAATTTCTTGGCATAAGCTCTTAATCCTTCAAGTTAGGAACCTGCATATATCCTCGCATGACTAACACAGTCATGTGCTTGCCATTTGCAGTTGCAGTTTTGCATGACACACTATACTGCTATACACTATTATGTCAGCTGAGTGGAGCAATATCTGAGGTGATCACTGTTAAGATCTTTGTCAGGACATGAGCAATTTGAAAAAAATTCATAAATTACAAACTGTCCTCTTGGAAAAAAAAGAAAAAAGAAACAGTACCAGTAAATATATCTAAAAACAAAGATGATGTAACTTACCAAACGAAAGCGTTGGTATGTTGATAGACACACAAACAAACACAAACACACACACAAAATCAAGCTTTCGCAACCAAAGGTTGCTTCATCAGGAAAGAGGAAAGAAGAGGGAAAGATGAAAGGATGTGGGTTTTAAGGGAGAGGGTAAGGAGTCATTCCAATACCTGTCCCTTTTTCCCTCTAAGGTAAGTCTTTCCACTCCCGGGATTGGAATGGCTCCTTACCCTCTTCCTTAAAACCCATATCCTTTCGTCTTTCCCTCTCCTTTCCTCTTTCCTGATGAAGCAACCTTTGGTTGCGAAAGCTTGATTTTGTGTGTGTGTATGTGTGTGTGTGTGTGTGTGTGTGTGTGTGTGTGTGTGTGTGTGTGTGTGTGTCTATCAACATACCAACGCTTTCGTTTGGTAAGTTACATCATCTTTGTTTTTAGATATATTTTTCCCACGTGGAATTTTTCTCTCTATTATATTCAGTACATGTAAATATTTAGATCTCAGTGTGCAATGTATGTATTGTTTATTAAGTCACTGAATAGCCAAAGGAAGACACACATATGAATTTCAGTGTATGTCTTGTAGCAGATCTACTGGAAACTTACAGAGACTGCATTGCAGTGTGCTTCCAAGTGTTCAACCTAGTTGTTGTTTCTGTTTCATGCACAATATTTCAATGACTGATCCAGGTGCTTTCTTAAGGTGCAGTCTAGTTGGAATCCAGGCAGCACGTACATATAACAGCACAACTCACAGCACCTGAAGAAGACAACTGGGTCAGTCCTTGAAGTATAGTCTCTAAAATGGAAACAATAACTAATGCTGAACACCTGGGAGCATATCATTAATGAATCATGCTGAGAAAGCCTGAGATATTGCTTAGTAATACACCACACTAACAGTTCTTGTCAAGCATTCACGTATGTTTTAAACATAGTAAAGGTCCACTGGGAAAAAAAACTGAAGAAAATTTCATTAATTTAAACAAAATGCTGTATTCCTGTACCAGTTAACTGAATAAAATTAATTAATTTAAAGAATTTATTTTTGATTAAATCATCATACGAAGCACAAGGTCACTGGAAATGAATTTCATACAGACCTAGACAACAAGAGCACTAGCAAACTGAAAACAACAAGGTACTTATTTAATGCACAAGTTTCAAAAAAATTGTATCAGGAATATAATGTAACATGTTTAATGAAACAAAAATATATAAACCTTTTTGGAAAAAAAAAATAGTAAGTGGAGCAGTTGGAAAACTTAGGACAACAAAACACAAATATACAGTTCAGTAGATGCCATATTGTAAACAACAGAAAATGCAGGATGGAATAACAATAATATTATGAAAAGGATAATTACTACTCACCATACAGAGGACATGTTGAGTCGCAGACATGCACAACAAAAAGACTGCCATACATGCAAGAAAGAAGTCCAGCCATAGGAGAGAGACACAGTGGTCGTGTTTGTGTAAGTTGTGCTTGTGTGAATGTCTGTATTTTCTACTTTACAAGAAGTCCTTTTGGCCAAAAGCTAAGATGTAGAGCAGTCTTTTCAGTGAGCCTGTCTGACACTCAGAATTTCTCTATATGGTGAGTAGCAATCTACCCTTTTCCTAACAGCATTGAGACACCATATTGTATCAGTTAAAAGCTGTCAGTTGCCACAACAAGCAACAATAGAGAGAAAATTATACATTCATTCTGAGATTTTCTTACGTTACATGTTTTTAGTTCAAAAGGTGAATTAGAAATGCTGATAGTTTAGAACGAAAATGATGGCATTTCAGAAGTAATGCCACATAAAATGTGTAAAGGCAATCAAGACATCAAGAACGAAATAGCACTTTTAGATGGTAGGTTTTCAATATATACCTTTAAATATGACCCCAAGGAAATAAGAAAGAAAGTAAGTTGTGAAATTGATTGAGAAACTCTGTGGAGAAAGTCGAATCCCCAAAACTGGAACAATTCTGTAACCACTCTACTTTACAGAAAAGCAGGCAGACAAAAAAGTAACAGACCTAACAGTCCCCTTTCAGTGATGTACAATATATTTGCAAATAAATAGAACAAATAATTAACAGCTTCAATTAGCAATTAGACAAATGGCAAACTCAGAATTGAAAGAGGCATCAGCAAACTATTCACAGTAGACCCAGAGAAAGATTTCAGAACAATACAATGGATAACCAGTGAATGTTAGTGGGATCTGTCAGAACCAGTTTTATTTTGCTGACAACATTGTACTGATTGCTTCTATGACAGATAAACTTTGACAATGAATGCAAAACTTGGTGGACCAAGTTTCAAAACAGGAATAAAAATAGATTACAATTAGACTATGATAATATACAAAACAATAAATGATAACAATGAAATCATCCAACAAACTGATGAGTTTTTTTTTTTTTTTTTTTTTTTTTTTTTTTTTTTTTTTTTTTTTTTTTTTAAATTCAGGGCAGGTGAAGATTACGTCTGAACGAATAGCAAAAGAAATAAACAGAAGTGTAAAGCTGGACTTTGTGCTTCATTATGATAAATAGTTTTTCCTAAACTAAGCATCTGATGCAGTTAACACTGTGTTTACAGTTGGGGTGTACAGTCAGTTTGGACTTCTGGTAATGGGACATGGACTTAAGTGGAAAAATCCATTCAAAAACTGAGTTTATCTCAGAGAGGACTGGAGAGATGCCTGCTAGGAATTACACAAAGAGCCAGGAAAAGTAACAAATTAAGCAGGGAATAGACTGGAAAGTAAGACCAAAACCTAATATGACAGCAATTAAAAGGAAATGTAAGTGGAACAACACAAGTAGCAAAGTGACAAGATGGTATAATACCAAAGGAGCTCTCAACCAAATTTGAAAGAAAGAAAGAAAGAGCTATTAGCAGCATATGAATAATTATTTGAAACAAGGAGGGGCAAATTGCCAGCTGAAAGAAACAAATTTGTAAGAAACTGAAGGAAGATAAGTTCAACATTCAACCAACACCAATGTCATTACAGTGCAGCTTGAAAGGAAGAAAGGAAGGAAGTGATTTATGAAAAGTGTGGGGAAACTACATTGTGCTGGTTGGGTGAGAATTCCAAATCCATTCTTCACGTCATGGTATTAAACAGAAGACTAGTAAATGTTGTAGGAAAGTTCTGGTAAAATGTAAATACTTTCAGATTAAATGAGACCCCTCACCGTCGAGTGTATACGCAGACAAGGGAAAAAAAATTCCCGGATTTCCTGGTTAAAAATACTTTTTCACCCAGGTGAAAACACACTTTTTTCGTTTTAAGTGACAGTGTATTTTCCCTTGGAACTGCAAAACTTATCAATCCTTTGAGTGGTTAAGGTTTTAACATGGGCGTAGAATTTCCCGGCACTTTAGAAAATGAAACTCAGGGAAAAAAGACATGTTTTGGAAATATCTTTAATGTGCAGCAACATGTGCACTGCCTATTTTCATATTACGAAAGTATACATTAGAATTCCAACAAAGACCGCATGTTACTTTCTGAATCATTGAAATCAAGATTTTGATACGCTTTTGGAAGCCAGACATAGCTCTTCACGTAATCTTGCCAGCCGATGACAGCGGATATTCAGAGCATAGGACACGCGATGTAGTCAGTCAGCCAACAGCAACATCACTGTTAAGTAGCACAGACACACAAACAGGGAAAGCTAATAGTTTAGGTTAACATACATAGTGTTGCTACAAGAAAAGAAAAACTTTCACATATAATATTTGTCTCTAAGGTTAATAAGTTGCAAGAGAAGCTAAGCTTTCACATATAATGTTGATATTTTTTGCACTTTTTACACTTTAAGATACATCATAAATGTCCCAGTAAAATTTTTAATAATGAAACAAATGTCTGGTCTTCAGGGTTCAAAATTCTTCTAAATGGCTCATCATCAAAGAGTTGACTTTTAAATGAGAGCCAAATGCTCTGTGATTTAAGAAATTCATGGCACATTCTCGCGCATAGTTCAACTTACGTAAAAGGAAATTTACTTTGAAAGTAACACTTTTCAAAGCACCGTTTGCAATATTTTCCCGTGACCTGTTAGAAACAGGTTCCTTTCAGCAGCTGATAGTGTGCAGATAACAGGTGTCATTGCGCTTGTGCAGCTAGCATGACGTAGGAAGCCCACATGTGCGTACGTGTAAAACAGTAAAAGATCGTACATTATGGGTTAAAAAAAGTCATCAGAGGATACTCCAAGAGCATCATAATTACGTGAACCATACTAAAATGCATAATTCGACTTAAAGTGCACATTCATATGTTAGCCAGATTCCAAATGAAGTAGGCCTTGACCTGATATTGTGCTTTTCAGTGTGGTTTTCGGGATGTAAATTTTCTTAGAGCACCAGTAATGTATTATATAATGTTTGGTTCTTTATTATGGCATAATGCTATACGTGCTAAAAGATGAGAATGTGCACTTGACATGCAGTGAACAGTTCAAATTAGTCAGAACTGTAGATTTAAACATTTTGATTCAAATACATTGACTGCCTCTGCAGAAAAGGTTAATAAAAGTAAAATTTCTTCAGCAAACAGATAAAAATAACTTCATTGTTTTGCAAGGCGATTAATGCTTGAATGTCAGAAAGGTGGAAATCGAATAAAACCTGATACTAATAACATATTTCAGCCTTCCATAATTACGTGAATGTATTTTAATTCACTTGATAGCTCCCAGCTACAGATATCCATTTTGTTTTCATTTGGCGTGAGAGTAAACGGAGGGGGAAACAGCAAAATCACTAAATGTTAACACGGGTCACATGGAGACTACCCACTATAGCTCTGACTGCTCTGCACATCAGCCCGGATCTACGATGTTTGTGAACTGGGTCAATATGGAAAAAAATTGAATTTTCAAAAATATGTTCATCTTGTAGCGCACATCTTTCTGAAAAGCCTGAAATATAAAACGTGTGTTGGAGGAAATTTAAGACATGTTACGAGGGTTGGAACTTGAATAGTGGCAACTATTTATTAACAACCGATGCAAAAGAGTTACATGTTTGCACCTGTTACTGTCCTTCAAAGCAGTCACCAGCGTTGTGTAGAAACCATTGCCAGTTATGTGGAAGACGTACTATACATTAGCAAAGACTGTTCTGCTGATGGTGGGAATGGAGCAGTCTACTGCCTGTCCACTCTCTGGAACAGTTCTCAAGCAAATGCCCAAAGTGGTTCCCTCATCTTCGGAATCAAATCAAAGTCACAAACTCCAGATAGCATGGTGGATGGTACAGTACTTCTGAGTCCCATGGACCAAACAGAGCAGCCACAGCTTGTGCTGTATGTGCCCGTGCATTGTCGTGCAAAATTATGGGTGGGTTGCGGCGCAGTAAGTGTCGCCGCTTCTTTTGCAAAGCTGGTCGCAGGTGATGCTCCAGTAATACTGTGCACTGACAGTCTGCTGTGGAGGAACGTAATGCGTTAGGTTAACACCATCACAGTAATCCACGAGAATCACCATAACTTTGGACTGCTCCATTCGCACCATCAACAGAACAGGGTCTGCTAACGGTGTACTACGCGTCTCACATCGCTGGCAACGGGTTCTACACAACGATGGTGACTACTTCGAAGGACAGTAACAGGTGGAAGCATGAACTCTTTTGCATTGGTTGTGAATAAATAGTTGCCACTATTTAAGCTCCAATCATACTTTGTCTTATGTGTGCCAAATTGCAGTACCACGTCTCTTCATACAGTGTTCTTCTGTCGCACATCACTGTATTTTGCTCTGTGAAATTTACACGTGTATAGTTTGTAATGGATGCCATCAAACTATGTGGAAACTGAAATCTCCTGTGGTGCCTCTCCCGCTCCCAGCAGGCTGGTTTGACAGCCTGCCCATCTTTTTTTTAAATGTAATTAATAGCGGATGGGATTATTTGTAATCAGGAGAAGAAGGACTCTTCAGAAAATTTGCACTCTTTGTTGCCTATTAGCTAATAACTTCCTGTTTAGTGTGATATAATCAATAAAGACAAGAGACAAGCAAGGGAGTACACATTTCTTCAATCCTTAGCTCCTACCATTTTTTAGTCTTTATCTTGCTATAGCTTTACATGGCGTGCTTTACCTTCTGTGAAAGAATCTATTACCTCATCAAAGTTCATTAAACATTTTGCTACATGAAAAATCGAAATGTCGTTATCTGATTCTGATAAAGTTATTAATACAAATAATACCCATGACTGATGTGGTTTCTTGATCTGATTACGTCTATTTTGTCACTGTCTGCTTCATAAATCAAAAGAGGCCTTTCTAATATTGCAGCAATTTTGTAACACACACCAAATAAACGAGACTGTTTTGGCAAAAGTGGTCGTTTTTATAACACGATAGACTATAATTCAGGAAGTACCAGTATCAAATGTCTATTAGGTCTACTACAAGCAAAAACCTTTATGTTTGGGAATAGTTTCACATTTCATTCATACACACCAGTTTATTAAGCACGAGATCAAACAGTAGTATTACGAAATTTTTATATAAATTTGAATTCGACTGATTCTTCCATAATTTGTGTGATATCCTCATTTCTTCTCCTTCCTCATTCTAACAAACAATCTTGTCATCACCAATCCTGTAGCTATTCCTGCCATTGTCAAAATTTGTTCGCTGATTAACTTCACTAACCCTGGCAGAATCACCAGTTTAGTTATTCCGCGATTATTCTCTGGTTAGGTGTTGTTACATGTTCGTACAACATGTTTTCCACGATACTTCCAGAATAGAACTTAAGCGGCTGCTAGCCAGCGACTGTACAACTGGTCCTTAATATTTTAGCGATCTGGCCAAAAGTTTTGTCAAAATTTCATTTTCTTGGATACACCAAGATGATCTACGTAATCTTTCTCACCTATTATTCCTCAAGTCATTTATTTCCTCTGGTAGTCTGAATCTATGGATTTCACTAATAATTATAACAAAGCTGATCATTCGCAAACCCAATCAACCACATAATCATAATCAGACAGCAATTGACATTGATCCGTTCGGCTTTACTCCACTCAGCTCGTATAGCCCTGTCCTCTTTTGTCTGCAAAAAGTTTATTTCTAGATGCTACGAGGATTCTCCTGACAGACACATCACCTACACTATGCTTGCATTCAAAAATCAACTTATGATTCATTCAGAAATCAACTTAAAATGTGTTCAAAAATGTTCAAAAACCAACAGAGATGCATTTCAAAATAATATGAATAATCGATAGACCAATGTGCACTGGATGCTAGGCGCTTTGAGAAACAAGATTTTTTTCCTCAAGAACTGCACCACAAGATGATTAATATGAATTTGGCAACCCCTCTTCCTGGTAGCATCTAGCTGCTTGCTGCAACTGCTTGCACAGATAACAGCCACATTCCTGTAGCCAGAAGCGGGAGTATCTATTACTCAAACGTGACTCAACTACGCAAGCGCATGAGCCAGCTCGTAACTGCTAAAACGAATCTAATGTAAACAGTTGTGACTTCACGCTCATGGGAGGCAATTTGTTACTATGAAGCATTGCATAATATTCCTAAAGCCTCTGACAAATTTTGCTGTTGGCAGACGCTTGCATGAGTACTTTCCTTTGCAATTTAAGTTATTTTCATTTTTATCTCATTTATGTTTTATTGTTGAAGTAGTATTCTGCAGTGGCAGGGTACAGTAATATCCTTTGTGAGAGTATTGGTTCTTACCAGTCAAAATTATCGGAGATTGAGATCAAAACAACTACAGGAGGTGAGGATGAGTTGTATGGGTAACTTCCATCTGTGTAGGAATATCAACAATGTACATTATAAAAGATTGCTACTTACTGCAAAGAACATGTGTTACATTGCAGACAGACACAAATGAAAGACACTTACATAAAGCTTTCGGCTACAGCCTTCATCAGCAAAAGAGAAACATACACCCCTCATACATACAAGTAAGCACACCTCAAGTGCACGTGACTACCCACTACAGCATCTTGGGCCGGAATGCAACTATCATGTGGGATTCAAGCAGCAATCTGGAAGGGGTGGTGAGGGGAAGAGATAGTATCGCATGGGTGGAGAGAGATGAACGTGGGGCACGCACAGAGGTCGGGGGGGGGGGGGGGGGAGGGGGAGTGGGAGGAGGAGGAGGAGGAGGAGGGAGGTGAGAGAGAAAGGCAGTGATGGGCAGGCTCATTGGCAGAGGGCAGCAAATAAACAGGATGGGTGACAAGAATGAGGAGGAGATGATAGGACAGAGGCGGCGGAAACTGTTGGGTGCAGGGTGTGGGTAGACAATGTTACTGTAGGTTGAGGCTGGGATAATTGCGGGAGTGAAGAATGTGTTGTACGTATAATGCCCATCTGCACAGTTCACAAAAGCTGTTGCGGAAGGAAGGATCCAGATGACGTGGGTAGTGAAGCAGCCACTGAAATAAAGTATGTTATTTTCAGCTGCATGTTGTGCCACAGGTTGGTCACTTTGCTCTTGGCCACAGTTTGGCACTGGCCATTCACCCTGGTGGACAGCTGGTTGGTAGTCATACCAATATAAAAAAAAAAAAAAAACTGTGCAACAATTGCAGCAGAACTGGTAAATGACATGGGTGTTTTAACAGAGGCCCAGTACAGGGTACGGTAAACCTGTAACAGGACTGAAATTGGAAGTGTTGGGTGGGTGGACTGGGCAGGTCTTGCACCTCGGTCTTCCACAGGGATACGATCCTTGTGGCAAGGGCTTGGGATTGGGAGTGCTGCAGGGATGGACTAGGATGTTTTTGAGGTTGAGTGGGCAATGGAACATCACTTTAAGAGAGGTGTGAAGTATATCAAATATGATTTCCCTTGTTTCAGGGCATGATGATGGGTAAACAATATCCTGGCAAAGGATGTGGTTCAGCTGTTCCATTCCAAAGAGGTACTGGGTGACAAAAAGAGACACTCCTTTGTGGCTGGTTCCTGGTGTGTGGTGGGAGGACTGGAGTTGTGAGGGGAAATGGAACAGGAGATCTGTTTGCAGACTATGTCTGTGGGATAGTGCCTGTTTGTGAAGGCCTTGTTCCTCTTTGTCCATCCTTCATAACAGTTGAAACCTGCCTACCTCACCTTTTCAACTTGCCATGTCCCCCAAAACTCCCTACCAATTCTCTAACAAATCCAAAGCCAAAATATTCCTGTAACACGGTTATTAACCTTTCCACCAAAACCCTCTGCTTCACAGTAGTTTCAATACTATCAAAAGGCCTCACCTTTAGTTCTATAGCCAAATTTAACCATGCTGGACTTGTCAAAGACCCACTCTCCTTCTCCCAATTTCTGCAACGGAAGCACTTTTTTGCCACCTATTCCTCCAACCAAAGCCACCGTAATGAAACAGCTACGGAAACTGAACACATTGTGTTGAAATGTATGTTGTGCCCCAAGGTGGTCAACTTTGTTCTTGGAACCTGTTTGGTGGTGGCGATTCATCTTCATTGACAGCTGGTTGGCATTCCGCAAACTTAAAAAAAAGGGATGCATCCACAAAGCCTGATTTCTCTTGCTATTTCTAACTTTATTCCTCTTGTGATGAAAAAAGAAGGAGAGCCGCACCCACTTACAACAGCATGTGTTCGTGCATTTTGTGGCAATAATGTGGCCCCATGTGAACACTTCTGACCCACAAATGTACAGCAACAAACATAGCTGGGCTATAGTGGACAGTTATGTTGTTTACATGTGGTTGTAGTTCATGGGCCTTGAATGCAGCCCAACAACAATGTTGAGTTCAAATATAAACAATTTTTATGGCTCATGTAAACTTTATGATTTTAACTTTTATGGGTCATTAGTATTATGCTCTCCTTAACATTTTCTGGACTCTACAGCAAACTACATATTACACTGTATGGTTTACTTATATTAATGTTCTAAATCTAACCCTTCTTTTCATGCACTCAGAATTTTTATATTTGATGCTTACTTTCTTTTGTTTGTTTGGTCATCAGTGTATTGACTCCTTGTACGGATAAAATAAATCTATTGAGATAAATGATTTTGTTGTCCTGTTTTTCAGTACATTAAAGACAAGGGTATCAAATCCAATAATTTCAGTGAATGTTTACTTAACATCAGGAATCAACAATAACAAGAGATGAATGAATTAAATCTATGCTCTTACGTTCGTCCATATCTTTTGAAAATCTTTGCAATATTCTTCCTGCAGGTGTTACATCAAAGAAAGACACTGGGCATCTCATCACTTTTCTGAACATTGTATCGTGTAATCTAGAAGAACCTGGAATATGTTCACAAATAAAAAAATCTGTTGTAGCCGATCTCCAATTGCATACTTTTCATTTTGTGAAACTTGAAGATAAAAACACTAACCATACAGTAGTTGTCTTGCTATACCTATTCCTTTTATCATCCCAAAAACCATCATTACAACAAATGTCATGCCATAAATCAACTGGTAAAACCATAGAAAAGGATTGTCATTCACAAACCCTTTCATATTATCAAATGTTTGATTGTAATGTGTCACATTATATATTCGTTCACCCTGAAAAAGAGAAAAATATAAGCAAATTATCACAAAAAAGAAATGCATTTGACAGAAACTAGCAGTTTTATACAAATTGACAATACACAATACAGAAGTAACAAACTGTCAAAGGAATTTTGTAGTACATTCTTATTTATCATTTTACAAAAATTGATAATTTTCTGAAATTCACTTAAATATTCCTTGCCTTCTGTCCATATTCATTAGTGTATTTAATTTCAGAGTAAAAGAACACAAAAAGATAGAAGCAACTTGTATCTTATATCTGCCTTACTTTGTTCCAGGTGACTTAAGGTCACTTTTCTTATTCTAAGCAGCCTTAATCAATTCCACATCAGGCTTGGCTCCCTCTACATTATATACCACTATAACATCCTTCTTATTTCTTAATGTCAAAAGGCTTGATACAATTTTACCAGTAGCTTGGTACAAAATCTGTTGATAAGGACATATGTCGGTAACAGAGGGTTTCCCAAACTGTATTCTGCAGAAAGTAGGTGCTCTTTCCAAAAAATACTAATGATGTGATGTTTCTTTTTCGACATTTTCTCTTGTTTTTTGAATTTTTTAAATTTATATGTTACTAGTTATGATTTAGAATTGAAGTAATCACAGAACAAAACCAGTTTCCTTATTTTTAAAAATTTTATCAACTTCATTAACTTTCAAAATAATCAAGGTTTTCCATAAATGCACCAGCATTCTCGAAGTGTTCCAGCAGAGGAAAAGTTTGGCATTAATGTGTCATTCAGCATTCAGTCCACATAGTAATTTTATGAACAACAACTTGATGGGAAGGAGTTATTGAAAGAGAGGGAGACAGACAGAGAGGGAGAGGGAGAGGGGGAGGGAGAGGGGGAGGGAGAGGGGGAAAGAGAGAGAGAGAGAGAGAGAGAGAGAGAGAGAGAGAGAGAATTACCTCTTTGCCATCACCTTCATCCAGCCATATTTGTAACCATACACCTGCACCCAGTCTCGACAAAGTGAACAGAAGCACAAGCAGAAGTAATACAAGCATGATACAGTATCCCCCACAGTACTTGGCATACTTGAGATATGCCTTGTATCCTGCTTGTGTAGTAGTATGTTCTTCATCACTTATGAGTTTGCCAGCCAGATCATCATACTCTGAAAATACAAAATATATAAACAAAAATTTTTAACCTGAGTAGTTCATAAAAATGATTGACTAATAGTAATGCCTTCTGGAAGCCACGGAACATGATCTTTGGTGGGATCTTACACATTATTTCTTCTTGTTCTTAAAATCTGGAGGAAAAATCAAATTAGAAGTTAGGAAGCTTCGTGGGATGTTACAAATATTAATCAAGTCCACTTTATTACTACTATTAAGTGGGATAACACTTTCCTTTAAGTTGCTCTTAAACCTGAAGGGGTTTCAATTAGTGTTTGTTGGATGTCAGCATCCAGTTATTTAAGTAAGTAGGTGCCTCGCTAACTGTTCTGCATTCTGGCGGAGTGCCTCGAAACCCAGACATCTTGGTGTCTCATTGAATCTGCACTCAATGGTAGTCCTGCTACTGTGCCCTCACTGCTGCCTGATGTAAGCACTGTGAACCAAGTTTAACAAAAGGGTGGCCAGGGAAATAGGGTTTAGTCACAAATAATAAGACTGAACTGGCAATTTAATTTAGAGGTGCTTTTTGTCCTTTCTGAATCTGTATTTCATACTAGCAGGGGTATAATAATTACTGTTGTGTTCAGCATACCATGGTTTGTGAGAGCACAAAAGAGACACTGGTATCTTGTAAACACATTAATGATACATCTGCAGATCATGTTTATCACTTACCTATAAAAGACTGGTGCTTGGCCCACAGAGACACACAACAGAAAACAGTTAACACTGGCTTTCAAGCTCTTGCTCTTTTTCTCATAAAAGTACACACATTCACACACAACCACATAGACACCCAAACATACGAGCTCACCACAGCAGCTGACAAGCACAACGATAAATTTTACTGATGTGCAACGAGTGTTTCGTGTCTTACCTGCCTGAATACATGTTCCATCAAGCACCTCGAATTTTCCATCGAAAAGCCAATTACATATGAAATTGTTCAAGAATTAAATTCACACTTTTTTTCTAAAGCATAATTATTATGTGATTGGAGGCTTTCCTGGTGTATGTGTTGTTTCCAGAGCCCAAGAGCCCTGGAAACAGCGTAATTATTCTTTTCATCATTAATTGTATTGCATAATTTGTAATCCCTCACAGAACTACAATAAATATAAAAAACTAACCTTGAAACTTGTTTTTTACTAGCAGATGTTATCCTTTGAAGATATCAAACACACATGCACCAGTAAAGTTTTAAATAATGACACAAATGGATGCTCTCGCAGGCTTGAAATTTTTCTAAGTGGCTGGCCCGCAGTGTTAAGTTTTGAATGAGAGTCTAACAGTCTGTTACGTAAGAAATTCATCACACATTCCAACACGTAACATAATTCATCTTGTGTAAAAATAAATTTACTTTGAAAGTAATGATCTCCAAGTATACCATTAAGACATGCTCACAAAAATGAGCCCATGAGAAATATGGGCCTCACAACAAGCTTGTGATGTCACACTTGTCGGCTTGCCCGACACACTACATGAACACCCTTGCAGGACCCTTGTGGATATCTATCTGCAATTGAAAAGGTACCCACTGAAGATCTTAACTTTTCTGTGTGTTGTCGAGAGCTTACATGCACTTAAATGTGCCATCAATAATTATTAGGATCATCTGAAATAGTTACTTGCTCCACGCCAGAGATGGTTGCTGTGACATGCCCACTACGGCCTGTCTTCTTGTGGGCTTCTCATTGAAATTAGGCCCACTAGAAAAAAAGATTCTCATGAAGTACTGCATAGTCTTTGACACATTTTGCTGTCAGCAGGTGCTTGGGTGTACACTGTGTTTTGTTGTTGTAAATGGCACATTTTCTTTGCAACTAAAGTTTTTTTGGTGTTATTCTCTTGTTTATGTTTTGCTGCAGCAGTATTATTCTGCAGCAGTGGACTAAAGTAAAATTCTTTATTAGAGTATCAGTTCTTAGCAGTCAAAATTACAAAAAAAATTACTGAAAACTAAAACAATGAAAAATTTCCAGAATTCTAAGAGATTCCTAGATTTCTCCCGATGAAAAAATTCCCAGGTTTTCCCGGATTTCCAGGTTGTCCTGGGGCATATACACCTGAACATGATTTCAGAACTTGTAAAAGGTTGACCATCCAAAAAATGTTCAAATGTGTTCTTCAAATTCAGCCATTATACAAGACAAATTTCAACATCCCAGGAATGAAAGAACTTAATTTAATGCACAAGGAATAACACAATTAATCTCGTATCGAAATTAATTTTTATTAGCAGCTGAGAAGTTAGCAGCAGTATGCAAACTGTCTCAGGGGGAGGGAAAAAAAAAAAAAAAAAAAAAAAAAAACCACCTAGAAAGGGTCAGTCTCTAAGAACAACAATCATGATAAAATCATATTAATCAAGAAGCACTAAACCAAAGAAAACACAGCACCTCTGGAGGACAGCACTTGAACTCTTCGACACTTGGCATGTGTACATCAGTTGACAGCAACTAGTGATTTTGTTGCTACAGCAGCTCCCTCCGGCAAAGCAGAGCGTCATCCAAGTAGTGCGCAGGAAAATGGACTCATCAGCTGCTTGAGCTGGTGAATGTGTTCCACTACAAGGTGCCATGGTGCAGCAGTAGGTTCTTGGAATACCTATGTAGGCTCCACTCAGTCCAGCAAGACAGTACACAGCTTCTTGTTGAGAAGGACATCAATGGTTCTTTCAACTCTACCATTACACCTGTGTTTAGGGGTCTCAGTGGTGGTTTCAGGTCATTCCATGTAGCACCACGTGTGTGCATAATTGTAACTCGCAGTGAACATAGGTGGGTGAAATGACATGACCTGATGCTAGATAAGGTTAAGATTTGAATGATCCATTCCCTGAGGTGAGAAACAAAATCTGCATGGTTAATGTCATCTATGTGGATTTCCTGTGGATCAATCAATTTGCCTAGTAGTCGACAGTGCTTCTACATAAACTTGCTCAGCTGGCAAAGAGCACAGGTCCAGTTTGTATGTGCTTCGCAGACCGAGTAAGACCAATGGTAATGCTGTAGCCCAGTCTGAATTATGTCATATCAGCATGGTCTTCAGAGAATGGTGCCCGCATTCTATCATTCTATTACTTTCCAAGTGGCAGCTTGCAGTTTTATGGTGTATAGTGCCACAGATTTGTTAAGATGTATAGGCAGGTCAGATTCAAATTAATGTCTGTGGCCCATTGGGATGTGCAGAAGGCAGCAGAAATGTGCTACCCATGAGGATGTGAAGGTTGAAGCTGAAGTTTTTGATAAAATGTTAATGAATGGCACTGTTTCCAGCTATCTGGTGAAATGTCTATCAGAGGCAAAATGGCTGTTGGATGGAACCAAATCACATCAACACGAAACGTGCAAAATGAGCGATCACGTATGGAAAGTCATCTATTGGTGCATGCACATGGAGACGACTTTTGTTGTGTTGACAGTTGATGCATGTTCATGTCCATTCCCAGTAGTCTTCATTGATGCCCGGTCACACATAATGGTTGGAGACTAAGCAAGTTGTCGGTTGGTCTGTAAGGTAGCCGAGATCGTGTAAGCTGTCAAATACATGCCTTTGAAATGTGTAAGTGGAAAAGAATGGGACTCACCACTGCACCTGTCGCTTGGTCGTGGAAGCTGTAAGATAGCCTCAACTTTCTCAGGCTGCAGTAGTGAACCAGACAACGTGATTTTATGGCCCAAAAGGTTTATCTCTGAACAAAAATCCACTTAGCAGTGTTCAAGACTACACAGTACTACTGTAACCACTGAAACACGTCAGCCAGATACTGCTGATGTTCTCGAGAGGCTGAGAAAACCAGAATATCGTAAAGGTATGCAAAACAATATGACAGTACTTGTAACACAGATTCTATAAACCTTTGCCACTTAGTGCTGCATTATGAAGGCCACGCATCATGAAACGACTCTCAAATAGGTCGTACGAACTGATTATGGCCATCTTTGGCACTTCTTTCTTGGCTACAGGAATCTGAGTGTACATTTTGGCATAGCCTAGGATGATGAAACAGGTTGCACCACTCCATAGTTATAATCTCATTGCAATGGTAAAGTGTAGCAATCTTGCACAGTTCTGGCATTGAGAGCTCAATAATCTCCACATAGCCTCCATGCATCACACTTCTTAGGTACCAAATGAAGTGGAGATGATCACGGACTGCTTGACGGTCGTGCAACACCTTCACACAGCATTATTTTGAGTTCTGCTTTTGCTATGGCAGGCAGACTGAAACCAAAAATCTAGGTCAGCAAGATATGGGTGGATTGCCGGTAGTTGTAACATAATGCACCATGTCATGTCATACCTTTTTCAGCACTCCTGTTGATAGTGTCAAGGCTGGGAACTTCTGCAGTAAGTCTGCTTAGTCGCCACTTGTGTCTTGTACAAGCTTGGCCATGTATGTGGCTGCATTCCATCAAAAATCTGACATTGATAAGCTGATGATGCCAACCACAAGTTGTGCTTTTGCCATGTCTGGCGACAGTAATATGCCAACAAATCTGCTCCTATTATGGGTTCTGACACATTGAATATCTTACAATTGCATGCTAGGTCACGCCGCAGTACGAGGTCAAATGTGAAATGCAGTGCACCATACATATTACACATAGTCAGTCTGAAAGTGGTTGCAGGTCGCTTGCTATTTGTACATAAACACTCACTGGTTTGATTCAGTGTCCACTAGGTATTTTTACCCTGACTTACAATCACTGATAAATAACTGCTGCAACACAGCCTGGCAATCGGTCTACATTCCTATGTCCAATTGACAATGGAGTTCGGGTGAGCACATGGCATAGTACATCTACGAGCCCATTCCCCAAAACTTCGGTGATATCGGCACATGGTAGGCCGGCCAGTCCCAGAGGTTGAGTAAGTAGCAGAAGAGCGGATCCTCGAGCACTTCCAGTGGCAGTTTCTGTCCTTGCTATGGTCCTAATGTGTCACAGATTTGTCAATCTGCTTTGTCAACAAATCGACCTTGGCAGCCAGATCATCATAATCCGCGTGCGAAACCACTGGTGATGACAACCTGTTATATGACACTGTTACTGCGCTTACTGGTGCAGGCATTATCACGTTAATTTTTTTCAAAATGGTTCAAATGGCTCTGAGCACTATGGGTCTTAACTGCTGTGGTCATCAGTCCCCTATAACTTAGAACTACTTAAACCTAACTAACCTAAGGACATCACACACATCCATGCCTGAAGCAGGATTCGAACCTGTGACCGTAGCGGTTGCGCGGTTCCAGACTGTAGCGTCTAGAACAGCTCGGCCACTCTGGCCGGCTTTAAATTTTTTGTCCGCTAATTCAGCCACTGCTTCCAAGGCCACATCAGTTTGCAATGCAATAATGGCTTTCACTTGAAGTGGAAGATGGCTGTTCCACAAGGTACACAGCAGGCTATCAGGCACGGAACCAGTATCAACTTTACTCCCTAGGTGCCTCAAGTTTTGCAACGGACTCCTGTCGTCACTGTCCTCTAGCATTAAAACTTGCCAAATATGTTCTTCTTGTGAGGCAGGTAGCATATGAATCAGTTCTGTATTAAATTTTTCATGAGTGTGTTGTCACAAGAGAGGCTGTGATTACACCTCCAATTTCTGTGGCAAATTTGTGGTCTAGCTGGCTTACCACAATTGTGAACTTACAAGAGTCCAAAGTAATTCCTGCATAGCAAAAGTTGGTCTTCGCCTGCGTGAACCACAGCACTGGACTGTGCGATCAGAAGAGCTGTAAATGCATGGCAAGCTGAGACAGTGCAGGTACAGTTTCCATTGGTGACTGGGTCATGTTAAATCTTTTCTTTCGATGTATAATGTGGCGGCTCTAAGAACACAAAGCCTCTAGCGGACGGCACGTGAACTCTTTGACACTTGATGAGTGTACATCAGATGACAGCAACTAGTGATTTTGCCACTACAATCATAGGCAAAGTGATATTGCAGTCAAAAACTTTCAAATAACAGACAGTTTCATGTTTTGCAGATCGAACAAGGAAACCACCGCGCATGTAAATAAGTGAAAAGATAAAAAGGAAGGAATGCCTACTGTGACTCAAAATACTGACAAAGGTTAATGCTTTCAGCTACTACTATCCTAGTGATCAGCTGATGAGAGAGACAGTATGTTTAAGGACTTCCAGTTGAACTAACAATTCAATTTTAGTAACACTTGGGGAAAAAAAGACACTAGATGAGTCTTTGAAATGTGCTATAAATGGAATTGTTGACTCGCCTGACCAATTGGAAACACACTATCCTTTGATCACACTGAGGGTAAGTTGAGATCAGGCACACTTGTACCCTCTCAGAGTGTATGCGCGGGCAAAAAAAAAAAAAAAAAAATTGTTATGGTCTTATAGATTGACATAGAATTTCCCTGCACGTCACAAAATTAAACTTAGGTCGAAAAGCACACAAATTTGGAAAGGTGTGCGATGTGCAGCAACATGGATGCTGCATATTTTCGTTTTACGAAAGTATAAATTCAAATTACACCGAACACCGCGTGTTACTTTCCAAAGCATTGAAATCAAGAGTGCGATGTACTTTTGTAAGCCACTCACAGCTCATGTCACATGATCTCACCAGCCAATAATGGTGAATATTCAGAGCAAAGGACATGTGATGAAATACGAAAAGTTAATGGTTTAAGTTAATATACACCGTGTTGCTACAAGAAAAGCAAAGTTCTCACATATAATATTGGTCTCTAAGATTAATCAGCTGCAAGAGAATCTAAGCTTTCACACATAATGTTGATCTTTTTTTGCACGTGTTAAACTTTAAGATACATCACGCAAATGTGCCAGTAAAATTTTTATTAATGACATAAATGTCTGATCATCTGGGCTCGAAATTCTTTTAATGGTCACCCTCAAACAGTTGATTTTTAAATGAGTTCATCTTATGTAAAAGAAATTTACTTTGAAAGTAACGCATTTTGAACCATCATTCACAATATTTTCCCGTGACCTGTTAGAAATAGGTTTGTTTCAGTAGTTGCCACTGAGTGCCAGATAACAGGTGTCACCACACATGTGCAGCTACGATGACACAGGTTGGTCTAAAACATTAAAAGATCTTACATTATGTGATAAAAGAACCAAGACATCAGAGGATACTCCAAGAGAATCAGAATTTACCATACTAAAATCACAATTCAGCTTAAAATGCACTTTTGTATGTCCAGATTTAGATGTAAATTTTCTTGGAGTACCAGTACTGTATTATCTCTTGTTTGGTTCTTTATTATGGCATAATCCCACACGTGCTAGCTGATGAAAACAGGCACTTGAAATGCGAACAGTTGAAAGTAGCCAGTAGTGTGGAATTAAACACTTCCTTTGAAATAAATGGATTGCCTCAGCAGAAAAGAGTAATAAAAGCTAAATTCCTTTAGCAAACTGACAAAAAGGTGATTAACGCTTGACTAACAGAAAGGTGGAAATAAAATAAAATCTGAAACTAATAATGGGCAGCAATTAACAAAGAGGAAACAGCAAACTCACTAACGTAAACATGAGTCACGTGGAGACTAACCACCTCCCCACTACAACTCAGACTGCTCTGTCGTAGTTCTATGTTATTTCCGAACCGGGACAATACTAGACAGTGACGCTCTCCCTCCTGTCCCCTTCCTCCAGCATTTGAGGTAGGATGCAATAAATTAAATCGACTCTTCAAAAAATGTTCATTTTGAAGCACACACCTTTCTGAAGAGTCTGATACATAAATGTAAGACATGTTATTTGGTCTTAAGTGTGCTGAAATGCAGTGTCGCACCTCTTCACACAACAGTCTTCTATTGCACGTCACTGAATATTGCTCTGTCGAGCCAGTCAGCCAGTATGACATCCTGCCCCCCCCCCCCCCCCCCCCCCGTGTGTGTGTGTGTGTGTGTGAGAGATCGTGCGTGTTTTGGGAGGGGGGGGGGGGGGGGGGGGGCGGGAGGGGGTTTGCAACTAATACTGGATGGATTGTTTGTAACTCTTCAGAAAATCTGCACTCTATTTGGCTATTAGCTAATAACTTGTTGTTTTGCGTGACATAAAATTAAATATAGGATACATAAAACCAGTAAAGACAAGAGACATGCAAGACAGTATACATTTTTTCAATCCTTAGGTCCTAGCGGTGTTTTCTCTCTAATCTCGCTACGGCTTTACAGGGTGTGGTTTCCTTTCTGTGAAAGAATCTATTACCTCAACGAATAACGAAACAAAATGTCATTGTCTAATACTGAACAAGCTCTTAATAGAACAAGTATCCAAGGCTGGTGTGGTTTCTCGAGCTGATTATGTGTATTTTGTCACTGTCTGCTAGGTAAAACGAAACAAGTGTGTCAAATATTGCAGCAATTGTAATGCATCCCCAATGAACGAGACTGTTTTGGAACAAATGGTCATTTTTACGACACGACAGAATATAATTCACGAAGTACCAATACCAAATGCCTATTGGGCCTACTACAAGCAAAAAGCTTTATGTTAGGAATAGTTTCACATTTCATTCATTTGCTCCAGCTTCTCATCCTCTCCTTCCCTGTTCTAACAAACACTCTCGTCATCAGTAATTTTGTAACTATTCCTCCCAGTGTCAAAATTTATTCTCCGGGTGACTTCACTGACACTGCCGCAATCACCAGTTTAGTTATCCCGGGCTTAGTCTCCTGTTAGGCATTATTATGTGTTCCCACAATGCATTTTCTGCACTACTCCCAGAATAGAACTTATTAAAGCCTCCTAGCCAGGGACTGTACAACTGGCACTTACTAGTGAAGTGGTCTGGCCAAAAACTCTCTACCAAAAATTTCATTTTCTTGGATACACTAAGAAGATAACATGTAATCTTACTTGCCTGTTATTCCTGTTAGTCGTTTATTTCCACTCTGGTAGTCTGAATCTATGGCTTTCACTAGTAATTATAACAATGCTTCACTCGCAAATCCAGTCAACCTTATAAACAAATATTGGCATTCACCTGTTCAGCTTTATTCCGCTCAGCTCATATAGCCCCGTCCCCTTTTATCTGCAGCGAAGTTTATTTCTAGATGAGACGGGGATTCCCACTATGCACACATTCAAAAATCAACTTATGATCCATTCAGAAATCAACTTAGAATGTGTTCAAAAACTAACAGGGATGCGTTTCAAAATCATATGAATAATCGATAGACCAAATGGCGCTTTGTGAAACAAGATTTTTTTCCCTCATGAATATGAATTTGGTGACCCCCCCCCCCCCCCCCACATGAAACTGCCACCTGGGCCAGACACCCAGGTTTGCGCCCCCCCCCCCTCCCCCCCAAGATCTGGGCCTGTTGTGCATGAGTTAATCTGGCAGCTTCGGCGCGCCAGTAAAATTTTTCTGGGTTCCATCTGGCTGCTTAATGCTACTGCTTATACAGATAACAGCCACACTTCTGTAGCCACAAGCGGGAGAAGTTACTACTCATACGCTACTCAACCGTGCATCCTCATGAACCTGCTCGCAGCTGCTCAAATGAACCTAATGTAAACAGTTGTGATGTCACCCTCATCGGAGGCAATTTGTTATACTGAAGCATTGCATTTTGTTGTTGTATATGAGGCATTTCCTTTGCAAATTCAGTTCAACCCCCCCCCCCCCCCCCCCCATTCATGTCTTATTGCTGCAGTATTATTCTGCAGTTCTGTGACACAGTAACACCATTTGTTAGAATATTGGTTCTTACCAGCGAAAATTACACAAATCTAACTAAAAACTAAAGCAATGAAAAATTTCTGCAATTCTAAAAAATTCCTGGGTGTTTCCCAGTTTTCTCCTGCATGAAAAAATTTGGGGATTTTTCCCGGATTTCCCAGTTGTCTCAGGTCGTATACACATTGCCTCTTCTAAAACTAATGACAGTTTTTGAATGTCATTGCATCAAATGACACTACTGTAATATGAGATGGAGGAACTAATTTCGGATTACAAGATATTTGCTTGCCATTAAAGTACAAAAAGTTGCAGAAAGTATTACACATAACAATATCTGAGAGACATATTAGAGTACTGTGGAAAGATGAGGCTTGTCATTTCCAGTGGTAACAAAATACGAGGAAAGCTATTTTAATAATGCCGAAGAAAGAGATTTTTTAATTAAATTTTATATTTGTGTAAAGTTCCAAGTATAATGAGAGAATCTTTCTTTTTTCCATATCTATTTAATTAAATTTTATATTCATGTACAGTTCCAAGTATAATGAGGGAATCTCTTTTTTTCTACTTTTTTAACTCTTCAATGATCAACTACTCAATATTTCACAGATGGCAGTGAGAATTTTGCTGATAAATAGTGTGATAAATCCCAGTCATATTAATTTTTCCTTTCCCTTCCATAACTGACTGAAAGGTCTGAGTTTATGTAGCTTTAGTCAAACAAACAATGGGAAATCTAGAGTGGAAACATACCTTCTTCAGAATAGAGTCCCTCTTCATTCACGGAATCACCTTCTTTTGTTTCTTTGTTGTCTCTCACATGATCAAACTGCAACATTTGATAATAGTCTCCCTTTAAATTTAACAGCTCCTTATGTGTCCCTCTTTCCAATATATAACCATCCTTCATGTATAACACTTCATCACACTGTTCCAGGAACTGAAATTAAAATTGAGAAGTTATATGACTGACAGTTACTATGTGGTGCTCTAATAACGAGTGGTTGAGTGTCCATGGTAAAACAGTGAATGCTCCTTCCAATATTACACGCTAATGATTAGATCTGCATGTTCAATATGCACAATACTTCGGTGTAGAACCATATGCTAATAATGGCAACAACATTGATTGTTAAAATATTCTCTCTCTCTCTCAGTGTCCATAATGTTTTGGGGAAGAGAATCCTGATTCACATATTCAGTGTTAACTTCAAATCTTAAACATGTTTACATGTAATTTTAAGCAAAAGGTGCATAAAAGTTTTGCCTTCAAATAATGGGCAGTAATTGGTATACAGTATCCCACTCTAGCTTTACTGAGTGGTAATATGTTCTGTATTTAATACGGTAAGCAGTAAATTTCTTAACACTAACTAACTTAATTGTATCAAAAGAAAAATTCACATGAGAGGACTATAAAATTACAAGGAGATACAAAGGAGGATCAGAAAGTAACGCATAATAATTTTTTCCTGCCCTAGTATTGCAGTTGGAATATTGGAATTTCATGACAATGTAGTTTGTAAGTTTTTGCTATAGATGGTATTTTGTTTTCACGTGCAGCTCTAGCAAGAGAAGCCTGAACTCAAAAAAAAAAAAAAAAAAAAAAAAAAAAAAAAAAAAAAAAAAAAAAAACAGCTCAAATGTCACTGTCATCAACTTGTGAAGAGTAGTGAAGTGTAGTTCAATATACTTGTGAAGAGTAGTGAAGTGTAGTTCAATATTTGTGGGGCGAAGGCCATAAACTGAGTGAAATTAACAGGGATATGGATACCAATGTCTCCGTGTGGTGTGCATTTTTCCAAGAGGGCTGTGTAAATCTTAGTGGTTAGCCAGCTGCTGCAACCCAACAGAATGTCAGAACCAATGATGCAGCAATTCTGAACAACCAGCATATGCAATTGCAAACCTTATCAAAACAGTTCAATATTTCCTATAGTGCAATGCACAGTATTTTTCATGACACAATGAAATTTCATAAAGTTAGTGCTTGCTGGGTGACTAAGAACCCGACAGACAACTGCAAGGGCCAATGAATGATGGCAAGCTTGGATCACGTAACATGTTATGCCATAGATGGTCATGACTTTTTGAAAGGACGCATCGCTGGTGATGAGTCATTGGTGTACCAATCCATGCCGAAAACAAAGGAGGCCTCTATTGAGTACAAACATGCTGGTTCCCCAATACAAAAAAAATTCAACGTGTCTCAATCTGCTAGGAAAGTGCTTGTGACAGTGTTCTGGGATACGCATGGAGTGTTATTGGTGGGCACTGCTGAACATTGGACCATTGTGAATACTGCAGTCTACATTAAAACATTTAGTTGCACTGTGCCCTTTGTGACAAATGCCATAACATTAATGCTGATGGTGTCAAACATCTTCATGACAACACAAAAATCGCCAAATTTGGGTGGAAAGTGCTCCAGCATCCACCATACGGTTTGGACCTTGGGCCATCGGGCTTTTATCTGGTCCCATGAAGAAATTCCTTGCTACCTAACATTTTGCGATAGATGTGGAAGTGAAATCAGCAGTCCACAAATTGCTACACTCCAATCGAATGGACTTCTACGAACAGGGCATACTGAAACTGGTATCATGGTGGGAGACATATGTTGAGAATGCTGGTGCTATGTGGAAAAATAGGTAAAATATGTAACTTCATTTGTGATTATTTTTGTTTTGTTACCTATTAAATGTTTTTTATTCTAAAATTATGATGTGCTACTTTCTGATCTTCCCTCATAGAATGACTGGCCAGTAATTACCTTCAGAATGTAAAATACCATTATGTTAAAATGCACACACAAAAGTACAAACAACTGTTCTAGCTTTGAGAGCTGTTCCTTTCTCAAGGAAGAAAGAACAATAGCACACGGACAGTTAAAAAGGAGTAATGCATCACTCAGATCTCAGGTTGAGAGGGATCTCCCAGTTGTGATAACAACCAGATCTTCGTCTCCCCTCATCCTTGCAACACATGTTGCTCTCAAGCTGTTGTCTGAGAGGCCAATCATTCATTAATCTATTTTATTCATCCATCCATCCAACATATTCTGTAGAACTCAAGAAAGAGAACCTTCAGGTTTGCAAACAAGTCAAAGTATACATCTACAAAATACAAGCAATTCTTGGAAACTTCAATCTGTATACTACATTAACAATACACCAACATTATACTGCTCAATTTTATTCATGCTTATGTCAGCTAACTTTAATCAAGAGGAATGCTGTTTCTTGAAACAATCAGCTGCCACTTGGTCAAGATCAGACAGCTGTCGTTTCCCCATTCGGCAGCTTAATATTTACTCGCTTACTATCATATCTTTCAAAGACAATAATTACCAAAATCCAAAAACACCAAGACCTGTTTACAATACACGACAACTTGTCACACAGGTATGTCATGAAAACTTCAACTTGCCATGCACCTATTCTTAACTGTACATAATCAGATTATTTGTAGAAAGAGTGACTAATAAGTTTTGTGCCCAGTTTTCTTTGGAACTAGCTGAGATTCCAATTTTTTAGGTTTTATGTTAGACGGAAGCTTGTTAACTATCTTCATACCAGAGCAGGTAACTCAGACCTCAACCCAAGAAAAGAAGGCAGAGTCTACACGAAAATTTTTTTATATATTTTTTATTGTGATTGTGTACATCACAGTTCCTTTAAAATTGATCAGTGTCAGCAACAAAGATCAGTATGTAGTCAATGATTTGTGAAGTGGGTGTACAAATCTAAAGATCTTTAAAAAACCTACAAATGTAAGGTAATCAACTTTATGCAATATCTAACAGCTCACTTCTGCTGACTGAACACTTTTATTACTTCACCTGTACTGGCCCAGAAGATAGTACTATAAGGCAAGCAGCAAAAATATGCAGAATAAGACAACAAATTTATGTTTACATTAACACAGTCTGAGATTCTTCAAAGTGCAAAATATGATTAACCATAGTTTATTTATGTGCTGGTTCCATTTTAACTTTGTTATCTAACTGGTGTACAAGAAATTTTACACAGTATATTTCATTTAGTGTATGGTCATCAATGTCTATGTTTGATGCGAACGAGTCATTACTGGCTGTCTGGAATTGCATACTATGAGTATTCCGCTGTCTCTTATGAAGATACGTCTATTGCTATAAGAGGAATGTCAGTGACACCAAATACTTTAGTTTTCCAAGCAGATTTTTGTGATCCACATAAAAAAAGGCTTTAGCCACCTCAGAAAGCATATCAACAACATAATTTCTCTTATTTAGCTCCACCAGGACTTCATTTGTGATGTCTTATGCTGCTTTCATGCTTTAATAAACCCAAATACAGAGACAATTAACAAGTTCTGCTTTGCTAATTATAAAAGTATCCTGTTATAGGTCATTTTCCTAAATAGTTTTGAAGGGAATCGAAAGAGTGAATCAACGTGTAATTTGAGGTAGTCTGCCCACCGCCAGTTTTATAGGTAGAGGTAACTACAGCAAATTTAATTCTATTCTATCAGGTAACTTGCCTTCATTCACTGACTGATTAACAGGTTAGCTTAAGATTAACCCTAACATATCAGCACAAACTTTTAATATTCTGCTTGAAACACACACTAACCTACCCCAATTACTGTCTTTTCATGACCAGACATATTTTGTAATCTCTTTACGTGCTAATGTCAGTTGATGAAGAACACAGTGTCTTTACTTGAAAATTTAAAGTATCCGTATTTGATTGTTTTCAGTGGTTGCAGTTCTTACTGCCACTGTGTAGAAGTGATTTACTGAATTTGGTCACCAATCATTTGAAAGTGCCACAATTTATGAATGTTCAATATAATTTAGTTTGCTTCATATGTTTGTTTCTTATTTAATAATGTTCCAACTTGTTTTTGCCTTAATCTTGTTTAACTCCAGAAATTATCTATTCTTTATCCCTTTTATGTTCTATTTTATCATTGTTTATTTTGTGGAAAAACAAGACTCATAGTGCTGTAGTATCTGTTACAAGATAAATTTCACATCTACAGTTTATGATTTACGAATTTTTCCCATGCATTTTTCTAAGAATTTCTCTCTAAAATTATGAGCATTGTCACTGCTTATGGTTCTGTGATACAAACTTTTCTTTTGTGGTATGTACCTAACTGGTCTTTTTTATTGTTAAATTTCACTACCATGTTTAGATAAATCTTTGTTTATTGGTTTCATATCAAATGCTTTCAATACTTTGCCACTTGTATGAATGGTAAACAATAATAAGCAGGACACTCAAACAGAGTCAGCATTGAAATTCTCTGTAAAATATCATGTTCTGGTACACATTTCACGTCTTGAAATGTCTTGCCATTTTAGATTAGCTGAAACTATTATAACAAGCACAGTCTGTTCTAGCCTGTAAAGAGAACCTAAAACACAGAAATCATATCTAAGAAACGAGTAAAATCCCATATCTAGTACATACATCAAAATTGATTATTGCAGAATGTTCAGATATTTCAATAATAAAAGAAGTGAAACATCTACGGCCTTTATTTCTGGAAATTATCTGCAAACTGCATCAGATCTGGTAAAAACGTTTCAAGCCGATACACAAGACAATAGTAATGGATACAAAATACCAATCAATCATAGCTGCAAAATTTGCTGTACATATAGCAAATTTATGAAAATGTTAGCTGCACGGACTGTTTAGTTTCAGGTCACCCTAGGCGAAGAAGGAGATGTTGTTGGGAGTAGTGCTGCTGGGCAACAGCTAAATGATTTGCTAACATTTTCTCATTATTCTTTCACAGCATCATGTAAAAGCTTTTACTTCAACACATACTGAACTACATAGTGAAAGTGAAAAGATGTTTCTGAACAAACTAAAAGATATAAATCACTCTAATAAGAGTTACGTCATGGTAACAGTTGTAAGTATGTCTTTTCCTACATTGTTAACACAAAGTGGGTTACAAATCACATGTAGAAATAGACACTCAAAAACAAAAGGGGTATTTACAAACAAAAGCTCTGTAGGCATTCAAAAACAAATAAACCATTATATCAACAGGAAATTATTTGGAGTCAGCCATGTAAACAAGACTTCAAAATTTGTATCAAACTATACCAAAGAGACCACAATTGTGTCAGCTATTGTTAAGCATGAGACAAAGTTCAGAAACCTGATCAGCAATGTAGAGAAACAATGTCCGGATTCTACAAAAGGGACTGCTTTGTTCTCACAGCGGGATAAATGTTTACAGCAAAGATTCCAGTGCATTTATTGGAAAATTTGTTGTTATCTTAGCGTTTCTGCTGACTACAAATCTGTCAATGAGAGACGTGGCAGACTGGTCTTCTGTGAATAATGAAATTCGACAAACTACATTAAACATTTCTGTTCAAAGGTTACAACTAGAAGAGTAGAATATGTGACACTCCTAGAACAGTGGGAAGGATCCTTTGATCCATAAAGTGATTGGTATTAAAAATCCACAACATAGCTAAGGTAAGACATACTTTTTTTCCATTCATTTGCATGTGATACGCCCACACTTCAAGCAAACCTTTACCTCAAAAGTTATAATATTTTTAGATTACAATTTTGGATACAAAATTTTACACATCTAACAAGAAATGTGACCTATTTCTAAAGTTCCTGACATTATTTCATTCATTTCACTTGTTTGCTTCTCAACACTGAATTCCCACTTTTCATACAGATTTTCTGCAGACAGCTTTTTTTACATTTATTACAGATATCATTTGTCTTGTTTCTTTTGTGCATCCTAGGGTTGGATTGGGTTGTTTGGGGGAGGAGACCAGACAGCAAGGTCATTGGTCTCATCTGATTAGGGAAGGACGGGGAAGGAAGTCGGCCGTGCCCTTTCAAAGGAACCATCCCGGCATTTTACTGGAGCGATTTAGGGAAATCACGGAAAACCTAAATCAGGATGGCCGGACGCAGGATTGAACCGTCATCCTCCCGAATGCGAGTCCAGCGTGCTAACCACTGCGCCACCTCGCTCGGTTTGCACATCCTAAATTTACATTTCTTTCACTCTTCTGATTGTCCGATCCTACAGCCATTTCTTTGATCAGTTGTTGTTTCCTGTTAGTGAATTCATCTACCAGCTGCAGAACAAACATGTTGCTCTTCCAGTTACTTGACTGTAGATGATCTACACATTTATAGCTGCTATGTCTAAGATAATTAAAAGACACACATTGGCCATATCCTGCATGGTGACCTTATCCGAATATTTTCCGACTGTTTGAGCAATGATGTCAACACTGTACTTTGTGGTGTTACAGAAGGGAACAGTTTCTGGTTTTTTCTTTCCTTCTTTGCTCAGTACCACTATAGGATGTAGTGTGCTGTGAACTGTGACACTGTTTCCAGAATGAGATTTTCACTCTGCAACAGAGTGTGCTCTTATATGAAACTTCCTGCAAGATTAAAACTGTGTGCAGACCAAGACTCGAATTCGGGACCTTTGCCTTTTGCGGGCAAGTGCTCTACCATCTGAACTACCAAAGCATGACTCGTGTCCCATCCTCACAGAGTTCGAGTCTCTGTCCGGCACACAGTTTTAATCTGCCAGGAAGTTTCAGTGACACTGTTATTTTTAATCCATTGGTACACTATCAAGAGTGTACCCTGGCCTACCAACCTTATTCAAGATGACAATGGAGTATAAATCGTCAAGACAACAATGGAATGTAAATCAGATCTGCCCTTCTTCATGTAATTAGAGATATCTCGGCAAATCTGGTTCACTGTTAATGCCAAAATGAAGGGATGTGAAGTTGTCTGCTTTCACATTACTTCCTTGGGTTAAAAATAGCTCCTAATGGCTAGGGTTAGTCAGCCTTTCTCCGTACCAATGCACGGGAAAGCACTGCAAATTTCTTTTAATGCCACATCCAAGACTGTCCAAAATTTGTCTCCATATTTGTCTGGTTTGCAACGTACATGAAACTTTGCTTGGAAGTAACTGCTCACCATTTGTAGTACTTTCATGGGGCAGTAACAGTGGAGGCAGTTTTGCGTTAACTTTTCTCATATTTAAGAAATAAGAGAAAGTAGGAAAGTACTGAGCTGCGGATGACTTCTCACTGAAGTGGAGGATTCTGATAAGTTCTCAGAATCTGTCTCCTCCTTGTTTTATCCCTCATGAGATAAGGCCCCCAAGAAATTGAAGGTCATCCAATAAAACACCTTTAGCACAAGAAGCACCTCTGGTATACTTGATACTAATCACTGCCTCCATTTCTTCCAACGATTTGATCGTTTCTTTTTAAGGTATGCATCATCAATGCATCATAAAAAAAAGCAGTTGGAATGCACCTGATGATGGAGACATCCACCCGAACAGCAGGCATGTGCAGTGAGTCCTCCTCCTCCCTTCAGGACATTCAAGGCAGACCACCTTCCAGGTGATGACACTTCAGCGACCTTTCATTCTGTGCCCTCTTCGAAGTTGAGTCATAAGTAGATGCAGATGTTGAGTTGATTCCAGAGACTGTTATGAAAAGAACTGAGATCGAAAGACATCGACTGATAGCTGGCGCTCTTCAGTTCGCTACCAACAGTGTCAGCTGCCTCTGGCAAAAAATCACTATCTGAATCAAGTAAGTCATATTCTGATTCAATATCCGAGTTCTCTAGAATATATAAAATATCATTAGGAAGACATAATCGCCAGACCTGTTACAGTCAAAAAGCACTACCTAACTATGCAGACAACAGCAGCAAAACACACGAAATAAGACTAAAAAGTTACGTTATGATGTCCTGTACATAAACCTTCCGAACAGTACCTACATCATCATTTGAAGCAGTGATTGCTGGCCAAAGTAAAATGCAATGCAAGCAACTTAATTATGGGAACAGCTATATTTTTAATAAGAGTTTTGCCACAGGTCTACCTGCTCCTGCTGTTATGGGTACCGTATTTACTCGAATCTAAGCCGCACATGAAAAATGAGACTCGAAATCAAGGGGAAAAAAATTTCCCGAATCTAAGCCACACCTGAAATTTGAGACTCGAAATTCAAGGGGCGAGAAAAGTTTCAGGCCGCACCTCCAAATCTAAACTAAGTTGGTCCATTATAATATGAGACACAATTTAGGTCAAATGAACAGTAGTTTGGTTCGAGTCTTAAGCTTAACAGTTAAGCTTTACCAAGTGGCCACTGCTCTGCGTCAGGCGCTCCGTCCGTATTTATATGGGTACCCTTACTTTTCATGTGCTTTGTCTGGTTTGAATTGATTGCTTATTTTTCTTTGATCTGATAAGTGCCGTTCTCTTTGTTATAGGTTTTTATGTCACTCTAATTTGAAAATGCATTATTGTACAGTGTCATGCATTGTTTGTCGCATTTTGATAATGAGTGTTTACGACCTGTCGCTGCTCGCGGCATGTCTTGATTTTATGCGCGCTACCGCAGCTTCCAATTGAGGAATCGTCTCATTAGCGAAACAATGGCAAGTGACTGCTGTTTGTTGCTACTTACACTGCTGCTTTCTTTGATAATAATCAACAAGAACCAAATAATAGACTGCGTGTGATAAAAGATGTTGTGAAGGAGAGTTTAGCGAAAATTTTTCTTCGTTTGAAAATCTTTGCAGATGCCTCTTTAGTACGTCACATTCTGCACAGAAATTAGAGTCATCTTAGATTTAAAAATCTAGTCAGTTGTCGTGCTTCATTTCTGATTGTATCACTATTCGGCGTAAGAATAATACGAATATAAACATGGCATGCATGTGTATATTCTTCCGCGTTTGCTGTTGTCTCACTCTAATTTCGTATTTTATTAGGCAGATAGGATTTAAATGAGATAGCAGCAAACACGAAAGAATACATGGCAAACTGTTTATATTCATATTATTCTGATGGTGAAGAGAATACTGCATGTGATTCACAATTCATAAAAGTTCCTCTTAGCAACTGTCTCTTGTTACAAGTAGGAAAAAATTCATAACGTAGAGTTGACCTTATTGACAAACACCCCAAACAGTCTTGCCAGTCGGATTTTTGTAGTACATTGAAAGGCTGCTAAATTCGAGGATGAACAATATGGAAATTGTATTTACTTCGTTGGATAATGTATGAAAATGCAGTGGTCGAAACTTGGAGGTGGAGGAAAAAAATCTAGTCTTCCACCTTAATTTATTTACTGATGCAGAGGTTTTGGCGCCACTATTTATCTTTGTGCCTGCAAAGCGTGCCTCTGTAGCTCTACATATATTCGACAGCAGAAGTTAATTGTGACAGCACCTACCAACATTTTACAGAACTTCCGGATACTTTGCATTCGATTCTAAGCCGCAGGCGGTTTTTTGGATTACAAAAACCGGAAAAAAGTGCGACTTAGATTCGAGTAAATACGGTATATTTTTATGAAATTTCCATGAAAGCGAGAAAATTGAGAACATTGCAGTACACAATTATGAAAAGCACAAGAAATGAGAAGTCACAATGTTTTGATGGGAGAATTCTAAGAGGTCAATTTGTTATACTGCAAATAAAGATTGAAAGTGGGCTTTTGAATGCTTTAGCTGTTCTGGTGTTAAAAAAGCAAGACTTCTTGACATTAATACTTACTAGTTTCACAAAGCATCGGCTACATCTACATCAATCTAGTAAGAAGCAACTTACATCATGTATACACAAAGATGGTGGGAATTAACGTGCAATAGTGCCTGTGAAAGCAAAAAAGCCATCGCCCTAGATGTACACGCAGGGAAACTAGTGAAACGGGTAAATTCCAACAGGATTTTCTCCAACATAACAATATAAAACGAGTATTGAATATAAATGTGGAAGTTTAATTTTCTTATAATCATTTTCACAAAAATTAAAAATTGCACATGAAAATATTAATATATGTTGACTTTAACACATGTGTGAGAGCAGACAGTATATTCGCTTCACATTTAAAGAAACCGACAGCCACAAATGAGCTAAATCTAAATTTTGATCAATGTATCAGAGTAACAGCAATTGCCTTGGCACATGTACATAATATTGTAAGCAGTTGTAACTACAATGTAAGAGAAAAATTTATTCTAAATTTACGAGTACAGACCATGCAGTTCATTTTGTATCATTACAAAAATGAAATTCTGCCTGCAAAGAGAGAGAGAAAGAGAGAGAGAGAGAGAGAGAGAGAGAGAGAGAACCGAAACACTGGGCCTCACCTTGTTGCCTGCCAGCAAACCCATGACACTCTGACAACTACAGTAACTTTTCAACTGAATTAACAACTGTATTCAATTAAGACTTTGCAACACTATGGAGTGTGTCTCATAAAAATAGCTCACAGGTAACAAAAGAAATTACAGTGCCTAGACTTAGGAGGAGGAAACTGGTTGAATGGAAGTTAGCTAGTCTACTTGGCCAATCAATGTACCTTAACCCAACCCACACAAACCACTATCTCAAAGGCACAATTTCCATCATCCTGCCCGAACTAGAGTTATGTTGAATACTTTGATATACAGAGTTAAAAGCTTATTAGACAGGAACAATCTCAATGCGCTAATAAACCACCTAGCATCTGTTCAAACAAAATGGCTTCAGACACCTTAAATGAAGCCAGTTTTCTCAGGAAAACACAAATCTAGATATTGTATAGCCAGGCAACACTACAAGACCGGAACATGATTTCTCTTCCATTATGTGGATCAACATCAAGCAAAATCAAATTAATCTTAAACAGACGTGAGATTAAAACTGGTTTCGACGGCCTAAGAAAATCAAAAAATTTTGTGCCCTGAGAAGAATGGCAGTGGCCTCAGAGTACCAGGTGTTTACAATTCTCCATGTGGCAACAGTACCGCGTAAGTCCATTCTAAGCATTTCCCAGCACTGTACCAAACATCAATGGCACATAGAATACAGATACCTAGAAAAGTCTTCTGCTGTCAAACACAGCCTAACAAAGTATAAAATCTTTTTATTAGCAGATACAGATTCTAGGCCACACTTAGGAACAACTGTGACTCAATTACCAAAGAGCCAGTGGAAATTAGAACATGCGTAAAATTTTTTAACAGAGATTGGGATTCAGACTCAACAGTGTGTTGGGACAGGCACTTCACATTGAGACAATACACAATTGGATAGATTATGATAGAAATAAAGACACTGAGAGTGCATTTGATATTTTGCTATGTTTGGTCTGTTTCCAATATTCCTTTCCCACAGCATTCACCCGGAGGGCTTTTTGACTTGGACCGACAAAAAGTCTAAAAGTCAAATTACAGAAATAAAATCATTACAGTAAAAGTAAACAGTGCAATCAAAATTAATTATATAAAAAAAAGTTAAATAAACAAGTGCACTTACGAATGAAATGTGACTCCTGTATGCTCTAGATTATATAAGACAGCACCTACAGTAGAATATCTTTGGCTTCCCTCTGACAACCATGCCTCCATCCTTGCTACCTTCCCTGTTTTCCTTTCCCTGTTGCTTCATAACCTGGGTTGTGAGTAACTAAATCTACTTTCCCTTCTTCCCTTTCTTTCCCCTCTCTCCTCCCTGATGAAGGAACATTTATTCCGAAAGCTAGGAACTTAAATTTTCGTTTGTTTTTTTGTGTTTCTATCGGCTGTACTGAGCTGAGGTAAGTACTGGCCAGCCCCTCTATCTCTTTGTTAGTAATTGTTTCACATCTTTATATGAGATTTTCCATTAATTAGTTACAATTAGTACATTTGTAAGACACAGAAGCTATTTTTGACCAGAACACTTTCGTCAGAAGTTAATGTTTGGGACAAGCGGGTGTCAAGTTTGTGATGTCATGACAACTTCCCTTATTATACCTCCAAGGTGCCAAAATAATCTGTGATTAAAAGGGGCCCTTCTTCATAAATTACATTTTTGCAATTCCTTAAATTCTTTGACAGTCAGTGGTTTTCCTGATGACTACAACGATGGATACTGACACACATTTTTATTGAGAATTATCACATGTGCTCCATTAACACAACATATCTATCGCAGAAGTCTTCGTGATTATATCAAAAGCTGTTTAGTCTGTTATAACAAGTGAAATTGTCAGTGAAATACAGAAAAAATGTCCCTCTAAACTGGTGATAGATGGTACAGCTGTTGTAGATTCCAGATCCTTCAATGACTTCTTCATAAACTATAATGAAAAGGGTGAAACTTCCTGGCAGATTAAAACTGTGTGCCCGACCGAGACTCGAACTCGGGACCTTTGCCTTTCGCGGACAAGTGCTCTACCATCTGAGCTACCGAAGCACGACTCACGCCCGGTACTCACAGCTTTACTTCTGCCAGTATCCGTCTCCTACCTTCCAAACTTTACAGAAGCTCTCCTGCGAACCTTGCAGAACTAGCACTACTGAAAGAAAGGATATTGCGGAGACATGGCTTAGCCACAGCCTGGGGGATGTTTCCAGAATGAGATTTTCACTCTGCAGAAGTAAAGCTGTGAGTACCGGGCGTGAGTCGTGCTTTGGTAGCTCAGATGGTAGAGCACTTGCCCGCGAAAGGCAAAGGTCCCCGAGTTCGAGTCTCGGTCGGGCACACAGTTTTAATCTGCCAGGAAGTTTCATATCAGCGCACACTCCGCTGCAGAGTGAAAATCTCATTCTGGAAACATCCCCCAGACTGTGGCTAAGCCATGTCTCCGCAATATCCTTTCTTTCAGGAGTGCTAGTTCTGCAAGGTTCACAGGAGAGCTTCTGTAAAGTTTGGAAGGTAGGAGACGGATACTGGCAGAAGTAAAGCTATGACTACCGGGCGTGAGTCATGCTTCGGTAGCTCAGATGGTAGAGCACTTGCCCGCGAAAGGCAAAGGTCCTGAGTTCGAGTCTTGGTCGGGCACACAGTTTTAATCTGCAAGGAAGTTTCATATCAGCGCACACTCCGCTGCAGAGTGAAAATCTCATTCTGGTAATGAAAAGGGTAACTGTTCACAACCAACTACAAATCCCACATCGATAGAGAAAAATTAAAGAGGTTTTCAATTTTCTAATGTTTCAAGCTTCCAAGTTATGTTGCAAGTATTTTAATGTACCCAAACGTTTCAACTGTGAGGTTGGATAAGGTTCCCACCAGAATAATAAAAAATAGTCTCTCATAGTAATGCGTATCCACTCTTCCTTATAATAAGTCTTTTAACAAGGGCTGTTTCCCCAGATCAACTAAAATGTGTTGAAATTTGACAAATTCATAAAAAATGTAAACAAAATGAAATGGGAAAAGTGTCCTATTGTTACCAACTGTCTTGAAAAGATCTGAAGGATGTGGATTGTCAAATAAGTTCATTCACTTTTCATTACACTTTAACAACAAAGAAATCCTGGGACAACACACGTCCCCAATGCACAGCTATGACAGAGTGGTTGCCGGCATGTCTCCTTACACACTTCACACACAAGGACATGCACAATATAACGAAATAAGGTGGGTCAGTTATGTAGATGAACTATTTATTTCCTGCAGTATACACCTTTATGGTTGATAATGTATTTCTATTTCTCTGGAAGCTTATAAATGTCATTTTTCCAAAATTTGGGGGTTTTCATGTTGATGAACTCTCTGAGGATCAGTCCGCAGCCCTCCAAGGAGATAAGGTGTTTGCCATTAAAGAAATTCTGCAGGGAATGGAACAGATGAAAGTCAGAATGGACAATGTCTGAAAATACGGCAGTTGAGATAACACACCTCACTCAAAAGAATGCAGCTTTTGACAGGTCACCATATAGCTATGTGGTCTGCTGTTGTCATGGTGAAAGAGATATCAAGTACCAAATCCAGTTGTTTCTCATCAATGGCTGCCTTGAGACAATCCAACTGTGAGCAGTGTGTCTTGGTAGTGATAGTAGCATTCAAAAGTAGTTCATAATATAGTATGACTCTGCAATCCCATCAGATGCACAGCAGATTCATTTTTGGGTACAACTCTGGTTTAGGAACCAATAGTGGTGGCTGCCCTGTCTTGCGCCACGATTTACTCTCCTGAGCATTATTGTACATGATCCACATCTCATCTTCAGTTACCACCCGTTCTAGAAAAGGAGCATTCTGACTGTATCTCAATAAAGAGTCACAGATAGACAAGTGCTGAATCAGATTCACTTTATTCAGTTCATGAGGAACCCATACATCGCAAATATTTATGTTACCCAGCTTCTTCAAGTTTCTGGCTACAGTAGCAAAAGTGACACTGAGCTCCAGCGCCAACACCTGCATTGTCATTCGTCGATTGTTGGCTATTAAGTTATTAAGCTATTCCATGTCTGTAACTATTAGCCATTCAGATCATGGTTTGTCTGTTTGGATGAAATTCCCAGCTCAAAACAGACCAAACCACTTCTGACTTGCTCAAGCCATTACTGAATTGTTCCCATATACAGCACAAATCATATGCCGGCATAGTGATTTCTTAAGTGATAACCATGTAAAATTGTATCTGTAAGCACCTGTATGTATCCACTAACTTAGGTGACTATGTCTGCTGATCCTTAATATAGAATATAACTTCAAATTAATTTTGTTAGTCTACATACAGCACTACAACTGACAAGTCATTTATGTCACAAACTTTGAATGTGAGAGTCATGTAATGAGACAAATTTTTTCCCCCCTTACCTGCATTCCATGTGTAACCAAGAGAACAGTTTTCCCAGAAAGCTTTGATTTAATACAATGATTAAAAATATTTCTTGCCACCTTTGCATCAACAGCACTCAATGGATCATCTAGCAAATAGATATCTTTATTAGCGTACACTGCTCGTGCCAAGTTTATTCTCTGTTTTTGTCCTCCACTGAAAAAAAAAATTTAAGAATTTGTGTAACCACTATCAACAGTAAAAACTGAATAAACTGAGTAGCAAAAATTGTGAGATAAATTCCTAGTTCATATACAGATCATACTCTCCATTTAAGCCGTCGCATAAGTAAACAATCAATCAACTCAGAGTATAGTTCATTTTATTGTCAACATGACTGTGAACATGTAAGCCAATTCTTTGTTCACATTTTACTACTTTTATTTCCTTCCTTTGTCTTTCATAGACTTACCTTAAGTTAGATCCTCTTTCTCCAATTTCTGTTTTGTCTCCATTAGCAAGGAGCTCCAAGTCACGTTGCAGACTACAGCATGTAATGACATCTCTGTATCTCTCTTCGTGATACGGCAATCCAAAAAGGATATTTTCTCTCACAGTATCATTGAAGATCCATGCCTGCTGAGACACAAGGGCCACACTGCCCATCACTTTTATGTGACCATTCACTGGCCTCATCTGAAACATTAATCTGAATACTAATAATTTTATTTCATATTTCGCCGAAAAACAATGTACAAAAATGCTACTGTAACACTTAAAAACACAATTCAATTCAGTTCAAAATTATCAACATTGACACTATCAAAACAATTAATTTACCTACTCCTCCAGGGTTGCCACAAGTTTCTCCAAGTGCAATTTCCTGATATTTCCCTGATTTCCAGACAAGGTTTAGAATTTTTCCCTAACAAGTTTTGAAATCTCAAATTAAGACATAAGTTGACACTGTCTTTGCAGATATGGTACAGGAAACAATAGTGCAAATGAGGTAACATCTAAAAAAAACTTGCAAGTACACTCCTGGAAATGGAAAAATGAACACATTGACACCGGTGTGTCAGACCCACCATACTTGCTCGGGACAATGCGAGAGGGCTGTACAAGCAATGATCACACGCACGGCACAGCGGACACACCAGGAACCACGGTGTTGGCCGTTGAATGGCGCTAGCTGCGCAGCATTTGTGCACCGCTGGCGTCAGTGTCAGCCAGTTTGCCGTGGCATACGGAGCTCCATCGCAGTCTTTAACACTGATAGCATGCCGCGACAGCGTGGACGTGAACCGTATGTGCAGTTGACGGACTTTGAGCGAGGGCGTATAGTGGGCATGCGGGAGGCCAGGTGGACGTACCGCCGAATTGCTCAACACGTGGGGCGTGAGGTCTCCACAGTACATCGATGTTGTCGCCAGTGGTCGGCGGAAGGTGCACGTGCCCGTCGACCTGGGACCGGACCGCAGCGACGCACGGATGCACGCCAAGATCGTAGGATCCTACGCAGTGCCGTAGGGGACCGCACCGCCACTTCCCAGCAAATTAGGGACACTGTTGCTCCTGGGATATCGGCGAGGACCATTCGCAACCGTCTCCATGAAGCTGGGCTACGGTCCCGCACACCGTTAGGCCGTCTTCCGCTCATGCCCCAACATCGTGCAGCCTGCCTCCAGTGGTGTCGCGACAGGCGTGAATGGAGGGACGAATGGAGACGTGTCGTCTTCAGCGATGAGAGTCGCTTCTGCCTTGGTGCCAATGATGGTCGTATGCGTGTTTGGCGCCGTGCAGGTGAGCGCCACAATCAGGACTGCATACGACTGAGGCACACAGGGCCAACACCCGGCATCATGGTGTGGGGAGCGATCTCCTACACTGGCCGTACACCTCCGGTGATCGTCGAGGGGACACTGAATAGTGCACGGTACATCCAAACCGTCATCGAACCCATCGTTCTACCATTCCTAGACCGGCAAAGGAACTTGCTGTTCCAACAGGACAATGCACGTCCGCATGTATCCCGTGCCACCAAACGTGCTCTAGAAGGTGTAAGTCAACTACCCTGGCCAGCACGATCTCCAGATCTATCCCTCATTGAGCATGTTTGGGACTAGATGAAGCGTCGTCTCACGCGGTCTGCACGTCCAGCACGAACGCTGGTCCAACTGAGGCGCCAGGTGGAAATGGCATGGCAAGCCGTTCCACAGGACTACATCCAGCATCTCTACGATCGTCTACATGGGAGAATAGCAGCCTGCATTGCTGCGAAAGGTGGATATACACTGTACTAGTGCCGACATTGTGCATGCTCTGTTGCCTGTGTGTATGTGCCTGTGGTTCTGTCAGTGTGATCATGTGATGTATCTGACCCCAGGAATGTGTCAATAAAGTTTCCCCTTCCTGGAACAATGAATTCACGGTGTTCTTATTTCAATTTCCAGGAGTGTAGATCGCATTTGCTGATGTGAGCAAAGATCTTAAGTACAAACATCAACATCTTTTGTAATGAACTGTTTTTAGATGGGAAAGCAAGCCAAATGCTATGTGTGTTTCATTAAAATCACTAGTGATTTGAAATACATTCACTGATTCAAAAAATAAACTCAGAAAAAAGTAGGCCTCTTGAAAGACGCGTATAAGGGAGGGAATAATTATGTAAACCAACACTACAGGTAACTGCCAATAAAATGTTGGTTCTACTATGTTGGTTTTGTCAGTTATTACCCACTGTGTTATATTTATTATTTTACAGCTATTGTGTTATTTTTCTTTTGAGAAATATATGAGTACATAGTGTACAAACCGCCAGTGACTGACATCATTTTCTTCTTCTTATCATCCATACTTTTTAACATATAAACTACCTTAGAAGTGTCAAAATGTACTAGAACAAATAAAATGCTATAGAATGCCACTCTACACAACATATTTGTTGTGAGACAGTCACAATTCCTGAAATCCCTCGCCCATGCTGAGGAGCATTACAGTCCTGGGTCCAAGGATAAACCATGAAAATGCACTGCATTACACCACACACAACCAGACCCGGCCTGCAGGCAGATCGGTGAGACTAAATCCGACGGGCAGAGCCTGCACATTAGTGGGAACTGAATGGCTTCATACAGGCAGGCCCTATCCATTACAGATACGCACAGAAACAGCCTCTGGTTTTGCCTGTCAAGGAAATCCACTCATGTGGCCAGCTATTCACGAGCCACAGAAATCTTGTTGATGAAATGAGATCACAGTGATCAATCTATGCAACAGATAATGTGTTCAAATACTCTGAGTATCAAAAATAATGAGGATAGGTGGCAACTCCATGAAAATGTGTTTGCTGAGCTGCAGACAGGCATGTAGAAAAGACAATCACTCTCTCACAAGTAAATTTTCAGCCACAGCTTTTGTCAGAAAACAGAAGTGCGCACACACACATTCACACCATCACTCAGATGCAACTCAAGCTCACACAACTGTCATCTCTGGCCACTTCGTCTACAGTCTCTGAGAATCACAGCCTCCCCACCTCTAGTCGGCAGCTGCTAGGCTAATGGCAATAAGTGGCGGCAGGGGAGTGGCGGGAAGGGGAGAAGCAGTAGGAATGAGAGAATAGGGAAGCGGCACAAGTACTCAGCTGCTCCCATCCAGCAACAATGTACAACACCTCAGTACACAAACCATTTCATTACTGAGACAAAAATGAGATTTTTCCAGTGTTTCTTTTTTTCCCCTAATTTCCCTGACTTCTCTGAAGTGTTTGAAATTCACTGATATCCTCCAATTTCCAGAACCTTTAGCAACCACATCTACATACCATCAATGTAACTATTATTATGCACAGGCATCTACTTCACAATATTTTCCAGTTTACAGTAATTAGTCTGTGAAACCCATTTTAAGTCATTCAGATAAAAGATAAAGCTGCCCTCACTCCAAAGGTCAGTTTGAACACCCAAGTGTTTTGCTAGGAATGGTTTTGTTGGATTTTATGAACTTACCATCCTCTACATCTACATCCATACTCCGCAAGCCACCTGACGGTGTGTGGCGGAGGGTAACCTGAGTACCTCTATCGGTTCTCCCTTCTATTCCAGTCTCGTATTGTACGTGGAAAGAAGGATTGTCGGTATGCTTCTGTGTGGGCTCTAATCTCTCTGATTTTATCCTCAGGGTCTCTCTGCGAGATATACGTAGGAGGGAGCAATATACTGCTTGACTCTTCGGTGAAGGTATGTTCTCGAAACTTTAACAAAAGCCCGTACCAAGCTACTGAGCGTCTCTCCTGCAGAGTCTTCCACTGAAGTTTATCTATCATCTCCGTAACGCTTTCGCGATTACTAAATGATCCTGTAACGAAGCGCGCTGCTCTCCGTTGGATCTTCTCTATCTCTTCTATCAACCCCATCTGGCGCGGATCCCACAATGCTGAGCAGTATTCAAGCAGTGGGCGAACAAGCGTACTGTAACCTACTTCCTTTGTTGTCGGATTGCACTTCCTTAGGATTCTTCCAATGAATCTCAATCTGGCATCTGCTATACCGACGATCAACTTTATATGATCATTCCATTTTAAATCACTCCTAATGCGGACTCCCAGATAATTTATGGAATTAACTGCTTCCAGTTGCTGACCTGCTATTTTGTAGCTAAATGATAAGGGACCTATCTTTCTATGTATTCGCATCACATTACACTTGTCTACATTGAGATTGAATTGCCATTCCGTGCACCATGCGTCAATTCGCTGCAGATCCTTCTGCATTTCAGTACAATTTTCCATTGTTGCAACCTCTCGATACACCACAGCATCATCTGCAAAAAGCCTCAGTGAGCTTCCGATGTCATCCACCAGGTCATTTATGTATATTGTGAATAGCAACGGTCCTATGACACTCCCCTGCGACACACCTGAAATCACTCTTACTTCGGAAGACTTCTCTCCATTGAGAATGACATGCTGCGTTCTGTTATCTAGGAACTCCTCAATCCAATCACACAATTGATCTGATAGTCCGTATGCTCTTACTTTGTTCATTAAACGACTGTGGGGAACTGTGTCAAATGCCTTGCGGAAGTCAAGAAACACGGCATCTACCTGTGAACCCGTGTCTAAGGCCCTCTGAGTCTCGTGGACGAATAGCGCGAGCTGGGTTTCACACGACTGTCTTTTTCGAAACCCATGCTGATTCCTACAGAGTAGATTTCTAGTCTCCAAACTCATTGCCAGTGGAGAAAGAATTGGTAAGCAACAGCCAAAACCAAGAACTGACTAAGGACCTGTAGTCTGACATTTAACCACTGAGCTATTCCATCGCAAAAATGAGAAAAGACCTTCAATTTACGGTAAGGTACATCCAGGAAGGCCATCACTGAGTAAGAAAATCATCAGAGATTGATTATTTTTGTTTCACTAGCAAGGCATAAAAATCAGGATGAAGAACTAGAATAACCACAGAGAGAAGAAATTGTGGACAATCTAGCATCAAGACATATGCTTTTGTCATGTAGTAATATATTAAGGAAGGATGGAATTCTGCTGATATATCACTGGATGTTACAAAGAAATAGGTGTCAATTGTTGTCAACTGCATGACAGAATACTAAAAATCCAACTACATAGCTGTAACCTTCAGATACCCTGCTTCTTGACTGAGACAAAACTGTAAAAGTCTTGTTATATGTGAGTGATTTCACAGTCATTTGAGCAACTGGACACATAGTTAACTGTGGCAACAGATGAACAGCCAACAAGTCTTTTTGTTTCTATGGAAATCATTCGTATGTTCCCAGCCAGAAGTCATTACAATCTGCTTTCTGTCCAAGACTCTTAACTCATATTGAGCTGACTGACCAGCCTCTCTGTATCTCTGAAAACTAGTGTCCTGCACCATGTCACATGCCATTCATGTGTTTTTGGCATGCTCACTCCAATGGTAGAGGGATCATAATGACCTGTGTGTATTATGTACTGACAAGTACTCTCAAAGGCTTTCTTAACAGCTTAACTTCCACTGTATCACACATACAAGGTAAAAATGGTTACTGCTACAGGCAGAAACTGCAAATTGTCAATGGTAAATTACTACTTAAATCAGGTAGCGATTGGTTAGCTGGTGTTGTCTCTTTCTTTCTTTTTCTCCTCCTTCTGAAATATTCAAGACATAGCATTCAGGTAACAACAGCTAGCTTCTAAACACACTGAATACGTTCACACCCCTAAAATTTTGGGGATAAGTTCGTTTTTTTCACAGAATTTTAAGAGGTGTCAGGCATACTATTATTGCTTAAAACAGAGGTCATGTTGACAATCAAACCACATTGTATCTCCTAATAAGGATACAAATTGAAATGTCACCATGTTACAGGTTGTTATGGTAATGGCACAGGCATCATATTGGTGGCTCTACTCGGTAGCAGAAACCTATGGTTTAAAGAATATTGCACAATTAGAAGGCAATATAGAATACATTTTATGAATGACAGGAAGGAAGAGTGCCTCAGACAGTTAATTCTCCCTCATTCCAAACTATCTTTTTCTTCTGTCTCCATCATCGAATTCACTGAACACAATGAGATACAGAAGTTTTCCAGCATGCCTGTTTTGTTGCTGCATTTGTCATTCCTGTATTCTGATATATTCCTATAACCTGCAGAATGGTACTCTTTATCCAACTTTCAACAACCTTCTCTGCTGGATACATTCATAAGACTGAAGCTCACTCAGTGAATTGAAACAAATTAGGAATCTCAGGTTATGATGCTATCTCATTTACTTACTGTGGTGTCATTCACCATGTATGCCACACTGGGTGTATCACTTCCTCAGGCAGAGGTTGGCACCAGACATTCCAAGTACCGCTACCACAGGTAGCCACACAGCAACCACAACTGCCAACGGATGGCTGCTCTATGGACATAGCCTCCTTGACCAGCAAAGGCAGTGCTGATATCAAAATGTATAGGAGGGCACCACACATTATTATCAGCCCCCATTCAGTCGTACGTTCTATGCCTGTGAATATTCAGCATCTCTCAGTGATTACAGCATATTATGGACTTGGCAACAGATTTGGGGTATCTGGATAGTACTTAGGATCTGGCTGCAGTTGTGTTTTGCAAGCGAATGAACTTTAAGTATAGGATTTTTCGTAACTGTTGCTGTGTCTCTCATTCTCTGCTCAGCCTTAGAACAAAAGCATAACTACAGAGTACATCATTTACAACCATTGAGAATGGTAGACAACCCTACATTAAAAGGCAATGAATGGAATGCTACTGGTGGGTGTATACTTGAACTGTCTCTAGGCAGATAACAGAGCAGCCAAGTCCCTAGTTTGGAGTTACAAATGTACAACATTCAACAGATATATTACATGCTTAAAATATTGTGTAATATATGTTTGGAGGTACAATTTGAAATACTATTCGAGGGTGAGTAACTCAAAGATTATACTAGAGCTGTAGCTCAACCACTGAGGTTGTATGCTGCAGCGAAGAAAACAACTTTCATGCCTCTGGTCCACTGTCAATGTTTTTCTTTCTACTCTCTCTAATGGCAGTGTCACTAATAAACAATGAAGCCAAGTGCAGGAGACTTTTGGGCCAACAAGACACTAAAAGCACAGAAGCTAGTGAGGTGCTGTCACTGAACCACTCAAAAGGATTCAATAGCTTTTGCACAATTGCTATGAATGTATGTTCAGAAACTTTAGCTAGTTCTGAATCTCACTCACAAATATACTGAATCTGATGGCAACAAACAGACCTGATCTCTTTGACAATCTCCACATCAAAACTGTTGTCAGTGACCATGACACGGTTGTGGCAACAATGACTTTCAAAGTACAAACAACAACTACAACAAGCAAAAAGATATATATATATTCAGTAAACTAGAGAAAGAAATCAGCAATGTCATATCTCAATGAGAAACTTGAAACTTTTAGCAAAAGGCAGGAGCATGCTGAGGAATTACGGAACTCTGGTTCAAGTTTAAAAGAATAGTTGACCATGCACCGGACAGACAGGTACCCAATAAAACAGTTCACAATGGGAAGGAACTTCCATGGTTGTACAGTCACTGTAAAGATACTTCTAAAGAAACAGAGATTACTGCAAAATAGGTCTTAAATGAAGCATACAGCTACAGATAGAGAGATGCTGAATGAAATGTGTTTGGCTCAAGAAAGCAGTGTGTGATGCCTCAAATGACTACCATAGCAGAATATTGTCAAATGGTGTTTCACAAAACCCAAAGAAATTCTGGTTGTAAGTAAAAGCTATTAGTGGCATCAAAGTTAGTGTCCAGACCCTAGTGAATGAGACAGACTGAAGCTGAAGGTAGAAAAGCAAAAGCTGAAGTGCTTAACTCTGTTTTTAAATGCTCCTTTACAAAGGAAAACCCATAAGAATTGCCCCAATTTAATCCGCGTACCACTGAATAGGTGTATACGTAAGTAACAGTTACAGTGGAACTGACAAACAGCTGAAATCGTTGAAAGTAAGCAAAGCTCCAGGGTCCGATGGAATCTCTGTTAGATTCCTTACTGAATTTTCAGATGAGTTAGTGCCTCTTCTAACTAGAATCTATTGTAGACCCCTCGAACACAAAACCATGATCACTTCATGGAAAAAAGCACAGTTCACACCTGTCTACAAGAAAGGTAGTAGAAGTGATCCACAAAATGACTTTCTAGCATCCTTGACATCAATTTGTTGTAGAATCTTAGAATATATTCTGAGCTCAAACATAAAGAGGTATTTGAACAGAATGATCTCCTCAATGCCAACTAGCATGGATTCCAAAAACACCGATCATGTGAAACACAACCCATACTTTTTACAAACTGAAAGCTATGGATAAATGCAGTCATGTAGACGCTGTATTTCTTGATTTTTAAAAAGCACTAAACTCAATATCACACCTACACTTATTGTCGAAAACTGAGACGATGGGGTATCAAGTGAAATTTGTGACTTAATTACGGACTTTTTTGGTAGGCAGGATGCAGCATGTAATCTTGGGTGGTGAGTCATTGTCAATTGTAGATGTAACTACAGGTGTGCCACAGGGAAGTGTGTTCGAACCCTTGCTGTTCATGTTGTAAGTTAATGACCTTGCAGACAATACTGATAGTAACCTCAGACTTTCTGCATATGAACTACTGTCTGACAGAAGCTGCATAAATATTCAGTCAGATCTTGATAAGATTTCAAAGTGTTGCAAAGATTGCTTTAAATGTTCAGAAACGTAAAAACGTGCACTTCACACAATGAAAACAGTAGTATCCTATGACTATAATCTCAACGAGTCCCTGCTGGAATTGGCCAACTCGTACAAATAACCTGAGTGTAACACTCTGCAAGGATATGCCATGGAATGATCATGTAGGCTCAGTTGTGGGTTTACCAGGTGGTAGACTTCAGTTTATTGGTAGAATATTGAATAAGTGATTAAAAATCACTCATGCAACTGGTTCTAGAACATTGCAGAATTGTGTGGGATTCCTACCAAACAAGACCAACAGGGGATATTGAACATATACAGAGAAGGGCGGCAGGAATTGTCACAGATTTGTTTGATCCGTGGAAAAGTGTCACAGAAATACTGAAGGAAATGACTGGAAGACTCTTGAAGATAGATGTAAACTATCTTGAGAAAGCATGTTAACGAAGTTACAAGAACTGGCATTAAATGATGACTCTAGGAAAATATTAGAGCCCCCTATGCATCATTCACGTAGGGATCATGAATATAAGGTTAGATTAATGACTCCATGCACAAAGTCATTGAAACAATCATTCTTCCCACACTCCATACATGAATGGAACGAGAAGAAACCCCTTCACAGTGGTTTTCAGAGTACAGATATAGATGTAGATGTGACCTACCCCTTTCACCACAATCCCCACCTCCTAGAGTGAAAGATATTAATGTATTGTAATTTTAATTAATGCCATAGTGAGAAGTAACAATATAAGAAAAATGATTTACAAAAAATATCTGTATGGTGCAAAAATTGGCAACTGACCCTGTTATAACCTTTAATCACCAATAATTGCGTGGATATTCAAAAACACTCACTTAGAACAATAGCTGGTTACATGATAACAACTCAGTATCTCTCATTCAACTGCTGTGCCGTGACACGCGGCTGGCGCCGTTCGTAGCTAGGTGGCGCTCCAGCGCTCAGCCCAGTTGCGGAGCGCCTCTATCGCCGTTTGCGCGTACTGTCGTGGTGGCACTGTTAAATGTCGTGGCACTGTCACAACACTTTTCCCCCCCTTGGAAAAAACAAACAAAAAAACTCACTTTCTTGGAGACATGGACAGTGCGGAAACATCCATGGCCTCTTGTGAGGCCCCGAGAAGATCTCGCGGAGACACACGAGAGTATGGTCGAAAATGTCCAGGACGGAAGCTCGTGCCTCCTGGACAAGATGATGGGAGAAAACTCTGGAGCAGCATCCATAGGTGTCGTGGACCAGGGGGTGTGCTCCAGCGAGATGGGTCCCGGAGAAGGCGCCGTTGTGACTGGGGCAGGTTCCGGCGGACTCAGAAGCAGTAGCAACGTTGGCTGCATCAACACATACGGTAGATCGGCAACAGCGACAGAACTGGCTTCTCGGGCTGGTGGAGGCGAGGGAAGGGGCAGTGGCACCGGCGTGGCCACCACCCGTAGGCGCATCTGGTCGTATTGGCGAACAACCATGCCATCGTCCGTATATATTTCACAAAGCCAGCGGCCGCGAAGAGCCTTGACCACCCCTTGAATCCATTTAGGGCGAGATCCATACCTCGTGCCCACACGTCGGCGCCCACCGAGTATTTGCCCGCACACTGCACACGGCCTGACAGGGTGAAGCAGGTGCAGTAGAGTGCGCGGTTGGCGGCCATGCAAGAGTTCAGCAGGGCTGCGATCACCCAGAGGCATGAAGCGATAAGAACTCAGAAATTGCAGCAGAGCATTATCTGTGGAAAAATCACTAAGGAATTTTTTCATCTGGCTTTTGAAAGTGCGGACAAGGCGCTCGACCTCCCCATTCGATTGCGGATGGAAGGGCGGTGCTGTAACATGATGAATCCCTTGCCCAGTACAAAAATCACGGAAGGCCTGCGAAGAGAACTGAGGGCCATTGTCTGTGACGATCGTGGATGGAAGACTTTCTAGCGCAAAGATTTTGGACAAAGCCAGCATCGTCGCCACAGTGGTGGCGACGGACATCGAACAACAAATGGAAACTTCAAGAAGGCGTCATTCAACAGCAGCCAATAAGTACCGAGGAAGGGGCCGGCAAAGTCAGCGTGCACCCGTTCCCATGGCTGCGCCGGATCAGGCCACGGAGAGGGCGTTGTACGAGGTGCAGCCAGTTGTTGAGCACACCTGACCACATGCAGCAACCATGTGGGCGATGTCCGAATCAATACCGGGCCAATAAACGTGCCTGCGGGCCAGGGACTTAGTCCGAGAAATACCCCAATGGCCTTCAGGCAACAGTTTGAGAACATCTTTGCGAAGAGAGGCTGGCACCAGGACCCATGGAGATGTGCCATCTGTGGCCAGAACAACAACACCATCATGAACAGACAGACGAAGGCGCAAGGCATGGTAATTGCGAACGGAATCCGATGCCCGGCCCTTGGTCCTGTCCGGCCAACCCCGTTGAACAAAACCGATCACGTGACACAGGACCGGGTCCCGCGCAGTGGCCAACGCGACCTGCGAACCTGTAAGTGGAAAATCCTCGACCGCATGACGTTCTTCCTCATCAATGTGGAAACAGAGTAGTTCATCACGATCGAAAACCGGGTTGGGTCCCATCGGCAATCGCAACAATGTGTCAGCATTGGCATGCTGGGCCGTGGGGCGATAGTGAATCTCATAGTGAAAACGAGACAAGTATAAGGCCCAACGTTGCAGGCGGTGAGCTTCCTTATCCGGAAGCGACGCCGAAGGGGCTGAACAGAAAGACCAGCGGCTTGTGGTCGGTGATGAGGTGAAACTTAGAACCATACAAAAAAACACTGAACTTTTTTTAGAGTATAAATGATAGCGAGCATCTCCTTTTCGATTTGAGGGTAACGCCGTTGCGCATCGTTGAGGGTCTTGGAAGCATAGGCGATGGGTCGTTCCGACCTATCCTCATACCGATGGGTGAGAACAGCCCCTAGGCCATACTGTGACGCGTCAGTCGCCAGAACCAAGTGCTGACCCGAACGGAATGTGGCAAGATAAGGCGCCAACTGCAAATGAGCCTTCAGGCAGACAAAAGCCTGCTCACACTCGTCGGACCAACAGAAAAGGACGTTTTTGCGTAACAGCTGATGCAGAGGATGAGCTACCGCTGCCGCGGATGGAATGAATTTGTGATAATAAGCAATCTTGCCTAGAAACGCCTGAAGTTCTTTGACCGTAGACTGCCGGGGTAGAGCGTTAATGGCCGCAACGTGCTGACGTAGAGGACGTATACCCTCACGGGACAAGTGGAAACCAAGATACACAATGGAGGGTTGGAAGAACTGTGACTTGTCCAGATTGCACCTCAACCCAGCCGAATGCAAAACCCGAAACAGTGAACGGAAATTGCGAAGGTGCTCCTCAGTGGAGGCTCCCGTGACAAAAATGTCATCCAGATAGTTTATGCAGCCGGGAACGGAAGCCGTGAGCTGTTCCAAAAACCGCTAAAAATTGGCCGGCACACTAGCGACGCCACATGGTAACTGCTGGTACTGATACAATCCACAAGGAGTGTTGATGACGAGAAATTCCTTGGAAGAAGCATCCAACGGCAACTGATGGTACGCCTCCGATAAGTCAAGTTTGGAAAAGAACGGGACCCCAGCGAGCTTGGTAAATAACTCCTCAGGACGGGAAAGAGGATAAGTGTCAATGAGGCTCTGAGTGTTGACAGTGGCTTTAAAATCACCACACAATCGCAGACTCCCATTTGGTTTAGAAACCACCACGATGGGCGATGCCCATTCGCTGGAGGTAACAGGAAGGAGAATTCCTGAAGCTGTTAACCTGTGTATCTCAGCCTTGACAGGTGCACGCAACGCCACCAGAATAGGGCGTGCCCGGAAAAACTTAGGGCGAGCTGTAGGTTTAAGAGTAATGTGGGCTTCAAAATCCTTAGCACGACCCAGATCCGCAGAGAACACGGATGAAAATTCAGAACACAATCCATCCAGCTGTTGATACGGAATATCCTCAGATATGAGGTGCACATCATCATCAATGGAGAACCCAAACAACTGGAAAGCATCATAACCGAACAGGTTTTGAGTGCCCGCATGATCCACCACATAAAATGTGAGGGGCTTAACAACAGACTTGTAGGCAGTGAAAGCATCAAACTGGCCAATGATAGGAATTTTCTGTTTATTATAAGTTCTCAGATTTCGCGTAACTGGAGACAAGGGAGGGAGCCCACCTCCAAATACGTGCAAGAATTAATGAGAGTTACTGCAGAGCCAGTGTCCACTTGCATGCGAATGTCTTTATCCAGAACACGAACAGTAACAAACAACTTATTTGTTTGAGAAAGCACAGTTAACATCCATGTCCGATGCCTCATCCTCGTCGATAGGAACTTTGGGGGACTGACATACAGAAGCAATGTGGCCTTTTTTCCTACATGAATTACACGTGGCCCAACGTTTTGGACACGCGGCCCTGTCATGCTGTACGAAACAATGTGGACAAGAAGGAAGTGCGGAACCAACCTGCTTCTGTGGGTGCTGTTTTCGCTGTGAGCGCTGCGGCCCAAAGCGATGTTGTTTACGCGAGTGAACCTCCGCCACATCTTCGTTCTCCTGTGAAACAGGCAAATTGTCCGTACATCTTCGTTCTCCTGTGAAACAGGCAAATTGTCCGTGTCAAAAGTTGACTGTACAGCGCCTACATCACACTACGCGTCTATTTGCCCGCCAGCAGCGTGAGACACTTCAAAGTATTGAGCGATGCTTAGAACTTCCGACAACGACGGGTTTGGCAGTTGTTGGGCACGTTGCCTAACTTCTTTACCAGGAGCAAGTCGTAGAATAGCATCCATAATCATTGAATCAGCATAGGACTCATGATGAGTGTCCGTGACAAACTGACATTTCCTACTCAGACCGTGTAGTTCCACCGCCCAAGCCCAGTAAGATTGATGGGGCTGTTTACGACACCGGTAGAACGCAACGCGGGCGGCAATGACATGGGTGTTTTTTCGGTTATAGTTAGACAATAAGTCACACATTTCTTGGAAGGACAGACAGGCAGGTTCCCGCAGAGGGGCTAACTGAGATAGCAGCTGATAGATCCATGGGGAAATCCAAGATAGAAATAACGACTTACACATAGGAGCATCGACAACGCTGAAAGCCAAGAAGTGTTGCTGCAAGCGCTTCTCATAATCCTTCCAGTCTTCAGCGGCCTCGTCGTAAGGAGGGAATGGAGGTGGAGAAGAGGAAGACAGACGATGAGTAAGCGACGTCGACACCGCCTGAATAGCAGCCGTCAGCTGTGTTTGTTGTTCAATCAGCGCTTGCATAAGCTGTTCCATGTCTGCCCCGTGACGAACACACAAATCCACAACACAGTGAAAATATCCCATCCTCGTCGCCAAAAAAAGTTATAACCATTAATCACCAATAATTGCGTGGATATTCAAACACACTCGCTTAGAACAATAGCTGGTTACATGATAACAACTCAGTATCTCTCATTCGACTGTCGTGCTGTGACATGCGGCCGGCGCCGTTCGTAGCCAGGTGGCGCTCCCGCGCTCAGCCGAGTTGCGGAGTGCCTGTATCGCTGTTTGCGTGTACTGTTGTGGCGGCACTGTTAAATGTCGTGGCGCTGTTACAACAGACCCTAAATAATTATAAGTGTGAGGCCATCCACATGAGTGGTAAAAGAAGTCCATTAAACTTCAGGTACATCATAAATCAGTCAAATCTAAAGGCTGTAAATTCAACTAAATACCTAGGAGTTACAATTACGAACAACTTAAATTGGAAGGAAGACATAGAAAACGTTGTTGTGAAGGCTGACCAAAGACTGCATTTTATTGGCAGGACACTTAGAAAAGGTGACAGGTCTACTATGGAGACTGCTTACACTATGCTTGGCCGTCTCCTTTTGCAATACTTCGGCGTGGTGTGGGATCCTTACCAGATAGGACTGACAGAGTACATCGAAAAATTTCAAAGAAGGGCAGCACGTTTTGTATTAATGCGAAGTAGGGGAGAGGTGTCTCTAAAATAATACAGGATTTGGAATGGTCATCACTAAAACAAAGGCATTTTTCACTGTGGCAGAATCTCCTCACGAAATTCCAATCACAAACTGATCATCATCTAACACAGCTTGATTTTTCTACTCCATTCTTCTGTATATTATTCTTGGCATGAACTGTTAAGCTGATTGTGCAATAATTCAAACATTGGGAAATATTAATCTCTAAGGTGAAGAGCACAGGTTTTTCCCCCAGCCAATTTCAGTTGGAAAAATCGAGATTTTGTTGTGGGACATTATGGAATATTCCTGCTTCAGCTCCTACAAGCTCATGAAGTTCTGATAGGTTGCAGCACTGTACATAGCCTTCAAAATGGCATTTGTAATGGAGGAGCGTTCCAAGCAGAGCAATGTCATTCAGTTTTTTTTTTTTTTTTTTGTAGAAAACTGATGTGTCGAAGATATTTATAGGTGCTTGCGGGATGTCTGCGGACGACACATGAACCTGTGTTTAGTATATGCCGCCTTTAGAATCTGAAGACGGTCACTGTATGGCCGAAACCGGTTATGACTGTGTCATAAGAATGTGATTGCATCTATAACAAAAAATTTTACAAAATAATCAGTCACTCACTCCATTGACAAACTGGTTCCCCACCCCCGATTCACTGATGTCTTTGAAGTCCATGGGCACTCAGAACACATGCCTGCTTTTAAGCACAAAAGGATGGGTAGTAGTTTGCTCCAAGCCATATCCAATAGAGAGATACAGTGGATGTCTTAGTCTGGACAAAAATACTGTGAAATGCATTTAAAGAGAATACTGCGAAACTTACAACGAATGAGTCACCAAAAGAAATTTTTTAGGTGACATAAATTCATACTGGACAAGCTTTCAAGGAATAGTAAATATTATGACTCTGAGTTCTACGAATAAAAGCAGCATCTAACCCATACAGGAAAAAAGTTAAAACTAATGTCAAATGCTTTTTTTTGGGACATGTGAAATAGAACCTTTGGAGATGACGCAGTCCCACCTCTAACTGACAAACCAGGGACTCCTAAGATACGACTCGGCAAACAAATGGTAATGAGATGGGGAGCTATTAATATCAATGAGGGCTACTCGGGGAAGAAGGTAGAGCTGGCAGAGGCTGCAAGTAAGATGGGGCTGGACATTTTAGCTGTTAGTGACAGTCGGGTAAGGGGTGAGAAAGAAGAGGAAGTGGGAGAATACAAGGCCTACCTGTCAGGAGTCAAAGCAGGAATTGCACAATGGGGTGTAGGGCTTTTCATCAGGAAAGAAATGGAACCCAGCGTAGTTGCAATAAGGTATGTAAACGAACGACTGATGTGGATAGATTTGACAGTGTCTAGCAAGAAAATTGGGATTGTGTCAGTATATTCGCACTGTGAAGGGACAGATCAAGATAAGATTGATAGTTTTTATGAGGCACTCAGTGATGTAGTTGTTAGAGTAAAGGACAAGGACAGAGTTCTGCTCATGGGTGATTTTAATGCCAGGATTGGTTATGGGTAAATTTGGAGAGGGTATGGAGGCCAACAGGAACAGGAAACAACTCATGGATTTCTGTGCCAGTATGGGCTTAGTAATCACAAACTCCTTTTTTAAACATAAGAACATTCACTGGTACACTTGGGAAGACAGGGGAACCAGATCTGTCATTGACTATATAATAACAGATCAGAAACTCAGGAAGGCTGTGAGGGACACACGTGTATTCAGGGGATTCTTTGATGACACTGATCATTATTTAATCTGCAGTGAAATTGGGATTGTGAGGCCGAAAGTGCAGGTCAGGTCCATATGTAGGAGGATAAGAGTGGAGAAACTTCAGATAAGGAAATCAGGCACAAGGACATAACAGTGATCTCAGAAAGATACCAGTTGAATGTAGTCAATTACAGTCATTGGAAAAGGAATGGACAAGGTACAAAGACACAGTACTAGAAGTGGCTAAAGAATGTCTTGTAACAGTAGTGTGTAAAGGTAGGATGAAGCAAACAGCTTGGTGGAATGACACAGTCAAGGCAGCCTGTAAAAGGAAAAAGTAGGCATATCAAAAATGGCTACATACTAGAACTCAGGTAGACAGAGAAAGTTATATTGAAGAAGGAAACAAAGCCAAACAGATAATTGCAGCATCAAGAAGAAATCTTGGGAAGACTTTGGAAACAGGTTGGAGACTTTGGGTCACACTGCTGGAAAACCATTCTGGAGCATAATTAGTAGTCTTCGAAAGGGGGGTAAGAAGGAAATGACAGGTATTTTGGACAGGTCGGGAAAACTGCTGGTGAAACCTGTGGATTCCTTGGGCAGACGGAGGGAATATTTTGAAGAGTTGCTCAATGTAGGTGAAAATATGATCAGTCATGTTTCAGATTACGAGGTACAATGGGATAGGAATGATGATGGGAATAGGATCACATTTGAGGAAGCGGAGAAAATGGTCAATAGATTGCAGTGCAATAAAGCAGCTGGGGTGGCTGAAATTAAGTCGGATCTCATCAAATACAGTGGAATGTTGGGTCTTAAATAGCTACACAGGATAACTGAAATGGCCTGGGAGTCGGGACAGATTCCATCAGACTGGACAAAGCAGTAATCACACCAATCTTTAAACATGGAAACAGAAAAGATTGTAACAACTACAGAGGTATCTCTTTAATCAGCATTGTCGGTAAAATCTTCTCAGGTATTGTTGAAAGGAAAGTGCGAGTATTAGTTGAGGACCAATTGGATGAAAATCAGTGTGGGTTTAGGCCTCTTGAGGTTGTCAGGACCAGATCTTTAGCTTACGGCAAATAATGGAGAAGTGTTATGAGTGGAACAGGGAATTGTATCTATGCTTTATAGATCTAGAAAAGGCATATGACCGGGTTCCTAGGGGGAATTTATTGTCTGTTCTACAAGATTATGGAATAGGAGGCAAACTTTTGCAAGCGATTAAAGGTCTTTACATGGATAGTCAGGCAGAAGTTAGAGTTGACGGTAAATGGAGTTCATGGGTCAGAGTAGTTTCAGGGGTAAGACAAGGCTGCAACCTGTCTCCACTGTTTTTCATACTATTTATGGATCATATGTTGAAAACAATAGACTGGCTGGGTGAGATTAAGATATGTGAACACAAAATAAGCAGTCTTGCATATGCCGATGACTTAGTTGTGATGGCAGATTCGATTGAAAGTTTGCAAAGTAATATTTCAGAGCTAGATCAGAAATGTAAGGACTATGGTATGAAGATTAGCATCTCCAAAACGAAAGTAATGTCAGTGGGAAAGAGATATGAATGGATTGAGTGCCAAATAGGAGGAACAAAGTTAGAACAGGTGGATGGTTTCAAGAACTCAGGATGCATATTCTCACAGAATGGCAACATAGTGAAAGAAATGGAAGCGAGGTGTAGCAAAGCTAATGCAGTGAGCGCTCAGCTACGATCTACTCTCTTCTGCAAGAAGGAAGTCAGTACCAAGACTAAGTTATCTGTGCACCGTTCAATCTTTCGACCAACTTTGTTGTATGGGAGTGAAAGCTGGGTGGATTCAGGTTACCTTATCAACAAGGTTGAGGTTACGGATATGAAAGTAGCTAGGATGATTGCAGGTACTAGTAGATGGGAACAATGGCGGGAGGGTGTCTACGATGAGGAAATCAAAGAAAAACTGGGAATGAACTCTATAGATGTAGCAGTCAGGGCGAACAGGCTTAGATGGTGGGGTCATGTTACATGCATGGGAGAAGCAAGGTTACCCAAGAGACTCATGGGTTCAGCAGTGGAGGGTAGGAGGAGTCGGGGCAGACCAAGGAGAAGGTACCGGGATTCGGTTAAGAATGATTTTGAAGTAATAGGCTTAACATCAGAAGAGGCACCAATGTTAGCACTGAATAGGGGATCACGGAGGAATTTTATAAGGGGGTTGGTTGTTTTGGGGAAGGAGACCAGACAGCGAGGTCATCGGTTTCATCGGATTATGGAAGGATGGGGAAGGAAGTCGGCCGTGCCCTTTCAGAGGAACCATTCCGGCATTTGCCTGGAGTGATTTAGGGAAATCATGGAAAATCTAAATCAGGATGGCCGGACACAGGATTGAACCGTCGTCCACCCGAATGCGAGTTTATAAGGGGGACTACGCTCCAGACTGAACGCTGAAAGGCATAATCAGTCTTAAATCATGATGATGATGTGAAATAGGCCTTACTCCTTTCCTGCCTGGCAAGTTTCCACCCCCCCCCCCCTCTCTCTCTCTCTCTCTCTCTCTCTCTCTCTCTCTGTCTGTGTGTGTGTGTGTGTGTGTGTGTGTGTGTGTGTGTGTGTGTGTGTGTGTGTGTGCCTTCACCTTGTAAACATTCACCAAATCACTGATTATTTTCCATTGAAGGACTCATTATTATATCAAGCATTATTACAATGTCAAGAAATGGAAACTCCAGGTTGAACTACCAACAAAATTAGGAAAAGGATACATTATTACAGTGCTACTTTTTTAAACGGTATTTTAACAACAATGAATCAAATGCAGACCAAGACAACAGAATAATAACTTACATCTCCTGTAATGGCAGAAAGAAGAGAGCTTTTGCCAGATCCGACACTACCACATATACCAATTAACTTTCCACGGTGTACATCTAAAGTAATATCATGCAGTGTTTCCACAGGTTGGTTCTCATCTACACTGATAAATTTTCCTTCTTCCTCCATAGAATCATCATTTTCTACTGGTTCACGTTTCACAACACTCACTTTCTTTCTATTGCCTGTATAATAAAACAAATACACAACACATAAAACAATTGCCCACACGATAAAGATCCACTAACTTACTAACTAGCACATAACTCAATATGAGATGGCATCATTTCAACATTTTGTAATGCTGTGTGGTCAACTGTAAATGATATGGAGAGTGTTTAAGTTCCCTGTTTACCTTTCTTCTTGGATTTAGTGTCGCCAACTGCAACTTCCCATGCAAACGTTCCATTTCTGAATTCAACCAGTTTCTCTCCCACTGATCGTATGAATGGAGACTCATAGTTTGGTCGATGGAGAAATTTCTAAATAAAAATCAATAGAATGATGAAGATTCAAGTTAGTAGGTACTCACTTGATGCTATAAATATAAAGAAATAACAGGAATCTGAGAAACTTCTGACAGATACTTTGTCTATTACTGTATTTATTGTTTATAGAAAAAACACAACTACTTGCTATTTGTTTACAGCAAGTAGTTATTCGAAATGCCAATGAACAACATCCTTTAACAATAAATACACATCCTTTACAAAACAACTTAAGTTTACTTAATTATTTTTAAGGGACTAATGCTCACACAAACAAATAAAAATTTTACAGTTTTGATCCTCCAACATGTAAAGAGACTGAAGATTATTTTCACATCTAAATCATATGAAACAACCACACTAGCACTAAGGTATAAAAATATCAAGAGACTGGCAGAGCATATTATCTGCACTAGAAAGAAGAAAAAAATGAATAGCTTGAGACATACTAATAAAGTGAAGGAAGACAATAAATATACTGAATTTGGGGGAAATGTACAGTAACACAAAACACATGAAAATATCATCATCAAGCTTCCAGTTACATTTATCAGAAACTCCATTTCCCAGAAACTGTGGGAGAAAACAGATTAATAGACGCACACCGGTTACTTGCTTCCATCAATGCAAAAATGACAAGTAGACACTAGAATCAAAGGTTGGCAATGATGGAAAGGTTGCTGACCAGCTTTAAAAATTTAGTGCACGTGAAAGTGAAAAGTTCACCTGGACAGTAGTTTTATCGCTTCTACATTCACATGAAGCTACATCAGCATACTTTCAACTGGCAAATGCATGTCATTACAGTCATGTCCTGAATACGTACATGGAAAGAACCCACTGTATCTCAACCAAAGACAGCTTATCAGTCAAATCACAACATTAAACACAGCTCCTGGTCTGCAGAAGCGACATCTTGGTACAAGTAAATAGACGCTTTCAGGACAACATTAGATGTAGTTTGATTCAGTGAGAGAGTGACAGAAGAGAGAGTGGAGGATGCTAGGTGACAGGGGGTTAGGCTAGGCATTAGAGAGGCGTGTAGAGTACGTAATGATGGGTAAGGCAGTGAATGATGGGTAGGGAAAGGAGACAAAGGGGGGGGGGGGGGGGGGGGGAGAATTTGAAAAGGATAATGGTTGAGTAGGAGAGATGTTGAAAGGCAGATAAGCTGGGAGAAGAGAGGAGAGTTAGGTAGAGGCAGGTGAAGAAGGAGCAATGGGGAAGGGAGGGGAGGGGAGGGAAGGGAAGGGAGAGAACTACGAGTCACATTGTGAACAGATAGGGGTAGAGGGGAGTACCTTTTTCTAATATCTGTTTCAAATTTGACATTTATTTAACTGTGCTACCTGCTAGTGCAGTTGTTAGCCTGACACTACATTAGCAATCAGTAAGTATTCTGACATGTTTTTAATTAATCTCTTGTTTCTTTTACATTATGCAGCTTTGTTGCAGAAAAGGTAAAAAAAATAAGGTGGCATGACCATTCAGTTTGATGAAAACAAATAGGAAAAAAGGAGTATGGTTTCAAATATACACTCTCATATGCTGCTCCTGTCATGCAGTCTTTATCTTACGTGTATCCAGGATACTGGGTGATCTTTCAGTTATAGCACAGAAAATTACAACTTTCTCTCACCTTTTGCCCATCCTTTTGTAAAATGTGTGTGTTGAGAATCACTGAATTTTTCAGTTTTTATTTACATAGCCTTATCAGATTGGAGCTTTCAGGCACTTTATTACATCAGACAAAGCAGCCATGTGATTGGCATCTATTACTTAAAGATTTACTACACCGTTAGTTTTTTTTTTCTTTTTTTTCCATATATAAACCGAGGTACAAGATAATCTATTTCCATGTTCACTTTATACTGTTGAGTTCACATTTTATGAATGATTGGAGCAATTCTCTCTATGTCTGAACTACAAATTTCAAGTGTTTATGCTGGCAACACTGAGAGTTAAATACCAGCAAGGGTTTGTTCTTCTAAAAAGAAGTACGCAACATTTGCTTGGAAACAATTTTGAACCTTATTTTAAAGCAACATGGTGTGTGTGTGTGTGTGTGTGTGTGTGTGTGTGTGTGTGTGTGTGTGTGTGTGTGTGTGAGAGAGAGAGAGAGAGAGAGAGAGAGAGAGAGAGAGAGAAGAAGAAGATGAAGAAGACGAAGAAGATACCCTACATACGTACATATTAATGTTGCTGTTGGATGCATTTCTTACCACACACACACACACACACACACACACACACACACACACACACACACACACACAAATAAAATATCTGATGATCTTAACATGTATTTATTTTACCTGCAGTTTTTTACAGCTGACATTTGCTTCTGCTAAACATTTAATGCCGTAAGGAAGTGTTCCCACAGTAAATTGCATAGCAGTAAACACTGCAAATATTGTAAATACTTCAGCTGCAATCAGGTTGTTTCCAGTAATGCTAAAAAGAAATAAAACCCTATTAAAACTGGAACCTCTATGACCAGCATAGAAAATTCTCTCTCCAAATTAATGCACTGATAACTGCGTCTCAGATCACTATGCTTCTGAAACCTGAAAGATGTTAAAAATATGTAATGCAACTTTGTTAGCAATAAGTAAACCAAACAGTTACATCCAATAACAACTACGTTACTATGACTAGTGCTGCAGAAGCTACATGCTTTTAGGAACACTTTCATACCTCCAAAAGAAATTTGTCTGTCCAATGGCTCAGATATAAACTGTTCTTGCATACAAATGAGTCATTAATTATATAATAATATATATTACTTTCAGCAAGTTAACTTCACATTAAGAATGGTATGATCATAGAAGTAACAGGGCAAGGGCTTTCTCCGAAAAATTACAGTTCCTAGTATTCACTTACTTATTAATTTTGTTTGTGTTTGTGGTGGGGGGAGGGGGAGTGGGGGCAGCTGAGGTCATAAGTGCTCGAATCATATTTTTAAAAGGGCTGGTTGCTGAGTAAAGCATTCTGTAGTTCTTGAAATTAGGTAAGACAGAGGAGTGAAAACGTTATTAGTACATAAGTAAAACTTTAAGGACTAAAGAAAGTGGACCCCAAACACTAGCTGAAAGGCCACAAACATAGTGTTCCACTACCTGTGAGGTATCTGCTGAATGCTCAGATAGATCAGATGTAACACATACATTACAATGAAAGGGGATACAAAAATGGCGTTGTGTTAGAAAGTAGTGCACCACCAGTGAGCGTAAGTGGTGTGGGGTGCCACTTAACAGATGACGACAATGGAAAAGACAGTGCCCAATACATATACTATCTGCTTGAGATGAGAAGGACCAGAGGTGGTTGGCAAGCCATGGGGAGGGTTTTAATATCCCTAAAATTTTGTTCCCACAGACAGAAAATCAGTGTTCACACTAGAGTAATAGAATGTTCCTATGTACAGCCATGAGGAAATCATCAATCAGGGCAGAATACCTACACGGCCTTGGTAGTAGAACAGTAGCCTTCAAAGCTTCATCAGTGGCCAAATCTCCTGACACACATATCTCCAGCAACCAACACAAATGACACAACTGGTGGCAGCATCAGCAAGTGACTGAAGATAGTTGTGGATCCACCGTACTAAAGTGTGGTACATGTACATTGCACGGAGGTTCTGGAGAGCACTGAGGGATTCGAAGAATACTACATACCCAGAGAATCAGTGCCACCAGATGCATTGTGTGTCATGATGAAGGGCAGTAAACTCTGTAGCAAAACTCAAGAGGTCTAATTGGCAACACCTAAAACAATCTTAAAAAAGAACAAAGGCACACCCCACACTATACTCATTCTCAGAGCCATTGATATACATGATGGTGCCATCAGCAAGCTGCATGCAAAACTCCATAAATGTCAAGTGAAGTAAATCCTAGATGGTTGCAGACCTCTGCACAAATCTGGGGGAGGGGGGTGTAAATGCTTGGCCCTTAAGAATGTAGCTGACAGCCCCCTAAGATGAAGTTTTGGTTGGTTGGGTGTGGGATTGAAGGGACCAGACTGCTAAGGTCATCGGTCCCTTGTTCCACGATAAAATCACACGAAATAAAAACTGTCAGTCGTTAAAAACGGAGAACTGAGAGAAGGGACGACACAATACAAGAAAGGCAGACAAAGACCAGACAAACGGAACTTAAATCGCACCGAGTGCGAAGGTGGTTGACCGACCATGAAAATAAGGAAAAGCCAACCACCAAATGACATTAAAACCCACAGTTTAAAACCACAGGCCAAAGGCCCAAGTCAATACAGGAAATAAAAGGACAAACACTCAAATCATACGATAAAAACCCCCTGCCCGAATAAAACTCAACACGAGGTACGCCATAGCATCGTCATCACATAAAAGGGCAGGGAGGGTATCAGGCAGCGCAAACGTCTGCCTGAGTCCTGTTAAAAGCGGGCAGTCCACCAAAATGTGGACCACCGTCAGAGCTGCCCCGCAGCGACATAGCGGTGGGTCCTCCCGGCGCAACAAATGGCCGTGCGTCAGCCACGTGTGGCCAACGCGCAGCCGGCAGAGGACGACAGAGTCCTTCCGAGAGGCCCGCATGGAGGAGCGCCACACACCGGTCATCTCCTTCACCGCCCGAAGTTTGTTGGGCGTGGGCAGGGTGCGCCACTCGTCACCCCAGGCACCAAGCACTTTCTGGCGCAAAAGCGACAGGAGATCACACTCCATAAGGCCGAGTTCCAGAGCCGGTGAACTCACTGCCTGTTTAGCCAGCGTGTCAACCCGCTCATTGCCCGGGATGCCGACATGACCTGGGGTCCAAACAAAGACCACGGAGCGGCCGCAACGGGCAAGAGCATGGAGCGACTCGTGGATGGCCATCACCAGACGGGAACGAGGAAAGCACTGGTCAAGAGCTCGTAAACCACTCAGGGAGTCACTACAGATCACAAAGGACTCACCTGAGCGGGAGCGGATATACTCTAGGGCGCGATACATGGCAACCAACTCGGCAGTGTATACACTGTTCCCGGGTGCCAGCGACCGTTGCTCACAATGATCCTCTAGAGTAAGAGCGTAACCAGTGCGACCAGAGACCATCGAACCGTCGGTATAGGTCACGGCAGATCCGGGAAACTCGGCAAGGAGAGCAACAAAGCGGCGGCGGAGGGCCGGAGGAGGGACCGAGTCTTTCGGACCCTGTGCCAAATCCAGCCGGATGCATGGTCGGCGCACACACCAAGGGGGCAGACGGAGATTGGGCCGGAAAACAGGCGGGAGAGGAAAAAACTCAATCCCACACAGTAGAGCCCGGATGCGAACCGCGATCGTACACCCTGACCGGGGCCGCCTGTCTGGAAGATGGACGATCGAGTGTGGGAACAGGAGACGGTAGTTGGGATGCCCTGGCAAGCTACAAACGTGGGCAGCATAAGCGGCCAGAAGTCGGTCGCGCCGGATCCGCAATGGAGGAACACCAGCCTCCACAAGTAAGCTGTCAACAGGGCTTGTCCGAAATGCTCCTGTGGCGAGTCGGATCCCGCAGTGATGGATGGGATCCAGCAATTGCAACGCTGATGGCGACGCCGAACCATAAGCCACACACCCATAATCAAGGCGGGACTGGATCAGCGCTTGATACAGCCGGAGAAGGGTGGACCGATCGGCACCCCATCCGGTGTGGCTAAGGCAACGGAGAGCGTTTAAATGCCGCCAGCATGTTTGTTTAAGCTGCCTAATATGAGGCAGCCAAGTCAGCCGGGCATCAAATACCAGTCCCAAGAACCGATGCGTCTCTACCACAGCAAGAGGTTCACCGTCAAGGTAAAGGCGTGGCTCAGGGTGAACCGTGCGACGCCGGCAGAAATGCACAACGCAGGTCTTAGCGGCCGAAAACTGGAAGCCGTGCGCTACAGCCCACGACTGCGCCTTGCGGATAGCGCCCTGCAGCTGGCGCTCAGCAACTGCAATGCCAGCGGAGCTGTAGTAGAGGCAGAAATCGTCTGCATACAACGAAGCTGCGACGGACGATCCCACTGCCTCAGCGAGCCCATTGATCGCAATTAAAAACAGGGAGACACTGAGGACAGACCCCTGTGGGACCCCGTTCTCCTGGACCCGGGAGGAACTATGGGACGCAGCAACTTGCACGCGGAAGGAACGAGACGACAGAAAATTCTGAATAAAAATCGGGAGCGGGCCCCTAAGACCCCACCCATGAAGTGTGGCCAGGATGTGATATCGCCAAGTCGTATCGTACGCCTTCCGCATGTCGAAGAAGACGGCAACCAGATGTTGGCGGCGTGCAAAGGCTGTACGGACGGCAGACTCTAGGGAGACCAGATTATCGACGGCAGAGCGGCCTTTGCGGAACCCACCCTGAGACGGAGCCAGAAGGCCTCGAGACTCGAGGAGCCAACTCAACCTCCGGCTCACCATACGTTCTAGCAACTTGCAAAGAACGTTGGTGAGGCTTATGGGGCGGTAGCTGTCCACCTCCAGTGGGTTCTTGCCAGGTTTCAACACGGGGAGGACGATGCTTTCTCGCCATTGAGACGGGAACACACCCTCAACCCAGATGCGGTTGAAAACATCTAGGAGGCGTCGCTTGCAATTCACAGAGAGGTGTTTCAGCATCTGGCTGTGGATGCGGTCTGGCCCAGGAGCCGTATCAGGGCAAGCAGATAGGGCACTCTGGAATTCCCAGTCGCTGAAAGGAGCATTGTACGACTCCGCGTGGCGCGTGTGAAAGGAAAGCCTCCAACTTTCCAACCGCTCTTTCCGGGAGCGGAAGGCCAGTGGGTAATTCGTAGATGCGGAACACTGAGCAAAATGCGCTAACCGGTCCGCAATCGTGTCGGAGTCAGTACACACCACTCCATTCAGCGAAAGCCCAGGGACAGAGACAGGCGGCCGATAGCCATGGAGTCGCCTAATCTTAGCCCAAACCTGCGATGCAGAGGTACGGACGCCAATGGTGGAAACATACCGTTCCCAGCACTCCTGCTTCCGTTGGCGAATAAGGCGTCGGGCACGGGCACGGAGCTGTTTAAAAACGATGAGGTTCTCCAAGGACGGGTGCCGCTTATGGCGTTGAAGAGCCCGCCGGCGATCTCTAATCGCCTCTGCGATCTCGGGCGCCCACCAAGGCACAGTCCTCCTCCAAGGGGACCCGGATGAACAGGGAATCGCAGATGCCGCCACAGAAACGATGCCGGTGGTGACCGACTGAACCACCGCATCAATGGTGTCAGGGGAAGGAGGTGCGATAGTGGCGAGAGAGGAGAACAAGCCCCAATCAGCCTTATTCAGAGCCCATCTGGAGGGGCGTTCAGAAGAGTGACGCTGTGGTAGTGACAGAAAGATGGGGAAATGGTCACTACCACATAAGTCGTCATGGACACTCCAGTGGATGGATGGTGAAAGTCCGGGGCTGCAGATAGAAAGGTCGATGGCCGAAAATGTGCCATGGACGACGCTGAAATGTGTCGGCTCTCCCGTGTTTAAGAGGCAGAGGTCAAGCTGCGAGAGAAGAGTCTCGACATCTCTACCCCGGCCAGTAATCGCGGCGCTACCCCACAGGGGGTTATGGGCGGAAGATACAAACTGCAGACAGTAATAGGCTGAGGCGTCCACATCCTTACAGCGACAGCCTCTAAAGGTGTGTGAAGAGGTACACATTCGCTGTAGACAGAGTTAAGGATGTAGACGCAGACTCCACCAGATACCCTCTCATAAGCTGCCCGGTTCTTGTAATAACCCCGATACCCACGTAGGGCAGGGGTCCGCATTGCCGGAAACCAAGTTTCCTGTAGGGCAATGCAGAGGAAAGGGTGACTGCTGATGAGTTGGCGAAGCTCAGCAAGGTGGTGGAAAAAAGCGCTGCAGTTCCACTGGAGTATTGCTTTGTCCATGTCCGAAAAAGGCGTGAAGGGGCCGAGGAGGCAGATCACGCTACTGGGTCACCTGCTGCCACCGATGGAGGACCAGTACAATCTGCTTCCATGGCGTCTGAGGGTCCGGCGAGATCCAGGTCCTCAGCGGACGCCCGGATCTCCACCTTATCCCCGGACGCAGAGCCTGTAGGGAGCAGTGGGGTGGATGCCACCGCGTGGTCCTTGGCCTTAGAGGTCTTCTTCTTCGTCTTGTCTCTCTGGTCCTTGGGTTTCATTGGCTGGGAGGGCTCCAGCGAGTCAGTCTCCGGGACGGAGGAGGAGCAGGAAGCCCTGCGATCAGCCACTGGTCTGCTTTTCTTCCATTGGCTGACGTCACCCTTCCCAGAGGCGGAAACCTGGGAAGGAAGGGACCCAAGGGACCCTGTCCGTGCTATTCGAGCCGGGGAAGTTTGAGGCTTCCACAGCTTAGAAGTGGGGACTGATGTCCCCGATGGTTGGGGGGTTGCTGCTCCTGAGGCAGGTAGTGCAGGAGCAGCAGGGAGTGAAGTGCCCCCCACCATCAAGGGGGCAGGTGTAGCATTCCGGCTCTGAGAGGTGGCAGTCTGAGGGAGAGCTAATGGGGCCATAACAGTAGTAGCCGCGGCGTAAGAGGCAGGCATTCGAATAGGATGGAGGCGTTCGAACTTCTGCCTGGCCTCAGTGTATGTCAGGCGGTCCAGGGTCTTATACTCCATGATTTTGCGCTCTTTCTGGTAGATCCTGCAGTCCGGCGAGCAAGGTGAGTGGTGCTCTCCGCAGTTTACACAGATGGGAGGCGGAGCACATGGAGTATCGGGATGTGATGGGCGTCCACAATCTCGACATGTGAGGCCGGAAGTACAGCGGGAAGACATATGCCCGAACTTCCAGCACTTAAAGCACCGCATCGGGGGAGGGATATATGGCTTGACGTCACAACGATAGACCATCACCTTGACCTTCTCAGGTAAAGTATCACCCTTGAAGGCCAAGATGAAGGCACCGGTGGCAACCTGCTTATCCCTTGGACCACGATGTACGCGCCGGACGAAGTGGACACCTCGCCGCCCTAAATTGGCGCAAAGCTCGTCATCGGACTGCAATAGAAGGTCCCGATGGAATATTATGCCCTGGACCATATTAAGACTCTTATGGGGCGTGATTGTAACCGGAACATTCCCCAGCTTGTTACAATCAAGTAACCAGCGGGACTGGGTGGAGGACGCCGATTTGATCAAAACCGAGCCCGAGCGCATTTTGGACAAGTCCTCCACCTCCCCGAACTTGTCCTCTAAGTGCTCGACGAAGAACTGAGGCTTCATGGATGTAAAGGATTCACCATCAGCTCTCGTACACACCAGGTAGCGGAGCGAGTATGGTTCGCTGGCATCCTTAGTCTTTCGTTCCTCCCATGGTGTAGCCAGAGAGGGGAACGATTTGGGGTCATATGTAGTTGCGTTGTATTGAGCCCTGGAACGCTTAGAGACTGCTGGCGGCTGGCCACCAGCAAGAGATGATGTACCACGCTTTATTGCGGGTCATCCGCCCTGATGCCACCTACTCCGACCAAGGGCCCTCCCCACGGGCGCCACCCAGCCTCAGCAACGACCACCTGGCAGGATGGCCATTGCCGGGAGTCCCAATGCCCCAAGGAGATAGGCATCTACTCCTTGGCATACGTGGGGAGTTAACGGCGCTGGCATCAGCAGAGCGATCCCTGTGTAGTCAGGCGGCTACAACCAACAGGGTACATGGCGGCCCCACCACAACGGACTGGCTACCGTGCTGGATTTCAGGTGATGTAGTCCAATATCGTCATTGGCGCATAAAGCGGCACAGCATAGCAGACTGCAAGAAACCGCACCCAAGAACAAATCCACGCCCTAGAGATGGTAGGTGAGCGGGACTGCTAAGCGATGACGACAAACCTGGCTAGAGATGGTAATGCTTGATGGACACATCGCTCCTTGTAAGGCGCCCTTCCCCAATCGGCTCGCTCTGCGGAAAATTTAGAAGGATGGAGGTCAAACCCGTTAGGGGACCATCTCACAAGGCCAAAACGTTTGAGACTCCTTTTAGTCGCCTCTTACGACAGGCAGGAATACCGTGGGCCTTTTCTTACCCCCGAACCCACAGGGGGGGGATGAAGTTTTAAACCAGAATACAAACTCGAACACTGAGCAGCTACAAAGAAGCATCACTTGCCTCATAGACAGTTCCACAGACACTCTTAACTGGACTGGTAGCAAATGCACCAGTAGCCAAATGGAAACCTGTGATAATAAATTGTGTTACGGCAACATAAGGTGGACACACACACACACACACACACACACACACACACACACACACACACACAAACACACACAAATGAAAACACTAGACATCCTTTGCGCAGCTTTGTTTGGACTGAGGACCAATACAAACACAGGACTGTCCAGTTCACTCCTAATGAGGTGCCATGCAGAACACGAAAGAAATTAAGAAAATGGACATAACACCCTTCCAAGCTGAATATGTGGAAGTATCAACATAATTTTCAACCGAGCCTTAACTTCAGAAATATCATAGTTTTGATGAATGGAAGAGCGGCAAGATCAAGAAGTAATGACATGCTAAGGCACTCCTTTCGCCACCAGAAATTCACACAGACTGTGGAAGCTATTTTCTATACTGCACTAGTCCAGGTACTCGAGACAGAATTGAAGTTGCCACTTGAGTGAATAAATCTGCCAAGAGCTGCAATCTGACTTGAGAAAATATTAACAAGGAGAGCTAGAACCAGAAGAGCAATAAAAATGTGGTCTTGTTTCTAAAAACTGCCTAACACAGTGGGGCAGGTGGCCTCAGAGGCTCCATCTGGGAACTGTGTGGAGGATTCCCCCTCTCCAACATGTGCCATAGGACTTTTCCAAACAAAATAAAAAGTTACAGGCTAAGTCTGGCTCTTCTGCAGGATGTTGATCATGATGCAGGTCGACAGGACAAGACGGTTGACTGCAGAGCATGCCTATGCAGACACTACTGCTGAGGGAAACAAGACAGTACCTGGAAGGAAAATGTCTGTTCTTACCAGGCTTAAGTATAGGTATTACAGTGGCTTTGTACCAATGTACAGGAAATTATGATATCTTATGATATGACTGTATACATAGGAGGGAAGTGCTTGGTATTGGGAGATAGGTCTGCTACATATGAATTGTCCTGGAGCAGACAATCATAGTGATGAAATAGCATGCTCCAACTCCCTCACAATTTGCATCTACGTGAGTACTCTGCAATTCACGTCCAAGTGCTCAGAGGAGGGTTCAAAGAAAAACTTTCAGATGATTCCTCGACCATTCCATTCTCAAACTGCTCTTGGGAATTATGAACAATTGAATCTTTCCTTGTGAATTCTGATTTCTCTTATTTTATTGCGATGGACATTTCTCCCTTTATAAGTGGGAGTCAACAAAATATTACCACATTTACATGAGAAAGATAGTGATTAAAATTCTTGAGGCAAAGAAAAATGGTTTATATATACATATAGTGTAGAAGGTCTCTCTGGTGCATCTGTTGTACCTTCTGTGTGTGTGGCTGATAAAATACAACCTTTGTTTTTCCTTCCCCACTACATTATTTATGTGGCAATTCCACTGAATTGACAACTTTAGATTCATACCATTTATCACGTAACAGTAACGTAATTCAATTCTTTTTAGTATTCTTGCGGAGGACCTCACGCTTTATCATTCAGGGTCAACTGTCTTTTTTGCAGCATACAGCTAACCTGTCTAAATCCTTTTGTAATTCTTATTGACCTTCTGATGACTTAACTAGACAGTAAATGACAGTATCATCTGTAAACAAATATAGGAGGGCTCTTCACATTGTGTCCCAAATAGTTTGTAGAGATTAGAAACAACGGAGGGGCTACAACATTTCATCGGGGCATGCCAGGTATCACTTTTGTTTCATTCAATGACTTCCCATCACTTGCTATGAACTGTGTCCTTTTTGACAAGGATTTGCAAATCCTGTTGCACAACTGAGATATACTGCATACGCACTCCGTTCTGATAGAAGATGCTTGTGGGGAAAAGTGTCAAAAGCCTTCTGGAAATCTAGAAATATAATTTCAACTTGAGAAGCCCTGCCAACAGGCGTCATTACTTCATGTGAAAAAGGGCCAGTTGTTTTTCACAAAAATGATTTTTCTAAAGCTGTGCTACGAGTCAATAGATCACTTTTCTTGGGATAATTCGTAATGTTCAAGCACAGTACATGTTCCAAAATCATACTGAAAACTGATGTCTGTGGTACGGGTCTATAGTTCAGCAGAATACTTCTTTTTCCTTTCCTATGTATTGGTATCATCTGTGAATCTTTCCAGTCTTTAGGTATGGATTTCTCATTGATGAGCAGTGGTATATGATGAGTGACTTAAGCTGCTACACTACAGCCGAGGGTTATTCGTGTTGACAGCTGTTTTTAATTTGAAGTCTATAATGTCTATAATGTTTACTGCATCTCCTTTGGTGAAGGAATTTCAGAAAAACGTGCACAGTCAGTTAACATGTAATACCAATATACACACAAATTTTCACAGAATCTAATAGTACTAAATATGACACTCAAGCAATGAAAACTAAATTCCAGGTTGGAATACCAACAATATTATGAAAAGGAAAGGTTGTTACTCAGTGTAAAGATGACACACACAGTTGCAGATAGGCACAACTAAAAGACTGTAACACATTTAGCATTTGGTCAACACTGTGTGTGTGTGTGTGTGTGTGTGTGTGTGTTTGTGTAAAACTGTCTTTTTGTTGTGCCTGTCTGTAACTCAACGTTATCAGCTTTACAGTGAGTAGCAATCTATCCTTTCCCTAATATCGTTAAACATGACCATTGTGAAAAGTCACATCTGCTACTGAGACTCAAATTTATACAACTGAAAATTTTGAAACATTTATGGTATCTGGCAGAAGATTTCATTAAAAACATTAAATATTTTTCTCAAAATTTTATAACATGAAGTACTTGAATAGGTTACAATATTTTCAAAAGGTAGCACAAAGTAGCCCCCTACCATCCTCCCCCACCCATGGTAATGCGACAGTTTATGCCTTCCAAACAATAGCTTGTCTATAATAAACTTTGTCCGTGTGGATGATGCCCAGATCAAAGGACTGCAATTTTCTTGTGCAGCACTGTGGCAGGAACTCTGTAAGTGCACACTGAATACATTTGTACTTTTTGTTGTGCAGGGCAAACATCTACAAACAGGAGAATTATCCTGTTACAGGTTCCCATTCTTACATCATTGTTATGAGTTGTTTTCAATTAGTTCCAGTGTCATCCACACTTTTGTTACTGGCACTGTAGTTCTTGGGCAATATTTTTACATTTTTAAAACAATATGGTTTTTCTGATTTGTCAATCACAAATGATACATTTTTTTCTGATCCATCACCATTTGTGCCTATCATTACTGTACGGTGAACTTTACTATGTTTTCCTCCTTTTATGTTGAAGATGCCCTTAAGTTTATATTTCTTTGTATGTTCTTGTAATCTAACACTCTGCCATTCATAACAGTTTTTATGTCTACATTGCTTCCTTTATCACAAACAGTTTTGTACATCATATTATACCACTTCTTGTACCTATCATTTCACTCATTACAAGTGGAGAATGATTCCAAGCATACTGACCACCTTCAGAACTTTTTCGCATATCATCATGCCATTCATGAGGATGTTGGAATGATGTGCTGCCTGAAATCAGTTTTCGTAATTTCTCCTGGCACTACATATTTAGGATAACTGAGTAACTGTCACATTTTATTTCACTTTATTTTGTTTTTTACTTGGGCTTTCCAAAATACGAGCTTCATTTTGCACAAGAAACACAGGTATCCCTAAAGTGTGTGCTTCAGCAACGAATGTTCTGCAAAGATCTTCAACTCTTCCGAGAATTTTTACTTTCTCTTCCATCCAAAGGATTTTGGTGCCTCTTTTTGTAACATTTTCCTTCTTAAAAGTGCAACTGGAAACACTTGACTTCTAAAAGAAATAGCTAGCAACACTACACTCTGATCACGTGACACGGACTCGACTAATGTCTGAAGTAGTGCCGGAGGGGATGAACAACATGAATCCTGAAGGGCTGTCCACAGATCCGTAAGAGTATGAGGGGGTGAAGATCTCTTCTGAACAGCATGTTGCAAGGCATACCAGATATGCTCAATAATGTTCATATCAGGGGAGTTAGGAGGCCAGTAGCAGTGTCTAAACTCAAAAAGAGTGGTCCTGGAGCCACTCTGTAGCAATTCTGGACGTGTGAGGTGTCGCATTGTCCCGTCGGAATTGCCCAAGTCCGTCAGAATGCACAATGGATATGAATGGATGCAGGTGATTAGACAGCATGCTTACTTGTGTGTCATCTGCCAGTCATATCTACACCTATCAGGGATCCCATATCACTCCAACTGCACAGGCCCCACACCATTACACAGCCCCCAACAGCTTGAAGAGTTCCCTGCTGATATGCAGTGTCCATGGATTCATGAGGTTGTCTCCATATCTGTGTATGCTCATCCGCTCGACAGAATTTGAAACAAGACTTGTCCGACCATGCAACATGTTTCCAGTCATGTTGATTGGCCCAGGTGAGGCATAAGGCTTTGTGTCATGCAATCATCAAAGTTACATGAGTGGATCTTCTGCTCCAAAAGATTATATTGATGATGTTTTTTTGAATGGTTTGCACACTGACATTTGTTGATGGCCCAGCACTGAAATCTGCAGCAATTTCCGTAAGTTTTGCATTTCTGTCACACTGAACGATTCTCTTCAGTCGTTATTGGTCCCATTCTTGCTGGATCTTTTTCAGGCTACAGCGATGTTGGAGACTTAATGTTTTACCGGTTCCTGATATTCACGGTACACTCATGAAAGGGTCATGTGGGAAAATCCCCACTTCATCACTACCTCAGAGATGTTGTGTCTCATCGTTCAGACTCACTTAAATCTTTATAACCTGCCATTGTAGCAGCAATAACTGATCTTACACATGACAGACACTTGTTGTCTTACATAGGTGTAGCTGACAGCAGTGCCATATTCTGCCTGTTTATATATCTCCGTATAAGAATACATATGCCTATACCAGTTTCTTTGGTGCTTCAGTGTAGTTACCAACACTGGGAAGTTGATGTCTTTTGTATATGACCATCATCACAGTGAGAGGTTAACACAAAAACAAAATGGCTACAATACTGTAAGCACAATCCATTCCATTCATGTTTCAAGTGTGAGAAGAATGACTGTTTGGATGCTTCTGTGCCCACTGTGAGTAATCTGTCCTCACAATCTCTGCAAAAGCTGTTAGTAGGGGGTTGCAGTATATTCCTTCAATCATCATTTAAATCCAATTGCTGAAATTTTTAAGTAAGCTTCCTAAGGATTTTTATGTCTTATCTTCAAGAGTCTGTCATTTCAGTCCTTCCAGCACTTTCCTGACCTCTCCCGTGGATCAAACATACACGTGACCATCTTTGCTTCCTACTCTGTAGTCGTTCAGTCCTCCCTAAAGGTGTACATAAAATCTGGGAACACTTTCAATTATTTATTGCACAAGAACTAAACATTGTACAGATGTCATTCGTATTGCATTTTGAAGAGAAACTCTGGAAGTTTCTTTAACATTTGATATGTGAACCATGTGTGACCCGGCAGACATCAATACTGTAATTGAATTCTTGCCATACCATGGCATTGTCGACTGTGGCTTCCCGTATTCTCTCCCAGAGCTCTGCTACATCATGTGGTAGAGGCGGAACATACAACAAATCTTTAATGTGTCCCCACAGAAAAAAGTCACACGGAATGAGATTTGGTGAGCGTGGAGGCCATTTCATGAAACAGCTGTCCCCTTCTGTAGCACGGCCGATCCACCGATGCAGCAGTTTCTTGTTCAGGTACCCACGAACTTCACGATGAAAATGGGGTGGAGCCCCATCCTGTTGAAAGATGAATGGAGAGTCCGACCGCATTTGCGGCATTAGCCATTGCTGCAACATGTCCAAGTAGGAATATCCAGTGACAGTGCTCTCAACAAAGAAAAATGGACCGTACAGTTTTCAACGTGACAAGGAACAAAAAACATTTACCTTTGGGGAATCACGCTCAAACTCAATGCATTCGTGTGGATACCTTGTACTTCAGATTCAACAATTACGCCTGTTCACTTTCCCATTTGTGCGAAAAGTGGCTTCGTCGCTAAAAATTAAGCGATCAACAATGCCATCCCCATACTCATTCAATTGTTGCAATTGCGAACAAAACTCAAAACACTTGTCTTTGTTGTCATCATTGAGCTTCTGCACTAACTCCAATTTGAATGGTTTCATAGACAGCTTCTGTTGCAGGACTTTACACACTGTCATTGGAGCCATTTTGAGTTCATAGGATGCACGACACACTGATTTCTTTGGACTCCTTATGAATGTCTCTTGTACGTGCTCAACATTCACTTCACTCACACAGGGAAGTCCGCTTCCCTTTGCTGGGCAGAAGCAAACCATCGTAATGAATTTGTTGTGCCACTGGTAAATGACCTTCCTTGTTGGTGGCTTCTTATCGTACTTGGTTCTAAACATCTGTTGAACAGCTGTATCACGCTTGTTTTTGTCGAACTCCAACATATACAAAGCTCGCTCCACACCTGAACTCGCCATGTTTGAGGCTGGCGCTAACTATCAGCAAATTACCAAACTATGCTATGGAGGTATAAATGGAAAAAACTTTCAGGGTTTCTCTTCAAATTGACATATGTATGATATCTGTACAATGTTTGGTTCTTGTTCAATAAATAATTGAAACTGTTCCCGTACTTTATGTACACCCTGTATTAGTCCTATTCGGTACAGATCCCACACACTTGAGCAATACTCTAGGATAGGTCATGCAAGAAAACAATTGCCTTTGTAACCTGGTTGCATTTCCTTAGTACTCTATCAATAAATCAAGACTGCCACCTGTTTTATCATCATCCGAGCCTGAGTGATCATTCCACCTTCTTCTAACTTCTATCGAAACCATTACTCCTCTCAGCCACAAAGCTGTGTAGCATTTGGCAACGGCAGGAAAAATAGTACTAACACCAATAACCACACCAAGTACACTAGTGTTGCATGATGAATATATGCAGAAATAAAATGTGGACAAAAAGAAAGAGCTGCACACCCAGTATAGGGATTAATTGTGAAATGTGTTTTCAGTTTTGTGAACACACGTTAGGTGATCTACGTGGAGTATTTGGAATAAAATAATTGAAGGTGATATAAAAGCACTGATGTCACTGAACTTCACTGATTTGAACAGCGAGTTTGTTCTCAGCGCATTCTGGCAGTATGCTTTGGACGTTATTTTATATGTACATTGTTATATAGCACCTTAAAATGGCAGTGAAAAGCAGCAGCAACAAGAAGCCTCCAATTTACACATATCTAAATAGACTACAAGACTGCCCACTTCCAAGGTATAAAAAACAGTTGCCAGCGCATATGTATCATTGAGATGGATCTGGTAGCTCTGGTACTTCGCCACAGGATAGTGAGATTCTTTTAAAATATTCACAGACATTATCCAAAATGATGCAAATGGAAAACAACATGTTTTATAGCAATATTTACCACTGAAGTTATCAAAATAACATTCACGCAAAGCACTGTGGCAATCATGCACAATTGTCTCTGGATAAAAAGATTTAATGATAATTCAGAACTCAGGATACTGGGGAAAAAAGGTTTCTATTAAGATGTCCTACTGCTAAAGAATTTTCATACATGTCTAGGAGAGCATTGCGCTCACAGATTCTCATGTCAATTTTGCTGCAATATTCTTTAGCGCACATTCCTCACCTTCACCCCCTCAACAATGTATTTCCTTCTCTAGTTAGTGTAGTACAATTCTGTAAAGGCCACTCTATGCACTTTCTGCTGGTCTCTTACCCTCATTCTTCGTCCCCCTTACTCATCCTCTTCTGTCCCACTGTTGCTCACTTTATCTAATACGTTCCACTTGTGATGCAGTGGCAGGAGATGAAGCATGAACGTGAACAATTTTTCAAACTTCTCTAAGCATATTGTCATATCGCTGGCTTAGTTGTAGAGCGTGGGACACAGGTTGTAGAGCGCGGGACACAGAACTGTTATGTTGTGTAGTGTGTATCTCTGCATGTGAGAGGCATTGTTAGCATGGTAGCTGAAGCGTTGCTACAAGTGCTATTACAGTAAAGTGATAAAATCAGTAAATAATTCAGAGGAAAGTGTGTCAAGAAGCAATTTAAAAATGAGCAGGGTTGCTGATAACGTATTTGTGTATCCTCTCGTTGCGTGTCGTACCATACTGTATCAATCATCCACGCCGTGTTCGGTCTCCCAGAATGAACTGATAGTAATCGGCAAAAATTAGTTACCATAAAAGAGTGCAACCAAGTGCCAGTATCTTGTAGCGAGCGTGAGAACATGCATTCCGTCATCGTGTTTCCGCATCATCAAAAATCAGCCGCGCTGCGACGGTTACGTGCACGCTCTTATAACTGAGAACTGTGAACTGTAAATTTACCTTTGAGAACAGTGTTAAAACTTATTACTAATGTGAAGGAGGACTGGTACCAAAAATCTATGTATGCATGGCGAGCGTAAGAACTTTAGTTCGATGACTCGTCTTTCACATCATCAACAATCGTCTGCACAGCATTCAGTTACGTGTACATTCGTCCAATTGATTTGGCGGACAGACAATCACCTAAAAGTTGACATCGAAACTTATTACTTACACTGTAAGCAGTGCAACCTGTGATTTCTTATTGTCTCAGAATACAGATGTTCATACCAGATGTAGGACAGTGTTGTGTTTGAAGTTGAGTGGCTCCCCTTAACCCGGTTGTGTATTTAGATAATTTCAGGCAAGCCAGCAGCAGTGTGGAGCAGGATGGTATGACCGCCACGGGATTACCAAGTACATGGTGTGGACAGAGCGCACGGTCCGAAATAACAATCAGTTTAAGGGTCCCCCACCCCATCTGTACCCCCAGGTGTGTTACATGGCGACATGTATTCAGGATCTGCTATTTCCCATAAGAAGTGCCATATAATTAACTTAGGGTGTGAACTAATCGTGTATAAACAGTGACTGTTAGTTTATCTTATTGAGTGACATCACGCGAGCTGTGGGATGTGTACGGCAAAGAACTTGTGGCACAGTGTATATACTCGTCCTATATGTGACAGTGCACAGAACTAGTGCTACGAAGTAAACATACTCCCCAGTGGTGGGCTTTTGACGATGCTAGCAGCACCTACAGGGTGTTTCAAAAATGACCGGTATATTTGAAATGGCAATACAAACTAAATGAGCAGCGATAGAAATACACCGTTTGTTGCAATATGCTTGGGACAACAGTACATTTTCAAGCAGTCAAACTTTCGAAATTACAGTAGTTACAATTGTCAACAACAGATGGCGCTGCGGTCTGGGAAACTCTATAGTACGATATTTTCCACATATCCACCATGCGTAGCAATAATATGGCTAGTCTCTGAATGAAATTATTACCACACTTTGCAGAGATGGTGCAGTTCTGACAGCCGGATGGCGTCAAGTGAGTCGGCGTTACGCAACAGCTGCGACTACGGAGCCAGAAGACAACGCAAAGTAAGTCGCGCATCACAATGTTACCTCACGCAACTATAGCAACCAGAGTAATTAACTGGCAGTGCAGACTGAGTTCTATAATTATGTAATTACAAACAGTAACATTTGAAATACTTTTGTTCACAAAATTATGTGCCATAATTACTCTGCCAATCATACAGTAAAGTAAATGTCACTTATTTAGTAGTCTAATTTTTCACAACAGTTAATACAATTGCAGAACTAAATTTATGTTAGCTTATATTTATTTATTTTTTTTTTTTTTTTTAATGTGATCTTGTATGTTACGTGTGCTTCAGAGCACGAATTACAGCATTGAGTGCATACAGCGTTGTAGTTTGGTTGTGGCTATTGCCATCCATTCTGTGCTATGAGTGTTGTGATTTGTTTATTGCTCACTTGAGTGACTTATCTGTGGTTCAAAATGGCAAATAATGAGGTTGGTGCAATTGCAGTAGACAGAGAGGTGAAAGTAGACTCGATAGGTGAAAGTAATTAGGTGGAGATGAAAAATAGAAGCAAGGAGTAGTGAAGTGTCGGATTCCAGTATAGGGAACAGTAGTCTATCAACAGAAATGGGAAGTCCTAATGCAATGTCATCACGAATCATGAAAACGCCTAGACAGGATAAGTGTAAACTTAGGCCTGACCTACCCATCATTGACATGCTCAACACACTACTGAATGATAACATTATTGCATGATAATAAACATATAAAAGAAGACATTAAGCGCCAGAGGGAAGATATTATGTGCCAGAAGGAAGATATTAAGCGATCAATCGAGCAGATAAACGAACGACTCCGTAAATAGATCGACGAGACTAATGAGGCTCTGAGGAAGCTGGCTGAGTCAATTCATCAAAGGATAGATGAGCTTACTGTTCGGTTTGAGGAGAATGTTGCAAGCAATACTAAACGTTTTGAAAAGGTAGACTCGTCAATGAAGTGAAGAAATAACTTACAAAAAGGGTTGAGGTTTATGACCAGCATTTCGAACAAATGGATGAGGAAGTGAATCACTGTAAACACAGGATATAAGCTGTTGCGCTAAACCAGGGTGCACATGCATGGCGTGTAGAAAAGGTGTACAGTGAGGTAGGCAAGACTAAGAAACAGGTCGGTCAGCAGGTGAAGAGTGAAGTGAAATCACTAATACGTGATGGAAGCATTGCTGGAGGGAGCTTAATTGGTATACAAAATGATGAGATCTTCCTTGGCATAAGGAATTTTAAGAACTTTGAACTAAATGGAAGATGGCATCCCAGAGATTTCCTAGATCAATTTAAGGGCGTGTTACGTGAATTATGGGACGAGCAGAGAAAGGTACGCTTTGTTGCAGCAAGATTGGAAGGTGAAGCTGGTACGTCTACATCTACATTTACATTTATACTCTGCAAGCCACCCAAAAATGTGTGGCGGAGGGCACTTTACGTGCCACTATCATTACCTCCCTTTTCTTTTCCAGTCACGTATAGTTCACAGGAAGAACAACTGTCTGAAAGCCTCCGTTCGCTCTCGAATCTCTCTAATTTTACATTTGTGCTCTCCTCGGGAGGTATAAGTAGGGGGAAGGAATATATTCGATACCTCGTCCAGAAACGCACCCTCTCGAAACCTGGCGAACAAGCTACACCGCGATGCAGAGCACCTCTCTTGCAGAGTCTGCCACTTGAGTTTGCTAAACATCTCCGTAACGCTATCACGGTTACCAAATATCCCTGTGACGAAATGCGCCGCTCTTCTTTAGATCTTCTCTACCTCCTCCGTCAACCCGATCTGGTACGGATCCCACACTGATGAGCAATACTCAAGTATAGGTCGAACGAGTGTTTTGTAAGCCACCTCCTTTGTTGATGGACTACATTTTCTAAGGACTCTCCCACTGAATCTCAACCTGGTACCCGCCTTACCAACAATTAATTTTATATGATCATTCCACTTCAAATCATTCCTCACGCATACTCCCAGATATTTTACAGAAGTAACTGCTACCAGTGTTTGTTCCGCTATCATATAATCATACAATAAAGGATCCTTCTTTCTATGTATTCGCAATACATTATATTTGTCTATGTTAAGGGCCAGTTGCCACTCCCTGCACCAAGTGCCTATCTGCTGCAGATCATCCTGCATTTCGCTACAATTTTATAATGCTGCAACTTCTCTGTATACTACAGCATCATCTGCGAAAAGCTGCACGGAACTTCCGACACTATCTACTAGGTCATTTATATACACTCCTGGAAATGGAAAAAAGAACACATTGACACCGGTGTGTCAGACCCACCATACTTGCTCCGGACACTGCGAGAGGGCTGTACAAGCAATGATCACACGCACGGCACAGCGGACACACCAGGAACAGCGGTGTTGGCCGTCGAATGGCGCTAGCTGCGCAGCATTTGTGCACCGCCGCCGTCAGTGTCAGCCAGTTTGCCGTGGTATACGGAGCTCCATCGCAGTCTTTAACACTGGTAGTGTGCCGCGACAGCGTGGACGTGAACCGTATGTGCAGTTGACGGACTTTGAGCGAGGGCGTATAGTGGGCATGCGGGAGACCGGGTGGACGTACCGCCGAATTGCTCAACACGTGGGGCATGAGGTATCCACAGTACATCAATGTTGTCGCCAGTGGTCGGCGGAAGGTGCACGTGCCCGTTGACATGGGACCGGACCGCTGCGACGCACGGATGCACGCCAAGACCGTAGGATCCTACGCAGTGCCGTAGGGGACCGCACCGCCACTTCCCAGCAAATTAGGGACACTGTTGCTCATGGGGTATCGGCGAGGACCATTCGCAACCGTCTCCATGAAGCTGGGCTACGGTCCCACACACCGTTAGGCCGTCTTCCGCTCACGCCCCAACACCGTGCAGCCCGCCTCCAGTGGTGTCGCGACAGGTGTGAATGGAGGGACGAATGGAGACGTGTCGTCTTCAGCGATGAGAGTCGTTTCTGCCTTGGTGCCAATGATGGTCGTATGCGTGTTTGGCGCTGTGCAGGTGAGCGCCACAATCAGGACTGCATACGACCGAGGCACACAGGGCCAACACCCGGCATCATGGTGTGGGGAGCGATCTCCTACACTGGCGGTATACCTCTGGTGATCGTCGAGGGGACACTGAATAGTGCATGGTACATCCAAACCGTCATCGAACCCATCGTTCTACCATTCCTAGACCGGCAAGGGAACTTGCTGTTCCAACAGGACAATGCACGTCCGCATGTATCCCGTGCCACCCAACGTGCTCTAGAAGGTGTAAGTCAACTACCCTGACCAGCAAGATCTCCGGATCTGTCCCCCATTGAGCATGTTTGGGACTGGATGAAGCGTCGTCTCACACGGTCTGCACGTCCAGCACGAACGCTGGTCCAACTGAGGCGCCAGGTGGAAATGGCATGGCAAGCCGTTCAACAGGACTACATCCAGCATCTCTACAATCGTCTCCATGGGAGAACAGCAGCCTGCATTGCTGCGAAAGGTGGATATACACTGTACTAGTGCCGACATTGTGCATGCTCTGTTGCCTGTGTCTATGTGCCTGTGGTTCTGTCAGTGTGATCATGTGATGTATCTGACCCCAGGAATGTGTCAATAAAGTTTCCCCTTCCTGGGACAATGAAATCACAGTGTTCTTATTTCAATTTCCAGGAGTGTATATTGTGAAAAGCAATGGTCCCATAACACTCCCCTGTGGCACGCCAGAGGTTACTTTAACGTCTGTAGACGTCTCTCCATTGATAACAACATGCTGTGTTATGTTTGCTAATAACTCTTCGATCCAGCCACACAGCTGGTCTGATATTCCGTAGGCTCTTACTTTGTTTATCAGGCGACAGTGCGGAACTGTATTGAATGCCTTCCGGAAGTCAAGGAAAATATCATTTGCCTGGGAGCCTGTTTTTAATATTTTCTGGGTCTCATGAACAAATAAAGCGAGTTGGGTCTCACACGATCGCTGTTTCCGGAATCCATGTTGATTCCTACAAAGTAGATTGTCGATTTCCAAAAACGACACGATACGTGAGCAAAAAACATGTTCTAAAATTCTACAACAGATCGACATCAGAGATATAGGTCTATAGTTTTGCACATCTGCTCGACGACCCTTCTTGAAGACTGGGACTACCTGTGCTCTTTTCCAATCATTTGGATCCTTCCGTTCCTCTGGAGACTTGCGGTACACGGCTGTTAGAAGGGGGCAAGTTCTCTCGCGTACTCTGTGTAGAATCAAATTGGTATCCCGTCAGGTCCAGTGGACTTTCCTTTGTTGAGTGATTCCAGTTGCTTTTCTATTCCTTGGACACTTATTTCGATGTCAGCTATTTTTTCGTTTGTGTGAGGATTTATAGAAGGAACTGCAGTGCAGTCTTCCTCTGTGAAACAGCTTTGGAAAAAGGTGTTTAGTATTTCAGCTTTACGCGTGTCATCCTCTGTTTCAATGCCATCATCATCCCGGAGTGTCTGGATATGCTGTTTTGAGCCATTTACTGATTTAACATAAAACCAGAACTTCCTAGGATTTTCTGTCAGGTTGGTACATACAATTTTACTTTCGAATTCGCTGAACACTTCACGCATAGCCCTCCTTACGCTAACTTTTACATCGTTTAGCTTCTGTTTGTCTGAGAGATTTTGGCTGCATTTACACTTGGGGTGAAGTTCTCTTTGCTTTCGCAGTAGTTTACTGACTTTGTTGTTGAACCACGGTGGGTTTTTCCCGTCCCTCACAGTTTTACTCGGCACATACCTGTCTAAAACGCATTTCACGATTGCCTTGAACTTTTCCCATAAACACTCAACATTGTCAGTGTCGGAACAGAAATTTTTCTTTTGATCTGTTAGGTAGTCTGAAATCTGCCTTCTATTACTCTTGCTGAACAGATAAACCTTCCTCCCTTTTTTTTATATTCCTATTAACTTCCATATTCAGGGATGCTGTAACGGCCGTATGGTAACTGATTCCCTGTTCTGCACTTACAGAGTCGAAAAGTTCGGGTCTGTTTGTTATCAGTAGGTCCAAGATGTTATCTCCACGAGTCGGTTCTCTGTTTAATTGCTCGAGGTAATTTCTGGATAGTACACTCAGTATAATGTCACTCGATGCTCTGTCCCTACCACCCGTCCTAAACATCTGAGTGTCCCAGTCTATACCTGGTAAATTGAAGTCTCCACCTAAGACTATAACATGCTCAGACAATTTATGTGAAACGCATTCCAAATTTTCTCTCAGTTGTTCTGCCACTAATGCTGCTAAGTCGGGAGGTCGATAAAAGGAGCCAACTATTAACCTAGCTTGGTTGTTGAGTGTAACCTCCACCCATAATAATTCACAGGAACTATCCACTTCTACTTCACTACAGGATAAACTACTACTAACAGCGACAAACACACCACCACCGGTTGCATGCAATCTATCCTTTCTAAACATCGTCTGTGCCTTTGTAAAAATTTTGGCAGAATTTATTTCTGGCTTCAGCCAGCTTTCTGTACCTATAACGATTTCAGCTTCGGTGCTTTCTATCAGCGCTTGAAGTTCCGGTAGTTTACTAATGCAGCTTCAACAGTTCACAATTACAATACCAATTGCCGCTTGGCCCCCGCATGTCCTGACTTTGCCCCGCACCCTTTGAGGCTGCCGCCCTTTCTGTACTTGCCTGAGGCCATCTAACCTAAAAAACCGCCCAGTCCACGCCACACAACCCCTGCTACCCGTGTAGCTGCTTGCTGCGTGTAGTGGACTCCTGACCTATCCAGCGGAACCCGAAACCCCACCACCCTACGGCGCAAGTCGAGGAATCTGCAGCCCACATGGTCGCAGAACCGTCTCAGACTCTGATTCAGGTCCTCCACTCGGCTCTGTACCAAAGGTCCGCAGTCGGTCCTGTCGACGATGCTGCAGATGGCGAGCTCTGCTTTCATCCCGCTAGCAAGACTGCCAGTCTTCACCAAATCAGATAGCCGTCGGAAGCCAGAGAGGATTTCCTCTGATCCATAGCGACACACATAATTGGTGCGGACATGAGCAACCACCTGCAGATGGGTGCACACTGTACCCTTTATAGCATCCGGAAGGACCCTTTCCACATCTGGAATGACTCCCCCCGGTATGCACACAGAGTGCACATTGGTTTTCTTCCCCTCTGCCATATCCCTAAGGGGCTCCATTATGCGCCTGATGTTGGAGCTCCCAACTACCAGTAAGCCCACCCTCTGCGACCGCCCAGATCTTGCAGACTGAGGGGCAACCTCTGGAACAGGACAAGCACCCACGTCCGGCCGAAGATCAGTATCAGCCTGAGACAGAGCCTGAAACCGGTTCGCCAGACAAACTGGAGGGGCCTTCCGTTCAGCCGTCCAGAATGTCTTTCGCCCCCAGCCACACCTCGAGACGACCTCCCACTCTACCATAGGTGAGGGATCAGCCTCAATGTGGGCAGTACCCTGGGCAGCCACAGTCTTAGTCTGAACGGGGGATGTGTGGGGCGAGCTGGCCGTCCCCGACAAACCCCCATCTGGACCCCCACAGTGATGCCCATTGGCAACAGCTTCAAGCTGTGTGACCGAAGCCAACATTGCCTGAAGCTGGGAGTGAAGGGATGCCAACTCAGCCTGCATCTGAACACAGCAGTTGCAGTCCCTATCCATGCTAAAAACTGTTGTGCAAAGAACGTCTGAACTAATCTACAGAGAGCACAATTCGACACAAAATTTAAATGGTTATTAATATACAAGATTGCCTAGTAAATGCAGTAATGCTGCTACTTGCACACTGCTGACACACTGCTCGGCGGCGGAAGGAGACTACGCGATTTTACACTATTCAGATATTAAAATGCGATGCTACAACTCTCAAATAGTATAATATGCCCGAAATTTATGAATTAAGCAACGCAAATACCAAAAACAAGCAAAGAAATTTAAGAGTTAACTATGTAACAAATAAGTGAGCTAAGACTATACGACTTGATGCTGGAGCTTCTAATCCAACGGCGGCAGGGAGCACACCTGGGGCATGAGAATAGGACATAAGTGTGCAATCTTTGTTGAATTTGAAAAGGAATTTTTGCAACAATACTGGTCGAGACAGAAGCAAAATGGAGTACGTAACAGTCTATACCAAGGTAGACGGTTTGAGAGAGGACGTGACCAAAACTTAAAGAAGTTTTTCCAAGATTATTTAGATGAACCGATCACGACAGAAGCAATAGTGTCCCTGATCATAAGTAAACTACCGAGAGGAGTTCAGGACAAGTTGCTAGCAATCCCTAGAAATGGTGTAGAGACAATGAAGTCAGCCTTAGGACAATTAGACACGTTGTATGATTCACGAGGAACAGGAGGAGGAAAAGGTGATAGTAGAGTATCAGGGAACAACGAATCCAATACAGATACCCATCTAAACCATAACAATATACACGATGGGCGATATTGGAATAATAATGGTAGGAGACATGGCAGTAGTTTCTGTGGCCATGGTGGTCACAGACGACATCATGGTAGCTACAGATATTGGAACCCAGGGCGCAATGTATCACATGACTAGGTGCGAAGCTCAAATCATAGCATAGTGAAGGAACACCGGAAAACTAGAGGAGGTTCCTGGTGCGGTCCGATCAGGAACAGAGGATGGAGGGCCCATTATTATGTCTATCTGCAAGCTGGATATTGTGACAGACAAAGTGGAAGACCTATTGCAAGAAGTTGGTGAAGGCCGCGAGGAAGCTGTACAGCCTATCATTGAAGCAGAAATCTTGGGTACTCGTATCGAAGTTTTAGTGGATTCTGGTAGCCAGGTCAATGCAGTATGTCAGAAGCTCTATACGAAATGGTTGGAACAAGGAAGGAGAATATCCAATTTTCCTGTACATGGAATGTGTGTCACAGGTGCTGTTGGTGCAAAGAGCAAGGTTATTAAAGAATAGATCTTAAATCGCAATGAAACTTGGCAACAAAGATTATGATGTGTTGGCACTAGTCGTACCCGGGTTGGTGTTGCCCATAATCTTAGGGGTCGACTGGTTAAGTGAACAAAAGGCTATATTAAACTTTGGAAAAGGATGTGTGAATCAGCACGGAAGATATTGAACCTGTTGTCAAATGGAAACTCTAGTTATTAGAGCATCACGACCGTGAGACAAAATTAGAATTGACGAGAGTCCTGCGAAGGTACAGGCAGGTTTCTTCAAGTGAACCTGGTATAATCAAGACAGCTGAGTGCAAATTACAAGTGAAGGAGTATGAACCATTTTTTGTATGGCCTTATGCGATACTTCAATAGAAATGTGAAGCAGTGGAAGAGCTCCAGAGAATGGTGCGAATGGGAATAATAGAAAGGTCAGCTAGCCAATATAACAACCCCTTGTTCATTGTGGAAAAGAAGAATGGCACTGTCAGAGTAGTATTGGATGCATGGCCAGTGAATAAAATTATTATTCCAGAAAGAGACAGACCTCAGAATTTGGAAGAGTTACTTCAAAAGTGGGGCAAGAGTATTCAGTAATATTGATCTTCAATTGGGGTACTGGCAGGTCCCTCTACATAAGGATTCAAGACCTTTCACTGCATTCCCGTATGGAGGAAGAAGCTACCAGTATAGTGTACTACCATTCGGTCTTAACATTTCCACATCTGCCTTTGTTGGAGCATTGGATAAGGTACTGGGCAAGCAGTTGAGTAAGAAGGTCACTGTGTTTATTGATGACATCTTGATAGCAACTGCAAACTGGGAAGAGCATGTTAAAACACTTGAAGACGTACTCATGGCCTTTGAAGAAGCAGGAGTGATAGCAAATTTGGAGAAATTGGATTTTGGAAGGAGTGAGGTTAAGTTTCTTGGCCACATCATTAAAGCACAGGGGATCAAACCGAATGAGGACAAACTACAAGTGGTCAAAGATTTTCCTGCGCCACGCTGTAAGAAGCAATTAAGAGGTTTCCTTGGTTTATGTGGATGGTATAGGAAGTTTATAAGTGGTCAGTCACTTAGTAACCCACATTTGTTGAAACTGCTGAAGATCAAGGTGCTATGGGATTGGACAGATGAATGTCAAGGTGCTTTCGAGGAAATAAAGCAACAGCTGTGCTATCCTAAGCTGCTTTCGCACCCAGACTTGGGCAAGGAATTTTACTTGGCTTGCGACAGCTCAGACTATGGTTTAGGAGTGCACTTATACCAGGTGGATGATATGGACTTGGATAATGTTAAAACAATCGCATTTGCAAGCAGAGCTCTGACTAAATGGGAACAGCAATATACAGTCACTGAGAGAGATGCACTTGCTGTCCTGTGGGGTTTCACAAAATTCAGATATTATCTGGCTAGTAGAACCATCAAGATAGTCACAGACCATGAGGCATTGACTTTTCTGCTTGATGCAAATTATACCATAGACGTCTGACCAGGTGGGCACTTGCCTTACAAGAATGTCAGTTTAGTGTTGTCTACCAACCTGGGAACCAAAAGATTATACCTGATGCACTTTCGAGGATGCCACCTGGTGTTGTTGATTTAAATGTTAATGGACCACAAGGGCAGAAATTAAGCATTAATATGATAAAGGCTGTTCAATACGATTCATTTGTTACCAAATTACTTAAGAATATGTGACACGAGCAAATTGTAGATCATGCATTCAAGAGTGTGAAGGTGAGATACGGATGTGCTGGAGAAGATAAATTGAGAAAATATTATTTAATTGATCACAACATTCTATACCGTTGTGTGGACGAATCGTCACTGGACTGGAAGTTGTGCATTCCAGAACATGCTCTTGAGAGGCTGGTGTGGTACACACATTTCAGTAATGCACACATTGACGCAACAAAATGTCTGGAAAAACTAAGGAAGGACTGTATTTTCTTTGGCATGAGCAAAAGGATTAGGAAGATATTACGGACCTGTGATGTGTGCCAGAAGACTAAGATAACTACTGTTAGCCATCAAGGACCTATGCACTGCATAATTCCTGATGGAATCAAAGACATAGTGGCCGTTGATTTGCTTGGCATACAGACCAGCCTCAAATCCAGCTGAGAGAGTCATGAAAGAGGTGAACTGCATGTGCAGGACATATTGTAGTCGAAAACATAGCAAATGGAAGGAGCATATAACAGATTTCGAGGGTGTAATAACTAATGAGGAAGTGTTGAATAGGATTGGGGAGAAGAGAAGTTTGTGGCACAACTTGACCAGAAGAAGAGATCGGTTGGTAGGACATGTTCTGAAGCATCAAGGGATCACCAATTTAGTATTGGAGGGCAGCGTGGAGGGTAAAAATCGTAGAGGGAGACCAAGAGATGAATACAGTAAGCAGATTCAGGACATAGGTTGCAGTATGTACTGGGAGATGAAGAAGCTTGCACAGGATAGAGTAGCATGGAGAGCTGCATCAAACCAGTCTCAGGACTGAAAACCACAACAACAATCAATAGCCTACCTCACGCCACGACAGGTTTTGCACCATGTGAAATCCTGCTGAACCAACCTCCTGAAAGTATATTCTCCAATATCTTGAATGTTTCTCCCGCTGTGGATCAATCGTGTGGCAGAAAAATTGAATTGGCCATGGAACATTTACGTGATGAGGCTCAATGGCAGAAAGAAAGACATGATAAGATCGTGTGACCGATTAAGTACGAAGTCGGTGACCTCGTGTTAATCAAAACCCACATACATTTTAGAAAACTGAACGAAGAAATTAAGAAGTTCCATCATGAATACCAAGGACCATATCATATTGTTTATATCAAATGTCCTAATACTGTAGAACTGGTTCGTGTGAAGTCAGGTAGGCACGAGGGAAAACACCATGTGGAAAAAAATTAAACCATACCATAGTGAGCAAGACTAATGACTGACTGTTCTATGTGACATGTGGGAACAGTACACGTCTGCTGCTATTGTCCTAAAGTACAGACATTAATTTCTGATTATTATGAGGTTTCATGAGGACACACTAATCGAGTGAGATTTAACTAGGATGTGTCACTGCCATACACAATTTTTTTTCCCTTTCTTTTCACTTTCTATCTGTTTAGCATAGATTATATGTACTACATTTCTTCTTTAGGTTGTGCTATCCAAAAGTTTTTCATGTAAAAGTTTCTTACTACTCCTGCTTAATGATTGCCATTATTTTTTGTACCATTCACTTAGTAACTAAATTTAACTTAGTGGATATCCATATATTTTTCTTTTTAATAGCCTGTGTGTTCATCATGTCATATAGAACATTGTAATATCTACTGAAGTAGTAACAGACTAAGGCTAAGTTGAATAGGCATTGCTAGGGCAACACTGACAGAGCCATTAACCTGTTTCGTGTACGTTAATGGATGGATTACCGCGAGGCGAGCTGACGACTATACTGCACATCTGCCAGTCGACGCAGCATCAATGCTACAGTCACTCCCCACTCCTTTCAGTGCAAAGAATGCTCCCTTATGATGCAATGTTGTGAGTTGCGACGTAATTTTCTTTTCCTTGTGTGTGTGTGTGTGTGTGTGTGTGTGTGTGTGTGTGTGTTTAATAGTGTCACTGGTGATTTATCTACCAAAAGTAGCAGTGAACGTCTGTTCTTTTTTTCTACTATTTTTCTTTTATCTCTTTCTTTCAGGCACTTTGCTATCATATCTAACCTACTGTATTTGTATAACTTTCTATTTCAGGGATTTAATATTCTTGTGATTTGATGGACAGACAATCACCTAGAAGTTGACATCGAAACTTATGACTTAGGCTGTAAGCAGTGCAACCTGTGTTTTCTTATCATCTCAGAATACAGATGTTCATATCAGATGTAGGACAGTGTTGTGCTTGACGTTGAGTGGCTCCCCTAAACCCGGTTGCATATTTAAATAGATAATTTCAGGCAAGCCAGCAGCAGTCTGGGGCAGAATAGTATGACCGCCGCGGGATTACCAGGTACGTGGTGTGGACAGGGCGCACGGACAAAACGACAACCAGTTTGAAGTACCCCACCCATCTGTACCCCTGGGAGTGCTACACTTCTACTGATTCACATCTACCGAGTAGGGCCCACAACATTCAAAAAAATTAACCGCATAACATGTGTAGACACTACTTGAAAGGAAACATCATTTTATGTCAATTATACCAGCTTCTCATTTTTTGTTGCATAAACAGGGTGTATACGGGGACAAGGAAAACAAATTCCTGGATTATTCCCGGATTTCTCCCGGATACCCCGTTTAAAAAATATGATTTTTTCCAGGCAAAAATACACTTTTTATGTGCTAAGTGACAGAAGGTTTTCCGTAGATTCTCCCTCGGAAGTGTAAAACTTATGAATCCTTTGAATGGTTAACATTTTATACAATGGCATAGAACTTTGCGGAAAAAAAGAAAAGACGGGGCAAAGAAGGTTTCAAAGAGACTTTTAATTTAAAAAAAAAAAAAGGGGGAGAGAAGTTTTGGAAAAACCTTTGATTTGCAGCAACATATACGCTGCATATTTTTGTATTACAAAAGTATAAATTTGAATTGCACCAAACACAGCGCATTAGTTTCCGGAGCTTTGAAACCGAGGTTGCGATGTCCTTTTGTGAGTGAGTCATATCTCAAGCCATGAGATCTTGTCAGCCGATGACAGCGGCTATTCGGAGCATAGGACACGTGTTATAGTCAGCCAATAGCAAGATCACTGGTCACATAGCGCGAACACGCAAGAGGAAAAGTTAACGGTTTACATTAATGTATGCCGTATCGTATATCTACTAGAAAAGCTAAGCTTTCACATATAATGTTAGTCTCTAAGATTAACACGCTACAACAGAAGCTAAGCTTTCACATGTAGTGTTGATTTTTTTTGCGTGTGTTATACTTTAAGACACATCACACAAATGTGCCAGTAAATTTAAAATTATGACATAAATGTCTCGGCTAGAAATTCTTGTAAGTGGCTGGTCCTCAAACTGTGCAGTTTCGAACGCTCTGTGATTTAGATATCCATCCCACTTTCTCACACGTAACAGAACTCATCTTGCGTAAAAAAAAAAATTTACTTTGAAAGTAACGCTTTTCTAACCACCGTTCGCAATACTATTCGGAGACTGTTAGAAATAGGTTCGATTTACCAGTTGCCAGAGAGCACCAGAAAACAGACATAATTGTGCATGCGCAACTGCACTGGTGTAGGAAGCCTGTATGTTCATGTGTATAAAGCACTAAGAGAGCTTACATTACACCATAAAAGAAACAGTGCATCAGAGGACACTCCAAAGAGCATCGGAATTTCGTAAACCATACTAAAATGCATAATTCGGCTTGAACTGCAAATTGGCTTTTTCCAGATTTACAATGAAGTAGGTCCCATCTGGTATTAAGCTTTTCAGTATGGTTTTAGGGATGTAAATTTTCTTGGAGTACCAACACTCTACGATCTCATTTTTGGTTCTTTATTATGGCATAATGCCATCTATGGCAGAAGATGATAACGTGCACTAGAAATTCAGCGAACAGTTGGAACTAGCCAATACTGTAAAATGATCGCCTCGGCGGAAAGGTTAATAAAGCCAAATTTCTTTAGCAAACTTGCAAAAATAACTTCACTGTTCTGCAAGGCGATTAATGCTCGACTGCTACTAACTTGGAAATAAAATAAAATCAGAAAACTGAAATTAATCATGGTGATTCTGTGGAAAAATGACAGTCTGCAGCTGAAATATTGCTCTATGTAACTGTGCTGTTGTTATTTGTGTATCTCCTGTAGCTTCCATGAATAAAAATAGGAGGCATTACTTTCAGAACAACCCTTGTATATTGGATCTAATGCCAACAAATAGACCTGACATATCTGAGGATGTCAACATCAAAACTGGTATCAGTGATCATGACGTGGTTGTGGCAACAATAATTATCTTGGTACAAAGGACAACTACAACAAGCAGAAATATATATATGTTCAACAAACTAGGTAAAACATCCGTCATATCTCAATGAGGAACTTTGAACTTTCAGCATAGGGCAGGAGCATATAGAGGAACTATGGCTCAAGTTTAGAAGAATAGTTGACCATGCTCTGGACAGGAATGTATCCAGTAGAACAGAAGGGATGGAACTCTCCATGGTATTCAGTAGATGTAAAGAAACAGAGTCTACTGCATAATAGGTGTAAAACGAAACATAGGACTGTAGATAGAGAGATGCTGTACGAAACACATTTGGCAATCATGAGGGCAATGCATGAAGAGCCATCAGTGATTTCCATAACAGAATATTGTCAAATTGTATTTCACAAAACCCACGAAATTCTGGTCCCTAGCGAATGAAAAAGGAACTGAAACCGGGGGCAGCAAAGCAAAAGCTGAAATTCTTAACTCTGTTTTCAAACGTTCCTTTGCAATGGATTACACAAGCAAATTAGCCAAATTTGATCTTAGTACAACTGAAAAGATGAGTGAAATCAGTATTAGTGTCAGAGGTGTTGTGACTCGCTGATCATTTAAAGTGCCGCTGCGCAATTACACACGTCCTCTACATGCGGCGCTGTCTGCCAGCCATGCAGCAGCCGCGCCACCTAAGCGGCCAGCCAGCCAGCGGCCGCTAGACTTGGACTCAGTACTCATTCGAATGTTACCGTTTTCACATGTCTTGCTTTGTCAACTTGCTCAGTGACTCATATGTGTTGTGTCGTTTTGAAGTATATGTGTTCAACTTGACGTTATAACAGTTGTCGACGAGGTAGTGGATTTTTCCTTTTCATCGTTGACCCACAGTTTTCCATGGCTACTGTTGTGCAACTATTGCAAGGTCTCATTGAACAGCAAATGCTTCTAACATCGGCGATTCACGATTTCGTCACGGCATCAAATGCGGGGCGTTTCTCGTCGTTATCTATACCTCCTTTTCCTCCTTACGACGAGACGTCAGAAGACTGGTCTGATTATGAAAAACGTCTTCGACAGCACTTCTTGGCATTTCATGTCACGGACGAACGAACACATAAGTCTCTGTTCCTTTCATGGATTTCACCTCAAATGTATCGGCTGTTGTCACAGTGGGCTTCTTTGAAAGATCCTGCGTCTCTGTCCTTTGCTGAAATGTGCTCACTTCTGTCTGTCTATTTTCAAAAGCAAACGCATGTGGTAGCCTCTCATGTTGCCATTTATCGTTGTCAAAAACAACCTGTCGCGCTTGGGCTGCTGAACTTCACGCCTCAGTAGAAAGTGTCAATTTGTTACTGACGTTCACAAAGAATCCTATGCCAATTCCATGGTATGTGATGCTATTATCCGGTCGGCACCCGACAAAGAAGTTCGGGAACGTGCCCTTCAGTTGGCAAATCCGACTCTAGATGAAGTCCTACCCTTCGCGCAGTCTTTTAAAATTTCTCGTGCCGCTGGGGCGCAAATAGAGGCGTGGGGTGATGTCGGGGAAATACAACCTCTGTGCCCTGTTGACGCCGCGTGCGGTGCGTCCCCACCGGCCGACGTGGCTGCAGTACGCTCCCACGCGCAGCCTCGGCCTAATCGTAAACAACCCTCTAAGAAACTGCAGAAAAACCCCCGGCAACTTCCTTCATGTCCGCGATGTTTTACGAAACATTCACCGGTGGACTGCCCCAACGTTGGGCCGTGTGTCACAATTGCAAAAAGAAGGGTCATGTGTCTGCTGTTTGCAAATCCGACCGCATACATGATGTTCATGACCGTGACGCTGATTCTGCTTCTGTGTTGTCTGTCAATTGCACTTCTTCCCTTTCAGGGAAGTTATTCCTCACTGTCCAAATCTTTGGTCAGGATGTTTGCATGCAGGTGGAGACCGGTTCTGCTGCTACTATAATCAATTCTCAGGCGTATCTTCAGTTGGGTTCTCCACTCCTATCACCTGTCACTCGGCAATTACGGACGTACAATAAACAGAATATTTCTCTCTTGGGACAATTTAATGTTGAAGTATCTTACAAATCCGTCATTCGCACTGTTCCCATATTTGTGGTCGACCAGAGTGACACAGAGAATCTTTTTGGTTTCGAAACCTTTCGCGTTTTTGGGTTCTCCATAGAGGACTCTGTCAATGTTGTCTCTGATGCTATTCCTTATGCTCAATTGGATTCCTTGTCGATGACATTTTCGTCCCTTTTTTCTCCTGGGTTAGGCCGTGCAAACGACTTTGAAGCTCATATCACGCTCAAACCCACTGCTCAGCCTAAGTTTTTTCGGTCTTAGCCCATTCCTGCGGCCCTTCGTGATCGGGTAAAACGGGAGCTGGATCGTCTCACTACTTCAGGGGTCTTGCTTCCTGTCACTTCCAGTGAGTGGTCCTCTCCTGTCATTGTCATTGCTACGCCCAATGGTGATATTCATCTCTGTGGCGATTTTAAAGCCACTGTAAATGTACAATGCCTCATCGACACTTACCCTATGCTCCGCCCTGAAGAATTGTTCACTAAACTTGTGGGAGGCCAGTATTTTTCTAAAATTGACCTGTCAGAAGCTTATCATCAACTTCCTCTCGACGCTGCTTCTCGCCAGTTTCTGGTCCTAAACACGCCTTTCGGCCTCTATCAATACCAACGATTGCCATTCGGGGTTGCCAGCGCCCCTGCTCTCTTTCAGCGATTCTTGGAACATATTTCTCCCTGTCCCTGGGTGTATAAATTACATGGATGACATTGTCGCCACTAGCTCCACCACTGAAGAACATTTTCAGAACCTCCGCACACTTTTTCATGTCTTACAGACTGCCGGTCTTAAGTGTAATCTTCAGAAATCACAATTTTTTCAGGCATCTATCACGTACTTGGGTTTTCAACTCTCTCGGGATGGTATTCGTCTGCTTCAGCAAACTGTCGCTGCGACAAATGCCCTTCCTCGCCCTACATCTGTTAAGGAACTGCAGGCCTTCTTGGGGAAAATAGCATATTATCACAAGTTTTTACTGTCTGCTGCGCAGAGGCTCAGCCGTTGCATCGCCTGTTGCATAAAAACGTGCCTTTTCAATGGTCCACATCATGCGATGCAGCTTTGCAAAAATTGAAGACTATGCTGAAACAGGCCTCGTGCCTGGCTACTTATCGACCTGGCCAACATTTTGTTCTTGCCACGGACGCCTCTCAATACGGGGGTGGTGCAGTCCTTGCGCACCATTTTTCTGACGGCTCTGAACAACCCATTGCTTATGCCTCCAAAACGCTAATGGATGCCCAACAAAAGTTTTCTCAAATTGAAAAAGAAGCTTTGGCCATTATTTATGCTCTTCGTAAGTTTGGTGTTTTTCTCTATGGATCCCAATTTCATCTTGTTACGGATCACAAACCACTTGTTTCCTTGTTTCATCCATCATCGTCACTTCCCGACGAGGCTGCACACCGCCTCCAGCGTTGGGCTCTTTACTTGTCTCGTTTCAATTATGAGATTCATTTCCGGCCGACGGCTCAACATGTGAATGCTGATGCACTGTCTCGCCTTCCCATGGGTCCTGATCTGGCATTCGATAGGGACGAACTTTTGTGTTTCCACCTGGATGTTGCCGAGCAGCGGGTTGTGGATGGATTCCCCATTACCGGGGACCGGCTGGCAGCTGCTACGGGTTCTGATCCTACACTCTCCCGGGTTTTGCGCTGTATTCAGAAGGGCTGGCCAGATCGTCTGTCCGCTAAGACTTCTGACCCATTGCGGAACTACTACGCTTTGCGCTACCGCCTCACGGCTTGGGATGGTGTTATCCTTCTTTCCACCAACAATGCTTCGCCGCGTGTTGTGGTACCTGCGTCTTTGCCTGCTTCGGTCTTGCGCCTCCTTCACCAAGGGCACTAGGGTGACTCTCACACAAAATCTCTGGCGCGCCGTCATGTGTACTGGCCTGGCATCGACTCTGAAATAGCACACACGGTCGCTGCCTGCGGCCCTTGCGCGTCACAGGCCGCCGTCATCTTTGTCGCTATGGCCTTCACCTGAGACGCCCTGGGAGCGCATTAATGCTGACTTCGCGGGACCTTTTTTAGGTACTTATTGGCTCCTCGTAATTGACGCCCTAGTCTAACTTTCCTTTCATTGTCCGTTGCACGTCGCCTACCACCGCGGCAACCACAAGTGCTCTCACCGGCATTTTTTCTTTGGAAGTCCTTCCCTCTACTCTTGTTACTGATAATGGTCTGCAATTTGTCTCTTCCGAATTTGTGGATTTTTGTGCTCGTCACGGCGTCATGCATGTCACGGCACCTCCGTTCCATGCACAGTCAAACGGTGAGGCTGAACGACTGGTCCGCACATTTAAGGCTCAGATGAGGAAACCCCTGACTTCTTCTGCTGCTGATGATGCGCTTCTCCAGTTTCTGGCTTCTACCGTTTCACTCCCATGGGCGACCACAGCCCGGCAGTGCTCTTACATGGCAGACAGCCCCGCACGCTACTTCATCTTCTGCGGCCTTCCACATCACAGCTGTGGGTGCCTTCGCTTGGCCGGTTCACCGCCGACGACCTTGTCTGGGTATGGGGATATGGCAGGCGGCCAAAATGGAGACCGGGCCGCATCTTACGACTCCGTGGTCGACGGCTGTATAAAATCCAGATGGACATGGGTGTTGCAGTGCGTAATTCGGACCAGCTTTGGCCTCGTGTGCCGGCAACACTTGTTCCAAATGCCGCTACACCACCTTTGGCTCTACCTGACACTCGGGGTCTTGGCATCTCTAATTACTCACAGCGCAGCCCTCTCACCGTCATCTCAGTGCCACTACAAGAACAGATGCCACCAGGAGCGTGCCCAAGCAGGAACCAGATGACCATCATCTGTCGGAGCCAATCTACTCGCCTCTTTCTCCTACGGACGCCGACACATTGTCCATGTCTCGTATTATATCAACTGGACTTGCACAACGGGCAGATTGGTGCACGGGGCCCCAGCATATTTGACTCCTACATCTCCTGTCATCTCGACCCATTAGCATCGGGGACACTTCCGTCCGTATGGGAAGCCTCCTCCTCGAGACTTTATGGCCAGTCAAACAACACCTATGGCGTTAGCAATCTACAGGCCACCTCCATCGAGACCAGTGCAAAAATTTCAAAGGAGGGAAAAGTGTTGTGACTCGCCAATCATTCAAAGTGCCGCCGTGCAATTACACGTGTCCTCTACATGCGGCGCTGTCTGCCAGCCATGCAGCAGCCGTGCCACCTGTGCGGCCAGCCAGCCAGTGGCCGCTAGACTTGGACTCAGTGGTCATTTGAATGTTACCGTGTTCACATGTCTTGCTTTGTCAATTGCTCAGTGACATACATGTGTTGTGCCGTTTTGAAATATATGTGTTCAACTTGACATTATAACAAGTAGTATCGAGAAACAGCCGCAATCACTAAAACTAAATGAAGCTCCAGGGCCCAACTGTATCCCTATCAGATATTATACTGAATTTGCGGCTGAGTTACCCCTCTTCCCTCTTTTGTGGATCACTTATACTACCCTTCTTGTAGATGGGTGTGACCCTTGCTTGCCCCCTCCCCCCCCCCCCCCTCCCCCCAAGAACTGGCCACAGTTTTTGTTCGATGAATCTACTTGAAGGGTAGTAGAAGTGATCCACAAAACTACCATCCACTATCCTTAACATTAATTTGTTGTAGAATCTTACAACATATTCTCAGCTCAAACATAAGGAGATATCGTAAACAGGATGATCTCCTCAATGCCAACCAGCATGGATTCTGAAAACATATATCATGTGAAACCTAACTTACACTTTTCTCACAAGATATACTGAAAGCTTTAGATCAAGGCAGTCAGTTACATGCAGTATTTCTTGATTTCCAAAAAGCATTTGACTCAGTACCACACCTTTGCTTATTGTCAGAAGTAGAATCATATGGTGTACCAAGTGAAATTTATCACTGGATTAATGACTTTTTGGTAGGGAAGATGCAGCATTTAATCTCGGATGGAGAGTCATCATCATATGCACAAGTAACTTTGGGTCTGCCCCAGGGATGTGTGTTGGAACCCTTGCTGTTCATGTTGTATATCAGTGACCTTCCAGATGATATGAACTGTAACCTCGAATATTTTGATATTCAGTCAGAGCTTGACATGACTTCAAAGTGTTGCTAAACTTGGCAACTGGCTTCAGATGTTCAGAAATGTAAAATTGTGCACTTCACAAAACGAAAAAATACAGTATCCTATGACTACAATATGAATGAGTTACTGTTGGAATTGGCCAGCTCATACAAATGCCACGGTGTAAAACTTTGTAAGGATATGAAATGAAATGATCACATATGATCAGCTGTGGATAAAGTAGTTGGTAGACTTCGGTTTATTGGTAAAAAGTGAGAGTGTGCAATCAGTCAACAAAGCTGACTGCTTAAAAATCATTCATACGACCAATTCTAGAAAGTTGATCAAGTGTGTGCGACTCATACCAAACAGGACTAACAGGGGATATGGAATGCATACATAGAAGGGTAGCATAAATTATCACAGGTTTGTCTGATATGTGTGAGAGTGTAACAGGGATACTGAGGGAACTGGAGTGGAAGGCTCTTGCAGATAGACGTACAGTATCCCGAAAAAGTCTACTAAAAAGTTTCAAGAACTGGCTTTAAATGATAACTCTAGGAATATACAACAACCCCTACTTATCACTCAAATAGGGATCATGAGAACAAGATTAGAGTAACTACAGCATACACAGTGCCATTCAATTAATAATTTTCCCTGTGCTCCATACACGAATGGAACGGGAAGAAACCCTTATAACTGGTACAATGAAAAGTATCCTTTCCATGCACTTCATGGTGGTTTCCAGAGTATGGATGTAGATGTGAATAAATCCTGCTGCAGAGTCAAGCACTGTCACTATATGGACAATTAAATGAAGCTTTAGTGGAATGAAGAAAAATATGTTTGACATTCACTTATGTAAAAGGAAAGAGAAAACCAATGTTGGTCAAATTTATAGCTGTACTGACAGGCGTAACACTAATGAACTCCAAGTAGCTGCATATTGTTATAATTTACAGGTACACAATGAATGGAGACAGCCATAAGTGATTTCAAGGATTTTTTGAAGATGGTGAACAGAACTCAAAAGTAAAGAGGTTGCTTACAATTAAAAAGTCCGTCTAGTACAGATATTGGTTGTGTCGCTGACATCAGCCTGTACTACACCTGTAGTGACATTTGGGCAAAGGTGAGAGACTAATTTCCTTGAAAAGGTTTTAATCTTTTTTTTCCCTTCTAGAAATCCCATACACTTCTTCATAAGGAATACAAAGAGAAAAACGGATTCTCAGCACCTCCCCTGAGGTTTACATAGCGTCTGAAGACACCAGTTTTCTGCATTGTTGACTTTTAATACTAAACCGTATTCAAAGCCAGATGTATCACTTTAATCGGAGATCAGCATGCACACTAGTGCATCAATGGATGTACGTATAGTTTACAGTATACTTATTACAACACCAATAAGAAACCCATGGTGTGTGTAAAGTGAGTATGGAGGACAGTCTGCAGTTTTACCTGACATAATACATATATATTTAACTAAGGATCATCTGCCAAGTGCAAGGCCCCTTTTCACTGCATGGAGCACATACCTGAATGCCATTTTAGTGTGAAACTAGGTATCACATGCCCGAGTCCAAGGAAAATATTGATCTACAATGAAGTCACAAGCAAGAAACAAGGGAGCAAAGTAAGTTTTCATTCTTGTGAGGAGGTTTATTCATGTAAACACATACAATGCAACAAGTAATGCAGAACTACAATTGCCTCAAACCACTGACACCAACTCAAGAGCAACTGTTATAGAGCCATGTTTCTCAATGTTTTTCCCTTTACTTCACACAAAACAAAAGGAGAAAGAGGGGTCCATACATCATACACAAAATTAGAGCTACAAGGATCCAATATAAATTAAAAGAAGGCAATCAAACACAAAACTGAGAGAATACGAAGTTTTTTTTGCAGAAGCTAAACCAAATGACAGAACGTAAGAAATATAAGAAACATAAATTGCAAATTCAACTAAATACAGTAGAGCTCTGGTAATTCGAGCCCCAGTATTTCGAGGATCCGTGTAGTTTGAGCTAATCTTTGAAAAATTTTAAGTTTTACGCAAAACTAGATTAAAACCAATTTTCATACGTTTCCTACATGTCATATTGTCCACATGTATGATTTACGCACTTTCGAATATGTTACATTCTGAACTTACTTTCAATTTTCCAATACAATACAAGTAAAACTGTTCCACTACGGGTTTTCAATCCTAATACGCAGAAATAACCTTGGCCTCAGACTGCTAATGCATTTCTATTACAAATGGACAGGTACCATTAGGTTTCGAGGAGTGTGCTTGCTCTTTGTCGAACTTTCACTAATTGGAACTGCCTGACAATCAGTTGTACAGTGTATACCATCCTTATTGCCAGCCATATTTGCTGTGCCTACTCAGCAAAGGTGTTCATTAACATGAAGTACACATTTTGCAACATTGGCTGTCCACTGATGTATGTACTGTAGTTGGTTGTGTTGTAACATCTGTACTGTAGTGAGCCCTCCCATTAATTTTGAAGTGTTGTATGTATGCACGGTACATATGTAACTGTGTGTTTCTTAATGTTTTAATTCGTACATTACAATGAATGGTAGAAGTAAGAGAAAATTTGTGCCACTGAATGTGAAAATGGAGACTTTGAAAAGACGGGACAAAGGAGAAACATTAAAACAAGCTGAGAATGGAATTGGGGAAGTTACAGTTGGAGATTGATGTAAAAACAGAAACAAAATTGAGAAGTTTTCATCAAACAAGAGTTCTATTTCGCCATCTGAATGGATGTCAATGAAGAAGACTTGAGTATGAAAAAAAAGTGTGAATCTTTGTTTGTTTTGTTTACTAAACAGAGACAAAAAGGAAATACAATTCTGGGTCTATTCTGCAAGAAAAAGGTGTATTTCTTAGAAATGAGTTAACAGAAAGTGAGGACGATTTTACAGCAGGTTCAAGATGGTTGGATAGATGGAAGAAGCGATATGGCATAAGACAGCTTGAAATTTGCAGTGAAAAACTTCCTGCAGATTCTCGAAATGTTACAAAATTTTGTGAGAAATTAGGAATTATTATACAAGAAGAAAATCTTACTCCTGTATAACTGTGAAGAAACAGGGCAACATTATAAAATGCTTCCATCTAGAACTCCAGCCTCAAAAGAAGAAAAGGCTGCCCCGGGCTACAAAAAGCATAGAGAGGTTAAAAGTTCTTGCTGCATAAAATGCCAGTAGAAGCCATAAACTGAAGCTACCAGTAATAGTGAAGTCTGCTTAGCCACTAGATTTAAAAAACATCACTGCTTTTGCACTGCCTATTACATTCATCCATCAAAAACCTGCTTGGATATACAAAAATATTTTTAAAAAGTACTTTTTCCAATATTTTGTTCCAGAGATCAAAAGATGCCTAAAAAAAAAGTGCTTGCCTTCCAAAGAAATCTTAACACTTGACAGTGCTGGTTCAGACCCTGATGAGGAAGTATTACAATGTGACTGAACTTGGGCATTGTTCTTACCCTCTAACATGTCGAGTTTAATAATCCTATTGACCAAAGTGTTTTACAAAGCTTGGGGAGGGGGGGGGGGGGGGGGGGGGAGAAGAGGTATTGTCACCGTTTGCTGCAGAAGGCAACATCTAAAAATTTCAGAAAAAGGGGGGAAAAAGCTATGATAAAAGACATAGATCACTGGATAGCTGATTCATGGTCTGAAACAAGTCTTAGAACCAGATTTTTACAGAATGAAATGGATACCTACAGTACAAACAAAGACAACCCACCATTGGCAGAAATGTTGGATGTGAAAATATGAATGCGAGTGAGGCTTCAGAATGGGTGAACAGTTTGAAACGACCAATCTTGCAATTGTTTAAATGGTCAGTGAACCCACTGAAGGTAGTGATGACAAGGAATTGCCTGAAGAAACTATACCAATGATCACGCACATCAAGGATTTAGCAGCACTAGCTGTAGCATTGCATTGTATCTAGCAGCAAGCAGAAGTTACTCCAACTGACACCATGCTTCTTAGAAGATGGCATGACATTGCTGCTAACAAATGAAGTTCTATTTTAAAGCAAAGGACTAGGGACAATTTCTTTAAAATGCAACATATATTTTTGTAATTTGGAAATATGTGCCCATATATGTACATATAACACAGGTATGTACTATACTGTTTTTTATTTATTTTTTAATCATTATTGTGCTCATTAAATATTTATTCATGTTTTATCAATTGATTGTGTTGTGGTTGGCAAGAGAGCGAACTCCGTATTGCTAAAGGAGGCCGAAATGCACGCGTCTCAGCTCACGCAGGCTGGCGTGAGGTCTGGAACATGACAAGGGAATTAGAATTGAGAAAAACGGATGTACCTGGTGGAATACTTAACTTTAATCCATTAATGGTGAACGTCGCTCTCGACGATACATGATTCTCACAATATCAATAGTAACGGCTAATGGCGCTTTGCTAGGTCATAGCAAATAACGTAGCTGAAGGCTATGCTAACTATCGCCTCGGCAAATGAGAGCGTAGAAGTCAGTGAACCATCGCTAGCAAAGTCGGCTGTACAACTGGGCGAATGCAAGGAAGTCTCTCTAGGCCTGCCGTGTGGCGCCGCTCGGTCTGCAATCACTGATAGTGGTAACACGCGGGTCTGACATATACTACCGGACTGCGGTCGATTTAAAGGCTACCACCTAGCAAGTGTGGTGTCTGGCGGTGACACCACAGATTTAGTATTATTTTCATATTATCCGAGTTTTTTAGGATTTGACGTAGCCTTAGCGCCAATTAGCTCGAATTACCAGGGCTCTACTGTAATTACATAAACACTATTGCTCTGTAACAGATATGTAACAAATCAGAGTTTATCTTCCTTCAAAGTAACATGCAACTGAGAACTGAAATGCATGCATTCATTTTTTTACCAAAAATTTTCATACAGTGATAAATGTACCTGTATCCCAAAAAGGTAGATATAGATGCTAGAAGTGTGATAGCTGGTGTTATTGTATTGCTAAAAGACTGCAAAAATGCTGCCTTCTGTAGCTGCTTTCTTTCAAAATTCCTAACAGCTAAAACAAAAGAAGGTAATATTTTGATGTAATAACATGGATCTATTTTTATACATGTGTTTATGTACTACAATATGAGAATTAACATGAGTCCAAAAAGATAATGAAACACAACAAAAAAGACAAACATCATGCCACAAAACTAATTATGATAAAAATATGTATGGAACATCAAAACCAACAATGAAAGAAAGATACTGATGCCTACTACAAAAAGAGTTGCCCTTTGGCAGACAAGGCACTGTTATCTGTTCACCACGATGATAAAAAAATAGAGTAATGTGAGCAGAAACCTGTCCTACACACACACACACACACACACACACACACACACACACACACTTCTTTGGTTTATACAATCTGAAGATATGAGAAGCATAAAAAAATATCAGAGCAATATTCTTTACAACTTCAAATAATAAATACACTGTGAAATCCTATTCTGTAACAGATTTTCTGGCCATTACTTACTTCCAGGAGACAAAATGTCTAGTGCCACCAACAGACACATATAAAAGGACAGACACTATCCTCGCTTTTGGAAATACCCTCGGGAAGGAGAAAGGGATGTGTTGGAGAAAGTTAAAAGCCCGTTCGTGTATCCTTCTCGAGGAAGGATAGGATAATGTGTGTTGGCAACAGTATACATTTTCCCTCCTAGGGGTAAATACGAGGGTCGGTCAAAAAGTAATGCCTCCCATTTCTTTTCTACTTAAAAAAATTAAGTTAAGTGAAAAATATGAATTTGGCGCCATTCCTCAAACCTTCTTCTGCAATCCACTGCAGTAGTAACTTTCTGTGTCAACAGGTGGCAGCACAGCAGAAGTTTGTAAGATGGCCGACATCGATGTTCGTTTGAGACAGCGTTGTGTGATTGAATTCTTGAATGCAGAAGGTGAAACGCCCATACGCATTCATGAAAGACTGAAGAAGGTGTATGGTGTTGTGACAGTGGATGTCAGCACTGTTAGACGATGGGTTCGTCGTTGTAAGGAAGCTGAAGGAAGAGGAAGAAAAAATTCAAAACTGTGCGATCGGCAGGGAAAGTTATGGCAACAGTTTTCTGGGATACAGAGGGTGTGATTCTGGTTGATTTTTTGGAGCAGGGATGCACAATAAATTCTGTTCAATACGTCACAACCCTCAAAAAACTTAAAGCACGTCTTCAGCGAGTTCGCCCAACAAAATCAATGGCAGATGTTCTTCTTTTGCATGACAATGCAAGACCACACACCAGTCGTTACAACCTCTGACGAGATTGTCAAAATTGGATGGGAAGTTTTGCCTCATCCCCCATACAGCCCTGACCTGGCACCATCAGACTTCCATCTGTTCGGGCCACTAAAAGAAGCTCATCGTGGGATTCATTTTGAAGATGAGGAGGCCGTCAAAACATCCGTGCGTCAATGGATTAGGAAGCAGAGCTGTGATTTTTACCGTGCTGGGATACATGCCCTTGTTCAAAGATGGACCAAAACTGTAGAGATGCGCGGAGATTACATTGAAAAATGACAAAATGATCCTCAATGTTGTGGTTTTCAACCTATGTAATTGCATTTAAATTTCCTGACAATTAAACGTAGAAAAAAAAAATAGGAGGCATTACTTTTTGACTGACCCTCGTACTTACCAGCAATTATGTTTCATACAATTTTTTAAATGTGTCTTGAGAGACTTTTCCTTTTGATACACACACTATCTGATTCACACATCCTATAAGATTTTTTAAAAGTTATTTAATATTCATACCAATTAAATTATAGTAAGTGATACTTGAAATTCAGTTTCCTAACTATGAAATGTATACACAGAAGAACAGTACTACACTTTCCAGAAAGTGATCACCAGTAATATTACTAAGAGGGTATCACTCATTCTTAAAGAACAACTCTCCTATGCCTCATTATGAAAATGATAAATTTGCAATGGACTGTAGCACTTGTTAAGCGTCAATACTGTTAATGGTCTGAAGAGAAAGCATTTCACATGAAAGTAAGAGGTTGATCACTTAAAATTGGAGAATCCCTTGCAACATAAATGTTTATAGTTAAACACAAGAAACAGCCCACAAAAGGTTTGAAGTTGTGTGTATTGTATAAAAGAACGGAAACCATAATTCTGTATGTGCCAATAAATTGTTTTTGTAAGCAAGAGAGAATTATCTGCAGTTATTCTCATCATGATTATAATTAGTTGGGGTACTGCTAAAAAGGAAACCATTTTATGGGTATGATCTCATCCTGAAAAAATAACATCCCAACATTCCATTATTTTCTTTGAAACAGAAAGTATTCATAAGCATTGAAGTTGCATATCGGTTTAACCATTCATTAGATTACTCTACCCAACAAACATTGTGGCACTATTAAGTACAGTGGTATAAACAGAAAGAATCCTTAAAACTGATCTCGAAATCATAGAAGTGAGACTAAACAACGTTTCCCCTTGTAACTGATGATCACAACACACCTCGAGCATGAGTACAAAAGTATAATCTCATACTCACTTGCAATTTTGTTGGCAAAACTGTCTTCCCAAGCGTACATCTTGATAAGACGTATACTGTTTAATATTTCACTCATCAGTCCAACTCTCTGATCTGTAACCTTTACTGTACTAATACGGACCATACTTGTTAAGCTAGCAATCCCTGCCTGAAAATGAATCCTTATGACAGATTATTACATTCAAAATGAGTAACACAAATAGTCAACACAAATTACAAAACATCACTGATTACCATAACTGGATAGAAAAGAAGGATAACAACATTTCCAACCAATGCCCATGGTCCAAGAACAAGAAGAGAATATGCAACACACATCACAAACATCACTGGGGTACCTGAGGGTGAAAATTATTGTCCAGTTAAATTCTTGTTGCAGAAAATTTTATTTCAAATTCAGTATTTATAGTTATTAAGTTTACTAACCTAGTAAAAGGACACCCATATGGCAAGCTTCAAAGATTCGTTCCTGCTCATTTGTTACAAAGGTTAGTATTTGACCCAGCACTCTGTCTCCTCCAGTCCGTAGTAACAACATTTTCTTGTATATAAGGTGTTGCATAGCGCCTTGCACTCTTGTTGCTGAAAAGATTTTTTATATTAGGTACAGTGAATTATAGAGCATCATTATTATTCTCACTGTGCACTAAAAAATGGTCACCAGAAATGTAACACTGATTTTCAATTTTTCATTTTTGAGGTACATGACTAACAGCAATATTTATAAATATAATAGAAACTACATAATTTAATACAGTTGTATCTGATATTAATATGGAATAATAATCTAGGAGAATCAAACGTAACACAGGAGGATCTTTATACCATGTTTAAGATTTGTATGTGAGGGGTAGGAAAGATAACCTGTGGTTCAATAGCCATATTAAAATGTTGCTATGAAAACAAGGAGCACTTTCTCACAGAAATAAATAAAACCAAAACCTTCTTTGTAAACAAAGGCTGAAAGATAGCAACTAGTGTGTACAAAGAGAGACACAAGAAGCATTCAGGGACAGCAAAAGTATAAATCTGTTTGCCTATCTGAAGAATAATCATGTAAAGTTTTGGCATTATTTAAAATTAGTACATGAATCAAAGTCATCCATACAATTGCTCAGTTTTCACAATGCAGCCAAACGGACACACAGAAGGTCAAAATACTGAATTCTACCTTCCAAAATTATACAACTAAGGAGAATAATTGTACGGTTCCTCCTCCAAACTGTCACACAAATCCCAAAATGGCAAATATTGAGATAAGTGGCAAGAGAATGGAAAATTATCTAAAATTGTGCAACAATGTGTGATAAACCTTTTGCATTTCCTTTATGTTTTAGTCTTCTTTAAAGGCAAAGAGAGAAGATGAAGCAGTAGCCCATCATAGAGTCTATGCCTACCGTCATGTATTTTTTGACTTTCAGTTGTTAAAAAACAGAGGATTTTTTCTGGTACCAGTAGGAGGAAGGAAGGATTCACGCTCAGCTAGTGAATGAGTGAGAAGCACGCCATTTTCAGCGAGTAATTGTAGACCACCATTTTGGGGTCGCTATGAATGAGTGAGGAGTATGTATTTCATATGTGCACCGTTTAGAAAAATACAGTATTGTTTTATTAACAGAAAGGTCGTGTGAGTTGTTATTTCAAATAGTACAATAATTACAAGAACTGAAGCCCACCCGTGTACTTTGGAAAATTATGAAGATCCGATAAGCTTAATGGGAACACGGTCAAGACTTCAAAGGTGAACACGGTGACCAAACGTAGCATTATAAAGAATGGTAAGCACAAATCTACAGCGGAGAAAGAAACTACTTCGCCCTGCAAAATAATATGAACTAATACGAACTTATTTCCAGGCATAGCTCAGTTTATTGTGCTTGTCATTCATGTCGAAAAATTAATCTCATTAATTCAATTCATTTTAAAAAGCCACGCATTTAAACATTTTATTATCATCTATTCCATTATTTTGTTATATTATAAATGGGAGGGCAGCCAGGTCTTGCAGATTCTGAAGATATTATATGAAAGAACTTGTTTCCCTTTTAACGATAGTTTTTTAAAGGTTGCCGATGCAACAAAGCACTACAAGCAACTGGAAGACGTGCAGGTCATTTCAAGATGTGTCATTTGACAAACACACATGAATACAGGCCTGTATCACTGATGCAGTATTTTGGAACACACTTTATGCTCAAAACTTAAGACTTTTATGTAGATCAAAAACTTTTCTGTAGGAATCAACACGAATTCTACGAAGAGTGACCATGAGAAACACATCTCACTCTGCTTCTCCTTGACATCCACAAGGCAGGAGACAGTGATACCAAACTTTATGTTGTTTTCCTTCACTTCCAGAGACATTTGTTACAATTCTGTACTGCAACTTATTGAACAAAACATGTGGACACAGGATAATGGGCCAACTTTGTATATGACTGAGGACCTCCTAATAGGTAGAACTCGACAGCTTGTTCTTTATGGGAAAAAATTATTACATGTGATAGTAGTAATGAGCACACTCAGAATGTTATAAAGCTGTTACTGCTGACAGTATACATAAAGTATCTGGTAGAAGTTTTATGAGTCTCTTCACAGATGATGCTGTTGTATATAGGGAAATAGCAACACCAGTAAATGGTAACTAAATGCAGAAAACCTACAGTTGATTGAGATTTGGTGCAAAAAATAGCACCTGACCTTCAGCCTTAACAAAGGTAAAATAATGTGCATATACAGGTGAAAGGACTCACCATTTGATTACACATTTGGTTGTCAATAATTAGAAACAGTCACTGTTGTTACATTTCTATGAGTCCACATACACTGGGATTGAAAATGTATGTAGGCAGGTGTCCAAGAAATTCATAAAGTCCTACATAAATTTAATTTACCTACAAAGGAAGTAGCTTATAAAACCTGTAAACAAGTGATTCTTGAGTACTCAATATCAGTTGGTACCCTTACCTGATTCTATTAATGTGGGAAATAAAAAGGACAAAGAGCACAACATTGCAGCAAGAGTCATGGAGGTCATCATAAAGCTCTTGTGACAAACTCTACAACAGTGGTGATATGCTCAATGGAGAGGTTTAAGACTAAAATCCCAAAAATGGATGTTTGAATAAGAGGCATGCAACATATTTCAAAGCTCATTCAATAAATAATACACTACAATTTTTTTCTCAGAGCCCCTTTATCCTCAAGAGTCGGAATTTGGTGACAATTTCAATCATTATTTCTTTTACATGTACCATTTCACTAGCCTGTCTCCATAACATTCTATGGACTTAACGCCAGCATTGTGTAAGAGCATGTATTCCTTATTGGTAGTAACACTTGTCCTGTCCTCGTAGCCATGTTTTCACAGCATGAACTATGCACTCATGGAGAGGGAGCTCCCTTGAATTTCTTCTTTTTTGTGATTGTGGATGGTGCCGCTCCAGTGACCACCTTCCAGTTATTGGCACAAAGTGATGCACCAAGGCTTTATCTTCTGTCACCTGTCACAATCTGTGACAGGAAAAAATTCTCAGCCGATCTCAAACTACTTTAACGGTTCAGGTGAAATGACTTTTCTTTGAATCTTGTAGTCTGCTGTGAGTATTTGTGGAATCCATCCTGAGCACACTTCTGCTATATCAAACAGTGTCTATCATTGCACATGCACTTCCAATGCTCGCTCGTAGCTGTAAAGCCAACTTTCAAGTTGTGATGTGCCATTCTGCTCAGTAATGACATCTGCACAATTCACAATTTCACGAAATGTGGCTGTCACAGGACATCCTGAAATGATTAAGGAGCTCAGTCCCTGCACTTCCAGATGCTTCAGCTTTTTTCTTCTTACCCATTGCCCAACACTACTCTTATCATCTGGACCATTAGCATACACTGCATACAAAGTTTATGGATGTTCGCCATGTTATTTTTTTTTTCTTTTTTTTTCCAACAACCAAGAATTCAATAACAGCATGTTACTTTTTACGAGTGTCTTACATAGACACCATTTTGACGGTTGACTATGATACTGCCATCTGTCAGAACTGTTTGAAACTTCCCATATGTGTAGAATAAACATCAAATCTGAAGCAGCTAAGAGGACATTTTCTTACACACACACACACACACACACACACACACACACACACACACACACACAGGGTGTTTCAAAAATGACTGGTATATTTGAAACGGCAATACAAACTAAACGAGCAGCGATAGAAATACACCGTTTGTTGCAATATGCTTGGGACAACAGTACATTTGCAGGCAGACAAACTTTCGAAATTACAGTAGTTACAATTGCCAACAACAGATGGCGCTGCGGTCTGGGAAACTCTATATTACGATATTTTCCACATATCCACCATGTGTAGCAATAAAATGGCGTAGTCTCTGAATTAAATTACCCGAAACCTTTGACAATGTGTCTGGCGGAATGGCTTCACATGCAGATGAGATGTACTGCTTCAGCTGTTCTGTTTCTGGATTCTGGCGGTACACCTGGTCTTTCAAGTGTCCCCACAGAAAGAAGTCACAGGGGTTCATGTTTGGCGAATAGGGAGGCCAATCCACGCCGCCTCCTGTATGTTTCGGATAGCCCAAAGCAATCACACGATCATCGAAATATTCATTCAGGAAATTAAAGACGTCGGCCGTGCGATGTGGCCGGGCACCATCTTGCATAAACCACGAGGTGTTCGCAGTGTCGTCTAAGGCAGTTTGTACAGCCACAAATTCAGGAAGAAAGTCCAGATAGCGTGATGCAGTAATCGTTTCGGATCTGAAAAATGGGCCAATGATTCCTTTGGAAGAAATGGCGGCCCAGACCAGTACTTTTCGAGGATGCAGGGGCGATGGGACTGCAACATGGGGCTTCTCGGTTCCCCATATGTGCCGTCCAGGTAAAAATAAGCTTTGTCAGTAAACCAAATGCTGCCCACATGCATATCGCCATCATCAATCCTGTGCACTATATCGTTAGCGAATGTCTCTCGTGCAGCAATGGTAGCGGCACTGAGGGGTTGCCGCGTTTGAATTTTGTATGGATAGAGGTGTAAACTCTGGCGCATGAGACGATACGTGGATGTTGGCATCATTTGGACCACAGCTGCAACACAGCGAATGGAAACCCGAAGACGCTGTTGGATCACCTGCTGCACTAGCTGCGCGTTGCCCTCTGTGGTTGCCGTACGCTGTCGCCCTACCTTTCCATCACGTTCATCTGTCATGTTCCCAGTCCATTGAAATTTTTCAAACAGATCCTTTATTGTATCGCTTTTCGGTCCTTTGGTTACATTAAACCTCCGTTGCAAACTTCGTCTTGTTGCAACAACACTGTGTTCTAGGCGGTGGAATTCCAACACCAGAAAAATCCTGTGTTCTAAGGAATAAACCATGTTGTCCACAGCACAATTGCACATTGTGAACAGCACACGCTTACAGCAGAAAGACGACGTACAGAATGGCACACCCACAGACTGCGTTGTCTTCTATATCTTTCACACCACTTGCAGCGCCATCTGTTGTTGAAAATTGTAACTACTGTAATTTCGAAAGTTTGTCCGCCTGAAAATGTACTGTTGTCCCAAGCATATTGCAACAAACGGTGTACTTCTATCGCTGCTCATTTAGTTTTTATTGCCGTTTCAAATATACCGTTCATTTTTGAAACACCCTGTATGTTGAAAGCTATAAAAACAACTGGGGCATTATTTACTGAACGACCGTCTATATTTCCTCCCAAACAAACCTCACTAAATGACCATTATGGTAGAATCAAGGGTTTCTAAGACCATATGGAAGCTTACGAATATTTACTTTTTCCCATATGCCATTCTGAAATGAGAGTGGAAAGGGGAGTAATGATAATGATACGTTAAGTATCATCTATCACATACTGTAATCTGGCTCACGTAGAACACATGTAGATGCAAAATTATGAAATCATGGACTTCTTTAACAAGCATTAAACCATGAATTTTCTGAAGCAAAGGTTACTTTGACTGAAACAGAGGAGAAATAACAAAAGAAGAGAAAATATAGGGGCAAAGTAAAGGAAATGACAGATCCAACATCAAGCTGAAGATGCATGAAAGAAATTGACTTTCATGTAGCACTCATAATACCATCACTGATGTGCATGATACTACAAAAATCCTGCTGCCTCTCTTAACTCCATTAATTAAAAAGACAGATATGATCCAATGGTTGAAAATTGAAGGACATGGGTAATTTTGGGTACTATGAAGAACAGTATTATTATTACTATTACTATTATTATTATTATTATTATTATTATTATTATTACTATTATTATTATTATTATTATTATTGTTGCTGTTGTTGTTGTTGTCGTCCTCACAAACAGCACGACTTATTTTCTAAAGCATAACTCATTGCAAACACTTCAAAATGTGCACAATTAATAAAGATTCTGCGTGCCACTATGCGACATTGATATTTTCAAACTGGAAGTCTCTAATGAATAATGTGGCATGAATAATCATCTAACAAACAGATTAGCAACTCTAAGAGAATGGTGTCTGCCAACTGTTATACAGTGCCTGCACTAAACAACAACAATCAGATTATTCAAAACACTGTCAGCAGGCAGCAATTATTTTGAAATTCTGCATCAGTGAAACAGAAGGAACTGCAAAATAGTCACTGCAAAAAGCAATTTAATTAGTTGACTCTCAAATGTTATAAGTAATAGCAAGTATCTCTGTATGTGACAATATAGGATCCTCTCACACTGAGCACTCAGGAACATCTCTCTGAGAGGATGTGTGTACTTAGTAAAGCAGAAAAAATTGAAACTAAATGTTCCATTAAAGAAGATTGTAGAAAACACTTTACCTGTTTATCATACAGCTAACGAGATGTTTACTTATTTACTGCATTAACAAAACTTCTCTCACAAACTTAACCACCAATATACCAATTTAAAAAGTTATCATCTAGCTTGCAAGAGGTCAACTGTCAGTGTGACAGTCAGAACAACAAACTAACATGTTGTACTGTGTCTATTTCTGAATATTCAACATGAAGGTGGCTCTTGATAGGTATAGTGTGCAGCTGCATTGCATTCTGTTGCTTTTATTTTTAATTTCTGAGAACGAACTGCAGAGTAGAACGTTTTAGATAACCATGTAGTCCGCCTCCTTAGTTCAGTGGCCAGCATGTCTGGCTGCTACACAGAGGACCCAGGTTTGATTCCTGGTACTACCAGCAGAGTTTTGTTTGGTGAAAGGACTGGAATGGGGTGCACTAATCCTCTTTTTTAAGGGGCAGATCGAGGAGTTACTTGGTTGAGAAATGGCACCTCCACGGTCAAGAAAGCCAACAACAATCAGGAGAATGGTGTGCTGATCCCATGACCCTCCGTGCAGCAGCATCCGAATTATGCCACTGGCAGAGTACGGCAGTAGATGGTTAGGCCCAACTGCCCTGTCTGGGACAGAATACAGAGCTTTGTTTTTATTCTTTAAATGACCATCTGCATACTGGGTATAGATATCTTGTCTAAAAAGGGTACTCTCTTTTAAATCAAGAATGCAATCAATTCACACAGTTAGTTCTTTTAAGGTGCTCTCAGGAAACAGATCTATGCTTTTTAATGAATCCAGTAGCCCACCTGACAATATCAAAATTTGTAGCTGGTTTTAGTAAAGAAATTTGATGCACACTGCTCCCTTAACCACTGATGGTGAAATCAAGTATAATATGCTAACTTTTTCTTGACAGATGCAGATGCGTGGAGCTCCAACTATGACTGTTACTCTTGATATATCAGGGAGAGGGGGAAGTATCAATATATCGGAGGAAACAATATTGACATATCTGCCTATGAAAATATTGGCTGCACATAGTAAATACACGGTCTATTTTTGAGCTGTATATTTAAGTATTGATTTATTATTAGACAGTCTGTAAATCAACAAGCTAGCAGCCCGCCTATCATCCTTAGAGCAAGCATTGAAAGGAAAATGATGCAAATTGAGGTCTGGTGATAACCATTTTGCTACCAATGGTAACTGCATGTAAGTGGCATAACTGAAGGTGTCTGATGAGTCCATTGTTTGGCTTCTACCAGTTTTTCCATTCTTCTGTACAAAATTTGTGTATTTTTTCACTGTACTTAATCTATATTTAATGAACTGATAGACTTTCTTTGGAATTGGAATCAAGCGTTTCTGAAGAAGAGAAATTTGTTAACATCGAGTATAGATTTAAGCGTCAGGAAGTCGTTTCTGAAAGTATTTGTATGGAGTGTAGCCATGTATGGGAGTGAAACATGGACGATAAATAGTTTGGACAAGAAGAGAATAGAAGCTTTCGAAATGTGGTGCTACAGAAGAATGCTGAAGATTAGATGGGTAGACCACATAACTAATGATGAAGTAGTGAATAGAACTGGGGAGAAGAGGAGTATGTGGCACAACTTGACAAAAAGAAGGGACAGATTAGTAGGACATGTTCCGAGACATCAAGGGATCACAAATTTAGCATTGGAGGGCAGCATGGAGGGTAAAAATCGTAGAGGGAGACCAAGAGATGAATACAGTAAGCAGATTCAGAAGGATGTGGGTTGCAGTAAGTACTGGGAGATGAGGAATCTTGCACAGGATAGGGTAGCTTGGAGAGCTGCATCAACCCATCCCAGGACTGAAGACAACAACAACAACAACAACAACAACAGCAGCAGCAACAACATATTCTTCTCAAAGTCAGACGGTATTTTGCCTGTCTCAGACATTTGCTCACCAGTGAAAGAGTTTTGTCACGGCTGGTTCCCCCAACACTATCAGTAGTTCTAACAGAATGCTATCTCCTCCCAGGTCTTGTTTCGCTTAAGGTCTTTCAGTGCTCTGCCAAATTCTTCATGCAGTATCATATCTCCCATCTCATCTTCGTCTATGTCCTCTTCCATTTCCATAATATTGCCCTCAAGTACATCTCCCGTGTATAGACCCTCTAAAATACTCCTTCCCCCTTTCTGATTCCCCTTCTTAGCTTAAGACTGGTTTTCCATCTGAGTTCTTGATATTCATACAGGCAGTTCTCTTTCCTCTAAAGGTCTCTCTTATTTTCCTGTAGGCGGCATCCATCTTCTCCCTAGTGATATATGCCTCTACATCCTTATATTTGTCCTGTAGTCATTCGTGCTTAGCCATTTTGCATTTCCAGTCTCTCATATTTTTCGAATGTTCATATTTTCTTTCTCTTGCTTTATTTACTGCATTTTTATATTTTCTCCTTTCATCAATTAAATTCAATAGCTCTTGTGTTACCCAGGGATTTCTACTAGCCCTCATCTTTTTACGAACTTGAGCCTCTGCTGCCTTCACTATTTCATCTTTCAAAGCTCCCCCATTCTTCTTCTACTGTATTCCTTTCCCCTGTTCTTGTCAACTGACCCCAATGCTTAATCCAAAACCCTCTACAACCTCTTGTTCTTTCAATTTATCCAGGTCCCATCTCCTTGAATTCGGGCATTTTTGCAGTTTCTTCAGTTTTAATCTACAATTTATGACCAATAAATTGTGGTCAGCTTCCACATCTGCCCCTGGAAATGTCTTCCAATTTAAAAACTGGTTCCTAAATCTCTGACTTACCAATATATAATCAATACGAAATCTTCCGTTGTCTCCAGGTCTCTTCCACATGTACAACTCTCTTTCATAATTTTTAAACAAAGTATTAGCTATGACTAAATTATGCTCTGTGCAACATTCCACGAGGTGGCTCCCTCTTTCATTCCTTTCTCTCAGTCCATTGTCAACTACTATTTTTCCTTCTCCTTCTCTGGCTTTTCCTACTATCGAATTCCAGTCACCCATTACCATTAAATTTTTATGTCCATTAATTATCTGGATAATTTCTTTTATCTCATCAGACAGTTTTGCAATCTCTTCATCACATGCAGAGCTAGTTAACATATAGACTTGTACTACAGTGGTGGCTGTGGGTTTTGTGTCTATCTTGGCTACAATGATGCATTCATTATGCTGTTCATAGTATATTATTTTATCCAGTATCAAACCTATTTCTGCATTATCATTATTTGATTTTGTATTTATAACCCTGTATTCACCTGGCCCACTGTCCTGTTCCTTCTGTCAACGAACTTCACTAACTCCCACTACATCTAGCTTTAATCTTTAATCTATGCATTTCCCTTTTTTAAATGATTAATGGAAAATCTCTTATAAAGATGTGAAACAAATACTAACAAAGAGATAGCGGGGCTGGCCAGCACTTAGCTCAGCACAGCCGATAGATAACACAAAACAGAACAGAAAATTTACATTCCTAGATTTCGGAACTTTGTTCTTTCATCAGGGAGGAGAGAGGGGAAAAAAGGGAAGAAGGGAATCCACTTTCCCTTCTTCCTTTTTCTCCCCTCTCTCCTCCCTGATGAAGGAACAAAGTTCCGAAAGCTAGTAATGTAAATTTTCTGTTCTGTTTTGTGTTATCTATCGGCTGTACTGAGCTGAGGTTAAGTACTGGCATTTCCATTTTTTAAATTTTCTAACCTACCTACCCGATTAAGGAATCGGGCATTCGACGCTCCGATCTGTAGAATGCCACTTTTGTTTCTCCTGATAATGTACTTCTCATTAGTGTGTGTTCATTCTATATTCATGTCATTTACATGCTTCTTAACACTGTTGGAGCATATGCAGTCAGTCATCTGTACAAAAGGTATTCGTGCAAGCACCTACAGCTAATATACACTCCTGGCATACAAGCTCACCACGATTAATTCTTTCCTTTTTTACATAAATAAAGAAGTGTATAAATGAATAAATAAATAAATAAGATCTTGCAAGATTCCTATAGTCAAGAAAGCTTCAATCTACCAGACATTTTAGGACTTTTTCTCATACTACTGAATACAACAACCTAATCTTCAAGCGATATGACCCATGAATGGCAAATCAACCAACATTCTCTAAGCAAAAAAATGGACTGTTTCAACGGTATCATATTCAGTAAGTAATAAATGGTGTACACTCCAACATTATATATCTGAAACTACTAAGTTATGAAAAATGGTCCTCGGGATGTTTCTAGTGCTGTCTCACACAACAATTCAATTACTCTTTTACATATGATTCTATAATTTACAGGCAAGTAGTCAAAACAGCAATTGCCCAGTGAAAATTAAGCAAGTTGAATATTTGTTACATAGCACAGTGAAACCCCTGTTTTATGTTTTTGGTGGATTCCACACTTAAAAACCGCAAAGTTGAGGAAAATGCAGAATCAAGGAAAACGTTAAAACCCCCACAATACAAGCAAAATATATTTAATTGACATATATGATTAAAAATTGTAATCCCCACCAGTACGTTGTATAACATCTGAATAGGTGAAGGAAATTATAAGCGGCATTCAAATGAAACCCAGTCACTAGTATAAAGTAACGGTAACGATTTTATGTAGTTATAAATAGTACACATACTCAAAAATAGTCGCCAAAACTGTTGACACATTTATCTCATTGTGACACTAGCCAGTCAATACCATCCTTGAAAAAGCTAGTAAGTTGCTGTCAGTTTCAGGCCAGGATCCAGTCACACACTTCATCATCTGTTGCGAATTGATGTCTGCGAACAGCTTGTTTTAGAGGCCCAAACACATAGAAGTCACACGGTGAAAGGTGCAGACTGTACTGTGAATGTTCCAGTGTTGCCCACCGAAACTGCTGCAATGTCGTCTTCACTGCGTTGACCTTGTGTGGGCAGGCATTATCATGCAGGCGGATAATGCCACTGGACAACATGCCTCAGCATTTCAACTTGATGGCTCGTCTAAGGTTCTGTAAAGTGGCTTGATAATGCTGGCATTGATGGTGTTTCTCTGTTACAAGAGCTCGTCAAGCAGCGAGCCCTTGTGGTCAAGAAAGGACATCGTAACCTTACCAGAACTGGTGCGCATGGCCTTTAATTTCTTTGGAGATGGTCAAGTTGCATGCTTCCGCTGCTTGCTCCGACATTTGCTTTCCGGTACAAAAATGGTGACACCGTTTTCGTCACCTGTAGCAATACGCAACAGAAAGCTGTATGCCCCCTCATGATAACATTGCACATGACTCAAAGACTGTGCCATTTGAATATTGCGCTGTTCGGTGGTCAGTTGGTGGGGAACTCACTGCACACAGATTTTTCAAAACGTCAAGTGTTTATGCACTATGGTGTGGGCGGTGCCGACGCTAATACACAGTAACCGATGGATCTCGTCAACAGTGATTTTGCGGTTGTCCAAGACTAAAGCATTCACTTCCACAACCATTTCTGGTGTGATGACATGATGAGCCTGTTCAAGATGAGCATCGTCTTCCAGTGACTCGTGCTCCTGAAGGAATTGTTTGTGCCATTCCACAACACTTTAACAACTTATACTGTACTCAGTCGATACATTTCCGGCCTCCAACTCCCTCCGCCACCAAAAATCAAATCACTCCTCGCTCTTCCTGCTTACTTGCCTGCATGTTCGGTAGTGGACGAAAACTTGTGTGACCACCCTTCTCTTCAGTGTGAAACCACACTGGCTCTATACAACATCAAATGGTGTGCATGTTTCAGTCTCTCTACCAATAGATGTCGTCACCATACCCACACTTACGTGGTGTCACCTTACGTGTACGGCAAAGGTAGATACTGACCAGGCTTCATTTGAATGAACCTCATAAGTGTACAATACAATGTTTACATAATTAGTGGTAATGAATTTCATCAGTTCTTAATAAGTCGCAAATGTGTAACAGCAAGTAAAAACTCATCAAAAAATTGAAATTGTTAGCTGTGTACAAGGTAATCGAGCTATTTTCCGATATGCCACGACCACGTATTGTATATCAAAACACGCATTTTTCAGACAACTTTCCTTTATGCTCACCCAGAATATATCAAAAATTGATGAACATGGTGAATTAAACCACAAACTGAAGTATGGTGAATGGTGTTGGAATCTTATATGTGGGGTTGTGTGTTTTTCTTCTGTAGCCAATAGCAGTTTAATTGGATCGAGCAGAATTCAAGCTAAGAACACACTAAGCTTGAGACATGTTTTTGAAACATGTTTGTGGCTATTTTATGTGGACATTATTTGGAAACATCTTTCAAAACATGGAAACTCAGTGACCGTACAAATCAAAGGAAACAATGTTTCAGCCAGTGTAACGGTGCTTTGACTACTGCGCCTCTGCCAATACAAAGATATGATTTACGATCGCACATGCAGAAGAGCGCTGCGCCAGCGACTGGCTTTTATAAATATTTTTTTTTTCCTCATAGGTTTTGTTTTTAACAACTAATTGATTACTCTTTCTCTCTTGTCTTCATATGTAAGACGCGTATTTTTTGGTGCTGTGTTAAATATGCCTTTGGGTGGAAATTAAAATTATATTACGAAACGAAGTTGTTTCAATAGTGATTCGAAATTGTTATGGCCGAATTTGTAAATTGATCATGACAGTGACAACTTGAAGAAATTTTCAACAGACGGAGAACAGTGAAAGACGGGTCGTCTTACAAGAGAATTAAGAGGACAGCCACGAAGACTATATTGTAATCAGTACTGCGTTTCTAACAAGATTATAAGGTAAATTTCAACTAGTTTTTGATGCTATTTCCGTACAGTCGCTTTTTGTAGTGTTGCCGACCCGGTCTGCCATGCATGGTCAAATTACAGCACGATCTCAATCAGTAATACGAAGTCCACCTTATCCGTAACTTATTCCATCAAAATCCAATCAGATTTTCTATTTTGTATTTTCACGGCAGAACCCCGAGGAAAGGAAACACTACACCAGCTACCACATGTCACTACTAAATGGTGCAATCATATGTTTGTATGTTGTATTGTGTTATCTGTCATATTGAGTTGTTACATGTTTTGTTTTCTCTTGCTGTATTAAGTTTTTCAAAAAATTATGCGAGGCAGCAGATCGTCGAGCTGTTATCGTTGTACCATGCTGACAGCTGGTTGTGGAATGTATGAAGCAAGCAGTACAAGAACAGCAATAAAACAAAACGCTCTGCAGAAAACTGCTGCTATATTTGGTAGAATACTGAGAAAGACTGTAGAAAAGAAAGTAAGGTCATTTGTCGTAGCTTGCTTCAAAATGTGAAATAATCTGCTGGCCCTTAGGCTGGAGCAAGTGAGTGGTGTTAGGGGGCAGAAACTGCATCTTGTTGAACTGAAGGTGGTCTTGTAGACCTGGAAAAGGGGTAGGAGCGTTGTCCATAACAAGCAAGGCATTGAAGGGCAGATTCATTTTGAAGCAAATAGTTTTTCACGAAAGGACCAAACACTTCACTGATATAATCACAAGAAGATCATGCATCACCCAAGCCTTGTTGTTGGACCTCCACATCACATTTAAGCTGTTCTTCAGGATTTTACACTTCTTGAAGGTTAATAGAGTTTTTGGATAGTAAACAAGAAGCAGTTTAATTTTCAAACTGCTGCTTGCATTGGCACAGAATAGTAGTGCGAGACAGCCTTTCATTGGCTTTTGACCGAACAATGCATTTCCTCTGCTGTTATAAAGGTACATTTCAGCATCTTTTTCCAGAATAGACCCATCTCTTGCAGCAGATAATCCTCAGAATCCGCAAGCAACTTGAAGTTGCTGATGAAGTTTTCTACTGCCTTTGTGTCGGAGCTGACCGCTTTCAATGCTGTGCTCTTAAACTTCTTGAGCCACCCACGACTTCCTTTGAACACTTCTTTGGCTGCTGATTGTTGTGGCGTATTTTTCATGAGGTTGGTGAAAATCATCCTCGACTTCTCACAAACGATGTTCTCATTATTTGGAGCACATTAAGGAGCAACCTTGAGACATTGTCCAGAATACGAAACCATTGTTTAGTTACTCCCTTTGAAGCATCTAGCTCCTTAATCTTGTCCTTGTTCTTGAGGATAGTGCAAATAATTGATGTAGACCAACTGTATGTGCATGCTGAATCAGCAAAGCAGGTTCATGTTTTTCAATGATTTTGAATTTCATTTCTAAGGTAATTTTCTTTCTCTCATGGCACCTTCTAGTGGCTTTATCTTTGGGGACATTTCTATGGAGGTTATTAAAATTTCACACAGATAAACACTGTGGGAACCCAAGTTTAGAAAAAAATGTGTGATCACAGCCTGCACTAAGATGGCAGCAGAAAGAGCGCTACACCCAGACTGCAGTACGTATTAAAGACATTATTGATATGCCACTGGCGACAAAGAAAGGAATTCATATTGTTGAACGTTTCGCCCACCACACTCTAACAACTTGTGTCACACTAAATCATAATCACTCGTTACACGAAGAATCACTTATTAAGTGAGCCATTTTTTCACAGTTTCTATTGTTTGTTATGTGAACTGTGTATTAAGGGAGATGCTTTTTAAATGAGGTTCCACTTTAGTAGTTTTAAAACCAATTACTTAATTCTTTGATAAATGCAGCCTTATTCTGTAAAAATACGAAACACTGAGATATTTTAGGCCTTCAGGTCAAAAGACACACTAAATAAATAAAAAAAGGATGAACGACGACACTGTCTTTAATTTTGTTTGTACAAATCTTTCTGTATTAACACTCTGCCGTCCGACGACACCACAAAGTGTCATGAGCGAAATAGTGGTCAACGGCCAGCAACACCACAGTGGTGTCGTGTACATGGTATTGCTCAGTGGCTGGGGACACCACAGTGGTGTTGAGAGCACAGTATCGCGCAGCAGCTGGCGACAGCACTTTGGTATCTTTCGCATTCTGTTGGTGTTTAGTTTAGGTAACAGTAAGTTACACACTTCAACAAGTTTTTTGTTTTTGTAAGTACTTGTGCCCTTTCATCATGGCAGACAAAAGAGGTGACATGATTATTTACAATGAATACGTGGAGCAAAACTGGAGGTTTCCACTACATTGCATATGACTCCTCATGATCCAAAAGACAATGCAATTAAACAAATATATGAAACAAACAAATTCTGTAATTATTTACTTATGTGTATCTTCGAAATTTCAAGAAAGTAGGGGAACGCGGGTGAGAACTTATGAGAACTATTGATGAGATTAGTAAAACCTAACAATTTATAATCTCCCAATAATGTCATAAATGGCCGGAGACAAGCCAAGTAATCTGAATTAGTGCTGCTGGTGCCAGGCGAATACAATTGTACAAGACATGCAGGCAGCAAAGTGTTAATAATGCAGCAGCGCATACTAGTTCCCTCATCTCTAGACATGACATGGCTGACAATATGAATACAGTACAACAAATAGCAGTGCACGTAACGTGAATATACTTGAGATATGTTAGCTGCCTGTGCGAACAGAAGCAGGGACCAGAAACAAATTCGGAAAAAGATGCAAAACACTATAGAAAATAATGTTTCCAATGGCAGTGTGTATACGGCTTAACACTACTTTTTGCAGCGATGATAGTGGGCTTTAGACTATTGACTTTTGCGAGTTCTTGTAAACTACCCCTGTGTAAACTGTCTGCATTTCAGTGATTCATTTCTTTCTTAGTGTGTAACATACGGTTCATCCACGATAAGTTGACAATTGAGGCAGCTGCTGTTGGAAACGGCCGTGCCCCTGCATTAAGGCTCCGAGGGGAGACGTGGGACGAGGGGAAGACAACGATGGCTGATTGCAGCAGTGCTGGCACCACTGCCCACATTTTGTGCTGATCATGAAATCGGATGCGTCACTCGTGGAAGTACTGTCCGCCTACGTGACACTTCCATGGGATGGGAAATCACCCAATTTGTTGATGTATTCATGCTGGAGAGTTTTACCTACAACTTACGTAGTATTTAGAATGAAATTTTCACTCTACAGCGGATTGCGCGCTGATGTGAAACTTCCTGGCAGATTAAAACTGTGTGCCGGACCAAGACTCGAACTCTGGAGCTTTGCCTTTCGCGAGCAAGTGCTCTACCGACTGAGCTACCCAAGCACGACTCACGCCCCGCCTCAGTCGGTAGAGCACTTGCCCGCGAAAGGCAAAGGTCCCAAGTTCGAGTCTCGGTCCGGCACACAGTTTTAATCTGCCAGGAAGTTTCTTACGTAGTATTTATTTATCACAAATAATGAAAAATGAAAGTAATGAATGCACAAGTTACAACATTATGAATCGAAAGTCAAAAAACAAGTCAAAGTCAAATTATTAAATACAGCACAGCAGTGATGCTGACTCAGAATGACGTTCACTAAAGACTAAAGATCACTGCCATTTGTGTTCAAGATCATCATCATCATCATCATCATCGCTTTAGTGTGTTATACTGATGATAACGTAACCAATGGCCATTTCCACTATTCCAGCTTGTGTCCAATACTCTTGCTCCAGCTGCTGCACATTCCTGCAGTAACCTTGCCAGTCCTGTGCAATAACTGAAAGACACGCAGTATTAATAAGATCTTTCCTTTGACATGTCACTATGAGGTGATTCAAGAATTCCCACTTAATTCCTGGAACCAGCCGACCTTCTGCCGCCTTGAACACATAACGTTTTAACAATAAGTGTGTGAGAGAGAGAGAGCCTATTTACTGCGCAATACATGTATGTGTGTGCAGGATGGACATTCGTCATGGTAGGACAGAAGTTGTGCCCGACGAGCAATGCCGACAAGTGTTTGCCGCCTGTGCCATAGAACCTGTTTGGAGGGTGCAAGGAGTAACTAGGTATTATGAGTTGTTCCAGTTTATTTTATTGTCTCGAAACCACTGTAACAATGTAATCCTGAAATCATATTTATCAGGCATTCTGTCGAACTTCCTGCTATGATATGGCGCGTTATCCATACAATCACAAAATTGGGTGGAATGTAGGGACCAGCATAACTGCTAACACCTCCTCCCCCTCCATCGATGTCCAGTAGTTTTGTCAACTTCAAGAAATTCACAAGTTAGTGAAAACAGCTCTTGCATGAAAATTCCTGACAAACTAAAACTGTGTGCCAGACTGGGTTCCAGGGTCAACTCCTGTCTGGCACACAGTTTTAATTTATCACAAAGTTTGAAAATGGAATACGCTATGATGTAGGGTGATAATTTATTGCAGCTTTTTGTATCTTGCTGCACATACTTGCCAGATTTGTCATTTTGTGGAAGTTTTTCTTAAACTTACAGAAGATGTGAGTGTTCAGTACCAATGCAAAAAGGTCAGCACGAAAATAGCACAAAGAAAGATGGGGCGACAGAAATGTACCACTGGAACCCCCCAATACATGTAGTTGGTACCTCCACTCAGGGAATTGCGAAACGACTTTAAAAATCTTCTTCTTCTTTTTTTTACCAGAAGGGAAAGGAAAATGGCAGTACAGAAGTCTTTAAACATTAATGCTTTACATTTTTGATAATAGTAGTAAATACTGCTTGCAAATATCTAAGAATAATTAAAAGGCAGTCTCTCAGTTTCCTATTATCGAATATTTGATTATGCAACATTAGAGAAGGAAAGTTGCTATTCACCATATAGCGGAGATGCTGAGTCGCAATAGACACAACAAAAAAATTAACACAATTATTGTTTTGGCTATCGCGACTCAGCATTTCCGTTACATGGCGAGTAGCAACTTTCCTTCTGTGATATTGTTACATTCCATCCTGGATTTTCCATTGTTTGATTATACAGTATTGTCAAGTAGTAGAAGGTGTAATTAGATGAATGACAAACACTAACTTCACTTAACAAAGATTTATTCAGCACTTGCACATACAAGAGTGCGGGGCGAGCTCCTCCGGACAGAACACATAGAGTATATATATAGCTACAGAACATTCCAGTAGAATGATTCTTGACAATTGTGGACACTTCTAAAATGTACTCAAACTGAAATAGAAATTAAAATTGTACAGTCCAGGTGAGTTTTGAACTCACGACCCTCCATGAACAGTTTAGTATCATAATCACTACACAACAGAGCTACTTAGCTTCTTCTGTGAACATTGCTCCCCCCCTTAAGAGAACAGCATCTCAGTGTTAGGTCTTCCTAGTTCGGGAACGAGTCATCGGTCCCCCGCATACTCCTGACGACTGATTTTCACCCTAGTGGTGATCTCCTTAGAACTTCTTTTGCCGCTACGCTCTTCGTCACCTTTCCGCTTGTTGCCTATTGCTGGAGCTTCAAATTTACCCTGGGTTGCAGGATCCTTATAGGGCTTCATTCGAAAGACGTGGACCATATCTCTGATCTTTCGTCGTCTTGTGTCGGTGTCGAAATATTCAACTTCATAAGTAACATCAGATAACTATCTTACAACCTTATAAGGTCCAAAGTAGCACCTGAGGAGCTTCTCACAGAGACCATCCTCCCATACAGGAGTGAAGAAACAGACGAGGTCACCGGGCTGGTAGACAACAGGTCTGTGTCTCACGTCATACCTTAGGCGATCTTTTTCTTGAGCCTACAGCGTGTGGAGTGGAGCTAACTACCGAGCTTCCTCAGCTCTGATTAACAATTGGCCGATGTAGTCATCGTCCACGTCATCAGGATGTAGTAGACACACAGTGTCCACCGTCATAGTCGCCTCACGTCCATGCATCAGGAGAAATGGTGTAAATACTGTAGTGTCTTGTTTGGCGGTGTTGTTGGTAAACGTCATGATAGGTAGCACCTCATCCCAGTTTCTCTGCTGAACAATGACTAACATTGATAGCATGTCAGCCAACATCTTATTAAGGCATTCAGTAAGCCCGTTAGTTTGCGGATGGTAGGCAGTCATCATGTGATGAGTAATGTTGCAACGACGGTTTATCTCTGTCACAAGATTCAATTGAAAAACTTTCCCTCGATACATAACTAAAATGATCTTGGGGCACTGTGTTTTAATACAATGTCTTCCACGATGAATTTGGATACCTCAAATGCTTCGGCTGTTTTCACGGCTTTTGTAATGGTATGGCGTGTCAGAAAATCAGTGCAAACAATGATCCATCTATTGCCACTAGCATACGTTGGAAATTGTCCGAGGGGGTCAGTTCAAACATGCTGGAAAGACGTTTCGGCTGGTGGAATTTGTATGAGTCGGCCACGTGGTTTCTGAGGAACTGCCTTTCTCCTCTGGCACTCTCGACAGTGCGACACATTGTGACAGACTCTCCTAAATAAACCTGGCCAGAAAAATCTCTTGCGGATCCTTTCGTATGTCTTAATAAATCCTAAATGTCCGGCCTCAGGTGTGTCTTGGAATTTCTGTACAACATCTAAGCAGATGTGTTTAGGAATCCCTGGTAGCCACCTCTTTGAAAACGTATCAAAGTTTTTCTTGCAAAGTAATCCATTAACTACCTTAACTTGTCCTTTCACATCCTCTGACCGATTTAAGGCAAGCATAATTTGAAATATCTTGGTGTCCTCCTCCTGCTCAACTGAGAGATCCTGGAGCGCAGGGAGACAGTCACTGTCTTCATCAAAGTCTTGATGGTCTTGCACAGGGTTTCTTCAGAAACAGTCAGCATCTTGGTGTTTACTTCCACTTTTGTACACTATGGTAATGTCATACTCTTGAAGACGTAATGCCCAGCAAATGAGTTGTACTGTTGGATCCTTAAGACCTGTCAACCAACAAAGTGAATGATAGTTTGTAACAACTATGAATGGTCTTCCATAGAGATACTGTCGAAATCTGCACATGGCCCAGATCACAGCAAGACATTCTCTTTCTGTTGTTGAGTAGTATCTCTAGGCTTTTGTAAGTGTCCTAGAAGCATAGGCTATAACCTTCTCTTTTCCAATCGAAATGTGCACCAGAACAGCACCAATCCCATACCCACTGGCATCTGTGTGTAGTTCTGTAGGTGCACAGCACATCAAAACAATCTTGTTGAGCACCACCCCAGAAACATTTAGCATCAGCTTTTAACAAGTCTTGGAGTGGCCTGGCTTTGATACCTAAGTCTTTGATAAAACGATGGTAATAAGAACATAATCTGAGGAAGCATCTCACACCTCTAATACTTTTAGGATCTCACCTTTTCTGGATCTGGCTGCACACCTTCATGAGACACAAGGTGACCAAGTATTTTGATTTCTTTTGCTCCAAAGAGACTTTCTTGGATTAAGTTTCAGTCTGCCTTGTTGGTGACACTTAAGAATGGCCTCTGAGAACACTATAATGTCATCTAAATAACAAAGACACAGTGTCCACTTCAGGTTCCTTAGAAGATTATCCATCATCCATTCAAAAGTTGCTGGTGCATTACACAAACCAAATGGCATTAACTCATACAGGCCCTCAGGGTTGATGAACGCAGTTTTCTCAAGATCAACCTCATCTACTTCGATTTGCCATTATCCAGAGTACATGTCCATGGTTGAGAAAAACAACTTAGCCCCCTTCAGACAATCTAATGTATCATCAATTTGTGGAAGAGGGTAAATGTCCCTCTTAGGTATCTTATTTAGCTTTCTGTAAGTAACGCAAAAGTTCCAACTGCCATCCTCCTTCCTGGTGAGAACCACTGGTGACGACCATGGGCTCAGCAAAGGATGAATGATGTCATTCTTCATCTTTTTCTCTACCTCATCGCGAATTATTCGACGTTCCGTTGCTGACACATGGTATGCTCTCTGGCTTATTGGTTGATGGTCTCCAGTGCTAACCTGGTGCTTCACCATCGATTTGTCTAATTTGCTCTTCACTTGTGTATTGAAGCGTTCAGAGAACTCTTGAAGAATGGCAAATAGCTTCTTCTGTTGTTCCTTAGTGAGATCTGGTGATAGTCGAGCTAGATCTTGTCTCGTAGTGGTAGTGCAAATTTCGCCCACAGACTCGGCGTGGGAGGTTTCTATGACACTCAGATGTTCTTCAATTAATGACTTAGTGTTTGCCATGCACATGCATCTTGTAAGGATCTGCGGCTCTCAGTGACAGTTTTCTATCCACAATTCACCGAATCCGTTCTTAAACGAGACGACCAGAGGCTGGGATGACCAAGTTGTTCTTCAGTGGTTTGCTTCTCTTACATTCCACTACAAGATGATTGGGTTGATGCATGGCATGACAAGTGACATTTACCTTTCTAGTGCTGACTGCAGGAATGGTCACTTCATCCAGCATACATAGTCTTCACACACTCAAATGCACATCTTCCTGTCCACAGTATCTCATCTCGTCTAGCATAATCTTCGAGCGATCACAATCTATAATTGCCTGAGAAGCTTTCAAAAAGTCCCATTTGAGAATGATGTCATCACTACACTCTTGTACGACAATGAGTTCTAAGGGCTGTGTATGGCCACTTACACCCACACGAATGGTACATCTTCCTGTAGGTTTTACATATTTCCCATCAACCACTTTCAGCAGAGACGTTTTGCTGTCAACAAATACGGCTTTCTGCAACTGGCAATGGCACTTCTCCGAAATGAAATGAAATGTTGTGTGACGAGGGCCTCCCATCGGGTAGACTGTTCGCCTAGTGCAAGTCTTTCGATTTGATGCCACTTCGGCGACTTGCGCGTCGATGGGGATGGAATGATGATGATTACGACAACACAACACCCAGTCCTTGAGCGGAGAAAATCTCCGACCCAGCCAGGAATCGAACCCGGGCCCTTTGGATTGACAGTCTGTCGCACTGACCACTTCTCCGAAATGACTGAATATGATGCTCCAGAGTCCACAAGAGCTTTGGTTGGTCACCCATCCATGAGGATATCGACGTAGTTTCCTATAATTTTTGTAGTGATCGATGGCGGAGGATTTTTCTCCTCAGCAGCCTCACCTCCAAGGAAGTTCACACCCTTTAGTTCTCCAGGTAGCGGTGGCTAGGTGATCGGCTGGAGCTTATAAACGGTGATGGAGACCTTGATCGGCGAGTTGGGGAGCGTCCTCTCCAGCAGCTAGCTTGCGGCGACTTTGACCTACATCGTCCTGCAACCACATCTTCTTGTTCATCTTCGTCGTCCCAGAGTTGGCGTCAGCTAAAATCGGTCTGCTGTCTTCCGGCATGGGCATCATCAAATATCCACCACCTTTCTCTACAACAGCGCACCACAAGTCCTGGACAAGTGCACCACATGTCCCAGTCGTCCACAGTGGAAACATACTCGTTGGTCATCCTGGGTCCTCCAGACATTGGTCTTCCTTGGTGCCCAAACAGTTTCCTCATGCGGCATTGTAGTAACTTAATTCCACCTGGGTCTTGACTTTTTTCACTGTTTTAAAGGGAAATGAAGGACGAGATTGGGTTCAATGTCTGTTCCACTTCCTCCATTATGATCTTTTGAAGCGTCTCGGTTGTTTGCTCGTCGTGCAATCCAAGTGACTTCTGAACTTCCTTTCTCACTATCTGATGAAGAACACTAGTGAAATCAGTTGCTTCGTCCATCACAGACATCGATAAGACGTTTGGAAGCCGTTCAAACTTCTTCCATATTCTCGATATACTGGCACCATTTTATTAAGTCATCTACTGTCGAAACCTTCTTCAAGAGCAGGGCTTGACACATTTCCTCAACAACACCCTTCATGAGATGTGCAACCTAATCTTCCTCCTTCGTTCTAGGATCCACTATTTTCTACAGCTACAACACGTTCTGAATGTAGGATGCTGCAGTTTCTCCTTGACACTGTGCCCTGCACTTTCATTTATCTTCAGCCTTGCACTTCTATCATTGTGTGTCGCCGAAATAGTTGCACAGTTCCATCTGGAATGCTTCCTAGTTTAAGAACTTCTCATCGTTGTTCTCATACCATTGCTTGGCAGTGCCCTCCAAGTACAAAAATACACTAGCTAAACACACGGTGTCATCCCATTTGTTAAATTTGGCTACATGCTCTTATAGCTGCAGCCACTTGTTTGGATCTTGGCCATCATCACTGGAGAACCTGGAAGGATGTCTCATGTGGTGGCACACAATTGCTGTCATCGTAACGTCCTCTTCTTCTTCTATCTCTGATGGATTGCGATCTGTTGCATATGGCTCAACTCAGGTTTCTTGTTTATAGCATTTAGTCTCTTCTGCTTAACAGTACTCATTACATGCTGGAAGTAGTGCCTTATGCAACTGATTATCATTTTAGCATTATTTTATTTTATTGTACACCAGTACAGCCATAAAAATTATAAGCAGGTCCATGGACTTCCCATCATTATAGGACTAATAACAGTAAGATTCCATAATAGTGGATTCCAGTAGAAGATTCAGTTTTTGTTTGTACGGACACACCTACCTATGATATAACACATGTAGAAGCTCATTTTGTCTGCTGATTCGAGCGAGCGCAGGACTACCTTTGTGACATATGCGCCATGGCCTGACTTTCTGACTTTCTCGTAGGCACAAGCCCAATCATCCAGTTATCGTGGCCAAACAGTATGTGCGCAGTACGTCGTTTCAAAGTAACAGTTCAGTGAAAGTACCGTATCACAAATACATCACACATACCTTTAAACATCAAAGCATCAATGGTGTAAAGCTTCAAGAGATTTTATAACTAACGCACAATACAAACTTCAGATAGTAGCCTGTTTATTTCCAAATGTATGGCGATCACTGAGTGTGTGGTTAGGCAGAAATTTAAGAAAATGGCTTACAGTCAGAATGAAATGAGCAGCAATAAAATTCATGTTGTTTCTTTCACAAATACTTTGCTGTTTATCTCTGAATATGTGGTGATTTCTGAGTGTGTGGTTAGGCAGGAACCTACGAGGACAGCTTAAATTGCTGCAAGTGAAATGATGAGCAATAACATCCATATTCTGCCTTGTCATAAATATTTCACATGTTGGACAACCACAAACACATTTCTCTAAAGATTTCTTGGTACAACTGAGATTCTCCTGTCACTAAACCAACCTTAAAAATCAACATTACGCTATAGCAGTCAACAAATCGATTGCATCAATCCTGGTCGCCTTCACAGTCACGATTACGTCAGTTCCTGCAAAAAGCAGTGTGAAATGTACTCAATCCATCATCACTGGATGGCGAAGCTAAATGTTGCAAGTTGTGTTGGCAATGCCAATCACAGATTAAGTCAGCATTTCCTCTCTCACATCTCCCCTCTCCACAATGGCATAAAATATTCCCTTGACTCCACCCTCACCCACAGGACAAACCATGTATCTTTTGTGGCACTTAAAGCTCATTCAGTCACATCAAATGTCAATAGGAAGAAAACGAAATGAAGTCAAGTAAGAACACAGAATTGAGTAAATTTTACTAGGAAGAAACATAGAAACAGGGAATTTTTAGCATTGATCTTGTGGGTTTTTCACAGGGGCTACAAATTTATGTTGTACAACTGTGGAAAACGTAAAATAAGAGAATGTAAAATCGAAGTTCTGCAATAGTACTGTACAAACACTATTACATACGTAACTGCAGTGTTGCAAACCCCAACTCACTTGTACATAGCAAAACAACTGCACTTGTGACAAGAAAACTGTAGATGGTACAGTGAGAAATATACCAAACAGCAGAATGGGCCATCTTAGCTGAATGCTGTTGGAAGTTGGTGAAATATAAACTGTGGCAACAATTTCTGATCCCAAGTACAGTACCCAGGAAGTTCAGCTGGCAAATGCTACGATACATGCCACTTACAGCTCTTTACTGTTACCTTCCCTACTAAATAAGACTAACTCAATTACACATATATGGATTACTTTTAAGGTAGCTAATAGAAGGATGATATCGTCCAACACTGTACAGAAAAAAGTTTTTATCAAGGTGACAAGCACATATATCATCAGACAAGAAAGAAATTGTTTGTAATAATGTATTAGTGGGTAGTTGCTCTTTTGAGCTTGAACCGTACCCTTAGAAACTTTCATCAAAATCAGTCAACTCAGTGGACTGGAATGAAATTTTACTACATACATTTTCTCATTTTCTTGCACTTAATCAGAAGGCTAAAAAGGGTCTAGCTACTGTGCAGTCTCACAAAAAAGGCCTTGAAGAAATGTTTAAAGTTGTGCAAAACACAAATACAGGCATGTAAGCAATCAAATGGGCCAATTTTGCAGGCAGCTACCACTAAATTGGACATTATTGATAAGTATATAAATTTGCCATATCACTTCTTCCGTGGCAGATACTGAGCACAATAGTTTCTGATACAGCATAGAAAAATATCTGCAATAAACTGTTTGTGCCCTGCCATTGAGTTGATGTGTTTTGATGCAATTTGGTATAGGACAGGGACACAGTTTGTCACAACAAATAATTCCCCTAATTTGCTCAGTCTCACTTCTTTTTCTGTCAAATCGCATTAAAAAGGAGACCATTCTGTCTACTGATGAGTTCCAGTCTACTTTCAACAATGATGTGGGTGGGAAACCTTGAGGTGAATGGACATACACTCGTGTCTTTCCACATGAAACGGTGACAGCATAATTCTACTAAAATGCATTGGAAGGTCTCTGTTGGATTCCTTTCATGTTAATTTCTTAAATCCGTTGCCATTTACGGCATAAATTCCTCTTCTAAATTTACTGTGGCGTTTCTGACTCTCTGCGAGGAGACCGAGCAGTGGAACCTGTTACTTTTACACATAAACAAGAACAATCTGTCACACTACTACACTTTAAAGCACTGTTTATATCTAATTCATATATGTAATTCATGTCACACAGTCTCATACGGAATCTACATCCGCTTTCTTTTATATACTGTATATGATAAGATACTGTGATCCCCCTTTCCTTCTGTGTGAAAGAATGAATGAGCAAATGTATTTCTAGTTGCTGCTGGATGGTAGCAGACAAGCCTGTCTGCTAGAGAACAGTAGGACCAACGTCGGAACAGGTAGCTATGCTTTCTAAAAGCAAAGAGGTTTCTATCCTTAGTATGGTTCTGTTCGTCCCTTGTCATGTTGGTATAGGAAGCTGCCCCTCTGGTCACTTCCGTTTTGTATACGGAAGCACCCTTGGTAGGAGTGCAGGTCAATCTGTCCGCGGCGAGCGTCTGAAGTGGTAAGATCTCCAGCTAAGCGCGTATCTGCTAAGTCCGCAGGACAATGGATTTCTTAAGTTCAGCATAACTGAAAATTTAATCACCTTTATTTCAGGTTTTAGCTCTAAAATATATAATGTTATCTTAAATTGCAACGCAGTGTGATTCGAGTGTACAGTTCAGAATATCGCGTAGTTGCTTTGTCACTACTTTGTGAGTAAAGTGGAAGTACGTGTTGATCAGTAACTCTAACTAAGATCATCAATCTTAAATGCGAATGTGTGTGAGATTATAACGTCTCGTCTTTTCAATATAGCAACTTTTCTTTATGTTCAACCCACGTGGGGTGTACTTCGTGAGACCAGTACCACGTGCTTATACAATTGTTTGACCCATCAGGTTAATAGTGAGACGATAGTAAGCAGTTTGAGGTTTTTCTTTTGTAAATTGCTTTTCGATCTAATTTATTTTAATTATCAAAATTATTGTGGAGTTACACTCTTTGTGTAAACCAAGTTGACCACGTGAGGCATGTGGTGTAATCATCAAAGTAACCCTCAGCTATTCTTTTCGGGAAGATTTCACAGAGAGTTAGTATCAATTTAGTATACCAGTGTGTGGTAATTACATGACGGACAGGATTGCGCTACGAATGTAACTTCTTTGGGTGAAAATTGAATCGGTTGGTTGTGGTTAACTTCCTCTTGCATATGTTTCAATGTTCTTCGTGTGTTATTTTATGAATGTAGTGTTGTATGCAGTCTCCCAATCTTTGCTCCCTATTTGATGTGTTCTGTAAGATTACAAACTCACATTTTCACAATCCTAAATAAGGCACCAGCTTAGTTATGACTCAAGTTTAATATGCTGAAATTTCAATGATCAATGTTAAAATAAATTTCCAAATATAAACTGATTTTTTTATTTTTATTTAAATTCTCTTTTTTATATATGTATCACCAGTTTTCGTATGACTATTAAAAGATTATAATTAATGTTAGTCTGGTTGGAAATTTGGTAAGCTAGACTGGATACCTGGTGAAACAGTTGCTCAGTAATGCAACGTTAACTTCCTCAGATAGCTCACAGCTTTTAAACCGCTCTATTGTCTATCAGCACCGCTTTACACCTCAAATTAATGCAACAACATTACAGCATCACTGATGCTTATGTTTAACCTCCAAGTAATGCTAGCTTAAGATCAAAGACCAGATAATGTTTTTGCCACCCTGAGAACAGTTTTGCAAGAAGAATGGTATTTGGTTTCTACTGAACACATAGTCAACTTAATTAGAAGTAGATACTAAATCTAGTTATGTTTACCTGTATGGAGGCCCATTACATATCCAGCTCCAAAGCAATAATTACGAAGTAATTGGCATGCAAACAACATTGCAACTAAGGATATGCCCCACCAAAGGGGCTGCTTTTTATCCTCCACATATGCTAATATGAACTGCTGAACTACAGCCTGAAAGAAACAATGAGCTTGGAGTTAACAGCTTGAATTCAGAAATTATAGAATTTATAGAATTTATGTAATTGCTGCTGCTGCTGCTGCTGCTACTACTACTACTACAATAATAATAATAATAATAATAATAATAACAATACTGCAGGGTGATCATAGTTGAACTTTTGTTGCTTGATACGGCCCCATGAAAAATGAGTGATCAGACGACAAAGAAATTTTTTGTTGGAAACATCTGTAAGGACATGCAGAAGATAAATAAGGAATCAACCATCAAAAGAGAGACAATTTAACTTCTACATGAGAGGGTAACATATGATAACTGTGTCCCATGTTTACGTTGCAGGTTACAAACGTTGCTCGGTGTGATGACAATCTGCATCCACAACAGGCTGGAACCACACTAGAGACTGCTGCACCAAACTACGGTGGACCATGGAATGTGTAACTGTCATGACACAGGTCTTTGACTGCTTTAAGATCGCACATTTTGTTCAGCATTCTCAGACATGGGGACAGTAACTTCAACAATTAGTGGCGCTATTGGCCGTCACCCTCTCCCACGAGCAATTCCCAAATTGCCAGTTAATTCAAACTTCCTAATCACATTCTTCAACCCAGTGCAGACAGAGAACCTCTCCGCATTCCTTCAATGCTTTGATACTTTTGAAGAGCAGCATCACTCTAGCTGTTGTTTTGATGAAACAGCTTTACAAGTAAAGTCCTGCGCCCCTTGTCCAGATCGAAGTTGACAGTCTGCAATTGTATTACTGGTGCCCAATGGCAAGTCATGACCCTAATACTACTAACAATGCAAATCCTGCAGTACACAGTCTGAACATCATTCCTATCTTGTTTGGTAGAAATAGGATAAATATTTTTCTGTCTACACTGGCTCAAGTAGTGAAAGTTTAATTATAGCCACCCTGTAGTAGTAGTAGTAGTAGTAGTAGTAGTAGTAGTAGTAAATTACCAAGAAAGGAAAAAACATGGAAATCTCTGAATCCAATGCTGGGGGAGTTCCAGTTAGATCAATGCAATTTTAAAGAAATCATGAATGTAAAACTAGCCAGAAAAAGGTAATCTGATTCTGTTCATTACCAGACTAAAAAAGAGATCACTGTATGTGTTGTGCACACACACACACACACACACACACACACACACACACACATTAGACTGCGGCACCTTTCACCATACTTCACAATTTTTTGTTTAATTCACTGAAACTTCTCTCCAATAAAAACTAAGAGAGACAGCAAAAATTAATTAAATATAATACAGACAGGCTCAACATCACCAAAGAGGTAACTAAAAACTTTCAGGAAGAAATTAAAGTAACTAAATCAGGGAAAAAGTATAAAATATCGAAAGAAATCAACAGGGCAGCGAAAAATGTATTTGGAACAAAAAAAATGAAGAAGAAAGTCTGGTGGGATGAAATCTGTGAAGAAGCAGAGTCCGAACACCTTGAAGAATTTAGAATGCGAAGGAAAGAAACAGCAAGAATAATGAGGAGTGCTAAAAGATCTTTTAAGAAATCATAACTTCTTGACATTCAAAACGAATTTGTAAAAAATAATTCCCAGATTTTCTATCACATGTTTAAAAGTCATCTAAAGAGCTACCAAGCTCAAAGTATTTGCTTCACAGATGAAAATCGTAAAATATGCCTAAGCACCAGCCAGAATTGTGAAATACTATGACAGTACTTTGAAAAATTGTTGAACTGTGATCAAACCAAACTGTAAGCTAGAAAAACAACAAAGCCAGTGGAGAAGTCTCTATTACAGCAGAACTTAATAAATAATCTCAACCAAAAATTATAACTAACCTTCAGCTAATGTTGGAAGAAATATGGGAAACTGAAAAGATCCATCCCTCGCACAAGAAAAGTGTATATGTAAATAACTAAGCTGCCAGTGCGTTATAAAATATTTTCAACAATATTACTAAACGAAATAGAAGCAACACTTGATAGCCAAATGGGAGAATATCAGAGTGGATTTAGAAAGGGCAGATCTTGCTCAGAACAGATTTTCAATCTTAAGTCCATAATTCGTCACAGACTTACAAACTCCAAAAATATAGTTGCAAAATTTATAGTTTTTAAAAAGGCATTTGACTTGGTTGATAGGGATGCACTAGATGAAGTGATCAGAGAATTTGGCATCAAATCTAAGTTACCAAACCTTATTCGAGAAATGCTCACAGACACCAAATCGAAAGTCAAGTTTTGGGGTGAATTATCAAATGCTTTCAACATAAAAACAGGTGTAAGGCAAGATGATGGCCTGTCTCTAGTCCTCTTTAACTGTGTACTAGAGAAAATAGTGGAAACAAAAACTAAAAGAAAATACACTATCACCAATCAGACTGGGAACTAAAGACAAAGGTACTGAAATTCACTGTTTAGCATTTGCGGATGATTTTGATATTCTTCTAAAAAAACCTAATAAATGCTGGAATACATATCAATCTCTTAGAAGAAATAGCCAACAAAGCAGGTTTAAAAATATCTGTAGAAAAAGAAAAATTTATGACAAATATAAAAAAACGCTCTGGAACCCCTAGCAACAGATATTGGCCAGATAAAGAGGGTAAATAGATTTAAATATTTGGGAGAAATTATACAAAAAAATGGCTTAGATAAATTTGCTGTAGAAGAAAGAGTACATTAAATGGAGAGAGCTTAGGGAATAACTAGGAACGTCTACATGAAAAGGTTTCTGTCTAAAAATTTAAAGATACATCACTACAACACAGTAGTAAAACCAGACTGTCTTTATGCAAGTGAATGTTTAGTACTGAACTACAAATTACGCAAACTTGAAGTCCTACAACGAAAAATCATTCAAAAAATACTTGGGCCACCAAAAAATACAGAGGTATGGAAATTAAGAAGCAATGAAAAAGCTCATTGCAACATAGAAAACATAAATGAAACACTACAAAAGAGGGGACTACTATTTTTTGGACACTTATACAGAATGAACAGCAACAGGTTAACCAAACAATTTTTAAATATCTTTGGGACAAGAGGTCAATAACAGCCTAGATTCAAGAAGTTAGGAAAGATTTGGAAACAAACGACATAAGTGAAGAAGATGGAACAGAAAGAGAGATTTTCGAGAGGAAAGTGTTAAAAATGGAAGAGTTCCTAGGCAAGAGGGAGAAGAAGACTGTGTCAAAACGGTCCGAGGAGAAAAAAAGGATACATAGAGAAAAGATGAAAGAATACTGTAGGAAAAAGAAAGAACAAAGAAGGAAGCATTTAAATTGGTGTGTGGTCCTTATTGACCCAAATGAAGAAAGAAAGACGAATAATAGTTCTGTGAAAGTCTTTGAATCATTCTGCATTCATGCAAATACTGTTTATTAATGTAATACAGCGACATGTAACAGTAGATGCACGAGTCATTTGGATAACGAAGTTTGAAATGAAAATGGTGTTCATTAACAAGCCATTAAATAGTTGCCATTTTCAGTCAATAAATATACTGAAGAAGGAATTTTGTAAGAATATTCAGAACCAGTGAAGTCTTGTTAATGAATGTGGCATTTTCTACACGAGGTTGTATTTATTTACACTTCGACTTCATCCCACAACTAGTTTCAGCTTTTCCAAGCATTATCCACCATACGAGTGCATTGAAAAGCACACTACATTACCATAATTAAACAGAAACACAATGATGTGATCACAAATTAATGGAAATACAGTTACCTAGAAAAAGATGTCATACACATAAATATAGCAGTATATTCGCATTACATGCTTCTATTCATTTTGATTTGCAAATTTAACTTTTCTTTATGGTAATAATTCTTCCATTCACTTAGGTTCACACCGTTACATTCCTGTTTCGTTATGGTAACACAGGGAGCCATTTTTTGTATGGCTATGCGCTGGATTATGGCTTAAAAAGCCCAAACTTTTTTAACTGAAGAAGTAGTTTTAATAAATACAGCCTTAGTGGAAAAAACCACATTTGTTTAACAAATTTAAAGCTGAGGTATCCAAGATGTAGAAGAAACCACATTATTTTTAAAACAGTCTGTGTGACAATGTTGGATCTGAAAACAACTACTCTCTGCATTACAGGAGTTTACAATGACATGAACACAGGCACAGCTAATGGGTATTTGTTTCCACTCATTTTCAGTTCAATACACACATTTTCTGCACTCAACTAGCCCAGGCACCTTCATAAATAGTATTTTTCTTCAATGATATGAATTACATGCTTCCAAAATATTAAAGAACACTGTGACTGATGTATATTATTGCGGAAGGATTTGCAGCAAGCTGTCACTCTGTCACTACACAAGATACCAATTTGTTTTATTGCCCCTGGCTGTTTTGGGAAGTTTCACACCTATCTATGAAAGGAGTACATACAGTATCACCAAATTTGTAATATTACTGAACATCACGGAAAGAATATTGAACAAAAAAGAAAAATGTTATATATCAATAAATTTTGCAAAAGTTGATAATGAAAGAATCAACTGTAACTTCCAGTTGCTGTTAGATATTACAGGTTACCGTGCTTTAAAATAATGTTTATGATACTCTGATCTGTGTTTGCATTGCACTGTATTAAGAAATCAGTAGTAATGTTTATGAAAAGAAATAAGAATACATAATTATTGGAAGACAATATTATTAACACCACTAAATATGCTCCATCAGTAAATGGATATAAGACATTCAAAAATATTAATGGCTAATAAAATAAACTTAATAACCTGAATAAATCATTTCCCAATAACATAAGCATGTTATCAGTAATGTAATGTATGGTATACTATTTGCAACAGGTCCTAAAATCAGGTACAGTTTACAAATATCACAAGCACCAGACATTGAGCAGGCAAAATGTTGGTATTTACTGTCTAACAGCTTGCCACTCCAACCATATGGGAGAGACCCAGAGTGATAGAAATATTACTTGTATGGCATATACAATGGAACTTCAATTTTACGTTCTCTGATTTTATATTTTTCGCGAATTCTACACTATACATTCATAGCCCCTGATTTTACACTTCTTTCTAGTAATGTTTACCTTGATTCTACATTCTTGCTAGACTTCATCATATTATCTTCCTATTGACATTTTATTTGACTGAACGAGTTATAAGTGGGACAAAAAACAGATAGTTCACACAGTGGCATACATAGCCAATACGTGATGAAGGCACCCTGCCGTCACGTTTTCTTATGCCACTTATAACTCAGTCTTGTCTTTTTGCATGTATTTCCGATGTACTGTAATCGGCAACAAGATTGATCATCAACCTTTTAAATTCAAACACTGAGTCTCAAAGAATATGTTCAGTCAGAATCAAGGGAATCGCCCTTTCCAACTAGTAAGCTCTTATCTGCAGGTGAGTTGTTACGTCACCCAACAACCAGTGCAACCACCACACCACACTAACACACATAGTAAGTTTACAGACCTTTGCCTATGGAACATTCAAAATTCCTGTAGAACTGGATTATAAACAGTCACAAGCTATAAATCAAGGTCAGTGTGAGATTTTAATTCTCCTCCTCCTAGATAGTAATTTTACTAACACTCATAACATCAAATGACACCAAATCACAAATCCATAAACAAACAATAAATAAATTTCAAAATTTTACATCATATAATAGAAGTATTAGGAGAAAAAGTGGATTTTGCCACTAGTAATACTTTAGGGTATGTAACAGAAAAGACTATCACTTTTGTTAATGATGTACATGGTAATTACCAACACAATACTACCACAAATTATAACTTAACACCTGCAGTTTTGAGGGTTCTTTTATTTTATGTTCACCTCGAAAATAGCAAAAATTTATAGTCGACATGGTGACAAACTGAAAACTGTGAAATACAGTGAAAACTGCTAGATTACAATATCTCAGATGTTTGTAAAATCTTGGATGTTTGTTTTCCACCTGCAGCCAATAGCTTTGTAGGACGTGACATCACAGTAATGCAGTGGCTCTTAGCACATAGAGTGATAAACAACACGCTTACTTGGGGGCTTGTTCCAAAGCACAGCTGATGTGATCGGTGGATAGCAAATGCAATGGTCGCAGCTTTCGCTTAGGTTCAATTTATATAGTTATATCTGGTAAGCCCTTCACTATCATGCGTTAATTTTACTTAAAGTTGTTTCGCTCGGAGTCTTAACAGAATCCAGACTGTATTGTGCCTCTGCCGACTGCAGCCAATGTACACTACTTCACTTACTAAGTGCAACACTATAGTTAATAGGATATGTTCAGCGAACAGTTGTGCAGTGCATCTTTGTTTCACTCCTCAACAGTGTTTAATGCATCATGATGGCAGATAAACTTTTTGCAAATGTCACACACTGCTGGGACAGAGAAACAGTGAACTCACAGCAGGCTTAACTTTATTTCATATTCATTGGTACCACTTGTAAAGAAAAACTCATGCGTATATAAGTGCTTTCACAAAACCTGCTGTGTTTACACCACAGCAGATCGAAGTGCACGTAGCGGGTGTTGGCGAAAAGCTCCATTCGATAACTCAGCACAATGAACAGGGAAAAGTTTACAAGCAAGACACTACAGGTCACTGCACTCGCATCACTAGAGTATGCTGCACTGTCATTTGCTACTGGGACACACACACACACACACACACACACACACACACACACACACACACACACACACGTTAGACTGCGGCACCTTTCACCATACTTCACAATTTTTTGTTTAATTCACTATGTTTTGCTTTTTTTCTGGCTGACCAAAAAAGGAAAGAGCTCTCAAAAATAAATGTTTTCTGATGTACAATTTATGGCTGTAGCGTGTTAGAAAATAGCTCAATTACCTTGTACCCAGACATCAATTTCAATTTTTTGACGAGTTTTTACTTTCTGTTACACATCTGTGATTTTTCACAAACTGATGAAATTCCAGGATGTATATGCGGACAAAGAAAAAAAAATTTTTTTCCTGCGGGTGACAGTATACTTTCCGTTGGAACCGTAAAAAATACCAACCATTTGAATGGTAATGGTTTTATTCGCCAGCATAGACCTTCCTGGCACTTTAGAAAATGAAACTCAGGGGAAAAAGATAAGTTTTGGAAATATCTTTGATGTGCAACAATGTGTATGCTGCATATTTTTATACTACAAAAGCATAAATTTGAATTCCACCAAACAACGCATGTTACTTTCCGCAGCATTGAAATCGAGATTGTGATGTACTTTTGTAAGTCAGTCATAGCTCATGTCACGTGATCTCGCCAGCCGATGACAGCAGATATTCAAAGCATAGGAAACGTGATGTAGTCAGCCAATAGCAGTATCACTGTCACGTAGTGCGAACACACAAACTGGAGAAGTTAATGGTTTAAATTAATATACATAGAGTTGCTACAAGAAAAGCAAAGCTTCCACATATAATATTTATCTCTAAAATTAATAAGCTGCAGCAGACGCTAAGCTTTCACATATAATGTTGATATTTTTTGCACGTTTTACACTTGAAGATATACCACACAAATGTGCCATTAAAATTTTTAGTAACAACATAACTGTCTGATCTTATGGGCTCAAAATTCTTCTAAATGGCTCATCATCAAAGAGTTTATTTATAAATGAAAGTCAAATACTCTGATTTAAGAAATCCATCATACATTCTCGCACATAGTTCATCTTGCGTAAAAGGAAATTTACTTTGAAAATTACACTTTTCAAACCACCATTTGCAATATTTTCCCGCTACCTGTTAGAAATTGTTCATTTCAGCACTTACCAGAGAGTGCCTGATAACAGGCATCACAGCACTTGCATAGCTACAATGACTTAGGAAGCCCATATGTTCATACTTGTAAAACATAAAAAAAAATGATCTTACAGTCTTGCATTATGTCATAAAAGAAACAAGACATCAGAGGATACTCCAAGAGCACTGGAATTTTGTGAACCATACTAAAATGCATAATTTGACTTCTAGTACTCATTCGCATGTCCAGATTCCCAATGAAGTAGGCCTCGACCTGATATTAAGATTTTCAGTGTGGTTTCTGGGATGCAAATTTTCTTTGAGTACCAGTATCGCATTATCTCATGTTTGGTTTTTTATTATGGCATAATGCCATACATGCTAGAAGATGAAAATGTGCACTTGAAATGCAGCGAACAGTTGAAACTAGCCAATAGCGTGAAGTTAAAAACTTTGTTTCAAATAAATTGACTGCCTCAGCAGGAAAGGTTAATAAAAGCAAAATTTCTTCAGCAAACCGATAAAAGAAACTTTATTGTTCTGCAAAGTTATTAATGCTGGACTGTCAGAAAGGTGGAAATAAAATAAAATCTGAAACTAATAACATATTTTAGCCTTCTGTAATTATGTGAATGTATTTTAATTCACTTGATAGCTCCTGGCCACATTAACCCGTTTTGTTTCATTTGATGTGAGAGCAGTAAATGAAGAGGAAACAGTAAATACCACTAAATGTACACACAGGTCAGGTGGAGACTACCCACCTCCCCACTACAACTCGGACTGCTTTGCACATCAGCCCCAGATCTACAATTTTTTCGAACCAGGGCAATACTAGATAGTGGCACGGCCCCTCTCCTCCTCCCCCTTCCCATCCCTTGAGAATTTGAGATAGGACGTCAAAAATGTAAAAGAATCAACTTTTCAAAAAGATGTTTATTTTGTAACTGCACATCTTTCTGAAGATGTCTGATACTTAAAACGTATATGTTTGAGGATGTAAGACAATGTTATTTGGTTTTAAAAAAACTTGCAGTTATTACTGGATGGGATTATTTGCAACTGGAAGAAGAATAACTCTTCAGAAAATATGCACTCTTTATTGCCTATTAGCTAATAACCTACTGTTTTGTGCGACATAAAATTAAATATAGGATACATAAAACCTGAAAAGGCAAGAGACAAGCAAAATAGTACACATTTCTCCAATCCTTAAGTCCTAGCACTTTTTCTATCTCTAATCTTGCTACAGCCTTGCATGGTGTGCCTTCCTTCCTGCAAAAGAATTTATTATCTCATCAAAGTTCGTCAAACTTTTGCTACAGGAAAAATCGAAAGGTTGCTACCTAACACAGAAAAAGCTGTTAATACAAATAGTACCCAAGACTGGCGTGGCTTCTCGATCTTATTACATCATTTTGTCACTGCCTGCTAGATAAAATAAAATCGGTCTTTCTAATATTGCAGAAATTGTAACACACATCAAATAAATGAGACTGTTTTGGCACAAATGGTCATTTTTTATAACACGACAGAATATAATTCATGAAGTACCAGTATCGTATGCCTATCAGACCTACTGCACGCAAAAATCCTTTTGTTAGTTTCACATTTCATTCATATGCTCCAGTTTCTCATGCATGAGATCGAAAAGTAGTAATACGAAATTTTTATATAAATTTGGAATCTTCATATTCTTCTATAATTTGTGTGATGTCCCTGTTTCTTCTCCTTTCTTGTTTGAACAAACAATCATGTCATCACTAATTCTGTAACTTTTCCTGTCATTGTCAAACTTATTCTCCAATTAACTTCACTAACCCTGCCATAATCACGGGTTTAACTATCCCATTATAAGTCTCTGGCTAGGCATTATTAGATGTTTGTACAATGCTTTTTCTGTGCTACTCCCAGAATAGAACTTAAGCGGCTGCTAGCCAGGAACTGTACAATGGGCCCTTGCTAGTCTAGCGACCTTGCCAAAAGTTTTCTGTCGGGATTTCATTTTCTTGGATACACCGAGAAGATAACGTGTCATCTTTCTTACCCGTTATCACTGGTAGTCATTTATTTCCACTCTGGTAGTCTGAATCTATGGATTTCACTAGTAATTATAACAACGCTGGTCCTTGGCAAAACCAGTCAACCACATAAACAAACAGCGATTGGCAATTCATCTGTTCGGCTTTACTCCACTCAGCTCGTATAGGCCCACCCCATTTCTCAGGATGAAAGTTTATTTCTAACTTGAAGAGGATTTCTATGGCAGAGACATCATGTACACTATGCACTCATTCAAAAGACAACTTACGAGTCGTTCAGAAGTGAACTTAGAATGTATTCAAAAATCAACAGCAACGCATTTCAAAATCATTTGAATAATCGATAGACCAACACACACCGGATGCTACACACTTTGTTTTTTTTCCTCAAGAATATGAAACCCCCCTCCCTCCACACTCCTGAAATTGCCGCCCACGTGCCGTCCACTCATTTCGAAATTTAAAAACTGGGCACAAATTACCAATAATCAACAAATCTGAAGAAAGGCTAGTATTTCCACTCTGTTAAATGGTAACTGGAGACATTTATGTTAAAACTGCTTCACATTTGAACAACTGATGTATTGCAGATAGTTCCTGAAGTCTGCAGCAACACTTGCAAAGCAGTTCTAGGAGTTTGGTAAAGTATGAATGAGAGAGATTAAAGTGTGATTAATGAAATATGAATACATGTACAACCTCTACTCAAGCTACTTGACAAAGTCAAGCATAAAGACTTTTATCTACTTGGTTATTACATCAAAAAGTCTAAAATAACAATGATAAATCAGCTATGTAATTACAGCTAAAATGAACACAAGGAATGAGAATGATAATGTCTTCTGTATATTTTTAATTTTAATTGGCTTAATAGATACACTTACTAACAAAGAGATAGAGGGGCTGGCCAGTACTTACCTCAGCTCAGTACAGCCGATAGAAACACAAAAAACAACCGAAAATTTAAGCTCCTAGCTTTCGGAATAAATGTTCCTTCATCAGGGAGGAGAGAGGGGAAAGAAAGGGAAGAAGGGAAAGTGGATTTAGTTACTCACAACCCAGGTTATGAAGCAACAGGGAAAGGAAAACAGGGAAGGTAGCAAGGATGGAGGCATGGTTGTCAGAGGGAAGCCAAAGAACTTGGCTTCCCTCTGACAACCATGCCTCCATCCTTGCTACCTTCCCTGTTGCTTCATAACCTGGGTTGTGAGTAACTAAATCCACTTTCCCTTCTTCCCTTTCTTTCCCCTCTCTCCTCCCTGATGAAGGAACATTTATTCCGAAAGCTAGGAGCTTAAATTTTCGGTTGTTTTTTGTGTTTCTATCGGCTGTACTGAGCTGAGGTAAGTACTGGCCAGCCCCTCTATCTCTTTGTTAGTAATTGTTTCACATCTTTATATGAGATTTTCCATTAATTAGTTAATAGATACACTCTTGTACTAAATACAAAGCTTGTACTTATTCACTCTGTTGCCACTTGATGGGAGATTTAACAAATTTGTCTCTTTTCTGACATCCCCAGTTTGTTGACTGTTTTGACAATTTTCTATCAATCCTATTTCTTTATGTTCAGCATTTCTGCGATGCATCTCACAAACACCTATGATATCTACACTCTGCTATTAGAAATATTACATTCTCTTCACAATATTCCATTACCCTTACCACCTATTTCAACAACCAAAGTTCATCCGCAAAACAGCAAATGAATGCCATTTGCACAGCTGGCATCAGAGTGCAGAAGGCACAAACCTCCTTTGATGGCTTGCTGAAAGACCAACAATCAGCAGAATAGGAAAGCTGCGGCTAATCTGAACCTTGACATGACCGAACGGTGTTCACTCTGACTCAGCTCTTTACACCAGAGAGAATTTAGTTTGCTGATGCTCATATGCTTGTCTTTGCTCTGGTGGAAACCACACTTAATCCTTTAGTGAATGCTGCACAGAAACACTTCACCCCCGCTCCTCCCCCCCCCCCCCCCCCCCCCCCCACACACACACACAAAGAAAAACCTTCCATCGTCACTTGTAAGGCAACATTCTTTACGCTAAAAAAAGCTTATGGTCTACTTCCTGTTCTGCAACACATATACCAGGAAAACATTTAGTTCTGGTGACAGTTGCTTTGCACTTGGTGAAGTCGCTGTTCTGTCACACGTCCCCAGATGGCACAGGACAACTAAGTGAATACACATCTAAAATACTAATAGAGGAACAAGTCCTTTATAGCCAATTTAAGGCAACAAAATTTTCCACCTTTACTTGTACTGAACTAAATTCTATCTGATCATGGACACCACATCATTAATTTCGCTTTTTCACCTTCGCGTGAACTTGTCAGATGAAGTCAATCCAACAGTAACAGCACCAGCAACAGGTGCTTTGCTTGGGCAATTTCTAAGTTCAATAAGCAAGGGGGATTACGGTTCCAGCTTGATGACAACATTAAGCCCCATCCACACCAGGCACATGGCGTTACAATGTGAAAATCCAAGAAAAAGAGATTCAGTGCAGCATGGTGTGGCTGGCATGGAGAGCAAGCCCAATCACTCTGCATACCACCAAGCAACAAAAAACAAATTCACAAAGGGAGGGAAGGAGGGAGGGGGGGGGGCGGGGGGGAGAGTTGATTATAGTGTTCGTTACTATTCAAATTAACACACATTAGAGGCCTATTTATATATCAAACGCAATCTATGAAGTTCTGAACTCCTGGCACTCACAAATAAACTGTAAGTTGAGAATAACCTCGTCGCATCCGCACTGTTGGCAGGTACCCAAACTGCCGATTAAGGCAGCTCACCCAAATTCGTCAATTAAGCTTTTAACAGAGCAGAAGTTTCACTGTATCAGGTTTACACACACACACACACACACACACACACACACACACACACACACACGGTTGCTTCTTCAGGAAAGAGGGAAGTATCCTGTCACTTCCCGGGACTGGATCAGACTCTGAATGTGGCTCTCCAGCAGAGATACGACTTCCTAAAATCCTGCCCCGAAATGATATCCATCCTTCATGAAATCCTCCCCACTCCACCAAGAGTGTCTTTCCGCCGTCCATCTAACCTTCGTAGCCTCTTGGTTTATCCCTATGAAATGCCCAAACCACATTCCCTACCCTCTGGCTCCTACCCTTGTAACCGCCCCCGGTGTAAAACCTGCCCTATGCACGCTTCCACCAACACCTACTTCAGTCCTGTAACCCGGAAGGTGTACACGATCAAAGGCAGAACACTAGATCGCGTGTTTAATTTACCAACTGACCTGCCTACACTGTGACGCTTTCTATGTGGGAATGACCAGTAACAAACTGTCCATTCGCATGAATGGACACAGGCAGACAGTGATTGTTGGTAATGTGGATCACCCTGTGGCGTAACATGCCTTGGTGCACGGCCAGCACATCTTGGCACAGTGTTACACCGTCCGGGTTATCTGGATACTTCCCACAAACACCAACCTATCCGAACTCCGGAGATAGAAACTTGCCCTTCAATATATCCTCTCTTCTCGTTATCCACCAGGCCTCAATCTCCGCTAATTTGAAGTTGCCGCCACTCATACCTCACCTGTCATTCAACATCATCTTTGCGTCTGCACTTCCGCCTCGACTGACATCTCTGCCCAAACTCTTTGCCTTTAAATATGTCTGCTTGTGTGTGTGTGTGTGTGTGTGTGTGTGTGTGTGTGTGTGTGTGTGTGTGTGCGCGCGCACCTATCCTTTTTCATCCTAAGGTAAGTCTTTCCACTCCCGGGATTGGAATGACTCCTTACCCTCTCCCTTAAAGCCCACATCCTTTCGTCTTTCCCTCTCCTACCTTCTTTCCTGAATATATATGATGATGTAAATAAAATAGAAAGAAACTTCCACATGGGAAAAATGTATTAAACAAAGATTCCAAGACTTACCAAGCGGGAAAGTGCCGGCAGACAGGCACATGAACAAAACACACAAATACACACACACAGAATTACTAGCTTTCGCAACCGATGGTTGCTTCTTCAGGAAGGAGAGGGAAAGACGAAAGGATGTGGGTTTTAAGGGAGAGGGTAAGGAGTCATTCCAATCCCGGGAGCGGAAAGACTTCCCTTAGGAGAAAAAAAGGACAGGTGTACACTCGCGCGCGCGCACCTATCCTTTTTCATCCTAAGGTAAGTCTTTCCGCTCCCGGGATTGGAATGACTCCTTGTCTGCTTGTGTCTGTGTATGTGCGGATGGATGTGTGTGTGTGTGTGTGTGTGTGTGTGTGTGTGTGTGTGTGTGTGTGTGGGGGGGGGGGGGGGGGGGGGGGGGGGGGGGCGCGCGCGCGAGTGTACACCTGTCCTTTTTTTCCCCTAAGGGAAGTCTTTCCGCTCCCGGGATTGGAATGACTCCTTACCCTCTCCCTTAAAAACCCACATCCTTTCGTCTTTCCCTCTCCTTCCTTAAGAAGCAACCATCGGTTGCAAAAGCTAGTAATTCTGTGTGTGTGTGTTTGTGTGTTTTGTTCATGTGCCTGTCTGCCGGCGCTTTCCCGCTTGGTAAGTCTTGGAATCTTTATTAAAAAAGCAGCTTTTGAAGTGCTGAGCAAAAGTCATGCAAAAATTTTTTAATGAACACACAGCCATTTAACTGTGCAGCCGTTCATCACTTGAAAAATGGCATGAAAGAGACTGAATCCTGGGTCATAAATAAATAAAAAACAATACAGTAAAATGAAGAACTTGCCAATGTTTTTGTAAAAAAATATTAACTGTGTCTTCTGTTGTGTGTTTATACATTGATAATGACCGGTCCAAATATCTCACGATATAAGCATCAAACGAAAAAACTACAAAGAACGAAACTCATCTAGCTTGAAGGGGGAAACCAGATGGTGCTATGGTTGGCCAGCTAGATGGCGCTGCCATAGGTTAAACGAATATCAACTGTGTTTTTTTTAAATAGGAACCCCTACTTTTTATTACATATTCGTGTAGTACTTAAAGAAATATCAATGTTTTATTTGGGCCACTTTTTTTGCTTTGTGATAGATGGTACTGTAATAGTTAAAAACGTATAAGTACATGGTATCACGTAACATTCCAGTTGTGGACGATATTTGCTTCGTCATACATTACCCGGGTTAAAATAGACCGTTTAGCAATCGCGGAAAAGGTCGATATTGTGTTGACGTATGGCTATTGTGATCAAAATGCCCAACGGGCGTGTGCTATGTATGCTGCTCGGTATCCTGGACGACATCATCCAAGTGTCCAGACCGTTCGCCGGATAGCTACATTATTTAAGGAAACCACAACCTGCAACAATCGATGATGCCCAAGTAGGTGCTTTAGCTGGTGTTGCGGCTAATCTGCACATGAGTAGCAGATAACGACTTTGAACGTCGTGTACAGTTCTGCCACTGGGCACAAGACAAATAATAAGACGATGACAGATTTTCTGCACGTGTTCTATTTAGCGACGGAGTGTCACTCCCCAACAGCGGTAACGTAAACCGGTATAATATGCACTATTGGACAACGGAAAATCCACAATGGCTGCAACAAGTGGAACGTCAGCGACCTTGGCGGGTTAATGTATGTTGCGTTATTATGGGAGGTAGAATAACTGGCCCCCATTTTATCGATGGCAATTTAAATGGTGCAATGTATGCTGACTTCCTATGTAATGTTTTACCGATGTTTCACTGCATCACAGAATGGCGATGTACTTCGAAGATGATGGATGTCCGGCACATAGCTCACATGAGGTTGAAGCGGCATTGGATAGCGTATTTCATGACAGGTGGATTGGTCGTCAAAGCACCATACCATGGCCTCCATGTTCACTGGACCTGACGTCCCCAGATTTCTTTCTTTGGGGAAAGTTGAAGGATATTTGTTATCGTGACCCACTGACAACGCCTGATAACATGCATCAGCACATTATCAATGCATGTGTGAACATTAAGGAAGGAAAACTACTTGCTGTTGAGAGGAATGTCGTTACACGTATTTCCAAATGCACTGAGGATGACAGACATCATTTTGAGCATTTATTGCATTAATGTTGTATTTACAGGTAATCGCGCCGTAACAGCATGAGTTCTCAGAAATGATTAGTTCACAAAGGTACATGTATCACATTGGAACAACCGAAACAAAATGTTCAAACGTACCTACATTCTGTATTTTAATTTAAAAAAACTTACCTGTTATGAACTTTTCATCTAAAATTGTGAGCCATATATTTGTGGCTATTACAGCGCCATCTGTCACAAAGCAAAAAAAGTGGTCCAACTAAAACATTCATATTTCTTTACGTACTCCACAAATATGTAATAAAAAATGCGGGTTCCTATAAATATATATAAAAAAAATAATAAAACGCTGTTGATATCCGTTTGACCTATGGCAGCGTCACCTAGCGCGCCAACCATAGCGCCATCTGGTTTCCCCTTTCAAACTAGACAAGTTTCGTTCTTTGTAGTTTTTTCATTTGATGCTTATTTCATGAGATATTTGGCCCATTCACAATCAATGGACCACCCTGTATAGCTCTTGTAAACTTTTCGTAATGGAAGAGTTGAAAAAATATTTTGCAAATGCTCTATGTGCCTCGTTTTGGAATGTGTCAGAACAATTAATAGTGTCCCTTGCAAACTGATCTTCAGAATTTCTTTTCATTATTAATTTGATATTCTCAAGTTCCTTCCATAAAAAATGCACAAATGTGTAAGTCGTATCTTAAGTGTGTGTCCTAGTACTGCACTGTGAATTTCATCTTGTTATTATTGAACCAGGAAAATATTTTTTTTCTTTTTTTGGCAGATGAGAAAATTTCTCTTGAAGGAATTGAAAGTAAGCACTTTTTATTTCACGAGAGCGCAGAATTTCCATTTTCACACTACAAAATAAAATTTAGCTCACTTAGTTCTTTCATGAAGACTACACCTACTGACTTAATTTGCACACCCAGCATTTGAAATGTATTAAATGGACTCCAATCAGTATTTTAAGTGTGTCAGAACAAGATCTCATATATGCAGCAGAGTCTAATAATAAACTCACAATGTTTTCACATTTAATGCTGTAGTCTTTTAGGGTGTCTACTGTGGTCTGTGCACAAGTACTTCTGTTAACAACATCTAAAAAGAAGCCAGATACGTTTCTATTCTAATGTTGCAGTCATTGTCCAAAATAAAACTGCAAATACACACCTTCCATTTTTGTCACAAGTTTAATCAGCAATAATTAGCATAGGAAAACAGCATCTTTGATTTCTTCTTTCATTTCATGACTGCACTGACAGACATATTCTTGTCAAAGTCTCTAGTTTTGTCAAGATGATGTTTGCCTTTGAAGACGTTTTAACTATATTGTGGCACAGAGATCCAGTCTCACTTTTCATTTTTATGGCATTGTTGAGCATCTCACCAATAGCAGTCTGCCTTTTAGATTAAGTTCTTGCAGCCACTGTAGACACATTTTTTTGCCTTCTTACTAGCTTTTTTAATGTATTTTTCTAAATTGTCCTCCTTCCAGTTGTGTTTCACATTACAAACATGACACACAAAAGAATTTTTGTCAGTAACGTAAAAGCTTTCTTCTTTCAGATAGGTATTGCATCACACCTGCAAACTGAATTTATGCCGACGCAATTTAACACACAACAGTCACTGCAGAAAATTCATAAATTAACAAAACATTACACCATAAAGGTTAATGAAGAGTGTGCAATTACACTGATACAACATGTAAAAAACTAAACTCCGCCCAAAAGGCCATGAAGGCCCGATGGTACTGACTGGCCCCCATGTCATCCTCAGACCACAGGTGTCACCGGATGCGGCTATGGAGGGGCACGTGGTTAGCACACCATTCTCCCGGCCATACGTCGTAGCCGCTACTTCAACTAGCTCCTCAGATGGCCTTAGAAGGGCCAAGTGCACCCCACTTGTCAACAGCACTTGCAGACCGGATGGTCACCCACCCAAGTGCTGACCCATCCCAACAGTGCTTAACACTAGTGATCTGACAGAAACTGGTGTTACTGCTGCAGCAAGGCTGTGATACAACACGTGTCTGGCAAAAATGTTTACATATTTTAGAAAATCCTGTTCAATAATTATGAAGAATAAAGAGCAAAGAATACAGCAGACGAAACAAATAAACAGCTATTTCAAAATTCAAGCAACCCATGTATGTATTCATGCAACATTTACAAACATAATTTTTGCTCTTTTGTAATTTTTGTGGTGATTTCACACATAATTATGGAGACTAAGTCCAGACTCTGTATATTCAGATGTTTTAGCACTAAAGTAATAAATTTCACATGAAGTTACCAGTTTTAATAAATTGTGCTAAAATTGCCAATTTTGCTTTTATCCTACTATGAAATCAACCGAAAACATGACACAATATAACCAGACAGAAACTGAGTAATCACTTTTTACAAATTCAAAACATTTCCCATTAATAGCAGATGCATATTTCATGTATAAGGGGCATTCAAATGAAACCCGGTCACTAGTGTAAAGCAACGGTAATGATTTTATTAACTCAAAAACATAGTTATACACAGTACACACACTACAAAATAGTCGCCAAAACTGTTGGCACATTTATCCCATTGTGACACTAACTGGTCGATTCCATCTTTGAAGAAGTTAGTACCCTGCTGTAACACACTTCATCATACATTGCAAATTGATGTCCATGAATAGCTTGTTTTAGAGGTCCAAACACATGAAAATCACACAGTAAAAGGTTGGGACTACATGGTGGATGTTCCAACGTTTCCCACTGAATCTGCTGCAATGTCATCTTCACTGCATTGGCCTTGTGTGGGTGGGCATTATCATGCAGGAGGATAACGCCATTGGACAACATGCCTTCACGTTTCGACTTAAGGGCTCATCTAAGGTTCTTTAAAGTGGCTTGATAACACTGGGCATTGATTGTTGTTCTCCGTTTCAGGAACTCGACAAGCAATGGGGCCCTTGTGGTCAAAAAAGGAAGACATCATGACTTTACCAGAACTGGTGTGCACAGCCTTTGATTTCTTTGGAGGTGATCAAGTCGCATGTTTCCGCTGCTTGCTCTGACGCTAACTTCCAGGCCCAAAAGGGTGACGCCATGTTTCGTCACCTGTGACAATACGCAACAAAGATGTAGGCCTCCTCACCTTCATGTTGCAGATACAGCACCATATGAATATTGCACTGTTCTGTGGTCAGTTGGTGAGGAACTCACTGTGCACAAATTTTTCAAAACTTCAAGTGCTGATGCTTTATGGTGTGGGCGGTGCCCACGCTACTACCCAGTAACCGACGAATCTCGTCCATGGTGATTTTGTGGTTGTCCAAGACTAAAGCATTTACTTCCACAACTTCTGGTGTGCTGAGACAATGAGCGGGTTCAGGACAAGCTTCGTCTTCCACTGACTTGCGCTCCTGAAGGAATAGTTTGCGCCATTCCACAACACTTTAACAACCAAGGTGTATACATGGACAAGGAAAAAATTCCCGGATTTCTCCTGGATTTCCCAGTTAAAAAAGCACTTTATCCCCGGGTGAAAACATACTATTTCCCAGTTAACTGACAGTCTATTTTCTTTCGGAACTGTACAACTTAACAGTTGTTTGAATGATTATGGTTTTATACATGGGCGTACAATTTCCCGGTGTTTTAGAAAACTAAACACGGGGAAAAAACACGTTTCGGAAAGATCTTTGATGGGCAGCAACATGTACCCTGCATATTTTCGTATTACGAAAGTATAAGTTTGAATTCCACCAAACATCGCACGTTACTTTGCGAAGCATTGAAATCGGGATTGTGACGAGCTTTAAATTAAGTATAGTGTTGTTACACGAAACGAAAAGCTTTCACATATAATATTGGTCTATAAGATTAATACGCAGCAAGAGAAGCTACGCTTTCACATACGATGTTGGTCTTTTATACGCATATTACAATTTACGATGTATAACACAAATGTGCCAGTAAAATTTTTAATAACGACATAAATGTCTGATCTTCTGGGCTCGAAATTCATCTAAATGGCTCGTCATGAAAGAGTTGATTTTCAAATGAGAGTCAAACGCTCTGTAATTTAAGAAAGTCATTGTATATTCTTGCACACAGTTCAACTTGCGTAAAAGGAAATTTGCTTTGATGGTTAACGCTTTTCAAACCACCATTCTGAATAGTTTTCTGCGACCTGTTGGAAATAAGTTCATTTCTGCACTTGCCACAGAGTGCCAGATGACAAGGATCACCGCACTTGAGCAGCTAAGATGCTGTAGGGAGCCCATATGTTCGTACGTGTAAAACATTAAAAGATCTTACATTATGTCATAAAAGAAACCAAACATCAGAAGATACTCCAAGAGCATTGGAATTTCGTGACCCATACTAAAATGTGCACATTTAAAGTGCACATTAGTATGTCCTGATTCCCAGTGAAGTAGGCCACGACCTGATATTAAGCTTATCAATACGGTTTTCGGGATGTAAATTTTCTTGGAGTACCAATACTTTGTTATCTCATGTTTGCTTGTTTATTATGGCATAATGCCATACATACTAGAAGTTGAAAACACGCACTTGAAATGCGGAGAACAGTGTGTGGAATTACACACTTCGTTTCAAATATATTGTCTGCCTCAGTGGGAAAGATTAATAAAAGGAAATTTCTTTAGCAAACCGACAAAAATAACTTCACTGTTCTGCAAGGCAATTAATGCTTGACTGTTAGATAGGTGGAAATAAAATAAAATCTGCAACTAATAACCCATTTTAGTCTTCCATAATTATGTGAACGTATTTTAATTCACTTGATAGCTCCTGGGTACAGAAGTCTGTTTTGTTTTCATTTGACATGAGAGCAGTAAACGAAGAGGAAACAGCAAAATCACTAAATGTAAACACGAGTCACGTGGAGACTACCAACTTCCCCACTACAACTCAGACTGCTCTGTCCATCAACCCCGGATCTACGATATTTCCGAACCAGGGCAAAACCACGCCACTCCCTCTAGCTTTCGAGATAGGACGTCAAAAATAAATAAATAAATAAATAAAACGAATTTTCAAAAATATATTCATTTTGTAGCGCACAGCTTTCTGAAGAGTCTGATGTATAAAACATGTGCATTCGAGGAAATGTAAAACATGCTATTTGATCGCAAGTGCGCCAAAGTGCAGTGCCTCGCCTCCCTACACAACATTCTTCTATCGCACGTCACTTTACTTCGCTCTGTGGAATTGAAACGTGTATATTTTGTAACGGATGCCATCATACCATATTCAGGACAATGGAAATTAAAGTGTCCAGTGCTGCCTCTCTTGCTTACAGTCAGCTGGTTTGACATCCTGTCCCTCTTTTTTATTAAAACTCTTCAGAAAATATGCCCTCTCTATTACCTATCAGCTAACAGCTTGTTGCTTTGTGTGACGTAACTGGAGGGCTATCAATTACGGGGTCCCACAGGGTTCGGTCTTAGGTCCTTTACTGTTCTTGATATACATTAATGACTTACCATTCCACATTGATGAAGATGCAAAGTTAGTTCTTTTTGCTGACGATAGAAGTATAGTAATAACATCCAAGAACTATGCGATGTAATTGTAAATGATGTTTTTCACAAAATTATTAAGTGGTTCTCAGCAAACCGACACTCTTTAAATTTTGATAAAACACAGTATATACAGTCCTGTACAGTAAATGGCACAACTCTAGTAATAAATATAGACTTTGAAGAGAAGTTTGTAGCTAAGGTAGAATTTTCAAAATTTTTAGGTGTGTCCATTGATGAGAGGTTAAACTGGAAGCAACACATTGATGGTCTGCTGAAACTACTGAGTTCAGGTACATATGCTATTAGGGTTATTGCAAATTTTGGTGATAAGAATCTCAGTAAATTAGCTTACTATGTCTACTTTCATTCACTGCTTTCGTATGGCATCATATTCTGGGGTAATTCATCGTTGCGTAGAATAGTATTCATTGCTCAAAAATGTGTAATCAGAATAATTGCTGGAGCCCACCCACGGTCATCCTACAGACATCTATTTAAGGATCTAGGGATCCTCACGGTAACCTCACAGTATATACATTCACTTATGAAATTTGTTGTTAATAATCCAATCCAGTTCAAAAGTAATAGCAGCGTGCATAGCTTTAACACCAGGAGAAAGGATGATCTTCACTATGCAGGGTTAAATCTAACTTTGGCACACAAAGGGGTAAATTATGCTGCCACAAAAGTCTTTGGTCACCTACCAAACAGCATCAAAATCCTGACAGATAGCCAACTAACATTTAAAAATAAATTAAAAGAATTTCTAGATGACAACTCCTTCTACTCATTGGCTGAATTTTTAGATATAAATTAAAAAAAAAGAACCTTAAACATTAGGGTCATGCAATATTTTGTGTAATGTAATATCTTGTACAGACATCTTTTATTAACCTGACACGTTCCACATCATTACAAAGTGTATTCATGATCTATGGATAAAGTATTAATCTAATCTAATCTAATCTAAAATTAAATATAGTATACATAGACCCAGTAAAGAAATGGAACAAGCAAGACAATACACATTTATTCAATCCTTAGCTCCTAGAATTTTTTTCTCTCTGATCTTGCTACAGCTTTACATGGCATGCTTTCCTTTCTGCGAAAGTTCGTAAAACGTTTTGCTATATGAAAAATCTAAATGTCGCTGTCTAATACTGAAAAAGTTGTTAATACAAATAGGGGTCAAGACTGGTGTGGTTTCCCGGTCTGATTACGTCTATTTTATCACTGTCTGCTAGATAAAACAAATTAAGCCTTTCTAATACTGCAACAGTTGTAACACACACTAAATAATCGAAACTGTTTTGGCACATATGGTCTTTTTTGTAATGACAGAATATAATTCACAAAGTACCAATATCAAATACCTATCAGGCCTACTACAAGCAAAAAGCTTTACGTTAGGGAATAGTTTCACACTTCATTCATACACTCCAGTTTCTCAAGCATGAGATCGAAAAGTATTAGTACTAAATTTTTATACAAGCTTGGAATCACCATATTGTTCCATAATGTGTGTGATGTCCCCGTTTCTTCTCCTTCCTCGTTCTAACAAACAGTCTTGTTATCACAAACTCTAACTATTCCTGCTAATGTCAATCACCGGTTTAGTTACCCGCGATTATTCTCCGGTTAGACGCTATTACATGTTTCTACAACGCATTTTCTGCGCTTCTTCCAGAATAGAACTTAAAGCGGCTGCTAGATGGGGACTGTACAACTGGCTCTTACTAGTACAGCGACCTGGCCGAAAGCTTTCCGTCAAAATTTCATTTTCTTCGATATACTGAGAAGGGAATATGTAATCTTTCTTACCTGTTATTCGTTTATTTCCACTCCTGTAGTCTGAATCAATGGATTTCGTTAATAATTATAACAATGCTCATTATTCACAAACCCAATCAACCACACAATCAGAGAGCAGTTGGCATTCAGCCGTTCGGCTTTACTCCGGTTAGCTGGTATAGCCACTTTTGTCTGTAGGAAAGTTTGTTTCTACACGTGACGAGGATTCCCCTTACAGACACATCATGTACACTATGCACGCATTCACAAATCAACTTACGATTCATTCAAAAATGTTCTAAAACTGACAGGGATGCGTTTCAAAGTCATATGAATAATCGATAGACTTACGTGCGCTGGATGCTAGTCGCTTTGTGAAACAAGGTTTTTCCCCCTCAAGAATATGAATTGCTCCCCTCCCCCTCGTCCTACATCTGGACCTGCTGCACACGCATGAATCTGACAACTTGGGCACTCCAGTAAAATTTTTCCCGGTAGCATCTAGCTGCTTGCTGTGACTGCTTCCACAGCCGACGGCCACATTTCTGTAGCCAGAAGCGGGAAAAGGTACTACTCAACTGCGCATGCGCTTGATCATGCTCGTAACTGCTAAAACTAATCTACTGTAAACAGTTGTGACATCACGATCATCAGAGGCAATTTGTTGTTACGAAGCATTGCATAGTCTTCCTAAAGCCTTTGACACACTTTGCTGTTGGTAGACGCTTGTATGAGCACTGTGTTTTGTTGCTGTATATGGCGCATTTCCCTTGCAATTTAAATTTTATTTTCATTTTTTCTCTCTTTCATGTTTTATTGCTGCAGCAGCGGGATATAGTAATACCCTTTGTTAGAGTATCGGTTCTTATCAGTAAAAATTACAAAAATTTAAATGAAAACAAAAACAATGAAAAATTCCCGGGTTTTCCCCGTTTTTCTTCCGGATGAAAAAATTCAGTTATTTCTGGGATCTCCCGGGTCGTATACACCCTGACAACTCAAACTGGTTGATTAGTTTAAGGGGGGGGGGGGGGGGGAGGGGGTAAGGGACCAAACTGCGAGGTCATCGGTCCCTTGTTACCGATAAAATAATTACACAATGGAAAGAAGAAAAGAAAGGAGATGGACAGCACAATAACTGGAGAAAGTAAGAACCAGAATAATGACAGAAGGACAACCAACGCTACTATGGACAAAACAGGAGAAGAAAAAGACAGAGAGAAGCAAGAAGCAGGTAGAAAGGAATAAAAACAAGGGAGCTTATGACCTTGGCTGGCCGACCACGAGAATAAAAAGGAAAAGCCAGTCACTCTGTGACACATTAAAACATCCGGCCTAAAAGCATTAGAGTGGAGAACACAAAGGGACAAAGGACCTCCCTGAAACTTATATAGAATGATAAAGCCCAACGTCACATATAAAACGTTAAACTAAATTAGACGACGAGACATTGTTAGCTAAAATTGATGGCAACGAGTCTGGTAACTGAAGAGTCCATCGCAGGGCAGCCAAAGAAGGGCAGCTCACCAAGATATGGGCCACTATCAGCTTGGCAGCTCACCAAGACTGAGGTGAGTCATCATGGTGCAGGAGGTAGTCATTTGTCACCCAAGTGTGGCCGATGCAGGGCCGACAGAGAACCACAAAGTCCCTGCGAGAGGCCCGCATGGAGGTCTTCCACACGATCATAGTCTACTTAATGGCACACAGTTTACTGTGCATACTGAGGTGATACCATTCCGTCTTGCAAAGCTGCAAAACCTTGCGGCATAGTACTGAACGCAGGCCAGTTGCAAAGACGCCGATCTGCATACGCGGTTTTCGCGTAGCCTGTTTGGTCAGCCTGTTGGCAAGTTCGTTGCCTGTTATTCCGATGTGACCTGGGGTCCAGACAAACACCACTGAATGAATGGACCGTTCCAGGGCACAGATGGACTCCTGGATGGTCACTACCAAGGATGGCGAGAGTAGCACTGGTCGATAGCTTGTAGGCTGCTCAAGGAGTCAGTACACAGAAGAAACGACTCCTCAGGGCATGAACAGATGTGCTCAAGAGCAGGAGATATAGGCAACAGCTCGGCAGTGAAAACACTGCAGCCATCGAGCAAGGAATGCTGTTCAATGTCCTCCATGGACATACGCGGAGCCAACATGATCATCAGCCATTGAGCCTCGGTGTAAACCACTTCATAGCCTCAGTACGTCAAGAATTGAGAGGTTGGTTGGTTGGGTGTGGGATTGAAGGGACCAGACTGCTAAGGTCATCGGTCCCTTGTTCCACGATAAAATCACACGAAATAAAAACTGTCAGTCGTTAAAAAAGGAGAACTGAGACAAGGGACGACACAATACAAGAAAGACAGACAAAGACCAGACAAACGGAACTAAAATCACACCGAGTGTGAAGGTGGTTGGCCGACCATGAAAATAAGGAAAAGCCAACCACCAAATGACATTAAAACCCACAGTTTAAAACCACAGGCCAAAGGCCCAAGTCAATACAGGAAATAAAAGGACAAACACTCAAATCATACGATAAAAACCCCCTGCCCGAATAAAACTCAACACGAGGTCCGCCATAGCATCGTCATCACATAAAAGGGCAGGGAGGGTATCAGGCAGCGCAAACGTCTGCCTGAGTCCTGTTAAAAGCGGGCAGTCCATGTGGACCAGCGTCAGAGTTGCCCCGCAGCGACATAGCGGTGGGTCCTCCTGGCGCAACAAATGGCCGTGCGTCAGCCACGTGTGGCCAACGCGCAGCCGGCAGAGGACGACAGAGTCCTTCCGAGAGGCCCGCATGGAGGAGCGCCACACACCGGTCGTCTCCTTCACCGCCCGAAGTTTGTTGGGCGTGGGCAGGGTGCGCCACTCGTCACCCCAGGCACCAAGCACTTTCTGGCGCAAAAGCGACAGGAGATCACACTCCATAAGGCCGAGTTCCAGAGCCGGTGAACTCACTGCCTGTTTAGCCAGCGTGTCAACCCGCTCATTGCCCGCGATGCCGACATGACCTGGGGTCCAAACAAAGACCACGGAGCGGCCGCAACGGGCAAGAGCATGGAGCGACTCGTGGATGGCCATCACCAGACGGGAACGGGGAAAGCACTGGTCAAGAGCTCGTAAACCACTCAGGGAGTCACTACAGATCACAAAGGACTCACCTGAGCGGGAGCGGATATACTCTAGGGCGCGATACATGGCAACCAACTCGGCAGTGTATACACTGTTCCCGGGTGCCAGCGACCGTTGCTCACAATGATCCTCTAGAGTAAGAGCGTAACCAGTGCGACCAGAGACCATCAAACCGTCGGTATAGGCCACGGCAGATCCGGGAAACTCGGCAAGGAGAGAAACAAAGCGGCGGAGGAGGGCCGGAGGAGGGACCGAGTCTTTCGGACCCTGTGCCAAATCCAGCCGAATGCATGGTCGGCGCACACACCAAGGGGGCAGACGAAGATTGGCCCGGAAAACAGGCGGGAGAGGAAAAAACTCAATCCCACACAGTAGAGCCCGGATGCGAACTGCGATCGTACACCCTGACCGGGGCCGCCTGTCTGGAAGATGGACGATCGAGTGCGGGAATAGGAGACGGTAGTTGGGATGCCCTGGCAAGCTACAAACGTGGGCAGCATAAGCGGCCAGAAGTCGGTCGCGCCGGATCCGCAATGGAGGAACACCAGCCTCCACAAGTAAGCTGTCAACAGGGCTTGTTCGAAATGCTCCTGTGGCGAGTCGGATCCCGCAGTGATGGATGGGATCCAGCAATTGCAATGCTGATGGCGATGCCGAACCATAAGCCACACACCCATAATCAAGGCGGGACTGGATCAGCGCTTGATACAGCCGGAGAAGGGTGGACCGATCGGCACCCCATCCGGTGTGGCTAAGGCAACGGAGAGCGTTTAAATGCCGCCAGCATGTTTTTTTAAGCTGCCGAATATGAGGCAGCCAAGTCAACCGGGCATCAAATACCAGTCCCAAGAACTGATGCGTCTCTACCACAGCAAGAGGTTCATCGTCAAGGTAAAGGCGTGGCTCAGGGTGAACCGTGCGACGCCGGCAGAAATGCATAACGCAGGTCTTAGCGGCCGAAAACTGGAAGCCGTGCGCTACAGCCCACGACTGCGCCTTGCGGATAGCACCCTGCAGCTGGCGCTCAGCAACTGCAATGCCAGCGGAGCTGTAGTAGAGGCAGAAGTCGTCTGCATACAACGAAGCTGCGACGGACGATCCCACCGCCTCAGCGAGCCCATTGATCGCAATTAAAAACAGGGAGACACTGAGGACAGACCCCTGTGGGACCCCGTTCTCCTGGACCCGGGAGGAACTACGGGACGCAGCAACTTGCACGCGGAAGGAACGAGACGACAGAAAATTCTGAATAAAAAATCGGGAGCGGGCCCCTAAGACCCCACCCATGAAGTGTGGCCAGGATGTGATATCGCCAAGTCGTATCGTACGCCTTCCGCATGTCGAAGAAGACGGCAACCAGATGTTGACGGCGTGCAAAGGCTGTACGGACGGCAGACTCTAGGGAGACCAGATTATCGACGGCAGAGCGGCCTTTACGGAACCCACCCTGAGACGGAGCCAGAAGGCCTCGAGACTCGAGGAGCCAACTCAACCTCCGGCTCACCATACATTCTAGCAACTTGCAAAGAACGTTGGTGAGGCTTATGGGGCAGTAGCTGTCCACCTCCAGCGGGTTCTTGCCAGGTTTCAACACGGGGAGGACGATGCTTTCTCGCCATTGAGACCCAGATGCGGTCGAAAACATCTAGGAGGCGTCACTGGCAATTCACAGAGAGGTGTTTCAGCATCTGGCTGTGGATGCGGTCTGGCCCAGGAGCCGTATCAGGGCAAGCAGATAGTGCACTCTGGAATTCCCAGTCGCTGAAAGGAGCATTGTAAGACTCCGCTTGGCGCGTGTGAAAGGAAAGCCGCCTCCAACTTTCCAACCGCTCTTTCCGGGAGCGGAAGGCCAGTGGGTAATTCGTAGATGCGGAACACTGAGCAAAATGCGCTGCTAACCGGTCCGCAATCGTGTCGGAGTCAGTACACACCACTCCATTCAGCGAAAGCCCAGGGACAGAGACAGGCGGCCGATAGCCATGGAGTCGCCTAATATTAGCCCAAACCTGCGATGCAGAGGTACGGAAGCCGATGGTGGAAACATACCGTTCCCAGCACTCCTGCTTCCGTTGGCGAATAAGGCGTCGGGCACGGGCACGGAGCTGTTTAAGAACGATGAGGTTCTCCAAGGACGGGTGCCGCTTATGGCGTTGAAGAGCCCGCCGGCGATCTCTAATCGCCTCTGTGATCTCGGGCGGCCACCAAGGCACAGTCCTCCGCCGAGGGGACCCGGATGAACAGGGAATCGCAGATGCCGCCGCAGAAACGATGCCGGTGGTGACCGACTGAACCACCGCATCAATGGTGTCATGGGAAGAGGTGCGATAGTGGCGAGAGAGGAGAACAAGCCCCAATCAGCCTTATTCAGAGCCCATCTGGAGGAGCGTTCAGAAGAGTGACGCTGTGGTAGTGACAGAAAGATGGGGAAATGGTCACTACCACATAAGTCGTCATGGACACTCCAGTGGATGGATGGTGAAAGTCCGGGGCTGCAGATAGAAAGGTCGATGGCCGACAATGTGCCATGGACTACGCTGAAATGTGTCGGCTCTCCCGTGTTTAAGAGGCAGAGGTCAAGCTGCGAGAGAAGAGTCTCGACATCTCTACCCCGGCCAGTAATCGCGGCGCTACCCCACAGGGGGTTATGGGCGTTAAGGTCGCCCAGTAACACGAAAGGAGGAGGCAGTTGTGCTATCAATGCAGCCAACACATGACACGAGACATCACCATCTGGCGGAAGATACAAACTGCAGACAGTAATAGGCTGAGGCGTCCACATCCTTACAGCGACAGCCTCTAAAGGTGTGTGAAGAGGTACACATTCGCTGTAGACAGAGTTAAGGATGTAGACGCAGACTCCACCAGATACCCTCTCATAAGCTGCCCGGTTCTTGTAATAACCCCGATACCCACGTAGGGCAGGGGTCCGCATTGCCGGAAACCAAGTTTCCTGTAGGGCAATGCAGAGGAAAGGGTGACTGCTGATGAGTTGGCAAAGCTCAGCAAGGTGGTGGAAAAAAGGGCTGCAGTTCCACTGGAGTATCGCTTTGTCCATGTCCGAAAAAGGCGTGAAGGGGCCGAGGAGGCAGATCACGCCACAGGGTCACCTGCTGCCACCGATAGAGGACCAGTACAATCTGCTTCCATGGTGTCTGAGGGTCCGGCGAGATCCAGGTCCTCAGCGGATGCCCGGATCTCCACCTTATCCTCGGACGCAGAGCCTGTAGGGAGCAGTGGGGTGGATGCCATCGCGTGTTCCTTGGCCTTAGAGGTCTTCTTCTTTGTCTTGTCTCTCTGGTCCTTGGGTTTCATTGGCTGGGAGGGCTCCAGCGAGTCAGTCTCCGGGACGGAGGAGGAGCGGGAAGCACTGCGACCAGCCACTGGTCTGCTTTTCTTCCATTGGCTGACGTCACCCTTCCCAGAGGCGGAAACCTGGGAAGGAAGGGACCCAAGGGACCCTTTCCGTGCTATTCGAGCCGGGGAAGTTTGAGGCTTCCCCAGCTTAGAAGTGGTGACTGATGTCCCCGATGGTTGGGGGGTTGCTGCTCCTGAGGCAGGTAGTGCAGGAGCAGCAGGGAGTGAAGTGCCCCCCACCATCAAGGGGGCAGGTGTAGCATTCCGGCTCTGAGAGGTGGCAGTCTGAGGGAGAGCTAATGGGGCCATAACAGTAGTAGCCGCGGCGTAAGAGGCAGTCATTCGAACAGGATGGAGGCATTCGAACTTCTGCCTGGCCTCAGTGTATGTCAGGCGGTCCAGGGTCTTATACTCCATGATTTTGCGCTCTTTCTGGTAGATCCTGCAGTCCGGCGAGCAAGGCGAGTGGTGCTCTCCGCAGTTTACACAGATGGGAGGCAGAGCACATGGAGTATTGGGATGTGATGGGCGTCCACAATCTCGACACGTGAGGCTGGAAGTACAGCGGGAAGACATATGCCCGAACTTCCAGCACTTAAAGCACCGCATCGGCGGAGGGATATATGGCTTGACGTCACAACGATAGACCATCACCTTGACCTTCTCAGGTAAAGTATCACCCTCGAAGGCCAAGATGAAGGCACCGGTGGCAACTTGCTTATCCCTTAAACCACGATGTACGCGCCGGATGAAGTGAACACCTCGCCGCCCTAAATTGGCGCAAAGCTCGTCATCGGACTGCAATAGAAGGTCCCGATGGAATATTATGCCCTGGACCATATTAAGACTCTTATGGGGCGTGATTGTAACCGGAACATCCCCCAGCTTGTTACAATCGAGTATCCAGCGGGACTGGGCGGAGGACGCCGATTTGATCAAAACCGAGCCCGAGCGCATTTTGGACAAGCCCTCCACCTCCCCGAACTTGTCCTCTAAGTGCTCGACGAAGAACTGAGGCTTCATGGATGTAAAGGATTCACCATCAGCTCTCGTACACACCATGTAGCGGGGCGAGTATGGTTCGCTGGCATCCTTAGTCTTTCGTTCCTCCCATGGTGTAGCCAGGGAGGGGAACGATTTGGGGTCATATGTAGTTGCGTTGTATTGAGCCCTGGAATGCTTAGAGACTGCTGGCGGCTGGCCACCAGCAAGAGATGATGTACCACGCTTCATTGCGGGTCATCCGTCCTGATGCCACCTACTCCGACCAAGGGCCCTCCCCACGGGCGCCACCCAGCCTCAGCAACGACCACCTGGCAGGATGGCCATTGCCGGGAGTCCCAATGCCCCAAGGAGATAGGCATCTACTCCTTGGCATACGTGGGGAGTTAACGGCGCTGGCATCAGCAGAGCGATCCATGTGTAGTCAGGGGGCTACAACCAACAGGGTACATGGCGGCCCCACCACAACGGACTGGCTACCGTGCTGGATTTCAGGTGATGTAGTCCAATATCGTCATTGGCGCATAAAGCGACACAGCATAGCAGACTGCAATAAACTGCACCCAAGAACAAATCCACGCCCAAGAGATGGTAGGTGAGCGGGACTGCTAAGCGATGACGACAAACCTGGCTAGAGATGGTAATTCATGATGGACACATCGCTCCTTGTAAGGCGCCCTTCCCCAATCGGCTCGCTCTTCGGAAAATTTAGAAGGATGGAGGTCAAACCCGTTAGGGGACCATCTCACAAGGCCAAAACGTTTGAGACTCCTTTTAGTCGCCTCTTACGACAGGCAGGAATACCGTGGGCCTATTCTTACCCCCGAACCCACAGGGGGGACAAGAATTGAGAGGAAGTGGCAGTGGAGGGCCATGGGCTGAACTGAGTCCTTAGGGCCATGTGAAATGTCCAGACAAATCTGTGGCCTAGGTGTACACCATGAAGGTGTACATGAATGGACCTCAAGTATAGGTGGTAAAGGCAAGGACTCCAGTTAGGAAAGAAGGGATCAGACACAAACTGCAATTGGAAGCCCTGACTTGGGCCGCTGATGTGGGAGATGAACCGCAGTGGGTGAGAAAAGGAGATGGTAATTCGGATGCGCAGGGGAACTACGAACATGTGAAACATAACTGGCCAGCAGTTGTGCACACCAAACTTGCAATAGAGGGACTCCAGCATCCACCAGAATGCTGGTCACCAGACTCGTCCTAAAAGCTCCTGTCGCTAGTTGCCTGTCGCTAGGTGAATGCCACAGTGGCGCACTGGATCGAGTAAACACAATGCTGAGGGCGCTGCCGACCCATATACCAGACACCCACAGTCAAAGCGGGATTGAACAAGGGCTCTGTAGAGCTGCTACAGTATAGAGCGATCTGCTCCCCAGTTTGTGTTGCTCAGGCAGGGGAGGGCATTGAGGTGCTGGGAGCACTTTCACTTAAGCTTACAAAGTTGAGGTAGCCAAGTAAATCGGGCATCAAAATCTAGTCCTAAGAATTGATATGTCTCCACTACAATGAGTGGATCATCATTAACATAAAGTTCTGGTTCCGGATGAATGATATGACGCTAACAGAAGTGCATAACATATGACTTTTAGGCCAAAAACTAGAAACCTTGGGCTACAGCCCATGACTGGGCCTTCTGGATGGCTCCCTGTAGGCACTGCTCAGCAACACCAGTACTGGTGGAGCAGTATGAAATGCTGAAGTCATCTGCATACAGAGAAGGTGAGACAGACGGTGACAAATTGTCACCGAACACAGCATTCATCTGTCGATACATTTCACAGCCTTTAACTCCCTCCGCTGTAAAAAATCGAATCACTCCTCATTGCTCCTGCTTACTCACCTGCATGTTTGGTAGTGGACAATAACTTGAATGACCATCTCTTCAGCATGAAACCACATTGGTGCTATGCAACATCAAACAGTGGGTATGCGTCAGTCTCTCTACCAATACATGGCGCCACCATACCCACAGTAGGTAGACACACTGACCAGGTTTCATTTGAATGAACCTCATAGCTCCAATCATGTACTTCCCCAACAGTATTGAGACTGTTTGCAGAAATGTGCAAATAATTTTGCCTTCTAAATTGTACTGGTAATAAAGGAATTTCAAAATAAAGAATGTATATTTTTCAGAGCATTATAAAGAGCCCTCCAAACTTCAGGAACAATCCTGCTTTTCTGCTTTTCTTGGATACCTTGAAGACATACATCAAGCTCTTAAATGAATCTATTTAAGATACTGCTTTTCTGTATTAGTGTTTTGTTTAATTATTTCTAGTTCAATTGTGGGCATCTTTCGAAATTTACTGGAGGAGGAGAGGGGGCAGACACAAATGCTCCATCTTGTCTCCCCCCTTTCCTTTGCAGACATGTTGCAGATTCATTCAATTTAATCAAACTGACTAAGTGTTCTAAGTCTTCAAACAACGTTATTAAGTTCTTTACATTTTACATCAATTTTTTGGGGGGGTTCATCTCACTTCTGACTAGTTTGATGCATCCCAGCATGAATTCCTCTCATAAGGCAAGCTCTTCATCTCAAAGTAGCACTTGCAACCTATATCCTCACTTATGTGGTGGATGTATTCCAATCTCTACATCCCCCAACACTGTGGTGGGACTGACAGAGTGGGCACAGGCCAGGAATTTGCAGATGGTGTGTTCTATGGTAGCATCAGACCAAAAAAAAGTGCATGACTCTGAACTCTTGCCTACATTCTACACATTCCCCAACAGCAAAACGAGGCTTGTGATCGGTGATGAGGCGAAACTTAGTACCACAGAGATATAAGTGAAACTTCCTGATACCCTATCTGATGGTCAATGCCTCTTTCGCAATTTTTGAATGATTCTTATGTGCTGCATGTAATGTTTTAGGTGCAAATGCAATGGGCTGTTTGTGCTGTATTTGTGCGACAGAATGACACCAATGACACAATCTGATGCATGTTTGCCGGAATGGGATGTTGTTAAACCAAGGTCTGACCTACAGCACTTTTTAAGTTGCACAAAAGCTTTCTGGCATGTCTCTGAAAACACAAATTTAACACCTACTTCCCACAAATGGTTACGTAGGTTGAAAATCTGGGCCACAATGGGAACAAATTTGGCATAATAATTGACTCCGCCCAGTTCTTTGAGGTTCCTAGAGCTGGATACTTAGCAATTGCATCCTCATGTTCCTGTGTGGCCATGACCCCGTCTTACTTAAGACAAGCCCCAAATAAATTAGTCGAGGCAACAATGCAGATCATGGGCTGGCAGCCACTCAAACAACACTTTTGGCTGTGCAGGTGTGTAGTTGTGAATGCCTTGGGTAAGTTGCTCATGGTATCTAAAATAAGTATCACAGGGGCACTTTTCCATCAAATGGGAACCTGATATAACTATTCATGCCAATGGACATGTTAATCACTAAAAACTATTTCTTCCGATTATCATGATGTCAGCATGATCTATCTTTTGAAAAATAATGGGCCTCAGCTGGCAAATGTGCATCAGATTGTGCCATTGGCACTGTGCTGTCGCACATATACACAGACAACACGTAACAGCTCATCGCTTTTTGCATTGAAAAAATTAAATGCATCACAGCAGTCATTCAAAAATTGATAAAGTGGCACTGGCTATCGTATAGGGCGCCAGCAAGTTCCATGTAAACATATCTCTACAGTACTAAGTTTGATCTGATCACAAGCACTTTATTCTGCTATTCAATCCCGATACAAAACTTCCTGATAATATGGTGTAACAGTTGCAACAGTGGGCATTCTTTTTGAGGAACTATTCCTCCTGCCTATGAATAGGCTGAGATTAAAATTTGCCTTGAGCATCAAATTGATACATTTGGCTTCATACATTTTGTGATCAAAAGTATCCAGAAATCCCCAAAACATATGTTTTTCATATTACATGCATTGTGCTGTCACCTACTGCCAGGTACTCCATATCAGCAATCTCAGTAGTCGTTAGACATCATGTGAGAGCAGAATGGGGTGCTCCGCGGAACTCACGGACTTCAAATGTGGTCAGGTGATAGGGTGTCCCTTGTGTCATAGGTCTGCACATGAGATTTCCACACTCCTAAACATCCCTAGGTTCACTGTTTCCGATATGATAGTGAAGAGGAAACGTGATGGGACACGTACAGCACAAAAGCATACAGGCCGACCTTGTCTGTTGACTGACACAGACCGGTGACAGTTGAAGAGGGTCATAGTGTGTAATAGGCAGACTTCTATCCAGGCCATCACACGGGAATTCCAAACTGCATCAGGATCCACTGCAAGTACTATGTCGGTTAGATGGATGCAAGAAAACTTGGATTTCATGGTCGAGCAGCTATTCATAAGCCACACATCATGCCAGTAAATGCTAAAAGACCCCTTGCTTGGTGTAAGAAGCGTGAACACTGGAACATTGGAAAAATGCTGTGTGGAGTGACGAATCATGGTACGCAATGTGGCAATTCGATGGCAGGGTGTGGGTATGGTGAATACCTGGTGAACATCATCTGCCAGCGTGTGTAGTGCCAACAGTAAAATCCAAAGATGACAGTGTTATGGTGTGGTCGTGTTTTTCATGGAGGGGGCACTATCACAGCACAGGCCTACACTGATGTTTTAAGCACCTTCTTGCTTCCCAATGCTGAAGAGCAATTCGGGGATGGCAATTCCATCCTTCAACATGATCAAGCACCTGTTCAGAACACACAGCCCTTGGCAGAGTAGTTACACAACAATAACATCCCTACAATGGACTGGCCTGCACAGAGTCCTGATCTGAATCCTACAGAACACTTTTGGGATGGTTTGGAACACTGACTTCACACCAGGCCTCACCGACCGACATCGATACCTCTCCTCAGTGCAGTATTCCATGAAGAATGGGCTGCCATTCCCAAAGTAACCTTCCAGCACCTGACTGACCAACACCATACTGAATCCCAGCATTACCGATGGAAGGCGCCATGACCTTAAGTCATTTTCAGCCAGGTGTCCAGATACATTTAGCTTCATATCTATGACCGTGGCCATAGCCCACTGGCTGGACGAAACTGGGGATATACTTCCCACACTTTACAACCTCTCTAGTTATGCTCTTAAGTCATCTGCACATGGCAAAAGGCACTGGGTGAGCTCTAAAAAACTTGGGCATCTACGATTGCTTTAAGAATAAGTGGGCCTGGAACCCTGTTACACAACCTAATATAGATACCAACTTCAGTTCTGCTCCATAACTTATGATGTTCTGTGAATGGTATCACAGGTGAAACTAGATTTACATAGTCCTGAATTTGAAAACCAACAAGCGCAAAAGCGTCTAAGCCGAAAATGTTAGTTGTCATGCAAGAGTTGCCTACTAGCAGTGTTAGCTGCCAAGCTACATTTTTATGCACAGCTTGGACTATAACTAACTCCACAATGTGATCCACTGGCCATCATATGTCACCACTCTGCTGTGGGGAGACAATGTGCTTGTGTGTGTCCTCATTAATCAGGGACATGTCCACACCTGTGTCCAACTGGATATCTGCCATTACTCCATTAACGTCCAGCTGTAACATGAGTCTCTGTCTCACATCTGTTGCAGCTATGGGTACAGGCAAAATGGCTCACAGTGCACTGACAGCTGATGTTGACGCGCACCAGGTGAGACAGACACCCGTTAGACGCCCTGGTTTGTGGCACACGAAACATGTAACATCAAACAAAGTGCAGTGAAGCCCTTGTTGCTGTATGCCACCATCCGGACAGGATATGAGGCACAAACTTTTCTGGGACCCATTAGAAAACAAGGGGAAAGACACCACTGCATGAGCCTCTGCTCACTTTGGAACATGCCCATGGCGAACAAAGCACCTATGTTTCTGCAGCTCTACTAGTGATGAGGGCAGTGGATCACTAAGTACTGCACTAACTACTGAATACTGCGTTGACAGATAACCCAATGATTGCAGAGCACAATGGCGAATAAAACAATACCAACGTCAGACGAATCATTAATCACAGCTTGTGCTGACGTGGCAAGTTTCAACCATTCGTTCAGGATAAGATCAGATGACACTAAAGCCTATGCATTAACTTCTCTACCAAGAGAAATATTTATAAAAGCCTTGCACAGTAATGTGTTGACATAGGATGTCTGTCAATTGTTGACAGGAAACATCACACTTGGGTGTCAAGTCTTACAAGTCAGCAGCCTAAGCTGCATATGTTTGCTACTTTGAAAAAATGAATGACAACTGCAATAGCCCTGGGCGCAGTTTTATAAGTCTGTCCAGAATGAATACAATACAATGATTTGCTATTACAATTTAGAAATTGTCTCCTTTTATTCTCATTTCAAAAGTGTGTAGAGGATGAAGTGTGTCTCAGGCTATTGTTCTGCACCTCCACTGCATTCACATCAGTTTCCCGTACACGGCATTACCCACCAGTGAACACAAACAATTTTTTTTTCCAAAGTTATTGATTTTCCCTACTTGTCGCCCTTCTCCCATCACTCAGCAACAGTCTGGTGTACATTATCCCGCTTTTGTATTTGAAATTAATATTTCAATGCAGAATAAAAAAGGCATTAAATGCGACTGTTACAAAGCAAATCATACACTGTGGGAAAATTGTAGAAGAAGAGAACTGAAGAAGCATTTGAAATGCAGTGTTACAGATAGATGATGAAAATTAAGTGGTCTGTTAACAAATAAGATATCCTCCGGAGAGTCAGCGATGAAAGAAATATGTGGAAAGAGTGAACTAGCAGAAGGGACAGGATGACAGGTTCAGTGTTAAGCAAAGGGAATAACTCCTTAGATCAGAGGGAGACATGGAGGGGAAAAATTGTTGGGGAACACAGAGATTAGAATCCATACAACAAATAACTGAGACCACTGTATGGAACTGCTACTCTAAGACGAAGAGATTGGCAGAAGAAAGTAAATTGTGGCAAGCTGCATCAGACATATCAGCAAGCTGAAAATATACAACAAAAATCATCAATTCCTACTAAGTCACATTCATTTAAAGTAGTTATTTCTCAACTTATACTGTGGGTTAACTGAACAAACCGCTAAAGAATTTTGAACAGCAAAAAGTGCAGGTTGGAATATCAACAATATTATCAAAAGGATAGGTTACTCATCTTAAAGATGAGTTGCACACAGGCACAATAAAAAGACTGTTACACATTGAGTTTTCAGCCAAAGCCTTCTTCAGAAAAGGAAACACACGAGCATTCACGCAAGTACACACACCTCACACTCACATATCTGGTCTAAGGAGATAGTGGTTATGTGTGCATGAGATGTGCTAACTTGTGTGAATGCGTGTATGTTTTCTTTCCTGAAGGAGGCTTTGGCCAAAACCTCAATGTGGTAAAGCCTTTTCCTTGTACCTGTCTTCAACTCAGTGTGTCATCTATAGAATTTTAATGATGTGAAGTCTTTGGAGACATACAGCAGCTGATCAATATTTCCTGAAAACTATGTGTAGCTTCCAACCCCTTCCTCCACCCACTCTCTGTTGGAAGAAAACGACGACGACAACAACAACAACAACAAAAGGGAAACCACAACTGCTGTGTCAGTTACACAGTTACTCATCAGCTTAAAAGATAAGAAGCCACCACCAGTCAACAGAATGTACAGAGGCTACATTTTATTCCCTTACTGCTAAATACAAAAATGTTATTAAAATTACATAGGCCCAACTAAAATCCTGGATAGTTACTCAATAAATCAGAGTCCTTTATACATTTATCAAAGCCTAAAAAACCGAAACATCATATACACAATTAATGATTAAAACTGATTATGTCCCTTAGGTTACCAAAGCAAAGTTTAAAGTGCATATAATTGTTGGCATTTTGCAAAACAACACTGCTTATCAATGAAAATACACTAAATCTTACCTGCAAGATATAAAATACTCTTAAATCTGTATATCTAAATACTGTACAGTTATGCCATAATCTTTAGAAATGTCCTGACTATTTTGAGCTGTGAATGTTTCTCTTGATGCTTCTGTGCCTCAGCTACAATTACTTCACTGCTAGCAAAAGGAAAAAAATAGGATGAACTCTCCCATTTTACACCAAATCACCAAAGCTAGCTTGTGCTGTAGTGCAGCCTTGCCAAAATACTGCACAGACCCCAAAGCCAAATAGACTTCATTCCATGCCTTTATTACACAAGTATAGCTGATATGTAATTATTTCATAGTTGTTGGATAGGTACTGGTGCTACAAGCAGTATATATCTGAAAAAACAATTCACTTCTTTCTAGCAAAAGCAGCGCCATTATGATACAATACGTTCTCCTATAGTGGACACACTGTCTTTTTTTTAAAAACAAATTGTAACATAATACACATCATGTGAAAATTTCCTACAACTTACAGGCACATCAGGACTAAATATTATTTTGGTGGGAATAACTTTAACAATAACACAATAGACAATATATTAATGCAAATGATTTTATTATTATTTCTTACCGGTCCTAGGAACTGGAATATCACTGCCAAAACCATAAATGTCATAGCAACAATGCATCTTGTTCGACAAAACCTCCACATTACAGAGGACAAGGAGGACATCTCCCCACGTTTCACAACATGTGCATGCCACAACTTCTCAAGACGTTGAGCATTTGGTTCTGCACGATCAACCATCTAGAACAAAATCATCATAAATATCTTTAGATTAGATTGTGTAAATTATTGTTTTCCAATGTAAGTTTAGTCAGTGGCAATGTCAAAGAAATGGCTTACTACAAGGAAATGTTCCTTAACCACGTTATTTACCATCTATACCAATGAAACCACTTCAGGCGAACATAAGGAATTTCCTTTATGCCAGAGGTCTGGCTTCAGCGAGTCATCTTTTGAAGATGCTTAAGTCCACCTATCAGATGTGTTGCGAGAGTTGAGTTTCCATTACACTAACAATCAGCTTCATCCAAACCTAACTAAAAATAAAGTGTGTGTGTTTCATCTTAACTACAATCAGGCAGTCGCAAACTTAATGTTCCATGGCAAGGGATACAATTAGTAAATACACCCCATCCAAAATATCTGGGAGGCACTCTGGATTGTATTATGATGCACAAGCAGCACTGCAAAGATATGGGAATGAAGGTGGAAGCCAAAAGTAAAATCCTTTGCAAGATTTCTGGCAGCATGTGGGGCTCTCTACCAAAAACCCTGAGAACGAAAGCACTAACGGCAACATCTTACTGTTCTGCAGAGTATGCTAGTCCACTATGGTACAAATATACCCATACAAAACAAGTAAGCTGATTATAGGTTGCCTGAAATGTACGTCACTCTTACAACTATCAGGTCACAGGCACAGCAACACCAGACACTCTGCAGTGCCTCAGGAATTTCAGTGTAAATTCTAGAAACACTCGGCCTTCAACTGTCTCGAAAACCCAATATTTTAGGTATGAGTGCGGGCGAGTGAGAACGTTTCTACCGATCCACCTGTTTCTACGTGCAGGTCGGAAGCTTGTTGTTAGAAGACTGTAAGAGGGCAAGTCACTGACGACAAGTGTTTGCCGCTAGCGCCACAGAAGATGGGAGGAGAAATCAACGAATAATTATGTCGTATTCTTTGATGTGTTAGTGTCTGTGGTGATTGTAAAAAAGACTAGGTTTGCGAGTAGTGGATTACGGTGTGGGATTTGTCCAAAGTATTTTCATTGGGGGGGGGGGTTTGCAGTGGGGAAGCCAGTGGTCATTTTAGGGAGAGCCTCACCTGGGAATGTAGAATCTGTAGTAGAAACAAGTTAACAGAGGAGCAGGAGCATAAGATCTGTGCCCTTCCGGTGCAGTTACAATGCGCGAAGGAGTAACTAGATAGGTTGAGGAGGGTGAAGGGTGGTGGGGAATGGGAACTGGCAGTTGGCAAGAAGGTAGCTAGGAAGAGGAGGTATTCAGACAGTTTTACTTTGCATACATGCAATACATACGACCAACTATCAGAGGTGAGTGGAGAGGAGCCTCGTGTAGCCGTAGATGTAGGTAACTTGCAGCAGTCCTCAGCAATTACGAGGCCTAGGTTAGTTGCAAAGTCTAGCAGAAAGAAGGTTCTGTTGCTAGGTAGTTCCCACAGTAGAGGTGTGGGCCAGCAGTTGCAGGAAGTGTTGGGGAGTGAGTACCAGGCCACCAGCATTGTGAAGCCTAGTGCAGGGTTGGCTCAGGTGACTGAAAGCATAGGGGAGTTATGTAAGAATTTTACGAAAGAGGATCAGGTAGTAGTGTTAGTGGGTGGAGCAGGGAACAGTCTCAATAGGGACGGGGAATATGATGTCAGTGGTGAATTGGTTAAGATAGCTACTCAAACTGGTGGTACTAATGTGTATTTCGTGCAAATTGTTTCAGCGTCATGATCGGCCTCACCTTAATGCGGCAGTTAGGTGCATTAATGTGGGGCTGGGGAGGGCACTGATGGCGGAGGGCATGGATCACATCTCAGTGGTGCCAGTTGGGTCTATCAGTAGATGGGATTTCACTAGGCATGGCCTGCACCTCAATAAGTATGGGAAGGGGAGGCTGGCTAAGCTTATAGGTGACAGTGTAGTGGGTGGTGGTGGTGGTGGTATCACTCATTGAAAAATTCCTATAGTACTTGGTGCTAGAGCTGCACCTTTTTTAGACTGAAGTCAGCTGATAGGTATACCTGCTTAAAGGAAGTGACTAACTAAGGGCTCACCTCCAGAGGATGTAATGTTTCCAAGTAGAGAAGGACTTAGCATATTTCGTCAAAATATAAGAGGTATTAGAGACAAAGTTAGTGAACTGCTAATAGATGTTAATTCTGAAATTATTGGTATATCAGAGCACCACTTAAATAATTTGATAATTCAGAGGCTTCCTTTACCAGGCTACAGATTAGCTGGCTGTTTCTCAAGGAGTTCCTTGCGGGGTGGGGGAGTGGCTCTGTACGTAAAAAACAGTATTTCATTTGAGTCCATAGACTTATCACGACACTGAACTGAACTGAACAGATATTTGAAAGTTGTGCAGCATTAGTTGAATTTAGTGAAACTAAACTTCTAATTGCTGTTTTTGTAGGTCCCCTAACTCAGACTTCAGAGCATTTTTGCTTAAGCTAGAGAGGGTTCTTGATTCACTTTGTAGGGAGTACCAGAAAGTAGTTCTATGTGGTGACTTCAATATTAATTTTGTACATGATTGTGCAAGAAAAAGGATGTTGATAGATCTCCTGAATTCATATGATCTGATGCAAACTTCATTACTAGATGGGCATTCTGTTAGTAAAAGGGTGAATGGCCTTTCAGACCATGATGCACAAATTTTAACACTATAAAAGGTTTTTGTACTCTAACCAATGTCGTATTTAATAACAAACTATGTAGGAAAGCTAGTCCAACAGCAATAGAGAGTTTTTCAAAACTTGTCAAGGAACAAGAGTGGCAAGATGTTTATAGTGTCGATAATACAGATGATAAATACAATGCTTTCCATAACACATTTCTCACGCTCTTTGAGAGTTGCTTTCCATTAGAACATTCTAAACGGAGTACTAGCAGTAATGGACAGTCTGGCTGGCTGACTAGTGGGGTAAGGATATCATGTAGAACAAAGCGGGAATTATATCAAAATGTTAGAAGTAGACACAATCAAGTTACAGGAGCCCATTACAAACAGTATTGTAAGGTGCTTAAAAATGTTCTTAGCAAGGCAAAAAGTATGTGGTATGCAAATAGAATAGTTAATTCACAGGATAAAATTAAAGCCATTGGTCAGTTGTGGAGGAAGTGTCTGGTCAGCACCACAAGGTTGACGATATACAGTCAGTTTGCAGTAATAATATTTCTGTTACTGATAAATCAGATATATGTACAGTATTTAACAACCATTTTCTGAGCATTGCTGGTGAATTCAATAAAAATTTAGTATCTACAGGAAATCATAAATTTCTTAGCAAATGCCTTTACGAGATTGACGTCTGAAATACTGCTCTGTGATACAGACAAGAGGGAGATTGAGACAATAACCAAATCACTGAAGACTAAGGACTCTTATGGTTATGATGGAGTGTCTAGTAGAATATTAAAGTACTGTGCTGCACATGTTAGCCCTGGGTCATTCCATGTCAAGTCACCCTGGGCTTGACACCAACCATGCCAAATTTGGATGAAACTTGGTACACTTACTTCTTTTATCATCCTGAAAGTACTTGTAAAATTTTTTTTGCTCTATCTCTTATAGTTGTTTTTTTTATTAATTTTTAAAGTTTTCAGATTTGGCATTGTTTCAGCAGTCGGAAATCTTAACTTAAACGTGTCCTCACAACTAAAAAAATTTGTATATTAAAGAATACTCAAGATATCAGTATGAAATTTTGGAATAAGTTTGTGTATTATATTTAAATGTTAAAAAAATTACCATAAGGATATATTAAAATCTTCCAAATGAAATTTTTTTAATTTTTTTATTTTTTTAGCTAACGGATGTTTAGTTTTACAAAAACCGCAATATCTAGAGTCTCAGGCCAGATAGAAAGCTCAAATTTGTTTTAAAATACTCTTAATTGTATAGGCTATTAGATAAAAGAAAAATCATGTTGGCTTTTTAATGAGTTTAATAATTATCCAATTTTTAAAATAATATTAATTATATTTTAAAAACAAAAAGTACCAAGTGACAGACACCAAAAATAAGTTTTTGTCTTCTTGGAGTAACAATGTACGCTTGGATTTTGTTTTGTTACTCCTGTGTTTTGAAGTAAAAAATTATTACAGTGTTAAATAGTGCTTGGATAGTATTTTATTAAGTTTATTCGAACTTTCAGTATGTACTGTTACTTAGTTTACAGAGATTCTTTTCCAATATCCTATAAAAGTAACTAGAACAGTAATCAGAACAAAAGTGAAATCAGTATGTCAGATATTCAAACCTGTAGTGTAGGGTTATTTACAAAATCTGATTGTTTCCAAACAACCTACACACCTTCAAAAAAGTTACAACCGGTACCTGAATTGAGTGAGGAAGAAAAAGATTTGATCCACTTACGATCTGGAATTAATCTGTGTAATTTTTTCATTTGGAAGATTTTAATATATCTTTATGGTAATTTTTTTAACATTTAGATATAATACACAAACTTATTCCAAAATTTCATACTGATCTCTTGAGTATTCTTTAATACACAAATTTTTTTAGTTGTGAGGACACGTTTAAGTTACGATTTCTGACTGCTGAAACAACGCCACACCTACTACTTTTTAAATGTTTTTGAAAAGTATCAAACAACATGTGTAGACTCACTAAAAAAGCACAAAAAGCCCATCAAAAAATCGTTGAGAAGTGTAGGCTTGGATCTTTCTAAACAATTACTGACATAAAATATTAGCATAAAACCTGGACAAAAGCTTTGCTCAACATGCCGTAACTTTTGTGAGGAAAAATTAAGAGTTGAAGTCAATGAAAGTGAAATAGATGATGAAGTGATGGTTGAATTAGAATCATTGGAATCCAGAAATGAATCCCTCATAAAAACAAACATTGTTCTTGATAATTTAGGTTTAACACCGTTAAAGCTTCATGGCTTGTCTAAACAAAGTAAAGGGTCTTATTTTAAAAGGAAGGTTAGCAGTATTGAAAAGACTGCAAAAAAGGCTGTTTCAAAAGCATTAAAATATGATGCACCAAGTTCTGATGATGATGAAGAAGATACAAGTGTGGTTGAGAAAGCAAAGGATTTTGATGTAATGATTCCTCTTATGAAAGAGAAGATTTCATCTGTTAGGAGGTCTAGAAAAATCCAGATTCTGACCTTGCTCCAGATTCTTGGAGTCGAAATAAAGTGATGAAAGAATTTAATGTAAGTGAGTACATGGTGCGACAAGCTAGAAAGCTAAAATCTGAAAAGGGTATTTTGGAAACTCCTGGTCCAAAAATAGGTAAAATTCTTTCTGAAAATACAGTAAGACATGTAACAGAATTTTATGAAAAGGATGAAAGTTCCAGAGTGCTACCTGGAACAAAAGACAAAGTAAGTGTTCAAAAAAAGGGTACATGCAAAAAAGTCTCATTTTGTGTAACTTGAGAGAACTCCATTATTCTTCCAAATGGGAGAATCCCGAGGTAGAAGTAGGATTTTCAAAATTTTGTTTCTTGAGACCTAAATGGTGTATCCTTGCTGGTGCTGCAGGCACACACACTATGTGTATGCAGTATCCACCAGAATGTTAAACTATTACTGGATGCTGTGAAAATTGAAGAATCTTATAAAGACCTAATTAAGATGCTTGTGTGCAACACAGAAAACCAAAACTGCATGTTACATCATTGCGACAGCTGTCCTGCAAATACTGCACTAACTGAGTACTTAACTGAAAAACTAAGTGAAGATTATGATTTAGAAGAAGAAATTGTAATCAGTCAGTGGGTTAACACAGACAGAGCAGAAATGATCAAACAGTCTATCAGTGTTGAAGACTACATTTCTTTATTGGTTAGGACATTAGAAAAGCTCACCCCGCACTCGTTTATAGCAAAATCCCAGCTTTCAGATGAAGAACAAATAATGACAGCAATCGATGTGTACAAGTTTTGTGAAAAAAAATATTGAAAACATTCATTTTCACTTTATTGACAAAAAAGAAGCTGATTTGCTAAGGTTAAAACTAGAAAAACGTTTTTCAGCAACCCGAACCATTCCTGGAACAAGAAGTTTCCATAACTTCAAACCACTTCCAACAAACAACCTTGAAATTAGAAGGACTACAGATAGTGTAAAACCCTCCTAAATCTTTTCTTTCCATTCTTCTTCTGATTGGGTTCGTGTTGAACCATCCAAAATTCAATGATGAAGAAGATGCAGAAATTCTATTTCTACATCCTTCAGGACCAGCTGCATCATTTTATTGGCCTGAAAGAGAAGATTCTTGCATAGTGCCTTTGGAGCACATAGTCTGTATAGTAGACGCACCTCAATCAAGTGGCACTGGAAGAATGTATTGCTTCAAAAAAGACTGTATCAAAAGAACTGAAAGCTCTTGGATGAAGTGGAAAAACAGTTTGAATCAGCATCAATGCTTAATAAAAAGACAAAATTACTCAAAAAATTCAATGTTTCGAGCAATCAGTTGGGTTATACATAAGTGTCGTAAGTACACTATCTTTGTACATAATTCTAATTTAATCCACTATAATTAATAAACATGTTAAAAAGCCATCATTATTTTTGTTTTATCAAGTAGACTATATGTCTAAGAGTAAATTAAAACATATTTGAGCATTCGATCAGGTCTGAGACTCTAGATATTGCAATTCTTATAAAACAAAACATCCGTGATATATATATATATACCAAGCGGGAAAGCGCCGGCAGACAGGCACATGAACAAAACACACAAACACACACACAGAATTACGAGCTTTCGCAACTGGCAGTTGCTTCGTCAGGAAAGAGGGAAGGAGAGGGAAAAATGAAAGGATGTGGGTTTTAAGGGAGAGGGTAAGGAGTCATTCCAATCCCGGGAGCGGAAAGACTTCCCTTAGGGGAAAAAAAGGACAGGTGTACACTCGCACACACACACACACACACACATATCCATCCGCCTGTTTACCGGCGCTTTCCCGCTTGGTAAGTCTTGGAATCTTTGTTTTTTTATATATATATATATATATATTAAAAACAAAGATTCCAAGACTTACCAAGCGGGAAAGCGCTGGTAAACAGGCACAATGAATAAAACACACAAACACACACACACAGAATTTCGAGCTTTCGCAACTGGCGGCTGCTTCGTCAGGAAAGAGGGAAGGAAAAGGAAAGATGAAAGGATGTGGGTTTTAAGGGAGAGGGTAAGGAGTCATTCCAATCCCGGGAGCGGAAAGACTTACCTTAGGGGGAAAAAAGGATAGGTATATACATGCGCGCGCGAGCGCGCACACACACACACACATACACACACACACACACACACACACACACACGATTGATGGATGGATGTGTGTGTGTGTGTGTGTGTGTGTGTGTGTGTGTGTGTGTGTGTGTGTGTGTGTGTGTGTGTGTGTGTGTGTGTGTGTGCGCGCGCGCGCACGCACGCACATGTAAGATAAGCAATTTTAAAGTTTTGAATACAAATTAAATTTACCATTTCCAAAGGTTCGGAAAATGTAAAACATAAAAACTTTAAAAATTTATTAAAAAAACTATAAGAAATACAGCAAAAAAAAAAAAAAAAATTTTGCAGGTTTTGTCAGGGTGGTATCAGAACCATTTGAGCCAAATTTCATGAAAATCTAAGGAGGCGGGTGTAAAATTTATTTTTTATTGGGTGATTTGATATGGAATGACCCCCCTGTATTTAGCCATATTTGTAATTTTTCCTTTAGGAATGGTCAGTTTCCTGAGCGATTAAAGTACTCAGTAGTAAAGCTGCTTTATAAAAAGGGAGAAAGGGATAATGTAGATAATTTTAGACCTATTTCTATGCCATCAGTGTTTGCAAAAGTTATTGGAAAGGCTGTGTATGTAAGGTTAATTGATCATTTTATATCACACGATTTGCTATCAAATGTACAGTTCGGCTTTAGAAGTCATTTGACAACTGAAATTGCTATATTCTCTTTTCTCTGTGAGGTACTGGATGGGCTAAACAAAAAGTTTCGAACACTTGGCGAATTTTTTGATTTAACAAAGGCATTTGACTGTGTCGATCACACAATATTGCTCCATAAGTTGGACCATTACGGAATAAGGGGAGTAGCTCACAATTGGTTCACCTCTTACTTTAGTAACAGGCAGCAAAAGGTCATTATTCACAATGTTGATAATGGTTGTGATGTGGGATCTGAGTGGGGTACTGTCGGGGATCAGTGTTGGGGCCGCTCCTGTTCCTTATTTATATAAATGATATGCCCTCTAGTATTAAGGGAAACTCTAAAAGATTTCTGTTTGCTGATGACACTAGCTTGGTAGTAAAGGATGTTGTGTGCAACATTGACTCGGTTTCAAGAAGAGCAGTACATGACCTCAGTTCATGGTTTGTAGAAAATAAACTAACGTTAAATCACAGTAAGACTCAGTTTTTGGTTCCTAACACACAATTCAACAAAACCTGACGTTTTAATCTGAACAGTTCAAATTCCTAGGTATTCAGATAGATAGTAAGCTGTAGTGGAAAGCCCACATTCAGGACCTTGTTCAAAGACTTAATACTGCCATTTTCACTATTCGAACAGTATCGAATGTGAGTAATATTTCGACACGTAAATTAGTCTACTTTGCTTATTTTCATTCAATTATGTCGTATGGTGTTATGTTTTGGGGTAACTCTTCCCATTCTAGAAGGATATTTTTGGCTCAGAAACGGGCGGTTCGGGCAATAAGTGGTGTGAGTTCACGACCTTTGTCAACCTCTTTTCACGAGTCTGGGTATTTTGACATTGGCCTCTCAATATGTATATTCCTTATTGTGGTTTCTTGTTACCAATATTAGTTTATTTCCAACAATAAGCAGCTTTCACTCGGCTAATTCTCAGCAGAAATCAAACTTCCATTTGAGTCGGACTTCCTTAACTGTTGTCCAAATAGGTGTGCAGTATACTGCTGCATCCATTTTCAATAAGCTACCACTCGAATTCAAAAATCTTAGCAGTAATCCACGCACTTTCAAATCGAAACTGAAGAGTTTCCTCATAGGTCACTCCTTCTATTCTGTCGAGGAGTTCCTTGAAAAATTAAGCTGATTCTCATTGTATTGCTGATAGTGTTTGCTTAAACTTATGGACTGATTTTCTTACAGGTTCATGAACATTTATTTTTATCTGTTATTACTTTTATGTTTTAAGTTCACGTACTGACACAGTCCATGACCTTGGAGATTTCCTCCTCAATTTAGTCCTACGGAACTTGACATTTAATTAAATAAAATAAATAAATAAACTATTGAACAGTTGAATATAGAGTGCTGTGCACATTCATGTCTTTGACTCAGCGAAGTCAAGCCGCATGTTCATATTTTCATATGGTTTTGACACCAACTCTTATGTCTAAATGCACTTAAGCATTTCTAAAGCTCGAGATACGAGTGAGATGACGAGGATATTTATATGTCTAAGAAAAGAATCTTGTTCTGCATAGCAGTTCTAGTACATCATTAATCAATGAATACACTGACATTAAAGTTCACATATGTGATCAATAGATTACAGAAATAAGAAGATATTATTTTCTGTTGTCTGAGAAAACATTAGAATGTGGCGACGTAAGTGACAGGACCTGAAGAAAACGAGGATTTAAACAGAAACAGAAAGAAGATATTAGGCATTGCCACAGCAACCACACCTAACAAGATCCAAGAACTGTTTCCAGATATCGCATCGAGTCCAATAAACAATTGGAAGAAAGTTGTGAGTGCAATGCTGTAAAAGACGTGAGAAAGTAATAGCGAAGAAAACTGGAGAGAAGACCTCAACTTTTCGACTCAGAGTGCGGAGAGTATCCGGTCTTCACACATGTACATCGCGCCGATGCCAACACCAACGCAAATGCAGTAGCCAGCCACAGACACTGACTGCACCAGCTGCTGCTCACTGGTGCTGACTCCACGTTCGCTCACCAACAATGACAGTGAAACCAACGTTTGGTGATCCAATCATTCGTCTGCATGAACTCCTCCACAGCCGAAATCGTCCCACTAGAGATGAAGTGCGCCTGCTCGCGGCATGGTGCGTCTTTGATGTTTATACGTCCCGCCTCGTCACTCTTATAGCCAACTACTCTCCGTATGCCTCTTTCATTCTGCGAGAAATTTCTGGAGCATGGCCCTCTTCTGTGCAAAGAAACTGGATAACCACTCATTGTGCTTATCTACAGAAGCATATCATGCAACGAACTGTGGAAACAAGTCTCCAGAAATGTGGCAATTATTATAAAGCCATTAACATCGGTTGTGCAACTGGGAATACTATCACGCCATCTATCAGTAAACTTATTCGCTCCCTGGTATTACGACCATGGTTCGGTAATTCCAGTAAATTTCCATGACAGAATGGAACATTTTTATTGCCAGCAAGCTTGATCATTCCAAGGATCATGTAAAGAATTTAAACAGTGTACAGTGAACAGTTCATTGCTGACAGGAACTGAAAATGGACAAAACCAAGTTTTGTGCTGTTGTTAAACATTTTCATTTGAAGAGTTGGACTGCCACACAAATCAAAACAGAACTGGATGAAGTTCACATGGACTCTGCGCCATCACTGAAGACATTTACTTTTTCACTAATAAATTTAAACATGGTCGGACAACCACCAACCATTCACCACCAGAGAACTATGCCGGCTGAGCGAAAACCAATAATTATTTGACAAAAGTTGAGGGATGAATGAAGGATGAACTCATTATAGTAGTTGTACTCAGTGGTGAATTTTCTTTTAGTTGACTACAAGGTCTAAGACCAATAAATTATGGATGAAGAACAGCAACAAACTTCAGAGCCAGCCATGTCGATGGCTGTAACAAAGGAAACGCCAGACTGGACTGAGGTAACCAATTTAATTAAAGCACTATGTCTTAAATTAGATAACCAGAGAACAGAGTTAAATGCTCAAAATGCTTCCTTGAGACAAGAACTAAATGCTAGATTAGATGACCAAAGTGCCAAGTTGGATGACCAGAACGCTGATCCAGCCATTCTAAGTGAAAAACTAGAAGCACAAAGTGTATCTTTAAGTGAAAAATTAAATGCTCAGAATGATGCTCTAAGGAGAGAAATAGGTTTAGTACATTCTAGTTTAAATGCTCAGAGTGAAACATTTAACAGTCAGGCAGCAAATATAGTTTTATTAAAGACTCAATTTGGCTCTTTAACTGATGAGGTAGAAAATCTGAAGTTAGATTTAAAGAGTGAACTCATTAGTTCTTTGAATACTCACATTAATCAAATGTTCACTGATGTTAATCAGAGACAGAATGAAACTTTAAATATTCAAATGACAAATATAGGTTTGTTGCCTGTCAAAACAGACTCTAGTAATCGATGCGAAGGCATAGTTACTTTGGCGACTGAATGTGTTGTCAAATATAATAATAATAATAATAATAATAATAATAATAATGTAGAATCTGAATTTAGTGAAAAATTAAAATATTGTAAAAATGTGCGTAATATTAAATTTAATTTTGTAAGACATGAACAAATGCTTTGGAAGAGAGCATGGACCAGCCCAAGGCATTAATATCAATTATTCAATCAAAAATTCCAGCTGTTACTACATGAGCTGCCAGTTCACAAGTAAATAATGTAGGACAGAATATCAGGGAAAAATTAGCCAACTTTGACATGATAAATGTAAGTAATCTGGCAGAAACTTTTGAGCTAATTATAGATTGAGAAATTACCAAGAGTACAATCTCCAGAAACGTGAGGACTGTTGCTTTTTCCAAACCTAAGGACTCTAGCTAGGCTATCAGACTTTTTATAATAAGTGCTCTCAAACCACAAATAATTCTGTTTACCGCATGTTTGAATGGCAACGAATGTGTAATATAATTCTACAGTATTTACTTGAGGTTTGTGCCAAAGACCTGTTAACATGTTCATACACTTACCACTGGACACATTTGTAAATAAGTAGTGATGTCAAATGGTACTAGCTTCGAACTGTGTGAGACCTGTATGATCTTAAAATTATCAACTGACGGCAAACTCAATTTGTTTTCTTTAGACATTGTGCAAACCGAGCATATTTAATGCCCCTGTTTAGCACTTTGAGCTCAGCAGTCATGATCGTTTCATTTTTACACTGTCACACACATTGTGATCAAAACTATTGAACTTGCTTAGACGTGCAATGGTCATAATACACATGTGACTAACTTTTAAATATAAACTTAGTTTATCACAGATTCTGTGCTGGTTTCGAATTTCTTCTTTCATCCACACTCTCTCTCAACAATCTTGACACTCTTCGTTGATACTGGAGATATATATCTCAATTTAATGTTGACATACTGGTATTTTGGAGTTATGTTCTGATGTAAACATTCCTTGCTAAACCAAATATATTTTGTAGTCATTAATGAGATTTTTAATAATGGATTTAAACTATTGTTCTCTATCTCCAGAGTAAACTATGCCATTTTTTGCAGACTACTGGGATGCTGATGAAACCTGTGCACATTTCCTTCAGCGTACAGTCAGACAGGAATATACTGCATGCATATCTCAGTCAACAACATACATGAAGCAGTGCACAAGTAAACAGACATATTTACGTGATAAAAGATAATTTGAAAGATCTCTTACAAATAAGATTTTTGCTGGCATAGGTCTACTAAAAACCCCCATCTTTTAAGGAATCACTTTATTTTCTCATACTAAAATATAGTTAACAACAGAACACTCCATCAAAGGCTACCTCATCAGAAACTGTATCCAGAAACTACACACGTACATGTAGGTGAAACTTACATGATATTACAATAATGTAGGAAAAAAGGGCAGGAAATTTAAAAACACAAACTTACTGTGTTACACTTTAGAAACTTTCTAAATCTTTATCTTCACATCCACGACCAAGATAACTCCAAAATAATTTTGTTGTGACATCAATAATAAAACTAGAAATTTTCGTAATGAAACAGAATGCACTGCATCCCACATAATTGTTCACAGATGGAAAGAAAAATAATATGTTAGTTTTTGGGTGATTCATTTTCAACAGAAAAACTTAGTCTGTAACATTTTATCTGACTATATAAAAGGAACCACAGGGAAAAATTACTGATAAAAATCCTATACACACCTGTAAATCAAACAAATCATCTTCAGTCAGACCCTTCCTGTAAGCTTTCCACATAAGTCGCGACATCCACGTAATAGCAACAAAGGAGAACATTCCAGCTGAATTACTTGGCATTGCACGACTATCACTGTGACAAAAAAAAAAAAGCAGTCAACAAGAATGGTAAAGCTTGCGATATATACAATTTAAATGTGTCAAAGTGATTCAGTTATAATTTTGTATATTGGTTGACTAGAATAAAAATCCACAATGAAAATAATTTTAAAAAACTGGCAGCGTGTTTCTCCACAAGCAGTCCAGAGGAATTTAGCTAAAATTTGTCATAACATATAGTTTCTGATACTGTTACAAAAATATAACATCTATTTTTCAGATGGCGAAATCTGAAACTATCATTGTCATCTGCCCATCTGCTCCCCCCCTCCTTTCCTTCTCAACCACCAAATAATATTTTGCATGTTCTTGCTTGGAAGGATTTAAGTTCACAGGATAAAATGTTTTGCAATGTAATCAATTCCAGTTCCTACCCAAATCTTGCAATATGTAAAACAATTAACACATTTTGTTTTATTATACACACCTCCAATGCTATTTTGAGTGGCACACATCCCTAAGCAGAGAGATACTATCAGCTTTAACGTCCCAGGAACAGGACAGCAATTACAGGCCCACACTGTCATGCACTGAGTAACACATGAATGTAACACCCCAAAGGATTACATTATGGAACCCCAAATCTGAGATGTCTTAAATTAAAGCATTTAATGCATCATTAACTTTGGGCACTTGTTATTTCATGATACATAGTTGTAAAAGTCACCATCACTTCAAATGGCACTATTTACAATATAAAGTCAACTTGTGGAGTCCCAGCTAACAGAAGAATATTTAACAGGATCTTTCCACAATTTCTCATCACTCCAAGCCTCACCACATGGGTCAGCGTGTGCAGTTGCAGTGATGTCACTGGAATGTTCTGTGCTACGAATATGATTTATGCGCATGTAAGTCCAGTGTGTATGATATGCTGCACACAATGTACGTAATTATGATCCACAAAGTGCTCCACAGATTTTTTTTACAAGTTGTATGCATTTAAATGGCTATGTGATCATCAAAATTACAAAATAAATATTTAATTTCTGCTGCTGCATGAGGCAGAAATAAACATTCTTTTTCTCAGATTTCACCAAAGTTCAGTAGGGAACTTTTCTATGTCGCTGACATGTCTTTTTACTAAAACATATCAGGATAATCCCTTGATGATATATGGAAGTTTGGGTCTGATGTCAACAGATGCATGGATGGCCTAGTGGTAAGGCGACTGCTCGCGACAAAAGGGGAAATCCGGGTTCAAGTATTGTCCAGCGTAAATTTTCACTGTCGTCATTCCATTATACAGATGATGGTTGTTTATATATGCAACTGTGAATACACTTAATGTACTTTCATAATGGCTGGAGTCACTTAACTGTCTGATCCTTCAAACATGCATGTATGTCAGAAGGAACATTGCATCATACTTGTGAACAACACAGGAGCTGTTTCCTACTAACGTAGATTTTCTATTCTGAGGCTCCTGGGTTTTCTATGCTGCAGCATGGTCAGATGCTATGTTATTTTCAAATGCTATTAGGAATACAATTGGCATATAATGTCTCATTTTATTTATTCTTATTTATTCATTTTATTTATTCTCATACTTTTAATCCACTAATCACTTGAAATAATTTTGTATTTTTCCTTGCATCAAAGCCATCCTGGCAGTAGTTGATGTGAAAGCATGTATTACGAAACTTCCTGGCAGAGTAAAACTGTGTGCTGGACTGAGACTCGAACTCGGGACCTTTGCCTTTCACGGGCAAGTGCTCTACCAACTGAGCTGACTCATACCCCATCCTCACAGCTTTACTTCCACCAGTACCTCGTCTCCTACTTTCGAAACTTCAGGGAAGCTCTCCTGCGAACCTTGGAGAACTAGCACTCCTTGAAGAAAGAGACATGGCTTAGCCACAGACTGGGGGATGTTTCCAGAATGAAATTTTCACTCTGCAGCAGAGTGAGCGCTGATATGAAACTTCCTGGAAGATTAAAACTGTATGCCGGACCGAGACTCGAACTCAGGACCTTTGACTTTCGCAGGCAAGTGCTCTACCAACTGAGCTACCAAAGCACAACTCATGCCCCATCCTCACAGCTTTGCTTCCTCCAATACCTTGTCTCCTACCTTCCACACTTCACAGAAGCTCTCCTGCGAATCTTGCAGAACTTGCACTCCTGGAAGAAAGGATATTGCAGGGACATTGTTTAGCCACAGCCTGGGGGATGTTTCCAGAATGAGATTTTCACTCTGCAGTGGAATGAGCGCTGAGAAACTTCCTGGCAGATTAAAACTGCAAGGTTCACAGGAGAGCTTCTGTGAAGTTTGGAAAATAGAAAACGAGGTACTGGCGGAGGTAAGGCTATGAGGATGGGGCGTGAGTCGTGCTTTGGTAGCTCAGTTGGTAGAGCACTTGCCCGCAAAAGGCAACGGTCCCGAGTTCGAGTCTCGGTCCAGCACACAGTTTTAATCTCCCAGGAAATTTCATATCAGGGGACACTCTGCTGTAGAGTGAAAATCTCATTCTGGAAACATGTATTACGTTGCATTAGGCCCTTATGGTAGTTAATGGTTAGGTGTACACATTTGAAAAATGTAATGCTGTGCAGTTTCACACTTTCTTATTATTTGGAGCCCGAACTTTTGCATCAATCAGTGTGAAGTTTCTGTTGCATGAATGTGCAATAGCATTGCTCCCTTTGTTTGTAACTACAATGGGCTGGATTTAGGCACATGCCAGAGTGCTGCAGGGGTATGTGAGAGAGTGAGGGCCTGGCAGACATGTGGACTGGTCAGGTGTGTGAATTGATTAACACCTTTATTGATGATTTATCCCCCTCCGTTCTTTTTTCTGGATATAAACTGAAGTTCCACACTCACTGTCTGTGTGTATGGTCTAATCTCAAGAGCTACTGTAGGGATTTTGATACACGCGGTGGACTGGTGTAACTGTCCGCCTACAAATGAGTGGCTATAGGAACCTTTGATGCACAGTTTGCTTTGTTAATGGGTTTCTGTTAAGCAGTCTGCTCATGTCTTTAGGTGCCGCAACACTCTAATTAAACTGATAATATTCAGTTACCTAATGTTTTTCTCTTACTTTCTAATCATAACGGTATGCAGCACCCCCACAAACAAAATTACCACTAATGTCACTCAAGTCGTCCAGCTGTACATACTTCGTGCTATCCAGATGAAATGGACTGGTTGTTAGTTCAGGTATAAATAGGCAACCAGTTTCTTTGTTGGATTTTTGTTAAGATTTATTTTCTTAACTGTTAATTTTTGAGCCACTGCACGCTCGTCATCAGACTGAGGTGTTAACAGGAACATTACCATGGGCAGCTAGACGTGGTCATTGTGAATGCGCTGCCTCATTGTATCCATTGCAAACACATACCAGTAATGTACATTTTCAGCTATGCAGTACTTAGTTGTACTTGGTTTTGCACTTATTCTCAGTGAATAAGCTACAGTTGTGTCACCAATCTGCCCTGCTGAGCAACACATTTGTAAACCAATAACCACATACCAAACAATAACAGCATATTACAATTAAGATCTATGGAACATGAAAATAACTAACTTAATTGTAGATAAATCAATGACATATCAAACATTTCCAGTTAATTTGTAAAGAACATTGTCACAATGTTTTGATTGAAAATGATGGATATCAATGAGGTTAGACTGGTAAATAAAAATATGCGTGGATGACGCAGCTGTGAGGACATTCCAAATTATTTGAAAAAACAGAATACAAGTTGACAGCTGAGCTACTATCACTACCCATTTTTGATGTGCTTGTACACTGTGCTGTGCTTCCTCTGAAACTGAATGGTTGGCATCTGTACACTAAACTCTTTTTCAGTTTTTGAATAAAAATTTCAGATTTTATTTCTCTTTGCAGAATATCAGCATATTCAGAATCTTACAGATTTTTAAAACATGTAGACACCCACAGTAACTTTCAATGAATTGAGATCTTATGTGGGCTGTTCTTCCTTAAGGCAAGTGTAGTCTACATGAACAAAGATATTAACTCTCCATGTCTTGTAGTAATTCAGTGCTAACAGCAGATGAATAGCACTCTCCAAATTGCAATGTTTTTCAAGGCTTGTAGGAGGAAGAGAGCTAAATTTTAGCAAATGACTGCAACTGAGGTTTTTGACAAGGAGTTCTAGCACACAAAATGGTTGTCCTGTACATCAGTTACAGTTCATTCCAAATTCTAATGTGCTACGAGTAATTAGTCTACATAATAGTACAACTCTGCTGTTTGTTTAAATTATTTAACTATAATATACTTACGCAGGAGCAGGGCGGTATGGCAGAAAATGTTTGAGAGCTGGAGCATAACGGTTTTTCTGCTTTTTGACATTCCTGAAACGGCGAAAAGGGACGATTAAGTTTAACACACAATCTTTTAGGCAGAAAAAAGAAAGCATATTTCCATTTAAAAAAGGGGGGAAGCGAGAAGAAGCAGAAAGGAATGTTTAAAATTATATGGTTTCATCTAACCAATGTGTAAACATAAAATATCACACAAGCCTAAATATGTCCGAGTTCCTTTCTAACGAAAGTGTAAGCTTATAAAAGTGAGAATGATGTTACAATTAAATTGGAACTTCAGCCAGCCTTAACAGAAAATATAAAAGTGAAAGTAGAATTTATTACTAGATTGCTTATAAGAAATAAGAACAATTACCAGAAATTTGAAGCTAGTGATGACATTGTATAGTCAATACTACAGCAGAAAGGGAACAACAATTCAGTTCCATGTCAGTTTACACACAAATGACACTGTGTGTTGGTCTCCCTGTATCTTAAATGTACGTTAACTCACAGCACACGACATAACATACAATTCTATAACAGAGGGATTAATTAAACGAAGTATTACAAAACAGGGACCCGTGTTCCACAGAACATGTCATGATGGAGAACTTTAAGAGATGCAAAAAGGTCAAGGTGCACATTAAACTACAGTATTGGTTTAATATTTGTGCACTTAAAACTTCAATAATTTAAAATAATAAAATTGGCAGGAATGCTGCTATGAGCACATTACAAAGGGCTGATGCAACTTTAGCATGTGTCTGTATATGTGCAGATTGATGTGTGTGTGTGTGCATGCGAGTGTATACCTGTCCCTTTTTCCCCCTAAGGTAAGTCTTTCCAATCCCGGGATTGGAATGACTCTTACCCTCTCCCTTAAAACCCACATACTTTCGTCTTTCCCTCTCCTCCCCTCTTTCCTGATGAAGCAACCATGGGTTGCGAAAGCTTGAATTTTGTGTGTGTGTTTGTGTCTCTATCAACATACCAATGCTTTCGTTTGGTAAGTTACATCATCTTTGTTTTTAGACATATTCTTCCCACATAGAATGTTTCCCTCTATTACATTTAGTTATGTTAAGCTTTATATGTGCGTGACAACACTGAACATTCTGGAAAACAAAGCCACAGAACCAAAACAAGTGTGTTGACGCAGAAGTAAACAGTGACTGTAAAGTAACACATTCCACATCATAACATTATTATGCCTATGACCCATGAGACAAATATCAAACCAATTATTTGGAAAAGTGGGCTTTCAAGTCCTAATGTGCTTGTAAAGGAGGACAATGATAATAACAACTCTGACTTCACTCATATTGCACTTTACAGTCTCCCTCTTCTACTTTCCTACCTCCAGCACCTGACCTATGCCCCCAAGTCAATGTGTGCCATGCACAACTACCCCAGGCTACAGCCAGAATGAGCTCAATGGTACCACATTCCTCCCATGTAGCTGCTGCCTCCCCCTTTCAGCTGTCAGCCACTCTTTCTCAAACCTATCTCCCATTTCCTATCTCTCCTTCACGGACTTCACATACACAACCCATCACCCAAGTCTAACTGATGAGCCTATCAATGACTCAGCGTCAACTAATCTGTTAAATGTTACCTTTACTCCTTGAATTACTTATATGACTTTTGCATGACATTTAATAAAAATATAAATAATACAATCCTGACAAAACTACCAAGGCAAAGTTACCTGTGAATTGAGAGAAATTTGCCACTTCACTTCAAAACTATCAGTTTCACCTGTCATAGCTCGTTTAGTACCTCCACCCACTCATTATACCACTTATACAACTCTTCAACAAAGAGGTATAGGGCTGAAGGAGAGAGCATAAAACACTATTTCCATTTAAGAATCCCTTACTGATATGTCAGCTTGCTCATTTCCATGGATTCCCACATGCTCCGGTGCCCAGCACAATTACTGTTATTTCCCTCGCTGAACTGAATTGGATTGATGGGGTTAAAGGTACCAAACTACATGGCCATCAGTCCCTCCATCCAACATGCATCATGAGAGAAATAGTCCTCTGAGAGTAAGGACACATAATAAATCTTGAAGAACCTGACTGCAACCGAGAATCAATAAAACCAAGAGATTGCAGCAATTAAAAGTGAGGGAGGGGTGAGAAGGAGTAAGGTTTGCAAGTTACTCAGCCCACAAAGCAGCTAGAGGCCCATGGCACATGTTATGCAGTGGGATACACACCCTTTGCATATGGCCAAGGTTCATTAACACTAGAAAACTAGAAATGTAGACAAGCTGATACAATCATAGGAAAGAGAACAATAGTGATGATGAGACATTAAAACAATGAAAAAAGCAAAAAAATTAACAAGAATTAAAAGTTGAAAGGGTAGGAGCCAAGTCAAACCAATGAGCAAGGGCAGCCATGGAGCCCCTGGGACACAGCAGGTGAAGGGGTGTCCCTCTGACCCATCAAGCAGTTGACGAGGTCAAAGTGCCCTACCTCAGGTAAAGGAGTACAAACTGCCTTCGCGGTTGAAATATAAACCCAGATCAGCAGCTTGGGTGTCATCCACCAGCACAAGAGGCTGCGTGTCAGGAAGCAGAAAGTTTGTGATTTTGACGTAAGCAGCCAAATTAGGACAATTCAGTAAAACTGCCATGATCCCTTTTATTGCCCGCAGTTTGCTCAGAGAACTAGGACACACCATTCCAGGTTACAAGCTTACAACCTTCCTGCAATTGATGGCGTACAATTGACCAATGGTCCGGTTCCGGTATCTCTCTTCTCCAAAGTCAGCACCATGGTAGTCAACTTGGCCAATCATTTCAGCATGTTCATTCCCTGGGATCCCAACATGACCAGAAGACACAGTGATCAAGATCAGAAAGGAGATCCTGGATAGTTACAAAAAATGGGTATCGATGTTAGCACTGGTCGACAGTGTGAAGGTTACTCAAGGAGTCACTGCCAATTAAGAATGTCTTATCAGACAATGAACAAAGAACAAACTTGATTGTCGGCTGAAGTGACAGTAACAAATTCAATAGTGAATACAATGCATCCATTTATCAGAGAGCATACACTGCCCTCCATAAGTTTGGAAACACCATGCTGCGTATTATAACAAAGCAAGATGGAAGTGATCTACGTGAGTTATTGGTTAGAATACGGAATAGCAAGCTCAAATAACGGTTAATAATGACATGTACAGTATTATACACTTAATTATTGTACATATACATACATACTGGAACATACTAGTATTGCTCCATTTTATGTAAACCAAAATTACCTGTCCAAGCAGTTCCACTAAACACGCCAGGTGGCACGAGTAGACTGCATGTCTATGTAGAGGTACATTGTTAACATTTCTGTTCACTTGTGGTTGCATTTGCATAAAGGTATAACACGCTGCGAAAGTAATTGAAAATGGTCCCAAAGTGTCAGATTCCTTATGAATCACAGGTAATGATAATCACTTTGCACTAGGAAGGCAATAGTGTCCAACAAACAGCAAAGGAGCACCAAGGAAAATATCAGAACGCCAGGAAAATATCAAAACGACAGGAAAAGTATTTGGTAGTGACCAGTAAATGTAACACATTAAAATCTGTCCGTGAAGTGACTGCTGAACTAAATGCAACGAGGGATACACTGGCGAGTGAGTCAACAGTGAGACGATGTCTGGCAGACAACAACCTCCGAGGTTATGTAGCAACAAGGAAACCACTGTTGCACCCTGTTAACAAGAAGAAAAGGCTTCAGTGGGCTAAGACACACCAACACTGGACAGCGGGGGACTGTGAAAGAGTCTTATTCACTGATGAATCCAAGTTCAAAATATTTGGAAGTAAACGCTATCAATTTGTACGCCGTTTACCCCATGAATGCTTGAATCCTCAGTGTGTAATTCGAACTGTAAAGCATGGAGGGCTTCTTTGACGGTATGGGGATCCTTTGGAGGGAATAAAGTCAGAGATTTGATGAAAATAGATGGAAAAATGAACCAAAAGGATTATCATGCCATTCTCCAGCGACATGCTAAGGCATCTAGTTTGCGCCTGATTGGGAAAGGGTTTGTCTTGCAGCAAGACAACAACCCAAAACGTATGTCTTGCTTGTGTAAGAACTATGTGAAGTCTCCAGAGGTTGGTAAAATATAGAAAAACATGAAATGGCCACTCCAATCCCCTGATTTTAACCCAATCAAGCTGCTATGGGATAAATTGGACAGGAGGATCCGAAAATGGGAAATCGTGAGTGGGTCACAATTGTGGGAGGTCCTGCAGCAAGAATAGAGATTAATTCCAACTGAAAGCTTGGCAAAACTGACGCACCGTATGCCGAGAGTGTGCAAGGCAGTGATGAAAGCAAAGGGTGGCTATTTTGAGGAATCGAAAATTTAATTGTTGCAACTTCCTGTGTATTATTTGAGCTTAATAAACAATTGGAAAACACCAAAATGCATTTTTCTACTTTATTTCCTTTCCATTGTCTATAATTACCAGGTGTTTCCAAACTTATGGCGGGTAGTGTAGTTCCCTACACCTAGTGTGTACATAGGCAAACCCAGTTAGTATGTCGAGCCACCCCTTCTGAACCTGGAAATGCTTCAGGGACAGCCAGTAACAGGCAGTGAAAAACCATGGCGTCAACAGTCTTTTGGTGCAAAGGAAAGGTTCACATCCTAGGGTGTGGTACACACCACAGGGGCATATGTGATTGCTCCCTCACAAGAGGCAACAATGGGGCAATCTGGAGTTCAGGGCAAATATGATGTATGCAAACTGTGATTGTGACTCCAGTCCCGGGCCTGTATTGTGGGAGATGGAACTCCATTGCAGAAGAAAGAACATGGAAGTTCAGATGTTCTGGGGAGCAGTGAATGCATATCACATAATTGAGCAGCAGCTGTTGGCATCTGACCCATGGTGGAGGGATCCCAGCCTCCACGACTAGGCTGGTCACAGAGCTAGTCCAAAAGGCAATTGTTGCATGTTGGATCCCACAGTAATGTATCGGGTTACGCATTTGCAACACAGAGGGCAATGACAATCCATATGCCAGAATCCCATAATCAACACGGGATCTTTTTAAAGCCACATAAGTGTAGAATGATATGCACCCTAGCTCGTGTTACTGAGGCAGCAGAGTATTAAGGTGTGACCAGCATTTTTGGTTAACTTGGCGAAGATGGGGAAGCCACATGAATCGGTCATTGAAGACCATTCCCAAAAAGCAATGAGTCCGCCACACTGAGCAACGATGTAGAGTTCTAGTTGTGGATGGACAGTACAATGGCAATGAAAGAGCATAACAAATGTCTTCGCAGTTGGAAACTGGGCCATGGGTGAGAGGCCAGGACTTGGCCTTTCACATGGCAACCTGCAGTTGGTGTTTGACAACACCCATAGTTGAAGAGCAACAATACAAGCAAACGTCATCAGCATATAAGGACAGCGTCACTTTAGTCCCCATGGCTGTAGCTAGACCACAAAAAGCCAAAGAAAATAGGGCATTCACAATACAGCTCTTTGGAACCCCAAACTCTTGTGTATGGAGGGCAGGCAGTCCTGTGAGAGGCACTAACTTGAAGCACCAACTTGGACCTGGAAAGTATGACATGATAAAAAGTTCCAGAGACCCTACTTATGTAGGATAACAAGAATGTGATGACACCATATGGTGTCATAAATCCTTTGCAAGTCAACGATGAACACAGTGATAAGGTGCTATCAGCAGGCAAAAGTCATCCAGATAGCAGACTCAAGAGAGACCAAATTGTCAGCTGTTGAACAGTCTTGGCAGAAGTTACCCTGGGATGGAGCCAAAAGGTCCCGAGATTCATGGTATCAACAGAGCTGTGGGCTCACCAATGTTCAAGCAACTTGCAAGAACATCAGGCTATATAGTTAAATGGGTGATACCTGTCTATCTCAGGAGGTGTTTACCCAGTGCCAGTACCCGCACTATCACTCTTTCTTGACACTGAGATGGAAACTCCCCCTCATTCCTGATATGGTGGAAAATGGCTAGAACATGATACTGGCAATCAGGTCAAGGAAGCATGTCACCTGCTGCCACCAGTTGCAAGGATACAGTATCAATACATATCGATTCTGAATCAGGTTGTGTGTGTGTGTGTGTGTGTGTGTGTGTGTGTGTGTGTGTGTGTGTGTGTGGGGTTGGGGGGTGGGGGTGGGGGGGGGGGGGTGAATGTTGTATGCAATTGTTGTGCTTGAGAATCTGAATAGTCTCCAAAAGTAAAGTGCCTTTTCATAAACGAGAGCAGTATTTCAAAGAGCCAGCTATCTTTCTGAACAATAAACGGATTTACTGTAGCAAACGACTGACAGTCTTCAGTACGTGAAAGCATGAGGAACCATGGTGCAGCTGGGAAGGTTTTTGAATTGTTAGCGTCATTCCGTTTACATTTACTAGACATAGACTGAGATGATGATGTTTGGCTCGCTGAGAGAAAATTCCCCTGAGTGCTATTGTCTTCGGTGGCGGGCTTCTTCCAACTAGGCGCCGCCCTCAGAAGGGGGCGCCCCAGCCTTTGGTGATTGTTCACACCTCCCAAACTCTTGACAGAGGGACCACTCAGTAACGTAAGAAGGTAGCAGCTCAGGCAGTCATCCCTCCCTTGATCTGGCATTTACCAGGAGGTACATGTGAACCCTACCTGTCAACTGGGGGCTGGGAATTGCGTGTTACCCAGTCACCTGTTATGTGTTGGCTGGGCTTCAGGAGCACACAGGGAGGAAGATGAAAAAGAGTAGCCTCAAACACCGAAGTATAGGAAGGATAGAGAAAGGGGAATGAAGAAAGAACGAATGAACGAACAAAAGGCAGTGGAGAGACTGTTCTGATATGGCTGGCAGAATATTCAGAACACATTTCCAACAACATCACAGACATGTTTCCCAAGGGAAGGGAAATTATGCTGCAAAGACTGAGGCCCCGTGGCAGCCATGCACGAACCTGCCAAAGAGCGGCGAGCCCCATGGGGCCTCTTGGTGGTTTGCAGAGTATAGATTTTTGTTTCTGTTACTGCTGCTCATGACCCACAATCAGTGACTGACTAGATAAGTGAACTCCACAGGTTTAATGTTCAATCCTTGTCAAGTCCCTGGGATTTTTTTTCTGCCCCTTATCACTTACAAAAGTGTCATACCTTGCAATGATTTCTACACATAAAAATTGCACAATATGTAGAGTCCACATTAAATGTAAGTCACTCAGGGTCTTCTAGGGTGCAAGGGGGACTGTTTTGGGATTAGTAGACAAAATGATTCATGCCTACAAACTGATGATGCCCTCAACAATTCATAGATACGATCATTGAAAACATTACCAAAATAAACCTGATAAACCAATAGGACCATTACGAAAAACGGGGTTCTTCGCAAATAAGAGGGCAGGCTGAAAAGTAATGCTTCCGAATGTTTTATATTGTATTCTCACTACTGGTTGAGGTAGTACATGTCATGCATCTACATCTACATCTACATCTACATCCATACTCCGCAAGCCACCTGACGGTGTGTGGCGGAGGGTACCCTGAGTACCTCTATCGGTTCTCCCTTCTATTCCAGTCTCGTATTGCACGTGGAAAGAAGGATTGTCGGTATGCTTCTGTGTGGGCTCTAATCTCTCTGATTTTATCCTCATGGTCTCTTCTCGAGATATATGTAGGAGGGAGCAATATACTGCTTGACTCTTCGGTGAAGGTATGTTCTCGAAACTTTAACAAAAGCCCGTACCGAGCTACTGAGCGTCTCTCCTGCAGAGTCTTCCACTGGAGTTTATCTATCATCTCCGTAACGCTTTCGCAATTACTAAATGATCCTCTAACGAAGCGCGCTGCTCTCCGTTGGATCTTCTCTATCTCTTCTATCAACCCTACCTGGTGCGGATCCCACACTGCTGAGCAGTATTCAAGCATTGGGCGAACAAGCGTACTGTAACCTACTTCCTTTGTTGTCAGATTGCATTTGCTTAGGATTCTTCCAATGAATCTCAGTCTGGCATCTGCTTTACCGACTTTCCTGCGCCTTGATGCAAGCTGCACCCTTCTGCCACTAGAGGGCTTAGAACTAATGCTAATAACATGGCTGTGCGTAATGTAACTATATTGATGCATGAGAAACAGACCACTGTAATCCAGTCCCTAACCACAGAAACCATGCCTCCAACTGAAATCCATACAAGAATGAAAGTTGTGTACAGTGACGATTGTATTGACATCAATAATGTACAACATTGGGTTGTTTGTGTTCCCAATGAAGATGTTGAAGTTGGTACCACCATTTCGGTGTACAGAAGCCAATGATACTTACAGGAATCGAGTTGATGGACTCATCAGTGAAACATGTCAGTTAATGCAGACATAGCTCTTGGGTAAGTGTGGCATATCATGAGAGCAAGTACAGGCAATCGTTGTAGAAATCATCATCATCACGATTTCCTTCTGGTGAGCTGGGGAGGAACTTTGTGAACAAAATGCCTCCACTGATTCCTGTCCTGGTATAGCTTTTCTCTCTCCATTAGATCCTGCATTAGTTCTCTCCTCCTGAGATCTTCATTGAACCAATCTGCCCATCTCTTCTCAAGCCACCCAATTAGTCTTTTTCCTGGTACTTCAGTCTCCAAATACTGGCGTGGAGTTCACACACTGACAGTCACATTACACAACACCATGTTACATGCTACAGTTATGAGCCTTCTAGCAGCAAAGGGTTGCAACTTATGTGAGCCAAGCCAGAAAGTCGGTAGAATAATATGCACAACATGCTATACCTTAACCAACATTGAGAACAGATTAAAAAGTTCTGAGGCATTACTTTTCAGCACACTCTCATACCAGAAACTTTAAACAGTGAGGCTCCAGTGGGAAAAACTGGGATTTTCAATGGTGGCATAGGTATAACTCTCGAATGCACAATCAACCAAACCTGACCTAGACCTTGAGCTGCTACGCAGACCAGACCAGCTTGTCAACACAAATGGGGGTGGGGGCCAAGCTTCTTTTTGAGACATATTTGTTAGCTTCATCAACCCACAACCAAACTGTAGCCTGACAAAATATCCTAGACTGCCAGCTAAACTACAGATCAATCTGTCATAACAACAAAAATAAAGCTGGGCATGACACCACTCATCAAAGCCAAATGACAGTATTGCAGCTGTCAAAATACCCACCATCTATACTATACCTCGAATAAGATAACTTTATGATTGACAAACCACAGTGATGGGTAGTACTGTTGCCAGCATACAATGAGCTACACTTGACAAGGCTCTGGCAGTACCAACAAAGCTTGTGGCAGTGGGGTAAGCACTGTGATTAGCTGGTTGCTGGCCCCTAGCTCTCAACACAATGGAATGTCGAAGTTATTTTTATCAAAGTACAGACAAACATACATCTTGTAAACAACACAATCCAAGCCACAGCCCACAAGAACTTAACTGTAAATAAAACACACGAATGACATTCGCAAATGAGACATGAAAAAATGCATCGCAGAGATTTTGTCATAATGACATCATACTTCAAAGATTATACTATTGTTTTGTTTACCAGACCTATTTGTTTCTCTGGGACATGAGTCACCGAAGTGGTGCCCCATTGGAAGACTTATAGCACGCAGTTGAGCCACATGAAGATATATTTCCTTCTGCGGAGTATTTTTTCAATTGGTAAAAGAATAACTGGGAAGTACTACACAAGTCTTTTGGACCAACAGGGTGAAAAAATATGCAAGAGGAGTTCTGGATTGCATAAGGAGGGGGGAGGGGGGGGGGGGGGAAGAGTCCTCTTTCATCATGGTCCCAGGCCTGCTAGAACAGGTGATTAGTCAGTCAGAAAATATACGTGATTAAGAGTACGAAGTATTGGAACAACCACCACAATCACCAAATTTGACAACTGTGTCTTCCCATATCCAAAGAAAATAGTGACTGGAAAACATAATTCACAGATAAAACTGGGAAAAAAGGATCAAGTACATTGACTAAGGTATTCTATCAGAAGCAAGCACATGTTAAGCAAAAACAGTTTCTTACTGAAATGACTGTATGGTATTACTGTACGGGAGACCAGATCTGGGGTTGTTCGTCTGTCTGATGAAAGGTTTTCTATATTGTGCCACTTAGATGACAAGCTGTGGACTAGGCTTTTACTGACAGGACAAGCAATTCTAACTCACTCTCTCTCTTTCTCTAATCACAGTCACCACAACTATACAACTACCTCTCTGAATCATCAAGAACATGATCTAGCTTGTCCCAGGAAACAAACTGTTTCCTGTGACCTATATAAGTCCGTGTAAGCTGTTGATCCACTAGGCTTGGCAGTAGGAATAAGGGAGGAGAAAGAATGGCTCTGAGCACTATGGGACTTAACTTCTGAGGTCAACAGTCCCCTAGAACTTAGAACTACTTAAAGCTAACCAACCTAAAGACATCACACACATCCAAGCCCGAGGCAGAAATCGAACCTGCAACCATAGTGGTTGCGCGGTTCCAGACTGTAGCGCCTATAAGTGCTTGGCCACTCTGGATGGCGGGAGGAGAAATACTGAGTTCTGCAATGAATTTCAGACAGTAATGGTGAATACTCTTTTCAACAATCAATCACAAGAGAAGCAGGTATACTTGGAAAAGACCCCAAGAAACTGGAAAATTGCAGCTGGATTACATTATGGTCAGACAGAGATTCCAAACTCAGATATTGGAATGTAAGGATTGTAAGACATACCCAAAAGCAGATATATAGACTTATACAACAACAATTTAGTAAGACACTGAAGTTTACGATAAGTGTCCGGAAGAACGAGTGTGGAAAGAAGTGAGATAACGAAGTACTGACAAATAATGAGACACATATGTAGCTTGCTAAGGATGCAGATAATGCAGTAAGAAACACCAGGACAGGCAGTTCAGTTGAAGAAGAGTATACATGACTAAAAATGGCGTAACAGACACTGGAAAGACAAACATAGGTACAAGTAAGGTAACTTCAAAGAAACCTTAAATCACATAGGAAAGGAAAAAAATATGGGAACAGGAAACACAGGACAGCTAATGCGATATGGTTGTAGGAAAAATGTGAAGAAATCAAAAAAGAAATGATTGTCGGAAGGACTTACTCAGCAGTCAGGAAAGTCATAACAACTTTCATTGAAATTAAAATCAAGGATGACAACATTAATAGAAAGTGCAACGCAAAATTCCACTGTTAAAAGGAGATGAGAGAACAGATATGTGCCGGCCAAAGTGGGCGAACGGTTCTAGGCGCTTCAGTCTGGAACCGTGCGACCACTAATGATCGCAGGTTCGAATCCTGCCTTGGGCATGGATGTGTGTGGTGTCCTTAGGTTAGTTAGGTTGAAGTAGTTCTAAGTTCTAAGGGACTGATAACCTCAGATGTTAAGTCCCATAGTGCTCAGAGCCATTTGAACCAGTACTATTTTTTTTTTTTTTTTTAACAGATATGTGGAAAGAGTACACTGAGGGCCTGTATGAGAGGGAGACTTGTCTGATGACATGACAGAAGAAGAAATTGAAGTCAATACAGAAGACATATGGCATCCAGTACTACACATACACTTTAAGAGTGATCTGAAAGACCTGATATCAAATAATACAGAAGGGATATTGATAACATTCCATCGGAACTTCTGAAATCAATGGGAAAGTGGCAACCAAATGACTGCTGAAGAGAGTGCGTAAAATCTACAAGACTGTCGACACACCACCAGACTTTTGGAAAAATATAAACCATGCATTTCCAAAGGTAGCAAGGGCAGATAAGTGAGAGAACTACCGCCAGTCAACTTAATAGCTCATGCATCCAAGCTGCTCACAAGAATAATATACAGAAGACTGGAAAAGAAAATTTAGGATCCGATAAAAAACAGTTTGGCTTTAGGAAAGGTAAAGGCACCAGAGAGGTAGTTCTAACTTTAGAGTTGATGATAGAAGCAAGACTGAGGAAAAATTAAGACACGGTCACAGGATTTGTCGACCTGGAAAAAAGCATTTGACAATGAAAATGGTGCAAAATGTCCAAAAATCTGAAAAAATAAAGATTTAGCTATGGGGAATTGAACTGATGCACAAGAACAAAAATGGAACAATATGATTGGAAGACCAACAACAAAGTGCTAGGATTAAAAAGCAATCTTTCACCTCTGTGTTCATCTTTAAACAAAGAACCAATGACAGAAATAAAATCCTGGGGGTGCTATTAGAATTCAGAGTGATAAGACTTGTTGATGATATTGCTATCCTCGGTGAAACTGAATAAGAATTACAAGATCTGCTGAATGGAACAAACAGTAAAAAAAATGGACTTAAGAGTAAACTGAAAAAGACAAAAAGTGAGAAATAGCAGAAATAATAATGGCAAAAACCTTATCAAAATCGGTGATCATGAAGTGAATGAAGTTGAGGAATTCTGCTACCTTTGGAGGAAGATAAGCCACGACAAACAAAGCAAGGACGACATAAAAAGCAGACAAGAACATTCAATGAGGGCACTCCTGGCCACGAGAAGTCTACTTACCGGTATCAAACATAAGCCTTAATTTGACATCAGAGGATAACATCAGGGGTACTAGAGCGAGCTGCAGAGGGTAAAAACTGTAGGAGTGTACAAAGATTAGAATAAAAACTGTGAGGAGGGACAGAGATTGTAATAAACTGAGCAAATAATTGAGGTCAGAGGGTGCAAATGATACTCTGGGATGAAGAGGTTGGTGCAGGAGAGGAATCAGTGATGGGCCACATCAGGTCTAGTAGAGATGAAGCATGTATTCCGCATCACGGTGCTGCCTCCCTGCAACAGTAAAGTAACCATTGCCACCAATCATTTTACTTTAATATTATTATTTATCGAGATTCGAGTGACAAACTAATTTGTAGTAATGTCCAAATTCTTGGGTAGACAGGGAGCAGTCTGCTCATAGGTAAGTTGATGAAGCCGACAAACTTATTTTCTCTCTCTTTTTGCATTGTATTTTCATTGTTTTCTTATGTCCTTGATATTTTTTAGGTTTTAATATGTAGAAGGCATTAGCAACAAGAACATATCCTTCAAAAAACTCTTAGTCTGTGAAGATCCGATTAGTTTGTCAGCTTTTTTTGACACTGTTTTTATATTTTGACATTGTACATTGGCTGTGGATTACGACACGGGTAGGTGAATATCAGCAGGGTATAACTTTGTTCATATTAAACCCAGCTGTATGCCAACATATTATCCAGGGACAGAAAACAACACACCGAGTTCACGACTACATTTTTGACAGTTACAGGATACTGTTCCATGGTCGAATCTCCGAAAATAAAAATATGGAAGGATCTGCTGTAATTTACTGTTGCAATTTTCAACAGCTTCAAACAATTAGAAGTGATGGATAAGACATCATGATACCACAGTAGGGACTATATACTATAGCAGCAAAAGAGGATGCAACAGAAAGTTTTATAAGATGCCTTGTTAAGATACCAAGATGACAGAGTGCAAACAGGCAAACCAAACAACTGATTTTAGAATTTGCAGTTTCCTCCTTCCTTGGTCATACTCTCTTGCTGGTTCAATTCATTCATACCCAAAAATAATGTTTTTGAAAAATTAAATGCATGTGCAGATGCCGGGCAACAAACAACCAGTGAACAAAATTAGGAGTTAACTATTCTGCTGACAAATAGAACATTAGAAACTGAGCACAAGCACAGATACCAATTGAAGAGAATGTCTTCCATGATGTGGGAGAATGCATCGTCATGTATCAGTACATATCCTGCACTCTTACCAAACAATTCTTACCTATCACAAAAGTTCCTTCACGAGTCCCACATACAGACTGTGCCTTTACACCTCAATCTCAGTCAGGATATGCCAGAACTAAATTAAATACTAAGATTGTGCCCTGGAGAAGTGCAACATTCACTCTGTTGACTATCAATTAAATTGAAATAATTGTAGAAGGAGAGGGGGGGGGGGAGACTACAAACTGAGTGGTTACACTTCGTCTCCAACACTGTAGTCAACATTCCCTTGGAACCAAGCCCTGAAATTGATAAAATTTTATTAATGGTAGCCCTACAGTTAAAGACAGGGGTGTCACTATCAACTCACCTACATATACCAACAAACTTTCAGATGTTGTTCTACGATACCTTCTGAGAACTTCGATTAAGGTACCCAAGGTTACCAGCAGCTCATTACAGAGCAATAATGTTATATTTATTCAAGTACATACCTTACACCTATAATACACAGCAACCAATATGAAAACAGAGTAATGCAACAATCTACAGACAGCAGAAGTACTATTATGTGGTGGTTGTCAGTGCCAGAATAACTCGGCTTAGGGGCGTTGTGCTCTCTTCCACTGCATTTAGTAAATCCACAAAGTGCACAGCAGACAACTCATCATCAAATAAACCTATCCATACCAATAATGTTGACATTTGCACTATTGTGCACTATTTTCAGTACAATATCGATAGAAAGCTAATCTGAGAAAGAAACCTAATGCACCTCCAGATACTGTGGATCCCTTATACCAAAATACTCAGGAAATATCCTGTTTAAACTATGAAATTCCGTCATTAGAGTTCAAGTTCGCCCAGCATGCTAAGTGCTCATAAGTACTGGGGTGGGGGTTCTGCTGGGTGGGATGGGTAAATGGAGGAAGATGTGGGAAGTAGGGTTGAGTCGTTTGGGAGAGGAGACCAAACAGCGAAGTCATCGGTCTCATTGGATTAGGGAAGGAAGTCGGCCGTGCCCTTTCAAAGGAACCATCCCGGCATTTGCCTGGAGCGATTTAGGGAAATAACGGGAAACCTAAATCAGGATGGCCAGACACGGGATTGAACCGAGGGAAGTAAGGTGAGGGGTTGTGGACAGGTAACTAGTGGCTCAAAAGGAAGCAGCACATCTGCAGACAGGTGGTGGTGGTGGTTAGTGTTTAACGTTTAACGTCCCGTCGACAATGAGGTCATTAGAGATGGAGCGCAAGCTTGGGTTAGGGAAGGAAATCGGCCATGCCCTTTCAAAGGAACCATCCCGGAATTTGCCTGAAACGATTTAGGAAAATCACGGAAAACCTATATCAGGATGGCTGGAGATCTGCAGACAGGAATAAGGGGGAGAGGGAGGGGTAGCAGCAAAGCAAGTGTATGGGCTAGACATGCAGCACACAGGTATCAGAGCCAATGAGGTAAATAATGATGATGAGGATGATGATGTAAAGGCAAGAACTGGGAAGGGGGGGGGGGGAGAGAGAGAGAGAGAGAGAGAGAGAGAGAGAGAGAGAGAGAGAGAGAGAGAGAGAGAGACTTAAGCAGAAGGTGGGGGCAGTGGGTTAGTGGAAATTTAGGCCAGGAAAATTACAGGAGTGAAGCATGTGTTGGAAGGATGACTCATCTACATAGTCCACAAAAGCTTTTCTGAAGAGAAACATACAGTTAGCACTGTTGTTGAGCAGCCATTGAACTCAAATATATTGTGCTTTTGCTATTAAGTTTATCTCTGAGAATGTATTGCCTTGTACGAAGCAAATGCTCCACCATCAAACCTAAACAATGTCATCCTGACACAATTAGGCCCCTTCCAGTTTCACAAGGTGGACAAATGATTCATATAACCCTATTAACCCATTCTTCTCAAGCCTAAATCTCAGCTCCTCTACCCGTTTCAGAAACAATTTTCCTAGATTAATTCCTTTTTTTTGTAGTAACTTCAGCAAATGTACCAACACTTGTCCCAGCAAGGTTTCCTTAAAGTGCACTAAACCTCCAAACACTTCATACTACTTTTGATACCATACATTCTGCTTCCTTCTGGGAACTGTTTGAAAGTCTATATAGGCCTAGCTGATTACTGAAAATCCCTTTTATGATGTGAATACTGTATATTCATTACAAGCATGATAAAACTGTGTGGCTCAGTGCCAGACTACAAATTTAAGCCCATAGTTAGTCCAAAGATTTTTTTCTACAATCTATTATTACCTCTCATCTCTGGCAATAATTTGTTAACACAAACACAAAGTTGATCTATGGGTCCGAGTCCAACATAGAATGTTAACGCATTTGTTAAATACAGGATAATACTAGATTTCCTCAGGTACATAATGAAAGGCATGACCCTCGCAATGAATCTATCCCAGGATTCACCTTTAAATTCCACAGAGAATCAAAGTGTTCAATATTATCTTACTAAACGGTCACATTAAAACATACCAGATGTGAAAAATAATATAATAGTGCATACCATAGTCGTATCAAACACTGAACATTATGTATGTCATCATGGTAAATATGGAAAAATAAATAAATCTTTGAAAAATACAAAAATACAGCATATGGAATAGTATGTATATTTTACCTGAATTGATTAGAGAGATTACAGAAAGGAGATATTCAGAAACCACACAGTTCAACAAAAACGAAATTGGTATCAAAATTTGGGACTATTCATTACATGGGAAAGAAAATTCTGAACTATTTTGCAAGAGTACGAATGCTTGTGGAAAATCAGCTGTGAAGCACGCTTTGTGGATACAGCAATATCAATCCTTCGTTAACGCATTTCGAAAGAAACAAATAATAAAATGAATTCCCTTCAGATGTAGATTGAAAAATATTATTGCTACAGCACTCGAAACGGGTATAAGGCACAATTTATTCACATCCACAGCTTCGGAAAGAATGCTTTTCTTCTGATGGTTCTAAGCATGTGCAGTGAATTTCATACTAAGAGCTTCTCTGCGTGTTCAATTAGAACTGACAGACCATTCATCGATGCTTGACAATGAACCGCGGCCCAGGTACAACAATTGGACGCAATACATTGTTCATAAAGTTCTTATTTTGCGGTTGGTATTTACTGTTAATATGAACTTCATATTTAAAATGTACACAGTAGCTAACATACAAATGAGGGCACGTGTTTCGCTTAGTACCCACAAAAGCAATAGTTGGTGATGTATCAAAACCTATCCCAATTAAAAGTTTCTCCAACTAATGCTATTTCAATATTTCTTTAGACGAAGTTTATCTCTATTCTACAGGGGATGAGATCTCTTACCTCGTAATATCACCATTATGTTTTTCATCTATATCTTCCACATTTAGGTAAATTGATCCAGTAGAAAGCCACTTGTGTATTGACATCGTGAAAGGATTTCACAACAGAGAAACGAGATAAAACGGACAATGAAAAAAAGATTATATCACAAAACAAAAACACAAAATCGCCCTACAAGGTCTCTATCACTTTACACTTTCTTCGTAAACATTGACATATACCCGTAATGTTCGTCTACAAGTTTTCAAACTAAGTAAAAACAGATGAGATCAGTTAAACTAATGACACAATTACGAAGGTGCGACGTAAGTTCTGTATTTAGAGTCACACTTCCAAACGTGGCAGAAGACCGTTCACTTCCAACAAAAAGGAAATAAACTCCTGAGATCACTTCCCCACTCAATCTCCTACCGCTACATCGTTTAAAGTAACAACACAAAGATATTGCGTGGTGGCCTTACTTTGTTTGACGGCTAAGATATTATTGCTGCCAACATCAGTGCAGACAACTTCATAGCACTGTAACTTCATCCTAGCACTTTTAAATACGAGAATGAGAAGAAATGCTTGTAAGGGAGTCGAAAGATTCTCATGGCCGCGTACCACTCAAATGAATTACCTAAGGAACTGAGCTTTTCATCTCGATATTTGGATAATATTTCTATCTCTTTCCCCTAAATGCACACTACTCTCTCTCTCTCTCTCTCTCTCTCTCTCTCTCTCTCTCTCTCTCTGTGTGTGTGTGTGTGTGTGTGTGTGTGTGTGTGTGTGCACAACACATACAGTGATCTCTTTTTTAGGAAACGCTAGTACCATAACCCATAAAACGTAGATACAGTAACAGAAAAATGGTAAGTAATTTTCTTAAAAGTGTCGTTGAGTGGTTTTCTGCAAATAGTCTCAATCTCAATTTCAAAAACATGCAACATATTCAGTTCTCCAGAATGAGTATTTCACTCTGCCGCGTAGTGTGCGCTGATATGAAACTACCTGGCAGATTAAAACTGTGTGCCCGACCGAGACTCGAACTCGGAACCTGTGCCTTTCGCGGGCAAGTGCTAACCCTCTGACAGAACACGCTGAGCTACCGTGCCGGCACCATCTGAGCTACCGAAGCACGACTCACGGCCGGCCCTCACAGCTTTACTTCTGCCAGTATCACGTCTCCTACCTTCCAACCTTTACAGAAGCTCCCCTGCGAAACTTGCAGAACTAGCGCTCCTGAAAGAAAGGATACTGCAAAGACATGGCTTAGCCACATCCTAGAGGATGTTTCCAGAATGAGATTTTCACTCTGCAGCGGAGTGTGCGCTGATATGAGTTCGTGTCTCGGTCGGGCACACAGTTTTAATCTGCCAGGAAGTTTCATATTCAGTTCTGCTCATCTACAGGTGCTACCCAATGATAAAGTAACACGTGGTAAAGAAATAATAACTAAGGTAGAAACGGCAAAAATTTTAATCCTTATATTTTTCAGCATTTAAACTGAAAAAACACATTCTTCAGTTCCTGAGACAACTTAGTTCAGCAACAATTGCACCTTAAATAACTGCAAATTTTGGAGAGAGTCACATACATACACATACACACACACACACACACACACACACACACACACACACACACACACACACACACAGGAATTTTACCATTGGTGAGAGTACCCTCTCCTCCACTCTTCATACTTTCAGTTATCAGTTCTGCTAATCTGTTTTTTCCCTTATTGTTAAAATGTAGGCTGCATGTACCCTCCTCATAATGGAAGTCTCACTTGGAGTATGCAGCAAGCTTTGTAGATCAGTTGATCATCCAGTGCAGAACTGCAAAGAAACCTTTTTTATATGATGCAGCTCCATCTACCTTATTCTCGCCACTCATGGTATTTTATTCTATATTTTGTAAATACAGGAATCCATGTGTTGAACAAAGAGGACTATCATACAGCATCCTATTTATGTGTGCAAAGTGTGGAGAAAGACACGAATCAGAAATGTTATTTAGAATTTACAAACTGAGTTGTTGAGTTTCCACATGAACTGAAAACGGAGGTGTACGTTAATATAAAAGATATTTGCAGGTTATTATAGTCAATTATTAGTTATTAGTGTCAATTACTATTTATTATTATTATTTTTATTATTACTATTGTTATTCTTGTGAATGTTTTGTAAAGTCCTAATATGGACTAAATGAGCAATACATAAATAAATGTTTGTGCCAGTAACAATCCTAAACATAATCTTTCCCAAGATAGCACTAAAGATCCAATAAATAAAAAAGGCTTGTATGACTAAAGAAATAAAGTATTCACATACAAGGAAAAGGAATTTGTATGAAATGGTTATGACACATAAAGAAGTTAGAATGATTCACTCTACCATTCCACTCCCTAACAGTGCGAGGGGAAAACGAACACCTAAACCTTTCTGTTCGAGCTCTGATTTCTCGTATTTTATTTTGATGATAATTCCTATCTATGTAGGTTGGGCTCAACAAAATATTTTCGCATTAGGAAGAGAAAGTTGGTGTCTGAAATTTCGTAAAAAGATCTCGCCGCGACGAAAAGCGTCTTTGCTGTAATGACTTCCAGCCCAATTCGCGTAACATATCTGCACACTCTCTCCCCTATTACGTGATAATACAAAACGAGCTGCCATTTTTTGCACCCTTTCGATGTCCTCCGTCAATCCCACCTGGCAAGGATCCCACACCATTCAGCAATATTCTAACAGAGGATGAACGAGTGTAGTGTAAGCTGTCTCTTTAGTGGATTTGTTGCATCTTCTAAGTGTCCTGCCAATGAAACGCAACCTTTGGCTCGCCTTCTCCACAATATTATCTATGTGGTCTTTCCAACTGAAGCTGATCGTCATTTTAACACCCAGGTACTTAGTTGAATTGACAGCCTTGAGAATTGTACTATTTATCGAGCAATCGAATTCCAACGGATTTCTTTTGGAACTCATGTTGATCACCTCACACTTTTCGTTATTTAGCGTCAACTGCCATCTGACACATCATACAGCAATCTTTTCTAAATCGCTTTGCAACTGATACTGGTCTTCGATGACCTTACTAGACGGTAAATTACAACATCATCTGTGAACAACCTAAGAGAACTGCTCAGATTGTCACCCAGGTCATTTATATAGATCAGGAACAGCAGAGGTCCCAGGACGCTCCCCTGGGGAACACCTGATATCACTTCAGTTTTACTCGATGATTTGCCGTCTATTACTACGAACTGTGACCTTCCCGACAGGAAATCACGAATCCAGTCGCACAACTGAGACGATATCCCATGGGCCTGCAGCTTGATTAGAAGTCGCTTGTGAGGAACGGTGTCTAAAGCTTTCTGGAACTCTAGAAATACGGAATCAACTTGAGATCCCCTGTCGATAGCGGCCATTACTTCATGCGAATAAAGAGCTAGCTGCGTTGCACAAGAGCGATGTTTTCTGAAACCATGCTGATTACGTGTCAATAGAACGCTTCGTTTGAGGTGATTCATAATGTTTGAATACAGTATATGCTCCAAAACCCTACTGCAAACCGACGTCAATGATATAGGTCTGTAGTTAGATGGATTACTCCTACTACCCTTCTTAAACACTGGTGCGACCTGCGCAATTTTCCAATCTGTAGGTACAGATCTATCGGTGAGTGAGCGGTTGTATATGAGTGCTAAGCAGGGAGCTGTTGTATCAGCGTAATCTGAAAGGAACCTAATCGGTATACAATATGGACCTGAAGACTTGCCCGTATCAAGCGATTGGAGTTGCTTCGCAACCCCTAATTTATCTACTTCTAAGAAACTCATGCTAGCAGCTGTTCGTGTTTCAAATTCTGGAATATTCCATTCGTATTCCTTGGTGAAGGAATTTCTGAAAACTGCGTTCAATAGCTCCGCTTTAGCGGCACAGTCGTCGGTAACAGTATCATCGGCACTGCACAGCGAAGGTATTGACTGCATCTTGCCGCTTGTGTACTTTACATACGACCAGAATTTCTTCGGATTATCGTATTAAAGGCATCTCGCATTGAAGTCCGTGCCAAATTGCGCGCGTCTGTAAGTTTTAGCCAATCTTCGGGATTTCGCGTTCTTCTGAACTTCGCATGCTTTTTCTGTTGCCTCTGCAACAGCGTTCGGACCTGTTTTGTGTACCACGGGGGATCCGTTCCATCTATTACCAATTTATGAGGTATGAATCTCTCAATTGCTGTTGCTACTATATCTTTGATTTTGAGCCACATCTCGTCTACATTTGCATAGTCAGTTCGGAAGGAATGGAGATTGTCTTTTAGGAAGGCTTCTAGTGACAGTTTATCCACTTTTTTAAATAAAATTATTTTGCGTTTGTTTCTGGTGGATTTGGAAGAAACGGTATTGAGCCTGTTGTGATCACTAATCCCTGTATCAGTCATGATGCTCTCTATCAGCTCTGGATTGTTTGTGGCTAAGAGGTCAAGCATGTTTTCGCAACCATTTACAATTCACGTGGGTTCGTGGACTAACTGCTCGAAATAATTTTCAGAGAAAGCATTTAGGACAATCTCGGAAGACGTTTTCTGCCTACCACCGGTTATGAACAAGTATTTTTGCCAACATATCGAGGGAAGCTTGAAGTCCCCACCAACTATAACCATATGAGTGGGGTATTTATTTGTTACGAGACTCAAATTTTCTCTGAACTGTTCCGCAACTATAATGTCAGAGTCTGGGGGTTGGTAGAAGGAGCCAATTACTAACTTAGTTCAGCTGTTAAGTATAACCTCCATGCATACCAATTCGCATGGAGTATCTACTTCTACTTCACTAGAAGATAAACCACTACTGACAGACACAAACACTCCACCACCAATTCTGCCTAATCTATCTTTCCTGAACACCGTCCGAGACTTTGTAAAAATTTCTGCAGAACTTATTTGAGGCTTTAGCCAGCTTTCTGTACCTATAACGATATCAGCTTCTGTGCTTTCTATTAGCGCTTGAAGCTCAGGGACTGTCCCAGCACAACTACAACAATTTACAACTACAATTCCGACTGTTCATTGATCCAAGGACTTCGTTATTAAAGAAAACAGCCAAATAACAAATGCTAGCTGTCACACTGCCAACCTATATAATATTCAACATCCATTTACTGGTTGAGAAGTTTGGCATGGAGAGTTCAAAAAATAAAGAATTAGAATATACATAGAAAATAATACCAAAAACACATATATATAAGAAAGTCTCATTTACTTGATGCTCTCCCAAAGAAATTAAGAATGTAATTCAATTCCTAAAAACCAAAATCTTTCATCATGATGATAATATCTCACGTAAATTATTGAAATGCTGCTATTCATGTACATCAAACATTTTCAATCACAAATTCAGTACACCTCTATCACAGAGTACATTTCCAGAGAGAGTGAAATGTTGTACTGTGAGACCCCTTTTTAAAGAAAGGTACCAAGACATATATTAATGACTAACTGTTACCTGTGGCTGCATTCACGTATCAGAAGTTTTGTTATGATGAGTAAGTAAACTATGCCATATGCAATAATACGTGCAATAACATCAACTGCCCTACACGTCTTCCTGTTCAGGTAAGCATAGTTTGTTATTAATGTACCGCTCTCTCCCCTCACAAGCTGTCCAACACACAATGCATCAGCAAGTGCAGTGTTGCTGGTGAGCAGTGAATACAGAGGGGCATGGTCAGGAGCACGCAAGTATGTGTCATGCTATTAAAGTAACTATATGCTATACAGTATGTACATTATTCAAAAAATAGAATAAAAGTATGGATTAAACATATTGAAGACTATACAACCAATGTTTTCATTATGTTGAATCATATCACATAATGCAAATCAACCAGTAACAGCATTTTCATAAATATTATGAAGATCAAAAGTCCAATACAAATAGAGATTTATTATCTCATCTTTAGATGAAATTGCTGTCATCAAAGTTAATACAATAATAATAACAACAACAATATTACAAACTTGGGCAAATGTCATCAAGTACAACAAAATAATGCAAAATAGATGCATTGCATATTTAAGTAACTGACAACAATAACAAAAAGTTTGTTAATAGAGCAGTTACAAGATAAATGAAGTATATAGTTAATTGAATGACATAGATAATAAATAACTGAACAGTTAAATGACAATAAGCACAGGAAACAGTGATAAAATACTCACACAGTGTGGCATTCACGTTGTTTGCTGTTAATTTATGTTCATTCTGATAAGAAATATAGGTCTTTTGTCATACACTTCAGGAACACTTGAACAGAGTAAATTCCTTTACTTTTCATCCATCTCAAAACACTAGTTTTAAATTTATTTTCTTGCAATGTGTAGACATTTTCAGCTAATTTGTTGACATTGAAAAGACCAAGAAATTTGTAACTCTTATATATCTTTGCCAGTTAACATATATCTTAATTATAAGTCCACTGCTTGTGTTATGGTCATGAAATGGCCTCCTTAGGTCTTTAACAAAGACATGGCAGTCGTAGAGATACAGGTTAGGCACTGTCATTACATGTAGTTGTCTAATCTCGATCACGTAGGCTCTGTCCTGTAATGCAACTTAGAGCTTTTTATTTCCATTTCAGTTCTAATTTTGAGCCTACAGACTTAACAGTATCCCATGACTCAGATGGGAGCAGAAGTATGCAAAATATGCACATAACAGAAGATTTCTACTCACGCTTCTCCTCAGCTTGTACTGCAGATAGATGACACATGCCAGTCTGCCACATAATTTCCCTGTGTTGATACCCCAGCAGAGCTTTAAGCCAATGTGAAATACTAATAATTTGACCGTTTTATTGCGATGATTGGAAGCATTCAGATTGAATATAACGTCTTCAATTTTACTATCATTATTCTGCAGCATATTTGCCTCAGACTGAGTAGTACATCTCTCCTGTGCTACTTACATGCTGTGTTGCATATTTTCAAGGTTGGTATCACATGTGACGATGTGATGGGTGATGTGTCATCTGCATATAGCATGGCATCATAAGGTGCAACTGTGGCTCAATCGTTTACATAATTATGAAATAGAAAAGTTCAAGAACACATTGTTGAGGTACACCAGTTACAACTAAGAAGACAGTCTGACTTTTGATTATTTATCTTTACCAACTGTTTTCTGTTGTCCATGTATGACTGCATTAAGCTTAACGCTCTCTCTCTCTCTCTCTCCCTCTCATCCTTCTCTCTCTCTCTCTCTCTCTCTCTCTCTCTCTCTCTCTCTCTCTCTCTCTCTCTCTCTCTCTCTCTCTCTCTCCCCCTCTCATCCTTCTCTCTCTCTCTCTCTCTCTCTCTCTCTCTCTCTCTCTCTCTCTCTCTCTCTCTCTCTCTCTCTCTCTCTGAAGTGATAGGATTTTTTTACGATATTATTGTGGGAGACCATTTGGAAAGCTTTCTTGAGTTCTAGCAGTGTTACACCAATAATATCTTCATTTTCAAAACAATTGTATATTTTTGCAAAAAGTTTCACACTGATTTGACTTCAGAAAGACTGGATCTTAAACCGTACTGTGAGGAGCTAAGTATATCGTTAGATATGAAAAACCGACACACCTACTTATACACACAGTATTTTTATTATTTTTTATATCATAGGTATAAGTGATATAGGTCGACAGTTCACAAGAGATGCTGTATCTTCCTTCTTATACACTGGTTTAACTAAAGATATTTTCGAACATTCCAGATAAATATATTAATTTAAGGGTTTATTAATTATATCAGTCAGTGACATTGCAATTAATTTCTGACATATTTAATAACTTAATTTGAGAAGCTATAGTGACCCTCCAATCTAGAGTTACTGAGCTATTGATTTGCTGACCACTTTCTCCATTACATATGTTCACCAAAGCTGTCTATAAGCGTACTGTTCATTTCTGACAGTACTGCCTCTGCCTTATTCATATTCTACATGATAATGTCATCTGAGTGAGGATTGTCAAAATGTGCATTTACAAAATTAGATCAGATTGGTGTCTGGTATACTTTATTATCACAGTTTATTTCTGTTTTGATTATTTCTTCGTATTTATTCATTGAATTGAGTATATTTGAGTATGTGCCATCTCTTTGCTGCATTGCTTTTAGACCAGTAAATCTTCTTCACTTTCACATATATTTCCTTGTCAGCATTATTATTGATTGACCTATCATAAGAGAGTAGCACGACAATTCTTATTCTGCTTAGATGTAGGGTGTACCAATTTTTAGGATTTTGTGGTTTATTGCAGCAGCTCAGCTTCAATTTTTCCATGTAGTTTTTAAGAAAACATGCTTCAAAATGTTCAGTTAACAGTTCTATAAATGTGTTGTTAGATTCTTTAGCATCTGTTTAGTGGTTATCATTTACCACATTTTATTAAATTTAGTTTTCTTAATAACTGGTTTAACTGTGAGTTGTTAATTGTGTTCAGTGAAAGTTTCAATTACTTTAAGTGTTTGTCTGGGCCCTAGTCCCCCATGATGAGAAGTGCTTAGTTTGATTGTGTCAAATTCTTTTTAATTTAGATTAAAATAACATATCATATTATCTACACATGCTTCCTGAATCTTTGGTTTGTCATTTCTGCAACAGAGGTTAAGAGACCTTAATGTATTTAGCAAATAATTAACATTTCTGTTCTCAAACTTAATGCTTATACTGATAGTACCAAACATAAATTTCCTATAATCCTTGTATTTGAGCAGGAAGAGTATCAGTTTCTCCAGAAGCTCCACAAACAAGCCTGCATTGTGTTTTGAGGAGCGATATACCAAAGCTACTACATAAGCCTCTTGCGTGAATGCAACATCTATGATTTATGTCTCAGCATTGCTCAAACAGATACACACATAACACACATAACATACATTCAGAAGAAGAGTTTAACTTAAACTATTCGCAAAAAGCAAGTAATCTCTGGTCGAGTCAGTACAGGTGCAATGTAATGCCAATAACAAATGGAGAACTATCATTTAAACCATAAACTGTACCTCTGACCCCTAAAGAGCTAGCCAGTGTATCATGTTCCTTGAGCCTCCTGATCCTACTAATGATTAAGCTACAGCTAGCTGATTCCTCTGAATCTCAACTCACAGCTACCTGATAGGTAGTTGAGTGTATCATGATATCATCTCCTTGACATCACTGACTTATTTAACCTCATGTCCCTTTCCAGATATAGACAGTGTGTATTAATAAACCTACTGGAAAGCTCACAAGCCTCTTACAAAAATTCAAGGAAAATCGAGATGGAAAGACTATGCCCCAAATTCAACTTTATTTGCTGCATATTCCTCCACTTTCAATTTCTCTAGGCATGTGTGATTTATTCAAACAGTCTTAAGATTTTACAACATACAAAACCCACAGTAAGGCCAGTTAATACATATAGCCAATGTTGTTGTTGTCTCCAGTCCTGAGACTGGTTTGATGCAGCTCTCCATGCTACTCTATCCTGAGCAAGCTTCTTCATCTCCCAGTACTTACTGCAACCTACATCCTTCTGAATCTGCTTAGTGTATTCATCTCTTGGTCTCTCCCTCTACGATTTTTACCCACCACGCTGCCCTCCAATGCTAAATTTGTGATCCCTTGATGCCTCAGAACATGTCCTACCAACCGGTCCCTTATCCTAGTCAAGTTGTGCCACAAACTCCTCTTCTCCCGAATTCTATTCAATACCTCCTCATTAGTTACATGATCTACCCATCTAATCTTCAGCATTATTCTGTAGTACCACATTTCAAAAGCTTCTATTCTCTTCTTGCCCAAACTATTTATCGTCCATGTTTCACTTCCATACATGGCTACTCTCAATACAAATACTTTCAGAAACGACTTCCTGACACTTAAATCTATACTCGATGTTAACAAATTTCTCTTCTTCAGAAACGCTTTCCTTGCCATTGCCAGTCTACATTTTATATCCTCTCTACTTCAACCATCATCAGTTATTTTGCTCCCCAAACAGCAAAACTCCTTTACTACTTTAAGTGTCTCATTTCCTAATCTAATTCCCTCAGCATCACCCGACTTAATTCGACTACATTCCATTATCCTCGTTTTGCTTTTGTTGAATTTCATCTTATATCATCCTTTCAAGACACTGTCCATTCCATTCAACTGCTCTTCCAAGTCCTTTGCTGTCTCTGACAGAATTACGATGTCATCGGCGAACCTCAAAGTTTTTATTTCTTCTCGATGGACTTTAATACCTACTCCGAATTTTTCTTTTGTTTCCTTCACTGCTTGCTCAATATACAGATTGAATAACATCAGGGATAGACTGCAGCCCTGTCTCACTCCCTTCCCAACCACTGCTTCCCTTTCATGTCCCTCGACTCTTATAACTGCCGCCGGCCGCGGTGGTCTCGCGGTTCTAGGCGCGCAGTCCGGAACCATGCGACTGCTATGGTCGCAGGTTCGAATCCTGCCTCGGGCATGGATGTGTGTGATGTCCTTAGGTTAGTTAGGTTTAAGTAGTTCTAAGTTCTAGGGGACTAATGACCACAGCAGTTGAGTCGTTGAGTCCCATAGTGCTCAGAGCCATTTCTTATAACTGCCATCTGGTTTCTGTACAAATTGTAAATAGCCTTTCGCTCCCTGTGTTTTAGCCCTTCCACGTTCAGAATTTGAAAGAGAGTATTCCAGTCAACATTGTCAAAAGCTTTCTCTATGTCTACAAATGCTAGAAACGTAGGTTTGCCCTTCCTCAATCTAGCTTCTAAGATAAGTCGTAGGGTCAGTATTGCCTCATATGTTCCAACATTTCTACGGAATACAAACTGATCTTCCCCGAGGTCGGCTTCTACTAGTTTTTCCATTCGTCTGTAAAGAACTCGCGTTAGTATTTTGCAGCTGTGACTTATTAAACTGATAGTTCGGTAATTTTCACATCTGTCAACACCTGCTTTCTTTGAGATTGGAATTATTATATTCTTTTTGAAGTCTGACGGTATTTCGCCTGTCTCCTACATCTTGCTCACCAGATGGTAAAGTTTTGTCAGGAATGGCTCTCCCAAGGCCGTCAGTAGTTCCAATGAAATGTTGTCTACTCCAGGGGCCTTGTTTCGACTCAGGTCTTTCAGTGCTCTGTCAAATACAGTATCATATCTCCCATTTCATCTTCATCTACATCCTGTTCTCTTTTCTCCAAATGTCTCTTTAATTTTCCAGTAGGCAGTATCTATTTTACCCCTAGTAAGATAAGTGTCTACATCCTTACATTTCTCCTCTAGCCATCCCTGCTTAGCCATTTTGCACTTCCTGTCAATCTCATTTTTGAGACGTTTGTATTCCTTTTTGCCTGCTTCATTTACTGCGTTATTATATTGTCTCCTTTCATCAATTAAATTCAATATTTCTTCTGTTACCCAAGGATTTCTACTAGCCCTTGCCTTTTTACCTACTTGATCCTCTGCTGCCTTCACTACTTCATCCCTCAGAGCTACCCATTCTTCTTCTACTGTATTTCTTTCCCCCATTCCTGTAAAATTGTTCCCTTATGCTCTCCCTGAAACTCTGTACAACCTCTGGTTTAGTCAGTTTATCCAGGTCACATCTCCTTAAATTCCCACCTTTTTACAGTTTCTTCTGTTTTTATCTACAGTTCATAACCAATAGATTGTGGTCAGAGTCCACATCTGCACCTGGAAATATCTTACAATTTAAAATCTGGTTCCTAAATCTCTGTCTTACCATTATATAATCTATCTGATACCTTCTAGTATCTCCAGGATTCTTCCATGTATACAACCTTCTTTTATGATTCTTGAACCAAGTGTTAGCTATGATTAAGTTATGCTCTGTAGGAGTAGATAAAATAGGCTTTCAGTTTAAACTTTCAACAAGAAAAAGTTCTTTACATAATTCAAAATCCGTCAAATTTAGTTTTTCAAATATCAAAATGAATAATCAGCTATGAGAATAATTAAACTGTGGCAACCTTTGGAGTGGCCCTCCAGGTTAAATTTTCAACTAAAAGCCCTTTACACAATTTCCTGCTTGTTAAGTTCAATTTCAAAGAAATTTTAAGATAATGGAATCAACTATAAATTAGGAGCAAACTAAATATCTCATAATTGCATAAAAGTCAGAATAAAAAGTTTAAATGTAAACATCACATCTATAAAAGGGAATCTTTCACCATAACAAAACAATTGAACATAATCGTAAATGTAAGATTATTAACAAGACTTTGAGTATTAACTAAAATCGCGATAGTAGATGACACAGAAATTGCTTCAGCAAATTCAACTTAGCGAGTTACACCATAGTTTTTCTATTTATAACTGATATGAACATGACAATTGCGAATTGTACATTTTTTCTGTTCAAGATGGGTTTTTGCAAGTAAAGTGCCATAATGTGATTGTGGACTCATTTACAGACATTATGTTCTCAACTGATAAATCTTTGCCAAGTAAGGCCAAGAATGGAGAGGTGCGCTACTTAGTTTGAGGCAGATGTACTGCAGAAGAATGATAGTAAAACTGAAGCTATTGTATTCAATCTGAATGCTGCAAGTCATAATAACAAAACAGTAAAATTATTAGGATTTCATGTAGATCAAAAGCTCAGATGTGATACCCACACAGGGAAGATATGTGGCAAACTAGCACGTGCCATATATCTGCTCTAAAAGCTGAGATGCAGTGGCAGTAAAGAACGTCTGTTAAGTGCATATTTTACATTCTCCCATTTGCACCTGAGTTATGGAATACTATTATGGGGCAGTTCTGTAGGCCCAAAATTACTGTTCAGATGGCAAAAGAAAGTTATAAGGTGCATAGCATAATTTAGCCCATATGAACCATGTCGAGATTATTGTAAGAAACTGAATATAAGTGTCAAGTGCCTGGCCTCTAAATTGACAACTGTCTTGTCTTCATTAAAGAGAATCTGCGTAAATTTGACTTAAGGAGAATAGTTCATGACCATAACATAAGAAGTTGACATACAATTAATATGCCGTATGCTAGGCTTGAAAAGACCCGTAACTGCTACAAGTATCTTGGTCCTGTCTACTTCAAAAAATTACTTGAAAATGGCTACACAGCACCAGTAAATAAATTTAAAACTAGTCTTTCAAGATGGAGCAAAAGTAAAGCAAATTACTCTGGTCAAGACTTCCTTGAGCATGTGACAAATGACTCACTCTCCTCATGAGAATCAACTATAAAGAGCCACACTGTGCAACTATTTTATTATTGTTTCATGTACTTATTATTAATTACCTGTTTGATTATTTGTTTGTCATTCACTGAAGTATGTAGTTTATCTTGTAATTGTATCCATCTTCAATTATTATATTGTAGTTAATAAATTTGTCATATCAAAGTTTATATTATTATTATTATTATTGTGTTATCACTGACAACACCAACTGCATGTAAATATGCTCAATGGTAGAATAAAACATTCGTATTTGTATTTGTGTTAGTAATGTGATGATTGCAAACCGTTTTGCAGCAGCAGTATGTGTGAAACAGAGAAGTATACAACTACAGAGAAAAGTGTAATCAGGAAGCCTTCAGTCTTCAGTTACTTTTAGGTAGATTACTGTCGCCACTACAATTTTCATATGTTATCAAAGGTGTTAATAATGTGGTAGGCAATGAACAGTAAGAAGATTGCACTGAGATACATAAAGAAAACCAATTTACAGATAAAATATAATGGAATGGTAGACAGAAAGCAAGTAGCCAGATATCAGTTTTTGGACAGGGTTGCCAGTCTCATGAACATAAAAAGACAGATAAAGAAGCAGATCTTGTGGTTAAGGATCTGTGTTTTAGTATATCTCTAAAAGTGAAACCACACGTACCCAAAAATACTGTTGCAGAACTAAAAGTTGTATATGTTGTAGCCAAATTCAACAAATTCCAACTAAAGGACTTAGTTCTAAAAGATCTAGTAGTTAATTACAAATGTAATAACTCAAACATACAGAAGCACTTAAAAGTTTAAATCATAAATCAGAGATAGAAAGGGCTATAACTATGAGATCTGACAAAGGGAACACTGCAGTCATAATTTACAATTGTAACTATATCCTCAAACCCCAAAAAAATCTCGTAGATAATAACATTGTTGAGATCAAGATTAATACTGCCAACACATTCCAATCACAAATAAGGGAAAAAATGAAAACAGTGGCGTTTGTTTACAGATGAAAAAGAGAAATATAAATTAAAAATGAAGAATGCTGCAAATTAAACTACACAAGAGGGAGGAACCAGTTAGACCAATTATTAATAGTATGTTAAGTTCCAACTTGTAAGGTAACCGAGAATGCAACCAGAGACTGAGGGCTGCACATAGTTATACAAGGACATAAAATGTCAAAAATAGTTACTAATTTGTGATGGCTGTTAATAGATGTACCCATCTCAGCTGGTGCTACATTGGCTTCTTTGGATATTAGTGAAACATATACTAACATCCCAGTAACCAGTACACTGGAGATTATAAGCAAGAACTTGCTAACACACAACAAGACTTGTCAAGGGGAAATAACAGAATCCTTGGAAATTAAGAACTTGTCTTGCTATTTAATTATTTTTAATTAAACATAAGGTTTATTATCAAAAGGATGGACTCACAACTGTCAGCAATTGTCAGGTACTTTAGCTGAGATTTTTAATAAATGAGTTAGGAAATAAGGTTTTTCAACAAAATGCTGATGTGTGCAAAAAATTATCTGTTGCAGATGTTATTTAGATGACAAACTGCACAAACGTGACAAAAAGAAATGTGTGATGTTCTGGAAAGAATGAATGTGATGCACGAAAATATATTTAATTCACAGTGAACTGGAAGAAGAAGGAAGGTTTTTGGCCCTTAGATTAACTAAAAACAGATGGCAGAAAAGATTAGCACATTTAGGAATACAATGGCCATGAAACAATTATAAATGCGAAATCCTGCCACCCTAAAAAGCATTAACTGGTATAATTTAGAGCCATGATCAACAAAAACTACCACTCACCCATAACGACGAAGTGGAAGCATTAAATGTGATTACACAAGTAGTCAGGGTAAACAGGTATCAGGTTCGCAATATAACGAAATTTTGTAACAAACTAAAGTCAAAAATACATGACAAGAAGAAGACACTAGATCCAGAAGACAAGAGGTTTGTTGCTGTGTCATACAGTGGTGTATTTTCCAATAAAAGTACAGAAGCCTAGAGAAAAACGAAAGTAAAAATTGTATTTCAAACGAACAACACAGTTGACAACAACAGAAAGAAATATTTAGAATCCAGTGGGTGCAGTATCAACTACCAAGACTGTAATAAGTTTTATGTTGGCCAGACAGGAAGGGAATTCAAGACTCATTTTAGAGAAAGTACATACAACCCAAATAAGAGGGCATTCGATACAAATTTGGATAAAGAAATACATGTGGCAGGAAATACCGAGGATAATATGGAAATGTTGCATACGGCGCGAAAATGACAGTTATTGAACCTACTGGAAGAAATGGAGATACATAGAAAACGGCACCCAAGATTACTGCTGAATGAACAGAATACGTTTTACTTGAATGCTTATTTTGGTATATTCGGTACCTACTATACTGAGCAGCACTGCACACTGCAGCAGCTTGGTAGGCGGTTGTGTGCACCAGCAATGAGGAGATTGGTCCTTCCTCTGCTCGCTCCACCACAAGAAAAGAAACCTTCATGCAGAGAAGCCATGAGGCGGCACCACTGAGATTCCAGTCTGATTGTGTCACTGACTATCGAAATTTTAATTAATAGTAATTTTCCTGTTAATTATCTTACACATATGGTTAGGTGTAATTTTTTTGTCATGTTGAAAGATTTCTATTTATGGATGTGATGCTTATTTTTATATATCTTGTTCTGACTTTTACACGTATATGTGGTGTTTAGTTTGCCATGCTAGGAGCTCCGAATTATTACTCTTAAACGTTTTACGTGGATTTTAAGCATGGGTTTTATTTTCACATATTGCATGTCAGTTCATGTTTTATTGCCAGATGCTCTGTTTTGCCATAAGAAATAATTTTACTTAATGACTACATATACTGCATTGGGTTTACGATATTAGTTACTCATGTACTCTAGCATTAGTGTCCTCCACTGGCTTCAGTTATCTGTATAAACATAGGATGCAGTCATGCCATTACCAGCACCTATTATGTACCTAGATATATAGATTGACGTTGTTACTTACATCAGAATACGAGGGCTGTACAGAAAGCAGGGAACGTTCCCGTCTGACGCCGCTAGGCGCGCGCCGATCACGTATTATTTGGTATGTGCATGCTTGGCAGCTCAGTCGGCATCCATCCGTGACAGTGGGAATGACTCTGCGCATCTGGTGTTTTCGTTATTCGAATTTGAAATGTGCACTGCAATCTAAAATGCCGCCAGTTGTGAGGTGCGGTCTGTGACAAGGTTTTTGTTGGCAAAAAAAAAAAAAATAAAACCTATAGAAATTTATAGTGAACTGTGCAAAGTGTACGGATATAACGTAATGAATTAATGTTCCATCCGGAAATGGTGCATTCGGTTTAAAAATGGCCGAACCAACGTTCATAATGAAGAGACGAGTGGACGCCCGAGCATTGTGACTGACGATCTTGTCGCTAAAGTTGATGAAACGATTTTTGAAAACCGTCGCTTCACAATAACAGAGCTTTCGCTTTCTTTTCCATGAGTTTCACGGACTTTGTTCTTTTAAATTGTCACTCAAAAGCTAGGCTACCACAAATTTTATGCGTGATGGGTGTCCAAAATGCTTACAGACTACCATAAAGAAAAGCAAAGGGGGGGCAACATTGACATTTCTGGAAGCCTACCAAAATCATGGTGATTCATTACTGGATCGAATTGTAACTGGTGCTGAGACGTGGGTGAAAAACGTCAACTGCGACACAATATTACAATCCATGGAGTGGGGGCACACAAGGATCCCCCAAAAATTAAGAAAATGTTTGCAAACCTTGTCATCAAGGAAGTTGATGGCGTCAGTGTTTTGGGGTAGGCAAGGTTTACTTCTTATTGATTTTCTCAAACATGGAGCAACCATAAATTCTTCCTGGTAAACTTTACGCAGCCGTGGAAGAGCAGTTCAGAACAAACACTATGGAAAGCTGACATTGAAAATTTTGTTTTTGGAAGACAATGCCTGACGTCACATGGCAAACCACACTAAAGAACTCCTTAATTCATTCAAATGGGAGTTTTTCCCTCGTCCGTCCTACAGCCCTGAGCTTGCACCAAGCGACTTCCACCTGTTTCCCAATATTAAGAACTGGCTTGTAACGCTGCACTTTGATGATGATGCGGAACTACTGGTGGGCATGACTCACTGGGTGAAGTCTCAGGTGGCAGAATTTTCCGACGAAGGTCTTTTAAACTTTGTCCACCACTATGATAAGTGCCTCAACGTGTTTGGTGACTATGTGGAATAGCAGTATGTCAGTCGCTCTTTCAGATGTATGTAATAAAATGTATTTCTTGTACTTAGTTTTTTAATGCCAAAATGTTCCCTACTTTCTGAATAGCCCTCGTATTTTTATGGTATGTATGGCCAGTACACATGATTGTTAATCAAGTTGGTATTTTTGATTTTTCTTATGTGTAGTCGACCTTTTGTAGAAACTGCTTCAGCTGATTCAGCTTAGACACCATTTTTCTGTTTTAACATATCTGAAAGGGAGCAATTGTCAGAATTGATGATCGTGAATTGTACATTTTATTTGAACAAGATGAACCTATGCAAATGAAACACCTGTGACACTCCATAAAACTTCCCAGTACCTGACATACTCTCCTTTACATTGTCTCTGACATTCATACATGGTGGGTTTCCTGCTATTAAGTGCACAGCTTGTTTGGCAAACTTGGAGTGGTTCAATAGATGAAGTCGGAGCCAATGAGTCGTTTCGCATCTGTGTATTCAGCGTATTGCTGAGGCCACTACTGCCGCATGATGCAAAGACAAAAATCCCAAATACCTAAGATACTGATGTGGCACTGATCTATGTTTTCTCTGTTCATTGCTCCCCCATGGTTTAGAAATACCTGACAAGAAAATATAACAAGTAGTTGTAGTGATATGCAGAACTGAAGAAAGAACAGTAAAGCTCTGTACAGAACTCAGGCTCTATGTGGGTGTGAAGCCACACATCTACTAGGTAGATCCTTTGAGAAATTCTAATCACATAACCTGTATGTCGGCAGTTAATGATGTCTGCGCTCACCTACAGGTTACACAATCGTCTCCTCCCTACTAGGACTGTTGATATTTTTAAAAATTTCGGGAATCCTATACATCGATGTTTGAAAGAACAGGATTACAGGCCCTCGATATGTCGAAAAGATGTATCGAAATATTGTTGGGAAAAATATCGACCTACTGGCCTATAAAAATATCGGCTGCGCCTTATTTTAGAGCTGCATATTTAAGTATTGATTTATTATCACATGTTCTGTACAGCAACAGGCTAGCAGCCTGCTTATCCATCTTAGAGCAAGAATTGAAAGGAAAACGATGTATGTTCACTCTTGGCGATAACTACATTGCTAACAATGGTACTTGCATGCATGTTGCACAATAAAAAGTGTCTGACAGGTCCGTCGTTTTTTTTCGTCACGTATCGGATTTGTCTGGAATACTTCATGTAGGCTTCTACGTTTTTTTCATTTCTGAAACGACAGCGAAGTATCAGTTGTAGTGCCAAATTCTGTGGTGACATTAAGCACAGCTGTTTCTGTTGGTAGCAACGATCGCCGATAACGTCAGCTTTTTGCCCTCACAAGTCTCCGCCGACCGTAATGACCAATATTTTCATTTATTTTTTTATTCATTATTTCCAGCAACTGTTTTTGAAGAAAGCCGATGTGAAGAAATGGCACACTAGTTGCCTTAAAAGCTGTTGTTCAGCGCAACTGTTATGCAATTTCTTCACATTGGAAATTTTGTTATTACATTCAAACTGCCACTGTCACCCTATCCATTCCCCTCCCCCCAATGGAATCGGAAGTCTTCTTTGTGCCACCTACACTTGCTTACACAGTAAAAATGTCGTGTGACTAGGGCTTCCCATCGGGTAGACCGTTCGCTGGGTGCAAGTCTTTCGATTTGACGCCACTTCGGCGACTCGGGTCGATGGGGATGAAATGATGATGATTAAGGCAACACAACACCCAGTCCCTGAGCGGAGAAAATCTTCGACTCAGCCGGGAATCGAACCCGGGCCCTTAGGATTGACATTCTGCCGCGCTAACCACTATTTTTTTTTTTTTGTCGTGACAGACGTCCCCTGACGCCCACTGAAGTTCGCTATTGATCTATTTACTCAGTTTTTTTATTACAAACTGCAGCTATCCCTCAGACCGAACACGCTGAGCTACCGTGCCGACGAGCCACTCAGCTACCGTGGGCGGACGCTTTACACAGTCAAAGAGCAAGATGTCATATAAGCTAAAAAAAGACTCCTTTACAGAGTGAAAGTAAAATTATATTCTACTAATATTTCAAAAGAACGATTCCAAACATTTACCGAAAATTACGAAAAAGTACGATATAAAATAGAAGAATATATCAATATGACGATGAATTAAATGTCAGCTGTTTATATCGATTGGATTAATATTGGTATATCGATATTTTCTCATCAGCCCTACTGCCAACACTATCTTCTCAACATACACTCACCTTAATCCCAACATGTCCAGCACAGAAAAAATCCTGCCGGAGGAACGCCCACAACTGAACATCCTAATGGACGTGAAAAATCACTGCTTCATTTGTAATGCATTTACTTTTTATGTCTCGAGTGGTAAGAGGCTAACAAATGCAATTACAGAAGAGAAACAAGAGATGTGTGCTAAAAAATAATTTTTACATATGCTTATATGCATAAAATAAGGAAAACTTATGAGGACTATCATGTATGAAATTCCAACAGCGATCTGGCTAGACTAAGGACTAAGGGTCTTGTTTTAAATATTCTAGAGGAAACTGAAATTCTTCACAGCATTAACGATAATCTGCTGCACAATTTGGACGAACAAACCTCGCTTAAGCACAGAATCCTACTGAATAATTTTTCTTCTTTGAAGCAACGTTCGACTTCGCCTCTTCCTCGTTCTGGTTCCTGATAATTATGCGTTGCTTGTGTATCTTATTATGGCATATTACTGGAACTTTGCTAAATATACAGGGTGGTCCATTGATAGTGAGCTGGCCAAATATCTCACGAAATAAGCATCAAACGAAAAAACTGCAGAGAACGAGACTCTTCTAGCTTGAAGGTGGAAACCAGATGGCGCTATTGTTTGATCACTAGATCGTCTAGACTAAGGTCATCAGTCTCTAAGCTTATACACTACTTGACCTAAATTATGCTAAGGACAAACACACACACCCATGCCCGAGGGAGGACTCGAACCTCCGCCAGGACCAGCCACACAGGCCAAGACCGCTCGGCTAATCCCGCGCGGCGCTGGAACAGAATTCCGGTTGACCAGTAACACAAATTCCTAGAGCATCACACACATTTAATGGAAGCTACTGCATTGCAGACACACATATGTTTCAAAATTGATCTCGGAAAACACCGTCTCTTTAGATTCAAAAAGATTCTTCTTTCTTCGATGAACGTCGATGCGAACCATGCGTATTTGATCATCCCTGTGAAAGCGGATGCAGTGAACTGATGTAGAATTAAGGAACGCATTTATATGGAAAATTCTCTCGAAATGGTTTCTTTAGTACTCTTTAGCAAGTTGGACGCATTTTAAAATCTTTTTGAGAAAATTTTAACCTGTATGCAAAAATAAACATCACAGATTTAGCAAAGTCAAGTACATTTGGATGGGATAAATTTTACTTTCACGTATGAAGGTTTCATCGTATGGTGTCTGAACAGACTGCCATCCCCAAGAACCGATAACTTAAAAAAAAAAAATTCTTGTTCCACGTAGGGAAGAATGACAGGTTTTAAAAATCCTTCGTGCAGCACTTTCATGAACTTGCCTGTTTTCATACAGGTCACAATTAATTTAAAAAAAATTAAGAATCACCTCGCCAATTTCTTTTTGAACAAATCAACCAGATTCCCGTATGGCTGTTGTATACATAGGAAAATATAAGGGAACATCTTTTCTGAAGCAGTTACCGTATCTAGTGCTATGAATCAACGATTAATCTAGTTCAAATTGGTTTCTGGTCCTTCCTCCGCAAGGAATCTATTGTACGTCGATTGGCACTGGCAACTGGTTTGACCGATATTAATTACATAACCTATTTCAAAGTTAGGGATGAATATTTTCATCTGTACCCGGACTCATGAGGAATCGTTGGAACTCTTTGGAGCTCTTCAAAGTTTTGGAATTTTAATTACGAACTACAAGTGGAATACATACTTAAAGAAAGTGCGCTGTATTGATTAAATTATTAATGAAATTAGTACGACGAAAATTATTTTTGAGTAATTTTGCGTGAATTGAACCCTCACCGCCAATGTGTTAGCCGTAATTCTTAGCATCTGCGCTACCCTTACTTTGTTGATACACGATTAACGTGACAGATATAGCATGCCCGCATAAAATTTCAACATGTATTTTATCTGAAACTAGTGTCCATCGCTTGAAAAGCAGTTAGCCAGGTACTCAAGACAGGTCAGTCTATAGCACACCTAAGACTCGTCAAAATCCGTGATCTACAGGTCTAATGAGCCCCTAGTCAGTGACTGTTTGTTTGGTTGCCAGTTTGGGAAGGAATGCAACGATGAAGTTAAAATCTTGTGGGTTATTAGGCCGCGTCATATTTCTACTAAAATGATCGACGTTTCGACCCATCTTCTGGGATCTTCCTCAGGATCTTATGGTGTCCACTACTGCTAGAACAGTGGAAGATCACAGCAGAGGGGTCGAAACGTCGATCATTTTAGTAGAAATATGACGCGGCCTAATAACCCAGAAGATTTTAGTTCAGCGACAACGGCCACGAAAGCCTGCAGAATTACATAAAATGCAACGATCGCTGGCACATTTCTGCGTCGAAGGGTCATTACAAGGATGTCGTAACCCGTTGACGTGTGGCGCCTCGGAAATTCGGCTACGTCGTAGCCCCATGGATTTTGGACCGTAATTAGAATACCGTGCCCCGAATTCCACGACGTCGCGTTATTCTACAACAATATTGAATAGCTGCAGTTGTCTATTAATTTAATCTGACTGTAAGGTAGTAGTGCCGTACGAAAAAAAAAAACACTTGAGACATTCCTAACGGCACTGCTTTGGCTCCTACCAAGCCTAGATTTGCTTCTGGAGGCGGTTGAGGAGATACTACGACACACACAAAATATAAGATCAGTCTGTAAAACTTGAACAAGGTAGACTACTTCGACATGGGAATCATTAATGTTTTGTTACTGTCGTTCCACTCTGTAACTTATTACTTGATATAATACAGAATAATAGTCTCTTCGCTCAATATACAACTGACAATGAGCTTTGATACAATTATGACTTCTAGTACAGGTCGCTCTGCTGGATCTGAAGTAAGACAATACTATCGTAAGCGATGACTGCTGAGCCATGGCTGGCTCATGTTTTGCGTTGGATTAAACGTTGACTGCTATTCTGTGTTTAGACTCCCGCGGGTATCGCGATTATGCTGTTATCGTCTCTCTCTGCGAGTGGCAGCAGCTGTGTGTATCGGTATTCGCGCCATGTAGTATCTTTGGTCTGGCGCTTATAGTTACCGGCTGTGCTGTGTGCGAGCAGTTGGTCGGTTGGCGTGGAGCAGCGAGGAAATCTGTGCGGCGCGTGGTTTGGCCGAGGGCGTGGCGGCGTCCACGCGCGGTCAGAGTGTATGGTGCTGTTTTCATTTATACGAGGTTCGTGGCGCACCGATACTGGACACGAAAGTTGAGTTTTGACTTAATCTACCAGCAAGTCACGACTGTTCACATTGTGTCGTTTGGATTTCGTTGTCGGCTGTTGGGACATTCCTGCAGGCAACAACGTGTGCTTTCAAGTTGGCAAATTTTAGCTTCTCTCTGGTGGAATTTAACTGTACTTGGTATTTTGAATTCAATTGCACCAACGGAATCTTCTGTCTTGTGGTCGTTAACGTTCCAGTTACCTGCCCTGGCCTTTGACGTAAATTCAGGCAGTGTATTTTCCTCATCGTGTTGTCGCTGTCGAACACGGTGTATAGTTTGGCAGTTCAATGTATAAGTGGTTGTGGGCGCCATTTCTTTCTACGTTGTTCCATTGAACTCCCTGTTGCGTGCTGGTCGGGTGGAGCGGAAGTTATCTTGTTGCTGGGTCCGTTTACTGTCTGTCTGTTGGGTTGTCGTCGGATCGAGAATGGTTGGGCCGACTGCCTGTCTCACCTAAGCGAGCGTTAGTGTTTGAATTCCAGGCCGACTCTCGGAAACTTCTGAGCGCCTTTGGGTGTACTACCTTTCCTTATTTGTTCTTGTTGTTGGTACTTGTATGGCGTCTAGCCGATTTTTAAATTAAGGTTTTTTTGCCCTTAAGGCGTAAGATTGTTTGGGCCATCAGCTTAATTTAAAAAACTGTTTTAAGATAACGCCTTTGGCCTTTTAAAAATTTATTTTGGTTTGAGTCTTACGTGATGGGCCATCAGCCGATTTTAAATTAAAGTGGTCTTACCCTTAAGGCATGAGATAATATGGCGCATTCTTGGCTCTTGTAATGTTTCGTCAAATAAATAAAGTTGTATGTTCGAGTGTAACTAACAGCCACTTATTTTGGCCCCTTTCCACAGTTTAAACTGCCTGTCCTGTCCTGCAGGTTTAGCAAGGCGTCTTAACTGCGGAGTCGGCAAAGCGGCGCTGCGTTCTGATATAAGTACTCCTGCAGCAGCGATGGCGTATGAAACGTCTTGAGGACGAGTCTACGACGACGTCTCTCATTCGTTGCTGCGGCAGGCAGCGACTGTCCTTACTTGTGGTTCCATTGTGAGGACCAACTTCGATATGGGACCTCGCTCTTCGTACGATACCCCAAAGGTAATGAAATAAAAGCTTATACTGGCTGTTGGGGTGCTCTTCCCTTATTAGATGTTCACATAAGGCGCCTGTAACTATTACCAGGGGTAAGGTGATGCCACTCCAGTGCCATTGCAAGTTCCAATAGAGTAATTAATCCTGCTAGAAGGCAACAAAACAATACTAGATGTCAGCACTGTATTCTTTAAATACTGCACTGAAGACACGACAAATTCCGTTGTCCGTGACTGGTATTACAGGAAGGTATGAAATCAAGGAGAAGGAAACTGGCTGAGTTGAAAGGACCGGAGATTGTTGAGAATGTCAAAGACAACGATTGACTAAAAAAGAGTAAAGACCACCATGGAGGACAAATAGATACACTTGAGAGGTGAAATAGCGAAAGCAGCGGAGAATCAAATAGAGAAAAAAACGAGGCCCAGTAGAAAGATGTTGAATCTAATTGATGAAACGAGAAGAAGTAAAAATACAGAAACTGAATTAGGCAAAACAGAATATAGATATTAAAAAAAGAGGTTGACAGAAAGGGCAAACTGGTAGAATAGGAATGGCTAGACGAAAATACAAGGCTTTGGAGATATGCACAACTGTGGGAAAAATGACGGCAAAAATCTATGTGGGACGTACGACTAACGTATCCGTTAGGATAGTGCGATGAAATATGGCGTTAATGGGCAGTGGCAGCAGATGACTGAGGCGAATGCCTTTGCCAACAGCACAACATCTCCTGTGGTCGTGATCCTGTCGGTTGGACCCTAGACTATTGGTAAACCATTGCCTGGTGATATGAGTTTCAATTCCAGTTGGTAAGAGCTGATGATAAGGTTCGAATGTGTCGCAGACCCCACGAAGCCATGTAGCCAAATTATCAACAAAGCACTGTGCAAGCTAGTAGTGGCACCATATCGGTGTGGGCTGTGTTTACAGGGAATGAATTGGATCCTCTGGTCCAACTGAACCGATCATTTGTAACTTCCCCCTCACATATCGACCTTAATTACAGTGAAAAACTAAACTGCGTGCATCTAATGGAAATTTGGAAAAAGCAATCGTCACCAGAGTCAATTTGTCAGTAAGAGGGAGGAAAGGGTTACATCTAAATGACAGGATAAATGCAAATGAAATTGGTGGAAATTAATTTTGAAAAAGGGTAAAGTTAATAAAGAAAGTAAATGTGTGGTCATTATGTTAACAATTAATTGGCGTTAATTAGATATTTGAGATTTGGGGAAAATTATGGTCGCCAGTCCCATGGAAAACTACTATAATAACTGAAAATGAAAGATTAATACACACATAATTAGCACTAAAAGCGTGGCAACTGAAGGTTGACACATGTTGTGTGAAAGCTGAATGTTTGTCAGAAGTAATAAATTTCGCTACACTCTGACTTAATTTAGCAAAAGAGTTAATAAAACCGGAAATCTGAAAGTTAATTTAGTGACTGAAATTAATAGTGAACTTTGTTTCTGAAGCACTACGAAATTCAATAAAATAAAGTTAGTCTTGGGCTACCTCAACAATCATTTCAAAAGCTACTTGAATCTACGCAATTTAGAAATAAGAGATTTAGCTTTGAACTTGAATTAAATGATTCTGAACAATTAGCAATAGTAAAATTTAGTACGTACCAAGCTGAGCTGCAGTCACAGGTAAGCTAAAATATGGTAACAAAACTCGCACTCTTAATTTGTGCTTGTGTAATCTAAATATTGTAGCCAGCTATGAATACTTCAACTGAACTTTGAAATTAAAGCAGTGAAATGGAATGATATTACTTTAATGCTGGCATTTGAATTTCAGTGACACTCCGGTTCATTTCGGAAAAGGAAGGGACCCTGCTTGGTAATGCAATTGGGACAATGAGAACAAAGGTTCATGCTACGTTGCTGTAATTTAGTGAGAAAAATTTAACAGTTTGAAAAGCTGAGGTCTGCCATACAGTTCTAAAACATTACGTGCTGCCAGTCTTCCTTGTTGGTTGATTGAAGGTTTGAAGTCGTCGATCGAGGAGGTGGCGACAGTCACTCATTGTCGGCCGTCGCTGTTGCAGAAGCTGGATGTTGGCGCGCCTTCTTCTCGACACGGTCACCAGGCGAAACTGGCTCTTGATGTGCGTCAGCTAATGCTTCCCGTCCGCCACACCATTTCAGAAACTATCATAGCAAGCCGAGTGCAATTACATGCTGCCAAACCCCGAAAGCGCGGCAACTCGCGGGAACATCACACAACACACCTGCTCCACCGCCCTACTCCAGCCAGACTCTGCTCTGCCCGTGCTCCACACGCCAGCGTTAACACTCTTAAAGATCCTACACACTTTGGTTCTCCACACGACCTATCGATGTAATCGTTCGATAGCATAGTTTTCCCTAGGCCAGGCCCAGCGTAAAAATACAAATAATATTTACAAAACAAACCAATTATACGTCGACTTAAATGCATAAATAGTAAAACAGTTACAATATATAAAGACACACAAATGTCATATCTTCAGGTAACAAATAAAGGAAAAAATTATAGTACAATAGATGGAAATAGGAGGATATGCATTTCCAGCGTTACACTTTGAGTGGAAATTGTTATATTTGGCTCCTTGGAGACCATTTGCAGCCATTTTCATCGACTTCATGTTCCCAAACATCGAGGGAAATTTTATCGATGACAATGGGCCATATCACCAGGCCACAGTTGCTCGCAACTGGTTTGAAGAACTGGACAATTCAACCGAATGATTTGACCTTCCATAGGGTGACATGACTCTTTCCCATCGAACATTTATGAGACGTAATCGAGAGGTCAGTTGTTGCACGAAATCGTGCATCGGCAACACTTTTGCAATTATGGACGACTGGAGGTGCAGTACAGCTCAATATTTTTTCAAGGGACTTTCAACGACTTGCTGAATCCATGCCACGTAGAGTTACTGCATTGCGTCAGGCAAAAGGAGGTCCGACATGATATTAGATGGAATGAATTTTGTCGCCTCAGTGTAGACGCACCGCAAGGAAAATTGAAGAGACGTTTGGAGAAAAAGTAGCACTTGTACAAATATTTAATAGCTATGATGGCAAGCACGTGTTAAGCAAAGAAAGGAACGCTGAAAGGTGGAAGGAAAACATAGTGGGTCTGTATAGAGAAAACAAACTTGAAGACCGAAAGAGAAGAGAAAATAAATGAAGATGAGGTGTGAGATATAATATTGCGAGAAGAATTTGACAAAGCTCTGAAAGACATAAGTCGATATAAGTCCCCTGGTGGATACGACATTCCCTAAGAATTATTGAGATGCTTGGGAGTGCCAGCCATGACAAAATTAGTCTACCATCTATGCAAGATAGACCAGAAGGACTTCAAGAAGAATGTAATATTTACTATTTGCTATGCAGACCGATGTGTATATTACAAAACTATTAGTTCAATGAGTAATGGTGCCAAATACTGATACAAATTATTCGCAGAAGAATGGACCTCGGGAAAGATCAGTTCATGTTACGTAGAAATGTAGGAACATGCAGCACCGTACTGACCCTATGAATAGCATCTGCGTATTTAGAGAGAGTTTCTGATAATGTTGATTCGAATAAACCCTTTGAATTCTTCCAATAGCAGGGTTAAAATACTGCAAGGGAATAGTTATCTACAACTTGTACAGGAAACAAAGTGCTGTATTAAGAGTCGAGAGACATGAAAAGCAAGTTGCACCAGTAATGGAAAAGAGATTGAGGTAGCGCTGTAGCATCTCAACGGTGTTATTCGGTCTGTACATTGAGCGAGAAGTATTGGAAAACAGGTAAAAAGTTGTAATGAGAATTTAAGTTCGGGGAGAATAAATACATACCTTGCTGTTTCTGATGAAACTGTAATTCTCTCAATATGGGAAAGAGCTTGGAAGGTCAATTGAACGAAATGGATAGTGTTTTGAAACGAGTTTGTGTGATAATGGAATGTAGCTGAATAAAATCAGACGATGAAGAGTGAATTAGATTACTAAATAAAACACTAAAAGTAGTCGATGAGTTTTGCTGTTTGAACAGCAGAATAACTAACGATGATAAATGTGGAGCGGATATACAATGTAAGCCGGTAGTGGCAAAAAAGATGTTACTCAAAAAAAGAAATTTCTTAAAATGGAATTTAGTTTTCAGTGTTATGATGTCTTTCGTGTAGGTGTTTGTGTGGAACACAGCCTTGTATGGAAGTGAAGTAGTTTAGACAAAAAGACCACAGAAGCATTTGAAACGTGACGCTTCAGATTAGATAAATAGACCGAATACCTAATGAGGCGGTACTGAATCAAGTTGGAAAAAAAGCGATTTGTGAAGGAACTTCACTACAAAAGCGATCAGTTGACAGAACACAACATAAAGCATCAACGAATCGCCGATTTGGTAATGGAAAGAAGTATATAATCGAGACGCTATGAAGCTTGCACAGGATAGAGTAGCGTGGACAGCTGCACCAAATCACAACAATCACCACCACAACCACAGCCATAATATTTCTTTTTAGCTGCAAACTATTAATGACAATAATATATTAAAATATCTTAGATTGCAGTATTTATCGAAGAGCTCAAAAATTTGTCTTGGTGTTGCTACAAATAATATTGTCATGGTACTGACTGTGTTATTTTGTTGATAACGTTGTGGTTAAATGTATATGTAGTGTGAGAAATTCCGTTCTGATTTATGAATTGTTGTCTCTGATTTTTAATAAAAATTGGCAAATGATCAAAATTTGCGAAGTATCCAGACATCGCTATGTAATGCGGAATTGACCACCAGATTTCACATGAGGTCGTCCAGCCAGTTTGAAAGTAGGAGGGAAGTTAGTCTTACAAATACACTCCTGGAAATTGAAATAAGAACACCGTGAATTCATTGTCCCAGGAAGGGGAAACTTTATTGACACATTCCTGGGGTCAGATACATCACATGATCACACTGACAGAACCACAGGCACATAGACACAGGCGACAGAGCATGCACAATGTCGGCACTAGTACAGTGTATATCCATCTTTCGCAGCAATGCAGGCTGCTATTCTCCCATGGAGACGATCGTAGAGATGCTGGATGTAGTCCTGTGGAACGGCTTGCCATGCCATTTCCACCTGGCGCCTCAGTTGGACCAGCGTTCGTGCTGGACGTGCAGACCGCGTGAGACGACGCTTCATCCAGTCCCAAACATGCTCAATGGGGGACAGATCCGGAGATCTTGCTGGCCAGGGTAGTTGACTTACACCTTCTAGAGCACGTTGGGTGGAACGGCATACATGCGGACGTGCACTGTCCTGTTGGAACAGCAAGTTCCCTTGCCGGTCTAGGAATGGTAGAACGATGGGTTCAATGACGGTTTGTATGTACCGTGCACTATTCAGTGTCCCCTCGACGATCACCAGAGGTGTACGGCCAGTGTAGGAGATCGCTCCCCACACCATGATGCCGGGTGTTGGCCCTGTGTGCCTCGGTCGTATGCAGATCTGATTGTGGTGCTCACCTGCACGGCGCCAAACACGCATACGACCATCATTGGCACCAAGGCAGAAGCAACTCTCATCGCTGAAGACGACACGTCTCCATTCGTCCCTCCATTCACGCCTGTCGTGACACCACTGGAGGCGGGCTGCACGATGTTGGGGCGTGGGCGGAAGACGGCCTAACGGTGTGCGGAACCGTAGCCCAGCTTCATGGAGACGGTTGCGAATGGTCCTCGCCGATACCCCAGGAGCAACAGTGTCCCTAATTTGCTGGGAAGTGGCGGTGCGGTCCCCTGCGGCACTGCGTAGGATCCTACGGTCTTGGCGTGCATCCGTGCGTCGCTGCGGTCCGGTCCCAGGTCGTTGGGCACGTGCACCATCCGCCGACCACTGGCGACAATATCGATGTACTGTGGAGACCTCACGCCCCACTTGTTGAGCAATTCGGCGGTACGTCCACCCGGCCTCCCGCATGCCCACTATACGCTCTCGCTCAAAGTCCGTCAACTGCACATACGGTTCACGTCCACGCTGTCGCGGCATGCTACCAATGTTAAAGACTGCGATGGAGCTCCGTATGCCACGGCAAACTGGCTGACACTGACGGCGGCGGTGCACAAATGCTGCGCAGCTAGCGCCATTCGACGGCCAACACCGCGGTTCCTGGTGTGTCCGCTGTGCCGTGCGTGTGATCATTGCTTGTACAGCCCTCTCGCAGTGTCCGGAGCAAGTATGGTGGGTCTGACACACCGGTGTCAATGTGTTCTTTTTTCCATTTCCAGGAGTGTATAAAAAAAAAAAAATTGAATAACCTCAGCTCCGAGAGTTCCGGAACTTGTACAGAACATTGGAGTAGAGATCAAAATAAACATCGTTTCCGCCATTTTTATCGCTCATGAAAACCACACATTGTATGCTGTACGCACCATACAGCTAGACCTTCAGAGGTGGTGGTCCACATTGCTGTACACACTGGTACCTCCAATACACAGTAGCTCGTCCTCTTGCATTTAGGCGTACCTGTATTCGTCGTGGCATACTATCCAAAAGTTCATCAAGGCACTGTTGGTCCAGATTGTCCCACTCCTCAACGGCGTTTCAACACCAGATCCCTCAGAGTGGTTAGTGGGTCACGTCATCCATAAACAGCTCTTTTCAATCTATCCCAGGCATTTCCGATAGGGCCCATGTCTGGGGAACATGCTGGCCACTATAGTCGAGCGATGTCGTTATCCTGAAGGAAGTCATTCATAAGATGTGCACGATGGGGGCGTGAATTGTCGTCGATGAAGACGAATGCCTCGCCAACATGATGCCGATATAGTTGCATTGTCGATAGGAGGATGATATTCACGTATCATAGAGCCGTTACGGCGCCTTTCATGACCACCAGCGGTGTACGTCGATCCCACATAGTGCCACTCCAAAACAACAGGGAACCTCCACCTTGCTGCATTCGCTGGACAGTGTGTCTAAGGCGTTCAGCCTAACCGGGTTGCCTCCAAACACTTCGACGATTGTCTGGTTGAAGACTTACGCGATACTCATTCGCGAAGAGAACGTAATGGCAATCTCGAAGATCCATTCGGGCATGTTGTTGAGCTCATCTGCACCGCGCTGCATGGTGTCGTGGTTGCAAAGATGGACCTCGCCATGGACGTCGGGAGTGAAGCTGCGCATCATGCAGCCTATTGCGCACAGTTTGAGCCGTAACAGGACGTCCTGTGCCTGCACGAAGAGCATCATTCAACACGGTGGCGTTGCTGTCAGGGTTCCTCAGAGCCATAATTCGTATGTAGCGGTCGTCCACTGCAGCAGTAGGCCTTGGGCGGCCTGAGCGAGGCATGTCATTGACAGTTCCTGTCTCTCTGTATCTCCTCCATGTCAGAACGATATCGCTTTGGTTCACACCGAGACGCCTGGACACTTCTCTGGTTGAGAGCCCTTCCTGGCACAAAGTAGACTAACAATGCGGATGCAATCGGACCGCGGTATTGACCGCATCGCATGGAACTGCAGACAACACGAGCCGTGTACCTCCTTTGTGGTGGAATGACTGAAACTGATCGGCTGTAGGACCCCCTCCATCTAATAGGCGCTGCTCATACATGATTATTTACATCTTTGGTCAAATTTAGTGACATCTCTGAACAATCAAGGGGACTGTGTCTGTGATACAATATCCACAGTCAGTGTCTGTCTTCAGGAATTCTGGAAACGGGGTGATGCAAAACATTTTTTGATGTGTGTATAATAGATAGAAAAATGGTTCAAATGGCTCTGAGCACTATGGGACTTAACATCTGTGGTCATCAGTCCCCTAGAACTTAGAACTACTTAAACCTAACTAACCTAAGGACATCACACACATCCATGCCCGAGGCAGGATTTGAACCTGCGACCGTAGCAGTCACGCGGTTTCGGATTGAGCGCCTTAACCGCGAGACCACCTCGGCCGGCTAATAGATAGAGAAGCAGTAACAGCACAATGGATCGCTTAGGAGGGCTCGGTGACTTCGAACGTTGACTGGTCATTGGATGTCACCGGGATAACAAATCCATCAAGGATATTTCAATCTTTCTAAACCTGCCCGTGTCTACTGTTGGTGACGCGACTTTGAATTAAAAAGGTCAGGGAACAGTCATAGCTAAACCAAGACTAAACAGACGTCATATAATGATGGACAAGGACTGTCGAGAATTAACGAGGGGGCCGCAGCTCGTGGTCGTGGGGTAGCGTTTTCGCTTCCCACGCCCGGGTTCGATTCCCGGCGGGGTCGGAAATCTTCTCTGCCTCTTGATGCCTGGGTGTTGTGTGATAGCCTTAGGTTAGTTAGGTTTAAGTAGTTCTAAGTTCTAGGGGACTGATGACCATAGATGTTAAGTCCCATAGTGCTCAGAGCTATTTGAACCACTTGAATTAACGAGGGTGACTGTAGAAAATAGCATGAAAACAGCAGAACGAATCACTCGTAAGTTCCAAGTGTACTACAGTCTAGTTAGCAGATTGAGTCTTCGTAGGTGATTAAAAATATAATGTGCAATAATCGAGCAGCTCCTAATTAATCACACGTTGTTCCGATCAACGCTAAGCGGCGATTGAGGTAGCGTAAAGAACGACGCCACTGAACAGCGAGTGACTGGAAGCAAGTGATATGGAATAATGAATCACGTTATACCCTGCGGCAATTCGAAGAAAGGGTTTGGATTTGACGAATGCCCGGAAGATATTACTTGCCGACGTGCAGAGTGCCAAAAGTGAAGTACCCAGAAGATGGTGTAACGATACCTAGGAGTTTTCAGTGGTTAGAGTGTGATCCCATATTTGCGCTAAGAAAAGACTAAATGAGAGAGTATAAAGGATATGAACACATTTTACAGCATTTTTTTGCACTGTTTACAGTACAGGAACAATTGGAAAGAGATACTGGTTTGTATCAGTATGACAGCGCACCCTATCATAAAGTAGCATTTGTGAGGCAGTGGTTTGTGGACAATAACAATCCTGAAATGGACGGGCGTGCCCAGAGTCCCGATCTGAACCCAACAGAACACCTTTAGGACGAGTTAAAACGTCAACTTCGCTCCCAACCCCAGCGTTCAAAATCACTATTTTCCTTGGTTTCGCTCTTGAGCACTTGAGGACTTCTTCCTCCACAGTCATTCACACACTTCATAGAAAGTGTCGCCAGCAGAGTTCAAGCCAACATGAAGACGAAGGGGAGACACATCCCATATTATTGACCACTAATAGTTGTCCAGATACTTTAGAGCAAATAGTGTAGGATAATTGTCGAATTGTCCAGATGATACTTAATAAGCGGTTTTGCTTGACTAAATACGTAGACCTTTTGAATTAGTGTTCACACCTGTGGGAAGCAAACTACATACGAAAGGTTGGGCCACACGTAAGAGAGAACCAACTTTAAAAAATGGTCACCTTTATAGTAAATACTTAAGCAAAACATAAATAATTTCAACAATATTTTCTATGTTATATTAATACTTGAATCAGTTATTCGTGCCAACAGAAACGCACATAAATATTGTACATTCGTAAGGGTAAATTTTACTGTAATACAGAAACTTACATTCAGAATAAAAAAATTGAAAATTATTTTGTTACAAGTCAGAAAATGTCTGCAAAAAAGTAAATAATATGTATTGAAATATTATAAGACAAAGCAGGAATTAAAATGTGAAAGGAGTGCGAAAGCATAAATATGCCATTCAAATCGTCAACTCCCAAAGCAATTTGCCTTTTTCAAATAATTGTTTCCTCTGCGGTGCTGAACGTTCTGGGCTACTGAAATTACGTTATTCTTCTGATCCATCATTTTGGGCTTCTTGCTGCGGGTTTCTTTGACTGCTGGCTACACGCAGACTAGCGGTGCTACGTCCAGTTGTGATATTTATACTTCAAATGAAGTTCGTGTCGACATCAGTTGTGCTGGGAACAGGGAGATAAGGAAATGCGATTGTAGGGGTCATTGTTTAATTTTTTTATATCTTTATCACAGCAGTAGATATGAGGAACGTTTGTATTGTTCTCTATGCGCCTATAGATTTCATTCTTTGAGGGTGTGTATTGAGATGCTAATTAATGGTGTCAATCAATGAGCAAAAATGTGTAATTCTCCGAGTCTCTTGGTGTCATAAGGCTTGTCAAATGTCGCCTGTTGAGATTTGATTCATCTTGCATAGATGTTGATAGATCTTGAAAGCTTTGTGAAACAGTTTGTCGAATGATTCTATTTACGACAACACCATGCCTAAGAAGTCATCTGCAGCTGCAATATCCACACTTTCAGATAGCAGGTCCAGATAAATCATAATTACTGGTTTCTTCAAATACTACACACAAAATTTATAGAAGAGGAACGAAGGTGCGTGATTCAACTTTAATCTTGACGACTTGTTGTTACACTTTATTCATAACGGGTTTTATTCGTAATAATATTTTTGCAGAGCCTTTATGAATCTTTATTCAGGGGCACAGACACGTCACATCTCGAAGCCCAACACGATAGATCGAGTGGTGTTATCGTTACCTTGGAAAGATGCAACTTTTTAAACCCTGTGCCCTGTAGAAAGCTGGGACCAAAAAATTAAAACATGTAGCTATCTTCAACTGTTTCGAAAAACAAGACTATTTCTTCATTAAGCTCATTGATCTTTAAGGGCTATCATGTCAAATTTAGAAGAACTCAAAATTCCCAAGATTGGCGACTTTTACAGAAGCTTCAATGCAAGGTGCATTTAATAGTTTCCACAGAAACTCTGTTTAGAGCCTGGCAGGTATCTCAAACTCATTCCTGTACACTGGGTCGCATCACTTGACCTCTATCGGTCATTATAACTCTTCGGTTGTGCTCCCCTTGTGATGAGGAAGCCCCTTGTATCTCGCCCGTGGAACCGCCGTCCTCTCGCCTGGGAAAAGACACCAACTATCCCACTGAGCTGCTCGTGTCCACTGAGTGGCCATACAACCCCACTGACTGTCTGTGAAATCCGGTACACGACTCCTGGGCCCATCAGCTATGGATAAGACTTCCCATTCTTGACTGTCCCCAACTCATCCATCGTCCGCTTCTCGCCCGACGGCGCCAGCGGCGCTGACGTCGATCACGTGTGCGTGCAGCCCACCCCCTGGCGGCGTGCCACAGCAGCAAACCATCAATCTTTACTCTGGCTGCAATCTAAACAAACGTGCTGCTAGACACAGCACAATCTCTCCACAATATGTTGCCGTTGGCCGCAGACATCAAAATGGCAAATGAAAATAGATTACAAAATAACCACTTACAGCAAGCAAAAAAAGGCTCTAGCTTAATTAGGACTCAACAAAATCTCTATGAGCACTCCCATCACTAACTACGCACAAAGACAACGCTATTACCAACTAACTGGTTGCAATACTACCTACGCAAATTTAGCAAAGAAAGCCATAAAAAAATTAACAGAAACCATTTAAGCCATATGTGAAACAGAAATCTTTTATTAAATACCTCCAGGGTATTATGCAGTGGTCCCAATGATTTCTTCCAGGAGTTCCTCCTCACGACCAAGAACCAGTTACCATTCAGTTTTCACCTACCTACATTTGATTAAAATTATGAGTGTGTATAGTAACCTCTATCTCCTCTCTGTATAAACTATTATACTTTCTGCTCTTGGCTGCAAGGACCTGCGCCTTACCAAACACAGTATTGTACGTACCCACCGCAAGTTGAATTCCGCTCCATCTGCTTTATTCATTGTCTCCCTCCGAATGTTACCTTTAAGCTTCTCTGTTCGTTTTCCCACCATTATTTTCATTGTTTCATATCGTATTTTGCAAGTAAGACACAGAACTATCACGAGTCGATCATAAACCCTTACCAGCTGTTAGGAGACTCATGGCTACACAGAATATCATGCAGCTGTGGCGATGTATGGGTTTAATATATTTTGTTATAAAAATGAACAGAACCCATTCTTATGAATTATTTACTAATGCAATACCTGAACAGTCAGCTTAGACTTTGGAATCCATAACGCCACAGAATTGTCAATACATCAATAGATAACGTTGGACCAACATTGTAACTGGGGGCACCTTTACCAATAGCAGGTCAGTCAGATTAACAGTAGGAGGAAGCTGAACAACCCAAGGCACCGGACATTGAAATAATTCTAAAATTAGTCTATGTATCAATAGATTATATAAGCAGTCCGGTGTTGCCAGTAAAAAGTGCATTGTTCTCAAACACATTAGCCGCATTCATTTCGATTTCTCTTTTTAAATTCTTTAATGCTTACGTCTTTCTAATATGTTCTGGGCGGGATGTAATCATAGGAAATGGAACTCTTTATATGAGAACCGAGCCAACGATGACATGTTTAGTATAGTATCAGAACACTTGACCTTCAGGGCACACGTATTCTATGAAATGCATAATGTGCAAACTACAAAACAGGTCATGTCATAATACAGTTTAAACAAGGAGAACCACGAGAGAATCATAAGTATACTTTAATTTGTATCTCAGATTAATGTAATCCATATAAGTACGTGGCATATAGCTGAAATCAACAAACACTGTTTAATGCAACAGAAGGCTATTGTTGGTTTCTGCTCTGTTCAATCTTAATAGACTGCTCGTTTGTAGCAGCTTAAACCTAAAAATAATCCCTACTTGTAAACGAAGTAACGTTATCGTTTCTTTTGACAGATTCCTTTTTTAAATATTGATTATGTCATGTTGACGATGGAGAAAGACCTTTCAATGCCTCCTTTTTTTCTCTTCTCGCCTTATTTTTTTGCGCTCTTTGATATTTTTTTTTTTTCATTCTTGTGAATGGTACGTTACAGTAAGGGACAGAAATAAAATTCAATAAAGAGAAATTTTCTTAGTAACAAAATACATCTGCATAAAATTTAAATTATTATATCAGTTTCTAAAAGCCTCAGAGTAGGAGCACTCGTGTCTTGTTTTCCCTCTTTTCCTATATTTCTTTTGGTCGCCGGGAGACTTATGTTTGGAGGACCAAGGGAATTGTGCCGGTAATTGCCTAGTCATGCTCCTAGTTGTAGCGCTGAAATTTATTAAGAGTGAAGAAATAAGAACTTTACATAGAAGATCGATAACAGAATTAATTTTCATATACAACACTTTGTAAGACAACAGAATTCTGTGAGATTGCGTTGCGCTAAAAATATTGTGTGTCAGTTTAAGCACAGTCATGTATAATTTTTCTAAGGGGGTGTTTCAAACAATATAGGCAGCATTTGGGAGAGGACGTGTAACTAGGCCCAAAGGAGGTGGTCAGAGCAGTTGGCGTATCGGTCGACATTTGAATAGGAGCGATGAAAGTATTCATCAATGTCGGCAGGAATGGATGTACCGCGGCGGAACACAGTGTTAACAAGGAAGAGGTCGACCTATAGATGCGACAGAACGTGAGGACCGTGCAATCGTCAGAGAGCCACTCAGAGCCCACGATTCATTACCATCTATCCGACGCGCAGATGGTGTTTCATTGACCACAAGGACCATTAATAAGCGGCTCACAGAAAGGGGGCTGAGTTCACGCCGTCTCTTTGCCAACTACCATTGACACCAAAAGGCCCGTTTGCAGTGGTGTCGGCATATTCGGTCTGGAATCTCATTGACTAGAGTAGACATGTCCTCAGTGATGACTGATCAGCGAAAATGTGTCTGGAGACGCCCCGTGCAGTGGCGGGATACCAACCTGAATGTCACCCGCCGTATTGCCCAACAACCAGGAGTGATGGTCTGCGGCACCATTTCATTTCATAGTAGTTGTGGCTGTATCGGTTCTAAGACTGAGCACTGACAAATTTATTCCTGCACTGTATACGGCTATTATATATAGCAGTTTCCAAATATCAGCAGTATGCTTACATTTCGCGGCGTGCAGTTGCGACTGTAGCGGTTCTAAATCTAAGTACCGACAAAGGTGTTTGCGCAATGTTCAAATGGCTCTCAGCACTATGGGACTTAACTTCTGAGGTCATCAGACCCCTAGAACTTAGAACTAATTAAACCTAACTAACCTAAGGACATCACAGACATCCATGCCCGAGGCAGGGTTCGAACCTGCGACCGTAGCGGTCGCGCGGTTCCAGACTGAAGCGCCTAGAACCGCTCGGCCACCCCGGACGGCGCTTCGTTGTATATTGCAGACGGAAGTAACATTGATTCCTGAATTTACATTACAGAGGCAATCATCTTTAAATGCGGTACATACTTGTAACAAGGAATATTGCATTAAATTAAGGCTCTTGTAATACAATGCAGTGAGTAGAAGAAGAAAGGCGTTAAAAACATTTAGTAGGAATCTTTGATAATGTCTCATGCTGTATAATTAATTTAAATATAAGTGTAGTTACTGTTATTAATCATTTAATCATCCGCTCACGTAGAAAACATAGCAATACACCGTCAGTCAATCACAGTGTTCAACTTCGGGATCGCCAAGGCTGAAAGAATGCGAAACAGAACAGTTAACATGAAATGTTCCGATTTTAACGGTCTTTAGCTAGTCTATTTGGGGCTTCCAACCTACTTATTTATGTAGGTTACCAATTAATAATAAGATCGGTATGTATGAGCGCGACATGCTGCCACACAATGTCAGTATTGGCTCTTTAGCAAAAACGTAAAACGTTTGACGAGCACTATTGCAAACAGTTCAACAAGCCAGACTGACTGATCGTTCCCTCCCGTATGACGTGCACAATTCATCCTACATCACTAAACTCACTACGCGGATGATGCAGTCACTGATATAGGAAATAAGTACAAGAATTCAATCAATTCCACAACTCAATTACCTCAATAGACACAAAGCATCTGACAAACAAGTTATTGGTTTCTGAATGTCACACACAAGGGAAACGTAAATGTTCCAAACTAGGAACATCACGTCACTGTGGAAACTCTCGCCAAGCGAAACAGAACCCATTGCCTAACCATGGTGCCTAAATCCACCAGTGAAACACACGTTCACTGTTGCAAAACATCAGGCCGGCAACTTAATTAGTAATCCTTCTCATGGTTTGCATAAGAAAAGAAAAGGTAAATATCTCTAATCACAACCATATGTGATTGCGGAAATGCAAGCGAGCTAAAACTAATTTCAGAAGGCAAAAGACCAAACGAATAAGAGCACACACATACACTTGCTGTCCGGGAATATGTGGATATCCAGTTTCCATGGAGACGGATAGGTCATAGAGATCCGTCTGAGTGGCCACCACTTTTCCTGGATATAAGTCCATTAGACTCTTAACTAAAGCGACATGTGGAGGCAACTGTGTATCTGATGAAAATCAGAAATTTTAAATACCACATGGAGCTGACTGGTGAGATTTGTGCCCTGATTCCGGTACATGTGTTGGTTAAAGTCCATGAGGAATAGGTGAAGCGATTAAAAAGAATCTTACAACGTTCTGGACCATATGTCGAACACATCTTGTAGGCTGTGTATGTTATAACGAGTATTTGCTTTGTTCTGTACAAAATATGTGGTAAGGTCTTATGGGACCAAATTGTTGTGGTCATCGGTCCCTAAGCCTACCCGCTACTTAATATAACTTAACTAACTTACGCTACGGAAAAAACACATCCATGCCGAGGGAGGACTCGAACCTCCGACCAGGGGACATTCGACTGAAAGGCACCATTGTTTTGCCGTGTAATTTTCTGTCTATTTGATATGTCATATGACTCCCTTCCCTTTCCATGAGGCGCCTCCAAGATGGCGACTTTCAAAATAACCGCCATATTGGTGAAATAGCCTCAGATGTTTTCTCCCTTCCCATGTCGTACTAATTGCCTTTGGCACCATTGTTTTTGGCGTGTAATTCTCTGTCTATTTGATATGTCACCTGACTCCCTTTCCATGAGATGCCTCCAAGATGGAGACTTCCAAAATAACTGCCATGTTGGTGAAATATCCTCAGATATTTTCTCCCTTCCCATCTCATACTAATTGACTTTAGAATCTGTTAAACCACCTGGTTTTGTTTTATGAGGGATGATTCCACGCCTGTCTAAAAAGCTGAATATCAGCTCAGCTGAATTCGATTTAACTACATGAAATTAATTGATGGTGGGATGAAATCAATGAAGATACATAGGACAACGGACCAGCAATATCGAAACTGCAGGGAATTATTAGGGTGTGAAGGAAGCACTCGCATTGATTACTAGGATATATATGGTCAAGTGTCTGGGTTTCAACTGAACCTTCAGTATCGCTGATGTTTCCATTCAAGCAGTTTTCTCTTCTCCTTCTTAACACGGTTAACATTCTCATTAACGTAATTACTGCAATACTGGAAGTGAAGTAGCATCTTCCAATGAACGACAGGTTGTAGACGACACTCCTGCATCAGAAATTCTACTAGTGGGCAATCGTTGTTGCTATTAAACGAAAAAAAAAACAACAGCTGTTGAACAGCAGTCATAGAAGCCGAGCTCTATTAGCACATCTACGTACTCTCGACCAGTGTGGCTGTATATCGTCTTATCCACGACATTATTAAACACGATCAGCGTAGTAGGTCATTGTTCCTCTATAATACAATTCACAACAAGCGCTCTTTTGTACGCTTTTAAATATCTATTATTTGAACATGAACAAGAGACGAGAGGTATTTGGTACCGTTTACATTCAAGTAATTAAATCTTGACAGAATGGAGTAGACTATACGTTCATAAATTTATTGTTCAGAATGATCTGCGGTATCATCTCCCACAATAGTTGGATTTCTCTCTGTACACTCTGTCTAAGTAATAATTTTGAATTACATCCTACTGTGCATTTATTAGTCATTTAAAAATTTGTATGTAGATACCGGTACATCTGAAATGATTATATAAACGTTATCAAACTTTAAGCTTGAGAAGTGGCAGTAGGTGAATCTAGACGATGAGAAGGCGCGGAAGAATGAGATGATTCCGCAGCTGTGTGCCACGATCAATTGACGGTGTTTGCCCCGATTGACCTGTAGGCCGTGTCGCGTTCCAGCACTAATAAACAATGGGGCTTGCCTGGTTAAACTCGTCTTCTACAAGACTGCTCGATGCAAGGACTAATTACATGAGAGCACGACGTGTTTACCGGATTACCGGAGAAAGAAGCAGAAACAATTACATTAGAAACAAATGAAGATTGAGTAGCTCTTTCATGAGACAAGGGTTCTCAGCAAGTTGGAACATTCATACAAGTATTACAAGAATTCCATGACTTTTATCTTATTGCCAGGTTGATGTATTCGAAATTCCCAATAGAATAGCAAGATACTTGTCAGCTCTTGTCCGTAATTTCGGAAGTAATCAAGCGTAAGTAACAAACCTGTACCACGTTATTTAGGAACAAATATAGCAGAATATATCATCGACGAGTCACTGTTCCGGTTTGCATTGATTTTGGAATCTTCTGCAGGCATGTCAGCACTTCTTGTTATTTTAATGGGTTCTCCTGACATTCGATTTATTGATGAGATGTCTGCAGATGCTTTCTTATTAATCAGTATTAGAAAATTAAGAAGCCCCTTTCTGATCTATCTATATCCGGATCCCGCTCCAGCTACTGCCGAATCTGGGTGTTGACGAATCGTCTCCATTTGGCTAGGTCCTCCCACCACTTTTCTTCCTCCACTTGCTGCCAGGTCACACTGTAAGTAGGCTGTTTAGGTTTTTTTATTGGTAACGCCGCCGCCACGTAGCGCTCTGTATGAAAATCACTGGCTGTGCCATGTGCAGTCTGTGGCTGGTTGGCATTGTTGTAATACTCGCCATTGTAGTGTTGGGCAGCGGCAGCTGGATGCTAAGAGCGCGTAGCGTTGCGCAGTTGGAGGTGAGCCACCAGCAGTGGTGGACGTGGGGAGAGAGATGGCGGAGTTTTGAAATTTGTAAGAATTGGTGTCATGAACTGCTATATATATTATGACTAGTGAGGTAAATACATTGTTTGTTCTCTATTAAAATCTTTCATTTGCTAACTATGCCTATCAGTAGTTAGTGCTTTCAGTAGTTTGAATCTTTTATTTAGCTGGCAGTAGTGGCGCTCGCTGTATTGCAGTAGCTTGAGTAACGAAGATTTTTGTGAGATAAGTGATTTGTGGAACGTATAGGTTAATGCTAGTCAGGGCCATTCTTTCGTAGGAATTTTTGGAAGTCAGATTGCGTTGCGCTAAAGATATTGTGTGTCAGTTTAAGCACAGTATAATTTTTCTAAGGGGACGTTTCAACACCTCTCCTTTCCACAGATATTCTCACTCCCGTTTTCCACCGTGTTATTGGGCGCCCTCTAGGTCTTTTTCCATCCATCTTTAGTTCTTCCATAATTTTGGGGAATCTCTGCCCATTCATCCTTTTAACGTGCCCGTACCATCTTAATCTCTTTTTTTCGGTTTCATCTGTCATACTTTCTTGTTTAAGGTCCTTTATAGTATCTACATTCCTTACTTTGTCCACACTTGTTTTCTCCTCCATAGGTGACAATAGGGAAGTAATAACTCTTATACATAAGGAATTTTGCTTTTTCTGAAACTTCCTTATTCCAAATAAGGTGTTTTATTGTTTGATAAAAATGGCCTCCCTTCTGTAACCCCCTATTCCATCACTAGATATTTCACTCCCTAAATAAGTGAAACTGTCTACCACTTTGAGGGGTTCTCCATTCAAAGTAATATTCCCGCTGATCCCTCTGTCTCTTTCTGAATGCGCTCATTTTGTACTGCAATGTCATGCTTCTGTCCCTCTTGTCATTTCACCTCTACTCCTTCTTCCTCTCCGTCTTCTTCTTCTCCACTTCCAGCGTTAGGCATTTGCCTCTTTCTATAACCATCTTTCCCGTGTTCTTCCTTGACATTTCTGCTTTATGTTTGTGTCCGATGATTTGGACAAATATAGTTGGTTACTCATCCTGTTGAAGTGTTCGTCCCATTTTGTTCTGTTTTCATGGAGTTTTATACCCTGTTTTACGTATCTTCAATCCTCTGCTAATGTCATCATTCTTAATTCTGTCTGAACTACTATAAATGTTTACTGCTCTGAAATATCTCATTTCTCCGCCTGAATTTTTCGTTCTTGTTGTTTATAGGTGTATGACCTGTAACTCTCATATGGAACAGTAGGAGGGGCCGCTGACTTGAAAAATTTGAATTATTTCTCTCTCCATGTTTTATTTTTCAGACACCTATTGATTTTTCCATAAATGTTTGAGAATTTTCCTGTTTTTTTTCCTGTTGCAGTATCATATTCATAAGTAATGTCACATTATAGACAGCTAAGATGTTTAATATCTTCAAGTAGTTAGTTAGCTGCATGTTCCTTAGTTCACATGATTTTTTATCGAAGTGATGTGGAATTACTCAGTTCACATCTTATGTAAACATGATTTGTTCCAGTGGTTGGCTACATGCTTTGCATTTACAAGCTCCTAAGTGGCACACAGGCATAAATTTAACATTAATGAACGTACTACATTTCAATCCAACTCATGCAACTACACTTAATAACTAGTTTCTTTCAAGTTACCAGTTTTTAAATTAAAATTTGTCTGCGGGATAGAAGCGTTGCCTAGAAGAAACGATTTTAGGCTAGATTTAAAACTTGCGTTACTGTCTGTCAGAACTGCATGTTACTGAGCAAACGATCAAAAATTTTTGATGATGCTGTGCCCTGAAATTGAAATTCCGCGACACGTTGTATTCCATGTCCCCAGGTGATGGTTTCAGCAAGGGGCCGGCGCTCAAGTATCGCCAACGGGTTCTGGTGTGGGCGTATTGGCGGAGGCAGCGTCACGCTGAGTCTCACTGTGCTGCCACGACACAGCGGTTGACAGCCTGGCGATACGACGTGAAAGTAGCAACATCCTGAAGCCAGTTGTGGGTTCCGTGGGCAGCAGCAGAGGACAGAATCTTGTGTGCAGTGCTGGGTCATGCAAGCTGTACTGCGGGGTCCTATTTACCTCCGCGACTCGCTGCCTCTAATAAGAGGTAGCCACAACGTTTCGAAGCCTGGTCTGATGGCTGACAGTTGGCTGTGTGAAGGCGGTATCAGTTGGACTTGGTCCCGGCGGAGGTTCGAGTCCTCCCTCGGGCATGGGTGTCTGTCTTTGTTCTTAGGATAATTTAGGTTAAGTAGTGTGTAAGCTTAGGGACTGATGACCTTAGTAGTTAAGTCCCATAAGATTTCACACACATTTGAACATTTGAACTTGGTGTTGGCGATACGAGGTAGAAGTGGTCGTGTCTACTCAAGCCAGCACTGGTACCGACTGTGGGTAGCAGTGGATAATCTTTGATTCAGTGCCGGCTTGTGACGGCTCGTTGGCTGTGCTTGTCTTTGACGTGAGTACGACTGGCTGAGGAGTGGGCAATAGTCGTCAGCTGTGAGTGCTGCAGTGGAAGAGAAGTTAGAGTGTATGCCGCTGAAACGAGACGAATCATGGAGAAGCAGGCAGTGCTGTAGAGTCAGAGACTTGGTTGAGGCAGCCGATTGAGAAAAACGGGACGAAGCCACCTGTCACACGGCCATTTTTTGACTGTAGGCAGCAGACGGCGTTTTTTTCCGTATGTCCAGGAGTTGCGGCAGCTGGGAACCAGAGAAGAACTGCAGGAGAGTGTTTCTGGTACGAAGATTCTAAAGTGGGGCATAAGAGTGACTTGTGCCGCTATGTGTGCAGATTACTGCATGTGTGCTTTCATTAGTGTCGACAAAGTAGTGTTGTCAAAGTACAGTGGGGCTGTGTTGCGCCTGTGTTGATAAAGCAGTGTTTACGCAATAGTCCTTCAACCGAAGTGGCATGGTGAGGCCGTGGTCTACCTATTATGATTTTAATGCACTGGTTGTAGATGTATTATGAAAGTGTAATTAAGATACAGAGGTTGTACATGTAGAAAGGATGTAACTGGTGAATTGTAATAATGTGTGTATTATGATAATGTAACGAAACATTTTCATAATATATTATGAGCTACGTATCTTAGTCATCTTTCTTGTGATCTACACATATCGCGCCCGTTTGAATCTACGTTTCAGACAGAATTGTGTTTCTACAATTTCTTAGATTGTATCATGTGATAACTTTCAGAGAGTGCATGTGTAGGGATATGGCTGTGTACAGACAAGCAAAGGACATACCTGGTGGACAACTCATTCACTGTTGCCTAGTAGGAGCCATGGCTAGAAGGAGATGGGTGGAGGACGAGGGTGGGGGTGGGAGGGGGGCAGGAATCATGATGATGTCCTTCGTTTGTAGCTGCATGTAGGCAACCTGATGGTCAAAGGTCTTATCTGATCCTAGCCACTGCAGTCCTCCCATGACCCAAAATGCCCATTGCCCTTCTATTCAACACTTCTGAGTTAATTGAGAGACTACTTTTCTCTTCCAACTTGTAAGATTTCAAGTTATTTTACGGTATTGCTCCTTAACCGAGGATAAGACTCCTTCTGCTCTTTGAAATCGGAAAGAATTGAGCGAGCACTTCCACTTCTTGATATGTTGCCCAATCATGTCTAGCGACGGCCCATTGAATTCCTCTCGTGACACAGAATGGACTTGCTCTCCTCCTATGACACAGAACACCCATCTGGTCCACTATATTGAATCACAGTAATTATTTATTTAGAAATACACTTTGATTGTATCTGAAGGACTTCATACTTAATGGCCACCTTTGCTGAAACGTTTTAGGAAAGGCTAAAATCTCAATAAATACGCTCCTGCAGTTGCCAACTACATGTTGTTGTTTGTTTGCGACGCTTTTCTGTTTTTTATTTTTCTGTTTATTTATATAACATGCTCCATAACAATATTTGTAATTTACATGTATGTATTGTGTGTGTGTGTGTGTGTGTGTGTGTGTGTGTGTGTGTGTGTGTGTGTATGTGAAGTATAATGTAATGTTTGTGTAGTATGATGATGATGATGATGATAATGATTTTGAGAGAAGGGAGAGGATGAAACACGATACCAGCACATAGCATACTCCTCGCGAATAGCACGAAGGGGCCCGCCAAGCTTAACGTGCCATGCGACTGACGGATCCCAATCAACAGCGTCACATGCCCTCATCTCGTGAGACACTGTAGAGGGGTTGCCACAAAGTCTGGTAATCAGGAACTTTACGCCACCACCTCTGCTCCCCTGGCAGTGGAAATTTTTTTTCCACCACCAGGATTCGAACTGGATTATGATGTTCTGTTGTATATTAACTAGTAAAGGTGTCATCATTCCGGAGACTGATGTGAAGACCACAGTGCTCCATTAAGAGTGGTCTTGTTATAGATAGTATGCCGTTGCCTTCTTTCGATCTTTGAACTGAGTTACCAAGCCTGTTATAGGTGGGCCTAGAGTTTGACTACAGAAAAAGATTCATCTGAGCATTTTTCACGTCGACAAACGTTGACAGAAGTGAAAAAGCGATAAATATCCCAGAATACGACGGGGATCGAAACCTAGTCCACTACCTCTGTGTCCCCAAGCCACATAGCAAAGTCGACGCACCATAACATTGCAGCAAAATGCACGAAGACCTGCAGACAACCGATTACTTTTAATTGAAACCATTTCCGCTTTTGGTTGTTAAAACATAATTTATTCTGATTGCTATTTGGACATGTTGTCATTTTCAAGCATTCTGGAAACAATCAGCCGTCAAATGTAATGCACAAAATTAAGGAACGTATATGGCATGTGAAACAACTAATAAATTTACAATACCTCAAGCAGATGCTCTTACCACAGCATGGAACCGCTTTGTAATATTGAATGGGTTAGAGGAACTCACGTAAGTTTCCTTAAAATTTTCTCTTCCAGTGTTTATCAATTTCATAATTACGTGTCGCATATTTGACGACTGACTTTTTACAGAATGCTTGAAAATGACAACATGGCAAAGTTGCAATCGCAATAAGTATTGTTTCAACAGGCAAAAGCGGAAATGATTTCATTTAAAAATTTCATAAAAACTGTGTACCCAGTTATCATCAAACTTAATCGATTCTTTCCTCAGGGGCTGGCAGTTGATCAAAGAAATGTAACGTATTGGGCATAACTAGACGGAAAGGTCGTTTACTGCTCGATTAGCCGATTTTCGATCAATCACCGGAAACAACCACAATCCTTAAACATCTAGAAGTATGTTGCTAGAGCGATCTGAAATGAAATGACCACGTAAAATTAGTTACAGAAAAAAAATTCCAAATTGAGATTCAGCAGAGAAACGTCAGGAAATGTAACACACGCGCGTAAAAAGTAATGTCATATGATGCGATTGGCTGGGAGATTTCGAGCGGTACGCTCAGCCGCCCACTTACGATGGCACGCTGAAAAGTAGTGCTTCCGAATTTTTTTAATATGAAAACTCTTAAAGATTTTTAAATAAAACAAACCTTTTAACGTTGTACATCTTGGTTCTTCACGTATTTATGTAGCCCCCTTACACTAGAGGACTCCAAATTGTAGTCCGTAACACGCCGATGAGTAATGTAACTATGCTGTTGCTTGAGAAACAGCTTGATGTAATCGAGTTTCGAATTCGAAGAGTTCGTCCACACATGGAGCACCCTTGCTTCAGCATGACAATGCCAGACCACACACGAACGTTGCGACACCGTCATCGATCATCCTCCATACAATCCCTGATTGACTCCATCCGATTTTTATCTGTTTCCAGAACTTAAAGAACACCTTCTAGGACTCCACTCTGACAGTGATGAAGCGGCACAAGCAGAACCGAGGTTGTAACTCCGTCAACAAAGTCAAACATTCTCTCTCCCGTTGGGGAAATGTGTTCGTCGCCAGGGTGGCTTATGTTGAGAAATAAACACGTAGACATGAAGAATAAAGATGTAGAATGCTAATAACATTTGTTTGATTTAAAAAGCTATAAGAACATTCACATAAAAAATCCCGCTGGCACTGCTTATCAACATGCCCTCGTAGAAAGTTTTTCCTAGTCTTTTCCCACACTCACATCATCATTCACGAGAACGCTTGGATTAACAGTATCTGATACATACACTACTGGCCATTAAAATTGCTACACCACTAAGATGACGTGCTACAGCCGCGAAATATAACCGACAGGAAGAAGATGCTGTGACATGCAAACGATTAGCTTTTCAGAGCATTCACATAAGGTTGGCGCCGGTGGCGACACCTACAACGTGCTCACATGAGGAAAGTTTCCAACCGATTTCTCATACAAAAACAACAGTTGACCGGTGTTGCCTGATGAAACGTTGTTGTGATGCCTAGGGTAAGGATGAGAAATGCGTACCAACACGTTTCCGACTTTGATAAAGGTCGGATTGTAGCCTATCGCGATTGCGGTTTATCGTATCGCGACATTGCTGCTCGTGTTAGTCGAGATCCAATGACTGTTAGCAGAATATGGAATCGGTGGGTTCAGGAGGGTAATACGGAACGCCGTGCTGGATCCCAACGGCCTCGTAACATTAGCAGTCGAGATGACAGCCATCTTATCCACATGGCTGTAACGAATCGTGCAGCCACGTCTCGATCCCTGAGTCAACAGATGGGGACGTTTGCAGGACAACAACCATCTGCACGAACAGTTCGACGACGTTTGCAGCAGCATGGACTATCAGCTCTGAGACCATGGCTGCGGTTACCCTTGACGCTGCATCACAGGCCGAAGCGCCTATGATGGTGTACTCAACGACGAACCTGGGTGCACGAATGGCAAAACGTCATTTTTTCGGATGAATCGAGGATCTGTTTACAGCATCATGATGGTCACATCCGAATTTGGCGACCTCGCGGTGAACGCACATTGGAAGCGTGTTTTCTTCATCGGCATACTGGCGTATCACCCGGCGTATTGTATGGTGTGCCATTGGTTACACATCTCGGTCACCTCTTGTTCGCACTGACGGCACTTTGAACAGTGGACGTTACATTTCAGATGTGTTACGACCCGTGTCTCTACTCTTCATTCTATCCCTGCGAAACCCTACATTTCAGCATGATAATGCACGACCGCATGTTGCAGGTCCTGTACGGGCCTTTCTGGATACAGAAAATGTTCGACTGCTGCCCTGGCCAGCACGTTCTCCAGATCTCTCACCAACTGAAAACGTCTGGTCAATGGTGGCCGAGCAACTGGCTCGTCACAATACGCCAGTCACTACTTTTGATGAACTGTGTTATCTTGTTGAAGCTGCATGGGTAGCTGCACCTACACACGCCATCCAAGCTGTGTTTGTCTCAATGCCCAGGCGTATCAAGGCCGTTATTACGGCCAGAGGTGGTTGTTCTGGGTACTGATTTCTCAGGATCTATGCACCCAAATTGCGTGAAAATGTAATCACATGTCAGTTCTAGTATAATATATTTGTCCAATGAACACCCGTTTATCATCTGCATTTCTTCTTGGTGTAGTAATTTTAATGGCCAGAAGTGTATATATGACTATAATGGCTGTGTGGTATAGTGTAGTGTCATGTTTGCGTTGTATGATGAGAAAACTCCTCTCGAACAGCAAAAGGGGGCTGCCGAACTTAATGTCACCGTCCGACAGACGGATCACTCATCATCAACAGTGCCATATGCCGTCACTCTGTGAGACAATGCCAAGAGCGTCCAGGTCACGCGGATCAAGCCTGCACCGGGCCTGTATGGTGTGGAGGTCTCCGCACTCCATCAGTGTTGCTTCAGAGGTCGGCACTGCAGCTAGTAGCAACAGCGTCTTTCCAGCCAGACTCGTGATTCCATAGAGAGAGCTAGCCGTGCCTACGGTCGACCTCTAGAGCCACTCCTCTCATTGGGTAGTTGCTACTGACTTAAGGGCTGAGACTAGGCACTGTGAAGTTGGCAATCAACACTCAGCAATCAGACGTTTATTAAGACAGCAACAGCAGCACTCCGTCTTCAGGCCACAAGTGACCCATCGGGGCCATCCGACCGCCGTATCATCCTGAGTTGAGGATGCGGATAGGAGGGGCGTGTGGTCAGCACATCGCTCTCCTGGCCGTTATGATGGTTGTCTTCGACAGGAGCCGCTACTATTCGGTCGAGTAGCTCCTCAATTGGCATCACGAGGCTGAGTGCACACCGAAAAATGGCAAAAGGCATGGCGGCTGGATGGTCACCCATCCAAGTGCCGACCACGCCCGACAGCGCTTAACTTCGGTGATCTCACGGGAACCGGTGTATCCACTGCGGCAAGGCCATTGCAAGTTTGTTAAGAAAGATGAGGTATTTATGTTGGCGCTTCCCGTGCGCTTTGCGGTGGTGGGGATGGCTATAACATCATGTGTACTGGTTTTCACTCGCTGTCAGCTCTACTAGTGACTTCAGACTTCCGCAGCTTCACCTTTCAGAGACTTTTCTGCTGGGGTGGCACCTGAAAACTTATTGTTGCATTGTACTAGCCTCCCTTACGAAACTTGGCTTTGTCAATAGTATAACAGTATCTCTCGACTTCCATTATGTCATTATGCTTCGCTTGCAGCCTTGTCGTTCGGTCGTTATTTTATGCTGCGATAGTTTACGTGTTTGCTGTGCTCGCTCAGCATTTCCCTTTAGCTGGCTTACTGGTCATTGACACAGGTGGTTCTTCTTGTGGGAGCTGACAACGTAGAACTTGGACGAATTTTTAGTGTCCGTCAGGCAGACTATCCTGGGGCGTAACAGAACTAATGCAGGAAAAAAAGAGGAGCTCGTTTCGTGACGGGTTCTTTCGTAACGCTGTGGGACCATGAAGATGCTTCAGATCGACTTAAGCGCACTGACTGCAGACGTGTAGCTGTGCTTCACGGAGAAGTTCACAGTTAAAAATCGGACGAGGTATGTTTCAATTAACATATGATTTCCACCTACACGTGTCACAAAAAAACAACTCTGGCGTCATTGAGGCTTAACAACAGTCATTCTTCTTGCGCACAGAAAATGTGGAAAATAATAATGATCAGACAGTGTATATTCCGCAGTCTATTGTGGCTTACCAACAGTTATCATTTTTGTGCACAGAATATGGGGAAAATGATATGGGCGCCCTATATACTCTATGGATTTCGGAATATACACTGTCTGATCAAAAGTACTTGGAAACCGTTATGTAATGTCGAATTGACAGATGTCACGAGGGCCGGACCCGCCGGTATAAAAGGAGCGGATGGTTGTTGTGTCGTTGGTGGACAAGCAGTAACAGCATAATGCGTCCGTCAGAAGAGCTCAGTGACTTCGAACGTGGACTAGTCATTGATGTTATCTAAGATCCACCAGGGACATTTGAAGGCTTCTAAATTTGGAGAACGTTACTTACCGTCAAGTGCAGCGACAACAGTGAAATACGGAGGAAGTAATGTTACGGCAAGGTGGAGGTTAAGAAAACGTAAGTGCGGAATGATACGATCACAATTTACAGCATTCTGTACTGCGCACATTAGAGGATCAGTTTGGGTATGACTATTGTTCGTATCAGCATGACGATGCACCTTGTCATAAAGCAGCATCTGTGAGGTAACAGTCTGTGGACAATAAAATTCCTGAGATGACTGTCCTGCCCAGAGTCCCAAAATGAACTCAGTGGAATGCCTTTGCGATAAGTTAAAACGTCGGCTTCGCTCCAGACACCAGCTTCCAACATCTGTACCCTCTCTGGTTTCGACTCTTAAGGAAGAATGGGCTGTCATTCCTCCACAAACATACATACACTTCATTAAAAGTGTCCCCAGCAGAATCCAAGCCGGCATAAAGCGCAAGATGGACACACCCAATCTTAATGCCCACTAACAGGTGTCTAGATACTTTTGATCAGATACTGTACAAGGTGTTCCAAATCTTGGACTCAAAATTATAAGAACAGTAGACAATACTGAACTGCTTATTTTAGATTTATCAATGGTTTCAATGAATACTTCAGACGGTACTAGGTTCTGAATGACCAATTGGTGGGAGCCAGGGTGTTTGAAAACTGCTTATGTTTTGCAACAGGCAACTCCCTTTCTCATTGATGTTGTTGGCGTAACCTTGAAAAACAATACTCAATCGGCTGTCATGTGTCCATGGTGTTTACAACTGTTCAAGGTACATGACTCGAAGCTGAAGATGGAGCATTACTCTTAACAAGAACTTACAAGACACATATTTAATGTGCGCAGCAGCAGGCTGCAGTGCCTATAAAGCCGAGAGAATGTACAGAGATAAGTTTCGCAACAGGATTCATCCTAATTGGGAGAAATTTAACACCGTGAATACCATCTTACGAGAACGTGTGTCGTTAAAGACACAGAGAGCTGAGAAAGGTCCTGAACGTACTGAACTTAGTGTTGTTGGCATAGTTCTACAGAAGGGATGGTGTTGGATCATGTTGCAAAACACGCAACAACAACCACTCATCGACACCTTCCTGAAATGTACACTTCAAATTGTGCAGAGTAATGGTAGGGCAGCAATCACACTCCAATTTCAGACAACATGCGCATGTAATCATGCCAAATGAGGGGTTCAGCTGTGTCGGTGTTAAAGGTTATAATGCTTTCGGACACCCTTGTAATGCCAGATAATTTAAAATTTTAGAAGTTTTGGATATCGTTTGCTAATACTCTCCTCCACCATAATCATTCCAGAGACTCTTCGTGGTTGAAATTAGAGTCTCTGGCGGTCTTCTTGTTTCTTACTAGCTCTACACTAAATTACAAAACAAATATACTTCAACTAGCCTTCCCATTTTGTCTGGTTAATTGCAGCTGTAAGGATTTATTTTACTGGCGCGTACTGACGCTGCTTTATAATGTACAGGGTGACTGTAATTGAACTTTCAAACCGCTGTAGAAATAACACCACTGGCCAGAATGACGCCAAATTGCAACGGAATATTATCGGAGAAGGGGGAAAACGTATGGCAGAAGAAAAATAAATAGTTACAAAATGTAGCAATAGATGGCGCTGTAAGCATCATAATTCAATAGCGGTCGACCACAAATGACAAATGAATCATACAACAATGCCTAAGGTGAACGTTTGACGTTAAACAAACTGTACTCCACAGTGTGCATGAGTGTACAGGTGTGATAGTATTAGTTACGTAAGCCACTACGGCAAAGTCATATGACATCGGATGGGAAAAATCGGTTCTTAACTGTCCTGAGGCCAAAATCCGCATAAAAGCATTACTCACATCCGTTTTTAATTGTCCTGAGGCCAAAAACCGCACAAAAAGTATCAATCAAAAGCAAATCGGATTATTAATTTCCGTGTGACTGGCGCAAAATATGTTCAATATGCAGTCCACCATTTTCTGAAACAAGTTGAAATCGAGAAACAGCATGTTCCACAACTGATCAAAGTGTTTCTGGGGTCACCTTCAGAATGTGTTGCTCAATGCGTGCCTTCAATGCAGTTAAGTTTACAATCGGAACACTGAACACAATATCTTTCAGATAGCCCCACAGCCTGAAGTCACAAGGATTAAGATCAGGTGATTGGGACGGCAAGGCTGTAGGGAAAAGGCGGCTGATAATCCTTGCACTTCCGAAATGGCGCTTCAGCAGCTGCTTAACTGGATTTGCTATGTGCGGAGGCGCGCCATCTTGCATAAAAATGATCCCATCCACACGTCGACGCTGTTGGAGATCTGGAATGACGTACTTGCGCAAAAGACACCCATAGCGCTAACCGGTGACGGTACAGGTAACCGGACCGGAAGCACCTGTCTCTTCGAAAAAATATGGCCCTATGATAAACGATGCCGTAAACCCGTACCACATAGTGACCCTTTCAGGATGAAGTGGTACTGGCTGATTTGGGTGTGGATTTTCCGTTGCCCATATTCGACAATTCTGTGTATTGACACGTCCTTTAAGATGGAAGTGGTATTCATCAGTCCGCAAAATCTCCCACGGAAAATCATTGTCCGCTTACACGCGAGCAAGAAATTCTAAAGCAAAGGTCTGTCTTGCTGGCAGTTCAACAAGAAGGAACTCGTGCATATGAGTAATTTTGAATGGATAGCAGAGAAGGATGTTAGAGAAGGATGTTTCGTAGGATTTTACGTACCGTGCTCACGGGTATGTCCAATGTTCGGGCAGTTCTCCGTGCACTACACGTTTGGACACCACCAGTCGTCTCCTCCTGCATTGCTGTGGCCACTGCTTTTACTGACGACGAATCAATTCGTTTCCTCCCTCTACCAGGTTGCACACCAAAAGCACCCATCTTTTCGAATTTCCGAATCATTTTCGTCAGAACCATGGCTGTCATCGGACCAACGCCTTTTCTCAAACCCTTCAGTGTCCGGAACTTCTGCAGAACGACGGGTGCACAGTCATCATTCTTGTAATACAGCTTTACGAGCAGAGCGCGATCCTGCATTGAGACAGTCATGGAGAATGTCGCAGACGCGAAATGAGGAAAAGCTGTGTACGCGGCCTCTTTATACCAACTTCAAAGAGTGGCGCGCATGACAGGTGTTTTCATTTACGTAATCTATTGATCAGTTTTCACACGATTTTTTTTTCTTCTGCCATACGTTTTTCCCCTTCTCCGATAATATTCCGTTGCAATTTGACGTCATTCTGACCAGTGGTGTTATTTCTACAGCGTTTTGAGAGTTTAATTTTAATTATAATCACCCTGAATATTCTGTTGGCTGAATGAAACTAAGCCACTGGAGTGCGAGGCATTTGAAAATATTCTCTTTATTGGTCTTCCTTTCCTTTCAATGTTACTATTTTTCCCTATCTTTCAAAAATTAATTGGCAAGGGCTCAGTAACGAAAATTATGACCTATCTTTCAAGTATGTTACTCTGTCTAAACCCGATCGGGACGCAATTATTTGGGCTTTGCTGATTTCATTAACTTTACATAAGAACCTGAAATTGTGCCTCACATCTTTCAGAGAGTATCGTTTCAGTTTCTTGCTTATCTAATTTTTCTCACGGGTATTTTAACCTCTAAGATAGCATTCACCGTATAACCAAGTACGATCTACTTTGTACAAGTAGATGATGTTATGACTGCTTACTATAATTTATTTTATGACATAATGTAATCATACCTTTTGTATGATTCACAAACATTTTTATGGTATCCCAATGCGCTAATAATGATAGTGGTCGATCTGAAGTACTGTAGTAATATTTTATTTGTGTGCAACACTTCTCTTTTGATGGAACTGCTGCATGTCGTACAGCAACATATGTTTGAATAATGCCCCGCACACATATTTATTATGATAGTTAAGCGACGGTCACTAGATATGTTCAGTGCTGGTAGAGTTCTGAAAGAAAATAAGTGTCGGTAGTGTTGCGTATGTAAGGTGCTATACATGTACCCATATTCGATTGTCTTTCTATTCCCCTAAGGAAAAAAAGTACCTTAAAGTAATTACGCGCGATTCACATTCAGCATCTTCGCAACATTCCAGTCTCTCCATTCCCGTCATTTGTTTTACTTGGTGCGTGTTAGATTCAGACTCTTGACTACTGGGAAAAAGATGTCGCCACATAGATTCTAAATATGTTACATACCCTCCTTCACGGCGATCGAGTTTTGTTTGCTTTAAGACGTTCAGTATGACGGGCGGAGCTGCCAGTTACGGGAATAGCTGAAGAAATGTCGTGGCACCACATTAAGGAGATAAAGGAAAAAAGAGGAAATGACGACTGCCCTTCACTCGCTTACACACGACTGAAGGACCCCCGTCCCTGACACGTGCTACTTCTTCATCAGCAGGCCGTGAACTCGCCTTTCCCTGCGGCATGGTCGCTCATCATTCCATTGTTTGTGCCGTAGTACGAGTGTCATTGAGTTCATTGATGAAAAGACAGAGGCGGTACTTTGCCTTCTTGACGTGTTACATACATCAAACAAGAAGCCTATCCACACCATAGCGCAGAAAACGCTTTTTCAGTTTCAGGTGTAGAGTTTGAAATCTGTTAGTAATTTCTTCTGTCTGGTGGTAAATTATCTCAACAACAACTGATTGTTTCTGTTGTTACGTGAACTTTTAGGGTGAAAAGTAATAAAGAAAGTTACTGTCTGTAAAAGTTCGGCACTTAATAAACCTAAAAATTTCGTAGAAGGATCAAGCTGAAGTGTATCATATAGAACGATATACTGCTTTCCTCATTTGAGCTACGTAAAACAGTGTACGCGTACCTTCTCCCATCTTCAGCTACACGCAATATCTTTGACCAAATCGTAACCTCACAATTCTTAATAATATGCAACACGTTTGGCAGATCTTTAACCTCAAATATGAAGTTGTGGTGGGAAACATAGACTTTCAGATTTTCATCGTAGATGCTTAAAATAAATTACTGTTACAATAAAAGTGGTTATTTAAAATAAATATAGAAAAATCAGCACGTCAGTTATAATCTGGAAAACGTACTTTGACTAGTACTAAAAATGGCACTATCAGATCTAGAAGAAGTCTTCGAAGCAATTCTAAGCGCATCACGTAGCCTCTGACTTCTGGCAAGCTCTTTGCTCGTGGATTCTATCGCCCTGGCACGTGGCAGTCGCACTTATCTGTTGATGTTACCCAATTTTGTTCGCGTTATACAGGGACTTGGCAGTGGCAGCTTTGACCTACGGTACACGAGAGCAGATTTCTTAACTCCGGAAAACCTTCCCCCAACGTATTCTCATTGGTACGATTTGTCACTCGCCTTTCGTCTTTTCCAGAAAATTTATCCTTTTCTAGAGACCAAAATTTAAGCATAACCCAGAAACAGGAAAATGGAACGTGAAAAGTTGGCTAGTCATTGGAAGCTTTACCAGCAAAGTGGAATGTGCGGTTTGTATGAGAAAGCCGGAGTCCCTGTTCAGATTGAGCAAGTGATTTAAAACGAACTTCCAGCATGGTGGAGTAACTGCAGGGCAGTAACTTGTGTTAATCAACACAACGGAAAAACAGCCAAAGTTTCAAATTTAATTTTTATTTATTGTGTCAGGACCCATTTCCAAATCATCTACAAAGTCAAAATCGTATTTCCCAAAATATATGTCAAGATAAAAATCATATACTTATAACAAACTGTAAATGAAAAGTTACAGAGCATGTAGACATATTCTGTAACTGTTCATTTGCACTCTGTTATACTTATATGTTTGTTATCTTGACATATATTTTGGGAAATACCAATTTTGGCTCTCTGTATGATCTGAAAATGGATCCCGACCCAAAACTAATCATCAAGTAAATAAATGTGAAATTTGCAACTTTGGCTGTTTTTCCGTTGTAGTGACGTGATTTAAAGTTATCAATGAGTATTGCATTAAATCCACCATGCCTCAGTCGTGGGTATAATTTAAGTGTGAACAAAATGTGGCATTTTAGTGGCGTGTACAGCGTAACGAAACAAATACGCCATTTGCACCCAACCCCCCCCCCCCCCCTCCCGCCCCAGGCCCCAGGTCAAGGCCAAACAAGAGAAACAACTTCAGAAGAAGGCTTGACTAATCTTAAACGCTCGTCAGAATCCTGCAATGCTGCAGTTTCAAGACAAATTGACAAACTGTGCGTTTGATGTTCCAAGCAGTTCATTTGCTTTCGGTACACCAGGTATCGCATATACCGGATGATTGATTGTGTAGTCAGCAATACGGTAAGTGAACTTTGAATTAATGGCTGAATGTGGTCAGAAGGTAAATTTTATTCGAGTTTTTCGGATGAGTTTCTTTCCGCGTTCTCTGGAGGGAAAGCACTAGCGAGTACAGTCGTGTTGGATGGATGTACAGAGCCTCACGTCTTTGTTGGCGGTGGGAAAAATTCTGTAAGAAAACAATAGTCAAGAAGATGAATTACTCTGCCCATATGTGGGAATTTTCAAGTGTGCGACTCGTCCAGGGCGATCTCTTCTTGGTGATACGGCTCCCTGGAGTGAGCTGCTCTGCTGGATGAATTTCTTATGCATTACGATATCCACCGCATAAACTGTCCAACGACTCTCTGGATCAAAATTCTGCAGGGGAGGGGGACATGGTGGAGCGGTTCTAGGCGCTTCAGTCCGGAACCGCGCTGCTGCTACGGTCGCAGGGTCGGATCCTGCCTCGGGCATGGATGCATGTGATGTCCGTAGGTTAGTTAGGTTTAAGTAGTTCTATGTCTAGGGGACTGACGACATCAGATGTTAAGTCCCATAGTGCTCAGAGCCATTTGAACCATTCTGAGGGGGACAAATTTCAGACTCTCATCGTCTAGGACTCTTCCAGATCTCTGCAAAGATTTTTCTAAGGGAGAGGATTTACAGTTGATAAACGGTATAATCGCCTCATAGAGAGCAGACATTCGTATGAAGCAGGTGCGGTAACCACGTTCGCTATTAACAGTTTTCTTACAGTGAAGGTGGTATTTTGTGGTGCACTTATTTGATAGAACATACACTCCTGGAAATTGAAATAAGAACACCGTGAATTCATTGTCCCAGGAAGGGGAAACTTTATTGACACATTCCTGGGGTCAGATACATCACATGATCACATTGACAGAACCACAGGCACATAGACACAGGCAACAGAGCATGCACAATGTCGGCACTAGTACAGTGTATATCCACCTTTCGCAGCAATGCAGGCTGCTATTCTCCCATGGAGACGATCGTAGAGATGCTGGATGTAGTCATGTGGAACGGCTTGCCATGCCATTTCCACCTGGCGCCTCAGTTGGACCAGCGTTTCTGCTGGACGTGCAGACCGCGTGAGACGACGCTTCATCCAGTCCCAAACATGCTCAATGGGGGACAGATCCGGAGATCTTGCTGGCCAGGGTAGTTGATTTACACCTTCTAGAGCACGTTGGGTGGCACGGGATACATGCGGACGTGCATTGTCCTGTTGGAACAGCAAGTTCCCTTGCCGGTCTAGGAATGGTAGAACGATGGGTTCGATGACGGTTTGGATGTACCATGCACTATTCAGTGTCCCCTCGACGATCGCCAGAGGTGTACGGCCAGTGTAGGAGATCGCTCCCCACACCATGATGCCGGGTGTTGGCCCTGTGTGCCTCGGTCGTATGCAGTCCTGATTGTGGCGCTCACCTTCACGGCGCCAAACACCCAAACGACCATCATTGACACCAAGGCAGAAGCGACTCTCATCGCTGAAGACGACACGTCTCCATTCGTCCCTCCATTCACGCCTGTCGCGACACCACTGTAGGCGGGCTGCACGATGTTGGGGCGTGAGCGGAAGACGGCCTAACGGTGTGCGGGACCGTAGCCCAGCTTCATGGAGACGGTTGCGAATGGTCCTCGCCGATACCCCAGGAGCAACAGTGTCCCTAATTTCCTGGGAAGTGGGGATGCGGTCCCCTACGGCACTGCGTAGGATCCTACGGTCTTGGCGTGCATCTGTGCGTCGCTGCGGTCCGGTCCGATGTCGACGGGCACGTGCACCTTCCGCCGACCACTGGCGACAACATCGATGTACTGTGGAGACCTCATGCCCCACGTGTTGAGCAATTCGGCGGTACGTCCACCCGGCCTCCCGCATGCCCACTATACGCCCTCGCTCAAAGTCCGTCAACTGCACATACGGTTCACGTCCACGCTGTCGCGGCATGCTACCAGTGTTAAAGACTGCGATGGAGCTCCGTATGCCACGGCAAACTGGCTGACACTGACGGCGGCGGTGCACAAATGCTGCGCAGCTAGCGCCATTCGACGGCCAACACCGCGGTTCCTGGTGTGTCCGCTGTGCCGTGCGTGTGATCATTGCTTGTACAGGCCTCTCGCAGTGTCCGGAGCAAGTATGGTGGGTCTGACACACCGGTGTCAATGTGTTCCTTTTTTCCATTTCCAGGAGTGTATACCTTTGCTTTCAGATATTTTGTAGCATACGTTTTGGGGACAGTTACATGTTAGCAGGTTTTTAAGTTTTAGCTGATTCTGTGACCCCGCCCCTCTCCTCACATTCTGCTGAGTGTGCTTATTCTTTTTCAACAACTGTATATTTCTGCGCTGAATTAATCCCTCCTCACACGACGAAAATTGCGCCTTTTAAAAGCTGAATTCAACGGTCTCGGATTTGTTCTAAGTTCTACGGCGAAAGCTTTAGAGGGTTATCGTTTCGTTAATAACGCCTCCAAAACTGTCCATTTTACTTTAGTTAATTTCTAAAGATGAAACTTCTTTTTCCATTTGTTTCCCAACGTGTATCATTGCCACGTTGTTAGCTCTGTCAGTCGGCGAATATCTCCTAGTTTCGTTATCTAATTTGAAGGTCCATTTCTTTATCAACATTTGTTCCACAAGTCCTCAATTTTAATGCTGTAACGAAACACCGTTACTTCTCTATTGAAAATCATGTCAGTCAGCCAAAGCCTGCAAAACATTACTCTCCCAATCTGTCACGTATTTTAGGCTCATTTTTTCATCAGATCTCTAAGAACTTATACGGTAACGATTTCACAGTCCTTTTCCATGCAAAGTACTCGGATGATTTTCTTCACTCGTAGCTGCTAATATTTACTAGCGTGTTTTTAATTTAGGGGAAGCAGAGCGCAGTTTGTGAAGTAATGTATAATGTTTGAGACGGTCAAGAAGAAGCTGGTTTACATTGCTGTAGTTGCCACTAGCGTAATGTTGACTGCATATTGTTCGTATCTAATTCATCTCCGTTGGATATGACTGCTGATTTTAGATTACGCTAGTGTATTTGTATTACCAGACGGCTCATGGTGCTCGATTGCAGTCGCAGGTTGCCTATCTAACGCCTTTTAGAGACAATAAACATTTTATTTTCATATTTCATACAATTACTGGCCAAATTAAAAAAAAATAGTGTTGTCGTAGCATACCAAGATTACATTCTTCCAGTTCATCATTACATACAACAAACTTTATACATTATTTCAACTCTTCCTTGCTTCCATGCTTAATGTTAAATATTTAATAGATTAACTGATTTGTAAAGTAATCAGAAGTATGAAGCTGTTTTATACATTGGTGGTAACGAATATTGTCTTAGCATGTTTCAATAAATACTCCACAGATATTTTACCTACCGTTCAAGGCCACGGAAGTTTAGTTCTCATGAGTAAGGTATAAGATGCTGCCATTAGGTATACGTGTACCTTATAACCGTCAACGACAATTCTGCTCGACTTAAGCGAGGTGTTGTGAGGTCATGGACTTGGGTGGATCTCAGACGTTTATTAGTCTTCTGGACACCATCTCACAGTAAGTGTCGCTGTCATCAGACCAAAATAGGCTACTATTTAAGCCATTAGTTACTATAAATTATATAGTTAGATGACGATCGTTTTGGCCCTAGGAAAAGTAAAGGCACCCGAGAGGCAGTTCTGACGTTGCTGTTGATAATGGAAGCAAGACACTTTCGACCTGGAAAAAGCCTTCGACAATGTCAAATGGAGCGAGATGTTCGAAATTCTGAGAAAAATGAGAGTAAGTTGTAGAGAAAGAAGGGTGATATGCAACACGTACAAGAATCAACAGGGAACAGCACGACTTGAAGACCAGGAACGAAGTGCTCGAATTAAGAAGGGTGTCCGAGAGAGATGCAATCTTCCCATCCTACTGTTCAGTCTATATATCGAAGAAACCATGACGGAAATAAAAGAAACGTTCAAGAGCGGAATTAAAATTCAAGGTGAAAAGATGTCGATGATACGATTCACTAATGACATTGCTATCCTCAGTGAAGAAGAATTACAGGATCTGTTGAGTGGAATGAATAGTCTAATGAGCACAATATATCGACTGAGAATATATCGAAGAAAGACGATAGTAATGAGAAGTAGCAGATATGAGAACAGCAAGAAACTTAATATCTGATTTGGGGATCACGAAGTAGACGAAATTAAAGAATACTGCTACAAAGGGAGCAAAAGAACTAATGATGGACGGAGCAAGGAGGATATAAAAAGCAGATTAGTAGCGGCAGAAAGGGCATGCCCGGTCAAAAGAAGTCTGCTAGTTTCTATGAGAGGCCTTAATTTGAAAAAGAAATTTCTAAGAATATACACTCCTGGAAATGGAAAAAGGAACACATTGACACCGGTGTGTCAGACCCACCATACTTGCTCCGGACACTGCGAGAGGGCTGTACAAGCAATGATCACACGCACGGCACAGCGGACACTACAGGAACCGCGGTGTTGGCCGTCGAATGGCGCTAGGTGCGCAGCATTTGTGCACCGCCGCCGTCACTGTCAGCCAGTTTGCCGTGGCTTACGGAGCTGCATCGCAGTCTTTAACACTGGTAGCATGCCGCGACAGTGTGGACGTGAACCGTATGTGCAGTTGACGGACTTTGAGCGAGGGCGTGTAGTGGGCATGCGGGAGGCCGGGTGGACGTACCGCCGAATTGCTCAACACGTGGGGCATGAGGTCTCCACAGTACATCGATGTTGTCGCCAGTGGTCGGCGGAAGGTGCACGTGCCCGTCGACCTGGGACCGGACCGCAGCGACGCACGGATGCACGCCAAGACCGTAGGATCCTACGCAGTGCCGTAGGGGACCGCACCGCCATTTCCCAGCAAATTAGGGACACTGTTGCTCCTGGAGCATCGGCGAGGACCATTCGCAACCGTCTCCATGAAGCTGGGCTACGGTCCCGCACACCGTTAGGCCGTCTTCCGCTCACGCCCCAACATCGTGCAGCCCGCCTCCAGTGGTGTCGCGACAGGCGTGAATGGAGGGACGAATGGAGACGTGTCGGCTTCAGCGATGAGAGTCGCTTCTGCCTTGGTGCCAGTGATGGTCGTATGCGTGTTTGGCGCCGTGCAGGTGAGCGCCACAATCAGGACTGCATACGACCGAGGCACACAGGGCCAACACCCGGCATCATGGTGTGGGGAGCGATCTCCTACACTGGCCGTACACCTCTGGTGATCGTCGAGGGAACACTGAATAGTGCATGGTACATCCAAACCGTCATCGAACCCATCGTTCTACCATTCCTAGACCGGCAAGGGAACGTGCTGTTCCAACAGGACAATGCACGTCCGCAAATATCCCATGACACCCAACGTGCTCTAGAAGGTGTAAGTCAACTACCCTGGCCAGCAAGATCTCCGGATCTGTCCCCCATTGAGCATGTTTGGGACTGGATGAAGTGTCGTCTCACGCGGTCTGCACGTCCAGCACGAACGCTGGTCCAACTGAGGCGCCAGGTGGAAATGGCACGGCAAGCCGTTCCACAGGACTACATCCAGCATCTCTACGATCGTCTCCATGGGAGAATAGCAGCCTGCATTGCTGCGAAAGGTGGATATACACTGTACTAGTGCCGACATTGTGCATGCTCTGTTGCCTGTGTCTATGTGCCTGTGGTTCTGTCAGTGTGATCATGTGATGTTTCTGACCCCAGTAATGTGTCAATAAAGTTTCCCCTTCCTGGGACAATGAATTCACGGTGTTCTTATTTCAATTTCCAGGAGTGTATGTTTGGAGCACAGTATTGTATGGTAGTGAAACATGGACTGTGGGAAAACCGGAATAGAAGGAAATCGAAGCATGTTACAGACGAATGTTGAAAATTAGGTGAACTGGTAAGATACGGAATGAGGAGGTTCTCAGCTGAACTAGCGAGGAAAGGAATACATGGAAAACACTGACAAGAAGAAGGGACCGGATGATAGGAGATCTGCTAAGAAATCAGGTAATAACTTCCATGGTACGAGAAGGAGCTGTGGAGGATAAAAGCGATAGATGAAGACAGAGATCGGAATAAATGTAAAAATATTTGAAGGCGTAGGTTGCAAGTGTACTCTGAGATAAACAGGTTGACACAGGAAAGGAATTCATCAAACCGACCAGAAGACTTTGGATGAAGGTTATGGAACATCTCACGAATCTAACCTGCACAGAAAAAGGGAGAAGACTGTACCACGGTATCTGGTTTCGCTGTTCATAGGACCGAAAAGAAAATGGCGCCGCATATATTAGTGATTGTGAAGCTCCAGAGAAATTAGCCACTCGATAGCACCAAGTTACGGGCCCTTGTGTTGTACTCATTGAAATCTATTCTGATTACGCAATAAAACTGGTTTCTCTTCTAGTAGCTGTTTACCGAAGGTCAATGCGACTGGAAAAAGTTACTGGTAGTTCCAGTTTTAAAGAAATATCGCAGGTCACATGTAGAAAACTAAAAACCAGTTTCATTGGCTTTCATTTTCATTAGCAAATTACTGGTCGTCTGTTCTATTTTTTTATTACATTTTTGAAGACTAGGGAACTCTGTCGGAGCTGCAAGATTGGAAAGCGTTAAATACGACTGCAGGTTGTAGCTAGAGGTAGCTCAATGAAATGTGATAGGAGCGCTGCTAGTCACGATACCTCAATGACACAGTGGATGATATGAATCAAAATTTTCGCTAACGATATTGTTTTGTACAGAGGCGTGTCATTGGCAGAAAAACGTACAGAAAAGCTAGCAGATTTAAAAAAGCTTTTCAATTGTCTCACAAAAGAAGGAAATGTAATGTAAGCAAATGGAAGACAATACCGTATATTATTTCGCATTTCATATGTATATTTTCATTGTTTATCATAAATATTAATCAGTAATTTTATTTAATGGTGGTTTTCAGGGAAATTACATTTCTCAGCTAATTTTTAATGACTATTATAACACTATCTACAAAATTTAACGACATACTACCTCAAGTAATTACTAAAAATCGATCTTTTTGTTCTATTTACAACCTAGGTTTCACACTACAGCATGTACTAACAGTAATAATAATAATAATAATAATAATAATAATAATAATAACCACCTTCAGAACGAGTTTGAAATTTTTGAATTCAAAACATATTCCGCCAGATTTGGGTCCCCGGCATGAGCATAGCGTTTCCGAAATCCGGGAGTCCTTGACCAGGCTAAACAGACCAAACGCCGCGATTTCAACATTTCCTTAAAAATATCCATGGATCATTAAAGGTTTTACAGTTGTTTTACATTCTAACAGCACTGTCATTAGCTTCATATTTCCTTCGGCAAGGAGGTTACCTCTATGACTCCAAAAAACACAACGACGAGCGTCCAGTGGTCTTCTTGCGTCCTTTGTCGCTCTGCTGTCCTGCAGCATGTCGCGGAATACAGCCCTGGCGTTCACAGAAGTTGTAACTCCCGGAACTCCGGAACGCGTATCACCCCACGACATGCAGCTCAGTACGACTAGTTATTTCTGGTGACTCCGACAGTCTCCTCCCTTTTCCCTCAAGGCGAATCTCCAACTCTCTCTTGGATACTTTCTCGACTATTTTGTGTAATTTACACTATAATAATTTGTCCCTTGAGCAAGCAGTAAAGGAAACAAAACTAAAATTTGGAGTAGGTATTAAAATCCAGGGAGAAGAAATAAAAACTTTGAGGTTCGCCGATGACATTGTAATTCTGTCAGAGTCAGCAAATGACTTGGAAGAGCAGTTGAATGGAATGGACAGTGTCTTGAAAGGAGGGTATAAGATGAGCATCAACAAAAGCAAAACAAGGATAATGGAATGTAGTCGAATTAAGTCGGGTGATGCTGAGGGAATTAGATTAGGAAATGAGACCCTTAAAGTAGTAAAGGAGTTTTGCTATTTGGGGAGCAAAATAACTGATGATGGTCGAAGTAGAGAGGATATTAAATGTAGATTGACAATGGCAAGGAAAGCGTTTCTGAAGAAGAGAAATTTGTTAACATCAGGTATAGATTTAAGTGCCAGGAAGTTCGTTTCTGAAAGTATTTGTATGGAGTGTAGCCATGTATGAAAGTGAAACATGGACAATAAATAGTTAAATAGTTTGGACAAGAAGAGAATAGAAGCTTTTGAAATGTGGTGCTACAGAAGAATGTTGAAGATTAGGTGGGTGGATCACGTAACTAATGAGGAGGTATTGAATAGGATTGGGGAGAAGAGAAGTTTGTGGCACAACTTGACTAGAAGAAGGGATCGGTTAGTAGGACATGTCCTGAGGCATCAAGGGATCACAAATTTAGCATTGGAGGACAGTGTGGAGGGTAAAAATCGTAGAGGGAGACCAAGAGATGAATACACTAAGCAGATTCAGAAGGATGTAGGTTGCAGTAGGTACTGGAAGATGAAGGAGCTTGCACAAGATAGATTAGCATGGAGAGCTGTATCAAACCAGTCTCAGGACTGAAGACCACAACAACAACAACAATTTGTCCCGTTCGATACTGTGAATTTTTCTATCCTGTATTTCAACTCTTTCTCATTCCGCAATGTCTGTTGTGAAAGCAAATAGCATTGACAGAGACTTTGAATATTCCATAGAGAGTGACCTGGTGAAGAGAGCATCAGCAACGAAGCATACGAGTGTGGGATTTGTGTCTGTGTTCAGACGCCATGATCGGCCTCATTTGAACTCTTTTGTAGGGAGGGTGAACTTGGAGTTGGAGTGGCTGCTTAGAACGGATACGGGGTCCCATATGGGTTTGATTTCTGTGGATGCTATCGATAGGTGGGACTACACTAGGCATGGCCTTCACCGAAAGGAAAGGGAAAACTGTCTGGGTTGACTGCAGAAAACTTAAGGGGGGACACTGTCACAAGTGGTAAAATACCAGTGGTCACAGGTGTCAGAGGGATGACTCTTCTAGGATAAGGAAGGGGAAAGAAAACGAGTTTTAAGATAAATTTGCAGACACACACAGTTTGAGAAAACAGATGAACAGGAGTCAGATTTTAGCATACAGCCTCCATTTAAACAATGTGTAACAGAAAGTAATCAGAAACTGCCAGTTCATCTTCGCCAAAGCAGTTATAATCCCATTAGTATGCAGTATCAGTTATTTTTATTACACCAGAACATTCTGGGACTCAGAAATAAAGTTGATGAACTACTCATTTGCATCGATGAAATGAATTCATCTAACCAAATTGACATAATCTGCCTCTCTGAACATCAAGTGACCACTGGTATAGATATGTTAGACATTTCAGGGTTTAAGCTAGCTTCCTACTTCTGCAGAGTCGATATGAGTTGCCACATTTATTAAAAATTGCCATAAATTCAAGAACAGTGACATTAATAAATTCAGTTTAGAGCAGCATCTAGAAGCATGTGCAACAGAAGTAGAGTTCCATAACAGATCCTATATAATAGTAACTATTTACCGAGCACCTGCAGGAAATTATAATCTATTCATAAATCATCTAGAAGCGCTTTTGGGTTATTTAACAGGAAGAAACAAAGAAATTTTGATTGCTGGTTACTTTAATACAGATTTTCTAATGCAATCTTCCAGTAAACATTTATTGCAGTTAGTAATGTTGTCTTTCAATCTAACTCACACTGTAAAGTTTCCAAATAGGATCACTAAATCCTCAAGGACAGCGATTGATAACATTTTTATAGACAAATCAAAGGATCAAAATCATATCATAAAACCTGTAATAGATGGACTATCAGATCATGACATGCAGCTCTTTGTTTTAGATGTAAATTCGAATCAGATTATCAAGACTGCTAAATCTGAGGACATAAGAGTAGTGAATCAACGAAAAATTGAGTGTTTTAGAAAACTGCTCAAAGATATGAACTGGAAAGATGTTTATAGTGATCATGACATGAATGAAAAATATAACGCATTCATAAACAATGTCAGTACCATGTTTGAAACCTGTTTTCCTCTAAAAGTTACTCAAATTAAACAGTAGTTTATAATAAAACCATGGATTACACAAGGTATAAAGATTTCCTGTAAGACAAAAAGGAAAATGTATCTGTCTACCAAGAATAGCTCCAATGCTGATGATTTAACTAAATACAGGGAATACTGTAAACTATTAAAAAAAGTAATTCAGACATCTAAACAAATGCACTATGAGATGAAGACAGAAATGTTAGGGAACAAAATAAAAACAATATGGGGTATAGTGAAAGGGGAGAGTGGTAGAACCAGAAAGGAACAGGAGCAAATAGCAAATCTATTTAACAAGTACTTTATATCTGTTACTGATAGAATGGGATTGTCAGGGACAGTAAATAATGCCCTTGAATATCTGAAACTAGCCTTTACAAATAGCTTCAGGTACATGAATATGTCACTCACTTAACCAAAAGAAGTAACTTCCATAATAAAATCTTTAAAAACAAAGCATTCTAGTGGTTACAATGAAATATCAACAAAGTTAATTAAGGCATGTTCTTGTCAGTTTAGTACAATTCTAAGTTATTTGTGTAACCAGTCAATTATAACTGGGACATTTCCTGACTGGCTAAAATATGCAGATGTTAAGCCTCTATTCAAGAAAGGGGATAAAGAGATACCATCGAACTACAGACCGATTTCACTTTTGCCAGCATTCTCAAAAATTTTGGAAAAATTAATGTACAGGCGGCTTCTCAATCATCTGACAACAAACAGCATATTATCAAGAACACAGTTTGGATTTCTGAAGGGTTCTGATACCGAGAAAGCTATTTACACCTACAGTGGAAATGTACTTAATTCATGAAATAACAAGTTACAAGCAGCAGGTGTTTTCTGTGATTAGTCAAAGGCATTCGATTGTGTGAACCACAACATCCTTTTAAATAAATTAGAATTCTATGGTGTCACAGGCAGAGCTGCAAAATGGTTCAAGTCATACCTTGCCAACAGGAAACAAAGGGTGTCAGTGCAAGGGACTAGTGAATTAAGTCACCAGTCATAATCAGTATGGGAAGAAATTACATGTGGTGTCCCACAAGGGTCCATCTTAGAGCCATTGCTTTTTCTTGTGTGCATTCATGATCTCTCATGAGTTACACTGCCAGAAGCAGATTTCGTTTTGTTTGCAGATGACACAAGTATTGCAATAAATAGTATGTCAAGCTTAGTTCTAGAAAGATCTGCTAATGATATTTTCACGGAGATTAATAAATGGTTTAAAGCCAACTCACTGACATTAAACTTCGAAAAGACTCACAATATGCAATTCAGAACCTGTAAGAGGTTTCCACCCTGCATATGCATAAAGTATGAAGAAGAGCAGATAGAAGAGGTTGACAGCCTTAAATTCCTGGGATTACAACTCGATAACAAATTCAGTTGGGAGCAGCACAACAAAGAACTGCAGAAACGCCTTAACAATTCTGTATTTGCAATTCGAGTGTTAGCAGACATAGGCGACATAAAAATGAAAAAGCTTGCATACTTTGCCTACTTTCATTCCATAATGTCAAATGGTATAATATTTTGGGGTAACTCTTCAAGTCAAACAAAAATTTTCAGAGTCCAAAAGCGTGTAATACTTATTATTTGTGGAGTGAATTCACGGACCTCCTTTAGAAACCTGTTCAAAGAACTGGGTATAATAACTGCTGTCTCTCAGTATATTTACTCCTTAATGAAATTTGTCCTAAATAATATATCTCTTTTTCCAACTAACAGCTCAGTTCATACATACAATACCAGGAACAAAACTGATCTGCACAAGGACTAAAAAACACTTACTTTAGTTCAAAAAGTTGTCCACTACTCAGGAACACTCATCTTCAATAATTTTCCAGCAAACATAAAAAATTTAGTTACAAATAAAGATCAGTTTAAAAGGAGCCTGAAAGACTTACTAGTGGCCAACTCCTTCTACTCCATTGACGAATTTTTTAATAGAAACAAATTATGTATTGTATATATTCATACTATTAGTATTGTTATTTCAGCTTTAAAAAATAAAAAATAAAAATGAAAATAAAAATAAAAAAAAATGACATGTTCGACATCCACGAGGATCTCCTCGGCTCGGATCTATGGAACGAAAAACGGATCTAATCTAATCTAATCTGGCAGTGCGAAACAAGGAGTATGGTTACTGTTTTATTTAGTTAAAGCATTGGTGTAGAAGATATCTTTAGTAAAATCCGCCAGGGGACGCTGAACAAGTGAGACTCACGAAAATGCTCGCAAAATATCAGTCGAGAAATCGAGGAATGTATTATTTCCATCGAGGCACCTTTACCGCCAAGTTCTGCTGCGCGGTAGATGCTGAGGACTGTATCCAGTTCTGTGACGTGCTGTGGGAATGCCTCTGTGCTTGTAAGGTCCATCTCGGCTACAGGAACTGCTGATGTTGGAGGCAGCAGAGGTGCAGAAAACACTGATGTATTCACGTGTGTTCAGTTCCAGTCATCGTCCGTATGTTCCACTGGAATCGATTGCTGTAACGATGGCGGACTGCCTGGCTGTTAGGGCCGTAGCTGGTAGCGGTAGCAGGTCAGCCACCTGCCTCCAGCCGTGACTAAAAATATCGCTCAACCTGCTTCTCAATAGGCTCGGCCGGAATCCAAGACACATGATGCCCATACATACGTTAGTAAACGTGGGTTGTTGTGTAGACAAGTGGGCCCTCATACAGAGCTACTGCTGGTGGTCACAGGCGACACAGTTCCAGTATGGAAAGAATTTGACGACTCTGAAATATCTAAATGGGACTACGACCCTAACGCAAAGTTGCTTAGCAATTTGCCAAAAGCACAATGGGCAGCATCTTCTAGGGACGCAGACACTATTATTTTCGCCAGCTGTGTTTTGATTGTGTGGACAAGCTTCTAGATTTAAGAATTGGATGCAGAACAGAGTAGAGTGATTTTCTAGTCTTAATCCCGTTCCTATTAGAGAAATTTCCTTATTCGACTGAAGCAAACTGTAGGTTACTTTCAGTAATTATAGCCCTCCACTAAAAAAAAAAGAAATCTTCCCCAAGCCATACTGTTAGCTCTGAGTTAGACGACATTTTGACAAGACTTCCCTGTACACTCACTTAACGAGCACACAATATTTAGTTTAATTCTAATTAGTATAAACGCAGTTTCTACATGAGCGATACATAAAGGGGTGTAGTATTGTTACTTGTGCGAGTTGACTGACTAGAGTTGTGAGTCACTGGATGCATTTTGTGAAGTGCACAATTTATTTTAGGACGCTTAAAACAAATTGCCAATCTGTAGTCCACTTTGAAAGCTTATAAAGACCTGATTCATCTTTTTGTAGATTTACTCCATTACAAATACCCGCACCATATTCACATGTCTACAGTCACTATTGTCTGCCAGGTCATTCATTAATTTTTCTACATTTTATTTATTGAACATGTTATTATTTGGACCATAAGACGCTCTCCTTTTTTTACCTCTTACTTTCATAAGAAATAACAGTTTTAATTTGACAAACAGTATTAAGATGATTTGAATGTCTGAAGTGACAATGTGTGTTAATAATATTGACATGAACTAATAAAGTTAACATTAACAGTACTTCTACTACTGCAGTTGCTGCCACTGATGGTGAAAATAGCAATCATAATAATAATAATAACAATGATAGTGGCAGATATAAAACAAATTACAGATGCACAAGATAGATGTTTTCTGATACAGCAAGTTCTGGGAAAAGGTTCAAATGGCTCTGAGCACAACTGGACTTAACATCTGAGGTCATCAGTCCCCTAGAACTTAGAACTACTTAAACCTAACTAAACTAAGGACGTCACACACATCCATGCCCGAGGCAGAAGTTGAACCTGCGACCGTAGCGGTCGCCCAGTTCCAGACTGAAGCGCATAGAACCGCTCGGTCGCAACGGCTGGCCTGGGCAAAGGAAATTGAAGGAGACTACACCAGCTAAGAATACAATGAAAAAAAGATCTGGAAAGGAGGCTGTACAAGGGCAACGAGTACAGGGGCAATGGTAATCCTTATTGTTGCTTTAGTAGATAGGTCATTAACTTTATTCTGCAGTTGGAGATGTTATTCAGTTTATTTGCAATATGAACAGTATGGGCCCACACACATACATCTCTTTCTCTCCATCCAAAATAACACGCTGTATCCGCCTTACTATAAGTGATCAATCCAATCAAAAATTTCGTTTGATATGTAATTGTGCTTCTGTTATAACCGTTGGTGTGACAATGAGTCAGAAGCTTTTGGGAAGTCAAGAAATACTGCATCCACATGTTTGTCTTGTTCTATGAACAGGATTCACGAGATGCGTTAATAAACGTCTCATACTACAGCTAACTTCAAATACCAGCCTTTGAGCTGAGAGTGTGAAATGTCAATGGATAAAATTCGATAATACTGTACAATACGCTTTATTCAAATATGTGATGAGCAGGGTTGTAAGGAATAGGAAAGATTTACCGTGGTTCAATAGCCATTTCAGAAAGTTGCTAAAGAGCGACCAGCTCTTTCTCACAATTTTAAAAGAACTTGCAGCTCTGTCGACAGAACCAGAACGAAACCTTTATGAGCGAAGGAAAAGCTATTCGAGAAGAGTTCAGTGAGTTCGAAAGTGAAATTCTATCTACCGATCTGAAGAAAAATGCTAAGAAATATTGGTCTCTAAATATAACACAGTTTATCTTTTTAGTCGCTCAGTGTTCTTGCTAGCATCGGAAAGGAGAATGATACACACGAATACTGAAATTGGTTGACTGAGGAAGCTCGTGTACCATTCCTTCAATAGCTCCATGACTCTCTGAACGACAGATGTTTAGATAATTAACGGCAAATAGAAAATTAACCAGGATTGCTCATTATGGCACTAGACTTAATGAGAGAGCTGTACCTATCAAATAACTTACTTACTTCTTCGCAGCAGGTTGTCATATCGTTGGGGAAACTAACCATTCCAAACCAAAGGAAGATCGGTAGAGGTCATTACATTTTTCAAGAAATATTGTCGCACGGATGAGCATCTCTAGAAGCCTATACCGCTGATGTGAAATTGTTGTAGAATAATGTAGCACAATTTCCAGACGCAAATTATTATCATCTAGAATATCACAAACCCATTCTTTAGTAACCAATATGGATTCCCCGAGTAGCTATCTTATGAATTTCAGCATCATTTTAAGTAGATACGAACAGAACGCAGAACCCAAACTCTCTTTGACTTTCGGAAGATATTCGATATAGCTTCACACTGCATCCATACTACGTACATCTACCCAGCATTGTGATTCGGGTGAACACTTTCACGCTCACAGAACTCAGCAAGATGTTGACACAGAGAAGAAATTGCCAGATGTGAATGTGGCATCGGACATTCCCCAAGTAAGCATGATATGACCATTGCTGTTGACGATTTACGTCTATATGAGTATTCTGCAATTCACATTTATGTGCCTGACGGCGAGTTCACAGTACTTTCAGACTATTTTTCGATTGTTCCACTCTCGAATAGCACATCGGAAAAATGAACACCTAAATCTTTTCTTGGGAGCTCCAGTTTATCTTATTTTATCAAGATGGTCATTTCTTCCTAAGTAGGTGAGGGTCGGCAAAATACTTTTGTAGCTTATCGTATACATGACATTCCCTCCTCTGTTTCGTGATAATACAAAACAGAGAAGTTGCAGCATTAGAAAATTGCAGCGTAATGCAGGAAGATCTGCAGCGGTTAGGCACTTGGTGCAGGGAGTGGCAACTGACCCTTAACGTAGACAAATGAAATGTATTGCGAATACGTAGAAAGAAGATCCTTTGTTGTATGATTATATGATAGCGGAACAAACGATGGTAGCAGTTACTTCTGTAAAATGTCTGGGAGTATGTGTACGGAACGATCTGAAGTGGAACGACCATATAAAATTAATTGTTGGTAAGGTGGTGGAGCCGGCCGCGGTGGCCGAGCGGTTCTAGTCACTACAGTCCGAAACCGCGCGACTGCTACGGTCGCAGGTTCGAATCCTGCCTCGGGCATGGATGTGTGTGATGTTCTTAGGTTAGTTAGGTTTAAGTAGTTCTAAGTTCTAGGGGACTGATGACATCAGATGTTAAGTCCCATAGTGCTCAGAACCATTAGAACCATTTTTAAGGCGGGTGCCAGGTTGAGATTCATTGGGAGAGTCCTTAGGAAATGTAGTCCATCAACAAAGGAGTTGGCTTACAAAACACTCGTTCTACCTACAGTTCAGTATTGTTCATCAGTGTGGGATCCTTACCAGGTCGGGTTGACAGAGGAGATAGAGAAGATCCAAAGAAGGGCGTCACAGGGTTATTTGGTAAGCGTGATAGCGTTACGGAAATGTTTAGCAAACTCAAGTGGCAGACTCTGCAAGAGAGGCGCTCTGCATCGCGGTGTAGCTTGCTGTCCAGGTTTTCGAGAGGGTGCGTTTCTAGATGAGGTATCGAATATATTGCTTCCCTCTACTTATACCTCCCGCGAACCACACGCGAGGTAATGACAGTGGCACGTAAAGTGCCCTCCGCCACACACCGTTGGGTGGCTTGCGGAGTATAAATGCAGATGTAGATGTACATTTTCCATATGATGAATCCAGTTTCAGTTGTTTGTGATTGTAGTCCCTAAGTATTTAGTTAAATCGAAAACCTTTAAATTCTATGGTGTATCAAGTAACAGAAATTAAACAGATTTTTTTAGTAATTACGTGGAAGAACTGACACTTTTTGTGTGTAGGCCAACGTCCCTCTTGCACGATACAGATATCTTGTCTAGATCATTTCGTAATTCGTTTTCGTTTTGATCTTCGGACAACTTTACTAGACGATGAACCACAGCATCATCTGTAAACCGTCTAAGAGGGCTGCTCAGATCAACAGTACTAAACAGCTAAGATGGTGCATAGTGCACGGTCCAGTTGCATGTTGCCTATCAAACGGCTTCTAGGGCAGCAAAAATGTGATATTCAATATATCATGTATTTATTTATACGATCAGACCCAGACGCCCGCGCACAGCTGAAAGGTTCCTCTTATAATGGATTCAGTCTTGTGCATTTTCTCGCCAATAACCCTCAAAGCCGGTCTGAATTTCAAAGGCCATCGGTGTTTATCCATCCGAACGCCATATCTTGGCCACACAAGCCGCTTGCTTCTCGTTAGGACTACAAAGTTTACTCTGTTCCAGATTTCATCCAGCTCACAATTATGTCGGATCCCCATTCTACAGCGGCCTAATCTGATAGCGGACGACAGATCTTCCTTAAGACTTTTCGCTCGAAAATGAGAAGATTATTTATACCTTTTTCCGGACTTTCATCTATTTACATACCAAATTTAGCAATTTAAAGTGTTTTCATGACCTATTCAATACGAGGTATGATCTTCCGTGAAAGGTTCAACGCACTAACCCAAGTATTATAGATTGTTTGTGTATCTTGAGGCAGCGTAATTCATGGCGTGCAAATCAGCCACACTGTATTCATCCAATATTTGAGAATGAGAGCACTTAGCACCTTACAACAAGTTTTACACATCATTTTCAAAACATTTCGAAAGTTTTTATAGCTGACCTCTCCTTCCCCCCCCCCCTCCCACACACATTTATTACTTCTTTACTACTAATTCTTTTTGCAACAAATTTCGCACACAGTAGCCACATGTGCCACTGAATGTACCTGAAAAATTATATCATCGTACGACACACAATTCAGCAATTCAGGAGACATGACGTCATTAACACTGATACGCGTGAAAGACTGGCTTTTCTTAAAGCAGAGCTATTGAAGCTGTTCTGTACATGCGAGTTAAACTCTTTAAAGAGCAAGATTTGGAGAGTTACTGGTTGTCTCCTAAATCGATAACTTCTCTTCAATTACTACGAACCTGTCTTACGAGAAGTAACGAATCCAGTCGCACAACTGAGACGATACTCCATAGGGCCTACTCCACGTATCATTTCATATTTTTTGTGTCTATGCTAGCTTTTTCTTTCTCATCCATTTTTATTGTAATGCCTTTTATATATATTTGATTAATTTATTTATTTTGAGGTTAACTACTAATATGTTTTACACTCGATATGGGGTACTAAGTAAATTAAATCGCAGTGACTTCCATTGTCTATACTGTAACAAGAAAATTATTTTTTGTGTTAAGTACAGCACCTGTGCATGTGAACCATCGCTTATAATCCTCTTTCCTCTAATTGCGGCTTGATCAGGAATACACGAAACAAAATAACTAAGTGCTGCCGCCATGTTATGTTACAAAAAAAAATACTGCACTACTTCAGGTGTTAGCTTTTTCGTTAAACAGTTTCCCAATTTACATTATACACAAGTCAGTAAATAAGGACGGTGAAAGTGCCGTTCTGGTCTTATGTTCTCTCATTTATAAGTTGTGAACTGTCTTTCAGCATCCAAGAATCACTTTCTGTTTTGAGCTAAAGATGTGGAACCAATAGATCGTTAATAGTTCGTCTATTAATGAAGATCATTAGAGCATTTCAAAATTCTGAATTAAATTACGTCAGTACGACCTGCTCATAGTCCCGAAGCTCACTGAAACTGTAAAAATATCTAGTATAAATCCTCTGATCCTTACCTGCTTAATGTCAGATACAAACTTCTCCAATGAAAGCGGTTACTTCACCATACTAGATTTCAAACTGCTCTAGAAAAGCTCTCAAACTAGTTAACGCCCCATTACTTGCAAAATCAATAGCTTTTCCATTGTTCTGTAATGGTATGCTGCTTCCTCCTTATTCCGGAACCAGAACCGCCTCTCTGTGGACTCGAGTGCTGAATATACCGTACTCTTTTCAGCACGTCGCAGGCATTCCACACGACAACGAAGGCGACGCCCTGCCTCCCTCACATTGACATACGGTTACTAACAAATATGCAATAAAATAGATCAAGTACTCACATTGTACCATTCTTCATTATGTATGTAAGAAAGTGCGGCTCATAAACCCGTCACATGCTCAAGAATATTTTTTTTCATCTTTTTTGGAGTGATACAACGTCGGCTGCTGGGGCAAAGGACTCCTCCAGACTTTCCTGTGCATTCTAATCTTCATATGTACACATCCATATTGGTCCTACATATTCTCTAATGTCGACAACTTTCTCTCATAGTAATTTACATTACGTTTCTCTCTTTTTATAGCTGAGAAAACAACGTTATCTCGAATTATCCTCCTTGTGAATGTCCATGACTTTCTGTCATAAACCTACACAGGTAGCGTACCGATGGTAAACTTAGTTTAGAAAACTCTGTTCAGCTCACCTAAGGTATTTGTAATACCTTTTTACTGACTTTGGTGTCCATGCTGTTACTTTCCTCAACTGCTCTAAATGCAAAAATTCATCAACTGATTTCTCCCCTGCTTATAATTCACAGTGCCTTGATTTATTTTTATTCTGATAAATCTCTGTATCAATAAAATGTGAGCGTGAAATACCTCAAAGCAAACTCATAGCTTATTAAAAGGAGAAAAATCAGAATCGTAAAATGTTGAACTATGGTATGTCAAAGTTAAAAGTAATAATAAAACAATAACAATATTGATAATGAACATAATTTAGACAGCTCAATAATGAAACAAGAAAAGTGAAGTTTTCGACCATGTTCTACTGGTAATAATCATCTTATATATGCCTGGAATGATCTGCAAACACAATGTAAACTCCAAATAAGATACAAAGTATGCCTGCTATAACTGTACAGTAGACATGAATACAAAAATGTATCCTGTAGTTTGGTCTCCTCGCATTTCAGTAAATATAAAACTAAGAGGGTACCTCTTGAATAGCCAGGATTCTAGCTACATACTATGGCTCTAGTTTGTTTTTGTATATGTATACTGATGCCGCAGTAGGCATCGTAATTAAAGAAAAGCGTAACGAGTGTGTCGAAAACTGATGACTAGCGACACTGTACAACAGAAAGCACTATAGTCCCCCTGAACATAGCAGCAAATGGCTGTTGCCGAGTGCTAACGCTTTTACTGGTGTGGGATTGATGCAATCTACTACTGTGTGTAGAAAGTCCTCCATTCCGTCTGTTCTTAGGGAACCAGTGCATTCATGGCCCTTTACATTGTCTCCAGACCTTTCCGTACAAGACTTGCTGGGAAGTTGGTGTCGGGTTGTCGCCGACGATATCGACTGCTGCTGACCTTTGGCACTGCGCCGACCGTCTTCGAACGCATCTTCGCAGCAGCGTTAAGAGTACAGGCACTTCTGTGTCTACCGGCTAACTGGTTCTTCTTCATGGGACATATTTCGGTGGATCACATTTCAGTATTGACAGATAGCGAAACACTTTTCTGCATCTAAGTGATTATCGTAAATGGGGAACCATGCGTGTGAACCTGTCCCATTTGCTGTACTCGTATGGCGTGAAGTGATAGATGCCAGAAAGGTTCCATTGTTTCCCGGGCCGGATATCGTTGTTACATGAAGAACACACTAAAACGTGCATACATATCAGCAGATAGTGAGCCTGAATTCCAAATTCTTTCTACGCCTTCTTGGGATTTAACTTCTCGGAGACAGCTAGTTCCTTAGAGAAAAAGACGTTACCTTCTGTGCTTTTTTTCATGGGAGCAGCTATGAAATGTAAAGAGGCTACACATTGCTTACTTGTGATTATAAACTGTAATAATTCAAAAATTAAAGTTTCGCTGTCTTACGCATCTATACATATTATGTAAATGAATGTTCTACACGGCGTTTTTCTGTATGTATGTATGTGAAGACTAATCTCAGGAGCTGCTGTAGAGATTTTGATACGGTTTTCACTGAATGTACACTGATCAGTGAGGAATTTTTGTGTGTATAATTTATAACTGCTCCAGCGGATAAGTCGTCCGGCCCTAGATACTTACAAGGGAATATTCCCAGGTGTAAACAAACGATCTTGATAAACTTTGCGGGTATGTAGAGAGCTCAAAATAATGCAATAATTATTTTTCGTTTCTCTCCAACTTCACTTTTAAGGGGTAAAACACATCCCGAAAGATAATTTAGACTATTAAGTTTAGAGGGTATATTTTCGAAACCATGACATATAACAAATGTGTTTCATATAACAGTTGAAATGTAACTAAAATTACTGAAAGCTGTATAAGTAGATTTTGTAATAATTTGAAATTTTGCAATCTACTCCACCACTACTCATCAATTTTGAAATGTCAAAATTTTTGTTACAACAGAAATTGAAGAAACTTTACACCACATACATCCACGTGCAATGAAGCTGGTTATGAAATACCATTTTTAGAAAATAATCTGTAGGCCTACACAGCGTGCTGTTGGAGTATTTTCAGCATACTTAGGTAAATTAGATAAACGTTCATTATCGTTCTAATTACGTGTTTTCCTTATTTTTCGTTTGTGATTTAAGTCGTTATTTACATTTATTTATTTTTGTTATTTAGTTTACCATTTAAGATTCCTGTATTTTGTTAACTGTAACTAATGTGCAACTCATAATTATGATAAAAAATCATTGCAGTGCTACTAATAAATAAGGAAATGGTTAGAACATATAATGAACGAGGTTTCTTCACATTCTACAAGCATTGTGGGACGAAATGTAAAACAAAATTCAGCAGGATTTCAAATTGTGGCAGGTGATCCCCCAAATATTCTGAATTGTTATCAGGCATATTTCAGTACATTGGAAAACCTTGCCGAAGATCATACCCGAAAAGAAGAAACTTGTTCATGTGGGATCCCAAGAGGCTCAGCGGGACAGATACATCCATTGAATGTATACGGCGTGCGATGTTGGAAGCACTTTGTGAAAAGATTTTGAACTCCAGTACTGTTGAATGATTATGATGTCAATTATCACTTGAGAAACAGTATAATTAAGCTGCAGTCACTAGTAAAAAATCTGTCCCCTTCGCCAAGGTTTTCCAGTGTACTGAAAGATGCGTGGCACAAATCACGATATTCACAGGATCGCCCGCTACAATTTGAGAAACCTGCTGAATTTTATTTTAAACTGAGTTGTCCGTGGTGTGTAGTATGTGAAGAAATTTTGTTCATTTTATGTGCTTGGTTTCGTAAAAGTTATGTTTTAAGCTTTTCTTTACGTACCGGCTTTATTGTTATGTTTTTTCTTATAATAATGAGTTATATATTATTTTCAGTTAACAAAATACACGTATCTGGAACGATGAACTATAAAACAAAAATAAAAAAACACAAAAGTAAAATGTAAAACAGAAAGTTAAAACTCAAACAAAAAGAAGCGAAATAAATAATTAGAGTAATAGTGAAAATACTCCGAGATAGCACATTGTGTAGGCCTATACATAATTTTCCAAATACGGTATTTCAGAAATCAGCTTTATTACACATGATTGTATGTGGCGTGGAAGTTTCTTTAATTTAGTTGTAACATAAGTTTTCATTTTTCAAAATTAATTAATAATGGTGGGGTATTTTGCAAAATTTCAAATTATTAATATTATTAATTTTCAATAACGTCACTTATATTTCAACTTTTGTTTGTTGCACATTTTAGTGTATCATGGTTTCGAAGATATTCCCTCTAAACCTAATATTCCAGATTGCCTGTCGCAATACGTTTTACCCCTTAAAACTGAAAATGGGCAAAAACGTAAAAATACGTATCGCATTATTTTGACCCCTCTACATAGGCGTCAAGTTCCCTCAGGATCTGAATCTTCATATTTTTGCGGCGCAATTTAATTAATAGAAACAGCGGCTTCAGCTTGGATAAATCATGGAATTTGTAATAAACTCACAAAGACGTCGCGATGGTGCATCTCGCAGTGATAAATCACTGTCACCGAGTGGATCGACCGCGCAGCCATAGGTCTAATTCCATGCATATGTCATATCTCTTTGCCGCCAATGAACGTCTGCAGCGCCTTGTGTCTCTATGGCCGCAAGCGCAGTGGTGCTGTCCCCAGGTTTAAAAGGACGGAGCAAATCTCTCTGAAGATGGCTGGACGGTATAAAGTCCAAATATTCGAAGAAGAAGTGAAATTTATGCGGCTGCACGCCATAAATTCTATGGAAATTTCCTCAAGATGGTTTATTTACACCTAGGAATACTCCCCTGTTAGCGCGAAATCTGGGACGGTGTGAATAAATGGGAAGTAAATCGGGGAACATATTTTAATTAGGTACTCCTGCTAGTTGGGTATAGGGGCGATTACCCTGACATAACCAAAATTAGAAGTAAATAACCATGAAATCGCCTCTAAAAATTTCAGTTTATTTTCACATGGTCCACCTAAGTTCGATATAAACGTGCAATAACCACTCACAGACGGCAGGTGGCAAGAAAAAAAAAAAGTGTGTGAAATCTTGTGGGACTTAACTGCTAAGGTCATCAGTCCCTAAGCTTACACACTACTTAACCTAAATTATCCTAAGGACAAACACACACACACCCATGCCCGAGGGAGGACTCGAACCTCCGCCGGGACCAGCCACACAGTCCATGACTGCATGACTGCAGCGCCTTAGACCGCTAGGCGAATCCTGCGCGGCAAGCGGCAAAAATAGCGAAGGATAAAATATAAAGCATGTCGGGTGGACGTGCAAACTAGTACAGTCGTTGTCGTAATGCTGAAACGGAGCAATTTATCTGACGTTCAAAAGGGCATGGTTTTGATGCCAAGGGTGCAAACACTTTCGAAATGGCTAACTTTGCAAACTGTACGCATGTCCTCGTGATTAATCTATGCCGTCCAAAACCAGCGCCGAGGCAGCAATAGACGATTAGTGTGAACACGGCTGCGGGGATGGTCAGGTGAATAGTCGCGCAACTCTTCAGCAACTGAACGCCAGCGTGAACTAAGGAACTACCAACAGTGCCTTCTCAACTACCGTCCAGGTGATACTAGAAAATTCATGCTCGACCACGACTCGAACGCAGATTTCCCGCTTATGGCGAGCGGTCGCCTTACGACTTCGGCTATGCGTGCCCGCTCCCTGGACCGCTCCGAACTTCTGTATGTCGCACTGTCTACATCCTTATATCGTACTCCACTGAAATTTGGGTCGGCCTGGTGAGTATGCCCGGATAGCCGAAGTGATTAAGGGGACCGCTCACGATAAGCGGGAAATCCGGGTTCGAGTCCGTCTGGCAAAAATATCAATATGTCACTCATAGATAGTAGGTCTATACCTAATGCAGAAGAAGTGAAGAAATTCACATTCAATGAATTTATTTCGAACTATTTCGTAGAGCTGTCGTTCGTCAACGGCGTCTGTTCTTTCAGATATGCATCCAAGTACTGCCTAAGTTCATTGGTCATGTGTCAATTCCTTAAACAGTTATACGAGACCCCCATGAACGAAAATAAGTAGATCGTGAACACCACTATCCTGAACACATCACTTGGCTGGCCTCTGTGGCCGAGCGGTTTTAGGCCCTTCAATCCGGAACCACGCTGCTGCTGCGGTGGCAGGTTCGAATCCTGCCTCGGGCATGGATGTATGTCAGGTCCTTAAGTTAGTTAGGGTTAAGTAGTTCTAAATCAAGGGGACTGATGACCTCATATGTTAAGTCCCATAGTGCTCAGAGCCATTTGAACCCATTTTGAACAAGTGCCCAAAACATTCTCCATAATGTTTTGACGAAGAGGAAAGTGTGTGCCAGTTTTGTCGCTAACACCTTGACTCCCGAACAAAAAACAACGAAGTGAGGGCGACTGCCATGACTGAATTAAAATGCAGACGCAGACATTTCTTTTCTGGAAAAAATCGTCACTGATGACGAGACTTGGTGTTACCAGTACGAACCTACCAGAAAACGCCCTATTGTGTAAATTCACATAATGCGTAACCGATATTCATTTCAATGTGACACATGAGTTGAACAAAATCCGACAGAAGGACATTCCTGACAGTTTCATGGCTGTAGGAACGTTCTGCGCGTGGTACTCAAGCAGGGAGACTATGTAGAGCACCTGAAACATTAAAAGCAACATGTTATCATTTCTCTATTTATTTATTACTCCAATCTCGAAATTTTTTGGATTGACGAGGGGATGTTTCAGTCTAGAGTGTAATTTAAGTTAAAACAAAGCCATATTTTACTATGCGAAAATTTGGGTTTGTAGCCTGAACCAATAAAAAAATTAAAGGTAGCAAACTTGTTATTGACATTCAGATGAGAAGGTGGTGGATTCCTGAGAACTATAGTACAAGTTTTACCCTACTTTCGACCAGGAGGGCTGTTTTAGCTTTATCTATCATCGGCGTCTCTCCCCATTGCCCATTCGCTCCTTTCACATTTTCTGTCATTTGGTTCACTACTTCTTTAGCGCATAAGTTAAAGAACAGTGATAAAGTACAATCCTGGTTTATACAGGACGTACAAAATTTTGGTTTCGAGGACAAAAATATAACAGGGGCACCATGAAGGGTTTGACGTTAACGATGATCAGAGGCGGTGTTCAACCTGCCGTGTGGCGAATGTTGTTGTAGAGTTGTTGTTGAAAATATAGTCCGTTTACATTAGTGCACAACTGGGTTCTGCGTGCTAATGTTTCTCTAACACACTCCAGTAAAGTTGGTCAGTGTATGCGCAAGACGCCCAAAATAACCAGGTTTTTCATCAATATTGGCTACAGCTTCAATTAAACGGGCAATCAGCTCTTCTAGAGTGTGTTAATCATTAACACGCAAATGCCAACTGTGCATCAATGTAAACGGGCGACATTTTCAGAAACATTTCTAAAACGATATTCATCACACGGTAGTTTGAACAACGTCGCTAAACGTCCCTAGCGTCATAACCTTGATGACCTTTAGTGGAGAAACGGTGAACATGTGATATTTCTGTCACATTTCTTTGTAATCTTCTCTGGAAACTAAAATTTTATATCCGTAATTTTTTTACACGTTTCTTATTTACCCCATTGAACTTGTTCCATTTTTATTAATGTCACGTAGTATTTACAGTCGTAGGAGGGGCGTCCAGAAAGTAAAGAACTTTTTGGCATAACTATACAAAGACGAAAAATATCAATACGAAACTTTGTTTACAAAGTTAAAGTACTTTAATCTATTTTTCAATGTAGTCGCCGTAGCTATCACGGCATTTAATGTAACGTGAGACCAATTTTTTCATTCCCATTTTGTACTCCTCTGCCGCCAAAGATTGGAGCCAGGGTATCACTGGTTGTTTGAGATCTTCATCGTTTGCGAATTGTTTCCATGTGAAAGTTCTTGAGTAAGTGAAAACCGCTTGGTGTCAAGTCAGGGCTGTAAGGAGAACGTCCATCAATGTCCCACGTAAGACGTGGCAAGCCTTTCTGTGTTCGTGCATTATGATGAATCGAAAATACATTTGCTAACATCACTCTGTGTCTCTTACGAGTAGGATACGTGAAATGTTATTGGCAAATGTATTTTAGATTCACGATAATGCGCGGCCTTATGACCACGAACACAGGAAGAACTTCCGCGTCTTAAGTGGGAAATTTTGCGACATCCTCCTTAAATCCCTGATTTGACACGTAGTGATTTTCACTTATTGTCGAACCTGAAGAAATTTTCCGGTGGAAAACAGTTTGCAAACGATGAAGACCTCAATCAAGCTGTGATATCTTGGCTCAAATCTTTGGCAAATAGAAAAATTGGTCTCACGTTACAATAAGTGCCTTGACATCTATGGCGTCTATACTGAAAACGGGAATAAGATACTGTAACGTTGTAAATAACGTTTCGTGTTACTATCTTTAGTGTTTATTTAGTTATGCCACTACGTTCTTTACGTTCTGAACGAGACTAGTACGTAATCGTCTGTCCCTCTACTTTAGGCTCATTCAGTTCGCCCCCGTTAGCAGAGGGAGTAGCCAGCACGGTAGCTCAGCGTCTTCGGTCAGAGGGCTACCTGCCCTCTGTAATAAAAAACTGAGTTAATGGATTGACAACGAACTGAAACGGGTGTCTTTCGACGTCCGCCCAGAGCAAAAAAAAAAAAAAAAAAAAAAAAAAAGAAAGTGGTCAGTGCGGCGGAATGCCACGCCAAGGGGCCCGGGTTCGATTCCCGGCTGGGGCAGGAGATTTTCTACGCTCAGAGACTGGGTGTCATCATCATTTCATCCCCATTCCGACGCGCGAGTCGTCAAATGCGGCGTCGAATGCAATAAGTACTTGTTCTAGTTGGCCGAACTTCTCCGAATGGGGACACCCGACCCACAATGCTGAACGCTCATTTCCATTAGGTTCATTCCTTTCGGGACTGCGAACATCTTATTCCAATATATGTTTTAGACGTTCCTGTCTTAGGCACACAGATTCTAATAACAAGTTCTAGTAATTCTTTCCATCGCGAAGTGTAAAGACAGAGTCGCTAAAGTGCAGACTTTTCCTTTTCTGAAACCAGAATGATCTTCGTGAAGCATCTCTTGAATTTTTCTTTATATTCTTCTGCGTTTTATTCATGCCAGCAGTTTGCACTCATGGTATACCAGACTGACTGCCCACTAAGCAGGAGCAGTCTTTATTATTGAATAGGACCAATACTGGAATGTCGACGTCAGCGTAGGGGTGTCGTAATGCTTCGGCGATTCAAACGACCAGATAATAATCTCTATTGAATGATTATTAATTGGAGCTCAGTTCCGTTATGATATCTGAGTAAAACGAGCGCTAGTGTGGAGACATGTTCGGCTGCGCGGACCACGCGTCTGCAGAAGACGGAACACGGCCTACCAAGGCTGCTGCTGCTCGCTGGATGCGTGGCGGTCAAGGCTGCCCGCACGAGGACATGGCTACAACTCAGCCATAATTATAGGCCAGCGCGCAGTAATTACGACTGCGTGTAATTTTAGGCGTTTCGTTTCGGGAAGGAAGGATGTTTTGAAGCTTACGCTGTCCTCAGAGAGGGTCACGAATAGTTTTATTACGACGCTAAACGACGCATGAGGCTATCGGCAGTCACGCGCTCGTGCGTGTGACTGTCACGGATGACGTCACACATGCTACAGCCTGAACACAGCTGGCGTCACATAATGAGTGGAAACCATTCTGTTTGCCGAAAATTTTTGTAAGTACGGAAACAGCATTTCCTACAGCAGGAACCGTGTGAAATATAGCCACAAGCAGCAGTATGTTGGTGAACACTCCTAATGTGAGAGAAATAAAGAAAAAATGGCTGAATTCGACTGTGTGACTGATTTTGCGCAAGTATGTTCCACAACCATTTTTTAAATTTAGAAAAAATTCAATCAAGATAATTTGCAAATTTATTTGCGTTACCTTCCGGGACTAAAAATGTATCACAGTGATCGTAAGTGTAGGCTATCTCTGCCTGTGTGTACTTCCCTGGTGAGATTCCTATAAGGTATTGATTCCATCATTCAATTCAAATTTAAAGCATAGTTTCATGTTTAATTTTTGTTTGCACAGTTTAAGAGAAATGCTACAAAAAAAAGGTTCTGAGCACTATGGGACTTAACATCTGAGGTCATCAGTCCCCTAGAACTTAGAACCACTTAAACCTAACTAACCGAAGGACATCACAAACATCCATGCCTGAGGCAGGATTCGAAACTGCGACCGTAGCGGTCGCGCGGTTCCAGACTGAAGCGCCTAGAACCGCTCGGCCACTCTGGTGGCGGAAATGCCACATATTGCGTCCTAATCACTTACTGGCCAACATTCATTAACGGTGCACATGACACAACAGGACTGATATTCTTGGGGAGTAATGTATTTCTATATTCTTGTTATGCTTATTTAGGGTTTGTTGAACATCTGTTCTTTCAGTTTTGTTTTAGTAGTAGTGAGAAGCGGTCCACTAATGGGAACAAGTGGCAATCGAATTTAAACTTTGTTTTTTTTTCTTTTTTTATTACATGAGTCTCACCACACCATGGTACACGTAAGAATTAAAATATTTAATTACACAGGTTCAAAATCTGTAGGTAATTCCTTACTAAATCAACAGTCACATGTCATTGACTGAATTTTATACATTTTTTGCATCGCAGGATTTGTGCTACATTTTCAGCGTTACATAACAGTAACGCTAAGCGCCAACGAGAGCACTTCGTTAATTTTTGCTTCCGTTGGTAAATTATTAACAGGTTTTAATTTGCTAGTTCTTTTTGTAGAAAATAGGGTTTTGGGGCACTGGGACTGTGAGAGAAAATCACATCCCCCAAAACTACCCCCTTCCAAAGAAGCTAACGTAGAGACAGATGAAAGACGTACTATTCATTCTGCTATGCAAAAGAATAATGGTTTGATGCTGTGAAAAATAGTCCACCGTTTCTGCAGTATTTAATGTTAAATGTTATTGTCAGCGATCAAGGAAAGACATCTATTAAGTTCCTCGACCCTCTATCGTGACAGAGTATACGCACGTGGGTGCGACTGACTGAATGGATCAGACTTTGAATCAGCACAGATAAATATCATAACTGATGCTGGGAACTTTTCAGTTGTTTATTGGACGTCACTGTAAATAATGCGTGGATAGTCTAGCACAGAATGAAGCCGGTCGGGATGGCCGAGCTGTTCTAGGCACTTCGGTCTGGACCGCGCGACCGCTACGGTCGCAGGTTCGAATCCTGCCTCGGACATGGATGTGTCTGATGTCCTTAGGTTAGTTAGGTTTCGGTAGTTCTAAGTTATAGGGGACCGATGACCTTAGAAGTTAAGTCCCATAGTGCTCAGAGCCATTTGAGCCATTTTGAACAAAAATGGAAATACAAACTCTTCTGTACATTTTCAAAAGGAAATTGTGCAGGTGTACATGAAAATGTATTCGACACCGCCGACAGGACCTGGACGGACTTCATACTCTAGTACTGTAGCAGATGAGCTCCATATTGATGTGTGAACCGCCTGATTACTAAAAGACACCGACTCAAAAGAACACACGATGTGTTGGAATAAACTGTAGGACACCAACATGTGTCCGGTGAAATCTTATGTGGGACTGTGCGTTGAATGTTTTACTGTTTATCATACCGTTTAACTAGATATTTTTGTTTTTGATTTGTAATTTGTACTCATATTTAATTCATTTCATTCACTGCAAAAGTTTATACTTTTTTCATATAAATTTCTGGAATGCCCTCAGCACTGCTTAGCGTAACGTACACGGTACGGTATTTTATATTAAATATATGAAGATAAAACTGTTTTTTCACTTTAAATGCTTCTTTTTCAATACACGAAAAAGGTAAAAGTAATAACTGTAAAAAAATTAACAAAAAGTCAATTTGGGCACTAATGAACTGTACCGATAAAATTTCCGAAGTTGTTCGGGAATATTATCTGAGTATTTTTTGTGTAAGGGAAGCCCATGATCTCCGGTGGATCGTTAAAGAGTGTAACGTTCTTTTTTAAAAATGAAAAAAGCTGAACTATGGGATGGATACTAAACTCGAATTATCGTGTAGAGAGTTGTGACTGCAAGTGGTGTGGTTACTCTGTGTTATTGTCAGCAAAACTTTATACGCAAGAGTTGGGCAATGCGACTCCCAATACCAATAAAGAAATAGAGTCACTGCAAAATACATTCAGCCCCTCAGGCGTTGAATTCTCTGGCCCTGTTGAAATCTGATAACTATGAACCCTGTGCACATAACAAATAAGTTAAATTGTCTTACCTCTAAAGCAGCAACGGTGGAATACGATATATTCTGGTCTCTCATAATAAAACTAAAATATGAAAGCTACAGACTCAGCACTGTGAAATGCTGGCCATAACAATTTGAAATGCTCATCAAATTCTTTTGGCTGGTAAATTAAAACATCCAACTTCTTTGAAAAACGTATGACCTGGACAGGGAGGCGGTACTGATTATGGTGAATTACGAACACTGAGTTTTCTTAGCAAAATTTTACTACAAGTCAAGTTTTTCTTTTCAAAACATTTGACAATTGAAGTTACATTGGTTAGAATGACATATCATATTTACTAATTGATCCACAAACAATGAGATTTTTTACAGTAAGTATTATCCAACCTCTCCAAACCAGCATAAATGCAAATCATCGAATTACATATAGGTCTGTTAACAAATCTTAGAAACATTACAAGAGTGAAATATCTATTCTTTTCATCAAATCAGTTTACGAACATTCTGGGGTTACTCAACAACTACAAATTATCAGCCAACTCATCTATACTAAAGCGCTGGCAAAACTAGAATCATAATTATTTAGCATCTTTACGTTGCTTGTCAGAAGACTTCTGCTTCCATGTTCTCGAGATTCCTGTATTAATCTAACACTTGGTGGCTTCACAGAGCACACCACAAAAACTGCCTACACCATCCCTTGTCACTCACAGACAACTACCGGCAAGTGTGCGCCAAGCGCTCTCTCACTTTAACACAACGTCTCAGACCAGAAGCAGTAGCTTCGGCTCTGCGGTAGTGCACAGTCAGCGATCCTCATTATAAAGCCTGTCAGAGACACATCGTTTGTAATATCATAGTTTCGTTTTAGTTTACATTAGTATTACTATCATATTCGGGTCCACACACAAGTGTGTCCCAGTAGACTCCTTTCAAGAGTAATAATGTAAGCATGATTTATTCGATTTGTTACCCTAGTTACCTCTGCTTCTCTCAACATTCTTTCGCAAGACTGAAAAATCCTGTAATAGAGAATCAGCAAAACGTATAAGGTGGAAGAGTCCTATATTTTTTGGCTCCTATTTACAGATGCAAAAGCACTGTGGTGTGGTTGCCGTCGCTAAGAGTGCATCTCAGCACAGTAGTATTTCGCCCCTCTTCGAATGCATTATGTGACAAACCTGACAAATCTCTCCACACCGGCGTGTATTGCTGTTAACATACAGCGAACAACCCGAGATAGAACGAAGCAGTAGTGAATAGGAGCTGAGAACAAATAGAAAAGTAAAGATTACTGTTGTCAGCTGCAAGTACCGTGGGTGGCTGGAAGAAGTGAGTTTCTAAACAGTAAACGTAGGAAGAAATCAAACGAAGTCACATTTCTCTGTAACCAGCCACCGGAGACCACGGGTTACTTACACTAAAATGCTCAGTAAATATCCCTGAACAACCTTCTGAATTTTGTCGACGGAGTTCGGTTTCACGTTGTATTTGATTTAATGAAGTTTTGTTTCTCTGATAGTTGTAAGCTTGGTAGTTGCCCTCGGAAATCCCTTTGTTGCCATCTTGAGACACAGTTTTGCACTTTAGCGAGTAGGCCTACTATATGCATGAGCTCTCAAATGGAGCCTAAGCAAAATGTTTTACGTGGTTAAATCCACGTAATTAAAATCATTTGTTGAGCGAGAGCTGGAATTTTGTTGCCAACGGTTCCGTTTCCAGCTTGCGTGCTCTATTTTGTACGGCATCTGTGTGGTTCATAGTTAACATTGTACAATCTGAACATGGTTCTCATGGTAATTTTTAATAACTTCAAGATACTTTAGATTATTAGGTGAAGTACTCTATTTTAGTGAATGTGCTTATATTCTTCTAAGGTTTATTTAACAAGATTGCTGTTGTGGTAATTTCCTTTGGTTGTTTGTTGCCTTACATCAGCAACAAAGGCAGCTTTTGAACATGGAAGTAATACATAAAATACGGTGCGTACATATGGTTCAAAGTGACCAGTTCCAGATAAAGCTGTTAGTTCAGTTTCCGTGACCCTTTTGTTAGTTTGACATAATAATGGACTTTCATAGTACTTCTAATATCGGAGTAGGATCTTCAAATACTGAAAGATACACCAAAAATTACCAGGAGGAAACTGCGATGTAGATTGGTGAGGAGATCGTAGGATGTATTGCAGACTGCAGAGATTATTTACGTTATGGTACGTGTAATGCTGAACGTCAACTCCCTGATGTCTCATTTGAACCAAGCATTGTGAAAATGGACGAGAAAATCCAAAAGCAAATAAAAACATGAAAGCTGCTAGCCGAAGTGGCATATATTTCTTGATTTTGTTATCACAAAGAAAACAAACAGAATGGAGTAAAAGTGTCGCCATTATGAACAATATTATTTAAACAAGTGCGCGTTCATTAAAATTTGTTATCTTAATTGATGCATTCAGGAATGCAGGAGGCAGAAAATATCTTGCGACGTGGATAGGTAGTTAGATAATTACTTTAATAGAACAACGAGCAGATTTTATGATCTGAGGAAAATTCTGGATCTAGGACCACACCACGAAGCTGAAGAAGGTTTAGAGAGTAGGTTGTACAGATCTTTGGTTACTCATTTTGATAAAATGTGAGTCGTAGTGTTGGTTGAATGGACGTGCCATTCATTTAGCGACGCGTCCAAATATCTCCTAAGACTTTGTGACGATATGACTTGCAACGTTTACAACTATTTTAGCGGTGGTGCTAAACGACAGGTACAATTCATCGAATTTCAATCGTCTGTTGAGATGCCTACTCGCAAAATGTTTCATTAAGTTACACATAGAACTTATCATCAAATACTATCGAAACGAGAATACGAAATAGTAGGATGATTTCTGATTTCTTTTTAAAGTGAAGCACCTAAAGCGTATGTTGAGAAAATATGCAGTTCATTAAATTATCCCTTTTCTAAAACTGTTATTCGCGTGTTTAAAGGATGATACCAAATTTCAGGACTGTTAATAAGGATTTTCAGAGCGTTAAAAATGTGTTAACTGAACTTATCTTCGCTCTTTAAACCACTCTTGTAATGACCATATGGATAGATCCTACATAATGAAAACTTAAATGTTCTGAAGCTGATCCATGTAGAACTGATATATGGTACTGAGTGCAGGTATTGCAATGGTTTTGACTGTAGACTTGTTCAGGTCGTTCGTTTATCAACCTAGAAGTTCCTACTCAGCATATGTTTGTGTCGTCGGGAGTTGGATGACCTTGAAAAGTAGTCGAAACAAGGTTGCTGAATGTACATAAACCCTCATTTCGTATCTATATGAAAGTATAGTAACCCTCATTTCGTACCTATATGAACATTTTTCTTGTTCTCACAAGTCTTGCCTTCCTGACATGGAAATTTTGAACCAGCTTGAACTGGTTTGTACTTGTTGATTCAGCAGTAAGGCTTGGAACTTGTTGAAAGTATCTGGAACTATTTGGCTGACTGAGCTGGAAGGGAGTTACAAAATTTTGAGCAGCCACTCTACATCTACATCTACATGTACATGACTACTCTGCAATTCACATTTAAGTGCTTGGCAGAGGGTTCATCGAACCACAATCATACTATCTCTCTACCATTCCACTCCCTAACAGCGCGCGGGAAAAACGAACACCTAAACCTTTCTGTTCGAGCTCTGATTTCTCGTATTTTATTATAATGATCATTCCTACCTATGTAGGTTGGGCTCTACAAAATATTTTCGCATTCGGAAGAGAAAGTTGGTGTCTGAAATTTCGTAAAAAGATCTCGCCGCGACGAAAAGCGCCTTTGCTGTAATGACTTCCATCGCAATTCGCGTACCATATCTGCCACACTCTCTCCCCTATTACGTGATAATACAAAAGGAGCTGCCATTTTTTGCACCCTTTCGATGTCCTCCGTCAATCCCACCTGGTAAGGATCCCACACCGCGCAGCAATATTCTGACAGAGGACGAACGAGTGTAGTGTAAGCTGTCTCTTTAGTGGACTTGTTGCATCTTCTAAGTGTCCTGCCAATGAAACGCAACGTTTGGCTAGACTTCCCCACAATATTATCTATGTGGTCCTTCCAACTGAAGTTGTTCGTAATTTTAACACCCAGGTACTTAGTTGAATTGACAGCCTTGAGAATTGTACTATTTATCGAGTAATCGAATTCCAACGGATTTCTTTTCGAACTCATGTGGATCACCTCACACTTTTCGTTATTTAGCTTCAACTGCCACCTGCCACACCATACAGCAATCTTTTCTAAATCGCTTTGCAACTGATACTGGTCAACTGATCATCTGCGAACAACCTAAGAGAACTGCTCAGATTGTCACCCAGGTCATTTATATAGATCAGGAACAGCAGAGGTCCCAGGACGCTTCCCTGGGGAACACCTGATATCACTTCAGTTTTACTCGATGATTTGCCGTCTATTACTACGAACTGCGACCTTCCTGACAGGAAATCACGAATCCAGTCGCACAACTGAGACGATACCCCATAGCTCCGCAGCTTGATTAGAAGTCGCTTGTGAGGAACGGTGTCAAAAGCTTTCCGGAAATCTAGAAATACGGAATCAACTTGAGATCCCCTGTCGATAGCGGCCATTACTTGGTGCGAATAAAGAGCTAGCTGCGTTGCACAAGAGCGATGTTTTCTGAAGCCATGCTGATTACGTGTCAATAGATCGTTCCCTTCGAGGTGATTCATAATGCTTGAATACAGTATATGATCCAAAACCCTAGTGCAAACCGACGTCAATGATATAGGTCTGTAGTTAGATGGATTACTCCTACTACCCTTCTTAAACACTGGTGCGACCTGCGCAATTTTCCAATCTGTAGGTACATATCTATCGGTGAGCGAGCGGTTGTATATGAGTGCTAAGTAGGGAGCTATTGTATCAGCGTAATCTGAAAGGAACCTAATCGGTATACAATCTGGACCTGAAGACTTGCCCGTATCAAGCGATTTGAGTTGTTTCGCAATCCCTAAGGTATCTACTTCTAAGAAACTCATGCTAGCAGATGTTCGTGTTTCAAATTCTGGAATATTCCATTCGTCTTCCCTGGTGAAGGAATTTCGGAAAACTGCGTTCAATAGCTCCGCTTTAGCGGCACAATCGTCGGTAACAGTACCAACGGCACTGCGCAGCGAATGTATTGACTGCGTCTTGCCTCTTGTGTACTTTACATACGACCAGAATTTCTTCGGATTTTCTACCAGATTTCGAGAATTATTGATGCTGAACCATCCTAACTGCTGTTTCAATGTTTTCTTATTCTTAGAACAGATCATCATCTCTCCAAAAAAAGGCCTGTCGGATATAAATTGATCAGCCAGAAAATTGTGAGACCTACATAATAGCCGGTATGTCCATATTTGGCACTAATAACAGCGACGACGTATCGTGGCATGGAAGCAATGAGGCCGTGGTATGTTGCTGGAGAGAAATGGCACGACATCTGCACACATAAGATGTAAATTCCGGGGAGGGGAACTAAGAGCTGTGACGCCATCTTCAATCACATCCGAGATGTGTTCGATCGGGTTCAGACCTGGCGCCAGCACATCAACTGGAACTTGCCGCTGTGTTTCTCGAACCACTCCATCACACTCCTGGCATCGTGACATGGAGCATTATGTTGGTGAAAAATGCCACTTCTGTCGGGAAACATGATCGTCATGAAGTATGTGGTCTGCAACCAGTGTACGACACTGAAGGGCCGTCATAATGCCTTGCACGAGTTCCAATGAACCTGTGGATGCCCACGTGAATATTCACCAGAGCATACTGGAGCCGCCACCAGCCTGTCTCTGTCCCGCAGTACAGACGTCAACAATGGAAAATTGTACTGAAATGCAGGAGGATCTGCAACGAACTGACGCATGGTGCAAGGAATGGCAATTGAATCTCAATGTAGACAAGTGTAATGTGCTGCGAATACATAGAAAGAAAGATCCTTTATCATTTAGTTACAATATAGCGGTTCAGCAACTGGAAGCACTTAATTCCGTAAATTATCCGGGAGTAGGCATTAGGGGTGATTTAAAATGGAATGACCATATAAAGTTGATCGTCGGTAAAGCAGATGCTAGACTGAGATTCATTGGAAGAGTCCTAAGGAAATGCAATCCGAAAACAAAGGAAGTAGGTTACAGTACACTTGTTCGCCCACTTTTTAAATACTGCTCACCAGTGGGGGATCCGTACCAGATAGGGTTGATAGATGAGATAGAGAAGATCCAACGGAGAGCAGCGCGCTTCGTTACAGGATCATTTGGTAATCGCGAAAGCGTTACGGAGATGATAGATAAACGCCAGTGGAAGACTTTGCAGGAGAGACGCTCAGTAGCTCGGTACGAGCTTTTGTTGAAGTTTCGAGAACATACGTTCACCGAGGAGTCAAGCAGTATATTGCTCCCTCCTACGTATATCTCGCGAAGAGACCATGAGGATAAAATCAGAGAGATTAGAGCCACACAGAGGCATACCGACAATCTTTCTTTCCACGAACAACACGAGACTGGCATAGAAGGGAGAACCGATAGAGGTACTCAAAATACCCTCCGCCACACGCTGCCAGTTGGCTTGCGGAGTGTGGATGTAGATGTAGAGCTGTTCCCCTGACGACGGACTCGCGCCCTCCCATCGGCACGATGAAGAAGGTACCGGGATTTATCAGATCATGCAACGCTCTGCCACTGCGAAAACGTCCAGTGCTTATGGTCACGTGACCATTTCAGTCGCAGTTGCCGTTTCTGTGGTGTTAACATTGGCACATGCATGGGTGGTCGGCTGCTGTGGCCCGTGCTCTATGTCTTCAGACACACTTGTACTCTGTCCAGCATTAAAGTCTAATGTCAGTTCCGCCACTTTCCACGCCTGCCCTGTTTTACCAGCCTGCCGAGTCTAGGACTTCCTACATCTGTAACGAGGAGTGGCCGCCCAACCCAACGAAGTCTGGACGTGGTTTCACCTCGGCTTAGCACGTGTTTAAGACACTCATCACAGCAGTCCTCGAACATCTGATAAGTCGAGCAATTTCCGAAATACTCGTGCCGAGCCTCCGGGCCATTACAATCTGCCCTCGGTGAAACTCAGACACCTCGCGCGCCTTTCCCAGTCTATACACGGACAGCACGCTCACTGATGCTGCATGCACCGTGCGTGTGCCTGATTAGGAGTCATTCCTCGTCAGGTGACGCTGCTATCGCCTGGACGGGTTTATATCGATAGTAGGTCTGTGGTCATAATGTTCTGGCTGATCAGTGTATAGTGATATTAACGACGTTGCACAATGCAGCAGCAATCTGGGCGTCACCTTGGATAGGTTACGTATGTTCCAGCATCGTCTTCGGAAAACAGCCACGAAAGTAAAGATCTAGAACAATTTATTGCAAAATCTAACTTTTAAAGGAACCAACGTTTGAGTTAATGGTAGTTACAGCTGATGATGTGGTAATAACCATTCGGGATACTGGTAGTCGGGCCGTCCGCTGTGACTGAGCTGCTCTAGGCGCTTCAGTCCGGAACCGTGCGACTGCTACGGTCGCCGGTTGGAATCCTGTCTCGGGTATGGATGTGTGTGATGTCCTTAGGTTAGTTAGGTTTAAGTAGTTTTAAGTTCTAGGGAACTGATGACCTCAGATGTTAAGTTCCATTGTGTTCAGAGCCATTTGAGCCATTTTTGATACTGGTAGTCACTGTTTGGCCGTAACGGCAGCACTGGCAACTGCTTAGCATGCTACTTCATCGTAGTGTCATACAGCTTCCACTGATGACGATTTAGCTTCATTAAGAAAAGTCTTCCAAAGTATAGCAACCCTTGTTTTTTACCTACACAAATGCGCGTTTTTTAAGTGTGTTTGTTTTGACGACGTATTTTAGATGTGGAAATACTGCAAACGTAAGTTTTTGATAATAATTCAAGTCATTCAGATATTTTTGAGCACAGCCAAGATGGGACTATATTGAAATTGACTGTTGTGTTTTAATGGCACCTAAAATAATTTCTGCACAGTCACACAAGTTCAGACTTGACAGAGCTGCTGACAAAGTATCTCACTGCTTTCCTTGTCCCCGATTCACAGTCCATGCCTGGTTCCTGTAACGTCAGACAAACCCACACTTCACATTTCTGCGTTACGACAACACCTGCACTGTTTTCTACGTCTCCCCGACACGCTTTATACACATTACACTGCTAATGCTGCCACCTACCCACTGTGAGTGGTTATTGCTCAATGATGTCGAACATACGCTGTGGTCACATAAGTGTGGCTGGACTCTGTGAAAACTTATCCTGCAGGCCGTGAGACTACACCACAATGCCATTTTCTCCTCAATATTTGTCTTTGAGGCAAGCGCGAGGGCGCACCGGTTGTGTTACCAGCGGTATAGAACCATACCATGGCGGGCGCACAGGGGTGTTCTCCCGTGGTTGATCGAAGCCTTCGCTACGCCTCCCTCCGTGGCTCTGTTATAGTAGTCACCTTTCCTGTGGATATCATGGCTAGATAGACGGCAGCAAGCTACTGTTTGCAGGTTGGAAACCAAGCATATAATAGGGTCTAATTGCAGAAGTGGTGATTAGACGAATGACAACGTGACTGGGACGCAGCAGATACGGGTCTCAGGGTGCGTGAAATTTTCCCGACTACCAGGGAAAGAATGACGATGGATTACTTCAACATCAGTCGTGGAACGACTTATTTTCTTACGGGACACGGCGTGTACCTAATATACCTGCACAGGATTGAGAGACACAACACAAACGTATGTGACTTTGGTGTATAAGGCAACCTGGTACTTGTAGTTTTGCAAAGCCTCACTTACGATTTTCGCAGCGCGTCGATCAACAACAATTTGAATAGTATAGTTCACAATGATGAAGGCGGCATAAGGTTGATAGGTTAAGAAACCGAATTTCAATGATGAAGTTGAGAAGGTACCATGAAAATCGGACTATATGACACGAGGTAAGACAGTTTCAAGTAGAAGGTGACGTTTACGGGACATCATCCAACGGGTTGGGCAGTATGGAGGACAAATGCTGATAGTTACAGACGCAGACACGCAAACATGGATTTCGTTACGGCGTCGATGGCAGCCGCCGATTCCTTTGGATATCACTCAGGAGGAGGCCTTGATCCACAGTTGCAGGTATATTACAAGATGTAGACCCTACACTACAGGTGAACGAAGAGTGCAGCGAAGAACACTCATCTGATGACCCTGAAATTATGGAAGATAATATATGCATTTCCTATGAATCTGCAGTCTGAAATTCAATCTATGCAAAAATCTGATTTATCACACTTAATTATATTTTTTGCGGAGCTTAGTAATAGAAAATGTTATTTCAGTAGTGGCATATTGTATGTAGAAGAGTACCAGACTTAATGGACTCTGCTACACTTGAGTACTACAAAGTAATATTTGATAATGCGGGTCTGATGTAGTAGCTTAAGAGTAGTTTGTAGTGTAGCCTTATGAGTATGAGAATCGAGTGATTCCAAGACTGCCCCTTGTTTGTAGGACTATACCACGATGATCCGTTTGACATGTCTGAAAAGCATAAAGTTATTTTTATATATTAATGTACATATCCCTGAACAATTTTCTGCGAAAATGGTGGAAATTAACACTGGCTGACAGTGCTCCAGGAGGCAAGCCAGCAGGGCCTAGTTCACACCGCAAACAACAGATGTGAGAAACCCATTGTACCGATTGAAATACTCTGTCAGTATGTGGTCCCTGAATTACAGCAAGTTGGAATACTGGGCTCCATTATCCAACAACAGGACGGTGCTTCACCTCACTGGGCTCTCATAGTGCGGGAACAATTAAAGACGATATTCAACGAGCGCTAGCGCGGCCCTGGTGGATCTGTCCTGCATCCTCCTAATAGCCCCGACGTAACGCCTACAGACTTTTTGTGTGGGGCTGCCTCAAATCGACCGCGTATACACAAAGATCACAGAGTCTGGCCGCCTTACAGAGACATATTACAGAGGCCTCAACAAATCACCCCGAACATGAAGCGCGTCGCTTGGAGCAACATGCGCCGTGATGCGCCCGCTAAACCCGCTGGGCAGACCAGGTGATTAGGATTGTGGAAAGGGTTAAATAAGGTTAGGGTCAGTTTCACCTTAAAATTTTAATTTATTGTAATTTAATAACACATTTACAACCAAAGCAGCACATAGCCGACCTTTTACAACTATGAGTTTCAAACTCCAAATCTTTCACGGATGAAGGCCACCAAAGAAGAAATCTTAAAAGTCACCAAAGTAAATTTTAAGCGACTAAAAACACACAGTTACAATTAAAAATGGCCGTCGAATGGCGCTAGCTGCACAGCATTTGTGCACCGCCGCCGTCAGTGTCAGCCAGTTTGCCGTGGCATACAGAGCTCCATCGCAGTCTTTAACACTGGTAGCATGCCGCGACAGCGTGGACGTGAACCGTATGTGCAGTTGACGGACTTTGAGCGAGGGCGTATAGTGGGCATGCGGGAGGCCGGGTGGACGTACCGCCGAATTGCTCAACACGTGGGGCGTGAGGTCTCCACAGTACATCGATGTTGTCGCCAGTGGTCGGCGGAAGGTGCACGTGCCCGTCGATCTGGGACCGGACCGCAGCGACGCACGGATGCACGCCAAGACCGTAGGATTCTACGCAGTGCCGTAGGGGACCGCACCGCCACTTCCCAGCAAATTAGGGACACTGTTGCTCCCGGGGTATCGGCGAGGACCATTCGCAATCGTCTCCATGAAGCTGGGCTGCGGTCCCGCACACCGTTAGGCCGTCTTCCGCTCACGCCCCAACATCGTGCAGCCCGCCTCCAGTGGTGTCGCGACAGGCGTGAATGGAGGGACGAATGGAGACGCGTCGTCTTCAGCGATGAGAGTCGCTTCTCCCTTGGTGCCAATGATGGTCGTATGCGTGTTTGGCGCCGTGCAGGTGAGCGCCACAATCAGGACTGCATACGACTGAGGCGCACAGGGCCAACACCCGGCATCTTGGTGTGGGGAGCGATCTCCTACACTGGCCGTACACCTCTGGTGATCGTCGAGGGGACACTGAATAGTGCACGGTACATCAAACCGTCATCGAACCCATCGTTCTACCATTCCTAGACCGGCAAGTGAACTTGCTGTTCCAACAGGACAATGCACGTCCACATGTATCCCGTGCCACCCAACGTGCTCTAGAAGGTGTAAGTCAACTACCCTGGCCAGCAAGATCTCCGGATCTGTCCCCCATTGAGCATGTTTGGGACTGGATGAAGCGTCGTCTCACGCGGTCTGCACGTCCAGCACGAACGCTTGTCCAACTGAGGCGCCAGGTGGAAATGGCATGGCAAGCCGTTCCACAGGACTACATCCAGCATCTCTACGATCGTCTCCATGGGAGAATAGCAGCCTGCATTGCTGCGAAAGGTGGATATACACTGTACTAGTGCCGACATTGTGCATGCTCTGTTGCCTGTGTCTATGTGCCTGTGGTTCTGTCAGTGTGATCATGTGATGTATCTGACCCCAGGAATGTGTCAGTAAAGTTTCCCCTTCCTGGGACAATGAATTCACGGTGTTCTTATTTCAATTTCCAGGAGTGTATATATATATATCACAGCCTCAAGGCGAGGGTGGATAGACAAGCATAAACCAGATGCAATACAAACGGCTGAAGGCCCACAATTGATTTTCCAAAATTCAAAAATACCATAAACCTTTAAGGGCAGGAGGCTGCAATATTTAAGTTTGAAAGGTAATTTTAAGAACAAGGTTCTAAGCGACTGAATGCCCACAATTAATCTTTCAAAATTTAAAAAAAAAAACTATAACCATAAGTCTTAAGGTTTAGGTGGCTGAAACGCACTAAAAGAAAAGACAGCACAACGACAATAACCTTTCAGCAAATATCCACTTGCTGGAATTCATACTTACTTATACGTGGCTGAAGGCCTTTAATTTACATAAAATACAGTAAAACCAAGAATTTTTAAAATAATTGACTATGATAAATTATAAACAAAGAATTAAACACCGACGAGGAAGACAATAAAAACAACGGCAGTCAGAAGCCTCCAGGGGGTCAGTCTGCCCTTCTTCACTTAGGTGAGATAGGTAGTGAGCCTAACTACACTTGATACGTCGGTAACCCAACCATGGACAGCCACGGCCCGACCGACAAAACGACTTGCTTGCCACCAATCGGTACATGAGCTCCACACACGCTCCGACACTGTGCAGGGTCCGCCAGCGGACCCAGCAGATTGCACCGCGTGGAGATATCTTCCCTGGTCCGCAGCAACCGACCGATTGCCCGCAGATGCCGACAACATCTAAAAGTCGTCAGTGGAAATAACGCCAACTACACACACAACCTGACAAACACTTGCATGAAGACCTGAACGATACCCAATACTAACTAAGCACACATGAAGACAAACTGGGCGTCGATGCACACACACACACACACACACACACACACACACACACACACACACAGCCGACTCATGGACGATCGGCGAGCCAAAACGCGTCCTCTGGTAGGACGACCGACCGACGATCTACCAAGAACGTGGCCCACCTCAAATGATGCGTGGCGGCAATGGTGGAGCGAGCCATGTCGACGCAGAGCTCACCGCTGCTCCAACCCGACTGCACTAGTGCCGCATTGCAACTCCCCAATTGGTAGGTCTGGTCTGCGCTCCAGACACTTTCCAACTGACTGGCAGACCCGAACTCGTAACCCGAAGTGGCTTACGACAGACAACGAATGGGAAGTAATAGCATTCGAGCAAAGATACTACGAGAGGGAATATATCGATAAGCACTGCTAGCGCCAGTCACGATCAGGCAAAGCAGCAACTCTGTGACAGTAGTAATTTAAATTAACGTAGTGAGGTGGAAGTACTTCAAAAACAGGGTGTAAAATACACGATGGTGGGAACACTAGCCACGAGCGGTTCACGCCGCATCCGCAATGACTGACATATTGAGTGCTAATGTACTGTGACACAAAACTCACAAACAAACTAAAGACTCTCCTACACATATAAGTACCGTTGACAAGCAATAATTTCGCATAGTTTCTTGTGTATAATGTTTTATTCTGCCGACATCGCAATCGGATCCCACTGTATATTGATACTTCATGGTAATGAGATTTCATATTTTATTTTAAAATTTTTGAAGTAGCTTACATGCCAATCAATTTGTTTTGTATTTGGTAAATTTGGTGGTGGATAAAATTTGATATTTGTATAATCATTTCCACGCTCTGCTACTATAAACTAGACAACACTTCATTGTAATGTAGAAAATAATTAAGTAAGGAAAACTTGAAAATATCTTTTATTGACGTACAATGTTGCGTAATTTGTATTGATAACAGAGTCCACTCAAGCACTCGACATCGTCATTTCATATTAGTTGCAGGTGTTGCGTTAGCCTCCATGAGCCACCAATGAAAAGACATTTTAATAACTGAGTTGTTGCATGTTTCCCCACTTGAGACTCTCAAGTCTTCAAAAAGAGGAGAACTTTAATCATAATAAATATTTTGGCTGTAATGAGGTATATGTTCGAAAAGACATGAAGATAATAAGCTCTCTGCCAAAGATGTACGCTTGATGCGTGTTTTGCTTTCTCCATGTTCATTGGTGTGGGCTTTATTGGAGGTGCAAATGAAACATTCTTATAAATGCACGTGGAAAACTGCCAAGGAACAGTTGCAAGGACGGCCAGTTCGTCAACACGTTCGTCGGTTAAGGCAGTCGGACATCTGCTCCCCTCCGTAAACATAATAAAGCTGGCCACGTTATATAAACTCTGCGCACAACTCGTTCCAGAGTTTATTAGCAGTTTCACCATAGGCGGCAATATGTCCATTTGGTGGCAGATCTGAGCTACCACCAGTTTTAAGAATATCTGTTATGCATGGAGTGTTTCGCACCTCTGTCTGCTATAAAGGACGTAAAAAATAAAAGCATGTCCTGCGGTAAGAAAAGTCAGCTTTCAGCGGGAAATGAACAATTCCTTGACGTTATTAAGATATTTCCTGTAATTATTAAGTCAGTCAACGTGCATCGATGCGATACTTTGAGTGGCAGATCTGTTTCACTGGAGCTACTTCAATTTCCTATCGTACTACACGACAAAGATTAAAAATGCATTTAGGTCTTATTGTTGTGGTCTTCAGTCCGAAGACGGTTGTGATGCAACTTCCCGCGCTAGTCTATCCTGTACAAAGCTCTTCATCTCTAAGTAACTACTCCACTTTACATCTATTTGAACCTATTTACTGTATTGTAGCCTTGGTCTCATCCCTACATTTCTCATCCCTCACACTACCTTCTATTACCAAACTGACGATTCCTTGATGCCTTAGAATGTGTGCTCGATTCCTTCTTTCAGTAAAGCTGTGCAGTAAATTTCCATTTCGATTCGTCGTATTCAAGCTACCCATCTAATCGTCAGCATGCTTCTGCAGTACCACATTTCAAAAGGTACTATTCACTATTTGTCTGAAATGCTCATCGTTTACATTTCAATTCTATACAAGGCTACGTTCCATACAAATAACTTCAGAAAAGAATCCCTAACAATGTGGATTTTTATAGCGTGTTAACAACTTTTTTTTTTTTTTTCAGGAACCCTTTTCTTGTTATTACTAGTCTGCATTTTATTTCCAATTTACTTAGACCACCATCAGTTGTTTTGTTGCCAAAATAATAAAACTCATGTACTAATTTTAGTGTCTCATTCCCTGATCTAATTCTGTTAGCAGCACTTGATTTAATTCGATTATATTCCAATATCCTTTTTTGTTTTTGTTGATATTCATTTACATTTCCTTGCAATTATTTTTTCTTCCAACGCTTTAACACAAATCATCGTCAGTGCATGTCAGGCTTGTGGCAGCTTCTGAAGCTGTAAGATTGCCTTTTATTCGATATTTCAACATCCAGCAGCTCCGGACGTGACTATCATACTCAACGGAGAAGCCGAAACTCATTACCGAGCATAATTTGGCATTGTTGTAGAGTTTACAGCAACTGGGTTCGTGGAATTAAACGGAGGGACAGAAGTGTAATACTACAGCAATTTACGAGAGCCATTGTCTCCTTCCGCTGACACGGGAAATGGGCTCCACACTCAGTGTGCTGTGGCATAATATGCAGTACTACGAGTATTATCGCAGCCGCAAAGCGAAATGTGTAGTGCTGTTGTAGCGCTACGTTAATGTCAGAGAGTTTAACGTCCCTTTGAAGTAATGTGCAATGCGTAGGGACAGCGTGTATAAATACTCTCACAAGGGCACAGTATTTGCAATAGCTTGTTACTCCTACGTATCTAATATTTTCTTATTTCATTATATATTTCCTCTGGACTCAATGTTCTACGCTTCGCAACATCCGTAGTCACAACGGCGTGGTAAAAATGTAACATTCCTGCCGGTTTACGATGCAGACGCTGTATACGTAGTTGTAGATACTATCGAGTTACATAAACCGCAAAAAAAAGTTAGTACACCTGAAATGATGACGTCAATTTTAGTTCTATGATGGCAATGCCACCTGGGGGATAGTAACTGTAGTGATAATGATTTCAACGTCGTTCGCCAACAAGTTATTTGTAGTGGGACTACGGGTATCCAGCCCTATAGTCCGTCTTTCACTCAAGCCACAGCGTTGACATGCGTGGCTTGACTGGAGCCACAAGAGGATCACTCGGAAGATGGAATGGCGCGCCATGCTCTTCAGCGATCTACATCTGCATCATACTTTGCAAGCCATCTAATGGTGTGTGGCAGAGAGTACTTTCGGTACCACTAACTGATCCCTCCAACCCTGTTCCACTCGCGAATAGTGCATGGGAAGAATGATTGTATTGGCTCTAATTTCTCCAATTTTCTCCTCGTGGTCAATACGCGAGATGTATGTGGGGGAAAGTTGTCCGACTTCCTTTGAAAAATGCTGTCCCGAAATTTCAATAGTAAATCTCTCCGTGATGCACAACGCCTCTCTTGTAACGTCTGCCAGTGGAGTTTGTTTAGCGCCTCCCTAACGCTCTCTCGCCAGCTAAACGATCCCGTATCGTAACGCGACGCTCTTTGATGGATCTTCTTTATCAGTCCTACCTGATAGGGATCTCAGAAAATTGAACAATACTCAAGAATCGGGTGAACAAGAGCCTTGTAATCTGAGTCTGGTGTCCGCTTTACCCAGTATCTGTTTTATGTGGTCATTCCAGTTAAGGTCGCTATGGACAGTTAGGCCTAGATATTTAACGGCAGACGCTGTCTCCACCTGTTTATCATCAGTAGTGTAGCTGTACAGTAGTGGATTTCTTACATTTATTTACGTTCAGCGCCATTCATCAATTCTCTGCAGGTCGTTCTGCAAATTCTTACCATCTTCTAGCGTTGCTACTTTGGTATAGACAACTGTATTATCTGCGAATAGCCTTGAAGAGCATCTGACGTTTTCTACTAGATCATTTATATTTATTGTAAACAGCAACGGTCCTATCACACTTCCTTGTGGTACTTCGGATATTATATTCACATCTGTCGATTTAGTTCCGTTAAGAGCAACGTTTCGAGGTCTATCTGCAAGAAAGTCTTGAACCCAATTGCAAGTCTGCTCCGATACTACGTAAGCTCGTATTTTTTTCATTAAACGGCAGTGCGGGACGGTGTCAAATGCCTGACTGAAATCAAGGAACACGGCATCAGCCTGACCGCCGTCGTCCACTGCGCTGTGGATCTCATGGAGGAACAGGGCGAGCTGAGTTTCGCAGGATCTCTTTTTACGGAATCCATGTTGATTTTTATAGAAAACACGTTCATTTTCCAAAAACGTCACAGTTTTTGAGCATAAGACATGTTCCACAATTCTACAACAGATTGACGTCATCGATATAGGTACATAATTGTGTGGATCTGTCTTACTGCCTTTCTTAAAAACGGGAATGACCTGCGTTTTTTTGCAGTCTTTAGATACCACTCGTTGCTCAAGTGGTCTACGACAAATTTCTGCTAGAAGGGGAGCAAGTCGTTCCAACAGTCTTTACAGAATCTTATAGTATCTCTTCTGGTCCTGACGCTCTTCAACTACTAAGCGATTATAGCTGCTTTTCAATTCCGCGATCGGTTATTTCAATATCTGCCCTTTCAACATTCGTACGAAGATTGAAAGGAGGGACAATGTTACGATCTTCCGTGGTGAAACAACGTCAGAAGACCGAATTCAGTATTTCGGCCTTCTCTCTCTGCGTTCGCCGGTTGGGTCACTGAGAGAATGAATGGATGATTTTTAACCCCTTACTGATTTTTAAATACGATCAAAATCTCTTAGGGCTTTTACTCAGATCAGTTGACAACGTCTTACTTTCAAAGTCATTGAACGCTTCTCTCATTGCTCTCCTCAAGCTCATTTCACACCATTTTGACTGCTTTTTGATACTCAATTTCACCCAGATTAATTCACGTTCGGAATCCGTAACAACCTCGCTAGATGTTATCGAATTTTTTCCTGCAATAAACACGCCGCCTCCATTAGGAATAAATCTATTCTTCGATAAACATTCCAATCTCAACTTAGCATTTCGTTGTGATTGAGTTCTGGTTCAACCAGTTTTATGTTGTCAAAACTATCTGTGCATTATAACCTTCAGTAAGCGATACTAATTCTTGGACCTTTCCTTGGATGCTCCTGCAGTTTACTAAAATCATATTAATCTTTTCTATCTCTGATCTGCGAGACCCAAGACTTTCTGAGGTCACTGTCGTTGATTTAATATGCAAATCGTTTTTGATGCCAAGGCAGGGGTTCCTTAACCTAAAAAAGCCCCATGTGCACGCCACACGTACTCCTCTATCCTTGTACCCTCTTCTTGCGTGTAGTGCACGCATGAACTATTAAGGGGAACCCTACAATAGTGCACCCGACAGCGGAGGTCGAGAAATTCGCATCCGACACCGTCGCAGAGTTGTCTGAGCCTCTGGTTTAGACAGATAAAAGCAGGTTCTGCCTGCACGCAAGTGACTGTCGTTTGCGCGTATGGCGTAGACCCGACGGGCGCTGTCTCGCAGATTGCATTCGTCCAAGACAGATTAGCCCCACCCCGGGCTTATAGTCTATGGTGCGATAAGATACAACTCTCTTTCGCCTTCGGTCGTTGTGGAGGAACGCTAACCAGCACTCGGTACACGCAGAATGTTGTTATACCCGTTCTTTTGTCGTTCTTGCCACAGGAAGGTGATGTGTTGTTGGGTAATGCTCGCCCACACTCTGCCCGTGAAACTCGAAGTGCTCTGTAAGATGTGCAGCAACATCCTTGGCCAGCTCGATCTCCGGACTTGTCCCCTGTCGAGCACATGTGGGATATGGTGCGACGAGAAGTCACTCTTGCGACATGTCAGCCAGCAGCTCTTACGAAACTACGTGAACAGGTCGAGCAGGCTTAGCATAATGCATCCCAGGCAAATACTCGCCATCTGTACTGCTGAATGGATGCCGGAGTCAGCGCCTGCATTACAGCCCATTGAGGCCGCGTACTAATATGGGTGTTTCAGCAAGGGTCGGTACCTGGTACCTCAGAACCGCTAGTTCTATTGATTTGTAAATGTAATTATTTCATGTACTCCATATGCACTGTTGCAACAATAAATCCTGAGTGAATTAGAAACTGCTAAAAGCGTGTACTAACTCTTTTTAGGCAATGTAGCTTAAATTGTTTTCCACTGAATTTATTTATGTTTTACGGCATTAGCACCTAGAGTTTTGTACAGTTTTCTTTAGACTACTTTCTTCGGACATTTCTAAAGTAAAGAACGTTTCATCATACGAATATAAAGGAATAGCTTCCACAACCCGAGGGGGGATTTGAACACTATAGTTGGTCGTACTGGAAGCGTATGCACTTAACTCCCTCTAACTCTTGAACTGTCTTACCCTGTCAGTTATAGGGGGCCTGCAGTTTTGCATGGACCGCGAACCACAGTACAACTTGTACTCTTTCACATGAACGCACCATTGCCATACCCTGAAGCAGGTAGAAAGGTGTGTGAGACGTTGTAGGTCTACAAATGTATCAGAGCAGAAATAGTGAACGTTTATGCTGATGGTAAATAATCATGAATAATTAATATAAGAAATACTTTTGCCTTTTTCATTTAAAATCAGCAATAGTGACGCCACACTAAAGTATTACGAACAATGCTCGTATTATGTAAATATTTGTCTTTACTTCGTGTTGTAAATAGTAATTAGTTTTAGAGAGATGAATGTAATTTTTGACTTCAGATGAACGTAGACTTGTTGTTTTAGTTGCAGGCTAAAGCCTAAAATAAATGGACGCCTATTAAAGCACTGAATAATGTGTTTGCCTGTCAAAAGGACAATGATAAATAATGTAAAAAAAAAGTAGTGCTTGTGGACAAGTATGACATGCAGGCCCAAGAGTCAAAGCTGATGAAAACGTACCAGGGGGTGTTCCACTAATAATGTGTTTTTATTTTTAGGAAAGAAAGATGTATGTGATATTATTGTGAATTTGTAATTTTCCGTAGGCAACTGCAAACATTTTACCATGAAGGCATTCATCGTCTCGTCTCACAATGGAATAAAAGTATTAACTATTATGGTGATTACTTTTGAAATAATAAACATGTTACTCAGTTTTTTCCCATGTGTCTCGTTTCCATTTTACTGCCCCTTGTTAATACATTCTTACGTTCTTTAAAAATTGTGACCGTCTTTGAAAGTTAAGACACACTGAAGAAATCAGAGTGCTAAATTCTTAGAATGACTCACGAATGGTGTACGCCGCAAAAAACTAAGTAGTGTTCCCACACGTACAAATTAAGTTATATCAGTGACGTTATCAAAACATTTTCTAGAAATAGTGCAATAGAGACCTAACCATTCACTTTGTACAGTACTTCTACCCCTTTGCTGATGGAGCCGAATAGTGCACCGTTTGTGACATTATTCTGTTTCATTCCGTCTCTTTTCTTTTTTTCCTGGTAAGCTTTTGAAAGATGCACTCTCGAATGAGGACTTTTGCGATGCGAAAACATGAGAAAATTTTATTCATACTCGTATAGCTTCAAGAACGGCACTTTTCTTTAGATGACGGAGACACGTGGCATTTGTTTCATATCGTACGTAATATTCCATGTTATTAGAAATGGCTATCATACAATTATGAGGGCATTAATTTCGTGAACAAAAATAGAACGCTACGTTACCGAATTAGGACAGATTTGTGCTGAAGGGATTTTGCAATAAGGCAGTCGGTATGATTAGTTTTTATCGTAGTACGGAGTGTTAGTGCGGTATCGTGTTCTGTAAGCATACGTATTACCTCTGCATTAATGGAACTGACCACATGAAGTGTTTGCCTCTAACTCGGAAAAAATTCAACGACTCCGCAGGTCAGTAATTATGATGCTATTCTCGAATATCCGTTTTACTTTGCATGTGCTTTGCCTAAAAATTATGCCCTACATGTTCAACTGACTCATTCAATGCCTCACGTCCGTGCAACGCTTCAGTGATGCATCCACCTGTGCTCATCTAAACAACATCTGTATTATAAACTGTAAGTCAGCACAACAGTTACTTTAACGTACATAATTCGAATATTTTATTATAAATACTTGCGAAAGTCATTTTAGAAACGAATCTCTAAAAGTAAAAAGAGTCGAACATGAAGAATATGTATTTGTGTTTTTATTATGTTACAAGACTCGTAAGGTGATTAGCGATTATATCTGTGATTGACTTCATAGAATGACTATAAGAGTGAGGGCACTCCATTTAAATTGATCTATTGAACTTCCAAGCGTCACAAAAAGGGAAACGTCGTAAAGGAAAGTAAAAAGCCGGCCATCGACATTATAAGTGTAACTTATTACATTGTAAATCCAGAATAGTATTTTTACGTAATTATGAGATTTTACTTAATTGCATATTTGACAAATGTATGTACAGTAAGCGGCACCTGACGAATTTACTTCACAAACATGCCTTTTGTGTCGCAACAACACAGCAGTTTGCTGTGAACAGAAGCGCCGTTCAAATTAGGGCTCTGTCGGCAGTGTGGGCTATTTCGCACTCTATTATTAGTTGTACGAATACTAACTAATTTTGTTTGTAGCTTGTTACGATCCCACCTCGGTTTCATTACAGCAAAGAGACAAAGAAACTGCTACATCTGCCTATTGTCATGCAGGGCCCCCGTGAGCACGCAGTAGTGCCGCAGTATGACGTGCCATGGACTCGACTAATTTATTTATTTAATTTAATCGTATAGCTAGGGCCCACCATCGGGCAGACCGTTCGCCGGCTGCCGGTCTTTCAATGTGACGCAACTTCGGCGATCTGCAGGCGATGAGGATGATAGGATGATGATGAGGACAGCACAACACCCAGTCCCTGGACGGAGAAAAGTCCCTGACCCAGCCGGGAAACGAACCCGGGCCCAGAGAATTGACAATCCGTCACGCTGACCATTCAGCTACCGGGGGCGGACACTCGACTAATGTCTGAAGTCTGAAGTAGTACTGGAGGGAACTGACACCCTGAACCTGCAGGGCTGTCCATAAATCGGTAGGAGTACGAGAGGGGGGAGATATCTTCTGAACGGCACATTGCAAGGCATCTCAGATATGCTCAATAATGTTCATGTGTCGGTGATCAGTGGAGGTGTTTAAACTCTGAGGAGCGTTCTGGAGCCACTCTGTGGCAATTATGGACGTGTGAGGTGTCGCATTGTACTGCAGGAATTGCCCAAGTCCGTCGGTACGCAAATGGACATGAATGGATGCATGTGATCAGACAGGATGTTTGCGTACGTGTCACCCGTCGGAGTCGTATGTAGGCATATCAGGGGTCGCATATCACTCCAACTCCACACGTCTTACACCATTACAGGGCCTCCACCACCTTGAACAGTCCTCTGCTGACAGGCAGGGTCCATGGAGTCATGAGGTTGTCTCCATACCCGTACATGTCTGTCCTCCCGATACAATTTGAAACGAGACTCGTCCGACCAGGGCAACGGTGTTGCCGCAGTGGATACACCGGTTCCCGTGGGATCATCGAAGTTAAGCGATGTTGGGCGTGGCCGGCTCTTGGATGGGTGACCATCCAGCTGCCATGCGCAGTTCCATTTTTCGGGGTGCACTCAGCCTCGTTATGCCAGTTGAGGAGCTACTCGACCGAATAGTATTGGCTTCGCTCAAGAATACCATCATAACGACCAGGAGAGCGGTGTGCTGACACCACGCCCCTCCTATCCGCATCCTCCTCGTAGGAAGACACGGCGGTCGGATGGTCCCGGTAGGCCACACGTAGCCTGAAGACGGAATGCATCCGACCAGGCAACTTGTTTCCAGTCATCAACAGTCCAATGTCGGAGTCCCCACTTCTGACTGCTCTGAAAATGGTTATTATGGAACAAAGTCAGTAGTCTGCCGACAGTTTTTGCGCTCTTAGACTGAAGAAACGAATACAATACTTCCAGGATCACTGTTTTTATTCGTGATTATGTCGTAACTGTGCACAGACAAATCATTGAGAAACGCAGAGAGTTCAGTAGAGAGATACGTTTGCTATTTATAGACTCAATAAAGTAAATGGAGAAAAGCTAGTAGAAATAATGAACAAAAGAGGAATACTTCTACACATAATAAAGATAGTAGAAAACATGTATCAACCTTCAGAAATAACCATTGTAGGAAATGGAAATCTAAGACCTGGTCAATTTTGAAAGATAAGGATGTACTTTGTCTCTGTTTCTTCTTTGTATTTGTGATGAATTTCCGAAACAGTGGATAAGGAAATTAACTTTTTATACGTATGACTTCAACGAAAGAAATTATTCTATGACGTTACTCATTGCTGATGACCAACTTGTGATTGCTGAGAGTGAGAACACTCTCCAAACAGCTGCTCATAACAACTAAGTAATACAGGATGAGTCCTAATTGATGTCACAGATTTTGATGGATGATGGAGGAGGATAAAAGTATCAGTTTGAGATAAGAGACTCTCGTCCGGAAACGACCGAGTTGAAAGTTACAGGCGAAAATCTTTCAGATACGTCTGACAGTGGAATACATGTACCTTTACCGTTATTGCTAAGATTGTAGGGTAGGCAACTTTCACAGATGATAGTACGGACCAAAACAAGGAAAAAATGTCTAGTAAACAAGGACTCCAAAATTCTTACATAAGAGCTATGAGCATATATTCGTCTTCGGTACTGTAAAACACGATTCTTCTACTACTACTCAAAGTTGCCTATCCTAAAATCTCGATAACAATGGTACCGGTACATGTATTCAACTGTCAGAGATATCAGTACGATTTTCGCTTAACTTTCGAAAAATGGTTCAAATGAGTCTGGGCACTATGGGACTTAACATCTAAGGTCATCAGTCCCCTAGAAGTTAGAACTACTTAAACCTAACTAACCGAAAGACATTACATACATCCATGCCCGAGGCAGGATTCGAACCTGCGACCGTAGCGGTAGCGCGGTTCCCGACTGAAGCACCTAGAACCGCTCGGCCACAACAGCCGTCGCTTAACTAGGGCCTCGGTCGTTTTCGCCTCAGGGTTCCTTACTTCAAGCTGATACAGTTACCATTCTCCATCATCCTTGAAAGTTTGTATCATCTCGTTACCACCCTGTATAATTTATTAGTATCTTTTAAAAAAAAGCAGCAGTCATCGTCTGCAGCGGCCAGGAGCCAATTTCTAGCAAAACAATAATAAGTGATTAGAAAATAGAAACAGTAAACCAGTTCAACTTCGTAGGAGGTACTATCTCACTCGTGACAGAAACAGAAATCCAAAAGAAGTAGAGAGATTTAATTACATTAACGGAACAATTTATGGAGCCATCAGAGCTAAAGTAAGAAAGGAAACTCTGCATGAGTTCTACAATACGACGTTAACTACCAACGACGGATGTGAGTCGTGTTCTGTAATAATAAGAAACGAACAAAGAAAACAAGCATCGGAGATGCAACTGCTAAGAAGAATGGTAGAGCACACACTATCCTACAGGAAGAACAGTACTGTGATTCTTCAATTTCTCCAGGCGTATTTTATGACGAAATAAATCCCGGGTGTACAGCCTGGTATGAGTGTGAACAGGACACAATATTTCGGCAGTCGATCACTTTGCCATCATCAGGTGCAGTACATCAGCGCACCTAATGATGGCACGTGGGCGATTACCGAAATATTGCGTCCTATGCACACTCATACCAGGCTGCTCACCCGAGACTTATTTCGTCAAGAACAGTACTGTCATCAGGGAAGAAACGGGAATGAAAAGCTTAAATGAGCAGATTAAGGATAACAGAAATACCTGGAAGGATCATGCCACAATAATAGATGACGGCATAATATCAAAATTAATGATGAATTATTAGCCAGTGGGCAGAAGAGCTGCAGGAAGATCGAAGAAAGGTGGGAACACCAAAAGTTCCGACCAAGAGGAAGAAGAAGACTATGCCGCAGCTTGTAATGAACTGTAAGTGACTACGGCGGAAAGACAGGCTGCGACACTTGTTGTGAGCGACGGCGTTCCACAAAGGCCCCGCGCACGCTCGACGTGGCGGCGGCTGCCTTGGGTACGGCGCGCCGGCCGTCAGAAATAGACGCTCAGAGCGGCGCGGTGTGCCCCTCCTACTTGGCGTGCCAGTAAGCCAGCATGCATGAGAACCCACAGACAATGGCGTGCTGCTGACCTCGGTTCCGTGACGGCTCGCGTAACATCACTCTCCTTCATAAGGCCCTGTGTTATTGCACTACAAGGGGAGCTTCACTGCGAAAGCTCTACTAATGAAACAACTATAGCGAACGAGCCGAGAGCAGTTATATATGTGAGACATGCAGCGAATGGCTCTTCTTCCAGCAGATCCGTACCGAAATGTCTTCCGTAAAACTACCTCCCTGCTGTATTTTCCTACGCAAATTCAGATCTAGTAAATTTTATAATTTTGCAAGGGACTTTAATACAAATGAAACATAGTGAAACTCGCTCTTCGGTAGGTTAAACATTCAACACAGCGACTAGAAAAGGAAGTAAGACTGCCGATGCTTTAGAACATGTCAGAGTTTTATTTGCACTAGACTAACAACGAAATGCACCATAAGCAACCATTTCCAGTGCTTACGAAGCCAAAAGCCTGATCAGCACAGCCGCTGCCCAATGGAAGAGCATTGCGTTTGTTTATAGTAAGGTTTGACTCAAGATGAGAAGAATATATCTGTCTACAGGGCACAAAGACTTTCGACTACAGGAAATAGGAACTCTTATGGGATCTCTTTGCTTCCCTCTGTCTGTCTGTCCATCTGTTAAGAAATCATTTCCCAAGGAAGGTGTAGATGTATCAGTTTGACATTTGGGTCACATAAGGCGTACCACAGGGGAGTGTTATGAGACCATTGCTTTTCGCAATATAGATAAATGTCCTAGTAGATAGTGTCGGAAGTTCCATGCGGCTTTTAGCGGATGATGCTGCAGTATACAGAGAAGTTGCAGCATTAGAAAATTTCATTGAAATGAAGGAAGATCTGCAGCGGATAGGCACTTGGTGCAGGGAGTAGCAACTGACCCTTAACATAGACAGATGTAATGTATTGCGAATACATAGAAATAATGATCCTTTATTGCACGATTATATGATAGCGGAACAAACACTGGTAGCAGTTACTTCTGTAAAATATCTGGAAGTATGCGTACGGAACGATTTAAAGTGGAATGATCATATAAAATTAATTGTTGGTAAGGCGGGTGCCAGGTTGAGATTCATTGGGAGAGTCCAAAGAAGAGAGGTGCGTTTCGTCACAGGGTTATTTGGTAAGCGTGATAACGTTACGGAGATGTTTAGCAAACTCAAGTGGCAGACTCTGCAAGAGAGGCGCTCTGCGTCGCGATGTAACTTGCTGTCCAGGTTTCGAGAGGGTGCGTTTCTCGATGAGGTATCGAATATATTGCTTCCCCCTACTTACACCTCCCGAGGAGATTACGAATGTAAAATTAGAGAGATTCGAGCGCGCATAGAGGCTTTCCGGCAGTTGTTCTTTCCGCGAACCATACGCGACTGGAACAGGAAAGGGAGGTAATGACAGTGGCACGTTAAGTGCCCTCCGCCACACACCGTTGGGTGGCTTGCGGAGTATAAATGTAGATGTAGATATTTAGGTCTCCGGCCCCTTAGCGGTATAAAACACTCGAGCTCTTAAGTCAATGCAGTCAAAAGGTACCACCATTTACATCACACATTTTGATAGAGGCAAAATTCTGTCATCAAAACTTATAGAGTACTTCCCCATGACGTAGAATCGCGAAATTTGGCAAAAAGCAGCAACTAAAGAGAGAAATCCGAAAAGTGTTAATTTGTAATTATAGCTTCCAAAAAAAATTCGACTGTCTGTCTGTCCGCACCTCTGTTAAGATCCCTTTTTCTCAGGAACAGGTAGCCGTTTCAAGTTGAAATTTATGTCGCATACTATGGTCTGCAATCCCTTCTTAGTGTAAAAAAGTTAACCTTCTGAGTCAATGCAGTCAAAAGATACAACGAATCATGTCACATATTTTGATACTCTCGAACTCACGTTGCACAGTGCAACTAAAGGAAAAAATCCGAAAATGTTAATTTGTAGTTATAACAGACGACCTAGAATCATGAAATCTGGTAAGAAGCAAGGTTTCACAGTACAAGTAAAGGAAAAAATTCTGAAGATTTTTGATTTATATCACAAGCGTAAATACTTTTTTGTCATTTGTTATCTGTCACCCATCCTGGTAAGATCTCTTTTTTCTCAGCAATGGGTAATATAGCTACATATTGCCTATATTGATATCGATAACAGGCAAAACTCGTTGAGATTCTAGATTCCTACGATGGATGAACTACCTCTATATGTAATTCAGTTTGTACGGAACCAAAAATAGTTCAAATGGCTCTGAGCACTATGGGTCTTAACTTCTGAGGTCATCAGTCCCGTAGAACTTAGAACTACTTAAACCTAACTAACCTAAGGAGATCATACACATCCATGCCCGAGGCAGGATTCGAACTTGCGACCGTAGCGGTCGCGCGGTTCCAGACTGTAGCGCCTAGAACCGCTCGGCCACCCCCGCCGGCTGTACGGAACCCTCGGCGTTCGGAACCCACCCGCACTTATCTGTTTTTTATTTTATTTTATTTATTTTTCTTTTTTTGCAGAAATCATCAAAACTCGGAACCGTTCCGTGAAACAGCGCAGTATTTGCTTCTGCATCCACCCGCCAACATTTGAGATCCGATATCGTAGTGAAGGAGCAGCAAGAATTCCATTGTTGAACATGAACGACCTCTTTACGCGTCAGCTGTGTCAAAAAGACAATGTTGCCAAATAAGCCGTCTTAACGATAGATATTTGATCAATAGTAGTCGTTTATGTTGCTACTAGGACATGTTACACTATGGCAACAGCGTACGTTTACATTTGCGAACCGAAAGAAAGACTTTTTCCCGTTAGCAGAAGATAGGAACACGGACGGTAAGAAGACTTACGTACCATTCCCAGTAATTCTTAAACACCGCTCTCATGTTTGTGAGCGCCCCCTCTGTGCTTGCAACCATGGTAGGGGCTTATCTCGCCGCCCTCTCGGTACGGCCAAGTCTTCTAACTATTGGTGTTATAGTTCATGCAAGACATGCAGTGGTCGCTGTAATTCGCTATCGTTGAGGCAGCCGCAGGTCACAGCGCCGTGGCGTTCCATCTTTCTGAGATATGAAATGTTTGGCGTGTCCTTAGGAAAAAGTTACATCTCTAACAAATGTATTCCTGTAACTATCAATTCCGCAAAAGAAAGATCAATAATTTTTTCGCCGAGAAACAGCTCAAGTCTCGTGGGTGGCTATGGTATGAATCTGCTGTGTTACGTTGTGGCCGCTCACTTTTTCAGTTCACTGATAAATGTAAAAGAAAATTATTATAGTTCATCTCCATGGGCAGGATGAATTCACAAAATTCTACACGTGCCGTATTCTACCTTCCAGACACAATCTCCAGTTCGTTGCCACTTCCTACAAATTTGGCTAATGAATAAGTACCTGTAATGAATCGTTAATTAATCTAACGTTAAGACAGTATTGTCGCTAGCCGTAAGTGGTCCGTGTAACGCCAGAAACCGTGGTTCCAGAGTAGGCAATCCTCCTCCTCTTCGTAATCATATCTTCTTCAAATTAGTGGGCTGCAGTTTCTTTTTGCAAACAAAAAAGCACAGAAAAAAGTCCTGGACGTAAAATGCGAGTTAAAACTCGTGGAATGTGATTGAGAACTTTTGAAAAAGCGATGAAAGTTGTTGTTAATCGTCAGTAGACTCTCAGTTAATATCTCTGGTTCCGTCAACGCGTAAATCAACTTTCATTAACAGGCGTTTCATTAACGGCGGCAGTTCAGTCAGTTAATCACACACTGGAGCTGCCTTTCAAACGTGAAGCGAAATATTCGCCTTCCTTAACAAGTCACTTCAAAATGCTTTTATACGGCACAGTCAGCCACAGATTATGTTGTGAGTCACAAACACACGAACGCGTTTCTCCGTAAACAGGTATTAACACTTTTCAAAGTAACCTGTACTATTAAGGCTGGGCTGTTTGGGAGAGGAGATCAGAAAGCGAGGTCATCGGCCTCAGGAGATCGGGGAAGGATACGGAAGGAAGTCGGCTGTGCCCTTTCAAAGGAACCATCCCGGCATTTGCCTGGAGCGATTTAGGGAAATCACGTAAAACCAAAATCAGGATGGCCGGACGCGGGATTGAACCATCGTCCTCCCGAATTGTACTATTTAGCTACGATTATTCACTAGGATTTAGGAAATCGGTAGCCCATTATCACTAACTTTCACTAAAACCTCGTTAGAGCAGCAACACTAAAACTCCGAACACCGATTTCGTAGACATGTATGATATTTCTTGACAGCACATACGAAGTTCTCTCATATAGTCACTTGCATTGAATCATTATTTCTCTTACACGTCACCAAAACCAATAATGACCAGACAAATCTCAAAAGCCATGTAACGAGTTACACACGTTCCATAACAGTAACATTCGTTAAGTCAGAGATAGTGTTTTATACTTCGCTCTCGCAAGAAGTGACGCCTAAGAATGTTCATATTTCTTGTAAGATGTCAGTATGAGAATCTTCACTTAAAAGTTAAAACCGCCTCTCCGCCTTCTGAAAATTAACTCTCGAAACCTTTTGAAACTAAATAATTTTCATTATATCATTTAGAATCTTATTATTACTTTCCTTCATAACGATCTGCAATCGCTACCAATTGTAGGACGAAGGCTTTCTCCCCCCCCCCCCCCCCCCCGTTTTTTTTTTTTTTTTTTTTTTTTTTACGGAGAACAATGTCTTCCAAATTCATGTGAGCTCTTTGGCTCCCGGTCGGATTGTACGGGGTGACAATTATTGAACTATATGGAATAAAATCGAGATAACTTCTGAACGGTTTGCGTTAGGAGTTCATACTGCGCGGTTGACCGCGGGACATGATGGAATTAGTATGCTAATGCATGGTTTGGTTTAGCGATGAAGCCCACTTTCATTTGGATGGGTTCTTCAATAAGTAAAATTGACGCATTTGGGGGAGTGAGAATCCACATTTCGTGATCGAGAAGTTTATTCACCCTCAACGGGTAACTGTGTGCGGAGTAGTGTCCAGTCACGGAATAATCGGTGGGATATTCCTTGATGTCACGTTGACTACCGAACGGCAAGTGAAGGTTTTGAAAGACGATTTTATGCTCATTATCCAAAGCGACCCTGATTTCGACAAGATGTGGTTCATGCAAGATAGAGCTCGACCCCATCGAATCAGGAGAGTGTTTGAGCACATTATGGCTCTGGAGTACCCAGAGGCCACTGGCATGGGCATCGATCGGCCACTGCCTTCTCCGGATCTGAGCACATGCCATTCGTTTTTGTGGGGCTATATTAAAGACAAGGTGTACAGCAACAACGCCAAAACGATTGATGAGCTGAAAACATCCATTCAGAAGGTCATCGAGAGCATCGATATTCCGACACTTCAGCGGGTCATGCAGGATTTCGCTATTCCGTCTGCGCCATATCATCACCAATGATGGCAGGCATAAAGAACATGTCATAACTAAGTCCGGATGTCTGTAGTGACGGTTACATGTTGAATAAAGTGTGTGCACGCCGAAGTTTGTAACTAATTTACTTTTTTTTCATCTATTCAATAATTGCCACTCTGTAATATAGCCCAGCTACCTCTGACGCACCGACTCCAATAGCCGGCTGGAAAACGTTGTCTCTCATGATGGATTAGGAATATATAAAGCACATACACGAAATCAATAAATCATTGTAGGAACGTGAACAGTACAACTACACACACATATATCAACGCTTCGCTGGCGTTATTCAGCTGAAATCCTGTAGTTAATGTCCCATGAATGTTTCAATTTCAAGCAAGACACACGTTGTTTACGACCATCACGAAGGGCTTGCAATTACTGAATCCTGTATAGTATGAAACACTCCACTCAGACAATTGAGAAATAGTTACCGGTTGGCACGATGAATAGACTTCTATGCTCTCCGTGCAAAACTCTGTTGAATGCGTTTTGCTTTCCGAATGAGCACTCGGGGGCGACCTGTGGATTTCTCCTTACTGAAACAACCAGTGCCTTGCAACTGCTGTTGCCACCGTCGAATGCTTTCAGGTGTGGAAAGTGGAGCGCCGAACTCTCGACGAAAATGAAGCCTCAGAGTTGAAACTGAAATGTAGCTATTGAAACGGAAAGACCCTTTTGTTGCCCGACTGGAAGCGCATTGCATAACGAAGGAGGAAGCGAGCGAGCGAACTAGCTAGACCATGGAGACCCATACCGGGAACCACAGTTGCCGGCAACGTACAGTTAGCGCCAAAGTAAACTTCAGTTAAAATTCAGCCCGAGTTTGTAGCTTCACTCCTCTAGAAGAAACAGTGTCATAAAATCGGAAGAATCTTTTTGCATACCCTATACTCTGTGAGTGTAGCATCTACCTTAAATATCTACACTCAGTGCCATCAACAAAATGTATTTACGAGAACCCTTATACTGATAAAAGGAAATACCGTATCGTGAATTTTACGAGTAAATAAATGGTTAGGGTCCGCTGGCACGATCTGGGTAGAGGTATGTTCTACACTCACGGAACGTCGCACAGGACTTCGCGTATGCGCCATCCATAATTACTGCTCCTCTCTCCAGGTCCCTCATCAGATGAGAAACACTGAAGGAACGTCATTATGCAAAGAAAACGTGCTCCTTTTCTGCTGCAAATTGACACCTCTGCTCCTTGACGTCCCTCTTAGCCATACGCTTATTACAACTGAGATTCAACCACGTTTTATGATTTGACCTGGTAACGACGTAGCCACCTAAGTATTTGTTGTTGTTGTCTTCAGTCCAAAGACTGGTTTGAAGCAGCTCTCCATGCAACTCTATCCTGTGCAAGCTTTCTCATCTCCCAGTACCTACTGGAACATACATCCTTCTGAATCGGTTTAGTGCATTCATCTCTTGGTCTCACTCTACGATTTTTACCCTCCACGCTTCCCTCCAATACTAAATTGGTGATCCCTTGATATCTCAGATAATTCTATTCAATACCTCCTCATTACTTATGTGATCTACCCATCCAATCTTCAGCAGTCTTATGTAATACCACATTTCGAAAGCTTCTATTCTCTTCTTGTCTAAACTATTTATCGTCCATGTTTCAGTTCCATACATGGCTACACTCCATACAAATACTTTCAGAAACGAATTCCTGACACTTAAATCTATACTCGATGTTAACAAATTTCTCTTCTTCAGAAACGCTTTCCTTGGCATTGCCAGTCTACATTTTATATCCCCTCTACTTTGACCGTCATCAGTTATTTTGCTCTCCGAATAGCAAAACTCCTTTACTTCTCTAAGTGTCTCATTTCCTAATATAATTCCCTCATCATCACCCGATTTAATTCGACTACATTCCATTATCCTCGTTTCGCTTCTGTTGATGTTCATCTTAACTCCTCCTTGATTGCTCAATATACAGATTGAATAACATCGGGGATAGGCTACAACCCTGTCTCACTCCCTTCCCAACCACTGCATCCCTTTCATGCCCCTCGACTCTTATAACTGCCATCTGGTTACTGTACAAATTGTAAATAGTCTTTAGTTTCCTGTATTTTGCCCCTGCCTTCTTCAGAATTTGAAAGATAGTATTCCAGTCAACATTGTCAAAAGTTTTCTCTAAGTCTACAAATGCTAGAAACGTAGGTTTGCCTTTCCTTAACCTATTTTCTAAGATAAGTCGTAGGGTCAGTATTGCCTCACGTGTTCCAACATTTCTACGGAATCCAAAATGATCATCCCCAAGGTCGGCTTCTACCAGTTTTTCCATTCGTCTTTGAAGTATTCGTGTAAATATTTTGCAGCCGTGGCTTATTAAACTGATAGTTCGGTAATTTTCACATCTATCAACACCTGCTTTCTTTGGGATTGGAATTATTATATTCTTCCTGAACCTAAGTATTATTCGAGATATTTGCTCTAAGTGCTGACATTCAGGTCCTTCTCCTCCTTTTCTTTCATCGTCCACACCAGCAACAACATAACACTGCACTTCACTAAACGTGCACTCATCACATCACCTATACAATAAACGGTTCAGTACCATGATAAACAAACCGCCTAACATGTCTCAAATAGAAATACTTTCTTGGTGAGGGGTGACATGGTCACCACAAAAATAACAGAGATCTGAAGTTTGACAATATGTGAAAACCAACACAGTGTATGACCGCAAATATTTGTTTTACCCAGTGACGACTTTCGTTCGTTATGATCATCAGATTGATCTAAAAAATTGTCCATGTCGAGTAGGACTCACGCACTGAGAGTTCTCTACAAACTTAATCACTTATAAAAATAGTTCATCTATCCTGGAATTCGAGAATCTCAACGATTTTTGCTTGTTATCAATATCTGAACATGCAAGATGTTGGTCCCGAGAATTCCAAGACCGTATCAGAATATCTACAGTAGTTCTTGAGAATAGTTCGGACATACAAAAGGAAGCGAGCAGGAGACTCAATAAAACATTGTTTATTTACTTACTAAAGCATGACTACAGCTTACATTTTATTATGGCTGCTTGAGAGAGAGAGAGAGAGAGAGAGAGAGAGAGAGAGAGAGAGAGAGGAGAGACTGCAGTTTTTAAGAAAATAAAACAAAATACTTTGTTTTCATCCTCTTTCACTCATACACGATTAAATATTATAAAAGATATGTAAGGAATGCGGAAAACGTACGTCTTTCAACCTGACGATTTCGTCCGGGCAGCTCTGGTGATCGTGCTTAGAAGTTCGCGGAGGGTGCAGGCTAACGCATGAGGGATGTAAACAGGCATTGGGCTTCTGCAAGAGCGCATATACATGAAGTTAAGAGGGCCCGGACAGATTGGTAATCCCCTGCCTGAAATAATGTAAGATTAATTCATATGAAAGGTATTTTTTATAAGAAACGACTGGGAATAAAAATTTGTAAAGCATACGGCCAGTAGGACACACATTTCTAACTACTTTAACAGAAGTATTTCTATAAACGTCGATTAATTTTAAGATAATTATTTTTGTAAAAAGTGTACATTAAAATAAGAAACTGTTTACATTTTTCTATACAATTAACTATTTTCGAAATAGGAAAATCCCTGAGTTAAAACTTGCACAATACTCAATTAGTGTGTCTTGTAATTTTGAACAAATTCTGGCAAGTAGAAGTTGACAAAAGGAACACTTTATTCTCAAAAAATACTACTTACGGGATAAAACCATTAAAATTGTCACTGCAGTCTAGCTTCATAAGATGGGTTGGCTACATCCTCTTCCACCTCATCTTGCAAGTCCTTTTCCCTGCTTACTTCGTTGCCTTGCGCTTTTCAGGGTATTTAATAAATCTCTATCATCCTCTAACTCTTTCTTTAGATAAATTTAACAATTTGTTTCACTATGAAACCGCCGATAGCTTGTTGCAGTCTTTTCAGTACTTCATACCATAACTTAATTCGTTTAACATTTCCACAGCATCAAAGACACGAAAATTCTGTACATTAACTGACACAAACACTGTCTTGGGAATTCTGGCCCAGATTACGCTAACGAGTGACTGAATAGGATTCTGGGTGCGACCATAAAGACATTTCTTGAATAGTCTTACATCTGACAAATCTCTGAAAGTTTCTTTCAAGATCTCTGCTATGGCAAAAGGATAGCTGATTTGTGAAGAAGTTTCTAGTCATTTTACTGTGTTCTGTTGTATTTCCACCTCTAATCACTTCCTGGAGGGTAAAGGTCATGAATAGGTTTATGGTATGTTTAAGAGAGGTGAAACAAAACTGCCCATTCGGATGTTCTCATATCTTCTGCGTTATCAACGTTTAGCCTGCCAAATTAATTGAATTTTGAATTGTGCTGGACTCAGCATCCGAGCTTTGTCCGGTAGTCACATGCCATGCACGTGGAGACACGTGATAATCGCGTTAAGTAAATTCATCCGCCTTTCATGCATTAGTTTCGCCTTCAGCGAGTTGTGTGTTCAATATTTCGCGAGTGAAGTAAATATTTCTGTAGCTGTTAATTTTTCGCAACACATGATCTTGTTGCTTTGTTAACGATTTTAGAATCACGTGGCGAGTGGTTGGTTTTAGTATTTCTTAATAGAATAATAATTATACGAGGCTGAGGAACCCATCATATGCACTGTAGTAAGCTACAGGTCATGTGACGAATGCTTCAGTGATTTGCCTAACATGTGGAAGGTCTCTTCTCTTGCCGCTCTTCGTTTCCAGTAGCGACTTATTCCCGTATTTTTGTATCTTCACTGGCGGCTGCATGTTATTCGTCCCCATTTCTTTGTAACCATTAACATTATTTTCTCGTAGTAACGGTCAGTCTCCGGCATTCTCCCCTTTCCCCAGGCAATTCCATACTGGGAGGCTTGACTGCTTAAATAAGTGTTCGTACAGATATAATGTTTAATTGTAATAGGCGAATCATCTCTCGTTTGTAATCAATATTGAGGTTTCCCGTAATAAACTAAGGTTGAAAATTCTTTGTTTTAAGGACATACCATCTCATAAAAACCTTAGATGGAACCCTGAAATTGCAAAGAAAATGTCATGGCCTCCGTAGGGGGAATAAATAAGCTCATAAAAATAGCATTTAGTTTTCGAACGGTCGTCACGGATCTTGTTGTCGTTGTGCCACTGTTTTGCTAAATTAAACATACAGGACAGGGCGTTATATTTCGAGATGGGCTCCGACCTCTGCACGTTCGAAAGTCTAGTAGAATATCGTTGCTTCTAGTAAAAGATGCATCGTGTCTTATTGGTTAACGCGAAATAAAATTCCACTTTATGCGGTGAAAGAGGATGCTTGGTTTTAGAAATTTATAATTATGCATTTATTCCCTGAGATAATTCTATGCTGAATGACGAAAAGTTATCGCCAAGGAATCATAATCTTCCCCTCTTGCTTTGTTGGAATACGAATCGTAGCAAAATCATATTTCGCATCACCAGGCACCACTTTTAATGTGTACAGGTAATTTCAGGTGTAGCCCGATGGGCTGTTACATTGATGTTATTCGTTACTGGAAGGTCACAAATAAGTTTTCGTCCAGAGGCAAAAAAAGGTATCGAGCAAATGATTGTTAGCTACCTGGGGGACATTAACCAGTATGGTTTCCTGTACTATCACGCAGTCCATACAACCAGGATAATATAACTCGTCACTGATTGAAAACTGCATCATCGTTATTTTTTATTATGTTCAAAAGCCTTGAAGGATGTCATATGATCAAATCTGGATTGTGAGTAAAGCATCTTCAACGGCTTCGTCTGTGTGTGTTCTACGACTTTTGCGCTGCCTTGGCTTCAAACTTCCGATTCCCTGAAATATCACAACATGAGTTAATGTCCCCCAGGTAGCTAACCATCATTTGCTCGATACCTTTTTTTTGCCTCTGGACAAAAACTTATTTGTGACCTTCCAGTTGGGAGGAGCACACCACAGAACTTCAGAAACGCCTTAACAAATCTGTATTTGCAATTAGAGTGTTAGCAGACATAGGCGACATAAAAGTGAAAAAGCTTGCATACTTTGCCTACTTTCATTCCATAATGTTAAATGGTATAATATTTTGGGGTATCTCTTCAAGTCAAACAAAAGTTTTCAGAGTCCAAAAGCGTGTAGTACGTATTATTTGTGGAGTAAACTCACGGACGTCTTGTAGAAACCTCTTCAAAGAACTGGGTATACTAACTACTGCCTCTCAGTATATTTACTCCTTAATGAAATTTGTCCTAAATAATATATCTCTTTTTCCAACAAACAGCTCAGTTCATACTTACAATACCAGGAACAAAAATGATCTTCACAAGGACTTAAAAGCACTTACTTTAGTTCAAAAAGGGGTCCACTACTCAGGAACACTCATCTTCAATAATTTGCCAGCAAACATAAAAAAATTTAGTTACAAATAGAGATCAGTTTAAAAGGAGCCTGAAAGACTTACTAGTGGCCAACTCCTTCTACTCCATTGACGAATTTTTTAATAGAAACAAATGATGTGTTGTATATATTTATACTATTAGTATTGTTATTTCAGCTTAAAAAAATAAAAATAAAAAATAAAAAAAGGTGACATGTTCCACATCCACGAGGATCTCCTTAACACGGATCTATGGAACGAAAACTAATCTAATCTAATCTAATCTAATCTCATGATGAGTTAACATTTGTCTGAAAGGTGGGTTCTTGTTGGGATATTGCTCTACAGCACCCACAGTGCAGGAAACGGCTGTAGTATGTCTGTGAGGGCTACAGAGAAAGGCGACTGGAAAGGGAACAAGTTCTTCAATGAAGCATCTGCGCTGTGTAGTACACCAGGTCGGTGGCTGGCTGGCCACTGAGATATGCTGAGGTGGCTGTTCGCACGCCGCACGATGCTAACGCAGTCTCAGCCGTGCCCTGGCAGCCTCGTTACGCAAGCTGACGTTGAGACTTCCGCTCCAGCGGCGTGTGTACTAGACGATGCCGTATCTGGTAAGGCAACAGGCAACGCCTCTGTTTCGACGGTAGAAGCCCGCCACGATGAGACTCTCGTCGTGCCACGACCGAAGATGGCTAACGCGCATGCGGAGCAACTCGCTACTCCCTGGGCCGGAGCGGGACATACTGGTGGAGTAGACCTGGGAGGAATGCACTGTGACATCAACTCCAGGAGGGACTTAGCGTGTAGAGCGGTTGCCCTGCCGTGAACTCGAACTGGTGACCTCTACTGGCAGTTCTGCATCTACATCTACATCCATACTCCGCAAGCCACCTGACGGTGTGTGGCGGAGGGTACCCTGAGTACCTCTATCGGTTCTCCTTTCTATTCCAATCTCGTATTGTTCGTGGAAAGAAGGATTGTCGGTATGCTTCTGTGTGGGCTCTAATCTCTGTGATTTTATCCTCATGGTCTCTGCGCGAGATATACGTAGGAGGGAGCAATGAACTGCTTGAATCTCCGGTGAAAGTATGTTCTCGAAACTTTAACACAAGCCCGTACCGAGCCACTGAGCGTCTCTCCTGCAGAGTCTTCCACTGGAGTTTATCTATCATCTCCGTAACGCTTTCGCCATTACTACATGATCCTGTAACGAAGCGCGCTGCTCTCCGTTGGATCTTCTCTATCTCTTCTATCAACCCTATCTGGTACGGATCCCACACTGCTGAGCAGTATTCAAGCAGCGGGCGAACAAGCGTACTGTAACCAACTTCCTTTGTTTTCGGATTGCATTTCCTTAGGATTCTTCCAATGAATCTCAGTCTGGCATCTGCTTTACCGACGATCAACTTTATATGATCATTCCATTTTAAATCAATCCTAACGCGTACTTCCAGATAATTTATGGAATTAACTGCTTCCAGATGCTGACCTGCTGTTTTGTAGGTAAATGATAAGGAATCTATCTTTCTATGTATTCGCAGCACATTACACTTGTCTACATTGAGATTGAATTGCCAATCCCTGCACCATGCGTCAATTCGCTGCAGATCCTCCTGCATTTCAGTACAATTTTCCATTGTTACAACCTCTCGATACAACACAGCATCATCTGCAAAAAGCCTCAGTGAAGTTCCGACGTCATCCATAAGGTCATTTATGTATATTGTGAGTAGCAACGGTCCTGTGACACTCTCCTGCGGCACACCTGAAATCACTCTTATCTCGGATGACTTCTCTCCATTGAGAATGACATGCTGCGTTCTGTTATCTAGGAACTCTTCAATCCAATCACACAATTGGTCTGATAGTCCATATGCTCTTACTTTGCTCATTAAACGACTGTGGGAAACTGTATCGAACGCCTTGCGGAAGTCAAGAAACACGGCATCTACCTGGGACCCGTGTCTATGGCCCTCTGAGTCTCGTGGACGAATAGCGCGAGCTGGGTTTCGCACGACAATCTTTTTCGAAACCCATGCTGATTCCTACAGAGTAGATTTCTAGTCTCCAGAAAAGTCATTATGTTCTAACATAACACGTGTTCTAAAATTTTACAACTGATCGACATTAGAGATATAGGTCTATAGTTCTGCACATCTGTTCGACGTCCCTTCTTGAAAACGGGGATGACCTGTGCCCTTTTCCAATCCTTTGGAACGCTACGCTCTTCTAGAGACCTACGGTACACCGCTGCAAGAAGGGGGGCCAGTTCCTTGATGTACTCTGTGTGAAATCGAACTGGTATCCCATCAGGTCCTGCGGCCTTTCCTCTTTTGAGCGATTTTAATTGTATCTCTATCCCTCTGTCGTCTATTTCGATATCTACCATTTTGTCATCTGTACGACAATCTAGAGGAGGGACTACAGTGCAGTCTTTCTCTGTGAAAAAGCTTTGGAAAAAGACAGTTCCGTGTGACAGCCTCGCCTGGCACAGCCCTTTCATAGTTGTGAAACCGTGAGACTGAAAATAAAGTCGTTACAAAATGTCCAGTACTTATAGTCAGCAGAGACGAGCCGGATGTGCATATGCGCCACTACTGGTTACATATCCTAAAACATTACTAATAAGGCCAATGAGAGAAACTGCCTGGTCCTTTGATGCACGAGTTTGTGCACTACCACCGAGCCCACCGTTTCAGCAAGCTAGCGTTTGTAGCAACACTGTGTCGTCCTTGTGGAACAACATTTTGTGCTCGCTTGCGGTCAGTGCGGATGCCATACACTGGTCAGACACACTATTATGCCCCCGTATGGTTGTCACGCTACATTACCCCCTCCACATAAAAGACCGGTCCCTCAAGTCGACCTTAAAACCAGTTTCATATCATTCTTCATGAACGTACAAAATACAGACAAAATTTGTAATCAGAACAACTGGCGGCTGATTGCTACTTTACTTATCAGTCTATTTATCGGACTTGTTTTTTGCTTCTGGCAGTTTTAACCTTCACAACTATTCCCATTGCCTGCTTTCCTTTTACCTTAAAATTTACATAATCTTCTGCATTCACTCAATGAGGTTACAGTCTCACTCTCTCTTATGCTCTAGGCACCCAGTGTACTGGAATCTGGACAGCGGTGGTTTATGCTGATGGTCAGCTCTCCACGTCAGAAGAAAAAAGCTAAGCACTGCAGAGTAAGAGCCACTGTAGCACTTGGTATTGCAGCACTCAAAATCACTGTCACTCGTTATTGTCCTCCTCTGAGGTGCTCCACATGCTGAATTAAGTGCTCAGCTGAAATGCGCCTTTTCTACGTCACGATGGTGATTCAGGGATTTGATTAGGTCAGGCTCCAAAGCTTGATTTAGAAATGCCATTTTCAGCGCTGGCAAGTAATTTCAAAAGTACCTCTGGCCAATACAAATGCATTTGTGATACGTTCAGTTACCTCATCCAACGGTTCCGGTAGTCATGGCTGTTAGGATGAAAGGTTGCCCATGTCATGTTGCATGTAGTTCCGTTGATTAATAACCCACTTGGAGTAACTCCAATGAAAACCTGCCTACTGTAAATGCAGTCTGGCTTCCACGATAGCCCTTCCATCTAACTAAGAACAACTGTATTAGACACTACACGAGCTAGTTTGCATTATCCTGGTCGCTCACACCACGACCTTTCCCTTACGACTACGTCACAACTCCTCCGTCATCATTGCATGCCCGCTACGATCTTCCAAAATTTATAAGATCCCTCACCTGCACAATCATTCCAAGAACTTCCCACTTCACAGTTTATGTGTGAATGGCATAACACATAGTTGTGCATTTCTTCCTGTTACTGGGAATATAATTCAAATATACAATCGTGCTCGGTCAGTTATCTCTCCTACTGATGCTATGTGGTAGAAGAAGGGCAGGTTTTGTCTGCTGGAGTCCATAATTAGATTTAACTCAGGCGATAGCGCACTCCACATTTTCTGTAACCTGGACAAGCATTGTTCAGGCGAAAGACGGTTAGCACTCATTTTTCCATGCAACGCGGGATGTATGGCTTCTTGCGAGTTTGACACTATCTTTCCACAACCTGGACAGGTACTGTTTAGCCAGCAGGGGGTTAGCCCTCAGTTGTCCGCGCAACATTATGTATTGCTTCTTGAAAGTTTGACAACGCCCCTCGTACGATCCATACGCTGTCGGCTAATGCTTGTAACAGTCTCGTCACTACAATTCCCTTGTCCAATATTTCTACCTATGCTTACAGCATCCCCAAGTTCCAGTTCAACGCGTGAACATAGCGCATTACCAAACCTGCAGAACTTCGTAACAATCGTGTATTGTTAAACACTTCACTATCCAAATACGCTGTGTAACATGCCAGTCTTCTGTCATCTTTCTTTACTGCTTCCACAGTTTCGTTTAATTCTCTAATCCCTCATCGGCTTTTCCAAATACTATTTTCAAAATTTAACCCCCAGCATCAAACATCCTCTTTTCCACCGTGTATGTGGCACAACTTCCACTAACTGCCTCGTTTGTTCATTTTCTCTCTTAGTTGCTCATAGGAACCATGCTGTTTATCACACTCTCTGACATCTCCTTGAGTACTGTGCATCCCCCCCCCCTCCCTCCGCTAACGTGCACTTTGTACTTTGCCGAAGTCCGAACACCTCTCCCAATTCCCTCTCCTCATTCCGCATTTTCCATGCGTTAAAAACTACCCTCGGTGCCTACTGATGGCTGGTAACTACTAGGCTACAACCTCTTGCCTCGAGAACCGTACTTTTTTCCAGGTGCTGGTTCTGCGACGCCTCCCCTCCGATCTATGGCTCTGAGCACTATGGGACTTAACATCTGTGGTCATCAGTACCCTAGGACTTAGAACTACTTAAACCTAACTAACCTAAGGACATCACACACATCCATGCCCTTGGCAGGATTCGAACCTGCGACCGTAGCAGTTCCGCGGTTCCGGACTGAGCGCCTAGAACCGCTAGACCGCCGCGGCCGGCCCCCTCCGATCTAGATAACAAAATGCAGTACTGTTATGATTCCCATTCTTACCCCTGGCTTATTGCAGTCTGAAGACAGGAACTATAACACCCTCCTTCTCTATCAGACGGCTGCTGTCAGAGTCAAACAAGTTCACGAAAATAACAGAAAAAACCTTTACACTAACATAACTTATTCACTACAAACCGATACATAAGCAAATATATTAAAGAAATAAAATCTTCACTTATATGATATTTCTTACACAGGTTCAACCACATCTTCTTGTTTGTTCCTATGATGCTTTCTCCTTATGTTATTCTCTAGCTATGCGCTTTAAACTCCTGGGATCATCTCTGGACTACCTCGAAAATGTCGACAACATCCAACATGCAGTATAGTCACCCTTGTTGGTAGCTGAAGTTTCATGTTGACTGCAAAGTAGTTTCCACCACCTGATAGGATCGTTCATACTTTATGATGAACTCTTTCATTTTCCCTTTCGGCATGTAGAAAGTGGATAATGCACACACCAAAAAAAGTTTTGCGTCACCTCAGTTCCCAGAACTGAAGAGGGACGTTGACTGCGCATATTGTATGACGGACACAGTCCCTTTGACTATTCAGAGATGTCACTAAACCCGCCCAAAGATGTAAACAACCATGCATGACCAGCGCCTATTAGAGAAAGGCGGTCCGACAGCCGACCAGTTCCAGTCATTCCACCAGGAAGGAGATACACGACTTGTGTTGTCTGTAGTTCAACCACGCCTAGACGGTCAATGCCGCGGTTCGATCGCGGCTGCATTGTTACTTTGTGCCGGGAAGGGCTCTCAACAAGGGAAGTGTCCAGGAGTCACGGAGTGAACCAAAGCGATGTTGTTCGGACATGGAGGAGATACAGAGAGACAGGAACTATCGATGACATGCCTCGCTCAGGCCGCCCAACGGCTATTACTGCAGTGGATGACCGCTACCTACGGATTATGGCTCGGAGGAATCTTGGCAGCAACGCCACCATGTTGAATAATGTTTTTCGTGCAGCCACAGAAGTCATGTTACGACTCAAACTGTGCTCACTAGGCTGCATGATGCGCAATTTCACTCCCGACGTCCATGGCGAGGTCCATCTTTGCAACCACGACACCATGCCGTGCGGTACAGATGGGCCCAACAACACGCCGAATGGACCGCTCAGGATTGTCATCACGTTCTCTTCACCAGTGAGTGTCGCATATGCCTTCAACCAGACAATCGTCGGAGAAGTGTTTGGAGGCAAACCGGTCAGACTGAACGCCTTAGACACACTGTCCGGCGAATGCAGCAAGGTGGAGGTTCCCTGCTGTTTTGGGGTGGCATTATGTGGGGCCGACGGACGCCGCAGGTGGTGTTGGAAGGCGCCGTAACGGGTGTACGATACGAGAATACCATCTTCCGACCGATAGTGCAACCACATATTGGCGAGGCCCTCGTCTTCATGGACGACATTTCGCGCCCCCATCGTGCACATCTTGTGAATGAGTTCCTTCAGGATAACGACATCGCTCGACTAAAGTGGCCAGCATGTTCTCCAGATATGAACCCTATCGAACATACTTGGGAAAGATTGAAAAGAGCTGTTTATGGACAACATGACCCACCAATCACTCTGAGGGATCTACGCCCAATCGCCGTTGAGGAGTGAGACAATATGGACCAACATTGCATCGATGAACTTGTGGTAGTATGCCACGACAAATACAGGCATGTACGAATGCAAGAGGACATGCTACTGGGTATTAGAGGTACCGATGTGTATTGCAATCTGGACCACCACCTCTGAAGGTCTCGCTGTTTGCTGGTACAAAATGCAATGTGTGGTTTTCATGAGCAATGAAAAGGGCGGAAATGATGTTTATGTTGATCTCTGTTTCAATTTTATGTACAGGTTCTGGAACTCTCGGAACCGAGGTGATGCAAAACTTTTTTGATGTGTGTATTACCCGTTGCCCTACTTTATGCTGGTGTAAACTTGCCATACGTTTCACTGATTCCTCCTGCTTCTCTAACACCTTTGTATTCGTGTTCAGTACTAGTTTCATATTTTTCGTGCTGCTTTTGCAAACGACTTTCCATCTTTACCTTTCTTTGCCTTTATCAAATCAAACAGTCATAGCATATCCCATAGTGCTCAGAGCCATTTGAACCAAGTTATAGCATTTTCCGACAACACACCATTTCCTACGAGGACAACCCAGTATTCCTGTGTACTTTAGAATTATATGCTGACAAACCCAAGCTACGTGACCCAATCGCTATGATGATCATTCACATAGAAACGCAACATTTTCCCAAGTGTTCTACGTATCCGGTGAGGATGACCAGTTCTTAAACTTTTTCACATGCAACAACCAACAGAACGCCTTCAATAAACCCGACACGAAATTTATACTCTTAGTACCTAATTTTCTTGTTTGTCACTCCAAACTTCAGCGTCAATTTGTTGACCATTGCTTGTGTGACTTGTTCTGCCTACTGGTTCGGAGCATCAACCATCTTCATGTAACTGCGATACGTGATCTATTAGTGTTAATACGTATCGGTTACCTGCAGGTGTATGACTGAAATGTTATAGTACATCGATTCCAGGCACGTATTATGTTCGAGTATAATGACTTTTTACGAGACTAGAAATCTACTCTGTAGGAATCAGCATGGGTTTCGAAAAAGATGATCGTATGAAAACCAGCTCGCGCTATTCGTATGCGAGACTCAGAGGGCCATAGACACGGCTTCCCAGGTAGATGCCGTGTTTTTTGTCTTCCGCAAGGCATTTGATACAGTTCTCCACAGCCGTTTAATGAACAAAGTAAAAGCATATGGACTATCAGACCAATTGTGTGATTGGATTGAAGAATTCCTAGATAACAGAACGCAGCATATCATTCTCAATGGAGAGAAGTCTTCCGAAGTAAGAGTGATTTCAGGTGTGCCGCAGGGGAGTGTCATAGGACCATTGCTATTCACAATATACATAAATGACCTTGTGGATGACATCGGAAGTTCACTGGGGCTTTTTGCGGATGATGCTGTGGTGCATTGAGAGGTTGTAACAACGGAAAAATTGTACTGAAATGCAGGAGGATCTGCAGCGAATTGACGCATGGTGCAGGGATTGGAAATTCAATCTCAATGAAGACAAGTGTAATGTGCTGCGAATACATAGAAAGATAGACCCCTTATCATTTAGCTACAAAATAGCAGGTCTGCAACTGGAAGCAGTTAATTCCATAAATTATCTGGGAGTATGCATTAAGAGTGATTTAAAATGGAATGATCATATAAAGTTGATCGTCGGTAAAGCAGATGCCAGACTGAGGTTCATTGGAAGAATCCTAAGGAATTGCAATCCGAAAACAACGGAAGTAGGTTACAGTACGCTTGTTCTTCCACTGCTTGAATACTGCTCAGCAGTGTGGGATCCGTACCAGATAGGGTTGATAGAAGAGATAGAGAAGATCCAACGGAGAGCAGCGTAATCGCGAAAGCGTCACGGAGATGATAGATAAACTCCAGTGGAAGACTCTGCAAGAGAGGCACTCAGTAGCTCGGTATGGGCTTTTGTTGAAATTTCGAGAACATACCTTCACCGAGGAGTCACGCAGTATATTGCTCCCTCCTACGTATATCTCGCAAAGAGACCATGAGGATAAAATCACAGTGATTAGAGCCCACACAGAGGCATTCCGGCAATCTTTCTTTCCACGAACAATACGGTACTGGAATAGAAGGGAGAACCGACAAAGGTACTCAAGGTCGCCTCCGCCACACACCATCAGGTGGCTTGTGGAGTATCGATGTAGGTGTAGATATTGATCCACATCTACTTTTCCTCCTCTCCACCGACATCTCTCGGCCACCTCTCCTGTTTGTGCCCCTATGCTCTCCATGTTATCACGTGTTTTCTTTTAAATTTGCGTTTAACTTCACTAGTACTGCTACCTGTAGCCCCAGCCTTGTTTCTTTGCACATTCGTCAGTCACATGTACAAAACGGCGATTGTGTCTTTTTCCGTGTACTGTGTCAACACACAAGCCGATGACACAGAGCTTCCAACACTGCTACCCTCCTGCTTAAATTGTCTACATTCACGTGCTTCTTCCGTAGGTTGTGTGCTGTTTCGTAGTTGAACTCGCTAAGTCTCAGGGCCTGTCTTATCATCCTGCCAGACAGGTCCTTCACTCTCATTACCACTTCAGAGCAACTGTGGTCGGTCACTGCTCGAAATTCTTTCCCATAAAAATAACATCTCAAATACGTGACACCATAAATGAGCAAGAACACCTGCATCTTTGTCTTTGGACAGTTCTTCGCCGCTGCATTCAGCTGTCTCGACGTGTAGGCTACAGGATGTTCTTCACCATTAGTCTCCTGGCTTAAGACAAATCCCATAGATTAGATGCGTCACACGAAAGGATACCCTCCTTCTGAAAGTCCGGAAATATAGGACCGGGCTTGATGTCAAAACACACTCTGACACTCTTTTCCCCATATAAATTTCACACCTTCCCTTAGCAATTGCATGAGTGGTTTTGCTATGGCAGCAAATGCGTTTACTGATTTCTGTTCCCCCAGACAGATTCAGTTCTTAGTCACTTAGGCACTGGAAACTCCTGTACAGATTGCACTATTCTCGGATTTACTCTGTCTTGAACTAATTACATGGCCTAAATATTTTTCTTCTTCTAACGCTAAACTGTACAACTCTTCGCTCAACGCCAGACACGCAGCCCTCAAAGTCGTAAACACTTCCTTCAGGCGTTGTCTATGCTGCTCTGTGTCTTTAGAGAACAGGAAGGTATCATATAGATAAACTAGACACTGGCATGGTTTCAAACCCCTCGACACATCGTCCAATAACCTTTATTCAGTCTAAACGGCATTCTCTTGAACTGATAGTACCTCCATGGTACCGAAAATTCTGTCTTCGGATAATCATCAGCAACAACCTCCAGTTAACGGTAACCACTCCTTAAATCCGTATCCGAAAAGTACCGACTTTGTAGCAAGCTCTCGATGGTCTCAGTAATGTTGGGGGTGGGGTTTGCACACATTGCAGTCTTTGTGTTCAGGTGACGGTAATCACAGCAGAACTCGTATTTTCTAAGACTGTTTGTAGACACTCTTGGTACAACCACAATTTCGGCACCCCATGCCACTTGCTGTTAACATTCTCTTTCTTAACTTCATTTCCCCGGACCCAAAATTATATTCCTCTCTTGTACATGTACTTGCCTTAATAAAACAACTTGCTGGATACAGTGGATTTTTGTCTCCTAGAGGCTCTACAACACATAACGTACCCACAGGCTGATTTGGTTCCACGTCCACCTAAAGCGACTTCTCTGTTCCACCTGCAGATCAAGCCTTAGCGCAACTGTAAGCGACTCAATTGGTTTGTCCAATACGCTAGCACCCCCGACCGCAGTGACACAGCCATCCTGATTTAGGTTTTCCGTGATTCCCTAAATCGATTCAGGCAAATGCCGGGATGGTTCCTTTGAAAGGACACGGCCGATTTCCTTCCCAATCCTTCCCTAACCCGAGCTTGCGATCCGTCTCTAATGGCCTCGTTGTCGGCGGGACGTTAAACACTAACCACCACCACCACCGCAGAGACAGTTCTAAACTAGCAACAGCTTCCCTCAGCTGGAGTATCATTACAGTAAGTTCTACTATAAATTGCGAATGTCAGTTCCAGTACTACGTTGATACAAAAAGTCTAACGCCCGGATCATGCTGCAGCCCTTGCTTGCATGAGGTACCTTATCTACACACTACTTCAACTGAACCGTCCCTATAGGAATATCTGTGTCCACGATCATCAACGGCATTACATTATTATCCTCTGCCCCATGCAACCTATAGCATGGCGGATTCATTTGCTCCAACTCAGTATCTCTCTACTGGCACCTGGACGCATGTGCCCATGTGTCCAACGAAAACTTGTACTCATTACCTCTTACAAGGGAACCTCCCCATCGCACCCCCCTCAGATTTAGTTATAAGTTGGCACTGTGGAAAGGCCTTGAAAAACTGAACACAGATCAATCGAGAAAACCGGAAGAAGCTGTGTGGAACTATGAAAAAAATAAGCAAAATATGTTGTTGTTGTTGTTGTCTTCAGTCCTGAGACTGGTTTGATGCAGCTCTCCATGCTACTCTATCCTGTGCAATCTGCTTCATCTCCCAGTACCTACTGCAACCTACATCCTTCTGAATCTGCTTACTGTATTCATCTCTTGGTCTCCCTCTACGATTTTTACCCTCCACGCTGCCCTCCAATGCTAAATTTGTGATTCCTTGATGCCTCAAAACATGTCCTACCAACCGATCCCTTCTTCTAGTCAAGTTGTGCCACAAACTTCTCTTCTCCCCAATCCTATTCAATACCTCCTCATTAGTTACGTGATCTACCCATCTAACCTTCAGCATTCTTCTGTAGTACCACATTTCGAAAGCTTCTATTCTCTTCTTGTCCAAACTAGTTATCGTCCATGTTTCACTTCCATACATGGCTACACTCCAAACAAATACTTTCATAAACGACTTCCTGATACAGAAATCTATATTCGATGTTAACAAATTTCTCTTCTTGAGAAACGCTTTCCTTGCCATTGCCAGTCTACATTTTATATCCTCTCTACTTCGACCATCATCAGTTATTATACTTCCTAAATAGCAAAACTCCTTTACTACTTTCAGTGTATCATTTCCTAATCTAATTCCCTCAAAATCACCCGATTTAATTTGACTACATTCCATTATCCTCGTTTTGCTTTTGTTGATGTTCATCTTATATCCTCCTTTCAAGACACTGTCCATTCCGTTCAACTGCTCTTCCAAGTCCTTTGCCGTCTCTGACAGGATTACAATGTCATCGGCGAACCTCAAAGTTTTTATTTCTTCTCCATGATTTTAATACCTACTCCAAATTTTTCTTTTGTTTCCTTTACTGCTTGCTCAATATACAGATTGAATAACATCGGGGAGAGGCTACAACCCTGTCTCACTCCTTTCCCAATCACTGCATCCCTTTCATGCCCCTCGACTCTTATGACTGCCATCTGGTTTCTGTACAAATTGTAAATAGCCTTCCGCTCCCTGTATTTTACCCCTGCCACCTTCAGAATTTGATAGAGAGTATTCCAGTCAACATTGTCAAAAGCTTTCTCTAAGTCTACAAATGCTAGAAACGTAGGTTTGCCTTTTCTTAATCTTTCTTCTAAGATAAGTCGTAAGGTCAGTATTGCCTCACGTGTTCCAACATTTCGACGGAACCCAAACTGATCCTCCCCGAGGTCCGCATCTACCAGTTTTTCCATTCGTCTGTAAAGAATTCGCGTTAGTATTTTGCAGCTGTGACTTATTAAACTGATAGTTCGGTAATTTTCACATCTGTCAACACCTCCTTTCTTTGGGATTGGAATTATTATATTCTTCTTGAAGTCTGAGGGTATTTCACCTGTCTCATACATCTTGCTCACCAGCTGGTAGAGTTTTGTCATGACTGGCTCTCCCAAGGCCGTCAGTAGTTCTAATGGAATGTTGTCTACTCCGGGGGCCTTGTTTCGACTCAGGTCTTTCAGTGCTCTGTCAAACTCTTCACGCAGTATCTTACCTCCCATTTCGTCTTCATCTACATCCTCTTCCATTTCCATAATATTGTCCTCAAGTACATCGCCCTTGTATAAACCTTCTATATACTCCTTCCACCTTTCTGCCTTCCCTTCTTTGCTTAGAACTGGATTGCCATCTGAGCTCTTGATATTCATACACGTGGTTCTCTTCTCTCCAAAGGTCTCTTTAATTTTCCTGTAGGCAGTATCTATCTTACCCCTAGTGAGATAAGCTTCTACATCCTTACATTTGTCCTCTAGCCATCCCTGCTTAGCCATTTTGCACTTCCTGTCGATCTCATTTTTGAGATGTTTGTATTCCTTTTTGCCTGCTTCATTTACTGCATGTTTATATTTTCTCATTTCATCAATTAAATTCAATATTTCTTCGGTTACCCAAGGATTTCTAGCAGCCCTCGTCTTTTTACCTACTTTATCCTCTGCTGCCTTCACTACTTCATCCCTCAGAGCTACCCATTCTTCTTCTACTGTATTTCTTTCCCCCATTGCTGCCAATTGTTCCCTTATGCTCTCCTTGAAACTCTGTACAACCTCTGGTTCTTTCAGCTTATCCAGATCCCATGTCCTTAAATTCCCACCTTTTTGCAGTTTCTTCAGTTTTAACCTACAGGTCATAACCAATAGATTGTGGTCAGAGTCCACATCTGCCCCTGGAAATGTCCTACAATTTAAAACCTGATTCCTAAATCTCTGTCTTACCATTATATAATCTATCTGATACCTTTTAGTATCTCCAGGATTCTTCCATGTATACAACCTTCTTTTACGATTCTTGAACCATGATTAAGTTATGTTCTGTGCAAAATTCTACCAGACGGCTTCCTCTTTCATTTCTTAGCCCCAATCCATAATCACCTACTATGTTTCCTTCTCTCCCTTGTCCTACTGACGAATTCCAGTCACCCATGACTATTAAATTTTCGTCTCCCTTCACTACCTGAATAATTTCTTTAATCTCATCATACATTTCATCAATTTCTTCATCATCTGCATAGCTAGTTGGCATATAAACTTGTACTACTGTCGTAGGCATGGGCTTTGTGTCTATCTTGGCCACAATAATGCGTTCACTATGCTGTTTGTAGTAGCTTACCCGCATTCCTATTTTCCTATTCATTATTAAACCTACTCCTGCATTACCCCTATTTGATTTTGTATTTATAACCCTGTATTCACCTGACCAAAAGTCTTGTTCCTCCTGCCACCGAACTTCACTAATTCCCACTATATCTAACTTTAACCTATCCATTTCCCTTTTTAAATTTTCTAACCTACCTGCCCGATTAAGGGATCTGACATTCCACGCTCCGATCCGTAGAATGCCAGTTTTCTTTCTCCTGATAACGACGTCCTCCTGAGGAGTCCCCGCCCGGAGATCCGAATGGGGGACTATTTTACCTCCGGAATATTTTATCCAAGAGGACGTCATCATCATTTAATCATACAGTAAAGCTGCACGTCCTCGGGATAAATTACGGCTGTAGTTTCCCCTTGCTTTCAGCCGTTCGCAGTACCAGCACAGCTACGCCGTTTTGGTTAATGTTGCAAGGCCAGATCAGTCAATCATCCAGACTGTTGCCCCTGCAACTACTGAAAAGGCTGCTGCCCCTCTTCAGGAACCACATGTTTGTCTGGCCTCTCAACAGATACCCCTCCGTTGTGGTTGCACCTACGGTACGGCCATCTGTATCGCTGAGGCACGCAAGCCTCCCCACCAACGGCAAGGTCCATGGTTCATGGGGGGAAAATATACAAACTGAATAGTCCACGTGCAAGATAGGCACATCAAGGAGCGTCTGAGCTCAGAGCGCCGTGGTCCCGCGGTTAGCGTGAGCAGCTGCGGAACGAGAGGTCCTTGGTTCAAGTCTTCGCTCTAGTGAGAAGTTTAATTTTTTATTTTCAGACAATCATTATCTGTCCTTCCTTCCGTCCGATGCGAGGTAACTGCGCCGTAGTATGGGGACGCTACACCTAAACAAACGTCGAAACAAAAACTTATGTTTTGACACAGAGAAAACTGTGCGACTGTGAAACTGTTGCATTCATTTGTTGCAGTTTACGTGGCAAAGTCTTATGTTTTCATCACTTTTTTTGGAGTGATTATCACATCCACAAGAAAACCTAAATCGGGCAAGGTAGAATAATCTTTTTACCCATTCGCCAAGTGTACAAGTTAGATGGGTCGACAACATATTCCTTTCATGTGACGCACATGCCGTCACCAGTGTCCTACAGAGTATATCAGATGTGTTTTCCTGTGGAGGAATCGGTTGACCTATGACCTTTCTATCAAATGTTTTCGGTTCCCATTGGAGAGGCACGTCCTTTCGTCTACTACTCGCACGATTTTGCGGTGCGGTCGCAAAACACAGACACTAAACTTTTTACAGTGAACAGAGACGTCAATGAACCAACGGACAGATCATAACTTTGCGAAAATAAAGAAGTTAACTTCTCACGCGAGAGAAGACTTGAAGCAAGGACCTCTCGTTCCAAAGTTGTCCACGCTAACCACGGGACCACTGCGCTAATGAGCTCACACTCTCCTTGATGTCGCCTATCTTGCGCATGGACTACTCAGTTTGTATATTTTGCTTATTTTTTCCATAGTTCCACACAGCTTCTTCCTGTTTTCTCGATTGATCTGTGTTCAGTTTTTCAAGGCCTATCCACTGTGCCAACTTATAACTAAATCCGAGGGGGGTGCGATGGGGAGGTTCCCTTGTTAGAACACACATTACTGCACAGTCCACTCCACTCTGCATACATATTCGTTGCATCTAATTTTAAGTGGAACAACTTTAGGTGGACTTCTGGTTCCACCTTGTGTTTAACTGTTTCTTACCTCCTCGTCCACTTAGACGTCCGTTACCAAAACTCTGCTGTTGATACCTCCGATTTCCTCTGTTTCTCTGTGGCTGGCAACACTGCCCCTGTAAATTCTCCATCAAACCAAAGCTGTAACAATCCATGTGCACAGGAAATGTTCCAAATCTATTCGTACTCTTACTGAAATGTCAGTTTATTCATATGCCATTGCTAACCTAAAACAAAGGACGTTCAAAAAGTTTTGTACAGTCGCCTCTAAATTCTTTATTTTTTTGCAGGAGGAGAATGAAAAGCCGGCCGGTGTGGCCGATCGGTTCTAGGCGCTTCAGTCTGGAACCGCGCGACTGCTACGGTATCAGGTTCGAATCCTGCCTCGGGCATGGATGTGTGTGATGTTCTTACGTTAGTTAGGTTTAAGTAGTTCTAAGTTCTAGGGGACTGATGACCTCAGATGTCGAGCCCCATAGTGCTCACAACCATTTGAACCATTTTTTTTTGTAGAATGAAATTTTTGTGAACATACTTGGGACATTTAGCTATACATTGAGCCTACTCAATGTAGCTCCATCAGCTGTGACTCATTTGGCCCAACGTTCTTTCCATGATGTAAATGTACTTTGGTAAAATTCTGGGGATTGACTTTTACACCATCGCTAGACCTAGGATATAAGGTGTTTCTCCCTATTATATGTTTTACCACGAAGGTGGGCCTTCAGACGACCAAAGAGGTAAAAATGAGAAGGACCCAAGTCCGGACTGTAGGGAGGATGAACAATTTTCCAACCCATTTTCCCGATTTTCTCCTGCGTCATACGCGCTGCGTGGGGTTTGGCATTGTCATGATGTTGTCTGATGAGCTGACCCTGAAGTTGTGTTCTGTGGGCCTTGATGGCACGTCGCAGCTTGTCCAGTGACAAACAGTAACGGTCCCGGCTAATTGTGGAGCCAGATTCCACAAAATCAATGAAAATGACACCACACTGATTCCAGAAGGAGGCCATCATCTTTCGGCCTGCCACTTGGTTTCTTCTTCCGAGGAGAAACCGTATGACACCACTATGGTTTGGGTTTTGCTCTCAGGTTCGGACAAAAACAACCAAGTTTCATCCTGGGTAATGACGCCGTCAAAACACTGTTTCCACTCTTCAGTAAAGGTCTTCATGAGACCCTCGCACACATTCTTTCTCATCGTTTTCATTTCTCTTGTCAATAATCTAGGCACACAATGTGCACAGAATTCTCTGTACCCTAGTGACTGTTCCAGTGATACCATACTACCCAATGACAAACGAGTCATTTCAGCAAGCTGTCGTGTCGTCACACATCTGACATTTTGGATGATTTGATCAATGGTCTCCTTATTCACATCACTCACTACCGTCGATGGTCTACCGCATAGTGGATTGTCCAGTAGAGAGAAATCACCTTCTTTAAACCTCTGCAACCACCGCTGGGTACTGCTGCGATCCACTGTGTCCTCCCCATAAACAGAGAGCAAATTCCTGTGAATCGATGTGGCAGAGCCATCGCCGGTCTTGAAGAGGAACTTCATCACCGACCGTTGTCGCACGGTCCATTATGGCTCACCTGTAAATAAAAGAAAATACTTTGATACACCAACTTATAGCAAAATGTTCCGAGTATGTTTATAAAAAATTTCATTCTCCTCCTGCAGAAAATAAAAAAAGAGACGACTGTGCAAAACTTTTTGAACGCCCTTTGCAGCAGAATGCAGATCCTGTTTTTTTACGTCTTTGCAAAAACCCCTTGTCCAACGGCTCAGAGTTTGCTGCATTCTTTAATGCTTCTGTACACTTCTGGTACGTTTTCGCTTCTCCCACTGGTCGCAATTTTGTTACCCGCAACAACAGCTTGTTGGTCCAGTAACCCATCTCCGCGGACGTCCTAAGGTCCTCTAAGAACGACTGCACTCACTACGATGATTTTCCATGAAAGGAAACAATTAATCCTGCCGCAGCGGACCCACCTCTTGCTGCGGTGCCTGAAGCAGTGCTAACAACAATGACGGAAAAAAGGAATCACAACACCAAGAAGAAGTTGTCCGACATAAGTCGAAGTTGGTAGACGTGTTTCTACATCTAAAATATGATATCTATTGAAATTTCACGCCGTTCGCATAAGAGTGGTGCCAGTAGCGCCACTATGAGTATGCAAATCAGGTTTTCTTAATATACGCGCTCTGACAGTCCTTAGTGTTAGTTACCTTTAAGATTGGACTTGGTGAGTTGATGTTATTTAAGAGCACCTCTAAGGTGACAAAGGCGCCATTATCAACACCTCACTGAGTTTGAACGACGTCATGTAATAGGGCTACGAGAAGCTGAATGTTCGTTCTGTGATATTGCAGAAAGACTTGACAGGAATGTAGTCCTTGTACAGGATTGCTAGCAGCAGTGGTTACGCGAATGTACAGTTGTAGGACGACCGGGCATCGGACGACCACGTGACACTACCGAGAAGGAAGATTATCGTGTTCGGCGTATGGCTCTGGCGCACACTACTGCATCTGTAGCAGCAATTTAAGCAGCAGGTGGCACCACAGTGATACACAGAACTGTTACAAATCGGTCGCTGCAAGGGCAGCTCGGAGCCAACGCCCTGTAGCGGCATTCCACTGACCCCAAATAGCCGCCATTTGCGGCTTCAGCGCTGAATAGTGCGATCTCATTGCAGGTCTGTTGTGTTTTCTGATGAAAGCTGGTTCAGCCTCGGTGCCAGCGATGGTCGTGTGTTGCTTAATAGGAGGTCAGATGAGGGCTGCAACCAACCACCTGTCTGCGAGCTATAGACACTGGACCTACACCTACAGTTATGGTCTGGGGTGTGATTTCGAATGATGGCAGGAGCACTATCCCACGCAACCTGACTGCAAGATTGTAAGTCAAACTAGTGATCCGACATGTCGTGCTGCCATTCAAGAACAGAATTCCAGGGAGTGTTTTCCAACAGGATAACGCTCTGACAACATGCTCTACAGAGTGTCGACATGTTGTCTTGGTCTGTTCGATCACCAGATCTGTCTCCAACCGAGCATATATGACGCACCATCGGGCGACAATTCCAGCGCAAGAGGCATTCAACTCCACCCCCCCCCCCCCCCCCAAACTGATATCGGGCACCTCTACAACTCAATGCATGCCACATAGTTTGCCCGCATCTCGTGGTCGTGCGGTAGCGTTCTCGCTTCCCACGCACGGGTTCCCGGGTTCCATTCCCGGCGGGGTCAGGGATTTTCTCTGCCTCGTGATGGCTGGGTGTTGTGTGATGTCCTTAGGTTAGTTACGTTTAAGTAGTTCTAAGTTCTAGGGGACTGATGACCATAGCTGTTAAGTCCCATAGTGCTCAGAGCCATTTGAACCAATCAATGCATGCACGTCGGAATGCTTGACATTCAGTAGCTGTGCAGTCACATATGTAATTGATTCGTCAATATTTCACATTTGCAGTGGCCTTATCTCGCCTATATACTAACCTGTGATCTTGCAATGTTAACCGCTGGCCGGTGTGGCCGAGCAGTTCAAGGCGCTACGGTCGCAGGTTCGAATCCTGCCTCGGGCATGGATGTGTGTGATGTCCTAAGGTTAGTTAGGTTTAAGTAGTTGTAAGCTCTAGGCGACTGATGACCTCAGATGTTGAGTCCCATAGTGCTCAGAGCCATTTTTGCAAATTTAATCGTTTAAATGTGTTATCAAGGCAAATGTATTCCCGGAATTTCACTACTGTTCATTAAATATTTTTTGGTGCTGCAATTTTTTCCGTCAGTGTGTTCGTCCCTGTTTGTCAGCTGCCCATGTAGCTGCATACAATCTGCTGTCAGCTGCGCTACCTGTTCTAACAATACCCGCAGTACTTCAGCAAACGTTGCATCTCTGATTCTACCATTGCAACACTCTTAGTAGTCATTACACATAACAATACTAAAAGAAATCACAATTTCAAAATTATGTAATATCATGAGCTACCTAAACACTCTACACTGCGTTGCAAAATCAACATACCGAAAAAATATTTAACAGGTTAGAGGCGCTGAGTCCACGCTTCGTTCAATATGTCCCGGGAAGTTACAGTATGGGCCCCTTATAGACACCAAACACTGCTCTTTACAATTACCAAAAAACTCAAATAAATCATTTGGCTCCTCTGACCGAAATAAAGTACCATTCAATTTGCGATGACAGTCACGCCTCGCTTCCATGTCTATTACACACTCTAAAAGGGGGGAGGTGGCTCAGTGGTTAGCACACTGGATTCACACTCGGGAGAACAACGGTTCAACCCCGCGTCCGACCATCCTGATTTAGGTTTTCCATGATTTCCCTAAATCGCTTCAGACAATTGCCGCGGTGGTTCCTTTGAAAGGTCATTGTCGACTTCCTTCCTTAACCTTCTCTAATCCGACGGGATCGATGACCTCTCTGTTAGGTCACCTGCCCCAAATCAACTAACCAATACCCTCCAAAAAATAACCAAATGGTTCGTCACTCACCGCACTGTTTTGATACTGTTGATTGTGGTTTAGACAACCTTCTGAGAAAAAGAAAACAAAAACGAGGAAACGTCGCTACTGATTCTGACACCAAAGTATAGCCCTGCCCCCTCCCTCCTCCCCCAGTGCAGAGAAGGGAGGTTATGAACCAGGATGATTCAAAACGGTTTTAAGGGGGGAAGGACGTCAAATGGGCCGACTTGGAGCAGGAGAGGCATCACAGGACATTTTAATTTCCACTGTCTCTACTTTTGCAGATAAATTCATAAAACTTTGTCAGCATGACCAGGAATGATTCAGAATTTACACTCACAGTAGTGAAAGTTCGAAAACATAACAAAGTAATTTGTTTTTACATGTATAACTTCATCATTATTTTCACTAACTAATGGCAGCATTTGTTGCTATAGGTACACTTTTCTTCATAAGTAAGAGAGTCTTCAATGAATTTTGCACAGCATACAAACCATAGTCAAAGGTGTATGAAACTCTAGAATTTTACAAATCTATTAAAAACTGTGGTAAAAATTGAGGTAATTATCTAGAAAATTTATGTTTTTCCTAAACATGAAGTTTAAAATATAACAGCTCATTCGTTTTTTCATAAATTAAATAAATTCTAGAATTAAATACACCTGTAAGTATCTCTCTAACTTATGAAGAAAAGTGTACCTATAGCAACAAATGCAGCCATTAGGAAGTGAAAAAATGATGAAATTTCGCACGTAAAAAAATTATTTTGTTATGTTTTCGACGTTCCACTGCAGTGGGTGTGAATCCTGAATCCTTCCTGGTGATGCTGACAAAGTTTTATCAATTTATTTGTAAAAGTATAGACACTGGAAATTAAAATGTCCTGAGATGCCTCTCCTGCTCCAAGTCGGCCCGTTTGACGTCCTACCTCCCTTAAGCAATATAGGATTTAACATCTGAGGTCATAAGTCCCCTAGACTTAGAACTACTTAAACCTAACTAACCTAAGAACCAGGATGGTGGGAGAAGCTGTTGAAAGAGAGATGGGAGCCCGGGGGCTACAGAGAAAGGTGGTTGCAAAGGTAACAAGTTCTTTATTGAAGATTTGAGTTGGGTAGTACACCAGGTCAATGGCCGGTTGGCCGTTTAGCTCGGCTGGCCTGCCCCGCGCGGAGTCCACTACAAATTGTCCGCGGAGTCCACAGAAATTGTGACCTCATACTAGTCGGCTTGTCCGCCACACTTCGCATGGCCCACGGGAAATCAATATGTAATTGAAAAGGTACCGTCTAAAGATCCTAACCTTTTTCGTATGTGGGCCGACCGCGGTGGTCTCGCGGTTCTAGGCGCGCAGTCAAGCACCGCGCGACTGCTACGGTCGCAGGTCCGAATCCTGCCTCGGGCATGGATGTATGTGATATCCTTAGGTTAGTTAGTTTTAAGTAGTTTAAGTTCTAGGGGACTGATGACCACAGATGTTAAGCCCCATAGTGCTCAGAGCCATTTCAACCATTTTTTTTTTTTCGTGTGTTATCGGAGCTTGCATGCATTCAACGTGCAGTCAGGAACTATTAAACTCTTCTGACATAGTTTCTCGTACCCCACCGGAGACGGTTGTTGGCACTTATGAGACCTGCAGCGTCACGTGCTGTGAGGTTCGCTCCGCGACCTGTTTTTCCTGTTGGCCTCGCCTCCACGATGCTGACGCGGAGTCTCCGCCGTGCGCCGGCGGCCCCGTTACGTAAGCCGGCAGCGAGGCTTCCGCACAGGCGGCCTGTATACTCGACGATGCCGTATCTGCTACGAACGCGGGCGGCGCCTCGGCTGCATCGTGTCGGGGGAAGCCCGCCGCGGTGAAGCGCTTGTTCAAATGGTTCAAATGGCTCTGAGCACTATGGAACTTAACATCCAAGGTCATCAGTCCTTAGACTACTTAGAACTACTTAAACCTAACTAACCTAAGGACATCATACACAGCCATGCCCGATGCAGGATTCAAACCTGCGACCGTAGCGGTCGCGCAGTTACAGACTGAAGCGCCTACAACCGCGCGGCCACACCAGCCGGCAAAAGCGCTTGTCCTGCAATGGAAGACAGCTGATCTGCCCCCTGGGCAGGATTCGGACGTGTTGCTGAAGTAGAGCTGGGATGGCCTGCTGCTCTGTGGCAGTAACTAGGGGAGGCCACGACATTCGGATAACAGGTTTACTTCAGACTTTGTAAACCTTTAGTAGCCTATTACGACAGTATAATGTACAGGCAGTAAGGCCTATGACTTAGGGTATTTCGGGGAAATTTCAAGGGACGTTCCACGCGTCGAATATGTAGCGGTGCGTTGCCGGTTTGAGCTCGAGGTGGCGGCGATTGAGTGGTAGCCGGCGCGGTAGCTCAGCGTGTTCGTCAAGAGCTCTGTCTGAATTCCGTAGTATAAAGCTGAGTAAGGCAATCAACGATGAACTTGAAGGGATGTCATGCGACGCCCGTCCGGACCAGATGCCGATAAAAATGACGGACAAAGTAAAAAGAGATGGAAAAAATGTGGTTAGCCTTCAGACTGCGTAGTAGCGGATTCGAATCCCCGTCAACGTTTTGTTACGCTTATTTTTTTGAACACTGTGCACATTATTTCATACACAGAGTGAATCGCCCAAAACTTGCACCGCAGATACTGCGGAAATGGAAAGCCCTATTGACGTACGATTTTCACAGAATGGGTTGTTAGTGAGGGGCTCGTATGTTAGCCAATAAACAGAGTATAATAATACTTAGAAAGTGTTTTTCGTACTAAAATACCCTTTATAAATCTAACAATGGCTATTGTCACTAATGAACTAAAAATAGAGTAAATTATTTTTTCAGTGTTCGAGGACTCTAGAGCGAGTCATTTACGAAATATCGTATTATGAAATGTTTCGACATCGACACTTGTTTGTGCCATTCAACCTGGGTAGTTGTAGGTACGATGTTGTTACGTTTGCTTACAGTGTGCTTGTGTCTTCCTTGAATGTCTTGCGACTTGTTAGTCAGTTAGTGTGTGGCAATCCAAACAACATGTCGACAGTGGACGATAGGATTTACCAACGCAGGGCCGGCCGCTGTGGTCGAGCGGTTCCGGGCGCTTTAGTCAGGAACCACGCTGCTGCTACGGTCACAAGTTCGAATCCTGCCTCGGACATGGATGTGTGTGATGTCCTTCGGTTAGTTAGGTTTAAGTAGTTCTAAGTCTAGGGGACTGATGACCTCAGATGTTAAGTCCCATAGTGCTTAAAGCCATTTCAACCATTTGACCCAACGCAGGAAAAGTCGACATGCTCATGGTGTGTGGAAAGTAAAGGAAGAATGCAGATCGTTCTTGAACGGTGTATGCAGCAAGATATCTCAGTAGGCATCAACCACCTCGGCAGTTATTTATGAACCTTTTCAACTAGTTACGTGAAAGTGGTAGTGTAATACCTAGACAACGTAACAGAAGGAAACAAGTGACAACAAAACAGATGGTGGGGATTAATCTTCTTGCTGCTGTTTTGGCTGATCAGGACGTGGAAGTGGCATGAGTCAGGCAAGTGTCCTAAGCATCCTTAATCACATAGGTTCCATCCCCATCGCATCTCTCTCCATCAAGAGCTGCATGGAAACCATTATCATAATCGTGTTAAGTTCTGTACGTGGGCATTATGAATGGGTACTCCATATGTATCATGTATCTTTAGTGATGAAACCGCATTACCATTCATCGCCAGATAAACCTCCGATACATGCGCTGTTGGACTGTTGACAGTCGCCGTTGGCTTCGTCAGGTGGAGCGTCAGAGTGCATGGAGTGTAAACGTGTGGTTTGGGATAGTGAACTGTCAGCTCATAGGCCCGTTTATCATGGACGGAACACTGAACGCGCAAATGTATCGCAGCCTCCTAACAGACTATCTTCCACTGCAAACTAGGAGGAACCATTGGTACCAACATGATGGCTCTCCAGCCCGTACTGATGAAATACTACAGCATGTCTTCACGAACTGTTAGCAAATCGTTGGATTGGACGTGGCCGGCCCGACGAGTGTTGACTTTTTCTGTAGGGAGAACTGGAAGACACACTCTACAGGGATATACCAACTACTCGCGATGGTACGCAACGACGTATTATTGCAACCTGCTCGGACATCACCGCTAAAATGCTATCACGTGCGTAGCAGTCATTCAATACCAGACTGGAAGCGTGTATTGCCGCTACCGGTGGTCATTTTGAACCCAACCTGTGATGGTCAATTGTCTCGTTACTAGTCAGAATTCACGTAACTAGTGCATGCACTTTTGTTGTTCTTTAGCGTGTGTTATAAAAGGTATTGTACAAGCGTCGGTGTGGAATTTTTCAAAATAAGTTACTTCGTAAACGACTCGTATCAGAATCCTGCAACAAACACCACTGGTATTGTAATCTACCCAACTTTTAGTTTGTTAATACCATAGACATTTTTCCATTTAAAAAGTGTATGTTTACACAAAAAATACACTTTCTATGTATTATTACACTCTGTTTATAGCCTAACAGTACGAGACTGACTACCAATCTGTTCTGTAAAAATCACGCATAAATAGCACTTTCCATTTCCGTAATATTTGTGGTGCAAGTTTTGAAAGGTAATCTAACAAAAAAAGCATGTGTATTTTCATGAACTTTTATTGAATTGCTGTATTATTTGTCTGTTTGCTAATAGTAATTAATATAACAGATATTCTATATATATATAACTGTCGGCAAGTAAACGACAAAGATTATGTAGTTTTCCTGAAAATATACGTCTGTCGTGATTTACGAATAAGATCCGCTCTTGACGAAGACCACCACGAACGCATCTTTAAACTGGCGACGACAGTCATCATCCATAGCAGTCGAAGAATCGGGTATCGCCTCTGTTTTTGTAATAAAAACGTAAATTTTGTGATTTTCAAAAGGTTTGCACGTACACTATCTTATCTCGAAAGCCCATCCTCCGATTATTTATTTGCACATCACTGTCATTTTCTTGCGAATTCTACCTCATTTTATTATGGAATAAAGTTATTTACATATTTATTTATCGATATGTTACTTGGGTTTTCCAGGTCTGTCCCTCGCCATTGAAACCCGAGTCTGCAGATTGAAGCCTCCAGGTGCTAAGCAGTTCAGTGTACCTTTATTAGCGAGTGCTGTTATTAGGGATTTCGCAAATCATGACACTTACTTTTTCATACGTTTGGCCGTTTACTTCGATAATTATAAATATAAAACTTGTTGTAATAATTAAAATAAATAATCAGTGAAATAGCACTGGAAATTCAGTAAAAGTTCATGCGAATACACGTAATTTTTCATTACATTACCTATAGAATGTCATACATAAACTGCGGAGACGAAAGTTATGGGTTATCGATACGCTCAAATACAGATAGGGGTAATATTGTGTAAACAATGTATAAAAGGACAGGGCATTAGCGAAGCTGTCATTTGTTCTCAGGCGATTCACGTGAAAAGGTTTCCGACGTGCTGATGGCCGCACGACGAGAATTAGCAGACTTTGAACGCGGAATGGTAGTTGGAGCTAGATGCATGGGATATTCTATTTGGAAATCGTCAGGGAATTCAGTATTCCGAGATCCGCAATGTCAAGAGTGTGCCGAGAATACCAGTGGCAGTGGCCGTCGGCTATCATTCAACGACAGAAAGCAGCGGTGTTTGTGTAGATTTGTTAGTGCTAACAGACAAGCAACACTCAGTGAAAAAAACGATATTACTTACGAGGTGGGAAACCATATCCATAGTTGCCTTAACTTCAGCAGACGAAATTTCTAGAGAAGAGTCGATCATATCCCAAAAATATTCGATCAGATTCATGTCTAACGTGCTTTCGCTGAAAGGTCTCTATAATTACACATACATTGGCCACCTAAATCAGGATGGTCGGATACGGGATTGAACCGTCGCCCACCCCAATACGAGTCCAGTGTGCTAACCACTGATGATGTTACCAGGGCAGCGGCGTCATGTCAGCTCCGGTGAGCCAAACGTCAAAAGTCCCAACTAATTTTAAACACATTATAGTAATTATTTAGCGACAATCATTTCAGGTAAAGGTGGAAGCAGCATGGAAATCAAGTACAGACCAGGAAAAGGAAAGGTGGAAATTAAGCAGTTACACTCCATCATTTGGAATAAAACGACGTCAAAAATTTTGAAAAGGAGGATATACTAAATTACGGTGTGGGAAGACTCCAGGGCAATGACAAGAATTAAAGGCTATGCAAATGGAGTTTTGGAGACGAAACTGTGAAGTAAAAAGAAGAGACAAAATAAGAAATGAAGAACGGATGGGAGTTACAAAAGATATTGTAGACATAACTGAAAATAACGGCTGACACGGTATGGACATCTTAGAAGAAGCCAAAGGAAAGGTAGTCATCTGACGGCCGGAGTGGCCGTGCGGTTCTAGGCGCTACAGTCTGGAGCTCAGCGACCGCTACGGTCGCTGGTTCGAATCCTGCCTCGGGCATGGATGTCTGTGATGTCATTAGGTTAGTTAGGTTTAATTAGTTCTAAGTTCTAGGCGACTGATGACCTCAGAAGTTAAGTCGCATAGTGATCAGAGCCATTTGAACCAAAGGTAGCCATCTAAAATATGTCACTGGAGACCTCCACAACACAGAAAAAGAGGAAGATGTCGGCTCTATTGGAACGATGGAGTGAGGCGTGAGATGCAGGACAGGGCCATGCAAGAAGAGTACTGAATGCAAGAGAGGCTGAAAGTTGTAGAAAACTCGCAGAGAGAAGAAGATGAGTCACTGAAAATTTGCTCATAGCTGGATTTCAGCACCTAATACAGAATCATCTAACATTACGCTCCATGACGGCTTTGCAGAAAACATGTCACGCTGTTGAAGGCATTTGCTCTGGAAGCAAGCAGAGCGACAGTATAATGCTGTATAACTTCCATACTGGCATGTGAGAAAGTTTTAGCAGGATGACTGCTGGAAAGTTGTGCTGTATAAAATGGGGCGGGGAGGGGGGGGGGGGGGGGTTAGCGCCCGTCAGGTCTGACTTTTATCCATGAGTATGCGGCTTAATTACCATGACTTTTTTATGAAATACAATCTATCGGTATGGCGAATTTCTTAGAAGCTCACATGTGTAAAAAATATTTCAGAATTGTCGCTTGCTCGATCTACGCTGTCCTTGATGCAACCGGTGGACTGACAGCAGCCGGCCTTTGGAACTCAGCTCCGCGACAGCGGTGGGCCAATGGGACGGCCGCCAAGGAGTCCCCAGCTGAGGTCGTTACAGAATGATACGTGATTTGAAGCCGCTCGGAGTGGCCTCGTCTTGTCACGGACTGCGCGGCCCCTGCCGCCGGAGGTTCGAGTCCTCCCTCGGGCATGGGTGTGTGTGTGTGTTGTTCTTAGCATAAGCTAGTTTAAGTAGTGTGTAAGTCTAGGGACAGTTTGGTCCCGTAGGAATTCACACACATTTGAACATTCGTGATTTTAATATTGTGATAACAGTTTTGTACCGTCTCGTACTATGCTGAGTATTGTATGTATGCACCAGGCCACTCTCCCTGACACGAACTTTAATGGAAACAGCAATTATTAACAGTAGTCAGGGACGTAACGGGACAAAACCAGTATGATAAACATGAGTTGCAGTATTTCTTCACCTGTGATTAGTAGTTTGACTTCATTGAAGTTGTTCTGTTAGTGTGCTTACTTGATTGAAGCTTAGCATTCAGAAGTTTTATTTTACTACAGGCGAGAGAACATTTTAATAAAAGTGACAGACTATTTATTCCTGTTCCATGGTAGTTGCAATTTCTGGCAATCACGGAAGTCACAATTTCTCTCTATCCTGACATCGAGAAGTCTGATAAGTAGAACATATCAAAGCTTACTCGCTTTTAGGCAACCCGTTTAGACAAGTGCTTGCAAGATATACAAAATGATCAACATATTCCAGTCTGAGTATAAGATGGAGATACTGAGCTCAGGGAGCGTTAATTCTGGAGCAGACTGTATTATCCATTATTAAAGCTGCCAGTGGCTCAGAGAGGAGTCTGTTTCTTATGAGACATAAGTGTTCTAACATGTTTCACGCGTCCCCTCCTGTGACAGCCTCTTCGTCTCGGAGTAGCACTTGCAACCTAGGTTCTCAATTATTTGCTGGATGTATTCCAATATCTGTCTTCCTCCACAGATTTTACCTTCTGCCGCTCCTTCTAGTACCAAGAAAGTTATTCCGTGATGTCCTGACATCCTGTTCTTCTTGTAATTGTTTTCCGTGTATTCCTTTCCTCGCCGATTCTGGGCACAACGTTCTTTTTCCTTACCTTATCAGTCGACTGGTTCGATTCTCTTCTGTTCCAGTTTCTCCACAAATCACATTTTACTATCATACAATGTTGAGCTCAATACCTAAAACCTAAGAAATTTCTTCCTCAGTTGAAGATCTACGTTTGGTACTACTAGACTTCTCTTTGCTAGAAATACAATTTTTGCCCTGTGGTAGTCTAATTTTTATGTCCTCCTTGCTCCGTCAGTCATGGGTAATTTCGCTGCTCAAGTAGCAGAGTTACTTAACTTCGTCTGTTTCGTGATCCCCAATTGTGTTGTTAAGTTTCTCGCTATTCTGATTTCTTCTACTTCACGTTACTTTCTCCTTCCTTCGATATACTCTCAATCCATATTCTATACTCATCAGATTGTTCATTCATTTAGCAGATCTTGTAAATCTTATTCCCTTTCACTAAGGATAGCAATGTCATCAGCATATCTTACAGCTGACATCCTTTCACTTTCAATTTTATTTACACTCTTGAACCTTTCTTTTATTTCCATCATTGCTTCTTCGATGTATAGACTGAACAGTCGATGAGAAAGACTAAATCCCTGCCTTACACCCTTTTTAATCCGAGCACTTCGTTCTCGGTCTTTCAGTCTAATTGTTCCATCTTGTTCTCGTACATACTTATAGCATATAGCTATTTTTCTCTTTTCGAACATTTTGCACCATTTGACTTTGTGGAACGCTTTTTCCAGGTCGGCAGATCCAATGAATGTGTCTTGATTTTTCCTTTTTGTTACTTCCATTCTTGTGTATGTTATTCTCTTCAGCATCTTGGATGCAAGAGCTCTTACGCTGATTGTGCGATAATTCTCGCACTTATCGGCTCTTGCTATCTTTGGAACTGTATAGATGATGTTTCTCCGATAGTCTGGTGGTGTGTTGTGAACCGCATACTACTTGCACACTAACGTGAACTATCATTTGGTTGCCACTTCCCCCAAATGATAATAGAAATCATGATGAAATGTTGTCTATCTCTCCTGCCTTTTTTGATCTTACGTCATCCAAAGCTTTTTTAAATTCTGACTCTAATACTGGACTCCCTTTTTTTCCCTGTCGAACCGAGAGAGGTGACGCAGTGGTTAGCACACGACTCGCATTCGGGAGGACGACGGTTCAGACCAGCGTCCGGCCAACCTAATTTAGGTTTTCCGTGATTTTCCTAAATCGCTTCGGCAAATTCCCTTGAAAAGGCATGGCCGACTTCCTTCCCCGTTCTTCCCTCATTCGATGGGACTGATAACCTCCCTGTTTGTACCCTTCCCCAATAACAACAACGAAACTTGCCTGTCGACTCTTGTTTCTTGTTCTATTACGTCATCAGACAATCCTACTCCTCGTACAGGCCTTCAATGTACTCTTTCCTCCTGCACTCTTAATGTTACCGCTCTTGCTTTGAATTTCTCCGAAGTTTATTATGACTTTTCTGTATGCTAAATCAGTCCTTCCGACAGTCATTTTTTTCGATTTCTTCACATTTTTCATTCAGTTGTTCATCTTATCTTCCCTACATTTCTTATTTATTTATTTTCTAAATTACTCGTATTTCTCTATTCCTTAATTTCCCTGAACATTTTTATACTTCTTCCTTTAGTCGATCAACTGAAGTAATTCTTCTGTTACCCATGGTTTCTCAGCAGTCACTTCCCTTGTAGCTTGTAGTCCTTTCCATCCTCTGCGATTACCCTTTTTAGACATGTCCATTCCTCTTCAAATGAGCTGCCTACTGAACTATTCATTATTGCAATATCTGTAGCCTTAGGGAACTTCAAGCGTGTCTCTCCATTCATTAATAATTCCGCGTTCCACTTCTTTAGACATTAATTTTTCCTCATTAGTCTCTTAAACTTCAGCCTACTCTTCATCATTACTAAATTGTGATGTGAGTCTATATATGATCCTGGGTGCGTCTTGCAATCCAATATCTACTTTCCAAATCTCTTCCTGATGTAACCAAACTGGAATCTTCCTGTATCTTCATCTTGTGTTTCTTGAACAGAGTATCCGCTATTCCTAGCTGAAATTTATTGTAGACCTCAACTCCTCTCTCATTCCCACTACGAAACCCATATTTTCCCGTAACTTTTTCTTGTATTCCTTCCCCTATGATTGCATTCCAGTCCCCCATGACTTCTAACTTTTCATCTCCCTCTATGTATTGAGTTACCCTTCCAATATCCTCAAATGCTTTCTCTCTCTCTCTTCATCTTCTGCTTGTGACGTCAGCATGTGCATCTAAACTACCGTTGTCGGTGTTGGTTTGCTGGCGATTCTAATGGGAATCATACTGAACTGTTTACAGTAGCTCACTACCTGCCCTACTTTAATATTTATAAGGAATCCTACTTCCGTTAAACCACTTCCTGCTGTTGTTGTTATTGCCGTATATAAATCCTTGACTTCCTTCCATTTCATTTCACTGACTGCCACTATATCTAGAAAGAGCATTAGCATTTCCCTTTTCAGATTTTCTAGCTGCCCTGCCAACTTTCGTTAATTATTCTGTATGTCAGTTTCAGAGACCGGAGCCGCTATCTCTCAAGCAAGTAGCTCCTCAGTTTGTCTCAAAAGAGCTGAGTACACCCTGCTTGCCAACAGCGCTCGGAAGACCGGATGGTCACCCATCCATCCTAGCCCGACAGCGCTTAACTTCGGTGATCTGACGGGAACCGGTTTTACCACTACGGCAAGGCCTTTGGCTCTCAAGGTTCAAACACTGTAAAATGGCCTGAGAACATCGAGGTCATATAGGACAGAGCACTCGCCCACTAGGTCAAGAATCGGATAGGAAATCGGCTGTTGTGGTTAGATCTAAGGTGATTTGCGCAAAACAAAAACGAGGGTGGCTGAACTGGGTCTCACCCGGCTACTGTGCCTTATATACGTTTCTGTCGTGCCTCCCACCACTACAATAACGTCGGCCTTGCGGTGTGAATCTCCGTTCCGCCCAGTGCAACTGTAAGTAACAACATCCAGTCACGCTACTCTCCGGAAGTCCGCAGTGAGTGCGCTCAATTGTTCCCTTGGAGGTTTTAGCAAGCAACGGTTCTCTTAGGCACCGTTATTTTGCTTGTGCTTTCGTGAATAGCTACAAAAGATTTTTCTTATACCGACAGAATCATCGCAGTGGTTAAGACATAATACTCTTATTCACGAGGAACAGAAGTGAAATCTCCGATTGGCTATTCCGGTATAAATTTATCTTAGTTTCTTTAGCGGTCGTTCCACCAAATGTCTACGACTGACTTTCCGCTACATTTACTGTGTTACTAAATTTGTGTTCCTTCTCTAATGGCATCGCTGTCGAAGTGGCGTTAGAATTCACTATCCCCTACGTTTTCATTGGCTAGTAGTGTCAAAAATGTCCGTAGAACCAGCATAACAATCAGGATATGTTATTTCTGACGGCGGTGTTGAAAAAGCATTATGTTGAATACTTTACCTGAATATGTATTTGAACCTGATTATTCTATCTACAATCCAATGGATGACGTATATTTTATCATGAAGTGGATAACGGCTAATATATTTGATTTGTCTTAAAGGAAGTCTTTTCCTGCGTACAATCTTCTTTTATTTAAAAATAAACACTCTGTTTCATTGCTTGTCAAATACCTAATTTCACCCCCTTGGTCATTAGCAGGCTACATCACAATAAAAGTGCTTTGCTTACATCATGTTATGCTTCCCACCTCAATGTGCGGGAGAAAGCCAAAGTATACTGGCGTCCCGAATAAGAGTTCCACAAAACCATGATTGGTACGGGCACAACTAGATCAGACGTGAAACAGGAACACACAGAAGGGTAGGGGCAACCATAAATAGATATAAGATTACCTGAGTGGTCAGCACGAAAATTTCGTCTCCAGCACCAACAACAAGGAGTATCAATGTCTGAAGTTCATGAACTTTCTACAGTATGCTTTAGATGGGTATGTGTGAAGCAAAGCTGTAAGGGATGGAAAATGCCCACCGTGGTTCAGCAGCCATATTAGAAAACTGCTACTAAAGCAAAGAGAGTGTCATTTCAAACAAGCACCCCACTCATACAATTAAAGGTGGTAGTGACTTAAATCTACCCTCGATATGTTGGCCAAAATAAATGCATAAAGTCGGTGATAGGCATAAAACGTTGCCCAAACCCCTATTGAATGCCTTCTCAGAAAATTATTTGGAACAATACTTTGTTTGCGCCCATCTACATAGGGAGGATTGATCATCACAATAAACTAAGGGCAATCAGAGCTCGCACTGAAAGATTTGTTTGTTTTTCCCGCGCTCTATTCGAGAGTGGAAGCAGCTTAAAGGCGGTTCGATCAACTCTCTACCAGGCACTTAATTGTAAGTTGTAGAGTAATGATGCAGATGTAGATACATGGCTTCACTACAAATGTAAACGTAGTCAAACCTCACAGAAAAATAGAATTTAAACGAACTAGCGTAATAAGAGCCGTGCTTAAAGCCTTCAGCGAATTCGAAAGTAAAGTTCTGTCTATCGACTTGATAGAAAATCTTAAGAAGTTTTCGTCTTACGTAAATCAGCAAATGGATTTAAGCCATTTATCCCGGCACTCTGGCAATATATCATTACATTTACGGAAAAACATCATCCATACAATTCCGAAGATAGCAAGAGACGAAAACTGTGAGAACTATCGCACAATCAGCTCATGCATCCAAGTTGCTCACAAGAATAATATAGAGGAGAATGGGAAGGAAAATTGTTAGATGACGATTAGTTCGGCTTTAGAAAAAGCAAGATCACCATAGGTTGTGCTTGATAACAGAAGCAACGCTCAAGACAAATCAAGACACGTTCATAGTATTTATCGATCTGGGAAAAGCGTTCGATAGTGCAGAATGGTGCAAGATGTTGAAAGCTTTAGGCAAAGATATAATACATAAACTGTAGAAGAACCAAAAAGGAACAATAACGGTGAAAGACGAAGAACGAACTGCCCGGATTATAAAGGGTGTAAGACAGGGATGTAGTCTTTGGCCCCTTGCTGTTCAATCTATACATGGAAGAACCAATGACGGAAATAAAAGAAAGAGCCAGGTGTGGGATTAAAATTCAGGATGAAAGGACATGAACGATAAGATTCGCTGAATACATTACTTTCACCCCCAGCTCAGATTATCCAGGGAAAAGATAATTTGAGAAGAGGAAATAGACACTATCGCATTAAACTACAGGAATTCAGCACCATATGCGGTAGGTTCATCATTTCATCTCGTGGCAACATGCGTAAAGCTACTATTTGACACATTTAGACTTGCAAGTTAACTATCCAGCTCGATCGGTCATATCAATTGATATACAGCAGAAAGTTGTTTCACAGATCTAGCAAAGTTAATGTATGGTGATGCTAGTCCTCAAGCTAAAGAATAGGATTGGGCAGACAAGAGACGAGGCAGTTTGTGAAGATTTTATATCCTCAAACGTCAGTTATTTATTATGTTTTTGGCACTTACATTTACTTAATCTTCCCTGTTGAGCCGGCCGCTGTGACCGACTGGTTCTAGGCGCTTCAGTCCGGAACGCTTCAGTCGGGAATCTCGCTGCTGCTGCGGTCGCAGGTTCGAATCCTGCCTCGGGCGTGGACGTGTGTGATGTCCTTAAGTTAGTTAGGTTTAAGTAGTTCTAAGTCTAGGGGACTGATGATTTCAGATTGTTAAGACCCATAGTGCTTAGAGCCATTTTTTTGTCTCCTGTTGATGCGTATCGAGAGGTGATTTACCGATAGTCAGGCAGCAACAGCTGCCTACACTATATACAACAGAAAAAATCATATTAACTTGCCCCCAATTTCGTAAGAATTATCGTTAATCTTTACGCTGGGAGTAATATTTGAATAAAAGTAAATGGTCGGAAGCGTTGATGAGATACAGGTGAGTGAAGGTGTGGGTTTCAGTGTATCGGGAACAAAATTACAGTCCTCTCGAGATGATATTCTGTGTAAACGTTAACGGTATGCCTGAACTTTCAGTGTGCAACAAATCTTTGGATGTTGTGGGGTACGGTACTTTTTGAATCAAAGGGTCACTTGATTTTTTTTTAACAGGAAAACAGGAACTTTAAACACTGCCCTTATGATCTGCAATTACTCGTACATATTTCCGATATACTGTCTGTGAAACAACGACGAATACAATACTGAAAAAGAATATGTTCTACCGTATAGTCGCTGTTTATTTCTCTTGCCTATTGGCTACCGCTTTCGGCCACCGTATGATAAAAAAATTCCATTACACAGCGAAAAGAATAACGCAAGAGAGATTTAGAAAATATTATCCTCTATGACAACAAACGTATGATATACATAGTATAACCTTAAAATGTATATGTAGCCCTTACCCCTGCACGACGACTGCCGTCTAGGGGTAAGGGCTACATATACATTTTAAGATTATACATGTATATCATACGTTTGTTGTCATAGAGAATAATATTTTCTAAATTGCTCTTGCATCATCTGTGCAACGGTACTGTGTATCGAAACCGGTGGCCAGTAGGCAAAATAAATAAATTTCACCTGTAGACTAAAACATTTACTTTCCATACCTTTAATTTCATGTTGTAAATTAAAACTTTATTGCGCGTTTCATAATTTGGTTTTTAAGGAACTCGCAAAACATTGCTGGCCTAAATCATCTGATTAATTAAACCTACTAACTTCGACCGGGCAAATGGGTAGAATATTCGGGAAACGGAATTGGAGACAAGAGCAGGAATAATATAGTTCCGCCGCAAATATCGAGGAGACGTGTTAAAATTTCTTGCACTCGTCACGGAAGGCAAGAATTGTTAAACGAAATTTCCCGCTGATGCTACCTTCACTTTATATAACAATCTTAGCTGCTTGTATTTCCGTCTCTAACTCTGGTATGTGAGTGGGAAAACTTGAAAGATCCTATAGGACTCCCAGTTGTCTCGACTGTCAATTAATTCACTTTCTCCGCACGAAACAGCTGGACCAGATAGATGAAAATGCGAGAAAGCTGACTGGGGAAGTTATTCGGCACGGGTAAAAGGAGAAATGATTTTTTTTTGTCCCCACCCTTAATGCCCTTGGTCATGGAGTGAGCAGCTTCTACAATTACTTCAGGAGAACCTGTCATTTACCCCCCCCCCTCCCCACCCCCACTCCTAAAAAAAAACAACCTACGACAGAATCCTAGATAGCTCTCTGGCCATTGTTTTAAAAAGAACAACGTGAGAATTTTGACCAGAGACCACATGGGAAATTTACGTCAAATACAAACAAGATCGACGACAGTGTACAACAGTTTTTGAAACAAGGTACTTCTCTCTCCAGGATACCTACAGTAGACTGGATCGTGCTGCAAAAGTCCTGGACAGGTGTCCGATAGTAAACGGGCTAGCAATATCACCCAGGAAAACAAAAGTAGTGGTGCTTACATGTAGGAAGCTTGTGCCATAGATGTAGTGGTATAGCCATCCTGCCTGCACGTTTCCTCGGACTGGTCTATGACACTTAGCTCTAGGCACACCTTCGACTATAAAATAAGCGATCAGCGACCACGTTGTGCCGGCCCATCCTTGTTCAGGCGCACGTCACGCCACGGTGCTTACGCGGCATCGATCGCTGGTGCGACCTCAATTACGTTACGACGCAATAAGTTAACACTCTCGAAACTGGAAAAAACACTTTAGGGTTTTGTTAGAATCTACATCTCATTCATGCCTTCAATACCGACCAACGCTCTGCTCTCGTAAGAAGCGGAAGTGCCTGTCTGTATTCCGCACCGGTACCTGACGCATACATTTATGTGCCCCTCCCCCTCGTGTACTAAGTGTACTTGCGGCACTGCAGCGAAACGGAGCGACGACAGTGCGCAAGTCATAAACGTAAGACAGAAGATGAACTTTATCTGTATACCAGTGACCACTGCTTTCAACAAAATGAGTAGGCCTACTTTAACCTTCTCGCACAAGACGCAATACACAACGGGCACGTGGTTAACCCCGGATTCGAAGTATCCGTTCACATCTTTAATTTTAAAGCGAAGGCATGAAACGGATAAGAAGAAGAGTGAGAGGGAATATAACGGCACAGACGCCAGTGCCACTACAGTCTAAAAATTCTTTCTCTCGGCAAAAAGGTCATGTGGTACACTCCATCTAATGCCCATCATAAGGATGTTTTTCCATAACGTCTACTTTCCCAGAGACCTACACAATGTAGTCATAAGAGACTCAACAATTTGCTAGCGCTACTCAACATCAGAAGATGATTTAAATCGCCTGTTTTTTTAGAATAATGTTGAAATGTGTGTGAAATTATATGGGACTTAGCTGCTAAGGTCATCAGTCCCTAAGCTTACACACTACTTAACCTAAATTATCCTAAGGACAGACACACACACACATGCCCGAGGGAGGACTCGAACCTCCGCCGGGACCAGCCGCACAGTACATGACTGCAGCGCCCGAGACCGTTCGGCTAATCCCGCGCGGCTGTTCTTTTAGTGTGAGCAATTTTGTGAGTAGCTAGTCACTTTGAGCTGAGACTGAACACATTGAAATACCAATTTTTCACTAATATCACTATTATCTCCGCGTCATGAAATACAGCTTCACATTTATCATGAACTTTTAAAGCGAGTGTAAACTGCATATGTAACCAAGTGTTGTAACCAATATGTAACCATTCTCTCAGAGAATGACTATAGCATCCTATAGCCTCTTCAGTCCCAAGGTGTCATACATGATACCTCAGGTTTTACTTATTTTTTGGTCGGGCACGAATGCAGCTGAAAGTTTTCTGGCCTGTGGTATCATGCACGATGCACATCGCAGTAGCACACCTCACCTCTTCATCATTCTGCCGAGCACCGTGAGTCGTCAGCACTGATGGCAAACTTCGGATTCTGCGTCTGCACAGCATGTTTCAGAGAAATAATGATACGGGTAAATCTTTTTTTTAATCAATAACGAATTAAATCTGTACAGACATTCCTCAGTGAATAGCTAACTAAAAATTAATGTTATAATGGATTGATAAGCTTTAACCTTTTGCGTATTATATATGATATCGCTGGACTCAATGCTAACTCTTTTTACTTCAGTGACAGTGGGATTATTATTGTTTTTAGCTTGATTACCAAGGCATGACTCTCATGTTCAGAAGAATGGATCAAAATGTCTGGCAAAAGGCTGCAGAGACATCACCTTCGTACAGTGTGAGCAGTGCAAAATGTTCATTTGGTAATGTTCTTTTGCTTCACTGCTTACAGCAATTGCTTTACAAATTCCACAAAAAATTAAATTAAATTAGGAAAAGTAATGTTAACGTGATACTGATTCATGTTGTAATACCAAGAAAAATAAAAATACTTTGAAAAATTTTGCTATGATAATTTCGTTTAAGTATTTCGAATTGTTTACTTAAAATTGTTGAATCTTTTGATACTAAGTGCGTGTTTTGATCTATCGTGAAATCTACAGCAAGTATGAGGAATATGTACAACGTTTGTAATAAAGCAACAAGATGGTGCAAAGGTGTGTATCTATTTCGCTTGCTCAAGTCGTGTGGTGTCATATATCATACCATCTATAAAAAAAATCACTATGCTTTCAAAAAATTTTTTGAGCGTCATTCATTGTTACCTAGCATTAACACAAGGCAATTGACACAACAGTAGCCCTCTTGTACTTCTAAAATCCACTAGGGACTGAAGAGGACAGACCACCTGTCAGTCAATAATGTCATACCTGTTTATTATTTACCTACGTATTGTTTCATCTTCGTGTTATGGAAGCCACCGAATAACGAAAAAACTGCCATTGTGTAATTAGAAGATTACCATAATTTGTTTATTACCAAGGTCTGTTATTAGCTATTATGCTGTATGCTCTTGCGTACTTTTTTAATCATCCGATGTACCGAAATGTTTTTTTCAACCGTACTCGGAGATTTCGTAAATCCCAGTCACCGGTGCGTTGAGAATGCTCGGTATACGATGTGGGGCGCGAGACAAATTACCTGATGTACTGCTCTGGCGATTTAAACGGAAAGATTTGTTGGCGGAAGCAAAAGAATCCTCTTCACTGCTTCACAGTTAAATCAGTGTAATTGTAAGTAAGGGTTTCCACCCTCGCTTTGAGCCGCGCATAGGATTAATATTGTCACTACTTCAAAGTCAATAGTGAAAATCCTGGACTGAAACATGTAAACCGCTAACAGTTCATACATCGCCTCTTAGCAACTTCCGTTAATAACCTCCACGGTAGTAAAACAAGAAAACCGTCTAAACACAATAGGGAAAAAACATGCAAAAATACTATGCTCAAATTTGCACATAAATAAGTTTGGTTTTTATGGCTTCAAATAATCCTCGTCATGGCGCTTCGTTCATCGAGCACCGGCACCAGCCAGACACCGGACCCTCTACCTAATGTTAAGCTTCTTTCCGCAGAGTACGTTCTCGCTCACTAAATTACACCACTTGCCCAGAGTACCGGAAACTCCTAAATCAGATTTCGACATCCGCAGACGGGGACACACGCTTGAATTCTTGCAGGCATCCCGTATTAGAAAAATAATCTGGCTGATCTTCGAGAATCACCGGATAACAACTTCATAAAAACACTTCCAAAACACCACATCCACCACAGAGCGCACGAGACACTCTCCCACTCCCACTAGAGGGACGCCAGTCTACCATTTTGTTAGCTCCAAGTGACTCCACAGAAACCTGATCTAACTTTTAGGCCCTTCAGTCAATCGACCTCAGAAGCAGAATGTAGGCATTCTCATCGGCTGCTTCCTGATCTCACTGCTAGGACAAACTCTTTGAAGTGGTACTTTCCGCTAGGATTTAAGTAAGTTATTTCCAACAGAAGCTTTAAAACATATGCCATCATGGGAAGGTAGCAAGCCCTGAAATCAGCCTTGTAACCCTTGAAATCTCCCCCCCCCCCCCCCCCTCCCCCGCAAAAAAGTAAATAGAGCCCAAACTTCCCCCAGATACGGGAAACTGGCTTTCGCAGTCAGATTAGCTAATCGAATGAGCGAATAGGAGCAATCGGGAAGTTGTATGTTACAGGCTACAATACTACCTGCACAACGTAGCGTGGTAAGTATATGTACTCCAAACACAAAAGTACAAGCCTGTTTGGTCCCAAAGAACTTGGTAACAGATGTGAACAGTGCGACATCTCAGCTGAACTACGATCTAATAAAAAGCAGCCCAGTTCTGAGTGCTTCTGGTTCCTGGCGCCTGTTAGCTGTACGGCTAGTGCATACTGATGACGTGCCAACGGAGTTTTAAGGACAATATTCTAGAGACTAACGGACTTTTACTGCTCTCGCCATCTCCATTGTTAAACAGCACACCCACATTATATTGCCCGCAAAGCGATCCATTAGGAGGATTGCCTTATGGGATCTTAACAGGTTCACATAAGGAACATGTGGTTTCGCATTGGTATCAGCTCTGGTCTGCTTAATCCACACTCGGAATTGATTAGTGGTTTTTCCCCTCCTATCGCCCCCACCTCAAATCGTAGGACAGTCACCTTCTGCAGAGCAGTGTGGGAGACCACATACAAGATAGAATTGGGAGGAATTTTCTAAGTGGATCATGCCGCAATCTCCATTACGTCCACAAGATGGGGAAAAGAGTAAAATAAAAAGGAAAAAGATACATATGTATTTCTTCCATCATTAACTACCGGAAAAATTGAAATAATTTCCTATTACTTCTTTCATCTTCAAAAACTCGGACGCAGAGTTATAATTGAGTTTTCTTACAGAACATTTTGTGGAACATTACGATTCATAGATATCTAGATAAAGATATAATGAAAGCTGACAGACAAGATTTGATGACTGGTGAATTGAATTTCTGTTTATCTGTGTCAGTGTGAAAGTTATCTTAATAAATGAAAAAGATAAAGAAGATTATGTGTATGTGAACAAGTTTCCCTTATTTCTGGATTGTCTCTTTCTGTATCTACAGTCTCTTTATGAATGTAAGCTGTTGCATAGCAAAAAACTCCGTTCATGGATAGAAATATGAGCGTGAGCTAAATTCACGTTTACAGTTAAGAACTAACTGTGCCTGCTAGAATGAGAATCAAATCCGACTGTGAGAATTTAAATGAAGTATGTCCTGTCTGAACCCAAAAGTCTGCAAAAAAAATTAGGTTTGTACTTTCAAGAGAATAATTACACTCAACTCTGTTAACTGACCTTGTGAAACTGAAATCTCGTGTCTCCTGTATTTGCCTTACTTGTGTCGCAACGGAAAATGGCGTGCAACTGCTCTCGTAGAAAAAGAGGAGAAGGTGCATCTCAGTTTCTCAGCTGCTGCTGACTACAGAGAATCACGGTAGTGCGATGCGACCTCTTAAATACATGCAATGCAAATTTAATTCTAATAAAATTTATCTCTCATAAAAAAGAATGTTCATCAGGTAACGGTAACAGGATAATGACGCAGGATGATCTGAGTTACTCTCTGAACTAACATTTTTCTGAAGAAACAGTATAAGAAAAATTCATCACAAAAAATTTCTTGACATCGTTCCATTTACAAAATTCACCATTGAAGGCTTAGCAAGCAATAAGAAAATACTCCATGATAAATTACAGTTACATATGACGAAAACTGGAAAACACAAAAATGTAACACAACATGAAAATTTATTGTAACAGCTTAATAATAATGTCTTCCATCAGATCAATAAAATAATTCCCAAGATCATCTTGTTTAGTGTCCTTCCTATACTGTCACAACACCCTGCTACAACTTCTTACCTCATCTCCTCGCGGTCAGCACTTAAAAACTGCACATCTTTGCACAGCAAAGATGACGTAATTAGCCTCCGGGTAGCTCAGCGTCTCTGATGAGGATGTGCGCTCATAACTAAAAGATACAAATATTACGTGCGCATCGTAACACATAATAAATAATAAAATTATGTACACACACCTTTCATTACCTCTCGGCCTCGAGAATCAGAATTTTGCAGAGTTAGATTTGTAAGTGACTAAGATTAATCTGCAAACATTTCTAAATAAGTTAAAAAATAGAAGAGAAAAGCGCATAAATTGAAACAATGGAATAACAAACACTGAAAATAAAAAATGACTTGTTTTGCAGTAATCGCAAATGCATTAAGTCGTCATCCAGAGAAGCGGAAATACAGTAAGGGAAGACATATAATACAGTAGAATATTCAGATGATATAACAGTATTATTCATGATAATCGTCCCTTTTTTCTGTGTTACTGTTTTCTATATATGCAAAATAGTTGATGGGTACTCACTGTACATACTCTATGAGACTGCTGAAATAAGTTCGTTTCATCACAAAGATCAAAATCGCACTTCTCTCAAATGTCAAATTTGTATAGCATTACGAAAAAACTGTTGCTGTTGATGATATATATATCCAAGGAAAATTGATGATAACATGAGGGTACATAGTGCGACATTAAAATCTCATAGAGGAGTATTTAGAAGCTAATATTTTGTCGCAAACTCAATGCAAGATATTCATTGTGTTAAATTCCACTGAAATCGACAGATGTTGCATAAGTAAACGAGTTCAGGTGTGAATAGGCTAAGAGCAGACTCATAGGATGCAGTACCAGTCCATAAATCCTCCAGAAGCCAATGTGTCTTGCTAGGTGCAAAGTTCCATATTAAGACGAAAATGTAGTTTCAGTTCATAAAATATCTGGTACTTGATAGCAATCGTGTCTTAAATCAAATTCATGTGAAAATGTGCACTCCTTTCATAATAAAATCACAGTGCAGATGTCCAAGTATAAAGAATCCCAAAAATGTATTCAATCAGAATATTATGTAGGAGATAAATATTGTTATAAAAGCTAATATAAATATTGAAAGATAGGTGTTACCGTATTGTAATACACAAACAGCTAAGGAAAATTTGCAGGAACGAATCAGTTTGGTGGAGTCAGTCAAGACCAGTCCACAGTACAGAGCTAAAGTTGAAAACCTAATGCTAATCAAGACAGAATACCACAAGCACTGCATAGTAAAATATAAATGAAATTATTCATATCAGTGGAAGAAAACATGAACAAAATATTGGTTCCTTCTAGACATGAACATAGAATGGAAGAATTATAGTACCTGTAAACAAATATGTTTCAAAATTCAATTACAAGAAGAAATCCATCATCATGATGATATATTAAATCAATGTTTGTGTGTGTAAGACTGACTGACGTAAAATGAAATGTATCCACAACAGTTATAATTTAGAATGCTACTTCGTACAGAATTTTAAAGCTCAAGGAACTACTAATAAGGAAAAGAAAAGTGAATGAAAGGAGTGCACAAATGGTTTGTGCATGAAACAGCCGTTGCACTTCGAAAAAGAAACAAATTGTCTTGAAACATTAGTTATCAGCCTGTCATACGCAAGAAGGCGAAAATGTGGGTGAAACTGCTTATTCTGTGCACATTCCAGCTAACAATTACCATCTAAGAACAACATACATAATATATCTCACATACAAGAAAGGTAAAGTTGTAACAAAAAATTGCTTACAGATATACACAAAAAATAAAGAATTGTTATAGCAAATTACTACTAAATGCGTTTAACCTGTTAAGCTTACGTACATTGATGATAGCTAAGTAAAGTATCACAGACCTGTTGACTGGAAAAATAGTTGTTAGAATAAGAAAGAACAAAACAATTGTAAAATAATGAACATAAACATAGTTGTTTTCTACCATAAATCTCAATAACTAGAGTGTATTGAAAAGCTCTTACAGATAAAAAAAATCTCTCACCACAGTATAGCAAATCAAACAGCATACAATCTCAACACCATTTATCTCAGTTCATAAGAAACTGCCTACATCAGACAAATGTCACTGAACCACAGTAACTCAAACCGTGCACCACAGGTAAATCATTACATGTCCCTAACAATTCCTAACTCCATGATACATAAAACATAATACCTCAAAAAAATCGCATACGTCCACATAATTAATAAATCAGTATATCATCCATTAATCACAAAGCAATCATTACCACTACCAAAGAAAAGAAAATTCATCAATAATCTCAGTAGGATCCATTTCATACTAAATACATGCCTAAGGTTTCTTATGTCTCTCTTTTCATAGAATTTTCATTGTGTTATTCTGTCTCAGTAATCTCTGATGGAATTATGGAATATCCTTCAACCAGTTACATAACATGTCAAACTCCTCAAAAGAATAACTGCCTGACCCCCATCCCGATTTTGATGTTACCCTCTATCTATCAAGCTCTTAGTCTGTTTTATATTACTATGTTTTCGAAAATTTGTTGCTTCCTCACTACTTTATTGTTTTTCCGGACTCTGTGTGACTTACACAGCTAAAAATATTTTATGATCAGTGACATATGAATGATTACCTGTAACAGTAGAACAACTTATATTAACCTAAGCACACGAGATAAAAGGAATACAAAATGGTTTATATCCTCTTCACTATATAAAACCAATGTATACATTTAAGTTCTACCTTACACCTAACAAAACAAAATGACATGGGGTGGTACCAATGATACATATTTAAATAAACTGCATAATCTAACATGTGATAAAAAATATTCACTTTCTCCATACAAGCGGACAATGAAATACACATACCTAGGATGCAATAATGTGTGACTCAACTTCTGCATATTAACAAGAACCAAATTAACATAAAAAACCCTCATGATAGTCACATCAAAACTTTCCTAACAAGTGTTCACCGCACAATAAAAAGTGGCAAGAAAACTATTCAATAAAGTTCTTAATATTGAAAATATATTGTAAACCACGAGGTTGTCTGGTCCACAACGTTTGAGCTTTAGTAATGTTGTGATGGACAATCCGATGATAGTATAGTGGGCCAATGGTAAATCAAAAGAATTACTGATACTGACTTTTAGCTTTGTGTGATAGTCAGTGTGACCAGACTAACACTTTTTAATCTGTCTTGATATTTTTGTTATTGCATTTTGTTTTCTGAAGTTATTTACTCTTCTCTGCTATCTGTTTAATATTTGCAACAGAGATGTCAATAATTTGATGGTGTCTTAAACACTGTGATCTGGAAAAGGATGCAGTTTCTCTAATTATGTCTGGAAGTTGTTTGTTTTTAAATACCAAATATATAGAAAGTAAATAGTGTCGTTTGGTAAAGAATTTATAATATCCTGAAAGATGTGAGTATACTTACTCCATTCACAGTGTTTTCTGTAACAGTAAGGACTGTATAATTAATCTATTTCCTTCATAATTCCTTCAGCCAAGCTAGAACATGCGCGATACCGAGAAATAAAGATGGGATTAAGTTTTACATTATTCAGAGTACGAATCCAATGACAAGATCGAAATTGTGGCCCATTATCAAGGATCACCTTTTCAACATGTCCCACTTCTCTGAAGAAATTCTAGACAAATGCTGCTGGAACAGTTCTGCCAGTTGCTTTAAGTAATGGTGTGGATGAAACAAATTTTGATGTAAGCTCTACAGCGACAAACACGTACGAAAATCTCTGTTTACTGGTGGGTCTGCAGAAATCCACAGCTGCTAAATGATGTAATTTTACAGGACTGATTGAAAGTAGTTGAGCAAAATGTGAAGTAGTTGTTGTTTCAGCCTTTTGACAAAGTTTACATTTAGCCGGAACACGATGAATTCGTTTTTCCATATGGAAGGTGTGTGAAGTCTGGCGAGGTATGTAAAAATATTTCCTTGATTTGCAGCGTGCATAACGTGGATGAATCTACCATAAAAGTTTGTTGATTCAGTACTCAAGAATGCAGTCAAGCCATGCAGTGCCGTCAGGTGTCAAACTTTTAAATACAATATCATTCCTTACTAGGTAACAGTGACTAACTGTATAGTTGTTCCTGTCATGCTATTGCTGCTTGATGTTTTCCCATATCAGATCTTGGCCTTGTTTTTCTACTTCTTTGACAATGTCACCTCAAGCTGAAGAAAAGTAATTTTCAAATGCTACTTGGTCTTTATGCACTAAACTGAAGTTAGATGACAAAAATCTATGGATGATTCAGTTTGTGTTTCTGCAAGAGATCGTCAAAAGGCGCCAGCTACAATGGTATCTGCTCCAGGAATGTCTACAATAGTAAAGATAAATTCTTGCAAATTCAGTATCTATTTCGCCACACAATATTGGGGAAGTTTAGCAGTCATCAACACGGTGGTCTGTGCAAAGTTTGGTGTGTTTTTCAAATCAAAAAATATCGAAACTTAATAAATGCCCAAACAGCTGCTAATGTCTCTAGTTCAATGATCGAATAGTTATACTCTGAAGGGGATAGGACATGACTAGCAAACGCAATATTTTTTTGGAACTATTACACCATTTTACTCATTTTCCTAAAATAGGTATGTATCAAGAGGTGTCCTAGAAGTGTCAGCAGTTATACAGGAGACACAAGAAAAGTCAGGATGAGAAAGTAAAAGGGGCATACAGTAAAACCTGTTTCATTGTATCAAATTCTCTCCGTGCCTGTTCGTCCCAAGACCAATTTGTGTTTTCGCCACTTAAGTGATATAATCACTGAGTGTCAAGAGCCTCGAAATAAATGAAGCGACGAAAGCCATTTATGAAACCTAACAAATTTCTGACTTGGTGTTTTGTGGCTGGAACTGTAACATCACGAATTGCCTAAAGTTTATCTGGATTGGGTTGGGTGCCAGAAGCTGAAATAATGTATCCTAAAAAATTAATAGAATATTTACCAAATTCGGAGTTATTTAAGTCGACAGGGATTCCATGATTCGAAAAGGTTTCTAACAAAGAGTTCAAAGTCCTGTTGTGGTGGTATCAAGTTTTCTCTGCTTAGGTCATAATTCTGTTCCTTAAATCTACCAGGAGAATGGAATTCAGACCTGTGTTAAAAGCTGCTGGTAGAATATTGAAACCAACAAGAAGTTTGCAAAATTGGTAATAAATTCCATAACATAAAGAGCCTGTTAATTTACGACAACTTGGACGTAAACTTGATTTAAAGTCAAGAGCGAAAAATATGGTAACACCACGAAATTTCTTAAGTAACTGACTCAACGTTAGAGGTCTTCCTGTTGCCGGTACAATAACCTCTTCAATTTGTCTCGCATTAAGAACAAGTCTGAGAGAGATATCTCTTTTCATTCAACGTTGTAAGGACTAGCTGCTATGTCAGTGATTCCTTACTGGAGCGTATATTCAGTTTCCTGGTTAATATTTTCTCTATAAATGTAAGGGATGGTGTTGTGCCTGGCTACAAAAGCATTATGAGCGTCAAGTCGTTCTTTTCAATCTGAGCGCACAGTGAGCAAGTGTGGGTGCCTCGAATAATATCTTCCATCATATCTGTAAAATAATTCGCAAGAGCCCATGTTCAGCGTCCTTCCTGTACAAGCTCACTGCCACGACACCCTGCTACAACTCCCTATCTCCTCTCCTCGCGATCAACACTTAACACCTGAGCGTCTTTGCAGAGCAAAGATGACCTAGCTCCGGTCAGTGCAACATCTCTGACGAGGATGCTCGTGTACAACTAAACGACACAAGTATTAAATACGCGTCCTAAGACATCAAAAAATTACTATTAACTTACATACATACTTCCTTCAATTGTATTCATTAATAAATTCTTCAGTATAGTCTCTTTGTTACTCCGCGTGCGCTCAAAAAAGAGCAGTGCATGGCACAATTGGTCCTGTTGATTGTTGTGCTATAAAAGTATTTTTTTCCTTGCAATAATTATTGGTATTTGTAGGTATGCGTGCGCGTGTTTGCGTTCGCATAGCTCCCAAGTGCTCAACATCGGGAGCATTTGCTTTCTTGGTGAAGTACTTTGAGACAAACGCGATTAAAGGCAGACGGTGTGCACGAGTATTTCATCTTGACATGAATGAAATATACCTTTTTATTAATAAATAATAAAAACAAATTCTTTTCTGTCTGTTTCATATGAAGTATCAGATTAATAGCACCTCATCTCCTTACGAGTGAAGTGATGCAGGGGTTAGCACACTGGACTCGCACACGGGAGACGACGGCCCAAATCCGCATCCAGGCATCCAGATTTAGGCTTTCTGTGATTTCCATAAATCGCTCCACACAAATGCTGGGAAGGTTCTTTCGGATGGGCACGGCTGGTTTCATTCCGCATTCTTGAAACAATCCAAGCTTGTGCTCCATCTCTAATGACCTCGATGTCTACCTCGATGTCTACGGGACGTTAAATCCCATTTTCCTTCCTTCTTTCTCACCTCCTATGGACTACGTTGCTCCTTTCCATAAACTGAGAAAGTGGTTTGATTAAGTAGCTATTGGCAGTTCTTTTCTAGCAATCCATATTTTGACAGGCTATTGTTCAATTACATCTTACACTTCCCAATGTTAAGCTGAGATCTGTTTTCGATTCGACGCGGAGGGAAACTGGCGATCGATACCCTACTAGTGCTGTTGCGAGACGACGGAAGAGACTTCGAGCGTCGGGCTAATTGCACCGTACGCTCTGGGCTTCCACCTCCGAGGCCGACGTGGTAAATGCTTCAATAGAATTTGCACTTCTATGGGAGGGCACTGGCATGGCGAAGTCATGATCACCACATCATGCTGCAAAGTTTGAGGCAGCGACGGTTTAAGATTGAGCGGGGCGTAGCACAGATGAACTTGGGGCGGGGCCCCTGTTTGGCAATACATACTTATATTTTTAAACGTATTGTTTTAATTCGTATGATATATGAAGGCAACGTCTACTAAAATTTTATTTCACTAATTTAAGAAGCTTGATTTTTGAATTCCCTCACAGTAGCATAATCAATTATCAATCACAAAATGACTCATATTGCCTCCATTTAGATAGCAAGAAAATATCGAGGGGATTTGATTGAAATGTTTTGAGCACAACCTAGGCCACGTATAAACTGAAACTGGTCAAGTGACTTGGAAGCTCTTAATCTGTTTTTCACTAAACAGGTATCATATATCATTCAAACTTTTATTTTTTTGTCGAAAGGATGTGCTGTAACGCAGCAAGTTATTACGACATAGCATTTGTTGCAGTAAGCCACGCAGCCGTCTAGTACCGTGGCTACAGGACGGCGATGTTTGTTTTTATTTTTTTATTTTTTCCCGATGACGCTGCCTGCCGTGAGAACTGCATAGCGTAACGTTCAGTCGATACGAAGATTCATACGCTTTACGAATCTAAATTATCCATATTAGTTATTATCCGATTTTGTTCAAATTTAGTATACAGCGTTTTGGCGTTAATGGAATCATGCTGTCAAAATTTCACATTTTTATTTATAATAGTTCCGGAGATAAATAAAATTACGTAAAAGTCCTGAAACCTACGTTTGGTTTTTAGAAACAAGTTAGGAACAATAACAGATTGACTTTCACCATCATTTGAAGCCATTACAAAGTTGACAGTGCATAAAAATCAATTAATTAAAATTTTCTTTTTAAAACTTTAGTCACTTTGCATTACTTAATAAAAAAATCGGTCAGAATTATTATTTGATCACATTTTGTTGTGCCCGTGAGAATGATTGAGAGAGTGTGTGTGGGACATACGTTAAAATCCAATATTTAATTTTACGTAAAACCTAGTACAAACAAACCGTGCGAAAGTTATGTTCCAACCACGAGTCCGGTGACGTATGTCTGTGTGAGCATGCCTTCGTATAAAAGCAGCCAGAATGGATGTTAGAGGCGGAATAAGCGTATTTATCAATTTGAAGAATATTTCGCACTTTGATTATTTTGACTAAACATAACACAAGAAATTGAAGTTTTGCTGACATTAATTACTATCAAATTAGTGATTTGATAAGGCAAGATTTGCTGCGAGAATGATCAGGAAGGAACGATGTGATTGGTCGTTTAGGTCAACAGCCAATCAGAATTAAGCTGTTTCCGCGCGAATAGAGAAGTGGGGAGAGAGGAGAGTACAACGAGAGAGTTGCTTGCTAGCCGACCTACGGATAACACGGTGTCAGATCGCTCCTTAAAAATATCCTGTAAGATGAGGAAATAGTGAGCTAATTTCGGTTCGAACATACCGTAACTGAAGCGACTGGAGTTACGAACATTTTAATGAACGTTAGGTGTTTCTAAGTTAAATAGTTTGAGAGATATGAGCGTGTGAACGTTTTGGTCGTAGGAACAACTCCGCATGGCGTGTTTCGTGCTCTGTACAGAATATTTTGGCGAGTACTTCTTACGAAGAAGACCCATGAAACGGCCGAATGTTTGATTTACGAATAGTTGTGAGTCTGTGACTGGTAGAATGTGAAAATTAGTCGGGTGGGACTTGCCAAAATTCTGGCTGCTTTTTGAGTGAATATTTGTTATACAGACAGTGAACTTTCAATGATAACGTTTCGCCATATTAAATACAGACTTGACAGCCGTATCATGTGTTTCAGTATAAATAAAAAAAAAAACAGAATCAATCTAATCTTAAACACTTTTCTGCAAGTAGACTCAATATCGCGAACGCCCGATTTTTAACCATGAACTTTCAGGAACTTACTTTCAACTAGAGTTACGCAGCCTCTGTGTGGTAGGTATTAGGTAATGGTTTCATCAACGCTGCTTTACACTGCCTAGCACGTATCTGCTACCACAGATAGAAGGGACATCGGCAAGAATCCTATCGAGGTAGGTGGACTGAACGATAGCGTTAACAACAACACAGACGATCGACCCCACCCCGCCGCAGTGGAACGAGACAGTTTACCGGATACGCTCACATGATTAGTTCAAGTAGATGGATACACTCTGGCCATCCACAAATTATAAATGGAACACCAAACTAAACGTTAATCAACAAATTTTTCAGTCCTATTAATGGAACTACACACACTTATAACTAGAGTTCCTTCACGTTACCAGTTTTTTTTAAAAGAAAGTCGTCTATTAAATAGGACTCATCCAAAAGAAATGACTCTACACCACACTTAAAACGTGCTTTACTACTTATCAGACATTCTATGCTATTTGCATAAATGCTAAAAAACTGTTGATACGTACTGACTTACTTTCTGAGGCACTGACAGATTTAATACTGGTTAATTAAAGTTACTTTTTCATCTATTGTAGTATATGAGGACATTGCTATTCTTCTCGAACTGTGGTAGACTACTTACGATGATTTTCATTAGCTAACTAGGTGAGTGCCCAGGTATGCAGTTATTCCACTCTCCTATTAGTTCATCTCCTCCTTCTCCCTCTTTCTGTCCATCTCCACCTCTCCCCTCTCTATCCATATCCTCCTTCCACTCTGTCTGTCCATCTCCTCCTCCCCCCTCTGTCCATCTCCTCCTCTACCCTCTGTCGGTCTCCTCCTCCCCCTCTAAATCCATATCCTGCTTTCCTGTTCCATATCCCTCCCTCTCTTCTCTCAATCTATGCCTCTTCTTTCCTTTCTCTGTCCATCTGTTCCTCCCCCTCTGTTCATCTTCTTCCTTTCCCCTCTGTCCATCTCTGCCTCCCCCACTTCTTGTCAGTCTCCTCCTACCTCATCTCTCTATCCATCTCCTCCTCCCGCTCTCACTGTCCATCTCTTCTTCTCTCCACTCTTTGTCCATCTGGTCCTTACCCCTGTCGCTGTCCATTTCCTCCTCCTCCTCCCACTGTCCATCTTTTCTTTCCTTTCTCTGTCCATCTCCTACTCTCCCCACCCCACTCTCTCTCCATCTTCTCCTCTTCCATTTCTGTCCATTTCCCCATCATCTTCTCTCTGTCAATAACTTCCTTCTCCCATATCTATTTCCAAAACCACCTACCCCATACTCTCTCTCCCTGTCATCATTCCTACCCCAGTAGGGCGTTACTGGTTCTTATCATCAGTTTTGCAGATAGTAAGTAGTATTTGTACTAAGTTTGGTTGAAATCGAGCCATGAGTTTAGAAGGGCTATTTACCTGTGACACACCTGCCATATGTATTTCGCACATATTTGACATATTTCATATATATTTGTAAACGCAGTTCAGCTATATCTGCAATGAGTTTTGTACTGCCAGAAAAATGAATTGCGAATATATTTAGTAAAAATAAGTAATAAATTTAAATGTCATGAATGATGCAGTAGTTTTTCCCCCATCTCAATGTTTATAACGTCATACATCTTGAACTATTTGTCATGCAATGATATAATTTTGAGGTATGTTCAGTTGTAAACGTGAATGTTATCTGTAATATGTGTCGCGACCACAGTTAGTAGTAATGAAGTAATAAATTAAAACGTGACTGACTCGCAGTTTTAACGCATGAACAGCAAAAATATAGTGAACAATAACCTTTTTTCTTTCTTCATTTTGTAGGGGTTGTTTTGTAAAAGTTCGAAATTATGTGTTAAGCTAGTTGCAAGTCACTAAGTGCTCTTTTTCTCAAATACTGGATGAATAAAATCTATGCATTCGCTCATCATGGGCTTCTTTTTAACCCCCACACCCACTCCCTTGATATGTAGGTGCCTCTTAGCGCCACAACGATTCTTTCCTGAGACTTAGTGATATGCGTGCCAAATTAAGTTCAAATCGAGCCAGTGGTTTAGGAGGAGATGTGCAACATACAAAAACGCATAAGTTTTATAATTTATGCATGGATATGTCTGTTAGCTATTATACAGGGTGTCCAGAAACAGTGTGAAGAGCTTGTTAGAGTGTCGCAGGGTAGGTTGTCTGGAGAAGCTTTATGAAAAAAAATCCATACATTGAACCATTACCGAGATAATTAACATTGAAATTAGCCAATCAGGCTATTGCTCACGCAAATTCAAGTGGCTGGCCAGATTCAATTAGCATCAGTTGTTCTCATAGCATAGATAACAATGAACGAGACTGCTCAACTTTTGGCTTGGGTTCCATGCTTGCTACCACCCTATGTCCAATTTTTATATCGCTCTCTTGTTCAGTTTTAAGAAACCAAATGAAGAACTCGTTCGGTGAAAGCGTTTTTTGGGAGCTACTTGAATTTTTACATGCAGATAGCATACTGGCTAACTTCAGTTCTAATGAACTCAGAAATTGTACAATGTATCGACTCTTTTAACAATTGCTTCTGAGGACAATCTTCCCTGCATCGTCCTTATAAGCTTTTCAGTCTGTTTCTTACCACCCCCTACATATAGAGCAGAGTGTATCTGTGTATGTCCAGAGTCCCGCCTCCCACCCCCAAAGCTATGGATCGATTTCAGTCAAGTTTGGCACAGGAACAGCATGTTTCACAAGTATCAGCAATGTGGTGTTTATAGCCTCCTAGCTCCAACAGGAGCAGAGATAAAGGCAAAAACGTGTCTTTTCCATCCCTCGACACACAGGCTGCCTGCACGACAGATATATTGTGTTAGAACATTATCGCCCTTCCAAATCAACCTGCTTTTCAGGACAACATACATGTTAGGGACAATTAACTGTTTTCCAGGCCCTTACAAGTAAGTTGGTCTGCATGACAGATGAGTTTAGTTGTATTAGCCTACTTTATATACCTACTTTGCATGGTGGCCTGTGTATCAGGGACAAATAAATTATGTTCAAGCCCCTGATGTGTAGTCTGCCTTGCATGACAGGCATGTTGTGGGTGTAGTAATGGCCTGCTTCATTGAACTGTATTGCAGTGGCTACATGTGGTGATGAGCCTGGCTGGGGACAGATTGAGATGGTTATAGGAGGGAATGGACAGAGCGAGGGAGGAGCAGGAAATGGCATAGAGGGGAGGAGGGGGAGATGCTTGAGGCAGCTGGAGGATGTAGAGGGTGGTGGGCAGGTGGAAAGGGAAGTAGGGTAGATTGAGATGGAGAAGGGAAGATGTGGTCAGAGAGAGGGGTGGAGGAAATGGCAAATCGAGGGGTGAAGAAGAGGGAGAGACAGTTTCATTTCTAAGAATAGCAATTATATGAAACGTAAAAACAGTTTAACTTAATTGTTTGAGCAGCTCAGTCATAAGATTCTTCCCAGATCAATTTTCCATCAGTATGTCCAAAAATTTGGGGCACTGAACCCTTTTACTGACTCCTGTTAATGTGTTACAACAGCTACTGGTATGACTATTTGCAATGCAGAACTGGATAAAATGTGTTTCACAAAATTTACATTTTCAGAGAACCATTTACTATTTCTTTATAAATCTAATTAACAATTTCTGCTGCTGTTTTTCTCTACTGTTTTTTTTCATAACATCAGTTCGTCTGCAAAAAGTACTAATTCTGTCGGATAAAAATTAAGTGATAGGTCATTCAAATGCATGAGGAATAGGAGTGGACCCAAAATTGAGCTCTGTAGTATTCCCTTCCCGTGTCACTAAAATTTTCTCTCCTTCCAACAGTGGTTGAACTATTAGTGAAACGTAATCAGGGTTATGTATTTTTACCGTAACTCATGTTACCAACAAGCAAAGCGCTGTCTTGTGCAGAATGTCTCGAAATTGATTTCAAATAATTACAGCTCGCGTTAACGTGTCGTATTATACAGTTCACGTCTGTGGGTAGAAAGAAATTTCGCGTAACACTCTGTATTTTTGTGCTACACAGTAAGACGTCGCGATACATCGATTAAAAAAGCCTATTCTACATTATGCTTAGTGATGGAAATTGAAAACGTAACACTGCAACATTTAATAGGAGAAAATAAAAAAATAAAAAACATTCGCGTATGTTAATATAGAATAAAATCTCAAAACCAGCACCCAAGTGTGCTGGATCGTCAAGTATCTTAATACAAACGGACAATTCTCTGAATTCCTGTTAGGAGTACTGTAGTTAGCAGATTATTTGGGACTACGTCGTTTGATGGGAGGATGTACCAATAAATCACCTTTAGGGCGAATGTTGGTAACTACATAAAGCAAACAATCTGTGTTGTTAACATTTTTGTGGTGAATGTTACTAATAATGCTCCACAAACCATGGCAAAACAGGACTATAAATAGCACGGCAATGTGTAATACGTATAATGTGCCTCAATGAAAAAGAATCGCGTCGAGTGGATATTTCAAGCGCTCGAATATACACTGTACACAATGTCATGTTAATAATGTCCTATTTAGAGGCTTGAAAAATCGTATAATCATGGTCTAATAATCCTAAACAATGTAATTATTTTCAGTTCAAAACAACTAATGATTAATTTCCTCCCGAAAAAATGGACGGTACGTTGCGGAGCCCTTAATAGAGCAAGGCCCCTAAAATGTCATACAAGTGCTGTATGGGGAAACTTCCTCTGAGCTTAAATTCTAAAATCTTTCCATAGCGTCTCAGTACCTCACGCAGTTGTAGACTGTGGCGCTATTGGAAGTTGTTTGTATCTTTGATAGAGATGATAATTCGGTTGTCCCCTTAGTAATATTCAAGTGGAATATCTCCCTTTAACATCCTTCATTTCAATACTCACGCTTAACCACGGACACTATATTATAATTCGCCAGCGGTCATCAAAGACATCCCACATGGCAGATACACACTTCAGTCCAAGTCACACGAACGCAGTGATACAGAACACCCATTAACGCCTTCCCAAAGATTTCTGTGGTGTCTCGAATACAGCATAATAGCATCAAACTGACTTTGAACTGTCTTCCTACTTAAGAACGAGAGATGCTAGAAACATTTTCAGCAAAATTTGTAGTTCAAGAGGTCTTTTAAAATTGTGAGCACAGCTCATTTTCTCAATTTTCCAGCTATGGTTACTGTAATATATATTACAGAATTCACAGCTTCTGGTAAAACAGTTAGTGAAACAACTGTCGGAGACTGTATTATTATGCTCAGAATTAAGAAAATATTTACTACTTCAGTAAGAAATTTGGAATATAAGAAAAAATCAGAATTGGTTCTATGTAGAAAAACTATGCAAACTGCTGTGCAACGTTAAGAAACAAGTTTTATGCACAAAACTATATGGAAGTGGATTGTATCTTTGCTCATGATGTTTGCTTACCTAAGAGTGTCCATTCCAGACATTAGTCAGGTGTTTCCTGAAGATGTCCCAGTGAGTTGAAGACTAGTCTTAAATTAACAAAAATCAGTAGGACAAAAACAGTGTTCTTGTTATTCAACATTAAAAACAAAAGAATTGAAATATGAAAACTGCACACGATATTATTCAGCACTGTTGAGGTGTTAATTATAATAATAATAATAATAATAATAATAATAATAATGGTAAAAACTAAAGAAAGGTCGGTACACTACACATACATTGATTACCGAAAAGCTTTTGATAGTGTACCCCTCTCATGGTTACTACAAATATTAGAAATATACAAGGTAGATTCTAAATTGATACAGTTCCTAAACATAGTAATGAAAAATTGGAAAACCACACTTAATATCCAAACAAATTCAAATAATATCACATCACAGCCAATACAGATTAAGCGTGGAATATACCAAGGAGACTCATTAAGTCCTTTCTGAACCCACTATCCAACATGCTAAATAATACAAATTATGGATACAATATTACTGGAACATACCCACACAAAATCACACATTTGCTTTACATGGATTATCTAAAACTACTGGCAGAAAGAAATCAACAACTCAACCAATTACTAAAGATAACAGGAGTATTCAGCAATGATATAAATATGGCTTCTGGAACAGACAAATGTAAGAAAAAGAGCATAGTCAAGGGAAAACACACTAAACAAGAAGATTACATATTGGATAACGACAACGACTGCATAGAAGCGATGGAAAAAACAGATGCCTATAAATATCTAGGATACAGACACAAAATAGGAATAGATAATACAAATATTAAAGAAGAACTAAAAGAAAAATATAGACAAAGACTAACAAAAATACTGAAAACAGAATTGAGAGCAAGAAACAAAAGAAAAGCTATAAATACTTATGCTATACCAATATTGACCTACTCATTTGGAGTAGTGAAATGGAGTAACACAGACCTAGAAGCACTCAATACACTTACACGATCACAATGCCACAAATGTAGAATACATCACATACATTCATCAACAGAAAGATTCATATTAAGCAGAAAGGAAGGAGGAAGGGGATTTACCGACATAAAAACCTACATTATGGACAGATTTAAGAAAATTCTTTCTAGAACGAGCAGAAACTAGCAAAATACACAAAGCAATCACTCATATAAATACATCGGCTACACCACTGAAATTTCATAACCACTTCTACAACCCTTTAGATCACATAACATCAACAGATACGAAGAAAGTAAATTGGAAAAAGAAAACACTGCATGGCAAGCACCCATATCATCTAACACACCCACACATCGATCAAGACGCATCCAACACATGGCTAAGAAAAGGCAATATATACAGTGAGACGGAAGGATTCATGATTGCAATACAGGATCAAACAATAAACACCAGATATTATTAAAGATCCCAATACCACAACAGATAAATGCAGACTTTGCAAACAACAAATAGAAACAGTAGATCACATCACAAGCGGATGTACAATACTAGCAAATACAGAATACCCCAGAAGACATGACAATGTAGCAAAAATAATACATCAACAGCTTGCCTTACAACATAAACTTATAAAACAACACGTTCCCACATACAAGTATGGACCACAAAATGTACTGGAGAATGATGAATACAAATTATACTGGAACAGAACCATTATAACAGATAAAACAACACCACATAACAAACCTGACATCATACTCACCAATAAAAAGAAGAAATTAACACAACTAATCGAAATATCCATACCCAATACAACAAATATACAAAAGAAAACAGGAGAAAACTTGAAAAATACATCCAACTGGCTGAGGAAGTCAAGGATATGTGGCATCAGGATAAAGTTGACATTATACCAATTATACTATCAACTACAGGAGTCATACCACACAATATCCACCAGTACATCAATGCAATACAGCTACATCCAAAATTATATACAACTACAGAAATCCGTGATTATTGATACATGTTCAATTACCCAAAAGTTCCTAAATGCAATATAACATATACCGTACAGTTAAAGGGAAGTCACGCTTGATCAAGGTCCGCATCACTTTCTACTTTTGACCAGACATAACGTCTGAGATAAGAAAGAAATGATAATAATAATAATTATTATTATTATTATTATAGCATATATTATCGTACGATGATAATGAACAATTCTAGTTGGATGATCGATATGTTGCGGCAACTAAACTCAAAATAAAGAAGTGAATTGACTAAGATTATAATTTTCGATAACCGATCAGGAGAAGAAATTAGAACTTTAAGGTTTAGCGATGAGACTGTAATTCTCTCAGAGATCGCAAATGTATTCGAAGATCAATTGAACAGAATGGATAGTGTCTTGAAGATGGACAGCAAGAAAAGTAAAACTAGGGCAACGGAATGTAATCGAATTAAATCAGGCGATACTGGGAAAATATGACTGGGAAATGAGGAACTAAAAACAGTACATCAGTTCCCTTACTTGGGCAGCAAAATGAGGAGCGATGTACGAAGCAGAGAGGATACAAAATACAGACTGGCAATAAAAAAACGTTACTGAAAAAGAGCAGTTTGTTAATATCGAATATACATTTAAATGTTTGGTAAACTTTTCTGAAGGTATTTATTAGAGTGTAACCTTATACGGCAGTGAAACGTGGATGACAAACAGTTCAACTTAAAAGAGAAGAGGAGCTTTTGAAATGTAGTACTACACGCGAATGCTGAAGATTCGACGGGTATACCGGATAACTAATGAGGAGATTTTGGTTACAAATTGGAGAAAAAAACTGATGGCGCAACTGGACCAAAAGTACTATCCGCTGACAGGACACATCCTAAGGCAGCAAGGAATCGTCAATTTGGTAATGGATGGAGCTGTAGGGAGTAAAAATTTTAGAGGAAGATCAAGACTTCACTGCAGGAAGCAGGTGCAAATGAACAACATTCTTCGATTAATGCGTTCATCATGATGGGGATTTTGCTAAGGATAGCAGAAATATTGTCCTATATTTTTCATGAACATGCTGTACTCAAACCTCAAAAGGATGATGATATTTCCTTTTTTTAAATCAATGTTTCTCTCTGCTTCATGTTATCATATTTGCATTTTACCAACAAGTTGTGTGCAGTGAGACAGTTCAGTTCCCATAATATCAAATTCAGTAATACAACGAGCGCAACAAAGCATTAGTGTAAAACTATATACTGCTTGCAAGTTCGTCACGTAATAATACACTGGAATTGCGACAGAGGAATGAAATATTTACACTTAGTTTGGTAGAGGCGTTCTATTTATGAAGTATGTCACCTGCAATATTCAGAAGCCACTCGTTCTCGTATTCAGTCCGAATACTAGTTTGAAGCAGCTATCTACAGCAGTCTATACTGTGCAAGACTCTAAGTATCTGCGTAACTACTGCAACCTATATCCATTTTAACCTGCTCCCGCCAATGCACCACCATTCTTATATAGCCTGCGTGTGCGATACTACTGCCATCTGTGTATATGCATACCACTATCCAATGACTTGTCAACTCAGTGTGAAATGCGTACCTTAGGAGCTACAAGCACTTGTTCATCTTGGATACTACGAAAAACAACCCTTCTACTGCAGGCTCTCTGGTTTCTAAATTTGTGGAGGAGGTACTATGGAAGAAAACAAAAATATCTGGTAAATATGGGCTCTGTGTGTTTTACAGTGGCGAAGATGTAGTACTGCTCATAGCTCTTAAGGTATGCATTTTGGAGCACATGTTTATTAGATTCTTTTCTTCTTTTGGTCCATACTAAAACCTCGGGAAGTCCCCTCTAATCTCAGCAACAGCAATAACAGTACATGAATTACATTGTCAAGAGGTTTTCGCTTGATTCTTTCGACTCGGTCGGTTTCGCACGAAAGTCCCTTAACTCAAACTGATAGATTTATCCTGCTCCATGATTCGTGAAAATTTGTAGCATCATCAGGAAATCACCCCATACGTGGTATGCGTGATGATGAGTAATGAAAGAATAGGAAAAAGAGGTTAATTGGTGTGTTTTCGTAGATGTGTATATTACACTGAAGTAGTGATTTTATCTCGCACGCTAATGAATAGTAATGGTCTGCCATGTACCAGAGTCGTGATAACTCCACAGTCACGTTTCGACAGGCACCTCCGCCTCACCGCCTGGACGCAGACGCGCAGTCTCCAGCCAGCGGCCAGCAACAGCAGCGCCTTTCCGACTATCGCCCGGAGATGACTCATCAGCCTCGAGCAGTCGTCTTTCCAACAATAATTGCCGGAGAACGGCACCAGGGACTACCTTGGGTGGGGGCCCGGTGGCAGCGGTAATTGCTTATATATACAAGGTCCTCGGAGGTGTGTCGTAGCACGCACAGTGGGCATCCGGCACATCAGATCGCCCGCCGCTGTCGGTAGAGAGGACAGCCACGATGTGCGACTACTTCTTAGTGCGGGCGCAAGTCAGCGTAGCCTCAGTCTCCGCCTAGGCGCCGCCGCTGAAAGCTTCTCTCGGTGAGTGCACCTGCCTGCCGCTAAACACATTCCTTATCACGCTCTGCGCGTACAAAAGCACATCTGTGACTCTATTCAGTTCTTAATGGAATGAAATGGACAGATGCGATGGTAATTTATAGGGTAACCCGAGGGGATGTTACTCGGTCATTTACAATACACAAGGTGCCCAGAAACAGTGTCAGTAACTTCTAAGCGAGTTGCACGCAAGATTATGGTGAGAAAAATTGTTAAGAAATAAAATTCGATACGTCGAGCTATTTCAAAGTTGATTAGGATTGAAATTAGTCACTCAAGCCGTACCTCGCGCAAATTCAAGCGGCCTGCCAGGGAACGGTCTCGCCAAGCGTGTTCTTCGTTCAATACAAATTTGGCTTGGGGCGGTAGTAAGGATCGAAACCGTGAAAAAAGTTGAGCAGTCTCTCCGCTATCATCCAGGCTACGAAAAAAGTTGAAATTACCCGCGAAATGGCCTGACCGGTTAACATCAATGCTAATTAACTCGGAAACGAAAAACGTTCAAATGTATGTGAAATTTTATGGGACTTAACTGCTAAGATCATCAGTCCCTAAGCTTACACACTACTTAATCTAAATTATCCTAAAGACAAACACACACACCCATGCCCGAAGGAGGACTCGAATCTCCGCCGGGACAAGCGGCACAGTCCATGACTGCAACGCTTAAGACCGCTCGACTAATACCGCGGGACAACTCGGAAACGGCGCAACGTATCGAATTGTTTTCTTAACAGTTATTACTCACCACAACCTAAACTGTAACACCCTTACAAGATTCTGAGACTGATTCTGACCATCCTGTATACAGGGTGATTCTTATTAACGTTTACAAACCTCTGTAGCGACGGAGATAAGGCTGAGTCAAGTAATTTGATATGAGACACATGGGGTCACAAATATAGCAAAGTAGCCCAAAAATGGATGACGTATGTTCGATATATGACGTCATCAGATGACGTATCTTGGCGCACGTGCCGCCTTGAGACTGCCGGTCTATAGCACTCACTTATTCCAACACAAGTCAAGAATACACGTTGGTGTGACTCTAGGCCCACTTACGTGACATTAAGCGGGTGGGTTTCCGGATTCGAGTTTTGCGTTTCGCAAGCAGTATTTTTTCATTACGTTAGACAGTTATGTGTTTCCATTGAGGTAAGATTTATTTTTTTATTCAACGGTCTCATAGTCTCCACTGGTTTATTGCAAAGTACCTTATAACCAATACCTATTGTATTGCGTCAGACGTAAATGAGTATGAGCTTCCGAACTGCGTCGTTACCAGTAAATGATCTATGTTTTCTTCACAAAATAATGTCTGTAAAAAAAAAAGAAGGACAAAGCGAAAGAAACACAAAATAAGAATACTTTCTACTTGGTTACAGCGAGGACAATAATTTTGTAACCTCTCCGCTAACAACAAATTACATTTACAAAAGGTGTTCGAAATTTGCACCGATTCCTCGAATGTAAGTATTGGATCGCTGAATCACCCCTTCACTCCCAAGTCCAACCATTGGAAGTATGGTTAGGTACGTCATCTGATGGCGTGATATGTTCGACATTTCTCATCCACTTTTGGGGTGTTTCCTGGCTTTTGTGACTCCATGTATCTTATATAAAGTTATTTGTCTCAGCTTCATCTACGTCGCTTCGGAATTTTTTAATCGTTCATAAGAATCACCCTGTACAAATAACGTCGGAAGTCCCTTGAGGCCTTCGGCAGAGGATGCTGTCGTTTAAAGGATTTTTTTTTTGATGGTTTTGCGCCGTTACTTCGTTCTTTTCACTCGTAGTTTTGATGATATGGCGAGCGCGGTTGGTCAAGCTGTTCATCTACTTCTTATCTTTTTTTTCTTTTTACGATGTAGGTGGTTTTAGCCCGGCGAACATCTCACGGTTTATCCCTATATCCTTATCTCCACGACGTCTTTAGACTACGGCCCCTCAACCCCCCCCCCCCCCCCCCCCTCATTTGACTAACTACTGACTTTTCATACAGCTTCTAAAAATAAAAAATAAAAATAAAAAAATAAAAAATATAAAAAAAAATTTGTCATAATCAACAATCATGTATGTTACTCTTCCGAGATACAGTAACCCTGTGTGCTGATCTTTAGGTTTTATCTTGTATTTAGCTCGTCTCGGGTTATGTCCATTTTAATTTTGGTCTACGTTGATTCACGTTTGGGAATATACGGGCTTTCTCGTATTTTTATGCGCATGCGCATTAAGTAACTTCCTATTTCTTGCGCATGTGCATAGATAGCGTGTCTAGCTGGTAAGCGAGCTACCGCTTGGTTGCCGCAGTTTGCGACGGGACACGGCCCATCGAACACATGCTGATGTGAGGTGGAGTGTACACCATTAAGTTAAGTTATTGTTTTGACTTTGTTCACATGTACTTTTATGTGTCATCTTTTTCTTTTATAAATATATAGCTATGCTGAGCTTTTAATTATTGACAAAGGTCTTTATAGACACTTTTGAGTTTATTGTTCTGAAGAAGGTGTAGTTATCTACACCGAAACCTAGGTAAACACTAGGTGTTTTTTCGCAATCGAGGCGGATCTCAGTCCATTAATATAAGTGTTCATAAATGGCAGCACGTCACCAGCCTGACACACAGATTTGCAGTCAGGATGCACTGGATAACCACGATGTTGCTCCTGCTGTTACACGAAATCGCACCCCAAACTATACGCCAGTTGTCGGTCCAGCTTGTGTAGCACGCAGACAGGTTCGTTGCAGGGCCTCAACTGGCCATCTTAAGACCAACACACGGCCATCACTGGCCCGAGGCAGAATCGTCTTTCACCAGATAACACAGCAGACCTCCACCCTAATCTTCAGTGAGCTCTTGCTTGACACCACTGAAGCCGCAGATGGTGGTGGTTTGGGGTCAGTGGGATGCACGCTACAGGGCGTCTGGCTCGGAACTCTCCTTGAAGTAATAATTGTATCACTGTGGTGCCGACTACTCCTCAAATTGCCGCTACATATGCAGTAGGGTGCGCCAAAGCCATGCTGCCAAGATGACGTTCTTCCTTCTCAGTCAGTAGCGGCAAGTGGCCGCCCGGAGCCTCGAATCCTGGCGATCGTACATTCTCGTGACCACCGCTGCCAGAAATCATGTACAGTGGCTACATTCCTGTCAAGTCTGTCTGTAGTGACATAGAATAAATATCCAAGTTCTCGTAACCGTATTACACGACCTCGTTAAAGCTCAGTAAGGTCTGATAATGGCGTCTTTGTCGCCTTAAATGCATTCTTGATTAATATCAACTCACCACGTCCAATATGAAAGGTAACTAACACTCACGACATAGAAACACGCCTACCAATTTTGTTTACTTCACTCAACTCCTTCTTGGTGTTGCAATTGTTTTCCGTCAGTGCACGAAGTTCGTGTGAAGCTTCAGATTTGAGTGATCACTGGGAAGGACACAGAGATGCTGTGTACTCGGGTGAGACACTGTTTCGGCAATTAATAGAGTTCGAAAGGGGCATCATTGTGGGCCTTGATTTGGTTGGTTCGTCGAATTGTGCAGTATCCACATTTGTCGGGCATCCAGATGTGACACTGGCCTAGTGTTGGTCCGGATGGGAAAGCGAGGGCAAGTGTACTCACAGTGAAGGTTCCGGTCGAACACGTCACGCTGTCTCAAAGTAGGATCGCCGTATTGTTGTGCACCAAGCACATTGTAGCCCCTTCACATCTGGGCGTGCTATCCTAGAACAAGTAGTGGACCCCTACAACACTATGTGTCATACCGAACTATTGGCCAGAGACAATCACCAGCCTGTCTAGAGGTTTACCACCAATGCATTAACACCAGAACACAAATGGCTGCTGCTTGAGTGGTGTCGTGACAGGAAAGCATGTACAGCTGACGAATGGCGTCGCACTGAGTTCAATGATGAACCGCTGTTGTGCATTAATCCAAGTGAGTGTTATCGACAAGTAAGGTGGCTACCGTTCCTTCAATTTTTTGGATGGGCACAGCGGTGTTAATTCTAGTTTCATGGTGTTTGGAGCCATCGGATATGACTTCAGGTTACAGGTGGTAGTGATTGAGAGAACTTTGACGGCACAATTGGTGCGTCGTGGACAACCTGTGTCCTCATGTTTTACCTCTCATGTAACAGTATAGTGGTGCCCTGTTCCAACAGGAGAACGCTCGAGCACCCAAGGGACGCGTGTCTATGAACTATCTTTATGAAGCTAAGGTACTCCCTAGACCAGCAAGACCCCAGACCTGTCCCCATAGAACATGTTTGTGAGTGAAATTACGTAATCCAGAAACAAAGCCAGTTAGTTCACCAATTCAACAGACAGCTGAAAGCTTTGCAGATTTAGATGGACTTGCGGGAAATGCATATGAGACATGGAAATTGTCCGACAGTGTCAGCTCAAAAAAAAAAAAAAAAAAAAAAATGTTGATGATGTTACAGAATTTATACTAATGAATTGAAACCATTGTTGGTGCAATTTGCCACAAGGTCTTGCGATTTCAGGATTGCAGACAGCACTTTCGTTGTATTTGCAATAAAATGTGAAGTTGAAAAGGCCTAACAAAATCGTCAAATTGAACTTTTGAACTACAGGAAGATTTTCGGTTAAAATATAAATTGAAAGAAACAGACCTGGTCGAATTTTATAATACTTCTACATCTACATCAATACTCCGCAAGGACCCTGACGGCTTGTGGGTGAGAGTACCACTGAGTGATCCCCCGTCTGTGTTCCATTTGCGAATGGCGTATGGAATGAATGAATGTCTGTAAGCCATTGTACTAGCTCTAATTTCTCGAAGTTTCTCGTTGTGGTCATTTCGCGAGACGTATGTGGGAGGAAGTAATATGTTGTCCGACTCCTCCCGGAAAGTATTTCCTCAAAATTTCAATAGCAAACTGCACCGTAGCGCACAATGCCTCTCTTTTAGCGTTTGTCACTGTTGAGCATCTCTGTAACACTCACGCATGACGAAATGCGCCGCTCTTCGTTGGATCTTCTCTATTCGTCTATTATTCCTAGCGGGTAAAGGTTCCAGATTGATGAACAGTACTCAAAAATAGGACAAACAAGCTTCTTGTAAGCCACTTCTTTATTGGATGAATTACATTTTCTTAAGATTCTTCCTGTGAATCTCTGTGGCATCTGTTTTTCCCACTATTTATTTGACTGTAGAAAAATATCCACGAGTAAGATCATCGGCAAGAAAGTAAATTTGTCTTTTCAGAAGCATATACAAGAATGAAAAATTTTTTTCTCATATATAATTTTTTTCTCATATATAAATGCAATATACTTACGAAGTTAATAGACGTCAAGCTGGATAATACATTAAGACTCTGAGTCAGTGATATAAATACAGATATGAACAGCCTTGTGTTAAAAATTCAGATGGCTCTGAGCACCATGCGACTTAACATCTGAGGTCATGAGTACCCTAGACTTAGAACTAATTAAACCTAACTAACTTAAGGACATCACACACATCCATGCGCGAGGTGGGATTCGAACCTACGATCGTAGCAGCAGCGCGGTTCCGGACTGAAGCGCATAGAACCCCTCGGCCATAGCGGCCGGCTTTAAAAATTCAAGCTCAGAGCTCGCGTTAACCTAATACTGATTATCTTTTGTAAAATTAATAAACCACTTTAAGACATTTGTCTGTGTATGCATTAAATGTGACTTTCCTGCTTACCTAATGGCTGATGGCCAAATTTGGGTGTTCGCGCAAGAATTTTCATACACGCTAATACTCACGTGTTCTTGAAGAGTAGTGTCTTGAGGTATAAGTCATTAAAATGACATTAGGAAGCAAGGCGCCTAGTTGCAATACGTTATCCAATCACAAAGAGTCACAGACGACATAGTATCGGCGTGTGCACCAGGGGCAGTGCTGTCATGTCACTGAAGTTTGTTTCCTTTTTGGCTGTATGGTCGATATATTTGATTTTAACAAAGACGTCGTGTTTCACACATTTTACTGTTGTGTATTATTACGTTTTATTTTAGGAGTTCCTATGAATGATAATTTTCATGTTGTTCTGAAAAGGGGCATTTTGAGGTATAATTTATTGCAATGGTATGAGGTAATACTTAGCACAAAGTTAAAATATATTACCTAAAACACTAAAATCATGGATTTTATACATTCGAACTTATGCACTAGGGGCACTGCTAAGTGCGTCGTATTAGTGCTCTATTGGTGGCGGTAGGTCTTGCTGTACCATTCTCGCTTCCCGCGCACGGGGGTCTCGGGTTCGATTCCCTTCGGGGTTAGGGATTTTTCCTGCCTCGACATGACTGGCTGTGGTTGTGTCGTCTTCATTATCATCATTTATCCACATTACGGTCGGAGGAAGGCAATGGCGCACCACCTCCGCTAGGACCTTGCCTAGTTCGGCGGTGCTGGTCCGCCTCATCGTCCCCTACGCTCCTCGGTGTATGGGACCTCATCACTGGCAGTAGAGTCTGCAAACGTTTTAGTGAACTCTGACGTCATCTGTTTGAGCAGTTTCGGCCATTTTTGTGCAATATAAACAACACGCGATTCGTACAAATCATCTGCAACGCGGGAGTTAAGAGTCACTCAGACGTTGAATATTATTGACAATAAATCAATATAATGACGACCATATTGAGAGTCTTGTTGTATCGTCAGTATTAGAAATATTTACAAACAGTATTGATGCCGAGCAAAGCATTCTCAGTATTACCAATGCATACTGAGCGTACGAGAGTGAGTATTGTTGACTTGACATTCGCCATTGTGTTGCTTGCATGGTTCTAGTCTGACTTCTGTATAATACAGCAGATATATGTTGAGTTCAAGTGATTTAGACTTTTAAGCTTTTTAAAATTAACAAATTAGTAAGTAATTCTTGTCCGCTTTGGACGTATTAGAACACTGAAACCGTTCTCACTGAAGGTAAGTTATAATGAATTAGCTTAAACAACTGCTCTTATAGGCATTTATCTTTTCATGACGACGTTTCAAAATGGGTAGCATCCCATGGGAAATTGGAAATTTGTGGTAGGGTCTTATGGGACCAAACTGCTGAGTTCATCGGTCCCTAAGCTTACGCACTATTTAATCTAACTGAAACTAACTTACGCTGAGGGCCACACGCACACCCAAGCACGAGGGAGGACTCGAACCTCCGACGGGGGAAGCCGCGCTGGCAGACAAGGCGCCTGAGACAGCGGGATGCCCCGCGCGGCCTAGCGGTCCATCTTGAGATGTTTACATTTACTTACATATCGTGAACATTGTTTGCTTCCTAACAGCGTCGCAGAATTTTGCAACAGACGTTTTTGAGACATCTATCATAAAACGTCGAAGTAAAGAAACAATGTTCACGAAGCGTTAATAAAATGTAAACATCAGATGATGGGGTGAACACGTGTTTTGAGGCATAATTTGTTGACGTGACGTGTCGAGAAAGGGGTGCTATTCATATCGCCGCGTTAATCCATAAATATTGACGTCACAGACACGATAGTTTTGACTTGATCAGTAGGAGCGCTGCGCTCTTGTTACGTGACTATGCGACCCACGAGCTTATGTAAGTCTGTGAACCAGGCCCGCGGCTCACCAGAGGCTGCCCATGCTTGATTTAAAGGGACATGTTACCGTGCATGTTAAACATAGCTAGTGATTCCATTGCAAGCAACTCGCTTTACTTCGCAATCCCAGCATAAAAATATTCGATGGACAGTCGGAATGAGATGGATCAGAATGAGGGTATTTTGTAGCTGGGACAGCTGTTAGCAGTTTCGTTGGTTTCCGAAACACTCTGTTCAAATATAAAACCTTAATTATTATTGTGATTCTGTGTACAACTGAGAAGTAGAAGGCAACAACGTAACAACGAAGGTTCTTGTAGTAAACGGTAAGTGGCAACATGATCTGACTTTATCATTCGCGTACACCTTTTTAAAGGATCACAAGGATTTAGAGCAATCAATCTAAAAATTTGAGGCAGTTATTAGAACACTAAAGTGAATGGACCATGCAATTATTACTATACACGTAGTAGAGTAGTCAAGATCTGTATACTTCACATTAGTAATTTGTATAATTGCAAGTGCAATACATATTTTCAGGCACGACTTTTCTGAGAGACTCGGCTATTCAGTGACGAAGTCACCACACAAGTAATGGAAAAAATATAGTGTTAGTAACTGCAGATCAGTTTAATAGTCACAGTGTGTTCCAATATTTCGAAAAGTGAACAGAGACGTTTCATACTTCTGTGCCTTCGACTTACTCATTCGTAATTCGTTCTTAAGATAGAATGTTTAAGCTGACCAGAAAATAAATCCCTCTTTGACAAGATAGTGTATTGTATCATTTAAGAACTGCGTTGTAGGATATTTACTGTGGTTTAACAAAGACTTATGAGACATTTTCTACAGTATATTGCTAAGTACGTTAGAACAACAGGGAATAGGGGTGGGGGGGGGGGGGCAATTAGCATCTAGCCTGGGTTACTAGAACATATGGTGTTCCTCGGAATACGGTTCTAGATCGCTGCCTTTCTTGGCATACATTACTTCAGCTGTAGTACGGGATTTTATAGTTCATTTGTTTGCCTGTTATGATACAATTATGACTGTCACACATCAGTCTAGGATCTAAATAATATAAAATACGACGGTCTGGAAAGAAAGAACTCTAGGTTCACAATATATATCAGAGTATTTAAAGTGCAATAAAACATCGCACATCCAGTTTCTTACATGCAAAATTTCTCTCTCTCATTTTCAACTCTCCTGCAAGGGTAGCAACATTAGTGAAACACAAATACAGATCTTCAGGAATTGAAGGCGGCTGGTAAGATCTCCCGCTGAAGTTGAATGGAACGAGCAGTACAGTCATTATCAGTGATACACTGAAACTTGTTTCTTTGCATTCTTTCATTCCTTGGCGTTAAGTGGGATGTAATTTGAGAGCAACTTAGTTCAGTCTGAAAGAATATTTTTGCAGAATCTCAACGTATGACAAAAATATTGTGTTGTGAGCACTAGTACTGTACTGAAAATTGATTACTTTGGAAATTCTTTTACCTTGATGTCATATGGGATGACATTTTACGGACATGCAAGTCATGCAGAAAGAAAACTTTTAGTTCAAAGGTGAGTCATCCAGACCACATATGGTGTTCATTCAGGAAGCTCATAAGGTGGAGGTTCTTATACTGACTTTGCGATACACACCTGGATTCAGAAATTTGTAACTGAGAACATTAAATCACTCAAAAGGAGCAGTTGTAATCGTTCGACGAATATAAGAATGATCTTCGTGCAGTGAGCACGTCTTTCAGTACTGTTCAGAAGGGAAACAATGTTTTCAAATTACTTTTTGCAGTAGCGTATCCAGGAACAAGTCAATGACAAATTTTGCAAAGACATTATTTCGTAATGTAGTAAGCTAGTGTTACACTGTATATTAATTCCTCAACGCGAATTATCCACTATACACACACTTTTGGATTAAGGTTTTCCATAGTTTTCTCCAATTACTCCCAGTGAATCCTGGAATGTGTCCTATTTATAAGCCATTGACAACTATTTCCTCTTCCTTTACTCACCTCAAAAATTTGTAAACTGAAATAAATTCTAAGAGATATGTTTATTATTATTGTTTAAGTAGTTGTTGTCATCCAAGAACTTTGTAGTGTAACTTTATATTTTTAAATTTTTTATCTTTATAGATATGTTGGAACCATATTTTAGACCTTGTGTCATTGGGACAGAGGGAAAAATTGAATAAAAGTAAATAATTATATAACCTCTTAAGCTACAAATTGTTAATTTAGTAAAACGACTTTGCAAACCAGTTGTTACGTGTCAGAGAGAACTACTTCATTCCCAAATATTCTCTGTCCGTTACAGATTCAACTTACTACATCATCCAAGGGTAACATTACCGATTGGTAAGAGAATACACATTGTGGGATGTTGCTCTTGGTTGGTTGTGTGTAGCAGAAGTTTTAAAGTACCAAAACACGTTTTGATGCCTTTGAAGACTTCTGTTAAAATAATCGAGGCATAAAAATGTTCAACAAGCATTTTTAGGGACGTAGAAATGGAAGTGCGAAAGTCAGGACAGTTTGTTGCAAGTAGAGTGGTGACCAACGGTACTGTGGCCTTAAGCTTGTATCATTAATGACGCATACCACCATGAATCTAAACTCTCCCAAAATACTAGTCTTGTAACGACTTGTTCAAAATGGGCAACAACAAAGACGGGATCACGTGACACTTTTGGCTGAAAGCTCCTGAGTAGCCGGCTGCCAAACTGGTGAGAATTTCTTCGTTCACATATTGTGCTACTGCACCTGTCCGTCGTTTTGTAAAAATGCTGTGATTTACTGTATTCGTAGTTGACTGAGCTCAGATGGCAAGCAAGTACTAAGCAAACAAAAGAAGGCTGATTGGTGGAAGAAGTACGCAGAAAGGCTACAGAAGGGGAACGAATGTGAAGACAATATTACAGAAAAGGAAGACGCTGAAGGTGAGCAGGGATATACAATACCACGAGACTTCGACAGAGCACTGGAAGAACTAAGTCGAAACAAGGCCACTGGAATAGACGACGCTCTCTCAGACTCATACAAACATTGGGAAAGCCATACATGACGAAACTACTAAATCTAGTATACGAAATACACCCTCAAACTTCAAGAAGAATGTAGTAGTTCCAGTTCCAAAGAATGTATATCTGACAGATGTCAGTACTACCGAACTAGCATTTTCATAAGTCATGGTTACAAAATATTGCACGAATTATTTACAGAAGAATGGAAAAGCTGGTAGAAACCGACATCACGGACGTTCAGTTTGGATTTTACGGAAATGTTGTACACGCCAGACAATACTGACTATATGAAACTTCTTAGAAGATACTCAAGAATGGCAAATCTACGTTCTTATAGCATTTATAGATTGAGAGATTTTGAGATTGTGACGATGTTGAGTGGGCTACACTCTTTGGATAAGGCAGTAGTGTTTGAGAAGGGAATGAGACAAAGTTGTAGCATATTCAATCTCTACATTGACTAAGCAGGAAAGGAAACCAAGGAGAAACTGGGAAAGGGAATTAAAGTTCACAGACAGGAAATATAAACTTTGAAGTTATGATTCTGTTAGACACGGCAAAACGACTGGAAGGAAAAGAAAAGCTCTGAGCACTATGGGACTTAGCTTCTAAGGTCATCAGTCCCCTAGAACTTAGAACTACTTCAACCTAACTAACCTAGCGACATCACACACATCCATGCCGGAGGCAGGATTCGAACCTGCGTAGCGCTCGCGCGGTTCCAGTCTGAAGAGCCTAGAACCGCACGGCCACCCCGCCAGCTTGGAAGAACATTTTAAAGAAATGGACAATCTTGAAGAGGGCTTATCAGACGAATTTTATCAGGTGGTGCTGAGGAAAACGAATTAAGAAATGTGACACAAAAAGCAGTGGATGAGTTTTATTGTTTGGGCATCAAAATAACTGGCGATGGCCGCTGTAAAGAACCTATGAAATGAAGACAGTCGATAGAAAAGAAATCTGAACAAGAGAAATGTATTAACATCGAATATAAATTTAAATGTTAGGAATTTTCCTTTGAATGTACCAGGTGGTTGTAATTAAAGTACAGATAGTTACAGAGGTACAGTTTGGGCAGTAATTATCGTGTGATAGCTAAACTTGATACATATTCTAATGGGTTAATGAGGAACTGGTTTACGCTGAATGTTTCCACGTGTAATGTTTCAGGAACGGGACGTGGGCAGAAAAAATCAAATAAATGCGAAAGGCATAGTGTTAATTTTATTATTAAACGCCACTTACATAAATTGTTCAATTGAGTATTGCAGTGCCACATTTGTATCTGGTGGCCAAAATTGTAACTAAATTTTTTGCAGCATAAGCCTGTTCTCGCATTAACGCATTAGCGTATCTACCAACTTTCGCTGCAGCACGATAATTACTGCCCACTTGGACTTCCGTGAGTGGCTTCACATAAAAAATGGTTCAAATGGCTCTGAACACTATGGGACTTAACATCTGAGGTCATCAGTCCCCTAGAACTTAGAGCTACTTAAACCTAACTAACCTAAGGCAACGACCTTGGCACAGTGGATACACCGGTTCCCGTGAGATCACCGAAGATAAGCGCTGTCGGGCGTGGTCGGCACTTGGATGGGTAACCATCCTGGCCACCATGCGCTGTTGCCGTTTTTCGGGGTGCACTCAGCCTCGTGATGCCAATTGAGGAGCTACTGGACTGAACAGTAGCGGCTTCGGTCAAGAATACCATCTTAACGACCAGGAGAGCGGTGTGCTGACTCCACGCCCCTCCTCTCCGCATCGTACTTTGAGGATGACACGGCGGTCGGATGGTCCCGATGGGTCACTTGTGGCCTGTAGGCGGAGTGGTTTTTAACAAACCTAAGGACATCACCTTAAGAAACTGTGGAGAGGTATGAAATCTAACCGAGTTTGTCAGAAACCACAGTTCCCCTTGCGGCCCTTTACTTGTTGTTTTCGAATCGGATTCCAACGGGCAATGCGCTCACTGTAGTAATGTCCTTGAGTGATCCCGGCCAGAAGTGTTCCACTTTATCATGGGTACTATGATGCGCCATAACCCTGAAAACAACGCCGAACCCTGAATATTGTAACTACATCTTACCTCATGCCCTTGAGCCTGTTTCATGTGCAGTGAGCGACGGTGAAACGTCCTGATTTTAAGATGAGATTGTAAATGTCACAATTCTAGCAGGAAGTCAACGTGATAACCGACATATGTGATCCACGAGGTAAAACATTTGCTAATATGGTAGGCGTCTGATTTGGTCTATAGGTAGTCTCCACCATGAGATGTTCAGGTATGTCACGAAGACGTTGCAGGATCTGCGTTCGAAGAACCCTCTCAGTATTTAGTGTCTGATGAAGATAGTTATGATGGTATTGAATATAGGGCGCTCAGTAACATGGTCATCAGTCCCCTTACTGGATATGAACATACACGTCTCACCGGCTCAACGACGCCCGTTCTCACAAGTGAAATTGCTGTGACGATTCCCAGGAGCAGATGTTGGCAATTTTATTCAGAAGTTCTGGCTAGTCGACACAAATTTGTGTTTCTTCACTGATAAGATCAATTAGTCAGTTACTTTGTCATATACAGAATGTATCATAATTAACGTAGAAGACGTAAACAAGTGAAACACAAACACTACAAACAAAAAGATCTCACTAAAACTTGGCTGTATAACACATCTATGGGCACTTATTTATTTTCGATGCTGTGAAACAATCTTCTACTGTAAACTCATTGCTTTGCATATTTTTTGAAGAGGTACAATAGATCACAAAAAGAAGAGAAAGTACATAAACATGAGCTCTGAAATTCATTCCCTAAGGGCTATGATCATTTGATCAGTAGAAGAGGTGTGTCACAGTAGCGAAGATAAAGAAGTGCTCATTGATCTTGAGATATGTACTTTAGAGTCCATTTCTATTAGACATTTGTTTCTTGCTTTGGTCCATACTACAGCCTCTCAAAATAAGGAAAGCAGATAGCTAACAGTAGAAAAAATACGTTCCACAGTATCGAAGATGTAGAAGTATTCAGAACTATTAAGGTATACGTTTTACAGTCTATGTTTTCTATGACTTTTTTGCTCCTAGTACCGGATACTTTCAATTGAATGTGTTTACACTATTAATTATGAAACACTCTTTACTAAAATTCCCCAATAGATTGGAAAAACGTCCATATGACACCCTGTACTATAAAACGTAAAATATTCAGCTCACTGTTTCCACAGCCAGAGTCACATTTGTGTATTTGTAACTGAAGAAATCAGTACTGATCTTGACTTGAGACGGTACTTGATGGAACGAGCTTCGGCTGAGTAAAAAATCTTAAATTGCCTGTTAGATAAGGCTAGCTGACCACAAAAACATTCGGTATCTGTCCCCTTGTTCCAATACTTCGATATCGGGCCTTGGTGTGAAGTCATGGAGTTATGTGATGCACACATGTATAGGATTCTACCTCTTGTAGCGTCAAAAGGCAACACTATATTTTCAGTTCTGATCAGGCTGCTCAGTGAGAAAAGCTACAACCCTTCGGTCCAGCTAGCTAATGTTACTGAAAATTTTCGAAGAGCATCATTTGCGTAAGCAGAAGTGTGCCGCAGTCTTCTGTCCCAAGGAGAATCTATATATGGCACATCCCCCAGCTGGCGAACAATTCCCGTAAGCGCCGTTTCCATAAGCAGAAATGTGCCGCAATCTTCCTTCTCAAGAAGAATAGAAGTGTGCTAAATCCTCCAGCTGTACATATTCCTTAATGTGGTACTTTTGTAGCGAAAGCTTCAGTCCATATTGTCAATTTCTGTAATACCGTTAGAAAAATTCCAAGAACACCAAGAATACAAGAGTATGGGATTCGTGTCACAGATGGTAAAAGGGTTAGTTCCAGATCGTTTTGTAGAGGCATTAAATGTTCATTTCTCTTCGTTAGCATCCACTTCGCATACGGTTTTGATTTACACACATATAATGGGAGTAATGGGTATAAACGCAGATTTTTTTAATGTGGTAACTATATACAGGGTGCCAATTATTGAACTACATGAAATAAAATCGTCTTAACTTCTGAACCCTTTGGGTTAGGACGTTCTAACTGCACGGCTGACCCGGGGCATGATAGGAATTAGTGTGCGCATGGATGGTTTGGTTTAGATACGAAGCCCACTTTAATTTGGTTGGGTTCGTCAATAAGCAAAACTGGCGCATTTGGGGGACTGAGAATCCGCATTTCGCGATCGAGAAGTCTCTTCGCTCTCAACGGTTGGCTCTGTAGTGTGCAACATCCAGTCACTGAATAATGTGTGCGATATTCCTTGATGGCACGGTGGTGATTTCATCCCCATTATCCAGATTGACCCTGATTTCGACAAGATGGGGTTCATGCAAGACGGAGCACGACCAAATCGAAGCAGGTGAAGTGTTTGATGTCTTGGAGGAGCACTTTGGGGACCGCATTATGGCTCTGAGGTACCCAGAGGCCACTGGCACGGGCTTCGATTGGCCTCCATGTTCTCCGGATCTGAACATATGCGATTCCTTTTTGTGGGGCTGCATTGAAAACAATATGCACAGCAATAACTCAAAAACCATTACTGAGCTGAAAACAGGCATTCAGGAAATCATCGACAGCATCGATGTTCCTACACATCAACGGGTCATGCAGAATTTCGCTATTCGTCTGCGCCACGTCATCGCCAATGACGGCAGGCATTTCGAACAAGTCACACCCTAAATCTGAATATCTGTAGTGACATTTATATGTTGAATAAAGTGTGTGCACGCCGTAGATTGTAACTAATTTACGTTTTTTAAATGTAATTCAATAATTGTCACTCTGTATCTACACACATACGTGTGTATATTGCTTTTTGTCTGTGCTGAACAGTCTTCCCACAAACGAGTCACAAATATTACGACCTGATGTTTTATGCATGGTCGTATCTCAGCAGTGAAGTGAACGACGCCTGGCAGTATAGACTAGCCGTTTGCAACTGTGCGTCCACACTTACACAATTGACCTGCTGCTGAGGGGAAAAGAAGCATTAGTGGTTTGCTCTTGGCACATGTGCTTGGTAGTAGTACCTATCCTAAAAGTAGACAACTTGTAATAGATATAATTATTAGTCTGCAAATGACGTAAAAACTAATGTAATATTATTCAGTACACCGTCCTCAGTCAAAAAAAGAAATACTGTACTTACACCCGTTGAACCGTGTTTGTGGTGTCTGTTCTTTCGGACATGCCTATTCTTTTGGATGTGTATAAGTTGCGGCGAACGAAGACCCATTCTTTTGGTGCGGGTGCACATCATGCCTGACGTATTGAGGGAATCGGAAACGACGAGTGAGGTGTTCACTTCGTGGGTAAGTGACGCTACGCTAGTAGTGTGCTAGAGGTTGGGAATCTGGGTTGGATATTGGAGGCTGTTAAAGCGACCCACTCACATTAAGCGGGAGATGGCAGATCCAATGCCAGTCCCGGTCCGGTACAAATTCTCAGCTGTATTTCACTGATCCGTTTCGTTGCCCAAATGCGTCTAATGCCATTGAAAACCTTTGAACAGATACTGACTTGCTAGAAACGCTAAACTGATGCATTCTATTCGTCACTTTCATGCTGTATGCCCAAACGCTTCTCAAAAAGCAGATATTCTCTCTATGCATGTCTTATCCGTATCTACGTATCTAGCTATACGCATATACGCGCCGGCCGCGGTGGTCTCGCGGTTCTAGGCGCGCAGTCCGGAACCGTGCGACTGCTACGGTCGCAGGTTCGACTCCTGCCTCGGGCATGGATGTGTGTGATGTCCTTAATTAGGTTTAAGTAGTTCTAAGTTCCAGGCGCTTCGCAAACCAATGTATAGTGCATGGTGGAGAATACAATGAAACAATATTTCCGATTTTCTTTCCTATTCCATTCGAGTACTGACTGAGGGAAGAGTTCTATCATTATGTCTCTGTACGTGACCTAATATCCCTTCTCTTCTTCTCATATCCCTTCGCGAGTTATACGTAGGCGGTGGCATAATGATCGCACAGTTTTCTTCATATAAACATTGCCTAAATTTACCCAACAGGGCTCGCCAGAAATACGTTCTCTTCGTTCCAGTGGTCCTCATTTAATACCCCCAGACCTTTTGTTACACTTTCATATGGGCATCTCTAAGGACTTCCGTTGTCTGTGGTCATACTTAATAAGGTCTCCAAATGCTGGATGCAGTGTGTTTTCCCAGAACTCTTCCAACTAATATCAGTCTACCATTCGCCTTCCTTAGTACTGATTTTACGTGATCAGCCCATTTCACATCGTTTCTTAGTATTACCCCGAAAGACTTACATGATTTAACGTTCTCCGGAAGTTCATTATCCGTTATGCTATGGATAAGCTTCATCTTCTATCTATACTTCACTTTTTTGTATACCTATACGTAGTTCGAAGTGAAAGCATCTTATGGTTTACACTTTTTTTCAGGGTCTGGTGGACCTGCCGCTCCAGCTCTTTGTGGAAGTCTCTTCACTGTTAGTCTACTCCGTAAGACGCCGATGTTGTTTGAACTATGTCACACACATATCGCTGAATTCATGAGGAACGGCCTGATTAAAACACGTAGACCTTGAAGACGGAAATTTCACTCCCAAACATCTGTATGAAAATAAAAAACCAAAATAGAGACTTGAGGAAGTTTTATTCATAAAATCTACTCTCTCGGTGTCCCACGTGAAACAATTATGAGTGGTTTAAAAATCTCTCTCTCTCTCTTTCGTTTAATTCGTCACTAAATTAACAAACTTTTCTCATACCCAACGTACCCAGCATAGCCTATTGCTCTAACAATGCTGCAGAGAGTCAAATATGTGAAATACCTTTAATTAACAACATTCTAGTTTATCGTGATTTGCGCAATATCATACACTTTAAGTGATGTCTGACAGAGAAGGAGGGTTTAAATAGTTTTCCTTGTTGGTTTCTCTCATAAACTGTTGATAACTCAGTACTAAATAACCTCAATTGACGACGACCATTCACATTCTTCTGTAAACCGAAACTTCGTGACAGTTTCATTTTCACTAGTATCATCATCATCATATAAGACTGATTATGCCTTTCAGCGTTCAGTCTGGAGCATAGCCCCCTTATAAAATTCCTCCATGATCCCCTATTCAGTGCTAACATTGGTGCCTCTTCTGATGTTAAACCTATTACTTCAAAATCATTCTTAACCGAATCCAGGTACCTTCTCCTTGGTCTGCCCCAACTCCTCCTACCCCCTACTGCTGAACCCATGAGTCTCTTGGGTAACCTTGCTTCTCCCATGCGTGTAACATGACCCCACCATCTAAGCCTGTTCATCCTGACTGCTACATCTATAGAGTTCATTCCCAGTTTTTCTTTGATTTCCTCATTGTGGACACCCTCCTGCCATTGTTCCCATCTGCTAGTACCTGCAATCATCGTAGCTACTTTCATATCCGTAACCTCAGCCTTGTTAATAAGGTAACCTGAATCCACCCAGCTTTCGCTCCCATACAACAAAGTTGGTCGAAAGATTGAACGGTGCACAGATAACTTAGTCTTGGTACTGACATCCTTCTTGCAGAAGAGAGTAGATCGTAGCTGAGCGCTCTCTACATTGGCTTTGCTACACCTCGCTTCCAGTTCTTTCACTATGTTGCCATCCTGTGAGACTATACATCCTAAGTACTTGAAACTGTCCACCTGTTCTAACTTTGTTCCTCCTATTTGACACTCAATTCGTTTATATTTCTTTCCCACTGACATTACTTTCGTTTTGGAGATGCTAATCTTCATCAACTAACTAGTACCTTTCTGAGATTGCTGTTATGTACTTGTGCCTGATTTCCTTATCCTGAAGTTTCTCCACTCTTATCCTCCTACATATGGACCTGACCTCCTACACTTTCGGCCTCACAATCCCAATTTCACTGCAGATTAAATAATGATCCGTGTCATCAAAGAATTCCCTGAACACACGAGTGTCCCTCACAGCCTTCCTGAATTCCTGGTCTGTTATTATATAGTCAATGACAGATCTGGTTCCCCTGCCTTCCCAAGTATACCGCTGAATGTTCTTATGTTTAAAAAAGGAGTTTGTGATTACTAAGCCCATACTTGCACAGAAATCAAAGAGTTGTTTCCCGTTTCTGTTGGCCTCCATATCCTCTCCAAATTTACCCATAACCTTTTCATACCCTTCTGTTCGATTTCCAATCCTGGCATTAAAATCACCCATGAGCAGAACACTGTCCTTGTACTTTACTCTAACAACTACATCACTGAGTGCCTCATAAAAACTATCAATCTTATCTTGATCTGTCCCTTCACAATGCGAATATACTGACACAATCCTAATTATCTTGCTAGACACTGTCAAATCTATTCACATCAGTCGTTCGTTTACATACCTTACTGCAACTACGCTGGGTTCCATTTCTTTCCCGATGTAAAGCCCTACACCCCATTGTGCTATTCCTGCTTTGACTCCTGACAGGTAGACCTTGTATTCTCCCACTTCCTCTTCTTTCTCACCCCTTACCCGAATGTCACTAACAGCTAAAACGTCCAGCCCCATCTTACTCGCAGCCTCTGCCAGCTCTACCGTCTTCCCAGGGTAGCCCCCATTGATATTAATAGATCCCCATCTCATTACCATTTGTTTGCCAAGTCGTATCTTAGGAGTCCCTGGTTTATCAGTTAGAGGTGGGACTCCGTCACCTCCAAAGGTTCGAGGCATTTTGCTCTGATTGTTGCCAGAAACATATTTAAAATATCGGGGAAGCAGGTTGCTAGCCTTACTTCCTCCGAGTTCCATTGAGTTTTACCCGTAACGGTTGAGGGACTAACCGGTAGATTTGGTAGTCTTTGCCGTATGAGCACAAAGGTGACCACGACTCAGAATATTTCCGAGATGCCCAGCCTTAATCCAAAGTAACTGGTATCCCGACTGTCGGGACCACTTACTTGGCCACTCATACGTTGCCCGTGGTTCATGAACTAGGACATGACTACAGGAACCCACACCATAGTATTGACTGGGAAATTATAAACGTTCCTTACCACCGGTAGACATAAATGCCTCGTACCACTAGTCTGAAATTACCTTCGAGAGATAACAAACATAATGGTTACAAACAAACACGATTTTTTTTGTTTCGTAACGTCCTGGAAGAGATCTGCTCCATTGCCAGGTACGATTCATAGAGCAGAAAGAGATGATCCAAAGAATGTTACTGCCTTTCGTACTGAATTTTTTCGTAAGCGTGAGAACACTACCATAATGCTCATTGAACTTCAGTAGCAGAAATTACGTGATAGGAGTTGTGCATCATGGAGGGGTTTACTGTAATACATTCAAGACATTATCTTTCAGAAATAATCAAACAATTTACTTCCTTCCTCCACATATATCTCACGAAATGATCATAACGGTGAACTCAGAAAATTCGACTTCATGCAAATGCTTCCCTTCGATAGTAGTAAAATAAAGTGGAAAATATAAGTAGTATCATACGCATGTTTAGAATAGAAAAACAAAGGGAGAAATAATAGTGCTACTGGAAGTACTTTCTGCCACACACTGTAAGATGAACTGAACAATATACCATATCATAATGTTATCATAGCAACAATAATCAAAAAACGGAAAATGTTGAAGAAAGGATTGAAGAGTATTTGTCTTTGGAATAACTAAAACAGCCAATTAAGATCATCCTAAAAAGACGAACTGAGAACACTTAATTCAAATCCGGCAATAAGGCACTAACACATCATAAAATGCGCTGTAACTAAAAAAATAATAATTAAAGTAATCAAAGGAGGCAAAACAGCGCCTTGGTGTACTTGGTACCATTATCAGTGGCGTAGCTACCGCCGTATCAGTCGTATCAATGATACAGGGCTCCCGGGCTAAAGGGGTACGGACATTTGCTAACAAAACTTCGTAAAATGTTTTTCACAGTCCCACTCAAGGTGAACGCTTAGGTCTTAGGTCATACTCTAAACGCTTAATTAACCGGACAGCCAGAAATTGTCAGCACTGAATGTCTCAGATTTCCCGCGGCGCACGTCAGCAGACAACAACGATTACTGTATTTCTCGTTTTCAGTTTAATGAGAACAATCTATATGCTAAATCTAGTGATTGTTTGTTCGATAATAAATTTAATAGTGAAAGAAATGAGTGGGAGAATAGAGATTACCTCAGTGGAGCTATGAAAAGAAGAAATAAACGGAAGATGGAAGTTATAAAGAAGCTGCCTAAAATTTCTTAATTATATCAGCAGTCAGATTCTATGAGTGATTTACTTTGCAATGTACAAGGAAAGAAACACTTCTTGTTTATAATTTAGGTGACATTATGTAGCGTCCTACACTGTGTGACGTAGGATTTATAAGTATCATTACACGTGGTCGCGGAAATGTACCAGATACATAACTTCATTTGCATTATAGTAGCAAACAGTAGGGTTAAATTAAGGGTGCGCATGCGATTGCATGACGCTGGAGAGCAGTGGTGTGTGAAAAGTTGCATGCGAGGAGATTTGTACACACGTAATACGCACCCTTGTAGTAAAATACATTCCATAATTATGTATACTCAAGTATTCCCAAATTAGGTTTATGTGCATGGATGTTTAATTTTACGCTCTTTGAGCAGAGGTATTAATTAAATAAATTTTCTATCTTACACAATTAGGAAGATGGTGATATAACATTGTCCCCAAGCCTAAACCATGATGTACTTCAGAGTTCTTGTAAAGTCAACTTGTTTTGCTCTTAACACAGTTTTCCACAATAGCTGAGGGTCTTTGTTATATGATTAGTGAATGCATGTACCGTGACTAAATCCCTAGTTTTGTGTTCTTATACCGCAGCACAGGACTTAAAGTGGGCTGAAATGGATGTTACGATATTATGACGCATGCATGGGGTGAAGGATGTACTGGAAAGCGGCTGCAGCCTCGGACACCGCAGATGTTAATTCATACTTTTATTAATGGACAGATGATTAAAATTCTTTATACAGATAAATATCTGGACATGCATCTGAACTCCGTGCCTCTTTGATGTAGCTGGTTGATTATAAAAGTACTGCAAAGAAAAGAAACTTCTCTGTTGATAACATGAATGGCTCATGATTTGTTGCTGTCAACCTTTATGTGCTCTTCTCGTGATTACAGTGTGGAAAGTAGACAGAGGCACTCGGTTAACAGGATGTCACGTTACTGTGAGTCGGATAGTAGCATTCAGAGGACACAGTTGGATATGGATGTCTTGGGACTGTGTGAGAAGAATTGATAAAATTAACATTCGGGATAGGATGTCGAGGGTGGAAGAAAGAAGCAAATATTACAAGTAAAATACTAAAACAAGCACTAAAGTTATTTCAGTACTTGAAAGTGCCCAACATGGTTGATCAAGATTGTACAACCTGTACTTCTTCTGTCTCTTAACAGTTGGTTCAGGCCGGCCGCGGTGGCCGAGCGGTTCTAGGCGCTGCACTCTGGAACAGCGCGACCGCTACTGTCGCAGGTTCGAATCCTACCTCGGGCATGGATGTGTGTGATGCCCTTAGGTTAGTTAGGTTAAAGTAGTTGTAAGTTCTAGGGGACTGATGACCTCGAAGTTAAGTCCCATAGTGCTCAGAGCCATTTTAACCATTTGAACAGTTGGTTCAGAAAAGCAAAGAGAGCAGTAATAATTAACAACTAATAATAACAGTCTCACTGCGGGGGTCTTCCTTTCTTGAACCATCTTCCCAGAAAAGATATTGCAACGAGTTTTTACAGTAATGTCAGCATGAAAGGAGTGATGCAGTCAGTCAAGATTTGCCATCATGAGATTTGCTACCATGATGTAGGTGAAACAGGACATTATTGGCATGCTCTGGGAATCAACAGTTCAACTGCAGAAGACAGATCCAGACACACTTTAACATAAAGACTATGGGATTCAGTGCTCAAGAAGAAGGTACTGCATTTTGCACATTCTTTCACTAACTTTTCCTTCTGCAGTCAGGTTAGATCATACAAAAAATAAAACCTTGTGCAAGTAAAAAGTAAAAATAAAAAAATGGATGTGCAGGATCACAAACATTAATAAGCAGTTGTTATACTACATACTAAAATATCAAAAGAGATGTATTTAATTGATTATACACAAATTGTGGTAACAACTTCACATTTCAGAACTGTAGTCGTAGTATATATTTAAATTCCACTTTTATTGACCATATGTATTTGCTCTTTTCATCACAAAGTATGACTTGGCTGATGTCTCATTGTAATGTGGATGCTCCTAACATTACACAAATTATCGAAGAACTCAAATCAAAGCACTATAAATGTGATAGATCCAGTCCACAAAGTGTCAATCAATATTCTTTCGTATTAACATTGATGGGTGAGGCAAAATTATAGTGACATAAACTCAGCTGGGTGTATCACAATTATTTAAAGACAAATTCCATAACTCTAAGATCTAAAGCAAGCTTAGTGAAGTTGGAAGAAAAGCTAAACATCATCAAATGATGGTCGTTAAAAGTGGTCAGAAAAACAAATGACATCTACACCTTAAATCAGTATAATTTTCATTGCAGAGAAAGACACTATGTGGACATTGGGCAAAATACTAAGATTTGTTTGAAAAAGAAATAAAAGATAATTGCAACGAAATAGTTCATATTGATCAGAGTGCTTGTATTCTAATGAATAGCTAAAAGATCCCTACAAAGAGTTAAGAGTTACAGAAACTGATAAGCGACAGTAAATATCACTCAAAGACAATAGTGGGTAAACATGCTGAGACAAATGAACATTCAGGCCAAACTGAGATTCAAGCCCTGCTTTATGGCGTGCATTCACTGTAACCATTATAAAGTCAGAACACACCTCCAGACCTGACACAAATTTTCACTGCTGCTAATATTTTGTCCTATTATTTCGAAATACTGAAAGTTCTCTCACATGATATGTGGGAATTACACCACTCGGAGATTGTAACAAGGATTACCCAGTGGCAGGGATGAATATACCCACTGACTTAAATTCATTGAAAGTAAATGAGCATAGACAGTGTGCTGCAAACAATGGAATGTTATTAAAGAACAGTTCTTCAGTGGGAGAGTACGCCAGTGTCTAAAATTTAAGGAAGGCTCCGCAGGAGATGTGGAAGATTGCAGGGGCTGCGGTAACAGTTGGTCTGCCGACATCAGTGGAGGAGAGAACTCGTCCACTGGTGAGCGGGGGAAGGAGGGTTGTGGTTCAAATTGCATGGGCTAGTCCCACCGGCGCACTGCTCAGCAGCTGCAGGTAAGATGGCGGAGGGTGCGGCAAGGGCAGCAGCAAGTCAGCACGCTGCCACAACTGGCTGATTCCTATACGAACAACGCAGTGACTGACGCCGTCGCCTTGCTGGCTTTGAGTGGGCTGTGTTGAAGGTCCAGCAGGTCTCAGATGCAACTGATTGGAACAACAGTCAGCTGCTCCTGACCGAAATCTGTGAAAAACAAATGCCATCGTCTGTAGCCCACCATTACATCCGACAGCCACCCCTGCTGCTGGCTGAAGGACTGGGCCCAAATGGCAACCCTGTGAGGAAAATTTTGCGGGGCCGCGATAGTCTGGCGCTTTCCTGTCCAGAAAGAACTGAAGCTCATTTAGGCCCTTGGGTGCAGGCATATTAACGATGGCTTTGGCTTCTTCGTCTGTAGGGATTAGGCCATCTTTGCTTAGTCTCAAAATACATCTTTGAGTAAATTTTTCCAGTCTGCAGTGAAGGCTCTTCTCCAGACGGCGTTGGAAAACTGCCCACAGATTTCTTATATTTTACTCTCATGTGGAGCCCATGGCACTGGTTTCACTAACATAATTTAATCAATAACACCGTCATTAAGACAATAGTAAACCGGAAAAACCCTGAAACCTACAGCTCCTAGAACCGCTTAAAGGTGAGTCACAGTCAGACGACAGGTGACTGCAAAACCAATGTTCTTGTCGATCACCACCGTCATGACACCCTTCTCGTGCCTGCCGTTCAAGAGCACACACTACAGGTACAACTAAATTCTGTACAGCCAGTACTGTCTTACTGGAGCCAAGGTGGCAGGCATTGTCTGCCCACTCTGATCAGGTACCGATGACTCATGTTGGTAACTAGTTGCTGTTGCTAGCTGCTATTTCAGACTGGATCTTGCACCAGGTGGTCCCACTGCTGGGCAAGGGAAATCGCAGTTCTGTCCATATATTCTCATTTCTGTTGCTCATTTATAATGTTCTTCCCCTTTGGATCTCTACAGACTGACTCAATGCTCCAGCTGATGACTTACGCTTGACACATCCCCTGAGTGACCACACGACAAGCAAACGTTGGGACGCTCCACTTACTGGGTGGGAAGTCAATATGCCGTAATTCGCGGCAGCTGGTGATAGTTGGGCTGGAGTAAATATCACCAGAACTAGAGGAGAAGTAATATACTTCGAAATTGCAAAAATATGTACAGAACGTCTCCACAGAAAGACATCGCCCATAAGAGGAACAGTGCAGCAATTTTGGTGCTTAAAAAGGAAGGAAACAACATGACATTAGAAAGAATAAACTTATCAGACACATCACAATAGTATACAAATCTTCATGATAGAATCAGCAAGTCCTCAAAAACGGTGGGTTTTAATCAGGTAAGTAAGCCCCAGGCGTTATACAAGGGTGTATAGTACAATGAAACACTTGAAGTTTGCGAAATAATTATAGAACTGAACTATGAGTATGATGTAACACATTTTTTCAGGACGACCATTAACAGCATAAATATATACTTGGTGAAAATCGTGACACAACGCTGTCTCATAAAATTATTTGTTTGCCACTGGTTTCGGTCATTGACCATCCTCACGGAAGAAAAAAAATTGTAGCATCAACACCACATGTCTTCAAGTATGACCAAGTTGTTCTTCACACTTCAAGACATACAGTCTATGTCTAGTGATGTTGTCATCGTAATAGTTTTTCTGTCGTGAGGATGGTCAGTGACCAAAACAGGCTGTAAATAAAAAAAAAGTTATAAGACAGTATTTTGTCATACATGTAGTAGGACTTATGGAAGAGAAGGCCATGGGGAACGTGATTAGGGGGGATGGGGGGGAGCCAATAACATTGGTGAAGAATGGCAAACAACAAAGCAATTTATAATAGTCACTTACGTGTGCTACAAGCAACGTTTAAACATCAGGTGTGGTAATATTAAAGTAACGTATCTCTGTCTTAGAGGACCTCAGAAGATCCAACTTTACCAACCGCTCGTCGTGTCATTCTCAGCCGATAGGCGTCACTGGCTGTGGATATGGAGGGGCATGTGGTCAGTACACCAATCTCCCCACTGTTGTCACTTTTCGTTACCAGAGCCGTTACTTCTTATTCACGTAGCTCCTTAGGTGATCTCGCAATGGCTGTTAACACCACACTTGTGAAAAGTGCTCGGCAGACCCAGACGGTTACCCACCCGAGTGTTCGCCAAGCTTGAAAGCGCTTAACTTCGGTGTTCTGACGGGTACCGCTGTTGCCAATATGGCAAGACCGTTGGCAAAGTCACATATAATCATATATTTGTCATATCGAAGTCGCCTACTGGCTACAAACATTCATGATACTGGTTTCAGCACAAACATGTGTAAACAAATAAAAAAATTAAAATTTTAATCCAAGTTATCGTAAAACATATATGTACACGAAAGTGGTATTTTCACTGTAAATACTATAGTACAAATTTCAGGAAAATAAGAGAATCATTTCTTTTTAATTTTATTCTTTTGTATTTACTAAAGTTGAAGACGACTGAGCAAACAGAGAAAGAAATAAACAGAAGAAGAAAAATTACTTGGGGTGTACTTAATAAATGAATCAGTTTTCAAAACATTATCTGAAACGGAACGTTTACAGATGTTCGTACCAATACCTATGATTTATGGCAGGAAAACCTGGACTTCTCATAGAAAAACGATTCAAAACCAGATGGTTGCTTAGCGAGCAATTAGCAGCGCAAGGAGAGACATACAAATGGATCAGGTGTTAGGTGAAAGTGGAAGACGTAGTTTCGATTGTAGTGAAAATGAAGGTAAGATCGGCGGAACATGTATCCCGGTGAATGGATAGTTGTTTGGCCGAAGAATTTTGCTTGCTTCTAACAGATAAGAAGAGACCCAGAGATGACGCAATGGAAAGTAGGTACATGACATTAGAAAATATGCCTGGCCAACATGGAGGCGTAATGGACGGATGGTGCTGCTGATGATGGTGAGTGGTCACTTCTTCGGCTATCGAGTGACTGATGAGTTGTTTATGCATCTGAAAAGAACCCACCATTTGCGATCTTGTTAACTTAATTCCTTGGATGCCTTGAGAAAAGATGAAACCTTCTCCATCTTATTCTTAACGATTCTTACTGTGGTAATATTAGGTCAAAAGCAATCATAAGTAGATTTCTTTTTATTTTACTGTGAAAGTCATAATGGACGAGAAAAAAGTGTACGGCTGAAGTGAAGGTCATCAACTGTATCGACAGTTTGTAGTGCAAGCTTGGTTGTTCTCGTTGATGTCTATATGTATTTAGAGTTTGTCATCTCCAACTATCATGGCGGATGGTAACATGAGCAATATGTTTTGCTGTCACTGTACCAACCTAACGTTCATATCAGTTAATTCGATGTCCATTATATAATCTGTATGTATTTGCTTGTCCCATATAATAGTAACATGAAAATAAATTCGCTGATGCTGCTGTAAGCGCACAAAAACACTTATGAATGAAGATGAGGAATGAGGCTGAATTTTTTACATATTTGCAACAATTTTTTAAATGCAATGATTATCTTTTGACAGAATGCGAGAGCCATTGTAAAGCAGAATACAGTGTTATAATGCTTGTTAATGTTCGCAAACATATTGAGAAAAAAAATCCTGTGAGTACAGGCTGGCCGGCCGCTGTGGCCAAGCGGTTCTAGGTGCTTCAGTCCGGAACCGTGCGATTGCTACGGTCGCAGGTTCGAATCCTGCCTCGGGCATGGATTTGTGTGATGTCCTTAAGTTAGTTAGGTTTAAGTTGTTCAAAGTCTAGGAGACTGATGACCTCAGATGTTGTTAAGTCCCACAGTGCTCAGAGCCACTTTGAAGTACAGCCTGAAGACGCTACGACAGCTCAAACTGTGTGCTGAGGTGTTTACGAGGCAATGAATGTGACGGTGCAAGTCGTTTTACGCTTTTAACTGCTTCCTCTTTTCCCGAAAGATGTCACAGCAAACGTTATCAAACGCTATAATGCTACTACTCATCTTTAGGTCTTTAATGACATTCGTCTGCAGAAACCTTTAAAAGTCTGTACGTACTCCTCTAACGTTACAGAACAATGAATGTGACGGCGCAAGTCGTTTCACGCTTTTAACTGCTTCCTCTTTTCCCGAAAGATGTCACAGCAAACGTTATCAAACGCTATAACGCTCATCCTCAGGCCGTTAATGACATTCGACTGCAGAAACCTCTAAAAGTCTGTATGTACCACTCTAACGTTATAGAACACAGAGTAACGCATCTAAACTACACTGTAAAATACTTGCTCGTTTGCATACCTTCATTTGTTTCGCTAATACACATTCCAGGAATGAACCACAGAGATCTTATGAGAGGATACACTCACTTGAGAGTGACCAGTAGCGCAGTTGCGTCTTCAGTGTTGGTACAACAAGTGAGCGCTGCTTAGGTACTGTAGTGTCTCGCAGTCTTCCGATTACAGAAATGTTTTCGTGTCACACTGTTCTTACGTCCTATACCTTAGTGTCATGCGGTCTCCCTAGCTAAAACGAAACATACTGAAAAAAAAAAATCGCATTAATTACACAAGCGACTTTTTAGTATCTCCATTTATTTTCGGATTAAACGAAGGTCCTCGAGCGCTTGAGGCATTTGCGGATGAAGCATGCGTTATGATATTTTAACGGTTGAGATATGCTGGAGTTGAACTCGTTCTGTGTGTTCCAACCTCCTTTCATAAAACGGAAATGAGAAATAATAGCCCACTTCAAAATGTAAAGCACGTTCCTCAGTCTGGAAGAGAACTGCATTTTCTCCTCGCGCCTTTCATGTAATTTGAAGTAATGGTCACGTAATACGGCGTTCCTGTTTCAGACGGTGCTGGCGGATTTACGTAGCGATGAATCCAGAACGGAGCCGCAATCCAGTTCAGGCCCTCGCCACAGTGCGGCACCACAATACAACGGCCGCCGTGCTGCTCATCTTCGTGTGCTGCTATCTGTCGGCAGTGGAGGGTACTGCCAACAGGAATTTACACGTCAGGAGTGTTCCCTCCGTCGACGGTATCAGCAGCAGTCTGTACGAGGTGTACGTGCCACCGTACTTCTTTGTGAGTACTTCCATCAGAATCTTGTCGGAGGGAGCGCTAACGACTGTGCGACACTTTATCTGTAATACTGTCACGAGATGTCACTAATTAAATGTGTCGTGTTCATCACATCTCTGTAGTATTTCACTGATATATTTATGCCAGATGATTATTCCACTAAGGGAGCCAATGCAAACGCAATACTGAAAAGAGAACCTCCCCATCGCACCCCCCTCAGATTTAGTTATAAGTTGGCACAGTGGATAGGTCTTGAAAAACTGAACCCAGATCAATCGAGAAAACAGAAAGAAGTTGTGTGGAATTATGAAAAAAATTAGTAAAATATACAAACTGAGTAGTCCATGTCTAAGATATGCCACATTAAGGAGAACCTAAGCTCAGGAGCGTCGTGGTCCCGTAGTTAGCGTGAGTCGTTGCGGAACGAGAGGTCCTTAGGTCAAGTCTTCCCTCGACTGAAAATTTTACTTGCTTTATTTTCGCAAAGTTATGATCTGTCCGTTCGTTCATTGACGTCTCTGTTCACTGTAATAAGTTTAGTGTCTGTGTTTTGCGACCGCACTGCAAAACAGTGCGATTAGTAGACGAAAGGACGTGCCTCACCAATGGGAACCGAAAACATTTGATCGCAAGGTCATAGGTCAACCGATTCCTCCACAGGAAAACACATCTGATATTCTCTATATGACACTGGTGACGGTATGTGCGTCACATGACAGGAATATGTTGTCGAGCCACCTAACTTGTACACGTAGCGAATGGGTAAAGAGATTCTTCTACCTTGCCCGATTTAGGTTTTCTTGTGGATGTGATAATCACTCCCAAAAAAGTGACGAAAACATAAGAGTTTGTCACATAAACTGAAAATAAAAAATTAAACTTTTCACTCGAGGGAAGACTTAAACCTAGGACCTCTCGTTCCGTAGCTGCTCTCGCTAACCACGGGACCACGGCGCTCCTGAGCTCAGATTCTCCTTGATGTTGCCTATCTTGCACATAGACTACTCAGTTTGTATATTTTACTAAATTTTTTCGTAGTTCCACACAACTCCTCCCTATTTTCTCGATTGATCTGTGTTCAGTTTTTCAAGGCCTATCCACTGTGCCAACTTACAACTAAATCTGAGGGGGGTGCGATGGGGAGGTTCCCTTGTGAGCAAAGACAATAATAGTACATAGCACTGTAGCTCTCTGTCGTTGCTTCCGTTGATTTATTGCGATCCTGGCAACACTAAACCACTTACTAGTAGCCCCATCTGCACCGCTCACGAGTCGTCAACAATGTAAATAAAGAATGAAAAGATAACGACGAAGGACTTAAACACAAACCCTCTTTCTTCCTATTAAGTGTTGTATCTTCGATAGAGAGGATCGGCGCTGGGGATTTCTCACTCTGAAAGGAATATCACCAACTCTGAGAGGCTTGGATTAAGTCTGGGTGCAAGAAGCAACCAATCATTTGTCCGTACCAGTTTCAAAGAAACTAGATGCGATAAATCTATAGTTTCTCCCTTACTCATAAATGTTTAAAATGGGAATTGTATACCAATGTTGAATTTCTTTTGAATTTGCATAGTCGTGCAAAAATCAAATTCAACAGCCAGTCTCTGCTGGTGGGATTGACGGACACTGTGTGAGGGCTCATCCGCTATGGCGATTATCAGATTTGTCTTCGTAACAGTACTGCAGCAATTCTGTTTCGCTCTTGATGCTCTCATTGAAAAATGGAATAAATCCAGAGGTTAAGAGTAAAGTGCAGTGCGCTAGAAGAAATAGCCTCTCGAAAATAAAAACATACATGATGCTTGTGGGGTCCGTATTATCACTCGTTCCCCAATACATCATTCCATGCAATTCGGACATCGTTTCGCTAACCCACGAACCCACGAACAAGAGCACATATGATCAGGATCTTTGTCACTGAAGCATGTGGTATATACAGGGTGGTCCGTTGATAGCGACCGGGCCAAATATCTCACGAAATAAAGTGGACAGGAAGGGCGCGTGGATGGCTCGCCAAACCTGCATCCAGTCCACCTGGCGTGGCGTCTTGCAATGTCGTTAGCCGGATTCCAGCGTTGGATGACACTATAATAAATCTTTGCTGCCGGATTCCGTATCTCCGGTAAAACTCCCAATACAAGGCTATGCTCCACGAAAAATGTCCTAACATGTGATAGCGAGGGTGATAAATGTCCAACAGGTACCGGTGCGCACAGCATGTGTGGGGCCACCTCTGCTATCAGGATGCCAGGAAGATTGTCTATTGGTGAAAGCCGGAGTCGCCGCATTGAGCGAAAGTACAGCGCCAACGATCTGTGCTTGACTTGTGTGAGCACAACACTTCCGTTGTGAAAGGGCAAGGTATGGGAAACAAAACGGATCTTAAAAACGGCACCAGCGTTCACCACGTGTCCAAACACTGCCTGTATCCTTGAAGCCATCGTGTCTGTCATCGGTAACACATGGACATCATGGTTAAGTTGAGAAGCCATCTACACATTGACGTACTGAGTGCGTTGCAAAATGTCCAGCAATCTAAATTTGTTGAGACGAGCATGTATGCGGAGTCGACGTAAACGATACGTAAACGATACGTAAAGGCCGCCGTACGTTATATTTGTCGATTGAGCGATATCCCTAAACATTTGAGTATCGGGATCTTTGTCACGGGTACATCCAGTTCTGCAGGCATGCCTCGTCCCACCTCCAAGTAGCTTGATTTCCGGAGATTGATCACACTGCCTGCCACCATCCCATACTCTTGGAGCCAGGAAAGGACCTTTCGTATTTCGTGAGCAGTCCATGCTAAGAACATTACATCATCGGCGTGTGCGCCACATTGAAAGGTCACAGAGCAGAGGCTAAGACCACCCAAGCATCTCTGCAGTCCGGGAAGAGCTGATTCGAGGGCAATAAGGAATAACATGGCAGAAAGAGGACAACCCTGTCTGACGGACCTGTTGACACGGACGGGGGACGGACCGACAGCCGTTTACCATAAACCTCGTGACAGCCCTATGGATTAAACTAAGCACAACAGATGTCGTCATGCGCGGGATACCGTTGTGGTGTGTTCCGAAACTGCTGGAGACCATTTTCGACGCTATCGAAAGCATGGTCTAAATACAGCGTAACAAGAGCGCTGCGGAGATGGCAAGTTGCGTCAGCGCACACAACGTCTCTATAGGTGATCCAAATAGTCAACACATTAGTATTGTCTCCGAGGTAGGTTTGATCAGTGTGAACGGCTGCCATTGCCGTAGATTTGAGCCTCACACGGAGGATGCGTGTCAACAGTTTGTAATGGGTATTTAGCATTGTCAGAGGTCGAAAATTAAGTGGGCGACAGGCTCTTTCGGGTTTGGGCACTGCAATCAAGAGGCCCTCAGTGAAGTCAGATGGTACTTGAAAATCGTGTTTCAGGAATTCTCTGTACATCCTGACCTACATTGGGCCTATAAGATCAAAATACCTTTTGTAAAACTCAAGAGGGAGTCCGTCAGGGCCGGGCTTTTTGTTGGGAGCACCACGGAACATAGCCTCTCGTAATTAAAAATGGAGATGAGCGTATGGTATTATTGGCCATCAGGCTCCATCCGGGGAAGTTCGGCCGCCGAGTGCAAGTTTGAGTTCAGTCGACGCTGCACTGGGCGACTTGCGTAATGAGGATGAAATGATGATTAGGACAACACAACACCCAGTCCACGAGCGGAGAAAATCCCCAACACGGCCGGGAATCGAACCCGGGCCCGCTGCATGGGAGGCAGCTCAAGCTCAGTACCTTTCCTTTCGCAGGCAAGTGCGCTACCAACTAAGATACCCAAACGTGACTCACGGCCAGTCCTCACAGCTTTAGCTCCGCCAGTACTTCGTCTCCTACCTTCCAAACTGCACAGAAGCTCTCCTGTGGACATTGAAAGACTAGCACTACTGGAAGAAAGGATTTTGCGGAGACATGGAATAACCACAGCCTGGGGAATGTTTTCATAACGAAAGTTTCACTCTGCAATGAAGTGTGCGCTGATATGAAACGTCCTGGCAAATTAAAACTGTCTGCTGGATCGAGACTCAATATTGGTACCTTTGCCTTTCGCGCGCATGTGCTCTACCAACTGAGCTACCCAAGAACTACTCACAACCAGTCCTTACAGCTTTAGTTCCGCCAGTAACTCGTCTCCTATCTTCCAAACATCCTTCCTTATAGCAGTGCTAGTCTTGCAAGGTTCCCAGGAGAGCTTCCGTAAAGTTTGGACGTTAGGAGACGAGGTACTTGCAGAAGTAAAGCTGTGAGGACGGGTCCTGAGTCGTAATTAGGTAGCTCAGGTGGTGGAGCACTTGCCCGCGATAGGCAAAGGTCCTGAGTTCGACTCTCGGTCTGGCACACAGGACGTTTCAGTCTAAAAGTAGTTGATGAGGCGCACCTTGCATTGGGCACAAAATATCTACTTCCAACTTATTTTACGTATGTGTAACATCATCTTGTTAACTGCCAGGCTGACGAAATAAAGTAAAGCTGAATTTCGACCTACACCCACATTCCGGAACACCCTGGTTCACTTTCAGGTCCAGTCATTCTTGTTGTGTTTTCTATCCGTTTCATCGGGTATTTCTGAAGAAATGGGAAATGATTACTTTAAAAAGCTAATAGCGATTTCTTCCCAGATTATTTTCCAACTGATCTCTATCGTTCCATGTCTGAAACCGAGGGACTTTCCTCTTTTTTTTCCGTTGTTGAACAGCGGATGGTAATCCCTGCTATTTTGCCCCCGGTGAAGCATGACTCAAGATTGAATAAAAGGTAGAGACAAGTCTAGCGGTTGCCCAACGATGTGCAAAAACGCGGTAAATGCCTTGGAAACTTGGTGGACGGCAGCTAGTAAGCACAAAATTTATCTAATTACATTATAGTAGTAGTTTTTAGGAGAGAAAGCGTTGGTGGTCTGCATGAGGCGATAAGGTCGAATTATGTAATTTCCTTGCACGTACGAAATTTCAGTGGGACAAGAACTCAATATTGGAGTAGGTGTATAACTGAGGAGCCCGCATGTGCGTTTTGAAGTCTCCAGTGTTCCAATTCTGACGTCGGAGAAGGGGGATTGTTTTCATGTGAAAAATACAATATGCGTTACTCCTGCTTCTATAATTTGGACGTCAGTACTAAACTTCACAAAACTTTACAGTCCTATACAACTTAAGAGCTACTGAAATAAAGACTCTTGAATAACCGTAAACTGTATGGACATTGTTTGGAGTGGTGCCTTAACAGAAATGTCTGGAATGCTGGCGAATGCGATCACATAATTTTCATTTACATCTATATGTCTGGTGCAGTATAAAATTAGACTGTCATCTGTCTGCATATACGATGGAAACGTTGCGAATACTGTTGAACAGTCACCAATTACAGACAAGCAATTTTGAAATAAGAGCCGGCAACGCAGCAGATGCTAACAATAGCGTGTTTTGTTGATATTTATATAGGATTCTACTACATGCCTGTAATTTCTTTTATAATTTCGTAGTGAGTAGGAAAATGAACTGGTATCTCCCTGTAAGTACGAATTTTGGTTACAAAGGGCGAAGAGCCACGACGTTAGCAAGATCAATGACAAAGAGGAACGTCTGCCATATTTCAGCCTTTGTACCACACAATTCCCAGAAAATTACTGTTCTGCTACCAAATGGGGTCGGATGAATTGGACTCGAGCCGTCGGCAATCCTAGCGTTGTCTACGTCTCCAGCCATTACCGAAAGCAAATGCCACGTTTTGACTCCTATGTTATCATGCTACGACATACGTCTTTAACATCTGATTTTCACATTCTCCATTGCGTTCCTATTTTCATTTTCTTTTGTTTGTTAGCTAAACGTAGTTTTAAAAGCGTTTTAGTGACGCCCTTGCAACTACAGTGCAGATGAAACTACACACACTATTGTATTTCACAAGGAAAATATGTAGGGTAGAAAATTATCTTCTGGGTTACTTAAACCATAATCGGACCTGACATCAGAGATAATCTTTGTGATTTAATTGTTAATAGATACGCAGCTTAGACAAAATGAATACTTAAAGCTGATGCTCGATACTCGTTCATATCTTTCTGTATTCCACACACAACCATTTCAGTGTCTCAGTATAATGTACATGATTTGAAAACCTGGACTTCATGGGTGCAAAAGCTCAATGATTCACTGTTAAGTTACTTAACTGTTATCCAGCAGATAACTAGAAATAAGGAACTCTTTAATGGTTATTCCATCCATATTCCTCTTTCCTGGTGACATGACGTGCAGTATCGTTCCATAACTTTTTGGGAACCGTGTTATTTCCTCAGTTCGTCCTAGAACGAGGGTGTGCTGAAAAGTAATGCCTCCAGTTTTTTATGTGAAATTGTACATAGTTCCTCTGCATATTTATTTCTCGGGGTAGTTACCCTGCCGAAGAACATATTTCTCCCGACGAAAGACCACTTTGTTGACACCGTCACTGTAGAATGTTTGACTTTGTTGACGGAGACACAAACTCACCTCTACTTGCACCGCTTCATCACTATCAAAGTGAAGTCCTAGAAGATGTCCTTTTGGTTTTGGAAACAGATGAAAATCGCAGGTGTACAAGGTGGAACCACAAGGGACCGTTCAAGAGCATTCGAAGGGATCTGAACGTGATGCGAAGTAGCAAAAGGTGTTTATTCTTTTTCAGTCCTTTTGTTTCGCGGCCTCCTGTGGCGTGATCACGGAAGATATTGACACACGTGCGAATAAAACGGCAAAATGCCCCTTTGAGACCTTCCTCCCCTCCCAATTCGGCAACAACCTCGGTGCCATAGGCCCGTCGTCGTTGAGCGCTACAAACATTTACCTGTCCAGAGACAGCATATGACTAAGGGCTAGACACTTCCAAGCAGGAAACACCTTTGACAGCCCTCCGATTCCGGATGCCTACTAGCAGGCGCAAGAGCTGCAGCGTGCGCAGCCTGGAATCACCTAGCACTCTCGTCATGTGCTGTCTCCGTACACGAACATTTTTAAGGTGTTCGACGAAAGCAGGCGTATGGCACCGAGGGGGTTACCGAACTGAGACGGTGGAGGGGCGGGGGGTGTTCTCAGAGGGGCTCTTTGCCATCTTATACACGCATGTGTCGATTTCGAACCCCTTCCCACGTAACCATGTGACAGGCAAGCGCGAAACAGGATGGCTAAAGAAGCGTAAGAACTCTTCGGATGGTTTTGAACTGTGCCAAGTGGTTCCACCCTGTACACTAGAACAAAAATGGCGCTCGCACTGCACTCCAGAGAGGTGAGCACTTTCGTTGTGGCAGCTGGCCTCAGAGAAGGGGTTGAAACTTTCGAAGGTGTCAGCCGCGCCAGAAGTTGTCAGTACCATCGTGATATTGCTCATCGCAATGAAAACTGTCGTTTTCGACAGAAAATGTGTGGGAATTAACGACTCAACGAGAGGGGTGGTTTCATTGACGCCATTTACCCCACACCCTGACGCATTTTTGTGCCGATTATAAGTGGCGGTATGTGTGAAACGTTTTCCTAGGCTGTCCATAAGAATACCAGGTGGCATCACGGTTCTGACCTTCACCGCAGAGGCGTCGAAAGAAGGGATGAAATGTGAGTAAGAGGGGTGCCACGACCTTCCCATCGTGTGACACATCCACGATGACTTTGGGCAGACTTGCACTATGCGATCAAAAGTATCCGGACATCTGACTGAAAACGACTAACACGTTCGTGGACCGAGCGAGGTGACGCAGTGGTTAGCACACTGGACTCGCATTCGGTAGGACGACGGTTCACCCTGCGTCCGGCCATCCTGATTTAGGTTTTCCGTGGTTTCCCTAAATCGCTCCAGGCAAATTCCGGGATGGTTCCTTTAAAAGGGCATGGCCGACTTCCTTCCCCGTCCTTCCCTAATCCGATGAGATCGATGACCGTGCAGTTTGGCGTCTTCCCCCAAGCAACCCAAGTTCGAGGCGCCCTCCATCAGTAATAGTGGAATTTGACCACTCTTGCAGTCGCACGTTCAATCAGGTGCTGGAAGGATTCTTGCGGAATGGTAGTCCATTGTTCACGGAGTGCTGCACTGAGGAGAGGTATCGATGTCGGTCGGCGAGGCCTGGCACGAAGTCGGCGTTCCAAAACATTCCAAAGATGTTCTATATGATTCAGGTCAGGAGTCTGAGCAGGCCTGTCCATTACAGGGATGTTACTGTTGTGCAACCACTCCTCGGTAGGCCGTGCGTTGTGAACAGGTGCTCAATCGTGTTGAAAGATGCAATCACCATCCCAGAATCGCTCTCAACAGTGGAAGCAAGAATGTTCTTAAAACATCAATGTAAGCCTGTGCTGTGATAGTGTCACGCAAAACAACAAGGGGTGAAAGCACCCTCCATGGAAAATACGACCACACCATAACACCACCGCATCCAAATTTTACTGTTGGCACTACACACGCTGGCAGATGTCGTTCACCGGGCATTCGCAATGCCCAAACCCTGCCATCGGATCGCCATATTGTGGACCGTGATTCGTCACTATACATAACGTTTTCCCGCTGTTCAGTCGTCCGGTGTTTACGCTTCTTACACCAAGCGCGGCGTCGTTTGGCATTTACCAGCGTGATGTGTGGCCTATGAACAGCCGCTCAACCATGATATCCAGGTTTTCTGACCTCTCGCCTAACTATCATAAACCTGCAGTGGAACTTGATGCAGTTAGGAATTCCTGTGTGATGGTTATGCGTTACGACCCCCTTCAACTGTCGGCAGTCTCTTTCAGTCAACAGACGAGGTCGGCGAGCACGCTTTTGTGCTGTACGTGTCCCCATCACTTTTTCGCTTCACTATCGCATGGGAAACAGTGGACCTAGGGATGTTTAGGGGTGTAGAAATCTCGCGTACAGACGTATTACACAACTGACAACCAATCATCTGATTACGTTGATCACACAGTGTATGTGGTTTACAATGCTCTATTTTTGCACGTACATTCATTCGTAGAAGTGGGTAGAGTCTGTGAAATACGTTGCAAATAAAGTAAAGAAGGAGTAATAAGTTAAAAAACCAGGCATTATGATATTGTTTTTCACGTGTATTAAAGTTTATGACGTATCCTGAATTATGCGTCGTACATTGATGTAATTTTGCAGGCTCATTTAGTAATATGAGCGAATACTGTATAGAAAATATCATGCAAATAGAGTTAGTAGTAAAGACGAATATTTCGAAATCTCTGCCTCACCATATCCTACTCCACCTCGGATATTACTGTGTCTCCACGCCTTTTTCAAGTATTTGCTTGTGATTTTTTGAATAACATGTTCGGTGTTAGTTGCTGAAATTTAGTGCATGGCTCAAGAAGTCTTTCTCCTCTCTCATTCCTGCTACAAACCCTATATTCTCTCGGAACCACATCCTAATGCACCTCGGATATTACCGTGTCTCCACGCCTTTTTCAAGGATTTTCTTGTGATTTTTTGAATAGCATGTTCGGTGTTAGTTGCTGAAATTTAGTGCATAGCTCAATAAGTCTTTCTCCTCTCTCATTCCTGCTACAAACCCTATATTATCTCGTAACTCTTTCTTCTATCTATTCCTCTACTATAGCGTTCCAGTCCCCAGGTAACTAGGAAATAATTTTGTTTCACATACTGATTACTCGTTCAATATCCTCACATACTTTCTCTGTCTCTTCATCTGTGTTTGTAGTAGACATGTATGTCTGAACTATTGTTGTTGTCGTCGGTTTTCCATCGATTCTGATGAGGACAACCCTATCACTCAACTGTTCGCAGTAACTCTTATCTCCGACCTACTTCCATGTTAATAAAGACTCCTATTCCATTCACAACACTTTCTGCTGCTGTTGATATTGTTCTATATTCGTTTTACCGGAAATTCTTACTTGTTTTCCATTTCACTTCATCGCCGTGCACTATATCTAGACTGAGCCTTTGAATTTCCCTTTTCAGGTTTTCTGGCTCCATAATCCCGTTCAAATATCTGACATTCACACTTCCGTTTGTTATTCGTTCTTTTTCTCTTGGTTAGCTCCCTACTGGCAGTCCTTTCTGAAAATCCTAAATGGGAACTAATCTGAATCTTTTGAAATGGAGGTATCATCATGACACTTTTCATTTACAGGCTGCAAGTCCTGTGGATACACATGGTGTGTCTTTAATGCAATCATTTCCATTTTCTTCTGCAGCCACATGCCGTTAAACATTGCCCATTCGACTCCCTTTTAGGGGCAGTTTACCACTGCAAGGGCAGAAACTCTTTCTGCTCCTCTGTCCCCCTTGATAAGGCCGTTGACAGAACGAGCGTGACTTCTTATACAGGGAGTCAACGGCTGCCATTGCTGATGATTTTTGTTCAAAAATTAATCCGCATGAGGATTCGAACTCGCTTACAGAAAGTTCTGAATACTAGTCACCGGTGCTATCCTAAGATCACGAATTATGAAATGATGCGTCTTGCAGCTCACGCTAAAAAGGGTTTCCGACTGTATACTTTCCATTGCTGAACTTTTATTTGGCCTTTGTGACGTTGTAGGTATCAGTTCACAAGCACTAGTTAATCCTGTTTTGTGTCTTCTAGCAAGAGTTCATGACAGATGTGACTAGTTTGAGAAACTGGATCTACTCTATCGAACGGGTGTTCTCTGTAAACGATAAATGCCATTACGATTAAACCCGAATTCACATAGCTATCTCCATTCGTGAAGATAAGCCTCAAAACATACCATGATCTGCCCAATCACCTGACTCGCTTTTTAGTGAAGATTTGTGATCGATCTTGTGGATCCCTTCCCGGGATCGATGCAGAACTGAATGCTGAACTACAAGTGGAAAGGGGCAAAATTGCTATCGGCTATGGATCGCAGCTGTAGGACTTGACAGAGCTGTTTATCAAGGAAAAGCCCCAAACAGTAATATGTTTTGAGAAATTATTTTATTTAGACAATCAGTCTCGACACCTCAATAATGCCATCTTCAGGCCCCTATGCACCTCATGTATTGACAGTCAGATATAACGATACTTGCATCTTGGAGCGATGAATATTTGGATACCATGAATTTGTCCATGGAGTGCTCCAGTACCGATATATCTGATTGTCTATAGATGAAGCGTTGTCTAAATAAAATAACTTCTGAAAACATACGGCTATTTGGCAATTTTCCTTGGTAAATATTTGACCGACCGCTATACCGTATCCGTAATGGATCAACAGAGACTGGACAGAGTTGATCCCACACCATAATAACATTAGGCATCCAGAAGTTATTTTCATAATCATCGACACATAGATAGCGCTTGGACGTAACACGACGATGAATGTTCGAATGTGTATGTCGAAACGACGCGAGTGTTGATTTGTTACAGTATAACTCTGTTGCCTTATCGGCGTGTGGAGCTTATGTCGTTGTGTTGCTGTTTCGTCAAATTGTGCTAAAGCTACTTCGAACCATCGATTGCTACCTTGCACTGTGTGACGACAAAAAAAGCTACGTGACTCATTCACTGTCGAATACGGAGGTAGTGGTTCCAAGAAGGAACTTCCCAGCATCGTGGAGAGAGAGACGGGAGGGCGGATCTGATATCATCTTGGACAGCGTCATACCCATTAGTAGCTCTGGCACGCTTACTGTACAGCCGTCAGCTGCAAAAGCCAGTCTCATCAGCATGCTACAGTCATTGCCCAGCCGCACTGGCTACATAACAGAACCACAGTATGTGAGACAAATAGCGATCTTTTTTTTTATACTAGCGCGCACAGCTCTGATGAATTTGTCGAACGAAACCATTTTCTTGTATCGGTTTTTATTATTATGTAGCAACAAATAATTACTTCTCATGATTGTGCATTTTCAAGAGTACACGATTCTACGATATTCCATAATGACTTAACAGGCCTTACGTAAGGTCACTCAGATGATCAGATACTGTAACACATCGCACACACATCTGAATCACAATGAGCCACCTCACTCTTCCAACGACACAACTGCATAGCGGCGCGAACACCACAAAGCATGATGACTGTTACGAAACTGAAATGGAGGTTGGTAGTAAACGTACTGAGGAATTCTTTAGTGGATTCCTCATGATGAGAGACGCCCTTGTGACGACGTGACATCAAGGTGAGATTTTCTCGACGTGGCAGTAAACGATTCTGTTCGTTTGGATAATCTATGGATGTATTCTTTGAAGAAATTTCTTTACAGGTCAATTACTTTATCGAAAGTTTCTTCCACTGGGTACAGTCCATTCAGAAATGAAATTCTCGACGATGAACATACCTTTTTCATTTCCAGCTCCAAATTTCTTTAGAGTCGGTAACAAATGGTGGTCAGACATACGAAATGTGGTGTATAACATAGGTATTCTATTACTACGTTCTTCAGGTCCCTCTGTCTTTCTTTTTCCAAATCACCTTTCTTGAACAGGTGCATTAAACTATTTTTTTAAAATTTTTAAATCCAGATCACTTCCGTGTATTTTACCACCCAGTTTAGAAGACTAGTGTGGTTCCTGTCAGTTATCGTTTTACTGTTTACAAGGTAATGAGTAAGAAGAAGCCGTCTTACGTTTCATACAACACTGACCGAAGTTCTCCGGCGAGTGAAACTGTGTTTGCTTTGTTGGGTACAGTTCTACCAGTTTCATCGACTGCTTTATGAGATATTTGATCTGTGTGTACGGAATGCTTGGCCCAGGTTTAATTACAGTAAGTAATTAATGTAATATCATTTGGATTCTTTTCAAAACGCTTTACATTAAAATTTTGCATTTGTTTTCTGGCAGCATTCAACAAATACCGCGCCCATCTTAAACAAAGTTTTCTACATTTCATTCTTCATGTGAAATCTATGTACTCTTTCTTATGATAAGCCTACGGCGTCATCTATTTAATGCACTTTCCTATATCCGTGTAGCCAGTGTGACACTGTGGACGTGGACTTGCGAAGTTCATCAAGTGGATCATGTTCAAGGTAAGTACGAAATCTAGACATTACACACCACACACTACATACTGATGATCTAGACATTGGTGCTCAGACATTGATTCTTTTAGAAGCATGAAAACAATATTCGTTTGTTGGACACTTAATGCATTATCTGTGAATGATTTTCTTTTTCGTATCCCTTTGTGACGTGACCTGACAGTAAAGTGTAAGTAGTTTAGTAAATGCAACACACAGTGCTGTCGATTTGAAAAGACTATCTGCCCTTCGTGCTCGTATACTGCCATGCATATTAGCCGTGAACAATATATAGTGAGTAAGCAGCATGAGGTAGACAGCTACATAGGTTTTTTTGGTATTACGAGCAATCACTGGGGATGAGAACCATATCTGATGCTGTTGATCTAGAAGTACGACTGTACAAGATTAGACTGACAAGAGGTTCTCAGACACTCCAGTGGTAATTCACTCGTCAGTACGCCCCAAACAGACTAAGTGACAATCAAGTTGCACATAATCCTTGTTCCCAGCAAGAAGTCACTGAACTGTGTCCATAAGAAACAGGAAAGGAGAGCTACATGGTGCATCTCCCCTCTCTCCTTTCCTTCCTTGCATATTGAATATATCTACTTAAGAGGGTGTTGAGTAATAATTACCAGACACAACAGAAGGCGATTATATTTAACACACGATCGGTTTCGAGTTGACCCATCTTCAAGTGGTTTACAATAATGTATGTGTTTCCATACTCACTGTTGGTGGTCACTGTCCAAATAAAAAACGAATAATGTGATGATGACTAAAATGAAGCATTTGAAAGTGGATAAGCGATATGCTGAGAAACTTGTACCCATACTTCTGGAAGCTTAGCTGTAGCTCTGCTATTTACATTTTTTCCTCTTCGTCGTTAGGTGACTTTGCAGATTTTAATTGCATATATTAATCTTTGTATTCGTTCTGATGTTGCATCATGAATGATAAGAAAAGTTTTTTTACAGAGTTGAACTTTTGTACCATCTCTCCCAGCACAATAAATCGCTGAGTATGTTCTAGATGCTGATTCTTCTCCATTTCTTGGCCTGTGTGTTTTCAATGGTTCTAGTTACGTCAAACCTTGGAGGTAAACGACTTGAAGGTCCCTACTTAGAAATTGTTTATTTAGTGTGAATTAGTATAAAGGCGTTCTCATGACATATTATGGTGGCATCCGCAATGGCAGATTGAACTCCTAGCACAAACTGTTTTATCTGAATAGACCTTTTAATTCTAAACTTTTCAGACGACTCTAGTCTTCTTATCCCTATCCTACTTTTATTAACAAATTATTAGACACAGTATTACTAATACTTGAAGACATTACTTCAATACACTTGGAACTTAAGACTGAAAATAACCTCAAAACAATAAACAGTCACCTGTTCTTGATTACCATGTGAAGTGCTGTCATCTGGGCCCATGAAATATAGCAGATGGCGGCGCCTTGCGCTTCATAGTTCGTGAATCTCCAACCAGAAGGGATATATTAGCGTTTATTTTCAGGAGGATACAAGTCAGTGACTTGCAAACTGAACTTAAAATTTAATGCAGTGATAAAATTGGTAGAGGCTTCCTAGATTCAAGTCATTTTCACTCAAAATCCTGTATTCAGAAATTTTTATCACATGAAATCGCATAACTATTTAGCTCATTTAGTGACAGCCCTCTTTCGAAATAATCGATTTAATTAGCATGGTGACTAATATTAAAAATTAAAAAACGAAATATTTTTGTAAAGAATACGATATACGTAATGTGAAAATTATACGGATACACCACCTACATATAAGTACTATAATATTTTACCACACATGTCGCTTAACCACTTCCAGATGTTTGGCCGGCCGCTGTGGCCGAGCGGTTCTAGGCGCTTCAGTCCGGAACTGAGCTGCTGCTACGGTCGCAGGTTCGAATCCTGCCTCGGGCATGGATGTGTGTGATCTCCTTAGGCTAGTTAGGTTTAAGTAGTTCTAAGTCTAGGGGACTGATAACCTCACATGTTAAGTTCCATAGTGCTTAGAGCCACTTTGAACCAGATGTTTCATTTTAGTCATCATCATATTATTAGATTTTTATTTAAACAGTAATCTCCAACTCTGGGCATGGAAACATCATGAATGTAAAACACCAGATGACGGGCACAAACCCGAAGCCGGTTGTGCGTTAAATACAATCACCTTCTATTGTGACTGGTAGCGGTTATTATTCTACACCCTATAAAGGAACAGCCACGGAGTTAAACTGCATCCAGTTATGGGTAAACTACACATATACTTAATGTTGTTGTAGCACAAACAAATATCTCCAGGTGATGCGACTATTTCATTATTCTCTAGATTAGCAAGTGATGACACATATACAAGGTTGGAACTTTAATAGTGGCAACTATTTATTTACAGCTCGTAGAAAATACGTACGTGTTTAAAAGTTATACTGACGTTCAAAGTAGTCACCAGAATTGTGTATAACCCGTTGCCAGTGATGTGGAAGTCGTAGGATACTCTAAGCAGTGCCAGTTGTGTCTACAGTTCGAGCGGCGCAGTCTACTGCTCGACGAATTTGTAGCAGTTCTGAAGCGAATGCCGTGAATGATTTCCTTCAGTTTAGAAATCGAGCTGAACTCAGGAGGGCTTAAGTCAGGGGGGTGCAGTAGGTGGTATAGCACTTAGCAGCCCCATCAGTCAAACAAATCAGTTACAGCTTGCACTGTACGTGCTTGAGCATTGTCCTGCAAAATGATGGTCATGTCCTGCAGAAAGTGTCGTCACTTCTGTCTCTAAGCTGGTCGTTGGTTGTGTTTCAAAAATGAACAGCCTTCTTCGCAGAAGGGTTATAGGCCCATTCTTCTCAGCAAAGCCTACAGTCGGAGCTGGATGCTGTGTCACAACTTCCTCGTGACATGATTTTTAACAAGATGGCGCACCACGATATTTTTCGAACATTGTGAGGGATTTCTTGGATACTGAGTTCCCATATCGCTGAATTGAGAGTGGTAGTCCATCGATTGCTTGGACTCCTAGAAGCTCAGACATTGCGCCACTTGCTTTTTTCTGTGGGTGTTTATCTAGAATCAAGTGTACTAGCCACCAATTCGCGATCTACTTTTTCTACGCCATCCCGTTCGTGCAGCTATCACAAATGCTACGCCTGAAAGGCTGCGAAACACTTGGGGAGAAGTGGAATACAAATTAGATGTTTATATGCACCACTAATGGTGCGCATATCGAGATGCATTGGGTGTGTAAAAACATTTTGAGTTACCATACTTGTCGGAATACATTGTCGATAAATATTTCAATTACTTCTCAAGTTATTATATTTTATATTGTTGTCTGACAGTGTACCCAGCTGAGCACACTTTCAGCTTCTTTCAAAGAGATGTGTCAGATAACCTTCTCTTCCCACATTTAATTCAGAAATCTATCCTTCCGGAAACTCAAATGCTACTGATGTGCTAGACTGAATAAAGGTTAATCTCCATTATCACCAACGGCCGGGAGGAATTTCATCCCACACTGATACATACGATAGGTTGTTATATTCTGTTAGCAGGGACAAGTATTTTGTAAGCAGTATTCGATATATTTTGCTTGCTAATTAACATAAAATGGAACACTTGAAAATGTCTGTCTGTATATGTTTAAACACTTATGTGACTTGACATAAATTGACCGTGGTGGTTGAATCCCGCGAGATTAGGAATCAGATTACTTCTTTCTGAAGCTGACGGAGCCTCTCACGAGTTCGTAGATGGTAATTAGCCAATGTTTCCGCGGAAATTCTCCACTGTTGACACAAACTGTTGACCGCTATAGTTTTCTCTTTGCTTCGCAACGGTTGGGGCGCAAATAATGGTGCGTTAAATTGCTAGATAATTACATTACTTGATGGATTTTTCTTATTTAATAAAAATGAAAATAAATAGTCATGTGTAATTATATTAAAGATGAATCTGTGTCGCTAATCGTCAGATTTGACCAGTGGCGTAAAGATAATATCTGCTGTGACTGTACTTATTGGTGGATATTTTAATTTGTGTTTCTCTATAACGTTGTTCGTTTATATTTTTTCGTTGGTACTTATTATCTTTGTGTGCACCCCTGCTGTGGTGCTCACGATACTAGACAGGGTTGTTGATTAAATACCGATACATGGACAAACATTTTTCCAAAATGGTATCGATATAAATCGGCAATATTTTTCCACCAGTGCATCGATATAAGGAATTCAAAATTGCAATATCGAGTGCCAATATTTTTATTTTATATTATATTTTTCCCACAATATTTGGTAAATATTTGAAGTTGTTCTGTTGTGTCCGCCCCGATAGTTGAGTGGTCAGCCCGGCGGTCTGTCACGCTAAGGGGCCCGGGTTCGATTCCCTGCTGGGTCGCAGATTTTCTCTTCTCAGGGACTGGGTGTTGTGTTGTCCTCATTATCATTTCGTCACCATCATCAGTGGAAGCCAACGGGAAACCCCCACTGGAATCACTTCCCTAGACGCTCATGTGGTGGACCTCTCTGACGAAGCTTCTCCCGTGACAAGACCTGCCGTAAGGCAGAACACAAAGTTACTTAAGTTTTTAAGTTGTAGTAAAAGATAATTTTACTTTCACTGTGTGAAGGAGTCTTGAAACTTTTCGAACTTTCAAAATGTCCAATCATTCCCTTTTGACTGTGTGAAGCAAGTATATGTGGCACAAAAGAAGGAGTCCAATTTCACTGGGGGTTGGCGGTGAAGAAATAGCACAACAATTGCGTTAAAAACCATTTTTACCACAACCAGTGGTTTGTTTCTTCACGTCGGCATTCTTCGAAAATAGTTGCTGAAAATGGTGAACAAAACTCTAAAGACAAGACTGTTCTCTGCGGTCGGTGGAGACATGTGAGGGGAAATGCTGACGTAATCGGCGCTTGGCGCTACCAACAGAAACTGCAACAATCAGCTTCTGTACACTATTTTGACAGTACAACTGCTAGGTCATTGGCGTTAGCAGAAACGAAAAAAATAGGAAAGTCGACATGAAGTGTTCCAGACAAATCCGATATGTGACGAAATCTAACGACGAACCAATCGGACACCTTTTACTGTGCCATTTCCAGCCAGTTATCATTACTAGCAAAGTGGTTATCGTCAAGTGTGTACGTGCACTGTTTTCGATTCTGTTCTTGCACTAGGGGAGATAGGCAGGCTGCTAGCTTGTTGATGTTACAGTAGTAATAATAAATCAGTAGTTAAATATACCGCTCTAAAACCGACAGTATATTTACAATGTGGAGCTGATATTTTTATCAGCAGGTACGTCGATATGTTTTCCTTCGATATATCGAGACACTTTTTCGATATATATATATATATATATATATATATATATATATATATAGGGCCGCTATTTTTAGAATTCTCAACAGTGCTAATACTAGATTCCTTTTCTCGCCAATAATAAACTAAAGCTATTTTTGTGATAATGGCTTTGAGTTAGTCCTGATGCATACATATTTTCATAATTGCGTTTCGTAATCTTCACTTGAGATAAATAGTTAATTCTTTATTTAGCGGTACTATCTTCGATTTCCTCACGATATATGTGATACATTCGTTTGTTCCTTCCTTTTTATTTCGTACTGTGTAGTGTGTACCGTCGTCTCCAGTCCAGCTGCGGAGGTTTTTTTTCAGTACTTATTACACGTACATGTTGTTGCTGTTGTTGTGGTCTTCAGTCCTGAGACTGGTCTGATGCAGCTCTCCATGCTACTCTATCCAGTGCAAGCTTCTTCATCTCCCAGTACCTACGGCAACCCACATCCTTCTGAATCTGCTTAGTGTAGTCATCTCTTGGTCTCCCTTTACGATTTTTACCCTCCACGCTGCCCTCCAATACTAAATTGGTGATCCCTTGATGCCTCAGAACATGTCCTACCAACCGATCCCTTCTTCTGGTTAAGTTGTGCCACAAACTTCTCTTCTCCCCAATCGTATTCAATACTTCCTCATTAGTTATATGATCTACCCATTTAATCTTCAGCATTCTTTTGTAGCACTACATTTCAAAAGCTTCTATTCTCTTCTTGTCCAAACTATTTATCGTCCATGTTTCACTTTCATACATGGCTACACTCCATACAAATACTTTCAGAAATGACTTCCTGACACTTAAATCTATACTCGATGTTAACAAATTTCTCTTCTTCAGAAACACTTTCCTTGCCATTGCCAGTCTACATTTGATATCCCCTCTACTTTAACCGTCATCAGTTATTTTGCTCCCCAAATAGAAAAACTTGTTTACTACTATAACTGTATCATTTCCTAATCTAATTCCCTCAGCCTCACCCGACTTAATTCGACTACATTCCATTATCCTCGTTTTGCTTTTGTTGATGTTCATCTTATATCCTCCTTTCATGACACAGTCCATTCCATTCAACTGCTCTTCCTAGTCCTTTGCTGTCTCTGACAGAATTACAATGTCATCGACGAACCTCAAAGTTTTTATTTCTTCTCCAAGGATTTTAATACCTACTCCGAATTTTTCTTTTGTTTCCTTTACTGCTTGCTCAATATACAGATGGAATAACATCGGGGAGAGACTACAACCCTGTCTCACTCCCTTCCGAACCACTGCTTCCCTTTCATGTCTCTCGACTCTTATAACTGCCATCTGGTTTCTGTACAAATTGTAAATAGCCTTTCGCTCCCTGTATTTTACCCTTGCCACCTTCAGAATTTGAAAGAGAGTATTCCAGTCAACATTGTCAAAAGCTTTCTCTAAGTCTACAAATGCTAGAAACGTAGGTCTGTCCTTCCTTAATCTAGCTTCTAAGATAAGTCACGTGTTCCAACATTTCTACGGAATTCAAACTGATCTTCCCCCAGGTCGGCTTCTACTAGTTTTTCCAGTCGTCTGTAAAGAATTCGCGTTAGTATTTTGCAGCTGTGACTTATTAAACTGATAGTTCGGTAATTTCACATCTGTCAACACCTGCTTTCTTTGGGATTGGAATTATTATATTCTTCTTGAAGTCTGAGGGTATTTCGCCAGTCTCATACATTTTGCTCACCAGATGGTAGGTAGAGTTTTGTCAGGACTGGCTCTCCCAAGGCCGTCAGTAGTTCCAGTGGAATGTTGTCTACTCCGGGGGCCTTGTTTCGACTCAGGTCTTTCAGTGCTCTGTCAAACTCTTCACTCAGTATCATATCTCCCATTTCATCTTCATCTACATCCTCTTCCATTTCCATAATATTGTCCTCAAGTATATCGCCCTCGTATACACCCTCTATATACTCCTTCCACCTTTCTGCTTTCCCTTCTTTACTTAGAAATGGGTTTCTATCTGAGCACTTGATGTTCATACAAGTGGTTCTCTTATCTCCAAAGGTCCCTTTAATTTTCCTGTAGGCAGTATCTATCTTACCCCTAGTGAGATAAGCCTCTACATCCTTACATTTGTCCTCTAGCCATCCCTGCTCAGCCGTTTTGCACTTCCTGACGATCTCATTTTTGAGACGTCTGTATTCCTTTTTGTCTGCTTTATTTGCTGCATTTTTATGTTTTCTCCTTTCATCAATTAAATTCTATATTCTTCTGTTACCCAAGGATTTCTACTAGCCCTCGTCTTTTTACATACTTGATCCTCTGCTGCCTTCACTACTTCATCCCTCAAAGCTACCCATTCTTCTTCTATTGTATTTCTTTCCCCCATTCCTGTCAATTGCTCCCTTATGCTCTCCCTGAAACTATGTACAATCTCTGGTTCTTTTAGTTTATCCAGGTCCCATCTCCTTAAATTCCCACCTTTTTGCAGTTTCTTGAGTTTTAATCTACAGGTAACCAATAGATTGTGGCCAGAGTCCACATCTGCCCCTGGAAATGTCTTACAATTTAAAACCTGGTTCCTAAATCTCTGTCTTACCATTATATAATCTATCTGAAACCTGTCAGTATCTCCAGGCTTCTTCCATGTATACAGCCTTCTTTTATGATTTTCGAACCAAGTGTTAGTTATGATTAAGATGTGCTCTGTGCAAAATTCTACCAGGCGGCTTCCTCTTTCATTTCTTTGCCCCAGTTCATATTCACCTACTACGTTTCCTTCTCTCCCTTTTCCTACTACCGAATTCCAGTCACCCATGACTATTAAATTTTCGTCACCCTTCACTATCGGAATTATTTCTTTTATTTGATCATACATTTCTTCAATTTTTTCGTCATCTGCAGAGCTAGTTGGCATATAAACTTGTACTACTGTAGTAGGTGTGCGCTTCGTATCTATCTTGGCCACAATAATGCGTTCACGATGCTGTTTGTAGTTGCTTACCCGCATTCCTATTTTCCTATTCATTATTAAACCTACGCCTGCATTACCCCTATTTGATTTTGTGTTTATAATCCTATAGTCACCTGACCAGAAGTCTTGTTCCTCCTCGTACATATTCCTTCTGATAACTCTTTCTTGTTTAATCTGTGACTGAGATTGGTATTTGTTGTCGAATTACTTTTTTGTGATGAACAAATCCTCATAATCAAAACTGTCTACTTCATTTACAGTTCACAATGAGGCCAAAGATATAACGTTGTAGTCGCCATTGAACGATTGCAGACATTTTCTTTGAAGATATAATAAGTGGAGTTGTCATGTCGTCACAAATTTGATGTCGACTTTCGCCTCGTTAGTTAACCCAAATATTAACGTCTGGTGGACGCGTTGTGGTCATAAATGACAGATTTACTGGTATACTAATCATTCTCATTGTAGTCTAAGATGTAAAACAATCATATCTCACTCGTAACTCAACTCGTTCAATCGATATTTTTTTTTATATACATGAAGTTTTGTTACGCAGTTTGCTTTGACTCTATTGGTTTTATTTCTGCCACTAGACTTTAGATTTACCATCTGTCCAACTCGGAAAGCTCTCTGAGTGGAGACTGAGAGAAAGAAAAGTTGGAAACTGACCAACCGTAGCAAGACGTTTTTTTGAAAGATGGCATAGGCAGAACATCAGTTTCGTCAGACCGTTTTCAGGAAAATTCTGGATTCCGAAAGCAGTCTTTTTACATAACATACTTTTCTTCCGTTTATTCGAAATTTGTAACAAAAAGAAAGTTACGTTCTAACGAAATGCGTCGTATTACTGGATAAAATTGCATTAAAACCAGTAAAACGTCTAAAAATGTTTTCCCGGCGCTGTGTTATTCACGAAAGCACTGCAACATTTTCTGTTTAAAACAACCGTTGCGTGTACAGGACAGAAATTAAGAACCAGAAGCAATCGTAAACAACAGTCTGGTAATTTCTGGGGCGTATAACGTGGCGGCGCAGGCTTCAAAGCAACGCACAGCTTAATCTGTGGCGCCACCCCCTCTCATTATACTTTCATTGCATTTTTAGTACGTCATTGGTCAAAGAAGACATTAAATATCCCAATATCCGCTTCATACTTAGTTTTTACAACGAGTCCAAAGCATAACGTGTGCAAAGTGTAACTAGTCAAGAGCTAGCGTGTGTTGCACATTTCCACAACGCACAATGCAGTGACTGGGAACTACAGAGAGAAGCAACTATCGGCCTTTCGCTTATGGTTCACAGTCGCTTTGATACAGAGTATTTAAGGAACAGCTTGTTTGATATTGAGGACACTGTGCATTATGTTAGTGAGAAAGTAAGACCATTGTGATTAATAGACTTGAAAAGTGCTGATCACCAAGTGCCAGAACGTCAGAGTCAATCGATATTATATGAGCAGGGAGTAGCTGATGAACGCCTATAACAACATTGCATTATGAAAAAATGTTATCACGAAACTCATTGATGTTCTTTCTATCTACGACGAAACTTTAACTTTACGCTTGGGATCTCCTATGGCTGACGTAATGGCATTCGCATTACACGAAAGGTAGCTAAGAAACAGGGATGTAACATGTCCGAAGTATATAAAATAATAAGCAGTGGTCGTGGTAAGTTTTATCCTAAACAAACAGAGAAAATGTCCTTAATAAACAGAGTTACGAAATACGATGTAAATATAGGATTTTAACATTGTTTAAAACCGAATAGGTTCGGATTAGAGCTCTCTGAGTGATCCTGAATGTAAAATTGACTACATATGTTGCTGAGATCCAAGTCTCACCTAAGATCCTCGTTGTTTGGTGTACACAGATTCTGCTGCATTACGTCCATCTTTTTCAGTGTATTGTTCATCACAGTTAACATCAGTTTTATCTTTTTGTGTATTCTACCCTTTGATATTTTATACGTTCTACCCCTACATTCTATTTGTCCAAGTGAAGCATTCAGAATATACAGTGACTGCATCTCACAGATGTAGATATGATATCATAGATCACAAGAGACCTGTAATATAAGACTCTTTGTTCCAACCACCAGTTCTATGTTTCCACCTTGTGATAGTTATGTCCAATACGACCATGATGTGTTGCCGTTTAGTTTTCGACAGCTTTAGCTTGTACATACGACAATCTGTGTACCACAGATAATGAACCCTATCGTGATCACAGTGACATGTTTATAATTAGATTTAAATACCTATAGGGTTGTGTGTTTTCTATATCTACAACAATTTCAATATCATAAAGATCTCATACTTTACCCACACGTCTTGTACTGTAATGTATGCAAAATGTTCTTATGTTACAAACGTTAATATGAATACATTTATTTGTAAGTCCTCTATATCAGATGTCACTCTTGATCGGCTCTACACAAACATTGGTCTGGTAGTTAAATCATCTTACATACATCTCTTAGTGTACAGCAAGATGTCGTTTAAAAAACAATATATTCCTCTAATTGTACTCCATATTCATCAAAAGGACGCCCATTATAGCAACAGACTAAAATCTTTGCCCTGCTCTAGGGTATGTGATGGTACCGTGTGGTTATAACTAAACCGACGGTGTTCCTAGAGCTGCAGTGCGGGCTGCATACATTGCAGGACGCTGAAACATCGTTGGTATGTTCGTTAATCGTTGCTCTAGCGCAGTGCGCAGGAAGAAGAATAGTTCCAATTTCTGGCAACGCTTGATAAAATGGCGCTTAAAGAAGTCAGAATGTGACGTGATTGCAGGAAAATGGGACGCACGATCAAACGTATGATAATGGGGATTCTGGCTTGTTCACTGGCATATGGTTATAAGTTATAACATGTGTTCAGTGTGGTCTCCAGAATCAGCAGCGCGATACAACCGTAACATAGCATGGTCGACAGTTGCTTGCAGCCTACTAATCAGAGATATATGTCATCGTATGCTATCCTTCCACACCAGGACGAATCTCTATATTTGCCTGATAAACATTATATTTCAAAGATTACCACAACCAGAAGTAATATGGATTTAGGTCGTGGGACCTCGAAGGTCACACATTTGGTAATTGCCTACAGATGGTGCAGTCGTCACGGGAGGTTTCTCGAAGCAATCTTTCATCTGGCAAGCGACATGTAGTGTCACCCCATCTTGCATTATTATAGTGGGGTGCGTTCTTGCGAAAACGGAATCGAGCGGTTCTAAGCGCTTCAGTCCGTAGGTTAAATAGGTTTAAGTAGTTCTAAGTTCTAGGGGACTAATGACCTGAGATGTTAAGTCCCATAGTGCTCAGAGCCATTTGAACCATTTTTTTGAAAACGGAATCATATGTTGCACAAGGAGATCTGACTTTTAACCTAACATGCCTTCGAGGTGTCATCGCCTTTAAGAAAAACGGACCGAGAATGACGAAGATTGTGGAACCACACAACACAGTCACATAAGCTGAGTGCTGTGGATATTCCTACACAACATGTGGCGGAATAGAATCGCATATGCGACAGTTCTGTGAATTCACGGCACCGTACAGAGTAAAATGTACCTTGTCCGTCCAAAGAACATTCCCGGGCTACATGTCACCCATTTCTTGGTTCAAGTGGTTCAAATGGCTCTAAGCACTATGGGACTTAACTTCTGAGGTCACCAGTTCCCTAGAACTTAGAACTACTTAAACCTAACTAACCTAAGGACGTCACACACATCCATGCCCGAGGTAGGATTCAAACCTGCGACCGTAGCGGCAGCGCGGTTCCAGACTGAAGCGCCTAGAACCGCTAGGCCACAACGGCCGGCCACCCATTTCTATGCATGCCAAAAAACGAATGGCAAAGTCATGGTATTGTAGCCATTCTTGGAGCTTCATGTGGTGCAAATTCTGAATCTTATAAGCAAACCAGCGTAAAATGTGCCACAAAAACTTTTGAGCTGTTTATCGGGAAGGAGACACAGCTAGAGCCCTGGCTGCAGAATTTCAGAGATGTGCTGCCTGTTTGGCTTTAGCTACAACTTCATCGACAACTACCATGAAAATGGGCCGCCTCCCTCGCCCTGCTGCACCACATAATTCCCCTGTTTCTTCAGACTTTTTAATCATACTCTTCAGCCAATTTCTTGACATGGGGATCGTTGCAGCTACCGTTTCTGTTCTGATAAGAACTTTACCAGCACCGCCCGGTTTCTCTTCTCAATAGCCATTGTGTTTTGTATGGAAAGCTTCATACATGTGAGCCCTTTACACCAACGATTATTTCACAAAAGAAATCAACGCACGTCACAAAGCAACAGACAGCAACTGATGTCAAAACAGGAAACATTTCACATTCTGACTGCTACAGCGCCATATTGTTACCTGGTGGCAGAAAGTGGAACTATTATTTTTTTTAACATGCTCCGTGAGCACAACAATTAATGAACGTACCTACATGTTTCAGTCTCCTGTGACGTATACAGCCCAAGCTGAAGCACTCACAACATCGACAGTTTAATTATAACCATCTGGTACATAGTTACGATATGAAGAATGATTTTCGAGACACATTGCGCGACCATCTACATTCAAACTCCGAAAACAACTGTAAAGTGCATGGTAGAGGGCACTTCTTATGGTACCAGTTATTAGGGCTTCTTTCCGTTCCATTCACGTATGGACTATGGAAAGAATGACTGCTCAAACACCTTTTCGGACAGTATAATTAATTCAAACTTGTTTTCTCGATCTCTGTGGGACAGATACATGGGGGGCTATGGCATATTCCTAGATTCTTTTTTGAAACTTAGTATGTTTCATGGGGTAGTTGGCACATGCCAGTTTAGTTTTTTCACCATGTCCATGACTCTCTCCCACAGGACAAACAAATCCCTGATAATCCGTGTTGGTATTATTTGCATACGTCCATTATCCGTCTCCAGTCCTATTTGGAACAGAGTCCACACTCTTAAACAATATTCTGGGCGGTCCGCACTAGTGTTTGGTAAACACCTATCCCCGAAGAAAGTTCCCTGGACCAGTGTCTTTATGTGCCATTTCCTGCAAGTACACCTTCCCAGAAGACGACAGGGATTATAGAACGCCATATCACATTGCTAGAATGATCCAAAGTTGTTAAAAAAAATGGTTCAAATGGCTCTGAGCACAATGGGACTCAACTGCTGTGGTCATCAGTCACCTAGAACTTAGAACTACTTAAACCTAACTAACCTAAGGACATCACACACATCCATGCCCGAGGCAGGATTCGAAACTGCGACCGTAGCAGTCGCACGGTTCCGGACTGCGCGCCTAGAACCGCGAGACCCCGCGGCCGGCAAAGTTGTTGCAAGACGACGGTTAATAAGTCTAAGTGTGTACCCAACTTTGGTACGAAACCTTCTACCATAGTGATCTTCCTGGTGAGTCTCCAACAGGTATCCAGCTCCATCAGTGGCCCATACATTTCAGGAGACTTCTCAGAATATTCTAGATGATGCTTGATATGAACTTAAAACGGGTTTAGGGGACATACTGCTAATGACGCTTTCGTGACTCGAATATATCGTTATGACACATGCTTGTGATGTTCTCACTGCATTCTACTTCACGTCAGAGTAACTCTTGCATAAGGCCTGATCTCTGTGTGTTTTCACGAGACTTGAAGAACGAGGCATTTCAATCCCTCTTCCACGGGCGCGTGGTTGAAAAGTGTACAATCAGGCTACATCAGTTGAACGTTGGGGAACAAGAGTAACCAGTTACGAAGTTGGACAAAAAAAAATAGTCACCTCAGTACACACATACAGATGGGTCGTTAAGCCTTTACAGCTGGCACAACGATCGAGTCAAGTGCTCACGCGTGCATTGCCTCTACGTGAGGATGAGGAAGTAGCGACCAGTGAGACATTTATGTTTCAAACGGACATTTTACCTTAACAAGGGCCGGCCGCGGTGGTCTCGCGGTTCTAGGCGCGCAGTCCGGAACCGTGCGACTGCTACGGTCGCAGGTTCGAATCCTGCCTCGGGCATGGATGTGTGTGATGTCCTTAGGTTACTTCGGTTTAAGTAGTTCTAAGTTCTAGGGGACTGATGACCACAGCAGTTGAGTCCCATAGTGCTCAGAGCCATTTGAACCCTAACAAAGGTAAACGAAAGGACGCAACGGAGAGGTCAAAAGGGGCAAACGTCTTTGGCCATGTCCGTGGCGGTACGGTGTTTGAAGTTTCAGGATTTGTTGGTGTTTCGTGTGAGGTGGGACTGTTGAACTGTCTACAAGAAGTGGTGTAACGCATGTAGCCACGAAACACGACGTCACGTGGGAATTGTGAACCTCCCCCCCTCCCTCCCACATACAAAAAAATCGTGAGAGTCAGAGATGGGAGAGGCGTTTTATGATTTGTGAATAATAAAAGTTACTCCCAAATCCGACGCGAGTTGCTGCAGTTAGTGAATGAAGGTCCATCCTAACCTTGTAACGTTAAGTGTATATTTGCGAGTTAATCGGCAGCCTAGATCTGGTACAAAAAGAGCTGAATTTGTTGCACAACTGAAAGCTAGCGGGCACAGGCCTCAAGATCCACCGCGGCAGTGCCAGCTTGCGGTTGGATGACAGATACGAGCGAGTCCAGGTGCAAAGACTAGCAGCATCGCCCTAAATGGGGAAAACCCCGGAGCAGGGATTTTGGACCGGCTTTTACTCGCTTGGCCTTTGTTCAGGGGTGCTCTAAGAAATGGCGTAGTGTCAGAGAATCTTAAAGATGGTTAAGTTATAGCTCTTTGAGATTCGATGATAACTCACAGTCAAATATCAGAGCAAATCTGAATACATCTTTGATCCTAGAAAAATCAGACATGTACAATAACACAACAGAATTTCAATATCCTCCAAACTACAGAAGCTAATATTTCACAATGAACCTCTGAATTAACCACTTTTAATCATTTCATGCTGTTTCAACAAACGTTATCTCAGATGATAGCATTGCACAATAGCTATATTCCCTGAGAGCCACTCATCTGGCTCTAGTTTTTATATTGACATATGACGTCTTTTATAACTTTTTTGTTATGCAAATCTTTGTCAGAGCATCGTATTCTCCACATTTACACAGCAAATGAACATGGCATAAATACTCATATTTTGTAATACTTGTGTTTTTATTTAATGGACAATTCACTATCTTGCCAGTAACTTTGTTTAAATGTTGATTCTGAGTGCTATTAAAGAACTATACTAATTTAAAAGTGTTTGCGAACACCACCATTCAAAAGATAGCCAAGAACACTTCTGGCACGAAGGCGTCAATAAATGGTTAATATTTAACGAAGATTCGTTGTTATTCAGTATGAGCACTCTTGAGAAAGAGTACTGTCATACTTACTTAAGGACAAGCATTTATTCATAATTATCGTAAATTATCTGAGAGTTGAAAAATGTTTATAACATTTCCTTATTGAAATATCGCCGTAAAATATTATTTTATCTGGGAAGTGGTCAGCTTAAATCAGATAATGTCTGTGAGCTTTAAGGACGCTGTATTCTGTGGGGATGGCCTTCCGCCAATGGAAAAGTAGGTAGTAACAGAACATTGCGGGAGTCAAGTGGACACTGGGACTTCTCGAGTGAAGAGCTCAGGGGACGATTATGTACATTTTGTGGCGAGTTATGGAAGGAGGCAGATCTGTCTAGAGAAACACACTAAATTTAGTCTAGTTTTTGAATGGTTTTCTTAATTCGAGAGGTCTCAAGGTCCTCCAGAGTAGTACTCTAACTTCTGATGCTTCATTTACAGAACTGAGACTGGACAAAGCATGAATTACTATTCTTCAAATCATGTCAGTTAATTTTTTAATCATCATGTTGAACTTTGAACTATGTTTAGCTGGTGTATCTTTCGTATATTGTGATCCCGAAATGGACTTAGTTTTCGTGTATCTTTGATGACTGTTTAGTTTACGGATTTTGCTGCCATTCTGGTTATAGGCCAAAGATGGAAAAACTTTCTTTGCTAAAATACCTTATTCTTACGTTTTTTAGGGTGGGAAGTCCTAATATGATACTTAAAAAAACTGTATCACCCACTATTTATTCACATTTTACAGTTAAATTTATTAAACTAAGCAATTTTTAAAGAATTTAACAGCTTTTATATAGTTAAAATAATTTCAAAAAGACGTGTAATGAATGTAGATGACGTTGGTAGCACTGCTGAAAAATATTTACTGGCAAAAAAAGGTCGATTCTATTTTTGTGTTAACAGAAGGTGTTTATTTACTCTCGACCTAACCTCACTTTTCCATTTCCTGTACATGTGCTTAGTACAATGTCTTAATTTTGGTTGTAAAAACTCTGCTGACAGTTTTTGTTATATTTTTGGTGAATTTGTGATTAAAAAACATTGAAGAAACATGTCTCTTGTGTGAATGGGACAGTAGGGCTAGGGATCAACACTGGCACAGAAAGAACTGGCCTTTGAGGGAGTCTTTAAAACCTGCTGAGAAGAAGATTCTACGCAAAAAAAAACCTTGTAGGCGTCTTTGTCGGACCTGACATTAGAAAATTGATGTTTAACGTTTTGAATCCACAATGACCTTAAATGAGAAAGAAGCATGGGTATCATTCAAGCAAGTCGTTACAAAGTTCTTAGGACATGAAAAGTCCCAGAATATGTTTCTATTATAGCTACAATGTTAAAGAAATTAAAAACTTTAGGATGTTTAATGAGCCTGAAAGTTCACTTTTTGAACAGTCACCTTGATTACTTTCCGGACAATGTGGGAGATGTTAGTGAGGAGCAAGGAGAGTGTTTTCACCATGACATTAAAGTGATTGAAAAACGCTACCAAGATCACTGGAACATCTACATGATAGGGGACTACTACTGTTGGTTCCTTCACCGAGAAGCTCAGCAAGCGACTCATCGTAGAAAAAGCTACAGAAGAAGCTGCAAACAAAATAGAGAAAGAAAATACAAATCAGTTCCACCTGACAAGTGAAGCCTCTATTAACACATATCATTGTTTTAAGCAGCTTACTGTAAATACAAACCATGCTTATGTTGTAACAAGGCGTTTCATTATTTTTCCCACTTACCGTATAGGATAGGATTTTTATACTACACAATAAAAAGCATATTGCTCGAAATGATACAAAAAAACTAAGGCTAGATTTTGATTCAGCTCATAAAAATCTATAAAGGTCAGCTATTAAAGCAAAAAAAAGCTTTTCAAAACAAATTTTTTTGTGGTCTGTGTTATCAAAACACATAGTGTAAAAATATTGAAATTTATTTTAATTTTGTTCATAGTGGCTTACGTACGCTTCAGGTAGACAATTCGAGGTAGCTCATTCAACGCAACTCACACTGCATCGTTTAACAACAAGGAACGTAACTTTCTGTTTTGAATAAGAGAAAAATGCGTGAATTTTTCCTACTTTCCATCGAAATTTAATCACTATTACCATGTCGGTACGACGTTGCAGTCATTAATGCTTGTCAGTTACAGGAACTTTGTGCAAATCTTATCTTCTTCAGTGTTGCCTTTTGTGTTCAGACTTAAACTAAGATGGTGGATCTTTGGCATCACGCTGTACAGTTAATGGTCGCTGGAATACGCCTATTATGGATATCCAGGAACAAAATCGAGCCAGCCCATCGATGGAGCCGGTCCATCGATAGGAATCTTACCCTAAATCCATTAGGATCCTCTTAAATTTCGCTTTATTAGAAACTGAACACTTTTTGGTTACTAGGAAGCTATGAAAAATTAAGTTCTTGGATGTACGTCATCCTTTTGATTCAAAGTAAATGAGTTTGACCCTCGTAATACTCAGGAAAAGAGGGCGGGGGATACTTATGTCCATCTTCTGAAACTGTTGTAATGCAGTCAGTTACTTTATATTTTTAAATTCTGAAAAAAATATTTATCGTTTTGAATGAATTCTTTTAACAGATCGCATTATTTTTTTAAATTTCCCCGTAAATTTTAACCCAAAAATTTGAGTATTGGGAATAGATTTCACGTAGCTGATGATTTTCGTTTTTCGTATTCGGTATGTTCAGGTTCAGCACCTCACTTACAGATCATTATCTCTTTAAACGGTATACTGTCCTTAAAAGTCAACAATAGTTAACGATATCTGAAGTTTTTAATTTTATTGCGGTGGGCGTAAATCCCCCCCCCCCCCCCTCGTCTGGGTATTACGTATCACTGAAAGTGTGTAGATGTTGTCAAGATTGTGCTACAAGATATTTTCTGGTTCTGGAGCCATCTTACACATGAGTAGGTCTTTAGAAACTTTGTTGTTGATGTAAGTAAACAACAAATAACGAATTACATTTTCTTTGATTTTTTAGGATGGGCATAGAATATCCCCCACTCTTGTACCCCTGGGTAATGCGCAATAAGGAAAATGCGTTGGTATTGCTAGGGTTAGATATTTACGTAGGTTATTCTTATTTTTAGGACGATTTCCGTGAAGTGAGCTGTTTGTTTGAAAAAGAGATATGCTGTTCATCGCTTCGAAGGCTGAAAACGGGGAAATTCAGCGAGAAGCACACGGAGATGAATTTTTCAGGCGGTCCGAGAATCTTTTCCAATAACGAGATTAACTTGCACGAATTCCACTTGGGTTATCTGGCAGGTGAGGCAGGCAGTGCGAACGGCAGTCTCTGTGCAGCCCAGTTCCCTGGAGCGAGGTTAGCACGCTCGGCGCCTCCATGCCGCCCAGCTGCCGGCTGGAGGCTCCGCGCGCCAGCCTTTTGACGAGCCAGAAGAAACCGGCCGGCTGCGCGCAGCCGCTGAATTGGATTCCGCGCCAAGCCGAGTTCCTCGCCAACTTGGGAGGCGCCGGCGAGCGAGCGAACCAGTCAGCCGGCCGCGCCTGCAGCGGCGGGACGAGCCGAGCCTTTGTCGCCGGTCACGTAAGCCGGGAGAACGACTGCGGATAGGCCCTAATGAAGGCTTCTCAATTAACGGCGCGTGCGCTGGAATAAGATCAGCCCGGCCCGGAAACGCCGGTCGAACCGCGGCTCCACCAGTGAGCGAACCTGCCGAAGCTACTGCTGCTGCGTGGGGTGCGCCACGACTCAGCTCACGTCGAGCACAAATCATCAAATAAAAGGAATCTTATTTCGTAGTATACGGGGAAGAACCAATACAAAAAAATTTTTCCTCTCTCTCTCTCTCTCTCTCTTCAATTTAATTTTAGTCCTCTGCTATGCCACCCTGTTCATCTCTTAGTAGTACTTGCACCCTACATCCTCAATTATTTGTTAGATGTTTTCCAATGTCTTGTAAGGTGTCAGGCAAATCCAACACCTTCCATGAAAACCCTGACATGATAAGCAAATCCAGTAGTATGTCACATAGCTCCGAATAAATCGTGACATTAAATTAACCAAAGGAATACGAGTAACGAGTGAGCAAATGGAATACCACAGACTAACACAAGAATGCCTAAATGCATGTCATACCTTCCCACTGTGAGACAGACGCAGTTCCGAGGGGAGAAACGAGAACAGAAGCCGAGAGCAGAACCGTGTTAAGCTAGAAGGACCTACGATAAGAGACGGACTGGACACCCACGTCGCCAGCTAACCACTAGGGCACACCACCCGCAAGTTTTAGCGTGAGACTTTTTCGCGTCTCTGTTACGTTGCAAACTTTAAAAACATTGCCCCACCACGAAAAGTATAACGTTTCTCATTGGATGGACAGAATTTTTGTAGGTGGAGCTTAAGGTTAACATTGTGACCCTGATTCGTCAGATGAAGACACAGCCAGATAGTTTTTTTTTTAAACCAACTTTGGTAAATTGTAGTAAGGAGAAGTTAGGAAGTTAGTTGCTTCCGAGTTGGTGAGGTGAGCGGAGCTGTGCGCCGGCCGCCGCCCTGACGCTGCCTAAACACCGACAAGGTAATGAACGCATGCGATGCCGCATAACTGCGCCTAAAGCTTCACTCAGAACAGCAGAAGTATCATCTGTTACACCCCCTTTTTGCGTAATACTAGTGTCGATCGTAAATTAAGGCTCATGGTGTTCACATTTGCCACTTGAAGTAAAAATCTTAAACGTGATGATTTCTCTGTTATGTAATTATTGAGAAGCTGCATCAGCCACTGTAATTTACGACAAGTTAGATAAGTAATTAAAGATAATTGAAGGTCACTGTGGACCATTTTGATAGTTTTCTCACTTGTGAAACTTAATTTAAACCTAGATTATAGATGAGATATGGCATAGGTCATCCTTCGATCCATTGTAGAGCTTGGAAACCCACTCAGGGAATATTCTTTCACATTTTTATTGAACGCAGTTGGTTTTTTACCATCCTGTATTGAAACGCTTCCTTTTATCAATAGTGCAATTCATAAACAATGTTTTGTGAGCAGAATAAAATTTCCAATGGTAAACTTAACTGCTTTTTCGATGTTATTTTACCAGCGAACTAAAAATAGTAAAGCCTTTAACCCCTCCCACTAAATTTAGTTAGTATTAAGATTCCTTTACAGGGAGTGTAGTGGAACTGACTCTGAAATCATTAAGTATTTGGTTGTATCATCGCTAGTCTCACTGAACTCTTTTGAATTCTACATGTCATGTGTGGTCTGGCGTCTCCTTACCAGCAATAGGTCCCAGGTTCAAACTAGTCAATTCCCTAAAAAACACGCTCAGAGCGCCGTTGCGCGAAAGCGGTAGGGAGACACGATATAGAACAAACAGACACCACCATGAATGTTAGACTGTCTGCAGTTTTTGCACTCTGCAACTCCCTCTAGTACCGTGGAGGTTAATCCCTGATATCGTAACACATGTCCTATTATCTTATCCTTTCTTCTTGTCAGTGTTTTCCATGTATTCCCTTCTTCGTCGATTCTGCAGAGAACTTGCTCATTCCTGTAAGACCACATCTCAAACGTTTCGATTCTTTACTGTTCCGGTTTTCCCAGTGTCCATGATTCGCTACCATACAGTACTGTGCTCCAAAAGTACCGGGTGATCAAAAAGTCAGTATAAATTTGAAAACTGAATAAATCACGGAATACTGTAGATAGAGTGGTACAAATTGACACACATGCTTGGAATGACATGGAGTTTTATTAGAACAATATATATATATATATATATATATATATATATACAAAAGTTCGAAAAATGTCCGACAGATGGCGCTTCATCAGGTCAGAATAGCAATAATTAGCATAACGAAGTAAGACAAAGCAAAGATTATGATCTTTACAGGAAATGCTCAATATGTGAACCATCATTCCTCAATAATAGTTGTAGTCGAGGAATAATGTTGTGAACAGCACTGTAAAGCACGTCCTGAGTTATGGTGAGGCATTAGCGTCGGATGTTGTCTTTCAGCATCCCTAGAGATGTCGGTCGATCACGATACACTTGCGACTTCAGGTAACCCCAAAGCCAATAATCGCACGGACTGAGGTCTGAGGACCTGGGAGGCCAAGCATGACGAAAGTGGCGGCTGAGCACACGATCACCACCAAACGCCGCGCGCAAAAGATCTTTCATACGTCTAGCAATATGGGTGGTTCTAATAAAACCCCATGTCATTCCAAGCATGTGTGCCAATTTTTACCTCCTTATCAACATTATTCCGTGGTTTATTAAGTTTTCAAATTTATACTGACTTTTTGATCACCCGACACATTCTCAGAAATTTCTGCCTCAAATTAAAGCCTGTGTTTGACACGAGTGTATTTCTCTTGGCTAGAAATCACCTCTTCACCTGTGCTATGTCCTTAATTTGCCCGTCATGGGTAAGTTTGCCTCCAAGATATCAGAATTCCTTAGCTTCACCCACTTTCTGATCACCAATTTTGGCGTTAAGTTTCTCGCTTATCTCATTTATGCTATTTCATTACTTTTGTCTTTTTTTGTGGTTTACTCTCAATCCATATTCTATACTCAAGACTAGTCATTACATTCAATCCTATAATTCTTCTTCACTTTCGCTGAATATAGCAATGTCATCAGCGAATCTTATAAATGGTTTTCTTCTACACTGACTCCTGAACCTTCCTTTTATTTCCGTTATTGCTTCTTCGGTGTATACAGGGTGAGTCACTAACTATTGCCACCAAGAATAACTCCGAAAATATGATAGGAGCGGAAAAGTTTGTGGGACGAATGTTGCATGGGACAACGGGGGCCGTAGTATGACGTTGGTTTTTTGTTGCTAGGTGAGGTCACTTCAGAGATGTGAAGGTCAACTTTGTTTTTTTAAAGGCCATTCTATAGTTTGATACTTACTTTCCGATAGAGGCTATCGAGACGAATCCAGTGACGTGTAACAATAAGGTCTTTGAAGGTCAACGGAGGTCACAAAGGTGGCATGAACATCCATTTCGTGAAGGTGTTCGAAGTGATGACCATTACTATCAATTCAGTGCTGCAATCTTCTTATCATGGATTGAGTTGTATTCCTTATCACTTCCGCACTTATCGAAGTACTTTCTCTCTCGTATATCGTGCAAATAGTAAATATTCGCCGAATACGGCGCATCCATCTAACGTGCCATTGACATGTAACCACCATTCGACGGTTTCGCAATACAACAGTAATAGGAACGGTAAGATTACTATCGTCGAATCAAGCGAATGTAAATGATGTATTCCTTCGAAGAACAAGTCGATATGCTTCTAATTTACGGAGAATGTGGACGAAATTCAGTGAGAGCTAGAGACCTATACGATGAATGATATCCTCAACGTGCTCACCCTACACGTCGTACATTTAAATATGTGTACCATAAATTGAGAACAACTGGATCTTTAACGCATCGGAAACATATCCGGCAAAGGAAAGTTACTAACGAGGAAACCGAAATTGGTATTTTTACCACTGTGGTTCGAGATCATTCTGTTAGTTCGCGTCAAATTGCAAGGGAATCTGACATGAACCGGAGTAATGTTGTACGTGTTCTGCATCACCATAAATATCATCCTTACCTTATCAGTCTCCACCAAGAATTAACTGGTACGGATTGTATGCGTCGCACTAAATTCGGCCGATGGGTTCAACTTCAGATTTAGAGGGATGGCACATTTATTAATCTGATTTTATTTACTGACGAGCGTACATTCACGAACCATGGAAATGTTAATTTGCATAACATGCATTATTGGGCAACTGAAAATCCATTATGGCTGCGGAAAGTTGCACACCAAAAACAACGGTCGGGGAATGTATGGTGTGGAATTCTGGAGGACAGAATTATAGGCCCCTATTTCATCAAAGGAAATCTTAATGGTTGGTAGTACACCACATTCCTGCAAGAAACATTAGGTTATTGGAAGAAATTCCTTTAGCAACAAGGAACAGAATGTAGTATCAAGACGATGGGTGTCCGGCACAGTTTTCACTGATGGCTAGAAATGAGTTGGAGAGACAATTCCCATATCGTTGTATTGGACGTAGAGGAGATGTGTCGTGTCCGACTCGTTCGCCCGACTTTACGCCTCTGGATTTCTTCTCCGTTGCGAGTATTACTTCGTTATCTTTATTTTTGTCCACTTACAGTGTGTGTTATATTTTGGTGCGAGGCAGTTAAAGCTCTAATGTAGTTGCACTCGTAGTTTGTAAATCGTCAGTTTTAGTAGCGAATTGGAAGGATTGTGTCATGTTGAACGCGCATATGGCAATAAAGGTGTTTTAAAAAGAAAGAACGACCACATATTCAAGTAATGTATGCAGAAGAAAACCTGGAGACTTTCTTTTGTAACCATTGCAGTAAGGTAAAAAAAAAATGGTTCAAATGGCTCTGAGCACCATGGGACTTAACTTCTGAGGTCATCAGTCCCCTAGAACTTAGAACTACTTAAACCTAACTAACCTAAGGCCATCACACACATCCTTGCCCAAGGCAGGATACAAACCTGCGACCGCAGCAGTCGCGCGGTTCCAGACTGCAGCGCCTAGAACAGCTCGGCCATTCCGGCCGGCTGCAGTAAGGAATCACCGACTTGGACTTCTGTGCCACATATATCAATGAGAATCTACAACGATCGTCAGAAACAAGCGATGTTGGCAACATTTTTATTAAAGAGACAGTTAAATGACATTCTCACTCTGTCTTGATCAAAACAATATGGAAGACTGTAAAGAGTACTTGTATAGTATAGTCCTAGTTCAACTGTTCAGTATGAAGGGAAGGTGAAACCAAGGGTCGCAATATGGTCTACACCTCTCGAATAGCACCAACGAAGGGGCCGAGCTTAACGTTCCCATCCGACAGACGGATCAACATCAAGAGTGTCACATGCTCTCACGTCACGAGGGAATTTACCTCGGGAGATGGGCTGAAAACTGGTGACCAGGAACTTTACGCCAACGCTCCACACTTACCTGCCGGCCAAATATGGGCCGTGAAAGTTTTCGACAACCAGAATTCGACCGGCTTACCTCCTACTTGAGTGCTACCACACAGGCCTGCGTTAACGACCTCTGCTACGGATGTGCGATTTCTGGCTAATATAAATTATGATGCAAAGTTCACTATAGAAAAAGAGAAAGAAGGTCAAATATCTTTTTTGGATGTTCAAGTATTTACAGAGAACCTAACGGAACTTTGGGAGAAAAGTGTACAGGAAGCCCACTCACATTAATAGAGGCCTTCACAGAAATTCCCATCACCATCTCAAGCAGAACAGAGGAGTTATCAAAGCATTGATGGACCGGGCTAAAAGAGTCTATGAACCACACTATTAGGGAACGAGCTTGATCATTTAAGAATTGCCTTCAGGAGGTCATTACATCCTAAAAGATCTAGAGTATTTAATGGAAAAGAACCAACTAAAGGGAAAGTTTTCCATCCATTTGTAAGAAGTAACAGATCACATCACAAGAGTATTCAGAAAACACGGTATTGCTACAGTGTTTAAACCGATAAGAATGAAGTACGAATATTTCAAAATTTCAGTGGACGTACGCCCGCCGCTTATACGAGTGCTTGATGAAAAGTAATGCCTCGGAACTTTTTATTCTGTTCTCAGTATTGGCTGAAGTATTACATGTCATGCATATTATTCAGTCTACTGCCCTGCTTCGCTGACGTAAGTTATTACCATGTGCTGCTAGAGGGCCCCGAATAGTTGCATGTAACATGACGTTGTGTAATATGACGGTGTCCGTGCGAGAGACACAGCTTACTGTAATCGAGTTTCTGAAATCACTAATTAGAAAAGTTCGTCCACAAATGGAGCACACTCTCTTTCAGCATACCAATGCCGGACCACACACGAGCGATGCATCTGCAAAAATCCGACGCCTTGGGTTCCCTGTCATCGATCATTCTTCACACAGTCCCAAAATGGCGCCATTCGATTTTCATCTGTTTCCAAAACTTAAAGTGCAAGCTTGAGCCGGCTGGAGTGGCCCGAGCGGTTCTAGGCGCTACAGTCTGGAACCGCGCGACCGCTACGGTCGCAGGTTCGAATCCTGCCTCGGGCATGGATGTGTGTGATGTCCTTAGGTTGGTTAGGTTTAAGTAGCTCTAAGTTCTAGAGGACTGATGACCTCAGAAGTTAAGCCCCATAGTGCTCAGAGCCATTTGAACCTTATACGAGCTCGAGGTCTTCACATTGATAGTGATGAAGCGGTGCAAGTAGAGGTGAGGTTGTGACTCCGTGAACAGACTCAAACAATCTACAGTGATGATATCAACAAACTGGTCTCAATTTGGGAGAAATGTGTTCGTCGGCAGGGTGATTATATTGAGATATAAATATTTACACATGAAGAACAAAGATGTAGAATGTTAATAATGGTTGTTTTATTTAAGAAGCTTTAAGAGTTTTAGCACATAGAAAATTCGGAGACAATTACTTTTCAGGAAGCCTTCGTTAAATCCCTTGCACTTTCTCCTAAGGTCACATAGCAACTATAAAAAGAAGCAGCAAGTAAGATAGGAGCAATTGTCGCCTGGGAAAGGCGGATAAAACGACAGTAGAAGATTCTGTACTAGAACCAGGGAACCATCAAATTCGTTTGTCTGGTACTGCGGTTTTATCAGGACCTAATCATTACTATGTTAAGCTGTACAGAAATGCCATAGAAACTCAAAAGCACGGAAAAAATTTTAACAGAAATGAAGGTTATAAGTTAGACAAGTTTGTGCCTCAGTGCTAAATAAAACAAACAGCGCCAATGTTTCCCTTTACAGGCATCATTACATACGTCGGCGCAAATTCACGATATTGAACAGTGGTCTGATGACACCACGCGCCACGGTTAGACATTTGCGAGGAGACACATAAACACATAAACAATTCGTCTTGCCCAACTTGTTTGAGTTTGTAACAGCTTTCTGAGTCGTTAAAGCCTCTGATGATGTCTCCAGCATTGGAAAACGAAACGTTAGACACAGAATTATTCCTTGGACCACCGCCTATTGGTCATAAAACAAATGTCAGCAATAACTCTAATATCAGCCGTGAAAGCCTGCATTCTCTGATTTGTCAATCGGCTGAAATCGAATAGATTTCTTTGTTACGTCGACGTGTAACACCGTTTCACGCTCTAGTGTTTGTCCATGATCAGCAATACAAATGTAATGCTGCACATACGCTCTCTAATCGTACACAAAAATGGCCCTGAGCACTATGGGACTCAACTGCTGTGGTCATTAGCCCCCTAGAACTTAGAACTACTTAAACCTAACTAACCTAAGGACATCACACACATCCATGCCCGAGGCAGGATTCGAACCTGCGATCGTAGCAGTCGCACGGTTCCGGACTGCGCGCCTAGAACCGTGAGACCACCACGGCCGGCAATCGTACACACCCATCACAGAAAAACATCTTAATTGTCCATTCAAATGGTGGTGTCGGAGTTCATTTACTGCAGCCATTCAATATGTACACTTTAGTTCTTAAATTCCTTCTGTGTTACTCAGATTTCAAATCACCTAATAATAAGTAATTAGTATTAATTTTCGACACAAATTTCTGTAGGACTCAAGATCCCACTAAAATTTCTTCTTTTCTCGAGCTATGTTGTGGAGTAAAGAAATGGCTTCAGTGGCGCTTTCTGTTGACGGTATGAGGAAATGCGGTACGACAATTACCAACTGCGCAAACAGTAGGTGTGAGCAGCACTTTCCATTGGTTGAACGCTTCAGCAGAAAAACGCTGTATTTTTCCCCACCGCAGAAAGGCTTTCCGGAGTGTACTAGCGACAAAGGATGCAGATGATTATTTGTAAACAGCTACAGTAATTTACTGTGAAACAAATTTTTCTGAGAAAATTGCGTGGTTGTGAGGTTTGTGTTACGTGCTGCAAAGAGGCTCATTACCACCGAACTTAATGCAGCCACATCACATAATTGCTATTACTGCGTTTTACATGTTTTACATCTGGCAATTTCTGTTTTCAGGACATTCCCATATATATATATATATATATATATATATATATATATATATATATATATATATATATATATATATATTGCTATTGACAAACATGCTGCAACAAATAATTCACAAAACACTGATATTGGAAGGAAAAGCTGAACACGTCTGTATCGGTAAGCACTTTTATAAAAACTTCTAACTGTGCATCAACATTTTAAGATACACGGGGAACTGAGCAGATAATTGAAACGTACGTGTGAATGACGCTACATGGCATATTTCTTCAAATTTTTAAACGCGGCAATTGACGAAGCAACTGATTGGCAAGTTGTTTGTGACTGTTGTACACCCTCGTATAAATGGTAGAAATGGAATTAATGGTGGTTCCCAAGGATGTTCTTTTCCCATATTTTTGTTTCTTATGATGGAATATCGCTGTACAGCGTTAGAAACACATCGTTACTAATGTCACGAGGTTCTTTCACTCGACTTTATAGTGTCAATAGTCGGAAGGTTCCTCATTACGACTTTATTAAACTAACATGAAATTTGTGTAATACTGTTCACGTATTTAAAATAACTTCCACGGAGTCTCTAGGATTACAGACTCGGTCTTGAAAACAGAAACTGAATAAAATTTTCACTAAGTTTTTAACAGATGTAACTTATTTCTTTCGTCTGCTCCAGCAATCCAGTTAATAGAAATTCATGGAAGGACTAGGCGTCAGGTTATGACAGCATTCATTATTTGCCAAGTGATTCACATTTATTAACAACTTTCTTTTTTTAAAAGAGCAATAATAGTAAAACGATGAACTGATATTTTAGAAATAAAAAAACGGTACCAGTCTAACACAATGGTTTTAAATTACAGACCTAAGATTTAGAGCGGTCCTGCGAAATTTAAAGCAAAATTTTTGAAGATCAGCTGTAACAACAACTAGTACAGATATAGCGAAAGGTAAAATGTTTAAACAAATTTTAATTTCCCAAGCCAAGGAATCGCTTTAATTACCGACAAGATTTTTTTGAAGGTTAATTGTAACAGCGAATAGCACAAATTTAATAACAGGCAGAACGATTAAACAATTTAAATGTCTCGAGCTTACAGAAAGATTTTAATTTAGAGACCAAAACTTTTGAAGGTCAAATGACAACAACATAAACAAATCTAGTGACACGTAAAAATGATTAAACAAATTAAAATGTTCAAACTGACACAATGGTTTTAAATTACAAATCAAAATTTAACAAGGTCTTTTGAGAGACACAAGGGCCAGAAAAAGGCCTGTCGGACTAGGGAAAACGATGCAGAAAGCGCACGACACAAAAGGGGTCCAAGCCAAAAGACAAAGTATGCAAACTCTGAATAGATTTAGGCCCACGCGAAGCAGAAAAGAGAAAACTTTAACAGCAGTCACGGTGCCGTAGAGCTGCTTCACACAGGGTAGCGGCAGCGGCGAATCCCGAATGCTGTCCAGTAATATCGTGCCTCCGGTGCGCTCCCCCTTGTCATACCGGGCCTTTTGCACGCATAGGCTCCAGAAACAGTAGCTGACTCATCAGGCAACAGCAGGGCGCTCGTAAAGTAACCGTCATGCGACAAGAAGAAGCCTAGAAACACCAAAAGGTCAGTTAGTACGATAACACACTTCCAGAAAATAGCTGGCTAAACAAGCAATCCAGAATAAAAGCCGCCCGCTGTGGCCGAGCGGTTCTAGGCGCTTCAGTTTGGAACAGCGCGACCGCTACTGTCGCAGGTTCGAATCCTGCCTGGGGCATGGATGTGTGTGATGTCCTTAGGTTAGTTAGGTTTAAGTAGTTCTAAGTTCTAGGGGACTGATGACCGTAGATGTTAAGTCCCATGGTGCTCAGAGCCATTTGAACCAGAATAAAAGACAAAATCTCCGGCAAACGCCATTAACAGATTAAATTAAGAATTTCAAGAATAGTATAATTTAAACACTGGCAAGAACCAAGAATAAACATATTAAGATAAGCAAATTACAAACATAGTTTAACTATAAACCACCATCTCAACATCGCCACCCGGCGGCCAGAGAGAAAGAGAACCAGAGATTCGATCTACGGACTGCAATCCGTACAAGTCGACACGGCTCAATTTGTTTTCACGCATATAGGAGAGTGCAGGCGGTCCTTTGTATTGCTTCATTACCATAAAACATTTACGTCATTGGTACTAGTGTACAAATTTCTCTATTACGCTTATGGTTGATTTTCTAGCCTACATGTATATATTTACAGATGATCTGACCTATAGGATCAGTGTACTGCATTATGCAAAATGCTCATATTCCACTTACCTTCGTTGGAGATTATTGTTTCCGGGCTCGCTTTCCATTTTTGTTGCATGCTCCAGACTACAATCCCAGAGTGTGTTCCTTCTGATGTCTTTCACCTGGTCAAAGTTTATTTTCGTTTTCGTACGTTATGCTACCAGAATAGGACGCATGTTGTTGCTATCAACCACGTTTGCGGCATACAACTCTTTTAGCGGCGGAGAGCATGGAAAATATCTGACTGCGATCGTTTGTTGTGCTACACGCTGACAAATGTCAGGAGAATTCAAGACATCGGTGCAAAAAGGGGATACCTCCACGTTCTCCCGCAATATATACCAGACCCTATAAGCTTTGCAATCTTATCCCACTAACACTTCGGTGGGAGAAAGGAATAAATACTGGAGATATACCTATTTCGCACTGAACATCCGGAGTCCTGTCACATTAGTGAGACCACCGTCTGTATATAACGTCGCATTCGTAAAATGTGAGTTATATGCATTTTGCACCGAGGTCTTCATAAACCCAACTTCCAACAATTCTGCGATACAAAGTTATTCACAAGCGCGCTTCACTAACAGAAGACAGTTTCCGTTACTTCATGTTCTCGTGAGAACTGTACATAATCTCATCTCCATCGCGCCGCTTTATGTGACAGATACGTAGAAGTCTGTAAGTCATGTTATTCACCTAATACTGTGCTCTTTCCAGCCAGACTCTACTGTCCTTCCTGCTTGTTAGGCTTTCTGGCCAATGATGTAACATTCACCCAAAATACCATTCGTCATAGACAACAGTGCGTTTCAAGAGCACACGCTACAACCATCTGGTTGTAGACACATGACTGCATTAAATAACGATATGCGTCGGAGTGTAGCATACACACAGATCGCAATAGAGATGTTTAATGGTGAGATACAAGTGCCGCAATCATGATGGTGATTGATTTGACTGTTTAAACGCCTTGTTATCTATGATGAAGGATATTTTACACTGTTTCCAGTACAGGTTACACCAGTCCACAAGAAGGGTAATAGAAGTGATCCCCAAAACTATCGTTCAGTATCCTTGACATCGATTTGTTGTAGAACCTTAGAACATATGCTGAGCTCAAACATAACGAGGTATCTTGAACAGAATGACTTCCTCAATGCCAACCAGAACGGAATTCGAAAACATCGACAGTGGGAAACCCAGCTCGCACTTTTCTCACATGACATACTGAAAGCTTTGAATCAAGGCAACAAGGTAAATTCTGTATTTCTTGATTTCCGAAAAGCATTTGACTCAGTACTGCACCTATGCTTATTGTCAAAAGTACGATCATATGGGGTATCAAGTGAAATTTGTCACTAGATTGAGGACTTTTCGATAGGGAGGGCGCAGCCCGTTATCTTGGATGGATAGTCATCGTTAGATGTAGAAGTAACTTTCGGTATGCCCCAAGGAACTGTGTTGGGTCCCTTGCTGTTCATGTTGTATATTAGTGACCTTGCAGACAATATTAATAGTAAAATCAGGCTTTTTGCAGATGATGCAGTTATCTATAATGAAGTACTATCTGAGAGAAGCTGCATAAACATTTAGTCTGATCTTGATAAGATTTTGAGGTGGTGCAGAGGTTGGCAAGTTGCTCTAAATATTCAGAAATATAAAATTTTGCACTTCACAAAACGAAAAAATGTATCATCCTATAACATCAATGAGTCACTGTTGAAATCGGCCAATTCATATAAATTCCTGGGTGTATCGCTTTGTAAGGATACGAAATGGAATGATCAAATAGGTTCAGTCGTGGGTAAAGTAGGTGGTAGGCTTCAGTTGATTGGTAGAACGGTGGGGTAACGCAATCACTCTACAAAAGAGATTGTTAACAAATCACTCGTGCGACCGGCTCTAGAATATTGCTCAAGCGTGTGGGAACCGTACCAGATAGCACTAAAAGGAGATATTGAACGTATACAGAGAAGGGCAGAACGAATGGTCACAGATATACTGAAGGAACTGAAGTGTCAGACTTTTGAAGACAGACGTAAACTATCCCGATAAAGTATGTTAACAAAGTTTCAAGAACCGGTTTTAAATGACTACTCTAGGGATATACTACAATTCCCTACGGATCGCTCACATAGGGATCGTGAGTATAGGGTTAGAATAATTACTGCCTGCACAGAGGCATTCAAACAATCGTTCTTCCAGCGCTCTGTACGTGAATGGAAGAGGAAGAAACCCTTATAACTGGTGCAATGGGACTTAGCCTCTGCCATGCACGGTGATTTGCAGAGTACAGATGTAGATGTAGGTGCTGCATCATTATTACTAGTTAAAGAATAATAATTACTATCTCAAATTCCAAAAATAAATATCTTTAAGAAACTAAACGATACTGTTTTACGGACTTCATGTAAACTATTTATTATCTGTCCCTCGTTTTCTGTATGATTATGTGTAAACTGTTTTTGAGGATCTGCACGTGAACCCAGAAGAAGGTCGTGAACTATCTTCAAGTAGGATGGATCTTACAATTTTTCGAAGTAAATGATGGCATGTTTTGCGGATTCCAGCCGAGCCAACGACTACAATTTCACTCACAGTATTTCGCTGACAGTTCTGTTCCTCTTCCTGTTACTTGTGACCGCTGCCTGGACTGGAACGAAACTGTGAAGTATTACACGTAAAATATTGTACAGTTCTCAAGCCAGCTGGAAATCAGGAAACATACCATCGATCATGGTCAGCTTAAAGATTGTTTGCCATCAACACGGTGGTATGTAGGAAATACCGCAAAAATAATAATAAATCAACAAAAATCTACCGAATGAGGCGAAAGGCATGCAAGATGTAGAACAAAAATCAACATGAACACTTTCCGTAAAGGGGTTTACAAACAAAATTTTTACGTTCGTATTTGGAACACCTATAAAAGGCAAAACAACCTGTGTGTAATTTTAGCATAATACAACCATTGTCACTATGGTGTGTCATTACGGTAATACAGCAAAAAGCAGCACAGTATTATTATATTAGTGATGAAGTTTTTCAGCTACATAGGAAGTGAATGAACTTTTTTTTACAGTCCTACTCTCAGAGCATTATGAGTTGGAAAACAAAGAAAGATGAAGTACTGGGTCACATAAAGACAGAGCACAAGGATAAAACCCTAGTGGTATTTGTGCTAAATGAATTGTGGACAACTAATGAGACACCCTGCTAAACCCGCAGGACAGGACAGGTAGTTTAAGTTGTGGAAAGGGGCCAAAATAAGCGGCTGTTAGTTACACTCGAACATACAACCTTTTCATTGAGCAAACATTACAAAAGCCAAGAAATATTTTAAAAAACCACAGCTTTAGTTTTGGAACATAATTGGCGGCTGAATGCGCCGTACAATCTCATGCCTTAAGGGCAAGACTACTTTAATATAAAAAAAGGCTGAAAGCCAGTAACTTAAAGCTCAACAAAAATCAGAAATCTAAAAGGCAAAGCCTTATCTTAAAACCAGTTCCTTAATTAGGCTGAAGGCCCAAAGTATCTGACACTTTAAGAGCAAACAACTTAAATTCAAAATCGGTTGAAGGCCCAACACTTAACACTCAATAACATTAATTTTAAAAATGCCGAAGGCTTTACGTAAAACAAAATGGTTCGAATGGCTCTGAGCACTATGCGACTTAACTTCTGAGGTCATCAGTCGCCTAGAACTTAGAACTAATTAAACCTAACTAACCTAAGGACATCACACACATCCATGCCCGAGGCAGGATTCGAACCTGCGACCGTAGCGGTCACTCGGTTCCAGACTGGAGCGCCTAGAACCGCACGGCCACTCCGGCCGGCCTTACGTAAGACAGTCCTTAAACTAGGCTGAAGGCCCAAATCATCTGACTCCTTAAGGGGAAAACAACCTTAATCTAAAATTCGGCTAGAAGATATACAAGTACAAACGCAAGGCAGAAGATTGCGCTGCTGCACTTCAGTTCAAATAATGAAGTACAGTTAAACTCCACCGGAGGGTGGCTAAAATTTGCCAACTTGAAAACACACGTTGTTGCTCGCTGGAATATCTCAACAGCTGACAACTAACTCCAAACGACACAATGTGAACAGTCGTGACCTGCTGGTAGAATACGTTAAAACTCAACTTTCATGTCCAGGATCGGTGAGCCACGAACCTCGTAGCAATGGGAACAGCACCACACAGTCGGACACCACATAGAGGCCGCCAATGGGCCCGGCCAAACTACGCGTCGCGAAAATTTTCCTCGCTGCTCCACGCCAATCGACCAATTTCCGCACACAGCCCAGCCAGGAACTATAACCGCCACGCCAAAGATAGTCCAAGGTGTGAATATCGATACACTCCGCTGTTGCCACCCGCGGAAAGAGAGGAGAACAGCATAATCGCGAGAACGCGGGAGGCTAAACAGAGAATAGCAACCAAGGTTTAATCCAACGCATAGCATGAGCTAGCCACGGCTCAGCTAACTCTGAATGGCTGAAGGGGGGATTTGAATTCCCATGTTCTCGAATGCGAGTTCAGTGTCCACCACCTCTCCACCTTGCCCGGAGTACTTTCCTGCGAGCAGCAGCGCCCTTACCGTGAATACGCCCTACAAGAAGCAAATTGGAAAATGGCTCTGATCCCTCCAAGCGCTGGATAGTTTACCGTTCCTGATATTCGACAACGAGACGACCACTGTGTAGCTGACCGTTGTTTTCTTGTAGGACAAAACGTACCGATATGAGGTTATGTGTACTCACCGAGTAGATCGCGTGTGTAAATATACGCAGTTACCTTTTTACATGGAAAAGAAATTCTGTGCTTCTATTTTAAGATATAACTCCATACACATGGACACTGTATGCTGAGTAGAGATAAGACAAGCGCTGCCGATTGTATGGAGAAATACAGGGCTAAACAGACATAGCATTAACGTCAGTCCTTGTGTTTTCACCTGTTATCCATCTTTGTGTGAGCTTCCTTAGTCTATACCAAACACTGCACAATGCCTGGAGCAGGGACGCTTATAAACGTCACACTTGCCCACCTTTACCTGAGCGAAATGTTCCTACCGCTTCATGAAGACGCCGCAGATCAAATGACGAGCACACTACATTCTCATACACCGTAGTCACTGCACCGCGAAAAATACATCTCAGGAACAGGTGTATTTACAGAATCGTGAAAAACACGAGTGAGTTCGAAATCTGAATTCTGAAGATTATCTTTCCTGTAGTTCCAAATGGAAGATCACTGCAGCTTTAGTACTTCATTTGACAGTATGTGACATCGTATGACATTAACCGCTGCTAAATAGATTTATAAAATAAAATAATATTCTTACAAATCTGATTCGAAAAAGACTTTTGTTCAATCTGTATGCTGTAGAAGGGTACGCAAAAGACAAAGAACTTGACCGTCCTGAAGATGATATTACGCCCTTGAGACATACAATTCATCACTTGAACAAGATAGTTTTTCTGCCAACAGTCTTCTAACTAGTTACATGCTGCCCTCCACGACTTACACTCCTGTGACCACTTCAGCTCAGCGTAGCGTGTACACATGAGATTCTCAACTTTTTATGTGTTCCAGTCTCTGTCTTCCACTGCATATTTAGCACTCTGCGGCTCCCTCTAGTACCACAGACGTTATTCCTTAATGTCTTAAAACTGTCCTATTCTCACACTCCTTCTTCCCTTCAGTGTTTTCCACAGATTACATTCCTTGCCCGTTCTTAGACAATCTCTTCATTTTTTTGCTATCAGCCATTTAATTTTCAGTATCTTACTGGAACACGATACACAGAGGTAACAAAAGTCATATCGTGTCTGGCTTCGTTTTCCCAGGCGTACTGCAGTGACTTGACGCGGCATCGACTCACCAAGTCGTTGGAAGTCCCATGCAGAAATATTGAGCCATGCTGCCTCTATGGCTGTCCGTAACTGCGAAAGTGTTGTGGATGCGCGATGTTGTACAAGAACCCATCTCTTGATTATGTCCCATAAATGTTTGATGGGAATCATGTAGGGCATTCCGGGTGGGCAAATCATTCGCTCGAATTGCCCAGAATGTTCTTCAACACAATCACAAATAATTGTGGTCCGGTGACATGACATCGTTGTTCGGCGACATGAAGTCCATGAATGGCTGCAAATGGTCTCCAAGTAACAGAACATACCGTATATTTCGGCGGATAACACGACCTCCGGATAAGATGAGGTATAAATTTTCGTCAAAGCTATATAGTTTTGCCGCACGACCATCCTATAAGACGATCCCCAAACCATTAACGGCCTGTAAATTCAATTTAACACAGAGATCGTTTGAATAATAATATGCGCAGTGATTCGGATAATGACCATCGATATTTATAAAAGCATCACACTGGCTATTCAATCTTGCAGACATATCCGCTCTGTACTACTAAGCAATTGGTACTGTTGTACACGTCATAAAGCAAAAGTCTCCTTCAGGATTGCTACGGATTTGCCTATAGAAGCACGTGCCGAACAACGAACTCATATGTACAGATAACAAGTATGGTTGTAGATTGTGTTGTGTGTTCAGTTTGTACTGTAAGTGTAATCGGCGTAAAATCTTTAAAGTGTATGCCTAATGATGGAACCAAAAAAAAGAAGGAAATACGAAGCAAGATTCAAGTTAAAGGTCGTGAAACAGGCTACAGAATCGAACAACAATGCTGCAGCCGCGGCTTACGATCCAGCACAGATGATGGCAAGAGATTAGCGAAATAATGAAGATACTATTTTAAAAAATGTCAAATTAAAAAGTGTTCTACGAGAAGGGGAACAGATTGCTGGGCAGATTTAGAAAATAGCGTTGCAAAATAGGTACAAGAACAGAGGCAGAATTGTTATGTTGTTACAGGAATATGATCAGGGCTTATGCACTGAAGTCGGCACCAGCAAATCCAGATCACGGTAAAAATTTAAAGAAACCGTAAGTTGGTGCAATCGTATCTTGAACAGAATAAAAATCTGGCAATACTGCAGAAATCAAAAACTGCGCAGAAATTACCGAAAGATACTGACCATAAAGTTACGAGTTTTCATAAGTTTGTTATTTGTGTGAAGCGAAAATACAGCTTTCCACTATCTCATATTGGAAATGTGGATGAAACACCGATGAACGTTCGACATGTTAAGCAATAGGACTGTGGAAACGATAGGCATAAAACGGTTCGATTCCGAAGTAGAGACCATGAAAAGACCAGGTTTAGAGTAGTGTTAACATGCATGGCAGGTGGAACGAAGTTAAAACCAGTGGCCATGTTCAAGCGGAAAACCATTTCTAAAACAAAAATTTCCACCAGGCATTTTTGTATATTTTAACGAAAAGCACTGGATGGATAGGAACGGTGTAAAATTGGGGATGGAAAATGTGTGGCAGAGGCGATCACGTGCTCTACGAAATTAACCAAATTTGTTCGGATGGGAGACGTTCGCAGTCACGTAAGTGAGAATACCAAAAATCACGTAACACGAAGGAATATGACCACATGTCATAAGGAAAGCGTGTGAACCGTTATGAAACGTCCCCTTAGAACAATTGTACATAACTGTGCTTAAACTGACACACAACATTTTTTTAGCGCAACGCAATCTGACTTTCAGTAATCCCTACAAGAGAATGGCCCGGACTAACATTAACCTACAAGTTTCACAAATCACTTACCTCGCAAAAATCTTCGTTACTCAAACTACTGCAATACAGCGAGCGCCACTACTGCCAGCTAAATAAAAGATTCAAACTACAGAAGGCACTAGCTACTGATAGGCATAGTTAGCGAATGAAAGATTTTAATAGAGAACGAAGAATGTATTTACCTTAATAGTCATAATATATATAGCAGCTCATGACATTCAGTCTTACAAATTTCAGAACTCCGCCATCTCTCTCCCCACATCCACCACTGCTGGCGGCTCACCTCCAACTGCGCAATGCTACGCGCTGTTAGCATCCAGCTGCCGCTGCTCAACACTACAATGGCAGACAACAGTGCAAAGCAGCCACAGACTGCACACGGCACAGCCAGTGATTTTCATACAGGGCGCTACGTGGAGGCGGCGTTACCAATAAAAAAACCTAAACAGCCTACTTACACCGTCTGAAGATGAATCACAACGATTAAAAACCGGTAACGGTACCCTCTGAACAAAGGAACTGAAAGTAAATTTGTGGCTGGTTGCTGTCCCAACTCCATCTATATCAGGATTGTTGAATACCGGGTGGTTTTACTTCGATGGTACAACCTTTAGGCGTCTCTCTGAATAAACCGTCCAAAGACCACATGCGTGAACAATGGAACAATTGGATGATGAGTGGCGAGAAGTCCTATAAGGAAGGTGGAGCAATGCGGGCTGCATCACTTGATGTTTTGTGTGATTTCGTGATCGAATCGTGAGAAAAGTAAACGGGTAACAGTGATCATTCAAGATGTGTAGGATTTACAGTGCTGTGGATGGCAATGAGGACGATGTTTTACGGGATACCGATGACGAAGCCGAAATCGATTGACAGGGTGCATAATGGGACCCATATGAGGTGCTCAACAACGAAAGTGAGGATGAATTGAGGAGCTGCTTTCCTTAGATGATGATTGTGAGGCTTTTGCAGCGTCTTAATTGCATTAGTGACTAATTTTATTTTAGAATGATTTTAATTTGTATAAATTTCCATCTACGTTTTATATCTGTTCTATAAGACGACATCGATTTTGGGTGATTTCTTTATGCTTCAACTGCCGAAATATACGGTAGCCATTTCCAGTCAGTGATCGGTTCAGGTGGACCAGAGGACTCAGTTCCTTCCATGTAAACACAGCCCACACCGTTATGGAGCCACCAGCAGCTTTGATACTGCCTTTCTGACAATCTTGGTCCATAGCTTCGTGGAAACTGCGCCACAATCGAACTCTACCATCAGCTCTTAGCAACTGAAATCGGGACTCATCTGACCAGCCCATTACGTCACATTTTGCAGCACTGTCCTAAGGGATACGTTCGTCGTACGTCCCACATTGATTTCTGCGGTTATTTCACACAATGCTGCTTACCTGTTAGCACTGACAACTCTGCGCAGACGTCGCTGCTCTCGGTCGTTAAGTGAAGGCCATCGACCACTATGTTGCCCGTGGTGAGAGGTAACGGCTGATATTTGGTATTCTCGCCTCACTCTTGGCACTGTGGATCTCGGAATATTGAATTCCCTAACGATTTCCGAAATGAAATGTCAAATGCGTCTAACTCCAACTACCATTCGGCGTTCAGAGTTTTAATTCCGTCGCGCGGCCATAATCATGTCGGAAACCTTTTCCCATGAGTCATCTGGGTACAAATGTCAGCTCCACCAGTGCCTTACCCTTTCGTGCCTTATGTACACGATACTACGGCCATATGTATATGTGCACATCGCTATCCCATGAATTTTGTCATCTCGGTGTATATCAAACGCTTCGAATCTTTTCTTGCTTTCTCACAGTCCGTAATTGAGACGTACACCTCAGAAATATGTTCCTCAAATAAGCTCTACCTGAGGTACAAGTAGATTTCTTTAGCCATCAACACTCTTTAGGCCTGTTTTTAGCTTCCTTATTCCTTTCTTCTTCTATCGTTCGTCATGTGTTTTTCTTTTTCAGCACAATTCCTTATCTTAATTTAGTAATTGGTCCCCAGTACTCTCAGTTACTTTTGTTTTAATTGGTGTACGCAAGTGAAAGAGAAGCTGAAATGCGCATCCAGTATCGTTTATTACTATACCTAATTACCGAACAATTCGAACTTCGAGAGAGTAGCAAAAAAGGCACGAATAGGTAATCGAATCTACGTCAGAGAAATCATACAGGACAACTCATCATAGACAAGCATCGAAGTTTTAAACTTAAATTAAAACATCTTCTGCACGAGCTTTAAGAGAGCTGGAGCTTCATCAGATTGGACCACTAGCAATCACGCATAACTTTTTTTGCGGAAGTGAGCACATGTAGCAATATAGAAAGAAAATTAATGGGCTCCATATGAGGAGCTACTTTGTGCGCAGATAAATTCTTGGCAACACTCAGAATCCGAACCTCACTGGATTGCCCATGGAGACTGAAGACTGGTTAATGCGACGTACCCATCTCGTCCAATGAGTGGCAGCATCAGAATATCTCCAATCTGGATACAATGAAAAGTGAGACAGGAAATGCTGAAACGCCTATGACAAAAGAGGGATTTTACGTCTTTATTGACCTCACAGAGCTGTTGAGAAGATAAAATCACGTCCTTCTTAGGAAGCCACACAATTTTGGAACAAAAATGACAGAATGTACTGACCATTGCTGTATTACGATCTGGATCGTGAAAAATATAGCGGCAGCGCTGTCGTTTTTCTGCACTTTATACATTTTTAGGCATACATTTTTTACTACGTTTTATGTATCTGATATAACATATTTATTGCATTTAGAAACTTTGATTGCAAGTTGTGTGTATTGGATATGTTTGGAGAATACTGAAGTTATTTTATGGGAATCTTAAACTTCAAATGTGATACTTCTCGCTTCAATAAATAAATAAACAAAACAACTATTCAAACTCCATATTCAGATTTTTCCTTCATTAAGATAGCTTAAACGGATTATTTGGTGATAAAGTTCGCTAAAATCGATATCTGTCGATATTTCTATTCGCGGGTAACGATTTTTCGTAAGCACATTAAACCTCCATAGCTCCTTAGAACGACTGTGGCACATGCAATAATTAAGTATAACAACCAAATACAGATTTACTGCTTCGAAAGAGTTACAGTGTGATACCACTGAATTACATTGGAATAAAACAGTATGCAAATAAACAGTCAATTTCTTAACTAATTAATTTTATTAAATCAATTAATGTGCCGCTTCTTTGTTCACGGCTTCTCAACTGCAGAAAGAAAACCGTACAGTACAGTAGAACGTTTGAAACATTTTACATCGTTACTGTAGATTTCGAAACACCCTACATTTTAGGACACACGGCGTCAGGTTTGCGAGCGTATCAAAAGATTCTGTCACTTTTCTTTTACTGGGTCATAAAGAGTCGCGATGTGGAGCGCACATATCGTGAAAGGGAATTTATAGTTTCAGTGACCTTTTTCCAGCGAGGAAAAACGAGTTTCTATAGACAATATTTTGAACGCAGGTAGTGACAGGTGTGAAGCTCGTAACATACTTTAATCTGATATTTTGTTTCGCAGTTGTGACACGTAATGGAAGGGAGACAACAGCGCGTGTGGATACGTATGTGTGTATGAGTGTGTGTGCGCGCGCGAGTCAGAAGCAACTGTGGATTTATGAGCTTAATACCTGTATGGAGGACGTTTTACCTACGTCACATAAATCAGTGTTCGCACAGCGCCACGGCAGAATATATCACTGTGCGACAGGTTTACTGGCCGCATGGTCACACAAGTCATATTCAGCGATTCAAGCGGTCGCGATGCTTATTGATGGTCCTAAATGAAGACTGATTGAATACACCAATACACCGGAATATTCTACAGTTAATGACAGAAGCAGCACTGTATTTGCTCTATGACGTCACTCAGGACAGGTAGTATTATAGCTAGTGATTAAATTCTCTGTTATTCTATTTGCGTATTGACGCGTATTCGGACGTGCCATTAATAATCGCTGGCTTCGAGACGCTTAATGGAAGAATTTGCTGAAAACCGTTGCCAAATAATCACCGATGTTAAGAGACATTGGGATATCGGCTTAAGGTGAACGGCAAGAAAAGAAGAATGAATGGACTGTTGCTGTTAATAACGATCATCCTCCTTTACCTCCTCTGCATTACTGCAGATGACGTGTCACTGCGCACATTTGTTCTGTGCATGCGGGACACGTTATGTGCCTAGTTGTTTCCACTGCACTGTGTGGAATACGAAGGTTCTGTTATAGTTCACTAACCTGCTGTCTTCAAGTTGATGTCCCCAGCGCAGAAAACAGCACGCAGGTCGTAGGTTGTGTATCTTGAGGCTGAAACTGACTTTTAGCGAGGTTCTGTTCTGAAATAATGTATCACTTCTTTGGGATGCACTAGCGTGTTTTAATATAGCCGCACGAGAAGACTACATGATCTTGATACAACATCTTCTGATACATCAAAGTACATGATCAAACACAATGTTTACGAAAATGTGTCTTTACACCATTTGTGGCACGTGTCTGTGCCTCATGACTACCGGAGTGAATCTTTTAATACTGAATACTGGCAAACACATCCTGCCACAGACAACATGACTGTACATCTCGACTGCCTAATCCAGAGTGACGAACAGGAACTTAAATAAAAATTGGAAACACATCTTACGACAAACAACATGTCTGTTCTTCTCGACTGCCTCATCCAGAGTGACGAACAGCTCGAAACACTTCGCGCGCCATACCGCAAAAGGCGTGACCCGAACGCTTCCGCAGTGCTTCGTCTGCTATTTCGTCAGTCTTTTGTTTTTGATTTAAATTGTTTTTAATAATTCTAAAATGACTGATTGATAGTCAGCTGTTGAAAGATATTTATGTTAAAAAGTGAAGTCATTACAATGTGTAGTTTAACTAATAATAATAACTATACTTTGCCGGCGTGCGGTTCTAGGCGCTACAGCTCGGAACCGCGGGACTGCTACGGTCGCAGGTTCGAATCCTGCCTCGGTCTTGGATGTGTGTGGCGTCCTTAGGTTAGTTAGGTTTAAGTAGTTCTTAGTTCTAGGGGACTGATGACCTAAGATGTTAAGTCCCATGGTGCTCAGAGCCATTTGAACCATTTTTGAACTATACTTTAACGTTTTGGCGCCCTTGCTCCGAACACAGCAGCCAATCACAGTGCAGTAGCATTATGCAGGCGGTCTTCTCACGGGAATGGTACCGAATCTAACATCTGTAACAGGTACCTCACACCACATTTCGTCATCTATATACATCTTGCATCTCCACTGCTCTGGGAACAGCTTCCTGGAGCCTAATGTGATGGCTGAATAAACCAGAAATATTACAGGTGGCAAAGCCTAAGAAGTAAGATATCGTAATAGAACAACATTGTTAATCTAAATATGTACTGCAGTCGTACGAAAGATGAGCAAAATCGGTATCTTATTAGGCACGTGCATCCATTTTCAGAAATGACGCGGCTTGAACACCGAGAAAATTCTTGTAAGCAGATAGGAAAAAAGGTATGTCAGCTCTAGGCGGTAATTCAGTAATACCACGTGGCACTGCCTCTAGCCTTGATAATGGAGAAAAGACTCCACAAGCTTCTTCAGGTATGTCATGACCAGCTGAATTCACTCATAATGATTATATCTCCTCGATCTACGAAAGTGAGGGATGTTGATTCCGATGTTTCACTTCCAGATAGTCTGAGACTTTTTCTATGCACATAATGTCGATTGATTTAGTGCGGCCGGCCGGGGTGGCCGAACGGTTCTAGGCGCAAGTACGTAGCTGAACGAAAACTTTCTATCTCCAAGCTCAATCGTTCTGTTTACTAAGTCCTAAACTGCAGAGATGCTCACTCTCTCTCAGGCAAGCTGAGTAAAGAATACCAAGTCCGCACTCTAGGCAAGCTGGGAACGGAAAACCCCTACAGAGACTTATGCCAGTCCGCTCTTCGCCTCGGTTTTCCCTCCGAAAAGGTGAGTCGTTCGAAAAAAGTGTCCTCTTCCATATTCTGGAGAACTCAAATGAAAAATTCGTACCTTCTGTTATGGTCTCCGGAATGAAATTGCTGGAATAACTGCAACTTGCAAGGCTTCATATGCAGGCGCCGTTTCAGAACACGTTGCACCGTCGTTTGAGGAAACTGAAATTCCTGTCCTTCCCGTCTCGTGGACTTCTGAGGGTTCCGTGTGAACGCATCTCGGATACACTCGGGATTTTCATCAGACGTGCGTGGCCGACTAGTGCTCTTCCCTTTGCATATGCAAGCGGTTTCCAAGAATTTTGTCTGCCAGTCACAAATCTGCTTGTGCAGAAGCGGCTTCTTGCTCAATCGACGGCGGAATGCAAATTGGACATGAACAGTGGTTTGACTTCGTGCAACGTCCAACACATAAAATTATTTCTCTTGCGGTGCAGTAGGAATGTTGCTACAAACAAACAACAGAGCAGTTGTGCTAAAACCCTAAAGCTTCCGGTAACCAGTGACGTACGCAATGTACCGGGTGATCAAAAAGTCAATATAAATTTGAAAACTTAATAAACCACGGAATAATGTAGATAGGGGGTAAAAATTGACACTCATGCTTGGAATGACATGAGGTTTTATTAGAAGAAAAAAAAGTATTGCTAGACGCGTGAAGATCACTTGCGCGCGTCGTTTGGTGATGATCGTGTGCTCAGCTGCCACTTTCGTCATGCTTGGCCTCCCAGGTCCCCAGACCTCAGTATGTGTGATTATTGACTTTGGGGTTACCTGAAGTCGCAAGTGTATCGTGATCTACCGACATCTCTAGGGATGCTGAAAGACAACATCCGACGCGAATGCCTCACCATAACTCCGGACATGCATTACAGTGCTGTTCACAACATTATTCCTTGACTAGAGCTATTGTTGAGGAATGATGGTGGACATATTGAGCATTTCCTGTAAAGAACATCATCTTTGCTTTGTCTTAATTTGTTATGCTAATTATTGCTATTCTGATCAGATAAAGCGCCATCTGTCGGACATTTCTTAAACTTTTGTAATTTTGTGGTTGTAATAAAACCCCATGTCATTCCAAACATGTGTGTCAATTTGTACCTCTCTATCTACATTATTCCGTGATTTATTCAGTTTTCAAATTTATACTGACTTTTTGATCACCCGGTATTTCTACGTTTTATGGTTTGTCTGTAATACACAAGTGAAATCTGTTATTTCTTTTTGAATCACCCGGTATGTGGCGAGTGAATCTGCAGAACATTGTTTAAGTATTGTAGGCTTCATGGAAACAAATAGAAGCAATTAGGCATGATGTGTCGGCAGTTTGTTTTCACAAACTATCCAGCGACCGAAAGCCAACACATAATCTATGCCCAAAAGATGACTGGTGAAAGCACAACGAAAGAAATAAAAGCTATTCACATAAGCATTCAGAACCGGAACCTGTTAATATAAAAAAGCCCTCCCCAGGTCTCTTGTAAAACCTGATTTACCAAGAAAGTGCCTTCAAGGGAAAGCACAGAATGTGAATGAAAGCCGAGATAACTTATTTTTTTAGCTGCTCATAGAGGACGTTCCCTGGACTAGAAGTACTAAAAATAGGTGTCTACAATGCAGTTTTGTATTTTAGTAAGGGAAGTAGTGGAGATTTTCAATGCTGCGTACAGTTGGTGCAAATCCAAGCGTGTTTACTGCAAAAATATTTTATACCAGAGATCGAAGCAGGATGAACGAAGCTGACAGGGCACTGACTCATCTCTAAATACCGAGCAGACGGATAAGAGGGGAAGAGAAATCTGGAGGATTTTAAAATAAAGATAGGTTATTACATAATGAAATATACGAACTAAGTCATTAAACTGCATTTTCTACGTTTTACATTTTCTGTATTATTAGAAGTATTTTCTTAAAAAGCAACGTTATGAAATTTTCGAGAGCTGTTCAAAACGTGTCACTGTCTGATTAGAACTAAAGAATATAATAACATTTAATTCTGATTTCTAGGCATTCATTTTAGCATAAAAATACCTTAATTTGGTTGTGCAAAACTCAAAAACTTTGTGAATAATAAAGTTTTAAACATAAATTGGTGACTGCAGTTCTGTGATCTTACAATGCTCTTGGGACCCTACACTAAAATTTTCAAATTTATTGCATGATTACAAATTTAGTTACGGCTGTTTGTAAAAAGTCAATGAGAAAAATTTAAAAGTTATTATTTGTTACAAAATAATAATCCTGGAGATTTTAGTACGAGAGTAATTTCATAAGTCATGGCAGCTATGTTTTTTCTTCCAATAATACGACAAGATTAGAATTCCACTATGTGCATTGAACTGGTACGGCAGTGTATATCTGAATGCCAACACAAAACAGGGTTCCAATACATGAGGTCACGTTAAAGTTTGAAATGAAATACACCTACTAAAGTCAGTAAATTTATTGTGAACGAGTAAAAATGGAAAAAAATGAATGAAAATCAACTACTCTGCCTCAGAACAGTTCCCTAGTGCGGTTTCTCCATTTGTGAAACGAGGTCGATGTCGCTGGTGAGTAGGAGGGGTGCGGGAGGATTTCCCACCCCCAACGCTGTACACAATTCTTGATTCTGCAAAGTGGCCTTCAGCGTTGCCATGGAGTATGACTGCATTATCTAGCATTGCCGGACGTTTCCGCCGTCACCCACAGCTCCTCGTAATTTCGCATGACACTGAGTAGCATTCCTGCCAGCAAGAAAGGCAATTTTTACGTATGCTAGCCGTTCCAATATGCTTACATCCATTTTGTAGCAAGGCCGAGCTCACACAAAATGTTTAAGGCGCTGGTACCGAGCCATCCTCGAACGCGGTAACAATCTGTCGGTCGATTTCGATACTGTTTGCCACGCGCATTCGAATGAATTTACTGCGATTACAGAGACGCCACATGTTCGCACGGTATACCTTAGTTGCCATGACTTATGAAATGAGTCTCGTAGTGTTGTGTACATAGTTCCGCGTAGTCAGCGCGTACACAACTTTCCCAATAGAGCGCGACCCGCTAAGCACAACAGCGCAGGTGCAGCGCTCGTCCGTTTCCGCACTACGAGATGGCGCTGTGTTAGAGACGGACCGAATTCCGCTTCCGCCGATCCGCGTATTAATATGTCACGCAGCCAATGAGATTGCTGCTAACGTAAAACCTTTTCTCCTCGCGGATCACACTCGCGCAGTGATACCTGAACGCTCGAGGTATTATAATGAGTGTACAGACCTCCGATTAGTCAGTCTGCATTAGTCTGTACCAGCCTGTAGTCAAGTTTCAGTCTGCGCCTACCATATTCCTGTAGGCGCCTACCATATTCCTGTACATTGCCATGAAGTTAAATGACTAGACGCTTTGTCAAGTACCAGAGATGTGAGAATAAAAAAAAATGGTTCAAATAGCTCTGAGCACTATGGGACTTAACTTATTTGGTCATCAGTCGCCTAGAACTTAGAACTACTTAAACCTAACTAACCTAAGGACATCACACACATCCATACCCGAGGCAGGATTCGAACCTGCGACCGTAGCAGTCGCGCGGTTCCGGACTGCGCACCTAGAACCGCTAGACCACCGCGGCCGGCTGAGAATAAGATTAACGTACCAAGACTAAAGGAACTTCAGATTGTCAGTTGTAAACAGCATCCAGAATCAAGTTACGTAATATCTACGCCTTTTTATTATTTTAATAAATGTGTGTGAAAATTAATCAAGTTCTGTTTAAAGTTGGTCACCGTCAATCTGCTACTCTAAGCGTGCAAGTGGCATTTCTATCGTCTGACCTAACGGCAGAAGATAAACACGCCACGATAAGACCACGAGACATATTGCTGACACTCGCCTACTTCGTTAGAGCGACAAATCAAATAATCTCATGGTGTGTGTACCGAAGGTCTTACAGTACGCACACCACACGTAGTTCACTGATCTTATGACTTCCTTCCGATCTTAAACAAAAATTTCCAAATTCATTGCATGATTAGAAATGGTTTCTTTATAAAAATACAATGGAAAACGTTTAAAAATTAGTATTTGCTGCAAGATGATAATGCAGAGACTAGTGCTATATTTTTTCATTCAAATACAGCTCATTTTGCTTTGCAAAAGTAGACAAATGTACAAATATGTGTGAAATCTTATGGGACTTAATTGCTAAGGTCATCAGTCCTAAGCTTACACACTATTTAACCTAAATTATCCTAAGGACAAACACACACAACCATGCCCGAGGGAGGACTCGAACCTCCGCCGGGACCAGCCGCACAGTCCATGACTGCAGCGCCCTAGACCGCTCGGCTAATCCCGCGAGGTGCACAAGTAGTGGTTCACATATCTCCCTTGCTAACTGTGACTATGCTTCGTGAGAATAAAGATCTAGTTCTGGTTCACAAGAACGACATTTTCTGAATCCGTTTGGCTATTTTTCAATAAATCGTTTCTCATACCGCGATTTTCGGTAGTGTCTCCCTTTAGCGGGTGATGTAGTTTTTTCGAGTGAGCTTGCTAAATCTGGGTGTTCAGAGGGGGACTTGAACTGCCGTATCCCTCCGTCGCTCACTCGATTTACTAACCTTCATCTACATATACGTCTCTGCAACTCTCAATTAGCTACCAGAGGATTCATCGAACCAAATTCAAGTTACTCTCGAACAGCGCACGGGGAAAACCAACACTAAAATCCACCCACGCGAGCACTGATTTCTGTTATTTTATTATGGTGATCATTCCTTTCTCTGTAGGCGGGCACCAGTATATATATTTTCGCTCACTGAGGAGAAAGTTGGTGATCATAATTTCATGAGAAGATCGTGCCGCAATGAAAAACGCCTTGATTTTGATGATTACCTCTCCAATTCACGTAACATATCCATAGCGCAGTCTCCTCTGTTTCTCGATGGTACAAAACGATCTGTTCTTCTTCGAACTTTTTCGATGTCCTCCGTCGATCCTATCTGGTACGTGTCTCATACCGCAGAACAAAACTTCAGAAGAGGACGTAGAAGTGTGGTATAGGCAGTCTCTTTAGTAGACACGTTGGATTTTCTCATTTTTCTGCCAAATAAACCGTGGTGTTTCGTTAGCTTTCGTCACAACATTACATATATGATGGTTCCAATTTAAGTTCTTCGTAGTTGTAGTCCCTAAGTACACTCCTGGAAATTTAAATAAGAACACCGTGAATTCATTGTCCCAGGAAGGGGAAACTTTATTGACACATTCCTGGGCTCAGATACATCACATGATCACACTGACAGAACCACAGGCACATAGACACAGGCAACAGAGCATTCACAATGTCGGCACTAGTACAGTGTATATCCACTTTTCGCAGCAATGCAGGCTGCTATTCTCCCATGGAGACGATCGTAGAGATGCTGGATGTAGTCCAGTGGAACGGCTTGCCATGCCATTTCCACCTGGCGCCTCAGTTGGACCAGCGTTCGTGCTGGACGTGCAGACCGCGTGAGACGACGCTTCATCCAGTCCCAAACATGCTCAATGGGGGACAGATCCGGAGATCTTGCTGGCCAGGGTAGTGGACTTACACCTTCTAGAGCACGTTGGGTGGCACGGGATACATGCGGAGGTGCATTGTCCTGTTGGAACAGCAAGTTCCCTTGCCGGTCTAGGAATGGTAGAACGATGGGTTCGATGACGGTTTGGATGTACCGTGCACTATTCAGTGTCCCCTCGACGATCACCAGAGGTGTACGGCCAGTGTAGGAGATCGCTCCCCACACCATGATGCCGGGTGTTGGCCCTGTGTGCCTCGGTCGTATGCAGTCCTGATTGTGGCGCTCACCTGCAAGCCGCCAAACACGCATGCGACCATCATTGGCACCAAGGCAGAAGCGACTCTCATCGCTGAAGACGACACGTCTCCATTCGTCCCTCCATTCACGCCTGTCGCGACACCACTGGAGGCGGGCTGCACGATGTTGTGGCGTGAGCGGAAGACGGCCTAACGGTGTGCGGGACCGTAGCCCAGCTTCATGGAGACGGTTGCGAATGGTCCTCGGCGATACCCCAGGAGCAACAGTGTCCCTAATTTGCTGGGAAGTGGCGGTGCGGTCCCCTACGGCACTGCGTAGGATCCTACGGTCTTGGCGTGCATCCGTGCGTCGCTGCGGTCCGATCCCAGTTCGACGTGTACGTGCACCTTCCGCCGACCACTGGCGACAACATCAATGAACTGTGGAGACCTCACGCCCCACGTGTTGAGCAATTCGGCGGTACGTCCACCCGGCCTCCCGCATGCCCACTATACGCCCTCGCTCAAAGTCCGTCAACTGCACATACGGTTCACGTCCACGCTGTCGCGGCATGCTACCAGTGTTAAAGACTGCGATGGAGCTCCGTATGCCACGGCAAACTGGCTGACACTGACGGCGGCGGTGCACAAATGCTGCGCAGCTAGCGCCATTCGACGGCCAACTCCGCGGTTCCTGGTGTGTCCGCTGTGCCGTGCGTGTGATCATTGCTTGTACAGCCCTGTCGCAGTGTCCGGAGCAAGTATGGTGGGTCTGACACACCGGTGTCAATTTGTTCTTTTTTCCATTTCCAGGAGTGTATTTAGCTGAATCTTCAGCCTTTAGATTTGTGCGCTTTATCGTGCAATGGAAATACATCGGATTCGTTTTAGAACTCATGTTGATGGCTTCACATTTCCCGTTATTTAGAGTTTTGGAAATTGTTTCGATAACTGATGATTTGTTTAAGTTGGTAAATGACAGCATCATTTGCAAACTATCTAAGAGTGATACGTAGATCTTCTCCTAAACCGTTTTTGCAGATCAGGAACAGCAGAGGGCTATAGCGCCAGATATTAATTCTGCTTTAATCGAAGACTTTCCGTCAGTTTCTACGAAGAGTGACCTTTCTGACAGGAAAGCACGAATCTAGTCGCACAATTGAGACGATAGTCGATAGGCATGCAATTTGAAGTCGCTTGTGAGGAACGATGTCAAAAACCTTCTGGAAATCTACTGTAAAAATATGGAATCAGCTTGAATCCTCTGTCGATAACACTTATTGCTTCGTGAGAATAAAGATGTTGCTGTGGTTCACAAGAACGATATTTTTTGAATCCGTGTTGGCTATTCGTCATTAAATAGTTTTCTTCGAAGTAATTTATAATGTTCACAGACAGTATATGTTCCAAAATTCTGTTGCAAACCGACATTAGCGATGTGGGTCTATAATTCAGTGGATTACTCCTACTTCCTTTCTTGAGTATTGGTGTGACTTGTTTCTTTAGGAACGGATCTTTTTACGCAGGAGCGGTTGCATATCATTGCAAGTATGGAGCTATTGTATCAGCAGGCTCTGAGGGGGACCTGGCTGTTATACAATCAGGACCGGAAGCCTCGCCCTTGTTAAGTGATTAGCTTAGCACCCGCTGTTTCGCTCGCGTAGACTCTATGGCCTGTATAGATATTTTTTTTTTATTTAATTGAATTTTTATGTTGTTCATAAACTGCAACACTTTATACGCTTTTTAGGCTAAGTGAGGCCACGCAATCATAGTTTTTCCGAATTTACTTCTGATCAAAGAGCGGTTCTGGTACTGTAGTCCAAAGTTTTTGTTAATCATACCTTTTGCATTCCTGTGGAGATATTTCCATAGCAATTTTCATCCTCTAAAAAATGTTTCTTTATATCTAACCGAGAAGTGAAATACTGATTTTCACAAATTTACAAATTTAGTTTTCAAATATTTTTAAAGTAACGAAATATTTTCTTAAAATTTTCATTCCCTATTACAACATCATAACGGTAGTATTCCCAGAAACACTTAAACCTTTTTTTTTAGTTTCTAATCGAGTAGTCAATACCAGTTGTAATAAATGTAGTAAAAATCCTTCAGTAGTTCTTTAGTAATTATTTATTTTCGGAAAAATTTCCCCGACTTATGGTTGGATTTCCAAAACGCTGAAACACATTTTGTTTTGTTTTGTTTTCTGTATGAGGAACCAAGTAAACTGTATTATTTCGTAGGGCTAGATTCAAAATTGCCTTATTACCGACATACATTCAAAAAGCTTTTAATTCCCTATTTCACTCCCTTAGGACTGGTATTTCGGCGCCGGCCGCGGTGGCCGTGCGGTTCTGGCGGTGCAATCCGGAACCGCGAGGCTGCTACGGTCGCAGGTTCGAATCCTGCCTCGGGCTTGGGTGTGTGTGATGTCCTTAGATTAGTTAGGTTTAAGTAGTTCTAAGTTCTAGGGGACTTATGACCTAAGATGCTGAGTCCCATAGTGCTCAGAGCCATTTTTTTTTGTATTTCGGAAAACCCCTTGTTAAATGATTCCTGTATTATAAGGTCCACACTCTCGGTAAACTTCAAGTTTCTATCCTTGGCGGTTTGAGTTTGGGCGATGATGAGGCAGTCAGTCAGTCTCAACGTTGCCTTTTATATACACTGAAGAGCCAAAGCAACTGGTACACCTTCCTAATATCGTGTAGGCCTCCACGAGCACGCATAAGTGCCGGATCACGACGCGAAGTAATCCTGGAGGGAAATGACACCGTAAATCCTGCAGGGCTGTCCATATATCCGTAAGGAGGTCTCTTCTGAACAGCTAGTTGCAATGCGTGCCAAATACGCTGAATGAAGTTCGTGCCTGGGGAGTTTGGTCGCCAGCGGAAGTGTTTAAACTCAGAAGAGTGTTCCTGGAGCCACTCTGTAGCAATTCTGGTCCTGTGGGCTGTCTGAAGTCCGCCGGAATGCACAGTGGACATGAATGGACACAAATGATCAGACAGGATGCTTACGTACATGTCACCTGTCAGAGTCGTATCTACACTCCTGGAAATTGAAATAAGAACACCGTGAATTCATTGTCCCAGGAAGGGGAAACTTTATTGACACATTCCTGGGGTCAGATACATCACATGATCACACTGACAGAACCACAGGCACATAGACACAGGCAACAGAGCATGCACAATGTCGACACTAGTACAGTGTATATCCACCTTTCGCAGCAATGCAGGCTGCTATTCTCCCATGGAGACGATCGTAGAGATGCTGGATGTAGTCCTGTGGAACGGCATGCCATGCCGTTTCCACGTGGCGCCTCAGTTGGACCAGCGTTCGTGCTCGACGTGCAGACCGCGTGAGACGACGCTTCATCCAGTCCCAAACATGCTCAATGGGGGACAGATCCGGAGATCTTGATGGCCAGGGTAGTTGACTTACACCTTCTAGAGCACGTTGGGTGGCACGGGATACATGCGGACGTGCATTGTCCCGTTGGAACAGCAAGTTCCCTTGCCGGTCTAGGAATGGTAGAACGATGGGTTCGATGACGGTTTGGATGTACCGTGCACTATTCAGTGTCCCCTCGACGATCACCAGAGGTGTACGGCCAGTGTAGGAGATCGCTCCCCACACCATGATGCCGGGTGTTGGCCCTGTGTGCCTCGGTCGTATGCAGTCCTGATTGTGGCGCTCACCTGCACGGCGCCAAACACGCATACGACCATCATTGGCACCAAGGCAGAAGCGACTCTCATCGCTGAAGACGACACGTCTCCATTCGTCCCTCCATTCACGCCTGTCGCGACACCACTGGAGGCGGGCTGCACGATGTTGTGGCGTGAGCGGAAGACGGCCTAACGGTGTGCGGGACCGTAGCCCAGCTTCATGGAGACGGTTGCGAATGGTCCTCGGCGATACCCCAGGAGCAACAGTGTCCCTAATTTGCTGGGAAGTGGCGGTGCGGTCCCCTACGGCACTGCGTAGGATCCTACGGTCTTGGCGTGCATCCGTGCGTCGCTGCGGTCCGATCCCAGTTCGACGTGTACGTGCACCTTCCGCCGACCACTGGCGACAACATCAATGAACTGTGGAGACCTCACGCCCCACGTGTTGAGCAATTCGGCGGTACGTCCACCCGGCCTCCCGCATGCCCACTATACGCCCTCGCTCAAAGTCCGTCAACTGCACATACGGTTCACGTCCACGCTGTCGCGGCATGCTACCAGTGTTAAAGACTGCGATGGAGCTCCGTATGCCACGGCAAACTGGCTGACACTGACGGCGGCGGTGCACAAATGCTGCGCAGCTAGCGCCATTCGACGGCCAACTCCGCGGTTCCTGGTGTGTCCGCTGTGCCGTGCGTGTGATCATTGCTTGTACAGCCCTGTCGCAGTGTCCGGAGCAAGTATGGTGGGTCTGACACACCGGTGTCAATTTGTTCTTTTTTCCATTTCCAGGAGTGTATTTAGCTGAATCTTCAGCCTTTAGATTTGTGCGCTTTATCGTGCAATGGAAATACATCGGATTCGTTTTAGAACTCATGTTGATGGCTTCACATTTCCCGTTATTTAGAGTTTTGGAAATTGTTTCGATAACTGATGATTTGTTTAAGTTGGTAAATGACAGCATCATTTGCAAACTATCTAAGAGTGATACGTAGATCTTCTCCTAAACCGTTTTTGCAGATCAGGAACAGCAGAGGGCTATAGCGCCAGATATTAATTCTGCTTTAATCGAAGACTTTCCGTCAGTTTCTACGAAGAGTGACCTTTCTGACAGGAAAGCACGAATCTAGTCGCACAATTGAGACGATAGTCGATAGGCATGCAATTTGAAGTCGCTTGTGAGGAACGATGTCAAAAACCTTCTGGAAATCTACTGTAAAAATATGGAATCAGCTTGAATCCTCTGTCGATAACACTTATTGCTTCGTGAGAATAAAGATGTTGCTGTGGTTCACAAGAACGATATTTTTTGAATCCGTGTTGGCTATTCGTCATTAAATAGTTTTCTTCGAAGTAATTTATAATGTTCACAGACAGTATATGTTCCAAAATTCTGTTGCAAACCGACATTAGCGATGTGGGTCTATAATTCAGTGGATTACTCCTACTTCCTTTCTTGAGTATTGGTGTGACTTGTTTCTTTAGGAACGGATCTTTTTACGCAGGAGCGGTTGCATATCATTGCAAGTATGGAGCTATTGTATCAGCAGGCTCTGAGGGGGACCTGGCTGTTATACAATCAGGACCGGAAGCCTCGCCCTTGTTAAGTGATTAGCTTAGCACCCGCTGTTTCGCTCGCGTAGACTCTATGGCCTGTATAGATATTTTTTTTTATTTAATTGAATTTTTATGTTGTTCATAAACTGCAACACTTTATACGCTTTTTAGGCTAAGTGAGGCCACGCAATCATAGTTTTTCCGAATTTACTTCTGATCAAAGAGCGGTTCTGGTACTGTAGTCCAAAGTTTTTGTTAATCATACCTTTTGCATTCCTGTGGAGATATTTCCATAGCAATTTTCATCCTCTAAAAAATGTTTCTTTATATCTAACCGAGAAGTGAAATACTGATTTTCACAAATTTACAAATTTAGTTTTCAAATATTTTTAAAGTAACGAAATATTTTCTTAAAATTTTCATTCCCTATTACAACATCATAACGGTAGTATTCCCAGAAACACTTAAACCTTTTTTTTTAGTTTCTAATCGAGTAGTCAATACCAGTTGTAATAAATGTAGTAAAAATCCTTCAGTAGTTCTTTAGTAATTATTTATTTTCGGAAAAATTTCCCCGACTTATGGTTGGATTTCCAAAACGCTGAAACACATTTTGTTTTGTTTTGTTTTCTGTATGAGGAACCAAGTAAACTGTATTATTTCGTAGGGCTAGATTCAAAATTGCCTTATTACCGACATACATTCAAAAAGCTTTTAATTCCCTATTTCACTCCCTTAGGACTGGTATTTCGGCGCCGGCCGCGGTGGCCGTGCGGTTCTGGCGGTGCAATCCGGAACCGCGAGGCTGCTACGGTCGCAGGTTCGAATCCTGCCTCGGGCTTGGGTGTGTGTGATGTCCTTAGATTAGTTAGGTTTAAGTAGTTCTAAGTTCTAGGGGACTTATGACCTAAGATGCTGAGTCCCATAGTGCTCAGAGCCATTTTTTTTGTATTTCGGAAAACCCCTTGTTAAATGATTCCTGTATTATAAGGTCCACACTCTCGGTAAACTTCAAGTTTCTATCCTTGGCGGTTTGAGTTTGGGCGATGATGAGGCAGTCAGTCAGTCTCAACGTTGCCTTTTATATACACTGAAGAGCCAAAGCAACTGGTACACCTTCCTAATATCGTGTAGGCCTCCACGAGCACGCATAAGTGCCGGATCACGACGCGAAGTAATCCTGGAGGGAAATGACACCGTAAATCCTGCAGGGCTGTCCATATATCCGTAAGGAGGTCTCTTCTGAACAGCTAGTTGCAATGCGTGCCAAATACGCTGAATGAAGTTCGTGCCTGGGGAGTTTGGTCGCCAGCGGAAGTGTTTAAACTCAGAAGAGTGTTCCTGGAGCCACTCTGTAGCAATTCTGGTCCTGTGGGCTGTCTGAAGTCCGCCGGAATGCACAGTGGACATGAATGGACACAAATGATCAGACAGGATGCTTACGTACATGTCACCTGTCAGAGTCGTATCTACACTCCTGGAAATTGAAATAAGAACACCGTGAATTCATTGTCCCAGGAAGGGGAAACTTTATTGACACATTCCTGGGGTCAGATACATCACATGATCACACTGACAGAACCACAGGCACATAGACACAGGCAACAGAGCATGCACAATGTCGACACTAGTACAGTGTATATCCACCTTTCGCAGCAATGCAGGCTGCTATTCTCCCATGGAGACGATCGTAGAGATGCTGGATGTAGTCCTGTGGAACGGCATGCCATGCCGTTTCCACGTGGCGCCTCAGTTGGACCAGCGTTCGTGCTCGACGTGCAGACCGCGTGAGACGACGCTTCATCCAGTCCCAAACATGCTCAATGGGGGACAGATCCGGAGATCTTGATGGCCAGGGTAGTTGACTTACACCTTCTAGAGCACGTTGGGTGGCACGGGATACATGCGGACGTGCATTGTCCCGTTGGAACAGCAAGTTCCCTTGCCGGTCTAGGAATGGTAGAACGATGGGTTCGATGACGGTTTGGATGTACCGTGCACTATTCAGTGTCCCCTCGACGATCACCAGAGGTGTACGGCCAGTGTAGGAGATCGCTCCCCACACCATGATGCCGGGTGTTGGCCCTGTGTGCCTCGGTCGTATGCAGTCCTGATTGTGGCGCTCACCTGCACGGCGCCAAACACGCATACGACCATCATTGGCACCAAGGCAGAAGCGACTCTCATCGCTGAAGACGACACGTCTCCATTCGTCCCTCCATTCACGCCTGTCGCGACACCACTGGAGGCGGGCTGCACGATGTTGTGGCGTGAGCGGAAGACGGCCTAACGGTGTGCGGGACCGTAGCCCAGCTTCATGGTGACGGTTGCGAATGGTCCTCTCCGATACCCCAGGAGCAACAGTGTCCCTAATTTGCTGGGAAGTGGCGGTGCGGTCCCCTACGGCACTGTGTAGGATCCTACGGTATTGGCGTGCATCCGTGCGTCGCTGCGGTCCGGTCCCAGGTCGACGGGCACGTGCACCTTCCGCCGACCACTGGCGACAACATCGATGTACTGTGGAGACCTCACGCCCCACGTGTTGAGCAATTCGGCGGTACGTCCACCCAGCCTCCCGCATGACCACTATACGCCCTCGCTCAAAGTCCGTCAACTGCACATACAGTTCACGTCCACGCTGTCGCGGCATGCTACCAGTGTTAAAGACTGCGATGGAGCTCCGTATGCCACGGCAAACTGGCTGACACTGACGGCGGCGGTGCACAAATGCTGCGCAGCTAGCGCCATTCGACGGCCAACACCGCGGTTCCTGGTGTGTCCGCTGTGCCGTGCGTGTGATCATTGCTTGTACAGCCCTCTCGCAGTGTCCGGAGCAAGTATGGTGGGTCTGACATACCGGTGTCAATGTGTTCTTTTTTCCATTTCCAGGAGTGTAGACGCATGAGGGATCCCACATCACTCCAACTGCACGCGCCCCACACTATTACAGAGCCTCCATCAGCTTTAACAGCCCCTTGCTAACTTGCAGGGTCCATGGATTCATGATGTTGTCTCCATAGCCGTACACGTCCATCCGCTCGATACAACCTGAAACGAGACGCGTCCGATCAGGCAACATGTTTGCAGTCATCAACAGCCCAATGTCGGTGTTGATGGTCCCAGGCGAGGCGTAAAGCTATGTGTCATGAAGTTATCAAGGGTACACGAGTGGACCTTTGGCTCCGAAAGCTCATATTGACGATGTTTCGTTGAATGGTTCACACGCTGACACTTGTTGATGGCCCAGCATTGACGTCTGCAGCAATTTGTGGAAGGGCTGTACTTCTGTCACGCTGAACGATCCTTTTCAGTCGTCGCAGGATCTTTCTCCGGCGGCAGGGATGTCGGAGATTTGATTCTACTGGATTCCTGATATTCACGGTACACTCATGAAATGGTCGTATGGGATAATCCTCACTTCATCGCTACCTCGCAGTGTCCCACGGATCGTGCTCCGACAGTAGCACTACGTTCAAACTCACTTAAATCTTTATGACCTGCCATTGTAGCAGCAGTAACAACTGCGCCAGACACTTGTTGGCTAGAATGAGATTTTCACTCTGCAGCGGAGTGTGCGCTGATGTGAAACTTCCCGACAGATTAAAACTGTGTGCCGGACAGAGACTCGAACTCGGGACGTTTGCCTGTGAGGACGGTGCGTGAGTTGTGCTTAGGTAGCTCAGTTGGTAGAGCACTTGCCCGGGAAAGGCAAAGGTCCCGAGTTTGAGTCTCGGTCCGGCACACAGTTTTAATCTGTCAGGAAGTTTCACTTGTTGTCTCACATAGGCTTTGCCGACGGCAGCGCCGTCTTCTGCCTGTTTACATACCTCTGTATTTGAATACGCATGCCTGTACCAGTTTCTTTGGCGCTTCAGTGTACGTATAGAGATTCAAGCTGCTCTGCTTTAGTCAAAGTCTCGATCCAGTGTGGCTGGTGGGCGATGGATGACTAAACCAGCTGCTGCTCGTGTGCGGCAGGACGGCCCCGTGGTAACGGCGCGCGCCTCGCTGAGCGGCTCCAACACGGAGGCGGTGGGCGAGCTGAGGCTGGAGCAGGCGGCGCCGCCCTACGGTCCCGTGGCGGTCCGCGGCAACGCCACGGGCCTGCCGCCGGGCCTCTACCGCCTCTTCGTCACCATACTGGGAGACCTGCGCGACGGCTGCGACAGCCTCCAGCCCGCCTACAGTCCTTACCAGGTAAGCCGCGGAGCAGACGACAGGTACAACTAACTTGTATTGTATGTTAACCGGGGATCTAGAAACGACGGAGAGGCTCCGTCCCCGCCGCAGCCGCAGCGGTCCACAACCCCACGACGACTACCGTACTCCACTTTACCCCTCCGCCGCCCCACACCGAACCCAGGGTTACTGTGCGGTTCGGCACCCGGTGGACCCCCCAGGGAACGTCTCACACCAGACGAGTGTAACCCCTATGATTGCGTGGTAGAATAACGGTGATGTACGAGTACGTGGAGAACTTGTTTGCGCAGCAATCACCGACATAGTGTAACTGAGGCGGAATAAGGGGAACCAGCCATCATTCGCCGAGGCAGATGGAAAACGACCTAAAAAGCATCCACAGACTGGCCGGTTCACCGGATCTCGACACAAATCCGCCGGGCGGATTCGTGCCGGGGATCAGGCGCTCCTTCCCGTTCGGAAACCCGTGCGTTAGACCGCACGGCCTACCGGGCGGGCGTGTATAAGTAACTTACAGGAATAATATCTGGTAACGTCCTCGACATCTGCCGATGCTTAAACAGGTGAACACCTGAAACGTTCCTTAAGCTACGTTTTCCTAGATGCGGGAACTTATCGCAGAGTGCTGCCGAATACTCTTGCGCCTTCCGTCGTCCGAGACGGATCGCAGGACGCTGCACGTAACGTTTCCTTACGAGCAGTGCGTCAGAACGTACAAAATGAAAGCGCTGTTTTTTATGACTTGGCAGCTATACTGATAGATTGATACGAGAACTACCTTGTGCCATCTTTTTTTTCAATTCAGTGAAGATTTTATGCAGCTGAAATAGAGAAATACTTGAAGTCTTAAGAAAAGCTGACTTTTCCCTCGACTCAATATTTATCACATCTGCTAATCTATGAGTCGTAAAACAAGGTAAATTTATGATTGCCTTCAGAAGTATATTTCCATAATGTTTGCAAAGTTTCTGAGCGTCAGAGACAGTAATAGCAAAGTAATAAATGAAATTCTCATTTCTGATGCGCAACTTACACACTGACGCAAAAAATCACGACACCAATAAAGAATTGTGCGACGTAAACGAAAGTTGGAACAACTGAAAAATATTGTCTACTCAAATTTCGCGCCAATCGCCCGAGAGTGGCGCTAAAAACGCCGCTATGAGGGAGCAAATTAGGTTTGCTTTAAATAAACACTGTAGCGGTTGTGAGCGTTGGTTACCTTTCAGACCGGACGTCGTGACTTGATGTTAGTGAAGAATGCCTTTAGACGACGAAGACACCATTATCGACACCTCACTGAGTTTGAACGAGATCTTTTAATACGGTACGACAAGCTGGATGTTTCTTGTGCCATACTGCTGAATGACGTGGTAGGAATGAAGTCACCCTAATTGACTGGTCACAAGCGTATATGGTCGCAAGAAAACCGGGCTCCGGATAGCCACGGTTCGCTACCGACAGGGAAGACCATCATATTCGGCGTATTGCTCTGGCGCATCGTACTGCATCTGCAGTAGCAATTTGAGCAAGTAGTTGTCGCCACAGTGACACAATGAAGTTACCAGTCGATTACTTCAAGGACGGTACCGAGCCAGACGCCCTGAAGTGTGCATTCCACTAACCCCAAGCCACCGACTTTTGCGACTTCAGTGGTGAGCCGTACAAGGCTCGCCGCCCCACCATTTGGTGTTTTACACCCTGTTTAAACGTATTTCCATCTCACCACGTGGGTTTAAGTTACTGGCGTTACTGAGTTGCTGTTTTGCCTGACCGTCATTGGCGCTAGTAGCGGGTATCGATATATCCCTTCTGATAGGATCTTTGCTCGGCTGCTATGACTTCCCGGTTTCATCTGTTGTGGAGAGAGTCGGAACGAGCGAGGCGGAGAGTTCACGACGGTAGCTCGGGTCGTGAACTGGGCCCTACCAGGGAGTTGTTTGGGGATAGTGATACTTGTAACTTTTTGGGGCCTTAAATTCTCGTGTACTCCGTCGTGGCAAGCAAGCGGTTGCTTGGTCGGTGCGTGACTGCCCGTGGTTGGGTTCGCACGAATTACGTGTAGTTGGACTCACTACCTGTCTCGCCTGAGTGAACGAGGGCAGACCGATCCACTGGAGACTCCTGAGTGCCGTTCTCTTAATTATTCTTTTGGCAGTGTTAATGTTGTTGTAATTTAACTGTTTTTTATATTTTTAAATTGGCAAGGTTGGTTGTGGGCCTTTAGCCATGCAAACACGTTCTGAGAGTTCCCTTCAAGTCCAAACATTATCACCTTCTTCTCTTGAAAGGTCATTGTAATTTCCTCTGAAAGATTTTACAAGTTATTGTGGGCCTTTCGCCGTTGGTATTGCTAATGGAAATTTTTAAACCTTAATGTATTGTTTTACCGATTGTTGCAATATATATTTCGTTAATTGTCAGAATTTAACTATGCGGCCTTCAGCCAACTTATTGCGTTTGTTTGTCTCTTTTTGTGCACCTTGTGGACCATCAGCCCTTTTAGCATCTTAAAACATTGTGGCCTTCTGCCTTCTGTTATCATCATAGTGTATTTGGAATTTTGGAGACTTAATCCGCCTGCCTTCAGCCACTCAGATGCTGATCTCATATTTTTATATGATTTATCTTATTCGTAAATTTAACTGTGTGTCATGTCTTTTCAAATTCCACTTATTCTAAAGCATCTGTTTGGAGGCCTTCAGCCGCAAAGCAGATTTAATTCTTTCAAAGTGTATTTGTGAACTAAATTATAATAAATTACAATTGTGAAATGAATCTGACCGGAACTCCCTTGGACCTTTCCACAACGCTAATTACCTATTAGCCCTGCTTGATTTCGCGGGCGTTTCAAATGGTAACAAGTGAGAGCTCACTGGAGGGCAGGGTGGAGGTCTAGTTTTGTTTTCTGCTGAAAGCTAATTGTGCGTTGATGCCAGAGACGGACGTGTATTGGTTAGAAGGAAGCTGCCGAATCAACTGTCTGTGTGCTACACACACTGGACCAACACATGGAACTACGGCCGGGGTGCGACATCGTATGACAGCAGGAGCACTGGCTTAGTTATCTCACACACCCAGACTGCAAACTTGTACGTCGAACTTGTGATTCAACCTGTTGTCCTGCCATTCATCAACAGCATTCCAGGAAGTGTTTCTCAACAGAATAAAGCTCGCTCGCATGCCGCTGTCGTGTCTCAACATGCTCTACAGAATGTCGACATGTAGCCGTGTCCTGCTCGAGCACCAGGTCTGTCGAAACTGAGCACGTACGGCACGTCATTGGACGACAACTCCAACTTCATCCATAAACAGCTTTAACCGTCCCTGTATTGACCAATCATGTCCAACAGGCATGGAACTCCGCCCCACAAACTGACGTCCGGCACCTGTACAACACAATGCATGCACGTTTGCATTCTTGCATTCGACATTCTGGCTGTTACAATGGCTATGTAATAAGTTTTCCGTCAGTGTACTAAACAAATATTCGAAATGTAGTAAGCAACAAAGGTTTTCCCTTTACATTTTTTGGGGGAGGGGGGGGGGGGAGGATGGACGTGAAATCGAGAAGACGTTTCGCAAATGTGTGAATTTATTGTTGCATTTTGTTGGAATTCGGTGGGTACTGCAGTTACGTCGTGAAGAAAAGGAGAGTATAACAGATTAGTAACATTTGGTCAACAATGCGGACAAGTTAAGGAGTTTTTAAGATTCATACCCTACCAGTTTCATTACCTTCTTTCATTAATTGAAGATAAACTGTGAAGTAATTCCTATAACTGAATCGCACAACTAGTTATACAAACATTCACTTATTTTATATCACTAATCCATTACCCGTGCAATCTAGGTTATTTCAAAAGACTTTCAAAAGAAAATCACTAGATGGGTAAACGAGCACTGTAAACAATCGCTACACCGTTTTCAACCGATTTTTAGTATGTCCTCAGTAAACAAAACTACATAACAAACTACAATTAAAAGAGAATAGGTGATACGCGAAAACACTAGACGTTTCCACTGAAACAAACAGTATTTATTGTCCTCTATAAGACGTCACCAAGTCCGCCCCATTGTTATCAAACAGCACCTCCAGCTAGCTGATGTCTCCACGGTCTATTACACCTATGTCGTCTTAGAAAATAATAATCGTTCATTAAATTGCTCCCTTTCTCACAAAAACCAGAAACAAATGTACTGATCACTGACACGGCGCTGTGCCTACTTGTCGTCACCGATTTCCTCCACATTTGTGGTACATGCAGGACTCAGCCAGATATGAAAGTGACAAGGTGGGAGCTCCAGACGGCCAAGCGTTTGGCAGACATGGCATTTTTGGCCGGGGTAGGGCGAGGTACGAGCCTGCAATTGCCAGGCAGCGGAAAGAGACCAGAAGGGTAATCTGAGGGTCTTGGGACCAAGTTTAATACTATTTTTGGTTTTTACGTTATTTACATAGCAAATAATTGGAAATAACGCTCGGTATATTTTATTTATTAACATTTTCATGAAAATGAGAAGGAAAAGCAACAAAAAATTTTGGATCGAGAATTCAGAATGCGGTGGATGACTACACGGCAAAATATAGGAAAATCGTTATTACTTCATCAAAATCTGGGATACTTACAACACCCTTAAACAAAAACTTTTTGACTGTGATGAAGCACTACGTTCCGTATAATAAATTTATTCCGTTAATTGTCTTGTGGCGAGGACAAATAAATACAAAGTTATACGACGAGAATTTTCAGGATGAACGATTATCACTGTGAAGTATTACAGTGACCCCCTCCCCCAATGATCTCCGCCAGTGCAACCCTGAAATGTCTGTTTAAATCGACAAGTAAATAATTTAGTCAAGAAGCCCCAGAACTGCTCTTATCTCGTAGAGAGAGAGACAGAAATCACATACCAGGAAGCATCCTTCAAAATACATTCCACTCTACGTCACCAATTATCCTTGTCAATATTTGGTGAAAAGATGCGTTACGAGTGGTCTGTGCCATCAGACTTATATCAGTGTATATATATCAGACTTATATCAATGTAAATCTATTTTTTTTCATTTAATCTTTACAACAACCATGTAATTGTGAAAATTCTGCTTATTCTGCTAGTGCAAGATGCTTCTCCTGCTTTTACGACGAATATCACCCCAGCATTTGTAAATCATCAACTGTAAAATTATAAATACATCTAATTTTATAAGTGAAGTTCCGCGTATGCCTTACATACCTTCGTAAAAAAATTTTTTAGTCCCTAATTTTGCTTTGCGTTTCCTTCTCATACCTTTTACGAAAAATTAATAAAAAAAAGCATGTATGAAGCATTATTTCACTTCATTTGCTGACATAAAAAAGTTTTCGCGAAGGATTCGGACACAGGACCCTCCGATTACCGTTCTGTGTTCTTTCCGCTGCGCCATAACCTGCCTCGAAACAACGCTGACACAAATGGCTCATGCCTCGCCAGAGCCACGTCAAAAATGCTATTTTCTCTAAACGCTTGGCTATCTTGGGCTCGGGGTGGCGGTTATAGATGAAACAACCGGTTTTTCGTCTCCAGTTTAACCCTGACTATTAAAACCGCTCATAATCACGGGTTTCTGAAACAGCCCGTTTTCTTTGTTATTACTATTTTCCTCACAAGGGAAGCACCCAACCGCAACCCCCCCCCCCCCTCATATTTAGTGGTAAGAGGACCTAGTGGACAGCCAGTCAAACAGTCAGAAGCTGAGGCACAGATCAAGCATGAAAAAAGGAAGAAGATGTACTGGACTATGAAAAAAAGCGGAATAGGAACAGTGAACGCTCCAAGGACAAGAAGTGCAATACAGTGAATCTCGGAACAGAAGTGGCATCGTGGTTAAGCGGTTACGGTCTTGCGTCATCAAGCCGGAGAGCCGTTTTTAGAACTGTCTCATGCAATTCTTTTTCCTTTTCTTCGCTGTTCGCCTCATTCAAATGTGAGTCTGCGTCTTGGTGTAACGTCAGTTTGTAACAGCGAGGTGTAAGGTAGAGACCTATAATGGTAGTTGATTTTGTAGAACTACTCTATTAGCAACAGAAAGGAAGTGGCTTTCGAATGGGAACCGCAAACGTTTGATGACAAGAAGGCAAGTCAATCGAATCTTCCACCGGAAAAGAGGCCTGTTGTGTCATACATGGCATTAGTGACAGTATGTGCGTCATATGACAGGAATCTCTTACCGATGCACCTACGTTGTAGGACTGGTAAGTGAGAGAGATGTGCCTCCTTGCCCGATATAGGTGTTCGTATGAATGTGAATGTAATCACACCCAAGGAAATGATGAAAACAATAGTCTGTCACATAAGCCGCGACAAATGAAAGCAATAGTTTCACAATCACACCGTTTCTCTGTGCTCTATCAAAACATATGTTTTTAACGTTTTTGAAATTGTGTTCAGTTTTGGAAGTCTTGAATCATGAATTCCTTTGTTTTAATATTTCACAATCATTTATTTGTTATTTTCAGTTCTGGGAGACGTCTATGTATTTACTTGCGATGGTAATGTATTCTTACCACATGACTCATATTCTATAACAAATATGTAGTATGACAACCACCAGGACTACAGAAAAAGAACAAACATTTCAGTGACCGGACGGACACTTGATAATGCAGTGGAAAAAAAGAAGAAATGTGGGAGCTTAGAACATGGCTTGCCCGCGGGTAAGTCCCACAGCATGACCACTTAACCCATGACGCCATTGCTATGTGGGACTGATATTTATAGCACTTCCTGTTCGTGGACCGTTCACTGATCCTATTATGCTTTGTCACAGTTCAGTACACCTTCTTCCTGTTTTCATGCCTGACCTTCGTTCACTTTGTGACAGGCTGTCCACTGGGCCCTCTTACCACTAAATCTGAGGGAGCAGCGATGAGGGGGTTCCCTTGTCAGTAATAAGCGTAGACGTAAAACAATGATTGAAAAATTCTAAAACTCTCTCTGAATTCCGTATTAAGCTTTTCAGGATATGCGGAATCAAAATATCAAATAAAATAGGCAAATAAAAGGATATCTGTCAACCGTTAGCTGCTTTTCTCGTGAGTGCATGAGTACTAAAAAAATCACCGACCTTCTCCCACTGAGTATAATTTTTTGAGACTCTGTTCAGAAACCATGTTGTAATCGAGGATGCCATTACGAATGATCGGTGCCAAAGGGCAAAAACTGATGTTAGAGAATATTTTTAGTGTCAAATTGTCAACTTACAAGGCCTCCAAGTAGATAAAGGCACATTAGACAGCGTGAGTCACTAACTATTGCCACCAAGAATAACTCCAAAAGATGATAGGAGCTGTAATGTTTGTGGGACAAAAGTTGCATGGGACAACGGGGGCCATAATATGACGTTGGTTTTTTGTTGCTAGGTGGAGTAGCGTCAGAGATATGAAGGTCAACTTTATTTTTTTAAATAGGATGCTATAGTTAGGTACTTGTTTTCTGATAGCGGCTATCGCGATGAATCCAATGATATGTAACAGGAAGGTCTTTGAACCTCAACGAAGGTCACATAGGTGGCATGATCGTCCATTTATAGAAGGTGTTCGAAGTGATGACCACTGGTATCAATGGAGCACTGCAATCTTCTTATCATGGATTGAGTGGTATTCCTTATAACATCGGCACTCATAGGAGCACATACTCTGATAATTCTATCTTGCATATCTTCAGGTGTAGTTGGAACGTCTTTATAAACATTGTCTTTTAGGAACCTTCTGTAAATGGACATTCATGCTGCCTTTGTGACCTTCGTTGACCTACAAAGACCTTACTGTTACACATCATTGCATTCGTCTCGAGAGCCGCTATCAGAAAATAAGTACCAAACTATAGCATCCCATTTAAAAAACAAATTTTACTTTCATCTCTCTGACGCGACCCCACCTAGCAACAAAAACCAACGTCATATTACGGCACCCGGTGTTCCGCGCAACATTTGTCCGTCAAACGTTTCAGCTACTACCATACTTTCGTAGTTATTCTAGGTGACAATAGTTAGTGTCTCGTCCTATATAAGCACAGGTAGCAGATCAGCTACTTTCTATTTTAATTGCAAACTATGAATGAACTGTTAACTTTTTAATTTGTGACTGTTGCTACAACTTCTTTTCTCTTTTATTGTTTCATAGAAATTTCAAAAAAGTAATAACTGTTTGTGTAAAATTTGTAGCAGTATTTTTCTTTAACTATATCGTCTGAAAACCTATTTTGTGGACAAATAGGTTTATTTAACAGCAGTTTGAATACAATTGATTTTATGCTGAAGAAACTAAAAATACTCTTTTTTAAAAAATGAAATGGGCAGTTTAGATAGCAGACAAAATATTCCATTTCATAAAAATAGTTACACTGCAAAAGCCATAATTCCAAGAGTTAATTAATCTACTGGCCAATATTCATAATCCAATTTGTTCAGAAATACTCTTTCTGTAATTTTTTGATCTGTAAGTCGACTTCTTTCATGAGAAACAACATCTTTCAAAGAGCATACAAATATTTCAGAAGCCAGAGAACTTTCTGTCGAAGACAAATATTTTTGGGCTACAAATGACAAGCCCGGCATAGACATTTATCTCTACTCCCAAAAAACGGAAGGATCAGCTTCTCCATTAAATACATTACTCTGGCTTGCAAATGTGACGATTGATTTTATTTCGCTTGCTAGGCTTTTTGAAACTTCGTTACTAACGTCCTCTAGGCCATCTTTCACTGTTAAGTGTAGAAGATGAGCAAAGCAATAAACGGTTTCTCCTCTCCTTTAACTCACTTACCTTTTCTATCATGTTGCTCCCATCAGCTGTGCAGATACAAACTATTTTGGATTTCGGTATGCTGACTACTTGAAGGTGATCTGCTTTTGCAGCAATATAGTCTCTAAGACGACGAAATCCTAACATTACTGAGTCTGACTAGCTGTTTTATTCATGAGGAACTGTAACAACAAAGTATGATTGATTATTACAGACTCTGCATGCGACACACATCTTTCAGGAAAGTAAGCACCAAAACTAATTATTTACCTTTAAAGCGTGTTGTAACAACCAAAAGTGCCTTTGACAAATTGGACAAGGTAAAACACTCCGCAGATAGCGAAAAGTACGTTACATTAGCCAGTGTTGATCTAACTATTTGGATAGTTGGAGAGTGCTTATTGCTAACTGTCTGAGGCATCTGGAAGATGACTGCTTTTGTTTGTGAAAGACGGTACTAAGTAAACAATTTGTGATCAGAGGGTAAAACAAACTTCCCGTCCTATATTTCGCACGATGTAGGCCTAAACACTGCCAACTAACAGATATTTATGTCATGTATTTCAAAATAAGGACATTATTTAACTACTTATACACGAAATAAAAAAAATGTATATTAACCGTAGCTTAGTGTGAAGGAAGAGAAAGATAGTATCACTCCATAGGGACATTCTGTGTGGTAGATCGGCATGATTGCGCTGCAAGTTATATCTCAAGCATAATAAATAAACAAACACTGTCTGGATCACAACATTTTATTTACCGACAACCGGTTTCAGTCTGCGGTTCATATCGTCACCAGGTCCAGTTTGGAACAAAAAGGCGATAACAATAATGATTCTACATATGTGTGGTATTACAAACGCTCGTCTCATGGACAGTAGGAGAAACAACAAAATATTATGAACTGTTACATACCTGGCCCCGCAAAGCGTAGTTTATGAGCGTTGTGTGTAACTAACACAAAAGACAAGGATGAGGTAGGGCAGAAATTTTTCTGTGTAGTGTCGTTACTTGTGGGTAGGTCCTAGATGAGCACATTAAAACAGTACGAAACTGTTTCTCCATATGTAATTAAATGAAAAAGAGTTCAGAATTGGAGCAGACATTAATATAGTACATCTGAACATGAATGATAGGTTTACACAACGGAACATAAAAAGAAGTGTCATAAAAATACTGACAGGACGCTATGCATTGTACATTTTCTTTCCTGTTTGTATATTTAAAGACATTTTTAAAAGCGATTGCTGAATTACGGAATAGATCTGAGACTTCAAGAAATGTGCGTTAATTTTAATGAATAATTATAGAAGTACACTGAGCACTCTTACTGTAAGTCAAAAACGGGCAAGAATTTGGAGAATGGTTACGAAACAGTCACAGAAAATCCGAATAAAATGGAGCCTGGTTACGAAATAACCATAGCTACTTTTAACAAACAATTAAAACAAATTAATGAAGGTGTTAAGTGATAGTAGTTGTCACTAGTGTAAGGGTAACACGCCTGACGTTCTTCCTCGTTCTGGGAAAATTCATTCTGTTTGCTAATGTTCTTGTCATGTTCTTTTCTTTCGGCAGTATTAATTTCATGCACGTTATGGTAGTGCCCCTTGTTCACCCTGTGTAAAATCTTCGTGCTGTTGTCAAAACCAACGATTTTACGGTTGTGTGTGTTGATACACGTGTACCTAGTGTACTTTAATTTGGTGTAAGCGTATGTTCATTGAAGCAACTTTTCAGTGTGTGATCCTTCTGTGCAATATAGTTCCTTCGTCAATCTTGACATTTTCCTTCCCCTGTGAGATGGACTGACGAACCCTTTGTCCTAACGTATTTTCGATTCTAAAGGCAACTTGTAAGTTGTATTTGGTTAGAAACCTTTCAATTTTTCGAAAGAAATTTCTACTTGCAATGCAGTATGCTCTGATATGAAACTTGCTGGCAGATTTACAGTGTGTGGCGGACCGATACTCGAAATCGGCACCCTAGTTCGATTCTCGCTCCACCATACAGTTTTAATCTACCAGGAAATTTCACCTTTCAATTTTGTCAGACGTTGGGCCTCGGTATATCACGCTGACAAAATTGCACTTCTTGTTTACTTTTCGTTCGTGTTGTCTACGCATAGTCTGTTATATAACGCGTGTGATAATAGAGCTCTCATACCTATTTGCTTCCGCAGTCTGCTTCAGAATCGCAGTTTTCTTTTCGATCTGCTCCTGTGCTAACGGAATTCGCATCATCCTAAACAACACTAACTGAAAATAGACTTCCTTGTACCGTTTAGCATGGTGGGATTTCGGAGGGATAATTGTATCAGTGCTGGACCCTGGTTTCACTGGATTAGAGGTGGGAATCTTCCTATAAGTCGGTGTAGGAGGTACTGCACAGCTGAGGTCCCGCAACCATCCGTATAAAGATGAATATATAAAGGCAAAAATGAAAGGTTCAGTTATTATCTCGATTTATAGTACATCAATAAAATTATATGTGTATCAGCTAAAATTACCTTCCCTTCCAAGGAACATTGTGTATGTTTGCTCCTTACGTGATGTCGCAAGTCTGCCGTGCCTCCTCCCTGGTTTAATCTTTTAAAGCAATTGGAGCATTGTGCTTCATTTCTACCGCACTTCGTAAAATACAAGGGTAGGAACTTACATAGTGCCAACTATTTCTTCACACCTGTTGCTGTACTTCAGAATAGTCACCAAAGTTATGTAGAATCCGTTGCCAGCGATGTGGAAGTCGTAGTATACTGTTAGCAGAGCCTGATCTGTTGATGGCGCGAATGGAGCGGCCTACTACCTGTCGAATCTCTGGAACAGTTCTGAAGCGAATGCCAGGACGTGGTTCCTTCATCTTCGGAATCAAATCAAAGTCACAAGGACTTAACCCTCGTATGTCCAGACTAGCGATGGTGCCACTGTGCAGTACAAACAACATTCATCGACGACAATAAGAAAATACCGTACATACCATTTGAGATAAAGTTTTGCACACTGTACGTACAAGCGTTCTGTGTAATAGGCCACGCCACAGGGCAACAGGTATATGATTGTATCAATAATGATAGACCAGGTGGTGGCAGGTCCTGCACACTGTACGTTGTAATGGTACTTGAATTACGTAACCATTACGGAACCTCACCTCAACCTCTCGATAGCAGCAATATTCTACTGTGTTTCTGTAAAATAGTTAACATATTTCTGTGACAACATTCAGATTACATTTCATTAATGTAGAGGTACTTCGATACATCGATATGAATATATTGCAATGATATTACTCTTATGTGTGTTCTTTCTTTTGTCATATGATCTTTTACGTACTTGTAACTCTGATTTTTGGGCGCGTAAGCGATTATTAGAGAGTCAAGTTATGTTCGTCATGTTGAAAAGACGCAAATTGTAGTCAGTTTATGAAATGTGAACTTTAACTGTGAGGAAGATATTTTCAAATATGTTTTATACTGTGAAGTGATGTTGCAACAAAAGTAACAAAAAAGATGTGTAACTTAAATTCGGAGTGCCGATTACTTTTTTTACATCACCATTGCCCTAACTTGCAAAAGTTTAATCTTCAAGAATGGTTTGTGAAGCGAATCTATAAAACTTCTGAATATCGCAGAATAACACCTAGGCCTCTTTGCATCCGAGCTTGGAATCATCACTACCTAGATTTTCGACGATTGAGCCATGAGTTCACAACGAGACCAGCTTGGGAACACGAAAAGATGAGTGCCTAGTTTATTCATTATTACATGAAATGACTTTATTAACTGTGCTCTAATGACACCTGCCACATAATATAACTTTGTTGTTGCCCGAAAATGCAATATTTAGCAGCGTGAGCAATACTACAATCATAATTAATTTTTGACCTATGTTGTGGCAGGGTTGTTAGAACGTCCATGCGCATCCACTAGTGGGTCACTTGACACGGAAACAGGTCCATTATTGTCTCAGTAGTGCTGTATTGATTCTTAGGTCTCGCATTTGTTGCTCACTTCGAGCTGTCGCCGTTGTTACTAAAATAGCACTCTTCGCTTTTCCCTGTTTCTGTACTATCCAAATATTTCAAAGCAGTGGAAATACTACGAACAAATATTACTCATTTTTTTAAAAGTTAAATTTGAAGAAACAAAAATCTTGAGTACCACTTCTTTGACAAATCGATATAACGTTTTTTCGTTTTTTTTGTCCAGTTATGGTAAAAAGTTAAGAGAAAGATCTTTTATAGCCGAGAGCAAAAAATACCTCAAAATTTGAAACTAAAAGACCGGCGTCGGTTTTAGTCGGTCGGTTTTTCCCGCCCCTATCTGGAGTTGCCTCGTCCGTCACTTTCATTTCTGGCCAGACTCTGCATACACCTTAAATCTGTACGAAATCTGAGATGACGAGCAGGCGCGGTCCCCTTATGAGTTTCATTCACTCCCGACTTCATGCACGCAACACTTTTAAAACCTCAGTTTTGCGCCACACGGTCCAAGACTCTCGTCCTATCCTTGCGAAGACTGCCGGCTGACATGCATTTCCTAAGCTATCAAAACAGAAACACGAAATTATTTTAACGTGCAGACATTTCGGCAAATCATTCTCCATAGCAAAATGTAGGCATTTCATTTGGCAGTTTCCCGCCGACGCTTATAGCACATGCAGTGTGGTGTTGCTTCCTGCCGACTCTCTGAGAAATTTCTTGATGTTATGAAACACTTGCCATCCTGTGCAAATCGCTCGTCTTTGGAAACACCAGTTTTGGGCCAGACCACCAACATTCAGATTGATGAAGTGAAGGACAGTCCATTATCTCCAGGCTGGAGAACCGTCCCCTTCCCCCGGAAACCGGGACACCGACGCTGGAGTTCACAATAGCGATCACCACTAGACGACGTGCGCTGCTAAGAAGTGATCTGTCACACAATCCGTAATTTTCAAGGCGCGAATCAAACCAGAGATCGCCGGGCATGTGAAATAAACCCTTGGCGGACGGGACTGCGCCAGGCGTGTGCGGAAAGACAACACAAGCCGTAAGCACACAAGCAACACAACCAAAGAGGAGAATGTCAAATTTCTCCTGAGACATTATGTATAGTCTTCTTCGTGTACTGGTATCGTCTGAGGCAAGGGTGCCCATACCGGCTGGCAAGGGGGGGGGGGGGGGGGGAGGAATCTCAAATCAAATGGCTCCAAGCAGTGTTTAACTGCGCACTATGTGTCTTAACACTGGAGGTCATCAGTCCCATAGAACTTAGAACTACTTAAAACTAACTAACCTAAGGACATCACACACATCCATGCCTGAGGAGGGATTCGAACCTGCCACCGTAGCAGTCGCGCGGTTCCGGACTGAAGCGCCTAGAAACGCTCGCCCACAGCAGCCAGCTGGGGCTGTCATCGAAAGAAAAAAATATAGTGTAGTTACGTGCCTTTCTTTCAAGAAAGTAATTTAAAAGCCGGCATTATGCAGGCCTTTATCAGGATTGGTACTGGAACATTTTTATGACTGTTTACAAGTCGCTATTCGACTTCCAAAAATACCTCCAGGCCTAGCCCCGCCCACCCTGCAAAATATCATATGGGCACCCTTGGTCTGAAGATAGCTACGCAAGAGCTTGGCCACGTTCTGGACAGCGTAAAAGCCCACTACGGCTGCAAAGGAGAGTTTTCTCAAATTAAGCGTGGCTAACTCTCGTGACAAGTGTCTGCCCTCCCCTCTTTTCTCGCACCACCCTTAGGCGCGGTGACGACGTGGGGGCTAAGTGTAATTAGAGGCCGCCAAGTTTAACGACGCAGGCTGCTTTAATGGTCGAGTCATTACGTAATGGGACGGAGCCGCTGACTGGCCGCCGCTAGCCGCCACGTTATTACGCATGCAACGCAGTATGCTGTACCACTGGTTGCAGATTTTGGAATCGCTAGCTGAGCAAGTAGTTCATTCACCACATTAGAAGCGAACTCTACGGCGTGAAAGACACACTGTTACCGAAAAATGTTGACACCCAACGGTACGCAATGTGTGACATAGTGCAATATAACAGGGAGAATACAGATTATATGTCAGCATCTCACATGTGTTTTCTGTCAGCGTGGTTAGACGAACAGGACTTCGTGAACTAGAATGTTGTGTTACTACTGGGACCCACTGGTTAGGGTACCCCGTTAAACAATTTACACACGATTTACGTGTGCTCAGATTCCGCTATGACCTCATCTGAAGGCAGCACTCGTCTCAGTTGCGCTTTCGTAGACCTAAGAGGCTGTTTGAGTGGGGGCCACAGAATTATAATGCGTGAAACATGAAACAGCCACAAGACATGCTTTCGGCTGTTGCATAGGACTGGTATGTCTGAGCTCATGTGACTGATTCAATGGTCGAGTTCTTGAACTCAAAATCTTCTGGGTTATTAGGCCGCGCCATGTTTCTTCTAAAATGTTCGACGTTTCGACCCCTCTGCTGGGATCTTCGTCAGGATCTTTTGGTGTCCACTACTGCTAGAACACTGTCAGAGACGAATGTCGCGTCCACTTACAAAGGGGGAATTTTCAGGCGTTCGTGCTGGAGATGTGATAGCATTGGTTAAAATACATGTGGCTACCATTGGTGGGCCATAGTCATAGGGTATACAGAAGAAGGGGCGTTGGTAGCTCATCTCCTGTGGATACCATTGGCGGTCATCGTCATTGGATAGAAAGGCACCATTCCAAACTTATGCTGGAGAAGGGTTATTGGTTGAATTGCCTGCTACCGCTATTGGTTGGTCGTCATCAGCGGCTAGATTCGAAACGGACAGAACAAGTTCACCGCTTTACCTCCAAGGACGTCTCCCGCAGTTGGAGACGAAACGTCAGGAGAGAGTTTTATACTTCGACCATGGCGTATCAGCCCGGAAGTCTTAAGTGTAGACAATACCGGCCGTGAAAGCTTACATTGCATGATCAAGAGAGGGGAATGTCTACCCAAAATATTATTATCCCCCGAGGTGACTTGCAGCGCGTTGTTTATGCCGCTCACGCACCGCGGCCGCGTATTTACTTCCTTGATGGCGGGGAGCCACGATGCCGGAAGCCTATATTGAAATTAGATGAATTCTTAGAAATTTGAACCGCTTCTCGGACCATTCTTCTATAAATGTTTGTTTCTTCAGCCAGTACACGTACGTCATTAAAATCGATGTCAGAGCCACAGTTCTCGTGATGTTCCGCTACTGCCGATTTTGCATTTTGACACAGGTGCATGTGCCATTCGTGTTCCTTAATGCGTTCTTGTTCTTCCCGTTTCGCCTATATACACTTTGCCGCAGCCACATGAAGCTTGATAAACGCCTGCATTGTGGAGGTAATCAGGTACATCAGTTTTCCGTCGGAAAAAGTCTTATTTTGTTTTGACTAAAGAAAGATGTCTTAACACTATTTTCTTTAAAATTCAGCTTATGCAGTCAGTAACCCCAGAAACGATAGGTAACCTGAGTTGTTGTTCAAAAGCCAATGATCAACGGAACGAATGTATTAACGTCGCTTAGAGACATGTAAACATTTGTCGTCATTCTTTTCAAAGTGGTTCAAATGGCTCTGAGCAGTATGGGACTTAGAACTACTTAAACCTAACTAACCTATGGACATCATACACATCCATGCCCGACGCAGGATTCGAACCTGCGACCGTTGCAGTCACGCTGTTCCAGACTGTAGCGCCTAGAACCGCACGGCCACTTCGGCCGGCTCGTCATTCTTTACCGGAGTCTTGGAAGGACGCGTTGTTGAGTGATGTGCCAGGATACTTAATCTGATACGAAAATGGAAGTGAGGGCACCGCCGATATGCGTCGCGGATGTTACTCATACTTAAGTAAATATGTTGTGGCGAAAGTTAAGTTCAAATGTTCAAATGTGTGTGAAATCTTATGGCACTGAACTGCTAAGGTCATCAGTCCCTAAGCTTACACACTACTTAACCTAAATTATCCTAAGGACAAACACACACACCCACGCCCGAGGGAGGACTCGAACCTCCGCCGGGACCAGCCGCACAGTCCAAGACTGCAGCCCCTTAAACCGCTCGGCTAATCCCACGTGGCGAAAGTTAAGTGGGATGTCTGATATCATATTTTCTTTCGTCTGCGGGTGAGCCATTACATCTTGTCAGTGGTAAAAAAAGACGTACCTTTATTAAAACTTTTTCGACGAAACTGCATCACTTACCCTACATATAACTGGACCTTTTATTCACACTAAGGCAAGAGAAGAGACGGACATCGAAGGAGTTGTGCAAATTCATACAGCTATCGACGGAAAATGCGTGATGTAAACTTTGGCGGCCGATGGGTAAAGGTGTAACGCTGCAGGCAGTTTCACCGCGCAACTGTCAAGGATAGAAACAGGGGAAAGTTCGATTCCAGAGCATAAGGCCTTAGCGAATTTCATTCCGTGTACTGAGGCGGACAGCAACTGTGCCTTACAGACAGGCGCGTGAATAATATACGCAGAAGTCCGCATTTGACAGAGGATGTGTGCTTTGGCTCAAAGAAGCCGGTGGGAGTAATCGGGAAATCGCTCGACATTAGAACAGGCCCGATGCCGCTATCCGACGATGTTGGGAGGAATGGATGAACCATGACCGAACAAAATATCAAGAATGAAGCCGTCGACCTAGAGAGACGACAAAACGGGAGAACCGAGCGATCGTCAGAGAGGCACTCAGAGCCCAGGATTCGTCAATATCATCGAACCGACGTGCAACTAATGCTTCAGTGACGACAAGGACCAATAATAGGCGGCTCACTGGAAGGGGACTCAGCTCAAGGCGCCCCTCTCGGCGAGTAGCATTGACCTATGTACGTCAAAAATGGATCTGAGCACTATGGGACTCAACTGCTGTGGTCATTAGTCCCCTAGAACTTAGAACTACTTAAACCTAACTAACCTAACTAGCCTAAGGACATCACACACATCCATGCCCGAGGCAGGATTCGAACCTGCGACCGTTGCAGTCGCACGGTTCCGGACTGCGCGCCTAGAACCGCGAGACCACCGCGGCCGGCCTCTGTACGTCAACAAGCCCGTTTGCAGTGGTGTCGGGCGCATTCGGCCTGAAATCTCATTGACTGGAGTAAAATACTCCCCCTCGAACAGAGCCCCGATGACCAGAGAAGGTGGTCTGGAGACGACCTGGACACTGGTTAGATAGCAACTTAACTCTCACCCACTATGCGGTCCGACAGCTAGGAGTGATATTTGGGGTGTCATTTCTTTTCATGGCGGGACCCCTTTGGTATCATCCGTGGCACTCTTACAGTACTGCGGTATAAAGACGATGTTCTACGCCCAGTTTTGTTGCTCTTCATGCAAGCCATCCTGGGTTTACTTTTCACCAAGATAACGCCCACTCACCTTCCTCAAACCAACCAACCAAATAACGCCCACCCACACACGGCGAGAGTGTCCACTGTTGAAACACTACGGACAGGTGTCCCAACCTGCTCGGGATATTGACGACCTAATGCGCCAACTGGACAGAATTTGTCATTATATACGTCAGGAGGACACCCAACAATTCTATCAATCAATGCCAGACCGAATAAATGTTTGCATAGTGTAAGACATCATGGTCTCCTTCATTGCTTACAAATGCCGCCCTCACAATCGCATTCCGCACATCAGGACGCTTCATTCAAACCCAAACTCGATAAGATAAAGTCAATGTTGTATGAATTCATGTAAACGATATGCAAATAACTAGTAAATCACAAATGCGCACCGAGATTGAAATACTAGAGTCTGGCGTACACACACACATTCCAGACACGACGGTAGCAGGGGCATTTAGTTTGGGAGACGCAATCCACACGCCAGGGCACCGGTGTCTTTAGAGAACGAGACAACCTATCTACATCGGCTGGCGACCTCCTGTAGAGCAGACGGCGTTTGCCCAAGTGAAAGGAAGAACGACCCCATGGTTGGCTTAAAAGCAAATTCCGCTACATAGTGTAGGAGCACCCAGCCTATGCTTTCTTTACAAACATAGCACACAGTTTCAGAGGTCTTCTCAGGGAGACAGCAAACGCCAAACGCCAATCCTACAAATTTCCGGATTGGTCGCCTTAAACGAAACGTCATACTCCCGTTTTAAAAGAGCAATGCTGATTGGCAGACGATATTCCTGACGCTTTGAACTGAAGGCGTAATGGAAGGGTCCAAAAGATATACCTCTTCACGTCTGGCGTGGAGAGAGGCCGTTCCGTTGTCGCTCTTGGAGCGAGAACACGTAACGAGTGCGTGTGCGCTCGTACGTGTACTCAAAGAGCGAGGAACAAGTCTCTCCTCAGTACTTCACTGGGAGAGCACGTCGAGAGTGAATCGGAGAGCGACTCTATATTGAGTCCTTGCGAATAACCTTTGTTCACTGTGTTGGCCGCCACACTTATTGTGCAGTGTGAACGGACAGAGTTATAGTTAAACGCCTGCGAGCGAATTTTTGAGTGGCATCGCATTGGACTGGTTATCTGACCTGTGTACCACGCTCATAGTTAGACTAGGGGCGAATAGGAGTCCTTGACTTCATCAAGGTGTAGGGAGAGTTTGATTGGCGAAGGTCAGTCCAGATAGAACGAGAGTTATCTTATTTGTCAGCAGCGAACGGCGCAGTCATCGCAGCTTATGGTATTCTGTGCTACAGCTCCTGCGAGCCCCATATTTCCTCCACAACAGTACACTTCACTGCATTTCACACTTGACTGCCTCGACCGTACCTAACAACATTCTAACGGATAGTTATTCAAGTTGAGTGGTGTGGCTCTCAGCCATTTTGCCAAGTCAATAACAATCTTAAACTCTGTATAGAAATTTCATTAGCGAATCCTATCCCTGAGAGGTAACTTCACATTCCGAAAAGAACCCGGAAATAACTTATTCACTTCATAACTAAAAGTGCCATTGTAATTTCTCGGAATTTTTGCAAAATAAATAATAATTTTCGTTAGTTTCATGTTTTTCTTACACTAACTAGCACTACTCCAGTACCCAAGTATCTCACTAGTTACGTAAGAAATTTTGTGAATTTTTGTGTCATTTCCTTACAGCAGACGATTCCAGAAGATATTTATTGCTGAAAGTTTTTCAGGCATTTCTCTTTAGAACGTAGAACTTCTGTAGTCGTGTGGGGATGGAAATTGCATCTTGCAGGAGCCACAGGGTAAAGGGTATATCTCAAATTAATCCGTTGCGCAGAATGCCAGAATAGCACCATACGCTCACAATAGGGGTTAAAGGTGGACCAACGCGTTATTAATTTGCCATTTCGCTTGAATAAATCATCCAATTTTTCTGAAATTGTAATCATTTATTTTTGCGTACGTGTGCCGATTTGTGCCCCTTTCGTGGTGCGTCTTTTTCCTTTTTTTTCCTACAATGTATATAACTTGTAAACAAAGAAAGTGTCTTTCCATGGACGTTTGAAAAAGATCTGATGCTTTTTCTCGACTGGGCTGCCCAAAGCTTCCATATGGATCCCGGCGTAGACCTTCGAGGATATTATACCATCGGTGGCGTATCAGTCAGCACGACTGAAAAATACGGCTAACACTACTCGTCATGTTTCATCAAGAAAGAAAATAACTATCGCTTTTATTAAACGACAATTTGGCGTGCGCCTACTTAGTTCAGTGGTAACATGTTTGCCTACCACGCAGCGGGCTCGGGTTCGATTCCTGGACTGGTTGGGAATTTTCTCCGCTCGTGGACAGGGCGTCGTGTTGTCCTCATTATCTTTCATCATCGTCACCGACACGTAAGTCGCCCAATGTGGCGTCGACTGAAATAAGACTCGCAACTCGGTGGCCGAATTTCCCCGAATGGTGTCTCCCGGCCAACAATGCCATACTACAGTTTTTTTTTACGACAATTCGGTATAGAGTCCTTCTCTGAATATACGACGTTGTAATAGTGCAAAACAGGAAAGTGTAATTAACAGAGAATGTTGTTGGTTAAACAAGGATGGACTGTAAAACCAAGCATGGATTGTGTCTGTGTGAAGGAAAGTTTACAGGGCGCATTACCAATTTTGTCTTAATGACAATGAGACATCGAATTTCAAAGCTAAAATCTTTCAAAATGTGAGGGTTGTTTGACAGGTGGGCATTTGGGTAGATGCAGGAGCTGGACGCGCCCAGCAGAAGTCCGAAATTTGCGGAAGCGTCTGATAGCAAGCTTTGTTGAACAATGAACACCGAATGACTACCAATGTTGATGAAGATGATGATTATGATGATTAGTAGCCAAAGCAGTTCCTAAATGCTCGTATTGAGATGTCTGGCCTGCTAGAAATGAACAGAAATTTGAGTTCGGAGACTGTTGCTAGTTTCAAGCAAACGTGAGTAAATAAACTTCTTGTCTACTGGTAGGAATGTCATATTTATGGTGACCCTTGACATATTTTGACGTACCAGTAGGCCAAGAATCATTCTATTAGCTATTGACAATGACTGATTAGGTGAAACTGGTATAGCCACGGAAATGTTTCATACGTTTATTTTACGGTAATAAACATTCTCATACATTCATCTTCGTGTTTAAATTTAAAATAGTGTACTTAAAATCATCATCGTCCATACTGAAATATATAATATAACTTGTAGTATAAAACAAGATCAGATATTTTAATGTTACGTTTTTATTACGTCGATTTGTTTATTTTCATTTTACACGCTTTAGTACCCTGCAAACAACAATATCATTGAAAGTCAGGGTAACCGTTTCGTCCTCCCAAGGAGAGGGAAAGGAACTGACGAAGGATTTCATCGTTTTGTATTTAAAATTAAAGCAATGACCGTCCTCGGTTGCAAAAATGAAGTCTTTTTGACCTAGGTTTCGGCCAGTACTAAGAGTGCCTTCTTCAGAAATAAAACCTTTAAACTGGCATTTCACGTATAAAATACGTATCAAGCCATAACGCTTTAGTCACAAAATTTTAAAATAAAAAACATAGAAGGCAAACCACAATGGGCTGCTCACACATGTCGAGCTGTTTTAGTATCAGACTACAGCAGCTTGACATGTGTGAGCTTGCGTTCTATGTGGCTTGCCTTCTATGTTTTCTATTTTAAAATTTTTTGACTAAAGCGTTGTGGCTTGATGTTTATTTCATACGTGACATGGAAGTTTAAAGGTTTTATTTCTGATGAAGGCACTCTTAGTAGTGGCCGAAACCTAGGTCAAAAATACATCATTTTTTCGACCGAGTGCTACTTTGTAACGGTCGCTGACAACGCAGCCTTGTTTAAAACTTCAACGTTTTGTATTTCGTGGGAACCGCCGGAAATCTCTACAGACGATGGTCGCAATGCGCATAAGACGATTCCCCGCAATCCAAGTCCAGTGTTTTACTGCCTCACGTTAAAATTAAATTACGTCTAATAGCGTTACACCACATTTATCACAGATAGCACATCAAGCGTGCACCTAAAGAAGGGCCCGTCAACATTTGTCATCTCAAAGCGTCCCGCGCAAATGATACCATTACTGTAATGGACGTTTCATTCAACATGAGTAATGAGGAGACCATTGTTCCTTAAATAGAACATTATATTCATTTCCTTGACAGTGGAGCAAAAACACGACAATTTTTTTTCGTAGCCTATACTTCCGCAACATAGTTTTAGCACTTCTGAGTTTAATGTCCTGACTTTCAAAGCCGTTCTTCAAATAAAGACTAAGAATTATCGGCTCGCTAATTTTAGCAGGAAAATGCGTAGACTCTAAGACAAAAAAAAAAAAAAATGGCGCATCACGAACGAATTATCCAAAAGGGATGGAAATCGGTAAATGGGCCCTTCAACAAACTCGGGATTTTTACGACCTAACGCGCCAGCTGGACAGAATTTCGCGCGATATCCAGCAACACTATCAATCAATGCCAAGCCGAGTAACTGCTTGTTTAAGGGTCAGAGGTGGACCAACGCTTCATTGACTTCCTCTATTTGTGAAGCTCTTTCTCTTGAACACATCATTCAATTTTTCGGAGATGGTAATCATTTGTTTGTACATGTACGTGACGTTTACCGATTTCCGTATCATTCCGATAATTACTTCGTTGTGCACTTTTTTTTTGAGTGTATCAAGTGGATTGTTCGTTTATAATTTCTGGATTGTTCACTCTGTATAAAGTAGTCTGAGAATTATAAAGCTACAAATCAAAAAACCGATGTCAGGAGTAACGATAAATGATTGACCAGTCGAACACTCACTACAAAAAGTAGACTTTTACTTCCAGAAAAAGACTCCCAGCTTTTCATAAACAACAATTTATTCTACTCTAGACGAAGAAAAGTTAAGTTCAGCAATCTATTTCGAAAGAACGTAGACAGTGAGAAATGTGCTAGGCTTCTGAGCAGAGTTTTAAAACTACTGTAGGCTACCGAAAGATAGCATAGACTACGGTAGTTCTTCTAGTAGCCTTGATCACTTGTGATTGTAACTGCTTGGTTCAAATGGCTCTGAGCACTATGGGACTGAACATCTATGGTCATCAGTCCTCTAGAACGTAGAAGTACACACAACACCCAGTCATCACGAGCAGAAAAAATCCCTGACCCCGCCTGGAATCGAACCCGGGAATTCGGGCTTAGGAAGCGAGAACGCTAGCGCTCGACCACGAGCTGCGGACTTTAACTGCATTATTTGTACTTTGATGTGGTGCATACATACAGGGTGCTCCATGATTTCGATCCCGTCGTCTATATGTTCTATCATTGTTTACTAGGTTCCCCTAGATACCGTAGTAGCAACAGCAGCACTTGTCTGATAAACAGTAAATTAATTTAGTCTTTTTTTCACGCGCTTCTGCAAAGAAGTGAACTATACGTGTGTATTTTACTGTATTGACCAGTGGTTAGAAAATTAATCGTAGTTTTTGTTTCTGCGTAAGTCTTGTGAATATCCTTGTGTAGGGCCGTTACCCAGCGTAAATTTTCCTGTCGTCAGAATCCCCGTCTCGTCACTATGTTTTAATTTTGTACTAGTAGACAGCATACAGTTTACATCAGCGCATTATAGTTGGAACATTTATCTCGTGCAGCAACTTTTCCGTAAACATTTCTAATAACAGGTATCTGTAAATACATCAACTTCAATAGAGAAATTTTTTTCTGTTTAAGGGCTTTCGGTGTCAGAGTACAGGGAGAAACTTGCACAGCAATTTTTAATGTTACTTTATTCTCCTTTAGTATATTTTGTATACATTTCAATCTATTTTACACAGTACGATATGGCAAGCGACTGTGCTTGTGAGCGGACACAAGGAGAGTTGGCTCCTGTCTGTAAATATCTGGAAGCTGCGTTGGCTACCGTTGACAAGCTTCTAGTTAATGCTCAAAGTTACGGTGACGTCGGGGAGCCAGTGACGAGACTTGAGACACCGTTGGTGCCGCTGGATTTCCCTGGTGACTCGGACGTCGCTGCGGTTTCTGATACGAAACATCTGACCGGTTCGTCCTCACTCCAGAGTGAGTGGCACACAGTGGTGGGTTGGCGTGTCACGGGGCGGGAGGCGAAAGAGGGAGCAGGACGTGCGCTTGCTCCCTGTGTCTTAGCAACAGGTACGAGGTGCTACCCAGTGTTGATGATAACTCTGAGCTAGCACGAGATACCCTTCCTGTTGGGCCACCGGTCGATTTTCCTGCCCAGTCTGGACAAGTGCAGAGCCTGATATGCTTCTCATTGGAGCTCCAATGTTAAGCGGGTGATGAAGCCCCCGCCGGCAGGAGTGGCCTAGCTGTTCTAGGCGCTTTAGTCTGGAGCCGTGCGACCGCTACGGTCGTAAGTTCGAATCCTGCCTCGGGCATGGATGTGTGTGATGTCCTTAGGTTAGTTAGGTTTAAGTAGTTCTAACTTCTAGGGGTCTGATGACCTCAGAAGTTAAGTCGCATAGTACTCAGGGCCATTTGAGCCATTTTGATGGAGCCCCTCAGGGACATAGCAGAAAAGGAGGGGAAAGAATCCCAGGGTGCATTCGGTATTGTAACTGGGGAACCTCTTTTGGTGCTAGTCAGTTGTCAGCATGAGCATTACTGCAAAGGGCATTTGATTCTAAAGCATTATGTCAGGGTGAAAAACACTAAATAAATTACTTTTTCTCTCTTAACAACATGTGGGCAGGGTGGGTTCTTCCTTGGTTCGGATATGAGGTAGTATGAAACAGCATTTTTACATAAGATAACTTTTATTGAAAGATTTATACAATCGTTTCCTTGCTGGATTGTTCTGGCTGGGAGAACAGCAGCTGTGTCGTTTGCGAAGTCTTCTGCTGTGTGAGCGGCGGCGTCTGATTACGCCTGGCGGTGTGTATCTCATATCGCTGATTCGCTCAGTTGACTGGAGATGCGCATTGTGAGATGGTCTGTTTAATTATTGAGAACAAAGTCGTGTGTTGGCCAGTGGAGCGTCGCGGCGGGGGAAGGCCGGTGTCCCGGACTCGAACAACGGACTCCAGCTTGCCAGTCTTCGGCTGTCAGATCTTCATCACCAGCTCACAGGTGACTGCTGATGTGAGGCCGTGTCCTTCCCATCCTCAAGAGTCACCCGGGTACGTAAAAATCCGTCTTCAAGTACCTTCTGACTTCTGTCTTCTGGCGGCGAGGCTGCTGCTTGCTATTAGTACCTTCTGACTTCTGTCTTCTGGCGGCGAGGCTGCTGCTTGCTATTCCATTACAGCGGCGGACTTGGTGCTCCTGTGTACGATGTAGTCTCATCCTGCATGACGGTCTTCAGCACCGACTGAGCTGTACTGGAACTGAACTGAAAACTACTCTGTCGGGCCCACTGCGTCTCGCGTATTTATTTACTTCAGTTCACTGGAGGTGAACGACTTCACGGTCTTTGCCTCTTCCGTCACGTTGAAAACCTTCTCGAAGAATCTTCTTAATGCCGGTCATTGGCTCTTGGAATGAAGGCGAGGGCCTTTGATCTCATGTGACAACTGAGAAACACGTGAGCCGGTCGGGCGATGCCCTGACGGCTGAATCGACAGCGTCCGCTTATGTGAGGAGGGCGATGGCTTCTCCTTCACGGTCATTGCCTCTTCTACTCTGCTCGCTGTTTGCCAGTGTGTAATTCTCCTAAACTAAACTAAGTTTTTCATTTATATTCTAATTTCTACTTCACATTGATTTCACTCATTTACTTACCTATCTTAAGTACCACTCAACAGTATGTTTGCTGGGAGGTCTCATCCGTGATGTGGAGGAGGCGCTGCCGGTGGCTACGAGCGCACTGGGTGCAACCGACTGCATGTAGTGGCACATGTCGGCATGAATGACGCGTGCCGCCTGGGTTCGGAGGCCGTCCTCGGCAAATATCAGCGCACGGGGGGTGCGGGCTAAGCTGTCTATTTGTAGAGGTCTAAACCAGAGGCTCAGACGACTCTACGGCGGTATCGGATGCGAATTTCTCGAGCTCCGCTATCGGGTGCAGAATTGTAGTGTTCCCCTTGTAATAGTATTTGAATTATGCAACCATTACGGCACCTCAACTCAACCTCTCGAAACCAGCAATATTCTACCGTGTTTCTGTAAAGTAGTTAACATATTTCTGAGACAACATTCAGATTTGATTTTATTAATGTAGAGGTACTTTGATACATCGATATGTTTATATTGCAATGATATTATTCTTATATGTATTCTTTCTTTTGCCACTACGATCTTTGTCGTACTTGTAACTCTGATTTTTGGGCACGTAAGCGATTGGTAGTTAGAGAGTCGGATCCTGAGAAAGTCAAGTCTTGGACGTCATGTTGGAAAGATACATATTGTAGTCAGTTTATAAAACGTCAAATTTTACAGTGAGGAAGATGTTTTCAAGTATGTTTTGTATTGTGAAGTGAAGTTTTAATGTTAGGTGCTATCGCAACAAAAGCAATAAAAAAGAAGTGTAACTTAAATTCGGGGTGCTGATTATTTTTTTACATCACCATTGTGCTACCTTTGAAAGGTTCAATCTTCAAGAATGGTTTGTGAAGCAAATCTACAAAACTTTTGAATATAGGAGAATAAAACCTAGGCCTCCTTGCATCCGAGCTTGGAATCATCACCACCAAGATTTTCGGCGATTGAGCCATGATTTTACAACGAAACCAGCGTGGGAAACACGAAAAGATGAGTGCCTAGTTTATTCATTATTACATGAAATGACTTTATTAACTGTGCTCTAATGACACCTGCCACATAATAACTATGTTGTTGCCCGAAAATGCAGTATTTAGCAACGTGAGCAACACCACAATCAGTATTAAATTTTGACCTTTGTTGTGGTAGGGTTGTTAGACCCTTAATAGGTCAGACGTGCACTGCACGTAGGAAGAAGCGGCTACTGGGGTAGTGGAATACGTGTGGCGTGCACATTGGGCTTTTTTTTTATATTAGAGGACCCCTCTCTTGGGATCAAAGACGATTTGCCTATTAAATCGGCCACAGTGATCTCAGAGAATCTCGGTCCTCGAAGATCAGAGATAGAAAAGATTTATAAGATTTTCGTAAACTGCAGGAGTATCCAAGGAAAAGTCCCAGAATTAGTATCGCTTACTGAAGATGATAATGCGCAGATAGTATTGGGAACAGAAATCTGGTTGAAATCAGACGTCAATGACAAAGAAATGCTAAGTTCAGATTGGAATGTTTATCGTAAGAATGGATTAATCGTCAATGATGGCGGAGTGTTTATTGCAGAAAAAAAATCGATAAAATCTAGCAAGGTTATCACGGATTCCGAATGTGAATAAATATGGTTGAAATTGAGTATCAAAGATGAGTCAAAAATGGCGATCGGATGTTTTTGTAGACCACCTGGGTTTCAGACAGAATTTGCGGAATGTCATTAGTAATTTTCCAGCTCATGCCGTTGTAATAGGGGTGACTTCAACTTTCCAGGTTTAGATTGGGACTGTTATGCCATCAAAACTAGTGCCAGGGACAGGAATTCGTGTGTCATTGTTCTGGATGTCTTGTCCGAAAATTACCTTGAGCAGATAGTTAGAGAACCACCTCGTGAGGAAACGTTTTAGACCTCCTGGTAGCAAACATAGTTGAACTTGTGGAATCGGTTAACGTAGAGGAAAGTATCAGTGATCATAAGGCTGTGACAGCATCTATGATGACGGATCCTACAAGGAATGTTAAGAAAGGTAGGAAAATATATTTGCTCAGCAACGGTGACAGGATACAAATTTCAGAATATCTCAGCAGTTAGCATAAGATATTCGGCGATGAGAACGAAGATGTGGAGAAAAAATGGAAAAATTCAAATGCATCGTTCAATATGCTCTAGACGAAGTATGTTCCGAGTAAGGTTTTAAGGGATGGGAAAGATTCACCATGGTTTAATAGCCGTGTTAGAAAAGCGCTACGTAAACAAAGAGCACTTCATCTCAGGTGCAAGATAAGTAAAAACCTCGCTGACACACAAAAGCTGAACGAATCGAAAATGAGCGTAAGGAGAGCAATGAGAGACGCGTTCAATGATTCTGAAAGTAAGGCACTGTAAACCGACCTGAGTAAAAAGCCTAAGAGATTTTGGTACTACGTAAAATCAGCAAGTGGGTCAAAATCACCTATTCATTCTCTCAGTGACCACACCGACATCTAAACGGAAGGTAAGAGAGAAGGCCGAAATACTGAATTCGATCTTCCGAAGTTGTTTCACCGCAGAAGAGCGTAACACTGTCCCTCGCTTCAATTGTCGTACGTACGTCGAAATGGCAGATTTTGAGATAACCGATCGCGGAACTGAAAAGCAGCTACATTACTTAGTAGTGGAAAGGCGTCAGGCCCATATGAGAGATCTACAAGATTCTATAAAGATTATGCGAAATAGCTTGCTCTCCTTCTAGCAGTAATTTATCGTAGATCGCTTGAGCAACGAAAGATACATAACGACCTCAAAAAGGCGCAAGTCATTCCCATTTTTAAGAAAGGCCGTAAGGCAGATCCACACAATTATAGACCTATATCGTTGACGTCAATCTGTTGTAGAATTATGGAACATGTTTTATGCTCAAGAATAATGACTTTTTGGAAAATGGAAGTCTCGTGTATAAAAATCAACACGGATTCCGCAAACAGAGATCCTGCGAAACTCAGCTCTCTCTGTTCTTCCATGAGATCCACAGCGCAGTGGACAACGACGCTCAGGCTGATGCTCTGTTCCTTGACTTCAGTAGGGCATTTGACACTGTCCCGCATTGCCGATTAATGAAAAAAATACGAGCTTACGGACTATCGGAGCAGACTTACGATTGGATTCAAGACTTTTTTGCAGACAGAACTCAACACATCACTCTTAACAGAACTAAATCGACAGATGTAAAGGTAATATCCGGAGTACCACAGGGAAGTTGCTGTTCACAATATATGTAAATGATCTAGTAGAGAGCTTCGGATGCTCTTTAAGGTTTTTCGCAGATGATGCAGTTGTGTATACCAAAACAGCAACGCCAGAAGATTGTAAGAATTTGCAGAACGACCTGCAGAAAATTAATGAATAGTGGAGGCTCTGGCAGTTGACACTGAACGTAAATAAATGTAACATGTTGCTAACACACAGGAAAAGAAATCCACTACTGTACAACTATATTGTTGATAACAAACAGCTGGACACAGCCTCTGCCGTCAAATATCTAGGCACATCTATCCAGAGAGACCTTGTCTAGAATGACCACATAAAACAGATATTGGGAAAAGCAGACACCAGACTCAGGTTCATTGAAAGAATCTTCAGGAAATGTAATTCATCCACGAAAGAAATGGCTTATAAGGCTCTTGTTCGCCCGATTCTTGAGTATTGTTCATCTATTTGAGACCCCAACCAGGGAGGAGTGTTAGAGGAGATCCAACGAAGAGCGGCGCGTTTCGTGACGTGATCATTTAGCTGGCGAGAGAGCGCTATGGAGACAATAAAACAACTCCGCTGACAGAATTACAAGAGAGGCTTAGTGCATCACGGAGGGATTTACTATTGAAATTTCGGAACAGCACACTTCAAGAGGAGTCGGACAACATATCACTTTCCCCCCACATACATCTCGCGTATTGATCACGAGGAGAAAATTCGAGAAATTAGAGGCAATACAGAGACCTATTGGCAATCATTCTTCCCAATCACTATTTGCGAGTCGAACAGGGTTGGAGGGATCAGATAGTGGTACCGAAATTACCGTCCGCCACACACCATTAGGTAGGCTTGCGGAGTAAGATGTAGATGAAAGTGATGAACCGTCTAGACACTAAGTGAGGGTATATGGAAAGGCCGTATAACCTACGGAACATATCTGTTCTACATAGTTATCCTCCCGTCTGTCACTTAAAAATAAACAGTATTTATAGCAAAATTGAAACTGTCGATGTTTAATCTAAGTTTTTTTCGAAAATTGTTGATTTGTAACATGAAACAGAGGGTTGCTGCAGTAAAAACAGGAAAAAATGCAGATTTATCGAATAGCAGAGAAACCGTTATTTCCTCAAAAATGAGATAAAATTAAAAAAAATTGCACAACAAAATTGTATCAAATATCGCTTCAGTACTTCGTGGAGCTTATATAAAACATGGTTCTATTATTCATGAACAACTTATCATTAATAACAGGAAATTCTAGTCCTTGATTATGATGAGCGTTTTATTGAATACACAATAACAACAATAATTACAGAAGACTTTTTCCGTTTGTGTATGTAAACTATACTTGCATCCGAAGTAATTGCTCTGGCCACATAAAAACGTGGTCAGCTTACTTTTATTGCTCATAAAACGCCATTTATATTTCGTATGAATATAAAATACACAGTGGACTGCCACTGAATGATGTGCGCTTCTAATTACGTGCAAAACAAACGAAAAAAAACGAACAAGAAACGGAGAGAAGTTGTCGGCTCCCGGTTTCTCCCTCAAACATTCCTTTATTTTTCTTTCCATACCGATGCTACCAATACTAGCGGAAATCTTACCATTTACTACACCATTTACATACTGTATCAAAGCTACCAAACCACTGTTTGAGTGCGTAACACTACTTCTGAGTAAAGAGAATTTTATTTAGGAGCAGGTGAAGATTGTGTTACGAAAAATAGTTGATTGAGGTCGTTCAGTGTAATACGTTGCAAAGTATAAAAGAAAGTGTCCATCAAATATCAGAGAACTTATTAGTTGGAAAGAAAAAGGGTCAGATGATTCAATTTTCTGTTGCAGTCTGCCATTTCCGTAACGTAAAAATGGTTGTAACTTCGTATTACATCTGAAAATGAAACAATACTTTAGCGTATGGAAGTGATTCGTATACTTTAAATATACATAGTAGCTAAACATCGTAATGTGTGAACCATGGTATACTGATTACTAACACTCGTGCAAGGCGAAATGAGGAGAGCACAAGGCGGCGTCTTTCCTACGGCACGTTCCTCTTTGTGTCGCGTGTTGAATATCATTACATTTTAGCTTTCCTCGACAGCTAGAAATATCACAGCAATGGTAAAAAAAAAAAAAGTCGTGTTACAGAAATGGGAAACCTTAGTGGCGCAACAGAAAGAGAAGTAGATGTGTCGTTCTGATTAATGTCTATCACGCTACTTATGTCAGAAATAAGCCTCTGCGTAATGCGAATGTATGCCTCCGCGTGATTTCGATCTCGTCCCTACAAGACGGCTGACATTTGGAGTGAGTGTAGTACACTCCTGTGGAAGCCACCGCAACTTTGGTGTTTTGAGAAGTTTAATGTATTTTACAGGGGAGTCAACATCTACTCTTTTTCCATGACATAAGTCTATTTTTAGATTGTGCATAATTAGTAACTGCATCATATTTATAAAGTTCATTTAATTTTTTTTAGGATTCAGGGTTAAAAAGTAAATTTCATAACTGAGTGGTTATCATGTAAAAGGGGCTAAGCGCCAATTTTGGATAAATTGTTTTTTCTACGTCGTTAAGTCGTATGTGCATGGGGATTTTACATGCTAAAATTTTTACGTCCAGTCCCGGCTGATGTACGTGCTATGAAGGCCATTGAATGGGACGAGAGGTAACTCCGATAGTCCGACGACTTGTTCGTGATGAACGGGGTAAATGCAGAAGGTGTTACACGAGTTGGCTAGACTGGACATAGAGCTGGTACTGTTCCGCTTGTGCGTTGGGTTGTTTGGGGGAAGAGACCAAACAGCGAGGTCATCGGTCTCATCGGATTGGGGAAGGAAGTTGGCCGTGCCCTTTCGAAGGAACCATCCCGGCATTTGCCTGGAGCGATTTAGGGAAATCTCGGAAAACCTAAATCAGGATGGCCGGACGCGAGATTGAACCGTCGTCCTCCCGAAAGCAAGTCCAGTGGCCCGCTTGTGACTGCCGTTTTGTACCCTATCTCTTGCGTGTCTTCAATATCGGTGCAATGACTAGTGAAAATGATGTGAATAAATCAGCAAACGCAGGTACGATAACAGAAAGATTAGTAACTCTAACAGAAAGCGTGATCAAATGTGAAGAAGAGTTTTGTTCCTGACGATGTAATGAACACTATAGCAACAGATCGCAATAAGTAACCATTAAAAGTTGTTCAAATTAAAGGCGGCTGTTATTTTATGGACTCTGAGCAAGCAGGTGATATGGTCATTAACGTAGCATAGTTTAATGGTAAGTTCTGCCTCATGGACTAAAACCAACACGCCTAGGGTAATTTAGGTAAAAAAGACATTTGGTGAAATAGAGCGACAGGATATGACAAGATCTTTGAATAAAGGGTGGCGAAGTGAAGATGTCGAAATCATCAAATTCAGTAAGGTCATCGGTGCAAAAGGAAAAGAAGAAAAGAGACGTCAACAGTATGGTGAAATACCTACCCGAGGTGCACAAACAGTTTTACAGTGAATTGTGCCAAAACTGAACAGTAAAATGATTACTAGAGGTAATAATATTACAAAACTTGTTTGATGAACTTAGCCAGTTTAGCATTTCAGGCCCAATTCATTTCGAAAAGTCAGCGTTTATCTGTTATTTTAGGATCATGCCAAATGATATTTCCTTTTTTTATGTCAATGAGCATGTGTTAATGTAGAGTTAGTGCATGTTTTGTTCTTATTATGCGAATAAATTTTATTCTGTATAACCTAGAAAGTACATTTTGTTAATTAGACTCTTTAGCATGATAACCGTTTGATTGAGATGTGAAGGATTTAAGCGCTCTTTGCCGATATTATATTTACCTTAAGTTGCAAGCAAGTTACATTTGTATTTCAGCATTTTTAAGACTCAAATAAAAACATTGTGACACTTTTACACATCGCGATTTATTTGGGTAGGTTTCATAATCTTATTCGAAAGCATGTTGTGACACATAACGTACTGAAAAAATTGTTTCCATTGCATTGCAGTACGATGCGAGCACAGAAATTAAAAAAAAAAAAAACTTTTTATATCGACGCCACAAGAAACCAGGATACATCGCTTCAGTGCCACTGCCGTCACAAAGCACGTGACGCTAATGAAATCAGTTTCTTGTTAATGATACCATTAGAGTCTTATTTCTTGCCGCTGTGAATTCTGCGATGAAATGGTTTTATTTGTCATGACTTCCTGGCAGATTAAAAATGCATCTCTGAATAGGACACGAACCCGAGACCGTGGACTTCGCGGGCAGCGCTCTTAGCGACTGATCTATCCAGACGACTAGTGACCAGCCAGTAGTTCTTTGAAGCGTGGAGAGAGCACAGTTTTCATTTACCAGAATATTTCGTAACAGTACAAATCCACTGCACAGTGGTAATTGCTATAATATTATCCTAAGACAATACATAACAAAATGTTATAGCAAAATTTGATCGCAAATATGATTTGGAAGTGAAGAGACTGTACACGACGGTCGTTTTTTGGGAAACCTGTATAGCAGAACTATTTCGAACATATCTTCATATCTGAAATCTGGCATTGGGAAATTTGTTTGGTGAAAGTTAAATATCCAGTGCTGTGTAAGATGCAACTGAAAGTAAAAAGCTATTTACAGTAACAAACAAATTGACCAAAAAGTACATGAACTATAGATTATGGGAGACGAAAGCATGGAGGTTTGACAGTAGTAACTTGCAACTTTAATTTCTCTAACCGCATTGAGCATGTTTCAGGATTTATTATTGGTAGGAAAAGGGAGAGAAGGAAACATAGTGGGTGAATATGGATTGGGGGAGAGAAATGAAAGAGGAAGCCATCTGGTTGAATTTTGCACAGAACATAACTTAATCATAGCTTACACTTGGTTCAAGAATCATAAAAGAAGGTTGTATACATGGAAGAATCCTGGAGATACTAGAAGGTATCAGACAGATTATATAATGGTAAGACAGAGATTTAGGAACGAGGTTTTAAAATGTAAGACATTTCCAGGGGCAGATGTGGACTCTGACCACAATCTATTGGTCATGAACTGTAGATTAAAAGTGAAGGAACTGCAAAAAGGTGGGAATTTAAGGAGATGGGACCTGGATAAACTGAAGGAACCAGAGATTGTACAGAGTTTCAGGGAGAGCATAAGGGAATAATTGACAGGAATGGGGGAAAGAAATACAGTGGAAGAAGAATGGGTAGCTCTGGGGGATGACGTAGCGAAGACAGTAGAGGATCAGGTAGGTAAAAAGACGAGGGCTAGTAGAAATCCTTGGGTAACAGAAGAAATATTGAATTTAATTGATGAAAGGAGAAAATATAAAAACGCAGTAAATGAAGCAAGCAAAAGGGAATACAAACATCTCAAAAATGAGATCGACAGGAAGTACAAAATGGCTAAGGAGGGATGGCTAGAGGACAAATGTAAGGATGTAGAGGCTTATCTGACTAGGGGTAAGATAGATACTGCCTACAGGAAAATTAAAGAGACCTTTGGAGATAAGAGAACCACTTATATGAATATCAAGAGCTCAGATGGAAACCCAGTTCTAAGCAAAGAAGGGAAAGCAGAAAGTTGGAAGGAGTATATAGAGGGTCTATTCAAGGGCGAGGACAATATTATGGAAATGGAAGAGGATGTAGATGAAGATGAAATGGGAGATACGATACTGCTTGGACAGTTTGACAGAGCACTGAAAGACCTGAGTCGGGAGTAGACAACATTCCATTGGCACTACTGACGGCCTTGGGAGAGCCAGACCATCTGGTGAGCAAGATGTATGAGACAGGCGAAATACCCTCAGACTTCAAGAAGAATACAATAATTCCAATTCCAAAGAAAGGAGGTGTTGATAGGTGTTTGATAAGTCACAGCTGCAAAATACTAACGCGAATTCTTCACAGACGAATGGAGAAACTAGTAGACCTCGGGGAAGATCAGTTTGGATTCAGCAGAAATGTTGGAACACGTGAGGCAATACTGACCCTACGACTTGTCTTAGAAAATAGATTAAGGAAAGGCAAACCTACATTTCTAGCACTTGTGGACTTGGAGAAAGCTTTTGACAATGTTGACTGGAATACTCTCTTTCAAATTCTAAAGGTGGCAGGAGTAAAATACAGGGAGCGAAAGGCTATTTACAATTTGTACAGAAACCAGATGGCAGTTATTAGAGTCGAGGGCCATGAAAGAGAAGCAGCGGTTGGGAAGGGAGTGAGATAGGGTTGTAGCCTGTCCCCGATGTTATTCAATCTGTATATTGAGCAAGCAGTAAAGGAAACAAAAGGAAAATTCGGAGAAGGTATTAAAGTCCATGGAGAAGAAATAAAAACTTTGAGGTTCGCCGATGACGTTGTGGTGCTACAGAAGAATGCTGAAGATTAGATGGATAGATCACATAGCTAATGATGAGGTATTGAATGGAATTGGGGAGAAGAGGAGTTTGTAGCACAACCTGACAAGAAGAAGGGACCGGTTGGTAGGACATGTTCTGAGACATCAAGGGATCACAAATGTAGCATTTGAGGGCAGCGTGGAGGGTAAAAATCGTAGAGGGAGACCAAGAGATGAATACAATAAGCAGATTCAGAAGGATGTAGGTTGCAGTAGATATTGGGAGATGAAGAAGCTTGCACAGGATACAGTAGCATGGAGAGCTGCATCAAACCAGTCTCAGGACTGAAGACAACAACAACAACATTTATGTGGGATGATCTACGCTGCCACGTGCTGGTCATGCTTAGTTCAATAAAAATGCCATATGCTATTGGCTGAAGGGACTAGATCTTAACATTTAAAAAGAAGTTGAGATTAAATTGAAAATGAGCCATGACTTTCAAGTACATTTGTTAATTTAACATTTACAGTTAGGATTTAGAAGTCATTTCCATGTTTCTTATCTGGGTCAAATCATTATATCTAACAGAATATATGGTCTAGTTGTCGTCATCGTCGCGCAGCTCAAGTGATTAATTGAGCATACAAAGCTGTCATTATCCATTGTTTTAATTATTCCTTAATTCTTATAATAAAAGATCAATACACTGTCTTCATAAAAGTGTTGAGCAAAGGACGAATTCGGGCCAGTATTTAATTTAGTACTGTTCGAGGCAGCGGGGAGACAAAATTGCAGTTACAGAGAGGGACAGAAATATAAAAATACAAGCTGTAGATAACAGAATCATTGTTTTAAGAATCCTCTAGGGTAGAAGAAACCTTCGATGCAATCTATGCAACTGAAGAGGAAAAATGTTACAACCCACAGATTTTTATAGTGCCTTTCAAGGGTTGCTATATAATCATAATAATAAACATTCAACAATTCATCTAGCAGACTTAAAAATTAGCAATGTTCGAATCTTAGTAGAAGTAGGAACAAGGGGACGAAAAAAATAAGCGGTTAAGAGATTTTGCTGTTTTTAACAGATTAAAGATAAGAAGCTCATTCCTTCGAAAAAAAAAATTATATATATTCCGATATTTAAGTGGTCAGCAAGGGCATTCGGGTAAATGATGGTTTACTTGACAATCCACATCAAATTAAACAGAAGTAACGATATAAGTAAAACAATGACAAAAGAAAATATGAAAAGAGTATCTGAAAATGTCCGAAACAGAGCTTGAAGCAGCTATAAAACTCAAATGCGAATCATATCTCGATTGTCTTAATAAATTTACAGACGAAAATTACCTGCAATACAAAGAGACGTGAAAAGATGTATCAACAACCTAGTGACTGATATGTAAGTATAATCGACGATAATTTTACGGAAGTGGTAGCTTGTAAAACAATGAAAATACTTAAGAAAGCAGACAGAGAAACAGGATTACAAAGCCATTTGGTATGAAGCCAGAAAACAGGGAAATGGAATACGAAGACAAGCGATGAGTGGATGGTTTATGCATAGAGGAGTTGACGGGCTATGATGGCCTTGAAGGACATGAAAGCTACAATACTGGCGACAGGTGAAATTATTAAATATGTATTGGCGAAGAATACTAAGACCAAGGCGTCAAGTTAAACTTATGTTGCCATTCAGAAAAGTGGATTACAACGATCTACGAGAATTACAGAATTAGCATAGTGGATTCTCCATACAAGACCTATAGAAACGTGAACAGGAGATTAATGATAATATCAAAATAGTTGATTAAGCCAGGAGAAATAGGAGTTTCTTTGATGGAGATCAGCAACAGACGCTTTACTTGTGATGTAACAAGTTATGAGAAATACACACAATCTGATCGAGAGACCTATTAACCATACATAGTTTTAGAAAATATATTTGATAAAATTAGTAGAGACAAATGAGGAGAGTAATGAGCAAAAGGCGGTACTCACTTCTTTTCATAAACATCCCAAGAAGTCTATATCAAAACACAACAACTTTAGATGTAAATTGGGTGTTGGGTTGGGTAGAGAGGAGCAGTTCGTTCTCGCAAGTAATGTATAGATGATTTGCTACATGTATCAAAAGTCACGTTTAAGGAATGTATCGGAATGGAAAACAAGACTACTAAGAATTATTTATATGCATCTGAAGTGATACTATGAGATTAGAAATGAAATATGCCCTTTTAAGCAAAAAAGCCGAAGACTAAAATCGTACTGTATCTGCAAAGAAACGTTTTAAAGAAAAGGACCCGTAAGGATGGAAATAGTGGTGTACAATGCTGTAGTAGAACAGGTCAGTAAGTTAAGTATCTAGGATGTCACATCAGATACGACTCCTGTTTGTTCAAATGGTTCAAATGGCTCTGAGCACAATGGGACTTAACTTCTGAGGTCATCAGTCCCCTAGAACTTAGAACTACTTAAACCTAACTAACTTAAGTACATTTCAAGCATTCATGCCAGAGGCAGGATTCGAACCTGCGACCGTAGCAGTCTCGCGGTTCCAGACTGTAGCGCCTAGAACCGCTCGGCCCCTCCGACAGGGTCCTGTTTGTCTTCCACATACGACATACATAATGTACGGAACAAAATCAGTGAATCTCCCAACATTTCCCTTAAATGAATACATTTACGACTACAAATAAACTTTTATTACTTTGAAAACCGTAGTACGCTAACATGACATATTATTATGGTGAAAAAACGTATCCATACCTATAATAAACGTGGATATACGTGTATATGTATTTCGTATGTTTGTTTCACATGTCCTCCTAAACCACAGGACCAATTTCAACCAAACTTGGTACATATATCACTTATTGTCTGGAAATCATCGCTGTGGGGGTAAAAACCAACTACTTTTCAAACGAGGGTGGGACTGAAAAGGCAGAGTATCTCACGACACGTGAATACCCATACTTCAGTCATCAAGTATTTGAGAATGACAGCCCTTAGACAGAACTTTACACATAAGTTCAAACCCTGACGAAGCATTTTCTCGCTGATGACCCCCAAAAAATGATGAAAAAAGTTTATCGCTTGCTACACTTTCGCTGTTGATGCAATACAACTACCACGCATAGCATGACGTTTCAATTTATTAATTCTTTAACTTGGACAGGATTTGTGATTGGTGCAAAGAATGGCAGCTAACTCTAAATATAGATAAATGTAAATTAATGCAGATGAATAGGAAAAAGAATCTCGTAATGTTTGAATACTTCATTAGTAGCGTAGCGATTGACACAGTCACGTCGATTAAATATTTGGGCGTAATATTGAACAGCGATATGAAGTGGGACAAGCATGTAATGGCAGTTGTGGGGAAGACGGATAGTCGTCTTCGGTTCATTGGTAGAATTTTGGGAAGATGTGGTTCATCTGTAAAGGAGACCGCTTATAAAACATTAATACGACCTGTTCTTGAGTACTGCTCGTGCGTTTGGGATCCATATCAGGTCGGATTGAGGGAGGACATAAAAGCAATTCAGAGGGGGGCTGCTAGATTTGTTACTGGTAGGTTTGATCACCATGCGAGTGATACGGAAATGCTTCAGGAACTCGGGTGGGATTCTCTGGAGGAAGGGAGGCTTTCTTTTCGTGAATCTCTAGTGACGAAATTTAGGGAACCAGCATCTGAGCCTGACTGCAGTACAATTTTACTGCCGCCAACTTATATTTCGCGGAAAGACCACAATGAGAAGAGAGATTAGGGCTCGTACAGAGGCATATAGGCAATCATTTTTCCCTCGCATGTTTGGGAGTGGAACAGGGAGAGAAGATACTAGTTATGGTACGAGGTACCCTCCGCCACGCACCATATGGTGGATTGCGGAGTATGAATGATGATGTAGATGTATTAAGTGTACTCACGACACATTTTTCGGACAGTATTCACATTTAACACTGAATGTACAAGAATTATATCATTGCACAACACACAGTTCAGGAGATTTGAAGTCATAAACACTGAGATGAGTGAAAAACTGCAGCATCTTGCCAGACGTTTAAATTTATTACTTCGTTGCTGTTCTCTCTATGCGCAATACTGCCGCTGAATGTTCCTACAAAATTATTTCGTTGCACGAGACGTAGTTCAGGATACAAGACGACAAATACTGGGATGCGAGAGAAACTCTCTTATTATGCATTACGTTTTAATTTATTATTTCTTTACTGCTAATTTTACGTGCAACACATTTCGCTGTATGTACCTTCGAAATTGTATCATTGCAGTTAGTTCAGGAGATACGTCATAAGCATTGAGCTGTGTGAAAATGATACTACTGGGCGAAACTGACGAGAGACAGAGGTGAAATATGCGTACAAATACATTTGAAATGAAGAGATGGGGCACAGACAGGGGGCAGAGGACAGACAGAGCGAGGGGAACTGGAAAGGGGAGAGGAGGATATGGACAGAGAAAGGAAAGAGGGTGGGGTGGACAAGACAGAGACAGGGGGAGGAAGAGACAGGCAGAGAGAGAGGGGGAGGAGCAGATGAAGGGACAGAGGGTGAGGTGGAAATGGACAGAGAAAGGGAAGAGGAGGAGACGGACAGACAAAGGGGAGAGGAGGAGATAGACAGAGAAAGGAAAGAGGAGATGAACAGGGAGAGCGGGAGGAACAGACATACAGAGACATGGACGGGGGATGGACAGAGAGAGGGGGAAGGAGGCAGTGGAGTAGTAGAATACTGCAATAAATACGTACTGTGCTATGCTAGGTACTCAGTTAGTATTTGACAAAGGAACTGCATTATAAATATTTGAAAGTATGAAGTATGCGACGACAGCTTGGAGCGACTTCATTCGTCTTCCCAGTGCTACGGATATTTTCCGTATAAAAGTTCACAAAATCGTTGTCAGTAATCACCACACGAAGTCGTAACTTACAGAACGTAACAACAATGTGGTAGCGTATATTACACTAAAATGTGGTCATCATCGACCGCTAAATTCTTTTTCAATTACGAGGTCCGACATCGACAGACAAAAATTCAGGCCAAGCGCAAGACTTCGGCGTACGAATAGATGAAGGTGGTATACAAAAGTTTAACGTCAGCGAATGAAAATATGGGACTAGATGCGCCAGGATAGCCGAGACAGCCGGCACAGTAGCTCAGCGTGTTCGGTCAGAGAGCTGGCAGGTCCCTGTAATAAAAAGACTGAGTGAAGGGATCAACAATGAACTTCAACGGATGTTGTGTGACGTACGCTATGATCAAATACAACGAAAAAAAAGAAAAAAAAGAGCGCTAATGCGCTGCTTCCTGGACTCTGGTAGACGCGCCGGATCTGGATCGAATCCGCCCGGCGGATTAACGACGAGGGCCGGTGTGCCAGCCAGCCTGGATGTGGTTTTTAGACGGTTTTCCACATCCCACTAGGTGAATACCGAGCTGGTCCCCCCGTCCCGCCTCAGTTACACGACTCGCAGACGTTTGTAACATGTTCGCACTATTTCATGATTTACACTAGATGCAGACAGCTGCGGTACACCGATCCCATCCTGGGGGGGGGGGGGGGGTTACGGGGTGGCGGCAGGAAGGGCATCCGACCACCCCTTCAAATTAACCACGCCAAATCCGATTGTAACCACGCCAACCTTGCGAAAACTGCAGGACAAAGGCGCAAGGAAAAGAAGAAGAAGAATGCAGAAAAGAGACTTGTGAATGAGGAGCGGATGTGCATAGCCTTCCTGTCATCCATTAAGTAAAGGTCATTCTAGGTGACGCATGGGTCACCTACAGTCAGCAGGGAGAGGAAATAGAGTAAACATCTGAAAACGGTGAAGTGTGTCAGTTTCCCTCACTAATCAAGAAACTGTAGTACAGTGAAGATGTCTGAAAAGGCCGAGGAATATATGGACGCCGAAACAGGTAAAGACTCAACAGATTACGCACCGAAGAAAATGAAGAAGTAGAAGAAGAAAAGAGGAGTGCCTAGATAAGTGAAGACGTTAGTTGCAAAAATTTTTCATTAACGAAGAGACTGTCAGAGAGTAGAAGGAAGTGGAGTGGAGGATAACATCAAATGAGTCGAGAGTCTGGTAGTGGTAAAAAATCGAAAAAATATACTAAAAGAAAAACTCTTAACTGAATTTACGATACGTTGTGTGAACGCGTTCACAATGGATGAAATGAGAGTCGTGATTACTGAATGTATTATATCGTGACATGGGAAAAAAAGGAAAGGAAATCTCGCCTCGTTTGCTGTGTTCGACGCGCAGGCGAGGTGGAGCAGATACGAGGGCAGCGCCAGCGACGTCGTCGCGTTTTACTCTCCCATCCACCCACTCACTCTTAGCAACTACCGCTCCCCTCCTGCTAGACCGCGGGGCGGGAAAGCATTAATTTATTTGCTGCGTAACGACTGCGCGAACCCATTAGCTAATGTACGCTGTAAAGACTTTTCAACATGAAAAACTTCATTGCTTGCTAACGTCGGTAGCATTTGCGCAACGGCGCTTTCGGAGTTACGGTCGAGGGGCTCTGAGCATACGCTGAGCCTCGTCTTCGAGAGCGAATTGTAGATGTGGGAAGTAGCACATCTTGTGAGTATAAGCGGATTGCTTCACCTCTGTCACCGTCCTTTCTCATGAAAGTGAGTGCTTGCAGCATCTGATACCAAGACGCCGTCTCATATTCTGAGAAAAGTTAATGAATTTTCTCAACCCTGCTAACGAACGAACTATGGTCACACGAATGAACCTTCGTTCAGCAATAAGAGCACATAAGAGCATTTAGGTCGCGCTAGGTTTACCAGTGTGATCTCTCTATTAACCCTGAAAAAGCTCAGTCAATATTTATGGAAACTCTGTGCACGAAGCTTTTACCCAATAATGTGCAACTGTCTAATCCACCTCAACAAAACGGTAAACTGGCTAAGTTAATAATTTCAAATCCTACCTAATAATCGTAAAAAATTCCACAACACCCTAAAGTTTCAACAATTACTAACCCACCAAACAAGAAGACACAGTTCCACGATGATAATATAAATATACGAGGGTCAGTCAAAAAGTATTGAATCCTATTTTTGTTTCTACGTTTAATTGTCAGGAAATTTAAATGCAATTACATAGGTTGAAAACCACAACATTGAGGATCATTTTGTCATTTTTCAATGTAATCTCCGCCCATCTCTACAGTTTTGGTCCATCTTTGAACAAGGGCATGTATCCCAGCACGGTAAAAATCACAGCTCTGCTTCCTAAGCCATTGACGCACGGATGTTTTGACGGCCTCCTCATCTTCAAAATGAATCCCACGATGATCTTCTTTTAGTGGCCCGAACAGATGGAAGTCTGATGGTGCCAGGTCAGGGCTGTATGGGGGATGAGGCAAAACTTCCCATCCAATTTTGACAATCTCGTCAGAGGTGTGACGACTGGTGTGTGGTCTTGCATTGTCATGCAAAAGAAGAACATCTGCCATTGATTTTGTTGGGCGAACTCGCTGAAGACGTGCTTTAAGTTTTTTGAGGGTTGTGACGTATTGAACAGAAATTATCGTACATCCCTGCTCCAAAAAATCAACCAGAATCACACCCTCTGTATCCCAGAAAACTGTTGCCATAACTTTCCCTGCCGATCGCACAGTTTTGAATTTTTTCTTCCTCGGCGAGCTTGTGTGACGCCACTCCATTGACTGCCTCTTTGATTTGGGTTCAAAAAAATGCACCCATGTTTCGTCCCCGGTCACAATTTTTTTCAGAAACTCATCTCCCTCCAAACGGAAGCGCTGCAAGTGTTGGGAGGCTATTGTTTTTCTTGCCTCTTTATTCTGATCGGTTAACATTCTTGGAACCCACCGTGCACAAACTTTTGAGTACCCCAATTGTTTAATAATCGTGATCACACTGCCTTTACTAAGAGAAATAATGCGACACACTTCATCTGCAGTCACCCGACGGTCACCACGAATGATGTCATCAACTTGCTGAATGTTGTGTGGAGTCACTGCACTCACCGGCCTGCCGCTCCGCTTTTCGTCAGTCAACGGTGTTTGCCCTTCAGCTACCTTACAACGACGAACCCATCGTCTAACAGTGCTGACATCCACTGTCACAACACCATACACCTTCTTCAGTCTTTCATGAATGCGTATGGGCGTTTCACCTTCTGCATTCAAGAATTCAATCACACAACGCTGTCTCCAACGAACATCGATGTCGGCCATCTTACAAACTTCTGCTGTGCTGCCACCTGTTGACACAGAAAGTTACTACTGCAGTGGATTGCAGAAGAAGGTTTGAGGAATGGCGCCAAATTCAAATTTTTCACTTAACTTAATTTTTTTAAGTAGAAAAAAAATGGGAGGCATTACTTTTTGACCGACCCTCGTACAAGGTATCATCAGTAGCGCTCAACCACACAAATGTACCCGTGAGATCGACCTACACCCATATTCCACCCATTCATCCACATGAGGGCATCCACTTCCCCATCCGAACAAGGGAAGAAGGATTACGCCCGTGTGCAGTGCACTCACACGCGTACAGAGCTTTTTCCCTTGGCCGCACACGTCCACCCACTCCCCCCACCACCCCCATTGCCACATAACGCTGTCTGACTGGGACGAGGGGAAGAGGAGCAAACTGTGGAAGCGCTGCGTGCAGATGGCAATACAATCGCATAGCGCAGCGGGCGACATGCTTTCATGTTTCGTATTTATGAATAACGTTGATAACAAACAAAACAAATTTTCGGTATTGTTTAATTATTTTGGCGCGATCAAGGCGTAATATAAAATTATCTGTTGAAAACTGTCGGCATATGGAGAGATGCAGACAATTTTCATATTCAGGTTGCCACATAATCGTGACTTACTTAGTTTAGTAATCGGAAAAAGCATATCACGCACATATGGCGAAAAATGGCTCTAAGCGCTATGGGACTTAACATCTGAGGTCATCAGTCCCCTAGACTTAGAACTACTGAAACCTAACTTAGGGACATCACACACATCCATGCCCGAGGCAGGGTTCGAACCTGCGACCGCAGCAGCCGCGTGGTTCCGGACTGAAGCGCCTACAACCGCTCGGCCATGGGCATATGTCGAATGAACCTCGTTATGGAGACGTGGCAACTCGTCCTGAGGAAAACGTAGCGCTCCTGTACAGTTTTAACGTAAAATAATTGTCCTTTAAATGGTAATTGCGTGGCAGATTGATCAGTTTCGTCTGCGCATACATAGGGGCTGTTTAAAATGAAATGAAAATGGTCTACACAATAGCTCAAAAACAGGTGTGAGATTGGCAGTGTCCTTGACACGTTTAGGAAACCATTCTTGTAAATTTTTCAAGGCGAAAAAGAATTCTTCAAAACTCGCGTTTTCATTAACGCCATTTAGCCTAGGGGAAGGCACGGTGTTCTTTGTTCATAACTTGTTCCTCCAACTCTGCGAATTTCTTTTTAAGGGCAACTCCATCAATCAGAAATAAGTTATTTCTCACCTTCCCTTGGCCGCACATATGGGCAGTGTACAGTTCACTTAAACTGAGAGGTCTGGAATCGTTTCTGGACGTTCTTATTTTCCTTGCTGTTTTTCTTTTTTCCTTTGGAAATTCAGCAGTAGTGGATTTAAATGTAAAAATAGACCCAAGCATGCCCCTTGATGTAGCCAACCTGCTTTACACTAACATATAAAGCCTCTATATACTTCGTTAATTTATATCCTAAACTATTGTAACCGACAGTGTAATAATGCGTGCGACTTTATAAAATTTACAATTCGCACTACCATTTTCAATACGTACGTGCTCCATGCCTTCAAATTTATCAAAATGCTCTTTTTGATGCACTGAACAGCTAAACAACTACAAATAGTGTGTCGATCGTCGTAATCTTTTGCTTTTTCATCACCGACTAAATCTTTAAATTCTTTATGCGTGCTGTTGTAATGTCGGTTCACAGCAAATATGTGCTACACGCCAATTTTGATTCTGTAAAATAGGTATTGTTCTCATCCTTCTCTTCTATGATTCTCATTCGTTTTTAAAGGATTGGAACGGTAGGTCGCTAGACTGAGTCTTTTTGCGCAAACAGCCACTGGACCTGTGAACTCCTTTTATACCACGAACAGACACTGAAGGATAAACAGCCCTGACACCACTAAACTGCGAACAGGAGAATTTCGTGCTGACCGAAAAATGCTCCACCGCAACGATAAGTGAAACGTCCCACTGTACCGAGTATTTCAGCCAAGGACAGAGAAAAAAAGAGAATTTCACTCTGCAGTGGAGTGTGCGCTGATATGAAAGTAGGAGACTAGGTACTGGCGGAAGTAAAGCTGTGAGGGCGGTGCGTGAGTCGTGCTTGGGTAGTCAGATGGTAGAGCACTTGCCCGCGAAATTCAAAGGTCCCGAGTGCGAGTCTCGGTCCGGCACACTGTTTTAATCTGCCAGGAAGTTTCAAGGACAGAGCAAAGCTGACTCAGGCCGAACAACGGCACATCAAGCACCTGTGTAGTTTTGCAGACTGTGGCAAACCGTGATCAAGAACACTTCCACCTGTTAACTTGACTCCCAGCGTCCTGTCGTATACCCCACATTTGAGGACTGTGAGGTGTTGTCAGCCTATATCAACATATACAAACTCAGTTACTAATACAACTTATTCTTTCCCAGAGCAGTTTTAACCCCATTCCTTTTACAGAAGCCTTTTACCAGAAGCCGTGCAGTAAAGTCATATGTTAGAACTATTTTTTCCTTGATTTTTAGATAGCCATCATTTCACTCGTGTACTGTGCTATATTATATTCATAGTGTTTCACAACTACCTCCATTGGTTACATCTTTGAAAGTAAGTGTATCTTCCAAACAGACCCAAGATCAGCAAAGGAGCAGACACAGTGCGTTGACTCATTCATTCATTCATCGTTGCTGTACATACAGTTCAAGGTTGCATGAAACCTCTACCTGTGGCAGATCACATAATACGGAACAATTTTTGCTAGAGATAGGATGTTCGTTGACACTTACCGGCCACATTACGCATTCTTTAGTGTCCGTCGGGTCTGGAACGATTAGATTTCGCTGGACTAGCAGGTTCTATTAATTAGCTGTTCTGTATACTATATACCCCAGTAAACTGACAGCGATTTTCAACAAGTAAACCCTAAGAATTAGTGACTTTAAGTGGAGAAAGATTTTTAGAAGCGAATCGGGAAGTTTAATTGGCTCGGCCTACCCTCTTTCACACAGAGCAGGTGACTGTGTTTTCATATAGCCAACACAAACTTCATACGTGCGTCACAGAGTACCTGCACCCTGTCGTCTCTCAAGGACGTAACCACTACAGAAGGATGCCGACCGTTTGTGGGAAAGATCAGCGAACATTTTTCCTCTATCACCCCCAGACGTTAGATGCAAAGGTTTCGAAACATCCTGTACATTAAAATGAGCAAAGAAACTCTTAGAAACTCAATGTGTTCACTGTGTTCACAATGATCACATTGCTTAGTATCACTTGTGATTATGCCAAGTAAATGCAACCTAGTAAATTAACATTAAACAACTACTTTGAAAACGGAGGTAGTTATTTGTCCCACTAGTAGCTCAACATTTATATTGCAATGGCATTTTTTAAAGACAGTGGTTATCTACGCATCTAAAAATAGAAACTAGTTTGCAGTATCCTCGTAATAGCGTTAAGGTACAAAAGTTCTAATAACGAATGCGAGAACTCCAAGGTTCTGCAAAAAGTGCAAATATCTTCTCTTACAAATATTCTTACTACTTCTTTCTGCTGAATAAATAATTACTTTAGGTGCGGTGCATCCGAAGATAATTCCATAAGAGTACAGGGAATCAAAATATGATAACTAAGCTGACACCCTTGTCTTTTGATCTACACAAAGAGAGATATTTCCAGCTGCAGAACGTACCATACTGACATTATTTATTAGTTTATCTTAGTGCCAGTTCCTTGTTTATCTGTCATCAAGATGTATACCAACCGATTTTGCACACAATGCTACACTTAGTATAAGAACAGGAATCTCTGAAATGGTACTACCAAAACTTTTTTTCCCTAATTAAAATTGTAGGAGTCCTTGAGATTCTATCAAGGTACCTCTTGAGTGCGAGATCACAAGTTCAATCTTTAGTAAGACTCATTTGAAATTGTTGTGTTAACAATTATTGACAGGAAAAGTATTAGCTGCAAATGACTCACCACGCGCCCCAAGAGAGCGACAGAAAGTGAGTGTCCTGGAGGTGCAGCGACCAACCTTCTATAGGATGTATATATTACACATCACAAAATTTATATTAGGGTTACGTCTTGAATCATAGACTTGTTACAACATAGCTTGCAGGTACTCAGAGTCAGAAAAAGAATTTAATGCTCTGCTAGTAACCATCATAACGAGACTACCATCATAACCAGTAGCTCTTTAATGAACCTATGGGTTCTGTATAATCCTTAAGGTATAATCCACAATAATTTGAAGAGGCAATGATTTACAGTTTCTAGAAATTTGTTGCAAATCATGGTTTATTAAAGAAAGTGACAAAACAGCTGTGAGCTAAACATGCTTTTCCAAAAATCCTTAGAAGCGGAATAATTATTTGTTAGTAGTTTATGCTTAATCTGACAGAATAAATCTAACACATCTGCAATTCGTTGTTTAGTAGTAGGTATAACGTCAGCTGCCACCATGAGGAACTAATCAGTGAATTCATTGGCCATTGATTCGAAAGTAGTGCGTTCTTGTCACAGCTGATTGTTGAGAATGCAATTTCATTCTCATCAGTATTTTTGTTTGGGTCTTGTTTAATAATGTTCCAAATTGTTTTTGCTTACTTCTTGTTTTTAGGTGCCTGGTGCATGAGCTTCGTTTTTTAACTGCGGATGTCGGATTTTTCAGTACTGACTGTAACTTGCCTGAGTTAAATAGAGCTCTCTCCCCCTTACGATTTCCTTAATTGGCACTAATTACAACTGATTACTGTTGTAGTAAGCTGGGTTATGCTTACTGGTTTAAATATGCACGATTTGGCAGTGCTTTTTTACACCAATTTCGGAAAAGTCACTGAATTCTTGTTCATAACTCCAAGTGCAGTCTGGACTCCGGTTTCTTGTTTCCCTTCATGCACTGAAGGCCAGTGCCGGAATGGACTTTTGAAGAAGCTTTCGCTGTTTCCTCCTTCTGCGACTGTTCTAGTTCTCCACCGCTTATAAACTCAATATCGACTAGAAGTTAAATGTCATTATAGCCGCTTCTTCTGATTTTCAAGTTTTTATTTCGTTTCGTTTCGTTTTGTTTGTGTTTAATGTCAAATTATTTGAGAGTTGTTGTAACTTCCCTCACGTGTAGGAAGAAGTGTAACAGAATTTGCCAACCATAGCATGTATTCCAAAACTGCGATAATTTACTTAATTTCATTCGCTGCCTCTTTGACATGCTCTGTTTCCTCTTTGTTCCCTTCCCATATCTATTACTACAACTGCTTGGTTTATGCAGTTATTGCAAATTACTTTTCCTGTCAGTGGTTTCTGTACCGACATTAGTATTCCACAAGCTATTGTTCCGAGAGCGGCAGAGAGTACACAGTGTGCTAGTGTAATTTCGCTCTCTTCTTATCAAGCTCACAGATGATACACAGAAAGAACGATTGTCCGTGGGTATTTGTATAAGACAGAATTCCTCTAATTTTATCTTCATGATCTCAACGTGAGATGTAAGTGGGACGAAGAAATATGTTTCTTTATTCGTCTCGGAGGGTGCGCTCTTGGAATTTTAAGCGTGGGCATTTACGTGATTCACTGCGTCTTTCCTGTTGCGTCCCTTCAGCAACTCATGAGGCACGTCTTCGAATCAACTCTTATCACTTCCGGTAATCGAACTTGACACTGCTCCCACACTAATGAACAGTAATCGTGAATTCATACCGATGAAGACTCTGACGTACACAAATGCCTCTAACGTGTATTGCCTTTTTATAAAAAGTCCATCTTCTATAACAAAATATGAAATCACACTTTCTTTTTTTTCAAACCTTATCGTTTATGTAGCCAAGCTGATCATTATTTCGCATCACGTCACAAACGAACGACATAAACTCGGTCGTTTCAGTATTCACACATGCCTTCCTCGCTAGATAATGAGATTTTTGTGCTTAGATATACATAAAACTCGAGTTCCACATCACCGAGTGAATTTAGTAACTATGAAATGCAGTCTACAGGAGGTTGACAATATTATGGAAACATTACAAACACAATATACTACCATGCCAAATACGGTTCAGGGAAACTGTTGGCATTCAAAACGACTTCTCGTCGCCTCTGACTGGATAAATATGGGCTCTGTATGGTTTTGAAGGGTATCTTGTACCATTATTCCTGCAAATTAGTTCCAGTTCAGGTGATGATGATGGGCAGGGATCACGCACCCTTCGCTGGAAAGTAGACCACAAAACGTAATATTGACATCTGGTGACTGCGGTGGCCAGGGAAGATCCATCAGTGCATCTTCGTGCTCACAAAATCAGGCCTGGAAGATGCGAGATGTTGTGTTGGAATACAGCGTCACCATTAAGGAACAAACATGGTACCCTGGGATGGATGTGATCAGCCAAAATGGTGATATAGTCCTTGACAACATTACGTGCTTGCAGAGTAACCAAAGGGCCTCGTACTGCATCACGATACTGCTGCCCAAACCATCAACGAACCCCCACCATGTTTCACTCCTGGTACGTAAACAAGGCCAGAAACAGTACGAAAAAAAAAATTGTTCAAATGGCTCTGAGCACTATGGGACTCAACTTCTGAGGTCATTAGTCCCCTACAACTTAGAACTAGTTAAACCTAACGTACCTAAGGACCTCATACAATTCCATGCCCGAGACAGGGTTCGAACCTTCGACCGTACCGGTCTCGCGGTTCTAAACTGCAGCGCCTAGAACCGCACGGCCACTTCGGCCAGCAAAACAGTACGAAACAAGACACATTCGATGAAGTGAATTTCTTCCATTGCTCCATAGCACAGGTTTTATAATTTCGGAAGCATCTGCAGCACTGTTGAGTGGTTCTGAAATTCCAGCTCGTCCTGCAGTTCTATGCTTATGGAGTGCCCTTCGTGTTTTTTTGGTACTAACAGCGTTCGCTTGTGCGACATTCGGCTCTGTAGTGACTTTTGCAGCTGTCGTCCACATTTTTCTTCACAATCGTCTTCAATGTCTGTCAGAAACGATCACTCAGCACACACTTTCTTCAGCAATGTGACTTAGCGGATGATATTTTTCTGATTTTCCTGTAGGCGGTATAAATGTTCGATACAAACACCCAACATTTCGGCTCCTTTAGTTACGGAAGCACCCATTGTACGAGAACCAACAGTTTGGCCACGTTCGAATTCACTTACCTCCGACGTAATACACTCGGAACAACACAGGACACTGTTATAAGCACAGCTCACACTTGCAACGCATTGAGGACATTGCACCGGTGCTGTTCGAGCTAAAATACAACAGCACAGTCTGCAGGCTTGGCAACCTACAGCATTTCTGTTCAAGAAACTCCTTCACCAAAGAAGAAGTAAATATTCCTGAATTCCAATCAGGAACAACTGTCAAGATAAGAAACATAGAAGTAGATATCGTCGGTGTAACAAAGCAGCTTAAATCACTTAATAAAGGCAAGGCCTCCGGTCCAGATTGTATACCAGTCACGTTCCTCTCAGATTGTGCTGATAAAATAGCTCCATATTTAGCAATTATATACAACTACTCACATCACACAAAGATCTGTACTTAAAGACTGGAAAATTGCTCAAGTCACTCCAATACCCAAAAAGGGAAGTAGGAGTAATCCGCTGAATTGCAGGCCTATACCACTAACGTCGATTTGCAGTAGGGTTTTGGAACATATACTGTATTCGAACATTATGAAGTACATCGAAGAAAACGATTTATTGACACATAGCCAGCACGGATTCAGAAAATATCGTTCTTGTGAAACACAACTAGCTCTTTATACACATGAAGTAATGAGTGCTGTTGACAGGGAATGTCAAATTGATTCCATATTTTTAGATTTCCAGAAGATTTTCGACATCGTTCCTCAGAAGTGTCTTCTAACCAGACTGCGTGCCTACGGATTATCGCCTCAGTTGTGCTACTGTATTAGTGATTTCCTGTCAGAAAGGTCACAGTTCATAGTAATAGACGGAAAGTAATCGAGTAAAACAGAAGTAATATCCGGCGTTCCCCAAGGAAGTGTTATAGGGCCTGTTCCTTTCCTATATTAACGACATATGAGACAATCTGAGTAGCCGTCTTAGATTATTTGCAGATGATGCTGTCATTTACCGTTTTGTAAAGTCATCAGGTGGTCAAAACGACTTGAAAAATTATTTTGATAAGATATCTGTGGGGTGCTAAAAGTGTCAACTGACCCTGAATAAAGAAAAGTGTGAAGTTATTCACATGAGTACTAAAATCAACCAAATTTCGGTTGCGCGATAAGTCACACAAATCTGAAGGCTGTAAATTCAGCTAAATACTTAGGGACTACAATTGCAGATAACATAAATTGGTATGATCACATAGATAATATTGTGGGTAGAGCAAAGCAAAGAGCGCGATTCATTGGCAGAACACTTACAAAGTGCAACAGGTCTACTAAAGAGACTGCTTACACCACGCTAGTCCGCCCTATTCTGGAGTATTGCTGTGCGATATCGGATCCGCATCAGGTGGGACTGACGGATGACATCGAAAAAGTACAAAGAAGGGCAGCTCGTTTTCTATTATCGCGAAATAGGGGAGATGGTGCCACAGACATGATACGTGAATTGGAGTGGCAATCATTAAAACAAAGGCGTTTTTCGTTGCGACGGGATCTTCTCATGAAATTTCAATTATCAGTTTTCTCCTCCGATTGCGAAAACATTCTAATGGCACCCACCTACATAGGGAGAAACGATCATCGCTATAAAATAAAAGAAATCAGGGCTCGCACAGAAAAAATTAAATGCTCGTTCTTCCCGCGCGCCATTCGAGACTAAAACGGTAGAGAGACAGCTTGAAGTATTTCATTGAATCCTGTTCCAAGCACTTTATTGTGAATAGCAGAGTAATCACGAAGATGCAGATGTAGATGCAGAGTGCATTTCTTGCGATGTTTCAATATTTTTGTCCTACCCCTGTGTGGCCTATTGCTTCTATATCGGCTTCATTTTCTCCTTCTATATCGCTGATGAAGTGGTATTTCCTCTTTTGGTATTTTGGGAAGGACCTTGATGTCTGGTCACTCTACCTCTCGTGCACGGATTTCCAATTGAAAAAGCACAAAAAGGAAATATATGTTGGAGGAACATAATTTAGCCTATAATAATCAGTTTGATGTCCTATGAATTTTATTGTTCTACAGTTCTTTCCAGTGTACTATTCATATCGCAGCTGTGTATTTTTTCCTTCAATAAACAATGATTGAACGAAAGACTGGAGAAGATTCCGAGCAGTGCTTACCAAGACCACCATGGTCATTTTTATTTTGGCAACATTCTTGCATATTTTCACAGGATTATTAAACGGGAATGAGATTAGCACAAATTTCCAGTGAAATTTTCCAAGGAAGAAGGTCAATGTAGGATCTGTAATTGCTATCACATATTGAGGAAAGAAACTTGATGAAGAGTACGTTATTATTCACAGAACTGTGATTACTGAAGTCCTGTTGTGTCTTGGAGGAAGACAGTATAGTGATCCGCGCAAGTTTGAAAAGTAGGCACTAAATACACAATGGGTATTTCGTGAGTGTCTGTCGTTTTATAAGTACCCAAGCTGAGAAGTGGCGTGTGACGTCTAGTCTTCCCCAGTTAAAAACACCGGAGGCGTTTAGGTCGAAATACTACAGTTTCGTGAAATTTTAATTGATTCTTCCTCTGTCATTTTATTCATTTCACGAGACGCCTTTTGTGAGAAAACGGAGGTCCATCATTCAGTTGGCGGATCCTGGGAAGATGATTCCCGGAACACTGGTTGTAAGCTAGCCCCCTCACTCGTTCTATCTGAGTACACATAAAAATCTGGCGTCAGAAAGAATGCCCTGTGTATGTGACCCTTTCTACGTAAAGTTTAGACTCAAGAAATGATTTTAATGCATATAACAATATTTCAAGAAAATTACACCGTAGGAGACACTTCGACCTGCCACAAGTTTGATTGAAACGCTTTTATTGTGCCGTTGCTAATTTTGGGCCTGAGCCCATCGTCAGATGGTAGCTCTGATTTCTTTTACATTTGTGTCCTAAGGTATAAGAAATTTTTGTGATGCGTAGTGTACAAACAGTTTTACATTTGTGCAAAAGTAAAATCTTTTGTAAACTAGCGACCACGTACCCTTCTCTTCAAAGTAGATCACAATATAATAGTGAGATCTGGTGACTGCGTTGGCCGGGGGGATGCTTCAGTTCATCCTCGCCCTCAATAAAACAGTCCTTGACTATGCGAGCTGTGTGAACAGAGGCCCCGTCGTGTTGGAAAACAGAATCACCATTAGGGAAGAAGTATTGTAACATGGAATGGCCATGAGAAGCCAAAATGGTCCACATAGTCCTTGGCAGTAATACTTCCTTGCAGAGTAAGCAAGGGATCCATAGAATATCACGGTATGGCTGTCCAAATCAGCAAAGACCCCCCCCCCCCCCCACCACCACCATGTTTCACTCTTCGGACGTAAACTCGGCCATAAGTGGGAAACTGTTGGAAACAAGGGTGATCCAACGAAGTGACATTCTTACAAAGCTCCATAGCCCCGGTTTTATGACTTCGGCAGCACGTTGTCACTTTACGGACGTTTCCAGCGCTGATGAGTGGTTCTGAAGTACCAGCTCGTCCTACAATTTCCTAACGATGGACTCAGGCTTGAATTTAGTAATGATATAATAAAAGCATTTTGTCGGGCGGAGTGGCCGCGCGGTTTGAGGCGCCATGCACAGATTTCGCGGCTCCTCTCGCCGGAAGTTCGAGTCCTCCCGCAGGCATGGGTGTGTGTGTTGTTCTTAGCGTAAGTTAGTTTAAGTAGTGTGTAAGTCTAGGCACCGATGACCTTAGCAGTTTGATCCTTTAGGAATTCACAAACATCTGAACATCAAGAAAACTTGTGGCTGGTTGCAGTAATTCCAACAGTGTAATTTATGAAAACATTTGCTCAAATGTAAAATCTTTTGTAAAGGAGCGGTTATGCACCCTTCCCTTCAAAGTTCTCCAAACAAAACGGATAAAATAATTTCAGGAAACATATTCGAGGGAAATTAACGTCTACTTTGCGCAACGGAAAGAACTGAAGGCATAAACCAATTTTAAGTAGGTTTTATGATAACACTCATTTGTAACAAGTTTATAATGTGATTTGTAGACTGTGTAGTTAATCCATCTTACAGGTGAGTTATGTGAAATGAGCATACATTTCTCAGTCTGATTATCTAACACTTTTCAATCTAAAAACCTAACAAATATACATGCATAACAGTCATGTCGAACGCGAAATGATCAACAGTGAACAGTCACGGAACCTTCACACCGTCGCTTACCTGCTAACCCGAAAAGTATGAGGAGAGTACTGAAGACTTTCCGCTAATTGAAATTCTTAGGCAGGTTTACAGTAATTGTTTATTATGCCTTGCTTTGACTAACATTCCTGCTGAACGCAGAGAACGTGTGATTTAAGTTTCATGCAGACTACAAGGTGAACTCAACACCATCTAAGTAAACAAATCTTTGAACATGAATTCGTCGGTGGCACGGTAACCTGAATAAATTAGAGAAGTTTCAATTGAATTTGTAATAAATTATTTCGTCTCTAAACGTAACTATTGATATAAGAAAGAATACAACTCTCCGTACGAGACACTTACCGCATCCTGGACCACTACATAAGAAAGAACCGAACATCGAAAAATTCTAGAGGAACTGGAAAACTCTGGATTCATTTCCGTAAACGAGAGTGTGATATACACTCCTGGAAACGGAAAAAAGAACACATTGACACCGGTGTGTCAGACCCACTATACTTGCTCCGGACACTGCGAGAGGGCTGTACAAGCAACGATCACACGCACGGCACAGCGGACACACCAGGAACCGCGGTGTTGGCCGTCGAATGGCGCTAGCTGCGCAGTATTTGTGCACCGCCGCCGTCAGTGTCAGACAGTTTGCCGTGGCATACGGAGCTCCATCGCAGTCTTTAACACTGGTAGCATGCCGCGACAGCGTGGACGTGAACCGTATGTGCAGTTGACGGACTTTGAGCGAGGGCGTATAGTGGGCATGCGGGAGGCCGGGTGGACGTACCGCCGAATTGCTCAACACGTGGAGCGTGAGGTCTCCACAGTACATCGATTTTGTCGCCAGTGGTCGGCGGAAGGTGCACGTGCCCGTCGACCTGGGACCGGACCGCAGCGACGCACGGATGCACGCCAAGACCGTAGGATCCTACGCAGTGCCGTAGGGGACCGCACCGCCACTTCCCAGCAAATTAGGGACACTGTTGCTCCTGGGGTATCGGCGACGACCATTCGCAACCGTCTCCATGAAGCTGGGCTACGGTCCCGCACACCGTTAGGCCGTCTACCGCTCACGCCCCAACATCGTGCAGCCCGCTTCCAGTGGTGTCGCGACAGGCGTGAATGGAGGGACGAATGGAGACGTGTCGTCTTCAGCGATGGGAGTCGCTTCTGCCTTGGTGCCAATGATGGTCGTATGCGTGTTTGGCGCCGTGCAGGTGAGCGCCACAAGCAGGACTGCATACGACCGAGGCATACAGGGCCAACACCCGGCATCATGGTGTGGGGAGCGATCTCCTACACTGGCGGTACACCTCTGGTGATCGTCGAGGGGACACTGAATAGTGCACGGTACATCCAAACCGTCATCGAACCCATCGTTCTGCCATTCCTAGACCGGCAAAGGAACTTGCTGTTCCAACAGGACAATGCACGTCCGCATGTATCCCGTGCCACCCAACGTGCTCTAGAAGGTGTAAGTCAACTACCCTGGCCAGCAAGATCTCCGGATCTGTCCCCCATTGAGCATGTTTGGGACTGGATGAAGCGTCGTCTCACGCGGTCTGCACGTCCAGCACGAACGCTGGTCCAACCGAGGTGCCAGGTGGAAATGGCATGGCAAGCCGTTCCACAGGACTACATCCAGCATCTGTACCATCGTCTCCATGGGAGAATAGCAGCCTGCATTGCTGCGAAAGGTGGATATACACTGTACTAGTGCCGACATTGTGCATGCTCTGTTGCCTGTGTCTATGTGCCTGTGGTTCTGTCAGTGTGATCATGTGATGTATCTGACCCCAGGAATCTGTCAATAAAGTTTCCCCTTCCTGGGACAATGAATTCACAGTGTTCTTATTTCAATTTCCAGGAGTGTATTCAACAACCCTATTATTCAGATGGGTTAATCCAAACCCAATTCTGTACCATGTGCATCGAAGATTAGCCATACCACTGAAGAACGAACATCAAGTTCGATCACAAGTAAAAGCATGTTAATGATCTGCAAATACTACAAGCAATATTACGCGTAGCTACACGATAATAACCGCAGTCTCGCTATGTATAACTCGTTGCATGAGAATTAGCATCAGAAAAGGATTTTAAAAAAGTTGCTACATGTCTCGTCCATAGCAGAAGCGTGGACACAGCAGTAAAGACCGTTCACAGCAGACCAGCAGCGAACGCCGACAGGAAACTGCTAAATCGCTCTGTGTGGTTCAAACGAGCATAGTACGCAGAAAGTCTGGCTTACCATTGGCTTCCGTTTCAACCCGTCAAATTGCCTCACTTCAGACATCCCTTCTCAGTTAGTTGAAGATTGTGGTACCTTCAGTAATATCAATTACGATAGTCGATCACTTGGTACAGAAGTCTTTGCTTGTGACCCGGAATACGCGGAAGAAAGAGCAGTCTTGAAAGCTGTCACTGCGACAAGCAGCTTTCGAGGTGAAATATCACGTGAGCTTGATCGAACAGACAGAAGATGTACCAGTGGCATTGGAAGCAAATCGATGCCGTGACATCCTTCATTTTAGAGTCGAGGGCCCTAACTAATTCCTGTCTGATCGTTTCTCTAATATCTTTCGACTGATTTCAAGTTGTCCTTTACTAATGCTAATATTTTCATATCTATGTAACTGCTAAACAGAACATCCTATGTGATATTTTTTTAAATGTATTCAACTCTTCGTCTACCCGTACTACATAGTGTCTACACCGAAATGCCACATTTCTTGAGGCGGTTTAAAAATAGTAAGTCTTTCTTTGTTTCAGATGTGACATGTGCAATGGGTGCAAAGTTGTTGCTTAATTTTTGTCAGCACTTAGAGCGTTTTCGTTGTTTCGTTGTTGTCCGTCCAAGTGAAAACTGCGGCAGTTCAGGAGAAAGCACAAAGCGTACTTTGGTATGCAGTACTTAAATCCATCGTTATGGTGCAAAGGCGGTTTCGTTATATTTACAAGTAGCACCAGACGCGAATGGGTAAAAGTATGGCACAAACTGTTTCTGGACGCTGACAGCATTCTGAAGCAGCACGCATGGGTCGGCGTGTCAGTGTAGGACAAACTGGGAATGTTTGCCATGTGTTCCAACGAAGTCTGCGCAAATCAATTCGTCAGGCTTCACAGGAACTACAGATGCCACGCGTAACTATTCAAAAAGCAGGTGCGTCTCTATTCATACAAAGTGCATTATCTGCAGGCCATAAAGCTCGATGACAAGCAAAGGCGATGTGGATTTGCATGTAAAGTGCTTAATCGAATCGACTGGAATCCCCCCTTCCTTCCCAAGTGTAATATTTTCTGATGAAACCACATTCCGTATCTTCTGATCTGTAAATAAGCTCAATGTTCACATATTGGGGGTTACAGACTCTCCACTGTACCAGAGAAAAGGTGTGAGATAGCGCGAAAGTGATCGTTTGTAATGGTCTTATGTGCGACAAGATAATTGGACCGTTCTTGCTTGCTGAGGAGACTATCACACGAACTACGTACCTAGGCATGTCTCTTTTTCTGAAGGTGAAGACCAGCAACCAAACCATTGGCTTCAACAAGATAGTGCTCGACCTCAATGGTCGTTGGATGTTCGGAAAATTCTTAAACAAACATTTTCAGGACGCTGCGATGGACGTGACGGGCCTGTGAAGTGGCCTCCGCGTTCTCATGACATCACACCACCGGATTTTTTTCTCTGAGGATATATGAAGGTCAGTGTGTTCGCCACTGCAGTGCGGGACCTTCGTACTTGGTTTGTGGAAGTCATCGGTACCTTTTCTCCGGACTTGTTGCAGCGGCATGGATGGACACTGAGGACAGGCTAGACATTCTTTGCGCCACTGCAGGGCTCACAAGGAAGTTTTTTCTCTTGATGCATCCTTTTTTTGTTGAAAACTTGACCTGACATACTACTTATTCTTGAGAAGGAAACAAATTTATTTCATTTAATCTTGTATTACAAATTGAAAATAAGGCATTTCGTTGTAGACACCGTGTACTTTTCCTCTACATTGCTCCTTCCAGTCCCAAGTTAACTATTCCTGGATGCCATAACAGATGCGTCACTGACTTCCGTAGATTACTTTCCTCGCCTGTTCTTTTTAGCATTTCGTCATTTCGCACTCTACCCGCTCTCTTAATTTTTAACGTTCTTCGATAACAGTACATTTAACGTGCTTCCAGTTCCTACTTAGTAGTTTTTCGATACCTGAACTATTTCTTTTAATCAAGACAAAACAAGACAAGCACTGCGCTCAGGTTTCAGGGATCAAAGAGATATGAGTGAGGGCAGTCATTAAAAACTGATTATAATTAATTAATCTCTAACGGATTTGCGAGTACTAGAGACAATGAATTCATCGCAGTGAAACTGGTGTCCAAATGTGATCGCTCCTAGCTGCATCAGACAGATACGACGACCTTTTGCTGGTAACTTTAACAAGCAAGGCTATCAGCAGAATCGTTTGCTGTCCCATTCTGTCAGTTCATTAGTTTTTGACAAATCGGTGTCAGTTGAATTCATAAATCGATTCAGTTAGACTCAGTTTGACCTATTTCATCATAAAACAGTCATTCAACAGTTGAACTAGCACATGATACGTAAATTACTTGGATTCATTACCAGCGTACGAGGAAACTGCAGTTCATCTACACTCCTGGAAATGGAAAAAAGAACACATTGACACCGGTGTGTCAGACCCACCATACTTGCTCCGGACACTGCGAGAGGGCTGTACAAGCAATGATCACACGCACGGCACAGCGGACACACCAGGAACCGCGGTGTTGGCCGTCGAATGGCGCTACCTGCGCAGCATTTGTGCACCGCCGCCGTCAGTGTCAGCCAGTTTGCCGTGGCATACGGAGCTCCATCGCAGTCTTTAACACTGGTAGCATGCCGCGACAGCGTGGACGTGAACCGTATGTGCAGTTGACGGACTTTGAGCGAGGGCGTATAGTGGGCATGCGGGAGGCCGGGTGGACGTACCGCCGAATTGCTCAACACGTGGGGCGTGAGGTCTCCACAGTACATCGATGTTGTCGCCAGTGGTCGGCGGAAGGTGCACGTGCACGTCGACCTGGGACCGGACCGCAGCGACGCACGGATGCACGCCAAGACCGTAGGATCCTGCGCAGTGCCGTAGGGGACCGCACCGCCACTTCCCAGCAAATTAGGGACACTGTTGCTCCTGGGGTATCGGCGAGGACCATTCGCAACCGTCTCCATGAAGCTGGGCTACGGTCCCACACACCGTTAGGCCGTCTTCCGCTCACGCCCCAACATCGTGCAGCCCGCCTCCAGTGGTGTCGCGACAGGCGTGAATGGAGGGACGAATGGAGACGTGTCGTCTTCAGCGATGAGAGTCGCTTCTGCCTTGGTGCCAATGATGGTCTTATGCGTGTTTGGCGCCGTGCAGGTGAGCGCCACAAGCAGGACTGCATACGACCGAGGCACACAGGGCCAACACCCGGCATCATGGTGCGGAGAGCGATCTCCTACACTGGCGGTACACCTCTGGTGATCGTCGAGGGGACACTGAATAGTGCACGGTACATCCAAACCGTCATTGAACCCATCGTTCTACCATTCCTAGACCGGCAAGGGAACTTGCTGTTCCAACAGGACAATGCACGTCCGCATGTATCCCGTGCCACCCAACGTGCTCTAGAAGGTGTAAGTCAACTACCCTGGCCAGCAAGATCTCCGGATCTGTCCCCCATTGAGCATGTTTGGGACTGGATGAAGCGTCGTCTCACGCGGTCTGCACGTCCAGCACGAACGCTGGTCCAACCGAGGCGCCAGGTGGAAATGGCATGGCAAGCCGTTCCACAGGACTACATCCAGCATCTGTACCATCGTCTCCATGGGAGAATAGCAGCCTGCATTGCTGCGAAAGGTGGATATACACTGTACTAGTGCCGACATTGTGCATGCTCTGTTGCCTGTGTCTATGTGCCTGTGGTTCTGTCAGTGTGATCATGTGATGTATCTGACCCCAGGAATGTGTCAATAAAGTTTTCCTTTCCTGGGACAATGAATTCACAGTGCTCTTATTTCAATTTCCAGGAGTGTATGAAAGAAACAGTTTGTAGAAAACGTCTGTGTTCTGCGATACATGATAGTTTCGATATGGACATTACGTCGGCGGTTTCCTGATAGGGAGATTGGTTAATCTTGGAAGAGAGTGCTGGAGAGATAATGTAACTTCAAGCTGGCAAACAGCCGAAGGAAGAAATTTAATACCCCTCATAAACTCTGTGTATAATCTGTAAATACTTTTCACTTATTCTGAAGATAGAACAGACTAATAGCTACTCGCACAGAAGCATATAAGGCATCATTTTTCACATGATTAATCCTTGAATTTGAGAAGCTTATATAAATAAACGTTTTTGGAAAGAGCAACATTAAGAAGGATACACTTGAATAAAATCTCTGCATATTTGCTGTATCTTACATCCTCGGCATTGTTTATGTTGGTATCTTCTCCTGCCCCTACATTTTTTTCCTCTTATGGTCCCACCAATTACATATTACTGGAGAACTTGTGAGATGCCCATTACTCTTCTACTCTTTCTCTTATGGGTTTATCGAATTCTTTCGGTGGCAGTTGTTTTTAGTGATTCTGCCTAGTAAGTGGCTAAAGGATGGAAAAGACCCAACGTGGTTTTGTAACGAAAGTCGGAGAATGCTGTGGAAGCAGAGGCTGTCGTGACTCTCGGTTCAAAAGGGAACGCACAAATGACGGCAAGGGAAGATTAGTACGTCAGTGAATAGATCTATGCGCGAAGCATACAACTACCACCTCAGCAGAAGATCTGGCAGAGAATCCGAGGAAATTCTGGTCTTATATAAAATCGCTACTCTGGTCTAAGGCTTTCAATCAGTCCCTCTTGACCAGTTTGGCGTAGCAGTTCAATATAGCAGGATGAAAATCGAAGTTTTAAATTTCATGATCAACAAATCGTTCACACAGGAGAATCGTACAAACATACCGTCATTTGACCATCGGTAAGACTCCCGTATAGACGGCATAGTAATAAGAATCCATGGTGTAGAGAAACAAGCAGAAGATCTGAAACCAAATAAATCACCAAGTACGGATGGATTCCCATTTCGATTTTACAAAGAGTGTCCTACGGCATTGGCCCCTTACCTTGCCTGCATTTATCGTAAATCTCTCGCCCAGCCCAGTGTCCTAAGCGATTGGAACAAAGCGCTAGTGAATCCAGTATAGAAATGTAGAAGAAAGCCTGTCGGTGTGGCCGAGCAGTTGTAGGCTCTTCAGTTTGGAACCACGCGACCGCTACGGTCGCAGGTTCGAATCCTGCCTCGGGCATGGATGTGTGTGATGTGCTTAGGTTAGTAAGATTTAAGTAGTTCTAAGTTCTAGGGGACTGATGACCTTAGATGTTAAATCCCATAGTGCTCAGCGCCATTTGAACCATTTTTGGTAGAAGAACGGACCCACAAAATTACAGATCAATATCCCTAACTTGGGTTTGCTTCAGAATCCTTGAACATATTCTCAGTTGAGATACAATAAATTTTTTTGAGACTGAGAAGTTAATGACCACGAATGAGTATGGTTTTAGAAAGCATTGCTCGTGCTAAACTCAAGTTGCCCTTTTCTCAGGTGATATACTGCGAACTATGGACGAAGGAAAACAGGCAGATTCCATATTTCTAGATTTTCGGAAAGCATTTGACACGGTGCCTTATTGCAGGCTGTTAACGAAGGTATGAGCAGATGGAAGAAGTTCAGAAATCTGTGAGGGGCCCGAAGACTTCTTACGTAATAGAACGCAGTATGTAGTCGTCGACGGCGACTGTTCATCAGAGACACGAATATGGTCAGGAGAGACCCAGGGAAGTGTGATAGGACCGCTGTTATTGTCTTTATACAAAAATGATATGGGGGACAGGCTGGGAACCAATCTGCGATTGTTTGCTGATGATGCTGTGGTGTACGTAAAGTGTCGAAGTTCAGTGACTCTAGGAAGATACTGTCATGAATGGCAGCTAGTTCTAAATGTAGAAAAATGTAAGTTAATGCGGATGATAAGGAAGAATAAATCTATAATGTTCGGATATAGTATTACTAGCGTCATGCTTGACACAGTCAAATTAAATATCTGAGCGTAATGTTGCAAAGCGATATGAAATGGAACGAGTACGTGAGAACTGTGTTAGAGAAGGCGAATTGTAGGTTTCGGATTATTGGGAGAAGTTTAGGAAAGAGAGATCCACCTGTAAAGGAGACCGCATATAGGACTATGTTGCGACCTATTCTTCAGTAATGCTCGAGTGTTCGGGATCCGTACTAGGAAGGACTGAACTGAGACATCGAAGCGATTCAGAGGCGAGCGGCTAGATTTGTTACCGGTAGGTTAGAACAACACATTTTACGGAGATGCTTTGGGAACTCAAATGGAAAGCCCTGGAAGGAAGGCGATGTTCTTTTCGAGAAACACTACTGAAAAAATTTAGAGGACCATCATTTCCAGCTGACTGCCAAACGATTCTACTTCCGCCTACATATATTGTGCGTAAGGACCACGAAGATAAAATAAGAGATATTAGGGCTCATACGGAGGCATATAGATAGCTTTTTTTTTCTACGCTTTATTTGCGAGTGGAACAGGAAAGGAAAAATCTAGTAGTGATGCAGGGTACCCTCTCTATGCACCGTACGGTGACTTGCGAAATATTGATATAGATGTAGGTGTAGATGTATTCATCCTTTGACAACAAACTTTTTAAGCTCCATCCTAGTTCTACGTTTCTAACTTTTATACTTCATAGCAGTCCTATTTCCCGAACTTCCACATTCCAATTCCATACAACGCTGAGCTTCAGAAGCGCAGTTTCTCACTTACACGTCTGTATTTAGTACAAGTAGAACTCTTTTGTTGAGAGAACCTTTTTTCGCCTGCGACTTTCAGCTTTTGTTAGCTACTTTGCTTGAGTGGTCTTGCGCAAACTTGGTGTTCCCTTAACACAAGTATTTGACTTCGTGTAGCGACGTCCTCACTTTGTATGTTTAGCCTAATAGCCTCTTTATACAGTCTTTGATTTGACACTTTTAACAAAAATCCTGTATTAAGCAGGACGTTGTTATCAAAAGACTGTTTAAAGTCTTTCTTAGTTTCCTGCAGAAGATTCCGAACATGTTTGTCCCATTTACATCCTCGAAACCTCTCTCTGGGCCCTCAAATGTCGTGAAAGTGACATGGTTTTACATTGCTGTTCCCTCTATCACCAAGCCCCTTGTCAGGACTGCTTCCCCGGCATCTTTATATCTACTCACACCGGTCTGGTCGTCTCGTGCTTCCGTACTCATTTCCTTGTTTACAGCTTACAAAATGTAAGACTGACAATCCACCTGTTTTAACGTACCTTAACTTGCAACGTTATTGTAATTCTCTCGTAGATGACTGGTGGCAGGTGCCCCGTCTCATATATTTTGGACAGCAGATGTAATAGTTCTCTAGTTCCAATAACTTGCATTTTATATATTGTGACTCTTCCGCTTCAATGTCTCTTGAAATAGAAATAGATACTGAACCGCTTAGCAAGCGTCCCACAATTAGGCCTGAAAAGTAACGCACAATTCATGCTCGTTCTACATGCAGATGTTTTGGGAGACTAGGTGGTAATTAAACTCACTGACACTCTCAATATAAATGAATAAATTAGTTTTGAAAAAGGTATCTCAGCAGTACATAATTTTTACCAATTACTTTATGATTTACTTGCTACAATACGTTTAGGAGATTTTGCTTCGTCATCAGGTGGCAATGTTTTTTTTTTAATTAATCTAAATGAGCCAGTATCGCATTCAGTTTGCAATCTTCCAAGACGTGCCGATGATATGTTGAACTTTTTTCAAAAACTAAGTATGAGCCAGTATTGCATTCAGTTTGCAATCTTCCAAGAAGAGCCAATGATTTTTTGAACTCTTTTCAAAAACTAAGTATGAGCCAGTATTGCATTCAGTTTGCAATCTTCCAAGACGAGTCAATGATTTTTTGAACTTTTTCAAAAACTAAGTATGAGCCAGTATTGCATTCAGTTTGCAATCTTCCAAGACGAGCCAATGATTTTTTGAACTTTTTTCAAAAACTAAGTATGAGCCAGTATTGCATTCAGTTTGCAATCTTCCAAGACGAGCCAATGATTTTTTGAACTCTTTTCAAAAACTAAGTATGAGCCAGTATTGCATTCAGTTTGCAATCTTCCAAGACGAGCCAATGATTTTTTGAACTTTTTCAAAAACTAAGTATGAGCCAGCATTGGATTCAGTTTGCAATCTTCCAAGACGAGCCAATGATTTCTTGAACTTTTTTCAAAAACTAAGTATGAGCCAGTATTGCATTCAGTTTGCAATCTTCCAAGATGAGCCAATGATTTTTTGAACTTTTTTCAAAAACTAAGTATGAGCCAGTATTGCATTCAGTTTGCAATCTTCCAAGACGAGTCAATTATTTTTTGAACTTTTTCAAAAACTAAGTATGAGCCAGCATTGGATTCAGTTTGCAATCTTCCAAGACGAGCCAATGATTTCTTGAACTTTTTTCAAAAACTAAGTAGGAGCCAGTATTGCATTCAGTTTGCAATCTTCCAAGATGAGCCAATGATTTTTTGAACTTTTTTCAAAAACTAAGTATGAGCCAGTATTGCATTCAGTTTGCAATCTTCCAAGACGAGTCAATTATTTTTTGAACTTTTTCAAAAACTAAGTATGAGCCAGTATTGCATTCAGTTTGCAATCTTCCAAGACGAGTCAATGATTTTTTGAACTTTTTTCAAAAACTAAGTATGAGCCAGTATTGCTTTCAGTTTGCAATCTTCCAAGACGAGTCAATGATTTTTTGAACTTTTTTCAAAAACTAAGTATGAGCCAGTATTGCATTCAGTTTGCAATCTTCCAAGACGAGTCAATGATTTTTTGAACTTTTTCAAAAACTAAGTATGAGCCAGTATTGCATTCAGTTTGCAATCTTCCAAGACGAGTCAATGATTTTTTGAACTTTTTTCAAAAACTAAGTATGAGCCAGTATTGCATTCAGTTTGCAATCTTCCAAGACGAGTCAATGATTTTTTGAACTTTTTTCAAAAACTAAGTATGAGCCAGTATTGCATTCAGTTTGCAATCTTCCAAGACGAGTCAATGATTTTTTGAACTTTTTCAAAAACTAAGTATGAGCCAGTATTGCATTCAGTTTGCAATCTTCCAAGACGAGTCAATGATTTTTTGAACTTTTTTCAAAAACTAAGTATGAGCCAGTATTGCATTCAGTTTGCAATCTTCCAAGACGAGCCAATGATTTTTTGAACTTTTTTCAAAAACGAAGTATAAAGTGTACCTTAGTTGTAGCGCTTGGAGTGCACAGGCAAACTGAGAGCAAAATTTACCACCTCATGAAGGGCCACACCCTCCATAATGAGTAGTTAGAATTAATGAAAGTCTAGGTTTTTTTGGCAAGAAATCTGAGTAAATCATACACAAGGAGCGTCTAAACTAGTCGGTGATTGGGATAAAAAAACAAAGTCAGTAAAAAATGCAGAGTATTTATTCGCCCTCAAGGTATTCCAGATTGGGCTCATTACACTTACTGCAGCAGTTATAAAGCTGTCTGAGACAGTCTACGAGAATTCCTTTGTAATAGATCGAAATATTGTTGTGACCCGCTTTTGGTCTTCAGTCAGAATGTGACATAGATGATTAGCAAAGTCTTATTTAAGTACTATGCATTTAGATCTATTTGGAGTTGATCTTTAGGCATTGTGAACAATGACAAATTCAACAACTTCAATAATGATTACATAAATATTGAAACATTGTTTACAGAGATTATTAATGTTAAAGGACAAAGTTTGGAGTTATATACAGGGTGTAATGAGTGTAGGTGCAGATAGGTTTGTGTATGGTACCTTAAAATGTACACACATCAGCGTGTTGATTGTTTCTTCTCTTCTTCAAAGAGTCTTACCGCAAACACCTCACAGACTTACTGACCTGATGTTTTCTGCATGGTCGTAACGGCACCAATAAGTCTATTATTCCTGTTAGTGTAGACTAATCATTTTGCATCCACGAGTCCACACTTCAACCACTAGCCTGCTCTCAGGGGAAAAGAAGCATTAATGGCTTGCTCTTGCCACGTGTACTTGGAGATATTAACCACGCTAAAAACATACTACCTCTAAAAGCTACAATTAAAAACTAATGTAATGTTGTTCAGTACAGTATACTCAGTCACCAATAGAAATATCTGCATCTATACCTGCTGCAACCTTTATTTTCTAACTGTTGCTTTGCAAGTAACTGGCAAGAACTAATTTTTCTCTAGATAGTTTACAAAAGGCCTAACTAGCTGGTATCTAGTAAAAGAGATGTATTTATGGTGTATCATGTCGTTTCTGAAAGTATATGTATGGAGTGTAGCCATGTATGGAAGTGAAACATGGACGATAAATAGTTTGGACAAGAAGAGAATAGAAGCTTTCGAAATGTGGTGCTACAGAAGAATGCTGAAGATTAGATGGGTAGATCACATAACGAATGAGGAGGTACTGAATAGGATTGGGGAGAAGAGGAGTTTGTGGCACAACTTGACAAGAAGAAAAGATCGGTTGGTAGGACATGTTCTTAGGCATCAAGGGATCACCAATTTAGTATTGGAGGGCAGCGTGGAGGGTAAAAATCGTAGAGGGAGACCAAGAGATGAATACACTAAGCAGATTCAGAAGGAATTTGGTTGCAGTAGGTACTGGGAGATGAAGAAGCTTACACAGGATAGAGTAGCGTGGGGAGCTGCATTAAACCAGTCTCAGGACTGGAGACCACAACAACAACAACAACATGTTGGAAGGAATAACATAAAGAATAATTTTGCATATTAAGTCATGCATGAACGCACTGGAAGGGTGGTAAATATCCAAATAAATGACGGGTTACAACGGAATACGCTCATATCCACAATGAGCCAAACAACACAGAAACTGATTACTGGATGTTGATTTCAGCATTCTCGTTCACAACGTGTTGCCCTTTCTTCTGCATTGTCATGATGAGTATGAAGGAGACACTCCGATCTTTCGAAGGTAGCAAAAGTCGTATTCACAATGCTTTATGTATACATACCTGGTCTGACGATCACTCAGGCACTCTACAGCAACTCGAATGGTCCGCTAAATCACCCCGTTTTAATCCCATAGAATATTTGTTCGAGTATTTGGAACTGCGGGTGAAATGTGATCATATTAACAATCCGTAACTGTTCGGCACTTGATAAAAGATGAGTGGCCACAAATGGAAATGGCATACCTGAAGGAACTGGGGACTGTTTTCTTCATCTGAGTCGCTGCTGCGCCCAATTAATGTGATGTTTTCTGGGAGGAGGAAGGGAGAGGTGGATAATTTTTTTGTACAATATGCTTACTTGTTTCTTCGGCGCTACCTGTATACATGCGCCCATTTTTAACTCTTGTTGCTCTTTGTGTATTAGTACATTCACGAGTATTCTTGATGCATCTTACACATTTCACGTTTGTAACAAACCAAAACAGAATAACAACAGGAAAAGTTTAGATGGGTTGTTGCGGGACAGTTGTTTTCCAAAACTGCTCCGTAGCCCAATAACTAACTCGCTATTCAAATTAGACTGCCACATCAATACAAACCCCTTGCGTTGCATGAAAGAGTTGATGTAACTGAAGCAAACACTAAGGGTTGTGAATTTAGTTAGTATCTCTTCATTTTATTTCTGTATGATGATAGATACGTGTTATTTTTTTTCCATACGCTGGAAGCGCTGCCTGACTGTGGGAGTACCAGCACTGTAAGCGAAACGTGAAAAAAATCCTCGCTGAAAGAGAGGCGACCAGGTAGACACTGCACGAAAATGGCTCCGAGCACTGTGGGACTTAACATCTGAGGTCATCAGACCCCTAGAACTTAGAACTACTTAAACCTAACTAACCTAAGGACATCACACACATCCATGCCCGAAGCAGGATTCGAACCTGCGACCGTAGCGGTAGCGCGGTTCCAGACTTAAGCGCCTGCAACCGCTCGGTCACTTCGACCGGCAGACACTGAATGGCCGGGCGCTGTCAGAGAAGGTGTTTCACCTTGTAATAAAAGCGTCACAGAATCCCAAAACTGGTATTTGGCAGGCTGTAACCTTCCATTGTGAGAAGCAGCGTACAGAATTCTTTCTAAACAGATAGAGAACTGCATAAAGATAGGAAAAGACGAGGCACTCAAAAAGAGAAGAATCTGTTGGATCCACAGAAGGACAGCAGTCCAAATTTTGTGACGGAGACCCAGATTGGTCCGTGAAAATTATTTTTGTAGTGGTGCGAACTGCCCTCATAGTGCTAGGGAATTTATGATTTCTGCCACCCTCTAAGAGAGAAATATGTCTTAGTGGTTAATCACAGAAGATTCTTTAGGAGAAGGGAAACTGTTGCTATTTTATTAATTTTTCATTGGTCCGAACTTGGAATGTCTGCTGCAATTGGCTACAGAGAATCTGGTGCTGGCAAAACCAGCAAGATTCTGAATATAGGAACAACATTTTTCGTCTTTGGTCGGCAGAGGGAGAGACGTTTTTGACCTATAACTGCAGAGGAGGAGGACTTGGTCCTAGAGCTGATCATAGATATCAGGGCTGAACATGTAACTCTCAGGTAACACTGCAGACATCCTATGCACCTTAGTTTTCGAACCATGGTAAACACGACCCACATTTGCACATCCTCTGACGAGGGGAACTATGAAGTCGTTTTGAAACGACCCCTTAGAAAAATTATACAAGACTGTGCTTAAACTGACACACAATATTTTTTAGCGCAACGCAGTCTGACTTTCAATAATCCTTACAAAAGAATGGCCCTGACTAACATTAACCTATACCTTTCACAAATCACTTACCTCACAAAAATCTTCGTTACTCGAAGTACTGCAATCCAGCGAGCGCCACTACTGCCAGCTAAATAAAAGATTCAAACTACTGAAGGCACTAACTACTGATAGGCATAGTTAGCAAATGAAAGATTTTAACAGAGAACAAACAACGTATTTACCTTAATAGTGTTCAAAAGTCATAATGTATATAGCAGTTCATGACATCCAGTCTTACGAATTTCAAAACTCCACCATCTCTCCCCCCACATCCACCACTGCTGGCGACTCACCTTCAACTGCGCAACGCTACGCGTTGTTCACTTCCATCTGCCCAACGCTACAATGGCGAGTATTATAACAATGCCAACCAGCCACAGACTACACACAGCACAGCCAGTGATCTTCATACAGAGCGCTACGTGGCGCTACCAATAAAAAAATCCTAAACAGCCTACTTACAATTTGTTTCGAGTTGCCGTTTTACTTTCCTGAGTTAATTCACGTAGTCAGCTAGTTTAACTAAAGAAGCGCTTAGGCAAGGGATCTGGTGCTTGTAAGTTCTTTTCTGTGTCCTTCTTTTAATCTGTTGACTAATTGGCGATTTACGAGGGGGTGGCTAATTCCATTCACCAGTTTAAAGTTATTATTGTGTATGTTTGATGATTTATTTGACACTTTGTGCACTTTATTATTTGTATTGCCTCTTCAGTGGTTTGAATTAAGTTAATGCATCTTAGTAATAAACAGGATTTTATTGTGGCCTTCAGCTTCATTTCAAAGTTTGATGAAACCCTTTCTCATAATATCTATATTAGCTACAGTATCCGTATTTCAGGTTTAATTGGTCACGCCTGTTTAAATTCAGATATTCACTAGTTCCAATTGCGTGATTTTGTCTTATTGGTTCAAATGGGGCTTAACATCTGAGGCCATCAGTCACTGTCACTGCGCTTACTGGTGCAGGCATTATCACGTTAAATTTTTTCAAAGTGGTTCAAATGGCTCTGAGCACTATGGGACTTAACTGCTGTGGTCATCAGTCCCCTATAACTTAGAACTACTTAAACCTAACTAACCTAAGGACATCACACAGATCCATGCCCGTGGCAGGATTCGAACCTGCGACCGTAGCGGTCGCGCGGTTCGACTGTAGCGCCTAGAACCGCTCGGCAACTACTGCCGGCGCTTTTGTCTTATTATCTCAAACGATCCTATGGAGAGCAGTCTGTTCACTGTGTAGATCACTGGGTTCAGATCTTGTTTGTTCAAAATGTTCAAGAACCACCGCTAGTTGTTTATAGAAATTTCGTGAAATGTGCAAAAAAAAAAAGTTCAAATGTGTGTGAAATCTTATGAGACTTAGCTGCTAAGGTCATCAGTCCCTAAGCATACACACTACATAACCCAAATTATCCTAAGGACAAACACACACACCCATGCCCGAGGGAGGACTCGAACCTCCGCTGGGCCCAGCCGCACAGTCTATGACTATCTCGTTAGTATCTCAGAGGTTTGCTTAAGGGGCTCTGGGCGGTTTGAAATCTTGAAATTTTGAATTTTTGTTTTCTTTTATTGACCTCAACCTACGGAATTTCTCCTAGCCAATAACATTAAATGCATATATATTATTGTCTTCTTTCTGGTTAATTCATTCACTGAAGCAAAACAGTGTTTGTGCGTGACCATGTACATTTGTCACTTCTCACGCTGAAATTTAAATTTTTTGGGCACCCGCGTCTGAGGGTGATTATTTAAGAGATAGAGATTTAAAAGCTTTCAAAACAGTTGGGGGAGCCATATGGAAAAAAAATGTAAGTTATCACTAAACTGGAATGCACAGGTCATGTACAAAAGCGGCTGGCCGCAGTGGCCGAACGGTTCTAGGAGCTTCAGTCCGGAACCGCGTGACTGCTACGGTCGCAGGTTCGAATCCTGCCTCGGGCATGGATGTGTGTGATGTCCTTAGGTTAGTTACGTTTAAATAGTTCTGAAGTTCTAGGGGACTGATGACCTGAGATGTTAAGTCCCATAGTGCTCAGAGCCAGTTGAGCCATTTGTACAAAAGCGGATCGGTAAGAGGCTGCAACGACTCAAAACTGCATAAAGGGAAGGAAATTGTCAGATGATTAGATGGTAACATAGACTTACAGAATCTGCCATAGATAAAATTGAAAATTATAATGGCATTCCCATCAGCCAAAATGTTAGAAGTAGCGTAGAAGATATGAGAAAAGCTGTATGGACAGTTTTGTTTCACTTGTTTTCAGCAGGTGATAAACCTTTCCATGACCTGTGCCCTCAAGGTAGTGATTCGTGGTGCAAATACAGGGTCCGGCTATAAAACCTCCCTCAGTTTTTCTGTGACAACCTATAAAAATAAGTATAATAGAGAAAAATTACTTTTATTTGTGAAATATGTATATTTTACCATTTTGGTTTATTTGGTTTTAAAAATTATATCTGCTAAATGACGTCCTCCATTGTTGACACATTGACGAAGTCTATCCCGAAAGTTCTCAACACATCTTTGTGTCATTTCTCTTGGAATGGCTCCCACATCTTGGGTAATGTCCTCTTTCAGTGCCTGCAGTGTTGTGGGACGATGTTTGTACACTAGAGCCTTTCAGTGTCCCCAACGAAAAAAAATCACAAAGCGATAACACAGGCGACCTTGAGGGCCAGGCGACGTCTCCTCACACAAAGAGACAAGATGACCAGGAACCAGCTCGCGCAACATTTCTATAGAACACCGAGAGGTGAGGTATGTTGCTCAGTCTTGTTGGAACAACACTTCTTGATCTTCCTGATCTGCTACAAACTGGTTTAGCCTACGTTAGAGCAAGGTCTTTAGCGTGTGACAATAACGGTTAGAATTATTCGAGATTATACGGTCCACACACGAAACATTCAGCAACGGCGCACCAAACCGTCACGTGAGGAGTGTATACTGGCCGCTTATAAATTTCACGAGGTTTTTCTGTAGCCAAGTAGTGCAAATTGTGCTTGTTTACACTTCCTGATAGGGGGAAATGCGTCTCGTCCGAAGAAATAAACAAAGCGCCAGGTGAAATGTTATGAAGAATTTCCTCACACGAACCTCTGGGAGTTTCAGTCTCTTTCACTTAGTTCCTGGGTAACCATCACTTTTGAGGGGTGCGTATGATGTTCTCTATGAAGAATTATTCTTACATTCCTATCAGATAATCCCAGGGCAGCTTCACGTTTTAAGTGCTGAACGCGTTGGTGATTGTTGCACAGATACTCTTACACGCGCCACATTTCCAGCGTTGTTGCAGATCGAGGACGGACAGTAGGTTTCCTTTTCAGTGATGAACTTGTCTTTCTAAAGTCTGTCTCCCACAGTTGAATAGTTTTCCCATCCGGGACACGATCATGTCGGCCAAATTCGAATCGTCTCCGAAACGATCGCAGAGTACTAATCACAGAACCAGCGTTACGAATAAATTCCTCCACAACAAACGCACGAGGCTCACCAAGCCACGCCATGGCGCACACTGAAAATCGCACGTACACCGCTCTTAAACAAAACACACTCCACATCAGTATCCTCACAACAACTCGCACTGCGGCTACGGCAAATGCGGGGTTTTTTATTGGCGGACTCTGTACAACAGAGCACAGCAAAATGGCGAGAAATTTATTCACAAACTAGCTACACGTTTTATCATAGTGAAGGTCTTGATACAAACGTTCAGAGATTTATCAGGCGTTATACATTGAGGAACGTCTGCATGGCTGCACCCAGAATCCTAACGAATCCATCACCAGCGTAGCTTGGGCCAGAACTGCCAAGACTGTGTATGTCAATTAGTGGTGTCTTTGATGCAGCAGCGTTGTTCAATAAGGAAATGTTGTAGGATGTGAAGTCCTGAAAAACTGCTAAAAACTGTTGGTCATTTCACACTGAATCAAATGTTAAATTTAGAGAAAGACTTAAGGCTTAAGAGAGCGCTGTTAGAGACTTTGAAACAAAGGCAAGACGGCACAGACGAGCATGGAAAATAGAACTGCAAGATGAGATGGAAGAGGTTGTATACACCCCATCATATGGAGCTGGGCTGTACAGACAATTTGAAAGGCTGTTTCACGTAAGCTGTAGTTTTAAGAATAAAATATACTTTTTCCCAGCTTATACTTGCCAGAATTGGCTGAAAATTGCAGGGTAAGATCATTGGAGTATTGTGAATATCTTTACATAGGAATTTCCTTATTTTATAAATCTCAAAATTGTTAAAGCCTTACATACACTGAGAGAAAATAAATCTCAACACAAAGACATAAACACAAGTTGGCAGGCGTGTTTCTACATCTGAAAGATGATGTTTAGGACAGCGGAATCGCATTCGGGAGGACGACGGTTCAATCTTTCGTCTGGACATCCTGGTTTAGGTATTCCTTGATTTCCCTAAATCGCTTCAGGCAAATGCCGGGATGGTTCCTGTGCAAGGGTACGGCCGCCTCCTTTCCCAGCCTTCCCTATTCTGATGGGACAGATGACCTCGCTGATTGCTCCCCTCTCCCTAATTCAATTAAAGATGACGTCTCTTCAAATTTCGAGGTAGTCATGTAAGAGTGTGCCAGTAGTGGCACATGAAGATGCAAACGGGATTTGCTTGAAATACACGCTCTACCGGTGATGAGAATTCTACATCTACATCTACATCCATACTCCGCAAGCCACCTGACTGTGTATGGCGGAGGGTACCTTGAGTACCTCTATCGGTTCTCCCTTCTATTCCAGTCTCGTATTGTTCGTGGAAAGAAGGACTGGCGGTATGCTTCTGTGTGGGCTCTAATCTCTCTGATTTTATCCTCATGGTCTCTTCGCGAGATATACGTAGGAGGGAGCAATATACTGCTTGACTCTCGGCGAAGGTATGATCCTGTACCGAAGCTTCCTGCTCTCCGTTGGATCCTCTCTATCTCTTCTATCAACCCTATCTGGTACGGATCCCACACTGCTGGGCAGTATTCAAGCAGTGGGCGAACAAGCGTACTGTAACCTACTTCCTTTGTTTTCAGATTGCATTTCCTTAGGATTCTTCCGATGAATCTCAGTCTGGCATCTGCTTTACCGACGATCAACTTTATATGATCATTTCATTTTAAATCACTCCTAAAGCGTAATCCCAGATAATTTATGGAATTAACTGCTTCCACTTGCTGACCTGCTATATTGTAGCTAAATGATAAAGGATCTTTCTTTCTATGTATTCGCAGCACATTACACTTGTCTAAATTGAGATTCAATTGTCATTCCATGCACCATGCGTCAATTCGCTGCAGATCCTCCTGCATTTCAGTACAATTTTCCATTGTTACAGCCTCTCGATATACCACAGAATCATTCGCATAAATCCTCAGTGAACTTCCGATGTCATCCATCAGGTCATTTATATATATTGTGAATAGCAACAGTCCTACGACACTCCCCTGCAGCACACCTGAAATCACTCTTACTTCGGAAGACTTCTCTCTATAGAGAATGACATGTTGCGTTCTGTCATCTAGGAACTCTTCAATCCAACCACACAATTGGTCTTATAGTGCATATGCTCATACTTTGTTCATTAAACGACTGTGGGGAACTGGTGTAGACCCTGTTTTATTTTCATGCGCACTTTTTTTTACAAAAATAATAATTATCTTTAGTAAATACTTCCAGAAATCCCTCCATTGAAGTAGCTAGACGTGTTGCGGCACGGTACGTCACTTTTTACTGCCCTGCCAGTGTGCAGCAATGTAATTTGTCTAGCTAAAAACTGTAGTAGAAAGTACTAGACCACTACTGTCTATTGCAGGTCGCAACATACATAGAATTGTCCGGTAAACGGGATGTGGCTAGCTACTGAAATAAAAGTTTTAACTTGGCAATGTAAATTTTCAGGTGTATTTTTACGATAAAGATCACAGTTAATACTGCTAAGTCCGTACTAAGTGGCTACACAATGTAAAGTTCCCACGCACACCACAATCACACACGTAGCCAGTTTATGGTATTTACACCCGTTACCGAAGTTAATAGAGTTCATCGGAACGTTTAGTTATGAAAATGCTCACTCAAATGTTGTGCTCTGTGCTCTACACGTAATACTTGTTCCAGTCTTAGATCGCACAACACTCCACGCGGTTTTAACTAACAGTCAAAAGCAATAATTTTGATATTCCGTCCGAAATTCCACACGACTTCCACTATACCGTTCACATAAATACACTTTGTACTGCTTCGCGAACTCGTAATTAGCATTTTTCCGCGATTTTACAGTACTTTCGTCGGAGCTGCTTTCAATGAGATGTTACTAGTTCGAGCCCTCAGTCCCGACCCCGCTAGATCACACATAGATTGGCGCGAGCCTGCATTTTTCTGATTGGCTGATATCACAAACATCAAATCAGGTTGCAGTATTATCCCATGCTAACCCGCACTTTACTTCAATGACCAATCATAGTGAAACATTTCTTTCTATGGCAATTGCTAAATAAATAAATTTAGAAAAGTATCAAATATAAAATTACTCCTTCTGAAATTACCGATTAATTTGTATTCTACTCACGATATATTAATACCATAAACTGACTGCACATTTAATTATAGTAAATTCCCTGTATAGTTTAACTGGTACTTCGTGAATAAACAAAACAATTTTCATTTACTTCTGTTCTTCTTCACTCATACAACACTCACACTGCTAATTACTACACATATAAAACAATTACAACTACGCAAATGCATTAAATATTAATCAAACATAACTTTACAACATTGTTTTGACTATGACTGCTAGCACTGTCCCCAACTACGTGCAGCTCTGTAACTCAGGTCCATGTCAGCTGGTGACATCTGTCGATGACTCATGCCTATAACGATATCGTCCTAACAAGTGATAGGTGCGATTCGAAGGCTCTATGCCTCAGTATGTAGCCTACAAGTCACATCCTTTTTCAGATTTCTATTCCCAACAGGCTATGAGAAAGCAAACGTTGCTGCCCGGAGCCCCTTACCGCTCGACTGTAGTCTCACCGAGACTCTGTTTTTACATAATCTAGGGAGAGCTCCAGTGTTGCGGCGTCTGCGCAGGTGTCTGCGGAACCGGGCGTTTTGGCCGACCTGGGCGGGGTGGTGGCCGGTGACGGCGGCGCGGCGGCGGTGAACCTGCTCGTGCCGGTCATCTCCCTGACGGGGCCGCACGGCGTCGCCGGCCGCGGTCTGCTGCTGAGGAAGGAGCCGCCGGGAGCCGCCGCCATCTGCGGCACCGTCGCCTACAGCCGGCCCGCCCAGCCCAGACACCCCCACCCCCACCCCCACCAGCCCCACGGGCAGGGAGACGAAGCCTCGCAGGACAACGCCGAGGAGCTCGCCGCCTGACCTGCACGCCCACCGCGGCAACTTTCGCTCGGTGCACAGCGCTTCGTCATCCTTCTCTAATGACACACATCAACGTCATCCTAGTGGACATATCCTCTTGACTAGTAACAGGGCCCCACAAGTTAATGCCAAAGGCCTCGGTTACCACGAATAGTACAGCAACTCGCACTCGGTGCACTGTGCTTCGTCATGCTTATCTAATAGCTCACGGGTACACCAGTAACAGAATTATACCAGCTGGCATGATAATGGACATATCACCTCGACTGAGGAATTCCCACAAGATAACGCCACCTGAGCACCACATGCACATAGCAACTGACACTTCAGTTCTTCGACATCCGTGTGTAATGGTTCACTGATACCTAAACAACAAAATTATGCCAGCTATTGTAATGGGCACATCCTTTTGAATGACGAAGACGACCCACAAGATAACGCCGAAGACCTCATCATCCGATTACCACACCTAGTACAACAAGTCACACGCTGTGATAGTGCTTCCTCATACTTATATAATGGTCCATTAGACACTAACAACGGAATTAAATCAGTTAGTATCATGATAGGAATATTCTCTCGATTTCATTGCATTGTCGAAAGTGAGATCGTTGTTGAAATACGAGTACCAAGCCTACTTGTCTACCATGTATTCTAAGATAGTAATGACGGGACACCAATTTTACGACAGCGAGAACTGTTCAGCCACTGAGCAACATGAACGCCTGTCATAATACAAATCACTAGTTTCTGTCCTCCAGTGTTTATGTACCTAGATTTTGTTGAATCATCGTAATTACAAGATGAGAAGGCACCTTACTAATATATATTACTTAGTTGATTGGCGGTTGAAATCTGTAACTGTAAGATATCCATGATAAATTCTATGCAATTATTAGGTGATGACTGAATAAATAAATAAATGAATAAATAAAATAATCTAATGTCTGATTTTTAGGCAACTGCAAAGGTTTATATAAAACATTGACAAAAAGAGGCAAGAGTGGAATAGTCTTTTGGTACAAAGTATTAATCAAGAACAGCCTTGAATTTGCTGTATGCCATTTAGCCTTATCTAGTTTAAAATGACCGTAGTAAATCTACCAGACAAGTTACTAGGTTGAAAAAAAGCTTACTCAGTTATACTAAGCAGTTTTATTCGTTCTGTAAGAAAACACGGTATAGTAATTGAGTGAAAATGTTACTCTGCCAACAACTGAGCTTTTCAGTTTTTGATATCGCTACAGAGGATAAGCAATATCCTCCGTTATTAAATGTAAATACTTTTTAATGGAATAATTGTATTCAGCAACTGTGTTAAAGAATAACGATTGTATAGGTCACGTACAAGGATGTAAGCTAACTCCGAAACAGTTTACCTCAGACAGTATCTTGAAATTACTGTCAAGAAAAACTTCGTAACTGGCAGAAAATCTTTCACACACCCACATTATTTTTTGTTATCTTTCGCAGGAACAAAATATTTCCATATTGCTGCCTTTCTCAGATTCTAGTGAAAGTTTAGATGATTTCCCTTGCAAACAACACTAATCTCTCGGGAATAATCTTAACGAAGATTATATGGAGCCACACAAACCAATAGTTTCTGAAATATTCAGAACTGGAAACAGCAGCTTCATCTGCTCGGAAAAAAATTATGTTTCAGTATTACATTAAAGTGATCATGCTTATCATTCTTTTTACGTGCAGATGTCATTATGTGACAGTCGTCGGTACTTCTAGTCAAAAACTACTTCCCACTCAAAGCTGGTTGGCAACACTGCGCCGACGCGTACTCTTAGAGCATTTGCTGCACTAAATAATTATAAAAAGCGTTGTTATTAAAGCTATTTTTAAACGTTTACAGGTGTTATAAATATAATATAAGTGTTGCTAAATTAGTGGAAGTGTTAGTGAAGTATAAAATAAGATTAAACGGGGTAAGAAGAGTATTTTTCTTCTCGCGCCTGTAGCACGAATCCGAGGCCTAATTTCACGCGCGCGCGGATCGTATGTAAGCATGAATTAAACTTATAGGTAAACGTTTCCACTTGGTATAAATATAATATAAGTGTTGTTACAATAGTGGAAGTGTTAGTGAAGTGTTAAAGAAGATTAAACGAGGTAAGAAGTTTATTTTCCTTCTCGCGCCTATAGCACGGTTTTTAGGCTTAATTTCACGCGCGGGTATTGTAAGTAAACAGTGACTTAAACATATATGTAATCACCAGTTTTTTTTCAGTACTCTTTCAATTTATTTATGTCTGACTGAATAGTTTTTAGGGTCCTTTGTTTACGTTTTAATAAGTACTTAAATCAGTTCATACGATTTCTGTTTTTACCATGAGTGAGAAGCGTGTGACATGCCGTAGGATCGTTAGTTCCGGGATATGGTGTGATGAGTGCTGTAGTTCCTTTCATTGGGGCGAATGTAGTGGCGTGGGAAGCGGGAAGATAAATGAGGCTCACCAGTGGCATTGTAGGATCTGCAGTAGAGATAGGAAAATACTGGAACAGGAAGGGAAAGTTGCAGCTTTTCAAGCTGACCTAGACAAGGCAAGGGCGGATCTTGACAGGTTAAAGAGGGAGAAGGGTGAACAGAGGTGGGAAGTGGCAACAGGTAATAGGGGGAACAGGCAAAGGAGAGCATCAGACAGCTTTGTCATAAATCTTGAAAACAGATTTGACCTGTTGCCTCAGTCAGAATCGAATGAGCCTCATGTAGCTGAAGCTGTAGAAAGGGCACAACAAGCTTTTAAGGACTCGAAAAAAGTAGGGAAATTTGTAAAGAGAAAGAAAGTTCTGTTAGGTAGTTCCCACGGTAGAGGTGTTGGCCAACTACTGCAGGAAAATCTAAGTCCAGAGTACCAGGTCACAAACTTTTTCAAGCCTAGTGCAGATCTGGGTCAGGTAACAGAGGATGTAGGTTCTTTATGCAAGGATTTCACAAAGGAGGATGCCGTGGTTATAGTGGGTGGTGCGGGAAATAGCATTGACAGAGTGACATGGTGAAGATAGCATCAGCAACGAAGCATACGAGTGTGAGATTTGTGTCTGTGTTGAGACGCCATGATCAGCCTCATTTGAACTCTTATGTAGGGAGGGTGAACTTGGAGTTGGAGTGGCTGCTTAGGACGGATATAGGGTCCCATACTGGTTTGATTCGTATGGATGCTATCGATAGGTGGGACTGCACTAGGCATGGCCTTCACTTCAATAGGAAACGGAAGGGAAAACTGTCTGGGTTGATTGCAGAAAACTTAAGGGGGGAGACTGTCACAAGTGGTAAAATACCAGTGGTCACAGGTGTCAGAGGGATGCCTTTTTTAGGAAAGGGAAGGGGGAAAGAAAACGAGTTTTAAGAGAGACACACTCAGTTTGAGAAAACATGAGCAGGAGTCAGATTTTAGCATACAGCCTCCATTTAAACAATCTTTAACAGAAAATAATCAGAAACTGCCACTTCATCTTCGCCAAAGCAGTTATAATCCCATTAGTATGCAGTATCAGTTATCTTTATTACACCAGAACATTCCGGGAATCAGAAATGAAGTTGATGAACTATTCATTTGTATCGATGAAATGAATTCTTCTAACCAAATTGACATAATCTGCCTCTCTGAACATCATGTGACCACTGGTATAGTTATGTTAGACATTTCAGGATCTAAGGTAGCTTCCTACTTCTGCATAGTAGATATGGATGGAGGAGGAGTTGCCACATTTATTAAAAACTGCCATAAATTCAACAATATTGACATTAATAAACTATGTTTAGAGCAGCATCTAGAAGCATGTGCAACAGTAGTAGAGTTCCATAACAGATCCTATACAGGGTGTTACAAAAAGGTACGGCCAAACTTTCAGGAAACATTCCTCACACACAAAGAAAGAAAATATGTTATGTGGACATGTGTCCGGAAACGCTTACTTTCCATGTTAGAGCTCATTTTATTACTTCTCTTCAAATCACATTAATCATGGAATGGAAACACACAGCAACAGAACTTTCCAGCGTGACTTCAAACACTTTGTTACAGGAAATGTTCAAAATGTCTTCCGTGAGCGAGGATACATGCATCCACCATCCGTCGCATGGAATCCCTGATGCGCTGATGCAGCCCTGGAGAATGGCGTATTGTATCACAGCCGTCCACAATACGAGCACGAAGAGTCTCTACATTTGGTACCGGGGTTGCGTAGACAAGAGCTTTCAAATGCCCCCATACATGAAAATCAAGATGGTTGAGGTCAGGAGAGCGTGGAGGCCATGGAATTGGTCCGCCTCTACCAATCCATCGGTCACCTAATCTGTTGTTCAGAAGCGTACGAACACTGATACTGAAATGTGCAGGAGCTCCATCGCGCATGAACCACATGTTGTGTCGTACTTGTAAAGGCACATGTTCTACCAGCACAAGTAAAGTATCCCGTATGAAATTATGATAACGTGCTTCATTGAGTGTAGGTGGAAGAACGTGGGGCCCAATCAAGACATCACCAACAATGCCTGCCCAAACGTTCACAGAAAATCTGAGTTGATGACGTGACTGCAAAATTGCGTGCGGATTCTCGTCAGCCCACTCATGTTGATTGTGAAAATTTACAAATGAGGTCTAACATGGAAACTAAGCGTTTCCGGACACATGTCCACATCACATCTTTTCTTTATTTGTGTGTGAGGAATGTTTCCTGAAAGTTTGGCCGTACCTTTTTGTAACACCCTGTATAATAGTAACTATTTACCGAGCACCTGCAGGAAATTATAATCTATTCATAAATCATCTAGAAGCTCCTTTGGGTTATTTATTAGGAAGAAACACAGAAATTTTGGTTGCTGGTGACCTTAATACAGATTTTCTAATGCAATCTTCCAGTAAACATTTACTGCAGTTAGTAATGTTGTCTTTCAATCTAACTCACACTGTAAACTTTCCAAATAGGATCACTAAATCCTCAAGGACAGCCACTGATAATATTTTATAGACAAATCAAAGGAACAAAATCGTATCATAAAACCTGTAATAAATGGACTATCAGATCATGACATGCAGCTCCTTGCTATAGATGTAAATTCTAAGCATATTATCAAGACTGCTAAATCTGAGTACAGGAAAGTAGTCAATCAACCAAAAATTGAGTGTTTTAGAAAACTGCTCAAAGATATGAACTGGAGAGATGTTTATAGTTCTCATAACACGAATGAAAAATATAACACATTCATGAACAATGTCAATACCATGTTTGAAAACTGTTTTCCTCTAAAACTTACTCAAATTAAACAGAAGTCTAATAAAACCATGGATCACACAAGGAACAAAGATTTCCTGTAAGACAAAAACGAAAATGAATCTGTCGACCAAGAATAGCTCCAATGCTGATGATTTAGCTAAATACAGTAATTCAGACATCTAAACAAATGCACTACGAGAAGAAGATAGCAATGTCAGGGAACAAAATAAAAACAAAATGGGATATAGTGAAAGAGGAGACTGGTAGGACCAGAAAGGAACAGGAGCAAATAGCATTAAGGGTAAATGACACATTAGTAACCGATGGGCATAATGTGGCAAATCTATGTAACACGTACTTTATATCTGTTACTGGTAGAACGGGATTATTAGGATCAGTAAATAATGCCCTTGAATACCTGAAACTAGCTTTTACAAATAGCTTCAGGTACATGAATATGTCATTCACTTCACCAAAAGAAATAACTACCAGAATAAAATCTTTAAAAACAAAGCATGCTAGTGGTTACAATGAAATATCAACAAAGTTAACTAAGGCATGTTCTTGTGAGTTTAGTACAATTCTAAGTTACTTGTGTAACCAGTCAATTATAACTGGGACATTTCCTAACTGGCTAAAATATGCAGATGTTAAGCCTCTGTTCAAGAAAGGTGATAAAGAGATACCATCAAACTACAGACCGATTTCACTTTTGCCATCATTCTCAAAAATTTTAGAAAAAGTAATGTACAGGCAGATTCTCAACCATCTGACCACATATATCATATTATCAAGAACACAGTTTGGAATTCTGAAAGTTTCTGATATCAAAAGGGCTGTTTACACCTACAGTGAAAATGTACTTAATTCATTAAATGACAAGTTATAAGCAGCAGGTATTTTCTGTGATTTGTCAAAGGCATTCGATTGTGTGAACCACAACATCCTTATAAATAAATTAGAATTCTATGGTGTCACAGGCAGTGCTGCAAAATGGTTCAAGTCATACCTTGCCAACAGGAAACAAAGGGTGTCAGTGCAAGGGGCTAGTGAATTAAGTCATCAGTCATAATCAGTAAGGGAAGAAATTACATGTGGTGTCCCACAAGGGTCCATCTTATGGCCATTGCTTTTTCTTGTGTGCATTCATGATCTCTCATCAGTTACACTGCCAGAAGCAGAGTTCGTTTTGTTTGCAGATGACACAAGTATTGCAATAAATAGTATGTCGAGTGTAGTTCTAGAAACATCTGCTAATGATATTTTCACAGATATTAATAAATGGTTTAAAGCCAACTCACTGACATTAATCTTCGAAAAGACTCACTATATGCAGTTCAGAACCTGTAAGAGGTTTCCACCCGGCATACGCATAAAGTGTGAAGAAGAGCAGATAGAAGAGGTTGACAGTCTTAAATTCCTGGGAACACAACTTGATAATAAATTCAATTGGGAGGAGCACACCACAGAACTGCAGAAACGCCTTAACAAATCTGTATTTGCAATTCGAGTGTTAGCAGACATAGGCAACAAGAAAACGAAAAAGCTTGCATACTTTGCCTACTTTCATTCCATAATGTAATATGGTATAATATTTTGGGGCGACTCTTCAAGTCAAACAAAAGTTTTCAGAGTCCAAAAGCGTGTAATACGTATTATTTGTGGAGTAAGTTCACGGACATCCTGTAGAAACCTCTTCAAAGAAATGGGTATACTAACAAGTATATTTACTCCTTAATGAAATTTGTCCTAAATAATAAATCTCTTTTTCCAACAAACAGCTCAGTTCTTACATACAACACCAGGAACAAAAATGATCTGTACAAGGACTTAAAAGCACTTACTGTACTTTAGTTCAAAAAGGAGTCCACTACTCAGGAACACTCATCCTCAATAATTTGCCAACAAACATAAAAAAAATTTGTTACAAATAAATATCAGTTTAAAAGGAGCCTGAAAGACTTACTAGTGGCCAACTCCTTCTACTTCATTGACGAATTTTTTAATAGAAACAAATGACGTATCGTATATATTCATACTATTAGAATTGTTACTTCAGCTTAAAAAAAATTGACATGTTGCACATTCACGAGGATCTCCCCAACACGGTTCTATGGAACGAAAAACTGATCTAGTCTAACCTAATCTAATCTCTCATCGTCTTGAGAGCAAGGAAGTTAACTAGTTCCACTGAATAATATCAAAACGAAGTTTCTGTGCTGCATTGCATATTTTACTTACTCGGACCTTCATTTGGACATTTGGCCAGACGACATCTGGTCCATTAATTGTCCACATCGGCCCGAACATTGAATTCAGACCTCCAAACTCAGTGCCTGCTGATGAACGCTTGGTTAACTGTCGCTGTTTCTGCCCCAACGGTGGCTTTCTGCACTTAGCACCGCTTGCAAATTAGCACGCAAAGCTTTCGGTGTACTTTTCTGCAAAGAGACACATTCGACCTGAACAATGTATTCTAGGCTATTCATCAGGTGGCTCTTTTCTTATCTTACCGAATCCCGTTTTGAATCATAATACAGAGCAATAGTCGTCCATCTCTCGTAAGAATAGGACGCACAAATTCTTAATTCTCACACTTAGATTGTAGTGTGCGACGTGGCGGTTATGGGCTCTTTGCGTTCGCTGGTATTCAGTATAGCGTTCGTTCACCATGCGTTACTCAGCATTCGTAGGTTCTATGCAGACGATGTGAGAAGGTGCGTCCATACTTACGATTGCATAGTTCGCGTAACTCAGATAAGAAATAAACCTGAAAATCTCTAGTAATAACGGGCATAAGCGGATGCTTCCTTCTTTCCTTCATTGAAAATGTCCGCTTATCGAAAGTAATGTTTCTTATTGTGTTTTAGTTATGGTGTCAACAAGCCCACATTTACATCGATAGCTCATCCATTACTAGTTCATGCACATTATGTCACACGCAAGACAGCCAGAAACGTGCTAAGTCCAACCCGAAATATAACGAGATGAATACAGTCAATATTCTGCTACGAAATGAGTTTCACACTCGGTCTTTTTCAGTGGATTCTTCAAATGAAGGTGCTCACCAAAAATGTTCTGTAAATGCGTACTGAACACGCCGCGCAGAATTCTTTACAAAGGCCGATAGTTTCACACGCGTTATTCTCTACTACAAACACTCCAAAATCTCCCAAACTTCATAGAACTGTCCGTAATGTATCTGCTTGCGTGGCGATACAAACCGAACGTGATATAAGTCTTTTTTTCATTTTACAAATAATTTTTTCAGACACGTCTAACATGACCTCGTCCGGCAGCTAGTACACGACTGGCGGAATGTCTTTCCTTTCAGGGCAAATAACTCATTCCAATGCTCGGGAAAGACTTTACTCTGATTGGTTGATCAAAACGAACAGTCAATCAGATTAATCTTTCATGATCATATTCGTGCTCAAACTGGTTTACTCCAGTCAGCATTCGCAGATGCATCTACGTCATTTCATGCTGCAAGTTTCAACAAAATATTTCAACGAACCAACAAAGATAAAATTAAGAGAAAACTATGCTTGAAATATACTTTAGAACTGATTATCCTCTTACTACCTTTCTGGCTGCCTTATTACAAAAGCAGACGCTAATAAACATACGTCATCCTCCAGTTACGAGGATTCACAATTGTTTCATGACATCTTGGTGACGTAACACTTGCTAGTTACGTAAGATGTAATACAATACAGAACTGAAATTTGACGTATGTCCCACATACACACTCACATTCACTCTCATTTATTCTCACCCTAACACAAAATATAAATATTAACTTTTAAACTGTTATTTCCATTACGAATGAAAAATGATCTAAAGTTTAGAATTGAAAATCTTTATAAAATAAATCAGCTCGCTACTACTGTTGTTTTCAAATAATAAAAGGACTGTAAACTTACTGTTACTATCTGAATTTATTTTCTTAAGTGTCAGTTAAGTACTTTTTAATAGGTTTTATATTTCTGAAACTATTATAGGTACCGGTATCATATTTCGACACAAAACTCATCTGAATAACAAGAGGTCATGTACCAAATTTCGAATAAAACAGCTAATATTTAACGTAGTTATTTAGTTTCTTAGGTGAGGTGAATAAGTGTTTTTAGTACGCGCCACAGTGAGCATTTCACGGTCCGCTTTAGCGATGGTGGAGCTATGGTGCATTCGGCAGGCCACATGACGGCAGCCACCGAACGCTACTATGCTGCAGGCTCCCAAAACAGCTTGCCATATCGTAACACATTTACTGCAAAAATCTGCAGTCGCGTAATAGCTGCGACGCTACAAGTGGAGGTAAACCGATGAGTGCTTGGTACTTATAGAGGAAGTTGTAAGATTACTAGCTTATTGTTGGTATTCAATGAGAGTGATGTAGGATCTGGTTTGTTTGATGTCTCATACTTCGTATTTGTCCACAAGATATTTTTCAAACAGACGTCTTCAGTCGTCAATATGTTATGTCACAGAGTTTCTGAGAACAAGCAGTGTGATCTTTGACTGTCAGCAGCATTGTCGCCGTCATCAACATTCAGAGACAAGCAATTGGAAACATTATTTGGTGCTTTGAGTAGTGTGAAGATTTTTCAGGTAATATTCTCGCTGAAATGTTTACTCACTCATAATTTATTATGAGTTTATGAAACACAAATTTTCCGTGATTTTTCTTTTTTGAGTTGAGTTAGTTAGTTTGACTGCCAAGATGTGATTAAGTAAAATTAACAGTTCATGTGTCTTGCACTCATGGTCACACTTTCATCAATCCTTTACCAATCTATTAACTAATTTCATGGTACAGTCTTATTTTTATAAGTGATTTTAGTGAAGATGATTGTAACTGCTAAGCAATGAGGTTTGTATTACAGTTTTTTCAATCATGTAGTAAGTCGAATCTTTCCCACCATATCGTCGCATTGCACTTATTGGAACACAGTTACTTAGATTTTATATTTGAGGTGGTTAGCGTAGTTGTTCTTCCTCACACTGAACTAGCAAGGCATTCTTTTCTTTAGCTGGTTTGCTGCTGCACTGCGTTTTATTTCCACCACTTTCGAGCTGCACCGATTTCCCTTTGCCACAGGTCTGCCATGACATCAGTCAGAGCATAGTAAGATCATTCAAGTTAAGCACTGCGTTTCAAAGTTGTTATCAGGTTTAGCTTAGGTAAATATCATTTCAGATTTCGTTTCTTTATGGAACAATCGTACTCTTATAGTGCAGTTTGTAAGTAGGCTGTTTAGATTTTTATGTTGGTAACGCCACGTAGCGCTCTGTATGAAAATCACTGGCTGTGCTGAGTTCAGTCTATGGCTACTTGGAATTGTTGGAATATTCGCTATTGCAGTGTTGGGCAGTTGGATGTGAACAGCGCCTAGCGTTGGGCAGTTGGAGGTGAGCCGCCAGCAGTGGTGGATGTGGAGAGAGAGATTCGTGAGTTTTGAGAGTTTACTATGAGCGGGAAATCTGGACGTGTGTCCATCAGAAAAAGGAAATTTGTAAAAATGGATGTCATGAATTGAACATTATTAAGGTAAATACCTTGTTCTCTATCAAATTCTTTCATTTTCCTAACTATGCCTATCAGTAGTTAGTGCCTTCAGTAGTTAGAATCATTTATTTAGCTGGCAGTATTGGCGCTCATGGTATTGCAGTACTTCGAGTAACGAAGAATTTTGTGAGGTAAGTGATTCATGAACGGTATAGGTTGTTAGTCAGGGCCATTCTTTTGTAGGGATTATTGAAAGTCAGATTGCGTTGCGCTAAAAATATTGTGTGTCGGTTTAGTGATGATCAGAATAAGTAAAGAGAGAAATGTCTGAGTATGTTCAGTTTTGCTCAGCTGTTTGAAAATCAAATAACGTAAGAGGTTTTCCAGCACAGTCATGCTTAATTTTTCTAAGGGGACGTTTCAAGTTTTACATTCTCGTGTTTACCAATTAATGTTTGGAATTTTATACAGACTGTTTAGATACGCAAATTTGCAGGGCATTTTTAGAGAATCATTTTGAATACAAATTATTTCAAATTTCAATTTCTGATTTTATGTACATGTTTTATTCTGTTAGTTTTTTGTGTAGGAACTGCAAGTCGTAAACTGCAACTTCACGCACTGCAGCATGTTCACTGCTCTGAACAATGTAGAATATCACAGGATTGTTTCTTAAGTACATAGTCTTACGTGTTGTAATAATTTTTGGTAAAAGTTAATTGTAACACAGTTATAAAATAATAGATAGATTCTGGCGACGTATTTCATCAGATAACTTTTACGTAACCACAGAACTTGCATGGTTCATGAGCAGAATGTAGACGCTCGCGAAATTTAATAATAGGACAATAGTCCAGTTTAGTTTACGACAGCAACAAACTTTATAAAACAGTTACAAAGTTTAAGTATGAATAACTGAGTCTACAACTCTCTCATTCGGCCAAAGTTCACTACGGTTGTGGCTATGGCGTTGTAATGAGTGTCTGCGGGTTGCAGGACAGGGCAACTATATTAAGCTTTGCTGTATTCAGATGTGCGATACGCGCAAACCCACACTCTCGTACGTAAATACATACGCCCACATGGGAAAATGGAACTGAGCGAGAGAGAGAGAGAGGAGTGACAGATGAAACGGCGCATTTCCATAAATATCATAACTCTTGCTATTAAGCTCGGCAAAGCTCGTACACGGACGCATAAAACTTTACACTCGCGTGCGTACTCGAGCTGTGCCGTCTGTACGTTACGTTAGCGACGCGCCGTCTCACACAATACGGCGCTTCGCTCCTGAAAGCTGCGCTTCCCGCCACCCCCTCTCGCCCCACCCCCCGCCTACCAGCGCCCACGCGCGCATGCGTTAATACTCTGGTGGGCTGGGCGAGGGAAGCGACGACCAGCCACCCGTGAGGCTGTGCTCGCCAACTAACGTGCGGCAGTAAACAATTAATTCCCGAGGAAAAAGGGTTTTCCGCGTTCGCGAGTGAATATATACGGTAAACGCACGATACCGTAGCGACGGGAAACAAACTGTGACGCGAAAAACAAACACGAGTGAAAATTGAAATGCAGGACTAAACAGTTTCAATTTCCGATCTCAAAATTAAATAGTCGTAGTATATTTCAGTGGAAGTTTACAGAAATTGGCAGCTACAGTGATAAAAGTCCGTATACGTCTTTCATCGGAAGCTAGGGTTATTTTAATTCTGTAAAGTCTTTCACTGTGTCGTTGTCGTTACCTATTATTCACGCACAAATAGTCCACTGAACACGGTCGTTTCATTTCATTTGATACACTTACGAGACTTCCATTATTCTGGCATACGGCGCAGAACATGAACGTACTCGCAGCAAAAATCTGTTTTAAGATCTAGATGAAACATTTTTACATTTCGAAGTTTATTCGCTGATGACAAGAGGCTGAACTCTACCAGCCCATTGGCTCAGAGTGATGGGACACATCTGTGACAGATTGATAGTACTGTCGAACGGTCGATCTAGGCTGTATCTATCATCATCGTTCCCCACTGCCAAAACCAACGGCCTCGCCGCAGTGGTACCACCAGTTCCCGTCAGATCACCGAAATTAACTGCTTTCTGGCTTGGCTAGTACTTGGACGGGTAATTGCGTGTGGTGCACTCAGCCTTTGTGAGTGAGGTGAAAAAAAAAATGTCTTTGAGCAGTATGGGACTTAACTGCTAAGGTCATCAGTCACTTAGAACTTAGAACTACTTAAACCTAACTAACCTAAGGACATCACACATATCCATGTCCGAGGCAGGATTCGAACCTGCGACCGTAGCGTCGCGTGGTTCCAGACTGTAGCGCCTAGAACTGCTCGGCCACCCCGCCGGTGAGTGAGGTCAATTAGTAGCTACTTGTTTAGGAGGTAGCGGCTTCTGCCACGAAAACTGACAACGGCTGGGAGAATGGTGTGCCGACTTCAAGCCCAGACATAAACGCAGTCACTGACATCTGTCGGCCAAGGATGACACGGCGGTAGGTCGGTTCCTTTGGGTCTTCCGAGATTTATAGAGTTACCCATGGCCAGAAGTATAAGGGCGGACACTCCAATTGGAGTGTTATACATCACTGCTAACACAATGCTTGCACCAGCACACTATTGCCCAGATGCAATGTCGTGGTGGCTGAGCCACCTCAACTAGGTCAAATAGAATTTTGCGTCGAGGTAACCCAGTGCTGGTGTCTGTAGAGTGAGCACCATGTCCAGCTGCAAGCAGCAGATGGCAGCAGAACATAGTTGGACAGACCTGCCTAGATGCTTACGTGGTCTCAGATCTGTTGTACGTAAGCTCACCCGAGTTCTTAGCCGTGATCCCAAGTTTCCGCAGTTTGTCAAGACTTGGAACATTGTATTCTTGACGCTGGTGCACGCTTGTGCGTTACCTCTATCACACATTTCACTCTGTCACCCTGAGAATCTAAGATTCGGTAGTTACTGAAGTTTAATTGGTAATTTGACTCGTGTCCTGGGAGGTAACTCGGATGAAAGAGATTGGTACGAGGGGCTCGACGCTTCAAACGACCGTCCCAGCAACTACCCGACACTGCCTTTCCCGGTACGTGTCTCGCCATGATTCTTCTCAGAACCTCGGATGAGTAACTATCGAGGATGGTTTTGAAATTACTCTGTCACACCTCTCGTTTCCACCGAAGAACGCCCGAAGTGCAATCCACGTCGGCCATAGGATTAGGTAGTTGTCTATAGTTAGTTAACAAATCCCACACGATCTAGTGACCAAACACCTCGAACGACGGTTCCAGTGTTCACCTGTTGCCGCGTGGTAGCTAGGTATTATCCAAGCCGAGTCAAGTAGCACTCGTGATATTAGGGTTCTTTTCCATACGCTTGAAGAGTGACCGACGAAATAAATGGTTCAAATGGCTCTAAGCACTATCGGACTTAATATCTGAGGTAATCCGTCCCTTAGTACTTAAACCTAACTAACCTAAGGACATCACATACATCTATGCCCGAGGCAGGATTCGAACCTGCGACCGTAGCAGCTGCGCTGTTCCGGACTGAGGCGCCTAGAACAGATCGGCCACAGCGGCCGGCAGTAACCGCCGAAGACGCTTTTTGAATGTCTGCTTAACACCTTATGAGACCAGGAACGTTTGTTTTGAGAGACTGGCAGTACGAGACAAATTTTTAATTAATCGCTTTGTTGTCTGCCAGTGGCTGCGTAATATTAATGCTGAGCACCCACGTTGATCATCCACGAAATATCGTGTCCTGCTCCTCAAACATCGGCCTAGCACGTCACAGAAGACCGGTTCCAGAGGGCCTCCATTCCAAGACGTTCACCAGTAGCGCTCTATTACGGAGGATAGGGGGAGGGACGGGGTGCTCCTTGGGATCCATCAGATGCGTGGTGCTTCGCCATGACGCGGCTGATTCATTGTGTCGGTCCCTGTGGAAGGTATCACTTCAAAACGCCACTCCAGGTCAGTTCAAATCTTTATATGAGTAGATCTACTGCAATAACAAATTATATTTTGATCTGGAAGGGGAAATACATCATTGCCGTGTATACTGCTACGTTATTCACTTAAGGGTCCTTGCATTAGAGGCTGACAGCGAGTGCGGCTACACTATTGATATGTACAGTCAATTCTGAGGTATGGAATTCTCTTCTGAGGAACAATTTCGGAATTTTCAGAAAAAATGTTCAAATGTGTGTGAAATCTTATGGGACTTAACTGCTGAGGTCATCAGTCCCTAAGCTTACACACTACTTAACCTATATTATCCTAAGGACAAACACACACACCCATGCCCGAGGGAGGACCCGAACCTCCACCCGGACCAGCCGCTGCAATTTTCAAACTACGGAAAAGAGCCATAGAAATAATAGCTAAAACGGTAGTCGAGTTCACTGTAAAGACTGTTCAAAACACTGAGGATTTTATATGTGAGTACATATAGCAGTCAGTTGTACACATAAAAAGTAACATCGATAACTTGTGCACAAGCAACTCTGTCCGAGACCATGGAACAAGCGCTAGACTGAACATATATTTTACAAGCAAGAATAAACATGAAAATCGAAGCAGCAGTTTTTAACAAGGAATAAAACTGTTCAATAAGTAATACGTTCTGTAGATTGGATAATTACTTCAATTACGATAGTGAAACATGCACATGTCACTTTCACAGTACTTTTCCTCTCCTTTTACTTTTTCTGGAGACACTCCCAAAGTTATGCAGCGTATAGTACTAACACCTAACCTTCTCTCTGAGTTCAATATCTCATTCATTACAGAGGGATGATGACATAGTTTTTCAGCTGAGGAAATGTGTAGCTGCTATGGCCTTGGCATCAACTGATTGTGTGTGAAGTGCTACGGTATGAAAAATGTGTGTATAATGTATCCAGTGATGAGAGTGTGTTATGAATGAACAGTGTAGCGCCAACCTGCTACATTATTCAGTAAGTTATTTGTAAACAGAATCCACGCTAGGGACAAACCGAAAGAGATGGACTGTTTTTAAACAGACAGGCCGTACATTCTAGAGGGTTGTGGCTCCAATCTTCATCTTGTCATTCTGATTTAGGTTTTCCGTGGTTTCCGAAAATTACTTCGGGCAACTGCAGGGGTAATTAATTCCTACTATAGTGACATGCTTGTCGAACTAGACCTTTCAGTACGTATGTATGCCCAATATCATTGTAAAAGTTATCGACGGGTGAATACTACTGCTAATACTACCTATTTACAAGTAGGTGACAAGTACTTGTACTAATTGTTATAGAGCGCTTGTAGTCTGAACTGATAATCTTTTTTAACATGGAAGTACAGTCCCAATGAAAAAAATAAAAACAATGGCTAAAGGTAGAATTCTAGCGCAGATATACGTTATCCCTCTAAATGACTCTTTCCACTTTAAATTTTCAGGAAACAAAAAAGGGGAATTGGCAGCCGTATAAACAAATCTAATCGGACTTAAGTTAGACCGGCGTTATGCTGGGGTCTAAGGCATGTTACGGTGCCTAACATTCCGTTTGTTATTGCCGAAAACATCCTTATAGGATATAAAGACTTCGTTAGTTGATTTTCGGTCCAAACAAGCTTAGCCTGCCGAACTGTTGTTCTTAGTAAAACCCGTCACAGATCACTTCAAGAGAACGTTAAGACTCGCGATTGACTCATTGATTAAATTGGCAAGAAAGTTGTCTGAATATGTGAATACTGGGATGGATCTCAGTACTCTGCTTGTCATGGCAAGAACATACAAAATTCTTTGCGCATGCTGTAAACTGTACATAGAAATTACGAAAGAAGTGTCAATTCTGCCCTTAAATAACTCGAAAGCAATTGTCGTCTGGGCAACACGGATAAATTGGCAGTAGCCGATCATACACTGGGGCATCGGAACCATCTAATTTGATTGTCTGATACTGTAGTTTTATGAAGGTCAATCATTAATACGCTAGCGAAAAATAAACTTTAATAGCAAAGAAGAAGGACTGAAATTAGGCTTATTTTGGACGTTACTGCTAAATAAGCAAAGAGCACATACTCTTCTGCAGTACAATCGTCGTAACACATGCCAGCACGACTCCGTGATCTGCGGCAGCGGTTCTATGACATGATCCGACCTTTGTGCTGTTAAGCATATATAGTTCGGCTTGCAGGGCTTGAGGCCCACTTGCAAGCGCAGATATTTGGGGTTTAGACAGATCATACGCGCACACAAATTCATGAATGCAGTCAGACGATTATACGGGATTTTGCTACAGTAACGCTATGCATCAAAATATATTTTAGACGTGGAGACATCTGATCTTTTTTTTTCGTAAATGGCAGTCTCCGTAAATCGACACAGATAGCATCCCGTGATCTCAACAAAGACTGAGGCATAGGATGTAGTATCTTGACAAATTGTTGCCATACAGTTCCAGTTATTATTATTATTTTTTTTACTGTTCGCCATAAGCACAAGAAGGCATGTACATCTAGAGGGCAAAGCCTCCAGGCATAGAGAAAATGAGTGATGAGTGATGCTATGACCTGTTGCAATTCATGACGAGCATATAACAAACATTTACTCTGTCTCGTTGTAACTTACTATAGTTCTCACTGCAGTGGCGAGTTCCCTAAATCGCAGTGACATCATGGTGATCCAGAGGAGGCTAATTCGAATCCTACGATACGATATTGCATGCCGGTGTTAGTCTGATGACGATCCACTGCCGCGACAACAGCCTTTACTAAACACATCAGATGAATTCGAAATTGTGCATAATGACTACCATCAGCTGTACAGTGGAGTGAAAACGATGAAAATTCGTGCTGGCTCGAGACTCGAACCCGCGACCGCTCGCGATAAGTGGGATATATTTATTAACGGCTGTTGTCGCGGCAGCGCATCGTCACCAGAATAACACGGGCACTGCAATGTCGTCTATATCTGCCGATACTGAGCATGCGACTTCATATTGGCTCAAATGGCTCTGAGCACTATAGGACTTAACATATGAGGTCATCAGTCCCCTAGAGCTTAGAACTACTTAATCCTAACTAACCTAAGGACATCACACACATCCATGCCCGAGGAAGGATTCGAACCTGCGACCGTAGCAGTCGCGCGGTTCCGGGCTGAAGCGCCTAGAACCGCTCGGCCACTGCGGCCGGCTGCAACTTTATAGCACAACGTCTGATCTGTACGGGAAGACACATAGTGGATGTGCGAGTACAGGTCATAGATGCATGGTTGACGACATGTGGAAGTTGGGGTCTGGCCGTGTGTCGTGCACGGATAGCCAAATGGTAAGGAGACCGCTCGCGATAAGCGGGAAATCCGGTTTCGAGTTCCGGTACGCCACAAATATTATGAAACGTCCCCTTAGAAAAATTGTACAAGACTGTGCTTAAACTGACACACAATATTTTTAGCGCAACGGAATCTGACTTTCAATAATCCCTACAAAAGAATGGCCCTGACTAACATTAAACTATACCTTTCACAAATCACTTACCTCACAAAAATCTTGATTACTCAAGCTACTGCAATACAGAGAGCGCCACTACTGCCAGCTAAATAAAAGATTCAAACTACTGAAGGCACTAACTACTGATAGTCATAGTTAGCAAATGAAAGATTTTGATAGAGAAAAAACAATGTATTTACCTTAATATTGTTCAAAAGTCATATTATATATATCAGCTCATGACATCCAGTCTTACAAAGTTACTGTCTCTTTCCAGATCATCTTCTCTCACAAGTCCGCCATCTCTCTCCCCACATCCACCACTGCTGGCGGCTCACCTCCAACTGCGCAACGCTAAGCGCTGTTAACATCCAGCTGCCAAACACTACAATGGCAGACAACAATGCAAACTAGCCACAGACTGCACACAGCACATCCAGTGATTTTTCATACAGAGCGCTACGTGGCTACCTAAACAGCCTACCTACAATATTCATTGTCGTCATTCCATTCTACATCTCATGGTAGTCATTATTCGCAGTTGCGAATTCAGCTAAATTCGAATTCTGGTGGTTAAATAAACTTAACGGTTCTTGAGCGGTCGTGGGAACAATTAATACCGTAGGTACAACACTTAGGCAAAATGCTACATCCCGAAGCCATTGGTTGCTAATGGTGGTGACCCATCCTTCGGTTGGAGAAAGTATGTCAGACGTTTGTACGTTTCAAGAGAGCGTGCAGCATGATGTTATCTCCTTTGCTTTCTATTCCATGATATTCCACTCTGGCGTGACGACAATATGGTCGTTACATCTGAAACATCATCCACATATCGGTAGGCAACGATAGTCAATCCTTTCCACTGTGCCATGAGAGCAACATAGGGCTGCCACTTTGTACAACACTCTCTGTACTAGTCTCAACCACACCCTCACTCCACTTCCACCTCATCAGGTGTCCCGAGGACTGCTTTCTGCTTTGAATTAAATTACAGTATTCCTATAATATTAAATTTTTTGAAATATTTGTTTAGGAAATAATCTTGTTCGGAATTTATTCCTATATTTTACTGTACATCATTTCTTTAAAGGTATCTAGTGAAGGAAACAGTTTTTTTGTTTGTTTGCATGCTCTCGCTTCACGGAGAAAAACACGCTAATTTCTGCTCATGAGGTAGCGGCAGTGCCCAGGTATTGCGGAGCTCTAGTCCAGTACTCCTGAATCTTTGGCTAGATATTAAATTATAAAATACTTTCAACACGATGGTTATTAAACATGAAAATGGTAAAAAAATAATGCGCCAAGGAATTTGACATGTTATTCTCTAAGCTGAAAATATCTGATGATGGTTCCCAATCGACAGTATTAAATCGCAGCTGCAACTGTAATTAATAATCAGTTACAGTTTTATAAAATTTTCTTTATCTCTCTATAAGTTTATGTTTGTCCTTACTGGTAAACCTGGTTAGTAGCCTTCGGTTCATTGGTTGGAAAATGAGAAAATGCAGTCTACGAAGGAGGTTGCTTGCAAAGCATTCGTGCTGTTTATCTCAGAATATTGCTCAAGCGCTGAAATGGTTCAAATGGCTCTGAGCACTATGCGACTTAACTTCTGAGGTCATCAGTCGCCTAGAACGTAGAACTAATCCATGCCCGAGGCAGGATTCGAACCTGCGACCGTAGCAGTCGCGCGGCTCCGGACTGAGCGCCGAGAACCGCTAGACCACCGCGGCCGGCCAGCACGAGTGAGCTTAGAGATGTTTGACTCACAGGAAAATGTCACGAAAACGTTGAGAAAACCGGAAGCTGTAGACCATGATAGACGCAAACTATCGCGCGAAGTTTCAAGAACCAGCATTAATGGAGAAATAGACACAGGAATATATCACAGCCTCTTGCGTATACTTTCCATAAGAAGTGAAGCTGTGAGTACCAGGCGTGAGTCGTGCTTCGGTAGCTCAGTTGGTAGAGCACTTGCCCGCGAAAGGCAAAGGTCCCGAGTTCGAGTCTCGGTCGGGCACACAGTTTTAATCTGCCAGGAAGTTTCATATCAGCGCACACTCCGCTGCAGAGTGAAAATCTCATTCTGGAAACATCCCCCAGGCTGTGGCTAAGCCATGTCTCCGCAGTATCCTTTCTTTCAGGAGTGCTAGTTCTGCAAGGTTCGCAGAAGAGCTTCTGTAAAGTTTGGAAGGTAGGAGACGGATACTGGCAGAAGTGAAGCTGTGAGTACCGGGCGTGAGTCGTGCTTCGGTAGCTCAGTTGGTAGAGCACTTGCCCGCGAAAGGCAAAGGTCCCGAGTTCGAGTCTCGGTCGGGCACACAGTTTTAATCTGCCAGGAAGTTTCATATCAGCGCACACTCCGCTGCAGAGTGAAAATCTCATTCTGGAAAGATTACAATTATTGAAATTCCTCATAAGTAGAGGCTGGAAGGAGCGATCCGTATTTACTTTGAAGAAACTTTTAATAGGCAACATCGCTTGCAGTAATTACTCCTCAGGACCGGTTTAAACAGTTAAGACTATCACCTTCTGATCTTCAAAACACTTGTTCTTTTACGTTATGTTCCACTATGACTATCACACATACCATGTTGACATTATAGTAGATAGTACGTAGCAGATTCCACAAGGGTCTGTTCAAAATAAAAACAAGTTTGACACAAATAACTGACTATTTATGAGAATTCTTTTCTTGTTTTTAACCAACCTGTGTGGAATGTGCTACATACTGTCCACTGTAATGTAAACAGGCCATATACGATAGTCATAATAGAACAGAATGGAAACAACAAGTATTCTGAAGACCAGAAGATGATAATCTTAATTGTTGAAACCGGTCACCACAAATAAATAGTGCTGCATGTGATATTCACTATTAGAACTTTCTTTATTACAGTTATTACCTCGCAACTAGGAGCATTCAGGCAGACATTCTTCCAGCGATCCGTATGCGAATGGGACAGGAAGATAGTATAACACAATGGGAAGTACGCTGCCATGCACTTGTGATTTGCAGACGATATAGACGTAGACCACTTAGTGGAAGCATGCCGGCGTATTTTCCCACCGGATATCGTCAGACATCACCGATAATACGTATCTAATCTACCATCGTCGTGTCGCCTGTCCTTTATGTTGTTCTGTAACATATTGATCCTCTCTGCATTCGTTGCACCTGCTGTAAACTCGCCATGACTCGAATCCATGATGTGTGTTGATACAATTCTTTTTTATTTTATTCGGATACTGGCTACTGACGTTTTCATTAAGGTTACTATTTTTTATTTCTGCATCTCCTGCTTCGTCACAACTACGAAACCTGTTGGTCAGTTCCCCTCGTGTCCGTTCCGAAGCTACACTTGCGGCTGCGCAGCGTGATTTGCAAAGTCCCATGCGATTGGAGGTGAATTTCATTTTACACACGCACACCTCCTTGAAGATACTGGCATGCTTTTCGCAGCTGAAAAAATCTGCAGAAAAAAATTATTGTACACACCATAATCTCAAGTCGCAATAAAATTGTTTTGGCGGTGGAATTAATGAAATTAAGGAAATATATGTGTGCGTAATATTTCAATTTTATGATAAGCTTGCATACACCAATCACTAGTAAGCCTTACCCTAAACTGTACATAGTCTGAAAGGTCCACATGCACACCTCATTCATAACCGTTGCCAGTTTATGACAATCCTTCACCGACTGTTTGCAAACAGATTGTTTATTTAAATTTGCTGGCTCAAATGTTCCTAGCGTCAGTCTCACACAATCAAATGTTCAAGTTCACAAGTAAGCAACACGCCACGCGGTATTTACATATCTTAAACGACACTAAAAGTTCTGAATTTCACCCCATGCATTAACTCCAATTCTCTTCCACACTTTACGGCTCTTCTAAAACATTTTAGTAACGAAATACCACAATATTAATAATTTTCAATGGAGCGCGTATCAATACGTCTGATCACTATGATATCTAAGCCAGACTCTTCTCTTCCCCGTATATAAAAGAAGTTTCTACTTTTCAAAATATGTGCGAATATGCTAATTTCTGATTGGCAGGCAAACATCGCAGCCAATCGGAAAGCAGCATCAACCCCTCTCAAACCTGCACGTACATACAGGTCCAATAAAAATTCGTCACTGAATCAGAACAGTAGATTACCATAAATACATTCTCAAAACACACAAATATAAAATTAATTCCCTTTTAACAAAACTATTTCTCTGACTTCTGACATTTTCGGCCGGCCGCGGTGGTCTCGCGGTCATAAGCGCGTAGTCCGGAACCGTGCGACTGCTACGGTCGCAGGTTCGAATCCTGCCTCGGGCATGGATGTGTGTGATGTCCTTAGGTTAGTTAGGTTTAAGTAGTTCTAAGTTCTAGGGGACTGATGACCACAGCAGTTGAGTCCCATAGTGCTCAGAGCCATTTCAGTCTCATTTTCCCAGTACCATAAACTGACGAAATAGCGTATAATAAATTGCCTGGAAGGGGTCACTAACATGAACGTCATTTTCGAGCATTACTCACGTGACCTGTTACTTCAATGTATAGTATAAAAATTTTACATGAACAGTATTTCACATGCACACCTTCTTTCACTCGCACAACGAAACAAAATAATATTAGTAATTAATAAACAATTAGAAAATTAGACAAATACAATCGGAAATAAAATTAACAGTATTTTGACTGCATTTCCAACAGTGCCCATCAGCTAGTTACCTCTACCATATCGGATAGAAACTACATACACTCAAGCCGCCTGACGCCACCTCTCTTCCGCGTGACACATTGCACGCTTGTTCACGGATCTCTCGTCTCAATAGGGACGATGTGGCGAAGCGATGCCTCACACTGCAGTGAACACTATTTGTCCAACGTCATAATCTTCGTGCTCGGACGGTGCTTTATGTACACTGGCGAATTGCGTCTCCATTACAGCTCTCAAAAAGATTGCCAACTTTTATGATAGAGGTCGAAAGACTGATTTAGCAGGCATACATTTCTTCAGCAACTGTTAGTCTTTCCCGAAACTGAGCCACAGAAAGGGAGAATTCCAGAATGTATTTTAACCCTGCAGCGGAGAGTGCGTTGATTTGAAACTTCCTGGCGTATTAAAACTGTCTGCCGGACTACGAAGCGAACCCAGATTCATTAGCTTTACCGCTATCCAAATACGACTATCCACTACTCCGCTCTCCCCCCTTCGCCCTATTCATACCCTCACAGTTTTAGTTGCTACTTCCACCAGTTCTGGAAAGTAGAGCATTTGTCCGCGTAAGTTAAAGGCTCCGGGTTTAAGTCCCGGTCTAGCACAGTTTTAATTTCTAGGAATTTTCAACTTCAGAGGTGCTTGTTTTCCTCTCGATTTTGATCATCTTACACAACTCGTTCATCTTCACACATGTAAGAAATATTTATCCAATATTTATTGTGAAAGTTTTCTCATTATCTGCTTCTTTTTCTCGTTATTTGGTTAACCGCCTCTTTCATTACAGTGGTGGCTACTTGCACAAACTCAGAGTTCAGAAAAGCAAACTAAATAATTCGATAATTATATCTGGAGATAATGTGTGGTGTTGTTGTGGTTCTCAGTCAGACGTACGGTGTAATGCAGCTCTCCATGCTGCCCTAGCCTGTGTAAGCCTCTTCATCCCAATTAACTACTGCAACCTACATCCTTCTGAATCAGTTTACTATATTCCTCTATTGGTCTCCCTCTACGATTTTAACTCCCATACTTTCCTTTAGTACTAAATTGGTGATTCCTTGACGTCTCAGAATGTGTCCTGTCAACCGATAGTACTTCTAGTAAAGTTATACTACGTATTTCCTTTCACCTGTTCTATTCCATACTGAAACACCGTGATTAACCCGCAGGACAGGACAGATAGTATAATTTGTGGAAACGGGCCAAAATAAGGAGATGTCAGTTACACTCGAACTTACAACTTTATTATTTGACCAATCATTACAAGAGTCCAAAAAAAAAATTTTTTTTAACACACAGCTTTAATTTTTGGGACTTAATTTAAAAAAGGCTGAAGGCCAACAACTTAAAACGCAAGCATAATCAGAAATTTAAAATGCAAGCCTTATCTAAAAGCAGTTCTTTTTTTAGGCTGAAGTAAACAAGTTAAATTCAAATCGACTGAAGGCCTAACACTTAAAACTCCATAACATTAATTTTGCTAAATACCAAAGGCCTTACGTGAAACAGTTCTTTAATTTAGGGTGAGGGCCTTAGAAACAACTCAAACACAAAATCGGCTGAAGTCCCAGGACTTAAAAAATTCAACACCATTCAAAACTTTTAAAAAGCCAAGGTCTTATTTGAAGCAGATCTTTAAACTAGGCTGAAGGCCTTAAGAGCAAAACAGCGCTAATTAAAAAAATCGGCTAGAAGCCATATAAGTACAAAAAAGTAGGGCAGCACACCCAAGGGCGCTCAGAGGTTCGAGGGTCTGCCTGGAATTTAAACACTAACGCTCGCTTAGGTGAGACAGGCAGTCGGGCCAACCATTTTCAGTCCGCTGGAAACCCAACCGACAGACAGTGAACAGACCAATGATCAAGATCGGTTTCGCTCCACACTTGCACCAAAACTCAAACGATGCTAACAGTGGAGACTGGAACAACAACCAGAACGAATCCCAGAGAACCCATAAGCGGTGGACGACGTAAACACATGTCGTCTAATCAGACGACCGAACAAATGGCCGAGCATTGTCGTTGCCACTCAAACGTTTGTGCCGGCAGTCGTCGGGCGATTGATGGCTGTCCTGTCCTTCCTCGCTGCTCCACGCCAACCGACCAATTCAGACCCAGTACGCCGACAACCTTTGAATAACATGTCAGTCACACTACATAAACTACACACAGTTCCACGAACACTTGCACGACGAAGTAGACAATGCTAACGGCAGTGACTGAGCAATAACGAGGACGAATCACGAGTCGGCACACACAGCCAACCCATAAGCGATCACCGGCCAAATTCACATCGTCCGACAAGACGACCGACCTACGATGAACCAAAGTTGTCCCAACACTCAAATCGTGTTTGTCGGCAATCATCGGCGAGTGAAGGCAATCCGCAGCTCCCTGGCGCTGCATGACCCACTGGTGCTACGACGCGACTGCGCCAACCGACCAGTTGTTGCACATCAGCACGGAGACAGAACCAAAATAACTGGGCGATGAGCATCACAGGCTACACACAACTTCACAAACACCTGGACGAAGAAAGCGACCAATGCTAAAAGCAGTAACTGTGCCATCACCAGGACGAACTACTAATTGAGACACACACCGCCAACCCATAAGCGATCGGCGAGCAAATACACGTCGTCTGGTAAGACGACCAACCGACGATCAACCATCTAGCAGTTGTCAATATCTCTGCTGGAGGAGTGCAACGTCCTGCCACAAGGACTCCTTACCCACCCTGTGATCAACATGGGAGCGTGTAACAGAGCATTCATTGCTGTCCGTCGTAATACACCATATTAAGAATGTTGCACCTTTTCTTAGCGTCCATGGGACCATCATAAATCGCGGTGACTTCAGGGTAATTATTGAGGGAAAAAATGGTTCAAATAACTCTGAGCACTTTGGGACTTAACTTCAGAGGTTATCAGTCCCCTAGAACTTAGAACTACTTAAACCTAACGAACCTAAGGACATCACACACATCCATGCCCGAGGCAGGATTCGAACCTGAGTCCGTAGCGGTCGCGCGGCTCCAGACTGTGGCGCCTACAACCGCTCGGCCACTCTGGCCGGCGTAATTATTGCATCTGAATAAAAGTTTCACTTCTGTTTCCCTCATTGCGTGTCTCTTTCAGTTACCTTCTGTACTATACTGTAGCAGTTCTTCCTACTTATGGTACAAATTTCATCCAGCTATGTTAGGTCGGCATTAAACTATCAATTTCTTTGAGAAAGAAATTTGGTCAAATATTCGTCATATTTCTTTGACAAAGATATTGACGTGCCGCTAAAAAGGGGTATTACACTTCGTCATATTTTTCGTCAAACTTCAAGATGACGGATAACAATTTGTTATTATTCGCTGCAGTTGCTAGTAACACAATTGCATAGTGTGTGTGTATTTGGAAGAAAAGTGGCGGATAAAAAAGGAAACATACGTGGCTGAAGACGTAGGCATCACGTCGAGATGACAGAAGCATTCAGCAATATTTGATACGAGGGCTGCAGGTGGAGGACGTCAACTCTTATGTATAAATTACTTACAAATGGATGAGAGTGTATTTTAGTATTTGCTCAGTAAAGTAGCTTCCCATCTTACAAAACAGGATACTCTCTTAAGAAATGTTATACCTGCAGAAGACAGGCAAACTGTGACACTGGGATTTCTTGATACAGGAGAGAGCTACTCTAGTTTACAACACAGCACTCGAATATAACATTGCGCATTAACCAAAATAATTCCAGAAACGAGTGAAGCTATTTATAAAGTACTGAAGGGGGGTTATGTAAAGATAAATAAATGTTTAGTAAACCATATGAGCACTAAGAACTATTTTTATTTTTGAATAATTTAAGTAATGGGATTAGTGTTCCAAGAATTACAAAATTAATAAAAAGTACGAAACGGATGAAGCGCTTTTTAACTTGTGGCTCCTCCCAGACTTCAAAAATAGACAAAGTGGAATCGAAACCTAAGAAAGAATTTTTCATTTTAGATTGTGACCACATCCTCCACTCCGGCTTGCTCAAAAGCTGACTGGATGTTTCCACATGTAGAGTTGGAGGGCTGTAGCTGTGATTGTGAACATGCCGAATGGAGCATATTCCACCCTCCCATAAACACACAATTAATAGCACTTACTGTGCCTCTTGCTCACTTCTCCATCCTAGTCGAAGCAAGTTTGAGTCGAAGGAACAAACCAACTTTGAAGACATGCTTACAAACACACCACAGAGACGACAAATAGCTGTAGCAGCGCCAGCGCTCCAAGCGGTTATATTTCGCATTGTAGTGAACAGAAGACGAACGACTTTCATGATAAAAGCTAGGGGAGGCCCTAGATTTCACCATATTTATTTGACGACAGGCGAGATTTGATGAAGTTCCCATTACACCATAAAATCTGCTGTGGCGGAACATAGTATTGAAGAGAAACGCACCTTCGATTTCGAGGACACAAAGAAAATATGCAGTACAAACGAATTTTGGGACTCAGTAACCAAAGAGTCCTTAGAAATACGGTTACACGACAATCCAATCAACTGCGACAGTGGCTACCATCTCAGCACAGCCTGGGAAACTGCAATCAGGAAAATCAGAGATGAACATTCTGTTCCACCAAGGGTCACGAACGAAGCAGACAGAGACGGACGTCGGGACTCGAACCCCGCGCACGCGTCCCCCCCCCCCCCAACCCCCCACCCCCCACCACCGGCCGATCCAGTCACATCGGGCGATTCCGCGGGCGCGTTATTGGCCGGCCGTGGGGTCCAGCAGAGATATAAGCCCGCGACCGACGATATCCCGACACTTCGCCTGAAGATGATGGAGATGCATTCCATCGAAACGTTGCTACGAGACGATGATGCTACTCGGCTGAGAACCCGTGAAGACTTCATATACGAAATTCGCCGAGAAAGGCTGCACTCGCATATACCATTAAATTTCTTTGACATATCTACTTCGACAAAGAAATATGACCAGTGTAATACCGGCCTTACTTGACAATTACATATATTACGAAAATTTCTTTCGTCCTGAAGTTTTGCACACCAGTGTCTAAACCACAGAATTTTTATGACTCAAGATAAACTTTTGAAAGTGTAATTCCACTGTCACGGTTACAACAATGAACAAAATCAACTTGTAGTTTTTTTCCCATTCCTTATAGTCCTCTTCAAACAGTTTTCACAGGCGTCTATTGTCTGACTCGTCACTCGTTCTGAACATGTCGTGTGGGCGACAGCATGAAACGTAATGAATTACCGCGGCGGCAAGATGAGTTAACGCGGCGGAATGAAGGCACGCGGGCTTCCTTTATGGCTCGATTGGTGTATTCAGGGTCGGCGCAGGCCGTTATTACGGCGGAGCCGACTGTAACTGCGGCCAATAGCGACGGCAGGTGCGGCCGTAATTCACCGGCCGCGCCGTAGTTTATTGGTCATTGTTCACGCGCATTAGTCGCTATCGCCTCCGCTGCCCGTCCCGGAGGCTTGTCGTCGCGCCCATCAACCGCCAAATTACCAGCAAATTAATGACGTTCAGAACGCGCCGCACCCGCTCCCGAACCTCATCGCTCCAGAACTAACACTGCCGACACTGCCATTCGTGAAGTAACAGAGAAAAGATAAGTAGCGCCGTATTTTGGAATAGTGCTACAGTTGCGGTTAAGAAAACAGTAATTTAATAGAACCTTTGAAACGTGATGCTACAGAAGACTGCTGTAGGTCAGCTGGATAGATCAGATAAGAAATAAAAACACTGAACTGAGCTGGAGAGAAAAGCAATTTATAACATAACTTGACTAAATGATAAGCTGCGTTACTTGGACGCATTCTGGGCATCAAGAAATTATAAATTTTAAAATGGAGAGGCGGAAATTATAGAGGGAGACGGTCTTTAGAGGTATTCATTTTTCACTCAGAAACGATTAATTTTTTGATGAATGATTTTGAAGCAAATTGTAATGGTTGTAAGTGCAGGTATTTCTCCAGGTGTATGAGGACGTTCTACTGTACAACTTTACATCAGTATTTACATCATTCGCAAATCAACAGTTATAGCTATTAGGAGAAGTGTATTATGAGATTCGTTAGCACCGCCTAGTACATTCTAAGAATACCACCACTTTGCAAAGTAGGTTAGAAATCAGATTAATAATGTTACTCACGCAGCATATGTTCGCTTCATCGGGCAACAACTAAGTTATTGACTGTGGATGGTATCGTCAGAATGGAAATAATGAAGTCACTGTAAAAAAGTCATTAATTTTGGCACTTATATAGGATGGATTCCCACGTAGATTTTGTCTAAATTGTTATGGCTCACCTTGTTGATTCTAGGGTGATTCCACTTTGACTGATAGAAGGTCCAGACGTGTATTTTAGCAATATTTGAAGACTTAACAAATGCATTTTTTAGGAAATTCTTAATGATCAAACAATCCCAGATCAGAACAATAGTATGGTAGAAATAATTTTTGACTTGGTGTTCACGATACACATTTTTATTAAACTTCTTGTAAATTCACATATACTTCTTCTTAATTGTCACATCATCAAGAGAAAAAAATTGGATCAATCTTCATATATTTAATTTCCACTTCAACCAAACACAAGACTTGACTGTTCTTTTACAAAGCGAAATAACAACTTAACTTCTGCAAAGTGATACAAAGACTGCCATGTGCGCATTCGCGCCAAAACGGTTACAAGTAAGCAGAAGATTATGACAGTCTCACAGAAATGAATACACACAAGAACCATATCACTGTAATATATCGATACATCGGAGTACCTATACATTAATAAAACCAAATGTGAATATAGTCACAAAAATATGTCTGTTACTTCGCAGAAAAGTAGTACGATATTACTGGTATCGAGAACTGGGGTTGGAGTGCCGTAATGGTCACGTAAATAAAGAACCATTAAAGCATGTGGCAAGAGAAAGCCATTACTGCTTGCTTTCCGCTTGGCAGCAGGTAAGGTATTGAAATGAGGACGCCTGGGCGCAAAAATGTTAATCTATACTGGCAGGCGTAATCCACAGCTCGGTGTAGTTACCGCTGCGCAGGAAACATCAGGTCATAAAATTTTTGACGTGTTTGTGAGGAAACTGTTCGACACAGGGAAAAACAGTCACCATACTGTGTGTACATATTAAGGGTACCGCATATAAAAATGTCTGCCCTTATACCCATTACACCCCGCTTAACTGAACTCGAATGGCACTGTTAGCTGTAGACAGCAAAATTATCCGTCTACATTTCTCTCTGTACTCAGCTTGGCACCTTCCCTTCGTTGGGCGTGAATTTCTCGATGCAAATACAACTTCCTTTACACTAGACCGAGTCTGTGTTGTCAACGATGTTGCTACTGTACCGTAAGTGCAATGTCAACACGCAGTTTCCTCCTAAGGAATAACAGAATAGCAGCTGCAGGGATTTACTGTTATAGCTTGACTTCACTGAAAGAGAGACTGAGGCGTTATGTGGCGTTCTCCTATCCTCCAGTCTCTTTCCTTAGTCAGTGCTTTCCACGTGTTGCTCTTCACGCCGATCCTGCGGAGAAACTCCTCATTGCTTCCAAAATGAGATTTTCACTCTGCAGCGGAGTGTACGCTGATATGAAACGTCCTTGCAGATTAAAACTGTGTGTCGAACCGAGACTCGAACTTGGGACCTTTGCATTTCCCGGTCAAGTGCTCTACCTGTCCTTATATCCTTTCTTCCAGGAGTGCTAGTTCTGCAAGGTTCGCAAGAGAGCTTCTGCGAAGTTTGGAAAGTAGAAGACGAGGTACTGACGGAGGTAAAGCTGTGAGGAGGGGGCGTGTGTCATGCTCGGGTAGCTCAGTTGGTAGAGCACTTGCCTGTGAAAGGCAAAGGTCTCGGTCCGGCACACAGTTTTAATCATCATTGCTTATCTGTTCACCTAATTTTCAGAACACTTCTAAGGCGCTACATCTCAAACGCTTCGGGTCTCTTCTTCTTCGGTTGTACCACAATCCATCATTTACTGCTGTACAATGTTATGTTCCAAGGGACATTCTCAGAAATTACTTCCTCAAATTAAGCTCAATGTTTGATAGGAGTAGACTTTCTTTGACCAAGAATACTCTGTTTGCCCGTGCTTGTCGGAATTTTAGGTCTTTACCTCGGCAGTTGTGTGTTTCTTCGCTTCCAACTTAGTAAAATTCCTTCACTTTATTTAGTTCGTATTCACTAATTTTGGTATTACCCTCAGACCATATTCTGTACTCGTTGGACTCTTCATTCTATTCAACACATTCTGTAATTCTTTTTCATTCTCACGGAGGGCAGCAATGTTATCATGGAATCTCATTATTTATATCCTTGTACCACGAATTTCTATCCCACTCTTGAACCTTTTATTTCATTTATCCTGTCTTCGATATACAGATTGAATAGCAGGGGCCAAGTACTGCATTCGTTCTTAAACCTTTTTAATTCGGACCCTTCGTACATAGTCTTCTATTTCTATTGTTTCCAATTGGTTTGTGTAATATTGTATTCTCCATTTTTCCCCGTAGTTTACACATTTTTTTCTGAGAATTTCGAGGCCGGCCGTAGTGGCCGTGCGGTTCTAGACGCTGCAGTCTGGAGCCGAGCGACCGCTGCGGTCGCAGGTTCAAATCCTGCCTCGGACATAGATGTGTCTGATGTCCTTAGGTTAGTTAGATTTAATTAGTTCTAAGTTCTAGGCGACTGATGACCTCAGAAGTTAAGTCGCATAGTGCCCAGAGCCATTTTTTTGAGAATTTCGAACATCATGCACTACTTTGCATTGTCTAACGCCTTTTATAGGTCGAAGAGTCGTATGAACATGTCTTGACATTTCTCAAGACATTTTTCCATCGTCCTAAGCTACCTCAGATCTGACGCTCTGATGTCTTTATCTTTCCGAAAGCCATACTGATTGTCGTTTACCAGTAAAATTTTGGAGATATAAGTCTATTTACCACCAGGATTCGACCCAGTTACATCCAACTCAGAGGCTATTGAAGTCGGATGTATAAGTACTTAATGATAAATAATATTTTGCAAAACTGAAATTATTTTCTAAAATTTACTACTAAAATCACCGAGTAATTAAGAGTCTACCTTTATCAAGATGAAAATGTTTTGCTATATTATAATTACAATGTAGCAAAAAAATAAATCTAAATGAGTTTTTATTTCACTGAACTAAAGACTTCAAGGTGAAGAGTGAGAATTATTAGTGGGAATTACTGAAGCATAACTATCCACGACTGAAGATGAACGCCTGTGGTTAGTTGGTATGCACTTTAGGAAAATAAACTATTTAATTGTTTGTATAATTGTAACAGAGAAAATTCAAAGGAAAAGTAAATTTAAAACGTCGTTCGAAAATGTTCAAATGTGTGTGAAATCTTATGGGACTGAACTGCTAAGGTCATCAGTCCCGAAGCTTACACACTACTTAACCTAAATTATCCTAAGGACAAACACACACACCCATGCCTGAGTGCAGCGCCTGAGACCGCTCGACTAATCCCGCCGGCTAAAACGTTGTTAATGAGAATTTCCGCATCGAGGGCAAAAGGGACGAAACGGCAATAACGTTTGAAATGAAACCGACGACTATCTTATTAAAATAAATATTGCATCATTCATACACACTTTAATTAACTAAGAAGCAATTGAGAGTACAATACAGGATCTGAATCCTGTTCCTTTACATGATAGCGTATTGCCTTAATAGATACGGCGCTTTAATCGTTAACACATGTGATGACACGTTCTATGGAATACGGGGAAGTAATTCACAATCAGCAAACCGCAAGATTATGAAAACAAAAGAGTTGTAAACAAATGTACTTTCTAAAATCAATGTACTCTCTACAGAAAGAGACTCGCGGAAATTCTTACACTGAAAACTCTCGACACTAAAAATGTATGGTGCACTGCTACTTGACAGTTCCAAATCGCAGTACGGCGCAAAATTTCTGTATAATGTACACTCGCTATAGGGAAATAGGAACACGAGATAGTACAATTTATTTAGTCATCCCAAGGAAGAGCTTCGGATGCCTCGACACCGTGTAGGTTTCATATCTTATGGAAAATCATAATCATAATATTCGTATAGATCATAATCATAATGCTCTTGATCTCCACTTAAATACACAAGCAAAGTGGCCAAAAGATGATGGGTACGAAACTCATTGAAACGTTACGACAAGACGACGCCACCAGTCGGCTGATAACTCGAGAAGAGTTCATCAGTGGAATGCGCCGAGAAAGACTGCAATCGCATGTAAGTATTCTTTCTAACTACCATCACATAATAACAAGGGAAGAATTACATGGCCACAACTGCAAAATTAAGAGAGCATCATAGCCAAAATGCTCCAGTACGTTATGTGAGTACTTTATTCATATCGTGGAAAGTGTTAAATTCATTGCATAAGTGGAATTTTCATTAAAAGCTGCTGTAAATATTTTGACTTTGTGGAAAATACCTACAGCGTTATCTACTACTCGGCCATAATTTTACCCACGCAACGGAAATCAATGTTCGGTTAATATTTTTATTATGCGCGAATTTTATGGTATGAAGCTATGTAAGCTGCGTAATAAGAGCGCACCAAACACGTAAATGTCAGTGCGAAATCAGTGGTAGTCAATCTGGTCCCGATCGCCCTCTAGTGGGTGTTCCAACTTTCATGCTGGATGGCAGACGGTAGAGATTTTAAAAACATCTTCACTCTGTTTCACAAAATTTTGACGTAAGTAATTATTATTACATGTTTAACTTACTGGAACTCTGCTTTATAAATTTTATGAAGTTACTTCCAAAGTTAATAAATCAGCACTACTATGGAAACAGTGGACGGTTAGAAAATTTTACTACTAACAGAGATTCAAAAGTGGGCGGCAGGTAAAGAAGGTTGACTGCCCCTCGTGTAAATGAAGGAATATGGTCTCTATCTTTACAGGGCCTTTTATGGCAAAACCTTCTCATTTTTATGAGTAAAAGAAACGCATTGCAACGGGAACAGAAGTATTTGTATTATGACGCCGAAGTTTGTTTGCAACTCTAGTGAAATGGACGTCGGCATAGAATCAGACTGTATCAGACGTTGGGTAAAAGTACTGCAAATTATAAAATGGTTTCCAGTCTGATTACATTTTTAGCAGGTTCAAAATGGTTCAAATGGCTCTAAGCATTATGGGACTTAACGTCTGAGGTCATAAGTCCCCTAGCACTTAGAACTACTTAAACCTAACTAACCTAAGGACATCACACACATCCATGCCCGAGGCAGGATTCGAACCTGTGACCGTAATGGTCGCGCGGCTCCAGACTGTAGTGCGTCGAACCGTTCGGTCACCCCGGCCGGCTACCAGGTTCAATTTATTTACAAATTTTATTAACGCAATGGACAATTATACTACACTTTCGGTCAGATTCTATTAAACTTTAGATCTTGGTTGCAAGTACAAACAAAATTTAAACCAAATAAGAAAGCAGCCGTTTAACCAAAGCAGCACAGGGGTCCACTTGAAACATGTGCAAGAGAAAGCACCTTCCCGTGTTCACAATTTCCGTCTTTTGCTGTAAGGACGTTTGTTTGCTTGCATGGCATCTCGAAAAGGTCAAATGTGTTCTGGCAACGAAATAAGTCAACTTCTCTGCGAGTCAAGTAACTAAGGGTCTCCACAACTCGAGGCAGATTTACGCGGAAAGCATGAAGATAAAGTCGCTCTTCACGGGGAAGGGCAGTGCAGCACGCACAGAGTGTGAGTTCTGAAATTTAACACACCTTGTCAGACAGCTTCGAATAACAGAATTTTTTTTTTACAGCCATTAATAAGAAAAGAGTAGAAAGTATGTAAAAATTGTTTTGCGGTTTTATTTTCCAAAGTGAGCTAACAAAAATCGCGTCGTGTAATCTTGACGGGCTAACAACTTTATCAAAAATCGACCGCAATCAAGAAACACCGTTACTCAATTGATTTTTGCTAATATCATTTGACGTGGATGTTTGATATACTTCATTAAATACCGATAGGAAATAAATGATAAATAATTTCATGGCTTTTCTTTCTCTGCCCAGATCGAAATACGGTACGAACGAAGGTCGAATATACCACGTTCCGTATTGTAATATCTGACGACATGTCACATTCAGCTGTCCAACAAATTGCAGTCTACTCTCTTTGAATTCGGTAGGCGAACATTTACAGTCGCTGTATTGATTTACTGGCTGCCAGAGTTAATTCCCACAACGATGTTTTCGGCGGTCATAAATTGTACTTTCTGTCAACGGTAAAGGGATTTTTCGCTGTTGTTCGTGTGACATGAGTGTTAAAAAATTCACATCGGTTTCAAGTTTGCAGCAACATTTGTACTACTGTTTGTTTCGTTAAATTTTATTGGCACCCTTTAACTCTCTGACAACAGATTAGATATACGTCTAAATCTACATGGTTACTATGAATTCACAATTAAGTGCCTAGCAGAGAGTCATCGAAACACCTCTAAGCTGCTTCTCTACTGTTCCACACACGAACAGCGCACTGAAATAACGAACGCTCAACTCTTCCCATGGTCAAAAGAAGATTTATCACTTATGTTCTTCAGTTAGGGAACTTCAGATACTGAATGAATAACCGGACTTTACGTTCCGTCGACGACTAGATCATTGGAGACGGAACACAACCTGGATGAGGAAATGAAATCGGCCCCTTCCTTTTGGTTGGAGCAGGCCGCTGTGGCCGAGAGGTTCTAGGCGCCTCAGTCCGGAACCGCGCTGCTGCTACGGTCGCAGGTTCGTATCCTGCCTCGGGCATGGATGTGTGTGATGTCCTTAGTTTAGTTAGGTTTAAGTAGTTCGAAGTCTAGGGCACTGATGACCTCAGATGTTAAGTCCCTTAGTGCTTAGGGCCATTTGAACCATTTTTCCGGTTGGAACCACCACGACATTACCCTTAAGTGATTTAGAGTATCCACGAAAACCTAAATTTGAATGACCGCTCCGATTGCGAGTAGCGTCTCTCAACAACTGCATCACTTCGATCTCACACTCAGCTGTTGTCCAGGAAAAAAGAAGAACATAGCATAGAAAGGAGGACACCACACTTCAAATAGTGGTTGAATACATCTTATAGTTCCTAGGCTACGCTTCGCTTCCCCTTGACTATTCATATTCCTTAGAGAAGAAATCGTAACAATAGTAGATTGTATCGTGAACAAAGAAAGACTAACATCAAGTACAATATCTCATAATTTGCTGGTCCAACGTGGTTGTGAACCACGCCAGTAATATTAAAATAAGTAAAGCTATTCACAATGAGTAGCCCTTCAGTTAGAAGGAAGTGCTAAGAATTTCCGCGTCGTTCATGAAAAGGATAGCGAAGTGGGATGTCCGCAGTTTATTTCAAAGTGTAAATGCGACCAGGAAGATGGAAAAACTCAAATTTTTGAGCCTTGGAATCAGTGAGATGAGCTGGCCTAATTCGTAAAAATGTAACGTTCATAGTCTTCTTCTTCTTTTAATTTTCTTCACTTCAGGTATTAGGCAAATTGCTTTTACGGTATCCATCTACTGCATGGTCTTCCTACATTTGCTCTTCCAGTGCATTTATAATTTAGAGCCTTTACCGGGAACTATCCCCATCCATAAGGTCTACGTGTTCTTTCCATTTTCTCTTACTTTCTTTCCCTCTCTCGTTTAGGTTATACATGCCTGAATCTTTCCTTTTCTATCTTCCCCTGCACATACTTCCACTCTTATTAGAAATCTCATTTCTTGAACTTGTAATCTACTTTCTTGGCGCCTTGTTGTTCCCCATGCTTCACTTCCGCACGTAAGGGTTGGTACTTTGTGCAACTTTAGCTGCATTTCTTTCCTGGCTTTACTCTGCGAACGTTTCACGATCCTTCCACGTATGGAAGTAAATTTGTTTACTTTCTTGTTCATATCTTGCTTATATTCGTAAGTGATGTCGCTTCCTACGCTCGCAACCACGTTTACGGTTCTCAAGTAGATTATGGAGACAACGATGATACACACCATTTCAAAGGAGTAGGGTTCATGGTACATCCAATCATTAACACATGTGTTAAGCAATTTATACCTGTGTTCGACAGGACCATTTTCTTACAATTTTAATGTAAAACCCATTTTATCAAATATTATGCAGATGCGGGCTCTACTTATGATGCAAGAGATGAAAATATCGAAACTTTTTTCAACCATATCAAGGTTCTCAGCACTCCTCTGCCAACTGAACGGCTACTCACTGCTGATAGCTTTATTTATTTTAATGTTACTAGTGTGATTAACAACCTCAGTGGACCGGAAAATAAAGAGATACACTTTCTTTCACCAAATCAAACAAGCATAGCATTGTGATGGGCGATTTCAGTGTGAAGGTAGGATATGAAAGGTGCGCTGTTATAGTAGGTAGGGGTATTGCTGTTCGTACTCTAGCACTTTACGGAGTTGAGTCACGGACACTTACCGGAATGTTATAAGAAATTGGAGGCATTTGAAATGTGAGGGTATCCAAGTATATTAAGATATTGAGGATACCACGTACAAGTGAAGTCACACATGTTTGCAGTATAGAAGGGTATGAAAAAATATTTACAAATTATCAATATAATCAAGAAAAGAAAATTCGAAACTTTGGCCATTACAAGTGCAACAATAAATATAACTTTTTATAACCAATAATTTAACAAAAGTTTGATGGTAGACGTGGTCGAGAACTTAGATAATTATCCTGGCTAAAGATCTTAAGCCAGTGGTTTCGGCTGATCACAAATCACGGCTCAGAAAAGTTATGGACGAACAACAGATGATGCTATAGATAATCAATTTCCTAGAGTTATACACACTTAAAGAAGAAGAAATATATCCAGGATGAGATTTTCACTCTGCACCGGAGTGTGCACTGATATGAAGCTTCCTGGCAGATTAAAACTGTGTGCCGGACCGAGACTCGAACTCGGGACCTTCAGTGGAAATTAATTAGAAGCCAGTGCACGCAGCGTACTGATATATCGAAACTATTTCGCCATTCACCGTGAAACTAACATGTGTTATGGTGCTCCCTACATTTTGCTCACACCATCAACTCACGCCCCACCGCTGTTGGCACAGGTTCTGAGAACTGTTTTGGACATGAGTACATAGGAATCAAATGGTTCAAATGCCTCTGAGCACTATGGGACTTAACTTCTGAGGTCATCAGTCCCCTAGAACGCAGAACTACTTAAACCTAACATAAGGACAACACACACGTCCATGCCCGAGGCAGGATTCGAACCTGCGACCACAGCGGTCGCGCAGTTCCATACTCTAGCGCCTAGAACCGCTCGGCCACACTGGCCGGCACATAGGAATATGAGAACGGTTATTTTCTTGTGTCATACTGAGAAACGTTATGTTGTACACGGGAACAAAACGGTACCACAATTCTGTCTATAATACAAAGCGTGTCATGAGACATTAAAGGGAAAAAATGAGTTAGATTATGGTTTAATGTTCCGTCTGCGACATAAGCGTTACTGAGCACAAGTTCGGATTTGGCAAGGATGGGGAAATTAAATTTTCCGTAGTCTTCTTTGAGTGACTGAGCCGGCTTTCGCCTTGAAAGATTTAGAGAAACCACGGAATACCTAAAACTGGATGACCCAACGTGGTTTGAATCCCACTCGTCCCGAATGCGTCTCCAGTGCGGTAAACACGGTGCTTGATTCAATTTGTTCAAATGGCTCTAAGCACTATGGGACTTACGTCTGAGGTCATCAGTCCCCTAGACTTAGAACTACTTAAACCTAACTAACCTAAGGACATCACACACATCCATGCCAGAGGCAGGATTCGAACCTGCGACCGTAGCAGCATCGCGGTTCAGGACTGGAGCGCCTAGAACCGCTCGGCCACAACGGCCCGCAAATACTGTGCCACCACATGGGAACGATATGGAGTGACCACCAGGAGGTACAAGAACAGCTTTACATTTCAGTTATTCAGATTTTAAGTATGATTCACAGTACCTAATAACCTCATCATCGATACAACGCTAAACTCGAATGTTCATTTTTTCGTTTATTTAAGTATAATCTGAGTAACAAAAGTGGCCACTTGTAATTCTTTAGAAACAGCATGATTAAATGAAACTGATATATTTTCGTTGCAGTACATCTTTCACGATAGTGAAAAGTTTGAAGGTACACTGTGAGGGCACAATTACAGCAATGCTATCTTGCAGTAAAACAAAAGAGATGTTAGAAGGAACGCCTACTACTGGAAGACAACGGCGTATCCTAGACCCTCGAAGCCCTGCCCCATTTGGCTTGCTTCACCACAGCGTCCAACTATTTGCATTTAAATAACCGCGAACATAAGCGTGTATGCATAATATGGAGACGGTATTCCCAAGTGGCGTGCGGCTCCACGCTAATTTAAATGCAGAACTTGGGGTGGAAAAAATTTCTACATAAAAGAAACGAAGTTTTAGACCAACGGGGCTCTTGCATATAGGATTATAGTAAACGAAAAGTGTCTCTGAAACAGCAATAACAAGAGTGGTTTGAGATTTAAGTCTTCGGCCATTGCCCAGAAAAGAAGAAAGAAAAATTGTCCACGAAAGGCTGATCTATAAAAATACAATTTCATGAAGCCTATATATTCGAATGAATTTACATCAGTTGAAAAAATGATAAAACTCATCACGGCTGATCTGAATTAACAACTTTATTTTTTGCTACATTCAGACACTGTGCGCAACGACGTATTTACAAACTTCCCGAAACTCTGATTCTACTATGATCACTCTGAAAGTGAGTACGACTCAATATACGGCGTCATTTATTTGTTGCAATTCCAGGGGTAACAAATTGATTAGCACTGCGCAAATACATGCCCCTGAGAAACTACGTGCCTGAAGGAATTACAATATTCAGACACTGCAATATCACTTGTAACTAGTGAGCGAGATGGTGCAGTGTTTGAAACTGCAGTGTTTGAGATCTTAGATTAACACAACGGAGAGGCGCCGTTCAAATTCCCGTCCAAACTCACTGGTTTAGGTTTTCTGTGATTTTACTAAATCGTTAAGGTAAACGTCGAAGTGATCCAATTGAAAAGGTCATTATACCTCATTAGTACACCCTATCGTTTTCACCAACTCTTTAATACAGCAGAACACAGTAGTTAAGTACTGTCGAAAGATTAAAGTAGAAGTACGAAAGAATCAATGAAAATAAATGTACCTTTAATAGGTAATTTACAGTTGTAATCACAACATGTTGACGATTGTTGTTGAAAGTCAGAAGCACATTTTTTTTAATTCGTGGAACCTATTATTTATCGTACAGAACTGCTAAACATTAGCTACAAACAAGCTGATTAAGTTGGCAATGAAATTGCACAGCAATAATGAAGTGCTTTGGTCACTGATGGGCCAACAAATTCCAGAATTCGAGCCACATCAAGCTTCCCCAGACTCAAAGACGAAGAAGATCAATGTAGTGCGAGAAATGACTAACATTTGGTATACTTGCAGGCATGTTTCTCCATTTTGTTTCTCTGTAGGTCCGGTAATAGTTGTTGACTTCCTCTGTTGGCGAATTTTAATGGACACGTCAGTTTCCAAAAGGAAATGTGCACCGTCTCTTTGTTTCTGTGGTTGGACTCCGTAATGGTTCTTTATTTACGTGACCATTACGGCACTCCAACCCCAGTTCTCGACACCAGTAACATCGTACTACTTTTCTGCGAAGTAACAGACATATTTTTGTGACAATATTCACATTTGATTTTATTAATGTATAGGTACTCCGATGTATCAATATATTACAGTGATATGGTTCTTGTGTGTATTCATTTCTGTGAGACTGTCATAATCTTTGACTTACTTGTAAACGTTTTGGCGCGGATACGCACAGAGCAGTCTTTGTTTCACTTTGCAGAAGTTAAGTTGTTATTTCGCTTTGTAAAAGAACAGTCAAGTCTTGTGTTTGGTTAAAGTTGAAATTAAATATATGAAAATTGATACAAAACTGTTTTCTTGATGATGTGACAATTAAGAAGAAGTATATGTGAATTTACAACAAGTTTAATAAAAATGTGGGTCGTGAACACCAAGTCAAAAATTATTTCTACCATACCATTGTTCTGATCTGGGATTGTTTAATCATTAAGAATTTCCTGAAAAACTCATTTGTTAGGTCTTAAAATATTGCTAAAATACAGATCTGGACCTTCTAGTAGTCAAAGTGGGGAGAACCCTAGAATCAACATGATGAGCCATAACAACTTCGACGAAATCTACGTGGGAATCTATTCAAGGTAAGTGCCAAAATTAATGGTTTTTTACAGTGACTTTATTATTTCCATTCTGACGATGCCATCCACAGTCAATAACTTAGTTGTTGCCCGACAAACCGAACGTATGCTGGGCGAGCAACATTATTAATCTGATTTCTAACCTACTTTGCAAGTGGTGGTATTGTTAGAACCCACAGACTCTGACCAGAGAAGTTGCCTAAACTGTAGAAGTCCTTTTCTGCCGGTGTTGGCAGTAACAAGGTAAGAAAAAAATTTCCTTGAAGGGAGTTGCTATCTGAAAGAAAGCGGACTCGCCAACGGTCAGGGGACTCTTGTTCTTTGGTAGCGCACGGCGGTGGATGCGGATGCAGTTGGTCTGCCCAGGTGTAGTTTGATGCAGTGTGTGGGACTGGAACGTCTCCCATACACAGAGTGTTCCTCCTGAGAGTCATCAGCCGCATTTCCTTTTATAAAACATGAAGAGTAATCAGTACCGGTACTCGAGCTTCGCCGGCCGCGGTGGTCTAGCGGTTCTAGGCGCGCAGTCCGGAACCGTGCGACTGCTACGGTCGCAGGTTCGAATCCTGCCTAGGGCATGGATGTGTGTGATGTCCTTAGGTTAGTTAGGTTTAAGTAGTTCTAAGTTCTAGGGGACTAATGACCACAGCAGTTGAGTCCCATAGTGCTCAGAGCCATTTGAACCATTTGAACTCGAGCTTCGACAATACCGCCCTGGCCTAGGCCGACTGCTGCCGCTATGCAGCAACGCTGCTCAATCGCTGTTGGAGTACAGGTTACTCTTCGTGTTTCACTGACTCCCTTAATTCATACCAATAAAGCAAATATCCAATTAGGCTAATTTTGGACCACTGTATCAAATGAACACGTAAATTCCTAGTTAAAAAGTCATTTTGCTTTTATCGAGAAACAAACAGACGCTTTCCGTCGCCAATGGGCGTCATGTGATGAGCAGTATTTGTTTGGTCTGACTACAGACACATATTCCAAATGAGAAATTGCAGATATCTGCCGAAACACCAACAATAGACGCTTGACGACTCTTAAGAGGGACACCCTGTATAGATTTCTAGGTGCCAATAAACTGCTGAAAACATCACATAAGTGTTTTGTCAGTGGATTCAGTATCATTTTCGGTTTCACTGTGGAATTTACGCCACATTATTTGTGCACTGAACGATGTGGTCGTAAGTCAACACAGTCATGTCGTTATATTAGTAAATTTTTCTCTCCTTCACTGTTTAATACATCGAGAAAATGATTTGCTTGTTGCGTCTCCGTTAAATCCGATTTTAATTTGAGAATTTACGCCAATTTCTTTGTACATTGAACCACGTGGTTGTAGTTAACTTTGGACTTCGTTATGAGACAAAGCGAAGGTTTGTAATTCTCCTGTGTGCAATTCATTTTGTTTCGTGTGTTTCCCTATCCCAGTTGTACGAAAATAGTTCTCCAAACATTTCCACATGATTAAGAAGGGCAACTGACTATTACATCTTAATTTTCCTGCCCACAACTGAAACGTGTGTTGTTCTCTTTGCAATACGATGTGTTCTACATCACCAATTTATTGTTGATAGTATGTTTTTAGTAACGTATATCTTATAATTGAAGCCATATTTATGGCTTACTGTACCACAACGTCAACGTATGGGACATTAATTATATATACGACAAACGGTATTAAAATCTTCATTGTTCTTTTATTCACCGACCAGAACCTATTGCACACTTCTGACAATACTTAATTAATTGAACTGCTAAGGAGCTCGCTTACCATTCCTGTTTGTCAGGACAACTAAAGATTTTAATGCGCGTCTCCTGCAATATAATACAGCATTTTCTAGCACAGAATACAAATTCGTGATTGAGGTTATGAAAAGAACGTTTCACCGACTCCATTAATTCATATCAATAAGGCAAATATAAAATTAGGCTCATTTTGGACCACTGTAGCAAATGGTCACGTAAACTCCTGCTTTAAAAAGTCATTTTGCTTTTATCGGGAAACATACCGACGTTTTCCGTAGGCAATGGGCGTCTTGTGACGTAGGTCACTGATTCTTCTTTTAACTGATAATAAACACAGAGAATTAGAAACCAAGTGTATATTTGCAACTATATTACTTACATGAATTCGAATTGTACGATTAAGACTTTAAAGATATGTAGGAGTACGGTCCTTCTATTAACTGTACCACGGTAGGGTAGAAATGGATAAGCCTCCAAACATTACATAGATAATGGCTCACAACAAATCCTTTCTTTAAATATATAAGGAAATGCAATAACAGATATCATTCGACCGTTTTTTTTAATAGATTGCCCTCTATGGGCATTCTGATGAACTCGTTGAAAGTACTCGTAGTAGAGATGGCTATATTGGTTACCATATCTTGCCGGTATCGATATTTAAGCTCCTGAGACGCATATCACAGAAGGAACATTGAGGAGGCAGCGGCTTCCGAAGGATTGAAAGTGGTTCATTGTGTTTCAGTTTCGAGAAGTCCTCTGGAAGTTTTCCGGAGCCATGTGACGCCTACATATCTGTCACGCCATTCTCAGTGTTTAGGGGCCGTTGGTTTGTGGGCGCGGAGTTGGCGCCAGATAGTGTCTCAGATGTGTTCCACTAGCTTAAAATCAGGCGAATGTGGTGCTATGACATCAACAGTAGTTCACTGTCATGCTCCTCAAAGTACTGTAGGAAGATTCTGGCTCTGCGATACGGACAGTTATCTTGATGGAAGGAGTCGTCCGTCGGAGAAGACTTCAAGCTTGAAGCCCTGCACGTGGTCTACAATAGTGGTCTCACGTAGACTACAGATCCCATACTGCCTTAGATCACCACTATAGGTTCCTTGGTAGCTCATGCGAATGTCCCCGACAGTAGAACATTGACACCATCGAACTGCGTTCTCAGCACGGTGCAAGTTTCGAGCAACTATTCGCCTCGATGACGGCGTACCTGGAATCGACCATCGACCAGATGTAACGAGGAACCTGGTTCATTCGACCAGGTGAAATGTTCCCACTGGTAGTTGTTGCGCGTGGGAAACTACGCTAAAAATGGAAGAATCAGCAATGATCAATGGCACCAGGATGCAGAAGGCAATGGAAACCATTACATTATACACACACAATATGTTCCGCAGGATATGTGATCTGTAATTGAAAAAGTGTCACAGGTAAAAGTTTCCTGATTAGTCCCCATTCGGATCTCCACGAGTTGATTGGCAAGGGGAAGGTAACAGCGACAATGAATATAAATTAAAGGATAACGTTCTACGAGTAGGACGGTGGCATATCAGACGTTTGAACGTGACAAGGAAGATAGAATATCCGAAAAGGAAAGTAGAAAAATAAAAAGGCGCAACCTAGATATAGCGTGAGTCAGTGAAGTGAAATGAAAAAAAAAGGTACGGATCTCTGGTCAGATAAATACAAAATAATAACAACAGCAGCAGAGAATGTGTGACGAGAGTAGGATTAGTCATGAGTGGAAAGGCAGGGCAGAGATTAAGTTGCTATGAAAAGTTGAGTCACCGTGTTGTTCTCACAAGTACCGACAGCAAGTAGACCACAATAACTATAATTCACGTATACATAACGACACCACGAGACGGAGAGGTAAAGGAAGAATATGATGATACTGGAAAGGCATTTCAATGCGTAAATGGAGATGATAATCTCATAATCGTGTGGCAGTTGTACGCAACAGTAGCAGAAGCAGCAGAGGAATGAGAAAATGGGCTTGGTAATAGGGAAGACAAAGGATAAAGACTAACTGATGTCTGCAATTAATTTCAGTTAATGGTACGGAATATAAGATAAAAAAGACACAAAAAGAGGACATTTATTTGGAAAAACGCTCAGAGAACGGGAATATTACACCTGGGTTGCAGCATGGTTAGACAGAGATTCCGAAATCAGATATTGGATTGTATAGCGTACCGAGGAGCAAGTATAGACTCAGATAATAATTTAGTAATGATGAAGAGTTGACTTAAGATTAAGAGAACAATCGATATGGGAAAAAAATAGGACATTAAAGTTTTGAGAATGATGAGATGTGTTTGAAATACTCTAAGGCTGTGATAATGAACACCACAGTAGAAAGTTCAGTTGTAGAGGAAAGGACATATCTAAAATGAGCCCTTACACATACTGGACAGACAACGAAAGTAATTGCGAAGAAACCTTCGTTAACAAAGGAAATATTTCAATTGATCGACGGAAGAGCGAAGTAAAAATATGTTCAGGGACATTCAAGAATACGCAAATATAAATCTCAGGAATGAAATAAATTGGAAGTGCGAGGAACCCAAGACGAAATAGCTGCACGAAAAAATGTGAAGAAATTGATGAAGCAATGGCCGTTGGATGACTGATTCAGTGTATAGAAAAGTCAAAACAATCATAACTGAAATTAAAAGCAAGGACGGCAATATTAAGAGTGCAACGGTAATTACACTGTTAAACGCAGATGAGAGAGCGGATGGGTGGAAAGAGTACATTGAAGTCCTTCACAAGGATGAGAACTTGTCTCATGACGTCATAGGAGAAGAAATGGAAGTCTCAGGGGTAACAGTATTAGAGTCAGAGTTCAATAGAGCGTTGAAAGACATGCATTCATGTAAATCAGTGCTGGAAGTGGAAATCAAACTACTATTCAAGTCGATGTTTAGAATCTAGGTGAGTGGAGACATACCATCAGACTGTCGGCAAGTTATCGTTCACGCAATCCCAGAGACATCAACTTGAGATAACTATCGCACAATCAATCAATAGCTTGAGCATCGAAGCTGCTGAAGAGAATAACATGTAGAAGAATGCAAAATAAAGGATGTCAGATGACCAGTATCTCTTTGGGAAAGGTAAAGGCAAAGACACTAGAGAGGTAGTTTCGACTTTGCTCTTCATGATAGAACCAAGACTGAAGAAAAATCAGTTCATGGGATTTTTAAACCGAGAAAAAGCGTTTGGCAACATTATATGGTGCCAGATCGATATTCTGAGAAAAGTGTAAGCGGTAGGGAGAGGTGGCTAATATACAATATTTACAAGAACCAAAAGGGAACAACAAGAATATAACACCGAGGAGGAAGTGTTCGAGTTACAAAGGATCAAGATAGGGGTCTTTGGCCACTATTGTTCGACCTATAAATAGAAGCAACGACAGACATAAAAGAAAGATTGAAGAGTGGGATTAAAATTCGGGCTGATAAAATATCAATGACAAGATTCGCTGATAGCATTGTTGTCCTCATTGAAAGTGAGACATAGTTATAGAACCTGCTGAGTGTGTTGATCAGTTGAGTGAGGCAGACTATGGGTTGAAAGTAAACTGAAGGAAGGCGAAGTAAGGAGGTGTAGCAAAAACAGGATAAGCGATAAATTTAACATCAAAATTAGAGACTACGAAGGGGACGAAGTAAAGAAATTCTGCTACCTTGAAAGCAGAAATTAAAATTGGTTGACGAAGTAAGGATATAAAAAACGGAATAACACAGACAAAAAGGTACTTCTAGAAAAAAGGAGTTTAGTAATGTCAAACGCAGTTGTTAAACTGAGGAATAAATTTCCGAGAATGTGCATCTGGAACACAGCATTGCTCAGTAGACAGTCACAGACTCTTGGGAAATCAAAACAGAAGAGAATCGAACCGTTTGAGATGTAATGCTCTATAATGATATTGGAGATTGTGTGGTTTGACAAGACAGGGAAAGAGGAGATTCTCTGCAGAATCGATAAAGTAAGAAACATAAGCAAAAAGCTAGCAATGGTATGGGACATGATGATAAGATATATGTCAAGACATAAGGAGATAACTTCCGTCTACTAAACGGAACTGTACAGCGATGACAAGACATCTGTTGCTACAGCAGAGAATAACTTCCGTGGTACGAGAGGGAGCCGTAGAGGATAAAAATTATGGGCAGCCAGAAACTGGAACACATCCAACAAGCAATTGAGGACGTAGAGTGGAAGTGCTATTCTGAGATGAATTGTTTGCTACACTGTCCAATCTCTATGACCCGAAGTCCACTGCAGTCGTAATTGACGTCAATGAGTCATTATGGGAGCACGTTGAAGTCGTCTGCTGCGGAGCCCTTTGTTTAACAATGTGCACTGAGCGTTGTGCCCCGATAGCTGAGTGGTCAGTGTGACGGATTGCTGTCCTACGGGCCTGGGTTCGATTCCCGGTTGGATGGGGGATTTTCTCCGCTGAGGAACTGGGTGGTGTGCTGTCTTCATCATCACTTCATCCCCATCCGGCGCGCAGGTCGCCCAATGTGGCGTCGAATGTAATAAGGCCTGCACCAAAGCGGCCGGGCCTGCCATGCAAGGGGCCACCTGGCCAATGGCGCGAAACGCTCATTTCCATTTTCAGAAGACTTATGTGTTTTGTAAATTATTGATTGCAGCAATCAGGCGTCCTTTTTAAATTTTATTATGCAGATCTAGATTTCGGCTAGATGCTAGCCATTCTCAATGCACTATTATTTTCTCTCGATGCATCTAAGTCCCTGTTGATCGGGCTTCACCCACAGTTCATTGAATACTCAGTGCACTTATACGCACCAGCTTTGTACTCTGTCGTTATAAATGCCAGACACCTCTTCTGTGGTGACCCTGGACAACACCTTGTAGCCTCATTGTGGTGTCACTGCCGGTAAGATGCTCACGAGAACTAACTTCGTCGTTTCTGTGATAATCGTTTACAAGAGACGTGACATAACAGTCTGTCCTTTATGAAAGCTGCTTATGTCAATGGCTGTCCCCATTTGAGGCTGATATCGTTTCTAGAGTGATACCCTACTACAGATTCTGCAGCGATCTTCAATACTGGAAACTCATAAGTTCTAGTTTAACAAGAAGTTTTAACATTTTGTGCTTTACCTCCCGTCTTAGTTTGTGGATAAAGTTTATTCCTTACGTGTGGCTGTCATTACTTTTAATGGATTTGATAGAATGTAATGTTTCTATTAAAGTAGCGGATTTTTATTTTGTTTTATTTAGAATTTCATAACAGTACTCTAGTAATCTTAGAGCGAGCCATAACTCTCCATTGTCGTCCAGGTCTCTGATGTCTATAATTGCAGAGCTAGCAGGCTGTTGGTAGAACTTTCTAGCACTTTCTCTTTCAATCGCCCTTCTTAAGTCAGTCGGTGTAGTTCTCGTAAATTGATGGCTCTTGGACAGTTTAGGGCCAGTCACAGATCCTTGTTCTGGACTCCTTACAGCCGTCGGTTGTGGATGTCGGCAGCAATGCGCCATGAAACTGCTGCATACTCGAGGAGATTTGTATTAGTCACTTGTAGACGACAAGACCGGCTTGGGTGGGCAGCGTAGAGTGTGGATTGAGCACTGTTATATAGTTCCCTGATCATTAAGGGCCCTGCCATATGCTTCTTTCATGTACTGATGCCACATTAAACTTCAGATGGCGCCAAATTTACGGCTGTTCCCTTGACGATGACGGCGTGCAGTGCTGCTGGTACAATCCTCTTCTGCTTGGTGATGGCCTGTGTCTTGTTTGGGTCGGCCACACGCCGAATTAATTTACCGCCGTCTGAATTCATTGTTGCATTCTCTGTGGTTTGAGGCTCTTTGCGCTCAAGGCAGTGGCGTCAAAGTACAAGGCCAGCTTCACCCGTGGTGTATATAGCATCGGACCAAGTACTAACCCATGAGGTACACCAGCGACGATGGGGTGACTTTATGAATCTCTGCCAGCAGCACGTACGTAAAAGGGATGTTATCCAAGTAGTAGTGCAGTAGTCTGACTTTGGTTATTGGGACTCCATGTATTAGCAATTTATAAGCAGTCCCTCATGCCGTAGGGAATCGAAAGCTCTAGTGACATTAGCGGCAGGGCTCCAAAGAACTTATGGTAGTCGTGAGCCACCACTGCTTCCTCCATCAAACACAGCATTTGCTGGGTTGTGGAATGCTCTTTCTGGAATCGGAACGGGACATCAGATAGCAGGTTTTAGGCTTCCATATGGTCTAGTAGTCATTTCAGGAAGATTCACTCGAACGCCTTGGGTCCTCTGGAGAGAAGGAATATCAATAGGTAGCTTTGCGGAGATCGGACGTCTTTCGCTGGCTTGGGGTTGGCCACGACCTCGCGTGGCTTCATACTGTAGGGAACTTGCCATTCTTCATTACTTAGGGGCGCCGGGCGGTGAACAGCTTCGGAGTCAGGTGTAGAAGCATGCTGCTGGATACGAGGTCTGTCCTCCAGCCTTCCTTGGTGCTAGGCAGTGAAGCTGACAGCAGGTCTCTTCATCTGTAGTTGTCTTCATCTTCGTGTGGCTGCAAGGGTTCTGGCAGCCTCTCGCAAACCACATCGACAAGTGATCGATCCATTGGATTGTCTATTGGCTGGAAACTGTTAGCAAATAGATCCGCCAAAGCACTGGCCTTTGCTTTGGGCTCGGCGACTACCGTATTTTCCACTTGAAGTGGAGAAATCTTGTTGTTTTGTGCAGAAAGCATTGTGCCTCCTACAGGCAAAGCCGTTGCTATGTCTTGGGGTGGAAACACAGTTGTCCCGTACTTTTTCTTGTGGTCGTCGATCACCTTGTGTATTTCTTGGAGCATTTTGTTCAACAGACGCCTTGTTGCCGGATTCCTGTTGAACCGCCAATCTCGACAAATCATGATCTTGTCTGCAACTGCAGTACGCAACTGGGGTGGCAGGCAACGAGTACATAGTTGCTGATGTGCCTCTTCCGGTGGCAAAGCTGCCTTGACCACGTTCAACGTACTGGTTGAAAAACATTACTGTGTAGCACCAGTTCCTTCCTATGATGGGAGAGGAAATTTTTAGAGAGCAGTTGATAGACTTTCTTGAATTTTTTTCCACTTGGTGATCTTTTTGTTAATGACACTCCTTGGGATGAAGGTGGCTTCAGTACCTAGATCAATAATTATCATTAGATTGTTCGATTCGAGAGAGTTATATACTTGAGCTTTGACGACGTGCTGGAGCTCTTTAACTATGCATACAACGAGCACATGTCCACGAATCAGGTAGAGTGTTGCCTCACTGAGGTCAGTACTAGTTGCTTGTTACCATTTGACGACACGTAGTAATCTCCTGCTATTAGCGTTCGTGAGCGTTCAGTTCTAGGCAGCGATTTTGCATTGATATTCTATACGATAAAAATTATACCCGAAAGTGATAATAATATCAAATCACTGAGTACCCCTCAGTGGGCTTGTAACCCGTTCTGTAGGTAATCCGTCCTCGAGACGTGACAACACCGATAGCGGTTGCATCAAGAGTCGCCAGGGCTAGTAGATGCAGCTGATGATGTACAGTGTGGCGCATGTAACAAGACACACCATGCCCAGCCGTGGGATGGTCATTTCTGCAACAGTAGTATTTGACGACTTTTACATTTACGCCTACTTTCAGTGCTGAAGCAGTTGTGGCTCTGGTTGTTCGAACTGGGTTTTGGCTGGTGTGTTCGTCTCAAGGATATATCTCGAGCATACGTGACTCCTTGTCTTTCTGCAGCTGTATGCGATGAACAGTTCTTCAGTCTGGAGGTGACTAGTTTACATGCTTCGCGTCCCTTGTAGCTGGGGAAATGTCCAGATTCATTGCAGTTGACGCAGAAGAGGTTGTTGTCCTTTTTGGGTAAAGAGCAATCCTTGTTGTGATGTTCACGCCAGTTGCAGTTTTTTGATTGTCAGTTACTCGATTGTTGCGCACAACAAGCTTTTTCAGGGAACCTTTGCATGCCCATATTGAAGACCTTATGGTGAAGTCTTCTGTAACGGGCAGTATTGTTGTTCTTAACTGATGTGTGCGCCATTGCATCCTGGTTCCTTTCTGGTCTAGGTAGCATTTGCGGTCGTTTCTACGATTCTGTATCGAGAGGGAAGGAGCTCCTTTATATTTTTCTACCAGGCTGTGTTTAGCAGACTTTCTGGACACGTACTCGCTATTTCTGGAGAATGTGAATCATAATCTGATTTTTTTTGCCTACTCCCCAAGTTACGACGTAGCATAGCTTGGCTCTTTGTGTAGGGTCCGCCCACTCGTCTCGTATAGGGTGCCTAAAGGATGCTGCGTTCTCGGAATAGCTATAAAATACTGCAAGCAAACCACGTTAATAGTTTTTATTACAAAAAGAACATTGAAAATACTTAACTTTGAATTTACAACGGTGTCGCAAGCGATGGGCGACATGCAAACAATAAAAGTTCTTTGCTCTATACAAGGTCCATGTAAGCAACTGATGTGGATCACATGTCACTTCTGTCGTAGTGCTCTCCTAGTACTGTGCTAAGGCTCTCCGGCCGAGGCTGGAAGGAATGGCGCTTATGTTCTCTTCGGCTAGAGGGCGCTCCCGTCGTGGTGCTGTGCTTGTCAGCGGGCTACTGGCTGACGTCGTCTCAACGCCTTCTTTGTTCTTGCGATCTTCGTTTTCGTGCCAGTACTTGCCCGAACGCCTGAACGTTCCTCTCCTCCAAAATGAAAGACCATCGTCCTGTAGGAGTGCGATCACGGCGGGGGAGGCAGGAGTGTGGGCGCAACGTCGGGCTGGAAGCTGTGGCTGCAGAGGACGTGACGCTTCCTGTCGTACCCCGCCATCCGGCCTGCCCTCTGGCGGAAACTTCCCCGGAAAGCTACCAGAAGGGTACTCGTCCACCTTCTGATGCTATGAACCAGATAAATAAGGCGGCGACTGCTGCGGTGTGGGCGGGTCCAGCTCCATCGGTAGGACGAGAGGAGGCGGAGGAGGCGAAGACTCCGTCTCCATGGGGTCGTCCCGCTGTGTCGTGAGGCCACCCTCTGGCGGGTGCTGTGGCCGCACTGCCCTCTCGACCCTTGAATCTGGTGGAAGAGACAATGCAAGATCATCGTGCACGTGACAGAGGCGAAGTTGATTCTGATGGCGGCGCTGCAAGCCATTTGGACCTGATACAAGATACGTGCAAGCGCCAAGTCGACGGACGATCTCGCCTCGCGGCCACTGTCTGCTGCCGCTGAAAACCGTGTAAAAGACAATATCATATGGCGCGAAGAGATGCTTGCGGCCTTCCTTGGGTGCCGGATGCTGGGGAGGGTGGAGCAGGTGGAGCAGTGTCCGGTGGCGGCGGTCGTGAAGCAATTCCGCCGGCGATGTTCCAGTTCTTGGTTGCGAACGATATGAGGCGAGGAACAGTTGCAATGCTTGATCCCTGGTGTATATGGAGCTAAGTTCATCCATCTGCTGCTTGAAGGTTCTGACAAAACGTTCCGCTTCGCCGTTTGACTGTGGATGGAACGGTGCACTAGTTAGATGCTGTACACCGTTGCGTTCACAGAATGTTTCAAATTCATTTGACGTGAACTGAGGTCCATTGTCTGAAACTATGACTTGAGATAAACCTTCAAGGCAAGATATCGATGACAACACCTGAACTGTGCTACGTGACAGTGTCGAGTTCATTGGCACAGCAAACGGAAACTTGTTATACGAGTCAACGACAATCAACCAACGAGAGTTTCAAAAAGGGCCCGAAAAGTCTATGTGCACACGTTGCTATGTTGATTAAGGCAAGCAGAGAATTTTTGTGGCGGAGCGGACTGATTTTGTGCACACGCGTGACACTGGGACGTCATCAATTTCGTTTCGTACGAACAATCCCCGAGTGTCCTTGGTGAAGTAACTGCAACACTTCTTTTTAAAAAGGCTGTAGGGATCAACACACGTGACTGTCCACTGCCGTTCTGAACAAGAATCACACCTTCCTGTACAACGAGGCTATGCCGACGTGCAAAAAGTCGGCGTGCCACAGAGTTATTTATGCTGTGCTAGGAACGAAGCCAAGCTGTGCAAATGTACTTGATCAAAGTGTTCAAATCTGGGTCAGCTACCGTGGCTTGTGCAATTTCCGTATAGTTCAGCTGAAAAGCTGAAGCAGTTCAGAATCGTGTGGATTTATGTGACAACAAGATGCAGCACAAGCGTCAAAGTCTGTATCAGGGCGAATCACAAGACGTGAAAGTGCGTCCGCATTACTATTTTGAGCTGTCGAATGATACACAACCTCGTAATGGTGTTGAGACAACAACAAAACACATCTTTGCAATTTTTGAGCCGTTCGACAGGAATCAGTTTCGTTGGATGAAAGGAGGGCTGCAACGGCTTGTGATCCGCTGCTAAGTAGAATTTTCTGCGATACGAGTAGTGGTTTAATTTGGTGACACCAAACGCAATAGCCGAAGCCTGTTTCTCAATTTGTGAAAAGTTACACTGAGCTTTGGATAACACTTTTGCTGCGAAAGCAATAGGCCTGTGTTTATCACCGGTTCTGTGCGAAAGTACTGCACCGACGCCGTAAGAGGAAGCAATAAGTTGCATTACCACTGCTTTGTCAGGGTCAAAGTGAACTAAGCATCCATTTTAAGTTTTTGAAAAGCGACTTGGTACTGTAGATTAAAACAAAAGAAACTGCAAAAAAGTGGGAATTTAAGGAGATGGGAGCTGCACAAATTGAAAGAACCAGAGGTTGTACACAGCTTCAGGGAGAGCATTAGGGAACGATTGACAAGAATGGGGGAAAGAAATACAGTAGAAGAAAAATGGGTAGCTTTGAGAGATGAAATAGTGAAGGTAGCAGAGGATCAAGTAGGTAAGAAGGCGAGGGCTAATAGAAATCCTTTGGTAACAGAAGAGATATTGAATTTAATTGAGGAAAGAAGAAAATATACAAATGCAGTAAATGAAGCAGACAAAAAGGAATACAAACTTCTCAAAAATGGGATCGTCAGGAAGTGCAAAATGGCTAAGCAGGGATGGATAGAGGACAAATGTAAGGATGTAGAGGCTTATCCCACTAGGGGTCAGATAGATACTGCCTACAGGAAAATTAAAGAGACCTTTGGAGAAAAGAGAATCATTTGCATGAATATCAAGAGCTCAGATGGAATCCCAGTTCTAAGCAAAGAAGGGAAAGCAGAAAGGTGGAAGGAGCATATAGAGGGTCTATACAAGAGCGATGTTCTTGAGGACAGTATTATAGAAATGGAAGAGAATGTAGATGAAGATGAAATAGGGGATATGATACTCGGTGAAGAGTTTGACAGAGCACTGAAAGACCTAAGCCGAAACAAGGCCCCGGGAGTAGACAACATTCCATTAGAACTACTGATAGCCTTGGGAGAGCCAGGCCCAACAAAACTCTACCATCTAGTGAGCAAGATGTATGAGACAGGGGAAATACCGTCAGACTTCAGGAAGAATACAACAATTCCAATTCCAAAGAAAGCAGATGTTGACAGATGTGAAAATTACTGATCTATCAGTTTAATAAGCCACGACTGCAAAATACTAACACGAATTCCTTACAGACGAATGGAAAAACTGGTAGTAGCCGACCTCGGGGAAGATCGGTTTGGATTCCGTAGAAATGTTGGCACACGTGACGCAGTACTGACCCTATCTTAGAGGAAAGATTAAGGAAAGGCAAACCTACGTTTCTAGCATTTGTAGACTTAGAGAAAGCTTTTGACAATGTTGTCTGGAATACTCTCCTACAAATTCTGAAGATGGCAGGGGTAAAATACAGGGTGCGGAAGGCTATTTACAATTTGTACAGAAACCACATGGCAGTCATAAGAGTCAAGGGGCATGAAAGGGAAGCAGTGGTTTGGAAGGGAGTGAGACAGGGTTGTAGCCTATCCCCGTCGTATTCAATCTATATATTGAGCAAGCAGTGAAGGAAACAAAAGAAAATTTTGGAGTAGGAATTAAAATCCATGAAGAAGAAATAAAAACGTTGAGGTTCGCCGATGACATTGTAATTTTGTCAGAGACAGCAAAGGACGTGGAAGAGCAGCTGAACGGAGTGGACAGTGTCTTGAAAGGAGGGTATAAGATGAACATCAAAAAAGCAAAAAGAGGATAATGGAATGTAGTCGATTTAAGTCGGGAGATGCTGCGGGAATTAGATTAGGAAATGGGACGCTTAAAGTAGTAAATGATTTTTGCTATTTGGGGAGTAAAATAACTGATGATGGTCGAAGTAGAGAGGATATAAAATGTGGACTGGCAATGGCAAGGAAAGCGTTTCTGAAGAAGAGAAATTTGTTAACATTGAGTATAGATTTAAGTTTAGGATGTCGTTTCTGTGTAGCAATGTATGAAAGTGAAAATTGGACGATAAATAGTTTGGACAAGAGGAGAATAGAAGCTTTTGAGATGTGGCGCTACAGAATAATGTTGAAGATTAGGTGGATAGATCACGTAACTAATGAGGAGGTAGTGAATAGGATTGGGGAGAAGAGAAGTTTGTGGCACAACTTGACTAGAAGAAGGGATCGGTTGGTAGGACATGTTCTGAGGCATCAAGGGATCACCAATTTAGTATTGGAGGGCAGCGTGGAGGGTACAAATCGTAGAGGGAGACCAAGAGATGAATACAGTAAGCAGATTCAGAAGGATGAAGGTTTCAGTAGGTACTGGGAGATGAAGAAACTTGCACAGAATAGAGTAGCATGGAGATCTGCATCAAACCAGTCTCTGGATTGAAGATCACACTCACACACACTTGGTACTGATCTGTCCAAACAAAGGGGGACATTCTTGCGACGCAAGCGATGCAATGGATGCTGTTTTCTTGGAATAGCAATACAATAATGCAAGCAAACCACGTTAATAGTTTTTATTACAATGAAGAACATTGACAGTACTTAACTTTGAATTTACAATGGTGTCGCAATCGATGGGCGACATGCAAACAATCAAAGTCCTTTGCTGAATACAAGGTCCATGTAAGCAATTGATATGGATCACACGTCACTGCTGTCGTACTGCTCTCCTAGTACTCTGCTAATACTGTCCGGCCGAGGCTGGCAGGAGCTTCGCTTATGTTCACTTCAGCTAAAGGGCGCAACTTTTGTGGTGCTGTCCGCGTCAGTGGGTTATTGGCTGACATCGTCTCACCGCCTTCTTTGCTGTTGCGATCTTCGTCTTCGCACCTGAGCTTGTCGATACGACGGAACACTTTTTCCATTCTAGTTTGCGCTTTGTGCCAATTTTTTCTACCAACTTAGCTGTAAAGCACTTGTGTGGCACATTACCTATTCAGCGTTTAACATCCTTGTTTTATTCATTGGCGTTTTGTATTTCATTTGAATAGCATTTAACGCTTTAGTGCTTGCCAAACTTGTTTTATTCATTGATGTTTTGTATTTTATTAGAATAGTGTTTAACATTTTCAATGCTTGACAAACTTGTCTTCATTGGTGTTTCGAATTGTACTAGAATTGTGTTACATTCGGCTTGTGTGTGTGTGTGTGTGTGTGTGTGTGTGTGTGTGTGTGTGTGTGTGTGTGTGCGTATTGCACAGGACTGATTAGCCATTATTTAATGCATTCTGTACTGAATTCAGGAGTAAAGCCGGAAATAGGCCTCACTGTATGCTTTGGTTGGTCTTGTCGCGTTCGCCGAATCATTTTGTAACGTAAATTAGTCGTACACCTCTGGAAAAGTTATCTGTTTTGTTAAGACAATTGATTATAGTAAATCTGCATTAATTGTTATCTGCTTTTTTCTAACTACTCACCTACTTAATAATTATCTTGTGACTTGTTTCTTTGCCGTTTCTGTTCGCAAGGTTTAGCTGATTCTTTCGTGTATCTGGTCGGCTTCTGTCACTGTCTGCATAACTGTAATCCCTATGATTAAGCGTTCGCCTTACATTGGTGTCCTATATCTCATTTGTGTTCTGTACATATTGAGGGAACCATTGTTTTTATAATTAATGTCACTTGCGTTTTAATGCATGTGATTTCTCCTCATTCCCGCTCAAATAAGTCTACGCAACACCGCCTAGAGGTGGGCTTTAGTGTAAGCTCGAATGGTTCGTTTAGGTTGGCCACTGCGGTGTTTGTAAGCCTGAAAACCTATCTACGGAGGTGTGTTAAGAAATAAGCTTAAGATCACTTCAAATAGATACTAATGTGTTTCTTGTCTTTTAACCAAATTTCGTGTAAATCTTAAAGCAGCTTCACCAACTGTGAAGCATGTTTGTATGGCAGCCATCCGTTAATTCACTTATCCTGTATCTGTCTTAAATACTATTTAAGCTCATTGCCGTGAAATTCTCTTCACTTAATATTGGTCAGTGTAGACGTAAACTGGTATTTATGGCTGAGGCATCCTGTTACTTAGTGAAATCTGTATGTAAAAATTAAGCATGTTGCATTATTTTCGGCTTCACCATGGTATGCTTTTATTATTGCGGTTTAAGCAGTTTGTGTAGTATCTAAGTGTAGTTATTCGGTTCGTTACTCACTGTTCTTGGCCTCTAATTATCTGTTTATAACCTCGCTGCAACTGCATAGTACCTTAAATTTCGTTGGCTTCGCAGTTATAGCTATTTGCTTGATCAGAAATTGGGTATTAACGAGCAATTAATAAATTTACTGCAACTGACCAGTACTTTAACTTATTTGGATAATTTTATTTTGGTCCACCAACTTGGGCTGGTCGTTGTTATCTTTTTAAATTATCATCTTGCATCCTTGAATTTCAGTTACTCTATTTATTGATGCGGTGAGCCTTGAATTTAGCTGCCTTATCCATGAGTCATCGATGACACCATTACTAAATTGTGTGTCTCATAAATATGAAATGTGCAGTTGTTTCTGATAATAAACTCCCGTTGTCGTATAGTTTATTTTGTGACCCTTTACCTTTCCACTTCCCAAGCAGCTCCCTACCGCTCCAGTCACCACAAGGTCGGTGTAACGAAACTGAATGCTGTAACATCCAGTCCATCAAAAATAAAGATAAAATATACCTTTTTGAAAAAATCAGGTAAAAATTCGTTGGACGCTATCTCAAGAAACCGTCTCCATTCTTCCCAAAGTAAATATGTACTCATACACCAGATGTGGCTTCCACTCAAAGAAAGAGTATCGATGACACTTGAAAACCCGCATCTCGTGGTCGTGCGGTAGCGTTCTCGCTTCCCACGCCCGGGTTTCCGGGTTCGATTCCCGGCGGGGTCAGGGATTTTCTCTGCCCCTCGATGGCTGGGTGCTGTGTGATGTCCTTAGGTTAGCTACGTTTAAGTAGTTCTAAGTTCTGGTGGACTGATGACCGTCGATGTTAAGTCCCATAGTGCTCAGAGCCATTTGAACCATTTTTGAACACTTGAAAAACTTATACCAAATAAATTAGTAAGAGATGAATTTGATCCCCGTGGTACACAAAACAGCCACGAAAAAATCATGCCAAATTTAAAAGAATGCAGAATCTCCAAGGTTGGCGATGTTTTAGCAAAACTCAAAACTTGGCACGACTTCAGGGTGAGATGCTGTCTCGAAATCTAGCAGAAATTCCGAAGACATTCTAGTCGTATATAAAGTAGACCAGCGGCGAGACACAGTCAATACCCTCACTGCACGATAGAAATGGTAATGTTACCAATGACCATGTCACTAAAATGGAGTTATTACTCACCGTTCTCTGAAATTTCTTCACCAAAGAAGATGAAGTAAATATTTCAAAAGTATAACCAAGAACAATTCCTAACTTAACATAGAAGGAGATATTACCGATGTGGCGAAGCAACTTAAATTAGTTAATAAAGGCAAGTCTTCCAGTCAAGATCGTGTACCAATTAAATTCCTTTCAAAGTATGCGTATATACAAGCTCCATAGTTATCAGTTACAGTAAACCGCTTGCTCGACGAAATATCCGTACTTGAAAATTGAAAAGTTTGCACAGATCACATCAATACCCAAGAAAGGAAATGGGAGTAATCCGTTTAAACACAGACTCATATCACCGACGTCGATTTACAGCAGGAGTTTGGAATATACAAAATGATTCTTATTGTCGTTTAAAAACCCCAAGGCGATGTAAATGACACTGAGATAAATAATTTAATGTGAGATACATGGGGTCACAGATGTCGAAAAATGGCCCCGCGCAGCGGTTGGGACTTGGCGTGAACAGTTGATTGAGCGATGCAAAAGCTGTATTCGAGAAATTTCTGCAAAATTCTAACATGTTTTGTAAATGTGATCTGTTATTAACGCAGAAGTGAAAAATTATTGTTCTCGCTGTAACGAAGTAGAAACTGTTCTTATTTTGTTTTTTTTCCTTTTTGTTCTCCCCCCTTTCTTTACAGACATTATTTTGTAAAGAAAACGGAGGTCACTTACAGATAACGACGCAATTCGGAAGCTTACACTCTGTAACTTGTGAGCAATACGGTAGGTTTTTGTTGTACCACACTTTGCAATTAACCAGCGGAGACGGCGAGTTCGGTAAATAAAATAAAAAATCTTACCTTAATACGAAAACAAAATTGTCTAATGAAGTGAAAAAAATACTAGCTGCCAGACACAAGGCTCGAACCCAGAGCTCCACGCACTACAGGTGCTCACGTGGACCCAGTGTCACACCGACTTGAATACTTGACTTGGGTTGGGAAGATCAGGTGCGACAGATCGATAGGCCTAACCGCTGCACGTGCCTAATTTGGTGGCGTTACGTGTTCAATATTTGTCATAAACTTTTGGCATATTTCCCGATATTTGCACCCCATATCTCTTATATTAAATTATTTGCCTCAGCGTCGTCTACGTAACTTCGAGGATTGCTAAACGTTAATAAGAATCACCCTGTATACTGCATTCAAACATCATGGATTCAGAACTTCGTTCTTTTGAACGATAAGTTCTTTATTCACTCGAAATAATTAGTGCTATAGACGAGGATCTCAAATTGATTCCGTATTTTTAGATATGCAGAAGGCGTTTGACATCATGTCTCCCAAGCGTCTATGGAGTAACGTCTCAGTTGTGCTACTGGCCTCACAGTTTCTTGTCAGGAAGGTGACTCTGTCTAAGCAATTAGGAGACAAACTAAGCACCAGTCTTAGATTGTTTACGGATGAGGCTATCAGTTAGTGAAGTCATGGTAAGGTCAAAACCAAGTGCGGAATGATCTAGATGAAGTATCTCTATGGAGAAAAACGTTGCAATTCATATTGGAACAAATAAGCCGTTGCTCACAAATATTAAATAAAAATTGACCAGGTTTCGACGCTACTATGAGCGTCGTCTTCAGAATTAAACTAACTGTTCTAAAAGATAATAGGTATATAAGACATTAATAAATTAAACTGTGTGCTGACTGGAAAGAGATGCAGTACTTACAAGTCACATTTAAAAAAATCAAAGCCTGAAAGGCGACGTCATGAGGAATGAACCATCTAATGAGTACAGAATATGGACTGAGAGTGAATCGAATAAAAACGAAAGTAATGAGAAGTAGGAGAAAAGAGAACAACAAGAAACTTAACATCACGATCGATACGAATTGGATTACGTGAAGGAATTCTGCTAACTAAGCAGTAAAATAACCAAGGACAGATGGAGCAAAGAGGACATCAAGAGCAGACTAGCAATGGCAAAAAGGGCTTTCCTGGCCAAGAGAAGTCTACTAGTATCAAACATTGGCCTTAATGTGAGGAAGAAATTTCTGAGAATGTACGACTGTAGTACAGCATTTTATTGCAATGAAACATGGACTGTGGGAAACCCGCAATAGAAAAGAATCGAAGCATTTGAGACTTGGTGCTACAGACAAATGTTGAAAACTGGTTGGGCTGAAGAGGTAAGGATTGGGGAGGTTCTGAGCAGAATCGGAGAGGAAAGTAATATGTGGAAAACACTGATAAGGAGAAGGGACAGGATGATAGGACGACTGTTAAGGAATAAGGGAACTGCTTGCATGGTACTAGAGGGAGCTGCAGTGTTCCGATGTAGTCCTATGGATTCGCTTTCGACGTGTGGGAAAACGCTGTTTTCGTGTGTGGGCTTCCGTGTCGGACAATGGCATTGACTCACGCCTCACTGCCACAGAGGCTCCCGTTGGTTCGACAAGTGCATCGATTTCCATCCTGTCGTCGCCTATGCCTGCAGTGACCTGTGGTATCGATGACATTGGGAGGAGTTCTGCCAGTGGCCAGTCTGACTGTGCAGCCTGGTGTTGGTCAGAGGAGAATGTTTTCGGTAGTTCAACGTTGATCTATAGCGTCTGGAAAGATGGAGAAGTCGTAAGAGCCACCACGTAAGTCACCGGAAGGATTGTCGGCGTCGGTGTAAGTGCCACGTCCTGCAGTGGAAGCTGTGTGGTCTGTTGTTGGAGGCACTCGGAAATGAAGTGACCTTCCTCGTGGCATCCGGAACACTCTTTAGGCTGGCCGTCATAAATTATATGATGATACATGCCGTCAGAGTTCAATGTGCACTTGGCGTACTCCGTTGAGGACTAGATACGTCTTATACTTTGTCCACTTTTCTGCCACGTGCCCGTTTACTGCACCGTAGGGGCGGAGCGCCGCCACGGCGCCTGCCGCTGGTAGTTCGAAAGGTAGTTCGAATATGCGTACCGTTCACAGTCGCAGGCTGGCATGAGCAACCTCGATGTTGCCAACATTTCTGTCTGCGTGGCAGAAGCTTGGTCCTTATTTCATGTCTCGAAGAACATGTAACGTCGTTAATAGGTTTCACGTAGACTGTATTACTTACAACCGAAAAGTGGATGTCCTCGGCCGGGTCCTTGGCCTCTTCCTTAAAAAAGTCCTCGACATCGAGTCCTTTTGGTCTAGCAAAGTCGTTTCTAAAAGCGAATTTCAATGTTGATTTTCTATATTGATTTACCGAGATCTTGTGGCGCTATGACATGATGTTAGTGTCGGCCGAAGGAAGTAAGCAAGAAGAACGTGCCCACGCCGCTAGCAGAAACACACAGCACGTCCTCTCTGTTCGGCCGCAAAGGCCTTCCTGATTCCAACTGGTTTACCACCGGCTCAAATGGCACTGTACAAGCGTGCGTTAACGACGTCCGCAACGGAGACTGGTTGATATAGTCTGGTGAAATCAGATGAACCTTTTTGTACCAGTCTGTATTTTTCACCCATTCATTGTCTACCTTCATCACAAATTGTATTCGTTGTATTTGTTAACTCTTAGTAATATAAGTAACTACTAAGCTGGCCACATTTCTATCGTTTATTTCCTTGTGTTCGTGGACTTCCTTCAGCTGGTGGTTCTAGATGGCGCATAGATGGTTGTGGACATTTCTTAAATTGAACGAAATGTCTATTAATCCAGTGGGATTGCAACAGATTTCTGTTATTGAGTATGGATTTAAAATTTTCGAAGAAGATGACAGCCACATGAATAACACGCAAGTAGCTCACAAAAGCGAAAAAAAAAGGTCATCGAAGAAGCAATACAGTAGCCATTTATTGAAATAGAAATTAATCTCTCTTTCTCATCTCACGAGATAAAGGGAAGAGGAAATTATGCAGACCTGAAGAGGATGGCAGAAGACCGGACAGCCTGGAGAACTACCATGTGAAAATCTGCCTCTTGGCAGAACACGGATGATGATCCCATCTGAAATAAGGAATATTATCATGACTGTAAAACGTTCGTAAGGGATGAATAATATCTCCAATAATACACTTAAACGTGTTGGTCCTATTATAGTAGTATGTGATGCTTTCAGTCACTTACTTACAGCATAATTAATTAAGGGTGTATTCCTAGACCGATTAAATTATGCTAGCCGCTGTGGCGAGTGGCTTGAGGCGCCATGCCACGGGTTACACAGCCTCTCCCGCCGGAGGTACGAGTCCTCCCTCGGGCATGGGTGTGTGTGTTGTTCTTAGTATAAGTTAATTTAAGTTATTTTACAAGTAGTTTGTAAGTCTAGGGACCGATGACCCCAGCAGTTTGGTCCCTTAGGAATTCACACACATCTGAACATTTTTTTAAACTATCCCATTGTTAGGCCTCTTGAAAAGGAGGGTGACTCCACTGGTGTCAACAACTACAGTCCAGAGTTATTTCATTCATCTACCTCTACATCTACATATAGGATTGGACCTTTTGGTCCATTACATCTCCTTCAAAATTACTCAAGCAGTCTCTTTATTGGTCCTCTCAAAGATCTTTTGCATTTGGTTTGTATTGTTTTATGGCTTCAGTGATTCTTGTATGTGGCATGCGGTCTATATGCTCTTCCCATTTTAACTGATATCGTTTTATTACGCCAATTATCGCATGAGTATTCAGTTCAACTCGGATATCGTCATTTCTCTTTTTTATCCATCAGTGGATATCCAGCGCGTATCTAAGGAAATCCATTTTACATGTTTCTATTCTCTTTTCATGTCTCTTCTTAAGAGTCCAGTTTTCGCATCCATAGAGCAGTGCTGGTGTAGCCATTACTTTATAGAAATTTACTAAACTCTGTGTTCTTCCTTTTATGCGCGAATTTCCACAGAAACAGTTAAACAGGTATAACTTATTTTGAATTCATTGTTTGCCCTGTATGTAATACTACATCCTAAGTATTTAATTGTATTAACTTGCTCTATGATCTGCTTATCAACTTCAATCTTGACTCGCACGGGCTGGTGTTCTAAAAATGACACTTATTTTGTCTTTGTGATGCAGATCTTCAGATCGTATTCTCTGGCTATGTTACTTAAACTAAAGAGGGCTTCTTGTAAGTCAGCTTATTTGGTCGTCAGCAAAAATGTTGTGTAGTAATATCCATATCGTTCACTCTAAAATGTTTTACTGTCCGCAACCAAGTTCTAGTTACATCGTTGAAATGTATATTAAAAAGAGTGGGTGAGGAGGGATTCCTCATCTACTGATATTTTGTCTGCTGCCAGCTACTTTTATTTGTAATTCGTTTTCATCGATAAACCCTGTACATCTCTTAAGATCAAATGGAACACATCTGAGTCTTAAAATTTCCCACAATTCGTTTCGACTTACTTTATAAAAGGCCTTTTCGTAGTGAATGAAGGGGAGAAAAGTTGGAAAACTGAACTACAGACATTTTTCCATTAATTACGTCTCGGTGAAGATGTAGTCGAGCATGATCTTCCTTTTCGGAAACCATGTTGGGTATCGGATAGTACAATTTCAGCGATTGGCTATAGTTATTTTGTTAAAATTCTAGCATAGATTTTATAACATGAATTCAGAAGGCTAGTATCTCCGTAGTTCTGACATTCATGTCTGCTTCGACCCAGAGAGCTATGCTGGCGGGAACTTAAGCTTCTGGCAGGGCCACCGAAGCCAGACAGGTTTCTTTGTCAGAAGTCAGACAAAGAGCATCCACAGCGTAGAGGGGAAAGCGAGTGGGTCTCCTAGGCGTAGAGAAGCCAACTGTCCTAGAGAAGACAACCTCGATGAAAAGCGGGAAAGGACACCCATCTCTCCGACTGGAGATATGGATCCACTGCTGTAGTGAAAGCAACCATCTAAGGGAGACAACCGCAAAAGAAAAGCAGGTGTGCTGGATTCCTGAAGATGGCATCCCAACCACCTAGTAACTGGATGGTAGCCTGTAACGGGGTAATCATAATAGTACTCAGAATGTCCAGAAAAAAAGAAGCTGGACGGATAAATTTAAGTCACTCCACACATTTTCTCCCACGGGTTTCTGATCCGAAAATCCGGCAGATGAGAGATCACTAAATAATGATACAACGGCGTTGCCATCAGTGTGGATGGTCTCGCGACTCAGTGACGATCATGCTATCGCTAAACGAGTAATCATATGATTTAAAGGATAGTCCTATAAAACAGCAATATTCTCTAAGCTTTTGAGTCTGCGGGGAACAGGTAAACTTCTATAAATATGGCAGCTGAAATGTCGTTTCAGCTGGCATGGTATACGGATCGCGGAAGCCTGTCGTTTAAAAACTGTGTGTGAAATCTTATGGGACTTAACTGCTAAGGTCATCAGTCTCTAAGCTTACACACTACTTATCCTAAATTATCCTAAGGACAAACACACACACCCATGCCCGAGGGAGGACTCGAACCTCCGCCGGGACCAGTCGCACAGTCCATGACTCAGCGCCCGAGACCGCTCATCTAATCCCGCGCGGCGCCTGTCGTTCTTTCGAAATCCAACTCAAAACGTTAAGGCAGCTGTTCGTCCTAGGTCCTGTTTAAGAGCAACTGTCCATGAAGAAACAGCCCAATGAACAGAGTGGCTCTGTGTCTTACTGAGTTACCGAACCGTGTCTGCTGCAACAATTTCTGAAAGAATATGTCTAGTAAGCTTGCCAGATGCTGACGACGTTTTAGCCTCCAGTTTCACGTTGAACATGTATTTCTGAGCGTGAAGTAGGATTCTTTTCAAGGAATATTCTGATTTAATGGAAAACCATATATAGGGGATATTTTTTATTTTTTATTAATTTATTATTTATTAGTAATTTATAATTAATTATTAAAAATTGGCGACAATACGTCTATTCATGGTGAACACTATTACGTTATCATGAACAACTGGTAACCGCAGAACATCCATAAAACTAGTATTTAATATTTCATCCATAAAACTAATATTCAGAATTTTGAATTTAATAAATAACACATTTTCGTAATTGTTTCTTGTCTTCAATTTTTAATGTGCGCTACCGACTGATAGCATCAAATTGATTCCATTTTTCTAGGCTTGTGTAAGATATATCACTTATTTTCTGTGATCAAGAAAAGTGATCTAAGCTCCAAAAAAATGGTTCAAATGGCTCTAAGCACTATGGGACTTAATATCTGACGTCATCAGTCCCCTTTAACTTACAACTATTTAAACCTAACTAACCTAAGTACATCACATACATCCATGCCCGAGACAGGATTCGAACCTGCGATCGTAGCGGTCGGGCGGTTCCAGACTGCAGCGCCTAGAACCGCTTGGCCACACCGGCCGGCTGTAAGGTCCATTTACATTCAATGTGTCGTACTTCATATCTTTGTAATGGACATTTCTCAGACGGAGATTTCCAGTAGTTGATATATTACATCACGGAGGTACAAGCAGTGTGATCTCTGGTTTCTAGTAGCATGGTCGTTGCTGTAGATTCTAAGAGAAGCTAGTCACTGAGTCGGATATTGGTGTTCTGCTGAGCGGCTTGAAATAGCTTGCAGAGAGCAGAGACAAAGATACACAGGATGATGAATTTTGGGATATGATTTGATAAAGATTAATGTGATAAGTGAATATTTGAGGTAACTTTGTTACTGCACTGCTTGCTTGCCTGTAGTTATGATGTGTTTGAATAACGGAATGCTTTATTGGATTTTTTTTCTTGGTTAGGGTTAGTTAATTTCATTGTTGAAGCGTGATTAAATAAAGTTATCAGTTCACATGACTTCGACTCGGAGGTTATAGATTTAGCACTCCTTTACCAGTCCTATAATTAATTTGATGGCAGAGTAATATCTGTTATGAAAAGCAATTTTTGTAAAGATCATTATAATTGTCAAAAGACTATTAGTTTTGGCAACACAGTTTAAAAAAATTAATGTCTCTTCAATCATTTACACTCCTGGAAATTGAAATAAGAACACCGTAAATTCATTGTCCCGGGAAGGGGAAACTTTATTGATACATTCCTGGGGTCAGATACATCACATGATCACACTGACAGAACCACAGGCACATAGACACAGGCAACAGAGCATGCACAATGTCGGCACTAATACAGTGTATATCCACCTTTCGCAGCAATGCAGGCTGCTATTCTCCCATGGAGACGATCGTAGAGATGCTGGATGTAGTCCTGTAGAACGGCTTGCCATGCCATTTCCACCTGGCGCCTCAGTTGGACCAGCGTTCGTGCTGGACGTGCAGATCGCGTGAGACGACGCTTCATCCAGTCCCAAACATGATCAATGGCGGACAGATCCGGAGATCTTGCTGGCCAGGGTAGTTGACTTACACCTTCTAGAACACGTTGGGTGGCACGGGATACATGCGGACGTGCATTGTCCTGTTGGAACAGCAAGTTCCCTTGCCGGTCTAGGAATGGTAGAACGATGGGTTCGATGACGGTTTGGATGTACCGTGCACTATTCAGTGTCCCCTCGACGATCACCAGAGGAGTACGGCCAGTGTAGGAGATCGCTCCCCACACCATGATGCCGGGTGTTGGCCCTGTGTGCCTCGGTCGTATGCAGTCCTGATTGTGGCGCTCACCTGCACGGCGCCAAACACGCATACGACCAGCATTGGCACCAAGGTAGAAGCGACTCTCATCGCTGAAGACGACACGTCTCCATTCGTCCCTCCATTCACGCCGGTCGCGACACCACTGGAGGCGGGCTGCACGATGTTGGGGCGTGAGCGGAAGACGGCCTAACGGTGTGCGGGACCGTAGCCCAGCTTCATGGAGACGGTTGCGAATGGTCCTCGCCGATACCCCAGGAGCAACAGTGTCCCTAATTTGCTGGGAAGTGGCGGTGCAGTCCCCTACGGCACTGCGTAGGATCCTACGGTCTTGGCGTGCATCCATGCGTCGCTGCGGTCCGGTCCCAGGTCGACGGGCACGTGCACCTTCCGCCGACCACTGGCGACAACATCGATGTACTGTGGAGACCTCACGCCCCACGTGTTGAGCAATTCGGCGGTACGTCCACCCGGCCTCCCGCATGCCCACTATACGCCCTAGCTCAAAGTCCGTTAACTGCACATACGGTTCACGTCCACGCTGTCGCGGCATGCTACCAGTGTTAAACACTGCGATGGAGCTCCGTATGCCACGGCAAACTGGCTGACACTGACGGCGGCGGTGCACAAATGCTGCGCAGCTAGCGCCATTCGATGGCCAACACCGCGGTTCCTGGTGTGTCCGCTGTGCGTGCGTGTGATCATTGCTTGTACAGCCCTCTCGCAGTGTCCGGAGCAAGTATGGTGAGTCTGACACACCGGTGTCAATGTGTTCTTTTTTCCATTTCCAGAAGTGTAGTAAGTTCAGATTCCACTACATCTCCTCACTAAAGAATTTCATTTTTCTGGCTATGTTTGTCGCCGAATTGTGATCTGGAGAATACACTGCCTAAGTCAAAGCATGCTCTACTTAGAATAGAAAGTCTTTACATTGCACTATGCAAGGCTTTAATTCCTTTCAGTTAATTTACTACCGAGCTGTATTTTTATGTTTATCGCTTTTTTAAGCAGTACTGAGTTATCGTTATTACAGGCAAACCATGAAAATTATGTAGGGCCAATCTTACATTACAGTCTGGACAGTAAGATCATTCCAAAGTACTACAAGTCACATATTGTGAAGTCACGCATTGTGCACAATACAGAGTTTTACAGAACAGGTCATTTAGTTTACAGTTTTGGGATTCTCATTCATTTGGTGGTAGCTATGTGCAGTACAGGTTACAATTAGACAGTTTGATAGTCTGGTGGCTTATTTTATCAGGTAGTGTTTTCATAATTGCATCACTTGCATTTATCAGGACAAAACACAGATACACGAAGTGAAAGGTAAGAAATCAGTCCAGAATTATCTTACAATAAGTAAACATTGTTATTGAGGAAAGTTACGCATTTTACACCAATCCTCACAAGCGCTTTCTAATCAAATCGCGTACCTATGGAGTATCGATTGTGTTGTGCCTCTGGGTTTGGCATTTCCTGACAGTAACGTCCCAGTTATAAGTAACTGACAAGAAGTGATCTAGTGCCACCTAACTGATATCTGGGGTTTCCCATGAAAGTGTTATAGGCGATCTGCTGTTCTTAATGTAAAAGGATTTGGAGACAAACTGAGCAGCCCTCTTAGTTTGTTTGCAAGTGATGCTGTTATGAACCGTCTAGTAAATTCATCATAAGATCAAAACGGACTGCAAAATGGTTTAAACGAGATATCTTCACGATGAGAAGATGAGATATCTGCATGGTGAGAAAAATAACAATTGACTCTAAACAATAAAAAGTGTGAGGTTCCCCTTGTGAGACTAAGAAAGTCATTTAAACTTCTGTTACTGTATAAACCAAATGAATTTAAGGTTGTCGAATCAAGTAAATTCCTAAGGATTACAGTTAAGATCAATTTAAACTGAAAGGATCACGTAGAAAATATTGTGGGCAGGACGAATCAAAGACTGGGAGAAGGAAGGAAGATTTGGGTTGAGAGTCCCATAGACATCGAGCTCATTAGAGACGGAAACAATGGCTGCGTTTTACTGGCGATCATTTAAAAGAAGCAGTAATTCTACTAACTTGACTGCCTACACTAGTCTTGTGGATTCTCTTCTGGAATTTTTCTGCGTAGTATGGGATTATTACTAGATAGAAATGACGGTGGACGGAAAATCTACAAGGAAAGGCAGCTCGTTTTCTACATTTGCGGAATTGGGGAGAGAGTGTAACGAATGTGATAAGGTAGTTGGATATCCTGTCATTAAAACAAAGGCGTTTCTCGCGGAGAGGCCCAGTAACTCTCCTGTCTTCTTTCGTCTTCGGATTACATGCAGATATACAGGGTGAGTTGTTAACTATTGCTACCAAGAATAACTCGGAAAGTATGATAGGAGCTGAAAAGTTTGCGGGACAAACGTTGCGTGGGACACTGGGCGCCATAATATGACGTTGGTTTTTTGTTGTTAGGTGTGGTCGCTTCAGAGATATGAAGGTAAACTTTGTTTTTTTTGTTTTTTTTATTTTTTTTAATGGGATGCTATACTTTTGGTACTTATTTTCTGATAGCGTCTATCTGAAGGCCAACGAAGGTCGCATAGGTAACATGAACATCGCATTGATAACCATTGGTATCATTGCAGTGCTGCAATCTTCTTATCATGGATTGAGTGGTATTCCTTGTCGCATCGGCACTTATCGAAACACATGCTCTGACAATTCCCTCTTGCATATCTTCAGGTGTAGTTGAAACGTCTTTATAAACAATGTCTTTTACGAACACCCACAAGAAAAAATCCAGGGGCGAGTAGTCTGGCGAACGAGCCGGTCACGACACATCTCCTCCACGTCCAATCCCACGATTAGGGAATTGTCTCTGCAACTCATTTCTAGCCATCAGCGAAAAATGTGCCGAACTCCCATCGTGTTGATACCACATTCTGTTTCTTGTTCCTAAAGGTATTTCTTCCAATAACAGACCTAATGTTTCTCGCAGGAATGTGGTGTACTTCCTACCATTAAGATTTCCTGTCCTCCAGAATCCCACACCATACATTCACCGACAACGGTTTTTGGTGTGAAACTTGACGCAGCTAATATGGATTTTCAGTTGCCCAATAACGCATGTTTCGTTAATTAACATTTCCATGGTTCATGAATGTAGCCTCGTCAGTAAATGAATGTGTCATCCCTCTGAATCTGAAGTTGGGCCCATCGGCAGAATTCAATGGGACGCATACAATCGGTACCATTTAATTCTTGGTGCAGAGTGATATGGTAAGGATGATAGTAATGCCAGATCTCATTGCGATTTGACGCGCACCAGTACAATGATGTGGAGTGGCAAGACTAAGAATTGCCGTTTCCTCGTTAGTAACTTTCCTTTGCCGGATATGTTTCCGAAGTGTTAAAGATCCAGTTGTTTTCAATTTATCATACTCATATTTAAATGTACGACGTGTAGGGTGAGTACGTTGAGGATATCTTTCAGCGTACAAGTCTCTAGCTCTCACTGAACCTCGTTGACATTCTCCGTAAATGAGAAGCATATTGACTTGTTCGCCGAAGGGATACGTAATTCCCATTCGCTTGATTCGATGATACTAGTCTTACCGTTCCTATTATTGTTGCATTGCGAAACCGTCGAATGGTGTTTACATGTCAATCGCACGCCGTATCCTTCGAATATTTGCTATTTGCGCGATATATTAGAGAGAATTGTCAGATAATGTGTTTCGATAAGCGCCTAAGTGATAAAGAATACCACTCAATCCATGTTAAGATTGCAGCACTGCAATGATACCAATGGTCATCACTTCGAACACCAGTAAATGGACGTTCATGCCACTTTCGTGATCTTCGTTGCCCTTCAAAGATCTACTGTTGCTCATCACTGGATTCATATTGACAGCCGCTATCAGAAAATAATTACCAATGTATAGCATCCCATTTAAAAAAACAAAAAAAAAAGTTGGCCTTCATATCTCTGACGCGATCCCTCGTAGCAACAAAAAACCAACGTCATATTATGGCTCCCGTTGTCCCATGCAACGTTTGTCCCACAAACTTTCCAGCTACTATCATACTCTCGGAGTTATTCCAGGTGGCAATAGTTGGTGACTTATCCAGTATATCCTGAAACGTGACCTCAAGAAAATGCCCTCTTGTATAGGAAGTTCATACCCATGAAATCTTATAATAACGTTATCTGATTGCAGCGTTTTTAAAGGAAGGGAACAAGATTCCAAGAACTGACTGATTCCATTAACGTACTAAGTCGTGAAAATAAATGTACTCACAACAACGTGTAAATAGACCAACTTAAAGCCAAGTTAACTGCAATGAGCGTTCTTGGGCTAGTTAGTTAGCCAGAGCTTTCTATTTAGAAACCTGAAATTCAAAGACATAAAGAATAACTTCGCATATAAAGTGTTGACAGCCAGGTCTCACTACTTTATTTTACGCGTAATATGCCGATTTGAATGATTAATTTTCTGATGAAGGCACTCGTAGAAGTGTCGGAACCAGGTCAAAGACTTAATTTTTGCGATCGAGGGCTGTAGTTGCTTTAACTTTAGTCTGAAAGTGGTTCTGCGAGGGGCGTTCAATAAGTAATCCTACACATTCTTTTCCTAGGCCGATGTCGGCTGAAAAAATGAGGAAGTTGTTGTGGGACACTTGGAATATTCTCGCTTTAGCCCCTATGGTTTCATGAAGTTCTGATAGGTGGCGGTGCCTATACGTAGCATTCAAAATTGCATCTTAACGGGGGTGCATTCGAATCAGAGAGCTGTAACTGAGTTCCTCTTGACGGAAAACCAAAGCATTGCAGATATTCATAGGCGCTTGCACAATGTGTACGGAGACCCGGAAGTGAACAAAAACATGGCGAGTCGTTGGGCGATATGTGTGTCATGCTCGGCAACAAGGTCGCGCAAACCTGTCCGATCTTCTGCGTGCTAACCGGCCGCAAACAGTTGTGACGCTTGCAATGTTGGAACGTGCAGACATTTTAACTGGAGGTGACCGACGGATCATAATCTGTTTCAAGTCCTCCATCATGGTGTAATGATCAACTATGATGCGTATTGTGCTACCCTCAGCAAAGTGAAGAGAAGACTGCGGCGTGTTCGTCGACACAAAAATGCGAACAAATTTCTTCTTCTCCATGATAACGCAAGGCCTCACACAAGTCTGCACACCCTTTGGGCTCACTGCAGGATGCATTCCACGGGAAGCATTACGTGGATGATGGGGAGGCTATTGATGCAGCAAGACGTTGACTCCGATGTCGACCGGTAAATGGGTACCATGCGAGCATAGAGGGCCTCCCAGGAAGGTGGCGTAAGACCGTCGCATTTGTTCTGACTGAAAATTCGCAAGTTTTCAAAAACAAGACTGTTATTGATGTAAGTTCACAAGGTTGATGACTGAGCAAACAAAAGGTAACAATAACGATGAAAGTAAAACTCTCCTAATTGAGGCAAACAAAAGTTCTCTTCGAATTTTGCACAAAAGTTCGCGGTAACACACTCAGACTCAAGTAACAGTCCAAATCCGAGACGAAGATATAATCTTCAACGGACGCAGTACACGAGGTCGGCATCCAGCGTGAACTGAACTTTGGGGCTGGTTCTAGCCCCTAAATAGCTGTCTCCAGCCAATTAGGTTTTGTCGTAGTGATTCTTCCTGCACGCCGTGGCTCGAGCTCCCTCTGCAGGAAGTAGTGCTCGTAATGCCTGTTTCGATTATCTTGTATGTAAATAGCTGGTGTTTACCGTTGTGCTTCTGGTACGCCTTGGGCATAGACAACCTCGTCCTCTGTGGTGTAATATGGGTTGCCAGCCCTCAGGGGTTGCTTTGGCTCCAATATAACAGCATTGAAGAGAGGTTGTCTTGAAAAATAGCGTTTTGTAGCCGAAACAGCGGTGAAGAATATGATGTATTGGAATCCTGAATAAACCAATCTGCTTTCAGAAAAAAAGTGTTGCATTACTTATTGAAGGCCCCCCCCTCCCCCCACCCCTTGTGAATCCTCTGTCAAAGACTGAAGTGTGAATTATAGAGCACTCGTGTAGATATAGATGTTACATATTCCTCTATTTACTCTTCAGGATATCGCTTTACAGGCTTGGTGAGAAAGTACAAGAGAAATACTAAGAAAAACTAAAGAATTCCATGCAAGGAAAATAAGACGAGATTCGAAGCAAAATCAAAGATGTTGCAAATCAAACGATAGTTTTGGAGAAACGAAGGTGATTGGTGGAATGAAGGCTGTGTGGATGCACTCAGGTGTAGGATAGCGGCATGGCCGAGAAAGAATTCAGCAGAGACAACTCTGATTTGACTGCATTCAGAAATATGCCTATTTTTCAATACAATGTGAGTTCCCGTGGTTAGTAAGTTACTCTTTTAACATCGCCATTGCAACATGATAGAGACGTGACGGCAAAGTCTTTGAACAAACCCAAGCAACGAAACATTGTACACGTATTTCAGCACCAAATCAATGAAAACATCTGACGTAGAGATAAGTCTGCCGAAGTTGGGGTACATATAGTCGCGTGTTAGCAAACTGACCTAAGCGTAAGACAAGAGCTGGGGCGGCGTCCAAACTACGATAGACCAGAAGGCTGTAAAGGTAGCGGAAGGACCGGAGTGCTTAGCCCTGCAGGCTGGTGGCGTTGTTGTAACCGGGGCCCCGCTGTTAACGGGCCAAGTTTGCTCGCCGCTGTCAAAGCGGCCAGAATTTAGCAAGTTACAGGAGGCCTGCGGTCTTACCTCACACGCCGCCATGGATGGTGTCTAATATCGTAGGAGTTACCAAGAATATTCCTCACCAGTCGCGTCGTACTCCGTCACTCCTAAACAAAGACATAAATAAATACGAGGCTTGTAACCTTCCCACAAGATACCAAGTGTAACCTCCCCACAAAATAAAATAATATGAATAATATTCTTATTTAGTGTAACCTCAAAACAGAAAAATTGCTAAACCTCTCAACAATAAAAAATATGATTATGTCGTTCACATTCAGTATAACCTACCAACAGGAAAATTGCGTAACATATGAATAATAAAATGTGACTAATCTCTTAATAAAAAATGTGGGTCACTTATAACCTTTCAATAATTGACAGTCAATTTAACCTGGTAAATTTTGGACGTCAGCAATGCTGCGTCATGGCCCTGATACATCATTCTGAATAAACTGAAAAATCTTACCTTAATTAGATGGCCGGATAACGCGTATATATCTGCTCCTGTAAGAAATTTTCCTGGCGCGGCTAAGTGCAATGCTGGCCGATAGATTTGTTTTATATAAAAGGAAAGAACTGATTTTTCTTTGCAATAACCGGGATGGCCAAGGATTGGAGATATTAGTGAATTCTTTAAATTGAGATGAATGTCAAAAGTTACTTTTAATGAGAAAGATTATTATTAACAGATTTTTTAAAAGATTTACATGGGACTTGATGTAACAATACTACATATGCGCGAGGCTGCTTTTACCTTATCCTACAACGCTCAGGCTCCGCCATCGATGCACACAACCGGCCCAGCCAACACGATACCTCAGACACGACTGCTCGCTAGCAACAACTTACTCCTACTGCTACACAGTTCCTACTGCAGTCAACACTGCTCTTTGGTCTCAGATTCTCTTACAGCTTACATATCGCAGGCAGCGCGTGAGCAATACATCGAAATTACATCATCTCGAGTGCGCTAGCAACAAATTCTTTAATTATGGACCTCTTACAGGTTGATTCGTTAATTAGCTTCGTGCATTTATTTTTACAATATCTTCAGTCAACATAAGATGCCTTTTCAAATCATCTAAATTTCAATCATAGAAACAGAAGTGCAACAAATATGACAATGGAAGGATACAAAGTACAAGGTTAACTCAAACACGGTATTTTGCGACTATTAGAAAACCTATGCTTGTTAACTGTTTCTCATGTATTGTGCTCAATACATTGCTATCTGTTTTCCAATATCCTCAGGGTCACTGTAAATATTTGATGTCTGATGTGGCCTGTCAACTTACGAACTTCATCGTCTTTACTGTCCTGTCCGGAGGTTTTGTATCCCGCCTGGGAGGCGGCGCGTGGGTAAGGAAACGGTACTAACCTCTCGGAACTGCAGATACAGCTAAGACACCTTTACTAGTGGATAACATATGCAAACACATTACATAACTTGCAAGGTGGTGCGAAGTTGAAGCGAAGTGTCCTGGCTGTCTGCACCTGATGGAGTGGGCTGAAGCAGTCGCGGAGCTCGTCGACCTCGACAGCGCCAGCTAGAGGGCGCTGTCGTCGGTGACTCTCGTAGTGCCAACCTAGCAGAGTGGACCTACGTTGTGGCATCGTAGCTATCGGTATCACAGGAGGAGCAAGCACACGTTAGCAGTTACAGCCCATGAGCACCATTCTGCTGAAAGAGAAAGTTGGCTTGCAGGCACTTTGACTACTGGTGTGGAAAATTCTCCCGTATGTCAAACTATAACAAAATGTACATGTGTTTGCGAGTTAGAAGAAAGAGACGTTGAGCTGTGCGTTATTAGTCGGTATCAAACATTAAATATTGCTCTACACACAATTGGTTCCTGGGAAAGTTTTAGGCTTGACAACCTTGAGATTACTGCCCACACAGGGCGCCATATCCACTGGAAATTTCAGGTAACAGGTCTTGTCATGCTTCAGATTTTGTGAATTTGGTTCAAATGTCTCCAAGCACTATGGGACTTAACAATTGAGGTCGTCAGTCCCCTAGACTTAGAACCACGTAAACCTAACTAACGTAAGGACATTACACACATCCATGCCCGAGGCAGGATTCGAACCTGCTACCGGAGCAGCAGCGCGGTTCGGGACTGAAGAACCGCTCGGCCACAGCAGGCGGCTTTGTGAAATTGGAACTTTTCATAAAGATCAGTCTTTCGCATGATGTGACTATTTTTCCATTTGCTGTATTTAAAAACCCGAAATTTGTAAGTATAAGAATGATGACTTTTGTTTAGTGCATGTGGACATGAGTACTGTTTGTTCGGGAACTACACAATGCCGAAAACATCTGTGATAGGATGGTTGTGGATGATACATTCTTTCATACTTGGTCCAGGACTCAACTGTGAATTATATATTGTGCTAGATACCCGAGCTTACAATTCGCGTTATATAACAATGACCCCTGTCTTTCACGCTCTTTTCATCATTGTAGTTGACCCTGGCGACTACGACTTTTACCTGAAGCGACCTACTGACAGTAGATCCTTTCCTCAGAGACACTAGAAAAAACTTCATTCCTACATTACTCTGGAGATACGTATTTCATTCCGATAATATCATGACCAAGACTTCTCTCTAATAGGCAGCCTATATTCATTACAGCTTAGTTGGCAGGTCTGTTGCTCACTGAGGCAGTTTTTACGCTGAGGGAAAGAAATGACTACTGTGACATCGCAGGTGCTGTAGTGATCTAGTCTCAAGCAAGACCATTTAATATGAGAAAAACTGTTTAGAACGACATATATAGGTATTATGGCCAGTACAATTCGTTCTGCTACCCGAAGCGATTGTTTGACAGCTGTTGACATTCGGTTCGGGCTATGTCAAGGTCTTGGATGATATCTTAGTACATGCATCTTACGCCAGCTGTCCCTGACAAAAAACTTAAACTACAGAGACCCATTATTGGTTCTATGCCAAGTGAAGACGACGAGCTGCTAACTCGACATCCACGGAAAAAAATCGGTCCATTAAGTATGACACTCCTCTGAAAAACAAGATGGTTCAAAATTCTGCAAAAATATTATCATTTTAATAATTTACAGATTAAAGAGCCCTGAATTAAAGTACTGCTCGTTGCTCTGTAGCACAAAACAAACAAATAAAAGTGTAGGAATTTGCATTAGATTAACTTCGTACATGTCATACTTGCGGTAATTTATAACAGTTTCAGTGAAACCGCTGAACTCTGCCGGCAGCGTCTGCTATTCAATTAAGTAAAACAATACATTAAGAAAAATATCTGCAAATAGACACTGCGAACGAAGAACTTTATTCATGCTTATCAAATGGAAAATACGTCCAATGCACTACGATTGTTGGAGATAAATCAAGAGCTAGAAAAAAGTCTTCTGATTAGCGTAACACAACTCAGTCATAGTTAAGAGTAATATATGGATTTTATTTCAAAGTGTTAAGACTTGGAATTTTTTACATTCGTACAATAAACTTGAAAGATTTTATACTGCTGTCTTTTAGAACTTTAAACCCTGTGCTAAAGCTCAGGAAAGTCTCAAAATTTGTCAATCTTAGAGTGACCACCATACAAACAACCTCCACACTACGTTTGTACTTATCAAAAATTTTTTAAAAGTTCTAGACAGTCGCCTTCTGTCCAAGAATAGATGGAAAATTCCAAGTTATAGACAAATGAAAGCTTGAGGAAGGTGCCGGATTTTTGACAAACAATGAAATTTCTCCGATGGTACCCAGACGTTTATTAATATACAGACAGTGGTGCTGTTGTTATTAACATCACATCTCCAAATCTGAGATATGATGTGAGACTGTTTGTGTTGTTCTTAGCAAAAGTTAAAGTTAGTTTTAGTAGTGTGTAAGTCTAGGGACAAGTTAGTTTAAGTAGTGTGTAAGTCTAGGGACCGATGACCTAAGCAGTTCGTTCCCTTAGGAATTCACACACATTTGAACATTTTTTTTTGTCGAGAGAGGACTATGGTCCTATTCAAGAGAACTGCATTGAGTCTATGGAGGAATCCAAAGTCCGAAACCAGAAAACACAACAATAGCCCTAACAATATTGCAGGCGAAATGCGTGGGTGCGTAGGTTGACAACAAGATGAGCAGGCCAGCGATTATCCGGAGTACGAAACATAACGAAGACAACTAAATAATACCTGTTGTTCTCTGTAGTCAGTAGGTTGTGTACTTAGCGCACAGGCTGCGAGTTGTAGGAACTGCAGAGGTGTCATGGTTCACCTAGGAGAACTCTCCTTCTTGTTGTATCTACAGCTCAACAAGAACTTTGATCCAGCATGTTAATCGATGGCAATTCCAGAAGCCGAAATACTTATCCAGTGGAAGCACCGAAGGGATACAAGCGTCCCAGACAAGAGTGACTCCATTTAGCAGGCAAGTGGCTGTCTGACAGTGGGACATCGCCGTCACCATTGGTGTCCGTATGCGTTGTAAGTAGGCTGTTTAGGTTTTTATATTGGTAACGCCACGTAGCGCTCTGTATAAAAATCACTGGCTGTGCTGTGTGCAGTCTGTGGCTAGTTTGCATTGTTGTCTGCCATTGTAGTGTTGGGTAGCGGCAGCCGGCTGTAAACAGCGCGTAGCGTTGCGCAGTCGGAGGTGAGCCGCCAGCAGTGGTGGATGTGGGGAGAGAGATGGCGCAGTTTTGAAATTTGTAAGAATGGATATCATGAACTGATATTTATATATTATGACTATTAAGGTAAATACATTGTTTGTTCTCTATTAAAATCTTTCTTTCGCTAACTATGCCTATCAGTAGTTAGTGCCTTCCGTAGTTTGAATCTTTTATTTAGCTGGCAGTAGTGGCGCTCGCTGTATTGCAGTAGCTTGAGTAACGAAGATTTTTGTGAGGTAAGTGATTTGTGAAACGTATAGGTTAATGTTAGTCAGGGCCATTCTTTTGTAGGGATTTTTGAAAGTCAGATTGCGTTGCGCTAAAAATATTGTGTGTTAGTTTAAGTACAGTCATGTATAATTGTTCTAAGGGGACGTTTCATATGTCGACCCTTAGCCGAGGATACCTCACTGGAATCTTCTGATTTTTTCTTGTAGTTTGTGTAATTAGTGTAGATATTTTTTATTGCTAGCATGTAATTGTAGAGAGAATCTCCTTTGTAGTTGCAGTCTTTCATTGTTGTACAGTAAAACAGTTGTGGCATGCATGGAGATTTGTACCAAGTATTTCGCAGCTGCGCTTGCAATTAACTAGATATTATTTTCAGTGCTATGTTAATGTGCTCTCTTATTTTTGCTCTTCAAATTGTGCTTTTATGTGTTCTCGTGTGAAATATTGTGACAATAATGGCGAGTGAAAAACGTAATACTAGGCTCCAAAGTAAACTGAGGAATGACAGTGAAGACGAAAGCAGTGTGTTAGCGCCACCATGTAATGAATTAACTAATGTTCAAAGTAGTAATTTGGTAATTGTGCATAGGGAAATGGAGCGGGCTGCAAATAATGGTGTAGGCAGTGAAACAATTAGTGAACAGGGAAACATTATCGACCGATCGGTCGGCAACAGCTCGCCTCAGGATTCCGAAATGACAGGACACAATCTTGCAAATACTGTAGATTCAGGTTTTGCGTCCTCACCGTTTTCTCAAATAAATCAAGACACATTTTCTGCTTTTCAAAATGCGAATATTGCCCGTTCAAATGCACTGCCGAATAGCACTGAGGAACATGTTTCAGACACAAGTGCACTGTTATTACAGTTAATGCAACAAATGGGACAAAGGCTACAAAAGTTAGACACAACACTTGAACAAAATCAGAAACAAGTGGGACAAAATCTTCAAAAGTTAGAGGCAGTGGAACAAAATCTTAAAAAGTTAGACACAATGGAACAAAATCTTCAAAAGTTAGACACAATGGAACAAAAGCTTCAAAAGTTAGACTCAGTGGAACATACACTAGAACAAACACGTGAAGATTTAACTACTGAGTTGCATAAAATCGAATCGAAATGTCAAAAAGTCTGTAATGACGTAAAAACACAAATGTGTGAGCATTTCCAACCTATTTTTTCGAGGCATGAAAATACATTACAGAATCACGAAGCAGCCATAAAAGAACTGCAAGCTATTGTTCATGAAAATCATGAGACCTTGCAAGCTAATATTGAGTCAGTTGCATCTACCGATTCGGTTACGCAACTTGCAAAAAGTCAGCAGAACTTAAAGGACACAGTAGATACGATTTCAACACAAATGGACACTCTGAAATTTGGTTCAGAAAAGCACACTGAGGAAATAAGTACACTGTCGGAGAAAGTAGCCGAACTTTCGGATCAGTTCATTAACTTATCTGGCGATGATCTGAATGACACAGAAGGGTGCGAATAAATTAGGAAATTCAAACAAAATCAGAATCAAATTAATACGCAACACCAAAGAGAAATCCGGGAAGTACAAGATCAGCTGACACCGGTAATACAAGAATTACGTATTTCAGAGGACATTCGCGCTCCAACACGGGAAGAGGGACTTAGAAATACGGAAAAGCCACAAAATAATAACACAGGGCATTTCGGAAATTATGAAAGAAATTGGCAAGGTGCACCGAATTTTGAGATGTAACTGCCGACACGACGTAATAATGACCGATATGCTACCCACCGACACGATTATTTTGACTATAAGCTGTTCATTACTACAAGTAAATTCAAAACATTTAAGAATTCTGGCAACGACATTCATCCACAAGCGTGGCTCCATCAATTCTCTCATTGTTTTCATCCCAACTGGTCATTAGAGCACAGATTAGAATTTATGTATGGTTACTTGGAGAATGAACCAGCTGTAAGAATGCGATCGGTCATTCACGATTGTCACAGTGAAGGAGAATTTTATCACGCCTTCCTCTCGGCATATTGGTCTCAAGCTACACAAGACCGAGTAAAACATAGCATCATAATGATGAAACATTTCGAACAATCTGAATTTTCCAGTCTTGTCAAATATTTCGAAGACATGTTACATAACAATCAGTATCTTTCAAACCCATATAGCCCCTCAGAACTCAATCGCATTTGCTTAATCAAATTACCTGAACATTTACAACAGATTATTTTAGCAGGACGATGCAAAGACGACATTGAAGCTTTTCAGGGACTCTTACAAGAATTAGAAATTGACACTGACAATCGCGGAACGCGAAATCAGGAGCACAACAATTACAGGTCACACCTGTCACAATTCCGCAACGACAGAAATAATACACGACAAGGCTATTCGTACAACGTAAATCGTGACCAAAACAGACACCAACCGTATGAAAACCGTTGGCAGAGTAGTAATAATTACAGAGAAAGATCACATTGCAGTAGTAATGAATATGACAGAGATAAACCTAGAAACAGACAAAACGACTGACCTGAATTCCATCAGAACTGGTGAGCTTCAAACAGGGCAGGGCCTTCTCGACAAGGTGAATTTGTAGAAGTTAGGTCTCCAAATCCCAATAACGACGCGCGCCAACAAAGACACAATAGGCAATGACTCATACGGCTGGCAGCCACAAAACGTACTTATGAAACTGACGACACAGCTGCTGTAGCTAGCAATTACGTAAAAGTGGAAGACATTTGGGACATCTTACTCAAGGAACACGATGTAAAACATAACAACATTGCTTATCCTGTGATTCACATTACTGTAAATGACATAAAATTTGTGGCAGTACTTGACTCAGGCTGTCCCATTTCAACAATTAGTGAAACAGCTTTTAGCAAATGCAACAAATCGAACGATTGCCCCACACTTCCGTTACGCAAGATAAAATTACAAGATGCAGTCATTGGAAAAAGTATAGATGTACGCCAACAAACCAACTTAGAATTCTTTTGTCAAAGCCACAGCTTCTCTATGAACTTTCTTATTGTTCCATTATTGTCGACGGAAATTATACCGGGAGTAGACTTTTTGAATGAATAGAAAGCAATCTTAAACTTTCACGATGCTGAAATAAGTTTAGAGAAAGAAGGTAAGGCAATAGCTTTGAAATTTGAAGATTGGCTCTCAAACCATGACGAGGAAATTAATCGGCTTTACCTTCTGTTACACAACAGTTCGGAATTTTCTACAGAACTAGACACTAACAATCACTCTGCAAGTACTAACAGGGATGATATCGACGGCAAATTTGAAACTAATGAGTTCATTCAGAATAAAATTCAAACAATTGAGAATTGTAATGACACTGATAGGCAGGACCTTTTTGAGATTTTACAAGCACATTCCACAGTTTTTACTCACAAAACAGGAACAATCAAGGGATTTCAATACCCATTTCGTGTTCGTGAGCATACTAAATTTTGTGTTAGACCTTACGTAATTCCAGCACATTATAGGGACCGTGTTAGAACAGAAATACAATCTATGCTTGACGAGGGCATTATTGAGCCTGCAGTAATCTCATACAACAATCCATTACATGTTGTTGAGAAGAAAAATGGATCGACCAGGCTTGTCTTAGATTCGAGACAAATCAATACTATCGTTATTCCTGAAAAAGACAGGCCGCAAACGTTGGAAGAACTTCTTCAAAATTTTAATGGTGTAAAAGTGTTGTCTTCCATTGATCTCAGATCCAGCTTTTATCAGATCGAACTTCATCCAGAATGTAGAAAATACACGGCTTTTCTTTGTTTCGGCGTTTGTTATCAGCTTCGGAAACTTCCTTTTGGTTTGAACATTTCTTCGGCAGCATTCATTCGCGGGTTAAATTCCATATTACCTGAGGTCTTAAAACGTCACATCACCTTATATGTGGACGATATTCTGATAGCAGAAGCCTCATGGGAACAACATAATCGCATCCTCAACAGCGTGTTACATACTTTTGCAGAATCTGGAATTACAGTTAACTTGGAAAAGTCTGAATTCGGTAGGACAAAGGTGAAGTTTTTGGGACATATTATTTCTTCTGAAGGCATTCAGCCAGATCCTGAAAAGTTAGAAGCAATCAGAGCCATTCCAGTTCCATCCACAAAAAAACAAGTCCGCAGTTTTCTAGGTCTCGTAAATTTTTACCGTCGTTCTCTGAATGTGCAAATTCTAGTTACACCAAAACTTTGTTCTCTCACTGGAAAAAAATACTATTTGGAACTGGGACGAACAAGCACAGTTGGAATTCAATTCTTTGAAGGAATCGCTACTTAACGCGCCAATACTAGCTCATCCAGATCTGTCACAAGATTTCTGCCTTAGCACGGATTCTTCTAAAGTCGGTCTTGGTGCCCATTTATTTCAAGAAGCCATAGAAAATGACACTACCGTTCAGAAAACCATTGCTTTCGCTAGCCGAGTGCTAACAAAATCTGAAAAAAATTATTCTGTTACTGAATTAGAAGCTTTAGCTATCGTTTGGGCATTTAACAAATTCCGTTTCTTTCTTTATGGTAAGCACGTAAAAGTATACAGTGATCATCGTTCATTACAATTTCTTATGTCTTCAAAATTAAATCATGAGAGCTTAAAACGTTTGGCATTGTTTCTGCAAGAATTCCACTTCACAGTAGACTACATTCCCGGCAAGGAGTACATTGTTGCGGACGCACTGTCACGCTCACCGGCTGGGCTTGAGAAAAGTAACACAGAAAGCAACCTCGAGAAAAATTTCAGTATTATTTACATTCAGAAAGTCGCCTTTGAAAACTTCATCACCACATCTTTAAAGGACATTGCTCATGAACAAGATAAAGATCCGATTTGGAAAGACATCAAAAGTAAATGGCATGAAAAGACACACACACAGATTCGGCATTATTATCTGGTTAGAAACAACATACTGTTCAAACGCTGCACTGTTGGTGACAAGCTATGGGTACTTTGCATTCCAGACGATTTCGTTAATAAGCTCATTTGGTACATTCATTTCAGCTCGGACCACAAAAATGTTATCATATTCTTCGAACGACTTGTTATTTTAACAATATGGAAAAGAGAATTCGAAGAGTCTTGTCTATTTGTAAACTTTGTCAAAAGGCGAAACCATCTACTGTCTCGCATTGTGCTCCATTGTTTCCTATCATTCCTTCTAAATTAAAAGAAATTGCTGCTGTTGATCTCTTGGGACCGCTTGTCAGAACATCTAATAGATTTTCGTACGTTCTAGTCGCTGTTGAACTTACTTCAAAATTTGTTTCCTTCACTTCGTTACGTAAAACCACTGGACGGCTGTATCCAACGCCTTTGTTAAAAATTTCTTACGTGAAGTTGGACACGTTAGTAAAGTCATTTCAGATAACGGATCGCAATTCAGATTTGCTGTTTGGTCACGCATGCTTCGTAACCATAAAATCAAATCTGTTTTTATTTCATTGTACTCACCACATTTTAACACGTCTGAACGGATTATGAAAGAAATCAATAAGCTTTGCAGACTTTATTGTGTCAGAAAGCATCAGCATTGGCACAGATATTTACACTTATTTCAAAATGTGATGAATGAAATGCCTCATGACTCCACTGCTTTACCACCTGTTCTTGTACCGAAGAATAAAGAACCACCGAACAGAATCAGAGAGCTTGTACCTTTTCCGAAAACACGTAAACTTCGACACAAAGACATAATTGATTTGGCTATTAAAAATATAAATTCTGTTGCAGACAAAAGGAGAAAATTACATGGTAAAGCAAATGCAAAGAAATTATATATTGGTCAGAAAGTTCTCATTAAAGCTCATTCATTGTCACAAAAGAAGAAACACTTGAGTCACAAATTCTTTCTAGTTTATAATGGACCTTACAGAATCCGACGTATACCTCATGATAATTACGTTGAAGTTGAAACTCTGCCTACTAGGAAGAATAAAGGTTTACACCACATTTCACATGTAAAACCGTTTATTGAAAGATAATTTGCTTTTTAACTTTGTCTTTGCCATAAAACATTTCACTTCACATTTCTAGTATGCTTTGTCACACTGAGAAACTGTTAACATGCAACAATGTTTTGAAGTTAACTATCCAGTCTAGAACCTAGGGAACATTTTTAAACAGAAATTACGAATGCATTGTTATAGTGAACAGACGACACAGTGTTTTTATTTGTACATTCTTGCTTGTTAGTTGCACAAATACGTAACGACTATAAGGCTTACATACTTAGAACATATACTGCTAATGAGATTTTAATGCAACATTTTGGTTTAGTTGAACAGACATTCTTTATTTGAAGTACTTTCTGTGAGATTAAAGATGACTTAGCATTTGGTTCCGTTGATAGCTACACGATTACATCACGACGCTACTAATGCGTGACACAATTTACATTGTGCTTTTGCGGTGCATCAGTTTTTCTGAATTCTTCTGGAAAGGAAAACATGTTTTAGTAGTAACTGTATGGTTTAGCTACAATGAGACAGCCTTTTCTGTAGCACAACAATACGTTACAGTATAGTACTTACTTCATCACGGCAATAAGCGTAGTAACTACGATATCTATACGCAAAGCATTTCACTTTTGTTTATCATGAGATTAGTACATTGACTTCTGCAGAACTTAGCTTTTGGAGGATGATAACTACGACACTTCCACAGAGATTATCTTACAACAAGACGCACAGTTTAGCGCTACAGTATACGTATTTAAGTGATTAATTTTGTACTTAAAACATTTATTTTTAAAGATATTTAAAGTACAATTATACAAAGGTTTTATGTGATACATTTCATTCCATTGCTGTAATCAGTAACACCTGAGGATATAATTACATTAATCCTCAGGGGGGGGGGGGGGGGGGGTGCACGCTTACTTTGTGTACCATGTGTCTGGCAAGCACAAGGAGCCCTAGCTAATATGGTATTTGCTTATACAACTTTACACATTGGTACCATATTTCTCTAACACAGAATTACACAGCTATCTGGTCATTTAACTGAGAGAGACAAAGTTATTTTACTACATCAGTGACAGATGTTTACGTAATTACACGGTTGGATAACTTCACACTTATGAAATTGTATTTTGTCTGTACTTTGTGAAATGTTCATATTTTTTCGGAACCATCGTGATACTATGAGAGCATTGAATGATGTATTTGGTACGGGATCATGATTTTTAAAGTACGTTTGAGACAGATGACACTTTTGACATGAGCAGAGAATTTTTCTTTGGGTTTTGAAATTATTGGAGGAAGCTATGACGATTTTGAGAGTTGACTAAGGTTTTATGATGTTATTATTACGATGACTATGTGTATTATGCTGTTGCGGTATGTTTATGATCAATAAGCTGATACTATATAGGTATCTGTTATGATGAAATATTGAAGAAGTGTCGACGAATAAGGTAAGGAATAATGAGTAGTGGTTAGGGACTCTGGTTTGTGAAAAAGGTTGTTGGAAACCAAGATTCGTACTTTAAGAGTTATGAAATGTGTGTATATGCGTGAATGTATCACTATGCTGGCGAAAATTTTTTTGACGCTATTATATTTAAAGGATTTTGTTTCTACAGATTTGTAACGCAAATTCTTGACCTGTGAAATATTTTTATATGAGACTGTCACTGTAGTGCAAACTGGTGTAAATATTTCGGTGAGAAAGTTAAGTGACCACCTTCACGTAATGCGTCGTGGGCACCCAGCTGCGCGATAATCGCCTCGCAAAAAGCCATTAGTGTGTGCCTTTCAGAGGCACAGGTGGAGAAAAAAAAAGACCATTTTCGTCGCTATTGATATTCCTTTGTAGAAAGCATCGTAAATACGACACACTCAAACTTGAAAACATATGATTATACTGTGGAGCTCTTAATTTATGATATTTACTAAAATGCCTAATGAAACGATGAGAAACACTGCACTATGAAACGCCATATGGCTAGTGAATGACGTTTCACGCCTTGCTTTCTCTATTTTGTTTAATATCTAGTTTCTAGCTGCACTGCAACATTGGTTAAAATAAAATTTTATAGATGTACTAATATAAATATTTTCTGTCTACAGATCCAGTATATAATAATGAGATATAGTTCCAAAAAAATGAGGGAGCACAAAAAGACATTTCCCTTCACAGGAACTGCATACATAATTTTCTTTTCAAGTACTTGGTAATTTATTTCATAGAATAAGTTTTTGTGGTGCACTACTTTAATTATATAGACATTAAGATGTGAATATACATTTCCCTTATCTGCGTTGTTGTCTTTGGTGTACTATTTTTTCTGCTTGTGGGTTTGTCATGATTAGGTATAAGTTATTACATTTATTGCTGCTTGCTTTGCTTACTTGCATTTTTTTGTCTTGGCTGTTTGTATTAATTGTTTTGCGCTGCTGCATTACCTCATCCCTTGGTTTAGCATCTGATCTCAGTAGATTTAAGTTAGCTTAAGAGGGGGTAGACTATATAAGAGAACGAGTTGTGATGAATTGGAAGAAATGCATTGAGAAGTTATACAAAAAAGTACAGAAAGCAGGTATAGATAGGATTTTCTTGGAAATAAATGATGAGTTAAGATACTGGAAAATAACTAATGAGGTAAGAAATATGTGAACATATAAATACAGAAAGCATGTTGGGATAGCATTTTTTTGGTGGATACAAATGTTGAAATAAGACGAAAGATCTATGGAATGAAGTTTTGGGTTGGACTGCAGTACCAAATGTTACACTGAAAACAAACCCTGTCCTTTCCTTGTGTTATCAAACTATGTGTTTGTGTACCCTTGTGTATTTATGATCTTCTAGTCTTTATATGTTTATCTGATAAGACTTATGTTGCAGAATTTTTCTAATACTAAGCTACATTCACTATGATGAGGAATACTGTAATCCTCAAATATAATTTGCATTAATAACATGTTATTTACTTCACAAAGATGTTTACACATTATTTATTTTGTTTTCTTCTAATGCTCATGTGTGAAGTTGATGTTTTAAAAGTTATTCTGATCTTTTATGTATGTACGTATGTCATAATTTTTGTAACACTGATGTGCATTTTTATATCTATTCTTTTGTAAAGCCTGTTTAACTACAAATGTTATCTGTATTGTTATGTTATTTAATGATGTATTTTGTACCTTTGTTATTGTATTCTCATGTTATAAAATTGTAATTGACACCAGTTGATCAAATTAAGTAATTTGTAAGTTACATTTCACTGCACACTTTTCTGTTGGTCATAGTATATGGACAATTTGTGAGAAGTACGGACTGTTAGTGTTTCAGCAAGGGACTGGATAACAGCATTGCTGGTTCTAAGGACATTTCAAACAAATATTTTGTGAGTGGAGAAGTGGCAAGACTCTTCGATGGTGATTGTGCACCTGCACAGTCGCAACAGATGGCTGCTGGTCGTCTCTACAAGGATTACAGTGGGTCAGCACCTTTGATGACCCACCAATACCATTATTTCTGCAGTGGGTCTGCATCTTTGGTGACCATCCAATACCTGCTCTGTTGTGGCCCATTACCTGTCTGCATGTCAAGAGTCAGCACTGTCTTTCCGTTGGAAGGACAACACTACTTCTGCATGGAAATCCACTACTTCCGTGTGCATTGTCTTTTGCTGCTCAGACTTTGAGAAAACAAACGGCAATTTTACTGTGATGAATGATCAGGACTGTCATTATGGACTGTGAGAACATTTTAGCTTTGACCAACATTGTATCGATAAGTGTATGCATTTCATTTCTTTGTTATTGTAATTAAGAAAAAAAATTTCAAATCTGTATTGGCCACTGCCCAAAACAATTTGTAAAATTTTTTGTGGGGAGCATGGGGGCTATGTAAGTAAGCTGTTTAGGTTTTTATATTGGTAACGCCATGTAGCGCTCTGTATAAAATTCACTGGCTGTGCTGTGTGCAGTCTGTGGCTAGTTTGCATTGTTGTCTGCCATTGTAGTGTTGGGTAGCGGCAGTCGGCTGTAAACAGCGCGTAGCGTTGCGCAGTCGGAGGTGAGCCGCCAGCAGTGGTGGATGTGGGGAGAGAGATGGCGCAGTTTTGAAATTTGTAAGAATGGATATCATGAACTGATATTTATATATTATGACTATTAAGGTAAATACATTGTTTGTTCTCTATTAAAATCTTTCTTTCGCTAACTATGCCTATCAGTAGTTAGTGCCTTCCGTAGTTTGAATCTTTTATTTAGCTGGCAGTAGTGGCGCTCGCTGTATTGCAGAAGCTTGAGTAACGAAGATTTTTGTGAGGTAAGTGATTTGTGAAACGTATAGGTTAATGTTAGTCAGGGCCATTCTTTTGTAGGGATTTTTGAAAGTCAGATTGCGTTGCGCCAAAAATATTGTGTGTTAGTTTAAGCACAGTCATTTATAATTGTTCTAAGGGGACGTTTCAGCGTGGAGACGTCAGACAGTCGGCTTGTCCCACCACTATCTAGCAGGATCCGCAATAATGGAATCATGTACAGTCTGCCCTAAGGTTTCGTTTTTTAGAAGTTTATTTTGGATGTTGGTACCAATTTCAGAGTGTACTGCACATGGCTGCAGTTACGCTGCTGTCCCAGGTGATAATCCGCTGGAATTCTAACTGGTCTTCAGCTAGTGAAGTGATATCAGGTGTTCCCCAGGGAAACGTCCTGGGACCTCTGCTGTTCCTGATCTATATAAATGACCTGGGTGACAATCTGAGCAGTTCTCTTAGATTGTTCGCAGATGATGCTGTAATTTACAGTCTAGTAAGGTCATCCGAAGACCAGTATCAGTTGCAAAGCGATTTAGAAAAAATTGCTGTATGGTGTGTCAAGTGGCAGTTGACGCTAAATAACGAAAAGTGTGAGATGATCCACACGAGTTCCAAAAGAAATCCGTTGGAATTCGATTACTCGATAAATAGTACAATTCTCAAGGCTGTCAATTCAACTAAGTACCTGGGTGTTAAAATTACGAACAACTTCAGTTGGAAGGACCACATAGATAATATTGTCGGGAAGGCGAGCCAAAGGTTGCGTTTCATTGGCACACTTAGAAGATGCAACAAGTCCACTAAAGAGACAGCTTACACTACACTCGTTCGTCCTGTGTTAGAATATTGCTGCGCAGTGTGGGATCCTTACCAGGTGGGATTGACGGAGGACATCGAAAGGGTGCAAAAAAGGGCAGCTCGTTTTGTATTATTACGTTATAGGGGAGAGAGTGTGGCAGATGTGATACACGAGTTGGGATGGAAGTCATTTCAGCATAGACGTTTTCCGTCGCGGCGAGACCTTTTTACGAAATTTCAGTCACCAACCTTCTCTTCCGAATGCGAAAATATTTTGTTGAGCCCAACCTACATAGGTAGGAATGATCATCAAAATAAAATAAGAGAAATCAGAGCTCGAACAGAAAGGTTTAGGTGTTCGTTTTTCCCGCTCGCTGTTCGGGAGTGGAATAGTAGAGAGATAGTATGATTGTGGTTCGATGAACCCTCTGCCAAGCACTTAAATGTGAATTGCAGAGTAGTCATGTAGATGTAGATGTAGTGACGATGGTATATAGCGGTACCGGATGTGGTAGTGTGGAAGAGTGTTTTCCTTGGTGTCTGCATAGTGAATCATCCAGCAAAGACTGACCTCCACCATGGCCAGAGTCTACCCTGTTGATTTGTCAACTGTATAGGTCCATTACTGAGTACCAAACCTTAAGCGAGAGGTATTTAGGATGGTGGGTGGAGTGTTGGTGCTGCTTCTTATTGTATCTCCACCACTGATTTTCTCTCTAATGCTTGACTGTTCATACCATTCTCTCTACTTCTCTATTTCTAAGTGAAATTTTATATGGATCTCGGATGAGAAAGTCCTTAGCGATAGATTCAAAGACGTGTAGAAAAATACACTAAGTGACCACCACCACTGAGTACACTACGCAACACAATTACAGGACCATTATTTCGAAACTCCGCAACTGTCTACCATCGCGACGTACCAATCTGAAATATCTGTCCTACGACCCTCTTCTCCAACTGTGTAAGAGCTTGGCGGCCTGCAGCGTCATCTTCGAGCTAGGCGACGCTTCAAACGCCAAGGTGACGACACATGAAAAAAAAAGACCGGAGCTCAGAAGTTCATGTGATTTGTAAGGTGGGTTAATGTTGTCACATAAACACCAGATTTCACCAAAATTCCACCCATGACCACCATGGACCTGTCACATGATGGGAAGGTCGACACACCCGCTCTTACCTCCATTTCACCGCTTGTTTTGGCGAGTGTGCAGATGAGGATATTGAGGTTAAAGGGAGACATCAAGCGTTGAAATCACATGGTTTTCTTATGAGAGTCCGAGGAGTACTTTTCAGGTTGATTCTGAGCAGTGGTGTGCCTGAAATCTTCTCGGACACATAAGAAAACCATGTGATTTCAGCGTTTGATGTCACCCTTTAACCTCGATAACCGCAATTGCACAGTTGTCAAAAGAGGGGCGATATGGGAGTCAGAGGTGGTGTGACGACCTTGCCATCGTGTGACACTTGGTGAAATTTTCTGCCAATGAGAAGTTATTAACCCACCTTACACGTCACCTGATCATCTGAGCTCTGGTCTTTTTTTCGCATGCGTAAACCGTCTTTCTATTTGAGTCATCGTTGAGGCGGAGGGTGACACTTCGGGGCCCCACTCTTCTGCACTATTACAGAAGAAGATTATTGGCACCTTTGAGCCCTATTTAAAACTTACACCTCACAATGGGAGTCAATTACGGGGTTTCGAAAAAGTGGTCCATTAATTGTGTTGGGTAGTGTACATGTATTTAAAAAATGGCACCGTGAAGTCGCGATGAGTTTACTGCCAATGATGGTTGTGTGTGAGGAGAGACGGGAATTTTATCGGTGGCGCCGCCTGACGATATACACAGTTACATCATGTGCGTACAGTCTTTTGTATGGGTTCTGTACAGCAGGCAAATAAACATGCTGCCTCGCCAACTGTTTAAACTGGGCCGTCCTCTAATGATTTTTATGTATCAATGACGTTAAAATCACTTTGGAATGAGCACTTGATGCTGTTTTGGATTTCGTTACACTATCACTACTTCTTTAACTAATAGCCGATGAGCAAAGTGCGTACGCTTCGCTGTTTCACTCGGTACTTGTTCAAGCTGCCACCACATCTACTGATCACGTGTTACTACGCTGCGATCCTTGCTGGTGGCAGGAGGCACTTCCTGTGCAGTTACTGGGAAGTCTCCTAATGTTTCTTCTAATTCCGTATCTAGTTTGAAACACAAAATCACTCTTATGAAAAAATAAATGAAAACGTTGATTTCTGACCTGGAGGTCTGGAAAAATCATCAGTATTGGTGTGGTGGTGATTGGTTTGTAAAAGATCTCGTAAATGTCTGTTCCCAGAAATAAGGCCCCTCATTGAAATAAATTGCGCTGCACAATTAAAGTACTTGCCGCCCATTGTGACGCGGAAGTTTGAAATTTGGCTCAAAGATGTCTATTGTAACCTTCCTCCTTCCTGTATCACAGTTTAAAAAAGTGCTCTGTAATGTCACTCATTGACTCAGCGACGCTTCAGACAGCAAGGTGGCGGCATAAGTGAAAAAAAGGCCAGAGATCACAAGAAGTTCATGTGAGATGTAAAAGTTGTTCGTGATCTTGATCATGTGAGTTGTAAAGATTGTTCGAAATCATGTTTATGATGTCACATTGGCAAAAAATTTCGCCGCAGTTCCGACCAAAGCCGCCATGACGTGTTACACGATGAGAAAGTCGTCACAGCCCCTCGTACCCACATTCCAACCATTCTATTGTCGTTTCCGTGATGGAGAACAGACCCTGATTCTCAGCGTTGCAATTACGCGATCTTCTTGTGGGTGACGGGAAAAAACATTTCCAATACGCTATCGCTCAGTATCGAGAAGAAAAGGGATCTGAGGTGGCATAAATGGCGTCAATTAAAACGACCCTTTCCTTGGGAGCGTTGGTTTTCACACGTTTCCCGGTAGAAAATGGCAGTTCGTATGCAACAAGAAACAAAAAGATGTCCTCCTCAACCTCTGAAACTACTGACACCCCTCCAGTCGATTTAACCCTTCGCTGAGGACAGCATGGACCTGTAACTCCACCGAATGTGATCCCACCACTGCGGAATGCAACGCGACTATAATTCCGGCTTGCAGCCGTTAATTGTTTGCAACACTGTTTGTGGCCTTCGGCCGACCAATAATTTGCAATTTTTCTTAATAAGGCCTTCAGCTGTTACTATAGCCTGTTACCGTTTTGATTGTTAAGAAGTAAATATCTTAGTATTTGTTAATGTGTAACTGCCTTCCTCACTTGTAATTCAGGACTTCAACGTTGTGTATTTTTGAAATTGCTTCTGGCCTTCAGCCGACGAATAATTTTCAACCTTCTTAATCAGGCCTTCAGCCGTTGATTGTGTGTAACATTGCTTGTAACCTTCAGCTGACAATAACTTGCAATTCTTCTAATAATAAAATGTAAACTTTCACGGCCGGAACTGTCATGATTAATAAAATTCTTTTCCGGGCTATTATGCCGTGGTCTGATGGGTTTCGCATTGTAACCCGACGTTTCGTCCCCATCTGCGGAGGACATCTTCAAGGGGGTACGTGGCTTCTGTTAACTTCCGAAACACACACTGTCTCACTACTGACTGCAGCAAATTTTTGTTTTCGCGTGCTCCCGCGCATAGGCGTGACGTCACATGTTTTGAATACGCGAGCGCAATTGGCCGTTGTCGGTTGCCGCCGTCCGCTGTTGCTATCATCCCATGGCGGAAGACTGGTACACATCTTCTTCAGCACCGGCATCCAGATGTCATTCAATTTCACGCCCTCCTTCTTCCTATTAAAATTCCTGGGGTGTTTCATAATCTCTATAGCCTCTCTGTAAAGCCTTTCATGATATCCGCTTGTGGCTGCCAGTACTTGAGTTCTATCAAACAGTTCCGGCCGTGAAAGTTTACATTTTACAATTAGACGCCTCTACGGGGAGGAGATGTCAAGGAATGTGCGACGCATGGAAAATCTCCAGAAGAAGAGAGTGCAGCTTTTGTGTTCACTCACATTTCTGTCTCGTTGCAGAGCGGTCGGTGTTATTCCAAAGTTTTTGAGGATTAAGCGACTATGCAGCTCGGCCAAGGCGCAGCGTATTTTCAAACGGACGGAAGACGCTTTACTACGAGAGCGGATTCAACAGACCCGCCGGGACTTGGCAAGCACAAACTGCAAGTTAATGTCTCTCCATATTACTATCAGTAATAAATTGTGTAGTGGTGACTGGGATAGAACTGACAGACTGTTGCATGGCGTGATTAGGAACCACATGTTGACAACGTCTAGTAGACAGAGGAAGAAATTTGATAATTTGCATCCTAATCAGACGATCCGCCAGTTAGACGCTTCCCGTACTGTTATCAATTCATCCGAACACTTGTTATCTGACGATGAGAGATCTGTGCTTGCCAAGGGTGGAAATTTTGCCATTAGCCCGCGAGTTGTGCCCACTGAGGAGATAATCGCCAGTGTAGAAGCAGGCATTCGTAGTGTGGACGCGATTACAGCCGCAGAAATCCGCATAGAAACTGTGAGAGTATTAGCTCGCGCAAAGCCTCCAAAAAGTAATTTAACCGTGGGTGAGAGGAATGCAATAAAACGCCTAAATGAGGACGATAGTATTATCATTGTCCCCGCTGACAAGGGAAATGCGACGGTGGTTTTGAATGTTACTGACTATCATAGCAAGATTAATGACTTACTAGATCCGCAGACTTACAAGAAGCTGAGTAAAGACCCGACTGATAAAGTTCTTAGAACGGTTACGCGGTTAATTAAGAAGTCCTCTATCGAACAGAACGTTCAGAAAAGTCTGTTCAATTCAGTTGCGCTGCCACCAAGACTCTATGGCTTGCCGAAGGTTCATAAACAACTTGTTCCTCTGAGACCTATAGTGAGTGCCATTGGTTCGCCCACCTATTCTATTGCCAAGTTTTTGACAACGCTATTACGGCCGCATTTGGGACGATCGGACTCCTATATCAAGAATTCTGCACATTTCATCAGTAAATTAAGCGGCATAGTGGTCCAGCCGGAGGACATGTTAGTCAGTTTCGATGTGGCATCGCTATTTACTATGGTTCCTCTCAATGAGGTGTTGCAACAGCTGAATAGAATTTTTCCTCCCGACATTGCAGAACTATTTAAATATTGCCTTACGACCACATATTTCAAATGGAACGATGAGTTCTACGAACAGACTGATGGCGTAGCAATGGGGAGCCCCTTAATCCCGGTTATAGATAACTTTTTCATGGAAAAAATTCGAGGCGCAGGCTCTAGAAACCGCCAACAAAAAACCGAATATCTGGTTCCGCTACGTAGATGATACGTTTGTGTTGTGGAGGCATGGCAGAGAGGAACTAGGCCGTTTTCACAAACATCTAAACGGTATTAATCCGAAGATTCAGTTTACCATGGAGGAGGAGGCAGAAGGGAGACTAAATTTTCTGGATGTGCTAGTGTACAAGAAACAGGATGGTAGCTTAGGCCATACAGTTTACCGGAAACCCACGCACACGGATCGTTACCTACACCGGGATTCGAACCACCACCCACAGCAAAAGCGAGGCATAATAAAAACGTTGGCGGATAGAGCGAGGAACATCTGTGAACCTGGGCTACTGGATACGGAACTGGAACACCTCACTGATGCATTACTCAGGAATGGTTACTCGGCTGCTGAGATAAAAAGAGCGTTAAGACCGCCGCGTGAAAATCATAGCAATGCACAAGCGCTTGCAAAATCGAAAGTTTTCCTGCCTTTTATTAAGGACGTCACTGACCGCATAGGGAAAATATTGAAAAAACGGAATATCGCGGTGATTTACAAACCTACCCGGAAGATAAAAGAACACCTGAGATTGGCTAAGGATGCTCGTAAACCGCTGGAAAAAGCAGGAATTTACAGGATCCCGTGTAGTTGTGGGGAGGTATATGTGGGTACCACAAAAAGAACGGTCAAAAAACGACTAGAAGAGCACAAGGGCAATTGGAGAAGGGGAGAGATTGATAGATCAGCTGTTGCGGAACACGCTTTGCAGTCAGGAGACCACCACATTTATTTTGATAGAACTCAAGTACTGGCAGCCACAAGCGGATATCATGAAAGGCTTTACAGAGAGGCTATAGAGATTATGAAACACCCCAGGAATTTTAATAGGAAGAAGGAGGGCGTGAAATTGAATGACATCTGGATGCCGGTGCTGAAGAAGATGTGTACCAGTCTTCCGCCATGGGATGATAGCAACAGCGGACGGCGGCAACCGACAACGGCCAATTGCGCTCGCGTATTCAAAACATGTGACGTCACGCCTATGCGCGGGAGCACGCGAAAACAAAAATTTGCTGCAGTCAGTAGTGAGACAGTGTGTGTTTCGGAAGTTAACAGAAGCCACGAACCCCCTTGAAGATGTCCTCCGCAGATGAGGACGAAACGTTGGGTTACAATGCGAAATCCATCAGACCACGGCATAATAGCCCGAAAAAGAATTTTATTAATCATTCTTCTAATAAGCCTTTCTTCCTCGAGTGTAGTAAAATCTTTAAAAATGATTGAGAGATTTTTTGAAAATAAAGTGTATGTGTTTTCTGTGTAACCAACGGTAACTGATTAGGCCTATAACATTGCAACTGCATTTACGTAGCGTTTGCTATCAAATACCAAGTTCGGTTAGTCCTGTCACGGAAAAGCCACATATAACACTACCGTCTCGCTACTGCTATTCCATAACCTTAAAGTTGGAGGCAGATCGTAAAATGGAACTATCTTGTTAAAGCAATTGTGGTATAAAGCAACAGAGCAGTGTTACCCTCTGAAAGGGATTTTGTTATGTTGAGCGTGATGTACCTACCGAATGTGACTTATGAAAAGTGAAATATTTAAATAGTAACAAACAATAATTTACCTATCCACACTGTTCAAAGGATAATGAAAACGGTCGCCAGCCTCATTAGGCATAAGAATGAGTAACAATCTTCTTAAAGAAAATAGATGTGAGTAACTTTAATGGACAGACACAGCCTATACTTTATCACACGAGAGTGTAATGAACACTGTCACTAGCTGATGTTGACGTTAAAGAAAGTGCTAACAGAAATATGAAAACAAGGCTATTTGCATAAGGTCAACAGAAAATGACATACACTTTTGCCTTCAAGACTTGGTGAAACTGAATGGTTTCAGTAATATTACTATTAAAGTGCACTTTAGGAATATACAAGTAAGCATAGATTTAGTCTCACTTTTCAAATGTTTTCCTATCTAATATGTGATGTGAATGAAGTTCACTGAAAAATCATAAATTTGGCATAGGTTTAATCTTTCTTTTACCAATTACTTTGCTAACTGACATGGAAAAGTATTCATTAGTAAAATATTTCTCACTGTCCCCCCAGTCATTTCTTGGTGACGATGATAGATACCAGTTCCAGAATAGTTCCTGCTCTTTATCCATCCATCCGAGGCATTAGCACCTTGGGAACGGCACTAAAAGCCTCTCTAGGCACCAGCACAATACACAACTTTTACATGAGCAGTTGACAGTTTGGTAGCTCGTCCCCGACGGACTCTTAATCCACCTCTTCTACCTTAGCCAGCCACAATTTGCGCGCGCTACACAGTTCCATTCCCGAGGGGAACCACACCACCTTTTACTTACAAAATAACTAAGAACCCTAAGTGAAGGTCAGCAGTTTACATAACAGCAACCAAACATATTAAATAAAACAGAGCATTTGCACATATTGACATTTCTACAAAAAATTATTTAAAGAAAATTATTCAACCTCAAAGATAACCAAAGAGATTCTGTGAGAAAGACAAAACATATCAATTGCTCATATTGTGCATATTACAGAGATTACATTTCATTAAAGTATCGAATAAATCATACACTAATTACAGAAATTCAACGATGGGATGTTGAACAATACATAAAGCTAAATGAATCAACATAAGGTATGTAATGTGCAAGCTATGGTGTTACAGGCCCCGTCCACACCTTTCCTGCTTTCCCCAAGTTCCACGTCTCAGTCATAGAGTAAAACAATGACCAGTGACCAATGTTGTTTGGGTCAACATTTGTAAAACTCTAATCCCTCTCTCTCAAACCCCACCCTATGGGGAGAGAGGGAGAGTTTTAGTTTTAGCGAATCAAAATTTACGATCTAAATATGTATTTTTTATTCATCCGTAACCATTTTCCACACAAAAATGAGAACATAGATCTTATTGAATTACAGCGCCAACTACCAAGAATCAAAACAAATGTTTAAGACAAAATGTACGTAGTTTTTTATGCAGAATCTGATTCTGCAATAAAAAATGGGGGTTCCCATTTGAAATTTTAAAGTTGCCTCCTGTCCCACCCCCAGGTGCTGGGGTGGCGGGCTAATTTTAGCACCAGCAGATGTCTCCCTCGAAAATAATCAAGTTTCGATTCCACACATTTTTTCGTGTGAAGCTTATTTTTCGAGTTATTCTGGTTTGTCAACTTAAAATTTACACCCTGTATATAAACGATTTAGGAACCAATCTGAGCAGTTGTTTGCCTGTGAGACGGTCATTTATTGTCTTGCAAAATGATTTAGACAAAATGTCTGTATGGTGCAAAAAAGCGCCATTCGTCTCTAAATAATGAAAAAGTATGAAGTTATCCGCATTATTATTAGAAAGAAACCGCCAAATTTCAGTTACCCGATAAATCACACAAATCTAGAGGATGTGAATTCCATTAAGTACTTACGGCTTAAATTGCGAACAATTACATGGATAATGTTGTGGGGTAAGTGAACCAAAGACAGCGATTTATTGGCACAACACTTAGAAAATGGAATAAGTCTGCTAAAGAGACTGCCTACACTATGTTTGTACATCTGCTCCTGGACGGTGTGCACCTGCATGGTGTGGGGTCCACATCAGAAGGGACTGACGACGGACTTGGAACAAGTTCAAAGAAGGGCAACTTGTTTTTTTACTGTGGTGAAGTAGTAAGGATAGTGTCACAGATTAAAACAAAGTCGTTTTTCGTTGTGGTAGGAACTTCTTATGAAATTTCAATCACAACTTTCTCCTCCGAATGCGAAACTATTCTGTTGGGGCCTACCAACATAATGATTATCGTAACGAAATAAGAGAAAGCAGAGCCCGCACGGAAAGATTTAAGTGTTCGTTTTTCCCGCCCACTGTTCGAGAGTGGAAACGGTAGAGAAATTGCTCGAAAGCGGTTCGACGGATTCGGCCCCATGCCAGGCACTTAATCGTGAGCTGAAGAATAACCATGTACATGTAGGTAAGACCAGGGCCGACTACCGGTCCCACCCTTGCAGACTAGACTTTAGACTTTTGAGAATGTTAATGCCTGTACATATAAATTACTTTATATTTTTTGTTGCTAAATTGTAATACCAAGACGTATCTAATGTTTTTGTAAAAGTGAATTACGGATGAAAAAAGCTACTACTACTACTGTTAGTACAACCACTACTTGATTTTCTAGAGATTTCGATTGATCGTCAGACGACCTGCAGAATTAGAAATCCCCTCCCAATGATTCCCTTTTGGAATTCTCTCTGCCTCTCTCCCAGACTATTGGGATGTTTGGACGAATAGTGCGAAGTATTAAACAGCTTGCCATGCTCAGTCGAGTCGCGAATGAAAGACATAAAAATAAAAAAAAATTGTTAAAGACCTGCCGACTCACTCGAAAAATGGCCGAAAGGTATAAGGCCGAATTATAAATTGAAGAAATATGGTGTCTGCAGGTCCGAGATCTATAGCTCAGTCAGTGTGCTGTGAAAGCTAGATGTACTTCGCTATTAATACCTTGAGAACTAATACAAGGAAAAAAATTGCAGCCACATAAATACACATGAAACTACTCGATTAGATACATTGTTGCCATTCCTTTACTGTTGCGAGTAATTAAATTATGCTTTGTTGAGCGCCTTTGATGGTAGACAACTGGTTGATCGGAGTTATCTGGCTTGTTGAGTGGAAGAATATGACTATTCCATATTGTGATGTACCTGCTGCCCTCCATGTGTATTTTGTTAAACGTGGTCCTGATTATAAATTGCTCTTGAGAGTTTCGAAGCATTGCAAGGATACTCAAGACATTCATATTCTACCGGCACGTTTCTTAATTAATTAAGAGGCCTTGATATGTATATTGCCCACTTCGACAAACTTTTCATAGTGATTAATTTTGTTTACACTAGATCGCGTGTTAAAATGTAAGATGTTGATCTTCTTTGATCATTTTCCTCGGAGAATCAATGTTTTCTGGAGTCACAGCTGTTGCTGGCTGACCAGGACGAGGTTCATCTTCAATTGACTGCCGACCCCTCAAAAACTCGCGAAACCAATATCCAACTGTGGCCCTAGGAGGGGAAGCTTCACCAAAAACACACAGCAAAGAAGAATGGCAAAGGTAATTACCACAATAAGGGAGGGATGCTGTCAGTTTTCCAGAGAGCTCTGAAATCATTATGACGCGCTTGTCAGTCCGAATGTTAGAGTCTTGTAGTGGCACAACACGAAGGGTCGAAGGGTGTACTAGCTATTACCGTCTAATGGTAACTATAAATTTCCTTCGTAACGATATAATTTGGAGGAATATGCTCTACTTGTTAATTTCAACAGAGAACCTCTGGTTGGCATGGAATATGTTTCTGTCATTCAGTGGAATTCGATAGTAGGAAAATAAAGAGAAGGAAACGTAGTAGGAGAATATGGAATGGGGTAAGGAATGAAAGAGGAAGTCTCTTCGTAGAATTTTGCACGGAGTATAACTTAATCATAGCTAACACAAGGATCAAGAATCATGAAAGAATGTTGTATACATGGAAGAAGCCTGGCGATACTGGAAGGTTTCAGATAGATTATATAATGGTAAGATAGTGATTTAGGAACCAGGTTTTAAATTGTAACACATTTCCAGTGGAAGATGAACTGTAGATTAAAACTGAAGATACTGCAAAAAGGTGGGAATTTAAGGAGATGGGACCAGGATCAACTGACAGAACCAGAGGTTGTAGAGAGTTTCAGGGAGAGCATTAGGGAACGATTGACAAGAATGGGGGAAAGAAATACAGCAGAAGAGGAATGGCTAGCTTTGAGAGATGGAATAGTGAAGGCAGCAGAGGGTCAAGTAGTAAAAAGACGAGGGCTAATAGAAATCCTTGGGTAACAGAGAGATATTGAATTTAATTGATGAAAGGAGAAAATATAAGAATGCAGTAAATGAAGCAGACAAAATGGAATACAAACGTCTTAAAAATGAGATCGACAGGAAGTGCAAAATGTCTAAGCAGGCTAGAGGACAAATGTGAGAATGTAGAGGCGTATATCACTAGGCGTAAGATAGATACAGTGTACAGGAAAATTAAAGATACCTTTGGAGAAAAGAGAACCATTTGAATGAATATCAAGAGCTCAGATGGAAACCCAGCTCTAAGCAAAGAAGGGAAAGCAGAAAGCTGGAAGGAGTATATAGAAGGTCTACACAAGGGCGATTGTTCTTGAGAACGATATTATGGAGGTGGAAGAGGATGTCGATGAAGATGAAATGGGAGGTATGATACTGCGTGAAGAATTTGACACAGCACTGAAAGACCTGAGTCGAAACAAGGCCACAGGAGAAGACAACATTCCAATTAGAACTACTTATAGCCTTGGGAGAGCCAGTCCTGACAAAACTCCACGATCTGGCCAGCAAGATGTATGAGACAGGCGAAATACCCTCAGACTACAAGAAGAATATAACGATTCCAATCCCAAAGAAAGCAGGTGTTGGTAGATGTGAAAGTTACCGAACTAATACTTTAATACGCCACAACTGTAAAATACTAACACGAATTCTTTACAGACGAATGGAAAAATCGGTAGAAGCCGACCGCGGTGAAGATCAGTTTGGATTCCGTAGAAATACCGGAACACGTGAGGCAATACTGTCCCTACGACTTATCTTAGAAAACAAATTAAGGAAAGGCAAACCTTCGTTTCTAGCATTTGTAGACAATGTTGACTGGAATACTCTCTTTCAAATTCTGAAGGTGGAAGGGTAAAATACACGGAGCGAAAGGCTATTTATAATTTGTACAGAAAGCAGATGGCAGTTATAAGGGTCGAGGGGCATGAAAGGGAAGCAATGGTTAGGAAGGGAGTGAGACAAGGTTGTAGCCTTTGCCCGATGTTATTCAATCTGTATTTTGAGCAAGTAGTGAAGGGAAAAAAAAGAAAAATTCGGAGTAGGAATTAAAATTCATGGAGAAAAAATAAAAACTTTGAAGTTTGCCGATGACATTGTAATTCTGTCAGAGACAGCAAAGGACCTGGAAAAGCAGCTGAACGGAATGGACAGTGTCATGAAAGGAGTATATAAGATGAACACCAACAAATGCAAAACGAGGATAATGGAATGTAGTCGAATGAAGTCGGGTGATGCTGAGGGAATTAGATTAGGAAATGAGACGCTTAAAGTATAAACTAGTTTTGCTATTCTGGGAGAAAAATGACTGATGATGGTCGAAGTAGAGAGGATATAAAATGTAGACTGGCAATGGCAAGTAAAGCGTTCCTGAAGAATAGTAATTTGTTAACATCGATTATACATTTAAGTGTCAGGAATTCGATTCTCAAAATATTAGTATGGAGTGTAGCCATGTATGGAATGAAACGTAGACGATAAATAGCTTAGACAAGTAGAGAATAGAAGCTTTCGAAATGTGGTACTACAGAAGAATGCTGAAGATTAGATGGGTTGATCACATAACTAATAACGAGGTATTGAATAGAATTGGGGAGAAGAGGAGCTTGTGGCACAACTTGACTAGAAGAAGGGATCGGTTGGTAGGACATGTTCTGAGACATCGAGGGATCACCAATTTAGTATTGGAGGGCAGCGTGGAGGGTAAAAATCGTAGATGGAGACCAAGAGATGAATACACTAAGCAGATTTAGAAGGATGTAGGCTGCAGTAGGTACTGGGAGATGAAGAAGCTTGCACAGGATAGAGTAGCATGGAGAGCTGCATCAAACTAGTCTCTGGACTGAAGATCACAACAACAAGAACAACAACAATAGCATTGATGGAGAGATAATAGTTATCTCAAAATCTCCACAAAACGTTAAACATCCATTGGGTTTCTTAATTATCACGAATAGCGCAGCACCGGCACTCGCAATACAACACGTATCTGATTTGAAATGACCTTCTTCAGTTACAACGTCCAGTCACATTAATGTAATCACCTGAATAACTACCTTTTGCAGTGCTGACCGCTGCGAGAAGTGCACCGAGAGAGTCAGTGAGGTTCTAGAAGGTAACGACGAAGTGTGGAGCCATACCAACTCCAGCGCCGTGGCCAGCTGCGCTAGATTTCTCGTTAGATCGTTGTCTACATCTGTATCTACATCCATACCCCGCAAGCCACCTGATGGCGTGTGGCGGAGGATACCCTGAGTACCTCTACCGGTTCTCCCTTCTATTCCAGTCTCGTATTGTTCGTGGAAAGAAGGATTGTCAGTGTGCTTCTGTGTTGTCTCTAATCTCTCTGATTTTATCCTCATGGTCTCTTCGCGAGATATACGTGGGAGGGAGCAATATACTGCTTGACTCTTCGGTGAAGATATGTTCTCGAAAATTCAACAAAAGCTCGTACTGAGCTACTGAGCGTCTGTCCTGCAGAGTCTTAACTAGAGTTTATTTGTCATCTCCGTAACGCTTTCTCGATTACTAAATGATCCTGTAACGAAGCGCGCTGCTCTCCGTTGGATCTTCTCTATCTCTTCCATCAACCCTATCTGGTACGGATCCCACACTGTTGAGCAGTATTCAAGCAGTGGGCGAACAAGCGCACTGTAACCTGCTTCCTTTGTTGTCGGATTGCATTTCCTTAGAATTCTTCCAATGAATCTCAGTCTGGCATCTGCTTTACCGACGGTCAACTTTATATGATCATTCCATTTTAAATCACTCCTAATGCGTACTCCCAAATAATTTATGGAATTAACTGCTTCCAGTTGCTGACCTGCTATTTTGTAGCTAAATGATAAGGGAACTATCTTTCTATGTATTCGCAGCACATTACACTTTTCTACATTGAGATTGAGTTGCCATTCCCGGCACCATTCGTCAATTCGCTGCAGATCCTCCTGCATTTCAGTACAGTTTTCCATTGTTACAACCTCTCGATACACCACAGCATCATCTGCAAAAAGCCTCAGTGAACTTCCGATGTCATTTACAAGGTCATTTATGTATATTATGAATAGCAACGGTCCTATGACACTCCCCTGAGGCACACCTGAAATCATTCTTAGTTCGGAAGACTTCTCTCCATTGAGAATGACATGCTGCGTTCTGTTACCTAGTAACTCTTCAATCCATCACACAATTGGTCTGATAGTCCATATATTCTTACTTTGTTCATTAAACGACTGTGGGGAAATGTATCGAACGCCTTGCGGAAGTCAAGAAACACGGCATCTACCTGGGAACCTGTGTCTATGGCTCTCTGAGTCTCGTGGACGAATAGCGCGAGCTGGGTTTCACACGACCGTCTTTTTCGAAACCCATGCTGATACCTACAGAGTCGATTTCTAGTCTCCACAAAAGACATTATAATCGAACATAATACGTGTTACAAAATTCTGCAACTGATCGACGTTAAAGATGTATGTCCTCAGTTCGGCACATCTGCTCGACGTCCCTTCTTGAAAACGGGATGACCTGTGCCCTTTTCCAATCCTTTGGAACGCTACGCTCTTCTAGAGACGTATGGTACACCGCTGCAAGAAGGGGGCAAGTTCCTTCGCGTACTCTGTGTAAAATCGAACTGGTATCCCATCAGGTCCAGCGGCCTTTCCTCTTTTGAGCGATTTTAATTGTTTCTCTATCCCTCTGTCGTCTATTTCTATATCTACCATTTTGTCATCAGTGCGACAATCTAGAGAAGGAACTACAGTGCAGTTTCCTCTGTGAAACAGCTTTGGAAGAAGACATTTAGTATTTCGGCCTTTAGTCAGTCATTCTATGTGTCAGTACCATTTTGGTCACAGAGTGTCTGGACATTTTGATTTGATCCATCTACCGCTTTGACATAAGACCAAAATTTCTTAGGATTTTCTACCAAGTCAGTACATAGAACTTTGCTTTCGAATTCATTGAACGCCTCTCGCATAGCCCTCCTCACACTACATTTCGCTTCACGTAATTTTTGTTTGTTTGCAATGCTTGGGCTATGTTTATATTTGCTGTGACGTTCCATTTGCTTCTGCAGCAGTTTCCTAACTCGGTTGTTGTACCAAGGTGGCCCTATTCCATGTCTTACGATCTAGCTTGGCACATACTCATCTAACGCATATTGTACGATGGTTTTGAACTTTGTCCACTGATCCTCAACACTATCTGTACTTGAGATAAAACTCTGTCAGGTACTCTGTAATCTGCTTTTTGTCACTTTTGCTAAATAGAAAAATCTTCCTACCTTTTTTAATATTTCTATTTACGGCTGAAATCATTGATGCAGTATCCTCTTTATGATCGCTGATTCCCTGTTCTGCATTAACTGTTACAAATAGTTCTGGTCTGTTTGTAACCAGAAGGTCTAATATGTTATCGCCACGAGTCGGTTCTCTGTTTGACTGCTCAAGGTAGTTTTCAGATAAAGCATTTAAAAAAAATTTCACTGAATTCTTTGTCCCAGCCACCCGTTATGAACGTTTGAGTCTCCCAGTCTATATCCGGCAAATTAAAATCTCCACCCATAACTATAACATGATCTACTCGAAATATTATCCAAATTATCCTTCAGGAGCTCAGCCACAACAGCTGCTGAGCCAGGGGTCCCATAGAAACTTCCAATTACCATGTCTGAGCCTACTTTAACCGTAACCTTCACCCAACTTATTTCAAATTTCGGATCTCCGCCAATTTCCTTCGATACTATTGCACTTCTTATCGCTATAAACAAGCCTCCCCCTTCCCTGTCCAGCCTGTCTCTGCGGTATACATTCCAATCCGAGTTTAGGATTTCATTACTGTTTACGTCTGGTTTCAGCCAACTTTATGTCCCTAGTACTATATGGGTGTTGTGACCGTTTATTAATGAGAGCAGTTCTGGGACCTTTCTATAGACGCTCCTGCAGTTCACTATTAGCACATTAATATTGTTATTCCCTGTTGCAATTTGCCTACTCCTACCTTGCCGCGTTTCAGGAGGCGTCTTGTCGGACCTAGGGAGGGAATTCTCTAACCTAAAAAAAACCCATGTTCACTCCACACGTACTCCGCTACCCTTGTAGCCGCTTCCGGCTTCCGCCAACCGCCAACGGCCTGTACGAACTGAGGATGGCCTCTGAACCCAGGCGGCAGGAGCCATTGGTGCCGACATGAGCAATAATTTGCAGTCGGGTGCACCCAGTGCTCTCTATCGCCGTCGGCAGGGCCTCCTCCACATCTCGGATGAGACCTCCGGCAAGCAGACAGAGTGAACACTGGCCTTCTTGCCCGACCTTTGCGCTGTTTCCCTAAGGGGCTCCATCACCCGCCTAACGTTGGAGCTCCCAATAACTAATAAACCCCTTCCCCCGTGTGCCTGCTGGGACCTTCCTGAAGGAGCGGCCACATGTCCACTCACAGGCAGAGCGGGCGATGTCTCACGGCCAGCCTCCACATTGACCCTCTGCCTCGTGCGCTGTGAACGCCGCTGAGCCCGCCACCCCCCTTGGGGAGAGGGTGGTCCAACAGCGCCCGGTACCCGCGAAGATATCTCGACAGCAGAGACAGTGGGTGAAGCATGTAACACCTGGAGTGTACCATGCGACGCACCAGACTCCCCACTGCCGCTACACTCCGAGGCAGCAGCCTGAAGACGGCTGACCGCGGCCATCGACACGTTCAGCTGTTCGCGAAGAGTGGCCAGCTCCTCCTGCGTCCGTACACAGCAGTCACACATCCATATCACAGATATTGTCGATTGAGTTTAAACGCTAGCAGTTTGGTGGCAGGGTGAGTACTGTTTTTGTAGGGGTTGACATGAGTTCCAAGGATATATGCATACTTAAGTTGATCCACCGTGCGTTCACATTTGACGAGATCGCTCAGGGATTGCCTTCCAGCCTGGATTCATCCGACGACTGTCGTAGGGTGTCTGCTTTCAGATGTTTCGTGCTGTACACGCCAACGGCCATCGCTCAATGGAGCATAAAATGTGATCCACTTGAAAACGCCACCTGTCATCACTCACTGGTGTCTAGTTGTGTACTGCCGCGCAAATTACGGCCTTCGTCTCCAATGAGCACTAGACAGGATGGGTGTATGAACAAGCAACCTGCTGTGGAGGTCCGTACGCAGCCACGTTCACTGAATGGTCGTTGAGAAGATACTGTAGGAAGCTTCTTTGTTCATCTGGGCGGTCAGTTAGTCAACAGTTGCATGTCTATTAGCCCATACACATCTGCACAGCCGTCGTTCACCCCTGTCACCTACGGTCCATGGTTCACAACAGTTTTCTTAGGGCCAGTTTTGGAGAGCACCATTTTGCCACGCTAGGTGTTGTCCATTAACTACTCACACACAAATAAAGAAAAGTTGTTATGTGGACATGTGTCCGGAAACGCTTACTTTCCATGTTAGAGCTCATTTTATTACTTCTCTTCAAATCACATTAATCACGGAATGGAAACACACAGCAACAAAACGTACCAGCGTGATTCAAACACTTTGTTACAGGAAATGCTCAAAATGTCCTCCGTTAGCGAGGATACATGCATCTATCCTCCGTCGCATGGAATCCCCGATTCGCTGATGCAGCCCTGGAGAATGGCGTATTGTATCACAGCCGTCCACAATACGGGCACGAAGAGTCTCTACATTTGGTACCGGGGTTGCGTAGACAAGAGCTTTCAAATGTCCCCATAAATGAAAGTCAAAGGGGTTGAGGTCAGGAGAGCGTGGAGGCCAGGGAATTGGTCCGCCTCTACCAATCTATCGGTCACCGAATCTGTTGTTGAGAAGCGTACGAACACTTCGACTGAAATGTGCAGGAGCTCCATCCTGCATGAACCACATGTTGCGTCGTACTTGTAAAGGCACATGTTCTAGCAGCACAGGTAGAGTATCCCGTATGAAATCATGATAACGTGCTCTATGGAGCGTAGGTGGAAGAACGTGGGGCCCAATCAAGACATCACCAACAATGCCTGCCCAAACGTTCACAGAAAATCTGAGTTGATGACGTGACTGCACAATTGCGTGCGGATTCTCGTCAGCCCACTCATGTTGATTGTGAAAATTTACAATTTGATCACGTTGGAATGAAGCCTCATCCGTAATGAGAACATTTGCACTGAAATGAGTATTGACACTTTGTTGGATGAACCATTCGCAGAAGTGTACCCGTGGAGGCCAATCATCTGCTGATAGTGCTTGTACACGCTGTACATGGTACGGAAACGACTGGTTCTCCCGCAGCACTCTCCATACAGTGACGTGGTCAACGTTACCTTGTACAGCAGCAACTTCTCTGACGCTGACATTAGGGTTACCGTCAACTGCACGAAGAATTGCCTCGTCCATTGCAGGTGTCCTAGTCGTTCTACGTCTTCCCCAGTCGCGAGTCGTAGGCGGGAATGTTCCGTGCTCCCTAAGACGCCGATCAATTGCTTCGAACGTCTTCCTGTCGGCACACCTTCGTTCTGGAAATCCGTCTCGATACAAACGTACCGCGCCACGGCTATTGCCCCGTGCTTATCCATACATCAAATGGGAATCTGCCAACTCCTCATTTGTAAACATTGCACAGACTGCAAAACCACGTTCGTGATGAACACTAACCTGTTGATGCTACGTACTGATGTGGTTGATGCTAGTACTGTAGATCAATGAGTCGCATGTCAACACAAGCACCGAGGTGAACATTACCTTCCTTCAATTGGGCCAACTGGCGGTGAACCGAGGAAGTACAGTACATACTGACGAAACTAAAATGAGCTCCAACATGGAAAGTAACCGTTTCCGGACACATGTCCACATAACATATTTTCATTCTTTGTGTGTGAGGAATGTTTCCTGGAAGTTTGGCAGTACCTTTTTGTAACACCCTGTATTCCCTCCGCTGCTAGTGCTGTCACCAGCCGCCTGGGAGTGGTTATTTCACGTTGACGTCAAACATAGGCAGTGGCCACATTAATGTGACAGACCACTCGTCATAGCAGATGATTCGCAATATAGCTGTTAGTGCAGTGTTTAGATTTAAATTTCTCATTTAACTAAAACTAAAAGTGATTGTTATCCGAGGTATTGCCAACTTCAAATCTGCATTCATTTCGGAAGCAGTTAACAACTATTACCGTGAAGCAACAAGCAGCATAAACGTCTTAGAGCCGCTGTGCCCTCCGCTGGCAGTTTTCCTTCTCCTCTTAGCCTCTCGCTTGTACTTTTGGGAAAAACTGCCTCCGTTAATGATCCTCACACAGAGAGAAGGGCCGGCCCCCCGTTGCAGTCTGCCGCCTCATAAATCAAAGTCGCTCCTCCTATCTGAGGCGGCGGCTCTCAGCTGTAAAAAGGAAACTGAAGAAAAGGCGCCGCCATTGTCACCCGCTAATAAATGGCCGGCAGCGCCCGTCCTATTTTATCCCTCAGATAAGAAGAATATTCGGAACCTAAGGATGTGAAGCGTGCGACGAGAATTATTTCTCCATGAACGGTAGTGTGAGTTGCTCTTGTATCATATACAAGTAATATGCACAATACGGTACAGTTTTGTCTGTCCTGCTTTATTGAAGCATTTTCGCTTCTATTGCTCCGTAGAAAATTTTTGTCTACTCCCAGCAACTAACACAGATAATTTTTTGAATTATGATATTTCCACCATTGATTGCATAACAGCTATAACTTTGACTATATGTCATTGTTTAATGCTTTAGATGCAACTGTCAAGAGGGGTAAAAGAAATAAAATGGATGTATAGTTGTTTTCAGCGGTACTTAAATACATCATCAGTATATAAAAGACGGGGAACTATCTTTGTGGTGTGTATTAACATCGTACACTGTTTTGGCCCAATCCTTTATGGTGTACGATGTTGACGTTTGGAGGCTAAAGTCGTAGTCTCGTAGACCTAGGTGAATATTCTAGCCGTCCGGGGTGGCCGAGAGGTTCTAGGCGCTACAGTCTGGAACCGCAGACCGCTACGGTCGCAGGTTCGAATCCTGCCTCGGACATGGATGTGTGTGATGTCCTTAGGTTAGTTAGGTTTAAGTAGTTCTAAGTTCTAGGGGACTGATGACCTCAGAAGTTCAGTCGCATGGTGCTCAGAGTCATTTGAACAATTTTTTTTTTTTTGAATATTCGATGTGAAAATAGCAGTAGTCACATGGAACAATCTATTCGAAACGCTTCGCAGCGCTGCATCGAACGTCAGTGGTAGATAAAGTACATAGATTTAGAAAATATTGCTGTTACCGAATCAATACGACAGCCGGACTCGGCAGTGCACAAGGTGGACACTTTGCATTGAGAGACGCCATCCGTGTATGTCGCGTATAATACGTCGTGATGGGAACAGTTGCTGTGAGGTACCATTTATCATTGGTACAAAGGTAATTTCGTCCGTAGTGGACACTTCTATGTCTGTTACGGGATATATGTGTGACTGTGTTACTTCTTCTACCGTCAGCGACTTTCCTAACGAAAACAATGGTAGATTTTCATCGAGACTTAACGCGACAAGTGACCGAGAACAGTTAATACAACTTCATTTATTAGATCTTTCTCTTACCTATACAACAATACTTCCAAACCTCCATCAACAGCGTTTTAAAGGGAATTGCATAAATCTTAATTTACTGTCTTTCAATATTTTTGTTAAAATATTATTAATTCCAAAACTTTACTTTTGATTTTGAAACGAATAGCGATGAAGAACATTATAAATAGAGGAAAAAATGATTGTCAGCCTGGTAGCGCGTGGTACAATTTGCACTCAAGGAAATTTGGACAAATATTAATTTCTTTTGTTCAGTTCTCTCCATATCTGTGTGAACGAGCTTATACCAGTAATTATTTCCAAGGTCCACTTTCTTTACTAAATCGACTGATCATTGTGATTGTGCGTCAAAATCCAGCGAGTAAATTAGCCACCAACTATGTAACAAGGTGGTTGGTAACGTCTGTGCCGACCATAGAGTTCTCAAATCTGAGTGTGCTGAAGAAGGCGCATGCGCAGGAACGGGGGACGGCGGCATCTTGTATTGAAACCTGAAGCAAAGGTGTGGTATACCAAGATTACGATTCCGTAGTAAATGTTTTAGTAAACGGAAGGATTACCGGTAGCGTTAGTAGAAATAGCATGGAAAGAACATAAATGAATGTGTGAGAGAGACACTGATTGCTGACGCCTTCTATCTTTTTCTTGTTTGCTTGTTTCTGTTTTTGTTAATTTGCACATAATTTGAAGCGTGCATTGTTCAGTATTAGTCCATTGTGTATCTTATATCCTTAAGAAAGATAAATTGCATTTTATAAGTACTAAAAATCAGTTGAGCACGTAACTTCTACCCTTTTATGTAGCCAAATCAATTTCTTTTGATGTAAGTACAGTTTACATGCAAAATATAGAAATCGGTATGATTGTTGTTGGTATTTTGTACTAAGAAGAACGTTCTTCATTATGATCAAAGACAAGAGTTTCCTGTTTATTGATAATTTGTTTATATACAGCAGAAATATATTTTATATACGCTCTACGAAGCATTGAAGGTACGTTTAACACTGTTTTGTGTGTTTTTTAAACTTTATCTTTTTGGAAGGAGACAGCGTTCCAACGATTTTCGAATAAAATCCTGAATTAAACATCGACAGTTTAAATTTTGCTGTAAGTACTGTTTATTTTCAGGTAACAGATAGGACGACAGTTATATAAAACAAGAATGTTCCTTAGGTTATGCTGCCTTTCATATATCCTCACTCAGTTTCTAAACGGTACACTGTTTCCAGTTTCTAGGGGAATCTGATAAAATACTGATCGCCTGCATAAACGAGGGGACCTAAATGAAGTAACGCCTGATAGTTATGCATCACATCTAACGTACTGGTACCGTGGTTAGGATCTTAACGAACGAAGGATACTAGGAAAACCACCGTGATCGACACCGACCTACAACAGTCTACGGTATCCTACGGTGTTTTCACATCTCTAATCTGAAGTTAACTAGTTCTCGCGGTGCTCACTTGTCTCATACTAATGAATTTTGTACTTTCATTTTATTCTTTGTTTTGTTTCTGTGACTCATTGTGTCGTTGCATGAAGACTTGATATTGTTCTCTCACCGGAGAGACCGAACATCTGAGAGCAACAATTTATTTATGTTTACAAAATCTGGAGAAAGAAAGGGGGAAATACGAATAAAAATGGATGAAAATAGTTTATTAAACAAAAATTGTTTAGGCAGTGAAAAAGTCAGCTCTTTGAAGGAGCAAAAAGAAAATGTCATTTAATACTTAAAATAAGATAAAACGCAAAGCATAAAGCAAAATGGCTTTCTCAGAAGCGTGAAGAATTTATCGTACGTTACTTGGTAAGAACATCCACTTCGAATTTTGTTGTGATCATTAATACATTTTATTATCACTGCTAGTGCCTTAAATCGGTTGTTACTGTCAGGCTTTCAGTAAGGATGTTCCCTGATATTCTCACTTCTAACGTTCATGTGGCAAAAGCCACAGCAGACAGCATACAAAATACATTTTGGAAGTGGACGTGTAAACGCAAACGAGGATTCGTGACATGCGAGTAAATAGTACAAGGATAATGCGCCATGGGTACTGCACAGGGCACACTTGCCACGAATAGTCGACTGAGACACGGAAGGGGCTCATGTAAAAGAGGATTTAGAATCATACAGGATGGCCTTGTGGAGAAAAAATGAAGTTAACCGACTCTAATATGGGTTAGGTTAGCTATAAGGAGGAATATTAGCGTAGACCGTACAGCGACCAGATTCAGAGTCAACGTGGTGCTCTACATACGCACACGCTACCGTCATATGACTCAGACGAAGTCTATCTTGACATTTCTGAGAAAGCAACGGTCTCTGTTAGTATACGTACAATATTTAGCAAGTGTTCATGATCACACCATAATACGTGAGACTCTGAACACCAGACGAATTTAACACATGTTATGGAAGTCGATAATGCCACATTTAGAACCACATAAATAGCTTAAAGTTGTAATGGGCGCCAAAAAAGTCTTCTTGTAGTGAGAATACCGAGGATTCATAAAGGCACTGCAACGAAACATCTATCATAGCAAACGACAAATTAAAAAAAAATCAGAAGCCCTAATTTGGCATATTACATCAAGTGAATGTGAAATTCATAAATGAAAAAGGAAATGGGACAGACTACTCCATTTACTCTATTTCACCTAAACTGTTGATAAAATCGCATCAATGGATTTTTTTTAATTGTCGCCGATTCGAAGTTGTTTTTGTTTTATTTGCTTCGTCTGCTGATATCTTCAACAACCAATGAAAGAACATATAATTTAAAAATAGTATGCTAAACATAAAAAATTGAAGCAGTCGAAGAAACAACGTGCTTGGTGCACTAGATTAACGGAATGAGGGTCTCCACAAAAATAGACAACAGAATGAAAATAACAAGAAAGTTCGACAAGGAAACTGAACGGCATACTCAATGGTAATTTTTCGACCTATATGTGCCATTGTGTTTTCATTTCCTATATGTTACAACATAATTGCTCATATTTCCCGAAAACTGAGAGTCGCCCAAAATAAACAGTTAGGGGAAGGCACAGAATGTGGGATGTTACAGTAGAATCTCGATTAATGATCACTTTCGGTACCCGGGGATGATCGTAATGCTGAAGAGGTGAGATAATCACAAGAGAATGAAACAAGTCATTTACAGAGGTTTAAACGATGTAATAAATCAAAATTAAGAAAAAAATAATTTCTGACGAAGAGAAAGGAAAAAATAACATTTTAGACCCTGAAAATATATTTAAAAAAGTGTAAAATTTTTCTTTTCAATTTCTTATATGTAGACTTCATGGCTCCATCACGCCACTTCCCTGCCCACAATGTGCCCGTAGCAGTTGCTTGTTGCTCCACATGTCAGAGGGTTGTCTCTAACTCGTCCTTCGCCGCAGTGTGGCTTCGTCTTCTTCCGTTTCTTCATCATCTAACTCCTTTTGCTCAACACTGTACAGTTGCAAAACAAGATCGATGAACTGATCATCTTCAGATTCCTCATTGGTATCAGCGCCAACGTCACCTTCTGCTAGTCATTACTCTACATCAGGAGGCTGGATGTATTTTCTGAGGGGTCTGTAAATAAACCGACTAACGTGCTGTGTCTCACTCATTAGTTTCTGGAAATTGTTGCTCTTGGTTTAGGCTGTAACAAATCATCTTTAATGATTGTTGTACAGTGGTATTCTTAAGTTCTTCCCCTTTTAGCAATGCTTTAAATTGCATCTTTTATGTTGAGGCTTTTCGTTATTTCAAAAAAATTATAAATTTCTTCTGTTTAGCAAAGCAATGACATATTTACACCTGTAATGTCGTTTTAACCATTCAATAACACCCTGATCTACTGATTGGATTATTGAAGTCACGTATGTGTGTGTGTGTGTGTGTGTGTGTGTGTGTGTGTGTGTGTGTGTGAGGGAGGGAGGGAGTGGAGGGGGGTGAGGGGCATCTTGTTGAAGTTGAGACTCACATAGTTTGCTTGTTGCGTTGTCTAACAATACAGTGGCACGGAATGGTAGGTTTTTGGATTTAGAGTACTTCTCTTAGAGCTGCAACAAATGCATCAGAAGCCATTCTTTAAGGAAATTATCATTAATCCAAGCTCGTTTTTGAGCTTTACAGTAAACAATAACGGCTGAGATGTTTACGTTTTTAAAGGCTCTTGGTTTCTTAGATTTTCCGACTACGAATGTCAACTTATGGTCACCACTAGTGTTGCTGTATGTTGCAATGGTCAGGCTGTCTTTTGCTAGTGTCTTGCCTGTGGTTGTATAATTCTTTGAGGCAAGGGTTTTGAGAGAACATTTTATTGTTTAGCCCAGTCTCGTCAATGTTATATAACTGAAAAGCTACCAGTTTAGTTTGTGACACTTTGTTTTTAATTTTTTCAACGAAATTCCTACTTGTACCATCATCAGCAGAAAGTTTTTTGTCTGAAATAGCAGATTGCTTAACACCGCGACGATTTTTCCACTGACGAAGCCAACTACTTGCGTGAGTAAAATCAATCAATAACGCTGGTACGCTCTTCTGCGCGGAGCGCAGATGGATGGTCAAACACATGGTCGGATTATCCGAGGAGTCGGTTAACCGAAGGTCGGATAATCGAGGTTTTACTGTATAGCGACAGTTACGGAATCAAATCATGTTAGGAATGTAGGCAGAAGATGTAAAGCGGACAGATCAAAGAAATTGTTTGTTCGACGTAACGTGATAAGAAATAATCTAGATGACGATCCACTGTAAGATGAGTGGTGACATATGGTATATATAACCAGGAATATTAAAATTGAATGCTATTTATTGCGGAGAAACCTAGATCACGTCTCCATGGCTATAAAGTTTATTTCAGTCAGTGGTTGCATAAATTGTTTAACGGCTATACCGATTCCTACTTACTAGACCATGATGGTCCATCATATTTTTCTGGGACTTAACATTCCATGGGACCTCTAGTTGGAGCCTCGTGGAAATTTTGACACCTACGTCGCTAGCAGACACCTCATGGAAATTTTTACTCATAGCATGATCTGACGTAGCCTTCGGCTAAGGTGTTTACGATTTAGTCACTCTGAACCGATATGGCCATTAACCAATGTGTGCATTGACTTAAGTAAGTTTTATAGTTAAAAATAAATTATTCACTGATTCTCTCTGCCACTAATATAGCAATTATGAGCAACATGTTTATCGAGAACTGAGTAAAAATAGTAGTTGTTGTTCATGAAGATGAAAGATAATTTTAACAAGGAAACTTGAGTTAAGCTATGTCTTTATGATTTGGTCACTAACTGAGACAAATGCAGGGAACTTTGAAACTTTTTTGTACCAGCGGGAACTCTGTAGTCCTAGGTTAGTTCTATTCAGCTGGGGCATTATTTTTTTAAGACGAAGGGGGATTTAATATGAAAGGTATATACTAATCGTCTAAAATTTATGCAAATGTAGTCCTGGGAGTCAAATAATAATATCTCTGCATGAACATTCTGATAAGACTGTGTAAACTTCTTCAAGAATAAGGTCACTATCTCATAAATAGATCAAGCAACAGTTACATCGTCTGTTTACTGTACATACCGCTCTATTAATTTAGGCAGATATCTTCTGAGAGTTCTTTAGAGTAAAATTATCAAAAATTAAGTGAAAAACTACCGTCATAAAAGCTAGAGTGGCAAGTAATATGTACATAAGCTTAATGACACAAACGTTTGACGTTATGTAAGTTAAGGCTCTGAAATATTGCACCGATGGCACTGCCGTTCCCCACAGGCAAAGTATTCTTCTATCGTGTCATTTAATGGCAGTCTTACTGTGCAGCATCACAATTCATTACAATTTTTCAGAGGTGCGTCATATAACACAGTGAATCATTCTCTAACTTATGGGAACAGAAAGCCTGGAAAAGTACATCTCTTAAGACAGCAGCACATTTGGAGTTTGTACAGCTGGGTGACTGCACCAGCTATTCCGTCGCGATAATCCTATACGGGCCTTTGCTGCTAATAACGCACTGTGTATGATGGAGGCGGTTCTATAGAAGAGAGGACGACGATTCTCATTCATTATCGCTCCACTCGTCACCTGGCAGTGGTAGCTATGGAACGCAAAGTGGAGTCAGTCTGCGTCTCTAACTGCAGTTCACTTATCTTCAGAGCGATTAATATTCTAAAAGAGGACTCACACAAATGATAGATAATGTTTGTATCTGGTTTGATGACTGGTTCGGAAGGATTCAGACTACAACAAGTCGCCCAGTCGAATCTGTATAAAGATTATGGGTATACCACATCTTCAAATATTATCTGTTGAAATTGATAAGCTGTTTATTTTTCTTCGTAGGTCTCCTGAGCTGAGTCGAATACTGTTCCAATTGCCGTGCTATGTCGAGTGGCAGAAGATAGCTTGTATTATTTGTCTATCCACGTGAGTTTTTTCATGACCACTACGTCTTATTCCGAGAATGAAGTAAAATCATTAGGAATGAAGAAGTTCGAAATGGTCAAGACTGGATAAGGGAATGTAATGTGTTGCTTTCAAATGTATCGGAATTCATCCTAAGCAATTTAGGGAAGCCAGGGTTTTTCTAATATACACTGGCGAAGATTGAATGAAGTAGACTTTTAGGGACGTGTTGAAAGTATTCTTGCCTCCACACAGAATGTGTGTACTGAAATCAAATTATTGCTTTAGACGTAGGTATTTGACGGAGTGTATTGATCGTGCTACATAACTCAAAAGTTCTAAAAACTAACGTGATGTGCTGCGCGTAGAATGTTACTGTGTATGCTACCGAAGACCGCAGCCTGCTAATACGAAAAATGTCGGTAAGAAGCTTGAATGAATGTTCCGAAGAGATGTAGAATGTGTGAGTAGTACATAAATAATATGAAATGTGGAAAGATATTAAACTGTCTGGGGCACTGGACCACAACAAAATGAGTAACAAAGGTTGCAACAGAAAATATAATGGATTGACAAAAGAACTGACGACAAAGCGGATTATTTTATCTTTTTCTATAAATTATTTATACATTTATTTATTTATCAGTTTTCATGGAACTATGGGAACTGAATCTACTTGGTTATGGAACGCATCAGTACATAGTTTACAGAAAACTGATTACGATCAATTAGCAATATAAAGTGAAGAATTAAGAAACATGGAAACAGCAATAGTGATAGAGTATACGAATAAATAAATGTTTACAGAGTAAAGTTCTCAAATACCGCGAAGAATTCCTGTAATCAATATGAATGTAGTGAAACATTTCAGTTTCGATTTGAAGACTTGCGATTTATAACTTTTTTTTCAATTCTGCTGGAAGCTTTTTGAAAACGAAACCTTTTAAACATTTCGCACTCGTCTTTACAATGTGTAAGGAAATATTACTCAAGAGTAAATCGCTTTTACTTGTATGGTTCAGTGAACAACAAATCCCATGATGGAATATATCAGGATTGGCCTTGGCGCTCCAAACCGCACGTGTGCTAGATGAGCGGACCAAGGTTCGAACAGTATCTGCTTTGGTCGTTCCTTCTCTAAAGCGTCCTGTACGGCGCAACAATCCAGTTACAATTACGGCACAACTCTCTTCAGTTCGGCAGAAGCGTGTTGTCAGAGCTGTTGACGCTTCTCTGTTTGTTGGCGTTGTGAAGGAAGTTCAAAAGTCCTGTGGCTTTTGCACAAAAAGAGGCAGTCTAGAGTTCTATCGTCACAAGCCTTAAACTGCGTGGGAAAGGCAGAAGAAAGGGACGAGAATTCTTGATTTCTATCATACAGTCGCATAACTGAATGGTACTGTAGATTTGCTATGAAACGATTTTGCACTACCATGCAAAAATAATTTAAAGACGTAGTTGACAATGAAAGAGCCAAAAATTACAACGATCGACAGACAGTATTCATTTATATGTACATCAAGAAGCACCTAGTGGTGCATTGTCAGGTATAGAGCACGAGAAGGAATCACTGGATGGTAATAGTAAAATTTCTGAAGTCGCACACATCATTTTACAGTCCGTCGCAACTGTTCTTGATGGAATTGAAAAAAAGAATATGGAGAATTTTTATATTACTGCATAGTACTTCTCGATTTAAAACCGGCTGTTGTTGAGTATATGGCAGAAAAACGAATGCACAAACTAAAATTGGAACATCCGATATGGCTTGAGACCTCTCAAATTAAGTGGACTTGATTGCACACTTCCTTCAGTAAGACATTACAAGGAGAGAAATAACTTATTTCAGATTTGACGAGGATCCACTTAAAAAGAAAATCGTATTGTAGAAAGGACAAATTCTGACAAACACAATCCGGTTCCCTAAAGTGTCTGGCATTAAAGAAAACGTGAAGTTTGAAAAATTCATTGTGTACTCTAAAGAATCTAGATCTACATCCACACTCCGCAAGCCACCTGACGGTGTGTGGCGGAGGGTACCCTGAGTACCCCTATCGGTTCTCTATTCCAGTCTCGTATTGTACGTGGAAAGAAAGATTGTCGGTATGCCTCCGTGTGGGCTCTAATCTCTCTGATTTTATCCTCATGGTCTCTTAGCGAGATATACGTAGGAGGTAGCAATATACTGCTTGACTCTTCGGTGAAGGTATGTTCTCGAAACTTTAACAAAAGCCCGTACCGAGCTACTGAGCGTCTCTCCTGCAGAGTCTTCCACTGGAGTTTATCTATCATCTCCGTAACGCTTTCGCGATTACTAAATGATCCTGTAACGAAGCGCTCTGCTCTCCGTTTGATCCTCTCTGTCTCTTCTATCAACCCTATCTGGTACGAATCCCACACTGCTGAGCAGTATTCAAGCAGTGGACGAACAAGCGTACTGTTATCTACTTGAGCGGTTCTGGGCGCTGCAGTCTGGAACCGCGTGACCGCTACGGTCGCAGGTTCGAATCCTGCCCCTGGCATGGATGTGTGTGATGTCCTTAGGTTAGTTAGGTTTAAGTAGTTCTAAGTTCTAGTGCTCAGAGCCATTTGAACCATTTGTAATCTACTTCCTTTGTTTTCGGATTGCATTTCCTTGGGATTCTTCCAATGAATCTCAGTCCGGCAGCTGCTTTACCGACGATCAACTTTATATGATCATTCCATTTTAAATCACTCCTAATGCGTACTCCCAGATAATTTATGGAATTAACTGCTTCCAGTTGCTGACCTGCTATTTTGTAGCTAAATGATAAGGGATCTATCTTTCTATGTATTCGCAGCACATTACACTTGTCTACATTGAGATTCAATTGCAATTCCCTGCACTATGCGTCAATTCGCTGCAGATCCTCCTGCATTTCAGTACAGTTTTCCATTGTTACAACCTCTCGATACACCACAGCAGCATCTGCAAAAAGCCTCAGTGAACTTCCGATGTCATTCACAAAGTTATTTATGTATATTGTGAATAGCAACGGTCCTATGACACTCCCCTGAGGCACACCTGAAGTCACTCTTACTTCGGAAGACTTCTCTCCATTGAGAATGACATGCTGCGTTCTGTTATCCAGGAACTCTTCAATCCAGTCACACAATTGGTCTGATAGTCCATATGCTCTTACTTTGTTCATTAAACTACTGTGGGAAACTGTATCGAACGCCTTGCGGAAGTCAAGAAACACGGCCCTCTGAGTCTCGTGGACGAATAGCGCGAGCTGGGTTTCACACGACCGTCTTTTTCGAAACCGATGCTGATTCCTACAGAGTAGATTTCTAGTCTCCAGAAAAGTCATTATACTCGAACATAATACGTGTTCCAAAATTCTACAACTGATTGACGTTAGAGATATAGGTCTATAGTTCTGCACATCTGTTCGACGTCCCTTCTTGAAAACGGGGATGACCTGTGCCCTTTTCCAATCCTTTGGAACGCTACGCTCTTCTAGAGACCTACGGTACAAGGCTGCAAGAAGGGGGGCAAGTTCCTTCACGTACTCTGTGTAAAATCGAACTGGTATCCTATCAGGTCCAGCGGCCTTTCCTCTTTTGAGCGATTTTAATTGTCTCTCCATCCCTCTGTCGTCTTTTTCGATATCTTCCATTTTGTCATCTGTGCGACAATCTAGAGAAGGAACTACAGTGCAGTCTTCCTCTGTGAAACAGCTTTGGAAAAAGACATTTAGTATTTCGGCCTTTAGTCTGTCATCCTCTGTTTCAGTACCATTTTGGTCACACAGTGTCTGGACATTTTGTTTTGATCCACCTACCGCTTTGACATAAGCGTAGTTTTCTAAACATTTTGAGGACACTGGCAATCTTACATCTATTTTCGACATCTTTTGGTCTCAGTTGAAATGAATTCTGTGCATGTGTAGAATTGGCTAATTGATCCGCAAAAACAAATCCTTTTACTAATTTTTGAAATCACTGCTGGGGAAAGTCAGTGAACACAAGGTAATATTTTAAATTAATCATAAAACAATGTTGATTGCAAGGCACATTTATTAGAAGGTGACTGGCAATGTCCAGGACCTCTACACTGTGTCCTCAGGGAGAGGTTCCACATCTTCATAATGTTGCAAAAGTGGTACAATATTTCGATCGACATATTATGTAAACGACCTTTATTTTCGAGTATGAAAGTAAATTAGTCGGGAGCGAAAATTTGTAAAATTGCATGCATCTGTCCATATGCCGATAGTTTTGTACCAGATAAAAATTATATTATTTCTTCAGAGCGCAAAAGTAATTAAATAATCCACGACTGAAAGGTTGCACTGGTTGTAATATCATCTGCATTTTACTGCAGATCTAGATTTCTGTTAGCAACAAAGCTATCATCAATGAATTATAGGTAGTCATGTAGACATAGCATAGCTACAACAACACGTTTGGCATATACAAGCATCAATCAGTTCCCATAGAATCAAACTTGATAATTAATTAATACTGAAAATTTGTTTCGTGTATTATCTATGTTTCTGAGAATTGTGAAATATAAAACCAAGTTGTATGCAGCGCATTCACATTTTTCTCCTGCTCCCACTCGGACAGCGTGCTGTGGAGTTGGGACAAGTGTGCAGTGGTGTACTATGGCACTCGTGGGCTGGCACAGTTCGCGAGATGCTTTCTTGACCGTCACTGAAATATGTGTATGGGGATGACAGAGTTAAAATTTCTTGACAACAATGGCCTATTCAAAGTTTGTGAACTGACACCGCAGATGATTCTGACCAGTCTTCCCTGGTCTAAGAACGGTCTTGTTGAGTGCACAGAGTTGCACTAAAATAGGATAACAGAGTGAAAAAAAGCAGAGTAGTCGTGCTTGTGTAAGAGAATATTAACTGAGCTTGAGATGCACAGTGATTTGTTGTTTTGAAAATACTTCACTGTCTGGCACAATCAGAATAATTTCAAACGAAATGACCAGTTGTGGCCAGCATCAATTATCTTCAGATTGATGAATGAGTTTGCCAGTACCAAAATATATTCTACACACATCAAAAAAGTTTTGCATCACCCTGGTTCTCAGAACTCCTGAAGATAGACGTTGACTGTGGATATTGTATCACAGACAAAGTCCCTTTGACTGTTCAGAGACGTCAATAAACCCGCCTAAAGATGTAAACAACCGTGCATGAGCAGCGCCTATTAGACGGAGGGGGTCTGACAGCCGATCATTTTCTGTCATTCCATCAGGAAGGAGGTACACGGCTCGTTTTGTCTATAGTACAACCATGCCTAGACTGTCAATACTGCGGTTCGATCGCAGCCGCATTGTTACTTTGTGTTAGGAAGGGATCTCAGCTAGGAAAGTGTCCAGGCGTCTCGGAGTGAACCAAAGCGATGTTGTTCGGACATGGAGAAGATACAGAGAAACAGAAACTGTCAATGACATACCTCGCCCAGAACACCCAAGAGATACTACTGCAGTGGATGACCGCTACCTACGGATTATGGCTCGGAGGAACCCTGACAGCAACGCCATCATGTTGAATAACGCTTTACGTGCAGCCGCAAGACGTAGTGTTACGACTCAAACTGTGCACAATAGGCTGCATGATGCGCAACTTCACTCCCATCGTCCATGGCGAAGTCCATCTTTGTGCCAAGACACCATGCAGCGCGGTACAGTTAGGTCCAAAACATGTCGAATGGACCGCTCAGGACTGGCATTACGTTCTCTTCATCAATGAATATCGGATATGCCTTCAACCAAACAATCGTCGGAGACGTGTATGGAGGCAACCAGGTCAGGCTGAACGCCTTAGACACACTGTTCAGCGAGTGCAACAAGGCGGAGGTTCCTTGCTGTTTTGGGGTGGTATTATGTGGGGTCGACGTACGCCACTAGTGGTCATGGACGGCGCCGTAACAGCTGTACAAATGTGAATGCCATCCTACAACCGATAGTGCAACCATATAGGCAGCATATGTGGCAAGGCATTCGTCTTCATCGACGACAATTCGCTGCCCCATTGTGCACATCTTGTGAATGACTTCCTTCAGGATAACGAACTCGACTAGAGTGGCCAGCCTGTTCTCCAGATATGAACTCTAACGATCACGCCTGGGATAGATGGGCTGTTTATGGGCGACGTGACCCACCAACCACTCTGAGAGATCTACGCCGAAGGACAATATGAACCAACAGTGTCTTGATAAACTTGTGGATAGTATGCCACGACAATTACAGGCGTGCATCAATGCAAGAGGGTGTGATATTTGGTATTAGAGGTACCGGTATGTACAGCGATCTAGGTACGACACGAAATGTGTGGTTTTCATGAGCAATAAAACGGGAGGAAATGATGTTAATGTTGATCTCTATTCAAATTTTCTGTACAGGGGCCGGAAGTCTCGGAACCGAGGTGATGGAAAACTTTTTTTGATGTGTGTATAAATGGCCGTGTCCTTGGACTGCACTGACTTAAATGCTCTAAATTTTTTACAGCGTCAAGGGATCGTAGATGCTAGTATGTAACACAAATCTCAACTTATTACGTCTATCCGTTCCTGGGAAAAGTAGTTAAAGTTTTGTCAATTTGTGGAAAGATCTTATGGGACCAGCCTGCTTAGGTCATCGGTCCCTAAGCTTACACTATTTAATCTAACTTGAACTAACTTACGCTATGGACAACACAGACACCCATTCCAGAGGGAGAACCCGAACCTCCGACGGGTTGAGCCGCGTGTACCGTGACGAGACGCCCGAGACCACACGGCTACCCCGAGCGGTGGGGAAAAGTGGTCTTAGCAAACGGAGAGACATGGAGACGAATAACAAAGGACAAAAGATATTTTTTTCGTTTGATATACATTGACGGAAAAAATCTCAACACAAAAAAAATAATGAAATTTCGGGAATACATTTCCTTAGGTAACATATTTAAGTGATTAACAGTGCAAGATCATAGGTTAATGTAAGCGCAAATGTGAAACGCTTGTACATTAGTAACCGGTGTAACCGCCATACTATTGACTGTAAGCATGGAAACATGCATGAATTGTACTGCACAGATACTGGATGTTAGTATGTCGGACAGAGTTCCATGTCTGTTGCATTTGGTCTGACAATACAGTGACGGTTAATGCTCGTTATAGATTTCGCTGGAGTTGTCGTCCGATGATGTTCCGTATGTTCTCGACTGAAGACAGATCTTGTGATAGAGCAGGACCAAGCAATATGTCGACACTCTGTAGAACATGTTGAATTACAACAGCAGCATGTATTCGAGAGTTAACTTGTTGGGAAACACGCTCTGGAATTCTGTTCATGAATAGCAGCACAGTAAGTCAAATCATCAGACTGACTTAGAAATTTGCAGCCACGGTGCGTGGACAACCATGATAGTGCTCCTGCTGTCATGCGAAATTGCACCCAATACCGTAAATGCAGATGCAGGTTTAGTCTGTTTAGCACGCAGACAGGTGTGTTGCAGGGAATCAAACGGTGTCCTAAACAACGCAGCCATCACTACCACCGAGGCATAACCAGCTTCACCAGAAAACACAACAAACCTTCACCCTGCCCTCCAGTGAGCTCTCGCTTGGTTTGGGATCGCTTGCAGCTGTCCTTGAAGTAACCAACTGCTGCTCAAAATACGGCTGTAGATGCTGTACGATGCGCCAGAGCCAAACGCCGAACACTGTCCACAGCCCGGTCTTCTTGCTACTGTACATTCTCGTGGCCACCGTTTCCAACTATCACGTACAGTGGCTGCATTCCTGAATCTTTTTGCAGTATCGCAGAAGAAACATGCAGCTTCTCGTAGCCTTATTACGCGACCTCGTTGAAACTCAGTGAGGTGTTGTCAATGGCGTCTTTGTCATCTTAAAGGCATTCTTGACTAACATCAACTTACCACGTCCAGTCTCAAAGGCCACTAACGCTTAGGGCGGTTACAGCGCGTATTTAAAGCAAACCTTAGCTGCATCGTCTTAGTGGCGCTACTAACACCAACCTTATGCTCCTGGTGCGAAATCTGAATAAGGATAATCTTTCAGATGTAGAAACACACCTACCAACTTTCGTTTATGTTGGACGACTTATCCTTTGTGTTGCGATTTTTTTCCTTTCAGTTTAATTACAAATTAACAATTTTAGGATTATTTCCTGCACTTTTACTTGCTGCTTGTTACATTTCATGATTCTGGGTCGACGGGAAATACTGCATAGTCGATATGGCTAAGTACGCGAGTAACAAAATACGTTACATAAACAACAGCAGTATCTTTTGATTGCATTCACTTACAAGCTTAAATATTTTACGCCGCTATAGGGCCGTATATCTTAGTATGACATTAATTTTAACTTGATGCTTGAACCTGTTCTTGAGAGAAGTAAATCTTAACAGTCGAACAGACAGTCGGATAACAAATGACAAAAATAATATTTTTCTGTGTAATGTAAACGCAGATTAGTAATTTTCTTCTACGCGCCAAATTTCATCATTCTAGACCAACTGGAAGTACCCTGTAAGTTCTGAGGGGTGAGTTTGCTAGTATCAAAATATGTGACACGGACGCCCGTATCTTTTGATTGTATTGACTAAGAAGCTTAACTCTTTTACACCGCCAAGGGACCATAGACTTTAGTGTTTGACACAGAAAAGGGTTCAAACGGCTCTAAGCACTATGGGACTTAACATCTGAGGTCATCAGTCCCCTAGACTTAGAACTACTTAAACTTAACTAACCTAAAGACAGTACACACACATCCATGCCCGAGGCAGGATTCGAACCTGCGACTGTAGCAGCAGCACTGTTCCGGACTGAACCGCCTAGAACCGCTCGGCCATAATGGCCGGCTGTGTGACACAAATTTCAACTTGATGCGGCTACCCGTTCCTGGAAGAAAGGGGTCTTAACTGTCGGACAGACAGACAGACATACAGACAGATGAATGGACAACAATGCGATACTATACTAATTTCCTTGTTATCGATCGAGGTACCGAACCCTAAAAATATAACTGAAGTAGAGAAAGAGCCTTGAACGAATAAAGATAAGGGATTCAGAAACGGGCGTTAAGATATCGAACGTTGCTTCCACTTTCGATTGGCATGAGTGGTAAGAGTGCAAACACGATCACACAAAGGCGCTATGATTTCTGCGCCAGCCACACTAGACGAATGAGCGGGGTGTGACTTCAAAGTGAGCATCGAGCAAAGAACGGCTCTATATTAGGGTGGCTGCTTTTGGACAGCGCGCCGCTGCTGCTTTGATAACGGCGGAACCCAGGCAGCCTCTATCCTTTGTAGCGGAGGCGCTGTGGTGCGCTGTCCAGCGCGGTGTACACCGGACGTGTTTGCCGTGTAGCGGGCAGACAGGCGCCGGCCGCTAATCCATCGGGACCAGGCCGGTGGGGAGCCGAGCCGGTCGTGGCGCACGGCAAACACCACCGGCAGCAGAGCACGCAATCAGCTAAGCGCCGCTTACTAGGATAAGCCCTGCCACCGCCTGCTCAAGTCGTCACGCCTGTTCGCTGCTGACATCACGTTCCTCTGTAAATTATCTAGTGATTACAAACACTGGTCCTTCTCAGTACTTCAAAATCGCACAAAAAAAAAAAAAAACCACCAGGAAAGCTTGGAGTGTAACCTACACTAATGGGCTAAAACTGCACGACCAGTAACCCGTGGCGAGACTGAATGTTTTGTGAGGTCAGAGACTTCAAATAGCGAAACTGCAGACTCTCTCCTTTGATTTCCAAAGATGAAAATTGTTAGTCTTTGATTTAGGACTAAATCGAGAGGAATTACTTCAGTAAAAATGGAATATGAAATATTTTTGTTAGACAAAATGTGACACATTATATTAAGAATTATGAGGCAAATTGAAACATTTGTTTTGAGAAGAAAAATAAGTTAAATAGTACGTAGTAAACCTGAACATGACTGAACAAGATGATCTTGTCTTTAGAAGGTCCATTATTACAGACAGATACAAAATAAAAAGCGAGACTAAACAGGTAAATAAACACAGCAAAATTAGCAATATAAGTGAAACGCAAATAATGGGGCAAGTGAGTGGGAGGGACTATTTACAAAGCAGTCTCAATGGGATTACTAACAGTATCTGCAGTTAGAAGTAGCGAGTAAGAGAACTGTGTCTGATTATTCAGTTCGCTGTTTGAGCAAGTGTACATACTCGTATGTTTATTAATTTCCGTTTGTTGTTGTTGTGGTCTTAAGACCTGAGACTGGTTTGATGCAGCTCTCCATGCTACTCTATTCCGTGCAAGCTTCTTCATCTCCCAGCACTTACTACTACCCACATCTGCTTAGTGTATTCATCTCTTGATCCCCCTCTACGATTTTTACCCTCCACGCTTCCTTCCAATGCTAAATTTGCGATCCCCTGATGCCTCAGAACATGTCCTACCAACCGGTGCCTTCTTCTTGTCAAGTTGTGCTATAAACTCCTCTTCTCCCTAATTCTGTTCAATACCTCCTTATAAGTTATGTCATCTACGCAACTAATCTTCAACATTCTTCTGTAGCACCACATTTCGAAAGCTTCTGTTCTCTTCTTGTCTAAACTACACTCCTGGAAATGGAAAAAAGAACACATTGACACCGGTGTGTCAGACCCACCATACTTGCTCCGGACACTGCGAGAGGGCTGTACAAGCAATGATCACACGCACGGCACAGCGGACACACCAGGAACCGCGGTGTTGGCAGTCGAATGGCGCTAGCTGCGCAGCATTTGTGCACCGCCGCCGTCAGTGTCAGCCAGTTTGCCGTGGCATACGGAGCTCCATCGCAGTCTTTAACACTGGTAGCATGCCGCGACAGCGTGGACGTGAACCGTATGTGCAGTTGACGGACTTTGAGCGAGGACGTATAGTGAGCATGCGGGAGGCCGGGTGGACGTACCGCCGAATTGCTCAACACGTGGGGCGTGAGGTCTCCACAGTACATCGATGTTGTCGCCAGTGGTCGGCGGAAGGTTCACGTGCCCGTCGACCTGGGACCGGACCGCAGCGACGCACGGATGCACGCCAAGACCGTAGGATCCTACACAGTGCCGTAGGGGACCGCACCGCCACTTCCCAGCAAATTAGGGACACTGTTGCTCCTGGGGTATCGGCGAGGACCATTCGCAACCGTCTCCATGAAGCTGGGCTACGGTCCCGCACACCGTTAGGCCGTCTTCCGCTCACGCCCCAACATCGTGCAGCCCGCCTCCAGTGGTGTCGCGACAGGCGTGAATGGAGGGACGAATGGAGACGTGTTGTCTTCAGCGATGAGAGTCGCTTCTGCCTTGGTGCCAATGATGGTCGTATGCGTGTTTGGCGCCGTGCAGGTGAGCGCCACAATCAGGACTGCATACGACTGAGGCACACAGGGCCAACAACCGGCATCATGGTGTGGGGAACGATCTCCTACACTGGCCGTACACCTCTGGTGATCGTCGAGGGGACACTGAATAGTGCACGGTACATCCAAACCGTTATCGAACCCGTCGTTCTACCATTCCTAGACCGGCAAGGGAACTTGCTGTTCCAACAGGACAATGCACGTCCGCATGTATCCCGTGCCACCCAACGTGCTCTAGAAGGTGTAAGTCAACTACCCTGTCCAGCAAGATCTCCGGATCTGTCCCCCATTGAGCATGTTTGGGACTGGATGAAGCGTCGTCTCACGCGGTCTGCACGTCCAGCACGAACACTGGTCCAACTGAGGCGCCAGGTGGAAATGGCATGGCAAGCCGTTCCACAGGACTACATCCAGCATATCTACGATCGTCTCCATGGGCGAATAGCAGCCTGCATTGCTGCGAAAGGTGGATATACACTGTACTGGTGGCGACATTGTGCATGCTCTGTTGCCTGTGTCTATGTGCCTGTGGTTCTGTCAGTGTGATCATGTGATGTATCTGACCCCAGGAATGTGTCAATAAAGTTTCCCCTTCCTGGGACAATGAATTCACGGTGTTCTTATTTCAATTTCCAGGAGTGTATTTATCGTCCATGTTTCACTTCCGTTTAACTGCTCTTCACGTTCTTTGCTATCTCTGTCTCTGACAGAATTACAATGTCATCGGCGAACCTCAAAGGTTTATTTCTTCTCCATGGATTTTAATACCTACTCCGAATTTTTCTTTTGTTTCCTTCACTGCTTGCTCAATATACAGATTGAATAACATCGGGGAGAGGCTAGAACCCTTTATCACTCCCTTTCCAACCACTGCTTCCCTTTCGTGCCCCTCGACTCTTATAACTGCCATCTGGTTATCGTAAAAATTGTAAATAGCCTCTAGCTCCCTGTATTTTACCCCTGCTACCTTTTGAAATTGATAGAGCGTATTCCAGTCAACAGTGTCAAAACCTTTCTCTAAGTCTACAAATGCTAGAAACGGAGGTTTGCCTTTCCTTAATCTTTCTACTAAGATAAGTCGTAAGGTCAGTATTGCCTCTCGTGTTCCAACATTTCTACGGAATCCTAGCTACGAAGCAGGTCGCAAATGAAATACGCTGGCATAAGCGACTTTGACAAAGGACAAATAGTTAAGGCGCGGCAACTGAGAACGAGTACGTCAGAAATGGTGAAGCTGGTCGACTTTCCGCTTGTTACTGTCGAGAACGTCTATGGGAAGTGGTTGAAGGACGGTGAAACGCCGTGTAGCCGACAAGGTGTTGGATGTCCATTTCTCATCAAAGAACGTGTAGAAGCACTCAGTGAAGCACGATAGGCGGCAATCTGTGGCAGATTTGACAACAGAGTACGATGCTATGGCAAACACAGATGTTTCGGAGAACACAATTCAACAGACACTGTTGAACATGGGACTCTGTAGTAGACGACACATCCCCTCATGTTACCACATTCACCCACGACATCGTTAGTTACGATTGCAGATGTCAAGGAATACAGAATCGTCCAGAGTGGAGATTAGATCGTGGACCAATGGAAACTTGTAGGTTTTTTTATCCCACCAGGTAGACTGTCGTGTCTGGATACGTCGTCAACCAGGCGAATGGGTGCTTGAAACATGCTCCGCGCCATAGATGCAGGCCTGTAGGGGCAGTATTATATTTTTGTGGATATCCACCTAGGGTTACATGGGCCCCGTGATACTAATCAACATCTACATCTACAGAGTCACTCTGCAATTCACACTTAAGTGCCTGCCAGAGGGTTCATGGAACCACTTTCATACTGCTTCCCTACCATTACACTCTCGAATAGTGCGTGGCAAAAAAGGAACACCTAAATCTTTCCGTCCGAGCTCTGATTTCTCTTATTTTATTATGATGATCATTTCTCTCTACGTAGGTGAGTGTCAAAAAATATTTTCGCAAGTGAAAGTTGGTGATTTAAATTTCGTAAACAGATCTCGCCGCAAAGAAAACCACTTTTGTTTCAGGGACTGCCACCCCAATTCACGTATCATATTAGTGACATTCTCATCCCTATCGCGCGATAACACGAAACGAGCTGCCCTTCTTTGCACGTTTTCGGTTTTCTCCGTCAATCCTACCTGGTATGGATCCCGCACCGCGCAGCAATATTCCAGCAGAGAACGGACCAATGTAATGTAGGCTGTCTCTTTAGTGGGTTTCTCGCATCGTCTAAGTGTTCTGCCAACGAAACGCAGTATTTGTTTTGCCTTCCCCACACCATTATCTATGTGGTCTTCCCAATTTAAGTTGCTTGTAATTTTAATTCCTAGGTATTTAGTGGAATTGACAGCGCTTAGATTTGTGCGGTTTATCGTATACCCAAAATTTATCGGATTTCTTTTAGTACCCTTGTGGATGACCTCGCACTTTTCTTTTTTTTAGTGCCAATTGCCACTTTTAGCTCCATAAGGAAATTCTCTCTAGACCATTTTATAATTGGAATTGATCGTCTGATGATTTTACTAGAAGGTAAATTACAGCGTCATCTGCAAACAATCTAAGGGGTTGCCCAGATTATCACCCAGCTCATTTATGTAAATCAGGAACAGCCGAGGGCCTATGACACTACCCTGCGCAACTCCAGATATCACTTATGTTCTGCTCAATGATTTACCGTCTATCACTACGAACTGTGACCTCTCTGAAAGAAATCACGAATCCAGTCACAAAACTGAGACGATACTCCATATGCACGCAATTTGATTAATGGTCGCTTGTGAGGAACGGTATCAATAGCCTTCTGGAAATCTAGGATATGGAATCGATCTGAGATCCCTTATTCATGAGAATAAAGAGTTAGCTGTGTTGCAAAAGAACGATATTTTCTGAATCCGTGTTGGTTATGTGTCAAGAAGACATTTCATTCAAGGTGATTCATAATGTTCCTACTGCAAATTGTGGTCAGTTATATGGGTCTGAAATTCAATGGATTACTCCTATTTCCTTTCTTGAATATTGGTATGACCTGTGCTACTTACCAGGAACAGACCTTTCGCCAAGTGAGCGGTTGAATATGATTGCTAAGATAGGCGCTATTGCGTCTGCATACGGGTATAACTGGACCGATACAAGTTCGTGGACTTAAAAAAGTTTTCCACAGTACATTTGGTCGACTCTGAATTGCAGTGTGGCGTTGAGCGATTTGTAAATTCGAAATAAGTTCGCTGATTGCGAATTTCTTGGCGTCAGCTTTATTGCTTATAGATATATCTATTAGTGACATACGAATATTTTTCCTGGACCGGGACTGGAACCCAGAATTCTCGCGTAACATCTAATACAGCTGATGCCAAGAAATTAGCAGTCAGCGAATTTATTTCGAACTATTTCGCACAGCTGTCTATCGCCAATAATGTCTGTTCTTTCAGACATGCGAGTAAGTAAAATTAGTAAACTCTTGAATGAATTTGCGGATGAATCAGTTCGTACACCAACTATATTAAGCACTTACAAAATGAACGTTTTTATTTAGGAAACTGTATCCATACTTTGGTAAGAATGTTTTTATTTCACCAACCGTTATCAGGAAGTTAGCAGAACAGTAATTGGGTTATGCTGCAGGTCAAGTGACTATTCCGTAGACGTCAACGTATCCAACAATCTTCAGAGTCGGTCATATACTTTATGATTCCCTTCCAACGCTGTGTACAGTAATATGGCTAATGCGTCAGTTCGTTCGCCCGAAGAACCACGCAGATGACCTGAATCTTCAGCAAGACAGTGGAGCACATAAGTGCTCCCCAGATGTAGCTGGAGCTAGCGATCACTTCGGCGACATGCACCTTTCTTATATTCATCTCCGATGAAACTTTACGAGTCGGGAGGGCCGGTTAGCAGTCGTGTGTCACAGTGGCTGCTCAGCGCTTCCTCTGCGCCGACGAATCCATGTCAAGATGCCTCGTCTCCGTCACCAAGACGGAAGGAAAATGGTTCAAATGGCTCTGAGCACCATAGGACTCAACTGCTGTGGTCATCAGTCCCCTAGAACTTAGAACTACTTAAACCTAACTAACCTAAGGACAGCACACACATCCATGCCCGAGGCAGGATTCGAACCTGCGACCGTAGCAGGCGCACGGTTCCGGACTGCGCGCCTAGAACCGCGAGACCACCGCGGCCGGCTGACGGAAGGAAGCCTTACGCGCAAATTTAACAGCAAGATGATCGCAAGAGTACCATTTGTGTACAAATAAGTAAGAATTTTGAAACTAATTCTGCACTACATCATTTGCTGTTTATTTGTAAACTAACTTCGTAGTTAGCATATAACATTAATCCACGTGTCTCTTATACTTCCTGTAGTAGGTATTTCTGAATGTAATTGATATTTTTTTAACATAGAATTCAGCTCTTCGATTTCAGGGCACCTTATTTTAACATGATAAAGTAAGTTGGAAAGCTGCTGCGAAAAGTTGGTAGGGATCGTCAAATGAAAGTTATTAACAAATTTGGTGGATACGTATAATCACGTGCATGTACTAGGTGCCACAAAAGCACATTCTGGTTCCTCATACTCCAAGTATTTTACAAAGAAGCCTGCAATTAACATAAGCATATCTTCATGGCTGCGGACGAGGCCCATATTAGCTCGAGTTTAGACACAAAAATGTAACTGACTTATTATTTTGTACCCAAAGATTCTGCTCAATGCTTGCGGTTCTGCAATTACTGTCTATCAGTTCTGGAAGTTGCTTATCTATTCGCTGACAGACACAAAAGAAAATCACATGCATTGTAGTAAGATAAGAAATCTAACGAGATAATGAACGTCAGGGTTATCTAAAAGACCACAAAGGTAACCCAAGTGGCAGGAAGTGGCGTGATTTTGAAAAGAAGAAACTAAAATAAATTTAATTCAAATCACGGTAAAATGAGCTTTTGCATGTCCCTACCCTAAATACGGTAAGTTGCATTTGCTGGTATTATGGTTGTCGAAGGAGAAGGGTACAGATTACCTATATCTACATCTACATGAAGCACCACATACTGCATTGTGGCGCCCAGCTAATACAACACAGGAGCATGTGTTCTATTTAATTCTCTTCGCTCTACAGGTGTAAGTCTAGTGGCGTCATGCTGCGTGAGAATAGCATTTGGGACTATCAGGGTATGAGGTGTTTGGGAAAAGTAATGTGATTGACAACACTTTCAGCGATATGGCAACGCAGTGTTGTTCTCCTTGTCTAGGCCTGTGTGTTCATCCTGTCCAGATGCTCAGTCCGAGTTTAAGTTCTCTACAGCCGCCACATGATTTCTAAGCGCGCCATCAGTGAAGTTGTGTTTTTGTTGTATGCTAAGAAAATGGAACAGCGGAATTTAGAGCAACGTTCTGCCACCAAGTTTTGTATTAAACTTGATTAATCCGCATGTGTGACTTTTGAAAAGTTTAAACGGACCTATGGGGAACATTCCTTACCAAGAGCAGAAGTTTTTCGCTGGTAGAAATCATTTATGTAACTCCGAGAACACGCAGAAGATGACCTCGCTCAGGGAGACCTTCACTTCAAATACCGACGAAAGCGTCGAATTGGTGCGTACTCCTGAGAGACCAGCCCGAATTTCAAAAACAAGGATGATGAGTGACCTGTTAAACACTTTCACTGTACATCTAATTTCGACCAAAGTTTTGCACTTTGCAGACAACTGGATGCTGCATCATGACAACGCTCCATGTCACTCGGCAACTTCCATCGCGGACTTCTTGACCTCAAAAGGCATTTTTGTCGTTCCACAGCCTTTCTATTCACCGGATCTATGACTTTGTGACTTTTTCCTGTTCCAGAATTTGAAAAATGTCTCAAAAGTTAGTCATTCTGGGACTCTGGAGAACATTGAAAAGAATGTGACCGACTTGTTACAGACTCTACCAGTTGAAGCCTCTCAGCGCTGCTACCATGACTAAGAACAACGAGTCCACCGGATTATAGCTGCCGAAGGGAACTGCTACAATTAACATAAGCACATCCTCATGACTGCGGACGAGGCACATATTAGCTCGAGTTTAGACACACACAAAAAAAAAAAAAAATACTTTTCCCACTCAGCTCGTATACCAACAGACACAGAGATGACAACTATGTATACAGAGGGGTCCACAAAAATGTTTCCACTGTTTAAAAGTCCATAACTTGCAAACTAAAAATTTCTCATTTTTGATGAAAGTGTAGTTTAAAGTCCAACTGAAAGATATCGCTGTAGGTGCTCGAAATGGTCACCATTAACATCCACACACAAACGATGCCACCTAACTGCATCACGAACTACTGATTGCAACGTGTTCAGTTGGATATTTGCAGATGAATGTACGATGGATTCTCGAAGTTCATCCAATGTGCGTGGCTTTTGTCGATAAACGACGTCCTTTAGTGTTCCCCACAGGTAAAAGTCCAGAGGAGTTAGGTCTGGGGAACGTGGTGGACACTCCATAGTACATCTACAGCTTATCAATCTTCCTAGTAGATTTTCGTCGAGATACACCCTAACACGATTTTAGTAGTGGACTGGGGCACCATCCTGTTGGAAGTAAACTCTTCCATCTCCATACTTGTCTCGGATTGCAGGTAAAATGGATGTCTGAAGCTTCTGAAGGTACCCCTCACCGGTAACTTTGCCGTCAAAGAAGAATAGCCCAATCAAGCCCCGGTAAGACAGCCCACACCACTCATTTACTCCTAGCAAACTCAGGGCTTTGTCTAGATGGACGTTCGGATTTTCGGCGGCCCAGTAGATGCAATTGTGGCGATTTACTGTACCATTGAGTTTGAACTGTACCTCATCAGACCACACGATCATCTCTGCAAACTCTTCATCGTTGCGCACCATGTTCGTAAACTACTCGAAGTACTCCATTCTACGATCTGGGTCGTCCTCGTTCATTGCGTGTAGCAATCGTGGGATGTAGCACTTCCACTTAGCTGTCTTCAAAACACTAAAGGACGTCGTTTATCGACGAAAGCCACGCACATTGGATGAACTTCGAGAATCCATCGTACATTCATGCGCAAATATCCAATTGAACACATGGCAGTCAGTAGTTTGTGCTGCAGTTAAGCGGCATCGTCTGTGTGTGGATGTTAATGGTGATCATTTCGAACACCTACAGTGATATCTTTAAGTTGGACTTTAAGCTACACTTTCACCAAAAACGAGACAACTCCGTCAATTAGTTTGCAAGTTATGGGCTTTTAAACAGTGGATACATTTTTGGACCCCTCTGGATATGGGTGCAGTAGGCCACAGAGGACAATCGTATGCTACGCGCAAACGAGGTGTTGAAGAGTTGGAGCACCTTTCAAACAAAGCCGCGATTCATTCATCTAAGAAATAATCACATTCTGTTGATTTATCGAGGTACAGCAATCGCATCAATTCGGAATTATTGGTTTAAGGGATTTAAGACTATTGAATTAACTCTGGGTGTACAAACAACATGTTCTCCATATTTACTCGGTTTCCTAGATAAACAGACGAGTGGCGTATCAATGGTTGCCAATGAAACATATTTTACTGAAAGTCATCATTTGAGTGATGTTGAATAGATGGCGGACAGCTGTCGAATATGTGTCCCACTACAACATGTCATTGTTATATCAAATAAGTGCAGGGGAGGGTTCACGGGTAAAGATATTTGATTTTTGTTTTGAAAAAGCACAAATATGCATTTACAGCTTTCATTTGTCATCCTTTGTTTGATGTAATTTTAACGAGAGCTTTCTCATTCCTAAAAAAAATAAAAGAAGAATGGGTTGGCTTTGTTACTTGTGGACTGGCGCTGGAAGCAAACAGAGAGAATTGACCCCGCTTTGAACACGTGTCGACAAACGGATTTGTTTACCGCAGCTGCGCGTCGGTAATCGCTGACGAGCGGCACGCACGTCCTTCAATTACTCGGCTTTCCCATTGTGTACAGAAGAGACGGCAGCGAGCAGCGTGCACCGGCGAGCGCCGCGTTTGAACCGGCGCCGCAGCAGCCACGGCCACGTTCTCTCAGAACTTTGCCGGCCTCTTACAAAGAATAACACGAAATTCAAACTCTCTGGGCTCTTTTCACTTGTGAATAATCACTTCTGGCCGCCATTTGCATATTAAATGTAACAGAGAAGCCCCTATTCCGACATTTCGGCATATCCCGGCAGTGGAGTCATTTGAATTTATAATTAAGTGGCGCGTTTCGGCGAATTTTCGGAACTCGGGGAGCGCAGCGAAGCCGACGGTGTGGTTCGCGGCTCCGCCGCCAACTCCCTAATGTGTGCGTGTGTGTGTGTGGAAAATTTGCAGACCACACCGGGCTACAGGGTGAAACACAAACATTGGCAGGACAACCTGCGGTGTTAACGCGCGCTTCGAGCAGGATTAGGCTGTTCTGCGGCGCGGGTGCTCCCGCGGGCGCGGACGCTGCGCCGAGGGGAAATGAGGTCGTTCGGAAAGAGCTAAAAAAAGACGAGCGCTGATCGAGATATTAGCCGGGCCGGTCGCGCGCGCGGCTTGCAGTTTGACGTCACGGGCGCGGCCGGCTCAGACGGGCACCTCGCGAGTCGATACGTCGCTAGCGCTAATAGAGCGCGTTACGCATTCTGTTTGCGAATACTCAATCAGCTATTTGTAGCGCGTGCTCTGGTTGCGACGCGGCGTCGCTGCAGCCTGCTGTGCCCTCACGCTGCAGGATGGGCCCCGGACCTCGCTCTACTGCCTCCTGTGCCACGTCAGGAGCCAGGCGCGGATCGAAGGGAGGGCGAGCAGTCACGATACCCCCAAAAGCAAAACCGCTCTTCGAACCACTGATGTCAAAAAATTGTTACCATCATATTACAATATTTCATATATTTTATTGTTATTATTATTATTAAGCTACTGGCTATTAAAATTGCTGCACCACGAAGATGACGTGCTACAGACGCGAAATTTAACCGACTGGAAGAAGATGCTATGATATGAAAATGATTAGCTTCTCAGAGAATTCACACAAGGTTGGCGCCGGTGGCGACACCTACAACGTGCTGACATGAGAAAAGTTTCCAACAGATTTTTCATACACAAACAGCAGTTGAACGGCGTTGCCTGGTGAAACGTTGTTGTGATGCCTCGTGTAAGGAGGAGAAATGCGTACCATCACGTTTCCGACTTTGATAAAGGTCGGATTGTAACCTATCGCGATTGCGGTTTATCGCATCGCGACATTGCTGCTCGCGTATGTCGAGATCCAATGACTGTTAGCAGAATATGGAATCTGTGGGTTCAGCGGGGTAATACGAAAAGCTGTGTTGGATCCTAACGGCCTCGTATCACTAGCAGTCGAGATGACAGGCATATTATCTGCTTGGCTGTAACGGATCGTGCAGCTACCTGTCAATACCTGAGTCAACAGATGAGGACGTTTGCAAGACAACAACCGACTGCGCGACATTTACAGTAGCATGGCCTATCAGCTCGGTCACCATGGCTGCGGTTACCCTTGACGCTGGATCACAGATAGGAGCGCCTGCGATGGTTTTCTCAACGACGAACCTGGGTGCACGAATGACAAAACGTTATTTTTTCGGATGAGTCCATGTTCTGTTTACAGCACCATGATGGTCACATCCGTGTTTGGCGACATCGCGGTGAGTCCAACATTGGAAGCGTGTATTCGTCATCGCCATACTGGCGTATCACCCTGTGTGGTGGTATAGGGTGCCATTGGTTACACGTCTCGGTCACCTCTTGTTCGCATTGACGGCATTTTGAACAATGGACGTTACATTTCATATGTGTTACGGTCCGTGGCTCTACCCTTCATTCTATCCCTGCGAAACCCTACATTTCAACAGGATGATGCTCGACCGCATGTTTCAGGTCCAGTACGGGCCTTTCTGGATACAGAAAATGTTCGACTATTGCCCTGGCCAGCACTTTCCCCAGATCTCTCACCAATTGAAAACGTCTGGTCAATGGTGCCCGAGCAAGTGGCTCGTCACAATACGTCAGTCACTACTCCTGATGAACTGTGGTATCGTGTTGAAGCTGTATGGGCAGCTGTACCTGTACACGCCATCCAAGCTCTGTTTGACTCAATGCCCAGGTGTATCAAGGCCGTTATTACGGCCAGAGGTGGTTGTTCTGGATACTGATTTCTCAGGATCTATGCACCCCAATCGCATGTAAATGTAATCACATGTTTGTTCCAGTATAATATATTTGTCCAATGAATACCCGTTTATCATCTGCATTTATTCTTGGTGTAACAATTTTAATAATCAGTAGTGTATTAAAATCCTATGCATCTGTAACATGTTAAATGTGCAGGCGACATGAAAATTGTATTTTGTCTGTGTGTGTGTGGGTGTGTGGGAGGGAGGGTGTTGAGGAGAGGTGACAGAGAGTGAAAGAGATGACTCTAACCTCCAAAAAACAGGCTGTAGATGTGCAGATACAGAAAGATCATTCCATTACTGGAGCGCCCAATTTATTTATATGCAAGCTGTAACAGAAAGCATTATAATACAGATGAATATAACTCGTCTTTATACTAACATTTCAATCGGTGAAAACCGAACCATTGTAAGATCTCTTCGTTGTCTACCTGTTGAGAGGTGAAACGCCACTCTCTCACTGTAAGTCAGCTTAATATTCATATGTTAGGTCATGATCTCGGTTTTCCCCAGCACTGCATTTGATATGTGTGGTTTATGACCTTATTACATGAGGAAATGGCGACCAGAATGTTCATATAACTGCAAGTGTAGCCTGTAGAAAGGTGTACCCAAGGAGCTGTACTGGACGCGGTAAAGAACAGCCAGTGATGCACTACAGGCCATAAATGCTGCTGCTGCCTGGCTGTGCGAGTCATTCTGAGAAGCAGCACTACATCACCATTTATACTCCGCAAGGCACCCAACGGTGTGTGGCGGAGAGCACTTTACGTGCTACTGTCTTTACTTCCCTTTCCTGTTCCAGTCGTGTATGGTTCGCGTGAAGAACGACTGCCGGAAAGCCTCCGTGAGCGCTAGAATCTCTCTAATTTTACATTCGTGATCTCTTCGGGAGGTATAAGTAGGGGGAAGCAATATATTCGATACCTCATCCAGAAACGCACCCTCTCGAAACCTGGAAAGCAAGCTAAACCGCGATGCAGTGCGCCTCTCTTGCAGAGTCTGCCATTTGAGTTTGCTAAACATCTCCGTATCGCTACCACGCGTACCAAATAACCCTCTGACGAAACGCGCCGCTCTTCTTTGGATCTTCTCTATGTCCTCTGTCAACCAGACCTGGTACGGATCCCACACTGATGAGCAATACTCAAGTATAGGTCGAACGAGTGTTTTGTAAGCCACCTCCTTTGTCGATGGACTACATTTTCTAAGGACTCCGCTATCATAACATCATACAATAAAGGATTCTTCTTTCTGTGTATTCGCAATACATTACATTTGTCTATGATAAGGGTCAGTTGCCACACCCTGCATCAAGTGCCTATCCGCTGCAGATCTTCCTGCATTTCGCTGCAATTTTCTAAACTGCAATTTCTCTGTATACTACAGCATCACCCGCGAAAAGCCGCATGGAACTTCCGACACTATCTACTAGTTGGATTGTTCCTGCAGAGGGACTTCGGGCCCTGGTAACCCCTCTTTCCACTTACGGTCGAAACAGGAGGGCGCCAGTTCACTAAACATTTTACCTGGGCCAGGCGGCAGTCCGTCGCGAAGGTGGCCAATTGGCGGACAGCCATTAAGCCATTTAAGAGAGATTGCTGTAATGCGAGCTTTTGTGCAAACGGTGGACAGGACATAAAACTCCGAGTATTCTCACTTTAGAAGCTATGATGGTATGGACAGAGTGACTGGTGAATGTGTTTAGTGGTGGCAAGACTATAACTCCCCTGGCGCCACGAAGTCTCCAGGTGCTTTTAACGAGCGACAAAAACATATTTTCGACAGGAAGGACTGTCTGGGAGCTTAACAGCCTTCTTTCAGAGACTGAAAATGGTCGGCCTATGAAGATTACATCTCTTCGTAAATGAGGGACTGTGGTTCCGTCTAGATAGACGTTTTTTGCTGAAACATGCTTACTACAAGAACGACACCTCCGTAATTTAAATTCTTCTTTTTGCATACAAGAGAGATTCTAGGTTGCTGATTGGCTCCTCTCAGCATTGCTTCCCCAGCATGGGAACCCCGTTCCTGTGCCTGGACTGCCTACCAGGCCAACAGAACTGGCAAGAGGGGGGATTCAATGAATAGAGCATGATTCAATTGGTTTGTACAATGTGGACGCGGTTTAGTTTTTTCTAATTTGGCTCCTGTACTGAGGATTTGCCGGAAAGTCGTTGTGATTCTTTGCTTGCTTCGTCTTGTGGTCGTCCCCCTGGCGGAGAGTTTAAAGTCTTTTCCTTGTGGGTGTGACTTGAAGTCTGTAACATGTTGTGATCTAGCTCCAACTGTACCGACAATGGAACTGCATATCATCTCGGACATATCGTGTGCCACAAGTGTGAACTTACTCGTCCTGAGTCGACCGTCTGACGTTTGACAATTTCACCATGCACTGTCGTGCCTTTCAGTGAAACTGGTTTGGCCATACCAGTGAACGGGTGCACCTCACACTGTAATCTGTTGTGATTTCAGGACTCTGATAGGGACATTTCCTGCATTCTGATAATCATAACGGCAGATCGTGTAGTTTGCAGGTTTTCGTGGACACGTCAGGACATTTCAGGTGCTGCACCGCGCCGCTCCTCGCCCGCAGCGCGCCGGTTTCTGCTGCCGCCTGAACCAAGGTGAAAGGGTAAGTATTGCTGCATCGGCGTAGGGTTGCTAAATAATATTCATAGTTCCCGGTTCTCCATGAACCACAGTTTCTGGTGTACTTGGTTGTAGTTGATGATTCCATCTGAACAATATTGGGCCTCAAGGTGGATTCATGTAAACAAGATCAGCTTGTGTTGTAAAAGGAATTAATGCAGGAGAGAATTTGTATAGCTTCCATCCCGATGAACGCTTTACCAATCAACCACCATCCCTTTTCTGATTTGTGTTTGTCATTCCTGTGTTAGATTTATCAGCTCTTTGTAGTTATAAAACAGTTAATAAAAACTAGTCATTGGTTTTGTAAACTTAAATACGCCACTGTTCTCATTCATACTCCCTCAACTATTCATTGTTTTTATTTTATGGTGGTGATACATGGGTACACCAGCAATTCAAGGTTCAATCTTATTAAATTAGTTAATCTAATTATTAACTTGAGTTCTGAAAGTGACGGCAGATATATGTAACGAAAGTGTCATGAGTAAATTCACTGATTTCGTGTATAAAAATGAAGGATGTACTACACGATTTGAAGGTTATGGAGAAGATAATACTTTTATTTATGTAAAAATGGTAACATTTAGCATCACTCGGACATATATCTACGATTAAAGCAAGCGATGGCTTGGACTTGTAGGGAAGCAGCCAACTCACGCCGTATAAAATTCACTTCAGTCTTTCCATTGTGTGCCAGCCCAGTCCGTTGTAACTAGCTCTGACGTCATAAATGCTGCGCAATACTTTAAAAATCAAGTAAATAACTTGAAACGTTGCTATCATGTCAGGAGTGATACTAAACCAATATGTGTTGAATATCAGTTCAATAGCTTTAACCATTTTCGAAATTTGGACGTTTCTCTGTAAAAATCATTGGTGCAACAGAAAAGAGCTAGAAACTTAAAAATTTATATTTAGATTCCTTTTGCATAACAATTTAGTAGAAACAGTATTCTGGATCTCACAAATTAAAATTTTAGTTGAAATTCATGATTTTCTGGTTTTCGTCTTAAAAATTAAGGAAGCAAGATAGATTAAGTAGGCTAATAAATAAAGCTAGGATGTTTAAATTTAAGTAGAATGGAGATCGGCTGTAATCATAAAGATGTGAGAAGTTTCAACTGAATAACTAATTAACTATAGCGATAGCATATCTCCGAAGGGCAAGTTCAGAGCTCGTCTACTGCGTGTAGTGTAATTGAATTAATTCTCTCGGCCAAAATATTTGACTGAGCCACGTCAGACTTTTATTATGATTACTTACTTATTATGATTGCACATTTAAATTGAGAGCTTCATTAGCCATCAGCAAAGGAAGCAATGATTTATTTGATAACTTAAAGTGGTGCATTACTAGCCCAGCGGCTAGTCGGGACAGCGTTCCCTTAGCCGTTCGCACCGCGGCTTTATATATAAGAACGCTGCGCGAGAAAAAAAGGACGCAACAGTCGCTGAGATGTGTAGCCGCGAGAAGGACCTACCTGCGCTTGCTAGCGACGCGAAGGGTGTGGCAGATCGCCGTCCGGCCGTGCTTGCGCCGTCGGCGGCCAAATCTGGCCCCCCACTTATGACGACCAGTGCTATGGCTATGGATTTGATGGACACAGCTCCGGAAACTTTGAAGACAGCGCTGTCTGCTCCGCTCCCCGATTCTGAAGATGAGAGCTCCACCGCCCCCCAGTCACGCGGACGAAGTGGTAAACAGAAGAGGAGGGCAACAGCCGCGACGTCCGCTGTTCGCAGCTCGCCGATCGAGAAGAGGGCCAAGCAAGATTTCGCCCCTGACGCTGATGGTTTTGTCCCGGCCCGGCGCACTGCAAGACGCATGCAGTCATCGACGACGCTTCCAACTGCCGTCGCCAATTCATTCGACGCGCTCGCTGACGCGCCGGACCAGCTGCCGCGCGATCCTGCGCCGAAGAAAGACTCCCATCTTCCGCCGGTGATCCTCCAGTTTCGGCCGCCCTATGGGGAACTGCAGAAGTTGTTGCGCAGCTGGACAACGGCTGTGTAGACCGTGAAGCCTGCCGGACGAGACCTGTACAGGGTCACACTCCGTACTGCTGACGACTATCGCTGGGTCACTCAGGAGGCGGCTGAGCGTGGTATCCCGTTCTAAACCCACGCTTCCGCACCTGAAGATTGTAATCCGGGACCTCCCATTCAACATGGAAGCCGATCACCTGCATCGCGAACTCGCTGACCTGGGCTTCTACATACGGGCAGTCGTGAAGAAGTCGCCTAAATCGCGCGATGATATGCCGCTCTTCCTGGTCGTCTGCTCCGACACCGTGGAGAACCGCAAACTGTACCAATTAGCGCGGGAAGACGACGTTCCGGTTCAGACCGAAGATCTTCGCTCCAGGAGAGGCCCTGTGCAGTGCTTTCGCTGCCAGGGGATCAATCACGTCGCGCGCCAATGTTTTATTCCGGACAGATGTATTAAATGCGCCGTTGCCCACGCAGGAAGTGCGTGCCCCCGTCCGCCCACCGAGAAGCCGACATGTGCACACTGTGGCGGTGCTCACGTGGCCAGCTATCGTGGGTGTGAGGTGTGGAAGCGTGCCATCGCTCGCCAACGTGGCCAAACACCAGCGCCGCGTCCGAAGAAGCCAGCAACGAGACGGCCCGGCGTCTCTTTCGCGGCGGCAACGTCAGGGGCGCCCTCCGCCGTCCCGGCTGCGTCGGCTGCTCCTGCTCCTGCCGCGTCCGATGCCGTGCCGATACCTGAGGCTCCTGCGCCTCCACCACAGCTGCTAGCTGCTAGTGGCGGACCCGGGTACTGCCTCTCCCGGGACGTCGGCCGGACCCCCCCCCCCCCCCCCCCTCCAATCGCCTGCGCGGGGGTCAGCGCCCCGTGGGTACCCAGCGCTCAGCACCGTCAGTCGAGCAGCCACAGGTGGACTCTCCAAGCGAGTCAGTCACGCTCCTCTCTTCCAGCGACGGGGCCGCGCCGGCTGCGTCCACCGCAGACCTGGCCAACCTCATCGCGCAGCTCACTGCCTTGGTGACCAGTGCTACGAAGTTGATTGAAGTCCTGTCGCAGCAACTCACCACTGCAGTGCCGATGGCCTCTCCGGCCACGACCGCTGTCAACACTCACCAGCTGCACCATGGGCAGCGTTAGAGGGCTCACGGTCGTCGCGTGGAATGCCAACGGCGTCCGCACTCAAGCTGGTGAACTTCGCCAATTTCTTCGAGATGAAGCCGTCGACGTCTGCCTTATCAACGGAACCCACCTGAAGCCTCGGGTCGACTGCTTCAGCTATCGCACCGATCGACTGACGGCGGGTGGTGGGACAGCCGTTTACGTCCGCAATGGCATTCGTCATCACATGATACAACTTCAACCACTGGCAGCCCTGGAGGCCACTGGTGTCGTCGTTCACACCTCAGCGGGCGCCATCACGTTCGTCGCTGCCTATCGACCGCCGTCTCGTCCACTGGACCCTGCTGACATCGATGCTCTGCTCTCCTTGTGGGGGCAGGTGTTCGTCGCCGGAGACTTCAATAGTAAACATGTATCTTGGAACTCCAGGATCACCAATGCCGCTGGCTGCTGCCTGCTCCGGGTAGCGGAACGGCACCATGCGCTTGTGGTGGGGCCGTACTATCCGACAATCTTCCCTGCCCGTGGCCTCCCGGATATAATCAACATCGCGGTCGTCAAGGGCATCCCTCATCAGATCACCGCCACGACCTGAACGGCACTGTCTTCTGATCATGTCCCAGTGGTTTTCGATATCGACTTAGACGCCGTACAACAGACCAGGCGAGGCATCTGGGGCAGGTTTCAAGCAGCCGTGACGGACTCACTCGCCGCCGCGCCGCGGACGCAGCACTTCTGCACTTTGCGGCAACCACGATCGACGCTGCCAACATAGCAACGCCGCCCCGACCTCACACTCCGCCTGACTACTCCCGCCACCTGCCGCCGGACATCCTTGCGGCCATCACTGAGAAGAACCGTGTCTACCGGGAGTGGCAGCGGACAAGAAATGAATACACCAAGCGCCTCCTCAACAGGATGCGGCGGGACATCCGGGTCGCCATTGACAACCATCGGAATCGTGACTGGAATAACAAGGTCGCCACCCTCTGTCTTGACGACGGCACGGCCTGGCAGACGACGAAGCGTTTCCTACGCCGCACGCAACGTATCCCTCCACTGCTGGTCAATGGTCAGACTGTCTGCGAGCCAGCTGCGAAGGCTGATGCCCTCACAGACGACTTTGATGCTGCGTTTACGCCGATCGAAGACCCGACCGACGCGGTCCACGACGACCTGGTTGCTGACCGGCTCCCACGCTACTTGGAGGCACGCGATGACGATGACGTCATTGAAGAGACGACGGCGGAGGAGGTGTCGTCCATCCTGCGTGCCCTGAACCCCAGGAAAGCTGCGGGCCCAGACGAGGTTTCCAACGCCCTACACCAGAAGTTGCCGCCGGTGGCTGTCATTCATCTCGCCGCCGTCTTTAATGTAATCCTCCGGTACTGCAGTTTTCCTCAGTCCTGGAAGCATGCAGAGATCGTGGCGATTCCGAAGATGGGGAAGGATCTGCGTCAGCCCACGAACTGCAGACGTATTAGTTTAATGCCGGCCGTCTCCAAGGTCTTTGAAAGGATGTACATCAGGCGGCTGCAGTTCCACGTTAACGAGGAAGGCCTCCTGCCCGAAGAGCTGTTCGGCTTTCGCAGGGGCCACTCGGCAGTTCACCAACTCCTACGGCTAGTGGAAGATACGTCCGTCGCCCTCGAGCAGTGCGAGTTCTTCGGCACGGTGTTCCTGGACCTGTCGCGTGCTTTCGACAGTGTGTGCCACCGTGGCCTCTTGTTCAAACTTTTTGAACTTGGCGTCCCGACGTCGCACGTCCGTCTCATCCATTCCTATTTTGCCGATAGGACCTTCCATGTGCGGGCTGCGCATGGCTTGTCCTCCGTCCGCCGCATCAACGCCGGTGTGCCACAGGGCTCGGTCTTGGGACTACTCCTGTATTCGCTGTACACTTCTGATGCGCCGAAGATCGACCGTGTGCTGCTCGCCCTGTACGCGGATGACACGGCTCTATATACGAGGAGCCTCAATGCCGCCGTCATGCGCAGCCGTCTGCAGCTCGCCGTTGACACCCTGGCAGCCTGGGCCATCAAGTGGCGTCTACAATCCAATGGGACCAAGACGCAGTTCCTGATCGTCACCAGGCGACTCGTTCCTGCGGGTCTGCAACCGTTCACCGTCGGTGGCAGCCCTGTCCCGTGGCGTCCCACGGCGCATTACCTCGGCGTCACCATCGACCGCCGACTCACGTGGGTTCCGCACATCCGCGAAGTGAAGGCCAAAGTGCGGAACCGGCTTCGCATCCTGTACCCGGCGCTGAACCTCCCGACTACCACCGCGTCTGGGCATCACTCTCTACAAGGCGCTGCTCCGCCCTGTACTCCAATACGCCGCCGTCGTCTGGGGGAACGCCGCCGACACGAACCTGAAGAAGCTGGAGACACTGCAGAATCGCATCCTCCAGCTGGCCTTGCACCTGCCTTACGATTTCCCCACCGCTCATCTTCACGACATCGCGGAAGTACCTCTGCTCCGTAACCTCTTCTAGGCGGCCGCCCGCACCTTTTACGAACGTGCTGGCCGGTCATACAACGCCCAAATCCGGACGCTGGGTCGCAAACTGCCGCGCAGCGTCAACACCCGCTGGCCACACCTGCTCGCTGCGTAGCTAGCTAGCACTGCAGAACTGTGCTGAGGAGACACCCAAGAAGACATTCTACACGTGAAAACGCATTACATCGGCATGCATGGGAGGCAAAGCACTAACTGCTGCGAACTCCATCACACATCGGAGGAAAAGTTATCTCCGTGCAGGTGCACGCGAGAGGAAAAAAGGCCCCAGTTCTCTCCAGACGCTGATCAGCGCACCATCTGTGCCGGGAGTCGCCTCGCGTCGGTATCATTGCTATAAACAGCCTCGGATGCCGTAATAAATTACTCCGGATACGCATAACCATGAAATCGTTTCGAGTGAAGTGTTAATTCTGGGATGACTTTAATTATCTATTTTCAGTTCGCGTATATGGTATTTTCACGTGCCGCCGTGGGACAGACATTCTACCATTATTTAGCGTGGCGTTTGATGAACATTAGCATCAAATTATGGCGATCATTCACTTAAGCATTTAATTTGAACAGTTATACTTGCATCAGTGCATTAGACTCTGAACTGCTCTGGTAGTTGGATTGTGTGGATTCTTTTTGGTCTGTGAATTTCAGAATATAGTGAACATTTTTGAAAGAATCGTTTTTTGATTATGAATCCCAGACAATCTCCTAATTCCTCAGAGCTATAAGCTGTGGCTATAAGTGTATTTCTCAGTTGAAGTGGGCACTAGGAATTTTAATTACAGGCTTCACGTTTTGTTGATCACTTTCTGGTTGCCAATATTGTAGTTAGAGAGCCAGTGTTGAGAACTGCAAACAACAGCATTAAATAAATGATAGGAACATTTTAATAACAACAAAATTTTCACCCGCCGCCCCACAGACTGCCTGTCTGTCTGTATGTCCGACTGTTAAAGAAGCTCTTTTTCAGGAACGAGTAAGCGTATCAAGTTCAAATTTAAATCGCTATGGTCTATAGCCACGTGGAAGTTTGATAAACGTTAACTACTAAGTGAGTGCAATAAAAGATAAATCCTAACGGTTAACTACCAGAGTTCGAAGCACTCCTAAAAAAGCAGTGCAGCTCACATAATACTAGGCATAGAAAGCTGGTTAAAACCCAAAATTGACAGCTGTGATATCTTAGGGGAAATTTAAACATGTATACGTTAACGAGACATGTAGGCAGGAAGGAATTGTCTGAACGAGACCGAAAGCGGTAGATATTATGTACATGTAGAGTCCTACAAATGATTTCAATTTCAGAAAAATTGGTTCATTTATTCAAGAGAAAGAGCTTCACAAATTGAGCAAGTCAACCTCTGGCCTTTATGCAAGTATTAACTGATGGAGTTGATGGATGCCCTCCTGAGGGATATCGTGACAAATTCTGTCCAGTTGAAGCGTTAGATCTCCAAAATCTGGTTGGAGGGCACTACCTGTAATGCTACAAACGCTCTCAACTTGGGACAAATTTGGCGATCTTACTAGCCAAGCACGAACAAGAGTAGTAGGAATTCTCGCCGTGTGTGGAAGGGCATTATCTTGCTGAAATGTGAGCCCAGGATTGCTTGCAGGGCAGCGAAATGAGGCATAGAATATCGTTGACGTATTATTGCGCTATAAGGGGGCAGTGGATGACAATCAAAGGGATCCTGATATTAAAAGATATGGCACCCCAGACCACCAAACCTGGTAGTTGGAAGTTATGGCTAACAACAGTCAGGTTGGTTTCCAAACGCTGTTTGGAACGTGTTCAGACTCGTCTTCGTCCTGGAATATAACTGGCTGGCATGGAGCTGTCGTAAGTGTTGAGTCCCACTTCGAACTGAGCCCTGCTGAACAACGAAGATGTATCTGAAGACACCCGAGTCCCTCCAGGTAATTCGGGAATTTGACGATCTAACGCTCCAATATGACAGAATTTGTCATGCTGTCCTCAGGAAGCATTCCTATAAATTTATCAATCAATGTCAAGCCGCATACTGTTTGTATAGAGGCCAGAGGAGGACCAGTGCATTATTGACTTGCTCAATTAGAGTAGCTCATGCTCTTGAACACATTAATCAAATTTTTCTCAAATTTTACATGTACTTGTACGTCACGTCTAGCAATTTCCGTCCAGTTCGGATAATTCCTTCGTAGCGCGTCGCTTTTTTGTCTTTGAGTGTATTTGTCACTGTGGACAAGAAACTCAGATCCACCAAAACGGAAACTGAAGCTACATGTGAGATTGTTTGGGCAAGACGCATGGGCTCCGAGTTTCGACAGCAGGAGTGCAGGAACAGACGTATCACCTGGCTACGATCAATGTAAATACTATCCGTGCCCCAGATAATCTGGCAATGCTCCATAATACATTTCGTACGGTGGACTTTGACGTGCCCCTCTTACAAGAAGAGCATATTGATGGTTTTCTTAACCCATTTTGGAATACCATTTTCGTCTCCCACGCTTCGGATGCCTGTACTCGCACTCTTCGCTGACCAAATTGTTATCATGTACGCTCCTTCAGAACCCAGGAGGCGAAGGGAAGGCTCTGTTTTCTTTCCAGCTGCGGCCTTACCACTTTTCATGGGGCGGCAAGATAACATTGGTGTTGGGTGGTGATTTTGATTCCACCCTCCGCCCCAAACATAAGCTACTGCGTCATTCGCCTTGTGCAGAGATTTCGGCTATTGTCGATGGAGAACTGATGTCCAACGCCATGAGGGTCCGCAGTGCCTTTCCAGAGAACCGCATTGCCTCTATTCACCAACCTAATGGGGATTAACACAGCAGTGGCCATTGCCCCTTGGCCCTGCTAAATAGTGACATGAAGGTCTCTACAAGGGCAACTTAGAGCCCCGTGATGTCATGTCCTATAACCAGACGCCGCCAGGCGGACAGTGCCCTACCGCTACTGGGATCCAATTGCCCTCGTTCGAGGTCAACTTTTGCCCACGGCTTTGACGTCCTAAGACTTCTGCCAAGTGTTTGATAGGGTCGATAATTCTTTTCTTATGGCTGTCGTCTGTCATATGGGATGCCCAGAAACTACTGTCGAGATAGTCGTACGTCTCCTGTGCCGCGCGGCGTCCCGGATGTTGTACAATGCCAGGCTCACACAATCGGTCCTGATCAGGCGTTCAGTGTGACGGGCGTTCTCCCAGTCGGCACTGCTGTACGTCTTCGCCCTAGAACCATTGTTATGTGATCTACGACAACGGGTGACGGGGATGTCACTAGGTGACCATCGATTTTACTGCACCGCCTGTATGAACGATTTGGCACTCTGCCTTCGAAGTGCCGACGATACCGGGACGGCGCTGTGTGAATGGCGACTTACGACGAGGCGTCGGGCAGCTCCCTTAACATCCTTAAATCGCGAGCGATGTACATCGGTACAGGGCTGCCTCAGGGGAGCGTTGATCCTCTCAACGTGACTGATGACTTAACCTGCCTTCGCACCGATTTTACGGCTGACTTGCGGCGCCTGCGGTCCTCAACTGCTGGTGGGTGCAGCAGTGGATCAGTGTTGGACTCACTGAAATCATCTCCATTCCTTTGACTTCACGCAAGGTACGCTAAGTCAACACACATCCACAGCGTCGTAGATCCCTCACATGACACAAACTCTTCTGGTGCTGTGCACCCTGGCTCGCCACATGTTAGCTGTGATGAGTTCCCTTGTCAGCCAGGGTATAATCTTCAGTGTGCACTACGAGTCGCTCACCCTTTCCCAGACTGGAGAGGGTGTGCGTCTTTATCATGTCCCGGACAGAGCACGAGCCCTTTCTGTTAGCTCACAGTTGGTGATGTGGTGGCATTGCCCAACGAGTCTTATCAGCTTGCTACTTTATGCATATGCTCCTGCCTTGCTGGCCCCTCCGGTGACTTTGTCGGTCATCCAAACACCCTTCTCTCACATTGTACTTTTTTATGGAGCACCGTTATCTTTTTGCCTCTTTGCAACCTGTGCGCCTGTTGTTGAAGAAGGCAGCCTACACTGAGATGCAACAGGCCCACATCTCCAGTGTGACACAAGTACCTGCACTACAGGTGACAAAATATATGACCGGGGGGGGGGGGGGGGGGGTCGCCCCTTTGACACCACTTCACGCTTCGTATGGTATTTCAACGTCAACAACCCATATCTTTCTCGTCTGCAACAAATTCACCTCGTTAACTCGCCGCTTTGCGGTGCGTACGGGGTGCTGGACACATACCATCATCCCTTCGTTGTGGCTCGGCAGAAGGCGTCTGGCACTCGGTCCAGAGAATTCTGTCATTCCTCATACGTACCACTCCTGACCGAATAATAGTGCACAAGATGTTGTTCCCGGATAGTGTGAATCTCCCGCAGGCGAAGACTCACTCTGTGAATTCGTTTCGAGGCTTTGCAGTTCGATTTTCTTTTATCACCGGCGAGAAGAGATTTCTCGATTTTTCAACTTACGCAAACGAACGATATGCGTCATTGTCCGTAATATTAAATGCAGACAAAAGGAATGTCCTTGCAATGAGCAAATGTTCTGACATCTTATGTTTGATTCTATAATCCCCAACGGTATTCCCCTTTATTTCGAGAAGATGCGCACGGATTTCTCCACGGCTACAGGCGGATTTTATCGACTTCATACCACAGATCCGCAAAAATAACACTTCTTCTCTGTTACATAGATCTTATACCCTCTCCTCATTTCGTAGTTTGGGCAGAGATGTTGGATAGGCGTAGTTGGGGACCAACGCCTGAATTCGTGCAGATACATTTTTAGGTCAAAGTGGCGGTGGAAAATAGACCCTTTATAATCAGGAAATTGAAAGGACAAAAAAGTGGTAGAGCACTTATCCTCGAAAGGCAAAGGCCCTGTAGTCCTGGCCCGGCACGCAGTTTTAACCAGCCAGGAAGTTTCATATAATCATAAACTTTGGTGCAAAGTGAAAATTCATTCTGGAAACTTCTGTAATGATATACATCGCACAAAATCATTTTAACAATAGCGCCTGTCATGCAAGCATTGCCTTTGGGTCCCTTATGCCCCCACTAATAACACTCACCTTCAAAGTGCTGCTTTCTGCCAGGTCTTTCCAGTAGTTTTTCTCAACTTATGCTGGCAAACACTCGGTGTCATGGGAAAGTCAGCAGCCCCCAGGCCAGCTTAGCAGTCTCTGCTCAAGATCCATTTACATGGATTATGGAGGGATCGACCTGTAACCTTGAGGATGAACAAAGCTTATTTCCAGTGCACGCTAGCAATTGCCTATGACGCACTTAGCATATATAAGGCCATGAATGATACAAGGATGATGTAAGGGATGTAACTATGCTGCTATTTGTACTGAAATTTTGTTCTCAATGTCTGAAATTACTTAAAACCAAACTGAAAACTAGTGCATGTGTTCTTTGTGTCTGTTGACTGGTCACGTGTGTATTATCGGTTGAATAGTCTCTGGTGTCCACGTTTAGGCAACATTTCATGAGGAGATGTTTTCATCAGTCACTAATAAAAACAACGTTTATGTTTGAAAACAATGTATGGATAATTGATTGTGTTTTACATTATCAATTATACAGACAAGCAGAATAGTAACTAAGGTCACTGCTTCTTACACAGTATTTTCTTCGTCACTATGCCTTGTTCAGAGACGGTACAGTAATCCTGCATGTGATGGACTGGTCATGATCCACGCTCACTGGTGACTCGTTTCATTCGTTTGATGACATGCACGATTTCGTCCTTGTCACAATGCAAGTAACTGAGCAACGATAAGTCGTAAACTGTGATAGAAAGTAAAGAATCAGGGAATCCGTTTTCTCATAGTTATTGAATGGATGATTTAATTAAATGGGTGTTTTAGAAATGCAAAGCAGTGCAAGACTATTCACAATAAATCAATGTAACTGGATCTCTGCTCATAACTGGAGCACTGTCTTCACTACCCTTGTGTTGTTCTCCAACAGCCACTATAGTTCCTAGATCCATTCATATTCACTGCTGTCAAGGAACCTGTTGTACGCAGTTCGCAAGAACTATGCAGAGAGACACAGAACATTAGAAAAGGGTAGAGCAACTGTGATTTATACTTGAGCAAAAGAAAACTTCCGTTTGATACCCAAAAAAGGGCAATACACTTAATGAATATTTGCCAGTTGTCCTTCCATTGGATTGTAGGTTAACTCAGTGGTCATAAGAAAGATTAAAAGATGATTGAGAGAACTATTTGATTATTAACTAAATCACAATTTATACATATTGCAGAATTACCACAAAAGCCGTTGCACAATTTGTAGCGAAGTATAAATCTAAGAGAAAACCCATCTCGGCATTGATCTGTATGCCCGACGGAACACAGATGCACTTTACTAACAGTACTAGAAGTGTCGAAGGGCTAAATGCTGGAAGCTAACGCTATAATTTTTTTCTGCATTTAGTTACAAAACACGTGGATTCGATTAATGTTTGTGAAGAGACATTGAACAATATACTCTTCAGGAACGCCGACCATGTTTCTTGTGATGCATGCTTTGTTTCCAGACAGATGGGAATTCCTTGCAGCACTTAACGGACGCCATTAGTGCCCCTTCGCTCTCTCCATCACGCCAGAGATTGCTTGCCCATGCTGCAACAGCTACCGCGAAATACCGCACCAAACAGCAAGAGAATGTCACTGAATTTCCACAAGAGAAAAGAATATTTCAATCCCCGTACATGAGTTTTCATAATAATAACTAATTACCTTGAAGAAACAGTTTGTCATTGTTGAAGTGAAACCACTATTTCAGTGAAAATAATTACCGTATTTTACGGACTAGAAGACGGTACGGACTATGAGACGCATCTTAAGTTTTATGCAATTAAAAAAAAAAAACATTTTTACCATTATTGTTATTAGATTGCGAATCAAGACAAAAAGTTATCGTTTTATAAAGTCGAACTGACTTTTAAAATCCCTGTAAATCGCCATCTCAACTTTCTTCGTCTTCTCCTTTCTATTTGTCGTCATCGTTGTCTTCTTCGTATATAAGACAGTCGTCACTGTCATTGAGAGCATTACCTGCGCCACACTTCTTGAAAGGTTCAACAGTAATGTCTTCTGTCACTTTAGACCACAACTGTTTTATCCACTAACACACTTGTTTTGTCGTAGGTCGTTCTAAAGCTCTGTTCGGCGTGAATTCGTGTTGTATTCCATACATCATCCATTTGTTCCATTCCTCTGTCATATACGCTTTAAATGGTTTATTTATGAAGACATTAAGAGGTTGCAATTGTGACGTCCTCCTGTGTGAACAGCAAGCTCTGTATTTTCCTGTCTCAGTTTCTCTTTCACAGAATTTTTCAAATGACTACTAAACTGATCTAGCACAAGAGGGGAACACATCTTCAATAAAACACCTTTCCTTCTCTCCTACCCTCTATTAATCCATAATTTCATACCAGTTTCGTCCATCCAACTCTTTGCAATGTACGTGAACAACAACACTAGCCGTGTTTCAGAAGGTTTTTTTTATTGTTCATTGTTTTGCGCTAGAAAATGATCATTGGATTAGTTTGATACTATCAACACAACATGAAAGGACAACAGTGTAGTTCTTTTGTTCATATCCACTTATTTTTATAGTTACAGTTTCAGAACCTTTCAGTGCAATAGTTCTGTTACTCAGCATATCAAACGTCAAAGGAGTTTCGCCCATATTCGCTATTTGGCCTAGTTCCGCACTAGTTTTCTTTCGATGCTGAATAATAAAGCGATGCAAAAGTAATATTTTCTCTTGATGCTCTTTTGACATTTTTTGAGATATTTTGGTTTCGGTTCGCGTGCTAAGTCTGTGTCGCTTCATAGACCTGTAGCACCAACCAACTCCACCCCTAAAGTCTTAAATTGCACAGTAGCGCCAGCTTACGAGCGTGTATTTACATCTTTCTTGTTTTAATTCCAGTGCCATTTTGACGGTATCCTTCAGTCCATTTAATTACTTCATCTTCTAGTTTTGGTCATTTTTCACTCAGTCCTCTACTTACACGTTAAGTTTGCCTCATTCTTTTCAGTTCTTGTTTAATAGCCCAACAATCGCGAATGGTTTTTACTGTTGGTGGAGAGCCGAAATGCGCTCATCTGCTCTGTTTCCATGTTCTTATGCATTTGCTGTTACTTTCAATTTATAGCCCGCGTCATATGAATACCTTTTTCCCATTACGAAACTAGCTACTAACAAAAATTTTGTGCTGTTACCGATAGCACAAATCACATTCAGCTCACTGGCGCCGTCGACTGCAATGATGCATCACAGGCGAGATGGTATTCTAGGCTTGTGACGGCGGAGCGCGAGGGAGACACTGTTAGCAAGCTTGTGAATCCCTGCAACTCATGTTCGTCGCATCGGTGCACTGCTTCTGCCAGTTGAATACAGTATTGCCAGACAGAGATAGGTTTACAGCGGTATCAAATATATGTCCATTTTCAAGACTGGAGGTAACTTTAACTCAAACACAGGATATTTTATATTAGCTTCGAGCATAAGACTCACCTGAATTTTGGAGGCAATTTTTTGAAGAGAAAAGTACGACCTATAGTCCGTAAAATACGGGGTCAGTCGCTGAAGTAACAGTCTGCTATATTTTGAAGCCAAAACTAAACAGTCATAATTTATGAAGGCGTGGAGATGATCCCCGACCTGTAACAGAGGTAGTTCAAATACTACTGACGTTTAGTTCCTGTTGTGTTGCTAATTTTAGATGTGCATTATCATAAATCAATTGTCAGTTTAATCTGTGGAATAGCGTAGTATGATTCCTCGACCGGAAACAGATGTAGTTCAAATATGACTGACGTTTAGATTCTCTTATGTTGGTAACTTAAGTTGTGCATTATCATAAATCAATTGTCATTTTAATCCGTGGAATAGTGTAGTATGATTCCTCGACCTGAAACAGAGGTAGTTCAAATATTACTGACGTTTAGATTCTCTTGTGTTTGTAACTTTAGTTGTGCATTATCATAAATCAATTGTCATTTTAATCCGTGGAATAGTGTAGTATGATTCCTCGACCTGAAACAGAGGTAGTTCAAATATTACTGACGTTTAGATTCTCTTGCGTTTGTAACTTTAGTTGTGCATTATCATAAATCAATTGTCAGTTTAATCTGTGGAATAGTGTAGTCTATAAAGATTTTTATCGTACATGTATAAGATTCAAATTAATAATTAGGAGTAACGTGCCACAATAAAATCATCCGTACCAACCCACTTCACTCAAAGATAATCCCTGTGAAGTCTGTCGCAAAATTACGGCCAAAAATGAAAAATTTAGCTTACTCTTTATGCCCTCCTTGCTCCTCCCGTCATCTTAGATAGTTAATTGGTTAGTTTGTTGCATATTTCATAGATAATTTGAACGATTCTTTTATCGAAAAGATGTTTATAGTATATGTACATACGATTGGTGCTAACACATAATTTTTAAGTCCTGCTGATGTCATCATCAGTGTTCTGCCTAAGGCAGGTTTTCACATGGTAGTTCTCCAGGCTGTCCGGTCTTCTGCCATCGTCTTCAGGTCTGCATAATTTCCTCTTCCCTTTATGTCGTCTATCATCTTGTATCTCCTTCTTCCTCTCAGTTTTGTTCCACAAACCAATCCTTCCAAAGCATCTACAAGCAAGCACTCCCTTCTCAATGAATGTCCTAACCAGTTCTTTTTCCTTTCTCTTACAACTTTCAGCAGACATCTTCTCTCATCAACCCTTTCCAATACTCTTTCATTATTCACTCTTTCCATCCAGCTTGTTCTCTCCATTCTCCTCCACATCTCAAATGCTTCTAACCTTTTTTCATCCTCTCGTCTCAGTGTCCATGTTTCTGCCCCATATAGTGCCACACTCCAGACAAAACATTTGCCAAGCCTTTTCCTTAGTCCTTTATCTAATTTGCAAGATAAGAGTCTCCTCTTCCTGTTGAATGCCTCCTTCGCTATGGCAATTCGAGTTTTCACCTCCTGGTGACATCTCAAGTCTTCAGTTATTGTGCTTCCGAGATATTTAAATTCGCTTACTTGGCTAATGGTAGATTGTCCTATTTTAATATTGGACAGTCTGCTTCTTGTACTGATGACCATACTCTTTGTTTTTGCTGTGTTTATTTGCACCCCATATTCCACACAAGCTTCATTCAGATCTTTGAGGATGTTATTCACTGTCCGCTCACTTTCTGCCACTAATACCATGTCATCAGCAAATCTTATACATTCTATTCTCTTTCCACCAACACATATTTCTCTTTTCCCATCTGAGCTTTTCGGAACAATCTCTTCAAGGTATACGTTAAACAACAGTGGGGAAAGGCAACAACCTTGTCTAACACCTAGGCCAATGCTGATTCCTTCTGACATTTTATTTCCAATCCTTATCCTTACATTCTGGTGTAAATATAGATTATGTATCAGTCGTCTCTCTTTCCAATCCACTCCTTTCCTCTTCAAGATATCCATCAGCTTGTTCCACTGAACTCTGACTTCTGCTAGAGTACCATCCGCTCTTTGTATTTCCATGTTATTCCTCTTTCTTTTACGTTCAAAAACTATCTCGCTAGCCAGTCTGTACATCATTTCATACTTTCCCTCTCTCTCTCTTTTCTCTATTTCGTCGCATTTCTGTTTCATCCATTTTTCTCTCGCTTCTTCAGTTTCTCTTCTTAATTCATTATTCAGTTTCCTGTACCTCTTTTTGCCTTCTTCAGTTTCTGAACTTTTCCACTTTCTGCGCTCTTCCATCTTTTTCAACATGTTTTCTGTTATCCATTCTTTCCTGGTGCTTTGGGATACTCTAGTTCCTAGTACTTCTTTGGCAGAGTCCATGAGTCCTTCCCTCATTTTTATCCACTTGTCATTAACACTTTCATCAGAACTACCTCTTTGCCATTTTTCCATAAATCTGTTCTCCAAAACTCATGCCTTTCCTACCTCTTTGAGTTATTCTATGTTTAGTCTTTCCTTTGCTTTACCTCTACAGACTTTTTTCAACTTCACTTGTATTTCTCCCATCACTAGGTTGTGGTCTGAATTTATATCTGCTCCTGGATAAGCTTTAGCATTATTCAAACAGTTCCTAAACCTTTTTTGTATCAGGATGTAGTCCAGCTGATATTTTTCCCTATTCAAATTTGATATCCATGAGTAACGTCTAATTTTTTGGTGTTCGAATAATGTGTTACCCTCTGCTAATGAATTTTCTATACAGAAACTAATTAGTCGTTCACCTCTCTCATTTCTTATTCCTAACCCAAATTTTCCTACTGTATCTTCATCGCCGCGCGGGATTAGCCGAGCGGTCTTGGGCGCTGCAGTCATGGACTGTGCGGCTGGTCCGGCGGAGGTTCGAGTCCTCCCTCGGGCATGGGTGTGTGTGTTTGTCCTTAAGATAATTTGGATTAAGTAGTGTGTAAGCTTAGGGACTGATGACCTTAGCAGTTGAGTCCCAGAAGATTTCACACACATTTGAACATTTTTTTTGTATCTTCATCTCTTCCTTCACCCACCATTGCATTCCAGTCCCTCATGATGATAATGCAGGCATTGCTATTTTCTTTCTCAATGAGTTCTTGTATTTTCTCATAATATTCTTCCACTTCCTCATCTCTGTGCTGGCTGGTTGACATATATGCCTGTATCAATACCAAATCATTTGAACTACCCTTCAGTCGTATCATCATCAGTCTTCCATCAATATATTATACCTTCATTACCTTATTTTTCAACTTTCGCCCTAACAATATTCGCCGGCCGGTGTGGCGGTGCGGTTCTAGGCGCTTCAGTCTGGAACCGCGTGACCGCTACGGTCGCAGGTTCGAATCCTGCCTCGGGCATGGATGTGTGTGATGTCCTTAGGTTAGTTAGGTTTAAGTAGTTCTAAGTTCTAGGGGACTGATGGCCACAGATGTTAAGTCCCATAATGCTCAGAGCCATTTGAACCTATCAATATTCCTACTCCGTTTACACCACTCTTGATGTCCCCTGAGTAAAAGAGCTTATAATCTGCACTTTCTATCTCCCCATTCTCTCCCCATCTCATTTCACACAAACCGAGGGCATCTAATCTGTTGCTTTTCATCTCCTGTTTTGCATTATCTATCTTTCCTGCTTGCAGAAGTGTCCTCACATTCAATGTTCTAATCCGTATCTTTCCTCCTTTCACTTCCCTTTTTTCCTTTCAAATATGTCTACTCTCAATGTGTTCCCCTCCCGGAGATCCGAATGAGGGGAAGTTTTAACTCCGGAATCTTTCACATGGAGAGACATTCCATGTACTGCTTGGGAATGTAATGTGGTAGTTTCCCGTTACTTTCCACATAGGCAGTAGGATGCCCAGCCTAAAGTCAGCCGCTCACCATGAGTCAGACGCTGTCTGTAGCCGTCCCTCTGGGGTTCAGTCGCTACTTGTACTCTTTTTGTACCCAAGGAGAAAACGTGCCTCTTCCGCCAGCTCTGCCGTACCGAAGCCCATCTTCTCCGCCTTCGCTGCCATTGAGGTCTTCGTCGTATCCCTGGCAAGGAGCCCTCACGAGGTACTATCACCATGGTCAGGTGAACCAAGGTTTTTTAATGAGGTGTTACTCCTCCCCCACCTCCTTTCTCAACCGGGCTTGGGACCGGCTATGGCGGTATGTAACTATACTTAAAAACACTGTTTTATTATTTATTTACAGGCTGCAAATTTCTAACTAGAAATTCGTCGATGGAATACAAGGAGCTATCCAGGAGAAATGAGTGTAAGTTGGACATAGAACTTCCTTTACCATCTGTCAGACATTTTACCTTATTAAGCAAATGATCAAAACTTCTTTTTCCTCCATACTGGGCTTCTTGGGATTAAAATCGAGAGTGAAAGCATATCAATGATAAGATAGAGTGATGGCACTGCTACACTTGGTGAAAATGGAGAAAAACTGTAGGATCATTCCAGAATGAAATTTTCACTTTGCAGTGGAATGTGCGCTGATACGAAACTTCCTGGCAGAGCAAAACTGTGTGCCAGAAAATTTCATTGGAGTACCTGCTGAGTGGAATGAACAGTTTAAGGCGTAGATAATGTGGATTGAGAGTGTCGGAGAAAGACATAAGTAATGAGAAATAATAGAAATGATAATAACGAGAAACTTAACATAAAATCGGTGGTCCAGGAGCAGACCAAGTTAAGGATTTCTGCAGACTTGGAAGCAAGAAATCCATGACAGACGAAGGAAGGAGGACATAAAAAGCAGACTACCATAGGCAAAGAGGGCATTCCTCCCCAGGAGGAGTCAACTGGTATCAAATATCGACCTTGATTTGATGAAGAAATTTCTAAGAATGGTAGCATAGTGTTGTATGGTAGTAAAATATGGACAGTGAGAAAGGCAGAACAAACGAGAATGAGGCGTTTGAGATGTTGCCTTATAGAAGAATGTTGAAAATGAGGTGAACTGATAAGGAATGGGGAGGTTCTCCGCAGTATCGGCGAAGAAGAGAAGACGTAGAAAATACTGATGAGAAAAAGGCGCAGGATGAGAGGACATGTGTTACAGTAACAGGGAATAACCTCCATGGTACTAGAGGGATCTGCAGAGAGTAGAAACTGTAAGGGAAGAGAGAACTTCGAATGCCTCCAGTAAATAACTGAGGATCTAGGGTGCAAGTGTTACTGCGACAGGATGAGGTTTGTGCAGGAGAGGAATTCATGTCGGGCTCCTTCAGCCAGTCAGAAGACAGACAACTTTACAGCTTTAAGGATGGGTAATGAAAGTCATTTTTTTCCTGTTTTGTTTTACGTACTGAAACGGCTGTGCTTCTTTATCAAATATTATTAATGACGAATTATATTAGCGGAAATATGTATTGAGACGGAGCATTTAAAATGACTAATTCCTTGAAGAGGTGCATACATAGCGACTACGGGTAAACACTACGTATTATTCTTACTGCTCGCTTTTGTACAGTCAGTAACTTCTTTCTAAATTGTGAGTTATCACGTTATCTCAGAAAGATATTCCATAAAACATTATTGAGTGGAAAAATGCAAAATACCTTAGAAGGCTGATTTGTTTGTTTCCAAGGCTAGCAATTATACGAAGAACAAAAGTAACTGAACTTAATTGTTTGAGAACTCAGCAACATGCTTCTTCCAGTACAAGTTTCATCAATATGCACGCCCAAAAATTTCGAGTGTTCTATCTTATGTACTGAGTTGTTCATGAGACACACGAATTGGTGGTATGACTATTTGTTGCACACAGTTTAATACAGCGTTTTTTTCTCAAAATTAAGGAGAGTCCATTACCAGAGTATCACTCAATACCTCTTTGAAAAATAACAGTACTAATATTTGAGATAAGATTTATTATAATATTTGTATCGTCTGCAAAACTACTAATTCTAACTGTGAATGTTAAGCAGAAGTCCATTCACATATAAATGGTATAGCAGTGGATCTGACTATGATGTGGGGCAGCGTCTTTGTTTAGTAATGGAAAAGTCCGCCGTCCAGGGTTCACATACCACCAGTGGTTAAATTTCTGAATAAAAGTCATCAGCAATGGAGGTCGAAGTCACCCCATTCTGCCCAAGGCCTTGTCGAAGGAAGAGGAGATACAGGGTACACTCTTGGCCTTGGGGTTGGGAAACTGCCAATAGAGGCTGAAGGGTCTGAAATGACGATTCAGAAGGAACTTAACACCACTGCATTAAAGACAAATAATGCGTGTCCAAAGGACATGTTGCCTGTATATGAAAAAAATCATGATTATCTTTCCAATGGCGAAAGGTTCGGGTCTAGACCCATTCGGATCTCCGGGAGAAGTCTGCCGAGGGAGAGGTCACCATCAGAAGAAGATTGAAGAACCAACGTAAGAATATCGTTCTAGGATCGGGGTATGCAATGTTAGAAGTCTGAATATGATGGGGATGCTGGAAAATCTGAAACGGGAAATACTAAGGCTCAACCTAGGTATGGGGGTTAAGTGAAGTGAAATGGAAGAAGACAAGGATTTATGATCAGACGAGAATAAGGTTAAATCTACATCAGTAGAAAATTGTGTATCGCGATTGGCATTCATTATGAACAGGAAGGTAGAGCAGGGAGCAGTAGAGCTATGACGAAACATAGACCGAAGTTTAATAAACTCCGGAAGAATCAGTGCGCAAACTAAAACACAAAAGTACTAAGGAATGAAGAGATACGCTAGACGTTCTCTGAGGCTACAGATACTGCGATAAGGAATAGTTCTCTAGGCGGTTGAAGAGTAATGTACATGGGAAAGGGCAATCACGGAAGCTGAAAATAAAAACATACGTAAGAGGAAGGTAACTGCGAAGAAACCATGAATAACGGAACAATTACTTCAACTGATCGATGGAAGAAGGAAGTACAAGAATGCTCTGAGAAATTCAGGAATATAGAAGCTCGAGAAACTTAGGAACGAAATAAACAGGAACCGCACGGAAGCTAAGGGGAAAAAGCTGCACGAAAAATGTGAAGAAATCAAAATGATTGTCGGAAGAACTGGCTCATCATATCGGAAAGTGAAAATTAAAAGCCAGACAGGTAACATTAAGAGTGCAATGGGAATTCCACTGTTAAATGCAGAGAAGAGAGCGGATAAGGGAAATAGTACACTGAGGACCTCTATGAGGGGAAGACTTGTCTGATGGCGTGATAGAAGAAACAGGAGGCGATAGGAAAGAGGTAAGGACACCAAGTATTTGAGTCAGAACTTAAAAGAGCTTTGGACAAGCTAAGATCAAATAAATCAGAAGGGATAGATAACACTTCATCACAACTTCTAAAGCCATTGGGGAAAGTGGCTACAAAACGCCTGTTCACGTTGGCGTGCAGAACGTCTAAGACAGCAGTTTCTCATCAGACTTTTGGAGACACATTCTGCACACAAATCCGATGATAGCAAGAACCGACAAGTGCGGGAATTTTCGCACAGTCAGCGTAACAGCTCAGGCATCTCAGATTATAACAAGAATAACGAACAGAAGAATGAAAAAGAAGATTGAAGAACTGACAGATGACGATCAGTTCGGCTTTAGGAAAGTTAGAGGCACCAGAGGCAGTTCTGACATTGTGGTTGATAACAAACACAAGACTGAAGAAAAATCAGGAACGTTCATAGAATTAGTCGATCTCGAAAAAGCTTTCGGCACTGTCAAATGCAACAAGATGATCAAAATTCTGAGGAAAATGGGAGTAACCTATTGGGAGAGACGGGTAATACACAATGTGTACAAAACAAAAAGGGAACAATAAGAATGACCAAGAACGAGGTGCTCGTATTAAAAAGGGATGCAGTCTTTCGTCGCCACAGTTCTATTTACACATATCAAAAAAAGTTTAGCATCACTTCGGTTCCACGAGTTCCGGAAGCTGTACAGAAAATTGGAATAGAGATCAACGTAAAAATCATTTCCGCCTGTTTTATTGCTCATGAAAACCACACTTAGCATGTTGTACCATCATACAGCGAGACCTTCAGATGTGGTGGTCCAGAATGCTGTACACACGTACCTCTAATACCAAGTAGCACGTCCTCTTGCATTGATACGTGCCTGTATTCGTCGTGACATACTATCCACAAGTTCAGCAAGGCACTGTTGGTCCACATTATCCCACTCCTCAACGGCGATTCGGCGTAGATCTCTCAGAGTGGTTGGTGGGTCACGTCGTCCATAAACAGCCCTTTTCAATCTAACCCAGGCATGTTCGATAGGATTCATGTCTGGAGAACATGCTGGCCATTCCAGTCGATCGATGTCGTTATCCCGAAGTAAGTCATACACAAGATGTTCATAATGGGGCTCGAATTGTCGTCCCTGAAGACGAATGCCTCGCCCATATGCTGCCGATATGTTTGCGGCTTGAGCGAGGCATGTCATCGACAGTTCCTCTCTTTATCTCCTCCATCTCCGAACAACATCGCTTTGGTTCACCCCGAGATGCCTGGACACCTTCCTTGTTGAGAGCGCTTCCTGGTACAAAGAAACAATGCGGACGCGATCGAACTGCGGTATTGATCGTTTAGGCATGGCTGAATTACAGACAACAGGAGCCGTGCACCTCATTCCTGGTGGAATGAATGAAACTGGTCAGCTGTCAGACCCCCTCTGTCCTGTAGGCGCTGCTCATGCATGGTTATTTACATCTTTGGGTGGGTTTAGTGACATCCCTTAACAGTCAAAGGGACTATTTCTGTGATACAATATTCACAGTCAACGTCTATCTTCAGTTCTGGGAACCGGTCTGATGAAAAAATTGTTTTTGATGTATGTATATATCGAAGAAGCAATGACGGAAATAAAGGAACGGTCCAAGAATTATATTAACAGACAATACTATCCTCAGTGAAAGTGAAGAAGAATTACAGGGTCTGTTGAATGGAATGAACAGTCTAATAAATACAGAATATGAAACCGGAAAAGACGAAAGTAACGAGAAGTAGCAGAAATGACAACAATGAGGGATCTAACTTCAGAATTTGTGGTCAAAGAACAGATCAAGCTAAGGAATTCTGCCACCTAGGTACCGAAACAAACCATGGCGGACAGAGCAAGGAGAACATAAAAATCGACTAGCACTGCAAAAAAGGGCATTGCTGGTCAAGGGAAATATACTACTATCAAACATAGGCCTTCATTTGAGGAATACATTTCTGAGAATGTGCGTTTCGAGCGCATCATTTAATTGCATTGGAACATGGACCGTGGGGAAACCGGAACATATGAGAATGGAAGCTTTTGACTTGTGATGCTACAGATGAATGTTGAAAATTAGGTGGGCTGATAAGGTGAATGAGGAGGTTGCTGGAGAATTGGCGAAGACACGAATATATGGAAAACACCGAACGAAAGAAGGGACAGACTGGTAGGATATCTGTTAAGACATTACTGAACTACTCCCATGGTACTAGAGCAGTGGTTCACAACCTTTCTTAGATCATTATCCTTGAGTGAAACGAGACATTAGCTAGCACCGCCGCCACCTTCCCGCTACCTCTTGTCATTTGTTGTCTCTCTCGTCCCCCACATTATTGTCTAACTAAACTGTAGAATGAGAGACTTGTCTTGGAACACTTTTGTTTTTAAAATGATGAAAAATGAATGATATTTGGCCTTGCGCATGTGTGTGTGTGTGTGTGTGTGTGTGTGTGTGTGTGTGTGTGTGTGTGTGTGTAAGTTTGTGTGTGCGTGTGTGTGTGTGTGTGCTAGAATGAGTGACGAAGAAATTCATGCTGCATCGCAACTGCTACCCACAACTCCTTATCAGACACGAAAGCTAACTACCGACAGTGAGGGTAGACACTTGTTACAAAACATATTTCCCCTACATTACTCCTCTCTAATGCGGCACTTGCTTGACCAGCACACTCCAACCGCATTTAAATCAGAAGTTCAGGTGTGTGCACTATGCTTGCTGTTTGGAAATCACTTGATTGCGGTATTCCTCACTTCCAATCTGATAGAAACTAGACGATATCAGGTTGTTAATCCTTTGTGTGTAACCACTCAAATAATAATAATAATAATAATAATAATAATAATATTGTATACAGCACTAAAATAGTCATTATGCAGTTACTGCTGTGTCGTCTTGACAATTAAGTCATTCATCTGTTTCGAAACAAGTAATGACGCAATTTCTGGGCTACTGCAGATACTATCTACAACTTGGAGAAGACATTTTCTGGAGATATTTAGCATTTGTTACATATATGTCTCACTTTTATCACCAGCGATGTACGGAATAATGCACAACATATGTGGGTAGTCGGTGGACTATGTGAGGAACCTGTGACCTCCACCGCATTATACTACTAACTGAGAAAATGTAATTAATCGTAATTTATTTAATCAATATTAGAACATTACAAAATTATTATAAGAGCAATGATCTTTTGAAAATAATTTAGTTTAGTGACTGAAGCAGGATCGAATCATTTAGTTTTTACCCCTCAGAAAATTTCGTTTTATACCTCAGTGGCTAATGACCCCCAGGTTGGGAAATACTGTACTAGAGAGAACCGTAGAGGCTAAAAACTGTAAAGGATGTCAGAAATTCGAATACATACAGTAAATAATTGAGGACGTCGGTTGCAGTTGCTACTCTGAGCTGAAGCTTTTGGCACTGGAGAGAGATTCGTGGAGTCTCTTGTTAGGTCATATCCCATGTAGTTTTAATCTTATTATTTGAATTATTAATTTCTGTAAGGACTTACATACTTCTCGACTACTTAATAACTTTAATGATAACATTACAATATTTTTGGTAGTTAGTATGTAATGTCGCATCTTGACTTACTCTGGCCTTTATATATACTGTATTTACATCTTACATGAAATTTTAGTTCCCCTATTTTCTCATGAGCTTATTTGACTTTTTTAATTTTTTGTGGATTTTCTGGATAGCTTTTCAGGAAAAAAGCTTTCAAATACTGACACAGATTTATTGTAGATTAAATTGAGTTTGACTTTTGCCCCTTTTTCTATATGTACCTTATGTCATGCCACTTTAACTCATTGTTAAAGCACTGTATCACACTCGCGTTAGTAAGACTGATTGTTTTGTATGAACCTGCCTGAGGGATATAAGATGCTATATTGTTTATATCCATCCATTGTCCACCATGATCAGATAGTCCATTAAAATTGGGTGCACATTGTTTCAACCAGAGCACTGCCTATAAAAAAAGTTATCTGTGAATGTCTTACTATCTTGATGGACACGAGTTTAAAAATTTGACTACTGGTATTAGATTGAATGACTCAAATAATGATTGCAGTTCATTTTTCCTGTGTGTATCATTCTGGACACCTACACTGAAATCTACACAACCTACGTTTTCGTGTCGGCTGATGGGTAGTTCAATTGCATCTAGATTTCACATACCTGACTGGAAGTTTCCTATAGGGGATCTGTAGAGTGTTACCATTACCAGAGAGGTATTCTACAGTAACAGCTCACAAGCACATGGTTCTAGGTTCTGATCTACGCAAAAAATGTTTGTTTCAGTATTTTTGACTGTGTTCAACTCTTACATAATTATGTTGCATCTCCTTCTTCTTCTATATGAACCCTACACAAAAGAGACTCTAGTCTGTAATCTATAATACTTAACGTCTTCATCCCTGTTCTTACACGGTGCTCCGAGAGGCACAGAAAATGTATCTCTCCAGAATTTTCCACGTACTCTAGGCACACAACAAGCTCATTTATCTAATTTTGCAGCCCTCTAATGTTATGAAGAAAAAAATTAATTTTATTTTGCTGGAAACTTGTTCTGTTCTCATTTCTTTCATGACTATCTAGAACGAGACTCTAACCCAAGTAATCACAGGGTGTTATATTGCTTCCAAGGTAGGAAAACTCTACAACCTCGTCTACTTCGTCGTCACGAACTCATTACCTTCGTTTCTCTTCGGTTTACTCTCAGTCAGCAATACGTATTCATTAGATTGTTCATTCCTTACAGCATAGCCTGCAATTCTTCTTGAAGTTTACTGAGGAAACCATATCCAAAAACATTCACTTATATCCTTTGCCCCGGTATTTTAATACCATTCTTGAGCCTTTCTCTTCGGTATAGACTGAACAGAACCCCTGAAAGTCGTCATCCATGTCTTACACACTTGTTAGTCCGAGCTCTTGGTTCTTCGTCTTCCATTCCCTCTTGGTTCATGCATATATTTTATATTACCAGACTTCGCTATAGCCTACACCTGTTTTCCTGAGAACTTAGGACATCTTGCCCCATTTGACATTGTCTAACGCTTTTTCTAGCTCGACAAACCCTTTGAACATGTGCTGATTTTTCATAAGTCGTGCTTCCTTTGCCAAGCGCAACGCCAGATCTGCATCTCTGGTGCTTTACTTTTCCCAGAGCCACTCTGATCGTCATCTACGAGATCCTCAATTTGCTTTTCCATCCCTCTGTTTATTATTCTTATTCATAACTTGGATGCAAGAGTCGTTAAACTTATCGTGCGATTGTCCTCGTAAATCTCAGCCCTTACTGTCTTTAGGTTTGCATGAGTTAAATTTTTCCAATCTAATACTGGATACCCTATGTGTTCCATAACGACTCGCATTTCTTCTTCTGTTACATAATCTTTCCACCTATCTGTTCTCTCTTCTGCGTTGAATTCCCACTAAACTCATAAAGCTCACGCCATTGCTTTTAATTCCAACGAAAATTATTTTGACTTTCCTATTCACTGAATCAGTTCCGCCCACGACCATTTCCTTTTCGATTATTTAATACTTTTACTGTAGCCATTTCGATTTGGTTTGAATGCTTTTCCTATTTCTTTCATTCTTGAGTGACTTATATTGATGTATTCCTGTCATTTTCTGCACGTTTTTGTGATTCATTCTTTAATATATCAGTTGATATAAATTTCTGTTAGTCAAGGTTTCTTCGAAGTTATCTTCCTGGTTCCTCTGTTCCATTTGCTGTACTTGCCCTTTTAGATATGTTCATTCCTCTTCAGATGTACACTGGCTGCTGTGATACTTACCACCCCAGCATCTTCAGTCTCAGAAAACTTCAAACGCGTCCCATTTCTCAGCACTTCAATATTCCACTTCTCAACATTGATTTTTCTGGACGCTTCTTTTAAACACCATTCTGCTCTTCATTATTACTAAATTGTGATATGAATCTATACCTGGTCCAGAGTATACCACACAATACAGTATCTGGTTTCGTAATCATCTGTCTGATGATTTAATCTTGCTGTGATCTTCCTGTGACTCCATTCCTTTTATGAGAATAACTCCCCCTCTTCAGATTTTTGAACAGTGTATTCACTGTAAACCGCTGCATTTTTTTTGCGGAACTCAATAGCCTTTCTCGTCTCTTGTTGCTACTACAGATCCCATATTTTTTCCCATAGTTCTTTTTCTACTAACGCTTTCCAGTCTTCTATGGTTATTAGATTGTCATTTCCCTTTATATATGGAATCACCAGTTCAGTATAATTGCATTCTTTCTCTTCCCGACCTTATATTGCAGGACACGGGCTGCTTTAGAAGAAGGGTAAGCCCGAGGATACACAGCAAAATATATATGTCTTCTTTATATACTGAGACCGTTTGAGAATTTATACTGGTAGCATGCATAGAACAATTAAAGGACTTGTGGTTTTACAGACAAGCTTAGTAATCTGAACCATCAGAATTAATATTTAGACAGACATTAATTAAAGCAAAACCTACATGAAACAAACAAGCAGAATTTGTTTTTACAGGCGAGTTCAGCAATCTGAATTACGTAAGAGGCTCCAGCCCAATGTTTAAATCAAATTTAATCAATACGGAATTTAACTAAAAGTTTTAAATGTAATAAAACTACGGGAAATTCTGATGCTCGACAATTACATGCACATACATCCATAACTTGATTCAAAATTTTGATGGAAAGCAAATTCCTTACATATTTAGATTAATATGTGACATAGTGATCATATGCCACTTCCCTTAACTGACCTAGGCGCTGGGTACGCATGAAGTAATTTGAGCAATGTTACACAAATAGGTTGCGTCGATTTAAACGGGTATTCTACTAGTCAACAAGTTAGTTGGTAGCAACTGTCAAAGACTTATACCTAGCTTTAACAAAACCATTAACAAGAGCACAAGAGGAAAACTAAGATATGACTGAAACTAATGATTATAAAGAACACAATTCACCTTTTAAAAGATGTATAAAAATGTATTCCAAAACGAGATCAAAAAGTGCTTTCAATCACCTTTAAAGAATGGATTTAGAAAGAAGAAAAAGTGCTTAGTGGCGCTTCTACAGGCGGAATTAAAGACAACTTCTAAAGTTTAAACAACATTCAAGGGAGATTTACAACTTTAAATAAATGTTTGAAACTGAAAATAGTCTGATTGTACAGAGCAGTCCTTAAAAGGAGATAACAACTTATCAGATCTTAAACAAATAGGAAGATTGCACTAACCCACTCAGAAACGGCGAGCACTTTACCTTCTAGGTCACCTCCGTCAGTTCAGGATCAGAAGTTGCAGAATTACAATATCCGTCAACAAATTAGTAAGGTAGAAGTTCCGAAGAATGTGACACGCTGGAGGAGGTTAAGAAAGCGGACACAACTAAGTCGAATCAGATAACAAAGACGCCGACCTGATATAGAAACGCAGTACTTTGCAGATACGGGAGCTTTGACAGTAACGAGTAATGGTGAAAACCGTAGAATAACTTCCAGACAGTATCATTAAAATAAATCGGCTTATGGTGCCACCGCCAGACACCACACTTGCTAGGTGGTAGCCTTTAAATCGGCCGCGGTCCGGTAGTATACGTCGGACCCGCGTGTCGCCACTATCAGTGATTGCAGACAGAGCGCCGCCACACGGCAGGTCTAGAGAGACTTCCTAGCACTCGCCCCAGTTGTACAGCCGACTTTGCTAGCGATGGTTCACTGACTTCTACGCTCTCATTTGCCGAGACGATAGTTAGCATAGCCTTCAGCTACGTTATTTGCTACGACCTAGCAAGGCGCCATTACCAGTTACTATTGATATGGTGAACTTTGTACAGTCAAAACAGACGTTCGTCATTAATGGATTAAAGTTTAGTATTCCACCAGCTACGTCCGTTTTTCTAAATTCTAATTTCCTTGTCCTGTTCCAGACCTCACGCCCGCCTGCGTGAGCTAAAACACGTGCCTTTCGGCCTCCTCTAGTAACACGGTGTTGGCTCTCCTGCCAACCACAACATTGGCGACGAAGCAAACCCGCGTTCTTCTCTAAACTGCCCTGATTTACTTGTGTAATGGCTTCGCCACAATCTCTAGATGTACTGTCCGAATTTTATCGCTTACACAATCAGCAGACGTAGGCCTTACTGGATGCGCTTGGACAGCTCGCCCAGGGTCACCGAGCAATGCAAAACGATGCGGCAGCAGCCGCTTCACCGCTAACGCAGCCACAACATGCTGTTGCACCAACTTTTCGACCTTTTGAGGCTGCACTGGAAAGCTGGATGGAGTGGTCACGCCAATTTGGATTCCATCTGGTCGCCTACAGAATTCAAGGTAACGAGAGGCAGCCTTTTTTGTTGTCTTCGGTAGGCGTCCATACGTACGGTGTGATAGTCAAATTTTTTCCCCGACGCGACGTAGCAACTCTGTCCTACGAAGAAATTTTGTCTGCATTAGATACATATTTCAAAGAATCAGTCAATGTAGTTGCGAAAAGGTATACCTTCTTTCGTACAAAACGTACGGCAGTTCAAACTAATAGCTAGTGGGTTGCAACCTTGCAAGGCCCAACTAGGGATTGTGCTTTTGAGTGTCAGTGTGGACTCCCTTATTCAGATACTATGGTACGTGATGAAATTGCACAGAACGTTTCTGATGTTCGTAAAGGGAACAGATTTTGAAATTGGTCAATCCCTCCCTTCAACAAGTGATGGACATATTGGATCGCCAGGACACGACTTTGCTCAGGAATCATTTGTAACTTCGCCGGCAGTGTGACAGGTTAACCGCCGGCCGCGGTGGTCTAGCGGTTCTAGGCGCTCAGTCCGGAGCCGCGCGACTGCTACGGTCGCAGGTTCGAATCCTGTCTCGGGCATGGATGTGTGTGACGTCCTTAGGTTAGTTAGGTTTAAGTAATTCTAAGTTCTAGGGGACTTATGACCTCAGCAGTTGAGTCCCATAGTGCTCAGAGCCATTTGAACCATTTTATCAGGTTAACCGGCCCGCTGGGCGAGCTGCACGGAGCAGTAAACAGCCCCCGCGCCCGGCCGCGCTCTGCCGCCAGGCTCTCAGCCACGTGTACCGCGCCGGCAAGCAAATTCAGTGATCAAATCATTCCCACGGTGTGCTACTAAACAGTCGCGTGAGAATTGCCCGTCAGGCCAAGCTATTTGCTTTTATTGTAATAAAAAATGACATGTTCAGAGTGTTTGCCAGAAAAAGCTCCGATCGGAAGCTCAAAACCGTTCCAGGCCCTTTGCTTCGCGCCAGAATCGGAATCGAACCAAGGATACTCAGGCTCGCGAAACTTCGCCCATGGAAATTCATGTAGTTCATTCCACTCCGCCCAGTGCCACTCTCTCTAACAGTGACTGTATTCGTCCCAAAAATAGTGTGCGTCGACATCGCCGGATCTCCCGTCAAGTCGCAAGTGATTATGTACCAGTGTCAGTTCACGTTGCACGAGACAGTCGCTCTTGTCGTCAGCAGGACAATAAACTTTTTGTAGACTTGGACATAACGGCAAAGTGATACCATTCCAGTTCGATACCGGAGCTGCAGTTTCACTGATCAATCAAGACACTCACAAACTGCTGGGCATACCTCCGTTGGGTGCCGCAAATGTTAAGTTAACTAGTTATTCAGGTCAAGATATCCCTGTGTTCGGACAGTGCAGCCTTCTTGCCATATACAAAGGACAAACAAAACTTGTGTCATTTTACGTCCTTCGTTTTTCTTCTGCAGTGAACTTGTTTGGCTTCGATTTATTTCAGTTGTTTAACTTGTTTATAGTAAATCAGTGAACCAGACTGTGCCTTCAGACAGTGTTTCCCGTCTATGTGAAGAATTTGCAGTCATTTTTGCACCGGGCCTCGTTTGCGCTAAGAACTATAAAGCTCATTTTGAACTGGAAGTAAACGCGCAACCGAATTTTTTCAGAGCATGCAATGGTCCCCACGCATTGCGTGATGAGGTCAAAAAACATTACACGATTTGGAATCACAAGATGTGAAGTTGTGCAGGCTTCTCTCTGTGCATCATAATTAGTAATTTTGCATAAAACTTCCGGAAAGTTGAGACTTCAAAGCAACAGTGAATCAACAACTTTTCGTTTACCCCGCCCGGAAGATCTTTTTGACAAACTTTGCCCGGGTAAATATTTTTCGAAGTTGGACCTAGCAGATGCGTACTAGCAAATACCGGTGGCCGAAGAATCCCAGCGCGTTTTGGTGGTTAACAAGCATCTTGGGTTTTATAAATTCAAACGACTGAAATTCGGGTGTGCATCCGCCTCTGCATTGTTTCAGCAATATCTACAAACTGTTTGTGCGTCGGTCCCTACTGCAGCAAATTATCTGGACGATATTGTGATCTCCGGAAAGACGGAAGAAAAACATTTGATCAATCTTCGAACATTATTTCAGGTCTTGCTACAAAATGGTCTTCGCTTGCGGAAGGACAAATGTGTGTTTTTTACTCGGGACTTGCCATACTTGGGACATGTACTCAATGCCCAAGGCGTATATCCCAGTCCCAAGCACCTTCGTGCCATACAAGACTTGCCGTCGCCGCAGAATTTGAAGCAGCTACAGAGTGTCTAAACGTTCATGATGGTGTCTATTTGTTCTATTTGTTCTATATCGTGCCTCCCTACCACTTTCACGCAACGACGCTCTGAGCGTGTTTTTTAGGGAATTGATTAGTTGGAACCTGGGACCTGTTGCTGGTAAGGAGACGCCAGACCACACATGACATGTAGAATTCAGAAGAGTTCAGTGAGACTAGCAATGATATAACCAAATACTAAATGATCTCAGCGTCAGCTCCACTGCACTCCCTGTAAAAGAATCTTAATACTAACTAAATTTAGTGGAAGGGGTTCAAGGCTTTCCTGTTTTTAGTTAACTGGTAAAGTAACGTCGAGAAAGCAGTTAAGTTTACCATTGGAAATTTTATTCTACTCACAAAACATTGTTTATAAATCGCACTATTGATAAAAGGAAGTGTTTTAATACATGATGGTAAAAACCAACCGCGTCAACAAAAATGTGAACGAATATTCCCTGAATGGGTTTCCAAGTTCTACAATGGATCGAAGGATGACCTATGCCATATCACATCTATAATCTAGGTTTAAAGAGAAAACTATCAAAATGGTCTACAGTGACCCTCAATTATCTTTAATAACTTATCTAACTTGTCGTAAATTACTGTGGCTGATGTGGCTTCTCAATAACTATATAACAGAAAAATCATCGCGTTTCAGATTTTTACTTCAAGTGGCAAATGTGAACACCATGAGCTTTAATTGACGATCGACACTAGTATTACGAAAAAAGGAGGTGTAACAGATGAGACTTCTGCAGTTCTGAGTGAAGCTTTATGCGCTGTTATGCGGCATCGCGTGCATTCATTACCTTGTCGGTGTTCGTCAGGGGGGCGGCGGCCGGCGCAGCACCGTCCAGCTCGCCCTCTCGGAAACAACTCTTCTCCTGACTACAATTTACCGAAGTTGGTTTAAAAAAATCTATCTGGTTGTGTTTTCATCTAACCACTCAGGGTCTCAATGTTAATAAGCTCCACCTACAAAAATTCTGTCCATCCAATGAGAAACGTTATACTTTTCGTGTTGGGGCAATGTTTTTAAAATTTGCAACGTAATAGAGACGCGAAAAAGTCTCACGCTAAAACCTGCAACTGGTGTGGCCCTTTTAGCGTTATCGTAAGATCTATACTGTTCTTCTGGAGGGCTCTAGCTTTTAACATGGGCTGGGGGGTGGTTCTTGACGTAACAGAGACGCGAAAATGTCTCACGCTAAAACTTGCGGGTGGTAGTGGCCCTTTTTGTGTTATCGTAAGATCTATACTGTTTTTCTGGAGGGCTCTATGCTAAAACGTGCGGGTGGTGTGGCCCTAGTGGTTAGCTCGCGACGTGGGTGTCCAGCCCGTCCCTTATCGTATGGCCTTCTAGCTTAACACGGTTCTGCTCTCGGCTTCTGTCCTCGTTTCTCCCCTCGGAACTGCGTCTGTCTCACGGTTGGAAGGTACGACATGCATTTAGGCATTCTTATGCTAGTCTGTGGTATTCCATTTGCTCACTCGTTACTCGTATTACTTCGGTTAATTTAATGTCACGATTTATTCGGAGCTATGTGACATACTACTGGATTTGCTTATCATGTCAGAGTTTTCATGGAAGGTGTTGGATTTGCCTGACACCTTACATATCACCACCCTTCGAACTTAATTTTTGCACTGAATTTAGGCAATGTTTGAATCGTTGTCTAAGTCAGTCAAAAATTTTCTAATTTATCTAAATTTTTTTGCGTACTGTTCAGCCACGTTATTCTGTTCCATGCTAGTTTGTATTACTAATTTATATTTTTATATTCATCCACATTATAATTAAAAATGACAAGAGAAGATTATTTTTATGCTATTATTAATTTTTAATTATTTTCTTTCTTTGTTTAAGTGTGAAGTTTGTTTTTTTTAAGAAGTTTGTTATCTTAGAAATATTGTTTGTATAAATGTAATAATTAAGTAAAATCTATTCCTAACACATTTTCTTAATATCATGTACAAGTAAAATGTTTTTGTTTCTAGACACTCATTTCAACATTGTTACAGTAACAAATAAGAATTATTTCCAAGAATTCCTTTGACAAAGATATATACATACTCAAGTATTGAGATATTGTCCTAATAAATGGTACAAATGTTAAAAGAAGGGAAAACATCCAACAAGATAATTTTTTATTCTTTGTTTTTATAAGGAGAAAATAAGTAAATATAGTTATTCTTTTATTTTAATGAGTAGAAAATAAGTGGCATATTGTTTCTTTATATACTGTCCATTTCAGAACTAATGAGTTACTTTTATCGATAGTCTATTTTTTACTTAAGTCCATAGTCAGTGACTGTTATTTTGTAGTTTATTAGCTGTCTGGTGTGCTTAACTTATTTATATTTTCACACATTTCTTTTGCACAATTCCTACATCCGATAATTTGATTTCACACATTCACACAATCCTATGAATGTTGAAGCATGAGGTTGGCGAATGTTTTTGCATGAAGGTGATGGACTTGAGCGAGATGAATGTGGGCAAGTATTTGATGTACAGCTTCGTTCGTCGTTCCTTGTTAGCTTTGCAAGTGTGTGTTGCTGTTGTGGAGGTCCCATACTGGAATGGAGCTGTGAGTGCAGAATCTCGTGGGTTACTGGCTTTGTATGCGTGAAAGTCATCGTTATGTGTCGCTGAAAGCGTTCGTTTTTCGTTGTAATACTTCGCAGACGACTATTTTACAATAGGATAGAGATTTGGGAATCTATTCTTCATCCATCTTCTTTCTTGGTCTCAGTCTTGCGAATCTTCAACTTCTGTTCTTTCTGCTTTTTCTCTGCTTCTTACTTGCTTTTTGGTTCTTCTCTGGGCATGATATGGAAATATTTATTGATAACTAGTAGCTTTGAAGTTCTTCTCCTAGTAACAGTTTGACAAATCGTTTGGGCGCGTCATTTTTTTATTTGTGGAAGTTTTTCTTCAGTTTTGTGCATCAGCGTGCTGTTTAATAGCAGTAGTGTGACTTTTACACATATTTTTTGCCAGCGGTGGCTTGCCGAAGCGGTCTTCTCGTCGGGCCGTTTTTTGCTCGCTCCACTGATTGGGGGGCGCCCCGGTGTTTACGAGCGGCAAAAGTCGGGTATCTGCTTGTCTGTCGGTGCACCAGTCACTACTGACATTCGGCGTCCCGTCGTTCGGCGTCCTGTCGCTGCAGGGTTCCGGCACTCTATGGTTCCGCTTACCAGATATACAGCAGCCCATTTCAGCTACAAGGGCCTTCTGTTGGTCTCGCTGTCATCGTGTCTTGCTAATTACATCCTTTTCTTTCTTGATATTTCTCGTGTTGCAACTTGTGGATCGTTGCATCTCTTCCTTGCTGGAGTTTTTACAATGGTTCTTACAAAAAGTTTTTACTCATAATCATCTAACATAGGTCTAGTACATACATTCTTTTGTGCCTTCTTAAAAAGCTTTACAAATTTCGGCGCCCCTTCCATGTTACAATTCTAAGATATTTGGAGTCTTAACGTCTACTCAAGAATCCTCAAATTCGTTTTTTATTTTTGTGTAGTGTCGTGGTGTATAGCATTTTAGTATTTCATGCTCTTAGACTATCTACGCTTTATCCGTTCACCTTCATCTATGGTACTATTGCTGTTATTATTGAAATTACTTTCTTTTTCCCACCTTCCTCTCTCTTCATTCTTCTTTCTCCTGACGATCTTATCTGCAACATAATCTTGAAATATTGTGCTGATTATTTACCAGTAATAAAATTAATCTTCAAACTTTTTGATATGGCTCACATGGTGAAGTCCTAAGGTTTTGCCTGTTTTTGGGTTAATTAGTTCCACAGCATTATCATGAGCAATTTGGCTAATTATGACAGGTCCTTTCATGCAGTGTATAACTTATGTATTTTGTGTTTTTGTTTGCTGGAGAGATGGTGTGTTTTTACAAATACTTTCTGGCCTACTGAGAATGTTCTTTTAATTGCTGTTCTATCTTCTCTTTCTTTTCTTTTAATGGCTGCGTTTCTGATGTTGGAGAGTGCTGTTGCTATGACTTGTTTGTGCTGTCTACGTGGTACAATAGGAAATCTAACATTTTCTCTGGTTATGTTTGGGGGGTTCAATATTTTTAAGTACAGTAACTCGAGGTAGTAGTGTAGTGCTATGTGGCATTTCATTTATTACTTCTTGAAAATCTTTAAGGTATATATCCAAAGTGTTGTGTCTTTTGCCTGCATATAATCGGCATAAAGTGCCTATGTCCTTCAGAGATCGTTCTGCTGGATTTTCTCCAAGTTTGTACTTAGATATATAGATGGGTTTTATTTTGTGTTGTTTTAACGTGTCCTGCCATTGCACTGATTTTATTGTGGGCCATTATCAGAAGTTATTCGTTCAACTCGACCTACTTGTCTGAGAAAATCTTGTCTAAATGCTTTACTTATAGCAAGGCCTGTTGCCCGTTTTCATGGTGTCAAGGTAACATATTTAGAAGTAAGTTCCAAAACGACAAATATGAAAATATATCCATTTTTTGTGCGTGGGAGGGGCCCCATCAAATCTGTTGCAGCTATTTGTTTTAATCTTTTAGGGATTATTGGAAACATAGGTGGTTTGGTTTGGAGAGTGACGTGTTTAGCCCTCATACATTTTTTGCATTTGACTAATACTGTTCTAATTCGTCTTTCCATACAAGGAAAATGGCTAGTTTATTTTATTTTTAAAAAGCATTTCTTTGGTTCAAAGTGGCCATTACTTAAATGTGTATACCATATGTACTTATTAATTAGTTCATCTGGGATATAAATTAACCATTCATTCGTAACAACATTTCGTCTAAAAAATTAAACATTTTTTTTTTTACGAGATAGTGCTGTCGAATGTCTGGAAAATCCTTACTTCTCCACTTGTGTTTGATTCCTAGTATTTCGGGATTCTTTCCCGTTCTTTGCCTATGTTTTTCAATGCTGTCGTAATGTAGTTTTCTAAAGGTACTTGTTTCATATAGTACATTGTAAACTGGTCTTCTGGTGCTTCCAAACCTATGTTAATGGATGCACCCTGTGGACATCGTGATAAAGCATCTGCTAATACATTTGCTGGTCCTGGTATGTGTGTAATAGTGAAGTCAAATTCTTGTAGTATTAACATCCATCTGGCTAACCTTCCATGAGTTAGTTTGGCGGATAACAGAAATTCTAATGCTTTGTGGTCAGTATATACTTTTGTTTTCCTTCCGAATAGGAAGTATCCAAAACGTTGGAAGCCCCATACAATGGCCAATGCTTCCAGCTCCGTGACTGAATTGTTTTTCTCGCTTTTTGTGAGTACCCGACTGGCAAAGGCAATTGTCCTATATGATCTTAGCCCTGCCTGTTCGTATTCTTGGAATAAAACAACTCCTAAACCTGTTTTCGAGCTATCAGTGGCCATACAAAAATTTTGTGTTCGATCAGGATGTGCTAAAATCGGTGCTGTTGTTAGTGCGTTTTTCACTTTTAAAAATTCTTCATTGGCTTGTTGATCCCATACCCATGGCGTGTTTTTTCCAGCCAATGCACATCGGCGTGGTGTTGCGAGAGAGTCGATCCAAATAAATTTTTTATAGAATCCAGTGAGACCTAGAAATCCTCTGAGAGTTTTCTTATTATATGGAGTACAGAATTCTTTGATTGCCGTTAGTTTTTCTGGGTCGGGCATTACCTCTTTCTCGGAAATTATGTGTCCTAGAAATTTGACCTCCCGCCTTCCAAATTTGGATTTTGTTATATTTACTGTGACCCCATGCTCTTTCATGATCTGTAAAAACCGAATTTTGTGTCGTTGTGATGTTCCCAAGAGGGTTCTTCTATAATCACATCATCAACGGGACTGAGTATAGTCTTAAATCCCCTAATAAACGCTGCTGATGATATGTTTAAACCAAATGGCAATCGTTTAAACTGGTAACATCTACCGAATACGATAAATGCTGTAAATTTTCTACATTCTGGGGCCAATTCTGTTTGCCAGAAACTACTCCGTAAATCAGCTGATGAAAATATCTTAGCACCGTGGAAGTTTTGTATCAATTCCTCTAATTTTTCTGTAGCTTAATGGGATTGTATAGGGTGGCACTCTAAATGGTTTGTGCTGTTTTACTTCAACTTGTACTGAAAGTGTTTAATACTGCCAGTCTTAGGTAAAAATACCTCTGCTTTATCTCGTAAAATACCCTCTAATTCTCTTTTACTGTGTTCCGAAATACCTTTAACTTCTTAGTTTTTCGTCGATTTCTTTATGGACTTCTAACATGAGTTGAGGCGATTCCCCCTTTTGTGCATACCATTCTAATTCTTCATCCTCTTTATCTCGTATCATTCTTAATTGTTTGTTTATAACTGGTATTTCTTCTAATTTTTAGCTTTTGCTCAAAGAGAAGTGTGACATTCCCGAATGTTACGCTATCTTTCCCCATATCTATTATCGCTCGTCTCTCATTTAAAACATCTGCACCTATAATCAAATCTACAGTTAGTTTATGTACACTCCTGGAAATTGAAATAAGAACACCGTGAATTCATTGTCCCAGGAAGGGGAAACTTTATTGACACATTCCTGGGGTCAGATACATCACATGATCACACTGACAGAACCACAGGCACATAGGCACAGGCAACAGAGCGTGCACAATGTCGGCACTAGTACAGTGTATATCCACCTTTCGCAGCAATGCAGGCTGCTATTCTCCTATGGAGACGATCGTAGAGATGATGGATGTAGTCCTGTGGAACGGCTTGCCATGCCATTTCCACCTGGCGCCTCAGTTGGACCAGCGTTCGTGATGGACGTGCAGACCGCGTGAGACGACGCTTCATCCAGTCCCAAACATGCTCAATGGGGGACAGATACGGAGATCTTGCTGGCCAGGGTAGTTGACTTACACCTTCTAGAGCACGTTGGGTGGCACGGGATACATGCGGACGTGCATTGTCCTGTTGGAACAGCAAGTTCCCTTGCCGGTCTAGGAATGGTAGAACGATGGGTTCGATGACGGTTGAGATGTACCGTGCACTATTCAGTGTCCCCTCGACGATCACCAGAGGTGTACGGCCAGTGTAGGAGATCGCTCCCCACACCATGATGCCGGGTGTTGGCCCTGTGTGCCTCGGTCGTATGCAGTCCTGATTGTGGCGCTCAACTGCACGGCGCCAAACACGCATACGACCATCATTGGCACCAAGGCAGAAGCGACTCTCATCGCTGAAGACGACACGTCTCCATTCGTCCCTCCATTCACGCCTGTCGCGACACCACTGGAGGCGGGCTGCACGATGTTGGGGCGTGAGCGGAAGACGGCCTAACGGTGTGCGGGACCGTAGCCCAGCTTCATGGAGACGGTTGCGAATGGTCCTCGCCGATACCCCAGGAGCAACAGTGTCCCTAATTTGCTGGGAAGTGGCGGTGCGGTCCCCTACGGCACTGCGTACGATCCTACGGTCTTGGCGTGCATCCGTGCGTCGCTGCGGTCCGGTCCCAGGTCGACGGGCACGTGCACCTTCCGCCGACCACTGGCGAAAACATCGATGTACTGTGGAGACCTCATGCCCCTCGTGTTGAGCAATTCGGCGGTACATCCACCCGGCCTCCCGCATGCCCACTATACGCCCTCGCTCAAAGTCCGTCAACTGCACATACGGTTCACGTCCACGCTCTCGCGGCATGCTACCAGTGTTAAAGACTGCGATGGAGCTCCGTATGCCACGGCAAACTGGCTGACACTGACGGCGGCGGTGCACAAATGCTGCGCATCTAGCGCCATTCGACGGCCAACACCGCGGTTCCTGGTGTGTCCGCTGTGCCGTGCATGTGATCATTGCTTGTACAGCCCTCTCGCAGTGTCCGGAGCAAGTATGGTGGGTCTGACACACCGGTGTCAATGTGTTCTTTTTTTCATTTCCAGGAGTGTATAATCACGTAGTAGGCTTCGATCTTTTGACCTTGCCACGAAAGAGTTAAGCTTGTTTGTCTCGTAACTTCCGCAGCATTGTTTGTAATAGGACCTCTTACTTTAATCTTACGTGTTTTCAGAACTGGCAATTCCTCATTGGCATTACACTGCATGAATAAATTTTCTGAGATCGTAGTCAGTTCACTTCCGCTATCAATTATAATATTTACTGGGATATGCTTTACCATGACCTTCACAATTGGTTGAATTTGATTGGGTTGGTTCTGTTCTTCTTCTTCTTGCATCAACGAATCCTCCACTGAATCATACATGAGTCTTTTTAGGAATTTCCCTTGTGAATTCGAACTTTCTGTAGGATAAGCTTCGACTGCTACTTCTCTCTTTTATTTCCTCTTCTCTATTTCTTCCTTCATTTACGCTTTCTTCTACATCCTCTACTTCTTTCTCATCCTCATCTATCTTCTCCTTCTTCGTCGCTACTTCCACATAATCGCATCTAAATGCTCTAATTAGCGCTTCATAACTTCCTTCATTATATACGTTGGGTTGTGTGCCCACTCGTAACTTATTTTCAACTTCTGTCGACTGCCCATTATCCTCATTGAATTCGCTTTTCCTGGTTTCCATCTCAAATAGCTCTGCAATACTCATTACTTCGTCCTTTCCTCCTACATTCGTTGTGCATGCCTCTGGTAATTCATCTTCCTCGTCAGTATTCTCCCAATTAATTTCGTCCCAACACGATATTGTTATTTTCTTGTCTTCGTTTTCATCTGGTCCCTGCGGATTTGTTTCTTCCTTCTTCTCTTCTTGCGATACGATTTTTACTTCTCTGTTCAAGGTGCTGCAATTGTCCTGGGTCGGTGAATCATTTTCTTTGGCATGGGCGCTTAGCTGTCAACTCGAACGTTTATTGGGGTTTGGTGGTCTTACCTCCACGTCTTCTATCTGTATTCGCTTTTCTTGTTTAGCTTGTTGATAGTGGTTCCTTTGTTGATAATTTGTCGGTCTATTGGTTCTCCAGTACCCGTTCCGGTTGTCGTTATTCCCTCTGTAATAGTTGTTGCCATTCTTGGATGAATTATAATTATTGCCATATTCTCTTCTAAATCCATAACCGGTACTTGGTTGAAATCTATTGTCGTTTCTTGGTGCGAAGTTATCGCGTGGTTCGTAATTATTGTTTCTTCGTACTGTGTCTTGTGGATTCCACTGCTTTTTGCTTTCATTTTCACGTGCGCTTCGTCTTTTTCTTGCGTCATCTTCCGAAAATATGAACTCTAGTTCCCTTAGAATACCTTTAAATACTTCGACGTCATTGCCTCCGCGACCTACTAATGATTTCTGGTATTTCAGTGGTAGCTTCATCGCGCATAATTTAATCAACTCTCCGTCACTGTATGGTACATCTAAGCAGTGATTTTTCTTTGCCATTACTTCGAAAAATTTCACGGGACTCTTCTCTCCTGAATTTTCAAAATATGGGTTCTGTAATAATTCGTACTTCTCTGTTCTGTGCTTCGCTGGACCAATATCGTGAGAGAAACTTCTCTCTGAAGTCTTCGTACGATCGGCATGTCGCTGCAGTATTCTGCATGATTTCTGCGACTGTTCCTGACATGTGTGTACATATAAAGTCTAATTTGTGTGCTAGCGTCCAGTGTTCTGGTAATCGTACTCGGAATTGATCAATAAACGTTCGTGGATGTAATGAGTTTCCTTCTCGAAAGTGTTGATATTTTCTGACTGGGAGGAAATGATCGTTGTCGTACTTCGTCATACTACCATATGAAATTCGCGATTCTTCGCCACTTTTATTTCTGATCATTTCTCCCGTCGTTCTTTCCGGTTGTGGTAGATCCATTGGATATTGTCCACTGTAACTTTCGCCTACCCTTGCGTAGTATCGTTGGAGTGGTACGCAATAATTTTCTTTCATCGGTTGTGAACGTGTAGCTGAATGCATTGCACTGTACTCTTCGCGACCTGGCTTTCCATTGTCACGCATTGGTTGGGTATCTAGTCTGTCTAACCTTGCTGCTTCATTGCACGATACAGACTGTCTTGAAACATACATTTGTGGTTCCGCATGTCTTTGTGATGACGTTTGTTCATCAAGAATTTCGAAACGTGTTTGTTGCTCTGCAGGCTGTCTGATTTCACGTATGTTACTTTTCGCCTGTGATTGGAATCGCAAATGCGTAATATCTTCGTTCATTGTTTGTTTTTCCGGTGCTGTTACAGATACCGATGTGGTTGTAGACTCTGTGCTTGTTCGATCCTGTTCACTACGCTCTTAAATGGTTTGCAACAACTCTGTTCGCAATTTCTGAAATTGTCGCTTCGTTTGCGCTTCTATTTTGACTATGCGGTTATCATATCTTTTCAGCGCTGCTTTTGTGATACGTTTGTATAACACACTGCTTTCAACAATTTCACGCGCTGTACCTGCTGCATATCTAGTAATTACGTTTATCTGTTTCTTTAGTTTCTTGACTTCTCGGTGGGTGTTGTTACGTAATGTTTTGATCTCGTCCTGAATGTCATTACGCAATGTTTGAACGTCCACTTGTACCTTGTCAATGTCTGTTCTCAATTGATTGTAACCTGTTATTAAGTTTCCTATCACTTCTCGAGATTCCTTTGCCTCGTCTTCAATATGGCTTACATGTAACTGAATTTTTTTTGTTTTGTTTTTTAATCTCACGCATTTGTCTTGTGGTTTCTGAATTCTGATTTTGAATTTGGTTCGCTATGTCTTTATTTTGCCTTGTCATGACTTCCGTAATTTGTTGTAATAATTCTGCCAGATTGGTGGGTCCTATTGCGTTTTCTTCCGACGTCCTACGCTCTGTGTTTTCGCCCAAGTGTTGGTTTGCAACTGATTGCATTGAACTGTACTGTGACACTTTTCTTCTCGCATTCTTTGTACTCTGTGGTGAGGGAGCTCTGATTACTTGTACTATGGGTTCTACGTATTCAAGACGCAAGTTAGAATCCTCATCGCCTGTCTCACTACTTTCCTGCTCCTCTGTCGTATGCTGACCTAGGTTTTCTGTGCCTTGGCGTACATTATCCTCGTTATTGTGCGTTATATGTCCTAGTTCTCGCGATACTGCATCGTCTGTTGTACTGTCCTCTATTCTCTGTCCATTTTCATGCTGAGTCTCTACCTCAATTCGGTAAAGGTCTCGATCTGCCATTACTAATCTTTCTGAATCCCTTATTTTCTGTTTTAAAAGCAATTCACGCGCCCTACTTCGCGTCAAAATGCGCTCATTCGATCTCACGCGTTTCATAAACTTTTTGTTCACACGACTTAACAAACCATTCACTTACTCGTTGGGTCAGAACCAAATTGTCTACGATGTGCGCTTGCATTGGAGAGAAAATTTAATTTTAACAATATTAAAATTCATAACTCAATTCTGCTACTGTCTCTGCCAGACTCATTTCTATTGAATACTTTTACTATCTATTGCTGCAACTACTGTTTTCGACTATGTATAACTTTAGAAAAATTTTTTTTTTACTACGAAAATTTTTCAGCATGTATTTTTCTGACCTAGTTAGGCATGTGGTTGACCTTCAATCATGATATTTTACCATCCTGGCAGGGTCGCCATTTTCTAAACGTTCATGGTTGTGTCTGTTTGTTCTATATCATGTCTCCGTACCACTTTCGCGCAACGACGCTCTGAGCGTGTTTTTTAGGGAATTGATTAGTTGGAACCTGGGACCTGTTGCTGGTAAGGAGACGCCAGACCACACATGACATGTAGAATTCAGAAGAGTTCAGTGAGACTAGCAATGATATAACCAAATACTAAATGATCTCAGCGTCAGCTCCACTGCACTCCCTGTAAAAGAATCTTAATACTAACTAAATTTAGTGGAAGGGGTTCAAGGCTTTCCTGTTTTTAGTTAACTGGTAAAGTAACGTCGAGAAAGCAGTTAAGTTTACCATTGGAAATTTTATTCTACTCACAAAACATTGTTTATAAATCGCACTATTGATAAAAGGAAGTGTTTTAATACAGGATGGTAAAAACCAACCGCGTCAACAAAAATGTGAACGAATATTCCCTGAATGGGTTTCCAAGTTCTACAATGGATCGAAGGATGACCTATGCCATATCACATCTATAATCTAGGTTTAAAGAGAAAACTATCAAAATGGTCTACAGTGACCCTCAATTATCTTTAATAACTTATCTAACTTGTCGTAAATTACTGTGGCTGATGTGGCTTCTCAATAACTATATAACAGAAAAATCATCGCGTTTCAGATTTTTACTTCAAGTGGCAAATGTGAACACCATGAGCTTTAATTGACGATCGACACTAGTATTACGAAAAAAGGAGGTGTAACAGATGAGACTTCTGCAGTTCTGAGTGAAGCTTTATGCGCTGTTATGCGGCATCGCGTGCATTCATTACCTTGTCGGTGTTCGTCAGGGGGGCGGCGGCCGGCGCAGCACCGTCCAGCTCGCCCTCTCGGAAACAACTCTTCTCCTGACTACAATTTACCGAAGTTGGTTTAAAAAAATCTATCTGGTTGTGTTTTCATCTAACCACTCAGGGTCTCAATGTTAATAAGCTCCACCTACAAAAATTCTGTCCATCCAATGAGAAACGTTATACTTTTCGTGTTGGGGCAATGTTTTTAAAGTTTGCAACGTAATAGAGACGCGAAAAAGTCTCACGCTAAAACCTGCAACTGGTGTGGCCCTTTTAGCGTTATCGTAAGATCTATACTGTTCTTCTGGAGGGCTCTAGCTTTTAACATGGGCTGGGGGGTGGTTCTTGACGTAACAGAGACGCGAAAAAGTCTATGCTAAAATTTGCGGGTGGTGTGGCCCTAGTGGTTAGCTGGTAACGTGGGTGTCCAGCCTGTCCCTTATCGTATGGCCTTCTAGCATAACACTGTTCTGCTCTCAGCTTCTGTCCTCGTTTCTCCCCTCGGAACTGCGTCTGTCTCACGGTGGGAAGGTACGACATGCATTTAGGCATTCTTGTGTTAGTCTGTGGTATTCCATTTGCTCACTCGTTACTCGTATTACTTCGGTTAATTTAATGTCACGATTCATTCGGAGCTATGTGACATATTACTGGATTTGCCTGTCACCTTACAAGTGTGCTGGGAAAAATCAACTGTTGTCATAAATATGTGCCGCATGCCTCCTCCATTTCAGCTCCGCTTCATCGCTTACGCCGTAAGGGTGTTCCGTTCGTCTGGACGACGGAATGCGAACGCGCCTTTCGCCAGATGAAATCGGCGTTGCTTTCCAATACTTGCCTTCGCCATTCGATCCCAGAAGCACCTCTTGTTGATGGTGGATGCATCGGATTTCGGGATCGGTGCTGTGCTTGCGCACACAGAGGGATCGCACGATCGCCCTATTGCCTTTGCGTCCTAATTGCTGTCGTCTGCTCAAAGAAATTATTCACAGATCGAGAAAGAAGCATTGGCTCTCGTATTTGGTGGTACAAAGTTTCAGGATTTCTTGTATGGTCGTCACTTTACCATAATCACAGACCACAAACCTTTGACATCGCTTTTTCATCCGACCAAGCCTGTACCTCCACGTACAGCGCAGAAATTCATTCGCTTGTCTATTTTCCTCTCGCAGTACCACTACGATATCTTGCATTTGTCCACTGCTAAGCACGGAAACGCCGATGCGTTGTCCCGCTTGCCTGTTGCTGAGGATAGGGCATTCTATTCCTCCGAACTTGCTTGCATGTTCATTGATGCGGAAACCGATGACGTGGTCGAATCGTTTCCGATTGATTTTCGTCGTGAAGCTACAGCCACAGCTGCCGACCCTGTCCTTGCTCCCGTTCTGCGTTTTGTTGCGACGCAATGGCCCTTGTCAAAGTCACGGATCGGGGACCCGTTGGTTCGCCGATTTTTTTGCTCACAAGAAGAGACTTTTTTTTTCGACGTGGTGTTTTGCTGTTGCGTTCTGATAATGATCAGTCCAGGGTGGTGGTACTACGTTCGTTACAGTCCTCTGTCTTGCAGCTTCTCCACCAAGGACATTGGGTTATAGTGAGAACGAAACAACTTGCTCATCAGCACTGTACTTGGTTCGGAATCGATGCCTCGATTACGAATATGTGCTCTTCTTGCATGGTGTGTGCCGAACAACAATCAGCACCACCGCGGAAATTCTTTGCATGGCCAAAAGCCACTTCCCCTTGGCAACGCTTACACATCGATTTTGCTGGTCCATTCTGGAATACTGGTTCTGGTAGATTCATTCAGTAATTTCCCTTTTGTTGTCCGGATGTCTTCTACGACGTCATCTGCCACCATCAAAGCGTTATCCGCTGTCTTTTGCATTGAAGGTCTTCCACAGACTATTGTTTCCGACAATGGCCCACAATTCATGTCCGCAGAATTTCAGTCACTCTGCAAGGCCAATGGTATTTAACATCTGACGTCCGCGCCGATTTCGCCACAGTCAAACGCTGCCGCTGAATGATTGGTCAGGACTTTCAAGTCAAAGACGTTGAAGTTGAGAGTCGCATTCTCGGGACTACTAGTTATTGGTCTTTTTGTCTTCATATCGCTCTCAGCCCCGAGATGGTCGCTCACCGGCTGAGTTGCTCCACGGTCGTCGTCATCGCACCTTGATGTCTTTGCTACATCCGCCGCATCAGGTTCCTGTGCAGCGGCAGACACTTGCTTTTGCTCCAGGCGACGTTGTCTACTATCGCCACTCTCGAGGTTCACGGCGTTGGCTCGAAGGGCGCATTCTTCGCTGCCGCGGCAGCGCTATGTATCTGGTTTTGGGGGCCTCTGGTGAGGTGCGTCGGCATCTCTATCAACTGCGCCTCTGTCGTCGCACAGGATCTGCCGCTCGCCGTCTGCTTTCAACGACGGTGCCGTCCGGTCAGCGCCCCGGGGATCCATCTGCTGGTTCGCCTCAGCCCCAGGTGTTACCGACGCTGCATTCAATTTAGCCCCATGGCGACGCGCCGCCGCCGCTACCGCCGCCGCCGCCTGTTCTCCCGCCGGCGACGCCCGCAGTGGACACGTCAATGCAACTACCGGGCGCCTCCCTGGGTTACGCGCCGCCGATCGCTTCCCGTGACCAGTTGTCCTCCGACATGGAACTCTTTCCCGCTCCGGACCATATGTCGTCTTCGCCCGTCGGGTGCCCCGGCCCGATGGAGGTCGACCCTTCGGCCCCTCTTGTCTCTCTACGGGCGCATACACCGCATGTTGGCGTGCACCCTGGAGCAGATTTTCAGGCGTTTCCTAGCTCCCCGCGGTCCGAATGGCAGGGTGCGGGTGGCACAGCCTCGCCTGTTGTTAGGCTCCCCACCTCGTCGCGTACGCCAACATGGGGTCCTCCCCACGGCGGGCGGAAGCCTTATGCCACAACCGTACGCCGATTTGCGGGGGAGGAATATGGTGACACCGCCAGACACCACACTTGCTAGGTGCTAGCCTTTAAATCGGCCGCGGTCCGGTAGTATACATCGGACCCGCGTGTCGCCACTATCAGTGATTTCAGACAGAGCGCCGCCACACGGCAGGTCTAGAGAGACTTACTAGCACTCGCCCCAGTTGTACAGCCGACTTAGCTAGCGATGGTTCACTGACTTCTACGCTCTCATTTGTCGAGACGATAGTTAGCATAGCCTTCAGCTACGTTATTTGCTACGACCTAGCAAGGCGCCATTATCAGTTACTACTGATATGGTGAACTTTGTACCGTCAAAACCGATGTTCGTCATTAAAACGCGTGCCTTTCGGCCTCCTCTAGTAAGACGGTGTTCGCTCTCCTGCCAACCACAACACGGCTCACCAAGAATGATAGTGGCCTCCCGCTCTCAACTGTCGTCCCACCATCAGCAATATTAGCGCTTAACTGAACTCTTTTTCTTTGAACACTTTTATTTTTAACACGGCGAAGGATAAATGATATCAAGTTCCTATAATGTTTCATACAACCAGAGCCGTAAATCAGTGACTCATTCGGTACAGCTTATTTCTAAATATTTCATAGGATGACTAAGCAGTTGTCAGTGCATCTCGAGTGCTACCTACAACTACTTCTCAGAAAAGTAAGCTAACTGTCCACATTGATGATATGCCTCATTATACAACATGCTTCCTCTGCACCATACCTCTTCCTATCGACACTTCATTCACCCACACCCTGCACCCTCATTTCAAATAATCGAAATTAAATTACTGTTTGCAAAACGATTCACTGCTGGAATCCTTGCATCTGAAATGGCAGATAGGTGAACATTTCAAGTTACCAGAGCCACTGGTACTATAGTAATAATAATATTGTGTAGACCCGACAGCAGTGTTGCTATTATTACATCGCTACTACCGTGTTGCATTGTCAGTCAGTTCATTCATCATTGCCATTTGTGGTCTGTTGCGGAATGGATCTATAACTTGGGGAAAGTATTTACGTGAGATATTTAAGTGTATGTGACGCAGATACCACAGTTTTACTGTCATAGATGCATGGTACAAGGTACAAAATATGTGTGTATTGGGTAGATTATGTGATGCAGATGAGGTTCATACATTCGTTTCACAAGCTGTAAACTCCCTCACATAGGAACACGCATTAATCCTAGTATTTGAAAAAATATAAATATTGGTAACTTATGCAAACAATATTACAAACTAATCGCAACAGTAAAGATCTTTCAAGAATAATTTAGTTTCGTGACGGAAACACAACTGAAATCTTTAAGTTTTACCTCTCAGAAAATTTAATTTTACCCCTGAAGACATTAATTACCTACAAGTTGTGAGCGACTGCTCTAGTAACTTGGTTGTAGTGACAGACATGATAATGAGTAAACAGACTATCCTTAAGCAATGTGATTCCGTAATTGTTTCTCATGTGTCGTCCGAACAAGACACAACCAGGGCAAAAACACCACAGGCGCAAAGATGCGAGCTGATGCCAGTTCCATAGAGATTCGCCTCTTCTACATCTACATCTACATACATACTCCGCAATCCACCATCAGGTGGTACCTCGTACCACAACTAGCATCTTCTCTCCCTGTTCCACTCCCAAACAGAACGAGGGAAAACTGACTGCCTATATGCCTCTGTACAAGCCCTAATCTCTCTTATCTTATCTTTGTGGTCTTTCCGCGAAATATACGTTGGCGGCAGTAAAATTGTAGTGCAGTCAGCCTCAAATGCTGGCTCTGTAAATTTCCTCAGTAGCGATTCACGAAAAGGACGCCTCCTTTCCTCCAGAGACTCCCACCCGAGTTCCTGAAGCGTTTCCGTAATACTCGCGTGATGATCAAACTTACCACTAACAAATCTAGCAGCCGGCCTCTGAATTGCTTCTATGTCCTCTCTCAATCCGACTCGATAGCGATCCCAAACTCTCGAGCAGTACTCAAGAATAGGTGGTATTAGTATTTTATAAGCGGTCACCTTTACAGATGAACCACATCTTCCCAAAATTCCAACAGCGCCACGGGCGGCGCTGAGGATGAAGATATGGACTTCGCCTCGGAAAACTGCCGGCAGAGTACAATTCGTCAATGATCGGACAACGGACGGAAGCCTACTCGAAAGATAGAAGAGCAGCTCTCGCCCACTTGGTTATAGATGATCGTCCGGGGCTGACTTGGAACAGACAGTTGTAAAATTGCATTTGCTATATATTGTGAAGTTTACCTACGATTATTTGCACATAGCCATTGAGGGCCTTTTTTTGTTGTGTTACAAGCAGTATTGCAGAGTTCATTGTCCAACCAGTCACAAAGATAAGTAAGCCTTTTAACTCAATTGTATGACTTTATTACTGATTTTCTGGAGTGTTGTAGAACCTTCGTTATCCTATCTTGTTACCTGACCCTGGGGCATAGCTGTCTAATAGTTGTTGTTGTTGTGGTCTTCAGTCCTGAGATTGGTTTGATGCAGCTCTGCATGCTACTCTATCCTGTGCAAGCTTCTTCATCTCCCAGTACCCATTGCAGCCTACATTCCTCTGAATCGGCTTAGTGTATTCATCTCTCGGTCTCCCTCTACGATTTTTACCTTCCACGTTGCCCTCCAACACTAAATAGATGATCCCTCGATGTCTCAGAACATGTCCTACCAACCGACCCCTTCTTCTAGTCAAGTTGTGCCACAAGCTCCTCTTCTCCCCAATTCTATTCAATACCTTCTCATTAGTTATGTGATCTACACGTCTAATCTTCAGCATTCTTCTGTAGCACCACATTTAGAAAGCTTCTATTCTCTTCTTGTTCAAACTATTTATCATTCATGTTTCACTTACATACATGGCTACACTCCATAGAAATACTTTCAGAAATGACTTCCTAACACTTAAATCTATACTCCATGCTAACTAATTTCTCTTCTTCAGAAACGCTTTCCTTGCCATTGCCAGTCAATATTTTATATCCTCTCTACTTCGACCATCATCAGTTCTTTTGCTCCCCAAATAGCAAAACGCATCTACTACTTTAAGTGTCACATTTCCTAATGTAATTCCCTCAGCATCAACCGACTTAATTCGACTACATTCCATTATCCTCGTTTTGCTTTTGATGTTCATCTTATACCCTCCTTTCAAGACACTGTCCATTCCTTTCAACTGCTCTTCCAAGTCCTTTGCTATCTCTGACAGAATTACAATGTCATCGGCGAACCTCAAAGTTTTAATTTCTTCTCAATGGATTATAATACCTACTCCGAACTTTTATTTTGTTTCCTTTAATTGTTTCCTCTAATAGTGGCAGGGAGAAAATTATCTTAGCCGTGTGTTGTACCAGAAGCCTTTTCACTAACTCACAAACTCGGCCTACTGTAACATTGGCATCTCGGTCTCCACAGCAGCAGCGACGAGGCCTTAACAAAACTGGCGACGAGGCTTATAAAAGTTTCGACCACTGAAGGTAGAAGAGGTCGTCTCTTACTCCAACAGCTGGTTTAACTGCGCCCTCCGCCGGGGTGGATGGTACGAAAGCCTCCAAAAGCGCAGCGCTGAATCGCTTTCAGTGTGTGCTTCCGCTGCTGACAGGCGCCGCAGCTGTACGTGTCGGCAGCATTTAAACGCGTTACGGGGGTCGGCGCCGCCCACCCTACCGCCCAGCCACCGGATCCCCGCCGCGCGGTCCCATCGATCAGAGAGACGGATGATAAATCCATTGTTGTTAGGGCGCGCGGTGCGTAAGCGATCGCGACGGGCGCCCGCTCGTTCGATGGCTGATTAATTACACCTTAGCACGCGGGCCGGAGGAGCGGGCCGAGATTTGTTGCGAGTCGCCGCGGCCCAGATGGGATTCCGCGGCGGGAGGTCCGGATTTATCGGCCCGCCGACAGCCCCGCGACAAAGGGATGAAGAATTGCCGCCGCCGCCGCCGATGCTATAGGCCGCTCTCCGCGCGATACGTATGCATTTATGCGTCGCGATGCTCGCACAAACTTCATACATATGCAAACGGGGTCTACGCGGAATCATTTCACGCACGCCATTGTTGACGCACATCAATATTTTGATCGAATGTTTGTTATTAATTACATCGGAGTTCAAAAGGTCTTCTGCTGTTCTCATAGAACTGCCCTCCTTCTCAACCCACCCCACTCCTGTTTTCCTTTCAGAATTCCTAAGAAAATAGTATTTTCTTTAAACGATGAGCTCAATGCTCTTATTATACTTTTGTGATTAAAACTATGTGCCGGAACGATACTCGAACTAGGGACCTTTGCATGTCGCGGGCAAGTCCTCTACTCACGTCCCGTCCTCACAGCTTTACTTCTGCCAGTACCTCAGCTTCCAAACTTTACAGAAGCTCTCCTGCGAACCTTGCAGAACTAGCACTCCTGAAAGAAAGGATACTGCGTAGACATGGCTTAGCCACAGCCTGCGGGATGTTTCCAGAATGAGATTTTCAAAAAAATGGTTCAAATGGCTCTAAGCACTATGGGACTTAACATCTGAGGCCATCAGTCCCCTAGAACTTAGAACTAATTAAACCTAACTAACCTAAGGACATCACACACATCCATGCCCGAGGCAGGATTCGAACCTGCGACCGCGGCAGCCGCATGGTTCCGGACTGAAGCGCCTAGAACCGCTCCTGGCAGATTAAAACTGTGTGCCGGACCGAGACTCGAACTTGGGACCTTTGCCTCTCGCAGGAAAGTGCTCTAACATGTGAGCTACCCAGACACGACTCACGCCCCGTCCTCACAGCCATACTTCTACCAGTACCTCGACTCCTACTTTCCAAACTTTACAGAAACTCTCCTGCGAACTTTGCAGAACTAGCACTTATGAAAGAAAGGATATTGCGGAGACAAGGCTTAGCCACAGCCTGGGGGATATTTCCAAAATAAGATTTTCGCTCTGCAGCGGAGTGTGCGCTGATATGAAACTTCCTGGCAGATTAAAACTGTGTGCCCGACCGAGCCTCGAGCTCGGGACCTTTGCCTTTCACGGGCAAGTGCTCTTAAATGCATGATGTTTTGATGGAACTACGGAAGAGGGTTCAGGTATGCATTTCGATGTTACAAGCAGAAGATGAAGAGATAGTGATACGTGCGTTCCGAAAATGTAGCGACGGTATTGTGGCCAGGGGGTGTACCTCGCAGGTATGCTTCTGGCAATGTCTCTTTGGTTTGGTCGGGATGTTAAATGAGTGCCATCGTAGAGTTGAGTGGAGAATCTGCAGAGCGAGCTGGTGGACAGCCGGTGGTCCCGAGCGACACAGAGAGCGCAGTGCAGGCAGCTGGTCGAACGGCCGCCAGTCTGAAGGAGCGGTACGCTGTGGCTACACGCCTGCGCCGTCTGCAGCTCATACAAAGCAATGCTCCATGATACACACGCATCGCGGACCTTCACCAGGAATACCGACTTGAGACTCTCACGGAGGTAATCCACAAACTCACCACTATACAGAAACTCCAGATATTCGCAGAACCCGTTTATCCTGAATCTGGGGAACTACGACCACAACCATAGATGGAAACATAAAAGACCAAAAGACATACTTGTAAGGACCTAACGTCTATGGCCTAGCACACGCAAACACAACGGTTCTGGTGAGCCCCTGTAAATCAGACGCCATTACTGGATATCCAGCTGGAACACACTGCCGAATAACTGGCACGAGCCAGGGAAGCCGTACACTGCATGTAGGCAAGCTCCACACATCCCCCACACAGTGAGATGATCTATGGCCGATCTCCGACTACTATATAACGATTGTTCCAGGAATGTAGCGGCTGCAACAACTGGGATACACCGCCATCGCTTGCTACGGTAATGATCCAGGATACCCACACTAACAGATCCAAACTTGCGTGAACTATCGCAGTTAGTAAGCCACTACTACTCTTACTACCCTTCAAACTGTCACAGTGGTTTTTTTCCCAAGACACGAGCCTTGACCTTTTTTCCCTCTGCTCTTCAAATCGCTACAGTCACTCGCGTTTCGTCCACTATCTGTCACCTGATGGACCGTGTTAATGCGTAGTCTTACTCAGACGCACGGATAACATCACAGCCCAGCATCCTGTGATTCACCTACTAGATAACTAACATGTTGACGGAGGTGACAGTAGAACTTTTGGTTTGGTCACCACGTTGGTGCGGGCGTGGAGGGGCACCATCTCTAAAAACGCCGTGACTGAGTGCCGCGGGAAGGGGAGCGCGCGGGCGGGAGTGGTGAGTTTGGAACGGCTAGTAGCGAAACTCGTAACGCATTACAGAAGCTCCACGTGGTATGGCGGAAGTGTGAATGTGGAACAATCGGCACTCCGGACAACATCGCCTGAATGTGGCATTAGACTAGGTGTTACGGACCAGGACAGGAACGTCATACGTAATACAACAGTCTATAACTTGGAATGAGTAACTGTGGCATAAGCCGAATTTTCTTACGGCTAAAATATCAGATCATGAACTGTGAGCCTACATCAGTCAGGATATATTGTACAATGTGTAAAATGTCAGTTGGTACCCACATGAATAGGTGCTTAAATGAGGATATGGATTTCAATTAACATACCAGAACACTAAGTCGGGTATTGTCAAGGCATTAGCTGAAGAGGTGTGTATCTGAACAGCACACTTACGTCAACTAATAAAGGTGTAGACATGTGAAAACGAAGACCCGTCATGTACCATCACAACACTGTAAGGAGGGAAAAATTCGTTACATTAACACCATAATTCCAACAATGCAGTGTAGGAACCATCATTGTTACACGTCGATGAATGAAAGTTAGCAAGTGCGTACGTCAAGGAAACGTTAACTTTCGTCATATAGGACTTGTGAAAAACTAGAAAGGTACTAAAATCTAAAAACATCTATGCTGTCTCATGAACGGTAACTGTGCGATTGTAGTTCAGCCTAGAAGAAATGAAGTTAAAAACCAGGTATGAAATATGTCTGAAGTAACATTTCTGTACATACTGAAACCAGCAAAACAATATCATGAACACGCCTAGTGTACGATATTGCTGGCGAGAAGTACGACAATCAAAGCCTACAATTACGTATTCCTCGTAAATTGGTATCCCATGTACACTGTACTGAGTATAACCTGGAAACTATGTTAATATATTCTAACATACAGGCAAACACTGTTGTAAAATAGAACCTCATTCAACGAACTAAGTGATAAGAAACATAAAACTTAATTTTGTTTTACGTTAACCTACAAATGTACTTGGTTCAAATGGGTCTAAGCACTATGGGACTTAACATCTGAGGTCATCAGCCCCTAAACCTAACTAACCTAAGGACATCACACACATCCTTGCCAGAGGAAGGATTCGAACCTGCGACTGTAGCAGCAGCGCGGTTCCGGACTGAAGTGCCTAGAACCTCTCGGTCACAAGGGCCGGCCCATATACTTGGGAACCACAGCCTGTGTACTGTTTGCAGATCAATTTTAAAAGAAAGAAGCATGTTATACAAGCCACCAACAGTGGTCATTGTATGAAAACACTTTATATGAATGAACGCTTAACGCACTGACACGAACCAAAAAAGGGGTCAAGGATCAGAAATGAAAGTGCATCCGTATCAGATTGAGAACACTGCTTGTTGACCTAGCTTTTCTCGTCTAGACGACAATGCATACATAAGTCTCATGACTTTGGTTTTACCTTTTCATATTGCAACGGTTTCTTTATTGTTATTGTTTTCTAACAAGGTTATTCTGTTTGTACGTGTTGTTCTCAATCTGATTGACTTGGTCTACTCATGTACGAGGGAGTTGAAGCTGAAAATTTCGCCACAGAACTGAACAGGGACAAATAAACTTACACAAATCTTCATACAAAAATTTTTATACGCAATACAAAAAAGTCTTCACACACAGTATCAAATTACAAAAATCTCAGTAATATCCCCCAAAATACAGGCATATGTAAAACATTAATACACAACAAAATTTTTGCCTGTGACATATTATCATATGCTTCAGGTGCTGGTTCAAGCACACAACAGTGTAAAATGGGACGGAATGGGTGGCATAACTTTTTGTACCACGAGAGGCATTTCACTGTGCTGTGCTAACTGCAGGAAATTCAAAGGAACCAAAATTAAAGTCCTGACAGACTCACCATTAACATTCCCAGTCTCCATTAACATTCCCAGTCTTCTGGTTAAACTCCGCTTGGAGGGAACAACTCTGTGCTGTTTGCCAATGTGACAAACAAGAATTGTTGCTAGATTAATGAAAAAGCAAGGGAAATCACACATAACTTCCCTCCTTTTGTGTGTAAGATGCACATTTTTGAACAAAATGTGGGTACGAGGTTTTTTCCCTTTATTATTATTACATGCCCCCGTACCTCATATGGGTGTGGGCTGTCAGTCAAGAGTCCTCATAAAGAGGACAAAAGTGATACAAAAATACATATGTGAAGACTTATTGTTTGTAAGTTAAAAAGATTAAAGGGGGACAGCTAAAAGGACGAATAATATATACAATTTAGAAACACAGTTGTGATGAGTTGAAATTCTTCAGTAAAAAAAAACACTGGAGCACTGCACTTTCACTGAGCATCTGAAAGATCTGCAGAGGGTGAAAAACTATTCTGGATGAGAGAATATGTTGAATATAGGTTCGGGGGTTGGGGGGGGGGGGGCGGTGGTTAAGGAGATAGGGATCTGCTAGGTAAGGAATCTATTGAGATGACAGGTAGGAGACGAAGCAGATAGTGGAAATATAACAATTGGGAAGGACAGAGGGGGAGGAGGAGTAATTGTGGGTGGGGAGGATAATGGCACAAGAAAAAATGGATAGGTGTTAGTGTAGAGGGAAAAGGAAAGAGATGCCCTGATGTGGAGGTAGATTGGTGGGGAAGGTTCAAAGTTGGTAGAAGGGATAAATATCAGGGCGGATATGAGGGAGTTGGTGGGAGATGCATTGCGATAGGATTTGGAGTGTGTGGAGGTGTAGTGACAGAGGGACGTGTTGGTGAAGGTGTGGCAGCATACCAGGGTTGTCGATCAGGTAGGAGACGATGAGGTTACTCGAGACTAGTTTGCAGACTGTGTAAGAGGTGCGTACGTGTTCGATGTGGGTAAGGAAGGGTGGGAACTTGATGAGGTGTTGAATGTGGATAAGGAAGGGTGGGAACTTGATGAGATAGTAGAGGATCCAGATGGAGGAAGGTAAAAGAATGCAAAAAGTGAGACGGAGCTCATGGCATATAAAGATTTTGAGGGATTGATAGGAATTTTGTGGGCTTTCTGTAGATAGTTTAGTAGGTGGGGATTCCACATTAGTTTCCAGTCGAGAAAATTTTATTGTGTTAGTTTGCTGGATAGGACGGCTGTAAACGACAATGTAGAAGTCACACAGCTGGAGGGTGAGGATGGTTCGTCCTATATTATTGCCTGGGTTTTGGAGGGGTTAGTCTTGAAAAGCCATTCGGTACAGCAGGAGGTAAGTATATCGTTAGTATTTCTGGAGTGGACTTCTGACGGTGGTTTGGGCATATCAGCTGTGTCGAGGAGACAAAGCAGAGGAGAGAGGACAGAACCTTGGGGCACTCCTGAAGTGGGATGGAAGGTATGGGAAATGGTATTGTTAATAATGAAAAATAATGGGCGATTAGATAGGAAGGATGCAATAGGGCAGATTTAATTCGAAGTGCGGATATTTGGAGTTTGAAAAGGAAACTGGAATACCATGCAGAGTCGTGGGCTTTCTCTAGGTCAAGGGAGACAAAAATAATTACTGGAGCTGAGTTGGTGGGATAGGGTGGTTGGGGTGTAGGAGCTGGCCATCAGAGAAGAAATTGGGATGGAAGACGTACTAGGGAATAGAAGAAGGTGTTGTTGGTTCAAGTGTTGATGGATGCGCTGGGAGTGGATGAATTTGAATACCTTTCTATACACTGAGATGTGGGAGATGGAGCGGTAGGAGGAGGTATCTGTAGGAGTTTGAGACAAGTAGGATTTTAGATATTTTTCATTGTTGAGGATAGTAACCTGTGGAGAGGATAGTGATGTAATGGGTTGCAAGAGAGATGAGAAAGGAGAGGCCGCATTCTTTGAGGTAGGTACTGGGCCAAAGAATTATCTTCAAAATTGGTCAGTCATGTATACCAAGAACACTGTCAAGAGCAATGTAATTCTATATGCTGAACCAAATTTTTTGAGCAAACTTAACTGACTCCCCGCAGAACCATAGCACCCTTCCTTTATATTTTGCGCTGGGCGTGTGTTGGCTCTTCTCTTTGGCTTGTGGTTGCTGTGGCGTGATTGGCTTTGCGAAGCTTTAATGGAGTGTGCTAGGATGGTCATGGGGATGGTCGGTTTTCAGGGGGGCTTGACAGTGAGTTACGGAGACGACCGGGGGAGGGCAGTAGGCCCGTGTACAGATAGTGGTGAGGCGTCTGTAGTCGGGGCTGGGAGCCAGCTGTGGAGCCTGGCGGGGTCGGTGTTGGCTTAGCGCGACGCAGAGGAGCGGCACTGCCGAGTGGCCCTGCGAGGCCTCCTTGACGTAGCGAAACCGGGGTTGGCAGCGTCCGCAGAGGAAGCCGTTACTGTCCGTGGGCTGCTGCTTCTGCTGCTGCTGCTAACTGCACCTTTTCTTGCAGGTGAGCTGTTTGTTGCTGCAGTACAGTGATGCTAGCTATTGTTTTCTGGTCATTTCCTGTTAGAAATCGTGCAGTAGTACCACGCTGTGATTGCAGTGTCTTACTGTTCTGGTTTAGCAGTGTCCGACTTCTGTCCCTTATATAGTGCTACGTATACTTAAACCGCTTGGTTGTGTCTGCTGATGAGGCCAGTATTAACGATTGTGCCTTTAAGTGGTTTGTCAGTCATTGTGGAAGACACGTGGTATTTAAAGTGTTCTTGTGTGAAGCCAGCAGAAGTTCTGACTATCAGTAATTCTAGCGTTTACTCTTAAACTTCGGTAGTACCATTATAATCAATGCAATATTTCAAAGCAGCCTACTCCACCTTAAAGCAAACTCATGTAACTTGGACTAGTCTCTTTCCTAATTGCCTGGTGCTGCCGTGACTTGTTCGTATGTAATTAAGTTCTTATCCGCTGATTGGTTTGGTTGTGGTTACGTAACAATGGCGGAGTAGTTGTCTCAGTAATTTTCACGTTCTTTTGGGTCAGTTTAAAGACGTAATTACATATGTTGGTCATATGAACACTTACAGCTGCCGGTGTTGAGATTTATTAAAAAAAATCCTCACTTTCAGTGGTTGGTTAATTGGAAGTTTTACTGTCTTATATCAATGGTTCATAAAGGTTGGTGGCTTGTGAAGTACCACCGCACTTGGCGACAAATTTGTTGTTCTTCCATATGTCGTAGAGTGGGACTTATTTTGTCTGTGTTGTCTCGATCGTTGCCTAAGGCGTTCTCGCCACCCAGTGCAGTCAGTTGGGCCTATATTCTCTGAAGGGTGCCATAGCGGAACGGCACCATAATTGATGTATTAACATGTTCTTAAGAAACCGCTTTCTCTTTAAACTGTAGTTTGTAAGTCATGCTATTTTAGGTGAAAGGAATCAAAGAATTCTCATTCTACTGGGCGCATCGGGCTGGAGGTTTGACAAGCTAAAGTGTTGCCTAAAAGATTTTTCCTCAGTAATTTGGAATAAATATTTTTTAAAATTTGTATTTTGCTTAAAATTCCTTTTCAGAGATGTTGATCGAATCATTTATATTTATTCTGCTTTTGTTTCATGTAATTGTTATTATGGACTTGCATTACAAATTTAGTTTTGAAATATTACTCTAACTGTGATGCCTCTCAGTTCACATTAAAAGGTATTGTAATGACACTGAATTTACGTTTTTATACAGTGTACGTTTCTAAAGATGTCTGTTTTTACCAGCCTGCAGCGATGTTATGTTCGGGTAAATAAAGAATATTGTTAATCAGTATCTTCCACTGCGTTCGGTCCTACCTTTCCAGCAGTCTTGTGGCCTGATATTACCTATAACCCACTCTGGTCAGAGGAATGGTGTTAGGGAATGCGAATGGCCGACTTCGGTTTGTTCAAATGGTTCAAATGGCTCTGAGCACTATGGGACTCAACTGCTGTGGTCATCAGTTCCCTAGAACTTATAACTACTTAAACCTAAGTAACTTAAGGACATCACACACATCCATGCCCGAGGCAGGATTCGAACCTGCGACCGTAGCAGTCGCACGGTTCCGGACTGCGCGCCTAGAACCGCGAGACCACCGCGGCCGGCTTCGGTTTATTGGGAGAATTTTAGGAGAGAGCGGTTCACCTGTAAAGGAGACTGCAAATAGGATGCTGGTGAAATCTATTCTTCAATACTATTCGTGTGTTTGGGAACCGTACCAGGTCGGATTGAAGGAAGGCATCGAAGCAATTCAGAGGCGCGCTGCTAGACTTGTTACCAGTAGGTTCCAACTGCGCATAAGTGTTACAGAGATGCTTCAGGAACCCAAATGGGAATCCCTGGAGGAAAGGCGACTTTCTGTTCATGAAACGCTGTTGAGAAAATTTAGGCAACCGGCATGTGAGGCTGACTGCCGAACGTTTCTACTGCCACCACCATTCATTGCGCGTGAGGACCACGGAGATAAGATACGAGAAATTAGGGCTCATAGGGAGAAATATAGAAAGTCGTTATTCCCTCGTTCTATTTGAGAGTGGAATAGGAAAGGAAACCAGTAGCGGTACAAGGTATCCTTCGTCACGCACCGTGCGGTGGCCCGCGGAGTATCTATGTAGACCTAGAAAATGCTGCAGAGTCTTGAACTTCGATGTTCTTTTAGAAATGCAAAACTTTCACGCTCAGTTATTCACTGTGTACTGCAAGGCAACCACTGGATTCACTGAGCACGGGAGAACGGGAGATGCAGGCATCAGGCTGGTTTTAAAAAACCAATGAGCTATTCGCTACATGACTAGCTCAAAGGAGGTACTCCCCACCTAACGAGATTAACAGACTGCCTTCTGACAGCAAAAGAATCCATAAAAACGTTTATGGTGATACACCAGCGTCGAGTGCAAGACGCTGTATTTCCTTCTACACAACATTCAGTACTCTCACCAAATAACCACGGAATAGTGGCAGAAAATGGATTAACATCGTGTAGCGATACGTGACTCTACAAAAGACAAATCAGGTATGAGGGTTTAGGTTAATGCCATGTTGTGATCAGAGTAGTAATTTCTACGTTATTGGTGTTTGCTTCCATTTTGGGCCAAACTACTGTAGATTTTTTATAGGGGGAGTAAAATGAAAATCAAACAAATAGAAAGTAATGGCTAAGTACGATTATGACTCGCAGGCTGAAGATTCCATCCCGAGAATCGAGAATTTTGACGATTTTTGGTTGTTATCGGTATCGATACTGGCAAGATATGGGTCCTGGGAATTTCAAGGCCATATCAAAATCTCTGAAGTAGTTCCTGCGACTGCCACGGATATACAGAAAGAAACGAGCACGGGACTACAGTTTATTTATTTAGAGACAGAACATTTAATAAAACATTTTTATTCAGTTACTAAACATGAGAACTTATATTTTATACTTGCATGCAGCAATATTTATCTATTACGCTTTTGTCGGAATATAAACGAAATTTAAGTCCTAATGGCAAAAGATATATTTAACAACTTTCGAACTTTCCCCTTACTTTTACTGTGAAAACTTACTTGTTGCCAAATTTCAAGACTCTGTAACGGGAAGTACCCTACAGGTTTTAATGAGAGAGTTTACGACTATCACAATATACACTCCTGGAAATGGAAAAAAGAACACATTTACACCGGTGTGTCAGACCCACCATACTTGCTCCGGACACTGCGACAGGGCTGTACAAGCAATGATCACACGCACGGCACAGCGGACACACCAGGAACCGCGGTGTTGGCCGTCGAATGACGCTAGATGCGCAGCATTTGTGCACCGCCGCCGTCAGTGTCAGCTAGTTTGCCGTGGCATACGGAGCTCCATCGCAGTCTTTAACACTGGTAGCATGCCGCGACAGCGTGGACGTGAACCGTATGTGCAGTTGACGGACTTTGAGCGAGGGCGTATAGTGGGCATGCGGGAGGCCGGGTGGACGTACCACCGAATTGCTCAACACGTGGGGCGTGAGGTCTCCACAGTACATCGATGTTGTCGCAGTGGTCGGCGGAAGGTGCACGTGGCCGTCGACCTGGGACCGGACCGCAGCGACGCCCGGATGCACGCCAAGACCGTAGGATCCTACGCAGTGCCGTAGGGGACCGCACCGCCACTTCCCAGCAAATTAGGGACATTGTTGCTCCTGTGGTATCGGCGAGGACCATTCGCAACCGTCTCCATGAAGCTGGGCTACGGTCCCGCACACCGTTAGGCCGTCTTCCGCTCACGCCCCAACATCGTGCAGCCCGCCTCCAGTGGTGTCGCGACAGGCGTGAATGGAGGGACGAATGGAGACGTGTCGTCTTCAGCGATGAGAGTCGCTTCTGCCTTGGTGCCAATGATGGTCTTATGCGTGTTTGGCGCCGTGCAGGTGAGCGCCACAATCAGGACTGCATACGACCGAGGCACACAGGGCCAACACCCGGCATCATGGTGTGGGGAGCGATCTCCTACACTGGCCGTACACCTCTGGTGATCGTCGAGGGGACACTGAATAGTGCACGGTACATCCAAACCGTCATCGAACCCATCGTTCTACCATTCCTAGACCGGCAAGGGAACTTGCTGTTCCAACAGGACAATGCACGTCCGCATGAATCCCGTGCCACCCAACGTGCTCTAGAAGGTGTAAGTCAACTACCCTGGCCAGCAAGATATCCGGATCTGTCCCCCATTGAGCATGTTTGGGCCTGGATGAAGCGTCGTCTCACGCGGTCTGCACGTCCAGCATGAAAGCTGGTCCAACTGAGACGCCAGGTGGAAATGGCATGGCAAGCCGTTCCACAGGACTACATCCAGCATCTCTACGATGGTCTCCATGGGAGAATAGCAGCCTGCATTGCTGCGAAAGGTGGATATACACTGTACTAGTGCCGACATTGTGCATGCTCTGTTGCCTGTGTCTATGTGCCTGTGGTTCTGTCAGTGTGATCATGTGATGTATCTGACCCCAGGAATGTGTCAATAAAGTTTCCCCTTCGTGGGACAATGAATTCACGGTGTTCTTATTTCAATTTCCAGGAGTGTATGATATATATGGCAGTGTCTGTTGACTGCACTGACTTAGAAGTTACACCATGTGTCTCACCAGTCCGTCGTCAGGGATATTTTCTCTGGTGTTTCAGTAGTTATTTTCAATTTCGTTCTTTCAACGTGTAGCTGGAGTCAGCCCAAATAAATCTTGCTCACAACGTCTTCCATAGACTCGCAGCGTTGGCGGAAAGCGTTGGTTTGTTTTCCATTAAAAAACTAAATGATTTTTGAATCTGAATTTTATGCGCATATCCGATAGTGGTCCCAAATTTGTCCGTTATTCTTTTTATCGATATGTATTAACAGGACAGTAAAACACGAAGAATAATCAGTACTCCAACAGCGACTGAGCAGCGCTTCTGCATGGTGGTAGGAGTCAGCGCGGGCCAGGGAGCACTGCTTATTCTTCGTATTTTACTGTTCCTGTTAATGCATAACGATAAAAGGAATAACGCACTAGACTAAAGTGGGTCGCTCTGTTTAATGGCCACGTAAAATTCCACTTTAAAAATAATTTTGTGTGTAAGAGGAAACAAACCTGCGCTTTCCGTTGGCGCTGGGCGTCATATGAAGGACATAATCAGCACGATTTGTTTGGGCTAACTCAACATCAACGTTGCAAAAAAGAAATTGCAGATATCTGCTGAAATACCAGAGAAATTATGCCTGGCGACTGTTAGGAGAGACACGCATATTTTACACCGCCAAGGGACCGTAAACCTTAGTAAGTGGCACGAGTTTCAACTTGATAAATATATCCGTTCCTGAGAAAAAAAGGTTTTTATTAACAGTCGGACAGGCAGACAGACAGACAAACAACAAAGCCATCCTATGAGGGTTATTGAGCTACGGAACCCTAAAAATTAAGTAAACTATTTCTTAATTCAATAGTAATCGCCGTCACTGTTAAAAATTTCTCCCACTGTGAGACAAGACGGTTAATACCTTCTGTAGAAATGTTTGCGGTTGCCCACGGAACTACGACCTGCGCCTCTTCGTCGGAACATATTGGCGACCACATGTATCTTTCTTCACTGCTGCAAAAATACGGAAATCGCATGGGAAGATATCGGGACTGTAGGGAGGATCTGTAAAACTTCAGCAGCGCAGTCGAAACAACCTTGTCAACACGTGAGCCTGCGTGGAGTGTCTTTAGTATCTGCTCACGGAACTGTGTACAAACTAAAACCTTACTTAGACGAGATGCTGTAGTCAGTTCTGCAAGGGGCTCTTCTAGTCTGAACACGAAGGATAGCCAGATCCTGAAATGCTCTTATTTCATGAAGATGCACAGCTGCGTTTATCGGGATATGTGAACTTACATAACAATCAACGTTGGAGTTTTGGAATTCCTGATCAGTTACGACAAGAACTACGAAAATCAGTTACAAGTTAAATACATTTCGGAACGGAATCTATTGGAAATTAACGAAATTGCCATTTCCTAGACAAATAACTGTTACAACGTTAAAGAAATTCATTTCATTTGCTAAAATGAAACGTGAAATGTGCTTATGGCATTACCTGGTGCAAATCTTCCACTACCTGCGCGTCGTTGATGATGATGAAATGATGATAACATGCACGCCCTGTCCAGAGCGCAGAAAATCGGCCGGAAATCGAACCCGGGGCCCTGTCATTGAATATCAGCGCTGCTAACCTCAAGACCGCGAAATGCGGACGGTTAATTTGCAACGTACTGCATTGTAAATGATCTTCCATTTCGAGGTTCAAGGTATTACACGACGAACGAAGTATGGCTTAACCATCCACGTGTCATACAATTAGTTTTAAAATATGTAGAATTTTACTCACCATTAAATTCCGTAAATGAAGATGGACAGTACTCCAACATAGCTATAATGTATTTATATCAGGTTGGTGCATAAATACGTAGCGTTTTCATTCTGCATGTTGGTATTCAGGTTGTTATGGGTTTATTTATCAATAGTCACTTTTTATTTCAGTTCAATGTTGCTATTTGAGTTTATATATTTTCGTTACGTCATTTGGAGACAGTGAGTGGAGCTGTGGATGCTAAATGGAGTAAGTTGGGAAACTGAACATTACAGACATATTCTTCTGTCTGAGTTCAAGAAGAGGGGTGACAGCAGCGGAGGCAACCAGTACATTTGCACTGTGTATGGGGATAATGCGATTGGACAAGCTCGGCAAGGAAATGGTTTTCTCGTTTTAAGGAGGATTGTTTGGACATTAGTGACTCTACACGTTAAGCAAGAATTTCGTGGTTGAAGATAGTTTAAATGCATTAATCCACAATGTTCCACATCAGCGTACTCAAGAACTTGCAAATGTGTTGAACTGTGATCATTCCAATTTCTTGAGCCATTTGCATGCAATGGGGAAGGTTAAAAATTTGAGTGAGTGGGATCACATGCTCCAAGCAAAATTCACAAAAATCTGCGGCTGATCATATGTGCACCTCTGCTTGGCCTCTGAATTGGCTCGTAAAAAACACCGACCATTCCTATCCCGTATCGTTACTGTTGACGAGAAATAGTGACTTTATGCTAACGTAAGGGACAAAAGGATTGTTTGAGTCCAAACAAAACAGCAACTCCCTGTACAAATACCTGAGCTTCCACTAAAGGTAATGTTATGAATCTGGTGGAACAGCGACTATGTGATGTAATATGAATTGCTTCCTTGAGGTGTAACCATCACTGTTGACATTTATTATCGGCAACTGAGACGGTTTGCAGACTTAGTCCAAGAACAACGACTAGTAAAACTGCGTGCATTGACGCTACTCCACGATAACGTTCGCCTACTTTCTGCTACACTGACAAAAAACACTAACAGGAGTTGGGTTGGGAAGTCATTCCTCACCGATCTTATTCACCTGATCTTGCACTCTGATTTTCCGGAAGAAAATGGGCTCCGAACATGTCTCGACGAGTTCTTCGCCTCTAAACCATGTGATTTCTACAGTCACAGAATCGAAAAATTACCCCAGCTTTGGGACACTGTTGTAAATAGTGAAGTCTCTGTTACGTGTTTCTGTCGTGTTTATTAACTTATGGAAAGACGTTACAAACTCACGCACAAACCTAACAGTAGTCAAAATATTTACAAATCCGCTCACAAAACAATCTCTTCTCCCATACAAGAAAAACAGTGCAAACGCCGGAAACCGCTTATACAAGTCTGTAGTGCACATTCCTTCATGTGATTCTAAGATCGGTCACTTGACTGAAACACCGACGAGAAGACATATGTTCCTAGGTACATTATTCTCAAGGGTTACCACTCTGTCTTACTGCAAAATGAAGTGATGAGTTTCACGTATGTATAACACAACGTAATTGAGGTAATGGTTTGCAGTTGTGAGATAGCTTAGAAACTGCGAGGCGAATTATGTACTTCCCTTGCACAGCATCGTTGAGTTCCAGTAAGTTATTATGCATTATCCCAAACTCTCTAACATTCGTGAGACATGCCGACCTAGCTTGAAAACTCCCATTCCATTCTCAGTCCAAAACGATTCATTTCCAGACAGAATGGTTCCACAGTATTCAATTAATACCCTCAACTTGCAGTCCTCCCCAAATTACGATAGAGAACTGTTGTCGAATGTGGAAAGACATTAACGACTAATAGAATCGGTATGCAGCGGAACAAAAAGTCATAGGATTTCGACTCCTTAAAGGTACTAATCCGGCCGACGTGAAATTCCGTTAATCCACCAAAACTACCTGCAGAAACTGTACAGCAGCTCAATATTGCGAGTTCCACAGTCTGTCCATTTGACAGACTTGACATTCAGTCACATCCTCTCACAGCGTCTCCGCTCAGAGCTGCCTCATTCACTAAGGTTTCTACACAATGCGTCTGTATACTACGGTGTTTAGTTTGTTAATGGTCCTAACATCATGGGATTAACTGTTTAAGGTGGTAACATTTTGCCACCACACATTTAATATTCTGTATATTATTTTCGATTTATATTTACGTTAGATAATTTATTATGATGCACAACTGGGTTATTAATCATTCCATGGGCCGATATAGGCTAGAAACACGTGCCAACAATTTCTGTAGTCCGGAAGTTAACTGGAGCTGAGCACTAACAGAATGGCAGATGTTGGCCACGTGTTTCTCAGAAGACTCTATCGGCTAAAGGAGGCCTGTGAAGATTCTTGTCATGTTCTGCAGAGGTGGAAATTTCTTCGCTGAAGGAGAACAGAGGGAGGAGGTGGAGGTCTACAATTATGCAATAAAACCAAATTGGAATAATAAAACCGAAGGTAATAAAATTAGTTCTGTCTGTAATATTTACGTTGTAGAAGCTGTGAATGGAATAACAGAAAATTTTAGAACGTGAATACAATTGTGGGTCATAGGTACTCTAACCCATGTGGCAGAAATTGAGAGAAAATTGTTGAAGGGATTAACGTCCTATTCATCACCGAATTTGATTAAAGATTGAGAAAGGAAAGCTGAACGAGGAAAACACTAAACACAACCGACGTGCTAAACATCAACGTTGAAGAACACCTGGTAGAGGAAGAAAAAACTTACGACGAAACAAAACTTATTTAAAATGCTTCATGCGGGTAGAAAGATGGAAGACATTAGAAGTTACGATGGAGGTAAAGGGCTTCATTTAAGGAAAGTATTATACCTTTATGAAATACTAACACAAAACTGATAGAGTATTTTTAACATGCACGTGAGCACAGGATTCGACGGAGGGGCGTCAGATAATGTGAGGTAAAAGAATGGAGGATACTGGAAGCGTCTGAAATAGTGTTAACCAAAGGATGGGACTAGGTCTGATATTAGCCAGATTAAGAGAGGATATTCAACGACGTACACAGGAACTACAACGTATAGGTACTACTACGGTCACTTAGGCAGGATTAATAAAGAATAAAAATTGTAGGAACAAATATTTATAAGTTGCACATAGAGTATTGGAAGTTTTTGGGTGCTATACGTATGCAGAGATGTAAGCGGAAGAACTGAATGAGTTCTCAATGCAAAGACTGTAAAAAAAAAATTTAACTTTTTTAATACTGAGTTGAACAGTTTCTGACATTGTTATATATTGGAATAAAATGGGAAGTTTGCTAGTTTAGACACATATTACAAATTAGATTTAAAAGGCACATTACATTAGTTCTGTAAGTAGGCTGTTTAGGTTTTTATGTCGGTAACGCCACGTAGTGCTCTGTATGAAAATGGCTGACGGCGCTGTGTGTAATCTGTGGCTGGTTGGACTCATTGTTGGATTATTCGCTAGTGTAGTGTTGGGCAGTTGGAGGTGAGCCGCCAGCAGTGGTGGATGTGGGGAGAGAGATGACAGAGTTTTTGAGAGCGGACGATCTGGACTTGTGTCCATCAGAAAAAGGAAATTTGTAAGACTGAATGTCATGAACTGATATATAGACTTTTTAACGCTATTAATGTAAATACATTGTTTGTTCTCTATCGAAAACTTTTGTTTGATAAGTATGCCTATCAGTAGTTAGTGCCTTCTGTAGTAAGAATCTTTTATTTAGCTGGTAGTAGTGGCGCTCGCTGTATTGCAGTAGTTCAAGTAACGAAGATTTTTGTGAGGTAAGTGATTCATGAAAGGTATAGATTGTTAGTCAGGGCCATCCTTTTCTAGGAATTATTGAAAGTCAGATTCGTTGCGCTAAAATATTGTGTGTCACTTTCGTGATGATCAGAATAAGTACAGAGAGGACTGTCTGAGTACGTTCAGTTATAATCAGCTGTTTCAGTATCAAATAACGTTGAAGTTTACCAGCGCAGTCATTCTAAATTTTTCTTAGGGGCAGAAGTTTCAGTTAATTTGAAAAACAACCAGTAGGTTTTTTACGAACTGCGTTAACCTTGTCAAGGGCAAGTTAGTAAAAGTTGACAGGAACAGCAAGTATGAACAAAACTGAGCAAGAAATCATCTGGAGATTTCTAAGCACTACTCCTCTAACAACGATGCGGAATGGGAATACCATTATCTCTTTTTCCAGATTGTGACACAGGCAGAATTTCCTCTGTGTCACGTCGTTGAGTAAGAGTCCGCCATCGCCCTTCAGTTTTGCTATAGCGAAAGAAGAGCAGCTCTAAGAAGTTTCTAGATGGATATTCCAGCTGATATATGGTGAAACACCACTTCGTAAGCGCTGAATGCGACGGAGCGGCACTCAAAAGTAGCCGTGGAAACAGCTACCCAGTCTCAAACTTTTTATATGTCGACCTACACCAACCGTAAATCTATGCATTTCCCTCTGCAGTAAGGTTGTAAGATAAAGAGCACTCACTATATTTTGAGGAGAATAGCAGGAGGATATAAAACATGTCCGCACTAAAGCACCCAGCAAGAAGTAAGCTTGCGTGATTTAAGGAACTCACAACAAACTGTTTCACGAAAGATGAAGCTGAACCTCACGGCTACGAGCAAAGCCTTTAACCATTCCATCGCTTCGGTGGCTCAATGTTAGCCATAACGAGAGGATAATAAATCGCCGAAATTACCGTCGTCACCCAAAAGCACTCCGATTAGTAGACATTAACCTTGGCAATATAATCTTATCATTGCCTTGTAAACAAAAACATTATATGCAAAGCATATTTCTAAAGGCACTTGACGTGGAGAATTTTGTGAACTGTTCATTTTACAGCGTTTTTTTGTGATGTATGTATCCATCCTCCCAGAAATGTAGAAGGAAAATGAGATGACTTCACAAAATGTACGGTAAGTGAATATCAGCTTTTCATTTTATACACGGCCTTTCTCCTAACAGTCGTCAGTCACATTTTCACGGATGTTTCGGCAGGTACTTGTAGTTTCGCTTTTGCAACATGTAGTTGTAATCAGCCCAAACAAATACCACTCATCACGTCTATCATACGACTTCCAGCGTCGACGGAAAGCGTCGGTTTGTTTCCCACAAACAGAATGATTTTTGAAGCAAAATTTACGTGCCCATTCGACAGAACGGTCCCACGTTTGTCTAGTGCGCTGTCCGTTTTATCGACGTCTGTTAACAGGGACAGCAAAACTCTAAGAATAATAATCAGAGACAGCACTGCTCCGCCCCGTCCCAAGCTGCCTGCTGGCGCCAAGCAGAGGCGCAGCTCAGTCGCTGCTGGAATACTATTGTCCTTCGTGTTTATTGTTCCCGCTAATACATATCGATAAAACGAACAACGCGCTAGATTAATTTGTCACCACTATCGAACAGGCGCATAATTTTGTTTGTACCGGTAAACAAACCAACGCTTTCCGTCGACGCTATGCGTCTTCTGAAAGACGTGATAAACAAGGTTTGTTTGAGGGTGATTTCAGCTACACTTTGCAAAAACAAAATTGCAAATATCTGGAACACTGGAGAGAAAACACCTACAACCAGCAGCATGGTTCAATGGTTCAAATGGCTCTGAGCACTATGGGACTTAATGCTGTGGTCATCAGTCCCCTAGAACTTAGAACTACTTAAACCTAACTAACCTAAGGACATCACACACATCCATGCCCGAGGCAGGATTCGAACCATGCGACCGTAGCAGTCCCACGGTTCCGGACTGAGCGCCTAGAACCGCGAGACCACCGCGGCCAACCAGCAGGAGAGACACCCCGTATATTGTCAGTTGTGGCATGTTACTATATTTTTCTTCATTACTACGAGGCGGAATCCAAAATTTTCTGGAGTGGTGCTGCCATCTGGAAAGTAGTAGTAGATCTTTGCAACGCTAGGTGGCGAGAGCTGCATATCTGATGAGTCAGTGTGAGGATTGACATTCATCTGGGAGGATTTGTTGCGTGTCCGCAGTGATTTCCGTAATTGTGTTTCGTGTGTGGAGATCTTGACTGCCGATCATAAGGCACAGCGTGTTGAAGTGTGCGCGGATCTTCGTCAGACCGCACCTTATGATCCCACCTTCTTTTCGCGCGTTATCACTTGCGACGAGAGGTGGATTTATGGTTATGACCGAGAGATAAAGTAACAATCGTCCCAGTAGAAGAGCCCGGGCTCTCCAAGATCCAAAAATGCGAGACAGGTGAAGAGCATGATCATAGTTTCCTTTGATACCAAGGCAATAGTGCACAAAGAATTCGTCCCACCCAACACAACAGTGAATTCCGCGTACTACTGTGACGTTTTGCGACGGCTCTGTGAAGACGTGCGGCGAAGACAGCCCGGACTTTGGCGTCAAGGGAACTGGCTGCTGCATCACGACAACGTGCTCTGTCACACTCCCTCGCTCACCAGGACCCTTTGGCAAAAAACAACACGGCGTTTGTACCCCAACCACCGTGATCGCCAGATTTGGCACCTTGCTACTTCGCGCTATTCCCAAAACTGAAACTCAAGTTGAAAGGCCGTCGGTTCGACACTCTAGAGAGGATTCAAGAAGCATCGCTGGCGGTGATGAACACTCTCAAAGAACAGGACTTCCAGAAAACTTTTGACCAGTGGCAGACGCGGTGGGACCGCTGTGAACGTGCGGATGGGAACTACTTCGAGGGTGATCATGACCATTAGTCCAAAGGTAAGGTTTTCAACAGATGGCAGCACCAGTCCCGAAAATGTTGGATAGCACCACGTACAGTCATCCACACAGCGTATATACTGGTGGTAAATACTCAAATGTTCTTACGCAGTGCGCCGGCCGGGGTGGCCCAGCGGTTCTAGGCGCTACAGTCTGGAACCGCGCTACCACTACGGTCGCAGGTTCGAATCCTGTCTCGGGCCAGGATGTGTGTGATGTCCTTAGGTTAGTTAGGTTTAAGTAGTTCTAAGTTCTAGGGGACTGATAATCTCAGAAGTTAAATCTCATAGTGCTCAGAGCCATTTGAACCATTTCTTTCTTACGCAATGCAGGATTCGATGACGCCCTGCTGACGAACGTAATACTACAGTAAAGCAAGGGTAGCTATCTGAAGATTGGCATGAGAGCCGGTAACCGACAGTGGCAAAAAAGCCTTTTTAAACATATAGCTACATTACATGTGGCTAGTAGCGATCTCTATAAAGAATCCGTAATTGAATAAATGCCATGGAGTTCAGTAACATCCTGCATTGATGGCATAACATTTTACATTCGGAGGAGGGGGGGGGATCAATAGTGAACACTTCTTAGACTTGTAATAAAAGTAATCATCAATAGCGGACGACTACTCCCACTAGAAAAAATCGACCTGATTCTGCCAAAGGTATTGTCAAAGAGTGTCTTAGGTATGAGAAAAGGCCTATGGAGATGAGACAGTGTTCGGCGGCATGAGAATGCTGAAAGAAATATAAAAAACTAAGGCACGTAATATGTATCCATAGGAAATGTAGCCTGGAAAGTGCCATGTTGCTGTTTCTGTTGGCGGAAAATTCCCTACTAGACCCCTGTTCGTATCTCCAGAAAAAACTGGCAAGAGAGAGATGGTAATGAGAGAAACACTGAAAACTAGTCGAAATAGTAACATTCTACGAGTAGGAATATGGAATGTCGGAATTATGAATCTGGTATCGAAGCTAGAAAATATGAAAAAAAAATTAAATGCACAATGTAGGTATAATAGAAATAAATGACGTGAAGCGGAAAGAAGATACGGATTTCTGGGGAGAGTAGAATATCAACGATAACAAACATTTGTAGAGCGGTAGCAGGATTCGCTAGGAATAGGCTGATAGGAGAACGTTTCAGTTACTGTGAACAGTTCAGAGACAGCATCATACTCTTGACAACCGACAGCATACCACTGTAAGAAAAAAAAGGCGTTTCAGATACACACACTAACGCCGCAAAAAGCAAATAAAATAGTGAGAGTAGGAGAAAGGGTTGTACCTGTAAGATAATGTTCCTGGGAGCCCATGATGTCTCCTGGTTGGTATTTCTATTTACGGATCAGTTTTAGACTCACATGAAGGAACGCACAGTAGAGTATGCCATAAGCAGTTTCTAACATTTCCTGCCATTTTTGTTGTGAAAAGCGGCTGGTCCCGGCGGAGGCTGGAGTCCTCCCTCGGGCATGTGTGTGTGTGTGTGTGTGTGTGTGTGTGTGTGTGTGTGTGTGTGTGCTTAGGATAATTTAGGTTTAGTAGTGTGTAAGCTGATGACCTTATCAGTTAACTCCCATAAGACCTCACACACATTTGAACATTTTATTGTGAAACTTGAGGTTCTATTTCGCGTAGCGGTTGTAAATAGTAAGACTCCTACATATTTAAATGCTATGTTGTTGTTGTTGTCTTCAGTGCTGAGATTGGTTTGATGCAGCTCTCCATGCTACTCTATCCTGTGCAAGCTGCTTCATCTCCCAGTACCTACTGCAACCTACATCCTTCTGAATCTGCTTAGTGTACTCATCACTCGGTCTCCCTCTACGATTTTTACCCTCCACGCTGCCCTCCAACGCTAAATTTGTGATCCCTTGATGCCTCAAAACATGTCCTACCAACCGATCCCTTCTTCTAGTCAAGTTGTGCCACAAACTTCTCTTCTCCCCAATCCTATTCAATACCTCCTCATTAGTTACGTGATCTATCCACCTTATCTTCAGTATTCTCCTGTAGCACCACATTTCGAAAGCTTCTATTCTCTTCTTGTCCAAACTAGTTATCGCCCATGTTTCACTTCCATACATGGCTACACTCCAAACAAATACTTTCAGAAACGACTTCCTGATACATAAATCTATATTCGATGTTAACAAATTTCTCTTCTTCAGAAACGCTTTCCTTGCCATTGCCAGTCTACATTTTATATCCTCTCTACTTCGACCATCATCAGTTATTTTACTTCCTAAATAGCAAAACTCCTTTACTACTTGAAGTGTATCATTTCCTAATCTAATTCCCTCAGCATCACCCGATTTAATTTGATTCCATTATCCTCGTTTTGCTTTTGTTGATGTTCATCTTATATCCTCCTTTCGAGACAATGTCCATTCCGTTCAACTGCTCTTCCAAGTCCTTTGCCGTCTCTGACAGAATTACAATGTCATGGGCGAACCTCAAAGTTTTTACTTCGTCTCCATGAATTTTAATACCTACTCCAAATTTTTCTTTTGTTTCCTTTACTGCTTGCTCAATATACAGATTGAATAACATCGGGGAGAGGCTACAACCCTGTCTCACTCCTTTCCCAACCACTGCTTCCCTTTCATGCCCCTCGACTTTTATGACTGCCATCTGGTTTCTGTACAAATTGTAAATAGCCTTTCGCTCCCTGTATTTTACCACTGCCACCTTTAGAATTTGAAAAAGAGTATTCCAGTTAACATTGTCAAAAGCTTCCTCTAAGTCTACAAATGCTAGAAACGTAGGTTTGCCTTTTCTTAATCTTTCTTCTAAGATAAGTCGTAAGGTCAGTATTGCCTCACGTGTTCCAACATTTCGACGGAATCCAAACTGATCCTCCCCGAGGACCGCATCTACCAGTTTTTCCATTCGTCTGTAAAGAATTCGCGTTAGTATTTTGCAGCTGTGACTTATTAAACTGATAGTTCGGTAATTTTCACATCTGTCAGCACCTGCTTTCTTTGGGATTGGAATTATTATATTCTTCTTGAAGTCTGAGGGTATTTCGCCTGTCTCATACATCTTGCTCATCAGCTGGTAGAGTTTTGTCATGACTGGCTCTCCCAAGGCTGTCAGTAGTTCTAATGGAATGTTGTCTAATCCGGGGGCCTTGTTTCGACTCAGGTCTTTCAGTGCTCTGTCAAACTCTTCACGCAGTATCGTATCTCCCATTTCGTCTTCATCTAAATCCTCTTCCATTTCCATTATATTGTCCTCAAGTACATCACCCTTGTATAAGCCCTCTATATACTCCTTCCACCTTTCTGCCTTCCCTTCTTTGCTTAGAACTGGGTTGCCATCTGAGCTTTTGATATTCATACACGTGGTTCTCTTCTCTCCAAAGGTCTCTTTAATTTTCCTGTAGGCAGTATCTATCTTACCCCTAGTGAGATAAGCTGCTACATCCTTACATTTGTCCTCTAGCCATCCCTGTTTAGCCATTTTGCACTTCCTGTCGATCTCATTTTTGAGACGTCTGTATTCCTTTTTGCCTGCTTCATTTACTGCATTTTTATATTTTCTCCTTTCATCAATTAAATTCAATATTTCTTCTGTAACCCAAGGATTTCTAGCAGCCCTTGTCTTTTTACCTACTTTATCCTCTGCTGCCTTCACTACTTCATCCCTCAGAGCTACCCATTCTTCTTCTACTGTATTTCTTTCCCCTATTCCTGTCAATTGTCCCCTTATGCTCTCCCTGAAACTCTGTACAACCTCTGGTTCTTTCAGTTTATCCAGGTCCCATCTCCTTAATTTCCCACATTTTTGCAGTTTCTTCAGTTTTAATCTACAGGTCATAACCAATAGATTGTGCTCCGAGTCCACATCTGCCCCTGTAAATGTCTTACAACTTAAAACCTGGTTCCTAAATCTCTGTCTTACCATTATATAATCTATTTGATACCTTTTAATATCTCCAGGGTTCTTCCACGTATACAACCTTCTTTCATGATTCTTAAACCAAGTGTTAGCTATGATTAAGTTGTGCTCTGTGCAAAATTCTACTAGGCGGCTTCCTCTTTCATTTCTTAGCCCCAATCCATATTCACCTACTATGTTTCCTTCTCTCCCTTTTCCTACACTCGAATTCCAGTCACCCATTACTATTAAATTTTCGTCTCCCTTCACTATCTGAACAATTTCTTTTATTTCATCGTACATTTCTTCAATTTCTTCATCATCTGCCGAGCTAGTTGGCATATAAACTTGTACTACTGTAGTAGGTGTGGGCTTCGTATCTATCTTGGCCACAATAATGCGTTCACTATGCTGTTTGTAGTAGCTTACCCGCATTCCTATTTTCCTATTCATTATTAAACCTACTCCTGCTTTACCCCTATTTGATTTTGTGTTTATAACCCTGTAGTCACCTGACCAGAAGTCTTGTTCCTCCTGCCACCGAACTTCATTAATTCCCACTATATCTAACTTTAACCTATCCATTTGCCTTTTTAAATTTGCTAACCTACCTGCCCGATTAAGGGATCTGACATTCCACGCTCCGATCCGTAGAACGCCAGTTTTCTTCCTCCTGATAACGACATCCTCCTGAGTAGTCCCCGCCCGGAGATCCGAATGGGGGACTATTTTACCTCCGGAATATTTTACCCAAGAGGATGCCATCATCATTTAATCATACAGTAAAGCTGCATGTCCTCGGGAAAAATTACGTCTGTAGTTTCCCCTTGCTTTCAGCCGTTCGCAGTACCAGCACAGCAAGGCCGTTTTGGTTAATGTTGCAAGGCCAGATCAGTCAATCATCCAGACTGCTGCCCCTGCACCTACTGAAAAGGCTGCTGCCCCTCTTCAGGAACCACACGTTTGTCTGGCCTCTCAACAGATACCCATCCGTTGTGGTTGCACCTACGGTACGGCCATCTGTATCGCTGAGGCACGCAAGCCTCCCCACCAACGGCAAGGTCCATGGTTCATGGGGGGGGGAGGATTTAAATGCTATATATTAAACTATTTTGAGGATATTGTTAATTCTTCAGTTATAGTTTTACGGCAAGTAAAATTCTGTACATTTTTAGTACTAGTAAGAGAACGTGTTTACAGTTAAGCTATACTTTGACAGCCGTGCACTTATATCGTGAATCGGGAGCACTCTTACCCATAGTACACGTGATATTAGCAGATAAACTGAGTTTCTTTAATGGGTTAAGTTTTCCCTGTTTTGAAAATGGAAATTTGCGTCACTTGCCAATAGATTCAACTTCAAAATGTCTTTAACTTGTAAGTGGAGTTTGATAATACGTCTTCTTAATTTGATTTCACTTAGTGATTATTTGTCTGTATCCTATAGCTCGTGCGCCGACTAGAACACCACGTTCAGACTCACTTAAATCTTGATAGCCTGCCACTGTAGCAGCAGTAACCGATCTGACAACTGCACCAGACATTCATTGTCTTATATAAGCGTTGCCGACTCAGAAGTGGTTCAAATGGCTCTGAGCACTATGCGACTTAGCTTCTGAGGTCATTAGTCGCCTAGAACTCAGAACTAATTAAACCTAACTAGCCTAAGGACATCACACACATCCATGCCCGAGGCAGGATTCGAACCGGCGACTGTAGCGGTCGCTCGGCTCCAGACTGTAGAGCCTAGAAACGCACGACCACTCCGGCCGGCTTCCCGTTGCCGACTGCAGCGCCGTCTTCTACCTGTACACGTATCTCTGTATTTTGATACGTTGGCCTGCACCAATATGTTTGGCGTTTCACTGTATTTGCCAACTCGTGAAGATACACTGTTTGATCAAAAGTATCCGGACATCCCCCAAAAACACCCGTTTTTCATATTAATTGCATTATGCTGCCATCTACTGCCAGGTACTCCATATCAATGACCTCAGTAGCCATTAGACATCGTAAGAGAGCAGAATGAGACGCTCCGCGGAACTCAAGGACTTTGAACGTGGTCAGGTGATTGGGTGTCACTTGTCATTCGTCTGTAGGCGAGATTTCCACACTCCTAAACATCCCTAGATCTACAGGTTCGGATGTGATGGCAGGGTGTGGGTATGGCGAATGCCCGGTGAACGTCATCTGCCAGCTTGTGTAGAGCCAACAGTAAAATTTGAGGGCGGTGGTGTTACAGTGTGGTCGTGTTTTTCATGGAGGTGACTTGCACCTCTTGTTTTGCGTGGCACACTCACAGCACAGGCCTACAGTGATGTTTTAAACACCTTCTTGCTTCAAACTGTTGAAGAGTAATTCGAGGATGGCGATTGTATTTTCAACACGATAAAGCACCTGTCCATAATGTACGGCCCCTGGCGGAGTGGATACACGACAATACCATCCCTGTAATGGACTAGCCTGCACAGAGTCCTGACCTGAATCCTATAGAACAGTTTTGTAATGATTTGGAACGGCGACTTCATGCCACGCCTCACGGACCAACATCGATACCTATCCTCAGTGCAGCACTCCGTGCAGAATGGGCTGCCATTCCGCAAGAAAATGGTCCAAATGATTCTAAGCACTATGGGACTTAACATCTGAGGTCATCACTCCCCTAGACTTAGAACTACTTAAACCTAACTAACCTAAGGACATCACACACATCCATGCCCGATTCGAAACTGCGACCGTAGCAGCTGCGCGGTTCCGGACTGAAGCGGCTAGAACCGCACGACCACAGCGGCCGGCGTTCCCCAATAAACCTTACAGCACCTGATTGAAGGTATGCCTACGAGAATGGAAGCTGTCATCAAGGCTAAGGTTGGGCCATTACCATATTGAATTCCTACATTACCGATGAAGGGTGCCACGAACTTGTAATTAATTTTCAGCCAGGTGGCCGGATACCTTTGATCACATAGTGTATCACGTGGAGTACGTTATAGCGAGACAGAGTATGAAATCAGATATTGGATTTTAAGACGTATACAGCAGCTTATGTAGGCTCAGATTCCAATTTAGTGATAGATTAAAGTTCAAATGATTCGTCAGGATCTGTTTTTGAGTTTCTCTGAGGCTGAAATACTGCTGTAATGAATAACGCTGTGGGCAGTTCAGTTGAAAAGGAACAGACAACTGTAAAAAGGGCAGACAAAGAAGATAAGCAGACAAATGTAGGTACAAGGAGGGTAACTGAGAAGACAGGTTGGGCGACAAACTCCAAAGTGAAATGACTTCAGGGAAAATGTGAAGGATTAGAAAAGGAAATGTTATCGGGAGGACAGATTCAGCTTATAGAAATGTCAAATGGTTCAAACGGCTCTAAGCACTATGGGACTCAACATCTGAGGTCATCAGTCTCCTAAGCTTAGAACTAGTTAAACCTAACTGGCCTAAGGACATCACACACAGCCATGCCCAAGGCACGATTCGAACCTGCGACTGTAGCAGCAGCGCGGTTCCGGACTGAAGGGCCTAGAACAGCTCGGCCACAGCAGCCGACATATAAATGTCAAAATTTCATTGGGTGTAGTTGAAAGAAAGGGCTACAACATTATGTGTTCGTTGGGCATTCCACTACTAAGTGAATGAGAGAGCGTATAAGTGGAAGGAGTATATTGAGGGTCTCTACGAGAGCGAGGAAGTATTTGACGACGACGTATAAAAAGAAATGGATTACGGTTTGGAAGAGAAAGGGGATCCAGTATGAAAGTCAGAGATTGAAAGAGCTCTGGAAGACTTGGAAACAAATAAGTACGCGAGATAACATTCCTTCAAAAATTTTAAAATCATTCAGGGAAGGGAAGTTAAATTATAGAATCCGTAAGATTGAAAATGTATCATCGAACTTGTGGAAGAATATCATTAACACATTCCTGAAAATATCAAAGGCTGATCGTAAAAATAACTCGTGCTTAGAAGTTGTTGACGACAACAAAAACATACAAATGACTGGACAAAGAAACGGAGTATTACATAAGGATCAGTTCGGCTTTAGGAACGTTTAACGTTGCGCTTGATAGGGTTTGTCGACGTAGAGAAATCTTTCAGCGAAGCAAAATGGTGTTAAGATTCTTGAAATTTTAAGACAAATACGAATGAGAGTGGTATAACAAGGAAAGAATGGGAATGATTTTCTGGTGTGCTGACATCATCGATGGCGTCATGAGTTTTCCCTATAAAACCTGCAGCAATAGAATTCTGGGCCAGTATGCCAAACGTCTACCCTGTTCTAAGTAGCCTGACAGATCTGAGATGGAGCCTCTGCAAAGTAACTTTACGCATTCAGTTGCGGTGAAAAGAAAAATGATTCAGATGGCTCTGAGCACTATGGGACTTAACTTCTGAGGTCATCAGTCCCCTAGAACTTAGAGCTACTTAAACCTATCCAACCTAAGGACATCACACATACCCATGCCCGAGGAAGGATTCGAACTTGCGACCGTAGGAGTGGCGCGGTTCCCAACTGTAGCGCCCAGAACCGCTTGGCCACCCCGGCAGGCTCAGTTGTGGTGAACCTGTGTGACTTGTACTCTGGAATATCTATCGCTGTGGAGAGACTGTCTATGGAGGTTAAATCTAAAATACTCTTGGAACTTTTTATCAGGTATTGTTGGAACACAAATTTAGTGTTCCTGACATCTGGTCTCTGAAAAATACAGATGTACTGTGGTCTGATGACAGTTTTTCTTGTTGAAATTTTAATAAGAAGGAAACGGTCTACCATCAGGAGGATGAATGTATGTCTCTTGATTTTCTCGTCATGCACATTGAGAGAGCGAGAGATGATCGGTTTGTTGTCTTCTGCTGTTCCATGTGCAAATGGAGCAGTGGGAGAACGATAATGTGCATTTGTGAAGTAACTTTAAGCGTTCAGTTACGGCGAACCTGAGTGACTTATGCTCCGCAGTATTGATCTCTGTGGAGAGAATCAATCTATGGTGGACATATCATAAACTACTCTTCGATTATGTTGTCAAGTACTTGCTAGAACAGAGTTCCTGACTTCTGGTCGGCGTTGAATACATGGTGTGCTGTGGCCTGGTAACTGTTTTTCGTGTTGAAATGCACTGTGGTCTAGATCTGGTGACGTACTGAAATGTCATGGATAAGAAGGGAACAGACTATTACTTTCGTAAAACTTCGCTGTTTCGTCACATACGTTTACCATCGCTGACAATCCATTTCATAGGGGATGATGTGAACATACCACAATATACGAACTATAAACTGCTATGCATTTTGTAAACAGTTGCTGTTACATACCTAAGGGAATCTATCAATAATTATGTCGTAACTGATAAATATGGTATTGTGTGCCCAAAGGTAATAATTTCATCGTCTTAAAGTTTACGACCGTAGTGTGTGGAACTTGCTAGCTGGATGTACATTTAAGGACTGTTGGAAGGCATTAAATCATCATCAGAATTTTTGAATTGGGTGTGTTCTGCACTCACACCTTGCATGCATACGTCTGATTCTCAAGAAAGACAGAAAAATGGTCTACCAGTTCAAAATCACACCACTCATCAGAAATGTATATGAAACATTCAGCGTCCAAGTTGCGGTGTTTTCGGGTCTGTGATAGCATTGCTAATACCTTAAGGAAATAATCAAATAGATAGTACCACTATATGTCAGAACTACGTCTATTCTGAGAGTTTGCAGTCATAGTGGAAATGTAAAATGTGCTGTGCGAAGTATCATTTAGTTGATTCACATAATGAAAGGTATATACACTGCTAGCCATTAAAATTGGTACACCATAAAGATGACGTGCTACAGAAGCGAAATTTAATCGACATGAAGAAGATGCTATGATATGCAAATGATTAGCTTTTCAGAGCATTCACACAAGGTTGGAGTCGGTGACGAAACCTACAACGTGCTGACATGATGAAAAATTCCAACCGATTTCTCATACACAAACAGCAGTTGACCGGCGTTGCCTGGTGAAACGTTGTTGTGATGCCTCGTGTAAAGAGGAGAAATGCGTACCATCACGTTTCCGACTTTCATAAAGGTCGGATTGTAGCCTATCGCGGTTGCGCTTTATCGTATCGCGACATTGCTGCTAGCGTTGGTCGAGATCCAATGACTGTAAGCAGAATATGGAATCGGTGGGTTCAGGAGGGTAATACGGGTCGCCGTGCTGGATCCCAACGGCCTCGTATCACTAGCAGTCGAGATGACAGGCATCTTATCCGCATGGCTGTAACGGATCGTGCAGCCACGTCTCGATCCCTGAGTCAACAGATGGGGGCGTTTGCAAGACAACAACCATCTGCACGAACAGTTCGACGACGTTTGCAGCAGCATGGACTATCAGCTCGGAAACCATGGCTGCGGTTACCCTTGACGCTGCATCACAGACAGGAGCGCCTGCGATGGTGTACTCAACGACGAACCTGGGTGCACGAATGGCAAAACGTTATTTTTTAGGATGAATCCAGGTTCTGTTTACAACATCATGATGTTCGCATCCGTGTTTGGCGACATCGCGGTCAACGCACATTGGAAGCGTGTATTCGTCATCGCCATACTGGCGTATCACCCGGCGTGATGGTATGGGGTGCCATTGGTTACACGTCTCGGTCACCTTGTAAGTAGGCTGTTTAGGTTTTTATATTGGTAACGCCACGTAGCGCTCTGTATGAAAATCACTGGCTGTGCTGTGTGCAGTCTGTGGCTCGTCTGCATGGTTGTCTGCCATTGTAGTGTTGGGCAGTTGGCTGTTAGCGGCGCGTAGCGTTGCGCAGTTGGAGGTGAGCCGCCAGCAGTGTTGGACGTAGGGAGAGAGATGTCGGAGTTTTGAAATTTGTAGGACTGGATGTCATGCACTCCTATATATATATATTATGACTATTAAGGTAAATACATTGTTTGTTCTCTATTAAAATCTTTCATTTGCTAACTATGCCTATCAGTAGTTAGTGCCTTCCGTAGTTTGAATCTTTCATTTATGTCAGTTTAAGCACAGTCATGTATAATTGTACTAAGGGGACGTTTCAACCTCTTGTTCGCATTGACGGCGCTTTGAACAGTAGACGTTACATTTCAGATGTGTTACGACCCGTGGCTCTACCCTTCATTCGATGCCTGTGAAACCCTACATTTCAGCACGATAATGCACGACCGCTTATTGCAGGTCCTGTACGGGCCTTTCTGGATACAGAAAATGTTCTACTGCTGCCCTGACCAGCACATTCTCCAGATCTCTCACCAACTGAAAGCGTATGGTCAATGGTGACCGAGCAACTGGCTCGTCACAATACGCCAGTCACTACTCTTGATGAACTGTGGTATCGTGTTGAAGCTGCAAGGGGAGCTGTACCTATACACGCCATCCAAGCTCTGACTGTATGCCCAGGTGCATCAAGGCCGTTATTACAGCCAGAGCTGTTCTGGGTACTGATTTATCAGGATGTATGCACCCAAATTACATGAAAATGTAATCACATGTCAGTTCTAGTATAATATATTTATCCAATGAATACCCGTTTATCATCTGCATTTCTTCTTGGTGTAGCAATTTTAATGGCCAGTAGTGTATCTCTAGCGCTAGTCGGCTGTTCAGTTTTGGAGAACGTCTTATGCACTTCCTGGAGACAGAATAACAACAAAATGTACTCCTTCCCTTTCCGCCTATCAAGAACTTGTTTAATCGATGTAATACAGTATCGTCGCACTGAAATGTTGTGGATGAACACACCAAAATTCAGTGTTGAGTTCTGAGATGTTACAACATGAGAAAAATACGGAATGCTAATGCAGGAATTATGAATGAAGTGATGAATTTGTAGCAAACACCACCTTGTTCTTAAGTGTCGGGCTTATACTGTTCGTTCACGACCCTGGGTAGCGTTACTTTCGATATGTTATTCGTTAATTTCTTCCTAAAACTGACATGAAAATTCAATGACTTGCTGCATGTATGATTCCTGTTGCCATTCAGAAATACTATGGAGGCAGCTGAAGTTAAATAGTACCGTAAAAGTTCTATGAAATAGCGCAAAATTCGGGTGGCGTGTCACCTAGGCGCTGGTTGCCCTGCAGGTTGTTGGCCATCAGCGCTATTAGCACCCGGAAAGATGAATAAGTGTGCGTGAATCACTCGCACTGCTGTGCAGTAGCTAGAGCTTTCCACGTCATACTAATTAGCTTCTGCTCACATTCTCGCGGCATAGAGTTCATACTCTTTCCATTAGTTGGAGCTAGCAATCTATGCTTTGTCACTGGGCGATGTTAGTCATCTACCACCAGTGAACGCTGCACTCTGTTAGGAGTGCCACTTCAGTTTTTCGTCTTTAATGTGATGTACGAGTATGGTGCAGAACACTATTAGCGTATGAAGCGTCATACTTTACTGTCAAATGTAGGCGGTCGCGGTGGCCGAGCGGTTCTAGGCGCTTCAGTCCGGAACCGCGCGACTGCTACGGCCGCAGGTTCGAATTCTGCCTCGGGCATGAATGTGTGTGTGATGTCCTTAGGTTAGTTAGGTTTAAGTAGTTCTAAGTTCTAGGGGACTGATGACCTCAGACTTTAAGTCCCATAGTGCGCAGAGCGATTTCAACCATTTTGTCAAACGTATTTGTTAAGTTTTGGTGGGTATCATTAATTTGTAAATACGTGTAAGCGTGATCGAACAGTCCACGGGTGTACGGCCGGTTCACAGTGTCCAAGGGGCAATATATTTCGGCGATCAAACATGTCGCCATCGTCAGGTGCGCTGGCGAACTGAGTTCCTGAGTTTTATTAATTTTTCCCTTCGTCTCATTCTCGTCTCTTAGGGAGATGGGAGGACTGTTCGAAGGCTCGCATTTGCCCTATTCCGCCCTGTGGGTGAGGGATTCCTATCTGGATTTATTTATGTCATCTTTCTTGCTGTATATTCTGATATGCGTTAATTGGTTTTTGACTTCTTGGCCTTTATGGGGGGAAGAATATTTCAATTGAGTGTGCCTCTCGTGTTCTCGGCAACTATCTTCGACGGTGCACACACTGTCCAATATAAGTCTTTCCACATTGAAACGGAATCTTGTACACGCCGGTCTTACGCTAACAGAGGTCATCTTTGACCTTTCCCAATAATAATCGTGTTTTTTTGGACAGGTAAAAGGTGTCTGATTTTTCCCGATAGTACGTCAGTGTTTGGTACAAAGGTAGTTACTGCCTCATTCTCCGTCTCCACGGGTTGTACTGTTGTGGTGGGGCGGAGAGTGCGCCTAAACTGCCATTTCAAGTACCCGTTTTTCCGACACCGTTCTGAGGTGTTCCAGTTACTGGGGAAGACTCTCTGCGCCTGATAAGGTGGGCGACTAGTGTTTTTAATATATCATTCCCCTGCTAAGGGTGTGGCCGCTGTCTGCATGCAAATACAGGCCAGTGTGCGTTTTCTTCCGATATACACCGTGGCAGAGGCTGCCACCAGCTCTTCTCTTGACCAATGTTGGGATGTATGGAGTTGAAATGTGCTAGGAAATCTAGGAGTTTGTCCCTTCCATGGGGCAAGATGTCTAACGTGTCATCCACATAGCGAGAAGAAAACCGTGGTTTCCACTTGGGTGACACCAGGGCTTCCTCCTTGTCGTACTCCACAGACAAATTCGCGATCACAGGCGAGAATGGGCTGTCCATTCTCTATTAAACAGAAAATACGTGGTCAGGACATGCCTGCAAATGTTGGTGGTGTTCTCTTCAAGTGTATGACCAATAACCTCTAATGCCTCTAGTAGAGCCACCCTATAGGATAATAAACCAAAACTCACCAGGATATCTGAGTCGTTCACTCTGAAGTTGTCGAGGCATTCTACAAAATCGACAAACTAAGATATTCTAGTGAGTTTTGACATCATTTCGTTACTCTCTAGGGTGTCTCTGCGAGAGTGTCTAGAGATTATTGGTCAGACATTCGACGAGAAGGCCGCCAACCTTTCCAAGCATGTCTTGACCTCCACGTTCTTTCTGTTTAATAGAGAATACTACGAAGAAATGGAAGGAGTCACAATGGGCAGCCCACTCTCGCCTGTGATCCCGAATTAGTATATGGATTACTTTGAGGAGGAAGCTCTTTTGTCATCCAAATGGAAGTCTGCGTTTTTCTCCCGTTATGTGGATGGCACGTTAGTCATCTTGCCCCATGGAAGGGACAAACTCTTGGATTTCCATGCACATTTGAATTTCATACGTCCCAACATTAAATTCACTTTGGAGACCGAAGCAGAAGAAAGATTACCATTCCCGGACGTCATGGTCAAGCAAAAAGGTGATGGCGCCCTTTGCTATGGTGCATCACGTAGGAAAATGCACACTGGCCTGTACTTGCATGCAGACAGCTGCCACCACTCTTCGCAGTAGAATGGGACACTAGAATTACTATTACGTAGGGCGGCCACCACATCAGACGCAGAGAGTCTTCCTCAGCAGTTGGAAAACTTCAGATCTTTTCCGTAAAAACGAGTACCCAGAATGGCAGATTAGGCACGCTCTCCTCCCCACCACAACAGTACAATCCGTGCAGACGGAAGACGTCACGGAGGATGAGGCAGCCACTGCCTTTATACTGTACACTGGCGAGTATCGGGAAAATTAGATCAGTATCGAAACACAACCGTTTAAAACTGTTTTTTATCCGTCCAATAAAAAACGAGCATTATTGGAAAGCGTCAAAGATGATCTCGGTTTGCGGAAGGCCGGCGTATACCAAATTCCGTTTCAGTGCAAAAAGACAGACGGTGAGCACTGTCGAAGATAGTTGCCGAGAACACTAGAGTCACACTCGACTGGCGTATCCCAACCAGTCAGCAGTCGCAGAGCACTGCTTGTCCGAAAATTACGCCAAGGAGTACGAATGTACCCGGATCTTGGCACGGAATTCCAAATACTTGGATAGCGTCTTTAGAGACGCCATAGAAATTCGCACCAGGGACGATCTCATGAACCGAGATTGCGGCTATAATCTTAGCAGATCTTGGGAACCAGCACTGAGTTTAGTTAAGAAACGATCTGACGACCAGGCGGATAGAACACCTACATCAATGCTACTACAGACGCCGACGCTATCGTCTCCGCGGTCGCCGATGCGCGTCTCGCTGGGGGAGGGGGGGTAAGTCGGTGGCGCGCCCTCTGACGCCAGTTCGTCAGCGCACCTGGTGATGGTGACGTGTCTGATCTCCGAAATATTGTACCCGTCCGATACTATGAACCGGCAATACACCAGTGGACTGTTAGATCAAAAAATACGCCAGGAGAAACTGGATCACATCATGTTAAGCGTGCTTCATTCTCAAATTTCGATGCAACATGACTTCCACATATGCCTTCTTTAATTGATAACTCAGCGGCGGCTTGTTACGTTGCTAATGCTAGCCGTTCCACATACATTTATGTGATAAAATTTACAAGCATAGTAACAGAATCTATTCCTTTTTTCTTTTTTAGCTTCAGAGCCTATGCCCAAGTGTCCAGTGTCGGGAGGACGAATGTTCATTACTCGATTTTTCAGTTTCCATTAATAATGTATGTACGTATATATGTATGAGAGGGTTATGGATTACTGGTGCTTATCACTAGCCGTCCTTGCATCCCTCTCTCTTTCTGTACTGAGTAGACTTGGCTGAAGCTGTTCTCTAGTTGTTTCTCAATCCCAGCATTCCTCTCTGCTGTTACCCCTTACCTGTCACTTGGGTTAAAGTACAAGTATGTTCAATCTTCCAGTCATTTCTTAACTCAGGATCCTCTGGGCACACACGGCATTGCGCGCCCTGTGGCCGCCTTATGACGCCTGCAGTGCTGCGCGGTAACACGGCTCAGTGATCGTAGGTGGACTACTCGATAACGAACTTCGGTGGCGCAAAGGGGACCTCTCCATGGCTTGGTATTTGTTTGTTTAAACAAAGATGAACTGCCATTTTCCTATGCCCAGCAGAGTTATCCTTATTACAAGGGATGTGGCTACAGCGATATCCTTCACTCGCGTGAGGTAATTTAATCAACAGTATGGATGTGATGTCTCTGTGTGACTCCAGGACGAGATAAGGGAATTAGTGTTAGCCGAAGCGGTATGGAGGAATACTACAAGTAACCATATACCTCTGAGTGAGAGCCTTTCGCTTCCGGAGTGGTGTTGAAGATATAAAGTGGAAAGAACCAAACCTAGAGTGAAAGTTTACTTAATAAATAAAAATCTTCTCAAAGTAGTATCTTAGTGAATCCATCTCATTCAATGCATATTGACAATATTGCTTTTTTTAATAGTAATATTCCCCATCATATCAATAAAATAATTCCCAAGAGCACCGTGTTCTGCGTCCTTCCTGTACATGTTCACTGACAAGACACATCTCCTCACTATCAACATTTGACTCCTGCGCATTCTCCCAGATCAAAGATGATCTAACTGCTCTCCGGGCAGCACAGTGTCTCTGGTGAGATGAGCACGCACAACTCAACAATATAAATATTACATGCACATCCTAAGACACCCAAAAACAAGAAAATTATCTATCAAATTGTATACACACACTCCTTTCAAGAGGTAAGAGAAGCAGTGAGTGAATTGTAGATTAGGAAAACATGTAAAGTAGGTTAGCAGACAGGGAGGGACAAGCACAAATATCCTTTGTCTCAGACGGAGTGCTCGTATTTCGGAACTTGGATTCTGAAACTGTAGAGCCTGCCCAAGTAGTAAGAGTCTTGGATATCCTTCCTCAGTATTCCAGGCAGGCCATCTAGCATCTTCATCCTGTATTCCGATGTCCTAGCAAGCCTGAACCAGTTTTTCAAGTGCTGGATTCTGATATCATACAAAGACTGCAACAGAATTCCAGGATCGCCATGTTTTATCCAGATCGGCCATCTTGTATAGCCATTTTGTTTTCTGACATCATAGAAAGACTGCACCAGTATTCCAGATCTCACATACACTGTCTCAGTATTCCAAATCAACAGGCATGGCATACAACATTTAGACTTTCCCGCTAGTTTATACTTAGGACAACAACCCTATTTCATTCTAGCGCAACTGGGCTATTTTTTACATTTCCCACCAAAATTTGAATTCCCGCCATTTTATACATACGACAATTGGCCTTTCTCAAAAGGTTGTGGAGTTGTTGTTGGGGGTGGGGGTGAGTTTGGGGATGGGAGAGAAACCATGACATCGATGATGTTAGCAGGCCAGAAAATCACGCCTGTTCTCTCCTTGTTACACTAGTCATGAGCTATGTGAAAAGATGGCTAATACATAACATATACAAGAACCAAGAAAGAATAAGATGAATGGAAGACCAAGAATGAAGAGACTGGATTTAAAAAGTTGTAAGACAAAAATGCAGTACTTCTCCCCGAGTTCCACACTGTACGTCGGAGAATAACTGAAAAAATAAAACTACACTGCTTTAATTAAAATTAATGTTGAAAGTAACGCAATATTAAGGTAAGAAATTTGAGAGGTTTTAGTGTGACTAAACTGTAAAATACTTCTGGCATAACATTTAACTTTACTTCGATGAATATGGAGTAACCTTTACTGGTTTAGCCAACTGTGGCTATTTCTTGTATGAATTTGTATAAACGTACTTTCCATATGGCTATCAGTATTACTCTAAAGCAATCTAGCACCTTTCATCTTATCTATATATTTTTTAAATATAATTTTTTCTTTGTTGATTCTCGTTTCTTGTAAGATAGGTCCCTTCAGTGTCCGTGTGGTGCTGGAAACTTCATTATGTTCTTGTTGTGACGTAAAGTCTAGCTCAAGGAGTACCTCAAGCAAATAACACAATAGAAATGAATATCTGCATTAACATACCATATCCTGTGCAAAAACGCAGACCTGTGCGTTATTTCAAATACACCCTTTAGTACAGCATTAATGAGTGATACATAATTTATCCATTTCTATCAGTTTTGCTTCCGTGACTGTTTTACTCTCTAAAATAATTACAACAGCCTTCAATCACAATCATGATTTTATTTCAACCCACGATGCATTTCGAGCCCTGGGGGCTCATCTTCAGATACTTAAATAAAATCATGATTCTTACTGAAGGCGGTTGTTCTCTATTTTACGAAAGTCATACAGTCACGGGAGGAACACTGACAGGAATGGATAAAACTAAGTTATAGTTGCCTAGCCAGGCACTAAGAACAGTGTATTCGTATAAGCACCTGAAAATGAGCCCCCAGGGCTTGAAATGTATCATGTGCTGGAATAAATTCACGACCTGTAAGTGAAGGCGATTGTTGTTTACTTTACGAGAATAAACGATTCGATAACTCATTTACTTGTGATGACGACGATACAGAAAATTTCGCATTTCTTGCTTTAAGGGAAAACCACACATAAATTCTGTATCCCCAAAAATTCAAGTGTTGGATTGTAAGGAGTGCACAAAAGGAAATATAGACTCAGATCACAATCTACTGTGATGAAGAGATGAGTTACGTTCAAGAGAATAATCAGAAGAATCAGTGTATAAGATGAGAATGCAGCATTTCTGCCCCTTTGTTCAACCTGTAAATCGAAGAAACAGCGAAGTAAATTAAGGTACGTTTTAGCAGCTAGATTAAAATTCAGGGTGAATGGATATAATTGAAACGATTTACTGATGTCATTAGCATCTTTTGTGGAAAAGAGGAATTGTAACATGCCCTGTAAAATGGACTGAAAAATCCAATCAGCACAGACTGACAGTAAACCAGTGCGGAGTAGCAGAAACGAGATCAGCAAAAGAAAACATGACAAACGAAGCAAGGAGAATATCTGAAGCAGACTAGCACAGGTGCAGAGCGAATTCCTCGCTTATTGAGATCTACTGGTATCAAACCTCGCAACCTTTTATAGAAGTGTTACGTCGGCTGTCGGAAGCAGGACAGGAAGAGAATCTAAGTGTGGTACTAAAGAATGATGTTGAAAATTGAGTTGACTGATAAGCATGAGGAGGTTATGATATGCAATGTATACGGAATACAGAATACAGGACACTATGTTTGCTTGTTCTGTCTGTTGGTGTATGGCACAAAAAAAGATTAACTTTAGTTTAAGCAATTAGCTGTCCTTAATCTCTAAAAATTAGCAGGAAGTTGCATTTCGAATTCGCGCCGTAAGGTAAGTGAGGCATATACCATCTCAGTTTCTCAGCCTGCACGACAAGAACTTAATGCTTCACACGCTGTAGTATTCTATGCTTCCTGAAATATCTGTCTGAATAATGAAAATTATTTTAAATATTACGGATGAATATTGATGACCAAATGTTTAATTTAAATTATGAACATAGCCTTATTATCTCAACTAAGAATTTATTTATTGCAGAATACAACAGCAGTATCTTCTCATCATTAAGCGTCATGACGAAGAATAGACGGAAAGTGGGGACAGAAAATGGTTTTTATTAATTTTATCATTTCTTCACCTCAGCGACTAGAATAAAAACTTTCAAAGATTCCGCACGAATAGCACCTGGATGTTTACGTGAAAATTATCAGAGATTGCAAATTCTATTATGATACAATACACGGTTCTCAGTAGAAAAAGCTCAGTAACGAATATGAGAGAAACAGTGATTAGTAGAAAGGAAAGGATTATATGGCTTGTGCTCAGATATCAAGGAATAATCTCGATGGTACTAGAGCGAGACGCAAAGGGCAAAAATTATAATGGAAATTAGAGATTGGAATATATGCAGCAAATAATGAAGAGCTGTAGTGCCTGTAATGTGTTATCCTGGTCTTCTCTTTTAGAGACTCATGAGCCATTAGAATGGTTTGATGGGTCTCGTAAAGGCTCTTCCTCCTGTGCTCACCTCTTCATCTCAAAGTATGACTTCTCTCAGAACGTAACATCTAGCACAGCTATGGACATATTTCGTTGCTGACGCAGCTGACTTTCCACCGTATCACTGATGATCACATGTATCTTTAGCTGATCCAAGCGTTGCATTTCGAGTTGCACTGGTGTTGAAGTGAGAGCTAATGCTTGTTTCATATACGATACGAATGCTATTGAAACGATGTTCGCCATAGGGTCAAGTGTTACATCATGTTCTTGACGTACCCTAAGGTATTCAATGTCCCTAGTTTCCATAGGGTAGGGCAGGATGTTGTATGTTGTAACACTTTACACATTTTCACCTCTAGTGGGAAGTCTCTTGTAATAAAAGTTCAATATATTTTCTTATTACATTTTAAGTGGTACATTATCTTTTTGGTACGCTGAAGTCCATCACTGAAATTACAAAAATTATTCCGGCAAAGTAACGCTTTTCACAGTGAGAAAAAATGTAAATGATCCAATGTACGTGGTCACGTACCTAAGAACAAATATTAGGCTGAAATTTAAAAGCGTTGCAATTGAGAAAACTTTGTCAGTACTTTTTTAGTAGTCTAAGAAATAAATTATCGTTCTATTAAATGTTAATAATCATTAACAAATCAAACTAAGTAGAAGTACTATAAAAAACCAATTATAAGTTTACTTTAAAATAGAAACTGTTGAAAATGAACATAAATTTCCGTTTTTAAGACAGGTAAAATTGTTAAGAAATTCCATTTATTTGCAAGTATCACATCTATGATGGTAGAATACCTTGTTCTGACGCAAGATACGGGATGGAACATGACCGACGAAACACGGCTTAACCGTCTACACATTACATTCCTAGTTTTAGACATGCATAAAATGTTATTCAGCATGAAATTCTGTAACTGGAGAAATAACAATTTCTTACAGATGTATTTAATATATTCGACTGCACTTAAATTTGTAGTACAAATAGTTTGTATAGATGTAGCACAAACCACCTCATACCTCACAACAACAACAAAAACAGTGATTGTAAAGTCTTTGGTATTCTATCCTCGAGGTACAACACTCTAATAAGGAATCACATAATTGCAACAGTGACCAAAAGGAAGGAATTGAACAGTCAAAGGCTCAACGTGCTATCACTCAAATTCATGGATGTATATCTGAGTGCTATGTTAGTGATATTACGCCACTTCCATTTCTGTAGAGGTTGTATTTGGTCGTAAATTACAGATATTAATGTTAGAGGCACCCGAGAGAACAAAAGGTTCTTCATGTGTGTTCACGTAATTCTTCGTGCGCTTCCATTTAGGCATAACTCTGAAACAGTGTCATAGATTTTCAAAGTGAGGTACAAATTTATATAAACTTTTCAAGTCTAATAGTCCGCACAATTTACATCATAATATAGCCTTCACTCTGAAATAGCAAATATTTGTCATGATAGATGAGAATGATCTCTGCTCAACTGAAGGTATTTCTAAGGTGAAAAAGCACAGTAATGAAAGAATTCGTTTAGAAATTGTTGTTCCTCTCTAAGATTACTTTGCGGAAAGCTACACTTTAATTGAGAGGGAAAAAAACTGGAAATATTGAAGCACTTACTGATGGTATAACTATTCCTGTTGCCGAGAAAGACAAATGGAAGAAGTGAGTGGAGCCACCAAATTGGTTTCATCCTGCTTTTTGATAAATATATTCCCAGAATTCATCTCAGGCGAGTCAGAAAAACCATGAGAAATCAGCATCAGGATATCCGGAAAAAAATTGATATCTGCATCTCACGAATGCGAGTGAAACGCGAGTCGTGCAGGCTGAGTCATTGCCTCACATCTTTTATCAAGTGAAACAGCGGATCCTTACTAGGTCTATTCTCTTCAGAGCTGCTCCTTTTCTATACTTATCTGCTGCATTAATTCTTCTATCAACATACCGCACAAGATTTTAGTCTCATGGCATTTCATTAATAACACCATGGAGTCCTTTCTTCTCATATTACAATAAAAGTTACTGATGAGAAAAAATGTGTATAAATACGCCAAAATTTCTACCCGATTTGTGAAAAATTATATCAAATGCAGCAGATTTCCTGAATTACTCAGTTACTGTAAAATACCAGAAAAGAAGCATTGCAAGTTTTTTTTATTGTTTTGGCGAATATTAGGCAGCAAGATAAATCTTCTAGGTTGCGTGTAGCAGCTGCAAGTCGTTTTTGCCAGGCAGGGATTAGTCAAACACTAAAGATTAATATCAAAGCTACTGTTCATATGAAAAATCTGCATCCACAAAACAGAATAACAAACGTTCTTCTTTACCTGCTACGTCGGAATCCACTGAGCTATTTGGCGATTTGCAGACTTTTTATGTCAGTATAGTGGTATATGCAGTAAGAACATCGCCGCTGTTAGGAAAAATGTCAAAACGACGAACATTTTATCTATAAATGATACTGGCAAGAATTTCTGCACCCAATTCTCGTCTTTTCGTGAGTACTAACTTCGCCTATACTATTTTGCTTCCATTTCGTGTCGTCTCCGTCGAACACCACAGAGTGAAGAATGTTATGAAAGTCACTCCACTTTTATCGGCCCAGGCGAAAGCCACCTCTGAGTAAAAAAAAGGTAAGAGGTAAGAGGATGTGCGAACTTTTTCTGTGTTGCTTTCCACTTGCGAGCTACCGATCTCTCTGTGACGCATATCGGATGCCTTGTTTTTTTGCCGTAACTTGTCAGCTGGCTTAGCACACATTTTTTGTTCATTTTTTTTTTGTAGAGCTGCTGCTTGAAGTTTTTATTTCCGAAGCCGTGTGAATTTTTATTTTCTATAGGACTCTTATAACTTTAGCAATGAGTTCTCAAGCTCTTTTACAAGACCTAATGCATCAGGTTCATTCTCCCAGCGCAAAAATTATCGGTTTTCCTCTTCAGCTGATAAAGCCGTAGGAAGCTCCAGTGCTACGCCCTTCCCGCGTGTTGACCACCGTCTGAACGCTTTACTCCGTTTTGCTCCGTTTCTGTGTCTGGTCGGTACTTTTAAGTCATGTTAACTCTAGTAAGAAAAGTTCTTGTAAATACTGAAAATCTGAGATGGGTAACTCTTCACGTAAGTGTGGAAGTTGCTATATGCTTTATATGCGTCAAAAATGACCGATTATATCAGCTGACTCCTAATTAAAATGACATACTTCAAATCTCAGATTCAGTATTTTTATTTTTACAACCACTCTGAAACACAGTAGCCTGACTAATAGGATGCAGATCACTACGTAGTATAATGTTAGAGAATGTATGCTGCAAATTAACCAGAGAGTTGTTGCGAGTAATAGGCCAGCGATATTAGCATTCTCGTCTGGAGAGGTGATTTGTGTACGAGTTGTTTTTCGAAGACATTAGATGTTAACGGTACAGTCGTTCTTCACTAATAATATGTAGTTCTCCGATCAAAGCCTTTTTTTCGAAGACAAGGTATCTGCCCTAGCTAATCATCAGATAACTTTCTCAAAATTCTGTAACGCATGGCCAACCGCCTTAGCACAGTATTCGGTATGTGGATGGACCAAAGAAAGGCTAGTTCATCGACTTGTAAAACAAGGGAAGCAATACAGCTGATAAACTTCAAAACTGGTGAAATAATTTGCTATATTGGAAGTAAAATTGTATAAGATGTCAAAGGAAGTGAGTTAATAGGAGTGATGAAGACGAGAAAAGTTTGCTCCAAGAAAAGGACTACCTTTAAGCACTTGTTGATGGAAAATGTATTGGATAATAGACGGATGTGTGCATGTGAGAGAAAGAAACAGGTGCTGGAACTAAGAAACGTGTGTTTTCCACACAGGATCGTTCCAGAAAATCAAGGTATTGTTAATCATTGACTTGAATATGGTCGCTTAACTGAAACTAGTCGCCTGGAAACAAGAGTAGAACTGTTAAATGTTTTCATTGTCATTTTTCGCACAGAATTCGTTTTGAGTGCTGTTGTGTTCTTGTTACTCTGTTGCATGTCCCAAGACTTGTTCTAAAATGCAAGTCATGGAAAAAATGTTCGAAGTTTTATTACTTGGTGGCGCATGGTATTTGTGCCACGCAATATTTCCCTCTGGAGTTCCAGGTGCCATTTTTCCATTTAGGTGATACACTACTTGCTTGGTAAGTAGAGTGCATTTAAGCTTTCTTTAGTGTCAATAAAACAGCTTTGTAATAAAATCATATAATTTGAGTCTCGGAAGTAGTAAAAAAAGCTTGGAGAAGTGAATAGACGAAACATTGTTGTTAAGGGAGGCGTGTAATAAAGTACGATGCTTAAGAATCTCAGATAGCTATTCAGGTTCCGTGCTCTGAAACAGAACGAAAAATGTCGGTGTATTCAAAAATGGAAAGGCCATGGCTGATAAGTCATGTTGTACTTCATCTGAATGAGCAGCCATGTTTATCAGTTGCAAAACAGAAAAACTTGTTGATATTTCCATTTCTTCAACAACAGCGGGAGTTGTATAGTAAACTTTGCGACATTTGATCCGAAGAATGAAGTTGTGTAGGAAATAGAAGTCACTACAGAAATTTTTTCTTGAATTTAATTTTGTTATTCTCCCGTAAAAAATTTAAAAGATGTGAAAAATAATTTTTTGACTACAGTAGTTAAAATATTACTGCTGTATTTCTGTAAATGTCTTATCACAAGTAAAACGTAATGCGTGGGTATTAATAGCGTTGGAAACAAAGCATTCGTTGCTTCCCTACTGTGGCAGCTAGAATGTTCTTAATCATGGGATAGTGTGAGTATTAATAGCGTTAGAAACAAAGCATTCGCTGCTTCCCTACTGTGGCAGCTAGAATGTTCTTAATCATTTATTTTCATAATTGTCTCTTTTTTGCAGTTGATGAGATAAGCAGCATAATTCTGTAGCATCAGAAAAACCATTTTTCAGACACAAATAAGTTATGCACAAAAGGAAATAAGCTTTATTGTTCTCCTGACAAATATGAGACTTAGCATTCAAAACGTCTTTTCCACTATTCAGTTGTTCATTACATCAAGTTTTGATGTTTGTGTTATTCCATTCTTTAAGTATCTTAAAGCTATACAGCAACTGTTTACAGGAAATATTTGTATTATCGGTGGTAAGGTGTTTCGTGTTGACTTATTGTTCTGCAACGTCTGACATTTCACCAGTGGTGAACGCCAGCAAGAGTATTTTATGGCTGCCGAAAATTACCATCAAAACCTTCTGCCGTGTGAGCCAAAGGGGCTGGGATCTGATACACGTGTATTATTTAACGAAAATTCTTTGTCTCATATGAATAAGATTATTCGTCAACCAGATTTCAACGCCACTCTCCCAACAACTCGAGACAACTATGTGTCTCATAATCTTTCACTCGGCTGAGCAGTTCTCAGCCAACACATATTCCTACTGTGGATGCAGCCTTTTGTGGTTACGTTGCTCTTCAAGTCGGTTTCGAAAGTACGAATGATCTAGCCGAAATAAGGCCTTTACTCCGAGATGACGAAAGAAATCGGATAGCGATATGCACACACACAGATGTTGGTAGTATCACGAACACAAAGTATAAAAGGGCGGTGGATTCGTACTCAGGTGATTCATTTAAAATGATGTCCGACTTGATTATTGGAATTAAGACTTTGAACGTGGAATAGGTAATGGAGCTAGACGCATGAGACGTTCCGTTTCAGAAATCGTTGGGGAATTCAATTTTCCGAGATCTACTGTGTCAAGAGTGTGCCGATAGTATCACATTTCAGGCATTACCTCGCAGCACGCACAATTCAGTGGCCAACGGCTTTCGCTTAACGATCGAGAGCAGTGGCGCTTGTGCAGAGTTGTCAGTGCTAACGGGCAAGCTGCTCTGCGTGAAATAACCGTAGGAATCAAAGTGAACCGTACGACGAACGTATCCGCGAGGACAGTGCGGTGAAACGTGGCTGTGGTAGCTGAAGCTTTGGAAGATCAACTACTGCAGAAGGGAAAGAAAACATTCCATCGGGATTTCTAAAATCTTGGTGGGAAGTGGCAACAAACCTAATATTCACGTATTTTGTAGTATGTATGAGCCTGGAAATATAGCATTTTCGGGAAAACGTCAGTCACACAATTCCGAAGATTTCAATGCCCGACAAGTGCAAGAAAAATCGCAGGAACAACTCAACAGCTCGTTCATCCAAGTTGCTGACAAGAATAATATACAGGAGAATGGAAAAGAAAACTGAGGATCTGTTAGACGACGATTAGATTGGCTTTAGGAAAGGTAAAGGCACCAAAAAGGCAGTTTCGACATCGCAGTTGATAATGGAAGCTAGAGTGAAGAAAAATAAAGACAAGTTCATAGGATTCATCGACCTTTAAAATTCGTTCGAGAATGTAAAATGGTGCAAGACATCAGAAATTCCGAAAAAAGGAAGTCTAGAGCGAAAGACCGGTAATATACAATATGTACAAGAAGCGAGAGGCAGCACTAAGAGGGGTAGATCAAGAACGAAGTACTCGGATTAAAGAGTCCGTAAGACAGGGATAAAGTCTTTTCTCCCTACTGTACAGTCTATACATTAAAGAAGCAATGACGCAAATAATAGAAAGGTTCAAGAGTGTGATTAAAATTCAAAGGGAGAGGATATCAGTGATAAAATTCGGTAATGAATTGCTGTCCTTAGTGAAAGTGAAGAAGAATTACAGGATCTGTTCAGTGGAATGAAGCGTGTAATGAATGTAAAATATGGACTGAGGGTAAATCGAGGAAAGACGAAAGTGATGAAGTATCGGAAATGAGAAAACTGAGAAACTAAACATCGAAATTGATAATCACAAAGTAGGTGATCTTAAGGAATTCTGCTACTTAGGCAGCAGAATAACCCACGATGGACAGAGCAATGAGGAAATCAAAAATGGAATAGAACTCATATAAAGAGTATTTCTGGCCACGAGAGGTCTACTAGTATCATATGTAATTCGTTTGGAACAAAGTATTGTGTGGTACTGAAACATGGACTGTGGGAAAATCGGAACAGAAAAGAATCGAAGCTTTTGCGATGTGTTGCTAGAGAAGAATGTTGAAAAATATGTGGACTGATAAGTTAAGGAACGTGGAGGTTTTCCCCAGAGTCGATAAGGAACCGAACTTATGGAAAACGCTAACAAAAAGAAGGGACTGGATAATAGGATATCTGTTAAGAAACTAGAGATCAACACCCATGGTGCAGGAGGGAGCTTTAAATAAGTGAGGACTTAGGTTGAAAGTTCTGCTCTCAGATGAAAAGGTTGTAAATGTTGGCACAGGAGAGGAATTCGTGGCGGGCCGCATCAAATCAGACAGGAGACTGAGGGGAAAAAGCGTTCGCCTAGTTTTAATGATTATTCATACATTTATGTACTCTGGCAAGATTAGGCCCATCGGGCCCTCTCTTACATCGTGTTCTACATTTGTTCACATAACGATACGGATGCTATTAGAAGTCTTACACTTAATATGGGATACAACACTTAGAAATAACGGTAACATAAAAATTTGAAAACAGTAGCAGCTGTGTTAGAAAAACGAAGAGTTTAAATTAGAAGATGAAAGGTAGGACCACAAAGATAGATTACAGTTAGTTAGATTTCAAACTGAAGGCAGTGGCAGCAGTGGGTGTTAGGGAAGGGACATGGAGAGGGATGTGATCAAACGCACATAATGAGGGGGAAAACGGTCTTTTTGACTGAGAAACGAAAAGAGAAAGATGCGTAACTGGGAGACAGACAGACAGACAGAAACTCGTCATATATGCTAATTTTTATGGGAAGTAGTGGGGTAACAGGAGTCAATGCTTCAGTTTTTACTTAAATGCATCAGGATATTGAATTGTGCACAGAGTGCAAGGTACATTGTTCTAGAGACAGCCGGCAGCAGCTAATGATCACCGTTTGAGACATTTAATGATCACTTTAATCAGAGCTCATATGGAAAGAGTTTTAAAGGCCGACAGCGAAGAGTTGTGACTGGAAGTGCCTGACCATCAAAATGTTTGTCAAATAATTTTTAAAATCATTACAGTACCAAAACCATGAAACTGCACACATTTATTACCGTGTGGCTTAAGAGTAAATAGAAAAACGAATCACGCACCATTCTGACACTTAAAGGAGTGATGAACATAATTTAAAGGACCAACTGATTATACATTGCACTTGCAACATACAAAAGGCATTTCTCAGTAAACATGGAAATGAATAGAAAATACGCCGTAATGAAGAAAGAAAACAGGCTACCTAAATAAAACCTGTTCTTTAGAGCTCTGAATAAACATTAATAACGATCTGATAACATTAAGTGACAGGTCCATTGACGTTCAAGAATCGGTGATTAATGTTCATAGCAAAGTACAATCGCCTGTACACAAATACTGACGGAAAAAAATCGCAGGACCAAGGAGGAGTCGTGTGGCGTTAACAAAAGTTGGCAGGCGTGTTTCTACATCTAAAAGATGGCGTCCTTTCAGCTTTCGTGACAGCCGCATAAGGGTAGCGCTGGTTGCGCCACTACGAGGATATAAATCAGACTTGCTTTAAATATACGCTATAACGCCCAGAGGCGTTAGTTACCTTTAAGATTTGACTTGGTGAGTTGACGTTAGCCAATAATGCCTTTAAGGCGACAAAGACGCCATTACCAACACGTCGGTGAGTGTGAACGAGGTCCTTTAAGAGAGCTACGAGTAGCTGGATGTTCCTTCTGCGATACTGCATAAAGACTTGTTAGGTATGTAGCTACTGTACGAGTACATGATTGTTGACCGCTGTTGTCAGGAAAATGTGCAGTCGCAAGATAACCGGGCTCTGGACGGCCATGTGACACTCCGGTGAGGGACCACCACCGTGTTCGGTGTGGGGCTCTGGCGCACCACACTGCATCTACGGCAGCAATCTGAGAAGCAGCTGACACTACAGTGACACAACGAACAGTTACAAATCAGTTACTTCATTGATAGCTCCGAGTCAAACGCCCTGTGGAGCCCACTCCACTATATACATGGCGTGTGATGAGGGCCTCCCGTCGGATAGACCGCTCGCCTGGTCTCAGTCTTTGGATTTGACGCCACTTCGGCGACTTGCGCGCCGACGGGGATGAAATGATGACGATTAGGACAACACAACACCCAGTCCCTGAGCGGAGAAAATCTCCGACCCACCCGGCAATCGAACCCAGGCCCTTAGAATTGACAGTCCGTTGCGCTGACCACTCAGCTACCGGGGGCGGACGTGCACTCCACTGACCACAAATCACCGCCGTTTGTGACATCAGTGGTGTCAAACGAGAGCTCATTGAAGAGTAGGAGGGAGTCTGTTGTGTTTTATGATGAAAGTTGATACTGCATTGTTGCCAGTGAAGGCCTAGTATTGATTAGGAGCAGGCCAGTTGAGGGCGTGAAACCAACCTGTCTGCGCGCTATACATGTTGCACCTGCACCTGAAATTATGATCGGGGGTGCCATTTTATATGACACCAGGAGCACTCTCGTGGTCAACCTACCCAACCTGACTGCAAATTTGTACCTCAGTCTGGCGATTGTGCTGCCATTCACGAACAGCATTCCACGGGGTGTTTCCATACAGGATAACGATTGTCCACATATCGCTGTTGTAGCCCATGATGCTCCACAGAGTGTCGACATCTTGCCTTGTTCCTGCTCGATCACCATACATGGCTCCAGTCGTCACGTATGGGACATCATTGGAAGATAAGTGTAGCGTCGTCTACAAACAGTATTAATCTCCTCCTTATTGACCGACCAAGTGCAACAGGCATGGGACTCCATCCCAAAAACTGACATCCGGCACTTGTGCAGTCCTGCTGGCCATTGGTGACTGAGCGGTTCTAGGCGCTTCAGTCTGGAACCGCGCGACAGCTACGGTCGCAGGTTCGAATCTTGCCTCGGGCATAGATGTGTGTGTGATGTCCTTAGGTTAGTTAGGTTTAAGTAGTTCTAAGTCCTAGTGGACTGATGACCTGAGATGTTAAGTCTCATAGTGCTCACAGCCATTTGAACCATTTTTGAACTTGTGCAATCCAATACATGCAAGTTTACATGCTTGCATTCAACATTCCCGTGGTTACACCGGTTACTAGTGTACCAGTACTTCACAATTGCAATGCCACATCTCACGCCTACATTATCCTGTGATCTTGCAGTGTTATTCACTTAAATATATAATGGCTCTGAGCACTATGGGACTCAACTGCTGTGGTCATCAGTCCCCTAGAACTTAGAACTACTTAAACCTAACTAACCTAAGGACATCACACACATCCATGCCCGTGGCAGGATTCGAACCTGCGACCGTAGCGGTTCTCGGAGTTCCAAACTGTAGCGCCTAGAACCGTTAAATACACACTCCTCGAAATTGAAATTAGAACACCGTGAATTCATTGTCCCAGGAAGGGGAAACTTTATTGACACATTCCTTGGGTCAGATACATCACATGATAACACTGACAGAACCACAGGCACATAGACACAGTCAACAGAGCATGCACAATGTCGGCACTAGTACAGTGTATATCCACCCTTCGCAGCAATGCAGGCTGCTATTCTCCCATGGAGACGATCGTAGAGATGTTGGATGTAGTCCTGTGGAACGGCTTGCCATGCCATTTCCACCTGGCGCCTCAGTTGGAGCAGCGTTCGTGCTGGACGTGCAGATCGCGTAAGACGACGCTTCATCCAGTCCCAAACATGCTCAATGGGGGACAGATCCGGAGATCTTGCTGTCCAGGGTAGTTGACTTACACCTTCTGGAGCACGTTGGGTGGCACGGGATACATGCGGACGTGCATTGTCCTGTTGGAACAGCAAGTTCCCGTGCCGGTCTAGGAATGGTAGAACGATGGGTTCGATGACGGTTTGAATGTACCGTGCACTATTCAGTGTCCCCTCGACGATCACCAGAGGTGTACGGCCAGTGTAGGAGATCGCTCCCCACACCATGATGCCGGGTGTTGGCCCTGTGTGCCTCGGTCGTATGCAGTCCAGATTGTGGCGCTCACCTGCACGGCGCCAAACACGCATACGACCATCATTGGCACCAAGGCAGAAGCGACTCTCATTGCTGAAGACGACACGTCTCCATTCACGCCTGTCGCGACACCACTGGAGGCGGGCTGCACGATGTTGGGGCGTGAGCGGAAGACGGCCTAACGGTGTGCGGGACCGTAGCACAGCTTCATGGAGATGGTTGCGAATGGTCCTCGCCGATACCCCAGGAGCAACAGCGTCCCTAATTTGCTGGGAAGTGGCGGTGCGGTCCCCTACGGCACTGCGTAGGATCCTACGGTCTTGGCGTGCATCCGTGCATCGCTGCGGTCCGGTCCCAGGTCGACGGGCACGTGCTCCTTCCGCCGACCACTGGCGACAACATCGATGTACTGTGGAGACCTCACGCCCCACGTGTTGAGCAATTCGGTGGTACGTCCACCCGGCCTCCCGCATGCCCACTATACTCCCTCGCTCAAAGTCCGTCAACTGCACATACGGTTCACGTCCACGCTGTCGCGGCATGCTACCAGTGTTAAAGAATGCGATGGAGCTCCGTATGCCACGGCGAACTGGCTGACACTGACGGCGGCGGTGCACAAATGCTGCGCAGCTAGCGCCATTCGACGGCCAACACCGCGGTTCCTGGTGTGTCCGCTGTGCCGTGCGTGTGATCATTGCTTGTACAGCCCTCTCGCAGTGTCCGGAGCAAGTATGGTGGGTCTGACACACCGGTGTCAATGTGTTCTTTTTTCCATTTCCAGGAGTGTATTATCCAGACGAATGTATCCGTGAAATTTCACTACTATACATCAATTATTTTTTGGTGTTGCGATTTTTTCCGTCAGTGTATAAAGCTGTCCTAAAACGCTATGGCAGGAATTTACAGCCCCCCTTAAACATTCTCGCGGAAAGGTAGACATCAAGAGAACACAGCCAGAAACAGACAGCACAAAATGTAATGAAGCGGCCGGACAAGTTACATAATGGTTAACCTTCGTCATGTAATCAACGATGTACACACCCCGCTGGCTGTGATACACAGGCGACTACAAGCTTCTGGTGTACAAGGCTTCTCACCAGGTTGTCTTCGGTGCTCCTCTGCCGTTGCAGTGGAGGAAGTCGGCAACAGTTAGTTCGTAAGGTGCAGCTGACCTCTGTGTGTAACTAGCCTGATCCTTGACAATGCAGCACGTCTCCTCCAATGCCGTACACGGTGTTCGTCTCTTCCAACAGCCTGCCGCACCGGACGACTCTGCATTGGAGATCAAAAACGAAGCGATTAAGAATCGAATGTTGCGGGTTGCATTCTTCGCAAATTCAAGGCGCCTACGTTAAATCAGGCTAAAGGCTGTTCATTTTCACTGTAGTTGCACGAATATGACGAGTCTGAGAAATGTGGCGCTGCTGTCGCTTTATACTCGACGACTCCTTCTCTCTTAGTGAAGCATGCAGGAGCACAAGGCTAGTCGTGACTTCTTGTTACCATTGAATATGAGTACACGATTTTGTTGTTGTAAAGTAGCACTGACAAGCCGCAATGACCAATTGTCTGGGTCAGATAGCTTTTCATGTCGACGTGTTTTGTGAGACTGTGGAGGATGTTAGAAGAAAATCAACTGACACAAAGAACACAATTGCAAAAATCTTCCATTAGACGAGGACTGGTGCCTCGAATACGTTTCATGCTACAGTCCACGCTTCATATGAAAAACGTACAGATCTCGTCCAATGCAAACAAAGCGGTTGTATTCTTCTTTATTCTATCTCCACTGTGAGAAAACATATCTGTTGCATTCTACGAAAACTGACCACAGAATAACATCAATATTACACTCCTTCCCGCTCATAACCACCCAAGTCTGTGGCGCCTCAGTGATACTGATGACACAGTTTAAATACGGCTGGAAGCTACATCGCATTTGGCTCCTCTAGTGCCAGAATTTAACGGCGAATCTGAGTGTAATTTAGACGTTTTTCCCACACTAATCGTGCTGTTCTGCGTACTTCAGCGTTAGGGTACGTTTTCAGTTACCACGCCATTTCACTCCCACACTGTAAGGCACCTGTTATCGATACCGCAGTATAACTGTATCTACAGGAACCCAGAACATGTAATCTCCTCTGCCAATAAGCCACTCTTGTTGCGCAATGGTCTTAGTGCGAGACGATATGTGTAAATTACTTTTTCAAGTTCCCACGTAGTTACCTAACTTAGCAGCCCGCATCCATCCTCGATGGACGTATAAGGCACAGACAGAGCGAAGTAAAGAGGTGTCGCAGGTGTGACGCACACGAGGAGGCGAGGTTGTTTCTAACCATCTAGATACAGTGTTCACTACCCATCGCACGCTGGACTACACTGCAATAGTTGAGGTTCGTTGGGACGCACACTGCCTCAGATAATTTCCAATCCTCCCGCAAGGGGTTAGAGTCCTCCCTTGGGCATGGGTGCGCGCGCGCGCGCGCGCGTGTGTGTGTGTGTGTGTGTGTGTGTGTGTGTGTGTGTGTGTGTGTGTGTGTGTGTGTATGTGTGTGTGTGTGTGTGGTTGAAATGGATCAGAGCACTATGGGACTTAACATCTGAGGTCATCAGTCCCCTAGAACTTAGAACTACTTAAACCTAACGAAACGAAGGACATGGCACAGATTCATGCCCGAGGGAGGATTCGAACCTGCGACCGTAGCGGTCGCGCGGGTCCAGACTGAAGCACCTAGAACCGCTCGTCCACCCCGGTGAGCTGTGTGTGTTGTTCTTAGCATAAGTTAGCTTAAGTAGTGTGTAAGGCTAGGGATTGACAACCTCAGCAGTTTTGTCTCTTAGGAATTCACACACATTTGAACATCGATACCAATATCTGAAGATTAGTGTAAATGAAGAAAAACAGCACTTGAAAAGCTAGGAATATTATTTTGAAATGTGAGAGCAGCCCTAAGATCGTTTTAGTAATAGCGTAAAACGAACAAAACTATAAGAGGCGATAAAAAAGCTTGCTTTTGAGGGTGTTTCTGTAGTGTATATGAAACTCAGCGCGACTCAGATGCGGATCTATAAGCACCGACATGTAAGCGAGCGGTTAGTGTGGCCTTCGAGCGGAAACTTTTTACTTGGCACTGTGAAAATCAGCCAGGGCATTGCCAAGACAAAGGCTCTTAGTGAAAGATTAAAACCAAATGGTATTATTCTTAGTGAATACTATATATAGAATAACTGAAATATTATTACTGTTCAATCCGATATCCACTCATATCCACTCAAATGTTACAGCCAACAGATGCCTGGTTGTTCTTGAGGCATCACAGACCTGTCAGATGTACGCCTTGCTCTGGTTTGGCAGTACACTGAACAAGTGGAGCTGTAATTATGGACAGCCGAAGCCTGGAGATAATTCGGTATCGAGCAGTCGTCATGTGCAGTAATAAGTTGCGCCGCAGCTTCATATCCTGCCGCCCCCGGTTTTGATAATGCGTTCTGAAATACACGCTGGGAATTACGCCGGTAAATTACTCTCTGCTGCTCCTGACTCTGATGACATGAAATTACTGTAATTTCATATAGGCGCGTCGGGAAATTGGAGTTATCTGATACTGTGTGTTCGAGTAATATGCCAGGTGCATTAAACACACGAACGCGAACCCTTTAGGCTGCATATACTGTTGTTGTCCGAAATTTTGGTAATCATGTCTTTCGATCAGCAGAATCCTTTTCTTCAGATTTAGATGTTAAAGAATGGAATGGTAGTGTTCATCTAACGGATGTCTGGACATTTTTCTCTAGAGTAATAGTAGTTTTATTTTGGGTTAGCTGTTCTTTCAGATGCATCTGAGAACTTTAATGACCTCTAAATTCTTCCTCCTTTGTGAAGGAACCCCAAGAAAAATATATTTAGTAATTCAGCCTCACTGGCGCAAATCGGTAATATTACCACTGCCATCATGCAGTGAAGGCATTGACGATTTCTCGCTGTGTACTTTACATGGGACTGGAATCTCAGAATCCAATTAGATTTTCTTCCGGATTTAGAGACAGAGTTTCGTTGTGGAAACTATTAAACGCATCTCGCATTTAATTCTGCGTAGAATTTCGAACTTCGTAAATGATCGCATCTCTTGTTGATTTTTGGGTTCTTTTAAACCCGTCATGTGTTTTTGTTGCTTCTGGAACAGTGTCGTGAGTTATTTTGAGTACCGTGGGGAATGTGTTCCGTCTCTTAGTAATTTACTTCTTACAGTACTCTCAGCTCCCACCAACTCTGTTTTTTGAATGCAAGCTACGTCTGCACAACACGTACATAGCTTGGAAGGAATGGAGACATTCTCAGGAAGACGTCAAGTGAATCTTTAACAGCTGTTTTCAATAAATGTGTTTTCCGTTTATTTTTGTTGCACTTGGTTGTCACGGTATACGATATCACTACAACGTCATTGTAGTCACTAATTCCTGTGTCTATCACGACTCGCTATATTTGTTCAGAAAATGAACATCAAATTAGGACCAAAGTCTCGAATTTTAAGGAATAACTACATATTATCATAATTCAACAAAACTAGGTATTCAAACTTGAGTTACCCCATATTTTAATACCATTAATTACTAGTACTGTAGAAGGTATAAAATATCTGAACGTAAATTGAAATAGTAAAATTTGTAATATAAATTCCTCTCTACACTTACAAACAAAATTTTAAATAGTGTATTTTGTCCATCGATAAGGCATAGACAACACACAAAATAAAGTTTTTGTGTTGGATACGTTTAACAATGCAGAAAAGCATTTGCTAATATTTTTTTCACAGTACACATACGTAAGATTTTAATTTGTATGTGTTTTCCTATGTGATTCATGTATTGCTTTCGATATTTTGCCTTGTACGTGGCAGCTACGTGAAGCGCTCTTGCATCAATGCACAGCGTTGCTTGTAACAGCCGTAAGGAAAGTCTTAAGCCAGTGATCGGCAACTCACTGTCTTCGAAGAGACGTTGTCAAGGCTGTAAGTGCCTTCTTCGACGTGATATAGTGAACAAAGCTACGGCGCGTTTTATATTTCTTTTGTTCAGTCGTCAGTCTTTTGACTAGTTCGATGCGGCCCGCCAGTAATTTCCCTCTTGTGCCATCCTCATCATCTCAGAGTAGCACTTGCACGTCCTCATGTTGTTGAATTTATTCCTACTTCTGTTCTGCGCTACAGTTTTTATTCCTTACAGCTCCTCTACTACCATAGAATTTAATCCCAAGTATCTTAACACGTGTCCAATCATTCTGTCCCGTCTTCTTGTGTTTTCGATACGTTCGTTTCGCTGCCTATTCTGCGGAGAACCTCTTCGTTTCTTATCTTACCAATCCACTCAATTTTCAGCATCGCCTGTAGCACCACGTACCAGTTGCTTTTTCCACAGTTTATGATTCACTGCCACGCAGTTCTGTGCTCCAAAAATACAGACGGCCGGTGTGGCCTTGCGGTTAAGGTGCTTCAGTCTGGAACCGCGCGACCGCTACGGTCACAGGTTCAAATCCTGCCTCGGGCATGGATGTGTCTGATGTCCTTAGGTTAGTTAGGTTTAAGTAGATCTAAGTTCTAGGGAACTGATAACCTCAGATGTTAAGTCCCATAGTTCTCAGAGCCATTTTTTAACCAAAAATACATTCTCAAAAATTTGTTCATCAGGTTAAGGTCTACATTTGATACTAGTAGACTTATTGTGTCTGTGAATGCCTTTGTTCCCTGTGCTAGTCTGCTTTTGTGACATCCTTGCTCCATCTACCATGTGTTATTTCGCTTTCAAGTTAACAGAATTCCTACACTTAGTCGGTTTCGTGATCCCCACTTTTGATGTCAAGTTTATCATTAATCTCGTGTCTACTACTCTTCAGCGTTTCCATCTTTCTTCGGTTTACTCTCAATCCACATTCTGTATTCATTAGACTGTTCATTCCATTCGACACGTCCTGTAATTTCTCTTCTATTTCACTGAGGATACCAATGTAATCAGTCAGTCTTATTACTGATAACCTTGTACCCTGAATCTGAACCTTTATTGTCGGCGTTATCTCTTCGATGTATAGACTGAAGAGTGAAGAAAGACTGTGGCTCCGTCTTACATCTATTGTAATCGGACCAATTTGTTCTTGGTCTTCGAGCCTTACAGTTACCTCTTGGTCCTTGTACATGTAATATGTCACCCGCCTCTCTCTATAGCTTACAGCTATTTTTCTAGGAGTAGATTAGATTAGATTAGATTAATACTTGTTCCATAGATCATGAATACGACACTTCGTAATGATGTGGAACGTGTCAGGTTAATAAAAGATGTCTGTACAAGAAATTACATTACACAAAATATTGCATGACACTAATGATTAAGTTTTTTTTTTTTTTCTTACTTTATATCTAAAAATTCAGCCAATGAGTAGAAGGAGTTGTCATCTAGAAATTCTTTTAATTTATTTTTAAATGTTAGTTGGCTATCTGTCAGTCTTTTGATGCTGTTTGGTAGGTGCCCAAAGACTTTTGTGGCAGCATAATTTACCCCTTTCTGTGCCAAAGTTAGATCTGATATCTTTCGGCATTTTACTTTGTCGGGCATTTTTTCTAAGTCCTATGACTTTCCTTACGGTGTTTCCTCCTTGCCTGCAATGACTGAACTGCCTATCTGGTGCCTTCACCTTTCCTAAGGTCAAACTGATCGTCATCCGACAGATCTTCAATTTTCTGTTCGAGTCTTTTGTGTAATGTTCTTGTCAGGTTGCATTTATAAGCTGTTAACCAGTTGCGCAGTATTTCTCGTACTTATCTGCTCTTGCTGTCTTCAGAATTGTGTGGATGACAAGTTTCTGGAAGTCTGAAGGTATGCGTCCAGGCAGTATAGATTCTGCACACCAATTGGAAGAGTTTGTTACTACCCGCAACGATTTTAGAAATTCCGATGGAATGTTCTCTAGGTGATATGCCATCTTTGATGCCAAGTTCTCGAAAGCATTATTAAATTCTGATTAATACTGGATTGCCTGTGTCTCCCATATCGACTCCCACTTCTTCGTCTATCACGCCATCAACAAGTCCCCCCCTCTCCAACAGCCGGCCGCGGTGGTCTCGCGGTTCTAGGCGAACAGTCCGGCACCGTGCGACTGCTACTGTCGCAGGTTCGAATCCGCCTCGGGCATGGATGTGTGTGATGTCACTAGGTTAGTTAGCTTTAAGTAGTTCTAAGTTCTAGGGGACTGATGACCACAGCAGTTGAGTCCCATAGTGCTCAGAGCCATTTGAACCCTATCCAACAGACACTGACCATTCAGGACGATTCTCTTAATCTTCAGTCTACTCTTCACCATTATTGAACTGTGTTCTGAGTCTGTATTTGCCCCTTGGTATGCCTTACATTCTAAGCTCTGCTTTCAGAATCTATGACCGACAGCAGTGTAATCAATCTGGAATCTCTTCGTGTTCCAAGCCTTTTCATATTATACTTGAACCGGTTTTGGTTTTTGTACAGTGTATTCGTTGTTACTATCTGAATTTTATTGCAAAAGTCTTTTAGACTCTCTTCCCCCTCAATCCTGCTACTTAGCCAGTACTCTACCATAACTCACCTAAATTCACCTAGACGAATAGTCACAAATCGCCGTAGCTACCCCTTAAAATTCGAGAAGTGTGTCCTAATTTCATGTTTATTTTCTGAGAAAGCAGGGCGTGTTTTGACGGATACAAGAATTAGTGACAACAAGACCGTTGTACTGATACTTAATACCTTAACAATGAAATCTAGTGAAAATAAACGAAAAATAAATCTATTTAAAAAGGCGGTAAAGAAACACTTGACGTCTTATCAAACGACAGTCTACAGTCCTTCCATTAAAAAAAAACTGTGTTGGTGACAGCTAAAGAGCATAATACCAAGTAAATTAATGAGAGACGGAACAGATTCCCCATGGTACCCGAAACAGGTCAGTACACAGTTGCAGAAACAACAGAAACACACAAGAGATTTAAAAGATTGCAAAACCAACAAAATTTGCGATCTTTTCCAGAATTTCGAAAAAATACACGGACTTCAGGGAGAGATGCTTTTAATAGTGTAAACGCTGTTTCACTTCACGTATATGTAGAATGAGACTTAGCATTTCCCTTTCCAGATTTTCTAACTTCCCTTCCACGTTCAAATTTCTGACATTCCGCGCTCGTCTCGTAGCAAGCACCAGGTGTAGAAGTATGAAACGGGAATATGGCTGCAATAATTACACGTCTGTTGTTTGAAACTGATAAACAATTTTATATTTCAAATAATCTTGATTGCTATTTATACATTTCTCCTACCTCTCCGGCGGGATATGAATGCCACGCAAAAAAAGAAAAAAGAACTTCTTTCGAAACGAACCAGTCAGTGAGCCATTTTCGTATTTTCATGGGAATTGAAGCGTTGTTCAGCTACAGCGTGTCCCAGTGATCGGACGGAGATAGGTCTGGAGAATAAACAGCATGCCCTACTATTTCCCGACTAAAAGCCTCGATCGTTTCCTGGCTCGTTTTGCTGTGTGTGATACGGAGTTATCATGAAGCAGTATGCCTTTGTATCGCTTTTTCCTATATTCCGTTTGTTTTGCACGTAATGCTCGATTTAAATCGATCATTTGCTGTTGGCAGCGATCAGAATTAACGGGTTCACCAGGTTTTAGCAGCTCATAATAGATGACACCCTTCTGATCCCACCAAACACTTCTTTCCAAAGCGGTTTGCTCTTGCAGTGGAAGTCGACGTTTTGGCGGGATTGACCCACGATTAATGAGGCTTAGGATTCTCAAAATATATCCAATTTTCATCACCTGTCACTAGTTGATGGAGAGACGACTTTATTTTGTATCAGGCGAGCATAATTTCACAAGTGGTCTTACGATTGCTTGCTGCCTTTCATTCAGTCTATGCAGAACCCATTTTCCCACTTTCTACACCTTTCCCATAGCTTTCAACCGAAGAAAAAAGGGTTTCTGCGTCACATTCAAGTGCCCCGAAAGTTTCCGATGAGTTTGAGTATCATTTTCATCCAATAAGGGCTGCAATTCGTTATCTTTGAATTTTTTCGGTAGTTTCCTCTGGTCATTTCTCACGTCAAAATAACCACTTTTGAATTCTTTGATCCAGTCGAAACAGTGTGTTTTCCCAAGAGCATGTTTGCCGAAAGGTTCGACAAGCATTCGATGCGATTCTGCAGAAATTTTCTTCAAATGATAACAGAAAAACAGTGATATCGTCAAACTGCAGTTCGTTGGCGTAAAACTCGGCATATTTACGCGTTTGACACAGATACCGATGTATGGAACTTGGGTTACTGCGTGTTGACGTTCGTCATTAGCCGTTACAGGAAGCAGATGGCGCTGCGCACAGTCCTATACTGACAGCTAGCACCATCTATAGTGAAATTCCGGTTTTATGATTACTACTCTGGTAACCCTTTCGCTGGATATTTGATCTTATTCCCACGGTTACCTCACTCCTGAAAATCACCTTCCAGAGATCCCAAAGGGGCACTATCCGGATGATTTTGCCAATGGAGAGATCAAGGCCATGTGTCGTGTGGACAAACGTGTTTTTAATGCAGTGGTTTGCCTTTCGCATCCTCATGTCATGATTATTGCTATCCTTCTGCCTTTAAGCACAATTCCCTCCTCAGCGGCAAGGGGTTACCTGGAAACTCTGTCTGCTACTCAGCACTCTTTGATAATTTCGTTGGCAGATTATGGGTGACTTCTTATAACGGCAATCTTGGGGCGCCATTGCTGATCACTTTTGTTCAAAATTTAACTGTGAACATTTGTACTAATGCCTGCGCGAAATATTTGAAGAACGCCTTATGCAATTCTGTTTATACATTACGCCATGATAGCTGTGGATTTGTAAGGTAAATTACGTCGCAAAGAAGAGTGCAGATATGTATCGTGCTTGTGTCAAAAACTGTACAGGAAAATGAACAAATGGTGGTGCTTAAGATATGTCGGATGCTCTGACACATCAACGTCAGGCTACAAATGCTACCCGTGTCAGCTAACCCACGCTGTTGAACAATATCGCTCGTTATAAAATACAATTATAAACGTTTAATGTAGTGGCCATGTCAAAATGGGATGATGCGGACCGGAATTTGGCTTATCTTCTCATCTCATCTGGTCACACCTGCAGCACAGTGATTTGTACAGGTGTATCTTATGATGCCATCACCGCGACTACCAGTGAAAGAAGTAAATACTTCTGCTGGAGGTATAGCATAAACGAGTGGCATACCTTGTGAAGAGTGAACCATACACAGGTTTCACTCAGATAATGTTAAATCAGCTGAATTCGGTAGTTTAAAAACAGGGTGTCTACGTGGACAAGAAAAAAAATTCCCGGATTTTTCCGGGATTTCCTAGTTAAAAACATAATTTCTCCCGGATGAAATGACGTATAAAGCGGGTGAAAATACATCCGTGTTAAGTATCAGTATGCTTTCCCTAGCAGCTGTAAAACCTATCATTCCTTTGAATCGTAAAGCTCATATACCGGCGGAGGACGTCCCAGCACTTTACGAAACGAAATCCAGGAAAAACAATGCGTTTGGAAAGTTGTTTGATGCGAGACAATATGCACAGAGTTTATTTTCGTATTGCGAAAGTATATACACAAATTCCACAAATTACAGCACGGTAGCTTCGGAAACTCTAGAATAGAGTTTGCGTTGAGCAATGCACTTTTGTCAGCCAGTCATAGCTCGTATCACGTGATCTCGCCAGCGAATGACGGCAGTTATTCAGAGCACAAGGCCTACGAGGAAGACAGGCTGTGGCGCGTACGTTACGAAGGTAGGCCGATCTCGCTCAAATCAGCAAAGTGCGTTTCTACACCAGTTAACCCGTAACTAGATGTGTATGTACGAACGAGAATTGCATCGTCTATTGGCATCCGCTGTTATTAGTCCTGCAATGATATGAAGTCCGTAGGCCTACTAACAGGCTCTAATTTGGCAATTAAAATCGTGCCAAAATGACTATCAGTTGCGTAGAAAGGTCGAGGTGTTCTGGCATGAAGAGACTTGTGACATTGCTCAGTAACACATTATGCACATTTTTCGCAAGGTCAATTACAAGCTCCGTCTTTTTTAACCGTGTGTTACACGTTAAGTCATATCAAATACTAATGTGCCGGTAAAATTTTAAATAGTGGCATAAGTGACTTATCTTCTGGGCCCGACATTTTTCAAATGGCTTATCCTCGAAGTGTTAAGTTTTGAATGACAGTTATAACGCCCTGTGATTTAAGAAATTCACTGCACATTGTCACACGTAACATAAATCATCTTGCGTGGAAATTTACTTTGAAAGTAACGCATCTCAAGCCACTATTCGTAATATTTTCTAGTGGTCTGCTAGAAATGTAAACAATTGTGACGTCACGTACATCGAATGCACGTTAGTTGTTACGGACGTATTGCATAATCTTCGACCTAAAGCCTTTGACACTTTTCGGTATCGGCAAACTGGTCTGTGAATTGTGTAAATTACCCATTTATATGCAACTAAACTTTTATTTTGGTGTTATTCTCTGATTTATGTTTCATTGCTGCAGTATTATTCAGCAGTAGTGGACTAAAGTTCTTTGTCAGCGTATCAGATCTTACACGTCAAACCTACAATACTTTAACTCAAATCTAAAACAATGAAAAATCCCGGAAGTCTAAAAGATTCCCGGGTTTTTCCCGGATTTGTCCCGGATGAAAATATTTCCGAGTTTTTCCCGGATCTCCCGGATGTCCCGGACCGTATACACCCTGAAAAACGTGCTCTAAGACGTTAACTTGATTTTAGATGTAATTGACGACATATATAACCGCATAAACGGCCCATATGGGGATCCTATGCAGCAAAGGATGTAAAAGTATCCATCAGTCAAGGGGGTCAATCGTATTGTTAATTCATAAATTTTTCTTCACCCTAAAAATCACAGCTACTTTTTGACACTACTTCTTTTGACCCATGTGCCGGATCCAATCGTCCCCTCGAATAAAAGCGGTTTGTCCTGGTGAAGGATGTTGACAGACAAAGTTTCCCTGTGTGGCGTCTGAGTATCCAGTGACATGAGTGGGCAAGCCATCACATGCTACCGCAGGGGTGCCAACGGAGCGTCAGAGCGACGGTCGAGAGGTGTTCGCTCTTCTGGTATCGGCTCTCGGAAAAATCTGACATATCCACCTCCTTCCTCTAACCCAATACTTTTTCGAACTTCGTTCCGTTCTTGATCGACTGCCACGAGCACCCTCATTGTCATGTAGTTTGCTCATCAACTCCAGAGCACGCACAGCAGTATTCCAAAGTGAAGAATGTATCTCGCACTGTGCCTCCTGCTTTATTTCTTCTATACACCGATGCCTACAGATCTTGAGAACTGTGCTGAAACCGCCACACAGTATACCAGCGGATATAAACTTGTGTGTTGTACTTAATAACGAAACAAAGAACTGCAACAAACACAGTAAAAGTAAGTTTACCTGTCTTTAAATTATACGTAAATAGAAGACTTGTAAAGGGTAGTGGGCTAAAAAAATGATATTTTGCACAGTGAAGTTGCAGGGTTCAAAATGAGGCAGCAATAAGCTTGATAATGGGGATTATACACTGAAGAGCCAAAGAAACTGGTACACCTGCCTAATATCGTGTTGGGGCCCCGCGAGAACGCAGTAGTGCCGCAACAGGACGTGGCATGGACTTGACTAATGTCTGAATTACTGCTGGAGGGGACTGACAGTGTGACTCCTGCAAGGCTGTCCATAAATCCCTGAGAGTACGAGGAGGCGGAGATATCTGGTGAACACCACGTTGCAAGGCATCTCAGACATGCTGAATGCCGGTCATGACTGAGGTGTTTGGTGGGCAGCGGGAGTGTTTAAAAGCAGAAGAGTGTTCCTGGAAACACTCTGCAGCGATTCTCGACGTTTGGGGTGTCGCATTGTTCTGCTGGAATTGCGCAAGTCCGTCGGAATGCACAATGGACGTGAATGCATGCAGGTGATCAGACTGTTCGCTTACGTAAGTGTCACCTGTCAGAGTCGTATCTAGACGTATCAGGGGTCACATATCACTCCAACTGCACACACCCCACACCATTACAGAGTCTCCAACAGCTTCAACCGTTTCCTGCTGACATGCAGGGTCCATAGATTCATGAGGTTGTCTCCATATCCGTGTACGTCCATCCGCTCGATGAAATTTGAAACGAGACTCGTCCGACCAGGCGACATGTTTCTAGTCATAAACAGTTCAACGTCGGTGTTGACGGTCCCAGGCGAGGCGTAAAGCTTTGTGTCGTGCAATCATGAAGGGTACACGTATGGGACCTCTTCTCCGAAAGCCCATATCGATGATGTTTTTTGAATGGTTCGCACGCTGACAGTTGTTGATGGCCCAACTTTAGCATTATAATCTGCTGCAATTTGCTGAAGAGTTGCACTGCAGTCACGTTCAACGATTCTCTTCTGTCGTCGTTGACCCCGTTCTTGCAGGATCTTTTCCCGGCGGGAGCGATGTCAAAGATTTGATGTTTTAGGGGATTTCTGATATTCACCGTACACTTGTGCAATCGTCGTACGGGAAAAAACTCACTTCATCGTTACCTCGGAGATGCTGTGTCCCATCACTCGTGCTCCGACTATAGCACCACGATCAAATTCACTTAAATCATAGTAACCTGCCATTGTACTAGCAGTACTGATCTAACAACTGTGCAAGGCACTTGTCTTATATAGGCGTTGTTACCGCAATGCCGTATTCTGCCTGTTTACATATCTCCAAAGCCTGTACCAGTTTCTTTGGCGCTTCGCTGTATATTTCTACTACGTCAATTGAATATGAGTGTATAGCTGAAATGCATATCGAGATAAATAAAGAAAGCTTTAAATATTTCTGTATTGTTGCAAGTGATTTAAGTCAGTCATGGAGATAAAATTTTGGAGATTGTCCTGGGGTATTTTCTGAGCATTTTGGAATAAGGAATGCGTCGTCTCCAATGGGTCTTTACAGAATACGTTACATTTTGTTTGATTTCTTACCCCATTTTTCTCTGTGCTGTAAATATCTGCACAACAATGGAAAAGTGAAGTGCATTTGTGTGTCTCATTTGGGCATAAGCTTGTTCCCTTCACACCTGAATTTGCTGTTAATGTTGCTTTTGTTCAGTTTTGATCGGTTCTTTCTCGGGTTTGTTTTTCCTTTAGTATTAGTTGTACTTTAACGGGGATACGAAGCAGTATGGCCAGTTTTACTGATGCAAAGTTGGCCGATATGCAACCAGTGTATAATTTCACTGACCACAGAGAAATAACGGCAGAGCTATGCAATGCTGAACTGTTCCTCAGTGATGGCAGTCACACCGTAGCACTTTTGCATCTGTGTGGGGTGCGTTGCATTACTCTTTTTTTGTCTTTTTGTCCTTTGTGATAACACATTAGAGGCTATTTCACTGTTGTGAAGGTATGTTCACAGAAACCCAGGTAAACAGGGTGTTGTCGTTGTGCTCTTCAGTCTGGATATTGTTTTCATGCAGCTCAAAATGGTTCAAATGGCTCTGAGCACTAGGGGACTTAACATCTTAGGTCATCAGTCCCCTAGAACTTAGAACTACTTAAACCTAACTAACCTAAGGACATCACACAACACCCAGACACCACGAGGCAGAGAAAATCCCTGACCCCGCCGGGAATCGAACCAGGGAACCCGGGCGTGGGAAGCGAGAACGCTACCGCACGACCACGAGATGTGGGCCTACGAGCTGCGAACTTCCATGCAGCCTCTCATGGTGCTCTATCCAGTGCAACCTGCATTCTTCTGAATCTGCTTGCTGTATTGATTTCTTACTCTTCCTCTACGATTTTTTAAATTTTTTTTTACCCGTAGCATTTCCTTCCAGTACTAAATTGTAATCCTTTGATGTTCAGAATGTGTTTTATCAAACGATACCTTCTTTTAGTCGAGTTATGATACAAATTTTCTATCTCCTCATTTCTATTCAGTACCCCCGCATTAGTTACGCGACCCACCATCCAATCTTTCGCATTCTTCTGTAACATCACATTTCAAAAGCCTTTATTCTCTTCTTGCCTAAACTGTTTATCGACCATGTTTCACTTCCACACACGGCTACACTCCTGACAAAAGCCGCGCAGAGTGGCCGCTCGGTCTGGGGCCCTATGTCATGGATTGCGCGGCCTCTCCCACCGGGTGTTGGAGTCCTCCCTCAGGCGTGGGTGTGTGTTGTTGTTAGCATAAGAACGAGGTCTGCTTCACGGAAGACGCTATTAAAATACACTCTATACTGCATAACCAACTATCAGCTCCGGTTTTTAAAGGAAATACTGTGTTATGCATGGTTTCCTTCCAAATTATCTTCTGAAAGAGAGGTTTCCGAAAATATTAACGAGATTCGTTTTTCCACGGCAAACGTCAAAAGACCTTGTGTGTGCGGAAACATAGCATTTATCCAATGCAGCTCGTGCCGTTTAACTTTGTTTTCCATGTTTTTACGAAAAATACCATCCTGCAACTTGTACTCGTAATGTCAAAAGCGACGATTAATTGTACATCTTTCGAAAGCCATCTGTGACGGTTACAACTTGGAGGTAACAAGTCGTTTCGGGCTCCTTCCAGGTATAAGGGATTTCTCAAATCACGGACAAGCATACATTTTCAGTATCACTTTATGCGTTTTGTCGTTTACTAATCGACAGATATGAGTATTACATTATGTGTGATAATAAAAATTAGTAGACTGCCAAATAACATTGTAAATTTAATAAAAGGTCATCCGATTACACGTATTTTCCCCATTGTATCAATTGTAATATAAACAGTAAATAAAATGACTGTGTTGAATATTAAAAAACACAGAAGAACGGGACTCGATCCAGTGATTACGGGGCTTGAACGCTAACCACTCGGCTGCCGCCGCTTCATGGTAAACATGGCCACGCACAGGTATATATTTGACGATTGGAATTATCTTGCGATTTTCTCAGTAACACTTGAGAAGTACGCGCTACTGCTTACACATTTTGTTGTCCTCATGAAGTACTACGAGTGTTCGAAGTTTGAAGTAAATCCTCGTTCCAGACGTCGTGGCCTCCTCTTGTAACTAGTGTGTAAGTCTAGCAACCGATGACCTCAGCAGTTTGGTTTCTTTGGAATTCACAAACATTCCTGACAAATACCTTCACAAAAGAACTTCCTGACACCTATATCTATATCCTGTTAACAAATTTCTTCTTCAGAAATGCTCTTTTTACCACTGACATGCTACATTTTATGCCCGTGACTTCGGCCATCATAATTTATTTTGCTGCCCAAATAACAGAGCTCACCTACTACTTTAAGTGCTTCATTTCCTGATATAATTCCATCCGCATCACCTCATTTAATTCGACTTCATTCCACAAACCTTGGATGATTTTTTTCAAGTTCAACTTAAATCCTCCTTTCAAGACACTGTTTCACTGTTTATTCCCTTCAACTGCTCCTCCAAGTCCTTTGTTGCCTCTGACAAAATTACAATGTCATTGGCAAATCTTAAAAATTTTTGGGTCTTATCATTAAACTTTAATTCATACTCCAAATTTTTCTTTGCTTTCCTTTAGTATTTGCGCAATGTACAGGGGATAGGCTATAACCCAGTCTTACTCCCTTTTCAACCACTGCTTCCCTTTCACACACTTACACTCTTCATAACTGCCGTCTGGCTCCTGTAAGGTTGTAGATAGCCATTCTCTCAATGTATTTTAATCCCTCTGCTTTCAGAAATTCTGAGAGTATTCCAGTCAGAGTTATCAAAAGGTTTCTCTAAGTCTACAAATGCTATAAATGTATGTTTACCTTTCCTTAACCGATCTTCTACGGTAAGTCGTAGTGTCATTATTGCAGCTCACGTCTCCTAAATCCAAACTGATCTTCCCCGACGTCGTCTTCTCCCAATTTTTTCATTCATCTGTAAAGAATTCGTGTTAATATTTTGCAGTCATGACTTACTGAAATGATAGTTCGGTAATATTGCCACATGTGAACACCTTACTACTTTGGAATCGGAAGTATTATATTCTTCTTGAAGTCTGAGGGTATTTGGCCTGTCTCAAAAGCTTGCACACCAGATCGAAGAGTTTTATAATGGCAGGCTCTCCCAAGGCTATCAGTAGTTCTGTGGGAATGTCGTCTACTCCTGAGGCCTTGTCACGGCTAAGGTCGATCATTGCTCTGTCAAATAGTTATCTCAGTATCGTATCATCTCCCTCTACGTGATCTTCCCGTTCTATAACATCGCCTTCGAGTTCACCTCCCTTGTACAGACCTTCTACACTCCTGGAAATGGAAAAAAGAACACATTGACACCGGTGTGTCAGACCCACCATACTTGCTCCGGACACTGCGAGAGGGCTGTACAAGCAATGATCACACGCACGGCACAGCGGACACACCAGGAACCGCGGTGTTGGCCGTCGAATGGCGCTAGCTGCGCAGCATTTGTGCACCGCCGCCGTCAGTGTCAGCCAGTTCGCCGTGGCATACGGAGCTCCATCGCAGTCTTTAACACTGGTAGCATGCCGCGACAGCGTGGACGTGAACCGTATGTGCAGTTGACGGACTTTGAGCGAGGGCGTATAGTTGGCATGCGGGAGGCCGGGTGGACGTACCGCCGAATTGCTCAACACGTGGGGCGTGAGGTCTCCACAGTACATCGATGTTGTCGCCAGTGGTCGGCGGAAGGTGCACGTGGCCGTCGACATGGGACCGGACCGCAGCGACGCACGGATGCACGACAAGACCGTAGGATCCTACGCAGTGCCGTAGGGGACCGCACCGCCACTTCCCAGCAAATTAGAGACACTGTTGCTCCTGGGGTATCGGCGAGGACCATTCGCAACCGTCTCCATGAAGCTGGGCTACGGTCCCGCACACCGTTAGGCCGTCTTCCGCTCACGCCCCAACATCGTGCAGCCCGCCTCCAGTGGTGTCGCGACAGGCGTGAATGGACGGACGAATGGAGACGTGTCGTCTTCAGCGATAAGAGTCGCTTCTGCCTTGGTGCCAATGATGGTCGTATGCGTGTTTGGCGCCGTGCAGGTGAGCGCCACAATCAGGACTGCATACGACCGAGGGACACAGGGCCAACACCCGGCATCATGGTGTGGGGAGCGATCTCCTACACTGGCCGTACACCTCTGGTGATCGTCGAGGGGACACTGAATAGTGCACGGTACATCCAAACCGTCATCGAACCCATCGTTCTACCATTCCTAGACCGGCAAGGGAACTTGCTGTTCCAACAGGACAATGCACGTCCGCATGTATCCCGTGCCACCCAACGTGCTCTAGAAGGTGTAAGTCAACTACCCTGGCCAGCAATATCTCCGGATCTGTCCCCCATTGAGCATGTTTGGGACTGGATGAAGCGTCGTCTCACGCGGTCTGCACGTCCAGCACGAACGCTGGTCCAACTGAGGCGCCAGGTGGAAATGGCATGGCAAGCCGTTCCACAGGACTACATCCAGCATCTCTACGATCGTCTCCATGGGAGAATAGCAGCCTGAATTGCTGCGAAAGGTGGATATACACTGTACTAGTGCCGACATTGTGCATGCTCTGTTGCCTACGTCTATGTGCCTGTGGTTCTGTCAGTGTGATCATGTGATGTATCTGACCCCAGGAATGTGTCAATGAAGTTTCCCCTTCCTGGGACAATGAATTCACGGTGTTCTTATTTCAATTTCCAGGAGTGTACATACTCCTTCCATCTTTCACCTAGTTAGAATAACAAACGAAATAAGTCGTAACTGTATTATTATTATTATGTGAAGTCTCACCGGATTCTTTGATCAAAACACTCTCATGATGTTGCTGGACAACGGCATAAGCTGAGAGGATATTTGCTACTACTTGAGTCTGATCATGTGGCAGTGACTTGCTGAACCACACGCCATAGTGAGCACAGCTAGAGTTCATTTCAAAGTTGGACAAACTGGATATTAGACTGTTGTACTTTCATTGATCAATCGATACAAAGTAAAAGACTTGTGAGACACACCTGGTACAGATTTATTTATTTATTTTCCAGCAATCTGTGCACTCAGTATGATATGGATCTCAGTGCTTTACACGTATACGCTTGCAGAGCGGCGGCCGGTATTCCGCTGCGCCCCGCGGTTGACGCAGAACATGTGCCGTTGCCATGGTTCCGTGCGCTGCTGACCTGCGCCCGGTCCGCACTGACACGCTGCCATTACACGACCGCAGTTCCTAACTCCGCTAATTCACGGCGATGTTCGCGGTTTAAAACATGTTGCTTCGCACTCAGTGCAACCTCTGCAGCACAATCCCGCTGCATTGCGTCAGACCGCGCTCCTCGCCGGCGGAACAATTTCATTTAGTTGAAAGCACCACTTCATGTGGAACTGGCAAAGCGAGGACCTACTGCAGGCGAGCGACTCAATTTTCTGACTAAACTCTTGCATTATTTTATGTTTTACACCACAGCGTAAACCATGTTAAGCGCTACGTAAGTATGTTTTAACAAATACGCTCATATGCAGAACACACACAGTAAGTGCGTAAGTCATAAAGTCCTCATTATTTTGCTATGAGGCCACTATCAAACAATTGACTATCGTATGGGAGGACGACGATTCAACCCGCGTCCGGCCGTCCTGATTAACTTTTTCCATGATTTCTCTAAATCGCTTAAGGAAAATGCCTGGATGGTTCCTTTGAAAGAGCACCGACGGTTTCTTGTCCATTCTTCCCTAATCCGAGCTCGTATGCTTCCTCTATAATGTCCTAGATGTCGACGGGACCTTAAACACTAATCACCTCCGTTCCCTGACTATTATAACTGCTATGACCTACCGTTGACAACACACACCGTCGTTACGATGTGAAGCCCTTCCACGCACGACTTGCATGCTGCCCCCCACAAAACTTTGTACACTCACCTCAACGGAAAGGGTAATTTGCTATCACGGGCTCACAGGGTGCAAATCTGCAGTGTTGCCCATACGTCTGAGTGTAAATACCAATTAATATGGTCGCTTTTGGGACGCAGAAGAAGGAAAGCGAATAAAGTTCCATGATAAAGCGACTGTCTAGGCGCGTGATAAGACAAGTGGTGGACTATGCCGGCAACATTCAGAGATGCAAGGATTGTTTATAACGGGGAGGTGATCGTTGCTTCTTGACACCGAAAATATCTTCTAGGCCGATCGCAACTGTATATCATGTCTCACGCAAAGTCATAATCAGAGAGTTCTGTTTAATTATGAAATCGGCCCCTGAGGGAAGATAATTGTGTAAGTTTTGTTTAAGAGTTGCGAATTATGAACTTCTATGTGGCAGCCAGATGTTAGACAGTATAGGTGGAGCTGTCAGAACCAATCAGCCTAACTGAAATACTGGGGCTTGCTTACGTCACCTTTGCTGAGGTTTTTGGATATGAATTTGCCAAAATTGATTAGTGTTTCATGAAAAAGTGTTCTTGGTCTGTTATGTTTCCACTTGAGGTTGAATTCGTAATTCGCTAGTTTCACGATGGAGTTTTTTGAACGTCTCGAGCTCCTGTAGAGTCAAATGGAGAGTTAATGAATACTTTCAACAGGATCTCGGCATGAATTTATTGTGTATGTCATGGTGCATGTGTATCGTTGGGCGTTGGTTATGAATATTTTCTGTATGAGGTAGAGGCGGCGCAGGTGTAATAGAATGCTGCATAATGAGGAAATAGTAGTTTTTTTTTAGAAGCGCACTCACATGTACCTTGGTTTCTCATGTAAACTAGAACAGCAGAGAAAAGTACACTGAAGCGCCAAAGAAAGTGGTGTATGGATGCTTATTCAGAAACAGAGATATGTAATCAGGCAGAATACGGCACTGTGGACGGCAACGCCTATATGAGACAAGTGCCTGATGCAGTTGTTAGATCCGTTACTGCTGCTACAGTTGCAGGTTATCACGATGTAAGTGAGTTTGTCGTGATGTTATAGTCGGCGCACGAGCGATGGAACACAGCATCTCCGAGGCAGAGATGAAGTGGTTATTTTCCCGTACGACCACTTCACGAGTGTACCGTGAATATCAGGAATTCGGTAAAATATCAAATCTTCGACGTCGCTGCCGCCGGAAAAAGATCCTGCAAGAACGGGACCAACTGAAGAGAATCGTTCAATGCGACAGTAGTGCAACACTTCCGCAAATTGCTGCAGATTATAATGCTAGGCCGTCCACATGTGTCGGCGGACGAACCATTCAACAAACTATCATCAGTGTGGGCTCTCGGAGCCGAGGTTCCACTCGTGTAGCCTCCATGACTGCACGACACCAAGCATTAGTCTCGCCTGGGCTCCTCAACACTGACATTGGACTGTTGATGAATGGAGACATGACACGTGGTCGGACGAGTCCTGTTTCAGATTGTATCGAGCGGGTGGACGTGTGCGGATATGTAGAGAACCTCATGAATCCATGGACGCTGCATGTCAGCAGGGGAGTGTTCAAGCTGGTGGAGGGTCTTTAATGGTGTGGGGCGTGTGCAGATGCATTGGTATGGGACCCCTGAAACGTCTAGATAAGTTTCTGATAGGTGACACGTATGTAAACCTCCTGTCTGATCACCTGCATCCATTCACGTCCATTGTACATTCCGACGGACTTGGACAATTCCAGCAGGACAATGTGGCGCCCCAAACGCCCAGAATTGCTGCAGAAAGGCTCCAGGAGCACTTGCCTGAGTTTCAACACTTCCGCTGGCCACCTAACTCCCCCGACATGAACATTATTGAGCATATCTCTGGCGCCTTGCAACGTGCTGTTCAGAAGTGAGCATGGTCGCCATGTCGTAGCAAAGGGGTGAGGTGTCTTCCTCGTTCCAATTCCTCCAGGACGGACCCAGCTCCATCCAGCCTGCTATTAACTACGAATCGGTGAATTTTGCAGGGTATAAAAGGTGTGAGGGGTGACGAAGCCACCACCGTTCCTGACCTAGTGCCGCAGCAATGAAAGCCAGAACCCTACATGCAGTCAGGCTCATAGCCTGGTCACAGACTTTTAATTAATACCATATGGTTCAAGGAAGTAGCAATCGTATTACTGAAAACGAATAGTACAGTAAATCATATTTTAAGAAACAATGAACTGCATAATCTGTGATAAAATCCAAAAAATAAATTTTATTTGAGGCTGATGTTTGACAACAGAGTTGACGAAAAAAAGCAACATTGGTCAGAATTTAAAAAAAAATCGTCCTACCACCCTTAGAATGTTAATTTTTATTTTGAAGATTACTATTTCCAGGAAAATACTATTATAAACTGTGTGCTACTTTATAGTATCTACTTAGTTTTAGCAGATGAAATACGAGAAAATATCCCCTTTTGGAATTTTGTAGGATACGGGTTTTTGCTTTCTCATCCAGACGTGCGATAGCCAAGATTTGGCTCAGCAGCGATGCCCTGGCACGAGTACCATAGCGCTCAACCTCGCTACACTTTTCCCCCAGCACCGTGCCATACTGTCTGAGTTCGAGGAGGGTGAAGAGAGGAAAACTGCGAAAGCGCCGCATTTAAATAACAGTGCAGTCGTATTTTGTTTTGTATTTCACATTTGGTAACACCATACACTCCTGGAAATGGAAAAAAGAACACATTGACACCGGTGTGTCAGACCCACCATACTTGCTCCGGACACTGCGAGAGGGCTGTACAAGCAATGATCACACGCACGGCACAGCGGACACACCAGGAACCGCGGTGTTGGTCGTCGAATGGCGCTAGCTGCGCAGCATTTGTGCACCGCCGCCGTCAGTGTCAGCCAGTTTGCCGTGGCATACGGAGCTCCATCGCAGTCTTTAACACTGGTAGCATGCCGCGACAGCGTGGACGTGAACCGTACGTGCAGTTGACGGACTTTGAGCGAGGGCGTATAGTGGGCATGCGGGAGGCCGGGTGGACGTACCACCGAATTGCTCAACACGTGGGGCGTGAGGTCTCCACAGTACATCGATGTTGTCGCCAGTGGTCGGCCGTAGGTGCACGTGCCCGTCGACCTGGGACCGGACCGCAGCGACGCACGGATGCTCGCCAAGACCGTAGGATCCTACGCAGTGCCGTAGGGGACCGCACCGCCACTTCCCAGCAAATTAGGGACACTGTTGCTCCTGTGGTATCGGCGAGGACCATTCGCAACCGTCTCCATGAAGCTGGGCTACGGTCCCGCACACCGTTAGGCCGTCTTCCGCTCACGCCCCAACATCGTGCAGCCCGCCTCCAGTGGTGTCGCGACAGGCGTGAATGGACGGACGAATGGAGACGTGTCGTCTTCAGCGATAAGAGTCGCTTCTGCCTTGGTGCCAATGATGGTCGTATGCGTGTTTGGCGCCGTGCAGGTGAGCGCCACAATCAGGACTGCATACGACCGAGGGACACAGGGCCAACACCCGGCATCATGGTGTGGGGAGCGATCTCCTACACTGGCCGTACACCTCTGGTGATCGTCGAGGGGACACTGAATAGTGCACGGTACATCCAAACCGTCATCGAACCCATCGTTCTACCATTCCTAGACCGGCAAGGGAACTTGCTGTTCCAACAGGACAATGCACGTCCGCATGTATCCCGTGCCACCCAACGTGCTCTAGAAGGTGTAAGTCAACTACCCTGGCCAGCAACATCTCCGGATCTGTCCCCCATTGAGCATGTTTGGGACTGGATGAAGCGTCGTCTCACGCGGTCTGCACGTCCAGCACGAACGCTGGTCCAACTGAGGCGCCAGGTGGAAATGGCATGGCAAGTCGTTCCACAGGACTACATCCAGCATCTCTACGATCGTCTCCATGGGAGAATAGCAGCCTGAATTGCTGCGAAAGGTGGATATACACTGTACTAGTGCCGACATTGTGCATGCTCTGTTGCCTGTGTCTATGTGCCTGTGGTTCTGTCAGTGTGATCATGTGATGTATCTGACCCCAGGAATGTGTCAATAAAGTTTCCCCTTCCTGGAACAATGAATTCACGGTGTTCTTATTTCAATTTCCAGGAGTGTAGATAACAAAACGAATTTTCAATGTTGTTTCATTATTTTCGGTGTGCTGAAGACATTATATAATTCTTGTCTGGTACAAACTGTCGGCTCACGGACAAACGCAGACAATTTCACAGATTTTCGCACTCAGGATGACACTTTGCCATGACTTATTTAGTTCCATAATCGAAAAAATATTCTTTCACACAAATATGCCAACGAAAAATATTGTAGAACTTTTGCAGTCTCATTATGGATACGTAGAAACTCTACCTACAGTTTTAATGAATACGGTTTTGTTATTAAAACGGGAATTACAATGAGGTCAATCTTTTACGTCGGAACCTGTAAAGACTGCTTTCAATTGAAACGGCAAACGGTCTCGAAAGCAGATTTGAGATTGGCAGTGTCTTCAGAACGTTTACCAATTATCAATGTAATTCTTTCAGCGCCACGATGAATTCCTCAGACCACGCGTTCTCCTTAACGGCAGTGAGCTAAGGGAACTGGACTGTGACACAATGTGCCCTTCCTACAACAAGAATAACTTTTTGTTGCATGTTGTTGTTGTGGTCTTCAGTCCTGAGACTGGTTTGATGCAACTCTCCATACTAATTTATCCTGTGCAAGCTCCTTCATCTTGTTCCTCCTGCCACCGAACTTCACTAATTCCCACTATATCAAACTTTAACCTATCCATTTCCCTTTTTAAATTTTCTAACCTACCTGCCCGATTAAGGAATCTGACATTCCATGTTCCGATCCGTAAAATGCCAGTTTTCTTTCTCCTGATAACGACGTCCTCCTGAGTAGTCCCCGCCCGGAGATCCGGATGGGGGACAATTTTACCTCCGGAATATTTTACCCAAGAGGATGCCATCATCATTTAACCATACAGTAAAGCTGCATGCCCTCGGGAAAAATTACGTCTGTAGTTTCTCCTTGCTTTCAGCCGTTCGCAGTACCACAACAGCAAGGCCGTTTTGGTTAATGTTACAAGGCGAGATCAGTCAATCTTCCAGACTGTTGCCCCTGCAACTACTGAAAAGGCTGCTGCCCCTCTTCAGGAACCACTCGTTTGTCTGGCCTCTCAACAGATACACCTCCGTTGTGGTTGTACCTACGATATCGTTGAGGCACGCAAGCCTCCCCGCCTTGCATACCGTATTAAATAAAAAAGTAGTTCTCTCTCACCTTGCAGTGTCCTACTGTGGGCAGTGTGCAGTCAAGTCCACTTAAAATGTGAGGTCCGCAGACCATTCTGGATTTTCTAATTTTCTTTCCTGCTCTTCTTTTTCTTTCATAAATTCAACAATAGAAAGTTTTAAATTGAAAAATCGTTCCAGGCGTATTTCGTGACTTAACCAGCGTTATTTGCAGGAGCATATAAAGTCTCGATACTCTTCGTTGAATTCCATCGTAAACTGTTGCGACTGACAGTGGTATAACGTGTGCGCTTTCAGAAATTTTACTATTCATACTAACAATTTCTTCACGTGCTGCATGCCTGCAAATTTACGCTTCTAGCGGTACAGAACAACAAATCCCATCTGTTGATAGTTGGAATTTTTTTGCTCTCCCAGTGTTAACCAAGTCTTCAGATTTTTTGTGGGTGGTATTGTAATGTCGTTTCATACCAAATCTGCGGAACCCATCGATTATGTTACTTCACAGTAGATATTGAGAATTCTCATCCCTCTCTTCTGTCATTCCCACTCTTGTGACGATAGACCACTGGACTGCCTCTTTATGTGCAAACAGCCACTGGACCTATGAACAGCATTTATACTATGATCAAATAGCAAAGGGTAAACAGCGCTGACACCACTAACCTAATAGAGTTGGGCCGATCTAAAAACGCTACGCTGCAATACTAAATGAAATGCCGCGCTGTACTGAGTACTTCTGAGGAGAAACCAGCAAAGCTTGCGAGGTGCCGGGGCCAGCAGCGTATTTAACACTAAATTCTTCTAGAATCTTCATATGGAAATGATGCTCTAAGCCCCCCCCCCCCCCCCACCATTTTCTAGCTCCGACTTTTGCTGTTGCACATGGATTAAGAAGAAACGCGAACTCACTCTAATCGACCCTGCAAGTGGAGTAGAAAAGAGTTTGGCACCTGCAATAATTTAATTTGATAGATATTAATTTGATAAATAAGTTTCATTGACGTGGTGAGAAATGAAAGGGTTGCTCTATCGATCTACGGAATGAAAGTTCTGTCCAAAATAACAATTTGATTTATTATGACTAAACTCAAAATAATAAACACAACACATGAAACATTTACAATATGTCAAACTAGATGCTCAACTAAATGCTGTGAATGTGAAGTTGTCCATAAACTAGCTTGTGACATTTATGACCAAGTGGTATGTGGAGGCAATTCCTTACAACTCAAATCTTAAGAGAAACACCCAGCCAACCCAACATTAATTGCTGCTACAGTAGTGAGAACTCAGACAATGAACACCCAAGACAAAACCACGTAATAAAAGACGGGAACAGGCGCGCTCTTCTGAGCTCTAATTATCACAGAGCAAAATTCCCTAATACGCCGGTGCTGCGGACATAAATTACCAAGCTGTCTTCTTAACTGCAAGGACACGATCTGGCGTACCGGAAGCGATGGCTGGTTGCTTCGACATCAAGTCGTGTCGATGATAATATCGCGAGTATACCCCGAAACAAATTATCCTGGTCTGAAGACTTCCTATCAACACAAATGCGCCTCTGAGGGAGACGAAGAAGGCTCGACACACAATCACTGACGGTACAGTGGTTGATTTCACACAGTAACTCCGATACAGTCAACTTTAGCCAAAACTGCTCAAGATGGACAACATAGGCCGCTTGTACGCAGAACGCAAAATTGCTAACTGTACTCGGAAAGTTTGAAGTCGAAACTTCAGCAACTTCGTCAAACAGCGTCAATTAAATGAATGTATATTAGACAACCAACAGAAGGCAGGCTGTCCAGAGCAGCGAGAGCTCAGTCTTGTAACCTACTCTGACCGAAAAGCGAAAGCCGACTCCTCTCAAGGGCACCCGTACAAACCGAACACAGAACATTCCCGCCCCCACGGCAGTGGCCGTGGTTAAAACGTGCCAAGCAGCAACTCTAAAACCGGCGGAAAATTCCACTCTATTGCCGACGCACTACTATTCCACCAATGGAAATACTTGGCGCCAATTTCTGCTCCGATTTCCCCTGAGCAAGCCAATCACAGTTATGATTTTGCAGAAAACGCGGGAATTTGCCCGCCAAGACTGCCTGGGAACACAAGTAATTCCCATGCCTTGCTGGTAGCCCACCAGAAAATGTTTTCACTAAGTTTCTGCGAAGTAACGGAATCTCTAACCCAGCCGCTCCGTCAGGCCCCTGTGGGCGTGTCGCCCCCACTCTTATGACAATGTCGGCGTCTGGAAAGCATCGAATCCCTCATACCCGTCGGATTAACCCTTTCAAGATCAGCAGAACCCGCCTATCACCGAACCATCCGGGTGACGAGAGACGCCGCGTGGGAAATCCGCGTGTGAAGGAATAGCAACTTTCCACCGCATGCAATTAGAGAGGAAAATCGAATTACTCAGAGTAAGATAGAAATATGAGAGGGGGGCTCATGCCAACCCTCAAGCTGAGACAGGCACAACTGACCCGCGTGTAGTTTAGCAAACAACGGCCGGCCCTCCTCTACATGATACGCAAATAATGACGAGTTTGTAGGTGAGTGACGTTAAGTGATAAGATAATGTAGGAGGTGCGTTACAGCAACGATGCTCTTTGTACATCTACCGCCTGAACATGACAGCAGCGTAAGCTGTAGGAGTATTGTCGTGTCAATGACTGTACTAGGCTGGCCACCCGAGATCAATAAAAAGAGAATGAATAAGCAGTAGTGATGGGGTGGTACACTACAACATTAAAAAGCTTAAAAGCACGTCCACATATAAACTGCGAACACAAATCTATCTTTCGAGGGAGAGAGTTACAAGATAAAAATCCATTAGCAGAAAATATAAAAATTTATTATGAACGTCGGGTCCAGAACAAGAGCAACAGAGAAGCTGATTTATGCATAAGGTCTCTGAAAGGTTAGTGTTATTTTAAATTAAATAACTGACCAATATTCGTGACCATCTTTCGATATGTATACACCTACAACCATTCTTTTCTCGGACGAAATACTAGAATTTTGTGTAGGTATTTATCCATTATTATATAAGAAAACATTTTACAAATATCAACCGTAATCTTAAATAGTTATCTCAACGATTGTGACTACGACTTTTAGCGTGCAGTACTAGAGAATACTGCAGTGTAGGATCGCAACACCAATTTTTATTACGTAATTTATGACGGTAACAGTACGACTATTGTTCTCGTTACTCTCGTTGCTTGTTATGGCCTAAAGAGCTATTCAGTCGCCGACAAATTGCCCATTTTCATGCTTTATATCCTTACGAACGTCTGCATGCTGCAATTCATCGTAGTTTCTGAGACACGAGGAAGATTAAACAGGGATTAACGCTTGCTTCCTTCGGAGCTGAAGGAGCTCCACGCTTCTATATTTGTGACTGTTTCGCTTGTTCTTCCTCTTTCCCAGGGCATGTCGCTCGTAAAACATTCTGTTCATTGCAGTAGTATTTCATGGTTTAGTTTCAAGCCTTATATTCAGTGCTCATCAGTCTAGACTGTTGAACACCTTCATAAGTCAGTTACAACTATTGGACGTAAGTGAAATTATTGTCAGCAGCTTCAGAACATCCGGAATTATTTGCACCTGGTATACCTCGGAAGTCTTTGTGTTTGCACCTGGTATACCTCGGAAGTCTTTGTGTTTTTAAATAGATACAATTGATTTCTAGTAACGTTTCACGCGTGCATTTCTTGAGAAGAAAAAAAATTCAGTACTATAGTTTCTATTTATTTTTGATGTGTCACATCGATAGAGGACGCCGTCTTTACCGCAACCCTTAACGTTTACATAGATCATCTTTGCTGTCGTTATAGCACTCTGTGGTCGGTTTTCAGAATGTCGCATCGATATAGAACGCTGTTTTACGGCAACCCTCAACGTCCATATAGATTATATTTGCTAGTTGCTTCTCTCTATAGCTATAGCAACCTTTGACAGCTATTCCATATATGTTTGTCAACAGCACGTATATTACGAAACGGATAACAGAGGGCAGCCTAGACTACTTTAAGCTAATTATTTAATACAGTTTATTTCTTTTGGCGAATAGCTATTTCATAGCAATTTTACGATGTATTTTAACTATAACTGTTTTTCAAATCTTAGTAATATAGACTATTGTAATACATTTTTTGCTAATAGTACACACTGTACGTCTGATTGGTTAACACTGATGTCATACGTAGGACGGTGAGTGGGATTAGTGCTATTTAAGACCATTCCCTGCCTATCCATTTAGCAGTCAGCTCAGCGCCGTGGATCGGCGCAGCCTGCTCCATGGAAGTCCACCTTCCATTCTAGGCATATATCGTTTGTAATCTTATTTCAATGTATATACGTTACTGTAAGGATCCTTCTATCTGTACGTGTGTTATTTCAGAGTCTGAAGATGATTCTTAAGGACTGAAACCGGTCACTCCGATTAAAAGAAATTTGCAATCAAGACTGTTTTTTAATTATAACGTTGCACACATTTCGCTGAGAGCCCTTACACATCCCCATACAGTCCCTCCCAAAGCGTTTTACATAATTTTTTAGCCCTGAGGAAAGGCATTCGTGCTGTAGATTTGCTTCGGACGAAGAGATGAACGCCTGGGTATAATCATTGTTCTGTAGGCAACCGCAAACATTTCTCAGCAGGCACTGACCGTTTTGTGTCACAGTGGGATAAATATAACAACAGTTCTGTAGATTACTTTGAAATAATAGTTTACGTATTTTTAGGGTTCGGTGCCTCAATCTGTACAAACAGAATCCTTATAGGATCTACAATAATAACCGCTACCAGTTCCTTGACTTCAGGAAGGCATTTGACACCGTCCCGCACTGCCTTTTAGTATAAGAAAATACGAGCTTATCCAATATCGCGGCAGATTTACGACTGGATTCAAGACTTCATTGTAGATAGAACTCAATACGTCGCTCTTAACAGAACTAAATCTTCGGATGTGAGGGTAATTTCCGGAGTATCTCGGTGATGGATGATAGGGTCGTTACTGTTCACATAAATATAAATGATCTAGTAAAAAGCGTCGGATGCTCTTTAAGGCTGTTCGCAGGAGAGGCGGTTATCTGTAACAAAGTAGCAACTCCGGAAGATAGTAACGGTTTGCAGAACAACCCCTAGAGCATTGATGAATGATGCAGGCTCTGGCTGTTGACACTGATCCTAATAAGTGTAACATATTGCACACACACATGAAAAGATATCCGATACTTTACAGCTATACTACTAATAACAAACCGCTGGAAACAGTATATACCGTAAAATATGCAGGAGTAACTATCCAGAATGACCCTATGTGGAATGATCACATAGATCAAATAGTGGGAAAAGCAGATGCCAGAGTCATAGGAAGAATCTTTAGGAAATGTAACTCATCAATGAAGGAAATGGTTTATAGGCGCTCGTTCTACCGATTCTTGAGTATTGTTCACCTACCTGGGATTTCTAACAGGTAGTAGAAGGCATAGATAAGATCCAACGCAGAGCGGCACGTTTCGTCACGGGATCGTTTAGCCAGCGGCAGAGCGTTTCAGAGATGCTCAACAAACTCCACTGGCATACGCTCCAAGAGAGGCGTTTTCCATCGCGGAGAAATTTACTACTGAAATTTCGAGACAGCGCTTTCCGGTAAGGGTCAGACAACATATTATTCCCCCCACAGACGTCTCGCGTGATTACCACGAGGAGCAAATTCGAGAAAGTAGAGCCAGTATAGAGGCTTACCGACAGTAGTTGTTCCGGTGCGCTATTCGCAAGGGAAACAGTGTTGGAGAGCTCAGTTAGTAGCACAAAAAGTTTCCTACGCCACACACCGTTAGGTGGCTTGAGTAGTGTGCAGTAGATGACATAGATGTAGATGACCAATTACAATTGTTGTTGTTTTTGTCTTCAGTCCTGAGACTGGTTTGATGCAGCCCTACATGCTACTCTGTCCTGTGCAAGCTTCTTCATCTCCCAGTACCTACTGCAACCTATATCCTTCTGAATCTGCTTAGTGTATTCATCTCTTGGTCTCCCTCTACGATTTTTACCCTCCACGCTGCCCTCCAATGCTAAATTTGTGATCCCTTGATGCCTCAAAACATGTCCTGCCAACCGGTTCCTTCTTTTTGTCAAGTTGTGCCACAAACTTCTCTTCTCCCCAATCCTATTCAATACCTCCTCATTAGTTACGTGATCTATCCACCTTATCTTCAGCATTCTTCTGTAGCACCACATTTCGAAAGCTTCTATTCTCTTCTTGTCCAAACTAGTTATCGTCCATGTTTCACTTCCATACATGGCTACACTCCCAACAAATACTTTCAGAAACGACTTCCTGATACATAAATCTATATTCGATGTTAATAAATTTCTCTTCTTCAGAAACGCTTTCCTTGCCATTGCCAGTCTACATTTTATATCCTCTCTACTTCGACCATAATAAGTTATTTTACTTCCTAAAAAGCAAAACTCCTTTGCTACTTTAAGTGTTTCATTTCCTAATCTAATTCCCTCAGCATCACCCGGTTGACTACTTTCCATTATCCTCGTTTTGCTTTTGTTAATGTTCATCTTATATCCTCCTTTCAAGACACTGTCCATTCCGTTCAACTGCTCTTCCAGGTCCTTTGCTGTCTCTGACATACAATGTCATCGGCGAACCTCAAAGTTTTTACCTCTTCTCCATGAATTTTAATACCTACTCCGAATTTTTCTTTTGTTTCCTTTACTGCTTGCTCAATATACAGATTGAATAACCCTGTCTCACTCCTCTCCCAACCACTGCTTCCCTTTCATGCCCCTCGACTCTTATGACTGCCATCTGGTTTTTGTACAAATCGTAAATAGTCTTTCGCTCCATGTATTTTACCCCTGCCACCTTCAGAATTTGAAAGAGAGTATTCCAGTCAACATTGTCAAAAGCTTTCTCCAAGTCTACAAATGCTAGAAACGTACAATTACAATAAAAGATGGTTTATTTAAAACAAGACTTGATTTGGGCTTCTGCCCATAATTAGTTGCTTTACGTTCAGACACGTGTTTCCATATTCAGTGTTGGAGATCACTGTTTAAATCGAAAAAAAATTATATGATGATGACTAAATAGAAAGAATGAAACATATGGAAGTGGTTAAGCGACATGTGTTGAAAAATAGCTGTATTCACATAATGAGGGTGTATCTGTATCTTTTGATTCCTTTACCTAGTTGATTATCTTGACCTTGCAATCTCTAATGTAAACAACAATCATGCCTTTCAGATTTATTGAAAGCCCACCACCTGTGATGTTACCACTCCTCCTGTAACACAGTACAGTACAAAATGACATTCTTCACATCTACACCTAATCATATACACAAAGTCCCTCTTAGTCATTAACATTATCAAGGGCATTGCCAACAAATTACAACGCAGATATAATTGATAAACCTCACAAAAATGAAAACGAAACAATGTACACCTCGTAAATCAGATTCACAAGGACAAAAACTCACATTTGTTCGCCTAGCGTTTATAGCCAAAGTCTCATACCAAGTTACTAACATTTTTCGTAACAGTGTTATTCAAATATCCTTCAGCACTAACAATAATGTACAATAGGGCATCAATCACTGCTACAAGACAAACCGCCAGTGCCACAGCAAATCAGATATTTACAAACTTTTATGGGACAATTGTCCACAATTGTACATAGGCCACACAGGATGGAGTTTCACTATAAGATACCAGGACCATATGGATGCCTTCCAGCTGCATAATTCTCATAAAACCACTTTTGAAACACGTTTGAAACAACATGACCACTCAGCCACAGCCATTAAAGACAGCCTACGGATACTACACACTGTCAGCAAACGGAAGGCAATTAATTTTTTCTTTAAAAACTCGAAAGTTGCATATATCTATCCAAATTACCACACCTAATTCTCAGTGAGCACCTATATCTTGTAAACAAGTCATTTCTGTACATCTGTAATGAAATATTTAAAAATCAGAAACTGTAACTCACCTCCAGCAATATCCGCCTATTTAACAGAGTGGTAACGTGTTTGCCTACTGTGCAGTGGGCCTGGGTTCGATTCGCGGCCGGGTTGGAGGTTTTCTCAGGTCGTGGACTGTTTGTTGTGTTGTTCTCATCATCATCGCCATATGTGGTGTTACCAATAGTAAGACTTTCAACCGAAGGCCCAAATTCCCGGCTGGGGCCTCGCGACCATCAACGCCACGCGAACATATCATCTAGCAATCTCTGAAAAGCAAAAAAGGTCTACTTAACCTTACATAATTTATCGGCAATTATTCTAGATATTATAAATGGCAGTGCAGTTCCACAATCATACAACAGTTTGGTTTTCATAATTTTTAATATCTGTTTTATGTGTGTGTCTGTATGTGTATTACTTTGACTTAACTTCTTTGATCATAACCTCTCTTTTTCAAATGTTAACACGTTGGAAGTCTGAAATTACCAACATCTAAGGTACCATTGCTTTATCAAAGACAAAATATGGAATCACCAGTCATTAGCATGGTGACTAATATACAATTAACATGGAAAAATTAAATTTTTTGTCCTATAATGTCACTACTGAACTGCGACAGCGATATGGATACAATAGCCTTATGTAAGTACTATAATATTTTGCAGCACCTGTTGCTTAGCCACTTCCAAGTATTTTATCTGTGTCTTTTTAGTTACCACCACGTCATTTGTTTTCGATTTAAACAGTGACCTCCAGCACTGAGTATGGAAATTTGTGCCTGAATGTAAACCATCTGAAGATGGGCACAAACCCAAGCCGTGCATTAAATAAATCACCACCTATTGTGACCGGTTGTGGTTATTATTCTACATTCTACAAAGGAACAGTCACATTTTCCACCTGCATCCATTATGACTAAAATATATAAAATATATCTTGTAGGATAGCTTTGCAGTCCGGCTGTCATCTGTCTGCCTGTTCGATGGTTAATAACCCTTTTACTCCTGAGTGGGTACAGGTGTCAAGTTAAAATTTATGTCACATATTAAGGAGTGTCGTCCCTTGAATTGCAGGCTTGTAAGCCAACGCCATCAAAAGAGATGGCCATTTGCGTCAGATATTTTGATACTCAAAAACTGAAAACCTATAGGGTGCTTCCAATTGACCTAGGACCATGAAATTTGGCAAGAAGCAAGATTTCACAGTAGAAGTAAAGTAAAAAATCCGAAATGTGCTAACATGTAACTATATCATAATCATTTAAGACTGATTATGCCTTTCAGGGTTCAGTCTGGAGCATATCCTCCTTATAAAATTCCTCCATGTTCCCCTATTCAGTGCTAACATTGGTGCATCTTCTGATGTTAAACCTGTTACTTCAAAATCATTCTTAACCGAATCCAGGTACCTTCTCCTTTCTCTGCCCCGACTGCTCCTACCCTCTACTGCTGAACCCATGGGTCTCTTGGGTAACCTTGCTTCTCCCATGCGTGTAACATGACCCCACCATTTGAGCCTGTTCGCCCTGACTGCTACATCTATGGAGTTCATTCCCAGTTTTTCTTTGATTTTCTCATTGTGGACACCCTCATTGTTCCCATCTAATAGTACCTGCAATCATCCTAGCTACTTTCATATCCGTAACCTCAACCTTGTTGATAAGGTAAACTGAATCCACCCAGCTTTCGCTCCCATACAACAAAGTTAGTCGAAAGATTGAACGGTGCACAGGTAACTTAGTCTTGGTACTGACTTCCTTCTTGCAGAAGAGAGTAGATCGTATCTCAGCGCTCACTGCATTGGCTTTGCTACACCTTGCTTCCAGTTCTTTCACTATGTTGCCATCCTGTGAGAATATGCATCCTAAGTAATTGAAACCGTCCACCTGTCCTAACTTTGTTCCTCCTATTTGGCACTCAATCCGTTTAAATTTCTTTCCCACTGACATTACTTTCGTTTTGGAGATGCTAATCTTCATACCATAGTCCTTACATTTCTGATCTAGCTCTGAAATATTACTTTGCAAACTTTCAATCGAATCTGCCATCACAACTAAGTCATCCGCATATACAAGACTGCTTATTTTGTGTTCACATATCTTAATCTCACCCAGCCAGTCTATTGTTTTCAACATATGATCCATAAATAATATGAACAATAGTGGAGACAGATTGCAGCCTTGTCTTACCCCTGGAACTACTCTGAACCATGAACTCAATTTACCGTCAACTCTAACTGCTGCCTGACTATCCATGTAAAGACCTTCAATTGCTTGCAAAAGTTTGCTTCCTATTCCATAATCTCGTAGAACAGACAATAACGTCCTCCTAGGAACCCTGTCATATGCCTTTTCTAGATCTACAATGCATAGATACAATTCCCTGTTCCACTCATAACACTTCTCCATTATTTGCCGTAAGCTAAAGATCTGGTCCTGACAACCTCTAAGAGGCCTAAACCCACACTGCTTTTCATCCAATTGGTCCTCAACTAATACTCGCACTTTCCTTTCAACAATACCTGAGAAGATTTTACCCACAACGCTGATTAAATGATACCTCTGTAGTTGTTACAATCTTTTCTGTTTCCATGTTTAAAGACTGGTGTGATTACTGTTTTTGTCCAGTCTGATGGAACCTGTCCCGACTCCCAGACCATTTCAATTATCCTGTGTAGCCATTTAAGACCTGCCATTCCACTGTATTTGATGAGTTCAGACTTAATTTCATCCACCCCAGCTGCTTTATTGCACTGCAATCTATTGCCCATTTTCTCCACTTCCTCAAATGTGATCCTATTTCCATCATCATTCCTATCACATTCTACCCCTAAATCTGAAACATTACTGATCGTATTCTCACCTACATTGAGCAACTCTTCAAAATATTCCCTCCATCTGCCCAAGGCATTCACAGGATTCACCAGCAGTTTTCCTGACCTGTCCAAAATACTTGTCATTTCCTTCTTACCTCCCTTTCGAAGACTGCTAATTACACTCCAGAATGGTTTTCCAGCAGCTTGACCCATAGTCTCCAACCCGTTTCCAAAGTCTTCCCAAGATTTCTTATTGGATGCTGCAATTATCTGTTTGGATTTGTTTCTTTCTTCAACATAATTTTCTCTGTCTACCTGATTTCTAGTATGTAGCCATTTTTAATACGCCTTCTTTTTTCTTTTACAGGATTCCTTGACTATGTCATTCCACCAAGCTGTTTGCTTCATCCTACTTTTACACACTACTGTTCCAAGACATTCTTTAGCCACTTCTAGTACTGTGTCCCTGTACCTTGTCCATTCCTTTTCCAATGACTGTAATTGACTACATGCAACTAACTGGTACCTTTCTGAGATCGCTGTCATGTACTTGTGCCTAATTTCCTTATCCTGAAGTTTCTCCACTCTTATCCTCCTACATATGGACCTGACCTTGTAACATTATGTGATTGCGTTATCATTTTAAATCATTCACTAATCGAGCAGTCGCTTGGCAACAGCTACAGTTAGCAAATAATGTTGCGAGATGTAAAAGGTGAACGACCTGTGATGTAACTTGTTTATTGTCGAAGCGCCGTCAGAGATGCAGTGAGTTATTGACTTTGAAAACCGCGGCGCGAAAACCGGACAGAAGAAGAACACTTTTACACATTTTCTTTTTTTATGTACGAGTTATTCTCGATGAACTGTTACTCATTCTTCTCTTGTCTCTTGTAACTTGTGTCGGACGCGCATGTCTTGCCGCCGTATTATTATCGTTAAAAATAATATTATTTTAGTGTAAAGTAAAGTGCAATACTAAAAGTGCAATACTGCATAGCAGTAAATTTATTGTGCGACGTGTATGTGAAAACGTCAAAGGAATTATTGTCATTACCAGAAGAGAAGTGCCAGTCAAAAATAAATCTTTCATTGCAGTGTAAGTTTTTCTATTAATTTCCAAGAATTCAGATTTAAATGGAATTGGTGTATGGACTATTTATTTAGTGTAGAATCTATGTCTCACTCCTTCATGAAGTTATTTAATTTTCTTTATGTTTCTGCCAAATAGACAGTTCACAGTCACGAATTCTTTCGTCCAAATCGGACGTTAGTTATATGCGGCGAAATATTTTCTGCGCGCCACATTCTACTGGTAAATGCATGATTAACTACGGTCCCTTAGGAAATTCATGTTGAGCTATCCAAAAATAATTATATTTTGAATAGGCATTTACTCTCCTCTGCAATGCAACTTCCGACTGATCAGACGATCCAACAAGAGACAGCCGCACACGGTCGGCGTTCGCAAATATATTTCCACCGCTGATTATAGCTATATGTTGCAGCGTAAAAGAAACATATTGTTATAATTAGCGACTACGAACGGGGACGTTTATAACGTATGTTTGTGTATACACATTACGTAAACATATCGTTATAACCTCCTGCACTTTCGGTCTCACAATCCCAATTTCACTGCAGATTAAATAATGATCAGTGTCATCAAAGAATCCCCTGAATACACGTGTGTCCCTCACAGCCTTCCTGAATTCCGGATCTGTTATTATATAGTCAGTGACAGATCTGGTTCCCCTGCCTTCCCAAGTATACCGGTGAATGTTCTTATGTTTAAAAAAGGAGTTTGTGATTACTAAGCCTATACTGGCACAGAAATCCAGGAGTTGTTTCCCGTTCCTGTTGGCCTCCATATGCTCTCCAAATTTACCCATAACCTTTTCATACCCTTCTGTTCGATTTCCAATCCTGGCATTAAAATCACCCATGAGCAGAACACTGTCCTTGTACTTCACTCTAACAACTACATCACTGAGTGCCTCATAAAAACTATCCATCTTATCTTGGTCTGTCCCTTCACAATGCGAATATACTGACACAATCCTAATTTTCTTGCTAGACACTGTCAAATCAATCTACATCAGTCGTTCGTTTACATACCTTATTGCAACTACGCTGGGTTCCAATTCATTCCTGATGTAAAGCCCTACACCCCATTGTGGTATTCCTGCTTTGACTCCTGACAGGTAGACCTTGTATTCTCCCACTTCCTCTTCTTTCTCACCCCTTAACCGAATGTCACTAACAGCTAAAACGTCCAGCTCCATCTTACTTGCAGCCTCTGCCAGCTCTACCTTCTTCCCTGAGTAGCCCCCATAGATACTAATAGCTCCCCATCTCATTACCATTTGTTTGCCAAGTCGTATCTTAGGAGTCCCTGGTTTGTCAGTTAGAGGTGGGATTCCGTCACCTCCAAAGGTCCGAGGCATTTTGCTCTGATTGTTGCCAGCATCATATTTAAAGTACCAGGGAAGCAGGTTGCTAGCCTTACTTGCCCCGAGTCCCATTAGGTTTTACCCCTAACGGTTGAGGGACTAACCGGTGGATTTGGTAGTCTTTGCTGTACGAGCACAAAGGTGACCACGACTCAGAATATGTCCGAGATGCCCAGCCTTCTTCCAAAGTAACTGGTATCCCGACTGTCAGGACCACTTACTTGGCCACTCATACGTTGCCCGTGGTTCATGAACTAGGACATGACTACAGGAGCCCACACCATGTAACTATATCACACGGAAAAATATTTTTAATTTTTTATTCGTCTGTCTGTCTTTTTAAGACTCCCTCTACCTGGAACAGGTCGGCGTGTAAAATTAAGATTAATGTGACATGTTAAAATCTATGGTGTCTGGTACGCTTAAGAAATTTAAATTTCAAAATCATTGCAATCCAAAGATTCGGTTAATCATGTCACATATTGTGGTACTCGCAAACTCATTCATCAAAAGCTATCGAGAACTTCCCTTTGACGTTGAAGCAAGCAATTCGGCAAGAAGCAAGCTTTCACCGTACAAGTACAAATCATTGAAACTTTTTAAATTTTAATTATACTTCATTAAAAATCTTTTGCCATTTGAACATACATTGCATTCATCACTCTACAAAAGAGTAATAGACGAACGTTACAACATGCAGACATGAAATGAAAGTTGAGCAGGCACGAGTGTTTTTAGCACACAAGTCAGCGCACGTTGTTGTACATTGGGCTACGCGGCGAACGATCCTTTCATGTTCGAATGTGGCACAACGACATTGACAATTACAATTGCTGTGGACACAGGAAAATGGTGGTTGTGCCGTGGATCAATGGAAACATTTCGCTTAGTCGGTTGAATCAGAGACACTAATGGAAGCCACCACGACATCTGTGGTCTACAACAACATTATTGCTGACGACATGCAGCCCTTCAAGCTTGATGTCTCCCACAAGGCCCTCATTGAGCTAAAGGCGTTTGAGAAGCACGGTAGTGAACTCATGTAGAGTTATTGGTCATCACTTTCGCCTGATCTGAGCCTTTTGGAACGCATCTGGGTCGCTGTGGGGCGCCAGGTCGGCGCCTACAGACCACCGAATGGTAATTTCAAGGAACTGCGTGGCCTTTACATAGACATATGGTGCAACGTACCTTGCAGAAATATACCACTGAAATGTAAAATCCACGCCACCCATAATAGCAGCTGTATCACTGTTAAGAAGGGGATCATCATATTTTGGCTTACTAGTGTAGTTGTCAGTGTATTTGCCTCACGACGCTACAGTGAGTGCCCTCTCGACAACACATGGACGTAAGAGACTTGTTTCATCTTATCACAATGTGAGCAAGTATTCCTCTCTATAAGTTTAGTATCGGGTTGAAAATGTATTTGACTGACGCGAAACCGACAGCTAATAAATTAGAAAAAAACATAAACGTAGGCAGGTAGAAGAAAATAGGAACAGAACAGCCTTTGTTACCTGTGATATATCACAGCTGGCGTCTCCAAAATCCAACGTTATGAAAACAATTATTTTCTTGAGTCCTAGGATCGCCTTGTCTTTCGCCATTGTGTGGGTTATTACGGCCGTCCCTAAATGTAAGACGCAGTATAACATACCCTTCCCGAACCTGTATGCACAAGCTTCCGTAGCAGCGAATTTTTCTGTCCAGACTGTAATTGTGAGAGTGGCAAAGCGCTGGAAAGGATCACGGTAGAGTGCGCTTAACTTATCACACATTGTAAAGAGTGGCAGATGTTAGGTAGACTTCCTACTTAGTTACACGAGACAGAATGTGGTTTAGGAATCTATACTTTGCGTCTTTTAGAGTATTCTGCAAATGTTTCCCTGTTACAAGTAATTTTTTACTTTCCAAACCTTTTGAAAGGACAATGAATGTTTTTGTGGATTATCTGGTTTGATGTATATATTTCTACTGGCGTCATTGTACTTTTCATCCCGCAGTACTGGGAATAAGAGGAAATATAAATCCTGCCAGGAGGCAGCACGTAGTTGTAGTCCGCAGACAAGGAGACCAAACAAATGGAAATAACCGTTACTGAGACAAAAATCAGTCTGTAACAACGATTCTGAGTATCTCAAAGATTCAATGTCTAACTTACAAAAAAAAAAAAAAAAAAAAGTTGCTGTGCACTTGAGAAATCGACTGGTTGCTTGGAGACCCTCTTCTAGGTTAGAAGGCGTGGAGTGCTTCGCTATCGACTCCACCACTGGTCATGTCACGGCAGAAGGTGGCAGCCCAAGCCGTGTGAGCTGCCGGCACTCCTCGTCCTCCGCGGGGAGTGCCTCTGCAGGTAGGGCCTGAAGCGTCCCACCGGGTGCGTTGAAAAGCCGCGGATCGGCCAGCTCGGCAGCAGTCTTGGTTCACACTCGGGGTCGCCCGCTAGCGGTTAACGTGGCCTGCCAAACACTTGTCGCTACTCTTGACTCTTGTGACCTCTGCCTGAATGGGCTGGATTTGAGTTGCCCAGCAAATGCAACGATTAATGTAAATGATGACGCAGATCCCGCAGTAGCAGCAGCAACAACAATCGCACCACCTGCAACCCAGCGACAATAACTGCAAGTGCCAAACGTTCGGCCGCCTTTTCGACGTTTGACAGTAATGTGGAGGACTGGACTGAATATAGGACTCAGCTCTATGCGTATTTTGCGGCGCATCAAGTGCAAGGTACATCGAAACTTTATTTTCTGGCTAGAGTTGGTTTGTCAACTTCTATCCTCGCTACAAAATTATTTCCCACCGTGCGCTCTGCAAGTGTGGCCCATGAAGATTTGGTAGCTGCGCAAGACAAATACTATGATTCTCAGATTGATGTGGCTGCAGCTAGGTACAAATTTCTTCGCCTGCGGTGTCAACCAGTCAGATCGATATGCCGTGGCTAGATGAACTGCAGGGAACTGTAGGTTCAAGTGTGAGTGAGGTCGGTATTTAAGTGACGAAATGATTACAGACACCATCACACAAAACGTGTTGAATATCGCATTAGCAATCAGATTTGAGAGTACACCGCCCAAGTGCTTCATTTGATTCAAAATCAGGACTCATGTGAAATTGCAGTGGCTAGTTTTGATCCTGCAGCAATCTGTGCTGTGCAGGATACTTGTAAACAGCGCGCGTCGGTTAATAGACAGACACGGCGCGAAAAGTCTCAAGTCAGTGTGATATTGCAAACACATGCAGCGCCCGCAGAGACACTAGCAGTGTCACATCTTGCCACCGTTGCTTCAAAGCGCGTACGCCTCAAGCTAGTCCACCCCGTGATCCTAAGTGCTTCCACTCTGGAAAACATGATACGTACAGGCAGTTTACTTGCAAAGAAATAAGTGCAAAAACACTCAGCGCATTTAGTCATTGCCGTTTCTTGAGTGCCTAGTTGTATCTTTCCAGTAGATTGGTTAGATTCTAGGGCACCACAGAAAAAAAGTACACGCTTTTTCTACTCAACGTCACACCAACAGCCGGCAGGGGTGGCCGAGCGGTTTTAGGCGCTTCAGTCTGGAACAGCGCGACCGCTACGGTCGTAGGTTCGAATCCTGCCTCGGGCATGGATGTGTGTGCTGTCCTTAGGTTAGTTAGGTTTAAGTAGTTCTAAGTTCTAGGAGACTGATGACCTAAGAAGTTAAGTCCCGTGGTGCTCAGAGCCATTTTTTTTGACACACTACTAACTTCTTGTCATACTGCAAACTGCCGAACGGAAAATTCGCTTGCAATTAGACACCGGTGCTACAGTACTCCCCTCAACAAACAGATATATGAGTTGATAGATAAGTTACAATTTCGTCAGTCTCAGAGTATGCTATCTGCTTACATCCCGGTGTTAGGCGTGTGCAGCCTCCCCGATAATTTTCGCAACGTTACAAAACGTTTCATTTGTGGCGTTGTGTTCGCGTGACTGCGAAATTGTTTTTGGAAACGACGCTTTTGACTTGTTTAGCTTGAAAGTACAAGAAAATATTTTACCAGTGAACTATATTCTGCCTACCACTTAAGTAGCTGAGCTTTGCCGGAAATTTAGTGATTTATTTCAAGATGGTTTATGCAGGTATAACAATTCTGAGACTCATAACCCCATGACAAACAGTGCCCACCCTCGCTTTGTTCGCCACGTCCTCAGGAATTAATCGACAAACTGGGAGCTCGTCGCTTTTATGCGAAGATTGATTTACGAGATGCTTAGTTGATGAACAGACCCAGTGCGTTCTTTTTATCGTCATCCATCGGGATTTATTCAGATTTCTGCATTTTCCATTCGGTGGTGCTTCCGCAACTGCTATGTTTCAGGTACAGGCTTGTGAGGATTGTTTCAGAAACTCAAAGACGCCATGCTTAGTGACTGTTGTTTAGTGCATTTTGATCCTGCAAAGTCAGTCGTGCTTGCTGTTGATGCTTCGTCATATGCAACCTGCGCTGTTCTTTCGTAAGTGGTCTTTGGATAGACAAATTGCTTTTTGCGTTCAGACTCTTGAACAAAGCTCACAGATAGAGGCACGTCTTGCTATTGTCGACGGAATCAGCAAATTATATCAACAATTATGTGGCAGAAAGTTCTGTCTGGTGACTTCATAAGCGGCTTGTTTCACTGTTTATCCCGTTGTAGTCGGCTCCTCTCCGTACAGCACAAAAGATGGAGTGTTGGTCGCTCTTGCAGTTAAATTATCATTGAGATTGTGCATCGACCAACGACAAAACGCTCAAATGCACGTACACGCCTCCCAGTAGGTACTGACTACGCATTCGATGATTCTAAAGAATCTTGCTACCACACTGGTGCCCAGGACAGTGTAACTCTGGATAGCTACAAATTATCGTCGGATCGCTCAGACATTGCCTACGGATGCCACGCGCAAGACTCCTACTACATCCACAATGATTGGCAACACGCAATTCAGCAGATCAGCGATCCCACTGTTTGTCGTGATTTTGTGGCTCTAAGCACTATGGGACTTAACATCTGAGGTCATCAGTCCCCTAGACTTAGAACTACTTAAACCTAACTAACCTAAGGACATCACACACATCCATGCTCGAGGCAGGATTCGAACCTGCGACCGTACCAGAAGCGCGGTTCCGGACTGAAGCGTGTTTTTGTGCTCCGGCTTAATTTGTCAATTCAAAATGGTGTTCCGTTACTTCACAAAGACAATGACCAATCTTGTGTGATGGTTCCTCGTTCGATTCAGATGTAAGTTCTTCGCCTCCTACATCAATGCCACAGGGGCATGGTTAGAACTAAGCAGCTTGCCTGATATCAGTGCACGTGGGTCGACATGGACAAATAAACTGAAGAGCTGACATCACAGTGTGTGTGTGATTTTGCGTGGAGGACCAAGCTGCTCCCCCTCGGAATCTGTGACAGGCACTAACTAGGGCTACTTGGCAAAGAGTACATGTTGATTACGTGGGCCCTTGGGAACATCCACTGGATTCTTGTCATTGACGCTTATTGCTGTTTCCCGTTTGTGGTTCCGATGCACCCCACTGCAACGATTACCACAGTGAAAACTCTGCAGTCTGTTTCACTCCCGTGAAATGATCATTTCAGACAATAGATCACGGTTTATGTGCGCATAGTTCCAGCAGTTTTCTGTTACCAATGAAGTCAAGCATATCACCACTGCACTGTTTCACCCCCCAACCCAGTGGTGAAGTTGAATGATTGGTTAATACATTTAAGCAACAAAAGCCCAAGCTGCATGCTTCTCACTCAAGAGAGGCAGCTGTTCTTGGCCTCATACCGCTCACAGACGCGACACGGACCCTCACCAGCGGAGTTGTTACATGGTCGCTGACATCGGATCCTTCTCCAGTTGGGGCGTCTTCCATATGGTCGACTGTCTCTCGATTGGTATCCGCTAGGTTTAATCCTAACGATTTTGTCTTCTTGAGATGCTTTCGTGGTGGCAAGTGCCGGGAGCAGCAGATTATAATTAGTCTTTGTTTTTTACATGTATTTAGTACAGCAGTCTTCTGCAGTGTTAGGTAGCATCAAAATCTCGTGCATGTTTCTGGGCTTGGTGTTTCTGCCACTGCTTCTCAGTTTTCAGTTCGCAGATGCGGTGCCCAGAAGGAACCTGCAGCGCAGGTCCCGAGTTCGAGTCTCGGTCGGGCACACAGCTTTAATTTGTGAGGAGTTACTTGATTGAGAAGTAACGCCTCCAGTCCCGGTAACTGACATACGGCTGGGAGAGTGGTGTGCTGACCGCATGCCCCTCCGTATCCGCATACAGTGACGCCTGTGGACTGAGGATGACCCGGTGGTAGGTCGGTCCCGCTGGGTCGCCAGGGCCTGTGGATGGAGTTTACGTTTACATCAATGCATTTGGGTACAACACTCGTAATAAATGTGCCGTGTATACTCACATTAACGACACACGACATGCTTTGCGACAATATACATAATAATCTAAAACAGCACCACATAAACTAACAAAGGTGGCAAATTTATCCTCTGTCAAAAATGTGAAGTTCAAGTCCAGCACAGAAAATGTGTGCTTAATATATTCAATGACGAAGCTGTGACAATCGCACTGAACTTTTTTACAATATTCTCCTGGGTACTAGACGATAGATAGTAACTTTTACTATCATTTATTCTTTAATTACTGAAATCATGAATACAACGTACAGGTCAGCAAACCGGTACATTAACAAGTAAATATGTTGAACTATTTGTTTATAAGTTTTTATTTTTTGGAGTAATGATATTTTTAAGCGAAAATACTGTAAATATTTAAAATTTATATGTATCTTCCATTCATAATATAAGCTAAAATGCACTTTTACTTTCAAGACATTGTATTTCGGCGGCATCTGCGCAATCTCTATAACGGACCTCTGAGTTTTTTCTGCTGGAACTTCTTGTAAGTAGCCTTGTTAGTATTAAAATTTTAAATCGCTGTATTGTATTGCAATAACAAGTAGAAATTATACTTTCTTTGTACCGATATGAAGTTCAAAGCCGGCAACTGGCAACATCAAGCGAACAAAAATCTAACGTAATCCACTGATCCACCTGAAGATGAGGGCGTTCTTGAAACATGTCGTGTGTTAAAATAAAGTTGATTGACCAGATAACTGTTTTAATTCATTTTTATCGCATAAACAGGTGCAGTTTACAAATCAAAGTCCAACATGGTCGACATAAAGCAATCTCCTTCTTACACTGACTGTGTTTTCCCATGTCCTACAATGATCCGAAACTCAGACTGAGGCTATTGATTATTCCGATCCATATCCATATAAACTGTTACACCGAGTTATCTACATGAGTTCAATGATTGCAACTGTGGCTGACTGTTATTGTAGTCATATTATACAATTTTTTCGTTTTGTGGACATTTAACGCAAGTAGGCAGCTTTCTAACCAATTTAAAATCTTGTCAAGCTCAGACAAAATACCTGTACGGCTTTCACAGAAAGTTCTCTCTCTGAGTTGTACATCTGTCGATGACTTTTCTTCCAAGACAACATGATGAGTCCTCACAAACCGAGAAGTCCTCAAGAGAGTCACAAATTTCGTTTGATGCACCATATGATAGTATTTTTATTACTAATCGCTTGTGCGATATTGAGTCAAATTCTTTCGGAACTGGAGACATTCTGCATCTTGCTGACCGCGTTGATTCGGGGCTCTCAGTATATCATAGGAGAAGCGTGTGAGTTACGTCTCGCGTAAACACAGGGAAAAGAACATTATAATTATTGATTGCCTTATCTTTCTCTAACACCTCTTCACTTTGATAAAGGATTGAAAATATCAGACATTTCGCAACTAAAGTTTACAGATTGGGAGAGATACCAAATGCACAAGACGTCGACCTACAGCACTAGGGAAACCATGTGTCCAGTGGAGGTCACTAGCCAATTGATGGCGGTAAGGCGTAACACTAAGCACGGAGAACTGAAGAACGCTGTTCTCTTGACCCTATGGAGATTTGACAGACTTATCAAATCTGACGCGGAATGATTGTTGGGACAAAAACAGACGATTAAAACCCGTACGGAGGCTTGAAAGACCCATGAAGGTAAGTAAAATATAATAGCACCAAGCGGCTTCGTAAGCTTTATGTAGGTCAAAAATATTGGAACGAGATGTCAGCGTTCAGAAAAAGCATATCGGATTGCTGTTTCCAAACTAACCAAATGGTGTGATGTTGATAGTCCCGTCCGTCGTATCATCCGGACGCTGCTCGGGGAGCGGCTACCGGCATCACCTGCGTCTCGTGTTCTCCATCCCATCATCTGCTCGCAAAGTAAATGTTTACTTCAATTTGCGTCGCCTCGTAACAAACCTATACTTTTTACTCTGATAGAGAAACAAACAAGTATAATCGTTGGAGCTACTAACCTATCAAGCAGTTTGCAGAGCGTATGGTGGGGCTAATTGGTTGGTAACTGTTTAGACTGTTGCAAAAAATTCAAATGGCTCTAAGCACTATGGGACTTAACAGCTGAGGTCATCAGTCCCCTAAACATAGAACTACTTAAACCTAACTAACCTAAGGACATCACACACATCCATGCCCGAGGCTGCGGCCGTAGCAGCCGCGTGGGTCCGGACTGAAGCGCCTAGAAGCGCTCGGTCACGTCGGCCTGCAGACTGTTGCATTTTGTACCTTGTCTGCGGACTGGGATCCCTCTATTGCTAATGCGAAACAGTTTTGTAGCCATACACATCAGTAGATAGTCTGTGAGCCGCCTTTTAGATGTTGAATCGTCTGCTTATGAATCGAATCAGGGGGTTGCGGCCAAATCGCACGATGCATTTCCCTGTTGTGATTGAGAAATCGAGTTTTTGATGTTGCTGACACGATACGCTGCAAAATTCTTCATTTTTATGGTTCCCTATCTCATTCAGTAGAAACGAAACCCTCATAGGATCGCTTAGTTGTCTGACTGTCTGTCCGACAGTTAAAAACCTTTTTCTCAGGAACGGTTATACGTAGCAAGTAGAAATCTAGGTCTCATACTGACGTCTACAAGCCCTTGGTGGCCCAATAAATGCAAGCTCCTAAATCGATGGAACCAAAAGCTAGACCATTTATGTCACATATGTTGACATTCGCAAACTCGCTCACCAAAGCCTATAGGGTACTTCCCGTTGATCTACAATGATGAAATTTCGCAAGTCGAAAGGTCTCACAGTGTAAATAGAGAAAAAACGTTCGAAAAGCGTTAATTTCTAATTATATCACACGAAAAAATATTTCTTTTGTCATTTTTTATCGACTTCAAACTTCAAATTAAAACAATTAGTAATTCTCCATTGAGAGTGACTGGGTAGCAACGATAAAAGTCAAACATCAGGCAAGGAATGAGTTTATTGCTCATATAACGTGTGTAGGAATTTATTCATCGTCAGATATCCAGCAGCCATTACTGCACGTAGATATGATGTTTCAAGTTGAATGTCAAACAAACATTCACAGAGTAGTCTTCAGTAATCGCTCCTGAATATATGATGATAGATAAATTTCGAAAGGCGTCATATGAACAATAAAGCCATTCCTTGCCAGATTTTTGACTTCTACCATTGCGATCCAGTCAGTCTGAAGGGAGAACTACTGATTACTGTAATAATGGCCGCGTGCGTCCTGCATGACTTTGACGCATTACTATTGTTGAAATTATTAAAAGTCTCAAAAATCGTGGAGTTCCTGGGACCGATTTCTTGCCAGTATCAATGTCGATAACAGTCAAAAATCGTCGCGCTTCTCGATTCTCGGAATGGTCTGTCTATACGAGGTGGTCCATTGATCGTGACCGGGCCAAATATCTCACGAAATAAGCGTCAAACGAAAAAACTACAAAGAACGAAACTGTCTAGCTGCCATAGGTCAAACGGATATCAACTGCATTTTTATTACATATTCGTGTAGTACATAAAGAAATATGAATGTTTTAGTTGAACCACTTTTTTCGCTTTGTGATATTTGGCGCTGTAGTACTCACAAACATATGGCTCACAATTTTAGACGAACAGTTGGTAACAGATAGGTTTTTTAAATTAAAATACAAGACGGAGGTAAGGTGGAACATTTTATTTCGGTTGTTACAATGTGATACATGTACCTTTGTGAACTTATCATTTCTGAGATCGCATGTTGTTACAGTATGAATACCTGTAAATACCACATTAATGCAATAAATGCTCAAAATGATGTCCGTCAACCTCAATGCATTTGGTAATACGTGTTAACGATATTCCTCTCAACAGCAAGTAGTTCGCCTTCCGTAATGTTCGCACATGCGTTAACAATGCGCTGACGCATGTTGTCAGGCATTGTCGGTGGATCACGATAACAATTACCCTTCAACTTCCCCACAGAAAGAAATCCGGGGACGTCAGATCCGGTGAACGTGCGGGCCATGGTATGGTGCTTCGAAGACCAATTCACCTGTCATGAAATATGCTATTCAGTACCGCTTCAATCGCACGCGAGCTATGTGACGGACAACCATCATGTTGGAAGACACATCGCCATTCTGTCATGCAGTGAAACATCTTGTAGTAACATCGGTAGAACATTACGTAGGAAATCAGCACACATTGCACCATTTAGATTGCCATCGACAAAATGGGGACCAATTATCCTTCGTCCCATAATGCCGCACCATACATTAACCCGCCAAGGTCGCTGATGTTCCACTTGTCGCAGCCATCGTGGGTTTTCCGTTGCCCAATAGCGCATATTATGCCGGTTTACGTTACCGCTGTTGGTGTATGACGCTTCGTCACTAAATAGAACGCGTGCAAAAAATCGTCCCGTAATTTCTCTTGTGCCCAGTGGGAGAAATGTACACGTCGTTCAAAGTCGTCGCCATGCAATTCCTGGAGCATAGAAATATGATAAGGGTGCAATCGATATTGATGTAGCATTCTCAACACCGACGTTTTTGTGATTTCCGATTCTCGCGCACTTTGTCTGCTACTGATGTGCGGATTAGCCGCGACAGAAGCTAAAACACCTACCTGGGTTCAAAATGGTTCAAATGGCTCAGAGCACTATGGGACTTAACTTCTGAAGTCATTAGTCCCCTAGAACTTAGAACTACTTAAACCTAACTGACCTAAGGACGTCACACACATCCATGCCCGAGGCAGAATTCGAACCTGCGACCGTAGCGGTCGCGCGGTTCCAGACTGTAGCGCCTAGAACCGCTCGGCCACCACGGCCGGCACCTACCTGGGCCTTATCATTTGCTGCAGGTCGTGGTTGACGTTTCACATGTAGCTGAACACTTCCTGTTTCCTTAAATAACATAACTACCCGGCGAACGGTCTGGACACTTACTTGGATGATGTCGCCCAGGATACCGAGCAGCATACATAGCACATGTCCGTTGGGCATTTTGATGACAATAGCCATCCATTAACACGATATCAACCTTTTCCGCAATTAGTAAACGATCCATTTTAACACGGGTAATCGCTCAAAAAATGGCTCTGAGCACTATGGGACTCAACTTCTGAGGTCATTAGTCCCCTAAAACTTAGAACTAGGTAAACCTAACCAACCTAAGGACATCACACACATCCATACCCGAGGCAGGATTCGAACCTGCGACCGTAGCGGTCGCGCGGTTCCAGACTGCAGCGCCTAGAACCGCACGGCCACTTTGGCCGGCAACACGGGTAATGTATCACGAAGCAAATACCGTCCGCACTGGCGGAATGTTACGTGATACCACGTACGTATACGTTTGTGACTATTATAGTGCCATCTATCACAAAGTGAAAAAAGTGGTCCAACTAAAACATTCATATTTATTTACGCGCTACACGAATATGTAATAAAAATGGGGTTCCTGTTTTTAAAAAACGCAGTTGATATCAGTTTGACCTATGGCAGCGCCATCTAGCGGGCCAACGATAGATACGTTTGTGACTATTATAGTGCCATCTATCACAAAGTGAAAAAAGTGGTCCAACTAAAACATTCATATTTATTTACGTGCTACACGAATATGTAATAAAAATGGGGTTCCTGTTTTTAAAAAACGCAGTTGATATCAGTTTGACCTGTGGCAGCGCCATCTAGCGGGCCAACCATAGGGCCATCTGTTTCCCCCTTCAAGCTAGACGAGTTTCGTTCTTTGCAGTTTTGTCGCATTTGACCCGGTCACTATGAATGGACCAGCCTTATTATGTAAGTAAGTTTGAACGGAACCCGCAGTATGCGAGTCCTAACGTTGGCCAATTTTTACAGCTTCATTTTACTCGCTGTGTCGTAAAGACAGAGCAACATTAGCGCTGGATTCTCGCTCACGTAGGAGCTGTACGTATTAACGCTGAAACGCATGCTGGCCCCTGCAAATAATCATATTTCCTAGCTTATCGGCGCACTGAGATTCAGTGCGGTGATGCCGCTCTTCCCTGTTCATCATCTGTTCCCACGAAGCACTCGACAAGTCATGGGCGCAGCGCGGCCTAATGCAGCGCGCGCGCCGCACGCTCTGTCTGCGGGCTCCATCTCCGCCCTCGGCGCGACATAAAACGCCGCCGGGAAACTGCAGCCCCTACTCCACCGCCCACGGCCTACAGCCTGCCCCCGGCTCGGGGCGGCGCGGCTCTGCACTTCAATAGCGGCTAGCCGCCCAACTGCCGCCGCCATGATTTACGATCGCGCCGTTTATTTGCGAGTGGCGCTGCTCCGATCTGGACGGCGCGCCGCTGTTCTCTGCACCAGTTGACGGGAGGGACGGCCGTCCAAAACTGGCAGGCAGCCATAAACTGGCAAATGCCCGCAAACGGACGCTGCTCGCTGGGGTGGCTACTGCCTCAGCTGCGTCCCGCGTTCTCCAGCCCATCCTCTGCTCGCGAAGTAAATAGTCACTTCAATTTGCGTAGTCACGAAACAATCCCATACTCATCTTTTAAGTCATCAGTCATGGTTTGATGGTGTTTTTGAACTTTCCCTACGTCAAGGTGTAAACGTAACCACTACACCCAACATACACTAGAGTAGAGCCGGTTACAGGGAGTTTGCCACCCCGTGCGAAAGTTTCAAGTGCTGCCAACCTTCTCCCCACCTTTCTTCTAGCACTTTCAGAAACTGTCAAAATTATTAGCAACGTCCGTTTTTTTGTTTTTTCTTTTGTTTCTTTTTTCTTAAAAAATTTAAATTAGGTCTCCTACCTCCCCTACAGCCCTACCGTTTCCTCTCCAAAAATGCCGCCATCCACTAGTGTCGACGCAGCACGTGAAGCTTCGTGCTTTCAGTAGCAAGACTTATTGCCACAAACGAGAAAAGGAGTAGGCATACTGTGCTATGCCTCAGGGGGCGACGACACACTGTTCGGGAAACACACCTACCTCTGCAGGTGTGAAGCAAGAGATGAATTTAGAAACTAAGAGGAAGGACTAAATAAAGACAGAAATTAAAACAAAGTAAAACACAGGAGGGCGGCTCATTCAAATGGAACAAAACTGGCGAGATAATCACATCGCCTACAAGAATAAACTAATTGTAAGCCTCTAAGATAAATTACGGGTTTTCCAATTTTCCGAGCATTGTCACACAATTTTCACATGACCGTAAGAGGATAGACTCCTGTAATGCGCAGAAGGGCAAAGTCAAATCAAGGGCAAAATCAAATCCATTGTAGTTCGAAAGTCCGAGTTATAGAGATCCTGGGACACTCTCAGGCAATCCCCGTACGAGGCGCCTCAGCCAACCCGGAAAACCTTTTGATAGCCATGAATCATTGCCACTTTCAGAAAGCCTGCAAAGGTTGTGGTATATTGCCTTTTGGTTTCCGCCAGACGATGCTGCTCCCAAAGGTAGTCCATGAAAGAGTCAGCATTAGTTAGGCGTAGGTCATAAATCGGGAAAACGGTGTGGCCTAAGAGCCATTGCGCTACGTCGTATTCGGGAGTTTGTTCCTTCATCTATGACATTATATTTCCAAACACCACACTTATTACACTTACTCACACATGTGCTGTCCAGAAAGTAACAGCCGTTTTGAAACAAAAATTTAATAATACTAAAAAATCATACCTCTAAAATTTATTTACTTTAAAGTTAGACTGTTGAGCTATTTCTCTAGACAATCGTCATTCAAACTGAGGAACTTATCGTACTGTGACCCAAGATTTTCAGTACTCTCTGTACACAAATCTGAAGCCTGTGATTGTAACCATTGGTTTATAACGGCATCGAGTTCGACGTCAGCGTCAACTCGTTGTGTAGCGAGACATGTCTTCATTGCTGGCTAGTGGTGGCAGTCGCTCGGCGCCAAATGCTGGCTGTATGGTGGATGATCGAACACCTCCCATCCAAAACCCCGTAGAAACTCACGGGTACGACTGGCCACGTGTGGACGTGCGTTGTGAAAAAAAAAACCTTTTACGCTAATTTTTCCCCGACGATTGTTTTATATAGCCCTCCTATTTTGTCAGTGTTTGACAGTACCTCTCGGACTTAACTGTTGTGCCCCGTTCAAGGAAAACAACGAGAATCACTCCCTTAGAGGCCCAGAACACAGTAGCCATGATCTTTCTTTCTGACAGCGTTCGCAAACACTTCCTTGGTTTCTTTGGAGAATATGTGTGCCCTGTTCTATCTACTGTCTTATTGTTTCACAACTGACATCATTCACCCAAGTCTCGCGACCGTTTACAACACGATCGATGACTTTGTTACCCTTTTTTTTCGCATCTTTGAGGAAGGTCAGTGCTGCAGCCAGTCTGTTTTTGTGGTCTACCGTTAGTTTTTTTGGAGCCCACTTAGCACAAAATTTGTGGTAACCAAGCTTCTCTGCCACAGTTTCATGCACCAAATTCCGTGAAATTTGTGGGAAATGTTGCGAAGATTCTGTGAGCGTGAAACGACGATTTTCACCAATTTTATCGGTGATTGTCATCACCAGTTCGTTAGTCACAACGCTCGACGTACCACTGCGGTAAGTCATTGTGAACACTGGTACGTAAATTTTTAAAATCAGTGTACCATCACCTCATTCGGCTTGCACTCATTATTGCTTTCCTGTACACATAACAAACGTCCAGATAAAATTTAATTGGCTTCCAGATTTTTGCCAACAAAAACCTAATCATAGAACGCACCTCACAAGTGGTGCGATTTTCTATTGCAGGGCACATGCAAACGCGTCACAGACAGCAAAGTAGCAGAGGCAACCTACACGCTTTCACTGCCCCACGTGACCTGAGTGTGAGAACGTTATGGCTCCATGATGGCGGGCGTAGCTCCGCCCGCCGCTTTAGATCGAAACGTCTGTTACTTTCTGGATAGCCCTCTTATACATTTTTGACGTGAATACGCCTTACAATCAGTCAGGCATGGGGAACCAGTCGGCCAAATAAAAGTGAAACGTTTACAGTGCAATACGTTTGAATTTATAGCTCCAAAATTATGTCAACGAAAATTAAGTTACATTACTTGTAGATTACATAAGTGAAACCTCTTCAATTTCCTCGTTCCCTGAGCAGAAGTTTCCGTGCCTTGAGCGGAGGGTGGCATGCGGTGCGAGACTAGTAGCAACCGGCATAGCTGAGAACCGCATTGTCGGTGCTATCGGTGGCACTTCTGCCGTGCAAAGTGGAAGGAAATAAGACAGCGAGTGACTTATATGTAAATGTTTTATTTGTTGAAAAAGGTGTACGAGTCAGCAGTAACCAGTGTCCGTAGGACATAAAAGAAAAACAGCTATGGTCCGACATCACAAGGCGTGCCTTCCGACATGCCATGACTTTGTATCCTAAATAAAGTTGTTGGAACGGAAGCTTGGGAAATACGACAAAACTGGAAAGCAGATCGCGCAGTGCAGATTAGTTGCTTCACCTCCAAAGCAAGGTCTGATAGGATTTTTGCTCATGATCTTAATATTAATGTCTACTGATTATGGTTTAAACACCGATCATGGAAATGGAATGAGGGATAACTTAAATGAAGTTACAGACAAGGCAGAAAAAAGTAATTAGGTGGAGTGTGGCAAGAAAAAGAGTGTGGCAGATCCAAGGGAGAGGGGGTGAGAAGGGAACGTTCCTTGCATCTTTCCGCGTGAAAACCCCGCTTAATTGCGATGTCTGAACTGAAAGGTTTATGGGGTGTGACGTGCAGTGCATATTTCACTTATTCACTGTTCTCGCAGTGATAGGTATTTAAGGTTGGTCTATAGTAACTGTGAGGCCACTGTATGCTGACATCTGCCTTATTCATTTATTACGAAGGTTTTCGCTTCTGTAGAGCCTTTCAAGCTGATGTAGGTGCTTTTCAACGTAGTGTTAGGCGAACACTAGAAACTGAGTAGGAAACACTGCCGCCACCAAGCTTTGTTATTTTGAAAGACGCACTCACGGTGACCAACGCCAGCACTTCATTTGTCATCTGTTTCACTATACTTTACATAATTTCCTTTAAGACACTAGCTTTTATGAATGATCTGTATTTCCAACTTATTCTCACGCTACTTCATTTGCTCAAAACTTTCATTGTCTTGTTTAATTTACCCTTTGGGGCCAAATAAATATTTAACATTTTGCGGCCCTCAAAAATTAGCCGCCCTGGGCGGTGGCACGGTTCACTCCCCCACTTCCCCCCTTCCCCTTCCGCCCCCTCCTCATTAATACTCTGTCACGCGATTTCTATAGTCTGTTTGGCAAGACAAAAGTCTGTAACATTTAAAAGTGGGCTTCTCGTGGCTGCTTCATATATCTGAGAAGTTCAATCAAGTAACGCGATTTATTTACGTTTTTATGGCATCGTAAGCGTAGTGATAAGCGCCTGCTGTTAGAGACCAGCGTGGATTTATCCACATATATCTGAGGCAGTAGTTACTAAGCGGAAAACGTCTGGCTGGATGTGGATACCCGCGAGTACATAGGAGCATGTCGCCAATAATAATTACTTTGTGGTCGGAACTTAAAGGGGAAAAAATTGTCGAAGGATATCAACGATTCACGTGTTGCGAGCTCCATTTTGCTTCTGACACAATTTCATTTTAGAACAAATTTATGAGTGTTTTCGGGATACTCTGTGTAGCAACAACAACATCATTAGTTGTGTGTAAGTTTTGTTCAACTGCACCGTCTTTAGGTCCCTCTGCGATACAGGCTGACTATATTTTCAATGAGAATCATCTCCATATTTCTAGTAAAAGGAGTAGAAACCATTAGCGTTCGTGGTACCTATCACGTGTGACGTGTCTGGTTGTATCACATTAAAGGCTGGTAATATGGTGTGATTCCCCTGCTACGGTCGCAGGATCGAATCCTGCCTCGGGCATGGATGTGTGTGATGACTTAGGTTAGTTAGGTTTAATTAGTTGTAAGTTCCAGGCGACTGATGACCTCAGAAGTTAAGTCGCATAGTGCTCAGGGCCATTGGAACCATTTGTGATTCCCGTTGTAACGTGATCATCCTGTTTGGTACAGGGATAGTGGATTGTATCATCGAAACTAGCTGCGAATAAGTAAAATTAACACACACAGCTGGCGGTGTTACTCTTGTTACATATAAATACAGCAGCTGCTCTCCCATTATCCATTAGAAGATATACAAAAAAGACAAGGTTCGAGGTTTATGGAAGTAAACAGCTAGGTCAGAAATTTTTCATTGATGGGATACTCCAGGTGGGAATTTGATCAAAGTTTCATGGTATGTAGAAGTTGAGGCGTTGAGACGAATACTGAAGCCAGAAATGAGAAATACTTTGCAGAGAGGTCAGGCCAGTCTGCAGGTCAGGAAATACGTGAGGGCTCCCTCAGCACTGATCTGTGACGAGGAGCATCTTCGCCACTGACCCGATGCATGAATAACACACCTGAGTAACAAGTAATTATTTCCAGCTGGGCATAGAGGAGTTCCATAACACTAAATGCAATGAACACCATTAGTAACAACAATAGTAAAATAATATGAGAGAAATAATCAGGTCGGTAGGTGGTTCAAAATGGTTCAAATGGCTCTGAGCACTATGGAACTTAAAATCTGAGGTCATCAGTCCCCTAGAACTTAGAACTACTTAAACCTAAGTAACCTAATAACATCACACACATCCATGCCCAAGGCAGGACTCGAACCTGCGACTGTAGCGGTCGCGCGGTTCCAGACTATAGCACCTAGAACCGCTTGGCCACCCCGGCCGGCCGGCTGGTCGGTAGGTGGGTCTGCCCACTTCACTGTACCCCAGACTCAGCTTGTGATGTGTGGCGTCTCTGCCACATTTGTCCCAAGTCCGTTCCGATACAGTCGAGACGTTAAAGGCGAGAACAGAACCCACTTTCTGAGGAGACATTACAACCTTTTCAACTCGTGTCAAGGATAAGGAATCCATAAGGTCTGGCTTTCATCAGAGAGCTATACGAAGGGGTACTCCTACGAAACTAAAACAGGGAGTTGCAGAAAAAGGACTAACAGCATCTAAGAGTAATTAAAAACAGAGAAAAGAGTTATGACCAGCCCTCTGTGTGGTGGGAGGCACCGTAACTCCCACCAAGAAGCCACCACCTTGAAAGCAGCTTCAACCGTTAGATGAAAATAACAACCACGTTCTAAGAGAAAATGAAGACCGGCTCAATTGTCCGTACATCGTCTTCCAGTATTAGAGCAAAGAATCCACAATACCACGCATTGTGTTGATGGCCAGAGAGAAGAGGCATTCAAACAGTGTTTGAGCTACTGTCTGCAAGGCTGAACATCCATAACGGAAGAGTGAAGGTGGTGTGAAGGTGGAGTATTACATAAAATAAAAATATGAATAAATCTGCTATGATAACACTATTTCAATAAAAGCAGTCTTGATCTGTTGTACCTCGTGATGGCTGGGTGTTGTGTGATGTCCTTAGGTTAGTTAAGTTTAAGTAGTTCTAAGTTCTAGGGGACTGATGACCATAGATGTTAAGTCCCATAGTGCTCAGAGCCATTTGATCTGTTGTAGGATCATCATCAGACAGTTTTATCACTGCTGTCACCAAGGAGACAGATAGTAACTCTTCTCGGAAGAACAGATACCATTGATGACCGTGCAGCTTCTCTAAAATAAATGATAATTAATTGAAACCCTCAGCTGCCGACAGGTGTTGTTGATATACCTCGATGGGAACAGCTGAAAATGTATGCCCTGACCGGAACTCGAAACCGGGTCTCCTACAAACTTGGCTTATTTTATGGTATCTGTTCTTTCAAGAACAGTTACTATCTTCATATATATAGTTAAAGGCTACCCAGCCACTGACCTTTGTCTGTGCGAATGCGCACAGGTTGCCTGAACTATTACTTGAATCTTCACCTTAGTGTGCACGAGTAATGAGTGGATGGGCAAATATCTATTACGTACATTACGCATGTAGATTGTGGACAGTTGGGAATGTAGGTCTCACGGGAAGCGTGCAAGGGATAAATCCCTGCGGTCGCGCTATTCATCTGTATCCTCAGTGGCTCAGATGGATACAGCCGGCACGGTTGCTCAGCGTGTTCGGTCAGAGGGTTGCTTTACCCTCTGTAATAAAAAAGAGTAGGCTGAAGTTCAAGACATTAGTCAGGAAGAATCAATACGCAAAGAACTGAGATACGGAAGTTCTAAGGAATGACGGGATACGTTTGAAGTTCTCTAACGCTGTAGATACAGCAGTAAGGAATAGCGCAGTAGGCAGTACAGTTGAAGAGGAATGGACATCTCTAAAAAGGGCCATCAGAGAAGTTGGGAAGAAAAACATAGGTACAAAGAAGGTAGCTGCGAAGAAACCATGGGTAACAGAAGAAATACTTCAGTTGATTGATGAAAGGAGGCATTACAAACATGTTCCGGGAAAATCAGGAATACAGAAATACAAGTCGCTGAGAAATGAAATAAATAGGAAGTGCAGGGAAGCTAAGACGAAATGGCTGCAGGAAAAATGTGAAGACATCGAAAAAGATATGATTGTCGGAAAGACAGACTCAGCATACAGAAAAGTCAAAACAACCTTTGGTGACATTAAAAGCAACGGTGGTAACATTAAGAGTGCAACGGGAATTCCACTGTTAAATGCAGAGGAGAGAGCAGATAGGTGGAAAGAATACACTGAAAGACTCTATGAGATTGAAGATTTGTCTGATGTGATAGAAGAAGAAACAGGAGTCGGTTTAGAAGAGATAGGGGATTCAGTATTAGAATCGGAATTTAAAAAAGGTTTGGAGGACTTACGGTCAAATAAGGCAGAAGGGATAGATAACATTCCATCAGAATTTCTAAAATCATTAGGGGAAGTGGCATCAAAACGACTATTCACGTTGGTGTGTAGAATATATGAGTCTGGCGACATACCATCTGACTTTCGGAAAAGCATCATCCACACAATTCCGAAGACGGCAAGAGCTGACAAGTGCGAGAATTATCGCATAATCAGCTTAACAGCTCATGCATCGAAGCTGCTTACAAGAATAATATACAGAAGAATGGAAAAGAAAATTGAGATAGGTGACGATCAGTTTGGCTTTAGGAAAAGTAAAGGCACGAGAGAGGCAATTCTGACGTTACGGCTAATAATGGAAGCAAGGCTAAAGAAAAATAAAGACACGTTCATAGGATTTGTCGACCTGGAAAAAGCGTTCGACAATATAAAAAGGTGCAAGCTGTTCGAGATACTGAAAAAAGTAGGGGTAAGCTATAGGGAGAGACGGGTCATATACAATATGTACAACAACCAAGAGGGAATAATAAGAGTGGACGATCAAGAACGATGTGCCCGTATTAAGAAGGGAGTAAGACAAGGCTGTAGCCTTTCGCCCCTACTCTTCAATCTGTACATCGAGGAAGCAATGATGGAAATAAAAGAAAGGTTCAGGAGTGGAATTAAAATAAAAGGTGAAAGGATATCAATGATACGATTCGCTGATGATATTGCTATCCTGAGTGAAAGTGAAGAAGAATTAAATGATCTGCTGAACGGAATGAACAGTCTAATGAGTACACGGTATGGTTTGAGAGTAAATCGGAAAAAGACGAAGGTAATGAGAAGTAGTAGAAATGAGAACAGCGAGAAACTTAACATCAGGATTGATGGTCACGAAGTCAATGAAGTTAAGGAATTCTGCTACCTAGGCAGTAAAATAACCAATGACGGACGGAGCAAGGAGGACATCAAAAGCAGACTCGCTGTGGCAAAAAAGGCATTTCTGGCCAAGAGAAGTCTACTAATATCAAATACCGGCCTTAATTTGAGGAAGAAATTTCTGAGGATGTACGTCTGGAGTACAGCATTCTATGGTAGTGAAACATGGACTGTGGGAAAACCGGAACAGAAGAAAATCGAAGCATTTGAGATGTGGTGCTATAGACGAATGTTGAAAACTAGGTGGACTGATAAGGTAAGGAATGAGGAGGTTCTACGCGGAATCGGAGAGGAAAGGAATATGTGGAAAACACTGATAAGGAGAAGGGACAGGATGATAGGACATCTGCTAGGACATGAGGGAATGACTTCCATGGTACTAGAGGGAGCTTTAGAGGGCAAAAACTGTAGAGGAAGACAGAGATTGGAATACGTCAAGCAAATAATTGAGGACGTAGGTTGCAAGTGCTACTCTGAGATGAAGAGGTTAGCACAGGAACGGAATTCGTGGCGGGCCGCATCAAACCAGTCAGTAGACTGATGACCAAAAAAAAAAAAAATATTAAAAAAATTAAAAAAAACTTATTACAGGAAACAACGATCATCTTGAGCGGATGTCTTGTGACGTCTGCCCAGACCAAACGCAACGAACTATATCGAACAAAATGAAAAACAGGAAACAAAGGCGGATAGAGCGTCTCCCATGTAAGCAGGAGATCCCAGGTTCGAGTCCCGGTCGGGGCACACATTTTCAGCTGTCCCCATGGAGGTATATCAACAACACCTGTCAGCAGCTGAGGGTTTTAATTAATTTTCATTTAAGGAGTAAATTGGTCTGGTGACGATTCTCTAAGCGGTCGATACCGGTCACTAAATGAAATAAACAACTTACATGCGACTACTTTTAATGAAATAGTTATATTTTATTTTCAATGAGTGCTGTACTTCCACAGACACTGACACAAAAGTTCTTAAATCTGGTGTAGCCGATGTATATGCGACATAAGATGGTGGATTATTTATGGGAGGAACGGAAGTAGGAGCGCCATGCAGAATTATTTTCCATGATGGCGCCGAGTTTATTATAGAAAGCAGTAAGCAACTGGATGACGTTACACCTCAGAGTGAGTAGACATCTTATCTGGAAACGTTAATTCGTGCCTGGGATCGTAAAAGCGAGTTTAGGTGAGTAATTCCTTATCTAGGCGAACGATCGTCCAGTTCATTCCCTGGGATACCCACATGAGAAAGACAACCGAGAAAAACTCGGAGAAAGACAACTGAGCAGGCACTGTGCCTAAGATCAGACAGAAGTAGATATAAATAGTAGATTGTAGATACTACCGGGAGACAAGAGTAACACCGATCAGCAGCTTCGAGATTGCTCACTGAGTCATTAAAAATTAAAACACGCTGGAGGTGGTCTGTTTAATAAAACATAGCGGTGTCTTAACGGCTATTAAATGCGGCGTGAAACACTTCTTGTTCCTGGCAACGAGTGTTGATCCTGACCGGCATGAGATGTACGAGTAGAATCATACCCCGTACCCCGTCCTGTCCACGTTTTTAGACGAGTCAGTGTAAATCTAATGCGCCAAACTTCGCGCGGGTAGAGTGTGAGGACAGTGTGTGGGCTAAAGCTTGGCCTATGTGGGTTTCGCTAGGTGCTTCTCGGAAACAGCACCTACACGGCCACATTTCACTCAATATTATGGTGAGACATGTTTTGGCCGACACAATTCTTTTCAGTTCGGCAGAATCGTTGAGTAAATGGTGTTAGCCCTTCACTATTTGTTCGTGGTGTGAAGGACATTCACAGGTCCCGTTGTCGTCCAGTGACCTATCGTTGCAAGCCTTTAAACATGAATGGGAATGACAGAAGTGAGAGAGATCAGAATTCTCAGTATATATTATGTAACCACAAAAGCGACAGGTGCTCCAACTTTGTTATGAAACGACATTACAGTACCAAGTAGAAAGAATTCAAAAGTTTACTTGACGTAAAAGGCCAAAAAATAACAACTATTGACAGACGGAATTCACTGTTGTGTACATGGAGATGCACTTTACGCAAAATTTGTAGGCATGCACGTGAAGAAACTGATGGTGTAAGAAGCAAAATTTCTGACGTGGCAGGTGTTATTCCAATGTCATCTGCAACACTTTCAGATGGAACTGAACGATGAAGACTTTATTTAAAAAAAAAAAATAGCTCTGAGCATTTTAGGACTTAACATCTGAGGTGATCAGTCTCCTAGAACTTAGAACTACTTAAACCTAACAAACCTAAGGACATCACACACATCCGTGCCCGAGGCAGGATTCGAACCTGCGACCGTAGCGGTCGCGCGGTTCTAGACTGTAGCGCCTATTGTCTTCCACAGTTCTTGCAACGACAAATGGAAAATGACTGGAGATTGCCCAGTTAGCAGGCGCAATGAATGTTGAGAGGTCGTCCGCCTTTTAAATTTATTATGTATCCCGTATTCGACTGTGTAAGGAGTTGGCAACGTTTCTACTCGCACGGAGTCCCTGATTTGTGGGATACTGGGAAAGGTGAAAGAATATCAGACTCTAATAAGAAACAACTAAGAAGTAACAAAAATATTAATGTCTTTAGAAATTAGAATTAAATAACTTATAATATTTAGCCGATGGCAGACTTCACTGCCGTTGCGCAAAGATATACGATACAGAGTACATGTGTTGAAACCATAGCTGGCTACACAGATCTGGCATCAAGCTGGAAAGAGCTGGGCAGAGCACAAGAAGTTGACAAAGGGGGAGGCATGTTTCCACATGGCAGGCACCACTGGTTTCCGGTCTTAACGCGTGATATTTGCTGAGCGACCAAAAACGGCACTCACACACGAGAGACATTGTTGTATTATGTTCTAGGTGAAGAGTCGCATAACTGCTACTGCCTGTGAGGCGGTAAATGCCTCTAGCAAGACGCGTCTGCGATTGTGACGAAGCTGCAACTGCCGGTCACATTGGAGGCTCAGGCTAAATGAGCAGGACATGATGACGGCCAGCCCTTCGCTAGCGCCAAGCTCCCGTAAACACCCAGCTTCAAATACAGCCGTTGCTAACTGTGTGGGGGCCAAAGATTGCCTGTTGAGATACAGGAGGAGACCACGTCTTTTTGCGAGCAGAGTTGTTATGGCTTATTTCTACCCAGCTGGAAGCTGGTACTCTCTTTATCACTACGCTACCACGAAGAAGAAGAAGAATTGTTTATAACTTGAGTAGTTTTCAACAACTCCTCTCAAAACTACGTCACCCGAAACCTGTTTCCAATTTTGGTTCCGCAGGAAGTTAGGAATCACTATCAAGAAGTATCTTCCCTCACACAAATTTCAATAATGGTTTAAATCGCGACTAAATGTTCAACTAAATGGAAGTACAGTTAATACGAAAATTTTGAATACATCCGCGGGCTGGTCATCACCAAAGGATCTTGAATCAGTCACGTGACAGACTGCTTATTAATTCCTACTCGGCTCTGTTTGTTTTCAGACATCTGGGGGCACGCGCTAGCGCATATCGACCACATGGTGGTGCTGAAGGCTCGTTGTGTTGCAGGCCGTTGTTGGACTGCCATTTCCGACCAAACTGGGCGCTTGGAGTGGACCATTCGTTTCGGAAAGCTTACTGATAAGGGGACAAAAGGCCTTGTGATTCGAGAACCTAGCATAATCGTCCAGCTACCATCATTTTAAGCAGTTTGTAGAGCACTTTGGTGAGACTAATTGGTCAACAGCTGCCGATGAACGTTCGGGTTTTGACTGACTTAAGGCCTGGGATGATAACGTCAAATTCCATGCCTAAAGAAAACGCCTTACTGCCAAATAAGTTTGAAGATCATATGCAGACGGAGTCTGTGAGTCGCATTCAGATACTGGATTATGAACTGAATTAAGTAGAGGGTTAATATCATGGGACATGTCAAGACCCTGAAGCAGTTCCCACTCAGTGAGAAGTTCGTTATTTAAATAAGTGTTATGGGGAGTATAGGACAGGGGAGTGTTTTGAATCTGTCTTTTATGTGTTCAGAAGGTAGCCGGGTAAGAAAATAAAGCTGACACTGTCACAAAGTGGGTTGTGAGTCTCACAACATGAGTTGGTCTGGGTGAGAGTAATCAGCCTAGATGAACTCACAATTTCGCCGTAAGGTGCGTAAGTTCGTAGCGATTTCGTTTTGCGTATTGGTATTCTGGATGCTATGAGTTCATTTAAGGACTGTCATTTACTGTTTGTAGTCCACCGTTGCTACTTGAGTTTACTTATTGTCATTCTGTCATTTGGAGATAGAGTGGAGCTGTGGACGGTAAGAAATGCAGTGCTAAGTGGAGGATTTGGAACATATCTTACATAGTCTTCTGTTTGAGTTCAGTAGAGGGGTGACAGCAACGGAAGTAATGGAAACATTTGCACCGTGTGCGTGGACAATGCTCCTGGACAGAGTGCGGCTAGAAAGTGTTTTTCTCGTTTTAAGGCCGATCGTTTTCACATTAGTGGCTCTCAACATTCAGGAAGGCCTTCGGGGTTTGATGAAGATCTTTTAAATGCATTACTCCACAATGCTCCACGAAAGTGTACTCGAGAACTGGCAAATGCGGTGAACTGTGATCATTCCAATATGGTGCAACATTTGCTTGTAATAGGGAAGGTTAAAAAATCGGATGTATTGATACAGAATGCTATAAGCCATACTCCCAAAAATCAGCGGCTGTTCATATGCGCAATTCTGCTTGCTCGTCATCAGCTGGCACGTGAACAACGTCGAGTGACGAGAAATGGTGTCTTTATGCTACATCAAGAAAAGAAATGAATGGTTGAGCCTCAAACAAAGCACATCTCCGCTATATAAAGAAATGTGCACATTCACGAAAGATAACGTTATGCATTTGGTGGAAGGGCGACGATGTGGTGTAATACTAATTGATTTCCCGTAGTGTAACCATCATGTTGACATTTATTGTCAAAAACTGAGACGTCTTGTAGACAACGACCAGGGAGACTGCGTGAAGCGATGCTGTTCCACGATAAAATCCACCCGCATTCTGCTAGACTCACAAGAAGCACTACACAGGAGATAGGCTGGGAAGTCATTAAACACCCACCCTATACACCTAATGTTGCCCCCTCAGATTTTCAACTCTTCCGCTCACAATTGAACTGCCTTCAAGGAAGGTCCTCTCCGGATGAAAATGAGCTCCGAACATGGCTTAACGAGTTCTTCGCCTCAACACCACGTGATTTCTATGGTCGCGGAATCTAAAAATTACCCCAGCGCTGGCAGACTGTTGTAAATAGTGAAGGAGGAAATATTATTGATGACTACGTTTCGTGTATTCGTTGTGTTTGTTAACCGTACGGAAAAATGCTACGAACTTATGCACCAACCTGATATAATCATTCAAAGAAAGTCTACACACAGTAGCACAAAAACCTGCCAGTCATCCAATATTAACTGGAAGTAACTTTTACCTACCAGACTGAGACATCTGTGGTTTCACTGCAGACGATACCGACAGACAGTCTTATGAAGTAGTTCAAAACTGTCTTGAACATCTAGTTCAACAACCTACAGCCAGTGATAAAAACTACCTTGCACCTATAAACAGGCATGACTTTATCGACGGTGTCAGTGTAGGAATGAGGGCTAGTGATCGTCATGCCACCATAGGACAATGATTGCTGTTGTTAATAAATTTAACAAGAGGGCTATGAAACTTTTGTGCCGGACTGAACAGATAATGGCTGTGCGAAGCCCCAACACATGGATGCCGAGAAGAGAAGGTGCAGTTTTAGGCCACATTAGGAAGGCACGGCAAACGTATGCAGGTGTGACGTTACTGCGCGGCCAGCGCCAGCTTTCCTTAGCTAAAAGACATTACTAACAGCTTCGCCCTTCATTAAGACAGCACAGTGGTAAAACGTTTTACTGTTTGGCCCTCCTACGGAAACGCGATCTGTTTTTTGACCTTTGTTTTATGTTCGGTGAATCTTCGGAAGATAGGAGTGAGGGAGCCTATTTCTACAGCTGTCTATCTTTTCCCCTGGTTTGAAAGCAAATGAAACATTCCGCAGGGCGTCCTCTGTGTTGTGTTTTTACATCAGGTGCAGAGACGACTGGCTGGCGCCACTGCAGCGGAATAGGAGAAATTTCGCCACCCAGAGGCAGAAAGAAGCGTCCTTACAACTTTTGAAAAAACAGAGTGCCATTTCAGTATTTTTCCATGCAAAACGACCAGTCATTGGCTTAATGAAAACCGTGCACTCATGATGGAGGTCCAACGCCCAGAATTCTCAGTAGAACAGGCTGACAGATAGTGGATTGGAAGCTGTGTTTTCTCCTATCTTTGGTGGGAGTAAAACTACAAATACTGTTGGCAGAAGCTAGGAAAAATCTTGTCATGGGCGGACAAGGTTTATAGTACGGTATCCCACGTAGAGCAGACGCTGGGACCACGGTGTTTTCTCTTCAGACTTCACTCCAGACTAGAGAGTGACTTTAGAGTTCTTGCTTAGTGGTCACCCACCATGACAGACTTCATATTACTTGTCATGGAGGGAGCGCGGACGGTCATGAACTTAGCGATGGAGAGAGGCGAAGGTTAAATCTGGTAACAGTCGGTATTCTGGTGCGCTCCATGTGCATGTCTGCAATTATCATGTCTGCTCAGAATCACAGTAAGATTGTTCAGCAGCTTTGGTACATTATGTCGGAATGATGTTAGGGCTTCGCTGACTAAAGCAAATTCACAAGGGCTCACTGTGACTCAATTCATAGTAGAGGGGTCTGGTACCAGACACCTGCAGTCTTCAGGAGAGAGCCAGGCGGGGCGCGGTGGTGAGATCCTAGTTATGCTCGAGAGCGCCAAGCAAACAACATTGACAATAACACATTTGTTAGGCAGCAATACAGTGCTGTCTACCAAAGTGGCATGCCACAGCAAGACCGGCGGAGTAGCGCCTTGTCATCGGTGAAATGCCGACTTGTGCTCGGTCTGTAGGTTCCTGCGATCTAACAGACGATACCTTTAGCGTACTGTGAAGGTTCCTAAGGCTCTACATCAACGTAACAAATTACTGAACAAGAAAGCAAAAAAATATCAGTCATTCAGCACTTCGCATTGCGACAGACTTCAAGTTGTAGCCTGTGTGGAGGGTCAGCTGCTGTTGTCCTGGACATGTGGGTGTGACACCATGTGTAGATGTCTCTACCATTAGCAACTACTTGCTGATATCTGATATAAGAATCCAGTCCCAGACTCCATCACTCGACAGGAGTGAGCCGGGTGGAGTACAGTGCAAAGTCCCATATCGTTAACGTCGATATGCAGCAGGATTTTAGAACATATATTGTGTTCGAACATTATGAATTACCTCGAAGAAAACAGTCTAGTGACACACAGTCAACATGGGTTTAGAAAACATCTTTCTTGTGAAACACGACTAGCTCTTTATTCACATGAAGCGCTGAGTGCTATTTACAAGGGATTTCACGTCGATTCCGTATTTATGGATTTCCAGAAGGCTTTTGATACTGTACCACACAAGCGGCTCGTAGTGAAATTACGTGCAGCTGAAATATCGTCTCAGTTATGTGACTGGATTTGTGATTTCCTGTAAGAGAGATCACAGTTCGTAGTAATTGACGGAAAGCCATCGAGTAAAACAGAAGTGATTTCTGGCGTTCCCCAAGGTAGTGTTATAGGCCCTTTACTATTCCTAATCTGTGTAAACGATTTTGGAGACAATCTGAGCAGACGTCTTCGGTTGTTTGCAGATGACGCTGTCGTTTATCGACTAATAAATTCATCAGAAGATCAAAACAAACTGCAAAACGATTTAGAAAAGGTATCTGAATGGATTGAAAAGTGGCAGTTGACCATAAATAACGAGAAGTGTGAGGTCATCCCCATGAGTGCTAAAAGGAACTCGTTAAACTTCGGTTACACGATAAATCAGTTTAATCTAAAAGCCGTAAATTCAGCAAAATACCTAGGTATTAAAACTATAAACAACCTAAATTGGAAGGAACACATAGAAATAGTTGAGGGGAAGGGTAATCAAAGACTGCGTTTTATTGGCACGACACATAGAAAATGTAACAGACCTACTAAGTAGACTGCCTACACTACGCTTGTCCGTCCTCTTAGAATATTGCTGCTCGTTGTGGGATCCTTACCAGGTAGGACTGACGGAATACATCTAAAAAGTTCACAGAAAGGCAGCACGTTTTGTATTATCGCGAAATATGAGAGAGAGTGTCACAGAAATGATACAGGATTTGGGCTGGAAATCATTAAAAGAAAGGCGTTTTTCGTTGCGACGGGATCTTCTCACGAAATTCCAATCACTAACTTTGTCCTCTGAATGCGAAAATATTTTGTCGACACCGACCTACATACGGAGGAGCGATCACCACGATAAAGTAAGGGAAATCAGAGCTCGTACGGAAAGATATAAGCGTTCATTCTTTCCTCGCGCTATACAAGATTGGAATAACAGAGAATTGCGAAGGTGGTTCGATGAACCCTCTGCCAGGCCCTTGCATGTAATTTGCAGAGTATTCATGTAGATGTAGATATAGATGTAGCTGTAGATCCTAATTATGCTCGAGAGCGCCAAGAAAACATCACTGAAAGTACCACACTTATTGGGCAGTAATACAGAATTGTCTTTCAGAGTGGCATGCCACAGCCAGGCCGGTGGAATAATGCCTCGTCAGCAGTGGAAGGCTAGCTTGCACCCGTCTCGCAATATCTCTAACACAGCTAAACCTCAGATGGTAGCTGCTATGTCTCAGGAACCGTCGACTGTGGGGTCTGGCGGCCTCCAGCTCTGCTTAACGGTCTCCAAAGTGCTCTCATGGACGTCAAACATTTTCACTCATGAGTCTCGCCCCGAGTCCAGCTGAAGCACTCGCTGGATCGCTGGAGTTGGCCCTAGGCCCCCATTTAGAAACAGGACCTGGCAGCATTGGCGTCAGCCTCAGGAACGAGATGAGCGGAGCGGTGCTCCCTTTCTGGGAGGCGGATGACAGATAGTATCTAAATCATGCAGGTGAAACTTGTAGCAGGCTTGCAGGGTGATGGCAGCCTCAACACCCCATCAGTGTTGATTCAAATGGCTCTGAGCACTATGAGGTCATCAGTCCCCTAGACTTAAAACTACTTAAACCTAACTAACCTAAGGACATCACACACATCCATGCCCAAGGCAGGATTCGAACCCGCGACCGCAGCAGCACCGTGGTTCCGGACTGAAGCGCCTAGAACCGCTCGGCCTCAAGGCCGGCCCATCAGTGTTGCTTCGGAACTCGGCAGTGTAGCTGGCACCAGCAGAGTCCTCCCAGTCAGATTTGCGGTTCCATAGCGTGCTACAGAAGATACAACAAATTAAATCTACTTTCACAAATTTAATTAATATTTCATAAATCACTTACATCACCAACAACCTATAGTATAAAAAATCAATTCTACAAAATATACTAAGACAATATGACACAATAAAATTATTTCTATTAAATAATCACATAAACAAATCTCAATATAATATAGACATTCTGATTAGCACAGAAAAATTTTCAGTGTAAGTGAAATACTTTACTAATAAGATCTAAGACGGTTAGGCATGCTGAAGATCAACCTCCATAGCCTCCCCTCACACTAGATAGCTTCAACTGACATAAGGGCTGAGACTAAACACTTGACAGATGGCACTCAGCAGTCAGGCGTTTTTAAGTAGGGTGGAGTACCTACGTTGGTGATTCCCGTGTGTTCTGCGGCAGTGGTGATAGCTATGACATCATGTGTCCTGTTTTTTCCTAACTGTCAGGTTTCCTAGTGACTTCAGACTTTTAGAACTTCATCTTTCAGAGCCCCTTTTCTGCTAGCTTGACACCTGAATACTAATTGTTGCGTTGTACCTCGTCTTTCTTACGAAACCCTGCTTGGTCGCTAGTATGACGGTATCTCTCGGCTTCCATGATGTCATTATGCTTTGCTCACAGACCTGGGCTCTCGATCATTCATCTGTGCTTAGATAATTTCCATGTTTGTCACAACTCGCTCAGCATTTCCCGTTTAGCTGGCAGTCTGCTGGTGATTGACACGGGTGGTTCCCTCCGAGTTCTTCCAAGATAGAATTTAGACGAATTTTTGGCGTCCACCGGGAATACTGTACTAGGACTTGACACTAGGCATACTGCACGTGTATTTTTTCTTCTTTCTCTCGGTTATGCAAACACTCTGTTCACAAAACTCCATTATATTCAATGAATCTGTTAGGAAGTGGGTTATCGTTTTGGTACATACACTTATCAGATAGCCTTGCCAGACTGTTAGTGTACTTACTTTTTCAGCCAAATTCATCTAGCGGTTGAATTTTCTTGAAGTGAGTGTAAAGACATTTTGTACAGGTTTTTTTTAATCTATGCACACACAGTAACACGTAATAAAATTAGGGTTTACCTGGGCGATGTACTTAATTTCGCAAAGAATAGATCTTTATCATGAGATTAATCAGTATAATAACAGTGGAAATCCCAGTGCCTGGAATTCAATGCAAGTGCCAGCCCATTATAAAAATTGCGTTAAATTTAAGTCCGTTAAGTAATTTAATTAGGTACTTGGATTTAAAAGAGCGAACTGTCGCTCAGAAGTTGCAGCTGACGCAGATCAGGAAAACTCACACATGTCATTTCACAAACGTCTTGTGTAGACAATGTTTGGTGTTAGTTTACTTCCGTTACGATGGACGCTGAGGAATTACTAGAAAACTAAAACTGATTATAAATCGTGCTCTGGAGGGGAATGTGCTGAGTAAGTTGATTAAGAATGGAAAAAAGTCATCCTGTTTTAAGAGGAAAATTAGGAACCTGCTGGGCGATCATAGCTTGTTGCACTGTGGGTTCAAAAATGGACGCGAAAATGTCTATAGGCGAAAGTTAGTGGAAATTCATGCTTCTACAAAAAGATCGATGGGCGTAGTTTACACTGACGTTCACCATCGTACGTTAGCGACCGATATAGCTGAGAACCCGAGAAAATTCTGGTCCTACGTACAATCACTGAGCGGGTTGACGGCTTCTGTCCAGTCGTTTGTCAACTAGTCTCCTGTGCTATGAGGAAGCAGGGAAATGAAATTTCGCTTTTGAAAAATAATTCCCGCAGGGTGATCGTACAGACATACTATCGTTTGACCGTTGCACAGACTGCTGTATGGAGAAAATAGTAATAGGCGCTGACGAGCGATAGAAAAATTTGAAAACTATAGCTCGCCAGGTCAGGCTAGTACACAAATTCGCTTTTGCTGAGACTACTATTCGGCTTTGGCCCCTTACTTGGCTTGCGTTTATCGTGAATCTCTCGCCCAGCCCATTATAAAAATTGCGTTAAATTTAAGTCCGTTGCGTAATTTAATTAGGTACTTGGATTTCAAAGAGCGAACTGTCGCTCAGAAGTTCCAGCTGACTGGAAGAAAGCGAAGGTAACTCTTGTATATAAAAAGGGTAAAAGGAAGGTACCCCAAAATTAAATATCCTTAACACTGGCTTCTCGCAGAATTCCTAAATATGTTCTAAGTTTGGATAGAATCAGTTTCCTAGAATCAGATAAACTGATACTCAAAATCAGCACGAATTTAGAAAGCATCGCTCGTGCAAAAACAGCTTGCCATGGATGAAAGGCAACAGGCAGATTCCATACTCCTAGATTCCCCGAATGTGTTAGGCAATGTACCCCACTGCAGACTGTCAACGAATGGTCACTCATACGAAACAAGTTTCCAGATATGTGAGTGGCTCGAAGACTTCTTAAGTAATAGAGCCCAGTACGTTGTCCTGCTCACCAGAGACAACCGTATCGTCGGAAGTGCGTCGGGTAAGTATGATAACATATCTCTTGTTCTATGTATACATAAAAAATGATCTGATGTATACAGAGAACAGGATTCTGCTATTGTCTGCTGAAGACAATGTTGTTGTCGTTGAGTGAGTGTAGAAGGATACAGAACGACTTAGACAGAATTTCTATTTGGTATGATGAACGCCGGCTTGCTCTAAATGCATAAAAAGGTAAATTATTGTAGATGAGAAGGAAAAATAATGCTGTAATGTTCGAATATAGATTAGAGGTTTTCGCTTGACACAGTAACGTCGATTAAATATCTGCGTTAACGTTGCTAAGGCATATGAAATGGAACGAGTACGTAAGGTCGGTAGTAGGGGTAAAATGGTTCAAATGGCTCTGAGCACCATGGGACTTAAGATCTGAGGTCGTCAGTCCCCTAGAACTAAGAAATACTGAAACCTAACTAACGTAAGGACATCACACACATCCATGCCCGAGGCAGGATTCGAACCAGCGACCGTAGCAGCAGCGTGGTTCCGATCTGAAGCGCCTAGAGCCGCGCGGTCACAGCGGCCGGCCGGTAGTAGGAAAGGCGACTAGTCGAGTTCGGTTTATTGGGAGAATTTTAGGACAGTGTAGCATATCTACGAAGGAGACTGCGTATAGAACACTAATGCGACCTATTCTTGAGTACTGCTCGAATGTTTGGCAGCTTTACCAGGTTCGATTAAAGGAAAACGGAAAAAAACCATAGCCGTGGTGCTAAATATTTGTTCAATCAACTCGTGAGTATTACGGACATGCTTCGCAAGCCCCTGGAGGGTAGACCAAGTTCTTTTCGCGAAACACTGTTGAGAACATTTAAAGAACCGGCATTTGTGTCTCACTGTAGAACAGTTCTACTGTCACCAACACACATTTCACGCAAGGACCGCGAAGAAAAGATAAATTAGGGTTCTTACAGTGGCGAATCCATAGATTTCTCCTTCGCTCCATTAGCGAGTGAAAGAGGAAAGGGAATGACTAACAGTAACACAAGGTACCCTCCCCCACGCGCCAGTGTTAAGCACTGTACCCCAGTACAGCGGAATATATAAGTAGATGTAGATGGAGATCTAGAACCGACACAGCAATAGAAATACCACTGTGGAGGAAGAGCATCAGAACAGTTGTTGATCTTAGGAAGCCCAGTTGATTAAGAAGCTTTCCCCGCTCTTAAGATGAGGAGGCAGACGTAGCGCTCTCAACATTCCTTATTTACTATATTAATTCGATAGTCAGATGTAGCACAGAACTGCTTAAAATTGTTGAGGGAGGCTTGCAAAAAATGTTGCTTGAGACATTGCAGGGCCATTTGACGGTTCTGAACATCTATTGCAACGTCTTTCGTCCTCCATGGTACCAATCATAAATGGAACGGGGCCGTAGAAATGGGGATAGCAGTTCCAGCGCCGCGGGTGACCGTGTCAGAGACGTCCCCGACAACCTCTTAACACAATGTGACAGAAGGGGGCGAAGGTGATGTCAGGTGGTGACAAGAAGGTGACAGAATCACCATAAAGCGATCACTGCTACGAAATATCGCTGTGGAGTGATCACCGTAGCGAAGCCACGAGACTGTAGGAAAATACTGTAAGATGTATACTCGAAAAGACACTGAGGTCGTACTAAAGTGGGTAGGGGTACCATTATTGAGGACATACAGATAAATGTCAGAAAAAAGTTGGTAAATCAGAAAGGCTCTACCAAATGACGTGGTACTCACTCACCTGTGCGGTGGCTATTAAATTCCCAAGAAGGAGAAAAGGTGGCAGAAGTGTCGGATTAAAGTGGCCATCTCAAGTCATATAAGTGCTCCGTCAAGGGTTGAGCGAACATGGTACATGCTCATCGCTAGGTTCACACTGCTATTGCTGCTAGTGTTGTTTGATGATGGCTTCACACACTGACAACATCTGCGCAAGCTAATTTATAGATTCTTCCAGATACTCTGTCGGGACCAGTACAGTTCCAACATTTGGTATGGTAATTTCGAATGGAGGGAGAACGATCTTCAGTGAAATGCTTTTCTTGGAAATCGTTATAGCTCACAGATCAGGGGGGCACTAATTGTTGCAATTCTGAGAAATAACAGTAATATGCATTGCAGTTCCATTTATCACGTTAAGGGCGTCCTTGTTATTCATGAAAGGACCAAGGGGAGAAGTCACTGCCCAGGTACACTGTCGAAAATAAATTCTGACTCCAATGGCGAGGGTAGTTTTGGTGCCCCTGAGGTCACCGAAGAGCCCTCTCCCGGCATTTCTCCTACCTGTCCTTACTTAGTACAGACGGTGGAGACTGAAGAAGAACGGACACCACGGGGACAGGAGTCCGTGGCTGGTATCTCGTCACTGGTCTGTAGATTTCTAGGGAGAAGATTTCCTAAGAGGAGCCCTGTCACCGTTATACACCGGAGGAGAATGCTGATTCTCCAACCAGGTTATGGGAGTCGAGCACCTAAATATAATGCTGCAGGTAACACAAGACGTCCAGGCTAATTTACTTGCTCGGCTACCGGAGTTCGCCGCTGAGGCAATGGAAAGACTAAATGCTCGTAGTGCTGCCGTTATCTGGTCATGTTAGTAGCAAAAGTCGATACCGCAGGTAGAGTACGTGAGCAATCATACTTACCGTGAACTTCAAAATATCAGAGGCGACAGAAGGCCGTAAGTTCCTACATCTTACTTTCCTTAATTAGGGTAGCATGCTTTGGTTTTTGTGAGGATGCTCGTCCCCGCAGTTGACAGAGAAATGTGGTTACTCAAACGGTGAGTTTTCGCGAAGCGATCAGCTGCAGTCTTCAGAAATATGGTGTTCATACAATGGGAAGACATGGCCATTGCTTTGGTATTTAAAGCACCACATCGGCGATAGAAAATACGACTCAGCGTCACAACGATAGACCCACGGTTTGATTGTCTCAGTAAATGAATCCCCTCAAAAGTGAGGATAAATGGTACAATGTCAACCGAGTTTTCTCGTGAGCCTGACGTGCACGATCTATAAAGGGTATCCGTCCTCTCTCCAAGTTTTCGCGTAATTATCTGTCAAACTGTAGCATTAATCCCGGTGAAAAATTAAACAATGCAGTCTATTAATGGATGTTACAGTAACAGAAATGTCACCAATTTGTTTTGACGAGAGTAAGGGAATGGATAGGATTCCCTGTTTTAATTAAGACTCCTTTGTAGTTTACTGACAGAAGAAATATCGAAATAAATTGTCGATATTCTCTACAAATCACATGAGCTTAGTGGACGAAAGAACTCCCAATCTGTTCGGATGTAAACCACGAACTGAAGGGAGTAAGTTTCTGCAGTTCAAATGAATTTGCTTTCTTCCCATGGTGTCACCAAGGAGGATACGTTCTTGGGGCCATAAAGCTCTGCGCTGAAATATTGAGATCTGCCTGGAGAGATTGCCCAAGCCTCAGGGCAACCAGCGGTATGACTTGAGGTTACTGTTGGTAGTGGTTAATAGAACTCTGACAGCATAACGATAATTCTTGGCTATCCTCCGTCCTCATATTACCTCTCACGAGACAGTATCGTGGCGCCATTTTTTTCAACAGCGCAAATCTCATCCACACCTGACGTATGTCTATATGTCTGTGTGATGATGAGGTTCTCGCGAGCCCAGCTAGCTCCTCAGATCTTCCCACAGTACTCCAAGTGTGGGACCAGATCGGGCGTCAACTCCATCCCATTGCGAGTATCTTGGATACCTATGACCAGTTACAACAGTTATGGGTCAGCTTGCCTCAAAAGAGAATACAACGTCTTTGTGACATCCTTCCCAACGCAGTCAGTATATGCACCCAGGCCAGATGAGGTACAGTGTCATGGTGATAAGCGGACCCATACTACCATATTCTTTGTACATTCCACTAAATTTTGCAATTACTGAAAAAACAAACCATACACTCCTAACCTCTGAAATTTCACTTAGTTTCCTTTTCACCTTCAGGGTGCTTCAAATTTTTTTCAGGCAGTGTTGACGATCAACCAATATGCATGTCAAAAAAATTCAGTCACGTGTAAATTTGTACTGTGGCACCCGAATCCAGATTTCCTGTGTGTTAGGTTTTCGGTTTCACCTACGTTCGGTCCTAAATTAATGAGCAGTTAACACAATTATATGAAACGCTGAACTGCCGCAGTATTTCCAGAGTGAGAAATGGTTCATAAATCCTCATAAAAAGGCAATTTACGACCTTATTTTACCAACCAATCTCGGTTAGATTCAAGCAAATCCTATTACACCATTGTTTATTTTAGGAAGGAGCAATAATAACGTCCGTACGGGAGAAAAACTTGTTCCCGCCTATATCTCGTTATTATTTTGGGAAAGAGCGAGACGAGTATCGGAAACCCATAACTCATGTTTGTCGCCGACCGTATAACCTGCCACCGAACAAATTTTAATTAAAGCTTTTACGACGATGAAACGAACCGATCGTTTTAATTATGTTGCACTGCGATTGCGGCACCGGCAATTTCGGTGTCAACACGCCCTCCATCATCAGGCAGCGGACCACATACAGCTGAGTGTGTGCGCCAGAACATTCTCTGTATACATGGTCACCTAAACTGCCAGAAGAATATAAACAATGCAACAGTTACTTGTGCATCATGTAGCCACCTTGTAAGTTCGAGGTTTATGGTTCAGCTGTTGGTAGCTTGTGGTTTCTCTACTGCAAATGAGCTTGTATACTCTGTTCTTGCAGGTTAAACATGCAATCCAGTAACTTGCGAGTGTCACACGTCAAATACGTGACTCCCCAGCTTAATGAATGGCAAAAGACAGTTCACACAGGATGCAATTTGTTGTGAACATTAAGTAGAAAACTGCAGGTATGGCATACATTATCCACAGCACACATCAACCACGCTAAATTTCGCTTATTAAACGAGGTCAATATAGTTTAAATAGCCATTCTTATATCGAGAAGTTTTGTGTCTTCATATATTTTTATCAGGCTAGTTCTGCTTTTATTAGTTACGTGTGCTTTTGACCTATACTTAATACAGAATGGTGCTAATTCGTTGATACGAATTGAGGGGATAATGGTCATTGGTGGACAGAATGTCTAACAAGAAAATGGTCCAATCCATTACGTCAAAACACGTCCTGAAATGTTTTATACAGGTAGAACATACCGAAAGAAAGACCCTGTGAAGATTTTAGCTGCCAAGATGCACTGCAAGTATTGTTAGAAAAATGTTGAAAATTGGGAAATTCGTAGCTCCACAGGCTGCTGGAGAATTGTACACCCTTACGGGAACTGTAGCGCACTGCGCATGCGCAACGTTACAAACGCGTGTTGTTGGTTGATGGAGTAAACGGGTAACACGACTCTTCACGATCTTAAGTTTTAAAGTAAATTTCAGTTTTTGTTGATAGTTTCTCTGAAACAATAGTTCACTCAGATTTGCAACTAATTTAATATCCATAATAATAACCAGTTGCTTCTCACTAACTTACGTTTAACAGTGGAGATAAAATTGAATCAACATTCATTGTCTCACGCTTAAAGTTATGCAGTATACAAACCTGGTTTTCCTTCGTAAGACTGACTGTGAACTGTATAAGTCTAACAAAAACTTACATTAAGCAATAAATATGCATCGAAATCAACTCGCAAAACTATGAAAGAAAAATTATCTGTAAGATTTAATGTAAAGGGTGGCCCACAAAGTGCTGCAGCCCCCCCTCCCCCCCCCCCCCCTCCCCGATCAATGCAGGATTAAGCGAGCGCGGGGCCCGTAGCAAATTCTGACAAGGGGCCCTTGGTTTGTTTATGGCGTATTGTTTAGGATGTAAAATAAACAAGATTGTAACAAATAAACTTTTTTCGATTTAATTTTGGGAAATTTAGAAATAATAAAGTTAGATCAGTGTCCCTGAGCAAATTGTATTCAATATTCGTTATACTGAGGTCTTTTAGACGTTCCTGTCCCATCGTATTTCTTAATTCATTTTTAATGTGTTTTAATGTTGAGAAATAAAGTTCTCCACTACAGTTGGTAATCATTAAAGATAAGTACATGCGTAAGGCTACTTCTACATTTGGAAAACACGAGCCTAGCGAGTTTTTCATTAAAATTTGTGAATTTGTAGTTCCAAAGCTTCTTTTTTCTGTCAATGGCAGCAGCGTTATCCGTTTTCAGCAGCTCCGCGAATTGTACCAGTTCGTCGCCTAGCGACTCTTCTTAATCATTTGGGTACGAATTCACGATATTAAGAGTTCTTTTCAAGATCTCTTCTGCTGTAGCAGATTTAAAGTCCTGTAATATTCCAAAAACATTAGTCAGATGATGGTATTTTTCCTTGCATTTGGCTAATGTAGCCAGTGCGTTATCAATTGTCACATTAAACTCCTGAAATTCAAAATATTCTCCAAGTGTTTGATATTCTGCAACTTCAACGAGTGTAGTTGACTCACTAAAACGGACATACTTTGTATTTCGTTTGTATCATCTTCAAGTTTGTTGCTGATAGTCTTCAAAGCTAGTTAGGGATTTGGCATTTGCCTCAATTTCTGAAAATGTGAACCTCATTGCTTGGGTATGTTCATATAAGGATTTATAAAGTGCATACCCGGTGCTCAAATCTTGAACAGACGACTGCTGCGAAACGCTACTCGCTTGCAAGCGTTGTAGGATTCTGTTCCATGCAACACACATTATTACCGTTTCCGACTTACTCATTTTCAATACCAGTCCGTAAGCTTGATTGAGGTACTCTACCTTCTGATGCATATTAGTAGATATATCCTTCGAAACTTGTTTGATAGTATGAAAATCAAATAAAAGCGCCTTTGTAGCATCAGCTCTGGCCGACCATTTAGTGTCCGATAAGCTTTTTAAAATTTGAATTTTAGTACTATCATTATCCACTGCTTTCAAAGGAAGGCCCCATCGATAGAAGCGGAAAAAATGTATAGAGGATTTCCAGAGGATCAAAGAAAATGGGTGCGTCTGTACAACATTCTGCAGCACACTTGATGACCAAAATTTAGCGAGTGTGAAAAACAGGGAACATATCCAGCGTACTTATTTATATTTTTAATTTGTGCTTCAAATGTGTGCGAATTCTTAAGGCACCAAACAGCTGAGGTCATCGGTCCCTAGCATTACTCACTACTTAAACTAACTTAGACTAACTGATGCTAAGAACAACACACACACATGACCGAGGGAGGACTCGAACCTCCGGTGGGAGGGACCGCCTGCCAGTCATGTTACTGGCATTGGCACAGCATTTCCCACGACAATATTTGATATTAATGCCATTCTCTGTTAAAAAAGATAGTAAGCAGAGTTGTTCGGCAGTATGGCCTTGCATATCCAAAAACTTTACAAATCTTTCCACTGATCCGGGTGGTAGGACACAGCGCACTATCAGTCAGTTGATCTATGTCAGATATATGAGGAGTAGAATCCAATGAGATTGAATAGTATTTCAATGTCTTAATTCCGCAAATAATATTATCCCGTATGGCTTTTGAAATTAGATGGATAAATTCATCGCACGTTGTTTTTGAAAAAGATGACGTTTGTCCCTACCCTCTATTTGCATGAATACGTATATGTTGGGCCAGAAACACATCAAATTTGGCTAGTAATTCTAATAACCCTAAATAATTCCCATTGTGGGGTGAACCAACAATTTCAACAAATGCTAGCCCTCGCTCAGCTAAAAAACCTTATAACTGCAACAATTCGTTCTAAGAGTGTTCGCCAATACTTTTGTTTGCTCTCAGTTTGGCTTACAAGTTGAGAATCGATACGTGCATCCTTGTTCAAAAATGGTTCAAATGGCTCTGAACACTATGGGACTCAACGTCTGAGGTCATTAGTCCCCTAGAACTTACTAGTTAAACCTAACTAACCTAAGGACAACACACACATCCATGCCCGAGGCAGGATTCGAACCTGCGACCGTAGCGGTCTCGCGGTTCCAAACTGCAGCGCCTAGAACCGCAAGGCCACTTCGGCCGGCATCCTTGTTCTTTAGAACTAACAGAGAAATTACCGCTTTTCTGTATGAAATTCTTCCTTCATGTCTCTTTAGCAAAATATTTGCATTCTTCCAGTCATCTCATCCCTCGTTTGTAAACTGTGGCGAGCCGTCAGAATCTGTCACTTTGCAAACAAAACAGAACAGTCGCCATTTGCTTTCTGAGTTGCACAACCAATCACTCATGTAAGTTTTATTCGTTAGTTTATGTTTATACATGAAAAACGACTTCCTAAAGAATCGTCGCTTATTTTCCTTCGCATATATTTTCGTTGAAGACAAAACACTACTTTTCATCTACTGAACTTCCCTACTTCCTTTCATAAGCCAATTTCCGTCGAAGTCGTTTGGCCACTCACCAACATATTTTTATTTTCAAAAATGGTTCAAATGGCTCTGAGCACTATGGGACTCAACTGCTGTGGTCAGTAGTCCCCTAGAACATAGAACTACTTAAACCTAACTAACCTAAGTACATCACATATATCCATGCCCGAGGCAGGATTCGAACCTGCGACCGTAGCAGTTGCATGGTTCCGGACTGCGCGCCTAGAACCGCGAGACCACCGCGGCGGGCTTTTTATTTTCACTTTGTGTTCCACTTGTACATGATGGAGTAACATCAGAAGCCTGTGACATTTTATCGACTTGTCTTTGTCTTGAAGACGAGGTCTCTGGGCTGATAGGACTTCCTATGCTTTTCAATTCATTGTGGCTTGAAGACGATATGGCTGAACTGGGAAGACTTGTCTGTTCAGTTGCTGTATCACGTGTGGAAAACATAACATCGGAAAAAGTTGTTTATTCTGGTGAATCTTCTGTAGTATGGCTATTATCCTTACAATCAACTACAACTTTTGTATTTTGTACTTCATTTTCTGTATGTTCGGCAAAATGATTCTGAACATTAAAAAACTCAGACAGTTTACTTGTTTCAGATATAACACCATGTGTCTTTCTCTCCTTGCAATTCTTGGTTTACGCTTTTCACTTCCAGAAATGTAGTAGCAAATGTATCTCTCTGTCTGCTGCTCATGGTGGTACCATAAATAGTGTAAATAGTGTATCATAAATAGTGTAAGTTCATTTTCTATTGAGGCTAGTGCCAACTGACTGCTCAAATGCTAAGCTATACGTATATGAGAGATTTTCCGTAGGGCTTTTGCGAATGATACGTGCCGTTTAAGCAGAAGCGAGAGACTGCTCAGTAGCACTATACGAGAAGGGAGCGAAACCGACAGTCTCCTTCCAAGAGTTGAGATCACTACAGTTTCTCGCCTATCGAGATCTATTGAATCTCTGCCCATATGAATTATGCAGAAAGAAGAAGAAAATGAGTTGAGAGTGAGCTCTCAGCTGTTATCTACCAGTCAATACAAAACTCAGGAACATCTTTAAATTATTCGTAATCAGCCCTCAACAAACCATCATCCGCTTAGCTTCATGTTTTATATTTAATAAGGAAAGCACGCTGGTAAAGTGCCGTCTCCCACAACCGGCCTAGCTTGAGAATGTGGGCCATACAGTGAAAATATGCAGCTGAGACCTGACTCTACTTGCGCGCACTGGGTTTTCCTCACTCGCTCTGTCACACTGCAGCCATTTTAAGCCTACACGCGAAGTACATACATAACCTCAACTTACCGGCTACACACGAGCTATAGTGTGACAGTTCCTGTGGAAAGACAGTCAAATTGAAATAGTTGAATGTAAAATAGCGAGAGCTAGTAAAGACGTGACTGACTAAAATCATTATTTTTCGGTTGTTTCACATGCAAATGGAAGTGTATGGGCTTTCCTTTGCGCTCTTACACGTTTCAGTTTTGTTGCAGATATCACACACAACTTTCCAAATGAAGATGCAAATAATGGGCTGACGCTGGATGTTTCTTTACGACCTCCAATGGTGGTAAGGACAATGGACGCCAAAATGAGGAAGTAAGTGATAATGAAGACTGTTCTGTAGATTTAAAATCATCAGTAACAGCACGTGACGGTAGCGAAGTAATATGCGAAACGGTCTGTCACTTTCTGGGAGACTGAAAAGCAGAGAATCTTTCAGGGCCGTTAAGAAGATTTTTTAAATTATTATAACAAAAACGATCGGTAAATTAACAGTAAATATGGTATAAAGCGAAATACGCGAGTGCAAATGTTTTCAAAGGTCAACGTAATCGATCTACATAAATTTAATATCGCATGCGACAATAACGCGACTATACGCGACATTATCATTTTGAGTAATGGGACATTATAGCCACAATACAAGTGGGCTCGATTTTTTAAAATAATCTGTTACGTGGGTGTACTTATTCAGTCAGAGTTCTGTTATGGAGCGACAGGTAATCCATCATACTACAACAAAACAACTAGGTATCGTTACAAAAACAGTCATACGTATTTACTGTGTGTGAAAAATTTTTCATCGACGCCCTAGCTACTATGCCTACGTGAATTTTCGATAGGTACAATATGTATAAGCGTATTTTCATTTTAGAAATCACATATGGTCGTCGTGCTATCAAACAGGGACGAAAGACGACACACTCGTGCAGTCTATAATACAATATAAAGCTACACAACATGCCAACGGTATCTGCAGACCGACACTTGCCGTCGCCTCCGTTTCTACTTTTAAAAGAAGCAACGTGCATACTAGGGGCACGAGGTGGGTGAAGTGGAGATCATATTTCAGCAGACAGGTCCTTTTATAGACAAGGAATACTGACTGATGTCGCGAGAAGAAGTGCTTCCTAAAATAATACAACATTACAGTAGATTAGTTTCCATTGCGCAATAGTTTTCATGTCGCAAAACCTTTTCAGTGAATGAAGAACATGGAACTAAAGAGTCTGCCGTTTCCGGAATGACGATAAAACCAGGTGGAAGGCGATTGCCCACTGGTTTAGAATTGTCAGAAGTCTGACTTTATCCGGATTTATCTTCGCATTGACCGCATCCCTGTTCATTCCGGTGAGGGGCTGTCTGAGACAAGCTCGGACTTGTTTCTGCTGTCGGAGAAATTAGAATGATGGAAAACAACACATTAATAAACACTCTTTGTTAAAAATTTACTAAATGGTGACAGCTGTGTGCCTAGTTTCGTTCAACGGACATTAGAAAATAGCCAGTGCCACGCACACTTAACCGCTATCCTGTACACGTATTTTGTTTTCAACACTTTCGCCACCTTTGAGACTGTTCACGTGCTTTTTAGTCTGTAACTGGTGCCAGAGACATCTTTGCTTTGTACATTTTTACACTGCGACTGTCTTTCACCCGTGACTTCGTCCGCGCATAAAAGAAGCCGGCTCTGGCGGCGGCTCACAAAGCTTTGTCGTCCTGCCGGCGCATGTGATTGGTTGCAGGAAGCTACTACGTCCTATGGCGCATAACAGCACATGCTTATATGGCAAAACTGCGACAACTTTGATTCTACTAGGCGTGCCAAAATGAAAGCTGTATCACATTTTAAGTTAGACCTGCAAAAATACAACCGAAAATCGCATCCAATTCCATGATTAGTTTTTGCGTGGTGCGAGTGCAAACATGAACACAAAAATTCAAAAAATAATTTTTTTCGCATCGATAGCTGAGAACAAAAGATTATATGCAGCAAAACTATCTGTATGTCCAATATTGAATGATGTTCGCTGCCAATGTCTTGAGTAGCTGGATGGAAGTCACTCCAGATCACCATTGTATGAAAAAATTGTTAGAGGTAGCGTTAAAGGAACACTTCCTTTGAATTGTAAAGCTGACAATATTAATGTGAAGCAGAGATTGAAGAGCTAAATCATTCATCAACGCTACAGATCTGTAAATTGAAAATTATTAATCTGTTATTAAGATATTTGTTTAACTAATTAGCTGTGTGAGAACTTCACGCTTTACCATTAAGAGGATACGGTTGGGTGGGTTACTGCAACGTGCTAATGTTTAAAATGTACATCATACATGGTCAAAGCTGCGCACCATAAAAATTATTCCTCAAATTTTGAAACACAATCGCTTGCAAGGTTGTTACTTAACCAGTGTTGTGTTGTCCTCTTTAAAATGTGACTTCATGTCGATGACGTTTCATTGTGGTATTAAAAACTCGCAAGTATTTACCAGTACTAAAGGTGAACAAATTCTGAGGGCTAAACAAATGTCTACTGTATTCGAAATCATCCAAACAAAAACTACAGTTTTTTATGATGATATCAAACTCAAATAGCTGATTCCTACATTGTTACATACCGAGAACCAACATACCTTTTAATTGTTTAAACTTCGCGATATATATTAACAAACAAGGGCCTTACCTTATGCTTCAGTGGTTCTCTCTTTTCAGCCAGCAACTTCGGAATCACTATATAAAATCGATTTCACCGACTTTATAATCTTCTACTTTATTAAAAAGTTGACATTGGCCTCCAAGCACCGATTCTTAAAAGTCTGTACCTCTAGGGAGTTGTGTCCACTGCCCTTTTTGAATCGCTGTTGACAACGTCAACACTCCCGCGCTTTCACATTTCTAATTGTTGTACTGTGCGGCGTTGGTTGAATGCAAGGGATCTGCTGCATGAATTAAATGTGACTAAGATACTATTGCTGGCCATCGAGCTTAGCTCCGACATACCGATTACCCTGTTCTTCTTCGTGACGCCAGAAACATTATTAATCAGTTGGAAGAATGTAGCGAAGTTAACCAAATAGCGAGATAATTCAGCATTTTTGCTAGTCTACTTGCAACAAATAAACTCTCTCCCCCCCCCCCCCCCAAATGCGCGGGGCCCGTAGCATTTGCTAACTCCTGCTACGTGGCTAATCCGGCAATGCTCATCATTAATAACCAACATAAACTCCTAAATTTGATAAAAAACGTGGACAACAGTTCTTTAGAGGAGTTTCCTTCAGACATGAACCATAAAGAGCTGCTCGTGTGGTGCAGTACACCATTACCGATGGCACTCTATGGGACTGGGCACTCCGAATCGCAATTGAGATTAACTTTGATGGTATCAATTCTTCTTAGACCTGTTTAAGCAGATTCAATGAATCATACAGTATAGAAAATGGAAAAATAATGAAACTTTGCTCTAAGTAAAAGTATAGAAGAGACCCCATTAATTCACAGGTGACGTTAAGATGAAGCTTGAAGATGGAGCTGGCTGCTATTTGCAAATCTGTTGTGTCTAACGCTGATCAATCGGGTTTCGTGAAAGAACTGCAAGCTAACCTCACTCTATCATCGAGGCGAAAATGGTAACAGTCTGCTGTGCAATCGATTAATGCTATGACATTGATAAGTATGAGCGGCCTACAGTTTCCGCAGATATCTGTCTTCAGGGACCTCAATTCCAATTGAGAGCAAAAATGGAAAAAAAAGACTGTTAACGTCAGAAATTTTATAACAATAGACCTACAAAAATTTGTAAAAATAGGGAAGTATAATTTTGAAGGTTTGATTCGCAATTGTTTCTGGCCAGTTGCAGAAATTAATTCACTGCTTTTGTTAGACTCTTGGCTTGGGCATAACGATACCTCTGTCTTTCAGGAATACGACAAAGACTGCTGATATAATTCAGATTCCACCTGGAAGAACCAAATTAACTATCAATAGAGAAGATTTAAGACTCTGGAAAGTATTTTCAAGGGAGTTATCATACAGTATAATTTGCGACAACTCCATGTCATTTGATGTCTATTGGGAGCACAGTATTCTTAAATTTCAATCATTTGTATATTATCTGCTTGAATCGTCAAATTTTACGAAGTGCTTTAAGTATGCTCAGCATGCACCACGATAAGCAGAGCAACGGCTAGGACCATTTCTTACTCCACTCCAATTTTGCCGAAATAAAACTAGTAATTACTGTGAAGCGCCTAGAAGCATTAAGTTTTCTTTCTTCAAGTTTGCCTGGTGTGAAAAAAAATTTGTTTTCGTCATTAAAATGATACTTCGCTTTATTGTAACGACTATGGGGAATAAACAAGGAACTGTTTCATTTTACTAATATATACATTATTCAAAAATTATCATAATAATTGTGCCGCAGGAAGTGTTGTAAAATGATGAATGTACAAGAAATATTTCATTTCAATAAATTAAAGTTACGATTGATGGAAGTCGTCAGAGAAGTAACACCAAACACTGGCTCGATTTATTTCCTTCTGCTGGTCACCTTTGTAAGAATTACATAATATGCGACAATTTAGGTGCTATACGAACTACCTTTTACTCAAAACATTAATAGTCATGATTTGTTCTTATTGTTTAGGTGTTTCAAATTCATTGGTGTCACTTCGGATATTAGCACTATGGTTTGCTGTCCTCTCTTGTCATGGCCGATTGTGCGCTAAGCAAGAAGGCCTGTTCAGACCGCTGTCATAAGTGGTTCTTCGTACAACAAAAACTACTAACTTCAACAATTCTCAAATAATACGTGCAGGGAGTCTTAGCAGCTAAAATTTTGACAGTGCATTTCTTTCGTTGTACTCTTCTTGCATAAAAATATCAGCGTGGGTTTTCGATATGTCGGATTGGAGCATTTCCTTGTAAGAATGAGAATTTCAATTCACCTATACTGCCTAGGATGAGTGAGTACAGTCCCACAAGAACTGCAAATTGTATCAGGTTCCCCGAGGACGAAGTAAACTGTGAGTATATAGAAATAATAGCTGACAATGTGAAAAATTTGGAAAAATGGTAAAGAAATTACGAACAATTTTGAAGAATATAATTTACAGATAAATACAAACAAGACTTACTTTAAGGTTGTTACGACCTCAAAGTTAACAATGGACGTTGAACGATTTCGGTCCATATAAAATATTCTCGGTTTTCTTCGAATAAAAACACTCAAGCTTTCCAATACTACTCCCCCATAGTCATCAGGAGTAAAACCCACTGACTGCTGACCGATTGCAACGTCTGCAGCCAACCAGAGTGGGTCGAAGTGGCACACACGTGGCAACTCTATTTGGACAGCTCTGGTCCGCCGCGGAACCTATAACGTCAAGTGGCGCAACAGGACAGCGCCACGTTTGAAACTGCCGCTCCCGGCTCCTCCGCGAATGACACTGAGGAGGCAGATTTCTGTCTGTACTCCACTTAACAGACGAAAACTCGCTTAAATTAGGAAAATAACAATAGTTAAAACAGCAGTAACAGATAAGACATGGTGTCAACGCACAATATTTTGAACAACAATAAAGGGAAAGATTTGTTTGAAGTTAAGTTTCGTTATTCTTTCACTGCAGATTGTGGTCTTTGTTTAAAAAATGAAAAACGCAAAGAGAGAAGAGAAAATATGGCGGTGAGGAAGGTTGAGCAAAATCAATACGACAAAACGGAAGACTTAAGTAAAGATAATAGTAGCAAGTGCTCTGAAAATTATTCAATGGAGAAATTATATAAAGGATAAAACTAATTAATGTTTGAACACAAGTACGCAATAATTCCCTTATAAATATTTCTGGAGACAAAATAATGGGGTAAAGGAATGCAGAAAACCAAGAAAAAGATTTTTCACATAAACTAGGAAGTAATACAGAAATATCCCAAGGTGGTGAATGTATACGGTGACAATGGGCATATATCTATCATGTGATTACACTCGCCAGTTTGAGACCTTCAAGTCCACATCTACATCTGTACTTTGCATGCCAATTCGAAGTGCTTTTCAAGGGTTACGTTCTATTGCAACAGTTACTGGGGCTTCTTCCCTTTCATTCGTGTATGCAGTGCAGGAAGAATGACTGTTTAAAATGCCTCTGTGCGTGTTGTAATTGATCTAATCTTGTCTTCGCGATCCCTACGGGTGTTATACGAAGGGGGATGCAGTGTATTCCTAGGTTCATCATTTAAAGCGGGTTCTTGAAGCTCTGTAAATATACTTTCTAAAGATACTTTTTAAATGACAGTTCTGCCATTGGACTGTATAGATTGTTTATTTTACTGTATACTCATGATTTCCTATTAGGGCCAATGCCCCACGTTTTGCAGCGTCCATCATGATTTCGGTGACTTCAGCGTGGTTATTGGCTTGAATAAAAATGTTATTCCTGTTCGTCTCACTGCGTATTTGTTTGTTACCTTCTGTACTACACTGTAGCATTTCCATCCATGTTTTTTCAAGTTTCATAGAGCTATGTTACATAGCAGTAACACATGCGAAAGTTACTTTCATCCTTAAGTTTTGCACACCATTGTATTATATAACATAGCAAGAAAAGTCCAAAATGACAGTAAAAGTAGGCCTATAGTTTAGGAAAAGAAATATAACATTCATTTTTCTTTCCGAACTATACAGATTTTTGTTGCTAAGCGTTTGAAAGATATCAACTGAGTGGAATCACATTCTTCTTAGTGTAACCACTTCAGAGCCGTCTCAAGGCAGTGGAAGGCTTACTCGGCGCATATTACTGTCTCGATCGTCAATAACTAATATTTTATATTCGACTCAGCCTTGGACGTTTTCCTCGTCGCTTTCTTCACATCCTGAAGATTCTTTAATCAGCACAGCCATTTCGGATACAAACTCACTGATCGGTTGCGCTTCTGGTGCACTAATAGACTTGTCTAAGGGAAACAACTTACTGCATACAAGCATTGTGCAGTATCTAAAACCTGGTTATACCTTTTTTCAGCGTTTTTCTGTGCAGGCTTCCTTCAATGTCAAGTACACTAACAGAATTTTTAATGGCGACAATGTCTTTTCAGTTTTCGATATTGTAGCATATTCTCCTACTTATGCTTTATGAACTTTACTTTGTTCATCATAAGAATAAACGTGATGTAAAAAGATACAAACGTGACAATTGGTCACAGGCTGTAGCAAACGTACACTGATGGTGTTACACTCTTCCAAGTCGGTCTTACTAAAAAGTATGAGGTATCTTTTACTAAGTTACGTTATGCGAAACTACGACATTCTAAAATGTTAACAGCAATCAACGTTTATCTTAACTAATCTTTAGCTGTGTAGCTTTAATTTAAAAAAATCATATTACAGTCGCAGTCTCTGTACTGCTGTGCTTTGACTTTCAGGCAGTACGTCTTTAAAAAGTTTATGCTAATTAACACATATCTGATCACCATTTTTACGAAAAATCGACGTTTTATTGTTTCTCATTACATATTGCAGGCAAAATTCCAGTTCTCACTGAAAATATAGATTCTTAAATATCGATATCTTATAAAATATTGTTAATAAAGGAGTTTTGAATCAAGGAAACATAAAAATTAGTTTTCAGCACAAAAGTGAAAAATCAGATACTCATTATTTGTAATATGTTCATTGTGTGATGTCACAGACGTTGTCCCAGCCGAACCAGAGTGATTTGCGTCGTAGAAACATGAGAAACAGTTTTCACAGCATCGAGCACACCTACAAATGTTCACAGTTGCTACTGTATCACTGCAGTATAAACGCAACGTAAATAAACTTAAGCCAAGTAAAGAAATTTGTTGTAAGAAATAACAAGACCTTTCAGCAGACGTACTGGAAGTAATGCACTGGAAGTAATGCCGAACGCTGGCAGCATACACAATGCCGTCAGAAGAAAAAGAGAAAATGTGGCTCTTGGGTAGCTTCGTCGATTCTGTTGTTGGTGGATTTGTTTTCACGCTAGCAGATGACATTTTCACTACTTGAATGTATTTATTGGATTTGGAAATGGAAGGAGTCCGTAGATTACCAGGCGACTGACTTACGTAATAGCCTCAATGGCTTCAATATTTCATTATGAGGTGAAGTCCCTTCAGTATACACAGCTCGCTTAAAACAGTTCTCCTGTGTTTAAGTTAGGAATTTTCATCACTCTTGTTGTAACTAAGAACGAGAGCATGTCAGGCTTTCCCTCTGGTCCTCTAAGAAGCATGCGGTATTGCTGGAGTTTTGTCAGATATTATTTCGTTCTCTTTAAAAATTAATTGATATTCTAGGCAATACGTCACTGCCCGTCTCTTTTTACGTCTTAACTGCATCTATTCACATCACTACAGGTTAGTTGGACCAGCTGGCTACCCAGCACCGTACAAATTAAATGCACCGGGAAAGCTGTTGCCGCGAATTGTCACTGACTCGATGTAGGCGTAACACTCAGCAGGAAACGTATCCTTTACTATCGTACTTATCTGCACTCGTGACAACTTCCCTTCCGCTCCACGTGACACGAAATCCAATGAGATTCCAGGAAAAGCAGACGAAAACACTGTTTAGTGTTTACATCATATCTTTTCTTCAACTGGTCTCTTATTTCATGTTTAGTGGAAACCGCAAACTGGCAGACCAAACAAATTTCTGCAAGATGCGGGCGCCGATATGAAACTGACAACTAACTTTTTTGGTTAACCAATCTTTCGGTCGATCAGTATCCGGATAATTGATGCTCTACGGTAGAACAAAGGATCACTAACATCGGTATGAAGTGTTCTTCAAGCACTGTACAGCTGCAGAATGTACTCTACTGCCCATTAAAATTGCTACACCACGAAGATGACGTGCTACAGGTGCGAAATTTAACCGACAGGAAGAAGATGCTGTGATATGCAAATGATTAGCTTTTCAGAGCATTCACACAAGGTTGGCGCCGATGGCGACGCCTACAACGTGCTGACATGAGGAAAGTTTCCAAACGATTTCTCATACACAAACAGCAGTTGATCGGGGTTGCCTAGTGAAACGTTGTTGTGATGCCTCGTGTAAGGAGGAGAAATGCGTACCATCACGTTTCCGGCTTTGATAAAGGTCGGATTGTAGCCTATGGCGATTGCGGTTTATCGTATCGTGACATTGCTGCTCGCGTCCGTTGAGATCCAATGACTGTTAGCAGAATATGGAATTGGTGGGTTCAGGAGGGTAATACGGAACGCCGTACTGGGTCCCAGTGGCCTCGTATCACTAGCAGTCTAGATGACAGGCATCTTATCCGCATGGCTGTAACGGATCGTGCAGCCGCGTCTCGATCCCTGAGTCAACAGATGGGGACGATTGTAAAACAACAACCATCTGCACGAACAGTTCGGCGACGTTTGCAGCAGCATGGATTATCAGCTCTGTAGTGTCGCGGAATAGTAAAGAGTTGAAAACGTAGAATATTGTCAAAGTTTCGTTGCCTATGCCGAGAGCCAGAGGCAGTAGGTTAGCCAAGAGGTAAGAGGATTGCACGTGTATGGAATGAGTCGTCACGCAGGGGCAAAGTCCTGGTTCCTCACAACAGACGAGAGAGAGTTGCTTAGCACGCGGATTTGTGTTAGACGGAGACTTTCGTAGAGTGCAAGACAGAGGTATAGCGTCAGCTGTACTGCATTTCAGAACTTCGCGTAAGTCTGCCGTAACAACACGTAACTCTGTCGCAAGAACACCTAAGGGGCGAGTACGACACATGAATCAGCAGTGTTAGTGGAACGAATGCGTTCATTACAAACTAGCATGATGTCAGGACGTCGCTCATGCTTCCTTTAAATACGTCAGCTTTGATAGCAACAAGGCACTCACAGTTAGGCTTGCAGTTAGATGTGTACTGGGACCCTGCGTAGCGCTCAGCTCGGTGATCGACATGTTAATGTTTATCAAGGAGATGTTGCAGTAAGGAAGCGTGTGTTCATCATCACCATACTGGCATATCACCCGGCTTGATGGTATGGGGTGCCATTGGTTACACTTCCTGGTCACCTCTTGTTCGCATTGACGGCACTTTGAACAGTGGACGTAACATTTCAGATGTGTTACGACCCGTGGCTCTACCCTTCATTTGATCCCTGCGAAAACCTACATTTCAGCAGGATAATGCACGACCGCATGTTGCAGGTCCTTTACGGGCCTTTCTGGATACAGAAAATGTTCGACTGCTGCCTTGGCGAGCACATTCTCCAGATCTCTCACCAATAGTAAACGTCTGGTCAATGGTGACCGAGCAACTGGCTCGTCACAATACGCAAGTCACTACTCTTGACAAACTGTGGTATCGTGTTGAAGCTGCATCGGCAGCTGTACCTGTACATGCCATCCAAGCTCTGTTTGACTCAATGCCCAGGCGTATCGAGGCCATTATTACGGCCAGAGGTGGTTGTTCTGGGTACCGTTTTCTTAGGATCTATGCACACAAATTGCGTGAAAATGTAATCACATGTCAGTTCTAGTATATTTGTCCAATAAATACCAGTTTATCATCTGCATTTATTCTTGGTGTAGCCATTTTAATGGCCAGTAGTGTATATGTGAAATTAGATGTAACCAAGCAGTCGAAAATTGTGTCTAATTAGGTGACACATTCATTAGGTGGGAATGAGAAAACGTAGCCACTTCACGATGAACGTCTGAAGGGTCAACAGGGCGCCTGACCGTTCTCTATCGTCCGCGATTGCACGTATAATAAGACACAAAGTTGCGCCCTGGGGAGCAGCGCTTGCGCCGCTTTTGCGCGTCGGCCACTCGGCTGCTGCTGCGCCCTGGGCGGACGGAAATGAGCCGCCTTTGGTGGGCGACAGCGGCCGCCACAGTTGAGAAGTTGGCTGGCCTGGCCTTTGACAAAAGAGAGGCGACATGTTCTGCGCCGCTTGGCCTGTCCTCGGCCGCTCACAAACTGCGCTGCGGCCGCACATCCGGAACCCTGGCGATTGTAGCGCGCCAACTTTATAATTGCGTCTTGAGCGCAACTTGAGACTCCACGCAGTTACCTTGGAGTTTATTTTTTCGAGAAGAACAAGCTTTCTTAACGTCTTTTGGAAACGACGCTTGACTCTAACAATACAATTAAATTGTAGCCCCCGTCGCTGATTCGATTACGAAGCCGAGGACGAGTGACACGCGTCTAAAATTGGTGGCCGCTCGCTAAGGAAAAGTTTCCTTAAGTGCAGTTTTGCAGAAAAGCCTACCAGCCACTCAACTTTATAAACGAAGTTAGCACTCTCAGGAAATTGCCTCCCTTAATGCTTGTAATCTCTGGAGTTCCTTATCGTCGTTACTAAACTCTAATTTTAACTGCGGACTTCATTTCGCAGTAGGTCACTGTGAAGCTCATTAGTGATATAGTTAAAAGTGGAGTTCGGATGCAATACAAGTTCTGTACAGGAATCTATCCGATACGACGTTTAAAGGATTGATTTAATTAAATGTGCTTAGAAAGCTTAACAAAACAGTTCCTTCACGATGTCTTACAGTCTGCTGTTCCTAATAGAACGACTGAAGGATGTGTTACAGATATTCAGCAGGCCTAAAATGGACATTTGAGACAGAAGTGTCAGAGTTTGCTTCCTTCATCATCGCCTTTGACACCGACTCAGCTGGCACTGCTTAGCCATCTTTGATCATCAGGAAAACATTCTGAGTGTTGTGCTGAAGTACAAGAGAGATAAGGTTAATAGAGCACTCAGCCCAAATGTGAAAGGAATAGTTATATTATTCTACTGCGTGGAATAGGATGCAACCCTGTAAAATCCCAGGCAATAATGATAGGAAAATCCTTTCGAGCATTCTGTCCCAGAGACCTTTATCTGCCAATCCATTTAACACGAAAATGTCTTCGACTAACACTCCATCAAAAACTAACCAGGAGCTCTTACCTATCAAACCAAATGAAAACTGTTATAATTATTGACCTAACATGAGAATTAAATGCCATGACAATCACATTAACCTCTTGTACATCCCATCCATACATATTGCAGTGTAGCATGGACTTCCACTGTCCCCAAGTTTTATCATTCCCTCCAAATGAGAAACACACCACTTTGCTTTCCATGTCAGACTGCCTCCCCCATTCATATTCCGAGCGTTGTGGCCGAGCGGTTCTAGGCGCTTCAGTCTGGAACCGCGCGATCGCTACAGTCGCATGTTCGAATCCTGCCTTGGGCATGAATGTGTGTGATGTCTTTAGGCTAGTTAGATTTAAGTAGTTCTAAGTTCTAGGGGACTGATGGCCTCAGATGTTATGTCCTATAGTGCTCAGAGCTATTTGAACCATTTGAACCCACTCATATTCTGTACCAGCTCATTTAGTTTCCAGAAGTCCTCAGACAGCTAGAACACCTTTGCCTCTGCTTCATCACCTGTAAACTTGTCTCTGCATCCTTCCTTGATCTCATAGCCAGCTGCTGCTGCTGCTGCTGCTTTACCATATCCTACCTTCCCTTGCTCTCTAAATGCTCTATGCCCTTCCTTAGTGTTGTTTCAATCACATTCCCCTCCCAGACCGTAAAATCAGTCCTGAAATTTGCATTCCTTTCAACCACAACCTATCCTACTCACTGTAAAAATCCCAAATGATGGATCATACCAAATTTTCCTCAGCAGGCTGATATACCTCAGATGTATTAAAATCCACATACCATCCATTAGCTCCTTCTCACATAGACATTCCACATTAATTTACAAATGCCATTCTCTTAAATACTTTCCCTCCCTATCTATCCAAACAGGTACCTAGAATGCCATCACACCATGCTAATAATAAGGATAACTTACATCACATCATTCTCTTGTCACAAAACAGCATCACCTATTTTACTTTATAATATTTATTGAAATTGTAGGTTTTATCATGAAATGGCTGGAGAGCAGCGACTTAGTCACTGCTATTCCACTCTCACTAAGGGGAAGAGAAGTAACAGTAGAATAATATTAAAAAACGAATGAGTACTAGTACATCAAGAACAAGGATGTCTTAGTTATCGATAAAAAACATGTCTACATTATTCTAATATGAACCAGTGTCATGTGCGTCTTCATTCTTAATATCTAATCCTTTTCCATGCACTTAATTTTAATCTCTCTATATATGTAGTAAAGTTTGTGTGTGTGTATGTCTGGGGTCTCCTCCCAAACCCCTTGTCAGATTTCAGCCAAATTAGGCTCAGAAGTAGTAGGCCTTAGGAGCATCAGCACTGTGGGATTTATGACCTCCTACCTGTAATAGGAGTGAAGATGTGTGCAAAAACATGTTTTTCTAGTCACTGGTGTATAGGCTGCCCTGCATGATGGCATGTTCTGTGGGAACAGTGTTGGCCTGCCAAATCAAGCTGCTTTGCAAGGTAGCCTACTTTTAACAAGCAAGAAACAGTTTTCCAGGCCATGAAATGTAGGCTGCCCTACATGACGGCTGTATTTTGTTGGAGTGATTTTGGCCTGCTTTATTGACCTGCCTTGCAAGGCAGCCTGTGCATCAGGGGCAAATAAAATGTTTTCAAGTCCCTGATACGTGGCCTGCCCTGTATGACAGACATGTTGTGGGAGTACTATCGTGGTGCTTTATTTTATAGTATTGCAGGGTTTACACATACCAATGAGCATGACTGAGGACAGGTTGTGATGGGTGTAGAAGGGGATCGCCAGAGTAACAGAGAAGAGGAAATGGAGAGAGAGGACAGAGTATGAAGAGATAAGAGATGTATGGGACATGTGGAAGGTGTAGAGGGGAGGTGAGCAGGTGGAAAAGGAGGACTGGGAGGAAGAGAAGGACAAAAACGAAAAAAAAGGAGATGAAGGGACATCATGGATGGGAGGACGAAGTGGACAGACAAAGGGAGGAAGAGATGGACACAGAGAGGAAGAGGAGGCTGTTTGTTCTGTAAGCATGTTGAATGCATATACTGCTGAAGCCACAGGTAAATGGCTAGTGTTTCAATAAAACGTGCCTTAATGTCTATGTTTTCACACATTCTTGTAAAATATTCTGTGGTCTCTCCAAAAACGATTCACTTAACAGACTGTCATATCATATTTCTTGATGTCTAAAAAGACAAGAAAGTAGTTGAAGGGCAGATACTTCCACATTGTTCATGATTGAATTCGACATACAATCCACAGAAAAATGTCCAATTCTGAGTATTTTTATTTTTATTTATTTATTATTATTATTATTATTATTTTTACTTCAAAATGTCTTCTCTGTCCTACTGAACAATCATATTATTACACTTCATGTGTAGAATGTACAAGATTGGCGATGTACCATTAGACTTTTGGAAAAAATATCTCCCACACAAATCTGAAATAGCAAGAGAGAACAACTGTGAGAATCATTGCACAATCAGTTTGGTAGCTCATGCATCCAAATTGCTGATAAGACTAATAAACAGAAGAATGGAAAATAAAATTAAGAATACGTTAGATGATACCTGTTTGGTTTTCAGAAATGTAAGAGGCACCAGAGAGAAGTTCTGCCAATACATCTGATAACAGAAGCAAGACTCAAGAAATATAAGAACAAATACAATGGATTTCGCGATCCAGACAAAGCATTGGACAATGTTAAATGGAGTAAGTTATTGGAAATTCTGAGAAAATAGGTGCAAGCTATGGAGCTACAGGAAAAGACATGTTACACACAGTATCTACAAAAACCAAGAGGGAAAAGTAATAATTTAGGACCAAGATCGAAGTGCTCGTATTAAAAACAGTGTAAGTCTGATGCGCAGTCTTTCGTCACTATCATTCGATCTATAAAAAACTGAAGATGATAGGATATCAATGATAAGATTCACTGATTACATTGCTATCCTCAGTGTAAGTGAGGAGGAATTACAGATCTGTTGAATGAACTGAACAGTCTAATGAGTATAGAAATGGGTGAGGGTAAACCTAAGAAACAAGATTAACATTAAAATGGCTGACGAAAGAGAAGAAGTGAAGAAATTCTGCTACTTTGAAAGGACAGTAACAAATGTCGGATGGAGGAAGCAGGAAATAAAAAGCAGGTAGAACAGGCAAAGAGGGCATTCGTGGCCAAAAGAAATCTACTAGTATCCAACATCGGCCTTAATTTGGGGAAGAAATTTTTCAGATGTACGTTTAGAGCACAGCATTATATGAATGTTAATCATGGAATTTGGAACACCCGGAAAAGAAGATAATCGAAGCGTTTTAAATGTCAAGGATGTTGAAAATTAGATGCACTGTCAAGATAACAAATAGCGCCGCTAAGTGCAGAACCGTCAAGGAAAGCAACATGTGGAGTATCCCAACAAGAAAAAGTGACTGAATGATATGACATTATAGCACATCGTGTTATAAACCCTCCCGAGAACGCCACATACCATGACAATCGCGAAGACGGTCGTGGACAGCCAGAAACAAAGGATGAGTTAAGAAGTTATTAACGAGTATGAAAGCAGGTGATAGATTCGGGACTTTTACTGAGATGCAAACCGCTGCTCTATCTGTAATCAATTTTATTTCGACTTATATAAAATTTCAACAGCTGATTAGAGCATCAAAATAATTACAGAAAGGAAAGAAACCTTATAATAATATTCTCTAGACACAGAGAAACAGAAATCTGTATACATATTTTGGCTGCCGTCATTTTGACGGGAATTAATAATTTGTTCAATATGGCAACGGCGATTAAAAAGATTTATGCCTAAACGGAGTGTCTACTTGGTCTCGAGGCGCGTACAAATACAGCAAAACCCGCCTTTCCAATGGCCAAAGTTGCCCACGTTAGGAAACCTTTGGGGTTAAAAGAACGCGGTGAGTTCTGTGGCCTAGTTGGCGACAGCTATGTGCTTGATCTCCCAGCAAGTTGGCACCAGAACTATTATTTTCAACCGTAGGCACGCTAGTATGAGATGCCTAGCCAGCTAAGAAAACCCTTGAAATCGCCGCTCCGGACTATTCTGCAACATCTTCTTGGAAGGAACACTAACTACAGTCTCGACAGCAACTGCGTCTCGTCTATAGGTACGCTCCACAAAGCTGCAGCAAAGTTTAGCAGTCCATTACATGTGGACACAGTCTAGTAATGATGCTTGGATTCGATCGCCGTTTGGCGATCGCGAGTATTCCGCGATATTACGAGACAGCATCAGCGCCAGCCATGTAGTAACGTTCACCGAAATCTGCCACCCAATTTTCGTAGCCTAAAACTAGTTATCATAGTTTAGTATCCCCCCCTCCGAACTTTTCTCGTGTTACGCTTGTGTACTTGTAGGTCAATGCTTTCTCTATGTTTCGTTATGTGAATGTCAGTGGAGGTTGCCCTCAGTTAAGAGTTCCTTGTTGTCCACTAATTGAGAATATATCTCTTTGTTTATTTTCGTAATGCTAACTCTTATTTATCAGTGTAGCAATTAGTACTACCTTTACCCAAGATATACCCAAATCAGTATCTCTCTGCAAGTAGGTTCGTAGTCCTTAACTTCTCCATGATCTGATTCTGGGGAGAATATTAATATGAGATCCCGAAGGCCTATCAACATTTACCTCGCCCGATAGCTGGGGCTAGTTCTTTTCATTCAGGCTGCTTGGGACAGAACTGTAGGGCAGTCAGTTTAGGTGAGGTAGCGCAACATAGGTTAAGACATCGGGGAATAATGTGCTAATAAAGTGCTAGTGTGTAGCTATGGAGAGTAATCATTGTGTGGAAGAAAAAGATTGGAGTATATCCAACAAATAATTGGGAACATTGGGTGCAAGTGCTACTATAAGATGAAGAGGTAATAATAAATTCGTGTGGCTTAATATCTGAGTGAAATCCTTTTGAATGGGAGCCACTTCGCTGACTCGTTTATCCTAATGTATCCTAGGTATCCAACTGGGGAAAGCGGACCTACAGCTTAGCGTGGGATCCGTTCCATGCGTTGTTCCTGGTGACTCCTCACACCACTGAGAGATGAAGGCTAGATTAAAGGCAGATTTTCTGTGGGCTCACCCGGATTCGATCCAGCGACCTCTCGATTTACAGACCCTACATGATGGAGGCACAGGAAAGGACATCATGACCGACCATATCAAAGCAGTAACTACTGGGAGATATGAAGCTAAAACAGTGAATAGTAGCCTGTAGCGGTTATGGTGATCTCAGTCAGGCGGGGCTTCAGATACTCACTGTTATGACCCACTGGCGGCTATGTTTCACCCACTGTTCCAAACAATTCTAGACACTTTATATGTCGTTAACGTCAGATGATTTAGCAGACAGGCCGAAGTGGATTATGGTACCCGAGTGTTCGTCATACCAGGAACGTATGTGTGTGGACCTGCGAACACTGTTTTTGCTGTCTTCGAAGACCTGTATCCACAGCTTAGAAATACTGAATAGGTAGAAGAAAGGGCAACATTTGTTCGTCGAAAATGTTGAAATAAACATCCAAATTCTTGCTGTCAGTATACTGAATGCTAGGTCCAAATCATAATATGAAAAACACCCGCAAAAAGTGTGTTGGTTTGTCAAGGATAGAACTGTATTAACAGTTCATTCTCAGATGTCTCAATTGATGTTTAGAGGCCTTAGCAAAAGACAACAGTGTGGAGACTCTGAGCTCCAGATAGTGCATTAACAGTAGTAGCAGTGCAACAGTTGTTTGGAGGCACATTTTGGTGTAACAGCAAAGAGCTATATACACAACGAAACGATGTGTGTATTTTGTCTCAGTGTTGCAGCGTCTCCATACTGCTGTCTCTGTGTCACAATCTATGTGCTGCCATGCATTTGTGCCACAGTCTTCTTTGGGCCACAGCATCTACACAGTGCCACCTATCTGTGCTGTAATCTCCACAGTGTTATTGCATCCACATGCCAACACACTTCTACATGTCGCCATATTTCCACACAATGTTGTCTAAGGGCTGCAGTGTCTTTGAACCATTCACACCATTCACGCTAAAGTGCATCCAAACCAGTTTCTGCAGTGCATCTACGCCACAGTCACCATGCTGCAGAATCTCAGCAGTGCTGCATTAGTACCCTGCAGCACCTCCTCACTGCAGTCTTCATGCCACAGTGCATCCCCACGCCACAGTATCATTGATGCAGTCTCTGTGCTGCAGCGTCTCAGCGCCACCACGTTTCCACACTGTAGCATCTTCACGCCACAGTCTTTGTGTTATAGTGCATGTATCACAGTATCTGCAGCACATCTGCACTGTAGACCCTGTGCTACAGCATCTCAGTGACACTGTGTCTCAATGCCACTACGTCCCTGTGCCACAGTCCTTATGCTTCATTTCATCTGTGCCACATATCCTCTCAGCAATACATACATGCCACTGTCTCTATGCTCTAGCATCAACATGCTGCCACATGTTCATGCTGCCGCACCGTTATGTCACAGCACTTCTGCACTCCAGTCTCTGGGCTGCAGAGTCTCACTGCCACTGTGCCTTAATGCTGATGCAGTTCCACACTGCAATGTCTCTATGCTATTGCACCTCTACACTGCTGGAAGTCCGTGTCACTGTGGCTCCTCACCACAATGTGTCCACATCACCACACAATCACACTGCTACATCTCTATACTGCTGCAGATACCACAGCATCTTCCTATCAATGTGTCTCCACATTGCAGCTGGCGACCCTAGTTTGTGGAACTACTTGCCATTTGTGTCAAAATCAAAAGATTAACTGGGGCGTGTAGTAAGCCAACCAAGAAAGTTATTTTTTTAGATTCTGAAATTGAGGATTATCATTGTAATTCTAGGTTTAGCATTGAAAATTGTCTTGGGGATGTACTTCTTAGGTAAGTATGGATGCAGTATCATAGTAAAAGACAATGTTCTTGAATTTCATGATGGAGACTGCAGAGGGAGTATGAAATGCGAGAGAGCTAAAAGGTGAAAAGGTGGTGACACATTTACATTTAGTATAAACTCATATGAATGTATTTGTGCTTTACTGTATATTTATGTATTATGTTGTATGTAGATATAAGGAATTTGGAGGGTTTTATTAGAGTGTATATGTACACCTGCACAAGCATATAAGACACAAGATTAGTGTTGACGCTGTTGAGCTAAAGGTTACAACAATGTAAGACACCTGGAAGCTGAGTCTGGTGTGTGCAGGTAGAAACAGTAGAGGGATTTTCACAGAATCTAATTTCTGTGAGTGAGAGTGTGCATAACATTTCTTTCTTCATACTTACAGCTAGGACTGATAACATCAATCAGAAATTTGGAAGCATATGAGTCAGGGAACAGGTGAATCTAGTTGTGGATAAACGTTTAGCTGCGAAAGCTGGAATTGGCTTATATAATTATTCTTAAGGTATTAAACTTATGAAACATATATGAATTTTTAATGTCATACGGTGTATTTAAGGCTGAGGAAGATAACGTAATTATTAAAGTGTTTAAATTCTGTGTGTATGCATTTTACTTCTTGCTGTCTCAATAAATAAGTCTCATTTGAGAGCAAAACACATACATAATCAGGGAAGGGTTTAAGTAACCTGGTCAATGGGAAGTCATGGACCAGTTTAACAGAGCAATCACTTGTTTGAATTTAATTTATTTGTGTGAACCACCTCTGGCTTGAACTATACCCACCATACACTGCAGGTTAAAACACTCACTGGACTGTCAGTGCATGTGATGACTTGCATGATTTGAAAAGAGGCAAAATCACAACCGATAGAACCACACTACATGACTCTAGTCAGCTACTGTCCAGTAGCTACTGAACACGAACAGATTTATGTCACTGTGAGCAAACAACTGATTTCCATGCCCAGTGCCCAATACATGCAGTTATCTCTGCAGTGTTTACGCAGTAACCAGTTAAGATTAACCTGCATTTCTTGTCGGTTTTGAAATCGTCATTGACAAGGTTTGGTACTTGCTTCCAATCCCTGTCAGTTGAATGTTACTTCGATCATTGTTTGTTAACCATGTTATGAGCGCATAGCTGCACGTGGTTCAGCATTTCTTGTAGACGCGTTGCACAGTCCTCACTGATACACCAACAAATCGGACGACTGCATTCAATTTTGGCCATGGCCACATCTAAACACGATAGTTTCCTTCTGGCAGTCTATCGCAATCCCACGCTGACCCATCTTACCACGTTGATTCGAAGTGGCGTCAAATCGAAAGACTTGCACCGGGCGAGCGGTCTACCCGACGGGAGGCCCTCGTCACACGCCATTATTATTATTATTATTATTATTATTACATAAAAGCAAAGTATTTGGATGAGCAATGAGTGGCTGGAAAATTGGCGTGTAGTGGCAGAGCCAAGTAAGTCTGACAAGGAGAAGCCACGACGTTTGTGAACGCGGATTTACTTCAAACTTCGAACACTCGTAGTACTCCATTAGGACAACAAAATGTGTAAGCAGTAGCGCGTACTTCTCAAGCGTTATTGAGAAAATCGCAAGATAATTTTGGTCGTCCAATATATATCTGTGCGTGACCGTTTTTGCCATGGAGCGGCGGCAGCCGAGTGGGTAGCGCTCAAGCCACTGGATCGCTGGATCGAGTCCCGTTCGTCACTTTTTTTTATGTCTAACAGTCATTTTATTTACTATTTTTATTACAATTGATATAATGGGAAAAATACGTGTAATCGGATGAACTTTTATTAAATGTACAATGTTATTTGACAGTCTACAAATTTTTATTATCACAAATAATACAATATTCATAACTATCGACTAGTAAACGACCAAACGCATAAAGTGATACTGAAAACGTATGCTTGTCCGTGTCTTCAGAATTGTTCGTATCTAATCGAAAAAGAACGAGAAATTGCTTGTCGTGATAACGCTATTAAAATACACTCGATACTGGGTAGTCAATTATCAGCGCCGATATTTGAGGAAATGCTGCGTTATGCATGGTTTCCTTCCAAATTATCAGCTGAAAGAGAAGTTTTTGAAAATGTTAACGAGGTTTGTTTTTCCACGGAAAACCTCAAAAGACCATGTGTATGCGGAAACAGCATTTATTCAATGCAGCTGGTGCCGTTTAACTTTGTCTTTCATCTTTTTACGAAAAATGCCATCCTGCCATTGTACTCTTAATTTCGAAAGCGACGATTAATTGTACATATTTCGAAAGCCATCTGTGCCGGTCAAAACTTGGAGGTAACAAGTAGTTTCGGGCTCCTTCCAGGTATAAAGGATTTCTCAAACCACATTTTCAGAACGCCACCCACTCGGCTGCCACCGCTTCGTGCTAAAAATGCCCACGCACAGGTACATATTTGACGACCGAAATTATCTTGCGATTTTCTCAATAACGCTTGAGAAGTACGCGCTACTGCTTACACATTTTGCTATCCTAATGGAGTACTACGGGTGTACGAAGTCTGCAGTAAATCCTCGTCCCAATCGTCGTGGCCTCCCCTTGTGAGTGGGAGCCAGGCAGCGTAGGCAGGCCTTTGCAGCGAGCTGTTAGCGGACGGGGAGAGCCGCGCGGCCGGTCACATCAGCCCAGCCACTTGAAAAATCTCAAAGAGGTAGGGAACAATGTTCCGCGCCTTGCTTAAGAAAGTGAAGCAAAATGGCCGGAAATGACTTTGTTAAAACTGAAACCTAGGATATTTATGAAAAATCTAAAGGCATCATGAAACTCACACTAGAGAACTAAGCTCGCTGTAATTGTTAACCATGTGTATAAAGTCGTTAGTAATAACTTCACTAACATTTAGGAAAAATTGGTTATGAAAACAGCAAAAGACGATAGACACGCAGTATAGGCTTATGCCACACATTTCGGCAGGTAACGATGTTAGAGAAGGAATGACAATATTTCTGTTACTGTTAAACAAATACACAGACAGCTGTAAATTATTTGTTAAATAATTCGTATTGGTGGCAAAGCAAAGATTTATCCACATGTACACTAACGACAGTCGCCAGAATAATGCCTTTATCCCATTATTCATATGTTTATTTAATGATATTTTAGTAATTTAATGTTCGCAAGACTGTTATTTGAGTAACACGGGATTTCGGTGGCAAGGTGAATAAAGTTGTCAACTTGATTATGTCCCTGCAGATCCGTTTGTCATGTATGAACCCGAATAAAGACAGTTATTTAGTTACGTTTAAAATCGGAATAATGTAATATCATATTGCTCACCAAACAAGTGTATGTGTTACAGACGTTGGAAATGTATTATATTACAATAAGTATAATCATACAATATAGTGATCAAGTTGTAAACTACTGCATAGAGTCAGGCAGAGGGTCACATGACCAAATTTTTCAATAGGCAGGGTTCGTGGTCTATGGTCTTATCTCTTCATCAATGAGATTAGCTCTGGTAAGGTTTGTGTGGCCATTGAGACTCTTGGGACTTAGAAAAATATGGATGTACGCCAGTTTGGGACACAGAAATATTTTGTGACTGAGTGCTAATGGACACAGGATAATAGTCAGGCTGACAGTGAAGAACATTTGAAGTATGGTGAATTTTGTTACTGTATAAAGGCTTGTACGCACCGGCTGAACTTTAATATCTTGTTGTAACTTAAAAGATTTGATGCATAGCTCCTTTAGACAAAACATATTCGCAACTAACCACTGATACTGAACGTCTTATTTTTTTCTAATTCCACGATGGTTACGAACCTGCGTAATCGCTCTCAATAAATGGTTAACAAAGTAAGGTGGCTGAACCATTGTTAACAGCACACACCAGCAGTATAAAGAATGCATTATTGACGAGGGTTGAACCGCGATGAAGAGCAGTTAATGGTGACCAGACAACGCGGACCAAATATCGAAACCCATCTATAGTGCCTCATAAACTACGGCTGATGATTTATTTTCCGACTGGAATCTTAAAACTCACCTTCGTTTCACAAAGTAAGAATCATTTTACAAACTTGTTTGAAATGTCATGTAATGAAACAGTAAAACATAGAGTTAATGATTTTTCAGATGGCAGTCTTAGACTTGCGTTCTTTCAACCAGATGAGGTAGCGCCAAAGTCGCCATATTGGACTTAGATTCGGGACGAACAGATTTCACATCTCCACTCAGCTATTTTTTTTTCTACGGTCCTTTAAAAACCCCACCTCTGCTTTGTCCAAAAGACCGATCTCTGCCTCTCTGATGAAAGCTAGGCCCAGTAACGAGCAGAGTGTCATCACGGATCGTCAGGAACAAATTACTAAACTCTGGGTTGAGATGTAGAATTGTCATGTGTGGTTTACCGGGTCACGAATATGACATGTGAGTTAGAGTGGTTTTTCGTTGCTGCGAAATCTTTTCACGAAATATCAATCTCCAAATATCTCCTCGTCTACAGAAGGAGAAACGATTATTGTAATAAAATAATAGAAATCAGAGCTCGCACGGAAAGATTTAGAGTTCGTTTTTCCCACGCGTTGTTAGAGTATGGAACGCACAGGCCGCGCACTCGTCTTACTGTTTATTGATTTACAGCTGATCATTACTTTCTATAGTTTGGTTGGTTGGAAAATTAGCCATCGGAGATTCCTAAGTAGCTAATTTAGAAGGAAAAACTTACTCCCAAAGTTCATGCGCCTATAACTCAATTCTGACTGTGAGCCTACTGCACATGCCCTGTCTATTCCGTAGTTCATTCCCTTCCAAAATGTTTCAATAATGATGAAGAGGTTGTAAATGTGAACTCTTTTGCACAACACAGTTAATTTATTCCGCTTTAAATTTAGGTATCATATCCCTACTTTTTCTGTGAGCATTCACACTACGATTACTGTCACTTACCTATCACGAGCTTATAAGAGATTACCACTGCCGATTCCTTACTGTGCGACCGCCATTTAATTTTATACAACTTCGCAGCTACGAAATTAATCACTTTGCCCTTGCACGTACGGGTCCTCCTCGCATGATGCCTCTTGTTCAGTTCTTTAATCTTTCCATAACGTCCAGTCTGAAGAGCGAGCGAGCGAGTCCCCACTCTGCCAACCCAGCTACGTCACAAGGCCCTTCTACAGGCTGTTTCGCAACATAGTACCGACCCTTCCGCGGCGCGCGCGTCAAATCTGTGGCGAAGCCGAGTACAGATACGTCTCGGCTCCGTTTATTTCCTAGACAAATATATTAAGACCATAAGAATTACAAAAAACGATAGCTTCTTCCGAAACACAACATTATAGAGTAAATAATATTAACATAAGAACGGAAATCAGGATTCTACTACAAACATAGAACCAAATGCCTGTTCATGTGAATGTATGTTCCTCTATTGCTATTCGTAAAACGAACCCCATATAATGCAATCAGTCTGTAGAATTTAAGGCTTACTATTATTTTTTGTTTCTACTAAAAAATACAAGTTTTCTTTGAACGACGGCATTGAAACTTAACAAATCTTGCAACACAAAGAGTGTTTAAAAAGTAAGCACAAATTTATAATTTTGTATGTTGTATTAGTCCTATTTGCTCTACTTATTTTTCACTCTCTTCGTAAACGTGCCCCTAAAGTATGTGTTCAATGTCATGCATTCTGGGTATTCACTCTGCTGTCAGCTGTCAGAAAGGTTACTTGAGTGTTCGTAGCATCAACGATTATTCGTTTTGTATAGAAATAAATTAGAGAATCTGTATTAATTTTGTTATAAGAATGGAATAAAGTGCATTAAATTTTTATAAATGGTAAATATTGCTTTTGGTGAGCCTGTTATGAGTGAACCAAGGGCTGACAAGTGGTATAAACATTTCAAAGCAGGCCTTAAAGGACAGTTGTTTTACAAGCATGGATGCGATTAACACAGTTAAGAGACCTATAAACTATCCCGAAGAACCAGTTTCTAAAGTGTTTCGAAAATTGGAAAAAGCTCTGGCATAAGTGTATAGTATGTAATGGGGAATATATTGAAGAAGATAACATTGCTGAAGATTAACAAATAAAGTTCTTATCAAAAAATAAAAATTAATATGTGAACGCACCTCGTATGTCAAGCTTGAAGTCCAGAATCGGTGTACATGTTTCGAAGGAAATTTCAGCAGTGTTTAGAATAGCCATTGCGCACATATTTTAAGCAATACGCCTTAGAATCAGGTGAATAGTGACCGAGATAGAGATTTAGTGTTCTATAAGCATAAAAGGTTTTACGTGATTTTGAAACTGTCTGTAACGACGTGTTTACTCCCAAAATTATTATTTTTCCTTCGTGACGATTCCAGTAAACCATGCAGCTTATTTTTCCATTCCTTACTTATGCGTCCTACTAGGTGAGGCCGATGTTTGCATAAATTGCAGCCCTTTGATTGGAACTGATAATATTAGCCAACAGTTCATTTTGGGTCGCCTCTTTAATTCACGCTGTAATAACATTAGAGACGGTCGAACGCTCGTTACTCTGGAAATACCTCCTCTTCCTCGTATTCTGAACATTTACTTGCAGTGCTAGACGATTATCCATCACTTCTGGATATGGAAGTACGTCAGTAAGTATACAGTGTTAACTCACTGACACTGGCAACTAAGATCCCACGAACAGAAACGACGTATATCACTGCACGCCGATCTACGCTGCTAAACAGGTAACGGGCAACAGATTTTGGGTGCCCCTGTAGGCCGGTGACAGCGTTCTTCCGGGAAAGGCCACTTCCCCCACCTCTTGAGTTTACAGACAGACTATACCGGGTGGTTATAAGTTTCCCTGTACCATTGGGCCGGCCTTCATAGCCTGTTCGGGGGAAGTTTTTTCTAGTTTAGTGTTTAGCACGTTGTGACACGGTAACTAATTACCGTGTACGAGTACCAGACTTGGAAGCATTCATGTCCAGAGTTTGGGGGGTATGATTTCCTTGCGCGACAGCACCACCGTCGTCCAGTTTCAACTACGGCCACCAGGTGCCGCGATCACTCATCGTGATCCATAGTCTCGCCCATCTGACCAGTCGCAGTGCACCTATTGACATGCCAACATGAGCTTGGACAAAAAGAGCAGGGCGTTATATTATCAAAACAACAGCGATGCTGCTGTTGATGCACTTCGTTAATATCGCTGGCTGAAAGGATTACGGAAGGGTCTCCTTTCCCCACCTGCTGGACGGAGCCTGATGAAGTCTGAACCAACTGGAGAATCAGGCGTCGCTCTGGGAAAAGGCCGATGACCGGTTGCACCACAGGTGGTTGACGAAATTGCTTTTGCTGTGGCAGACAACGCTGCACGCACTTCCCGATCGCCAGGCAGTGCGCGTGCTGTGTCACAACAGTTGAATATCCTGTAGTCCACTGTACAGAAGATGCTTCAAACCATTCTCAAATGGTATCCGTACAAGGTCCATATCGTACAGCAGCTTGCACCACAGGACGCACAACAAGGGTTGACTTCGCTCTCCACTTTCTATCCAGGATTGAAGTTGACGAGGGCTGGCTCTGGACCATCCCGTGGACAGATTAAGCTGATTTTTGTCTGACGGGTGAGGTGGACACACAGAATTGCCGAGTGTGAGGATCTTCACGTCCAGTCACTGTGCATGAAGTTGTCTGTATGGTTTATGTGTCACCGTATAGCATGGCTTCACAGCTACGTTTATCATTGCCCCATTCTTTTTTGAACAGGCTGGCGCTCAAGGACAAAATACGTGTAGTGTGTCCTTCCAGCGTTGCTCCGATGTGCTTCCCCAGCACGTCATATCCGCACTACAGGAGATATTCATTGAACTCAACAGTTTTCGTGCAAGATGGGGACCCGCCGCACATCACTCGTGAAATTCACCTGCTTCTCCGAAACACGTTTGGAAACGGTCGTATTATCAGCCGGTCGTTTCTAAACGTTTTGCCAGCCCGATCACCTGATCGCACTCCCTGTGGTTTCTGGTTTGAGGGTACCTGAAGGACAAGGTTTACGGTGGGAACATTCACACATGTGCTGATCAGAAGCATAGCGTATCAAGAGAGGCAGTCAGCATACCTACGGATATAGTTCGTTCTGTTGTGCGGTCAATCGGCATTGCCCTGCAGGCTTACTCCAGCTCGATTGACTCAGTCCTTCTCAAACCATACAATCTCCAGACGCAAATCTGACGGCAGTGATGTCGCTGTGCTGTAGCAAAGAAGATTGAGGGTAGATTCGATTCTTCAAGTATAGGATCGTTATCTATATCCTTACAAACGGTAGAGAAATAGAGTGAAAGTGGTTGGATGAACCTTCTGCCAGATACTTAAGTATGAAATGCTGAGTAATCATGTAAATGTAGACACCACACTACAGACAACTGAAGGTTGCATTGTGTAAAGTCAGCTTCAGCTGAAAAGACAGTGACATTCTGTGGCGTCTCGCTTCAATTTGTGGCTGTCAGATTGACACCATCTTGTCCGCAGTCGACCTGGAGGAAGATCAGAGGAAGCAGCGATTGTCGATACACATTCCTCTCCAGTTCATCGGGTTATGGAGCTGTTAGATATGACAACAGGACTGAATTCGTGATTGTTGAAGAGGGATTGAATATTCGCCGGTAGTTGGCAAGAGTAGTAAACCTTGTTACCATACCTATCACGACGATGGCACCAAATGACTTATTCATCAGAATAATGCAGTACCACCCACTACAATTTACACCACAAACAGTTTGAAGAATGTATAGGTCCTTGATAGGCCAACCGGTCCCCTGATTTGACACCCATAGAGCATGTCAGTGGTAAGAGACATACTTTCACAGCAGACTCCATTTGTAACTGTCGGAACATGTCTACCAAGCATGGCAGGAAATTTCTCAAGATGTCATTTGGGGTGGAGGTTATTTGCTCCCATGTCACAAAGAATACGAGGGTGTATTTGTGCACGTGGGGATGACGTTGAGGCTGATGAAGTATATCAGTTACGAATGGAACGAAAGTCCAATCATTAAATGGCCCTTAGGTGATGAAAATCTCTTAAGGTTTGATAAATATGGGACTGATAGTTCATGGTATAACACTTTCCATTTCCGTCGGTGTATGAAAAGTTGTGGCATCAATAGTGGATTTTCACGTGTTGTTTTCTTTTCACATCGTTGTGCCGACTTTTGGCACATCAACAGCACTGTGAAAATTTTGGTTGCAATGATGGTCAGTAGTAAGCTGAGAACGAGATAGCACTTCTAATTTGAGCGGTCTGTTAATTTAATTTAATCGTATGACTAGGGTCCCCCTGCGGGCAGACCGTTCGCCTGTTGCCGGTGTTTCAATTTGACGCCACTTCGGCGACCTGCAGTCGATGAGGATAATAGGATGATGATGAGGACAGCACAACATCCAGTGCCCGGACGGAGAAAATTCCTCGAACCAGCCAGGAATCGAACCTGGGCCCAGGGGATTGACAATCTGTCACGCTGACAATTCAGCTACCGGGGGCAGACAATGCGTGGGCGATGAGTTTCCGAGACGGTGGCCGGAAAATGTGTAGTACTTGGCCGGGTGTACTGTCTGGTGACTTGACCACAGAAGTAACTGTATTTCAGATAGCAACTAGCGTTCCTGGTTACTAGTGACGGACGTGGAAACGACTACCCGACGTTTGTGGATCCAGTCAAAGCTAAACTTCCTCGAGAGGTGTTATATCCGTGTACAGCCTACGGCAGTATCTGGAACTGAACCTTAAACAGTAAGTTTCTTCTGAATTTAAAGTGTTGGGAGGGCTAAATCATACTTCAGTACCGTCCTCCCGTTTAGTACCTGCTGTAACGGTGTTTCAGAAGTTACATGTATATTGTTATTTTTATTGTAGTTTATGGTTTTACAGACAAGATTAGCATGTTTCATGGTTTTCAAATGGATTATTGAAATGTCCATTGAAACTAAACTCGCCTTACGTGTGTGTTTTGTTGTGCAATAACCTAGTCATGAGCTGTGGTAGGTTCCTTGTGTAAGTAGGCTGTTTAGGTTTTTTTATTGGTAACGCCATGTAGCGCTCTGTATGAAGATCACTGGCTGTGCTGTGTGCAGTCTGTGGCTGGTTGGCATTGTTGTAATACTCGCCATTGTAGCGTTGGGTAGTTGGCTGTTAGCGGTGAGTAGCGTTGCGCAGTTGGAGGTGAGCCGCCAGCAGTGGTGGATGTGGGGAGAGAGATGGCAGAGTTTTGAAATTTGTAAGAATGGATGTCATGAACTGCTATATATATTATGACTATTAAGGTAAATACATTGTTTGTTTTCTATTAAAACTTTCATTTGCTAACTATACGTATCAGTAGTTAGTGCCTTCCGTAGTTTGAATCTTTTACACTGTAGCAGAAACTGCTGTCGTAAATATTTCGATAAGAAAGTTAAGTGACCACCTGCACGTAATGCGTTGTAAGCGGCCAGGTGTGCCAGCCGCCTTGAGAAAAGTCATTAGTGTGTGCCTTTCAGAGGCACAGGTGGAGAAAAAAGGAGGCCATTAACCTCGCTATTGACATTCCTTTGTAGAAAGCATCGCAAATACGACACGCCAAAACTTGAAAACATATGATTACACTGTGAAGCTCTTAATTTATGATACTTTCTGAAATGAAATGATGAGAAACATTTTATATCTATTGTCTTTCTAGCTGAGAGATTGCTCATTTTGTTTAATATCCAGTTTCTACCTGCTCTGCAGCATTGGTTAAAATAAAATTTAATAGATGTACTAATATCACTATTTTCTGTCTACAGACCCAGTAAAGAATCATTTTATGATGCACTTTCTTAGAAAAGAGAGCACAAATAGACATTTCCCTTCACAGGAATTGCAAAAATAATTTTTTTAAGATTTGGTAACTTATCTACTAGCGTATGTTCTCATGATGTATCACTCTAGTGTTAAGATATGACATAGGTATTAAACATTTTTACTGTAATATTTTTTCAGCTTTGTCATGTTTAGGTATAAGTTATTACATTTATTGCTGCTTGCTTTGCTTACTTGCATTTTTTTGTCATTGCTGTTTGTGTTAATTGTTTAGTGCTGCTGCATTGCGTCGTCCCTTAGTTTAGCATCTGAGCTCAGTAGGTTGGCGGCGTGAGAACCACCGCAATTACAACATATAGCAGCGGCTTCCCTGGGCTTCGTACAGTCGTGGGTGAGGTGCGGCTTTGCACACTTCAAACACGCGAGTACTCCTGCGCAATCCGCGGCGAAGTGCCCCAACTTCTGACAGCGGAGGCACTGTACAGGTTTCTTCCTCTTCTGCTTGCTGTCCAGTCCAAGCGCTTGGCCCAGGAGGCTAACGATTGCGGCAACTTGTTCTCCTCGTCTTCCCTTCTGCCGTCCAGACATGTTGGCGCGGCGAACGAGAATGCCGGAATGAGCGAGAATGCTGGACTAGGGCAGAGCGGGTCCCTATATACCAAACCGGAAGGAGCGGCTATTAGCTGCTGTCTGCACGTGGCGCCCTGGCTGCGCGGGATAGCCGCCGCGGAGGCGGAGCCCTCTATGGGCTGACGACGTCCATTTTTTCTCGCGCGTGTTCGACTTCCGCGGCGGAATGACGTTTTGCCGTTCCTGCACCCAGGTTCGACCTTGAGTACACCATAGCAGGGGCTCCTGTCTGTGATGCAGCGTGAAGGGTAACCGCAGCCCTGGTCTCCGAGCTGTTAGTCCATGTTGCTTCAAACGTCGTCGAACTTTTCGTGCAGATGGTTGCTGTCTTGCAAAAGTCCGTATCTGTCGACTCAGGGATCGAGACGTGGCTGCACGATCCGTTACAGCCATGCGAATAAGATGCCTGTCATTTCGACTGCTAGTGATACGAGGCCGTTGGGATCCAGCACGGCGTTCCGTATTACCCTCTTGAACCCACCGATTCCATGTTCTGCTAAGATTCATTGCATCTCGACCAACGCGAGCAGCAATGTCGCGATACGATAAACCGCAATCGCAATAGGCTACAATCCGACCTCTCCTCCTTACATGAGGCATCACAACAACGTTTCTACGTCTACATCTACATCTACATCCATACTCCGCAAGCCACCTGACGGTGTGTGGCGGAGGGTACCCTGAGTACCTCTATCGGTTCTCCCTTCTATTCCAGTCTCGTATTGTACGTGGAAAGAAGGATTGTCGGTATGCTTCTGTGTGGGCTCTAATCTCTCTGATTTTATCCTCATGGTCTCTTCGCGAGATATAAGTAGGAGGAAGCAATATACTGCTTGACTCTTCGGTGAAGGTATGTTCTCGAAACTTTAACAAAAGCCCGTACCGAGCTACTGAGCGTCTCTCCTGCAGAGATAACGCCGGTTAACTGCTGTTTCTTTGTGAGAAATCGGTTGGAATTCCTCATGTCAGCACGTTGTAGGTGTCGCCACCGGCGCCAACCTTGTGTGAATGCTCTGAGAAGCTAGTCATTTTCATATCATAGCATCTTCTTCCTGTCGGTTAAATTTCACGTCTGTAGCAGGTCATCTTCATGGTGTAGCAATTTTAATGGCCAGTAGTGAAGTTGGCCTGTCGTGATAGTATGTAACTTACGTTTTGAAGGTCCTTTCTATGTAAAAAAAAAAAAATGGTTCAAATGACTCTGAGCACTATGGGACTCAACTGCTGTGGTCATTAGTCCCCTAGAACGTAGAACTACTTAAACCTAACTAACCAAAGGACAGCACACACATCCATGCCCGAGGCAGGATTCGAACCTGGGACCGTAGCAGTCGCACGGTTCCGGACTGTGCGCCTAGAACCGCGAGACCACCGCGGCCGGCCTTTCTATGTCGGCGAGTCAAGTGTGAGTATGTGGAGGGAGGGGTGTCAACCTTTTGCCAGTGCTACAGTGCTTCCTTCCGGCCATAGCTAAAAGTTCGGCATTCATGCGCCACAACAGGCGCCACAATGGGGACGGAGGCTCTGCAGACTGGCGGCCGTTTGCGCGGCCCTCCGCCAGAAATCAAACTTGTGTGAACTGAGGGAACTCCGTTGTGCGGCAGCTGCACTGCTGCCGCCGGACAGCGCCGGCCGCTGAATGCGGAGCCGCAACAGGCTGGCCGCCCACGAGAGCACTGTCCGTCGGGTCCCGCAGTTCCGCTTGCCTTCGTCCGCAGTTTGCTCTGGACGTCTCTCTCTCTCAGTGAAGTACTGTTACGCTATGGGCAGCAACAACTTCATGGCAACTCACTCGCACTAGGAAGTCAGACGGGAACTGTCGAAAGAGGAAGAAGCAATACTTTATGCTCTACAGATGTCAACAAAAATATGGCCGAATTCAGAGCGTTTACAACCCAAGTTTTGTACAAACTGTTCAGAATTTCTCTGACTCTTCGACCGAGCGAGGTGGCGCTTGGATAAGCAGTAAGATACTGTGGAGTAGCAGTGTATCACTCTTTAAATGGCTGTGTAAGTGCTGAGGAGTCGTGCCTGTTCGCAAACTATGCATTCATCCACTCCCGTACCGCAGTATCGAATCGCTAAATCATACACCAGCCTGTTATGTAACTTCTGTTTCAGTGCAACTACTGGAAAAAAAACTTTACACAACGCTGTCAGATAGGAACATATGCCACAATACTGGACGTTAATAACTATAATAGTTGTTGGCATGTAGAAATTTAATTAAAACTCAAAATTTTCCATATTACATTGGAATTGTTTCCTGTCATACTGTTACCGCATTCTATACATATTATAGAAGAAATCCAAAGAAACAGTTTGAAACAGCAGCCTTCAACAAGAAAACGTAGATGTAAGCTACTGCCAATATTTTTTGATCATTCATTTCCATTTAAAGTTTTTTTGCTTAATAATATCCTATCAGAACGTGTGTTGCAGTAAATGAAGCGTATACGTGAAGACTGAATCTTGAAACTGTAAGCGTTTAAGTATACGTGAGCTTGAACCTAATGTTGTGCAGTCACGTAATGGATCATCCACGCTGTATGGAAGAAATATTGTGTTTATTCTGGTAAAGTACCAGTAATACCTCTGCTTCATTTCTTCAAACACATAAAAATAGTATGACTTTAAGTTTGTCTGGTATTTTGCGAGAATATATTCTGACAGAATATGCAAATTCTTTAAGGTTTGTGACTGGTCAAGTACGTAAAGCACTAAGTTATATAAGGGCAGCTGCAACGCGCTTTGATCAGTAGCTTGTTTCAGCCACTCAGTGGAAAGTGCGTGCCCGCTTTCTGGAACCGCTAGATCGATTAAGCAAGCTAAATTTTCTAGTACTCGGAACCTAGTTCTCACAAAATAAGTGTGTGTCCAGTTGATCTGAAAACTTCGGTAACAGTGAGGTAGAGGACTGTATAAAATCAACATGTGTGTACTATGTAATATAACTTCACGCTGAAGCTCTAAACGTATAATAGTATTACTATAATTGCCTGTAAATGTAACCGTGTCTGTTGTTCCTTGTGATTCGTTATTGTGAACAGCGGTTCTACCCGAGTTTGTTATTAAATGAGAGAAGATAGTACCGAAAACGTGGTAGAAAAGGTTCATAACAAATGCGTGCTTAGCTCTGAGTAACTGCAAGTAACGCATTTATTAAACTACGAGTTAACGTTAGGTACGATTCTTCAAGTCCCCTCCAATAAAACTGACTTCATTTAGAAACCATAAGTTCATAAACTTCGAAACTGATGCGAAACCTAGTTTATTGTAGTAATGAATTAAAGAGAAATCAGTAAGAGTCACGCGTTAAGACATTGAAGTACCTTCCCGAAACTGGCATTTAGACAGTCACTGATGAAGTTGAGCTGTCACAAAGTTTAACTATTTGTTTGCCAACTATTAGCGCAATGTCTTTGATTGTATCTTTCCTTTTGATGATCAATCGGCGACTGACATCACTAAGTAAAAGTGGCAGTACTAACGGAGCAGCAGAAATAGCATACCAAAAAGTCTTTTACAAAACATGCAGCCTCGGTATTTTTAAAATTTTAACGTAGACATAAATTTCACTGTATGAACTGAATGTACTGCGTGCTTTCTTCCTTCTTTTTTTCGAAACTTGGAACACTTCATTTACGCAGGCTACTCAGGATATTTCGTATGTGCAGTCTGGCTGAAACTCACCAGCATTCCTCAGGTCATAACTGCAACTTCACCGACGCTAACACAGTTCTCCTCGTGTCCCTTCCGCATTTATCACGGGCAGCACATCCCCACATTTATTCTTGGATTGGGAGATCGACAGCAGCTGGATATTCTCAAAACTTTCCATCTTCTGGATGGTATTAGAACAACCTGTTACTGCCGGCCGAAGTGGCCGTGCGGTTCGAGGCGCTGCAGTCTGGAACCGCACGACCGCTACGGTCGCAGGTCCGAATCCTGCCTTGGGCATGGGTGTGTGTGATGTCCTTGGGTTAGTTAGGTTTAAGTAGTTCTAAGTTCTAGGGGACTGATTACCTCAGAAGTTAAGTCCCATAGTGCTCAGAGCCATTTGTACCTTTTTTTTCTCGGTACACAGAATACAGATGGCCTTACCTGTGGCAGAAGTAAAGAACAATAGCTAGTTTAGGTGCTCGTGAAATAAAGGAATAGGAAGAGGGAGAGAGGGTGGTTCGCGTCAAGTGCTGCCGGATCGCAGAGCCAGAGGCGAACGCCAGGGAGCCACCCGCTCTGATCGGAGGCTGGGTGACAAGATAGACTCACTTAGGTGCGCTGTGCTCAGTCAGGCCGGCCTGCAACTACCACGTGACCCCGTTCGCACGCCTCCTATTGGCTAAAGACGGTGGCGTCTTGCAGGTAATTTATTCGGCAGATGTCTCAAAAGTGTACCGTGTCGGCAGCTGTTACGAGAATTACCTGCCGAAGGATAGGCAGGCTTGGCAAGCAAGCGTCAGTGAAGTTATACTGGAGGAGTGCTTAAAAGACTCGATATCAAAAATTTTGAAATAAAACTTTGTGCGTAAATTCTATATAGTCCCAGGCTATCTGGCCACCCCGTATAATCGACATCGTTTGCTAAATCACCCATCTGTCTATAATAGCACAGACAGAAATATTTTTTTAGTATTGTATGGCCGCTGAAAGCCATACGTTATGCTGGAAACTCCTTGTACAAAAGTACCTTTGAGTTTTTCGCATCGGACTACCGTAGTAGAGGAATACGTGTTTCGTAGACTGATGTATAGTGAAGCAGAACTCTGCTGTACTGTAAAACGGCAACAAGGAGAAAATACAAAGTAGTAGAACTATCAAATTTTTTAATGTAATGGTAATTAAATGACAATGAGTGCTAAAACTGCATATGTGAGGTACGGGTCCCTTTCAGTTATGCTGGAACTCAGCTACTCTCTGTTTGAGTCCACGACGGTAGGAAGAAGATGTGTTGGTTCGGTCCTCGCGTAAATTTAATTATGTGTGTTGGCTCTGACAAAAATCAGTTCATCCAGGGGCAAAACGTTTATCAAGCTAGTCAAGCAGTGTATTTAATTTACGTAGCAGTTTCGTAAAGGTTATTTGTTAATGTGCATTCACTGAATTTTATAATGAATTGACCGTTACCGCCTACGTGGTTGTCACTGAAGTGAAGCCACACCGTGAAGAGATGGCAAGGAAACTTTTTAATTAATTTGCCCAAAGGCATAGAAGCGCTTGAGGCTAAAAGTTAACTAAGGAACACACAGTAAGTAATAAATGAGTCTCTAACTTTACATATCAGTTTTATACGAGTAAACGATAATACAAGGGCGTGCTGAAAAGTAACACATCCAAATCTGAAACGTGAAAGCTCTTAAATCTTTTGAAATAAAACAACGTTATTAACATTCTACATGGTTATGTATTTGCAGGGTGTAATATGGCTATGTGTAACGCATTGACGTCGGTGCGTGAGAAACGGCTTGATGAATCGAGTTTCGGAATCGAAGAGTTCATCCTCAAATGAAGCACCCTCTCGTTCGGAATGACAATGCCAGACCACACCATAGCGCTGCGATATCCGCAACAATCCGACGCCTTCGTCTGATTGTCATCGACCATCCTTCACACAGTATCCACTTGGCCACATCCTATTTTCATGTGTTTCCAAAACTTAAAAAAAAAAAAAACCTTCGAGGGCTTCACTTTGATAGTGATGAAGTGATGCAAGCAGGTCAGGTTGTAGCTCCGTCATTAAACCAAACACTCTACGTTACTTGTAAGGTGTCAGGCAAATCCAACACCTTCCATGAAAACCCTGACATGATAAGCAAATCCAGTAGTATGTCACATAGCTCAGAATAAATCGTGACATTAAATTAACCAAAGTAATACCAGAAACGAGTGAGCAAATGGAATACCACAGACTAACACAAGAATGCCCAAATGCATGTCATACCTTCCCACCGCGAGACAGACGCAGTTCCGAGGGGAGAAACGGGAACAGAAGCCGAGAGCAGAACCATGTTAAGCTAGAAGACCCTACGATAAGAGACGGACTGGAAACCCACGTCGCCAGCTAACCACTAGGACAACCCCAGCTGCAAGTTTTAGCGTGGGACTTTTTCGCGTCTCTGTTACGTCAGGACCACCCCCCAGCCCATGTTAAAAGATAGAGTCCTCCAGAAGAACAGTATAGATCTTACGATAACGCTAAAAGGACCACACCAGCTGCAAGTTTTAGCGTGAGACTTTTGCGCGTCTCTGTTACGTTGCAAACTTTAAAGACATTGCCCCACCACGAAAAGTATAACGTTTCTCATTGGATATACAGAATTTTTGTAGACGGAGCTTAAGGTTAACATTGGGAGCCTGATTGGTCAGATGAAAACACAGCCAGATAGTTTTTTTTTAAAACTAAGTTCGGTAAATTGTAGTAAGGAGAAGTTAGGAGGAGTTGCTTGCGAGACGGCGAGGTGAGCGGAGCGGCGCCGGCCGCCGCCCCCTGACCAACACCGACAAGGTAATGAACGCACGCGATGCCGCATAACAGCGCATAAAGCTTCATTCAGAATTGCAGAAGTCTCATCTGTTACACCCCCTTTTTGCGTAATACTAGTGTCGATCGTCAATTAAAGGTCACGGTGTGCACATTTGCCACTCGAAGTAAAAATCTGAAACGCGATGATTTTTCTGTTATATAGTTATTGAGAAGCCACATCAGCCACTGTAATTTACGACAAGTTGGATAAGTAATTAAACATAATTGAGGGTCACTGTACACCATTTTGATAGTTTTCTCTCTTGTGAAACTTAATTTAAACCTAGATGATGGATAGGTGATCCTTCAATCCATTGTAGAACCTGGAAACCCATTCAGGGAATATTCGTTCACATTTTTGTTGAACGCAGTTGGTTTTTAACATCCTGTATTAAAACATTTCCTTTTATCAATTGTGCAACTTATAAACAATGTTTTGTGAGTAGAAAAAAATTTCCAATGGTAAACTTAACTACATTTTCGACGTTATTTTACCAGCTAACTAAAAATAGGAAAGCCTTGAACCCCTTCCACTAAATTTAGTTGGTATTAAGATTCTTTTACAGGGAGTGCAGTGGAACTGAAGCTGAAATCATTAAGTATTTGGTTATATCATCGCTAGTCTCACTGAACTCTTCTGAATTCTACATGTCATGTGTGGTCTGGCGTCTCCTTACCAGCAACAGGTCCCAGGTTCAAACTAGTCAATTCCCTAAAAAACACGCTCAGAGCGTCGTTGCGCGAAAGTGGTAGGGAGACACTATAAAGAACAAACAGACACCACGCAGATTGTTTAGATACTGACGGTATCAACAAACTGGTCTCGATGGGATAAATGTGTTCGTCACCAGAATGGCTATGTTGATAAAGATACTGTATACGAAGAAATGAAGAATAAACATTTAGAATGTTAAAACGTTTCTTTCAAAAAATTAAGAGTTTTCACATAAAGAATTCGAAGGCATTACTTTTCTGCACGCCCTCGTACATAGGTAGCCCACAGAGGTACGTTCCCTGATTTTCGTGGTTCAATACCCAACTGTATTTAAAGAATGCTAATTTTCACGATTTCTCTTACAAGTTAGTCATTCCTGGAATTTTAACGTTTCCAAGCACAGCGGCACGCCTGCAAGGTGATGTTGCTTGACGCTTCACCGTCCTTCAACGAGAGTGGTCCTCCCAAAACAGCTGCAGTTAATGGGAAGTCATCGAGAGTGGTTATTCCAAAATGGCTGTAATTGACAGGAAATCATCGAGTGAAACAGGTGTGAAATTCGGCATTTCCCAAGTAAGTGTTATAGGCCCTTAAATCTTCTAATCTACAAGGACTGAAAAAATCGCAGCACCAAAAAAATGATTAACGTAGAGACGTTAAATTTCTGGAATACATTAGTCTAGCTAACATACTTAAGTGATTAACATTGCAAGCGCACAAGTTAATGTAAGCGCTACGTAAGCCACTGCAAATGTGAAATGCTGGTACGTTAATAATCAGGGCAACCGCTAGAATGCTAAATGCATTGTGTTGTACAGGTGCCGGAAGCCAGTTTGTGGGATGGAGTTCAATGCCTGTCGTAGGCGTTCAATATAGGGACGGTTAATGCTGTTTGTGGATGACATAGGAGTTGTCGCCTGTAGGAAAACATCTCCTGGAATGGTGATGACGAATGTCAGCACAACAGTTCGAACAACCAGACTGAAATACAAATTTGCAGTCAGGATGCATGTGATAACCACGAGAGTTCTCCTGTTGTCACACAAAATCGTAATAGTACTCCAGACCGTAACTCCAGGTGTAGGTCCACTGTGTCTAGCATACAGACAGGTTAGTTGCAGGCCTTCAACTGGCTTCTTCTAAACGACACACAGCCATCACTGGCACCAAGGTAGAACCAGCTTTCATCAGAAAACACGAAAAACCTCCATCCTGCATAACCCTAGGGTCGGTGTGGGGTGGCGGAGGGGTAAAGTGGACTGCGGTAGTCGTCGTGGGGTTGTGGACCACTGCGGCTGCGGTGGGGACGGAGCCTCTCCGTCGTTTCTAGGTGCCCGGTTAAGATAACATAACGGGTGCGGAAATCTATAAGACAAGTGCCCATTTTAGTCGAGAGCAGGCGGCGCTTGGGGAAAATTTTACACTGATTGTGACCTACCTGATAGGTAGGATCCTATCGTACTTGCAACAGCACTGAGTTCATTAACGATCGAGACGGTCCGGGGATGTTACGCATGGCCGCACATACTCTCTGAGAGGCTTTTCGAGAAGAGCCATGCACGATCAAACACATCGATCTGGAGCAGGTTTACCTGCTGTAGACTTTCGTCATAGTGCATTGGAGCAATGCATCAACATCAAGGTTCATTACATATTTGGTAAAACTTCCGGAGTGACGTATAAGAGCTATGTGACTACACAAGGAAAGGCTGGAAGCCGATGCTGCTTTCATTGAGACGTGTCACATATACATCTCTTGGGATGATATTTGGTGCTATTTAGTCCGAAAATTAGTAGGTCATTTTAACAGTCTCGTTTCGTATCTATTCCCGTCACGTTTCAATGAACATTCTAATATATGAAAGTTAAGCTTCAGCCTTTTACAAACGTATTCTGCGCACACGATTTATTTATACAGTTTACCGAAGAACTATGTCATTTCGTGATTAACAACATAAAAGACAGTCGTCAACTCTCATTAGGAGAACGGTCGGAATCTTAACGCTTTCTTAGCGGTGTGCGAGTCGTATTAGGGGACTTGTTGCAAAACTTGACGGCAAGAAAATATTTATCAGTGGACTCTGGTGAATAGCTAGCACTACTACATTATTAAACAAGTCTTTATAGCAGTCGGCAGCCTCACTACGACACTGCAGAGGTCAAGTAGTGACGATATAAACTCTCAGATACAGATTCAAGAAGCACACTTAATCTGCTAATTAGGTAGCACTTAGACAGTTTGGGCATACATTACTTAACTAACTCCTACAGCTTCTGGACCTGCAGTCAGGGCTCGGCCAACAGGGAAAAATCACGAGCAATAAATGATAAAGTATATGAAAATAAAGGCGAGTGAGGGAGATAGATTCTGTCGAACGATGCTACGACCGCCGCAGAACATTTAGCGTTACTTGAGCAGCTGCATAAATTTCTCCGACGTTATGTTGTGATCGTATTTTCGAGGTGTCATCATTATATTTATTAATAAAGCTATCACGATTAATAGGCGGCAAGGTGCTTAAATGGTTTGCTTGTTAAGAACCGGCAGCGTTCGCTAAGTTCTCGAGGCTTCAGCACTCAGGTATCCTGGTACAACATGATGACTATACTGTTCGTCAACGTACATCATCTAACCAAAAAAGTGAAGCTCGCAGTGGGGGAAGAGGAAATGAAATGAAACTTCATGGGTTGAGATAGTATGTCGAGTTACTGCAGTGATAACAAAATTGAGTCAAATTTTCAAAGAACTTGGCCGTATGAGCCCACTTATGAGTATAATGTTGCTCCCCGTCTGGCCTGGATGCGTTCACTGATTCGGGTGGGAAGGGTGCCATAAAACAGCTATATCCCCTCCTGAGGCAAGACGGTCCACAACTGTTGTAACTGGTCATTGATGTTCTCGCTACTGGCACTTGGGCGGAGATGACATTCGAGCTGGTCTCATACTTGTTCAATTGGGGACAATCTGGAGATCTTGCTGGCCACGAGAGTGCCTTAGTATCTCGCTACACTTCAGACACGTGCTAAGTGTGGACGAGTAATGTCCTGTTGAAAAATGGCACCATCTCCCATCTAGGGAGAGGTAACACATGATGACACAAGATGTCCATAAAGTACCATTATATCGTCAAAATTCCTACGGATATCAGCCGTGGCTTGAAGTCTTACCCGGTGGCTTCCCACACCGTGACGCTAAGAGTAACACCGCTCTACCTCTTCAAAACATGGGAAGAATTGAACCTCTCACCAGGCCGCCGCTGTACTCGCCGACAGTGGTCATCCGAGGTAGTGCAGAACCGCGGTTCATCGCTGAACGTAATGTGACGGTATTCATCAGCAGCTCATCCTTCTCGGTCACGACAAAACTCTAAACTCAGGCATTTGTGGCGTCGTGTTAACGGCAGCCCATGCATGGGACAATCATTCCTTGGTCTCCGAGCAGTGGCGCGGGATTATACACAGTGTTGCACGAAGTCCATCACTTGTTCTCGGATTGTAGGCCAAGTATGTTGAACAGCAATGTGCTTGGTCCACAGCACGGTGATCTTCCCTTGCGGTGGTTACACTTGGTCGACCAGAACCTTGGCGACGAGTATCCCTCCATTCACATTCTCATGCAGCCCAACTGTCACATCCGAATGCCCCCCCCAAAAACCGGATATCGCACGATTGATCAGCCAGCCAAATGGACACGCACAACGAGGCAACCTTTCAAACTCCTGTCAGGTGATGATAATGCTGTGTAAAACGAGTGTGCGTCACACCCGCGTCCTTCACAGTTGTCACTCAGCATCTAACGTTGTTCGCGACCCTTACAAGCATTACCACATCTGGTAAAACCACTACACTCGAAAAACACTAATGATCTCTGCTGGACAGTCTTTCTGTCACAGACAACTGCAAGTCTAATCATTTACATAGCCATCGATGGAGTGTACGAAGTTACATCGCATCCAACCATATCTTCTGGATTCTTCACTTTCTTCTGTCGGGTATTCTAGCTTGGAGGCTCACTGTACCTGTGGTGGAAACGCATCTTGACTTCCTCTTCCTCATGAAGCTCAAAGGGTGTGAATGCTACTGATCACTTTGGGTGCTATTTAGAACCGCGGATCGGAAAGAAAACAGTCGACAGACCAAAATGCCAACACTTTTTATTGGGAACCTATACCCACATCAGAATAACAAAATGACTGAAGGCTGAATATGGGAAGAGAAATAATTATCGTTTCGCAGGTACGCGAAAGCACACAATCAGTCTGCTAACAGCGAATGCGTGGTTCCGTTCTGAGTGTGTTTATAACTGTATCCCTCGTTAATGTGCGTTACTGAATGCGTTACTAAACTTGCTTTGCGAACTCTCAATAGTCTTATTGTTTTCCTAAGGAATTTCAGGTTAACTTCAGAGATTCCGTAAAACAAACATATCGCAATGAGAAAAAAAAATCATACGAGAAAAAATATGTTGCAGGCTGGAGTTACGAATTGGTAACGGTCAGCTGAGGTCGCAAAGCAATAAGACAACTGTGCGCAGAACACAATGTGTGACCAACTGTGTGCTCTCTTTCGCTGTTGCTATAGTGGCTGGGCTGTAAAGTATTAGCTATCAGACAGTTGTTCGTGGAGGTGTAACTGTGTCTTATACAGCAGTTCTGGAAGGACCACTTTGCGACGATACGTTGCTCGGCAGCATCGTCTACTAACGGCCGATTGCACGTTACGGATATATCTCTGCACGTGAAAGTGTTCAAGTTCCTCCAATAACTTGGTTTTAGCGGAAATCACCATCTTATCGATAACAACGTTTGAACAGAACTAGATTTCTGTTCGCACAGTACCGGTATAACTATGTATGATCATTATCAGTTTTTCATCTCTCAGCTGCCCTTATCTCAAACATAAAATTACCACGCAAATTTTCGGACTCGTTAATTACTAAAACTTATGTTTTAATGTATGGCTTGAAGGGCTTCATTTTCTTAAAATATTTGTGATGTTTTATTGTCACCATCTGAGCGTGTTGCCTAACTCCACCACTCTTTGACTATGTCGATCCGTTCTCTTCCAATCCGAGCCGACCCATCCGTCCGATGTGATTCGCCACACATGGACCCTACTTGTTTTTTATACTTATACCGATAGGATGTCTGTTCTTTCGTACATGTCCGAAAGAACAGACACCATTGATGACCTGCAGCCTAGAACGAAATTAGAATTAATTTAACACCTTCAGTTGCTGACAGGCGAAAGTGTGTGACCCAACCGGGACTCGAACACGGGAGCGCCTGCTTACATGGGAAGACGCTCTATTTATCTGAGCCACCAGTGCACAGACGATGGTGCGACTGCAGGGACTCTCTCGCGCACGCATCCCTCGAGACCCACGTTCTCACCTTGTATGTCCACATACTACATTCGTAGTGCCCCACCCCAACACACTCATTACTCGTGGAAGACATTCTTACCAAGTCCCGTAAGAGTTCGGGGAATATGTGTGCATCCGCACAGAAGAAGAAGGTTATAGCCGGTATTGCCAGAACTTTATACTAATATGGATACGGTGTCTGTACGTCGGACATGTCCGGGGTGGGACACGACGAATGTAGTGTGTGGACATACAAGGTGAGAATGTGGGTCTCGCGAGGGGGCGTGCGCGAAATCGTCCCTGCAGTCGCACTATCTTCCGTGCAGTGGCGGCTCAGGTGGATAGAGCGTCTGCCATGTTGCTAACATAGGCTTGAAGGGCTTCATTTTCTTAAAATACTTGCGATGTTTTATTGTCACCACCTGAGCGTGTTGCCTAACTCCACCACTCTTTGACCGGGTTCGAGTTCTGGTTGGAGCGTATATTTTCACCTGTCCCCGTTGATATCTGGCAACGCCCGTCAGCAGCTGAAGGTGTTTTTGTTGTTGTTGTTGTGGTCTTCGGTCCAGAGACTGGTATGATGCAGCTCTCCATGCTACTCTATCCTGTGCAAGCTTCTTCATCTCCCAGTACTTACTGCAACATACATCATTCTGAATCTGCTTAATGTATTCATCTCTTGGTCTCCCACTACGATTTGTACCATCCACACTGCCCTCCAATGATAAATTTGTGACCCCCTGATGCCTCAGAACATGTCCTACCAACTGGTCCCTTCTTCTAGGCAAGTTGTGCCACAAACCCTTCTTTTCGCCAATTCTGGTCAATACCTCCTCATTAGTTATGTGATCTACCCATCTAATCTTCAGCAGGCTTCTGTAGCACCACATTTAGAAGGCTTCTATTATCTTCTTGTCCAAACTATTTATCATCCGTGTTACACGTCCATACATGGCTACACTCCATAAAAATACTTTCAGAAACGACTTCCTGACATTTAAATCTATACTCGATGTTAACAAATTTCTCTTCTTCAGAAACGCTTTCCTTGCCATTTGATATCTTCTCTACTTCGACCATCGTCAGTTATTTTGCTCCCCAAATAGCAAGACTCCTTTACTACCTTAAGTGTCTCATTTACTATTCTAATTCCCTCAGCATCACCCGACTTAATTTGACTACATTCCATTATCGTCGTTTTGCTTTTGTTGAAGTTCATCTTATATCGTCCTTTCAAGACAAGATCCATTCCGCTCAACCGCTCTTCCAAGTCCTTTGCTGTCTGTGACAGAATTACAGTGTCGTCGGCGAACCTCAAATTTTTTTTTTCTTCTCCATGGATTTTAATACCTACTCCGAACTTTTCTTTTGTTTCCTTTACTGGTTGCTCACTAGACATATTTAATAACATTGGGGAGAGGCTACAACCCGTCTCACTCCCTTCCCAACCACTGCTTCCCTTTCATGCCCCTCGACTCTTATAACTGCGATCTGCTTTCTGTACAAATTGTAAATAGCATTTCGCTCCCTGTATTTTACGCCAGCCACGTTTGGAATTTGAAAGAGAGTGTTCCAGTCAACATTGTCAAAAGCTTTCTCTAAGTCTACAAATGCAAGAATCGTAGGATTGCCTTTCCTTAATCTTTCTTCTAAGATAAATCGTAGGGTCAGTATTGCCTCACGGGTTCCAACATTTCTACGGAATCCAAACTGAGCTTCCCCGAGGTCGGCTTCTACCAGTTTTTCCAGCTGAAGGTATTAAAATTAATTCTAATTTCTTTATATTTGTTTTTCGTGCGAAACATCTGAACAGTCTGTATTTGTTTCCTAGTTTGTAACCACGATATGACCACCGAAATCAGTAATGTACACTGTGCACTGCTGATACCAGACTGTCTTGGAACGTTTCTAGACGGTCTAGCGGAAGAGCTCAGTTCCTCGGTGTGGCAGGAAACGTAACTGACAAAATAACTTTTTGTGCCCGCCGACTTTCCAGGAATTAATCCGCGCCTGTTTTGTTGAGTTGTTGATTATAAAGGCGACTCTACAAAGAGACAAAAGGATGGCGATCAACGGCTGTCTGGCGACCTGGTGGAGTGGCTCTGACAGCCGCTGACGTTGCCGCGGTCCCGGGAGCAAGTGTCGGCGAGAGGTACGGGCTGGGGAGCGCCGCGCCGCGCCGCGCCGCCTGTCGGTCGGTCGATACGTGTGACAGCGGCCGTGTCCAGCGCCGGTCCCAAGACGGGCCGCCCGGCCCAGGCTGTCCCGTGCTGTCCCTGCAGCCGTGGCCGCAGCCGTGGCTGTCCTGCAGGACCAGCCGCCAGTCGCCAGGTTAACACGCCGCCAGCTGCCACCCGCCACCCACACACCGGCACCCCGGCTCCTGTACTGCTCGCCGCTGTCCAGCGAACAGCTGCGCGGACCGACAGCGGGGCCCTGCGCGCCTACGACGAGGCCGATGAACTGTCGCATGTCGCGTTGCCACGTCCAAAAGCAGGAAAGCAGGAGTCCAAATTATATCTAGCCGGAAATTTTGCCTTACAAGTCAGCCTACCTATTTTACATAGAAATAGAGTCTGTTTAGTATTTTCAGTCGTTTATTAATAATCAGTTACCGCCAGTTTTTTTGCGCCATCGACCATAAACGAGCATCAAATGAGGAACAGTTAGTAAACAACCTTATGACATGACAGCTATGATACAACTAAGTTCTGACTCACTTTAATTGCTCTGTCTTCTTCCTACGATAATCTTATATGAAAAGGAAGTAAAAGTTCTTCGTGAAAAAAAAAAAAAAAAACAATGATTTATTCTCATGGGACGAAGAATGAAAAGATATTCAATAACTCTTGTCATTTAAATTACATTTATGAAGAAACAACAATAATCCATTATTAAGTATTAATATTTCTCATTGAAACCTATGTTTAATATCTTGTACTGACTCTGTAACCTGTCAGAAAACAGGTATTTATTCTTCGATATACACTGAGTTGATAAAAGTCGCGGTATACCTCCTAATATTATGTTCGACTTACGTTTGCCTGCCGTAGTGGAGCAGCTCGATGTGGGATCGACTCAACAACTCGTTGGAAGACCTTATAGGAACACTGCGTGATGCTGTCTCTACAATCGTCGATAAATGCGCCATGCCGGCGCAAGATTTTGTGCTCAATCTGGCCCCTTGATTACGTACCATTAACGTTCGATGGGATTTACTTCCCCCCGATCTGTGTTGGCCAGAAATTTCTTCAAACCAACTGTAGCTCCGTGACAGACCCATTGTCATCCACAAAAACTCCATGACTGTTTGGGAACATGAAGTCAATGGAAGGCTGAAAATGGAATCCATGTAGCCGAGCAGAACCATTTCCAGTCAATCATTGGTTCCGTTGGACCAGAGGACGCAGTCTGTTCCATGTAAACACAGCCCACACCATTATCGAGCCTCCACCAGCCTCCACAGTGTCTTGTTGACAACGCGGGCCCATGGCATCGTGGGATCTGCGCCACACTCGAATCCTACCATCAGCTCTTACCAACTGAAATTGGGGCTCATCTAACAAGGACACGGTGTTCCAGTCGTTCAAGATCCAACCGATATAGTCATGAGCACAGGAGAGGCGCTTCAGGCGATGCCACGCTCTTAGCAAACGCACCACATCGGTCGTCTGCTGCCATATCCCATTAATGCCAACTTTCATCACACTGTCCACACGGACACATTCGTTGTACGACCTACATTGATTTCTGCGGTTATTTCAAGCAGTGCTGCTTTTCAGTTAGCACTGACAACTCTACGCGAAGTCACTGCTCTCGATCATGTGAAAGCCCTCGGCCACTGTGTTATCCATGCTGAGACGTAAGGCCTGAAATTTGGTATTCTCGGCACACTCCTGTCACTGTGGATAACGGAATATTGAATTCCCTAACGATTCCCAATTGGAATGTCCTATGCGTCTAGCTCCAAATACCATCCATGGATCAAGGTCTCTTACTTCCCTTCGTGCGGTCATAATTACGTCTTAAACCTTTTCACATGAATCACCTGAATAAAAATGACAGCTCCGCCAATGCACTGCACATGTAGTTAAATTTAAAAGAAAATAAGATCTGCCGCTCACTGGTACAACGAACGCCGATTCGTCCGGAAGCGTGCACGACATGCTTTCCTATTGGAGATGCTGCACACATACCTTTCCTGCGCTCTTCCGTGTCTCAACAAAGGCAGGCAAGAAATATGAAATGATCGTATGGCATTGTTAGCCGGGAGGTCCATTTCGGGTTCGGCCGCCAAGTGCCAGTCTTACTTCAGTCGCCGCCACGTTGGGCGACTTTCGACCGATGATGAGGATAACACAACATCCAGTCCCCGAGCGGAGAAAATCTTCGACCCGGCCGGGAATCGAACGCGGGCCGAGTGCAGGGGAGGCAAGCACTTTACCACCCAGCAACGCAAGCGGACAATGGGAGGAATGGTGCGCTAGCATGGCACGGCGGGGCGAGTCGGGTTGGTTCCTCGGCACGTCCCCTTTTGTCTCGCTCGTTCTGCGCGTAGCATGGTTGTGACATTGTGTACGTGTACTATGCTCGTTCCGCCTAAGAAGAAAAACGTAGGACACAGACATAAGAATAATGTCGACTGCCATATCTATACACTCCTGTGGTATATCTCCTTATTCCTCTTTATACTTGTAACTTCCTGTGGTTATGTAACATAAACATCGTGTATGTGTGGTTGGCTAATGTTGTCTGTGCAATGAAGTTCTCACGCTTACAGATGATCAAAACTAACCTAATATTCACGACCTACACATAAGGATTTCCATAAAACGAAGTATTGTGAATGTGGTTTTACTTCAGTTTAGCACATGAAACCAATCATTCCTATAGGGGTGCTACCAGAATGAGTCACAGCTGGGTATCGTAAGTTATTTATTCACAAAAACCGGAAGTTCGCAATTTTGTAATCTATCCACGTGTAATTTCGAGATTGGTACAATATATGTTTGACTATCGTTAGACCGTGCCCATCTCTTATCAGGCACTCGCAGAGTTCGCCTAATATTGATTAGCGGTGATGAACAGAAGACATACATTCTGAATCACACTTTCAGAAAAAAAAGTTCAAATGGCTCTGAGCACATGGGACTCAACATCTGAGGTCATCAGTCCCCAAGAACTTAGAACTACTTAAACCTAACTAACCTAAGGACATCACACACATCCATGCCCGAGGCAGGATTCGAACCTGCGACCGTAGTGGTCACGGGGTTCCACACAGAAGCGCCTAGAACCGAGCGGCCACAACGGCCGGCTTCAGAAAAAAATCAGTGGACATAATAATGGAACTCAGCATATTTACTGATAGTGTGCCCATGTTGTTGTTGTTGTCTTCAGTCCTGAGACTGGTTTGATGCAGCTCTCCATGCTACTCTATCCTGTGCAAGCTGCTTCATCTCCCAGTACCTACTGCAACCTACATCCTTCTGAATCTGCTTAGTGTACACATCTCTCGGTCTCCCTCTACGATTTTTACCCTCCACGCTGCCCTCCAATACTAAATTTGTGATCCCTTGATGCCTCAAAACATGTCCTACCAACCGATCCCTTCTTCTAGTCAAGTTGTGCCACAAACTTCTCTTCTCCCCAATCCTATTCAATACCTCCTCATTAGTTACGTGATCTATCCACCTTATCTTCAGTATTCTTCTGTAGCACCACATTTCGAAAGCTTCTATTCTCTTCTTGTCCAAACTAGTTATCGTCCATGTTTCACTTCCATACATGGCTACACTCCAAACAAATACTTTCAGAAACGACTTCCTAATACATAAATCTATATTCGATGTTAACAAATTTCTCTTCTTCAGAAACGCTTTCCTTGCCATTGCCAGTCTACATTTTATATCCTCTCTACTTCGACCATCATCAGTTATTTTACTTCCTAAATAACAAAACTCCTTTACTACTTTAAGTGTCTCATTTCCTAATCTAATTCCCTCAGCATCACCCGATTTAATTTGACTACATTCCATTATCCTCGTTTTGCTTTTGTTAATGTTCATCTTATATCCTCCTTTCAAGACACTGTCCATTCCGTTCAACTGCTCTTCCAAGTCCTTTGCCGTCTCTGACAGAATTACAATGTCATCGGTGAACCTCAAAGTTTTTACTTTTCTCCATGAATTTTAACACCTACTCCAAATTTTTCTTTTGCTTCCTTTACTGCTTGCTCAATATACAGATTGAATAACATCGGGGAGAGGCTACAACCCTGTCTCACTCCTTTCCCAACCACTGCTTCCCTTTCATGCCCCTCGACTCTTATTACTGCCATCTGGTTTCTGTACAAATTATAAATAGCCTTTCGCTCCCTGTATTTTACCCCTGCCACCTTTAGAATTTGAAAAAGAGTATTCCAGTCAACATTGTCAAAAGCTTTCTCTAAGTCTACAAATGCTAGAAACGTAGGTTTGCCTTTTCTTAATCTTTCTTCTAAGATAAGTCGTAAGGTCAGTATTGCCTCACGTGTTCCAACATTTCGACGGAATCCAAACTGATCCTCCCCGAGGTCTGCATCTACCAGTTTTTCCATTCGTCTGTAAAGAATTCGCGTTAGTATTTTGCAGCCGTGGCTTATTAAACTGATAGTTCGGTAATTTTCACATCTGTCAGCACCTGCTTTCTTTGGGATTGGAATTATTATATTCTTCTTGAAGTCTGAGGGTATTTCGCCTGTCTCATACATCTTGCTCACCAGCTGGTAGAGTTTTGTCATGACTGGCTCTCCCAAGGCCGTCAGTAGTTCTAATGGAATGTTGTCTACTCCGGGGGCCTTGTTTCGACTCAGGTCTTTCAGTGCTCTGTCAAACTCTTCCCGCAGTATCGTATCTCCCATTTCGTCTTCATCTACATCCTCTTCTATTTCCATAATATTGTCCTCAAGTACATCGCCCTTGTATAAACCTTCTATATACTCCTTCCACCTTTCTGCCTTCCCTTCTTTGCTTAGAACTGGGCTGCCATCTGAGCTCTTGATATTCATACACGTGGTTCTCTTCTCTTCAAAGGTCTCTTTAATTTTCCTGTAGGCTGTATCTATCTTACCCCTAGTGAGATAAGCTTCTACATCCTTACATTTGTCCTCTAGCCCCTGCTAAAGTACAGACATCAGTCGTACTGCAACGATGATCCCCTCGTTGGGACGTTGGTCGCTGTTCAGATGACGTACGTGGCACACCTGCAATAATTCGCCTACAAAGTGGACGCAATATGTTATCCCCAAACTCCTAGGGCTGGAATTACCTAGGTATAAGACACAATACGAGTCAAAATTTCTGTTTGCGCACAGGGCAGGAACAGAAATTTTACTCAAGTATTCTCCCGTAAAGAAGCACTCTCCACAGAGAGGTGAAGAATCGTCACTCGAGTAAACAGAATAACAACTCTGTTCACAGAGAAACGATTTCATGCGCTTCTTGTGTCGCAAGAAACGCTTCCCCAAATCTAATCTCCAGATACGCCACTGTGGCTCACTCCAAAGAAGTCTCTAGATCCACCCTGGAAGGAAGTGTCTTCATTCGATCCCACTGTGAATTGTCTGTCCACGCCAACACCCCACTCCCTCCTGGACATGCAGTACCTACTTTTGCGTTCAGGTAACGAATCCCAAAGTCCGTTACAATAAATGACTTTCCACTACATGGGTCATGAATCTGCCACCCAACCACCTGAAACCAATACTTCTTTGAGAAAAATCTCTGGTAGTTTCCGTTTCCCCTTCTACCTCCTTAGCACTCCACCAATCAAATACCATCTCTGCTTTTCGGCCGAAAGTGTGGCCCGGCTCTTCTCGTGAGAAGATTCGTCGGGGGTCAGCACATTACCAGAGTTTGAGATCCTGTGCATTCCTTCACACCAAGAGGATGTCTCTTCGCCTTGTTCCATCTCTGATGCTCCTTCTCCAGGTACGCTAATCTGATTTTTTTTTCTATTTCACCAGAGTGCAATCTCCTGTCTGTATTATCTGCACTATGAGCATTCTGCAACCTACAAACCACCGCTTCTTCGCTATGCGCTCTCAGAGCAGTAGATGTCCATCTCTTCAGAACAAGACAAGTCTCTTTTCAGCTCCTCTTTAGCCGCTGGCTGCTTCTGGGAAATGTGTGTCCCATGTTGCGGTTTCTGCCAGTGTCCAGCTCTAATTAACTGCCAGACATGCAGTACTATATAAATTGTTAGTATGTGGTGCTCAGTATCAGCCAATGAAATAATTAAGAATCCTCTTGTGTGTCCGCAGCTCGTGGTCGTGCGGTAGCGTTCTCGCTTCCCGCGCCCGAGTTCCCGGGTTCGATTCCCGGCGGGGTCAGGGATTTTCTCTGACTCGTGATGACTGGGTGTTGAGTGATGCCCTTAAGTTAGTTAGGTTTAAGTAGTTCTAAGTTCTAGGGGACTGATGACCATAGATGGTAAGTCCCATAGTGCTCAGAGCCATTTGAACCATTTTAATCCTATTGTGTATCATAAACAATGATATAATGTAAATATAAATCGATAACAATATAGAGAATTAGATGTACGGTGGTAAAATCTTGTCGTCTTACATACTTATTCCTCACAATTACATCATTAGCTTGCAACATGCCTTAGTTGTGAGAGCTAAAAAGCCAAAAAATAGCTGGACGCGTTGGACTTTCATATACAGTACTTGTCCGGACACGACAGTAAAAAGCCGGAGATGTTCGGCTAAAGCCATACACCTAACAGCCATAAGCACATGCTGAAACATGCCCGATCTCTGACGGTAACATGAGGTAAGACAACAAGCACTTTTATTTCGGAGCATAGATAAAACGAAGTGTAGGGTACACAAATGCTGTTATGTTGCATATAAATATAACATATAGTCTGCCTGTAAACTGAATAACAAGCTGCACAGTCGTCACTAGCCTATCACAAGGAGCACCTACAGACTCTTACGCAAGTTTATACCGAACTTTTGAGCAGAGTGTCTTTTAAATCAGTGACTATGTATTTTACAGATACTCCGGGGAGTGTTTATTTTTCACTAATTATTTTAACACTAAATGGAGAACAGAAATTAGTCACTAATTTCCTCAACCCCAGCTTCGCACGGATAGAGTTATCAGCGGCTACTCGACTTGTATATTGTGTACACAAACCTCCCTTCTGGAGCAGTCCACCTATTACTGCAACCCGTATCAAGCCTCGTACAGTAGTTCCTGATATAATACTTCACAAGAAGACAGAATAATGCGGCATGAGACTTTGATTTATAATATGTCCGATGACACAGCTAATGCAAGAAACGAACACGAACAGAATCTTGCGTAAATCACCACAATACGTTTTAGGCTGCGTTCACAGTGACACCAACAACGGTCGCCAGACACAGTAACATCGGCCGACAACCCTGTCACAGTGCGCCCGATGTCCGTCATCAGTTATTGGCGAGATCGAGGAGGTTAGGTTAGAATCTATAGTGTAAAGCAAATCGGAATATATTCCACCCTTCGTAGGTGTGTGGTGGATGACACGATGCCTCTGTGCTTGGGGACAAGCGCTGCATTGCGGCTTTTACTATACAAAGACGCCGAGTGCATGTGAGATACATATATCTGTTTCAAAAGAACGTGGCGAGTACTGTACTCTTTTCTCTCAGTTGCTGGAATAAGCAGATACGCTTTACGAATTTATGATGTAAGTAGGCTGTTTAGGTTATCTTATTGGTAACGCCACGTAGCGCTCTGTGTGAAAATCACTGGCTGTGCTGTGTGCAGTCTGTGGCTAGTTTGCATTGTTGTCTGCCATTGTAGTGTTGGGCAGTTGGCTGTTACCAGCGTGTAGCGCTGCGCAGTTGGAGGTGAGCCGCCAGCAGTGGTGGATGTGGGGAGAGAAATGGCGGAGTTTTGAGAGCAGATGATCTGGACGTGTGTCCAACAGAGACAGTACATTTTAAGAATGGATGTCATGAACTGCTACATATATTATGACTTTTGAACACTATTAAGGTAAATACATTGTTTGTTCTCTATCAAAATCTTTCATTTGCTTACTATTCCTATCAGTAGTTAGTGCCTTCAGTAGTATAAATCTTTTATTTATCTGGCAGTAGTGGCGCTCGCTGTATTGCAGTAGTTCTAGTAACGAAGATTTTTGTGAGGTAAGTGATTTGTGAAAGGTATAGGTTAATGTTAGTCAGGGCCATTCTTTTGTAGGAATCTTTGGAAGTCAGATTGCGTTGCGCTAAAAATATTGTGTGTCAGTTTAAGCACAGTCATCTATAATTTTTCTAAGGGGATGTTTCAATGAGAAGAGGAAAAAGTCCTGTTACATACTCGAGATGTTTCGTAGCGGCAATAAAAGTCAAGATTATAAACGCCCTGCAAAACATCACATAAATTCAGCAAAACAGACATGTGTCAGTTAACCTTCAATGAGAGTCATTCAGCATACATATACATATATACATGAATACTTGTTGCATAAATCATGAATACAATATTTCATAATTATGCGGAACGTGTTACTTTAACATAAGTTTTCTTAACATAAAATAATTTATTTATCGCGAATTCTTTACAGACGAATGGAAAAACTGGTACAAGCCGACCTCGGGGAACATTTGTTGGGATTCCGTAGAAATGTTGGAGCACGTGAGGCAATACTGACCCTACTACTTATTTTAGAAGCTAGATTAAGAAAAGGCAGACCCACTTTTCTAGCATTTGTAGACTTAGAGAAAGCTTTTGACAATGCTGACTGGAATAACCTCTTTCAAATTCTAAAGGTGGCTGGGGTAAAATACAGGGAGCGAAAGGCTAGTTACAATTTGTACACATACCAGATGGCAGTTATAAGAGTTGAGGGACATGAAAGGGAAGCAGTGGTTGGGAATGGAGTGAGTCAGGGTTTTAGCCTCTCCCCGATGCTATTCAATCTGTATATTGAGCAAGCAGTAAAGGAAACAAAAGAAAAGTTCGGAGTAGGTATTAAAATCCATGGAGAAGAAATAAAACCTTTATGGTTCGTCGATGACATTGTAATTCTCTCAGAGACAGAAAAGGACTTGGAACAGCAGTTGAACGGAATGAACAGTGTCTTGAAAGGAGGGTCTAAGATGAACATCAACGAAATCAAAACAAGGATAATGGAATGTAGTCGAATTAAGTCGGGTGATTCTGAGGGAATTAGATTAGGAAATGAGACACTTAAAGTAGTAGATGACTTTTGCTATTTGGGGAGCAAAATAACTTTTGATGGTCGAAGTGTAGAGGATATAAAATGTAGACTGGCAATGGCAAGGAAAGCGTTTCTGAAGAAGAGAAATTTGTTAACATCGAGTATAGATGTGTCAGGAAATCGTTTCTGAAAGTATTTGTATGGTGTGTAGCCATGTATGGAAGTGAAACATGGATTATATATAGTTTGGTCAACAAGATAATAGAAGCGTTCGAAATGTGGTGCTACAGAAGACTGCTGAAGATTAGATGGGTAGATCACGTAACTAATGAGGAGGTACTGAATAGAATTTGGGGGAAGAGGAGTTTCTGGCTCAACTTGAGCAGAATAAGGGATCGGTTGGTAGGACATGTTCAGAGGCATGAAGGGATCACCAATTTAGTAATGGAGGGCAGCGTGGAGGGTAGAAATCGTAGAGGGAGACCAAGAGATGAATACAAGCAGATTCAGAAGAATGTAGGCTGTAATAGGAACTGGGAGATGAAGAAGCGTGCACAGGAGAGAGTAGCATGGAGAGCTGCATCAAACCAGTCTCAGGACTGAAGACCACAACAACAACAACAATATTTTTATTTTACAGTTACTACTACATATCTAAAAAATCCATCTGTTGAGTGCAAGGAGGTGTCATTCAAAAATTCTTTTAATTTGTTTTTAAGTGTTGGTTGGCTATCTGCCAGGCTTTTAATTGGCAAATGACTAAAGATTTTTGTGGCAGCGTAATTCACCTCTTTCTGTACCAAAGTCAGATTTAACCAAGAATAGTGAAGATCATTCTTTCTCTTAGTATTGTCCGTATGCACTTCGGTGTTATTTTTGAATCGCGATGAGTTATTAATAACAAATTTCGTAAGTGATTATATGTATTGCGGAAGTACTGTGAACACCCGAGTTCCTTAAATAAATGTCTGCAAGGTGATCTTGGGTGGGATCCATTTATTATTCTGATTACACGGTTGTGTGCACTGAATACTTTTTATGTTGATCATGAATTGCCTTAAAATATGATGCCACATGAAAGCAGTGAATGAAATACAAACATAAATTTTAGAATTAGATACTCTGAATATCTAGAACATTGGAAAGTGGAAACATAGAGACCACTTTTGCAAGATTACAGAATCACCATTCTGCCGGCATGAAAAAAATTAGTAAGTACTAACAATAATTCCTAGAAAGCTAATGGCCACCTACCACAATACAAAAAAAGATCCACTACTTTAGCTTTAAGCATCGAATTTGACTTACGTCACCTTTCTCTCTTTAACAGATAATTTTTTCGGTTTACAGTTTAGGCCTCAAATTTCCAACACAGATTTCCAGAAATGTAACGATTTCAGACCATAGATTCCGTGGCGCATCCATGTTGTTACTTTTCTCATATTCAGAACGCCACAAACTCCTTCTTTCTTGTATTAAGCTTAAAAAAATTATACCTTCTATGTTTTGCTGGTGGGAACGTCGCCGATTCAACTGAAGCGAACAAAATGATTTGAACTCCACCGACCACCGTCCGAAGTCTGTAGGTTCGGGCGATGAGGTCGGCTGCACTGGCACCGTGTATGTACTGCGCGATGTCGATAGTCAGTGGAATTCCCCTACGTCGCTGCCACTCTGACCGCAGCCTTAGGTGGGAAGCAATTTCTTGGGTTCCTGTAGAGCGGTTGTAGTGTTCCTCTGGGAAAGGCCACTTACGCCACCACGCTCTCTCTTCAGTTTACATACATTCAGTACTCATCAGTTCAGGATGGAATATTGTCGTAGGTAGTACAAATGAATTTTAAATGCAAGTTTTTCGATTTATTCCTCATCTAACTGGGCCCAAATTTGACGTAAAGTCTTAGACTGTTCATGAACCACCACATCAGAAATATTTCTCATTGAATATGCTGAAAGTTGACTATCATACTCGCAACTTTCACTGCTGAAATTATATCGCACTTTATTAAGTAGCAAGTTCGCTCCAAAGATGCACGCCCATGCCTACTTATGGATTCTACAAGCATAAGACTCTTCGACAAGTGAGTAATCTTTTTAGGAAAAACTCTGAGTTCCAGATTCACGAGCCAATATACTTTTTCGCGCCTTGTAAAGTTCTATGGGCAGCTTGGTTGCAACACAACAGCGTGAGGAGCAGTATGTAGGTGTCTTATTCGGCCGGTGTGCTGGAGTGTTTCTCTGTACGGAGCACTGCAGTTTGATAAGATGCTGCCTGGTTATACAGGGGAGGAGCACATTTGGAATACGAGCTGTTAATCATTTACAGATATCGTATGGTTTGAACATACTTACTTCCTTGGTTTGCATCTAGATGTTGACAGTGGAAGATTGCAACGAATCTTGCTTGATTGTAAAGCCTGTCTCTCACGCGGAGATGCTGTCTTTGCGCATTTATGAAGAGCCTAGGCTTCGATACATCATACAGAATCGGACTGCTGTTAATGAATCCGCAAGGTACAGAGTCTACATTTGTCACTATTAATGAATGCTGTTGTATGATTCTCGTCTTTTATATGTTTCCTTTTATTTCCAGTTCTTATGTGTTAAAGCTTGTTGTACGACGTGTTCTGAGCACTAATATTGTATGTGCAACGTGCCTTGATTAAATTTTGGAGATAATTATATCCTTTTCAACTCAAACACTTTTTACGTCGATTTGATTTCCTTACCATCACTTTGCTATAGAAATGAATTTGCACCGAGTTGCACTTCGCAGTTACCGCCATACCAATAGCTACCGGCTGCACTACTTTGCCACGGGCAAAGACGGTACTGTCTAAAAATCGGTCTACTCTTAATCTCAAGTCTTGACACCAATCACGGTGAACATAACACTTCGTTATTTTATACATTTATTTCAGGGCTGATGGCAGGGAACGCAGTGTGAAGGAGATGGCAGAACTGTAGTTTTTCATTCTACCAAGTGTGATTATTTTATTTCATGTATTTGTGAGCTATGCTAACAGTGAGGGTAAATCACGTCTAGTGCACACGTTGAAGCTACGATCACCGGTGTTTACACGTTTTTAACGTAAATTTTAGTGTCTGCTGCGGCTACTCAGGTCCAAGTAAACAAATTAAGTATTTGCTTTGCCCATTATCTTACTTTGGGCGAAGTACTTTTCCCATATTTTATTGTTGATGTAAGACTTCTAAAGCATCAGCATAGTCCAAGATTAATATTTCGTGTCTGGAATTCACCGTGATGTAAATTTTTTAAAACAGCACATAGTCGCCTGTGACTGTAAAAGAATTAAAGGGTCACTTTTTTAAACCCCTTCACGTTCCCGCACTGCTTCGCAGAAGTGTGAAATTTTGCTTAAAGTTGTCTACAACCTTCCTCTGTAACAGTGCAAAAGCGTGGCGCCCTGCAACATAACCCTCCGGCTTGGCGACTCTGCAAACAGCGAGGTGTCGACACATACGAGAAAATGCTCAACAAGTCCATATGAGGTATAAGGTGGGTTACTTATGTCCCCTTGGCACCACAATTCTGCCCAGCGGCATCACGGAAGTGTCATACACGATGAGAAGGTTGTCACCCCCCCCCCCCCTACCCCCCCTCCCCCTACCCACTCATGTCTTGCCCCGTCTCTGGACGTCCAGCGTTGAAATAACACTATTTCCTGGCGTGTGTCCTAGGGAAACATTTCAGCTACGCCGCCATTGAGAATCGACACAAAAAGGCCTCAGAGGTGGCAACAACGGCCTCAAACTGTCTCAGTCAAGCGGCAGCCTGATGGTAGTGCACAACCTGGGGTGAACCAGAACACAGCGTCGTTTTGCTATTACGCTAATTTCGAAATTTTATTGTTAAGTGCCGGCGGGTTAGGAAAACAGCTGCAGTTGCAGGATGCGCTCCTAGATGTGTCATTCCATCACAATAGTTGTGGAGGTATGCGTGAGGTCTTTCAGGTGAATCGCAGAAACTGCTGCATTTGGATAAGCCACGATCAAGTGGTGCTAACCGGGATAACTGCAGTCGAATTACGTCCATAATCCCACTAAACCGACGGACATTTTCCTTGATTTCACGGAGATCATCGATAAGGTGACGTGCTACTAAAAGAGAATAAACTGTTCGCAGAAGAATAATCGAGCTGATTGGATAAAAAGGAACTGGCTGGGTAGGGAATGTTTCCATAGGGACTTGAATAATGATCAGCAGAGCTCCGGCAGTCCCAGGGATCAGCAGCGGAACGCGAATGTGTACGACGGTAAGCGTAATGGCAATAGGCAACAAAATAATGCCCAACGAGACAACAACTTAAGTGCGCGTCAGTTACGACGGCGGCCGTGTTTAGGTTCGTTCTGCGCATCTGACGTCACAAAACACAGTCACCCAATGAACAGAGAACGACGTTGACAGAGCTCGAGTGCTGTGCAGAGCACGAACGAGTGTCTTCAGTTTTAGAAACGTTCAGTCATAAATAAAGTAATTCAACAAAAGCAATGTCTTGACAGCAGACTTTCTTTTATAGAAAGTTTGGAAAAACCATTCTTTACACCAATTGCTTAATATTCTATTAATTAATTAAACCAAACAAGCAATAAGCCTCCTAATTCAGGCGATAAGAGGGAAATTGTTTGTATCATTCTCACTAACCGCTTTTTCGCAATAGAGAACAGCGGTAATTGTTTATTTCCTATTGTACTTCGATGAAACGTGAGTAACTCATAATCATACCAACAGTGTTTGTCGGTATTTTGCGTGATATTTTAAAGTCCGACGGGAGATCTATGAATAATGAGCTACGTTAGCATAATGGTTAAAGTAAGCTGGCACGGTAGCTGAGTGTGTTCGGTCCGAGGGTTGGCTAGCCTCTGTAATAAAAAAAAAACTGAGTGAATGGATCAATAACGAACTTCAGCGGGCGTCAGGTGAAGTCCGCCATGAACAATTGAAACGAACAATAACGAACAAAATGAGATAAAAAAAAGTTTAGCTGCTAGGTGAAAGGTTCTGAGTTCAAACCTTGTTCAGTGCTTAATATTTTCTTTATTTAAAAACAATATTGAAGTGTCTTACTTCATGAATTTTATTCCTTTGAATGTAATTTTTTGAAATTTCTAGTGGCAACTAAAATCGACCATATGGAAGATATACGCTATGGACTTTTACCGCTGCAAACTCTTCAAAATTTCGTGCAATGGTTTACTACATCTAATGCTGCACAATAACTGCGTTGAACATCGAAACAAAATTAAGTCATTTATGGGGGGAAGGTATCAGTCAAGAAGATGCGTAAAAATCAAATTTTTGGGCCAAATAGTTTTTGTGAAATCGAATGATAAAGTGTGTGAAAGCAGTCGGAACACTATGTGTCTGCACAGGCGAGCAGTGCAATGATGACAAAATCGTGCACAGCACGGAATGCGGGGAGCACGTCTTTGTAGCAGCGAAAGGGTTAATGCGGCCGTGGTGGCTTTACTTCATAAACTGCGCGCTCCCCCCTAAACGTAAGTTCTCGAACTATACTATGGCGCTGCTTCTCTTGGCGCGTGCAACTGGCAACGCAGCAATCTCCTGCGTCTGGGCGGGCATGCACAAACCGCCAAGATAAAAGAATTGAACTCTAGCAAACTAAACCTTCTCCCGGCTGAAGTCTGAGAAGGGGGGAGAAAGAAGTTGGCAAAGAAAAGGGCCAAAGAAGAAATGCGAAAAGGAGGTAGCAGTAACCGTGTCAAGCAAGAAAACAAAGGGCAGATATTTGCAATAGACGCAGTAATGGACAACGTGGAATTGTTGGACGCCTTGAGACAGCAGAATCACAATCATAACAGAATGCAGATGCAGTGGAGAACGTCTGTAGATACAGATTTAAATTATTCATTTACAGTCACAAATATCGCTGTCAGAATGATTTGGTTGGTTTGGCCGTGTTAGATCTAAGAAGTCAGATTAGTGAATTGGTAGCAATAACGGTCGGCGAAGGCAACATTTGTTCTTATATTCCTGTTAGAAGAAACGTCTTAAGTTGCGTAAGAAATTTTGTTTATTTATTCATGTCTAGTTTCGGACAGATTGTCCATTAGCAATGTACGTAAGTTCTGCGTTACAACTAGATGTACATGTAAGTAACTTACATTCACGTCTGGTTGTAATGCAAGACTTACTTAAATCCATGATTTAGTAAGGACAAGTCTTCCGAAAACAGACGTCAGTAAACAAATAAAACTTCCTACGCAACTTTAGGCGGTTCCTCTAACAGTTAAATTCCATGTGGTAGCTTACAGGACGTGGAGCTTGTGTGTGCAGATACGCTGCTCGCACATGCAATGGAGCTTGGCTGTCCTGATGAAAATATTATCATTGTACAGCATACTTCTGCAGTCGATCTAATAGCAGTAGTACACTAGAACCTGGCCATCGAGAGGAAAATATAAACAGTTCTGACAGTCATGATGAAATTAAGACGTTTATTGTTGTAAAGGAAACAGCAGTTTAGTATTGACGATGATATTCATATTGGACAGCTAAGCAAAGACAAGTGTAATTTTGATGCTAGTAATTATATCGTGTAGGCCAAAATGAAAGATATGTTGGTACCACCAGGATGCGCCAAAAAAAAATTTAAAATAGCTGTGATGTGCAGTCTCAGAGAAAATCAGCCAGATTTTAGGGAAGCTTTTAATCTAATTTTCGATTATGATAGTGAGACCGACTCGGAGTGACTTTTACGTTTGTAAACAGTTTTAAGAAAACAGAGTGGTCTGGTTGCTGAGACAGAGTTGAAAAAGGACCAAGCCATAGAAATTTAGTCTGTAATAGAAATTATAGTTAACACTGTTGAGGTGGACTATTTGGCAGGCACGGGCAGTGGCGTCTGTGGTGTATCTGTATCGTTCTTCAATAATGTTAGAAATAATGAGAACGTTATTTATCCTGTGACAAGTGTCAAGATTAAAAATGCATCTGGGAACTATTATAGACCAGTAAATGCTGAGGACATCCTTGAAATAACGATTGACTGCGTGCCATATGCCTAGTGGTGATTTTATACCAAATTTGTATAGCACCATTCTGATAAGGACAGATTTCCTTATGAAATAAATAGCACTTACCAGCTACAGGCATCAGTTTATAGAGTTGGATGCTGGTGCAGACCGCAAGGGAGCAAGATCTAAAGGTGCTCTGCAGGAAGACAGAATACTGGCAGACTTGCGCTTAGACATAATAGATATTTGTGATTTATTGTAGTACACAGTTTAATTGACTTATAAACAGGTTCATTTTGGTGCATAGAGGTAGTGCTGGTTTTCAGATAATTATTTAACTGGGCCAGCATTAAGTTGTAGTTCAGATCTTCTTTCATACCAGGGGTAATGACAGCTGATGTATTAAGTTCTTTTTTTTCTCAAAGGATTTGCTTGGATTATGATTATGTTCTCTGACACAGGGCAGTGTTGTAATTGGTTTTCTTTCATTCTGAAGACAAAGGTAACAGCAGAAGAGCAGAAAATGGAAAAAAACTCTAACAGCACAGATTGAGAAAATTGTTGTGAAACACAGCTAGCTCATTATTCGCATGAAGTAATGAATGCTATCAACAGGAGATGTTTAATTGATTGCATGTTTCTATACTTCCAGAAGGCATTGGACAGCGTTCACCACAAGAGATTTCTAATTAATATGCTTGTCTATTGACTATCGCTTCAGTTATGCGACTGGATTCGTCATTCTCTGTTAGAAACGTTACAGTGTGCAGTAATCAACAGAAAGTCATCGAATAAAACAGAAGTGATATCCTACGTTCGCCAGTGAAGTGTTATGGACCCTCTGCTGTTCCCAATCTATGTAAACGATTTAGGAGACAATCCGAGTAGCCCTCCTAGACTATCTGCAGATGCTGCTGTGGTTCACCGTCTAGTAAAGTCATCAAAAGATGAAAACTTCTTGCAAAATGTTTTAGACACGATATTTGTGTGGTGTTAAAAGTCACAGTTGTCTCTCAATAAGGAAAAGTGTGAGTTCGTCCACATGGGTACTTACAGAAATCCGTTAAATCTCGTTGACAGGATAGATTACTTAAATTGAAAAGCTGTCAGTTCAACTAAATACCTATTTTTCGATTTCAGTTACTTTATATTTGACACTGGTTTCCTCCAGTCAGAGCACTCAATGTTACGCCCGAACCGTTCGCTGTAGTCAAATCGCCACAACAATTAATTCATTTCCAATTCCTTTTCTGGCTTTCTTTCTTGATATGTTTGGATCCCCAGTCCTGGGCCTGGCCGTTTTGTTTGGTATGACATCACACACGATAACCACGCCAAACACACACACACACACACACACACACACACACACACACACACACACAAACACAAACACACATCAACTTGCCAAGTAAGGTTCGGCAGCGAACTATCATCACTATTTGGTATTCAAAATGGATTGCGACAAGGAGATCCATTGGCGCCAGTACTATTCAACGTGACCTTGGAAAAAGTAAGCCGCGGCACTAGTCGAAACAGAGAAATGGAGGTGGTGGGAACAGACACAATCCTGGCATTTACTGACAATGTGATGATGCTTGGTGACACCCAGAAGCAAGTAAGTGCTGATACTCCACAATTCCTCCGTGCCGGCCGCGGTGGTCTCGCGGTTCTAGGCGCGCAGTCCGGAACCGTGCGACTGCTACGGTCGCAGGTTCGAATCCTGCCTCGGGCATGGATGTGTGTGATGTCCTTAGGTTAGTGAGGTTTAAGTAGTTCTAAGTTCTAGGGGACTAATGACCACAGCAGTTGAGTCCCATAGTGCTCAGAGCCATTTGAACCAATTCCTCCGTAACGCGAAACAAATGAGGCTGGTAGTGAACTAGAGTAAAATAGAATATGTCGTTGTCTCACCACATCAAGCTCCTCTCCCTTCCATTATCGTTGACGGGCATGCCTTCGAACGAGTGAGAGAATTCAAATGCCTGGGATCCATACTGACCAACAAAAGTGAAGTGACGAAAGAGGTGCAGCAATGAATAACATACGCTAATCGCGTTTTCTTCCATCTAAACAATTTAATCGAATCCCAGCTGATATCGCTAAAAGGAAGATTCGGCTGTACATGACATTAGTAAGCCCGGTATATTTTTATGGTTGTAAAACCTGGGCAACTTTTGCAACAACCGAAAAAGCAATTTGTGTGTTCGAGAGAAAGGTACTTCGAAATATATATGGACCCATCTGCAATATCGTGGAAGATAAATGGGAACGAAGAACAGAAGAAGCCCTTTGCCAGCGGTATGGAAAGCCACACATCGACCGATTATTGGGGCTGAAGAGGTTACGGTGGTTTGGCCATGTCTTCCGAGCCGGTGGATCCCTCCCTATCAGTGTTTTCCATTCCCAACCTGCTGGGAGACGCGCAAAGGGACAACCGAGGACGCGATGGAAGGGACGGGTATGGCAACACTCAAAATTGAGCCGACAGCCGTAGAAGATGAGGCTGGGGACAGCGATGGACAGCCATCTGCAATAAATGGCTCCTGCACTGCGATTGTGACTGACGTGTTTTCTTCTTTTCGTAATGTGTACCTTTGAAAATTTTTATAACGCGCAGTTTGCTGTATTCTTCCTTTTATATTGTGGTTTGTATCCTTTTTATTCTGCTGTAAGCCTTGAAGGCTCGTAAATGTAATGAATTATATAGATACAAGGTTTGGAACTTAAATAGTGGCAACTATTTATTCACAACCGATACAAGAGAGTTACATGTTTGGACCTGTTACTGTTCTTCAAAGTAGTCACCAGCGTTGTGTAGAACCCGTTGCCAACGATGTGGAAGGCGTACTGTACCGTTAGCTGAGCCTGTTTTGTTGATTGTGCCAATGGAGCTATCTAAAGTTATGGTGATTCTCGTGTACGAGAACCACCATCAACAAACGGTATACTACGCCTTCCACATCCCTGCAAAGGGTTCTACACAACTCTGGTGATTACTTTGAAGGACAGTAACAGGTACAAACATGTAACTCTTTTGTATCGGTTGTGAATAAATAGTTGCCACTATTTAAGTTCCAAACCTTATGTGTATATATACAAACCAAACACTTCTGGGTCCTTCCTCGCAAGACGCAATTCAGAGTCATGTAGACAGTTAGTGTAATCGCAGAGATGGACTTACGTTAGGTAAGCTTCGCATGACATTACGTGAAGCCGAATCTCTGAAGGCAGTCAATTAACTGGTGCAACTGGAGCACCAGAGTAAAAAATACAACAGCCTGTTGCAGTGTAACAGCATAGCATAGTGGTTCGCGTTGACACTGACTGTTAAAGGTGGAATGTTAGAGTCTCTTCAAGTGCAGCGAAGTTTTTATTTTTCCTAAATGTAATCAAAAGACTATGATTATTATTTTTATTTAGTTATTTGGTTTACATATTTATTCTTATTTCTAAAACTTTGTCGCGTCATTTTTGTCACTGAACTGATATTCTTATTTGCTTCTATTTTTCTTGCTGTCATTCTTTTCTCGGTTGAAATCTGCTTTTGTCACCTATAATCTGTAACTGAGGACCAAGCAGGATGTTCGTCGGTTGGTAACGCGGCATCCCGTGTAGCCAGTGTGATGGAGTTTTAGGTAATCAATGACAGCAAGCAATTACAGTTTTCTTTTATCGCTAAAACTGAAATTTTGCTATGGAAGATGGCTACGCAAACAAGCAGTATGCAGTTTTTCTGTCTTGAGTTCGCTCGTAGACATTACTCATAAACGCCTTAAAAAAAAAAAACGATCGTGATTTTATTTCTGCCGCAGAATGTTGAGCGCCTTTTTCTCGGATACATTGTACATCTCGTGATTGTGATTGAGCTACGACTCGAGTTTAAATTCAGGGCTACAAGACCCATCGCCTGCTGCAGCTCAGTCATTGGTCACTAAAATCAGCGCCTTACCAGGGTTCACGCGGCTTCCCCCGTCGGAGTTTAGAGTCCTCCCTCGGGCGTGTGTGTGTGTGTGTGTGTGTGTGTGTGTGTGTGTGTGTGTGTGTTGTCGTTAGTGTAAGTTCGTTTAAGTTAGATTAAGTAGTGTGTAAGCCCAGGGACCGATTACCTCAGCAGTTTGGTCCCATAGGAACCTACCATAAAAAATCAGCTGTCGAAAGAGCGTCTCCCATTCCAGTGATAGCTTGCGGTGGTGGCTTCCAACATTGCTCCGCGTTATACATTAACAAAATTTGTGAAGTGGCCCGCTGTGTTTGTGTGTCGCCTATAACCCAGCGGTAACCGGCAGCGCTCGTGGTAACACTGTAGCAGCAAGTGCCAGACGTTAACAATCAACTAATTTTAATCAAACTATAGGGATTACAATTACGAACAACTTAAACTGGTATTACAATGGTACGATCACATACATAATGTTTTGGGTTAGGCGAACAAAATACAACGTTTTATTGGCAGAACACTTAGAAAGATGCAAAAAAAAAAAAAAAAAAAAAAAAAAAATGGTTCAAATGTCTCCGAGCACTATGGGACTTAACTTCTTAGGTCATCAGTCCCCCAGAACTTAGAACTACTTAAACCTAACTAACCTAAGGACATGCCACACATCCATGCCCGAGGCAGAATTCGAACCTGCGACCATAGCGGTCGCGCGGTTCCAGACTGTAGCGCCTAGAACAGCTCGGCTACACCGGCCGGCCAAAGATGCAACAGTTTCTTCCTCTGCTAGAGTACTGTTGTGCTGCATGAAATCCTTACCAGATAGGATCAAAAGAGGAAATCAAGAAAGCCCAAAGAAGAGCAACTGGTTTTGCACTATCGCGAAACAGGGCAAAACAGCCACGGATATGAGAAGCAAGTTCGGGCGACAATCATTAAAACAAAGGTATTTTGTGTTGCTACGAGACCTTTTCACGAAATATCAGTCACCAATTTTCTACTCTGAATGTGAAAATATTTTATTGTCGCCCTCCTATGTAGGGAGAAATGATCATCATAACAAAAAAAGATAAATCAGAGATCGTATAGAAAAATATTATTTAAGGGCTGTGCTAGTCATGGACTTAATTGGTTGCTGAGTGAATGAGATATGTATAACGGCTATCATTGATAACATTTATACTAACTCAGCCACAAATGAGATCAGCATACCATATAAAGCACTCGCTGAGGCATGTCGAATGAGCTATTCGAGGTTTTACTAACGTACTTAATAAGCCAAAGAGAAGTGCTTGAATCAAATGACTAATTCAAGTCACCACAGCTAATAGTGATTGACAGCTACAGAAATTGCATTGCAGCATGTGTAGGAGAACGTAAGCACACTTCATGACCAACATTTAAATTTTAAGTTTTCTATGTTTAATAGCCGATTTTGATTAACTACTTAGATGTTTTCATAGCTTCACCCATTATTCACATTTTATTAGAGATACGTTAATTTGAAAACATCAGTGGTAAGAACAGCTCATTTCTTACAAGAATGACGTGCACAGTTAACAAAAACTAAATACACTCCTGGAAATGGAAAAAAGAACACATTGACACCGGTGTGTCAGACCCACCATACTTGCTCCGGACACTGCGAGAGGGCTGTACAAGCAATGATCACACGCACGGCACAGCGGACACACCAGGAACCGCGGTGTTGGCCGTCGAATGGCGCTAGCTGCGCAGCATTTGTGCACCGCTGCCGTCAGTGTCAGCCAGTTTGCCGTGGCATACTGAGCTCCATCAGTCTTTAACACTGGTAGCATGCCGCGACAGCGTGGACGTGAACCGTATGTGCAGTTGACGGACTTTGAGCGAGGGCGTATAGTGGGCATGCGGGAGGCCGGGTGGACGTACCGCCGAATTGCTCAACACGTGGGGCGTGAGGTCTCCACAGTACATCGATGTTGTCGCCAGTGGTCGGCGGAAGGTGCACTGTTGCTCCTGGGGTATCGGCGAGGACCATTCGCAACCGTATCCATGAAGCTGGGCTACGGTCCCGCACACCGTTAGGCCGTCTTCCTCTCACGCCCCAACATCGTGCAGCCCGCCTCCAGTGGTGTCGCGACAGGCTTGAATGGAGGGACGAATGGAGACGTGTCGTCTTCAGCGATGAGAGTCGCTTCTGCCTTGGTGCCAATGATGGTCGTATGCGTGTTTGGCGCCGTGCAGGTGAGCGTCACAATCAGGACTGCATACGACCGAGGCATACAGGGCCAACACCCGGCATCATGGTGTGGGGAGCGATCTCCTACACTGGCCGTACACCTTTGGTGATCGTCGAGGGGACACTGAATAGTGCACGGTACATCCAAACCGACATCGAACCCATCGTTCTACCATTCCTAGACCGGCAAGGGAACTTGCTGAACCAACAGGACAATGCACGTCCGCATGTATCCCGTGCCACCCAACGTGCTCTAGATGGTGTAAGTCAACTACCCTGGCCAGCAAGATCTCCGGATCTGTCCCCCATTGAGCATGTTTGGGACTGAATGAAGCGTCGTCTCACGCGGTCTGCACGTCCAGCACGAACGCTGGTCCAACTGAGGCGCCAGGTGGAAATGGCATGGCAAGCCGTTCCACAGGACTACATCCAGCATCTCTACGATCGTCTCCATGGGAGAATAGCAGCCTGCATTGCTGCGAAAGGTGGATATACACTGTACTAGTGCCGACATTGTGCATGCTTTGTTGCCTGTGTCTATGTGCCTGTGGTTCTGTCAGTGTGATCATGTGATGTATCTGACCCCAGGAATGTGTCAATAAAGTTTCCCCTTCCTGGGACAATGAATTCACGGTGTTCTTATTTCAATTTCCAGGAGCGTATAATTCTCGTTGTGTGAAATTGGCTATCACTTTAATTAAGATTTGTGACAACTATTTATCCAATATGTGTTATAATGTGCTACTTTAATGAGGGTTCAGCGCTAATATCCTGGTACTTCTAGTTTTAAGTTAGGATGTGTTAATGAAAATAGTATTGTGGCAGAGGCGTGCATTCCGGGAATTCTAGGTAAGCGCCGCTTATCCATACGAATTTTCAGAAGTGAAAATATCTCAAATTTTTCTGTTATCAGTCCTCTGTGTTTTGGAAACATAAACGTATTTTCCGCAACTCGGGTTTCTGCAGTGGAAAAGCTGTAACCCTTACCGTTGAGTTAAGAGCTGCTGTTGTGCGACGCGCGTGGTGGAGCGCATCTGTGCGCACATGCACACAGGCGAGAGCTTGAGCGACTTGCGGAAGCTGTGAGGCTTCCGCTGCCCTGTTAGTTTGCCCACGTATAGCGTACGCATGCGCCGCAGGCAAGTTCTGAGACTTCCGCTCAAGTGAAAGTCAAGCTATTGATTATAGGCATTCCAAGTTCAGAAAACAATATTTTTTTCTTTGGAATTAAAAAGAAGTTTGAATTAGAACTGTTGCGTGAAGACGTTCGAAGTTCAGACAGAACACAATATCAGTATAATGTAAGTATGGTATTCATTTATTTATTTTACGTTTCATTTGTTGTTGATTTCTGTATGATAAACTATTAGAGCCTTAAATGTATGAGACAGATACGACAAATTAATATTTACGCTAAGCTTTTTAAGCTTTTAATTGACTTCCGTGCGTAAGTTTTTTCGAACGTGCGCGTGATGTAGTGGTCATATCAATCGAGCGTAGGAAAAGACTGATCAATTTACCAAACACTGTGCGACTACAGAGATATTATTTCCATTGGCGCAGCCTGAAAAACAAAATGCGCCATCGTATTATTGAACTTTGACAAAGCGTTCGATAGAGTCGATCATGCTTACCTTTTTCACACCATGCATGCCATGAACTTTCCGCAAGATTTTATCAACATTATTACAAATCTTCTGCAGAAGTCAGCATCGACAGTTATGGTAAACGGTCAGTCCAGTGGGCCCATTGTAATGAAAAGTTCGGTGCAACAAGGGTGCCCGAAGTCTATGTCACTCTTTGCTATAGCAATCGAGCCATTACTTTTTCGCCTGAGCCACAACTTACAAGGATTCACTACACGCGGCCGTAGGATTGTTTGCACGGCATATGCCGATGGCGTTGCATTTATTGTCAAAGACAACGACGAGATAGAGAAAGCACTCGACATAATAAACAAATATGAACAAGTATCTAGTGCGAAACTAAATAGAAATAAGTCTGGCATAATGAATATTGTAAGCGGATTAGGACTTCCCATTCATGGGCCAATAAAGGAAACTGTCACCATGACATGTCTTGGAGTGGAGTATACAAGGAATACTCGGCAGATCATCGCAGTTAATTACAGAAGAATCCTCAACACCATCCGTGCCTGTATACGTCAGCACAATCTCCGTACTCTTGATGAGATACAAAGAGTGGCTCTCGTCAACATCTATTTGTCCTCTAAATTAAATTACGTGGCGCAAGCCCTGCCAATGTCGAGGGAACTGGCGAACAGGATTTTGGCTGCTTTTAGCCACTTTGTCAGCCGCGACCACATCTTCAAAGTCAAGTACCAAACGTCGACTCTACCGGCTGGGAACGGTGGATTGAATCTCACAGACGTGTGCAATAAAGCACAAGCATTGTACGTCTGGAAAACATATAAACTGTGGAAGCGGTCAGTCAACAGTGTCGCCGCATTCTTGTTAAATGAAATAGCGCCGGCCAGCCAGGACGCCCCAATAGACGTTCACCGCATCCCAAATGAACTCTACCACCTAAAACATCTCTTCGTAGAATATAGCTACATTAGACTGGGAACACCCGAGAAAGTCAAGAAAATATACCAAAACTTAATTAACTTTCAGACCAAGAACATCATAGAACAAAAATACGTCTGTCATTCTTGTCATGATATCTGGAGGAACATACACCACCCGTATCAACAAAAGTGCGGTCATTGTGGTACTATATTGTGAATAGGAAATTTCCAACCAACTCCAGACTACATTCCATTCACCTGGCTGATTCCCCTTTGTGTACCACTTGCAACCTGGTTGATACAGATGAACATCAATTTGTCTGTGGAAATGCGAATAATATATGGTTGTCAATCAGAAAAAAATTAGCAACTATGCAGAGAAAACCGCCGTATTTGATAACGCCAGCGTGCCTTTTATACCCGTAAGAAGAGCTATACCCAACCTGGAAGAAAAATGCCGTCAACTGGTTGAAGGGGCACGCGGTATTTTACCTTCTGTCCAGTAAAGAAAGGAGCGAAGGAGATTTTTGGACGTACGTTTCCGATCAGCATCACAAGCTACTACGCATGAATAGTTATTATGATACATACGACAACTTCCTCAGAAGAGCAGTCATGTGATCTCCATTTTCGATTATGCGATTCAGAACATGAAGAAACGAGAGACAATTTGATCTTTGAAAAACAAATACTATCAAGTGACGAACATCACTATCTGGTTTAGACTCGGATTTTTTTCTAAAATGCCAAGGAACCTGTAATTAATTTTAGTTTGTTTTATTACTTTTAAATGTCAGTTTAAAATTATGTACTACTGTGAAATGGTACGACTAATAAATTGGGGAAAAAAAGATAGTGTATCGGGCTCGTAAATTGGAGACCCGAGTTCGAATCTTGTCATCAGCAAAAAATTTTATTTTTTGTTCAGTCTCATACATGTATCACTGATATATAAGACTGTAAAAGTGTCTCAGAAATCGTAAAAATTTCAGTTATTAATTACGTTTTCCTTTATACTCTCTCATTACAGTGTGGCGGAAGCACAGTCTATAATAGAACAATTTCGTTGCGAAGACCGTTTCGTCTAACGGGTCTAAACGAAAAACAGGAAATTATGCAATCTGATAGACCTTGCGCAGAACTGCCTAATCTGAAGGCAGTTCGTAAAGACAAAAGCCAAGAATGCGTTCGACATTTCCAAATGTCTCAATATAGCAGGACAGACTGAATCGCAGGGAGTTCGATGCTTAACAAACTTTTTTGCTAGCCGTGTTTTTGTTCGCAAAAGAACAAACTGTATGGTCAAACAATGGACATAATAACCCGAACAATCTGCTCAGTGCCATACAGAAACATAACAAATCTCAGGCTCACATTTTATCCGTGCGGCAACATAAAACTTTCGGCACTACACGTATAGATATTCAGCTTGATACACAATTACGAACTGATATTGCACATCGTAATAATATGTTAGGAAAATAGAGAAGTGCTGTAAAGATTAATTGAAGTTGTATATGTCATTGCTGTTCACGAGATTCCGTTTTGTGGACATAATAAGGGAGAAGATTCTCTGAACAAGAATGTTTGCTTGGGACTCTTTGAGTTGCTTTCTCAGTATGATGCTACATTAAGTAATCATCTTCAGACGTTCAGAATACTTCGCGGAACTTCAAATAGAATTCAAAATGACATAATTCTTGCTGTCAGTGAGGTACTTCTAAAAAAATTAAAGAAGAAATTACAGTCAACATTCGTTACCTTGTTATTAGAAGAAACATCAGATATAATGAATTCTTCTCAACTCTCAAAGACATTAAGGTACGTAAATTCTGAAACTGGCGACGTTCATTAAAGGTTCATAACATTTACTTATGTTAGTGCAGATAGAGCAGCCAATAGGTTGCTTCAGCACATGGTTAAGATTGTCGAAGAACTTGATTTAAATCGTAAGTTGGTTGCTCAAACATTTGACGGGGCAGCTGTGATGGCTAGCCACTCAGGTGGACCAAGAGCTAAAGTTCAAGAACTATATCCGATGGCCATATTTGTTCATTGTTTTAGCCACAACTTACATCTAGTTCTGACTCATGCAGTTTCTTGCATAAAAGAATATTTTTTCAGACGCTAACAGGTTTGAGGTCATTTTTCCACAAATCCTCAAAAAGAACGAATGCACTAAGTGAATTTACAGTGAAAAGAATGCCAAGACATGCCCCAACACGATGGAATTTTTCATCCAGTTTGGTTCACACTGTAAAAGATTAGCGAACCTCATTTGTTGAATTCTTTGAGCACGTACTGGGCGAAAGCTCAAATTGGGACAATGAAACAATAATTTTTGAAATTTTCTGTCTAGCCCTGGAAAAACGTTTTTGCTACTAACATTTAGCAGAATTTTTTGTTTCACAGATGTACTCTTCAATATTCTTGGGCCTAAACACCTAGATATTCTGTACTGTTCACAAAAGATTCAAGATACAAAAAGGGAAACACTGAACCTTAGAAACCAAGCTGATCTGGTGTGGAGTGACATTCTCGCACAACATGCTGATGCTGAAGATGCAACTCTTCCTAAACGGCAGCGTTGTAATGTACATCCCTCCATTTTAAGAAGGTCCCTCTACTGTGACAGTGTTGACAATATAGTTGTGCAAACTGAAGAAGGGTTTGAATTATTGCATAAACTTGAATTCATATCTTTGTTGGACCCAAAGATGTATGAAATGTACAGAACTAATTTCCCCACATCTGCATTTGAAAAACTGAGACAATATCATAAGGATGCGTTTGATTTTCTTCTACTGAAAAATGAACTAAGCGTGTTATGTGCATATAAAAACTTTAGTAATGATCACCCACTTGAACTTGAGATCACTGAAGAGCAGACAATTAGATACAGTTCTGCCTGAAGTGAATAAATTAGGTTACTGTCCGAACTGCATCTGTAGAAAGATCTTTTTCTGCATTAATAAGAATTAAATCTTATCAAAGGTGGTACACAGAGTCAACAGAGTCTTTCTGATTTGGCGCTTCTGCCCAAAGAAGCGGATGTTCTTCACAATCTATGAAGTAGGCGTACCTTCTATGATGATGTAATCACTGAGTTCACCAAGCAAGAAAGAAGAATAGAATTTACATACAAATAAAAATTAATCTTAATTCAGTTACTTAGATAATTGTAAAATCTAGTTCATTAATTGAAATTTATCAATTAGATGTATCAATAAATATGGTGTTATGTGTGAGTAATAGAATCTCATTTCCGATCCTTTTCGTCCATTGTCCCAAAGCTCAAAATTTTTTCAGCATACCGAGCATTATATATCATTGTATGCCCCTGTATTCTGTATTGTGGGCTGGTGAATGTTCCCAGTAGCTGCTACACTTAATTCACAGGAAACGCGGACCACCAGCTAGTCACTTTGTCAGTTGTCCCTATGGGCTTAGAGTGATAGGATCTTCGTCTTTATGGCAGTGACATGGCTGCTCGGTTGTACAGGTTTAGGAAATTTGGTATCTGTTGACATGTGGTCTTTCGCTGTGGGTTGGTTGAACGTGTTTTTATGCAGTACAAATTCTGTGAACTCTAACTAATTTCATTGTGAGTCAGGATTTTAACTCAGACAATACATTGAGGACTTCTAATTACGACTGTGAACATTTGAACTTGGACTAACCTTGGAGTTTTTCAGATGCATTTAAATTTGTATTGACTTTCAGATCTCTCTGTCGGAGCTTAAGTGACATTGAGATCTAATTAGTCACAGCAAATAGTTTATCACCAGTCCACTGTTTAATAAGTGGAGTTATTCAATAAACACTGAATACATATGAAATTTAATTTCTTTACAAAATTGTTAAGGCTTTCGCGGCCACTTGCTCACTTATGTCATGTCGTTTATGTTCTGTGATCCTGGTGTTGATCGATCGTGCAGTCATCCCAACAAGCTTCTCCACATGTGCATTGCAAATGGGTCCCTTTTGTCGTTTGCCGATCTGAGACATTCTTTTATCTTCTTTGTCGGTTTGTAAATGGTATTTACGCTAGGGTTGTGCGATGTACGGCCGATTCTGTCAGTCACTCTGGGAATGTTTGGCAGAGGAAATACGCACTTAAACAGCCAGTAGAGGTATAAGCCTTCAAGAACCTTAACGCCGACTAGAATATATTGGCACTGCCTGCCGATATGGGAAATGCGACCGTCGTAATAAAAATCGAAGATTATGAGCAGAAGATCCGGAATCTATTAGATGGGACGTCGTAACGAAAACAAAGCGCAGATCCGACGCAGCGTATCACACGGAATACGAATTGGTTAATCAAGGCGTCTTCTCTGTCGACAGACATACAGAGGAACCATACAGAGGCCCTACCACCTTGGCTGTATGAATTACCTAAGATCCATAAGAATAACTTTCCACTAAGATCGATTGTTAGCGCTCCTGGCTCACCGACGTATAAACTGGCAGAACACTTGGACCTCTGTGCTTCAGCCCCGTCTGGGAAAGACTGAAACATACATCAGGGACTCAGGACAATTCATTGAGAAGTTACACCAAACAACAGCCTGGTCAGCTTTGAGCTTTCTTTGTTTACAAAAGTCCCACTCATGGACCGTCTGGAGCACATCGTCCTATCTTCCCGCAAGACATCACAAAGCTCTTTAATGTACGTCTCACCACGAGCTATTTCACGTGGAATGGCAACTTCTACAGACAGCTGGAAGGCGGGTAGTCCTCTTAGTCCATGGTGGCCAGCTTCTTCATGGCACCTTTTAATTCTAAGGTATGGTACAGATACTTCGATGACACCTTCGCTGTTTGGAGCCTTGGTGAAGAACAGCTCGGTGCCTTCCTAATTCACTTGAACAGTCTCCATGTCAAAATAAAATTTACCATGGAAGTAGAAAAGTACAAAAAACTACCATTTCTAGATGTGCTGGTCACAAGGATGGTGAAAATACAGGACACAGCGTGTATCGGAAACCGTCACACACGGACCGATACCTGCACAGACAACCAAATCACCACCTGAGTCAGAAAAGAGGCATGACTAATACGCTCGTAACGCGGACAAGACGAATACGTGAGCCAGAGCAGCTCAGATGAAATACAACACTTTGGAAAGTGTTCTACATCTACATCTACATCTACATCTACATCCATACTCCGCAAGCCACCTGACAGTGTGTGGCGGAGGGTTTCACCAGCTGTATCCTCTCACATATTTCTCTGGTTTTCTGCCACTAAGGGTAATGACCATTTAAGTATCATTAGCACCTACATGGTTACAATTTTTACACAGGATATCAGTGAGTCATATGTCACTCATTTTAATTCATATTACATGTTTGTTGAAAACAAAGAGGGTGAGAAAGACTAAAGTACAGATGACACCGAATTTCAAGCAATGCCTCTATTAATAGAAAGACCAATTTTGCATCTAGGGATGGGTGGCAATTTGTTGGTAATGAATTACTGTCCAAATTACATACAAGGCAATGGAAGGTTTACAACAAGCCTCCTCAATGACAGTTACATTACAGCGTAAAGTCTCTTAATTATCAAAATTATCAAGTCACTCTCGCTTCTCTAGTCAGCACGGGTATAAACAATTACTTCGATGATGATACACATAATCATTGCTATAATACAAATTAAATAATAGATTGATCATTCTCAGTACCATAACTGAACTGCACACAGCATTTCTATTCTTCATGAAGTATTCAAAAACACTAAGTTCTTTTTTTAAAAGGAGTAAGAAAAGTGAGTAGAAATACCAATGCCACACCCACTTACGGGCAGTACAATGGGAAAAAATGTTAAACGAACTTCAACAAGCTAGATTTTGTTCCTCATTCATTATGAAAGTGGACATAAAATTGAATTTACTGATAGCCCTAAGCAAGTAATGAGAAAAATGGTAAGTACACTTTAATATTTGTGGCTACGGGAACAAAGTACTTGTCACACAACTGCACAAACAGTCTGAGGAAAAGTCGATACTCAAGAAGTGATATTAGAAGTGTAACAAAGCCAAACACTCGACAAAGTGACAAATCAGAGAAAGAAATGTCCCATACATTCCCAGAGTGACGGACAGAATCGGCCGTATATTGCACAAACACGGCGTAAAGACGATTTTCAAACCGACAAGGAAGATCAAAGAGTGTCTTAGATCGACAAAGGAGAAAAGGGATCCACTTCCAATGTTGGGAATATACCGCAAACCATGCACATGCGGAAAAGTTTATGTCGGAATGACTGGACTATCAATCAACACCGGGATCACAGAACATAAACGACATTGCAGGTTGTGCAGGTGGAGCAATCGGCTGTGGCAGAGCACTCACTGTGTAAGAGCGACTGCGTAGTAAAATTCTCTGACACGAAAGTTCTGGCTGTAGAGAAGAACAATGACACGCACTTGTTCTGAGAAACTGTAGAGATAAACACTTGAAAAGCCTCAACAAGAAAGGGGAAAGCCTCGAGGTAAACGGATCCTTCCTGTGCTGCAGCGAACGACCGTCGAAGGTTGCAAGAGAGCCGCGCCGGATATGGCCGCACAGAAGCCCTCGGACGATGGTGTTTGAGGTACATATAGTCTGCGGCGGCGAGCTCTGCTCCAATCCACCATCAGCAATGGAGGGTGAAACTCTAATAATGCCAGACACTCGTGCTGGCAAAATTGTCAGACGAACGGCGGCCGAAGAACCCCAGATAGAAGCCAACAAGGAAATTAAATCCTTTGTTGGATAACCTCATTGACATGCCACGCCTGTTTATCCAATGACATAGATGTGTTATCGTTATTATGTGTATCAATGAGAGTTTAAATTTTATTGAGAAAGGGACAAGTGCGTCACAGATACGAGCAAAAGGCATGCTTTAGTGGTCGCATTGACATTATACGTGTTTGTTATATATATGGGTATAGATTGAATCTTAAATCACTGGGTCGAAGAGTGGGGAAGGAGAAGATGGACAGAGAGGTATGAGGGAGGAGATGTGTGCAATGTATGTGACATACGAAGTGACAAGTGAAGTTACGAGAAAAAAGGAAATTTATGAATAAACAAATGGGGAGTTGTCAAATTAAGGCGGCCATCTCAAGAAATGTAAGTGCTCTCAAGAGGGTTGGACATTGACAATAGTAACTGTAGGGGTCGTTCGCACTCACACTGCTATCGCTTCGAATATGTTACAGAGCGTAGTCCACTCACTGAAGATATGAGTTCCAACCAACTCAGATACCCCTCTAGACGTTCTCTTTGTCGCAGTGCGGTACTGACTGTAAGAGACGTAAAATGGAAGGACTGGAGATGGTCATCAGTGAAATGTTTTTCTTGGAGAGCAACGCAGATTATGGAACAGAAGAACGTTAGTAGTTGCAGTTCTGGCGGAGACAATAGTACACATTGCGCTTCCGTTGAATTACCACATTAAAGTCGTCGTGGTTAGGCATTAAGGGGCCAAGACGACTCTTCCATGCCAAGGATCACTGTCCTATGGCTTGGGCGGTTGCAGTGCTTTTGGGTTCACTGGAGCAGCCTTCTCCAAAGATTCCCTCTTAACGACTACTTTTAACAGGGAATTGACACACTTTACAAATTTCAGAAAGTGTAACAATTGCTGGTAGTAACACATACGTCTCATATCACGGCCGTGATCAAACATCTTCCAACTGTAGTTTAAATTCTGCCTGCTTTGCATGTCATTCCAACAATTTACATCTGCAGTCTACCAAGTCCCAGCAGAAGTGAACACCACCAACACTCCATTAGAAGTGAATAACGGAAATTAATAAACACACGAGTATGTACACTTGCTCAAGCTGCGAACTGAATAATCAGACACAGTTCTCTTACTCGCTACTTCTAACTGCAGATACTGTTAGTAATCCCTTTGAGACTGCTTTGTAAATAGTCCCTCCCACTCACTTGCCCCATTATTTGCGTTTCACTTATATTGTTAATTTTGCTTTGTTTATTTACCTGTTTAGTCTCGCTTTTTATTTTGTATCTGTCTGTAATAATGGACCTTCTAAAGGCAAGATCATCTTGTTCAGTCATGTTCAGGTTTACTACATACTATTTAACTTATTTCTCTTCTCAAAACAAATGTTTCAATTTGCCTCATATTTCATTATATAATGTGTCACATTTTGTCTAACAGAAATATTTCATATTCCATTTTTACTGAAGTAATACCTCTCGATTTAGTCCTAAATCAAACACTAACAATTTTCATCTTTGGAAATCAAAGGAGAGAGTCTGCAGTTTCGCTATTTGAAGTCTCTGACCTCAAAAAAATTTCACAGCTACACATATTTATCTCTGTACCTGACAGTGATGTAACAGTCGAAAACCGGTTTGTAAAATAATAAACACTGTTGAATATTAGCCCAGTATCCAGTGTTTTTTGATTCTTAGTGTGTTAAACATTCTATCAAGAACCGGCGGAATAATCAGTTAATGCAAAGAAAAAAAAAAGTTGAAATGGGTCTGAGCAGTATGGGACTTAACATCTAAGGTCATCAGTCCCCTAGAACTTAGAACTAATCAAACCTAACCAACCTAAGGACCTCACGCACATCCATGCCCGAGGCAGGATTTGAACCTGCGACCGTAGCAGTCGCGCAGTTCCGGACTCAAACGCCTAGAACCGCTCGGCCACCGCGGCCAGCAAACACTTTGCAGACAAAGAAGACAGTTCATGGAGGGGCAGAGCTTCCGTACACTTGCTGGAGAAATCATCTGGGTGCTAGCCTGATACGGATTTCGCACATTACAGGAAACTCATTACAGATGAGAGAATGAAACCGTCAACGTTTTATTGCTCTGTGATGTAATTCTTTCTTTAGGACTGGATGCAGCCTCGGAGATTAGTTAACGGATGAGGTAGTTGGCCGCTTCTGCCTTGTTCTTGTTAAAAGAATTTTAGTGTATTGTAAATTGAGCCTTGGTTTTTTTATTTTTTATTTATTTATTTTTCTTTTTTTTTTTACAGATAACATAGATTGTGGACGTAGTTATATTCACAAATTCTGTTCTCCTGTTGAATTGTCTGATTCGTCTTCATTGTCAATTTTTAAGTACCTTGGGACTTGGCTTTAGCACTGAAGAATATTCATACTCGCTACATGGTCAAACAAGAACTGAATTGAATTAAGAAGCTGAAGAACTAGTAGTAGTGAGGTCACTCAGAGTTGCTGGTTCGTGCTTTCTCAAAAAGAATTGTGAAAAAAAAAACTATTTTTGCCCACTTCAGATTAAACTAGAGGGTGGAAGTACGTGTCGTGTTGTGTCACTGGCTAATGCCCTCCAGGCGTTTGCAGAGGTCTTATACATAAAGCCGCCACTAAACGTGCTTGTGTAAAAGTCTAAGCTGGGCTGTTTAGTGATAAGACAATCTCATAGCGCGTAGGAGGTTGATTCACGAGGCAGAGTCCACCTATATTTATATCTGCAAACACTGGAAAGGGCAGTGTTCTGAGCACATCATGTACAGACTGCTTAATGTAAAACTTTTATCGTATGTTTCTACAGTAGCGATCTCTGTATTCCTTTCTTCGCAACTTCCTAACATGATCCTGCAACAGGATATGCAGATGAAACAGTCAGCATGTTCTCAGTTGTAGTAAGAACATTTATGTCGTCTGAATAGCGACTAAAATTCAGTACCAGAGGGAAAAGCCGAAGAAAAGCTGATTTCTAGCAAAAGCTGTCTGAGACCAGAAGATACACTTGGATAGTTTATAGGTGAGTGTGTTTTTCTAAATGACACTGAATCCGTATGAAGGAGATTCACATGCGCGGGAACAAAAGCAGGCAGCACTATAATATATCATGAGGTGGCTCTAGTGTTGAGCAAGCGTGTCAGGCTAAAATACTGCAAGAAAGGTGGGATGAAAAGACTAAAGTACTGAACAGATTGGTGTTCAGACGTTAAGTGCTACTGCTACTGCCATCATGTTAAAGCAGTACTATGTGGTTCCGATCAAACATGTATAGTCTTTTACGATACTGTGTGCAAAACGAACATCTGAACTGCTAATAAAAATAACGAAAGCGAATATCAATAGGGAATGCCGTAAGGACATTTTTAAAGTTTTTAAAATCGTAACTCCTTACGAACTATGTAAGTGAAGTGTGGACTAAAAGACCACCAAAGCTTTCAGAGGTTTCTCAGGCTCAGGGATATCTTCCGAGTATTTTGGCACAATGGACCTGCGGACTCGAGCGGGTCGTTACGGAGTTACTACATTTCGTTTGGTTTCTTGCCACAAACGTCAACGATACTTGCTGTTTGTCTTGTTTGCACTCATTCGCGGCACCTGCTTTTGACAACAGAAATGTCCTCGTCAACTCGTCCCCCTCAAGTTTGGATTAGGTACTGCTCGGTTCTGTTTAGGCTTTTGTTTTCGGCAGTGTTAATTTTACGTTAACCTCCTGCCCACAAGATGGATTGGAAGGACGTTAACACGGTCGGGTGGGAGACCAACCACTGAAACACACGATCATATGTTTCGGTATTATCGGGAAAAAGAAACAACATTTTACTGAAATAGGTAACACGTAATTATATGCTCAGAAACCTTGTGTCACAGCTTTATTTTACGAATGGATTCCTTCCCAACGTAAGGAAATCTATCCAAAAATTAAAATGTATTTTCGTCACATTTGCTGAAAATTTACAAACCATATTGATTTTTTTTTTTTGACGTAAAAATTTTGAAAGGATGCCCTCCTCTAAAGTTACTTAACGCTTCATCTACAGTCAAGTATTGTTCAAATGTTCAAATGTGTGTGAATTCCTAAGGTACCAAACTGCTGAGGCCATCGGTCCCTAGACTTACACACTACTTAAACTAACTTCAAGTAACGTATGCTAGCAACAACATACACACCCACGCCCGAAGGAAGACTCGAACCTCCGGCGGAAGGGGCCTCGCAATCCGTGACATGACTCGTCGAACCACACATGCACTCCGCTAGGCAGTCAAGTATTCAGATGGCATATATGGCTTTATACTGATTGCTAAAAAGAGTCCAGAACCCTCGAAGGCTCCAAATTTGTTGTATTGTTTCCTTTGATCTTGTGTTTTCTTGTCGTCGATTCTAAGGGCACGAATAAGAACTTCAAATCGACCTCTAGACATTGTGAATCAAAAAAATCGGGTGTCTGTCAATTTTTGAAAACATTTCCTCGGTGTTAAAACGAATATTCTTCGTGTATCCGCTCCTGTGTAGTAGTACAAAAAGCGCTTTCGTCTCAAGTTTGTCTGTGGAGCCTGTGGGTTCGGTACACCAATGGACGGGATTGAATCGCCCAGTTATTCGTTCGATTTCCTGATTTGTGTAGTTCACCAACCCATCAACTGCTATGTTCGGATGCAGGGTGAGTTGGCATCCCTTCGCTCCCAGCTTCAGGCAGTGTTGGCTTTGTTCACACAGCTTGAGGCTGTTGCCAATGGCCATCACTGTGGGGGTCCGACAGGGGGTTTGTCGGGGACGGCCAGCTCGTCCCACGCATCCCCCTATCGGACTACGACTGTGGCTGCCCGGGATACTGCCCACATTGAGGCTGATCCCTCACCTGAGGTAGAGTGGGAGGTCGTCTCGAGGTGTGGCAGGGGGCGAAAGACATTCCGGAGGGCTGAACGGAAGGCCTCTCCAGTTTGTCTGACGGACCGGTTTCAGGCTCTGTATCCAGCTGATACTGATCTTCGGCCGGAGATGGCTGCTTGTCCTGTTCCAGAGGTTGCCCCTCAGTCTGCAAGATCTGGGCAGTCGCAGAGGGTAGGCTTACTGGTAGTTGAGAGCTCCAACGTCAGGCGCGTAATGGGGTCCCTTAGGGATATGGCAGCAAGAGAGGGGAAGAAAACCAATGTGCACTCCATGTGCATTCCGGGGGGAGTCATTCCAGATGGGGAAAGGGTCCTTGCGGATGCCATGAAGGGTACAGGGTGCACCCATCTGCAGGTGGTAGCTCATGTCGGCACCAATGATGTGTGTCGCTATGGATCGGAGGAAATCCTCTCTGGCTTCCGGCGGCTATCTGATTTGGTGAAGACTGCCAGTCTCGCTAGCAGGATGAAAGCAGAGCTCACCATCTGCAGCATCGTCGACAGGTCTGACTGCGGACCTTTGGCACAGAACCGAGTGGAGGGTCTGAATCAGAGCCTGAGACGGTTCTGAGATCGAGTGGGCTGCAGCTTCCTCGACTTGCGCCATAGGGTGGTGGGGTTTCTGGTTCCGCTGGACTGGTCAGGAGTCCACTACACGCAGCAGGCGGCTACACACGTAGCAGTGGTTGTGTGGCGTAGACTGGGCGGTTTTTTAGGTTAGATGGCCTCGGGCAAGTACAGAAAGGGCAACAGCCTCAAAGGGTGCGGGGCAAAGTCAGGATATGCGGGGACCAAGCAGCAATCGGTATTGTAATTGTAAACTGTCGAAGCTGCATTGGTAAAGTACCGGAACTTCAAGCGCTGATAGAAAGTACCGAAGCTGAAATCGTTATAGGTACGGAAAGCTGGCTGAAACCAGAGATAAATTCTGCCGAAATTTTTACAAAGGCACAGACGGTGTTTAGAAAGGATAGATTGCATGCAACCGATGGTGGCGTGTTTGTCGCTGTTAGTAGTAGTTTATCCTGTAGTGGAGTAGAAGTGGATAGTTCCTGTGAAATATTATGGGTGGATATTACACTCAACAACCGAGCTAGGTTAATAATTGGCTCCTTTTCCCGACCTCCCGACTCGGCAGCATTAGTGGCAGAACAACTGAGAGAAAATTTGGAAAACATTTCACATAAATTTTCTCAGCGTATTATAGTCTTAGGTGGAGATTTCAATTTACCAGATATAGATTGGGTCACTCAGATGTTTAGGACAGGTGGTACGGACAGAGCATCGAGTGACATTATACTGAGTGTACTATCTTAAAATTACCTCGAGCAACTAAACAGAGAACCGACTCGTGGAGATAACATCTTGAACCTACTGATAACAAACAGACCGGAACTTTTCGACTCTGTAAGTGCAGAACAGGGAATCAGTGATCATAAGGTGGTTGCAGCACACCTAAATATGGTAGTTAATAGGAATATAAAAAAAGGGAGGAAGGATTATCTGTTTAGCAAGAGTAATAGAAGGCAGGTTTCAGACTACCTAACAGATGAAAACCATAATTTCTGTTCCGACACTGACAATGTTGAGTGTTTATGGAAAAAGTTCAAGGCAATCGTAAAATGCGTTTTAGACAGGTACGTGCCGAGTAAAACTGTGAGGGACGGGAGAAACCCACCGTGGTTCAACAACAAAGTTAGGAAACTGCTGCGAAAGCAAAGAGAGCTTCACTCCAAGTTTAAACGCAGCCAAAACCTCTCAGACAAACAGAACCTAAACGATGACAAAGTTAGCGTAAGGAGGGCTATGCGTGAAGCGTTCAGTGAATTCGAAAGTAAAATTCTATGTATCGACTTGACAGAAAATCCTAGGAAGTTCTGGTCTTACGTTAAATCAGTAAGTGGCTCGAAAAAGCATATCCAGACACTCCGGGATGATGATGGCATTGAAACAGAGGATGACACACGTAAAGCTGAAATATTAAACACCTTTTTCCAAAGCTGTTTCACAGAGGAAGACCGCACTGCAGTTCCTTCTCTAAATCCTCGCGCAAACGAAAAAATGGCTGACATCGAAATAAGTGTCCAAGGAATAGAAAAGCAACTGGAATCACTCAACAGAGGAAACTCCACTGTACCTGACGGGATACCAATTCGACTCTACACAGAGTCCGCGAAACAACTTGCCCTCCTTCTAACAGCCGTGTACCGCAAGTCTCTAGAGAAACAGAAGGTCCCAAATGATTGGAAAACAGCACAGGTAGTCCCAGTCTTCAAGAACGGTCGTCGAGCAAATGAGCAAAACTATAGACATATATCTCTGACGTCGATCTGTTGTAGAATTTTAGAATATGTTTTACGCTCGAGTATCATTTCGTTTTTGGAAACCCAGAATCTACTCTGTAGGAATCAATATGGATTCCGAAAACAGCGATCGTGTGAGACCCAACTCGCTTTATTTGTTCATGAGACCCAGAAAATATTAGATACAGGCTCCCAGGTAGATGCTATTTTTCTTGACTTCCGGAAGGCGTTCGATACAGTTCCGCACTGTCGCCTGATAAACAAAGTATGAGCCTACGGAATATCAGACCAGCTGTGTGGCTGGATCGAAGAGTTTTTTGCAAACAGAACACAGCATGTTGTTATCAATGGAGAGACGTCTACAGACGTTAAAGTAACCTCTGGCGTGCCACAGGGGAGTGTTATGGGACCATTGCTTTTCACAATATATATAAATGACCTAGTAGATAGTGTCGGAAGTTCCATGCGCCTTTTCGCGGATGATGCTGTAGTTTACAGAGAAGTTGCAGCATTAGAAAATTGTAGCAAAATGCAGGAAGATCTGCAGCGGATAGGCACTTGGTGCAGGTAGTGGCAGCTGACCCTTAACATAGACAAATGTAATGTATTGCGAATACATAGAAAGAAGGATCCTTTATTGTATGATTATATTATAGCGGAACAAGCACTGGTAGCAGTTACTTCTGTAAAATATCTGGGAGTTTGCGTGCGGAACGATTTGAAGTGGAATGATCATATAAAATTAATTGTTGGGAAGGCGGGTACCAGGTTGAGATTCATTGGGAGAGTCCTTAGAAAGTGTAGTCCACCAACAAAGGAGATGGCTTACAAAACACTCGTTCGACCTATACTTGAGTATTGCTCATCAGTGTGGGATCCGTACCAAAGAAGAGCGGCGCGTTTCGTCACAGGGTTATTTGGTAACAGTGATAGCATTACGGAGATGTTTAGCAAACTCAAGTGGCAGACTCTGCAAGAGAGGCGCTCTGCATCGCGGTGTAGCTTGCTCGCCAGGTTTCGAGAGGGTGCGTTTCTGGATGAGGTATCGAATATATTGCTTCCCCCTACTTATACCTCCCGAGGAGATCACGAATGAAAAATTAGAGAGATTCGAGCGTGCACGGAGGCTTTCAGACAGTCGTTCTTCCCGCGAACCATTCGCGACTGGAACAGAAAAGGAAGGTAATGACATTGGCACGTAAAGTGCACTCCGCCACACACCGTTGCGTGGCTTGCGCAGTATAAATGTAGATGTACATGTAGATCAATCATTTCTTCATTTACAGAGAACGAAAATAATTGTCCCTCATCCGTCATACCTTTAGCGATACCCTTAGCTAAGGGAAGGTGTAATACTATATTGATGTAGGCGTTTTGGCACCTTTAGAGTTAAGAGGTGTTTTGGTCCTTATTGTTTCTAAATCGTACCCTAGCTCAAAACACCTAGATTCTTCGTCGTCGTCTTCGGGTAGCCGTCCTCCTACCTGAAAGAATCCCTCCTCTTGTTTAAACTCATCGTCGATGGGCTCATCATCAGATTATACGCCATCCGATGTCTCTGAGAAAGATTCATCAAAATTGTCTTCATTCGCATCATCAGAATCCGTTGCCATTTGCCTTTTCAATCTCTAAAATCTCTTAAGGGGTGGTGAACCCAAGGTTGGGAGCCAGTGTGTATATACTAAAAGAGAAAAAAAATAGCAATATTAACAAGGATGGGTGGAAATTCATCCAAGCTAATGTCAGGTGCGTTGCAAGGTTGGGTGGAATCTCACCCGAGGAGTGCTGTGCGACCCAACGAATGTTGTGAGCGGGTGTCGAGATAGAACGATACGCTAACTGCGGATAAGTCCTGAGCTACACCGACGATGCGCACTAAGGCAAACAGGGCGGGCGTGTGGTTTTCCTGCCCACTTTGTGCCCAGAGGATTATACAGTGGTGCTCTGGACAGGTTTATTGACGATGAGATGACCTGTATGAATTGAATGGTATGTGTTGACTGAATACTAGGCCAGAGCGGTACGACGACGCTATGCTGAGCTGCAGACATAGCGACCTCAGCCACATTACAGGACTCCTACGTCTGTCTCACTGTTGTTGGTCTGCTCTGTGTTGTGGGTTACGATGATTGCATGTTACAGGTTTTTTTCACTGTTCTGAACAGAAACAATGGTGGTTGCAGTAACAAAGGGAGTAAATCATATTTGAATTATTACTCTGTACGAGACACCAGAAACCGAGTGAACCTTATACCAAAATACACAGGAGATATCCCTGACAGTTTGTCGGTGAAGTACGGGTCACCCTGTATCTATGCATGATATTAGAAAGAGCTCGGAGAACTAAAGAAGAAAGTTCACATTTGATAACAGAAGTAGGAATAATTTGGCCTGAAATCGACAAGAGTGTGTAGTGTAGGCTCAAAGTAAACTTCAGTGCATTCCTCGAAGAAGTAAAGAAAGTATGAGAAATAAGGTTTGAGAAATAATTAAAAACAAATTATCTAGTAGTTTACATACAGTTCACGAATATAGTAAAGCCCACAGTGTCAAATGTACCACTTCGTTAAAGACTATGTTCGTTGCATTTACTATTCTAAAAAAAATACATTGAGGTGACAGAAGACATGGGAAAGCGATACACACATATCTAGATGGCGCTACTATCCCGCACACAAGATACAGGAGTGCATTGGCGGAGCTGTCATTTGTACTAAGTTGATTTACCTGGAAAGGTCTCCAACGTGATTATGGCCGCACGAATAACAGATTGAACGCTGAACGGGGGTTGGGTCTCGAACCAAGGGACATTCCCGTCATTCGGAAATCATTAGGGCATTCAGTATTCGGAAATCCACAGTGTCAAGAGTGTTCCGGTAATACCACGCTCCACGCACTGCCTCTCACCGCGGACAACGCAGTAGCCGACGGCCTTTGCTTAACGGCCCAGAGCAGCCGCGTTTGCGTGGAGTGCTAATACAGAAGCAGAAATCCATGGAAGACGTACGACGAACGTGTCCGTTTAGAAAGGGCGGCGAAATTTGGCGTTAATGGCCTCTGACAGCAGACGACCGACGTGAGTGCCAGAATGTTGACGCAGTTACTGGAATGGAGAAATAAAGAAGCTGTAACATAGTGCCTTCAGTTCCTGTATGCAAACACCCACCGCTATTGCTTACTATACCAAAAAAGTAAGTGTTACTTCTCCTACAGGATTAGTTCAAGTGATCGTGTGCCTAAAGGGTTAAAGGAATTGGACTGTAAACTTCATTTCCTGAAGTACTATTGTATTAAAAGAGAGAATTAACCAACAAACAGGATTATAACTTAGATTCCTCAACCAATAGTACCCCTTTGTCATCAAATAAATAATAACGGTCAACAAATCAAATCGGACAAAAAATTTCAGAATAATTATGAATAACTTTCAGATTTCAAAATGAAATCTGTGCTTTTAACTTCCTTCATACTGAGAGTTTAAAATAAAGTGCAGTCAGGCGAGAAAATGTTAGCAGCGTCGATCATTTACGTTGTCTACCATTAATCACGATTTAAGCAAAAAGCTGTGCCACACTATAACGTTCACTAGCACATTGTTCTTTGATGAAAATTAATTGACTGCTGGACAACACAGAGTCTAGCCTACGAACACATTATTATTGTTATTGCAATCGACACTACTTTTAGAAGCATTTTCCTGTACACAATCATATAGAATCTAACCACAGTACTCTTTCATGAAATATAATTTATTACTAGCTAATACAGTTTTTAGAATATTGGGGCGCTAAATTCCATATGACTTTCAACAACATTTCCCAAACACTTTTAAGCGGATACCACAAAGCACATAAAATATACTTTGTAGCACCTATATAAAAGAAAATAAGCCAGTATAAACTAAATATTTTATTCAGTTATTTGTCAGCAAACGTGGAGCAGTTGAAGACTAATATCTCTGAGGCTTAAAGAATTATTTTACTCAAGCCTTTGAACAATTTAGTAGTTTAATGTAATTGGAAGTTCAAATAAACATTTTGGCGTTTATGGTCACTCGGGAATGTTCATGATTAGTAACAGAACCCTAATGTAGGTCAGTGACGTTCTCCTAATATACGTATTTTTAAGTTCTCTCGTATGTTAATCGACTACTATGAAACGAATAATTCATGAGTTAGTTCCTTTCTAAAAAGTTTTAATTTGCCTTGAGGTTGTAATAAAACTGGTTACGATGAGATAAATGCACTAACAGATATTGAATAATAAAGTTAAAAACTAGAAACCCAGTAATCCACTACCAAACAGCTATACGAAAATGTATAAAGTCAACATATATATAAACATTTTAAGCAATTAGTATGATAATTATAGGGTTCTTAAAAAGATAGGCAATGATAAACAATTATTTGTACTTTTTTTGTAATATATTTTCCAAAGATGATTTTGTATGAATAGATCGATATACTCTGGTATTTTCTTTGCAACATGTTGATAGAGGTAAATCCTTGTTCCTGTTCAGTTTGAGTAAGGAGTAAAAATTTATCTATTCCACAACAGAAACTCAATCAGTGTTCATATTGTTTACGAAAATGAAGCCGATCGTTCTCCAGACCAGTATATGAAGTTACATTTCAGGATCTAGCATGGGTGTAGATTATGAGCCTACAACTTTCAACAGCAACGAAGAACCATAACAAATGAGTACTATGAAAAATGTTTATTTAAATTATACCACTGCTGCGACTCCTTGCAGTGTGTCACTATCTCAGCGTGCCAAGTGCTGTGAAATTGTAACAAGCCGCCCAGATTTAAACTTACTTCGACATTAATGAATCGACTTGGGGTTATAAGAGGGTGGTGGCGGTTAGAAGGTGTTGAAAAGAACAACTGCTATGGCGATGACGCTGGACAGAATTACACAATCGCAGCTCTTCATATAATTTGCTCTATACAACTACTTCTTGGCTACCTCAAATAATTTTGAAGATTCCATCACATTCCACGTAGCAATATATACACATAATTTCCATCCGAGGCTCATTTGAGATAATTTAACGTCGCTTTCCACTCCAGGATGTGGATGATTTAATGGCTGGCTACAGACCTGTTGACGTGTTTATTACACGCCATTCCATGTTTTTCTTTCGGGCGTTTACACCTTTCAGGCAGAGAAGAACTTTCCTCCACCTTTTCTATCCACTACAGTTCTAAGATATCCTACGCATGAACGAGTGAAGTTACTCAGTTCTTTCTTACATTTTACATGTAAAGGAAGTATGTATCGTAATAATAGTCACTAAAACAATTACATACACACAAGAAATACACTCCTGGAAATTGAAATAAGAACACCGTGAATTCATTGTCCCAGGAAGGGGAAACTTTATTGACACATTCCTGGGGTCAGATACATCACATGATCACACTGACAGAACCACAGGCACATACACACAGGCAACAGAGCATGCACAATGTCGGCACTAGTACAGTGTATATCCACCTTTCGCAGCAATGCAGGCTGCTATTCTCCCATGGAGACGATCGTAGAGATGCTGGATGTAGTCCCGTGCAACGGCTTGCCATGCCATTTCCACCTGGCGCCTCAGTTGGACCAGCGTTCGTGCTGGACGTGCAGACCGCGTGAGACGGTGCTTCATCCAGTCCCAAACATGCTCAATGGGGGACAGATCCGGAGATCGCTCCCCACACCATGATGCCGGGTGTTGGCCCTGTGTGCCTCAGTCGTATGCAGTCCTGATTGTGGCTCTCACCTGCACGGCGCCAAACACGCATACGATCAACATTGGCACCAAGGCAGAAGCGATTCGCATCGCTGAAGACGACACGTCTCCATTCGTACCTCCATTCACGCCTGTCGCGACACCACTGGAGGCGGGCTGCACGATGTTGGGGCGTGAGCGGAAGACGGCCTAACGGTGTGCGGGACCGTAGCCCAGCTTCATGGAGACGGTTGCGAATGGTCCTCGCCGATACCCCAGGAGCAACAGTGTCCCTAATTTGCTGGGAAGTGGCGGTGCGGTTCCCTACGGCACTGCGTAGGATCCTACGGTCTTGGCGTGCATCCGTGCGTCGCTGCGGTCCGGTCCCAGGTCGACGGGCACGTGCACCTTCCGCCGACCACTGGCGACAACATCGATGTACTGTGGAGACCTCACGCCCCACGTGTTGAGCATTTCGGCGGTACGTCCACCCGGCCTCCCGCATACCCACTATAAGCCCTCGCTCAAAGTCCGTCAACTGCACATACGGTTCACGTCCACGCTGTCGCGGCATGCTACCAGTGTTAAAGACTGCGATGGAGCTCCGTATGCCACAGCAAACTGGCTGACACTGACGGCGGCGGTGCACAAATGCTGCGCAGCTAGCGCCATTCGACGGCCAGCACCGCGGTTCCTGGTGTGTCCGCTGTGCCGTGCGTGTGATCATTTCTTGTACAGCCCTCTCGCAGTGTCCGGAGCAAGTATGGTGGGTCTGACACACCGGTGTCAATGTGTTCTTTTTTCCATTTCCAGGAGTGTACAATAATCGCGATAAATAAATATTTAGGTAGATGGAACAAAGTCTGAGTGAGTAATCTTACATCAGAGATTTGAATTATTGGTGTTAGAATGTGAAGTAAGTAATCAGTAGTACATCCGCTCAGGTTCATAAATTAGGGAACCCTTGATATCCACGAACAACCTGTGGGTCATCGTAACACTGGATTGACTAAACCGTGCCACAAAAAGGGGAAACACGTGGCATTCATGGTACACCATTATGTGACTGCTTGCACCAGCGTGCGCGGGCAGAGATTTCAGGCATAATAGTTCTGAATATCTGGTGTGTGTGTGTGTGTGTGTGTGTGTGTGTGTGTGTGTGTGTGTGTGTGTGTGTGTGTGTGTTAGGACCCAGTATTCGAATCACAGGGAAGCAGAATGGTACAGCGAACTCAATGTGACATGGCCGTTTCTGATCCTTAATCGACGGTTAGAACAAAGCATAGTTGACGTAAGATCGACTGGGAGCTGAATATTGCCACTGTGTTATCTCCTTGCTGTGCAGAAGTTTACGAGAGGGAGGAAACATCCAAACATCCGAGAATGTTATATATATCAGTCCCAGGAAGATTATCACCCTTAACTGTCCGAAAAAGTCCCGTCGACACACCGTCTGTTCTCGCCAGTGATGGCACAGCAACCTCGGGGTCATGCATCAGACTGTGTGGCAGCGACGTCGGGAAACTGCTCTCAGTGATCGGCGATTAGCCAGATGTATTTCTCTTAAACTAACGCGCCATGTGGCTTAGCGAATGTATTCTCTTACCGAATGTGAGTGTACTCTAGAATACTGAGGCGTCCTGTTCATAGCTGTGGTTCAACTTTGCGAGTTCCTGCCGTTTGCTCATCTGGTAACCCAGTGAGACACATTACAGTCTGGCAAAATAATAGAAAAGAGCTGAAGTGGCTGTGTCACTAATATCGTTTGGGGTGCATCGTGTTAGGACCACATAAGTCACTGGATGCCTTTCACAAGGGGCTTACGATTGCTACAGTCTGTAGGGATGGTATGTGTGTGGATCTGGAATCTGTCACAATAATAATCCCCCACCACCTACGGCTGGCCTGGCGGAAAAGTACCTATAACATAAACGCATTACACATCTTGAGTAGTAACTCGCTCTCTGGACATTCATGTGGTGCAATAGTTTGGACTACTGAGGTCATGCAGCTGCCACCATGAGTCGTTGCTAAGATCGAAACTGAACTTTTCTTGGACTTTAAAGGGAATCACGCTCAACAGGTTGATCCACAGTTGATCCACAGCCATAGTGCATCCTGTATCGCAATCTAGGAAATATTTGTGGGATCCCTTACTATAGACTCCCTCCGATGTTCTTTACACGACAAGCAGACACGCAACACGCGCTAAGTGCCGGCCAAGGCTGATTTTGATTTATATTTTGTGCGCATAATCCGCTTTCACCTCTGCCCTAGGTCGCTTAAAACCTTTTTTTTTTATGTGATTCGCATGCCTGTTTCCCCAAGTCGTTGCAGAACTCCTTTCTTTCTTGCGCTGCAATCCCGCTCTCTTATTACATCTTTCTCAGATTTCGTTTGTAGGACAGATACCTTGATGACAACTTGGCTATCTATAGGACAACAATTATGGTTTTTCCTAATTTATTCATTTTTCTTAATTTTATTTTACCACACTCATTTTGATTAACTCATGATTGATTCCCACATCAGGGTCTGACTTAAACTTTTTCAAAATTTTACGGAAGCACAGACCCTGACTAAGCAGGGAATGTACTACTGATGGTCGAGCTGTTACCTCCTGCGCTGTCGAGGAATAGGTGGCTATCCTTTTGGGGCACAGGGACTCTGGGCACTGGCCGCCTATCCAGGTGGTCACTGGTGTGGCTGGGTGGCGCCTCTGAGGAGACCCCCGCCCCACCCAGCCGCAGTAGGCAGCATCATCGCGGATGTCTGGCACAGCCGACGTTTGTGAGGCTCTGGCTGCCTTTCCAGACACACCTGAATATTTCAACAAATATCGTTACGACGCCAAGAACTTTCTCTCCTTGATCAAGACAGGAGATGAAAGCAAAATCAAGCTAACAGCACAAACGTACGCCTCTCACTTCTTGGTTTGCACCCGAACTGACAAATATCCTTTCTAACTATTAATACTATATTCTTTGTAGATAACGTTAAAACTCCTTAAACTAAAAATTGATTCTGAATTAAAAGACTGACTCCTACCCAGTACTGAGGGATACTCCCTTGCAAGAACATGGTGACAATTCACCGTAACACTCCGTGAGAGGCTAAGCGTGGTACAGTGTTTACGTGTACACTGGGACTTAACGCTGCGGATTGATGAAAAATTGGACGAAAACTCGATCCTCGCATTGAAAGAAGATTCGTTTCCAGAAAAAATTTAAAGTCACGTTCCACCACTCGATGTGAAACAGTATTTTCCATCCTCGATGCGGTGCTTTAAAAGGCAATCTCGGTTATATGTTATATACCCACTGTGCTATTTGCAATAGCTATTCTACTCAGTGTGCCTGAACAAAATCAAGACTTAGCCAAGGTTAGTGCAAGAGACTCTTGGAAGCAGCTCAAACAGGCACAGTTCAAGCGCGGTAACATCAGGAACGACCTGCTGATCCAACAAGTACCGTCTCCACAGCGTCAGGGCAGTTACCATTTATCCAGGCCCAGCAGGGAGGCCAGAGTTGTTATATCGTTGATACGGTGGAATCGCAGAGCCATTGTGGCGTTGGTGACCTGATTGCTAAATAACCGAGCCGTGGTTTTGTTGTGGATTACATGACGGGAATCAAAGCACTGACGAAAAAGGGACGAGCCGGGCCTAAGTAAACATTACCCGTTTCTAGAAAGAGGTATACAGATAACAGCTTCGAGGGGAGATCTACGCCAATCTTCTAGTTGATATCAATCAAAAAGTTGCCTCTACCTCACTTTTCCTCTATTAGCTGCAAGCCTAAGGCTCATGCGGCTGACTTAGCGTCCCCCAACCAATGGGCCACCAGGAGGCCTATTTCCAGTTACTGCCAGGCTCGAAGCCCCCGGGCATGCAGATTATTGGCCGCCTTCGCCTATGGGGGAAGACTTTGCTGCTGTCCACCTCGCCTACACGGACAGGAACTGTTGCTGCAAGCCATCTCATCCACAGTGGGACGACAGCCCGATCCCGCGCGCTCCAGCGTTCCCTGCCGTGAGCTGCGTGCCCGCGCCTAATCTGTGTGGACGCTGACATGGGCTCCTGTACGCTCCCTGCTTTAGCTCACTTGCTGACTCACTGACTTGAAAGCGTTGCCGGCCGAGTGACATTGCACGCTGTCTGTCGCAGAAGCCCGCTCGCCTTCTTCAGCACCTCCCTGGCAGCCGAGTACAATCTGTGCCTAGGGGATGTTGACTCCTACGAGCTCCGTCACGCCTGTTGGGTTTACTGGGCAATAAAATGAATGTTTAACAATGCTGTTTTCATGACCGTGCCTCGGACGACAACCACACAAGCACCTGCTGTTTCACTGCGTCCCCTCCCAGGGTCTTTAACTAGTGCTTTCTTGACCACTAACAATCCACCGTACAGGTAATCTACTCCTAGCTTCAACAGTGCTAACGACCCAGTTTCTGGAGACTATGGTCGGCTTCTTCATTAATGAGCTGATACCTGGACTTGGGTAGGCGCGCCGGCCCCGGATCGAATCCGCCCGCCACATTAACGAAAAGGGCCGATGTGCCGGCCAGCCTGGATGTGATTTTTAGGCGGTTTTCCACATCCCACTAGGTGAATACCGCGCTGGTCCCCACGTCCCGCCTCAGTAACTCGACACTCAGACATTGGACACACATCCGCACTTTTCCATGATGTACTCTAGACGCAGACAGATGGGGTACTCTGATCCCGTCCTGGGGGATACGGGGTGGCGGCAGGAAGGGCATCCGACCACCCCTTCAAATTAACCACGCCAAATCCGATTTAACCATGCCAACCCCGCGCACAACCGAGCGAGGTGGCACAGTGGTTAGCACACTGGACTCGCATTCGGGAGGACGACGGTTCAATCCCGTCTCCGGCCATCCTGATTTAGGTTTTCCGTGATTTCCCTAAATCGTTTCAGGCAAATGCCGGGATGGTTCCTTTGAAAGGGCACGGCCGATTTCCTTCCCAATCCTTCCCTAACCCGAGCTATCGCTCCGTCTCTAATGACATCGTTGTCGACGGGACGTTAAACACTAACCACCACCACCACCCACGCAAAATGCGGGATAAAGGCGCAACCGAAAGATAGATAGAATGGTAAGCGGCTTCATGAAAAAGCCCCATCCTTTGCCAACAGCTGAGATTATTCCCCCCTCCACGCCCCTTCTCAAACCTCAAAGTGTGCTACTTTAATTAAGGAACGTCAACTCTAGTAATTTAAGATCTTAGATCGCATCTCATATTTTGAAACCCCCCAAAAAAGCGCGAATGGCTATATATCTTGTCGCCAGCTGTACCTAATTTCGCTACTACTGTGACCAAGTCATTGGAATAGCCTAGAGTACTTACTCCGTTCATTCCCCTGACTTCGATATCTTGTAGCCATTCAAGTAAAGTAGCCCACTGGAGAAGGGGGAAAGGGGAGGGAGAAGGAGTAGCACATCATCTTGTGGTTCAAATATGTTGAAATGGCTCTGAGCACTATGAGACTTAACATCTGAGGTCATCAGTCCCCTAGAACTTATATCTACTTAAACCTAAGTAACGTAAAGACATCACACACATCCACGTGCGAGGCAGGATTCGAACCTGCGACAGTATGGTCTCGCTGTTACAGACTGAAGTGCCTAGAACCGCTCGGCCATACCGGCCGGCTCTTGTGGTTCTTCCAGCATCATCTTCGGGAACCTGGAAAAGCCACACCTGGGTGGAGCAGCGGTATCCTCCTTCAGCGTCTACCAATGAAAGGACTCCTTTGAGAGAAGAATTACCCAATAAATTTTGTTAGCTTCCTCCATGCAAGCGCAGAAAATGATGGAATATTCTGTCTGCCAGGGAAACTTCAAGAATCATTCGACTGTTTCCTTCTACCATTCTGTCATTTCAGTCGAAGTTATATAGGAGCTATCGTGTTTAGATACTCCCATGACCAAGCTGTGAATAAAGTGACTCGATTTGTTGGTGTATCAACACGAACTTTCCAACATGTGTACGAGAAATGGTGTACTACACGCAGCCACATAACATCGCGTAAGAACAGTTGTATTAGAAAAGTCCTAACCTACAAGGACCAGAGACGAATTTCAGCTATGGTCAACGACAATCGCTTTCAAACTATACTGATATTGCTGCTTTCAGTGAATGTAGGTCCAACTCAACCAGCAACCGACCGAGATTTTACAAGGCAACTGTATGCTATGGACGTTTGTACTAGGTTAGTTCCAAATGGCCATGAACACAGTGCTAAAGACAGAAAGTCCGCAATGGAACAATACAGAAATTGCTCATTAACTGACTGTAGTCCAATGATTCACGATTTTGCCTCTTTTCAGATGATGCAAGGTGTTGAGTGCACCTATAGCTCGATGCTGTCTTTGCGCTGCAATTTGTTGGGGCTGTAGTTCAGGCCACGGGAAGTTCTGTGACGTTTTGAGGAAGTTTTTCCTACAATTTCTTGGCCCAATTCATTCAGATTACCTTGAACACTGAAAGTTGCTTGTCACAATGGCAACTTCCAGAATGATTGTTTCCTCTGCTTATTCTACACGTGAAGCACATTGCACAGATGTTTCGGTGCCAAATAATCGATCACTGACGATATTATAGATTTCGAAGAGCTTAGAAGGGGTACCTGAGTGTGTAATACTCAGGCGAGTTGCAGGGTTAACCAATGGTTCGCTGTGTGCAGACCATTTGAGCAGCGCAAAGGCAACCAAGTCGAGTCCAGTCTTATCTGGGTCTTCCCATCGGCATTTCCGGGTACTATGGCTCTGCTACGTATGACTAATGTATTAAGTTGCTTGCAAGTCGCTTTTTGCTAGTCATTCTCAGAGTCTTGTCACAAATGTTTGATGAGATCCAAGCTTGCATGGCACGGCCCGATGTAATATCGTCAGCAACATTTCCAGATTGCCAGCCGGTGTGGCAGAGCGGTACTAGGCGCTTCAGTCTGGAACCGCGCGACCGCTACGGTCGCAGGTTCGAATCCTGCCTCGGGCATGGATGTGTGTGATGTCCTTAGGTTATTTAGGTTTAAGTAGTTCTAAGTTCTAGGGGACTGATGACCTCAGATGTTAAGTCCGACAGTGCTCAGAGCCATTTAAACTATTTCCAGATTTTTAATGTGGATTTATCTAGGTTCGGACTTAACATTTGTTTTTAATTGAGGTGGTCATTTCTCGATACACATCGTACCGAGTCGGGTTTCCGTGAGTCCATCCGATAACAGGGCTGTTGAATTCATCACACTCTGATCTCTTAAAATGTTACCAGCATTTTCCGGTAAAAATGGACTTCTTGTCAGTTCTTTCTCTTGTGGTGCACCATTATAGCGCATATTTCACATGCGGACGATTGTAAGCAATATTGTAAATATGACTATGTTTTTAGATTAAATAATTAGCAATTGAATCGAAGCTTAAAAGGTTTAATCTCAGCCTCGTGCGACAGATTAATTCATGTTTAAGAATTCTGTTACTTTCGTGGTATCGTGTGCATTTTGTAATCTGCACTGAGCTACATAACGAATCGTTACACGTTCTCTGCGTTTAGCATGAATAGTAATCGAAGACAGCGGTTTCTACAAGCGGCACACGCGTTTCTAAAACCGGAACTACCTGAACGCCTTTACAGTTTCTCTGCATGCTTTACCGGCCACAGCGTAATTCATCATGAGAAGATTCAGAGAGAGTAAGCAGCACATCGTGACTATTGTGCATCTATAGTTTTCCGAGTTCAAAATGAAGAACATCAGGCTACCAGAATAAGTCCTGCATGCTCAAAGCACGTAACTTTCCTACAAGGTTATCTACACGTTTTCGAAAAAAAAGTATTATGAACTTATTATAAGTGAATGTGATGACAGAGTTCGTTTAAATATTCATTTATTCCTGCTATTCTTTCTGTCGTGTCAAGCAAGCTATAACTACCCTTCAACATGGTGCCTTCCTTTTTAAATCACAGTTAGACACCATTATAAATCAATTCTTGGTTTTAAACTTTATGTGAAATATGGTATTTACTCAGGGCATGTTTCTGAAGACATATTTGCATGTTACAGTTTTAAACATGGCAGTTTCTCGGCAACTGTATATTAATTTCAAGATAGGAATCATAAAGCCAACCGGTTGCAAATAAATGTTTGGTATATAGACCTAGGTTTCGACATCTCTAAGGAAGTGTAATTTTACGTAAGAAACTTTTGTACGTCATGTCAATTGTCATCTTGGTTAATGTTTTTGTCATGCTTAATTTTCTGTGCATTATTTTATAGGGAGATCGAAATCTAGGTCAATGGACCAAACATTTGTAACCGGTTGGCTGTATGATTCATATGTTGATATTTGCGTGTATACATGTGAGACGTGTGAAGGGGGTTAGCTTACAACATGAAGCAAGATATTTATATGACTATTCTCGATGACCAAGGAATACCCTTACTTCTACATCTTCACCAAGAGTACGCCGTGGACACGTACATCTTCCAAGTGGACCACAGCTCTTTTCATATGGTGTTTGCATACGTTTATGGTTTGATGAACACCCAAGCAATTTTACCTCGATTGGTATTTGGAAAAGTGGGCGAAATGTAGCGATAAATATCCCCGCAATCTGATAACTTCACACGATCTGATCATTAATGATTGGCTACAGATGGCTATGGAATATCTGAAAAAACTCGTCGACTCTCTTTCTGACCGAATGGAGGCCATTATCAATGCAGAAGGGTGTTACACACTGTTAACGTAATGTGTCCTATGGGTGACTAATTTTTTTGTCCAGTGTCCTTGTGCACCTATAACATCTTATGAGAATAGCATCGCAAAGTTACTATGTGCATGCGCGCAAAGTGGACTGTCCATGGTAACGGCAACATTACAGGCTGTTCGCCGTACCAGTAGGCTGTGAAGAGCTGCCCACACGACTCGTCACCGGCCGCCACGAGCTGGCGGCAGGTATTTAATTTTTGCCGGCGCCGGATCGTCAACGAGCCGGATCAGTGCGGGCAATATTCCGCTCGCATTGCGCCGGATTGTATTTTCAGCTTTATTTTCCCACGCGCGGTGTCCGGGATGCGGTAATAAAAAAAAAAAAGCCAGCTGATGGGGAATCGGACTTCTGGCGTTACGAGAGGGAGAGATGGGAGGGGGGGGGGACGGTGATGGGGGAAGGGGAACGGGGATGCGGGGGATCCGGTGGCGCGCGGCAGTGACATTCCCGGATGATCCTAGGGGCGCGGCTGTGTCAGTTTATTTGGCTGTCGGCTGCCCCGGGCTCCGCTGCTTTTGTGTCGTTTTTTCAGCACTGCTGTTTGTTTTGTGTTAAGCCATTTAATCGGCGCTGTGAACGCGCAGCCGCTGCGTCCGGAGACGCCATCGCCACCGCCGCCCTCTGACGCGTCAGCAGCTGCCGCCAGCGAGGGACCTACAGTTCTTCGTGGGGAGGCGCCGTCTCTCCGTGTAAAGTGCTCTGCCAGTGTCTGTCACTGGAACGATAAATACAAAAGAAGACAAATACCGTCTACGTCACTGTTTGGATGGGCAAGCCGGCCGGTGTGGCCGTGCGGTTCTGGCGCTTCTGTGTGGAACCGCGTCACCACTACGGTCGCAGGTTCGAATCCTGCCTCGCACATGGATGTGTGTGATGTCCTTAGGTTATTTAGGTTTACGTAGTTCTAAGTTCTAGGGGACTGATGACCATAGATGTTAAGTTCCATAGTGCTCAGAGCCATTTGAACCATTTTTTAGAAAGGCAATCTAAAGAAAACGAGACAGATAGGAAAAGAGTAAGAAAGTGTTTATTATTTCAAAAGTAATCGCCATGACTGTTAATACATCTATCTCACTGTGAGGCAAGACGGTCAGTGCCTTCACGAAAAAAATTTTGCTGTAGCGGGCGGAGCCACTATGTACCGAGGCGTGCATCTCTTCCTCCAAAAATATAGAAACCGCATGGAGAGAGATCGGGACTGTGTGGAAGATGCCTATGGGTTTCCCAGCGAAACGGTGGCAATACATGGTTCCGTAATCTAACAACCCTACCACAACAACGGTCAAAAATTATTTATGATTGTAGTGTTTCTCACGCTGCTAAATATTGCATTTTCGGGCAACAACAAAGTTATATTATGTGGCAGGTGTCATTAGAGCACAGTTAATAAAGTCATTTGATGAAATAATACATAAACTAGGCACTCCTCGTGTTTCCCACGCTGATCTCGCTGTGAACTCATGGCTCAATCGCCGAAAATCTAGGTAGTGATGATTCCAAGCTCGGATGCAAAGAGGCCTTGATGTTATTCTGCCATATTCAAAAGTTTTACAGATGCGCTTCACAAACCATTCTTGAAGATTAAACTTTTACAAGTTAGGACAATGGTGATGTAAAAAAAGTAATCAGCACTCCTAGTTTAAGTTACACTTCTTTTTTATTACTTTTGTTGCAACATCAGTTCACAATGTAAAACATACTTGAAAATATCATCCTCACCGTTAAAGTTCACATTTCATAAATTTGCGTCTTTTCAACACGACGACCAAGACTTGACTCTCCAATAATTACTTACGCTCCCAAAAATCAGAGTTACAAGTACGACAAAGATCATAGTGACGAAAGAAAGAATACACATAAGAATAATATCATTACAATATAAACATATCGATGTATCAAACTACCTCTACGTTAATGAAATCAAATCTGGAAGTTGTCACAGAAATATGTTAACTATTCTACAGAACAACAGTAGACTATTGCTGGTATCGAGAGGTTGAGGTGAGGTGCCGTAATAGTTACGTAATTCAAGTACTATTACATTAGGCAATCTCAAACATTTTTCCATCAAGGCATGGATAGACTTGTCTCACAGTGGGATACATATATTGACAGTTATGGCGATTAGTTTTGAAATAATAAGTAGTTAACTTTTTCTAATCTGTCTAGTCTTCATTTGACTGCCAGTTTTATGCCTGTACGGAGTAGGGGTTTCGACCATTCTCACAAGTCATCTTATACAGCTGTACACATAAGAAGGCAGGTAGTGGCGTTCCACAGTGTTTCTGTATTCAAAGCTCTGCTTCAGACTACACACATACAATAATTATTGTTTCATTGTCTATTTTTTTTCATTCCAATCCGTCCGTTACGTGATTCCACCAACCGCACCCTATGATTTCGGCAAAATAATTAATCCTACGGGATTTATCCGATGATTAATTTATTTGTTTATATTTTTGCTAACTTATATGCTTGTTATAAGGTGTTTGGTGATTAATGAAGTATCTAATCATCGAGTAAAACGTAAGTAATATCTGGTGTGGTGTTACCCAAGGAAGAGTTATAGGCTATCTGCTGTTTCTGATCTATCCAATTTGTTCGCAAATTCCCATCAGAAACTTCTAGGAGTTGCGGAGCGGAATGAGTATATAACATTTTGAATTGGAATCCATGTCAGGATTGTTTCCGTGCTACGACCATTTGAAAATACGTTGCTAATGTGACCACTTTTACAAGTAATTGATTAGATTTGACCCCATTATATTACTTGTTTTACATCTCAGTCGTTAATAGCCAAAGAAACTGCTCTGTTCTCGTTATCGGGTTCGTCCGACCGGAGTGGCCGTGCGGTTCTAGGCGCTACAGTCTGGAGTCGAGCGACCGCTACGACGGCAGGTTCGAATCCTGCCTCGGGCATGGATGTGTGTGATGCCCTTATGTTAGTTAGGTTTAATTAGTTCTAAGTTCTAGGCGACTGATGACCTCAGAAATTAAGTCGCATAGTGCTCAGAGCCATTTGAACCATTTTTTTCGTTATCGGGTTCTCTTCAACGAGAAGCAGATAACGGTACCCCCCTTTCTCGAAGCCGTTGCGCAATTGAGTCGGAAAGGGTCTGCGATCGAGTCGGACGCTGTACAGAACGATTTTGTTATAAAGGCGGCGAGCAGCTCTTCCATTACCGTGACCTTCGCCATTCAGAAGGATCATGTCGGTGTATTCTGCAAATGTGTACTCATCCATGTTGTTCTAACATTCACAGATACATGAATGAGACTCGAACAATATCAGAGAGGCAGGACAAACGTCAAATGACATCAGCCGATCCGACGTAACCACTCCCCACATGACTACCTTGTTGCATACTTACACAGAAAACATGTTTTCAAAAGGCAGTAGCACGGAAGCGGTACATCTCCAGACATGGTTTCATATTAAAATAGTACGTACTCACTCTCTTCACCAATCCCTAAAACGTTTGTAACGGGAACTTCAGAACTAAACTATTTAGGAGACTATCTGAGCAGCCCTCTTGCGTTTTTTGCAGTCATTTACCGCCTTCCAAAGTTATCACGTGATCAGAACCAATTGCCGAATGATTTGGACGAGATATCTGTATGATGCAAAAGTAGCAACTGAATCTAAATAATGAAAAGTTTAAAATCATCCACATGAGCACTAAAAGGAGTGCGTTAAATACCGACTACACGATAAATCACACATATCTAAATGTGGGAAGTTTAACAAAATGTTCAGGGATTACAATTACGAATAACTTAATTTTTATCTATTACAAAGATAATGTTGTGGGAGAAGCAAAGCAAAGACTGTGATTTCGTAGCAGAATACTTACGAAATGCACAGGCCTACTAAAGAGACTGCTGGCGCAACGCTTGTGCGCTCTCTCCTGGAATGTTGCTGTGCGGTGGGCGATCCACCTCGGATACGATTTACTGAAGACATCGAAAAAATAATCAGAAGGACAGCTCGTTTTGTATTATAGTGCAACTAGAGAGCGGGTGCTAGGTTTATAGTTGGGTTGATCACCATTAAAACAAAAGCGTGTATCATTGCGGCAGGATCTGCTCTGAAATTTCAATCACCAATTTTTCCTATGAACGCAAAAATATTTTTCGGCTCCCAGCTATATAGGGAGAAATGATCCTAATAAATAAGAGAAATCAGATGTCACGCGGGAAGATTTAAGTGTTTATTTTTAGCGCGCACAGGTCGAGACTGGAACAGTAGAGAAATAGCTTGAATGTGGTTCGATGTACCCTTTGCAAGGCACTTAATTGTGAATTGCATAGTGATCACGTAGATATAAATGAAAACATGTGGGCTTTAAAGCGGCGATGGACAACCGACCTCTATGATATCACAATGAGTCAAGCCAATAGGTTAGGTCCTGCACTCTCCACACCGACAACGCCCAATAAAATACCCGGAGCGCTCGTAACCTTTAAGGATGTGATAAGAAAAGAAGAAAATGGGTAGCAGGAAGATCTGAATTAGAGAGACGTTAAAGCTGGTAATGGAATCAAAGGTGTGTTTCAATGAGACTCTTCAAGAGTACAACTAAATCGATTTTAGATAACCATATAAAATGTACACTCCAGGAAATTGAAATAAGAACACCGTGAATTCATTGACCCAGGAAGGGGAAACTTTATTGACATATTCCTGGGGTCAGATACATCACATGATCACACTGACAGAACCACAGGCACATAGACACAGGCAACAGAGCATGCACAATGTCGGCACTAGTACAGTGTATATCCACCTTTCGCAGCAATGCAGGCTGCTATCCTCCCATGGAGACGATCGTAGAGATGGTGGATGTAGTCCTGTGGAACGGCTTGCCATGCCATTTCCACCTGGCGCCTCAGTTGGACCAGCGTTCGTGCTGGACGTGCAGACCGCGTGAGACGACGCTTCATCCAGTCCCAAACATGCTCAATGGGGGACAGATCTGGATATCTTGCTGGCTAGGGTAGTTGACTTACACCTTCTAGAGCACGTTGGGTGGCACGGGATACATGCGGACGTGCATTGTCCTGTTGGAACAGCAAGTTCCCTTGCCGGTCTAGGAATGGTAGAACGATGGGTTCGATGACGGTTTGGATGTACCGTGCACTATTCAGTGTCCCCTCGACGATCACCAGAGGTGTACGGCCATTGTAGGAGATCGCTCCCCACACCATGATGCCGGGTGTTGGCCCTGTGTGCCTCGGTTGTATGCAGTCCTGATTGTGGCGCTCACCTGCACGGCGCCAAACACGCATACTATCATCATTGGCACCAAGGCAGAAGCGACTCTCATCGCTGAAGACGACACGTCTCCATTCGTCCCTCCATTCACGCCTGTCGCCACACCACTGGAGGCGGGCTGCACGATGTTGGGGTGTGAGCGGAAGACGGCCTAACGGTGTGCGGGACCGTAGCCCAGCTTCATGGAGACGGTTGCGAATGGTCCTCGCCGATACCCCAGGAGCAACAATGTCCCTAATTTGCTGGGAAGTGGCGGTGCGGTCCCCTACGGCACTGCATAGGATCCTACGGTCTTGGCGTACATCCGATCGTCGCTGCGGTCCGGTCCCAGGTCGACGGGCACGTGCACCTTCCGCCGACCACTGGCGACAACATCGATGTACTGTGGAGACCTCACGCCCCACGTGTTGAGCAATTCGGCGGTACGTCCACCCGGCCTCCCGCATACCCACTATACGCCCTCGCTCAAAGTCCGTCAACTGCACATACGGTTCACGTCCACGCTGTCGCGGCATGCTACCAGTGTTAAAGACTGCGATGGAGCTTCGTATGCCACGGCAAACTGGCAGACACTGACGGCGGCGGTGCACAAATGCTGCGCAGCTGGCGCCATTCGACGGCCAACACCGTGGTTCCTGGTGTGTCCGCTGTGCCGTGCGTGTGATCATTGCTTGTACAGCCCTCTCGCAGTGTCCGGAGCAAGTATGGTGGTTCTGACACACCGGTGTCAATGTGTTCTTTTTTCCATTTCCAGGAGTGTAAATCAGGAAGTCCAGGCGGTGATTTAGACTACACTTCCCCAAAATTTGGGAAACAAATACTGAGCAAAATTGGAACCTGAATGATAATAAAAGAAATTGGTCAGGTGCGAGAAGGTCTGAGTCCAGTAAAAACTTAATTATGTATACTGATAGTTTATCCATTCTGGGAATCGAGGGTATTGACGATTTTTGCCTGTTATCGGCACTAATACTGGCAATATATCTGTCCCAGCCTATCCCCGATGTTATTCAATCTGTATATTCAGCAAGCAATAAAGGAAACAGAAGAAAAGTTCGGAGTAGGTATTAAAACCCATGGAGAAGAAATAAAAAATTTGAGGTTCGCTGATGAGATTGTAATTCTGTCAGAGACAGCTAGGGACTTGGAAGAGCAGTTGAACGGAATGGACAGTGTCTTCAAAAGAGGGTATAAGATGAACATAAACAAAAGCAAAACGAGGATAATGGAATGTAGTCGAATTAGGTCGGGTGATGCTGAGGGAATTAGATTAGGAAATGAGACACTTAAAGTAGTAAAGGAGTTTTGCTATTTGCGGAGCAAAATAACTGATGATGGTCGAAGTAGAGAGAATATAAAATGTAGACTGGCAATGGCAAGGAAAGCGTTTCTGAAGAAGAAAAGTTTATTAACATCGAGTATAGATTTAAATGTCAGGAAGTCATTTCTGAAAGTATTTGTATGGAGTGTAGCCATGTATGGAAGTGAAACGTGGATGATAAATAGTTTAGACAAGAAGAGAATAGAAGCATTCGGAATGTGGTGCTACAGAAGAATCTTGAAGATTAGATGGGTAGATCATATAACTAATGAGGAAGTATTGAATAGAATTGGGGAGAAGAGGAGTTTGTGGCACAACTTGACATGAAGAAGGGACCGTTTGGTAGGACATGTTCTGAGGCATCAGGGGATCACAAATTTAGCATTGGAGGGCAGCGTGGAGGGTAAAAATCGTAGTGGGAGACCAAGAGATGAATACACTAAGCAGATTCAGGAGGATGTAGGCTGCAGTAGGTACTGGGAGATGAAAGAGCATGCACAGGATAGAGTAGCATGGAGAGCTGCATCAAACCAGTCTCAGGACTGAAGACCACCACAACAACAACAACAACAACAACATCCGCCCCAGAGGTTCCAAGACTTTCGAGAACGTTTTAAATTCGAAGGTGGATAACAAATGAAAAAAGAAATATTCTTTCGTTTTGTAGAGTAAATTGACTTGGGAGCTTAATATTTTTTCACCACCACGGACCATTGACATTAGTATGTGACATAAATTTGAGCTTGATATGCCAAATTATTGGAGAGAAAAAGTGTCCTAACAAATGGACAGACAAACAAATCAAAATATTTTTCTTGTTGTACAGTTACAAATCAAGAATTATTGGATTTTTTCCTTTAATTGTACTGTCATACCTTACTTTTTTTCAAATTTCATGACACTAGCTCATGACACTAGGGGAAGTACCGTATAGGTTCTGATGAGTGAGTTTCCGAGTATCAGAATACGTGACATAAATAGCCGTGTCTTTTGACTGAATTGACTTACAAGCTTAAACTTTTTACACTGCTAAAGCACCATAGTCTTTAATATATGACATAAATTTGAACTTGATATGTCTACTTGTTGGTGAGAAAAGGGTTCACAACATTCTGACAGACAGAAGACTGATAACAAAGCGGTGCTGTAAGGATTCCGTTTTTAAAGATTGAGGCTCAGAACCCTAAAAAGGTAAAGAAGTCATCAACCCTATGATTGCTTTGAACACCACTGTGCTTCATCTATTGAAGACGCAACGCCATTGCCTTCCTGTGACATTTGAACTGAACTCCTTAGCCATTTATACGGGAATGTATGGGACAACATGAACTAGGAACCACAGCGCAACTCGGCACATTTCACGTTAACGAATATTTGCCAGAGGCCAAAGAAGTGATATGTCACGGAGATGGAGTCCTTTGGATCCATAGCTTGGCATTTTATCATTCAGCCAACAAGAAACTATGAGAAGAAAATATTGTAAAAAAATATAATCAGATAATTAAAAAATACTGAAGGCTATAACAAATATAGGCGTATTCTCAGTTCTGCTGCAGAGAGATGTAATGTAGGGTTGCTTTATAAAAAGCAGAATAAAATAAGCTTCCATAATGCTTCTCTCAGTTTTGAAACATCCGGCAAATTAAACCTATGTGCCGAACCTGAACTTGAACCTGAAATGTAGCAAAGCAGAGTTGTTCCACTTGATAGAACTCCGCTCCTTAAATATCTTTTCCATGTCTTTTGTTATATACATGTTGTTGTGGTCTTCAGTCCGAATACTGGTCTGATGCATCTCTCCATGCTAGTCTATTCTGTGCAAACCTCTTCATCTCTTAGTAACTACTGCAATCTACTGCTTTCTGAATCTGCTTACTGTATTCGTCTCTTGGTTTCCCTCTAAGATTTTTACCACCCACATTTCCCTCAAACACTCAGTTGGTGAATCCTTGATGTTTCAGAATGTGTCCTATCAACTGACCCCTTCTCTTTGTCAAGTTGTGTCACAAATCTCTTGTCTCCCCAATTATATTAATTACCTGATCTACCCATCTTATTTTCAGCATTTTTCTGTATCACTACATTTCGAAAGCTTCTATAGTCTTTTTATCTAAACTGTTCATCATCCATACATCGCTACATTCCAAACAAATACATCGAGAAAAGACTTCCTAAGACTTAATTTATATTCGATGTTAGTACATTTCTCTTCTTCAGAAATTCTTTTCTTGCCATTACCAGCCTACATTTTATATCCTCTCTGCTTCAGTCATCATCATTTATTTTGCTGGCCAAATAGAAAAATTCGTCTCGTTTCCTAATCTGATTCCCTTAACATTACCTAATTTAATTCCATAACATTCCGTTATCCTTGTTTTGCTTTGTTTGATGTTCATCTTATACCCTCGTGTCAAAACGCTGTCCTTTCCGTTCAGCTTCTCTTCCAGGTCCTTTGCTATGTCTGACGGAATTACAATGCCATCGGCAAACCTCAAAGTTTTCATTTCATCTCCCTTTAATTTCTACTCCAATTTCTTTTGTTTTTCTTTTTCATTTTAAAGACTGAATAACATCGGGGATATGTTACAACCTTGTCTTACTCCATTCTCAATTACTGATTCTCTTTCATGCTCCTCTACTGTTATTACTGACGTCTGGTTTCTGTACAAGTTGTAAATAACCTTTTGCTCCCTGTATTTTTCCCTTGCCACCTTCAGAATTTCAAAGAAAGTATTCCAGTCAATATTGTCAAAGGCTTTCTCATAGTCTACAGATGCTATAAATGTAGGTCTGTCTTTTCTTAACCTAAAATAAGTCGTAGGATCAATAATGCCTCGCGTGTTCCCACATTTCCCTGGATTCATTCTGATCTTCCCCGAAGTCTGATTCTATCAGTTTCTCCATTCTTCTTCTGTAAAGAATTCGTGTTAGTTTCTTACGGCCATGACTTGTTAAACTGATAGTTCGGCAATTTTCACGCCTGTCAGCAACTGCTTTCTTAGGAATTGGAATTACCACATTCTTCTTGAAATCTGAGGGTATTTCGCCTGTCTCATTCATCTTGCACACAGGTGTAAGAGTTGCTTCGTGGCTGGCTCTCCCAAGGGTATCAATATTTCTGACGGAATGTTGTGTACTCCCGGGGCCTTGTCTCGATTTATATCTTTCAGAGCTTGGTCAAATTTTTCTCGCAATATCATATCTTCTATCTAATCTTCATCTGCGTCCGTTTCCCTTTCTATAATATTGCTTTCAAGTTCATCTCCATTGTACATACTCTCTATATACTCCTTCCACCTTTCAGCTTACCCCAGTTTCCTTACTACTGGTTTTCCAGCTGAGCTCTTGATATTCATAGAACTGCTTGTCTTTTCCCCAAGGGCCGCTTTAATTTTCCTTTAGGTAGTACCTATTTTTCCCCTAGTGAAATGTGCTTACGCTTGTCCTCATACCATTTTTGCTTAACGATTTTGCACTTCCTGTCGATCTTATTTTTTAGACGTTTGTTTCCCTTTCGCCAGCTTTATTTATTACATCGTTAAATTTTCTCCTTTCATAAGTTGAATTACATATATCTTGTGTTATCGAAGGTTTCCTAGAAGGCTTTGTCTTTTTACTTATTTGATCCTCTGGTGCCATCACTATTTCATCTCTTAAAGGTACCCATTCGTCTTGTGCTGTACTCCTTTCCGCTGTTATAGTCAACCATTGCCTGCTATTAATGCGTTACACAGGACGATTACAGAAGACTGCTAAATTCTTATTCATGGAGTATCTGACTAAAATTTATTATTGACAGTATAGTGTTCAGATTACCACTGATAATCGTATTTTTAGGTTAATTGGAATCATTTTATTTGAGAGATTATGCATAATCTTACATTTATATAAACCACGGAAAGTTCAATATCGATCAGTGATAATAATTGTCCGTTTCAACATTGATATACCTTATTTCTCTCATTCAAACAAACGTTTTACTTTTACCAAAAAGTTGGTATTCCAAAAGTTATCTATATTCAAAATTTTCGTAGCCCAGAATATTCCACTCTTCAAATATAAACCCCATTTTTAGGTTGAAAAAATGTATAAATTTTATAATATAACCTGTTGGTTCATGAAGTATCCAAATCATAAAATGTAACTTTGCAGAAATTTGTTAGCCTCTTAAGAATTCCCAGTGCTCATTAAATTTCCCCTCAGTAAACAGTACCCATCATTTTACAACTTTTTGATTATATAGCTCATATTTAATCAAGATTACTTCATTACTTAATTTGTTTGTGTATTTTTGCATTTTTGCTGTGTTTTACGGTAATATATGAAATATAATAGTCCGGGATTTTTCCAGTTTGTCATTTCTGTACAGTCTGTGTCTATATGCAGACTTTCCCAGGAAAAATGGTGGAGATTCAGGGACATGAGAGGAAGGACGGTTCGGAGCGATAAGGTCAAGTAAACATGGGCTCCAAAGCGCATACCTTCAGAGCTATGAGCACTTCTTTATCTCCGATACTATGGTAAAATTTCTTCTCCAGTAAGCTCTTTGCCTTCCATGTTTTGAGACTTGTCAGTATGGCTCAAAACGAGATAAAAATGTCTAATAAGCATGGACTCAAGTACATACGTTAAGAGCTAGGAGCACAGGTCCCTCTTCGCTACTTTGAAGCATGCCTCTTCTTTTCAAGCCGGCATCGGCATATTTATATTTCTGTCACCAAGTACATTTGGTGAATGCAAGAACAGTGATCTGTCTGATCTGGCCAGGGTGAACTACAGTTTATAACAACACATGTATTTGATAAAAAGACAGTAAAGATGCTGTTATGAGACGAAACAGACTCCTCTCCTCTCTGATAAAATGGGACGCACTCCCTGAGTACTTAACACAATATTCAATGTGCCATTGCCTTAAAATGACGTACTGTCATAACACGTGAATCGTAACACGAAAATAGCAGAACAAGAAAATTCTTTAACCGCCAATGTAACGTCCCCCGTCGTTTTGTTAAAACAAATGGTATCAATAATGTAACATTTTTGAGAGGGCCTCAAACTCCTGGTGCTTAGAAACAGTATACGTTCACTGAATGTAAGTCATAGTATAAAACCCACAATATAGGCGCTTCAACTGAAAATGACAAATTCTGCCTGTGACTTAGAAAGTGTTCTTGCCTCTTATTTGTCAGGTCTTCCGTAGTAAGTTTCCGAAATATCACAGAACTCATTTTGTGTTTCACGTAAAGCAATGGTTTCTTATATTGAAGCAATAGTAAGTGACGCAACAATACTCGTATAGCTTCACGCCAACGGTAGCAACTCGTCTCGTGTGAGAATGGCTTTAGACTGTTAATCCAACCATGTTCATGTACTTTTCCTCATTTTCAGAAAAAAAACAGAAGTCTCATGATCTAATGTATGATGTAGGTATCCTCTCACTCTGAATATTAATCTCACTTCTGAACCTTCCTTTTGTTTCCTTCAGTCCATCTTTGCTATACTTGTTGAACAGCAGAGGAGAAGGGCTTACGCCCTTTTTAGTCTGTGAGCACTTCTGTCTTGCTCTTCCCTTCTTATCGTTCCACATCGCTCCATCTTCGTTCTTGTACGTATTGGATGTTACCCTTGTTTCCCCATAGCCCATTCTTGTATGATAGTATAGATGCAGATTAACGATTACAACGATGTCCTAGTGGAGAATATTAAGGAAGTTTTAGCTATTGAGTGTGTATCATTTGTAAATGATGCCGTATCTAAAGCCTACAGGCTGTACTTTGCATGCCGGTATCAACCGTTGGTGCATGTCGTTATTGGTTGTGGCGAAGTGTGACATTTATACAGGCTTTATCCGTGTGAATGAGATTCTTCAAACACTGATATGGTACAAAAATGATGTTTCCCCCACTGCAATATGACGAACGTCAACACTTCGTTGAGAAATGTTAAAGGACGTTTTCCACAGATGATAAACCGGCATAAAGAGAGCATCTCATTCACCGAGATCTCCATTTTCACCCTCTGTGTCGCTATGTGATTTACTTCTGTAGGAGTTCAAAAATGATGGAGTGTATGTTACTCTGTGACCTGCCACCGTACGCGTGTTGAGAAACGGCAGTGAAGCAACTGTCACATAAATTACTGTATATGTGCTGTTCGGAGTATGGGAATAAATTGCCGATCGGCCGAATGTGTACCGTGTGACAAATGGTGTGCCCAGTGAACTCTTGTAGGGCAAACTGTCCGGATTTCTTTTTCCCTTTCGTGTACCATTCATCAATCTACGTCAAAACAACTAAAAATCAAACAATGGGAAATCCAGGATGGAAGGTAACAATATTAAGAAAAGCAAAGTTGCTACTCGCAGTAAAGCGGAGATAATGAGTCGCAGATAGGCACAACAAAAACACTCTCAAAATTAAAGCTTTCGCCCGTTAAGACCTTCGTCAACAACAGACGACAGACAGACACACACACACACACACACACACACACACACAGACAGACGCAAATTCAACTCGCACACACGATTGCAGTCTCAGGCAACTGAACCCACACTGGTTTGCGCGAGTCTGTGCATTTGTGTGTGTGTGTGTGGTCTATTATTGACGAAGGCCTTAACGGGCGAAAGCTTTAATTGTGAGAGTCTTTGTTGTGTCTGTCTGCGACTCAGCGACTCCGCTACATGGCGAGTAGCAACATTCCTTTGCAAGGTATTGTTTCAAAATAAGTAAGTATTAGATAGCTCTAAAACTACATATTTAGTTAAATGGCCAATACTCGTAAAAACAGTACCTGCGTCACGTGTCTACGATCTAACATTTCATGAGTTAACAATCAGGCATTACGTACTCGTAAAAACAAGTTTAAAGATGATGGTATGGATCAGACCACAAAAAATCATGTTCTGAATATCTTAAAGTGGAATAAAGGGCTCTTAAATAAATCATGCGAGCACAATGTTTTTAAAACTCTGTTTCGAATGTAAGGAAAAGTTATGATATGATGTTCTCAGGCATATATGCAAATTATCATATCTCTTATGCACCAGCACAGAAAGAAAAATTGTTACGGAAAGAGATGAGAATATATTACATAGAAATTGGGGATTACTTAGTTCGGTATGCAGAAATGAAAAGACTTGCTTAATACTGTAAGACAGATACAACAGTAAATGGCATAGGTAAGGCACATGTAATTCTACTTTTACACTATATTCGGAAAACGTTAGCTAATGGTCTAAATTGCGGAACCTATTTCCTTACACCCCCACTGTTTCTAAACTATATTTTTAGTTTCTTCGGAGTCAACAAGTTATATACACTACTGGCCATTAAAACAGCTACACCAAGAAGAAATGTATTCATTGGACAAATATATTATACTAGAACTGATATGTGATTAAATTTTCACGCAATTTGGGTTTATAGATCCTGAGAAATCAGTACCCAGAACAACCACCTCTGGCCATAATAATGGCCTTGATACGCCTGGGCATTGAGTCAAACAGAGCGTGAATGGCGTATACAAGTACAGCTGCCCATGCAGCTTCCACACGATACCACAGTTCATCAAGAATAGTGTGACTGGCGTATTGTGACGAGCCAATCGCTCGGCCACCATTGGTCAGGCGTTTCCAATTGGTGAGAGATCTGGAGGATGTGCTGGCCAGGACAGCAGTCGAACATTTTCTGTATCCAGAAAGATCCGTGCAGGACCTGCAACATGCGGTCATGCATTATCCTGCTGAAATGTAGGATTTCGCGTCTGGAACCACGTGACCGCTACGGTCGCAGGTTCGAATCCTGCCTCGGGCATGGATGTGTGTGATGTCCTTAGGTTAGTTAGGTTTAAGTAGTTCTAAGTTCTAGGGGACTGTTGACCTCAGATGTTAAGTCCTATAGTGCTCACAGCCATTTTTGTAGGGTTTCGCAGGGATCGAATGAACGTTAGAGCCACGAGACGCAACACATCTGAAATGTAACGTCCACTGTTCAAAGTGCTGTCAATGCGAACAAGAGGTGACCGAGACGTGTAACCAATGGCACCCCATACAATTACGCCGGGTGTTACGCCAGTATGGCGATGACGAATACACGCTTCCAATGTGCTTTCGCCACGATGTTGCCAAACACGGATGCGACCATGATGATGCTGTAAACAGAACCTGGATTGATCCGAAAAAATAACGTTTTGCTATTCTTGCACCCAGGTTCGTCGTTGAGTACACCATCGTAGGCTCTCCTGTCTATGATGCAGCGTCAAGGGTAACCGCAGCCATAGTCTCCGAGCTGATTATGCATGCTGCTGCAAACGTCGTCGAACTGTTCGTGCAGATGGTTGTTGTCTTGCAAACGTCCAACGTCCCCATCTGTTGACTCAGGGATCGAGACGTGGCACCACTATCTGTTACAGCCATGTGGATAAGATGCCTGTCATCTCGACTGCTAGTGATTCGAGACCGTTGGGATCCAGCACGGCGTTCCGTATTACCCTCCTGAACCCACCGATTCCATATTCTGCTAACAGTCACTGGATCTCGACCAACGCGAGCAGCAATGTCATGATACGATAAACCACAATCGCGATAGGCTACAATCCGATCATTATCAAATTTGGAAACTTGATGGTACGCATTTCTCCTCCTTACACGAGGCATCGCAACAACGTTTCACCAGGCAACGCCGGTCAACTGCTGTTTGTGTTTGAGAAATCGGTTGGAGACTTTCCTCATGTCAGCACGTTGTAGGTGTCGCCACCGGCGCCAACCTTATGTGAATGCTCTGAAAAGCTAATCATTTGCATATCACAGCATCATCTTCCTGTCGGTTAAGTTTCGCGTCTGTAGCACGTCATCTTCGTGGTGTAGCAATTTTAATGGCCAGTAGTGTATATGAGAAGGCAGACATAATTTTTAATTTCTTAATTTGTTTGTGCCTTCTGTTGCATGAAGATTGCGGAACGATTACGCGTAGTCTACACAAGGATTATCTTATACAGCATTATCATCATGATGATCAATATTCATTCAACCACCATGACTGCAGGATAACAGCCGCCTCCAGACTTCTCCTTGCAGCATAATGTTTAGTTATATGCATCGAATTTTACTACATTTTCTAACTTCATCTATCCATCTTTCATCAGGTCATATCTTCGGTCTCTTCTTATCGCTCGAAATCTAGCAAAGAACGCTCTTGGTCCACCTGCCATCCATTAGCTGCATGCCGCAAACCACCATTCCGTTTTCTTTAGAGTCATAACTGCATATTTCACTCCAGTCTGTTCCTTCATCTATTTGTGGTGCTTCTGTTTCTCCTCTTAACCAGTAAAGTGCGTCTCTCCATTGCTCACTGGGCAACTATCTCGAATGAAAAGCTTTAATTTGGTAGGTACTCTGACTACAGTGATACAGCGGTATAGATGAAAGCGAATAATAAAGTGTCTGCAGTTGTATTGAAAGGGATCTGTTATGTCCCCTTTCGTTCCTGTCATCATGCCTTGTTATCTTATGAAACTGTCCCACAGATGCCGTTATGGTGTACTTGGAAAATAACACGTTGGAGCGACTTATTTTTACTTAATCCTGATATCAGTAATCTCTTTCCTTTCCCCGCCTTCCCTTGAATATACTTGGATGCGTTGATAAGCGAATTTGTATGCGCTGGTAGTGTTCTGAGACGTTTCGCTTCCTGACAGCAAGGTAGTACGAACTTCATTAGGACTTCCTATAGATATCTAGTAATGCAGCTTTCTCGCCTGCTTAGCTCATGCGACTGGCCACCCAGCAATGGAAACCAGTCCTACCATTCTCAGGAAAAGAGGCAATAAGTTCCTGAACCCAATTGATAACTTGACCGTTTTTTTCAGGCGCTATTGTGCCAGCCGCCAACCCGTGAGTATCAGTTCTTCGGAACATAGTTTCGATGTAATTTAAGGTTGCTTTATGAACATTAAATATTGATTATTGTTAGAAAAGCACTCGATTATCCTAAATACGACCTCAGTTTTTTTTAAAATTTCAATCGTAGTATTGTTTGATTAAATCTCTGTGAAATGCATGGACTTGTAGCCGTGCTTTATTTTTGATTCTGAGCTGAACATGTTCCTTGAGCACTTCTGTTTGTTAACATTAGTGATTTCCCCTGAGCTTAATATTAACGTGCATCAGTTTGCAAAGTACTGAAGTCATTGTATCGAATGATTCCAAGGAAATGTTCGTAATAGAATCAGATTCGTGTGACACTGTTCGGTTCTGCTATTTGCTGATTTTGTTGTGGCTTATAGCTATTTTCCCCGTATGGGAACTGGTCCTTGGTGTCAACTGATCACCACGTGCAATGAAAGCAATGGATTTCCGTTGGAGGGTAACTGCATTCGATATAGCAAACTGTCCTTAATGAAATGAACCCCTGTACGAATGGACGTATTTCCAATAATCGAAATCTATCAAATTTATTGCGTTTTTGCCAGAAGACTCTTAACTTGATTTTGATACACTATAGATTCCTTCATTTGTATCATAAGGATTTCCTAGCCTGAGATAGTGAGCATAACCTTTCTATAATATCTTTCGAATGATTGATTATGTGAGTTGTGGAAGAGACTTATTCTTCCCTCAGAGATTCCTGGAACCCCAATCCCACCCAGCCCCCCCCCCCCCCCCCCACCACGTGTGTTATTAAGGAAGTGTATATGCAAATAAGTCCATGTTAAATGGCAAAAAGAGGTAATTTAAAATATTTTAATGGTCATCATAATGCGATAGATTGTGCCCTTTTAAATAACGAAACCCATAAGAAGGAAGACACCCCTTTGAACATTAAAAAAGCTGACTGCCATTAGTGTTTGCTACAATACACACATGTGAGTAAAGCGTACGAAATACAGCTTTCAAGCTGCCTTTTCATAAAATCTGTTACAGGAGTAACAGCTTTACCAGAATGCAGCAGCGTAGTTGACACTAGGGGAAGTTGCCGACAATAAAGAACTGTCCGCCGCGTCGTTTGGTCACTCGCCCAACATTTTCTCCCCACGTACTATTCTGCGTCTACTGAGTCGTATTTTGTAGCCTGGATATGAATACAGACGAACAAATAGATGACTTTTGGAAAGGGCGTCAGTAAACTTTTATACGAATGACATAGTTTGATCTTAGAAATTTGCTTTTATGCGGGACCGCATCCTATGCTAACGTCTGTGAAAATGCCAAACATTAGTGCCAACATAATTTTCCCAATCGCAGAAAATTAAAAACTGTTGTAAGGCCTGATACTTACTTGCAATTAAACCAAGCACTTAGTGTCGCACATCGCGCTACTCATCGCTGTCAGAAAATCTGTTGACGAGATCATGTCTGAGCAACGACTGTTAGCTTTCCCTAGACCTGTACGCACCCAGGACTTTGAACAACGGCTCATACGTCTACAAGTAAGCTCAGAAAGGTCAGCCCGGTTAGCCGTGAGGTCTAACGCTCGACTTTCCGGGAGGGAAGGAGAGCCTGGTACCCGGCACGAATCCGCCCGACGGATTTGTGTCGAGGTCCGATGAACCGGCCAGTCTGTGAATGCTTTTTGGGCGGTTTTCCAACTGCCTCGGCGAATGCGGGCTGGTTCCCCTTATTCCTCCTCAGTTACACTATGTCGGCGATTGCTGCGCAAACATGTTCTCCACGTACGCGTACACCACCATTACTCTACCACGCAAACATAGGCGTTACACTCGTCTGGTGTGAGGCGTTCCCTGGGGGATCTACCGGGGACCGAACCGCACAGTAACCCTGGGTTCGGTATGAGGCGCCGGAGGGGCTAAGTGAACTGCGGTAGTCGTCGTGAGGTTGTGGACCACTGCGGCTGCGGCGGGGACGGAGCCTCTCCGTTGTTTCTAGGTCTCCGGTTAACATAAAATACAATACAAAGAATAGATCTTTTTGCTGTACAAACATAAACTGTTTTATCTAACAGTGGAATAACTTTTGCATGTCACTGTGGCATAGTTCACAAAGAGGTAGCGTTCCTATGAAATCCCTGTCTTTTATATACAGCGGTCTGAATTTGCGTTTATCAGTGAGTATAGGCTCTTCGGCAGCGTTATCGGTAGCTTTCTGTCGCCATAGCTCGGTTATAATAGTGAACGTCGGATCTTAGGTTTCGGTAAGACAGCGCTCCACGTCTGAGGATACAGAATACAGAGATGAACCAGTAATATTCTCCTGGCCTGATCACAGGCCGAGAAAAATTAATTTTTCATATATTTTAAGTTGTTATGTGTTGTTGTTGTTGTGGTTTTCAGTCCTGAGACTGGTTTGATGCAGCTCTCCATGCTACTCTATCCTGTGTAAGCTTCTTCATGTCACAGTACCCACCGCAACCTACATCCTTCTGAATCTGCTTAGTGTATTCACCTCTTGGTCTCCATCTACGATTTTTACCCTCCACACTGCCCTCCAATACTACATTGGTGATCCCTTGATGCCTCAGAACATGTTTTACAAACCGATCCCTTCTTCTAGTCAAGTTGTGCCACAAACTCCTCTTCTCCCCAATTCTGTGCAATACCTCCTCATTAGTTGCGTGATCTACCCATCTAATCTTCAGCATTCTTCTGTAGCACCACATTTCGAGAGCTTCTATTATCTTCTTGTCTAAACTATTTATCGTCCACGTTTCACTTCCATACATGGCTAAACTCCATACACATACTTTCAGAAACGACTGCCTGACACTTAAATCTACACTCGATGTTAACAAATTTATCTTCTTCAGAAACGCTTTCCTTGCCGTGGCCAATCTACATTTTATATCCTCTCTACTTCGACCATCATCAGTTATTTTGCTCCCCAAATAGCAAAACTCCTTTACTACTTTAAGTGTCTCATTTCCTAATCTAATTTCCTCAGCATCGCCAGACTTAAGTCGACTACATTCCATTATCCTCGTTTTGCTCTTGTTGATGTTCATCTTAAATCCTCCTATCAAGACACTGTCCGTTCCGTTCAACTTTGCTTTCTCTGAGAGATTTACAATGTCATCGGCGAACCTCAAAGTTTTTATTTCTTCCCGTGGATTTTAATACCTACTCCGAATTTATCTTTTGTTTCCTTCACTGCTTGCTCAGTATACAGGTTGAATAACGTCGGGGAGAGGCTACAACCCTGTCTCACTCCCAACCACTTCTTCCCTTTCATTTCCCTCGACTCTTATAACTGCCATCTGGTTTCTGTACAAATTGTAAATAGCCTTTCGCTCCCTGTATTTCACCCCTGCCACCTTCAGAATTTGAAAGAGAGTATTCCAGTCAACATTGTCAAAAGCATTCTCTAAGTCCAGAAACGTACCGTCAGGTAGCTTGCGGAGTACGAATGTAGATGTAGATGTAGATCTGTTTTCTAAGATAAGTCTTAGGGTCAGTATTACCTGACGTGTTCCAATATTTCTACGGAATCCAAAGTGATCTTCCCCGTGGTCGGCATCCACCAGTTTTTCCATTCGTCTGTAAAGAATTCGCGTTAGTGTTTTGCAGCTGTGACTTATTAAACGGATAGTTCGGTAATTCGGTAATTTTGACATCTGACGTTGTTATTTATAGTTAAGAAATTAACGTTAGCTGCGTGTAGCTATGCCAACAACGAGCAGTTTGCTGTTGTTGAGAATAGAGTGAGCTTTTCCTGGTTGGCCGCTGATCATTGTAGTTAGGCAGTCAGATCCTGATGTGTCCCATTAAAAAACGATTCCGTTTTCTACCTTAGCTGTACTTCGTCTGCATCTGTAGTCCCCACGCCACCTTACTTTGTTGCGCCACTGTCACTTCCTACTGTTCCAGTCGCGAATGGTTCGCGGGAGAGCGTCTGTTGCTAAGTCTCCCTCTGAGCTCGAATCTCCCTGACTTTGCGTTCGTGATCTTTTCGCGAGACAGGCATAGGAGGTACTAAATTACTCGTTAACTCTTCTAGGAACGTACGCTCTCTGAACTTTAACAGTAGCCATACCGTGATGCAGAGCGCCTCTCTTGCCACGTCTGCCACTGGAGTTGACTGAGCACTACCGTGACGCTTTACACTTACTAAATGGACCTGTAGCGAACCGCACTGCTCTTCTTTGGATCTTCTCTGCTTCCTTTGTCAGGCCTTCCTGGTACGGATCTCGGACTGACGAGCATTAGTTAAGTATTGATCGAACGAGTGTTCTCTAGGCTACCTCCTTTGCGGATGGACTACATTACTCGAGGATCCCTCTAGTGAAGCCGTTTGGCACCCCCCTTATCTGTGATTAGTATTATGTGGTCGTCACACTTTAAATCACTCGGTACGCATAGTACTAGATGTTTTATGGATGTGACTGCTTCCTGTGATTGTCTTGCAGCCGTGTAACCATACAATAAGCGGTTTTTCTGCCTATGCATGCCCAGTATGTTGCATTTGTTTACGTTGAGGGTCAATTGACTGCCACTGCCCCAAGCGTTCATTCTCTGCCAATCTTCCTGCACTTCGTTATAGTTTCCTAGTGGTGCGACTTCTTTGGTTACTTCAACGAAAAGCGTCATGGAACTTCCGACATTATCCGTTAGGTCATTAACACACATGGTAAAACTCTATCGAAAGCCTGCATTGCAATCACAGTCAGTTACTCCACACGATCAGCTGATTTCGGCGATCTATCATTTTCAGGTTCTCACTCATAACATGTACGTCTGTCATATAAATATAGCTAACTGCTGTCGTAGTACAGTCAAACAAGATCGTTCCACACTCGTCAACGACTTTATTGACAGTGCTGCCGCTGAGTCGCTGGAGAAGAACACTGCTGTTGACTCGTTGACGAGCATGGGACGTTGTTCTCATTCGAGTCTACTACGGCATAAGTGAAGTACCGGGTGATCAAAAAGTCAGTATAAATTTGAAAACTGAATAAATCACGAAATAATGTAGATAGAGAAGTACAAATTGACAAACATGCTTGGAATGACATGGGGTTTTATCAGAACCAAAAAAATACAAACGTTCAAAAAATGTCCGACAGATGGTGATCAGAATATCAATAATCAGCATAACAAAGTAAGACAAAGAAAAGATGATGTTCTTTACAGGAAATGCTCAATATGTCCATCATCATTCCTCAACAATAGCTGTAGTCAAGGAATAATCTTGTGAACAGTAATGTAAAGCATGTCCGGACTTATGGTGAGGCATTGGCGTCGGATGTCTTTCGGTATCCGTAGAGATGTCGGTCGATCACGATAAACTTGCGACTTCAGATAACCCCAAAGCCAATAATCGCACGGACTGAGGTCTGGGAACCTGGGAGGCCAAGCATGACGAAAGTGGCGGCTGAGCACACGATCATCACCAAACGGCTCGCGCAGGAGATCTTTCACACGTCTAGCAACATGGGGTGGAGCGCCATCCTGCATAAACATCGTACGTTCCAGCGGGTGTTTATCAGCCAGGCTGGGGATGACGCTATTCTGTAACATATCGGCGTACCTCTAACCCGTCACAGTAGCAGTTTTGCTGTCCAACGCCATCTGTTCGACATTTTGTGAACTTTTTTTGTTCTAATGAAACCCCATGTCATGTCTAGTATGTGTGTCAATTTTTACCTCTCTATCTACATTATTCCGTGGTGAATTAAGTTTTCCAATTTATACTGACTTTTTGATGACCCGGTATATTTAAATGAAGGATGTGCATGTGATGGTGACCGGGACGGCAGGCCTCTATGGTGGGTGGTGGAAACGGAGCGACAGAGGTCAGGAGGCCAATAATTCAGCACTGGTAGCAGTGGAGCGAAGAGTGGATGCCTGGTAGTTGTCAGACGTATCGACACGAGAACTTCATTGTTAAAACATTCATTTATCGTTCACGAGCTACAACAATCGTGGTGATACTCAGACAGCCAGGGTCCTCTGGACGTGAACAGTACGAGGCCTGCGAAGAGATGCGGCCGTCAGCAGGAGACACACAGAATCACGCCGTAGACACAATGTGGATGAGATGGCACAGAGCAGCAGCAGTGTCTGCTCAAATAAGCGTAGACAGGCAGCTGGAGTTTCCCCACGTGCGAAGGCGACTTTAGTGGCTCAAAATTCCTGGACTCAAACTATAGGCTACCAGGTCGCAGCTGGATGGAGAGCGCCATGTGTGTCTTTGAGAGCAGCAGGGCCGCAGCCGAGAGCGGCAGAGTCCTGGGGTGGAGACAAGTTGATCCATGTAGACTCGTAGATTCGTAAACTGCCGCAGATCGCTGATAGGTAGCCGACAGACTGCAGTACCTCTGACTAGAAATGAGGAGTATTTATACGGGATTGATTTGGCCCTGTTATGCTGAAGCGTCGGTTTCTGCCACATAAGCCGTAACAGAACCATAGGTCGGACATGAAGCAGTCAGATTAGCACGCTGCAGTGGCTCTGCCTTCTGTTGCATCAATGCAATTGTGCCTCTGGTCCCCCTGTTTCGCTGAACATGTGGTAACCATCTCGATGCCTCAGAGACAGTACTTCTCACAACAGCAGGTAGCTCCTTATATACGAGGGCGTGCTGAAGCGTAGTGCCCCCGAATTTCTTATTCTGTTCTCAATTTCTTTGAATTACTACATGTCTTGCATATTACTCCTTGACTTTCCCTCTTGGCTGACGCAAGTTGCAATCTTCTGCCGCTTGAAGACTCCGAATTGTATCGTGTAACATGACGGTGTGTAGCGTCACTACGTCGGTGCATGAGAAACAGCGTGCTGTAATCAGTTTCTAACCGCAGGAAACGTGTCTCCAATTGGAATCCTTCTCCTTCAACATGACAATGTAAGACCACACATGAGTGCTGCGATATCTGCAATAATCTGACATCTTGGGGTCACTGCCACCGATCATCCTCCATAAAGTCCTGATTTTCGTATGTTTTCAAAACTTGGAGAACACTTCGCTTTGATAGCGATGAAGCGATGTAAACAGATGTGAGTTTGTGGCTCCCTCAACAACATCAAATATTCTACAGTGGCGGTAACAACTGACTGACCTCTCCGGGGGGAGGGGGGCCTAAATAATATGTTCGTCACCAGAGACACACGCTCGTGACTTTACCTGGATGGCCCAAACTGACCCGCTTCTGCGGCCTCTTGCATTAGCCGTGGAGGGTGTCTCAATTTTACTCAGCCGTGCCAAGTAAAATATTTGCCGCGTAAAAATGTTATGCCTAAGCACTTGAAAATGGCAGATCCCCATAATCAGCTGACCGTGTGAAGTGACTATAATACAGCCAAGGTGTAAAATGGGTGTGTCTTCTAACAAACCTGTGGCTGTAGCACTCAGTATGAAAAAAAAAATACTGATTAAAATATTGTGTATAGCGACAACGTGCGTAGTAAGAGTTTATGGTATCACATGGTCTCGTCTCTGTGAGTTTGAATCTCAAAAAAACTAATAAATTCCAAAATTATTTGAAATAGTCATAAAAGTAGCAGTTTAGTACGTTGAAGTTCTCTCACCTGAACCAACATTATTCACTATACGGTACTATGAACTTTGCTGGATTTGGATTAAATTCTCTATAAACGCGTTTTTATGAGTTTCTGTAATAATAATATGACCCACACCAGCTAATTAAAAATGACAAATACCAACAAATAACAAAAACCATTACAGTAACAGATGATCGAGAAGAACTGGTACCAATTCTCAAGACACAATCCGAGAATCTAGCTCCATTTTTATGAAGAAAACATCACGGTGGACTCCAGATTGTGACAAAGTTCATGGAGAAAGGCTCCAAGCATGCTTAAAATTTCAAACAAATAAAACAAAAGAAAATGCCATTAACCTCAAAAACAAATTGAAAAAATCACACAGAACATTAGGAGAATTGAGAGGATTCCATAAAGACATGATAAACTCTATAGAACAGTCTACGGGTATACTGCCGGGTCACAGTGTCCAACGGGCACAATATTTCAGCGATCAGGCATGTCACCATCGTCAAGTGCGCTGACAAACTGAGCTCCACAGGGGGGCGGCCGATTTAAATCCCCTCCCCCGCGCGGGCCGCTCACGTCGCCGTCGGCACCCGCGCGCCGGCGGTCGTGAAGACGTGGGCGTCGGAATCGATGGTAGCGTCGATGTGCTTCCCACGTCCGCTATGGTCGCCAGTTCGTACTTCCTGCTGAGAGTCTTCTTAATTACATTCAGTGCCGGGTCCCAAGCCTTGCTGAGATTGTAGTCGCAATCTCGGTTGATAAGATCTTCCCTGGTGCGAATTTCGATAGCCTCCCTTATAACGCTGTCCCAAAATTTAGAGGTCTGAGCCAGGATATTGGTACGCTCATAATCCATCTCGTGTTTCTCGGACAAACAGTGCTCTGTTACCGCCGACTTATTTGGATATTTCAGTCGAGAGTGCCTTTGATTTTCTCGGCAACGATCTTCGATGGTGCGTACTGTTTGTCCGATGTGTCTTCACACACTCACAGGGAATTTGGTATATGCCGGCCTTCCTCAAACCGAGGTCATCTTTCACACTTACCAGTAATGTTTGTGTTTTATTTGGCTGGCAGAAGACAGTTTTAGCTCTGTGTTTCGCACCTGACAATGGCGATATGTCTGATCGCCGAAATATTGTGCCCGTTGGACGCTATGAACCGGCAGTATACCCGTGGACTGTTCGAGCAACAAATAAGCCGGGAGAAACTGAACAATTACAACTCTATATAAGATAATTACCTCAAAACCAGTTCCAGGAATTACTACAAAATCCTTGGGAAACGACTGCAACAGTATGAGCCCTCGACGATAATAATGAAGGATGAATATGGAAGAGTGGTAGCCAGTAGCAAAGAAAATGCTCAAATCATAGTAAAAGCGTTTAGTAAACTTCTGAATTATGAAGAACCTAAGGAACTATTAGAGAGCGACGTAGATAACCCAATTAAAACCGAACTTAAGAAATTAGACCCCCCTCCAACTTTCCCTGAAGTACAAAGAGCCCTCGAAAAAAAAAAAAAAAATTATAGCGCCCGTAGAGAAAAATCAAATTTTTGTTGAAATGTGGAAATATTCAAGTGACACATCAAGTCCTCCTTACACAACGCTCTAACAAAAGTCTGAATAACAGGACAATTACTTGAACATTGGACCACGGGCGTAATCCAGCCATAGGAGCGATCCCGAGAACTCTGCTAGACTGCACATACAAGATTTTATACAAGAACTTGTATGAAAGAATCAAGAAACAAGTAGAACAGGAGTTAGTAGAATATCAGGGAGGTTTCAGACTATAAAGAAGCTGTGCACAGCTGGTTATAACTTTAAAATTGATTATGGTATACTACATGAAAGGAACAAACCTCTCGCAATAATGTTTGTATGTTTTAAGAAGGCATATGACTGCCTCCACAGACATTCAGGAATAAAAATTTTAAGGAATCGGGGACTCTATCGAAAACCAATTAAATTAATGGGACCTACTCTTTTTTTCTTTCTTTCTTTCTTTCTTTTGCTTGTGCCTTTTGTCCCACCGAGATGGAGGGGCTGCCTCCAAAGACATTCAGTACTAAAAATTTTAAGGAATCGGGGACACTATCGAAAACCAATTAAATTAATAGGACCTACTTTCTTTTACTTGTGGCTTTTGTCCCGCCTAGACGAAGGTTTGTTAGTTTAAGGGGTTGCCAGATGCCCTTCCTGCCACCACCCTGTATCCCCCAGGAAGGAATTAGTGTACCCCAACTGTCTGCGACATGTGGAATCCATGGAATACTGCGAAAGTGTTCGGATGCCTGCGAGCCGTGTAACTGAGGCGGAACGTGGGCACCAGCCCGGTATTCACCTATGGAGATGTGGAAAACCGCCTAAAAACCATATCCAGGCTGGCTGGCACACCGGCCCTCGTCGTTAATCCGCCGGGCGGATTCGATCCGGGGTCGGCGTCCCCACCCGAGTCCATTTTTTTTTAATCTCATTTGGTACTATATTGATCGATGAATTTGTTCGTGGCGGACGTCCGATGACAGCCGTTCAGGTTCTTGGTTGATCTGTTCACTCTGTTTTTTTATTACAGAGGGTAGCTAGCCCTTTGACCGAACACGCTGAGCTACCATGCCGGCGCTCTCGGCTAATCTGTCGGGTCTAATAGGACGTACTCTAACCAATACCAAATCGAAAGTGAAGTTTAGAGGAGAAATTTCTGAACCATTACATATAAAATCATGATTAAGAGAACGCGGCTGTCTATCACCATATTTTTTCAACTGCGCTCTGAAATTTATAATGAGAGAATGGTACAAGGATAACCCAAAGAACACAGGGATTGGAAGTACTACAAATAATATAAGTTTGAACTGCTCGATATTTGCTGATGATCTTGCTCTCCTAGCCAACAATGTTCAAGAAACCAGGCCACAAGTTAACTATTTGAAACAGTTGACGCAGAACAGGGAATTAGCGATCATAAAGGGGACTGTATCGATGATTTCAGCCGTAAATAGCACACAAAATTGGCCTCATAATACCATTACAATAGGAGAACAAAAAATCAAAATTGTTGACGAATTTAAATATTTAGGTGAAATCGTAATTTACAATCTAAATGAGAAAGCATCATGTCATCACTCCGCTGCAGAGTGAAAATCTCATTCTGGAAACATCCCCCAGGCTGTGGCTAAGCCACGTCTCCGCAGTATCCTTTCTTCCAGGAGTGCTAGTTCTGCAAGGTTCGCAGGAGAAATTCTGTAAAGTTTGGAAGGTAGGAGACGGATACTGGCAGAAGTAAAGCTGTGAGTACCGGGCGTGAGTCGTGCTTCGGTAGCTCAGATGGTAGAGCACTTGCCCGCGTAAGGCAAAGGTCCCGAGTTCGAGTCTCGGTCGGGCACACAGTTTCAATCTGCCAGGAAGTTTCATATCAGCGCACACTCCGCTGCAGAGTGAAAATCTCATTCTAGAAATAAGGATTATTAGAGCATACATAAATAAGCAATAGCAAACAAATGGACATTGGAAAAGAGCTTCAAATGAAACAGTGTACAAGAAAATGAACCCGTATTGAGAACGATCAGAAGGAACGTATCTCATTCATTGGACATCTGTTGAGAACACCAGAAAACATAGTTAGTCAGGGAATAATAGAAAAATTGTAGAAAAGTAAGAGCAATATTACACTGGGTTACATAAATTACGAAAGATGTAAGAGAACTCAAAATTATAGTAGATGACTTAAAAAAGAAAACACAGAATACCAGAATACAGCAAGACAGAAAACACAGAATACCAGAATACAGCAAGACACACAAAACAAGCTACAAACGAAGATCAATAAAAGGGCTACGCGAAGAGTGATTTCAGATGAAGAAAGAAAGATAATATCTGAAAGAATGAAGTATAGGGCAGACAGAATACCAAAACTCTTCATATAATAAAAATTATAATAATTCCTTTATAACCACTGCACTGTTGAGTTGTGTTATTGAATTATTGTTGAATTGTATTTTATGACTGAATAACAACAACCTGTGTAAATCTTTGTATAACTGACTATAGTGGTCCAATAAAGGCCATAAAATATAAATAAATAATAATAAAACATAATATCGTATGGTTCAAGTGTAAGTCTTGGACGCCACTTCGGCTTCTTCTGAAACATTAGTAATTCTTGTAGTTATGTACAATGACTTCCCTTCGTGTGACGGAAAACAATGAAATACCCTTTATTCACATGTATTTCAGTTTTACCCACGCCCGGGTTCCCGGGTTCGATTCCCGGCGGGGTCAGGGATTTTCTCTGCCTCGTGATGACTGGGTGTTGTGTGCTGTCCTTAGGTTAGTTAGGTTTAAGTAGTTCTAAGTTCTAGGGGACTGATGACCATAGATGTTAAGTCCCATAGTGCTCAGAGCCATATTTCAGTTTTAACTTCTTTTCTAATTTTTCCGTAGTGGTATTCGTGAGGGGTAGGCTGTAAATGATCACCAGGATTCATACCCCGTCTTCTCTCTCATCGTAATCACACAAACACGACGTCGTATGATACACGCACTTACTGCTGTTAACTTCCGGAAGCAGTCACACAATACCCCCAAGTATTATGAGCAGAAGACGTTTAAATGCCCAATAACTTACTTGGACACACCCGTTCTGGACAATTAATTTTTTTACTAGTTATCCATTCATTCATTAAAAATAATGTCAACCTTTTGTGTTCTAAGCGCATTGAAGATAGGAGATGGGGTGAATAAGGACCCTGCTGGAATACGGCCAGTCAAACACTTCTCTTAGTTGTTTGTGACTGTTGTACAGAATAGGCAACTGAGCAATTGACAGTGCAAATCATCCGGTAAGTACTCAGAGATTTATTTCACCTTCAGCACGGCGCAGCGTACGGCACGTGCGGAGCAATAAATTAATTATTCATGTGAGGTCGCGACCGTGCGTGCTGCAGTACAGGTTCGCTACGTCGCTTGGCGCTCCACTGCTGTTGCGCTCTCGCGTATATCATCCTCTCGCTGCGTTCACGTTCCCCCACAGGTGACAAACTGCTGCGGCGGGGCCTGTGAGCTACAACAGCTCGGTTGCTGACAGCTGGATCGCGAATTGTAACATTTTTTTCTATAAGTCAGTGGCCTGAAGCATTAAATTTGCTTAGTTTTGCAGAATATTATGCTGTCAATAATATAGTTCATCATCCCTTAGATGGCGAGATCATTAGAGATTATGTACAAGCTCGGATTAGGAACGGATGGGGAAGGAAATCGGTCTTGTGTTTGTCAAACGAACCATCCCAGAGTTTGCCTTAAGCAGTTTAGGTAAACCACGGAGGACGTAAATCTAGCTATCGACATTCCGAATATGCGTTCAGCGCCTTACCACTGTAACATCAACGTCAAATAGCAACAAAAATATGTAATAACTTGGAACTTTAATAGTGGTAACTATTTCTATACAGATCGTACAAAATAGACACGTTTTTCAAAGTTATACTGGCTTTCAAATTAGTCATCAGCGTTGTGTATAACACATTGCCATCGATGTAGAAGTCATAGGAAACTCTTAACAATGCCAGTTGTGTTGACAGTTCTAGCCGCGCGATCTATTACCCGACGAATTTGTAGCAGTTCTGAAGCGAATGCCGTGAAGCGTTTCCTTCAGTTGAGAAATCGAGTTGAACTTACGAGGGCTTAAGTGAGGGGAGTGCAGTAGGTGGTATAGCACTTAGCAGCCCCATCGTTCAAACAAATCACTAACAGCTTGCATTGTACGTGCTTGAGCATTGTCTTGCAAAATGACAGTCACGTCCTGCAGAAAGTGCATCACTTCTGTATCTATGCTGTTCATTTTTGGAACACAACCTACGACCAGCTTAGAGACAGAAGTGATGACACTTTCTACAGAACCTGACTATCATTTCGCAGGACAAAAGCATTTACAGTGCAAGCTGTTACTGATTTGTTTGACTGATGGGGCTGCTAAGTGCTATACCACCTACTACACTCCCCTCACTTAAGCCCTCGCAAGTTCAACTCGATTTCTAAACTGAAGAAAACACTTCACGGCATTCGCTTCAGAACTGCTACAAATTCGTCGGGGAATAGACCGCGCCGCTCAAACTGTCAACACAACTGGCACTACTAAGAGTATTCCACGATGTCCACATCGCTGGTAATGGGTTATACACAATGCTGGTGACTACTTTGGAGGTCAGTAAAACTTAGAAATACGTATCTATTTTGTACAAGCCGTAAATAAATAGTTGCCACTCTTATAAAAAAAAAAATGGCTCTGAGCACTATGGGACTTAACTGCTGAGGTCATCAGTCCCCTAGAACTTAGAACTACTTAAACCTAACTAACCTAAGGACATCACACACATCCATGCCCGAGGCAGGATTCGAACCTGCGACGCACCGGTCGCGCGGTTCCAGACTGTAGCGCCTAGAACGGCTCGGCCACTCCGGGCGGCCCACTCTTACAGTTCCAACCCTCGTACATAATGCGAAGTGCAAAAGAGGAAGAAAAGAGGAGTACAGCCAAAAAATATAGCACATAGTACGGACTGTCAGGACGTTATTTGCAAGGTGTTTGCCGAGATGACATGTTCAGCACACGGTAGGAAGAAAAAGAGGCCGGGATCAACTCTGCCGTACGTAGAGCTTGTTTCTTCCCTCAATCCGATGTCCGTTTTTCTTTTCACACCGGGGAGATGAATAGTGCGGAATCCGTGATAAGTTTCCCCTAAACAGTTACACTTTTTGTAATATGGACCTTAATTCTGCAGGCCAACAAAAAATATATTAATACAAAAGCGTCAAAAGCAGGAAGCAAGCGACTGCCGAGAATGGAGAGGGAAAGGTGGGGGGGGGAGGGGGGGGGATGTGCCGAGAAATATCTGGTCAAGGATCTCAGTACATGTCCGTACCGTTCGAACCAAAATTCTGGTTATTTCTTCTGATAGCACGGGAGACATTGCCGCTATGCCTAAGGCGTGACGGTGGATCTAGATGTTCTGTGCAATTATATTACACTAAAAGAGGACCGTCAGACCTGATTTTGATGAGACATAGTTATGTTGTAGAGAGAACTGTCCTGAGTACCTGGCTAGCAGCTTGCGACGGCCCCTCGTTTCCGAGAAAACCGGTCCTGAAGTTCTATGCGTAATTCCTGTAACGTTAGTCCTGTTGCGAGCAAGCGAGTGCAGCCTAGCGGCTAAGGCCCACGGCTAACACGCTGACGGTAAGAGCTCGAAACCTCTCTGTGCACCTTTTTTTTGTTTCAGCTCCACCGTGCAGAATGTCATGTTCGTGAGGGAAAGAGGTCAGCGAGATGCGAAGTCGCGTCTAGCAGATGCATGAAGTGAATGTTGACCAAATATTTGGAATTTTTTCAACGAACCACAAATGGATAAAGTGTGCTGTAATGATTGAATGATTAATGAAGTTAATAGGGGAAAATTACTATTTGTAATAAGCTCGTAAGACATGTACTGTTTAGTGATATTCTGTACACTGAGATGACAAATGTCATGGTAGATCTCGTAATATCGTGTCGGACATGTTTCCACAGGTCGTAGTGCAGCGGCTCGTCGTGGCTTGTACTCACCAAGTCGTTGGAAGTCCAATGCAGAACTGATGATCCACGTTGCCTCTATAGCCGTCCGTAATTGCGAAAGTATTGCCGGTGCAAGATATTGTGCAGGATCTGACGTCTCAACTACGATCCATAAATGTTCGGTGGGATTCATGTCGGGCGATTTAGATGGCCAAATCATTCTCTCCATTTATCCCGAATGTTCTTCAAACCAGTCGCGAACAACTGAGGCCCAGTGACATAGCTCATTGTCATCCATAAAAATACTATCATTGTTTGGGAACATCAAGTCCATGAATGGCTGCAAATGGTCTCCAAGGAACATGCAGAGGGCCCAGTCCGTTCCATGTAAACACAGCGCGCTCCAATATGGAGCCAACACCAGCTTGAACAGTGCCTTACCTTATTGACAACTTGGCTCTACGACTTCTTGGTGTTCTGCCCCATATTCAAACACTACCAACTGAAATCCGGACTTATCTGATCAGGATACGGTTTTCCTGTCGCCTAAGGTTCAGCCGATATTGCCACGAGCCCAGGAGAAGCGCTGCAGATGATGTCGTGCCCTTAGCAAATGTACTCACATTGATTTCTGCGGTTATTTAGCGCAGTGTTGTTTATCTGTTAGCACTGAAAACTGTACGCAAATGCCGCTGCTCTCGGTCGTTAAATGAAGGCCGTCGGTACTGGGTTGTCCGTGATGGGACGTAATGTGTGATGATAATGTTTGGTTTGTGGGGCGCTCAATTGCGCGGTCATCAGCACCCTTGCAAACTCCCATTCTGTTCACACTCCAATCTAGTCACATTAACAAATGATTACGGAATGATGAGGACAACACAAACACCCAGCCCGCGAGAGGAGAAAATCCCCAACCCGGCAGGGAATCGAACCGAGGACCCCGTGATCCAGAGGTAGAAACGCTAGCCACTAGACTACGAGCTGCCGACAAGTAATGCCTGAAATGTGGTATCTCGACACGCTTTTGACAATGTGGATCGCGTAATACTGAATTTCCTAACGATTTCCACAGTGGAATGTCCCATTCGTCTAACTCCAACTACCACTCTGCTTTCAGAGTCCGTTAATTCTCGCAGAGCAGCCATATTGACGTCGAAAACCTTTGCACATGAACCACTTCAGTACAAATGACATCTCCGCCGTTGCACTGCTCTTTTTTTACGTTGTGATCTTTCAGTATTTTGAAATTCAACCACTAAGGCGGTAAAATAGTGGGTGACAGTTTTCTCAGACAAATGGTTATTAAAGTGCAAGTAAAGCACTTTAAAGCTACATCAACGAAAATTGGTATTTGACTTCTCTGCTAGAAATTAAAAAGATTGTGATATGTAAAGGTTAGACAGAGATTTAAGAACCAGATGTTAAACTGTAAAACGTTCCCAGGGGCAGATGTGGACTCTGACCACAATTTATTTGTTATGGACTCTACATTAAAACTGAAGAAACTGGAAGAAGTTGGAAAAAGGCACTTAAGGAAATGGGTCCTGAGTGAGTTTAAAGACCCAGAGGTTGTTGAGAGTTTCTGATCGAGGACCAGGCAACGGCTGACTAGAACAGGGGAAAGGAATACAGTAGAAGACGAATGGAAAGCTTTAAGAAATGAAATACTGAAGACAACAGAGAATCAAATAGGTAAGAAGGCAAGGTCTGATAGGAATCATTGGATAACACAAGTGTTGTTGAATGTAACTGATGAAATAAAAAAATTTAAAAACCCAACAAATGAAACAGGTGAAACGGAGTACAAACATCTAAAAAATGAGATTGATAAGAAACGCAAAATTGCTAAATAGGAATGACTAGAGGACAAATGTAAGGATTTAGAAGCATATTTCACTATGGAAAAGATAGATACTGCCTACAGGAAAATTAAAAAGGCCTTTAGGGAATAGAGAACCAGCCGTTTGAAAATCAAGAGCTCAGATGGTAAACCATGAGCCGTGGTGCCATTGAATTAGTAGACTGTTCTGTCTGGCGCCACTGGCTCAGCTGTAGTATCTACTATCCCTCTTGCGGCCCCATTGCCAATATCTATGAGGAACAGTTGATATCTGTGGGTTGTGTCCTTAGAAGGTCTTTTCTTGCCGATGTACATACGGGGTTCGCTAGCCCGAGAGGGAGGGACGACTTTTGGGGATTGGAGGCAGCGTCGCGACAAGAGGTGGTCACGAGGTGCGGGTGGCCGAAGCCATGAGCTACGCAAGGAGGGCCAGCGCAGAGCGAAGATACCGGAGTACTCAACAGGGGTCAGCGTCGACTACAAGCAGCAGGTCGACATCCCTTTGGTTGGTTGACAGCATTCGTGTCGGACGACCGCCCGTGGCCTGGCTGCCCTCTTCTACCTGGCTTCCATCGGCACCACTCAATAATCGCTGCGACGCACCGTGGACCCATGGAACTGCTTGCTGATAAACGGGAGTAACATTGTGTAATTCTCTTGGTAATTTTTTTTATTGTCTACCTGCCCTCCTTATTATTTTCTTGTTTGTACCCGACCATTAATGTTATAATTAATCAGCTCTTGGTTGTAAATACAGCCGGAACAATTGTACTAAGGCACAGCTTGCCGTTAAACAAAAGAGGGAACTTGTGGTTAGATTTAGCTATTAATTGGTTCAATTCTTTGATTGTAATTGCACTTCTCAATTATTAGCTATAATCTGAACAACCTGCTGTACTAATCTGTTCGTTTCTGTGTTTGAAAGACCGGGTCATTATTGGTGTATTTTAGCTGGATCTTATAGTTCTGCCGAGTGAGTTCTCTTGAAATAAGTGTTCACAAGTAGTGTTTTAAGACGTCCCTTGAGAGCGGTCTTAATAACTGACAATCAGTTTAAGTTTGAAAATATTAACAGCCAACTGTCACCAGGGCTTTAGTCAAAATAAAATTGTCAGAAGGGACGGATTGGGACCCAGTCTCACCTTGGTTTTCATGTGTTGCAGAATGGCATTTAATAAGAGAGACTGTGTCCAGGGCGGTAGTGAACACCGCTGTTTCACCCGATGACGAGCGGGCTTCAGGTCCGGCCGTCTTGTAATCATTATCGTACTGCTTGCTCTTTTACATTTGCAAAGATTAAAAGCTTATTCAGCTTAAGGGTTAAAGTCAAAAGAATTTTGTAAATTGTTCATTTTGTTCAAGAAAATTTTATGGTTAAATACTTCGATTACCTGCAAAACACAGTTTATATATTGTTAAATAAACAGGTTTTGTGAAAAGAAAGTTATATTGGTGGGTCCTCCCTTTTACGTTTTCCTTAATTCCAGTAAGTACCACGTATCAAACCAGTCCTAAGCAAAGAAGTAAACGCTGGAAGATGGAAGGAGTATATGGAGGGTCTATACAATGGAGATGAACTAGAGAGCAATATTACAAAAAGGGAAGTGGACGTAGATGAAGATGAGATGGGAGACATGATATTGGGAGAAGAAACTTACGAAGCTCTCAAAGATCCAAATCGAAAGAAGGCCCCGGGAATAGACAACATTCCGTCAGAACAACTGATAGCGTTGACAGAGCCAGCCATGACACAACTCTTTCACCTGGTGTACAAGATGAATGAAAAGGCGAAATGTCCTCATACCTAAAGAAGAATGCGGTAATTCCAACTGCAAAGAAGGCAGTTGCTGATAGGTGTGAAAATTACCGAACTATCAGTTTAATAAGACATGTTTGCTAGATAGTAACACGGATTCTATGCAGAAGATTGGAATAACTAGTAGAAGCAGGCCTCAGGAAAGACCAGTTTGGATTCCGGAGAAATGTAGGAACACACCAGGCAATACCGACCCCGCGACTTATCTCAGAAGATAGGTTAAGAAAGGGAAACCTACGGAAACCTACGTTTATAGCATATGTAGACTTAGTGAAACTCTTGACAATGTTGTCTAGAATACTCTCTTTGAAATTTTCAAGGTAGCGCGGGTAAAATACAGAGAGAAAAAGACTATTTACAACTTCTACAGAAACAAGACGGCAGTAACAAGAGTCGAAGGGGAAGAAAGGGAGTCAGTGGTTGAGAAGGGAGTGAGACACGGTTGTAACCTCTCCTCGATGTTATACAATCTGTACATTGAACAATAAGTAAAGGAATCCAAAGTAAAATTTGGAGTAGGAATTAAAGTTCAGGGAGAAGAAATAAAAACTTTGGGGTTTGCGGATGACATTGTAATTCTGTCAGAGACAGCAAAGGATCTGGAAGAGCAGTTGAACGGTATGGACAGTGTTTTGAAGAGAGGATATAAGATGAACATTAACAAAAGCAAATCAAGAATAATGGAATGTAGTCGAATTAAATCAAGTGATGCTAACGGTATCATTGCGACACTTAAAGTAGTAACGTATACTGGTACTAGCAAGAGAAGCGGTTTTAAAGAAGATAAATCTGTTGACATGGAATATAGGAGTAAGTGTTAAGAAGCCTTTTCTGAAGGTACTTGTCTGGAGTGTAACCATGTATGGAACTGAAACACGGACGGTAAACAGTTTAGATAAAAAGAGAATAGAAGCTTTCGAAATGTGGTGCTACAGAAGAATGCTGAAAATTAAATGGGTAGATCACGTAACCAATGAGGAAGTACTGAAAAGAATTGGGGTGACAAGATATTTGTGACAACTTGACCACCGGGATGACGGCGCATCCAGACACAATGACCCCGTGCTCATTGCAGTCATAAATGCCGATATCGTTGGGTCAACATTTGGTCACGCACTGGCATTGTACTCTGTCCTCAGATTAGCCTCAGATGGCCACCTATCGCCCTTTACAGACCGGGCAAGCCTTTGTACTCTGCGTTCTGCGATGAGGCGTGGATGTCCAACACCTTGTTGTCTGCTCACGACTTTACAGTCCTTCAACCGGTTTGCATACATTCCAACAACAGCAGTACCTGAACAGTTGACAAACTTCCCTTTGCCAGAGGTGGCCGTTCTAAGACGGCGGTCCATAACAAGTCGCCTATGTTAGTGGATTCCTCCACTTGCGGCCAGCGTAATCCCTAGAATAATTCCCCCTTTGCCTCTGCCTCGCTTGAGTACACCTGTGTACGCACCTCACAAAACGAAAGTATCCTATAAGTACAATATCGGTTATTCAGATTTAGAGTCTGTCAAGTCACATAAGACGCGGATAAAACAATTGTAGTGATATGAAATGGAATCGTGACAGACTCAATCTTAGTTATGGAAGGCGGTAGACTACCGTTCGTTGGCAGGATACTGGGAAAACGCAGGAAGTCTACAAACGAGAGAGCTTGCAAATCACTTGTGTTCCCCTTCTTGTAATATTGCTCATACCAAATAGAACTAACGGGGCATACTGAACGTATAGAATGAATAGCGGGACGAATGATCATAGTTTTGTTTGACCCATTGTCAGCGTCATGGAAATTTCTGCATTGGCAGACTCTTGGAAGGATGCAAATTATTCCACGAAAAAGTGTTTACAAAGTTTCAAAAACCAGCATTAAGCGATAAATACAAACGTATTCTTCTGCCCCTTATGCATCGTTCTCGTAGCGGTCGTTTATCTTGCGCGCTATATGCGACTGGAAACGTGAATTTCCTAACAAACGGTAATATAATATGCAAAGTAAATTAAAAATGTGAGTCGGAGAGATTCGAACTCAGAACCTTTGACATCCACGGAAGCCCGGGCACGACTCACGATCCGTCCTTACAGCTTTACTTCCGCTAGTATCTAGGACCTAGCTTCCAGACTTCACAGAAGCTCTCCTGCAAACTGTGAGCAGAGGTCGTGAGTCGTGCTTGGGTTGCTCAGTCTGTAGAGTATTTGCCCGCGAAAGGCGATGGTCCCAAGGTAAATTCTCCGTCCAGCACACAGTTTTAATCTGCTTTGAAGTTTCATATCAACATACACTCCACTGCAGAACGAAAATATCATTCCGGACATGCGAATTACCTTTTGACATTCACTTCACAGTGGTTTACAAAGTACTCATGTGAATGTAGAACAGATGTAGGTATTTCAGTGTGGATCCGTGTGGCCCAAGCATAATGCACAAGCTCGTTGTGCTGGTACTGCACATAGATTCACTGCTAGAACGTCGCATCAGACTAGCAACCATTGGTTATTGGAGTACTATTCTGTATCAACTTTGTATACACAGCATTACCCCGGTTCATCAGGAACAATTTTTCTGCAAGCTGGACTACGCCCAAGTGTGCCGTCTCGCAGCGTTTCTGCAACATGTCACCTCTACTATGTTTGTCTCTGGTGATCCACCTAACGGCGTAGATATGGGACAAAAGCGGCATTAGCTATGAGATAAGATTTTGCCTTCCCAGCAGTGTTCGTTTGCGAGAGTGGCGTCTGCGAGGAGACAGAGTCTAACATTCTGCGTGGTTTCTGTTTGTTCTAAGTCGTGTCTCCCTACCATTTTCGCGCAACGACGCTCTGAGCGTGTATTTTAGGGAATTGACTAGTTTGAACCTAGGACCTGTTGCTGGTAAGGAGACGCCAGACCACACATGACATGTAGAATTCAGAAGAGTTCAGTGAGACTAGCGATGATATAACCAAATACTTAATGATTTCAGCGTCAGCTCCACTGCACTCCCTGTAAAATAATCTTAATACTAACTAAATTTAGTGGAAGGGGTTCAAGGCTTTCCTATTTTAAGTGAGCTGGTAAAACAACGTCGAAAAAGCAATTAAGTTTACCATTGGAAATTTTATTTCACTCACAAAACATTGTTTATAAATTGCACTATTGATAAAAGGAAATGTTTTAATACAGGATGATAAAAACCAACTGCGTTCAACAAAAATGTGAACTAATATTCCCTGAGTGGGTTTCCAAGTTCTATAATGAATCGAAGGATGACCTATGCCATATCACATCTATAATCTAGGTTTAAATTAAGTTTCACAAAAGAGAAAACGATCGAAATGGTCTACAGTGACCCTCAATTATCTTTAATTACTTATCTAACTTGTCGTAAATTACAGTGGCTGATGTGGCTTCTCAATAATTATATAACAGAAAAATCATCGCTACTTACGTAGCAAATGTGAGTACCATGAGATTTAATTGACGATCGACACTAGTATTACGTAAAAAGGGGATGTAACAGATGGGACTTCTGCAATTCTGAGTGAAGCCTTATGTGCTCAAAAATGCGGCATCGAGTGCGTTCAGTACCTTGTCGGTGTTTAGGCAGCGTCAGGGCGGCGCAGCTCCTCACAAATGCGCCGTCTCGGAAGCAACTCTTTCCTAATTTCTCTTTACTACAATTTACCGAAGTTGGTTTAAAAAAAACTATCTGGCTGTGTTTTCATCTGACCAATCAGGAGCTCAATGTTAACCTTAAGCTCTGCCTACAAAAATTTTGTCCATCCAATGAGAAACGTTATACTTTTAGTGGTGGAGCAATGTTTTTAAAGTTTGCAACGTAACAGAGAGGCGAAAAAGCCTCATGCTAAAACTTGCGGGTGATGTGGCTCTTTTAGTGTTATCGTAAGATCTACACTATTCTTCTGGAGGACTCTAGCTTTTAACATGGGCTGGGGGGTGGTCCTATCGGTTAGTTGGAAACGTGGGTGACCGTCCCATAACATAGGGCCTTCTAACTTAACACGGTTCTGCTCTCGGCTTCTGTTCTCGTTTCTCCCCTCGGAACTGCGTCTGTCTCGCGGTGGGAAGGTGTGACATACATTTAGGCATTCTTGTGTTAGTCTGTGGTATTCCATTTGCTCACTTGTTACTCATATTACTTTGGTTAATTTAATGTCACGATTTATTCGGAGCTATGCGACGTGCTACTGGATTTGCTTATCATGTCAGGGTTTTCATGGAAGGTGTTGGATTTGCCTGACACCTTAAAAGAGTACTACAAGAATGCGTCACGCAGCAGCAAGCAAGAACGTCTTCAACGTAACGTTATGAAAAGCCAGACCCTACGATGAGCCAAATCCTAGATTTGTCTGTTGAGAGAGCACTGAACAGTGTGGGATGCGAGCAGATTATCACTCAATCCATTTTGCCCTGCTCGTCTGAATTTCGGCGAGATATACTCATCGGCAAGTCAATGCTTTGGGGCACTCTTCTCTTCTTTTCATATTCGGAATGCATCTCTGAGTGGTTACAGGACGAGCGGATCCATAGCGCTTATGAGCTTTGTGGCTTGTATTCAACAAAATGTATTTTCTTTTAACTTACACTCCTGGAAATGGAAAAAAGAACACATTGACACCGGTGTGTCAGACCCACCATACTTGCTCCGGACACTGCGAGAGGGCTGTACAAGCAATGATCACACGCACGGCACAGCGGACACACCAAGAACCGCGGTGTTGGCCGTCGAATGGCGCTAGCTGCGCAGCATTTGTGCACCGCCACCGTCAGTGTCAGCCAGTTTGCCGTGGCATACGGAGCTCCATCGCAGTCTTTAACACTGGTAGCATGCACCGTATGTGCAGTTGACGGACTTTGAGCGAGGGCGTATAGTGGGCATGCGGGAGGCCGGGTGGACGTACCGCCGAATTGCTCAACACGTGGGGCGTGAGGTCTCCACACTACATCGATGTTGTCGCCAGTGGTCGGCGGAAGGTGCACGTGCCCGTCGACCTGGGACCGGACTGCAGCGACGCACGGATGCACGCCAAGACCGTAGGATCCTACGCAGTGCCGTAGGGGACCGCACCGCCACATCCCAGCAAATTAGGGACACTGTTGCTCCTGGGGTATCGGCGAGGACCATTCGTAACCGTCTCCATGAAGCTGGGCTACGGTCCCGCACATCGTTAGGCCGTCTTCCGCTCACGCCCCAACATCGTGCAGCCCGCCTCCAATGGTGTCGGGACAGGCATGAATGGAGGGACGAATGGAGACGTGTCGTCTTCAGCGATGAGAGTCGCTTCTGCCTTGGTGGCAATGATGGTCGTTTGCGTGTCTGGCGCCGTGCAGGTGAGCGCCACAATCAGGACTGCATACGACCGAGGCACACAGGGCCAACACCCGGCATCATGGTGTGTGGAGCGATCTCCTACACTGGCCGTACACCTCTGGTGATCATCGAAGGGACACTGAATAGCGCACGGTACATCCAAACCGTCATCGAACCCATCGTTCTACCATTCCTAGACCGGCAAGGGAACTTGCTGTTCCAACAGGACAATGCACGTCCGCATGTATCCCGTGCCACCCAACGTGCTCTAGAAGGTGTAAGTCAACTACCCTGGCCAGCAAGATCTCCGGATCTGTCCCCCATTGAGCATGTTTTGGACTTGATGAAGCGTCGTCTCACGCGGTCTGCACGTCCAGCACGAACGCTGGTCCAACTGAGGCGCCAGGTGGAAATGGCATGGCAAGCCGTTCCACAGGACTACATCCAGCATCTCTACGATCGTCTCCATGGGAGAATAGCAGCCTGCATTGCTGCGAAAGGTGGATATACACTGTTCTAGTGCCGACATTGTGCATGCTCTGTTGCCTGTGTCTATGTGCCTGTGGTTCTGTCAGTGTGATCATGTGATGTATCTGACCCCAGGAATGTGTCAATAAAGTTTCCCCTTCCTGGGACAATGAATTCACGGTGTTCTTATTTCAATTTCCAGGAGTGTATTTAATTTTCGTATTACATCTGAAGTTGATCGCAAAACAAATTGGGCCGTAATACGCGCTAGTATGTTGATTTTTGAACCACAACCTGACCAACATAACCAGCTCCTGTTCTAGTTGACTATTAGCTCCGTTCACACAGAAAGAAAATCACTATTTGCGAGTAATTAGTCCTTCCATAATGAAACAGAAATACATTTTTTAACTGATACACACTTGTGTTGTGTGTGTACTGTAACTGTACAGTTACCTAGAATGCTGTTACTCTTGTTATCACTAAGCTAGTTGAGTAAGGATTACACCATTGCAGGTTATCATCCTTCGAATTACCTGCAAGCGGAAGCTAATTGTATAGACTGTCTTGAAAACGATTATTAATTGTTGCAGCTCACTTTCAAAAGTAGACTCCTTCCTATTCATAATTTGTAAAATTTAAACGTTTGGATAGACCAATATTTCGCGATGCACACGACAGCACTATATCTCAAAGTAAAACAATGAACACCGTTCATATGCCGCGATCGCAGTGCAGAAACATATATCGCTCCAAGATGACCAGTTTGAACTGTCTTATGTTGCCATCATCTGATTTACTGGAACTTGTTATAAAATTAGCCACGTTTACATGTCTTGATAAAACTCCAGTCAATAATGTACTCACATAGTTGGTAAAATGCACACAAATGATAAGAAGCACACAGTTAAAATCCTCGTGTTGTCCATTTAAGCTGGTGGCAGACATGATTCTCACAAGCTCGCCACACATCACAAAGTTGCCGGCAGAACCGATCGCCCCACAGCACAGCGTGTGTACCTTAGAATTCAGTAAAACGTTGCAACACTCTTGTTGGGGAAATCTGATCTAAGATGTGCATAGCGAAGGAAGCTGAAAACGTAGCATTGCGACGTTCAACGGTTGAGAATATGCACACGTCATATATGAATAACTTAAACATTAAAGCATGCATAAAACTCTCACAAAAATGTATTGTAACACGGTAACACCGCATACTGTTTGAACACTCAATAGTTAAACTTCAAACCAGTCAAAGAAATTATACCAAGATCGCAAAAACAACTCTTACTGAGTCAGAGTATCACTAAACTTAATACACATGAATAAGAACTTCGAAATATTCTAGTCGCTTGGCTACTTCGCTTAGCGCAGGCTACGTCATTTGATGTAGAATTATATCAACAGACAACTTACAGGCGATATTTGTTAACAGTGTGAAATAAATAACAATATTGTGGCGTAAGTTCGTAATAACACACAACACACTGGAACACAACATGTATGGAAAACTCCTGTTCCAATTTATGACACCTAAAATGTGGTTTAATAAAACAGAAATGACTGGCATGCATTCTTTAAACGATCATAAATACGCACAATTTTATATAAATTATCAATAGATACCACTGTTTTAAAAATACTGTACACTCATGCGTGTGTCTATTACCAGGGGGAGTTAATAATATGTCGCAGATGCCAGATTACCGCATATCGTTTTCAGTTTCTCCCTGTAGGTATTTAGAAGATGACAGCACATATTGCGTGGAATGTAGTCGAGACACAGTATTCTACAGCCAACGTTCAATTGTCTGCAGTCAGACCAAGATGGCAGTTTTGCTATGAGTAGAACAACGCGATTTTTGTGAGTCGAGACGTGCCGAGCCGTGTGCAAAGCACATCCATAGCGAAACTCGTTCCATTACGGTTAGCACTTTATTTAGGGGAAAGCTGTGTTCAATGAGATACAATAACTCAGCAAAGGACAATAAAAAGTCACGAAGAGGTAGCGTCCCGGCCGCGCTGTTTGTCCTGTGGTGGCACATTGTTTCCTCGTCTAGAGGTATTTCGCTACCCCCAAGACGCGTCGCCCTTGTGGATTGCAGCAGTTTAAGGAACCAAATAAATTTGTTGTATCCCGAGAGATCACTCGTTAGATGCGAACGCTGCCACGAGATTTCTATGCTGCAGGTTTTCAACGCCTTGTCAAACGATACAATGGCGTGTTTAAATTTACAACGGGAGTATATTTCCGCTGTTCATACAGTAAAACCTCATCTTTTTAATAATACTGTTCCTTAACTGCTAACTTAATCTGCAACACATTTTGCAGAAAGTACTCACATACTCCACTAAATGTGCCTGCAAAACTATATTATTTTACAATACATAGTTCAGGGGACCCGACGTCATAAACATTGAGATACGTGAAAATCTAGCTGTTGTTTAAAATGGAGCGCAAATTATAGAGACTATATTCATCAAGTGTTTCATAATGGCCGGCCGACGTGGCCGTGCGGTTCTAGGTGTTTCGATCTGGAACCGCGTGACCGCTACGGTCGTAGGTTCGAATCCTGCCTCGGGCATGGATGTGTGTGATGTCCTTAGGTTAATTAGGTTTAATTAGTTCTAAGTTCTAGGCGACTGATGACCTCAGAAGTCGCATAGTGCTCAGAGCCATTTGAACCATATTTTGTTTCATAATAAGTGTACTTAGCGACTTCCTACAAACTTTAAACATAGTTTCAAAAACTTTCTTAACATTCTCTCGGTTTCATGTTTAACGTCAAATATTTAACAGATTAACTCATTTGCAAAGTAATCAGACGTTTGAAGCAATTTTGTACGTGGAAGTTTGATTCTTTAAATAATCGTGAGTTAACTAATGTAATCCTAAACAGTACTATTACTTTAAGCTCAAAACTGGTAATGGTTAATTTGCTCCAGAAGAACTGGGCATTACAACTGTGGGGTCGCTGATATGAGCGACAAGCGCTCTATGGATAACCTGCCTCTGAAGGTATCCAGTCCGAAATGCACAACCGACAGGATCCCTTACCCGAAACTCTACCTGTAGGGTCTATATGATCGTCTGCCACAATATACTGTAGGCTTTAGACGTCACTGAGATGGCTGTCCAACAGAATCTCTCCACACGTGTATCACCCTGTGATTATGATCATAGGCTAATTACAACCAATAATATATCTGAGTAATAGTTCATTCATGTAGCGCTATTTCAGAATATCACTACTCTTTTTTCCAGTACTGTATTACATTCGTCAGGGTATGGCGAAACTTATTTCTCGAGTATGACTCCTGTGTATTCTATGGTTGTTGTGGCGTTCGCTGTGTTATTCAGTGGTTTGGTATTTAACTAATTCGTAAATGAAAATGATCATGTTAGTTCATTACAGTGCCTAATTAGAAAATAATTTTTTTCTCCCGGCTAAAGATTTTGTCAAGTTCCTAAGGAAATCCAAGTTAACGTTATGTTAAAGTGTTGTCTGTAAGCTATGTAAGTGTCACTAAATTACAGTACATACAACAGATTCTATACAACTATTGATTATGATGGAAAAAGTTATCTAGCAAAATGATCATTAAAACCGCCGAATATCAGCCGCGCACAGCAGCACTGACGTATGTTACCCGAAACAATATTCTTCGCAACTCGTGGGTAATTAATTTAGGCTCCATACATCAGCAAGAAAAGTTCGTTGTATGGATCGTGCTATGAGCACTGTTTTTAAAGAACCAATCTGATTCGAATTATTTTCATCAAAATGAGTTCGGGACCACCGGTGCACATTTATTTTACACATTTTTATTACCTTCGGCATTTATGTCTGCAGAGTTGCGTAATTTGAATTTGCTGCTGAGATAATTGTTAAGATGGCGGCAGACAATTGATAGAGACTTTCTATTGTTAGAGCAAATTTCCTTTTAAAAGGATAAGTATTTGAAATGCTTATTAAACTTTACTTTCATATTGTGCACTATTTAGACTAATTTTCACCAAGAAAACCTTTAATACTTTCGTAAGAAACACAGATAAAAACGCGATACAAAACGCTATCATCAATGGCTGCGCTCCTTGGAGTGGAAAGAAATAATTAACACAGATAATGCTTATTTCGAGAGGAATTAAAGTTACAAATAATTATTCACTCATATTTATAATAATAATGAACTCTGTTCTCAAGTAATAATTAACAAATAATTACAATTTCTTAACAGACGTCAGTTTGATATGCGTCTTGCGCCCGCAACCTACAAAAGCCAACCAACAAAAGGTAACAACAAAGGAAGACAAACTCAGATCATAAAAGGAATTTACAATTATCATTGTCAGTGTATGATACACATAGATATGTCCAATTACTTCAAAAAATATTATATAAATAATTAATATTTATCATCGTTTATTTCGCTGTTTTTTTCATATGTCGGATAGATAATGTTTATAACTGTTAGAGGCATATTTTCCTCTCGTCGCACTGTAGCTAAAATGCATCTTGTTGATGTTACATTGTCTACAGATTTAACCTCAGCATCTAGAGCGATAACAGCACGTATGCCCATAAGCCCACAACCATTTCCTTAAAGATGCTATTTTCAGTAGGTAATATTTATGTAACAACAGTTTGATGAATATAAAATTTTCCGTCGTTTGTTGTCAGTTGTTTGTAGGATTTAACTACTACGGTGTTGCTAAGTGGAAAAGGATAAATACAATAATATAGTATACCGCCTTCATATGTGTATGCATAACTCTCAGGTCCCTTAGGGAAATGGCGTTATCTGTAGGTTAGAATTGCAGAGAGCTTGGGATCCTGTCGGTTCGTGGAACAGCGCAATCACTGCGAATGCAGCTCGCCTCACCTACTCGGCACCCCGCGCCGCTGCCAACGCCGTTGCGGTAATGTGCTGACTTAATACGACATAACCGGAACAGCGCGGGTCGTGCTTGGATTTCATGGCCTGACTTTCACAGGTGACATGATCACGGAGAGTGGGGCTCACGTCCAGCAAAAATACATGTTTGTAAGGCAAGAGTCTCGTATCCGACTTCCAAATGAAAAATATGGCTTCATTAGCACACTTTCAAAAAATCTTTAAGTACAGTGTTCATTCGGGTAGATCGACCGTAGTGGCAAATGTGCAAATACTGATAAGGTTTAATGTGACTACTATTAAATTAACTTCTTACTTTTTAAATAGGTTTAATCGTTTGAGATGTTGTCAGATGACGATTACAGTCTACATTAGGTAGCACATTAGAGGATTACAAGTGATGTACTCCATGTTGTTGTTTTTGTTGTGGTCTTCAGTCCTGAGACTGGTTTGATGCAGCCCTCCATGCTAATCTATCCTGTCCAAACTTCTTCATCTCCCAGTACCTACTGCAACCTACATCCTTCTGAATCTGCTTAGTGTATTCATCTCTTGGTCTCCCTCAACGATTTTTACCTTCCACGCTGCCCTCCAATACTAAATTGCTGATCCCTTGATGCCTCAGAACATGTCCTACCAACCGATCCCTTCTTCTAGTCAAGTTTTGCCACAAACTTCTTTTCTCCCCAATCCTATTCAATACCTCCTCATTAGTTATGTGATCCACCCATATAATCTTCAGCATTCTTCTGTAGCACCACATTTCGAAAGCTTCTATTCTCTTCTTGTCCAAACTATTTATCGTCCATGTTTCACTTCTAAACATGGCTACGCTCCATACAAATACTTTCAGAAACGACACTTAAATCTATACTCGGTTTTATCAAATTTCCCGATAAATATGCAACAATAAGCGAGCGGTTATAGGCGCTGCAGTCTGAAACCGCGCGACCGGTACGGTCGCAGGTTCGAATCCTGCCTCGGGCATGGATGTGTGTGATGTCCTTAGGTTAGTTAGGTTTAAGTAGTTCTAAGTTCTAGGGGACTGATGACTCAGATGTTAAAACCCATAGTGCTCTGAACCATTCGAACCATTTCTTTTTTTGCAAAAATAAGGGATGTGAACAAGCTTAGATTCAGTAAAGGCAGAATTATTGTGGTCAATTCTCAAAGACGTTATAAAAAGCGGTCTAGACAAATGTGTGTCATCAAGGTAAGAAAAAGGAGAGCAGGTCCACCTTTGTTTAGTGGTACCATATGTACAGCGTTTTGAAAACAGAATTCCTCCCTCACTTTACAAAGGATTCAGCAGAGAAATTGATTGGAAAATGTAACAGCAACTTGTGCATCCATCACATGGGCAACCCGTGAAGCCTACAAGAATTTTCAGAGTCCGCTTCTGGCGAAATTCTAGGAAGTTCTTGTCATATGGGAGCCAAAGACTGAAATCTTCCATTAAGCCTCTCCTTACTACATCTGATGTTGAAACTGATAAAATGGGTATGAAGAAGCACAATTTGCACAGGAGAAGAATTAATGGCGGGAATCATCAATCCAGTCGGGAAGCTGATGAAAAGGAGAAGACCCTCCGTTGTCCTCTGTTAACAACCGAGGTATCAGTCGGCAAACTCCATTCAATCCGTTGTCCTCTGTTAACGACCGAGGTATCAGTCGGCAAACTCCATTCAATCCGTTGTCCTCTGTTAACAACCGAGGTATCAGTCGGCAAACTCCATTCAATCCGTTGTCCTCTGTTAACAACCGAGGTATCAGTCGGCAAACTCCATTCAATCCGTTGTCCTCTGTTAACAACCGGGGTATCAGTCGGCAAACTCCATTCAATCTGTTGTCCTCTGTTAACCACCGAGGTATCAGTCGGCAAACTCCATTCAATCCGTTGTCCTCTGTTAACGACCGAGGTATCAGTCGGCAAACTCCATTCAATCCGTTGTCCTCTGTTAACGACCGGGGTATCAGTCGGCAAACTCCATTCAATCCGTTGTCCTCTGTTAACGACCGAGGTATCAGTCGGCAAACTCCATTCAATCCGTTGTCCTCTGTTAACAACCGAGGTATCAGTCGGCAAACTCCATTCAATCCGTTGTCCTCTGTTAACGACCGAGGTATCAGTCGGCAAACTCCATTCAATCCGTTGTCCTCTGTTAACGACCGAGGTATCAGTCGGCAAACTCCATTCAATCCGTTGTCCTCTGTTAACAACCGAGGTATCAGTCGGCAAACTCCATTCAATCCGTTGTCCTCTGTTAACAACCGAGGTATCAGTCGGCAAACTCCATTCAATCCGTTGTCCTCTGTTAACAACCGGGGTATCAGTCGGCAAACTCCATTCAATCCGTTGTCCTCTGTTAACAACCGAGGTATCAGTCGGCAAACTCCATTCAATCCGTTGTCCTCTGTTAACGACCGAGGTATCAGTCGGCAAACTCCATTCAATCCGTTGTCCTCTGTTAACAACCGGGGTATCAGTCGGCAAACTCCATTCAATCCGTTGTCCTCTGTTAACAACCGAGGTATCAGTCGGCAAACTCCATTCAATCCGTTGTCCTCTGTTAACGACCGAGGTATCAGTCGGCAAACTCCATTCAATCCGTTGTCCTCTGTTAACAACCGAGGTATCAGTCGGCAAACTCCATTCAATCCGTTGTCCTCTGTTAACAACCCAGGTATCAGTCGGCAAACTCCATTCAATCCGTTGTCCTCTGTTAACGACCGAGGTATCAGTCGGCAAACTCCATTCAATCCGTTGTCCTCTGTTAACAACCGGGGTATCAGTCGGCAAACTCCATTCAATCCGTTGTCCTCTGTTAACAACCGGGGTATCAGTCGGCAAACTCCATTCAATCCGTTGTCCTCTGTTAACAACCGAGGTATCAGTCGGCAAACTCCATTCAATCCGTTGTCCTCTGTTAACGACCGAGGTATCAGTCGGCAAACTCCATTCAATCCGTTGTCCTCTGTTAACAACCGGGGTATCAGTCGGCAAACTCCATTCAATCCGTTGTCCTCTGTTAACAACCGAGGTATCAGTCGGCAAACTCCATTCAATCCGTTGTCCTCTGTTAACAACCGGGGTATCAGTCGGCAAACTCCATTCAAGAATTGACTATTGCACTTGTAACACCAGTTGGCAAAAGCAAAGATAAACAACTGACCTCCAATTATATATAGATGTCACTCCATTCCGTTGAAAAGTGACTTACAAAAAAATTCTTAATCATCTTTCTGAGAATAAGCTTTTAAAAAGAGCCCAAGTTGGTATCCGTAAAAGTTTCCCTACTGAGATTGCAACGTATGATCTTGCAAACTCAACTATAGTTCAAGGAAACAACAAAAATTATTCTCGTGCCATTTTTTGTGATGTCAAGGCCTTTGACTGTGTAGATCATAAAATTTTAATAGGGTAACTAAAACTGGATGGCATTAAGGGCCTCCCCCTTGTGTGGATGGAGGCTTATCTTTACAGTAAGAAACAGAGAGTCACATTAGTAAATAATACAGCAGGAATGCGATTACATTCAGAGTGGGGAAGCATCAGTGTGCCGCACGATACGGTGCTTGGCCCGTTCCTGTTCTTGGCCTACACGAATGATTTATCAGGGGCATTAAAGGACCTACAAGAACTGTAATGTATGCTGATGAAAAAAAATATGTTGATAAAAGGTCGAAACTTATTTATACCAGAGTCGGCCAGGAAATAATGGAACAGGCTTACAACTGGTTCACAGCCAACACCATAAACCCCAGTCTTCCAAAAATTCATAGTAGGCAATTCCAAATAACTAAAAAGAAGTAAAGATGAAACGGCATACACTGGCTGTGGCTCCATGTTTGAAGTTCCTTGGCTTCCAGAAGGATGATAAACTGGCGTGGCACTAGCGTGTTAAACAGAAAGCTCAGTCCCGCCAGCTTTGCACATATTGCTACACCTTTTCTCTGTATTGATCTGGAGATAGGACTGCCACATAGATCCACTCAATTCTGTCCCTTGGAATAACCTTCTGTGCCACTGCAGCTGAGGGGGGATGTTTCTATGCTACAGATGCGTTTAGTAAACATAATGTGTGAAGTTGATAAACCAGCATCTTCCAGAAGCCGCTTCAGGGATCTAAGGATTCTTGCCTTTACATGCCCTCACATATACTTAATAACAGTATTGTTGTTAATAAAAGTGAATTTAGGATGAACTCAGGAATTCACAACCACAGTACAAGATGTAAAAGTAATTTCGATGTGAACTATGCATCCCTTTCTGGGGTTCTGAACTTTTATAATCTGGTGCAAACGTCTATAACACGTTGCCAGTGGACTTCAGCGAGGAAATTTAAAACCACTAAATATTTGATCACTACCTCATTGGCCTTTCTCACAATAAATGAGAACACTGGAACTCAAGACAACAAATTCTGCCTAACTCTAATATTTGTATCAGATAGATTTTGATTTTCCCAATACATAGATAGTTAACACTAGTGTATGTAAAGTTAAAATTCTGTCTTTGTCGTGTTAGATGATAATAGATATAGAAAGAAGAATAGTGTTTTTTTTTTCTTTCAAAGTAGTATCTTATCCAAACAGACATGTACTAGCGAACCCGGCAATACTTCCCCTTTGTTATGACTAATTGAAATGACCGTAGATAACAACATCTACGAGGTTAAGGCTGACGTTATACAGTCAGACGAGAGTGATGTGGGTTACGTGAGCTCGGAAGAACAATTAGAAGTAGAAACAGTGTACATTTCTCCAAGCAATTTGGAAGATAATAACCATATTTCCGAAGAAAAATTATCTTTCGTAGCCGTTAGCGAATTACTGTTAATAGAAGGTTCATAAGCTTTTGACAATGTTGACTGGAATACTCTCTTTCAAATTCTGAAGGTGGCATGGGTAAAATACAGGGAGCGAAATGCTATTTACAATTTGTGCAGAAACCAGATGGCAGTTATAAGAGTCGAGGGACATGAAAGGGAAGCAGTGGTTGGGAGGGGAGTGAGACAGGGTTGTAGCCTCTCCCCGATGTTATTCAATCTGTATATTGAGCAAGCAGTAAAGAAAACAAAAGAAAAATTTGGATTAGGTATTAAAATCCATGGAGAAGAAATAAATACTTTGAGGTTCGCCGATGACATCGTAATTCTGTCAGAGACAGCAAAGGACTTGGAAGAGCAGTTGAACGGAATGGATAGTGTCTTGAAAGGAGGATATAAGATGAACATCAACAAAAGCAAAACGAGGATAATGGAATGTAGTCGATTTAAGTCGGGTGATGCTGAGGGAATTAGATTAGGAAATGAGACACTTAAAGTAGTAAAGGAGTTTTGCTATTTGGGGAGCAAAATAACTAATGATGGTCGAAGTAGAGAGGATATAAAATGTAGACTGGCAATGGCAAGGAAAGCGTTTGTGAAGAAGAGAAATTTGTTAACATCGAGTATAGATTTAAGTGTCAGGAAGTCAATTCTGAAAGTATTTGTATGGAGTGTAGCCATGTATGGAAATGAAACATGGACGATAAATAGCTTGAACAAGAAGAGAATAGAAGCTTTCGAAATGTGAATGCTGAATGCTGAATGAAGAATGCTGAAGATAAGATGGGTAGATCACATAACTAATGAGGAGGTATTGAATAGAACTGAGGAGAAGAGGAGTTTGTGGCACAACTTGACAAGAAGAAGGGACCGGTTGGTAGGACATGTTCTGAGGCATCAAGGGATCACAAATTTAGCATTGGAGGGCAGCGTGGAGGGTAAAAATCGTAGAGGGAGACCAAGAGATGAATACACTAAGCAGATTCAGAAGGATGTAGGTTGCAGTGGGTACTGGGAGATGAAGAAGCCTGCACAGGATAGAGTAGCATGGAGAGCTGCATCAAACCAGTCTCAGGACTGAAGACCACAACAACAACAGAAGGTTCATTAATCGAGGAAACTGATAAACAGACTACAGTGTTCCTGCAAAACGATTTGAACTACCGCAGGACTTTCAGATTGAAATTAATGTCCAAGAACAGAAAATTAAAAAAATATATGATAAACCGCTATAGGTATCAGAGCCGGACAGATTTTTCTGGGATGACCTTGACGTAGCTCAGCTACGTTATTGGAAAATCAATAACTAGACACAGATATACTATGTGATCAAATGTATCCCGACACCTGATTGAAAATGACTCCATCGGTAATGTTGGAATTCAGTATGGTTTGGGCCCATCCTTATCCTACATGACAGCTTCCACTCTCGCAGGCATACTTCCAGTCAGGTGCTGGAACGTTCCTTGGAGAATGGCTGTCCATTCTTCAGGGAGTGCTGCACTGAGGAGAGGTATCGATGTCGGTCGGTGACACACGGCACGGAGTCGACGTTCCAAAACATTCCAAAGGTGTGCTATAGGATTCATGTCAGGACTCTGTGCAGCCCAGTCCATTACAGGAATGTTATTGTCGTGTAACCACTTGCCACAGGCCGTACATTATGAACAGGTGCTCGATCGTGTTGAAAGATGCAATCGCCATCCCCGAATTGCTCTTCAACAGTGGGAAGGAAGAAGGTGTTTAAAACATCAATGTAAGCGTGTGTTGTGATAGCGCCACCCAAAACAACAAGGAGTGCAAGCCCTCTCCATCAAAGACACCACCACACCATAACACCACAGCCTCCGAATTTTACTGTTGGCACTACACACGCTGGCATGTGACGTTCACTGTGCATTCGCCGTACCCACACCCTGCCATCGGATCGCCACATTGTGTACCGTGATTCGTCACTCCACACAACGTTTTTCCACTGTTCAATCGTCCAATGTTTACACTTCTTACACCAAGCGAGGCGTCGTTTGGCGTTTACCGGCGTCATGTGTGGCTTACGAATAGCCGCTCGACCATGAAATCCAAGTTTTCTCACATCGCGCCTAACTGTCATAGTACCTTCAGTAGATCCTGATGCAGTTTGGAATTCCTGTGTGATGGTCTGGATAAATGTCTGCCGTTTACACATTACGACCCTCTTCAGCTGTCGGCGGTCTCTGTCAGTCAAAATAATAAGTCGTCATGCACGCTTTTGTGCTGTACGTGTCCCTGCACGTTTTCATTTCACTATCACATCGTTAACAGTGCAGTTAGGGATGCTTAGGAGAGTGGAAATCACGCGTGCAGATGTATGGCACAAGAGACACCCAATCACCTCACCACGTCCAAGTCCATGAGTTCCGCGCAGCGCCCATTCTGCTCTCTCGCGATGTCTAATGACTACTGATGTCGCTGATATGACGTTCCTGACAGTAGATGACAGCAGAAAGCACCTTATATGAAAAACATATGTTTTGGTGGGTGTCCGGATAGACAAGTAATAGTGTCCGACGAAATGCACGGCCTAAAAATGCACGTTTTAATTGATACTGGGGCAGAACTAAATTCAACCGGTGCTACCTGAAAGAGTAGCATACCTATAACTCATTAAATATATGTCTGTATCGAAATTCAAGGGAAACAATTTGAACATGCATGTACCGTAAAACCAGTTTTGAGCACTGAGATAATAATTGCCACAGACTTCCTAATCAAATACGACGCAGTAATTGACTGCAACAATAAAACAATGATGTGCATTGCAAAAGATAAGCCCTCAATTAGTGTGAGTTTTAATGAAAAACGTGACTATGTAAGTAGTCAGTACCAATCTTTTCACGTTGTTACTTGGCCTGATGAGACTGGTTTAGGCAGAAATATGGAATACTGCTGCATGTGGAAATCAAATACTGACAATAGTTTGGAAGACGAGTAATAGGAATAGTCAAAGTTACATAGAAGTTAGAGACAATAAAGGATTGTCCACTTTCAAAGACAAGAAAACAAAAGTTTTCTAGGATTAACCGGATTTTCTCGCAAGTTCATGCAGGGGAAAGTGTTCAATGATCCAAACCTAAGCAACTTGTTACGCAACAATACTCCGTTTGTATGGACTAATTAGTGTCAGGCAGCATTTGAGAGACTGAATAGCAAGTTGTTACAGAGTAACGTATTGTGCCATCCTCAGCTTTCTTTAGCATTTCACGTGGGAACGGATTGATCAAATTATGGTTTAGGTGCGGAACTGTTTCCGGAGGTGGGAGAAGGAGACTAGCTTCCCTTTCCTAATCGGCCTATTGGATTGCGATATAAATGACTAGGTACGACTAATTGAAAGCCATGTTGATTAGAATATGTAATAGGTTAAGGCTGGCATCATGCCGTCAGATGAGAGTGGAGTGGGCTGCGTGAGTTCGGGTGAATTGGTTACATGTGCTAGTTTCTTTCTCCCCCTCTCTCTGCACATTTCCTCCTCCCTTCCTTTCTCTCTCTCTCTCTCTCTCTCTCTGTCCGTCTCCTACTTTATGTCCATTTACTCGCCAGCTCCCTCCCTGTCCATCTTCTCTCCTCCCTCTCTCTCTCTCTGTCCATCTCCTCCTTCCTCCTCTATACGCATTTCCTTGCCCCCCCCCCCCCCTCTTTGTCCATTTTTTCTTCCCCCTGTCTCTGACTTCCAGCCTTTTTCATTGTTGTTGTAAACAAAACCATGAGTGGGAATATAAGTCGCATAAAATGAATGGGTAAATTGGCTGGGCTCCTTGGTATACAGGGTGCTAGTGAGACCTATCCACCTGTAACAAGCTGCGACATAGTCGCGAATCAAACAGTGACCTGAATATAGAATAAATTTCCTTTGCTTTACGTCTATGGTCACAAATGTTTTGTCATATGACTACCGGTTTCGGTCTATGATGATCATCTTCAGACCTGTTTTATAAAAACTGAAGCCACAGTGGCATCGTCAAATGTTAAACACAAAACAGTAATGCTGTTGACAAGATGATTCTTGCATATGCTGTTATTTATATACATTGACGATGCTGGTGCTGATTTTCTGTTTAACGTTTGACGATGCCAGTATGGCTGCAGTACAGTAGGACGTGTTTTTATAAAACAGAGCTGAAGATGGTCATTATAGACCGAAACCGGTAGTCGGATTAAAAATTTGTGACCGTAGACGTAAAGTATAGGAAATTTAACCTATCCAACGGCTGCATCTATGAGGACAGCATCTTCAATGAGAATATTTCTTATTGTTTTTGGTCTGTGTATAGGTAACATTACAAAGTTTCGGACGATTCAGATTCTGTAGTAATATTCTTATCAAAGTCATAAATAGACATTACTATTTTACGCTAAAATAGACTGCGAGGAAGAAAAAAAATAGTACATTGTTGTATAAGTAATTTTTATTTAAAGTCATCTGTATATTGTAGCTTAAAAAACTCTACAACCTATGTTCGTCTGAATGTTCGACAAAGCATCATATAAAAAGTTAAAGTGAATCGATCACGAACGTTTCGAGATCTTTCTTAACTACGCTTTCCGTTCATATATTATACATATATATCTGTCTATTTATATACATATTTTAAAAATGTAGGGTATGTCCGTCTGAATGTTATTAGACTGTAGTGCAAAAACTTTATAAACCGGGTAAGAATTCTCGAGATTTTTGGTAACAACTTTTCCACTTTATATATTGTACATATATTAATATATTATATATATTAAAAATTACATAACCAATGACCGTATGAGAGTTTATTACGGCACGGTGTAAAAATTTGAAGTACACTGGTCAACAACTTTTCGATGTGTCTGGTCAAGGCTTTAAATAACGTCTAGTATGTATTTAGAAGTATAGATATAAACAGATAAAACATTCTAGAAGAAATGACGATAATCATCGGTTTGAGTAGAGTAACACTAGTCGTACTTTATTTTAAGAGTACTTTGCACAAGTAGGCAGCAGTGGTTGCTTCTGCCTGTTAATGGATAATGTGACTCGGTCCACACTACTAAATGTTCTACTTCATGGTGAGATTTACGGAACACGACGTGAAAATGAATCACAGGTCGTCTTCTGTACACGACTTCACGCTATTAACTGCATAGCTTTCTGGCAGTCCCGACTGACATGGAAGCATTTCTACAACTCGTAAACACACTTTTTTGATGAATCCCTGTTTCCATACAAATGGGGGAAAGATTCATGATTTTGTCTCGCCGTTTACCGAAGTTTCAAGCAGACGTTCGCGTTCGTACGTTACACCATTTTAATCTTTACAGCGTTGCTTAACTACGGCTGGCTTCCTTCCACACCGCATTGCCAGAAACTTCTCGCCTGGAAAAAACGCCTTCTTCAACGACCATTGACTAACTTTGAGCAAGCAGTGCCAACTACAACGCACACAAGTAATTCAGTGAGTTACTGACAGCCGTTGTTGTAAGAAGTGACGTCAGCAGAATGACTCCAAAGAACTGAGATTCTAATCGTTCATTAATTGATGTCATTTCATAGAGCTTAGGTTAATCAGAAAGAATACATGGATTACAAATTTATTCTACAATTACAATTAGTCACATTTACATTACCTCTTTCTTCGAAAATTCAACTGTTAGTTTGCACAAACTACTTTTTCAGCGGACGGATGACACAATTGCGCAATTTCACTCCATTTTTGTTTTTACCTGAAGACAGTGAAGCCAATCAGTGTCATGTGTCTTTGTGTACTTCGTTTCTCCTTTTGATTGCGCTATCGAATGGCTCACTGGGAGCAGCCAGTGGCCATCAACTGATTATATTTGTTTTACAAGACCAGGGTGTCCAATCTAGCTGATGGAAGGAATAATGAGAGTAATTTATTCATTATCCGCCAGAAATAGAACATATTTATTTTGTAACGGTATACCGATAAAAGCGAACGTTTAGACAAAGACACCACTGTGACAGCTTGAATTTAGTCCACTCATAAGGCTACCCGTTCACAGATATACGAGGGCTGTCCAGAAAGTAAGTTACGATCGGTCGCGAAATGGAAACCACAGTGAAACCCGGAAACGTTTTATTTGCAACAGTTAGGTACACCTTCCACCTACTTCTCTACATAGTCGCCACTCCAACTTCGAGTTCTGTCGTAATGTTGTATCAAGTTTCCAATATCCTCGTCATAGAAAGCAGCCGCCTGTGCGTGCCGCCAGTAATCTGCACTGGTCTGTAACTCGTTGTCTGTGGAAAAAGTTTGTCTTCGTAGTCAGCGGTTCTTGTGAGCAGAGATGAGACTCAGGGACAACCCATTACGGACTGTATTGTGGGTGATCAAACACTTCTCATCGGAAACGCTGCAGGAGTGTCTTCATTGCCCCTGCAGTGTGCGGCCGAGAGTTGGCATGAAGAAGGAACTGCTCGACAGTTGTGTTATGTGGGCTGCATGACACAGGCGAAATCTCTAACCAAGCCCTCATACTTGGCGGGAGACGCTGTTTCCTACGCATCTTTACGTGCTCACTGTTCACTCAAAACTGAAAAGAGAGACGCGACACGATCGACGGACATACTAGAGACACTGTCCAACACATCCGTGCAAAGCTTTACCGGTTTTCTCCAGTGGTTTGCATTTCGTGACCGATCGTAACTTACTTTCTGGACAGCCCTCGTATGTGCTCTGCCTTACATAGTATCTCTAAAGTTTTCGTAGTACACTGCCTGACAAAAAGAGTGAAGTGCCCTGAAGATCGGGTTGGATGTCAATGTAGCTCCGTAAGCATACAGACTGTCGGCTGGTTCGTAAACAATTGGAGTTTAATTCAGTGTGGCAGGTAGAACAGCCACCAGAAAGCATTAGCGGTTGTCGCATTTTGTGTTGTTACCAGGGCTAATAGGTAATATATGGGGAGCGGAAAGCCTCAGATATTGAGTGATCACTGATGTTTCCTCCACCGGCGGGCACAAATAAGTAGCCCAGGTATAGGAAAAAGCAAGAGGCCATTCATCACAATTTCCAAGAAAAAATATTCTTCACAGTGAAAGAAGAAAGGTTGGTTCTTCAGTTAGTGAAACAAAATGGATGCTAGTCATTCAGTAAGTGAAACAAAATGAATGCTAATTCATAAATAACGAAGCCACTTCGAATTCCATAACCACAAGGTAAATAAATAAGTTCTGTGACACTCGAAATAGTTACATACGCTACAATAAATACAGTCTTAAAGTCTTGAGAGCTTTACGTTAAAAACAATGAATTGATGTAGTCACACACTCTTTAATGACCAGAGTTTGGAGGTCCTTGTAACTTTACATTAAAACGAGAAAATAAGTCTCTAGGTTCAAAACCGAAGTCCAAATCCAAACTTTAGCAAAGAAGAATAGACAGTTAGCAACTCTTATTGAACTTCGCTAAAGAAGTATTGAGAACCAGCGGTCGAAAAGGGTAGAAACTTCCAGTCTGACGTTATTTTGTCGGTCAGACGAACTACAGTACAATTATGCCGAGTCTCAGCGAGCAGTTCGCTGATTGCTATGAGTCCCAGCTGAGGAGGTGGGGTGCTGTCCAGAAAGTGAGTGCCCAGACCTTGGCCGGGCGTAGTGCAGATTCTGAGAATTGCTGGTGAGTTCAATAAAAATTTAGTTTCTACAGGGAGTTATACAACTTTCTTGGCAAATGCCTTTCCAAGATTGATGTCTGAAATACTCCTCTGTGAATCAAACAAGAGGGAGATTAAGTCGGACTGATGACCACAGATGTTAAGTCCTATAGTGCTAAGAGATTGAGTCAATTATTAAATCAGTGAAGACTAACGACTCTCATGATTATGATGGAGTATCTAGCAGAATATTTAAAGTACTGTGCTGCTCATGTTAGCCCTGTATTTAGCCATATTGTAAGGTGTCAGGCAAATCCAACACCTACCATGAAAACCCTGACATAATAAGCAAATCTAGTAGTATGTCACAAAGCTCCGAATAAATTGTGACATGAAATTAACCAAAGTAATACGACTAACGAGTGACCAAATGGAATACCACAGACTAACACAAGAATGCCTAAATGCATGTCGTACCTTCCCACCGTGAGACCGACGCAGTTCAGAGGGGAGAAACGAGAACAGAAGCCGAGAGCAGAACCGTGTTAAGCTAGAAGGCCCTACGATAAGGGACGGACTGGACACCCACGTCGGCACCCTACCGCTAAGACTACCCCCCGCACGTTTTAGCGTGAGACTTTTTCGCGTCTCTGTTACATCAAGGACCACTAGAGCCCTTCAGAAAAACAGTATAGGTCTTACGATAACACAAAAAGGGCCACTACCACCCGGAAGTTTTAGCGTGAGATTTTTTCGCTTGTCTGTTACATTAGGATCACCCCCCAGCCCATGTTAAAGGATAGAGCCCTTCAGAAAAACAGTATAGATCTTACGATAACGCTAAAAGGACCACACCAGCTGCAGGTTTTAGCGTGAGACTTTTTCGCGTCTCTGTTATGCTGCAAACTTTAAAAACATTGCCCCATCACGAAAAGTATAACCTTTCTCATTGGATAGACAGAATTTTTGTAGGCGAAGCTTAAGGTTAACATTGAGACCCCGATTGGTCAGATGAAAACACAGCCAGATAGTTTTTGTTCTAAACCAACTTCGGTAAATGTAGTAAGGAGAAGTTAGGTAGAGTTGCTTCCGAGATGGCGAGGTGAGCGGAGCTGAGCTGCCCGCCGCTGCCCTGACGCTGCCTAAACACCGACAAGGTAATGAACGCACGCGATGCCGCATTTTTGAGCGCATAAGGCTTCACTCAGAACTGCAGAAGTCTCATCTGTTACACCCCCTTTTTGCGTAATACTAGTGTCGATCGTTAATTAAAACTCATGGTGTTCACATTTGCCACTTGAAGTAACAATCTGAAACGCGATGATTTTTCTGTTATATAGTTATTGAGAAGCCACATCAGCCACTGTAATTTACGACAAGTTAGATAAGTAATTAAAGATAATTGAGGGTCACTGTAGACCATTTTGATAGTTTTTCTCCTTTGTGAAACTTAATTTAAAACTAGATTATAGATGTGTTCATCCTTCGATCCATTGTAGAACTTGGAAACCCATTCATTCAGGGAATATTCGTTCACATTTTTGTTGAACGCAGTTGGTTTTTACCATCCTGTATTAAAACATTTCCTTTTATGAATAGTGCAATTTATAAACGATGTTCTGTGAGTAGAATAAAATTACCAATGGTAAAATTAACTGCTTTTTCGACGTTATTTTACCAGCTAACTAAAAATAGGAAAGCCATGAACCCCTTCCACTAAATTTGGTTAGTATTAAGATTCTTTTACAGGGAGTGCAGTGGAGCTGACGCTGAAATCATTAAGTATTTGGTTTTATCATCGCAAGTCTCACTGAACTCTTCTGAATTCTACATGTCATGTGTGGTCTGGCGTCTCCTTACCAGCAACAGGTCCCAGGTTCAAACTAGTCAATTCCCTAAAAAACACGCTCAGAGCGTCGTTGCGCGAAAGTGGTAGGGAGACACGATATAGAACAAACAGACGTCACTATGAATATTGAGAATATTTGTAATTTTTCCTTTAGGAATGGTCAGTTTCGTGAACGATTAAAGTACTCAGTAGTAAAGTCGCTTTAGAAAAAGGGAGAAAGGGATAATGTATATAATTTTAGACTCATTTCTATGCCATCAGTGTTCGCAAAAGTTATTGAAAAGGCTGTGTATGCAAGGATAACTGATCATTTTATATCACACGATTTGCTATCAAATTTACAGTTCGGCTTTAGAAGTCGTTTAACAACTGAGTATGCTATATTCTCTTTTCTCTGTGAGGTACTGGGTGGGCTAAACAAAAGGTTTCGAACGCTTGGCATATTTTTGATTTAACTAAGGCATTTGATTGTGTTGATCACAAAATATTGCTCCAGAAGTTGGACCATTACGGAATACGGGGAGTAGCACAAAATTGGTTCACCTTTACTTTAGCTACAGGGATCAAAAGGTCATTATTCACAACGTTGATAACGGCTGTGGTGTGGGGTCTCAATGGGGTAACTCTAAAATATTTCTGTTTGGTGATGACACTAGCTTGGTAGTAAAGGATGTTGTGTGCAACATTGGCTCGGTTTCAAATAGTGCAGTACATGACCTAAGATCATGACTTATGGAAAATAAACTAACGATAAAACACAGTAAGACTCAGTTTTTACAGTTTCTAACACACAATTCAACAAATCCTGACGTTTTAATTTCGCAGAACGACCGTATGATTAGTGAAGCTGAACAGTTCAAATTTCTAAGTGTTCAGATAGATAGCAAGCTGTCGTGGAAAACCCACGTTGAGGATCTTGTTCAAAGACTTAATACTGCCATTTTTACTATTCGAACGATATCAGAAGAGAGTAATTTTTCGACATGAAAATTAGTCTACTTTGCTTATTTTCATTCGCTTATGTCATATGGTATTATATTTTGGGGTAACTCTCCCCACTCTAAAAGGACATTTTTGGCTCAGAAATGGGTGATTCGGGCAATTAGTCGTGTAAGTTCACGAACCTCTTGCCGACCCCTGTTCATGAGTCTGGGTATTTTGACATTGGCCTCTCTATATACATATTTCTTACTGTCGTTTCTTGTTACCAATATCAGCTTATTCCTGAGAGAAAGTAGCTTTCACTCAGTTAATACTTGGCAGAAATCAAACCTGCATTTGGATCGAGCTTCCTTAACTATGTAGTATACTGCTGCATCAATTTCAATAAGTTACCACTCGAATACAAAAATCTTAGCAGTAATACATGCGCTTTCAAATCGAAACTGAAGAGTTTCCTCATGGGTCAATCCTATTCTGTCGAGAAGTTCCTTGAAAAATTAAGCTGATTCTTATTGTATTGTTGACTGCGTTTACTTAAACTTATGGACTGACTTTTTTCGGGTTAATGAACATTTATTTTTGTCTGTTATTACTTTTATGTTGTAATTTCATGTACAGATAAGATCCATTACCTTGGAGATTTGCTCCTCAATTTGGTCCTACGGAACTTGAGTGTAAATAAAGTAATTTAAAAATCTCAGGTTACTGGCTGCGACGAAACTGCTGTCGGAGTCGGTGCGCCAGCCTAAATAGCTGACTCGCGGATGGATGCTCATAGGTCTATCTTCGGCACATAACACGGAAAATACATGAAGTGATGCGATTTGCCAATGGCACCCGCCATCGCTACGTACGTTGCCTGGTAACAGCGCTAGAGTGCTATTGATGCCCTCTCCTGGTCTGACCGTGGAGTTCCTGGTTTGCGAAGTTCGATGTCATCTGCAGCACAGGGGCTGAGCTCGATGCAACTCGCACGACGAATGAGTTGTGCGTGATGCCGTCGGGGCCTGATGTCTAGGCGCCACAGCAATAATTGAAGCACACAGAGATGCAACGTAATCGCGTAAGACAGCGTTATCTCCCCTGGCGAAAGGAGCCGCATTGCGGGTCTCCATTTGGCTGACTAGTAAAATCTTGCAATACCCAGATTTGCGGGCCACTCAAAAGTGACAGAGACCTGATACCTGTCATCAAGGTTCCGGTCGACCATATCTGACCACCGCTTGGCACCTATCCCGACGTAGCCACACCTGTGCCTGGCAACTGAGTACAAATAATGTAGATACTGCAATATTCTGTGTCATACCACAGCACTGGTCGGAGACTAGCAAGAGCCGAGGTGGGGAATTACCGTCCCATGTGTTGGCTGATGTTAAAACTACAACACCAACGGCTACATTTGGAGTGGTGCCGCGACTGGAAAGCATGATAATACTCAGACACGCATGGCAGTTGTGTCTATTAACTGTCTGCATGATGTTTAGGTTTTCCTGTGGCCAGCAAGATCCCCAGATCTGTGCCCGATATAACATGTGTAGGACCTGCTCGAATATCAATTCAAACCAACTGGCAGTCTCCAAGATATAAAGGATCATTTACAACATTTGTGGGTCAATTTGCTTCAGGAGAGGATACAACGGCATTCTGACATCCTTGCCAACCGAGTCAAAGCATTCATCTAGAACAGACGGGATGAAATGCCATACTGATACGTGGACCCACAGTGCCAAGTTCTTTGTAAATTCCATTCAATTTTATAATCACTGAAGTTACGTCACATACCCTCTAAGTCTGTGAAGTTTCATTTTGTTTTCCCCTCTCATGGGTGCTGCTTTTTTCCTAGTCAGTGTAGAGTGTATGTTATTTGCGCCCCCATGCTCTATGTCACTCGTGTCCGATAAGTGTCAGACATTTTATTTCCCCCTTCGTGCTAAAGTTAGATACATTAAAGATTAATGCAGATGTTTTCCCCTTCTAATATTACGCTTGTGAATGTGTCTGTTACTCTGAAACTCAGACGGATTGTTGAAAATTTTTATAAGGGAATAAACGTAATGTGGTCGACATTTTCAGTTGCTTAAAGAGATTTTTTAATGAAACCGTCCAGATCGCTAATAACATTTTCTTTACTTATTAAGCCGTTTCGGTCTACTGCCATCATCAGATACCTGTAATGAAGATTAGAATGATATAAAGGACGACAAGCGTTTGTTATATAACGACAAGGTATAAAAAATGTTTAAAAAATTAAAAGTATACTCACCAGAAAGCTTAGAATATGCAGAACAAGTTACCGTGTGAGGATTAAAATCCATGCGTAATCGGGGCGCCAGCTAACAGTTGGCTCAGAATTTTGAGCCAACTGTTAGCTGATGACACTAAAACTTGTTCTGCAAGATTTAAATTTTTTGGTGAGTGATTTCCGTTTCTATGCATAAGAAGAGCGTTTCTTAGCCGCGCGCATGCGCAGAGAATGTCGACAGTCGCTCAGGGGAACAGCCGGCGAGGCCTTAGTGCTGTGGAGAGCCTGTGACCCATCGCACGTTGGCTGGGGCGAGGCAGCACACACAGTTAAGTAGTGTTATTGACTTGGTACGGATGTACGGTGTAATATTAATAAATTTTATGGGGACCTGCCGTTGTGGGTGTTCATTTTAGAAATTGACTAGGCCCATTTAGGCAAGCTGTTTTTTATTTGGTTCTGAAGAAGGCGTGGTTATCCACGTTGAAACCTGGGTAAACACCGGGAATTTTCGCAACCGAGGCGGATTATTCATAATTTATTTATATTAAAATTTTCTTAACTTTTAAATTTTTCACCTTTTGTAATTTGTTGTTTTATAACAAATGCTTGTCGCTCTTTATGTTCCTCTAATCTTAATTGCAGACATCTGATGAGGACAGTAGCCGAAATGGTATAATAAACAAAGAAAATTTTAATAGTGATCTAGACGGTTGACAAAATACTCAGAATTATCGTGGACTGATGAAGAAAATTCACTTCATTTATGAATTGTTAAAGATATGCTTGCTACATGTACGTGTGTGAACCCAATTCTGTTTACTTCTCTGTCTCTCTCTTTCTACCTTTTTTCAGTGAATACTTTTTGATAGATTGAGGAATAAGTCAAACATATTATTCCGTAAGACATCAAAGACATCAATAAAAAAGTAATCAAAATATGTTTAACTTACTAACTTCGATATCCACAAAGTTAGCAAACATTCTTATGGCAAAAGAAGCAAAACTTAATCGTTTTAGCAGGTTTAATACACGGTTTAACTTTTCATCTGTATACGCATCTAAGAACTTAGAACTTACATCCCTGTTTGTTGTTTCTTGTTGGTATACCCTGTTAACAGGAGCTGGAATGTTTTAGGCAGTACAATACTGCATGAGCTGTGTTTCTACAAAGCGCTTTTTCAAAGTTCAAAGAAAACTCATTCATCTAAAGCCAACCAATAACTTTCATAGAAACAATTTACTATTTTTTGTGTTGATGCTTCTTTGATATGCTACACGACAATGTTCCCTACGAGCCGCCTCGGTTTGCGCTACCGCAGTCTTTCGCTCAGTCCTGCACACATTTGCTTTGAGATATCGATCGGGAACGATCCTACGCTATGGCGACGGGCTTCTTCAGACGGCGATCTGGACTTGTTTTGCCATCTTGTTTGGGTTCTTGCTTGCTATTAGTTCACGCTACTAGCGATGCTACTTCAGTGCTATGTTGTTGTGCATTTACTGAGTTCAGTAAAATCGACTTGCGTCGATACAGCAAAACGTGTAACATTAGTGTCCAGATTTGAGGACAACTCTTGACTCCAAATTCGTGTGGCGTAATGAAGAAAGATTGCTGTTTAACGTCCGCCGACAACGATGACATTAGAGTCGGACCACATGCTCGGATTATGTAAGGATGGGGAAGGAAATGGTCCATGCTCTTTCCAAAGGAATCGTCCTGACATCTGCCTTAACCGATCTAGGAAAATCATGGAAAACTTAAATTTTGATGTCCAAACATAAGATCTGATCCGTTATTCTCCCGAATGTGAGGCCTGTGTGCTAACCACTGGGCCACACACTGTCTATCTTGTGGATGACTGGGTCGCCGGTCGGCTGTGGCGGATTGCAACAGTAGGTAGATGGACTAGAATGAGGCAACTAATCACCAGTTCAGTATCGAACGAAAATAACTGGTGAGCAGCCATACAATTCGGAACCAGATCCTCGCTACGACGAACAGGATCAACAGCCCCGCATCTGCACCTTAGCTCACAGCAATTCACAGGGCACAGAAATTAGCGTAGGGTACCGCTCTGACATGTGGCGGAGGAGTTCCCGTGTACGTTACGTATAAGCGAAATGAAACGGCCTCTGATGGTACGACTGCTCCCACAGGTAAGGGATAAAATAACCTGTTGTAGTGTAATGTGCATGCGATTACTCGCTTGGAGCACCATGAATGTGACCTATACTTGCAGCAAGGCCACGTACTGGCTGTCTCTCTCATATTGAGTCAGTATGGTTTTGGGAACCACTCCACTGACATTAAAGTGCTCATATGCTCTTCCGCGCCAGTTGCTCTCTTCCTGTGCCATTGAGCAAGATACACCCGCCCTGGAGAAAACTCCAACCTCTTTTCTTGTGTGGTTGAGCGGCCATTTATCGGGATGGACGTCCAACGCTCCCGGCGTCTCTTGATGACGCTTCGCCACTATCAAGGTGGAAGGAGGTGCTACACGCCACTAGTTAAGTCATTAATGAACTCGAAAACTGCAGTTATGGTTACGCGTCAGCTGTGGAATATTTTAGAACAAACAAAACTTTGTGCTTGATCGGGACTCGAGCTCTGATTTTCGGGATGTCGCCAGCGCTCGCCTTAAACGTTTCAGATATCCGCGTGCGCTTCCAGGAGCAGCCCAAACCTCCATGTGTCCTGGTTCTTACTCTCCCTTGTGCTCGCACTATATCACTGTATTACCGTGATTCCCGAAACTGCGTAAGCACGAGAGAGAGTACACGCCAAAATGGAGATTTGGGCTGCTCCTGGAAGCGTGCTTGGACAGCCGATGTGGTTAAGGCGACTGTTCGCGACAAGCGGGAAATCTGACAGCGAGTCCCTAAACCAGCACAAAGTTTCATTTGTTCTAAAATGTTCAGCAGCTGATACGGAACCATAGTCGCAGTTTGAGAGTTCTATCTTCATTGAATACAGCTGTTGGTCGTCAATGAAGTGCCTCACGTAACGTACTGGCATGGAGAAGTAATTAAGTGTCTCTAATTCAACAGCTCATGAGTGTATTCTCTAAGATCAGAAGAACAACGAATGATTCCTCAGATAAGTCTCTATTTAGTATTTTACTACCAATAATAAGTTAACTGTTTCTTGGTTCGGTTTACCACCAAGACAGGGAAGATGTGCAGACTTAAAAAATCCATTGACACAGAGGTCATTAAAGAGTATACTTCAAAAGATAAATTTGCACGAAGATTCGTCTTCATTTGTCCGAAAGAGGTATATTAGCTTTCTTATTAAATGATTTAGGCACACTACGTCCGAGGGGAATTTGAACTAAAGTTCACTTTTTTCATGTGGAGTACCACAACCGTACATTTCTTGAAGGACATTGTAATGATTCTAGTAAAGTGTTATATATGCTGTTCATAAAGTATCTGTATACATTCCTCTTACGTAACTTCATAACCTTATAAAGTGCCAGATTAAAATATATAAGTAGAAACATTAATATTGTGATACGTGGTAAATTTCCGTTTTCGTTTTTCTGTGTGAAATACGTTTTATAATTACGTTATAAAAAGACTTTGGTCAGGGACTTTTGCTAAAGAGGCTAAGTGGAAACGAACACCGTATATCTTGTGATGTAGAGCAATTGATGCTGCACTTCATTTATTCTCGCCATTCTGTGGCGTCTTTTTTCGACTGGTTGTTGCAGATTAAGCACACATGTTTTTGTATACCATTGGTTTAGATAAAATATGAGACGTTTTTGAAATGTGTAATTTGATTGCATTATCACACCTGATCATATACCATTACAATAATCATAACACTGTATGAATACTTGCATCTTTCATTTCAGAGGCCGTGAAGAAACGATTGGTGACGAATTGTTCGGGTGTAGAGCCACCGAACACATCACGTGTTCTCTCGTTACCCATTCAATATTGGTAGGCAGAACCGCCTTGAAATCGACCTTCAGATCACTTTCTTTCATTCCTTATGTGTATTTTTTACGCAGAAATCAGGTTGATCGGTCAATTACCTCCCGTCGCGGAATTGCATAACAACTAATATTTTTATTTGCCGTGACGTACTGGGAAAAGTTTTAAAAATAATATCTCTGGCCTTTCTGTTCAAATGGCTCTGAGCACTATGGGACTTAACTTCTGAGGTCATCAGTCCCCTAGTACGTAGAACTACTTAAACCTAACTAACCTAAGGACATCACACACATTCTGCCCGAGGCAGGATTCGAACCTGCGACCGTAGCAGTCCCGCAGTTCCGGACTGCAGCTCCCTAGTACCGCAGGGCCACCGCGGCAATCACTATCGGTCTAAAATTAATCTCAAGTGTAACACCAGAGCCGTCAGAATGGAGCCTAGCGCGATGCTGGTGCATTCCCCACGTGCAGCTCTCCTTGTCCAGAAACGTTGCTATCTTGTATACGGTAGGGAGGTGTCCTCTGTTAGCAACTATTCTGGCATTTTAATGATTTACAGAAAAAGCACCGAAGACATTTTGTGAGTAATATCACCAGTTATGATGCCTTTGTAGGCTGCAATACATAACTATGTCTATAACACTCGGTGCGTGAATTTTCCGCTTTCAGTCCTTTTGCAGCTCGTGCAATTAGTTCAAATAGCTGCTGATGGTAACCATTCTACAAACACGATACTGCAGCGCTTCGGTGCTTGTTTTGCAATAGCCGAATACAGTGTTAAGGAGGTAAAAATATGATGGTATATACTCTTTCCGGACTGCGGTTAATTTTGTCAGTGATGGATCACAGTTCGCCCACATCAAGAATAATGCCAATCTGTTTATTCCTTCTGGCAAAATGACGCAAAAGAAAACTCGTGAAATACAAAGAAGAGGTGCACATCTGTGACATTTTTATTTGACAGATATAGGAACGTTCTAGAAAGACTCTACAGAACTAGTGAGTGAAAGGGCTAGAAGGAAGTGGGTATGACATTCTTTTGAAGAACTTCTATTTATTACAATTTTAAATACAGCACACATTTTGAAATTTGAAGTTAACCAGTAAGGGAAGTACTTAATATATTCTTTGACACAAAAAATGATAATGATACTAATAATGACACACAGTTTCAAACAATGGATTCCAAAGACTTAGGTCAGTTCAACGTATTACTGAATGAGTTAAACGCCCCAACTAGTGCAAAGATAAATGAGGTTGAGAATGTTCCACCTTAAATCACGAAATATTTGACGCTCCATTCATGAACAAGACTGCCATTAAAGTTCTATACCCTGGACAGCACACACTACGTGTTTGTTTACCAAAAGAACATTTTTTGTATAAAATAATACCGGCACAGCAACTAGACACAACTCCCGCTAAAATACATCGGCTACAGTTTTAGAAAGCTTTTTGATTGGAGCACAGCGATAGGTATAAAATGTAAAAAATCAATAAAAACAATCTCCATCTCGTTTTCAGAATTTTTATTTGTTGGCAACCGGTTTCGGCCGTTTCCTCGGACCAACTTCAGGCTTACACCGCCATTTTATGGCTGCTGGTGGCGGCTGACATAGCGAGATCCATAGAGGTACGGTTGTCACAGCAGTGACAAACGACTTCTTCGGATCTCGTTACGTCTGCCGCCCCAGCAGACATAACGGCGGTGTAAGCCTGACGATGGTCTGAGGGAAGGGCCGAACCGGTTGCCAACAAATAAAAAATTTTAAAACGCGATCGAGAATGTTTTTATTAATTTTTTACATAGGCTAAGTCTTTCAGCAGCGCCCGACTGGTTCCAATACCAGCAGGGAGTCTTTCTTAACCACTTATAAGAACATAACCAAGTTTATTGGCAGCGGCACTGACATCGATGCCGACCAAAAGGTTAACGATGCGGTGCCGCGAGCGGCGTGCTGCAGGAAGGCGAGCCGATCGTCGACCCTCGCAGACTGACAGCTGGGTTACAAAAGAAGTCGCGATGCGCCGGCAGCGACCCGCTGCCAGCAGACGGCATCACACTCGCACCGCTACCGGCGCCGCGCCACAGCAAGTCCCAACGAGACGGCGCGGGAAATCAAGTCGCTGCGACTCATGACCACTTAATGGAGTTAATGTAGGCACGAAAGTTACATAAGAACAATGGCTTATAAGGCGTGAAGAGTTGTTGTATAGTTTTTTTTTTGTTTTGCTTAAGGAACATAGAAGTCTAACATACATTTTTTTCCCCAGAGACATTACATGTGTACAGCGGTGCGATCACAGTGACAGCTTAAATTTACTCATACAGAAGTCGAGCACTCATTGCGTAACGTGTCTCGACCTACCGAGGCATTTCCTCCGGGCCTCCAATAGTAATAAACGAAAAAAAAACAAGAATGATTACAATGGAAAGAAAAAACGGAAAAATTAGTTCAGTTCATCAGTCAACTGAAAAATTTATATACGTTAAAATAATCAGTCAGTTGTGGAAATCCTTCACCTCCTTTAGCCAGATCAAAGATCAGTCTGTGTGCATCCTAGAGGTGAGCATACTTTACTGGCTATTAACATTGCTACACCACGAAGATGACGTGCTACAGACGCGAAATTTAACCGACAGGAAGAAGATGTTGTGATATGCAAATGATTAGCTTTTCAGAGCATTCACACAAGGTTGGCGATACCTAAAACGTGCTGACATGAGGAAAGTTTCAAACCGATTTCTCATACACAAATACCAGTTGAACGGCGTTGCCTGGTGATACGTTGTTGTGATGCGTCGTGTAAAGAGAAGAAATGCTTACCATCACGATTCCGACTTTGATAAAGGTCGATTTGTAGCCTATCGCGATTGCGGTTTATCGTATCGTGGCATTGCTGCTCACGCTGGTCGAGATACTATGACTGTTAGCAGAATATGAAATCGGTGGGTTCAGGAGGTTAATACGGAACGCCGTACTGGATCCCAATGGATTCGTATCACTAGCAGTCGAGATGACAGGCATCTTATCCGCATGGCTGTAACGGATCGTACAGCCACGTCTCGATCCCTGAGTCAACAGATGGGGCGGTTCCATGACAACAACCATCTGCACGAATATTTCGACGACGTTTGCAGCAGCATGGACTATCAACTCGGAGACCGTGGCTGTGGTTACCCTTGGCGCTGCATCACAGACAGGAGCGCCTGTGATGGTGTACTCAACGACGAACCTGGGCGCACGAATGGCAAAACATTTTTTGGATGAATCCAGGTTCTGTTTACAGCATCATGATGGTCGTATCCGTGTTTGGCGACATCGCAGTGAACGCACATTGGAAGCGTGTATTCGTCATCGCCTTACTGGCGTATCACCCGGCGTGATGGTGTGGGGTGCCATTGGTTACACCTCTCGGTCACCTCTTGTTCGCATTGACGGCAATTTGAACAGTGGACGTTACATTTCAGGTGTGTTACGACCCGGTGCTCTCCCCTTCATTAGATCCCTGCGAAACCCTACATTTCAGCAGGATAATGCACGACCGCATGTTGCAGGTCCTGTACAGGCCTTTCTGGATACAGAAAATGTTCGACTGCTGCCCTGGCCAGCACATTCTCCAGATCTCTCACCAGTTGGAAACGTCTCGTCAATGGTGGCCGAGCAACTGGCTCGTCACAATACGCCAGTCACTACTCTTGATGAACTGTGGTATCGTGTTGAAGCTGCATGGGCAGCTGTACCTGTACACGCCATCCAAGCCCAGGCGTATCAAGGCCCTTATTACGGCCACAGGTGATTGTTCTGGGTACTGATTTCTCAGGATCTATGCACCCAAATTGCGTGAAAATGTAATCACATGTCAGTTATAGTATATTTGTCCAATGAATACCCGTTCATCATCTGCATTTCTTCTTGGTGTAATGAGCAGAAGTGTATATTGTGGCTAAGGCTATGATGGAACTGAGGACTCGAAAATCTTATTTGTGAAATTCAGGCTGAAAGGGTCTGCTCTACACGCTGACGTTATTTACAAATATAATATTTTCTCCAACACAGACATTGGCAACCTACTTTCTAAATAGATGTCTTAAAAATTAATGTATACAAGGAGGTTAAATGCTCCTAAATGCTGGGCTACATAAACAATCAACGAATCACGCAGAATAAACATCCTAAAGGACTTGGAAGATTAGCCGGCCGGGTGGCCGAGCGATTGTAGGCGCTACAGTCTGGAACCACGCGACCGCTATGGTAGCAGGTTCGAATCCTGCCACGGGCATGGATGTGTGTGACGTCCTTAGGTTAGTTAGGTTTAAGTAGTTCTATGTTCTAGGGGACTGATGACGTCAGAAGTTAAGTCTTATAATGCTCAGAGCCATTTGAAGCGTTTTGAACTTCGAGGATTACAGAGTTAATCCAAGCAAGAAATTTAAATCGAAAAATTCAAAGCAAAATGATCTTAGAATCAAACTGTAGATATTTTTTCGAGGACGAAGTGTCGGGAGATGGACCATAATCTGGATTTAGAAGTGGACAGGAAAGAAAATCGGCTGTGCCCTCTCAAAGTCACCCTCTCAGAATTCACCTTAAGCTGTTTAGAGAAATCACAGGAAATCTAAATCTGGATGGTCGGATGAGAATTTGAAGCACTGTTCTCCGGAATACTAGCACAGACTAACCAGTACATGTGTCTTCAAGAAATAGTGAATTATCTCAGCAATAACATAAAAGCTATTTAGAATGTGGTAAAATGTGAGTCGGGGTACTGAAACCAGAAAATGAGGAAAATTTTAAGGCTAATTGTGAACTGATTAAAGGAAGTCCCAAAAATATATACGCTATCTGTGAGGTGTTTTATGAACGCAGCAGATATTTTAAGTCTGAATAGTTCTTAGTTGGAAAACAAAATTTAATACATTTTGACTCTTGTTTTTCTAACGAGCGATACTCACATGCGCAAATTTGTTAAACATACTAGATAATGTTAAGTAACAGAATTTCATGAAGTAGTGACCTTCGAAGTGTTGGTTGAAACAGCTTATAAGATAGCTGGATTGTGACCAATTGAAGCCGATAACTGATCGTGAAGTGGTCAGTAATATATCCTTCGTCGACGGAACTACTTGCCTCAAATAAAGGGGTACACAATGGCATTAGAGATCACTTGCAATGATATTGATACAAATTACATATAACCGAACTGAAACACTGCATTCAGCTGTGACCACTATGGTTTCAGACATACGGTGACGGTATGACTTGTTCGGTAAAATTGGCAGTTCAGGAACCAACATATTAGCATTTCGAATTCCAGCGACATCTAGCGTTACAGTAGGAGACGCTAAGAAAATGTGAGCGCACTGTACCGGTACTAGCGTTACGAACTACAGTAGGACAGAGACGATACACGTGACCCACCTTATTTAATGATTTATAAACAGAAACAACTGATTCAAATCGTATTTCGTTCCATCTATAAAATACCTCTGATTTAAAACGAAAATTATTTTCTTATGTAGCTTAATGCATGAAGTCAGTCCGTAATGTGTTATAATTTCTTATAAAATATAGTATTCCTTACAATACTTTCACGGAATACATTCGTTCCAAGACACCATGGTGATCTACTCAACTAACATCATGTATACGAGCGAATGCAGAAACCTCTTGACGCGGCAATTGAGTATCAGCAGTTTCCTGTAATTACTTGATCTGTGAAATCCATGCTTCTCCAACACAAATTTCCTTAGACTGTCTGTGAGCTAGGTTTCAGGTATACAAAATCAAATTACCCGAAGTACAAATGATGTGGCAGACACTTCCACAGTCATTAAACATACGTGCTTGTGAGAATTTACGTTCACAGAAAGATGCAGTCGATTTGATGACTATTTAAGGGGCCACGAAATTGGCGGCACTCAGACATTAATTAACGGCTTACATTCTGAGTGTTAACGTTAATCCGTGCTGTCACTGTTTTTCACGGTTTTCATAAGATTCTGCTAAGAATGGACATAAACATTCGGGTTGCTCACCATTCGATTAATTTCAAACCGATGCTTAGCGACAGCGTCTGCCTTTGGAGAGACACAGCGTTGTTGCGAACTGCGTCACGGCCCGAGCTGGGTTGTTTGCTGTGACGAGATACGAGGAAAGTCACTATACAATGAAAGAAAGTATCCAGCGATAATAGCAGGAGAGTAACGGGTCTGATCCCAAGGATAAGGTGCCCCTGGTGACCGCGAGAAAGAAACTGAGGTATTCGGAAATGTGGAAAAAAATGAGGAAAATCGGTCAGTCAACACAAGTCTTCCATTACGTTAAAATAATCAGTGGCTGTCGTGGAAATAATTCTCATTGTAAGATCTGAGAATGATTTACCATTTTTACACTTTTCAAAGATTAAGCTCGATCATCATTTAATTGAATTTTTTTTGGTTTAATGAACCATACTGCCAACAGCTTGGTACAAATATTAAACCATGTACAGAGAAACCACAATATAAGTAGTTTGAACAATGATCTTCAATTATTTGACAACGAAAGCAGCAATATTTATTCAGGTCTTGTGAGTAACTCTATGACGAACCTTTCATGCACAATGATGTGCAAACAAGAAACGAGTCACCATCTGAATACTGTCCTTAAAGGCACTGACGACTTTAAGAAACTTATCATAAAGCAGCCGTGCATTTCGAAAACAGCTGAGAACATTTACAATATGTAAAGACTTTCTTTAAATTACAGCCACAAACTTGTTAACTAGTGTATTACTTATTTATTTAGCGACGTGTTTCCAGGGAATACCTCATCTCATAAAAAAAACCTTTACATATTACTTGAGATAGTCACGGTCGAAAAATAGTGAAGATGGCTTAAAAACATTTACAATGTTTTTTTTTTTTTCTCGCAGAATATTACAATGGTGAGAAAGGATAAGTGGACAACGTTTTCTTGCTTTGGGAATGTACAAGGCATGCAGGTGGAGAATGCGGCCCCCAAGACTGTAGTCCTCATTAGCTGGTGGGAGACTTAACATCTGAGGTTATCAGTCCCCTAGAACTTAGAACTACTTAAACCTAACTAACTTAAGGACATCACACACATCCATGACCGAGGAAGGATTCGAACCTGCAGCCGTAGCAGTCACGCAGTTCCGGGCTAACGCGGCTAGAACCTTTCGGTCACGACGGCCGGCTAACTGGGGGAAAATGATATTGCTACTATCTCCGATCCACTATGCAAGGTGTCTCAAAGCTTTAGGATCAAATTGAAATAGTTGATAGTGGGTCCACAACCGATTATACTGAGATAGGAAACGAATTGTTGGAAACATTTGTTGTGTTAACGGACAATTCATCGTACACCTCACAACAAAAACGTAGCTGACAGCAGTTGTTGAAAATGACGACCGCCAGTCTCAATGCATGCGTGGCAACGGCCCATAACATTCTGCCGAACTCTCTCCAAGATCCTTGGACCCTAGAAAGCAGGTCTTCAACCATTTCTACGGGGGTTTCATACACCAACGTCTCGACGTAATACTAGAGGAAAAAGTCCAGAGGTGTGAAACTCGGCAATCTCGCTGACCATGGTACAGGGCATCCCCTTCCGATTCAGGAATGAGTGTACGTGTTATTCAGGTGTTCGCGGGGCTCTACTATCAAAGTGGACTGGTGCACCGTCGTGTTGAAACCGCATCCTTTCGCGGACTGCACGGGGTACAGTCTCCAAGAACTATGGCAGGGCACTCACAGGAACACCAGGAAATGTGGACCAGTCAGAGGGAGCGGCAGCAAATAAGGTCTGCTTGGTGGTCAGGAATGTATGCTCTTCATCAGCCGCTGCCTGTTCCAGTGCACAACAGACATTCGGGGTCTTTGTGAGAGTGCTGCATTCCGCATTGCTGCGTGCGCCGTTGCAACACGTGCATTGGGGCCGGCGGTTCTCGCTTTGAACAATTACTATGAGCCACGTTATTGTTATGAAGTGTACGATGGGTATCTCGATGACACAATAAATATGCATTTTCGACCATTGGTCCGCCATGGTCCCCCATGGACCCACTATCACCTCTTTCAATTTGATTGAAAAGGTTTGGGGGACTCTGTATACCATACTGTGGCTTAGGGGTCATGAACATATTAAGATGCAGAAAATATTTTGTATTCGTAATAAAAAGAGATATTCTTAATGCAAAATGCATCTAATTTTTGTGACATGCGTATACAATTTGAAAAGTTCCGTTTACATGCAGTCCATATTACAGCAACTTTTTAGACAGAAAACATGGTCTGTTTTGTAGTTTCAGCACGAAGGGAAGCGCTGAATGATAGTAGCTTCCTTTTTCATTTAAGGGAAGAAATGTGATAGCAAGTAACTAAAGTCTGTCACAGCTAGAAAGTAAATAACTTGTACTTTTTTAGGGCACGGCGCCATTCAGATCACGATCGATAATTCAAAATAATGAAACGGACTGCCAGTTAACAGCTCTCCCTTCGATTTTGAAATTCGTGAGCCGCTCCACGTGTTGCAAAAAGTAATGATGCGAAATGCAATAACGCAGCTGAATGTTTTATACATAGGAAACTTCTCTCGAATGCAAACGAAGGCTGAGTGAATGCTGTTCCACGATTATTTATTCCCGAATACAGAAGTATTTTATCGCCAATAACTGTTGTTTGAAATCAAAATTTGGAAATGACATTACGAGTATGCATCAGACATTAGCCGGAAAAACCAACGATTATATGAACTGCGAATTGAAATTATGTATCACTAAGTTTAACTTTCGGCAGTAATGTTTATTAAGATTCAGACATTAAGCAGTACTTCAACCAATGTCATATTGATCAACCTAGCTCAGTAACATTATTCGTATGAATGTCGGAATAGATTGACCATGATTGTGAGAACAGGTCTGATTTCTACTTTCTCACAGATCGCACGTTCATTATAGTATCGTCCTTAGTACTTAAGAGGGATGCACACAGTCCAGTGTTCAGCAACGCACACGACCCCTATGGAAAACCTAGCAGTTATACTGAAATACTGAGCTGAAGAAGCAGAGGAAGAAGAAATAAAAGATAATCCCAGAACACGCAGGTGATTTTATGTGGTTTGAGAACTGTCAATCAAACTCGTAGAGTGAACTAATTTCTGCAACCAGTTTAGGTTTATTAGTTTCCCCTTGTCCGGGTGGCACTACCATCCCGCAACCGTGTATTTAATTAATGAAAAGTAGCTCCAGATGCTGAACTGATCGGGATCGGCTTACACATCCAGCCCATTTTTCAGTGGACCTGGAGAGTCAGAGACTAAATTTCAAACATGTCAGAATATCGAACAGTCTACGGGTGTATCGCCGGTTCATAGTGTCCAACGGGCACAATGTTTCAGCATCAGATACATCGCCGTCGTCACGTGCACTGAACCAGCAGTACACCCGTGGACTGTTCGATTAACAAATACGCTGGGAGATGCTGACAAATCATGCCGGAATATAACTCCATTTAAAGTTAAGGTATGCCAATAATTTTAATTTATCGAACTGTACAGGTTATATACATATACCAATGTGGCTTTCCCCCTAGCAGATCTTCACAGAACAAATTTTCAGTCTAAAGACGTTTCTAAAGTGCAAAGCAGTCAGGAACAGCCCAAAAATGTGCACGTTTGTTGACTTTAAAAAGACATGCAACTCAGTTGACCGACAATCAGTTTTTAATATCCTTGAAGAAGGAGGTTTAGATCCAAAAACCCTTAATCTCACCAAAAAAACATTGACCGATACTACCTCCAAGGTGAAATTCATCGGCGAAATATCCGTGTCCTTCTTGATCAAAACTGGCGTCCGACAAGGTGATGGTCTGTCTCCTCTCTTATTCAACCTTGCGGTGGACAAGGTCATACGGGAATGGGAAACGAAATTGAAGAATAAAAACTGCTGAAAACCTATACAGATGGGACGAGTCAAGGATGACATCAGAATTTCATGTTTAGCTTTTGCTGACAACTTAGCCTTACTAGCGGATGATGAGCAATCGAACAGCTTAAATTCTTTAAAGACTTGCAGAGAAAGTTGGTCTGCAAATATCTTTCCTACAGTCTGAGTTCATCGCCACAAAAATTTACACTCTAAACTTGACTATAAAATAAGGTCATATCAACAGAGTCGCATAGTTTAAATACTTAGGTGAAGTCCTTGAACCTCCGCCGGCCGCGGTGGCCGAGCTGTTCTAGGCGTTACAGTCTGGAACCGCGCCACCGCTACGGTCGCAGGTTCAAATCCTGTCTCGGGTATGGATGTGTGTGATGTCCCTAGGTTAGTTAAGTTTAAGTAGTTCTAAGTTCTAGGGGACTGATGACCTCCGAAGTCAAGTCCTATAGTTCTCAGAGCCATTTGAACCATTTTTGAACCTTGAACCTCCAAAAACTAAAGAGAGCCTATGGAAGAACCTACAAGGTGTATAACAAAAAATGATTATTCAAAAGTACTCAAATTAGGCACCATAATACAGTATTAAAACCTGAAGTCCAGTATGCTAGTGAAACCCTGACAGTCCACATGAAACATGACCTAGAAAACTTATTAAAGGAAGAACGTAAAATCACCAGAAAGATACTAGGGCCAAAGAAAACATAAGAGGGCTACAGACTACAGTCTCGTCAAACAACTGAGAAATTGTCAAACCTTGTAGCAAACGTTAGAAAAATGCGATTAAAGTTTTATGGGCACGTCTCTAGGATTCCCAAAACAAGACTTACGCAGAAAATTTTTAAATACATAGGACTTAAAACTATACCCAGAATACAAGAGGTCATAAAGGACCAACAAAAAGCTCAGATAAATTGTTCAAATATTTTTGACAGAAAGATATTTAAGCAGGAAGTTGACAGATGGGAAGTAAAGTCAGAGAACGAAGCTCCGAAGAAAGCAGGAACAAAATGGAAGAGGAAAGGAAGAGACCCCATGCAGAAAAAATGAAAGCAATGTAGAAAAAAAGTAAAAAGAATCAAGACGCTTTGCGTGATCCAACAGGGCCTAATCGCACGTATTAAAATCACGTCACGCCCACGTTTTTCGGGATATTATTCGGGACATAACTTTTTTATACACCGGATTTTAGTTTATTATCATGTAACATTGCTTCACAAAAGCTCAAAGTAAGTTATGTATTTTTCCTATACTTATATGTGAAAAATTCGTTTTCCATCTCCTATTCTGCAAAATAATTATTATCCATAATATTATATATGAAGAACGGCGTTTAAGATCCACTTGAAAGTGGCCTGGATGCCAAAGCCAAAACCGTATGAGAACTTAACCTCCTCAGGCCTCGTGTAACTTGCACGCTATATGCAACTTTTAATTTTTTCTGGCTCAGACAATGTACTTTACACCATGCATTTTCTTTGCATCCTTTTTTTACCTTTGTTCAAGCTCCCAGAAGGTTTCAGTATCCGACTGAAGAAAGCTTTTCATTGGAGTGTCAGTATGGCTTCGAGAAACAAAAGTAAATTCTATTTTGTTCTAGCAATTTTCAATTATAATGCGTTTACAGTAAGCTCTAATATATAATATACCCTGCAGTATAGTGATGTTTCATTTCTTCACAACACAGCGCTACGTTTGTGTAGATGTAGCACTGCGTCTACATTCGGTAATGACCTATAATTTCACAATCACCAGTGAGAATACACGAGGAAGACGAGAGTGAAGAAGAAGAAGAGGAGGAATGTAAAGACGAAGATGATACATTCCCAATGACGGAAAGCCGCAGGAAAGCAAAACCTAATGTCACGATCAACATCAAGGATATATTCCGTCTCCCTTACGCCACCTCTCACTTTTTTACTACTGGAGTTAATTTTATTTGGCTTGTGGTTTTATTTATTTAGATATGAATATATATGTGTAGCAGCAAGTAACTTGGTACATGGTAACTAGTAACTTTGCAGTACGTTATTAAAGTTTGGATTTGCATTGTTCAGGCTGATATAAAACTGAAACTGAGAGCTGATGGCAGTACACAAAATTATTTGTAACAAGTTGCTATGGTTTTGATTCAGTGTTATTACATTGTCTTTACTTGATAATTCTTGCTTCATAAAAGCACGTAACTTTGAGTAATGTTGAGTAAATATTTCACGTTGCCTGTATGAGTCACACTAGCACACATATGTTAAGTTCAGACATGGAGTGGGAGAGGGAATAAACACTTTTATCATAAATGTGGCACACCGTGGATCAAATTATTGCTTTTCCACATCTGCTCTGGATAATCATGTAGGGAACATTCACTTGCTACCGTAACGTATGAAGAAAGACAGACAACTGTATTTGAATTCACTACCTTGCATAGTATTCAGAAAAGTCAGTAATGAAATTCAAATGATCGTTACAGCACTGAATGTTGGTTATGTTATGCAATGGATTTTTGAATACTGTTAATTAGAACAGGCATGCTGCTAGCCCGCTTTCTCTTAACCTCAGGGAAAAAATGTAAAATATTGCTTTAGTTTCACAGAGCAGACCGTGCCACAAAATGTGAAAATCATAAAGTCATAACACAGTTATTCATTATATTTTTGTGCCCGCATAGAACACGTCGCACAGTACCTTCCAAATCAAACTGAGAAATGCACTGAATTATATAATATAGTCTGCCGGCACTGCTGGAAGCTATAGGAAAATGTTAAATACTATTATGTTACCTCGCTTTACCGGCGAGACGACTGTGATGCCTGAAATAAATATTTTTTAAATGTGCTGCGTCTGTGGCCGTTGCCCTCGCAGATTGGTACAGCGGCTTCCGCTAAATTAAATGCTGAAAATGTCTAAATTTTTTACGGGACGAATGGCTGGCAACTTTACAAAGTATTTTAAAAACATATTTGCTCAAACTCTGTATATTCAAACAAAAATGCATTAATTTTACACACCTTTTTACAACGACTCCCCTAATGGAGGATCTCAAGCTTCATGAACAAAAGACTCACCGCCAGCATATACACTCCTGGAAATGGAAAAAAGAACACATTGACACCGGTGTGTCAGACCCACCATACTTGCTCAGGACACTGCGAGAGGGCTGTACAAGCAATGATCACACGCACGGCACAGCGGACACACCAGGAACCGCGGTGTTGGCCGTCGAATGGCGCTAGCTGCGCAGCATTTGTGCACCGCCGCCGTCAGTGTCAGCCAGTTTGCCGTGGCATACGGAGCTCCATCGCAGTCTTTAATACTGGTAGCATGCCGCGACAGCGTGGACGTGAACCGTATGTGCAGTTGACGGACTTTGAGCGAGGGCGTATAGTGGGCATGCGGGAGACCGGGTGGACGTACCGCCGAATTGCACAACACGTGGGGCGTGAGGTCTCCACAGTACATCGATGTTGTCGCCAGTGGTCGGCGGAAGGTGCACGTGCCCGTCGACCTGGGACCGGACCGCAGCGACGCACGGATGCACGCCAAGACCGTAGGATCCTACGCAGTGCCGTAGGGGACCGCACCGCCACATCCCAGCAAATTAGGGACACTGTTGCTCCTGGGGTATCGGCGAGGACCATTCGCAACCGTCTCCATGAAGCTGGGCTACGGTCCCGCACACCGTTAGGCCGTCTTGCGCTCACGCCCCAACATCGTGCAACCCGCCTCCAGTGGTGTTGCGACAGGCGTGAATGGAGGGACGAATGGAGACGTGTCGTCTTCAGCGATGAGAGTCGCTTCTGCCTTGGTGCCAATGATGGTCGTATGCGTGTTTGGCGCCGTGCAGGTGAGCGCCACAATGAGGACTGCATACGACCGAGGCACACAGGGCCAACACCCGGCATCATGGTGTGGGGAGCGATCTCCTACACTGGCCGTACACCTCTGGTGATCGTCGAGGGGACACTGAATAGTGCACGGTACATGCAAACCATCATCGAACCCATCGTTCTACCATTCCTAGACCAGCAAGGGAACTTGCTGTTCCAACAGGACAATGCACGTCCGCATGTATCCCGTGCCACCCAACGTGCTCTAGAAGGTGTAAGTCAACTACCCTGGCCAGCAAGATCTCCGGATCTGTCCCCCATTGCGCATGTTTGGGACTGGATGAAGCGTCGTCTCACGCGGTCTGCACGTCCAGCACGAACGCTGGTCCAACTGAGGCGCCAGGTGGAAATGGCATGGCAAGCCGTTCCACAGGACTACATCCAGCATCTCTTCGATCGTCTCCATGGGAGAATAGCAGCCTGCATTGCTGCGAAAGGTGGATATACACTGTACTAGTGCCGACATTGTGAATGCTCTGTTGCCTGTGTCTATGTGCCTGTGGTTCTGTCAGTGTGATCATGTGATGTATCTGACCCCAGGAATGTGTCAATAAAGTTTCCCCTTCCTGGGACAATGAATTCACGGTGTTCTTATTTCAATTTCCAGGAGTGTACATTTGCTTAACACGCAAGTGTTACTCGTAACGAAAACCAAAGAGAACAGAGAGATTATTAGAATGCTTTTTACTATTTATACATATACTGAATTGTCCTTTTTATCTGAGGCACAGATCATAATCACTAATTCATTTAACAAGAATACGAGAATACGAGTCATAGATTGAAAGTTAAAAAATGCATAAAACGTCAAATAATTATGAATGTTCTACATACACGCATAATATATTCGTGCAATGTTTACACAGTCTTGCTTTATTGCTTCACTTCGTCATGTTTGTTCGTGTTTAAATTATTTCTCTTTTGCCGTGTGTGTGGCACTATATCGATACATGTTAACTGGTCTTACACTCACGGAAAAAATTCTATCACACGCTTTTTATGACGACTGGCCCGGAGACGCTACAGATATCCCATGCCACTTATCTACCTGAGATGATTAATAAACCGCAGAAAATTCTTTTCAGATACTTAGTGCCAGAATAGTTAGGTTTCTTATTTATGCAGAGCACTAAATGGAATATATAACTATGTTTCACAGAAAAGATGGAACTGCTTTTTACAATTCCATAAAAAAGCAAATTGGATCATATACGCAACTACTGAAAAAAAAAGTTTCACGCATGTCGTTCCACACTAAGATCATAGCGCAACACTTGTGGCGCCTAGCTAGAAGAGAGTACATATTCTGGGTGTCCTGCAACCACAGTCTGCTGTGGTACAGATAATAATTGGAGCACAATGTGAAAGTGAAATGATGTGATATCTGCAAACGTAATCCAAAATTGACGCACGTGGAACAGTACGATTCTTCTAGCCAAAACGTCTAAATTTCACACAGATTCACCATGAAATTCTTTGAGTATGGGGAAGAAATGCATTGTGCCTTCCAGCTGTTTTAAAATGGTGCTAACCACTTGACCAAGGTCGCATAGACGTACCACATCGTGTTACGAACACTATCAAGAACGTCGCGTAAACTTTTCCGCCTGAACGACACCTTTAGTGCCTCACTCTGGTGCGAGTGTAAGGAGCGGGGGAGGGGGTGGGTATCATCAAGAAGCCCTTCCCCTCCTCCCCCCCCCCCCAAAAAATTGATTGGAACGTCTATATTTTTACATACTGAGTGTCCCAGCTATCTTATCCACCCAAAATATTTCTGTAACAATAACAGCTATTGGAAAACGACTTTCACCGGTATCAATGTAAGGCTGGAGCCCATGAATGTATGTATTTGGAAACATTCTAAAACGAAAGCATATGTGTTTTTTAACACACACTTATGTTTTTTTTAAATGGACCTCCTATATTTTTTCTTCAGCAATCCATAGCACGACAAAGCACATACACAATGGCGCTGATTGCATCGCAATATTCCCATTACATCCCGAGATATTAAGACGCGAAGTTGACGCTTGAAACACCTGACATGCGCTGCTAGCGCACGTCCTGAGGGTCATGTGTGAACCCCATACTGCCCGTAATCGCGATGTGATTGACAAGCGTAATCACACTTCCATACTTATCAAGAGGTCCGAAACAAATAATACGGTCTGCTGCTATCCTGAATTAACGTCGTACATTCCAGCAGGTATTTATCCCATAGGCTAGGGGTGATGCGGTTCTGTAACATATCTGAATACCGCAAAGTTAGTCACAAAGTTAACTTCGCTTATCGTTAATCCGTTACTATAAAGGTAATGCCGTTCAACGTTAAAACTTTACTTTATTGCAGACCTAGCGCAAGTGACAGTTAATCATTCACTCGTAATAGTAAAATTCATATTGATGGTTGTAGTGAAACGAGCAAGTGGACTAAAAGTTTTACCGTTGTTTCGGACCTCTTGATAAGTATGAAGGTGTGATTACACATGTCAATCACATCGCGATTACGGGCAGCATGGGGTTTACGCCTGAGCCTCAGGACGTGCGGTAGCAGCGCATGTCGGGTGTTTCAAGCGTCAACTTCGCGTCTCAATATCTCTGGATGTAATGGGAATATTGCGATGCAATCAACGCCATTGTGTATGTGCTTTTTCATGCTATGGATTGCTGAAGAAAAAATATAGGAGGTCCATTTAAAAAAAAACATAAGTGTGTGTTAAAAACACATATGCTTTCGTTTTAGAATGTTTCCAAATATGTACATTCATGGGCCCCAACCCTACATTGATGCCGGTGAAAGTCGTTTTCCAATAGCTGTTATTGTTCCAGAGATATTTTGGGTGGACAAGATAACTGGGACACCCTGTATATCAATGTCATAGCTAATTTTCGGAGAATAGCGTAGCAAGAACACGAAGAGTCTTGAAAATGGGAAAATGGGGAGGAATTAGAGGACTTATAAGATAGGCTGAACACAAGATACTTTGTAGTTACTTGTACATGTATGGGCATGCGAAATGACATGTAACGTTCTTCCCAGGTAAAGGTTCACATTTTTATCCTGATTGTAGCTGATGTCAGCAACAAACGTGGCACTGCTTATGAGTCCATAGTTAGGACTGGCAAACCACACAAAGCGAGGCAAGCTAGAAATGGTAACACCCTCGACTAAGAAAAGTAAGCAACATAAAGGCTGAGTATCTGATCGTAAGTAGAAACCACTGAAACAAACAACATTTATTTATGTGCTTTTCATTTACTATAATGTTGTTCTATGAAGAACCGACAGAAGATTCAGTTAACTTGAACATTTATTTCATTTACTCATCTACACACTCGTACAGCCGTACATTGCAAACCAGTGTGCTCAATCATAATGCTTCATGCAACAATTGTAACTGGCCGTTACCTGCAGCTGTGCTCGCATACCAGTAGCTCTCTTATGATTAGTTATGGTCAGTAAGGAAGCTGCTATACGTGCAGTAACATCAGTTGCCGTCACGTGGCTACCTGCTAGGGTAAGCGTACTTGGCGGCGTGTAGTCCGCTCTCCCACCCGACCAAGCTGTCCCAATGTATGATGCGTCGACGTGCGCAGCATCTCTGCAGAGCAGTACATACAGACGGGCGTGAGCAGGAGTGGGGTTCTATGCATCGTGCTCCTGCGGTAGCTATACATTTAGAATGTGTACAGTATGCAACGAACAGTGTTGAAGTGTGCGTTAAACACACTGAAGACTGTATAATCATAGTATCCATTGCTTTGGATTGTATCATATAGCACATATCAACCAATGAAAGCATTTTCACAAGCATGATAAAAGATGAAACGTCAAAGAGAAATAGCCTTTTTAAAAACTAAAAATTTTTACTTAATTCGTACTATACTTCAAATCAGTAGCTACAGTGTATTGTATCACACACTTTGTAAAGCAGCCTCTGTTCTTCCTCCAGATTTAAGCTAACTATGTAACCAAATTTAATAGAAATCGATTAACCGCGTTAGTCGTGAAAACCTAGCAGAAGGAGTTACTTACGCATATGTAATTTTAGTGTGGATGAAATTTCCAATTGCGATATCTTTTTTCCCATGGCCAGATTTTATGTAATAAAGCCTATGCCGTATCCCACACTATACTCGAGTAATCTATGGTAAGCCGATGAAAATTCTCCCAGGAGTTTTGCAGATTAGCGTGCCCCGAGAAACAGAGAGATATGATGAATTTAGACAGAACTTTAAATCACAGTATCTTTTTATATCGTGATCCGATTTTGATGAAGTGAAGCCTTAACGGTGCCCCAAACTTTGTTTGAGTTACCAGTGAAAACTCTGTGAAAAATTCGTCTAGTAGCTTTGAAGGTTAGCATGTTCAAATTGGTTAGCACACTGGACTCGCATTCCGGAGGACGAGGGTTCAAACTCGCGTCCAGCCATCTTGATTTAGGTTTTCCGTGTTTTCCCTAAATCTCTTCAGGCAAATGCCGGGATGGTTCCTTTTAAACGGCACAGCCGAATTCTTTCCCCACCCTTTCCTAATCCGATAGGACCGATGAACTCGTACTTTGGTCCTCTCCCCAAAATCATCCAACCAACCACGCATGTTCAAACAACAGACCGTTTATATAAAATTTTTACTCACTACCTTTTATCTGTGAACCGATTTCAATGAAATAAAGGCTACATAGTGCCCCAAGATACATTCACGTTACATGCGAAACCCCCATGAAAATTAGTCTAGTAATTTTGGACAAGCGTGTTCAAATAGACAGACGGATAGACACAACAGTTCTCTGATTTATTATTAGTACAGATTGTTAGTAGACCCTTCAATTTTATGTTGTGTAAATTATCACGTTATCAAAGTTGTGAGAGTCTGTTGCTATTGTAGTTCGTAAATTCATTATGTGAAATACTTACTTCTCAATTTCTTGCACGTAAGCTTTCAAAAACCTCTACTGCTCTTTCTACTTCTTCTTCATCTTCTTTCTGCGGGTTTTCTATTTTCTACAGCATGCAGCGTCTCTCGCATTCAAGTTTCCATCTCCTTCTACACTGACAGTCCTCTTCTTCCATGGCCCCGTCCTGCTTCGCACGCCACACTTCAACCAATGCCATATTTTAGAAGGCCATCTTTCGAGTAACATTCTTCCAAGACGTCCATATCACGTTAGCCGTTCCTTTTCAACTGTGTCTACAATAGCTTTCATAACTACTACTTTTCTCATAGCACATCATTTCGTATTTTGTGTCTTCTTACTGCTTCACAACTTCTCCAAAACTCCATTTCCATTACCTTTACTTTCTTGTCATTGACCTTGGAGACTTTCCACAGTTCAGCACCATACAGAGCAATGTTCTCAACTATAGTTTCGTATATCGTCCTTCCCAAATTTTTTGACGTTGTTATATTCCAATTAATTGAGTGGAACTTCATCTTTCTCTTTCCTATTCTGTGCTTGATTTCCTCGTCGCTTCCACTTTTATCCGAAACGATTGTCACTAAAGATTTATATGAACGGTCACACTTTACTCTGTATCCATCAAACGTAATAACTATTGCTCTGAATTGAAATTTATTAGACGTCACGCTAAAGCAATATATTATTCACTGGTACAAACAAATTGTTACTACAACATGAAAACAGTGTCTGTATCGTACGGGGAAAAAACGGTTTATACTATTAACATGTATACATTCTATGTATTTTATTGTTTTTATTATTATTAAAATCGTACACTTGTGTATCACGTTAAAAGGGCTGCGACGTTTCCGATCCATTGTAGATGACAGGTACCGTGCCACTTCCGAACACCTGGTTTTGTAGCGTGGTTTTTCTGATCAGTGCCTTTCCCGCTGCTGATTTCAGCCAATCATTCACCAGCAGCGGATGAGTCGTCACCGACAGACAGGCAGTGCCCTCGCCGACAGCCTTCGTTTCAGTGCGTTTTCGTGGGGTACTTGGCTTATATAGCAATACAGATAGATGGATAGTCAGAGCTACCGGGTACACAGAAAATGTGATTTGTATATGAACTGGTTGTGCTTCTTTTCCGAACGGAGTAGGTACACAGAACCGTTTAAAAATTGCAGATGGCAGAATCATGGATGAACATCAACGTTCTTGCCGACCTGACGTATCATATATGCAAATTAAAAAAACCGAATGCATAAACACAGGAAAAGAGACTGCGGATGAAAAACAGTGTCTTTTTTACACATTTATAAAGAGGAATTTCAAGATTAGAGAGACAAAGATTTAGATTTGGTCGCAAATCTGTCAAACTATGAGAAGTGCAAGACTGGATTGTCTAGAGCAGGAAGAGGAGCTATCTGGACGACCCAAAACAGTTGCTCTAGTTCTGAGATTGAATTGAGCGAAGATATTTCAAAATTAACTGAAGGTAATAGGTTTTTGAATATTCACGAAGGGTATGTTTCTGACAAAAGAATCATGGGCTTCGATGGTGTACATGTGGAGAAAATCCTGTGTGAAAATAGTACTGTCCTTACTGTAGAGACATTTGACAGTTGTTCGATACAGTTCAAGTAACTGTGCACAATACACGTCGACTTCGAAACCATGCAAAAGGAACGTAGGTATTTCCCATTTTATTTGCTTTGGTTCTAGACAAAATTCAAATACATATCGAAGACTTATTTCCAGATTGAAAATTAAAATAGATGCCTCGGTGGTCAGCGAAAACTGGAACGTTAAACTTTGAAATGGCTACAATTAAAGCAATGAGTGTCCTGTTCTTTGAAACATTTCTTCCCCGTTGTACTATTTCTTTAACCGATGTTTGTGGAAGAAAATACGAGAACTTGGATCAACGGAGGCTATAAAGACAAGAAGTCCCACTGTTTGCCACAGTGTGCTGCAGCGGGATATCTTCCGCTAAACAGTGTGCATGAAACACTGGTGGTAATAATGGAGGTATTGTCCAGTGGAGATGGACTGGCCTGTACAGAGTCCTGACCTGAATCCTATAAAACACCTTTGGGATGTTTTGGAACGGCGACTTCGTGCCAGACCTCACCGGCCGACATCGATTGCTCCCCTCAGTGCAGCACTCCGTGAAGAATGGGCTGCCATTCCACTAGAAACCTTCCAGCACCTGAATGAACGTATGCCTGCGAGAGTGGAAGCTGTCATCGAGGCTAAGGTTGGGCCAACACCATATTGAATTCCAGCATTACCGATGGAGGGCGCCTCGAGCTTGTAATTCACTTTCAGCAAGGTGTCCGGATACTTTTGATGACCTGGTGCATGTGGATGTTGTTGATGTTTTCCACATTTTTATTAACTTTCAGGCACTCTGGATGGATTGTACCCATATGTTTGTTAACTTTTACGTTCGGCTTATTGTCGTCCGTTTTGATTCGTGATAGGTGTTTTTAATTTTTAATATTTGACTTTTTGTTCCAGCCCAGAATTGGTTTTTTATCGCATTAGGTTAGGAGAATATTTCTTGACTGTTTTTATAGTTTTGAAAAAAACTATTTACGCACGCTTGAGGAACCGTGGACCCCTACTTATTCATAAACAAGTCATGACTGTTTTTATAGTTTTGAAAAAAAATATTTACGCACGCTTGAGGAACCGTGGACCCCTACTTATTCATAAACAATTCATGTTCGGTCCCGCCCATGTTGCAGCTTTAATATCGTGATTCACCATGTACGTAATTGGCTCTATTTCTAACGGTTGATTGTAACTATAATTCGACCACAATTGTAGTGAACGCTTTTTGTACTTTAACAGATTTAACCTGATGATGTGCCTTCTAGGCTACCTAACCGGTCGCTATATAAATTATTTACGAGAGGAGCCAAGCGGTTATTATTCAGGATGATACTAATTGTATCTGGAGAGCTGCTTGAATTTGCGAGCGCAATGGCCTGATTGGCTAGCGCCAATGCTAATTAACTGAGAAACGGTGCCACGGACCGAATTTTTTTCTCAATAGTTATCTGTCAGCACAATCTACCTGACAACATCCTTACGAGCTTTACAGACTGTTTCTGACCATCCTGTATATGGACACTGGGGATTTATGCACATGTTTAAAATCTGTTGCTTTCTTATGAATAACTCAGAGGGAAATTAAAATTCATAAACGAAGATAAAAGTTTAATCATTTGATTCGGTAATGTTATAGAAACTAAAAAAGTTGGCAGTTAATATTTTTGAGGAGGTGGAAGGGGGGGGGGGGAGATGAGAATAGGGATACAACAGTAATCCTCCGTCCCCTAGAATTGAACCTGTGCGCCTGCTCCGCACAGTACAGATGGCAAAAAGTAACTTAACTGGAATAAATAACCGATTATTGAGTATTCACAGTTAGCAAAATAACCGCTTATTGGTATCAGACAGTTATTTCAGTAACTGCCGATACTGCGCGTGACTTGTTTGCCAACGTGTGTACATCGCACTTCACTACTTCTCTTTCGGTCTCGCTCTGCCTTGCCACGAGTAACGAATACACTGACGATGTGAAGTTCCTTCTACCACGGAAATAACTGGTGAGTTACTGCCAAAACTGTGCATCAACTATCTACCGATGAATATACTTCTAATTCCGTCTTGCCCTATCTGACCGTGGATAAATCACAGTGACCTTACGATACTCAGGCTTCCGTGGAAACAACTGATGAAGTAACTGGTTACTTCCAAAATTATAATAATATTAGAGGTTGGGTATAGGTGGATAACTGGGATCCATTTCTGTTCCGTTTGCCCTAGACGCTACAAGGATACACGTTCGCTTTCACTATGGATAGTGTAACGAGACAAAGAAATCCACGAGCAGCCAAATGTCGAAGTACTTCACTGCTTTATATATGAAGTTCGCGAAGTGTGACGTCTGCGTTACGAAATTACCGTACAAGTCGTGCACAAATAGTTTAAAATAACACTTACAAAATTCACATTCAGGATGTTTCCGAACTGATGGTCAATAATTCACACATGAAAAGTACAGGCCAAAACTAATTAAAAAGTTTCACTGAAGGTGGGTCCGCAAATCAGTGGTGGCTGAGGTATTGCATTAATTCAATTTGGGAACCAACTGTAAACGCTCCTGGACACCGCGCTATTGACTATCGTATCTCAAGGTTTGGGACCGATTATCTGTTTGTTTAAAATGCACAACTACTTCTAAAAAATGTTTCAAGTGGCTCTGAGCACTATGGGACTTAACTTCTGAGGTCATCAGTCCCCTAGAACTTAGAACTACTTAAACGTAACTAACCTAAGGACCTCACACACATCCATGCCCGAAGCAGGATTCGAACCTGTGACCGTAGCGGTCGCGCAGTTCCAGACTGTAGTGCCCAGAACCGGACGGTCACTAAGGCCGGTACAACTACTTCTCTTTCCCCCTCTGTACACTGTGCCGTATTGGCCTCACAATCAGTTACGAACGTGACGGCACCATGGAAGGAGGTTACACCAATGAAGAGTAAGCTGACATGCGCTCCGTGTATGGCAAAGCGAATGGCAGTGTTCTTGAGGCTGGACGATTGTATGAAGAAGCTTTTTCTCCCAGCAGGCAACCAGACAGGCGTACATTTAGCCGGTTACATCAGTGCCTTAGGGAAACCGGGAGTTCCACACACTATGTGCGAGAAGATAGCTCCAGATCCAGAACACCTAATGTTCAGGAAAGGGTGTTACGCATTGTACACGAACGTCAGAGTACTTCAACAAGGAAGATTTCTGCCCAAGAGCGTGTCCTGAGTCATAGTAGTATGTGGCGGATTTTACATCGGCCAGTACTGTATCCATATCATCTCTAGCGAGTGCAAACCCTCAACAAAGCAGACTTCCCTACTATAGAGAATATTTGCCATTGGGTGCAACAACAGTGTATCCTGAATCTCCTGTTTGTATGCAGTATTCTGGTCGCAGATGAGGCTGGATTTACCCGTGACGGTGTTTTTAACTACCGTAACTGTTACGGTGTTAAGTCAGCATCAGCACGCCATTCGCGAACGACAGGTAAGAGAAATCTGTGAGGTCAACCAATCGTACCTTCCTCCAGGGCGACAACGCGTCAGCAGCAGCCCGTGAAGACGAGCGCCATGCCAGACTGGTGACGCCCACTTCGAAAGCAGCTTCGACGTTAGCCACTTCGTTAGCCGACGCATGGTAGCCTCTGTTATTATCAATCTAAAAGTAGCACACACTTGTGTTTGTCTAATCTGAAAAAGCCTGATTATTATGTATGTAGTTCTAAGCATGCGACACATGTAGCAAAGTTATGTATTTGTACTTGTCTTGTTTTAATAAAACTCATTAATAAGAGTTGTTTGATTGTTTGTCTATCAAGCCGAGTATGCAGGATTCGCAGACACAACAATATGGCGACGAGATGTCCGAATAACATGATGCCGACGATATTGGACAATAAAATCGAAACCCTGTTAACATTTCTTACCCAGAGCCACCAGCTGCCACAGATTGTCTCTATTTTGTTATGTCGTGGGCTTTTGTGTTTTGCTGATGCCGAAATTCTACCTTGTCTTTTCTTTGCAGGGATGTGTTTACATGTTTTAACAGCGTCTATCATAGTGTGTTTTCTACGCAGTATTTTCAGGTGGGCGTTGCAGAAATTCATTTGTGCTTTTGGTGCTTTATATGGCGTTCAGTCTAAATGATGTATAACTAGGAGAAGAGATTTTGAAATATTCGGATCTATCATTTCATCACAAAGTTCGAATACTAGATCAGTATGATTCAGGTGCCTTAGCGGTCAATAAATGTTAGCAGCCACCAATTTGTTGGGTTGAGTCGTCCATTGCTCACGACCGGCCCAATGGACAGGAACACCATGCGTAAGTCTAACCGCGTAAACAGTTCTCTAAACAGGCGGCTACTTCATTAAATAAAATTAAGTCATGTCCTTGGTGCTATTCATGGCACGAACGCCAAGATTGGCCGTCCAGACAAGCACAGGGCCACGCTTTTGGCAAGAAAGGTCATGCACAATCAGTATGTTTGCAATGGAACCAACATAAGAATTCTGCCCACTCAAAAAAATCTAGTCATATGGCCCACGTAATCAACACAGTGTATTCAAAGCCTGGTACATACATTAGCAAAACTAGCAAGCAGTTTCTGCAGTGCTACGCCAGTCCAAATAACTTTTTGTACATTTGCATCTTTGTGGAAAACGTATGAAATTTCAGTTGGACACGATTGCCTCTATTACATTGCTGGATCATAACACATATGAACTGTTAGGCTCACCACGCCAGTCCGAAACTGGCACGCACCTGATGGCTTACGATTGACAAGACATTCCCGTTCTCGGAAAATGTACTTTGCCTGCCATGTATCGCTCGCATACGCGAACTTTGACTTTCACTGTGCTCTACAATCACGCGATTGTGAGAACATAATTGGCCTTGATTCGTTTGAATTGTTTGGCTTTCAAATTCAGGACAATGTGTTGCCAGCGACTGCATACAATGCAAAAGGCACTGAAGCTAGGCACTACAGTTTGGAACCGCGCGACCGCTACGTCGCAGGTTCGAATCCTGCGTCGGACATGGATGTGTGTGATGTCCTTAGGTTACTTAGGTTTAAGTAGTTCTAAGTTCTAGGGGACTGATGACCTCAGAAGTTAAGTCCCATAATGCTCAGAGCCATTTTTGAACCACTGAAGCTACCTCTCTGAAAGTATTCCCGGAACTCTATATCTGAAGGTTTAGCCAAGGCTAACAATCTTTTTGCACATATTAATATGAAAAACAATGCTCAGCTGAAATTTTGCGGGCGAGACGTGTTCCCATTATATTATGGGACAATGTGGTTGTTTAACTTATAGAATTGCAGAACAGTGGAACCATTGAGCCCATAAAAACTAGTTTTTGCTCCCCAAACCTTCAGGTAGCATTCGCCTCTGTTTGAACTTTAAGTCTACGGTTAACCCACAAACTGTGATTAATGCTTATCCATTGCCACGCCCATAGGATCTCCTAGACAGATTAGGCGCCGGTCGCTACTTATCAAAAATTGATCTGCGCGACGCACATCTTCAAATACCACTAGATGAAGAATCTCAAATCGTGTGTGTTGTGAACACTCAATTGGGCTTGTTTAAATGTTTGCGTTTGCCTTCTGTCAGTGCTTAAGCACCCGCCATTTTCCAATGGTATTTGGTACAGTTGACTGCTCAAGTACCATACCATTCAAGCTACACACACCAAAGAAGTTTTGCATCACCCTGGTTCCCAGAACTCTTGAAGACAGACGTTGACTGTGGATATTATATCACAGACACAGTCCCTTTGACTGTTCACAGATGTCACTAAACCCGCCCAAAGATGTAGACAACCATGCGTGAGCAGCGCCTATTAGATGGAGAGGGCCCAACAGCCGATCAGTTCTGACGATTCCACCAGGAAGGAGGTACACGGCTAGTGTTGACTGTAGTTCAACCATGCCTAGACGGTCAATACCGCATTTCGATCGCGTCCGCATTGTTACACTGTGCCAGGAAGGGCTCTCAACAAGGGAAGTGTCCAGGCGTCTCGGAGTGAACCAAAGCGATGTTGTTCGGACATGGAAAAGATTCAGAGAGACAGGAACTATAGATGACATGCCTCGCTCAGGCCGCCCAAGGGCTACTACTGCAGTGGATGAATACTACCTACGGATTATGGCTCGGAGGAACCCTGGCAGCAACGCCACCATGTTGAATAATGCTTTTCGTGCAGTCACAGGACGTCGTGTTATGACTCAATTAGGGCGCAATAGGCTGCACGATGCGCTACTGCACTTCCGACGTCCATGGCGAGATCCATCTTTGCAACCACGACACCATGTAGCGCGGTACAGATGGGCCCAACAAACATGTCGAATGGACCGCTCAGGATTGGCATCAAGTTCTTTTCAGCGATGAGTGTCGCGTATGCCTTCAACCAGACAATCGTCGGAAACGTGTTTGAAGACAACCCGGTCAGGCTGAACGCCTTAGATACACTGTACAGCGAGTGCAGCAAGGTGGAGGCTCTCTGCTGTTTTGGGCCGCTGGTCGTCATGGAGGGCGTCGTAACGGCTGTACGATATGTGAATGCCATCCTCCGACCGATAGTGCAATTATATCGGCAGCATATAGTCGAGGCACTCGTCTTCATGGACGACAATTCACCCCCCCCCCCGCACCAATCGTGCACATCTTGTGAATGACTTCCTTCAGAATTACGACATCGCTCGACTTGAGTGGCCAACATGTTCTCCAGACATGAAGCCTATCGAAAATTCCTGGGGTAGATTTAAAAGGGCTGTTTATGAACGACGTGACCTACCAACCACTCAGAGGGATCTAACTCCGAATCTCCTTTGAGGAGTGGGACAATCTGGACCAACAGTGGCTTGATGAACTGGTGGATAGTATGCCACGACGAATGCAGGTACGCATCAATGCAAGAGGACGTGCTACTGGGTATTAGACGTACGGGTGTGTACAGCAGTCTGGACCACCACCTCTAAAGGTCTCGATGTATGGTGGTACAACATGCAGTGTGTGGTTTGCATGAGCAATAAAAAGGGCGGAAATGATGTTTACGTAGATCTCTATTGCAATTCTCTGTACAGGTGCTGCAACTCTCGGAACCGAAGTGATGCAAAACCTTTTTTGATTTGCGTAAATTTGGTCAGCTCAGCTTCGTAGTATGGCACAATTCGGCAGATACTGTTGCTAGTTATTAATAACTGCAGTAACTGCTACGTTTTCTGTGACTGGTACACTGAGAAGTAACTGCATACGCAGTGACTTATATCAGATGTGCAGGGATACTGTTGTTGCCTTTGGAAGTACAAGTAAGTTGTCTATTTCTTTTGCAGTTACTTATGACCGTTGTAAATAACCCTTTTTACGCAATAACTGATTTCGGAAACGAACTGTTTAGCCCTTCCTACTTCACAGTAGTCACTAGAAATGTCGTTCTGCGGGCAGGTACGGCGGTCGGCAGACGGCGGCGGTACCAACAGGTGCTGGCTGGCTGTGCCAGAGACGGCAGCGCCGCGTATAACAGCGCGTCGTGACCCCGACGATGAACTGCTGGCAACAGCTGAGGCGCGGCCGCGGCTGCGGTTGCTCGCAGTCTCCGCCGCCGCTGGACGTGACGCGCCTGCCAGTGGCCGATCTGCCGCGGCGGCCGGCAGTTGGCTAGATTTGCAGGTAGACGGCAGCAGTGCCGCCCCGTTAAACCCTGGCGTGTCTGCACTGCGAAGAGAATGTGTCACCGACGTTTACGAAATGTAGCCGTGCTGGATCGAAACACTGGACGATAAGTTTGAAGCGGGCAAGGGGAGTAAGTTACACACGTGATCCCACGCTGAGACCAATGCACAACAAGAATGGTGCTTTCTCAGATGAGGGTACATGCTCGGAGTGTCCCACGGACATCGTTCTGCTGTCGTAGAATAATACAAAAATATGGGAACTCCACGAGAAATTCAAATGGTTCAAATGGCTCTAGGCACTATGGGACTTAACAAATGGTTCAAATGGCTCTGAGCACTATGCGAATTAACCTCTGACGTCATCAGTCGCCTAGAACTTAGAACTAATTAAACCTAACTAACCTAAGGACAACACACACATCCATGCCCGAGGCAGGATTCGAACCTGCGACCGTAGCGGTCTCTCGGTTCCAGACTGTAGCGCCTAGAACCGCACAGCCACTCCGGCCGGCAGATATTATTCCTCACCCCCTGATACCACACATGTTCAGATGGTTCAAATGGCTCTGAGCACTGTGGGACTTAACATCTGAGGTCATAAATCCCCTAGACTTAGAACTACTTTAACCTAACTAACCTAAGGACATCAGACACATCGATGCCAGAGGGGGGATTCGAACCTGCGACCGCAGCAGCTGTGCGGTTCCGGACTGAAGCACCTCGAACCGCTCGGCCACAGCAGCCGGCACGAGAAATTCATGCTAGAACATAAGTGCAGGTGTTAGCCAAGGCTGCCAGTGTTGATATTGTGTTTCACCACCAACGGAACCTGTGTAATGTTGCCAATACGTTGCAAGTGTCAGTCGCCGTGTTCTGTGTAGGTATGAATGTATTTTGTCGGAGCTAAGTGAACAAATTATAGGCGCTCCTACGATGGATGCTTCTGTAACCAAAGTAGCGAAAGTTTGGTGTTTAAAGAGGCACCGTATCGAAGACAAAAGATCAGTTGACGCTGGTCGTACGGCACTGTCACGTCGATGTATATTCCCACTGTTCCTCACTTCACATTTCAAATCAATTCAAGTTACGTGACTTCAACTCCCATGCTTGTTCTCAACTGCCCTTTCGCGGAAATCGCGATCTTCGCAATATGATTTGTAAATGTTTTTACACGCGCGGTGCACTAAAACGTCGCGGTAACTTATATACGTGGAATCTGGAACCCACATTTGTACAAAAATGACATTTATTGGATTCAAAAGGTTTGCAGCTTGCAGGGGTAGCTGAGAAGGAAAACAGAAGTGCAAAACGTGGCAAAAAGGTGTGTGAGTTCGAAAAATGTCAATACGTGTTACAGAAGGGAAATTTGGCACACTATACAAGTAGCTAGAGGAAGAGGAATCTGCATTTTATAAATATATTTGAAAGTACAGGCAAGAGTTTCTTCGTTCTTTACGCCAAATTCCACCCAGTATTACTACAAGGAACACAGTGTTACGAGCTGCCATCACATCTCGTTAGAAACTGGGCTGTGTAAGTTTCGTTGGCAGCGAAACTTTTTGTGCGATAGTCACATCTCTCTCAATAGCTTGCCCTTCAATATTTATATGTTCCCTTTATGTCTTGTACTTAGGCTTTAATACACTAGTTCAAGTGCCGTATTTCTACAAGTTAGCTAGTGAAACTAGATAAGTATTGACAACTTATGCATGCAAAACTGTTTTACACACGCAGCCGAGAGAGTTATTTAACAGTATATAAGCCTGCCACAAATGCATACTCAAACTATTAGCTCTAATACATTACTTAACGTATATTTCACAAGAAAAGCCTTTTGTCACTGTTGCAGCGTCTGAAGGTTTCAGTCCATTTCGTTATGAATCAATACAAATGTCTGACGACATAGAAATAATTTCACTTGCTAATTTATCTAATTCGTGCCATAGTACCTTTTTGCAGTCATATTGCTAACCATTTCATTGTAAAATATTAAATAAGGTACCAGTAGGTATAAAAATCCCTTTGTAGATGGAGGTGACGGCAAGTAATTTAGTAGCCTAATGTCCCACAATTCAGACTGTTGCCTCACTGTTTCAATTAATCTTTCGTCATTCATTATAAAATTACAAATTTTAACAAAAGAAATAACCAAACGGAACAATTTATAACAACACAAATGCCGAACAACAAAGACTTAGAATAACAGCTGATATCGCCCGCCGAGTGGCCGAGAGGTTCTAGGCACTACAGTCGGGAGCTGCGCGACCGCTACGGTCGCAGGTTCGAATCCGGCCTCAGGCGTCGACGTGTGTGATGTCCTTAGGTTAGTTAGGTTTAAGTAGTTCTAAGTCCAGGGGATTGATGACCTCAGACGTTAAGTCCCATAGTGCTTAGAGCCATTTGAACCTTTTTGCACACAGATTCATCGTGACATACTGGTGGCATACGGACCAAACGCAGTCTCGCACCCAGCGGTTGTAAAAAGGTGACAACAATTTGACCGACATGGTCACACAGACGTGGCCAGACAAAATACAGTTTCCATTTTTTCGGCAAAGCTGAAAGAATGTCTGGGGAGTAATACATTTTGCAGCGATGAAGACGTTCTCGCAGCGGTTCTCGAACAGCTCCACGACCAAGTAGTGGACTTTTATCGTCGAGGAACCGAACGACTGGTGGAACGTTCTGAACGTTGTTTATAGAGAACTCGACTATTTTTATAAATAGTGTCACGTATCTGTGTCACTTTGAAGCGCAGTGCAGCAATCAACAAAAGCTGATTTGCCTGCGATAATACCCTGAAACTTACACTTTGAAATTCCCTCGTACGATTAGCAAAGTATGTAGATCACCAAAAGTAAAGCAGTTTCACTCCAGTTACTCATAAACCACGTGTTATATCAAAAGCTCTACACTCTCTTTCAAGATTTTATCTCTCCTAAACGACGCCATGTAGTGATACACAACATGGTCCAATCGCTCCTACAAATCTTGTTGTAAACAATCCTAGTACTCGGTTCTAGCCTCACAAATATTGGTTTCTTGGATTGACACAAACTCCACAATTCTGAAAAGAGCCGTCAGAGTTCCGCTACTTTCTCATATGGCAATACAACGTGTACATATAGTTTGGCAGACGAGTATTCTGCACTTTCTAGAACGACAAATGCATACGAAACTTTTCATCATCGTATCAGCTCTTCGAATCGGCTCTCCCTAATGTTTACATTTTTGTGAGTAACTTGGAATGAGTACGAACATACTTTAACATTCAGCGAAACAGTGCCGGCTCTGGTTCCGTACCAAAAACTGACAAGGAGAGACTACTGTGCCGTTGGAAAATGGTCACGTGCACAACCACCACCTACTGAAGAGTTTTTGTACGAAGTCTCTTTTTTACAGCTCGCTTACTGAACTGAAGCTCGTTATTCTACAGTTTTTATTCTTTCGAAGCTTTATCGTAATCTTTCTCACCATTAAGGTATTTCAGTCAATAATTCATGCTTCTTCCTTTAAATTTGTAATAAAGTAGGCTGTTTAGGTTTTCATATTGGTAACGCCACGTAGTGCTCTGTATGAAAAATCACTGGCTGTGCTGTGTGCAGTCAGTGGCTGGTTGGCATTGTTGTAATACTCGCCATTGTAGTGTTAGGCAGCTGCATGTTAACAGCGCGTAGCGTTGCGCAGTTGGAGGTGAGCCGCCAGCAGTGGTGGATGTGGGGAGAGAGATGGCGGAGTTTTGAAATTTGTAAGAATGGATCTCATGAACTGCTATATATATTATGACTACTAAGGTAAATACATTGTTTGTCCTCTATTAAAATCTTTCATTTGCTAACTATGCCTATCAGTAGTTAGTGACTTCCGTAGTTTGAATCTTTTAGTTAGCTGACAGTAGTGGCGCTCGCTGTACTGCAGCAGTTCGAGTAACGAGGATTTTTGTGAGGTAAGTGGTTTGTGAAACGTATAGGTTAATGTTAGTCAGGGCCATTCTCTTGTAGGGATTACTGAAAGTCAGATTGCGTTGTTCTAAAAAAATATTGTGTGTCAGTTATGTATAATTTTTCTAAGGGGACGTTTCATATGTCGACCCTTAGCCGAGGATACCTCACTGGAATCTTCTGATTTTTTATTGTACTTTGTATAGTTAGTGTAGCCTTTGTTTATTGCTAGCGCGTAATTGTAGAGAGAATTTCCTCTGTAGTTGTAGTTTTTCATTGTTGTACAGTAAAACAGTTGTGGCATGTTTGTAGGTTTGCACAAAGTTTTTCGCAGCTGCGCTTGCAATTAACTAGATATTATTTTCAGTGCTACTCTAATGTGTTCTCTTATTTTTGCTCTTCAAATTGTGCTTTTCTGTGTTATCGTGTGAAATATTGTGACAATATTGGCGTGTGAAAAACGTAATACTAGGCTCCAAAGTAAACTGAGAAATGACGGTGAAGACAAAAGCAGTGTGTTAGCGCCACCGAGTAATGAAGTAACTAATGTTCAAAGTAGTAATTTGGTAATAATGCATAGGGAAATGGAGCGGGCTGCAAATAATGGTGTAGGCAGTGAAACAATTAGTGAACAGGGAAGCATTATCGATCGACCGGTCGGCAACAGCTCGCCTCAGGATTCCGAAATGACAGGACACAATCTTGCAAATACTGTAGATTCAAATTTTGCATCCTCACCGTTTTCTCAAATAAATCAAGACACATTTTCTGCTTTTCAAAATGCGAATATTGCCTGTTCAAATACACTGCCAAATAGCACTGAGGAACATGTTTCAGACACCAGTGCACTGTTATTACAGTTAATGCAACAAGTGGGACAAAGGCTACAAAAGTTAGACACAACGCTTGAACAAAATGAGAAACAAATGAGACAAAATCTTCAAAAGTTAGACTCAATGGAACAAAATCAGAGACAAACGCAGCAAAATCTTCAAAAGGTAGACACAATGGAACAAAATCTTCAAAAGTTAGACACAATGGAACAAAATCAGAGACAAACACAGTAAAAGCTTCAAAAGTTAGACACAATGGAACAAAAGCTTCAAAATTTAGACTCAGTGGAACATACCCTTGAAAAAACACGTGGAGATTTAACTACTGAGTTACATAAAATCGAATCAAAATGCCAAAAAGTCTGTAATGACGTAAAAACACAAATTTGTGAGCATTTTCAACCTATTTTTTCGTGGCATGAAAATGCATTACAGAATCACGAATCAGCCATAAAAGAACTGCAAACTATTCTTCATGAAAATCATGAGACCATGCAAGCTAAAATTGACTCAGTGGCATCCCCTGATTCGGTTACGCAACTTGCAAAAACTCAGGAAAACTTAAAGGATACAGTAGATACTCTGAAAATTGGTTCCGAAAGACACATGGAGGAAATCAGTTCATTATCAGAGAAAGTAGTTGAACTTTCGGATCTGCTAAGTAATTTATCTACGAAGGTAGATGATAATTTGAATGACACAAAACCGGTAGTCTTTAATGACACAGAAGAGTTCGAACAAATTAGGAATTTCAAACACATTCAGAATCAAATTAATACGCAACACGAAAGAGAAATCCGGGAAGTACAAGATAAGCTGACACAGGTAATACAAGAATTACGTGTTTCAGAGGACACTAGCGCTCCAATACGGGAAGAGGGACATAGAAATACGGAACAGCCACAAAATAATAACACAAGGCACTTTGAAAATTGTGAAAGAAATTGGCAAGGTACACCGAATTTTGAGACGGAACCGACGAAACGATGTAATAATGACCGACATGCGACTCGCCGACATGATGATTTTGACTATAAGCTGTTCATTACTACACGTGAATTCAAAACATTTAAGAATTCTGGCAACGACATTCATCCACAAGCGTGGTTCCATCAATTCTCTCATTGTTTTCCTCCCAACTGGTCATTAGAGCACAGATTAGAATTTATGTCTGGCTACTTGGAGAATGAACCAGCTGTAAGAATGCGATCGGTCATTCACGATTGTCACAGTGACGGAGAATTTTCTCATGCCTTCCTCTCAGCATATTGGTCTCAAGCTACACAAGACCAAGTAAAATATAGCATCATGATGATGAAACACTTTGAACAATCTGAATTTTCTAGTATTGTAAAATATTTTGAAGACATGTTGCATAAGAATCAATATCTTTCAAACCCATACAGCCCTTCAGAACTCATCCGCATTTGCTTAATGAAATTGCCGGAACATTTAAGGAATATTGTTTTGGCAGGACGATGCAAAGAGGACATTGAAGCTTTTCAGGGACTGTTACAAGAATTCGAAATTGACACTGACAATCGCAGAATGCGAAAACAGGAACACAACAATTATAGGTCACATCTGTCACAATTCCTCGATGAAAGAAATAATAACTGGACACGACATGGCTATTCTCACAATACAAATCGTGACCAAAACAGACACCAACCGTATGACAACCGTTGGCAGAGTAGTAATAATTACAGTAGTAGTAGTAGTAGTAGAGGGGTTTTGGGCGCACGACAGCAAGGTCTTCTGCGCCCTAATCATTACAGGGAAAGGTCTCCTCTCCGTGGTAATTACTATCACAGAGACAACCATAGAAACAGACAATATGGGAATCAAAATAATTATTATCAAGGGAGACAGAATAACGTCAGGCGCAACGGTCCACCACTCAGTTACGATTCCGGGAGAAATTCTCCACCACATGACCGACAAACAAGAAACTATGTAAACTACCGACATGACGACAGACGATATAATCGTAACGACAGACCTGAATTGCATCAGAACTGGCGGGGTTTAAACAGAGCAGGGCCCTCTCGGCAAGGTGAATTTGTAGAAGTTAGGTCTCCTAATCCCAATAACGACGCACGCCAACAAAGAGGCAGACAATGACTCACACCGCAGGCAGCCACGTGCACCGGCTGGCTTAGCGCAAAATAACATAGACGCTAACCTTGAGAAAAGTTCCAGTATTCTTTACCGACGTATACCTCATGATAATTGCGTTCAAGTTGAAACCTTGAGTACTATAAGGGTAAAAGATTTCACCACATTTCACATGTAAAACCGTTTATTGAAAGATAATCTGCTTTATAACTTAGTCTCTAGCATAACATTTTTCACTTCACGTTACTAGTATGCTTTGTCAGACTTAAGAAACTGTTACTATCCAACAATGTTTGAAGTTAAATATCCAGTCTAGAACCTAGGGAACATTTTTAAACAGAAATTACGAATGCATTGTTATAGTGAACAGACGACACAGTGTTGTATTTGTACATTCTTGCTTGTTAGTTGTACGATTACGTAACGACTACCAGGCTTACATACTTAGAACATATACTGGTACTGCTAATGAGATTTTGATGCAACATTTTGGTTTACTTGAAAATACATTCGTTATTTAAAATACATTCGTTGTTTGAAATACTTTCTGTGGGATTAAAGATGACTTAGCATTTGGTTTCTTTGATAGCTACACGATTATATCACAACGCTACTAATGTGTGACACAATTTACATTGTGCTTTTGCGGTGTATCTGTTTTATATCTGCACAGTTTTTTTGAATTCTTCTGGAAAGGAAAACATGTTTTAGTAGTAACTTTGTGGTAGAGCTTAGCTTTCGGAGGACGATAACTACGACACTTCCACAGAGATTATCTTACAACAAGACGCACAGTTTAGCGCTACAGTACATTGAGTGATTAATTTTGTACTTAAAACATTTATTTTTAACGATATTTGAAGTACAATGATACAAAGGTTTTCCGTGATACATTTCATTCCATTGCTCTAATCTGTAACACCTGAGGATATAATTACATTAATCCTCAGGGGGGTACACGCTTACTTTGTGTACCATGTGTTTGGCAAGCACAAGGAGCCTTAGCTAATATGGTATTTGCTTATACAATTTTACACATTGGTACCATATTTCTCTAACACATTATTTACACAGCTATCTTATTTAACTGGGAGAGACAAACATTTATTTTATTATGTCAGTGACAGATGTTTACGCAATTACACAGCTGGATAACTTTACACTTATGAAATTGTATTTTGTCTGTGCTGTGTGAACCCTTCATATTTTTACGGATCCATTGTGATACTATGAGAACTTTGAATGATGTATTTGGTACGGGATCATGATTTTTAAAGTACGTTTGAGGTAGATGACACTTTTGACATGAGCAGGGAATTTTTTTTTTAGGTTTTGAAATTATTGGAGGAAGCTACGACGATTTTGAGAATTTGACTGAGGTGTTATGATGTTATTATTACAATGACTGTGTATTATGCTGTTGCGGTATGTTTATGATCAATAAGCTGTTGCTATATCAGTTCTTTGATTATGCTACATATTTGTTATGATGAAACATTGAAGAAGTGTCGACGAATAAGGTAAGGAATAATGAGTAATGATTAGGGACTCTGGTTTGTGAAAAAGGTGGTTGGAAACCAAGAATCGTACTTTAAGAGTTATGAAATGTATGTAAATGCGTGAATGTATAACAGTGCCGACGAAACTTTTTTGGACACTGTTATATTTAAAGAATTTTGTTTCTACAGATTTGTAACGCAAATTCTTGACCTGTGAAATATTTTTATATGAGACTGTCACTGTAGCGGAAACTGCTGTCGTAAATATTTCGGTGAGAAAGTTAAGTGACCACCTGCACCTAATGCGTCGTGGGTACCCAGCTGCGCGACAGACGTCTTGAAAAAAGCCATTAGTGTGTGTCTGTCAGAGGCACAGGTGGAAAAAAGACAGGCCATTATGCTCGCTATTGACATTCCTTTGTCGAAAGCATCGCAAATCTGACACGCCCAAACTTGAAAACATATGATTACACTGTGAAGCTCTTAATTTATGATATTTACTGAAATGAAATGATGAGAAACATTTCATGTCTATTGTCTTGCTAGTTGAAAGATTGTTTACTGCACTATGAAACGCCATATGGCTAGTGAATGACGTTTCACGCCTTGCTTTGTCTATTTTGTTTAATATCTAGTTTCTAGCTGCACTGCAGCATTGGTTAAAATAAAATTTTATAGATGTACTAATATAAATATTTTCTGTCTACAGATCCAGTATATAATAATAATGTGATATACTTCCAAAAAAATGAGAGAGCACAAGAAGACATTTCCCTTCACAGGAACTGCATACATAATTTTCTTTTCAAGTTCATGGTAATTTATTTCATAGAATAAGTTTTTGTGGTGCACCACTTTAATTATATAGACATTAAGATGTGAATATATATTTCCCTTATCTGCATTGTTGTCTTTAGTGTACTATTTTTTCTGCTTGAGCTTTGTCATGTTTAGATATAAATTATTGTATTTGCTGCTGCTGTTTGCCGGGCATAGTGCTACTAAATTTCACTTTGTATTACTCTGTTAAGCTACTGATTTATTTTTCTTGTTGCTGCAGATTGGCTCATATTAGTGATAATGTTGCATTTTCTTTGCTAACTTATATATATGTATATATGGCTGCGTGCTTTGGCAATTTGAATTTTTTTTATTGCTGTTTGTATTAACTGTTTTGTGCTGCTGCATTGCCTCGTCTCTTACTTTAGCATCTGAGCTCAGTAGATGTAAGTTAGCTTAAGAGGGGATAGACTATATAAGAGAATGAGATGCGATGAATTGGAAGAAATGCATTGAGAAGTTATACGAAAAAAGTACAGAAAGCGGGTATAGATAGACCTTTTTGGAAATAATGAAGAACGAAGGGAGATCTCCAAGTAGTAAAGAAAGTTTTATTTGCAAAATACTGCAGTAAAACAAACCCTGTCCTTTCCTTGTGTTATCCCACTATGTGTTTGTGTACCCTTCGGTATTTGTGTTCTTCTTGTGTTTGTGTGTTTATCTGATGAGAGTTATGTTGTAGAATTTTTCTGATAATACACTCCTGGAAATTGAAATAAGAACACCGTGAATTCATTGTCCCAGGAAGGGGAAACTTTATTGACACATTCCTGGGGTCAGATACATCACATGATCACACTGACAGAACCACAGGCACATAGACGCAGGCAACAGAGCATGCACAATGTCGGCACTAGTACAGTGTATATCCACCTTTCGCAGCAATGCAGGCTGCTATTCTCCCATGGAGACGATTGTAGAGATGCTGGATGTAGTCCCGTGCAACGGCTTGCCATGCCATTTCCACCTGGGGCCTCAGTTGGACCAGCGTTCGTGCTGGACGTGCAGACCGCATGAGACGACGCTTCATCCAGTCCCAAACACGCTCAATGGGGGACAGATCCGGAGATCTTGCTGGCCAGGGTAGTTGACTTACATCTTCGAGAGCATGTTGGGTGGCACGGGATACATGCGGACGTGCATTGTCCTGTTGGAACAGCAAGTTCCCTTGCTGGTCTAGGAATGGTAGAACGATGGGTTCGATGACAGTTTGGATGTACCATGCACTATTCAGTGTCCCTTCGATGACCACCAAAGGTGTACGGCCAGTGTAGGAGATCGCTCCCCACACCATGATGCCGGGTGTTGGCCTTGTGTGCCTTGGTCGTATGCAGTCCTGATTGTGGCGCTCACCTGCAGGGCGCCAAACACGTATACGACCATCATTGGCACCAAGGCAGAAGCGACTCTCATCGCTGAAGACGACACGTCTCCATTCGTCCCTCCATTCACGCCTGTCGCGACACCACTGCAGGCGGGCTGCACGATGTTGGGGCGTGAGCGGAAGACGGCCTAAAGGTGTGCGGGACCGTAGCCCAGCTTCATGGAGACGGTTGCGAATGGTCCTCGCCGATACCCAAGGAGCAGCAGTGTCCCTAATTTGCTGGGAAGTGGCGGTGCGGTCCCCTACGGCACTGCGTAGGATCCTACGGTCTTGGCGTGCATCCGTGCGTCGCTGCGGTCCGGTCCCAGGTCGACGGGCATGTGCACCTTCCGCCGACCACTGGCGACAACATCGATGTACTGTGGAGACCTCACGCCCCACGTGTTGAGCAATTCGGCGGTACGTCCACCCGGCCTCCCGCATGCCCACTATACGCCCTCGCTCAAAGTCCGTCAACTGCACATACGGTTCACGTCCACGCTGTCGCGGCATGCTACCAGTGTTAAAGACTGCGATGGAGCTCCGTATGCCACGGCAAACTGGCTGACACTGACGGCGGCGGTGCACAAATGCTGCGCAGCTAGCGCCATTCGACGGCCAACACCGCGGTTCCTGGTGTGTTCGCTGTGCCGTGCGTGTGATCATTGCTTGTACAGCCCTCTCGCAGTGTTCGGAGCAAGTATGGTGGGTCTGACACACCGGTGTCAATGTGTTCTTTTTTCCATTTCCAAAAGTGTATGTACTATTGGTCGGGTGACAATCCACTTTATTTTCGTCAGGTGGAACGTCAGCCTCTGTGGAGTGTAGACGTGTGGTGTGGGATAGTGAACCATCCACGCATAGGCCCGTGTTTCATAGACGGAACACTGGACACATACAAGTATCGCAACCTCCTAACAGACCATCTTTCACGGATGCTAGAAGACGTTCCTCTGCAGACTGGGAGGAACCTGTAGTACCAACATGATGGCTGTCCAGCCAATAGTGAAGGACGTACTATAGCATGTCTTCACGAGTTGTTTCCAAATGGCTGGATTGGATGCATAGGACACGTACCTTGGTCGGCCTGTACCCCGGATTTGATGCCTGCAGATTTTTTTCTGGGGAGAAAGTTGAAAGACGTTATGTACAAGGATATACGAACTTCACACAACGATATGCAACGACGAATCGCTGCAACCTGCTCAGATATCTCCACTGAAGTCCTAGCACGTATGTAGCAGTTGTTCCGTACCAGACTGGAGGTTTGTATTGCCTTGCCGGTGGTCATTTTGAGCACAAACTGTGATGGTCAATTGTCTCGTTACTGGTCAGAATCCCCATAACCAGTGTATGCACTTGTGCTCATCTTTAGCGCATGCTACGACAGCTGTTGTACAAGTGTCGGTGTGGGAACTTTTCAAAGTACGGTATCTCGTAAACGAGTAGCACTAGAACCCTGCAAAGAACACCACTGAGATTCTGACTTACTCTAGTGACTGACTGTTAATGTCAATAATCTTTGTTCCATTTAAAATATATATATTTGCGCATGAAAGTAAACTTCCTAAGTATTATTACAAAGATTCACCCTGTGTACGCTTATATGACACTCATCACTATGCACTTCTTGTCCTGCTCAACTGGTTCTTCAATCACTACCACGGGTAAGAACACTGAGCAAAAAATTTGGAGGCCTTTCTTCCACAAGCAAATCATTGCATACTGTACTCTAACAGGATCAGAATGGAGGATATAAATTAAAAGTGGATGACAAATGTAGGGGCATGTTCCAGTTATGATTTCGAGAATGAAAGCCACAAGCGTTTTTTACTGTCAACTGTAAATAAAAGAGAACGTAAAGAATTATCTGCTATTTACGTAGACAGGACTACGTGTAGAGTGTAAAAAACGGCATGACGGTTTTGCACATTCATTTACAAAGAAGGGAACGAGATTACACTAAAATATCACATTACATAAACAGCCACAGAAACACCGCAGAAGAATCTAAATCACATGTGAGATAAAATATATTTCCAGTAAAATAAACTACAATTAAAATGATGAAAATACTCTTGTCTCAACTTGTACGTCAAAAGATAACCAAGTTAGAGTTTCATTACATTTAATGGGAAACGTCGCACACTGTTATACAAATACTTCATTTCTCATTTTCTGCTAAATATTTTTCGATTTGTCAGGCAGACCATTACTGTACGAAATGATCACCAGTAATATCTTTTGCTTTCCAGCGAGCGTTATGTTTTTTTAGGCAACATTTTTAAACGTTATTCTCTCACAGTCATATTGCAACTTACACATTCCCGTCTCCCTACTTATTTTGAGTGTTCGAACACTGTCATCTGGGAAGCGTTCTGCAGGAATCGAACAAGAAGACGGTATGTTTACGTAAATGGTATCATATGTGAGTTGTTTCGTCCCCTTCAGCTCATCCAGTAGCCTATGACGAAGCAAATATCATTTCAAGAAGTGACTGCATTTAGAGGGAAGGCGGGGAGGATAAACTGACTAAAAATACTAGTTATTACCAAAGAATTACAAGAAATCAGTGCTCCTGAAGATAAAAGATACGTGAAAACCACGCCAATTGTGGCTAATTAATCAGTTATGGTTGGTAGTTGGCCACTACCAATTGAAGGCGAGTTATCGAAATATCAGCAGCTCATGTAAACGAAATAAATTAAATACAATTAAAAAAGCATTAGCCGAATATTCGGAAATCAAGAAAATCGGCAACCATTATATTTTCCTTTAATTGACCTAAAAGATAAAAAAAATTATACAAATGTACATATTAGTATTTTATGAATGTGCTACTGTGGAATGCTTAACAATAGGCTTACAGAGACATACCTCTTTTATTATAAATAATTTAATTTTTGTACTTTAGTTCAGCGTAGCTTAGGGACTTGAGGAGAGCTATCTGCTCTTAATACAAAACTGACTAAACGTGTTGGCTGGTGTATTTGTTTAAGTTACATTTCCTTTCTAATTAAAAATCTGTTCGTGTTTTACTATACAGCCGCTTTTAAAAAAGTATTTTATTCCATTGCAACTGTACATTTTAAGTTTCTTCTTTTAATGTAAATAAGACAAAATCTCTTAATCTAAATGAACTGAAGTTTCTTTTAGTGATTGTTTTATATCTAGACTGAGATTAATGTTTCTTGTAAATTACTGACTACGTTTTGTTACTTGTAGGATGGGGCGAATAAAGTGGCCAGGACGAATAGACATTATTGGACGTGAATGTACGCATATAAACACACCTCGTAGAGCCCACACACCACGTATACGCCCTTCACGTCATCCACACTGGTTTATAGCATAGTACGGACCATGTCAGAGTGAATAGACCAGTGAAAAGGGGACAATGGTACTCACAGTGGAGCAGCGGGTGTTTGATGTGGAAAGCTACGTGACAATGAAATCGGGAAAAGTTGTCGTCATTTGTTTGCTGAGTAGTTTAATGGTATCAACGTGTCAGCAAAGAGTGCTATGTAACACTTAGCCCAAACTGCTATCAGAGAGGATCTGTTTTGATCAAATAAAAAAAGTTTTTCTGAAATGTGCCCATCCACCAGAAAATGTGGCTGCAGTAGCAGTAGGGAGATGAAGATGCTAGCGCAATTTTGACATCACATTGATATGCAAATTAATTCTCAATGTATGGGTGGGAACTAGCGAAATTATGGGCACTCCTACCTCCCCTCATCCCTCTTCCTCCCTCTCTCCTTCCTTCCCTCCACCTACAGTGGGGGGACAGCTTCTTCAAATGGTCAACTGCTACCGCGCACCTCATGGCTTCTCTGCAGCCTACCGCCCTCCTCCTGTTGGCAGATGAGCAGCACCCGGCCCGCCAAGAGGCGACGGTCCAGGCATCAGCCCTTCACCAGCTTAAAAGGATGTAGAGCCAACTAAACAATACGAGATAAATGAGGGCTGCCCCAAGTGCACTGTGTTTGTTCGTCTAAAATGTAGCAAAATCGCCCCCCCTCCCCCTCCCCCGTTCGTCCATAGCTTGTGGTCTAGTGGCTAACGTTGCTGCGTCTGGATCATGAGCCATTCACCAACTTAAAAGGATGTAGAGCCAACTAAACAATGGACAAATGTCAATAGACCATCCTGCATAAAGGAGGCCTTTGACAACAGTGAGAAACAGCGGACTGTTGTAACCTCACAATAAAAAAATAATTACATAGCATTCACATTTAGCATAACCTGCCAACAGATGAATTCCGTAAACTACCAATGATAAAAATGTGACTAATCTCTCAACAGAATTGTGGCTCACTTATAACCTTTCAATAATTGACTATGAATTTAAACTGGTAAATTTTGGACGTCAGCAGCGCTGCGTCATGGCCCAGAAAGATAATTCTGAATAAAAATGAAAATTCTTACCTCAATAAGATCGCCGGATAACGCGTATATATCTGCTCCTATAAGAAATTTTTCTGGCACAGCTCAGTGCAATGCTGGCCGATAGCTTGGTCATGTATAAAAAGAAACAACTGACTTTCTTTACAATAATGAAGATAACCATGGATTGGAGAAATTAGTAAATTCTTTAAATTGAGATGAATTATTGTCAGTTTTTATAAGAAAGATTATTATTAAGAGATAACTTTTTAAAAGCATTTACATGGGACTTGATATAACAATACTGCAAATGCGCGAGGCTGCTTTTACCTTATACTGCAATGCTCAGGCACCGCCATCGCTCCACACGACCGGCCCAGCCAACTCCAGACACCAGACTGCTCGCTAGCAACTACTTAGTCCTACTGCTACTGAGATCCTACTGCATACAACACTACTCTCTGGTCTGAGATTTTCTCATGCCTTACATATTGCAGGCAGCGCGTGAGCAATCCGTCGAAATTACATCTGCTCGATTGCGCTAACAACAAATTCCTTAATCATGGACATCTTACACTGTAACTGTCAGTTTACACTTACAGTTTACGTATACTGTCACCTGTTCAGTCAGATGTTATGACATGCTTTCATTCAGGTTTAATATTGGATATGAACTATGTAAAATGTGACCTCAAGTATAGTATAGAAATTTTAATTACGTGCCACACCTTATGCGATGCACCATGTGACACTCATTCATATGTAAGAAGTAGATTTACGTCACGTCTGCAACAAGACTGCTATTATGTCTCGTTAGGTTTTGGTAGGACATGTTCTGAGGCATCAAAGGGTCACAAATTTAGTATTGAAGTGCGACGTGAAGGGTAAAAATCGTAGAGCGAGACCAAGAGATGAATAGACTATGCAGTTTCAGAAGGATGTAGATTGCAGTAGATACTTGGAAATGAAGAAGATTGCACGGGGTAGAGTAGCATGGAGAGCTGCATCAGACTAGACTCTGGACTGAAGACCACAACAACAGGTTTTTGTGAGGAATGCAATGATGTTATAGAATGCTGCATGTTGGTGTGTTTTATTTTAGGTGCTTGATAATGACGTAATTTTCGAAGTCGGTCGATAGCACAATTAATAAAAGATAAAAACAATACAGCTACGGGCAGTGCTTTTCTTTATGAAACAACTATTACGAGTAGTGACTAAAATCTTGAACGAATAGATTACAAGGAAAATTTTTCGCAGTAAAAAGTGTCTCGTGATTCTTCTGAGAAAATATCTGTTGACTGGTGAAAGCAGAATGATAAGTAATGAGGGTTATCTGTTATCACACAGACTTTGCTAACATTTTTATAATAGAAGTGTAATGCCGTTGGGTCCGTGGGTAGAACAGGCTGAAAGCAGTTGATTTAATACTCAGGCTATGCCTAAAGTGGACATCCATTGCCCAGATCCAGCAAGCAGAGGGTAGGCGCAGAACTCGCAGTCCTCAGCACACCTCTGGCCACCACAGTCCAGCCCTCTCTGGGAGCGGAATTACCTTGCATTGTAAATTTCTGCCTGGTCAGCTGCTGATACTGGAGTCTGGCATGGCTATTCAATGACTAGGTCTGCCCCAGCAGCGGATTGTGAGGAAACTACTAAGTCCGAGGAGTGAACCCGTACTCCTGAAGTGTAGCTGGCCATGGCTGGCGACAGTAGATTTTAAGCGGGGCAGCGACTAAAAGAGTTCTAGTATGGCACTCAACCTCTCGGAGCTCATGTTAGACTTCCCGTAGCCTGACAAACGATAACGGGTGCACCAGCGGGCTGTAGAAGAGCGACAACGCTTTTCTTGGCCTCACGGCACCGCCTGCTCCATTGCAGTCGCCAATTAGATGCCGTTTGCTGGCTAGGAGGTCAGCAGCTATACATACTAGCGTGAGAAGTGTTGACGCGCAGATGCCCTTGGCGTCACGAAGCTCCTTTACTGCAAAACTTCAGAAGCCTCCTGGATTTCAGTAACACTACTGGTAGTCGATCAAGCGGTCGTATCAACGAACCGATTGTGACCGCAGTGATTAATTGCTGCGCCAGCTGCTTGGTGCAATTAGCCCCGGCCCAGCGGTGCTACAGAAGTGAAATTAGTAATTTGTAAAGTTTTTTAATCTTGTGGAAAACATAGTGGATTACTGTCCCATCTGGTTTTTAATTTGGCTTGTTGGATTACATATATGAAGTGAGGTCTGGGAACCGCTGTGGTCGTGGATACCAGTGTCAGGCTTAGAGTGGATGTCTGTGAGATGACGTCTATCTACATACTCAGGGGTATGTTCTTCAGTCGCCATACTCAAACTGGTATGAGTACATGACCCACTCCGTTTTTTGCATACTCTTTTTAAATAGATAGAGTATGCTGTTCGAGTAATGTCACTGTGCAGGGTCAGTGACTTTTCAGTAAAAAGTTGTTATGGAGCAACGATAATCTCTATTGGGAATAATTGAGAGAGGAATTCCAGTACCGGCATTTGTCTTGCAACTAAGGGAAACCTCCCAAAAACGTTGGTCACAGCTGTGGGGTGGGAGTTGTTTTTAATTTATTTCAAGGATAATATGTTCCGGACAGAAAAATAGTACAATAGCTCATCTCAGAGAATATTGTTTTATATGTCTACCAAGTAAAGCCGATGACTCGCTGTATGTATGGAATGTACCACCTGTAGAGAAGATGATTACCTCCCCAATGCAAGCTAAATAAATCTGTTAGAATTTCTGGGACGGCCTGCGTACCAGATGGTTTCCTGTAGCGTCAGTGGTATCTTTTCGAATACAAGAGCCTAAAAAATAATAATGAGAGCTTCTACCATGAGACTGCACAGTGTAAATTAAGAGCTGTTTGCATGGAAAGTTCGTTCACACAGGAGGATCGCACAGACATACTATAAATTGACCATTTCACACAGTCCCGTATGGCGACATGGTAATAAACATCATTGGCGTTGAGAAATAACTGAAAGAGTTGACAACAAATAAGTCGCCAAGTCTTGATAGAATTTCAGTTCGGTTTATGAAGAGTACTCTACGCTACTGTCCCCTTACCTAGGTTGCATTTATCGCGAATTTCTCTCCTAGCACGAAGTCCCAAGGGACTGAAAAAAAGCGCGGGTGTCTCCTGTGTACAAGAAGGGTAAGAGAACGGACCCGCAAAATTACAGACCAACATCCTTAATATCGGTGCCTACAGAGTTGTAGAACATATTCTAATTTCGAATATAACAAATTTCCTTGAGACCTAAAAACTTATGTCCATGAATCAGCACGGTTTAAGAAAGCATCATTCGCGAGTAGCTCATCTTGCCGTTTTCTTGCATGATGTACTATGGAGTATGGATGAAGGGTAAGAGGCAGATTCCATATTTCTAGTTTCCCGAAAGGCATTTCACACGGTGCCCTACTACAGACCGTTAACGAAGGTTCTCATATTTGTGAGTGCCTCTAACACTTACTAAGTAATAGAACCGAGTATGTTGTCCTCGACAGCTACTGATCATCAGAGATAAGGGTATCATAAGGAGAGCTCAGAGACGTGTGATAAGAACGCTATTATTTTCTGTATACATGAATGATCGACTGGACAGGGTGGGCAGCAATCTGCGATTGCTGCGACATACGTGAAGGTGTCGTTGTTCAGTGACTGTAGGAAGATACAAGATGACTTATTATAAAACTTCTACTTGGTGTTATTCATCTCTAAAAGACACCGTACATAGGTCCTTGAATACTGCTCGAGTGCTTGGGATCCGCACCAGGTAGGATTAAAGGAAGAAATCGAAGCATTTCAGAGATGAACTGTTAGATTTGTTCCCCCTAAGTTCGAACACCATGAAAATATCACGGAGATGCTTTGGGAACTTAAGTGGCAATCGCTCGAGGAAAGGTGAAGTTCTATAGAGGAATACTGCTGCGAAAATTTTGAGAACTCGCGTCTAAAGCTCACTACAGAATGGTTCTACTGTCGCCTACATACACACATCAGAACAAGTTTTGCATCACCTCGGTTTCGAGAGTTCCCGAACTTTTACAGGAAATTGGACTATAGATGAACAAAAACATTATTTCCGTCCTTTTTATAGCTCATGAAAACCAAGCATTGACTGTTGTACCGCCATACAGGGAGACCTTCAGAGGTGGTGGTCCAGATTTCTGTACACATCGGTACCTCTAATAGCCAGTAGCACGTCCTCTTGCATTGATACATGCTTGTATTCGTCGTGACATACTATCCACAAGTTCATCAAGGCACTGTTGGTCCAGATTGTCCCACTCCTCAACGGCGATTCGGCGTAGATCCCTCAGAGTGGTTGGTGAGTCGTGTCCTCCGTAAACAGCCCATTTCAATCTATTCCAGTCATGTTCGATAGGGTTCATGTCTGGAGAACATTCTGGCCACTCTAGTCGAGCGATGTCGTTATCCTGAAGGAAGTCATTCATAAGATATGCAAGATGGGGGCGCGAATTGTCGTCCATGAAGACGAATGCTTCGCCAATATGCTGCCGGAAATAAAATATTTAGGTTCGCTGATGACACTGTAATTCTGTCAGAAATAGCGAAGGACCTGGAAGAGCAGTTGAATGGAATGGATTGTGTCTTGAAAGGAGGATATAAGATGAACATTAACAAATTCAAAACGACGATAATGGAATGTAGTCGAATTAATTCGGGTGATGATGATGGAATTACATGAGGAAATGAGACACTCAAAGTAGTAAATGAGTTTTGCTATTTGGGGAGCAAAATAACATGATGGTCGAAGTAGAGAGGATGTAAAATGTAGACTGGCAATGGCAAGGAAAGCGTTTCTGAAGAAGAGAAAATTGTTAACATCGAGTATAGATTTAAGTGTCAGGAAATCGTTTCTGAAAGTATTTGTATGGTGTGTAGCCATGTATGGAAGTGAAACATGGATTATAAATAGTTTGGACAACAAGAGAATAGAAGCTTTCGAAATGTGGTGCTACATAAGAATGCTGAAGATTAGATGGGTAGATCATATAACTAATGAAGAGGAATTGAACGCAATTGGGGAGAAGAGAAATTTGTGGCACAACTTGACTAGAAGAGGGGATCGATTGGTAGGACATGTTCTGAAGCATCAAGAGATCACAAATTTTGCCGGCCGGGGTGGCCAAGCGGTTAAAGGCGCTACAGTCTGGAACCGCGCGACCGCTACGGTCGCAGGTTCGAATCCTGCCTCGGGCATGGATGTGTGTGATGTCCTTAGGTTAGTTAGGTTTAAGTAGTTCTAAGTTCTAGGGGAGTGATGACCTTAGAAGTTAAGTCCCATAGTGCTCAGAGCCATCACAAATTAAAATTGAAGGGTAACGTGGAGGGTAAGTATCGTAGAAGGAGACCAAGAGATGAATACACTAAGTAGATTCAGAAGGATGTAGGTTGCAGTAGCTACTGGGAGATGAAGAAGCTTGCTCAGGATAGAGTAGCATGGAGAGCTGCATCAAACCAGTCTCTGGACTGAAGACCACAACAACAACATGGTTGCACTATCAGTAGGAGGATGGCATTCACGTATCGTACAGCCGTTACGGCGCCTTCAATGACCACAAGCGGCGTACGTTGGCCCCACATAATGTCAACTCATAACAGCAGGGAACTTCCACCTTGCTGCACTCGCTGGACAGTGTGTCTAAGGCGTTCAGCCTGACCTGGTTGAGTTCCAAACACGTCTCCGACGATCGTCTGGCTGAAGGCATATGCGACACTGATCGGTGAAGAGAACGTGATGCCAATCCTGATCGATCAATACGGCATGCTGTTGGGCCCATATGTACCGCGCTGCATTGTGTCGTGATTTCAAAGATGGACCTCGTCATGGACGTCAGGAGTTACGCATCATGCAGCCAATTGCGCACGGTCTGAGTCTTAACGTGATGTCCTGTGGCTGCACTCGAAGCATCAACATGGTGACGTTGCTGTCTGGGTTCCCCCGAGCCATAATCTGTAGTTAGCAGTCATCCACTGCAGTAGTAGCCCTTGGCCGGCCTGAGCGAAGCATGTCATCGGTAGTTCCTTTCTCTCTTAATCTCCTCCATGTCCTAACAACATCGCTTTGGTTCACTCCGAGACGTCTGGACACTTCCCTTGTTGAGAGACCTTCCTGGCATAAAGTAACAATGCAGACGCGATCGAACAGCAGTATTGACCGTCTAGGCATGGCTGAACTATAGACAATACGAGCCGTGCTCCTCCTTCCTCGTGGAATGCCTGGAACTTATCAGCTGTCGGACCCCCTCCGTCGAAAAGGCGCTGCTCATGCATGGTTGTTTACATCTTTGGGCTGATTTAATAATATCTCTGAACAGTCAAAGGGACTGTATCTGTTATACAATATCCACAGCCAACGTCTATCTTCAGGGAACCGGGGTGATGCAAACCTTTTTTTAATGTGTGTACATTTCCCGTAAGGACCACGAAGATAAGATACGAGAAATTAAGAATCAAACACAGGCATATAGACAGTAGTTTTCTCCTCGCTTTTTTTTCAAGTGGAACAAAAATGGAAGCGACTAATTGTGATACAGTGTACCCTTCATCACGCCCCGTACGGCGGCTTGCGGAGTATGCATGTGGATGAAAGCTGAGAAAATTTTATAATTAATCCTGTGCCCGTGAAATCAAGGGTTCGTAGACAATCGCGGACTGTAGAAGAATGATCAGGGCGTCCAATTCTATCAAGAATGGGATTAATGATTTTTGTAAATTTTTAATTTTCAGAAAACAGAAAATTGCCTCTGGGTGGATAACATGAACTCAGAAATACCTTAGTTTCCGTTGGCGGTTACTTTGAAAAGGGCTGTCTGAGGAGATTGATTGCATTTCATTCTTGATGCATGACGTTTTTTGGCGACAGCGTTGACTGGCGATAGTACCTGTTGCAGTTAAGGTTTCGAAGATCTGCGTTATGATGTTGATGAGGTATCGGTTAGGTTTTAAGTTAACAGGAAAGCGGTGAAAGCTTCGACGCTCTAGTAGTATTGGTAAGATTTGTCAAAGTAACAATAAAACTTATTATTTCCATTAAAATTAAAATATTACATTTACGTGACGCTTTAAAGGATAGTATCAGGGCAGTTATGTACAGACGATTAGTACCCGTTCACCACCACTCTATTTGATTGCAGTAGTTTTTTTAGTTTTGATTAGTGCAGTTCGTTAGTAATAGACCTAGAGTTCATTGTGTAGGTGTCGAAATTAATTAATCGTGTATCACGGGCCAAAATGGGACTTGTGGCCATTCTTTACGTTATTTAAGATTCGTATTAGTCGGGGAGAAAGGAATGAGAGAGGGCAAAGATTGTTGGAATACTGCAATGAAAAATTCGTGGTAGTTGGAAATACCGGTACTCTATTTGATAACTACAAAAGACGACGGTATACTTGGATATCCCTATTTGACAGCAAAAGATATCAAATTGACTACATAATGATGCAACATAGATATCGAAATTGCCTAAAGAGTGTCAAAAGCTAACCAAGGGCAGATATTTACTTAGATCATATATTAGTTATAGCTAAGGTTCTAGTTAAATTGAAAAGAAATGAAATGAGAGAAGAGAGAGCACATTAACTTTGAGAAACTGAAAGACAAAGGCAATTGTGAAAAATTAGAGAATGCTTATTGTGAAATCATGATGAAAGGACAGGAAACAGAATGCACAGAAGGAAGATGTGGTCGTTTTAAAAGTAGGATCAAAAAGGCAGATAAGGAAACGCTTGGAGTCAAGGAGAGCAAAAAAGGATAGAAAGAATGAATGGGTAACATCAGATATGATAACCAAGATGGATGATTGCAGGAAATGGAAAACTGTAAACAGAGAAGAAGGGAAGCGCGACCACAGGAGGTTAAATAATGAATTAAGAAGGGAGACAGAAAAAGCAATGGAGAAATACCTGACAGAAAAGTGTGATAAGATATAGAAATTAGAGAAAGAACGAAAATATGATTTGATGCACAAAGAAGCAATGGATTTGACATTCAGGGAAAAGAGAAACAACAATGGAACAAAGGAAGTAGACGCAGCAGACGGTACAATGGTGAGTGAACCCCAAGAAATAACGAGAAGATGGGTAGAATATATAGGATGGCTATACGCTGCAGACAATCGTCCAAGTGAAGAAGACCGGGGGATAGAAGAAGTAGATAAAGTTGCAGATGATGAGAAAGGAAATGCAATACTAACAGGCGAGATTTAAGAATCTATGAAGGAAATGAAAAATGGAAAGGCAATGGGAACTGATGAGATTCCTGCGGAACTGTTAACGTCATTGGAGAAAGAAGGGAAAAGGGAGTTGATTGAATTTTGTAATAAAATATACATCACAGGAAAATGGCCAAAAGACTTTACGAAAGTATCTTAATATCTACAGAAGAGAAAAAGAACAGCAAAAAGTGTGAGGAACATAGAACAGTGAGCCTGTAACGCATGCAGCCAAAGTCTTGCTGAGGACGCTCAACAGAAGTCTATATGGAAAGCTGAATTGCGTAATATGAGATGAACAATTTGGTTTCAGGCGAAGAGTGGGAACTAAAGATGCCATTGGGCTACTGTGAGTGATAGGGGAGAGGTGTGTACATGGAGAAGAAAAGAAAGATGTTCATTGCGTTCATTGATCTTGAGAAGGCTTTTGACTGTCGGATGGGACAAACTGATCGAAATCCTAAGGAAACATGGAGTTGCCTGGGGGGATAGACGGCTAATTAGAAATTTATATTTGAACCAGAGAGCAAGAGTAGGAATAGGAGGTGTGATGAGTGAAAAAATTTAACTGGGAATAACTGTAAGACAAGTTTGTTGTTTATCACTAACGCTGTTCAATATATATCTGGAGGAAATTATAAGGGAAAGTTTTGATGGAAGGAGAGTGGAGTGCATAAGATTTGCAGACGACATGGTTGCGATGGCAAGGAGTGCAAGAGAGATGGAACAAATGTTAGATGACCTAAACACAAAATTAGAAGAATATGGAATGAAGATTAACAAGAAGGAAACGAAAATAGAGCAAGTGAATAACTTCAATTAATTGGGAAGTGTAATAATGGATTATGTGTATTGCTCAACAAAAATTAGGAAAATAATTCCAATGGAAAAAGAAGGATTCACGAGGAAACAGAAATTACTTTGTGGACCACTAAACAAAGATTTGAGGAAAAGACTTGCCAAATGTCACATGTGGAGCATTGTACTATATGGTTCGGAGACCTGGATATTGAGGAAGGGAGATGAAAGAAGATTGGAGGCACTAAAAATGTGAATATGGAGAAGAAAGGAGAAAGTGAAATTGGAAGACTGGGTAAGGAATGAAGAAGTATTAAGAAGAGTTGGAGAAGAAAGAAACATGCTGAAAGTCATCTGAAAGAGAAAACATAACTGGATTTGACATTGTTTGAGGAGGGGCTGTTTATTGAAAGAAGGAATAGAAGGAATGGTGGAGGGAGAAGGGGAAGAGGAAAAAGAAGATATCAATACCATACATACATACATTAGTCAGGGAACAGATCCACGTACACTATATTATTGTTGTCCTCGACAAGTGTAAGATTCTCAGCGAGTATAGAATCTGCTTCTGAGTCACGGGTAGACTGCGGTATTTGGTTCTTCTATTGTCATATGAAGAGATGAAACTTTCCATACTTAAAGCAGTCGACATCGGAAGAAAAATTTTGTAATATCTGTAGAGGCACGCCTTCACACACCCACCATCCTACACACACACACACACACACACACACACACACACACACACACACAGAAACCTCCGATCATCATAAGGAGGACGAAAAAACGGCAGTGAACATCGACACCACCCCTTGTACACGGTATCATCGGAATCACTCCATTATTTAACCATTTTTGCGTCTTTTGTACCAAATGGCATTGTTACGTATCCCTGCCTTCTTTGAGATTCCAAATGCTTCGCGTAGTTCCGATCGCAGTGTCATTTCGTTTCGTGACTCGCCGTTTGTTTAATTCACAGAACAAAGAAGCGTCGTGAGTTGCGGTGCAACATTTTTGAGTGAATAGCGTGTATTGTGTTTTGTTTTGTTCTGAGTGTACTGAAAGTCTCGGATATAGAAAGAATGTTTCATAGTTTGTAACGCCGGAAATGCATATCCTCCTATTTCCATCTATTGCACTGCAAATTTTTTTCCTTGTTTTGTTACCTGAAGATATAACATTTCTGTGTCTTTGTATATTGTAATTGTTTTACTATTTGTATATATATGCATTTATGTCGATGTATAATTGGTTTGTTTTGTGAATATTATTTGTATTTATACGCTGGGTCTGGCCTAGGGAAAACCATGCTATCGAACGAATACATAGATAGGTCGTGTGGAGAACCAAAGTGTTTAGGATCTTTGGTAGTGTGAACTCGGCCGCGTGGAGCGCGGGCAGAGCATAGTCTGGCTGGAGTAGTGCAGTGGAGCAGGTGTGTTGTGTGATGCTCCCGCCAGTTGCCGCGCTTTCGGGGTTTGGCAGCATGTAGTTGTGCTCGAATTGCTATGATAGTTGGTGTCACGGACGGGAAGCATTAGCTGGCGCACATAAAGAGTCCGTTTTGCTGGTCACCGTGTCGAGAAGAAGGCGCGCCACCATCCAGCTTCTGCAACAGAGACGGCCGACAATGAGTGACTGTGGTCACCAGCTCGACCGACGACTGCAAACCTTCACTCAACCAACAAGGAAGACTGGAAGCACGTAAAGGTTTAGAATTATATGGCAGACCTCAGCTTCTAAAATGGTTGCATCACAAAATTACAGCAACTTAGCATGAACCTTTGTTGCTCATTGTCCCAATTGCATTACCAAGCAGGGTCCCTTCTTTTCCGAAATAAACCCGAGTGTCGTTGAAATTCAGACGTCAGCATTAAAGTAATATCATTCCATTTCACTGATTTAATTTCAAACTTCAGTTAAGGTATTCAACCTTCAGTTGTCATACTTTTAGTGCTAATTATATGTGCAATAACCTTTCTTTTTCAGTTATTATAGTAGTTGTCCATAGGACTGGCGACCGTAATTTTCTCCAAACCTCAAATATCTAATTAACGCCAATTAATTGTTAACGTGACGACCGCACATTTACTTTCTTTATCAATTTTACCCTTTTCTCAAAATTAATTTCCACCAATTTCATTTGCATTTTTCCTTTCATTTGGATGTAACCCTTTCCTCCCTCTTTACCGACAAATGAACTTCGGTGACGTTTGCTTTTCCCAAATTCCCATTAGGTACACGCTGCTTAATTTTTCACTGTCATTAAGGTCGATAAGTGAGGGGGAGGTTACAAGTTCCTCAAGGGGTAAGGAAAGAAATACGGTTAATTTACAACGTAGTTATGTACCCATTTTTCAGGAATAATGCTGTATGGCTGCTGGTTGGCTGTATGCTGGTTCCTTATATATTTTTAATTTATATTGAACCTGTGTGACCATCTCCTCGCGTTACCTTAGAGAATTGTACCCGACTTTGCGTCCTGGCTGCTAATTTACCAGGCCCATAAGAAATGGTGTCTATATTGTGACCCTTATTTGATTAACGTGATAAACAAATTAATTATTTTTGAAATATGCGCAACGGAAACTGGTGCGAGTTTCTCTAAGATAACGCGTTCTGGGGTGGTTGAACTCAAAGCCGTCACTATAGCAGGTGGTAGCCTATCTAAATTCACATTGCAGATTATTTCTCCCTGTCATTAACTTTAGAAAATCGAACTGAATAAGATACATCCTACGCATTTCATATGTCAGATGACTGTGGCAATATTTCTTAACTGAAATGCTGACTCTCATTTAATAGATTTATTTTTACTTTGATGAAAACTTTAGAAGCCAACACATTACAATTTTTCTTTAGGTACAAAACTTATGTCTGAATCAGCGTTACCTCTCATGGGTACGACAATGACAAAACGAAAACACTACACGAATAATTTCGTATACGACACATAATTTCATAATAACACAAAAAATACATAAGTGGACCACACCGTCTTTAGCGGGAAAATCGTCATTCATATTTTAAGACCCACTTATCGTCATGAATAAATTACACCACTAGAAATTTAAGGTAGGCTACTGCTGAAGATAGATAACCTCTATCATAAAAAAAGATTCTGGGCAAAAATGATGTACTATTGGCGCCAAAATGAAGTGCGAACTGAACTCTTAAAGAAAGTTGTTGTTGTTGTCTTCAGTCCTGAGACTGGTTTGATGCAGCTCCCCATGCTACTCTATCCTGTGCAAGCTGCTTCATCTCCCAGTACCTACTGTAACCTACATCCTTCTGAATCTGCTGAGTGTACTCATCTCTCGGTCTCCCTCTACGATTTTTACCCTCCACGCTGCCCTCCAATGCTAAATTTGTGATCCCTTGATGCCTCAAAACATGTCCTACCAACCAATCCCTTCTTCTAGTCAAGTTGTGCCACAAACTTCTCTTCTCCCCAATCCTATTCAATACCTCCCCGAAAATAATTATATTTCGCGACAGAAATTTCTCGATCTACCATTCGATACGCAATCTGCATTCATTGAGCTAAAGGCGAAGCTTATAACTCGGGAAATAGCTACATGAACTGATGGTTCCTGTTGCATGCTCACTACCACAAAACAAAATTTTACAAACACAATTCAGAGAAAACTATTGCAAATAAATTAAAACCGTAACCTGTACCGATGAAGGTATGTTGAATGCGTGCTATGAGCATACCCTGTCGTGAGTTTTTAGCCATATTACCTCATTTCTATCTCACCAAATCTTGGAGCTGCTGTGCTCCCGCGGCCGGTCCGTCTCATGGCTCGTTCCACAGTGCTCTCCAAAATTCGACCAACGTTCCTATTTAAACGCGGTGGTGGGGAGACTACCCTCACACCCGCACCAACTTTGTAACCTACCCTCGTTCCTGTTTTCATCTTTTCTTGCTGCTCTGGCCTACATGCCGTTATTCTTGTAATGTTGGCAATGAGTGCTATTCCCTTAAACTGTTCCCTTTGGTCCATGCTCCCGCTACATTTGACTTCCATTCATACCTATCCACACTCATACAGGATGGAACAAGGAGTACACATATAAACGCCGTGCGAGCTCTTTGTGAACTGATGAAAAGAAATAAACAAATGCGTCAAATATTCTTTTCACCCAGCGAAGTATTGAAGCTGCTAGCAATCAAAGAAAAACTTATATCTAGATATATAAAAGATAATTACATCCTACTGTAACCTGAGGCAAAACGAAAGTAACGCCTCAATTATTACGTAATTTCTAATGATCCCACATGGAACCATTGATGCATTAGTATGCATGAGGTACCCAAACACGATTTTGTATCCTAAGAGAGGACTGTGTTTGATCTCATATAATACTTCGCAGTTTTTATTTTTGCATCATAATTTCTTTATAAGTTAAGTGTGGGCAATATGAAGCTCATGGTTCAAAATGGCTCTGAGCAATATGGGACTTAACTGCTGTGGTCATCGGTCCCCTAGAACTTAGAACCACTTAAACCAAACTAACCTAAGGACATCACACACATCCATGCCCGAGGCAGGATTCGAACCTGCGACCGTAGCGGTCATGCGGTTCCAGATTGTAGCGCCAAGAACCGCACGGCCACTCAGGCCGGCGAAGCTCATGCGTCGATGAAAATCTTCTTCTTGGTCATGGCTATTAATCTGAAATATCGGACGACAAAAATATTTCGGATGATGAAATTGACGATGGTCCATCAGTTCGGCAATCATTGCCTCAACAGACAGTAGTTGAACTGGACAGTTTAGATGACCCTCTTACTGATGATGAAACACCCCTAGTTACATGGCTTAAAACTTTACGAGCAGTAAACGGAAACTGTCCGACCTTTACATATGTATGCAAGGATCAGTAGGCTATGGATGTCAGCGTGCTGTGCTGTTTTCAGATCTACCCCGTGAAGAACGTACTCCCCTCCATTATTTTGAAAGTTTAATTGATGATACCACAATTGAAAATTTACTTACACAGACTAATCTATACTAAACTCAAGCGTTAGGCGAAAGTGTAAACGCTACTGCCAATGAAATGAGAGAGTTCATTCATTTACTAAGTGGTATGAAGACCGTGCGCAGTTACAAGATGTATTGGAAAAACGAGATAAGCTATAATAATGCAGGTTACGTTTATCCAGGAATGACGCACATCATGACAGGCTTTTCAAGGTGAGGCCATTTTTAGATCAACTAAAGAACAGTTTTCTCGAAACTGAAGTTGAAGGATACAACTGCTTTGATTAACTTATTATTCCTCAAAAATCGCATACTTCTATGAGCCAGCATATAAAATGAAAACCACATCGATGTATAAAAATATTTGCTCGAGCTGGTGTAAGTTGTTCCTTTTATGATTTTGAAGTGTGTTTTTGGTAGAGAACAAACACCGAAAGAATTCCTGAATTAGGAATGAGTGCATATGTAGTGATGTAGCTGACTGAGAACTTGCCTAGGCACTCCAATTTCAAAGCCTTTATGGACAACTTGTTTACTCCCCTCAGCCTAGCAGTAAAGCTCAGAAATATGTTCTGGGAACTATCGAAAAAACCAGACTGGGTGGATGCCAACTGAAAAGTGATGCAGAGATGAAAAAAGAAGGCAGAGAAGCCTGCGATTACTGGGTAGATGAAAATATAAAATTAGACTTTTGAAATGGTTTGACAATGAAGCTGCCCACCTGACTTCCACTTATAAAGGCAAAGAGCCTGTCGCAAATGTGGCACGATTGAGTCAAAAAAGCAGATCGTATGTAGAAGTTTCGTGTTCCAACATATGCTCATGGGAGTAGTGGATCTCCATGATATGTTGGTCCCCATTTCACAGACGTGGCTTGGCTGCCCTCCAGGCGACATTTTGATCAGGAAAAAGGGAAATACACACCACTGCTGAAGTTTCCAGCGGACGTAGCAAGTGCCTTGCTGAAGAAAGGTGTTGGTACACAAGCAAGATAGAGGGGCTGACCACCCACTAACTCTCTAAGCTAACCTGCTCCCAAAAGAAAGCCTAAGGCAATTCACCCAGTTGCTGGCGTGGGCTTTGACCAAATAGGACACTGCTCAGAGGATTTACATTCAAACTCAAAATGCAGACTTTGAATAAAAACCTATTCAAGAGTCAAATGCTCCAAATGCTCCAAATGCAACGTTGCATTGTGTTTCAACAAAGAAAAACAACTGTTTCAGAAATTTTCATTGTAAGTAAATCAGTAAAAAACAAATTTTGTACCATGAGTCTGTGTTAAAAATAAATATAAGATTAAAGAAAACATGCTGTTTTATTCGTTAACTAAATAATAAAATGTTTTAACACTTTCTAACAAAATAAGCAAGAAATTAGTTTATGTATTCATACTAATTACTTTAAACCTAAGTAATATTTATGGTGAATTTCAGTGACAATGAAGCCATGTGGAAAAATTATTTTATTTTTCAACCAACAGCTTCAAAATGACTTTTAGTGTGCATGTGCCAAATGTACAACAATGTAGTAAATACTGATTTTCCAATATTTTTTTCTAAATGCGATGCGCGAAGGGTTAAGCATATACGAAAACAGATATAGCTTTCCTTCTAAGACGACCAACAGTCCTGATGAACAATAAGCCTTATACGACATAAGTGGTCTTTGACTGCCGCTCTACCTGAGAAATCAACAGAATTGCAGTGAATGTAATTGTCCTGTAATAGAGGCCACACTCCTAATACTGTCGCCTGCAATACGACTACCAGGAGTGATGGCCTGGAATGACATTTCTTTTCGTAACAAGATATCTTTGGTTGTCATCCAAGGCATTCTTACAGGACAGCGGTAAGTGAGCGATATTATATGCCCCGTTTTGTTTAGCTTCATGACAAGCCACCCCGGGCTTACATTTCTGCAAGATTACGCTCGTCCGCACACGGTGAGAGTTTCTTCTGCTTGTCTTCGTGCTTGCCGAAGCCTACCTTGGCCAGCTAGTTAGCCGGGTCTCACCCCAACTGAGAACGTTTTGAGCATTATGGTCAGTGCCCTCCTGGCGCCAATCGGACGGAATTTGGAACGACATCCCTCAGGAAGACAGCCAACAACTCTACAAATGAATGCTAGCCCGAACAATTGCTCGCTTAATGACTAGAGGTAAAGCAACGCGTTATTGCCTTGCTAAATTTGTGAACCTCTTTCCCTTGAATAAATCATCCAAATTTTCTGAAACTGTTGTTTTGTAATACTCATCACATCATCCGATTTCCGTCCAATTCAGATAATACCTTCGTGTCCCTTGTATGCTATACATAAATCGGGTGATCAAAAAGTCAGAATAAATTTGAAAACTGAATAAATCAATGAATAATGTAGATAGAGAGGTATAAATTGAAACACATGCTTGGAATGACATGGGGTTTTATTAGAACCGAAAAAATACAGAAGTTCATAAAATGTCCGACAGATGGCGCTTCATCTGATCAGAACAGCAATAATTAGCATAACAAAGTAAGACAAAGCAAAGATGATGTTCTTTACAGGAAATGCTCAATATGTGCACCGTCATTCCTCAACAACAGCTGTAGTCGAGGAATAATGTTGCCAACAGCACTGTAAAGCTTGTCCGGAGTTATGGTGAGGCATTGGCGTCGGATGTTGTCTTTCAGCATTCCTAGAGATGTCGGTCGATCACGATGCACTTGCGACTTAGGTAACCCCAAAGCCAATAATCGCACGGACTGAGGTCTGGGGACCTGGGAGACCAAGCATGACGAAAGTGGCGGCTGAGCACACGATCATCACCAAACGACGCGCGCAAGAGATCTTTCACGCGTCTAGCAATATGGGGTGGAGCGCCTTCGTGCATAAACACGTGTTTATAAGCCAAGCTGGAGATGATGCGATTCTGCAACATATCGGCGTACCTCCCACCCGTCACGGTAGCAGTTACAAAACCAAAATCACGCATTTCCTCGAAGAGAAAAGACCCGATAACGGTAGATATGGTTAATCCAACCCATACCGTGAGTTTCTCCTTCTGCTATGGAGTTTCCACGACAGTTCTAGGATTTTCGGTAGCCCAAATTCTGCAGTTGTGGGTGTTGACAGACCCTCGGAGCGTGAAATGGTCTTCGTCGGTCCACAACACGTTTCTCAACCAATCGTCATCATCCGCCATCTTTTGAAACGCCCACACCGCAAATGCCCTCCTCTTCACTAAATCGCCAGGTAATGGTTCATGATGCCGATGGATTTTGTACGGATAGCATAGGAGGGTACGCCTAAGTGCCAACCAAACAGTAGTGTACGGCCGCGCGGGATTAGCCGAGCGGTCTCAGGCGCTGCAGTCATCGACTGTGCAGCTGATCCCGGCGGAGGTTCGAGGCCCAAGTTAATTTGGTTAAGTAGTGTGTAAGCTTAGGGGCTGATGACCCATAAGATTTCACACACATCTGAACATTTTTTTCTGAAACTGTTGTTTTGTAATAAACATCACATCAACCGATTTCCGTCCTATTCAGGTAATTCCTACGCGTCCCTTGTATGCGATATATATATATATAGCGTATGTTAATTATTATAGTGCAACAACATGAGACAAGATTTTTCATAGAGCTTAACTTGAAAAATGTGTACTGGGCAAGAAAACTGCGCCATTTTTGCTGAATACATATTACTTATAAGAGACAAAGAAGCCCTTGAAGACGAAGTAACAATATCGATGTATTACCCATAAATAAAGTTTTCCAGGAATATGGAAATCCGTCTGTTGGCTGTTTAGCGAAAACACAGCGAATAAATACTCATAAAATAGTAAGGCAAGCCTTAGGCAACTGATTCCATCGTATCACCAGCTATAGAGTTTTGGTGAGAACTCGTTAATTATTAACGAAAGGACTCACGAGCCCCATGGCGTTTACTGTTTGTGTCAAATATCACCTTTGGACACGGCAGCTTGGGAAACAAGAGTAGAATTAATACACACCGTATCACACAATTTCACTGTCACGCTTAACATTTAGATATACTCGAGCCAAAATTGGGGAAAGATACGTTACTGGAGACTAACAATGTAGTGCAAAACTCGAATTTCTTCACAATCTCGAAGGACGATAGTTCAAATTCGCTGTAGCATTGCTGTTCGAAGCTTTAGCCGCTTACGAAGCTTGTGATGGTAATTGTCGCCAAACAGATTCTGGTCCACTCCTCGATGAAAATGTTTCTCTGCGACGGAGAATTGCTTTAATGTCGACAACGAACCAGCGACCAATTCCCTGCCACTCTTCGGTGCCCCATCAATACCGTTTCCGCAAAAAAGGCTCGACTGGTAAACAATTATTAAATCCCCTAAAACGTAGCAGCCGTGTCTGGAATACTGTTTCGTGCGAGGGATTTAATGGAGAGCCCTGATGAACCACATTTGAATGTAATTATACTCGTAGTGACGTCATAGAGTGAAGCAGGAAAATAAAATGACTATCAGTACTCCATAATCAGTTTAAATCAAACCGATCTCCTGTGCGGTGACAACGCACATTTTGCATACAGTGAATGCGATTTCATTATCATATTTTGTGCGTATCTGCTATGGCGTTTGATTTTCGTTTCGCATTACGGAACTCAGCTCAGTACGAAAAGGTATCGAGCAATAAAGCACTGAAGTCGTATACGCTAAGACCGGGATTAAAATTCTCGTCCAAGTTTTCTGATATACATTCACTAAATTACTTAAGTGAATATTTATAAGTCACGTGGAACTAGGTCACCTAGTCCTAAGGACTAGTTCATCTCTCATGACCTAAGCGTCGATGACACTTTAATCTTCACTGTGAATAGGGTAAACACATTCCACTAATATCCTGTCATTTTTCGTGCATACATCTTAGACAAATTACTTACAGGAGCAGATGCAGATTCTGACCGTAATCTATTAGCTATGAAACAGAGATTAATGCTGAAGAAGTTGCAGCGAGGGCGAAAGCTAAGGGGATGTTACCTGCAAGTTAACACAACCACAATATGTGAGACCTGACTTTCCGCAGGCGTATACAATGTTCAGGTAACTCACGGGAATGCAGCCGGGCGAGGTCGTAGACAGCAGTAACTCTGTCCCTCTGTTTTTTGACAAGGGAGAGAGAGGGATTCTACGTTCTATTCATAAGGTTACTTGCTACTTTAATTTCAATTGCTTCCTTAATTTAACTATCCCAACCGCTGGAAGCGCATGCCAGAATCACCGTGTTGTTATATTCCATATGATGAACGGTGCCAAGACAGTGGCCCGCTGTAGCAGATGTGGTTGTCTGGTGAAGGACTGTGTCACGCTTACGCTCAGTTCACCGGTCCCCCAAAGTGCTGATAGTGTAACCAGTACATGACATGCTACAACTGCAAAGAATACGCTAGACACGCACCTAATGCAAACCGGATTTCCACAAAATAAGGCCAATCCTGTTGGAAATTCTCCCTGCATAAGGCGAAAAGGCGGCAGACTTTGGTGCCACCATACATAGTCATACAGCAGCTTCATGGGTAGTCGACGGAGCAACATACGTCTCACCTGTGTTTCACTATATCAAAGTTTCGTCAGAATAGTGATACAGATTTGCGGTATTAATGTGTAAGTAGGCTGTTTAGGTTTTTATGTTGGTAACGCCACGTAGCGCTCTGTATGAAAATCACTGACTGTGCTGTGTGCAATCTGTGGCTGGTTGGCTTTGTTGGAATATTTGCTATTGTAGTGTTGGGCAGTTGGATGTGAACTGCGCGTAGCGTTATGCAGTTGGAGTTGAGCTGACCAGAAGTGGTGGATGTGGTAAGAGAAATGGCAGAATTTTAAGAGCGGACGATCTGGACGTCTGTCCGCCAGAAAGAGTAAATTTATAATATTGGCTATCATGAACTGATATAAATATTATGACTTTTGAACACTATTAAGGTAAATACATTGTTGATTCTTTATCAAAATCTTTCATTTGCTAACTATGCCTATCAGTAGTTAGTGCCTTCAGTAGTTAGAATCTTTTATTTAGCTTGCATTATTGGTGCACGCTGTATTGCAGTAGTTCGAATAACAAAGAATTTTTGTGAGGCAAGTGATTAATGAGAGGTATAGGTTATTGTTAGAAAGGGCCATTCTTTTGTAGGGATTATTGAAAGTCAGACTTCCTTGTGCTGTGTCAGTTTATTGATCAGAGAAATGTCTGAGCACGTTCAGTTTTGCTCAGCTGTTTGAAAATCAGATTACTTAAGTGGTTTACCAGCACAATAATTTATAATTTTTCAAAGGGGACGTTTCGTATGGTGACCCTTAGCCGAGGATACCTCACTGGAATCTCCTGATTTTTTCTTGTAGTTTGTGCAATTAGTGTAGCTATAGTTTATTGCTAGCGCGTAATTGTGGAGAGAATCTTCTATGTAGTTGTAGTTTTTCATTCTTGTACAGTAAAACAGTTGTGGCATGCATGTAGATTTGCACCAAATATTTCGCAGCTGTGGTTGCAATTAATTAGATATTATTTTCAGTGCTACGTTAATGTGTTTTCTTATTTTACTCTTCAAATTGTGCTTTTATGTGTCATCGTGTGAAATAATTTGACAACTATGGCGTGTGAAAAATGTAACACTAAGCTCCAAAGTAAATTGAGAAATAATAGTAACGACGAGCGTAGCTTATCAGCACCACCGTGTAATGAATTAACTGACATTCATCGTAGTAATTTGGTAACTGTGCATAAGGAAATGGAGCTGGCGGCAAATAATGGTGTAGACAGTGAAACAATTACTGAACAGAGAAGCATTATCGATCGCTCAATCAGCAACAGCTCGCCTCAGGACTCCGAAATGACAGGACACAATCTTGCAAATACTGTAAATTCAGGTTTTGTGTCCTCACCGTTTTCTCAAATAAGTCAAGACACATTTTGTGCCTTTCAAAATGCGAATGTTGCCGGTGCAATGCACTGCCGGAAAGAACTGAGGAACATGTTCAGATACCAGTGCATTGCTATTACAGTTAATGCAACAAATGGGTCAAAGGCTTCAAAAGTTAGACGCAACGAATGAACAAAGACAGAAACAAATTAAAGAAACACTTCAACAAACACGTGAAGATTTAACTACTGAGTTACATAAAATCAAATCGAAATGTCAAAGTGTCTGTAATGACGTAAAAACACAAATTTGTGAGCATTTTCAACCTATTTTTCGCGTCATGAAAATGCATTACAGAATCACGAAGCAGCCATGAAAGAGCTGGAAATTATTGTTCATGAAAATCACGACACCTTGCAAGCTAAAATTGACTCAGTTGCATCTATCGATTCGGTTATGCAACTTGCAAAAACTCAGGAAAACTTAAAGGACACATTAGATACACTTTCGTCACAAATGGACACACTGCAACTTGGTTCAGAAATCAGCTCATTATCAGTGAAAGTAATCGTACTTTCGGATCAGCTACGAAGGTAGATGATAATCTGAATGACACAAGACCGGTAGTTTTCAATGACACAGAACAGTGCGAACAAATTACGAAATTCAAACAATATCAGAATCAAATTAATACTCAAGACAAAAGAGAAATCCGGGAATTAAAGATCAGTTAGCACAAGTAATATAAGAATAACGTGTTTCAGAGGACACTCGCGCTCCAATACGGGAAGAGGGACATTGAAATACGGAAAAGCCACAAAATAATAACACAGGGCACTTCGGAAATTAGGGAAGAAATTGGCAAGGTGCACCGAATTTTGAGGTGTAACCGCCGAAACGACGCGCGACGATTAATTTAACAGACAATGACTCGCACTGCACTCAGAAAAAAAATAACATAGACCCTAACATCTACATCTACATCTACATGACTACTCTGCAATTCACATTTAAGTGCTTGGCAGGGGGTTCATCGAACCACAATCATACTATCTCTCTGCTATTCCACTCCCGAACAGCGAGCGGGAAAAACGAACACCTAAACCTCTCTGTTCGAGCTCTGATTTCTCTTATTTTATTTTGATGATCATTCCTACCTATGTAGGTTGGGCTCAACAAAATATTTTCGCATTCGGAAGAGAAAGTTGGTGACTGAAATTTCGTAAAAAGGTCTCTCCGCGACGAAAAACGTCTATGCTGTAATGACTTCTATCCCAACTCGTGTATCATATCTGCCACACTCTCTCCCCTATAACGCGATAATACAAAGCGAGCTGCCCTTTTTTGCACCCTTTAGATGTCCTCCGTCAATCCCACCTGGTAAGGATCCCACACCGCGCAGCAATATTCTAACAGAGGACGAACGAGTGTAGTGTAAGCTGTCTCTTTAGTGGACTTATTGCATCTTCTAAGTGTCCTGCCAATGAAACGCAACCTTTGGCTCGCCTTCCCGACAATATTATCTATGTGGTCCTTCCAACTGAAGTTGTTCGTAATTTTAACACCCAGGTACTTAGTTGAATTGAAAGCCTTGAGAATTGTACTATTTATCGAGTAATCGAATTCCAACGGATTTCTTTTGGAACTCATGTGGATCACCTCACTTTTTTCGTTATTTAGCGTTAAATGCCACCTGACACACCATACAGCAACCTTGATAAAAATGTGAGCATTCTTTACCGATGTATACCACATGATAATTACGTTGAAGATGAAGGTCTGGTAACAAGGAAGAGTAAAGGTTTACACCACATTTCACATGTTGTTGTAGTGGTCTTCAGTCCTGAGACTGGTGTGGTGCAGCTCTCCATGCTACTGTTTCCTGTGCAAGCTTCTTCATCTCCCAGTACCTACTGCAACCTACATCCTTCTGAATCTGCTTAGTGTATTCATCTCTTGGTCTCCCTCTACGATTTTTACCCTCCACTCTGCCCTCGAGTACTAAATTCGTGATCCCTTGATGCCTCAGAACATGTCCTACCAACCGATCCCTTCTTCTACTCAAGTTGTGCCACAAACTCCTCCGCAATTCCATTCAATACCTCATCATTAGTTATATGATCTACCCATCTAATCTTCAGCTTTCTTCTGTAGCACCACATTTCGAAAGCTTCTATTCTCTTCTTGTCTAAACTATTTATCGTCCATGTTTCACTTCCATACATGTCTACACTCCATACAAATACCTTCTGAAACGACTTCCTGACACTTAAATCAATACTCGATGTTAACAAATTTCTCTTCTTCAGAAACGCTTTCCTTGCCATTGCCAGTCTACATTTTATATCCTCTCTACTTCGACCATCATCAGTTATTTTGCTCCCCAAATAGCAGAACTCCTGTACTACTTTAAGTGTCTCAATTCGTAATCTAATTCCCCCGGCATCACCTGATTAATTCGACTACATTCAATTATCCTCGTTTTGCTTTTGTTGATGTTCATCTTACAGCCTCCTTTCAAGACACTGTCCATTTCGTTCAACTGCTCTTCCAAGTCTTTTGCTGTCTCTGACAGAATTACAATGTCATCGGCGAACCTCAAAGTTTTTATTTCTTCTCCATGGATTTTAATACGTACTTCGAATTTTTCTTTTGTTTCCTTTACTGCTTGCTCAGTATACAGATTGAATAGAATCGGGGAGAGGCTACAACCCTGTCTCACTCCCTTCCCAACCACTGCTTCTCTTTCATGTCCCTCGACTCTTATAACTGCCATCTGGTTTCTGTACAAATTGTAAATAGCCTTTCGCTCCCTGTATTTTACCCCTGCCACCTTTAGAATTTGAAAGAGAGTATTCCAGACAACATTGTGAAAAGCTTTCTCTAAGTCTACAAATGCTAGAAATGTAAGTCTGCTTTTCCTTAATCTTTCTTCTAAGATAAGTCGTAGGGTCAGTATTGCCTCAGGTGTTCCAACATTTCTGCGGAATCCAAACTGATCTTCCCCGAGGTCGGCTTCTACCAGTTTTTCGATTCTTCTGTAAAGAATTCACGTTAGTATTTTGCAACTGTGACTTATTAAATTGATAGTTCGCTAATTTTCACATCTGACAACACCTGCATTATTTGGGATTAGAATATTTATATTCTGCTTGAAGTCTGAGGGAATTTCACCTGACTCATATATCTTACTCACCAGATGGTAGAGTTTTGTTTGGACTGGCTCTCCTAAGGCCGTCAGTAGTTCTAATGGAATGTTTTCTACTCCTGGGGCCTTGTTTTGAATTAGGTCTTGCAGTGCTCTGTCAAACTCTTCACACAGTATCATATCTCCCATTTCATCTTCATCTACCTAATCTTCCATTTACATAATATTGTCCTCAAGAAGATCGCCCCAGTATAGACCCTCTATATACTCCTTCCATGTTTCTGCTGTCCCTTCTTTGCTTAGAACTGGGTTTCCATCTGAAGTCTTGATATTCATGCAAGTGGTTCTCTTTTCTCCAAAGGTCTCTTTAATTTTCCTGTAGTCAGTATCTACCTTACCCCTCGTGGGATACATCCTTACATTTGTCCTCTAGCCATCTTTGCTTATCCATTTTGCACTTCCTGTCAATCTCATTTTTGAGACGTTTGTATTCCTTTTTGCCTGCTTCGCTTACTGCATTTTTGTATTTTCTCCTTTCATCAATTAAATTCAGTATATCTTCTGTTACCCAAGGATTTCTACTAGCCCTTGTCTTTTTACCTACTTGATCCTGTGCTGCCTTCACTATTTCATTCCTCAAAGCTACCCATTCTTATTCTACTGTATTACTTTCCCCCATTCTTGTCAACCTACTCTTGCATTACCCCTATTTCATTTTGTATTTATAACCCTGTGTTCACCTGACCAAAAGTCTTGTTCTTCCTGCCACCGAGCTTCACTAATTCCCACTATATCTAACTTTAACCTATCCATTTCCCTTTTTTAATTTTCTAACCTGCCTGCCCGATTAAGGGATCTGACATTCCACGCTCCGTTCCGTAGTACGCCAGTTTTCTTTCTCCTGAGAACGACATCCTCTTGAATGGGGGACTATTTTACCTCCAGAATATTTTATCCAAGAGGACGCCATCATCATTTAATCATATAGTAAAGCTGCATGCCCTTGGGAAAAATTATGGCTGTAGTTTCCACTAGCTTTCAGCCGTCCACAGTACCACAACAACAACAACAAGTCCGTTTTGGTTCGTGTTACAGGGCCAGATCAATCAATCATCCAGACTGTTGCCCCTGCAACAACTGAAAAGGCTGCTGCCCCTCTTCAGGAACCACACATTTGTCTGGCTTCTCAACAGATATCCCTCCGTTGTGGTTGCATCTATGGTACGGGTATCCGTGTCGTTGAAGCACACAAGCCTCCCCACCAAGGGCAAGGTCTATGGTTCATGTGGAAGGGGGGGGGGGGATATTTCACATGTAAAACCGTTTATTGAGAGACAATCTGCTTTTTAACCTAGTCTTTGCCATAAACATTTTCGCTTCACATTTCTAGCACACTTTGTCACACTTAGAAACTGTTAACATGCAACAATGTTAGGCAGTAGTTACGAATGCGTTGTTATAGTGAACAGGCGACACAGTGTTACTGTGTTTACATTCTTACTTGTTCGTTGCACGATTACGTAACAACTATAAGGCTTACGTTTTGGGACATACACTGGTAATGTGGTTTTAATGCAACATTGTGGTTTACTTGAAAAGACATTCTTTATTTTAAGTACTTTCTGTGAGATTACAGATGACTTAGTATTTGGTTTGTTTGGCAGGTACATGATTATATCACGATTTTACTAATGTGTGACAATTTACATTGTAGCTTTCGCGGTGTATCTGTTTTATATCTGCATAGTTTTTTCTGTATTATTCTGGGAAGTAAAACATGTTTTAGCAGTAACTTTGTGGTATAACTACGGTGAGATAGCCTCTTCCGTAGCACAACAGTATGTTACAGAACAGTACTTTCTTCATCCTGGCAATAATCGTAATAAATGTGATATCTATACGCATAGCATTTCACTTTTGTTTATGTACCTTGACTTCTGGAGAACTTTGCTTGCGGAGAACGATAACTTCAACACTTCCTCAGAATTATCATACAGCAAGACGCACAGTTTAGCGCTACAGGACACGCATTTGAGTGATTAATTTTTGTACTTAAAACATTTATTTTTAAAGATTTTTGAATTACAATGATAGAAAGGTTTTCCGTGATACATTTCATACCATTGCTGTAATCTGTAACATCTGAGGGTATAATTACATTTACCCTCAGTGGATACACGCCTACTTTGTGTACTGTGTGGCAAGCGCTAGGAGCCCTAGCTAATATGGTATTTATTTATACAACTTCACAGATCGGTACCATATTTCTCTAATACAGAAATACACAGCTATCTTGTCATTTAACTGAAAGAGACAAACATTTTTTACTACATCAGTGACACGTGTTTACGAAGTTACACACTTAGATAACTTCACACTTATGAAATTGTATTTTGTCTGTACTTTGTCAACTGTTCATATTTTTTCGGAACAGTTGTGATACTATGAGAGCTATGAATGATATATTTGGTATAGGATCCTGATTTTTGAAGTATATTTGAGGCAGATGACACTACTGAAATGAGCACTGAATTTTTTTTTTAAGTTTTGAAATTATAGAAAGAAGCTGCAATGATGATGTTATTACGACGACGATGTCTATTATGCTGTTGATGTATGTTTATGATCAATAAGCTGATGCTATATGAGGAATTTGACAATGCTACGTATTTATTATGATGAAATATTGAAGAAATGTCGATGAATGTGTGTAAGTGTGATAAGGTAAGAAATAATGAATAGAGGTTAGGGACTCTGATTTGTGAAAAAGGGTGTTGGAAACCAAGAAACGTACTTTAAGTGCTATGAAATGTGTGTACATGCTTGAATATATCACAACGCTGCTATTCATGAGATTTCGTTTCTACACATTTCTACTGTAATTTTTCGAAGTGTGAAATTTTATTTGTATCAAACTGTCACTGTAGCAGAAACTGCTGGCGTAAATATTTTGGTAAGAAAGCTAAGTGACCATGACGTAATGCACTTTAGGCGCCCAGCTATGCTACAGTTGCCTGGAAAAGAAAGCATTGCCTTTCAGAGGCACAACAAAAAAAGGAGAAGCTATTAACCTCGCTATTGACATTTCTTTGTAGAAAGCATCGCAAATACGACACGCTCATACTTGATAACATATTATTACACTTTGGAGCACGTAAAATCTGATATTTACTGAAATGCCTAATGAAATGATGAGAAACATTTTACATCTATTGTCTTGCTAGTTGAAAGATATTTTACTGCCTTATGAAATCCCATATGGCTAGTGAATGACGTTTCATGCCTTGCTTTATGTATATATTTGCTCATTTTGTTTAATATCTAGTTTCTAGTTGCACTACAACATTGCTTAAATTAAAATTTAATAGATGTATTAATAGAAACGTTTTCTGTCTATGGATCCAGTAAATAATAATTTTATGATCTACTTTCTTAAAAAAGTAGGTAGCACAAATAGACTATTCCCTTCACAGGAATTGCATACATAATCTTTTCAATGATTTGGTAATTTGTTCGGTAGAGTAATTTATCATGGTGTATCACTCTAGTGTTAAGATCTGACATAGGTATTAGACGTTTCCTATATTTACTCTAATATTCGTTCTGATTGAGCTGTATCATGTTTAGGTATAAGTTATTGCATTTGCTGCTGCTGTTTGCCAGGCATAGTTCTACTGAATTTTACATTGTACTAAGCCAATTTTACTACTGATTTATTGTTCTTGTTGCTGCATATTGATTCATATTAGTTGTATGTTGCATTTGCTTTGCTAAATTAGATATGCTGCTGCTACCTTTGCCATCTGCATTTTTTGGTCATTGCTGTTTGTTTTAATTGTTTTGTGCTGCTGCATTGCCTCGTCCCTTAGTATATACATCTGAGCTCAGTAGATTTAAGTTAGCTCAAGAGGTGGTAGACTATACAAGAGAATGACTTGTGATGAATTCGAAGAAATGCATTGAGAAGCTATAAGAAAAAGGTTTGGCAATAAAAAAAATTTGTGCACAATGAAGAATAATTATATTGAAAGAGGATATGAATAGAATACAGAAAGCAGGTATGGATAGGACTTTTTGGAAAAAATGATGAACTAAGGGAGATCTCCAAGAGATCTCCAAATCAAATACTATAAATACTACAGTAAAGCAAACTCTCTCCTTTCCTTTTGTGTTATTCCGTTATGTATTTGTGTACCCTTGTGTATTTGTGTTCTTCCTGTCTTTATTTGTTTATCTGATAAGAGTTATGTTGTAGAAATTTCCTAATACTATGTTATTTACTTTGTAAACATGTTTAGACATTATTTATTCTGTTCTGTCTTAATGCTCATGTGTGAAGTCAATCTTTCGAAAGCTCTTCTCATTTTTTTTAAAAATTTATTTACATAACTCATTGAAGGATATGTTTATTTTTATTCTTTTGCAAAGCCTGTCTTACTACAAATGTTATCTGTACTAGTTTGCTTTTTAATAATGTATCTTTATAATTGTATTCTTATGCCACAAATTTGTAATTCTATAGACACCAGTTCTTCAAATTAAGGTTCATATCACTGCACACATTTCTGTTGGGCATCGTGTATGCACAATATGTGAGAAAAAAAGGACTGTTAGTGTTTGCATGTGTGTTGGTAATTCAGCAAGGGACTGTTAACAGAATTGCTGGTTTTAAGGACACTTCAAAAATTTTATTTGTGATTGCACAACTGGTGGTTCATGGACTTCCTCTATCATCTGCAAGACTCTTCGAAGGCGACTGTGCACCCACACAGTCGCAACGGATGGCTGCTAGCAATCTCTACAAGGACTACAGTGGGTCTGCGTCTTTGATGGCCCACCAATAACATTATTTCTACAAGGACTGCAGTGGGTTTTCACCTCTGGGGGCCCACCAATACCATAATCTCAACCAGGACTACAGTGGGTCTAGTCTGTGAGGACCTACCTACCAGTATTCTTCAAACCTTTGACTGACTCTACTGTGGGTTTGCTCTGTTGTGGCTCATTACCTGTATGCAAGCCAAGAGTCAGCACTGTCTTTCCATTGGAAGGACAACACTACTTCTTCAAGACTGCATGAAAATCCACTACTTCCGTGTGAATTTTCTTTTACTGAGTAGACTTTGTGCAAGGTAGTTACTACTGTGCTGACTGATCAGGTCTGTCTTTATGGACTGTGAGGACAATTTCTGCTTTTGACGAACAGTGCATCAACAAATGTGTGCATTTGATATCTTTGTTATTGTAATTATGAAATTTTTTAAAATCTGAATTGGGAACTGCCCAAAACAAATTGTAAAATTGTTTGTGGGGAGCATGAGGGCTATGTAAGTAGGCTGTTTAGGTTTTTATGTTGGTAACGCCGCGTAGCGCTCTGTATGAAAATCACTGACTGTGCTGTGTGCAATCTGTGGCTGGTTGACATTGTTGGAATGTTTGCTATTGTAATGTTGGGCAGTTGGATGTGAACAACAGCGCATAGCGTTGTGCAGTTGGAGGTGAGCCGCCAGCGGTGGTGGATGTGGGGAGAGAAGTTGTAGAATTTTGAGAGCAGAAGATCTGGACGTGTGTCCATCAGCAAGAGTAATGACTTTGGAACATTATTAAGGTAAATACATTGATTGTTCTCTATCAAAATCTTTCATTTGCTAACTATGCCTATCAGAAGTTAGTACCTTCAGTAGTTAGAATCTTTTATTTGCTGGCAGTATTGGCGCATGCTGTATTGCAGTAGTTCGAGTAACAAAGATTTTTGTGAGGTAAGTGATTCATGAAAGGTGTAGGTTATTGTTAGTCAGGGCCATTCTTTTCTAGGGATTATTGAAAGTCAGATTGCGTTGCACTAAAAAAATATTGTGTGTCAGTTTATTGATGATCAGAATAAATAAAGAGAGAAATGTCTGAGCATGTTCAGTTTTGCTCAGCTGTTTGAAAATCAAATAACTTAAGAGGATTACCAGAACAGTAATTTATAATTTTGCAAAGAGGACGTTTCAAATGCAGTGAGAAAGCAGAAATTTTCGCAGAACAAACCAGACGAGGATCTGAACCAAAACCATGACGGTCACAACAAGACGTTGTTTTCCCGAGAATGTGTCATAATCAATGTTATGTTATATATATTTGCCATACTGGGAAGAACAAACAGTCACAGCTTGCCGGAAATCGCTCTCCTCCCTACATGCAATTGAAAAATTTAGAAAAATATTTCCAACCCATGTTAAACAAAAATTAGTCCAAACACTAGTCTTGCCAAATCTCACATTAAACACCTATCATCATTCCACCATCGCAACACCAGATCGGATACGTCTATCATCTTGGCTGTACCTTTACATAACACAAAATCTTTCTCCGTGTCATTCTCCATCTCAGCCATACGACTATGGAACGCGCTACCCTGTGATCTGCGTCTTATCCAGAACTACTCATCATTCAAGAGGGAACTCAAAACTTACATATTACGGACGGTATAGCCACCATTCTTGTGCCCCTCCCATCTCTTTCTTTCTCCTCTCCATCACAGCTTCGAATTTTACCGTTCTATTTCTTTTCCTCTAACCTATCTACCTCTTATATATCTCTTTCACCCCATTCTATCGTCTTATGTCTCTGCTCGATGAGAATAACTCACAAGCTGCAAGAACATAACGAGAAAATTCCCAACTAACAATGGGACTGACATTCAGAAAAGAAAAGTATGTTTACTTTCATATACATAGTCATTATTATTATTATTATTACTACTATTATTATTATTATTACTATTATTATTATTATTATTAATTGTTATAATTATTTTTTATTGTTATAATTATCATTGTACTACTGTTATAATATCTATTTTTTCTTTAACATCAATACTGCATAATAGGCTATATGTCCTTAATGTTAAGTAGAAACTGTGACTCGTTCAATCTGAGTATGCCTGGTTAGGTGTAAGAGAGGGCCTGAAGGCCCTAATCTTGCCAGGTAAAATAAATGCATAAATAAATAAAATAAATAAATTATCAGTTGTTTCACAATTTTATCATGTGTCCCACAACCTAGAACTCACGTAGCATATTGGGAATATCAGAAGACCGTTGACTACCGAAACATCTATGGAGTAGCTAATGTCTGTAATGTGTCTGTATTGTGCTTATGTTGTGATATTATGACTCAATTTCACTCTGCTGAAACGTCATAAAGGTAACGAAAAAATAGTATGGAAAGAAAAATATTAAATCTATTGCAAAATACCACAGAAAAAATACCATCACCGGGTCTGGTGGACGAAAAACTTTCACCCGTCAGCAGATGTTTTTTTGACAAGAAAGGGCATATGTATCACAGACATTGCAACGTTATACTGAACCACAAACCTGCAAACCTGTCTGACTCCATATAAACCCCAACAACCACTCTTAAATTTCAACAGAAATCTCCCCAAAAGTATAGTTTCAGGAACTCAATCAAAAATGAAGAACAAAGTCTACAAGTCACAGGAAGTGAAACATTAGTTCTTGGTTTCAGTATAGATGGACACCTTGTAAGGTGGCAGAATAAATGGGGGTCAGATTCGCACCTTACATGAGAGCTTTATACATCGCAATGGGAATGGGAATATGGTACATAAATGAATTCGGAGGTAATGAGCAAATTTGCCCAGCAGTATGTGTGGTTCCTGAAGAGGGGCAGCAGCCTTTTCAGTAGTTGCAGGGGCAACAGTCTGTATGAATGACTGATCTGGCCTTGCAACACTAACCAAAACGGCCTTGCTGTGCTGGTAATGCTAACGGCTGAAAGCAAGGGGAAACTACAGCCGTAATTTTTCCCGAGGGCATGCAGCTTTACTGTATGATTAAATGATGAGGCGTCCTCTTGGGTAAAATATTCTGGAGGTAAAATAGTCCCATATTCGGATTTCCAGGCAGGGACTACGTCGTTATCAGCAGAAAGAAACTGGCATTCTACGGATCGGAGAATGGAATGTCAGATCCCTTAATCAGGAAGGTAGGATAGAAAATTTAAATAGAGAAATGGATTCGTTGAAGTTAGATATAGTGGGAATTAGTGAAGTTCGGTGGCAGGAGGAACAAGACTAATGGTCAGGTGAGTACAGGATTATAAACACAAAACCAAATAGGGGTCATGCAGGAGTAGGTTTTAATAATGAATAGGAAAACAGGTAAGCTACTACCAACAGCATAGTGAACGCATTATTGTGGCCAAGATAGACACGAAGCCCATGCCTACTACAGTAGTCTATATGCCAACTAGCTCTGTAGATGACGAAGAAATTGATGAAATGTATGATGAGATAAAAGAAATTATTCAGGAAGTGAAGAGAGACAAAAATTTAATAAGCATGGGTGACTGGAATCGAGAGTAGGAAAAGGGAGAGGAGGAAACATAGTGGTGAATACGGATTGGGGGAGAGAAATGAAAGAGGAAGCCGTCTCGTAGAATTTTGCACAGAGCATCACTTAATCATAGTTAACACTTGGTTCAAGAACCATAAAAGAAGTTTGTATACATGGAAGAATCCTGGAGATACTAGAAGGTATCAGATAGGTTATATAATGGTAAGACAGAGATTTAGGAACCAGGTTTGAAATTGCAATGCATTTCCAGAGGCAGATGTGGACTCTGACCCCAATCTATTGGTTATGAACTGTAGATTAAAACTAAAGAAATTGCGAAAAGGTGGGAATTTAAGGAGATGGGACCTGGATAAACTGAAAGAACCAAAGGTTGTACAGAGTTTCAGGGAGAGCATAAGGGAACGATTGGCAGGAATGGGGGAAAGAAATACAGTAGAAGATGAATGGGTATCTCTGAGGGATGAAGTAGTGAAGACAATAGAGGATCAAGTAGGTAAAAAGATGAGGGCTAGCAGAAATCCTTCAGTAACAAAAGAAATATTGAGTTTAATTGATGAAAGGAGAAAATACAAAAATGCAGTAAATGAAGCAGGAAAAAAGGAATACAAACGTCTCAAAAATGAGATTGACAGGAAGTGCAAAATAGCAATGCAGGTATCGCTGGAGGACAAATGTAAGGATGTAGAAGCTTATCTCACTAGGGGTAAGATAGATACTGCCTACAGGAAAATTAAAGAGACCTTTGGAGAAAAGAGAGCCACTTGTATGAATATCAAGAGCTCAGATGGAAACCCAGTTCTAAGCAAAGAAGGGAAAGCATAATGCTGGAAGGAGTATATAGAGGGTCTATACAAGGGCGATGTACTTGAGGACAATATTATGGAACTGGAAGAGGATGTAGATGAAGATGAAACGGGAGATACGATACTGCGTGAAGAGTTTGACAGAGCACTGAGAGACCTGAGTCAAAACAAGGCCCCAGGAGTAGACAACATTCCATTAGAACTACTGACAGCCTCCGGAGAGCCAGTCCTGACAAAACTCTACCATCTGGTGAGCAAGATGTATGCGACAGGCGAAATACCCTCAGACTTCAACAAGAATATAATAATTCCTATCCCAAAGAAAGTAGGTGTTGACAGATGTGAAAATTAGCGAACTATCAGTTTAATAAGTTACAGTTGCAAAATACTAACGTGAATTCTTTACAGACGAATGGAAAAACTGGTAGAAGCCAACCTCGGTGAAGATCAGTTTGGATTCCGCAGAAATGTTGGAACACGTGAGGCAATACTGACCTTACGACTTATCTTAGAAAATAGATTAAGGAAAAGCAGACCTACATTTCTAGCATTTGTAGACTTAGAGAAAGCTTTTGACAATGTTGACTGGAATACTCTCTTTCAAATTCTAAAGGTGGCAGGGGTAAAATACAGGGAGCGAAAAGCTATTTGCAATTTGTACAGAAACCAGATGGCAGTTATAAGAGTCAAGGGAAATGAAAGGAAGCAGTGGTTGGGAAGGGAGTGACACAGGGTTGTAACCTGTCCCCGATGTTATTCAATGTGTATATTAGGCAAGCAGGAAAACAAAAGAAAAATTCGAAGTAGATATTATAATCCAGGGAGAAGAAATAAAAACGTTGAGGTTCGCCGATGAAATTTTAATTCTGTCAGAGACAGCAAAGGACTTGGAAGAGCAGTTGAACGGAATGGACAGTGTCTTGAAAGGAGGCTGTAAGATGAACATCAACAAAAGCAAAACGAGTATAATGGAATGTAGTCGAATTAAGTCGGGTGACGCTGAGGGAATTAGATTATGAAATGAGACACTTAAAGTAGTAACAGAGTTTTTCTATTTAGGGAACAAAATAACTGATGGTCGAATTAGAGAAGATATAAAATGTAGACTGGCAATGGCAAGGAAAGCGTTTCTGAAGAAGAGAAATTTGTTAACATCGAGTATAGATTTAAATGTCAGTCGTTTCTGAAAGTATTTGTATGGAGTGTAGCAATGTATGGAAATGAAACATGGACAATAAATAGTTTGGACAAGAAGATAATAGAAGCTTTCGAAATGTGGTGCTACAGAAGAAAGCTGAAGATTAGATGGGTAGATCACATGACTAATGAGGATGTATTGAATAGAATCGGGGATAAGAGAATCTTGTGGCACAACTTGAGTAGAAGGAGGGATCGGTTGGTAGGACATGTTCTGAGGCATCAAGGGATCACCAATTTAGTACTCGAGGACAGCGTGGAGGGTAAAAATCGTATAGGGACACCAAGAGATGAATACACTAAGCAGATTCAGAAGGATGTAGGTTGCAGCAAGTACTGGGAAATGAAGAAGCTTACACAGGATAGAGTAACATGGAGAGCTGCATCAAACCAGTCTCAGGACTGAAGACAACAACAACAACATGTGATGCAAAACGGGATGGCATTCAATCGACAGTAATTAACACACCATTCCTATAATGAATGTTTGAGCAGAAGGTGAAACAAGCAACGAGAGGCGTTGTTGTTAGGAATTTAGAGGGATGACGCAGAGGCAATGCCGCACCACAGGGGGTACCGTGGAAACCACTTAAAGGGGTGTCCCAGGCGGAAAGGTGACTCAGGTGAGGAGATCAAGTATAACGGCCCTTCTGAAGGAGGGCAGGAAAGAAAGCTTTTAGAAAACTGCATTTCGGAATTCCAAATTGATACGAAACAATACCAGTGACGCATTTTCGATCATGTGTCCAGTGAATGGTAAACACATGAGAGAGTCAATGTACACATTTAGGCGTCTGGAACATGCACAACGTGCTGGGAAGGAGGAAAGAGCCAAAGTTTCGACGCAATTTAATGCTAGGGACTTTGCGATTGGTAGAGAGATTTTCCATAAAATAAGAGGAATGCTCCTATTGGTCGAAAAAAGGCATGACGTGAAAAACGAATGAACCAAGGTGGGGAGACAGTTTGGCTATGAGGAAGACTAGATGGAAATTTTGGTGAACTCTTATCTGAACTGGCGTCAAGTGCAGAATGGAGTATATAATGCACTGTACGACACAGAGGAGTAATTTGTGTGAACACTGCGTTCATAGCGGCTGACATACAGCTAGAAATTAGCTGTAGCATCGTTTAGCTCTAACTGTGGAGAAACGAATCAACCAATTAGGTAATTGTTCTTGAAAGAACTGAGAGGTCATTATAATATGCACACTGCTTCAACCATGTGCTTGTATATTGCCACATTCTAAGACTGGGGATGAGTACATGTTCTCTCGCTTAATGAGAAACATAGGGAAAGTTTCTGCTGGAAAATTCAGCAAAGGTGTAATTAGTTCTATAGGAATTTCAGCGGAAGAGAGCGGCCTAGCAGACGACAGCTCATCGCAGCTTAAGGTAAATACCGCGTGCAGAAGCGTAAACTTGTTGGTTCATCAGCTTGCGGCCAAAGAAGATTCGAGTGACCTTGGGTAATCTTTTGCTCAATTTGTCACACAACTTACCATTCACCATAGACTTCATTGTCAACCTAAAAATAGTACTGAACTTTGAACCGGAATTGGACGATTTTCGTAGAACTGATTAACATCATAACGTAAGTGTAGGAACAATTTTGTAAAGAAATTTCCAGTTAAACTTTAATATTGTCGTGTTTAGGAACATTTAACCTTCTAAGAGTTAATATTTAATATTGTTTGGTTTTGGATTATTTCACTTTTTGATGTTGACGAGATGTGTTATCCTGACAACTGTTTTTTGCTGTCACATTGAAAACAGTGTAAAAGCGTGAATTTTTGTGCTCATATTGCGACAATAAACATGTCATTTTAACTTACACAGTTGTCATCAATCCTAGAATAAGTAAACCAAAAAGTATTGCACCTTACAACCTACAAAAGTAGAATTTTACCTCTTCTCTTGATGAGCTACAAGCTTTCAGATCGAAAACCAGTTACGAGATTTTAACTCCTCAATCATACGTCTTCTCGCAATTTCGATTTAGTACTTCCAGACCTGAAGGTAAAAAAATTTCGAAACTGTGACATTGAATTCTTGTAAAACCTTACATTTTCTGCTTATACTGACATAGTTTTTAGTTTTTTATGAAAAAACAAATTGATTGTCTTATGAAGGCACTAAATAATTTGTTAACTGGGTTCCTTTTTGGATCTCTACCGCTGCTAGATTTCCACAATTTTGTGATAGTTCGTAAATGCTTCTTGGGCATGACATAGAAGTTTACGTAGACACAGATCATATGATGATCAAAATTTTACGGGCAGGATTTGTTTTATGGATAGTTTTTGTTTCATTAAAGTAGTCTTTCTCGTAAGGTTACCATGGTAAGATGTAATTTATTTTTATTGGTACATAGCATATTTCATGGCAGCTATTTGGTTTATTGAATACTTCGTGATATTGAAAAGGGTACATTTATCACCAACAATAAAGTCTGCAAACGATTGGGTAGCTTTTCTATTTCATGCATATAGAAACTTACTGGTTTGAAGATAAATTTATCGGCAATCCAAAATGGAGCACATTATCGTCTGTAAAGTAATGATAGTGGTGCGTCATTAGAGAAGAAGTGAAAACGAACGTTTTTAGAGCGCATGATAGGGAGAAAAAAATGTGGCGAGTCATGCCCCGCTAACCTAGCTACTGGACAGCTATTGTTGCCTTATCGGTAGAGCAGTACGTGATGCTTTCTTTCGTAGTGGTTTTCCTTACAGACAGCTGTCTCAGATGCTAGTAACAAATATATGCTGCGACGAACATACTTCTACGAAGTTGTTCGTACTACAACAGTGGTTTCGTGCCCTCGGATGCAAATATTATCTCTTGTGTTCGTACACTGCCTTTGCTTGTGGAGATGTTTTATTTTAGGGTACGCCCATTAAGGTAGTTAACAGAAAGGGACCATATCTCGTCAGTTATAACATTATAGGATAGGAATATTCGGTGAGCAAGTGATGACGTTCAAGCAAAACTGATGGTCTGGCCACCCTTTTCCCTTCTATTGCTTTGAATTTGAGCAAGTAGTACCACTACGTCGAAATTTAGAAACTCGACCATAGAAAGCAAATTCTGTACGAACCTTAAATAGTCGCAGTATTCATATTTGGCACCAATCAGGTCCAACGACGTAAAATATAGAAGTAACTGTGAAGAATTGCTTCAAGGGCGAATAAATCACGTCAAAACGACCCTACTTGGAACGGGAAAGGCATTTTCTGAGGTGATTTCTTCGACAGCACTCGTCGCATACAGAGCAAAAATGTTTCGAGCATACTCCACTGCCTTCACGTGTTCTGTGGATCATAGGCGACAATACGAAGCGTTACGATCATATTGCCGGCCGGCGGCTTGCAGACGGCTTCAGGCAGCCGTTGGCCACTAGCACACACCTGTACAGTTGTGCAGGAATTGTTCCGATCCGCAAAGACAGTCTGTAACCCATAAACTTTTCGTGGACAGGCACAACTCGTGCTGAACCTACGCAGACTGGTCTTGCTAGTACCAGAAAGCAAAGAGAATGCAAAATAATCCAGAAAATCCGAATACAAAATTATAAGCAGACAAAATCAGTTGCGTAATTAAAGAGGTTCATAATTAAATCAGTCAGTTGTAGTATCAGAACAAATTTCTCCATCTAACAAACAGCACCTATGCCATGCCTGCATGGCGGAATATCAGGTGGACGGGGTTAAAAATTATTACCATTCATCATTCAATTTATAATCTCTCATAACTGCAAGTTTCTTTAAAGTTGGAGCTATTCCTTCAAACATGGCCAGAGAGCCCGACAGCACTTAGAGGACACCAATTATTCACGAGTTCGAAGAATTGTCGCACAAACAGGCCCAATAACCTAAACACCAGGCGATTGAGCCGCTCTGCTGTCTTGCGCCCCAGTAACCGTTAGCGCCTCCTGCGGAAACATATCGTGGAGTGGTACCCGTGATAATAAAACCACAGGGAAGCGATCTGCGAGCCTCAGCTGTACGCAGTCTCTTGAAGACATGAGAAGTATCTCTCCACGAGTAGCTGCAATGTGGAAGTTACCCCCACCTTAGAACATGGTTGTCTCTACACCACTTCGAAGCAGCAACGTGTATGCAGCCGACAGCAGTCGGGTAACATAATAAGTGGTCGCGATCCCGCAGCAACTACAATAACTGTAATCTATAGTATCTATAACAGTAGGATCATTCCGAATGCGAGTCCGTCAGCAGTAATGCAGTAACTTTCAAAGTGGTGTCCCTGTTTTTCCTAACGTATGTACATTACTGTGGCTGGCGTTACTCATTCTCGAGGTCCAACTCGAGCCTATATTTCTATCTATATTTCTAGGTACTGGTTTCTGCACTTCATTGGTTTTATTGAACTGCTTGATGTATTTGTCATGTGTAATACCTGGCCCACAGCAGGAAGGTAGCTCGTCAAATAGTTAATAACTGTGAGAAGAAAAGTGTAATTGTGTGACAGTGCTACCTCAGAACGAGTTTACTCTGCAGCGGTGCGTGCGCTGATGTGTAACTTCCTGGCAGATTGAAACTGCGGGCCGGTCCGAGATTCGATCCCGGGACCTTTGCATATCGCGGGCAAGAGCTCTACCGTCTGAGCTACCGAATCAAGACTCACGCTCCTTCCTCACAGCGTTACTTCATCTTCATCTACGTGATTTCTCTGCTATTCACAATAAAGTGCCTGGCAATGGGTTCAATGAACCACCTTCAGGCTGTCTCTCTGTCGTTCCACTCACGAGCGGTGCGCGGTAAAAACGAGCACTTACATTTTTATGTACAAGCCCTGATTTCTCTTATTTTATCGTGATGAACATTTCTCCCTATGTATGTCAGTGACAGCAGAATGTTTTCGCAATCGGAGGAGAAATCTGGTGATTGAAATTTCATGGAAAGATCCCGTCTCAACAAAAAACGCCTTTGTCTTAATGATTGCCACTCCAATTCACGTATCATGTCTGTGGCACTATCTCCTCTATATCGCGAAAATACAAAACGAGCCGCCCTTGTTTGAAGTTTTTCGATGTCATCCGTCAGTCTCACCTGATGCGGATCCCACACCGTACAGCAGTGATACAGAATAGTGCGGACAAGCGTGGCGTAAGCTGTCTCTTTAGTAGACTTGTTGCACCTTTTAACTGTTCTGCCAATGAATCGCAGTCTTTGATTTGCTGTACCCACTACATTATCTTTGTGATCGTTCCAGCTTAGGTTATTTGTAATTGTAATCCCTAAGTATTTAGTTGAATTTACAAACCTTAAGATTTGTGTGACTTATCGCGTAATCGAAATTTAGCGGGTTTCTTTCAGTCATCATGTGAACAACTTCGCATTTCTCTTTGTTCAGGGCCACTTTTCGCACCATACGGATATCTTATCTAAATAATTTTGCCATTCGTTTTGGTCATCTGATGCCTTTACAAGACGGCAAATGACAGCATCATCTGCAAACAATCTAAGAGAGCTACTCAGATAGTCTCCTATGTCGTTAATATAGATCAGGAACAATAGAGGGTTTATAACGCTTCCTTGGGGAATGCCGGATATTATTTCTGTTTTACTCGATGACTTTCCATTACTAAGAACTGTCACCTTTTTGACAGGAAATCATGAATCCAGTTGCACAGCTGAGGCGATATTCCGTAGGCACGCAGTTTGGTTCGAAGACGCTTGTGAGGAACGGTGTCAAAAGCCTTCGGGAAATCTAAAAATATGGAATCAATCTGACATCCCTTGTCGACAGCACACATTACATCATGAGCATAAAGAGATTGTTGGTTTTCACAAGAATGATATATTCTGAATCAATGCTGACTATGTGTCAATAAATCGTTTTCTTCGAGGTAATTCATAATGTTCGAACACAGAATATGTTCCAAAACCCTAATTGGAATCGACGCTAGTGATACGGGCCTATAATTCTGCGGATTACTCTTGCTTCCCTTTTTTGTTATTGGTGAGACGTGAGCAATTTTCTAGTCTTTAGGTACGGATTTTTCTGTGAGCGAGCAGTTGTATATAATTGCTAAATATGAAGCTACTGTATCAGCATACTCTGAGTGTTATACAATCTGGATCGGAGGCTTTGGCTTTATTGATTTAAGGTGCTTTGTTACGCCGAGAATATCTACTTCTATGTTTCTCGTCTTGGCAGTTGTTTGTTGTTCTTGATTGGAATTCAGGAATATTTATTTCAGCCAGTAACTCGACTCCTACCTTTTGTGAGCAGGGTGTGGGGGATTGTGCTAGGGTAGCTCATATAGTAGAGCACTTGCCCGTGAAAGAGTTCGAGTCTCATTCCGGCACACAGTTTTAATCTGCCAGCAAGTTTCATATCAGCGCACACTCAGCTGCAGAGTGAAAATCCCATTCTGGATACAACCCCCAGGCAGTGGCTAAACCATGTCTCCGCAATATCCTTTCTTCCAGAAGTGCTTGTTCTGCAAGGTTCGCAGGAGAGCTTCTGTGAAGTTTTGAAGGTAGGAGACCCGAGACTGGCAGAAGTGAAGCTGTGAGGACGGGCAGTGAATCTTACTTGAAAAGCTCAGACGGTAGAGCACTTGGCCGCGGAAGGCAAAGGTCCCGAGTTAGAATCTGGGCCCGGCACACAGTTTTAATCTGCTGGGAAATTATAGTGATACACAGTTTATATTCGTTATGGTTTACGAAATACTTCAATATGAAACTTCACTTCAGGCATTTCACCTTTGTGACTTTCGCCTGTCTCTGTCTAATTTATGTCATTGACTAAACAACAAACCCTGAAAGTAGCTTATGAAGATGCATGCCGACTGGGGGATGGGACAACAGATCAGTAGGTGAGTTGTTCTCTCGCTGTCTGATAGGGAAGAGGTGTTAGGCCATCCTTCATTTCTTTTAATTTCACCTGGCGGTCATGTGGCAAGTAGATATACTTCCTTGATTTCGTTGTTTTCCCGAGATTTCAGACTCATCAAATTCTCCAGAAAAGACACATGTCTGCGTTCGAAGCGTGGTCCAACACAGAAATGCCGTTTCAAGTAGAATTATTAGTATGGCCAAAAACGAGTGAGTTGTTTTGTACATTACTGTTTTCGTAAATTACACTACATACAATACCGCAACCAGCCACAAGCTTTTAGGAAATGATTTTATTGTACCATTACAAGCTTCGGCCCTGAGCCCATAGTTAGGCGGTGGCATTGATTTCTTAGCAAGGTTCACACTGGTGTTGTAAAATATAACAGAGTTTTGTGATTACACAGCTTAAAAAAGGTTTTACATTGTTTATGGCTCTATACACTGTACTTAGTTCATGAAAATCCCTCCTTTACGCATTATAAGAGATCGGTTTGATCCTCTTTTTCGACCCATACTGTTCTATGAGCTTAAGTAAATACAAGATGTCGGCTACATTTGCTTACATTGGCTGCTGATTTGATGCATCAAAGAATGTGATGTATCCACAGATGTGGCATAGTGCTGGAGTCACTACAAAGATACTTCTTTGTAGCAAGGATCATTTTAAAGCTAGACATTTAATTATCTATGTTTGGAAGCTGTTGGTAATGGCCATTGAAGAAAGTACTCTTTTTCACTTAATTACTGTAAGAGAAGACAACATTCTGTTGATCAAAACATCTGTGTAACTGAAAATGTTAGCTATCTCAAGACGGGCAAGGTAAACCCGAAACTGGTTATAAATGTAAAAGGCATTTGTGGTTGTTTTCGTCATTCATCAACAACTAATTATTATTCTGTCATTTAAAATTATAACAGTTGAACCAAATTTTGGAGGTTGTTTCTTTATTCTAGTCGATCACTCAGGAAGCAATCCATTTTACTGTGAATGGGGAGTATATTTCTAATTCTGACAAATTCATTTGGCAACCCTTTTCGACGAAATGTAATATATTCAAGTTCTTTTCGATTCTTTGTCTCTGTGTTCCCTTGTTGGTAAACATCCCTACTCCGCACGTTGAAACTTCTCCCTGTTTGGCCAATGTAAAACTTCTGGCACACAGAAAAATTTAGTTTATAAGTGCCAGACATTTGGTATACTTAAATCTTTAAGTTTAGGTCACAAACAATCTTGCCTTTCATTCTACAGTTTGTGGAAAACTACTTTTGATATTTTTTAGTACGGAATAAGTTTGACGTCTGATGTGAAACTTTACCAATGAATGGCTTGTAGACATAACTGACAGAAAAATGGCTGATTTTTAACGTTTCTTTGTGCTTTGGCAACAATAAAAGTAGATGTCGGTTTCAACTCTCACAAGGAACTCCTGGAGTTCAGTCTTTAGTAAGGCTCATTTGAAAGTACTGTGTTAACAATTATAATAGAAAAAAATATTAGGTCTAACAACTCACCCTGTACATCAGGAAGACGACAGAAAATGAGTGTCCAGGAGATGTAATGACCAACCTTCTATGGGATGTATGTATTACACTTCACAAAATGGACATTTCCGACATTCAAGGAATGTCCAAAACAAAACATTGATTTACACCATGAACACGGAAGAAAAACAGTGATCACAGAGATTTGTACTATTAAGATCGAAGGCGAACTCCTTGGGAGTTACACACTAGCAGGACGTTCAGTTAGGTATCCATTCTTCAAGAATGTCTGTATAATCATATTGGTGATGAGAGCTGATTGAATGTGATAGCAAGCAACCAAATGCGAAAAAGTCTGTCGTGGAGCTTATCGTGAAATTGGCCATCCTTTAAGCCGCAGCTGCAGATAGTGCACTAATGTTTTATAGACACAGAAGAAACTAACATCCAGAGGTTCAATCTGTCCAGTGATTCCAGGTGGTACCTGTATGAATTGCAATGTCACATAGTTTTCAGTAGGGATAGTGTGAGTTTTATACACAGGCCAGGAGTCGAGCAAAAGCAAGTTAATTTCACCAGCTACAGGCCAAAAGCAGTGCTTGTGCTATAGCTGTAGTTCTCTTAAGCCCGTTTTCCCACTCTTGCTTGCTGTGACGTAAATACTGGTATTCCCTACTGCCTTTGCAAGGTCATGCACAAGAGGAAGAATCGTAGGGGGCAGAGCACCAACTTCTTGCAGCACAATAAATAACTTTCTAGACAATTTACTATCCAGATTAACAGTTTTTTTATACGAATGCGTTAAGGCATTGATGTTTGTTAGTATTGATACAACTCTCTTGGTACCTCTAATTTCCAGGGTTCCTTTCCTATGCATTTCCATTTCAGAACCCGTTTGTTTGGGGTTGGAAACAAATTTCTTACTGAACATGAGTTTATCACATTTACAAATTTTCTGGCTGATTCCGCAGTTTGCTGTGCATCGTCCAGTTGAAGTTCTGTTTGAAATTTCATTAACTTACGACTTCCAATTCTGTATAACTGTTTGAAATTATGCAACCATACACTGGTTCCCTTGAAATCACTCTAATCTATGTCACGCACATCCCGTAAACTGTATTGACCACCTTTGAAGCACGCAAACACCAGTTTTCTAATAATTGCGCCTTTTCATACCTTGAATATCAGTATTTTTTTTTCTTCTGCACTACGTAATCATATTGCTGCGAACTTATTCGAAATATGTCCTTTTTTTGCTGTACTATTGATGGACTTCCAAGTACGTAATTATGTTTAATACCCGCTCCTGGGACGACGACGATTGCCCTTTACCACGTTTCACTGGAGAAGGGATTTTATGCTCTTTGCCCGACAAGGCTAAGAACTGCTTGCCTCGACACCTGTTTCAGTATCACTTTCACTTGTTAAGTACGTACAAATGGTTCAAAGCACTGTGGGACTTAACTTCTAAGGTCATTAGTCCCCTAGAACTGAGAACTACTTAAACCTAACTAACCTAAGAACATCACACACATCCGTGCCCGAGCCAGGATTCGAACCTGCAACCGTAGCGGTCGCGCGGTTCCAGACTGTAGCGCTTAGAACCGCTCAGCCAAGGACGTATCGTCATCATTGTGCTAGACATGTACACAATCGAACGTGAACGAAACCACACATTCCACTGACCCATCTTGCAGAGATGCTAACATTTCATCTGCCACTTCTTTCTCAGTCTGCGAAATTTCTTGGATTCCTTTTGACGAAATGTCAGCCTCGGCAACTGTTACAGATATAATGCAATGTTAGCTTTGTTTATCATTGCGAATGCTCAACTTTGTATGAACACCACTAGCACTGTAGTACTGTTGTGAGTTACTCGTCGACTAAACAGTTCAACTACGTTCCACAGTCTCATGCTGAGCTCACCATTGGATACCTCCAGTCCCGCCCCCTGTTGCCAGTAGCTTCCAATGTTGTGGTTCCATGGTAGACAATATGTGGGCGGTCGGAAGCCATAAACATTATTGGCCTGTTGTGACCTCGTACTCAAGGTGTTCTTTGTCAGTCAGACGCGGTACTTTTCGTCATGTTATTTCCAAAAAAAATGTGTGTGTAAAATCTTCTGGGACTTAACTACTACAGTTATCAGTCCCAGAGCTAAAACACTACTTAACCTAAATTATCCTAAGGAGAAACACAAACACCCATGCCCGATGGAGGACTCTAACCTCCACCGGGACCAGCCGCACAGTCCATCACTGCAACGCCTCAGACCGTGTAATTTCCAGTTCAGGCACGCGCACTTCTCGCTACTGGTGAAATAAATCGATAGTTAAAGCCTATTTGTGCCGAAGATTCATCGACAGATGCTAGTCGAATTAAGTCGAGTGATGCTGAGGGAATTAGATTAGGAAATGAGACACTTAAAGTAGTAAAGGAATTTTGCTATTTGAGGAGTAAAATAACTGATGATGATGATCGAAGTAGAGACGATATAAAATGTAGACTGGCAATGGCAAGGAAAGCGTTTCTGAAGAAGAGAAATTTGTTAACATCGAGTATAGATTTAAGTGTCAGGAAGTCGTTTCTGAAGATGTTTGTATGGAGTGTAGCCATGTATGGAAGTGAAACATGGACGATAAATGGTTTAGACAAGAAGAGAATAGAAGCTTTCGAAATGTGGTGCTACAGAAGAAAGCTGAAAATTAGATGGGTAGATGACATAACTAATGAGGAGGTATTGAATAAAATTGGGAAGAAGTGTAGTTTGTTGCACAACTTGACGAGAAGAAGGGATCGGTTGGTAGGACATATTCTGAGGCATCAAGGGATCACCAATTTAGTATTGGAGTGCAGTGTGGAGGGAGACCAAGAGATGGCTACACTAAGCAGATTCAGAAGGATGTAGGTTGCAGTAGGTACTGGGAGATGAAGCTGAAACGTCCCCTTAGAAAAATTATACAAGACTGTGCTTAAACTGACACATAATATTTTTAGCGCAATGCAATCTGACTTTCAATAATCCCTACAAAAGAATGGCCCTGACTAAATTAACCTATACGTTTCACAAATCACTTACCTCACGAAAATCTTTGTTACTCAAACTACTGCAATACAGCGAGCGCCACTACTGCCAACTAAATAAAAGATTCAAACTACAGAAGGCACTAACTACTGATAGGCATAGTTAGAAAATGAAAGATTTTATTACAGAACAAACAATGTATTTACCTGAATAGTCATAATATATGTATCAGTTCATGAAAACCAGTCTTACAAATTTCAAAACTCCGCCATCTCTCTCCCCACGTCCACCACTGCTGGTGGCTCACCACCAACTGCACAACGCTACGCGCTGTTAGCATCCATACAACAACGCCAACCAGCCACTGACTGCACACAGTACAGCCAGTGATTTTTCATACAGAGCGCACTGTGGCGTTACCAATAAGAGAACCTAAACAGCCTACTTACATAGCCCCCATGCTCCCCACAAAAAAATTTACAAATTGTTTTGGGCACTGGCCAATACTGATTTGAAAAATTTTTTAAAGATATCAAATGCACACACTTATTAATACAATGTTGGTCAAAAGCTGAAATTTTCTCACAGTCCATAAAGAAACGTAGTCCTGATCATTCATCACAGTAAAATTGCAGTGTTTTTTTTTTCAAAGTCTGAGCAGTAAAAGAAAATGCACTCGGAAGTAGTGGATTTGACTAAATTAACCTATACGTTTCACAAATCACTTACCTCACGAAAATCTTTGTTACTCAAACTACTGCAATACAGCGAGCGCCACTACTGCCAACTAAATAAAAGATTCAAACTACAGAAGGCACTAACTACTGATAGGCATAGTTAGAAAATGAAAGATTTTATTACAGAACAAACAATGTATTTACCTGAATAGTCATAATATATGTATCAGTTCATGACAACCAGTCTTACAAATTTCAAAACTCCGCCATCTCTCTCCCCACGTCCACCACTGCTGGTGGCTCACCACCAACTGCACAACGCTACGCGCTGTTAGCATCCATACAACAACGCCAACCAGCCACTGACTGCACACAGTACAGCCAGTGATTTTTCATACAGAGCGCAATGTGGCGTTACCAATAAGAGAACCTAAACAGCCTACTTACATAGCCCCCATGCTCCCCACAAAAAAATTTACAAATTGTTTTGGGCACTGGCCAATACTGATTTGAAAAATTTTTTAAAGATATCAAATGCACACACTTATTAATACAATGTTGGTCAAAAGCTGAAATTTTCTCACAGTCCATAAAGAAACGTAGTCCTGATCATTCATCACAGTAAAATTGCAGTGTTTTTTTTTTCAAAGTCTGAGCAGTAAAAGAAAATGCACTCGGAAGTAGTGGATTTCCATGCAGTCTTGAAGAAGTAGTGTCGTCCTTTCAATGGAAAGACATGCTGACAGGTAATGGGCCACAACAGAGCAAACCCACAGCAGAGTCAGTCGCAGTTTTGAAGAATATTGGTTGGTAGGTCAACATAGAGTAGACCCATTGTAGTCCTGGTAGAGATTACGGTATTGGTGGGCCATCAGAGGTGCAGACCCACTGCAGTCCTTGTAGAAATAATGGTATTGGGGAGTCATCAAAGGTGTGACCCACTTCAGTCCTTGTAGAGATAGCCAGCAGCCATCTGTTTGACTTTGCAGGCGCACAATCACCATTGATGAGTCTTTCGGATAATATAGCAAGCCCATAACCCACCACTTGTCCACTCACAAAGTTTTTGGAATTGTCCTTAGAACCAACAATGCTGTTAACCAGTCCCTTGCTGAATTATCAACACTCTTGCAAACACTATCAGTCCCTACTTCTCACATATTGTGCATATACTATGACCAACAGAAACGTGTGCAGTGAAATGTAATTTCCAAGTTACTTAATTTGATGAACTGGTGTCAATTACAATTTTATAACATAAGAATACAATAACAAAGGTACAAAATATATCATTAAGAACATAACAATACAGATAACATTTGTAGTAGTACAGGCTTTAGAAAAGAATCGAAATAACAAATACATCAGTGTTACAAAAATTACGACATAAGTACATATGTAAAAGATCAGAATAACTTTTGAAGCATCAACTTCACACATGAGCATTAGAACAAAACAGAATAAATAATGTGTAAACATCTTTACAAAGTAAATAACATGTTATTGATGCAAATTATATTTGAGGATAACAGTATTCCTCTTCATAGTGAATGTAGCTTAGTATTAGAAAAATTCTGCAACATAAGTCTTATCAGATAAACATATAAAGACCGGTAGAACATAAATACGCAAGGGTACACAGACACACAGTGGGATAACAGAAGGAAAGGACAGGGTTTGTTTACAGTGTAACATTTGGTACTGCAGTTCAACTCAAAACTTCATTCTGTAGATCTTTCGTCATATCTCAACATTTGTTTCCACCAAAAATATCCTGTCCAAGCATGCTTTCTGTATTTTGTTCACATCCTCTTTCAAATATAGTTTTTATCCACTGTACACTACTTTTTTGGCCAAATCATTTCTTATAGCTTCTCAATGCATATCTTCCAATTCATCTCAACTCGTTCTCTTTTATAACCTACCCCATCTTAAACTAACTTAAAGCTACTGAGCTCAGATGCTAAACTAAGGGACGAGGCAATGCAGCAGCATAAAACAATTAATACAAACAGCAATAACAAAAAAAAACCAATGGAAATTGGCAAAGCAAGCAGCAGGAAATGTAATAACTTATATCTGAACATGACAAACCCACAAGCAGAAAAAAATAGTACACTAAAGACAACAATGCAGATAAGGGAAATGTATATTCTCATCTTAATGTCTATGAAATTAAAGTGGCACACTACAAAAACTAATTCTAAAAAAGTTACCAAGTACTGGAAAAGAAAATTATATATGCAGTTACTGTTACTAGTCCGTTCTTATTGTTCTTTCCTTTCCAAGTGCTCCTTTTTTTGAAGAATGTGGATCATAAAATTATTATTTAACATACCTGTTGACAGAAAGTTTTCACATTAGCAAATGCATTTAATTTTATTTTATAAAACCAATGCTGTAACACAGCTGGAAAACAGATATCAAATGAAACAAGCAACTATGAAAGACAAAGCATAAAAATATCATTCAATAGTCATGTGACATTTCATAAGTTAGTACAAATTCTCTCAACTCTCGTAGAAAGACGCTTGTCATTGTCAGGTATGCAAATGTAAGAAAATATCTTTCCAAGTAATGAGCGTGTCGTTTTTGCGATGCTTTCTACAAAGGAATGTCAATAGCGAGGATAATGGCCTCTTTATTTTTTTCTCCACCTGTGCCTCTGAAAGGTACACACTAATGGCTTGTTTCCAGGTGACTGTTGCCCAGGTGGGTGCCCACGACGCATTACGTGCACGTGGTCACTTAACTTTCTTACCGAAATATTTACTACACCAGTTTCCGCTACAGTGACAGTCTCATATAAAAATTTTCACAGGTCGAAAATTTGCGTAACAAATGTGTAGAAACAAAATCCTATAAATATCATAGTGTGCAAAAAATTTTCGGCGGCATTGTGATACATTCACGCATTTACACACATTTCATAACTCTTAAAGTACGATTCTTGGTTTCCAACAACCTTTTTCACAAACTAGAGTCCCTAACAACTAATTATTTCTTACCTTATTCGTCGATACTTCTTCAGTATTTCATCATAACAAATACGTAGCATAATCAAATTCCTCATACAGCATCAGCTTATTGATCATAAACATATCGCAACAGCATAATACACATAGTCATCGTAATAATAACATTGTAACACCTCAGTCAAATCTCAATATCGTCGTAGCTTCCTCCAATAATTTCAAAACCTAAAAAAATTCTCTGCTCATGTCAAAAGTGTCATCTACCTCAAACGTACTTTAAAAATCGTGATCCCATACCAAATATGTCATTCAAAGCTCTCATAGTATCATAATGGTTCCGAAAAAGTATGAACCGTTCAAAAAGTACAGACAAAATACAATTTCGTAAGTATGAAGTTATCCAACTGTGTAATTACGTAAACATCTGTCACTGATGTAGTAAAATAAATGTTTGTCTCTCCCAGTTAAATGATGAGATAGCTGTGTAATTAATGTGTTAGAGAAATATGGTACCGATGTGTAAAGTTGTATAAGCAAATACCATATTAGCTAGGGCTCCTTGTGCTTGCCATACACATGGTACACAAAGTAAGCGTGTACCCCCCTGAGGATTAATGTAATTATATCCTCAGGTGTTACAGATTACAGCAATGGAATGAAATATATCACAGAAAACCTTTGTATCATTGTACTTCAAATATCTTTAAAAATAAATGTTTTAAGTACAAAATTAATCACTCAAATAGTGTACTGTAGCGCTAAACTGTGCGTCTTGTTGTAAGATAATCTCTATGGAAGTGTCGTAGTTATCGTCCTCCGAAAGCTAAGTTCAGCAGAAGTCAATGTACTTACCTCATGATAAAAGTGAAATGCTTTGCGTATAGATATCGTAGTTATTACGTACCTTACCGTGATCAAGAAAGTACTATAACGTAACGTATTGTTGTGCTACGATAGAGGCTGTCTCATTGTAGCTACACCACAAAGTTACTACTGAAACATGTTTTCCTTTCCAGAAGAATTCAGAAAAACTGTGCAGATATAAAACAGATACACTGCAAAAGCACAATGTAAATTGTGTCACACATTAGTAGCGTCGTGATATAATCGTGTAGCTATCAAAGAAACCAAATGCTAAGTCATCTTTAATATCACAGAAAGTACTTCAAATAAAGAATGTCTTTTCAACTAAAGCAAAATGTTCAATTAAAATCTCATTAACAGTACTGGTACATGTTCTAAGCATGTCAGCCTTATAATCGTTACGTAATCGTGCAACTAACAAGCATGAATGTACACACACAATAACACTGTGACGTCTCTTCACTATAACAATGCATTCGTAATTTCTGTTTAAATAAGTTCTCTTGGTTCTTGACTGGATATTTGACTTCAAACATTGTTGCATGTTAACAGTTTTTTAAGTCTGACAAAGCATACTAGTAACGTGAAGTGAAAAGTTTTATGGCAAAGACAAAGTTAAAAAGCAGATTATCTTTCAATAAACGGTTTTACATTTGAAATGTGGTACAATCGTTTACTCTTACTACAATGCAAAGCTCGAGCTTCAACGGAATTATCATGTCGTATACGCCAGTAAAGAATGCTAAAATTTTTCTCAAGGCTAGCGTCTTACGTTATTTTTCTCGGAGCCAGCGGGCGCACGTGGCTGCCTGCGGTGAGAGTCATTGTCTGACTCTTTGTTGTCGCACGTCGTTATTGGCATTAGGAGACCTAACTTCTACAAATTCACCTTGTCGAGAGGACCCCGCCCTGTTTGAATCCCGCCAGTTCTGATGGAATTCAGGTCTGTCGTTTTGTCGCTAGTTCCTGTAATTTATTTCTTGTCGGTTAAGAGGTGGAGAATTTCTCCCTGAATCGTAACTGCACGCTGAACTGTTGCGTCTGAAGTTATTCTGTCTCCCTTGATAGTAATTGTTTTGGCTCCCATATTGTCTGTTTCTACGATTGTCTCTTATATTCATTACTACGGAAATGCGATCTTTCTCTGTAACTAATACTCTGCCAGTGGTTGTCATATGGGTGGCGTCTGTTTTGGTCACGATTTGTGTTGTGAGAATAGCCTTGTCGTGTCCAGTTATTGTTTCTTTCATCACGGAATTGCGACAGATGTGACCTGTAGTGATTGTTTTCCTGTTTTCGCATTCCGCGACTGTCTGTGTCAATTTCTAATTCTTGTAAGAGTCCCTGAAAAGCTTCAATGTCGTCTTTGCAACACCCTGCCAAAATAATATTCCTTAAATGTTCCGGCAATTTCATTAAGCAAATACGGATGAGTTCTGAAGGGCTGTATGGGTTTGAAAGATATTGATTCTTATGCAACATGTCTTCAAAATATTTCACAAGACTGGAAAATTCAGATTGTTCGAAATGTTTCATCATTATGATGCCATGTTTTACTCGGTCTTGTGTAGCTTGAGACCAATATGCTGAGAGCAAGGCATGATAAAGTTCTCCTTCACTGTGGCAATTGTGAATGACCGATCGCATTCTTACAGCTTGTTCATCCTAAAAGTAGCCTCACATATTCTAATCTGTGCTCTAATGACCAGTTGGGAGGAAAACAACGAGAGAATTGATGGAGCCACGCTTGTGGTTGAATGTCGTTGCCAGAATTCGTAAATGTTTTGAATTCACGTGTAGTAATGAACAGCTTATAGTCAAAACCATCATGTCGGCGAGTCGCATTTCGATCATTGTTACATCGTTTCGGTGGTTCCATCTCAAAATTCAGTGTACGTTGCCAATTTCTTTCATGATTTCCGAAATGCCCTGTGTTATTATTTTTTGGTTGTTCTGTATTGCTATGTCCCTCTTCTCGTACTGGGGCGCGAGTGTCCTCTGAAATATGTAATTCTTGTGTTACCTGAGCCAACTGATCTTGTACTTCCCGCATTTCTCTTTTGTACTGTGTGTTGATTTGATTTTGATTCTGTTTGAATTTTCTAATTTGTTCATACTCTTCAGTGTCATTCAGATCATCATCTACCTTTGTAGATAAGTTAGTGAACTTATCTGAAAGCTCGGCTACTTTATCCGATAGTGAAATTATTTCCTCTGTGTGTCTTTCTGAACCAATTTTCAGAGTATCTACTGTGTCTTTTAAGTTCGCTTGAGTTTTTGCAAGTTACGTAACCGAATCGGCAGATGCAATTGAGTCAATTTTAGCTTGCAAGGTCTCATGATTTTCATGAACAATAGTTTGCAGTTCTTTTATGGCTGCTTCGTGATTCTGTAATGCATTTTCATGCAGCGAAAAAATAGGTTGGAAATGCTCAAAAATTTGTGTTTTTACAAAATTTCGATGTTATGTAACTCATTAGTTAAATCTTCACGTGTTTGTTCAAGTGTGGTGTCTAACTTTTGAAGCTTTTGTTCCATTGTGTCTAACTTTTGAAGAGTTTGTTCCATTGTGTCTAACGTTTGAAGCTTTTGCTGTGTTTGTCTCTGATTTTGTTCCATTGTGACTAACTTTTGAAGATTTTGTTCCATTGTGTCTAACTGTTGGTGTGTTTGTCTGTGATTTTGTTTCATTTGCTGCATTAATTGCAATAATAATGTATTAGTGTCTGGAATCTGTTCCTCTATGCTTTTCGGCAGTGCATTTGCACCGGCAACATTCACATTTTGACAAGCAGAAAATGTGTCTTGACTTATTTGAGAAAACGGTGAGGACGCAAACCTGATTGTACAGTATTTCCTAGATTGTGTCCTGTCATTTCGGATTCCTGACGCGAGCTATTGCCGACCGGTCGATCGATAATGCTTCCCTGTTTACTAATTGTTTCACTGTCTACACCATTAGTTGCAGCCCGCTCCATTTCCCTATGCACTATTACCAAATTACTACTTTGAACATTAGTTAATTCATTACATGGTGGCGCTAACATACTGCTTTGGTCTTCACTGTCATTTCTCAATTTACTTTGGAGCCTAGTATTACGTTTTTCACACGCCATTATTGTCACAATATTTCACACGACAACACAGAAAAACACATTTTGAAGAGCAAAAATAAGAGAACACATTAACATAGCACTGAAAATAATATCTAGTTAATTGCAAGCGCAGCTGCGAAATACTTGGTGCAAATCTACACGCATGCCTCAACTGTTTTACTGTACAACAATCAAAGACTACAACTACAAACGAGATTCTCTCTCCAATTACGAGCTAGCAATAAACAAAGTCTACACTTATTACACAAACTACAAGAAAAAAAATCAGAAGATTCCAGTGAGGTATCCTGGCAGGGGCGACATATGAAACGTCCCCTTAGAAAAATTATACAAGACTGTGCTTAAACTGACACACAATATTTTTAGCGCAACGCAATCTGACTTTCAAAAATCCCTACAAAAGAATGGCCCTGACTAAATTATCTTATACGTTTCACAAATCACTTACCTCACGAAAATCTTAGTTACTCAAACTACTGCAATACAGCGAGCGCCATTACTGCCAGCTAAATAAAAGATTCAAACTATAGAAGAAACTAACTACTGATAGGCATAGTTAGCGAATTAAAGATATTAATACAGAACAAACAATGTATTTACCTTAAGAGTCATAGTATATGTATCAGTTCATGACATCCAGTCTTACAAATTTCAAAACTCCGCCATCTCTCTCCCCACGTCCACCACTGCTGGCGGCTCACCTCCAACTGCGCAATGCTATGCGCTGTTAGCATCCAGCTGCCCAACGCTACAATGGCGAGTATTACAACAATGCCAACCAGCCACTGACTGCACACAGCACAGCCACATACAGAGCGCAATGTGGCGTTACCAACAAGAAAACCTTAACAGCCTACTTACAAAGCTTGCACAGGATGGAGTAGCCTAGAGAGCTGCATCAAACCAGTCTCAGGACTGAAGACCACAACAACAACAACAACAACAAGTAGTGTGTAAGCTTAGGGACTGATGACCTTAGCAGTTAAGTCCCAGAAGATTTCACACACATTGTAACATTCTAACAACGTGTTTCCTAATGAATCCAATAACATGGTATTAATTTACATCTGGAATGGTTACCCTAAAGAGCAGTGTTGGTCTCGGTAGTGCAGGGAAAGTATTGTCTATGCTCTGTCTCAGAGGACTGACTGCGCAGAGTTCGCCGTAGCCGCACCGCCAAGCGTACATACTTAGCAGCGGGACGCTTGAAGTGGAGAGGAGCGCTTTTTAAGTCGACGAAAAGCAGCTTTATAGTCGGGTTATCGTAGTTCAGAAACACCTATAGTAATTTAGAGGACATCAGTGCAGGATGATAGCTGCAGTTAAAAACGTAATTTGTCAGCCAGTTGTGTGATAAATTTCATAATAAAGTAAGTCTTAGAGACTCGTATAAAAAAATTTTCTCGACGTGAATTTCTAGAACTTCACAAGTTTGTAGTTGCGATTATGTCCATGCTTGGATCTACATATTTGTGTGAACAGCTTCATTACGCGGTGAAGAAAACGAAGTCTGTCGATAGAAGTTCACTAACAGTCTGCAATTTTAAAGCTTGTCTTCGAAGTAGCAGTGCTCAGAAAGTGATATCAGACGTTCATGCTCCAGTGAAAAGCAAAATACGTTGAATTCATTGTCTTCGGGTGTTTCTGTGTTTAACTTCTGAGTAAAATAGTTACTAAATTCCAGCTCTCACCGAAAAACGACATTCATCATAAGGCTTCACGATTCGTAAGCAAAATTAGGGCCGGCCGCTATGGACGAGCGGTTCTAGGCGCTTCAGTCTGGAACCGCGCGACCGCTACGGTAGCAGGTTCTAATCCTGCCTCGGGCACGGATGTGTGTGATGTCCTTAGGTTAGTTAGGTTTAAGTAGTTCTAAGTTCTAGGGGCCTGATGACCTCAGATGTTAAGTCCTATAGTGGTCAGAGCCATTTGAATCAAAATTAGGTTTCTTATTCAGCTGCTCCGTGTTCTTCGACTCATCAGCTAAAAGTAGTGGAAGTTTCATTTCACTGTCAATTTCTTATCAATGCAACAATCGTATGAAATGAATTTGCCACAACAGGCATCAATAAGCAACCGCAAACAAATACATCTACCTACGTAGAATTACCATTAGCGACCGTAGAATACACTCGTTTACAACGGTTTGTCGTGCCGAGCTGCCTTGTTCCGATTGCTCCTCCATCCACACACCCTCCCCGCACCTCACACACTTACTCTGCCTTGAGCTGACCTCTTACTCACTGACTGCCGAAGCGTGAACGCGGGCCAGCTCGGTTAACAGGCCTGATTTAGTGTACACATTTTCCTTGTAACTTACGCCTCTACTTTCCTTACAGCTTTGGTCAGGCATACCGGCTGGCGGCTGTCATTGTGCTGTTGCCACATCGTGAGTCACATGAACCAGCACTACACGTTGTAATAGTATCTGCTTTGATCAAAGTCTATGTAATTACGTTTATGCAGTGAAATATTTATTTTAACTACATCATATCGTTAAGCAAGCTATGTACGGATGCATTATTTGAATTTAAAAACATTTTAAAGGCCTTGATATTCAATTTATTGTTATCAGTCCACAGTGCGTAAAATTATTATAGACAATATTAGATATTATATGTTTATATGTGGTGTAATCATATGTAAATCAATGACAAAACGCCTTATCAGTTTAGAAAACATAACTACTGGAATTTCAAGGGACTATAGCTACCGGAATTTCAAGGAAATTTGCGCGCTAACGAAAATGCACGGTTGGTCAACCTTACACTTTCCAAACACTGCTTTAGCTACAAGACAGCCACCAGATCTGCAATAAAACCAGATTAATCCGCGACTGATTGCTGTAAATACCTAATTTGTTTCCAAAATCATTTTCCAGGCGTTCGCTACCCGACGTTGTGGTAAATTTCGTAGACTGTCCGCTTTCTGTCACCACTCCCTTACAACCCACAGTCGATTCATTAATTCTGAAGTAAGTTTAAATTTGGGCGGCTGGTAACAATTTCACATCACTTGGCACTTTGAGTTAGTGACACGCTTCACAAAGAGGCAGCAACAGTACAATTTAAATAATCAGTTTTGATAGTACTCATCTATGCAGGTTTAATTGTTGTCGAAAATTGTAGGCTCGTAATCTGCACGACTTCATATACCGGTGCTGAGGATGCTCGGCTTCATTTTCTTAAATGATACGAACACTTGTCGAGCTTGTGTAGTTAAATAGATATATTTTTAGTTACTTCTCTTCACAACAGGATTACGTTCAACCTCCATGCTAACTCAGTACATACGTAAATAGTACTCCATACTCGTACTGAAGAAGACCAAAGATTTACCTATATCAACATGTACTAAAGAAAACAACATCGTATATCGATATATTCATGAAAAATCATCTTTGAAAAATAAATTACAAAAACAAGGTACAAATAATTGTTTATCATTGCCTATCTTTTTAAGAAGTCCATGATAATCGCAATAATTACATGAAGTGTTTATACACGTTGGCGTTCATACATTTTCGTATAGCTCTTTGGTAGTGGATTTCTGGGTTTTGAGTTTTCAACTTGGGAATTAGTCACTTTAAATTAGTCAAGATTGGTTAGTGCATTGTATCTCACCATAACCAGTTTTATTGCAGCCTGGGAATGATTTTAACAAAATCGATTAGTTTATTTAAGAAGCTGTGTCATTTATTTATTTATTTATTTATTTTTTTATTTTTTAGTTTTTATTATTATTTTTTTTTCTTTTGAAGAATCAAGCGTTGGAGACTTTCCCGCACGACACACGCACTGGATATTTCTTAAACTGACGTCACAAGCTGTAGCACAAATCGCCTGTACGTTAGCAAGGTTTTCTTCTTACAATGAATTTTACTTTTTTGTTTTGGCAACATATAATTGCATTTCCCGATATCACCGTTACCGATTATGTATACCTTCCGGCAATCCTTCCTGATGAGCGTACCTATAGATGCTAATCCCCACCGTCATTGTCTACAAGATGTTTTATATATTTATGGAGATTGAGGATTATGGAATTTGCTTTGCCGCCGAAACTCAGTTGCCTGTTTTTAGTGGCCTGCTGTTAAAGTGCGTTTTGTCAGAGTTCTTTGTAAGCATAACTTACATGCTTTTCCATTTTCAGCTTACAGAAACATTTCCAGTCAGTAAATAAACTTTCAAGTAATAGGCAAAATACATCTTTTAGTACACTTCCTTTTACTTAGAGTCAAACTGCAGAAACTAGTAACTCAAGAGCTGGAATTAAAACAACGACTGCCCGAAAATCTACACACCATGTCGCTACTGACGCTTTACTGCCGCTCGAACTAGGCAACTACGGACACTCAGCACTGCCATTTTCGAATGTTAGAGAGAGATAGAGATGGCTACTCGAGACTAGGCATAAGTACGGCATCCGCGCGTTTGCAGCTACCCACCAGTACGTCTGATCTGAGCTACAGTTAAGAAAGTAGCTGATAGTCCATGCTGCTGCAAACGTCGTCGAACTGTTCGTGCAGATGGTTTTGTCTTGCAAACGTTCCCATCTGTTGACTCAGGGATCGAGACGTGGCTGCACGATTCGTTACAGCCATGCGGATAAGGTGCCTGTCATCTCGACTGCTACTGATACGAGGCCGTTGGGATGCAGCACGGCATTCCATATTACGATCCTGAAACCACCGAATAGATATTCTGATAACAGTCATTGGATATCGACCAACGCGAGCAGCAATGTCGCGATACGATAAACCTCAATCGCGATAGGCTACAATCTGACCTTTATCAAAGTCGGAAATGTGATGGTACGCATTTCTCCTCCTTGCACGAGGTGTCACAACAACGTTTCACCAAGCAACATCGGCCAGCTGCTGTTTGTGTATGAGAAATCAGTTGGAAACTTTCCTCATATTAGCACGTTCTAGGTGTCGCCACCGGCGCCAACCTTGTGTGAATGCTCCGAAAAGCTAATCATATGCACATCACAGCATCCTCTTCCTGTCAGTTAAATATCGAATCTGTAGCACGTCATCTTCGTGGTGTAGCAGTTTTATCGGCCGGTAGTGTATGTGCTCGTTTGTCCAGTGTCTTTATATATGAAGTTCGTTTCTCCTCAGTTATATTACCCGGTAGATCGTTCGGCACAGATGACACCACAGCCAGATTTGTTATTCAAGAGGCTTGAGTTTCGTTCACCATAAAGGTGCCGATACACTTCCACTCCATGAAAACGTCCACTTCAGTCATTACATAATGACCGGCTGGAGTACCAAACAAGAACTGTGTATTTACATGAGAGAGCGGGTGTGACACGACATTCATTGAGAGGTCCGAACAGTCATTTCAGAAAAGTTTTAGTTGTGGCCAGCTTTTTACCTAGTTCACCGACAGCGGATTACGTGATTAAAGTAGCTTATATGGAGCTCGTGCGACACGAGGAGAGGAAGACGTTGAGCAACAAGCTCCCCGTATGTGTTATGAGATGTGCTTGCGAAAGCCTCTTTCTTGTTCCTATGTTGTGATCTCTGTTTCAATAACGTGACAGTGTTACACAACAGCAATTTGCTTGGCTGTTGTAAGCGCTGTGTGGAAATGTTACCTACGTGTGCAACTGCCAGGCAGATCGGAAACTGATGAACGCTGCCTCTGTATGGGCCATCATCTGTAGTACAAAATGAAGAGTCTGGCCACCAGCTTCAACTGTTGGCGCGATTTTATAAGGGATATCGGCTAGATTTAGGTACTGCGTGATCTTATAAACAGGGAAAAAGGATTTCGTTTGAATTCTACCTGGCATCGTGACACTTCCCCAGTGTAACAGCATATTGATAACGCAAGAGCCACTCCTTGGTCAGTTAGTTAGCGTTTACTGCCGACACATCTTGTTGGCAATTCCCCTGGTTAACAGCGGCGCTTGTATAGATTACGCGCATTCTGTTGTTACCGCATGGGCTCATACAACAGAGCGCTTCGGCTCATTACTCTCAACCTGTGGGCTTAGGAGTATTTTGTAGAACAAAAACATTATATGCTCCAATTTGTGCCCTGAAAATAACAGGAGAGTTACCTGTTCGGCACGGTAGCTCAGCGTGTTCGGTCTGAGGGTTAGCTGCGCCTTGTAATAAAAAAACTGAGCTAATCGATCGCCAACGAACTTCAACGGATGTCTTACGACGTCCGCCCTGAGCTGATTCAACAAACAAAATGAGATTTAAAAAAAAATGTCGGCTGTTTTTGACGAATTTACACACCCGCTTTACGGCGACTTACTCGAACGAGAATATACATTTTCCTTATTAAAAGAACTTTCAGTTGTCGTTTTGATTGCGGTTTTCATTTATCAGTCATTCTGGTCGCCGTCACTACTTGATACCAAAAGTGCCTCAGACTCCCTCGATGGTTATCACAAACCATTATAATGTGAGCGGATTCAGCTCTGAGTTTTGATCAGAGCAACTTAGGAAAATAGCTAAAATCTTACTTTGTCTTCAATGAATCAGAAATCTTCCGATCCCATGTGGTGCGCCGTCTACGTAACGACACCGACTGAGAACCTTTTCATGCTTTTGTTGGAGATGTGTTAACAATCATTACACAAACTGCAACATCCGTCCAGCGGATTATTGTCGAGGCCCCGAGTGCCGGCCAGCCTGTGGAGGGTTTTTAAGGCGGTTTTCCATCTACCACTGTGAATGCGGGTTGGTTTCCCTTTTACCGCCTCAGTTACACTTTGTTGGTGTGGGTGTGTGTGTTTATCCTTCGGATAATTTAGGTTAAGTAGTGTGTAAGCTTAGGGACTGATGACCTTAGCAGTTAATTCCCATAAGCTTTCACACACATTTGAACATTTTATAAATCACAACAGCATCATTTACACTCCAATAATGGTAAGAAGAACAGTCTAAGAGGTAATATGTAAGGAAGTAACATTTACACATCATTGTGTCGATTGTATAGATATCACACTTCAAGAATAAAACATTATGTAGAAGAATTTTAAGAATAAATATAAGTTATACAGCTGAATGGGAAATAAAAATGCTTTTCTATAAATATCTCACAGCTATAGCTATTTAATTACTAAATTCTTGGTCGGGAAGGTATCTGTTCCTAACGAGAAGATCTCGGTGCACATCATCGCAGCCCAGCAGAAAGTGAGCCTGGAGTTCTAGATGACGCGAAAAGAGGCTCCAGATGTTGGCCTGAACTGAGGCACCCAAGTACACAACTATAAGGGGAAGGGAGACTCGAAACAGGACACTAAATTAAGTGGCAGACATCAGGTCAATCACCGAGTCACCACAAAATTGAAGAGAGCGGATGGCTCTTAACTACACTGTGGAAAACGGAACGAAGAGTCAACGGCGGAGTGGCGTGTGACGAGCGCCCCAGAGCGCCCCCTCCCCCAGAGAGCGCTGCGTCACCGCCAGCGTCCGGCTCCCCCGTGGATGATGGCTGTGCCCATCAATATTTATGCGGACACATTCGCCCGGTAGATGCGCAATCACGGCAAGGGGCGCTACAAGAAAATTGTTCCCCGAGAGGCCGGGGCGCGCCGGCTCTGGCACTCGGCTCTGATTGCGTATCTGCCTGCCAGCGAGATGGCGCTCCCGAGCTTTCCGTTCGGTCTCTTCGCACAGCGTGTCCGTCGTGTATTGTATTAGAGTCCAGCAACAACAAATGCTCCAGGCATGTAGGACTGGCGCACTACGGCTACCATGTCGGATGCCTCAGTTCTACATGCCGAGCGCTCTTAAGACAGAAAACGTTTGCGTGGCATCTCGAGATTATAACTACAGTTATTGGTCTAACCAGAATTATTGTAGCCGGGTGTGAGGGCTCTTCAGTCGACTTTATCGTGAATAGAGTTGCACTAACAACAGAAAAAATACTACAAACAGCACAGATTACCTCTACCAGTCTTGCGGATATACCACTGTGCGCCCTTCGAATCAGTACTCAGCTTCGCAGCTAGCATGTGGGCACAAAGGCAGAACCTGGCCACCAGCAAAGCATCGGTCAGACGAGTGCACAGTGTCCTACCTAGGCTATCTGGTGCCTTCGGCACCACCTCAGTGGATGCACTGTGTGTCGTGCTCGGAATATTCCATAGATATCACGATCAAATACAGAGCTGCGAGGTACTGGTTAAAAATGAGGAGACTAGATAAGGTACACACAATAACTGATATGTCGCTAGAGACCATACGTCATCTTAATAGTTGTCGTTCCGATACATGGCAAGATACGTGGTATGTAAGTGATAAGGGACGCAGACTGCACGATTTCGTCCCTAACATAAGGGAGCGGTTGAGAATAAAACATATGGATCCAAGACGCGGTATGGTACATTTCTTAACTGGTCACGGACCTTAACCCACGCACTTAAACCGCGTGAGTCTGAGGCAGACGCCTATCTGCATATGCGGGCAAAAAGGTTCCTCAGAACGCACTGTCTTTTTCTGCGGGCAATAAGCGAACACTAGACATACACTACACTTAGACTACACAGCAACATACATAGATATATACATAGCAATACGAAGAACAAGGGACACAATTAAACGTACTGACAAACAGTATTTCATGAACAACCCATAAAGAGTACATGCGGATACGACATAACAGGCATGCTTATGTGCAACGTAACAACGATCTCCAGAGGGCGGACAGCGATACAAATAATTACAGCAAAAAAAGTGATAATGAGAAGGAACAGGAGGAGGAAGCCGAGATGTGACAGTAAATAATCATAAGGTGCTTGTGATCTAGCCAAGAAAACACCAAACGCTGTACACGGATGGGCACCTAAAGTTAATACACAAGATTAGTAATAAATAAGATAAGCAATACTATTTCTCTACTAATAACCATTTGTGTGTGTGTATGAGTGTTTCTGTGTGTGTGTGTGTGTGTGACTGGCGGCCAACGGCTTGAAGAAACTATTCCAACGAATTCACCGTCAGTCACATTCGACGATGGTAGTAACAAATCACTCCTCTACCCTGTTGTTGTTGTGGTCTTCAGTCCTGAAACTGGTTTGATGCAGCTCTCCATGCTACTCTAGCTTGTGCAAGCTTCTTCATCTCCCAGTACCTACTGCAACCTACATCCTTCTGAATCTGCTTAGTGTAGTCATCTCTTGGTCACCCTCTACGATTTTTCCCTGCACGCTGCCCTCTAATACTAAATTGGTGATCCCTTGATGCCTCAGCCCATGCCCTACCAACCGATCCCTTCTTCTGGTCAAGTTGTGCCACAAACTTCTCTTCTCTCCAATCCTATTCAGTACTTCCTCATTAGTAATGTGATCTACCCATCTATTCTTCAGCATTCATCTCTAGCACAACATTTCGAAAGCTTCTATTTTCTTCTTGTCCAAACTATTTATCGTCCATGTTTCACTTCCATACATGGCTACACTGCATACAAATACTTTCAGAAACGACTTCCTGATAGTTAACTCTATACTTGAAGTTAACCAATTTGTCTTCTTCAGAAACGCTTTCCTTGCGATTGCCAGTCTACATTTTGTATCCTCTCTACTTCGACCATTATCAGTTATTTTGCTCCCCAAATAGCAAAACTCCTTTACTACTTTAATTTCCGAATCTAATTCCCTCAGCATCACCCGACTTTATTCGACTACATTCCATTATCCTCGTTTTGCTTTTGTTGATGTTCGTCTTATATCCTCCTTTCAAGACACTATCCATTCCGTTCAACTGCTCTTCCAAGTCCTTTGCTGTCTCTGACAGAATTACGATGTCATCGGCGAACCTCAACATTTTTATTTCTTCTCCATGGATTTTAATACCTACTCCGAATTTTTCTTTTGTTTCCTTCACTTCTTGCTCAATAAACAGATTGAATAACATCGGGGAGAGACTACAACCCTGTGTCACTCCCTTCCAAACCACTGCTTCCCTTTCATGTCCCTCGACTCTTATAACTGCCATCTGGTTTCTATAAAAATTGTAAATAGCCTTTCGCTCCCTGTACTTTACCCCTGCTACCTTCAGAACTTGAAAGAGAGTATTCCAATCAACATTATAAAAATCTTTCTCTAAGTCTACAAATGCTAGAAACGTAGGTTTGCCTTTCCTTAATCTTTCTTCTAAGATAAGTCGTAAGGTCAGTATAGCCTCACGTGTTCCAATATTTTTACGGAACCCAAACTGATCTTCGCCGAGGTCGGCTTCTACCAGTTTTCCCATTCGTCTGTAAACAATTCGCGTTAGCATTTTGCAGCTGTGACTTATTAAACTGATAGTTCGGTAATTTTCACATCTGTCAACACCTGCTTTCTTTGGGATTGGAAATATTATATTCTTCTTGAAGTCTGAGGGTATTTCGCCTGTCTCATACATCTTGATCACCAGATGGTAGAGTTTTGTCAGGACTGGCTCTCCCAAGGCCGTCAGTAGTTCCAATGGAATGTTGTCTACTCCGGGGGCCTTGTTTCGACTAATGTCTTTCAGTGCTCTGTCAAACTCTTCACGCAGTATCGTATCTCCCATTTCATCTTCATCTACATCCTCTTCCATTTCCATAATATTGTCCTCAAGTACATCGCCCTTGTATAGACCCTCTGTATACTCCTTCCACCTTTCTGCTTTCCCTTGTTTGAAAGAACTGGGTTTCCATCTGAGCTCTTGATGTTTATACAAGTCGTTCTCTTATCTCCAAAGATCTTTTTTATTTTCCTGTAGGCAGTATCTATCTTACCCCTAGTGAGATAAGCCTCTACATCCATACTTTGTCCTCTATCCATCCCTGCTTAGCCATTTGTACTTCCTGTCGATCTCATTTTTGAGACGTCTGTGTTCCTTTTTGCCTGCTTCATTTACTGCATTGTTATATTTTCGCCTTTCATCAATTAAATTCAATATTTCTTCTGTTACCCAAGGATTTCTACTAGCCTTCATCTTTTTACCTACCTGATCGTCTGTTGCCTTCACTACTTCATCCCTCAAAGCTACCCATTCTTCTTCTACCGTATTTCTTTCCCCCATTCCTGTCAATTGCTCCTTTATGCTCTCCCTGAAACTCTGTACAACCTCTGGTTCTTTTAGTTTACCCAGGTCCCATCTCCTTAAATTCCCACCTTTTTGCAGTTGCTTTAGTTTTAATCTACAGGTCATAACCAATCGATTGTAGTTAGACTCCACATCCTCCCGTGGAAATGTCTTGCAATTTAAAACCTGGTTCCTAAATCTCTGCCTTACCATTATATAATCTGAAACCTGTCAGTATCTCCAGGCTTCTTCCATGTATACAGCCTTCTTTTATGGTTTTTGAACCAAGTGTTAGCTATGATTAAGTTGTGCTCTGTGCAAAATTCTACCAGGCGGCTTCCTCTTTCATTTCTTTGCCCCAATCCATATTCACCTACTACGTTTCCTTCTCTCCCTTTTCCCACTACCGAATTCCAGTCACCCATGACTATTAAATTTTCGTCACCCTTCACTATCTGAATAATTTATTTTATTTGGTCATACATTTCTTCAATTTCTTCGTCATCTGCAGAGCTAGTTGGCATATAAACTTGTACTACTGTAGTAGGTGTGGGCTTCGTATCTATCTTGGCCACAATAATGCGTTCACTATGCTGTTTGTAGTAGCTTACCTGCATTCCTTTTTTCCTATTCATTATTAAACCTACTCCTGCATTACCCCTATTTGATTTTGTGTTTATAATCCTGTAGTCACCTGACCATAGGTCTTGTTCCTCCTGCCGCCGAACTTCACCAATTAACCTATCCATTTCCCTTTTTAAATTTTCTAACCTACCTGCCCGATTAAGGGATCTGACATTCCAAGTTTTATTCTCTGTAAATGTTGTAGGTAAAACAAAATTAAAGAAAACTGCAAAAAGATGAAAAACGAAAATTTTAAGATGTACGTCCTCTTTTAAAACATCAGGTAACAGGTCTATAATTTGGCAATAAATAAATAAAAATTGTAGAGTTGCGCTCTAGCAAAAATTCGCTAGCAGTAAATGATAGGAGTACCGGTGGCATTGGTAGCATTAGTAGGGAAAGAAACATAAACGAATATGTGTAACAGACAGCCTGGGAGCCAAAGGCTTCTCTTTGTTTTTTTATTTGTTTGGTTGTCTGTTTGGAACATTATTACACTGAACAGCCCAAGAAACTTGTACGCCTGCCTAATATCGTGTAGCGCCCCCGCGAACACGCAGAAGTGCCGGAACACGACGTGGCATGGACTCGATTAATGTCCGAAACAGTGCTGGAGTGAACTGATAACATGAGTCCTGCAGGGCCGTACATAAATCCGTAGGAGTATGAGAGGTGGAGATCTCCTCTGAGCAGCATGTTGCGTGGCATCTGAGATATGCTCAATAATATTCATATCAAGGGAGTGGTCAACGTAAGTGTTTGAACTCAGAAGAGTGTTCCTGGAGGCACTCTGTAGCTGTTGTGGCCATTTGGGGTGTCGCATTGTCCTGCTGGATTGGCGCAAGTTCGTCAGAATACACAGTGTACATTAATGGAAGCACGTGATCAGATAGGACGGTTACGTACGTGTCACCTGTCAGGATCGTATCTAGACGTATCAGGGGTCCCATATAAAAACAACTGCACAAGCCCCACGCCGTTAAAGTGCCTCCACCAGCTTGAACAGTCCCCTGCTGACATGCAATGTCCATGAATTCGTGAGGTTGTATCCATACACATATATGGCCATCTGCTCGATACAATTTGAAACGAGACTCGTCCCTCCAGGCAACATGTTTCCAGTCATCAACAGTCCAATGTCGGTGTTGACGGGCCCAGGCGAGGCGTAAAGCTTTGTGTCGTGCTGTCATCAATGGTACACAAGTGGGCCTTCGGCTCCGAAAGCCATATCGTTGATGTTTCGTTGAGTGGTTCGTGCTCTGACACTTGTTGATGGCCCAGCATGAAATCTGCAGCAATTTGCGGAAGGGTTGCAATCCTGTCACGTTGAACGATTCTTTTCAGTCGTCGTTGGTGCCGGTTTTTTTTTTGGGATCTTTTCCGACAGCAGCGATGTCGGAGATTTGATGTTTTACCGGATTCCTGATACTCACGGTACACTCCTGAAATGGTCATACAGGAAAATCTCCAGTTCATCGATACTTTGGAGATGCAGTATTTCATCACTCGTTCTTCTAAAACATCGCGTTCAAACTCACTTAAATGTTGATCTCCTGTCACTGTAGCAGCAGTAACCGATCTAACAACTGCGACACACACTTGCAGTCTTATGTAGGCGATGCCGACCGGCCGGCCGCGGTGGTCTCGCGGTTAAGGCGCTCAGTCCGGAACCGCGCGACTGCTAGGGTCGCAGGTTCGAATCCTGCCCCGGGCATGGATGTGTGTGTGGTGTCCTTCGGTTAGTTAGGTTTAAGTAGTTCTATTTCTAGGGGACTGATGACCAAAGATGTTAAGTCCCATAGTGCTCAGAGCCATTTGAACCATTTGATGCCGACCGCAGCAGCGTATACTGCCTGTTTACCTATCTGTGTATTTGAAAGGACAAGCCTATATCAGTTTCTTTGGCGGTTCAGTGTGGGACCACACATCATTCAATGTTAGTCCATTGTTTATTTTGTATCCTTTCATAATATAAAATGCAATTTTATAAATAATAGAAATTAATTCATCGCTTAACTTGCCCTTTTATGTAACCAAAGTAATTACTTTTAACGCAAGTACAATTTACATACGCAAACATGAAAAAACACAGGGTGTTCTCAAATTCCCGTTACAGACTTCTAGTAGAACAGAGTGAGTAGATAATAATTTGAATTGGAACCTATGTCCGGAAAAGTAGCGTTTCCGTGCTGCAAACTTTTGAAAACATCTTGGTAACGTGACCACTTTTAGACTGACTGATTAGGCGTGAACTAGTACATGAACAGTTTACATTTCCACTCATTAATAACCAAAGAAATTTCTCGTGTACTAATTGACGGGTTCTCTTCAAAGTGGTGCAGAACGGTCTCTTCCATTTCACGTGTATGACGTCTCCTTGGATCAAAGCAGTCACTCCCGCTGACTGTGAAGCTACCCTTTCTCGAAACCTTTGCATAACTGTGGCAAAAAGGGTTGTAAGTAGGCTGTTTAGGTTTTTTATTGGTAACGCCACGTAGCGCTCTGTATGAAAATCACTGGCTGTGCTGTGTGCAGTCTGGGGCTGGTTTGCATTGTTGTCTCCTATTGTAGTGTTGGGCAGCGGCAGCTGTATGTGAACAGCGCGTAGCGTTGCGCAGTTGGAGGTGAGTCCCCAGCAGTGGTGGACGTGGGGAGAGAGATGACGGAGTTTTGAAATTTGTAACACTGGATGTCATGAACTGCTATATATATTATGACTATTAAGGTAAATACATTGTCTGTTCTGTATTAAAATCTTTCATTTGCTAACTATGCCTGTCAGTAGTTAGTGCCTTCAGTAGTTTGAATCTTTTATTTAGTTGGCAGTAGTGGCGCTCGCTGTATTGCAGTAGTTCGAGTAACGAAGATTTTTGGTGAGGTAAGTGATTTGTGAAAGGTATAGGTTAATGTTAGTCTGGGGCATTCTTTTGTAGGGATTTTTGAAAGTCAGATTGCGTTGCGCTAAAAAATGTCTGGGCCATTCTTTTGTAGATATCTTTGAAAGTCAGATTGCGTTGCGCTAAAAATATTGTGTGTCAGTTTAAGCACAGTTATGTATAATTGTTCTAAGGGGACGTTTCATATGTTTTATTAATTGCAATAATAATGTATTCGTGTCTGGAATCTGTTCCTCTATGCTTTTCGGCAGTGCATTTGCATTTCCGCCGCAGGATTCCTTTCGATAGAGGTATCATTACCCGATTCTGCTTTTTGTTCGTGGAAAATTTGTACAGCTTTGGATATAAGCTCTTTTTCACTTGAATCCGTGCATTTCCGCGAGACCTTCCTATGTTTCCCACTGTCAGGGATGTTCATGGTCATGCATAACACCGCACTAAATACAGACGATACTTCACGAAGACACACTGAACCACTTCACAACTGACCTGAAGGCGTTTGATGTGCGATGCGTTTTCCTCAGTCACCATTGTACTTGTTTCCAATAACAGCCATTAGAGGCAAAGTGCAGTAATATAGTGGCTCTGAGCACTATGGGACTTAACATCTAAGATCATCAGTCCCCTAGAATGTAGAACTACTTAAACCTAACTAACCTAAGGACATCACACTCATCCATGCCCGAGGCAGTATTCGAACCTGCGACAGTAGCGGTCTCCCGGTTCCAGACTGAAGCGCCTAGACACACTGGCCGGCGCAGTAATATAGTGGTTGGAAAGTAAGTTCATTCACAGATTTAAGATATAAGTGAACACGCATAAAGAGATTTTACATTGTGTACATTAGACTGCCACTCACACATCGGTTTTTGTGCATAAAGTTCAGCAACCTGCTTTCCATCGCGATGAGTAGTCCTGCATGAATAAAATATTCTATTTCTTTTTTTAAAACTTAGTTACCCTTTGCTTAGATCCTCTCTTTACTTAAACCCAGGGTATTCAGTTTATATTTCTGAACTTTTCTAGAAGACTTCATGCTCGTTCAGTCAACTCGCAACAGGGGCATATGGAAATAAGTTATTTAGGGGTTATTTAGAGTCTCATCGGACAAGAGAAACACAAACGGATTGGTTTGATCGTCACCGAACTCGTTCAAGAAGCAACAACAGAATTGCAGATCCATACCTGAACTCCCGCATCAACGAGTAGCGATTTATAATCGGAAAGCAATCGTAGCACAGATTATTACTAACAGTATCGCAGTGTGAGCTAGCAGGGCCAGCAAGTGTTTGTTAGAAGTTTACGACCAAGACTAATGCACGATAGTCCAGCTGACCATCCTCAATACCCGTTCCAGTTCTATAACGAAATACACTAATGGAGAGTTCGAATGGCGCAAAGTAATGGTTAGTGATGAAAGTGAATTCTACCTTGACGTCATTGATGGGCGTTTGTCATTGAGGTGTCTGCCAGAAATGGACAGACATCCGAGCGTGTGCGACATACAGGACTAGCTCTGCGCCTCATAGTGCGAGGAGACATAGCTGGGAAATTAAACAGAACTCGTATAACCAGATTGTTCTCAGAGCCTTTCTGTTGTAGTTCCTGAAACAGCAGTAAAGTAAACCGCAAAAATGTGTAAGTGCCCCGCCTACGATAGTGTCAAATACAGAACTTAAGGCAGAATGAGATTTTCACTCTGCAGCGGAGTGTGCGCTGATATGAAACTGTGTGCCCGCGAAAGGCAAAGGTCCCGAGTTCGAGTCTCGCTCGGGCACACAGTTTTAATCTGCCAGGAATTTTCATATCAGCGCACACTCCGCTGCAGAGTGAAAATCTCATTCTGGAAACATCCCCCAGGCTGTGGCTAAGCCATGTCTCCGCAATATCCTTTCTTTCAGGAGTGCTAGTTCTGCAAGTTTCGCAGAAGAGCTTCTGTAAAGTTTGGAAGGTAGGAGACGGATACTGGCAGAAGTAAAGCTGTGAGTACCGGACGTGAGTCGTGCTTCGGTAGCTCAGTTGGTAGAGCACTTGCCCGCGAAAGGCAAAGGTCCCGAGTTCGAGTCTCGCTCGGGCACACAGTTTTAATCTGCCAGGAAGTTTTCACAGAACTTAAGGTTGGATTCTAGGCTGAGGATGTGGAAAGAAAGAGGTCGTGCTTTACGTGTCATAGTGGGACACAAACTAGGCATGTTACTGTCGCGATCGACGAAAATCAGTGGCTGAAATCGCAATAGAGAACTTAAAAATCAGAACCAAGGAATAAAATAAGAATCGTCTGAAACATATACACCCACATAATCAGCAAGATATGAACTATCCAGCGCGTTGTAGGGACCAGTGTTTACCCCCTGCAGCGAATCAACTTCCAAGCAAAAATGACGTGTTACCATGCCCCTGTAGTCGCGTAATCGTGGATGTAGCGACCAGAACTGTCTGAGACATACTGTCGTCAGAGGCCGCTCCTAGAATCCTACATGGGAGAGAATCTACTCCTCAAACTCGTCCCCTCGCCCACCACCTTAGACAAAAGCTCTTCACAAGCTGATCCCGCATCCGGTAATGCATAACAGAAAGACGTGTCACTTCTTTATCAGACTGAACAAAGCCAGAACGGGGCGGCCGGTGTGGCCGAGCCGTTCTAGGCGCTTCAGTCTGGAACCGCTCCGGTCGCAGGTTCGAATGCTGCCTCGGGCATGGATTTGTGTGATGTCCTTAGGTTAGTTCGGTTTAATTAGTTCTAAGTTGTAGGCGACTGATGACCTCAGAAGTTAAGTCGCATAGTGCTCAGAGCCATTTAAACCATTTGAACCAAAGCGAAATCAACTTTCAGAAGTAGGTCATAAGTCCACGGGGATCGGATGTAAGGAAGGCTTGGAAGCCCTGTTCAGAGAACGAGCAATACTACCACCGTTCTTTAAAGACTCGAGCTCCCGTGTATACAACAACTTCAGACGTTTGATTACTTTACAGTTGAGTTACTGTGGCTTTAACAAAGCTAAATTTTCACGAGTCTCTATGTTTATGATGTCACATCTTGCGAAGTCTGTGTCGAAAAATTACATAATTTTGCAGGTAGATTTAATGGTAGATGTGAACACTGGTACGTCCTACGTGGTAGCATACAATAACTGATTCTCTCACGTCGTAGTCAATTAACATTTACTTTCATTCCGCACAAAAATGCAGAAGCACAAACTTGTTCTGTATTGACTTGGTGTTCCACTCTGACAAAGAAAGAAATAAATGATAAGCAAAACAATTTATATCACCTAATCACCATCCATGAGAGCGACTTATAGGATTGTAAGTCTCACGTAATGAATGAGATGGACTGTAGTGGCTAGTTTACAGTAAGGGTAATAAGTCTGACATTCATTTGGCACTGAGACAGTCTCACGAAGTGCGATGAAATCAAAGTCGATTTCGTCGTATAGTGATGGCAACAACTGGGCACTGAAAGCTGTCTAAGTCCCACACTAGAGTATCAGTACTGTAGGACTGAGTCTGAAGGAGGTGAAATACCCTAGACGATGGCTGACTATCCGCAGTGGCTGCGGTGCAGTATCTACCAGATTGGGCTCCTGTCGGAAACGCCTGGTGTAGATGCTGATGGTCGCTCTGCTTCGGAACTGTTTGGAGTGGCTCTGTGAACTCAGCTGCCGGAGAGCGACCAGGCGCCATTCTAAATACGTGGTCTTCAGAGTGATACTTGCTCGATGTTTAGATGACACGTGATTCGTGCAGGCAAAGTAGTGCTTCTGACGTTGGCGTTGTTGTCCAGGATGCCTGCGCTGCTGGTTTCAAGGCTGGCGCATGTCGTGGCGAAGATAGCGCCACATACTTCCGTGGTGACAGCTGGAATTCCGCTAAAAAACAGACAAGCGAGTTGTGGACAAAATACAGCTTGTTGCGGTCGATATGACATGCCTACCATACTGTTACCGCCTGTGTGTGCCAAGGGACTCTCTTCCGCGAAGGCGGAGGAAAGGCAACTTGTAGACAATAACTAATGCTGGTAGCTGTGGTCGCATGCAAAGGCTTTGGCTACATCAGACACTGCCTGCAAAATTTATTGTGAATGAAAGGCAGTTGCTGAAGTTTTACAGCATGAGTAGCAAAAATTTGGTGAGGAATTAAGCTTTTTTTTTACATTATTTTGTGGGTGGTGTCAGCGGGAAAAAGTTTCGATTTGAAAGTACGTGTAAAGTTTATTGGGACACGCTAAGTGCTCTCATTCTCAAACACCAGATGAATGTAATCTCGATAGTTTGCGCACTGCTCGTTACGCTTCCTCAGGATTTATATATACTTTCTAACTTCATGTGACGTTTTGTGTTATACATTTGACGTAAGATTGTGCCTGATAACGAGAAGATTATGAAAGCATTTTAAAATTTAACATTCAGTCACGGATTATATGAAAAATAAAATCAAATTTTGTAGACCTTGGAAACCGTTAGACAGGTAACCTAAAACTAAATTCAGGCTAAGTTTTTTTAGTCATTTAATATTATACACTGTGCAGTCACATTGATGTGACTCCCTGTCAAAAGTCCGGAAGACCACATTTTGCAGCGTGGGCCCTGCTAGATGTGCAAGAAGAGAATCAATGAGGTCTTTGAAGGTACCGTCAGGGAACAGGAGCCGCGCTGACTCCTGAGCCGTTGCCCCACAAATTCTAAATTGGGCTTAAATCCGGGACGGTTGGTTGCCAAGTACGTACGGTGAACTCATCCTGGTGCTCTTCGAACCACTCAAGTGCAGTGCCAGCTGTGTGACACGTCGCATTGTTCTGTTGGTAGATGCCATGGTGCAGAGGAAAAACAAACTGCTTGCAGTGGTGGACATGGTCCCCAAGGATGGATGCGTATTTGTGTTGATTCATTGTGGCTTCCAGAATGACGAAATCACCTCGAGAATGCCTCGAAAACATTCCCCAGGCCATAACCCATTCGGGATACTTGCTTTCAGGCGTTTCATGCAGTGAACGACAACGGCAACCTATCCGATGAAGCATAAAATATGATTCATCTGAGAACGCCACCAGTCGCCATTCAGTGGAGGGAGGTCCAATTGCGGTATTGATATGTAGTAGTATACAGAGACGTTGCAGCATCAGAAAATTGCAGCGAAATGCAGGAAGATCTGCAGCGCATAGGCACTTGGTGCAGGGAGTGGCAACTGACACTTAACATAGACAAATGTAATGTATTGCGAATACATAGAAAGAAGGATCCTTTATTGTATGATTATATGATAGCGGAACAAACACTGGTAGTAGTTACTTCTGAAAAATATCTGGAAGTATGCGTACGGAATGATTTGAAGTGGAATGATCATATAAAATTAATTGTTGGTAAGGCGGGTGCCAGGTTGAGATTCATTGGGAGAGTCCTTAGAAAATGTAGTCCATCAACAAAGGAGGTGGCTTACAAAACACTTGTTCGACCTACACTTGAGTATTGCTCATCAGTGAGGGATCCGTACCAGGTCGGATTCACAGAGGAGATAGAGAAGATCTAAAGAAGAGCGGCGCGTTTCGTCACAGGGTTAATTTGCTAAGCGTGATAGCGTTACGGAAATGTTTAGCAAAATCAAGTGGCAGACTCTGCAGGAGAGGCGCTCTGCACTGCGGTGTACCTTGCTGTCCAGGTTTCGAGAGGGAGCGTTTCTGGATGAGGTATCGAATATATTGCTTCCCCCTACTTATACCTCCCGAGGATATCACGAGTGTAAAATCAGGGAGATTCGAGCGCGCACGGAGGCTTTCCGGCAGTCGTTCTTCCCACGAACCATACGCTAGAGGAACAGGAAAGCGAGGTGATGACAGTGGTACGTAAAGTGCCGTCCGCCACACACCGTTGGGTGGCTTGCGGAGTAGATGTAGATGAACAGCAGTCTGCATGGGTGCATGGACCTGGCGCCTGTTGCAGAGGCCCACACGAGCTACGTTCGCTTAACGATCTTTCATGGGACACTGTTGGTATCCCCTTGGTTCATCTGGGCGGTCACTTGCTCAGCAGTTTGACGCCTCTTCACCCGTACGCATATCTGCAGCCATCGTTCACTCATCTAGGGCCCTTGTGCATCATAGTTGCCTCGGCACGGATTTCGGATAGCGCCATTCTATCATTCACGGTATACCTTAACGACGGCAGCAAGCGAACAGTTTATTAACGTAGCCGTTTCAGTAATGCTTTCACCCATTGCCCGACGGACAATTATCATATCCTTTTGGATGTCGGATAAATTGCTCCGTTTGCGCATTAATACAACGACTACAATGTTTTCCGCGTCCCCTGACACACTTTGTATGTTCTCGACTGCTAATGCTGCCACAAGCAGTCTGTGAATGGTTATTGAACTTCGAACACAGAAGGTCGTCACGTTAATGTGACTGGACTGTTTAGACTTAGGTTAAGGAAAAAGGAAACAAAGACAAAGGCGATAATACGTAGAAAGTAGATCAACAACTCGCTTAACAACAAAATTGGGAACGGCACAGTAGTAGAAGAAAGAAAAGAAATCGGTCTAGTAAACGAGATAACGCAAGTTGGCTGGAGCAAGTAAGATATCAGAAGTAGGCTTGGCACAGATTGACAAAGCATTCTTCCATAAAAGTGTTTCACTGGTGCAAATAATGTCACGTAACTGAGGAAGATTTACTTGAAAGTTTAAGCCTGCATCACGCTGTTGTATTGAGTCAAAATGTGCACCCTCGGATATACTGAGAAGAAGAAAGTGTAAGCATTTGAATCATTGTGGTAAAGAATTGAAGTAGTAGTAAAAAGAACAGGAGAAGAAAGATGAGTGTACAAGAAAACTTACCAGAATAAGGGACAAGTTAGCAGAACATCTGCCGCGTCATCCAGGAATATTTGAGTTAGGGCTGGAAGCAGCAGTACAAAGCTCAGAATATGAAAAGCAGATTATAGACGATGTTGGTGTCGTACTAATCTATAGATGAAAATTTTAGCGCAGGTACGGAAAGACAGTGGACTGAATCAGACCAGTCTAAAGAATTTGAAAACAAAGCAAAAGAAATTAGTGATCAGTACAGTCTACGACTACACTGGTTACGTAACTCGACTCGTAGCCCGACAGAATGAAAGTTAAAAACGATCAGGCATCCACCTACGATGGCGTTAAACAACGAATTAAAATGGTCTTGCGGTGGAACATATAGTTCATAGTCGACTAAAAAGATTATGGCGCGTGTAAGTAAAGATAACGTTGGTAGTATTACCCCATATAACTAGCGAAACGAGCGTATGGTAATGGTGTACAAGACACTGAAACTGGGGTCCGAAATAACCAGTCAATATGAGAATTTCCTGTGATTGTTATCACTTACAGTGTACGGCTTGCACAACTTAACGATAAAACTTTATTAATGGGGGATCACTGCTTCAGGAAGTTCATTTTTCTTTTACCAGTATTCGACTGGAATGTACTCACAACGTACACGTATTGTCTTTTTGCAGGTGGTCTGGTAGCATAAGTCATCTCTACTTGTTTGACGGTGTGAAGTAACTGGAGTAGTCGTGGAGTACAAGATCTGCCAAGCTGAAAGTTGTGTCGCATGCCATACGACTTCAGAAAGGGAGCTACTCCGGGGTCTACAAATTACTTGTATCCAACTGCTTCTTTGTGAGTCGCAACAGTCACAGGGCTATGACATGGCTGTAGAAGTGAGTCAGTCTGCGCGTGAATCAGCGTGAGCCGTCACTGGCCTGTTAATGACTGCAGAAGCGTTTACTAACAGGGCGACGCAGTTCCACTCCCGAAGTGTTCTGCTCGCTTGTTATATCTCTGTAGGCACTGCGATTGCAGCTATTCAAACCAGTGATGAGAAGAACGTGAGATTCGTCTTCACCTCTGTAAATCAAGTTCTCTAAATGTGTGCTAAAGATAACAACATAAAGCATTCATAGAAGTTTACTTCTCTACAGTACCGAGGCATTGCTCCTGGATGCATTACCTAATGGCGCTTACTGGTAGAACTTGGTATCTAAGTCGTCAGCCCATGATACGACCTAGGCGCGTGTTTCTAAATCTCTATCAAAATCATATTTATACTCTGCAAACCTCTATGAAGTCCATGACGAAGGATACGTCCTTTGTGCCTGTTACTAGCGCTTTTTCCTTTGCATCCAGGTATGGAGCGCGTGAAGAATGACTGTTTAAATGCGCTATAATTAATCTAATTTTGTATTCATGACCCAAAAGGAGCTTTGCTTAAAGTTTGATACATATGTTTCTAACGTCATCGCTTAAATCCGTTCTTGAAACGTTGTAAGTAGTTTACGTCTATCCTCAAGACTCAGCGAATTCATTTTCTTTAGCATCTCTATGACACTCTCCCACAAACCTGTGACCATTCGTGCTGCCCCTCTCTGTATACGTTCAATACCCCCTGCTAGCGCTATTTGGCAGAGATCCCAAACACCTGAGAAATATTCTAGGATTTCTTGAAAGACATCATGTTTACGCCAGTGACAGTTAAACTTTTCATTTCCAATATTGCAATTTCGGCCATAGGCCATTATCAAGTGTAGCTGAAATACCAAACGTTTATAAGATATTTTACAAAAATCGTTGTGTACTTTGACATTCGGCCGATTACACAAAATGAAAAATGCAGCTATGTAACCAAGTTTATTTACATGTTTTGGCTTTAAGCCATATCTACTTTAAGCCAACACATAAGTAAACATGGTTACATAGTGTTGCCCATCGCTGACCACTACATTCTTCCATCTTCCTGTGGCAGAAGAACTGGACGTCTTGTGTGGGGATCCATGAGTGGATTCAATTTTGCACTTGTTCATATGATCGGAAGTGCTGGTCAGCCTGGCTGTATGCCACTGATTGAAAAAGGTGGTAGTCAGAACACGGCGGGAGGGATAGGACTTATTTCAACGTTTCCATGTATATTTTGACGGGTTTTGCGACATGGGGTCATGCACTGACCTACTGCAAAATAACCTATACGTGTCTGTGGCTGTATTGTGGTCGTTTCTGTTTCAGTGCTGGGCTCGAACGAATCAATTGCTTTAGATAATGATGTCCTGTGACTGTCTTCGTCTGTTTCAGTAGCTATGAAAACGTTCTGTCTTACCCCGCTATGCCGGTCTACGACATCAAAATCGCCGTTCTTAAGGCGTTGAAAACATTCCCTGCTCATTCTTCCACTAATAGTTCCCTCACCATTGGTCTTACCCAGCATTTTAAGAGCCACAGCCGCAGATTTATTCATGTTAAAGCAGAAAATTAAAACGTTCCGCAAATGGCGCGAAATGAGTACGTAAGTTGACGTAATTAATCGAGAATAACCTTATGATGTATTCATGAAACGACTTATAATTTTATGGAATATGTTTACAGATGCCCAAGCTTATTGTATTGGACCTATGACCAACCACCTGAGCCCCACTTGCCGCTACTGCCGTTTTTTGCAAAACGGCGGATGCAAAGTTGTAGACCTAATATTTTGTCCCTCTATATTAAATTGTGTTCATTGTGTTCTTATACCGCTCCAGCTATAATGGTTTTGTGAACCGAAACCCGCAGAGGAATAAAGTTTGTGTTGGTACAGATGGCGGTTTGCAGTGGGTTATTCAAGTACTTAACAGGCGGGCTGTTTCTTCAAGAGAATTATATCTTGAGTATGACTGACCATGATCATCGAAACACGCTTGTAGGCTTTTTTCAGTTGTGGAATATTTAGTTTGTTCGCAAATATAAGATAATTTTGTAGTTGACTCTCCAGAAAGGTGCCAGCAATTTTAGGTTACACAGGCGAGAACGTCTGTATTGGCCAGAGAATCTGTGGATCGTAACAAATTTTATGTTAGTCAGTAGGCAAATAATAGCAAATGGAGGCGCCACCAAGAGACAGCACAGATACTAAATTAGTGATAAAAATAACAGCACTTCTGAAACAAACGCCAGTCTATACCGCATTGCTGATTCTCAGTAAGGCTGAAGCAACCAGCAGTTTTCTGTAGCTTCACTTAATGATGAAATTCAGGAGTTGAAGACTACGGTTATGGTTCGTGGAGATCGTCAATGTTACGTTTCAGACGCCTTGAGTCATTGTGGGTACCAACTAATTTTCATTTCGCTGGCTTGTAGTTTTATGGACAATGTTGATTTTTGTTAGCCAATCAGTTGTGATTTGTCCCACACGGGAAGTGTTGTTCGGTGGCACCCTTGTTTAAGATTATTACTTAAATGGTGAGCTGGAATTCAGTGAAGAAAAAGAGAGGTTCGTTAAAACAGGACACGTCTTCGTTCGTGGTTCGGAGTCCATATGAAACTGCAGGTCTAACTATAACTCTCTAGATAATGTAGTTCACAAGTCGAAGGAAGCCAAGGGGATTTCTGTCTTGATGTTTCGTATAGTGCTGCAGTGTTCAAACCAACCAACCTGCTGCAGGCGGGCAGCATTATTTCACTTACAGTTTTCATGGAATTTAGTGTTGATTTTGTCTTTGTGATTGTCGCCGCTTTGATCTGTTATCCCGATACGCTCCTTTTCTGTCATTCAGAACACTGAAATTTCTGATGCAGTGGGAAGATGTTAGAGTCTAAGAGATTTGTAACACCTCAGTATTGCTCCGCGGGCCAAAGGGAACGTAATGAGCCTTATAAAAATTATTTTACGAATGTGGAGATAAAGTTAGTCGCCCTGGGATCTCCAATGATTCATGTTTGTTTTTACGTTGTTTTACGCCGCGGCTCACCTGGATGCACGCACGTCGGCAAAGGACACTTGCAGTTCCTCACGCAGGTTTTTTCTTTTCTTTTTCAACCTTCTGACTGGTTTGATGTGACCCGCAACGAATTCCTCTCCTGTGCCAACATCTTCATCTCAGTGTAGCACTTGGAACCAACGTCCTCAATTATTTGCTTGACTTATTCCAAACTCTGTCTTCCTCTACAGTTTTTGCCCTCTGCAGCTCCCTCTAGTACCATGGAAGTCATTCCCTCATCTCTTAGCAGATGTCCTGTCATCCTGTCCCTTCTTATTGTCAGCATTTTACACATATTCCTTTCCTCTCTGACTCTACGGAGGATCTCCTCATTCCTTACCTTATCAGTCCAACTATCAACATTTGCCTGTGGCACACATCTCAAATGTTTCGATTCTCTTCGGTTCCTGCTTTCACAGGGACCATGTATCACTACCATAAAATGTTGTGTCCCAAACGAGCATTTTAAGAAATTTCTTCCTCAAATTAAGGCCCACGCTTGATACTAGTAGACTTCTCTTGACCAGAAATGCCCTTTTTGCCAGTGATAGTCTGCTTTTAGTGTCCTCCTTGCTCCGACCATCATTGTTTATTTTGCTGCCTAGGTAGCAGAATTCCTTGACTTCATCTACTCATTTCTGCTACTTCTTATTAGTTTCGTCTTCCTTCGATTTAATCTCAATCCATATTCTTTACTCATTAGATTTTTCATTCCATTCAGCAGACCGCGTAATTCTTCACTTTCACTCAGGATAGCAAAGTCATCAGCGAATCGTCTCACTGATATCCTTTCACCTTGAATTTTAGTTCCAATCCTGAGGTTTTCTTTCATTTCCATCACTGCTTCTTCGCTGTACAGATTGAACAGTAGGGGCGAAAGACTACGTCCCTGTCTTACACCCTTTTATTCTTAGCACTTCGTTCTTAGTCGTTTTCTGTAATTATTCGCTATTGGTTATTGTGCATATTGTATATTACCCGTCTCATCCTGTAGTTAACCCCTATTTTTGTAAGAATTTCGAACATCTTGCACCATTTTACATTGTCGTACGCCTTTTCCAGGTCCATAAATCCTACGAATGAGTCTTGATTTTTCTTTGGTCTTGCTTCATTATCAACTGCAACGTCAGACTTTTTCTCTCTGGTGCCTTTGCCTTTCATGAAATCCGCCCCATTAGCTGAATGGTAATAAAAAAAACTGAGTGGAAGGATCAACAAACTGACTTGACCGGATGTCATGTGACGTCCGCAACGACCAAATACAGCGATCAAGAACGAAAAAAACGAAAAAAATGGTCAGCACGTTGGAATGCCACGCACGGGAGCCCGGCTGGAGCGGGAGATTTTCTCCCCTCAGGGACTGGATGTTGCACTCTCATTATTTCATCCCCATTGTTATTCTTGTAAACATCTTGGATGTATGACTAACTGCTGATTGTGCGATAATTATCGCACTTGTCAGCTCTTGCAGTTTTCGGAATTGTGTGGATGATATTTTTCCAAAAGTCAGATGGTATGTTGCCAGACTCATAAATTCTACACACCAACATTAATAGTCGTTTTGTTGCCGATTCTCCCAATGATTTTAGAAATTCTGATGGTATGTCATCTATCCCTTCTGCCTTAGTTTACGTTCTGCAAACCTCTCTTAAATTCTGATTCTAATACTGCATTCCCTATCTCTTCTTAAACGAAAAATTCTCATTAGAATGCATAAAAGTACCATGAGTAAGCGGCTGTACAGATACATCCTTGAGACAACTTCTAATTTATCATGCAGTTTCTAAATTACAACACCTTCTCGAGTCTGGTATTGTCTGTTATTGAACTATACATAATATTTTCTGGCAGATTAAAACTGTGTGCCATAACGGAACTCAAACCTAGGACTTCTGCAAAGGTATAAAAGGTGGACTTTGGAAGGTAGGAGATGAGGTAATGGAGGAAGTAAAGCAGCGAGGGGTTGTCATCAGTAGTGTTTGGATACCTGAGTCGGTAGAGCACTTGCCCAAGAAGATCAAAGGTTATAGGTTCAAATCCCAGTGCTGCACACAGTTTTGATCTGACAGGAAATTTAAAATCAGCATACACTCTGCTACAGAGTGAAAATGTATCCTCTATATTCAATGGAGTCATATTGTTCCGTGATTGGCTACTGACCATTGTATGTGTGACTAACTTTGTAAAGTTTATTTGAATTTATTGTTTGTGTACTGGAAAAAAGTACTGCTAAACTGTGTATTGAAAACTATGAACAAGCAGACATTTCCCTGAGGGAAAAATATCATTACATTTTGAACATGATCTTGCACCACGAGACGGGGAAGAACGCTTCACGAGTGTCAAGCCCTGAAATGCGAAGAGGCAGCATATGTAGGGTATCTCAGTTTATCCACCCTCAAAATGTCAACTTTAAACGATTGCGGTGGAACGAAGCAGTGAAAACCAATTACGAAAGTTAAATCGCCTCGGATGGCGACATGTGATAGTAAGCAGGCCATACAGAAGCTCACTCCACGATCTGGTAATGAATGCCCAAGTTTAATATGGTGGGCACGATACGATTCGGAAACCACTGTACAGTTCTGCTGAGATGGGGCATGGTTTCTTAGGGTGAACTGAAGTTGCTGCAATCTGATTACTGGAAGCTGCATACTATTTTTCAGTTGTAATGAGGCATGCTTATATATCGTGCCTTTCAGTATGGTAATTTGAGTCTTATGTTTAAGCGTGGCAATATATATGTTTGCTTTAATCTTGTGTGTATCTAATAAATGAAAACTTTATGTTCTAAGAAACTTTCCTTTCCTCATTCTGATTGGGTTCTGTTGAACAAAAATCTTATTTTGGCATATAATTGTGATGTCATACAATATATCTACGTCAGTATAATTAATTCTTTGGATTGTATAATTTCAGCATGGTATTTTAAGCAAAAAATGATTTTGATTACTTTTTATGTAGTTAGAATTTAACTAAGACGCGTATCAAATTTCAATAATATCTTCCTGAATGGTCTGATAATAGGAATTTTCTGGCTGTTAATACTTCATGAACTATTTGTATAGGAATTATGAACTTTCTTAGTCACTGCAGCAGTACATAAAAGTGTAACTGAGTTTTACAATGAGAAAAAAAATTGTTGCTGATGTAAACCTAGGCAGCTAATGCTTGGTGTTCGATTTCAAATGTAGTCGTAGCATATATACATGTGGACTTTCACATGATGAGCTGTACCTGTCCGAGTCTAGGTTTTAGAAATTAATACAACAAGAAAGTACCAATTGAAGTGTTACATACACCAGCAGTGTAACTAGCGGTAAGTGTTAAAGTGCTTAGAAACAGTCATCTATTTGTATGTTAGGTTATTTGGAATTACAATAGCCTTGAAAATCACAAATAGAGTTTTTCAGAAAATGGTTAGACAATCTAAAAACTTGTGATTTGAAGGGAGCATTATTTTTAATTTATATTTTGAAAGTTTCTGCTTTGATATTTTGTTTGTAGTGTCAATCGAAGATGGGTCTTTGCATATTTATTGTCGTTATATATTCACGTTAACTACATAGTGTAAGCACCTCTTCTGATGATCGTTTTGTTGACTTTTTCAGCACAATTAACTTCAGAGTACAATTAACTTCAGACAGCAAATACTTCATAGCTGTTTTTATCACATCAGATAAGGTCAAACAGTCAAATTTACACTCAACGCTTAGGCCATTAGAAGTTGTGTTAATAGCGTACTCATCAATTATGTACATTCTACAATAAGACTTATCATCTGTACAAAATATCGGCTGTTTCTGATAGCCTACATTACAATGTGGCATTACATTTTCTTTTGAATATTACGCTGCTAAATATGCTGAAAATAACATGCAATATTCCTTTTTTTTCTTGTGTTCAAAGAAATATCCGAAGCCACCGCTTATGGGTTTCTGGTACCGTACGGTGTGTGCTATTGCACTACCCGACGAATTACGCCACCGTCTTGAAGGGAACAATCGCTAGAACCAGTCCAACCCTCTATGCTTTAGTGCTTATGAAATTTGGAATGGTCGACTGCCTCTGGTTGAGGCGGGATAACGTTAAATAATGATAACTTTTACGCTTCTTAGAGCACTGTAGCACCCTGACTGCTACTCAGACGATCATTCTGTGACAACCACTGTATCATTTACCCTTAACCTCACATCCATCAAAAGCTTCATCATGAAGTCTTGGAGGGAATAGTTTCTGAATAACAGTTAAAAGGTGTAAGAGTCAGGAAAAGTATCGTAGCTTCACTTTCTACCCATGCACCTGAAACAAGTCCGCCTATCCATCCGAACCATGACTATGACACTCAGAAACCACAAAACTGAGCAAATCGCTGGTATCCTAGACCGTGACTCACAGAATTTACAAGGAACTGACTTCATTCTGGCAAAAATCGTGTTCGAAATCCATTGAAAGTGACACCAGAAAATGTTTTAGCATTTCGGCGTTCAACCAGTCAGGGATATGTTAATGAGTAGATTAGCTTTTAGTCACGAGCATGTATTTGATTCTTCCCTTTCATTTGCTAAAGACTTAAACAAATTCGTAGAATTACTTCAGTTCTTGATTATGGTGAAGCTATTATTCAAGGACTTGCAAATGAGAGTTAACGCCTTCTGGAACTGGCGATGAACGCTTGTGTGCGATACATTTGTGACACTGGTTTTTCGACCTTATGGCTCCTGCATCGGAACAATAGCAAATGAAGTGCACATAGCCGCGGTGACTACATACCCTCTGTCTGCTCTGCCTCGTGCTCGTTATTGAACTCCCTCTCCAACTCTACCATCTGAACGGTACAGGAGAGATACTCAGCAAAATCTTATCTATACCACTAATTAACACAGCCATCTTCTGAGAATCATTTTCTAGACCAGGAATATGACTTCGAACAACCTCCGCCAAAAATCTCAGAGAAATTCAACTACTTTCCAACGTCAAAAGACAGTTAATGGGCTACCTATAACATATGCTATTTCTCCAGATACTTGTTTGAAGTTCACTGTAGTAATACCCTTATTTTTCTCCAGTCCCCCGTCCAGAAAGTTCTCTTTCTTATCAGATACAGCCACTCATTCAGTGTTCTCCTCTTGCATCATCCCTTCTCCCTTCTGAATACATTAAATGCCGTTAAACAATGTTAAGTGTATTAATAATATAGTTGCTCATAATGGCTCCTATTGTTACTGCTACTACTACTACTACTACTACTACTACTACTGTTACCATTACTATTATTATTTGTTGTGTCCGAGGCTTAAGAGTACACAACACTACATTTAACAAATACTGTATCACGAAAGGCTGACACCACACAGGCACAACCACTCGCCTGGCGCCTGTCAGTTCCGAGCAACATCCCCAGGTGGCACTCACAAATTCAGATCACTTTCTGCTTCCGCGCCACCTCCATCTGCACTTCATATTCGACCTCAAATAGTGTTGCCAGGTGCCAAAAGGGAGCGCTGTCAATTGCGGACTACATTGCTTCCACCTTGTACTGGCAGAGATAGGAATCCTTCTGCTGACAGGCGCAGAACGTGGACACTCACACAGTTCCGTTCCTGCAGTTAGACAGTTTAGTTCAGTGTCTGGGGCCAGCTCAGTACAGTATCTGCAATTACGATACCTTCACAGTTCTCCGTTGAGAAGAACATTCCGTCTTAGCAGTGGCTGTTTACGGAGAACTAGGACAATTACTTGATTGTCTGCAGTATTACTTTCAGTGATAATGACAATACCGTAGTGTGGCAGGAGAGGATAAAGTTATTTCGTTTCCATTTTATTAGTTTAGGATTTGAAATACTGTACCAAAGTTTAGTGCCATTTTGTTACCTACTCCTAATAAATGTTACTGGTTATTTCTTAATGTGTTGCCACATTTCTGTTCTAATAGCACCCTGTCATGCAAGTGTATTAGTTGATACATCAAGCTTGTAGTTGCCATCCAAATTATTGGACAATAGTAGTACAACATTCCCAAAAGTCTGCAGACAAGGAAAGAGTTCAAAATTTCTTGACAATTTGCCGATGAGGAAAAATTTTTAAGACCATTGTCAATGTTTCGCCATAACTAAACCGCTGACGACAAGGTACAAGTTTATAGCTTTCTGAAAACTTTTCGTCATCTCTCAATACTGACAAAGAGTCAGTGTAAACTCACAGCGCTCTCGTTAACAAAGAGAAAAATTACTGGATATAGACAGACAACTGACCAGGAAAATACCTTATCTTAACTTACGGTAGCACTGTGTGACTTTTTGTTCCATGTTTGTTCGTTTCAGGGACTGCTAACGCGTTTCCTTCGCATGATGATTTCTGAAAAGTCTAGAAACCGTTCTGAACATATTTCGCAGACAGGGCCCACTCGTAACTCATTCTGAAGCCACGGCTCATATTATTACAACTGACAGCAATCCGGAGCTCGTAGGGATAGGCTGGGACAGACTTGAATACAGCAAGAACGACGGCCAAAACAACTACTGCAATAACATGTCGCCCCTGCCGTTTCTAGCGTTAGATCGAAAAGTAGAGTCCTGAAACAAATATACCCAGCGTCTGCAGTAGAACTACATCACACAAATATCAGGTTTCGTAGAAGGAAAAGCATTTTTATTGACATATGCAGGCCTCACTGTATTTCATATTCTTCAAAAATTATAGCCTAATTGTTAATCTATAACTCTCTCTTATTCGGACATTAAAAAACGCTTAAGAAATATTTTGACTCGCATGTTGCTGCTGCCAGACTTAGACTTTTTCCAAGATTTCAAGAACTCAGATCAAAGCCGTAAGGACTGGATTATCAATTGCAGGACCTGACTCGAGAATTAGCAAATGACCAGTGCAAGAAATCTCACTGACCCGCAATATCCTTATCTTCACCCCCTTGACTATAACTTAAAGAAGACCTGCTTCAAACCAATCTTTCCAAGACTTTCTGCCACTGATTTAGGCATACGAATAAATTTACGTACCTGCTATTACTGTGAAAAGACACTGACGTATTCAGTACATGTTAACAGCTGGCACGGCCAAGCGACCCAGCACGGTCAGATCCATAAAACACATGGTACACATGCTACTCGACTGAAACAGTCAGTAACAAATATAGAAATATTAAATTAGAATCTTGTTCCCGCTGTGACGCACACCACAAAACAGAAAATTATTTCTATTGGAATGAGAGTTCTACTTACTGTAAGAAGTCCGAACACAGGGCTGAGGTGCGCAAAACAAAGAACAACCGCCAAAACAAACACACTCACACGCATGGCTGCAATTAACAACGGTAAAAAGTCAAGTACTGTTCGTAACGAAAGTGTGTAAATTGAAAAAATTTCAAGGACGAAATATCAGGCGAATGCCATTTCTTCATGTCATAATAATTCATCATCTGTAATTCTACAAATAACCAAAGTGTCGATCAATTTTCAGGTTGACACAGGGTCGTCAGTTTCAATTGGTAATCTATATGTGTATTGAAATTTAAGAATACCAAAGGTAACAGACTTTCATAGGCTACTGGTCAGTTACAGCAATCAGGAGATCCCAGTACAAAAAATCAAAAGATGTTATGTGTAAACAATTTAAAAAACAAGTTGCGTTTGTAGTTGCAAATTTAAATAATACAACGAATTTACAAGGACTAAATCGTTTCAATGCTTTGGGTTTCACCATTTACAATGGAGCGAAGCAAATCCGGTCTGACATACCAAATGGAAAGATAAAACATTGCTGCAAGAATATGATAGTACTAGGACAAACGGAACACGAACAAGTGTTGCACAATTTGCATACCTCAGGAGTGAGCATACCTCAAGTGTAAGCAGGCAACTAGCAACACCTCCCCCGCCATCTTCCCTATTGGCGGGAAATTCAAACAGTAGGCGATAAGGGGATTATAAGAACAATCTGCATTTTTGCCAAATTTATTCAAGACAGTAAATGTGACAATATCACACTGATGACATCATCACCAGACAATTTCATGCATTTTTGTGCACTCCCCCTCATCTCCTCACACCTCTCCCACTCCTCCTCCATCCCACTTACTGCTGTCCTTTCTTTCCTCCCTCATCCCCTCCCCACCTAGAGAAATGGCAACAAAAATCGGTCAATTTGTGCTGAGCTGCTGGTATGGAAGAGCATACGAAGTTTTTTTCCTTTATTTTCAGTGTTATTCTGTTGGAAATTGGTGAGAAAAGCTCAGATCCTCCCCACCCCACCTCACCCTTCGCTCCCTCCCCTCCTCTTCCCACTCCTCCTCCTCCCCACCCACACCCTTCCATCCCCTTCTGTCCTGTTCCATCCTGCCGTCCCAACCACTCCTTCACTGTGCTGTCCCCTTCCATTCTGTCCCCTTCCCCTTCCTCTCCCCTCCCCTCTTCACCCCTCACATCCTCTCCCTCCCATTCCCTCTCCACACTTCCCTACCTAGAAAAATAGTGGAGAAAACTATTCAGACTGTACTGAGCTGTTGGTGTGAAAGGATGTAGGGTGGCTTTTCTTTATTTTAAGGTGTTATCCTATTGGAAAATGCTTCCTAAATTTTTTTCTTGTGTGCTCACCTTGATGTGACGAGACTGACTGACATAGTTCACCTTACCACCTCCAGAGGGCACTCGAAATCGTGATGTCATGGGTAAAAAAATTGGCAGGAACCAATAGATACGCTTATACAGAGGGAAAAACCTGGTCAGCTGGATCTGACATATTAGGTGTTGTCCCACAGATTGCAGGTAAAACAGCAAACAGATCTTCCTCCTCTATTTATATCTTCATCAGTGTTCACCATCCCTTCCTGGAAAAAGCCTGTTGTCAGCTATATCAAGGCTGTCGTAAAATACTCTGTGACAAGAATTGTTCACAGGGTCAATGTTCCATGAGTGACTTTGTCAGTGTTCATATAGGTAAGAAACAGGGTTTGCTACACATTCAACTACCCAGTTTCAACTTTTTTTCAAGGTCACTCAACTACTCATTTTCCCCATCCAAAAGACTATGTGTAGATCATTTTATATAGGAGACTTCTTTTGATTTTTGTTAGAGAGCAGCTCTAGGCACTCTCAAATGTTCAAATGTATGTGAAATCTTATTGGACTTAACTGCTAAGGTCATCAGTCCCTAAGATTACACACTACTTAACCTAAAGTATCCTAAGGACAAACACACACACCCATGTCTAAGGGAGGACTCGAACCTCTGTCGGGACCTGCTGCACAGTCCATGACTGCAGAGGCACTCTCGCCAAAGGCTGGTGGATACAGAGAGGATATTTTCGCTATTAGTATTTATTAGAGAGTTTTTCCAGCCAGTCTAGCTAATAGCCCTCTGTGGAAAGGATGGGTAATAATAGGACAGCGACCCACTGCTGCTTTTTTTTACTCATATGTGATATGTTGCAATACAGCATCACTGGTCTTTTGTGATTTAACTGTGTTGGTGAAGCAGCAAATTTAACTACAGGGCAGTGACGCTGCATCACTGTGAAACATCCCCTTAGAAAAATTTATGAATGACTGTGCTGATAAACCTCTTAGATTATTTGATTTTCAAACAGCTGAGCAAAACTGAACGTGCTCCGACGTTTCTCTCTTTACTTATTCTGATCATCAATAAACTGGCACACAATATTTTTAGCGCAACGCAATCTGACTTTCAATAATCCCTACAAAATAATGGCCCTGACTAACAATAACCTATACCTTTCATGAATCACTCACCTCACAAAAATCTTCGTTACTCAAACTACTGCAATACAGCAAACGCCAGTACTGCCAGCTAAATAAAAAATTCTAACTACTGAAGTCACTAACTACTGATAGGCATAGTTAGCAAATGAAAGATTTTGATAGAGAACAAACAATGTATTTTCCTTAATAGTATTCAAAAGTCATAATATAAATATCAGTTCCATCTACATATCAGACATCCAGTCTCATAAATTTACTGTCTTTGATGGACACACGTCCATATCATCTGCCCTCAAAACTCCGCCATCTCTCTCCCCACATCCACGACTGCTGGCGGCTCACCTCCAACTGCACAACGTTACGCGCTGTTAACAGCCAACTGCCAAACACTATAATAGCAAATTCCAACAATGCAAACCAGCCACAGACTGCACACAGCACAGTCAGTGATTTTCATATAGAGCGCTACATGGCGTTACCAACATAAAAACCTAAACAACCTACTTGCAACGGCTATACACTTTGGAGATGTGGTGGTGGAGTCAGTCAGGCTATTTAGCCCAACATGGACAGGTAAGATGGGAAACTAGTGGACGTTGAATGGGGGCTAGTCCTATCAAAGGAAGCATCTATGGTGGGCTTACCAGGCCTATCGTTAGCCATGGTCCGAATCTGATTCCTCTAGGATGGTTAGAGGAACCAGCTGTCGATGCCAGTGGCGTGGAAGTCTGGTTCCAAAATGGTGTAACTCATAGACAGTGTTCCACAGGGCATCCACTTTCTATAGAGCCACCACACGTTGTTGCATATGGTCATCTTGAGGGGGACGATATCCGCTTCTTCCTGGAGAGTTATAATTCGGATGAGGGGCAGGGCGTGCAGGCTCCACCTGAGAGGCTTGTTCTACAGGCTTTGCAATGTCTGCATCCAAGTGACGGTAATCGTGACCCATGCAGTGGAGCCATAGGTAACTGCAGGCTGGATGCTTGGTAGATACAGAGCTAGGTATGCAGGTTAAGTTCTCTACTGCAGAAGTGGGAGTAAAAAGCCCTGGCCAGCTTCTGCCACTTGTTGGCGACATACTCCACATGAGAGTGGAAGAACAGCTTGTGGTCCACCCAGACCCCAAGATAGGTGGTTGCTGAGGACCAGGTCACTTGAATGCCTGCAGTCAAAATAATGCGGTGGAGGACTGGGTGCCATTTGGTGAAACGGACTACCATAGTTTTGGCAGCACTGAGAGCTGTTTTGTTTGGCACCAGGTGATGGTGACGTCCACCTGTTGCTGGAGGTGGGCGACGGCGGCGTCAGTAATATGGCTAGTGGTATATAGTGCTGTCATCAGCATATTGTGCCAGGGGGCACTCGGTGATGGCCAGCATTTCATTCACATAGATTTTTAAAAGGATGTCAGAGAATACAGAGAATACCGATTCTTGCGGAGTGTCTGCCAATAATTGGCAAATGCCAGAACACATTCCTGCTTGAGCCACTAGGAAAGTCCTACTGCAGATAAAGTCACCCACAATCTTCACATAAACATCCAGTATAGCAGTCTGCGTCAGTATCTTGTGTACTAGGTTGTCTTGCCAGATCTTGCCGTAGGCGTTCTGTAAGATCAGAAAAACGGCAACTGTTGACTTGGCATTGTTGAAGCCTTTGCTGACGTGTTCAGTGATCTGTAAGACCTGAAGTTCTGCAGAGAGTTGCGTAGTGAATCCAAACTGTTCAGGTCGGATCGTCCCAGCTACTGCCAGAGATTGGGAAAGTTGGTGGAGGATCACAGATTCAAAGACCATAGGGTTTAGGAGGCTGATGTGTCTGTTGTCGGTGGGGATCATAGTGCCCATGGACCTCTTAGGTATAGCAGTCACAGCCGTGTGCAGTAACTGTGCGGTCTGAGGTGCTGTGTCATGGAGTGCGTGGTCCCTCCCACTGGAGGTTCGAGTCCTCCCTCAGACATGGATGTGTGTTGTTCTTAGAAAAGTTAGTTTAAGTAAAGTGTAAGTCTAGAGACCGATGTCCTCAGCAATGTGGTCTCTTAGGAATTCACACAAAGTTGAACATTTTATAGTAATTAGCTAGGCTTGTTTCCACTGAGGGGGGAAAAGGCCAAACGTGAGACAATAGTTTAAAATCTTGGTGAACAAGAGGAGAGGCATGCGGGAAAGGTGGCAAAGATGTTCATTTAAAATTCCGTTCATTTCAGGGCCGACCAGCCACGTTTCCGTCGTAGGATAGACCGAATTTCTGCCATGGATGTAAGGAAGGGGGGGGGGGGGGGGCAGACTGGGGTGGCCGGTTGTGGAAAGCGGCAACAACTATCAGGGCATCGTGTTCATCCCGTAGTTCATCTGGAGAAATGTCCTGGACAGGGAGGTGGTTTTGGGCCTCAAACAAATCCGCCAGCGTTTCCACAACTTGGAGGGTATCATACGACAAACCTGCTGCCATGCAAATAGAATGGGCAGTTGCCAACATAGAACGCTGCAGGGCACGAATAACAACCCAGCCAGACTTTAGGTGGATAAGGAAAGTGGACATTCTGTCCTCCCATTGTTTGGACCTCCAGTCAGCGAGCCAGTGGCAGAATTCGCGCTGAAGGCATCTCATTTGGCATATTTATTTATTTTTTTTATTTATTTATTTATTTATTTATTTATTTAACCTGGCAAGATTAGGGCCATCAGGCCCTCTCTTACATCTAACCAGGCATTCTACTTATTTTACAGTCATATGTTTCAGTAGGCATGTTAAACTACATCTAATACAAAAAGTGAGATAAACAATTAGAAAGGTACACCTCGAAAAATACATTATTGAAGAGAAAGATTTAAGATAGGAGTGCTGGCAGCAGGGAGTATGAGGGAGACTCATGGTGAAGCGAGGAGAAGAATAGAGAGACATGATGAAACATAATTAAGGAAAATATAAAGGAAAAGGAGACTGCGTGTCTAATAGAGATAGATGAAGAGGAAGGCATCTCAGGAGCAAGATAGGAGACACTAGCTTTGCTATTTGACAGATGAGAGGATTGGCCTTGCACATTAATTTTGTGGAGAATTTTATGCGGATGATAGTAGGAAATGCTTCAACTTCTTCTTAAAAGCAACAGGAGACTGAATTTTCCTCAAGGTAAGGGGCAGTTTGTTCCAGAGGCGGACAGCGGCAACTGAGAAGGAGTTTGCAAAAGTTTTTGTTTTGTGAGTGGGTACAGTTAGGATACCATATAAGACTGACCTCGTGTTTCGATAATGATGGCATGACAGGATTTTAATCTCTGAAGCTAGGTACTGGGGTGCTTGCGCGATGAGGAGTCGGTGAAGTAGACATAGAGTGTGGTAGTCACGCAGTTTGTCCGGCCGCAGCCACCCTAGCTCGGAGTATGAAGCACTAACATGATCATATCGGCGAATGTTGCAGGTGTAACGCACACAGGCATTCATGGTTAGCTCTAGCCGTCTTTTGTTTTCACTACTCATGCCTTGTTGAATCACATCACAATAGTGGAGGTTCGGTAGAACGAGTGCTTGCACGAGCTGGCGTTTCAAGTCCTGTGGGAATATGTTCCGAAACTTTTTGAGAGCATAGAGACAAGCAGACGTCTTTCGGCACACTGCGACTGTATTCTCCGCCCAGTTGAGATGCTCGTCCAAAGTTACACCCAAGTTCTTCACTGTTTTCTGATATGGTATTGGAGTACCTTCGAGCAGAATAGGAGGTAGCCGTTCGCGGAAATCTGAACTTATTAATTTCTGATGGGCTATTAAGATTACTTGCGTCTTTTTTGCATTTAATTTAAGCCCCAGGTTTTTCGCCCATGTCACTACTGAAGACAGATCATCATTCATCAGAGCGATTGCAGTGTTTACGTCTTCAGGTCTGACGCTGAGGTAGAGCTGGAGGTCGTCGGCATAGAAATGATGTTTACAGGAGGACAAAACCGACGAAATATCGTTGACATATAAAGAAAACAAAAGTGGTCCTAAGACTGATCCTTGTGGCACTCCCGAAGAAACATGTTTCCAGGAAGATTTTTCATTTGCGCAGACAACACATTGCTGTCTGTCTTTTAAGTAGCTTTCAAACCATCTCATTGCACTATCAGAGAAATTAAGCTGTTGCATTTTTCTGAGTAATATGTCAAAGTTAACAGTGTCAAAAGCTTTGCTGAAGTCCAGTAGCGTCAATATTGTTGCCTTTCGATTGTCGATGGCATATTTCAGGTCATCAGTTACTTTAATTAGAGCAGTGTTTGTGCTGTGATGTTTACGGAAACCGGATTGAAATTTGTCAAATAGGTTGAATTCATGCAAGTGTTCAGTGATTTGGTCATGAACAATATATTCCAGTGCTTTGGAAACAGCAGGCAGTATGCTAATTGGCCGGTAATCACTAGGCAGTTGCGGGTTTTCGACCTTAGGGATGGGTCGAATTATGCTTCTTTTCCATGCAGTGGGGTATATTCCGTTCACGAGGGAAAAATTAAATATGTCAGTTAAGACAGGTACTAAGATATCGGCAACATTCTTAATCATGGTTATACCAATACTGTCGTTGCCTATTGCATCAGAAGAGATTCTCATTATTGCTTTACTTGCCGTATTTGTTGTTACATGTTTTAGATGAAAGGTATCGTTGTTAGTTATCCTGTTTGGGGATTCTTGTGGACGGAAATCATCAGCCGTGCTGGTGTTCAGAGGTGCAGAGAAGAATTCATTTAATTCGTTAGCTGACACATGAAAAGTAGTTTCCGATTTTGCCTTTCCGACCCCCAAGCTACGGAGATTCTTCCATAGAGTCGTGGGTGTCAGATCGCTGCATACGAGGGAGCGAGCGTGCCTGATTTTGGCATTGCGAATGCATTGTTTCACTCTGTTCCGTAGCTTTCTATATTCTTCAAAACGTTCGGGTTTCGGATCTGCCTTGAAACGCCTGTGGGCAGCATCCCTATTAGTCATCATTTGACGTAATTCAGCTGTCAGCCATGGAGCAGGAGATTTTCTTACACGGACTGTGCGCACAGGTGCATGTTTGTCATAGAGGGCAGTGAGTTTATCACCAAGTTCATTAATTTTGCCGTCGATTGTAGGTTCTCTGATTATTTGATGCCATGAGATTTCTGAGCAATCGGCTGTTAGAGCGTCAAGGTCAATACGTTTCATGTTCCTACAAGTTATGTAACGCGATTTGATCCTTGGGGGCTGCACAGAGTAGGCCAGGAATATTACATCATGTGCTGAGAGGCCAGGGGCCGATGATTGACCAACATCTCTTACTTTGTCAGTCTGTTTTGTTGCGATCACGTCTATAAGAGTATGACTGTGCGCCGTATGGTGTGTAGGTTGTAATGGAAGAATGTTCATGCTATTGCAACTAAACAATCTTCTTAGGTTTATTGCGGAGGGAGTGTCTCTTAGCAGGTCTATGTTCAAGTCACCCATTACGATGACATGTTCGTATTGACACTGAAGTGAATGTAATTCCGACTGGAAGGAACTCATTGAGCTTATTTTTGGCGGCTTGTACACGACGCCAGTCAAGAATTTCCGACTTTGTATATTTATTTCAATGAACATGAATTCAGCCTCTTTTTCTTCAGCAGGATTTGACGTACATAAGACTTTCGCTTTGAGATCTGTTCGTATATATGCGCCGACCCCGCCACCTCGCTTTTTTGATCTGTCTGCCCTAAGAAATGTGTACCCTGGGAGATGAATAGATGCAGAGGACATGTGTGGTTTCAACCACGTTTCGGATAGGAGGATTACGTGGTAGTTTAGTTGGTGGAAGAGGAGGCTAAGTTCTTCGTAATGCGCAGGTGAAGACTGAATGTTGCAGTGAGCTGCTAAAAGCTCAGACGCGTTCCGCTGAGCAGCCTGGAGTAGGGTGGCAGACTGGTTTGTCCCTTTGTTAGGCACTACCTGCCGCGAGAGGCACTGACCGGTGTTTCCGCCAAGTGACATATTCCAGGGGTGTCCGAGATTTTGCGCGCCCTGTTTGTGACTCCGCGAGAGCCGAAAGAAAAGCGACTGCAAGAGATTTCCTGAGGTTGCGGGAGTATAGAAAATGGATTAGTGGTATTCGGTGCAGGGAGAATATGACCAAAATGGTGACAGCTGTGTGGCACTGAGTATCCTATGTCGTAAGAGGAAAAGTGTAATTAGAGTATTTGAAACAGCTTAGGGTGGAAATAAGGGAAAGAGGAGTGATTTAAGAGGCCGATGCTGCCAGCAGAGAGAAGTAAGCTTAATATTTAATAGAGTATCGTAGGAAGCTAGAATTAAATTGAAATTTGCTAAAGTGATACTGATAGTAATTTTTGTTATGAACAATTTAAACCGAAGAGATGGTTGACTAATGAACTAAAGGAGAGACTAATAATTGCAATAGAACTATTACAGAATGGAAGAGAATAAACTGAGAAAATGAAAAAAGTATTAGCAGTAACTAAAACTAAGCAATGGCTACAGCTAAAGACACAAAAAATAGTAAAAAGTTAATACAGTTACAAAAACAATTAGTTGAAGGTACAAATAATTAAAAAGTTAATAAGTTACAAAAACAATTAGTTGAAGGTACAAATAATTAAAAAGTTAATACAATTACAAGACTATATCTGAGTATAGGACTGTTAAAATTTGAAAATGGTGTTAAGTTTGACTTTTGGCTCGAGTAGGTTCACTTAATACTATTTAGTTCTGTCATGTTTGTGACTGTCTTCTTTCCAGCTGCAGTCTTAATGATTACTCTGCCATCCTGAGTCCACACATTCTGAAGACCGAAATGGGATATGGCACTGTTTAAAATCTTTAGCCGCTCGTGTGTCAGATCTTCCCTTATTGTAATCCCTGTCCTTGCTAACTTCTTCTTCTGGGTAAAGATCTCAGCCCTTTTTCGGTACGAAACAAATTTAATAATTATTGGACGAGGTTTGGTAGCACCTGGTAGTTTTCGTCCCACCCGGTGGCTCCTGTCAATGTCTGCCTTGGTAACTTCGACGCCTAATTTTTCACGCGCAACCTGTATAAGCAGGTTGTCCGTGTCTTCTTCTTTATTTTCTGCTACTCCAAACAGTCGTAGACTATTTCGCCTTTGGTACTGTTCTAGCTCGTCTGTGGCGGCAGATAGTTTCACTTCCAACTCTCGTGCCTTTTTCTCGTATTCAGACACAGACTTTTTTAGTGCTGTAATTTCGGCAGTATTGGCCTCAACAGTTTCACGCATTTTGGCCAATACTGCTGCCGTTACAGTATCTGATATGGTGCCTGCTATCAGATCGAGATTGTTTTTATCGCGAAGCGCAGCGTTTACCTCAGAGCGAACCAGCTCCGCTATACCGGGAGCCGCGGCCGCACCTTCCGCCAGGAGCAGGCCCGCCGCACCTGCTGCTTCCCCGCTGCTGGACGCGCTGCTGTTGATTCTTCTGTTTACCATTTTCTCGCAGATATTGGCGGAGCACAGAAAAAAATAGCACTACTGCACAGAACACTGTTGTTTACACGATTTCCACTTGTACTAGACAACACCACCTGCGAGAACACCTTCGAATTCGACTAAATTTCGCGAGCCGAACTTAACACGTGTTACACTGAAGCCGCCATTTGCTTAGAAACATATGTCCCGAGGATTGCGAAACTGCTTCCACCACTGGCGGTAGTGGGTCTTTTGCTGCTTTGGCTCGCGTAACAGGGGAGGCAAATCGTCCAGAGTTCCATTGCCTTCTGTATTTTGACGGTAAGTTAATCTATGGCACAGACTATATTTGGCGGTATTGTCAAGTCGAGGTCCTGTCGAGTGGTGTTATTAAGTACCGTAGCAAAGTTGTCCCAATGAGTGAGGGTGACAGTGGAACAAACATCAAATGAAAGGGCAACATTGGTGAGCTGTAGGAGTACTGGCTTATGGTTGGAGGCCAGTTCATGGAGAACCTCCAGTGAAAACTGAGTGGCGATGTTTTAGAAGATGGCCACATCCAGAACGTCTCACTGTCAGTTAGAACAGACTGGAAAATGGGTAGGTTCATGGGGCCCATAGACTGATAGAGTTAAAGTATTCCCCAGGTCAAGGAGAAACCAGCCTTAGGGGTTAGGAACCCGAGAATGCCAAGCCGGGTGCTTGACATTGAGACCCGCCCCAATGCTGAGCCTGTCAAAGGACGTCAGGCAGTTGCTTGTTTTGGCTCAAATACACCTCCGCAAAGGTAATGGCACCAAGGCAGGTGGAGACGGTAACTGCTGTGGCTTGTGTGTGTTCCATTGCCTGTAGAGTCTCTTGGGTATGGCAAGAGCTTTGTTGAGGAACACTGCCATGCCTCCACCAAGGTGGTCAAGGCAGTCAGAGCGATAATACACCATGTTGTGAAGGCGGAAATCATCTGCAGATTTGAGGAGTGTTCCTGTGACCAGTAAAACATTCACATGATGGCCATGGTAAAAGGTGTTCAGCTCCATCTTCATCTGATTTATGCCAATGGCATTAAAAATGCAGGTGACAAGATCCCAAGGGGGCTGGCGGTGGTGTGGAGGTCTATTCGCCTTGACAACAATATTTGACTAAGTCCTTCTACTAGGCTGATGATCTTGGAGAACCCATCCTCTTACCGACGGATTTTGTGAGCAGTGTGATGAATAACAGCCCAGATGTGGGGTTTCATGAAGAAGGAGATGACTGAGGATTTCCTCCTGAAAGGATGCATCAGTCTCCACTACTGCGGGAGGGTCCTGGGTGGGCTGAGTGGGAGTAGGGGCAGAGGGCAGGGAACCAGCCATGGGTGGACTGAAGAAGGCTGCAGCTGGCTCCTGTAGTTGGTGAACAGTGGAAGCGGTCATGGAAGACAGACAATGAGGAGGAGACCAGACTGCAGCAGCAAAGGATGTCATAGGAATTTGGACAGAAGGGAGCACAGGTGCCACAGAGTGGCTGGTAGCAGAGTGGCTGCTGAAGGTAATGCACCAGGCTGGTCCCACAAAACAGGAAAGTTGGCCGTGTCCCGTTGTGGTGGGATAGGTCAACTTGTTCAAGGTTTCTTTTTTGGAGCATGGGAGACTTCAATGCTTTCTGGTAAACAGGACACCCCCTCCAGGATGCCATACAGTGGGGATCGTGGTTTGTGCCGAAGCACCTGGCATAGGTAGGTTTCTCTGAGGTAGAGAGCATGCAGTTCTCCACTAAATGTGTCCTGTCACACTTAACACACCGCAACAGCAGGGAGCAGTAATTCCCAGTATGTGGTAAACGTTGGCATTTGCGACAAGTGACTGGCCCATTGTGGCCTTCGTACAATTTAATGCAGACCTTCGTGTACAGAAGGTACCGGGTTTTGGTACCTCCACTCTATACCTTCCCTCCGGCAAATGAGAGACGACGTGGGTAGGGCAGGGGATCAACGCCCCAGCTAATCTGGGGCAAAAGCTACGAAATACTAAAGTGGAAAAGGCAGCTAAACAACGCTGATATATGGTGAAAAGTACAATGGTAGGACACGGATACCTCTTGCTATACCGGTGGGCCAAAAGGTCTTCGAAACAAGGCGATAGCAGATCCCCTCGACCTCTGCTGTAACCTTTGGTGGCAAGTCCTTGATGACGATTTTGGTACGGCAATTACCCGACGTCTGGTGGGTAAAGTAAGGCATCGCCTTTGATTTGACAAAATCGAGAATGGTAAGTTGTGTTGGTACACAGCTCGCAGTAGGCCGAAAATGAGCCGCTGGGCATAAGTGTTCAGTTTTGAATAATTAGTGACATTATATACCACAACAGGGGCTTGTCGCGGTCTCTAGAGAAGGAGGGTCGGGAGCCGGAGCCATTTCCTCATCCACAGGATCATCCGGTGCGGCGTCCCCTGGAAGGGAGGTATCACAGCATGATCTGCTGTCTCCAGGGCCCACGTGGATGGAGGAGTGACTGGAGCGACAGCCAGAGGACTTGCCGACTGGGTCAGGGTGCCCAGAGGACTCTCCACGGTGGCGGAACAACGTAGGAAGAGGTGCACTCATAGGTACGGCCAGGTGGTGGTCAGACACAGCCAAGGCGTTTGCTGCCTCACTAAGAGAAAGATCAATTACTAACTGGTCAGGTGAATTGTTGGATGCCGACGACACAGAAGAATGGTCCTTGACATGAGATGATGGACAGTCATAGCGGTGATTGGTTTCAGTGACGGTGGTATCCACCAGCGATTTGTGGCGGTTGGTGTGATTCAAAGGATCCTTCACCCTCTGCGAGTTGGCAGAACATCAGGCGCAAGTGGAAGCTGGGGTGAGCAGCGTTAGAGTCGGAGAGCCATGGATGTTTCTATGTGGATTCCTTCATGCTAGCCAGGGGCCCAGCATGAGGGAACTACGCACACAAAATACTTCCCAGCTAATCTGGGGCAAAAACTACGAAATACCAAAGTGAAAAAGGCAGGTAAACATTGCTGATATCTGGTGAAAAGTACAATGGTAGGACATGGAAGCGCATTTATACAAGAAAACACTTGCAGGGATCCAGAGATGCAACCTGAAGATGAATTCACTAACAATACGTCGAAGGTAGGTTTAGAATGTGAATCCAACTGCGATATGACGAGGGTGGCATCTGAAGGTGAGTTTACCAGAGGTGAGTCCAAGATAGGGTCTGTGGGTGTCGCACGAGAAACCAGTCACATACATACAGAAAAAAATGCAATTGCGCTAGGTGTTTATAATTATACTACCTTTACAAACAAATTTAGAATATTTGGCCAGAAGTGATGTCATGGTCAAATGAGCAGAAGTGTAGGCATCTTGGATCCTTAGAGTAGGCTATATAAAAGGGAACGTTCGAAACAAATCACTCAGTAACACAGTAGATGCCTGAGCATGTTGGGGAGGTATATTGGGTTTTGTATGATACTTGTAACCTGTGCAGAATGGAAATACGTCCACATTCATCTCGTCAATCAGTATCGTTGTGTAATTCAACGTCTCAGATTGGGCAAAGTGGATTGTTTTAAACTGTGGAGTCTGTGTTGGGGTGGAACTGCAGTTAGAGCTCTACGTCCTAGCCACACCTGCTTGTCACACAGTGTGCTAGGAGCTAGTGACGGCAGTCCATGGCCAGTGGCAGTGTGATCGTGAGGGCTCAGCCAACCAAAAGTCGCAGCGTAGCCTATCGTGAAAAGACAGATACATAGAATGGTTTTGGACAGTCAGATCTTCAAATAAACAAAATGCTCAGTAGATGGAGTTGGACTAGACTGGAGGTGACTGGCCAGTTTATTCATCTTGATATGCTGTGTTCATGGCAATTGTGCACTACATTTGTAAAAAATATTTTAAAATATATTTCCCATGCTTATGTTGGTTAGGATGACACATGTGATTCGTAAATACGTATAAACTTCATAAAGGGAGCATGGATTTATAGCAGCACTGGCAACCCCCATGCCCCACCTTTTACAACTCTTCCTACCCATCTGCCTTACCTCTGTCTTCAGTAAGGTCTTTGAGTCCATCCTCTCCTGCTGTATTCATCGCCACCCTAAGCAGCACCACCTTCCCCTTACCAGTGTGGCTTCTAGCCAATGACCAGCTCCTTAACCTTACTGATCTTCTTTTCCTCCAATTTAACTCCAGTTGATCCGCTATTTTTGTTTCCCTTGACCTCCAGACAGCCTACAACCATGTCTGGCATCCCAGGCTCCTCTTCAAATTCCAGACCTATGCACTCCCTATCAATTTCGTCCATCTCGTTGTTTTCTTCCTCTCCCATCAACTGTCCTGTGTCACTATCCACAATTCCTACTCCTGCACTTTTCATCCCTCCGCTGGCGTGCCCCAAGGCTCTGTCCTTTTCTCTCTCCTCTGTCTCCTATATACTGCTGATATGCCCAAACCTCCCCTGCCTGTTCATCTCCTCCAATCTGCTGATGACAGCGTCTTCCTGGCCCTTCATCCTACCCTTCAACGATCCCAATGTACCCTCCAAACCCAAATTGACCAGTTCACCGCTTGGTGCAACCAGTGGTTCCTTCATATCAACCCCTCCAAGACCCAGGCAACCATCATAAGCTGCACCAACCGCTCCTTCCATCTCCATGATTTCTGTCTAGCCATTTATGGTCATCCTATCCACCTCACTCCTACCCTAAAATACCTTGACTGCACCTCACATTAGCTCACCATCTCCTTATGATACAGCACAAGGCTCACAACAGATTCCACCTCCTGGAACTCCTGTTTGGCCAGACATGGGGATTGCATCCTCCCACCATCCTTCACACGTACAAAACCTATATCTGCCCCATCCTTTGTTTTGCCAGTGTCACTTTGGTTTCTGACCCTCCCAGATTCTATAAAGCCCCACAAATCCTTGAATGCCATGCACTCCACCTATTTTCCTTGAACACATCTGTACCCTGTATATCGTTCGCCAACTCAATCCCTCCAACCCCTGGTGTCCCCCTTCCTCTCCATTGCCAGCCTGTTGCTATGCCTTTACCATAGTGTCCCGCCCTCTCTCTATCTCCACACCCTCCACCTCCTTTCCCAACAACTTCCAGCACCTACCCCTCCCAAATGATGGGCTTCGCCCTGACATCCACCCCGTCTACCAACTCTAACCCCAACTTTCACCCCTACCTACTCCTTACCACTCCCTCTCCCCTCCCTTTCCCTTTAGCGGTTTTCCCTCTCCTACCCCTCCTCCCTCTCTTATGCCCTCCATCTTGTCTCTGCTGTCCCTCCTGCCTTGTCTTCCACCTCCCACCCTGCCCATCTACTGCCTATTGGTGCGCCTCGTGCCTCCCTGTTTCCTCTTTCTCCAACTCCCCTCAGCCCCCCACTGCACCTTCCACCCCTCTTTTTCCCTCATCCCCGGCCTCCAATCCCTCAGCCGGTCCCTCCCAGTGGTTTTACTCCTCATAAGTATTCTGTCGTTTCCATTCAGTCTTTTGTCTCACTGTGTGGTTTTTCTATAGTAGCTGACTTTTAACTTGTGTGCACAACGAATTGCCAGCTGTTTCTTTCAATTTTATGTCGACTTTTTATCTGTCCTCCAGTGCATGCCCCAGTATTAGAGTATATTTTAACTCCCATCATCTCCATTTATTGAGTTTTTTATGCCCCCCTTTTATCCTCCCTTTTTATGTGAGAGTTCGCCATTCATGTATTTTTGTTACACTTGTAGATTGGCAGGAGGCAACTCCCCTGTGCTTCAGTGATAATTTGTTATCCTATTATTACCTATCTCTTGGCTACACTGACTGGAACAGCTCTTTAGTGCTAAACTAACAGTGAAAATATTCTCTCTACATCAATCAATTATTGATGAGACTGGCTAGAGCTACTCTCTAGCAAAAATCCAAGTAAGATTCTCATATGCATTGATCTACATCTATGACTTTTGGACGGGGGAAATGTGGAACTGGATAACCTTGAAAAATAGTTGAAATCAGGTAGTTGAAAGTATAGCGAACCTCGATTCTTAACTATGTGAGTGCTGACAAAGACATTCCTGGAACACTGACCTTTCGAACAACATCTGTCTCAGAGAATTTAGCACCAGCTTTGATGTAGCAGACAAAAAGTTTTTTCTGGGTAGGGCTAGTGAACACCAGCAAAGACATTCCTGGTGGAGGAAGAACTGGTTGCTGTTTTACCTGAATTCTGTGGGACAATACTTAAAATGTCTGAACCTGCTGTTAGGGGGTTGCCCTCTGTATAAGTGCTCTTATTGGTTCCAACTAATTTTTTCGCCCATGACACCATAATTTCGTAGACTCTATGGTGCAGATAATGTGAACTAGATCAGTCAGTCTCCAAATGTAACAAGGTAAGTATACACCTGAGAAAATGTTTTAGGAAGTATTTTACAACAGGATAACACCCCAAAATACAGAAAAACCACCCTTTGTCCTTTCACACCAACAACTCAGCACAGTGTGAGCGATTTTCCCACCCAGTTTTCCAGGTTAAGGATGGTCTGCACTTTTCCCCAAATTTCCAGCATGATCACACCGAAAATAAAAAAAAAAACTCGCTATGCCCTTCCACACCAGCAGGTCACCACGGACTGAGCGGATTTTACCGCCATTTTTCTGAGTGAGGGAGGAGATGGAGGAAAAGAGGTGTGAAAGGATGGGATCGGTGACGTATGAGAGGGGCAGGAGAGGTGGAGGATGTGTGAGGAGAGGAGGGGGAGAACAGGAAGCTTGCGACATCATCCTGTGACATCAGTGCAACATTGCCATATCTGTCGCTGCTGTCTTGAATATATTTGGAAACAATGCAGACTGCACTCTTAAGTCCCTAATCTCCTGCTATCTGAATTTGCCGCCAAAATGAAGGATGTGAGAGGAGGGGGTGCTTGTTGCATACTTACACTTCAGATGCGGTTACACCCGAGGAGGACAAATTGCACGTCGAGGTGCTCGTATTGCGTTTATGTCACTAATTACGATGATATTTATTCCGAAGCCACAAGTAGTACTAAATGTTGCATGGCACACATTATTCTGAAGCTTAGTGCGCTGCTGAAGTTTTAAAAGTATGCAACATTCCTTTTGCATTAAAAGATAAAGTAAAACAGGAGCCGCGCGAATTAGAAAGAGGTCTAAGGCGTTGCAGTCATGGACTGTGAAGCTGGTCCCAGCAGAGATTCGAGTCCTCCCTCGGGTATGGGTGTGTGTGTTTGTCCTTAGGATAATTTAGGTTAAATAGTGTGTAAGCTTAGGGACTAAACACCTTAGCAGTTAAGTCCCACAAGATTTCACACGCATTTGAACATTTTTTTTTAAAACAGGAACTCGACCGTCTTCAACAGAACACTGTAAATTATCTTCACAGCGTAATTTTCCCAGGGAAAACTCCATAGGAACTCTTACAAAATTTGGAATCTGTTTTCATAATTCTATAAGAGGCAAATTTGAAATCCAGCACAGACAAATGCATCTTATATCAATGCAAAGTGCAATACTGTGGTTAAATGGTTCAAATGGCTCTCGGACTTAACTGCTGAGGTCATCAGTCCCCTAGAACTTAGAACTACTTAAACCTAACTAACCTAAGGACATCACACACATCCATGCCGAGGCAGGATTCGAACCTGCGACCGTAGCGGTCGAGCGGTTCCAGACTGTAGCGCCTAGAACCGCTCGGCCACTTCGGCCGGCTACTGGGGTCTGTCTACACACACCAATAAGCCAAAGCCATAACATATGGCCACCATTAAGAACCTTTAGGTTCCCACAGACATTAAGTAATTACGTTCTGTATTAGTATAAAGAAATTTAGTTTCTTCCTCATGCAGCTTCAGTCACTGAACCACTCCACAAAATGTTACGAAAAGGTACGAAATGGAACAGGAACAATGAATTCCAAGGCGCATTTCATAAATTAAAATAATGTTTGCTTGATGTCAAATGTCTTACACGTAATCCTAGCAAAATGCTAAGAACTGTGAGTAATTCAGACTATTCAAACGCAATGTCACATCAATATCATGGTTGTCAATTACCAATTGCATTCGCTTTCTTGCTTGAGTCAGTGAGGCAGCAACAGCCGGCCGAGACACACGCAATAACAGGGGAGTAACCGATTTTGTGAATTTCACGAGTTCCTAATCAGGAGCGAATTGTATGATATCATCTGTGTGCTTTAATAGTTTACTTTTTTGACTTTGTGCGTGTTAATTTACTATCTACTAGCCACAGTTCTAGCGTTTTCTTTTACGTCGGAAATTAAACCAATTTTATGACATATTGCAAGTTCCTAATCTGGGGTGAATTATACAGTTTTACCTGAGTGCTTCGATAGTTAGGTTTTTGAATCTCTGTGCATTACACTAATTTATTAAACATAGTTTCTTCGTGTTCTTCGGCGTTTGCAGTAGAGTTCCGCAGCACATGCAGACAGACCCCTTATCTGGGTACTTTAGTTTTCCACAGTCTTTAGTATGGATATGGACTGTGATTGCTGTGTGTGGTCGTGAGCAGGGTTGGTGATACTTCGCTCTCAGCTCCAGGTTGTGATCGCTTCAGTTACACAACTTGAGGCTGCAGTATATGGACATCACTGTTGTGGGTTGGCCGTGGGGATCCTCACTGGTAGCCAGCCCAGTTACTGCTTACACTGAGGTTGACCCCTCACCTGTGGTCGAGTGGGAGGTCGCCCTGGGGTGTAGCAGGCGGAGAAATACATCCCAGGGGGCCGCACGTAAGGCCTCCCTGGTTAGTCTGACAAACAGGTTCCAGGTGCTGTCTGTGGCTGACATGTCACTGAGCCAGATGCTGATGCCTCTAGTGTTTCAGAGGAAACCTCTCAGCCTGCAAAATCCGGGCAATCACAGAGGGTGGTATTATTGATGGTTGGGAGCTCCAACGTTAGGCACGTTATGCGGTCCCTTAGGGATATGGCTGCCAAGAAGGAGAAGAAATACAATGTCCACTCCTTGTGTATACTAGGTGGAGTTACTTCAGACGTGGAACAGGTCCTTCCGGATACCATGAAGAGCACAGGGTGCAGCCAACTGGTGTGGCTCACGTCACTACCTTTGTCGTGTATCTCTTTGGATCAGAATAATCTTTCTGGTTTCGAGTGGCTAACAGAAGTGGTAAATGCGGCCAGTCTTGCTTGCGATATGAAGGCAGAGCTGACCACTTTCAGTGTAGTCGACAGGACCGATTGTGGACCTCTGGTAGAGAGCCGAGTGGAGGATCTGACTCAGAGGCTCAGACGGTTCTGCAACCGTGAAGGCTGAAGATTCCTCGACTTGCGCCATTGGGTGGTTGGGTTTTGGGTTTAGCTGAATGGGTCAGGAGTCCACTATACGCAGGTGGCAGCTACACGTGTAGTACTGGCTGTGTGGCATGGATTAAGCGGTTTGGTTAGCTTAGGAGGTCTCGGGAAAACACAAAAAGGGCTTCCGTTACTAAGGGTGCAGGCCGAACACAGGAAGAACATAGATACAGGAACCATCGACAAGACAGTTGTAAATTATCGTAGCTGTGTTGGGAAAGTACCATGGGTTCAAGTGCTAATAGAAAGCATTGATGTTCAAATCGTCATAGGCACTGAAAGCTGGCTAAAGCCGGAGATCATCTCAGCCGATATTTTTGCGAAGAGCCTAACTGTGTTCCGAAAGGGTAGGCTAAACGCGGTTGATGGTGGCTTGTTTGTTGCTGTTACAAGTAGTTTATCTTGTCGCAAAATTGAAGTATCCTGTGAGTTAGTATCGGCAGAAATCATTGTTGGTAACCGAGATAAAGTAATAATTGGATTCTTTTAACGACCTTCCAAATTCAGATTATAGAATTGCTGAAAGGTTCAAAGAAAACTTGAGTTTGATTTCAAACACGTACCTGGCTCACACAATTATAATTGTTGGGAAAAATGCGTGTTTAATTCAGGAGGTACGCATAAAACATCATCCAAAATTGTGCCAAACGCATTCTCTGAAAATTATTTCGAGCACTTAGTTCATGAGCCCACACGAATAGCAAACGGTTGTGAAAACACATTTGACGTCTTAGCAACAAATAATCCTAAGTTAATACCAAGCATCAAAACGGTCACAGGGATTAGTGAACACCGGGTTGCCGTAGCGAGATTGAATATTGTAACCCCGAAATCCTCCAAAAATAAACGAAAAATGTATCTATTCAAATAAGAAGATAAAAATTCACTTGACGCCTTCCTGAGAGACAATATCCAGTTCTTCCAAAATAATATAAGTACAGACCATATGTAACTTGAACTCAAAGAAATAGCATCGGCCGCAATTGAGAGATTTGTACCAAATAAATTAACAAACGACGGAGCTGATCTTCCTTGAGACACAAAAATGATCAGAACACTGTTGCAGAAACCGCAAAAAACAAAAACAGAAAAAACATTCTAAATTTAAACATACGCAAAATCTCAAAGATTGATGATGTTTTACAAAAGCTCGAAATTTAATGTGGACTTCAATGCGAGATGCTTATAATAGTTTCCACAATGGAACTTTGTCTCAAAACCTGACAGAAAATCCAAAGAGATATTGGTCTTATGTGATGTGTCCTAGCGGCAAGACACAATAAATGCCTTCTCTGCGCGATAGCAATGGAGATACGATCGAAGACAGTGCTACCAAAGTAGAGTTACTAAACACAGCCTTACGACATGCCTTCATAACAAAACACAAATTATGTATTCCAGAATTCGTACCAAGAACAGCTGCCAACATGAGTAACGTAGAAGTAGATATCCTTGGAGTGGCGAAGCAACTTAAATCACTTAATAAAAGCAAGTCTTCTGGTCCAGACTGTATACCAGTTGGGTTCCTTTCAGAGTTTGCTGATGCATTAGCTCCATAATTAACAATCATATACAACCATTCGCTCGACGAAAGATCCGTACTCAAAGGCTGGAAAGTTGCACAGGTCACATCAATATTCAAGAAAGGTAGTAGGAGTAATCCACTAAATTACAACCCCATGTCATTAACGTAGATATACTGCAGGATTTTTGAACATATATTGTGTTTGAATATTATGAATTACCTAGAAAAAAAGGGTCTTGACACCCAGTCAACATGGATCTAGGAAACATCGTTCTTGTGAATCGCAACCAGCTCGCATGAAGTATTGGGTGCTATGACAAGAGATTTCAAACTGATTCAGTATCTGGATTTCCAGATGGCTTTTGACATTGTACCACACAAGCGGCTTGTAGTGAAACTGCGTGCGTATGGAATGTTGTCTCAGTTATGTGACTGTATTCGTGTTTTCCTGTCAGAGTGGTCACAGTTCGAAGTAATTGACGGAAAGTCTTAGAGTAAGAGAGAACCGATTTCTGGCGTTCCCTATGGTGGTGTTATAGGCCCTTTGCTGTTTATTATCTGTATAAACGATTTGGGAGACAATCTGAGCAGCCGTCTTACGTTGTTTGCACATGAGGCTGTCGTTTATCAGCTAGTACAGTCATCAAAAGATCAAAACAAATTGCAAAACAATTTAGAAAAGAGATCTTTATGGTACGAAGATTGGCATTGACCCTAAATAACGAAAAGTGTGAGGTCATCCACATGAGTGCTGAAAGGAATCCGTTAAACTTCTGTTACATGATAAATCAGTAGAATCCAAAGGCCGTAAATTCAACTAAATACCTAGGTATTACAGTTAAGAACAACTTAAACTGGAAGGAACACATAGAAAATGTTGTGGGGAACGCAAACCAATGACTGCGTTTTATTAGCAGGACACGCACACACTTTGCCTGTCCGTCCTCTTTTAGAATATTGCTGCGCGGTGTGGGATCCATAGCAGATAGGATTGACGGAGAGCACCGAAAAAGTTAAACGAAGGTTAACACGTTTTGCATTATCGCGAAGTAGGGGAGAGAGTGTCAATGAAATGATACAGGATTTGAGATAGACATCACTAAAACAAAGGCGTTTTTCGTTGCGGAGGAATCTTCTTACGAAATTCCAATCACCATCTTTTACCTCAGAATGCAAAAATACTTCCATGACGCCGAGCTACATAGGAATAAACGATGACCGTGTTAAAATAAGGGAAATCAGAGCTCGTACGGAAAGATATAAGTGCTCGTTCTTCCCGCGCGCTATACGAGATAGGAATAATAGAGAATTGTGAAGGTGGTTCAGTGAACTCTCTACCAGACACTTGAATATTTGCAGTGTATCTATGTAGATGTAGATGTAAAAAGATTTTAACAGTGGCACAAAAATGAGTCAGATCGAGGAGGCGGCTCTTGCGATTATATTTGCAGTTATGAAATTTGTTTACTGCGTTTACGGACGAAAATTTATCCTTGTCACAGACTATAAACCGTTAGTGGCTGTTTTCGGCCGAACAGTATTGTTCCTACAAGGACAGCTCACCGTTACCAACACTAAGCGTTACTTCAGTCTATTACGACTACGAAATTATTTTCAAGTCCACAGCAAAATGCGCAAATGCAGATTTGCTTTTACATCTGCCAATAGGGCCGGACACAAAGTTCGACTCATCAGCTGATGTTTGCCTTTCAGTAGACGTCAGCAGTCAAGGCACTTTGAAAAGTTTCCCAGTAAACTCCAGTTTAATTGCCAAACTTATGTCTAAAGATCCTGTTTTGTCCAAGATCAAATATTATATTCAGACGAGGTGGCCTAATGATAAGTAGTTACTTAGTCAACCAGAGATTAAATCTTATTGGATTGTGAGACATGCAGGTTCAGTGCACAAACGTGCCATTCAGGTACGTTTAGAATCATAGAGGACAGAGGTGGTTATTCCTGTTGTGCTCAAATCTAACGTACTACAGGTGCTACATGAATGCCATTGAGGCATAGTTCGTACCAAATACATTGCCAGAGAAGACTGCCGCTGGAGACAGAAATTTTAATGATGTTGCGCTAAATGCCGTTTATGTCAAAACTACAAGTCAGTAGCAGTGTTCCCCAGCAAAAGTGGATAAAATAATGAATTCATAGTTACAGTTCATCATACACGTCGGATACAGTGAATATGATAGTCAATTTGCGAACAATGAACTGTATTCATAGTTACAGTTCATCATACACGTTGGATACAGTGAATATGACAGTATTTTCTGTGGCCACAGGCATCAGATCCGTGCTCACGTCTGCCCATTGATTTTGGAGGACCATTTCTCGGAAGCTACTGGCGGCTGCTCCTTGTCAGTCCTTTCTCGATATTTCCGTTTGTCGCAAAGATGTCATCCCAGGGTATTTATAAATTAATTATACAAAAGTAACTTAATTGTGAAAGAGGTAAATAACTTAAAGAAATATTTAAGACAACACTGTATGCAGTATATCTTCAAGTTTTATTTGCAGAAGTTCAGTGTGGCTATCTTTTGTAACACGACGAATGTCCCATCTATAATCAATTTGCTGCCAAACCCTGTGAACTAAAATCTTGTTTTTAGGTCAGTTCCTTGATCGGCATGGATGTAAAAGAAATTCAAACCTTTGTCCTATAACATGTAAAGGAGGGCCTTTCAGAAAGACACAAATGTAAAACTTGCAAACAGGCAACGCTACCATCCGAGAATGAGCTCAGGCCCGAAACTAGTAATGGCATAATAAAATCATTTCAAGGAAATTTTCGGTTATTTGCAGTATTTCCTACAGTGTAATTTACGAAAACAGCAGCAGTGTTCTCCAGCAAAAGTGGATAAAATAATGAATTCATAGTTACAGTTCATCATACACGTCGGATACAGTGAATATGATAGTCAATTTGCGAGCCATGAACTGTATTCATCTGCCTTTAGTTGCCGATAGAATCTACCAGACCTAAGTCCTTGTTTGCTTCTTGGGTAATTACAATGAGAATGAGCGAATCGCGAATAAGGTACCACGTGGCGCCATTGACTATAATTATCCCTGCTGCTACGAATTACGTGTAATTCAAACGGTAACCTCTATTTAGATAAATTGAATAAATTTGGCGTCTAAATTTCGTTCAGCACACCCGTGATGCTACATTACAAAACAAAACAGGGCAGCAGGAATGGTCACATGGCGTTTTGCCCTGTTGGTATCGGTAGCGTTACGGAGGCGCTGAAACGTCTGGACTAGTAGAGACCAACCAACGCGCGAGAGCCTTCTTAAAAAGTTTCAGCTGCCAATGCTGGATAACTTGGAATAGAGGTACTACAACTCCATAAGCGTCGTACTCGTAGCGACCCAGAAGACGAAATTAGCCTAATTATTACGCACAGAATCGTTCAAATAATCGTTCATTCATCGCTCCACTGGAACAGGATGAAACGCTAAGACATTTTACAGTGTTATTTGAATGTATGGTGTCAGTTGCTTCGAAAGAACAGACACCATGCAGATTCCGCAGCTGCGAAACACTATATGTAAATTGAAGGGGGATGGCATCTCTCAGCTACAGCGGGACATTAAGCGGACCAGCGACGACGAGCGAAAATGTGTACCGCTCTGGGATTCGAACTCGGGATTTCCTCCTGCTTACTACGCAGATGCGGTAACCACTGCGGCATCCGAGACACAGTGTTGCCACAACTGCTCGGACCATCTCGGTACGCCTTACGGCCGATCCACACTCCCAGCGAGCACCACCTATCGGCAGTCCCTGTCCATTATAGTTTTATAGAGGGCAGTACCTCACGCTATGCACTTCACAGATATTTCTAGACGTTACAAATTAATGTAAATGTAGACGTAGATACTTAAGCTCACCAAGCTTACTAGACAACTTTTCATCAATTCCCTCCAGCGCTAGCAAACTGTAGACATGAACGAAGCAGACCACAATTAACCATGTGTGAAACACTTGAGACATATCTTTATTTCTGTATTACACCCTCCACATTTCTGAAATCATGTGATATTTCCTGTCACACTTGGTACAATGTTCACCAACAGCTGCGTATGTCCGTCTTTTGACCGAATCCGAGGACATTTTAATTAACTGAAAATTGCCTTTCCAGCTCAACAAATAGAAAATTATTTTGTGAATACTGACACGTTCTACGACTTTCTGGTGGAAGATACAATTATTAATGCATTAAAAAAAGGCTCAGATACAATTAACTGTCATGTATGAAAAAACATTACGTCCGCTGAAAGGCATTGCTGACAAATTTTGTATACTGATTAACGGGGGAAGACATCTACAAACCAGAATCTATGAAATATGGAGAACTTATGAAATCATTTCATATACATACATAGGTAATAGAGTATAGTAAATGAATACATAAAAGAATAAGATTAGAGCAGTATTAACATTATAATGAAGGGAGCGTGAATCAGCACAGCAAAGAATGTTACGATTCATTCTCTAAAAAATCTCTGTAGAAAGTTTTAGCCTAAATCCTACTTGCATTGATGAAAAGTTTTAAACAGCCGAGGATATTCAAATTATCTTTCTCAACGCCGCAAATGAAATGTGTGGAACCTCACAGTTTGTTAATGTTCGTATATGGTTCACGATTGTCACTAGGAGTTGCGAGTTGTGTGAAAAAAGTATTACTTATTAGCTGTTCTCTTCCAGTACAAGCGTACTATCTTAAGAGTAGGAAAATTAAAAGTATTTGTATAAGAGTATCATCATTTGGTAAAGGTTCAGACAGTATAAAGCTTATCCACATTTAGACAAGGATACCCATCGCTATGAGCATGTTTAGACAAAGAAGTAAACCCATACGCCGAACTAGGAAGTGAACAGCACATTAATTAAAAATTCTAAACCAACAGCTAAAACCACATGCATTCGGGTAGTTATTTCGAAGAGGACTGGGCTGCAATACAGAAACAAATTATTACGTTAGGTGAAAATGTGAAGCCTCAATTCTTTGATAAATGTAGACAACGAAGCATGAATACAAATTAACGAGTGTAAGTAGTGATTTAAAAATGAGTTTACTGCTTTTATAATTTTGATAAAATATTTGATTAATAACTCATAAATCGACAGACTAGTATTGTGGCAGCTGAAGGGATTAAAAAGCATCGGCTAACGTTATCGGTAGGTACCTGAGTAACGTGGCAACTAACTTCCTGGAGTTCAGTACAGTTATCATCCCACTTTCAAGTACTTACGACATTAACTAAGATAGCGTACAGCTCATTCCAGAAACCTTGTCCTCTGTGGGTATGCTAGAATGGTCATTACGCCGAGGGATGTCGAGACAGAATTCCGTTAAATGGAACTGGTGTGAGGCCCCACAGTGCCACAGATTTGAACGTTATATGTCTTGTCGCGAGATGAAAGTACGTGTTCTTTACTGAATCACGTATGCTGCTTGAGAATATTGAATTCCATCAGGTACAATTTTTTCTGGAAAAGATACGCCACATATACCAGTTTTCAGAAACTTGGAAACGACTCGGCACAATACAGGAGGAATCTGTAGTTGCTTTCTACACAGCTCATCTTACGAAAGTAATTGTTTGTATTACAGAGCATAAAATAACATGAAAATACTACGAGAAAACTAAATAAAACTTGAAATGTACTTATAACTTAGAAACTTTTACTGGATCTTCCTGTTTATGAGTGGATGTTGAAATTTCTTGTGGCGCTCACCTGCACGGCGCCAAACACGCATACGACCATCATTGGCACCAAGGCAGAAGCGACTCTCATCGCTGAAGACGACACGTCTCCATTCGTCCCTCCATTCACGCCTGTCGCGACACCGCTGGAGGCGGGCTGCACGATGTTGGGGCGTGAGCGGAAGACGGCCTAACGGTGTGCGGGACCGTAGCCCAGCTTCATGGAGACGGTTGCGAATGGTCCTCGCCGATACCCCAGGAGCAACAGTGTCCCTAATTTGCTGGGAAGTGGCGGTGCGGTCCCCTACGGCACTGCGTAGGATCCTACGGTCTTGGCGTGCATCCGTGCGTCGCTGCGGTCCGGTCCCAGGTCGACGGGCACGTGCACCTTCCGCCGACCACTGGCGACAACATCAATGTACTGTGGAGACCTCACGCTCCACGTGTTGAGCAATTCGACGGTACGTCCACCCGCCCTCCCGCATGCCCACTATACGCCCTCGCTCAAAGTCCGTCAACTGCACATACGGTTCACGTCCACGCTGTCGCGGCATGCTACCAGTGTTAAAGACTGCGATGGAGCTCCGTATGCCACAGTAAACTGGCTGACACTGACGGCGGCGGTGCACAAATGCTGCGCAGCTAGCGCCATTCGACGGCCACCACCGTGGTTCCTGGTGTGTCCGCTGTGCCGTGCCTGTGATCATTGCTTGTACAGCCCTCTCGCAGTGTCTGGAGCAAGTATGGTGGGTCTGACACACCGGTGTCAATGTGTTCTTTTTTCCATTTCCAGGATTGTATAAGGAGAAAACTTAAAATTTAACAGTTCATTCACAGTTTACAATAAAAATAGAAAGCAACTCATCTACAGCCTGTATCTATATAACCTTCCCTTATCTACCTTCAGCCCTCGAAAATGGACAAATTAACATAAAAATATTCTCCAACCTAAGTTTGCACTCTTGATCAGTGACTATTCCTAACGTCCAAAGTGTGGTATGATCCCCTATTACAACATGATTTTTGAGCAGAGTTTGAAAAAGTTACAATCAATGGGAGAATATTGGTGACTTCTTGTAGTATTCAACCACTTATCAATTTTTTGAAGAAAGCAGTGAACTGTGGACTGGCTAAGTTTTCTTTTATTTACCCGTTTAATTTAGTATATTGATTCTGTATATCTTGAAACTGAGAGAGTGAAAATCTTTCGATTCCTACGTCTATTACAGGAAATAGGAGTTAAAAACTGAAAATCGGTTATTTCAGGAAACTGTCGTTTTGAGCTGTTTTAGCAGCCCGGTTAAGCTTGCGTTGAAAAAAAAAATCCGATGTAATTGAAAACCCGTTGTTGCAGTGGTAACCGCCATCCCTAGTGCGTGGCGTAATTTCTCTCGCGTGCCGCGCATCGCCAAGAATTGGTGGATTCCGGCCGCTGCCGCTAGAGTGACTGCCCGCAACGCCACGGAAGATCCGAGTAACGGACGAAAGGAATCTTTCAATACGTCCAAGATGGATCAAGCAAGCTCCATCGCTCTTGTGGGACTGGGAAACGACCAATCTAGAAACCGCATCCCCACAAACATACTTAAATAAAAAGTTAAATATTTTTGAAAGCGACTGCTAACAGTTTTGTGACATGCGGCTATCTGTATGCTGTTTATGATCACCAGCGGTTTCGACTGACACTTAGCGTGCGACTTACGTAATATTACGGCGATTGTGAGAATTGTGCGACGAACGTAGTACTACGTAACACCAGTTAGCATGATTTTCCTCTGTGTCTTAAACGTATATTTACTGCTTTTCCAAACGTGTGCCAGTCTGCAAACTTCGTATTGGTGTCAGTGAAAAGATTCGTCATTTTTAAACCTTTTTTTGCATCTTGTTTCTTAGGCAACTGCTAAAGTTCGACGTCACTGGATTTAATGTTTTGTGTTCCTTTGTGTTGATTTTGCAATTAAAACATACAGTGAAGAGAAGAAACGTTTGGAGGAAATTATTTACAAAACCTTTGGCAAGTCTACAGATGATGACAACGAAATATTTGATGACGATTCAGACTACGCTTTATCTGAAAATAACTTCTTTTTGAGATGATTTGCTGCATATGTTTTGCCGGCCGCGGTGGCCGTGCGGTTCTATTTGCTGCAGGCCGGAACCGCGGGACTGCAACGGTCGCAGGTTCGAATCCTGCCTCGGGCATGGATGTGTGTGTGTGATGTCCTTAGGTTAGTTAGGTTTAAGTAGTTCTAAGTTCTAGGGGACTGATGACCTCAGATGTTAAGTCCCATAGTGCTCAGAGCCATTTACCTATTTTTTTTGCATATATTTTCCGTATTATTTGCACAGATTACGTTGTTATGAAGGATTCCTGCAAGTAAATCAGAAAATCAGTCTGAGCTTATGACTGCAGTGACTGTAATATTGGACTATATCTCATCATGTTTCAGATTATATCAACGTGTACTCCATTACGAACGCTAAATTTTGGTTTGTTTTGTATTTCGTGCATTTCTTTAAATTTATACTGACTGTAAAAGAAATTTAAACAGGAAGATCACGCGTTTGCTCGTGTATTTGAATACCAAAAACGCTTTTCATTTTTTTTCTGCGGTAATTACTACTAAATTTAAGTTTCACCTGTGTATTCAGATGTAAGACTAGCAATACTAAGCTGCATACATGTAAAGTAAAAGCCGGAAAACTCGCCATTACGGAAACACTTCCTCAATCGCCTGAACATTGTCGTCAGTTATCGATGTCGATGGTCTTTCTTCATGAACAGCATGAACATGAACACAGTCAGCGCTACCCTGCTCAAAGTGTTGCCACCGTATCACTGTGGCTGAACCTGATACTGAATTTGGTCCATATACCGCCAAAACATAACGGTGAACCTGAGTGCAATGTGCCCAAAAAAAAAGCGTACTGTGCTGCGTACTTCAGCTTTGGAACAAGTTCCAGCTGTCAACTCATTTCGCTGTTACACTGTAATGCATCAAAGCAGAACTGTGTCTGCAGAAGACCGAGAATTTGCACTCTATTCTGACAATGAACCACTTTTGTTGTGCATGCGTCTTAGCGTGGGACGACATGTGTAACTTATTTTTTTTAAGTCCCCTTGTAATAACAGTGACATATTGATAACAAATGACAAAATACATAAACAATATACGTGGTGTTTCGGGAGGAAAGGGCAATATTTTACACAGTTGTAGTATAAGTAATTCTGAACAAAAAAGTTGCATGAACATAGGTCCGCCAATGCTTCGTTAGGAAGGTATGGGTAATGAAAGGAACTGCAATTCTGCAAAATTGATGTGTACAACGTGAACGTATAGGCAATACAACTGTACCGTAACGTGGTTTTCTTGCAAACAATGCACGGTTTACGCTATGCAAACTATCACACATTGTGGTCATGTGACGTATATAGTACGTACTACAATCACCCGTTGTCTACGCAGTAGTGGCGTGTAAGCCGCAGTGTGTAGTATTCAGGCGACGGATCGGTTAGTTGTGTAGTGTACGGTGTTAACTGTGTTCGTACAAGCGCTGCTAACAATGCCACACGTCTACAGCACGTTCATGGCTTCTGTGACGGTAGTGCTACCACTGCAAGGGAAGAATGACCATAGCCGCTTTCCGAGTCGACAATTACCTGATCGCAGGGTGTCTAGGAAAGTATTTATCACTTTGCGTGCAACAGGCTCTCTTCCAAGTAGCCATTTTTCTTCCGAGCGTGCACGACAGCAAACTTTGGAACAACAGTAAGCGAAGTCCCAGTACGAGCATACGAAGTATGTCCCTACGTATGAACGTCCCACAGACACGTGTATGGGAAACATTGCATGCGGAATACCTGTACCGTTTCACATACAGCGTGTCCAAACTCTATACGTTGGCGACAATGCCCAACGACTTCAATTCTGTCACTGGGTAATTGAGAATAGTAATTTGCTTCCGTACATACTACTCATTGATGAAGCCCAGTTTTCACGACATGGGATAAACAACACACGCAATAATAATCGATGGTCAGGGGAAAATAAACACGCTTCAGTGGCTAGCAATTTCCAAGTTCGTTTTGCCACAAAGGTTTGGTGCGGCATGATCGGTAACCTTTCGATAGGTCCATTTATTCTCAATCAGCGATTGACGGGAGAGAGGTACTTGTATTTTTTGGAAAATTCATTTGTGGAACTATTGGAAGACGTTCCTTTAGCCAAGCGAACTGGAATGTACTTTCAACATCACGGCGCCCTTCCACATGTTACCTTATATATGAGGGACCATCTCAACCCACTTATCCTAATCGCTGAATTGGCCGTAGCGGTGCTATTAACTAGCCTCCAAGATCATCTGACCATACACCTTTAGATTTCTGTTTATGGTGTTGAATGAAATCAGAGGTGCACAAAGTGAAGGTAAATACACGAGATGAACTGCTTCGTCGTATCATTGACGCTGCTGAATTGATTAGGAACCAACCACAAGCAACTGAACAAGCAACACAATATGTTATCACTAGAGCGCAAAAGTGCATTGACGTTCATGGTGGGATATTCGAGCTTAATCTGTGAACTGCACAACATCTGTACGATAAGTGTTAAAGCGGTTTGTAAAAGACGTCGTACGTCTTTTTCAACTGAATATGTTCAACATGAATGTTATGTACTAAATGCAAAGTAGGTAAATATTTTGTAAAGATGTGTAATATAACTGGACTTCTCTGTAACATTGTTTTCAAGAAAATCACGTTACGGTCCAGTTGCATTGCGCATACGTTCATGTTCTGCACATCAGCTTTGCAGTTTTACAGTTCCTTTCAATACCCATACTCCCTAACGAAGCGTTTTCAAACCTACGTTCATGTAACATTTTTGTTCATAATTACTTATACTATCACTGTGTAAAATATTGACCCTTCCTCTCCAAACACCCTGTATATACTTTTATACTGTGAAGATAGTTATTAACCGAAACCAGTAGTGACAGGAAACGTTAAATAGACAGTTTAAAAAATGAAAGGCTTCTTGGCGATTACAGAAACAAGTTACCATGTTAATGGAATATTTCGAGGCTTTCTGGTAGGAAAATTTCGTATTTGAACATGAAAAGCAAATCGTTTTTATTCCTCCAATATATTACGCAGTCCTTAAAAATAAAATAAAAAATAACGCTAAGAGACGTTTGAAGAGAAAACAGATAATTAAAAGCTCCTTATGACGTAAATCATAATAAAATGATAGAAAGTAAAAGAAAATCAGTTAGGACAGTACTGCGAAGTGATAAAGAGATAAAGTATTACTGAATGACATAAAAATTCACAAAGGAATATTAAGTTTAGGTTAGGACAATGCACAGACCGAGATTTCGTCCTTCGGAAGTGGAATTGTGCTATCACTGTAAGCACTGGGGAATAGCATATACACCCTTAGCCGAAAGTATTGAGCATCCTATGTAACTATGAGTGTTGTGAAAAATTGGAAAATTAAATAAATATAAACTATTTGTTCAAGTTTATAATGTTTTTTAGTAACAAAACCAATAATTCCTAGGCCCATTTCAGCAGATATTCTTTTTGGTAGAGTGCACACTAGCTTTTTACAATATTAGACACTTAACAGAGTTCCACTCAAGGCGCAGGCGGTCTTTTACAATACTGGCCATTAAAATAGCTGCACCACGAAGATTACGTGCTACAAGCGCGACATTTAACCGACAGGAAGAAGATGCTGTGATATGCAAATGATTAGCTTTTCAGAGCATTCACACAAGCTTAGCGCCCGTTTACCGTATCTCGACATAGCTGCTCGCGTTGGTCGATATCCAATGACTGTTAGCAGAATATGGAATCGGTGGGTTCAGAAGCATAATACGGAACACCGTGCTGGATCCCAACGGCCTCGTATCACTAGCAGTCGAGATGACAGGCATCTTATCCGCATGGCTGTAACGGATCGTGCGGCCACGTCTCGATCCCTGGGTAAACAGATGAGGACGTTTGCAAGAAAACAACCATCTGCACGAACAGTTGGACGACGTTTGCAGCAGCATGGACTACCAGTTCGGAAACCATTGCTGCTGTTACCCTTGATGCTGCATCACAGACAGGAGAGCCTGCGATGGTGTACTCAACGACGAACCTGGGTGCACGAATGGCAAAACGACATTTTTTTTATGAATCCAGGTTCTGTTTACAGCATCATATTGGTCGCATCCGTGTTTGGCGATATCGCGGTGAACGCACATTGGAACCGTGTATTCGTCATCACCATACTGGCGTATCAGTGGTCTTGATGGTATGGGGTGCCGTTGGTTACACGTCTCAGTCACCTCTTGTTCACATTGACGGCACTTGGAACAGTGGACGTTACATATAAGATGTGTTACGACCCGTGGCTCTACCCTTCATTCGATTTCTGTGAAATCCTACATTTCAGCAGGATAATGCACGACAGCAGGGCCTTTCTGGATACAGAAAATGTTCGACTGCTGCCCTGGCCAGCACATTCTCCAGGTCTCTCACCAAATGAAAATGTCTGGTCAATGGTGGCCGAGCAACTGGCTCGTTACAATACGCCAGTCGCTGATGAACTGTTGTATCGTGTTGAAGCTGCATGGGCAGCTGTAACTGTACATGCCATCCAAGCTCTGTTTGACTCAATGCAATGGCGTATCAAGACCGTTATTACGGCCAGAGGTGGTTGTTCTGGGTACTGATTTCTCAGGATCTATGAACCCAAATTTCGTGAAAATGTAATCACATGTCACTTCTAGTATAATATAATTGTCCAATGAATACTCGTTTATCATCAGCATTTCTTCTTGGTGTAGCAATTTTAATGTCCAGTGGTGTAATTCTTCTTTTGACTAAATTATGTGCCGCCATACTTTGTGCTGCAATAATTCCAATAAATGCTGTATGGGGTTCAGGTCCGGCGACTGGACAGGCCAATCCAGAAGCTCGATGTTATTTTCCCGAAGCCAAGTCATCGTGCTGACAGATCTGTAGGCGGTTGAGTTATCCTGCTGGGATTTAACGCCTCCATGTTTGTATCGCCAAAAGCAGTTGTAAAAGATGGCAGTAACGCAGATTATAGGACGTCTATCTACTTCGTATGTAGTCAAATTAAATCTGGTGATGCTGAGGGAATTAGATTAGGAAATGAGACACTTAAAGTAGTAAAGGAGTTTTGCTATTTAGGAAGTAAAATAACTGATGATGGTCGAAGTAGAGAGGATATAAAATGTAGACTAGTAATGGCAAGGAAAGCGTTTCTGAAGAAGAGAAATTTGTTAACATCGAATATAGATTTATGTATCAGGAAGTCGTTTCTGAAAGTATTGGTTTGGAGTGTAGACATGTATGGAAGTGAAACATGGACGATAACTAGTTTGGACAAGAAGAGAATAGAACCTTTCGAAATGTGGTGCTACAGAAGAATGCTGAAGATAAGGTGGATAGATCACGTAACTAATGAGGACGTATTGAATAGGATTGGGGAGAAGAGACGTTTGTGGCACAACTTCACTAGAAGAAGGCATCGGTTGGTAGGACATGTTTTGAGGCATCAAGGGATCACAAATTTAGCATTGGAGGGCAGCGTGGAGGGTAAAAATCGTAGAGGGAGACCAAGAGATGACTACACTAAGCAGATTCAGAAGGATGTAGCTTCCAGTAGGTAATGGGAGATGAAGAAGCTTGCACAGGATAGAGTAGCATGGAGAGCTGCATCAAACCAGTCTCAGGACTGAAGACAACACACACACACATGTACTTCGAGGAATTCATATGGCCTTCACACATGACCATCTGTCGCACTCCTGCGCCGCTCATGCAGCCCCAGATCATGACACTCCCTCCGCCATATTTTACGGTAGGTACCAAATACTTTGGGTTACATTTCTCATCCATCTTGTGACAGACATAGGTCACACTCGGTGTACCACAAATCTGAAATACGAACAAATATTGTAGAGAACTCTTTCGTGAGTTTTTAAATTAATACATTTTGTTTTCCACCCAAATTTGTATGTGCTGTTAGAACACCAAGTTGACAAACTTACCTGAATGCTTTCTCCGTCATACCACACGATATTTGAACAATTTTGTTTGGTGAACGTTTAGTGTTTTAGGGCCCCCTCACTCCGTGCCTGTCTGTTCTTCTCAGAGAGCCATTGTTTCTTCGTGGCCTTAAAGCCTTTTAGATCAGCTTCTTGCAGTCGTCTACAAGTGGTGCTTTGTTAAAACTTTCAGACAACTCAGCAGCAAGGTATAAAGATGTTTCCTTCCTATTTTTTAACGAGTCTCTTGCTGTCATTCGGTACTCATGGCATGTTGTTATCCTCTCGCGCCCGGTTCTTGGCCTATTATCATGCTACCTAGTCATGGCTAATTGCTCAGTAGCATATTGTACAGATCGGCGTGAACATTCTACACTTTTCGAAATCTGCACCGCCCGCCGCGCTGGCTGAGCGGTTCTATGCGCTACAGTCTGGAACCGCGTGACCGCTACGGTCGCAGGTTCGAATCCTGCCTCGGGCATGGATGTGTGATGTCCTTACGTTAATTAGGTTTAAGTAGTTCTAAGTTCTTGGGGACTGATGACCTCAGACGTTAAGTCCCATAGTGCTCAGAGCTATTTGAACCAAACCATTTGAAATCTGCACCTGTGATTTTTTTTGCTCATGCAAAACCTTTATCTGTTCTCATTTTTCTAAACTACGTTCGTTTCTTTTAGGCACAATGCAGCAATGTCACCGCTGTCACAGGAAAAGAGCACTAGATTAGTGATATGAGTCCACAACGAGTGAATGTAGCGAATTGATTAGTACACAGAAAAACATTCAAATGACAAATTTTGTCACATCAGATGTTTTATTGGTGATTTTGACGTGGATCATTGTTTCTGCCCTTTTTAGGTCATGACAAACTACGATTTAAACCGAAGGGCTTATTTATTCTTATGTACATCAGACACTTGCAAAATTTCTAGGGTGCTCAGTACTTTTGGCCAAGAGTGTAGTTTAAAATAATGTGGAATAACAAAAAGCTGTACAGATGAAAGAAGTAGGATATCCACACTTCGGACGTTAATCTGAAAGAAGATTAAAACGTTCGATGTCGCGAAAGACTGTGTCGGTCGACGAGATTTCGGAAGTTTAGCAATTAAAATATGCAAACTATTTAAGATCAGTTTAATGTGGGACGTAGCAATCGATACAGGAAACGTCCGACAAAAAAATTAAAAAATATATAAAATGAAACGTGAACATTTACCGATCTACAGGTTGATACACAGGGTGATCAGAAACAGTCTGATAAGCTTTTAAAGGTGTTGAAGATCGGTTGTGCTGTGAAATAACTGTAAAGAAAAAGCTGAATACAGTGCGCCGCTTCCGAGTTAATTACAATTGAAGTTAGAGTTAATCAAGCCGTTGTGTGCTCTAAATTCTAGGGGCCACCAGATAAAATTAGTGTTAGTTGTTCTCATAGCATAGACGATAGCGCACGAGACTGCTCAGCCTTAAGTTCGGATTCGATCATTTTTACCGTCCCATGTCCAATTTATGTATCGCTCTCTTATTCGGTTTTAGGAAATCAAACGAACAACACTTTTGTCAATACCATCTCTGACGAGCCGTTTCAATTTTGGCACGCAACGGCCTGATTGGATAACTTCAATGCTAATTAACTTTGCAACTGCGTAAGGTATCGAATTTTTTTCTTAACAATTAGTTCACAACCTAAGCTTTCCTACAACACCCTTACCAGTTTTTCAGGATGTTTCTGACCACCCTGTATAATACTTTTCTCTCGCTCCAGACGCGAGTGAAGTAGGGGAGAAAATTATTAAGCTGGCACGGAAGTGCATTCCACTTTACACTGTGCAGTGGTTTAACAGAAGAACGCTTGCTCGCTCACTTCCTCACCGAGCCTGCCAAAGCTCAGTCATATACAAGCAGACCATCTGAAAAGTAGCCGGCCGCGGTGGCCGTGCGGTTCTGGCGCTGCAGTCTGGAACCGCGGGACTGCTACGGTCGCAGGTTCGAATCCTGCCTCGGGCATGGGTGTGTGTGATGTGCTCAGGTTAGTTAGGTTTAAGTAGTTCTAAGTTCTAGGGGACTTATGACCTAAGATGTTGAGTCCCATAGTGCTCAGAGCCATTTGAAACATTTTTTTTGAAAAGTATTGCCTTCCCAGTAAACTGCACATCCAGCCTTATGTTTCAGTGTTCAGAGTTTATGTTCTCCCGTTTATACTGTATGTGTAGGACTAGCGTCAAAGAGGAAAATTCTAAGAAACGCGCTCTTCGCCATTGTAATCAAGAAATGAATTGGACTACCCTACCTTTGGCGACGTCTGTACTGAATAAACGTAAAGTTATATCACGATAAAACTCGTTAGACGTATAGTGAGAATATTACAAAATTATTCATACCATATACACTCAAATGACACTCAAATGGAGAAATTGATCAACTTTATTCTGAGGGTATCAGAGCACCAAAGAGGAGAGACAATGTATTATATTAACCATGCTCGAATCTCATTAAGCCAGTCTCCGTTAAAGTGTTGGCATGACTGTATTAATGAAAATGTTTTTAGAATGGCGAACGCTATTCTGATCTGGGGCACGGTACGGTGTTCACCCTACTCACTTCCACATGGCAGTGAGCATAGGGTTACACGCACTTGGCTATATGTTTTCACGAGATTCTCTACTACTGGCGTAATTGTTTGCAGAAGCGTATTGATAATCGACGTGTACGATATCTCGATTCGAGATACTGTAATTTTTCTGGCGTTCTCGCGATATTTTTAAGCTCTGACACAAGAGCTTAGTTGTTAATCATTTGAAGCTGAAGTTTCCGTATGTTATCGTGTTTAGAAACGGTGTTTCACTTGGAGTACTGTCGCTGTATACGATTGCATCCTAATAATTAGAAGCATGTCTTCTCCTCATTTTATTAATAGTTACAGCACTCGTTTCTACGAAACTTACTCCGAATACCTATAAAAATGGAAGCAGCCAAATGTAGAATTCAAGTGTTTCAAATGGCTTAAACTGTAGGTATTTTTGCTTTGAGGTCAATCTTCCATGTCTTTAGTACCTACAAATCAAAGTTGTAAACAGATGATTCGAAACTGTTTGGTGATTTCTGCAACATTAAAAATTGTGCCAGTTCTACCATGCGGCCGTAAAGAATGCGCTGGGCCAGCAGCGGTATTCTTTGTTCAACGAGTGTTAAAATATCGAATCATTTACAGAAATTTTGAAAATTTGCGTCTTTATCTTCGCTATTCTGGTAGAAATATATACACTGAACTATCACGTTGAATTTTGCGCTCAGTTACCGTGCTTGGAGGAAAATAACAATGAATTAAGGATGTGTCCGCCTTTTTCAAGTACACAGATTGTTGTTTTATTTAACATGAAAACATGTTTCACCACAGTTGTGCCATCCTCAGTGGGTTTTTTTATTATTTCCGTGAAATAAATACGTGCAGGTTAGTTTTAGGTTAAGGAGTACGATACATCAGGTTCTGTGGTCATTTAAACTGTGTGTGCATCTCATCTTCTGTTTTACATTGTATGTGTCCAGTGGCTGCCAACAAAAATCAGCCACAGGTCTAAATTAGTACACCATGTCATCTGGAAAAATGAGGGATGGTAGAAAATCGTCTGCATTGATTTTTTTATCATCCAAACTTTAAAATGTATGTGTTGGTGAAATTCGTGGCATATGTCCGTTTTTGGCATCATCATTGTAGTATTTTGCTAGCGCTTAGCTGAGACAGATTTCTTTTTATGTACCAAATGGTTTTCCTGTGTTGTTGTTGTTGTCTTCAGTCCTGAGACTGGTTTGATGCAGCTCTCCATGCTACTCTATCCTGTGCAAGCTGCTTCATCTCCCAGTACCTACTGCAACCTACATCCTTCTGAATCTGCTTAGTGTACTGATCTCTCGGTCTCCCTCTACGATTTTTACCCTCCACGCTGCCCTCCAATGCTAAATTTGTGATCCCTTGATGCCTCAAAACATGTCCTAACAACTGATCCCTTCTTCTAGTCAAGTTGTGCCACAAACTTCTCTTCTCCCCAATCCTATTCAATACCTCCTCATTAGTTACGTGATCTATCCACCTTATCTTCAGTATTCTTCTGTAGCACCACATTTCAAAAGCTTCTATTCTCTTCTTGTCCAAACTAGTTATCGTCCATGTTTCACTTCCATACATGGCTACACTCCAAACAAATACTTTCAGAAACGACTTCCTGATACATAAATCTATATTTGATGTTAACAAATTTCTCTTCTTCAGAAACGCTTTCCTTGCCATTGCCAGTCTACATTTTATATCCTCTCTACTTCGACCATCATCAGTTATTTTACTTCCTAAATAGCAAAACTCCTTTACTACTTTAAGTGTCTCATTTCCTAATCTAATTCCCTCAGCATCACCCGATTTAATTTGACTACATTCCATTATCCTCGTTTTGCTTTTGTTAATGTTCATCTTATATCCTCCTTTCAAGACACTGTCCATTCCGTTCAACTGCTCTTCCAAGTCCTTTGCCGTCTCTGACAGAATTACAATGTCATCGGCGAACCTCAAAGTTTTTACTTCGTCTCCATGAATTTTAATACCTACTCCAAATTTTTCTTTTGTTTCCTTTACTGCTTGCTCAATATACAGATTGAATAACATTGGGGAGAGGCTACAACCCTGTCTCACTCCTTTCCCAACCACTGCTTCCCTTTCATGCCCCTCGACTCTTATAACTGCCATCTGGTTTCTGTACAAATTATAAATAGCCTTTCGCTCCCTGTATTTTACCCCTGCCACCTTTAGAATTTGAAAAAGAGTATTCCAGTCAACATTGTCAAAAGCTTTCTCTAAGTCTACAAATGCTAGAAACGTAGGTTTGCCTTTTCTTAATCTTTCTTCTAAGATAAGTCGTAAGGTCAGTATTGCCTCACGTGTTCCAACATTTCGACGGAATCCAAACTGATCCTCCCCGAGGTCTGCATCTACCAGTTTTTCCATTCGTCTGTAAAGAATTCGCATTAGTATTTTGCAGCCGTGGCTTATTAAACTGATAGTTCGGTAATTTTCACATCTGTCAGCACCTGCTTTCTTTGGGATTGGAATTATTATATTCTTCTTGAAGTCTGAGGGTATTTCGCCTGTCTCATACATCTTGCTCACCAGCTGGTAGAGTTTTGTCATGACTGGCTCTCCCAAGGCCGTCAGTAGTTCTAATGGGATGTTGTCTACTCCGGGGGCCTTGTTTCGACTCAGGTCTTTCAGTGCTCTGTCAAACTCTTCACGCAATATTGTATCTCCCATTTCGTCTTCATCTACATCCTCTTCTATTTCCATAATATTGTCCTCAAGTACATCGCCCTTGTATAAACCTTCTATATACTCCTTCCACCTTTCTGCCTTCCCTTCTTTGCTTAGAACTGGGCTGCCATCTGAGCTCTTGATATTCATACACGTGGTTTTCCTGTAGTTTTCCTGTAGTTGGGATGAATCTGTGGACATCGATAGTAGTTTTGTGAAGGTACGGCAAACATTTCGTGTAGTTTATTACTCCTGGATTATCTTTCGTATTTCGACAGTGTTTACTTACGTTTTCGCCTGCTTGTCTGTAAGTACTGCATGCTGTTATGTTGCTGTAGCTTTGACACATGTGTTACTGCACAAATTTACGCCTCTGATGCGCACTGTAGATATAGGTCATGTTCTAAAATAACTTATTTTTCCAAAATCTTATCAAAGTTACGTAAGTGCAGAGAACTCGAGAACCACGACGTGAAATTCGATGCAAGATGTCATAGCAGCACCGGCACCGCTTTAAAATATGTCGCACTGTGTTCCGCTGTCGCGTAGGCACTTCGCTGCCTGCTGCTAGGTGCCAAAGTCGGTAAATGCCAACCGGAAGCTGTTGCCCCGGAGAGCCTTAGCATAAAACCGTCTATAGAGCTGTGGCGACGGGCACTGCTGCACAGCGCTCTTCCACCGCTGTAGCTCGCGCGACAGAAAGTCTCCCACAAGTGGGAGCTATGCTTTTGATGATGTCACCCTAAGCACGGAGCGCGGGGTTTTGCTTTGGCCAGTCTGGGCGCCCGCGGCGGTGTCTGCCCCGGCCGCTGCCAGCCACGGCCCACTGTTGCTGCTGCTGGCAGAACCGGTCCCCTTTAAAAACCACCGCTCTCTCAGGGTCGCTGCCCTCAATATGGGATCCGCTACCCGAGTCCACTGGCGGAACGTTGAACCCAAACGTGATCCCCTGTTTTCGGGGCTGCGGAAGAGAGCTGGGCGTAGAATTAGTGCGAGGCAGCCACCAATTCTTTACCGAAGCAGACAGAACACTACTGGGCAGCTTGGCCGAATACCTTAATATATTTCCTTATCAGCAAGCTCTTACACTAACTGCTGTCAATAGGTGTCTGAAGACATTTATATAAATGCAGAAACTAAAAAAAAAACTTATTGAAAAAACGAAGAGTGGGGTCTAACGTCCCGCCGGCATTGAGATCATTAGAGACGGAGCACGCACTCGGAATATTTCAAGGATGGGGAAAGGAAACTGGCAGTGATCCTTCAAAGGCACCATCCGGGCAACTGCCTGGAGCGAATTAGGGAAATCATGAGGAACCTAAATCTGGGTGGACAGACGGGGATTTGAACGGTCGTCCTCCCGAATGTGAGTCCCAGTGCCCTACCTCAATCGGTAAAAAATTATTTCAGTCAATTCCACACGAAAGATGTTATTTAGTTGTCGCAGGGAACAGGAGGAGAGCCCCTTTTTAGCTTAAACTCTAAATAAAATTATGAGACTCAAAAAGAATTACCTTTAATATTTTGCTAAACTTGATATATCCTGACACACAAAGTTTTGTGGTCAAACGGGTGAGAAGCCCTAGTGGAGATTAAAAATTGGCTCTGCATGTAAGTACCCTCTTACGCTGAATCTCTGTTAGCAAACGACATGTATAATGCAAATCCTCGACGGATATTTACATATGTCACTCACAGTTTCTTGAGGTAGTTGCAGTCATGGCTCCGAAAACTGACTTGATACAGGTCTTCACGCTAGTCTGCAAGTTTTTTCATATCTGCGTAAGTACTGCATTTGACTTCCATCCTAAGCTGCTTACTGTATTCAACAATCTGCCTCTCTATACAATCAAATTAACTCTTCATTGTTGCCTTAATATGCTTTTTCAACCTATCCATTCTTTTACTCAAAATGCACCATAAAGCTCTTTCATCCCAAATTCCATTCAATACTTCATTTCTTACTCGGTCTACCCACGTAATATTCAGTACAACCACTTCAAAATCTTCTGTTCTCGTGTTCATAGTTCATGATTGACTTTTATCTAAAACTACACTTAACATCCTACCTCTGGGCCTACATCTATACTCTACAAGCAACCTTACTGTGTCCGGTGGAGGTTACTCCTGGTAACAGTATCTCATCCCTACTTCCCTGTTCCGTTCGTGAATGGCGCGTAGCTACTTCGATTATCGTAAACTTCCGTATCAGCTCCAATTTCCCTAATTCTCTCCTCGTGGTTATCTTGGGAGTCGTATGTGGGAGGAAGGTATACGTCTCCACCTCTTCATCAAACTTACGCTCTTCGAATTTCTACAGTAGATCTCTCCGCGTTGCACAACGGAACTCTGTGCCCTTGTGTTTGTTGAGCATCTTCGTAACGCTATATCTCCAAGTAAACGATACCACGACCAAACATGTCGCTCTTCGTTGTGACTCTTACCGGGTTGGGTTACCCAACCTTCTAAGATACCCAGACTGACGAGCAACACTCAGCAATAGGTAGAACCTGCGTTTCGTAAGCCACATCTTTCGTGAATGAATTACATTTCTTTAAGATTCTCTCAATGAATCTCAGGCTTGCATCTGCTCTTCCTACAGTTTGCTTTAAGTGGTAACACCACCTATGTCGTTCCGCATGGTTGCCCCAGGATTGTACAGTAGCCACTGATTCCAGCGATTTGATGCGAACAGTACAATCCAATAGCAATGCATTTCTTCGCCAATTGATGTATAATCGTAAACTTCGTCCACATGCCCTGGTGGGACGCGTCGCTACCGACCACCGTATCATCCTCCGCCAACGGCGTCATTGGATGCGATATGGAGGGGCATGGAATCAGCACACCGGCTGTTGGTCAGTGTTTGTAACCTGAAGCGGCTGCAGCTCGGTCAAGTAGCTTCTCACGTAGCATCACGAGGCTAAGTGCCTCCCGCACCAGTCCTGCCACCAAGTAAAATCCTTGACAGCACCAGAAATCGAACCCAAGTCCTCCGTTTGGCAGTGAGCCGCGCTGACCGCTCACCAAAGTAGGCGAACATTAATGCTTAATACGTTATATTTATTAACGTTCAATGCTGGCTCCAACAGCCGATCATCTTCAGATCTCCCTGCGTTTTGCTACAGTCTTCTGGTATTGCTACATTCCTATAGATAATAGCATCGTCCGCGGATAGACCCACGGAGTCTGCAACGTTATCCACTAGATCACTGATACAGATTGATTAGCCAGAACATTTTCACCACCGACCTGCTACCGATACAGGTAGAGACCCGTCCGGGGGATAGCAGCGTCACCTGGCTAGGAATGACTGCAAGTCAGACACACGCACTGTGTCTGCAGTATCAGTGAGCCTGCTGTCACTGTGGAGAATGGGGAAGGCGCACGATCTATCTGAGTTTGACCGAGGAGAGATTGTGATGGCACGGAGGCTCGGAGAGAACATTTCGGAAACTGCATGACTGGTCCGGTGTTCGAGGAGGGTTGCAGTGAGTGTCTTCAAACCTAGGTGAAATCACATGGGATTGAACGGCCACCCCTCATTATAGATTAGGACCTCCTAGGCTGAGCAGATTAGTAAAACATAACACACGACAAACAACACTCCTGGAAATGGAAAAAAGAACACATTGACACCGGTGTTTTAGATCCACCATACTTGCTCCGGACACTGCGAGAGGGCTGTACAAGCAATCATCACACGCACGGCACAGCGGACACACCAGGAACCGCGGTGTTGGCCGTCGAATGGCGCTAGGTGCGCAGCATTTGTGCACCGCCGCCGTCAGTGTCAGCCAGTTTGCCGTGGCATACGGAGCTCCATCGCAGTCTTTAACACTGGTAGCATGCCACGACAGCGTGGACGTGAACCGTATGTGCAGTTGACGGACTTTGAGCGAGGGCGTATAGTGGGCATGCGGGAGGCCGGGTGGACGTACCGCCGAATTGCTCAACACGTGGGGCGTGAGGTCTCCACAGTACATCGATGTTGTCGCCAGTGGTCGGCGGAAGGTGCACTTGCCCGTCGACCTGGGACCGGACCGCAGCGACGCACGGATGCACGCCAAGACCGTAGGATCCTGCGCAGTGCCGTAGGGGACCGCACCGTCACTTGCCAGCAAATTAGGGACACTGTTGCTCCTGGGGTATCGGCGAGGACCATTCGCAACCGTCTCCATGAAGCTGGGCTACGGTCCCGCACACCGTTAGGCCGTCTTCCGCTCACGCCCCAACATCGTGCAGCCCGCCTCCAGTGGTGTCGCGACAGGCGTGAATGGAGGGACGAATGGAGACGTGTCGTCTTCAGCGATGAGAGTCGCTTCTGCCTTGGTGCCAATGATGGTCGTATGCGTGTTTGGCGCCGTGCAGGTGAGCGCCACAATCAGGACTGCATACGACCGAGGCACACAGGGCCAACACCCGGCATCATGGTGTGGGGAGCGATCTCCTACACTGGCCGTAAACCTCTGGTGATCGTCGAGGGGACACTGAATAGTGCACGGTACATCCAAACCGTCATCGCACCCATCGTTCTACCACTCCTAGACCGGCAAGAGAACTTGCTGTTCCAACAGTACAACGCACGTCCGCATGTATACCGTGCCACCCAACGTGCTCTAGAAGGTGTAAGTCAAGTACCCTGGCCAGCAAGATCTCCGGATCTGTCCCCCATTGAGCATGTTTGGGACTGTATGAAGCGTCGTCTCACGCGGTCTGCACGTCCAGCACGAACGCTGGTCCAACTGAGGCGCCAGGTGGAAATGGCATGGCAAGCCGTTCCACAGGACTACATCCAGCATCTCTACGATCGTCTCGATCGGAGAATGGCAGCCTGCATTGCTGCGAAAGGTGGATATACACTGTACTAGTGCCGACATTGTGCATGCTCTGTTGCCTGTGTCTATGTGCCTGTGGTTCTGTCAGTGTGATCATGTGATGTATCTGACCCCAGGAATGTGTCAATAAAGTTTCCCCTTCCTGGGACAATGAATTCACGGTGTTCTTATTTCAATTTCCAGGAGTGTATGTCGGAAGTAACATTAGACTTTAATGCTGGACAAAGTACAACGATGTCTGGACAAGCACAGCACCAAACACTCCTAACGATCGGAAACTGCATGACTTGTCCGGTGTTCGAGGAGGGTTGCAGTGAGTGTCTTCAAACCTAGGTGAAATCACATGGGATTGAACGGCCTCCATTGCCGAAAACCCAGGCATGTGCCAATGTTAATGCCACGACATCGGCATCTACGACTGAAATGGGGACGTCACCATCGGCACTGGGCGTTGGCCCAGTGCCAGAGCGTTGAGTGGTCTATTGAACCCCGATACCTTCTTCATCCGCAAATCCGTCGTCTTGCAGAGGAACAGCTTCTTGACACCTAAATTGCGGGACGGAGACAAGCTGGACGCGTCTCCATCATGTCATCTACATGACTACTCTGCAATTCACATTTAAGTGCTTGGCAGAGGGTTCATCGAACCACAATCATACTATCTCTCTACTATTCCACTCCCGAACAGCGAGCGGGAAAAACGAACACTTAAACCTTTCTGTTCGAGCTCTGATTTCTCTTATTTTATTTTGATGATCATTCCTACCTATGTAGGTTGGGCTCAACAAAATATTTTCGCATTCGGAAGAGAAAGTTGATGACTGAAATTTCGTAAAAAGGTCTCGCCGCGACGAAAAACGTCTATGCTGTAATGACTTCCATCCCAACTCGTGTATCATATCTGCCACACTCTCTCCCCTATAACGTGATAATATATAACGAGCTGCCCTTTTTTGCACCCTTTCGATGTCCTCCGTCAATCCCACCTGGTAAGGATCCCACAGCGCGCAGCAATATTCTAACAGAGGACGAACGAGTGTAGTGTAAGCTGTCTCTTTAGTGGACTTGTTGCATCTTCTAAGTGTCCTGCCAATGAAACGCAACCTTTGGCTCGCCTTCCCGACAGTATTATCTATGTGGTCCTTCCAACTGAAGTTGTTCGTAATTTTAACACCCAAGTACTTAGTTGAATTGACAGTCTTGAGAATTGTACTATTTATCGAGTAATCGAATTCCAACGGATTTCTTTTGGAACTCATGTGGATCATCTCACACTTTTCGTTATTTAGCGTCAACTGCCACCTGACACACCATACAGCAATCTTTTCTAAATCGCTTTGCAACTGATACTGGTCTTCAGATGACCTTACTAACGGTAAATTACAGCATCATCTGCGAACAGTCTAAGAGAACTGTTCAGATTGTCACCCAGGTCATTTATATAGATCAGGAACAGTAGAGGTCCCAGGACGCTTCCCTGGGGAACACCTGATATCACTTCAGTTTTACTCAATGATTTGCCGTCTATTACTACGAACTGCGACCTTCTTGACAGGAAATCACGAATCCAGTCGCACAACTGAGACGATACCCCATAGCTCCGCAGCTTGATTAGAAGTCGCTAGTGAGGAACGGTGTCAAAAGCTTTCCGGAAATCTAGAAATACGGAATCAACTTGAGATCCCCTGTCGATAGCGGCCATTACTTCGTGCGAATAAAGAGCTAGCTGCGTTGCACAAGAGCGATGTTTTCTGAAGCCATGCTGATTACGTGTCAATAGATCGTTCCCTTAGAGGTGATTCATAATGTTTGAATACAGTATATGCTCCAAAACCCTACTGTAAACCGACGTCAATGATATAGGTCTGTAGTTAAATGGATTACTCCTACTACCCTTCTTGAACACTGGTGCGACCTGCGCAATTTTCCAATCTGTAGGTACAGATCTATCGGTGAGCGAGCGGTTGTATATGAGTGCTAAGTAGGGAGCTATAGTATCAGCGTAATCTGAAAGGAACCTAATCGGTATACAATCTGGACCTGAAGACTTGCCCGTATCAAGCGATTTGAGTGCTTCGCAACCCCTAAGGTATCTACTTCTAAGAAACTCATGCTAGCAGATGTTCGTGTTTCAAATTCTGGAATATTCCATTCGTCTTCACTGGTGAAGGAATTTCGGAAAACTGCGTTCAATAACTCCGCTTTAGCGGCACAGTCGTTGATAACAGTACCATCGGCACTGCGCAGCGAAGGTATTGACTGCGTTTTGCCGCTTGTGTACTTTACATACGACCAGAATTTCTTCGGATTTTCTACCAAATTTCGAGACAATGTTTCGTTGTGGAACCTATTAAAGGCATCTCACATCGAAGTACGTGCCAAATTTCGCGCGTCTGTAAATTTTAGCCCATCTTCGGGATTTCGCGTTCTTCTGAACTTCGCATGTTTTTTCCGTTGCCTCTGCAACAGCGTTCGGACCTTTATTGTGTACCACGGGGGATCCGTTCCATCTCTTACCAATTTATGAGGTATGAATATCTCAATTGCTGTTGCTACTATATCTTTGAATTTGAGCCACATCACGTCTACATTCGCATAGTCAGTTCGGAAGGAATGAAAATTGTCTTTTAGGAAGGCTTCTAGTGGCACCTTATCCGCTTTTTTAAATAAAATTACTTTGGGTTTCTTTCTGATGGATTTGGACGAAATGGTATTGAGCCTAGCTACAATGACCTTGTGATCACTAATCCCTGTATCAGTCATGATACTCTCTATCGGCTCTAGATTGTTTGTGGCTAAGAGGTCAAGTGCGTTTTCGCAACCATTTACAATTCGCGTGGGTTCGTGGACTAACTGCTCGAAATAATTTTCGGAGAAAGCATTTAGGACAATCTCGGAAGACGTTTTCTGCCTACCACAGGTTTTGAACAAGTACTTTTGCCAACATACCGAGGGTAGGTTGAAGTCCCCACCAACTATAACCGTATGAGTGGGCTATTTATTTGTTAAGAGACTCAAACTTTCTCTGAACTGTTCCGCAACTGTATCATCGGAGTCTGGGGGTCGGTAGAAGGAGCCAATGATTAACTTAATTCGGCTGTTAAGTATAACCTCCACCCATACCAATTCGCACGGAGTATCTACTTCGACTTCACTACAAGATAAACCACTACTGACAGACACAAACACTCCACCACCAATTCTGCCTAATCTATCTTTCCTGAACACCGTCTGAGACTTCGTAAAAATTTCTGCAGAACTTATTTCAGGCTTTAGCCAGCTTTCTGTACCTATAACGATATCAGCTTCTGTGCTTTCTATTAGCGCTTGAAGCTCAGGGACTTTTCCAGCGCAACTACAACAATTTACAACTATAATTCCGACTGTTCCTTGATCCAAGCACGTTCTGTAATTGCCAAGCACCCTTTGACATTGCAGCACATCCCGTACTTTCCCGAGGCCTTCTAACCTAAAATACCGCCCAGTCCACGCCACACAGCCTCCGCTACCAGTGTAGCCGCCAGGTGAGTGTAGTGAACTCCTGACCTATTCAGCGGAACCCGAAACCCCACCACCCTATGGCGCAAGTCAAGGAATCTGCAGCCAACACGGTCGCAAAACCGTCTGAGCCTCTGATTCAGACCCTCCACCCGGCTCTGCACCAAAGGTCCGCAGTCGGCTCTGTCAACGATGCTGCAGATGGTGAGCTCTGCCTTCATCTCGTAAGCAAGACCGGCAGCCTTCACCAAATCAGATAGCCGCTGGAATCCAGAGAGAATTTCCTCAGATCCAAAGCGACACACGTCATTAGTGCCGACATGTGCCACCACCTGCAGCTGGCTGCACCCTGTGCTCTTCATGGCATCCGGAAGGACCCTTTCCACATCAGGAATGACTCTTCCCGGAATGCACACGGAGTGCACACTGGATTTCTTCCCCTCCTTAGCTGCCGTATCCCTAAGGGGCCCCATTACGCGCCTAACATTGGAGCTCCCAACTACCAGTAAGCCCACCCTCTGCGATTGCCCGGACCTTGAAGGCTGAGGATGATCCTCTGAAACAGGGCAGGCAGCTGCATCTGGCTCAGCCAGAGACAGTGCCTGAAACCGGTTTGTCAGACGCACCGGGGAGGCTTTCTGATCAGCCTCTGGGGACGCCTTTCGCTGCCTGCCACGCCTTGGAATGACCTCCCAATCAACCACATGCGAGGGCTCAGCCCCACTGCGGGCAGCAACCGGGGCAACCACAGCGGCAGACCGATCTGGGGACAGACGGGACGAGGTTGACATCCCCGTGATACCCAAGTCCGGCTCCCCACAGTGGTGCCCATTGGCAACAGCCTCAAGCTGCGCGACCGAAGTCAGCGCCGATTGCAGCTGTGAGCGAAGGGATGCCAAGTCAGCCCTCATCCGAACACAGCAATCGCAGTCCCTGTCCATTCTAATCGATGTTGAACAACAGTTACTGAAACACGAGTCCGTGCCTAGATAACGCAAGCGAAACACGCGAAGAATGTATCAACTAACCTGTACAAATGCCTAACGACTGCGCTACAATCTGCTGAATTTACGATTACAGTAACTAAAACTCGAAATTGCACCTCCTATACGAAACTCATACGCAATTTAAATAAGAATCTACCAAGTAAACACGAAAGCGTGATGCTACAACTGTCAAATACTATAATACGCCCGAAATATATGAATTAAACAATGCAAGTACCCAAAAACATGCAAAGAAATTAATTAAACTATCTAACAAACAAGTAAGCTAGGGTTATACGACTTGCTGCTGCAGCTGCTTATCCAACGGCGGCAGGGAGCACACTCCCTGGCGAACTTTCATGTGGGCATCCTTGGGGCCAATGGAGCTCGTGCAAGTCACCATGACAGCCAAGGGGTATCGTACGGTGGTTGCAGACCATGTACACCCCTTCAGACCGTCATGTTTCCGAACGGCAGTGACATTTTTCAACAAGACAATGCGCAATGATATAGACCCAGGAGTATGGTGGTGTCTTTCGACGAACAGAGGCGACTTATAACTGATGTGCTGGCCCCACAACTCGCCAGATCTGAACCCAATCGGACACATCTGGGGTGTAATTGGAGAAAGATCTCTTGTTTCCCTCCCAGGAATTTACGGGAATTAGGTGACCTGTTGGTGCAGATGTGGTGCCAACTCCCTCCAGCGAGCTACCAAGGCCTCATTGCTTCCGTGCCACGACGCGTCACCGCTGTAATCTGTGCCAAAGGAGGAAAGACCTCCTATTAGGTAGGTCTTCATAACGTTCTGGCTGATCAGTGCATATTGTGAACAGTAATTGCCTGTCGTACTTCCTTGGAGTATTCCTGAAATAACCTTTACATGTGCTGATTTTCTTCGGCTCACTTATCTGAAAGGAAAGGCTGTATCCAATCACTAACCTTTTACACTCGGTAACCTCGATTTTGCTAGGTAACCTCGGAACCTCGATTTTGTTTACTGAGCGACAACGTGCGACTGAATCGAACGCCCTCACTGTAAACCTGGAGGCTCTATATTTAACGAGCGAAAACAGCGTGCTGTTTCGCAAGTTCTCTGTTTTCGGAGTCCATGTTGATTTTTGTAGAGGCCACCAAAAAGTTCATAATATCAGAAACCATGTTCGATAATATTGCAATACCTTGAGGTAAGCCATACAAGCTTACAATTATGTTTATCTGCACTTCCAAGCAAACTCTTTCAAAACATACTACGTAACACATTTATATTCAATGTTAATTTTTTTCACAGAAGTTTTCTTGAAACTGTTAGTCTACATTTTATATCTTTTTTCGTCGTTAATTATTTTGCTGTCCATACAGCAAACTTTGTTTGTTACATTCAGCATCTAATTTTCTAACATGATTCCCTCAACATCACATAATTTGATTCGACTATATTTCATTACCATAGTTTTGGTTTTCTTGACCTTCCTCTGAAATCGTATTTTAAAGACAGTATACACTCCATGTAATTGTTCTTCGACATTGTTTACCGTCTCTGATATGTCTTGTATCGCTCTGTATTTGAGCTCCGTTTCATATTTTTTCTTCATTTCGTTTACTGCTTGCTAAATGTACAAATTAGTTAGCTACACTGTCTCTCTTCCTTCTCCTCCTACTCTTAAATAAACACTAATAATAGGGACTTCCGATACGACGTAGTTGCTTTTCTAATACACTAGAGTCATAAAACAGTGCCAAAGCTAGAAATTGTTGCATATTCTCTGAACAGGTGTACTTTGGTTAAATAACAAGACAAAGTTCACTCACAGGGTGTATGAAATGACACAATGTCCAAAACACGTAATTAGAAAAGTGAATGAATGAATGAACGAATTAATTAATTGAAATGGGTAATGGTCCTATGAATTAAACAATTGTTAAAATAAAAATGGATCTATATGTACTACCTAAAGCAACATATGAAAACTTGTGCCGGACCCGGCTGCAACCCGGATTTCCCTCTTGTCGCGAACGTTGGTCTTACAGTTTAGGCTATCAGAGCACGCTCCTCACACCGACACAAACTTCCATATGACACACAGCTACCTATTTCTTCTCATATAGATTACGTGTGACATATGGAAGCGTGAGCTATCTTAAGTGGTAAGGCAAATAATCGCGATAAGCTGGAAATCCAAGTTCGAGTCTCGAGCCGGCACACATTTTCATATGTCGCTTTAGGTAGTACTCCTATAACTATTGCAGTTAAATTAAATTTCAGCATAAATTTCAATATTTTAAATTGTAGTTCGTAAGCAAATATAAATTTAAATGTATCCACGATAGCAAATAATATGGTTGCCCTTTAGCTATCCCACATGATGTGCTCTATCTGATAGTTCAAGAACTCTGATGGCAGATCATCCCGTTGGTGAGAGAGAGATATGTGAGTTTGAGAAAGAGCCCTGTGTTTCGGCTACCAGATTGCATTTCGTCTCCCAATGCAGTCCAGGCATGCTGTTTCGGATTCATGTCACGACTCCTTTCATTTCATTCGATACCCCAGGTTGACTGTGGAGGGAAAGTCTTGATAGCAGCACCCTGAAAAGTCTCATATGTTGTCGAAGGTCCTCATCTTTACGTTATCAGTGTTATGTAATCAGTAAGAAAATGATATGTTCCATGTATCCATTATGCCTCCCCACAATACGATCTCACGACAATTAAATTGCTCTCTATCCATGATGTTCCTGTAATTGCACTAGCTACCACCTCTTCTCCAGTCGAATGTAAGATGTGATTAATTTGACATACAGCTGTAAGATTCACTTTCGAAACGCAGATTCCTCCATTCAGTCACAGTCCACGTCTACAATTTTTAAACTGAATACAGCAGGACTAGTGAGGAGTAAGGAGTTCGGGGTGACACAACTGATCAAGGCACCACCAAAGGTCTATCACTTACGTAATAGCGTCTTCAGTGGCTCCCGCCAGGTGAACCAGGTGGGCGATTCCAGAGATGAAATTGTATGTTTGGAGGAACTCACAGAAATATCATTTATGGCTTAACTCTTTGTTGACACTCATCGAATTCCCACATTGTAAGGTGGCAGACCACGAAAAAAGTATAAAAGATACTTCGTATTCTACTATTTTCTAATTCAATAAATATATCATTTATCGTTTCAAGACCTTATTTTACATTTCAGATTTATGAGCGTGATATTTTATGACTTGTTACAATGTTAACAAGATTGTGAATTTATTGTCTGTATCAATGATAAAGAAATTAAAACTTTTCGTTGGTGGAGGAAACAAAAGCTAATTGTTCCAAGACATTTGGGACTGTGATCTTGTAACTATAAACTTTCAAGTGCTATCCACTCTTCAACACAGCTGCATTATTTATTGGATAAAAGGTAGCAGACCTTCAATTTAGTATGTGTCCTCCACTAAACTAATAAACTCTGTGACACAACTGACAGTGTTGGCATAACGTAATCATTGAAAACGATTCAGAATGTCTAAGTATGTGACATGCCCAAAATACTTTAAGCACTCACTCAAGTGTCTTAAGTCATCCTCATGTGTGCTATCTCCAAATGATAAAGCTATAGAATAAACTTGTTGTCAGTGTATCAGAATCAAATGTTAAATATGTTTCTCCGATAAACAGCGAATACCATACAGTTTGGGTTTATTGGTTTGAGGAATTCCTGTTTCAACGAAACACAAATGTGGTTGTCCTGACTGACCTGCCGCTATTGAAATGGCTGAATGGGCACGTCCCGAAAGCCAACTTACCAAGCTGAATTAACGACAGTGATAGAGAAGATCGTATCTAGAGTTTTGTCACGGTATGCTTCAGTCGGTTAGAGAACGCTGAGTACATGTTCAGCAAATTACAGTGATAGACCCTGTAAGAGAGGTAATATACATCACGGAAGGGTTTACTGTTGAAATTTGGAGAGCATACGTTCCAAGAAAAGTTGAATATCATAGTATTTCCTTCAAAAATTTTGTGTTGTTCAATCATCGGTCTTCTATCTTGTTCGATAAAGCCTGGATACGAATTCCTCTCTCGCGCAAGCCTCTTTATCTCTGAGCCCTCCGTCATTTGCTGGATATGTTCCATACTATGTCTTCTCTTGTAGTTTGACACTCAACAGCTCTCTATAGTACCATTGAGGTAATTCCCTTATATCTTCACAAATGTTCTATCAACCTGTCCCTTCTTCTATATCTACATCTACATCTACATCTACATGGATACTCTACAAATCACACTTAAGTGCCTGACAGAGGGTTCATCGAACCACCCACACAATTCTCTATTGTTCCACTCTCGAACAGGGCGCGGAAAAAACAAACACCTGTATGTTTCCATGCGAGCTGTGGCATCCTTTATTTTATTATGATGATCGTTTTTCTACCTGTGTGTCGTCTCAACAAAATATTTTCGCATTCGGAGGAGAAATTTGGTGACTGAAATTTTGTGAGACGATTCCACAGCGAAAAACGCCTTTGCTTTAATGGTGTCCATTCCAGATCCTGTATCATGTCCGTGACACTATCTCCCCTACTTTGCGATAGTACAGTCTCTTTAGTAGATTTGTTATATTTTCTAAGTGTTCTGCCAATGAAACGCAGTCTTTGGTTTGCCTGCCCACATTTACTACTTGTCCTTTCTAGTTTAAATCGTTCGTAATTCTAATTCTTCCCACATTTTCCTTTCGCGGATTCTGTGAAGAACCTCCTCATTCAATATTCTTTCATAGCTTCAAATCTTAACCTCTTCGATTCTCCCGGTGTCACCACAGTCCATGATTCACTATCTCACATTACCGTGCTCCAAACGTTTGTTGTTGTTGTTGTTGTCTTCAGTCCTGAGACTGTTTTAATGCAGCTCTCCATGCTACTCTATCCTGTGCAAGCTTCTTCACCTCCCAGTACCTACTGCAACCTACATCCTTCTAAATCTGCTTAGTGTATTCATCTCTTGGTCTCCTTCTACGATTTTTACCCTCCACGCTGCCCTCCAATGCTAAATTTGGGATCCCTTGATGCCTCAGAACATGTCCTAACAAACAGTCCCTACTTCTTGTCAAGTTGTGCCACAAACTCCTCCCCAATTCTATTCAATACCTTTTCATTAATTATGTGATCTACCCATCTAATCTTCAGCATTCTTCTGTAACACCACATTTCGAAAGATTCTATTCTCTTCTTGTCCAAACTATTTATCGTCCATGTTTCACTTCCATACATGGCTACACTCCATACAAAAACTCTCAGAAACGACTTTCTGACACTTAAATCAATAATCGATGTTAACAAATTTCTCTTCTTCAGAAACGCTTTCCTTGCCATTGCCAGTCTACATTTTATATCCTCTCTACCTCGACAATCATCAGTTATTTTGCTCCCCAAATAGCAAAACACATTTACTACTTTAAGTGTTTCAATTCCTAATCTAATTCCCCCAGTATCACCTCATTAATTCGACTACATTCCATTATCCTCCTTTTGCTTTTGTTGATGTTCATCTTACAGCCTCCTTTCAAGACACTGTCAATTCCGTTCAACTGCTCTTCCAAGTCCTTTGCTGTCTCTGACAGAATTACAATGTCATCGGCGAACCTCAAAGTTTTTATTTCTTCTCCATGGATTTTAATACCTACTCCGAATTTTTCTTAAGTTTCCTTTACTGCTTGCTCAATATACAGATTGAATAACATCAGGGACAGGCTACAAACCTGTCTCATTCCCTTCCCAACCGCTGCTTCCCTTTCATGCCCCTCGACTCTTATAACTGCCATCTGGTTTCTGTACAAATTGTAAATAGCCTTTCGCTCCCTGTATTTTACCCTTGCCACCTTTACAGTTTGAAAGAAAGTATTCCAGTCAACATTGTCAAAAGCTTTCTCTAAGTCTACAAATGCTAGAAACGTAGGTTTGCCTTTCCTTAATCTATTTTCTAAGATAAGTCGTAAGGTCAATATTGCCTCACCTGTTCCACCATTTCTGCGGAATCCAAACTGATCTTCGCCGAGCTCGGCTTCGACCAGTTTTTCCATTCGTCTGTAAAGAATTCGCCTTAGTATTTTGCAGCTGTGACTTATTAAACTGATATTTCACCTGACCATTAGTCTTGTTCCTCCTGCCACCGAACTTCACTAATTCCCACTATATCTAACTTTAACGAATCCATTTCTCTATTTAAATTTTCTAACCTACCTTCCTGATTAAGGGATCTGACATTCCATTCTCCGATCCGTAGAATGCCAGTTTCTTTCTGCTGATAACGACGTAGTCCCTGCCCGGAAATCCGAATATGGGGCTATTTTACCTCCAGAATATTTTACCCAAGAGGACGCCATCATCTTTTAACCACACAGTAAAGCTGCATGCCCTCGGGAAAAATTACGGCTGTAGTTTCCCCTTGCTTTCAGCCGTTCGCAGTACCAGCACAGCAAGGCCGTTTTGGTTAGTGTTGCAAGGCCAGATCAATCAATCATTCAGACTGTTGCCCCTGCAACTACTGAAAAGGCTGCTGCCCCTCTTCAGGAACCACACGTTTGTCTGGCCTCTCAACAGATACCCCTCCGTTGTGGTTGCAACTACGGTACGGCCATCTGTATCGCTGAGGCACACAAACCTCCCCATCAACGGCAAGATCCATGGTTCATGGGGGTGGGCTCCAAACGTACATTCTCAAAAATTCCTTCCTGAAATAAAGTCAGATGTCTGATATTAGCAGACTTCTTTTAGCCAGGAATGACCTCTTTGTCTGTGCTAGTCTGCTCGTTATGTCTTCCTTGTTTCGTCCATCAGGTTTTATTTTGCTTCCAAGATAACGGAATCCCTCAACTTCTGTTTCGAGGTCCCAGTTGTTATGTTAACTGTATTATTAACCTCATTTCTACTACTCTTCAGTTCTATCGTCGTTCTTCGGTTTCCTCTCAGTCCATATTCATTACTCATTACGCCGCTGATAAGACTCTACAGATCCTGTCTTCTTCACTTTCTCTGAGAGTGGCAATGTCATCTGCGATTCATATCATCGACATTCTTTCATCCTGAAATTTAATACATCTGTTAAAACTCTTTTATTTCAATCACTGCTTTTTTGAGAGGCGATAGAAGGGGCCAAATTCGCTTGACAGGCTTACATTCTTTTTAATCCGAACACTTCGTTCTTCGTCTCACTTACTTAATTAATTATTCCTCTCGGTTCTGGTACATGTTGCGCATTAGCATCCTTCCTCTTGCACCTATTTTCTTGAGAATTTTGAACATCTTGCACCATTTGATATTTCTGAAAGCTATTTCCAGGTTGTCAGATCCTATTAACATGTCTTCATTTTTGTACATTTGTATATTATCTAACACAAAGTCAGAAATAATTTCAGGAGCCCTAATCTGTCCTAATTCAAACTAATTGTCGTCTAACAGATCCTCAATTTTCTTTTCTACTCGTCTGTATATTTTTCTTGTCAGCATCTTGGATGCGTTAGGTTTACGTTGACTGTACGATAGTTTTGTTGATATCTTCAGGACTCTACGCATGATATTTCTCCTAAAGTCTGATGGTATATCTCCGGTCTCAGAAATTCTACAAACCAACTTGAATAATCGTTTGGTAGCCACTTCCCCCAATTATTATAGATATCTCGAAGGGAATTCAGCTTTATTTGACAGCAGTTCTTCCAAAGCTCTGTTAAACTCTAATACTGGTTTCTCTATGTCTTCTATCTCGACTCCCATTTCTTCTATCATGTGAAGAGACAGTTCTTTCTCCTCGTAGACGCCTTCAGTGTATGCTTATCACTTATCCCTTCTCTGGCCTGTTAGTGGAATCCCCATTGAACTCTTTATATTTACATCCTTGCTTTTAATTTCATCGACTGTTATTTTAACCCTTCTATATTTTGAGACCATTTTTCCGACAAGAATTTCTTTTTCAACTACTTCACGTTTTTCCAGCAGCCACCGCGCCTTGGCTTCCCTTCACTTCCCGTCAATTTCATTCCAAAGTGACGTAGTGCTGTATTCCTAATTTTCTGTGAACTTTTGTCCCTCCTTTCGTCGATAAATTGAGGTATTTATTCTGTTACTCGACGTTTACACATAGTTATCTTCCTTGCACCAATTTTGTCTACCTAGCACCTGCGATTAACGTTTTCAGAGACATCCATACCTTTTCAACTCAAATTAAGTGCTTGCTGTGATACACCTAATCATAGTATCTACAGCGAGGGAACATTTCAAATCCGTCTCATCATGCCAAAGCACTCCAGTATCCCACTTCGTTCCACAATCTTCCGACCTCTTCTCTTACACTTCGCTCCAATCTTCTTCGTTACTAAATTGTGGTCTGAGTCTGTATAAGCTACTAGGTACGCCTTACACTACAATGTCTCATTGTAATCTATCTGACCATGATGTAATCCTGCTGGTATCTTCACGTCTCTGGGTGATTCCCATGTATACTTCCTCCTGTCGTAATTTTTGAACGGTGCACTCGTTATTACTAAATGAAATTTATTGCAGCAATTTTATCCTACCCCTTCCTCATTCCTACTACCAAGCTCATATTGGCCCATAACTATGTCGTCCACTCTTTAAGAGGATGAATTGTGGCAGTATTTGGAACCAAAGACACAACGTGCATTCACAGCACCCCAGCCAAAGTCGCCACTCCTGTGTCGTCACCCTATGGAAAGCCACTTCTGCTTGGTCAACTTCCACATGACGACAGCAACCTCAGTCATTCTCTCTGTTCCAAAACATTTGGGCTTGACATACAAACGTGGATACTTCCATAAAGCCAACTGAGAGAGTTGCGTTTAAACTTCTCCTTGACAAGCCATGATCATCAAACACTGGTGACGTGACGTTCAACTTCATCATTGATGCGGCTTTCTCTACCGTCACCGGTCCTCGAACATATGTCTGAAGCTTAAGTGTCCGGGTGAATGGGCAGTTCAGCACTGTGCCACCTTCACAGAAATAAGTCGCACAAGATTCAGACATCTCCACCCCTGGCGAGGTATCAACAGAAAATTTCCAAGCCCAGCACCACTGAGGGTGAGACAGCCTGACGTCTTCACAGTGGAGCAGCTACGGTCTAGCACATCAAAGGGCCTGGAAATGCGAACTTCACCTTGACAGGGCAATCGCAGTGGAAGCGCGCGCTCAGCACGATCATCTACCAACACTGGCCCAGAGATGTACTTGCATCTGTTAGCCTCGCCCGCCGTTGACACCAGCAGCTTCGAAGTCCAATGGTCGTAAACAAACAGTAACAAAGAAGTACTTATAAATCTACAGATTGTCTTCTCCAGTTGCCCCTGTACTCAGTTTCGAAAAAGACTTTTCACGCGCACCCATCTCTTAAAGGGATTGTCATTTGTTGTGAGTGTGTATATGTGTGCAGGTTAGTCAGATATTTATCTTTAAAAGTAAAGATGCTTTGCTAGCTACGTTAATTTGTGTAAGATAAATGAGAGCATTATTCACACAGAAATTACTGCACTACCGAGCCGAGCTGATAACTAACTGCCTTATACAATGGGCACACATCGTCCCCATGTTGTCAGAGTTAAACTTATTTAATTCCCACAAATCTGCGACGAAATGTCCTAAAGAGGTAAAGACAAAACAGAATTATTTGAAAGAGTAGGGCATGGATGTGTCTGATGTCCTTAGGTTAGTTAGGTTTAAGTAGTTCTAAGTTCTAGGGGACTGATGACCTCAGAAGTTAAGTCCCATAACAACTCTTGGAGTGTCCTGATTTTGATACAATAATCTTTGATAAAACTACGGTAGTAAGAACATAATCTGAGGTAGCTTCTCACATATCTAATGCTTTTAGGAATAGGAAATTCCGCTATATATCTCACCTTTTCTGGGTCTGGCCACATAGCTTCGTTTGACACCAAGTGTCCAAGTGTTTTGATTTCTTTTGCTCCAGAGAGACACTTTCTTGGATTAAGTTTCAGTCCGTCTTGTTGGAGACACTTAAGAACCCTCCTCAGTCTTTTTATGTGTTCATCAGATGTCTCTGAGAACACTATAATGTCATCTGAAGACACATCGTCCACTTCAGCTGCCTTAGAAGATTATCAAAAGTTGCTGGTGCATTACACAAACCAAACTGGATTACCTTAAACACATACAGACCCTCAGGGGTGATGAAAACAGTTTTCTCACTATCAGCCTCATCTATTTCGATTTTCCCGTGTCTCGAGTACGTGCCCATGGTTGAGAAAAACTTAGCCCCCTTCAGACAACCTAGCGTATCGTCAATTCGTGGAAGAGGGTAAATGTCCTTTTCTTCTTCTGTCTCCGATAGATTGCGTTCTGTTGAATATGGATCGAACTCGGGTTTCTCGTCACGTAAACTACGGCTCTGTCGTCGCCTGATGGGAGCCACTGTGTCGTCGATAATGTGCGCTATCACAAGTTCCAATACCCAGCGCCTCCACCAGAATAATGTCACGTAGAAGAAGGTGTAATCAGATGAATGACGAACACTAACTTCACTTAACGAAAGTTTATTGAGCAATTGCACATACAAGAGCGCGGGGCGAACTGCCTCCGGTCAGAACACAAACGGTACATATACAGCTACAGGACATTCCAGTACAATGATTCTTGACATTTGTGGAGACTTCTAGAATGTACTCGAACCGAATATAGGAATTAAAATTTTACAATTCAGGTGAGTTTTCAACTCACGACCCTCCATGCAACAGTCTAGTATCATAACCACTCCACCACGGTGGCTTTACTACTCAGATTCTTCTGCGACATTATCACGCGCACATTATTTTACCTACCCTTACCAATTCTTCCCACTGAAAATCTGATTTACATGAATAAGTCTGTAGACTCAAACCTTCTCACCTCACCAGATCAGGTGTTAGCTGCACAAAATGGCCACTCAGCAATAGAGTAGACTGCAAACCAACTAAAAAGGTATCACACAGAACAGCAACTCGTGACTACAGGAACCTCAACTTCACCTGCCTGGATGATTTTAACAACAATAGCTGTGGCTTACTACCACTTCAAATGGAAAGTCTCCCAATCTGCAACCTACAGTTTCAAAGCAGTAATAACTGTATCAGCAAGAAACGCTCTGACAAAGGACAGGATCAATTACGAACAAAAACTGTGTGAGATAAGCGCTAGATAGGTCGAAAAAAAAGCGTAAATAGTGTAAAGATCCAAGTGTCATTGTGAGGTAAGTAGGGGACACAGTGTAAATATTTGCAAATAAATCAGTGCTTATGTTATCCTCGTTTTGCTTTTGTTGATGTTCATCTTATATCCTCCTTTCAAGACACTGTCCATTCCGTTCAACTGCACTTCCAAGTCCTTTGCTGTCTCTGACAGAATTACAATGTCATCGGCGAACCTCAAAGTTTTTATTTCTTCTCCATGGATTTTAATACCTACTCCGAATTTTTCTTTTGTTTCCTTTACTGCTTGCTCAATATACAGATTTAATTACATCAGGGAGAGGCTACAAACCTGTCTTACTGCCTTCCCAACCACTGTTTCCCTTTCATGTCCCTCGAATCTTATAACTGCCATCTGGTTTCTGTACAAATTGTAAATAGCCTTTCGCTCCCTGTATTTTACCCCTGCCACTTTTATAATTTGAGAGAGAGTATTCCAATCAACATTGTCAAAAGCTTTCTCTAAGTCTACAAATACTAGAAACGTAGGTTTGCCTTTCCTTAATCTTTCTTCTAAGAGAAGTCGTAAGGTCAGTATTGCCTCATGTGTTCCAGTATTCCTATGTAATCCAAACTGATCTTCCCCGAGGTCGGCTTCTACCAGTTTTTCCATTCGACTGTAAAAAATTAGTCTCAGTATTTTGCAGCTGTGGCTTATTAGACTGATAGTTCGGTAATTTTCACATCTGTCAACGCCTGCTTTCTTTGGGATTGGAATTATTATATTCTTCTTGACGTCTGAGGGTATTTCGCCTTTTTTATACATCTTGCTCACCAGATGGTAGAGTTTTGTCAGGACTGGCTGTCCCAAGGCCGTCAGTAGTTCCAATGGAATGTTGTCTACTCCGGGGGCCTTGTTTCGACTCAGGTCTTTAAGTGCACTGTCAAAATCGTCTCGCAATATCATAGCTCCCATTTCATCTTCATCTACATCCTCTTCCATTTCCAGAATATTGTCCTCAAGTACATTGCCCTTGTATAGACCCTCTATATACTCCTTCCACCTTTCTACTTTCCCTTCTTTGCTTAGAACTGGGTTTCCATCTGAGCTCTTGATGTTCATGCAAGTGGTTCTCTTATCTCCAAAGGTTTCTTTAATTTTCCTGTAGGCAGTATCTATCTTACCCCTAGTGAGATAAGCCTCTACATCCTTACATTTGTCCTCTAGCCATCCCTGCTTAGCCATTTTGAACTTCCTGACGATCTCAATTTTGAGACGTTTGTATTCCTTTTTGCCTGCTTCATTTACTGCATTTTTATATTTTCTCCTTTCATCAATTAAATTCAATATTTCTTCTATTACCCAAGGATTTCTACTAGCCCTCGTCTTTTCACCTACTTGATCCTCTGCTGCCTTCACTACTTCATCCCTCAAATCTACCCATTCTTCTTCTACTGTATTTCTTTCCCCCATATCTGTCAATTGTTCCCTTAGGCTCTCCCTGAAACTCTGGTTTATCCAGGTCCTTTCTTCTTAAATTCCCATTTTTTGCAGTTTCTTCAGTTTTAATCTACAGGTTATAACCAATAGATTGTGGTCAGAGTCCACATCTGCCCCTGGAAATGTCTTACAATTTAAAACCTGGTTCCTAAATCTCTGTCTTACCATTATATAATCTATCTGATACCTTTTAGTATCTCCAGGGTTCTTCCACGTATACAACCTTCTTTCATGATTCTTAAACCAAGTGTAAGCTATGATTAAGTTGTGCTCTGTGCAAAATTCTACCAGGCAGCTTCCTCTTTCGTTTCTTAGCCCTAATCCAAATTTACCTACTACGTTTCCTTCTCTCCCTTTTCCTACTACCGAATTCCTGTCACCCATGACTATTAAATTTTCATCTCCCTTCACTATCTGAATAATTTCTTTTATTTCATCATACATTTCTCCAATTTCTTCATCATCAGCAGAGCTAGTTGGCATATAAACTTGTACTACTGTAGTAGGTGTGGGCTTCGTATCTATCTTGGCCACAATAATGCGTTCACTATGCTGTTTGTAGTAGCTTACCCGCATTCCTATTTTCCTATTCATTATTAAACCTACTCCTACATTACCCCTATTTTATTTTGTGTTTATAACCCTGTAGTCACCTGACCAGAAGCCTAGTTCCTCCTGCCACCGAACTTCACTAATTCCCATTATATCTAACTTTAACCTATCCATTTTCCGTTTTAAATTTTGTAACCTACCTGCCCGATTAAGGGATCTGACATTCCACGCTCCGATCCATAGAATGCCAGTTTTCTTTCTCCTGATAACGACATCCTCTTGAGTAGTCCCCGCTCGGAGATCCGAATGGGGGACTATTTTACCTCAGCAATATTTTACCCAAGAGGATGTCATCATCATTTAATCATACAGTAAAGCTGCATGCCCTCGGGAAAAAATACGGCCGTAGTTTCCCCTTGCTTTCAGCCGTTCGTAGTACCAGCACAGCAAGGCCGTTTTGATTATTGTTACAAGACCAGATCAGTCAATCATCCAGACTGTTGCCCCTGCAACTACTGAAAAGGCTGCTGCCCCTCTTCAGGAACCACACGTTTGTTTGGCCTCTCCACAGATACCCCTCCGTTGAGGTTGTACCTACGGTACGGCTATCTGTATCGCTGAGGCAAGAAAGCCTCCCCACCAACGACAAGGTCCATAGTTCATGGGGGGGGGGCATTTTTTTTTAGGACGGAGGAATTGTTACAGGATAAACTGTAGCAGTGCTTGGAGCCGAAAACAGCGCACGAGGACCTGGGCGTTGGCCACTGGGTGTTGCACCTGCATGCGCAACACCTTGGCAGAAGTCGCATCTTTTGTGCCGTCAGACTTGGACATGTCAATGCGCTGGGGCCAGCGTTACAGAACCACTCCGGCCCTCATCGACTTGCCTGTGACGACAGCCACCTTGGACGTTGTGTCTGTTCCAGAACATTTCTGAATGACATACAGATGCGGATACCCAGCCAAAGTCAGCTGGAGGCAAATGCATCTAAACCCATCCTGGACTAACCATCATTGTGGAACAATTGGGAAGGAATGCAACATCCAGTCTCTGTGACCTTTTCTACTGTCACGGGCCAGCGATACTTTGTTCCCTGCATGAGATCTGGATTAACAGGCAGTTTATTTTCCCCAACGTACACGAGAGGCCAAGGGAGGTCATTTCTGGAATTAATCCACAGTTTTTCTGGACACGGTGTGTATCTACTGTATACTGCAACAGAGGCGCATATAATACGATAAGTATTAAGTCAGCTATAATCAGCTCTGATTATTCACCAAATCATCTGGAGTCCTTATAAATTATTGGACTCACGGCTAATCTGTTAGCAACACACAGATAGTTAGCTAACATGCTGTAACAGTAATGTAACTATGTACTCTCTTCATAATGAAGTCAACAGGAAACAGCTGTAATGAGACGAGACTGCTAAAATAAAAGGATCAGTGACCAAATAAATATCAAAAACAACCCATAAAAGCTTGTCTAGCACGGGTATGTTATAAACTGGACAAGTGTTAACAGATATTAACGGAGTGACGATAGCAGTACTATAGTATATGTAATAATATTTGTAGTTGTGTAAGTGCTTGTAGAATTAGTTATTCTAATACCTACAGCAAAAAGTGATTAAATTACATCTAGAGGGGGAAAAGGCAGTAACAGACGAAAACAATACAAAAGGGTCCTTCCTGAGTGACAGCTAATAGAAATGCTTACTCGAAACTTTTATCGCCGGCCGCGGTGGTCTCGCGGTTCTAGGCGCTCACTCAGGAACCGCGGGACTGCTACGGTCGTAGATTCGAATCCTGCCTCGGGCATGGATGTGTGTGATGTCTTTAGGTTAGTTAGGTTTAAGCAGTTATAAGTTCTAGGGGACTGATGACCACAGATGTTAAGTCCCATAGTGCTCAGAGCCATTTGAACCATTTTGAAACTTTTATCCAGTTACGTTTCCGTCGCTAATGACCTCGATGTTGACGGAACGTTAAACCCAGTCTTCCTTCCTTTCCAACTACTTTGTACATATAAAGTCCCTTGCAGCCATTAGCATATTCAAGAGATAATAGTAGGAGTGAAAAGAACCATAACACAATTAATGTGACATATTTCAAGTTTAGAATAAGATTTCGTATCAAACAAAACCATAGCAAACTGAAGATGGTTGTCATGTTGAGTTGTTAAATGTAGAATTCGTGTGTAACTGTCAATTTCATTGTATGATTCTCAAGAAAATAGATTGCAAAATATAATAAGTAGTTCGTCATAGATACTCGTGATCTGTTGATATACCTGAAAATAAACTCGAAAATTTGGGAACAGCTAACCGTTTAGTAATGGCCTTTAAGTGTTAAATGAATTCTTCAGTACACGACTTGCAAATGCAGTTGCGGACCGCTTGCTTGAAAGTTGACTTCCGTGAGACGGACTAGTTGTACGTGTATGCGAATGTCTACCTTTGGAAGTTAACTCTGCTGCTACTTTTATTTAGCCTGCGGACATCCAAATGGCAATAACAAGCATACTAAACGGTAACTTCTACGCTAGTAAGCGCAAATAACTACGAAACAAGCGAGATGGACAGCCAATTAGCCTACTTTATTTTTAACGCCGACTGGAAAGAGCAAGAAAATCGGTTCTGGGAAACAAAACTTTATTAAAATCTAATGAAAATGTAAAGTGTGAGGAAGAATTCTTTTAAGATGTAGATGACGGTATCTGCCTGAAGTGCAGCCTTCTACAGAATTGGAGCGTGGGCGATACACAGTTCAGACAAGAAGAGATTACAACCTTTCAGGCTTGATGATAAGCAAGAATATTGAAAATTACGAGCATAGATCGTATGTCTCATGAGGAGGTACTGAATCTAACTCGAGAAGAAAGAAATTTGTGGGATAACTTCACTAAAAGAAAGGTTTGTTTGTTAGGGGGAAATAAAGACTTGACTACGGTAGAACGATTCAAATGGCAGTAGGCTGTAACATTTATGCAGAGATACCTTGACTTTTACTCACTTCTGCTCTCTTCATCAATGCAACTCGTATACCTTTTGCAGGCACGATGGAGAGCAGCATCAAATCTGTTTTCAAACTGAAGACTACGACACCAATACTAATTGTGTTATTTTGTTATTCTCTGGGTCCAATAACTTGTTGCACGCAAAAAATATATTTCTGTAAATATGAGTAGTGATTTAAAGCAACAAATTTGTTCCCCTCTAGTAAATCATTTAATTAACATTTCAAAAATTCATGCTGTTGCATCCAATTTTAATCGGAGGTAGTTAAAAAAGTACACTTGACCTGTAACCTCTATCCATTTAACTGAAGCAACATTATTCAATTTTTTGTGTGTAACAGTGAATATAAGGATATTAAGAAATAATGCGTAACAACAATAATAATAATGCTACTACTTCTTCTTGGTCATATCTACAGACGCTAATTGTGTTTGATGTCACCTTGTTATCTAATTCTTCATGTGAAGAAGACAGTTGAGTATTATAAAGCGACCTTCTACCACAAAATTTTATTCGATAGTAGTATGTCTTTTGAAAAGATGAAAATAATTACATGTCTTACGTTGGGAACTTCGGTTACAAGAACTGTTTGCCTTATTCAATTACCACCACATTGTTTTCTGTGTAGATGTAAAGCAAAGTTCAACGGTACATTAATGTGAAAAAAAACCAGTGACTTACTTGACTTGTCATACCGCATTGGTCTATAACCTGTAAAACGACCATCCAGGAGGCACACAGATGAAGGTGCCGTTTGTTCACACACACTACCTGCCAAAGATGAAAGTAACTTTCACTGCTTTTAATTCCTAGCTGTAACCACGTATCAGGAGCCGAAGTTCTGCTTGAAATCCTCAGAGCCAACAAGCACAACACATATAATTTGATAAAAAGATAATTATTAAAATCAGCACTTGGATACCTCAGCATTAATATTGCAATCTTCAGTCGATTGTAGAGCTTAAACAAATTTAGGACGGGTAGTCTTTCGAGAGAGTGCAATTTAATCAGTGGCTTCATGAAATGATGATACACACCATTACAATATTTGTATCTCATGATTTTAAAAGAAAGTAGCTTTGAAGAGAACGCAACAAACCCTCATTGCAATCCTGTAAAGTTCCTACGGGACAATTCCTCTCCAGATACAAAATTTCAAATGTATATTTCTTTGTATCATGCGTAAGACTTGTCGTTCCTCTCCCGCGTCCGGCCATCCTGATTTAGGTTTTCCGTGATTTCCCTAAATCGCTCCAGGAAAATGCCGGGATTGTTCCTTTGAAAGGGCACGGCCGACATCCTTCCCCATCCTTCCCTAATCCGATGAGACCGATGACCTTGCTGTCTGGTCTCCTTCTCTAAAAAAACCCCAACCCCTCCTGTAATGCAGTCACACGGCAATGTTGTGGGTGAGTATGAAGGAAGATTAGGATTTTAACGTACCGTCGACGACTTGGGCATTAGAGCACTAGCTCGAACTGCAGAACAATGGGGTAGGAAATCAGTTGTGTCCTCTCAAAGGAATCAAACCGGTATTCGTCTTAAGCATAACACGAAAATTCCACCCAAATAGAAGTATACAGTATTCGGCCCGAACATTACGACCACTGACCGGCTATCGATATAAACCAGTTCAAAATAGGAATACACCCTATTCAGCCAGAATATTATGACCGCCAACCTGCTGTCGATATAAAACCATCCAGGCGAGAGCAGCGTCACCTGGCGAGGAATGACTGCCAGTCGGACATACGCACAGTGTGTGTAGTATCAGAGGGTGTGCTGTCCATGAGTGTAATGGCGAAGGCGAGCTGTCTGCGTTTGACCGAAGAGAGATTGTGATGGCTTGGCGGGAGCACTTCGGAAATTGCACGACTTGTCCGGTGTTTGAGTAGTGTTGTGGTGACAGTCTTCAACATGTAGTGAAACCAGGGTGAAACCAGGTCCAGACGCCATGGGATCAGGCGGCCACCCCTCTTTTATGTCGGACCTCGTAGGCTGCGCAGACTAGTAACGCAGAACAGACGGCGAACTATGGAGGAACTAACATCAGACTTTAATGCTGGGCAGAGTACAAGTGTGTCTGAACACACAGTCCACCGAACGCTCCTGACGACGGGTTTCCACAATGGACAACCCAAGCATGTGCCAATGTTAACACTATGGCAACGGCAACTAAGACTGAAATGGGCACGTCACCATCGGCACTGTATACTGACGCGGCGGTAGAGCTTTGAATGGTCTTTTGAATCCTGATATTCTTCATGAGGGCGATGGAGACAAGCTGGCGGCGGCTCCATTATGTTCTCGAAAACATTCATGTAGACACCCATAGGTCCAATGGAGCTCACCCAAGGTACCATGACAGCCAAGGAGTATCGTACACTGATTGCAGACCTTGTACACCCCTTTATGACGATCATGTTTCCGGGCGGCAGTAGCATTTTTCAACATGACAATGCGTCAGATCACGAGGCCAGGCGTGTGATGGTGTGGTTGGAGGAGCAAAGAGGCGACTTACAATTGACGTTCTGCCCCTCCCCCCCCCCCCCCCCCCTCCCTCAATCTCGCCCTATCTGAACCCGATCTGACACATCCAGGATGTAGTTTAACTTGGACAAAGAGCTCTCGCTTCCGTTCCCGGAATTTACAGGAATTAGGTAACTTGTGTATGCAGATGCGGTGCCAGTTTCCTCTAGCTACCTCCCAGGACCTCACTGCTTCCACGACGCATCGCCGCTGTTATCTGTGCTAAAGGTGAGTGTAACGGCTATTAGGCAGGTGGTCATAATGTTTTGGAGGATCGGTGTAGTGTCTTATCTTTGCACTACACGGCTCGGTTCTGGGTGAGTATTGAATATAGCGATGATAGATAATTAAATTCAAGAACGTAGACGGAGAGGTAGTGTGAAGCGTGAATTCTACCCAGAACGCCGATTCTCAACTTCAATCAAACTGTGTACCGCCAATGCTTCTTCCGACAGGGGCCAGGACTGGTGACGATTCATACAAATCTGTCGCTAATTAAAGTACGTAGTTATCTCATACACTCTTGCACTGCACACTGAAAATAATTAGTTTTTCCAATTTTTTAAATAACTTGAAAGTTTACAAAAATAAATGCCTGTACTTTGCTACATTTCGGTTTTTCATCTATTTCTTCTTAAATATTTCAAACACACTTCAAATATATCAAAATTTCTTGCCTATGTTTAGTCATCTGAAGAACTAGAACTGCTGAAGAAGGTTCCGGTACGGGGGCTGTAGTAGAAGCATTAAACGAAGAGGCCAGCAACCCATAAAATTTAATAACGTTCACTTAGCTTGTAGGACGATATGAGATAATGTTTTGCCACGTCGTAATTCTGATATCTCGTCATTAATTAAATACAATCTTCGAAGTGACCAAAGAGATACTGAAACCTTTACGGCGACTGAAAATAAAACAAAGGAAGTACAATGAAGCTTATTTATACCTGGAAGCTATTCGAAAAGTCCTAAGAGTTTCTTCTTAAACGCTCTGAAAATACTCTAAATCTTCGGGAAGCTATTATCGTAGCTGCATCGCCGCAATCGGGTTAAGTAATGAACGACCAGCTGATCAATAAACAGACGCACGAACAAAGAATGAGGAAGTGTGAAACCTGCACACTAGTACTGACTCAACATGTGCCGCTACTCGTTAATTTTTGATGACAGGAGATCGAAAAAAGGAAACAGAACAGTTTCCAAGTTCTTTCTTAAATCTTCGTCAAGGACTACATAAAGGTTCCATTCACACTTTTACGCGCTGCAGATCTCGTTAAAAATTTGTGACTTAGGTAACAGGTGGAACGCGTTAGCTGCACCCTCCGAAGCTGAAGTATCTAATGCTTGCTATTCCGTTGGCATGCAGCTCGGCATAGTCGACACATAATGCCGTAACTGTCCTTGACCACTTTGGCAGTTCAAGTCCTGAGTTAAAATCAAAAATCAGTGAAATCAGACGAGAACATTCAGTTCAGCAGACAGTGTAAGGCTGTTTAACCTCACTACTCCCCCCTTCTCTCTCTCTCTCTCTCTCTCTCTCTCTCTCTCTCCCTCTCTCCCTTCCTCCCTCCCCCACCCTCTCCCTTTCCACCGCCGCCGTACACGTGATTGAAGCAAGTGTGATTCATATGATTTCACTTACTGAGGTAACTGCGCTACGATCGCTTTTGAAAACATTCGCCACCCAGCCTGGCTCATTCTTCTGAACTAGCACACTTCGTACGCTTCAGTTGACACTGATCGCCAACCTCGTTTTTAGACCCTAGAGATTAAGCTTCTTGGAATCTCTGACAGAAAAATCTGAGGATAGCAGTTCAAAATTAAGAGACGCAAACAGTCACACAGATGAAATACACAAATTTACACTGAAACGATATACAGACGTTTTGTAGGTAGGCTGTTTAGGTTTTTAAGTCGGTAACGCCACGTAGTGCTCTGTACGAAAATCACTGGCTGTGCTGTGTGCTGTCTGTAGCTGATTTGCATTGTTGGAATTTTTTCCATTGAAGTGTTGGGCAGATGGATGAGAACAGCACGTAGCGTTGCGCAGTTGGAGGTGAGCCGCCAGCACTGGTGGATGTGGGGAGAGAGATGGCAGAATTTTGAGAGAGGACGATCTGGATGTGTGTCCATTAGAAAGAGTAAATTTGTAATACTGTATATCATCAACTGATATATATAATGACTTTTGAATATTATTAAGGTAAATACATTGTTTGTTCTCTATCAAAATCTTTCATTTGCTAACTATGCCTGTCAGTAGTTAGTACCTTCAGTAGTTAGAATCTTTTATTTAGCTGACAGTATTGGCGCTCGCTTTATTGCAGTAGTTCGAGTAACGAAGATTTTTGTGAGGTAAGTGATTCATGAAAGGTATAGGTTATTGTTAGTCAGGGCCATTCCTTTGTAGGGATTATTGAAAGTTGCGCTAAAAATATTGTGTCTCAGTTTTGTGTTGATCAGAATAAGTAAAGAGAGAAATGTCTGAGTACGTTCAGCTCTGCTCAGCTGTTTGAAAATCAAGTAACGTAAGAGGTTTATCAGCACAGTCATTTATAATTTTCTATGGGGATGTCTCATATCTCGACCCTTAGCCGAGGATACCTCACTGGAATCTTCTGATTTTTTCTAGTTGTTTGTGTAATTAGTGTAGCTATTGTTTATTGCTAGCGCATGATTGTAGAGACAATCTTCTATGTAGCTGCAGTTTTTTATTGTTGTACAGTAAAACAGATGTTGCATGCATGTAGATTTGCACCAAGTATTTCGCACCTGTGCTTGCAATTAATTAGAAATTGTTTTCAGTGCTATTTTAATGTGTTTTCTTATTTTACTCTTCAAATTGTGGTTTACTATGTTATCGTGTGAAATATTGTGACAATTATGGCGTTTGAAAAACGTAATACTAGGCTCCAAAGTAAACCGAGAAATGACAGTGAAGACGAGAGTAGTGTGTTAGCGCCACTGCATAATGAATTAACTAACGTTCAGCATTGTAATTTGGTAACTGTGCATAGGGAAATGGACCAGGCGGCAAATAATGGTGTAGACAGTGAAACAATTAGTGAACAGGGAAGCATTATCGATCGATCGGTCCGCAACAGCTCGCCTCAAGAATCCGAAATGACAGGTCCCAATCTTGCAAATATTGTGGATACAGGCTTTGCGTCCTCACCGTTTTCTCAAATAAGTCAAGACACATTTTGTGCTTTTCAAAATGCCAATATTGCCGGTTCAAATGCACTGCCGAATAGCACTGAGGAACATGTTTCAGACACCAATGCATTGCTATTACAATTAATGCAACAAATGGGACGAAATCTACAAAAGCTAGACACAATGGAACAACACCAGAGAAACACAGCAACAGTTAGACGCAATGGAACAAAATCAAAAACAATCACAGCAACAAATGGAACAAAATCAGAAACAAATTAAAGAAACACTTCAACAAACACGTGAAGATTTAACTACTGAGTTACATAACAACGAATCGAAATGTCAAAAAGTCTGTAATGACGTAAAAACAGAAATTTGTAAGCGTTTTCAACCTATTTTTTCGCGGCATGAAAATGCATTACAGAATCACAAAGCAGCGATAAAAGAACTGCAAACTGTTGTTCATGAAAATCACGAGACCTTGCGGGCTAAAATTTACTCAGTTGCATCTAGCAATTCGGTTACGCAACTTGCAAAAACTCAGGAAAACTTGAAGGACGCAGTAGATACTCTGACAATTGGTTCAGAAAAATACATGGAGGAAATTAGTTCATTATCAGATAAAGTAGTCGAACTTTCAGATTTGCTAAATAATTTATCTACGAAGGTAGATGATATTCTGAATGACACAAGACCGGTAGTCGTTAATGACACAGAAGAGTATGAATAAATTAGGATATTCAAACAATATCAGAATCAAATTAATAAGCAACACAAAAGGGAAATCAGGGAAATACAAGATCAGTTGGCACAAGTAATACAAGAATTACATATTTGAGAGGAGACTCGCGCTCCAACACGGGAAGAGGGTCTTAGAAATACGGAAAAGCCATAAAATAATAACACAGGACATTTCGGAAATTATGAAAGAAATTGGCAAGGTGCACCCAAGAAATAAAGTAGAATTTTGAGATGGAACCGCCGAAACGACGTAACAATGACCGATATGCGACTCGCCGACACGATGACCTTAACTATAAGCTATTCATTACTACACGTAAATTCAAAACATTTAAGAACTCTGGCAACGACATTCATCCACAAGCGTGGCTTCATCAATTCTCTCATTGTTTTCCTCCCAACTGGCCATTGGAGCACAGATTAGAATTTATGTGTGGCTACTTAGAGAATGAACCAGCTGTAAGAATGCGATCGGTCATTAACGATAGTCACAGTGAAGGAGAATTTTATCATGCCTCCCTCTCAGCATATTGGTCTCAAGCTATTCAAGATCTCGTAAAACATAGCACGATGATGAAACACTTTGAGCAATCTGAATTTTCCAGTCTTGTCAAATATTTTGTAGACATGTTGCACAAGGATCAGTACCTGTCAAACCCATACAGCCCCTCAGAACTCATCCGCATTTGCTTAATCAAATTGCCTGAACATTTAAGACGTATTATTTTGGCAGTACGTTGCAAAGACGACATTTAAGCTTTTCAGGGATTCTTACAAGAATTATAAATTGACACAGACAGTCGCGGGATGCGAAAACACAACAATTAGAGGTCACATGCGTCACAATTCCGTGACGACAGAAATAATAACTGGACATGACAAGTCTATTCTTACAACGCAAATCGTGACAAAAACAGACACCACACGTATGACAAACCTTGACAGAATAAAAATAATTAAAGAGAAAGATCGCATTTCCATAGTAATGAATATGACAGAGACAATCAGAGAAACAGACAATATGGGAACCAAAATAATTATTGTCAAGGGAGAAAGAATAGCTTCAGACGCAACGGTCCACCGCGCTGTTACGACTCATGGAGAAATTCTCAACCAAGTGACCGACAAAAAAAAAAAAAAAAAAAAAAAAAAAAAAAAAAAAAAAAAAAAAAAAAAATTATAGAAACTACCGATATAACCTTAACAACAGACCAGAATCTAACCAAAATTGGCGTGGTTCAAACCTGGCAAGTGCCTCTCGACAAGGTGAATTTGTGTAAGTTACATCTCCAAATTCCAGCAACGACGCACGACAACAAAGGTAACAGACAATGACCCGCACCGCAGGCGGCCACGTGCGTCAGCTGGACTTGAGAAAAATAAGATAAGCTAACCTTGAGAAAAATTCCAGTATCCTTTACCGACGTATACCGTATGATAATTGCGTTCAAGTTGAAACTCTGAGTACTAGGAAGAGTAAAGGTTTACACCACATTTCACATGTAAAACCATTTATTGAGAGATAATCTGCTTTTTAACTTAGTCTTTACCATAAAATTTTTCACTTCACGTTACTAGTACGCTTTGTCAGACGTAGAAACTGTTAAAATGTTTGAAGTCAACTACCGAGTCAAGAACCAAGAGAACTTATTTAAACAGTAATTACGAATGCATTGTTATAGTGAACAGACACCACAGTATTGTTATTTGTTCATTCTTGCTTGTTAGTTGGACGATTACGTAACGAATATACGGCTTACATACTTAGAACATATACTGCTAATGAGATTTTAATGCAACATTTTGGTTTTCTTGAACAGACATTTTTTCTTTGAAGTATTTTCTGTGAGATTAAAGATGACTTAGTATTTGGTTTTATTGACAGCTACACGATTATATCACGACGCTAGTAATGTCTGCCACAATTTACATTGTTGCTTTTGCGGTGTACCTGTTTTATATCTGCACAGTTTTTCTATGTTATTCTGGAAAGTAAAACATGTTTTAGTAGTAACTTTGTGGTACAGCTACAATGAGACAGCCTTTTCTGTAGCACAACAATACGTTACAGTACAGTACTTTCTTCATCGCGGCAATAAGCGTAATAACTACGATATCTATACGCAAAGCATTTCACTTTTGTTTATGATGAGGTAAGTACATTGACTTCTGCAGAACTTTGCTCACGGAGGAAGATAACTGCGACACTTCCACAGAATTATCTTACAGCAAGACGCGCATTTAGCGCCACAGGACACGCATTTGAGTGATTATTTTTTGTACTTAAAATATTTATTTTTAAAGATTTTTAAATCACAAAGATACAAAGAAAGTTTTCGGTGATACATTTCATTCGATTGATGTAATCTGTAACATCTGATGGTATAATTACATTAATCCTCAGGGGGTACATGCCTAGTTTGTCTGATATTTACTGAAATGCCTAATTAAATGATGAGAAATATTTAGTCTATTGTCTTGCTAGTTGAGCGATTTTTTTACTGCTTTAGGAGATGCCATATGGTTAGCGAATGACATTTCATGCCTTGCTTTATGTATATATTTGCCTATTTTGATTAATATCTAGTTTCTAGCTGCACTGCAGCATTGGTTAAAATAAAATTTAATAGATGTACTAATATCACTATTTTGTGCCTACAGATCCATTAAATAATAATTATATGATCTACTTTCTTTAAAAAAAGGGAGAAGCACAAATAGACATTTCACTTCACAGGAATTGTATACATAATATTTCAACAATTTGGTAACTTTTTTGCGGAGTAAGTTTTTGTGATGCACCACTCTAGTGTTAAGATCTGACATAGCTATTAGACATTTCCTATCTTTACTGTAATATTTTTTCTGCTTGAGTTTTGTTATGTTTAGGTAAAAATTATTGAATTTGCTCTTGCTGTTTGTCAGGCACTGTCCTGGTGAATTTTACCTTGTGTTAAGCCAGTTTTACTACTGATTTATTTTTCTTGTTTTTGGACATTTGCTCATATTAGTTGTAATGTTGCATTTGCTAATTTATATTTATTGCTACTAGCTTTGCCAATTTGCATTTTTTTGTAATTTTTGTTTGTGTTAATTGTTTTGTGCTGCTGCATTGCCTTGTCCCTTAGTTTATCCATATGAGCTCAGTAGATTTAAGTTAGCTGATGGGGTAGGCTATATAAGAGAATGAGTTGTATGAATTGGAAGAAATGCATACAGAAGTTATACGAAAAAAGTCTGTAAAAAAAAGGTACTGTACAATGAAGAATAATTATTTTGAATAGAATACAGAAAGCAGGTATAGATAGGACTTTTTGAGAATAATAATGAACGAAGGGAGATCTCCAAGAAGTAATGAAAGTTTTTTGCGCAATATTGCAGCAAAACAAACCCTCTCCTTTCCTTTTGTGTTATTCAGCTATGTTTGTGTGCCCTTGTGTATTTGTGTTGTTCCTTTCTTTATGTGTTTGTCTGATAAGAGTTATGTTGTAGAATTTTTCTAATAATATGTTATTTACTTTGTAAAGATGTTTAGACATTACTTATTCAGTTTTGTTTTAATACTCATGTGTAAAGTTGATGTTTAGAAAGTTATTCTGATCTTTTATCTATTTACTTATGTAATAATTTTTGTAACACTGATGTATATATTTATTTCTATTCTTCTTTAAAGCCTGTATTACTGCAAATGATATCTGGATTATTATGTACTTTAATGATGTTTTCTGTACCTTTGTAATTGTATTCTTATGTTGTAAATTTATAATTGTATAGACAACAATTTTTCAAATTAATTTCCATTTCACTGCACGCATTTCTGTTGGTCATAGTATATGCGTAATATGCGAGAAAAAAAAACGGACTGTTAGTGCTTCTAAGTGTGTTGATAATTCAGCAAGGGACTGGTTAGCAGCATTGCTAGTTCTAAGGACGTACCAAAAAGGTTGTGAGTGCACAAGTGGTTGTTTATGGACTTACTATATTGTCTGCAAGGCTCTTTATGGGTGATTGTGCACCCACACCATTGCAACAGATGGCTGCTGGCCATCTCTACAAGGACTACAGTGGGTCTACACCTTTGATGACTCACCAATACCATTATTTCAGAAGGACTGCAGTGGGTCTACACCTCTGGTGACCCACCAATACCATAATCTCTACCAAGACTACTGTGGGTATGCTCTGTGATGACCTACCTACGAATATTCTTCAAAACGTCGACTGACTCTGCTGTGGGTTTGCTCTGTTGTGGCCCATTACTTGTCTGCGTGCCAAGAGTCAGCACTACTTCTTCAATACTGCACGGAAATCCACTATTTCCATGTGCATTTTGTTTTTCTGATCACGCTTTGTGCAATGCAATAACTGCTGTGATGAATGATCAGGACTGTCTTTATGAGAACAACTTTTGCTTTTGACCAACCGTGTATCAATAAGTGTGTGAATTTGATATCTTTGTTATTGCAATTACGAAAACTTTTCAAATCTGTATGGGGCACTGCCCAAAACAATTTGTAAAATTTTTTGTGGGGAGCATGGGGGCTAGAGGGCTATGTAGGTAGGCTGTTTAGGTTTTTAAGTCGGTAACGCCACGTAGCGCTCTGTATGAAAATCACTGACTGTGCTGTGTGCAGTCTGTGGCTGGTTTGCATTGTTGGAATTTTTTCCATTGAAGTGTTGGGCAGATGGATGTGAACAGCACGTAGCGTTGCGCAGTTGGAGGTGAGCCGCCGGCACTGGTGGGTGTGGGGAGAGAGATGGCAGAATTTTGAGAGCGGACGACCTGGACATGTGCCCATTAGAAAGAGTAAATTTGTAATACTGTATATCATCAACTGATATATATAATGACTTTTGAATATTATTAAGGTAAATACATTGTTTGTTCTCTATCAAAATCTTTCATTTGCTAACTATGTCTATCAGTAGTTAGTGCCTTCAGTAGTTAGAATCTTTTATTTAGCTGGCAGAATTGGCGCTCGCTGTATTGCAGTAGTTCGAGTAACGAAGATTTTTGTGAGGTAAGTGATTCTTGAAAGGTATAGGTTATTGTTAGTCAGGGCCATTCCTTTGTAGGGATTATTGAAAGTTGCGCTAAAAATATTGTGTGTCAGTTTAGTGTTGATCAAAATAAGTAAAGAAAGAAATGTCTGAGTACGTTCAGCTCTGCTCAGCTGTTTGAAAATCAAGTAACGTAAGAGGTTTATCAGCACAGTCATTTATATTTTTCTAAGGGGATGTTTCAGTGTATGTCTACTAAGCGGAATAGTAACGCCCATGGCAGCCTAACTAAGCAGTAATAAAATGATCGACCTTTGTCGCTAACGTGATTTATTAATCACACTACCTTTTTCGGAAGATGTCTTCCAACTACAGGTGCATTTAGGTTACGTATTTAGATTATTCAAATGACAGGGAAGCACACCTGAAGATAGAAGATACCTTTCGAAACTGGCAGTGTGATTAATACATCACCGCAGTGTCTAAGGTCAGACACTTTATTATTGCTGAAGCAATAGAGTTTTGTTCGACTATTACAGAACTCACCAAGTTCGTTACCTTTAGTAACAAGTTCCTCAGTAGATATTAGCTTTGCAACGTAACATATAATTTTTGCCGCAAAATAACATCCGTTTATGCAAAACTCGTAGCACCCTTATTAGAAAATTGCCAAATAGAGGAAAAACTCAAGTCCTTGTTCCCAAAGTCTCAAAATCTGTTAGGATGCCAATCTGAAAAACATCAGAAATTCGTCAAACGGCGCTGTGATAGTAGATTCATAGATTTTCGCTTCTGTAACAGCATTTCCACTATTTCTGCTTCTTTATCGTCAACTCCCTTTTGCTGCTTCCAGCTGTCTTCTAGCAATAACTTTTGACACATTATTTCACACTAACATTAAGACGAGTTTCATATAACGTGACGGGAAAGTGTCCTTGGGCCAGCCCTGAAAAATGTTGACAGAGTATTCAACTAGCGCAAAAAGCCTCTCCGCAGCAAAACAGCATACGTATATACATCAAGGAGCCAAAGAAACTGGTACATCTACCTATAACCGTATAGGACCCTCGCGAGCATGCAGAAGTGCTGCAACGCGACGTGGCATGGACTCGACTAATGTCAGAAGTAGTGCTGGAGGAAACTGACACCACGAATCCTGCATGGCTGCCAATAAATCCGTAAGAGTACGAGTGGGTGGATAGGTTAGGTTAGGTTAGGTTAGGTCAGCTTTACTGAACAGCACGTTGCAAGACGTACCAGGTATACTCAATAATGTTCATGCCTGGAGAAGTTGGTGGCCAGAGGAAGTGTTTGAACTCAGAAGAGTGCTCCTGGAGCCACTCTGTAGCAATTCTGGACGTCTGGCGTGTCGCATTGTCCTGCTGGAATTGCCCAAGTCGGTCGGAATGCACAATGGACATGAATGGATGCAAGTGATCAGGCAGGATGCTTACGTACGTGTCACCTGTAAGAGTTGTATCTAGACGTGTCAGGGGTCCCATATCACTCCAACTGCATACTCTCTATACCTACAGAGCCTCTACCAGCTTGAAAATTCCCCTGCTGACATGCAGCGTCCATGGATTCATGAGGTTGTCTCCATGCCCGTACACATCCATCCACTCAATACAATTTAAAACGAGACTCGTCCGATCAAGCAACATGTTTTCAGTCATCTACAGTCCAATGTCCGTGTTGACGGGCCCAGGTGAAGCGTAAAGCTTTGTGTCGTACAGTCATCAAGGGTACAAATGTGGGCTTTCGGCTCCGGAAGTCCATATCTACATCTACATCTACATCCATACTCCGCAAGCCACCTGACGGTGTGTGGCGGAGGGTACCCTGAGTACCTCTATCGGTTCTCCCTTCTATTCCAGTCTCGTGTTGTCCGTGGAAAGAAGGATTGTCTGTATGCTTCTCTGTGGGCTCTAATCTCTCTGATTTTATCCTCATGGTCTCTTCGCGAGATATACGTAGGAGGGAGCAATATACTGCTTGACTCTTCGGTGAAGGTATGTTCTCGAAACTTTAACAGCAGTCCGTACCGAGCTACTTAGCGTCTCTACTGCAGAGTCTTCCACTGGAATTTATCTATCATCTCCGTAACACTTTCGCGATTACTAACTGATCCTGTAACGAAGCGCGCTGCTCTCCGTTGGATCTTCTCTATATCTTCTATCAACCCTATCTGGTACAGACCCCACACTGTTGAGCAGTATTCAAGCAGTGGGCGAACAAGCGTACTGTAACCTACTTCCTTTGTTTTCGGATTGCATTTCCTTAGGATTCTTCCAATGAATCTCAGTCTCGCATTTGCTTTACCGACCATCAACTTAATATGATCATTCCATTTTAAATCACTCCGAATGCGTACATCCAGATAATTTATGGAATTAACTGCTTCCAGTTGCTGACCTGCTATTTTGTAGCTAAATGATAAGGGATCTATCTTTCTATGTATTCGCAGTACATTACACTTGTCTACATTGAGATTCAATTGCCATTCCCTGCACCATGCGTCAATTCGCTTTAGATCCTCCTGCATTTCAGTACAATTTTTCATTGTTGCAACCTCTCGATACACCACAGCATCATCTGCAAAAAGCCTCAGTGAACTTCCGATGTCATCCACCAGGTCATTTATGTATATTGTGAATAGCAACGGTCCTATGACTCTCCCGTGCGGCACACCTGAAATCACTCTTACTTCGGAAGACTTCTCTCCATTGTGAATGACATGCTGCATTCTGTTATCTAGGAACTCCTCAATCCAATCACACAATTGGTTTGATAGTCCGTATGCTCTTACTTTGTTCATTAAACGACTGTCGGCAACTGTGTCAAACGCCTTGCGGAAGTCGAGAAACAAGGCATCTACCTGTGAACCCGTATCTATGGCCCTCTGAGTCTCGTGGACGAATAGCGCGAGGTGGGTTTCACACGACCGTCTCTTTCGAAACCCATGCTGATTCCTACAGAGTAGATTTCTAGTCTGCAGAAAAGTCATTATACTCGAACATAAAACGTGTTCCAAAATTCTACAACTGATCGACGTTAGAGATATAGGTCTATAGTTCTGCACATCTGTTCGACGTCCCTTCTTCAAAACGGGGATGACCTGTGCCCTTTTGCAATCCTTTGGAACACATCGCTCTTCTAGAGACCTACGGTACACCGCTGCAAGAAGGGGGGCAAGTTCCTTCGCGTACTCTGTGTAAAATCGAACTGGTATCCCATCAGATCCAGCGGCCTTTCCTCTTTTGAGCGATTTTAATTGTTTCTCTATCCCTCTGTCGTCTATTTCGATATCTACCATTTTTCAATCTGTGCGACAATCTAGAGAAGGAACTACAGTGCAGTCTTCCTCTGTGAAACAGCTTTGGAAGAAGACATTTAGTATTTCGGCCTTTAGCCTGTCATCCTCTGTTTCAGTACCATTTTGGTCACAGAGTGTCTGGACATTTTATTTTCATCCTCCTTCCACTTTGACATAAGACCAAAATTTCTTAGGATTTTCTGCCAAGTCAGTACATAGAAATTTACTTTGGAATTCATTGAACGCCTCTCGCATAGCCCTCCTCACACTACATTTCCCTTCGCGTAATTTTTGTTTGTCTGCAAGGCTTTGGCTATGTTTATGTTTGCTGTGAAGTTCCCTTTGCTTCCGCAGCAGTTTTATAACTCGGTTGTCGTACCACGGTGACTCTTTTCCATCTCTTACGATCTTACTTGGCACATACTCAACTAACGCATATTGTACGATGGTTTTGAACTTTGTCCACTGATCCTCAACACTAGCAAAAGTAACAAAAAGCAGATTTCAGAGTACTTGATGGCTCAACACAAAAGTTTTGTCTCAAATACAAATAAACAGAATAATCTTCCTACCTTTGGAGCTACAATGTATAACACCCGTACTTGACGTAACGAAACCTAGCTTCCAGTATGTCGAACACCGACAATGGACAGGTCCCGTGCTTGCAAGCAGAGCGACCACATACTGCCGCGTAAATTCACAGAACGGCCGGTTCCCGTCTCAATGCGAAGATTATCTGGGAACAATGCAGCAGTTTTTTTGATCGCGAATAGAACACGTAGAAATACTTCCGGAATTCAGTCTGCGTCTGCTAGCAGGATGTCCCAAAGACTTGTAAATTATACGTTAGGGCGTCCGTGCCCTTCTAGAGAGGATAGGAACCATTACCGGATTTATCGTCCGTTTTCTCTCTCATACTTCTAAACAACAGAACACAGTACCATAGTATACACGTAATTTTGAAGTAAAAGCTTTTAAATATAGTTGATTATATATCATTCTAAATCTCCCTGTCAAAAATTTCATAGGAGGCTACCAACTTTTTTTTCGTGACTGCCCTACGTGACACATGAAACTTGAGTCGTTAGTATACAATGTGACTTTTCGCTACCGTCTGCCTAGAAGACCAGAAGAAAATCAAATACTAAGATCATTCTTAAAAGTAATACCACTTTAGACTTGTGATGACCAGTGTTGCTCACTATGATACAGTATTTTATGCTCTGAAAGAACCTCCGATGTAATTCAACCCAGGAAAAGAAAGTAAAATTTTCTCGTTAATCACAGTTTATGAATTCCCATCTCTCCTCTGATCAGCAGTATCTGTCATATAGATCCAATACTTTATCGTATGAAACAACCGCCAATGAGTTTCAACGTATGAACGGAGACGAGAATGTTCCAATTTAAATTTCGGCGTTCCTCTCTCCCCGTACGCTGTACGTGAACAAGTGAGGCGTGCGCTCCGAATCCATGCTACTGGTGGAAAAATAAAAATGCCGGCAAAGGCCTCTGTGGGATTATTGTGTCGCAGCGCAAGACACGTCACTGTGACGACGGTTTTCATTAGGCGCTTTGTGTGACAGACGATTAGGGCGGCTCAGAGGCACGACCCCAATATCGTTTAGCAGCGGCCGAATTCCGACTGCTCAAAGGACCGTCCCGGCGCTTACAGCTTTTGATGGACTACACGGCCATAATACTGCAGAACGCCCCTTATGTCATCTCGCGCTCAAGCGTTACGAGCCTCGTCCGCAGTCCAGTGACAAAATTCGTAGTCACATTTGCCTCTGAATTCTGCAGTATGCAGTACAATATAAGTAACAGGAGTGGAGTCTGAAAAAACAAATTATGGAGGGAACCGTTTGCTGCCAATCTCACCAATCGCTGATGTAATCGTCTGCTTAATTACATGAATTTTTCATGGACCGGTGGAGCTGTTTGTCGAACTTGGCAGTTTAATTTATAACAGACTCGTGGAAAATAAAATCCGATCTTCTTCAGAGATGTGACTTAGAGACATTACACTCGGAATGACGGAAATTTAAGATTTGAGGTCCCGTCCAGGTTGGAGTTGTTGGAGCCCAAGTTCGGATTGGAGAGGTTGTTGGTTCAAATGGCTCTGAGCACTATGGGACTTAACATCTATGGTCATCAGTCCCATAGAACTTAGAACTACTTAACACAACACCCAGTCATCACGAGGCAGCGAAAATCCCTGACCCTGCCGAGAATCGAACTCGGGAACCCGGGCGTGGGAAGCTAGAACGCTACCGCACGACCACGAGCTGTGGACTGGAGAGTTTGTTGTTGTGGTCTTCAGTCTTGAGACTGGTTTGATGCAGCTCTCCATGCTACTCTGTCCTGCGCAAGGTTCTTCATCTCCCAGTACCTACTGCAACCTACATCCTTCTGAAGATGCTTAGTGTATTTATCTCTTTGTCTCCCTCTGCGATTTTTACCCTCCACGCTGCCCTCCAATACTAAATTGGTGATCCCTTGATGCTTCAAAACATGTCCTACCAACCGATCCCTTCTTCAGTTAGTGCCACAAACTTCCCTTCTCCAAATCCTGTTCAATACTTCCTCATTAGTTATGTGATCTACCCATCTAATCTTCAGCATTCTACTGTAGCACCATATTTCGAAAGCTTCTATTCTCTTCTTGTCCAAACTATTTATCGTCCATGTTTCACTTCCACACATGGCTACACTCCATACAAATACCTTCAGAAACGACTTTCTGACACTTAAATCTATACTCGATGTTAACACATTTCTCTTCTTTGGCAACGCTTTCCTTGCTATTACCAGTCTACATTTAAATCCTCTCTACTTCGACCATCATCAGTTATTTTGCTCCCCAAATTGCAAAATTCTTTTACTACTTTAAGTGTCCCATTTGCTAATCTAATTCCCTCAGCATCACCCGACTTAATTCAACTACATTCCATTATCCTCGTTTGCTTTTGTTGATGTTCATCTTATATCCCCCTTTCAAGACACTATCCATTCCGTTCAACTGCTCTTCCAAGTCCTTTGCTGTCTCAGACAGAATTACAATGTCATCGGTGAACCTCAAAGTTTTAATTTCTTCTCCATGGATTTTAATACCTACTCCGAATTTTTCTTTTGTTTCGTTCACTGCTTGCTCAATATACAGATTGAATAACACCGGGGAGACGCTACAACCCTGTCTTACTCCCTTCCCAACCACTGCTTCCCTTTCATGTCCCTCGACTCTTATAATTGCCATCTGGTTTCTGTACAAATTGTAAATAGCCTTTCGCTCCCTGTATTTTACCCCTGCCACCTTCAGAATTTGAAAGAGAGTATTCCAGTCAACATTGTCAAAAGCTTTCTGTAAGTCTAAATGCTAGAAACGTAGGTTTGCCTTTCCTTAATCTAGCTTCCAAGATAAGTCTTTGGGTCAGTATTGCCTCACGTGTTCCAATATTTCTACGGAATACAAACTGATCTTCCCCGAGGTCGGCTTCTACTAGTTTTTCCATTCGTCTGTAAAGAATTTGCGTTAGTATTTTGCAGCCGGGACTTATTAAACTGATAGTTCGGTAAATTTCACATCTGACAACACCTGCTTTCTTCGGGGTTGGAATTATTATATTCTTCTTGATGTCTGAGGGTATTTCGCCTGTCTCATACATTTTGCTCACCAGATGGTAGAGTTTTGTCAGGCCGGGCTCTCCCAAGGTTGTCAGTAGTTCTAATGGAATGTTGTCTACTCCCGGGGCCTTGTTTTGACGCAGGTCTTTCAGTGCTCTGTCAAACTCTTCACGCATTATTATATCTCCCATTTTATCTTCATCTACATCCTCTTTCATTTTCATAATATTGTCCTCAAGTACATCACCCTTGTATAGACCGAAATCGATCATGTACACTTCAAAGCAGCCATCAGACCGTTTATCTCGATCGATTTAAGGAAAACACGATAATCCTACATCTTAGAGAGGGCGGAAATATGAACCGTCGTCCTCCACAAAACGAATCCAGCGTTCTAATCACTGCTCCTGCTACCTCGGCCACCATATTAGCGTCGAAACTGATGTTAGACATTGATGAATGTATAGGAGCCACTTGCTCAATATGAAACCGTGACAGCAACAACTGTCAGTGGTCTACTGAAAGATTTATTTGTCGTTTCGAGGATAGTAGCGAGTAAGCACACACTTCCGACAGGCCAGGATGGCATCCATGGGCACAACTGTCGCAACTAACTGGATTTCAGAGAAGCCCACAAAGGTTGTTTGTTCTATTCGAATATTTCTTTCAGGAATTTGGAAACTCTTACATCACGCAGCGTATAGTGCCGTTCACATCTCAGGGACCTTGGGTGGCTAGTCGTCTGAGCTTTGAGAGACAAGTAGATGTAGCAGCAAATCCAGTGTAGCAAACGTCATAAAGAAGCTCCACCTGATTACTGTTTGATAGCAACAACCTGGCTGGAAGAAAAGGAATGCCGAGGACTCTGAAGCGTTACAGGGACCTCTTTATAGCCTTAATTATAATGTAATCGTTATTTTTGTCATTGGTGAGATGTCACCAGTATTGGTCGTCAATATGTAAAGATTCCATTTCGTTTTATTTAGTTTATGAGTACTAAATCAGCAGATCTACCCATCTGATTTTGGTGCATCTGTGGGGTTTGTCACCAAGTGATTTGATGAGTTCGTGCTGGTATCTCTGCAGCTTCTTAAAGGATCGTACAGTGTCATGCAAGTACTTCATAATAGTCCAGCAAACGAAGAAAAATTGAGGGAAAAACCCCGCAGCCGGAAGTGGTTGTACAGTACTGGGACAGAATGTCGAGAATTACTAAAAGTCGTCACTGCTAAAGAGTGAGGGAGTGTTAACGCTAGGCGGGGCCATTTAAAAGCTACTTTTTTATGTTTTTCTTGGAAAATTGCGGTTTCTAGCTAAAATTATCCATTTTTTCTCTAGGAATAAAAGCTTCCACAGTGCAAGGAACGGAAAAATCGTAGTTTATTTTAAAAAATTGTATTTTAAACGAATAAAATTCATATTTATTCGTAAATGAAATGGGTTAAGAACAAGTATTCAATGTGGGTAAATGCCTAAGTGCAGTAGAGCCGTACCAAGGGATTAATTCTGTTCAGGGGCCGTAAGATGGTGGAGGTGGCTGGGGTAGAGATGGAGGAGCTACGTCGTAGAAGCGCAAGGGGAGGTAGGTCGCCGGATTCTAGTCATGCCATTTCTTCTTTCACAGACTTACAAACTTATGAGCGAGCAGGTCATTCCCCACTCTGTCTACCGCACTGTGCCACAAGAAGTAACTACAATCCAAAAATAAGCTCAATTCAGTGCCAATACGAAAATGTCATCGTAATGGGAGACATGAGCATAGATCTACTGAGAGATACTTCTTTCGCAATAAACCCAAGAAGATTGTTTAGTTGCAGTAGCATGAACATTCTTCCATTACAACCTACACACCATACGGCGCACAGTCATACTCTTATACACGTAATCGCAACGAAAAAGACTGACAAAGTAACGGATGTTGGTCAAATCTCGGACCCAGGCCTCGCAGCAACCTGTGCAGCCCCCAAAGGTCAAATCGCCTTACATAACTTGTAGGAACATGAAACGTATTGACCGTGACGCTCCAAAAGCCGATTGCTCAGAAATCTCATGGCATCAAATAATCAGAGAACCTACAATCGATGGCAAAATCAATGAACTTCGTGATTAACTCACTGCCCTCTATGACAAACATGCACTTGTACGCACAATCCATGTAAGAAAATCTCCTGCTCCGTGGCTGACAACTGAATTACGTCAAATGTTGAATAATAGTGATGTTGCCCACAGGCGTTTTAAGCAGATCCCAAACCCAAACGTTTCGAAGAATACAGAAAGCTACGAAACAGAGTGAAACAATGCATTCGCAATGCCAAAACCAAGCACGCTCGTTCCCTTGTTTGCAGCGATCTGAAAGAATCTCCATAGCTTGGGGGTCGGAAAGGCAAAATCGCAAACCGATTTTCAGGTCTCAGCTAATTAATTAAATGAATTCTTCTCTGCACTTCCGAATACCCTTACGGCTGATAACTGTTGTCCACAAGAATCCCCTAACTGGATAACTAACCACGATACCTTTCATCTAAAACGCATAACAGTAGATACGGCAAGAAAAGCAATAATGAGAATCTCTTCTGATGCTATAGGCAACGATAGTATCAGCATAACCATGATTAAGAATGTTGCCGATATCTTAGTACCTGTCTTAACTAACATATTTAATTTTTCCATCGTGAACGGAATATACCCTACTGTATGGAAAAGCAGCATAAACCGACCCATCCCTAAGATCGAAAACACGCAACTGCCTAGTGATTACCGACCAATTATCATACTGCCTGCTGTTTACAAAGCACTTGAATATATTGTTCGTGATCAAATCACTGAACGCCTGCATGAATTCAACCTATTTGACAAATTTCAATCCGGTTTCCGTAAACACCACAGCACAAAAACTGCTCTGATTAAAGTAACTGATAGCCCGAAATATGCAATCGACACCCGAAAGGTAACAATGTTGACGCTACTAGACTTCACCAAAGCTTTTGACCCTGTTAACTTTGACTTATTGCTCAGAAAATGTGTCAATTTAATTTCTCACATAGTGCAATGAGGTGGTTTGAAAGCTACTTCAAAAACAGACAGCAATTTGTTGTCTGTGTAAATGAAAAATCTTCCTGGAAACATGGTTCCTCAGGAGTGCCACAAGGATCAGTCTTAGGCCCTCTTTTGTTTTCCTTTATGTCAATGACATTTCGTCTGTTCTGTCCTCCTGCAAATATCATTTTTATGCCGACGACCTCTAGCTATACCTAAGCGTCAGTCCTGAAGATACAAACACTGCAATAGTTCAGATGAATGATCTATCTTGAGTGGTTACATGGGCTAAAAACCTGGGGCTTAAACTAAATCCAAATAAGACACAATTAATCTTAATAGCTCATTAGACATTAATAAGTTGAGATTTCCGCGAACCACTGCCTCCTATTCTGCTCGACAGTATTCCAATACTATGTCAGAAAACTGTTAAGAATTTGGGTATAACTTTGGAGGAGCATCTCAACTGGGCAGAGAATACAGTCGCAGTGTGCCGGAAGACGTCCGCTTGTCTCTTATGTTCTCAAGACGTTTCGGAACGTATTCTCACAGGGCGTGAAACGTCAGCTGGTGTAAGCACTCGTTCTACCGAACCTCCACTATTATGACGTAATTCAGCGTGGGATGAGTAGTGAAAAAAAAACACGGTTAAAACTAACCACGAATGTCTGTGTGCAATACACCTGCAACATTCTCCATGTGATCGTGTTAGTGCCTCATACTCCCAGGTAGGGTGGCTGCGGCCGGACAAATTGCGTGACTACCACACACTATGTCTACTTCACCAGCCCCTCATTGCGCAAGCACCCCAGTACCGTGCTTCAGAGATTAAAGACTTTTCATGCCATTATAATCTAAACAAGAGGTCCCTTTTATTTGGTATCCTAACTGTGCTCACTCACAAAACAAAAACATTTGCAAACTCCTTCTGTGTTGATGCTGTCCGCCTCTGGAACAAACTGCCCCTTACTTTGCGCAAAATTCAATCCCCTGCTGCTTTTAATAAGAAGTTGAAGCATTTCCTGCTATCATTGTCATATCGTTTTCTACAAAATTAATGTAAAAGACCAATCTTCCCCTCTGTCAAATAGCAAAACTCTTGTCTCATACTTCCTTAATAGTGTTACATCACGTTTCTATTCTTCCCCTCTCTTCGCCATCATTTTCCCTCAAACCCACTGCTGCTAGCAGTCCCGTCTAAAATCTCTCTTTATCATAATGTCTATATTCTTAGATGGTAAGTATTGCAGTAATTAAACTGTATGTGCATGTATTTTTCCAAGTGTACCTTTGCAATTCTTTATTTAACTTTCTTTGCTGGATGTAGTTTAACATGCCTACTAAAACGCATAAAAGAAAAATATCTAGAATGTCTGGTTATATGTAAGAAAGGGCCTGATTTCCCTAATCTTTCCGGGTTAAATAAATCAATAAATAAAAAAAATACATTGTGTTTCACTATGGTATACCAATCCTTTGCAGTGCGTCTTACGTATCGCTGGCTACGCTGCGCGCGTACAAGTCCAGGTGTGTGTATTTTCCACCAAGTGCATTAACAGTAGATAGAATACAGGTATGAGTTACTAATAATGCCAACGTGTGAAGCGTATATGGACAGAAACTATGTAAATCTCTGCAAACTGTTCTACAGTGCTTAGTCATCCTGTATGGCAGCTGTAGCGTTCTTCATGGAAAGGCAGCTTCTCCCACCAAGAACGCTCCCTTTTCCGTTTGTTATCGTTCGTGAGTAAGCAAAATATAGAGTTGAGTTACTTTAAGTTTATGAAATGATTACTTATTTGCGGCTGTTAAGTTTACTTTTATGTAAAATACGTTTCTGTACACAGTGATTGAGAACTTGTAATGGGACGCGAAATTAAACCGTCACCCATCCGCAAGGATCAGCCAAGTTTGCAGGTAAATATAAGTTTAATTTTGTGTTTTATTTATTTATTTGTAATATTTTGTTATGTTTGTAAAATATTTAAAGTTTTGTAATTTTGTTCTGTATGTTTCATGTTTGGAGAGAGCAGCGCAACTTGCGGAAACAGCATCTTCACTGCCGGAACCAGAAAGAAAATTGCTGGTCACTAGACGTCGCGGGTCAACGGTCAAAGAGCAGCAGATCCTGTGACAGGGTTGTTGCGTCGAAGCTCCAACATTCAAATAAATAAAAATTTGTAATTTTCCATTGTAATGACGTCACAGAATGTTTAGTTCATGTTATATTTTGTTCAGTTCTGTTTTGTCGGGTCTGATGTTCACGTCTGTATGTAGCATAAACGAAGACAATAAAACAGTGTGTGATCTAAAGCTTAAGTACGAGTTCGAGAATTATTTATGAAGAGTTATATTGAGGAAGAATTATTACTGAACTTTTCCAAGATATTAATTTTCAGAAGAGTTTGATTTAGATTTTTGAATCTTAAAGGTCTTACAGTCTGATTTTAAGTTGGGGAAAATAAGATAACTTGCAAGAAAATAATTTCCAAGAAGAAACAAACGACATCTAAATTTCAAAAGTTTGCGCAAACCAGTTGGACTGAGCGACGTTATTTTGCACAAACGACTCAACTGAAGGTGTTTTAATTACAGTTTCGTTCAAGAATATTTTATAGAGAATTTAAATAATTTTTTTGGAGTGTTTTGTAAACGACGTAGGTGACGAAGTCTGCACATGGTCATATTTCGAACAAAAATCATTGAGTCATACGCGTCGTTACACTACAAACTGTGTAACTTATAAGTGAGATGTTGTCAGCGAACTTTGTTGTGTTGATTGAAATGATGTCGCTTTGATAAATTGGCAACTTGCTCCTGTCCATCGTTGACAGCATATCGTAAGGTCGTGTAATTGTACTGTAATCACTTGATGGTGAAATAATGAATGACTAGAATGTTACGGAACTGCTCTCACCATTAATTGTGTTTCTGGTGGACCGCATAAATCTCTTAGATTCAGGAATTAGGGTCACTTGTAGAGTGGGCTGCCCTGAGTGAAGCCAAAAGTATGGAAACACCAAAAACATAACCTACACCTAATAAGGTGTAGGGAACCCATTCTCATTCAAAACAGCTTCCATTCGTCTCGGAGTGGATTAATCCAGGTCCAGTATGGTTTTCAAGGGAACCTTTCTGCAAAACAGTGGCATGTTCAAGTAACGATGATGGAGGTGGATGGCGAACGGGGACCCTTGTCTCCAAAGCATACCGCAAAGGCTTAATAACACTGAAATCTGGTGACTGGTGGCCTGGGGAGAGGTGACAATTCATTCTCGTACTCACAAAACCAGTCATGGATGACGCGAGCTATGTGAACAAGGGCCCTGACATCTTCGAACGCAGCACCAATATTGGGGAGCGAAAATTGTGCAATGGTATGGAATTGATCTTTCAAAATGGTCACATAATCCTTGGCAGTAACACAACCTTGCATAATAACCGTGAGGCCCGTAGAGTACCACGATACGGTTTCCCAAATGATCATCGAAGCCCGCGCCCATGTTTCACTTTTGGGATTTAAACTCGGCCAGAAGTTGCTAACAGTGTGAAACAAGACTCGTCTGACCAAATGACTTTCTTCCATTGCTCCAGAGTCCAGATTTTATGGCTTGGGCACCATGTTCGCCTGTCATGGGCATTCCATCACACTGACGAGTGGTTTTGGAATTCCAACTTGCCCTACACTCCACTGTTCATGCAGCTATCTTCGAGTTGTTTTGGGATTGACAAGGTTCAAGAGTGTGATATTCAGTTCTGCAGTAACTTTCGTAGCTGCCATGCCCTCATTTATCGTCGTAATCCTCTTCAATGACTGGCTGTCATGATTACTCAACACAAACTTTGGTCCGTGTTGTGATTCGGTGGATGACGTCTCGCTGCTTTAACTGTATGCGGCACAGCTCTTCGATACAGTGACTCTTGAAACACCAAAAACTTCGGCTACCCTGGTTAAGCATGCACCCATCATACGAGTACCAACAATTGGCCCATGTTCTAATTCACTAGCTCCTACATAATGCTCCCATAACTACACTGAACACTACTCTGGCCTCTACTGACACTTGTATCGTGTTGAGGACATTGCAACAGTGCCGTTCGTCGTCAAATACAACAGCCCATCCTGTAGGCTTGGCTAGCATTTGTATTTATGTTCAAGCATGTATTTATCACGATGCCTCCACTTTTTTGTTCAATATTGGTAGCATGCCACACATAGGACAGGCTCATCAGTGTAGCTGTTGAACGTTTTGACATAATAGCTCACTTGACAACTGTAAATATGAATACGCATTTAATAAACTGAACATAAATTTACTACACTCCTGGAAATTGAAATAAGAACACCGTGAATTCATTGTCCCAGGAAGGGGAAACTTTATTGACACATTCCTGGGGTCAGATACATCACATGATCACACTGACAGAACCACAGGCACATAGTCACAGGCAACAGAGCATGCACAATGTCGGCGCTAGAACAGTGTATATCCACCTTTAGCAGCAATGCAGGCTTCTATTCTCCCATGGAGACGATCTTAGAGATGCTGGATGTAGTCCTGTGGAACGGCTTGCCATGCCATTTCAACCTGACGCCTCAGTTGGACCAGCGTTCGTGCTGGACGTGCAGACCGCATGAGACGACGCTTCATCCAGTCCCAAACATGCTCAATGGGGGACAGATCCGGAGATCTTGCTGGCCAGGGTAGTTGACTTACACCTTCTAGAGCACGTTGGGTGGCACGGGATACATGCGAACGTGCATTGTCCTGTTGGAACAGCAAGTTCCCTTGCCGGTCTAGGAATGGTAGAACGATAGGTTCGATGACGGTTTGGATGTACCGTGCACTATTCAGTGTCCCCTCGACGATCACCAGAGGTGTACGGCCAGTGTAGGAGATCGCTCCCCACACCATGATGCCGGGTGTTGGCCCTGTGTGCCTCGGTCGTATGCAGTCCTGATTGTGGCGCTCACCTGCACGGCGCCAAACACGCATACGACCATCATTGGCACCAAGGCAGAAGCGACTCTCATCGCTGAAGACGACACGTCTCCATTCGTCCCTCCATTCACGCCTGTCGCGACACCACTGGAGGCGGGCTGCACGATGTTGGGGCGTGAGCGGAAGACGGCCTAACGGTGTGCGGGACCGTAGCCCAGCTTCATGGAGACGGTTGCGAATGGTCCTCGCCGATACCCCAGGAGCAACAGTGTCCCTAATTTGCTGGGAAGTGGCGGTGCGGTCCCCTACGGCACTGCGTAGGATCCTACGGTCTTGGCGTGCATCCGTGCGTCGCTGCGGTACGGTCCTAGGTCGACGGGCACGTGCACCTTCCGCCGACCACTGGCGACAACATCGATGTACCGTGGAGACCTCACGCCCCACGTGTTGAGCAATTCGGCGGTACGTCCACCCGGCCTCCCGCATGCCCATTATACGCCCTCGCTCAAAGTCCGTCAACTGCACATACGGTTCACGTCCACGCTGTCGCGGCATGCTACCAGTGTTAAAGACTGCGATGGAGCTCCGTATGCCACGGCAAACTGGCTGACACTGACGGCGGCGGTGCACAAATGCTGCGCAGCTAGCGCCATTCGACGGCCAACACCGCGGTTCCTGGTGTGTCCGCTGTGCCGTGCGTGTGATCATTGCTTGTACAGCCCTCTCGCAGTGTCCTGAGCAAGTATGGTGGGTCTGACACACCGGTGTCAATGTGTTCTTCTTTCCATTTCCAGGAGTGTATATAAACACGAGCTTATAATACTACTGTTCTGCTTGTTATACCGGCATGCAGTTTACCTAGTGACGACAAGGCTTATTTCTGTCACAAGGCAGCCACATATAGCACTACTGCGGTAAGTCTGACTGAGTATTTCTGACAGAAAATTGGTATCCAACCTTAATTTGGTAAGAATAGTTGTAGATAGTTAACAGAAACAAAATAATTTTTCAAGACGTAACAGCAACTGATTACTATACGTTCGCCAGCCTAATTAGGCCTAATAATGTAAAAACATTACTTATAAAGAACCTAGTTTTACTAATTCGAACGAAATTTCATTAAATACTGTTCTGTGAAGTGCAATGAACACACCCAAATGAACAAGTTACACAGTGAATAGCAGCAATTGTCACTTTAGCAGTAAAGTAATTACAAGATTTGCAAATGAGCCCTTTCCCTTGTTTACTTTAATCATTACTTTTGCCTTTAACTAATATAGTCTAAACTTGCTCTTCACAACCCACACAAGACCAAATAGCACATGATAATAGTCAAGTACAATTAATACACGCATTTAATATACAAAAGCAACAAGGAGACACGGCATACAAACCTTCTACATTTGCTTCTCAGTTATCACTTCTTCAAGATTCATTAGCTGGAAACCTACTAATCTGATTTATCCTTTTCGTTATGATGGAATAGAAACATGGACCCACAAACTATCCCTTTCATCGTAGCAACAACACTACATACACTTCCAGAATTGTGCAGCATTAACGTAGAACTGTGTTACTATTTCATCTGAGATAATTAAGTTTGTACTAATTTAACACTCTTTACCTTGACAATAATTTCTACAAATCAGAGATAATCTCCAGTAAAATTTTACTTCGAACAACCTCAAGACAAAGTGTTTTGATATCTCTTGTGAAGCAAATAGTTTTGAAAACAACTTTAAAGCAACAAACAGTAGAACTCTTTTTTTTTTCAAGTAATACTCTTTCCTAAACTGATATTCAAATTCATTTTCTAGTTAAGTTTCAAAATATTCAAACATAAATAGTCTCTTTTTATGTGTATGAAAAACAAGTAAATTTTACCCTGCACATTAAGAGTACTGGCATATCTTTGCCACACATCAATAAAATGCACTGTAAAAATGTTAATGCTTTCTATGCAAAGGACACTCTCGGATTTCATCACTTAAAGGAGAGGATCCTACTTGGATAAGTGCATAAGATGGACACAATGTTTAAACACATTTTAAACATTAGGATTATATTTTCCCAGAAACAAACACAACATTACTGGTTCATACAGTAATAAATTTCTGACCTTTCGTATGTGTGACGAAGTGGTTGCGCAATTGTGGTGGCGAGCATATGGCGGCTAGGTAGTCTTTCCATTGGCAATAATTAGCTCTATTTACCTCTTTTTGGCGTTGTTAATATCATTTTTAAAGCTTCTCCCAAATCGGGAGCACACTTTTACAGCCGCGTATTAAATCCGACGCTATTCCATTCCAACTGGAACACTGTAAGTCTCACTCAGCACCTGCGCTGTTTACTCGTCAGTTACTTGCTACCGGCTGACTACTGAGCTCTGTCACTTGCCGCCCAGGCTGAGCGCCACATCCACCTTTTCATAGCGCGCCGACTTACTTCCGTTGCAGAGGGGAACTACTTTAGGTTTCTCTTTACACAATACAAAGTCCCTTTTGGAAGCAGTTATTACACAGTTGCTAGTAAACATATTTTTAAAACATCTCATTATTTAAACATATTAAGAAGTCAACACAAATATACATAATTAAATACCAATTCCCTCCAAATATTACAAAGAACTTAAGTTGCAAAGAGTAAACATGTCACACTACCTTTCCACTTCTTTACAGTAGATCAAAGACATTTCATAATAAAGAATACACATTTGACATTATGCATGATTAATCAGTACATGTTATAAATAATACTGATTGTAGTGTTACAAGCTCAGTGAATTTATTTTGCCCACTTAAATAGAACCAGAAAGGAATTGCTATGGAGGTGTAGACTGTCTGCTAAATCATAAGTGAGCAGCGCTCATGATGGGGGAAGTTGCCATTCCAGGAAGAACGCTACAACTGCCGTACAGCACCAATTTCCCCTCTAGTAGTGTAGAAGAGTGTGCGGAGACTTGAACAGGTCCTGTACATACGCTTTTCTTCCGTTAGTATTATTTGTAATTCATGTCTGTATTCCATGGAGTATGGAGTCAATGGATGCCTAGGACCAATAGATTGCGCGTAGAGCGTGAGGAAATATTAAAAATTTTGCGCACCGCGCATGTGCTGTAGGGCAGCTTGTTGCACTTTTCTGACTTGATGTATCATAAGAATCCTATACAAGTAGTTAGCGCCTATTTCCCCGACACCAATGTGTTACGTCATAAACAGTTATAGCTTACACCCTATACACACAGTTCTCGTGATCCTTACGTTTCCATTTCCTCAATTTCTTTCCGTTATTTAGTGCCAGCAACATCTCGAAATATTTATCCAGCAATGAGTAGACTCTGACATAAAATTACGATCTGGAGATCGATCATATTTGTACATAAGTTTTTATTTAATTGTCTTGATTGCAAAGTTTTTGAAGAGAATTACTGTTTTAGGCTGTGCAATAGCCATCTTCAGGATCTCTTATTCTGCTGCACTTCAAAAATCCGTAACCATGCAAAAACAATATCAGTAAAAAGATTATGTCTAGTTCTAATGCAGCAGAATGTGAGATCCTGAAAGTGGCTATCGTATAACGGATAACGGTAACTCCATTAAAAAAATTAAATAAAAAATTAAGTTTATCCAATATGCTCACTGCATGTTCGGTGTCGGAAATACGGCGAATTTGTCCAAATTTTGTTAAATCTGAATGCGTCTTTGTGCTCGTTATGCCTTATTTTAAAGGCTCTTCCCGTTTGTCCTACATATTTCGTATCAAACGACGAGCACTGCATTTTATAAATGACCGGTTTATCATGCTTATAAAAACCACTTCTACGTCCTAACAAGCATTTAATTTAAAAAGTCTTTGTAAGGCTTAAGAATGTTGGTAGCCTTGTGGAAAATACTCCCGTATTAAGATATCATAACAATCTTGCAGTTTCCTTTATGTTTTCATTTTTTATGTTTCCATACCAGAATATCTACCAGATTCTGTCGAAAATCGTTTGTCCTGGCTATAGTCTTGTAATGGCAAGATCGATCCACTACTGTGGCTGCCCCAGGTACTGCCTACACTGAGGTAGACGCCTCACTCGTGGTCGAGTGGGAGACCATTCGAAAGCCTGGCAGGCAGCGAAAGACGTAGGGGCCGATCCTAGGGCCTCCCCGGTCAGTTTGACGAACAGGTTTCGGGCGTTATCTCTGGCTGACGAAGTCTCTGAGCCGGATGCAGTCGTCCAACTTGTTCCAGAGGAAGCTTCTCGGCCCGCAAGGTTTGAGCATTCACAGACGGTGGGTTTGCTGGTAGTTGGGAGCTCCAACGTTAGGCGCGTAATGGGGCCCCTTAGGAACTTGGCTGTCAAGGAGGGGAAGGAAGCCAGTGTGCACTCCGTCATTCCGGATGCGGAAAGGGTGCTTCCGGATTCCTTGAAGAGTACATGGTGCAGCCAACTGCAGGTGGTGGCCCATGTCGGTAGCGTGACGTTTGTCGCTTTGGATCAGGGGAGATTCTCTTTGGTTTCGGGTGGCTAGTGGAAATGGTAAACACTGCCGGTCTTGCTTCCGAGGTTAAGGCTAAGCTCACCATCTGCAGCATCGTCGACAGGACTGATTGTGGTCCTTTGGTGCAGAGCCGAGTGGAGGGTCTGAATCAGAGGCTCAGGTGGTTCTGTGACCATGTAGGCTGCAGATTCCTTGACTTGCGAAATCGGGTGGTGGGTTTCCGGGTTCCGCTCAATAGGTCAGGAGCCCACTACACACAGGAAGCGGTTACAAGGATAACAGGGACTGTGTGGATGGGGTTGGGCAGTTTTTTAGGTTAGAGCGTCTCACAAAACTACAGGAGGCAGGTAAAACACAGTAAGGTAGTTGTAGAAACGATCGGTATTGTAGTTGTAAATTGTCGTAGCCTTGTTGGGAAAGAACCAGAGCTCCAAGCCCTAATAGAAAGCACCGAATGTTGATGCAGAAAGCTGACTAAAGCTGGAAATAAATTCAGCCGAAAATTTTGCAAACGGTCTAACGGTGTTCAGAAACGATAGATTAAATACAGTTGGTAGTGGAGTATTTATTGCTGTCAGTAGTAGTTTGCCTTGTAGTGAAATTGAAGTAGATACTTCCTGCGAAATAGTAAGGATAGAGATTATACTTAACAATCGGACTAAACTATTAATTGGATCGTTTTACCTACCCCCCCCCCCCCCCCCCCGACTCAGAAGATATAGTTGCTGAACAGTTCAAAGAAAACTTGAGTCTCCTTTCAAATAGGTACCCCACTCATACATTTATAGTCGGTGACAACTTCAATCTACTCTCGATTTGCTGGAAAAGTTATACGTTTAAAGCCGGCGGCAGGCATAACACTCATCTGAAATTGTTCTGAATGCTTTCTCAGAAAATAATTTAGAATAAGTAGTTCATGAGCCCACTCGAAGCGTAAATGGTTGCAAAAGCATACTTGACCTCTTAGCAACAAATAAATTTTGGACAAATAGGGAGTACCCTGACGAATACCGGGATTAGCGACCATAAGTCAGTTGGTGCTAGGCTGAATACCGTAACACCCACAACCATCAAAAATAAGTGCAAAGTACATCTATTTAAAAAAGCTGATAAAATGCTCTTAAAGCCTTTTTGAGAGACAGTCTCCACTCATTCCGATATGATCACGAAAGCCTAGAAAAGATATGGAAGATTTCAAAGAGATAGTATCGACGGCAGTTGAGAGACACATACCACATAAATTAATAAGTGATGGTACTGATGCCACGTGGTACACAAAATGGGTTAGATCGCTGGTGCAGAAGCAACGAAAAAAGCATGACAAATTTAAAAAAAAAAAAAAACGCAGAGTCCCGAAGATTGTCAAAGTTTTGCAGAAGTTCGAAATATAGTGCGTGCTTCAATGCGAGATGCTTTTAATAATTTCTATAACAAAACTCTGTCTCGGAATCTGGTAGATAACCCAAAGAGATTCTAGTCATATATGAAGCACACCAGTAGCAAGAAGCAATCAATACCTTCACTGTGCGATAACAACGGTGAAGTCAGTATTGACAGTGCCACTAAAGCAGAGTTATTAAACACGGTTTTCCGAAACTCCTTCACCAAAGAAGACGAAATAAATATTCGTGAATTCCAATGAAGAACAACTGCCAAGATGAGAACATAGAGGTAGATAACCTCGGTGCAGGAAAGCAGCTTAAATCACTTAATAAAGGCAATGCTTCCGGTCCATGTGGTATACCAGTCAGGTTCCTTTCAGAGTATTCAGATGCAATAGCTCCATATTTAGCAATTATATACAACCGCTAGCTCACAGAAAGTTCCGTACCTAAAGTCTGGAAAGTTGCTCAAGTCGCACCAATACCCAAAAATGGAAGTAGGAGTAATCCGCTGAATTACAGGTCCATATCAATAACGTCGATTTGCGGTAGGGTTTCCGAACATATGCTGTATTCGAACATTGTAAAGTACCTCGAAGAAAACGATGTACTGGCAGATAGTCAGTACGGATTCAGAAAATATCGTTCGTGCACAACACAACTAGCTCTTTATATTCATCAAGTAATGAGTGCTATCGACAGTTGACGTCAAATTGACTCCATATTTTACATCTTCAGACGGCTTTTTTGTAACTAAATTGTGTGCCTATGGAATACCGCCTCAGTTGTGGGACTGAATTCATGATTTCCTGTCAGAAAGGTCACAGTTCGTAGTAATAGACCGAAAGGTATCGGGTAAAACAGAAGTAATATCCGATGATACCCAAGGAAGTGTTATAGGCATTCTGTTGTTCCTGATCTATAATAACGATATAGGAGACAAACTGAGTAGCCCTCTTAGATTATTTGCAGATGACGCTGTCATTTACCGTCTGGTAAAGTCATCAAATGACCAAAACGAATTGCAAAATTATTTAGATAAGATAAGATATCTGTGTGGCGAGAAAAGTGGCAATCGATCCTGAATAAAGAAAAGTGTGAAGTTATTCAAATGGGTACTAAAAGAAATCCGCTAAATTTCGATTACACGATAAGTCACACAAATCTGAAGGCTGTAAATTCAAATAAATACTTAGGAATTACAATTACAAATACACTAAAGTGGAACCATCACATAGATAATGTTGTGCGTAGAGCAAACCAAAGACGGCGGTTCATTGGCAGAACACTTACAAGATGCAACAGACCTACTAAAGAGACACTACACTTGTCCGCCTTATTCTGGAGTATTGCTGTGCGGTGTGGAATCCGTATCACGTGGGACTAACAGACGACATTGAAAAAGTTAAAATAAGGGTGACGCGTTTTGTACTATCGCGAAATAAGAGAGATAGTGCTACAGACATGATACATGAATTGGAGTGGCAATCATTAAAACAAAGGTGTTTTTCGTTATGACGGGATCTTCTCATGAAATTTCGATCACCAGTTTTCTCCTCCGATTGCGAAAACATTCTGTTGCCACCCACCTACATAGGGAGGAATTATTATCACGATAAAATAAGAGAAATCAGGGCTCGCACAGAAAAATTTAAGTTCTCGTTTTTCCCACGCGCCGTTCAAGAGTGGAACGGCAGAGAGACAGCTTGAAAGTGGTTCATTGAACCCTCTGACAGGCACTTAATTGTGAATAGCAGAAATCACGTAGATGTAGATGTAGAAGATACACTATCTACCACCCTATAAGTGGTTCAAGAGTTTATACAGCATTTGCTCCACCTCGTCCTTGATGTTTACAGCCAAGAGCTGTTTCTTATTCCACTGTAATGCTTGTTTTTCATCCAGTTTATTATATTTGCTAAATTTTTGGTTATATCGTTTTCATCCTGTTTCTACTCACAGCATGCCGTTCACACATCCCTTGTGGTAGGTAATCTAGCCCGATGGGGAGGCTGCACTCTTCGAGGTATTCTTGTCGAGATGTTAATTGAAGATGTACACATCAGACCGAAAAATGCTTGATTCCATAGTTAAATCATGGCCCTACATCAAAGTCGCTTGTTGAAACCCGTTTATATTAGGACAGATTAACTAAAATTAATCCAACTGCTTCAACAATTGAGGCATTTGGGATATTTGTGATATTCATGGATACAAGCCGCTATAATTAGTTATGTAAGTCGTCCTAATTTCACTACCAAGTGCCACATAGCTATGAGCAAAATAATTATCTGGAAAGGTAATTTTCTTTCAGTATCTGCTTAAGGAATCTGGTAATTTTACCAGCCAGACTGACTGTAGATCTAATTGCATGTGCTCTTTTTTATTAATTTCCGGGTGGAACTTGAGCCATGGCTTTGTCGCATTCGTCACAGTGAAGTGCCTTTATTAATAATCTCTTAATCGGATCAATGAAATTCATAATATTCTTATTTGTCTGATACCTCTTATTTGCGCCTCTAGTGATTTCTTTGATTCTACACTCCTGGAAATTGAAATAAGAACACCGTGAATTCATTGTCCCAGGAAGGGGAAACTTTATTGACACATTCCTGGGGTCAGATACATCACATGATCACACTGACAGAACCACAGGCACATAGACACAGGCAACAGAGCATGCACAATGTCGGCACTAGTACAGTGTATATCCACCTTTCGCAGCAATTCAGGCTGCTATTCTCCCATGGAGACGATCGTAGAGATGCTGGATGTAGTCCTGTGGAACGGCTTGCCATGCCATTTCCACCTGGCGCCTCAGTTGGACCAGCGTTCGTGCTGGACGTGCAGACCGCGTGAGACGACGCTTCATTCAGTCCCAAACATGCTCAATGGGGGACAGATCCGGAGATCTTGCTGGCCAGGGTAGATGACTTACACCTTCTAGAGCACGTTGGGTGGCACGGGATACATGCGGACGTGCATTGTCCTGTTGGAACAGCAAGTTCCCTTGCCGGTCTAGGAATGGTAGAGCGATGGGTTCGATGACGGTTTGGATGAACCGTGCACTATTCAGTGTCCCCTCGACGATCACCAGAGGAGTACGGCCAGTGTAGGAGATCACTCCCCACACTATGATGCCGGGTGTTGGCCCTGTGTGCCTCGGTCGTATGCAGTCATGATTGTGGCGCTCACCTGCACGGCGCCAAACACGCATACGACCATCATTGGCACCAAGGCAGAAGCGACTCTCATCGCTGAAGACGACACGTCTCCATTCGTCCCTCCATTCACGCCTATCGCGACACCACTGGAGGCGGGCTGCACGATGTTGGGGCGTGAGCGGAAGACGGCCTAACGATGTGCGGGACCGTAGCCCAGCTTCATGGAGACGGTTGCGAATGGTCCTCGCCGATACCCCAGGAGCAACAGTGTCCCTAATTTGCTGGGAAGTGGCGGTGCGGTCCCCTACGGCACTGCGTAGGATCCTACGGTCTTGGCGTGCATCCGTGCGTCGCTGCGGTCCGGTCCTAGGTCGACGGGCACGTGCACCTTCCGCCGACCACTGGCGACAACATCGATGTACTGTGGAGACCTTACGCCCCACGTGTTGAGCAATTCGGCGGTAAGTCCACCCGGCCTCCCGCATGCCCACTATACGCCCTCACTCAAAGTCCGTCAACTGCACATACGGTTCACGTCCACGCTGTCGAGGCATGCTACCAGTGTTAAAGACTGCGATGGAGCTCCGTATGCCACGGCAAACTGGCTGACACTGACGGCGGCGGTCCACAAATGCTGCGCAGCTAGCGCCATTCGACGGCCAACACCGCGGTTCCTGGTGTGTCTGCTGTGCCGTGCGTGTGATCATTGCTTGTACAGCCCTCTCGCAGTGTCCTGAGCAAGTATGGTGGGTCTGACACACCGGTGTCAATGTGTTCTTTTTTCCATTTCCAGGAGAGTATTTCCCAAACAAGATTTAAAACTTTATTTACGCACTGCTTTTCGTCAGATATTACTGTCGTATAGTAGTCTCCAGCTTTCGCAGTGATGGCCATCCACTTCAAGACTTTTCTGTCGATTGAATCCACTATTTTTAACTTCATTAACACTGCAGTTAAAACAATTTGCTGTTTCGGCATCCATTACATTACATACCTTGTGTCTTATGTGGTCTATCGGGTTTGAAGCAATTTTACTGAATGATTTGCAGTTTTGTTAAACATAACTAACTCTGTCACCGTTTTCCTACACTGTTGCCTATTATATATGTAACAGCAGGAAGGATAACTGTGAACGAAATGTGTCTTATTGTTTCATGCTGTATAACAGCAAGTACATATGATGAAGTTTGCAGATAATTTGGGGTTTAAAAGCTGTCAATTTTAGTGGTAGAAGCTGCCGTGTCTGACAACGATAGTGGGTATACTACAGGTGCGCATGAGTCAAACTAAGTTTGGATAACAGATACTGGTAGGTAATTCCATGCTACTTTACTATAACATAAACCAGAGCCTATCTACTGTTGTGGCTTGTAAGTCGTGGTGTGCAAGTTTCTTGGCAACCCCTGACCAGGCGTCTTCAATGGGTGAGGAATCTAGAGAACACTGTGGCCAGGACAAGTTTGGATAACAGATACTGGTAGGTAATTCCATGCTACTTTACTATAACATAAACCAGAGCCTATCTATTGTTGTGACTTGCAAGTCGTGGTGTGCAAGTTTCTTGGCAACCCCTGACCAGGCGTCTTCAATGGGTGAGGAATCTAGAGAACACTGTGGCCAGGACAAGTTTGGATAACAGATACTGGTAGGTAATTCCATGCTACTTTACTATAACATAAACCAGAGCCTATCTATTGTTGTGACTTGCAAGTCGTGGTGTGCATGTTTCTTGGCAACCCCTGACCAGGCGTCTTCAATGGGTAAGGAATCTAGAGAACACTGTGGCCAGGACAAGTTTGGATAACAGATACTGGTAGGTAATTCCATGCTACTTTACTATAACATAAGCCAGAGCCTATCTATTGTTGTGGCTTGCAAGTCGTGGTGTGCAAGTTTCTTGGCACCCCCTGACCAGGCGTCTTCAATGGGTGAGGAATCTAGAGAACACTGTGGCCAGGACAAGTTTGGATAACAGATACTGGTAGGTAATTCCATGCTACTTTACTATAACATAAGCCAGAGCCTATCTATTGTTGTGGCTTGCAAGTCGTGGTGTGCAAGTTTCTTGGCAACCCCTGACCAGGCGTCTTCAATGGGTGAGGAATCTAGAGAACACTGTGGCCAGGACAAGTTTGGATAACAGATACTGGTAGGTAATTCCATGCTACTTTACTATAACATAAGCCAGAGCCTATCTATTGTTGTGGCTTGCAAGTCGTGGTGTGCAAGTTTCTTGGCACCCCCTGACCAGGCGTCTTCAATGGGTGAGGAATCTAGAGAACACTGTGGCCAGGACAACGGTCGAGCACCCTCTGTATCGAGGTAAGTCGTGAGAGCGCGTGCAACGCGTGGTATTGGGTGAACGTGATGAAAGATGTCATGGAGACCACGAATATAGAGCACCACCACCGACCGTCACACGCAGGACATGTAGAGACTGCTATCGAACTTACCGTCTATGCAAAACGGAAATGACCATGTCGTGTATTCAGTTTCACCCGACATCATCAAGCCAGCTGCTGGGTCCATATGGCGGCGACGAATGCAATCTGTCAATGTTCCTTCTCCTCGGAGCCGCTCCACAAATTTATGACCATAGTGATGCTACCGCGCCAAAGGAAGCAGCAACAATGGTCTACGTCTACGTAAATACTTCGAAACCTGTAGTGGAGGGCAGCTCGTACCACTATTACAAATTTTATTTCCTGTTTCACCCACATATTAACGCTCCATACGAGCCCTAATCTCGCTTACGTTTTCAAAGCATTCAGTTCGCCATCCCTAACAACGATTTTACGTGATCATCCCACTCTATGTGGCTTCTTTGTGTTATCTTCAAATACATTACCATATAAAAAATACACGGACACCCCATGTACGGAATGGCATGAGAGGTGGAACCGCCAGTGTAAAAGAAGTCGGGGAGTATTGTCAGTACAGAAGTAGTAATAGCAGAATTGGTCGGAAAGGGGATCACAGAGACAACGTGGCTGGTCACTGAATGTTACCTGAGTAACAAATCCATCAGGGACATTTCATCCTTTCTAAAGCTGTCCAAGTTGACTATTCGTGATGTGATTGTGATGTGGCAATTCGAAGGAACAGCCATATCTAAATCAAGACCAGGAAGACCTTACGCAGTGATGGGCAGGGACCATCGATCATTGCGGAGGGTGATTTGTAAAAAAGCGCATGAAATCAGCGGAAGAAACCACTAGTGAGTTCCAAACTGTTACCAGCAGTCCAACTAGCAATGTGACTGTGCGTAGGAAGTTAAAAGGAATTGGGTGCAATGGTCGAGCAGCATCTCATAAGCCACATATTGCTGTATGTAATGCTAAGTGACGCTTGATGTGGTGTAAAGATCGACGATGATCTGGAAACAAGCGACGAATCACGATACACTCTGCAGCAGTCCGATGGAAGGCTATGTATTTGGCTGATGCGTGGAGAACGTTACCTGCCATCTTGTGTAGTGCGAACAGTGAAGTACAGAGGAAGTGGTGCTACGTTATGGGAGAGTATTTCGTGGTTAGGATCTGCACTTAGGCGCTAAACGCGGAAACATATCAACACATTTTTCAGCATTGTGTATTTCATGCAGTAGAGGATGACTGTATCAGTACGAAACTGCATCCTGTCATAAAGCAGCGTCTCTGATTCAATGATTTGTGGCAAATAGCGTTCCTGAGATGGACTGGCCTACCCAGAACCCCAATCTCAAACCAATGGAACACCTTTGGGATGAGTCAAAATGTCGATTTCGCGCCAGACCCCAGCGTCCAACATCACTGTACCCTCTTGTTTCGGCTCTTGATGAAGATTCGGCTGCCATTCCTACACAGACATTGAGATACGTCATCGAATGTGTCCCCAGCAGAGTTCATGCCATCGTAAAGGCTAAGGGTGGACGGACCCATATTAATGTCCAAAAATAGGTGTGTGTATGTTGAAAGCAGTGAGCTACTGCAATATCTAAACTCTGACCCTTTAATCCATGCAATAGGTATAAATCTTATGCCCCAGAAAACGATTTAGAAATGAAGTCTTAACCGTATGTTTAATAGAAATATTCACACATACACACTCCTACACAATCTAGCGCAACTGGAAATGGGTTTAGTATAGCTATCACTTGAATATTATGCAATGAGTAATGATTCATTCCAATGATACCTCCGTGTGCAATGTGTGTAGTACCATACGGGATGTGTATGTGTGACGCCTGCCAACGTTGTGTTCGTAATGAAGTGGTCATGCCTAAAAAGCCAATTAAATTAGCCTTGCCACTGACAAATTACAACCAGGAATAACATTTGAATTAGTTCCCAAAGTCGTAAGCATTTAATTAGTATCGGCATTTGGAATTTGATCCTTGGAAAAGCAAACAACAGAGTACTGACAAAATATTTATTGCAAAAACAGCACTCAAAGAAAAATTTACAAATTGAACAAGTATTGACCTAGAACGTTAACTCCTCTCCATTAATCTAAATTTGAGATCGGGAAAATATCTATGACTTGGATGCAAATCGCTTCTCCGTTAATTCGACGAAACGCTGATTAGCATCGAAGCCACGAAATCCTCCATCCTGACTGGCACTGATAGTAAAGAGCTCTATGATCTCACAAATGCAAGTTAACACATTTACTGTTATAGGTTCCCTATATGCCGAGACGTGATGCATATATCACCGAATTCAGTCCTGGGAAGGACAATGCTGCAGCGCCGATCTGCGCATTGCTGCCGGCCGTCGTCCAGACGAAGTGCGTTCAATAGCTGTAAATTCTGAGTGCACAAAGGAAGTCAAATGGCATCAGCAAACTCCTTGGGTCGAAACTACTTCAGTACATTGCCGGACATGAATCAGGAGCTCTTCCTGCTCGTACGCCAGGAATAGTGTGCGATCGTGAGGACGTGCTTCGTAATGCTTTGGTCTCCATCTCTCTGCAAAGAAGCACAGATTTGTTTCTCTGCTGACAAAGAAACTAATGATATCATTCTTAGAGGCAAAGTCAGCACTTTATTAAATCTAATAGTCTGACTGCTCACTGGTGCCTTGCTAGCCATGTCTCACTACGCTATCCGGCGATGTGTGTTGCCACGACACTCACCAGAGCGTGAGCGCCCCGCAGTGCCCAGTTTAGTGAAAACTCGCCTTGTAGGTGTGCACTCTCTACGCAGCCAGTCATCGCGCCCCTTATAAACGGAATGCCTGCCACTCTAAGAGTCATGAAGCTGTCAGCCAACCACTTTCAGCTCATATTCCGTTCGGTAGACACTTCTAGGACGAACTGTAACGCCTCCTCTGACTACAAAATCAGCCAACAAGGTTAATTTGACTGCCTTGTGGCGGAAATACGCCTTGGCGTCTGGAGTGAAAACTTCTACGACCGTTAGCTCGCACATACATCCATGCTAGAAAGTCTGGTAGTGGCTCTTCCAAGCTCCTATCTCTACGATATTGAGCTCTCAGCATCGTCTCGGCTCTGGCTCTTTGTTAGCAACGGCGCAGCCACCGCTAAGAGCCTGTTCCACTGGCGTCTCAAAGGAACGGCTGTCCTAGGCAGTAGACAACCCCATCTTCCTATTCTTTTGCCCTACCTCGACGTCTCAGCACGAGTCGCTTTTGAAGACTGCGGAGATCTTCGTTCTTCCTGCTATCAGAGCCAGCACGAAATTAACCTCAAAGCCTGAAATTCTGCAGAAATGTTAGTACGAGGCCAGCCAGTACCAACTATGCAATATCAACCAATAAATCATTAATAATCCGATAACTTCACCTAAAAATGCAATCCCATATAAAATAAAGATGAAATATAAACAGTCAAAATTATTGCTGTATTGCGGCAAAGTCATGAGGAACTGAAAAAGTTTTATCTAACCTGCTTATAGTGTCCAGTTGTGCGAATAAGAATGTTTTCCCATTTTTTAATCATTGACTTTAAACACAAAACACTGCTTAAGTTATCGGAATTAGTACATAATTTGCGAATTTCATTTCTACCTAACATCTTGTAACACCCCACCCGTCACTTATCTGGTTTTGGCGTGTGTTCACCCCAGCTAATCGACTAACAGATCAACTGAGAATGCAAAACTGCCGCAATATCGGGTAACGCAAAGAAAGTAATAAGGCCCTGTGACTCCTGATTGAACTGCTGTGGCAGTGTTGACAGTAATTGATACAGAATTAATCCCTTTTAATTGAAAAGGGATGCACATTGGTGTTATATTCAGCTACTGAACACCAGATGCAAATGTTGAACATAAAATTAATTTGGAAACTGACTTGCGATTTCAACTACTTGATTGAAAACACATGCAGTCGATTACCACAAATTTATTTTAACTCACAATCTTCAATCATCACATTACATGATTCTCCTACCAGGCAGTGGGAATAAATTGCGTTTACCTGGAGTAAAGCGCGATAAATCAAAATTAATTCCTATCGATTGACCCAGACGTAATGTGAAGTGTGAGAAGAATTCTATAAAACACAGCCCATGAAACCCTCGTGGAAACTTTGTCGATGTGATCCAACAAATTAATCAGTGGGCTAACTCAAGCCGGAGCAGGCGCAATATCACCAAATTCAGCGTGGCGGGGCGTCATCGTTGTACGGACGTTGGCCGGCCTCATGGTGCTGCAAGGCTGCACTTGTCTATTCACTCCTAGCTATCTTGCTCAGTACATAGCTGAACGAAAACTTTCTATTTCCAAGCTCAATCGTTCAGTTTGCTAAGTCCTAAACTGCAGAGATGCTCACTCTCTCTCAGGCAAGCTGAGTAAAGAACGCCACGTCTGCACTCTAGGCAAGCTGGGAACGGATACTTCTCGCCTCGGTTTCCCCTCGAGCAAAATCACTTACGCCAATTGCAAGTCGCGTTAATTATGCATTGCTTCCCAGCGCCGACCATTGCCTGCTCTGGGAAGGGAACAAATTCCCACAAAATTTCCCTTCCTCTCAACTTCTGCTATTTACCTCCTCCCAGGCCACACATCAAGGTGAGCGTCTTCACAAACACCAAGTTTTCCAGAATTCTGACTCCCAGCAGAGTACTTCAAATTCCTCGGTCCTACGTTCCCATCGGAGGCCGGTGTATTTTATTCTGTCGCTCTTCACCTGATTTACTTCAGACTCTGCGGACCGTGAATTCAGCGTGAAGTTTCTATAGTCACGAACACGCATATTTCGGCGTCTGTTGACCGCTCCACCGTAGCTTTGAGCGGCTTTCTCGCATGTTGCACTGAAAACGGGACGACGGACATTTATCAGCAGGCGTACAAGTTCTCCGTCTGCTTTCCGGTACACCAGCATGGGGTCAACCACCCCTTCACTGCCACTCATCTTAAGGCAGCTGGAGGCTGCGCCCCGTTACCACTTTCTCAGAGCTTGAGCCGCCCTAAGCTGCCTATTGCCTCTTCCCTTCGTGCGCTACCACCCGGCCGCGGTCAACTCTGAATCCTTCCCTGGGATAAACTAGCCTCCAGTAAATCGACACATTTCCACAAAGTTTTCACGTCGCGTGAATTACTTTAAAACCATCAGCCAACATTAATTATTCCAATAGGTCCATACTATACCCTCTCAAGATGCATTGTGTCTTGTCAGTCATTTTTGTTCAGCCCTACTGTTCGCTCAATGTGAGTTAGGTGATCTTTAAAGCCTTCATGTAAGGGGCATAGTTCTTGCCATCTTACAATCTCAGTAATGTGGGACATTGCTCCGCATGATACTTAACAGGCAGCTTTGATCCAAACAGCACCCATAGATCTAACTCGTCTGCACCTCCCCCCTAATGGCATACAGAAAGAATCTCTTATTACTAATGTTTATTGACTACAGTTTAGTACCCGTTTTTCGACACGGCAGAATATTCGTGTGCTGTGAGCCGAACCCATGATGTATGGGCCGTGCGGGGTAGCTGCGTGGTCTCGGGCCGCTTGTCGAAGTGCGCGTGCTCCCCCTCCCACCCCCCCCCCCCCCCACCCCCCGTCAGTGGTTCCAGTCCTCCCTCGGGCATGGGTGTCTGTGTTGTCCATAGCCTAAGTTAGTTTAATGTACTTTAAGTTAGATTCAGTACTGTGTAAGCTTAGGAACCGATGATCTAAGCAGTTTGGTTCCATAAGATCTTACCACAAATTTAAAAGCTGTTTACCACGATGTACAACAAGATGGCGGCAATGCAACGTGGCACTGTATTATGCGTAAGTAACAAAGAATGAATTGGTTTCGATAGTAATAATGCAAAAATAAGTTGGTTAAGAAGTGTATATATATTGTTATCCAAACACAAGGAATTGATTTAAAAAGCAGCATGTATAAAATTCAAGTACTCCTTCATAATATAGGAGAGGATGATAACACTGAATTTACAACACGAAGGATTGAAAAGATGATATACAGCGCTCTGATCAGCTTCCTTTCAGTCGAGTTTGGCAACCTACGAGTTTCCGCTTTACCATGCGCATTTCAAGTCGCAGAGTAACCGTGAGCAAGAAGTGCCGAAATAACATAACCTCCTTACCTAAGTTTCACAAGTTAACCGAAAAAAATCTCACACATTTCTTTCAATGTTGAAGAATCTCCGCACAGTACGGATCGCCTGTAGACAATCGTAGTCTCCCTGCCAAGTCAGAACACAGAACAGGATTCCTCCAAATACGGCACTAGATAACTAGACTCCTCCACATCAGAAAGGCGAAAGCTATTTCGAACACAGATGGCCTCGTGGCTCCTAACTGACGAAGGTTTCCCACTGACAGAAAGACATACTAATTCCTAAAAATGCGAAATCGCCTCAGTGACCATGAAAAGAGATAGCTCGAAGACCTTTTATCTATCGGTCAATTGACACTGAGTACAGCAAATACGCGTAAAGTATTCCAGAGATAAATGTAGCGATCTGCTAAGTGCAAAATATAAAAAGAAGAAATGAGAAGTGCTGAATTAACAGGCAACATTCAGAAAAGTGATGAGCATCTGGAAAGGAAATTACGTAGAAGTTCCTAACGCAACTAATCCTAGAATATTATTCTAGTGTTTGGACTCCTCATCAAATACGCATAGCAAGAGGCATTGAATGAATTCAGAGAAGCGCCCCAGGATCGTAACAGTGGGTAAAGCCCATAAGAAAGTGTAACAGATACGTTCGAGCAACTTCAGTGCGAATGCTTGGAAGTAAGACGACGTAGATCTTGTGAAACCTTCTTAAGTAAACTTATGGAAACTGTACTTGAGTGATCTTTGTGCTGTCACTATTGCGCAGGAAACACTGGGACTGAAATGTGGCTTTAGGTTGTATAATCACAAATCCTTGATAGTTCTCAGGTACCTTTATTAATCAGACTCACTAACTCCAAGTGCTCACGTAATACAACGTTAACAGGGCATTGAGCTCTCGAGTTACCAAAATAAAAATTTAGTATCTAACGAAAAAAAGGGTATGAACATTGCCAATAATAAACAACAATAAGAGATGAAGAGGAAGACAAACAAATCCTAGAATGAACTGTTGAAACCTAAGACTTACCATCATGGTGTGGTAAAAGTCCGAAATGTCTTATTATACACATAGATTTCGAACTTTCACCAAGAGACGTTGGTAAATCTTTTGATATACGCATACCAACTGGGAAAATGGTACTCATTAAAAAAAATCAGTTTAACAATATTTGAAATAGTTTGTACTTGTTGTAAATTGTTGTGTTTTAAACATTCTTACATTCCAATGTGACTATAATGCGCAATATTTCATATTACTGAAAAATGTTGTAAAAAATGTTGCCTTGTGAACGTTAATTTTTGATACAACAAGGCTGAATTTCGAATTACATAATATGGAAGACGATTTACATAATCATTTTTTAGTTGAACGCTGCTTTAAACAACTGCACCTTTTGAACCCTTGTCCTCCAACAAAACATAGTTCGGCAACCACTTCCCGTAGACTAATTTCTTCTCTTTCTATTTCTTCGACGCTGCAAAATTTCCCCTGCACAATGTAAATTGGTTCCTAGTGCACAATGACTTCAGTTTACCAGCTTTGATACCAAGATGATAAAGTTCGTCATCCTGAATAGTTATGACTACTGCTACTATAGATTTTGCGTCAATTTTTGCCCTGTCTACATCGAGTACTTCAATTCTCACATTCCGTCCAACTGAAGGTTTTCGAATTCTGTTACATAAGACTGCTTTCATTTTCTTTGCTTGCAACTGAAGACCTTCTTTGGCAGTTTCTCGGATCCGTTTCACTTAATTAACACTGTTGGAAGTTGTCAGCGTTTCGCCACAACCACCAACTGGTGCCGGTGTCTCGTTGCTAACTGTCGTCAAGTCCTGTGTCTCGGGTGCCCCCTAGCCTGTTGCAACCGCACCTTCTACCTCCGTTCTTTCTGGCCCAAAACTTTACTCACTGACATCAATTCCTTGGCCGTCATTTTCAATTGCCTCTGAGTCTGTGAAAGTGGTGATTAAAATTGTTTCCAAGTCTTCTTCAGTGTTTATATTTTTTATTAAATCAGTTGAACAACTGAAGTCACAATGCCCATTTTCTTTGGAACCCCAAATATGGCTTCATTTCGTGGACATCTGATCTCTTCATGATAAGCCCAATTTTTCATTGCTTGTGCAAACATCAGTCCTTCAGACCATTTTGAAGTTCCGTTTTTTTTCCATCCAAGTTGATAACATATTTTCAATATATTGATTTGCTCTTTCGACTGACCCCTGAGACTTGCTGTGCCTCGGATTCCCGTGGACTATCTTTATATCACTCCAAAACCCACATAAACTTTGAATGTCTTGGTTACAAAACTCTTTACCATTATCAGAATTAGGATTACTGGGGCACCAAAGATGATAAAATGTCCAAAAAATGATATGCTAACTCATCAGTCCTTTTCGAAGTTAGTGCGCGGAAGATAACAAATTTTGTTAAATGATCTTGGCATACAAGTATGAATCTCGACTTACTGTCTAGGTTTGCATGTCGATTAAGTAAATTTGGTTTCACTACAACACCCCTTTTCAAAGTTGTTTTTTTTTGCTTTTTCTGACATTGTTCACATAATCTCAAATAACTAACGATTGATTCAACAGTCACACTCTTGTACTTACGATTCAGTTCCTCAATCATACGTGTTCGGGCGCCATGGCCTGTAGCAATGTATCATGCAGTACGTTAATCAGTTCATCAAAACGAACGTAATGACGAATTTCTTCTTTTCCAGCAGACACCGGTGCTACGAATTTCTCTTCACGTCCGATGTTGAGATCATCATATCGCTACTAACGTCTCTACTGAACCGATATTGTATTGGAAATGACTTTTCCATTTTTCAGTTCACTTAACAGAATATTATATTGCCCAGCAGTTAAGTAAAAATTGTAGTCCTTCTTCTTATTCACTGATTCGCTTAAAACCTTTTAATATCTGTTATGCATAACGTCACTCATTCTGATGCAAAGTTGCAGAAGAAACACCCTAAAACAAGTCGCAAAGATGACCGTACGCACATTGCTCGAATCGGATTGTAACTACGCAGCGGTGAGCGGATTGAGAACTCATAATTGCCAATAAAGTAACATATCGGTACACAAAATTGGCAACAATGAGATTTGTCTAAATCTGCACCACGGAGGCGGGAGCTGTCGATCCAGCTTTTAACAGATTTCATTGGTAAATTCGCAGATTTACCAATGTCTCTTGGTAAAAGATCGAAATATATGCATACAATGAGAAATTGCATCGGAGCGTGGAATGTCAGATCCCTTAATCGGGCAGGTAGGTTAGAAAATTTAAAAAGGGAAATGGATAGGTTAAAGTTAGATGTAGTGGCAATTAGTGAAGTTCGGTGGCAGGAGGAACAAGACTTTTGGTCAGGTGAATAAGGGTTATAAACACAAAATCAAATAGGGGTAATGCAGGAGTAGGTTTAATAATGAATAAAAAAAATAGGAGTGTGGGTAAGCTACTACCAACAGCATAGTGAACGCATTATTGTTGCCAAGATAGACACGAAGCCCATGCCTACTACAGTAGTATAAGTTTATATGCCAACTAGCTCTGCAGATGATGAAGAAATTGATGAAACGTCTGATGGGATAAAAGTAATTATTCAGGTAGTGAAGGGAGACGAAAATTTAATAGTCATGGGTGACTGGGATTCGAGAGTAGGAAAAGGGAGAGAAGGAAACATAGTGGGGGAACATGGATTTGGGGGAGAGAAATGAAAGAGGAAGCCGTCTGGTAGAATTTTGCACAGAGCATAACTTAATCATAGATAACACTTGGTTCAAGATTCATAAAAGAATGTTGTATACATGGAAGAATCCTGGAGATACTAGAAGGTATCAGATAGATTATATAATGGTAAGACAGAGATTTAGGAACCAGGTTTTAAATTTTAAGACATTTCCAGGGGCAGGTGAGGACTCTGACCACAATCTATTGGTTATGAACTATAGATTAAAACTGAAGAAACTGCAAAATGGTGGGAATTTAAGGAGATGGGACCTGGATAAACTGACTAAACCAGAGATTGTACAGAGTTTCAATGAGAGCATAAGGGAACAATTGACAGTAATGGGGGAAAGAAATACAGTAGAAGAAGAATGGGTAGCTCTGAAGGATGAAGTAGTGAAGGCAGCAGAGGATAAAGTAGGTAAAAAGACGAGGGCTAGTGGAAATCCTTGGGTAACAGAAGAAATATTGAATTTAATTGATGAAGGGAGAAAATATAAAAACGCAGTAAAGGAAGCAGGCAAAAAGGAATACAAATGTCACAAAAATTAGGTCAACAGGAAGTGCAAAATGGCTAAGCAGGGATGTCTAGAGGACAAATGTAAGTATGTAGAGGCTTATCTCACTAGGGGTAAGATAGACACTGCCTACAGGAAAATTAAAGAGGCCTTTGGAGAAAAGAGAGCCACTTGTATGAATATCAAGAGCTCAGATGGTAACCCAGTTCTAAGCAAAGAAGGGAAGGTAGAAAGGTGGAAGGAGTATATAGAGTGTCTATACAAGGGCGATGTACTTGAGGACAATATTATGGAAATGGAAGAGGATGTAGATGAAGATGAAATGGGAGATACGATACTGCGTGAAGAGTTTGACAGGGCACTGAAAGACCTGAGTCGGAACAATGCCCAGGGAGTAGACAACATTCCATTCAACTACTGACGGACTTGGCAGAGCCAGTCCTGACAAAACTCTACCATCTGGTTAGCAAGATGTATGAGACAGGTGAAATACCCTCAGATTTCAAGAAGCGAACAATCAGTTTAATCAGTCACAGCTGCAAAATACTAACCCTAATTCTTTACAGACGAATGGAAAAACTGGTAGAAGCCGCCCTCGGAGAAGTTCAATTTGGATTCAAATGGCTCTGAGCACTATGGGACTTAACATCTGTGGTCATCAGTCCCCTAGAACTTAGAACTACTTAAACCTAACTAACCTAAGGACATCACACACATCCGTGCCCGAGGCAGGATTCGAACCTGCGACCGTAGCAGTCGCGCGGTTCCAGACTGAAGTGCCTAGAACCGCTAGACCACCACGGCCGGCAATTTGAATTCCGCAGAAATTTTGGAACATGGGAGGCAATACTGACACTTCGACTTATCTTAGAAAATAGATTACGGAAAGGCAAACCTACATTTCTAGCATTTGTAGTCTTAGAGAAAACTTCTCACAAGGTTGACTCTCTTTCAAATTCTAAAGGTGGCAGGTGTAAAATACAGGGCGCGCAAGGCTATTTACAATTTGTACAGACACCAGATGGCAGTTATAAGAGTCGAGGGGCATGAAAGGGAAGCAGTGCTTGGGAAGGGAGTGAGACAGGGTTGTAGCCTGTCCCCGATGTTATTCAATCTGTATACTGAGCAAGCACTAAAGAAAACAAAAGAAAAATTCGGAGTAGGTATTAAAGTCCATGGAGAAGAAATAAAAACGTTGAGGTTCGCCGATGACATTGTAATTCTGTCAGAGACAGCAAAGGACTTGAAGAGCAGTTGAACGGAATGGATAGTGTCTTGAAAGGAGGATATTAGATGAACATCAACAAAAGCAAAACGAGGATAGTGGTATGTAGTCGAATTAAGTCGGGTGATGCTGAGGGAATTAGATTAGGAAATGAGACACTTAAAGTAGTAAAGGAGTTTTCCTATTTGGGGAGCAAAATAACTGATGATGGTCGAAGTAGAGAGGATATAAAATGTAGACTGGTAATTTCTGAAGAAGAAAAATTTCTTAACAACGAGTATAGATTTAAGATCAGGAAGTCGTTTCTGAAAGTATTTGTATGGAGTGTAGCCATGTATGGAAGTGAAACATGGAGCATAAATAGTTTGGACAAGAAGAGAAAAGAAGCTTTCGAAATGTGGTGCTACAGAAGAATGCTGAAGATTAGATGGGTAGATCAAATAACTAATGAGGAGGTATTGAATATAATTGGGGAGAAGAGAAGTTTGTGGCACAACTTGACAAGAAGAAGGGACCGGTTGGTAGGACATGTTCTAAGGCATCAAGGGATCACAAATTTAGCGTTGGAGGGCAGCGTGGAGGGTAAAAATTGTAGAGGGAGACCAAGAGATGAATAAACTAAGCAGATTCAGAAGGATGTAGGTTGCAGTAGGTACTGGGAGATGAAGAAGCTAGCACAGGTCAGAGTAGCATGGAGAGCTGCATCAAACCAGTCTCAGGACTGAAGACAACAACAATGCTTAGCACCGTGCAGCTGGATGATAAGTGCATTGATGTGACATAATACATACGATAATTACACTGAAGAGCCAAAGAAACTGGTACACCTGCTTAATATCTTCTAGGGCCCCCGTGAGCACGCAGAAGTGGCGCAACACGATGTGACATGGACTCGACTAATGTCTGAAGTAGTGCTGAAGAGAAGTGACACCATGAATCCTCCAGGGCTGTCCATAAATCAGTCAGAATACAATGGGTGGAGATCTCCTCTGAACAGCACGTTGCAAGGCATCCCAAATATGCTTAATAATCCTCATGTCTGGAGAGTTTGGTTGGCAGCGGAAGTGTTTAAATTCAGAAGAGTGGTCCTGGAGCCACTCTGTAGCAATTCTGGAGGTGTGGGGTATCGCACTGTCCAGCTGGAATTGCACAAGTTCGTCGGAATGCACAATGGACGTGAATGGATGCGGGTGACCAGACAGTATGCTTATGTACGTGTCACCTGTCACAGTCGTATCTAGACATATCAGAGATCCCACATCACTCCAACTGTACTCACTCCACACCTTTACCGAGCCTCTACCAGCTTGATCAATCCCCTGCTGACATGTAGGGTACATGGATTCATAAGGTTGTCTCCATACTAGTGCACGTCCATCCGCCCAATACAATTTGCAACAAGGCTCGTCCGTCCAGGCAACATGTTTTTCAGTCATCATCAGTATAATGTCGGTGTTGACGGGCCCAGGCGAGGCGTAAAGGTTTGTGTCGTACAGTCATCAAGGGTATACGAGTGCACCTTCTGCTTCGAAAGCCCATATCGATGCTGTTTCGTTGAATGGTTGCTATCCCAGCATTGAAACCTGCAGCAATTTGCCGAAGGGTTGCACTTGTCACGCTGAATAATTCTCTTCAGTCGTCGTTGGTCCCGTTCTGCAGGACATTTTTCCGTGCGAAGAGATGTCGGAGATTTGACATTTTACCGGAGTCTTGATAGTCACTGTACACACGTGAAATAGCCGTACAGAAAATCCCCACTTCATCGGAGATGCGTGTCCCATCGCTCGTGTGCCAACTATAACACCACGTTCAAACTCACTTAAATCTTGATAACCTGCCATTGTAGCGTTAGTAACCGATCTAATAACTGCGACAGACACCTTTCATACAGGCGGTGCCGACCGCAGCGCCGTGTTCTGCCTCTTTACATATCTCTTTATTTGAGTATGCATGCCTATACCAGTTTCTTTCTCGCTTGAGTGTAGAATGAGCAGTTATAGACATACAGTATGCTCAGTTAAGACAGTTAAAATGTCTCAGACCCAGAAGCAGAATCAAAGACAAACAATAATCGAATTTTGACCCATAATGCAATAATGTACCAACCAATCGCCGACACACCTAACTAATACTACACAGTCAATCACAAGAGAACAAAATATAATAACAGAACAGAAAAACTCAAGTTACCAGCTGCTAACCTCAGCCACAATAAAGGAAAACTGGAAATCAGTGAATGCCAGCAGTCAGAACAAGTGCAAGAAGTTCACTGAACACAATAAACAATTAAAAACATGCTCTCATTCTGAATACACTGGACCATAGGTCTACGTAACTACAATGTGACTTCCTGCACAATCTCCTTCAACAGCTAATAAACCTGTATCCAGGCTGCACTGGGTTCCCCAGACCCAGAAAGCCAAGAACCATCTGCTCCTTTAGATCGGAGCCAATGCTGCACATTGACAGCAATCACTGCAAGCCCAGATTACAGAGACCACTAGATTGCCGTGGTCCTTTGCTGCACACCTTCCTGCTACGCCTCGTCCAGCCAGATGCCCTGTCAGGAAGTGCTAGCTGTGTTGCTGGCCACCTTGATCCTCCGTCTTCTCTGCGGATCAACGTCCTGATGACGACACGGCCGCCTCATCCTCCAGTTACACTGGGCCGTTGTCACCAGCTACTCCCTGAGCCAGTCACACGGGGACTTCCACAGGACCGACCGAGGCACCATGCCTGGCCCTCCGCCAAATGTAAAGTCTTGTGCGCCGCTGTCCACAATCTCCAATGCGGGCTCCAAGACATTGCCACTTCTCTCGTCAGCCTCGACTCCCTACCCATTGTCACACACGGCCACTCCTGACCTTGTCATAGCGCTTCTCTACAATGGGCACGCGCTTGACATAACTGAAGACGCAAATTGTGGTGGTTTTGGGTCAGTGGAATGCACATTACAGCGCACCTGGCAGGGAGCTGTCCTTGAAGTAACCGATTTGTAACAGTTCTTCTTCTTTGTGTGATACCAACTGCTACTCACACTGCTGCTGCAGATGTAAAATGATGCGCCAGAGCCATACGTCGAACACGATGGTCTGCCGTCTCGGTAGCAGTACGTGGCCGTCCAGATACCGGTATTCTTGCTGCCGTACATCCTCGTGACCACAGCTGCCAGAAATCTTGTACTGTGACTATATTCCTGCCAAATCTTTCTGCAATACCACAGAAAGAACATCCAGCTCCTCGTAGCCCTAGTACACGACGTAGTTCGAACTCAGTGTGGTGCTGATAATGGCATCGTTGTCACCTTGAAGGCACTCTTGAGTAACATCAACTAACAACGTTCAATTTCCAAGGTAACTGACGCTCACGACCGTTACAGAGGGTATTTAGGACAAGCCTGATTTGCATACTCATAGCGACGCTAGCAGTGCCACTCTTACGTGACTGACGCGAAATTTGTTCAAAAATGGCTCTAAGCACTATGGGACTTAACATCTATGGTCATCAATCCCCTAGAACTTAGAACTACTTAAACCTAACTAACCTAAGGACATCACACAACACCCAGCCATCACGGAGCAGAGAAAATTCCTGACTCCGCCGGGAATCGAACTCGGGAACCCGGGCGTGGGAAGCGAGAACGCTACCGCACGACCACGAGATGCGGGCTCGCGAAATTTGAATAGAAATCACCTTTCAGATGAAGGATACCCATAACAAGTTTCGTTTTTATCGCACAGTTCCCTCCTGATGTTGAGACGTTTTCCCATCAGTGTAGAATGTAGACAACGTTATTCCTACATAAGTTGTGTTGCACTGAAATGCCAATCATTTGAATATCTAGGCATGTGGTACACTTCGTACCAGATTGACGTTTGTTGCACGCAACCTTCATGATGTTGCAATTTCAGTGATCAGCAGTCTACTTACTTGGAGTTCAACATTAAAATGGTGCCTATAATTAAACATATCTGTGATACCACATGAATTTCATTCCATGCCCTTGATTTAAATGCGGTGCTGTAGATTCTTTGGTCAAGAATGCACTATCTCTCCAACTGTACAGAGAACAACGGGAAATAACCGTGTCGTTACGAGCTACTCCGTGGCTAAGTGCTGCGCGGTGCAGTACCGGAATGCCATGTGCGCTACTTTCTCAGCGCCTGATCCAGGCCGCCTCTTGCGTTGCGGATCTACTGCGGGCTGCCTTGACCCACTTCGATCACCGCCTCGTTCTGCGAGGAAATTTCCGACCACCTCCAACTAACGCAATGTGTGTCTGTCACGATTGAGTCGTATAAGCTAAACCGAAGCCGATTCTCAAACATGTAACAATGAGATATTTGCAGTAGTCTTGCTAGATCAGGAGAATTCATTAAGGGTCTAGTTACTCATTCCGCAGAAGAGGATCAGAGAAATTTATTTGAAACCAGTGGCTATGAAACGACGACTGATGTCACTGACATGCAAATATGTAATTTTGTATGCTTTCCCGCGCTTCTACTGGATGTAGCAATTGTAAAATGGATTAACCCTGCGACGCAGACCATCTGCTTTCCTGTCGTCAATCTAATGCGTCAAAGGGGCGCTCTGCCGCACTGTAGAATCTCGGAACCAAAACAGGTACTTTAACTAGCTAATCACATGTCGATCCAATCGTGCCACCAAGGAAAAATCACTGGAAGTATTTCGCATCAAGCCCTGTTTTCGTTGTTGCAAACCAGTTGACCAGTTGACATGGCTGCAGTGTTGCATTTCACGTGTGGGGAAATGTCTGAAGCAACCAGCTGCCTGTCTTCAACACCACAGTGCCTTACCACTCATTGTCTTATTGGAGGTGGCATGCCCCACACCTTTCTCCGACTAACAATGGCATTTTACATGGAGTTCTACAGTGTGTCAGGTAACCTAAACAATAGTACAGCTCGACATTTTTCATAGACACGAAATATTACTGAAGGTCAAAGTGACTGATAGGGCGACAAAAACGTCAACAATTAAGTATTAACTTTAGACCAAACGTATATCGATGCGCAATGCCTTAAATTCGTAACATACTTATCTACTAATATGGCTACGAAATCTTTCGTAATGCAGTCCTGGGATAAAAAGGTCGGATGGCTTGTCGCATCCAATTTGGATAAAATTCCAAGCTTTCAATGGCCATCTCCACCATCGTCGTCAGAAGCGACGTGTGATACAGGTCCTGACAAATATGACGGAGGCAGTCTTCGAAAGCTTGTTTTTATTACAAATTTGAGGCGACAAGGTAACTGACAACCCTGTATCTGTACTTACCCACTGTCACAACAACGTAAGCATTCACTTAATTGATTCTGGTTTCCATAATAATCTGTCTTACGAAGATTATCAGTTATAGCACTGAATTACAACTTCAGAACTTGCAAACGAAAGAGGAAACTGATGGAGTAGGTAAGTGATATTTTTACAGCTCCCCTACATCGAAAAACCTCAATAACAAAAATACACTAAAAACTGTGTGGGAAAACTAAACCATAATCTCCAGGATAACCAGAAAGTGATATGGAAATATTACTCAAGAGAAATCTAGCTCTCTATCTCTCCATACGCGATATGCTTTGGACAGAAGTAACCATTGTAATGGAAGTGCTCATCGCTTCTATCTCTCTCACAACCCACAGAATATGAAACTCACATTAAATTCATGACACGATCCAGAGGAATCAAAATCGTAAATCTAAAAGTCTAATTTACTCTTATATTTCTCATAAATAGGACTAATATCTGCCGAAGATCCAAAGAAACTGGTACACCTGCCTAATGCCGAGTAGAACCCCCGCGAGCACGCAGAAGTGCCGCAACACGGCGTGGCATTGACTCGACTAATGTCTGAAGTAGTGCTGGAGGGAACTGACACCATGAATCCTGCAAGGCTGTCATTAAATCAGTAAGAATAGAACACGAGGGTTGGAGATCTTTTGTGAACAGCACGTTGCAAGGCATCGCAATATGCTCAACACTGTTCATGTCTGGGGAGTTAGGTGGCCCGCTAAAGTGTTTAAACCTAGAAGAGTGTTCCTGGAGCCACAATGTAGCAATTCTGGACCTGTGGGGTGTCACATTGTCCTACTGGAATTGCCAAGTTCGTCGGAAGTCACAATGGACATGAATGTATGCCGGTGATCAGACAGGATGCTTACGTGCGTGTCACCAGTCAGTGTCGAATTAGACGTATCTGGACTCCCATATCGTTCTAGGCGCGCAGTCCGGAACCGTGCGACTGCTGCGGTCGCAGGTTCGAATCCTGCCTCGGGCATGGATGTGTGTGATGACCTTAGGTTAGTTAGGTTTAAGTAGTTCTAAGTTCTAGGGGACTGATGACCACAGCAGTTGAGTCCCTTAGTGCTCAGAGCCATTTGAACCATTTTTGACTCCCATATCAAAACAACTACACACATCCCACACAATTACAGAGCCTCCACCAGCTTGAACAGTCCCCTGTTGACATGTAGAGCCCATGAATTCATGAGGTTGTGTCCATACCCGTACACGTCCATTCGCTCCATACAATTTGAAACGAGACTCGTCAGACCAGGCAACTTGTTTCCAGTCATCAACAATACAGTGTCGGTGTTGACGGGCTCAGGTGAGGCGTCAAGCTTTATGTCGTGCAGTACAAGACTAGACCTTCGGCTCCGAAAGCCTATATCGATGATGTTTCGCACACTGGCACTTGTTGATGGCTTAGCATTGAAATCTGCAGCAATATGCGGAAGGGTTGCATTTCTGTCGCTTTGAGGATTCTCTTCAGTCGTCGTTGGTCCCGTTTCCGCAGGATCTTTTTCCGGCCGCAGAGACGTCGGAGATTTGATTTTTTGCCGGATTCCTGATATTCACGGTACACTCGTGAAATGGTCTATGGGAAAATCCCCAGTTCATCGCTGCCTCTGAGATGCTGTGTCCCACCGCTCGTGCGCCGACTATAACACCACGTTCAAACTCACGTAAATCTTGATAACCTGCCATTGTAGCAGCAGCAACAGATCTGACAACTGCTCCAGACACTTCTTGACTTATAGAGGCGTTGCCGACAGCAGCGCCGTATTCTGCCTATTTATATATCTCTGTATTTGAATAAGCATGCCTATACTAGTTTCTTTGGCGCTTCAGTGTATAAAATCACTACGTGATTTACTTCTAATTTAATCTGTGATGGTTTTGGTAATTTTAAATTGTTGTCATTATTCCTATAATTCGTTCGGAGAATATTTATAAGTGTTTAACTGTGAAAGAAAAACTTTGGATGTAAAGGATCGATGTAGTGTATAATCTCTGAACTGCAATTTACTGTATCTTTGCTGTTGTTGATTTTTGTGTATCTGTGAGTTCGCAAAATGTTTATGTAATAATTGAGAGGTCTGAAATGCCGTAAGAAAGAAACTGAATCGTGATAAATAATGGCGTGCGCTGTTGTACTAAAAGAATGGAAACCAGTGTGTGACATTTTACTGAAATTTGAGACGGAGAAAATGAAAGGAAGGATAAAATTTCATCACGCAGCAGCGTCCTTGCTTGTGTAGAATCGACGGTATCATTCCTACTAGACGACAATGATTAATACATCGAGCAATAATGTCGACGGAGAGCTACGAGGACCGGATGAGTACATTTTTGTTGTTGTTTCATTGTTATTTCGAACTTCCTTCTCACTTAAAAGGGTTTCACACACTTGTGTTATTATACCTAAAGATATCCTCGTAACAAATAGATGATTTTTATTTGTAACGGAGTGGGTGAGTTCATCACACCAGATAGATTCGATGTTTCACCACTTCCGAAAAAGCTTTGTGTGCTGAAGGGAATCAGTTCGTTTTGGGTACTGACACAGTTAGAGACTGATACTACGAACGTAACATGTACCGAGAAGGAACGTTAGTTAAAGCCAGCAGAAGTCATTTCTAATGTATACTCAGCTGTGAAGTGGCAACCACTGTTTCTCTTATCTGTGAATGATTTTGCAGTTTATATTACAGTACCATACTCTGCTGATAGGATCTAGTTATCTGTAAAGAAGTAATACTAGACAAAAGTTCTAGTAATGTGCACTTATCTTGACTAAAGATCAGCCTGGTATAATGATGGTCAACTTGTTTCATTAAGGTTTCGTCAAACCGATTTTATTTTGCTGCTAAATGGAGTCACACAGTAAATGATGGACATAGATCTCTTAAACTAGTTTCAGACAGGGAACTTAGTTAAGTCTGTTACTGGTAAAAAAAGAAGTTAAATTAAGTAAACAGTTACGAGGACGACTAATTTAGAATTATTGTAGTGTGTTCGGCGTCAAGGCCAGTGACCCTTATTGACTTTCCTGTGGCCCGGTGTGGGAAAGGGAGAATTTCGTACCTCCATTGTACGTGGAATGTTTGCATCTTCGAGGAGTGTTCGAAAATTCAGAGACACTAAACCAATTTTAATATTCACCTATGCCCTCTATCGTGACGATAATACACTCCTGGAAATTGAAATAAGAACACCGTGAATTCATTGTCCCAGGAAGGGGAAACTTTATTGACACATTCCTGGGGTCAGATACATCACATGATCACACTGACAGAACCACAGGCACATAGTCAAAGGCAACAGAGCATGCACAATGTCGGCACTAGAACAGTGTATATCCACCTTTCGCAGCAATGCAGGCTTCTATTCTCCCATGGAGACGATCTTAGAGATGCTGGATGTAGTCCTGTGGAACGGCTTGCCGTGCCATTTCCACCTGGCGCCTCAGTTGGACCAGCGTTCGTGCTGGACATGCAGACCGCGTGAGACGACGCTTCATCCAGTCCCAAACATGCTCAATGGGGGACAGATACGGAGATCTTGCTGGCCAGGGTAGTTGACTTACACCTTCTAGAGCACGTTGGGTGGCACGGGATACATGCGAACGTGCATTGTCCTGTTGGAACAGCAAGTTCCCTTGCCGGTCTAGGAATGGTAGAACGATGAGTTCGATGATGGTTTGGATGTACCGTGCACTATTCAGTGTCCCCTCGACGATCACCAGAGGTGTACGGCCAGTGTAGGAGATCGCTCCCCACACCATGATGCCGGGTGTTGGCCCTGTGTGCCTCGGTCGTATGCAGTCCTGATTGTGGCGCTCACCTGCACGGCGCCAAACACGCATACGACCATCATTGGCACCAAGGCAGAAGCGACTCTCATCGCTGAAGACGACACGTCTCCATTCGTCCCTCGCCTGTCGCGACACCACTGGAGGCGGGTAGCACGATGTTGGGGCGTGAGCGGAAGACGGCCTAACGGTGTGCGGGACCGTAGCCCAGCTTCATGCAGACGGTTGCGAATGGTCCTCGCCGATACCCCAGGAGCAACAGTGTCCCTAATTTGCTGGGAAGTGGCGGTGCGGTCCCCTACGGCACTGCGTAGGATCCTACGGTCTTGGCGTGCATCCGTGCGTCGCTGCGGTCCGGTCTTAGGTCGACGGGCAGGTGCACCTTCCGCCTACCACTGGCGACAACATCGATGTACTGTGGAGACCTCACGCCCCACGTGTTGAGCAATTCAGCGGTACGTCCACCCGGCCTCCCGCATGCCCACTATACGGCCTCGCTCAAAGTCCGTCAACTGCACATACGGTTCACGTCCACGCTGTCGCGGCATGCTACCAGTGTTAAAGACTGCGATGGAGCTCCGTATGCCACGGGAAACTGGCTGACACTGACGGCGGCGGTGCACAAATGCTGTGCAGCTAGCGCCATTCGACGGCCAACACCGCGGTTCCTGGTGTGTCCGCTGTGCCGTGCGTGTGATCATTGCTTGTACAGCCCTCTCGCAGTGTCCTGAGCGAGTATGGTGGGTCTGACACACCGGTGTCAATGTGTTCTTTTTTCCATTTTCAGGAGTGTATAACACTGGAATATTGAAAAGTTTATTGCGCTTATGCTATTATTTCGAGAACTTTTGTAGGTAGTGTGTTTGAACTTCACCGACAATGTTTCAGAGATAGCTTTTGAGTACTGGCTGAATTTCATATAAGATAAGCAATACGCTCGGTGCATATTATTTATTTAAGGGATTGTAGTTTCTGAATTTCCTGTCCCAGCTACTTTTACACGGGATTAATATTGTGTACGTAAATAAAACTAAAGCGAAGATGACACAATCTTGCGTTGCTGTGCTTCAGCGAGCGAACGACGGAACCGTACGAACACTCAAACGAAAAGAGAGTAAAGCACTAACTATGACATTTTACAGTTCATGCTATTTTTCTTTCTACAGATAAAAAAGACACCCTCAGTGCCCTATAAATAATTACAAAATTCATTGCTGTCCTACCAGAAATCTACTTCACTTGATTTGAGTATACTTGCTAGTGACAACATAGTTATGTGTCCCACTTTTCCACTGTAGTCAACGATAGATTTATATTACGTAAGCTGTTTTTTTCCAGTTCACTTAACAGTTATAACACTAATGGATTTTTCTTCTGAGGTTGAGTCCAGTCAACAGTCGCACAGATCCAACTATTGAGTTCTTCCGTAGGCACAGGCACTGAAATTTTACGCCAATCTTTTGGGTTTCTATAGCGTGTGCGAGTCTACATCGAAGTACAGTCTGTAGAGATTATTTCCTTCTTCATCTGAGAGACTTAACCTACGAAAAATGTCTGCAGACTAACGAGCATAATTATATTTGCGAGTACTGTAGAGGAAGGACAAGAGTTCTGCCTCAGAATTCTCGAATAAGTAACTGAGTTTGTATAGAAAATATTATGATTTCACTAAATTGGAGTTCCGGAGTGGTCAACAAGTTGTTCTTACTTTTATGGAAAATAACATAACCTAATCGTTGACGAAGAATAAAAGTTGAATGAAACTAGCACATACAACAGAGCAATTGATAAAAATAAATGTACAATGTGGTACGAAACCATCGTCTGGAGGATGACTGGAAAAGTAAATATGTAAAGCGTATTGCAGCGAATAACGAATTGTTAGTTCCTGTTTGCTTTTAAGGTTTCGACACGCTGTGAGCACCTTACTGAATTGCACACGAACTGCCGGCTGCATAATGTCACCGCTTAAGGTGGGTCAGTGTCTGCCTACATACTTCCTGAGCAGATAGTACAGCAGTAGTGTGCTGAACGATTTTCACAAGGAAAGAAAGCTTCTATTGAAAGAGGCTAATGCTCGCCTCTTCAATTTAACATTTCACAAGCTAAAGTCCTTATCTGGGAAGAAACACCTTAAGGAGCACTTTGTAAATGATCTCACCATTGATTGTAAAATTATTTATTTACAAAAGCCATTACTGAAATTTGGTCCTTGTGGCCATTATCAAGTGAATTGCGGCAAAGTGGTGGTTCAGCACAAGTCAAAATATTACAAAATATCTGACCCGTATATCACAATGAACCGGAAAGATTCGAATCCTAACTTTTTTTCACACCGTAATATTGCGGAAAAGATCCAAACTAGGGAGATAAAAATGAGAAAAAGTATCGTATGCTCGGGCATGGGCGCTACGTTTAGGAACTCGGGAAGCCAGCCATTGTGGCCGATTGGTTCTAGGCGCTTCAGTCCTGACCCTCTCTGCTGCTTCGGTCGCAGGTTCGAATCCTGCTTCGGGCATGGATGTGTGTGATATCCTTAGGTTAGTTAGGTTTAAGTAGTTTCTATGTACAGGGAACTGATGACCTCGGATGTTAAGTCCCATAGTGCTTAGAGCCATTTGAACAATTTTTAGGAACTCGGGCATGGGCGCTACGTTTAGGGAAATGCGCAAAAATCACATTTTTAGTAAAATAATTGTCCACGTTAATTAACTTGCCACAGCAAAAATGTAATACTTCTAGACGATTATTATTCGAACCAATAAAGGTTTATTTTAAAAAATCAGTGAAGCTGTTCCGGTCGTGTAACGACTGTCAATTTTAACAAAATACCAAGAAAATCCTACGCCGAGCATAGCACACTTGAATTTTGTGGGACAAGCAAGCCGGTCTACTGCCCTCTCCCCTCACTCCGCCCTCCTATTCCCCTTGTCCCATTGCTCCGCGCCATTGTTCTGTCTGTCTGGAGGTGTATGTTTTAATTGCTATTTCACCAAAAGGCTTCCTGCTGGTAAGGGCATGATTACTTATTGTTCACAGGAGATGTTCAATTGGCGATTGGAGTTAATAATAACAGCATCAGTTTTCAAAAGTAGCCATTGCTATAGCTGAGAAAATAATAGATTTTTTTTCACATAGCATACATTCCTACAACTTATAAACGCATAGCATCATAAATATTACATCCTATGAAAATCAAGCCAACGAGACAAGGTGAAGATTCTTTTGAACGAAAGGTTAACGATTTGAAACAATAATGTTCGCAGCTTTTTCACGTAACAACTTACAAATGCTCCACTATTGTAAACAGAGGTGCAACAAAAAAAAACCATAGGATGGTTATGCGGAACATAAAACATTTAGCTCACATTTGTGATTTCAAGAGATGCAGGTGAGTGCCCCCTACCCATGACGCTGCATGTCACGCCCCTTTCATCAGTGTCGTCATCATCGTAACATGACAAACTGTGCCCCGCCCCCATTATCTATGACGTCATTCACAGTCCAGGAAGCCACACCACATTTCTTTGAACAGCAGCAGCGAGTAAAATTAAACAGCCAGTCGCAATCTTTCCCCATAGCCACAATCGTGGTCATGTTCAAAACTGTCTGAACACACTGATTTTTGTGCCACGTTCAAAAGCACTTGATCGTTTACCAAAAATATGGAAAATAATTCAACTTACCGGTTAAGAAGCACTTGTCAACAGCTTTAGTTCGATAATGTTCCATACATGGGGTAAGTTCGCAGCTCGTGGTCTCGCGGTACCGTTCTCGCTTCCCGAACACGGGGTCCCAGGTTCGATTCACGGCGGGGTCAGGGATTTTTCCTGCCTCGAGATGACTCGGTGTTGTTGTGTCGTCTTTATCATCATCATTCATCCCCATTACGGTCGGAGGAAGGCAATGGCAAACCACCTCCACTAACTAGAACCTTGCCTAGTACGGCGGTGCGGGTCTCTTGCGTCGCTCCCCTACGCTCTGTAAAGGAGTATGGGACTCATCATCATCATCACATGGGAAAAGGTACAAAGGACCCTCAAATTAAATTTGTACGTGCATACACATCACACACACACACACACACACACACACACACACACACACACACAAACTGAATTTTGTACCATGTCAAAGTATCTGAATGACTTAAATTATTTATCAAAAATACATAAGCATCATGTAAGTTACATACTGACGTGATGCTCGAAGAATGTGAATGACCTGTATTATTTATCAAAAATATGTAAACAGTGTAAATTACACTTTTTCCACATCGTATCCAAGTCAAAAGTGTATTTGAAAAATACATCAGCAACAAAATATTTATGTTAAGTGTAAATTATCACCATGTTTAAAATTTTTTCCAGAATGTATAAAGGTTGTAACTTGTATTTTCACGTCTAAACTATTCTATAACTGTACAAAACACATGTGTATCGCTAAAATAATATGCTAAGCAACCATCTGACATTTCATCCTAGACCTAAATTATCTTAAACATAAAAACAAATCAGACCAAGCACATTTTAGAGGGAAAGAAACTAATAGCACACAACTTTTATGTCACATATTACAATGTTACTTTCATGTTTAAAATGTCCATCAAAATAGGTAAAGTATGCAACTTCGAGTATTTCCGTGTCTAAAATGGATGTCAAATAATATGTTAGGAACGACACTGACTATTTATATTAAGTATTACAGTGGTGTCTCCACGTCCAAAATATCTGTCAAAATACGTAAATGGTGCTGACATTTCGATTGTAAGCATTCTTGATACTATATTACTTGTGGTACTTACATTTTTCTATGAACATCTGACGTTTATACACGTTTCTCATTAATGCCTTACGTCATCAGAGATATGAAAGGAAAATATGATGCATAATGATATACAATAGAAAAAATGTAATCAATTATATTGACTAGTTGATATTATTTTTTATTACATTTGATCTAAGTCAATTTGAGGTATTGTGCAAAAAAAAAAAAAATACCTTTCGAGGCAGGTTGTGACATTACCTCATACAACTGTGGCGCCAATGCTTTCTAAAATGTTTACAGAATGCGATTCCTTTCTTTTTCATTATCAACTAATATATAGGCGGTCCAGTCACATTGTGACCATCTAGATCCATACTCCGCAAACCAAAGTAAGATGCCTGGGGGAGGGTATCTTGCACCACCACTAGTCATTTCATTCCGTGTTCCACTCGCAAATAAAGCGAGGAAAAAACGACTGTCTAAAAACCTCTCTACGAGTCGTAATTTCATGGTCCTTATACGAAATGCCCCCCCCCCCCCCCCCATGAACCATGACCTTGCCGTTGGTGGGGAGGCTTGCGTGTCTCTGTGATACAGATAGCCGTACCGTAGGTGCAACCACAACGGAGGGGTATCTGTTGAGAGGCCAGACAAACGTGTGGTTCCTGAAGAGGGGCAGCAGCCTTTTAAGTAGTTGCAAGGGCAACAGTCTGGATGATTGACTGATCTGGCCTTGTAACAATAACCAAATTGGCCTTGCTGTGCTGGTACTGCGAACGGCTGAAAGCAAGGGAAAACTACGGCCGTAATTTTTCCCGAGGGCATGCAGCTTTACTGTATGATTAAATGATGATGGTGTCCTCTTGAGTAAAATATTCCGGAGGTAAAATAGTCCCCCATTCGGATCTCCGGGCAGGGACTACTCAAGAGGACGTCGTTATCAGGAGAAAGAAAACTGGTGTTCTACGGATCGGAGCGTGGAATGTCAGATCCCTTAATCAGGCAGGTAGGTTAGAAAATTTAAAACGAGAAATGGATGGGTTAAAGTTAGATATAGTGGGAATTAGTGAAGTTCGGTGGTAGGAGGAAGAAGACTTTTGGTCAGGTGACTACAGGGTTATAAACACAAAATCAAATAGGGGTAATGCAGGAGTAGGTTTAATAATGAGTAGGAAAATAGGAATGCGGGTAAGCTACTACAAACAGCATAGTGAACGCATTATTGTGGCCAAGATAGATACGAAGCCCACACCTACTACAGTAGTACAAGTTTATATGCCAACTAGCTCTGCTGATGATGAAGAAATTTGAGAAATGTATGATGAAATAAAAGAAATTATTCAGATAGTGAAGGGAGATGAAAATTTAATAGTCATGGGTGACAGGAATTCGGTAGTAGGAAAAGGGAGAGAAGGAAACGTAGTAGGGGAATATGGAATGGGGCTACGAAATGAAAGAGGAAGCCGCTTGGTAGAATTTTGCACAGAGCACAACTTAATCATAGCTTACACTTGGTTTAAGAATCATGAAAGAACGTTGTATACGTGGAAGAACCCTGGAGATACTAAAAGGTATCAGATAGATTATATAATGGTAAGACAGAGATTTAGGAACCAGGTTTTAAGTTGTAAGACATTTCCAGGGGCAGATGTGGACTCTGACCACAATCTATTGGTTATGACCTGTAGACTAAAAGTGAAGAAACTGCAAAAAGGTGGGAATTTAAGGAAATGGGACCTGGATAAACTGACTAAACCAGAGGTTATACAGAGTTTCAGGGAGAGCGTAAGGGAACAACTGTTACAAATGGGGGAAAGAAATACAGTAGAAGAAGAATGGGTAGCTCTGAGGGATGAAGTAGTGAAGGCAGCAGAAGATCAAGTAGGTAATAAGACGAGGGCTAGTAGAAATCCTTGGGCAACAGAAGAAATGTTGAATTTAATTGATGAAAGGGGAAAATATAAACATGCAATAAATGAAGCAGGCAAAAAGGAATACATACGTCTCAAAAATGGGATCGACAGGAAGTGCAAAATGGCTAAGCAGGGATGGCTAGAGGACAAATGTAAGGATGTAGAGGCTTATCTCGCTAGGGGTAAGATAGATACTGCCTACAGAAAAATTAAAGACACCTTTGGAGATAAGAGAACCAATTGTATGAACATCAAGAGCTCAGATGGAAACCCAGTTCTAAGCAAAGAAGGGAAAGTAGAAAGGTGGAAGGAGGATATAGAGGGTCTATACAAGGGCAATGTACTTGAGGACTATATTATGGAAATGGAAGAGGATGTAGATGAAGACGAAATGGGAAATAGGATACTGCGTGAAGAGTTTGACAGAGCACTGAAAGACCTGAGTCGAAAAAAGGCCACCGGAATAGACAACATTCCATTGGAACTACTGACGGCCTTGGGAGAGCCAGTCCTGAAAAAACTCTAACATCTGGTGAGCAAGATGTATGAAACAGGCGAAATACCCTCAGACTTCAAGAAGAATATAATAATTCCAATCCCAAAGAAAGCAGGTGTTGCCAGATGTGAAAATTACCGAACAATCAGTTTAATAAGCCACAGCTGCAAAATACTAAAACGAATTCTTTACAGACGAATGGAAAAACTAGTAGAAGCTGACCTCGGGGAAGATCAGTTTGGATTCCGTAGAAATACTGGAACACGTGAGGCAATACTGACCTTACGACTTATCTTAGAAGAAAGATTAAGGAAAGGCAAACCTACGTTTCTAGCATTTGTAGACTTAGAGAAAGCTTTAGACAATGTTCTTTGGAATACTCTTTTTCAAATTCTAAAGGTGGCAGGGGCAAAATAAAGGGAGCGAAAGGCTATTTGCAATTTGTACAGAAACCAAATGGTAGTTGTAAGAGTCGAGGGACATGAAATTGAAGCAGTGGTTGGGAAGGGAGTGAGACAGGGTTGTAGCCTCTCCCCGTTGTTATTCAATCTGTATATTAAGCAAGCAGTAAAGGAAACAAAAGAAAAATTCGGAGTAGGTATTAAAATCCATGGAGAAGAAATAAAAACTTTGAGGTTCGCCGATGGCATTGTAATTCTGTCAGAGACAACAAAATACTTGGAAGAGCAGTTGAACGGAATGGACAGTGTCTTGAAGGGAGGATATAAGATGAACATCATCAATAGCAAAACGAGGATCATGGAATGTAGTCGAATTAAGTCGGGTGATGTTGAGGGTATTAGATTAAGAAATGAGACACTCAAAGTAGTAAAGGAGGTTTGCTATTTGGGGAGCAAAATAACTGATGATGGTCGAAGTAAATAGGATGTTACATGTAGACTGGCAATGGCAAGGAAAGCGTTTCTGAAGAAGAGAAATTTGTTAACATCGATTATTGATTTAAGTGTTAGGAAGTCGTTTCTGAAAATATTTGTATGGAGTGTAGCCATGCATGGAAGAGAAACATGGAAAATAAATAGTTTGGACAAGAAAAGAATAGTAGCTTTCGAAATGTGGTGCTACAAAAGAATGCTGAAGATTTGATGGGTAGATCACATAACTAATGAGGAGGTTTTGAATAGGATTGGGGAGAAGAGAAGTTTGTGGCACAACTTGACTAGAAGAAGGGATCGGTTGGTAGGACATGTTCTGAGGCACCAAGGGATCACCAATTTAGTATTGGATGGCAGCGTGGAGGGTAAAAATCGTAGAGGGAGACCAAGAGATGAATACACCAAGCAGATTCAGAAGGATGTAGGTTGCAGTAGGTACTGGGAGATGAAGAAGCTTGCACAGGATAGAGTAGCACGGAGAGCTGTATCAAACCAGTCTCAGGACTGAAGACCACAACAACAACATATACGAAATGTACGTTTGATGCAGTAGAATCGCTCTGCTGTCGGCCTCAAGTGCCTATTGTCTCAATTTGCGCAGTAGTGCCTTCACGGAGCGTGTTCGAAATAACTGCATGGTGATGGAGCCTACCTCTAACAAATGTTATAGTACCCCTCTAAATTGCTTCAATCCAACCTGGTGGGAATCGCAAACACTTTAGCATTACTCAAGAATAGGTCGTACAAGCATTCTATGCGCCATCTCTTTTGGGATGAGCTGCTCTTTCTCAAAATTCTCCCAATAAAACAAAGTCGAGCTTTCGCCTTCCCCACTACCAAAGTGACGTCCCCACTGCATTTCATATTACTTTGCAATGTTACGCCTAAACATTTAATCAAAATGATTCTGTCAAGCTGCACCGTACTAATGATGTATTTGAACATTACACGATTGTTTTGCCTACTCATACGCATTAACATCTAATTAACTTACATTTTTCTACATTTAGAGCTAGCTTCCATTCATCACACCAACCAGAAATTTTGTGTAAGTCATAGTGTATATTCTTACAGTGAGTCAACATCTTCCCATACACCACAACATCAGCAAACAGCTGTAAATTGCTGCTCGCACTCTCTGTCAGGTCATTTACGTATACAGAGAATGGGAGCGGTACTATCACACTTCCTTGGGGCCTTCATGACAATACCATTATGGAGCGAGGTGGCGTAGTGGTTAGCATACTGGACTCGCAGTCGGGAGGACGACGGTTCAATCCCGCGTCCGGCCATTCTGATTTAGGTTTTCCGTAGTTTCCTTAAATCGCTTCAGTCAAATGACAGGATGGTTCCTTTGAAAGGGCACGGCCGACTGAAGGCTGAGACCGGTGACCTCGCTGTTTGGTCTCTTCCAGCAAATCAACCAACCAACCAACAACTCACAACAACTCAATAGTACTCTTGTCTCCTATGAACACTCACCGTCGGCGACCACTCACTGGGTTCCCGTACTTAAAGTCTCCGAGCCACAGTTTTCAGAAATTCCGTCAGCCCCCATAGGAATAGAGGATGTTCTCAGAACCCTAAGTGACAGACGTCATTGGTACTGACTTCAGAAACAACTTGCTCCCTCGATAGCCGCAAGCAAGGCCTCCTCCAAATCTCGGATGAGACCCCTCGACCGACACACCGAGTGCACATTAGAATTCTTTCCGGCCTTGGACATTATTTCCCTGATGGTCTCAATAACGTGCCTAGCATTGGAGTTCTCGATAGTAAACCTGCCCCCATCCCCCGTGTGCCTGCTCGGACCCAGCTGAAGGAGAGGCCACCTTATAGGGTGAATGGGCGAAGCCAGATTGTTTGCGTCCACACTGACTCTCCGGCGCCAGCGACGCTACTGCGTAACAACCCGCCACTCCGTCTGCAGTGAGCGCGGATCCCTCGCGTCGGGTATGCGGGAAAGTGCCTTGACAGTAGGGCCCATGGGCGAAACAAGCGCCACGTGAGGTGTTCCAAGCGGCCGTCACACACCGTGCCTGTAGATGGATGACTTGCAATAAACAGAGAAACATAATAAAACTGGAAAGGACCGCATATGACAGCAACGTTGTTGATACTGAATACAAAAATCCTCCCGTTAAGGAGAAGACGGTTATAGCGACAATCTCTTTTAAACTGGAAAAAATAATGTTTCATCTAATTGGCAAATGAGAATGCAGTTAAAATCTACTGCAGCACTAGGTGACCGTTATATAATTTCAGATCGTGCTAATGATGCAATTGCGTAACTATTTTGTACAACTTTGGAGTACTTATTGATTCTGATTCATTCTATGATAGAAAAACAAAATAAGCAAGAAGAAACAATTTGTTCGAGCAGATCTGCACAGTAAACCTGATTAACGACCACTACAAGATCTCTATTAGGATGCACGGAAAGACGACACTTTCTGTTAGATCTAGCTCGTTTAAGAAGATTCTTCCCTGATTGAAGAGCCTTGATCAGTCCACATTGAGCATATAGGACCTACACCTGGAACTTCTAAATATTTTGTCACTTCTATTACTTCTTATCTGTCTGGTTGTGGTCTTTCACTCAAAAAATAGGTTATAAGATGTGTTGGCACAGTAGCTAAGACAGGTTGAAAATCGATCTGATTCGCCAAATCGAAGTACATTTGGGGAAACCATTGTAATAGGCGGTATGCTTTCTCCATTTTAATGAGCTGGCATTCCATTATTTGTTTCATTAGCTGAACAGCGAATAAACATCAACAGGTCCGGAAACGTTGAGGGGGCCAATCGGTGAAAAGCTAAGTGACTAGTGATGGGCTTCAATAATATTGCTTGTCAGATGTCTTAAATAGACGGAAATTTAAATAGTAAGTACCAACAATATCTACTCGATATTTCCGTGGCAAACGAATTGGGGAGCTGCCGAGAGAATTTGTTTGTACAAGAGATCATGGTCCCAGGTGTAGCAGCAAATATTACTCTCAAATTGTACTTGGGAGATTAAAGTCCCGCATCCCGCCTTCAAGACGTAGACTGCCAAAAAAATATTCAGCACCATCAATGGCTAAGATCAATAGCACCAGAGTGTAATATGTGCACACTGAGGGGATGTAGTGTTGGTGATTCATTTCTCATAGTCATCGGCTATTACACGGCGCTCAAGATGCCTGTCTGTGAGCCCTTTGTTTTGATTCTGCAGACAGTAATTCTACCGGGTTTAGAGGATGAACAGTGTTTGCAAAATTCATTTTAGTGCACAACCATGGCCCTCCGACGAGTAAATACTCCCGCTGAACAATTTCAGCCATTTGAACGGGTCACACTGCGAGCCGCGCGGGAAGCTGTATGGATGTATCGACGAATCGCTGTCCTGTCGTGTCACAGTTTTCAGCAGTGGTCTGTGGAACATTCATACACATATAGACCAGGTTCTGGGTGCCCACGCCTGCACGTCAACGTCGATACATTATAAGAACAGCGGTGTCTGACCAAACATAATGCAGGGCAGAAATCCGGCCACATGCCGCTCCTGCTGTGATTCCAAGGGTCATTTTGAATTGCCTGCTTGCACCATGACAAAGATCACTTATAACTCTGTCCAGGCTACCACTGGCAAGTGACATAACAATGCTGCCAAGCAGGTTACTCTGGTGCCGTGAAAGAGCCGACTTGAGACTGGAATGGCGTTCTGTCACTTTCAGTGATGAGATTAGGTTCTGTCTGTATGCGACTGATGGAAGTAGACGTATACAGCGTATGTAAATCGTCACATTCCTATGTTGGATATTTATCTCCGAAAATGAATAAGTAATTCCTCAGGCAAAGCCAAAGTTGCAATTGTCTTACAGCTTGTTTTTGCGCAGATTGCGCACCAGTTCTTCTTTGACAGAAAATGTGTATTCCATATTAACATAAATGAACGATTGAACTATCGCTGAAAAGTACTCTTTGTTTAGTCTTGCACACTGCAAATGGTTCAAATGGATCTGAGCACTATGGGACTCAACTGATGAGGTCATAAGTCCCCTAGAACATAGAACTACTTAAACCTAACTAACCTAAGGACAACACACACATCCATGCCCGAGGCAGGGTTCAAACCTGCGACCGTAGCGGTCGCGCGGTTCCAGACTGTAGCGCCAGAACCGCTCGGCCACCAGCGGCCGGCTGCACACTGCACTTACACGCCACGACGCATGGCAACAGGAATATTATTGTTCAGCAATGCTACACCATTTCTAATGCCATGTGTTTGTTGCTCGTTTCTGTCAGCATTGTTATTTAAATAGCATTGATTGACTTTCCCATCTTCTATAATAACACACTGTTTCAAGCCAATTCAAAGTATACGACTAAAAATTACTCCTTTTTTTAAAAAAAGGTTTCTTTAAAAACGAAAAATTTTAGCACTGCTGCTATGCCTTCTTGGTATCTCGTTTTTTACTTAGTTATTAGTAAAAAATCTGCTATAACCGAGACCAAACAAATACCGAAAAATACCGGTTATTCAGAACTAAAATACCAGCAACTGTTTAAACCGGTGGATTTTTCCTATCCCTATCTAGGCGCCAGTCATTGGTGTATCGAACCCATGGCAGCCGACCACCGATCAGTGACGTAGAAACTTGCTGCCAGATTAAAACTGTGTGCCGGGCGAGGTCTCTGACCTGCGACGTTTGCCTTTCGCTGACAAATGCTCTACCGACTGAGCTATCCAAGTACGGCACCCTCCCGCACCGTAACAGCCTTATTTCCGCCAGTCTCCTACGTTCCAGACTTCACAGAAGTTCCTCTCCGAAGCCTTGAATTTTTTGTGCAGTTCTCTGCATCACCTTTTTTCTGCTTGTACTACTCAAAGACAGAAAATATGTAACTACTAAACGTCAAAGTTGGTTCCTCGGATTTTCTCTTTTTCCAAAGGCTTTCTCAATTAGATGAGTTCAGCATAGGCATCCCTACCATAGGAGCAAAGCCACCACAATTTTCATTGAACTTACAGCAGATGGGTGCTGACTGCCTAAAGATGACACATAGACCTCGCAATCACAACACTGGCAGTTGCCTGCAGGTCCTCGGAGACATTTTCTAGGGTACATAGTGAAACGGCCGTCACAGATGGTTCCGTAGATGTTCGGTACGAAGCACAAGGCTCATGTATAGCACCAGAGAAGTGCGCAGCTTTTCATTCCCACTCACATCCTCTCCTCGTTGCCATCCGTATCCTCACTTCACCCGTTCCATACATTTCTGTCTGCCAGCGATTGACATACGTTCAACGAATAGTACACATCCATACTCCCGAATGCTGCTGAGCAAGTTTTCTAGGATTAAAAGAATGGTTTTCTAATGTTTACGTATTTCTATACTCAACGGTTGCTATGAACTGTTTGCTGGAGAATAAGTATCACTCATAAAGGTTTCTTATTGTTTCATTCACAGATGTCGTCTGTAAAGACTGATTGCTTGTACACCTCTTTGCAAACTATTATTACAGTCATCTTATTTTCATCCGCTCTATGGGGTTGCTGCATAGGAGCAATCAAAATATTCATACTTCAGCAGCTAAAATTGGTTCTTAGAAACCAACCACGTTTTTTGAGACGTTTGGCGTATTTATTAACTTGTCAGTTAAGAGTTTTCAGGATTTATATTACATCCTGTTCTCATTCAAGGCGTCACCATCCTTGTTTTAGTACTATCGATGTAACGCAGTATGAAGCCCACTAACCTGAGCTGTATTCCAGCATAGAACAAGCAAGTGTTTTTCGACGGATCGCTCTTGTGGGAAAAAAATCAATTACTAAAGTGTTCTAGCAATCAACTGAATCCTCACATTTGTTTTGCTTGCAGATTAGCTTATGTAGTAGTACAACTCCTGTTTTAGCACACTGTTATTTCCTGGTACTTATATTATGTGACTAACTCATACATCCTGCTTTCAGACTACATTACTACTTTACATTTATTTGTCTTTGCGTTCATCCATATCTAGATTTTCCGTGGCTTCCTAATTCGCTTAGCCGGCCGCTGGTGGCCGAGCGGTTCTGGCGCTACAGTCTGGAACCGCGCGACCGCTACGATCGCAGGTTCGAATCCTGCCTCGGGCATGGATGTGTGTGTTGTCCTTAGGTCAGTTAGGTTTAAGTAGTTCTAAGTTCTAGGGGACTTATGACCTCAGCAGTTGAGTCCCATAGTGCTCAGAGCCATTTGAACCATTTGAACCTAATTCTCTTAAGACAAATTACGGGATCGTTCCTTCGCCAAGAACGTGGCCGAGTTCCCTACCCTTGCCCATTCCGAGCTTGTGCTCCGACTGATTACACTCTGCGTCCAGCACACGTATGGAGCGGAGGAAACCAGTAATACCATGCTTGCAATCGCAAGAAAGGTTTAGTTCTCATCTCGCATTCTGCTGAAAAAAATAATCCTTTGAAGAAAATCAAGACACTGACATAGAACATTCACTCTACAAAGTAATGAGTGGACACGAAAGGCGCCACCAGGAAGAGTACATGGTTCAGTACTTGGGCTACACATATTTACGCCAGCTATTGTTTCCAGTCCAGAAGCACCCATCAGAATGAGAATAAAAAGAAATCACTTTTCGAGAACGTAGAAGCTGCAAGGGTCTTACAAATTGTTTTTTTTTTTTTTTACAGATTCCGCTATAATTTGTCTTTGACAGTAGACAAGTCTTCGGTATTAGAGTAAACGAAAGTTACTATTTACACTATTGTTTCCGAGAACATGGGCTACCATTTGTGCGTCATCCCAAACAGAACATCGTTCCACACCTTCTTGTTGCGTAACTTCATGCCTTAAAATTTAGATTACCATAGGGCCAACTATAAATAACTTTTAGGTTGGCGAGCACCAAACTAGTACAAATTACTCTTCTAATAACTCTTGCTTCTTTAGTCTGGACTACTTTAGTAGATTACTTCTGTAGTAATACACTCCTTTAGTAACTGTTAGAGAGCTCAACTGCTATTTTCTTCTTTAGTTGTAACTAAAGTAGTAATTCCTTTTTACTAAAGAAGTAAGCCACTTCTGCGCACTGCTGGCACATGCATTACGTTCCACCTCAGAAAATTATCGGCAGATATTATTGCATCACTTTTTGCGTAATTTATTTCATCGCTATAATTTGAGAAGCTAGAATGCATTATTAAATTGAATTACTAAATTTGGAAGATCTAAATGCTATTATACTAATTAATGATAGTATCTGCGTTTATGAAAAATAAACGTGCTATTAATGAATGAATCTATTGTTAACCCCCCAACAACAGCTAGCGACGTCCATTGTTCTGGTGACACGTATTAATTTAAGCGCCAGTTTGAGGTACGAGTTAGCAGAAACATGGAAGTAGCCAATAAATGTTCAAAAAACATACCAGAAAATGAGAAAGAGCGGCTGCTGAAATAATGAAAAGTGCATAACTACTGTTGAATCTAAAAAGCACGCTGTCAACATGCTAAATAGTAAAATTATATTTGGGAAAAAAATAAACGCTGAATACAATGCAGGAGCTCTTACACAAGGATTACAAGAGAAGTGCAAAGTAATTTGGGAGGACATGAAAGTGAAAGAAGAAAATGAAAGCAAAACGTAATCGAGAACAATTTCAAACTGGCGGTGAAGTAGGTGAGGCGAATATCGACGATATAAGCGAAATGGTTGTTGATATGATCCCACAAGTCTTCGAGGGGATAGCTGGACTTAACGACAATGACACGTCTGATGGTAATGTGGTACTTTCAAGCAACTTCGATGATTATAACTGCTCCGAAGGTAGCAATAAAACTACTGAAGGTGGAACTTTATCCCATAGTCATGAACCTTGGCCTGATTTCTCTGATGGGGGCTTATCAAAAAAAGCGCAAAGCAAAAGAGAGAGAGAACATGCGGTCGAAGTGAAGAACCGAGAGTAGCTGAAAACAACAGTCGAGTTTCTTTCCTTTAAATGCGTTTAATACGAGAGGAATACAGCGCAAAAATGTTATTAATGGAAAGACAAAGAGAAGCCATGGAAGAAGAGCAAACCTTAAAATTGAAATTATGAATAAGCTCAAGAACGTAATGGTGCAAAGTTCAGGTTCCAGTTCTTCAACCAATGTGCTCGAGAAATTCGGGATTTTGTGAATGAATAAAAAAATATTCATCTTTTATTTCCTTGATATTTTTGCAAATGGTTAATATGTTCCGGTTTCTTGTATGGTGTAAGATTTGTGTTTTTCATTTCAGCATCGGTACTAATTTTTGTTAATACCACATTCTAATATTTACCTGAATTGGAAATATTATAAATTAAGTCTTTTTTATCAGAAATAATCAGAACATGTATGATTTTGTATAGTCAATTAAAAAATAAAATGAGAATGTTAATCCCCCAGTAAAAAAATAAAAAAGAAAAGTCATAACTAAAAAATTACACATAAATAAAATGTGTAATTTTTCACTGCAGTAGTGACAATCCGGTGGCTTATTTATTTATTTAAGAATGAAAAGTCTTTACACTAACTTCTGATTTTACGAGCAAACTAGGTACAATTTTAATTAAAGTACTTAAGTATAACAGACCTTCTGACACCTTGGCCTGCAGCATCTGCTTCTGGCTGAAATGCATATTGTTCGATGTCATTGACCTCCACATCATCAGGGTGATACACATTTCTAGCTTCTATTCCAAAGTTGTATAGAACTGCAGCAGCCACAATAACATTCCCACACTTGTTTGGTTTAAATCGCATTGTTTTTATGAAAATTTGGAAACGTCTCTTCCAAACTCCGAACTCTCGCTCTGTTACACATCTGGTAGCAATATGGGCTCTATTGTAGCACCATTCGGCTCTTGTATGGGTTCGGAACAGAGGCGTCACTAGATGTTTGGAGAGAGCCTATCCACTATCTCCAACAAGCATCATATCGTCCATTTTCAAATTCTGCAGCAGCTCTACTGTTGTCCCAAATGCATGCATCATGCGTGGAACCCGGCCAACGGCTTACCACGTTCAGTACTTTCATATTGGCATCACAGATGATTTGTGTATTGATAGAAAATAAATTCTTACGATTTCTTTATATTTCTGCTTGTGCTATGTAGACAATCTATGGCCCCTATGACATTTGGGAATCCACCAGTTCAGTAAATTCCCTTTTGTTCATTGATATATTTTCTTGGCTCTGTGGCATGAGTTCTTACAGTGGCTTTAAGGCAATTAAACTGTTTATCACACAGTTAAAAGCTCTTCCAGCAGTAGTAAAATGGATATTAATGAGATCCCCTGCTACGATTTGATAAGTACGTGTGCGAAAGATTCACTGTCCACAAAGAAGTTGCAACCTCGGAAGCAAAGCACAGTTCCTGTCAGAATTATGCTGCAGTAACGGCTCCAGCATACCAAGCATTATTCCCTACGAAACCCAAACCGCTCTTTGAAATCACTGTCGCTATACATCACAAATGGGTATCTTCTCTCCATTACAACCCTCATTCTTGGGATGTTCCCCTCTCCCTCCATCCCGATATCTTCTTCGTAGTCCAGGTAATCCACAGAATTCTACACTTAAAACGAAGAACTCAATGATCGCACCTTATTCTCTTACTTTACTCCTAGTACTACCTAAGACTAATTTTGGCCTTATTAACGTAGTTGCGTACTCTGCAATGGTGCTCTTTACCAGTAATAAAGTAAATAACTTTACTTGGGAAGTAAATGAAAAATATAATCATAGAGTAATTTACTCTTTGAGTTCAGTACCATCGACTGGAAATCGCCGATTTCCTTCTCTATAAGTAACTTATTATTTTAATTTCACTTAATCCTGGTTGATGCTTGCTAACCTTCCTGTTTAAGCCAAGTATGGTTTCACTGGAATCTCAGAGATACACAAGTAATGAGGTTACGTATGTGGTGTTTTCGACCAGTAAAAATTATGTTAACCAGTTGAAGCTTAACGAACTATCAGGCTGTAAAGAGACTGACCAACACTCTTAATATGATAAATAGGAAAGAAGGAAAGAATCTCACATACAACTGCGTTATATGTACGGCATATGTGGCATGAACACTACAAGTTATAATATCTATACGAGGGCTGTCGACAACGAATGCAATTTTTTTTAAGCACATTGATTTTATTCTGGATTCGAATACACGGTATTACTGTATTCTCCACTCTTTTGGCTACAAAATCATATTTTTCAACATAATCTCCTTTCAGTGCGACGGCCTTACACCACCCTTGTATTGTATTGTATGTTAATCGGGTGAAATGACGGAGAGGCTCCGTTCCCGCCGCAGCCGCAGTGGTCCACCCCACGACGACTACCACAGTCGACTTCACCCCTCCGCCGTCCCACACCAAACCGCTCTTCCAGGATTATTGTGAGGTTCGGCTCCCGATGGACCCCCCCCCCTCCCCTCCCCAAGGGAACGTCTCACACCAAACAAGTGTAACCCCTATGTTTGCGTGTTAGAGTAATGGTGATGTACGCGTACGTAGAGAACTTGTTTGCGCAGCAATTGCTGACATAGTGTAGCTGAGGCGGAATACGGGGAACCAGCCCGCATTCGCCGAGGCAGATGGAAAACCACCTAAAAACCATCTACAGACTGGCCGGCTCACCAGACCTCGACCCAAGTCCGTCGGGCGGATTCGTGTCGGGGACCAGGCGCTCCTTTCCGCCCGGAAAGCCGTGCGTTAGACCGAACGGCTAACCGGGCGGGCTGCAGCACCCTTACTCGAACGGTCTTTATGCTGGGAAGACACCACTATACTAGCCGACGTTGGAGCCCTCTTGCTGCGTGAGTAAGCCCCCCATCATCAATGTGCCGCTTTCCGCGGAGTGCATCCTTCATTGGCCAAATAGATGTAACTTGCGAGATCGGGGCTGTAGGGAGACAGGACAAACTTGCGAGAAATTGTTGCGGTGATGGTAGACGCCGCGCCAAGCGACCCGCGGTGCTTTCGTTCACTGTCAGATTTCCGTAGATTTTAAGCAAGCGCCTACGAATATTGGCGATGCTCTGCTTTCCACCAAAAGATACTAAGTGACAGCTTTCTCCGTCGAACGCATCTCCGTTACTAAAACCATTTTGAAGGCTACGTATAGAGCTGCCATCTATTGGAACTTCATGAAACTGCAGGAGCTGAATACTGCACTACGTCTCACAACAAATTTTTCATTTTTTCAACCGAAATTGTTCGAGACAAGAAGGTGTTTCAATACTTATTGAACACCCCTCGCGTTTTACTTGTTCACTGTATTGGTCGCCAGTTGCAGTACTATCTTCATATACCACGTTGTGTTGGCGCACTCTCCATGATCTCTGCTATGAGACAACACACATACTGATTAAATACACTGAGGAGCCAAACTGCGACGTTGTATGCCGTCTGGTGGCGTTTTGGGCCCATAACGCAGGAACAAAAATATATGTGGAACTGACACGGACGGGTATCACTCTAGTGAATGGGGAAATCCATTGAAATATCGGACTTTGACAAAGAGCAGATTAGTATTACACGGAACCTGTGAACGGGTATGTCGAAAACGGCGAAACTGGTCGAATGTTCACGTGCTACTGTGGTGAGCATCTACAGAGAGATGATGATGATGATGTTTGGTTTGTGGAGGGCTCAACCGCGCGGTTATTAGCGTCCGTACAAAGTCCCAATTTTTACTTAGTCCAGTTTCTTCGTAACCCAATCTAGCTACTGTCAGGAAAGATGACGATGATGATGATGATGATGAAATGGTGAGGACAACACAAACACCCAGACCTCAGGATCTACGGAGAGAGGTAGGACAGTGAAACTACCATTAGGCGCTAAGTGGTTGTACCATTCTACGCAGAAGGTGGGGTTCGGAGCTTGTCTGCTCTGTAAAGTAGGACGTATGGTAATCTGTGGCATCTCTGCCGAAAGAGCACAATGCTGGTGTACGCACATGAGTTTCGGAGCGCACCGCTCATCGTACGTTGTTGAACATGGAGCTGCCATGGAAGGAAGGGAACATGGAGCTCCAGACCACCCCTAAGTGTTCACATATTGACGCAACGACCTCGTCAATTGCAACTGCAGGGGCATGGGACCACCGGGTTCGAACTTACACGAATGGAAAAAAGGCGGCTCTTCGGGTGAATCACATTTTTGCTACACTAGACCGATGTCTAGTGAATGGCGTCTCGATAAGTGGAGCGCGCCATGGACGTAGGCTGGTGGGAGCAGTGTTATTGTATGGGAGACATTCTCCTCTGCTTGAATGGGGCTTGTATTAATTGAAGACACGCTGACAGCTGCCAACCACCAGCATCCCTTCATGCTTGATGTCTTACCCGACGGCGATATCGTGTGGTCATAATTGTCCGTGTCTCGGAGCCAGAATCGCGCCACAGGGGTTTGAGTAGCATTATAATGAATTCACGTTGATGTCTCGGCGACCAAATTCACTTAATGTAAATCTCACGGAAACCATCCAGGTCGCTGTCGGGCAACATGATCGCGTACGCAAATCAGCGACCCGTTATTAACGCGAGTTACGTGACCCGTGTGTAGACACCTATTGTCACATACCTCCGAAAACCTACCAACAAACTGTCGGATCCTCATACTCAGAGTTGGTGATGTATTTCGTTCCAAAAACGGACACACAAGCTATTAAGCAGGTGACCATACTGTTTTGACTCACCGGTGTATATTGGTTACTAAGCTTTAACAATCAGCTTTGTGAACTTCGTTCTAATTGATTTCATATGAACGGTATGTCAAATTATTCCATCTATACATTGACGTGAATGCTGTCACCCAAAATTTTATGATGATACGTTAAGCTGTTGTGGCAACCACACTAATAAAGACCTTTCCAAGACCTGAAGACGGCTCGTCTGAAGCTGAAACTATTAATCAAACAAAATTAGTTGCCGATATTGACTTCAAGGATTTGTAATATTCAATATTTGAAAAAAATGCGATAAATCGCTCGTCTCCAAGGTTGACAATGTCAACAAACATGAAAATTATGGTAATAATTATTTAAAGCTTAACAAAATGTTAGTCTGTGCAAAGACTGGAAAACTTTCTTAATATGACCAATGTGAAGGAAGGAAGGGAGTTTAATTTCCCTTGAAAGTGCCACACACATTCCGCTTTATTTGTGAATGTCAGATTCCAACAAAGCAGTATGTGCCACGAACAGTAAAAGTTATACTAGTTATACAATCGTTCCCGAGGACATTGGATTTTACTTCTGCTTCTTTCCAAGCAGGAGTCCATTCAACTATATGTTATACTTTAATCTCCTTTTCCGTTAAGAATAAAATGGTGCAGTCCGCTTACAAAAATTTTCTAATGCAGACCTGGATAGCTATCTCACAGGAATGTAATTTCTTTCATAGAAGGCGGTGTAGTGCAGACACTAAATCCTTTAGAAAGTGTAGAAGCACCCGTTCCACCGCACTTAGAATATCGTGAGGGGAGCGAGCTTTGAGTTTCACATTTAACATTGCAGCGAGGAAGGCTTACGACTTAAAGCCATTACGAAAACTGAGCTACTTGGAAGCTCGCTGTACGTCTTCTGGTCTCGTTAGCACGGAGAACGAGATTCCCTCCCCGGCAGCACTCAGAGCCGCGCCGCGGGTTCCGCATCGTAAACCGACTGCAGGCAGTTCGCGGACCCGCCGCGGGGCAGCGCTGGCAGGAGGTGACGTCAGCCGGCGTGCGGGCGGCCGGTGCGCGCCGTGCCGCGTGCTCTCAGAGCTTCTCTGGCGGGCGTTCAGATTGTGCGTTCTCGGCGACTGCGACTTCGCTGTCAGCACAGCCCACCTCCCTCACGGTGAGTGCCGCGCCAAGCTCGCGTTAACGCATCCGCGGTGGATCCTCTCCTCCACACAGCTCCCACTGTTTTCTGTCTCTGACTACTAACTTCTTAGTTAGGCAGGTGCTTTCATGCCTCCTATACATGATGCATTCCTTCGTGGAGGTTACGGTTCAAATTTCAGTCTGCGTGGATATGAAATGGTAGCTCACGTCCACAAAGATAGAAAAAGGAATTGGTTGTTGCGTCGCTGAAGGAATCATTCCGGCGTGATAGTATTGAATCGTTCACGAATGATATGAAATTCAATTCTGTTCGTCTCCGTTATTGATACCATGACTTTACTTCACCGCCCTGTCTTTCGGAAGTTCACTTCTGCCTCCAAAAGGAATTTTGCTAACTACGTTGCCTCCCATACGACCTCAAGTTCAACATAGTGCTTATGGCAGTATTATTAAATAGCGTCTACTGCAAATGAAATCGTGGATGGACAAACAGATTCTCGTGCTTCGATTACTTATTGAGATCTAATACCATCGTCTGCGTAGTTTTACACTACGCACTGTATCCGCTGCTAAACAATACTTATTTTATTTTGGATATTTCTTCTGGCCACACACAGTATCAATAAAATCATAAAATTTCCTTCTCTCCTTTCCAGTTATATAGGAAACATCGTGCTTACATTGCTTAGCTTCCTTCAACAGGCTTCTGATCCCCACCACCTGTTGTATTTGTTTTGCTTTTCTCTCTTCAAATAGACATTTATTTCTGGGTCACACTTGCCGAAACGCCTGCATTTTACAGGTAAATCTCTGCTATAGTTAATGTAATTTATAGACGTCGCTAAAATGAGTACATGCTACACGATAAATTACTTGTAATAGTGCACCTTGCTATAAATTCGGTACTTAAATTGTAAACGTAATTTCAAGTTACATTTGTAATCAGTGTAGTGATTGACACAAGTGTAACAGAACCATCCTCTCTCCCTCGTCCGCAATCAAAGAAAAATGCGCTTTCCTATTCCCCTCTGCAAATGATTCACGAGAAGAACGACTGTGGGTCGCTAGGATATATGTCGCAGTTATTCTCGTTTTTCCGCCACGTGACTCCGGGAAATGTATTTAGATAGTACTGAAGTGCTTCGTCGGGCATCTCGAGAAGACTGCTGTCTAAACTTTTCAAGGAAAAAGCTTCCGTGCTACATAACGTCTTTGTACCACTCAGCATTACTTGATTACCATTATATCACTGGCCATGCCTGGGATCTATGATTCCAAACAGTCCACATGAGGGTTTTGTGGGGTGTTATTTGTTGACAACGTGCCTTAGTTTGTCTTCATTTAGATAGCTGCTGTAAAAAAAATTCCATCCATCGTCCCCGTAGGGCAGCTAAACCATACACACAGAGTTCATCACGAGTCCAAACCAGCCATCGAAATAGAGTGTTATAATGGTAAATGTACATGATTCCAGCACTTGAGCAATGTCCTTCTCCTCTTTTATGTCGTTCAACAATGATCTGCGTCGGAGTGAGTGATTGCCCCCGGTTTTGCGTCTCATATTAAATGTAGGCAAAAACAACTGTTTCCTCGCTCTTTACTAACAGGGAACTCGATTCTCTTCTGAATATTTAGGGATAAGAATTCACTGCAACCGAGAAATAATTATCTTTCTCTAGGCAACTATGTAATAGAAAAAGTTATGAATAAAAATATTCATGGTAAATAAGAAATTTTGCTGCCAAGATCGTGTTTTGAAAATTTTTTATTACGTCACTGACCGGTTTGGACAGAGTGTGTCATCTTGGGATCTTCTGAAAATAATATTACTGTGCACGAATCGCATAACGAGAGCACACTGCCGTTATGGTTTTGCGCTTTATGCACAGTAACATTATTTCCAGGCGATCCGAAGATGACTACTAGACTCTGTCGAAACTGGCCAGTGAGGACATAAAAATATTTCAGCAAGCGATTTTGGCAGCAAAATTCTTGTTTATTGCCAAACGTCAGATTGCGCCCAGCAGCATATTCAGCAGATATAAAAATATGCATACCATCCCCATGAAATCGCTGATCAAGTTGCCATCAGGCCATCGAGATTAAGATGTTTCCGTAGTTTCGCCATTGCTGAGAAGTTTCCCTGAAAAAGACACGGCAGAGTTCCTTTCTTACCACCGGCCAGAGTGGCCGAGCGGGACTAGGCGCTTCAGTCTGGAACCGCACCACCGCTACGTCGCAGGTTCGAATCCAGCCTCGGGCACGGATGTGTGTGATGTCCTTTGGTTAGTTGGGATTAAGAAGTTCTAAGTGCTAGGGGACTGATGACCTCAGATGTTGTGTCCCATAGTGCTCAGAGCCATTTGAACCTTTTTTTTCGGCTCTAACATCCTCGTCGACGAGACGTTAAACCTAATTTTCCTTCGTTTATGACATCTAGAAGGGAATCTTCTGAAAGTATTACATTTTTCTGTAACATCGTCAGCTGCGAATAAACAAAATTTGTCTGCAAGCAGTTTTAATCTATGTGATCAACATCAGACAACGTAACAACTGTTATTGCGGGTTATGTGCTATCATTACTACTGTGGCGTCAATAACAAAAAGCAAATTATAAGAAGCCGTTAAGAGACCCGCCATCGAAACGGTAAAATACGTTTATACTCGCCTTTAATCCTACGACAATGTTCATTTTAATACTCCATTCTGTTCTATGCAACACGATCGCGTAGTTTCTATGTCGCCTTACGACGATCAGGTAGACTGAAACCGGTACCAATAAAGGTTTCTATATTAGGTGCTCATGGCGTTATTAAAAGATGACAGGACTGACAGTCAAAGTTACGCCCACCGTCTTACATTGGTGATAGCAACAGTCTCATAGTTTATCAAAGTACTGTCGGGCTTGTAGCTGCATCATAGGGTTAAAATGCCATGGCCTTAGTACTTCGAGGGAACTTCCGAGTGAAATTCCTCTATCTTTGGGTTTTATGCAACCCGCAACGCCTTCAAAAACAGTATGTAAGATTTGCATATTCTCTCGCTCGTTACGTGCAAACCACTAGTCTTATAGGAAAAATGAACCGGACCTTTCTGTAGAAAATTCAGCGTAGTTAAATTTTGTACTAGAATACGTTTTCGCTGAAGACCACGGTTTTCCGATTTTCCGGTTATTCAAGAAAAACTCGTTTGAAAGTCATTTTGATACTTTTTCATGAATAACACGAAAACAGTGGCCTACAGCGAAAACGTATCCCAGTACAAAATTTAACTACATTAATTTTTCTAAAAAACCGTCCTGTTCATTTTTTCCGGTAAGACTAATATAGTTTGCGGGTAATGAGCGAGGGGACACCAAAATCTTGCGCGTGGTTTTTGAAGGTGTTGCATGTTGCCTAAGACCCATTTGTTGGACATCTGAATCACCCTGTATAAGAGGGCTTAGCAGCAATCACTCAGCAGTCATTCGACTTGACAATGGGCAGGGTGTACTTGATCGAAAGCTCGTGGCATTTTAATCACTTGGCGTGGGTGGAAGCCCGAGAACATTTTATTCGATGTGACCTCCGCGGATCTCACACAACCTTTTTATTTTTAAAAGTGAATATCGGGCCGAAACGAGCCGTGACAGTTACGTGAATCCTGATCTAGACACTTTTGCTCATAAAATATACTGAAGTCTTCACGTATGGTGCGAGTCGTATTTCTACCGTGTTCCATCCTCGCCTGCCACGCCTAGCGACAGCAGAGTAGCCGTGTGGCGTGGTGCGGCGAGGCCCCTGTACGTCCTGTTCTTCGCCGGCGCGACAGGTTAGTTATCTCCGGCGGCAGGCGAGGCGAGACGAGGCCGGTGTGGGCCAGCCAGTACCCAGCGGGTGCTCAAATATTTCCCGACGAGGCGCCATTAGCACGGCTGGTGGCCTTTATATAAGCCCCGGCCGCTGCTGCCGCTCCGGCACAAAGGCCGGCAGAAGAGTGGTGCGGTGTGGCCGCCTCCAGGAAGAGGAGAGCTAGCTAGCTGGTCCGCCGCCGCCTGCTCTCCGGATAACGAATGCCGGCACCGCGGCTGGCGGCTGGCAGCTGGCTCCTCACTCTAATGAGAGCGCGCCCGCTGTCTTGGTCCGATGCAAATATGACAAAAGCGCCCCTTCCGGCCAGCTCGGCTCTGCTCTCGCTTGCCGCAGCCTGGGGCTTTGTTTGTATCCTTTCCTCCGCACCGGCTCGGCGGCAGCTTCCGCGGCTCTCTCGCACCGGATGCGACTTTCTGTGCGTGGCTCGTTCCCGTAATTCCTCATTTCCCCCCCTGAATATTTCGCGTCCGCACCCGCAAACCGCAACCCACGGTACGGTCTCTAGCGGACGGTACGTGGGGTAATGGTGAGGGCCTACCACCTTTTACGAGGCAAAAAAAAGTGTTGCCACGCCCTATGTACAAAATATGAGGCTAATATCCCTAACACCATTTTGCTGCAGTATCGCACAACAAAAAAGGGGTGCGCAAATTCCCGTTACAAACTTGTAGAGGGCCGTGACTACATAACATTTTGAATACTAAACGTACCGTTTCCGTTCTATGACGGTTTCAGTTCAGGAGTTTAAGTCATTTTCTTCTGCTTGAGGACTTAACTCATCCACTTCTGCTTGAGGATCTGAATTCGAAAGTAAACATAACGAAACATCCGTTTATCACTTAAGAACATTTGTTTGTATTAGCGCTTAAACATTATGCGTTTACATTATTCCAGAACAAAAAAGAAAACAGCATACTGTCCGTACAGAGCAGTATCGGTGGGTTACAACAACGGCTCGATGTGGCACCCACCAACGTTGTCACAGTCCTTGCACATACGAAACATTTCCTGGTAGCCGCTCTCCATCCCACCTCGTGTCTGTTCAATTTCTAGTGCACCGGCCAGAACTCTTGTCAGAAGGTCTTCCTCTTTCTGTACAAGGCTCTAGTAAATTAAGCTTTCTATACAACCCCGTAGTAGTCTACGTCATCCTGTCTATCCCATTTCATACCAGAACAAGCGCGTCTGAGACGTGTTTCTTTTCCTCAGCAGATGCGGTCGCTTTACACATCTCAATTGAAACCGTCATAGAACGGAAACGGTACGTCCCCTCTACAAGTCCTAGAAGCTCGTATCATGAATTTCCGAACAGCCTGTATTCTAAGTTGTGACCTTTCACAGTGTCAGAAATCGTTAAAGCACGAATTCTGATATTTATCAAATTTTGTGGAGGTGTTCATCACATTGAGGGTATTTATTGATTAAAATTTCATTTCATTTTGAACTGTTGCCCATCATCTGTGTGCGGTTTCACCTCCAAGGGCACGAAAACATTACTTTATTCGTTGTGGTATCGAAGCAATCTCTGAATTGTAAATTATAGATTGTAGCGATCAGTCGTCCTTTTTAAATTTTTCCGTGTAGATCCAAATTTCGGCTGGAAGTTAGCCATTCTCAATGCACTATTGTTTTCGCTCAATGCATGTAATGCCTGTTGATCGGGCTTCACCCACAGTTCATTGAATACTACTCATCTCTGATTGTCATCGTGAAGGATTTTTTGCCGTACGTGAAACACATATCGCGTCAGTTCATAGAGACTGATGGCTGGAGGCTGACGTGAAGGTCTTGTCGTCGCATCTCAGAGCTGTTCCGCCGGCGAAAAGCCAGGGGACCGGTCAGCTAATTCCAATCCCCAAGAAAGCAGGCGTTGACAGATGTGAAAATTACGGAACTATCAGTTTAATAAGTCATGGGTGCAAAATACTAACGAGAATTCTTTACAGACGAATGGAAAAACTAGTAGAAGCCGACCTCAGGGAAGATCAGTTTGGATTCCGTAGAAATATGGGAACGCGTGAGGCAATACTGACCCTACGACTTATCTTGGAAGCTAAATTAAGGATTGGCAAACCTACGTTTCTAGAATTTGTAGACTTAGAGAAAGATTTTGACAATCTTGACTGGAATACTCTCCTTCAAATTCTGAAGGTGGCAGGGCTAAAATACAGGGAGCGAAAGGCTATTTACTATTTGTATAGAAAGCACAAGGCCGTTAAGAGTCGAGGGACATGAATGAGAAGCAGTGGTTGGGAAGGGAGTGAGTCAAGGCTGTAGCCTATCCCCGATGTTATTCAATCTGTATATTGAGCAAGCAGTAAAGGAAACAAAAGAAAAATTCGGAGTAGGTATTAAAATCCATGGAGAAGAAATAAAAACTTTGAGGTTCGCCGATGACATTGTAATTCTGTCAGATAGCGTCTTGAAAGGAGGATATAAGATGAACATCAACAAAATCAAAACGAGGATCATGGAATGTAGTCGAATTAAGTCGGCTGATGCTGAGGGAATTAGATTAGGAAATGAGACACTTAAAGTAGTAACAGAGTTTTTCTATTTGGGGAACAAAATAACTGATGATGGTCGAATTAGAGAAGATATAAAATGTAGACTGGCAATGGCAAGGAAAGCGTTTCTGAAGAAGAGAAATTTGTTAACATCGAGTATAGATTTAAATGTCAGTCGTTTCTGAAAGTATTTGTATGGAGTGTAGCCATGTATGGAAATGAAACATGGACAATAAATAGTTTGGACAAGAAGAGAATAGAAGCTTTCGAAATGTGGTGCTACAGAAGAATGCTCAAGATTAGATGGGTAGATCACATAACTAATGAGGAAGTATTGAATAGGATTGGGGAGAAGAGAAGTTTGTGGCACAACTTGACCAGAAGAAGGGATCGGTTGGTAGGACTAGTTCTGAGGCATCAAGGGATCACCAATTTGCTATTGGAGGGCAGCGTGGAAGGTAAAAATCGTAGAGGGAGACCAAGAGATGAATACACTAAGCAGATTCAGAAGGGTGTAGGCTGCAGTAGGTACTTGGAGATGAAGAGGCTTTCACAGGATAGAGTAGCATGGAAAGCTGCATCAAACCAGTCTCAGGACTGAAGACGACAACAACAACAACAATATCAAAAGTAGTAGAGTGCCAGTTTGGCTGCATTAGGCCAAGGTGTTCGCGGTGGTACAGTTGCCAATTCTCTCATTGAAATATCCTCCGCAGAAAACAAACAGTGAAAGAAAACGTACTTAGTTCATACGCTGTATCTTGTGAACAACACGCGGGGGAATATTGACTGCGATTCCGTAGTGAGATGGCGAAGCCTGCGAATCGACATGTTTTTGCTAAGAGTGTAGCGAATCACCGTCCTTCGTCGGAGAACCCTCCCTCCTCACTCCACCCCCAAATCCCTCGCTTACCCGATCCCCAAAAACGACGATAGCATCTACGCTCATGGACACGGAGCGATGAATGCGAGCGATGCAGAGGATTTTCCCGACGCGCCTCAACGCTACTCGCAGTCGTCGAAAAACATGTGGAAGCGGCGAGAGGCGAGAGGCGGCGGCTCTGTACCGCCTGCAGAATGAGCAGTCTGCGAGCGCGGAAGAAGGGACGGGTCACCGTCTTTACAACCGGAGGCAAGAAGCGCGCCCTCGCAGACATCAGTGCTGTAGTTGCCTGGACGACCGTGGCGCCCACGGTCAGCACAGCGTCAACTTCTACGGCAGCTGAAACTCCCGCAGCCAGCCAATGTAATTCGTTGTTGGAGGAGTAGATGTCACTTGCCTAAAGATCCCTGCCTAAAAATGGAAATTTCCACATGTGACCGAATACTCAAAAAGGAAACATCAGTAACTCGCTCAATTAGAGGCCCGTATCGCTAACGTCGATTTGCAGTACGACTTTGGAACATATACTGTTTGGACATTACGAACTAGCTCGGACAAAACGATTCACTGACAGATACAGAAAATATCGTTCTTGTGAAACACAATTAGCTCTTTATTTTCGCGAAATAATGAGTGCCATCGAGAGAGGATTAGATTTCCAGGAAGCTTCTCATACCGTTCCTCACAAGCAACTACTAATCAAACTGCGTGCCTATGGAGTATCGTATCAGTTGTGAGATTCTATTCGTGATTTTCTGTCAGATAGGCTACAGTTCGTGGTAATTGGCGTTAAGGCTTCGGATAAAACAGATGTAATATCAGGCGTTCCCCAAAGACGTATTACAGGCCCTCTGCTGTCCCTTATCTATGTAAACGATTTAAGAGACAATCTAAGCAGCCCTCTTACATTGTTTGCGGATGAAACTACCACTTACGTCTTGTGTAGTCATCAGATGATGAAACCAATTGCAAGATGATTCAGACAAAAACCTATATAATATGAAAGGTGGCAGTTGGCTCTAAGTAATGAAAAGTGCGGGATCATGCACGTGAGTACTAACAGGAATGCGTTAAATTTCGGTTAGGCGATACATCACATAAGAATTCAACTAAATTCTTAGTAAGTACAATTACGAACAACTTCAATCAGAATGATCACATAATATTGTTGTTGGCATAACAGCGAAAGACTGTTTTATTGGCAGAACACACAGAAAACGCAAAATTCGTACTAAACAGACTGCCTACACTACGCTTGTTCGCCCTCTGGTCCGCCGCTCGTGGTCTTGCGGTTGTGTTCTCGCTTCCCGTGCACGGGTCGCGAGTCCGAATCCCGGCAGGGTCAGGGATTTTCACCTGCTCGAGATGACGAAGTGTTTGTTTTGTCCTCATCGTTTCATCAGCATTCATGAAAGTAGCGAGATTGAACTGAGCAAAGGTTGGGAATTTGTACGGGCGTTGATGACCGTGCAGTTGAGTGCCCCACAAATCCATCATCATCATTATCGTCCTCTGCTAGAGTACTGCTGCGCGGTCTGTGATTCACACCAGATAGGTAGAATTGACGGAGGACATCCAAAAAGTTCAAAGAAGAGCAGCTCGGTTTGTACTATCGCGAAAGTAGAGGAGACAGTGTCTCTGACATGATACGCGAATGGCGGTGGCAATCTACATCTACATCCATACTCCGCAAATACCTGACGGTCTGTGGCGGAGGGTACCTTGAGTTCCTCTATCGGTTCTCCCTTCTATTCCAGTCTCGTATTGTTCGTGGATAGAAGGATTGTCGGTGTGCCTCTGTGTGGGCTCTAATCTCTCTGATTTTATCCTCATGGTCTCTTCGCAAGATACCTGTATACGTAGGAGGGAGCAATATACTGCTTGACTCTTCGGTGAAGGTATGTTTTAGAAACTTTAACAAAAGCCCGTACCGAGCTACTGAACGTCTCTCCTGCAGAGTCTTCCACTGGAGTTTATTTATCATTTCCGTAACGCTTTCGCGATTACTAAATGGTCCTGTAACGAAGCGCGTTGCTCTCCGTTGGATCTTCCCCATCTCTTCTATCACCCCTAACTGGTACGGATCCCACACTGCTGAGCAGTATTCAAGCAGTAGGCGAACAAGCGTACTGTAACCAATCATTAAAACAAAGGTGTTTTTCGTTGGGGCACGATCTTTCAATGAAATTTCAATCACCATCCTTTTCCTCAGACTGTGAAAATATTTTGTCGGCTCCCAACAACGTAGGGAGAACTGGTCATAGTGATAAAACAGGAGAAATCGGAGATCACACGGAAATATTGAAGTCTTCATTTTCTCCCTGTCGCTGTTCGAGAGTAGAACGGAAGAGAAATAGCTTGATGGCGGTACGACGACCCCTCTGCCACGTACTTTATTGTGAAATGGGGAGTAATCATATAGATGTAGATGCCGACGTACAGATCCGTGATAAGAGTCGTCAGCCCTGGCCAACGTGGCATCTAGAGCGAAACGGTCTCAGGACAGGCCACTGCCAGTTGCCCTCGAGGTGGAGGACAACTACAAAGGTTTCCTGTGGATCCCCAAACGTGGACGGCTGCAGTCTACACTGTGAGGACTGCGGGAACTGATACTGTGAGAGTACAGCTCTCCACTGCAGGGTAACCAGCGAATCGGTGGCACACTCGGTGCCCTTCTGTACACACACTGACATCCCGGATAAGCTGATAAAAGCAGTGTTAAAGGATTTCCCGTGGTGTGGCAACACTGATCACCTAAAAGAAATCCTGGAGGCCCTTGGATTTAGCGTGCGTTCGGTGGCCCGCGTCAAGTCACGCGAGACACACAAAGAGTCCCCGTCTCTCCTCGTTATCGTCACAGATACAGTGGAGAACAGGAAACTCTTTCACGTGACGCAAGTGGGCAACACAGTGGCTGTAGTTGAGCTGCCTAAGCACAAGAGGGACCGCCTCAGTGCCTCCGCTGCTAAACAGTGTGGCATGTGGCATACCACTGCTTACTCCCTGAGAGGTGCGTGAAGTGTACAGGCGGTCACGCGAGCGACCACTGTCCACATCCGAAGGCGTCTTGCCAAGGTTCAAGAACTGTGGCTCGTTGCGAGGTACCATGGCTCTGAGGAATTAAAGGCCGCGGTAGCACGCCGACGGGACCTGCCGTACAAACCGACCGCTGACGGACCTCCGCTTCGCACCCGCACCCAGTACACAAACAGCGGCGGGATCTGCTACCATTCCGCTAGCATTACAGCGACACCGGTACAAAAGCTGTAGCAACAGCATACACTTGTCTCACTACTTGCTGTGACCCTGTAGCGGGTCACCCAGGCTGCACAAGCAGCCAATCGCCGGCCGACTGAACACGCATTCGGTGCGATCCGCTTCTAGTGCGCTGACGACACTGCGACTCGCCCACCTCCGAAGCTCTGAATGGCCAGCGGCCAGCATTGAAGTCTGTCAAAAGAAAAAAAGAGAACACAATTAAACCAGTGAAGGAAAACTTTTCTACTTTTTCATATTAAGGACGCATGGCTCTCGAACTCCACCACAACCATAAGGAGAAGACCATAGCGTGCAAGAGAACAGATAGATTCCGTCCACATTGTTTTTAGAAAGACGTGGCCATACCTGTCTGTTTCCCCAAGCGTCATGTACTTTCTCGCAATGTTTTTCCTTATACGTGGCTGTGGCCGAGCGGTTCTAGGCGCTTCAGTCCGGAACCGCTCTGCTGCTACGGTCGCAGGTTTGAATCTTGCCCCGGTCATGGTTGTGTATGACGTCCTTAGGTTAGTTAGGTGTAATTAGTTCTAAGTCTATGGGACTGATAACCTCAGATGTTAAGTCCCAAGTGTTTAGAGCCATTTGAACCTTATACGTGCAGCCTAGTACATTACACTGGATGGCAAATAGTCCGCAGAAATGAAACAAATGCAGTAGCGGGGCTATGCCCTTAATATACGTAAGTTACCAGCCAGCAGAACTCTTAGACTACTCTCCTTGGGCGGAGAATATAACTATGAAAAGAATGACTTTAATGCCCTGAGCCCTTAACTGCGCAGAAAGAAACAAGATAATGCCCAAAAGAGAAAGGTCCCAACGATATCCGGCTTTACACGACTTAAATAGTTAGTGATACTACTACGAAGTGTTATGAATTACTATGAATGAATGAAATTCTTACCAGATAAGGCAGGTATAAGACAAATTTATCGAAAACATTCTGGGAAATTGATATGTATCTGTTAAAAGAGCCACATACAAGCATTTATGTCGACGCATTGTGGAGTATTTCTCTGATGGTTTTGGATCGTATCAGTCTGATGAAAGATGTTGGAGCAATTCAGAGAATCACAGTTAGGATTGAAACACGATACGTATGTACGAAAATACAATAGTGGTACTCCGAGAACTTAAAATCGGAAGTGTTACTACAAGGCCGACGTTGTTCTCGTGAAACCGTGTTGGATAAATTTATAAGACCGGTAATCAAAGCAGACAATGAGTAAATCAGTTGTAGCCATCATACACCACGTAGATGGAATTCTGGTATTACGGAATAGTCGGACAGTATTGAATACCGTCCCGACCAGGAGACGCATCATCTACATCAAAATGTTCCTGCGATGCTGTGTAACAAGGCCCGTTCGTCTGCAGACATAGTGTGAGTTACGACGCAGAAAAATTGTTTCGTAGTTTGACAGAACTTTGGGATGCAACATTTCCACAATAATTATGGAAACTGTGCAATTTATTACGTAAAAGAGTAGTGGGATGCGCACAACGCTACCTTTTCAAAAAGCGATTTCTGAAAGAGGAACACGCCACGTCTGCACGTCTACTCTGTCAGTCACTGTACAGGCAAGCCATGGCACAGGGAACTTTGTCCAGTATTAGACATTTATTGTTCTTTAGGAAATGGAGCACGAAGAAAATTGCGTATGAACGGATATTATGGAATATCATTTATTTTTGTAGTTGCATCTCCAAACTGAATTCATTCTTAGCTATTAAAACCAATTTATCGTAAACTCGCAACTATCTGGCACTAAAGGTCTGTATTTTTCTTCGTGAAATTTGTAAAACATACATGGAAAAAACTTTCTTTAAAAAAGTTGCTGTTGCAGCCCATATGGAATAGTCGGGCAGAATGGAATAGGGCTGTAAAACTGCATATTATCACGTTAGGAAAAAACATATTTTACGTACACAAAACACAGTTCTGAGATAGCTCTCAAGTTAAACTCTTAAAAGTATTAGTAATTAGTGAAGGAAAAAGAAGTATTTTGATTCGATAACAAATATGTTACGTTTATTAACTTCAAGACAAACTTCTGGAAAAGTTATTTGTTTATATCAAACTGTTTGCATATGTTATAATTTTAATCCTCGTTCTCAGCAACTTCACAGGTTAGGAGAGTTTATGGAACACCACTTATTCCAATCGATTCTTGGCTGTGGATGCAGTTGGTTCTGTTGCTATGTTGCGAGGTCCAGACGGTATGTCGGGCAACATGGAATAAATGGTGTTCCAAAAACTCTCCTAAACTGTGAAGTTGTTGAGAACGAAGATTAGAATTGTGACATATGCAAACAGATTAATGTAAACGAATAACTTTCAGAAGTTTGTCTTGAAGTTAATAAACGTAACATATTTGTTATCGAATCAAATTATTTTTTGTTTTACAGATTAGTAATACTTTTAATTGTTTAATTTAAGAGCTATCTCAGAATTGTATTTTGTGTACGTAAATTATGTTTTTCCTAAATTTACGTGATAATATGCAGTTTTACAACCCTATTCCATTATGCCCGACTATTCCATATGAGTCGCAACAGCAACTTTTTTTTTTTAAAAATTTCGATTTAACATTTTACAAATGTAACCAAGAAAAATAGAGAGCTTCAGTGCCAGATAGTTGCGAGTTTACGATAAATTGATTTTGATAGCTGAGAATGAATTCAATTTGGACCTGGATCCAAAAGTAAATGATATTCCATAATATCCGAATTTCATACACAATTTTCTTCATGCTCCATTTCCTAACGGACAAGAAATGTTTAATTTTAGACAAAGTTTTCTATGCCATGGCCTGTACAGTGAGTGGTAGAGTATACGTGTAGATGTAGTGTGTTTCTCATTCAGAAACCGCTTTTTGAAAAGGAAGTGTTGTGCCTCAAGTAAGAAGCAGAAACCTGTATCGGCGCTTGTTGGGATCCGAGAGTAGCTCATCGAGGTCGCAGTTTATCGTTATGCGACATTGCTGCTCGCGCTGATCGTTATCCCATGACTGTTACGAAATATGGAATCGACGGTTTCAAAGTCTTGCAGGATGTAGACGGCCCGCGCGACTTGCACCCAGGAAACTGGACATTATGTTCGTCCGGCCATGCAGCGTCGTACAGTCACGTCACGTACCTCGGGTCGGGAAATCGGTTTGTTCACAGAAGTATCGACAAGGACAGTGCGACGACGTTTGAAACAACACGGACTGGAAGCACGGTGACCATTGTTGCGGCTCCCCTTGTCGAGTTAACAGCGAGAGGGTTATACCCAACGACAACACTCTATAACTTACAAGCGGAAGCAACGACATTGGGATCACAGATTTACTTCAGCATTTGTACACTTTTAGTCGTTCATTAGCACAACGTAATGTGCAAGTAGTAAAGCGTACTACTTAGGCGATGTGAAACACAACTAGCTCTTTATTCACATGAAGTGTTGAGTGCTATTTACAAGGGATTTCACATCGATTCCATATTTCTGGATTTCCGGAAGGCTTTTGACAGTGTACCACACAAGCGGCTCGTAGTGAAATTCCGTGCTTATGGAAAATCGTCTCAGTTATGTGACTTTGTGATTTTCTGTCAGAGACGTCACAGTTCGTAGTAATTGACGGAAAGTCGTCGAGTAAAACAGAAGTGATTTCTGGCGTTCCCCAAGGTAGTGTTATCGGCCCATTGCTGTTCCTTATCTGTACAAACGATTTGGGAGACAAACTGAGCAGCCGTCTTAGGTTGTCTGCAGATGACGCTGACGTTTAGCGACTAATAAAGTAATCAGAAGATCAAAACAAACTGCAAAACGATTTAGAAAAGTTATCTGAAGAGTGGAAAATAGGCAGTTGACCCTAATAACGAAAAGCGTGAGGTCATCCACATGCGTGCTAAAAGGAATTCGTTAAGCTTCGGTTACACGATAAATCAGTCTAATCTAAAAGCCGTAAATTCAACTAAATACCTAGGTATTACAATTACGAACAACTTAAATTGGAAGGAACGCATAGAAAATGTTGTGGGGAAGACTAACCAAAGACTGCGTTTTATTGGCAGGACACTTAGAAAATAACAGACCTACTAAGGAGACTGCCTACTATACGCTTTTCCACCCTCTTGTAGAATACTGCTGCGCGGTGTGAGATCCTTATCAGATGGGACTGACTGAGTACATTGAAAACGTCCAAAGAAAGGCAGCACGTTTTGTATTATCGCGAAATGTGGGAGAGAGTGTCACAGAAATAATAGAGGATTTTGGCTGGACATTATTAAAAGAAAGCCGTTTTTCGTTGCGACGGAATCTTCTCACGAAATTCCAATCACCAACTTTTTCCTCCGAATGCGAAAATATTTTGTTGACAGCGACCTACATAGGGAGGAACGACCACAACCATAAAATAAGGGAAACCAGAGCTCGTACGGAAAGATATAGGTGTTCATTCTTTCCGCGCGCTATACGAGATTGGAATAATAGCGAACGGTGAAGGTGGTTCGATGAACCCTCTGCCAGGCACTTGAATGTGATTTGCACAGTATCCATATAGATGTAGATGTAGATGTACTGGTCCATTGTGACACAGCACGAGCTTGCGTCGGTCGTATAGTTAGCGTTCAGACTCCAATCTCGGTGGATTGCTGGATCTATATTATTAATGGCAGTGTGGTTCCACAATCATGTAACAACTTCACTTTCACAACATGAAATATCCGTTATGTATCTGTATGTGTAATGTCTCTGTACTTTTTTGATTTAAGCTCTTTGACAATAAACTCTGCTTTTCAAAAGCAAACACGTTGATTGTTATGAATGCGTGTGTGCTTGAAGTTACCAACATCTAATAAAGTGGCACTACTTTATCACAGCCATGTTATGGAAGCAGCAATAATTCGCATAGTGACTAAAACGACTTGAATAAACCAGTTTCATGTAAGTACTGTAATATTTTGCTTAGCCACTTCCAAATGTTCAATCTGAGTCTATTTAGTCATCATCAGTATATTTGGTTTTGGTTTAAACAGTGACTTCCAACACTGATTACAGAATCATGTACCTGAATTTAAACCACCTGAAGATGAGCACTTGACAGAAATCAGTAGATTAGATTAGATTAGTACTTGTTCCATAGATCATGAATACGACAATTCGTAATGATGTGGAACTTGTCAGGGTAATAAAAGGTGTCGATACAAGATATTACATTACACAAAATATTACATGACACTCAATATTTTTAATTTTTGTGAGGGTTGGGGAAATTATCCACTTACTATATCCAAAAATTCATCTAATGAGTTGAAGGAGTCGCCATTAAGAAGTTCTTTTAATTTCATTTTAAATGCTATATGGCTATACGTCAGACTTTTGATACTATTGGCTATCTGTCAAACTTTTGATACTATTAGATAAGTGACCAAAGATTTTTGTGGCAGCATAATTTACCCCCTTCTGAGCCAAAGTTAGATTTAACCTTGAGTAGTGAAGATCATCCTTTCTCCTAGTGTTGTAGTTATTACATTGCTATTACTTTTGAATTCTTTCGTATTATTAATAACAAATTTCATAAGTGAATGTATATATATTGTGAGGCTACAGTGAAGATCCCTAGCTCTTTAAAGAAGTGTCTGCTGGATGATCTTGGATGAGCTCCAGCAATTATTCTCCTTACACGCTTTGGTGCAATGAACACTCTTTTACTCAATGATGAGTTACCCCAGAATATGATGCCAAACGAAAACAGAGAATGAAAATAGGCCCGGTAAGATAATTTACTCAGATGTATATCGCCAAAATTTGCAATGACCCTATTAGCATAAGTAGCTGAACTCAAACGTTTCAACAGACCCTCAGTGTGTTTTTTCCAGTTCAACCCCTCATCAATGCATATACCTAGAAATTTTGAATATTCTACATTAGCTACCGATTTCTAATCGAAGTCTATATTTATTAATGGTGTCATTTCATTTACTGTGTGGAACTGTATATACTGTTGCAATTTTGCCATATGATGACATGATGGAGACCGTGGCTGTTGTTTGAAGACAAATGTTGATGGTGTTATGACAGCAACCAGCCACAAATTTACTTAGAGTTCCTTTATTCAAAGGAAACCGTTACCGGTTTCGAATAGCTGTGATTCATCATCAGAGCGTTTACACGCTTTCTTTATGACATTTGGTGTGGTTTTATAGATTAATTGTCGTAAAATATAAATAAAACATAATTATAAACACGCCACACATAGATGGTTGCGTTACAGATTTTCGTTGCATGTGACTTACGTGAAACGTCGGTTTCGAGTGTTTGTTTTCATAAAATTCGTCCAACCGATGTAAATGCATTCCCACTGCATGCTCGTTGTTGCACACGTAAATAGTTCTCACTGTACACTTTAGATTTGTCGCTGAGATCATTTCAACGACGCACCACATGTTTTGATAAATACAAAGAGCTTACAAATATATGAGTATCACAGATGCTATGATATATCGTAACATTTGGCGATGGTGTCCTATGTTTGTCCTATGTTAGCACATATCCTATGATAGGACATATGAGTATCACATATGCTATGATATATCGTAACATTTGACGATGGTGTCCTATGTTTGTCCTATGTTAGGACATCATCGTCAAATGTTACGATATATCATAGGATCTGTGATACTCATATGTTTGTAAGCTCTTTGTATGTATCAAAACATGTGGTGCGTCGTTGAAATGATGTCAGCGACAAATCTAAAGTGTACAGTGAGAACTATTTACGTGTGCAACAACGAGCATACAGTGGGAATGCATTTACATCGGTTGGACGAATGTTATGAAAACAAACACTCGAAACCGACGTTTCACGTAAGTCACATGCAACGAAAATCTGTAACGGAACCATCTGTGTGCGGCGTGTTTATAATTATGTTTTACTTATATTTTAGGACAATTAATCTATAAAACCACACCAAATGCCATAAAGAAAGCGTATAAACCGTCCGATGATGAATCACAACGGTTCGAAACCGGTAACGGTTTGCTTTGAATAAAGGAACTCAAAGTAAATTTGTGGCTGGTTGCTGTCCTAACACCATCAACATTTGTATATACTGTGTTTTGTCAAAGTGTAATGAGAGCCCATTTGCAGAGAACCACTTAATAATTTTCTGAGAAACATCGTTTACAAGTTCAGCAGTTAATTCTTGTCTTTTGGGTGTGATAGCTATACTTGTATCATCGTGTGTTAAATAAAACCATCTTGTACTGTGACTGGTAACGGTTATCATTCCACACATAACGATGGATTACAAGTCGGTGTGCAACAGTAGCGGAAAGAAATAACTGAGACGAAGCAGATCACGTTGGATATGTGTTACTAGTCACGCTCGTCGAGTACGTGGAATACAGCGAGCAGGTGCGCGCAATGGAGGGGTCAGGAACCGCCAGGTGGGCGAATTCCTGCGGCCGCTGAGCGGCGCGGGCCACGGCACACCGGCTGCGCCAAGTAACTGTTTACCCGGCGCGGCCGTGGGCTCCCGGGACGAACAATAAACAGCGGAGAGGCAGGCAGGCGGGCGGGCAAGCAGCCACGGCGGCTTTGTGCGCGCGCGTCCCTGCGTGGCCGCACAGGTAGCGAGCAGCCCACGCCCCCACTCTACATTATAATAATCTCACCTCGCGGCGCAAACACGACCGCATTAGTCCTGTTTTGCTGCGCTGGAGGACGTTCGCAAATTTACTTTAAGGAGCGTAATGGCTACAGTTTCCCAGGTAGTGGAGATGCCAGCGCATGCATGGAACGTACCTTCAGCTACTTCCTGAAAATGGGGTGGGTGGAGAAGACGCTAAGTTTCAGAATGGGGCTAGACATATACACGGGTGGAGTCCGGACTCCTCTAGCCCCATTCCGGCGGTTCTTCAAGGATTTTTCCTGAGCAGTTTTGAGTAAGAGACCCATGGTCTACAGTGGCTCGTTACCGAGTACATGCCAGCGGCTTCGCCCTGTTGAATACACTGGTTCACGGTTCGATTTCGATTGGGGGTCAGTCCTAAGATACTTTTCTCGTATTTATCATTTCTTTCATATCTTACACCGTTTGTTAATGTGAGACATGCACCGTGGTTCCGAGTCTATGTTAAACAGTAGGAACCCCTATAATTGGCTGGTAAAGTCTGTTCAAAGGTAGGAGGAAGATGGCATCCTACTTCTAGTAGGAGCACTGGAGTCTTCGGACTGATGACTTCTTTATCATTATGAAGAACACTTAACTGGGGCCGGCCAGGGTGGACGAGCGGTTACAGGCGCTCCAGTCTGGAACCGCGCGACCAGTACGGTCGCAGGTTCGAATCCTGCATCGGCATAGGTGTGTGTGATGTCCTTAGATTAGTTAGGTTTAAGTAGTTCTAAGTTCTAGGGGACTGATGACCTCAGATGTTAAGTCCCATAGTGCTCAGAGCCATTTGAAGTTAACTGGGTTCTCCTCTTCTCCCGGAAACTTTTCGTTTTCCTTGTATTCTTCCTCTCTGCTTCTGAGATCTTCAATGTCCTCTTCATATGTCTGCTTCACTGGTGGCCTTCCATTCAATACGTCCCCTACTCAGAAGTATACGGACACCCATGTGTAATGCGGAAGTGACCACAAGATGTCTCGACGTGGGGAACAACCGATATACGTAAAAGGAGCCGGAGAATACTGTGCTGAAGGTACAGAAGCAGCATCGGTCTGAGAGCTCAGTCAGTGGCTTCGAAGGTGGATTAGTCACTGGATATCGCGTGAATAAGAAATACATGAGGGACATTTCAGTCTTTCTGAAGCTGCCCAACTCGACTGTTGGTGACGTAACTTTGAAGTGGAAATGCAAAGGAACAATCGCAGATAAACTAAGACGAGACAGACCTGATGTACTAACAGACAGGGACGGTCGAGCATTCCTAAGGAAATTGCGCAGAATCAGCAGAAAACATGATTCGTGATTTCCAAAGTGTTACCAGCAGTTGGCACAATGGGCGCAGGGAGTTAAAAAGAATCTGCCCATAAGACACATCTTTCTGTAGTCAGTGCAAACCAACGCTTCAGGTTGTGTAAAGACCGACGCGTCTGGACAATGGATAACTGGACGCGAATGATTTGGAGGAATGCCGGACATTTGTCACGCCAGACATTTGCCGCGCCGGACATTTGCCACACTTGCCCCTTCGCCAGGTAGCTTGAATAGCGATCCCTCAGGTAAGGGACGCCCTTCCTCGTACTTCTGTCCGCTTTCAAACCGCCGTCTCCACATCTTACTCGATACTACCAGTACGAAAAGGACCTTCTTCTTCGACATCTTGGTGAAATACAGAGCTTCTTTTCCGAAATCTAAATATTTATAACTTTTGGGAAACGAAAGCAATGCCGACAATTATGTCAGTATGTAATTAGTATAAATATAGATCCCTCTGTTTGTACGGTAGCTTCCTTTCATGCTTACTAATTGCGATAGAAACAGTCCATCGCCATGAGAGCAACAAGAAAGTAACGATGTAATGAGAATGCGAATATACGCTAATTATTTCTTTTTTATCACTGCATTTGTGCCTACTTTAATTACTACAACTGCATGCCGAAAAGACAATAAGGAAAGAAGAAATGGGTATGTGAATGTCTGAAAAGAAGAATGACATACTCCATATTAATTTACTCTCTAAAATCCCATATCACTTGCGGCGAAACATCAGTTAATAAAGTGTAGCGGGACAATGTTCAAAACATGACTGAAAATACGTTCACTAAATAGAGATGAGAACATCTATGATTGGCGTGTCATCTAAACTCGTCGTACAATTTTAAAATGTTAGAGATAAGTAAATGAAGTAATACATAATACGTACGTTGTTGTTCTACATTGTTTAGCTCTGGTATTCACAGGGTCACAAAGAAAGCATCCTAGGTTTTGGAGGGAAAAGCCGTAATTGTAATGATCTGCATTACAACAGAAACAAGAAGCACAACTTAAGGAAAAATAATGTAATGTGTGTACCAGCTCACAAGCGACATTGAAGAAGATAGTTCCTGTGACTTAGTATGGGCAGATGTTATATTCGACAACCGGAATAAATTAATAACTGGCTCCCTTTACCGACCCCCGGTCTCACATGAAACAGTTGCTGAACAGTTCAAAGAAAACTTGAGTCTCATCACAAATAGGTACCCTACTCATACAATTATAGTTGACAGTGACTTCAATCTACCTTCCGTATGTTGACAAAAATACATTTTCAGAACCTATTGTAGATAGAAAACAACTTCCGTAATTGTTCTAAATGCTTTTTTGAAAATTGTTTTGAACAATTATTTCACGAGGCCATTCAAATTGTAAATGGTTACTAAAATACACTTCACCTCTTAGCCACAAATAATCCTGAGCATAAACGTATTAGTGAACACACAGTCGTAGATTTAGGTCTACGATGAATGTTTGCAGCTAAACTTAAATTTAAAAAAAAATATTTGAGGTGCCAAAATTGTCAACCTTAGTATCAGATCAGTTTTGGGATGTTAATTGTAGGTGAAATTCAAAGATTCAATTCCCATATTCTTTTACAAAAGCGTGTACTATCAGCTTAGCAAACCATGATATGTTAGGTGATAGTTGCAACTTTGAAGCTTCAGAAAATAATTTTAGAACTCTCAATTGTTTAATAGTATGGCCATAATATTAGAAGGTAGAAAAAAGTTAACGTGACAACAATAGGAGCTCTTACTTAAATAGGAAATTGCTATTGAAAAAAGTTAGATGTAACTGTAAATTCATTTGAGTGATGTTTAATGTTGGCTTCGTTAAGCCAAATTTCACTGCTTCTTGATTACGCGCTTGTGAACCGCGCTGGGACCAGCTAGTTATATTGTTAAGCTATTTAGGGATACTTTTGTGAGCTTGAAACACTCTTTAATTTTTACAATAAAAGCTGATTCCCATCACACGTTGCACAGGCTGTGGACTGTCAAATAGATAAACGACGATTTACCATTTTGGCGCGTTTAAAATCAGCCTAAACAGGTTAAACTAATGTACACTCTATTTAGAATTAAAACTTAATATTAGCGCCGATAATGCTGTGTCATTGTTTTAATAATTTTAACTCAGTAATCTGCGAGGACTCAGTGGTCTTCATAGGTTTTTAATACATTATTTTTTAATGTATTTTAGTCCAGTTTCTGAATATGGGCAATAGCTTTCAAGTAAGGCCTAATGTTGCCAGTCTTTTCATAATTCTTTACGATTCTCTCTGTCTTACCGTGCAGCTTCATGTACTTCTTCTTCCTCTTCTTACCTTCAAGATTCCTTTCCAGTTTCATGTACATGCAGTTTGTGAGCTCTGCTTCCTTTTTCAAGCATTCCACCAAATAGGTGATTCTAGGGTGAGGGTTTCCAATAATACTATTTACTTTTCACTGAAAAAATACGGCAACCAGCCACTTTTTAATGCGTTTTTTTTATTTACGCCAATATGCATTTCGGGTTTGCACCCATCTTCAGCTGGCAAATTACATGGATCATCAGTTACTACAGTAGTACAATCTCGACAGCAGTTTGGATGCTGTAGCAGGCCTGTGCAAAAGCAACTATTCCAATCATTTACTTCAATTTCGCTAGTTTAAAGTCACACACTATCAGTTGTTCATTTGTCATGTGACTTTAAACTCTCGAAATTGAAGTAAATGATTGGAGTCGTTGCTTTTGCACAGGCCTGCTACAGCATCCAAACTGCTGTCGAGATTGTACTGCTGTAGTAACTGAAGATCCATGTAATTTGCCAGCTGAAGATGGGTGCAAACCCGAAATGCATATTGGCGTAAATAAAAAAAACGCCTTAAAAAGTGGCTGGTTGCCGTATTTTTTCAGTGAAATATCATTATCCACGGCCACGGAGCTCAACAGTCCAAATAAAATGAACAAATTACTATTTACTTTGCTGTGCCACCCTTCAGCAGCATTCGTCGTTCGGTGCGTTTTCCCGTAGCAGTTCCACATTTCTATTGGGATATCCTCATTCTGTAGACAGTTGTCCACAAAGTAGTCAAAAAAGTGAGAGATCCTTCCATTATCAGGAGCTTCTGCATGAATCTCAATCCATCCATTGCTTACGTCCTCCGGTTTTGCGAATACCAGTGCTGCACACATGCTGACGTGAAGCCTTAAAACCTCGTTCTGGCAATACTCCTCAGTTAGACCGAGAACTTGAATTCTTATCCATAAAATCTTCTTCATGTGGAAATAGCATCCATTTATTTTAATAATGGGAAAAACTTGACGAATGGCCGATATCGCAGCTGCCTTAAAATGACACTCACTTCTTTAGGACACCATTCAGGCACTCCCTGTTTTATCAGACGAAACAGAGAAACGTATGTGTCTTTCTTCTTATTAGGGAGCGGTGCAAATACAGTAGGAAGAATGTTTGTCTCTTTAATCGGGCCTCCTAATTCTACGTGTATGGTGTAGATTTGTGCAAACTGCAGCTCTTGAATGTTCTATCCATAAAAAAATGGAAACATGTTTTTAAACTTTCTTTTCCTTTGCTTCCACTAAAAGTCATTATTCTCACCTTTAATCTATCGTCTTCTAGAAGAAAATTACTCCCATCTCCCATTTTTAATAGATCTTCATGTAGATCAATTTCAGAAGAGTTCTTAGGCTCTTGTTGATTCTCCCGCGCTTGACTTCGTCGACGACGCATGGTTCTCTTCATGGATTCTGAATTAGGAATCACTGTAACAAAGTCATAACCTTTATTATGTAGATTTCCTATTTCATCCTCGTATATTTCCGATAACTGTGTAGTTTCTTCTCGAGACCTTCTCTTCGCCCTTCCCACTTGCTTTCTCACTTACAGAGCCGCATCGTCAGGTGGTCCACAGAGATGTTCTAATACGTTCAACACTTCTCTGTTCTTCGAAAATCGGAAGCATAGTCCACGGGAATTCCAGGGGTCGGACGGCGGGTGAGGAGGAGGAGGTGGAGAGGGAGGCATGGAACCCAACCCTTCGGAGCAGGTAAAATCGTGGCAAATGTCCGGCATGGCAAATGTCCGCACTCCATTTGGAGTGACGAAGCGTACCATACCCTGTGCCAGTAAGGTGGATGGGTTTTGGTTCAGCAAATACCTAGAGCACTTTACCTACCGTGCCAACAGTGAAGTACTGTACAGTACTGTGTACTGCGTACAGTAGAAGCACATTTCGGAAACGATGATTGTTAGCATCAGCATGAAAATGCACCCTGTCGTAAAACAGTAAACGTAAGGCAGTGTATTGTGGACAATGACATTCCTGAAATGGACTGGCCTACCCAGAGTCCCGACGTCAACGATACACCTTTGAAGAGGTAGAACGTCGACTTCACTCCAGTCCCAGCGTCCAGCATCACAGCTCTGGAGGTTTCAGCTCTTGAGCAAGAGTGGAGTGCCATCCCTCCACAGACACTGAGATGCCTGTCTTCGGCAACGAAGAAAGGATGTTTTTCTGACACGTGTCTTCTTCATTGTGTCATGGGGATTGGAATCAAGATGTCTTGAAACGTTTCACACAGTTTACAATAAGAGACTTCTGAGGAAATGAATAGCGATGATGGTTTGTCACAATGCTTTTATTACCATTGACAAACAGTTCCCGAAAGTTTCTTCCAAAGCCTAACACCCATACTGTTACAACAATGTTTATTATTGAGATTCTGTGCGACGGAGTGCGTGGCAGAGTGCTAGAAATAAGTCAGAGAAATAGAAAGATGTAGGAATTTACTGGGAGAGCTGGTGGACAAAACATTCCACGTTCAGTTTATTTCTTCTCCAGAATACTCAACTATGTAAAATGGACAACAGCCAAGGTCTCCCGTGATAAACTACAGTTAAGACGGAAAATTGCTCTCATCATCTCTTTCTATTCATTCACTTCCTCATAATTTCTCTTAACCTTCGCTGTTTCTCTCTCTCTCTCTCTCTCCCTCCTTTTTTTTTTTTTTTTTTTTTTTTTTTTTTTTTTTTTTTTTTTTTTTTTTTGAGTTATTAGTCTTCCGACTGGTTTGACGGAGCCTGCCACAAATTCCTCTCCTTCTCTTGCGCCAATCTCTTCATCTCAGAACAGAATTTGCAACCTACGTCCCCAATTATTTGATGGTCGTATCCCAATCTCAGACTTCCTCCACAGTTTTTACCCTCTACAGCTCTCTCTACTACCATAGAAGCTGTTCCCTGATGTTTTAAAATACGTATTATCATTTTGTCCCTTCTTCTTGTCAGTGTTCTCCAAATATTCCTTTCCTCGTCGATTCTACGAAGAACCTCCTCGTTCCTTACCTTATCAGTCCACCCACTTGTCAACATTCTTCTGTAGCACCACATCGCAAATACTTCTACTCTCTTCCTTTCCTGTTCTCCAAGAGTTCACTGCTATACAATGCTGTGCCTCAAACGTACATTCCCAGAAATTTTTTCCTCAAATTAAGACCTATGTTTAGTGTTGGTACAGTTCTCTTGACCAGGAATGCCATTTTTGCCAGTGCAATTCTGCATGTCATACTTGCTCCGTCCGTCATGGGTTTCTTTTTTTATGCCAAGCTCCAGCATTCCTTAACTTCATCTACTTCGTGATCAGAAATTCTAATGTTAAGCTGTTCTCTGTTCTCATTTCTGCTACTTCTTATTACTTCTGTCTTTCTTCTATTTACTCTCAGTCCATATTGTGTACTCATTAGACCATTTTATTCACAAGATCCAGTAATTCTTCTTCACAAAATATTTATTCTGAAGTTAGGGTGCACAACATACTCACTGATACTGGTTATTGATGGTACCGATGCTTATTTAGACAACAAATAATTTTTATTAGAGAAAAAAAAAGAAACTTGTACAGAATCAGTTTTAGTCACAGCTTCATCCCCGTTCTCTGCTAATAAAAGTTAGGTTTCCTTCCTCTTTATCTAGATATTCATAAGATATATTGAGCTGGAAGGACAAAATGTATCATGCCACTGTCGTAATGAGAATCGTTTCAATAATTTTTGTCTACACGTGGTTACTGCCTGATAAAGTTCCCTTAGGACTTTTGCAACGCTTTTCTTGAGGTAGGAATTTAAATATTAAAAAAATAATGTTTTTATTAAGGCAAAAATATCCCTTTCCCTAAGGCGGTAACTTACCTTTGCAGAGTGTGAAAAGTGGGGACGCTGTAACAGGAGACCTGCGGTTAGTGCACAGATTCCATCGCGAGCCACGTTCGGCCCAAAAAAACGCTGGGCCGTTTGTCTTTCTGGGAACACTCTCGACCGGCTCGTTCACGGAGCCATCCGTCAGTCAGTAATGCCGTTCTGCCGGGGAATGTATCACTCAGCCTGGCAGTTCCCAAATAACCCACTCACAACTTCTAGCATAAGCAAACTTTCGTAATCGCTTTCCTTGTTTATCTCAGCACGCTTCTAAGGCGGCGAAGGCCCTGGCCACGCGAATTATGGAAGCCCAAACCCAAATCGTATGTTTAAAAAGGTGGAAAGATACGTTCAGTTTTCATAAAAACAGCAGCTTTCTTTGCCAAATATCGGAGTCTCTCTCTGTCACCCGTTAGTTTAAAGTTTCGTGACTGGCAAGAGAGTGCAACGAACAGAACCGTGTGAAACTGTCAGAAAAATCCTTCTTTGGGATGTTGTTCTATTCGCGCGTTAGATCGGCTTGAATATCGGTTTTGTCTCCAGGCGTTCAGTCTTTATTTGAATTTCTACACTTTGTCATTTTGTGGTGACTCGTATTGATAACGTCAAGTCTCATCACCCTTGATGATTTTTTCCAGAAAGGACGTGTTCATGTTTTGCGTTTTAGTCAAGTCTCGGCAGGTGTCAACGCACCGTTTTTGTTCGGGAATCAAGGTGCGCGGGATGAATTTTGCACCCTCCTTCCCCTTCTTCGAAACAGCCTAGAGGATGTCTTGAACACTCGATCTAGATATGTTGCTACATTGCGATTTGTGAGACAATAAAGTTGACACAATACGACACCGCACGTCCACTCCTTGGAACACCTGGCTCTCAGCTAATTGGCTGAAAGCACATCTGTCGTTTACAGTTGTTAGTTTAAGTTCCTACCGTAGTTTTACTGTACTGACGTCGGTTATACGCCAGGAAAAAAAATCAGTGTCGGAACGTTATAACACATAGGGTGTTTCAATGCCTTTACATAACACAACGAGAGTGTCAGATCACGTCTGGGGGAACTAGTTTTGTTAGAGACAAAATGTCTGCTGACGCTCCCCGACGACGCTAGACGCCCAGTCCGCAGCTCGTGGTCGTGCGGTAGCGTTCTCGCTTCCCAGGCCCGGGTTCCCGGGTTCGATTCCCGGCGGGGTCAGGGATTTTCTCTGCCTCGTGTGACTGGGTATTGTGTGCTGTCCTTAGGTTAGTTAGGTTTAAGTAGTTCTAAGTTCTAGGGGAGTGATGACCACAGATGTTAAGTCCCATAGTGCTCAGAGCCATTTTTGCTAGACGCCCATTACTGTTGGTTACGCCCCTCAGAGGTGCGAGTTGGAAGAGCGCAGGCACTTAGTGGCATGCGTATTCCTTGTGTCCTTGCGTGTTGTTGCCTGTAAACCAATCATCTGCTCCATACGAAAGGGTGTAGGCCCAGAAAGCTTTTAAGTTCCTGATTCGCTTCTAAAATATGTTTATTCGTTTGGAGACATTCATTGTGGAAGTTTTCTTGCTGAAAACCACTCTATCAGTTTACTGTGATGGGTAAAACGCGGAACATCTGATTAGTAGACCCTGATAGTTCGTTGAAATCTCGTCGTTCCATCGCCTGCAAATACTAAAGGACACCTAGCGTCGCCAGAAATCGTCGGCGACCATGTTGTTTCTCATGACGTGATCTGTTGCCTTTACACGTTTGATGCAAAGACTTTCTTGTACAACACCCTTTAACTGTGAAAAGGGTAAACAAATACAGAAGTGTTTGATACAGCATTGAATGCAATGTATCGTCAAATTTTATTCCTGCCTAACGCTGTTAGTTCCCGACGTTCCCGCTAGGTGGCATGCGTGACTAAATTACATTACACCAACAGTCATGGAGTCGTATAACGGTGCACAGCATGCGCAGTGTTGTTTGTGATTACATGAATCCATATGCGCTGCTACAGTTCAGGGACAATTCAGGACTAAATATCGTAAGCTATCACCTCAGAGACATCCTTTATTAAGTGGTACAGTTATTTCACCGAAATTGGCTGTGTATCACATAGGACGCTGAGTCAGGGTTGGCCAGTAGTCTGACGAAGTAGTAGAGCACGTTCGGCAGTCTTATACTTGTAATATGGCTAAATTAACGAGACATACCTGCTTAGAATTCGATATACCAAGTACGGAAGGTATTACGGAAACGCCAGTCTTTCAAACCCAACAAAATGGAATTATTGCAGACTTTAAGAGAAAAGCGACAAAGACAAACGGGCTATCTTGCGTAGAAATGTTAACAACATTCAGACTGATGATTATTTTCTTAATAAAACTTTGTTCAGTGACGAAGCCACCTTCAGCAACGGCGGTAAAGTGATTCGGCGTAATATTCGGATATGAGGTGAACAGAAACCACGTCCCGTAATCGAACATGTACGGGACTTGCGAAAGCGTAAATGTTTTTTGCATATTAAGCTGTAACAGGATTTGCGGTCCTTTCTTTTCTGCAGAGACAACAGTAACTAGTATATTGTATCTGGACATGTTTGAACACAGTCTGATGCCTCGGTCCCAACAGGATATAGGCACAGAACCTATTTTATAGCAAGATGGCGCAGCACCCCATTATCACGTTGAACTTGTCACATATCTCCGTAGGAATGTACCGACTTGTATTGGACGTGGTGGACTAATATCGTGGCCACGACGATCATCTGATTTAACTCGTACGAACTTCTGTGTCTGGGGTTGCATTAAAGACAGAGTGTTTGTACGTCCGCCCCAGGAAACGTCGACGGGCTGCGACCACGGATAACACAAGGAGTTGTCACCGCACATCAAGACTTTCTTCATAGGATATGGTAGGAAACTGCTTACAGAAGGGACATTTACTGTGTCACAAAAGATAGCCACATTCAACATTTGTAAATAAAATTCAGAGATATACTACATTCAGTTCTGTATCAAAGTTTATTGGAAATTATTCACCTCTTTCGCTATTAAAGGTTTTGTATATCTGATTTATAAATATCCTGTATATACGTAGGTGTGCAAAACTTAAGTAAATTTCGCGTGGTGTGTCGCTGCCAAAAAAACATGCAACGAAGAGCCAAAGAAACTGCTACACCTGCCTAATATCGTGTAGGGCATCCGCGAGCACGCAGAAGTGCCACGACACGACTGACATAGACTCGACTAACGTTCGAAGTAGTGTTGACGGGAACTGACACCAACAATCCTGCAGGCTGTCCATAAATCCGTAAGAGTACGAGGGGGTTAGAGATCGCTTCTGAACAGCGCGTTGCAAGGAATTCTAGATATGCTCAATAATGTTCATGTCTGCGGAGTTTGGTGCCCAGTAGAAATGTTTAAACTCAGAGGAGTGTTGCTGGAGCCACTATGTAGCAGTACTGGACGTGTTGGGTGTCGCACTGTCGTGCTGGAATTTCCGAAGTCCGTCGGAATGCACAGTGGTCATGAATGGATGAAGGTGAACAGACAGAGTGCTTACGTACGTGTCACCAGTCAGAGTCGTATCTAGACTTATCAGGGGCTCCGTATCACTCCACCTGCACACGCCCCACACCATTACAGAGCCTCCACCAGCTTGAACACTCCACTGCTGACATGCAGCGTCCATGGATTCATGAGGTTTTCTCCATACGCGTACACGTCCATCTACTCGATACAATTTGAGACGAGACTCGTCCGACAAGGCAACGTGTTAGCAGTCCTCAATAGTCCAATGTCGGTGTTGACGGACCCAGGCGATACGTACCGCTTTGTGTCGTGCAGCCATCAAGGGTTCCTGTACCGTTGCGACGGAATCTTCTCACGAAATTCCAATCACCAACTTTCTCCTCCGAATGGGAAAATATTTTGTTGACACCGACTTACATAGGGAGAGACGATCACCAAGATAAAATAAGGGAAATCAGAGCTCGTACGGAAAGATATAGGTGTTCATTCTGCTATACGAGATTGTAATAATAGAGAATTGTGAAGGTGCTTCGATGAACCCTCTGCCAGGCACTTAAGTGTGATTTGCAGAGTATCTATGTAGATGTAGATGTAGATATCTATGATGTTTCGTTGACGCTAATACATGTTCATGGCCAAGCATTGAAATCTGCAGCAATTTGCAGAACTGTTGCACTTCTGTCACGTTGAACGATTCTCCTTAGTCGTCGTTGGTCCCGTTCTAGAAGGAGCTTTTTCCGGCCACAGCGATGTCGGAGATTTGATGTTTTACCAGATTCCTGATATTCGCGGTATACTCGTGGAATGGTCATACGGGAAAATACGCACTTCATCGCTACCTTGTAGATGTTGTTCCCATCGCTCCTACGCCGACTGTAACACTACGTTCAAACTCACTCAAATCTTCGTAACCTACCATTGTAGCAGCATTAGCCGGTCTAACAACTGTGCCACACACTTGTCTTATATAGGCGTAACCGACCTCAAAGCCGTATTCTGCCTGTTCACACATCTCTCTATTTGAATACGCATGCAGTAGGTAACTGAAAGAAATACGAAATGAATGACACTTTTATACAAAGACAATAATTACATTGAAGTCACCGCGATTCATGCTGCCATCAATAACAGTCGGAATAGGTTACTCGAAGACGGTTGAAGATCACGAGTTGCCTTTCATTGTTTACCGCTATCAGTCTACCAAAAGCAGCAGAAGGTTGCATAGTGTGGGGCCAGAATCAACTGGGACATTGAGTGGAGTTCTGTGTTGATCAGCGATGTGTCTCAGTTATTTTCGTGTTGTTCTGATCTTCACTGACGTGTCTCAAGGAGACCTGGGAAAGGTCTCTAAAAGTAACGATTCTAAAAACACACACCTCTCGAACTCATGGAGTCAAGACATATGGAGCTGTTGTTTATGGGAGGCTTAAGCCTCGTCAGTGTGTGGCAAGAATGATAAATCCTATTATCATATTCTAAAAGTACGGGGTACCAATTGGTATATTCCAGGAAATTATGTCGTTCACACAAAGGGTGAGGAGTTTACGTCTCCTTGTCTGGCCAGACCGGTCGCCTGATTTGTCACCCGTGAGATGTCTCTGAGAAGACGAATACTTTCAAATCAGTTTGCAGACACCAATCCTTACGAACTGCAAGGCGTGTGTTCAAGGCATGGCAAGAAATTCCTCAAGATTCAGAGTCCCTTTGTTCCATGCCACATGGAACACAGGAGTGTATTCGTGCCTTGGGGGTCACACTCCATACTGCTGTCGATGATGGGCATCAATTGCAAATGGAATTAAAGCTCAATAACTTAAGTCCGTTGTGTGAGGACTTTATCCACAAAGTTTGATAAAGGTCGGACCGTGACTTCACGGTGAACAGCTTCTTGATTTCGTCTGTGTGGTTGTATATAACGCTGATGTCTCAAAAAAGATGAAAAAAAGAAGTTAAGTTCGTGCATAAGTTCGTAGTGTTTCTGTTTTGCATACTGGTATTCCTGTTGCTTAGCGTTTATGTGACGATTGTCATATTTTAATTTTTTTCATCTGGACACAATGAGTGGAGCAGTGGTCCCTAGAAAATGGAGAGCCAAGTGGAGAAACCGGAACATCTCCGACATATTATTCTGTTTGAGTTCAATAAAGGTGTGACAGCAGTGGAAGCAGCCAGTCAGTGACTTCCACGTTCAGGAACACCTTTGAGGTTTGATGAAGATCATTTAAATACATTAATCCTCAATGATCCACGTCAGTGTCCTTCATAACTGGCAGATATGATGAACTGTGATCATCGCACCATAATGCGACATTTGAAGGCAGTGGGGAAGGTTCAAAAATCGGGTGTATGGGTACCAAATGCTCTAAGCCAAAATCACAAAAATTTGCGGGTGGCATCATGTGCATCTTTGCTTGCTCGTCAACAACTGGCTCGTGAACAACATCGATCATTCCTATCCTGTATGATTACTAGCGTCGAGAAATGGTGTCTTTATGCTAACACAAGGAAACGAGATTACAAGTGCTACTCAGGTGAAGAGGTTGGCACAGCACAGGAATTCTCGGCGACTGCATCAAACCAGCCAGAAGGCTGACGACTCGAAAAAACAAGTGGCTCTGAGCACTATGCGACTTAACTGCTGAGGTCATCAGTCGCCTAGAACTTAGAACTAATTAAACCTAACTAACCTAAGGACATCACACACATCCATTCCCGAGGCAGGATTCGAACCTGCGACCGTAGCGGACGCTCGGTTCCAGACTGTAGCGCCTGAACCATACGGCCACTCCGGCCGGCTGCTGACGACTCGAACAAGAAAAGGAAAACGGAAATTAAAGGAATGGTTGAGCCCAAACAAAGCAGCAACTCGCCGCACAAAGACCGGCGCGCATCCACAGAAGATAATGTTTCCATCTGGTGGAGCAACGATGTAATACAAGAACAACGGCCAGGAAGAATGTTTAAGTGATGCTAAAACTTCATGAATACTTGGACCCTGCATGTCATGGGAGTGTTCAAGCTGGTGGAGGCTCTGAAATGGCGTGGGGCCAGTGCAGTTGGAGTGATATATGACCCTTGATACTGAAACGTCTCCAAGGAAAAATTAAGCATGACTGTGCTGGAAAACCACTTACGTTATTTGATTTTCAAACAGCTGAGCAAAACTGAACGTACTCAGACATTTCTCTCTTTGCTCATTCTGATCATCACTATACTGACACACAATATTTTTAGCCCAACGCAATCTGACTTTCAATAATCCCTACTAAAGAATGGCCCTGACTAACAATAACCTATACCATTCATGAATCACCTACCTCACAGAAATCTTCGTTACTCGAACTTCAGCAGTACCGCAAGCGGTAATACTGCCAGCTAAATGAAAGATTCTAACTACTGAAGGCACTAGCTACTGATAGGCATTGTTAGCAAATGTAAGATTTTGATAGAGAACAAACAATGTATTTACCTTAATAGCGTTCAAAAGTTATAATTTTGTGACATCCAATTAAGCAAATTTCCTTCTTCTGATCGACACATGTCCAGATCGTCCTCTCAAATCTCTGGTATCTCTCTCTTCACGCCACCACTGCTGGCGGCTGACCTCCAACTGCCCAACGCTACGCGCTGTTCACATCCAACTGCCCAACACTACACAAGCTAATATTCCAACAATGCCAACCAGCCACAGACTGCACACAGCACAGTCAGTGATTTTCACACAGAGCGCTACGTGGCGTTACCAACACAAAAACCTAATCAGCATACTTAGCATATGTCTAGATACGACTCTGGCAGGTGACACATTCGTAAGCACGCTGTCTGATCACCTGCCTCCATTCATGACCTATTATACATTCCGACGGACTTCGGAAATTCCAGCGGGCCGATTCGACACCCCACACATTCTGAACTGCTACAGAGTGGCTCCAGCAACTGGGCTTAAACACTTCCACTGGACATCACACTACGCAGACATGGACATTGTTGAGCATGTCTGGATGCCTTGCAACGCATAGTTCAGAGGAGATCTCCACCCCGTGGTACTCTTACGAATTTATGTACAGCCCTTCAGGATTTATAGTATCAATTCCTTCCAGCACTACTTCAGAGATTAGTCGGGTCCCTGCCACTTCTGTGTGCTCACGGAGGCCTTACTTACACGATATTAACCCCAGAACGCCCAAGCCTTTTTTTGTAACTTGGATGCCTAAGGGGGGGAGGAGGGGGGGGGGGGTTCGGCGAGCCCACAGGTATGAAATAAGTTTACTGACCTAAAATAACAACTTTCAAAATGGTTTATGTATTGTAACTGAGGCATTGGTTTATAAATGTTGTTAATTGTTATAAACATTGGACTGAGCGAATAAAAACTTGACATATTACAATACAAAATAAAGATGTGTTCATATTCAATAGACTACTCTCAGTCCTCAACTTCAAGGCTAGAGACACACTTCACAATTTGTTCTGAATGTGCGTTACACACATGTTTATGCCACTGTCCACGATACTGTTTTGGTTTACTTAGATTGTTGTACTTCTGCTTCTTTGTTTTAGCTTTTCTTACACAAATATGGCACTGACCTTTCCGTGCAGGAGGCTGACGTGCTTCTGTTGTCACTTATTTGATTTCCTTTTGTAGAACAGTCTCCATTGATTGAACAATTTGCTTCGATAACCCTCTTGCATTTGCACTTCTTTCTTCTACCTGCAATTTCACTAGTTCCATCCCAGCTTGCAGAAGGTAAAGTTTCCGTTTGTTGTGTTTCTTTTCATTCCATTTTGGATGTTCTTGGATGAATATGGTGGTTGCATTGATAGCACAAATGTCGATGAGGGAGTAAAATACAGATAGAGGCCATCTCTTTGTTCCCCTCTTGCAGGTGTACATACACGCCATTTGATCGATGGTATCAAATCCACCTTTAGTGGAATTATAATATGCATTTATCTCGGTTTTATTCTTCTTTCCTCCAACAGTGCCTTTAGCTTGGAGCATTGTTGACATCAGTAAGTTTTTACTTGGTTTCGTTTTTGCTGTGTAGGACACCAAAATTACTGGAGGCCTACGTGTTGGGAACTACACTAACTCACTGCAAGTTTACAAGATAAATAATAGCTAACTGACATCAACAATCACTTCCTCTGAAAGGAAACCGATAGTTGTGAATATCAAGAATACCAACCAACAAGACACTAACTTGCATTGTTGTAGAGATGAGAAATACAAAATTCTACTAAGGAAAATTTTCTATAGCATGTAAGCCTAAGGGGGAGGGGGGGGGGGGGGTTTGATGGACCCATAATAAGTTTAATTATTTTTTCTTTCACAGCAGGAATTATCTATAAAATAAATTGACGCTAACGTTTCATAAAATAGCCAACAAACAATAACTCAAAGGGAATATGTCGTCTGAAAGTTACTTGGACAAAAGCAGGGGACATAAAAAAATTGTGGGTTCAACGAACCCCCTCTTTAGACGTCCTAGGGTTAAGTAGGTGTCCCAGTTTCTTCGGCTTTTCAGTGTATTATTGATGACTGAAGTTTCTGTTATGTCTATCTTTTGTGTGTACTGAACGTCTGTAAAAATGCTACGAACTTATTGACCAGCCCAACATGAGGGATAAATGATAGATGACAAGGTTATTAATTACGCAGCGGTCTCACCAATAATTGAAAACAGCAGTGCGGTTTATTTTATGGCATCTTCAGAGTCAGAAAATTAAGTGCATAAGCGTCAGCGGTTGTGAGACCGTCCGTTGCAGTGCGGAGCGTCAGGTAGAGACGGCTGGCCGCGCGGACGGAGGAAGCGGCTTGCCGACGGCTCTGGCCGGGTCGGGTCGGGTCGGGACGGGACGGACGGCTTCTTTGTGCGGCCAGAGGAACGACCTCGTCCTGTCGCGCCGCGTCGCCCAGAAAGCGTCTCCCTCGCAAGAACAAGAACTGGTCGCGCCGCTGTCTCCGGCGCAACACGTTTTCCCGTAACGACGTTAGCGCTGCGCCACTCTGCTCGCATTCTCGTTAGCCGAGGCCGCCCGCGGGCGTCAGCAGAACGCACCGCACCGCACACACAGGACTGAATTTGCTACTGTCTTCATAGCTGATGCAGATTGCCGCACCGAGCACCCGACGAGCAATTCCAGCAATGACGAGGTTTCACTGGCTCCGTGCGCGGCGGGAGTTCGTCCTTCGCGCATCACTGCTGCGAACGGCTGTGCTGATGATCACAAGAGCAATCTAGGGCGTACGTTAGGGAAATTTCGCACTCGCGCTGTAAAATTACTCATTTCGATGCACGTTGTTATACAATGGAACGAACAAACCTTGTGACTCTTCTGTTGTATACCGGGTGATCAAAAAGTCAGTATAAATTTGAAAATTGAATAAATCAACGGAATAATGTAGATAGAGAGGTAAGAATTGACACACATGCTTGGAATGACATGGGGTTCTTTTAGAACCGAAAAATACAAAAGTTCAACAAATGTCCGACAGATGGCGCTTCATCTGATCAGAATAGAAATAACAAAGTAAGACAAAGTAAAGATGATGTTCTTTACAGGAAATGCTCAATATGTCCACCATCATTCCTCAACAATAGCTGTAGTCGAGGAATAATGTGAACAGCACTGTAAAGCATTTCCGGAGTTATGGTGAGGCATTGGCGTCGGATGTTGCCTTTCAGCATCCCTAGAGATGTCGGTAGATCACGATACTCTTGCGACTTCAGGTAACCCCAAAGCCAACAATCGCACGGACTGAGGTCTGGGGACCTGGGAGGCCAAGCATGACGAAAGTGGCGGCTGAGCACACGATCATCACCAAACGAAGCGCACAAGAGATCTTTCACGCGTCTAGCAATATGGGGTGGAGCGCCATCCTGCATACACATCGTACGTTCCACCAGGGGTTTATCAGCCAGGCTGGGGATGATGAGATTGTGTAACATATCGGCGTACCTCTCACCCGTCACGGTAGCAGTTTTGCTGTCCAGCGCCATCTGTCGGACGTTTTGTGAATTTTTTTTCTCTAATAAAACCCCTTGTCATTCCAAGCATGTGTGTCAATTTTTACCTCTCTGTCTACATTATTCCGTGGTTTATTAACTTTTTAAATTTATACCGACTTTTTGATCACCTGGTACATGATGAATGAGAAATACTGAGGTCAGCCGCTTGATGGTAACAGAATAATTCTGTGGCGGCAAGTGAAAATATGTCCCGGTCTGGGAATCGAACCCCGATTTCCCGGTGCATGCGAGTTGTCGCCGCATCTTTGGCTATCTGAGCGCGCTTCACGGCCAGCCAAAGTTCTCGATTAGTGCCACACCACTTCTGCAGCAGCTTCCTGTCCATTTTCCTCATTACTCGCACAATGCTCATTGCTCTCACATGTCCGACAGAACAGACATCACACGTATCATAGTGATAGCTTTGCCCTGACGGTATTTCATGATATATGTTTGCACCCTAGGTCCTACTTCGTGTGCGAATCATGCAAGATGCTGCGAGCAATGAGGAAAATGCACAGGGGTTACTGAAGCTGAGTGCAGATAGTTGAGAATTTGGGCTGACTGTGAAGCGTGCTCGGTTAGCCGAAGCGCTTAAGGCGATCGTTAGCATAAAGCTTAAAATCCAAGTTTGAGTCCTGACCCAGCACAAAATTTGCACTTGTCACCACTGAATTATTTCAGTGCCCTCACCTGGCTGACGTCAGATTTATCTTTCATCGTGTTTATATATGACCGTGCAATAGTAACATCCGTTGTGTACTAACTATTTACTTAAAGCGAAATCAGGATTTTGCAACAGCTCTGTGCTTTACATGTTATGGAAATGCCGTGAGGCTAGGGCCTCCCGTCGGGCCGACCGTTCGCCCGGTGCTAGTCTTTCGAGTTGACGCCACTTCGGTGACTTGCGTGTCGATGAGGATCAAATGGTGATGATAAGGACAATACACCCAAACTCTGAGCGGAGAAAATCTCCCACCCAGCCGGGAATCGAACCCGGGCCGTTAGATATGGCATTCCGTCGAGCTGACTACTCAGCTGCCAGGGGCGGACGCTTTACATGGCAATGTAGGCGTACTGTTTCGTGAAATATTGTGCATTTGTCGGAAAATATGAGGGGCGTTCGGAAATGATTTACAGCAGTTCTTTTTACCTTATTTATTAATGAACATGATTCACTGTACTCGGACATGTGATCTCTCAGTACTCCCCACCAACGTCACCTTGTTGGCAACTTCATTAATGGGTCACGGAACAATCGTTTGGGGTTTCTATGACCCCACTCGTGGACAGCTACCTGAAGTTCTTCGTCGTTGCCGAATGCTGCGTCCAGATCGTGTTAAGAGTGTTACAGTACATCCTGCTGCCGACCAATGTTCCTTGTCAAAGCCAGTCCGTAACAGAATGGTACAAAGGTCCGAAAAGACGGAAATCACCTGCTGACCTACAGATGAAATCGCTTTGCCCGGGGAGACTTTCTTCTCAGGTGTATGGTAGTGACACTATGGTTCTTCAACAGTTTTTCGAAAAAACAGTCGCCGTCCACCTTGTTCATAGCTTCCTCTAATTAACAGCAAACAAGCGCTGTTCTTCCACTGTACACAATGTTCACAACTGCCATCTGGCTTCTGCGCGGTATACTAGAATCAGTTCGTCGTCCTATGAGAGGACGTACCTGTAGTTTGAGCGGTATTTGTAAAACAACGCAATTGTAAATCATTTCCGAACCGCCTCGTAGTATCTCTACAACACGTACATTTACAAGGTCAACCAGAATTTCACCAAGAAGCATGATTTCTGAATATTTTGGTTTAAGAGATTCCTGGTCTCCAGTGCCTCGTTTACTGGGTAATAATTTGTAATGATTTGTTCCGTTTGTTAACCGAGTTCCCTTAATTTTTGTAAAACTACCTTCACAACTGTAAGAAAGCATCTAATACGCTTTCACCAATACGAACAACGCAAAACACAGAGTAATGTAACAAGCATCAGGCGAAACACGTACTGTGGAAACAATTCAGCATAGCGTCTATGTGCCGTTGTCCCACTGCATTCAGTGAACTAATACTCGAGGTGCACACCGCCCAACTCTTCATCAGTAAACTCATCCACGTGTTTCACTCCTAACGAACAACAAAAACTTCAGAAAAATAAACTCGAAACAGAACCTACCAGCAAGATAGGGGATGAACAGTGAACTGTATATTACGTTGTCGTCAAATACCGTTTATGACTGGAACAAGTACTTTTTCAGGCAAGCCACACATACCGTACCGTCAACATTTGCACTGTTGTGCAGATATTTTCAGAGCAATACTGGTACACGATGTCCAGAGAAGGAGTCCCTAAATTCAAACTTAAGTATCCCCAGAACTAAGTTCGATAGACGAGTCCAAGAAATCGTATGTTTAATGGATAAGCTGTAAGATTTATGTACAGTAAAACAGAAATTTATAAATAGTTCGAAAAGCTGCTAAAAGGTGCCGCTGTAATCGCCATACGTAGTGGTAAAAGTAGTGCGCAGCCGCTCACAGCGATCAGTTCCATCGCTGAAACGTGAAAGTAGATTAACGTATCGAAGGAATAGGCTGAAATCATAGAACAAACGCGTTTTTTTGGTACTGGAATACCTCAGTCATACCACTGTGCTACAGCAGAAAGACGCAATTTTTAAACACGATTTAATGTTCTAAAAGGAACTGATGCGAAAACGATTCGTAAGCTCTTACGTGATGCCAACGAGAAGGCAGCGTGGGCCCCAAGAAAACCGTAGTTACTCTTGAAAATGTCGCAACGGTTTCTGGAATTATTTAGCAAAATCCAAGGAAATCTGTCCGAAGAATTGCAGTAGAGACAGATGGCTGACTTCACGTCTCAGATTCTCACAATGATTGATAATAAAGGATTTGCTAGTGGGTGCATCTGCTTTAGAGATGAAGCCCGCTTCCACCTGAATGAAGTGGTGAATAAACGAAACTAACGATATGTGAGAAGCGAAAGCACTGTATTCTCTCAAAGTTACTGTTTGGGCTGCGGTATGCAGCAGATGTATTATTGGCCGTTTTTCCATGCGAGACACGATTAGAAAGAAAGTAGGCGCCGACAGGTGTGAATATTATCGAGCTATCAGTTTAATAAATCATGTTTGCAAAAACACTACACGAATTCTTTACAAAAGAATGGAAAATCTGGTAGAAGTAGACCTCTGGAAAGAACAGTTTAGATTCCAGAAAAATGCAGGAACACGCGAGCCAGTACTGACCATAAGACTTCTCTTAGAAATTAGTTAAGGAGAGGCAAACCTACATTTCTAGCATTTGTAGACTTAGGGAAAGCATTTGACAATGTTGACTGGAATACACTCTTTAAATTCTAAGGATATCAGGGGAACGGAAGGGAACGAAAGGCTCTTTCCAACTTGCACAGAAACTACAGCAGTTATAGGAGTCGAAGTGCACGAAATGTAAGCAGTGTTTGAGAAGGGAGTAGGACAGTGTTGTGCCTATCCCCTATGTTAGACAATGTGCACATTGATCAAGCAGCAAAGGAAAAAAAGAAAAAATTGGAATAGGGATTGAAGGTAACGGAGATGAAATTAAAAAAAAAAAAAAAACGAAGGTAATGAAATGTAGTCGTACCACATCAGATGATGTTCAGGGAATTAGATTAGGAAACACGTTGGCCAAAGTAGAGAGGATATAAAATGTAGACTGCCAATGGCAATAAAAGCGTTTCTGAAGAAAAGAAATGTGTTAACATCGAGTATAGATTTAATCATCAGGAAGTGTTTTGTCTAAGTATTCGTATGGAGTATACCCATTTATGGAAGTGAAACAATGACAATAAACAGTTTAGACAAGAAAACAGTAGAAGATTTTGAAATGTGCTGCTACAGAAGAATGCTGAAGATTAGACGCGTAAATCATGTAACTTACGTGAAGGTACAGAATAGAACTGGGGAGCAAAGAAATTTGTTGTGCAACCTGACCAGAAGAAGGGATCGGTTGGTAGAACACATTCTAAGACATCAAGGCATTAGTAGTTTAGTACTGGATGGAAGTTTGGCGGGTAAAAATCGTAGAGGGAGACAAGAGGTCAATGCAGTAAGTAGATTTAGAAGCATGTAGGTTGCAGTATATACCCAGAGATGAAGAAGCATGAAATGCTGGAGGATCAGCAACGAATTGATGCATGGTGCAGGGAATGGCAATTGAATCTCAATGTAGACAAGTGTAATGTGCTGCGAATACATAGAAAGAAAGATCCCTTATCATTTAGCTACAATATAGCAGGTCAGCAACTGGAAGCAGTTAATTCCATAAATTATCTGGAGTAGATATTAGGAGTGATTTGAAATGGGATGACCATATAAAATTAATCATCTGTAGGGCAGATGCCCGACTGAAATTCATTGGAAGTACCCTAAGGAAATGCAATCCGACAACAAAGGAAGTAGGTTACAGTACGCTTGTTCGCCCACTGCTTGAATACTGCTCACTGGTGTGGGATCCGCGCCAGATAGGGTTGACAGAAGAGCAAGAGAAGATCCAACGGAGAGCAGCGTGCTTCGTTACAGGATCATTTAGTAATCGCGAAAGCGTTACGGAGATGATAGATAAACTCCAGTGGTAGACTCTGCAAGAGAGACGCTCAGTAGCTTGGTACGGGCTTTTGTTCAAGTTTCTAAAACATACCTTCACCGAAGAGTCGAGCAGTATATTACTCCCTCCTACGTATACAGGTATCTTGCGAAGAGACCATGAGGATAAAATCAGAGAGATTAGAGCCCACACAGAGGCATACCGACAATCTTTCTTTTTACGAACAATTCGAGACTGGGATAGAATGGAGAACATATAGAGGTACTCAACGTACCCACCGCCACACACCGTCAGGTGGCTTCCGGAGTATGGATGTAGATCTAGGTGTAGAAGCTTGCACGCAGAGCTGCATTAAACCATCTTCAGACTGAAGATCACAAAAACAACATCATCCTAACTTATGTGGGATCGATACTTAGCGGCTAAAACCTGAGAGCTGTTTCTCTGGTTAGACAAAACAACTTATCGCGAGATAAACAGCGCTTCAATTACACTCTCACAATAGTGGAGGAAGCTTATCGCCATTCACGCCGTTTTTTGTTTACGCTTGCTGTTCTCTATTATGTTCACCTATCATGGACGTCACGCACTTGATCATTATTCCACTGTAACCTATATAAGTGCAAAACAGCTGCATTCGCAGATACGGTATAGAGTGTCAGAGCCCCGTCATTTTATAGAAGCCTGCCATTTGCTTCGCTTACAATGACCTTTGTATTTGCCTGCATGTTTATTTCCTGGGCTAGGAATGTCTGATTGTGATTCGCTGATTGCCTCGTCAGGGGATGCTACATTTGTGCGTTCCTGAAGCACACATATTTGCACCTGTATTCATATGACGTGCAAGGGCGCTTGGGAGACAATGTGGTGAACTGTGTCTGGCATGGCGTCCGTGCACGGGGTTCCCGTCGGCCGGTCGCCTGCACCCGGGCTCTAGGAGTTGTTTCGTGATGCCGCTGTCTCGAATTCCATATCAGATGGGGTACTGATTATAGATATGTCTCTACTGCGACTGTTCTATGAACTCTGTGCAAATCATTGAATACTTTATGTTTCGAATTTACCTTTGTTGTTGATGTTGTTATTGTTGTTGTGGTCTTCGGCCTGAGACTGGTTTGATGCAGCTCTCCATGCTACCCTATCCTGTACAAGTATCTTCATCTCCCAGTACCTACTGCAACATACATCCTTCTGAATCTGCTTAGTGTACTCATATCTTGGTCTCCCTCTATGATTTTTACCCTCCACGCTGCCCTCCAATGCTAAATTTGTGATCCCTTGATGCCTCAGAACACGTCCTACCAACCGGTCACTTCTTCTCGTAAAGTTGTGCCACAAACTCCTCTTCTCCCCGAACCTATTCAATACCTCCTCATTAGTTACGTGATCTACCCACCTAATCTTCAACATTCTTCTGTAGTACCACATTTCGAAAGCTTCTATTCTCTTCTTGTCCAAACTATTTACCGTCCATGTTTCACTTCAGTACATGGCTACACTCCATACAAATACTTTCACAAACGACTTCCTGACACTTAAATCTATACTCGATGTTAAAAAATTTCTCTTCTTTAGAAACACTTTCCTTGCCACTGCCAAGCTACATCTTATATCCTCTCTACTTCGACCATCATTAGTTATTTTGCTCCCAAAATAGCAAAACTCCTTCACACTTTAAGTGTCTCATTTCCTAATCTAACTCACTCAGCATCACCCGATTTAATTCTACTATATTCCATTATCCTCGTTTTGCTTTTGTTGATGTTGACCTTATACCCTCCTTTCAAGACCCTGTCCATTCCGTTCAACTGCTCTTCCAAGTCCTTTGCTCTCTCTGACAGAGTTACAATGTTATCGGCGAACCTTAAAGTTTTCATTTCTTCTCCCTGGATTGTAATACCTACTCCAAATTTTTCTTTTGTTTCCTTTACTGCTTGCTGAATATACGGTTTGAATAGCATCGGGGAGAGGTTACAACCCTCTCTCACTCCCTTCCCAACCACTGCTTCCCTTTCATGCCCCTTGACTCTTATAACTGCCATCTGGTTTCTACACAAATTGTAAATAGCCTTTAGCTCCATGTACACTCCTGGAAATTGAAATAAGAACACCGTGAATTCATTGTCCCAGGAAGGGGAAACTTTATTGAGACATTTCTGGGGTCAGATACATCACATGATCACACTGACAGAACCACAGGCACATAGACACAGGCAACAGACCATGCACAATGTCGGCTCTAGTACAGTGTATATCCACCTTTCGCAGCAATGCAGGCTGCTATTCTCCCATGGAGACGATCGTAGAGATGCTGGATGTAGTCCTGTGGAACGGCTTGCCATGCCATTTCCACCTGGCGCCTCAGTTGGACCAGCGTTCGTGCTGGACGTGCAGACCGCGTGAGACGACGCTTCATCCAGTCCCAAACATACTCAATGGGGGACTGATCCAGAGATCTTGCTGGCCAGGGTAGTTGACTTACACCATCTAGAGCACGTTGGGTGGCACGGGATACATGCGGACGTGCATTGTCCTGTTGGAACAGCAAGTTCCCTTGCCGGTCTAAGAATGGTAGAACGATGGATTCGATGACGGTTTGGATGTACCGTGCACTATTCAGTGTCCCCTCGACGATCACCAGAGGTGTACGGCCAGTGTAGGAGATCGCTCCCCACACCATGATGCCGGGTGTTGGCCCTGTGTGCCTCGGTCGTATGCAGTCCTCATTGTGGCGCTCACATGCACGGCGCCAAACACGCATACGACCATCATTGGCACCGAGGCAGAAGCGACTCTCATCGCTGAAGACGACACGTCTCCATTCGTCCCTCCATTCACGCCTGTCGCGACACCACTGGAGGCGGGCTGCACGATGTTGGGGTGTGAGCGGAAGACGGCCTAACGGTGTGCGGGACCGTAGCCCAGCTTCATGGAGACGGTTGCGAATGGTCCTCGCCGATACCCCAGGAGCAACAGTGTCCCTAATTTGCTGGGAAGTGGCGGTGCGGTCCCCTACGGCACTGCGTAGGATCCTACGGTCTTGGCGTGCATCCGTGCGTCGCTGCGGTCCGGTCCCAGGTCGACGGGCACGTGCATCTTCCACCGACCACTGGCGACAACATCGATGTACTGTGGAGACCTCACGCCCCACGTGTTGAGCAATTCGGCGGTACGTCCACCCGGCCTCCCGCATGCCCACTATACGCCCTCGCTCAAAGTCCGTCAACTGCACATACGGTTCACGTCCACGCTGTCGCGGCATGCTACCAGTGTTAAAGACTGCGATGGAGCTCCGTATGCCACGGCAAACTGGCTGACACTGACGGCGGCGGTGCACAAATGCCGCGCAGCTAGCGCCATTCGACGGCCAACACCGCGGTTCCTGGTGTGTCCGCTGTGCCGTGCGTGTGATCATTGCTTGTACAGCCCTCTCGCAGTGTCCGGAGCAAGTATGGTGGGTCTGACACACCGGTGTCAATGTGTTCTTTTTTCCATTTCCAGGAGTGTATTTTACCCCTGCTACCTTTAGAATTTGAAAGAGAGTGTTCCAGTCAACATTGTCCAAAGCGTTCTCTAAGTCCACAAATGCTAGAAACGTAGGTTTGCCTTTCATTAATCTTTCTTCTAAGATAAGTCGTTCCAACATTTTTGCGGAATCCAAACTGATCTTCCCTGAGGTCGGCTTCTACCAGTTTTTCCATTCGTCTGTAAATAATTCGCTTTAGTATTTTGCAGCTGTGACTTATTAAATCGATAGTTCGGTAATTTTCACATCTGTCAACACCTGCTTTCTTTGGGATTGGAATTATTATATTTTTCTTGAAGTCTGGGGGTATTTTACATGTCTCGTACATCTTGCTCACCAGATGGTAGAGTTTTGTCAGGACTGACTGTCCCAAGGCCGTCAGTAGTTTTCATGGAATGTTGTCTACTTCCGGGGCCTTGTTACGACTCAGGTCTTTCAGTGCTCTGTCAAACTCTTCACGCAGTATCGGATGTCCCATTTCATCTTCATGTACATCCTCTTCCATTTCCATAATATTGTCCTCAAGTACATCGCTCTTGTATAGACCCTCTATATACCCCTTCCACCTTTCTGCTTTCCATTCTTTGCTTATAACTGGGTTTCCATCTGAGCTCTTGATATTCATACAAATGGCTCTCTTTTCTCCAAAGGTCTCTTTAATTTTCCTGTAGGCAGTATGTATCTTAACCCTAGTGAGGTAAACCTCTACATCCTTACATTTGTCCTCTAGTCATGCCTGCTTTACCTTTACGATTATTTAAATAAATTGTAATTTGTTCATGTGCCCGTAATACACTTACTGAAGGTTAAGTAAATGGATGACGATCTGAATCATGTATTAAAACATTAGCTTTCCGAGCGTAGTGGATGAACCCCAAGACGGAGCAGTATTTGCAAGTCTATAACGATATCATCGACGAGAAATATTCCGTCGGTATTCGCAGCAGCAGTGTTAGATGTGAGGAAGCGGTTGTTGTGTTGGCTACACTTTTGAAAAGCGTTTATGGTATTTCATCCGTTAAATTGGTTACAATGGAAAGACAAGTGATTAAATGTGCGAAACATCGCCGGTTGGACTGAATCGTAGACCTTCCACCCTGCATTACCCTACCGCTGGACCACGCACTGTCATACACGTTTGTGAGCGTGTGTGCTTTAAGCTCACGGTGTCTGACCGCAGCTGTACTTACTCTGCGGTGACCTGCACAGAGTTACAGTGTGTTTCAGAAACTTGCAGTTGTTCCACCGTTACAACTTTCACGGGTTCACAGGAGCAGGGTCGTAAATTGCTGCTTGCGATGCGGTGACGTCACGTAGTTATCGCAACAGTTGTGGTTCTGAGTATCGCTTCACGGAAAGCAATTCAGCGACTGTGTTGGTGTTCTACTTCGGAACGTTCCAAATTCTAAAGCGCAGGACAGATGCAAACGACTTCCGCCCCACTGGAAGCTTAATTAGTACGTCCAGTAAACTTGCAGTTCTCATTTCAGCGTCGCAGTGAAGCAGCTGCGTTTTGCTCTTTAAACTAGCTGACCCTCGCTGTCTAGCCTCTGTTTGAAAGAACTGAACTGTTTGGTTGACTTTAGGTGAACGCTGTTTTGGACATATGGTGAGGTGATTAGGGGTGCTTGGAATTCGATTTTACCTACGATGAGTTTCAGATTGTTTCCATCCAAACAATGGAAGAAAAAAGCTGGTTTTCTTTATTTCGTGAGGTTTTATTGCGTTTTAGTTTCATTTCATGTACCATAGCAAAAGTATCTCTGGCATATCAAAAATATGGTATTTTTGCTGCAATCTATTTCAACAGTTTCTGTGTTTCTCTGCCCGTTTCATCTCTGCACATATGTCGACGAGAGCCGAAACTGTATTATGCCTGTTTTCTGGTCTGTTGTCTTCCGCCTATGGCAATGATGCAGTTATAATGTGAAGATGGAACCGGTCAGTCTGACAGTAAAATATCTTGACCCTGGTGGCAAAAACACAAAAAAATGCATGCGAATGTCAGATATCTGCAATATATAAAGATGCTGGCCCTTCTTCCTTTCTTACATGTCTGCTTTCTTTATTAGAACCGTAATGTTAACAGATGTTCGCCCGTACATGGTGTATCATAATTGCTGAGGTCAGTTACCCCTCGTAGCTACACAATTCGCAACTACCTTGTGAACGGCTCGATTGCAGATCAATTTCACTAGAACGTTTTCGCTTCTACAATCGTATAACTTCACCCCTAGGTGTTACGATAAAAACCGTATATTCCAGTCACTTTGTAAATACACACTTCTACGAGAGGCGAAAAAAACAAATTTAAATAACCAGATTCTTATTTGGAAGTTTCTTGACAAATCTAATTTCCCTTACTTGTACATCAGTAAATAGCCAAATCTAGACACTACTGGACTCGTAAATGCTAGGAGAGGTTTTACTGTGGATCCACATCCGGAGATCCCAGCATTCATTTTGCTTGGTGTCCATACACCACTTCAACCTAATGCCAGTTATGGTTCCTCAGGAAGCTAACTAGCGCTCTATCTCTGAGAAGCATGATATCGGAGAGACATTGACCCTTAACCCCTTTTCCTGTCCTGCTGCTGACCGAGGGAAGTGCCTCAGCAGTAGGATACTGGGCTCGTATTCGGAAGGACGGAAATTGAAATCCCCGTCCAGCCATTCAGACGCACTAAAACGGGTAAGGCAAATTCCGGGATCACTTCCTCCTCCTTCCCAATTAAAGATTGTACTTCGTCTCCGATGACTTAGTAGTCGACGGGACGTTAAACCAAATCTTCCTCTCCCTTTCTTTCCTCCTCTCCTAGCATTGGTGCCTCAGGGCGCCGCCTTTAGTGTATCCAGACAAGGATGAGGAACGCTTTGCCCGAAAGAGTTGCCCTATTTGCTTATTCTTATTCCGATTCCGAGACTAGTTTATTTAGACTATCACTCGGGATTGTCGTAATTTATAAAAAAATACAAATTGAAAGCGATATAGCAATTTTTTCGGTAGTAATTTGTTAATACTAATTATACAATTTATCAACACAATACAAACAAGCCGGCCGGTGTGGCCGAGCGGTTCTAGGCGATTCAGTCTGGAGCCGGGCGTTCGCTACGGTCGCAGGTTCGAATCCTGCCTCGGACATGGATGGGTGTGATGTCCTTAGGTTATTTAGGTTTAAGTAGTTATAAGTTCTAGGGGACTGATGACCTCAGACGTTAAGTCCCATAGTGTTCAAAGCCATTTTTGAATACAGACAAGAAGCACACAAAAAGACTTTGTCATTTGGCACATTAAAAAGTTTCAGGTTTTTTTACACAGCACCGTCACTGCCAGGAGTTGATTATCATCATCATCATTATTATTATTATTATCTTTTTCTTCTTCTGGTATTTATGGAGTGGTCAGAATTTTGAGTATGTTGCCAAAGCTATCCTTATATTTGCCATATTTCGCGATTTACCAGTGGACGTTTTTAGTATTTTTCCATCGTTTTCGTACATATGCTGGTTCTAAAAAGTTGAAAATTCTTTACTTGGATTATTTGGTAAGTTTACACTGTTAATCTTTTCCACTATTTCGCACATATTTTCCGAGTTTGACTTGTGACGTTCGTAACCTAACATCAATCTTTTCGTGACAGAGTTATGCATTTCATCTCATTCAAAAGGAAAGTAAAGCATGTATTAAGACGAATTACATGTATTAAGACGAATTACACCTGAAAATCGACCCATAGGGTCCTAAATGCATCGTGTATTGAATGAAACACGAAAAGCTGTGACTGAAGGCGGTGTTTAATTCATACCTAGAGTGTAATGTTCAATACGTTTTTGTTTTGTTGTTTTTTATTTTACTTTTTTTTCTTGAGGAAATAGCATTTTCTAGTGCTACATGCAAGTGAAACATGGACGATAAATAGTTTGGACAAGAAGAGAATAGAAGCTTTCGAAATGTACTACTACAGAAGAATGCTGAAGATTAGATAGGTAGATCACATAACTAATGAGGAGGTATTGAATAGAATTGGGGAGAAGAGGAGTTTGTGGCACAACTTGAGTAGAAGATGGGATCGGTTGGTAGGACATGTTCTGAGGCATCAAGGGATCACCAATTTAGTATTGGAGGGCAGCGTGGAGGGTAAAAATCGTAGAGGGAGACCATGAGATGAATACACTAAACAGATTCAGAAGGATGTAGGCTGCAGTACGTACTGGGAGATGAAGCAGCTTGCACAGGATAGAGTAGCATGGGGAACTGCATCAAACCAGTCTCAGGACTGAAGACCACAACAACGACAACAGTGCTACATGATAAATCTGTATTCCCTTTTTTATTTTCGCTACAACATCCCTCTGTTTCTCATTACAAATCAACAATTTTCGAATAAAACCAGAATTTAACATTGACAGTTTCAGTCTTTTTATAAATACTGTTTATTCTTAAGTAATAGGAGGAGAACTGTGTAGAACAAAAATGTCCCGTAGGTTACACATTCCTTTACACATCCTCACTCAGTTAGTAGACCGTTCACTGCTTGCGGTTTCTGGAAAAAATCTAGTGAGATACTGTTCCCATACACAGACAAAGTGACAGAAATTAGGTAACGCTCGATAGTTATGCAACGCGCCTGACGTACAGGTAACGCGCTACGATCATGTCTGATCAAGGCTACTAGGAAAAGTACCATAGTCTACGCTTACTTATCATAGTCTACAGTAGCTTGCGGCAGTTTTTCAACTCTAGCCCCAGCAGTTCACGGATTAGCTATTGAATGTGTTATGATCTTACATTCTTCCGACTCTAGTTACAGTAACAGTATTCTATAAAATGTGAACCATTTATTATGCGATTTACTACTTCCACGTACACCAGATATTACCCCAAAGGCGATACTAGGAAGCTGCAACAATATGAGGGTATCACCTATGATCTGTATCTGAAATCCTTGGAAAAAAGGCTGTGTCCTACCGAGCTACATCTCATTTTACACAACCATCGCCTCGCAAAAGCACTGTATGGAACTCGATACTAGAAATTATGTTAATACCATTTATCTGTCCTATTGAAAGACTACTGAAATTTAATATTACAAAATTGTTTTTCATTATTAAAGAGAGGGCGGAATAAATTAACTGCTAATCAGAACAATGCAGGCATAGTTTTATCCCGTAATTTATACTGTTGGCAGCTAATAATTACCAGAGTCGCTAATGGAATGATATATGACCGGCATTCTATCAGAAATGGACTATGTAACCTTTTTTTGGGAAATAATATGTTGTGTCTCCATAATGATTGTAGACGTACAATTACAATATTATTATTATGGATGTTATGATCCATTTCCATTAATAAGAAAGAATAATTAATAGCATAGTATTACTTCCAGTTGAAATATTACAGACCTATCACTGTCATCTGAGATAGAGGGAGTTTAAGTTTTACCGGTGTATGAGAGTCTTTCAGGCGACTAAGAAATGTACGATGTGTTATTGGCGATAGTATAAAAGTCACTATAAGGAAGATATTGTCGAATACCCACGTAAATAGACGCAATTATGAACAATCACTTCCACTGCTTCCATGGTGCACTCCTTGACAAGCCATAATAAGCCTAATATTGTGAAACATTAAGTGGAGAAATGAACTAACTAATACAAGAGGAGTACTGCACAATTGTAGTACTGTCATTAAATAAGAAGCCACCAGCTGATAAACCTAATCTGATGCGTTTCCGGTAGGACCCACCATCCGATTGTCATGAAAATCTTAGTAACAACTTGATGCTGGGTTCAACCCGAAACACATCAGGTAAATTGACTGGTTTGTCAGATGGTGGCTTCTTATTCAGTGACAAATACAGCAGTTGTGCAGTACTCCTGTTGACTTGCAATATGGTCGCATTCTTCCTGCGTGACTTTGTCACAATTGCACACTAACTAACACGATTTACGCTTCATTGTGCCGGCCGCGGTGGCCGTGCCGTTCTAGGCATTTCAGTCCGGAACCGCGTTACTGCTACGGTCGCAGGTTCGAATCCTGCCTCGGGCATGGATATGTGTGATGTTAGTTAGGTTAGTTAGGTTTAAGTAGTTCTAAGTTCTAGGGGACTGATGACCTCAGATGTTGAGTCCCATAGTGCTCAGAGCCATTTGAACCATTTGCTTCATTGTGGAACACATGTAACATAATGCAGCTTATGGAACTACATGGGCTGTTTAGACTCTCCAGTTTTACTACAGAGGGCAGGCAGAGATCCAGTGTGCGACTAAACAGTCTGCTATGACAGTAAACATTAAGAGATACATTTTCGCTTACGATTTTTAAGTGCGCGATTACATAATTCACAAGTGTGAAGTCCAAAACAGCTACTTGTTCTCATAATTTGTTTCTATAGTTTCGTAGGACTGTTATCATTGTAGTATACATACGTTTTCTAACAACGGCGCTACATTCGATTAGGCACTTGGAGTACAGGATAGTAAGTGAATTATGCAAAAGCAAATGATTCAGATGGTTCTGAGCACTATGGGACTTAACTGCTGAGGTCATCAGTCCCCTACAACTTAGAACTACTTAAACCTAAATAACCTAAGGACATCACACACACCCATGCCCGAGGCAGGCATTCGAGCCTGCGACCGTAGTGGTCACGCAGTTCCAGACTGAAGCGCCTAGAACCGCTAGGCCACTCCGGCCGGCCGAATGAATTATGCAATGTGACACTATCCCATTACGCACATTTTCTCAGTTTCGAGTAGCCTGTCGACTTATTTTTCCTTGTTCTGATGTAACAAGGCATTACGAAACGATATTGGTCAGCGAGAAATAAACTGCCAGAATAAGGATCCTATTTCGAATCTTGTGCTCTTCCTATCGCCCTTTAGGGAATACCACTACCAATTTCTTCTCAGATCTTGTATTTCCTAAACAAGATCTAGTCACTCACATCTTCAGTGTCAATCGCTGATTAAATCATGTAATCGAGAAACAAAATTATGTTAGGATACAACGCTCACGCGAAAGTGGAAGATCTTTTCCTTTGAGGAACATGGCGACACGTGGCAATCCTTTAGAAGTAACTGAATTTTCTTGAAATTAAACCATCTATTAAATGGATACGTCGGTTACAACATACTCATCCAGCCTGGAAATTGAAGTCTATTGCCGTAGTGAAACAGTACAGAGCTGGCGCTACTTGGCTGTGGAGCAAGGGCACCGCCCGTTCGTCCCATACAGTGTGGAAGAAGAATGGTCTTGTATTGTGGGACTAGCCCTTGTGCTTTAGATATTCTTGCTCATTCACGTCCTTGCAAACATGTACGAGTAAATACTGTTATCGAAGTAAAATAACATCACGGAGAGGTTATTAAGAGAACAATGAAGCAGTGGAAGTTACTTATTGGAGCTGGACCAAAGCAGGCAAAACATTATACACGAAACACATTGCCTTGCTTAATACGGTGTAGAAAAGCCGTTTGTGGGGCGGCGGGTGGAATAATTGTAAAATGTTCCTATTATTTATTTAATGCTGTTGTTGGCCGTTCTCAACACTGGCTCTAAACTACAATATTGGCAACCAGAAAGTGATTAGCAAAACGTGAAGCCTTTAATTAGAATTCCTAGTGCCCACTTCATCTGAGGAATACATTTATAGCTACAGCTTATAGCTCGGAGGTATTAGGAGATTGTCTGGGATTCATAATCAAAAATCATTCTTTCTAAAATGTTCACTATACTCTGAAAGACACAGCTTTCTTACATATAAAGCCGCGATGCAGACGGCTAAGGGAACGCCTGATCAAATCTGCTCTCCCAACTAGCCGCTTGGGCTAGTAATGCACCACTTTAAGTTATCGAATAAATCATTGCTTCCTTTGCTGATGGCCCATGAAGCTTTCAATTTAATTGTGCAAGCAGCACACAAGTAAGTAATCATAATAAAAGTCTGACGGGGCTAAGTCAAATATTTTGGGCGAGAGAATTAATTTAATTACACTACACGCAGTAGATAAGCTCTGAACTCGCTCTTTGGAGATACACTATAGCTATAGTTTTATACTTATTCTATTGAAACTTCTCACATTTTTATGATTGTAGCGGATCTCCCTTCTACTTAAATTTAAACATACTAGCTTTATTTATTCGCCTACTTAATCTATCTTGCTTCCTTAATTTCTAAGACAAAAACCAGAAAATCATGAATTTCAATTGAAATTTTAATTTGCGAGATCCAGAATACTGTTTCTACTAAATTATTATGCAAAAGGAATCTAAATATAAATTTTTAAGTTTCTAGCTCTTTTCTGTTGCGCCAATGATTTTTACAGAAAAACATCCAAATTTCGAAAATGGTTAAAGTTATTGAACTGATATCCAACACATATTGATTTTGTATTACTCCTGACATGCTAGAAACGTTTCAGGTTATTTACTTCATTTTAAAGTATTGGACAATATTTATGACGTCAGAGCTAGTTACAGCGGACTAGGCTGGCACACAATGGAAAGACTGATGTGAATTTTATAAGGCATGAGTATACTGCTTCCCTACACGTTGGCATTCAAAACAGCTTCCAGTCGTCTCGAAATGGATAAATACAGGTTTGTATGGCTTTCAAAAGAGCCTTATAACATTCTGCCTGCAAAATAGTGCCAAGATAGCGATCACGCACTCTTCTCTCCAAAGTACACCACAAAGTCTGAATATTGAGATCTGGTGAATGTGATGGCCAGGGGAGATGCAACAATTTATCTTCATGGTCACTAAACCAGTCCTGGACGATGCAGTTTTAGTGACCAAGCGGCTTGTCGTCTTGGAACGCAGCATCACCACTGGGGAACAAACATTGTACCATGGGATGGACCTGATCAGTCAGAAATGTTCACAAAATCCTTGTCAGTAATGCGACCTTGCAGAATATCCATGTGGCTGGTAGAATACCATGATATGGCTGCCCAAATAATCACCGAACACCAGCCATGTTTCGCTCTTGGGACGTAAACTCAGCCAGAAGTTGGACACAGTATACAACAAAACGCATCAGACCAAATGACTTCCCTCCATTGCTCCATAGTTCAGGTTTTATGGTTTCGGCACATGTTTTCCTATTGCGGGAATTTGTATCCAGCTCACCCTACAATTCCCACTTTATATGGAGCTCCGGGCTACCGTGCCGTCCATTTTTTTTAAATTGCATAATCCGCTAGTTCGGCAGTTCCAGAGTGACTTTTGCAACTGTCTGTCGTCCTCTTATTTTCACAATCCTTTCACGATCACTCACACACACAATTTCGTCCGCGTTGTGACTTAACGAATTTTCAAGCTTTCTCTGATGCCGTACAAGCATTCTATTGGTGCCTCCTGAGACACGAACCACTTCGGCTACCTTGGTTACCAAAGCACACACTATATGAGCACCAATAATTTATCGACGTTCGACTTCACTTAGCTGCGACGTAATGCACACACAACTACACAGAACACTATTTTGGCCACGACTGACACGTGCAAGGTATTGAGGACACCCCACAATGGCTATTAGTGATTACACACAACAACGCTACATGCAAGCTTGAATAGCATCTGAATTTATGTTCAAGCATAATTTCTCGCGGTATTTCTCCATTTTCGTCCAACCCCTGCATTTAGTTATTGGTAAATGATTAAAATTTCTGAGCAGTATGATGAACCCATTGCAAGAATTCGGTAGTTACTTACCGAGCCATCTGTTGATTGATAGTAATGCAATCATTTCGAGGAGCCGTCAAACTTGACCAAAGAGAGAGCGAGCAACGAAAGTTTTTGTCTTATATTTCAGCGATGGATGGAACATGACGTATCGCATATGGAAACGCGTTATCTTGGGAATGTACAGTTAGGTGTGTGTTGAAAGAAGGTCTACAACTTCTATTTGGAGTCGTCAACATCCTTGGTAACCTCTGATTCCATTTTGTACCAAGCCGTGGTGCATCCAGTACAATACTTCAAAACACTTGTTGGATTGTGGTCCTGATCAACGATAAAGCATACGAAGGACACAAGGAAGTGGGCAACAACTTCCGAGTTTATAGCAGATTCCGTTGTTGAAAAAATCTCTCACGTCTTGGATTAAAAAGGTCGCCTCGTTTTATTTATTTACTACAGCAGCGTAGGGTTTGTTCGCTGCTACACTAGCTGCCTTTTGGTGAGAAATTTGCAACACAGTACACTTTATAGTAACACCGTCAATGCACTTGACAAGCATAAGGCTTCCGAAAAGCATAAAATCTCCAACATTTTCAATTTCGCAAATGAGTCTTTATGAAAGGAACATATTCAGTGAATGCATAGATAACTTCGTTGGTGAAATTGCAATGTATAGATATCTTAACTGGTAATCATTGCAGTAATGATTTTTACTGGTGGTGCTTTAGTACGAGTGTTGTCCAGAAAGTATGTCCCGGTCGGTCGCGAAATGGAAACCACGGTGAAAATCCGATGATGTTTTGCTCAGACGTGTAGAGCACTATCTCTAATACGCCCTTCTGTTGAGTCACATCGCTCTTTGCAGTTCTGAGCGCACAGTGATCACGTAAATAAGCCAATCAAATAACGTCTCCCGCCAAGTATTGGTGCCTGCCGAGAGATTTCTCTTGATTCCGGGCAACCACACATAATGTATAGGTCATGAGAATGAGATTTTCACTCTGCAGCGGAGTGTGCGTTGATATGAAACTTCCTGGCAGATTAAAACTGTGTGCCCGACCGAGACTCGAACTCGGGACATTTGCCTTTCGCGGGCAAGTGCTCTACCATCTGAGTTAGAGTCTTGGTCGGGCACACAGTTTTAATCTGCCAGGAAGTTTAACGGTCATGAATTCCATTATTCATCACAATTCTCGGCCGCACACTGTAGGGGCAACGAGGATGCCACTCCATCATTTCCGATGGAAATGTTTTGTCACCCACCTTACAGCCCCGACGTGGCTCCCTCTGATATTTATCTCAGCTCGCATGAATCGCAGGCTATGAAGATAACATTTTGTCACAGACAGCGAGCTGCAGAACAGCGTAGAGAATTGGCGGAAAGGATAGGCGGTTACCTTCTATGAAGAGGATGTTGATAAGTTGGGGCAACGATACGACAAATGTCTAACTCGGAGCGGTTGCTACATAGATGTAGAGAATTAGCTGGAAGATGTTAACTGTCACAAATGAAACATTTCTGATTTCCCATTTCGCGACCGATTAGATCTTACTTTCTGAACAACCTTCGCATGTAGGGCCATGTCAATACGCGAAATTTGTTTCTAGGTGCAAAAATGTATGTAGAGGATCGAACCTTGATGCAGAAGCTAGCTCTTGACTCTCCACATAAACGGAGACGAAGAAGCCCATTTACTGTTCATTATTCAGTTGAAGAGTGGAAAAGGGAAACGTTCCAAGCGCCTAATCTGATATTTGTCAGGAGAATTGTACAAACCCGATTTGTACCCAAGAAATTGAGGAGGTATCCTGATACCACGAAATTATGCTCACCGTTTCGAACCGATTGGTTCATCTTCAGACGGCTGATCACGTTTGTATTACTTTTGTTCTTGTTAACGTTAGTTGTTGACTGGTTTCCTGTAAACAACTAATTTAAGCAACAACTAATGTAATATAAACGTGGACAGCCGTCTTGTCTGAAGACGAACCTGTAGGTTAGACACCGTTAACGTGCTATTTGTGTAAATAAAAACCATTACCAACAGTGGCTAGTTACTGTTTTCTTCTTTGGTCAAGAATTAGCCACAGTCTCAAAAATGTCACTTTTCAACAAAATAGCAGGAAGAAAGTTTTTGCCGGCTGGTATGGCCGTGCGGTTCTATCTGGAACCGCGTGACCGCTACGGTCGCAGGTCCGAATCCTGCTTCGGGCATGGATGTGTGTGATGTTCTTAGGTTAGTTAGGTTTAAGTATTTCTAAGTTCTAGGTGACTGATGACCATAGATGGTAAGACCCATAGTGCTCAGAGCCATTTGAAGAAAGTTTCTGCGCCAAGTGCATTTATTAATGAGGTATTACGTTTAATTTGTGGTAATACAAGTACAGAATTAGGTTTTTAGCCAATATAACTGTAGTCAACCGAAATGACTTCTTGTTTCTTGTAAGCTTTGAAATTCCAGAGGGAAGAACAGTTTGACACAAAAACCATGCACCATGTACGATGTACTAACGCATGGTCGAAAGGGTTTCTCCATTGTTTGGCACCTAGATCAAGTCTAGGAACATGCGTCAGAGTATCGAGAACACAGAAGCACTGAAAAAGCGTTTTGTGAAGAAATGGCACTTACAACGCTTTTCATTTTCACTCTACAGTTGACAATATGTTAGAAGAATGTGCCCGGAGAGGTTTAAAGTAGAACAACACTTGTTCAAGAATTGGCAAATGCTAAACAGATTTTTAGCCGGAATTGAATTAATCCACGAAGGAGACAGCTCAGAAAATAATCTTTTGAGTGCAAACTGTTGAGACTGAAAACGAAAAAACAACGTAGCAAAGTGTCTCAACGTCATCATGCTGCAGGATATATGATGACGTATGGCTGCAGTGGTGCCTACAGAAGCGTCGGGAGTGCAGTTCTTTCTTCTGTTCGGCAGAGGTGCTTCACCTCACTGTCTGGGGCGCCCATTTACGTAAGTATCCTACGGTTGTCTGCCTTCAGACGGGTGAGAGAGATACCACGATGTGACTCATTCCATGGGAGTCCTCTACAAAGAGCAAGGGCATTGGTTACGCAAGCACGCACTGCAGGTAACGCGTAGGCCCGCCAAGGTCGTGATTAGGAGGGGCAAGTCTGCTGCGCAGAATGTAATGCCGTGCCGGCATCTCAGCGTTGGGAAAAAAAACCTTTGCTGCGCTAGACCATTGATCTTCTGATCAACCACTTCTTCAAACTCTGCCTATGAAGTCACTAGAAGGGCACGTGGACACCTCACCAAACTTCCGGATGTTGATATTACTCGAAAACAGGCACTGGTGCTTCTTGTTTCTCTTCCGTAGGCTGAGTATAAAAATAATCAGTCCAAATGCACTTCTCTCAGTACATTTATACCAGGCTCTTTCACTCCAGGGTTCTAGAGGTTTTAGTGGACAAGTAGATAAAGTTTTGATAAGAAAGACGTTCCCGGAAATGTACCGTTCGGATATAAAATAAAGTCTGAAGGACAGATCACTTTCAACTCTCCCGCTTCATGGTACGGCACGTAATGGTAGAGCTGCATAACGCATGTATCGATAACGTTTTCCTGGTCGCCATAGTCCATCATATACCATTTCCGTCCGATTGTAACAACAGCTGCGAACCACTGATACGTTCGCAATTGGGAGTATTTACTCTAGTAATCCACAGACGCGTACCAGGCATGTTGCGTCGTTTGTATGAAAGCCTGCGTCGCAGATACATCTTGTGCAACGAACAGCGGGATCGCCACATAGAGCAGTTCCTGTAAACCACATACGTCAGCACACCGGTCTACGTAAACTCCGTCCACAGGCTCTGGCTGGTCCACCTTTACCGACCGACCGCCGTGTCATCCCTCCGCCACTGGAGTCATTGGATGCAGTATGGAGGGGCGTGGGACCAGCGCACCGTTCTCCCGGCCGTAGTCAGTTTTCTTGACCTGGATCCGCTGCTACTCGGTCAAGTAACTCCTGAATTGGCATCACGATGCTGAGTTCAATCCGTTTTCGTCCTCACCTACGGAAAATACCTGGCAGTAGCGGGAATCGTACACCAGTCCTCCGCATGATATTTAGCCGCATTGATTACTCAGCTATGGAGACGGACCATAATACCTCTGTGTATGTTGTAATCCCGATTACATTTTTCTCGTGATTTCTATAGGTGATATACGTTATTGGCTGCTCAATAGCCTCACAGTCTGAAGGATTCAAGGAGAACAACGTCTTCTGCCTTCCAAGGAGTCCCAATTAATGTCCCTGAGCGTTTTTGAAACATTTTCGTACGGACTATACCGATCTCTTACGACCCCATCAACGCTTCCTGCAATCGTTCGAAATTGTCGTCATGGCAACTTCATAAGGACATCAAACACTGAAACAGCACTCAATAACTGATAGCAATAGCTATCGTCTTGTATGCGATTTCCTTTACAGATACTTCGTGCTTCCCCAAAACCCTTCCAAAAACAAAGCCTTCCATTCCCATTCTCTAATAATGATTTTACGTAATAGTCCTATTTCACATCGCTTTCTATTATTATCCCTATATACTTATGCGACGTTCACTACTAATCCTACGATCAGATATTTCTCCTTGCTGTATGCATTATCTTACAATTATCATCCATTAGAGAGAGCTGCCATTTATTCATCTACATCTACGTGATTGCTATTCACAATTAAGTGCCTGGCAGAGGGTTCAATGGAACCACCTTCAAGCTGTCTCTTTACCGTTCCACTCTCGAACGGCACGCGAGAAAACTAGCACTTAAATTTTTCTGTGCGTGCCCTGATTTCTCTTATTTTATCGCGATGATCATTTCTCCCCATGTAGGTGGGTGCCAACAGAATGTTTTCGCAATCGGAGGAGAAAACTGGTGATTGAAATTTCACGAGAAGACCCCATCGCAACGAAAAACACCTTTGTTTTAATGATTCCCACTCCAATCCACGTATCATGTCTGTGACACTATATCCCCTATTTCGCGATAATACAAAACAAGCTGCCCTTCTTTGTACTTTTTCGATGTCATCCATCAGTCCCACCTGATGCGGATCCCACACCACACACCAATACTCCAGAATAGGGCGGTTAAGCGTGGTGTAAGCAGTCTCTTTAGTAGACCTGTTGCACCTTCTAAGGGTTTTGCGAATGAATCGCTCTCACTAAGTGCACTAAGTGTAAATTTGGTCTAGGTCCTTTTGCAGTTTGTTACGATCAACAAACACGATACCTTCCCTTACACAACAGCGTCGTCGGCGAACAATCTGGAAGTGCTGCTGATCGTACTTGATACTACTGGATGTCTGACAACAGTGTGTAATGATTGGAACAAAAAGGCCACAATAGAGGGATCTTGTATCAGGGGTCCTACAAGAATCAGTACTGGACCCATTGCTCTTCTCAATGATGTATCAATTATTCTCTCCCACTGCAACTATCACCTATACCTGACGAAATTCAATTATATCAAAGTGCAAGTCCAACAAAGCTATGCACAGTTATCCCGATGTACTTGTATGAACGCGGTGCATAGATTTAAAACTTATCATCTAAAAAGCAAGCAATCTTAGTCGCTCACAAAAGACTTATTACCCCTCGGTTCAGAGAATCTCTCTCTCATTTTATCCTAAACGGCACAGAAATAACCTGTTCCACCATTGCAAAGGACTTGTGGAGACTTCTGGTCCATCATTTAAACTGTAATGAGCACAAAACTGATGTAAGGAAGTGTCAGCGTCACTTCACTCACTAAATGAATATAAAAAGTACTTCCTTTCGAACGAGAGAGAATCTCGAATGAACACTAATACTCCTCACACTTGACTATCGTGATGCCATTCTACAATGACTTTCGCACGAAAGCTCACGCAGGCTGCAACTGGTGATGAATGCTTGTGTACGATACATTTCTGACGTACACTTTTTCGTCCACATCACACTAGTCTACTCATTATTATAAACGCCCACTACTATTATAATTATTACAATTTGTATTATTAGTGTCAGTTATTATTATTATTATTATTATTATTATTATTATAAATATTATTAAGAAGTTTAGTAATATCTTTTGTATGTGTTGCTCCTGGTCAGGTGTAACAGAGGATCTGAAGGCCCTAAATGCTCAGTCTAAATAAGCAATAAATAAATAACAAGTATTAAATTATTTATGTATATTGCAAGCACTGAACGACCTTCACGATACCTTCTGACACACCGGATCCTTCTTCCTTTTCTGTGCAACATTTGCTGTCCAATCATGAATGTAAACTCTCACACCCGTCACGTGAACACGCCTTTCATCGTAGACGAAACTGCACCAGTTTCAAATTATTTCGAAAACCAAGTATCAGCTTATTATTTCTATAACACCTGCCCGCTTCCTTCCCAAGAAATGTTTTCTGTTATGTTCTAGCAGCACGGAGTCATCAGTCTTGTTAAAGGATCCAGCGCAGTGTTCTAAGGTACTAAGCGCTCCACATGGCCACCCAGATTTCTATTTCTCTCAGGCAAATTCCGGGATGGTTCCTTTGAAGAAAGACATAGCTGATTTTCTTCCACAACCTTCTTTGTTTTTTCCTGTGCTAATCTCATCATATTCTCATACCTGTTATTCCCAGCATCCTCTACGTGAAATAGCCCAAGTTTTGTTTGGCAATTGTGTTCTTCCTTACCTTGCGCTTGTTGATTCTTCTCGCGACAGAAGGTACCCGCATAGTGTGGATGATACTGTTTTCCATTGCATCTTTCTGTTCTTTTCTTTACGTATGTAATGTTTCGACGTGGTAAATTGCAGTATAACGCAGCAGACACATCAAACTTGCTGCGCATTCAGTGCACTTAGCACAGTTTAGCCAGCACAAAAGCAATAAATGAAAAAAGTGTATGTTAATAGGATTATTTTTTGATCGGTATGGCTAGTTCATAGAACATATGTAACCAGGGGATGCCAGTTTAAAAGGCCTTGACGTCATTATTCGTGTGACAGTCGCGTTCACAGTTCCAATGTGCCTATAGGAAAAAGGAAGCAACAAAGAGGCTTTTTAAGGACTGTGATGTCCTGTGTTAATTACAAAAGTCATAATGTTTGACACGTATTTTTGCCAGTGTAGTTCTCATTCCAGATGCAGAAAACACATTTATTGTCACACATTACGTTATTGAAAGGTTCAGTTTTCATCAGCTTCCCGTCACATTTCATTGTTGGAAGAAAAAGAAAGGATAGTTTTTTATTACTGTTTGTACCTTCTGGCCATCCTGGAGTCTATCAGTTCATAGCACCACAAGAACTACCCCGAAATCTGGAGAAGACTTATCTTTCGTAAATGATTTATTATTTTATTTTTTATTATTTATTTATTTATTTTGGCAAGATTTCAAGCAAGTCATACTCTTCATGCGGTGAACCTGTTGGTCTGTGGTTGAAAGTAGCACATGTTTCATCAACCGAGAAACTGTAATAGTTTCACTTTATAACGGATGCTGTATCTTCTTAAAAGCATTCAGTACTTTGGGAAAAGAGAAGTTCAGCGATATAGTACAAGTTAAAGTTGTAGCGAAACTTTTCGCAAAAAATGGCAGTGTTTCAGTAGGAACAGTAAATTTATTATACCGCTGTATTTTCCACGAGCTATCTAACGCCGTTAATATGAGGATCTTGTTCCAATTAAAAAGTTGCTTCCGTACCTATACCTCATGAAATAAAAATTATACTTACATGCAGCAAATTACTCTTTTTTGTGTACCGTCACTAGCCATTATTTGTTTTGTATAATAAGCATTTTGTAAGTACGTCCAACTACCAATTTATTATAATCCAACGGCAAATCGGTAATAAATATAATCAGCAGCTTTGAAGACATTACAATACAGTTAAAGATTTTTATATCACTGTTGTCGAAAATACCGTCAGCGATTCGTCTTGAATGCCATTCACTATCAATATGGTCGTATGGATTAAAGGAAGAACCGTTTCTAATCGATGTGTTGCCAGATTGACATAAGTCATATCAGTATCAAAATACCTTGATATGGTAAAAGTAATACGCGACAGGTTAGACAGGGTAGAGATTGATTGGTTTCAGAATGTAGATGATATAATACTACTGTATTTCGCACCTGAAGTAATAAACACATAAGTTCGTCGCAAAAAGCGTGACTGAGAGGACGGGGAAGCTACAATGAGTTATGTGGCTGAGTTCAGGTGTTTACTGTCTGTTTTTAACCATTAAAGACTTCACCAGCCACATGAAGCGCTACGTGCTTGGAAAGCGACGACGGACGGAAAAGTTCAGATCTTTGTTTACAGAAATCGGTGTACCCGCGCTTGTGTAAAGTTCGGCCGTTGCGCAAAAAACGTTCGGTTCCACTTCAGTTTCCTTTGCAGCAGCCGTTAGACTGACGTCTCCAATTTCTGCAGAAATAACATGTGTGTCCCGCAACTGAAACAAATACCAGAGCGAAGGTGAGCAAATTGTTATCAGGTGTGGACGTCGAAATGAAAGCGGGACAATGACACTACAATGATATCTGAGTATGAATTACAAACCGTATTTGAAGTGAGACAGAAAAGCAGGCGGGGAATAGACTTTGCAGCAGGTCTGAGGACTTTGCCTCTACTAAATGCGATAGTAATTTCACACTCGTATTCTTACATAATTGTTTTCGACATAGGTATTACGTCCAGTGACGTCTGTATTATGTCGAATGACATCTCTTACAACGGGTGAGCCTCTATCCAAAAATGTTACCGGAATGTAGGTGTGCTTAGTAAATTTGTATCTCGGACGAAAGAAGCTACAGTCCTCTAGAAACAAGCACTACCTGTAGGATTCTGTTATTCCCGTGTGTCTCTTAGCAGAACTGAGCGCAGCAGTAAGGGGCTATTTTCAAGAACAGCAGTATGAACTGACTTTACAGTAACCACCACCTCACAGTGTTCCGCAGTTGCAACTAAACGCTCTTTATATTATAAGTTACCGTTTAAAGATTTAATTTACGTACAGGAAAAATATTTCATCTCAAAAATTATGACTGGGAAATGATGCCGATCGAAGTGGCGTAGTGATTTTGAAGAACTTGGCTCTTGTTTAGAGGTAACGAGGTTAAAATCTCGTTCTAGCTAACTAGATGTCGGTTTTTGTGATTTCAGTAAATCGTTGAAGGTGAATATTGGTGTAGCTACTTTGAAAAGAATATTGCCGATTTTAAGTTTTATTATTGTATCTACCCTTTTCGTAGACCCTTTCTGACGATCTATTCGTCAACGGTACGACAAATCATAGGCATCTCTTACCACATTTCGTTTACTGTAACGCATGCGTATTTCTAGTGTCTGTTGTAGGTGCTTTGTGTGCGCTCAATTTAAAAGATGGAGCAGTTCAAGCATATCGTTATTACGGTTGAAAGTAACTCTCGCGCGTGCCTTGTGTTTTGTGGCAGACGAATTTTTATTAACTATTTTCATGAATAAGGCTGTTTCAAAAAGATTTATTTGATTTTTCAAGCGTTAATGTTAACTTAAACATAAGACTGAAAAGTGTTGTTGTTTTTTTTTTTTTTCAAATAATCATCCTGTTGTACCAGGGTGTCCACCGATGGCCCAAAACATTATGACCACTACCCACCGCGAGACTGAATATCTCATGGTGATGCTGCGGGCACGTGATGCAGTAAGGAAAGAATGTAAGCGGAACAGAAATGATTAGACAGTCATTATAGCAAAGATACGAGCCACAAATACAGAAACGGTTTTGACAAAATGCACAGTGTTGTGGCAGACCTGGATGCTCACCAGTCCAATTACTAGGTGTATGAAAAGGACGGAACGAGTAAGGGAAAACTTTTTTAAGAAAGAAACACCAAACGAGTATAATCTTCGAAAATGGAGAAAACGGCCTTCGCGGCAAGGTCTGTGAGAGATCCAACACGCAATGGACGACCCAAGAAATATGATAACGATAATGAAGTCACCGAACGCTTAAAAGCATCATTGCCTTGTTCACCAGTAAAATCGGCAAGGAAAGGTTCTGCGGGGATGAACATTCCCAGAACCTCTATTCGTCGTTGAATGAAGAAAGAAGGTTACGGTTCATTTGGACCCGGCATCATCTGTGAAATGAATGATTATGATATCGAATATGCGACATGATTCGTGCGAACAGTTACTTGCATGTTTTCCAATATTAGCGGCTCGCCGTAAGGTTATAATGACAGATGAATGTGCTATGTACCTTAGCTTCCGGCGTCTAAATGAGAATGATCGGTCCCGAAATGCATCGCCATGCAAGCACACGCACTTGGCAGCGAATCTAAAACTGCGCTGAAGCTGATGGTCAACGTACAGAGGGAGTTTGCAATATTTAAGAACTATGTGAGACGAGTATCTGAAAACATTCGTTTCTGTGTTATTCCACTCTTGCAGGCATCTTTTTCTATTAGATACAATTTCTGATAGAGCTAGGGCATCGTTTCATGTTCTTATTTGTCTTTCATGTTGCTTCTTGTTTCAAAACTATAACATTGAACATTACCGATCGTGAGATCTGGGCCACCTTGTAGAACACAGGAAACTCTGGAGAGTCTCTTTCGTGCTCTGCTGTGGTATGTGGCTGCTACGTTCCCTATATTTTTACGTCGTAGCGGTTAATTTTCCAATCTCTGGACAATAAACGAAGGAGGAATCTCTTACATTCTACTTCCACGCCCAGAATAAATTCACAAAACTCTACACGTGGTTGTTTATTACTAACATGAAGCGCTTATAAAAACTGAATCCTTTACGGTTTAAAACACAAACACCGCCGCAAGACTCACCAGAGTGACACATAAGGAGTACTTAATCCTCAACTGGCACGAAGAGTAGACTTCTTTGGACTATGTGCAAAACTCTTCTGAATGCATCCCGGGGCGACCTTTGGATTTTCGGTTACGTAAACAAGCAGTGTTTTGAAACTGTTGGTGCAACTGTCGAATGCCCTGAGTTGCAGGAAATCACAGTCCATAGTCGTAACTCAAATGCACCCGTTAAAACGGACATCACGAGACGCTGTGTTAAAGAGGCTTCGGCTTCAAGCTAATGCGTAGTGAAGAAACGAGCTAGGTGCACCAGGGGACATTCACCAGCAACGACATGAACCGATGACCTACAACTGGCACCAAGGGAAACTTCGAGCTTCCGTGTGTGAGTTAAGAGTTTCACTGAGTTCCATATTCATTCACGTAGAAGGTATGGTCTTGTGAAATCGGATGAATATCTTAGAAACGCGCTGTATATTTTTACATCTTGTAAGGAAGCTGTTAGCAGTTAGCCACATGTAAAATCTGGATGATGAAAAGTTAAAGTCTCTCGCCAAGGAAATACATGGTCGGTTTAGATCAGGGTGAGGAAGTACTTTGAGTATGGCCTTTTCCTTGCCATTCCTGATTTCGGCTTAACCCTAAAACACTAAAGAGAGGGAAAATGTTACTAAAATGTAATAGAAGGAAGTGATAGTTAATGCATTAGTTGTGGTTCAAATCCCGGCCGGGCTGGCCGAGCAGTTCTAGGCGTTACAGTATGGAACCGCGCGACCGCTACGGTCGCAGGTTCGAATCCTGCCTCGGGCATCGATGTGGTGATGTCCTTAGTTTAGTTAGATTTAAGTAGTTGGGGACTGATGACCTCCGATGTTAAGTCCCATAGTGCTTAGAGCCATTTGAACCATAAAGGATTCGAACCGGCGAACGTAGCAGCCGCATGGTTCCGGACTGAAGCGCCTAGGACAGCTCGACCACATCGTCCGGCTTATGCATTTGTTAATTTCAGTTAAAAGTTCTCCAGTGGTATGTCACATGCGAAATAAGTACAGAACTTCCCGTTTTAGATCCTATACTGAAGAAGCAGATTGGCGGGAACCGGGAATTGATACGAATAGCAATCGTGAATTTTATGAGGGTTTAGTAATGTAGAGTTAAGCGCTTTGGGAAACTTAGTAAAACGTAAATCAAGATGTCTGTACCTCCAAACTTCGAGTCCATTGCTTTAATTACTGCGCCTAAAAGCTCACATTAAAAGTTACGTAAGTTGAGCATTTAATATTGATCGCTAAGACCGTGCATTCTGTGAGTAATTGATTGCATTGCAGTTGGAATATCAGTAACTGATTCTAAGTTATTTGCCTTAGTGCTTACTAAACAAATATTTTTACTTTATCTTTGCAAACGTTATTCATTATATCAGATCTTCTGTCATCCAGCAGTGTACATTTAATCGATTACCCAGAAGACGAGACAGCAGTAGCGGCTAATCTTACGCTGCGTGTACCCGCTCGCCTTCCGTACGCCGGCGGGCGTTTGGCGCTGCTGTTTATTCCATTAATATCCGGCCTCTTCCCTAATTATTCCCGTACGGCGGCGCCCCGACGCCGGCAGACGGACACAGTCGTCGCCGGCCGTTGTTGCCGTTACGGATTTGTGACGCTAACAAATTGCGCGGCGGCATTAGGTAATCGCGGGCGATATCTCAGGCTGCCAGCGGCAGAGGAGCTCGTCACGACGATAAATGACGGCGCCGGACTTTCTATGCCGCCACTCGCCACGATAAATAGCCCGGCCGCCTGCGCCAGCCGCACGCTAACGCTGGCTGCTGGGCCCACCCCGCCGTCATTAAGTCAGCCGCCTGCCGTCTTTTTGTGCAGCGCCACGGCGGCCGACGCATACGCCGTGGCGGTCAGCAGCACGTCACCAGGTAGCTCTTACGTTTCTAGGTCCATTCAGAGCAAACGAAAGCGAGGTCGAATGGCATTCCCTGTTGGGAGACTCCGAATTGTATGCTGAAGTTAGAGTCGCTCTGGACGGAAAGCAGCGGAACAATGAAATCGTGGCACTCAGAAAGGTCCACAATGTAACGGGACGTCAACGTCAAGACTTCTCGGGAGGGAAGTTTTGACTTTGCTGGGGGAACAGTTAACATGTTCTCGCCGCGTTAACTCGGGTTATACTAGTGGATTTCTTGCGTTTGGGTTTTAGTCTTTAATTTATTTATTCTTTGCTACCTTTTTTTAACGCTCTTTGAAGATTTAATGACGACTTGGGTATTTTTAGTATTGGTTAAAAACAGTCTTGGTAGCAATATAGTATTTTTTTATTTTTCAACGACGCGTTTCGCCTTGTTTAGGCAACTTCAAGTTATCTTTTCAGGTGGACGCGAGTGACACCAAGATCTGCATAACGCGTTCCCGTTCACAGGAGCGAGTAACAGAATAAAATGGGGGCTCAGGTAGTAAGCATTATTCTGTTACTCTCTCCTGTGAACGGGAACGCGTTATGCAGATCTTGGTATCACTCGCGTGTACCTGAAAAGATAACCTGAAGATGCCTAAATAAGGCGAAACACGTCGTTGTAAAATAAGAAACTAAAATTGCAACCAAGACTGTTTTAACCAATACTGTTAAGCACTGGTTTGCTGTATGCCACAAATGGATTGGAAGAATTTCTATAGATGTTTTTAATACGATTTTTTCCGCAAGAGAGGCCAGATATCTGAAAGCAAAAACGTATTTAGGTTTTTCAATACCTGGGCAAGGGAAAAGCCTGCACTGTACGTAAATAAGAAAATAATTCTTCTTTTTCTTGTGCTTTACTCCCACATTGGTCACCAAAGCTGTTAATGAATTTGACGTGGATAATTTAAGGGGTGGCTGGATGCTCTTTCTATCGAAAGCCCCTTAAGCCTTAAAAATAAAACTCTTAAACCTTTCAGACCTGAAGTTTTCCTGGAGGAAAGGATAATCTTTTTTATGCTCCCATGCTTTTAGATAATTTTTTTAATGATTTTAGAAGCAAATTTATACAAATATATGAATCTGTTTTCAGAATATACTTTGTACACGTGGCTTCTTTCTGTGGACTACAAAAATTCACTGTTGTAATAAATTAATTAAATATTCAGTAACTGCCATGTAAAATAACACTGGATTGCTCAGCGGAATATCCGGCCGAGGTGACCGAGCGGTTCTAGGCGCTACAGTCTGGAACCGCGTGACCGCTAAGGTCGCAAGTTCGAATCCTGCCTCGGGCATGGATGTGTGTGACGTCCTTAGGTTAGTTAGGTTTAAGTAGTTCTACGTTCTAGGGGACTGATGACCTCAGAAGTTAAGTCCCATAGTGCTCAGAGCCATTTGAACCATTCAGTGGAATATGACTAACCAAACGCTATCACGAATTATCATGGTCACAAGCTGCTGCACATAGCTACATTCACTTGTTCATATCTTTCTTGTGACGCACACAAATGGCTACACTTGTGTTCGATGCAAAGATTGAACATTTACAAACAACTACATGAGGCTTCCAATTGTCAAGAATATTTCTGTTGCGCGTAAGACACAGTAAAAATTAATGTACACGAATTGTAACCAATGGGTCTTAAAGGGTTAAGACAGGAGCTTTTCCTTGTCAGGTTGGTCGTCTGTTTTCATTACAGCTGATGTCGATAACTCCATTTAAAGTACAAGTAGTTGATAAAGAACAGTCAGTAAATTTATTAATTATGTAACATTCTCATTGGTGTCTATAAGGGACGATCAAATCAAAAGTAGACAAACGGAAGAAATGAGTAAACTATTTTTTGTTTCAAAAGTAATTGCCATCCCACTGTCAGACAAGAGGATCATTGCTTGCCTTCATGGAAAAAATGCTGCTGGTTGCGTACGGAACCGTGTTTCCCGCTCACATGTTGCCAAGACCAGTGTTGCCAACAGTAAAGTGTGCTCCCCACCAGTTTCAAGTGCAAAAACCACCAGAAAATCACTAACAAAAACACCTCTACTCTCATAATCGCTAAAATTTCCACTAATTTTTAATTATTATGAAAGAAAACAGTAAGTATATTAGTAATTAGTTTCCTTTATTATTAAGTAACAAAATATTCACAATCATTAAATTGACATACAATAAATTAATCAGAAAGTTAAGGTCAGGAACATACAGAAAGTTCTATAACAACAGCTAATTATTTAAATGAATTCATGTTCTTTAGATGAATCATTTTTGTCTACATCACCGTCATCGTCGTCGTCGTCGATGGTTTCAGACTGAAACGATTCTTTGGCACCGATTAGTTTTACAACGTTTATTGGAATTATATAATCGTTGCAGCATTTTCCATCCAACCTCAAACCACAGCGTATTCTTAGTACAGCAGTTAAAAGATTTAACTTCAGTCTGTTCCTCTGCCTGTTTTTATTAGATTCATACAGCTAAACAGTCTCTCAACATTGGCATTGTAATGAGGCAGTATTAGGAGAGTAATCGTAAAAGTCCCTAATTCCTCAAATCTGGATTTCCCTTAAGCATTTTTGAAATGCAATACTTCATTCCAAAATTTTTTTCTATCTTTGGTCTCGTTCCAGTTCAACTTGTTCAACACTTATTCTGGAATTTTTGTTTCAACTTCAAATTTTCGGTAACCTGTTTTTTATTTCTTCAGTCAGACTTACTATAAATGTTAAGCACTGTTTATGCACCGATTACGGAACATTTCTTCGTCTTCCCGTGGTAATCCTTTTTCTCTCATTTCAAGCAACCGCTTTTCAAAGCGGAATCCTAGACAACATCTTCGATCGAAGAAATCACGAATATTTTGAGTAAAAATATTGACATTATTTGCAGTTAACGTAACTTTGCTGACAAGCATATCCATCAGGTTGGCCAACTCATCAAAGAGTTTGGTGTGATCTGTATCTTTCGACATTTTATTGACTCTGTTTATTTCAATTAATATTGGATATAAAAACGAAATGCATACGTAATTAATCTCGTTCGCATAAATAGCGTACAATAACTCTGCCATGTGGCACTTTTAGCGCACTTTTGCTACGGAAAAATGTGTGTTTAGGTAAGATCATTGCGTGTATATTCTTGATACAGCGGATAGTATTGACAACCACCTTCTCTGGCACGCTTGAACTATTTTTAAAGATTTCTGTCCACTGTTGATGGTTTTGTATAGCTCATAGATTAAAGAGATTGTCTGGAAGAGGAGCGACTAAACCAATCATATGTCTCTTTAATTGAACTCCAAAGTTTTTAGTTCACCGAAATTATGTATATTAAAAAGGACTAAATAATTTTTTTCCGTGACATTGGAGTATGCTCGAAGTACTCTTGCTAGACCAAATGCGGAAAGTAGATACCAGAGAAAAAGAATAATGCGGAAGGCCCGTGATGCCTGCTCCAGCTGCGGAAGGAAGCACAGTCCAGCCTGACGCATCCATCACGTTAGTCACTGAGTCACTTTCAGATTTGGCTGTGACTCAATATGCCTTCTCCAAACGGCCCTTCAACTACTTTCGAGTTACTGCCGTTCTCTTGCCAAGCTGGTAACAGTCGACGTCCGCCGTTAAGAAAAGTGGGGTGCTGCGTACAATGTTTAACGAAGTGCTTGGCTAAGCTGTGAGCAATGATGCGTGCACATACCATAACACTTGTGATACCGAAGGACTGTGCGCAGTCATACATTCAGTAAAACATAGAAAATTAGTAGTACACATAAAAATTGCCTGATTATAAAAATGTGAAAGATGTAGACATCTACATCTACTTGTACATCAACATAATTACTCTGCCATCCACAATTAAGTACCCGGCAGATGGCTCATCGAACCACCTTTAAGCTATTTTTCTACCGTTTCACTCCCGAACGGCGCCGGGGAAAACGAACACCTAAATCATTCTGTGCGAGTTTTTATTTCTCTTGTTTTATTGTGATGATAATTTCTCCCTTTGTAGGTGGACGCCTACAAAATATTTTACCAATTGGAGGAGAAATTGATGATTGAAATATCATGAAAAGATCCTGCCGCAACCGAAAAGGCCTTTGTTTTACTAATTGCCACCCTACTTCGCTATCACATCCGTGACACTCTCGCCCCTATTTCGCGATCATACGAAACGAGCTGTCTTTTCGACTTTTTCGATCTCCTTCGTCAGTCCCATCTGATGCGGATCCCACACCATACAGCAGTACTCCATAAGAGGGAGGACAAACTTGGTGTAAGCTATCTCTTTAGTAGATCTGCTGCATCTTCTAAGCGTTCTGCCAGTAAATCGCAATCTTTCGCTTGCTATTCCCACAAGTATTTAGTTGATTTTACAGCCTTTAGATTTGTGTGATTTATCGTGTAACCTAAATTTAGCGATTTTATTTTAGTTCAAATGCTTCAAATCGCTCTGAGCCCTATGGGACTTAACATCTGAGGTCATCAGTCCCCTAGAACGTAGAACTACCTAAATTCATAATTTTCGAACACAGTATACGTTCCCAATTCCTACTGCAAATAGACGTTTGATATGGGTCTGTTACTGAGTGGGCTACTTCTCTGTCCTTCTTTGGTATTGATGTGCCTTGTGCAAGTTTCCAGTCTTTAGGTACGATCTTTCGATGAGCGAGTGGTTGTAACTAATTGCTAAGTATAGAAATCAGCATGCTCTGAAAGGAACCGGACTGGTATGCGACCTGGCGCGGACGCCTTGCCTTTATCAAGTGATTTAAACTGTTTCGATACACCAAGGATACCTACTTCTAAGTTACTCATGTCGGCAGTTGTTCTAATGGTTCAAATGGCTCTAAGCACTATGGGACTTAACATCTGAGGTCATCAGTCCTCTAGACTTAGAACTACTGAAACCTAACCAACCTAAGGACATCACACACATCCTTGTCCGAGGCAGGATTCGAACCTGCGACCGTAGCAGCAGCGCGGTTCCGGACTGAAGCGCCTAGAGCAGCTCGGTCATAGCGGCCGGTACAGTTGTTCTGGATGCGAATTCTTGAATATTTACTTCGTCTTTTTTGGTGAAGGAATTTCGTAAAACCGTGTTTAGTAACTCTGCTTTAGTGTCACTGCCATTACTGACATCACGGATCCTGTCGCGCAGTGAGGTATTGTCTGCATCTTGCGGCTGCTGTACTTCACATTTAACCGGAATCTCTTTGGGCTTTCTGTCAGATTTTGAGACAGTTTGGTTGTGGAAACTATTAAAAGTATCGCTGCAAAGATGATAGCTATGGGTGTATATTTTTCAAAGAATAAAGTTTTACGAGCCTGATTCATGAAGAAGCGGAAGAGAAAGAATGATGGAAGGATAAATCGAAGATCCAATAACACCCATAATTAAAACATGAGTTCATTCAAGCAAGCCAAAGGTTAATCATAAGGCAATGGTATAAAACTAACATGAGAAGTGTGTGATAAAAAAGTTATGTCTTAAATTAGAACATGTTTCAGTGGGAATCTACCCAAAATTTGTATAGCAAAAAGCAATAAGTGAAATTCACAAAACAATATCTTTATTTAGACCTGGATTCCAAAATAAGGAATAATTTTCAAGGGATAAATATAAGGATTTCATAAGTAATATGACGGCGCGGTACGCTAGGTACTCTGTCGCAATATCGTGTTACGAAGACGACTGCAGCCGGCTGGACACCCGGGTACAGGACAAACAGTCCATTCGTCGGCAATGCTTAAAATCACACATATTTAATCTTATTCTCGCTTCGCCTCTCTGCCAGTTCTCAGACACAAACATTCCATTCTATTTACCTATTACTGTCGAATGCTACGCTCCTGAAGAAGACTTACGTAATATAAAATTCTACAGAGCAACTTTCTTTTTAAAAAAAATGGTGAGAAATCCCACTGCCAGTAACAAGTGTAAAGACTTCCGTTAACAAGTCTATTCACGAGTCTCTGAATTAACGATACTACTTCTATCGTTAGCATCCGAATTGATTCTGTCTCGCTAAGAATAAAATTTGAAGTTTTTCACATTTAGCAGCAACAGTATTGTAGTTTTTTGCCTTAATTTTACTTCACAACTACAGGCTGAAGCTTTAACACTGTAATGAAACTTCCTAGTAGACTAAAATTAGAACTGTACCAGGAACAGAGCAAAAATCTTTGCACTTTGTAAATTCGCTGTGAGTAATGTATTATGTCTGTCGTCTTTTCACCATGTGAGTATATCTTATTATTGTTGCACAGGAACGTCAATATTCCTTTGTAGCAACCTCCTGCAATCCCCGTGCTGTCCAGCGCAACAGTTAATAATGTATTCCATTTCTCTGGTTCCAGCAAGCGGGAGGTACAAAGGCCTTAGCTCCGGTTCATTACTTTATAAGGGGACGGTTTTTTTTTGTCCCTGCCGACAGAGAGGACGAAGTGAGCCTGGCAGCGACACCCGGGGATATTTATTTAAGGCTGCTATTGTGCTTGTTTACTTCGTACCGTACAGGGCGTTACTCGTACGCTCTGGCACAGGAAGGAAAAAATTCTCGTGTCGCGCGAAGCGGGACAGATTGCTTGCTTTAGCAACGGACACAGTATGTGCTGTATGTGCTGTGTTGAGACCAATTTAGAACACGGGCTGTGCTTATGAGGCCAAGTAAATAGCAGGGTGAATTGAAACAACATGCCTGACTGATTCTTCTTAAATTCAAGTGTTTATCAGTTTTTGTATAAGTGCATATTTTAGTGAGTTGATCCAATAGAGAGCTCAAGGTGACGGTGGAGACATCTGGCCACTTAATTCATATCTTGTTAAAATTAAATTTCTTAGTTGTTTATGTTATTTATAAACAGTGACTAACAAGCTAATAAAAATTACTGTAGATTTAACTATTCGACTAACATTTTGAATTCTTCTGACTCTACAGCGTTATAGATATCTTGTAAGGTCATTATATGTCTAGTTTGCCAAAACGCTGCAATGTCCCAAGACTTTTTATTGCGACATTATTTTTTGGTGCTATAATCTTATTTCGGCTCGATGGACATTATCAAGCTATTTGCAAACACATGGAGTGGTTAGTGCATATATCTGTGTCTGTTTGTAACTAATAATAATTTTGTATGCATCTATCGTGGTACTAACTTCCATAACACATCGTTAGCGCTGTCGCTGTCTAATAGCTTATACAACTGCGTATCGTAGGCGTAGCACAGGCGAAACTGTAGATGTATAATGTTTCAGCAGTGGAATTTGTTGCTGAGCAATATTCGTTCAAACCTAGCTACATTTGACAGAACGATGTTATATGGTTACATAATAAACTTATTTATCTCTGGAGTTGTGTCCGGTATAGTCAGTTCTTTGCTAACGTTCGCTGCTGTTATCTTTGCTTGTAAATTTCTTTAATCATTTACCGTTTTCTACAAACTCAATAAAGTTGATCAATACAATAATGCTAACAGATAGTCACAATGTAAAGCAGACTGAAAAAGCGATGCAAATTCTGCACTTGACACCAAAGGGCCTAATGACGAACATTTTAGAAGAAATAGAAATACACATACAGACACAAATATCCACATAAAATTCTTAAAGAACAAACAGACTTAAAACATAAAAATTCTATTGATAACTTTATTGTAATTATAGAAAACAATATTGGATAAAACAAATTTACAGGAAAAGATAACAGCAGTGAACATTAGCAAAGAATTTACTACTACTATACACAGCTGTATTGATTCTCATCGTATATTCCACACAAGTTTCATTCAGATAGTTTAGCATTTTATCTGCAGTTGCATTCTGTCGCCAGCACAATGTCATCAGCAAATTTCGTACATTGTATCCTCTTAGCAGTAATGCATACTGCTCTTTCTCTATTTAAGCCTTTCGAAATAATCTCTTCTAGGTATAAGTTGAACAACGCCCCTTCCAGTAATACTTCCGTCCGACATTTTATTTCCAGTCCTTATTCTTACTTTATTGTAAATATGGACTCTGTAGCAATCGTCTCTTCTTCCAATCTACTCTTTTCCTCTTCAAATTGTTCACCAGCTTTACCCATTGAACGAAGAACCACATGAGGTTTTCGTGATGAACGATTTGTATACTAAGCACATCTTCGTCCTGTTCTGGGCGTTCGAGGTCAGGCATTTGCCATGTTAGTAGAACATCTGCTGTGGTATGCAGGGTGAACATCAATAAAACCGACAAACTGCAGGGAGGGTTTATTGACTGGAAATGGAGGAAGGAAGGTCCCAAGAACATGTGTCCTGACATGTATGGTGTGCGTATAATGACAACAAATGGCTCTGAGCTCTATGCGACTTAACTTCTGAGGTCATCAGTCGCTGAGGACTTAGAGCTAATTAAACCTAACTAACCTAAGGCCATCACACACATCCATGCCCGAAGCAGGCTTCGAACCTGCGACCGTAGCGGTCGCTCGGCTCCAGACTGTAGCGCCTAGAACCGCACGGCCACTCCGGCCGGCTGTAATGGCAACAAATCGTCCCGGAACGCACTACAGAGCCGCATCGCATCCATGTCACAACAGATGTTCATAGTGGCCTTAATTGGATTGCACGTGATAGGCATAGTAGCGGTTGTCATGCAGGATACACATAATCGTACTTTGCGTAACACCGTGCTGGCGGGCCACTTGCCCGGAGCTTGTATTAGGATTCGTCTCAACAGATTGTAGAACTTGTCCTACAAATCTGATGTACGCACAGTCCGCCGCCTCTCTGCACGTTTGTCTATCTGAAAGGATCCACGATCACACTAATGCCCAAAAATGGCTTGAAATGTCGTGTGATGTGGTTGGTGTCTGTGAAGGTACTTGTTTTGATGTAGCCGTGCTGCCTCGCTACCTTTTTCATCTGCACAAAAAGAACATCTCCGACTGTTCTCGACATGGATACCTGATTATTCTGCTGCTTACAGTGCGCTGCATCAATCACACAGCCTGGAACGCGGAAGAAACACACGACATGTGGTTAGAGAAATGTCATTCGTCAGTGCCATCCACCGTGGCAACGATGCATTTCCGGATACATGTTCGCCGGTCCGTTTGGCCGAGAAGTTTTAGGCGCTTCAGTCTGGACCGCGTGACCGCTACGGTCGCAGGTTCGAATCCTGCCTCGGACATGAATGTGTGTGATGTCCTTAGGTTAGTTAGGTTTAAGTAGTTGTAAGTTCTTGGGGACTGATGACCACAGACGTTAAGTCCCATAGTGCTCAGAGCTATTTTGATACATGTTCATAGGACAATTTTCCCTCCATTTCCAATCATAAAAGCGTCCGTGCAGTTTGTTGGTTTTATTAGATTTCGCACTGTATGTTACCTGACGTTGGAATGATACGCATAGCGGAAAAATAAAGGAGAAAAAGATAATAGTATGCAACGCTCATAATAGGGGATGTTGGGTGTACTGGATACGTAGGGGTGGAAATATGAGCGCAAGGCAGGAGCACAGTATGAAACCAGTTAAAAGACCGAGGACTTAAAAAAAATTGTGCTCGGAAAAAAGAAATACAAGTTGGGACCCTTGAATTTTTCTGTAGCAGTATTTGTACCCCGTTGTGTTGAGAGCCGCACTGGGCACACTTGTAAGCATTATAAAAAATGTAAACATGCCCGGATTAGAGATAAGGTCCTCGCGTTGTTTGCGGAGTACAGATGTCGCTGCCAGATGCATCTGCTCGCGCATGCAGCAGCAGCAGCGGCCGCGCACCTAATCTCTCGTCGTTGCCCCAACGCAGCACTTGGCCGCTAGTTGCGCAGAGGCTTAAGAGTGGAGCCGGGGAGATAGTAGAGCAGGCGGCAGGCGGCCGGCGGCTGCGTTAGCGCCGGCTCGCTGGCCATTAGGCGGCCGCTTTGTCACCGCAGGTACACGCGCTTCCACTCGGGCTGCGGCCGCGCTCATTTCTCTCGCGTCTCACCACTGCGCAGCGCCGCGCTCCGCTGCCCGCGCCCTCTGCTCTGCTCTGCCCTGCCCTGCCCTGCGATACGTGTATCCACGTGTAAACACCTTTGTTTCCGTTCTCTGACAAACCCAACACTCAGAAGTTATGAGATATTCTGCTGCCTCCTTTTTTCAAGTGGTTACCTGCTTTCATATTGCGCTTTATAAATGAACGTAAAAAAAAGAGTTCCAAACAAAACGTGCTTTACTACTGCGTGTACGCAATAAAACAGTGACACTTTGAAGGTCGTTGTATGAACGGTTTTCAGTAAGCATTTTCTCCCAGCCAATTTCGATATAAAAAGCAGAATTTTTTGTGCGTCATTGTGGAATGTTCTCGCTTCAGCTCCAACAGTTTCATGTAGACCCGTCACATTTTGACTATACTCTTGCTTTACTTTTTACAGATGTGTTACTAGTGGGCCTCTCTTTAGATTGTTATTAGAGCTAGAATCCCAGTCCATGATTGAGTTTCCACAGTCAGTCCACTAACAAAAGTACAAACTCAGTAAAAAAACAACAATAAACAGCCAACACCTAGTTATTCTCGTTTGCACTTCAGTTAACCCGTTACTCTAAAAGCTAACTTCGTTAATTAGCGCTTATCGGATTAACGACCTTGTGCCCAGCAATGAAAATAACTACGCTCTATCAAAATGTAACACGGTTTCCTAAACTGTACTTGATATAGGTGCAGCAGATAAAACAAACATAGACTCTGTTAACACATTCTTCCACAAAAAAGTCGAAATGAGGAATAGGAAAATAATCATGTTTTACGGTCGAACAATGCAGCTGTACGTGTAGGACATAGCTGTACTTTCCCTTCAACATATTCTTCTATGAGAAAGCGTATGAAACAGTTGTTACTATCTAATAACTGTAGACAACGTGTATTACATTTGCTATTAAGACAGTCTTCAACAGAGAAGCGCTCAAAATTAACATAAAACTGTTTTTTACAAGCTAATAACTGTAGATGGGCCTAAGTCACGGTTCTCGTTTTCTGTCTTTGTTCTAAGAAAACGTGCATGCCTGCTACATTGTCCTACATCCCAACCAGAAGTGTCCTATTTCTACATTTTAAAAGAAATAAAACAAACAATTCCATTATTTCTCGACAGAACTGAATTACGTAATTTATCAACACTTTTTCATCTGACAATGCTCTTATTCGATAATGTATATTTGTGCGGTGGCTACCTATTTCAGAAGATGCTACGAACACGCAGAAGCAGTAACGCTCTATGACTTTAACGTGACTGTACAATGCAGAGCGACGTACGTCAGTCGTATACTATCGAGTATTGCTGGACGACTTCGGTCCTATATGTACGTAAATAAAGTTTAGTCCCGCGTTCTGTCGTCGACAATTGTAAAATGAGCAGGTTATACACTACCGACATTAAAATTGCTACACCAAGAAGAAATGCAGATGATAAACGGGTATTCATTGGATAAATGTATTATACTAGAACTGACATGTGATTACATTTTGACGCAATTTGAGTGCATAGATCCTGAGAAATAAGTATCCAGAACAACCACCCCTGGCCGTAATAACGGCCTTGATACGCCTGGGCATTGAGTCAAACAGAGCTTGGATGGCATGTACAGGTACAGCTGCCCATGGAGCTTCAACACGATACCACAGTTCACCAAGAGTAGTGACTGGCGTATTGTGACGAGTCAGTTGCTCGGCCACCATTGACGTGACTTTTACAGTTGGTGAGAGATCTGGAGAACGTGCTGGCCAGGGCAGCAGTCGCTCCTTTTCTGTATCCAGAAAGGCCCGTATAGGACCTGCGACATGCGGTCGTGTATTATCCTGCTGAAATGTAGGGTTTCGCACGGATAGAATGAAGTTGAGAGCCACGGGTGATAACGCATCTGAAATGTAATGGCCACTGTTCAAAGTTCCGTCAATGCGAACAACAGGTGACCGATGGCACCCCATATCATTACGCCGGGTGATACGCCAGTATGGTAATGACGAATACACACTTCCAATGTGCGTTCACCGCGATGTCGCCAGACACGGATGCGACCATCATGATGCTGTAAACAGAGCCTGGATTCATTCGAAAAAATGACGTTTTGCCATTCGTGCACCCAGGTTCGTCGTTGAGTACACCATCACAGGCGCTTCTGTCTGTCATGCAGTGTCAAGGGTTACCGCAGCCATGGTCTCCGAGCTGATAGTCCATGCTGCTGCAAACGTCGTCGAACTGTTCGTGCAGATGGTTGTTGTCTTTCAAACGTCCCCATCTGTTGACTCAGGGATCGAGACGTGGCTGCACGATACGTTACAGCCATGCGGATAAGATGCCTCTCATCTCGACTGCTAGTGATACGAGGCCGTTGGGAACCAGCACGGCGTTACGTATTACCCTCCTGAACCCACCGATTCCATATTCTGCTAACAGTCATTGGATCTCGACCAACGCGAGCAGCAATGTCGCGATACGATTAACCGCAATCGCGATAGCCTACAATCCGACCTTTATCAAAGTGGCAAACGTGATGGTAGGCATTTCTCCTCCTTACACGAGCCATCACAACAACGTTTCGCCAGGCAGCGTCGGTCAACTGCTGTTTGCGTATGAGAAACCAGTTGGAAACTTTCATCATGCCAGCACGTTGTAGGTGTCGCCACCGGCGCCGATCTTGTGTGAATTCTCTGAAAAGCTAATCATTTGCATACCATAGCATCTTCTTCCTGTCGGTTAAGTATCGCGTCTGTAGCACGTCATCTTCGTGGTGTAGCAATTTTAATGGCCAGTAGTGTAATTAACTTGAAAACCAACCAATCTAAATCAAACTCGATAGAAAAGCGAGATGAGGCAGTGCGTAAGTAAACAAGCAGAAGCAGAGAAAACCAGAGAGACTGGTGCTACGCTGGACCTGGTTGGTAACCAAGGGGTGGGGGGTCCAGGTACACTCCCTCCAGTCCTTCGCGACGGGAAAGACCCTTCCCGAGAGGTCAGTCGTTAGATGCGAATGCTGCCACAAGAATTCTATGCTGTATCCTTTTAACGCCTTGACGAACGATGGAATAAGTGTATAAGGTTACAAGGGGAGTGTTTTGAAAAGCAGAATAAATTTGAGACTTGTACACGGGGCTCTGATGCCTCTATCCCAGTTTGCGACTTCTTTATTGCCTCAACCTCGTGCTTACAATTTAATTACGTTTACATTTTTCTTTGCTGTTGTAAACCTAACAATCTTCTATCAGAAACGTTTTTCTACTTTGAAGACAGCAAGGATAAATCATTTTAAAATGATTTGCTACCAATAAATTAATGATGACATTGGTTATAAACGTAGCGACATTATGTCAGCAAACTGCTGCTACTTTTGTATATGGTTTCAGCTACTGCATACGATTTTTTCGAGACGCAGTGACTCATCTTAAGAGCGGCTGGAGTGTTTTGTAATTCGTGCTATAAATGATTTAACACATATTTTGGCAGATGTAAATACAAGCGGCTGCTGCTATTATGCACACACAAACAAGTAATAAAATTAGTGACATACATCGCAGAGCTGCCCGCATCTCGTAGTCGTGCGGTAGCGTTCTTGCTTCCCGCGCCCGGATTCCCGGGTTCGATTCCCGACGGGGCCAGGGATTTTCTCTGCCTCGTGATGGCTGGGTGTTGTGTGTTGTCCTTAGGTTAGTTAGGTTTAAGTAGTTCTAAGTTCTAGGGGACTGATGACCAAAGATGTTAAGTGGCATAGTGCTCAGAGCCATTTGAACCATTTGAACATCGCAGAACTAAAATCGTTCCCCATAGCCGTGAACGGATAAGCGTTAAAAGCAAATCTGTAATAGTCTCATGTCAGCATTTGAAACATAAAAAAAGTTTTAGATCAACAAAACAAACTACAAAATAGTGAATAGTATACTTTATCATTTTCTCTAAAATAAATTAAGACGTAGGAATTTAGCAGCATCACCCCAACAAATACTAGAACAATAACGTCACACATTCATGACTAGGTTAGATATAGAATACGTTTTAAACCTATCAGAAGAACAACTGCAATAAATTAATAAATAAACCACGATTAATTTCAGCATCCCAGATCAATTTTAGGATGTCTTGTGTACAATAATATGTGAAACGCATCACGCAAACACCGGCTTTATTTTACCTTATTTTCCATATGGATGAATAACTGATAAAATCGAACGGAAAAAAGTTCTGTTCAAATGTCTGAACTATCTTTTAAGCCTGTTACATAGGACACATGTCTCTCTGCTCCGCTGAGGACACCGCTGTTACCCTGTCACATCGGACGGAAGGGAACTGTGCACTTAGCGTACTGCACAAGGAAGGAAGTTCCTACATTCTCACATAGGCAGATGGGAGGTCAGCGGCGCTGTAGGTCGTATTTCAAAGACGTACTCGGATTACAACGGTTCGGGTCTGGACTAAGTACTTGCGTGAGTCACCGAGGGCTCTTGTGTTACACGCATTGTGTGTCGCTGTACAAGGCTCTCCTCAGACAAAAGGCAGGCAATCAGGCCGTCTCTCTCTCTCCCTCTCCCTCTCTCTCTCTCTCTCTCTCTCTCTCTCTCTCTCTCTTTCTCTCTCTCTGTTCCCAGACAGAGAGCGGCCTCTTGTAAGGCACATTAATACTGGCTCATTCCATAGCTCTCAGAGGTACGTTTGGCGATGCTTACAGCCAACGGCGATAGCTGCCGCCACAGAGCTGCTCCTTAATTACACCAGTTCACAAGTTAAGCTTTTCATTGAGCTTGTTTTATATGATCGTGACAGTATAATAGCTACAAATAAGTTGTGTAATGTTTCTTTACTGCCAGTAATAGTTTCGATCGATTTGTCTAAAGCACAATCCGCCTTGGACTGAATAAGATATTCAGCATTTGGCGTAACCCTATAGACGGTTTATCGAAAATGTCGCGTTGATGATAGACTAAATTCAGTTTCAACAGAACCCACTGAAACTATTTTCTGTGTTATAAGCAAGCATTAAATTAATTTGGACGAAGCTGCCGCTACATTTCCAAAACAATATACTGAAGATAACTTTCTCACGTTGAGAAATGAGGAGAAGCGAACGGTTTTAGTTGGTAAAAACTCTCTAAAGCCAAAGTCTTATAAATATTTCTTTATTTTAACAACCGGTTTTGACAGACGTTGCTTTCATCTTCAGGTCTTCGGAACTTTTGTTGCAATACATGTACATTGTGACTTGGAAACACACGCTAAGTTGTGGTGCTACTGGATAAAAAGTAGCACTTTATACCAAGGTTTGTCAAAAATAAAACGTTTGCAATGTAAAAGCACCTTCTGCACATGTCCATCTTCTCATATGTAGCGACCACAGACGACTGTTACGTCATAAAATCACAATATATAATAAATTGTACCAGTCCTATCCTGTTTACGTTAGCTTGACATGTTCCATTCATCGATGAGCCACCTTGGACGGCGTAATGGTACCTTTTTTCATTTTTTTTTATTTTTACCAAGACATTCAAGCACCGACAGGAATTCTGCCGACGAGGACGTCTTATATAGGTACGTGACGATCGATCGAATGAAGTTTTAGCCAGAGTGCAGTCGGAACTACGCCGTGAGTGAACTGGCAGATCCATACGCAGGTTTTTGAAAGAGTCTGACGAAGCAGGATGGCACAGAGAGTCAACTCTAGATTTCGGCACTTATGTTGATCAAGATTTATTTCTGTACAAGTATTATGCAAAGTTCATGATTCACGCCTTCTAATTTAGACTTAACGTTAGCGCCACGCTGGAGAAAAGCAAAACGATGAACAAATGAGGGTCTCTGGATGAGTATGGTGAGCTAAATTTTCTCCCAATTTTTGTTTGGTATCTGAAAACGTATGATGGCAGACGAGAATTAAGTTACAAAAAGATGTGAAAAACAATGCAAGCAATTACAACCATAAGAGAAGACACTACAGATACGCATCAGGAATTTCGCCTTAAAGTACACGACATACACCACTAACGCAGGAAAAAATATTTCAAAGCTAGCAACTCTAAGGTAATTCTTCCTATTGCTTTGCAGCTGACAGGTGCTCAAACCATGAAAAGCCATAAATGCAAGGCGGCCCGTGCTAATCCACTTCCTCAATTAATTAATGTTCTGAATTCGAGTCCTCTGCACCACGTAACGTGCTGTGGTAATAGGTTACTGCTTAACATCGCTTTGGTTCCTTTCGGTCAGAAACAGTCTTCTTAATCGACTCTGTACTGACGACCACGAAGAAATGAGAACACAAACGGAGGCTTGTGAAGAGTCGCTGATCTCAGACACCATTTGCGAATGGCGCAAGGAGGGGGCGAAATGACAGTTGGTACCAAAAGTACCCTATATCACACACCTGTTAGATGCTGACATGAAAGTATCCATTTGCTGGTTAACCTCGTCTGAGATTTATTGAACGTAGAGCTAACAACTTGTAAGACTCCTTGTTGTTTGAGATTTTATAAACTGTTCATATGCGTGTTCTGTTGTTTGCTGCCGTATTGTTTCAGCATTGGACTATTTGTGGACAACATTTTTCAGGCAATTTACTCCCGAGGTACACTCACCACCGTGACAACTCTCATAAGCGTGAGCCTATGTAACACGCGTTCTCTCAATCTGATACTTCTTCGGAATAACTGACTCAGTGAACATAATATGATATACAGGAATCTTCAAATTAAAACAGTTTATGATTAACGCTGAGTCTATTATGTCCTGATTTCATAAAAAGGTCTCGAAGTCTCTACGTCGGTCTCGAAGTCTACTCTGAGTACATGCAAACCCCCCCCCCCCCAAACCCCCCCCCCCCCCTCATCGTTCATCGTAAAGAAAACATGCTGTTTTATATTTCACACTGCGAATCATTGAATAAATACTGTATTATTCGTAAGCAACTCCAAGCTTGCAGAAGATGACTGCGTGAAAACTAGAACACAGACAGAAAGCAGAAACGTATCAGTAAAACAGAAGTCGCTGATACGAACTACGTGGGAAGGTGCGACAGCATAAAACTTTGGAAGTCTGTTCGTTTGGTTGCCTATCTGCAGGTGCAAACTAATTCGTTGCGACAACATATGCGGTAGATTTCTCTAGCCTTCCCACTACTGAAATTCCGCCACTGCGCATTTACGAACTGAAACTTGGGAAGATCCTCTATGCACTGACGTGTATAATTTTTTTTGTACTTCTTGTAGTCTTCTGAAACCCTGGAGGTATGGATAATGCTATGCTTTACATCCTAATCGTGCCAATGGTGACTACGCCCCGACTCTTTTGTTTACTCCATGAGCCGATTTTGCAGACCATCGGCCTAAGCGCCTTTTCTACAAGCACCAAAATCTCACCCCCATACCCTAACTGATGCGCCACCGGTTATCTCCGATCCATCAGGGACGGGCAAGTGTAAATTCGATACGTCGTGGCAGTATCGATATCTGTAACCTTACAGACTGTCATTCACTTACCTCTAGGAGCTGAACAAAGCAGATGAAACTGCAAGGCGGTTTGTTTCAAAACTGTAAGGTAAGCCGAGTAGGTATTGCTATAATATTAGGGCGTCCTTCGAACTAATCACTAGGGAAACTTATGACTGATTTACTCCGATAAAATTATTGGCAGAACAAATGACAGTAGTGACATTAATGTAATTAGGCCTTGACGTATCTGACGTAGGCGTCATGGGCGGGCAGAGGACGGGGAGGGGGGGGGGGGGAGACACAAGATGCTAATAATCGTGCAAGTGAGTTAACTATAATCGTGAAGTGCCCAGAGACTGCCATGATGTTAAATGAAAACAGATAGTATTAAAGAAGTGGATATATCACACCTGTGGTTGGAGTTGAAAGCAGATTGTTCATTGCCTCTAAAATACAAGTTTTCAGAGTAACGTTTGAGGTAATCGAATTCCTGAGAAATGGCTTTAAGGTCTCTAGACGTAGTCTATAACGGTTGCTGTTTGATCTCTCGATAGTACTGCAGGCGGAGGCTGAAGTGGCTACAGAGTCAGTCATTGGTGGAACCAACGACCCTCATTTAGCGGCTAAGTGCAGGTCAGCCCGATATTTTTCTAACCACTCATTGTATCAGCTCAGGCGTTGTGGCAGGGTGGCGAGTTTACGGCGGCTCTCAATGTGGAAGTCGGATCCGAAGATCAAGCGATTTCTGATTGAATGTTAGTAAAAGGAAAATCTTGCATTGCCGCATTTTGCGCCTCTTACAAAATTCAGACAGACTGGGCTCTCGATCCTCCGAACGCCAAAGAAAAAAAATACTTACCTGAAAACACTAGTCCGCTTCCTCTAGCCGGTTAGCCAATAACGTACGTCCTACCACCTTCCACAGAAAACAATTCACTTCACTTTCTCTCTCTTTATATATATATATATATATATATATATATATATATATATATATATATATATATATATATATATGCCGATGAGGTTGTCTGCGTCTTCGCCGTCGATTTTCTCTCTTTAAGATGCTGTTTATTTCTCACACTGCATCAACATTTGTATTTTCCAAAGTCATTACGTTCAGTAATGTCTCATGTTTTCGAAGGCCTAATCTGTAAGACCCCAATATGTCTTTGTGATGTTTACCTCTGTTGTCCAGTTCTTTCTGGAGTGACAGTCAACTTTCTATATTTGAGCGGGTGCCTCCTACTAAAAAGCGAAACTTCTTACTCTACTCCCAAGTTATAAAATGTTTTCGCCACGAATTTGTATTACGGGAGATCCTGTCTACGTTTACCTCTCCCTCAGCAGGTCTTCCGCAAATTGGCTCTATGGGTAGTGGCTGGCTCCAACGCCCCTGGTGATCTGCATGCTTTTTCCACCGTCTGGTATTCTTCCAAGGTTCTCTCACTTCCAACAGTCATGGAAATCCAAGTCAAAAGAGATGAAGGTTGCATTAGTCAGTTACAGACAATCACTAATAGTGCTGTCTGTCACAAAGGGAGTTACACAAACGTAACGTTTAATTGTGAAAGGGCAAGTAGCACACAGAAATATATGGTACAACACTAAATGCAGTATCTCTAGACGTTCCGTTCCCACCTAACAGTATTAGTATCCGACGTTTTCACAGTGTAGTATGCTCGAATGTGTGATTCCGAAATCATTGAGTCGTGTAACAGTGCAGGGCGTGTGCAGTGTAGTTTATGGTATCTTCAATCCAAATCCCCTACTACAGCTCAGAACCAATTCGGGACTACATAACGCAAGCCACCACCTCAAAAGACAAACTGTTATTAATTGATACTTTTGTTTCACCGAAAGTGGTTGTGTATCACAAATGACACCGGATGAGGTTCGGCCAGCAACCTCTGACACAGGAACTGAACAAGTTTTGCAGTCTTACATTCATAGTCTGGGTAAATCAACGAGACGTGCCACCATAGCAGTGAACAGGCCTAGTGTTACAGTGTTGAAGGTATTACGGAAATGCCTGTTATCTGCTATAACTAATTGAACTGAAGCGCCAAAGAAACTGATACAGGCATGCGTATTCATATACCGAGACATGTAAACAGGCAGAATACGGCGCTGCGGGCGGCAAGACAAGTGTCTGGCTTAGTTGTTAGATCGGTTACTGCTGCTACCAGGACCGGTTATTAAGATTTAAGTGAATTTGAACATGGTGTTGGAGTCGGCGCACGTGCGATGGAACACACCATCTCCGACATAGCGATGAAGTGGGGATTTTCTGGTACGACCATTTCGCGAGTGTACCATCAATATCAGGAATCCGGTAAAACATCAAATCTCCGACGTCGGTGCGATCGGAAAAGGTCCCTCAAGAACGGGGCCAACGACGACTGGAGATAAACGTTCAGGATGACAGAAGTGCAAACCTTCCTCAAATTGCTGTATATTTCAATGCTGGGTCATCAACATATGCCAGCCTGCGAACCATTCAACGAAACATCGATATGAGCTTCTTGAGTCGAAGGCCCACTCGTGTGTCTTTGATGACTGCACGACACAAGGCTTTACGCCCCGCCTGGCCCCTTCAACACCGATATTGGACGGTTGATAACTGGTAACATGTTCCCTGGTCGCGCGAGTCTCGTTTCAGATTGTCTCTAGCTGATGGACGTGTACGGGTATAAATCCAAGGACCCTGCATATCAACAGGGAACTGTTCAAGGTGGTGGAGGCTCTGTAATGGTGTGGTCTGTGTATAGTTGGAGTGATATGTGTAACACCCCAACGATCCCCTTAAAGTCATTTAAGACAGAATATCATAATATGAAGTAGGGAAGAGTTATCTTGGCAAATACGACATCTTTGCCGATAAGCTAACACCAAGAAGTTTTGATGACAACAACATTATACGTCACTGAGAGAAAAAAGAGGCGGAAGAAACCTCAGACTTAATTAATGGTCAAATATCCAAGTCATAATTGCAATTAATATCTTGAAAGCTAAGTCCAAGGCGATGTTAGTCAGAGATAATTTTTATGTGGAAGAGAGTTGTAAGCGCAACGAAGAAATTCAATGCGCCTACAATACTCTTTCACACAAGAAGTCGCTTGCTGGCTCTCGTCCTGTAAAGACGTGCATGAAGAATTCTTGTCTTAGTTATTGAGAGTACGTAAAGCGACGAGATTGTTTTCCGTTCAGAAGTGTTTCTAGTGTGACGTAATTCACGAACTTCGGAAACTGATTTTCTAAGCAGAGACAGGAACTGATAGACGCGTTTAACCGTGCATAACGGGTTAATTGATCTTTATTGACGAAACTAGTGAATATCGGACTTGACTTTCAAATAGTTGGAAACAAAAGAAGAGTGGATAGTATATCAAAGGACTACACTCAATTAGTCTCGAGTGGGACACAATTACACGACTTCACGAAGATAGTACAATTACGCTGAAGAGTCAAGTTGTCGTAATTGTCAAGAAAGTTAATTTTAATAGACTGACTTTACCAACCAACTGCGTGTGCATGTGGTGAGAAAGTTATAAACTATTTAGTGGCCAAGGAACAATAAAGTGTTCGTTCCAAGTGAAAAATCAAGCGTGGACTACATTATTAAATGATTTAATCAATGATAGTTAACCAACGACTGTTCAGTAGGGACAATTTAATCTGAATATAAAAATACCTACTTCATTAATTGAAAAGAGAACTTTTGAACATTTTTTTAACATTACTGCGTAGGTTCACTCAGACGTAATCAAAAAGTATCTGTGGATCTCGCTTCATACAGATTAAAAACTCCATAGCAACGAGCCAACAACGTACGAGAAGACTGATAATTACAATGTTTCCTCCCAATTGGTGGTGTGTACGATGCAGATAAGATTTAACAACTACCTGCATATCCGGGCAATGAATCATTCAGTCTTAAAACAGAAGAAGCATCTATCGTACGAGTTCGCATTTCTGCTTCCCGTTCACCAACGGGGACCTACGTCATCGCGCATCGTGTCTCAACTCCGCTGCGAGAGCTGTGGCAGTAGGAGCTCTACGGCGTTGAATGTATCAGCACGCGGTTGGAGTGCGGGGACGCCACATATGGCGCTCTTGATACGTCTAGATACGACTCTGACTGGTGGCACGTACGTAAGCATCCTGTCTGATCACCTGCATCTATTCATATCCATTGTGCATTCCGACGGACTTGGGCACTTGCAAAAGGACAATGTGACAGCCGACACGTCCAGAATTGCTGCACGATGGTTCTTGAAACCATCTTCTGACTTTAAACACTTCCGCTGGCCACCAAGCTCCCCAGACATGAACATTATTGAGCATGTCTGGGATACCTTTCAATTTCGGAAGAAATCTCCACCCCCTCGTACTCTTACGGATTTATGGTCTGCCCTGCAGGATTCATGGTGTGAATTCCCTGCAGCACTACTGCAGATATTAGTCGAGTCCATGCCATGTCGTGTTGCGGCACTTCTGCGTGCTCGTGGGATCCCTACACTACATTATGTAGGTGTACCAGTTTCTTTGGTTCTTCAGTGTATAAAGATACCGTATTCCTAAGTGTGAGTTAAATATTCCGACCAAATGGGTCTTTCGTTACGAATTTGCGTTTGTTACATGACTGTCTCAAGAATAACGTGACACCCAGAAACGTCAATGGGGCTGTTGCTCCGAAATTCGTTGAACCTATTCAGAAAAATAAAATCCTGAGACTGACTACGGCGTGTTAGTGCTAAAGCATCCCAAACCTAATGCGCAGTGTGATTTAATTCTAGAAATACAGAACACTGGCGCCGAGCGCTCGCCTTTGGCTTTATCATTCGAAGCCGCGCCTGCAGCGGCGGGCGGCGCCGCTCCGTGTGGTAACTGGATTCCGCAGGCGGCAGCGGCGGCTATCACAGAGAGCAGCCGGCTGTAGCAGCAGCAGCGGCAGTAACAGTAGCTGCGGCGCCGCCGCCGGCCCGTCGACTCCACTATCGACAATGCGGCGCGCAATCCGCCACCGGGGCTGGCCGGGCTCTGCCCCCACGGCCGCTTTTTCCCGGCAGAGGGGCGGCGGGCAGGCAGGGGTGATGAATGGGGAGAGCGCTATAGCTGCTGCCTGCTGCCTGCTGCCTGCCTGTGGCCGGCGTGCGCCTGACAAGCGCCGAGAGGGGGCGGCCGCTGCCGTGGGCGTGTCCGCAGACATTAGGCGCTGCTCCTCTTCCAGGAACTGCCGCAGTCTGGAGCTGGAGGCTGGCCAGCGCGCCCGCATTATGGCTCGTCACTGTCCGGCGGCGCCGCCCTTATTGCGCTGCGCGAGCGCCGTCGTATCTTCCGGCGCGGTGCTCGCCCACCAGCCATCACGGCAAAATACGCCCGAGAAAGCCTCTTCCTTCTCATTCTCTTCTGCCTCTCTATCCAGCACGTCTCCTTTCTCAGTGTATTTATTCATTTGCACTGAGGTGACAAAAGTCATGCGCCAGCGATAAGCGCATATACAGATGACGGTAGAGTCGCATATACAAGGCGTTACAAATCTCGTAGAAAGTTTGAAGTGGGACACACTTGCAGATAGACGGCGCGCTAAACGTAAAGGGGTTGCTCACTAAATTCCGAAATTCGATCTTCACCGAGGATTTAGAGCATATATTATTACCATCAACTTTCAAATCGTGCAATGATCACCATCCGAAGACAAGGGAAATTAGAGCTCGTACTGAGGCGTTCAGACAGTCGTTTTTCCCTCGTGCGATCCGCGACTGGAACAGGGAGGGAGGCGGGGGGGGGGGGGGGGGGGAATTTGACTTTGGCGAGAATTGTGCTCGCTGCTACACACCGCTTGGTGGCTAGCAGAGTGTATATGTAGATGTAGATGTATAAAACGGCAGTGCATCGGCGAAGCTGTAATTTTTACTCAGGATGTTCATGAGAGAAGGTGTCCGACATGATTATCGCCGCACGACGGGAATTAACAGACTCTGAGACTCTGAATGCGAAATGGTAGTTTGAGCTAGATGCATGGAAAATCCCATTTCTGGAGTCTTTAGGGAATTCAGTACTCCGAGATCCACAGCGTTAAGAGCGTGCCAAGAATACCAAGTCTCAGGCTTTACCTCTCACCACGGACCACAGAGTGGCCGACAGACTTCACTTAACGACCGAGAGGAACGGCATTTGCGTAGAGTTGTCAATCTCAAAAGACAAGCAACGCTGCGTTAATAACAGCAGAAATCAATGTGGGACGTACGCCGAACGTATCTGTTAGGTCAGTGTGAAGAAATCTCACGTTACTGAGCTATGGCAGCAGACGATCACTGCGAGTGCCTTCGAGCACGTATCGCCTGCATCGCATCTCCTGGGCTCGTGACGATGTCGGTTGGAGCCTAGGCTATTGGAAAACCGTGACCTGGTCAGATGAGTCCCGCTTTCAGTTGGGAAGAGCTGTTGGTAGGGTTCGAGTGTGGCGCAGATCACACGAAGCCATGCACCCAAGTATTCAACAAGGCACTGTGAAAGCTGGGCTGTGTTTACATGGAATGGACTGGGTCCTCTGGTTCAGCTGAAACGATCATGGATTGGAAATGGTTGTGTTCGCCTTCCAGGAGGCTATTTGAAGACATTCATTGACTTTCGGTAACACTCCGCTGGCTAAAAAGTGTCTCACCTTTATAAATGCGCGAGTCGGTTTGATTTCTAACTATCGTAAGATTTCAGTCTGTATACACTAGCGACAAAATTTTTCTTGAAGTAATTGATTGATCGTGGGTAATGTTGTTGTCTCACCGTATAGTAACCTCCTTCTAATTAAGTTTATTGCTCGAGAAGGTTATAAATTTGTAATTTAAATTTTTAAGTACGTTGAAGATCCCTTTATCGAAAGAGAAGTGACCGGAAACCGTTCAAATCTCTTTATGTTAATGCTTAAGTTCGAAAATGCTTATTTGTGAAAACAGTAACACCTTGCCATTAAGATAGATAACTCGAAGATGATATTTGCCCATATGTCTGTCAATTATTTCCGCATGAATGTTCCGGGAAGCGATCATCCAACAAATCTATTAAGATCACTCTGTATAAAGTAATTTGGACCACATTATGTCCTCCTTCTAACCACCTTTAGGGAGATTTCTGACACTAAAGAAATTTTGATTCGAGCACCACGAAGGCTACTCTCATTACTGTTCTCATAGCGGCTATTCTTAATATTCACGTTTTGTTTTGCGAATGTCTTCTTCAAACAAAATACCTAAAACTCGTATTGTGATTGGAACGACAGCCTTTCCTGTAGGCAGTATCTTTAAAATAAACTGCTTGCGAGCTTATGTAAACGGAATAATATTTTCTGTTATAGTGGACTATGTCAGTGAGGTATTGTACTACTCTAGAGATGTAGGTAACGCACAGTGTTGTAGATCCACCTTTTATTATGCACACCGTAACAGATGTTGCACCTCTTCAGACAGTACAAGAAATAATACCATATTCAGTTTTCTTGGAAATAAAATACGAAGTCTTGACGATGCAGTAACTCAACTGTTTTTGGCGCCGGCCTCCGCCTGTACTGTTTTAGTGACCCGCAGTGCCGCTCGCGGTGTCGGTAGGTCATAGATGGACCACCTAGTCAGAAACCATTTAATTCTTCTGGCTTGCCAGACGTCTCTCAAGCAGGGAGTTATGGCTGCTTCGTATCAAAATCTGAAGCATTGCAACCTACATATATAGCATTTATAGATTTAGAGAAATCTTTTCACAATGTTGACTAGAATACATTCTTTTAAATTCTGAAGGTGGGGGAGGTGATATGCAGGGAGCGAAAAGTTATCTATAACTTCTACAGAAACAAGGTTGCAGTTATAAGAACCAAAGGACTTCAGAGGGAAGCAATAGTTGACAAGGAAGCTGTAGCCTCTTTCCGATGTTATTCAACCTCTACATTGAATAAGTGATGAAGGAAACCAAACAAAAATTTGGAAAGAGATTGAATGTTCAAGAAGAAGAAATAAAAACTTAGACGTTGGCACTGTAATTGTACCAGAGAGAGCAAAGTATTTGAAAGAGAAGTTGAACGGAAGGGACGGTGTCTTCAAAAGAGGTTACAAGATGAATATCAACAAAAGTAAAACACGGGTAAAGGTATGCAGTCGCATTAAGGCAGGTGATGCTGAATGAATTACAGTAGGAAATGAGATATCAAAAGAAGTGGATGGGTTTTGCTATCTGAGCAGCAAAATAACTGACGATGGTCAAAGTAGAGAGGATGTAAAACGCAAGAAAATCACTCTGACAAATAAAAAATTGTTTACATCGGATCAAACTTAAGTGTTAGGAGGGCTTTTTGAAGGCATCTGCCTGGAGTGTAGCCTTGTACGCAAGTAAAATGTAGGCGGTAAGTTCAGATAAGAACGGAATTAAAGCTTCGGAAATGTTGTGGTACAGGAGAATTTTGAGGCTTTCATTTGTAGACCACATAACTAGTGCGTAAGTACAGAGGTGATTTTGAGGAAATAAGAAATTCGTGGCAGAATCTGAATAGAAGAACGGGTCGGTTGATATGATATATCCCGAGGCACCAAGTAATTGTCAGTCTGCCAATGGTGAGTACTTGGGAGGGGTGGTTGGGGACGAGGACGGCGGTGGAGGGGGGGGGGGGGGGTAGGGGAAGGGGACAAATTGTCCACGACGACGAAGACTTGTAAGCAGGTTCAAATGACTGTAGGTTGCAGTAGCTATCTAGAGATGAAGACACTTGTACAGGAAAGTTAGTGTGGAGATCTGCATCAAACCGGTCCTCCGAATGAAGGTGACAACAACATTTAGTCGTTTCAAATTCAGGGCTTTAGGTGCTACCATTCAATCGACCACTCACCTCGTATTTTAATGATGTACTTTCGGGAGTACAGCTCAGTTACAGATACCATTTTATGCACTATATTTTGACCCAACCATCTTCTTCACGTGCTATGAGCTGTGCTGTTATGCATACTTACTTCCTGGAGTCCAAACACACTGTGCACTACTGTTAGAGTCATGCCACTGTTTACAGTCGAGTTCGACTGCTGGCGCCCGCTACGTCCTTTAATAAACCTTTCTTTCTCATGAACCTCTTTTTGTCCCAGGAAATGAACATAATCTCAGCGAATTCCTGCTGTGGTGGGTACGATGGGCGGCGAGATTTTCGTAAATAGTGTGTCCGTCCCAACGCCTTCTTTAAAATGAAACCTCCGTCATGTTGTACTAGATTTTTCCACACCTTTGTGTCGACCGACTCTTTTATTACGCTGGTGCATTTGCATAATTCCCTTGGCCCTTCGCATTTCATTTCCTTATTACGTTCGAGGCAGGAGTCGGCGACAGCTGATTTGCTTGGTTGTTTAATGGAGAGTGTCGCTGACGTTGCTTGCAACTCTACTCGACCGTTCTAACAGGCTGCCTGCACACAAGACATGTAACATTGGCGTAGAATAAGGAGACTTAAATCGTCTTTCTACAAAGATATTTTTAAACATTGTTGATGGTAGCGAAAATACCATGTGCCTTCTTCCCGAAGAGAGTACCAATCTTTCTGGAGATTTGGTCAGCGTGAGACAGATAAGTGACTCTTGGCTTCTCTTTTTCTTTCTCAGTCTCAACCTTTTCTTCAGGAATTTTAGATTTCGACTGCAATGCTCGCTCAATTTTTAAACCTGTGGAACCGTTCCCTCAAAACATTATTCGTGGGTATTGTAATTCTTCTTGCATGATACCCAACTCGGAGCTAGGATAATAAATTTTAAATAAATTCCACTATACAGCTGAGGTCGCCAATTTAGTCACAGAAATTGTACTGGATCTTCTGCTAAACTAACACCTCCAGATACGAAACACACTAGGTTTTCTTTCCTGGGAGAATATATTGGCAAGGAAGGACTAATTTATATGTTCTAAACTGTAACTGTTTCCACAAAATTGTCCACCAGCCTAGTGCACCGTCAGTAACTGTACTGCTTCAAGAAATGAGAGGCGTAGAAGAAGTGCAGACGTGAAGAAGATATGGTCTGGACCGCCAGCCAAGTAGGCTGCCCTAGGACAGAACAATTTTCATTTTCCGACTTTCTCTTTCGTGCTTCTGTACATCATCGTTGTTCACTTAGGTACCACAGTTAGATGTAGGTGTTATACGTTATTCAGTACACGCTGGACCAAGGTCGATGGCTCACTGTACGGGAGGACAGCGTCTGCCTTCTAATGCGCTCCGTTATTCCAACGTGTTGCGAAACAAAGGAAAGTGTTTTTGAACGCCGACGCACGTGTGTGCGCTTCAAAGTTTTATATTAATTCTACCTTGCTCAACGGAAACGAATACATCCATATAGATTACGCATTCTGTCTGATTTCTAATGGCCAACAAACATAAAAGTCACGATCAGTTTAGATCCCAAATGAAGCCATTATCAAATGAATATAGCACCTGTTCTTCAGTGAGACTAATAGCGTGAATGCAATCTTTCCGAGCGAATCGCCATGATTCCTGTAGGGAAATGAGCTGATTAATTTGTTAGTTTGGGAGCGATCTTTCGATAAGTTTATTACTTACTTCACCAATAAATTTACAATTAAGAAACTTACCAAGCGTCTCTCCGAAACGAACATACTACTCGGATGATTTACTGAGAAGATTTAACAGAACAACGTCAAGTGTTTTACAACATTTGCTGCCTCGCGTACAGAGACAACGCTAAACGAAATCCTCACGTGATGAGAGGGATGACGACAAAAACTTGGAGACGAGGAACTGTGGAGATGCGGTGTTACTTCTCCACCTGTGTGTTACAGTATATCATTCGCAATGTTACGTGCTTGGTGCATTCCAGTGTTTATTGTGTTGAGGTCGCGGCATTAAGCGCCGGCCGTGCATTGTAATCTCTGATTACACTCAGTTGTCCGGGTCATAATGTTATGTGGAATCTCTGCGATCAAAAGCGCAAATGTTATAGGTCATGTTGTTAGGATTTGTACTTGAATTGGAAGCACGATTTATTCTAATTTGTTAATGCATATTTGACAGTTGGTTGAGTCATCAATGCAAATGAAAAATAAATGATCGTCATTATTTGAGGTGTATAATACAAAATTAATCCTTGGTATTCTTCTCAATAAATAATTGACAATAATCCACAATCATTTTATATAAGTATTTGCGTGTTCTGGCGATGATTGTTGGTTATTGGTAGAAGTTCTAACGCCTGCACAAAAGTCGGTTACGAAATTTTCCTTAATTCATAATTACTAACTAATGAACGACAATTATTACAACCACTAGCCGATCAAGAAAAGACAGCACTGCACAACGCGGATCTCTGTGCCAGCCAATGAAAGTAACAAGGTTTTTTTTATTGTAAGAAGAAGTAAATACCAAATAATTAAATTACAGCCTTCACAGTCTTTTCCAGATATGTAAGATAATTAGTTAGGAACTATAATAGGATGCGTCCAGCATGCCAACGAAAGTGCAAAGTGGAAACGGATACTGTGAAATATAGCACTAAAACCTGATATCCATCTTGTACAAGAGAAATTAGTAATGAAAAATTAGTAACTAACTGATACGACAGGGGGAGTCGCTACAGACAGCGCAGAATTCACCTGTCTAAATGGACAACTAACGGCCATTTGGCAATGTTGGCCATCTGAGCTCTCTGGCACCCTCTCAAAACAGCCCACTGGCCCCTTTGAAGCTCTGTATGTGGTATGGAACTGCTACCAGGTTGTTATGGGGCCATTGACCGTTGACATCCATGGCAGTGGAATGGTGCGTATGTGCCAGTCGTTGTAGGGAATCAGCGCAAAAAGATGGCTCGAGGTAGAGACGTGACAGAATGGTGAGAAAGAGCTCTCGTGTTTGGATGCACCCATGTCACATCGTGAATGACGTTGCTCGGTTTAGTGGTGTATCAGTGTGGGCACTCCAACTCGTCTACACGAAGTGGTTTGCGTCTGACAGCCCTGTAACACGGCGTAAGAACAATGCTCGTAAAAACATTATAAGAGACAGGAACGGGAGACGACTGTCACACTTTCTTTATGATAATCGGGTTCAGACCCGACAGGAATTGCTGCTTGCTGTGAACACAAGTCCACCTGAACCAGTCTCCGAGACAACATTGCGATGAAACTGCAGACCTTAATGACCGGCCCTTATTTATCTCATACAGTATTTATTTCAGTCACTAAATTTTAGCGACAACCGGATTACGAGTGAAATGGGTGGCCTTTACATCAGAGGTGTAGGTGACCATTGAATTCTACCACGTACCTAAACCGACCTACGCAAAGCTTCCAATCCATTTATGTTTAACGACAATAGTAGAATCGGAGTCACTCCATTTCAACACAGTTTATTTATCCCTGAAACAAGCATATGGTTCTCACACAGTTTCACATCACTCATTCTATCTACCCATAACGAAAAGATCTACCGTGTAGCTTACATTGAGAAAGATTTAACTATCTCTCTAGCTCGCTCGATAGATTGTATGGCTACTTCCAGTGTCCAGTTATTTCGAGTCTCCTTCACAACAATCAAATTGCCAATCGCCACCAATGGCTGCTACTCACATATTACTCTACAATTCTTTTCTACTATCTATAAGCGTTCTCGCTTCCCACGCCCGGGTTCCCGGGTTCGATTCCCGGCGGCGTCAGGGATTTTCTCTGCCTCATGATGACTGGGTGTTGTGTGATGTCCTTAGGTTAGTTAGGTTTAAGTAGTTCTAAGTTCTAGGGGACTGATGACCATAGATCTTAAGTCCCATAGTGCTGAGAGCCATTTGAACCATTTTTCTACTATCTATAGCTTTCGATACTTTGCTTATAAACAGACATGACTTCTTCCGCCTATACTTAAATACATCTTCTATTTGCGGCTCTTCTCATATTTCAATCAAACTAATATTTTGTCAACTATAGTAAACAATTCCACATCTGGTTCACAGCCCGACCATCGTCTTTGCCCACTTCTCACCCACAGGTGCCTCTCCAGCCTGCCCTAATCGCACGCAGTCTAATAGCACAATCTCCGAACATTCGCGCGGAACTTCTCCGTCAGCAACCTTGTACAAGGCTAACGATATCGTAGTCATAAAACTAGGTGGCTATGATTATTAGTAGGTTATCGATACTGATACCCTTCACTGTAGTGGACATTCGGAGTCGGGTACCTGGAGAAAACCTCATTGCTCAGAGCACCATACAAAGCTACACGTCTTCAGTGTGCCAGACAACGTAGAAGCTGCAAAGTAGCTGATTGGAGGCGTGTGGAGCAGTCCGACGAGTCGTAAGATTGCATTTTTTTAAATGATGGAATGCGTCGAGTGTATGATGGCCCAGTGAGGCGATTAACCTGCAGTGTGTGGAGGGAGTATTTCAATGAACCAGAGGCGCTGCTGAGGGGTCGTCACACGCTCAAAACTGATCGTCTGAGAGCGATGCCTGACAGTTTCCGCAATCTATTGAAGGAAGAAGAAGTTATGGGGGATTTGTGTTTGGAGCACAGCACTGTATGGTTGTGAAACATGGACTGTGGAAAACCAGGAACAGAAGAGAATCGAAGCATTTGAGACGTGGTGCTACGGAAGAATGTTGAATATTAGGTCGACTGATAAGGTAAGACGTGATGAGGTTCTTCGGAGAACCGGCCAGGAAACGAAAATATGGAAAACACTGACGAGGTGAAGGGAATGATAATAGAGCATCTGTTAAAACACAGAACGAGCTGTAGAGGGTAAAAACTGCAGAGGAAAACAGAGACTGCAATTCATCCAGCAAATAACTGAGGACGTTAGCTCCAAGTGCTACTCTGAAATGGAAAGGCTGGCACAGGGAGGAATTCATGGTGGACCTACCAAACCGGTCAGAATAGTAAAGGAAAAATTAAAATAAAATTGAAGGAGACTACAGAGCTTTAAACATATTGACGCTCGCTCAATGTATTGCACCGTGTAAGGGGAGTATTGGCGCAATAAACGGAAGAAACTCTCAAGACAGAGAGAAATTCAAGTCCTTCCGAACTAATTTCCGAAAGAACCGTGTAAGGAGAGTGTTGCGCAATAAACGGCAGATACTCTCAAGACAGACAGAAATTCAAGTCGCTCAGAACTAATTTCCGAAAGAACTGAAAAAAGAGAGGGGAATGTGCCGGAGAATGTATGTTAAAGCACCATGCGATACTTTGAGAAACGAAATTCCTGACTGATGAGGAACGTCAGATATCTCGTCGTACATAATAGTAGAGGAAACTGAGGGTCATGGTGTCATGACAGTAAGCAAAAATGTCAGTCTGCAACTTTTTTAACTGGCAAATTATATAAGGTAAATTGTGTAATGAGCATAAATACCTTTTTTTCCTGCGACATTCGTCACACCACGAACCCAAGATCGTGTAAGTCTTCAAAAAATAATCAGTAAATAATTTTTACTCAGGATGTTCATGAGAGAAGGTGTCCGACATGATTATCGCCGCACGACGGGAATTAACAGACTCTGAGACTCTGAATGCGAAATGGTAGTTTGAGCTAGATGCATGGAAAATCCCATTTCTGGAGTCTTTAGGGAATTCAGTACTCCGAGATCCACAGCGTTAAGAGCGTGCCAAGAATACCAAGTCTCAGGCTTTACCTCTCACCACGGACCACAGAGTGGCCGACAGACTTCACTTAACGACCGAGAGGAACGGCATTTGCGTAGAGTTGTCAATCTCAAAAGACAAGCAACGCTGCGTTAATAACAGCAGAAATCAATGTGGGACGTACGCCGAACGTATCTGTTAGGTCAGTGTGAAGAAATCTCACGTTACTGAGCTATGGCAGCAGACGATCACTGCGAGTGCCTTCGAGCACGTATCGCCTGCATCGCATCTCCTGGGCTCGTGACGATGTCGGTTGGAGCCTAGGCTATTGGAAAACCGTGACCTGGTCAGATGAGTCCCGCTTTCAGTTGGGAAGAGCTGTTGGTAGGGTTCGAGTGTGGCGCAGATCACACGAAGCCATGCACCCAAGTATTCAACAAGGCACTGTGAAAGCTGGGCTGTGTTTACATGGAATGGACTGGGTCCTCTGGTTCAGCTGAAACGATCATGGATTGGAAATGGTTGTGTTCGCCTTCCAGGAGGCTATTTGAAGACATTCATTGACTTTCGGTAACACTCCGCTGGCTAAAAAGTGTCTCACCTTTATAAATGCGCGAGTCGGTTTGATTTCTAACTATCGTAAGATTTCAGTCTGTATACACTAGCGACAAAATTTTTCTTGAAGTAATTGATTGATCGTGGGTAATGTTGTTGTCTCACCGTATAGTAACCTCCTTCTAATTAAGTTTATTGCTCGAGAAGGTTATAAATTTGTAATTTAAATTTTTAAGTACGTTGAAGATCCCTTTATCGAAAGAGAAGTGACCGGAAACCGTTCAAATCTCTTTATGTTAATGCTTAAGTTCGAAAATGCTTATTTGTGAAAACAGTAACACCTTGCCATTAAGATAGATAACTCGAAGATGATATTTGCCCATATGTCTGTCAATTATTTCCGCATGAATGTTCCGGGAAGCGATCATCCAACAAATCTATTAAGATCACTCTGTATAAAGTAATTTGGACCACATTATGTCCTCCTTCTAACCACCTTTAGGGAGATTTCTGACACTAAAGAAATTTTGATTCGAGCACCACGAAGGCTACTCTCATTACTGTTCTCATAGCGGCTATTCTTAATATTCACGTTTTGTTTTGCGAATGTCTTCTTCAAACAAAATACCTAAAACTCGTATTGTGATTGGAACGACAGCCTTTCCTGTAGGCAGTATCTTTAAAATAAACTGCTTGCGAGCTTATGTAAACGGAATAATATTTTCTGTTATAGTGGACTATGTCAGTGAGGTATTGTACTACTCTAGAGATGTAGGTAACGCACAGTGTTGTAGATCCACCTTTTATTATGCACACCGTAACAGATGTTGCACCTCTTCAGACAGTACAAGAAATAATACCATATTCAGTTTTCTTGGAAATAAAATACGAAGTCTTGACGATGCAGTAACTCAACTGTTTTTGGCGCCGGCCTCCGCCTGTACTGTTTTAGTGACCCGCAGTGCCGCTCGCGGTGTCGGTAGGTCATAGATGGACCACCTAGTCAGAAACCATTTAATTCTTCTGGCTTGCCAGACGTCTCTCAAGCAGGGAGTTATGGCTGCTTCGTATCAAAATCTGAAGCATTGCAACCTACATATATAGCATTTATAGATTTAGAGAAATCTTTTCACAATGTTGACTAGAATACATTCTTTTAAATTCTGAAGGTGGGGGAGGTGATATGCAGGGAGCGAAAAGTTATCTATAACTTCTACAGAAACAAGGTTGCAGTTATAAGAACCAAAGGACTTCAGAGGGAAGCAATAGTTGACAAGGAAGCTGTAGCCTCTTTCCGATGTTATTCAACCTCTACATTGAATAAGTGATGAAGGAAACCAAACAAAAATTTGGAAAGAGATTGAATGTTCAAGAAGAAGAAATAAAAACTTAGACGTTGGCACTGTAATTGTACCAGAGAGAGCAAAGTATTTGAAAGAGAAGTTGAACGGAAGGGACGGTGTCTTCAAAAGAGGTTACAAGATGAATATCAACAAAAGTAAAACACGGGTAAAGGTATGCAGTCGCATTAAGGCAGGTGATGCTGAATGAATTACAGTAGGAAATGAGATATCAAAAGAAGTGGATGGGTTTTGCTATCTGAGCAGCAAAATAACTGACGATGGTCAAAGTAGAGAGGATGTAAAACGCAAGAAAATCACTCTGACAAATAAAAAATTGTTTACATCGGATCAAACTTAAGTGTTAGGAGGGCTTTTTGAAGGCATCTGCCTGGAGTGTAGCCTTGTACGCAAGTAAAATGTAGGCGGTAAGTTCAGATAAGAACGGAATTAAAGCTTCGGAAATGTTGTGGTACAGGAGAATTTTGAGGCTTTCATTTGTAGACCACATAACTAGTGCGTAAGTACAGAGGTGATTTTGAGGAAATAAGAAATTCGTGGCAGAATCTGAATAGAAGAACGGGTCGGTTGATATGATATATCCCGAGGCACCAAGTAATTGTCAGTCTGCCAATGGTGAGTACTTGGGAGGGGTGGTTGGGGACGAGGACGGCGGTGGAGGGGGGGGGGGGGGGGTAGGGGAAGGGGACAAATTGTCCACGACGACGAAGACTTGTAAGCAGGTTCAAATGACTGTAGGTTGCAGTAGCTATCTAGAGATGAAGACACTTGTACAGGAAAGTTAGTGTGGAGATCTGCATCAAACCGGTCCTCCGAATGAAGGTGACAACAACATTTAGTCGTTTCAAATTCAGGGCTTTAGGTGCTACCATTCAATCGACCACTCACCTCGTATTTTAATGATGTACTTTCGGGAGTACAGCTCAGTTACAGATACCATTTTATGCACTATATTTTGACCCAACCATCTTCTTCACGTGCTATGAGCTGTGCTGTTATGCATACTTACTTCCTGGAGTCCAAACACACTGTGCACTACTGTTAGAGTCATGCCACTGTTTACAGTCGAGTTCGACTGCTGGCGCCCGCTACGTCCTTTAATAAACCTTTCTTTCTCATGAACCTCTTTTTGTCCCAGGAAATGAACATAATCTCAGCGAATTCCTGCTGTGGTGGGTACGATGGGCGGCGAGATTTTCGTAAATAGTGTGTCCGTCCCAACGCCTTCTTTAAAATGAAACCTCCGTCATGTTGTACTAGATTTTTCCACACCTTTGTGTCGACCGACTCTTTTATTACGCTGGTGCATTTGCATAATTCCCTTGGCCCTTCGCATTTCATTTCCTTATTACGTTCGAGGCAGGAGTCGGCGACAGCTGATTTGCTTGGTTGTTTAATGGAGAGTGTCGCTGACGTTGCTTGCAACTCTACTCGACCGTTCTAACAGGCTGCCTGCACACAAGACATGTAACATTGGCGTAGAATAAGGAGACTTAAATCGTCTTTCTACAAAGATATTTTTAAACATTGTTGATGGTAGCGAAAATACCATGTGCCTTCTTCCCGAAGAGAGTACCAATCTTTCTGGAGATTTGGTCAGCGTGAGACAGATAAGTGACTCTTGGCTTCTCTTTTTCTTTCTCAGTCTCAACCTTTTCTTCAGGAATTTTAGATTTCGACTGCAATGCTCGCTCAATTTTTAAACCTGTGGAACCGTTCCCTCAAAACATTATTCGTGGGTATTGTAATTCTTCTTGCATGATACCCAACTCGGAGCTAGGATAATAAATTTTAAATAAATTCCACTATACAGCTGAGGTCGCCAATTTAGTCACAGAAATTGTACTGGATCTTCTGCTAAACTAACACCTCCAGATACGAAACACACTAGGTTTTCTTTCCTGGGAGAATATATTGGCAAGGAAGGACTAATTTATATGTTCTAAACTGTAACTGTTTCCACAAAATTGTCCACCAGCCTAGTGCACCGTCAGTAACTGTACTGCTTCAAGAAATGAGAGGCGTAGAAGAAGTGCAGACGTGAAGAAGATATGGTCTGGACCGCCAGCCAAGTAGGCTGCCCTAGGACAGAACAATTTTCATTTTCCGACTTTCTCTTTCGTGCTTCTGTACATCATCGTTGTTCACTTAGGTACCACAGTTAGATGTAGGTGTTATACGTTATTCAGTACACGCTGGACCAAGGTCGATGGCTCACTGTACGGGAGGACAGCGTCTGCCTTCTAATGCGCTCCGTTATTCCAACGTGTTGCGAAACAAAGGAAAGTGTTTTTGAACGCCGACGCACGTGTGTGCGCTTCAAAGTTTTATATTAATTCTACCTTGCTCAACGGAAACGAATACATCCATATAGATTACGCATTCTGTCTGATTTCTAATGGCCAACAAACATAAAAGTCACGATCAGTTTAGATCCCAAATGAAGCCATTATCAAATGAATATAGCACCTGTTCTTCAGTGAGACTAATAGCGTGAATGCAATCTTTCCGAGCGAATCGCCATGATTCCTGTAGGGAAATGAGCTGATTAATTTGTTAGTTTGGGAGCGATCTTTCGATAAGTTTATTACTTACTTCACCAATAAATTTACAATTAAGAAACTTACCAAGCGTCTCTCCGAAACGAACATACTACTCGGATGATTTACTGAGAAGATTTAACAGAACAACGTCAAGTGTTTTACAACATTTGCTGCCTCGCGTACAGAGACAACGCTAAACGAAATCCTCACGTGATGAGAGGGATGACGACAAAAACTTGGAGACGAGGAACTGTGGAGATGCGGTGTTACTTCTCCACCTGTGTGTTACAGTATATCATTCGCAATGTTACGTGCTTGGTGCATTCCAGTGTTTATTGTGTTGAGGTCGCGGCATTAAGCGCCGGCCGTGCATTGTAATCTCTGATTACACTCAGTTGTCCGGGTCATAATGTTATGTGGAATCTCTGCGATCAAAAGCGCAAATGTTATAGGTCATGTTGTTAGGATTTGTACTTGAATTGGAAGCACGATTTATTCTAATTTGTTAATGCATATTTGACAGTTGGTTGAGTCATCAATGCAAATGAAAAATAAATGATCGTCATTATTTGAGGTGTATAATACAAAATTAATCCTTGGTATTCTTCTCAATAAATAATTGACAATAATCCACAATCATTTTATATAAGTATTTGCGTGTTCTGGCGATGATTGTTGGTTATTGGTAGAAGTTCTAACGCCTGCACAAAAGTCGGTTACGAAATTTTCCTTAATTCATAATTACTAACTAATGAACGACAATTATTACAACCACTAGCCGATCAAGAAAAGACAGCACTGCACAACGCGGATCTCTGTGCCAGCCAATGAAAGTAACAAGGTTTTTTTTATTGTAAGAAGAAGTAAATACCAAATAATTAAATTACAGCCTTCACAGTCTTTTCCAGATATGTAAGATAATTAGTTAGGAACTATAATAGGATGCGTCCAGCATGCCAACGAAAGTGCAAAGTGGAAACGGATACTGTGAAATATAGCACTAAAACCTGATATCCATCTTGTACAAGAGAAATTAGTAATGAAAAATTAGTAACTAACTGATACGACAGGGGGAGTCGCTACAGACAGCGCAGAATTCACCTGTCTAAATGGACAACTAACGGCCATTTGGCAATGTTGGCCATCTGAGCTCTCTGGCACCCTCTCAAAACAGCCCACTGGCCCCTTTGAAGCTCTGTATGTGGTATGGAACTGCTACCAGGTTGTTATGGGGCCATTGACCGTTGACATCCATGGCAGTGGAATGGTGCGTATGTGCCAGTCGTTGTAGGGAATCAGCGCAAAAAGATGGCTCGAGGTAGAGACGTGACAGAATGGTGAGAAAGAGCTCTCGTGTTTGGATGCACCCATGTCACATCGTGAATGACGTTGCTCGGTTTAGTGGTGTATCAGTGTGGGCACTCCAACTCGTCTACACGAAGTGGTTTGCGTCTGACAGCCCTGTAACACGGCGTAAGAACAATGCTCGTAAAAACATTATAAGAGACAGGAACGGGAGACGACTGTCACACTTTCTTTATGATAATCGGGTTCAGACCCGACAGGAATTGCTGCTTGCTGTGAACACAAGTCCACCTGAACCAGTCTCCGAGACAACATTGCGATGAAACTGCAGACCTTAATGACCGGCCCTTATTTATCTCATACAGTATTTATTTCAGTCACTAAATTTTAGCGACAACCGGATTACGAGTGAAATGGGTGGCCTTTACATCAGAGGTGTAGGTGACCATTGAATTCTACCACGTACCTAAACCGACCTACGCAAAGCTTCCAATCCATTTATGTTTAACGACAATAGTAGAATCGGAGTCACTCCATTTCAACACAGTTTATTTATCCCTGAAACAAGCATATGGTTCTCACACAGTTTCACATCACTCATTCTATCTACCCATAACGAAAAGATCTACCGTGTAGCTTACATTGAGAAAGATTTAACTATCTCTCTAGCTCGCTCGATAGATTGTATGGCTACTTCCAGTGTCCAGTTATTTCGAGTCTCCTTCACAACAATCAAATTGCCAATCGCCACCAATGGCTGCTACTCACATATTACTCTACAATTCTTTTCTACTATCTATAAGCGTTCTCGCTTCCCACGCCCGGGTTCCCGGGTTCGATTCCCGGCGGCGTCAGGGATTTTCTCTGCCTCATGATGACTGGGTGTTGTGTGATGTCCTTAGGTTAGTTAGGTTTAAGTAGTTCTAAGTTCTAGGGGACTGATGACCATAGATCTTAAGTCCCATAGTGCTGAGAGCCATTTGAACCATTTTTCTACTATCTATAGCTTTCGATACTTTGCTTATAAACAGACATGACTTCTTCCGCCTATACTTAAATACATCTTCTATTTGCGGCTCTTCTCATATTTCAATCAAACTAATATTTTGTCAACTATAGTAAACAATTCCACATCTGGTTCACAGCCCGACCATCGTCTTTGCCCACTTCTCACCCACAGGTGCCTCTCCAGCCTGCCCTAATCGCACGCAGTCTAATAGCACAATCTCCGAACATTCGCGCGGAACTTCTCCGTCAGCAACCTTGTACAAGGCTAACGATATCGTAGTCATAAAACTAGGTGGCTATGATTATTAGTAGGTTATCGATACTGATACCCTTCACTGTAGTGGACATTCGGAGTCGGGTACCTGGAGAAAACCTCATTGCTCAGAGCACCATACAAAGCTACACGTCTTCAGTGTGCCAGACAACGTAGAAGCTGCAAAGTAGCTGATTGGAGGCGTGTGGAGCAGTCCGACGAGTCGTAAGATTGCATTTTTTTAAATGATGGAATGCGTCGAGTGTATGATGGCCCAGTGAGGCGATTAACCTGCAGTGTGTGGAGGGAGTATTTCAATGAACCAGAGGCGCTGCTGAGGGGTCGTCACACGCTCAAAACTGATCGTCTGAGAGCGATGCCTGACAGTTTCCGCAATCTATTGAAGGAAGAAGAAGTTATGGGGGATTTGTGTTTGGAGCACAGCACTGTATGGTTGTGAAACATGGACTGTGGAAAACCAGGAACAGAAGAGAATCGAAGCATTTGAGACGTGGTGCTACGGAAGAATGTTGAATATTAGGTCGACTGATAAGGTAAGACGTGATGAGGTTCTTCGGAGAACCGGCCAGGAAACGAAAATATGGAAAACACTGACGAGGTGAAGGGAATGATAATAGAGCATCTGTTAAAACACAGAACGAGCTGTAGAGGGTAAAAACTGCAGAGGAAAACAGAGACTGCAATTCATCCAGCAAATAACTGAGGACGTTAGCTCCAAGTGCTACTCTGAAATGGAAAGGCTGGCACAGGGAGGAATTCATGGTGGACCTACCAAACCGGTCAGAATAGTAAAGGAAAAATTAAAATAAAATTGAAGGAGACTACAGAGCTTTAAACATATTGACGCTCGCTCAATGTATTGCACCGTGTAAGGGGAGTATTGGCGCAATAAACGGAAGAAACTCTCAAGACAGAGAGAAATTCAAGTCCTTCCGAACTAATTTCCGAAAGAACCGTGTAAGGAGAGTGTTGCGCAATAAACGGCAGATACTCTCAAGACAGACAGAAATTCAAGTCGCTCAGAACTAATTTCCGAAAGAACTGAAAAAAGAGAGGGGAATGTGCCGGAGAATGTATGTTAAAGCACCATGCGATACTTTGAGAAACGAAATTCCTGACTGATGAGGAACGTCAGATATCTCGTCGTACATAATAGTAGAGGAAACTGAGGGTCATGGTGTCATGACAGTAAGCAAAAATGTCAGTCTGCAACTTTTTTAACTGGCAAATTATATAAGGTAAATTGTGTAATGAGCATAAATACCTTTTTTTCCTGCGACATTCGTCACACCACGAACCCAAGATCGTGTAAGTCTTCAAAAAATAATCAGTAAATAATTTTTTAATTTCGTTTCCAACAGCTGTTACAGCAGAAAATCACGTAGAAGACAGAAGATGTACACGATAAATTACGCAATACGCTTGTTTAATTTGTAATTAGTTGTTGTGGTGGTTGACGAATCTGTGCTGCCGCAAACGAACCCCTGGTACATTGAAATGTTCACCTGAAGTTTTTCAGACTTATTTCGTGCTGTCTCAGTACTCTGTGCTGGTGTTTTGCAAGGCAAATAGTTCAGTCTCAATACGTACGAGTTACACATCGTCGAGTGTAGGAATGTTCGCAACGAAGCCAGAGTTCTAACTGACGCGTCCCGTCCATAAATATGGCCCAATTATATTATACCGCACTTAGCCTTGCTCTTTAACTTAATATATTGACACAGTTTTATTGCGCAATAAATACTGAGCATGTGAGAACGCATTTACACGGTGTTGGTGTGGTATTTCTTGGGAAAAACTAATGGTTTCCACGGTGTGCTTAGCCAATAGGTGATAGGAGGATAATTTTATATCAAGTGTTCTTATAAAAGCGGACTTTGCATACCATCTACCATAGATTCTCTTTTTTATCGTTAATATATTGCCATGGCCCACTTCAAAACGGGCTGCAGATGGAACTGACTACGTTCCGTGTTTAACATTTTCACAAGGAGATTTTAAACTCAGGCATAAATAAATATAAACACTGGATTTCTCAATGTTTTCAGTAGGAAATACTAGTCATCGATTCACTTAAAATAATTTCGACTTAGTGTAAGAAGATACCTTTTCAGATTTTCTTAATTAACCAAAGATAATTAATTAATGTCTTTGACGGTAACCTCTTTCATCGCTCATTTATTACAAAAGTATAAAGGACAGAGTTATTCATCACGGTGTCAATTTGTTATGAAATTTTCGTCCAGGTGGATTAGGCCCGAGAAAAGGAGCTAGCCGTATACTGCGGGTAATGGAAATATACTGGCGAAACAAACACCGGCCAATTAAGCCCCTGCATCTCTGTATATTCTTCCAGCGCTGCAGGCACCCTTTCTTTTGTAATGGATACGTCTTCAGCTCCTTGATGAACTTACAGGCTTGGGGAGCTCATTAACTGCAAGGAGTATTTCAGCCAGCTTCATCCTTCCTTTCTAATTAAATATTTGCTCCCGTCGTGTGCCGATGGTATAAATGATTCACTTACATTGTTCTCCAACAAAGCTGTTTGATTAAACTTCACGGCTTCTTCGCAGAATGTGCGCAGTAAATTCTTAAACACTTCATTTAAGGCGGCGTCCGAGATTCGTGCGGAATTTCTTTTAATGGTCAACTACTCCACTGCGCCGCTTTGTGAGAGACCCTCCAGCGACGGAAGTTAAAACTTCCTTTAGCAAAGGATTAAAAATTAAAGTCTGTGTGAAACGTGTATTCCTACAGTAAAAGTTAAAAACTAACGATAAGCGACTGTATGACGAGTCACATCTGGGACCCGAGTCACGAATTCCCGCCAACGAGGCAGTTCTTGAAATTAATGGGATACAAAATTAATAAAACGTTTAGAGTAGCGGCTTTCGCTTCATATCCCTAAACTTATGGTACATGTCCTGACACAATTTTTGTCACCTAACTCTGCGTGTGCAACCCTCTGTACGCGTGTTCATTATTTCCTGATGAAGATGTCAGAGCAGGGTTTTATTTAAAAGCTTTTCAGCATCATAGTTTTTAGAGTAAGACAATTATGTGCAATTTTGATATCATCTGTAAAAACCGCCTTTTTAATATTTGTAAAACACAATATATATTTTCACCTGCCCCGAGATGACTGGGTGTTGTGTAGTCTTCATCATCATCTTCATCGTTCATCCCCATTAGGGTTGGAGGAAGGCAACGGAAACCACCTCCATTAGGACCTTGTCTAGTACGGCGGTGCGGTCCCATATCGGTCCCCTACGCTCTGTAAAGAAGAATGGGACTTCAAAAATGGTTCAAATGGCTGTGAGCACTATGGGACTCAACTTCTGAGGTCATAAGTCCCCTAGAACTTAGAACTACCTAAACCTAACTAACCTAAGGACATCTCACACATGCATGCCCTAGGCACGATTCGAACCTGCGATCGTAGCGGTCACACGGTTACAGACGGTAGCGCCTAAAACCGCTCGGCCACCACGGCCGGCCCATGGGACTTCATTTCATACAAAGTGCCCTCCACCACATATCACAAGGTGGCTTTCGGAGAATAGAAGTAGTTGTAGGTGTAGAAGTTTTTCTAAATAGACAATAAACTGTGCCTTTGAAATACAATTGGTGCCACAAATTTTATACGGGGTGAATCATCTAAAACTTACACCGCAAATTTTGCGGAAATGGAGAGTGCTGTTGGAGTGCGGTTTTCACAGAATGGCTTTGTAGTCAGGGGCTTGTATTGTTAGCCAATCAACAGATTTTCATAATACTCGTAAATGTATTTTTTGTGCGAACGTACACATTTTTAAATGGAATAATGCCTGTTGACATAAACAAAATAGAAGTAGAGTAAATAGAACGTCAGTGTCGTTTGTTGCAGGATCCTAGTACGAGTCGTTTATTAGATACCGTATTTTGAACAGTTCCCAAACCAACACACACCTGCAGCAGCACACATGAAAGACAATACAAGTGCATGCACTAGTTATGTAGATGTTTAACCAGTAATGGAGCACGTGACCATCACAGATTGTATTCAAAATTTATCACCAGCTGCGCAATACAGTCATTCAGTTTGGTATAGGACGACTTCTGCACACGTGCTAGCATTTCAGCGGGGATGTCCTAGCAGGCTGCAGTGAGTAATACGTCGTTGCATATCACCGGGTGTAATTTTGAGTGCTGTAGACAGCGCCTTTCTGGTTTCTTCAAAGAAAAAACTCTACAGACGTCAAATCCGGGGATCAGGTATAGGTCTACTGCGTCCAATCCAACGATCTGTCGGCAATTTGTGAAGACATGCTGTAGTGCTTCGCGCACTATGGGCAGGACAGCCATCATGTTGGTACCACAGATTCCTCCTAGTCTGCAGAGGAACGTCTTCTGGCATCCGTTGAGGATGGTCTGTCGCGAGGCTGCGATACTCGTGCGCTGTCAGTGATGGGCCTATGAAAAACGGGCCTATGAGCTGACAGTTCACTATCCTACACCACCCATTTGCACTCCATTGACGCTGACGTTCCACCTAAAGAAGCCAACGGGGATTGTCAACACACCAATAGTGCATGTTCCGGCGGTTTAGCTGGCCTTCATTGGTAAATGTGGCTTCACCACATGAAGCATCCTTCCTTAATGCCCATGTACAGAAATTAGCACGATTTTCATACACGTTTCCGTTCTTGTTGGAGAGAGAAGTGATAGGGACGAAGCCTGTGTCAATGAAGAATGCGTAGGACAATTTCCTGACTGCTGCCACTTACTCGTACGATTGCGCGGAATCTAACGTGCGGATCAACTGCAACAGCAACAAGGCCATTAATTTCATCCTTTTCTGTCATCACCTGTTCGCTTTTGTTACTTTGTCTGGTTGTTACGCTACTACTTTCACGTAACAGGTTGAAGAGGTAAGCCGGCCCATTATGACCGAGCGGTTCTAGGCGCTCCAGTCTGGAACTGCACTGCTGCTACAGTCACAGGTTCGAATCCTGCTTCGGGCATGGATGTGTGTGACGTCCTTAGGTTAGTTAGGTTTAAATAGTTCTAAGTTCTAGGGGACTGTTGACCTCATAGTCTCATAGTGCTTTGAGCCATTTGAACCATTTGTTGAAGAGGTTGATAAGTAACGACCAAGATGGTTGACATTTATTGAGGTATCTTGCCGCATACACCGCACAAAAACAAATTACTCTCTTTCTACACTCTCCATACATGAAGAGCATTTCGGTTTTTTCTGCATTGGTTTATTCTGTTGTTCACTCACAATCTACAGCTTGGAGAGTAACTAGCAAGCCGCAGTGCACCAAAGGAACACACAAACGCATTGTAAGCAACCATAACAACATCGTAAGTAGCAACCAGGTAGGTTGAATAGCCCAGTCAAGTGTAGGTGTGGAAATTTTTCAAAATACGACATCTCGTAAACAATTCGCACTAGAATCCTGCAACAAACACCACTGAGATTCTACTTTACCCTACTTTTAGTTTGTTAATTTCAATAAGCAGTATTCCATTTAAAAACGTGTATGTTTGCACCAAAAAAATTACTTTCTAAGTATTATTACAATCGTTGGAAAGCTAATAATACGAGTCCCTGACTACCAGACCATTCTGTGAAAACCATACGTCAACAGCATTTTCTATTGCCACAATATTTAAACACTAGCGGTGCAAGTTTAAGCTATTTCCACCTGTGTAGGGTGTTACGGACGTAAGTCCAGTTATTTTTATATGTAGTATATTAGTGTGTGTTAGTTGTGTTTTCTCGGCGTCGAAGAGTCTTCCCACGAACACGCCGCAAACTTTACAGCCGCGAAGGGACCAACGCGTGGTGGGACAGATCCACCAGTTTTGCGTCTACACGTCCTCACTTCAATAGCTGATCTGCTGCTCAGGAAAGCAGGCTGTAATGTCTTGTTTGGGCCACTCATACTTGGAGATACTACCCAACTTAAAAATATACTATTTGTAATAGCTATAATTATTATTTTGCAAATAACGAAAATACTGATGTAATGTTGTTCAGTACACCGTCCTCAGTCACCAATAGGAATTTTTGGTGCACATATCCATTAATCCCTGTGTGTATACACAGAGTCTCTCTGATGTTTCCTGTGCGGCTGGTCCCGGCGGAGGTTCGAATCCTCCCTCGGCCATGGGTGTGTGTGTTTGTCCTTAGGATAATTTAGGTTAAGTAGTGTGTAAGCTTAGGGACTGATGACCTTAGCAGTTAAGTCCCATAAGATATCACACCTATTTTTTCTGATGTTTCAGCAGTTATTTGCAGTTTCGTTTTTGCACTACGTGGCTGGAGTCACCTCAACCAAAACCTGCTCGTCAAGTTTTTCATGCAATTTCAATTTTCGTCGGAAAGCGCCGACTTGTTTCCCAGTACAAACATAAGTTTCAAAGCGGAATTTTACGTGCCCATTCGATAGAGCAGTTCCAGATTACTGTAGTGTGATATTAGTTTTATCTGTCTGCATTAACGAGATCATTAAAATACGACAAGCAATTCCAGCAGCGATAGAACCGTCCTGACCCACGCTGACAGAGTGCAGCAGCGCTGTTCAGTCGCTGTTGGAATACTGGTTATTCTTCGTGTTTTAACGCCCCTGTTAATTCATACCGACAAATCGAATATTGTAACTGAATACTGTTGGACAACTCTAAGGAATGGGCACATAAAAATCATCTTTAAAATCGGGAAACAAACCGACGCTTTCCGTCGAAAATGGGCCCGAATGATGACGTGATGAGTTCTACTGTCTTTGGAAGTGTCCACCTTGAGCAAAACACAGTTTTATCTTTTCTTCTATTTCCCAGACAAGTTTCGCTGAAGTTTCAGCATCATCAGTGGGCTTTTATTTTCTTTCTTGTTACCACATGCTGTGATTTTTCTGGGTTTTTATGTTTTGTGTAGCACTTGTTTTCTTCCACAATTTGTCATTTTTTTCTGGTTTCCCGACTGTCTTCGCTATGAAGACCTGCACTACGTAACTCTCAGTGTCAAGAAACAAAACAAAAACTAAATTTATTGAATGTTGAAATACTTACGAACATAGAAAGAGCGCTGTCTCTGAACTAAGGTGGAATGCAATATTCTCCGGCTTGAGTGGCCGAGCGGTTCTAGGCGCTTCAGTCTGGAACCGCGTGACTGCTGCGGTCGCAGGTTCGAATCCTGCCTCGGGCGTGGATGTGTGTGATGTCCTTAGGTTCGCTAGGTTTAAGTAGTTCTAAGTTGTAGGGGACTGATGACCTAAGATGTTAAGTCCCATAGTGCTCAGAGCCATTTTTGCAATATTCTGCAAGCAAATGACAAGTCGTGGAACAGGCTGTAAAGAAAATAATAGAACAGATTATCAAAATTTGTTTATCGCAGTTATCACTGAAGTTCTTCTACAATGATATGTCGAACAAGGCTTCCAAACAAATTCACTAGGGAAGTATTGCGTTTACAAATGAAGTCGTTCTAGGCTTCTGTACCACACAAGTACTGTACAGTAAACGCTGAGATAAATGTGTTTGAATTCTTCATATAACCTGCTGATTTTAAATCCAAACATTGCTGAAGATGGAGAATAATTAACTTCCTTAAAATGCACTCAGGTAACAAAAGTTATGGGATAGCGATATGCACATATATAGATGGCGGTAATATCGTGTGCATAAGTTGTAAAAGGGCAGTGATTTGGCGGTGCTGTCATTTGTACTCAGGTAAATAAAAATGTAAAAGTCGTTTGACTAGGGTCTCCGGTAGGGCTTAGACCGTTCTCTGGGTGCAAGTCTTTCGATGTGACGACACTTCAGCGACTTGCTCGTCAATGGGAATGAAATGACGATGAGTAATAAAACACAACACCCAGCCAGAAATCGTACCCGGGCCCTTAGGATTGACATTCTGTCCCACTGACCGCTCAGCTATCGGTGGCGGACTGTACTCAGGTGATTCATGTGAGGTGTCCGACGTGATTACGGCTGCACGACAGGATTTACAGACTGTGAACGCGGAGTGGTAGTTGGAGCTAAACGGATGGGACATTCCATTTCGGAAATCGTTGGCGAAATCAGTATTCCGGGATCCACAGTCAAGAGTGTGGCGAGAATACCAAGTTTCAGGCATTACGACTCACCTTGGTCAACGCAGTAGCTTACGGCCTTCACTTTACTACCAACTGCTGAGGCGTTTGCGTAGAGTTATGAGTGCTAACAAGGCAGCAACATTGGGTGAAAGAACCGTAGAAAATGACACGGGACATGCGACGAATGTATCCCTTAGGACAGTGGGACGAAATTTGTCTTTAATGGGCTACGTCAACAGATGACCGACACGAGTGCCTGCAGCGCTTCTCCCGGACTCATGTCCAAATTTGTTACACTAGATGACTGGAAAGCCGTGGCCTGGATTACAGTTTGTAAGCGCTGATGGTAGGGCTCGAGTGTGGCGGCGCAGACACCACGAAGCTGTGCGCCCAAGTTGCCAACAATCCACTGTGCAAGCTGGTGGTGACTGATTAATGATGTGGGCTGTGTTTACATGAAATGTATTCTCTGGTCCACCTGAACCGGTTATTGAAAGTAAATGGTTATGTTCGGCTACTAGGAGACCATTTTCAACCATTCATGGACTTCATACATCCAAAAAACGATGGAATATTTACAGATGGGAATGCGCCATATCATAGGCTGCTATTGTTCACGATTGGTTTTAAGAAAATTCTGGACAATTCGAGCAAATGATTTGGCTACCCACCGAACGTATGTGGGACATAATCGGAAGGTCAGTTCTCAATTATGGACGACTATTGAGGCAGCCAGGCTCAATATTTCACTTCCAACGACTTGTTGAGCCCATGCCACGCTGAGTTGTCGCACGACATCGGGCAGGAGAAGGTCCGGCAGGACATTAGGAGGTGTTCCCTGACTATTGTCACTCACTGCAAATGAATGTACTTTTAAGTACTTTATTGTAGGACTATTTACGACGCGCGTTTGAAAAGTCCGTGCAAAGTCCGAGAGATGGCACCACCGGCGCATATCGAGGTCATGTTTAGTTAGTAGCATCTTTAGAAAGAACGCACACCCAGTTTCAGCCATATTGGTCTATTTCTTTGTGTTTGGCATTCGTGTGAATCAAGCAAGTCAAGTGATTGTCAAAAATTGGACAAAAAATAATTTCGTGTGGTAACTAAACATTACCTTATGAAAGGCAAAACTGCTCAGGAGACTAAAGAGAAGCTGGATAAACATTACGGGGACTCTGCACCTTCGATTAGAACGGTTTATTAGTGGTTTCAAAATTTTCGGAGTGCTCATATGGACACAAGTGAGGCTGAATGTTCTGGACGCCCTGTGGAGGTTACGACTCCAGAAATCATTGATGAAATCCATGATGGTTGGCAGAAGAGTTAAGATGCGTGAGACTGCTAGTGCTGTGGCCATCTCGAGAATGAATGGGTACATAATATTTTGCTTAAACATTTGGACATGAGAAAGCTATCCGCAAGATGGGTTCCGCGATTGCTCACGCTTGACCAAAAACGAAATCGTGTGAAGTGTTGCAGGGATGGTTTGCAGTTGTTCAGGACGAATCCGCAGGACTTTAGACATCGTTTTGTCACTGTGGATGAAACATGGATACATTACTATACTCCTGAGACCAAACAGTGTAAACAATGGGTTACCAAGGGAGAATCTGCACCAAAAAAGGCGAAGACCATTCCTTCGGCCGTAAAGGTTAGGGCGACTGTCTTTTGGGATTCGCAAGTGATAATCCTAATGGACTATCTGAAAAATGGTAAAACTATTGCAGGTGCTTATTATTCATCGTTATTGGACAGTGTGAAAACCTAGCTACAAGAAAAACTCCGGCGATTGGACCGCAAAAAAGTCTTTTTCCATCACGACAATGCACAACACGCACCTCAGCAGTTGTGGTCGTAAAATTAATCGAAATAGGATTCCAACTCGTTTCACAGCCCCCCTATTCTCCAAACTTGGCTCCCTCGGACTACTATTTGTTCCCCAACTTGAAGAAATGGCTTGCGGGACAAAGATTTTATTCAAACGAGGAGGTGATTGCAGCAGCTAATAGCTGTTTTGGAGACTTGGACAATTCCTATTATTCGGAAGGGATCAACAAATTAGAGCAGTGTTGGACGAAGTGTACAAGTCTAAAAGGAGACTATGTCGAAAAATGAAAAAAGGTTTACCCCAAACACGTAAGCAGTTTTTATTTTTGCACGGTCTTCAAACGCCCCTCGTAGTTCACGTGAAACTAAAGAGACTCGCGTTGAAATGCTGGACGTGTCATTCCGTCACGTACGTCTCAAAAATATGGGAGGTGAAGTCTTTCGGCTAATGGAATAGCATACAATGTTGTGAAACTTATTTATTTCAGTCACAGAAACGATACATGGTATCATTTTACAGTAGTGACTGAAATAAGCAAAAAGTTTTCATTAAGACCAGATGCGACAACTCTAAAAGACATTACCCCAGCTCTGTAAAAAATGTGTCAAAGTTGGGGCCGTACCAGGTGCCTGCAACGCTTGAACTAGCAGTATCTGATAATCTCAGATATGCAACCACAGAAATACGTACAGTGATTCGAAATAACAGAGCAGTTCTCTGAAACTCACAATTACGTACAAGTCTGTACGTCTGAATTAGGGTACACTCTAACCCAAGGAAGCTGAAACGAAGTAGCGACAAAGCGGATGATCCGGAGTGAAACAGCGCGCCGCGCGCAGTCCAGCCGGCCGACACGAGTGCTCCGGTATGCGCGACCCCGCTTGTAGCGGCGAACGGAGTGCGAGCCGCCGGCCGCCTCGCGTCACGCCGCCTGCGGCCGTGCGCCGACCCGTCGTCCGTGACTTACATTTCGGCAGAAACAAGGCTTCTCCATCAGCCGCCTCGAAGCTCTCCGTCGACCTGAATTTGAGCGGAGTACAGCTGCGCCGACTACCGGCCACACTCGCTGCCCTAGTCACTCGTAGAACAAGAAAATCAAGGAGACCTGAGCTGCAGTACGCCGCCGGAGGTGCTTCGGAAGCATCAGCCCACCGCTAAAACTTTCACGTTTGCACTTTAAAGTTGTTTGTATCGACTTATTTTTCTTACTGCAGACACGTTTACGAGAAGAACAGAAGACCTACTTCGACAAGACGTTAAGGAATTGATGATATTAGTTGTTAGTGGACATTTTAAGTCCCATGGTGTTCAGAGCCATTTGTTAGTGGACATTGATTAAATCAATGGGGACAGTTCAAAATTTGTGAGATGACTACTGTGTCCTTATGGCGCAATGGCGAGCGCATCTGCATAGTAAGCAGGAGACCTAGGACTCGAGTCTCAGACCGGCACAGATTGTCAACTTTTTACACTGATTTAATCAATGCCCGTCGTCAGCAAATGTCATTAATTCATTTGTGTCTTGATTCATAGTGACTGTAGGATCTAAATGGTGTCTGTTCGTTTGGAAATGTTGGAAAGAATGGACACCAAATATATCTACCTTGATAAGTCTTCCGTAATGAGAAAATTGAAACAACTTTCAACTTACATAAGAGCATTTTCGAACATATTTCTCCTCCTTCTTCTTCTTTCTCTTCTTCGTTTACTACCTCTTCAATGTCCGCGGCTCGTGGCCTTGCGGTGGCGTTCTCGCTTCCCGCGCACGGGGTTCTGGGTTCGATTCCCGGTGGGGTCAGGGATTTTCTCTGCCTCGAGATGACTGGCTGTTGTGTGTCTTTCATCATCATTTCATCCTCATTCAGTCGCAAGTCGCCATAGTGGCGTTAAAGAACGTGTGGAGCGGCGGCCGAACCGCCCCGACAGGGAACACCCGGCCACCAGTGCTATACGCTCATTTATTTTTATTTTTACCTCTTCAATGTTTGTTCCACCATGATAGAGCTTATCTTTTATTTGGAATTAAGTTTTATCCTCTAGCTGGATGCTCTTACATTCGTTACCATTCGAGATCATGCATACCTTCTGACTATAAATATTGTGTGTGTGTAACATACCGTGCTGGGTGGTGCATGAAACCAGCTGTCGTTATTTCAAGTCAAGTGTTAGATCCGGGCCTGGCTCACTCCGTGTCTCGCTAGCTAGCATGTTGTGCATTAAGCTAAATTACCGGATCAGAGCAAGCTAAGTACTCTGGCTTCTCTAAATTTGGGAGGCGATGGGGCAATCATCGAAACGGAAATCATAAAGCAATTGAAATTTATTGATGTGAAAGCTAAAAAGGGATCCACCGCAGTACTCCTAAGCACAGCTGAGGCCCGCTTGTATAGATTAATTTGCAGTGCATTAGCATTGAGCGGCCAGCTGCAGTGTAGTTTTCAGCTGGTTTTTCCGGCTCATTTAGTCGCATACTGAGTTGGTCCCCAAGCTCCACTTTAGTAAATACGAAACAGTTAAGCTACAACACAGAACGAAGTTCACACGACTCAGGGATAGGCGACACAAACGACATGTCCATCCCATTTTACTGGAATGGCAGAAAGGGCATCTGTCCACGAAATTAAAAGAAGAGTTTGCCAGTTCATGAACACAGTGGGACCTATAACAAGGGAAAAACGCAGGAGGAGAGAGAGAGAGAGAACGAGAACGTCGCAAACAATTCAAATCAACTGTACTGCAAACCTCATTTATTGCCTGCATAAAGCACACAACTGCATGTCTGAGAGTAGGACGGCGACTCGTGCATTGAAAGGATAATAGCTAGAAAAAGCCATTTTGGAAGAATGGCAACTACTCGAATGAAATGCTCTGGAGGAACCTTGGCAGACTTGAAGTAAGCCAAAATCACACAGAGGTGTCGAGTTTCTTCTGTTCTGCGTAATCGTGTATTCACTCGAAGGAATGGGACAGAAGCAATTACAATATTACGGTGCACCTTTATTGCAGCCCCCAGAGAGGATAGAATCAGATGTTATCATGAAGGCGGTACATTCGCGACGCATCTACACTCCTGGAATTGGAAAAAAGAACACATTGACACCGGTGTGTCAGACCCACCATACTTGCTCCGGACACTGCGAGAGGGCTGTACAAGCAATGATCACACGCACGGCACAGCGGACACACCAGGAATCGCGGTGTTGGCCGTCGAATGGCGCTAGCTGCGCAGCATTTGTGCACCGCCGCCGTCAGTGTCACCCAGTTTGCCTTGGCATACGGAGCTCCATCGCAGTCTTTAACACTGGTAGCATGCCGCAACAGCGTGGACGTGAACCGTATGTGCAGTTGACGGACTTTGAGCGAGGGCGTATAGTGGGCATGCGGGAGGCCGGGTGGACGTACCGCCGAATTGCTCAACACGTGGGGCGTGAGGTCTCCACAGTACATCGATGTTGTCGCCAGTGGTCGGCGGAAGGTGCACGTGCCCGTCGACCTGGGACCGGACCGCAGCGAGGCACGGATGCAAGCCAAGACCGTAGGATCCTACGCAGTGCCGTAGGGGACCGCACCGCGACTTTCCAGCAAATTAGGGACACTGTTGCTCCTGGGGTATCGGCGAGGACCATTCGCAACCGTCTCCATGAAGCTGGGCTACGGTCCCGCACACCGTTAGGCCGTCTTCCGCTCACGCCCCAACATCGTGCAGCCCGCCTCCAGTGGTGTCGCGACATGCGTGAATGGAGGGACGAATGGAGACGTGTCGTCTTCAGCGATGAGAGTCGCTTCTGCCTTGGTGCCAATGATGGTCGTATGCGTGTTTGGCGCCGTGCAGGTGAGCGCCACAATCAGGACTGCATACGACCGAGGCACACAGGGCCAACACACGGCATCATGGTGTGGGGAGCGATCTCCTACACTGGCCGTACACCTCTGGTGATCGTCGAGGGGACACTGAGTAGTGCACGGTGCATCCAAACCGTCATCGAACCCATCGTTCTACCATTCCTAGACCGGCAAGAGAACTTGCTGTTCAAACAGGACAATGCACGTACGCATGTATCCCGTGCCACCCAACGTGCTCTAGAAGGTGTAAGTCAACTACCCTGGCCAGCAAGATCTCCGGATCTGTTCCCCACTGAGCATGTTTGGGACTGGATGAAGCGGCGTCTCACGCGGTCTGCACGTCCAGCACGAACGCTGGTCCAACTGAGGCGCCAGGTGGAAATGGCATGGCAAGCCGTTCCACAGGACTACATCCAGCATCTCTACGATCGTCTCCATGGGAGAATAGCAGCCTGCATTGCTGCGAAAGGTGGATATACACTGTACTAGTGCCGACATTGTGCATGCTCTGTTGCCTGTGTCTATGTGCCTGTGGTTCTGTAAGTGTGATCATGTGATGTATCTGACCCCAGGAATGTGTCAATAAAGTTTCCCCTTCCTGGGACAATGAATTCACGGTGTTCTGATTTCAATTTCCAGGAGTGTAGTAACATCCGGATTTATGTTTTCCGTGGCTTCTCATAATCGTTTGAGACAAACGCTAAGATAGGTCCTTTGAAAAAGGACACGGCTGATATGCTTCTCCGTGCTTGCTTTATCTGAAATAGTGCTCCGTCTCTAGAAACGTCGTCGTCGACGGGGCATTAAAATCTAAACATCGTTTTCTTAAATTTTATTTTCTTCCTTATTTTATACTTACCGCTCATCGCTGCACGTGGCACTACAACAGGCTGACGGATGACATTAGAGCTGCCTATTTATGGATGAACGTACGTGTAGCTTGCAAAGTGATAGCGTATATGCATTGATTCCGCCACCTGAGTTCCTAAAAGCATCTTTGGAACGCTGTTCAGAGGAGTGTTACTTCCTGCAGCAAGCTTCCCTAGACGTTAGCCATTTTGAGAGTAATTCTGAAATAAATAAATAGATAATAGTAAATAACTCCTATCGGTGCCCACTGACAGCATCATTTGGTGCTGGACAGCTGCTCGCGGTAGACACACTCCTTGTTAACATGTACCGTGGGAGGCAGCGCAATGGTTAGCACACTGGACTCACTTTTGGGAGGATGTTGGTTCAAATCTGCGTCCGTCCATCCAGACTGAGAATTTCCATGGTTTTCCATAAATTCAAAAAGGCAAATGTCGGGATGCTTCCTTTGTAAGGCCACGGCCACTATCTTTCTCTATTCTTAACCAATTCGAGCTTGTGTTTCATCTCTAGTGATCTCCGTGTCGACGGGACGTTGAACTCTCAACTTCTTTCTTCACTTCTAATTAACATCTATTTCCTATTCCAGCAGGATCCGTGTTCTATCTATGGCGAGTTATACACTGTCGTCACATTAATGTGACCACCTGTCAAAACCTTGCATAACCACCTTTTGCAGCTGGCAGACGTGCAGGAAGAGAGTCAGTGAGGCTGTGGAAGGTACTGGGCTCGGTTGACGATCCATGGCGCGAGCAGCCAGATCAAGGTGGTCCCATGGATTCTCGATTGGATTTAAATCCTAAGAGCTCTGTGGCCACGAGAGTAAACTCATCCTGGTGGTCTTCGAACCACGCAAGTACTCTGTGAGCTGTGTGAGCCGTTGTGCAGAGGAAAAACAAACTACAAATAGGGGTGTATGTGGTCTCCAAGGGTAGATGAATGCTTGTATTGATCCATTGTGCCTTCCAGAACGACTAAATCGCATAGGGAATGCCAAAAAAAAAAAAAAAAAAAAAAAAAAAAAAAAAAAAAAAAAAAAAATCCACGAACTATAATACCCCTTCCTTTGATCTGGACTCTTTCAACAATTGTGTCGGGGTGTTTGTTTTCAGACTTCCACGCTGTAGATGTCCGATGGGGCAAAAAACGTGATTCTTCTGGAAAGGCCGCCTGTCTCCACTCAGTTGACGTCCAGTTGCGATACTGACGTGCAAACTCCACCCTTCGTCTCGCTGTCAGCACGTATACCATGAGCGAGGCGTCCACACGCAGCAACGTTCACTGAACATTCTTTGACGAGACACTGTTGATCGCCCCTTGGTTCATCTGCGCGGTTAGTTGTTCAACAGTTCAACAATAGCCTGTATACTGGCTTGTATTGATCCATTGTGTCTCCGAGAACGACTAAATGACATAGGGAATGCCACGAAAATATTCAACGGACTATAACATCCTCAAGAGCGTAGCGTTCCAAAGGATTGGAAAAGGGCACAGGTCATCCCCGTTTACAAGAAGGGACGTCGAACAGATCTGCAGAACTGTAGACCTAAATCTCTAACGTCGGTGAGTTGTAGAATTTTGGAGCAATTGTTATGTTCGAGTATAATGACATTTCTGGAGACTAGAAATTTACTCTGTAGGAATCAGCATGGGTTTCGGAAAAGACGGTCGTGTGAAACCCAGCTCGCGCTATTCGATCACGAGACTCAGAGGGCCATAGACATCGGTTCACAGGTAGATGCCGTGTTCCTTGACTTCCGTAAGGCGTTCGATACAGTTCCCCACAGTCGTTTAATGAACAAAGTAAGAGCATATGGACTATCAGACTAATTATGTGATTGGATTGAATAGTTCCTAGATAACAGAACGCAGCATGTCATTCTCAATGGAGAGAAGTCTTCCGAAGTAAGAGTAATTTCAGGTGTGCCGCAGGGCACTGTCGTAGGACCATTGCTATTCACAATATACATAATGACCTTGTGGATGACATCGGAAGTTCACTGAGGCTTTTTGCAGATGATGCTGTGGTGTATCGAGAGGTTGTAAAAATGGAAAATTGTACTGAAATGCAGGAGAATCTGCAGCGAATTGACGCATGGTGCAGGGAATGGCAACTGAATCTCAATGTAGAAAAGTGTAATGTGCTTTGAATACATAGAAAGATAGATCCCTTACCATTCAGCTACAAAATAGCAGGTCATCAACTGGAAGCAGTTAATTCCATAAATTATCTGGGAGTACGCATTAGGAGTGATTTAAAATGGAATGATCATATAAAGTTGATCGTCGGTAAAGCAGATGCCAGACTGGGATTCATTGGAAGAATCCTAAGGAAATGCAATCGGAAAACAAAGGAAGAAGGTTACAGTACGCTTGTTAGCCAACTGCTTGAATACTGCTCAGCAGTGTGGGATCCGTACCAGATAGGGTTGATAGAAGAGATAGGGAGGATCCAACGGAGAGCAGCGCGCTTCGTTACAGGATCATTTAGTAATCGCGAAAGCGTTACGGAGATGATAGATAAACTCCAGTGGAAGACCCTGCAAAAGAGACGCTCAGGAGCTCGGTACGGGCTTTTGTTAAAGTTTCGAGAACATACCTTCACCGAAGAGTAAAGCAGTATATTGCTCCCTCCTACGTATATCTCGCGAAGAGACCATGAAGATAAAATCAGAGAGATTAGAGCCCACACAGAAGCATACCGACAATCCTTCTTTCCACGAACAATACGAGACTGGAATAGAAGGGAGAACCGATAGAGGTACTCGGGGTACCCTCCACCACACACCGACAGGTGGCTTGCGGAGTATGGATGTAGATGTAGATTTAGATGTCACAATCTCCGCATCTTTGCCATCTATGGCCCGTGGTGCTCCACTGCTGTATCAGTGCGGGTTGTGGAATGCGCCATTTTGCCATCAACGGTGTATTTAACCACGGCGACACGCTAAAAGTGTACAAACTTAGTCTTTTAGGAAATGCTCCCATCCTTGGCCCGAAAACCAATGCTCATGCTCTTTTCGAAGTCATATAAATCGCTCTGTTTCCGCATTACGTCAACTACTCCACTGTTTTCGCGTCCCCCAGATACGCTTCATATACCCTACACTGCTAGTGCTGTCACCGGCCGTCTGTGAGTGGATACTGCACGTTGACGTTGAGAATTGGCGGTCGTCATGTTAGTGTGTCTGGACTGTGTATATTCTACGCTTCGGCCGCTAACTTATTGAATTATCTTTCCCTTTACGATTTCCCTTGATTTATAGAAGACAGAGCACTACAGTTACTCACAGTGTGATTCAATAAGTTTGCTAAGCAGTCAAGTTTCTTAAATCCCCGTGCAGCATTCCATAGTTCGAAAAAGTTTCCCCTCTTCTTTCATTTCTGATCTACAATGGAATGAGTCGACTGTTAAACACCATCTTGTGAATTGAGTACATTCTGTTCAATCATATTCAAGACTAACTAAAAGTGGGGCAAACGAAAATCAAAGCTACGAAAAATTTATATCTCCTTAGCTACTTCGATAATTGACAAAGGGTTAGGTGGCTGTTATTGAGCTTCTTTCTTCCATTGTTATTGTTATTGTGATTACTGTTGTAAAGTGTAACCCTCAAAATGCAGGGCATTATCAGGTACGTATTTCTTAGTCAACCAATAAGGCTAAGGATTATTATATATTTTTTTTAAATTTCTCTTTTTCTTCTCTTCCTCTGTGCCAGAATGATTCCATTGGTTCTAGGCGCTTCACTCTGTAACCACGAGACCGCTACTGCCGCAGGTTCGAATCCTGCCTCGGGCATGGATGTGTGTGATGTCCTTAGGTTAGTTAGGTTTAAGTAGTTCTAAGTTCTATGGGAGTTATGACCTCAGATGTTAAGTCCCATAGTGCTCAGAGCCATTTGAACCATTTTGATTCCGCTGGTAGAGCTCAACCGACGCTATTGTTGATGATTTTCCACTGGACTGCTGCTTAGACATCGCTCGCCTTTAAGCTACGAATTCTTTCCTCACTCTCTGCAGATTTTGTCTGCGTAGAAAACTGGTGACGTAAAAACAGGGTTTCAAACAGTGACATATTCTCGGACCGAACCTGTCCTGCATTCTAGGTGTGAGTAAACGATTATCTTTTGCTCTTCGTTCTGGGTATGAGTAAACGGTTATTTTTTGCTGTCCCTATCCGTTAAGGGAGAGGTTTTTTCCTAGCTGGCTGATTTTTCAATGACATGTCTTGTGAATAATACGTAATACGTCACTTTGTTGGGTCAAATGGGCGTCTAACGAAAACGAAGTGTGAAATGAAATACGAAATCGGTACGCGTAATGAGATTATTGGAAGGAATGAAAGAGAGCATTTGCTAAAGAAGTGCCTGTTGAGGTGTCTGTTTATGATGACGTAATGTGTCACCATCCAATTTATTGTCGTTTCGATTGAGGGGATTGGCTAGAAACTCATCACCGTCTCTGTTGTTGTAACGTGTCAACAAGTCGAGATGATTTTTGAGTAGATCTGTAAGATGTTTTGGCACCAAAAGAGCACACTGTTTTCGAAAATTCAGTTTTCGGAAGATCTTTCATGTTGAAGTGATCTTGAAACTGACGAATATTTTTTAAGGAAGATCAGATACCGTAAACTTACTGTTTCCCTTCACCAAGTTCTTCAACTGCACGAACCAGTTCTTCATTTACCAAATACTGTCGCCCATTTCGTTTGTCATTGGTCACTTTATCACCTATTTCTATCGGACTCATCTCGTCATCATTGATTCTCTCATTGCATTTTCTCTGCAAACCTCCAGTATCTGTCGATGAATGTTGTTTAATTTAGTGTTCTTCTTATTCAGAAAATGAATTACAGACCCAGTCTCTCAAGTAGTGGGATTAGCAATCAACTGCAGCATTCAAAACAAGCGCTATACAGCAGACGCAATAGACAGACAACTAAAGATGCTTTCATCCCTTTCTTGACTCGAAGTAACTATTCTGCATGCTTCCGAACTGCTATTGTAGTGCTCTCATGGTAATAAATACAAACGTAATCTAATTTCCAGACGTACCTCGTAGTTCATTCAAGGTATCCCTATTTCATTACGATAATCTGCAGAACTTCCTGACGAGGATTATATTACATTCCTATTCAGAAACGTAGCGCATCTATCAAAGAAAATGTAATAGTGACTACAGTAATGTTAATGATTTGCTTTATCAAATATTACAGGAAGATTCAAAGTAAATAATTCCCGAGTATGGGTAAGAACACTATTTCAAGTGGCAAACGAAAACTGCGAGGAACCTACATTACAATACTCAGTCAGGATTTTGAACCTTGTGCCCGGGCATAACCAGTAACCATTGCATTAAACTGGCGGGTTGAAACGTTCACATCTCGTATTACCTCTCATATCTCATTCCTTTTATCTTTTTGCTTGAACTCAATGAGCCATTTAAGATTATATAATTTAAAAATAACACTAAGATTTATTACTTACGATCTGAAAAGTCGTCTTAGATCGTTTGCAGATGATACTGTCATACCGTCATGTTAAGTCATCAGATGATCAAAAGGAACTGCAAAATGAGTTAGACAAGATATATGTACGGTGCAAAAAGTGGCAATTGACTCGAAATCACGACAAAGTGAAGTCATACACATAAGCACTAAAAAGAAACCGCTAAATTTCAATAACACGACAAATCACACAAACCTTAAAGCTGCAAACTCAGCTAAATACATTGTGTGGATAGCAAACAAAAAACTGCGGCTCATTGGCAGAACATTTAGAAAATGTGAATGGTCTACGATAGAGACTGCCTACACGAGCTTGGACGCCCTCTTCTAGAGTACAGATGTGCTGTAAGGGATACGCATCAGCTAGATTGACGGAGGACATCGAAAAAATTGAAAGAAGGGTGGCTCGTTTTGTGTTATCGCGAAATAGGGGAGAGAGCGGCACGGATATGATACACGAGTTGGGGTGGCAGTTATTGAAAGAAAGGCGCTTTTCGCTGCGGCAGGACCTTCTCATGAAATTTCAATTACCAGCTTTCTCCTCAGAGTGTGAAAATATTTTTTGGCGCCCACTTACATAGGGAGAAATGATCAGCATAATAAAATAACAGAAATAAGATCTCGCACGGAAAGATTTAAGTGTTTGTTTTTCCCGCGCGCTGTTCGAGAGTGGAACGGTAGAGAAGTAGCTTAAAGGAACTTAATTTTGAACTGCAGAGTAATCATTTGGTTGGAGATGGAGATGAAGCGTAATCGTTTTATTTTGAAACATGTTCGTTTAAATGTGTTGTAGAATTGAAGAATCCCAAATACAAAATATTTTTGTATATTATATCGTCTCCGAAACTACAAGCATACATCTGTTTTCGTATTGTATACTAAGCGCCAAAATGATGAGCTATCGGTTGATGTGGGTCACAGGAACGAAGCGCGACTGTATAACCAACCTTCTGTAAGCCGCAGCATCTGCACCAGGAGTGTCGCCTCAGCAACGACGTCCACAAATTACCATCACTCACCTTATCGAGCATCACTATTCAAACAAAATTTGTGTAACATATAAGCTGATCAAAGTAATGAGATCTTGAAGCCATGAGATTTTATCGAAATCGCAGGCCCATGAGCGTCACGTAAAAAGTTTTTTAATTAACGCGGAGACTACAGACGCCGAACATTCTTGTAGTACGTGTTTCGCAGCGAAACCTGACGCAAATCCAATACAACTGAGGGGCATACACCCTGAATTATTGGCAGCAGTGTCGTAGCTAATAACTCAGCCCCGTATAAGAAACTTTCTCCTGTCAGGGAGAATTTCGTAATGTCTCCCTCCACTGTGCACTTTGAGAAAACAACTGCGGGGATATATTCTGTAAACAAAAATTGTGAGACTATAACCCGGCAGAAAAACCTCTGCGAAAGTTTCGCAGTACGATACGAAAAGAAACCTCCGGGCACGACAGCAGTGACGCTTCTCCTTGGCTCTGTATATTACGCATTACGCTGATTTTCTTTCTCGACAGCTGTACTCTACAAACCACTCATATACAGGTGGCTGATTATTGCACTCCGTCTTCAGGCCACAAGTGGCCCATCGGGACCATCCGACCGCCGTGTCATCCTCGGTTGAGGATGCGGATAGGAGGGGCGTGTGGTCAGCACACCGCTCTCCCGGTCGTTATGATGGTTTTCTTTGACCGGAGCCGCTACTATTCGGTCGAGTAGCTCCTCAATTGGCATTACGAGGCTGAGTGCACCCCGAAAAATGACAACAGCACTTGGCAGCTGGATGGTCACCCATCCAAGTGCCGGCCACACCCGACAGCACTTAACTTCGCTGATCTCACGGGAACCGTTGCCAATGCCGATTGTTGGCGCTTTCATAACTGCCTGTTTATGCTATATTACACGACGTACTAAGTGTGTCTATCAGTTTCGTTTAAGATGACATTAAAAAGGCTCATGATTTTATTTGCTCTGGAAACAAATTTGCTTTCTGGGGGCCCTTATGCAAACAGTATTTTGTCTATTAAACTGAGCAAGAATAATGTTTCTTAAATAAGTATGACATATATTATCAAGAGAGTATGTACATGAGGCACACCCAACTTACCTGAAATTAAGTCAGAGTTCCTTCAACACGTCAAAACACTCCAAGTTCCTCAATTGACTCTCAAATTAAGGAATGTTCATTACGTTAAAATTCTTTTTTAAGTTATTAGTTCAACAGTCAACTTAAAACTATAAGAAACTGATTTATGATAAAAACGGAATACAGAAATACTATGAACTACAATTTCGGGATCTTAATATTGATTCTTACATTGATTTTAACTAGACTTGTACTGAATGCGACAGCACGTATGAGTTTGAGTTTATCCGTGATAATATGATATACAGTCTTGCTAATAAACTCCTCTGTGATAGCAACATACGTCATCGCTTAAATGACGTTTATTTACAAATAAGTTAAAGTTTTGGTGGTTGACTCATTGTCCCAGGAATATTACGGATAAGATACGCCACAGTAGAGTATCTTTCTTGTAGTAAAGCTTGTAGACTTGATATATCGCCGTTCCACAGGTGAGCAATCTTAATGCACAGATATACAGTTAAAAAATGACGATCGCTAGCTGCCTTCCAATGACAAAATGGCTAAACTTCAAATATTATCAGCCGGCCGCGGTGGCTGAGCGGTTCTAGGCGCTTCAGTCCGGAACCGCGTGACTGCTACGGTCGGAGGTTCGAATCCTGCCTTGGGCATGAATGTGTGTGATGTCCTTAGGTTAGTTAGGTTTACGTAGTTCTGAGTTCTAGGGGACTGATGACCTCAGATGTTAAGTCCCATAGTGCTCAGAGCCATTTGAACCATTGCAAATATTATCGACATCTTACGAAAATCAGTATTAAAATGAAATATCGTCTGCCCGAGAAATAAATAATTACACCCCAAATCAAGATAATTACTGTTACATAACTAACAACTAAAAAATATCACAGTTTGAAGCTAATCATAGAACATCTGAAAACGCTCAGTTATTACAGTGTTACAAGAGCATTAATAGATTATGGACGAAAGTGGAGGGGGAGCTATGGTGGGGATGCATGGGGCAGTCGGCTCGGACGAATCAAAGCAGCCCGCTAGAAAAAAAAAAAAAAAAAAAAAAGAAACCTTTCAAAACGAGCGAATTATAAGATGTGCTGTCATCACATACCTATTCCGCCCTCCATAAACCCATCGCCGGCGTCCTATGAGAGCTAATTTTCATAACTGAATAGCGCCAGGGTGATCACATTGGGCGATATTTTGCCAATGTTTGAACCACTAATTTTGGGCAAATTTTTTAAAGAAATGCAACAATCGTCCGTTGGGCGATATTTTTTTTTGATAAGCGCGACTTTTGAGTGACGCAGGCAAACCCATGTGTATTTTTATGCGCTAATTTTAACGTAATATTGTTTTTAAATGATGTTTCCTGCTCATCTGGTTTATGAAATAGTGAAGTATTGCAGCTTACGAGCTAACATCCCAAAGATGTTCGGGCTTACAGGTGGTTCCTCTTCGTCGAACTGTATTGGCTCAAACTCGCCTAGGAGTTGAACCACACCTGTCAACCTGGAAATGGAAGTCCCATACCCTTGGACAGAGTGTAGGGGTGCGATACGGAAGACCCGCACCGCCGTACTAGGCAAGGTCCTAGTGGAGGTGGTTTGCCATTGCCTTCCTCCGACCGTAATGATGATGAATGATGAAGATGACACAACAACACCCAGTCATCTCAGGCAGCAAAAACCCCTGACCCCGCCGGGAATCGAACACGGAACCCCGTGTTCGGGAAACGAGAACGCTACCGCGAGACAACGAGCTGCGGACTTTACGCGCCATAATTAGACACTTGTGACCCTTTGGTTAAATTGTCTGGCTGATGGCAAGTTTGCGAAATACAAAGTTACCATAACATATAATAACAATAATAATATCGGGAACTAAATTAACAACTCATAAATGATGTTGGCCACACAGTTGTGATTTCGTTAGTATAATGTTTATTCGGAAAGCAAACTAACGGCGAAAGTGGTCGGATTAAGAGTTACTTTTAACTCTAGCGCATATCAATTTGATACAGTTCGATCATTCACAAACTCATAGCGATACTCCACCTCGTTAACGATGCGAAAAGTTAGAGCTCACAACAGGCGCGCGGCTGTTCACTGCTCGGAGAGTAAGTCCCGCGATACCACACAACGCGAAATTTTCTAAGTCGTTTCACTTCCTAGCTGCCTAAAGACCGACTGTCCGCTTTCACGTCTCAATCCGAACTGTACCCTTTGGTGTCTTCAGCCCAACTGTCCTCTTTGGTGTCTGTACCAAAACTGCCCTCTGCCCGTCTCCTACCGCTTTTCCCGCGCGCCGAACATCTTTGCTCAACTGAGTAGTGCAGTTCACTTTCCTCAAGCCGTCCATCTGATTGGCTACAGCTTATTCTACATTACTTTACATTTTACCATATTTAAATAATCAAAGCTTGATCACTTTCACGTTCTAAATAAAGTGACAATGATATCCATTACATAATAAACGTTAAATTCTTTTATATAAAACCAACACAATTTCCTTCTTAACTTTGAATGTCACGGCCAGTAGCCTTGCACCAATGTGCTTTCTGGTAAATAAATAAAGAACAAAAGTAACTATCATGCACTAAACTTTACAACAAATATTCTATTACCTAATCATTGAACAACGTGTCAAGTTGTCATCGTTCAACGTGTTTTGTGTGGACGAAATGATGATTTGATGCTTAACTTTGAATACTGATAATTTAAATTTACTACATCTTTTAAACAAATAAGGTTACTGAGTTGATATTTACAACGTTTGTCATTTTAATGATGCGCTTATGTATGAAATATCGATCGTGAAGATCGACCAAAGCGTTGAGATTTTAGTATTCAGGTCTTTGTTACAAATATTGTTAATTTCAGTTTAACAGTAAATCCTTGACTATTATAGATATGATCAATATTAAAGCTTTATTGGGATCACCATGAAAATTTATGGAGGATGGCAGATTAAAATTACTGTGGCTTGATTCCCTGCACTACTACAGAATTAAATAGTTTTCATAAATGTTTCCCTTTATATCCGATCTTAAGTCGGCCATATTTAACAATGCTACGTCTCCTTGGCCACAAAAGCCTCCTGCTGGATATGACGCAGGTTCTCGTCTGTCGCACTGGCACAGTACAGCGCTTAGGACACAATAGACAATAGACGCCGGTGAGTTTCCCCATCTCGTGGGGAATCTGCGCCCGGTCCTGGACGATAGGGTTCGTTTCACAGTTCCTGCAGTCTGACTCTTTCTGCCATATAGTTAAATGAGAGCGAAATGCTCAATAACTCACAAACTTAAAAAGTTCTACCAGTCTCCAAAGAACGACTCCAATGCTAAAATTTAACTGCTATAGATAAGTAATTAGGCTATTATATTAGCGTGTATATATTTTTGACTGATCATAACGCTAGTAAGCGAAACAAAATTGGTTTTCCTCTTCTTTCTTGCTACAGACGTACCCGTAGTTAAAACTATCACAACAGCACACAGGAACAAAAGCAATAAACAGCATGACTTGCATTACACTCAGTGCCAAGTGAGACCTGAACTGATTAACAAAAGAACAACTGAGCTTAAGTAAGACCAACAATATGCAGTAGTTGGGTAATGGCTAAAGTATGGATGGGCGATGGCTGATAATGCCAGCTATAACTTGAATCTATCGATGTTCTTGTTGTCTGTCGACAATGTGTATCCTTTTTTCCTCGTATAAATATCCTTCGTGATTGGGTGAGGAGGATTCCAAACCTCCTGGACCCTGAATACCCCTCCCCACTCCCACTTGGCTACATCCTTGGTCCATAGCGACCCGGTCTATTACAGAAAGGACACCCAAATTATGTGTTTTGGCTTATTTAGTTCATCTGTTCTGAGTTTATGCCCACGTATCACACCATAGATCTACGTTTTCGAAGTTCCATCGCAGGTTGACGTAAGCTACTTTTCTTCTGATGCTTATCGCATCTGGCAATGACTTGTGTGTGTTTAGAATAAGAAAAGTTTCGGTCATGTTAAACTGTACTGTAAACGCATGAGCAGGTCAAACCTCAGGTCGGAAGACGGCAAGGGATAGAAAGCGGGTGGTGGAGTAATGCGCAATGCAAGGAGGAGTGTAGCACGTGATTCTGAAGGAAATAGCGCCACTCTGCCACGCCTGCCAGCAGAATGTGCTCGGGGTGCGTGTAAAACATTTAGCGTTCATTTTCATGTTTGTTTAGGCATGGTGAGGTTACTGAGCCACTACGTGTTCATTACGGTTGACATAAAGCAAACAAGACAAGTGTTACGCTAAGAAGCAACAGCGACAGTGTTTCAAACACTAGGCAGTGTCGGAAGCAGAAATTGTGGCCGGGTGTGGCGCTCACCCCTGCGTTGCCAGTTGCCTGCGTAACGGGTGGACCGTGAGGTCTGGGAGACAGAGACGACTCAGAGTATTCCGTGTCTCTGCGCAGAACGCATCGCGCTGCCACCCTCTTACACGCACCCCACTCTAGTGTAGTGGTGCCGAAACCACTCTCGACGTGCACCCAGCATCGTTCGCCACACAAAAGTTTCACATTTAAAGAATGTACTCATGTATTGCCATTTTTGTCATTGTATGTATTTCCACTTTGTAAGGCACGTTAGACAGCCGGCAGCTTCTGTTCCTGCATCCTGCAGCACATAATAAGAGTACATCGTTCGTTTGTGAATTATTTTAAGAGTTTCTATGTACGGGGTGTTAAAAAAGTCTCTCCGCAGTGGCGTATGATTGTTCGCCTGCCTGGGTTACTTCCCTTCAAGTGGACTCTCCCAACATTCCACTGTTTCGTTTATCTCTGCCAGCGTCAGTGATATCGTTGTGTGTGTCGTTACGTGTTGACGTGAACGTTTAAGTTGCCTTGTTCGTTCGTTTCGTTTTTGTGACTGTTAAAATGCTAACCATTGAAGAACGTGTGTTTTTAGTCGAAATTTCGTTCCACAAAATGAAATGAATATTCTTAATGACACGTTTTTCACTGATGATGTGTGGTGTCATTTTTACGGGGTTCGCCCCCATAGCTGAGTGGTCAGCGTGACGGATTGCCGCCGTACGGGTCCGGGTTCGATTCCCTGCTGAGTGGGAGAAAAAATTGATTCAAATGGCTCTGAGCACTATGAGACTTAACTGCTGAGGTCATCATTCCCCTAGAACTTAGAACTGCGTAAACTTAACTAACCTAAGGACATCACACACATCCATGCCCCAGGCAGGATTTGAACCTGCGACCTTGGCGGGGCGCGGTTCCAGACTGTAGCGCCTAGAACCGCTCGGCCACTCCGTCCGTCTGGGTCGGACATTTTATCCGCTCAGAGACTGGTAGTTGTGTTGTCTTCGTCATCATTTCATCCCCATCCGGCGCGCAGGACGCCCAATGTGGCGTCGAATGTAATAAGAGCTGCACAAGGCGGCCGGACCTGCCCCGCAAGCGGCCTCCCGGGCAATGACGCCAAACGCTCATTTCCATTTATCCGGGTACATGAAGTCACAAAATTATCGTATGTGGAGTACTGAAAATTCATTGTGTATGCATGAGGAACCATTTCATTCTGTGAAAATAGGAGTTTGGATTGCAATTTCTAGACATCGGATTGTGGGTCTCATACTTTTCAACGAAACAATAAACGCACAACTATACTGCAGTGATATTCTGTACCATTCATACGAGAACTTGTGTTAAGTGAAATACTGAATGGTTATTTTCACCAAGATGGTGCAACCACGCATACAGCTCGCGTTTCAATGTCACTGTTTGCTGATGTTTTTTTTTGGTTATGGCATAATTTCGCAGAGACTTTGGCCTCCACGATCGCCTGACGTAACACCACCAGATTTTTTTCTTCTGGGGTGCAGCGCAAGCCACAGTCTATAAAAACCGTCCAAAATCCATCGATGAATTGAAAATTGCAATATCCATTTTCACTGCTTCTGTTACAGAAGAAATGTTACAGCTTGTGTTTGGAAACATGATTGGACGAATTGAATTGTGTAATGAACAACGTGGGGGGCATTTTCAGCATTTAATGTGAAAATTTGTAAGTAAAAATGAATATTCAATACATTAATAACTTGTATTTCACTGAGTTTCATTTCGGTATATTCACTGCGGCATACGACAGGCGCGACTAACAATCATATGGCACTGCGGAGAGACTTTTTTGGAACACCCCGTAGAAGCAACTTATTTTCATTTGCCTTGGTGCTTAGTGGTTTAATTCTGAAGTTTGTGTATTTCCTAGACATAATTCCATGGTTTAATAACTTAGTATGGTTAGGAACTGTGTGTGATTGCTGTGTTCAGATGCTATCTCAGTTGTTGAACCTACACTCACAGCTCAGGTGGTGCTGGCTTTGATCATGTAGCTTGAGGTCTTGAGGTTGTAGCCGATGGGCATCATTATGTGGGGCTAGACGTGGGAATCAAGAGGCGTCCAGCACGTGTCACGTGTCCCCGAATGCTCCACTAATGTGGCCGCCTCAGTTACTGCCCACATTCAAACTGACTCCTTACCCGTGGTTCCATGGTGTATCAAGCGGTGAAAAAATACCAGAGGCGGGGCAATTGAAACTCCTTCCGGGTTCGTCTGAAAAACACGCTTTAGGCGCTGGTAAAGATCCTGAACCAGATGCAGTCGTTTGTCCTGCTTCGTAGAAAGGCTTCCTGCTTCCAGATCCGAACATTCACGGAGGGTGCGATTCCTGGCAGTAGGGAGCTCCTTAGACGAGTAATTGGGGGGGGGGGGGGAGGGGGCGTGTCCCCTAGGGATATGGCAGCCAAAGAGGAATAAGTCCTATGTGAACTCTGTGTGCATACCGGGTGGACTCATCCCAGATGTGGAATGTTTTTTCCAGAATGCCTTGAATAACACAAGGTGCAGCCAATTGCACGTGGTGGTTCACGTTGGCACTAATGATACGAATCACTTTGGATCACAGACGATTCCCTCTGGTTTCCAGAGGATAACTGAATCGGTAAAGGTTGCTAGACTTGGGTATAAGATGAACGCATATGTAGCATCGTCGACAGGGCCTACTGCAGACCTTTGGTACAGAACCAGTGGACTTAGACAGCTCTACGATCGTGTAGACTGCAGATTCCTCGACTTCGGCCATAGAGTGGTGGGGTATCAAATTACACTTAATAGATTATGCGTCCACTACACACAGGGAGTTGGCTACACGGGTAACATGGACTGTGTGGAATGGACTGAGCGGTTTCTCAGGTTTGGAGGCCACGGAAAAGAATAAAAAGGGCTTTCGTCTCAAAGCCTGAAGGTCAAATACATGACGAGGGTAGATCTAGGACGTTATGTTTGTGAAGAACAAGGGACCCAAGCGCTAATAGAAAGGTTTGAAGCTCAAATCGCAACGATGTTGAGCAACAGTTCCCTAACTCCTGGAAACATAGGGTCGTTTCTTCTTTCCCGTTACCAGATATTTTGTTTGTTGTTTCTGTTCATTAAGGCTTTGCACTAATCAACAGTGAAAAAGTGAACAAGGAATCGCGTTATGTAGTAAGTAATGTGAATTGTATCATACAAAAAAGAATTATTGTAACTATATCTTTTGCATCATTATAAAGTCATCTTGACGTCAATAAAGGAATCAGCAGTATACGCAATCATAAAGAGTAAACAAAGAAATGGTAACATGTCGGCAGAGAAAGTGGGGAGGGGGGGGGGGTCTGTCGCAAAGTGGAAATTTGCCCTGGGCTCCAGTTTCCACTACCAGCCCTTTCGGCGGTGAACTTGACGCGAACACATCCTTTAGTAACTTTATGTACGGACAGAAGACGGTATTCTGACCTTCTCATCATAATATAATCCTTTCACCAACAAACGTTCGTTTACAGAAATCACGAACAGGCCGCATCAGTTGAAGTAATAAAGTTCGTATGAGCAGTTGCCAGCGGGCTCGTGCGCACGCGCAGAGCGTGTGAGCAGTGCCTTCCTCCCGCGTGGCTGTTTGGTGTATGAGCAGTAGCAGCAAGTAGCCAGATGCTACCCGGAAAAATTTTTCCGGCGCGCCCAGGCTGTCAGGTTCGAGCATGCGCAGAGCAAGCTCAGTTATAAGGGGGGGGGGGGGGTCCTTCCCCTCGTGGCCCGTGCATACCTTTCGTATCTTCGTAATATTGCTGGTCTCTTCGTGTACAGCTCCCACGTCAAATGAAATCAAAACACATTTCTGTGGCAGGGAGCCATCGAGTGAATTAATATACATTCTCATGATCATGAAAGACCAAAATTAGCAGTTTCAATTTTCTGATTTTGTACTATTTCCACGTTATTAGCAATCAACCATTAATGCCTTAATGAAGCTATTTCTGTTTTATAGAGAAATTTGCTTCTATTAATTTTTTCCGCTGAGGCAGTTAGTTTCAAGTGCAAATTCTCATTTCCTGAGACGATGACATTATACTATAATAAAGAACCAAACATGAGAATACAGTACTGGACCTACGAGAAAATTGATGACACGAAAACCACATAGAAATGCTGAATATCAGGTACTTCAGAGTGCATCTAGACATAGAAATGTGCAATTAGAGCGGAATGATGCATTTTAGTACAGTTTATGAAATTCCGATGCTGCTGACGTAGTCTTTGATGTCCTGCTCCTTTTATGACACTGATCTCTTAATGCTATATACGTACGAACATACGTAAACATTTACTTGAAGCTGGCTAGGTAGGCAAATTTGGTCAGTAGTTTTGAACTAAATTTTGTTTCAAATATAATGACAGCTGTAGCAGAATTTTACAAATCTTCCTTCTGTGAAAGTGTTTTTCGAAAACAAGACACTTGTCCAGCACTTCCTACCTCTAGGCCTTAAGTTATTTCTTAATTTGTGTTTTGCGTCTTAAATTTATAGAATGCCATTCTATGCTAAATTGTAGACTGGCAGCATAACGCGTTTTATCGTTTTAACTCCCCACATGGCTTCATATTTATTCCTAGAGTAGAATATAAACTGGCAGTTGTACAGTTTCTTTGCCTCACAGACAACCTTGTTAAGTTTTTACACATTTTGAAATAGTCATGAAATTTATTGTCCTTTATTCCGGTGTAAGCTACAGAAGAAACTGTTTCTTTCTTTCTTTTTTTTTGTATTCTATCCTAGTAGCTTTTTGCAGTGCTGTGTGGATGTAAACCTGTGGGAAATGCCACATAACGATATTGCAGAGTACGAATTAAAAAAAAAAAAAAACTATCAAAGTCACCCCTTAGCAAAATGTTACGTTACTTCGAGCTGTGGAGTCTTATTTTGAAATGACATTTTGCCAAGAACTGCTTCCTTATTTGCACCCTTTATCTGGGTGGGATATGATAAAACTATTGCTCTACGTACAACTCTGTTTGTCCTCTCAATAACAAGCCGCAGGGCTTCACATGGTCACGTGATGCTCCACCACGCACGGAATTACACCAGAAATGCGACGAAAAGCGTATGAGCAGAGCAAGCACCAAGCATGGGCTGCCTACGTCATCGTAGCTGCACATGCGCAGTACAGCCTGTTGTCTGACGCCGTCTGGTATCTGCTCTAACGAGCCTATAGACAACTGGGCAACTGCGGGAAGACTCATAGTAAAATAAAAAATTAGAAGGGAATCCACGTATAGGGGACGCGGCGAGAGGTAGCAGGTGCATTTTCCTCGGTACACGGTGTAATTACTGCAGTACCGACAGCGAACGAGCTCTTCATAACCGTAGGATAAATGGAGAGCGCGTGGGCTTTTTCCCGCACTCTGCTACGTCGAGCAGCAGCCTCGGTCGCCCCTTTGACACGGAGCCGCGTAGCATTCTGGCAAAGCTGGGATCACCGCTCCCTTCACGAGAACGAGTGTGGGGCGGCAGCCGGCTGGCTGGCGAAATGGTTTGCGAGCGGCCCGCGCCGGCTACTGGCTGCTAGCGCGACGTTCTTTGTGCGGTCACTCGGCCACGGCTGTGCCGCCTACGCCAGCCTGCCCTGTCACTTCGGCTCGGCGCGACGCTCCACCGCGCTGCTCAGCGACGCGTACATTATTAACGCGGGGTGGTGTCGTCTGTACGGGCGCGGCACGTACAGCGCTCTGCGACACTGCACACGCCGACTGAACAGTGCGCCCGTGAGCGCTGTCCTGTAACAAGGTCCCCCGATGAGCTGATCTCCTCGTATGTCTACCCCCTCCCCCTATTCTCGTATTCACCATTTCCGTTGAGCATCGTGCAGCATGAAACAAATGCTTTTTATAGCTCCTTATTGAATCGACAGCTAACCAAACGCAAGGGCTATTTTGTCGAAAACTGACATTGTGAGGCCGTCACTGCGTAAAAATACGGGATGATCTTCTTCTATACTAACAATACAACGGCGAATCCGTCGTATCTGTCTGTTTGAATACACTAATCTCCAAAACATGGGTTTTTCACAGGTAATTTGAGGGTACCTTGGGGCAATAAACAGGCTTTATTTCATATATTAATGGACTGAGATCCGCCTCGATTGTGAAAAAACACCTAGTGTTTACCTAGGTTTCGGTGTAGATAACTACACCTTCTTCAGAACAATAAACTCAAAAGTGTCTATAAAGACCTTTGTCAATAATTAAAAGCTCAGCATAGCTATATATTTATAGACACTTTTGAGTTGATTGTTCTGAAGAAGGTGTAGTTATCTACACCGAAACCTAGGTAAACACTAGGTGTTTTCTCGCAATCGAGGCGGATCTCAGTCCATTAATATATTAACAAACGATTGCTGACGCGCTGCAATGTTGAAGGTTCTTAGGCTTTATTTCATCATAATCGGATCGCAGAAATAAGATATCGTGATTTAAAGTTTAATCTAAAACCGTCCTGTCTGTTTGGACACGCTACTCTCTAAAACAAACAAGACGAATTTTCATCGAAATTTCTCAGGCAACTTGGGCGTAGCTTGGGTCAATGTACAAGCTTGAAAAAAAGCTATCGTAAATTAATATTTTCTCTCTTTCGAAGAATACAAGACGACATAGGGTAACAGTTTTACTCTTTAAGAAAGATTTTTTACTCTTTGAGGTTAGAACTGTATCATATTTGTGAAAATGCTTTTATTGATTGCTACGTTCCATGTAATACGATCCAACATAATGAATACTGTGCTTATACAATCCACAACATGTTTATTCTACACTTCCACAAAGTTGTGTTTTCGTGAATAACTACTGAACTGATGAAATTTGATATGGAGATAACCTGAAATCTGAGGAAGAACAGAGCCTACTCTAGAATTTTACGATTTACAGCTTCAAGTCGCAATATGATAAGACAATAGCATGGATTACAGAAGTAAGAAAAGATCTTGAAAGAAACAAGGTCAAAGAATCAGAAATAGGAGAAAGATACCGTTTTAAAAACAAAATACTAAATTTGGAAGGCTTTCAAAGTAGAAGAAATAAAAACTCGGTAACAACATGGACAGAAGAAAGGAAGAGGCTTCATGGGGAGAAAATGAGGGAATACTGGAAAAATAGGAAACAACAACAAAGGAAGAAGAGGAAATGAAGTTGATCTTAGTTGGTCAATACGATTTTAAAAAATAAAATAAAATAAAAGGTTCATTGACCCATGAGAGTGTAAAGTAAGGGCGGAACATCCTTTTTTTTACACTTGTGAACATAAACTATGTTAAAATGTTATTAAAATTCTTGCGCAACGTCCACGTTGTGCGATATGTAGTTGATTCAGTGCCACAGTGCACTGATGTGCGCTACTGTCCATGCCCGTCTGCATCCAGCGATGCTGTGCATGCCACGTCAGTCATGCGTTGTGGGAGTGATGTGGCCTGGTGTAGGGGGGTGGGGAGCATGGAGGGCACACATTCTGAGCTGTGCTTATCAGAACAGGCAGGCACACGAGGGCAGCTGACAGTACTACACATACATCAGCTCACCGTCACTTGCAGTGACTAAACTACTGATACGTGAGGGCAGCCACGGGTAACTTTTTTCCGCGTGGTTGATTAATAGTGAACGGGTGCTCCGCCGAGTTGTTTTCTCCATTTTCTGCACAGATTTTCGACGACCGATCCTTCTGCCTTCCTCAGGTGCTACGAGTTCTGTTGTCATGTGACTCGCTGCCTTGACTGCATCCGGGCCGTGAATTATTGTTGGCCTCACGGCGCTGTTTATAGCTGCGCTCGATGCCCGACGCCCACTACGCCCTCCTCCGATGCTCTTTCCTTTTTCAAAGCTCGTTCTGATATTCCGCGCAACGCAGATTCTCTCAGCGTCTTCCATTTCTCGTGAATGTGATCACTGGTGAGATTTTAATAGTTTAAGTGCCGGATCCAAAGCCTTAAATAAATCGAAACCGCCGTCCGTGTTTATTAGGGTTTCCGACACCTTTGTTACAAACTGGCCGTTTGACCACGATACTTGTCTCATCGTTTTTCTTTTCATGATTATATTCGAGGCACTGCTCGCATGACAGCTGAGTTGCTTATTTGTTTTAATCGGGTACGTCGTAGAGGTTCCTTAAATCACTCCTCGACTGTTCCGATGTTTCGCACTACGTAAGGCATGCCAAATTCGCATGGATTGCGATACACACCCGTCTTTCGTAAACCTAGATCGTCTTTAACTTTACAAAGAATACTTTTTATTTTAGTTGAAGGGAGCTAATACACAGTATGGCATGTTTCCGTAGGCGTCTACCGATCTTTACGGATATTGTGTCAGCTTAAGATACATAAGCAAGTTTTGGCTTCTCTCCCTCGGGCTCAGTCTCAACCTCTTTGTCAGTCATTCTAGATTTTGACTGCGTCACCCTTCACTTTGATGCTCTGAGTACTCATTCCTTCGGGACACCAGTCGTAGGTGTTGTAATTCTCCGGCGAGGCTCTCCTTGTCTGGAAGTGTCTGTGGGCCAGAGACTTTAGCACCGAATTGTGGCGAACGGTTATGGCTCGAGGCGTGGAGATAGATGCCAGTGTGTGTAAGTTTCCTACATACGCTATGACCCAAGTATCGGTCCGATTGTTTATGTTACGTTGAATGGGGTTTAAATGTTCCAGGAGCTCTTGAAGCTTTTTCGCTCCATGTGGCATAAAATGGAAGCACCAAATCGGTAGAACACCTGGAAGCACACTATTAGTAATAATCAACAATTAAAAGTTTTGTGATGGATCGAATGGTTCTAAGCACTATAGGACTTACCATCTGAGGTCATCAGTTCCCCTAGACTTAGAACCACTTAAACCTAACTAACCTAAGGACATCACACGCATCCATGCCCGAGGCCGGATTCGAACTTGCGACCGTAGCAGCAACGCGGTTCCGGACTGAAGCGCCCAGAACCGCTCGACCACAGCGGCCGGCAATAATTTTGTGAACCTCAAAGATACAGACAGTGTAGAGCACCACACTACACAAACAGATACACTTATATTGTGGCCGCAAAGATGTTTATGTACAATGATGGCGATTTATAAAAGACGAAACAATGCTAAACATCGTGACTGTCAGAGAGGTTACGATACGGAGTCCTACATATATGTCACTATAGAAAATTTCCAAAGCATAACTGTTCTAGTATACGCTTATGCAATAAATGAGCATTATTTTTAACTAATATGAACCAGTAAAGAAAAGCAGTAAATAATAAAAATGTGATGGAAACAGACATCCTACTAAATTTTGTAAAAGATAAAAGTAAACGAAAAATTCTTAGGGAATTTAGAAAGTAAGTTGCACATGTCGTCCCACGGTAAGATTGGTGTGCAGCAAGAGTGGCGCTTTGTGAGGAGAATGTATTTGCTCCGGTATGTGTGCAGACACAGTTCAGGGATAACAGCCGTATCACAATAGGCGAGTGAAACAGCGCGGCAACTTGAAACGTACACCAAGGTTGAAGTGCGTGGGTCAGTACGATTCTTGTAAGTAAAACGTTTAAATTGTACACAGATTCACTATGAAATTCTAGCAGTGTATGGTTCAAATGAAATGTCACGTTCTTCAGTAGTGAAATGGTGCCAGTAATATGCCGATGGCGCCACAGACGTGGGTGAAGCCGGTCCGTCATTCAGTTCAGATTTTACACCATGAGATTTTTATCTTGTCGGCAGACTCGAAGAACATCGCAGGGGGGGGGGGGGGGGGAGGAGTTTTTCTAATATTGAGGACGTCCGTACAGTTATTGCCAAATAGCTCATTGACCAAGGAGCGAATTTATGAACAGAACGAGCGGTAGAACGTTCCAATGGATGTTTACACAGACCTGGTGACATTCAGTTAAAGCTGTGTGGGCTGCCATAATAATATGTAACTTACTTTTCTAAATCCCCTCGTAATTATGAGAGTTCGTTCGCTATATACTTCTGTAGACAAATAATGCGATACAAATGATGAGACATAATTAACATTGTGACATCTGCCGGCCGCGGTGGTCTAGCAGTTAAGGCGCTCAGTCCGGAATCGCCTGACTGCTACGGTCGCAGGTTCGAATCCTGCCTCGGGCATGGATGTGTGTGATGTCCTTAGGTTAGTTAGGTAAACCTAGTTCTAAATTCTAGGGGACTGATGACCACAGCAGTTGAGTCCCATAGTACTCAGACTATCTTCTGAAGCTTGGTTCAATCTCTGGAGATGGTTCAATGGAGAGCTGCGAGCACAGTATATATATATATATATATATATATATATATATATATATATATATATATATATATATATATATATATAGTGTGTGTGTGTGTTTCCTTCAAATCGGATCACAGAACTTCTCCTGGTTTAACCTACATAATAGGAGGGATATACTCGGTGGTCAGAAACAGTGGGATAAGTTTTTAAGGGTGTTGCAGGGCAGGTTGTGCTGAGCAAAAATTAAGAAAAAAGTTCGGTAAGTTAGCCAATCAGGCCGTCGCGTGCGCAAATTCAAGCGGCCCGCCAGAGACATTATCAACAAACGTGTACTTCGTTTGGTTTTCTAAAACGGAGGAACAGGAGAGCAATACAAAAATCGGACATGAGACTGTAGTAAGGATCGACTCCCAACCAAAGCCTGAGCAGTCTCGTGCGCTGTCGTCTCGCTATGAGAACAACTGATACTACTTTTATTATATCTGGCAGGCTCCTTGGATTTGCGCGCCCAGCGACCTGATTGCCTAATTTGAATGCTAAATAACTCGGAAACGGCACAAAGTGTCGAATTTTTTTCTTAACAGTTATTTCTCAGCGCAGCCTCACCTGCAACACACTTATAAGCTTTTCAGACTGTTTCTGACCACCCTTGTACATGCATAATTTTTGTTCTAGGGAATTAATTGGAGAATGACTTCTTGCTAAAGTTAATCTTTGCGCAAAACTTATACTTTACATCAGTTACCTACTAGCTCACCAACGTAACACAAGGTTAGTAATGGAAAGACCTTCACAAAGTGTTTCAAATGGCTCTGAGCACTATGGGACTTAACTTCTAAGGTCATCATTCCCCTAGAACTTAGAACTACTTAAACGTAACTGACCTAAGGACATCACACACACCCATGCCCGAGGCAGGATTCGAACCTGCCACCGTAGCGGTCGCGCTGTTCCATACTGTAGCGACTAGAACCGCTCGGCCACCCGGCCGGCAGGCCTTCACAACTAGGCTGAAATGCAGGAGGCATCTATTACATTATGCAGTATACAGTCTCACTTACACATTAAAAAGAGCAAAATTTTATGTCCAATTGAGACTGTGTACCACATTATTACATTTTGATCAGTTGCTGTTGCGTATTATCACTATGACAAATATTACTAAGTCTTGTCTTGCTCTTGAGGGAGTGGCTGAGCTATTACTTCTAGGAGCTCCGGAGATCCTCCGCAGCTCTTGCCTGCATCTTCATTGGAATCAAACGATCCAGTCGCCAGTTTTGCTGTAGTTTCGTTTATACCACGGGTTTCATTTTACTTACAAGTCGCTTTTAAGTGCAGGTACTTACATTAAGTGTTCCCGTTAAAGAAAACTCGGACGCTTACTAAAATGTCGTTGTCAGGTAGAGTATAAGCGGCCATTAGAGGTTTTCGTTTCAACAACACATAAAGCCTCGCAAGATGTCCATTCCACATCATCCTAGAATAATAAATGCGACTACATGTTCACTCTACGCGTTTGTATCATACATCGAGTAGTTCGTATAATTTTTGAATAAGGAAAACTCTCGAATACCTGTCGCCACCCATCCAAGAAAACTTACAACTTCACATTGGAGAAATCTGCACTTCACTTGCCTTATGCAAGGGTCCAGAGCATTGCTCGAAGTCTGTTCAAGTTGTAACCTTTCATCGACTTAGCAAACGATGTACGCGGTGATTAGTTTTTGCTTCTGAAATGTACACTCCTATTACCACTGTTCCTCTTCCACCAATTACACACTACAGTATTGTCCTGGGTCCTGGCGGAACCTTGATTTCCCATTTCTTAAGTAATATTCATATCAAAAATCTCATTTTTCATTAGAAAGCCTCTGAGAGGCCATTCCAGAAAATTTCCGTATCGCGCTCTCTCCTCTGAGAATGCTAGCACGTTTCTAAGGAACAAAAACTGAGAAAATCTTTCCATCACTAGGACGTATCGATAACACTCTTTCCATCTGCCAATCCTTAGTCCAAATGGAAAAAAAATTACAGCCATGTAGCGGTGATTCCATGCGCCACACACGATACATGTGGAAGTTTTAGTTTAATTAAAATATAGTCCACAATATATCTTTCTACATAACCTCATCCCCGTAGGGTTTCGAAACGACGCATGTAGGTAAACGCTATTTTCTGTGCAAGTCAATATTTCTTCATGTAACAATTGTACTATCCCTGAAAAGCAAGATCTGTTTGCAAAAATAAAACAAAGAGTTAGGAAGAAAGTAAAATTATGACTTAACGACCTCGGCTGCGAGATAAAGACGAAGCAAAAGTTTAGCGAAGGAAAATGGTCGTGCCATTTCAGTGGAATGGTACTGTTCCACATGGATAGAACTGATTCTGTTTATACCGTGGATGTATTTCTTGTTATGCACAATCGGTATGCTGCACTTAAATTCAAGAAAATGCTTCATCCAGTTTGCCAAGTATTTAATATGTACACAGTGTCTCCAAGTTCTGTTAGGTCTGTGGCTATGAAAAATGAATTATGGATTATGTTCACAAAATCATTGTATTTATTCAAAATAATCACACTGAATAATTAACAGCTGAAATCGTTTTAAAAGAGTTTCGAAACAGTCACTGTAGTCCTTTTTTGAGACTTCATTTAATATTACAGTATTGTATTGTATGTTAACCGGGAACCTAGAAACATCGGAGAGGCTCCGTCCCCGGTGCACCCGCAGTGGTTCACAACCCCACGACGACTACCGCAGTCCACTTCACCCCTCCGCCGCCCCACACCGAACCCAGGTTTATTGTGCGGTTCGGCCCCCGGTGGACCCGCCAGGGGACGACTCACACCAAAACGAGTGTAACTCCTATGTTTGCTTGGTAGAGTAATGGTGCTGTACGCGTACGTGGAGAACTTGTTTGCGCAGCAATCGCCGACATAGTGTAACTGAGGCGGAATGAGGGGAATCAGCCCGCATTCGCCGAGGCAGATGGAAAACCGCTTAAAAACCATCCCCAGACTGGCCGGTTCAGCGGACCTCGACGCAAATCCGCCTGGCGGATTCGTGCTAGTTTTACAGTACTAATTCCTCGAATGTCCTTAACTGCTTCGTAACGGTGTCCTTTCATTGACTACTTCAGTTTAGGAAACAATCAGAAGTCGCTTGGGGCAAATCCGACGAATACGGCAGGTGATTCGGCACTGTGGTCCATCTATTTATCAAATACTTCGCTTTGTAGGCTGAGGCAGTGCCGTGGAGGAGCGAAAAGAAACTTGCCACTTCGTATTCGACGAATTCTCTCTCGCAAACGATGGAGGACGCCATGCTCAAGATTAACGGTTTGCCCCTCTGGTATAAACTCCTTGTGAATTATTCCTTTGTCTTCACAAGAATTCTGCAAGCGTACTTTCTTTGGTATTGGCCTGTGTGGGCTCACTACGCTGCAATGTGCCGCTTTCTAAGAGGTCCGTATTGGAAACACCATGTCTCATCGCCAGTTACAATCGATCACGTGAAATCGGTATAACTTTGGGCTGCCTGTAACAGGTCATTACAAAGTTGGACTCCGCCATGCTTTTCACAGCCTGAAAGGGCGTGCGACACAAACCGTGCACAAACTTTCCTTTTGCCCGAATTCTCGCTCAAAATTTTGTGCGTAACAGTTTTCGTTATTCTGACAGCTCGTCAATGAGCAGTGCGGAAACACATCCACCTGATTCAGTGATTTACGGCGACTTGTTCACGGCTTTGATGCTTGTGGTGTATCCTTAACGACCTTTATGCCGTCATGAGATAGAGTGTACCACGGAGAAATATTAGAAAGACTTAAATGATCTCTATCATAAACACTTTCAAACACGTCAAACCTTTCACTGTCGGATTTGCCAGATTTAAAGAAAATTTGTTGTTGCGTTTCTGCTCTACCACCATTTGCGACGAGTGTCAGACACGTACTGTTACATTCGTGGCTAGGATGCCTGCTGCAGCGGTGCTAAAGCTTTGATCTTCTACACTATTCTTGCTGGAACTTCAAGGATCGCAACGGCGCAGCTCACCAAGTGATACCATTGCTGTTTGGAATTCCACACACGAAGTCTTAACGCTATACTGTGTATGTGAATGTTAGAACAGGTACTTAGACCGATTACAGGAAAGTCTTTCGACATTCTTCGCCAAGTAAGTTGGTGTTCCGTCTCTAGTGACTTCTACGTTGAATGCTAACCTGCTTTTTTATTTTCAGGCAGTTAAGTTGAAATGCTGAATGGTTTAGTACAAGATGTTAAAGAAAAATTTAGAGCAGAGGAGTGCAATGAGCTACAAAACTCTCAGAAAATTTCTGCATCGCGTTTATTTGCTTGCCAGGAGGAGCTACTGCACTGAAAGTAAATTTTTCCCTCTCTGTTCACTACTCGTTTCATGTACTGAGACATTATATCCGTGTTTTTCTGCGCTAAATGCCTGAGTGCAACATCAGAGGGAATATTCACACCGCCTATTCACACTGCGCTGCTGAAGAACCGAGTTAAATACTGGGCTGTAAAATACCTGACTAGTTCGAGAGAGGTAGGAACAAATGGTAAATGCGACACTGGAGCGCTACCACGGAGGCGGGGAGATCCGAGCGACTCGCGTTCGCTCCACGCGGCTGCACAGCGAAACCCGAAACTGCAGCGGACAGCAGAGCGAACCCCTAAAAGGCAGACGCGTTTCCAGCGCATTAGGCTGCACTGCGTAGCGCCGTGCTCTCAGCTCAGGTGTGCCACCCACCCCCACCTGCACGGTTGCGCACGTGTGTGACTGGGGGGAAGCGTGGGCACACGGGGGTGAATGGATGCGCGCGAGTTAGACGTGGGACGTGTTAATTGCAGCGTTAATTAGCCTCGTTAGGGGATGCGCCGGCAGCTCTGTCGGCCTCCCGGAGCGGCTACCTGTCGTTGGCTGCTCTCTCTGTGTGTGGTAGTAGGCGCCGCGAGACGGCGAAACGCGGTGCGAAGCCTGCCCACAAAACACCCGACACCGGAAAACGTCTACTGCTAACCTGTCCTTTAGCGCCATGTGAATATTTCACCGGAATATCCTTGCGGCTCAGGCAGTCTCTTTCCTCCGTAAAGAGGGAGTGCCAACCTCTTCATCTACATCTACATCTACATTTATACTCCGCAAGCCACCCAACGGTGTGTGGTGGAGGGCACATTACGTGCCACTGTCATTACCTACATTTCCTGTTCCAGTCTTGTATGGTTCGCGGGAAGAACGACTGCCAGAAAGTCTCCGTGCGCACTCGAATCTCTCTAATTTTACATTCGTGATCTCCTCGGGAGGTGTAAGTAGGGAGAAGCAATATATTCGGTACCTCATCCAGAAACGCACCCTCTCGATACCTGGACAGCAAGCTACACCACGATGCAGAGCGCCTCTCTTGCAGAGTCTGCCACTTGAGTTTGTTAAACATCTCCGTAACGCTATTACGGTTACCAAATAACACTGTGACGAAACGCGCCGCTCTTCTTTGTATCTTCTCTACCTCCTCCGTCAATCCGACCCGGCACGGATCCCACACTGATGAGCAACACTCAAGTATAGGTCGAACGAGTGTTTTGTAAGCCACCTCCTTTGTTAATGGACGACATTTTCTAAGGACTCTCCCAATGACTCTCAACCTCGTACCCGCCTTACCAACAATTAATTTTATATGATCATTCCACTTCAAATCGTTTCGCATGCATACTCCCAGATATTTTACAGAAGTAACTGCTACCAGTGTTTGTTCCGCTTTCATATAATCATACAATAAAGGACCCTTCTTTCTATGTATTCGCAATACATTACATTTGTCTATGTTAAGGGTTAGTTGCCACTCCCTGCACCAAGTGCCTATCCGCAGCAGATCTTCCTGCATTTCGTTACAATTTTCTAAAGCTGCAACTTCTCTGTATACTACAGCATCATCCGCGAAAAGCCGCATGGAACTTCCGACACTATCTGCTAGGTCACTTATATGTATTGTGAAAAGCAATGGTCCCATAACACTCCCCTGTGGCACGCCAAAGGTTACTTTAACATCTGTAGACGTCTCTCCATTGAGAACAACATGCTGTGTTCTGTTTGCTAAAAATTCTTCAATCAAGCCACACAGCTGGTCTGATATTCCGTAGGCTCTTACTTTGCTTATCAGGCGACAGTGGGGAACTGTATCGAACGCCTTCCGGAAGTCATGGAAAATGTCATCTACCTGGAAACCTGTATCTAATATTTTCTGGGTGTCATGAACAAATAAAGCGAGTTTTGTCACACACGATCGCTGTTTCCGGAATCCATGTTGATTCCTACAGAGCAGCGCTTGCACCCTACGTCCTTAATCATTTTATTCCAGTCTCCGTTTTCCTCCAAAATTTCTACCCTCTATTGCTATGGAAGTGAGATTCTGACGTCTTAACACATGTTCTATCATTCTGTCCCATATTCTTGTCGGTGTTTTACACAAACTGCGCTTTTCCTCGATTCTGCGGAAAACCTCTACAGTCCTTATCTCACAAGTCCATCTAATATTCAATATCGTTCTAAGGCACCACGCATCAAACTCTCTTCTTATATGGGTTTTCCAACAGTGCATGACTCACTACTATGCAGAATTGTCTTTCGAACGTGCACTTTCAGACGCTTCTTCCGGAAATTAAGGCCAACGTTTGATACAAGTTCATGTCTTTTGGCCATGAATGTCCTCTTTATCAGCGCTAATTTACACTACTGGTCATTAAAATTGCTACACCACGAAGATGACGTGCTACAGACCCGAAATTTAACCAACAGGAGGAAGATGCTGTGATATTCAAATGATTAGCTTTTCAAAGCATTCATACAAGGTTGGAGCCTGTGGCGACACCTACAACGTGCTGACATGAGAAAAAATTTCCATCAGACTTCTCATACACAAACAGCAGTTGACCGACGTTGCCTGGTGAAACGTCGTGATGCCTCGTTTAAGGAGGAGAAATGCGCGCCATCACGTTTCCGATTTTGATAAATGTCGGATTGTAGCCTATCGCTGTTGCGGTTTATCGTATCGCGACGTTTCTGCTCGCGATGGCCGAGATCCAATGACTGTTACCAGAATATGGAATCGGTGAATTCGGGAGGATAATACGGAACGCCGTGCTGGACCCCAACGGCCTCGTATCACTAGCAGTCAAGATGACAGGCATCTTATTCGCATGGCTGTAACGGATCGTGCAGCCACGTCGTGCAGTCAACAGATAGGGATATTAGCAAGATAACAACCATCTGCACGAACGGTTCGACGATGTTTGCCGCAGCATGGACTATGGCTGCGGTTACCCTTGACGCTGCATCACAGGCAGGAGCGCCTGCGATTGTGTACTCAACGACGAACCTGGGTGCACGAATGGCAAAACGTCGTTTTTTCGGATGAATCCAGGTTCTCTTTACAGCATCATGATGGTCACATCCGTGTTTTGCGACATCGCGGTGAACGCGCACTGGAAGCGTGTATTCGTCATCGCCATACTGGCGTATCACCCGGCGTATGGCATGGGGTACGATTGGTTACACGTCTCGGTCACCTCTTGTTCGCAATGACGGCACTTTGAACAGTGGCCGTTACATTTCATACGTGTTACGCCCCTTGGCTCTACCCTTCAATCGATCCCTGCGAAACCCTACATTTCAGCAGGTTAATGCACGACCGCATGTTGCAGGTCCTGTACGGGCCTTTCTGGATACAGAAAATGTTCGACTGCTGCCCTGGCCAGCATGTTCTCCAGATCTTTCACCAACTGAAAACGTGTGGTGAATGGTGGCCGAGCAACTGGCTCGCCACAATACGCCAGTCACTACTCTTGATGAACTGTGGTATCGTGTTGAAGCTGCGTGGGCAGCTGTACCTGTACACGCCATTCAAGCTCTGTTTGACTTAATGTACAGGCGTATAAAGGCCGTTATTACGGTCAGAGGTGGTTGTTCTGGGTACTGGCTTCTCAGGATCTATGCACCCAAATTGAGTGAAAATGTAATCACATGTTGGTTCTAGTATAATATATTTGTCCGATGAATACCCATTTATCATCTGCATTTCTTCTTGGTGTAGCAATTTTAATGGTCATTGGTGTACATTTTATGTCCTTCAAGCTTCGTCAGTCATGAATTTCTTAACAGTGTCTACTTCGTGGACGCCAATTTTGACCTTAAATTTCACGCTATTCTCATTTCTGCTACTTCTTATTACTTTTGACTTTTTGCTGTTTACCGTCAGTCCGTATTCTGTACTCATTAAACTCTTTATGTCATTCAACAGATCCTGTAATTTTCCTTCATTTCCACTCAGTATAGCAATATCATCAGCGAATCTTAGCATTGATAACCTTTCACCCTGAGCTTTAATCGCACTCTTGAACCTTTCTTATATTTTCGTCATTACTTCTTTGATGTATAGTTTCAATATTAGGGACGAAATACCCTTTTTAATCCGAACACTTCGTTCTTGGTCTTTCATACTTTCTGTTCCCTGTTGGTTCTTTTACATAGTGTATATTACCCATCTTTCTCTACAGCGTACTCCCATTTTTTCCCATAATTTTGAATGTCTCGCATCATTGACACAGTCCAACGCTTTTTCCGGGTCGACAAATCCCATGAACGTGTCTCGAATTTTCTTCAGTCTTACTTCCTTTATCAAGCGCAATGTTAGAACTGCCTCTCTGGTACCTTTACCTTTCCTAATGCCAAACTGATTCTCATCTATCCAATACCGAGTTTTTTCATTCTGCTGTATATTATTATTGTTAATAACTTGGATGCATGAGCTATAAATCTGACTGGCTCCTAATTCTCGCTCTTGTCTGCCATTCATATCTCTGGGTTTGTGTGGCTGATATTTTTCCGAAAGTCTGATTCTATGTCCTCAGCCTCATAGACTCTTCATATCAGCTTGGATAGTTCTTTTGTCGCCACTTTCCCCAATGATTTTAGAAATTTCCGGGGGATGGTATCAACCCCTCATCTGATCGCAATTCTCATAGAGCTCTGTTAAACTCTGACTCTAATACGGATTCTCAGTAACACTTCTTGTGCGTATAAAACGTGTATTTTTCTCGTTTAACACTAAGATTACGTCACTGACCTCACATGTAACCAGCCAGTTTATGGAAAACAACTTTCTTCTTAGCAAAAAGCCTTTATTGTAGATGTGGGAAGTGGGAGCTGGGCCTAACGAGCCGTTGATATCGAGGTATTTAGTGGCTGAGTACAAGCTCGGACTGAACAAGAAGTTTAAGCAAGTCGCTTTGTTGTGTCCGAAGGAATCATCGCATCATTCGCCTTTGGCGACTTATGAAAACTACCAAAAAAGCAAATTTAGAAGGCTGGACGGGGAACTGGATTCCTCTGCTTCCGAATATGCATCAAGTGTCTTAACCATTGCGCCACCTTGCCCTCTCACTAAGGAAAAACATTAGGCGCGCAGAGATTACAATTGTCGTAGAAGCAGCTGTGTTCTCCCTTCCGTCAAAAGAAAAGTTGCAGTAGGTGCACTTTCTGTAAAGCGCTTGACGCGTGCTAACACTCAGTGCATGATATTTTTACAGAAAGAAATCTCGCTACAGGAAGGTGGCTCAGTAATTGTTAGCGTCTCTTTGTAACAATCTTGCGGAATCCGGCAAGTCTACCTGTAAAACAAATAAGTGCTGTTTATAATTGCATATGCACGAAATGAAAAATTTCTTCTATATCAGCTCAGTCAAGAAATCTTTAACGTATATCTTTATTCTGAACAGGGATTAATACAATAGATTCTTCTTGCCAGGTTTTAAAAAAATTCGCGAGAGTATCCCGTTCACCGCTTTCTAGCTGGACTATGTCCTCGATCTGAAGAAGGAATAATTCTTCTGGGCAACAGTTACAGTTGTCATCAAACAGCGAATATGTACAACACTTTGATGTTATTTGTGAGAAAGACGTTAACGATGCTACTTACTCAGTCTACAGACGTGGCGATGACGTACCTACGTATCTGACGTTCTAAATGTATTGACATGTGCTGAAGCACATCCAGCTGATAATGGCTAAAGTTCGAAATTACAAGTGTGGATTTCGTAAACAAATAATTTTATCGGTCAAAGAAAAGATTGTCATTAACAAGGCCTTCTGTTATTGTAATAAGTCTAGGGGTAATGTCTACGAAATTCACATTATTTGGCGATATTGGACTCGTTACTGTGCACAAATGTACTCAAAACACCGGAAAGAGAGGCGAAAAGAGATGGATTGGTAGGGTCTTCCATCTTAGATAAGAATGGTGTTATGACTTGAGAGCATTGCAAAGAGTCGACCTCTCGTTTAATAGTTGTCGAGAAATAATGCTACTCTGTTGAAAGCACATGAATGAATTTCGCCCTTTGAACAACAGTAATTCTGTATGTATTCAGGACAATTGCTACAGCACCCACAGCTTACACGTTTGAAGTTTTCTCATGAGAAATAACAATTAAATTATTTTCTTACTTTCGTACAGAGCCACGATATGGTAAGCAAGCAGTTCACCATTATTAGATAACTGAATACTCGCCTGCGTTTTCTTTTTCGCTCAGTTGCTCACACATGCCAATAAACAATGTTTCTGCTCATTACTTTAAAAAAATTCACAGATTAAAGTGCTCTTTAGAACTTGGTACGCACTCATTCGGCCATCACTCTACTTGTGGTATGATTCACATAATCAAACGTAATCGAAATAATTTAGCTACAAGGATTCTGATAAAACTTTCCATAACAGACCACACCAGCACACATTTCAATTATTTCTACTGTTGTATAGTCAGCAATATTCACGGTCTGCAAGCGCGCATGAGAAAAATGGGACACTGTCGAAACATACGGACTTCAAAGAACTCCAGCACAAACATCTTAGAAGAATACTGCAGGCAAAAGTCATGCTGATGGCAGATCCTTGCAATGTTTCAGTATGATCCCTTAATCAAACCGTATTTTTTTTTACATACTCGTTTCTCATATTTTTCTTTTTGTCTGTCAATAATAAAGTGAAGGATATTCTGTCATATGAATGATTTTTTTTTTATTTCTTTCAGATACTGCAACGTGATCAACTTGTACAGCCCTAAACGAGGTGAGTTCATTGACACTACGAAAATATTTTGATGCTTTCAATGGTAGATATCATTTACCAGAGCCAGTCTCTAGCCAATAGAATTGGCCTCTAGCCAATAGAATTGGCCTGTTTTTATTGACTTCGTTATTTTGTCCTGATTTTATGCATAAAGCCTCTGTGAAAATAACAAATTTTAATGACAGGCTAGCAAGGGAGAGTCTTCCGTATTGTACCTCACGGCAATTAGCTTTTGTGATATTTCAAGATGTCATTGTGGGTTCTCACCTAACACCTATGAATATGATATAAATGCTGACAGTGCTAAGAAAATCATATATCTTGCCAGTGTAATATTGTCACTATTCTAGTATGAAAATGGGGATATGTATGAGTATTATATGAGATATTAAGGACAACTAAGGAAGAGGACGTTTTATAATGTTGAATGTTTTTAAGAGGTGTGGAAGTGAGACGCTATCCTATGTTTGAATCTGTTAAGCAACCACAAGGATAATTCTATGGACTGAATGATGTAGTTTTGGGGGTCACATAATTTATCTTCTTCTTGCATGTGGTTTCATTCACCTTTATCAACAATTGTGGTTCTTGAGATAGATAGTACGGGGTCACAGAAATGCAGTAGACGCCCAAATACTGAGAATCTTTTTAACTACTATTTGTTTCATTGGTTCCCACTATTATATTATTTTTTGTATTGGTTCTTTAGTAATGAGTTCCTCATGCCATTCGCGGACGAGTGCTCTGCCAACTGAACTACCCAAGCACGACTCACGACCCGTCCTCACAGCTTCAGTTCTGCCAGCTTCTGTGAAGTTTGGAAGGTAGGAGGCGTGGGGAGGGATCGTGAGTCGTGCTTGGGTAGCTCAGTTGGCAGAGCACTTGCTCGCGAAAGGCAAAGATCTCGAGTTCGAGTCTCGGTCCGGCACACAGTTTTAATCTGTCAGGAAGTTCAATATAAGCCCACACTCCGCTGCAAAGTGAAAATCTCACAGTATAAGTAACATTTTTTGACAGAGGCTTAAATTGTCCAGTTCCAACAGTTAAATCAGAATTCTCAGAAATACCAAAAAGTTTTTGAGAAAACTTTCCTACAAACAAAGCTAGAAATTCCTGAAGCCATCAAAAACTCTAAAACAATAAATTAAGTGGTGAAAGCAAAATGACAGCAGAATTATTGAAATAAAGGGAGCCAAAGCATACAAACGCTTTTTTACAACATCTGGAAAACGAAACATTTCAGAAGACTAGAAGATGCCATTATCTGCTGACGACATAAAAAGAAAGATCCATAAAATATCAGCACTTAAAAAGGAATTTCACTTCTGCAAGTGGCATACAATATATTAGAAAAAAATGTGGCATACAGTGTACCATAAATAAATTCTCCTCAATGAAGTTGAAGAATATTTGGAGGAAGGTACTGCTTGTAACATTACAGGACATATTGAAGTATTCGATACTGTAGAGTTTTAGGGGATGTCGATACAGATATGCAAAATGTAAAGGGAAACTTTGGTGATGTTTAAATATTGTACTGTGTCAATATTAGGACATTTTGCACAGAAAGAACAAAAATAGAATTAATGTAAATATATATTAGTGTTAGTAACCTATTTTCATTCAATTTTGTAATTATATTTCATTTTTGTAAAAGAAAGACTCACTGTTTGCTGTAGCTCTGATTAATTGTATAAATTATCAGTTTTGAGCTAAATTATTTCGTATAATATGGACACTTCTGGAACTTTCTATGGAGAAATTCTATATTATGATCGCAAAAATACGAAAACTTGTGAAAACTGTTTCATAACCTAATTTCGAAAGATGATTTGTATCAAGAAATATTGCTAAAAAGATTTATTTACGTTTTGAAACACGATTTAAATCAATTTACATATAAATAGTTGTTCTAAATCACTCAAGAAATATCCAGAATCAAATGTCAAGATATTTCTGGAAACATCGGTACAAATCTGGTGAAGGTTATCTAGAAGCTGGTAGAAAAATGTTATAAAATCTATTTGGAAATTATGCTTGTAAGAATTTATATGTACTGATCCTTTTACTTACTTTAATCTGTACTAAAATTCTGTAATGTCTAATTTAGTTTTAAGTCGTGAATTGCTATCGTATTGTAAACAAAACATTGTCAAAGTCTCTCATTGTTTGGAAAGATATTAATACACCTAGGAGTTGTCAATTGCCAGTTCAGTTCGGATATGCAGTGCGGTTAGCTCGGAGAGTAAGTTGTTGAGTCTGTGAAGTCTGTCAGTTCTGTTTGTAAATAAACGTCTGTAATGAAGAATTACTTGTTGTCGTCAATATGAACTCAAGACCTTTTGCACGAAGCAGACACCTCCTAATGCAACGTTTTAATTTGGTGTTGAGGAGCTGAAATGTTATAATTTGGTGCAGAAAGTCCTGGGACGTTATAATTTGGTTGAGGAAGCTGGGATGTTATATGCTCAATACATATTTATAGCTTAAAATCAATCATTAGCCATAGAATGTTAATCAGCGAATTCATTATCATTTATTGATTTCAAGAAAATATTTGATTTCCTCAACAGAGAGAAATTAGATAAAATTATGAGCTGGTTTGAAGTTAAAGCAAAATTAGAAAACTTAATTAATGAAATTGTAGCAAGTACAATACGTAAAGGGAAAACTGTGGGAGAAATATCTCATTCATTTGAAAGAAAAGCTGTTGTTGGATAAGGCGATGAGTTATCAACCGTATTGTTTAACTGTGCTTTAGAACAAAAATGTATCTGGAACCTGGAGCTAAAAATCACGAAATGGAATATTGTGAGAAGGAGATACAATGAAGTGCCTGTAAACCACGTGGGTTTCGTAGATAATTTTGCAGTACTTTCAGGAAATACGACAGAGGTTGTTACTCAAGTAAACCTTATGGGAAGAGTAGCCAAGACAACTGGTTTCAGAATTTCAAATGAAAAAACTTCATGAAAAATATAAAAAATACAACAGTATTGATAGACACACAGGTAGATACAATACAGAGTGTTAGGAACTTTAAATAAGTTGAAGAAACCGTACAGCAGCCTGCACTAGAATAATTTGCAACAGATACAAGGCTTAATAAAACGGAAAGAGTATATGTTTGACTAAAAATATCTACAACAAGAAATGCATTTCTAGAAATACAAAATTAAAACGCCATTCTACCACGGAAAGCTCAGAATATTTATATACATAGGAATGCTTAACAATGACTATAAGCTGGATGTAATAGGGATACCTGAATATCAGATAAATAATGGGTGCAATTGAAAATGGAAAGTAATGAGAAGATCCACCAAAATATACAGAAATGTCAGAATTAATGTCTAAGCAAAGACTGATTCTCCTTGAACACCTATTCTGTATGAAGGGAAAGAGTTTAAGGAAACAAAATTACAGTAATTGTAGAAAACGAAATCAACAACAGCATGAATTACGAAAATAACAAGCAAGCTAGAAATAAACAGTAAAGAACAGGAAATAAAAAGAATAAACTTTTTAAGAATAAAGCACAGAAACTGGAAAGCTTTCAAGGCTGAAGAAATAGGAAATCAAGAACAACATGGACAGAAGAAAGAAAAGACAGCATGAGGAGGAGATGAAAGAGTGCTGGAAAAATAGGAAAAAGGAAATGAAGTCGTTACGTGGTCCTAATTGGTGAATACGAAGATAAAAATTGGGAACAACATACCCTTAAACGTGAAAAAAGCAAAAAGCTAATTCTTATTTAATTCTCTTTTCCTCTCAGTCCTCTCACAATTCGATTAACGTCAGTTATAGATACAGTAGACTAACGACGTTCTTCCTTGACGAAATTTCTGGTTCCATAGCCCTCTTAAGTTTGGCTCTATAGCCATTCAAATAAATATCCTATCTTAACTTTATGATCTTGTCTATTTGAACAGTTGCCACATAATGATGAGCTGTGTTTACATCCATCTATCCTGCCAGTTCTTCAGATTTCCGCATACGTTTCACAAGAAGCAATGTTTGTACCGAAAGCAACTATAGATGGTACATGCACTGCAAAATTTCACTGCCTTAGTTCTTCCAAGCCATTCTTTGCATATCGTGGCTTCCACTCGTCACAAGGTGCGTATGCATTTTGTATATTTGGTCCGTACATGCTATATGCATAAATACGCAAGCCATCTTATGCGACATGCCTATGCATCTCAGCACACACAATGTTCTTTTCTTTTTTTGTAAAATGTGTGTTTTGCTTGAATGAAACCCAAGACAAGAACAATTTTGTCACTGTTGACGTCCCTGACATCTGCTGCAGTTTATTGGTGTGATTAAAAGCACTTGATACGAAATTTGTACCATGCCAGCCCGCAACGCGTGTTCTTGCGGTACCGTTATCGCTTCCCGCGCACGGGGTCCCGGGTTCGATTCCCGGCGGATTCAGGGATTCCCTGCCTCCAGATGACTGGGTGTTGTTGTGTCGTCGTCATCATCATCATTCATCCCCATTACGGTCGGAGGAAGGCAATGGCAAACCACCTACACTAGTGCCTTGCCTAGTCGGCGGTGCAGGTCTCGCGCATCGTTCCCTACGCTCCTTGGAGTACGAGACCTCTTCATCATTCATCACATACAGAAACCAGGAATTTAACAATATCCTGCCATAACTTCTGAATGTTCGAAGATTTGTCCACCATGTTTTCCATGTTCTATGCAAACACGTAAGCGTCCCCTGTCATACAGTTTTTATTAGTGAAAAATAAACAACCCTATAGATACAACATGTTGTAGTTGCATGAGCGCAGAAGAAAAGTACTAAGCATGAGAAGACTTAGTCTGTAGCAGCTCCACTGATTTGACTTACGGAAAGAGTGTCTTGTTTCTAGCATCGAAGTCAACACCTTAGCAATGCGAGTCAAATCTTTGTCAACGTTGCCATTCATGGATAAATCATTAAAGAAATGGTATCTGTGGTCGCGAGACGAAAACCGACACGCAGTACTCAACAAATAGCCACGATAGCCTGAACAATTTCGTATAACTTTTCGTTATTCTACGCGCCAACTAGGCCTATAGTATTCAGTACAGCATCAGAGGCTGATATGCGAGATGGACGATTAGAACTTTTGAAACATTTTGCTCCGTAATAAAGGCTCGAGTTGGATACGAATGGTGCAGGCAGGAAATTGACAGGGTTTTTTCATAGGAGAAATTTTGGAGGACTAAATACACGAGTGCAATCCCACGGAATCAACCGCAACAGCAACTGGTTTTACTATTTATTTACTTCTCCAATAATGGCGCATTGGTTCGAGCTCCGATGGCTTATCTTCAGTGGTAATATAAAAAATGGAATTGGAAAGGAGCGTTTGGCGTCATTGGCCGGGAGGCACCTTACGGGACAGGTCCGGCCGCCTTGACGCAGGTCTTATTACATTCGACGCCACATGCAGTGTGCGATCTGTAGAAAAACTGATTAAATTCTATTTAAATAGGAGTATTTCACAATAGTATTAAGTTTTTTGCATTCCATCAATATAGTTGGATGTCAATTCAGGATAAATGGGAACGCTCTGAGATAGGTAGTTTCACAAGCATGACCAACAATACACACCACCTGATGATGTAATGGATCCTTCCACCTTCGTCAAAAGATACAAGGAAACATCATGAACGTTCTGCGAACTGGTCTGGTAAGAAACCCGAGATTTTATTATCTGCTGGTCAGCATCGCCACCTGAAATACACAATAGTATGCTTATGATTTCGGCGTCGGGTGTCAAAATCACCTACATACAGACGCGCGAGACCAACAATAGTTCACATTCTGGTTGTAATCCAGGCAGTAAGTACACATAATAACAAAATTCACAGCACCTGAAGAAGATGACTGTGTCGGTAGTCAAAATATGATGCATAAAACGAAGCAACAGTTCGACTGAACACCCTGAAGCACACCATTAACAACATGCATCCTCTTTATTCATTATTTATTAACCGTTTAAATTTAAGTTTCGACTGCAGGATTTGAATATCATTTACACGTTTTTAACGTTGCATAATGTGAGGTGTCAGGTTGTGCTGTTTTGCATACTCCTATGATTCTACAGTCCGATCTCTGATGAACTATAGTGAGGGGAAACACCGTGTATGATCATGTTAATTAATTAATGGAAATGATAATACTTCACAATGGAAACATCTTACCGAATGATAATTATTGTGGTGCCCCCGTCAGGCACGACAATATGGGTACCACACCACATTAATAAGAGGAGGGATCAACTAATCTATAACAGAAGCAAGTGGACATTATGACATTCAGGTGTAATATCGAAAAGCAAAACACGTCAGTTACCCACAAACAACAGCAACTGAACACTTAGTACTTCGAAAAGAGGTTGTAATGGTGAACTCTAACCTTGGAACAGTTGGGTGAGTACGATGAATGCAAAATTACGCAAATAATACACGAATACGACCAGTATCTGTAAGCATGGTTAGTAAATTTGAGGAAGAACCGGAAGAAATAAGTTACAATACCAGTAAGATCGCCAAAGTGCCCACTGGAAGCAACTTGCTGGCTGTGAAGCACTAAAACGGAATAACTGGCTCCTAAAGGGAGTGGACTAATATCGCGTCCCTGTGGAAAAAGTGATCGCAGTGATGACCCACCATACCAGACTTGCAGCGTAATGCGAAATGGAGCGGCAATAATGGCAGAAGATTTTGAGTTCAGCTCTCTCTCTATCTCTATGGTTAGTGCGCAAGTGGAGACATCACTCTGTGCAACCGCAAGTCTCGCCACATCAGTCGTCCAGCAACAAGTTGTACTCCAGTACATCCCAGCCGCCTCTGTCTTCAAGAACAACGGTCTGAAATTCCGCTGTATCTGTCAGAGACAGAACCTCGCCAGCCAACGGTTGGAGACACTGCAGTAAAACTCTGGTAAAGATGAACAATCTGGCGCTATTGAGGATTTACGTTACATTTAACCAGCAGAGCCATGTGGTGCGGAGGCAGGCAGAAATTCTCTCCCACGGTATGGTACAATTTTGAAACAGGCATGTGAGACGACCAACACATAAGCACAGACGAGAAAGCGTACGCTTTATAGAAAATAACGGTAAGAACCAGTCACAATGCGGGGTTCTGAAGTTTAAACTGAATATTATTTTGTGGCCTAGCTCCTGAGGCAAACAGCTGTTCGTTTCATATCAAATAAAAGAATGCAGAAAGTTGTACTTAGTAATTCAACCAATGTAATCCAGGACATAATTCTGACTGGAGAGAAATCACGTATAGGGTTCCCGAATGCTCCGTTCTAGATTCGCAGAATTAGTTCTATCTGCAGATAACGCTAGTACTGTAATCAATCCAAGAACACATACAGAAACATAAAAAATGGTGAACGAAGTTTTTAAAAATGTTATTGATTGGTTTTTCTGTGAGTGGTCTCGCCCTTAATTTTAAGACAAGATGCATTGAGTTCTATACATGTAGAGGTACCGCACCAATAATAAGTGTGCTACAGGGTGAATAAATAATATAGGAGATGGAATCTTCAAAAATGTTAGGTGTCCATAAGGATTTAAATTGAAAAAAACACATTTTGGAACTCCTAAAACAACTTAGTTCAGCCACATTTGCTCTTTGAATCATTGCAAATCTTTGGGAGAGACAGATCACTAAGTCGACATATTTTGGATATTTTCATTCAAAATTGTCATACAGAACAATGGCCTGGAGTATCTCATCTTTGAGTAAGAATGGCTTAACTCCACAAAAACGTGCTGTAAGAATAATATGTCGTGCTCACCCATCAAGTTGTAGATATGTTTAAGGGGTTGAGCATTCTGACATCTGCGCCACAGCATATGTATTCCTTAATGCACTTCACTGTAAATAATTACCACAGTTCAGAGGGAACAATGATGTACTTAATTACAATACCAGAAGGAAAAATCACATTCATTACTACAGATTACAGTTGTCTTTAGCAGAAAAAGGGGTGTACAATGATGCAACAAAAAATTCTAATCACTTCCGGAGTGATATAAAATGTCCAACAGACAGCAAAGTAAAAATTGAAAACAAACTCAGTAAGTTTCTCCTTGACAACGCCTTCCACCCCACAGAGGAATTTCTATTACTGTAATGTGTAAAAGATATTGAGTACAAATAACTAACTCGCATCTGTATATCTTTTTTTTCTTTTTGAAAAAAAAACTTAGAAACATTCAGGATATAACCATATGTACAAATTAACTTACGATGTGAATGTACGAGTATAATGACATGATCTACATCAGTACGATCTGTCATGCTATATGATCCGTGGAGCATATAATTAACTATCTAGCACGTACCAGCCTCAGGAAAGCAGAACCTTGCCAGTTTCTTTATCTTCCTACAAGGCTTCATTGAACAACACTGTATTTTTCTCTGGGAGACAGTTGTCCAATCCACCGTTTGGAGTCTTGTTGTTAGCAAAGGTACTCGCATCGGTCGTCTGCCGCCATATCCCATTAACGCCAAATTTTGCTGCTCTGTCCTAATGGATACATTCTTCGTACGTCCCACACTGATTTTGCAGTTATTTCACGCAGTGTTGTTTGCCTGTTAGCACTGACAAACCTACGCAAAACCCCGCTGATCTCGGACGTTAAGTGAAGGCCATCGGCTACTGCGTCGTCCGTGGTGAGAGGTAATGTATGTAAATTGGTTTTCTCGGCACACTCTTGACACTTTGGACCTCGAAATATTGGAATTCCTAAGGACTTCCGAGCCTGAATGTCCCATACGTCTAGCTCCGACTGCCATTTCGCGTTCAAAGTCTCTTAATTCCCGTCGTGTGACCTTAATCACGTCGAAAACCTTTTCACATGAATCACCTGGATGTTAGTGACAGTTCCTCCAATACCCTGCGTACACGATACTATCGCCATCTGAGTATGTGTAGGTTGCTTTTCCAAGCCATCTGCCTTCTGTCAGCCCAGTGTACAACTACTACCATCAGTCCCCGTCATTGTGCTAGGGAAACCGACAGCACGCGTAGAGACTGTTGTAGGTGGGCAGCAACCTCTTGGGAAAGGAGACGGGGTGGTTGTGCAGCAGAGGCGTGGTATCTGCGGTCGCGGAGGCGCGCCAGACGGACTAATACCTGGCCGGCGATCAATCAGCGGCATTCATTCCGCCACAAAAGAACTTCTACGTAAATGCGCGCCCGCGCAATCTCCCGACGCCGTTTACGGCCATTGTTCCTTTATTTAATTTTTCAGCTCCCAATCTGGCAGGAATTTTGTACGGCAAACAGGGATTACTGAAGCAGAATTGCTTCATTTAAAATTCATTGCTGGCCTCCGAGGGGATTCCAGTGGGGATTACCTGATGGAATGGGACATTAAGGTAGCGCACAGAATGAAAAGGCAGCTTCAAAGTATGGACCTGTTCCGTCGACGTGTTACACAACAGTTTCCAGATCGGTCACGTCAAAAATTGAAAAATACACAGATGACCACAGAGAAAGGAAACTATTGTAGCAGGTTTGTGGTTGACTGGGACAGGAGCAAAAATTCACTTCCGTAAAAGTATCAACAAGTTTTTGGAACAGTTTATCTGTGACGGCTTTTAAATGAAACACTCTCTCTGTTCGTGAAGTCATCAGCGAATTATAGTACACAGTTGAATTTGAAACGATTAAGGTCTCACAAGTAGTATAATTAATATTCGTCTTATTACCAAGTTGTCATAAGATGATTTGAACATGTTACATACTAAAAAAGGCGGCCACTGTGTTTCTCTAAGTCAGTGTCCCTAGTCTACCTAAACATGAAATCCTCTGAATTGCCGATGGCATTGGTATTCTGCCAGAACCGGCAAATGGAAGATCAGTTGACGGAATGGGCAGTCTCTTGATAAGATGTTGGAAGACGTTTATTAATAAAGCTGAAACAAGGATAATGAAGTTTAATTGCATCAATTCAGGTGGCGCATAAAAAGACAAGAAATGGGACATTAAAAGTAGCAGATGCGTTGTCCTATTTGAACAGCAAAATACATAGTGTAGTTATATTAATGTTACCACCAGCCATGTCGACGTCAGCGTGCGATAACCTCTCACAGGCGGCAGGTGAGAGCACGAGTAGCGGAGGGTATATAAAACGCGGCGGGTTGAGGCAGATTGGGGGGGGGGGGGGGGGGGCAGGAAATTTGAACAACATTGCAGTCGTTGTCATAATACGGAATCAAAGTGATTTATCTGATGGAACGTCATTCCTGCGGACACTAAGTGTGCTACAGTCGTGTGGATGAACATCTATTTCATTTGCCTCGATGGGCAATGAATGTATCACATTCATTGTGGATGCGCAACTACGTTCGACTTCCTGCGGGAAAGTCAAAGCAGCAAGCGTGGACGATATGGACAGGAACAGCAGGTAGGTAGCGCTAGGTGGGAATGTGGGTCGACCGAGAGCCGCGCCGAGATGGTCGGGGCAGTGGTGATAAACATTGTGTACGGGTGGCGCTGTCGTTAATGCAAATGCCTTGTAAGCAGGAGATCTTCGGTTTGAATCCCAGTCTAGAGCACATTTTCACTCTTCTCCCCAAATGCCGCATAAAGTCCTGCTGCAGCTGACATCTATAGTCCCTTTCCGTTCCTTCCCTTCCCTTTCTCCCCGCTCCTTCCACAGTTTACGTAATGTACTACATTCCTCGCTGTACCATGTCAACACAGGCAAGAAGAGAAGCGTCAATTGGTCTAGCAGTATGCTCATCACGCCGTCTGCGCTCTAACCAAGCGACCAATGAAAAGTCAGAACTGGAAGACCAATCGACCAATGAAAAGTCAGAACTGGAAGACCAATCGCAAAGCACTACGTTTCACCTGCATATAGATTTATATTACTAGTATTGTTTTGGCACGTTGAACTCCTATCACAAACAAATCACCCTTGGCACGATTTCTTGTAATTAAATGCCAATTGATGTTACATGCGCAGTAAAAAGCCGTCAGGAGATGTAAGCGTAAATAATAGTATTGTTCAGTGCTTGTTTTGAGCTTGGTTGTGTGGTTAGAGACGTCGAGTTACGGAACTAAAGGAAGAAAACAACCTCTTGTACGCTATTTTTTCCCTTTCTCGTGTTTGTAACATATTCTGGGATGAGCGTTGACATCTGTATTTTTCCGTGTCACAAAAATTTGGCCGTTTTATACGAATAAGTAGTGAATTACGAGGGGGTTGTTACACAGCAGAACTGACAATAATATAGTAATCAACGTTGAGAGTTTCAACTCCAAAGCTATATATAAATTCTGCAGCAGAGAACAGTGATGTATGGATTCCATTTTTCGTCACTGGTGGGGAGAAGCCGGCAAGCTCCAAAATCCGATTTCCCAGAAATTTCTCTAAGTGTAAGTTAAGCCAAAGTAAGCGAACAGGTGTCACGGCTTGTCCATAGATACTCAACCTTTTCTGAGAAAATGAACGTTAAAGTTTTCAACGGAATTTAGATACCTTTTAGCGCGCGATAAGCTCAGCCAAAGTGGGAGCATAGTGGCCGGCGTTGTGGCTTCACCTTTTGCGTCCCGTGTTCGAAACGCGATAAATGTCTTTTAGTCATTTTATTTTTTCGTTTATCTACCCGTGGCCGTAGGAGGTTACTACGCGGACTTTCGTATCGAGTTTTGGGATACAAGGGTGTTTTATTAATTGTAAAATTACAACTGATTTTCTCAATAAGTCTCATGCATTTGTTATACAGTATTTGTGGGTATGGTATTTTCGGGAGTTACAACCATTTCAAATTCTCATAGCCTTGTATTTCATTCTTATAACAATTCCTAGTTCTTATATTTCATTCTTTGGTACATTCCCTTGGATGAGACCTATCGTGGAACATTCTAAACAGAGAAATATCGAACACCACGAGCATCGTGTGAAGGCATGTTTGCTACAGTGACATTTCTTATTATGAATCTCACTCAGGAAAGAAACATAGTTAATATCGCCGAAGATTTCACACGTTGGCAACCATCCGGAAGCAAACTATTTATAACTGATTACTTTTCCAAAAACTGGCATTTGCAATTTATTATGATCAAGATACAGTACAGGAATTCTACCGAAAATAATATCAAATATTGTTTCTATTCATTTATTGCTTTTTTTCTTTTAATTAATTGACGAGAGATAGAATTAGTAGACGAATAAGGACAACATTATTTCATTACACATTGGAAAACATTCGTATAGTAATCTTCTACGGACATGGGTTGATAAATGAAAAACAAAAATAAAAATAATAGTCGGATTTCGGGGACGGGCTCAAAAGTGTGAAGTCGCGATACTGGCCACTGTACCATGGCTTAGACTGGACTATTTTCTCACTAAAAGGCACATAAATTACCTCCAAAACTATGACCGTCATTTTCTCAGAAACGGTCTAATATCTACGGATAAGCGAGATACGTGTTAGCTTAAATTGTCCCCTCTTCACTGAACGAAGTTTCTTGGAAGTTGGGTTACGCATGGCACTTGCCGTGTTCCCCTCGTGAGTTAGTACAAGTCTAATGTATTGTTTGTGAATTAGTTCTCTGTTTTTTTTTAATTATAACCTCGTATTACATAGGTAAAATTTTGCACGAGCCACCACTGGTAGTGGGTAATGCCATGCGTAGCTAGAAACGAGTATACGTGCTCGCATACTTGATAACGACGAATTAAAAGAGCGGCCCAGATCGCCGAAGGTTGCCGCTTATCTCAGCCTCTACACGTAATGTTTACTACGTGTGCGGGCGGGTGAAAAACTCACATTACAGAGACGCAGCAGCCAAGCCGCCTTCCTCTTTGTCCAGGCGCGCGAACTGCAGAGGCAGCCAGACGGCTGACGGCTGCTGGGCACCTGCCGAGGAAAAGCACCCTCCCAGCGAAGAAAGGCGCCACCCCCTGCTCGTAAAGCGCGTGTGTGTCTGTGAGTAGCAGACTGCCGCCGTCTGGAGCGGAGCAGCTGACACTCCTGCTGCTGAGCAAAGGGAGCGCGTAACGTCTCGTCCGTGGCGGTTTCGGTGCGATTCGTAATAAACAGGGAACGTAACTGAAACAACATAGCTTGGAACTGTAGCTCTTTAAGTAAGTCTTTTCCAAACTGTCGTTCTCTTCCCTGCTCTTCGATAAGAAATTTCGTGCTGCCAGAGAAATTCTCCTGTCATCAACATTATGGCAGCGTCGAATTTTAAGAACTGCTGATGTTTCTGTTGAAACGTGCAGTATGACTACACTGGGACAGGTGGAACGCTCGCAGACACGAAACAGTTAGGACAATTTTAACGTAGTTTACATGTAATCTTCAATTTAAATAAATACAGAGGGTGTTCACTAAGTAATGTAGCACATTTTTTACGGGCCAATTTCGGTTAAAAAAATACGGAATTTGTTGTGGGACATTCTCGCTGCAGTATAGTTTCATGAAATTCTGATAGGTGGTGGCGCTATACGCAGCCTTCAAAATGACGTCTGTCACGGAGGTGTGTTCCAAGCAGAGAGCTGTCACTGAGTTTCTTTTCGTAGAAAATCAGAATATCGCAGATATTGTTAGGCGCTTGCAAAATGTCTACAGAGACCTGGCAGTGAACAAAAGCACGGTGAGTCGCTGGGGTAAAACGTCTGTTTTCATCACAATAAGGTCGCGCAAAACCTGCCCGATCTCCGCGTGCCGGCCAGCCACTTAAAGCTGTGATTACTACAATGTTGGAACGTGCGGACCCTCTCATTCTACGTGATCGACGGATCATGATCGAACATCTCGCTGCTCAACTGGGCGTCTCTGTTGGTACTGCTAACACATTCGTCCACCAGGTGGGATACTCAAACGTGTGTACCCGCTGGGTTCCTCACTGTCTAACAAGACCACAAAGAACATTGAGGGTCATCGGTGCTGAATTGCTTGAGCGTTACGAGGCTGATCGTGACAGTTTTTTATCGAGCATGGGTTACTGAGGCAGCAAGACGCTGGCTCCTACTTGACCTGTAGATTGATACCATGTTGCATACCCAGGCCGCCCCTGTAAGGTGGAGTAAGGCCGTCGCATTGAACTTTGATTGTGTTGAAAAATACTATTTTGTAGGCAGAATAGTGGGGAATGATACGGTGTTTTGGAATCCTGAATATAACCAACCTGATTTCGTAGAAAACATGTTCCATTATTTACTGAAGGCACCTAGTAAAACCTGGTGAGCATTTCCATTATGGGAACCACTAAACAACAATGACAGATTTTGCTAAGAGAGCCTTGTTATATATGAGAAAATATTTTAATAGTAAATGTATTAAAGAAACAAAGAAGTCCGCTTACTTCAGTACATGGCAGGTTAAAACACAACCGTGAAAGTACTCAGTTTGGACAAACACCACGAGGAATGCATGCTTCAACATAAATGCAGATGCTAACCAGGAATGCAGGCGATGCTGTTGTATTTGACCATGAACGGCACGTGTACAACGTCCTCAATATGTCACAAGTGTCAGTCGTAGACAGAACAGGGTTCTGCGTAGGTATGAGTGTATTATGTCGGAACTGAGTGAATCCGAACAACGCAAAATATTGGTGCTCGTGTGATAGCTGCCTCAGTAACAAAGGTAGCCGAAGTGATTGGTGATTGGCACCATTTCAAGGATTTATGCTGCACACAGTGAAAGCGGAAATCACAAAGCGGACGAAAGTGTGTGTTCAGTAATCGTGACAGGCGGCCGTTGAAAAGGATTGTGACGATGAATAAAAGGATGAAGCACGACTGCTGCAAAAGTCACTGCGAAGTGAACGTCGAATTCGGAAGGCCTGTCATAACCAAAACAACACGAAGGGAGCTCCATAAGCAGGCAAATGCAGGGCGAGATGGAATTCCAAAACAACTCGTTAGTGATACAAATGCCCGTAACATAGAAGCGTGGTGCCAAACCCATAAAATATGGACTACGGAGCAATGAAAGAATGTCATTTGGTCGTATGAGTGTTGTTTCACGTGGTTTCCCTCTTCTGACCGAGTTTACGTCCCTAAGAGTAAAACATGGCGGGAGTTCGATGATGATTTGGGCAGCCATATCGTGGTACTCCACGCGCCCCGTAGTCACTCCGCAAGGTAGCATTACTGCTAAGTATTATTTGATCATTTGGGATGATTAGATCCATCCCATGGTACAAGGTGTTTTCTCCAGTGGTGATGCTGTGCTCCAAGGCGACAGGGCTCCTCATCATACAGCTTGCGTATTCCAGAACAGGTTTTGTGAGCACAACGGTTAATTTTTGCAGCTCCCCTGGCCACCATAGTCGCCAGATGTCAAAGTTATTGACCATTTGTGGCCTACTTCGGAGAGAAGGGTGCGTGATCGTTCTCCACCTCCATCATCGTTATCCGAATTTGCCACTATTTTGCAGCAAGACTGGGACAAAATTCCCTGAAAATTACACAATGCCTGTCTTTATCCAGTCAGAGACGACAGGAAGCTGTTTTAAAAACCAGCGGGTTTCCTAAAACGCATTAGGCACAGTAATGTAATGTGTTTTTTGTTTTTCCATATTTTATCCATCCCCAGTTACTGCAATCCTTACGTAAGGATCAAAGAAAATAATTCTACTTTGGAATAGGCTCGTCGGTGGCAGGAGGGATGGGGTGGGAGGAGGGGGGGGGGAGTTGTTAAATAGTCATGAGAGTTCTAGAGATTCATTGCAAGGTGCGGCACAGAACGTAGCGCCTTCGATCTTACCGAGAGCAAGTAAGTGGGCGACAGGTCGTGGCGGTGACCTGTGGCGTGCGTGACCCCAACTCTGCCGTCCGTTGATGCCTTATTCTCGCGACGAGTCGCAATTAGTGGCAAGGCTACGCTCTGTAGGTGTGACTTCAAAGCAATGGAGGTCAGAGCATACTGCTGTCTAGCACGGCGGCAGACCGCTGCGCCAATGTTCCCGCTGCCAAAAAACGAATGCGCCACGGCCCGCTAAACGAACGGGAAACAAATGAGACTCAGCTGAGCGATGAATGAGAGGGAGGGCGTGTACTTGTCTGATGTTTAAGCCTCGTAGTGAACCTCCACGACTAACATCACAGTTCATGTTTCCACTGCTACAAGGAACCTTCATTGATCTATCCTTAATACGTCTTTATGGCGGAGTCGAGAACGTTTTTAGCTCTAGATTTGCCCTTTTCGACTTGGAACCAAGACAAGAACAAGTTTAGATACCTTTACCTCAACGACCGTGCGGCTGTGAACAAAATTGGTACAAAAGTGAATTATCATCATTTCTGACAACACTGTCTGGTAGTTCTAGCCTTCCACAACACATTTGTACCTTCAGAATTTGCCACATTATTAATTTACTGGGAGAGTTGGGTATAACATCGTTATTTGCTTAATTTGCCTGGAATTGAGCTTTCGTTATAGCCATTTGATTCGTAGTTCGATCAGCTCCAGTATATGTGATAGGAATTTCTTCGATGTGCTGGATATAACGATTGACTTGGTCTTGCCAACATGCATGTAAATCACTCTGGAAAAGCCTATGAGCTACAAAATAAACTTCCTTCTTTCGTGCAGTTCTTTTTACTAGTTTTTACTTTCAGTTCTCATCGTTTGAAACAAGTTTTCACATTTGGCTTTCTTTTTGGAAATTACCTCCAAGTTACTAACATTCATTGAAAGTACGAACAACTTCTTATTCACACAGGCAGAGATTCTGTAATGGGAGGGGTGGGGGACTGTGTTACATGAGCTAATTCCGTCAAATCTGACATTTTGAAGCAACTGGTTTATCTCAGTCAAACTGCGAGGTAAGAATACGGCAACGTATATAACTTGTTTAATCTAAAAAACGATGTACATAAAAATTCATCGAAAACTTTCAGCCGGGCGGAGTGGCAGAGCGGTTCTAGGCGCTTCAGTCTGGAACCGCGCGACGCTACGGTCGCGGGTTCGAATCCTCCTCGGGTATGGATGTGTGTGATGTCCTTATGTTAGTTAGGTTTAAATAGTTCTAAGTTCTAGGGGACTGATGACCTCAGAAGTTAAGGCCCATAGTGCTCAGAGCCATTTGAACCATTTTCGATAACTTTCAAGATTCGTTCCCTTGAAAAAATCAGATTCCACTCAAATTCATTCAGTTGATATACATACAGGGTGAGAATTATTGAACGATATTAAAAAAGAAAATTAATTACGAACTAAGGCGTGCACACACTTTATCCAACAAGTAAACGTCACTACCGATATTCGGATTTAGGTTATGACATGTTCGATATGCCTGCCATCCCTGGCGATGATGTGGCGCACACGAATAGCGAAGTTGTGCCTGATCCGCTGAAGTGTCGGTACATCGATGCTGTCGATGCCGGCCTGGGTGGCAGAGCGGTAGGTTTAAGTAGTTCTAAGTTCTAGGGGACTGATGACCTCAGAAGTTAAGTCCCATAGTTCTCAGAGCCAGTTTTGCTGTCGATGACCTCCCGAATGGCTGTTTTCAGCTCAGCAAGGTTTTGAGGTTATTACTGTACTCCTTGTCTTTAATATAGCCCCACAAAAAGGAGTCGCCTATGTTCAGATCCGGAGAATATGACAGTAAATCGAGGCCTATGCCAGTGGACTCTGTGTACCCCAGTGCCAGAATGCTGTCCCCAAAGTGCTTCTCCAGGACTTCAAACACTCTCCTATTTCGATTGGGTCGAGCTCCGTCTTGCATGAACCACGTCTGGTAGAAATCAGGGTCAACTTGGGTAATGGGGATGAAATCATTTTCCAACCCTTCACACATCATTCGGTAGTCACCGTGCCATCAAGGAATATCGCACAGATTATTTCTTAACTGGAGGTTGCACGCCACACAGTCAACCGTTGAGGTGAAGAGACTTCTCGAACGCGAAATGTGGATTCTCAGCCGCCCAAACCATCACGTACATACTAATTCCCATCATACCCATGGCCAAATGTGCAATTTGAACGTCCTAGCGCAAACCATTCAGAAGTTATGACGAATTTATTTCATGTTGTTGTTGTTGTTGTTGTCTTCAGTGCTGAGACTGGTTTGATGCAGCTCTCCATGCTACTCTATCCTGTGCAAGCTTCTTCATCTCCCAGTACCTACTGCAACCTACATCCTTCTGAATCTGCTTAGTGTACTCATCTCTCGGTCTCCCTCTACGATTTTTACCCTCCACGCTGCCCTCCAATGCTACATTTGTGATCCCTTGATGCCTCAAAACATGTCCTACCAACCGATCCCTTCTTCTAGTCAAGTTGTGCCACAAACTTCTCTTCTCCCCAATCCTATTCAATACTTCCTCATTAGTTACGTGATCTATCCACCTTATCTTCAGTATTATTCTGTAGCACCACATTTCGAAAGCTTCTATTCTCTTCTTGTCCAAACTAGTTATCGTCCATGTTTCACTTCCATACATGGCTACACTCCAAACAAATACTTTCAGAAACGACTTCCTGATACATAAATCTATATTCGATGTTAACAAATTTCTCTTCTTCAGAAACGCTTTCCCTGCCATTGCCAGTCTACATTTTATATCCTCTCTACTTCGACCATCATCAGTTATTTTGCTCCCCAAATAGCAAAACTCCTTTACTACTTTAAGCGTCTGATTTCCTAATCTAATTCCCTCAGCATCACCCGATTTAATTTGACTACATTCCATTATCCTCGTTTTGCCTTTGTTGATGTTCATCTTATATCCTCCTTTCAAGACACTGTCCATTCCGTTCAATCATTTATTTCATATAGTTCAATAATTGTCACCCCGTATCAACAACATTCTGTTCAGTTTTTAATTTTGCCACTTTTATAAATCATTTTCGTTCTTGTATATTTATAGCCCCTACATTCCCATATCAATCAGGTTCCATCAGTACAATATAAACTTGATTTGCATGTGAATAGAAAGCCTGCGAAGATCTCAGAATTCTATTTTCATCCCGTGAATCTTGATTATAGCTATCTTTGAGCTTTAGTTGAAAACTCTGTAAATGATAATTTGGTTCAGAAAACATTGTATAATTCTGACGCCTAACTTGACTGATGCCCTAATAATGACATACTAAGTCACCATTATAAAAGTGCCTGCCTCGGCAGTCACTGGCAGTTACGGCTGTGATCAGCAGAATGTCTGGAGCGACGGGTAGTGGTTTTACGATATTGTAGTGCTTGTGTTGTTAAGAAGAACGATGCGATTTTCCTTTGGAGATGCATAAGTGTCCGGAGGAGCAGGTATTGTGGCAGTTACAGCCGTTATGAAACACATAAAATGCATTCGCAATTGCAAATACGAACAATCATCAGCGTATTTATACGCCGATACTGGGCCGAGTCTTTCAATTAAAATGTCCTTGCCTGTACGTGAATTACATGATGGGTGTACGAGTACAGGTTGTTACGCGGGAACGACGACGTATGGAAGCTTGGGTCTGGCCGTGAAGCGTGCTCGGACAACCTAATGATAAGGCAACCGCTCGCCTAAAGCTGGAAATCCAGGTGCGAATATCAGTCTGGCACTAATTTTCACTGTCATCCTTCCATTATACAGCTGATGGTTGCTCGTATTTGCAACATATGACGTAGTGGTTTTGGTTTGACAGATTCAGATAACACTATGTATCTACGTTGCTGAGTATTGGCAAGGTGGCAGCACTAATGGCGCACGTAGTGAAGTGGAGCGGATCTTACATATTGTTCTTTTGTGTTGGACACTAATAACAACAAACTTTATGTAAAAATTCTGCTTTTTATTAAAAACTTTAAGATCACCTCAAACATCTCATGAATCCGTGACAGAACAAAAGTCAGTAAGGTAATGTCCAAAGGAGTTGTGCATTTGAGAAAGTACTCGTCGGGGCTAAAATTATATGTCAGAAAGTATAAGTAAAACTCAGTTGTACATGTCGTTTGACAAACGCCGTGCCTGCACTGCCTTGGAAATGGAGTTTCCCTTGTACATTCAGTCATGATCTAGTCGCGATCAATTGCACTGATATCTTACGTCTTTCTTAGCTTACGCTCGAATGCCACGCTGACGTCCACTACAAGTTCTGACGTCATCCCAGTCACGTGACGACAGCAGAATTCGCTCTACAGCTGTCTAGAATTCCATTGCTCAAAGGCTGTATTCTTGTCAGACGTTCGGTACCGGAAAGTGAACTCTTGAACAAGGGACTCCAGTTATAGCATCTCTGCGACTCATGTTCTCTTTCACTGCGATGGGACGATAAAAGCGCGTTTTTCTGTTTTCCTCCTAAGAGCTGGATTCTTCAGTGTTTCAGTACACCGCCGTAAATCGATTGCTTTTACCTCGAGGAACATCCTGGGGCCGATGGACCTACTGATCGACTTTACCTGCCGGTGCCAAGACGGAGCACCGGCGTTTCGGTGTGCGCAGCCGAGCGCATTTTCAGGCAGCGCCCGCGGTGAAGGATGCCGGAGCAATTCGCGGAGTAGAGGTGGTGGCGCCGCGGCGGCCAGCCCATTGACTATTGATTGTGGCGTCGCACTGATGGAGAGGTCGCCATATATCTCCGCAACTCGCCCACTTGTTCCTCTGCGGCCCTCCTAGAGAGGTCTGCACTCTGCGACTGCGATCCATTTCTGACTGGTCTCATGCTGAGTGAACATTTCCTGCTCGGGTAAAACGAATGGTACCGTGTTGCGTGCCAGAGAGCATGAGGTACCGGTGTTACTCCACAGCCCTCTTGCTATTCCACTCGCGTATCGTGCACGAGGAGAACCATCTGAGTTTTCAATTTCGAAATCTTTGCCAACGTTCCCATTCAGCGAGATGACTGAAGGTGCAAGTACTGTGTGGCACCACAGGTCTCAACGTTTATTAACATTTATAGGAATCAGGAATCACTTGCAAAAGAATGGTCCAAATGACCCTGAGCACTATGGGACTTACCAGCTCTGATCAGCTGTCCCCCAGAACTTAGAACTACTTAAACCTTACTAACCTAAGGACATCACGCACATCCATGCCCGAGGCAGGATTCGAAACTGCGACCGTAGCAGTCGCGCGGTTCCGGACTGAGCGCCTAGAACCGCTCGGCCACCGCGGCCGGCGAATCACTTGCAGGAATAGGATCTGCACATGCACTGATATGACAAAAGTCGTAGGGTACTTCCTAATACAGTGTCGCACCTCGTTTCGCCTGGGGCAGCGCAGCTCGACGTCGCCTGGAATCAACAAGTTGTTGGAAGTTCGTTACACAAGTAGCGAGGTTTGCTGGTTCTATAACCGTCCATAATTGCAAAAGTGTTGACGGTGTACGATCTTGTGCACTAACTGACCTCTCGATTAACTCCTAACATTGTTCGGTATGATTCATTCCGGGCAATTTGGGTGGCCAAATCTTTTGCTAGAATTGTCTACAATGTTTTTCAAACAAATCGGGAACAATTGTGGCCCAGTGACAAGGCGCATCGTTATTTTGGAACACGAAGTTCACAAATAGTTGAAAACGGCCTCCAAGTATCCGAACATAACCATTTCCAATCAATGATCGGTTCAGTTGGTCCAGAGAACCAAGTCCATTCCATGTAACACGGCCCACTCAATTACCGAGTCACCACCACCTTGCACAGAGCGTTGTTGACAACCTGGGTCCATGGTTTCGTGGGGTCTGTGCCACCCACGAACCTTACAATCTTTTCTTATCAACTGAAATAGCTGTCATCTGAGCAAGCCACGGTTTTCGACCCATCTAGCGTCCAACCGATATGGTCCTGAGACCAGGAGAGGTGGTTCAGGCGCAAAGCCACTCGCGTCGGTCGTCTGCTGCCACAGCCGATTAATGCCAAATTTCCCCGCACTTACCTACCGGATACGTTCGTCGCGTACATACCACATTGATTTCTGCGGTTATTTCATGCCGAGTTGCTTCTCTGTTAGCACTGACAACTCTACGTAACTGCCGCTGCTGTCGCTCGTTAAGTGAAGGACGCCGGCAACTGCTTTGCCCATGGTGAGAGGTAATGCCAGAAATTTGGTATTCTCGGCATGCTCTTGACGCTGTGGATCTCGGAATATTGAATTCTCTAAAGAATTCCGAAATGGAGTATCCTTTGCGCCTAGTTCCAACTATCGTTCTGCGTCCAGAATCTGCTAATTCCGATCGTGTGGCAATAATCATGTCGGAAACCTATTTACATGAATCGCCTGAGTAGAAACAACAGCTCGCCCAATATACTGCTCTTTTATACCATCTGTACGTGATACTACCGTCGTCTGTATATGTTCATATCGCCGGCCCATCACTTTTGTCACCTCAGTGTATTACTAAAGCCCGCTGCCGCGTTTTTTACGTCTGTATGTGAAGGCTAATCTCAGCAAATACTGTAGGGTTTTGATATGGCCTTATTAACAAGCTTATTCTCGAGGTAGGTTTGTATGTATAATTTATACTTATAGTAATGAGGAGTAGGTAAACTATGTATTGTCGACTGTTCTGTAGTTAATTAGCATGAGGAGTGGCGTCTCGTGCAATGATGGGAGCCACGAGATGGTCAGCTACAGAGGAGGTCCCACAACTCCAGAGAGCAGCAAAGACTGACCATAAGCTATACATAGGCTGCCTTTAAACACACATGTAATGAAGTTACCCGTAGCTTTCTTCTACGTGTACGGAAAAACTAATCTCGTGAGCTACTATAGCGATTTTTACATGGTTTCCACTAATAGAGAGACTGTTTGACGAAGGAGCTTTGTGTATAAACACTACCGGTCAAAAGTTTTCCATCACCCACGATAATACCTACATACTTTATTCCAATGTGCAAACGCATCGTGCAAACGAAATAGGCCAACAAAATAAATATTTCCTCTCTCTTTATCATTAAGTAAAGGCCAATATGGTTCACATTTTAGCCTCTTGAAGTATCCACCCGTTGCCCTCCGAATAGCCGCACACTCTCTTGGCATTCTGGAGATCAGTGTTTTTGCAGAAATTGCAGTCCAACACGTCTAAAAATTATTTCATTGATCTTCAACATTAGATGACCTCCGTTTTCTTGCTACGTTGTCAAGTTCATCCCAAAAGAGTTCAGTGACACTTCGCCAAATCATATTCTTCAGCTCCCTATTGTCCTCTTTTCTACTGACATACCCTCTGCACAATTTAGGAGCATATTTGGCTTCATTGTCCTGCAGCACAATAAACACGCGACAAGTAAGTCTCTTGCGAGATGGAACTGCAGTGTTGATCTGTATTCTTTCTTTAATGTTCCGTTATTTCTCACTAGATCACCGACTTTATTACCCGCAAAACATCCCCACACCAAGACCGACCTTCCACCATGTTTCACCGATGGCGTCACACATTGACTCTTCATATTTTCTCGTCGAAACCGACGAACAAACGCCCTTGAATAACTTCTTGGACCATTGCTGCAAGACCCAGATTTTATGTTGCTGTGCCCGTTGAAACCTTTTCATCTTATTTTGTTCGCATTGCAATGGTTTTATGGCCGCTACGCACCCCTTGACACCTTATTCAGGAAGACGGCTTTGCTCTGTTGAGACGGAGATAGGAGCTGCTCGCATACTGTTCACTTCCTCCGATTTCAGGTGCAGTACGAGTCCTCTGATGTACACTTATGAACTGATCTTCCTTGTGTGAGTTACCCGGGGTTTTCCAGGTCGCGAAACACTTGCATTGGCCCCAGTTTGCTAGAATCGCTGCAAGGTACACACTAATAAACCAAAACAAGACCACTGCCCACCGAGGGGTAGGATGTCGTCTGGTGGCGTTGGGGGCGCATGACGCGGTAACAAAAGTACGTGAGCGGAGCCAGACACGGATGGGGGATCACCCTAGCTGCAAATGGTGAAATCCATTGGAATAAACGACTGACAAACGGCAGGCTACTATTACGCTGAGCCTGTGACGAGTATCTCGAAAACAGTGAAGCTTGTCGAATGTTCACTTGCTACTGTCGTGAGCATCTACGGAGAGAGGTATAAGGACAGTGAAACTACCACTGGGTGCTAAATGGTTGGACGTCCACGACTATTCACGGAAAGTGGGGTTCGGAAGCTTGTCTCCCCTGTAAAGTAGAACAGTGATCTGTGGCATCTCTGTCGAAAGAGGACAATGCTGGTGCCCGCACAAGTGTTTCGGAGCACACCGACACGTGTTCGCATGTTGACCCAGCGACATCGTCAGTTACGATTGCAGTGGGCACGAGACTATCGGCATTTGGTCATCGATCATTGGTAACGTGTCGGTCATTAGGGTGAATCGCATTTTGCTACACTAGGCTGATGGTCGTCTCCACAAACGCCGTCATCAAGGTGAACGACGGCTCGAAACGTGCAGCGCGCCACGGACGCAGGCTGGCGGTAGCAGTATTACGTTATGACAGGCTTTCTCCTGCGCTTTCATGGGATCTGTGGTAAGACACGCTGATACTTCTGGACCACCTGCATTCCTTCATCCTTGGTGTCTTCCGCGAAGGCGATGGTATCTTTCAGCAGTATAACTGTCCGCGTCACGTAGCCAGAACCGTGCTACAGTGGTTTGAGGAACATTGTAGTGAACTCACGTTGATGTCTCAGGGACCGAATTCGCCTGATGTAAATCCTGTGGAACCCATCTGGATCGCTATCTGGCGCTATCACCACATACGTAAATCCGCGGCTCGTTATTTACGCGACTTACATGACCTGTGTGTAGACATCTTATGCCACACACCTCCACAAACTTACCAACTAGCTGTTGGATCACAGATACGCAGAATCAACGATGTACTTCATTCTAAAGTCGAACAAACAAGCTGATAAGCAGGTGGCTATGATCTTTTGACTCATCAGTATACACCACTGTAGACTGGGATACGCTAACTCTTGGTGTTAGTGTCGTTTTGGAATAGCCTTTCTGAGGCAGAGCCACAATCACAGCACGTTTTTTCAATTCCAGTCTTCTTTTTCCTCCCCATGAGGAGGTAATATGGGATGAACCTAATCAGGTACACAAGTACAATGCTAAATTCATACAATTTACTACAAAATAAAGCGAACTGATCTCTACACAGACAGCTGAAGGAATGAGCCTATTCGAATGAAAGCGCCTTAGGTAAAGGCACGTCTTTGTTGTAATGGGTATTCATCAGAGACCCTGTATGCGATCAAGCAGTAAAAGACTAAGCTCCTATGTTGTGTAACATAGGTGCTCAGTCTTTACTTATTTGTACTTGTTTTATTATCGGAAAGGAGATGTGGTAAGGAGGAGGCTGGTAAGACCTATTCTTGAGATGTAAGTAGGCTGTTTAGGTTATTATATTGGTAACGCCACCACCACGTAGCGTTCTGTATGAAAATCACTGGCTGTGCTGTGTGCAGTCTGTGGCTAGATGGCATTGTTGGAATTTGCTACTGTAGTGTTGGGCAGTTGGCTGTTAACAGCGCGTAGCGTTGCGCAGTTGGGGAGGTGAGCTGCCAGCAGTGGTGAATGTTGGGGGAGAAATGGCGGAATTTTGAGAACGGATGATCTGGACGTGTGTCCATCACAAACAGTACATTTGTAAGAATGAATGTCACGAACTGCTATATATATTATGACTTTTGAACACTATTAAGGTAAATACATTGTCTGTTCTCTATCAAAATTTTTCATTTGCTAACTATGCCTATCAGTAGTTAGTCCCTTCAGTAGTTATTTAGCTGGCAGTAGTGGCGCTCGCTGTGTTGCAGTAGTTCGAGTAACGAAGATTTTTGTGAGGTAAGTGATTTGTGAATGGCATCGGTTAATGTTAGTCAGGGCCATTCTTTTGTTGGGATTTTTGGAAGTCAGATTGGGTTGCGCTAAACATATTGTGTGTCAGTTTAGTGTTGATCAGAATAAGTAAAGGGTGAAATGTCTGAGTACGTTCAAATAACGTAAGGGGTTTACCAGCACAGTAATTCAATAATTTTTCTAAGGGGACGTTTCGGAGTACCTCTTGAGTGTTTGGGATTCGCACAATATTTGATTAGAGGAAGATGTCGAAGCAACTGAGAGGCAGACTGCTAGATTTGTAACCGGCAGGTTCGAACAACAACAGGTATTGTGGAGATGCTACAGAAACTCAAATTGGAAACCCTAGAGGGAAGGCGACGTTCTTCTCGGGAACACTATTGCGAAAATTTAAAGAATCAGAATCTGAATCTGATTGTAGAACGATGCTACTACTGCCAACAAACATTTTGCGTAAGGACCACCAACATAAGATACGCTTACTTAGGACACATACGGAGGCATGTAGATAGTCTTCTTCTCTCGCTCTGTTTGCGAGTGGAACAGGAAAGGAAATGACTATTAGTGTACAGGGTACCCTCCGCCACGCACCGTACGGCGGCTTGCGGAGTACGATATTCTTGTTTTAACCACAATATATGGTTGCGATAGGTGATAGAAACCTTTTGACCGTAGTGTAATTTACCGCTATGCCAAACAAGTCTTCCCTCTGTAGATACTTAGTGTGAAGTTGTGACGGGCTGCTAATTTATTTCTAAATTTAGTTTTCTATGTCTGTCCTCTTAATGCAATGTGTTGCTCTTTTATTTCTTCTGCTTCATGTAAAGGGTGAGGCTTTGAGGCTTCTCGCCTATTCCGATCTCAGTCGAGCCATTTCTTCTGTTATCTTCCGGAATCTCGTTTTACTTGCGGTTTGTAGCTGACTACTTGTTTTCTTAGTCCTCTTTATCGCGTGTTATCGATATACACCTTGCATTTTACTCTCTTTTGTTTTGTGTATTCGTTAATTGAATAAATTTCTGAATCTCTTAGCTAGATTCCTGATCAATTACAATGATAAACGTCTTCTGATAGCACTTTTCGTAAACGACCTACTATGTGAATGAATTTAAGAATCTTTGGGATCCATTCAATGACAGCCATTATCTCCAAAGACCAGATTGTCGTTCCATAAATAGTTTCGAATCGATGATTCTAGAAGTAAGAAAGTTTGGGGTTTAGCATGTCGTCGATGACGAGGTCATTACAGACGTAGCAAAAATTCGATTTTGGGAGGAAAATCTGCTCGTCCTCTTCATCCCAGAATTTTCGAAAGCGACTCAGGGAAACCACGGAAGACCTATATCCTGATGATAGAACGAGAATCTGAACCGCCGTCCTCGCTAATGCGAGTCCATTGTTCCAGCACTGTGCCACCGTCCTCGCTAATACACACAGATCCAACGTTCTCATGGGCGAGCGGTAACGAAATCAAAAACGGCAGGTACTTTCGCCTATTTTGAAGCTTTTTATTAAATAACGTTATGCTACCAGTCTTTACACCGAGCTCTGATTAACTGCCGTATGCATCTATTTTCTAATTTTGCGGTCTTCCAATGTATTATCGACGTTATCCAAATGTTCATTTAGTACAGCGTGAACTAGCTATAGCACATACGATGTAGCTTTCATATCTGGCAACGTCCCTTAGAACAGACCGGTCGTTTTATCAAAATATCTTAAATCGCGCAACATAATTCGTTCGATAAACAGCAGGTACGTGTTTTGCTAACCTATCGCAAAAGCATAAAAGTGTTTCTGAAGCTGCTCTGTCGGCGGTGTTTCGGATGTCGTGAATGGGAAGACCGAGCAGTGTATCACATGTTCGTTGCACATCAAAACCACGTCAGCCGTTGTGGAACAATTGTTCGTTCTTCAAAGAAGGAACCATACGAGAGCAGTACGGAGGCAAGCAGTAAGGGGAACGAAACATAAATTTGGATACGGAATTAAAATTAAGTCCTCGGAGTAGCTAATCACATTTTATTGCATTTGAAGATATTCCTGTCAGACGGAGATACAGCTACTGCGAATGTCACAGAAATAACTATAAAAGTAAAGAGAAGCTGAGTGGGTCGTGAAGTACATTTTCGTGACTGAAACGGGCCAGGCTGTCGCGTTGTGAAAATCCTACTCTGTGTGGCTGTGGTCTGGAAGCCAGATATACCATCACCAGTGACAGGCCGTCGTCAAGCATACCGCAGTCTGCAGATGCCACCTCGGTGCTTCCGGGAGTATTACTCTGTGGACGTTTCGTAATGTATGAAGCATTTTGCTGCGGTTGAATGCCAGAGAGGATTTGATTCACTCGCAAACTCTCGAGACAAAACTGCATGCAAACTAATGTTACCACGACAGTATTTTTCCCCGCTACTGGACGAAACCGTTCAAAAAACGTCAATTTTTAACAGTTTTGTAATGTATAGCACTGTCTATGGCGCTGTTAGCGGACGCGAGGCAACTGGAAACTATTCGGTTTATTAAACGCTAAGCGCTTCTATAATTAACAGGCAGAACGTAAAAGTCAGGCCATAATCTCTCGCTGACAGGCCACATGTGCCCGAATAATTCTGTCATTAAAGCTGAATGGTATTTATTCAGCTGCCGGATCAGTGAATATTCAGCAGTTCGCAGTGGCTAAACCGCAATCGAGCGGAGGAATTCATGTATTATTCGTGCCCTAAATTGGCCCGATAAACATAATTCCACTGCGCATAATTTTTATGCAATGTCCGTTGCGTTTATTCTCTTTTTGCGCGTTTCAGCTCATTCCCTGGATTACTGGCTAGTTGTTTGATTTTTTGAACAGGAACTGAATTGATCGTTCTTTCTGTTTTCCTTCGACAACGATAGTCAACGTTTTCGAAGTTCAAGCAGTTCCCAATGCGTCCTACTGAATTATTGGTGGACGTAGCAACTGTGTTTGCAAAGATCTTTGTTAAACTTCATTATAAAAAGCTGAAGTACCGAAAAAACATTCTGTTCTGTGTCATTAGCATTCAATATCGTTGATTTTTAATTCAATCATTTATCCACACATCGTGTTTTGTCAGACACATCACGAGACAGCATCTCAGGAATGTGGAACAAGCCACAGGATACATTAACAGGCACAACAACCATGCTGGCTACCTCTATAAAGTATACTAACAAGTAATTACGACTAGCAAAAATCTACTCAAGGTGACAATTTTGGTACATAGCTATAGATCACATTATACACTGGTGCGCAAAACTTAAGGACGAAAGAACCTGTCGCACGATATGTCAATGTCAAGTAACGTAGCTCGCTGAAACTTGGGCCATACATAGGAAGAACTGCTACCGTATGGTACCGAGAGTAACTGGAAGAAATACGCAATGAGACGAACGGCAATGACTCTTTTATTCAGACAAAAATTACACTGAAGTCGACGCGATTCATGATGCTCCCCTGGACATTACAAACGGCGTGACATTATTCTCAATACCGTGTGGAACGCAATTGGAGAAGGAATACAGTATCACAATAAAGTTTACTGGTGAGCGTACCATGTTCAAAGATTTGGAAGTCACTACGCCCACGCAACCTTATGCCTCCCTACACCACGACATCTGGAATATCAAAACGTTCCTGGGTGCATTACACGTTCCCACCTTATGCCGTATGAGGGTACGTCCAGAATCATGTACTCTAATTTTATCCGAGAAGAGCACGCGATCTCACTCCTCGTTGGTCCAACTCCTGCGCCCCTGGCACCATAGCAAACGGTGCCGATGATTTGCAGGTGTCAGTGGAATACAACTTACTGGTCATCGGGTAAAGAGACCGCCACCAACAAGTCGCCGTGCCACTGTGGAAAGTGAGATTGCTTGCGTAGCTGTCTCATTAGATGTAGCTGCAATCGAAGCCGCTGTTTGACGGGGGTCGTTTTTTGCCTGCTGCACAATGTAGCGACCACCTGCTGCTTTAGTTGACCGTGATCGACCACCTCCTTTCCCTCGGGCAGCGCCTATGATACGGAACGCTCCCTCGGCAATTTGAACACTGCTGTATAAAACATCGAACTCCTGGGCTACACTCGTGACACATCGTCCTTCATCCAGTTTCCAGGTGGTTCTTCTCCGGGTGAAGTCATCCAGGTGCTGTCTGCGGACCATGTTGCAATCAAGAAAACCGCTGCAGTGCTCAGTAACTGCTAGCTGACTGACACACAGTGTCTTTTCCCGTTGCTTCACCTGCCTCGTGTTGCGGACTAGCCCCATTTGACGGTCAAGTCACGCTGATCTCACGCCATGCGACGTCCAACTTCAGGTACACGCTTGGGAAACTTCTGGCAAGTGCTCCACCAAGTACTTAACATGTTATGTTATTTTATCTAGCTCGTCCTTAAGTTTTGCAGAGCAGTGTAAATATGTATGCTAGGAGAAAAACAAGTGTCTTCAAAAAACCCACTTCCGCTCCTTCTACACTACTCGGCTGCTGTTGTTATCCAATACTTTATACACATCATTTTTAATTTATATAAACAATCGTTAGCTGCCTGTACGGAGTGTAAAAGATAAGTGTTTACTACGAACCACAGTGGTGTAGATGAAGTCGAGTTGAACAGACTGATGTAGATCACCGGTTTATCAAGCTGGGAAACAGTCTCAGATTGGGGCACAATAGCCACCTAATCTACAGCCTGTGTGCGCTACACGAAATTGTGGCTAAAATCGTCCTTGAGTATTAAAAGTACTCCGTCTTCAGGCCACAAGTGGCTCGTCGGGACCATCCGACCGCCATGTCATCCTCACTGAGGATGCAGATAGGAGGGGCGTGTGGTCAGCAAACTGCTCTCCCGGTCGCTATGATGGTTTTCTTTGACTGGAGCCGCTACTGTTCGGCCGAGTAGCTCCTCAATTGGCATTACAAGGCTGAGTGCACCCCAAAAGAGGCAACAGTGCATGGCAGCCCGCATGGTCACCCATCCAAGTGACAGCCACGCCCGACAGCACTTAACTTTGGTGATCTGACGGGAACTGGTGTATCCCCTGCGGCAAGGCCGTTGCCCTTGAGTATTAAGAACCTCTTTTTTCGCACTTCCAAAATGTAAAACTGACGTTTGTGTCAATTTTACCTCAAAATACTGTAACAACATAAATTTGACAATTAATTAGTTACGTCTGTCTGGCCTTTTACTCTGCAGCTACTCTGCTTGTAAGGCTTAAGTTTATATCAAATTGTAAGGGTAATTAGTTGTTAGTATAACGTTTACAGAAGTTTTTATCATTCATTAGTCTCACGCGAAACTTAAGCTTAATGGTTTTATCGAAATAGTCGATTAAGAATGTTGAAAAACTGTCACGGCGAGCATACATTGTAGCTTCGGTGGCTTTGGTAGAGCATTCTGAGACTGTTTCCCGGTTTCATAGATTGCACGTGTTCTGTGTCAAACAGTTCGCATCGACTTTCCAAAACACCACTGAGGCACGTTGTAAGTAGTTATCGTTTACAGCCTGTATACTGGCACAATCACGATATATACTGCCGGAAAATATCAGAACACAAAATAATACTTCTTGTAGAGTATTGAAATTTCTGTTCAACTGTGTGTGAGATCTTATGGGACTTAACTGTTAAGGCCATCAGTGCCTAAGCTTACACACTTGTAAGTAGGCTGTTTAGGTTTTATATTGGTAACGCCACGTAGCGCTCTGTATAAAAATCACTGTCTGTGCTGTGTGCAGTCTGTGGCTAGTTTGCGTTGTTGTCTACCATTGTAGTGTTGGGCAGTTGGCTGTTAGCAGCGCGTAGCGTTGCGCAGTTGGAGGTGAGCCGTCAGCAGTAGTGGATGTGGGGAGAGAAATGGTAGAGTTTTGAAATTTGTAAGAATGGATGTTATGAACTGCTATATATATATTATGACAATTAAGGTAAATACATTGTTTGTTCTCTATTAAAATCTTTCATTTGCTAACTATGCCTATCAGTAGTTAGTGCCTTCAGTAGTTTGAATCTTTTATTTAGCTGGCAGTAGTGGCGCTCGCTGTATTGCAGTAATTCGAGTAACGAAGATTTTTGTGAGGTGAGTGATTTGTGAAACGTATAGGTTAATTTAGTCAGGGCTATTGTCTTGTAGGGATTACTGAAAGTCAGATTGCGTTGCGCTAAAAAAATAATGTGTGTCAGTTTAAGCCCAGTCCTGTAAAAATGTTCAAAGGGGACGTTCCACACTACTTAACCTAAATTATCCTAATGACAAACACACTCACACATCCATGCCCGAGGGAGGACTCGAACCTCCGCCGGGACTGAAATTTCTGGAATACATTTGTCTACGTAACACATTTAAGTGATTAACATGGAGAGATCGTAGGTTAATGAAAGCGCGACTTGAGCTATTGCAAATGCGAAAGGCTGGTACATTGGTAACAGGTAACCGCCAGAATGTTGCATGTAAGAATGCAAACGTACAAGCATTGTGTTGTACAGGTGTCGTTCGATGATGTCCCTTATGTGCTCGACTGGAGAGAGATCTGGGAACATGTTGGGTCACAACAGCGGTATATGGGCGAGCGTTATACTGCTGGAAAACACCTCCTTTAATGCTGCCCATGAAAGGCAGCATAACAGGTCGATATACCCGATTGAAGTACAAACTGGCAATCAGGCTGCGTGGTACAACCACGAGGATGCTCTTGCGGTCATACGAAATCGCGCCCCAGACCTTAACTCCAGACAGGTTAGCTGCGTGCCCTCAACTCGCTTCCTTCTAACCAACACACGGCCATCACTGGCACCGAGGTAGAACCAGCTTTCATCATTACACACTGCACACCTCCACCCTGCCCTCCAACGAGCTCTCGGTTGACACCACTGAAATCGGAAACGACGGTGGTTTGCTATCAGTGGAATGCACGCTACAGAATGTGTGGCTCGGAGCTGTCCTTGAGGTAACCAATAATGGTCACTTAGCTTATGCCTCGTCTTGGCAGGTATTAATAGAATCGAGTTTCATCACGCTTAGAATCTGCTGATTTAACCGTGCGGAAAACCACATGGTGTCCAGCCAAGCCGGCCGGTGTGGCCGTGCGGTTCTAGGCGCTTCAGTCCGGAACGGCGTGACCGCTAAGGTTGCAGGTTCGAATCCTGCCTCAGGCATGGATGTGTGTGATGTCCTTAAGTTATTTAGGTATAGGTAGTTCTAAGTCTATGGGACTGATGACCACAAATGTTATGTCCCATAGTGCTCATAGCCATTTGAACCATTTTTTTTTAATCTCCAGCCAAAGTCTGAAAAATTTCCAAATAGTACAGAAATGACGCTGCTGACAACGCTGATGTAAAATTCTTTTGAGCTTTGGAAACTGAAGGAAAACAGGCGGAGGGTGAGACTCTATGCATCGATTCCGCTGGAATGTTGCCAATTACATCTGCGTTATTTGATCTCAGGTCTTCCCCATCTCCTTTAAATTGTGACTCTAATACTAGATCCTCTATGTCTTCATATTGACTCCAGTTTCTTCTTGTATCAGGTCATCAGACAAGTCCTTCCCATCATAGATGCCTTCAGTCTACTCTTTCCTCCTACCCGCTCTCCCCTCTGCGGGAATTCCCATTGCACTCTTGCAATTACCAGCCTTGCTTTTAATTTGTTGTTTTCGCTTTTCTATATGCAAAGCCTGTTCTTCTGACGATTTTTTTCTTAGATTTTTTCACATTTTTCCTGCAGGCTGCTTTGAACTTCCTTTTTAATTTAATTTAATTTTATTTTTTTTAATTTCATTTCTAAGAGAGTTGTGACTATTCAGGATCTCATGTATAACCTGTAGCACGCTGAACGGCCCTTCGTCTTTGTATGGACCCATGGTCACGTTGGGATCCCAGGGAAACAATACGCTGATCGGTTAGCCAAGGTAGCTGGTTTCCCCGAATAAACTGCGAATCATGAAGAAGACCACAACCGTGTGGCAGTCTTCCCTTCATGCTTCTCGCAGGGAATCTGCTTTCATCTGTCGGCTTCGCAGTGGCCACATTTTGCTGAGCCAGTGCCACTTCCTCTGGCGTGAGGGTCCACCCCACTATCGGTGTGGAGTCCGTCTTACACTGGCCAACATCCTGCTGGAATGCTGTAATTTGGCCATATTATGCCAAAACCTTAAACCTGCTGACACGCTACCTCTGGTGCTAGTTGACGAAGCCAAAGCGGCTATTTTGGTTGTAGGTTTTTGCTGTGAAAGTGGTTTCTACTCGTCTCTGTGACGTATGGCATATTAGCCTCGCTGGCCACTTTCGGGATTGGAAGACGTGCCCTGCGGCCTGGCCGTGGCCCTCCTTTCTCGGTGGTCCAGAGTGGCTCCTCCCTTCCCACTTTTTAAAATCTTCTTACTCTTTTACATCTGTCGTTGGTTGAGAGACTCATCGTCATTGTTATCTTTCCCGGAAGTTTATCTTGTCTGTGAAGCAAGTTTTTCTGATAATGGAGGGTGTGGAAACACTGGCCGAATATAGAGAGTGTTTCTCCGGTCGCATAATATGTCTTGGGGGCTTCCAGCTGTTTTTGGGTGGGGCATCTTTCCCAACTTCCCCCTTTTACCCTTCTCTCACTTCTCCTTGCTTCTATCTATTGTTTTCTTGTTTATCGGATGCAATCGAACCCATTGGCATTTGTCTTTCGTGTCTTTTCTCTCTGAGGACAATTCCTGGTTTGACATACAAAAGATTAAGGGACCGATGACGTTGTGGTCTCTTTAACCCCGTCAACCCATCCATATATCCATCGTTCCTAAGTGCTTTGTGTTTCTGTGTTCCTGTCTTTCCCTGAACATGTTTGTAAATATTTACTTTCGTTGATCAATTTAAGTATTTCTCCTGCTACCTATGAATTCTTCTATGCTTAACTGTTCAGCATCTGTTGTTGCTGTTTTTAGAGATTTTTATTCCTCTTCATCTGAACTGCCTACTATGGTATGCCTTATCGCAGTATCCGCATACTTAGAGACCGTCATTCGAGAGTACTTCAGTATCCAACTTCCTACATTAATTATTCTGGACGATTCTCTTAAACTCCAGTGTGTTCTTCATCATTACTAAATTGTGATCTAAGTCTATATCTGTTCATGGTTGCGTCTTACAGTCCAATACGAGATTTTGAAATCTCTAACTGGCCATGCTGTAATCCAGCTGGAATCTTCCCGTGTCACCAGGTTTTGTCTGAGTGTACCTCCCCCTGTTGTGAGTGTTGAAAAGAATATTCGTTACTACTATCTAAATCTGTTGCAGTCTTTCATCTCTACCATTCCTATTGCCAACTCCATAATCTTCCGTGACCTGTCTTCTACTCCTTCCCCTGGATTGGATTGGATTGGATTGGATTGGATTGTTTGGGGGAAGAGACCCAACAGCGAGGTCATCGGTCTCATTGGATTAGGGAAGGAAGGGGAAGGAAGTCGGCCGTGCCCTTTCAAAGGAATCATCCCGGCATTTGCCTGGAGCGATTTGGGGAAATCACGGAAAACCTAAATCAGGATGGCCGGACGCGGGATCTCCTTCCCCTGCAACCGCGCTCCACCGCCCCATTATTATTAGATTTTCGTCTTCCTTTATATACTAAATTACCCTTTCATTATCCTCATATACTTTGACTGTCTCTCCATCTTCTGCTTGCAGCATCGGCGTACATACCTAAACTGTTGTTGTCGGCAGTGGTTTGTTGTCGACTCTGATGAGAACAGCCCTATCACTGAACTGTTCACAGTGGCTTACTCTCTGGTCTGCTTTCCTCGCACTCTCGTTGTCAATTTCTGCTGCTGTTGTTATTACCTATATTCGTCTGACCAGAAATCCTTATCTTCTTTCTATTTCACTTCACTGTCCCTCAGAATATCTAGATAGAGCCTTTGCATTTCTCTTCTCAGTGTTTCTACCTTCCCCATTATGTTGAAGTTTCCGACATTCCATGTTCTGACTAGTAGAATGTTACGCCTTTGTTGGTTACTTCATGTTTTTGTCATGGTGAGGACTAGAGAGTGCTCTGAACCTGTGTCCGCTTCTCCGCCCTCTTTGATAAGACCTTTGACCGAATGAGAGACGTTTTAGACTGTAATTTTTCGGCCGATAGTGATGACATTTTTTATTCAAATTTTAAGCACCGGCAGGAATCAAACCAGGGACGTTTTGATTACTAGTCGAAGACTCTATCCCTAGACCATGGGTTCAATATACACCCAAAATGCTATCACGAGATTTTAAACTTCGATTACAGTTCCAGTTGCCGGCCGCGGTGGTCTCGCGGTTCTAGGCGCGCAGTCCGGAACCGTGCGAATGCTACGGTCGCAGGTTCGAATCCTGCCTCGGGCATGGATGTGTGTGATGTCCTTAGGTTAGTTAGGTTTAAGTAGTTCTAAGTTCTAGGGGACTGATAACCACAGCAGTTGAGTCCCATAGTGCTCAGAGCCATTTGAACCATTTTGAACAGTTCCAGTTCGGACTTTCTTTCGTATCTGTTCTTACGATTAATCAACACCGTTTTTGCAGTTACAATTTATCACAAAAGGATTTTATGCCCTCACTTCTTCCAGACACGGGATGTAAGACAATTCTCATTTTCTTTGTTTCCTAGCGCTTACCCTGTCATAAAAGGGTCAACAGGGTTTCATGGTTTGTCAGATTTTAACCTATGTGCACAGATTTCCTTGCCCTCGGCACACTGAGGTCATGGAAATCGCATGCGTCATCTGCAGACGAGAGTGGAATGCAGCCTAAAAATCACATTGAGCGTAGCCGGTGTACGCGACCAACCGATCTGGCACATGTTCTTGTCTCGCAAGCTAGTGTGCAGTGGTAAAATGATCCAGATTTTTGGGTGTACTTATTTACGATACCTTGACCTGGAAGAAGCATTTACTGAGCTCCTCAGACAACTACGTTCAGCTACTTCTGCTATTCGTGTAACTTCCTAATATATTGTGCAAATTAATACTTAATAATGTCAGGGATCATAACAAGAAAACCAATTACTGAGTTCACATGAACGAGCAGTGAGAATAATACGAGTATAATTTGTACACCCGCAGTCATCTTGTAGGTACCTCTGCACGAAGTTAGACATTTAACTGCACTTTCACAGTGTATTTATTCGTCAATGAAATTCTTTACAGTTTGAGAAGAAAAATGATGTTCTTAACTACAACAATAGAAACAAAAATGGCCTTTATTGCGCATTATTATAGCTGTCAGCTAATGGGACATCTCCTGCCCTTCTCTTGAGGACGCCTATGTCTCCGTATCAGTTCTTTTTTAAGGCACATTTTGTTGTGCAGCGATAGAAACAGCGGTGTGTTTTCATTTTCGAAGTGGGTCTCGCGAGTTTGCGAGGACCCTCTCGCCACGACCACGAGGACAGCCGATATCTTGACCTGGCACCCCCTGCCCTCTGCGGAAATTAGGCCTGCCCGACTACGCGCGGCGCCCCGCTACCTGCTCTCCTTATTATGCGAGGGAACTGCAGTGGCGGCGTCTGGAACGACTTCCTGCGGGGAAACCGCACAGAACGCCCCGGGATATCCGGTGAATAAGCCCAGCGCGGGGGATCAAATTCAGGCGTCCGCCTTCCGGCGCGGCGCTGCTGGCCGCCTTTGTTCTGCCGGCATTTGCATCGCCTGCGCGCCGGCTAATTCCCAGCTGTCGACCGGCATCCCGCCACCATTAGTCGCCCGGCAGCGGGGACGCGCGCAGTTTTCTCCCCGCTTTGTCCTTTCGCATCCGACGAATAGCCGATTAATTAATGGCTTTGTCAGTCGGGTATCACGAGCGCGCCGGGAAACGCCGGGCCGTATATTAATAACTGTGACTGATGATTCATTGCGCTGCCACCGGCGCACGATTGTTTGCCTCTGATTCGACGCGTCCGACTGTGATTGTTTCAGCGTCACCTCGCGCGGAATGAAATTCCGTTATTCGCACGTGCACAAACCGGCGGTTACTACTGTAGCTCCCGACGTACCGAACGTAACCATTTACTCATAAAGATTGGCACTCTGAGTACTGTTAGACAGATAATTATAAACATTACTTGTGGAAGAGTAGTTATGTGAGTGAAGGTCGCAAAAGGAAACCTGTTTTCTGTTGTTATACAGAATTGTGTTTCCGTAAGTAACGCTGATAATCGTCTTACTATCCTTTTCTTTGTGGAGCAGGAAAGGTTAAGAGTGGCAGATGCACGGAGTTTTGGAGGGCGTAAGTAATACCTTATTGTAATTTACTAGGTGAGTACTCGGCGTTGCCCAGATGTGTATTTATTCCATCTCCTACTTCTCCGTTTCTCTGTCCACCAGCCCTCTCTCCGCCCATTTCCTCGACCCCCCACCCTCTGTTCATCTCCTCCTCCCGTCTCTCTGTCAATCGGCTCGTCCCCCCTCTGTCCATCTGCCCCTGCTCCTTATGCCTATATCCTCCTTCCTCCTCTGACTATCTGCTTCTCCCACTCCCTCCTCCTTTGTTGCCTCCATCCACCTCCTCCTCGTTCCTATAATTCCATCTACATCTCCCCCTCTGTCTGTACGTCTCCTCCTTCCACACCTCTCTGTAATCTCTTCCCTCCCCTGTATCTGTACTTCTCCTCTTTCCTTTCTCTGTCCATCTCCTCCTCTCCCCTTTCTCCATTCATTTCCCTCTCGCCTACCTCTTCATCTCCTCCTCCTCCTCCTGTGCTTCCCAGTCTCCTCTTTCCCCTTTGCTGTCTTTTCATCTCCTCCTCCTCCCTTTCCTCTCCACTTACTCCTACAACATTATTTCATAATTGTAACTAATATGTGTACCAAATTTGACTGAAATCCTTCCAGGGGTTTACCATGAACTTTTTACCCATAGCTTTGCCCGGATACGCACATGTCAGTTGCATTTCACACATATTTTAAAAAATTTCACTCGCATTTGTGCACATATTTCACCTGTATGTCTAGCGACTTTTGCCCAGTAATTTCGTTTTCACGTAACTCAAGATTTATGACGTCGTATCTCCTGAAGTATTTGCTGTACAGTAATACATTTTTCTACGTACATTCAGCGGCATATGTGGATACTACCAGTGAAATATGTTGTGAATAGCAACAAAGCAATAAATTTAAACGTCTTTCATGATGCGATAGTTTTTCGCGCATTTGAATATTCATAACGTCATATAAACTATGTGATCAAAAGTATCCGGACACGTGGCTGAAAATGTCCTACAAGTTCGTAGCGCCCTCCATCGGTAATGCTGGAATTCAATATGGTGCTGGCCATCCTTAGCCTTGATGACAGCTTCCACTCTCGCAGACATACATTCAATCAGATGCTGGGAGGTTTCTTGAGCAATGTCAGCCAATTCTTCACGGAGTGCTGCACTGAGGAGAAGTATCGATGTCGGTCGGTAAGGTCTGACACGAAGTCGGCGTTCCAAAACATCCCAAAGATGTTCTGTAGGATTTAGGTCAGGACTCTGTGCAGACCAATCAATTACGGGGATGTTATTGTCGTGTAACCATTCCGCCACAGGCCGTGCATTATGAACAGGTGCTCGATCGTGTTGAAAGATGCAGTAGCCATCCACGAGTTGCTCTTCAACAGTGGGAAGCAAGAAAGTGCTTAAAACATCAATGTAAGCCTGTGCTGTGATAGTACCACGCAAACAACAAGGAGTGCAAGCCCCGTGCAAAGAAAACATAACCACACTATAACATTTCCGCCTCCGAATTATACTGTTGGCACTACACACGCAGGCAGATGATGTTCACCAGCCATTCGCCATACCCACACCCTGCCATCGGATCGCCACATTGTGTACCGTGATTTGTCACTCCGCGCAACGTTTTTCCACTGTTCAATCGTCCAGTGTTTACGCTCATTACACCAAGTGAGGCGTCGTTTGGCATCTACCGGCGTGATGTGGGGCGTATGAGCAGCAGCTCCACCATGAAATCCAACTTTCTTCACCTCCCCCTATTTGCAGTGGATATGCAGTTTGGAATTCCTGTCTGATGGTCCGGATAGATGACTGCCTATTACACATTATGACCCTCTTCAACTCTCGGGGGCCTCTGTCAGTCAACAGACGAGGTCGGCCTGTACGCTTTTGTGCTGTACGTGTACCTTCACGTTTCCACTTAACTATCACATCGGAAACAGCGGACCTAGAGATGTTTAGGAGTGTGGAGATCTCGCGTACAGACGTATGACACAGGTGACACCAAATCACCTGACCATGTTCGAAGTCCGTGAGTTCTGCGGAGCTCCCCCTCACGATGTCTAATGACTACTCAGGTCGATGACATGGAGTACCTGGCAGTAAGTTTTTGGTGGTGTCCGGACACCTTTGATCACACAGAGTATCTCCTGAGCTAACAAGTAAGAGCGGTACAATGATGTAATTCTCGTGGTAAATTCAGTGGTTTATGTGACTAATTTCTGCAAATATGTTGTTCTTACAATTAATAATTTTAGTAAATCAAAACGACATGCTCCATGTTGCAGTTCTACAGCACGAATAGCGAAAATTTAGTAAGAAATAAACGTTTTTCATTCCATCACTTTGTGAGGATCGCCAGCGAAAAAAAAGTTTCGCAAACGCTCGAAATTATATGTTAAGTTTGTTGCATATCTCTAAGTGCTCTCATTAACAAATGCTGGATGGCTAAATTATGGGTATCCTCACGTTGTGGGCTACACTACATTCTCACCCCCTTCCCCATCTCTTTGATAGGTGGATGGTTCTTACCCTCACAGCGATTCTTTCCAGACAGTAAATGATGTGTGTACCAAGTTCAGTTGAAATCGGTCTGGTGGTTTAGGAGATGTGAAACATACATATATGTATTCAAACATACATACATTCATTTTTATAATTTTTTGTGGGTTAATGAAACAATTATTAATCAGAGCCCTTCAGAAGCAATGAAACAGAAAATTGTCAGCGCTGAAATTCTGCTCTCATCACTTGACAAAATCATCAAGCGACTATTCCTTTGCCGAAGAAGCAAGATATCTTTTTCTAGATGCCCTCTTGGAGAGAACTGATTAAACGCTGAACTTTGCCTCACTATAAGCACACAGAATCAGCCAGCAACCTATAACCAAATAATATACCGCTGTTCAGAACAATACTAATAATATTATATATATATATATATATATATATATATATATATATATATATATATATATATAACTAAAGCAATAAGTAGCCAGAAATACTCCAAAAATCTTATTTAATTCTACAATAGAAATTTAATGTAGCACCAATAAAAGTTTCAAGTAGTGAGGAGAATGCCCACACATTGCTAGAGTATGGGGACAACGAAAGAGTGCAACAGCTGCAGAAACACTAGATCACAAACTAAATATAAGAAATCAAACTACCCAATGCAAGCTTGGTAGTAGCATCACTCCCAAGTGGGCTAATTTAACATCCAAGACATAGGCGTATTTCAGAACCACAGTGCAGACGCGCAATCGACGGTGTCGTCGAACACCACGACTCCCTCCTCCTCCTCCTCCTCCTCTCCTTCACCCCCCCTCTCTCTCTCTCTCTTTCCATTGGTGTGCCGCCTTTCAGTGATCCACACCACGGGCAGAATCCACTTGCGTTCACCTAGACCAGTCTTCGTACGAACAACGACGTCAGGCGCCTCCTACCCGCTTAGCTAAAAAAACTAATGTCGGCGTGTTGATAACAAGTTGCCCTTAGCCGCTACCTCAGGCCCAGCCTGCAAAACAAAGCTACCCTACTGCTAGCCACGCAGCTTGGAACTCCGTACTTGATGTCCAGCTATCGTCATTGGTTTCTGTGCTTGCTTCCTTCCCTGGTGACCCTCCGTCGACTGCTTCCTCAAGCTGCTCGTCGAGCAAACACAAAAACTCTGGACTGCATGGTCGCCGCTGTTCACGAGACGCCCGTCACCAGGAAGAGCCCGTGCTGTCGGCAAGGCAACTCCAGGCGGCTGTCCCTTGCCACCAGCGGAATGAGGCCCACGGCGCGCCGCCGCTGGCGTTTCAAGGCTCGACTGTCTTAATGATCCGCCCGCTTGTCAGTCCGAGACTCCTCCGGAAATAGCTTGAGCCCTGAGGAAGAGCATGGGCTACTTTAGGAAAAAGAAATGAAATATACCTCTAAGAGCGTGAAATATGAAATGGGAGATTCTATTTTACCCTAGTGACCACAATCCGCGAGAAATACAGGGCGCGTGAAAAAAAGGTATACACACTTTGAAGCGCCACAGAAAATTTATTTCCCGTTCTACAATGTTAAATTTCTGGAAATGGAAAGCTTAAAGTCCAGTTGGAAAAATAAATGTACTTTGCAAATGTGATTAACATTCAAACTGGTGGCCTTCAGCACCAATACATTTCTGAGTACGAGTCACTACTGATTCCATACATCGTACCAAAGTGTCCAATGAGATTTCTGCGCACACCGTCTGAATCTCATTCCAAAGTGTGTCCAGGTTACGTGGTTTACGTTTGTACACCTCATCTTTTACTGTGCCCCATAAGAAGAAATCCTGTGGCGTGTGGTCTGGAGAGCGTGCAGGAAACTCGATTGGTCCCCTGCGTCCTATCCACTGGCCTGGCACACTGTGATCCAGGTATGCTCGTACGTCCCTATGATAGTGCGGCGGGGTGCCATCTTGTTGGAAATAAAACTCATAATTTCCGTATAATGCACGAATGGCAGGGAATATGGCGTCAGCAAGCATTGTTAAGTACGTTTCTCCATTAACAGTACCACCAAAGCGGAAAGGGCCAATGAGTCCCCTTGCAGACAAACCACACCACAGATTACACCTGGCAAATTAACAGCCTTTTCGACTGTAATGTGAGGATTATATTCAGCCCCGTACACACAATTGTGCCAATGGACAGTTCCATTGAGTCTGAATTGGGCTTCATCCGACCAAATTATGCTACCCATAAATCCCGGTTCACGTCTCACCATCTCCTGAACCCATTCACAAAATTCTTCCCTTGGATCTGGATCGTCGTCACTTAGCTGTTGCACCAGCCTTGGAATGTACACACGAAACTTGCCTTTCTTCAGAATGCATAGCACACTACTAGCACTTACATTACTCTCTCGTGCTGCTTGCCTTGAAGATTTTTGAGGCGAACGCTGAAACAGTTCCAAGACTGCAGTTGAGGAATCATCACTTGGTAGCTGTACGAGGTCGCGCTGATCGACCTTTATGCACATCACACACTGTTCCATGAATTTCGAATTTGTCTCGTAGACATGTAATTGTTAACCTTGAAGGTCGTTCTGTACCATACTCATTTCTCCACTGTCTTCGAACCGCAGCTACATTTTCAAACTTCCAGTACCACTTAATTATCTGCTTCCGCGCCCCAAAGCTCAAACGCACGTCCGCTATGTTGCAGTTCCTTCCTTGCCACTGCTGCCACATGTTGAAGAAACATAACATTACTTTCTCACAGATATTTAACCTTGTAGAACGGGAAATAAATTGTCTGTGACAGTTAAAAGCGTATATGCACTTTTTACACGCTCTGTATTATAATTTTTTTGCATGATATAGATGTTGTATAACGTACAGCTACTTCAATCGAACGATGAATAGATGAATGCCCCCGTCCACGCCCCTCCACATGCACCGCTCGCCAGCGACGCTGCACGCGTCGCCGCATCGCTCGTTAGAACAACTGAGGGTGCGACGCATATCACGAGCTACGCTAACCCGACCAGACACAGTCGAGGGCGGCTGACGTTGTTGGACGTACTGGGTGGTCATAATTAAATCGCAGCTACTGGCAGAGGTCTGGTTTGTGCTATAATTATCGTATGGGAGAGAAGCTCGATAGATATTCTAACGTGTTAATGCAGAACGTATTTATGCTGGAAAAAAATTAGTTCCAATTTTTGCCACCAGGTGCTAACCTGGCGCTGTCACTGTTATGCATACTGAACAAACTGTGTGAGTAGCAGTTAAAATTAACGTCAACATTATGCCTTTCTCACTTGTTTGACCTTTTCTGACCATGTTCCATTCCTAATCCATTACATATCGAAACATTTCATATACCTTTCTTGAATTCATTGCCTCAGATTTTCACTTGGCGGCCAAAATTAGAACTAAGTTTTTTCAGTGTAAATCAGTTCTGCATTAATGCAATAGAATATCTACCGTGTTTCGCCGCCATGCAATAATTACAGCCCACATAGGACCTCTGTAAGTAGTTGCACTTTATATATAATCACACAGTGTAGAAGCCTACTGACGCATCATCATTCATCATAAAATTACCGATAGCGATAAAAGCCATAGGTAACATCTGGTAAGACAGTCTATATATTGGTAGTACATGTTGGAATAATTTATTTTGCAATAGGGAAGGGGAGAGAGAAAGAGAGAGAGAGAGACATAGTTCTATGAGGAGGGGGTGGAACAGAAGGGGGAATTGAAGAGAAGATCAAAGTATGATTGCGAAGTGACACATGATAACGAATACTGAAAAACGTGTTAAACTGCCCGAATTCGATAGTATTTGAGGCTCTGTGTGTGAAACAAAGCAAAGTTATGGACAGTGACGGCCGGCCGCTGAGGCCGAGCGGTTCTAGGCGCTTCAGTCTGGAACCACGCAACCGCTACGGTCGCTGGTTCGAATCCTGCCTCGGGCATGGATGTGTGTGATGTCCTTAGGTTAGTTAGGTTTAAGTAGTTCTAAGTTCTAGGGTACTGATGACCTCCGAAGTTAAGTCCCATAGTTCTCAGAGCCATTATAGATAGGGACCCTGAATGAAACACGTTTGGCAGTTAAGAAGCAATGAGTAAAGACTTCAACAGCTGCCAGAGTCAGATCAAATTTAAAGACCTCTCATTACAGCAAAGTAAATTCTAGCCGAACTTGAAGGCTGTCAGTGACTCCAAAGTTAGGATCCAGACAATCGTTGATGACACTGGAGCTGAAATTTAAGGCAGTAAAGCTGAACTACGTTTTCAAACATTCTTTGACTGAGGAAGAAATAAAAGTACAGTCATAGCTAAATTCTCATAGCACTGTAAAAATGAACGATACAGATAGTAGTGACAGTGGTGTTGGGGAAAAGCTTAAATCGGTAAAACCAAACAAGGCTTCACAATCCGATGGATTCCTTGTCAGACTTTATACACAATTTGCTACTCGTTTCGCTCCCATTTTAATCAGGTCACACTTGTGTGGAAGAAGGGCAGCAGAAGTGACCCAGAAAATTGCCATGCAGTCTAACTGACGTCCATCAGTTGTAAAATCAGAGAATATTCTCTGGGCTCAAACAAAACTAGGTATCTAGATGACTGCCTCCATGTCATAGAAAATGTATTCTGAAAGCATCGGCCATGTGAAAACCAACTTTTTCTTTTCCTTGCATGGTGTACATGAAGGTCAGAAGACTTCTGAAAGCTAATATTTCGACTCTTTCAACCCACGTCAGTGAATTAAACGACAGTTCACAGGAACTGTAAATATTGAAGTCGTACTGTATCGCATTTTGGAGTTGCGCTTTGTACAGGTACTGTAAAAGACACTGCAAAACAGTTGACGAATGTTTCCTCATTAAAAGCTACAGTCAAGCTGAAATTATACTGTCACGAGCTACTATGTTAGCTGCGTTCTCAAATTCTCTGGGCAGGTGTTAAACTAATACGAAAACCAGAATGACGCTTCGAAATTCAGCAAGACGAATGAGGCTTATTGTAGGTCTGTTAGTCAACGAGACCCAGAAGGCAATTACAGACGCCCAGAATGCAGCCGGAAGGCCTTCGATACAGTTCCTCACTGCCGCCTAGTGAACAAACTACGAGCGTATGAAATATCAGACCAGCTGTGTGACTGGACTGAAGACTTTCTAGTAAACAGAACACAGCATGTCATTCTCAACGGAGAGAAGTCTCCAGACGCGAAAGTAATTTTGGGTGTGTCGCACGGGAATGTTATAGGACCATTATTTTTCACAATATATATAAATGACCTAGTGGAGAATTTCGGAAGTTCCATGAGGCTTTTTGCAGATGACGCTGTTACATACAGAGGAGTCGTGATGCTGCAGGATTACAGTGAAGTGCAGGAAGACCTGCAGAGGACTGACGTGCGGTGCGGTGCAGGGAGTGACAATTAACTCTCAACGTAAACAGGTGTATCGTATTACGGAGGCAGAAAGATACTTTACTCCAGGATTACACGACTGCAAAACAACCACTGGAAGCAGTTACTTCGTAAAATATCTAGGAGGCCCTCTATTGTTCCTGATCTATATTAACGACAGAGGAGACAATCTGAGTAGCCGTCTTGTTTGCAGATGATGCTGTCATTTACCGTCTTCTAAAGTCATCAGATGATCAAAACGACTTGCAAAATGATTTAGATAAGATATCTGTATGGTGCGAAAAGTGGCAATTGACCCTGAATAAAGAAAAGTGCGAAGTTATTCACATGAGTACTAAAAGAAATCAGATAAATTCCGATTACGCGATAAGTCACAGAAATCTGAGGAGTGTAAAATCAACTAAATACTTAGGGATTGCAATTTCAAATAACCTAAATTGGAACGATCACATACATAATATTATGGGTAGATCAAACCAAAGACTGCGATTCATTGGCAGAACACTTAGAAGGTGCAACAGGTCTACCAAAGAGACTGCTTACACTAAGCTTGTCTGCCCTATTCTGGAGTACTGCTGTGCGGTGTGGGATCCGCATCGGGTGGGCCTGACGGATGACATCGAAAAAGTACAAAGAAGGGCAGCTCATTTTGTATTATCGCGAAATAGGGGAGATTGTGTCACAGACATGATACGTGAATTGGAGTGGCAATCATTAAAAAAGGGCGTTTTTCGTTGCCACGGGATCTTCTCATGAAATTTCAATCACCAGTTATCTCCTCCGATTGCGAAAACATTCTGTTGGCACCCACCTACATAGGGAGAAATGATCATCACGATAAAATAAGAGAAATCAGGGCTCCCACGGAAATATTTAAGTGCTCGTTTTTCCCGCGTGCCGTTCGAGAGTGGAACTGTTGAGAGACAAGCATGAAGGTGGTTCATTGAACCCTCTGCCAGGCACTTTATTGTGAATAACAGAGTAATCACGTAGATGTAGATGTAGTACGAGTACTAAGGGGTTTGAAGTGCAACGACCACAAAAAATTGATAGCGGTAGACTGTCCCTCTCCTGTTAAATATTTATCTCTAATTTATTTTTTAAGTAAACCTTAATTTTTTACGTATATGCACGTACGTGAGAGAGAGAAGTATAACCTACAGGAAAACTGGGAAAATTACCTACTTATTCCATCTTAATTGGGATCTTAATATCTTGATTTAAATTTTTGCTAATTTATTTTCAATGCTTTAGGGCCTCGATTAAATTTACTGAATAAAATTCTTTTTGAAAGTATATATATCTTTACTTAACTACAGGCCACAGCCTATTGCGAGAATACTCAATTAAGAACTGAAAACGGACTTTCAAATATGCTACTCTCATTCATTAATATGCTGAAAATCAGAGTATATAATTTACTTTATGTGGAACTGCACGTCTGTCTCACAATTTAACGAAATTTGAATCTGCCGCTTAGTGGCGGCGTATTGTTGCGCGCCAGCGATGCTATTTCTCGAAGCTGCAATCTTAAGTAAAATGTGAAAATAGTTAAATGTTTGGCATGGAGGATGCCATCATTATGTAAATAATCACAAAAGTAGTAACTATTACGTATATTATTCTTATTTCACTCAATACAGATCTGTATGCAACAGTGTACGTAGTAAGTGTCTGTTTTCGGCTACATACAGAGAAGAAGGTTGTATACATGGAAGAATCCTGGAGATACTAAAAGGTATCAGATAGATTATATAATGGTAAGACAGAGATTTAGGAACCAGGTTTTAAATTGTAAGACATTTCCAGGGCCAGATGTGGACTCTGACCACAATCTATTGGTTATGACCTGTAGATTAAAACTGAAGAAACTGCAAAAAGGTGGGAATTTAAGGAGATGGGACCTGGATAAACTGAAAGAACAAGAGGTTGTACAGAGTTTCAGGGAGAGCATAAGGGAACAATTGACAGGATTGGGGGAAAGAAATACAGTAGAAGGAGAATGGGTAGCTTTGAGGGATGAAGTAGTGAAGGCAGCAGAGGATCAAGTAGGTAAAAAGACGAGGGCTAGTAGAAATCTTTGGGTAACAGAAGAAATATTGAATTTAATTGATGAAAGGAGAAAATATAAAAATGCAATAAATGAAGCAGGCAACAAGGAATACAAACGTATTAAAAATGAGATCGACAGGAAGTGCAACATGGCTAAGCAGGAATGGCTAGAGGACCAATGTAAGGATGTAGAGGCTTATCTCACTAGGGGTAAGATAGATACCGCCTACAGGAAAATTAAAGAGACCTTTGGAGATAAGAGAACCACTTGTATGAATATCAAGAGCTCAGATGGAAACCCAGTTCTAAGCAAAGAAGGGAAAGCTGAAAGGTGGAAGGAGTATATAGAGAGTCTATACAAGGGCGATGTACTTGAGGACAATATTATGGACATGGAAGAGGATGTAGATGAAGATGAAATGGGAGATACGATACTGCGTGAAGAGTTTGACAGAGCAATGAAAGACCTGAGTCGAAACAAGGCCCCCGGAGTAGACAACATTCCATTGGAACTACTAACGGCCTTGGGAGAGCCAGTCCTGACAAAACTCTACCACCTGGTGAGCAAGATGTATGAAACAGGCGAAATACCCTCAGACTTCAAGAAGAATATAATAATTCCAATCCCAAAGAAAGCAGGTGTTGACAGATGTGAAAATTACCGAACAATCAGTTTAATAAGCCATAGCTGCAAAATACTAACACCAATTCTTTACAGACGAATGGATAAACTAGTAGAAGCCGACCTCGGGGAAGATCAGTTTGGATTCCGTAGAAATACTGGAACACGTGAGGCAATACTGACCTTACGACTTATCTTAGAAGAAAGATTATGGAAAGGCAAACCTACGTTTCTAGCATTTGTAGACTTAGAGAAAGCTTTTGACAATGCTGACTGGAATACTCTCTTCCAAATTCTGAAGGTGGCAGGGGTAAAATACAGGGTGCGAAAGGCTATTTACAATTTGTACAGAAACCAGATGGCAGTTATAACAGTCGAAGGACATGAAAGGGAAGCAGTGGTTGCGAAGGGAGTAAGACAGGGTTGTAGCCTCTCCCCGATGTTATTCAATCTGTATATTGGGCAAGCAGTAAAGGAAACAAAAGAAAAATTCAGAGTAGGTATTAAAATCCATGGAGAAGAAATAAAAACTTTGAGGTTCGCCGATGACATTGTAATTCTGTCAGAGACAGCAAAGGACTTGGAATAGCAGTTGAATGGAATGGACAGTGTCTTGAGAGGAGTATATAAGATGAACATCAACAAAAGCAAAACGAGGATAATGGAATGCAGTCGAATTAAGTCGGGTGATGCTGAGGGAATTAGATTAGGAAATGAGACACTTAAAGTAGTAAAGGAATTTTGATATTTGGGGAGCAAAGTAACTGATGATGGTCGAAGTAGAGAGGATATAAAATGTAGACTGGCAATGGCAAAGAAAGCGTTTCTGAAGAAGAGAAATTTGTTAACTTCAAGTATAGAGTTAAGTATCAGGAAGTCGTATCTCAAGGTATTTGTATGCAGTGTAGCCATGTATGGAAGTGAAACATGGACGATAAATAGTTTCGACAAGAACAGAACAGAAGCTTTCGAAATGTTGTTTTACAGATGAATGCTGAAGATTAGATGGGTAGATCACATAACTAATGAAGAAGTATTGAACAGGATTGGGGAGAAGAGAAGTTTGTGGCACAACTTGACCAGAAGAAGGGATCGGTTGATAGGACATGTTGTGAGACATCGAGGGATCACCAATTTAGTATTGGAGGGCAGCGTGGAGGGAAAAAATCGTAGAAGGAGACCAAGAGATGAATACACTAAGCAGATTCAGAAGGATGTGGGTTGCAGTAGGTACTGGGAGATGAAGAAGCTTGCACAGGATAGAGTAGCATGGATAACTGCATCAAACCAGTCTTAGGACTGAAGACAACAACAATAACAACAACAACAACAACAGAGAAGAACTTCTTTAATATCCAATCTCGTTCATCATGTCACAAAATGTACTATATTCACAGACATTGTGGCACACTGCTTTTTTGCGTATATAACTACAATTCTTTTACAATTATTCAGAGCCTATCACACTTGCATCGTAACACGTATTAGTAATAATAATCAGAAGTCACACGTAGTGTTCTGCACAGTGATGCGTTTAGCATTTTACATAATTTAATATATTCATCCATGTGAGGACCCTGCAGCGGGCAAGTCAGATGACAGACTGAGAAGAATCTTCAGGAAGTGTAGTCATTCACCAAAGGAAACAGTTTGCAAAACACCTGTTCGACCAATACTAGAACATTGTTCATCAGTCTGGGAACGGTACCAGGACAAGGGGAGCAAACGGGGGCCGTTCCCAAACTCCCCCCCCCCTCTCCCCCTCCCCCCCCCCTTTACCAGCTCTCCGGAAAGGAAAAGACATAACCCAATGAGCTACTTTTCTTTCAATATTGTTGGTATTACGTAGGTTCCTAACAGGATCGAAATTAGCTCTTATTGCTATTTATAAGTCGCCATTCTTCTCCCAAAATATTAAGAATACTTCATCCTCCCCCTAAGGTGTAGCCGCCGCACCCTCCACAAACTGTCATATGGGCGCCCTTGACCAGGTAGGAGTGAAAGATGAAACGGAGAAGATCTAGAGAATAGCACGTGATCAATTACAGGTTCATTTAGTGGGCACGAAAGCGTGATGGGGACGATCAACTCCGGCGACGACACCGCAAGACAGGCGTTCTACATCACTGTATGGTTTACCGCTGAAGCTCCAAGAGCATACGTTCCTAGGCGAGTCAGCCAATGTACTGCTTCCTCGTACGCGTATCTCATTTACGAAGATAAGATTAGATGCTAAAGCCACACAGAGGCTGTCAGCAAACGTTCTTTCAGCGAACCATTCGGGGCTGAAGCAGGAAAAGGAGGAAGTGACAGCGGTACAGAAAGTACCCTCCGTCGCTTCCGCTAGATGGTTTACAGTGCAGATATATGTGCAAGTTTAGGGACCCTTTATAAGGCGCTCTAGCTAATCGGTGGCGAAACAAATCGGCATGGCTAAAGTGATATAGCTAAAAAATGACGCCATACCAATGATACCACAGGAATTTACACTACCGGAAACAAAAAATTGGCACACCCTGTTAGAGGTTTCCAGCTCACTCAATATTTATTTTTGCAGTAGTGTGCGCACTGAGTACATAAAATGATTACAATTACAGATCAACGGCATATGTAGTTAGGTACATGGTATTGACACGCCCTGAAACACCTGTATCAGTACATGGTGTAGTCTCCACAGGTGGCAATGCAGGCGCTGACTGTAGCATACATCAATAGTACAGATGACGAATACTCTCCGGGAATACGTTAGGACACGCCTGCTCCATTTGTTCATGTATTTCTGTAAGAGTTGATGGTTGACGAGTCGCGTGAGACACTTCTCATCCCATCATATCCCACACGTGCTCAGTTTGTGACAAGTCCAGGTCAGGCAGTGTGTGGACGAGCGTTATGCCGTTGGAACAACACATCACCATCTTGTCGGAAGAATGCCAAAAGAACGGGCCTAACAATATTCTTCACGTACCGAGTGCTGGGTAGCATCCCCTCCAGAAACACCTAAGTTGAACGAGACTTGTAGCCTATCACTCTCCAGACCATAAGGCCCGAGGAGCGTCTGGAGAGCATCTGTTCCGCGTGGACGTCCAGAGCCTCGACTACTGACATCAGCATCGTTACACAACTGATGCCACGACGTCCAACTTGTGTGGCAGTTCTGCGAAAGGGACATCCCGCCATTCCCAACGCAACAATCTGACCTGTTCCAAACTCGCTCATCCGGTTGTAAGAAGCACAAGTGCTTCCCTGTGGCTTGCTTGCCTGCTTGCTTCACACGTTTGTACCACACTGAACCTTCTGGCAGCGAGCATTCCCTTGTAAGTAGGCTGTTTAGGTTTTCTTGTTGGTAACGCCACATAGCGCTCGGTATGAAAAAATCACTGGCTGTGCCGTGTGCAGTCTGTGTTTAGTCTGCATTGTTGTCTGCCATTGTAGTGTTGGGCAGCGGGAGCTGGATGTTAACAGCGCGTAGCGTTGCGCAGTTGGAGGTGAGCCGCCAGCAGTGGTGGACGTGGGGAGAGAGATGGCGGAGTTTTGTAATTTGTAAGACTGGATGTCATGAACTATCATATATATTTTGACTATTAAGGTAAATGCACTGTTTGTTCTCTATTAAAATCTTTCATTTGCTAACTGTGTCTATCAGTAGTTAGTGACTTCCGTAGTTTGAATCTTTTAGTTAGCTGGCAGTAGTGGCGCTCGCTGTATTGCAGTAGTCGAGTAACGAAGATTTTTGTGAGGTAAGTGATTTGTGAAACATATAGGTTAATGTTAGTCAGGGCCATTCTTTTGTAGGGATTATTGAAAGTCAGATTGCGATGCGCTAAAAATATTGTGTGTCAGATTAAGCACAGTCGTGTATAAATTTTTCAAAGGGGACGTTTCACCCTATTAAAGTGTACACACAGATGGCGCTCTGGTAGCTATGCAACTACGCTATCTGTTGGAGGCACGTTGAAACAATTATCAGTACATCTGCTACTCCCGCAGGTGATATGCCATCATCGAATGACAACTGACGTCGAATTTCCAGGTGTGCTAATTTTTTCCGGCAATGTACCGGGTGATCAAAAAGTCAATATAAATTTGAGAACTTAATAAACCACGGAATAATGTAGACAGAGAGGTAAAAATTGAAACCCATGCTTAGAATGACTTGGGGTTTTATTAGAACAAAAAAACAAAAACAAAAAACGAAGTACACAAAATGTCCGACAGATGGCGCTGGATAGCAAAACGTCAGTCACTGCGTATGACAATCGTGTATAAAAGGAGCTGTAATGAGAGAGAGAATCAGATACGCCAGCAGTTGCAGCATGTAGATGTTACCTGAAAAGGCGCTTTTAGTGAAGCTGTATTATCAGAATGGGGAATGTGCTAGTCAGCGTTACGATCCTATCGCCATAGGAAGGAGATTCGAACGGGTAAAGGTCCGTTGACAAATGCAGCTGTGGCGAGAATGATTTAGAAGTTCGAAGCCACGGGTTGTTTATATGATAGACATCGTAGTGGCCGACCGAGCACAAGGCGTAATGCTGCTGAGACAGTTCAGGAAGAAATGGAGACTGTAGCGGGTTTGTCTATGCGCGGGGAAGTCAGCGCTCGTGTAGTCGCACGTCGCACCGGCGTTCCATACACCACTGTTTGGTTGGCACTTAGGCGTATCCTCCGATGCTATCCGTACAAAATTCATCGGCATCATGAACTGTTACCTGGCGATTTAGTGAAGCGGAGGGCATTTGCCGTGTGGGCGTTTCAAAAGACAGAGGAAGATGACGAATGGTTGAGTAACGTGTTGTGGACGGACGAAGCTCATTTCACGCTCCGAGGGTCTGTCAACGCCCACAACTGCAAAATTTGGGCTACCGAAAATCGTAGAACTGTCGTCGAAACTCCATTGCACAACGAGAAAGTCACGGTATGGGTTGGATTTACCACATTTACCGTTATCGGGCCTTATTTCTTCGAGGAAATGCGTGATTCTGGTCTTATAGCTGCTACCGTGACGGGTGAGAGGTACGCCGATATATTACAGAATCGCATCATCCCCAGCCTGGCTGATAAACACCTGCTGGAACGTACGATGTTTATGCAGGATGGCGCTCCACCCCATATTGCTACACTCCTGGAAATTGAAATAAGAACACCGTGAATTCATTTTCCCAGGAAGGGGAAACTTTATTGACACATTCCTGGTGTCAGATACATCACATGATCACACTGACAGAACCACAGGCACATAGACACAGGCAACAGAGCATGCACAATGTCGCACTAGTACAGTGTATATCCACCTTTCGCAGCAATGCAGGCTGCTATTCTCCCATGGAGACGATCGTAGAGATGCTAGATGTAGTCCTGTGGAACGGCTTGCCATGCCATTTCCACCTGGCGCCTCAGTTGGACCAGCGTTCGTGCTGGACGTGCAGACCGCGTGAGACGACGCTTCATCCAGTCCCAAACATGCTCAATGGGGGACAGATCCGGAGATCTTGCTGGCCAGGGTAGTTGACTTACACCTTCTAGAGCACGTTGGGTGGCACGGGATACATGCGGACGTGCATTGTCCTGTTGGAACAGCAAGTTCCCTTGCCGGTCTAGGAATGGTAGAACGATGGGTTCGATGACGGTTTGGATGTACCGTTCACTATTCAGTGTCCCCTCGACGATCACCAGAGGTGTACGGCCAGTGTAGGAGATCGCTCCCCACATCATGTTGCCGGGTGTTGGCCCTGTGTGCCTCGGTCGTATGCAGTCCTGATTGTGGCACTCACCTGCACGGCGCCAAACACGCATACGACCATCATTGGCACCAAGGCAGAAGCGACTCTCATCGCTGAAGACGACACGTCTCCATTCGTCCCTCCATTCACGCCTGTCGCGACAGCACTCTTGGCGGGCTGCACTATGCTGGGGCGTGAGCGGAAGACGGCCTAACGGTGTGCGGGACCGTAGCACAGCTTCATGGAGACGGTTGCGAATGGTCCTCGCCGATACCCCAGGAGCAACAGTGTCCCTAATTTGCTGGGAAGTGGCGGTGCGGTCCCCTATGGCACTGCGTAGGATCCTACGGTCTTGGCGTGCATCCGTGCGTCGCTGCGGTCCGGTCCCAGGTCGACGGGCACGTGGACCTTCCGCCGACCACTGGCGACAACATCGATGTACTGTGGAGACCTCACGCCCCACGTGTTGAGCAATTCGGCGGTACGTCCACCCGGCCTCCCGCATGCCCACTATACGCCCTCGCTCAAAGTCCGTCAACTGCACATACGGTTCACGTCCACGCTGTCGCGGCATGCTACCAGTGTTAAAGACTGCGATGGAGCTCCGTATGCCACGGCAAACTGGCTGACACTGACGGCGGCGGTGCACAAATGCTGCGCAGCTAGCGCCATTCGACGGCCAACACCGCGGTTCCTGGTGTGTCCGCTGTGCCGTGCGTGTGATCATTGCTTGTACAACCCTCTCGCAGTGTCCGGAGCAAGTATGGTGGGTCTGACACACCGGTTCAGTGTGTTCTTTTTTCCATTTCCAGGAGTGTAGATGCGTGAAAGATCTCTTGCGCGCGTCGTTTGGTGATGATCGTGTGCTCAGCCGCCACTTTCGTCATGCTTGGCCTCCCAGTTCCCCAGAGCTCAGTCCGTGCAATTATTGGCTTTGGGGTTACCTGAAGTCGCAAGTGTATCGTGATCGACCGACATCTCTAGGGATGCTGAAAGACAACATCCGACGCCAATGCCTCACCCTAAGTCCGGACATGCTTTGTAGTGCTGTTCACAACATTATTTCTCGACTACAGCTATTGTTGAGGAATCATGGTGGACATATTGAGCATTTCCTATAAAGAACATCATCTTTGCTATGTCTTACTTTGTTATGCTAATTTTTGCTATTGTGATCAGATGAAGCGCCATCTGTCGGAAATTTTGTGAACTTTTGTATTTTTTGGTTCTAATAAAACCCCATGTCATTCCAAGCATGCGTGTCAATTTGTACCTCTCTATCTACATTATTCTGTGATTTATTCAGTTTTCAAACTTATACTGACTTTTTGATCACCCGGTATTTCTCGCACATGCATCACGGGCGCGGCCACTTCGGAAACCCAGCTCACCGGGAGAGCTACGAGTACAGGCGGGGAGCGTCGAACAGTAGACTTGTGACGACACTCAGGGACGTGGCACGCAGTGCATGCACGCGCGCGCCGGCGGGCGGCGCTGAGCTCTCGAGCTGCTCGTCACGATTACGAGCGTCGTCCCGCCCACTCGTGGCTGCGCCCTCGCTGGGGCTCGAATACACGAGCGGCGGCGCCCGCGCCCTCCAGGGCTTTCTTGTTGATATGACAAAGGCGGCGGCGTCCCGTCAAAGGCCGCGCCGCTGTGATCGCGGCCGGAAGTGCGCACTCGGCCGCGCGCCATTGTCCGCCGCTCCCGCCTCGGCTAATAATGCGACCCGCTCGCATCCCGATCTGCTCGCCCCTCAAAGCGGCGGCCGTGGTAATCAGCTCCCGCTGCTCTGTCGCGGCTCCACCTCCACCTCTGCCTCTGCCTCTGGCTCCGCCTGGCACACACACCGGCAGCACCAGAGACGCGACCTCCTCTTTCCGCGAGCGCTAAAGCCCTGTCGCAAACCGCCTGCGCCTCCCAGCACCGCTCGCAAAGTTAAGATACGGCCAACTTTTATTTTGTTCCCCATTCCTCTGTGTCCTCCCCTTTCTGTACGTATGTTTCTGTTGCCTCCCTGAACCGCCCCAGGACAAACACCGTAATTTTCGTTTGTTGGTTCCTTTTTTTTTTCGCTCTCTTTCTCTCGTTTCCTGGGCCTGCTAGAGAAACACACAGCACATCTCGGAGTCAGTCCTTGTTTTTGTGTGTGCGCTTTTCCCCGCGCCGGCTCTCGACGATTCCTTCTCCCTGCAAAGGTCCGCACCGTAGTCAAAAAGACACTGCAGATTTTTCGGGAACCTCCTCCTACAGCCTGCGTCACGGTTCGGTAATCGCAAGCTGTAGACAGAAAGGACGCATTATCCGTCCGAATGCACAGGCATCCTGTACTTTTTTCTCACCTTTGGCTAGCAACAGGAAGAACAGCATCAGTTGCTGTCAGAACAGTGTGGCAAATAATTCGATAATGACGCTGCCTTCATTTTTCATCCTGTCGACAGAAAAACACCGTTGAGTAATTGTGACAACTCCAATAACTGCCGAAGACTCAATATGATTTTTCGTCACCTATTACACTACTGCAGATTAAAATTGCTACACCACGAAGATGACGTGCCACAGACGCGAAATTTAATCGACAGGAAGAAAATGCTGTGATATGCAAATGATTAGCTTTTCAGACCATTCACACAAGGTTGGCGCCGGTGGCGACACCTACAACGTGCTGACATGAGGAAAGTTTCCAACCGATTTCTCATACACAAACAGCAGTTGACCGACGCTGCCCGGTGAAACGTTGTTGTGATGCCTCATGTAAGGAGGAGAAATGTTTACCATCACGTTTCCGACCTTGATAAACGTCTGATTGTAGCCTATCGTGATTGCGGTTTATCGTATCGCGACATTGCTGCTCGCGTTGGTCGAGATCCAATGACTGTTAGCAGAATATGGAATCGGTGGGTTCAGGAGGGCAATACGGTACGCCGTGCCGGTTCCCAACGGCCTCGTATCACTAGCAGCCGAGATGACAGGCATCCTGTCCGCATGGCTGTAACGGATCGTGCAGCCACGTCTCGATTCCTGAGTCAACAGATGGGGACGTTTGCAAGACAACAGCTATCTGCACGAACAGTTCGACGACGTTTGCAGCAGGATGGACTATCAACTCGGAGACCATGGCTCCGGCTACTCTTGACACTGCTTCACAGACAGGAGCGCCTGCGATTGTGTACTCAACGACGAACCTGGGTGCACGAATGCCAAAACGTCATTTTTTAGTATGACTAGAGGTTCTTTTTACAGCATCATGATGGTCCCATCGCGGTGAACGCACATTCTAAACGTGTATTCGTCATCTCCGTAGTGGCGTATCACCCGGCGTGATGGTATGGGGTGCCATTGGTTACACGTGTCGGTCACCTCTTGTTCGTATTGACGGCACTTTCAACAGTGGACGCTACATTTCAGATGTGTTACGACCCGTGGCTCTACCCTTCATTCGATCCCTGCGAAACCCTACATTTCAGCAGGATAATGCACGACCGCATGTTGCAGGTCCTGTACGGGCCTTTCTGGAAACAGAAAATGTTCGACTGCTGCCCTGGCCAGTACATTCTCCAGATCTCTCACCAACTGAAAACGTCTGGTCAATGGTAGCCGAGCAACAGGCTCGTCACAATACGCCAGTCACTACTGTTGATGAATTGTGGTATCGTGTTGAAGCTGCATGGGCAGCCGTACCTGTACACGCCGTACAAGCTCTGTTTGACTTAATGCCCAGGCGTACCAAGGCCGTTATTACGGCCAGAGGTGCCGGCCGCGGTGGCCGAGCGGTTTTAGGCGCTTCAGTCTGGAGCCGCGCGACTGCTACGGTCGCGGGTTCGAACCCTGCCTCGGCATGGATGTATGTGATGTCTTTAGGTTAGTTAGGTTTAAGTAGTTCTAAGTTCTAGGGGACTGATGACCTCAGATGTTAAGTCCCATAGTTCTCAGAGCCATTTGAACCATTTTTGAACGGCCAGAGGTGGTTGTTCTGAGTACTGATTTATCAGGATCTATGCACCCAAATTGCGTGAAAATGTAATCGCATGTCTGTTCTAGTATAATATATTTGTCCAATGAATACCCGTTTATGATCTGCATTTCTTCTTGGTGTAGCAATTTTAATGGCCAGTAGTGTACATACATTTCTCCTTCCGTTGCCTATGCTTTCTGGAGTAGCATCGCCATGCGGTAGACCGCAAGGTGCGAGTTCGTTGGGGCGTGGTTGTCGGTTTCAAATGTACGTCTAGCACAGCAATGTTTTTTTTTACTGCCTCGATAAAATTAAATACCATAATAACTACACATCGGTATCTGTGTAAAAGACCCCTTTTTATACATTAATGAAACTAGCAGAAAAGTTTAAGCAGTTATATGCCTTTTCAAAAGTAAGCAAAAAATTGTCAGAGCTCCATTACTGCTCACCTGCGATAATACACCGATATACAAGGATTTCCAGCACGCGAGGTGCAGTGTTAGCTGATCACATCTTTCCTTTCTCTCCTATTGTACTCTGTCTGCCGCTCCGTATCATTCATAATGTGACAGCGATCATCTGGAATTTTATTACGGAAGTGTTTAATAAGTTCCAGTAACCGCAACACACTTATTTCCGCTGGTTACAAGACTGTAACTCAGCATTTTAATTGAGCAGCAAAAATAAAATCACGAAAATACGTGGATGTGCTGAAAAGCAATGCCTCCGATTTTTTAATGGGAAAACCTTTAGCGCTTTAAATAAAACAAACCTTATTTATATTTCACTTTTTTATTCTTCAAGACTGCGTATTTTCTGCCCTCTGCCGCTTGAGGGCTCCGAATTGTAGCACATAACAAGACGGATTGTAACGTAACTATGTCGGTGCGTAAGAATCAGCATGCTGTAATCGAGATTCGAATTCGAAGAGTTCGTTCACACATACATCACCCACTCCTTCAGCATGGCAATACCAGACCACAGACGAGCGCTACGACGTCTGCAGCTATCCGACACCTTGGGTTCACTGTGGTCGGTCACCCTCCATACATCCCTACGTGGCCCCATCCGATTTCCGTATATTTTCAAAACTTAAAGAACACATTCGTGGACTTAAATGTGGTACAAATGAAGTGGTGCAAGTAGAGGTGAGCTTGCGGCTCCGTCAGCAAAGTCAAACTTTCTACAATGACGGTAGCAATAAACTGGTTTCTTGTTGGGAGAACTGTTACGGCAAGAAAAAAGGAATAAAAGTGAGATAGTGTTAATACTTTCATCTTTCTTTACCTCCTCTGCATTACTGCAGATGACGTGTCACTCAGCACATTTGTACTGTGCATGTAGCACACGTGAGGTGCCTGGTTGTTTCCATTGCCCTGTGTGGAATACGTAAGTTCTTGTACACTAAACTAATCTGGTGTCTTCGTGATGATGTCCCCAGCGCAGAAAACAGCACGCAGGTAGTGGATTCTTTTTCTTGAGGCTGAAATTAACTTCGCAAGGAACTGCTTATACGAATAAACTATAACTCATTTGGGATGCAACTCGCGTTTTTATTGATATAGACACGAGGAACTATTCTTGATCACAACGTATTGAAAATATCTTTCCACAGTCATTATATCTGGCTAAAATAGCATCATGAAATATAGCCTGCCATAGACAACATGTCTCTCTACTGGAGCGGTCATAACTGGAGAGCCGGACTGCCCGAGACACTTCGCGCTCCAAGCCAGCAAGGCGTTACCCGAACGCCACCGAAGTGCATCGGCAGTAATATCGTCAGTCTTTTGTTTTAGTAATACTTTAATTTTTAATAATTTTGAAATGACTGATTGATACCTGGCTGTTGAGAGATGTTTATTTAAAAAAACGAAGTAATTTGGATGACAGGTTTAATTAATAATAGCAACTAAAGCTTAACGTTTTGGCGCCCTACCGCCGAAAACGGCAGCCAATCACAGAGCAGCAACATCATGCAGGCGGTCTTTCTCACGTGAATGGTACCGAAGCTAGCATCTGTCACCGGTACCTCATCCCACATTGCGTCGTCTCTATGCTTCTTGCATCTCCACTGCCCTGGGAATAGCTTACCGGAGCCTAATACGATGGCTGAATAAGCCAGAAATACTACACTGTGTTCGGGGACGGGATGACTTTATCGAGAAATATTTATGTAGACATGAAAAATGAAGATGTTGAATGTTAATAGGGTTTGTTTTATTTAAAAAGCTTTTTGAGTTTTCTCATAAAAACTTCGGAGCGTTACTTTTCAACAGGTCGTCGTAGATTCCTAATATGATGATCCGACGAACTGCAGAAATCAACACTCTTTTTTATTTAACCAAAGTTAATAGACTTCAGTCATTTGTTCTGTTCTTACATTTTCAGCACAAATAAAATCTCAACCACAGTGCATACTGCTTCAGAAGTTCCACTGGAAATTTAGTAGTTACCAATGTAGCTCCTCCAGGTTTTGGCATTACTAGCTATTCATTTAAGTTTTGCTTTTCAAGCCCTTCTCATTTCAATTCCTTCTAGTTTCTTCAAGTGCAAATTACAAAACTTTTCATTCTGATTGCATAGGCATTTAAACAGTGACTACATCTATGATCTACTTTTTGTTGTCACTGCCCTATACTGTTCCACTGCCTTACTCGGTACCTTTTCGTGTAATTCAGAATGATACAATATTTCCTGAAACAGATGCTGCCGTTCAAAGAAGGTTAGTGGTAATGATACTATCGAACTTCGATCTCGATATCTTAAAGTGCAGGACACGATGATATCATTTTCACGATATATTTATTCTTTTTACAGTTTTACCTGTGTTAAATAATCCATGTCTTTATGAAAATAACTCCGTTTTATGATCAGACGACTATAATAAAGCATTCCCGTAGCCCTGCTCCTTCTATGACCAAGGAGCAAACAAACTATTGTCGGAGCCATAAGGTTTTCATAACGTGTAAGTATGCGCCTGACGACGATGCATTCACATTTTTTTCTTAAGGCACATAAGTGACGTGTGTGTGTGTGTGTGTTGTTGCTGTCATCGTCATGCAGGCCGGAGTGGCCGCGCCAGATTCCAGGCGGCGTGCTTCCTCTCGACAAGTGGGGTCCCGGAGTTTATCTTTAACTCCCGCAGGCGCGAGGGAGGCCTCGCATGTGCCCACGAGTAGGCTGAAGTCCATAGTGCGTAACAAAGACAGCAGTGTGTCCACTCTTCCTCACACAGCCGCTGCAGGCTGCAGCACTATCATATCTCATCTAACACGTACGCCATAATTAAGTAAATATCCACACGAAGACGATTAGTATGAAATTTGTAAACAGGAAGAGTTGCTACTTCATAAAGTTTGTCAGTTTAATACGAGTCAGGAAGCGTTCAAACATTTAATTGGAGCCAAGAGCAGTAGATATAAACAGAAATGTCCCTCTAGATAATAGTGGTGCATTGCACCGATGGAAGCAGGGACGAAAGCTTAGTATTTGACGACCCGTCGACGTTGTGGGCACTAGATACGAAGCTTAAGTTCGAGTGATGGGAGGATGGTGTGCTACTGCCGCGTATGTTGACACTTGACCGGGGCGATGTATCTGTTTTTCTGTCGGTAGTTATCGTTTCAGCTCGTGCACCACTTTGGTGAAACAGTGTGCGGATTGGTGCAATAGACTCTCTGTGCACTTATTCACTAACAGAAAAATGTACTAACAAGTGAAAGATGCAGCAACTGATAATTATTATGCACTTTGTGTCAAGCATCCTTCCTTTAATTTGATGTAATGGTGTCTATGATATGAAAATGGTCACTTGACCGAATCTGGTTACCTGTAATTTTGGAGACTTAAACACAAGCTGATAAAATAAAAATAATGGAATAGGCAGCGCAACTTCAGAACTGCTGGTGTGAGGAACCAAGAAAATTTAGGCCATTGCTTGCTGTCTACCAAGTACCAACAGCCTTAGCCGAAGGATTTCTCGAAGAGCTGTACGAAATCGATCTTAGTGAGCACATTTCAAGGGAAGAATTCAGTGATGGTGTCTCAGTTAAGTTTAAAACAGGACCGCGATGGAAACGTACAGTAAACAATGTTCTTGACTATCAAAAAAAAAAAAAAAAAAAAAAAAAAAAAAAAAAAAAAAAATTCGTCAGCAGTTATTACTGTGTGAAAGAGTGTACATTCAGTTAGAAGCATTAAATTTTAGGGATTTTGTAGGTGTACAGAAATGTTTTAACTGTTGGGGTCTTGGACACTCCACTAAGCGATGTGATAAAATGGTGTGTGGAAGATGTGCCAAGCCAGAGCATAAGAGATTTGATTGTAAAGTGGAGTTAGCTATTGGATGTATACCATGCAAGTATAGGAACAAGATATTACGATATAGTGAATTACGTTCACTAATATGAATTATAATTTAAATAGCGAAACGAAACACTCCCAACCTTCACGGACACCAAATCCTAGTCATACTAAACAAATGAAGAAAGTGTAATTTACCTGTATGGGAAGTACCCATGTGGGTATGGAACTCAGTAGCATATTACGAGAAATACACGCTGATATTTCTTGCCTGCAAGAGCCACATATGCGAGGTGGTAAAGTTACTGGTCTATCGGTGCAGTTCACCACAATTCTGAGAACTCAGAATGCTAGAGCAGCAATTGTACTGACTAACCTTAATCTGACTGTGTCAAGGATATCTCAGTTTTCTACAGAACACATTGCTACAGCGGAGATTGTATACGAATGTGACATTTGGATAATTACATCTACATATGCCCAATATTTATATGAAGTTGACCCCTATACTGAAAAAATGCGAGACATTGCACGGTTTCCACAAGGGAAAAGGTTGCTCCTATTAACAGATAGAAATGCACAGTCAACCATAAGGCATGCTGACAGAATAGATGTTTGAGGACAAATTGTAGATGATGTAATAAATGAATGTAATTTATTTTCATTAAATAGAGTGAGACAACCACCAACCTTTCGCGGTCATGATGGTGGACAAAATAATATTGATATTGCTCTTTGGCAAATATCTCCTTACCACGTACAAATGAGTGGGAAGTCATGGATGGGGCCACACGCAGCGATAACAATGTCATCATCATTCATACAAATAGTTACAGGAACATATATAATATTCATATACAACAACATTACTTAGCCTTTGGCAGGGCAGACTGGAATAAATTAAGAAATGTAATAAAAGAATCGGCATTGCACCCTATTCAAGGTAGTATAGAGTCTTGCAAAAAGCACAAACGACTGCCATCCGACTGATCAATGCCAAGAGGAAGCATCAACGACCTTGGACAGCTGAACCGACTCGACTACGGAAAGACACGGGGGATAAGAGGAAGTACTATCAGAGGGCTACATCAGCCCAAAAACGACAGGTTAGACTGGATCAGTACCGGGATGCAAAGCAGAAGTACAAAACCAAACTCTGTAAAACCAGACAAAAATATTGGGTCGACTTCTTCAAAACGAATTTACAGAAAGATATGTGGGGACAACCATTTAAGTTAATGACTGATCGCATTAACACCCCGATGGTACTGTCAACGTTAAAACGGACAGACGAAACCATGACAAGTGGCTGTAAGTGTTCAGAAGAATATCTCTTAAATAATCTCCTACCAGATGACTCACACATAGAGGGCGAACGGCATCACAGCGGCCTACGTGACGAAATGAAAACCACGTATTTAAATGAGGGTATTACCCTCCCCTTCTCTCAGGAAGAGATAGCTTTAGCAATAGACAAACTTAGGAATAGAAAGGCGCCAGCTCCTGATGGGATATACGCAGAAACATTGAAGAACGCCAGTACATTGATCACCCCATATTTGACTGACCTTTTCAATAAAGCCCTGCTACAAGAAAGTATCCCTACACTCTGGAAAACGGCTAACACTGTTATTATTAAAAAGTCCGAAGATAGGGATCCAACAGAACCGACCTATCTGTCTCCTTAACACACTTGCTAAAGTGCAGGAGAGGCTCCTGTGTGGTAGGTTACAGGCGCAAAGGCGTCTTTTTGGTCCAACACCCCACCAATATGGATTTAGAGAACACAAATAGATAGATGACACCATAAACCGCACCTTAAGAGTTGTGGGGAACACGACCGAGAAATATGCGGTCGCTGTACTTATTGATATTGCTGAAGCTTTTGATAATCACTATTCGCCGGACTAAGGGAAATTCGATTACCTACTGCCTTGTATGTTTATGGACTACTGTAGAGGAAGACTTGTAGAATGGAAAGCAGGAACACAGAAGTGGTTAAGAGAATAACCAAGGGATGTCCACAGGCATCAATCTGCGGACCCATCTTTTTGAATATAGCGCTTGAGCCCCTATTGAGCATCTTGGATAGAGACACACTTATAAAAAGTGTTGTCGCCTACGCGGATGACCTTTTGGTTGTAGTTTCTGCACGGTCCAGACTGGAATTGTAGAATAAATCTATACACTAACAATACAGACGATCAATTGCTTGTGTAATCAGAAAAAATTGAAAATAGCATTAAAAAAACAGTTTACTTATTGTTCAACAGAGTACTACAGTGGAACCGAAGTATAAAATTCAATGACATTAATATACAAAGGAGACAGGTGGCTAGATACGTAGGACTTTTTCTAGATGAACAGCTCTCCATCAATGAACATGTAAAACTCATTGTAGACAAAGCAGCTAAAATCAAGCATAAACTTGCTAGATTAAATTCAGTACAGTGTCGATTACCCCTACTGACGGATGTATCGTATTGCGTTATTCGAATCCATTGCACGCTTTGTAGCTAGTGCCTGAGCACATCGTCTATGCCTAGCGATCAACAAAACACTTTGTCAGGAGAGGGCAAAGAAGTGTACAACTCAGGATGTCGGGGGCATTCAGCAAAACACCAGTAGATACCCTGAATCTAGTTTTAGGAACATGCCCAATAGATCTCACTATTCGTCGTAGAGCTGCCTCATATTGGTTGAAGAATGGCGAATTAGAAACCGTATTCCAAATAACAGGGGAAAATGTACAAACTAAACAACAGTTACACAAATGGAATGAGAAACAACAGATAAACGGCGTCGTGTCTTCTCCTTTTTTCCACGTATATCTGAGAGGCTAAAACTAAAACATGTGGATCCAAGTCGTGGCATGGTTCACTATTTGACTGGGCATGGACCATACCCAACACATCTACACCGTATGGGACTAAGGCAAACCGAGATATGTACATATGACGGTCTTGGAACACCTGAACATGAAGTTTTTGGTCTTATTCCTTACGCTTCTCTGTGGCAAGCACCTTCCCCACAAAAACATACTCGAAGACATTTCTTTTGACTGGTGCAGTGACTGATCGGCAATCGCACGGTCAAACAATATCGTGGATTTTCAGATATTTACGAGCATTCATTTATGTTGAAAACGGGCTACATTTCACCAACTGGTTGTATGATATTGCTACAGTGTATTGTGGTAACCTTCTGACAAGGTAATTTTCCTGAAAAAAAGAAAGACTGCTTCTGTCAAGAAGTCACTTGACACTTCCTTGAGTCGCAGGCGCCTCGATAGCATTTAGGAGGAACGGTGCTCAAATTTTCTTTTGGCACTCTTATTTACGTTTCCCCTGTTTGCTCAAAATCAGTAAAGGCGATCATTCGATCGTTTCCACAGAAAAAACGCGACGTTTAGCTCCCATATTCTTGTCTATCAGAACAGTTTTCTGTATGTAATGATCTGAACGCCGATAGGACGTTAAGTTCTAACCTTCTTTCCCTCTACATTACTTTCTCCTTAGCACAGAATTTAGATTAAGGGTATATAGCAAAGTATGCTATATACTGTCATCTGGTACACTTTGTATGGACGTTTACTAGCCTTTTTGTCTTATTGTACTTATAATTGGTTTTCACTTGCGTCATTCATTAAAGTTGTACAACAGTAGCCGTTAGGTGCGACTGCTAGCGCCTTAATATCGACGTGTCTTTGTTTTCTTCTTCTTTTTTTTTTTACACGGTCTTGCTTTTTTCCCCTTGCCGGCCGCTGTAGCCGAGTCCGGAACCGCGCTGCTGCTACGGTCGCAGGTTCGAATCCTGCCTCGGGCATGGATGTGTGTGATGTCCTTAGATTAGTTAGGTTTAAGTAGTTGTAAGTCTGCTTAGAGTCATTTGAACCATTTTCTCCCCCCCCCCCCCCCCCTTTCTTCTTCTTCTGAATACGCACTATTGCCAACGAATCACTGCGGACAGTAATTACCGTAAAATTACTAGGAGCCTAAACTGCTATGATCGCAAGAAACAAAAATAGGAAAAGCTGATGGGCTGGGATTGATTGGGAGAATCTTAAGGGAATGTAATTCATCCACGAAAAAAGTGGCTTACAGAACACTTGTTCGACCGAATCTTGAGTGTTGCTGATCAGTATGGGTCGAAGTTGGATTAATAGTAGTGATAGTTACAGCGAAGAAGGGCGAATTCGTTTAGTATGTGTGAGCGTATTGCGAAACTGCTCAAGAAATTTCAGTGGCAGAGCCTATAACAGAATCGTTGTGCTTCATTGGAAAAGTTTACTGTTGAAATTCCTAGAGCGTATGTTCGAAGAAGTATCGGGCAACAAATTAAATCCTTCCACATACGTGCCGCGAAATGATCAAGACGAGAAAAAATCAGAGAAATTAGAGCTTACTCGGAAGCTTACCGGCACTCGTTCTTACCACGTGTCACTCGCGAATGGAACAAGGAAGAGGTGAACAGGTAGCAGTACTAGAAGTACCCTCCACCACACACCGTAACGTGGCTTGCGGAGTGTATAAGTAGATAATGCAGGATAGCCTGTCTCTCTACTGTATCTCCACTCTTCTCATTTAGAACCAGGAGCGTAACGGTTAACAAGGGTGATTACTATGGGACGAGTAGAGTGACGTCTGCTGGTTAACAAGCAGAGCCAGCCAGCCTGCGGCAGCGCCACGCCGCGCCGCCCTGGGTGGGATGCGCTGTGCGTGGGTGGTCCCGCCTTCCCGTTTAGCAATGCAGCTGGCGCGGGCAGCTGGCGGCGGCGGCTGGCAGCTGGCGGTCGGCGCATTTCCGTTGCAGCACACCGTGACTGTACTGCACCGCCTCAGCCTCTGAATACAAATGGCTGCACGCCGGGCGGAGCACAGGAGATGAGCTGGTGCCTCCGTGCAGCGAGATTTCACACCGCTAATCAGCTGCCAGCTCCGAGCCTGCGTGTTAGTGTAACCAGTACTCTCCCGAGACGTGGTGTCATTTGCTTCTCTAAGCACGGTAAAGGCGCCAGTGCGGTAACTTGATCTTGCTTGCGAACATCCGTCCTGATACTGCCCCTTAGACGTGCTACCTATAAGTTTTGCCACGAGATCTTTTGGCGTATCAGGATTGGCAGTTGGGTTGTATATACTGACGGAAAAGGAACCTCTATGTAATGTTTTTCAAGGGACCACAAATTCTGAACACTGTATAGAGGAAAACACTATAAACAGGAAGGCTTCCAAATAATAATTATAGGGCATTACTGAAGATCGGGATACCACTAATCAGCCAAATGGTACCACAGATGACATTTTAAATTTTCACAACACTGTAAAATGATATTACCGCCATGGCAATTTTCCCCACGAAAAGTAAATGTCTTATCCGGCATTAAATTAAAAAGACATAACGGTTTCGTCAGCGTTATAAATGTCTCGCAGTTTGTAGCCATGTATCAGATGAGGGAGAGTCTGCATCCACTGAGCTATAGTTGGTTCGTCCACACTTTTATTTTCTCCACATTCCGCTTCGTATACAACACCAATTTATCAATCCATCCATTGGACGCCTTAAAATTTTCCATTCCTAACTGCAGAGATATTTGAAGCGCCTTCTCCTTCAAAATAGTTACGTTTATAGGAATGTTTGCAGCACGTGCTTGTTTAAACCAAGTTAATAAAACTTCCCCCATTTCGTCGTAAGTCGATGGTTTCAAACGCTTACGTTTCGAATTTCCACAATTCTCAAACCCTTCCATTATCGACAATCTCTTTTTCATAATAGTGTTGAGTGTTGAGGTGGGCAGTTCAAATTGCTTCGCTAGCTGCACGCGACTCACACCGGGACATGCCTCCATTTTTTAAATAACAGAAACCTTCTCTTCCAGAGAAATGTTCTTCCGGTTTTCACTCATGTCCAGTGATGAAAGCTTAAAAAAAAAAGGTTATATCGAAGAATCGAAAACACACTCTCACTAGACACTCGAACTATTTGTCGCTCAGCTCACACAACACGCTACGAATACAAAGCATCGACTGAAATGCCACCAAAACGATCGCAAGCAGAATGTGCGTCACATGTCACGTGACCGGGTTTTTGCCGCTGACATATGAAACACGCTGAGCGCGGGCTTTCCGAGCCGAGGCAAACTGTTAATCCACATAACGGAAAACGATGCGTCTACATCCAGTCACTTAAATGTTATAACGACGTAAATAATGACCAGGGTTCCAAAAATATGAGCGTTACATGGAGGAAATTGTAATATAGAGGAAACGCAGTAAAGAGGAAAATTTAATGTTGTTTATATGGGCTTTTAGTCGGGACAGTAAAAAAAAAAAAAAAAAACGAAAGTAACATAGAGGAAAACTTTATTTGGAGGAACGTTATAAAATGGTTTCACTGTAGTTCTGTGACATAAACGAATGTTGGTAGGCGTGTTTCTACACACAAAAGATGATAAATTTCACGTCGCTCGCGTAAGAGTGGCGCTAATAGCAAATGGAATTCAGGTTCGCGTTAGTTACCTTTGACTTTGGACGTGATGATTTGATGTTAGTCAAGAATATCTTTCAGGCGACAAAGACGCCTCACTGAGTTTGCATCGGTCGTGTAGTAGGGCTATGAGAAGCTCGGTGTTCCTTCTACGATACTACAGAAAGACTTGGCAGAAATGTAGTGACCGTACATGACATCGGTCGCGAGAATGTAGTACGGTCGCAGGAAGATCGGGCTCCGAAAGGCCACGTGGCACTACCGAGAGGGAAGACCACTGGTGTTCGGCGTATGGCTCTGGCGTATCGCGCTGCATCTGCAGCAGAAATTTGAGTAGCAGTTGGCACCACAGTCACAACGAACTGTTACAAATCGGTTACATCAAGGACTGCTCCACACTAGACATCATGTAGCGTACATTCCACTGACAACGAATCACCGCGCTTCAGTAGTGTCAAGCGAGAGCACATTAGAAGGCAGGGCGGAGGTCCGTTGTGTTTTCTGGTGAAAGCCACTGATGGCCATGTGTTGAACAGGAGGTTGAGCGCCCGGGACCAACCTGTCTGCGCCTGGAGTTGTGGTCTGCTACGGTCGCAGGTTCGAATCCTGCCTCGGGCATGGATGTGTGTGATGTCCTTAGGTTAGTTAGGTTTAAGTAGTTCTAAGTTCTAGGGGACTGATGACCATAGATGTTAAGTGCCATAGTGCTCAGAGCCATTTGAACCATTTTGTGGTCTGGAGTGCGATTCCGTCTAACAGTAGGAGCACTCTTGTGGTTATCCCAAGCACCTTGGTTGTAAATTTCTGCGTCAGTCTGGTGATTCGGCCTATTGAGTTGCCATTTATGGACAGCATTCTAGGGGGTGCTTCCAACACGATAACGCTAGCCCACATACCGCTGATGTAGCCCAACATCCTCTACAGAGTGTCGGCATGTTGCCTTGGCCTATCAATCACCAGATTTGTCTTCAATCGAGAACATATGGGACATCACAACACAACAACTCCAGCATCATCCATAAACAGCGTTAACCGTTCCTGTACTGACCGACCAAGTGCAATATGCATGTTAGTCCATCCCACAAACTGACATCCAGCATCTGTTCAACACAATGCAGGTACTTGTGCATACCTGCATTTAACGTCCCGGCGTTTACACTGGTTATTAATGTACGAACAGTTCTTATTTCCAATGGTTTATCTCTCGCTCATCTGTGATCTTGCAATTTTAATCACTTGAACATGTAATCAAAATATCCACGGGTGTACTGCCGGTCTATAGTGTCCAACGGGCACAATATTTCGGCGATCAAACATGTCGCCATCATCAGGTGAACTGACGGACTGAGCTCCTGTGAACGTGCCGGCACGGAGATCCGTACGTTATGGCTGCTCAGGGGGAACTGGGTTCGGTCGCGGTGGCGGCCGATTTAAATACCCTCCGCCCGCGACGCGCTCCCTCCGCCGTCCGCGCCCCGCGCGACGGTCTCGCGGTGGAACAGATTGCGACGGCGTCCTGACCAAGACGTCAAGGAAAGGTAATTTACCCTCCTTTTCAGTCTCCATAGTGAATTTGATGTTGGGAGAAGGGCTGACGGCACCCTAGGTCATGGGGTGTATCGAAAGACAACACACAGTGATCTGTATTTGCACGCAGACAGCTGCGACCACCCTTCACAGAGGAATGGGGTACTTAAAACTCTAGTACATAGGGCGCGCACTATCTCTGACACAGAGAGTCTACCCCAGGAATTGGAACATCTGATAACTGTATTTCGGAAAAAATGGGTACTCAGAGTGGCAGATCAAACGTGCTCTCCGCCCAGCCACTGCAGCACAACCTGTTGATATGGATGAAGTCACGAGGGAGGAGGTAGGCACTCTCGGGGAAAATCGCCCGCATTCTGAAGAAACACCGGGTCGGGACTGTGTTTTGTCCTCCGAATAAAACTCGTGCACTGGTGGGGAGCGCCAAAGATGACCTCGGTTTGAGGAAGGCTGGCGTATACCAGATTCCGTGTCAATGTGGCAAGTCGTATATTGGTCAGACGATGCGTACTGTCGAGGATCGATGCCGTGAACACCAGAGGCACACTCGACTAATGTATCCGAGCAAGTCGGCGGTCGCTGAACATTGTTTGTCGGAAAATCACGCTATGGAGTATGACCGCACGAGGATTCTGGTACAGACGTCGGGATACTGGGACAGCGTTCTTAGAGAGGCCATCGAAATTCGCACCAATGACGACCTCATAAACCGTGACTGTGGCTATAATCTTAGCAAGGCTTGGGAACCAGCGATTGGGTTAATCAAGAGTAAATCGAGCAAACGCATAGTTGTGACGACCACGGCGGACAGAGCCATCACACCGACGTCATCTCAGACGCCGTCGCAATCTGTTCCACCGCGAGACCGTCGCGCGGGGCGCGGACGGCGGAGGGAGCGCGCCGCGGGCGGAGGGTATTTAAATCGGCCGCCGCCGCGACCGAACCCAGTTCCCCCTGAGCAGCCATAGCGTACGGATCTCCGTGCCGGCACGTTCACAGGAGCTCAGTCCGTCAGTTCACCTGATGATGGCGACATGTTTGATCGCCGAAATATTGTGCCCGTTGGACACTATAGACCGGCAGTACACCCGTGGATATTTTGATTATCAAATACGCCGGGAGAAACTCAAGAATCACACTTGAACATGTATTCCCGAAATTGATTATTTTTCTGCGTTGCGATATTTTTTTTCGTCAATGCACATACCGGGTGTCTCTCTTAAGAGTCAGGCGCATTTTCTCCGCTGTTTCCGTAGGTATTAGCAATATCGTTTTGCATTGTGTAGCAGGTATCAGCCCAAACAAATAACGCTCATCAAGTCTTTCATGAAGCGCCAAGTGTTGACAGAAAGCGTCGATTTGTTTCCGGTTACAGACAAAATGATTTTTAAGGCGAAATTTTCGGTGGCCATTCGACAGAATGCGTTCTTTCATCGTAATGTCAGAGGGTTGCCCAGAAAGTAATGCATTTTTTTTTCTTCAACAATTCTTTATTGAACATGATGAGAATTACATACACACGAAATGATAGTGTTTTATCTACACATCATATTTTTCCACGTAATCTCTACCCCGTTCTATGGCCTCCCTCCAGCGCGAAACAAGGGCATATATGCCCTGTCAGTACCAATTCTTGTCCTTGTCACGGAGCCAGTGCATCACTGTGTGAATCACCACCTCATCGTCCTCAAACTGTCTGCCAGTAATGGCATCCTTTAGTGGCCAAAACAAGTTGAAGTTCGTGGGGGCAAGGTCAGGGCTCTAGGGTGGATGGTGTGACACTGTCTGACACTGTTTCGCGATGTGTTCAGCAGTACTCAGACTTAGGTGGGGCCGAGCGTTATCGTGTTGCAGCAAAACATCTCCTGGGTTGCCGTGGCGCCGAAGCTAGTCTTGAGTTTTGTTAATGTCTTCACATATGCTTCTGAATTAATGGTACCGCCTCTCGGCATCACATCAGTGACAATCACACCCCCTACAGTCCCACAACACAGTGATCATGACCTTACCTGCGGAATCATTTGCAATGATCTTTTTTCTTCTGTAGGGAGTGGGAATGGCCCTATTCCATAGACTGTCGACTTGTTTCGGGATCAAAAAGGGTAAATACACGTCTCATCACCTGTCACAATCCGGGACTAGAAGGCCTCCCCCTCAGCTTCAGAACGTCGCAACAAATCAAGACAAATGTTTTTTTCAGTGCGATTTGCGACCCACCGTTAGACCCCATTGGACCCTTCTTGCTCAAATTTATGAATATCCAAGAATGCGGGGGCCAAATGCAGAGTCGTAATACATCTGTTCTCGCGAATGATAACATAAACTTGCTGCAACATGTCAGTTGTGACACCCATGGATAATCTCCCCGACCGCTTCATATCGTGGAACTCCGCCGAACCGCCTTCTGATGACCTCACCCTCCGTGCCCAGCAACTAACTGTACTTCTGTCGACAGCAGATGCTCCATAGACTATGCACAAGCGTCTGTAAATATTCCCCACAGTTTCTTTCTCTGCAGTGAGAAGTTCAACGACGGCACGTTGCTCGTAACGTACAACACCTGAAGACGCCATTTTGAAACTGTTCTGCAGCTACGCTATCAGTTGGAAGTGACGGAAACTTGGCGCGTTCACTCAGGAGACTTACCCACGTAACGTTTCGCATTCTTAGCATTGTTTTCGGCTGAGAAGAAAACGAGATGCATTACTTTCTGGGCAACCCTCGTATTAACAACGACAGTACTCCAGCAGTGACACCGCTGACCTGGCCGGCGCTGACCAGTACCACCAAACAAGCAGCGCTACAGACTCGCTGCTAGACCGCTGTTTGTTCTTCGTGTTTTTCCGTCCCTTTTAATACATTACGATGGAACAAATATTGGGCCAGACTAATTTGGGAGCACTCCAACGGCTGAGCACTGAAAATTTCGATTTAAAAATATTTTAGTTTGTTATGGCAGAGAAACCGACACTTTCTGTTGACACTGAAGAACGTGAAGATCAGTAATTGTCTGGGCTGACTCCAGCTACACAGTGCTAAATCGAAATAGCGAATGTCTTCCGAAACACAGAGAAACTGCCTCTGACGTCTCTTAGGAGAGACATACCGTACATGTAGGGGTGGCCAGAAACTGTCTGAAAAGTTAGTAAGCGTGCTGTAGGGTAGGTTGTGCTGAGAATTAATTATTGAGAAAAAAATTCGCTAAGTTGCGCCGTTCCCGAGTTAATTAGAACTGAAGTACAAAGTTGCGCGCGAAAATTCAAGCGACCCGCCAGGTACAATTAGTGTCAGTTGATCTCATAACGTACATGATAGCACATGAGACTGCTCTGCCTTTGGCTTGAGTCCGATCCTTACTACCGTCCCATCTCCAATTCTTTTGTAACTCTCTTGTTCGGTTTCAGGTAACCAAACGAAGTACTCGTTTGGCGACACGGTTTCTGGCGGGCCGCTTGAATTTGCGCGAGCAACGTTCTGATCGTTGAACTTCAGTGCTTTCTGCAAGGTATCGAATTTTTTTCGTAACAATTATTTCTCAGCGCAACCTACCCTGCAGTAACCGTAGAAGCCGTTCTGCCTTTTTCTGACCACCCTGTTTGTGGGGTAATTCTAAATGGACTTCACAACTTTACTTACATAAAGAATTTTATTAAGAAGGCTTATTACAGGTACGAATGGATTATGGATTACCACCAATGGGATAGATAAAGAAGCCTTGAAAGGATGAGCCAGGAGAATGGACATAGCTTTCCAAACCACAGGAAACATTTACGACAAAAAGTATTACCCCATCAGTACAAAGTTTCATCATTACCAAATACCCAGTGTGCGCATCTGTATTATCTGTATCCCTAGCGGAATTAAAAAGAACTACGCCAGGCCAGACTTACATAAAAAGAACTCGGTCTCTACAAACAAAATCGAAGCAATATTTATATTGTCTCTGAGCACTAGGGGACTTAACTTCTGAGGTCATCAGTCCCCTAACTTAGAACTACTTAAACCTAACTAACCTAAGGACATCACACATATCCATGCCCGAGGCAGGATTCGAACCTCCGGTGTAGCGGTCGCGCGGTTGCAGACTGTAGCGCCTAGAACCGCTCGGCCACTCCGGCCGGCCAGGATTTATATTCTGAAATATTACGGACACAATGAACAAACAAAAACTTAGGTTTCCTGAACGCATAAGAAGAATGTATGATCTAATGGATTAAAATATATCTTCAACTTTAAATCGGAAGCAAGAATACCGTCGTTCGTGAATTTCTAGACGAAGTGGATAAACACCCGGATGACGCGTAAAATCGAGACACCTTCAGAAGAGCTGTAGTGACGTCTCGGAGTTTCGCAGACGAGGGCGATCTGACAACTGGCGTCAGATAGTCAGACGAACGTCGTACAAGACGCACTGCAGTTATAAAAAGCATCTGGCTTCAATGAAAAAAGAAAATTTAAGACGCCATAGTGGTTATAAGCTTTCCGTGGTACTTATGGCCGAATAAATCGTTTTAACGTTCTGTTATAAACGTCACTGAATTTTTAACTTGAATTGGGCAAGAACGAGTCTGGAAATAGACTATCCTTCGCAAAGGAGACATCCAGTTATTTGCCTTAGTGAATTAGAGAGAACACTGGAAAATTAAAATGAAGATTGAAAATAGGGTTGAGTTTTAATTTTGCATTGAAACTAAAAGTTTACCTTGACGCCAGTTGCAAGTTGCTGGTCGCGTTTTGGGGTTCTCCGTGGTGCACCTAACTCAAGAGAGCTTATATGCAAAGATATAGGTTGTAGTTCGACCGCTGGGTTATTATCCAATATGCGTCAGACTGAGATAGCAATAACACTGCGACAGGTAGTGATTTGCGTTCTTCGTTTCAACAGGTAAGATTCAGTTACATCTGCATGTAAAACAATTAGTTTCCTCAACAATGGATTGGCTATAATGTCATAGGTATCTCATATTGCACCATTGGTCGTCTCATCGCACGATATGTGATCTTTTTTTTGCGGTGTTTTGTGAAGACTGCCTTTGTGCCTGCCCTCCCAGCTGTTTTGGCCCGTAATGCAATAACCAATAACCCCAGACACACAAGGAAAGCGGGCTGGCCGCGCGGTTTGGGCCGTCTTGTCACGGTCCGTGTGGCTCCCCCCGTTGGAGGTTCGAGTCCTCCCTCGGGCATGGCTGTGTGTGTTGTCCACATCGTAAATTGGTTTAAGTTAGATTAAGTAGTGTGTAGGTTTAGGGGCCGATGATCTTAGCAGTTTGGTTCCATAAGACCTTACCACAAAATTCCAAATATTTACACGCAAGGAAATATATTAAACGCTTTGTTAATATGCACCGCAAGGTTGTAAGTAGTGTACGTACAAGATAATATGATCTTGTAAAATCGGATGGTTTACTGGAATACAATCTTGGTATTTCTATGTGTAAATGAAAGTTCACCTGAGGTTTCTATATTCATTCATGAACGATAGTCGTTAAGTAAATAATGGCTCACAATTTTTTCTCAGGAAATATGTATATATAAGAATTAGAATTTGGTAACAATATCAGTCAATATTTCTTTAATTGTAGTATTTTTTCACCTAATGCTCACCACGTTGTGGCCTTGCGTCAATGTTGTGTAAGAGCATGTATTTTCTGTTCATAAACGCTCTTGTCTTGAGCTCGTAGCCACATTTTCACTGTATGCTTTACACAGTCATCATTTTCAGGGTGTTTATCACGCACTAAATACTTAAGTGATCTAGACAGATGCGAGTCCGATGGCGCCAGATCTGGCCTCTAGAGTGGGTGGGTAAGTGATGTCCGATCCAGTTTGGCGAGGTGTTCCCAAATTCCGAGTCTTGTGTGTGAGCGTGCATTGTTTTGTTGGAGCAAGATCTCATTTGGATTCTTGCCAGACCGAACGCGTTTCAATCAGGTCGTGAGATAATTCAGAGTCTTCGCATGCGCCCCTCAATTAATGGTTGATCCTGATGGCAACATATCCGCGAGAATGACATCACTATCCCAAAAAAATTGTCATCATTGCTTTTCCAGCAGAGGAGCTGCCTTTCATTTCTTCTTTTTGGTGACTACGGATGGTGCCACTATGTGACTGCCTTTTTGTTTCTAGCTCAAAGCGATGCATCCAGGTTTCTTCAGTCGTAACAGTCCATGATAGAAAGGCATCTCCATTGGCCGCAAAATGCACCGACGGTTCAGATGAAATGGCTTTTCTTTTAATCTTGTGGTCTGTTGTGAGCATCTCTAGAACCCATCTCAAACTCACCTGTGAGTATCCAAGAGTGTCAATCGTTGCACACGTTCTTTCAATATCCGCCCGTAGCTGTAGAGGCAATTGCTGAGTTGTTATGCGCCGGCCTGTATGAACTATAGCAACCGGGCGATTCACAACGTCGGGATCGATGCACGTGACAGACTTCGCGAACGTCACCAGTCACTGAGCTCAGTTTCTGAACTTCATGGCCGGCCGGAGTGGCCGAGCGGTTCTAGGCGCTACAGTCTGGAACCGCGCGACCGCTACGATCGCATGTTCGAATCCTGCCTCGGGTATGGATGTGTGTGATGCCCTTAGGTTAGTTAGGTTTAAGTAGTTCTAAGTTCTAGGGGACTTATGACCTCAGCAGTTAAGTCCAATAGTGCTCAGAGTCATTTGACCATTTTTTGCACTCCCTGACCCCTTAACTCTCTGTACTCATCTCCCAATACTACTGATGTCAACTGCATCGTTACCACACACTGCACATAAACGTTTATGAATGTTCATTACTGTATCTTTTTCTGCAACTAAGAGTTTGTTTGCAGCGCGTTGTCTGTACAAGTGTTCTGGGTAGACGAAATTTTGATGTTTCACTCAACGACGACGCCTTCCCATGCATGACAGCAGCATCAGAAAACAGGGGTAGACAGCTGCTTACCCTGGCCGCGAGATCATTTATCAATGTAGAGAAAACTGCGGTCTTATCACACTTCCCTAGGGCACCCCTAACGATACCCTTGTCTGTGATGAACACTCGCCTCGAGGATAATATTCAACTCACTCACATACCTGGGAAGCTAACGAGTAATGCCAACTGTTTCACTGCTTTCGGCGTACGGTACGGCGTACATGGAACTTTAAATGTAATACTGTCATCAATCCGAAGCTTGGGGCGGCCACCGTAGTGCTATACCATGCATGGTCGCCTTCCGCCGAACTTTCAGCTGACATCCCAGCCAGGTTTTGAGGGACACAATTTAATGTGGACTCCGAACACGGTGTACTTCAGCATTTTTACGAAACATTTTCAGAAGTGAAAGAAGCGATAAGTGGCAAATAAAAATACTAGGACTACTCAGTGATCGAATACCTTTGGTTCAGTGGTTTGGCGCTTTAACTACTGAGTGCTGAGACTTTCAAATAATTGACACCTCTGTGGAACCTGTTACTTTGTTGAAAGTTGACTATTATAGCCTATTACTGGTAATTAGTACTTGGGCTCGTCTTTACTCAGTACCTGATTGATGAACTTCATCTAACTACGCACATTCCTCTGGAATACTTCGATGAACTGGGCTTCTGCCTATACCGAGTTATTGTGTAGTGTGTAAGTGCGCAGAGTGTTTCCGCGGAACTGTCGTCCTTAACGCTGAGTGGACGCGACACTTATCAAGTGAGCGTGCGCTAGGTGGTGCCGGGCGCAACAGAGGTCAGCAAGCCCGAACTGCCTTATCTCGCAGGAGGGCGCAATCTGTCGCGGAGGCAGCTTCACTCGTTGTCCGCTCTGGTACATCGCCTTCAGCGGCGTCAACTGGTGGATCACCTAAAACTGTGAGTGCAACGCGCCGATAGCCGCCTGTGACCTACTCAACTGAAAACGGAACGCCACATAATAGTTGAGGAAGGTACTGCTGCATACTGTCTATTCTTTCACGTATTTTTATTGTGTGAGATTTTCGACTCTTTATTTTCGTTCGGTTTAGTTTTCTGACAGTTATTTAGCAGTCCTTATAGCGTACAATATTCCTTTTATGGATGGCTTCATACCTTTATTACCGTCATCAGATCTTGTCATTGACATTGACAGCTGATGATGACAGTCAAAAGATCGAAACGCATTGTAAAGTTAAATACTGAAAGCGGTCGGCACTTCGACTGTTGGGAACATTTTCACAAAAGACGTTACGCTGCCCTGGAACGAAGTTCCGACGTTGTTAGATCTTGTGGTTCTTGCCTTTTACAGAGTTTACGAGACATTAGTGTACGTACCTTTCAACAGGCTACAGAGCAGTCTGCTGTGGCTTCTGTCGCATTAGCGTGTTTCATCCCAAATTACCTCGAGCGTTTCATATATTCTCATACGGCGCTGTACAAAATAACTGACACTTTCTGTGATTTCTATACGTATGTGTTTCAACTTATTCGTTGTATATTCTGGTGTCAAATATTACAATCTGAACAAGAAGATTATTTCCTAAGGCCTTATTGAAAATTGCAGTACCTTCTCCTGTTCTTTCGCTTGGCTCGTGTGTGTGTGTGTGTGTGTGTGTGTGTGTGTGTGTGTGGTGTGTGTGTGTGTATTTCGCAGGTGATGGAAATCTCCAGAAACGTAATGTACTCACCGAAATATCAAGAGCAAAGGTATTGGCAAGGTAATGAAGTCTGTAACATTTGTTAGTACGTCTGTTACCCAGAACTTATGTTTATGTAATAGAACTTCGCGCTTTATTTTTTCCCCTTTAAAGAAGCCATGTTAATCTAACGGCGACCACATAATTTTTCGTCAAACCTCAGGATTCCGTGGAATTGCCGTAAATGCCTACCACGATAATTTCGGAGAGGTGATTAAAGCGAAATATTTCAACTAAGTAACTAAAAGCCAGGTTGGACAATGAAACTTATCTTACGGAATTCGCGTTACAAGTACCTAGAAATACTATGGTGTACTTTTCTGAAAGGCTCGTAATTTGCTCACAACGGTTATTAATTTCACAGAAAATATTTACGCCCCCGGGAAACGTGAGTAATTTTTGTTTTTAAAGTTACATAACCGAAAGAAACCCAGGACCTATTCTGCAGGCATTAAAGCATTTATTCCAGCAGTTCAGAACTTCTACACAGTAAGTGAAGTGTTGTACAGACGAGTGTTTTTCATTTTGTTTCTTGAATTTTTTCGGAGTATTATTTCACGCTCTAATATCGATGTCTGCGTTTGTTTTATTTTGGATTGTCATTTCATTTACTTCCATTCCAAACAGACGATATTTGTTTAAAATTCGTCAGATATTTCATTAGTTTTAAATATCTTCATTTAAAAACTATAGTTTCTGATGTTCAGTTGTTATAACAGCCGTTTCCTCCCTTATATGTGAATATGAATATATCTGAGTGTGGGGTGTTCATGCGGAATGCCGAAGCATAATTGGAAATAAAACGGCTCCTCATTTCATCTTATAAAGGTGAAGTGCACAAGTCACTTTCTGACAGTTTCGGTGACGCTGAAATCTAACCATGTACCTCTGTGTTTTATTCAGACCGTCGAGATGTTGAGTTAGTGAAAAAAGCTACACACAGCACGAAGGCATCAAAGTATATGTTGGTCACCGGGAGTTCCGACTTGTATCACAGAACTCAAATCTATTACTTTATACTGTATAGAGGTTCTCAAGGAAAGCTACTCATTTATCTTCAGTCAGCTAAGACAGAGAGAAGTGCCTTAGATTATTATGACAATATGACAGAATGGCATAAATCAGCGCACATCTTTACAGTGGTTGTTGGTAACAATCTTTCTTTGCTGGTATTCGATGACGGTTGTCCGCCTCGTTAGCTGCGCGATAAGCGTGTTGGGTTGCTTTCTGAAGGAGCCTGGGTTCGATTCCGGCCTGGTCGGAGATTTTTCTCCGCTCAGGGAGTGGGTGTTGTGTTGTTCTTACATTCGTATCATCATAGTTGGCAGTCCACTGTTGAGACGGCTGCATGGGTACGTATCGAAAGCTACTAAATTAAAAAAAAATATCATGTCCATAGAAACTTTCTAGGATCGGAGCAGTTTTAATGTGTCAAGAAGATTCAAGAACATTTTTCGTTATACTGTAGTCCATAACAGGACAATATGAACACTAACTGGTGAAGTGTGGAAATAGATGTAGATATTGCCGTAGATGTTTTACGAAACCATAGGAGCCCATTCTAGCACAACATAAAATTACGGTAATCTTCTGGGCTCGTCAATGCAGTGATTTCCACATAAGACGGGATTTTCTGAGAATTAATGAGTTGATTGTTTTGTATTTTTTAATGAGAAAGTATAATATTCCGCTCTCAACTTCGGGTGTTTTAGAGATGGATTGATTTCGTTTCTACATTTGTTGTATAGTGTCTTCCAGGTGACAATATATCATACTTGCTCCTAGTTGAGAGTGGGGAGAAAATAGGCTGTCACACTGCGTAACAATCGCCGTCTGGATTGACTGAGCCGCCCGCGATGGCCGTGCAGTTCTAGGCGCTGCAGTCCGGAACCGCGGGACGGCTACGGTTGCAGGTTCGAATCCTGCCTCGGGCATGGATGTGTGTGATGTCCTTAGGTTAGTTAGGTTTAAGTAGTTCTAAGTTCTAGGGGACTGATGACCTAAGATGTTAAGTCCCATAGTGCTCAGAGCCATTTGAACCATTGATGACTCAACAGGCACTGAGGAAAAATGTACGCAACCGTTATTAGAACAAAGCAAATGACACCGTCATCACGGCGCCACGGGCATGCCTTTACGACCATTATGGAAAATCTCCAACGAAAGTGTCTCACTTCGTAGAGCAAAGAAGAGCTCCCTGGTGGCATAACACAGGTTTCTTTTGCGGAGTAAAGGAACTGTATTTGTGTCAAATGGCTGCCTGGTAGTCATATATAAATATAACTATGTTGTAATCGATTTTGGTCCGATTGTATTAATTTGTAGAACAGGAATTGACGTGCGTTGTCGGTACGGTTCTCAACTTTGATTCTCGGAGCTACAACCCTTTTGTAAGACAGTCATAATCTACATATTTAAGGGTTATTCAGTGACTAACTTCTAAAGATCGACAGTGAAGTGACACAAGTTCTCAAGCCGCTTTCGTAGTTAACGCTCATCCTTCCGAGAAGAAACAATTTGCAACATTTTTATGTCATTTACAATGTAGATTGCAGTGAAGATCAGCACCGAAATATGAAAGATAAGATATTCAAATTGTTTCATTTGCGAAATATTATGTTATCAAAATGTCTGACTGGCGTTACCGTGTAATGTAATAACAAAATACTGAATTTTTCTTTAATGCAATGGAATTATACTCAGAGCTACGCAGGTGAGTATTATTCAGTTGAACGTAGACCTATCGTCCTGAGTATTCAAGATGTATTGTTAAAAATCAGTCAAAACTCTTCTTTCAGTGTGTGTAACTGCACATGTTATAAGCTTCACTCACTTTTTATTTAACGATTAATTTATCCACATTTATACTCAGAGCTACGCGGGTGAGTATTATTCAGTTGAACGTAGACCTATCGTCTTGAGTATTCAAGATGTATTGTTAAAAATCAGTCAAAACTCTTCTTTCAGTGTGTGTAACTGCACATGTTATAAGCTTCACTCACTTTTTATTTAACGATTAATTTATCCACATACTCACACGTTATATCGTGCGATACATTACCTTCGTAAGCTCTACATTTTTAGTAATAGTTGTTGTTGTTGTTGTTGTGGTGGTGGTCTTCAGTCCGAAGACTGTTTTCATGTGGCTTTCCAGGCTAGCGTATCATTTCTAAACTTCTTCTTCTCCGAATAACTGCAGCTACCTGCATATAATCATGTTACTTGACGAAATATTGTCGCCTCTAATTAATCGATGTGGAACACAGATATTGTGTCTCACACACAGTATGAAACTTAGGCCTCATCCTCTCACACACGAAAAGGGATATGTAATAGAAGATTCGAAGTGTTAAGTACACTGATAGAAACCCAGTTGTCACAATGCTAGGCAACAACTTCGTTACTGTTTTCTTTTGCTCTCACGTACTGACTCCTCCCAAAGACTGATGGCACGCTCTTTAGTTATTTTGGCATGCTGTTTAGGGAGGCTAGCAGGAACTTGAGATACGACAGTCGCTGGGTGATTCACACGTGTTTAAGCGGATCTATAGGTTCCTTGAAAAGCAGAGTTACTTGCATTGTGTCAATCGCTCCGTTCTTGATTACGCAGATTACATAACATTTGCTAATATAAACTGGGTAATTACCATAAAGCTATCGCATTTCCAAAACAAAAACTGATCTGTAACTCATTTGAAGTAACTGCAGTGAGTGCAGTATGACATGAGAAGGTTCCAGCGGTAGATAATTAACGTGCCAGCTTCGCGAACAGATCAGATAAGAACGTAATGCGCGCAAAGCAGAAGATAATACCCATTAACTCATATGAATGGAAACATACTGAAGGTATTTCCCGCCAAAATAGTTTCGTGTAGTCGTAATGAAATGCGAAATTGTGAAACAACGACGCTAAAACATTTTAAGAAACAGAAAACGTTGTGTTGCGATGATTAGATTAGCGTAGGTACAAGAAGAGAGTGATACATGAAATACATGTGTATAAGGCACGTTAATTTTGTCAGTCGATTGTTTCACTTGAGAATTTTCATTACCGATTGTTCTATCGTACTGTTCACCTGCTCTCGTCACGTTTGTGTAATTTTAACAAAAGTACTTCATTAAGTCAGACTAGAGTTGTGAAATCTCTGTTCGCTGCAGCAGACTGTCAAGTCAGCGTAAACTGTGGTAGTTTACTAGTAGCTTTGTTCAGTTAATGTTGTAACTGCATTACGTGTATGTGTGGTGTGTTGCATAACTATTAGGTGTTGCCTCATTTCGAAAGCTTTGTTTGTGTATGCGATTATTCTCTTAGCAGGTTCCCCGAAACTGGTAGCAGTGAACTGTTTAGAAATTGACTGAGGATATCTAAAGGGCCACACAACTTATGGAACATTTTTGTTCTGCATAGTTGTCCTCCCGTCTTTTACTTGAAAATAAACAGTATTTATATCAAAACTGAAACTGTCAGTGTTGAGTTCTGATTCTATTCGAAAATTGGTATGTAATGTGAACCAGAGGGATGTTGTAGTAAAAAATTTGAAACAGTATAGATTTATCATATAGCATTAGAAAACGGAATATCCTCAAAAAAGGTAAAATTAAAAAAAAAAAAGACCGCAAAACGAAAACATATCAGACATTACTTCAGTACTTCATCGAGCATGTGTAAGACATATTTCTGTTATTCATAACAACTTACGCATTTAGCGGTAATAACAGGAAACTCTGGCCTTTGATCGTGACAAAGAACATTCTATTTAGTACAAAATTACAACAATAATTGTGTGGATTCTTTTATGTTTATGCATGTAAACGGTACTTGCATCAGAAGTAATTGTTTTGATTACATGAAAGCGAGGGGTTACGTGGCCAACGAATTTTTAGTTTGCGGTTGTAACTATGTGCGAAGCAAATCAAAACAAAATTTCTCTCTCTTACATTCATTTATGTTTCTTCCCCTACCAATGCAACCAATACTATCGGTATTCCTGCCATTTACTACGTCAAATATGTACTGTACCAAAACTACCGAACCGTAGTTTTGGTCGCAACGTTAGATCAGACAAACATGAGGCAGTTTTGTAGCCCTATTTCTCTATTCGCAACAAGGAAAACCGGAGGAGGAGGAATTAAATGGGGAAAACGCTAGAACGGTCACTAAGAGAACTATAGCGCGAATTGTTATCTTGATGGAGCTTCAGTAGGATCTACTACATGACTGCTTCAACAGTTCTATTAAAATGTACGATACCAATGAGACGTCACATCAAAAGACACTTAACGTGAGCAGGCATCTGGGATACAGAGGGTGTGAGGGGTAGTCATAAATTTTCGTCACCTCGAAAAAACAATGTTACGAAATTAATTTTCGTTATTTGTTTATTTATCCGAGTCCAAACGACACTAATAGACAACATAATAAAAACTATAATCTAGTATTAATTACAGGGAATTTCACACTCTGTGAATCCAGTGTTCAGCAACGGGAATGGCACAGTTATTCGCCGCAAACAGGTCTTCCATGTCACAGAGTTAACTCAGGTTTCTGCAGACCAACAGGTGTTCAGATTCCTGCCTCGTACCACATTCACAACACTTCTTAAAATTAGACTTGAACCTTGTTACCCCTGTTCTCAATCTATTGACGGTTTTACAGGTCCCATAATGGGGATAGGAGTCTGAGGGTAGCTTTTCTTTTGCTGCCCACCCTGCAGGACAGTTTGTTAGACACAGCTCATTTCGGTGAGCTCCTAACCATGAAACTGTAGCAGTTTTAAGCAGGAAGGTTCCTCTGGATTTTGTCACGATGAATAGATAAGTGCCTGCAGTTCTGGTTTAGATTGAAATCCCGCGCCACAGCACCGTAGCACGCCGCTAGAGGAGCTAAAACAAAATGGCGCTGCTCACTGTGGAGATTTCTATAAATAACGTTAAAACTGTCTTGCAAGACAGTACAAATACGTTTCGATGAAATAGCTGTGTGCCGCCTAACTAATTCATCATTTATGACTATAGACACAACTACGCGAGTTATCCTCTGACTGTGTGCTGAGGCCGCGGGCGCTGGCAGGTCAGGCGTACAGCTAGCTGCTGGGAGCTGCCGTGCTGCGGGACAGTTGACAGGCACGCAGCGTCGCATTCCACGCGCGGCCGGCACGCAGTCGCCACCTGGCGGCCAGCGCTGCCATACCAACGCGCACACCCAGGCCTGCACGCGCTGCGGCCACCGTCCGATGAGCACCAACTATTTACTCTACTGTCCTTTAAAACTGAAACCTCGCGAAGGATGCATGTATCGTCAAACTGGCATGAGTTTCCTTTAATTTACGTCTATGGTCACAATCACTTCTGTTTCACAGATTACCGGTTTCGGTCTTTAATGACCATCATCAGGTCTGCAGCGAAAATGGGAAAAATATAAATACACTCGCAAACTGTATACAGCTTAAGAACAGTACATAGAGCATATTGAAAAGTGGTACTGACAAAATTTACATTTGTGCGCTTTAAACGTGAAGAGGCATACCTGTCCCATAAAAACAAAGTCCTGTTGCACTGCAGCCATAGTGGCATAGTCAACTGTTAAATGCGGAATCAGCACCAGCATCGTCAAATACATATGAATCACATCACATGCAAGAGTCATGTAGTCAATATAACTACTCTTTAAAACAAGCTGCCGTTTTTTTATTGCTTTTTATTACTGTAACACTTTTTATACTTTATAAGCTTATCACAGACTTTAACTATTGTATCCCCCTTTTATTTCTGCTGTTTCAATTAATGAAAACTAGTGTATGCTGACATTAGCGACATCTGGTCAACTTACTACACAAACATCTTGTGGCTACTGTAAGGCAGCTTGTTTTAAACAGTAGTTTTACTGACAACATGACTCGTGCATGTGATGTGATTCATATGTATTTGACGATGCTGGTGCTGATTCCGCATTTAACAGTTGACTATGCCACTATGGCTGCAGAGCACCAGGACTTTGGTTTTATGAGACAGGTATGCCTCTTCATATTTAAAGCGCACAACTGTAAATTTTGTCAGTACTACTTTTCAATATGCTCTATGTATTGTTCTTAAGCTGTATAGAGTTTGAGAGTGTATTTATATTGTTCCAATTTTTTCTGCTGATCTGATGATGGTTATTAAATACCGAAACCGGTAGTCTGTTAAACAGAAAAGATTGTGACCATAGACGTAAATTAAAGGAAACTTATTACATATACGGGTCACTGTGTTTTTTCGCGACGATGTCGCAGCTTGTGAAATTGGTATGAAGTGTACTACGTGTATGGATACGCAAATCATAAGCATTTCAGCGCAGATGCACTAAGTAGGTAGCAGTGACGCTATCTTCATTCTTTATATGGGGAAAAATTACACTGCAGGTTTTTTATAATTGGCTTTTAGGACAGCACTCTGAAGGATATAATGTCAGTCATGACGCCACGAACCTAAGGACCGTCATCGAGCGGAGAACCAAGTACACCAAGGAGAAATGTCTAGAAGCACCCATCGAAATTTGGCAGTGTCAGAATTTTTGCCTGTTCAGTCCGTAGTTTATCGTTCGACAATATTGCTGCCCCAGTTAGCCGGGATCCCACGACTGTCATACGAATATGCAATCGATACCGAGCGAGGTGGCGCAGTGGTTAGACACTGGACTCGCATTCGGGAGGACGACGGTTCAATCCCACGTCCGGCCATCCTGATTTAGGTTTTCCGTGAATTTCCTAAAACGCTCCAGACAAATGCCGGGATGGTTCCTTTCAAAGGGCACGGCCGTCTTCCTTCCCCGTTCTTCCCTAATCCGATGGGACCGATGACCTCGCTGTCTGGTCTCCTTCCCCAAACCAACCAACCAATCGATAGCTTCAGCAATGCTGTAATCATCGTCATACGGTATCTCTGCTGCTCCCATTCGACTAGCGCCAAAGAGGACAGACACATTACGCGTTTCGCCGTGCACGTCAGAACAACCACGTTACTTACCTATCTTCAGTCTTCAGTTGGTCTTGTTAGCAGACACTTATCCACACAGACAGTGAATGTCTGGAGCACCAGGGATTGTCAGCACGGATACCTTTGTTGTGGCAGTTCAGCGGGAGAGAGAGGTGCACCCACAGTGCTACGCCCAGCGACATCAGTGGACACTGTCGTCTTTTCAGACAATTTTGACAATTTTCAGGTCTACGCACAGCATCACAATGGACGTAACCGTGTGTCCAGGTTCCGGGAAAAATGAACGTTTCCATATTACAATCTTCATCATCATAAAGGCGCAGCACCTCTCGTGATGGGTTGAATGCCATTCGGTACGCAGCATGATCTCATCTGGTTCGCATAACGTAAGTTGGACACCTGGTGTTACATTTCTGACGTGTTAAGGCTGGTGGCTGCGGTGTGTCTTCCAGCTCTCCATGAAGTTACGTTTCAACAAGATAACGCAAGACTCCGTGTTGTCCGTGCTGTCATGACCTACCTCGATGGGGTGTGTGTTCGACTGTTGATCTGGACACCATGTTCCCCACATCTCTCACCCACTGCCGTGGGTTTCCGAGAGACTGGCCCGCTACCATTCGACAAAATCGATGAACTCTGGAGTAGAGCTGAGACAGCATGGAATTACGTATCCGTATTGTCATCCAAGCCCACTCCCACTCGATACTGAATCGGATTACGGAATTTAGAGAACTTTGAATAGATGAACCAAGAACAGCATAATCACATTGGTTAACGCGGAATCTCGCATGCAGTTCATCCCATACTTCGGTAAGATTTCGAAGAAAGTCGGGTCACATTTGCGATAGAACAACATGCAACCAGCCTTCTTTATTCCACAGAGCGTCGGGATGAAATGTAGGCGCAAAGGACACTCTACCAGTAGAAACTACAATACTGCTGGAATATATTATATTGCATTAATGCGACAACTGACCTATGAGGTACATTGGACAAACAAGCAGAAGCTTCTGCACGGGATTTAAAGAACTCTTTAATCTAGCTAACTCCAAGTCAGCTTTAAGTAACCATTTGCGTGAGGAGGGGCACACCATAACTAATTTGCAAACTAATTTTCTTCATCAGGAAAGAAAAGGACATAATCTCAACATTTTCGAAGAGATCGAGATATTAAGATGCAAAAAGCGTCTCCCAATGCTTATCCTAAATGGGCAACTAGAGTTGCATTATCACAACATTTAGCAAACTTCGACTGCTTAAATAAAATAACCTAATCTACAGGTCTATTCCATAATTAAAACAATTTTTACACGCAGTTACTTTACAGTTGTCCCTGAAATCACACTTCTCTACTGCGCTCTTACGTGTTTGACCTCTAGAATTGTGAAGCATTGTCAGATTTATACATCATTACTGATGTGTTTACGATTCATAAAGAAGTTGATTGATAAAGTCCTATATAATTCATTTTATTTTATGAGTGTATTCTACTCTGCATGCTTCTCCCCTGGTTTTAAAACAAAGTGAAATAACAATTGTATTTTAGGTTCTTCTACCTTTACATATAAAATTACTTGTAATTTTGCCACCTTGCTTTTTCTGCCACTGTTTACGATTCTATTCCCATATCGCCCTCCATTGCATACGTTCTTCCGTGCATCCCGCCATTTTCTTTACCGGAACCGGCGCCAGCACGGGTCCAGCTCCGTTCGTCTAGACAGTCACAGTGGACCTGAAGTTCTCACATCTATCTTAAGCCTTAGGTATGTCCATATGAGATTTCATATTTACGTTTCTCCAGTCCTTTTATTTAGATGTCAGTCTGTTTTGTGAGCAGTACTTTGTATAACATTGACTTGTCATACAATCAGGCCAGGTCTACTTTGAGATTTATTTTACCTCAGTGTGAACGTAGCTTTCAGCAACTGTGGATCACCACAGTACAAAATTTGTTGCATATGAATGTAAGCTTAAGCCACGCGGTGCCGGAGGCACACTAGTTTTTCCCTCGTTCAGGGACCAGGGCCCAAACAGGTGCCCCAGCTTGAGGGTAAAAGAGAAAATGTTGCCGCCGGGGCGAGGCTCCACCAGAGTTCATTTCCTCCCCCTGTCATGCTGGTTGCGGGAACCTATTTGTTAACTGCGGACGCACAATGCGGTGCGTTGTCAGAGTTTACAGATAGCACTGAGAGTTACTGTCCAGCCTATTCGGTTGCTGATTTTGGACGTGTACACATCGTAGATAGCAGAAACACGGACGTTCCGTCGCTATAATAGACAAGCGCTGTCTTCCATCATCTTGTGAGCAGCCTTGTGCAGCCGTACGGTCTGGCCAATATGTTTTGTGATACGAAGCGCGCAGAAACTAGAGTTATTGCTTTCGTGCAATCACGCTGTTTTTCACCACAATAATCCGGCATTGCTACTCCACTAATCGCATGACGGTAAGCTTTGTCGTTCGACCCCTGCCACTGTGCGTGTAATGCGGAACTCATGGCTAGCAACTCTCTGTTTCTTGATTCATTTCAGTCAAATATAACTCACTCTCTCTAGGAATTGGACGTATTCCCTTACAAGTTTCTCAACGCGTATTGATGTGTTTTAAGCTTCATTCCTTGTCCTACAGCAATGCGGCATCTCACCACGTCACCCACAATTTCAATGCTTTCTGCAAAAGACTGTGACAGGTTACCTTAAAAAAATGGTTCAAATGGCTCTGAGCACTGTGGGACTTAACATCTGAGGTCATCAGTCCCCTAGAACTTAGAACTACTTAAACCTAACTAACCTAAGGACATCACACACATCCATGCCCGAGGAAGGATTCGAACCTGCGACCATAGCGGTCGCATGGTTCCGGACTGAAGCGCCTGGAACCGCTCGGTCACAATGGCCGGCTTGAGTGCTACTATCCGTTAGACAGGGAAACGGTGAGAGGCAGTGATTTTCCTGGTTTTATTAACCTCAGTCCATCAACTACAGACCAGCCGCTACACAGATACTCTATAGGTGCCCGCTAGCTTATTATTGGGCAGTTAATATACATTACCTAGAAATCTTTTGGACGAAGTTATTTTTTAAATATTTTTCAGTAAGCAGCGAATGTAATTTCAATAATGATGTCTGATTTCCTCTCGGGCATACTTATTTCTGTAAGAGGTCTCTGTTGACGCATTCAGGTTCCGTAAATGTTGCCAGTACACCCTTGTAGTTATCTCATGTGCGATTTGCGCCCAGTTATCGGGAACGGGGTCAACAGTGTGTCAAACAGTGGCAGCTGTCATCTTCGAGAATCAGAACGATCACGACCTCTGCTACCATTTTGAGTGTGTGATATAAGGTATTACACGATACAATTTAAAGAACAGTATTATCAGCCTTTTTCAGATGAATGGGGTTTAATGTAGGAAGAACGGCTCTGAGAGCGCCTGTGTGTTAGTGTGTGTGTGTGTGTGTGTGTGTGTGTGTGTGTGTGTGTTAGTAAAAGCGCGCAGAATCGTTTTTTAGATTCCTCACAAAACAAACAAGATTTTTTTCAAACGGTTAAAACTTATCTCAGAAAAGAACTTTCAACATCGCAGCGCGTCAGCAATCGTTGGTTAATATATTAAAAAACCAGAAACCCGCGTCGATTGCGAAGCTCGTCTTAGGAACTTGTTGGTTTTATTGTTCTGAAGAAGGTTTAGTTATCTACGCTGAAACCTAGGTTAACACTAGGTGCATTTTTCGCAATCGAGGCGGATTTCTGGTTTTTTAATATATCTCAGAAAAGGTCCGATGCACAGGTGGCATCAGTTTTGTTCCAATTCGGAGTTATTTGACGGTGATTGTTTTGAAAATCCGAATGCAAGTGTCTCTTTTGCACGCAAAATACGAACAGTGCACTTACAAATGGTGACATTAACTAGGCATTAATTTCAGCCTAATTAAAATCTTTCTCAAAAGGAATAAATGGATTCGCACAATTTTCCACGACATCAGCTCCGATTGTCGTTGAAACCTTGCTTAATATAGGCCTACTGTAACATCAGTAAGACAGGTGTTCGAATGGCTGCATAAATGGTCGCTCGTCCGGACTAAACCGAAATCTGTTTGCTCCATACTCCTAGCTCAAACAGGAACCGGGCACCAAACCAAGATCTTTCCCTTCTCCCAAGCCGCGATTCTGCAGGCGGCCTTTTCAAACATACTGTTTCGGTTATAATGCTTTCTACTGAACTTCTGGCTTCATCCGTCAATCCTAATGCTCCTGCATTATAGAACTGAGCAGGCAGTAAACAGAGGGAGGTCTGTCGGATAGGAGTTGGGAACTGCGCTTTCATGCAGAGTGTTATCGCGGTAAAACGATATTCGCTCCTGCCAACCAGAAAACTGTGATCCGGACGTCAGGATTGACCCAAACGTCCGGTCCGACAGCGTTCGTATCTCATTACCGACAGCGGGCGCCGAAATTGCAGTTTTAATTCAGTTAAGCATCGGCGAGGGCGCCGCTCTGCTATATGAAACTACCCGCATCCCAAACCCCCACCCCGAGGCCAAAAACGGCCGCATATGTGCGGGCAGATTGGATTACGATCTGTGTCCCGGCGGGATGCCGCTCGATTGGGGTTAAAACCGATTGGCCCGCAAATACTGCGAGAGCGAACGGTCGCTGTGGAAACGCGACAACTGGGGCACACTGTTTCCGGCTCGGCGCCTCCCAGTGGGGGCGGCGGCGACGCCTCACCAACCGCCCCCTCCGACGCCTGTCTGCTACCGTCTCCACACGGGCAGGGGCGCTAGTGGAGGTAGTTACTGCTGTAGCGAGCGCATTACGTTTCCGCAAGGCACTTCTACAGTTAAGCCACAGCTTGCAGAGTGAACACGTTCAAATCACAGCAGACGAAGGTTTTTAACAAACATCTCCGCGTTTTATGGAGATCGTATTTATTGATACATTACATTACTATTTTTCAAATTAATATATAAAATTGTGAAATACCGTCAGACTTCAAGAAGAATATAATAATTCCAATCCCAAAGAAAGTAGGTGTTGATAGATGTGAAAATTACCGAACTATCAGTTTAATAAGTCACAGCTGCAAAATACGAACGCGAATTCTTTACAGACGAATGGAAAAACTGGTAGAAGCCGACCTCGGGGAAGACGAGTTTGGATTCCGTAGAAATGATGGAACACGTGAGGCAATACTGACCCTACGATTTATCTTAGAAGAAAGATTAAGGAAAGGCAAACCTACGTTTCTAGCATTTGTAGACTTAGAGAAAGCTTTTGACAATATTGACTGGAACACTCTCTTTCAAATTCTGAAGGTGGCAGGAGTAAAATACAGGGAGCGAAAGGCTATTTACAATTTGTACAGAAACCAGATGGCAGTTATAAGAGTCGAGGGACATGAAAGAGAAGCAGTGGTTGGGAAGGGAGTGAGACAGGGTTGTAGCCTCTCCCCGATTCTATTCAATCTGTATATTGAGCAAGCAGTAAAGGAAACAAAAGAAAAGTTCGGAGTAGGTATTAAAATCCATGGAGAAGAAATAAAAACTTTGAGGTTCACGGATGACGCTATAATTCTGTCAGAGACAGCAAAGGACTTGGAAGAGCAGTTGAACGGAATGGATAGTGTCTTGAAAGTAGGGTATAAGATGAACATCAACAAAAGCAAAACGAGAATAATGGGATGTAGTCGAATTAAGTCGGGTGATGCTGAGGGAATTAGATTAGGAAATGAGACACTTAAAGTAGTAAAGGAGTTTTGCTATTTGGGGAACAAAATAACTGATGGTGGTCGAAGTAGAGAGGATATAGAATGTAGACTGGCAATGGCAAGGAAGAAGAGAAATTTGTTAACATCGAGTATAGATTTAAGTGTCAGGAAGTCGTTTCTGAAATTATTTGTATGGAATGTAGCCATGTATGGAAGTGAAACATGGACGATAAATAGTTTCGACAAGAAGAGAATAGAAGCTTTCGAAATGTGGTGCTACAGAAGAATGCTGAAGATTAGGTGAGTAGATCACATAACTAATGAGGAGGTATTGAATAGAATTAGGGATAAGAGGAGCTTGTGGCACAACTTGACTAGAAGAAGGGATCGGTTGGTAGGACATGTTCTGAGGCATCAAGGGATCACCAATTTAGTACTGGAGGGCAACGTGGAGGGTAATATTCGCAGAGGGAGACCAAGAGATAAATACGCTAAGCAGATTCAGAAGGATGTAGGCTGCAGTAGGTACTGGGAGATGAAGAAGCTTGCACAGCATAGAGTAGCATGGAGAGTTGCATCAAACCAGTCTCAGGACTGAAGACCACAACAACAACAACATATCAAATTGTATAAAATGGAAGGTGGTAAACCACAACTCATAGTTCCGATGTTTATCAAACTTAGTGGCTGTGTATCTACAGGTTGGTTATACAGGGTGTTTCAAAAAGAATGACCTGACTTTGAGTGGTTATGATTATGAAACTTTAGAACATGCCGGCAAGGAAATATGTGTTGCAATGGCCGTGGCCTAGAGTTTCAGAAAATCTCCTATAGATGTCGGTCATTGCGTCTTCTCAGTTTGCAGTCAGTCAGAAGTACGATGGGGTACGCTCATCAAAACGCGTTTTGTGTGCTGCAGTTTGCAAAGAGTGAATCAGTGGTGAAGCAAAATTTCATGTTCGCGGTAAAGTAAACCGACATAATCTGCGCATATGTGGACTTCAGAATCCTCATGACATTACGGTGCATGAAAGACACTCGTCTGAAGTGAACGTATTTTGTGCCATTTCTCGCGATAAAGTGTACGGTCCCTTCTGTTTTGAGAAAACACAGTTATTGGAATGAGCTATCTTCGAATAATGTAGTACTGGCTTTTTCCACAACTTCAGGAGGTCTGCTATGACTTCATTTTCCAAGAGAATGGAGCTCCACCACGCTGACACAACAACGCAAGTCAGTTTCTCAGTTTAACTATGTCTCGGCGCTGGATAGGGCGCACGGGATCACAAAACACTGCCCTGCATTCTTGGCGTCCAATATCACCAGACACAACCGGATGTGATTTTTCCTTGTGGCCACATGTGAAGAATAGTGTGCTTGTTCCCCTTCGTCTCGCTACAGAGAATAACTGAAGAACAGAATAAAAGCTGCCATAATTCTTACAATAGGAGATACATTGTGTAAAGTTTATGATAGCTAGATTAGTCATAAACTTTCCATCACATTTTTATGTCGCTCTTGAACCGTTCTTTCCTTTTCCTCATTGCTTCTTTGATGTACACATTGAATAGCAGGGACGAAAGACAGCATACCTGTCTTATACCCATTTTAATCCGAGTACTTCATTGTTTGTCTTCCATTCTCGTTTTCGCTTCTGAATACCTGTCAGTACTGTATATTACACGGCTTTCCATATATATTACCCCTATTTTTCTCAGAATTTCGAACACTTTGCACCGTCGAACTTTTCTTCAAAGTCGACAAATCCTGTGAAAATGTCTCGATTTTTCTTTTCTTAAATCTTGCTTCCATTATCAAGGCTCTCTGATACTTTTACCTTTCTGAAAGCCAAACTAATCGTAATCTAACTCAGTTTTCTTTTCCATTCTTCTGTAACTATATTATTCACATGAGATGTTAAGCTGATAATTCGATAGCTCATGCACTTATCTGTCCTTGCTGTCTTCATCAGTAAGTGGATATTAAACTACTTAACTTTCATTCCGTTTAAAACGTATGTCCTTCGCAGAGTTTAGAATGAAGTGTAGGTCCACTGGACTTAAGTTATCTTGCAAAGCACGGCAGAAGTGTTTTAATCGTTTGAGAAACAGGATTGCCGTTATCAGTCATCAAGTATCTGTGAAAGGGGCGTAATCAACGAGACACTATGTGTCGGGTATCGTATCCCCATGGATAGATTTCCATACCACCTTCAGCACACTAGATCTTGTCTACATGAAGGACGCAGGAAACATTACAGGACTTGACATTCTTGTCATGGACTAAGATATTCTTTCCATTTATGGAGACGACTACCTAGTAACTATGAAAATGCACTGTCTTGGAGGAATATAAATGAGTACATGTAGCGAAGGAAATAAAAACTGCTACACAACGAAACACCAGGTCGATAAAAAGTGTGTAGATGTTCGTCACATAGTGCGTATTAATTGGTTGAAATTTTATTCCAGTCAGAGCTGATATACGCAATGAATACAGATATGAGATGTGGTCCCCACAGGTGCAAGTAGTCTCTTGTATTCGTTGTGTGTTGGAAGTAGACGGCCTCCGAATGTCATATTGACGAATTTATTGCCATACCTGAAACTTACGGCGTTAGTCTAAACTACAGGCGTGGAGACTGTTATAAAAGTATACTCCTTCCCATCGCCTTCCAGACGTGCTGCATGGGTGACAAATCAAGGGACCTGAGAGGTTAGCCAAGGGACCGTAAATTCCCCAAGCTGTTTGTGGTGTGAACTGCATTATCCTATAGGCGTCCATTCACTAGCAGGGTAAAGGGAGAGTATCGTTTTCCTCCAAAGTGGATGACTATAACTCGTATCGAGTCCCCATATTTGAGATACGCGTCAATCCTGGCCAGCTAGTCATGGAACATCGATCACTTACGAAGATACGTAGGTTACCTAGCTGAGATGTGTTTGCCTTAACTGAAAAATAGTAAGTGGCAGGTACTCACAGAGGAAAGTCAATTATTTTACGTAAAACTGCTCAGAAAATTAAAAGAACCACTTTTGTTTGCATAACCTGAAAATATTCGGAGCCACCAAGCCCTCCCATAAGTATCGCGAAGGTGGTATTAAGACATCACAGAGGAATATAGGATGATTCAAAAGGCTGCGCCCAAGTTCAAGAAGCTGATAGAGTAGTGAAAAAGCAAATTTGGAATGGGAAGGTATGATCATGGAAGCAATTGCGACGCAGTGAGGGGTTTGGATTGCCAGCTTCAATGACAATCAGTACGACTGCAAGCGCACCTGAAGTTCGGCAAAGGCAACGTACCGTCTACTCGACAATGTTCTGCTTTACAGACGGTTTTCCAAATGGCTACCAGCACATAAAATACATATAAACAGGCAATAAATAAACCGACAGCTGCATTTTCGTCTCTGATTTTTGCCAAAGGCAACCCATCCGGCTTTTAATTATGCCTTCGTCAGACCCTCTCTGGTAACATAGTGAAACATTGTGGCTGAGCTTATATTGCCGATCAAAAGAGAATCAGCGTAGTTTGTGTACTAGAATACACCCGTAAACAATCTGAGGGTGCAGATTGTTTACAATTGTATAGCCATGTTAATTACTGGTGCATATCCTTCGTCCCTCCTACCGATGATGGATGAAGTGAAAAATTCAGTACAGGCGTAACACCTTCGTAGAAAATTCTGGCTCCTCTGATAAGGTCACAGCAATCGATGCCTGGCGTATTGGTATACTGCACCAGAATTTTCTAAGAATATGTTAGCCTGTGTTGAATGTGGTGGTCGTCATTTCGAACACCTTCTGTAACGTGCAACGTTGTTGAACAAACAGTACGTTATCTTTGCTGAACTTAATGGCACGTGTGCATTCATTGTCCCTCTCGTTCCTGACATTGAAAAGTTTTCGCTGGCACAGGACTACTTCCAAGATCATAAGTTTCTGTTCCAGATTTAGTGTATTTGACATCTTTATCACATCCTTCAGTTTCTGCGCCATTTTTGAATCAACTTGTATAATCGGTTATCCGTAAATCTATAAATTCAGCTAAATACCTAGGAATTACAATTACGAACAGCTTTAATTGGAGAAAAGACGTAGAAAGTGTTGTGGGGAAGGCGAACAAAAGTTTGCTTTTTATTGGCAGAACACTTAGAAGTTGCAGTAGATCTACTAAAGAGATTGCCTACACTATGTTTGTCCGTCCTGTTTTGGAGGACTGCTGCGCGGCGTGGGATTCTTACCAGATAGGATTAACGGAACACATCGAGAAAGTTCAAAGAAAAGCAGCTTGTTTTGTATTACAGAGAAATAGTGAAATAGTGGAGAGAGTGTCACGGACATGGTACAGAATTTAGTGTGGACAGCATTAAAACCAAAGCGTTTCTTGTTGCGGCGGGATCTTCTCAAGATATTTCAGTCACCAACTTTCTCCTCCCAATGCGAAAATATTTTTTGACGCTGATCTACTTAGAGAAACGTTCGTCATAATAAAATAAGGAAACTCAGAACTCGCACGGTAAAATATAGGTGTTCTTTTTTCTGCGCCCTGTTCGAGAGTGGAGTTATAGAGAATTATTGTGAAGGTGTTTTGATGAACCCTCTACCAGGCACTTACGTATGATTTGCAGAGGATTCATGTATATGTAAATGTAGACGTAGATCCACCTAAAATTAAATTTTGTGGACGAATCGAGAATAAATCTTTATTTGTCGGACAGTAAATAGTATTTTAAAGAATAATGATGTAACCACACAGTAAAGATGTAAAAGAGTGGAAGTGGGTAAAGTTGGAAAGGAAGACAAAAATTGGCAGAAGCATCCTCTAGCACGAGGACATGTTTGTCGTATAGCAGACTGATGCTCGCTGTTCATTAATATGCGTGTATGCGAAACGCAGCTGCGTGTTTACGCACGTGCTGGCTCCCATGCATGTTGCACACCGGTTGCCAGTTGACGTACGTATTACACTGACAAACGACTCGCGCCGAGCGTGCGGTGGCGGATCTACACACGGCACGTTTCTGAGATGAGACCGCAATGGATGTCGTTGATAACACGTGACTATATGGATTCATTTGTCCATGTTTGTTTACTTTCTTTTTTGTAACTGTGCTATTGCTAACGGATTTACTTTTCAGAAAATAGAGTCCGACGTAATCTACATATACAGTCCACTGTGTGTGGCGGAAGGTGCATATGGAACCACTTTTAAGTCTCCCTTCTCCGTAACGTTCGCGATCCGTGCGTAGTAAGAGACGACTGTTGTGGTAAAGCTCTGTACCGATGTTGTGACATCTAATTGAACTGATTTTCTCGGCATTGTCATTTCCCTAGACATACATGGGAGAACGTACCATGTTTCCCTACTTTCATGGAGTGTAGGTTTTTGGAATTGCAACAGTAAACCTCTCTTTTATCGTCTGCCGCTGGAACTTGCTTGTGTCCGTAGTGCTCTCGCGCTTTCTGAATGATCCCATTACTATACCCTTATCGCTCTTCGTCAGGTGTTCCTTATTAGTCCAACCAGATGAGGATCCCAGATTGATGATCAATGTTCAGGAATCAGTCTCACGAGAGTGTTGTAAACAGATTCTTTCATATGAGTGCTATCTCTTTTTAATATTCTTCCTACAGTTCTCATCCCGACATCTGCTTTTCCTACAATTTTCTTAATGTGACCATTACATTTTAGGTTCCAGAATGAGATTTTCACTCTGCAGCGGAGTGTGCGCTGATATGAAACTTCCTGGAAGATTAAAACTGTGTGCCCGACCGAGACTCGAATTCGGGACCTTTGCCTTTCGCGGGCAAGTGCTCTCCCAACTGAGCTACCGAAGCACGACTCACGCCCGGTACTCACAGCTTTACTTCTGCCAGTACCTCGTCTCCTACCTTCCAAACTTTACAGAAGCTCTCCTGCGAGACATGCAGAACTAGCACTCCTGAAAGAAAGGCTATTGCGGAGACATGGCTTAGCCACAGCCTGGGGGATGTTTCCAGAATGAAATTTTCACTCTGCAGCGGAGTGTGCGCTGATATGAAACTTCCTGGCAGATTAAAACTGTGTGCCCGACCGAGACTCGAACTCGGGACCTTTGCCTTTGGCGGGCAAGTGCTCTCCCAACTGAGCTACCGAAGCACGACTCACGCCCGGTACTCACAGCTTTACTTCTGCCAGTACCTCGTCTCCTACCTTCCAAACTTTACAGAAGCTCTCCTGCGAGACATGCAGAACTATCGACATCTTACGACTGATGCTGTTTGTCCAGTGGTTTATCGCCAACAGCGTAATCGAAAAATAATAAGTCTCTCGCCTGTTTCTGTGTGATACGTTATATTACCGTCCAGAGCCAACTGCAAGTCCCTAGACCAACCAGCGGTCCTCCGCAGATCTTCCAGCATTTTGCTACTCTCGCGTAGCGTTACAACCTCTCTAAAGGCAATAGCATCGCCTCCGAACACCCTCAAGGAGCTTTCGATGTATCTCACTTGATCATTAATACCTATACAGTATTACTGAACGACTAACACGATATCCAGTTACGCGTTTCAAATTGCGGGTTGCGTATCTAACTGCTTCCAGGGCGACAAAAATTTCATTTTCTGTATTTCGTATAGGCGAATTGTTGACCGAAATTAAAAAATTTGAATTACTGTCGCAATATACTTATTAAGAGGTATAATCTTATGTGAAGGGTTTATTTGACTCGGTAAGAAAAGTATTACAGCTAGAAATTTGCGTATGTCTTGAGCCAGTGTAACTCACGGCTGCCCAATAACCCAGGATGCATTCATTCAGGGTTTGAGAATGAGAGCACTTAACGGGTTCCTACAAACTCCCCCCACCCCCACTCTCCCCTCTCCCGCTGGTCGAAGTGGCCGAGCGGTTCTAGGCGCTACAGTCTGGAACCGCGCGACCGCTACGGTCGCAGCTTCGAGTCTTGCCTCGGGCATGGATGTGTGTGATGTCCTTAGGTTAGTTAGGTTTAAGTAGTTCTAAGTTCTAGGGGACTGATGACCTCAGAAGCTAAGTCCCATGGTGCTCAGAGCCATTTGAACCATCCCCTCTCCTGACCAAAACGAAAGGAAGTCCATCACTCACCACTTTTCCGCTGTTCACGCACTACGTAAACTTCCAACATCAGGCATGGCGTTTTGATTTTATTACTTCTTTAGTACTATATCTATTTGCAACATATTTTTCACTCAGTATTCACATATGTTACTGACTATACCTCCACAATTCTATCAAAGTACAACAAGTACTTCAGCAGATATGACATCATAAACAATGAGACGCCTTTGCTTAAAGCAGAGCACAAATTACCCAGAGTATTCTCATCAAGTGTTTGATATTCAGAGCACTTCGAATGGACCTGAAATATAACTTAAAACCTTTCCTAAGCTTTCTCTCGCTGACATGCTTAACGTCAAATATTTAACACAGTATGTTGTTTGTAAAGTAATCAGACGTTTGGACATGTTTCAGACTTGGGTGTTCGATTCACTAAAAAAATCAAGGATGTGGGTTTACTGGTATTTTATAAACAGTAACGGCCTTATGACACCTCGTGGGATATGGTAACAAGTACTGACAAACTGCCGTACAAAGATGGAAGTAAAGAGACCGAGTGAGGTTAGCACTTAGGACTCGCATTCGGGAGGATGATTGTTCAAACCTGCGTCTGGCTATCCTGATGTAGGGTTTCCATGATTTCCTTAAATCGCTTCAGGCAAATGCTGGGATGGTTCCTTTGAAAGGGCACGGCCGATTTCCTTCCCCATCCTTCCCTAATCCGATGGGACCCATGACCTAGCTGTTTTGTCCCCTCTCCGAAACCAACCAGCCAACAGAAGGGATCAAAATATAAATAAACCGAATCGAGTCCGAAAAAATGGAATTAAGGTGTAAAAAAATAGTTAGGCAAAAGTTCCGACGAAATCAATCGTCGAAAGATACGGCAAGGGACCACTGACTGCAGGTCTGTGATTGGTCACTACGGACGCTACCAGCGCCCCTCGTGATCCTCGACTACTGCAGGAGGAGAAGGCGCCAGTTATGAATTCGGCGGCTATGTGGTGGTGGTTGCGCCACAACGTTGGGGATCTCTGCGGCTAACAGTTTCGTTCTGTTAAGGAAAGTGTGTTGACCCAACGAAAATAATTCCGAGAGTTACAGGATTTTACTTGCTGATGTGCTATTTAAACATCGAACAATGAGAATATTTCCATTTTAACAGGTACATTCGAGGAACTGAAGCGTTCATAACAATCACCTTAAAATAACACAAACATACAACAAACGCTTCGGGAACGTATGGGGCAAGGTTAGAGATTACTGTACAGTCTACGTCGAGGCCGCTGGACACAGCACTTGTACAGATATGGAGAAGGCCTTGGGATCCGGAAGCGACGATTCCCACTTCCGCCAGAAGAGTTTCAGGGAAGACGCAGAAAACGTACGCCAGTATGCCTGGTGTCACACAGAAAGAAAAGTGTATGACAAAACATTAGTTGGTGAGGGGATATCTAGAGTAGTTCTGGTTCTGACAATGCTACGACGGAGGTAGAAGTAGTGAGAAAAAACTGCAGAATGTGGCATTATTTGCAGCATCTAATAGTGACTGTTGAAGATATTAAGAATAGAGTATACGAGGTGGTGAAAATGTGAGCACGGGCAGAACAGAGGACAAACCTGTCGAAGGCTAATGAGTACCAATAAACAAGAGTCGACTTAGACGAAATAAGAAACGGAACACTTTTTAAAGAAGCAGTAAAAAAAACAGGCTTTCAGAAGTATCAAGAACTGGAAGAAAGTTGACACAATAACGAAAGGAACAACAATTTCGAATTGAAAGAAGTTGAATTCAAAAGTAACTGCGATTGAAAGCAAAGGAGCAGAAATCCTCGTAAAGGATTATTGGAAATGAGAAAGGAGGAAAATGGACTAAATGAAACAGGGTAAGTAGCCTAATTATTTAATTATTCGGCGATGAATACGCTCAAACTGTCGGCGTGTAGTTCGATTCTATTTTCAACTATCGGACGCTGATGACCTAGCTTTTTAGCGCCCTCCGCCATAAATCATCAACTATCCTACGATCTTTCTCCGTTTTGTCCATCCGAAGTCTCCTGGGTCTGCATAGATGACTAATTGTTTCAGTTCTTCCCGCCACCGCTGCTTCCAAGGCGAGAGAGCCAAGTTTCCTGTCAATTTCTTTTTTTCGTCATTTTTCGGACAACGATTACCGCATCAATTCGTATTTTTCCTAGATCTGCAACTGCATCTCGCAATGGGCCAAACACCTTCCGTCGTCTAAACTGTTGGTACTCAGTCTTCGCCATATAGCGGTACTGGAGTGGTATTTGCTTACGTGAGGGGAAAAAAAGACGAGTTTGCTTTTCATGAAACACCAGCGACGATTTCATTGGGGGCGGATTGGAAGAGATGAAAGGAATCGGTCTTGCCCCCTTAGAAGGAACCATGGTGGTATTCGTTTTAAGTGATTTAAATGAAATCGCAGGAAACTCGATGGGCATGGCCTGACCTAGTTTGCAATGGCACCCCTCATGAATGTGACGAAAGTACGAGTATATTTACTGTCGCAAAGGTGCCGTCGAGCTTAGGTTCCAGTATAATGAAAATAATCAGCACACAATGTTCCCCTACGAAGAGTCTAACGAAGAAAACTGGCGCAAACTGGGTGCCAGAAATTGTGCTCCGCCTACGCCAAGATTCGAACATGTCCTCTGGAATGAGCGTCACTGCATTTCCTCGATGTAGTGACTGCTGCCACGGTGGCAGGTCCTCGTGTGCAATTAAAATTAATAACGCATTAGCTCAACCAGGCTATTCCAAGAAATTAATTAACGTCCAAACGGATAATTAATGTTAATTAACAATCCACATATGTCAACTGTATAAACTGAATATACTATACGTGTCTTTTTGAAGCACACGAAGCATAGTTCCCTTGCTGCTGCCATAGTTGCTTCACTGTCCAGGTATATTTATTCGCAAAGGAGTAGGCCAAAAGCATCGATACAAGAGCGAGAAAGGGAACGAATAAGCTAAAAATCAACAAATCTAAAAATTCAGCCAGAACTGCAATACCGTTTTCCCAGAAATTCACAGAAAGTAATACGATTCGTTTAGTTATCAAAGGAATTACTGTAGCAACAGTTATATTTTATTTACCGAGAAGATGCGCTTCGGTTGACTCAGTATCTAACATAGAAGCCAGGCGCTGTTGAAATTTATGGGCATTTACATTCATACTAAGTGAGACGGCCGCTTCGTCTATTCACAGGATGTTTAACAAGCATGTGACACCGTTTTATATTTGTACGAGCCAGTAGATCTGTTTGTACAACGGTGATCGGCAGCTGTGGAACGGTTACAGCTTTATCTGTCGGTGAGGAAGGAACTAGTTCAGGCAGATCAGTTGATGGCACTGTAGCAGTCTGATTAGGTTCCCCTCTGCAATCAAACGATTTGTCAAGCTTCGCTACGTCTGTCGAACATAGAGCATGTTAGACGTGTTTGAGATGAAATTTTGATTGACGACAGATTTGACAAGAAAGCGGACTTTGTGTTAATATTTCGCCGCGCAATGTTTAGCCAAAGATAGTTTTATTACAATTTATTTCGCAGTATTGTGAGTTTCCACAATTATGGAAAATACGAGTACTATCACCGATAAAGACAATATGACAGTGGCAATTACCGAAATGGTAGAGATGATGAGCCTTTCCTAGCCACATATCACGCAGAGAGAGATTAAAAGGAAATCTAATACTCTGTGCATAATTTTGACTGTCCATTCGGATGAAGTAGGTTTAATGATCTGGTTGTGCCTGTAATATTTCGTTTAGGAGATTTTCATGGGTATATTGCTCTCTGTTTCAAACATTTTCTGGACCACCGTCTATTTTTCTTCTTCTTCTTCTTCATACACAGTGCTAAAGCCAATGTAAGAAATGCTTTGTCTGCATTGGTAGCCATTCGCACTAGTGCCTCAATGCTTCGCAAGACGAACAGCGTCTGCTTCACAGGTGAGACTAAATTGACAAATTCCTTTGGTACTTATACAGGTTTGTTTGACAGAAAAGAGCGAAACTGACAAACAAGTTCGATGGTGTAGCCTTCGGCGGGCCTCTTACAATGCTCCATTTCGGAGTTTGAGAGCTAATTGACAGCTATTACAGCTGGGTCCCAACTATTGGCGAAAGCCACACTGTCCAACTTCCGTACGAGACAGCCGTGGAATTGTTAATGTAATTGTCGAATGCTTTTCGAAACCCTTGAGAACCTTAGTTCTCGAAACATGCAACGCAAATTACAATTCAGGACCACATAGCTGTTTCACTACTACCTAGAGTAGACAGGCCCAGTGTGAAACGAGAGAACTACAAATAACAACCAGATGCGAAACTATGATACACCCGAGGGAATGGGATAAAGAACTTCGATCCCTTAGAGAAGTGATAACGCAAGTTGAGCGAATCGATAAAGACACAAAGAAATCTCATAAACGAATAACTTTTCTCCACCAAAGCAATGTAAAGGTTTCAAAACTTGAGATAGAATTGAGAACATTGTTTTTGGAACAGTATGTTTCGAACTTAACTGAAAACAGTGTGATGCAGAAAACCGAAAAATAAATAAACGGAAGACAATGAGAAAATATTACAGAGTGCGAACGAAAATTGTTGCGTAATACTCTTCTTAGAAGAGGAACAAGTTACTATAAATGTGCTAAGATGTCGCTATAGTCTCCACGCGGAAGACTGGTTTGATGCAACTTTCCAGTCTGGTCTTTATGCGAAAGCCTCAACATCTCTGTATAATTATTGTTACATCCATTTGAACCTGTTTATTGTCGTCAAGCCTTGGCTTGCCTCAACAACTTTTACTCAATCGCCTCACTCCACTGGCAGTTCGAGTAGTTCGCAATACCTCACGATATTTCCCATCAAACTTCTATAACTGAACCTCTTTTCTCCCCAGTGCGATCCAGTACCTCTTCATTAGTTACTAGATCGCTCTTTAGCATTCTCCCATACCAATACATTTCAAAAGCTTCTTTTCGTCGAAGAACTGTTGATTTGGTGGGGAAGCAGCTTTAGAGAACTATAGAGAAATAAAATACTATAGCGTACAAAGAACCTTATATGCAACGCAAATTAAAGGGGATTGTGGGTGTAGCTGCTACACTGTAGCAGGTTTCAAAAGCGGATGTACCGGCACAAGATAGAAATAACTGGTACAATGCGGTAAATCATGTAAAAGCCTACTCGCAAAATAAAAGAGGAAACCTTTAGACAGAGACTCGGCAGACAATTCTTAGCTACAGTTAGCTTGTGTAAGTTATGAGTAAAATAACTACAATTTTAAGAAATTTAAATACAAAGCTTTTTAGTAACGGAATAAATCTTCCTGAATTGTTTACTTACGTCTTGTTTCTACAATGTTTACTTAAGTTCATCGTTAGGAAAACAGATGGCTCTAATTCTCTTCTCTTATTAAGCGTTAAAATAGTGTGATGACAGCGATGGTAACTTGTGAAAGGAAGCAAATGAATTTTTTCCCCCTCACACATAACTCAGGTTTTCCACTGATATCGAACTTAGAGTATCTTGTGCAGTGCAGTGAATTTTTCTTTGCGCGTCACGTTGATGAATCAGTGGAAAATGTTTCTGCCTATTATTGTTTTTAGACGCCGGGATTCACTGACGTAGCTGCAGTACAAGGGGTAATTACAATTGATGAAATTGTTATTTATGAGAATAAAAGTCGATAGCACTAGTTGTTCTACGCTGAATTGCGTTGGGAAACGTGCGTCGTGAGTGAGAGAGATAAACTTCGCAGAGAATGTTAGATTTCGCCTGGGTGTGCCAGCTGAGCATCTTTGCCGGCAGACTAGCCTTCCAGACCGAAGGGTCATTGTCTGTCCTTGGTGAGTGGCCGTGGTCTTCACCTTGCGACCGACTGCAGCGCCCCTACAACCTTCGGGCCGAACTACTTGCAGGTCCGGCGTGCCGCTTGTCCGCCTCTGCGCGTTCGTCGCATGACGTCAGATTCTCCTGACCGTGGACCACGCTCCTGACCACATCCGTTCAGCGATAGTGCTGAGCGCAACCGACAAATCGTCGTCTGACTGTACGAGAGCTGTACCGAGGATTCGCGTGCGCTTCAGTCATTCCTTGCCTCTCCATTGTGAGGAATTAGCTCAACAAAAAAGGTATTTAACTGATTAAGCTGATTCGTTATGGACGTTTTAGAACCCGTGACTGTTTAGTCAATGTAAATACGAAAACTAAACCCTCGCTTATTCTTTTATTCCCTATATTAGTTTTCGAACTTTGTAATGTTTTTCTTCACATGATGCACGTAGAAGTTACATGATTATTTCGTAGCATAAGATTGGATACTGGCTTGCGACAGCATAGGCGGCTTTTGTAAGTGGTACCACCTTGCTGCTTCCATTGTAATTACCATTAGGTTAATAGACAATAGGCAAATGTATTTATATCCAGTTTGTAGTGAGTGATCTGTCACCAAGTGGAAGTCACATTGGAAGCTGCCATGTGGATACCACTTAGAAAAGCCAAACTTAGTGTCGCAGGCCGTTGCCCAGCATCATGCTACGAAATACCCTTATAATTTCCATATGCATAGGGTGACCAGACGTCCGGATTAATCCGGACATGTCCTCCTATTTAGCTCTTTGTCCGGGGTCCGGGCGGATTTTTACAGTGTCCGGCTTTTTCGTAAAGCTGAGCGTAATACAGTTAAATTTACAATTCGTTCCGTTCTATTGCTCTTTTCTTAAGTACTTTAACACGCACGAAGGCGTTGTTAGTATGTGGATCGTCGATGTTATCGCTGATCAACCTATAAGCGAACTCAAATATCGATTATTTAAAATGTTCGTTTCATAACTTCGCTTTGTATTGGCTTGGCTTCCTGTAGTGCACGCGTGATTTGTGAGTGTAATTTTTAACCGAGTGAGTTACGTAAAATATTTGGCTATGCATAAACGAAAGTCTACATTTTCTAATTTCTTTTCCTGCAAATATCCGACTTTTAAGAAAGGGAGAATTGAATTTGAAGCGGAATGTAAGATATGTGGAGCTGGCACGTACGTCTCAGTGGCCAATAAAGGTAAGAAATAACTCGACAGATTAACTGTCATGGTTTCATTTCATTGTTTCATAGTCATTCAATTTATTTGTATTCGGAAGGTTAAAGTACAGTTTACATGTCGTCAGCTGTTTCTTGAATTGTAGATGTTGGTGCTTCCAATGAAGGGAGGTGAGTGGTCTTACGTTTTTCGCCTTGTAAACAATTCCGTGTTGTTGACATACCAAAACAATTGACGCCACACTGTCACCACAATCAATGTTTTTAAATTTTTTATATTGCTCAGTTAACCATCACCTGACCATCAGTAACAATTAACTACCCGGCAGTCACGTGACTTGTCCAAAGCTGACGGATGGTATCCTCATCTGCAGTTGACCCGTTTGATGTGTCCTCTTTTTTTCTTCCTTTTGTTCTCCTTTTTGAAACTGTTTGTCCTCTTTTTTAAACAATTGCATCTGGTCACCCTACATATGCACCACCTGAAGATGAGCCAGAAAAGGTTCGAAACCTAGCGTATGAATAAAAGAGTAATTTAAAAAGTTACCGGTTCAAAAAATGTCTGGTTGCAGTTTTGTGTGTTTACAAGGTAGTTAACAATTTATATTTAACAAAGAATAATAGTATTACTGACTATAGTTATTCGTTATCTTATCTCTTTAGTTTTTGACACAAGCGGATAAACAGAAAAGAAAGGAGGTTACATCTCAAAGTAGCAGTTCATTATTAGCACGCTCGCAATGGCCACAGTGATTTCGAGTTCTTCTCTTGTTAGAGTATCACGAAAATGTCGTTGTGAAAGAACATTGAGCACTAAGTCTGCGGATTTAGATCCTCAAACATTGGAGTTATCATTGTCATTTAACACTTCCGCTATTTTTCTAATGTATTCCAATTGAAACTAGCATAATGCCTTCAGCCTTGGCAAACACTGGGCTGGTTGTGACTGACTTAGTTACTCAGTGTTAGTGTAATCAGAGACGATAAGGATTCTATAAGGATGGCGTTCAACATCAAAATTAAATTTCAGGAAACGTTCCACCACAAAAGTTTTTAAGATTTTACTACTTTTCTTCTGGATACGGGGTATTGTCATGCGCGGAAGATAAGGGGAACTGTTCTTGTCATGCGTCATCGCTGAATGCAGTGGCTAATTGACGAGTGGCGGATGTCGGCTGGTGCACGTGCGTGTAGAAGTGATCATGTAACCGATTCTTGTTTTTCTTGTCAGCGTTTAACGTTATGTTCCCGGTATGCCACGCGCTGACTCAGCTGAGCACCAGTAACTAAAAAGAAATCATCGCAGATGTTTCCCAAGAAGTTTAACGAATGCCAGAAAGGATCTTCGGCTCTGCAGCGAGGTGATTACAGCTATGAAACGTCTTGATAGACTGAAGGATGTGTCCCGAGCGGGAATATTACACAAGCTGCCTCTTCCAACGTAAGACTTTCTCCCACGGGTGCTAGGCCAGAAACAGAGAGCTATAAAGCGTGTTTCCAGAGGTCGACTTCAACCAGCAAGGAGTCCATGTCAGCGAAAAACAAAACCGGGTGTGCATTAGATGTAAACGGGAGTCTACGGTAGTGTACTTTTGATGGTTAGACGGCTGAAACTGGTTGAATAAATAAATTATTTTGCCAGCAAGCTAACGCGGTAATATAACATTTTTCACAAGGAGATGTTGCGATGATTTGCGGGCATTTTACAACATTCTGCTACTTATAGCAAAATCTGGAAACCGGCATACAATCGAGTTTCTGTTTTTCTCACTATTTTTTTTAGACTGTCTTAAGAGTTTTTGGTTGCTAAAGATCCAATGATAAAAGACAAATTAATCAAATGAAATCCAGACATAGCTTCTTTAACATATCTGTTTACCAAATTTAGAGAGGTTAACACTGCAGTTACAAGGCGACGGTGTAAATTTTGAGGAAACCGAAACCCATCACTCCAGATTTTCTTGCTAGTATTAAATTAACCAAAACATTGATCGGTGCGAATTTTTTCAGTTTGTCAATCTGACACAGACGAAAATCTGCCAGGATGATGACATTTTAACCTACGTTCAACATCTAACTGCACTTCATCCAGACTTTGAAACTAGGTTTGAGGATATTATAGTTATGGGAAAACCCAATTAAATCAATCCATGCACACATGTTGAAGAAACGGATGTCGTATTACAATAAAAACTGTTCGGAATAAGCGCTAACGAAGAACTTAAAGTACAGTTTAGAAAAGGATGTCAGCGGCACACCTGATACTTATTGTATATTATAAACCACCGCGAGAAAGTTTTTGATAGCCGTTCCTCCTTGAAACCTCGTGGAAAGGGGTTACAGCGCGATTGCTAATCTTCTTACAAAAAGTAAACAGATTGAAAATCACTGACCGAGGAGAGATAAGGTCAAACCTGACTAAATTTAAGCAAAATTTTTGAGAAATTTGCTAATAAAGTATCTGACTCGTTCCTCCCAGTGAAAGCTTTAAGAATTAATTTCACCGGATTTGCATTTTGTGTCGTTTAAGTAAATAAACGAATTAAAATCAACATTCTTTTTTTAAGCTTTTCTCTCTGCGCTTATAGAGTTAAACGTCTCAAAGTGAGTAGCAGTGTTTCAGGTGTGAGAAACACAGCTACACAGCTGAAGTTGAGGAATTTGTAGAAGTTCTGTGTACGAAACGAAGTGGTTCTACCCAAAACAGAAAAAAATGGCACGTGGCCTACGAGAAAATGGGGACGTTCGCTGTAAAAAATGCCTTTGCGGTGCTTGAAAAGTAGGAGGGCGGTACCTTCGGGTTGGAGCTTTGACACATATCTGGGTAGCTACTTCTGTAACCGATTCGTCCGCCAGTGGCAAGGGTGTACGTTGCACATACCTTATAGTTATAAGATAGTTTAGATCTTGCAAATGTACACTCAATTTAAAACTGAGATGGCCTGATCTCAAATTGAAACTACTCCTCGAAAGCAGCGATTCCCTTAGGTTCAGATTTCAAAAGTATGTAGTTACTGCTGAATGTAATTTAGATCATAAGTTAAATAAAATAAGAGGCGAAGAGAAAATTAATCTACGCAGTCCCCCCTCCCCGTCCCCAAACCCAAAACACAAACACACACAGACAATACATAGTTCGTTTCCAAGTAATTCCTCTGTGGTTTTCTGAACTGTTGCGGAAGCTTGTGGTTTTATCAAATAGTTACCCACGTCTGCAACCGAGGTCGCTAAAAAACGCCTGAGCTGTGGCCTTCCACTCGGATGTAGCCGATTCCTCTTCAGACGATGAGAGAAATTTTTACCACCAGCATTTGGCCGAGTTGGTGAGTTGAGGAGGTGGCGTACCGTTTCTGTTCACCAGAATTTGCTCCACTGGCATGAGTTGGATTCCATACCTCTCCGCAGTGTCTCATGGATTGGGGGCATCTGACTCTGTTGGTACTGACAACGGCCGTCGGATGATGACGTGGCGGTCCACTTGGCGATGTTGGAAATTAGTAGGCTACAGGCGTTTCACTCTGTCCCGTCTCTCGTAATCATACCATACAAACATAAAACTCCACCAGTGGCCGTCAAACTTCTTTGTTCCGGAGCCAGTGCTGACATTGTGGGACGGCGCCTTGGGAAGCATTTGTACCGATCTTATTACTAATTATAGCCTCTCTTTAGACTTGCTATACTAAGGGCACGATAAGTAGGGCGCTTTCCCATTGCCAAAGTCGGCAATATTCAAAAAATTGTTCTCTCTTCAGCGACCCCAAAGTTGTAACACTTTAATTGCCTGTCGAAGTGTTATTGTGCTGGCTGTGTGAGCTGAAGATTAACTGCTTAATAACAGTAATTGTATGAGGAGTAGTCAAAATAAAACATGACAGATAGAAAAAGAAAGCAAACTGTCTATTGTTTTAAAGGTAATCACCATAACTGTTAATACATTCATCCGACCGTGAGACAAGACGGCCACTGCCTTCATGGAAAAATGTTTGTGGTTGCCTACGGAATCACTATTGTGCACAGGCCACTAATGTCTTTCTTGAGGACTCCAAAAAACTGAAATCGCTTGGGGAGAGATCGGGAGTGTATGAAGGATATTAAGGGCTTCCAAGCGAAATTTCTGCAGTGTTGTCGAAACAACCTACCAACAACGTGACCTCTCACATGTTTCCAAGGTTGCTTCGACTAACCTGCAGAAGTTTCGCTGTGAAGCCCTTACACATCCTCCACACAGTCTCTCTCCCCACACGAGTTCCATATTTTTGTAGTCCTGAAGGAAGTTATTCGTGGCTGTCCATTTTCTGCGGACGAAGATGTGTGCACATCCTGGCTACTATCATCATTCCGTAGCAGACAGTTCCGTAGTAGACAGTTTTCCACAAAGACACTGGCCGTCTTGTCTAACAGTAGGATAAATATACTAACAGTTATGGTGGTAACTTTTGATAATAAGCAGTTTACTTACAATACTTTTTTCATCTGTCTCACTTTCATTTGACTGTCCCTTATATTTAAACGCATTATACAGTATGAGACGCGATCGCAAATGTTTACTTAAAGTTTTGAACGTCTTTTTCTTCTACTCATTGCGCTGTATTACAGTAGTGTTAATTTAATTTTATATTCATTCTTACAAATTAGTACCGCACTTGAAGGTGGCCGTCTCTGTAATGCGCATTCATGAAAACATGGTGCTTCCGTGCCAACATTTATCCATAACAGTTGATCGGTGCAAGTCGCGCAGTCAGTACTGGAAGAGAAACAATAAGACTTTTTCTCTCCCCCCCCCCCCCCCTCACATTCTCTAACTCCACAATGGACCCGGTACTTATCCCTCTGCCCTTGAAGGGAGCTACCGGCCTTACTTAGCACAAGGGCTGAATTCACCAAAGTCAACTGAAATTAAACACACCGTACTATATTACTGTGCCTATAAGTATTTTTGTTTGTTACCGTGAGCAGGAATACTACACTCTTAACAACCTCTTAGTATTAGTTGACATTCTTGGATTCGGCTGTTAGCTACAAGATACATATTATTATAAAACAAGACTGATAACCTTGGGCCACACGCAACAATTACACAAGCACTGCGTTACACAACAAACACACACACTCACCTGCACTCAACAGTTGCACTTTTGAGATATGTCTAATCCACTGCATCGAGCGAGATAGCACAACGGTTTGCACACTGGACTCTCATTTTGAAGCACACGGTTCAACTCCCCATCTGGCCATGCGACATTTACGTTTTGCGAGATTTCCCTAAATTGCTCTAGACAAACACCAGGATGATCCCTTCGAAAATGGCGCTGCCGATTTCCTTCCCCATCCTTTAGTAATCAGACATTGTGCACCGTCTCTAATGACGGACGTTGAACTACCTTTTTCAACACACTGCGTCAAAAGCGGTTATTCTGACTGAGGGATCGCTGACTCAGTGATCGTAAGGGTGTTGCAGTGTCATTTGCTACGGACGAATAGGAATCTAGAGGAAAACAGGATGAGTTTTCTGCTTAGGGACAAGGGCGATAAGAAACAGATTATACCTAAACAGTGAACATGAAACATTCGTCTCTAAGACTGAAAATGTTGAGCATAAATGGTCAAAGTGAAGAATGTTGTATAATATGCCCTGAAATGCAGATGCTAAAGAAGTAATTTAACATTGGTGACCATGTCATTACAGTTATAATTAGTGTCGTACTTTAGTCTGAAATGAGCCGTTGTGCGAGTAAGTTGAAGTAAACGTGTTAGGAAATTGGAGGTAACACCGTGCTTCAGCGGATAGCGCGCCTGCTGGCGGTAGAAGAGGCTGCGAAAGAAGCCGTCCCTCCTTGTTTGCGCTGGGCAAGCAACGATGCCGCCGCTTTACCAGCACGCGAAAGGACGGGCCAGATGGAATCATAGTCAGAATCGAATATCGATTCACGATTTCATCGTCCGGAATATATTGGAGCTCCACGGGAGCGGCTCAAGGGATTCCTGCGGAATGACAAAGAATAAGCGAAGCCATCTGCCTTGGAAATTGCGGGGCATTTGCGTCTCCAAAAACGCTGTTTACAAGGTCGGCGTCCACCCTGTGTCGAGAATCACAAAAGAAAGTTCCATGTCCTGCGATATTATGGGCGCTGCGCACACAATATTTTCGCCCTAAGCTGTTCATTTTCTTTCGTTTATGATATTTCTGGAATGTACTCCAGCAGTGCTGGTTCCGCCAGCGTTGACGTAAAACATTTCAGGTAGAATGTTTATTCCGGAAGTTACAGGCTGAAATATTTAGTATTTGTTCCCTTAGAAAAAGCGTCTACACGAAAGCCTTCCAGGAGGGAAACACATTACGTTTCTTCGAGAGCGGTAATAATATACGATGACGCTCACGAAGAAAGTCATCTGACATATCATCAGGAAGACGCATCAGCATCAACAGTGTCTCGTGCTCTCAGTAAACAAGGCAGCGCGGCGTGATAAGGATTTCAACACTCGACTTTCGTATGACAAGCAACTACATGCTCCCACATCTCGTTCCTTAGAGAGGGTCGTCTAAGTCCCTTGCAGGCAAATGCGTTTATGATTCTTTAAACAAGACCTTGTCCCTTTTCCTTCCCTAAACTCGTTCAGTCCATGTTAAAGCTCTGTTTCTTGTCATCTCTTTGCCGACGGTACTTTAAACTTTTTGAATTTCTTTTATCACTCCTTGCTAATTCTGGCGTAGAAAATTTATTCCGCTGTCATGATACAAACCGGTTACCCTTAAGCGAGAATCCAACACATTACCATTAGTTAGCATAACTTACCACTGATAACGCTAGGAGTTTCATTACGTTTTCCGCAGACGATGCTGTCGTATACAGAGAAGTCGCAACACTAGAATATTGTAGCGAAATGCAGGAAGACCTGCAGAGAATCAACGTTCGATGCAGGGATTGGCAGGTGACGCTCACCATAAATAAAAGTAAAGTATTTCGCGTAAATGTGAAGAAAGACCCATTTTTGTATGACATACGATTGCAAAATAGGCGCTAGAAACAGCGACGTACATAAAATATCCAGGCGTATGCGTTATGAACGATTTAAAGTTGAACGACTACATAAAACCAACGGCAGTTAAGGCAGATGCCAGACTCAGGTTCATTGGAAGAATCGTCAGGAAATGTAGTCCGTCAACAAACGAGTTAGCTCGTTCGACCGGTATTTAAATATTGCTCGTCAGTATTGGATCCGTACCAGACAGGTTTGACAGAGAAAATAGAGAAGATCCAAAGAAGAGCAGCACGTTTCGTTACAGGTTCATTTAACAAGCGCCAAAGCGTAACATAAATTCTCAGCCAACTTCCTTGTCAGACGCTGCAGGAGAGGCGTTCTCCACCATGGTGAGGTTTACTGTTGAGGTTCCAAGAGCGTACGTTCCTCGAAAAGTCAACCAATGTATTAATTCCTCCGGGCGTATCTCGCGAAAAGGCAATGAAGGTAACATTAGAGACTGAGATCTCACGGAGCTTCCCAGCAGTCGTTCTTTCTGCGAACCATTCGCGACTGTAAAAGGAACAGTGGAAGTGACTGTGGAACACAAGGTACCTTCCTTGGATTACAGAGTATAGATGGATGTAGATGTGAGATATAAATAATAATATGTCCATACAGTGTCACGTCACTGTATCTTTCTCCATTAAATGATAAATAACTTTGATTTATAATGACGAGGATACGTAGAGAGCGAAACTTTCAGGCTTGCTCACTTTAACTTCCTCATCATAAGTGGGGGGGGGGGGGGGGGGGGGGGGGGGGAAAGATACTATATTTTCAGACTGAAATAGTTACTGTAAATAACAAGATATTTTGTTTTGTTCTGTTCATAAGGAGATTGGCTGCGGATAAATGCAAAGCACAATACGATGTAACCGTTGCAAGTGAGTGCATGTTACCTGGCCGGGAGAAAGTGAGTAACAGCCGAAGCCTGTGTTCGAGAGCGCTGCCGACAATAAAGTGTACGGTACAGCATTCTTCCGTGTCACGTTAGAAATCGTCGAACGGTTCTGCAGAGCTTGTACTTCACCGACGACGGGAATTTTACTGCAACAGGAATACGTTAGTAGAGAGGAAGTATTCGTTGTCAGTTACCACGACAGGCTGTGAGAAGAAACCGCGCGAACAGCCAAGTCTAGCCATCGATCGGAAACAGTATTAAAGACTGAGAACTATACAACGAGTAATATAATACGTGTCTCCAAATGGCGCTGAGGCTATAATTATTTCAAAGGAGAAAAGAGAGGAAGATCTGGGTTTGGCAGGATGTGAGCTGTACTTCAGCCAGAGAAAGGTTTCTTGGATCTTAAAACAATGTAAGTTCTAAGTTCTAGGGGAATGATGGCCTCAGAGGTTAAGTCCCATAGTGCTCGGAGCCATTTGAGCCATTTTGGTAATGTCGCAAACATGTAGTACTAACAACACTTTTATTTACTAAAATTTAACCAGCACCAGTCCAAACTTCTAAACCGCAAGGAAATTAGAACAGTTGCACTGCGACCCTCACAGAATATAGCAGTTGAGTAAATTTCAACGTCCTCAACAATCTCTTCTAAATATTGTAATCTCAGTCCATTCCTGTATAGTTTTCCGCTCATCTAGTCTTCAAGTATGAGCTCTGTGGATGTTGCTCCACATGACCCATTCATTTGTCCCTTATTCTGGTAAGGCTGTTCTGAAAAAATCTTTCCTTGTGTTCTCCCTAGTTTCTCTTCTTTTCACACTATATCTTCCCACTCTTTAGCATCAAAAATTCTTCCCACTTTATATTTCATAGTTTTACACTTTCTATGAAAGCTTTTTACAGTGTTACAACCTGCTTCTGGCATTTTCTTTGCTCCGTCCGTATAGTATATTTAAGCGCCTAGATAGCAGAATTATTTCCTTTTCCTTCTACTGTAACTTGTAAAACCAAGCTTTGATTAGTGTGCCCTAAGTTTTTCTTGGTGTCGGAAATAAGGGCTATGTCATCGAATATGAGCGTTGATACGTGAGCTCGCACTTTTCTTTACTTTTTTTATCAACCGAGGATATCAAGTATATTCGAAGGAGGACAATATGAACAGGCACAAGCTTACTTGACAGCTCGGAAACTGGAACAGAAACCATGGAAAATCAAAACTCGATAATACTTGATGGAAAGTGTCTTATATGTTACAAAACCGTATTTTAAAAGTTGTAACTGCTAGTTCTCTGTAGGGACTCTATGAGTGTTTCGAACAACAATAATGCCTCCGCAGTCATTCGAGGACTAAACACTGCCATCCAGCCGGCGTCCCATGCCATCCGCAGCTTAAACTGCGACGACGAAAATCTTGGGATGGCGATATGAGCATCTACAGTTGGTAGTATTGGGTGCACATGGTATAAAAGGTCAGTGCTTTCGCCAAGCTGTCATATGTACTCAGGTGATTCATGTGAAAAGGTTTCCGACGTGATTGTGGCCGCATGACGGAAGTTAGCAGACTTTGAACGCGGTATGGTGGCTGCAGCTGAACGCATGGGACACTGCATTTCGGAAATATTCCGAGATCCACAGTGTCAAGAGTTTGACGAGAATACCAAATTTCAGGCATTACCTCTCACCTTGGACAACAGAGTGGCTGATGGCCTTCACTTAACGACCGAGGGTAGCGGCGTTCGCGTAGGGCTTTCATTGCTAGCAGGCGGGCAACACTGAGTGAAATAACTGAAGAAATCAATGTGGGACATATGACAAACGTATCCATTAGTACAGTGAGGCGAAATTTGGCGCTAATAGGCTATGGCAGTAGACGACCGACTCGAGTGCCTTTGCTAACAGCACACAGATCCTCTCCTGGCCTCGTGACCATATCGCTTCTACATCTACTCTACGTACATACTCCGCAATTTACCATACGGCCCGTGGCGGAGGGTACCTCGTACCACAACTAGCATCTTCTCTCCCTGTTCCACTCCCAAACAGAACGAGGGAAAAATGACTGCCTATATGCCTCTGTATGAGCTCTAATCTCTCTTATCTTATCTTTGTGGTCTTTCCGCGAAATGTAAGTTGGTGGCAGTAAAATTATACTGCAGTCAGCCTCAAATGCTGGTACTCTAAATTTCCTCAGTAGCGATTCACAAAAAGAATGCCTCCTTTCCTCTAGAAACTCCCACCTGAGTTCCTGAAGCATTTCCGTAACACTCGCGTGATGATCAAACCTACCAGTAACAAATCTAGCAGCCCGCCTCTGAATTGCTTCTATGTACTCCCTCAATCTGACCTGATAGGGATCCCAAACGCTCGAGTAGTACTCAAGAACAGGTGGTATTAGTGTTTTATTAGCGGTCTCCTTTACAGATGAACAACATCTTCCCAAAATTCTGCCAATGAACCGAAGACGACTATCCGCCTTCCCCACAACTGCCATTACATGCTTGTCCCACTTCATATCGCTCTGCAATGTTACGCCCAAATATTTAATGGACGCGACTGTGTCAAGCGCTACACTACTAATGGAGTATTCAAACATTACGGGATTCTTTTTCCTATTCATCTGCATTAATTTACATTTATCTATATTTAGAGTTAGCTGCCATTCTTTACACCAATCACAAATCCTGTCCAAGTCATCTTGTATCCTCCTACAGTCAGTCAACGACGACACCTTCCCGTACACCACAGCATCATCAGTAAACAGCCGCACATTGCTATCCACCCTATCCAAAAGATCATTTATGTAAATAGAAAACAACAGCGGACCTACCACACTTCCCTGAGGCACTTCAGATGATACCCTCACCTCCGATGAACACTCACCATCGAGGACAACGTACTGGTTTCTATTACTTTCGAGCCACTAACATACTTGGGAACCAATCCCATATGCTCGTACCTTAGTTAGGAGTCTGCAGTGGGGCACCGAGTCAAACGCTTTCCGGAAATCAAGGAATATGGCATCCGTCTGATACCCTTCATCCATGGTTCGCAAGATATCATGTGAAAAAAGGGCGAGTTGCGTTTCGCAGGAGCGATGCTTTCTAAAGCCGTGCTGATGCATGGACAGCAACTTCTCTGTCTCAAGGAAATTCATTATATTCGAACTGAGAATATGTTTGAGAATCCTGCAATAAACCGATTTAAGGATATTTGTCTGTAATTTTGAGGATCCGTCCTTCTAATCTTCTTATATACAGGCGTCACCCTTCTTATATACAGGCGTCACCTGCCCTTTTTTTCAGTGGACGCTAGACGACCGGAAAACCGTAGCTTGGTCATATGAGTAAAGAGCCGATGGTAGGGTTCGAGTGCGACACAGCACCCCCCCCCCCCCCCCCCCCCCCCCTCATCGACACATCGACACCATACACTCAACAAGGCACTGTACAAGCTGATGGTGGCTCTATAATGATATGGAGCTATGTTTACGTGAAATGGTTATGTTTGGCTACTTCGAGGTCGTTGGCAGCCTTTCATGGACTTCAAGTTCCCAAATAATTTTTATGGATGACCATGTGCCGTGTCACTGGGTCACAGTTGTTCGCGATTAGTTTGACGAACAATTTGGAAAATCTGAATGAATGATTTGCCTACCCACATCGCCCGGCATGAAAGCCATAGAACATTTATGGTACATAATCCAGAGGTCAGTTCATGCTCAACGTCCTGCACCGGCAACACTTTCGCAATTATGGACGGCCATGGCTCAATATTTCTGCAGGTGGCTTCTACGCCGAAGAGATCCGACACGATATTAGGAGGCGTCCCGTGACTTTTGTGACATTGTGAAGCATTAACTCTCCGCAACCCTACCTGTTACTGATACGACAGGAGATAGCTATACCTGTGTCTGTCTGTCCATTGAGAATCGCTATGACACATGTGTGGGAGAGTACTTTTAATTGTGCCTTGTATTTGTTGACGCTTCTCTCATATTAGTGGGTACAGTTATGGCTCCCATGCTCTAGGCAGCTTTTTATTAGACTTACCTTTGAGAGCGCTGCTATAATTAGGTGCTGGAGAATTTTCCCAGTATCGCCTGGAAAGCCGATTTACGAGACTTTTTAAGCAGCTTTTCCGACAATTGAATTTACGCCACTTTCCTTGGAGCGCAGCACTTTTTTATGCCATTATATAGCTCCCTCTTCAATTAAGAATGCAGTTTGCATTCCATATTTTGGATGTGCCATTTTCGCTGCTCTTATTTTATTCGATCGATATTCTCTCTAAGTTTTGTCACGTATGAAACCAACATACTTGAACTGTATTCCAATACGGACCGTTACAACAACTTTGGGGGTGATCGCTGCAGGGTACTGCAATTTACCGATATCTTACCAGGAAATTAAACCCTGCCATTTGCTTTACCTACGGCTAAGAAAACGTGACCTTGTCAGCTTCTCCGAAGTGTATTTGTGATAGCCAGGTGTAACTCACTAACATTGCAACAAAGGCTACTGCACTCTCACTCTTCATTAACTGCGCAACTTTATATTTTGTGCATTACGAGCTAGTTGAAACACTTGGAACCAAGTAATTACATAAGGGGCCATCAAAATATTTCCGCTTTAAAGTCAGCACCGCCAGTAGACTGTTGTTTATTTACAGTGTTACACAATCATGATTTCGGCTTCAAAGTGCCATTATCAAGTGTTTTAAGGGTTATACAGTGCCTAAGATGACATACTGTCGTATTTAAAATACACTGTTAAACACATTGTCTAAGGGTCGATAAATACGACAGTATTAGGCAGGTTTAAATACGAAAGTATGTCATCTTAGGCACTGTATAATACTTAAAACACTTGATAATGGCCGGCCAACGTGACCGAGCGGTTCTAGGCGCTACAGTCTGGAACCACGTGACCGCTACGGTCGCAGGTTCGAATCCTGCCTCCGGCATGGATGTGTATGATGTCCTTAGATTAGTTAGGTTTAAGTAGTTCTAGGTTCTAGGGGACTGATGACCTTAGAAGTTAAGTCCCATAGCGTGACTGTAAATGTAACACTGTAAATAAACAGCAGTCTAATGGCGGTAATGACTTTAAATAAATATATATTATGACTGTGGCCCCGCATTGCAAAAAAATTATTAAAATATTTCCGCTTGAGGGCGTTGCTGTAACGTATATTCAACATAATGCAACTCCGATGTGGATGTATGAGCACCGACATGAAGGCGAGGGATTAAGCGCTAAACCCAGTTCTGGTATCCAGTAGCTTATCCACTTATCAACAGTCCGGATACCCTGCTGCGCCCCTACATTCCAGTGCCGTGGCTAGGTGCGCTGGGTTACTCGGTTGAGGATCCACGCTAAACCCAGTACTGGTATCCAGTAGCTTATCCACTTATCAACAGTCTGGATACCCTGCTGCGCCCCTACATTCCAGTGCCGTGGCTAGCTGCGCTGGGTTACTCGGTTGAGGATCCACGCTAAACCCAGTACTGGTATCCAGTAGCTTATCCACTTATCAACAGTCCGGATACCCTGCTGCGCCCCTACATTCCAGTGCCGTGGCTAGCTGTGCTGGGTTACTCGGTTGAGGATCCACGCTAAACCCAGTACTGGTATCCAGTAGCTTATCCACTTATCAACAGTCCGGATACCCTGCTGCGCCCCTACTTACTCGGTTGAGGATCCACGCTAAACCCAGTACTGGTATCCAGTAGCTTATCCACTTATCAACAGTCCGGATACCCTGCTGCGCCCCTACATTCCAGTGCCGTGGCTAGGTGCGCTGGGTTACTCGGTTGAGGATCCACGCTAAACCCAGTACTGGTATCCAGTAGCTTATCCACTTATCAACAGTCCGGATACCCTGCTGTGCCCCTACATTCCAGTGCCGTGGCTAGGTGCGCTGGGTTACTCGGTTGAGGATCCACGCTAAACCCAGTACTGGTATCCAGTAGCTTATCCACTTATCAACAGTCCGGATACCCTGCTGCGCCCCTACATTCCAGTGCCGTGGCTAGCTGCGCTGGGTTACTCGGTTGAGGATCCACGCTAAACCCAGTACTGGTATCCAGTAGCTTATCCACTTATCAACAGTCCGGATACCCTGCTGCGCCCCTACATTCCAGTGCCGTGGCTAGCTGCGCTGGGTTACTCGGTTGAGGATCCACGCTAAACCCAGTACTGGTATCCAGTAGCTTATCCACTTATCAACAGTCCGGACACCCTGCTGCGCCCCTACATTCCAGTGCTGTGGCTAGCTGCGCTGGGCTACTCGGTTGAGGATCCACGCTAAACCCAGTACTGGTATCCAGTAGCTTATTCACTTATCAACAGTCCGGATACCCTGCTGCGCCCCTACATTCCAGTGCCGTGGCTAGGTGCGCTGGGTTACTCGGTTGAGGATCCACGCTAAACCCAGTACTGGTATCCAGTAGCTTATCCACTTATCAACAGTCCGGATAGCTTGCTGCGCCCCTACATTCCAGTGCCGTGGCTAGCTGCGCTGGGTTACTCGGTTGAGGATCCACGCTGCAAACAGCCCGATCGAGGTGGTCCCGCAGATTCTCGATTGCGTTTAAATTCGGGAAGTCTGGTGACCAGAGGAGTACGGTAAATCTATGCGGGCGCTCTCCAAACCACACACGTTGAAACGTCCCCATAGAAAAATTTATGAATGACTGTGTTGATAATCCTCTTACATTATTTGATTTTCAAACAGCTGAGCAGAAATGAACGTACTCAGACATTTCGCTTTTTACCTGTTCTGATCAACACTAAACTAACACACAATATTTTTAGCGCAACTCATTCTGACTTTCAACAATTCCTACAAAAGAATGGCCCTGAGTAACAATAACCTATAACTTTCATGAATCACTTACCTCACAAAAATCTTCGTTACTCGAACTACTGCAATACAGTGAGGGCCAATACTGCCAGCTAAATAAAAGATTCTAACTACTGAAGACACTAAATGCTGATAGGCATAGTCAGCAAATTTTGATAGAGAACAAACAATGTATTTATCATAATAGTCAGTTCATGATATCCAATATTACAATTTTCAATTTTACACTATCTGGCGGACAGACGTCCAGATCGTCCGCTCTTAAAATTCTGCCATCTCTCTCCCCACATCCACCACTGCTGGTGGCTCACCTCCAACTGCGCAACGCTACGCGCTGTTCACATCCAACTGCCCAACACTACAATAGCAAAATTTCCAACAATGCAAAGCAGCCAAAGACTACACACAGCACAGTCAGTGATTTTCATACAGAGCGCTACGTGGAGTTACCAACATAAAAACGTAAACAGCCTACATGCAACGTACACTGCGAACTGTATGACACGTTGCATTGACCTGCTGGTAGATGCCATCGTGCCGAGGAAAAACAAACTAAACGTATGGATATACATAATACCCAAGGATGCAAGCATACTTGTGTTGATCCAGTGTGCCAGTGTGCCTTCCAGAATGACGAGACCACCCAGAGATCGCCATGAAAACATTCGCCGTACCATAACACTCTCTCATGGTTGCAGGGTGTTTGATTTCAGACGTTCCACGTCGTACTCGCGAACTGCCACCTGTACGACGGAGCACGAAACGCTGTTCATCCGAATTGGTTACCTGTCCACACTCACGTCAGTGGACGTTCAGCTGCGGTATTGGTGTGCAATTTCCAGGCTTCGTCGCTGATGAACAGCAGTCAGAACCGTTCCTGTTTGCAATGTATATAAATCATCTAGCAGAAAGCGTCGAAAACTCGTTAAGACTGTTAGCGGATGATGCGGCTGTCTGTAAGGAAGCAGCAACGAAAGAAGACAGTATCGACTGACAAAATTACCACGCATCATTCGTGAGTGGAACAAGGGTAACCTCCGCCACACAACATCAGGTTGCTTGGTGAGAACTGATATGGATGTAGAGTCAGAGTGGGTGCATGAACCAGGATCCTGCTGCGGAGGCTGCAGCAACTTTTGCTGAACGGTCGTTGACGTGACACTGTTGGTAGACCGGTCAGTTGCTCAACAGTTGCACATCTGTTCACCCGTACTCATCTCTGCAGACATCGTTCAACGTTGTCATCTATGGACCGTTAGGTGTCACAGTTGCCAGTTTTGGTTAGCGCCATTTTGTTGTGCACGGTATGCCTTAGCTAAGGTGGCATGCGAACATAGATGTTTCGTAAATGCCTGCACCCTTGAACGGAAAGGCAATGATCGTGCACTTTTGGACGTCAGATAAATCACCTCGTTCCGCATTATGACAAGGATTGCATTGTTTTCCGCGTCCCCACTCCCTCCCCGACACGCTTTCTATACGCTCCACTGCCGGTACTGCTACCCACATGCCGTCTGTGTGTGGTTACTTCAAGCTGACATCGAACACAAGAGCTGGTCACATTAATGTGACTCTAACGTGTACATTATTCACGGGCAAACGGTCCATATGAGAGCATATATATAGGGTGTTTCAGAAGTGATAATCAATATTCAGAGCTATGACGGGAATGATCGTGCTAAACATAAATGTCAAGTAAACATGGGTTCTAAAACGCATACTTTAAGGGCTATAAGCAATTCTTGATCTTCGATGCTGTCTAATGAATTTCTTCTACTGCAAGCAGTTCGCTTTCCATATTTTGGGAAGTAGCAGCATGGACCAAAACAAGAAGAAAATGTCCAACAAACATGTGCTCTAAAATATATATCTTAAAAGTTATGAGCACTTGTCCATTAGAAGAGTTGTGTTACAAAGTAGCGGAGATGAACAAAGTAACTCTTACAGTATGCATTTTAGATCTCATGTTTACTGGGCATTTTTTCTTGTTTTGGTCAATACCACCACTTTTAAAAATATGGAAAGCAAAAAGATTCCAGTAGGAGAGATTTGTAAGATCAAGAATTGCTCATAGCTCTTCAAGTATGCGTTTTAAAGCCCATGCTTGTTTGACTTTTTTGTTTCCAATGATCATTCCTGTCATATCCCTGAATATTAACCGTCACTTCTGAAACACCCTATATACAGGGCGTTACAAAAAGGTACGGCCAAACTTTCAGGAAACATTCCTCACACACAAATAAAGAAAAGATGTTATGTGGACTTGTGTCGGAAATGCTTAATTTCCATGTTAGAGCTCATTTTAGTTTGTTCTTCCACCTACGCTCAATGGAGAAAGTTATCATGATTTCATACCGGATACTCTACCTGTGCTGCTAGAACATGTGCCTTTACAAGTACGACACAGCATGTGGTTCATGCACGGTGGAGCTCCTGCACATTTCAGTCGAAGTATTCGTACGCTTCTCAACAACAGATTCGGTGACCGATGGATTGGTAGAGGCGGACCAATTCCATGGCCTCCACGCTCTCCTGACCTCAACCCTCTTGACTTTCATTTATGGAGGCATTTGAAAGCTCTTGTCTACGCAAACCCGGTACCAAATGTAGAGACTCTTCGTGCTCGTATTGTGGACGGCTGTGATACAAAACGCCATTCTCCAGGGCTGCATCAGCGCATCAGCTATTCCATGTGACGGAGGGTGGATGCATGTATCCTCTCTAACGGGGGACATTTTGAACATTTCCTATAACAAAGTGTTTGAAGTCACGCTGGTACGTTTTGTTGCTGTGTGTTTCCATTCCATGATTAATGTGATTTGAAGAGAAGTAATAAAATGAGCTCTAACATGGAAAGTAAGCGCTACAGGACACATGTCCACATAACATATTTTCTTTCTTTGTGTGTGTGAGGAATGTTTCCTGAAAGTTTGGCCGTACCTTTTTGTTTACAAGTCATCTGTTGTTAGGTTGGTTAGTACCTACAGGAATGCTTGGCAGCAGCAAGCCATTAATGCTTATTTTTTCCTGAACAGCAGATTCAAGTCTGCCTCTCTAGAACGCAAAACGGTTTGTCTATACTGACAGGGATGCTCCACTTAGTGCTGCAGTTAGGGCGGTGTAGAAAATATCAGGTCGTAAAGTCATGTTTGCTGGAAGACTGTTAGATGCAGTGAAAGAACAACCAACACATTAAAGTAGGTATATACATATATAGTTAGTATCAATACCAGAGAAGGAAAGTTGCTACTCACCATATAGCGATAATGCTGAGTCGCGACAGGCACAATAAAAAGATTCGCAGCCGGGCGGTGTGGCCGTGCGGTTCTAGGCGCTTCAGTTCGCAGGTTCGAATCCTACCTCGGGCATGGATGTGTGTGATGTCCTTAGGTTAGTTGGGTTTAAGTAGTTCTAAGTTCTAGGGGACTTATGACCACAGATGTTAAGTCCCATAGTGCTTAAAGCCATTTTTTGAAAGATTCACACACTCATAGCTTTCGGCCATTAAGGCCTTTGTCAGCAGTAGACACACATACACACCATACACACACGCAGGCACACACACTCACGCAAACGCAACTTGCACACACGTCTGCAGTCTCAGAGAGCTGAAACTACACTGAGTATGGTATTTTTATTAACTGTAGTATACTGTGGACTTGCTTTAGGATGTCTGTTGGGTTATATTTCTACAATCTTATGCTGTTTTACGTTAGCGTAAATAGACAGGGGTGGGGGAAGAGAGAGCGAGAAAGACGATGAGAGAGTCATTACCGTGTGCGGCGCAGTTGATACGATGTTACTCGGAGGTAAAGAGCATGACGGCAACTCTGGACAGGGCGTCGTTATTCAAAGTCTATTTCTTACCGGTGGCCGCGGGCGGGCCCACAAATCATGCGCCAGATTACGGCGGACCTACAGCGCTGCGGTAACTCGATTACTGAGCGTCCGGGCGGGCCACGCAATTAACGTGGCGCAGCCGGCTGCGGCCACGGCCGGCCACACCGCTACCGCTACCGCCCGCCGCTGTTACCTACCTGCTCTCTGCGCCGGGCCTCCTGCTACTGGCTGCGTGCGTGTGCGCCGACCGCAGCCATCGCTGGCGACAGCGCTCCCGCGTGTCGTACGCTCGTCTCAACACGCCTAACGAATACCGATGAGCCGTCGCTCGAGTAGGTTCAGAGTACTTCACTGCAGGTCGGAGCTGTACTGGAATCTACTGCTCATTTTCAGCTAAAGACACGAGATTTGGTTCGTAGGACATCGCAACAGAGAGGCATCGTAATTAATTTACAGAGATCCGCTTCAATTGTACTAATATTTGATCAAACCACGGCCGGTTTCGGATTTTAAAATTCCATCTCTACCATCTGGTGAGCAAGATGTAGGAGACAGGTGAAATTCCCTCAGACTTCAAGAAGAATATAATAATTCCAATCCCAAAGAAAGCAGGTGTTGACAGATATACCGAATATAATAAGTCACAGCTGCAAAATACTAATTCGAATTCTTTACAGTCGAACGGAAAAACTGGTAGAAGCCGACCTCGGGGAAGATCAGTTTGGATTCCGTAGATATACTGGAACACGTGAGGCAATACTGACCTTACGACTTATCTTAGAAGAAATATTAAGGAAAGGTAAACCTACGTTTCTAGCATTTGTAGACTTAGAGAAAGCTTTTGACAATGTTGACTGGAATACTCTCCTTCAAATTCTGAAGGTGGCAGGGGGAAAATACAGGGAGAGAAAGGCTATTTACAATTTGTATAGAAAGCACATGGCAGTTAAAAGTGTCGAGGGACATGAAAGAGAAGCACTGGTTGGAAAGGGAGTGGGACAGGGTTGTAGCCTATCCCCGATGTTATTCAATCTGTATATTGAGCAAGCAGTAAAGGAAACAAAAGAAAAGTTCGGAGTAGGCATTAAAATCCATGGAGAAGATATAAAAACATTAAGATTTGCCGATGACATTGTAATTCTGTCAGTGGCAGCAAAGGACTTGGAAGAGCAGTTGAACGGAATGGACAGTGTCTTGAAAGGAGGATATACGATGTACATTAACAAAAGCAAAACGACGATAGTGGAATGTAGTCGAATTTAGTCGGGTGACAATGAGGGAGTTAGATTAGGAAATGAGACACTTAAAGTAGTAGATGAGTTTTGCTATTTGGGGGGCAAAATAACTGATGATGGTCCAAGTGGAGAGGATATGAAATGTAGACTGGCAATGGCAAGGGAAGCGTTTCTGAAGAAGTGAAATTTATTAACATCAAGTATAGATTTAAGTGCCAGGAAATCGTTTCTGAAAGTATTGGTATGGAGTGTAGCCATGTATGGAAGTGAAACATGGACGATAAATAGTTTAGACAAGAAGAGAATAGAAGCTTTCGAAATGTGATGCTACAGAAGAATGCTGAAGATTAGATGGGTAGATCACATAACTAATGAAGAGGTACTGAATAGAATTGGAGAGACGAGAAGTTTGTGGCACAACTTGACTAGAAGAAGGGATCGGTTGGTAGGACATGTTCTGAGACATCAAGGGATCACAAATTTAGCATTGTAGGGCAGCGTGGAGGGTAAAAATCGCAGAGGGAGACCAAGAGATGAATACACTAAGCAGATTCAGAAGGATGTAGGCTGCAGTAGGTACCAGGAGACGAAGACGCTTGCACAGGGTAGAGTAGTATAGAGACCTGCATCAAACCAGTTTCAGGACTGAAGACCACAACAACAACATCTTCAGGTGTCTGAAATCGCAGTATTTGGTAACACATAACATTCGGTCGGGCCAGTCAGTGCAAGAGTTCCAGTCATTGCGCGATGGCGGAATCTGTGCACTGTAGCACAGCCGCACGATAGGACTGCCAACGAATTAATTTGAGGAGTGTCTACCCTTCGCTCTTATGACGGTTTTCACTCTGCTGGGGACACTTTCAGTGAGGCCTCTGAGCGCCTGCTGAGGAATGTTAGCCCCTTCTTCCTGAAGACCGGAAACCAAGCAAGGTAGTGATGCTGGACACTGGGGTACGGAGCGAAGTCGACGTTATCGTCACCGAGGTCATTAGAGACGCAGGACAAGCTCGGATTATATCAACGACGGGGAAAGAAATCAGCCGTGCCTTCTCATAGGAACAACCCTGACATTTGTCTGGAACGATTTAGGAAAATGACGGAAAATCTAAATTTGGATGGCCCGACGTGGGTTTGAACCGTCGGCCTCCTGAATGCGAATCCGGTGTGCCACCTCGCTCGGTCATAGTTTACATTGACGCAAAGTTGTTAGTTCATATGGTTGACAGTAGGGGTCTGCCTTGTGCAGCTACTTATATCGTTCACTCGTAGATTTGACATGGTAATAACACAGGAAGAAAAGGTATTCTGCGTTATCTGTTTCAGCAGATGCAATTCAGCTGCAACTGTTGTGCAAGATTTTCGCAGAGAATATGGCTGTGCAACTCCCGCAGCACGAAGCATTCGACGGCAGCACCTGAAGTTTCGAAAAATTGATTGTCTGTCTAACAGGTAAACCACAGGTTGCCCGCCTGTGCTACTTCAAGACGTAGAGCGTATTTAAGAACATTTGACAGTTAGCTGACTCAGCGACGGAACGGCACTAAGGAGCATACAGATTTTGCACTGCACTGTTGACTCCAACGTCGCCTTATCTCTCGGTATGTTTCATTTTTGCGGGCATTTGTGAAAGGTTCCGTCTACACGCTTTCCTTCTCAAAAACTTTGCCAGGCGCGAAGCAACAGCAATGAATGCAGCAACACCAGAGATGCTTGCAAAAGTATGGTATGAACGTGAGTATGGTCTGCGTTCGGTCACACTGAACATTTACGAAAGGTAAAAGAACTCTTCCGTTCTAATTACAATCGCAAAATGTATCCCTGAGACGTATGCGAATGCATGTAAACGGTATACACTAGCAAAATTGGATGGTTGTTTTGAAAATAGAGACATTACAGTCCTACGCGTAAGTTAACATTCACCTCAAGTTTCTATCTCTATATCTCTAGAAGATACAGTTTTGTGAAATGGCCCAGCCTTTTTAAAACATTGTGCACTCTGTTTATAGTTTTGCATCTAAAACTTTTCGCCTCGACAATCTTATTTACGTAGCGCTTTGCTGCTACGTTATAATTTTGAGCATAAGCAGTTTTACGGAATTGAGTTATGTGCTGTAGATATTCTTCGTATCTCTGCCTAACATAGTCTAATGCCTGCTGCAAACGCATACAAGTGGAATACTGAGATGCAGTTGTTAATCTCGCATTAGACTGGCTCCACTATGCAAGACGACAAGCTGTGTGGCAATTAGGAAAAATATATCTACATAAATTTCGCAGATGTGGACAGTAACAAGATGCAAACTCCTGGCCGGTCCTGCCAGTTTGGTGTTCTAGGATCTCATGCTCAGGTTTTCTATATTAAAGTAACAAATTATTATCATTTTGTGTTACAATAGATGGATGCAGGAAATAAAGAAACATAGTCCTAACCATTATCCTGGATTGGAGCTGTCTGATACTTCAAAATGATGATTAGAGTGATGGAAGGGTAAGGTGTATTCACGTTCCAGCCAAATCAAGAAACTTAACTAAAAAACCCAAGATAAAATTTCCCCTTCTGTCTGAGAGATAGCGTTAATATCAATGGAGTACATTTTTTTTACGCTGATGCATTATTCTGAACATCATTAAGAAAGAGTTAATTTGATTCGTGGCATAGTTTTGTTTGTACAACTTTTTGAAATAGACGCGTAGTGTTTCTTTTTGTTCAGTTGGATAAACTGGATTACCGTGCAGACAGAAACCTAAACGCTTTATTGAAAACGGAGAAACTCATTCCTTGTAACTGATTTATGATTCTTTTAATTCATTTTAACTCGTAAGAAATGGGCAATTGAATTTAATCTTAGATTTACGGCTCTTTAAGATGATTCTTTAGGAAGGTGTCCTATAACTGCAGACATAAATGAGAACGTGGCTAAAGTCTTCAATACGCTTTAGGATGAACGGGGATTAAAAGTGTATCAGATAGTAAATGCCACAGGAACGTCGGAAAAAGAATTAACTGTGATATAGTTTTGCGCAAGGTGAGTGCCTTATTTGTTGAAACCAGAACAAAAGCCAGTGCTACACGGAAGCCAGAGGCTGAATACTTATAAAGACAAAGTTGAATTCGTTCACCGGAAAATTATATCCAATTTTTTCTGTGACGCGAAAGGGGTTCTTGTTACTGTCTTTCAAAGAGAAAAAGCTACTGGTGAAGTCTTCTGAATCAACAGAATCAAAACGACATCATGAAATGCCTGAAATACAGAAGCAAAATTTCATTCTTCAGCATCACAATGCAACGTAAAAGTGCTCTGTAAATAGGAAACAAACTTCTTTCGCCAGATTTGACATGCTCAAACTCCCACTCAGACCTTCATATAAGGAAATTTGTGGGTTAAAGATGATTTTAACATAATGAAGAGGTTAAACAATTGTAAACGTTCCAGAGACGTAGTTCAGGTATGGAATCCACCACGCGGGTAAAAAGTTGGAAAAAGTGTGTTGATATAATACGATACTATGTTGAAAATGTGTGTTTTGACATAACAAACACACTTTCACTGCTAGTCCGAGATTTTCACTTCGTACTTTGAGTGGCGAAAGTGGTAGGTAAGATGTAGACTGATCACATTCGTCCCAGTAGTTCTGAAGTGCACGTAGGTCGGAAATGATATCAACTTAATCTCGAGGCGAATTTCTAACCTTCGTGATTCGAACAACAGACGTCGGCAGCTGGAGCGAGAGATGTGGCACAGTGGAAGGAAGTCTCATTAGTGTTTTGTCCCTCGCTCGATGGGGAAGAAAATAGGAAGGATCCTTTTCAAGGAAACCATCCTGGCATTTGCATTTGACGTAGGGAAGTTATGAAAAACGCAAATCTGGGTAGCCGATCGGGGATCTGAACCCTGTACAGGTCGAATGTTAAGTCTAGTGTTTTAAATGCTCGACGTCTGGCTCGGCTGTGGCACAGTGAAACTGTATTCTGCAGACGCTTCCTCAAAACCCTTCTTCGGCAGCTCAGACGTACGTTACCTGTGAATTTATGGTTTCCCCTCCTCCACATTCCTGGCCAAGTGAGCTTTTGCTACGTCTTTAATGAGCTCTAAACTGGCGACAAATTCCTTTAGCTGTACACTTGAGAAAAGTCTCATGATAAATATGCGTCGACCTGTATTTGCTGGGAGCTAGTAACCACTGCTACTGAGGAAAAGAATATGCTCAATGTTTGCTGTAAGGACGTTCATGAAACTTATTCGATGTTTTGACGTTTTATCATTCTACAGTTAAGCAAAGTATACCACAGGCTCAATTACTTGTGTCTGTAAGACCTTGCAAATTGCGATCGTTTCTTATTTGTATTTTGAGACCACTGCCCTAAAATTTTGTTTCTACTGTCGAATCCAACTATGATAAAATTTCCTTAACAGTAATATTAATTATGATTACAAACATACCTCTGATTCTTGTCAGTTCTAAAACATTGTATTACATCAGTTGTGGGAAACTTACGGCATGTGGAGTTCCAATAACAACGTGTTGAAACGGCGGTTCTGTATAGCTAGCAAGTGCGTCGCGCAGTGGAAATCATTTCCGTTGCACGAGTCCACAAACAAGCCATTATGGTTGCACGCTCTTGTGGCTTTGTAAAGCACCTGAATCAACTCTGGCTTGTGTTTTCGCTCCCTGTTCGGTGACTGCACTGGCAGTCAGATCCGCCGCTTTTCGTAGTGACAGTCTGTGGAGTGTCGCAAAAACTGCCATATTCTCTTCATTCTGTTTCAAGTTAAAAAGAAGAGAGCCATGTGATGACTGCTGCTGTAAGCACTCACCGGCTAATGGCTTCATTAGTTTTTTTGCCTGCGCAAACTAACACATATCGGGATGTGGTTAGAAAGATAGAGCAGGTGTCATTCTAAATTTAGGTATCAAACACATGCGATACCGCTAGGCCAGAGAACTAGAGACCGTCAATTTTTTCCCCCTTGGATATTGAAGCTGTACGCAGGAAAAAAATGTTTACAGATATTGCTCCTTCGTCAGGCTGGCCCCCACATAACCGATAACCAATTAGTCCTAATGTCAGCTACGCAGAAGAAACCTCGCACAGATAACAATGTGCATATTTTGTACTTAGAGTGCAGTCTAATTGAACCATAACTGTATGCACTCTTTCATTTATATTCACAATAGTTGTCTTTCCAGTATCGATACCAAGGTATGCCTACGCCAGAAGACAGGCTGCGAGACTGTCTAGTGTCGTATGTTGCGGGACTAAGAAATGCTGACCACTTTCATGTAAAAGCCACTCCACTGGCCAAAAAGTTTCCCGCGTCTGACAGGGCTGCCCTTTTCAGTGAAACAGGAGGTCTTAACAGTACTTATGTATCTCAAGCAATAAAAATATTAATCAAAATAAAGTATTAATTCATATTTATATTACGAGAATAGTCATCCTTGTAATTGTTTCCACGTTTTTTTCCTGTGACTTACATGTGGTAATGAATATTCCTGCCACACAAATTATACCGAAGAGTACTAGAAGCGTTCAAAAGCACAATAGATGGCGTACTGAAAATCAAGCGTCTAGCAAATTTTCACTAAGGCTGTATTTTGGTTCAAGCAGACGTTACACTGGACTCTTCTTGAATCTGTGGACGTATTAATAGTTAAGACTCGTATCAACTTAAATGCATAAGAGAATCATATCACAGTAGAGAAATTTTCTCGACACATCCTGTGTTCGTTAACAAGACATTGTCCATCCTTCTAATCTCCAGTTAAGTTGATTTGCCTGCGGCTCTTCCGACTGTTTGAAATGTCTCACCGCCCACTGACTGAGTAGGCCTAAAAATTACCCTCATCTCACGTTCCTTAGAAACGGAGACGCTGAATGCAAAAGAAAGACGGCCAGATGCAGCTTTCAATTTGTACGCGCGTTCACAAGTAGGAAGGCTGCAATTTCTCTTTGGCTAGCTTCTTTCCTTATACTACTGCTGCTCTGTAATTTTGAGAACATGTCAGTACTTAAGAATATATATTACTTTCTTCTTCCGCCTTGCGTGGGAATATTTATTCACGTCGATCCTGAACATGGTGAGATGCTTTATTTTTATTACGTATATTTTTGTACCTCTGTTCTTTACCATATCTACTGCTATCTGCAATGTTCGCTCCATGATTCAACTGAATAATTTTAGCTTCTAATGCAGGGTAATGTACGAGGCATTTTCAAAAAGTTGAAATCTTTCGAAGAACACTTGAGTGCGTATTCAATCATATTCTTCGTAATGAAATACCTTACTGAACAACGAAATGGCTAACCGAAAACGAGACTGGGCACAGTGAAATCTCCATGGACTGCATATCACCTGATTTCAAAGTAAGAAGTAAGAAGTCAGCCTCTATAATGTATAAGTACCCTTCCGCCCCCACCCCAGTTGTTTTGATTAGATAGTCTTGCCTTACTGGCTTACCCTATTCAATCCTTAGCCTCTCTTGACAATTTTTTATTCCCCACACTACTCTCCATTCCCAAACTGGTAATTCCTTGATCTCATAGTATGTGTCCTGTCTACCGATTTCTCATTTTAGTCAAATACTGCCATAAATTTCGTTTTCCTCAATCCGATTCAGTACCTAATTAGTTATTCGATCCAGCCATATACAGAATTCAGTTTTAGTACCACATTTCAACAACTTCAAATTTTTTTTGTCTGAACTGTTTATAGTCCACGATTCACTTCCAGGCAAGGTTACACTCCACACAAATGCCTTCAGAAAAAATACCTTAACTTTTAAATTTATGTTGGATGTTTACAAATTTCTCTTATTCAACATTTTTTTTCTTTTTTTTTTTCCAGTCTGCATTTTATAGCCTCTCTATTTTGACCATCACCAATTATTTTGCTGCCCAAATAAAATGCTTCTCTACTACTTTTAATGAATCCTTTGCTTAATATTTTTTCCCTGAACAACACTTTTACACTGCGTTAGTCGATCTCATCCCTGCTGGTGTCGTCTCCGAGATGTGGAAAAATGTCAAAAACGTTCTTTTTATTGAATTGAAATACGATAACTTGACTTAACAGTATGAAATGGTATTCTACTACAGTGATAATGTTAAAGCATTAATTTTAAGGGTTTCTGTGAAGATGCACTTCAGTGGAGAAGAAGAAGGAGCCCAACGAAAAGTTCTTAAATTCTCTACCGAACACCACATTTCTTAAGACATCTAAAATCTCTGGCAGATTTTGAACGGATATGTACCTACATATCTAACTTCCTTCTGTACTTAAGAGGGATCAAAAATGAAACTGAATTCATTATTATTTTGTGAAGCATCTGTTAAAATACCTAGATTTTTGATGAAATCTCTCAAGGATGTTCTAGAACTAACAACTGATACAATTACTTATAACAGCCTTCTGCATTCTGAAAATGCTACCTCTGTAAGATCAGTTCCCCGCTAAAGATTTCATACTCATCACTGAATGAGAATGCGCGGCATAAATTACGCTACGCAACATAATTAAATTGTCACTTTTTTGAAGTCCCTTAACTGTCTTCCATCGTATACTGCGAACTGCCGGTTTTGTCTGCGAATTATGTGGGAATCAATGGCCCAAAGGAAGAAGTGCTTTCGTTGACAAACCTTATGCCATCCCCTGAGGCCGTGTGTGCGCTTTTTTATCTATATGTATGTGTTTTGGGGTGAGGAGGGGGGGGGGGGGGGAGGCAGAGGCGGCGGGAGAGAGAGAGAGAGGTGAACATCATTGCCCTTTAAGGAAATATAAGGAACAAAAGAAATGAAGATTCTTTTTCCGTGAACGATTGGTAAGCGTGGCGTTGCTACAGCCACACTGGAAGGTGACATTTCCGGAATCCTATTAAGTTACGTGACAGTAGCCAGAACGGAGCAATTGACCTTGGAGTTGTAATAGCCCCTCCATCTCCCAGTATAGAGGCTGAATGACCTTGTTCTGCACACGGTACGGGTCGTCCAGGGATTCTGGAGGTATTAATGTGCCGCGGCTAGAGGCTATCGCAGTAGTAGTCGCTGGCGTTGCTGTTTGTGTAGACGGTAAGTTTCTTCCGATGTTTGCTCACGTATATGTCTGGATATAGTCATTAGCGGCGAAGACTTTCATAACGCTGTTGTCATCCATCCGGCACTTACAACTGAGCTTGGTAGCTATTCGGCCGCTTGTGGATGTTTCGGGGACGGCTTATTTGTCTGCTCTGGTTGCGGCTAGAGTCTAGTTCTGCTGGAACAGCTCGACTTTAAGAGGTTTGCTGGAGCGATCTCTTTCGTTGCAAATGTGTTAGCAAAACGTGCTTTCTGAGTTGCAGTCTTATTTATTAGACCAAACGCCTTTCCCCTTTTATGTGGTAGGAGTCTACTGCAGGTAATTGTTAAATTTATATGTTAAAACGAATTCTGTGTTTTCTCTCCATGTGCGCCATGTGCTGTAAATCAACTTACACTAGGCAAACAAACATTTCTGTAATCAAATCTACAGCAGTTCTTGGTTTGATTGGTGTCTGCATCACTAGTCACGTGGTCAAATAGCGCAGAGCACACAGATCAGTCATAGGAAAAGTTAGAGAACGAATAATTTCGATGTGAATACGCCTAAAAATTTCGGAAGTGAAGTACTGTAGAAATGTGACTTTGCACCTGTGACTACTTATAGAGAAATACATCACGGCGTGTAAAGTTAAGCCAACCCAATGAATGTGCCTTATAAAAACGAGTCGCGTTTGTGATAGTTAATAAGAGCATTATAAAAGAAAAATGCTTTGCTTATAAACGAATATTTCAGCTTAAGTCTTCATAGCAATTGGCGTTTTCTCAAGCGAGCTGTGTTTCGTCACCTACTTTTCGAACCTGAAACTTACGCTAAGAATTAAGCACTTCAAGCCCTCAAATGTCTACGTAGCTGCCATATTAGACGGTTCGCATAGGATACTGGGCGTATCCGACACCGCTGATTGAAATAAGTCATTGGAATTAAAACTGCGTTAGAGAGCCCGAGTTGGTCGTTATTAGCCATTATACTAACGCCACTGCAATACTCCAAACTGACATCATCAACAGCCAAATTGGTGGATAGATTTGAGACATATAAACATGTTTTACGCGCTTTTACCAACTAAAGGGTGTTTAAAAAATGTACTGTTGTCCCAAGCATATTGCAACAAACGGTGTATTTCTATCGCTGCTCGTTTAGTTTTTATTGCCGTTTCAAATATACCGGTCATTTTTGAAACACCCTGTACATTCTCCATTACAAGGCCAGTGTTCCTATCAGACTTCTGCACTACGTAAGACCAATGTGCTCTAAAGAGTAGGCTAAATTGGCGTGTACAGTCACAATCATGAAGAAAACTTGCAGGTTATGCTATTGCTCTCAATTGGACGCTTCCAAACAGAGATGATGTATTTATTAGGAGCAACGCTGAAACGCCGTGTGTTACTCTAATGAGGATTCGGGAAACGATGAGCAATCTTGTACTTGGAGTTTCTAGTTGCATACTATGCGATGTGAAAGACTGTTCAGCAAAGCGTCACGATAGCGTGTCCTAGCGGCTTTGTCACAAGCTGCAAGGCGTAAGTGCGAACATTTTTCTCCTTGTTTCTAATGATTGAACTGAAAACAATAGGTGTGAGTACGTGACAGAGTGCTAGTGAGCACGACGTCGAAACATTTCTGGCTCAAGATGAATGGACGTACACGCCATCAGCGTTTAGCTCAGTTAACATTTCGTTGTGTAGCTTCGTTGTTCTGCCTCCTTGTGGCCCCGAAAGGAATTTCGAAAGTAGAATGCTTGAACTACAACGGTGTCACAGTTATTTCTTACAGTCAACCCTTTGAGACAAAGACAAAATGTATGGTGAACGTAACGGGACAAGCAAATGTAACTTAGCTACAACTTAAATTATTTTGTTTCTAGACATGCTACTTTAAAATTCCCGGGCGAGTTGTTGCTCTGATCTGTTACAGTGGGCAATTTCACTGGAAAAGCAGAAGGACCGCCAGAATATCAACAATTGAGTAAAAACTAAAGTAAGAGCTAGAATGACGACAAGCGAATCAGTCATAGAATTGGAAGAAAGTGATCAATGTAGTTGAGAATGCTATATCAGTGGCCAGGGAAAAATTTTGAATGGAAACCACTTGGCATACGTAAAAGCTGCAGATCATGACGTCCTTGGAAATATCACATCAACGAAATATGGGGCATCGTGGCGCACGCAAGGAGGAAGCCCTGAACAGAAAGGCTTGGCAGAAGATAACAGGAATACAGAAAAATGATATTAATTGATCTTTATATTAACTGATCCTGAATTCATAATAGAGTTGAAAGACTACTGGTGCTGTTTCAAACTATAACTGCCACGATACGCACCCTAGGAGAGAGCCAGGAATACATGAAGCCAAATATTTACTTAATTATTCAAATATAATAAAACAAGCTAATTTTGAATGACTTATTACATTACTAGGTGTTGCGAGACGCCTTTAAGGATACATTGCCTTAGAAACGACCAGCTACCTATAGCATATGACAGATAAGGCTAAGATACTGCAGCACTTGTAATGTAGGACATACTACATACTTTGGAATCTTGGATTCCTTTATGTTAGTTGTAAAGTTAACAGAAGTGGACTTCCCCTACGCTTTAGTTCGTAGGTGAGAGTAAAACTCTTAGGTTATCCACGGTATGAACAAATGTTACATAAAAGTTATTTTATCCGAGAATGTGCGACACAATTAACAGTAATGTGCGTGCAAAATTCGTCGTAATAAAGAAACATTAGCTAAGTCGGAATGGAGTATTAACAGCTCATGAGCAACGATTCACCGGAAATCGTACTGATGCTTGGTTTATGAAATTAGTGGAGAAAGCTGCGAGTAATTATTTTGAAGTATGACTGTGATGTAGCAACACCGGCTGGTCTTAAGTATATAAAAGCGAGGTCTGCTGAAATGCAACACCAGTTTCATCAGTGGCGGAGTAAAGCTCTGAGCATTCGACGAAGGCGGTCGACTGTAATCTGCGCAGAGGGAAGAGCGTCAGAGAAGTATGTTTGTATGGATGATGGTGGCTATGGACTCATTATTCTAAGATGCTTATAAAGTTTCTGGGTGGATGTATTCGCGACATCTTAGCAGGAGCGTGTTATAGACAGTACGTGTCTCTAAACTCAGGTATTTACAGTAAAGTTATGATCGTAAAATTTGAGCTCTGTATAGGTTAATTTTTACGGCTATAAACATAACCCAAATCTTGAAATACTGACCTACTTAGTAGCTAAGTGTTGTACCTATAATATCAGAAAAATAATATAGAAACATTCTCTATTTATACTACGATCCATGGTGACGTAATGATTCGAGGCAGTCTCTGCTGACGTATCTCACGACTCAACACTGGAAGTTGTTGTAATAAAAAAAAATTATTCCAACGAACGAGAGACTTTTGCTACATCTGCTTTTTTATATTACAGAGAAATGTAAGTTAAATATTTTATGCACAAATAAAGTCTTTCCAGGGACTATAAAACGTAATAAGAATCGTTTAGTTTGAATATAAACCATTTTACTACACTCACTGTATGTAACAAGTTCTACGACGTTTCGAGTGTTAGGAGATGCATGCATGTCGAACGAGGGTGCTGTGAAGAGGCTCCTTTGTGAATGTATAATAGTTCCGTAAACTTTCCCGAAAAATCTGTCTGGTATCTGCCTTCCCAAACGCTACGCGTCTGTTATCACCCCAACTTACATTAATTAACGGTTATGGCTGATTCCAAAGATTGAACGCCTATCGTACGGCGAAACAATACCATATCATTTGTTTATTTAAGCTCTTTGCATTATATCGAGGATTGGCTGGCAATCCTTTCAGCAAGAAATGAATATCCGCTAGTCACCCTGAATTTATTAACGAGTTTCCAATGACGTAACCTACTTGCATACCAGTCGCCATCTGCGAACAGCCTGAGAAACACAGTTGCCAAAAATGACTGCACTGAGTTCAGCGTTCCTCAGTAGGACTCCAAGGACTGGTTGTTTTTGGTGTCGACAGAAATTTATTCAGTCAGGGTAAGACCAAAATTTTTATTTTATGCAGCAATTGCTTATCCCATAGTCCTGAAATCACCCACGTAATGCTGCAACTAGAGGTTTTGTGGAATCACGACGAGTCAACTCTTAGAAGTGTGTGAGAATTCTGTGGAAATGGAAATGAGCGTACGGCATTGTGGGCCGCGAGTCCCCCTTTCGGGGAAGTTCAGCCGCCGAGGGCGAGTACTTATTGCTTTCGACGCCACGTTGGGCGACTTGCACGCCGGAGATGGGGATAAAATGATGATGAGGACGACACAACACCCAGTCCCTGAGCGGAGAGAATATTCAAACCCAGCCGGGAATCGAACCCGGGCCCCTTGGCTGGGCATTGTGCCCCGTTGACCACTCACCTAACGGGGGCGGACTGAGACTTCTGTAATGAATAAGAACTCTGTATCCCAGAATCCAGCACGGGGAAATGCTCTCTCTAGCTGCCTTCTTTCCACTCCCTCCCCTACCCCGTATCCCTTGCGGACGCTTATGGTGTAGAACCTGTGTAGGGCGAACATATCACCCTCCACTGCTATCATACGTCATGACAGTGTACCAGTCGGTTGAATGGAATCAGCATATTAAGATAGCTTGACATGGGAACGTGGTAGAATGGCATAAAGGAGTTATCTTGAATGAGATTTTCACTCTGCAGCGGAGTGTGCGCTGATTTGAAACTTCCTGGCAGATTAAAACTATGTGCAGGGCCGAGACTCGAACTCGGGACCTTTGCCTTTCGCGGGCAAGTGCTCTACCAACTCAGCTACCCAAGCACGACTCACGCCCGTCCTCACAGCTTTATTTCTGCCAGTACCTCGTCTCCAACCTTCCAAACTTAACAGAAGCTCTCCTTAGTTCGAGTCTCGGTCGGGCACAGAGTTTTAAGTCTCGGTCGGGCACACAGTTTTAATCTGCCAGAAAGTTTCATATCAGCGCACACTCCGTTGCAGAGTGAAAATCTTATTCTGGAAACATCCCCCAGGCTGTGGCTAAGTGATGTCTCCGCAGTATCCTTTCTTTCAGGAGTGCTAGTTCTGCAAGGTTCGCAGGAGAGCTTCTGTTAAGTTTAGAAGGTAGGAGACGAGGTACTGGCAGAAGTAAAGCTGTGAGGACGGGGCGTGAGTAGTGCTTGGGTAGCTCGATTGGTAGAGCACTTGCCCGCGAAAGGCACAGGTCCCGAGTTCGAGTCTCGGCCCTGCACACAGTTTGCCAGGAAGTTTCAGGGGTTATCTTATTTGGACTTGCCAATGAACGCGTCACGAATGATAAGTTGTTGCTTCAGCGTGGACTGCCCATAGCGTCTACAAGGAATGCTGTAGAGTTCTCAGTTATGTAACACGACGAAAGAACAGCATACCTAAAAAATTGCAAACCAACAGGGAGCAGATAAGAGTATCGCGGCTTGCCAATGACAGTAAGTTTCAAATCTGACATCACGTGTTGAGGTCAGCGAAAGCAGGCCTGTCTCAACCAGTACCTTGCGCACTCTCTTCTTCGCCGTATTGAGACACTTATCAAGGCTAGAGGCAGCATTACAAGGAATGAGCGTGACGTTTCCTGCAGGTGACTAAGCTTTTGTCTTTTGCTCACAGTCGTTCAGCTGCCCATATGGATAACTAGCAAGTTTTACTTCCTGCTTCCGTCAAAGTGGTTAGATTGCTGTAAGGAGATGTTCGATTCTAGTACTGAGTGTGGCTGATGATGCCAAGTCTAGGTGTGCTGAGTGGTGTGATGGTGTACTAAGCGGTTTGCTGGTGTGTTTCAGATGACGGCTATGGTGCTACGCCTTCTGGTGGTGGCCGCGGTTGCGGCGGTCGCGTTGGCAGAGGTGAGTCCGGCTCCTCAGCCCGGCCCAGCAGCTCCTATCAATAATTCATTATGCAAATCTCCGTCGACAGCGCGCGTCCATTATTCAAAACACACACATCTACATGCGCCACTGCCTAGAACAGCACTGCAACACGGGCGCTATCCGGACAGATGTCTGTCGCTCCCATAATCAAGACGGCACGTTTAAAGCGGACGCTGTGTCTGTTGATACAGGGGAACCTGCCCTTTACGGAGGCTGCGTGGGCGTTGATCCCTGCTGTCACCTATTACTAAAGCATAAGCACCTCTCTCTCCTCCTCCGTACGAGTTGCTGGACTGACTTTATTACTAAGTTGACACAAAGAATTTAAATAATTGATATTTTTTAAAGTGAGACCTCGAAGACAAGAGCTACGATAATAGAAAATATTATACCATTAAACAGACAAAAAAAGCAAAGAGGACTGGTTTTAACGTCCCGTCAACTATGAGGTCACTAGCGACGAAGCACGAGCTCGGATTGGGAGAGAAAACGAGCCTTGTCCTTTTCAAAGGAACCACTCCGGCATTCGCCTTTAAGCAACTTAGGGAAACCGAAGAAAACCCAAATCTGGATGGCCGGACGGGTATTTGAAGGCCCGCCCTCCCGAATGCGAGCTAACAGCTGCGCTCCCTCTGTCGGTTTTAAACACAGTTATAATAACAAAGATAATATGTATGCATAACACGTTAATATGAAATCACTAATAATGGCGAATGAATGAGGGTGGTAACTGTCATGTTCCGTGGCTAAGGATCATTATGACATTCACTTGGAAAGAATTTGGAGCGGGTGGGGGGGGGGGAGGGGGGAGTACTGCAAAACGCAATCAGGACGGCTCAACCACTTAGAACTCATGTTCTCAATCAAATAAATAGGGGACCTGTGCAAAACTTTACCACTTTTATAGTTTTAAATAATAACAGTATTTGGAATAAGTGTAGTCGTTGGGATAAGGATAATCGTGGGATTGAAGACAAAACATCTTTAAAAACATGACATGAAATAAGATTCATGAATTTATGATGCATCCTTATACATATATATTTCCAAGCACATAATTTTGAACAAAATTCTTTATAGAGCATTAAAATATTTCGATGTAAACGATGTTTGGAGTAAGAATGTAATCTTCGTAAACTTCTTGTTTTCATTTTCGTTAAGGAAAACGTTCAAAGGGCTACGTAAAATTTTCCGTGAGTGAAGATGGGATTTGGTAAATACAATGCTGCTCTCTGAAGCGTTTGTCCCTGCGATTTGTTTATAGTGACAGCAAATGCCATCTTGTGAATTGAAAAGGCGTGCTTGGATCACATGGCAAAGTTTACCCTTGCTATTACAATAGTGTTCCCGGTGTAAATCGGCTGACCATTAATTGTAAATACGTTGAGTTATGTTATAACATCGAGCGAGGTGAGTGTTTGGCACACTGGTCTCGCATTCTGGAGGACGACTGTTCAAACCGTCGTCCGGTCATCCTGTTTTTTTTCCCGTAACTTCCCTAAATCGCTTCAGGCACATGGCGCGATGGTTCCTTTGAAAGGGCACGACCGACTTCTTCCCCATCCTTACTTAATCCGATGGAACCGGTGAGCTTACTGTTTGCTCCCGTCCCCCAAACCGAGGCCTCTCCCCCCCAAGCCAACCAACCAACCAACTAACCAATCAATCAACCTGTGTTACAACCATGCGTGCTCCATTGACTAACAAGGGGAGGCCGGCAATTGTGAAATTCAGATTCGGTTCATACTGCGCATAATAAAAGCTCATGGCCAGAGGTGTAATGTGGCAAAGCACCAAGATGCACTTTTCAGCCGTTGTCGAGAAAATCGACAGTTAAAAGAAACCGTTGCGGTGAAATACTCTCTACGATTAATATTTTTCTGCAGAGTCGTGGCGTAGCGGATAGCGCTCGGGTTCGTAATCTACATCTACATCTACATCCATACTCCGCAAGCCACCTTCTCGTATTGTACGTGGAAAGAAGGATTGTCGGTATGATTCTGTATGGGCTCTAATATCTCTAATTTTATCCTCATGGTCTCTTCGCGAGATATACGTAGGAGGGAGCAATATACTGCTTGACTCTTCGGTGAAGGTATGTTCTCGGAGCTTTAACAAAAGCCCGTACCGAGCTACTGAGCATCTCTCCTGCAGAGTCTTCCGCTCGAGTTTATCTATCATCTCTGTAACGCTTTCGCGATTACTAAATGATCCTGTAACGACTAACGAGTATCTGTAGCCTCGTGGCGCAGGGGTAAGCGCTCGGGTTCGTAATCCGAAGGTCTCCGGATCGAATCTAGCGCAATGTAACTTTTTTCTTTAATTATTTGTTCTTTTGTAATTCAAATATATATAATTCCCGGCAATCAGTTGCAACAGTTATGCATATAATAAGTTGTTGAATGTCGTTTGTCGTGGAAAAATAAACATTGAAATAAAACACAATATCACAAATAGTATTCAAGTGGATACAATTTATTGAAAAGTTCGGTATACAATCGCACATAATTAACAATTAGTGACCAGAAGTAGCTGGAGTATCGCACGAACCAGAGTGATAGATATCATAGAGACATGGAAAGCAGGAAACAGCACGGCATCGAGCACATCTGATAAACGATTTGTTTTTACAAGAACAATTGTTTTTTAAATTATCTGTTGGGAAACACACCTGATTGACATTCTGAAAAAAATGTTCTATCGTTCGTCAGGTTTGATGCATACCACGCGTATCGTATCATATGGGCAAAAATCGGAGAAGACAATTGGTGGTGGACGATGGATATATATATATATATATATATGTGTGTGTGTGTGTGTGTGTGTGTGTGTGTGTGTATACATTTGAATTACAAAAAACAAAATTTTAAAAAAGTTGCATGGCACGAGATTCGATTCGGCGACTTTCGGATTACGAACCCGAGCGCTTACCCCTGCGCCACGACGCTACAGATAGTTGTTAGTCGTAGAGAGCATTTCACCGCAACGGTTTCTTTTAACTGTCGATTTTCTCGACAACGGCTGAGAAGTGCATCTTGGTGCTTTGCCACACTACACCTCTGGCCATGAGCTTTGATTAAGCGCAGTATGAATCGAATCTGAATTTCACAATTGGCAGCCTCTCCTTGTAAGCCCTGTTTAGCATTCACATTTCTTATCAACATGACAGAAGTGTTTATCTTCAGTATAAATTAATGTGGCGGTGAAAAGGAAGTCTATTATTCATGGTTAATAAGGTAGCTTCGTAAAATATAGCTATGAAGCTGGACATCCACGGTGTCCTTTTACCTATGGTCGTTATGTCATACGTTAAAACTTTTCACAAATGAGAAGTTTTACCTCAAAACCGATATGCAATGGCAGAAGCTGGTTAAAAAACAATTATGACTATGCCTCATTCATCCCTGTACTTTTAGTATGTATGAAATAATATATATGATAAAGAAAGAAAAATATTTTAGGATTATTTCTGTTACTGTGGCATTAACCATACTTAGATGGAACTTGAGTATCGCCACAGATAACCGAAAGAACTAGTCGCAGTTAAGCCTTCAGCTTTAGTCTGAAAATAGCCGCTGCCTTACTGGCCACTTTAAACTGTAGCTAAATGTAAGGAATCACAGGTAGCTTTATCACAGGAATCATCCTAATATTCACCTGAAGCTATATATTGAGAAACCCTTGAAAACCTACATGTGAACAGCTAGAACTGAACAACGAGTCTACTAACAAGAGTTTCCAGTACCCCAACCATTGCACTACATCGTTCGGTGATCCTAATAATGGCAGTATAGCTCTTTCAACTTAAGGTGTACGAGACTTCCGATGTGTTTATTTTGGAGACTGTGAAATGTAGTATGCTGTCCTACTGGCCCATAATGTAATACATAATGCACGATAAATTCGTGTAAAGAAATTTATAGTCTACTGTGGACATATAAAATGGTTTTACTATTCATGAAGTAGTACGCTGTGTTGTGGGTGAGTATAGACACAAACGAAAGAGTGGACAAGGTTCGCTGGCCGCGTCAGACGAAGTGGTATAGTGCTTAGGCCAGCTTCCAGTAATCTGTTCCCGACGATTGGTTGGGACACTGTACCATTAATCTCTCCGTAGATTTCAGATATTGTCATGCGTCTATATGTCAGAGCCAATCGAGCAATCTTGCCATCTTCTTACGATGTTGTCCTTCTGGAACGACCTATGCCTTCCCTGCTTACCATACATTTGTGCCGACTCCACGCAGTCACCATTCGTTCTGCAGTCATTACATTACAGCCAAGTGTCGGCACTCTGCACGATCCTCCCATGTCCCACATGTCAATGATTCAACATTTCTCAATGTCCGAAAGATGGCGATAAGCTGCACCTGTGCACCCTCCGGCTATGCCGAGCCTCGACCTCCATTTGAAATGTTCCATAAACGGTAGACACACCTAACAGCAACATGCTCTCGCATAATTCTTCATCTGTAGGAATAGTTTTTTTCCCTGTACTAAAAATAAACTTGCACGAAGATGATATTTTAATCAACATATCTCACAGGTTTGTCTACAATGACATAAAATCATTGTACAAATCTGATATCTTTATCACTTTTCTATGTAATTGTTTGTCTTGATCACATTAGACAGCCATTAAGATATAGTAGCGATCAAGACATTCATATCTCACAGTCATTTTCAAATACTGGAGTGTAAGCTCCAAAGCGTTGAGTGAAGGTGTTCATATTGTAACACTTTCCATTTTCGTCTGTATATTGCGCGTATGCAAATGCACTTCACGGGAAAGACTTAATGCTCATTTTAAATTGAGCTTTTATCGCACAGTTCACTTTTCAGCTCTGGAGTAACTCCACGCAGCCCAAGCCACTCGACTTGAGGCGCTAACGGAAGTCAGCTTCCACCTTCCGCAGTGCGGATCTGCCGGCTCATCTCCTGGGTCTGCAACGTCTGCATACGGGCTTTCAGACGGCCTCGCTTGGCTGAGAGCTTCATAACTTTTTTATCCACGCACTCAACACCGCGAGTGTGTGAATAAGACCTCGCGGTCTCGAAAATCCCATTCGCAGCTCTCCAGAGGTGTTCTGTTTCTCACAAAGGATCACCGTCTTTTTTATTACTCCGCGGAAAACAGACTTCTGCACAGGAAGAGTGACATAAATTTTCAATCACGTTGAAGTTCGTTGTTCCCTTTAAGACATGCTCCGTGGTGTTCGAGGAGCTGGAAAACTCGTTTCAAAACAGATATCGTTTCGCCTTTTAAAAAGTTTCGATGTTATGGCCTACATACGTAGCCCGTTTTACCCAAATTTTGGGAAATGAAATTTTATGCAGGAGAAATTTATCACTCGTTAGGAATGAAGAAAAAAATCACAGTTGTTTTTTTAGGAAAAAAAACTACGAACAGATCAACGTATCTGCATAGTTTGGCATTTACGTATTTTTTCATTAGAAATAAGATGGAGGCGCCAAACATGCTGAAGAACGAAAGAAGATGAAGAAATACTGTTATTCGTCAGGTGCATTCTTACGGAAAAATCCGTAGTCATCAATGTCCACATTTCTTAAAAGCTCAGAAACGTTTGTTTTGATTATTCTTGTCATAGAAAGTTACATAAAGGGATACGTTTAAATAAACGTTTTTCTTAAGTTGTTAAACACTTGCGTAGTTAAGGGTTTCCATTTACATTTAATTTACCGCTGTCTTCTATGACAGACAATTGAAATTGCCAGGATCCTGATAACAATTTGTTTCTTGACAGTAACTCATAAACGAGCTTATTTTTCAACGTAACCTGCATTCAATACGTCGGCCTTGCGGCACCTTCGTGGGAAGGACCTATATGTCTGCGTGGTACCAGTTTACGGTCGAGGCCGAAACCAACGTCTTGCTGCATAATAACCTTCCCATCGTCCATGTACTGCTTCCCGTGGAGTGCATCCTTCATTGGCCCAAACAGATGGAAGTCGGAAGCTGCGAAATCAGGGCTGTAGGGTGGATGAGGGAGAACTATCCAATGAAGTTTTGTGAGCTCCCCTCGGATGCATAGACTTGTGTGAGGCCTTGCGTTTTCATGGAGAAAGAGAGGTTCGTTTGCATTTTTAGGCGACGAACACGCTGACTTCAATTTCTTCAGTTTCCTGAGGACAGCACAATACGCTTCGGAGTTGATCGTAGCACGAGGAGGAAGGACATCAAACAGGATAACCCCTTCAGAGTCCCAGAAGACCTGCTGAGGGTGCGACTTTCAACTTTTCCATCGGGAGAGAGGTGGTGTGGTGACAATCTATGGAATGCCGTTTTGTTCACCGTTCGAAGAGATGTTCGACAAAAAACTGTCACGGTCAGCCTCATAACACGCAAGGAATTCCGCACAGATGGTCCTTCGTTGCTCTTTATGGTCTTCGTAAGGCGGCGAGGAACCCAGCGACACACACCTTTGAGTACCTCAACCCTGCGGACGAGTGTGTCAGCGCTACCAACAGAGACGTCCAGTTGGGCAGAGAGATGTTTGATTGTGATCTGTCGACCTCTTCGAATGAGAGTGTCCGCAGGAGTCACTGTTGTATGTGGTCGGGCGGCACGCAGTAGACCGGACTTGTTTGTGTGACCTTCAAGCGATGATGACAGGCACCTCACTCAACGGCTCACCGTGCTTTTGTTCATACCATGTCTATGTAGACATTCTTCAAGCGCCTATGAATATCTCCGATGCTCTGGTTTCCGCCAAAACAAACTCAATGACAACTCTCTGATTGGAACGTAACTTCGTTACAGGCAACGTTTTGAAGGCTTCGTATAGCGCCGTCACCTATCGGGTAATTAATGATCCTCTAGTGGCTGAAACGGAACTGTTCCGTAATGTCCCACAGCAAATTCCGCATGTATTCGACCGAAACTGGAGAGAAAAACATGTGTTGCGTTACTTATTGAACACCCCTCGCGAAAATTGAACGGTGAGAAGCATACCAAATAAAGAAATTTTACTTACAGTTCGTACGCAGCATAGTAGGACGAATACATGATTATTATTGTAGGTAATTTTGGTGCTATACAGGTTGTGAAATTTACTATGCTCAGCTGCCACCTATAGCGCCAATAGCGGTGTTAGGCTAGCTAGTCACATAGTCTTGAATGAGACATAGAGGTACGTCATTCCATGCTGCGTCAACTCTATGCCAGAGTTCATAAGGCATAGTGGCTGTCGAGTAATGGCACGCCAATCCCTCGGCAAGCTATCAACCGATATTTTCAGTGGTGAGAGTTGTGGAGAAAGTGCTGGCCAGGCAGCTATCGAACACCCTCCGAATCAAAGTGGGTATGGCAACATGGGCAACATGCAGACTTGCATTATCTTGTTGAAAAACTGTGTCACAGAAACTCCAAAGATACAGCAAAACCATTGGCATTAACACGTCAGAAACGTAACTTCTGCTGTCCAAATTACCGGAAACGTGAATCAGTGCCAATCCCACACATCAGGGCAGGTGCTGGGCTTATATTACAATGATGAATACAATCCGGCAATGTTCATTCGCATCAGACCCATCCACGCTTGGATATGTATGATGATGTATAATGAAAATGAAATGAAGTGGTCGTGTGACGAGGGCCTCCCGTCGGCTAGACCGTTCGCCTGGTGCAAGCCTTTCGATTAGACGCCACTTCGACGACTTGCGCGTCGATGGGGATGAAATGATGATGATTAGGACAACACAACACCCAGTCCCTGAGCGGAGAAAATATCCGACCCAGCCGGGAATCGAACCCGGACCCTTTGGATTGACAATCTGTCCACTCAACTACTGGGGGCGGACATGATGTATAATACAATATGGCAACGTTGGTTCTCTTTGGAACCTCAACACATGGATATGTATTACGATTTAGAATACAATCTGGCATTATTAGTTCTCCTTGCACCATTCTACACACGAATAAGTATTACTATGTAGAATGCAATCTGGACACGTTGGTTCTCCTCGGATCCTCCACACCCTGACATGTATTATGATGTAAAATACATTCTGGCAACGTTGGATCTCATCAGACCCTTCCACCCAAGGATATGTTTTACAATGTAGAATGCAATCTGGCAACATTGATTCTCCTTGGACCCTTAACACACAGATATGTGTTATGATGTAGAGCATAATTTAGGAATGTTGGTCTCCTTGGACTTTCCACACTCAGATACGTCCACTATGATGCCGTTAGCAGTAATTGGACTTGTCTGAAAAGGTGACGTGTTGCCAACTCTGACTCCAGTGTTGTCATTTGTCAAAATTGAAAATCCTTTATTTACAACTTTTAGCCATACCTTTCAGCTATCACTCTGCATAGTTGTTGCACTGACTTAGATGTGTGTCGTAGCGTCGTAACAACTTTCCAATTAATCGTCATAGAAACCAGCTACCTGTGATTTCCGCTAATTCTCTATGCTGGTCTACAGCGAGTTGTTTGTACCAGACTGCTGTCTTCATAGTCAGCGGTGCCTGTGAGCAAAGAGATGGAAATCAGAGGGAGCCGAGTGCGCGCTGTATGATGGCTGATCAAACACTTCCCATTAAAAACACTGCGGGAGCGTCGTTGTTGCAGCTGCAGTGTGCATCCGAGCATTGTCATGAATGAGGACGAGGCATGATGACAACGTTCCTCTTGTTCTGAAGTGCCTTTCGTGAACTACATTATGTGATTAAAAGTATCCGGCCACCTGGCTGAAAATGACTTACAAGTTCATGGCACCCTCCATCGGTAATGCTGGAATTCAATATGGTTTCCTCCCCCCCCCCCCCCCTAGCCATGCTGACACCTTCCACTCTCCCAGGCCTTCATTCAATCAGGTGCTGGAAGATTTCTTGGGGAATGGCAACAAATTCTTCACGGAGTGCTGCACCAAGAAGAGGTATCGATGTCGGTCGGTGAGACCTGGCGCGAAGTCGGCGTTCCAAAACGCCCCACAGGTGTTCTATAGGATTCAGGCCAGGACTCTGTGCAGGCCAGTCCATTACAGGGATGATATGTCGTGTAACCACTCCGGCACAGGCCGTATATTATGAGCAGGTGCTCGATAGTGTTGAAAGATGCAATCGCCATCCCCGAATTGCTCTTCAACAGTGGGAAGCAAGAAGGTGCTTAAAACGTCAATGTAGGCCGGTGTTGTGATAGTGCCACGCAAAACAACAAGGGGTTGGAAGACCCCTCCCCTGAAAAACACCACCCCACCATAACACCACTGTCTTCGAATTTCACTGTTGGCACTACACGCACTGGCAGATGACGCTCACCGGGCATTCGCCATACCCACACCCTGCCGGCGGATCACCACATTTTGGACTATGAGTCATCACTCCGCACCACGTTTTTCCATTATTCAATGGTCCAATGTTTACGCTCCTTACACAAAGCGAGGCGTAGTTTGGCATTTACTGGCGAGATGTGTGGCTTATGAGCAGCCGCTTGACCATGAAATCCAAGTTTTCTCTACTCCCACTAACTGTCATAGTATTTGCAGTGGATCCTGATGCAGTTTGGGATTCCTGTGTGATGGTCTGGATAGATGTCTGCCTATTACAGATTACGAGCCTCTTCAACTGTGGGCGATCTCTGTAAATCAACAGACGAGGTCCGGCCTGTACGCTTTTGTGCTGTACGTGTCCGTTCACGTTTCCACTTCACTATCACATCGGAAACAGTGGACCTAGGGATGTTTAGGAGTGTAGAAATCTCGGATAGAGACGGATGACACAAGTGACACTCAATCACCTGACCAAGTTCGAAGTCCGTGAGTTCCGCAGAGCGCCCCAGTCTGCTCTCTCACGATGTCTAACGACTGTTGAGGTCTCTGCTATGGAGTACCTGGCAGTAGGTGGCAGCACAATGCACCTAAAAAAATACGAAAAACGTATTTTTTTCGGAGTGTCCGGATACTTTTGATCACATAGTGTTTTTTCTCGAATCGTCTTATCCACTCGCTGAACAAGATCATGGGCTGATACTGGCTTCCTTCTCTGACCAAGTGCACGCTTCAAAGTTCCTGCGCCATTGCCACACTTCGCTGTCACACATGACAGTTATGTTTTGTGACCTGCATGAAATCAGACACAACCTCTCAGCACTAAGAAATCGAATGGTAGCACACAGTTCACACTTGGTGGGAGACTCTGTTGTTCCATGCAACTCAAGGTCCTCGCGGTGCAAATACTGGAGACTTTGCACAACACATCTGAACAAAGCTCCATTGGATTTTCAATGTTGTGACCAGTGGGACCTTGTAAAAAAGTGGGCCTAGTAGTTCCCTAGTAGTGCAACGAGTCTCATTTTAGTAGAATTATTATGTACATGAGAAATAATAAATCTCCTACAAGTAGAGCATTTTTGCAGCTCTAGACACTTCTTTATTCAGGGTGACCCCTTCCCATCAGTAGTCGTTCTACCCGCACACCATTCATGATAGTAACAGTAAAAGAGTACATGACATTGGTACACAATACCCTCACCAAACACCAATAGGTGGCTTGCAGATTATTTATGCACGTGTATATTAGTGCAAGTGTGAATGTGATGCTCCTGAAAGAACTACAGAACACAAAACATTTGTGTTCTCCAAATAGGACTTTGTGGTATCTGTGAGAAGAAACACAAATGTAATTTAAGTCCCACAGAAAAAGATAAATGGTCTTTACTGTGGACTGGTTGACGGCCAAAGTAACACAAGCTGTTGCTTACGGGGCCCAGCTGAGAGGGATGCCAGAACCATTGAATTTATACATACAGGGTCTAGTGAAAATTGATAGGGGTAAAATTATACAATGATGGAAGCAAAAGGGTTCCAGTAAATATGAATCTGCAAATGTGACAACTTATGTCTGAGGAGAAAGGGGGGGGGGGGGGGGGCGGCACCGAAAAATGTTCTTGAACTGGCCCAGACTACAATGAATACTGCAGGGTGTAACTAAATTCCCTTTACAGACGATGAGGACTTGTAGTGTGATCCAAAGTGGTTAAGTTTAGCATAGGAACTTGTGTCCTCAAACGTATCGTTTTCCTGACCAAACTCAGAATAGCACCACATTCCTCATTCGTGCATTTTTGACGCCACTAAGACATCAGGTATATCATTTACCTATCATCGGATGTCCCATACCCACTACAGGTTTGTTTACAAGTCGTTTAATTGAGTTTCTGACCCTGCTGTTGTGTTTGTGGTTTTTGTTCATACTGTACTACTGTCAGTAGTAATCATTCACCATAGTACTGAATGCAAGGTGTGCATACACTCACTTTAGTGTGTCGCTGCTGTTGAGTGTGGCGAACTACACATTTGCATAATATATGGACATGATTTTATCATAACCTCAGTGCTACGGGAGAACCGCTTGTTTGTTGTATGCTGAGCATTTTCCTCTCTGCCAGACACCTTTTAACTCTCTCTTTACTATGGTGTACTAGCGGGCCTTGGAGACCAGTACTTTCAGCACCTGTAAGGGTCAACAGTGGTGCTCCGTGGTAGCACCACGCGACCGTGTTCGAAGAGGTTGTACCTCATGCAGTGGAAGAGGATGTAATGATGAGTACGAGAAACATTGCAGGTAGACTGAATGTGGATCACCAAACTGACTGGCATATTCTGCATGAGCAGCAGCTACACACTTACCACCCCCCAAAAGGTACAAGCAATGCAGTCGTAGGATTTTAAGTCACTAGTCCAGTTCTGCAGCTGGTTCTTGCACTGTTGTGTGGAGGAGGTCAACTTGCCACATTGGATGCTTTTCATGGATGATGCCAACTTCACCAGGGGAGGTTTTTTAAATTCTCACAACAGTCATGTGTGGGCTGATAGAAACATGCTTGCTGTGTTCCTCATTGGTTTCACAAGTGATAATGTCTGAACATTTTGGGCAGGGTTCCTGGATTTATGTGTGATTGGACCATACTTTTTCCCACAACTTCTCACAGGTGGTGCATACCTGCAGTTTCTTGACGGTGTACTGTACAAGCTCTTGGAAGATGTGGTTCCAGGGTGATGGAGCACCACCTCATTTTTCATATGTTGTCCGAGATCATCTAGACCAACAATTAGGGAACAGTGGGTGGTCATGACGGCCCAATTGCTTGGACTGCACATTCTCCCGCCTTGAACACACTAGACTACTACCTGTGGGCTAATATGAAGTCATTGATTTACAAAAGCCCTGTGGCATCTGAGGAAGACGCACTAGCATAGTTTATGGCTGTGCAGATGCTGGTGGACCAAGGATTAGTGATCGTGTGTACTGGAATATGGTATGGAGGTACCATATCATGTTGACATCGGTGGTTGTCACACTGAGTAATACTTGTAAGTGGAACCAGACAACAAGCGTGTAGTGGAAATATGGTACGTTTCTGGACAAGAGTTCCTACGCTGAACATAAATGTCTTCATTCCCACTAAAAGTCGTCAAAGTCTGTAAAGGGAATCCAGTTACAGACTGTATAATAGAACAAATATCAAAGAAAGCTCACAGTAGCTTATCCAGGCCAGTAAATTATTTAAGACCGGTGAAACTTGCAGGAGGTTACATGGTGCGCTGAAAGTACTACGTTGGTTAGAAGAAGAGCACAAATGGTAGCACTGCCGACTAAATAACCTTTAGCTGCCCTAGACGGATTCAGTCCGACTGGTTTCGTCTGTCACCAAACATAGCAGTTAATGCTGATAATGTCAATGTAATGGACTTTAATACTTAGGTGCAACTATTTGTTAAGCAAATGCATTTAAATTTCTGGTTGGTTGCAAGGTTAGATAATTTAGGAGATGTGATGTATTGTGAGTAAGTGACAGTAGTATTCTTCACGACAGAGCATGAAATCCACTTAATATGTCACGTAGTGGCACCAGGCCCGCATCTGGGAGGGGGGCGGGGCAAACCGGGGCATCAGCCCTAGCCGGCAGTTTTTCAGGGAGCACCAAAGTCATATTCTTGAAGAAAAGAACTGTGTTTCCCAAAGCGCCTTATATCCAGTGCACGCTGTTGATCCATCGATTATTCATATAATTTTAAAACGCATCCCTGTTGGTTTTTGAACACATTCTATGTTGATTTCTGAACTAATCGTAAGCTGATTTTTGAAAGCGCGCATAGGGGAATCTCCGTCACATCAATAAAAAAATTTAAAAAACTTCCCGCTGACAAAAGGAGTGCGGGCTATAAGAACTGAGCCGAATAAACCCGATCAGGTGAATACCAATTGCTGTTTTTGCATGTGGTTGACTGGATGTGCAAATAATACTCGTTGTTGCAATTATTAGGGAAATCCACAGATTCGGACTACCTGAGTGGAAATAAATGACTAACAGGAATAACAGGTAAGAATGATAACACATTATCTTTTCGGTGTACCCAGGAAAATGAAATTTTGACAGAAAATGTTTCGCCACAACACTGGACTACTAAAGGGCCAGTAGTACAGTCCCCAGTTAGCAGCCGCTTGAGTTCTGTTCCCTAATAGCGCGGAAAACACGTTGTACTTACACGTAATAATGCGTAACCGGAGAATAAACGTGGGATAACGGAACCGCAGGGTTAACGAAGTTAGCCGGAAAATAAGTTTTGACAATGGTGAGAATAGATACAGAATCAGGGGTGACAAGATTGTTTCTTAGAATGAGGAAGGAGAGGAAAGGGAACATCACACAAATTCTGTGGAAGAATATGACGATTTCAGATTTATATGAAAATTTCGTACTAGTACCACTTACCGACCTCATGCTTGAGAAATTGGAGCATGTGATTCAAATGTGAAACTGTTTCCTGAAATAAAACTTCTTGCTTGTAGTAGGCATAATAGGCATTTGACATTGGTACTTCGTGAATTATATTCAGTCGATCTATTTGTGTAAACGAGGTAGATAAAAATGACCATTTGTGCCGAAACAGACGCAAATATTTGGCGTGTGCTACATTAGAAAGGCATATTTCTTTTTATCTAACAGACAGTGACAAAATAGACGTAATCGGAGCGAGAAACTATACCGTCTTGAGTACTATTCGTATTAACAGCCCTTCTCTGTACTAGGCAACATTTTGATTTTTCATGTAGCAAACGTCTGACGAACTTCGATGAGGCAACACATTCTTTAGCAGTAAGTAAATCACGCCGTCTAAAGCTGTAGCAAGATTAGAGAGAAAAAAATGCTTGGACCCGAGGGCTGAAGAAATGTATACTGTCTTGCTTGTCTCTTGTCTTTATTGGTTTTATGTTTCCTATATTTAGTTTTATGTCACTAAAAAGAGAAAGTTATTAGCTAACAGGCAATAAAGAGTGCAAGTTTTTCGAAGAGCTCTTATTCTTCCGGTCACAAATAATCCCCACACAGTATTGAGTTGTGAGTGTTTTTAATGGGGTTAGGATGTCAAACCGGCCGACTGGGAGTAGCTGAGGCACCAGGGGACATTTTAATTTCCACTGTCCTGAATATAGGTTTGAGGGCTTACATTACAAAATATACGCATTTAAATTCCACAGACAATAAGTGAAATAGTGTCGTGCGGCAGAAGAATGTTGTGAGAAGATGCGTGGCATTGCACTTTGGCACACTTACGGCCAAATACCATGTATTACATTTCCTAAACCATATGTGTTTTACATATCAAAAAGCTGTGCGCTACAAAATAAACATAATTTTGAAAAGCCGATTTTTTAAATTTTTTTGTCTCAAACGATCGAGAGGGGGGCACCACTATTAAGTTTTTGCCCCCGTTCGGAAATCTCATAGATCTGGGGCTGAGTAGCACACCTGTTGATAAATAGATGTAAGATAACATTTAATGAGCCTTAACATCATAAATTATACTTCTGTCAAGACAGCTTTTTGTACTGTGTGATGGCCGTCTTCATAGCCAAAGCCATTTTTAAGGACGATTGGTATGTGGAGGGGGGGGGGGGGGAGATCTCTGCTCCCCTCCTCCTCCCACCCTGTTCTGGTATCTGGAGTACAGAGTTTTTATTCATTACAAAATTCCCATACACTTCTACAAGTGATTCCATAAATGCTTAGTTTAACCAATTATACCATTACCTGGCTTGTGGAATCTTGCTCCCATCTGGATAAATTTCTGTGGGCGTGTGTACTCAAATTACCTTAGTACAAACGTTAAGTTCTCACTGTTAAATGTCCTGAAAACCCAAACAATCACATTCTCATTAATCATCAGCACCAGCACAAAGTGCAAACTATGATGTTAAGAAAACATTTATAATGCTGGCAATATACGAAGACATTTGTTATGGTCCTTGTTAATGATGTATGTATGATGATGTATGCTAGACATTATTTGTTCTAGTCCTGTTTATATTTGTGTTCTGTTGCAGGAGAGACGTGCTATTGCCGTTCTGTCTCATTCAACAAAGAATGTGAAGGGCAATGTAACATTTGTGCAGACAGATGATGGGGTTGTGACAGTAACTGGCATTATTGAGGGACTCAAACCGGGTTCTCATGGCTTCCACATACATGAAAAGGGAGATATTTCAAGCTGTATTAATGCTGGAGGTCACTTCAATCCTGATAAGGTGAGTACATTATGTCTGTTCTGCCCTAATGTAGCAATATCCAAAAACACAACTGTTCACACAGCCATTAGTGAGTCAATACAAAGGTTGAATTGCATTCTTGAAGTGGTTCTTGTATGGAATATAATGTTTGTTAAATGAATAGAGTAAAAATTTTAACAATAAAAATGTACACAAGATATGAGAGAGTGCCAAAATAGATCTTCAATCACCTCCAGGTAAAGAAATTAATACAAAGCTGGATCTTGTAAGTTAAAGATTTAGATACATTCAACATAATTGTAGAAGAAAGAACAGAAAGATGTACTTTTAGAAAGAAAATATTAAATTTGGAAGATTCCTAAGCAGAACCAGTCAGGAGCTGGTGTGCAGTAGCCTGAATAAAGAAAAAAAGGAGCTGTAGTGAAGATATGAAAGAAAACTCGATCACCTACCCAAAACGGAAACAAAACAAAAACCAAAAAAAAAGAAAAAGAAAAAAACTATAATGCAAAGCTGGAGATGAACTCCAATAGTGTGATATGCAATTGTGAGTCAAGGATCTGTAAGATATCAGTATGAGTCTTTCACTCTACAGCAGTGTGTGCACCGGATGTAAAATCCACTTGGACAAGAAGTAGATATTGCTAATTCTATAAATAAGCAGAGCAACTCCAGAACAGAGGACTACTATGGTTTCAGAAACTGTGTTTCAAAGATTGTAATTAATGAAATGAGAATGCCCCAGCTCTTTACCACAAATAAAATTCTTCGTGACACTACTTTCCAAGACAGCCTTAAAATTACTGAAGTGGGGACAATGGGCAGGAAATGATCCCCAAGAGATTAAGGAGAAAAATAGGTCATTGGATATATGGCCAAAATGCTTGGCATCCGTGCTACAGGATGTTTAGTCATCCATCATGCCATCACAATGCAGTGCATGACATGCTGTGATGAGACAAACATTAGACTGGGTGTTCAAAGTGGCTCCCATAGGCTTCTGAGCATACATGACAACACAAAGTAGTGACCGAGCCACACATTCTGCTGTGGCATCCTGCAACTAAAAGGCATCACAGGTAGCATGACACTGCTGTTCCTGTGTCTACATACCCAAAATGAGCTCTGCATACAGGACTTCTCTCTGATGCCTGCACAGGTAGAATTATGAAGGATTGATGTCCAGCAGCCAGCAAGCCACGTGATTGGGCCACATCATCTGATCCATCATCTGGGGTAGATGTTATTGAGATGCCTCTGCATAGAAATGCACAAGTCAGCTGCTGCACCACCATTTAGTACCCCATTATTCTTCTTACCATCAAAGGCATCATAGGTGAAGCATTGTGGAAGGATGAATGATCCCATAAGGTTGTTGCTAATAATCTCCACCGATAAAGTGAGGCTAAACTGCCATCATACCATGTGGAATCTCTGTAGACCACTTATAGGTCTTGTGAATGTTGATGATACCACCCCTTGTAAAGGCAGCCTCATCTATAAATAGAATGGATGACAGAAATCCCAGCATCGTTGTGGCCTTTGTGATGAACAAGCAGCAAAACCAATCCTGCAGATTAAAGTTAATAGGTAATGAGGCCTGAAGGCATTTTAAGTGATACCAGCAGTGGCAATTACTGTGGATAATGTTCCATATGGTTGTCACACTTACACTGTGCTCATGGCCCACCTGCCTGGTGCTGATGCTGGGATCATATTGTACAGTGTTCGACATTTATGAACCACATGCATCCATCTTTGTGTTTAACCATGCACAAACACTGTTGAAAAGAGTTTGCGGTGTGGTTGGTCAGAGAGGATACCTTTCCTGGTACAGTCATGCTGCCAATCACACTCATCTGTCCATATGGAAAAACCATTTTGGCGTGTCCTGGTTGGTATACCAGGCTGTCATCTCTCATCAGTGCCAACACAACACATGTCCAAACCAAAGTGAGTTGGTAGCAGCAGTGAAGTGGATGCCTCAAAGTGCTGATTTTTGAGTGCACCACCATCATGTACAACATCACTGTGCTCTCAGCTCTGGAGCTAAGACCCTGGTACAAACAGAACATTCTCACTAGCATGGTGTATTCTCATGTATGCTTTCAGTCATTGAAACTTATACTTTCAAAGAACTTCTATCTCCACATTTTGAGCCACATAACCCGTTTTGCTCCTTATCCTCTTAGGGATAGTTTCCTGCAGTTTGCACCCACTTAGCAAAATCGTCCCATATAAAAAGGATGACAGAGACAAACCATGTAAGTACAGGCCCACATGGATTGTACCAGTTATGTCAAAAATAGCAAACTGTATACATAAATAGGTTTACAGCCATTTTGAAAATAAGAAGTTACTAAATGAAAATGAACTTGGGTTCAGAATTAACTTGTCACCCAAAAAATCAGTTGAAAACCTGCTAACTACAGTTTATAATGGTTATGAGAGGAGGATAACCACCTATGCTACACTTATAGACTTAACTGAAGCTTTTTATTCTGTATCACACAATATTACTAAAAGAAAGAATATTATGGTATTCAGGTAAAGCACTAAATTTACTTAGATCCTACCTAAACAACAGGTAATATTTGTGCATATTAATAAGCAGAGATTAAAACTAATGAAAATAGACGAAACCCACAGGGTGCAATTCTTGAGTCCTTCCTCTTTATTGTTTATGTTAGAGACTTCTCGAACTGTAAGGCCTGCAAAAATTCCTCTATGCTGATAACATGACACTATACACATAGAGATGTATTTGATACCTCCAGCTGCTGGTGTAAAACTAACTTAAAATGTGTAAACAAATGCAAAACAGAATAAATTTATTTTAATCCAGTGACACGAAAAAGGTTCCAACTGTGAACTGCTGGATCTCATAATAGACCAAAGACTCCCGGGATAAACATACAACATAACTAAGTCATAAACTTACACACATACCTTTCTTCCAATATAAACTAGCAAATTCTGTCAGCAAAAATTTACCACTTCTGTCATACTATGCCTACTTTCACTCACAGTTGTAATTTGGGGTTTTGTTATGTGGAAACTGTATATTCAGCTGGCAGAAAAATGTAACCAGATGTATCTAAGATCTGAGTCCTTGAGAATCCTGTAAAAATACTTTTCAAACAACCAAAAATAATGACTTTCCCTTGTGTGTGTTTGTAAATTTAACTTAAGATCAAATTTAAGCTTGCACAGGACAATACACAACTGTAAGCGGGACACACCATTTTAAAATCTGTCACTCATATACAAAATTTACTTATATCTAAGCATGAAGTCAAACAACAAACTGCTACAAACACTGCACAAACACTGTTTGACATCTGCATTAAAATGAAATGATGTTATTCAGTTTAAGAAGTCTTTCAAAGTAAATTGAATTACATAAATAGTGAGTAAAGTACCCTAGTTCTAGCATTTAAGTCTAATATCTACAGTGTACTTACTCAAATGATGTACTTATACAACATATTTGCTCAAATAATATTTAGATATATCTTGTGAAGCTGGAAAGGGGAATGAATTACATTTCATGTATGGAAATATAATTTTATTTGATAGATACAAAATCGACTCACCAAATGGAAGAACACATATATAAAAAAGATATTACATAAGCAAGCTCTCAGAGCCAGTAGATCCTCCTTATGGTAGAAGGGCAGAAAGGGAAGGAAGAGGGGTGAAGGAAGAGGACTGGAGAGGTTTAGAAAAAGGTGTAGAGATTGTAAAAGTCACCTGGAACCTTGGGTCAGGGAAGACTTACAGGATGGTTAAGTCTCTCCTGACCCAGGGTTCGAGATGATTTTTCCAGGCTTTACCCCATTTCCTAAACTGCTCCAGTCCTCCAGTCTCATGGCCACAGTGAGACTCACAATTATGCTCCTTGTATCAGACCACACTAGGTGTATGGTTGCCTTTTCCTTTACCCATCATCTTTCCCCTTCAAACCTTCTGCCAGAAAAAGCAGCCACTACCTCCAAAAACTTGTATACATAATACATTTTTTTACATGTACAAAGGTAGTCATATAAGGAGTATAAATGTATGTATTTGTGTGAAAATGTGCTTATATAAATACAGAACTCTTAATGATGAAGCTGAAAGCATGGAAAACGTGCTACAAGGCTGATAAAGTTTATATTCAATAACAATAACAGAAATTGATGTGTGACACAATATATAAAATCAGGGAACGGCGACAACTCACCTATAGGGCACTGGTGTGTGGAGCACAGAAACACATAGCAGGAAACAGTATTCACACTAGGTGTTGTGCACTTGCTCTTTTTTTACTAAACGGACACACATTTACACATGGAACCACAGGTGACAAATGCACAATCCCTTAGCTTCAGTGAGACTAGCTATTATGCTCCACATATCAGTACATTTTAGGTGACTGGTTGCCTTTCCCCTAGTCTGTTCTATTCTGTTTGAAACTTCTTGGCAGACTGCTACTGTATGCTGGACTGGGACTCAAATACAGAATATAGTCTTTCACTGGCAATGACTTAGCTATCCAGGCACTACTCACAACCTGCACTCATCTCTGTGAGGGCAGTTCATCAATCATGTGTGGGTAGCTCAATTAGTAAGAGCATTGCCCTTGAAAGGCATGGTTCTGCTTTTGAGTTCTGATCCAGCAGTTTTAATCTCCATGAAGCTTGTAAGATAATTTGATTTGGATTGGTCATGTATCTATTTTCATTTAGTTTGGCAAGTAACCAGCATTTATTCACTAGTTAGAAAGTAATTTTATACTTATTTTTGCATAGAATATTGTCACAGTGTAAAAGTGAAATCATAAGACAACTGATATAGCCAGTAATGAATATTAGTTTTATAATGTGAACCTTTAGTTCCTACTTTGCAACTATTTTCTTGCCAAACAGAAACAATGTCACTGGAGTTGTATTACTGGTTCATGTTTCAGGTGAACCATGGTGGTCCAACTGATGCAATCCGTCATGTTGGTGATCTTGGAAATATTGAGGCTGGTGAAAATGGAGTAGCCAATATTTCCATTCGAGACAGAGTGATCTCTTTGACAGGCCGCAACAACATACTTGGACGTTCTGTTGTTGTTCATTCGGACAAAGATGACTTAGGAAAGGGTGGTTTTGAAGACAGCCTTACAACTGGTCATGCTGGCACCAGGGAGGCTTGCGGTGTTATCGGAATCCTGTAATGACTTTATTGAAGTTTTTGACTATTATATGCTCTCTTTTCAGGCAGCTTTATGAAATATGATATACTATGCTGAAATAGTTCATTTGTTGCTTACAAATAGTAGTGTTGCACATAGTACATATAAATTCTTATGTTCACAAAGGGAAATACTCTATTCTCAATATATTACCAGACATCCCAGTTCATCTTCCAACACAAAACACTTTCTATCTGTAAAACAGAACTGTTGTAGTGCTTCAATATTGTGAATGCAGTTGTCATTAATTTCAGTGTTTCTATTAACAATTTGGTTATAATGTTGCCAATATTAAAGTAGTCACAGGTACCTTGTAGAACTCTTTCTCCTCTGAAACTTTACAGTTAATAACAGTATAATTATTGTTCAAAATATTCATATTAGTCAGAATACTAAACGTAATGAATTAATCAAATTAATTCACCAGAAGCTGCTATTTCTGATAGTTGAAATCTGTAGATACAAAAATAACATTTCAGTAAATCTTCTAGCTTTTAAATGCTTCATAAACTGGTTTGGGGGCATTCATAACATTAATACTCATGTAATATTCTCTTTTTATTGATCACTTTCTTGAAAATAAAGTTATTAGAATTTTATAACTGCATGTAAGAGCAGTAGCTTTTGATTGTTCTTGGTGTGCAGAAAATTGCTATTTTGTATAGATAACTTCTTTCATTAAAGCTGTTTTACTACACAAATTTCTATTGTTGTTTTTATTAATCCACATTAACAATAAAATTGTATCTCTCACTCTCTTGTCTCATTTCTTAATATGTGATAACTGAGAGTAATTGTTGCTTCAGTTACTATACATAGCAGTGCTTCCTAATTACTCACCAAAATATATGCAAACATTTGTTATGTAAGAGGCTGTTTAAAACATGTAGACTAGTTCAATCAAATAATATTTGATTATTTATGTTGAAATACATTTCAGTGCAACTAGGTTTCTGTATGGTTCCAAGTAAAAAATCATGATTTGTATGAAATGTGAGTCAATATCAATGTTGAAAGTCAATAACTTCAGAATTAAATGAACAATCTAGCAAGTCAAGAACAAAAATTATTTTATCTTTGGAGAGATCTGTGGTTTCTGTTTGTTAAAGTAATTTTTACCACACACAATCACATTTATATTTTAGACCTAAAAACGCAAATGTGATTGTTCTTGCAATAAAAACAATTTGTTAAAATTATTGTTTTGAACTTCTCTATTGGATATTTTTAATCCATTTATTTGCAGAATAATTTTTGCATTTGCCACCATGAAAAATTTTACTGAACATTTGTGATATGCAAACAACAGAGACTGAGTTAGTGGAAGCTGGGAGCAGAGACGCTGATGTCCTTCCTCCTTGTAACTGCGTCAAAGAATAATACACGAAATATATTTTATATGGCAAGCAATAAATAGAACAGCTTTCTTACAATGTATTTTGGAAAGTGTTTTCTTTAAAGCATTTTATTTCCTTTTCTACAATAAAAAAAATCCATATTCATGACACTACAGTCATTTTTCTTCAGCCAAAGGAAATAAAGAACAAATAATGCTTGGCATTACATCTAGGCCCTGTTGGCCCTGTTTTATTCGTTCCTCCTAATTCATTCATTCAGAATCTTTTCTAAATGGCTGAGTTAGTAAAATGTACTGAGGAAGAATTATTTAGTCATAGTCAAAGTAATTTGACTGGCCATAACTAAAAGAGTAGATCAATGTTAAATCATGAGGTTCCTAGCCATTATTTTTGCTTGATGAACCAGAAAGTACATAAAACGAGCATACATGTTATTATCATTATTACAGTTTTGACAGATGTTCTTCAGAAGAGTGTTGTGAGTATCTGAGGAAACAGGAAAGATTCATCCCCACAAATACCTTAGGCTCACACAGTGTTTAAAATGTTCTACATTATGAAAAATATCATGAAGAAATAGTCATTAAGTTGTCATAATAGGGCTACAACTGACAGAATAAAATTATATCCTTTCACATCATTAATAAAAATGAGGGAAATGAGACTGGGAGGTAAAATGTAAGATGCAAAAATTGGAAAACTGAGGTACATAGTAAATTACCATGTTTTACTTTCTAATTTACTTCAAGACCTCATTAAATTATCTTATATCTTCATTTTGACACTGATATCCATAGATTCCTGTTCTTAATTACATGAAATGGTACTAATATTCCATTATTATGTGTACAAAGAATTTGTACTGTTTAGGTCCAAGCATCATAATTGTCCTGTAAAGCAACTTAAAAGATTCTTCAGGTAGAACACTGAGTTCCATCGACAGTATTATCAGTTCCCTTCCCAATAATTGTTAAAATTATGCTGTATTGATGATTCGTTATGAACGTATCAATATGATGTCAAACCCCAATTAACAAAGGAATGGATAATTTCACTGTTTGTTCTGTTTTGCAGTGTGATACATTGCCTGGATAAATACTGACAATAAGTTTATCAATTTAATGTGTAGCAACAATGTCGAATGTATGAGAAAATATTTACATGTCTTAACCAGTATTCTGTAGCATTAAGCTTTGAAATTTGTTTGTAAGTCCCTGAAGACAAAACTAACAGAACAGAGAGGATCTATGACACACCAGAACTATATTTATATCAGTAATGTTTTTTAGGATCTCAGTGCTCATCTGGATGAAAAAATTCAAAAGTACTGTATTCTTGTTCAGAATGGATCTATCACTTTGTGACCAATATCCATTTAAAATTATCATGTAATATTAGCTGTGGCTTGAACTGTTTCACAAAATAGACGTTTAGAAGCTGCTCCAGTCTCCAAAGATTGTTTTCATGAAAATACAAAGGAAGCTTTAAGAAATACTTCAAGGAAACTATAAAATTGTGAGACAGAATATGGTCAGTAATTACCTTGATGTGGCAAAATGTCAGTACTGATGATGGACACATACACAAAGCATAGCTTTCAGAACTTATGGTTCATTCTTTGGAGAGGAGGGGAGGATGATGAGAGGGATCCCTGTGGGGAGACAGAAACAAGTCATTTGAAAACTTTTAGTAAATTTTGATACAAGTTCATAAGAGAATGAGTATTCAACCTGTTGTAATAATCATCAAATACAGTTTGTCAAAACTTTTGCCTCAAATTCAAAGAGGCGATATCGGGTTCACAATTGATTATATTGAGATGGGGGAAGCAATGGTCAGAAATGAGTATTTATTGTGTTATGCACATATACACTGTACATTGCATAACAGTGATGTAGCTCACAGTGATAGTTCAAAGTGATGACCACCAGTCTCAGTGCATGTATGGCAACAACACATGAAGTTTTGCCATACTCTTTCAATGGTCTGTGGTGTCTGTTGTACCAGGAGACAGGCAGCTTGGTCCCTAGAAAGCAGATCCTCATTCATTTCCATGGGGTTTTCATACACCAACTTCTTGACATAACCTCAGAGCAAGAAGACCAAAGGTATGATATCTGATGACTGCTCCAGTGATGGGGCAAGACCTCCCCTTTGTATCCAGCAATGAGGTTACGTGTTGTTCAGGTGTTCTTGGGCAGCAAGGGGTACAGTCTACAAGAACTGTGGCAGCACAACTCACAGGAACACCAGGTAACATGGACCTGTCAAACAGGTAGGCAGCAAATAAGGTACTACTATAGTCTGCAGCAGCATTTATGGCATCTGGAAGACGGATGCATGCTAGACAGCTGTGTAGCTAGCCAGTCAGCACTGTCTGTTTCCGCATTACATACTGTATAAACTTCCATCATATTTGAGCATTCTATTGTGCTTTACCTGAGTGAAATTATGACTGATTGATTTCTGTGTTATTCTGTGAGTTTTTCTCATAATGGCTGAAACACCTCGAAGGCAAGGGACCTTATTCTTTAAAGTGTACTTGTCCTTCAAATGTGAGGCAAGTTCAACTTAACCAGTCTGCAGTGTTGCCAAGTTGCAGAAATGTATCGTAGTTGCTGTCTATGCACTTTCAGCTGAGTGAACAAGGCAGCTTTCCTTGTGAGCTGCACAGCCAGATTCTATTAATACTACCACAGATTATAAGTGATCTTAGACAATGTCTCCCCATATATGTTGACGCAAATTGTCACTGAAGGCCAGCAAAGTGGGTGTCATGGGGTTATCCTCAATCCAAACATGACTATTGCAGCTCTTGAAGACACCATCATGGGTGAAGAAGCTTCATATGTAAACAATGCAAACTATATGAAGTTTGGCACTACAACATCGGTTTGCCCCCATTGCTTGCAGATGTTCCTTATGACAGGGTTGTAATACCTGTTCCTCCGGTATTCTCCATATTGTATCCTTCATAGTGTGTGTTTCAGGGCAAGTTGGTGGGTGCTTGTTGCTGGTTGTTGGCCACATGATCCAACACCATCTCCTCAAAGTCAGGTTTTCAGATATGTCTTTGGTGGGAACCTTGGCTGCCTCTTTGTGGCATGAATGGCCCCATTTCTAGTAAGTTGATATCCACAGGAATAAATTTCTTCCAGTTAGGATGACACCTGTTGGGAACGTACATTCTTGCCACTTTACAGGCACTAAATCTTCATGCACCATACATTAAATACGAGTCTGCCAATGCTCATCATCAGAAATATTTCATCTTTGCTGTGCATCAGCCACTGTACAGAGTCACACACCTCACCATGGACAGATCAGAAGTTGTCGAATGTGGTGGACAGCTGACACCAGGGATAGTGGTGTGCATGTGGCACAAGTTAACACACTTGTGTGATGCATGCTGTCATCACATGACACATATGTTATGAGCCAAGTTGTATACACCATGTTTGTTTGGTAGTCAGTGGTGTATGCTATTTATCACATGTTGCCTGTTCCAGTGTACAAGACGCATCAGGGATCTTTATGAGGGTGCAAAGGAACAACATGCAGTTTTTCAATATGTGCATTCAAACTTATAGTCATCATTTTCAACAGTTACTATGCTTTGTCTGTCCATAACACAATAAACTTGCATTTCTGATCATTGGATACCTATCTCAAAATAATTGGTTACGGACCCCCTCATACAACCCTCAACTATCACCTGTTTCACTGTGACCCAATAGAGTTCAGACACCCATTACGTAGTGTGATGCACTAATCCTGATAACTGGCTCTGTGAATAACTTAGCTGATGAACACAGAATCATTTAAACTACTCTAACTGCTGTTTGCTTTTCACAAAAAAGTAGTTTTAAATGCAAGTGCTTAGGCGGCTTATACATAGCTCAAGCCTGATATTAATTAGAGCATTATTAATTATAGAAAATAATTAACAAATAGACACAGCAAAAAGCCATTAGGAAACTCCATTAATTTACGAAAATTTGTCTTGCTATTATTGGCTCTGAGCAAAGTTCACTATCAAATGGTATGTATTAACTAAATACAGCATTTCCTGAGCAGTATTCTTTGTTAAATTTAATACAGGATTGCAGTAATTTAATTTTATTTTTATAGAATAACGAACAATTTCAGTCTGTTACTTATGCACAACTAATTAACATTAAATTAATAAAAGCTATTGTGTAAAGGAGAATATTCATTTCATGAATTTATTAATTCCACAAAGAGACAAATAGGATAGCCAGCATTTATGTTCATATCTTCAAGTCCCACTACTGGCAATAGAAAAATATGCAAAAACAGATTAAGAGACAACAGACATGTCATTAGGAAGAAATAGTTGTTGCTTGGGACAGTTTCATCAAAAATCTCTAAATTCATACTTGTCTGTTGCTTTTGCTTCATTTTCACGTACCTTGTTCTCATACCAAGTGGGTCATTTTCAGACTGAGTTGCTTCCTACCTCATTTCCTTATACAACCCTCAACTAATTTTACTTTCTTCCCCAGAGCAGGAACCCATTGTTCAAATAGGCTGGAGTACTATTATCTTCCTTAAGCGTGCTTGTCAACATTACTGGGAGTTAGTACTCTTATGAAAATACATACTATATATCTCATTTATCTCTCTGTAATTAAAAAAAATCATAAGATTAAATTTTATAAGCGTTCTTTACAAATATTGACATCCTATTATTACATGCTATTTGAGATGACCATTCCTCAAAACTGGCCATGAAATGCCAAAATTGGCAAATTTAGTTTTAAAGTCACTTGCTGCTGTATATCTTTGTTGATAAATTTTAAATACAGCATATGTACATAAAAAGAGGGGTGATACTTAAAGTGTTAATTGAAGTTAGAAAACCAATATTCTTTGTTGATCAGAAATGCGAAGCTACAGATATGTGTGTATCTGAATGTGAAAGAAATTGAAGGCTTCAATGAACAAATGCAGCTGTTGAGGGGTAAATATCATGTGTGTAAATTACATTACTAGCAACTCTATACAGTGAATTAATGAACAGATGTCAATATTTCCTGAAACTGAAAAGTAATAGGTAAATGCTAGGCAGTCCTGGCTGAATCTGTGGATGACAGATGTCAGATACCATGTAATATTTACTTTCTGTGAATACTGCAGAAGATGGTTTTGTGCCACATTTCATTAACATCACTTTCCCTTGTGTTTTTTACTTCTCTGTTTAAAAATCAATTTGATGGACTGCACATCTCCAGTCTACATTGCATGTGATAAGAGGTTTTCAGTGCAACAATTGTAAATCAGTAAATTGGAAACAGGTAAATACTGTGAAGTATCTTAAAACTGTTTGTTTTACCTGCATTAAGTGTAACTGACTATTTGTTAGAGAATGACTACATTACTTTACCACTGACAGCATAAATGGAAGTAATTATGTTGATAATCAAACATAATTTAAAGGTAAACTGGTAATACAGTAAATAAAGCATAGCACTGAAATGATGCATTACTCATGAAGACAATTGATCATAATTTAATGCAAATTAGACCTTGTGTAAAAGGGGCATCACAGTGCTTAATGTCCAGATCTTTATTGCATGCTAACATATATGCACACGTCCTCAGTCACCTATTTGGTGCAGACACTGTAATGTAGAAGCTAAGCCATGTTGTAGCTTTTGCAAAGTCCACAGACACATTGATTCCACAGAGACTAAAGTCTCAGTCACCTACCTGGTGCACACACTGTAATGTAGAAGCTAAACCACACTGTAGATTTGCAAATTCCACAGGCACAATGATTTCTCAGAGACTAAAGTTATGTTACCAGGAAGGATAAGCCATAAAATGGACCTAATACACCTTTAGATCATTGTCCCTTTCTCATACACTCTGAGATTACAAAATATTAACTGGCATTTAACACAATAATGAAAAATTCTGAGGGAAATAGAAATGACGATACAAGAAAAGAAAGCCTTTCACTACATACAAATTGTTTTGAGCACAGATAGGCTCCTGAGGAAGATGATGAACATTTGAACTGATCGGAGTGGTGTGTATGTATGTGTGTGTGTGTGTGTGTGTGTGTGTGTGAGAGAGAGAGAGAGAGAGAGAGAGAGAGAGAGAGAGAGAGAGAGAGAGAGTGAATGAGCGAGGGTGCATGTACACATTCACACTCATGCACTCAGTCTCAAGTTTGAAAGCTGAACTTAATATCACTGCTTTTGCTTTGTTTTTATGCTTCCTATTTCTCAACACTTCTTCTATAGTGAAAATTTATTAACGTTTGCGTACAAAGGTATAAAACAAAAAAAAAAAAAAGAAAAGAAAAGAAAAACATGAATCTGAAGTATTTGGGGTGACAGTATTACTGTCTCAAATGTTTGTGGAAGGATGGGACCAAACTATCAAAGAATGAGGTATGATATGAAACATAATGCTTCAACATTATGCACAGTTACAGTACAGAATTCAAATACAAATGAAACATTAGCTCAAAGTAAATATCAAGTATTTAATACAAAGACAACTGCAATTACAACAACAGCTAGAGAATTATATCTAAGATTACATTTGGAAGTTAAATTGTAACATGAGGATGTGACACATATTTCTTATGCTTCAAGATTGCTGGTCTTTCACCAATAGTATGGTAGCATGTATTGTCATGACAGCACTTCATAACAGGCAAATGATATAGCATAAGGATCATAAGCTCAGCAGCATACATTATAGCTATTCTGACTGAAAACAATGTGATTGATAATAAGATATATTATTTGAAATATGGCTGTATTTCTTGCACTCTTAAATATATGGATGCAAAACAAAATATCTTGACAACTATGGAAAAACCATGCAACACTGTCCCACCAGTGGATGATATTGAAACAGGAACTTTCTTCAGATAGCTGCTATGAGCATGATCATTTCACACCTTATAATGTAATAAATTCACCACTACTTATTGCTGATTGTAACAATTGTAGTACTTATTTTAACTACAATCTAAGACATGATATAGTTTCAAAATGCAGGAGGAAGTTAAAGAAAGGGTCAACTTTAATAGCAAATGATAGATTTTAGAAAAACAAATTAAGTGATTTGAGATAAGTTAAAGTGGTAAACATCCAAAATTGTTAATATTAATCAACATAGGAAAACTGAGTGACAATGTCAAAAATTCGTTAAAGATAAAATAGTAACATACAGTGAGAGAGACATACTACCTTCAGAGATTGATATACAAGGTATCTATCCTTAAATTTATTGGCATGGGAAACAACACAAGGCCTGTCTGTGACATTCTACACTGGATACAGAGAAGTGTTAAATGTCAGGAAATGTTATGTCCTGCTTCAGATATTTTAGATGATAGGATAATTGCAAAATTATCTTGTAAAGAATGTTGCTAAAATTTTGTCGCTTGTTTGAAGTGGGATGACCAGAAACACTATATTACACTGTACATGACTGTTTTAAGAGGATTTTCATACTAATTATGAGAAAACTAGCATTGATACTGATTTGTCTGACAAATTTTATTATAAACTTCAGGTAATTGGAGTCATTGTGTTAGTTCTTTGGTTGTAATTTGTTTTGAATTCTAAATGCAGGAAACATTATTGTTATTATTATTACTATTATTGATATTTGGCTACCCTGGCAAAAATTTTCTGAAGTATAATTTTTAAGAACTGCTGCATATTTCAACATCTAAATTTCATTCTCTTACACAGTGTACTGCAAACTGAAAATATAACACACTATTGTGCAGATTCAGACATCAAACTGAAAAATTAAATGTGGTGTCAGCACTGTGTTCATATATCTATTTCTTTCTTGTTTGTAATTCTATTCCTTGCTTAAACAATGGAAAGACCAGGTTGGAATATCAACAGTATTATGAAAAGGATAGATTCCTATTCACAGAGAAGATGGCACACTGAGATACAGACAGGCACAATGAAATGACTGTTACACATTTAGCATTCAACCAAAGCCTTCTTCAGAAAAGAAATGCACACACTCACACAAGCAAGCACACCCCATGTGCACGTAACTGCTGTCTCAGGCTGCTGTGGCCAAAATGCAGCTGTTGTTCTGAATGGAAGCAGCAATATGGAGTGAGGTGGGTAAGGGAGAGGGATAGCAGGGTTCATGTAGGGGGAGAGAAGAACACTGTATGGAGGAATGTGAAGGGACTATATGATGGCAAGCCAAGGTACTGGATTCAATATATCACTTTATGAAACTCCTACTTTTACATGAGCAGGTTCTGTGGGTAGGAGGGGGAAGGGAAGGGGGGAGGGAGGGGAGGACAGGAATTAGTGAAGGACAGGAGCAGAGAAAGAGAAACGACTGGTGGGTGTGTTAGCAGAGAGCAGTGCACAATGAGGGTGATGGGACAGAGAGGATGGAAACTGCTGGGTGGAGAGTTGGCCAACAGTAGGTTACCACCAACAGCACCCATATTTCGACAGTTCCCATCCCCTCCACACCAAAAAATCCCTCCCATGTAGCTTATCTACCCAGCCGTGACAAGAGCTCCCTTGCCCAACATGATAATCGCCCTTTTAAAATAGTTCCAACTGGAACCCACACTCCATTGTTAGTACATATAAAGTACCTAACAGTATAGTGCAACAATAAAAATGGTGCTGGTATTTTTCTGAACAAAATTGGAATTTCCAGTGGTTCGTATGAGAATTAAAAACATTAAAGAAGGTCCATAAGGGAAGAAAAAGCAAGTATTATTTTATTTTTGATTAAAATACTGAAAATGAGCTATAAGGCCTTGACATTAATGTCAACTGGTTTTTTCTATTGCAATAAGCATCACTTACTTTCCACCAGAGTAGAATTAATGACTCTCAAAAAGCATTAACTAACACTGATCACAGCTCTAATACCACAGGAAAACATATATCACAGAGAAAGACATTAATTTACCCTACACAAAAATCTGTGACATCCAACATTTATAGGAGTTTAGCTTATAGTGCTTTTGTGAGTTTCTAGTAAACAGGCTAACTGACAAGGAGCTTGAAAATATATTATCAAGAAAAATGCATATTTGTCTCATATTCACACTGCATTGTGAAAAATCAAAGACTACTTTGAATACTGTTGATAGTAGTCTGTTTTGTTCCATTTATGCATGAGTGGAGAAAGTTTCTGCTTTTATACATCAACATTTCGTGGAACAATTTTCACAATTCTTTCAATGCTTTTCCTTTCAAAGCTCTGAATCTCTCTGTAACAATTACCTATGGTCAGAACAAACGAAACATAAGAATAAACTGCACATGAGTCATCTAGGTAATCACCTTTCCATGTGTGCTTCCCTCACATTTCTTCTGACGGATCTAAGTTTTTCCTCTGTACAGCTGACAGGAGGAAATCATCTTGAAACATTCTCCAAAATAATGATAAAGCTGTCATATACTAATTTCAATCCCAATGAATTTTATTTCTACATATTGTTATATCTAATAATGTACTGTTTTTGCACTTTTTGCTGTAGACCTTCTGTAAGTTCTCTTGGACAATTTTTGCGAAAGCTGAAAATTTCTTGTGTGACCATCATTTGGTAAAAAGATTATATTCATGAACTTGATTCAAAATTAGAAATGAAAGATGATCCAATAACTTTGCCCAGAAAATTATATTTATATCTTTATACTGTGCCACAATGGATTGCAGAACTCATTGTGGTTGAATTCATGCACATCAACTTTCTTATTATGGATACAGACATCAAAAATGCAGTCATAAGAATGTTACTCAAAATTCCGACATTTTTGGTGTGTGATCACAGAGAGATGGTCTGTTATCAATATTTATTTTGGTATCTATTTTGTTTTGAACGTTATTGCAAGACGATTAGAAGATCAGGACAGATTTCATTTATCACTGAATGGAAACTACATATTTTACTTTTACTTAAATTTATTTCCATTATTAATCTTACAATATATCCATCAGCCATTAGTCCATTAAATTTCCACTTTTTGCCAAACCTACAGTCACTCAGCACTGAAAAGTGTTTGACATCACACTTTACACGTAGTAGGATCCAATGCTTGTTGTGCTATTTTCTACATGCACTACACCACTACCAGAAAACTTAATGCACTGCTCATCAAACTGCAGCAAACCAAAACTTTCTTGTACTTGTGTGGCTGACATTTCCTCATTTGTCTTGCACAGTAGGCAAGTGGGTTTTACTTTCTCAATTCCCAGACCAATTTTTGTCAGTAAATTCACCATTATCAGATTTAAATTTTATCTTCATTGTAAAGTTAGTTCTGAACATAAATAAAAAGACAAAACTTAAATTTTTGTTTCATATTTCATGAAATTATATGTAAGAAATCCTTTTACAGTAAGCACAATGATGCCTTAAGCTTACATAAGTCACTGCCTTAATTCCTACATCAAATTGTAGCTGTTGTGTTAGTATGCTTAAAATTATATTTCTTATGTACTTTTCACTTGAGTTTAAATTAAACTCCTAATTTTTCTGTGGAACAAAAAAACTATAAGGCTGTTGAAACAACATGAAACTCTTCTCCATATGCACATCAGTCAGTAAAGCAAGTTATCATTGGTGTAACATTTTGACAACCTAAAGATGTATCTGAAAAAAAAAAAACTATTTTTAACAAAGAATGTGACTACTGAATAATAATTATGGTGCCTTGGAAGTAATGAAAAAAATAACCATGACTAAAATATCGTGTCTTGGAAGTATTGAAAAGTTAGCACAAACTGTTACAGAATGTGTGTGTGTGTGAAAGAGAGGGAGAGAGAGAGAGAGAGAGAGAGAGAGAGAGAGAGAGAGAAGGTGAATAGACTGTATATCTTATATCTAGAAAGAATAAACACGAGGTTGAAACAATCTAACAGAAAAATGAGTCATTAAAATAAAAACTCATATTTAATTGAAAATGATGGAACCAAAAGCATTTATAAATATAGTTTTATCAAGCACTGCAGAAAAGTTATAATTCAGTCTTTAACATTTTAACTTTTACTTTCCCCATAGCAGCAAAACACAGTAAAAGAAAACACAGGTGGTTTAGAAGAAAATGCTTGCCAGCTGGTACATGCACTGCGTCATCAATTTTGAATCAAAATCTCTGCTACTATTGAGTTGTTGCCTTTATTACTAAATTATTTACATTCTACCGAATTTTCTAGACCATATTTAGAAAGAACATATATGTAGATAAATGGAATATAAGAAGAAGATTCATACTTCAGAACTATACCAATTGGTATTCTCTATTCCTCTGTGGGCTTCAGTTCCCAGAGGTTTTCCTTTCTTTTCTAAATAGCTTTCAAACAGAAAATTTTAATATGAGAAGTTCAATAGCAATCCCCACCCTTAAATAAATCATTGTCTTTCCAAATATTTACTGAAATGACAGTTTGATATGTACTTAGTGTAGCTTTGACTATTTTTTTGAGAATATTTACTATGGTGTATTACTAAATTCTCTTTATTTCAGTTTCTGTTTACGTATTTCTCTTCTGAGGTCTAACAGCAAATAATTACACATCTCTCAACAGATTTCTACATCATTCATTTTTTTCCTTTTTTTCTCTCTTGCTCACAAGAACTAATGATTTCATTCTAAAATTTGTTACTAAGATCATTGTCCATTATTTTAGTAAAGTGTTTTATAAGATAATTCTCAAATATATAGCTATAAGTCTGATATGCTTTATGAAAACAAAATTAAAACTATAGAGCATAAAAACTTTTAAGCTTTGGTTAATGTGATAAGTTTTATTTGCATACCATTTGATTTTATCATATTTATTCATCTGTAGATGGGTTACATTACATAAATGTCATCAGTTATTAGTAGGTACCCTTGTGTGACCCACTGACAATAATCATTAACACAGATCACAGAGGTTCCTTTCACTAGCTACAAATGGATTTCCTGGTTTGACTCATGTGAGTGCCCCATTGAATCCTTCAACATGTTCTGCAGACCCTACTGGAAAACAGAACCTTCACAAACATGGAATGAGTGATGGTACACATTAACAAAAGACTAACAAATTAAATAATCTGCATCACTACTCTGTATTACCAGTAAACTATCTCTACACTGCTTAGTGGTATTCAGACTTATACTACCTATATTTAACTTAGTAAATTTGAAATAAAGCAACTACTTTTAAAACAAAAAGAAAAATCTGTTTCTCCTCCATAACACTAAATATTTATGTGGTGGACAGTATGGACTCAGAATCATGTATTTAAATGAGAAACTGAGCATGTACAAAAAGCACTAACATAACAAGAAAGCTGCTGAAGTGATATTAAATCAAACTGGTTTCACTAGTCACAAAACATCTGTTCATCTGTCATTATTCTAGATTAGGTACACAACTGGATTCAGTATATTACTTTAAGGAACCCCTATGTTTTCTTAAGCAAACTCTGAAATATATTTTTGTGTACATTGCAGTGGTTAGTCACTACACACACACACACACACACACACACACACACACACACACACACACACACACACAGACACACACACACACAAACCATGTCATGGTCTACTATGTCAAATACTGTTGTCAGATGAGCACTGTGCCTGTTCAGTACCAGTTTAAGGCCCAAGCAACACAACTGCCATTTGCGGTGGAGGGGGGAGGGAGGAGGGAGAGGGGCAAGATGAGAGGCCCACCCAAATGCTAGATTCATATACACTGCATATCACAATTAATAGCGAAAACTGAACCTAGTGAAAGTCTTTGATGGAGAAAGGGGCAGAGGCATTACCTGATATACTACTTCTTTGGAAAAATGTTCTCTAACTGGTCTTTTGTAAGGAAATGATCCAAAAATCAGTTTTCATAACAGGGGGTACTGTTTTCAGAATGGATAACTACAATAAAGCTTGCCTCTAATTTTGAACTTCAACAGGCAGGGAAAGTAGTTTTACTTGTTTTAGGTACTTGACTAATGACCTAGATACAATTTCTTCATTTACATGGTAGCTGGATGTACTTTGATATTTTACCAAGTCAATATAATTTAGCTTTTAGCCAACTTCATTGCTTATTTTGTCTGTTTTGGATTTTTGATGCCTGTCTCATGCTTGAAAATAGTCCACAATGGTATGCTTTTTTAACTGAAATTCATTTTAGTACTTCATAAAATATTTCACCAAAATTTAATTTAAATGAGAAGAAACTAGAAAATTTACTATTTACTTGTATTACTGTGCAAACCTTGTTACATTTGTACAACTAACTGTCCAGTTACTGTTTATATACTTCAGAATCAGACATGGTGGGAGATACTTATGAATAAATGTTGTGGGAAACATGAATAATTATTAAATTATTCCTTTCAGAGAAATGAACATTGACTTATGTAAAACAAAACAGTTACTTGTGTTAGTCAAAAGATCTGTTCTCTTAATTTTCATTAATAATATTTCTTTTCAGGTCACCTGTCACACCATGGCATAACTCAGCATCTACTGCAAGATTTGGCCCTGCCATTTTCCTGTCAACAGCTGTTCTCCTTGCTGTGTCATATCTCATGTAATAACTGTATAAATTTGTAATATAAAAACAATGTCATGCATCTAAAGTTTAATTTTAACATAATCATGCAGTTTTTGTTAAGCAAGTGTGAATGGAAATACCTTTATGTGACAGTTTATTAACTACATAAACTTATTTAATAATGTATATTGCTGTTTACTGTCATATATATGTAGTTAACTTTAAACCTGTGTACATTATAAAATACTTTTAAATAAATGTTGTTTCTATACTTATGTGCCTTGGGAGAGTAAACTATGGCAACAAGTTAGCAAGTACCAGTTCTTTCAGTCAAACAGCATGGCTATACTATGGCAGCCATGGATTATTTATTTACTTTTTAAACTGATATTTTTATTTCATGAATACGTAATATTTTGCAACATGTATATGTCTTGCCCAAACAGTCTTTCTTTCCTCTCTGATGCCATAGAAACACCTTTCAAGTTTCTAAAGATGAGAATAGTTTATTCTGCTTTTAGATGTTTCTATGAGCAGTGGCTACTTGGATTTTTTCCAGCTGAGAGTAAATACTGTTTAGTCATTTTATCTCTAAATTGCATTTTCCTTTTGATACATATTCATTTGCAAAACTGTCCATCTCCACTTCACTTATGACTGATAGTATTCATTTGTGAGCTCTGAATGTTATTTCTAATCTTTACTGACATTCAATGCACGATTGCTATCACTGTTGTTGGTAACTCTTCTTGAGTAAGGTAGAGCTTACAGCCGTTTAACTTTAGCACACTGTTGCTACATTCATCCACTCATTTTCCACATTTTATAGATTGTATTATGCAGGGCAGCTACTAAGAAAGTGGGATGAATCATGAAGTACATTGAGAAATAAAAGCATCTTCTATAAGTTAAAATCTGTACACTGTGTCAATAGTTAACTGTCATTAAACAACTGTACATCACTTCTACTTAGCACAGTAAAGTTAGCAAGAAAGCTATTTCTTTGAAAACAGCTGCTGCTTTTTCAGTTGTTTATCTGTTATCGCTAAATTAATATTTTTATGGCTACTTCACCATACAATGAAAACATTAAACACAAAAGTTAGAAGATGAAAATATTTTTCCACGTTAAAAAATTCAACAGTGATAGTGTGGGGCAATCTAACATTGTAGAATCTTTCACAAACATTTCTTTAAATGTCAGCTCAAGTTTAGTACCAGCCATATCCAGAGAGATTAAAGAATCTGGTATTTTGGAGATTCTTTCAAGTCAAAAACAATTTTCAGTACCTTTTTTCATCACCAAATTCGATGCAGAATTTGATACACATAATGCATCTATTACATTTAAGCATAAAAATTATTGTATTTTTATTGTAAGTAAAAATTTTCAGATTAGTTAATGATCATCCAGTACCACTTTGAGGATTTTCTTCATTATTTCTGGCGTCATCACCTCATTTGGTTGACCACTGCAAAGCTCGTCTTGGCAGAACTAGAACTAGATGATTTGTACAGTTTGCCTGTGATCCATCTCTGGTTCATTGTCCAAGACTTGCTTAAAACACTGTGACATAGTTTCAGTAAGACAGATGTTTCGATGTCTATACAAGTGGCTTCTGGTGTGGGCTAAACTAAAAGCTTTTTACCCAATATTCCGAGCTCAAATAAAAACTGAGCACCAAGACTCCACCTCCCCCCATCCTCCTCACCCCCTACAACCACAATTCTGCACATGACCTTTTCAGACATACTTGCTACAGGGCTTCCATTCTGGAATGATCAATAAATTTACTATATGTGTATTTAAAAACACCAAATATTAAGTGATTTTGCAAAAATTGGCACACTGTCTTTGGAGAAAAGTCCACATCATCTGTTGTACAAAAGAATTTTTACTGTCCATATAGATTGCTTTCATTTGTAGAATAACTGGTTTTGGTTCCAAATTCTCAGATCAGATTCAATCAGTTACAAGAATAACTTATCCCACCTATTGGCAAAATTTACATGCTTTGTCACTAGGGGATCAAATGACAGTTGCTGGCTTTACCTGAACCAACAAAATATTGCTACATCTCACACTCTTAATGTTACTCAGAAAACTGTACAGAACAGACCACTGGTCTAGAAGATGATACTCTGAATGTTGTAGCCCATCCTTTACTTGCTAATGCCTAGAAAATCAACTTGAAGCTGAGGAAAATCTGTAACTAAAGTAACTGGTCAGCACAATAAAATCTTTATATCACATCATACACTTAGTTTTTGTGCAATAACACAATTTTTTCATTTAGTTCATTTTCAGCAAATGGGTTATTTGCAATGTAGCCTCCTTCAGCTGGTTCATAGGAGTATACCAGCTTGTGATTGAAAAGTCTCATACATGTGAAAAGAACTGTAATTGTACCACTCATTCATGAACCAGATCATATTCATGTTAAACAATAAAATATTGCAAAACACTAACCAAATAGCAGAAGGACTGAGTTGTTGACAGGCACACACAAAAGAGACTGAAAGCTTGTTACCCTTTTGGAAAAAATCTTTTGATGAGCTTGAGTGCAAATACATACTGCACACAGCTGGCACAGTGTAGGGGTATAGGTGCATGGCAGCAAGTTTTCATTCTATTTTGTGTGTGCCTGTTGACATTTCAATATTTCCGCTATTTGATGAGTGGTTTCCTTTACTCCTGAATCACTTACATTCTGCCAGAACTTTCACTGCTATTAAAATATTACAAACTGATATTTTCAGAAACATTTGATTGTGCATTTCATAGTACTATCCTGGACAAGATAAAATAATATGGTACTCAATTAGAATTGAAAGTAATCACCTCTGGTCTAATGTTGGAGTCACAGTTGTTCTTGGTATTCATAAAATGTTTTCCATCATATACCCAAGAGGCAGAAATCAGAAACAGTTCTCTTTGCTGAAAATGCAAGTATTATGTTTAACCTTCATGGAGAAGCTTCAGTACTTCAAAATGTGAATAACATTGTCTTGAAAAGTGATAACCAGTTCTCTGCAGAACTCAATACATGCAACTCAGTGGTGCACAGGGCCTGATAACTCTAAATAATGCATAAGAGAAAATCAATAAAAGAAACAGACTATTCTAAATTCTTCAGTGTTTATACTGATAAGAACATGAAACGGAAGTAAGATGTTGCAGATTTTCCTAAATGTCTAGGTTCTGCAACTTTTGCATTATGGAGAATACCAGTTTTGAGAATGAAATGTTATCTCATGTTTCATATTATCACTCACTAAGTCTTACGACATGATATTCTGGAGTAACTTGCTATTAAGAAAGAAGTATTTTTGCAAGAAGCAATGGAAGATACTGACAACAGCATCACATTAAACTTTTCCCTTGTGAAGCACATTGTGAACAGTTAATTAAAATTTAAAGACAACAGCAGTATTCACAAATATAATACTAGAAGGAGAAATCAAACAATGGAAAATCCAGGATAGAATAAAAACAGTATTATGCAAAGGTCAGATTTCTAGTCACTGTATAGAAGAGACAAAGACAGGTACAACTAAAAGGCTGCAACTCATTTGAACTTTTGGCCAGAGACCATACTCATGTGTGTGTTAATTGTGCTTGTGTGAATGTGGATGTGTTTTCTACTTTAGAAGAAGGCCTTTAGACCAAAAACTCAAATGTAAAGCAGTCTTTTTGTGCATTTAATTTCTTCATTTACTTAACCGGATCTGATTAGGGCCACCAGGCTTCTCTTACATTGGACCTAGGCTTCACACATACAGTATCAGTTACATACAGTATCAGTTACATCATAGTTACCTAAGAAATAAGAATTTTAATATGACAACCAGTATTAAAATGATTTGAGTGTCCAAAAGTGGCAGCAGGAGTAAATTAAATTGACTATGAACTATAAAAGTTAATGCCGCATTACTTGTGCTAATGCAGCTGCAGCAACAAATTACGAGAATAGTAATAACAATAATAGTAATGACAATAATTGTGAATGTAATAACATCAGTGATAATGGTAGATAGAAGAAGAATTTGTAGGTCTACAAAATAGATGTTTTCTGATATAGTGAGTTCTGGGTAAAGGAAATTTAACGATATTGTGTTGGCTAAAAATACTGGGAAATGAGGAAGATCAGGTTGGAAAGAGGGATGCCCAAGGGTAATGAGTGTGTACAATGAAAATGGTCATTAATTGTCTTCTGAAGCTAGAGGGGTTATTTAGTTATATAATATAATGCAGTAAATTGTTCCAGACTTGGGTTCCTGTTACTGAGAAAGACTTCAAGAAGGTGGCTGAATGATGGAGTGGGACACAAAGGATTTTGCTCTGGTGGGAACAGGTGTTTCTGCTGTGTTGTTCAGACAAGAGTGTTAGGGTCAAAGAGAGATATGAGGGAAAATGTTCATTGATAGCACAGTAGAGAAGACAGTGAGTATGGAAATCTCTGCATTTGTCTGCCAACAACCAGGATTGTTGCACACGTGATGATGAAATGTGATCAAAGAGTCAGACATCACAAATACACTCCTGGAAATGGAGAAAAGAACACATTGAGACCGGTGTGTCAGACCCACCATACTTGCTCCGGACACTGCGAGAGGGCTGTACAAGCAATGATCACACGCACGGCACAGCGGACACACCAGGAACCGCGGTGTTGGCAATCGAATGGTGCTAGCTGTGCAGCATTTGTGCACCGCCGCCGTCAGTGTCAGCCAGTTTGCCGTGGCATACGGAGCTCCATCGCAGTCTTTAACACTGGTAGCATGCCGCGACAGCATGGATGTGAACCGTATGTGCAGTTGATGGACTTTGAGCGAGAGCGTATAGTGGGCATGCGGGCGGCCAGGTGGACGTACCGCCGAATTGCTCAACACGTGGGGCGTGAGGTCTCCACAGTACATCGATGTTGTTGCCAGTGGTCGGCGGAAGGTGCACGTGCCTGTCGACCTGGGACCGGACCACAGCGATGCACAGATGCACGCCAAGACCGTAGGATCCTACGCAGTGCCATAGGGGACCGCACCGCCACTTCCCAGCAAATTATGGACACTGTTGCTCCTGGGGTATCGGCGAGGACCATTCGCAACCATCTCCATGAAGCTGGTCTATGGTCCCGCACACCATTAGGCCATCTTCCGCTCATGCCCCAACATCATGCAGCCCGCCTCCAGTGGTGTCGCGACAGGCGTGAATGGAGGGACGAATGGAGACGTGTCGTCTTCAGCGATGAGAGTCGCTTCTGTCTTGGTGCCAATGATGGTCGTATGCGTGTTTGGCGCCGTGCAGGTGAGCGCCACAATCAGGACTGCATACGACTGAGGCACACAGGGCCAACACCCAGCATCATGGTGTGGGGAGCGATCTCCTACACTGGCCGTACACCTCTGGTGATCATCGAGGGGACACTTAATAGTGCACGGTACATCCAAACCATCATCGAACCCATCGTTCTACCATTCCTAGAGCGGCAAGGGAACTTGCTGTTCCAACAGGACAATGCACGTCCACATGTATCCCGTGCAACCCAACGTGCTCTAGAAGGTGTAAGTCAACTACCCTGGCCAGTAAGATCTCCGGATCTGTCCCCTATTGAGCATGTTTGGGACTGGATGAAGCGTCGTCTCACGCGGTCTGCACGTCCAGCACGAACGCTGGTCCAACTGAGGTGCCAGGTGGAAATGGCATGGCAAGCCGTTCCACAGGACTACATCCAGCATCTCTTCGATCGTCTCCATGGGAGAATAGCAGCCTGCATTGCTGCGAAGGTGGATATACACTGTACTAGTGCCGACATTGTGAATGCTCTGTTGCCTGTGTCTATGTGCCTGTGGTTCTGTCAGTGTGATCATGTGATGTATCTGACCCCAGGAATGTGTCAATAAAGTTTCCCCTTCCTGGGACAATGAATTCACGGTGTTCTTATTTCAATATCCAGGAGTGTATAATGAACACACACATTCATAGCCTGTTACAGGTGCCATGGGCTTTCCTGGGAAAGGCATTCTGGATAACATTGGTGTAATCAATAATTGGAAGTATAAGTGTTTGTACAAGTTTCTTTTTCAAGTCAAGAGAAAAGAGGTTTTTATATTTTTGTAGGGCATGGAGAGATGCAGGTACCTTTTTGCACATTACAATTATGTGCTCAGTCCAATTTATATTTTCATCTATTATTAATTCTAGACTCTTTACTGAAAGATGGAAGTTGATGTTTGTCCCATTTTGGGCTACAGATGGTAGTAATTTTCAATATTTTGGGCTAATGAATCTTGAATGACCATCCAGCACTGTTTGGGTTTTGGATCAATCAAGCTTTAACCCTATATCCTGTGCCCATTTTGGTAGTGCATAAAGGTTGGTACTGAAATTCTTGATAGCTGTCTTCAGGTTTATAGGTTAGCACTTAGATTCAACTGAAGGCCATTAGTGTACAATCGGTATTTGTGACAGGACAAGACTGATGAAGCATCTATACAATGAGAAGTGTAGGACCTAATACCAAACCCTCGGGGGATTCCTGATACTACCTTTCTCCACTTGACTTTATGGTGCCAGACATCAGGCACTATTGGGGAGACATCAGGCATGAGTGAAAACATTGTACTGCACTTGGCAAGAAATTTAGGCTGCTAACTTTGGCAAGTAAAATGTGATAGTTGATGTTGTCAAAGGCTTTGCAGAAGTCTAAGAAGCACATGATAGATGCCTCTTATGCATCCATGGCAAGCTTCAGGTCATCTATTACCTCTATTAAGGCAGGTGTTGCGCTGCAATGTGGGAACCTGACTGGTATTCATGTAGTAGGTTTTTTGTAGTCAGGCAGTTTGCTATCTGGTCATGGACTATATATTGTATAAAGTCTTGGACACTGTAGGAAGAATACAAGTACATCAGCAATAAGAGGGTGCTGTGGCAACATCACTTTTAGGTAATGGGTTAAATAGTTCCCTGTTTCCAAGCCTCAGGGAAAACACTTGTGGTTAAGGAGTGTTTGAGGATATCTGTTACAGTGGGCAGTACTGTGTCAGTAATAAGCCTCATCATTTGGTCGGTGATGCCATCATATCCAGTAGATGCTGAACTGATGTGGATGATGGCTTCTGTGATGATGTTGTAAGCAACATGCTTCAGATAGAATTTTTTGTGGCTACTAACGTTAACTCTCATGAAGTAATCAATGAATCTCTATTTCATTTGTGTTCGAGTTGTCAGTGTCGATAATGCGAAGTACCAGTTGAGTTCATAGGCTGGGACAATGGGATCATCTGCAGATTTTTCTTTACTTCTATCAAGACCATTCAGGTTTTTCCATAGGACAGCTGGCCTATTTCTGTTGTCAGTTAATATCTTGTCATGCCTGAGTTTTGCATTTCTCACAGCTTAACTGAATGTGTGCCACTATTGTTGTAAGTAATATGTGGGATGCTGTTTGTATTCCCTGCGTGCAGCATCTCTGAGATTCATGAACTGTTTTACTTCTTCAGTTAGCCAAGGCACTTACTTTCCTGGTCTTTAAGGGGAGGGGGCATATTTGTGAAACAGTTCAGTAAGTTTGTTTGCAAATCTGTGAAATTTTACATTTATTCTGAAAAAGGAAAAGAAGATATCCCCCAAGCTATTTTTTGCATCTCAGTTACAAGCTTGTGGTACCTGTCTGCAACTCAGCATCTCCCTCATATTGTGAGCACCAATGTATCCCTTTCGTAATACTAGAGAGAGAAATGATATATGCTATCCATCACTCAACCTGAGTGTGGCACAGTAAGGAGTGAGATATTCAGCTGTAAAATTCTTTGTCCATCTACCTAATAATGTAAGAAATCTCATAAATGACAAAGCAAAAGTGACAACTACTTCTACCTCACAGAAAAAATTTATGAGTGTGCTGTAGCATGTGCATGTGTGTGTGTAAATATATGGATGAACACATATGCATGCTCCCGCATGCAAGTGTGTGGCCACATACCCAAAGATGGGAGGGAGAGAGACTGTACACAGTTAAATCATTAAATACACAGCACTGTATGTATCAAAAAAAGGGAGAAACTCTTAGCTTCAGAAATCACGTTAATGGACAGTATGTTGCTGCATTTTTCCACTGAGAAAGAGAAGTGTAATTGCAAAACTGACCCATTCCACATCACAGCAAGAGGTGTTTGGTACATGTTTATAAAACAACAACTTAAACTGTAGATTCAGAGCTAGTACTTATCAATTGTAACTTTGAAAATAAAATAATTCCTTTCATAAATTTTAGCTTGAAATATAACATACTATGTATAAAATTATATGAGATTTTTCAGAAAAGCAGTTGAGGAAATAGTGACCTGTCCAAAATTTGAAAAGTATTACTGGTATCGACAGCTACTATCGATGAAAAGTAATGCTAGAGAAGGATGTCCTATGAGAGACTCCAGGAAAACACTTTTGAGTCCTTTCATGCTGCAGATATGGTTTCAGTGACTTTCATCCCGATTATAGGCACTCACACTGTTACATAATTAAAGCTCAGTGTAGGGCACTACTTTCTGGTATAATCCCAGGTATTAGTATGAACTGTCCCAAGGTTCAGAAAGTTCAACTGACACTATGTACAAATCAAGCTCATTAGCTGAGGATGACTAACAAAATGGAACATCTTGATTACACAGCATCCAGTAGCATTTTCTAGAAATTCATCAGTTGGCCATGATTTCCAAAAAATCCATCTGACACCTTAGCTAACATTCATGCCACCCTACAATTTTAATAGAATATTACTCTATCGCTTGTACAGCTAAGTGTAAATTGTGACTAGGCCGGTGATCTTCCTGAAATGAATGTCCCGTCAATGTTTTTCTTTTCTTTTTTTCCCCCACTCTTCTAGATTACTTAAGACAATTCCATTGATTTTGAATAGTGGAATAGTTGATGGAGATAATGATCTGATAACTATAGTCACATAAAGGATGTAACAACATCCAACTCATCTGATTGGTTGTTACTGACTTTTCTCACTACTTCTACTGCTTTGTGCAGCTTTTCTTTCTCTGAATTTTTTAACAGTTATGATTTGCATACACAAACAATATTTATACTTGATTGATTTACAAAACACAAACTGTTCTTCATAAAAGTAACATGGATTACCTGTAGTAAAGTTACTGAACACTTTTGCAAGGCAAATATTATAGACTTTATATGTAGTTTCCTGTACAAGATGTTTTAAAAACAATGTATGCATTACAAAATATTGTGTTGTCAAAACTACCAATCACTGTGTCACAGATAAGATATTGGAAGAAGGATGCATTGTCTAGTTTATATTCATTGCTACTAGGTGTTGGTTGTCTTCTGTTTGCTTGGTTACCATCACATGTTGCAGAATGACCATCCCAAAGTATAAATCATTGTTTGTTCTCAAGTTAGTGAAGTGTAGTTCTGTGATTACAGAACACAGAAATTTCAGGTTGAGGTATCAAACTGGTCCTCCAAATGGAAGGAACATTTGCAGATGTTATGAACACTCTGTAGGCACAGGATGTGTAGGACTGCCCTCATGTTTCTGATGAAAATGTAACATGAATTCTAACTGCTTTCCAACATAGTCCTACAAAATCAACTCACTGGAACAGATGATTTTCATTAAGGACAACATTTAGGTACCAAAACTACTGCAGAACCTAGAAGAGTTGAAGAACCAGATCCATACTGCCATAACATCAGTAACAATGGACCCACTTACTTGAGCACCAGACGTATTCCAGTATCAATTTGATATTTCTTGTACATCTAGTGGAGGACACATTGAACATCTGTTATCTAAACTTGAGAGTTCCAAGTTCCATGGGGGTATGTCTTGGTTTAACAAATATAGGCATTCAAAATATGTGTATTATTTTTTAAATGCCTTGTATTTACTTGTATGCATTCCTATAAATATACCGTTTTATGGTAGATAGCAGGTGATACTATAAGGCAACTACGATAACCATGTTAAAAAAATTGAAATACATGCATGTGAATCAAGTACTGAAGATCACATTGGCAGCTTTTGCTACATTGTTTTGCATTGGAGATATACCTTTTTTAAAACTACTGTAATGAAGGATTTTCTCATGTGCATATGCTTGATGCCTTTTTCTGTAACCTCCAACTTAGGTAATACTGTATGGATCTAGATCTTCACTAGAAGAGGCAAGGCTATTAATAGAAGAGGCCATACCTGCGCAGTTTGAAACAACTGTAATTCCACCAACCTCTCCCTCTGAAATCAGTAAAATAATAAACTCACTGAAAAGTAAAAGCTCTTATGGAATTGATGGCATTTCCAGCAAAGTACTTAAAGCTTGTTCCCCACAGATAAGTAGGATTCTCAGCCACGTATGTAATAGCTCTTTGGAGCAGGGTGTTTTCCCTGATAGACTGAAATATGCCATTGTAAAACCATTGGATAAAAAGGGGGATACGTCAGATGTCAACAACTACCGCCCAATCTCTCTTCTGACAGCTCTATCAAAATTTTTTGAGAAAGTAATGTATTCAAGAGTAGCCTCCCATATTTGTAAAAACAAAGTACTAACAAAATGTCAGTTTGGTTTTCAGAAAGGCTTTTCAACAGAAAATGCTATATATGCTTTCACTGATCAAATATTAAATGCTCTGAATAACCGGACATCACCCATTGGTATTTTTTGTGATCTCTCAAAGGCCTTTGATTGTGTAAATCATGGAATTCTTTTAGATAAGCTAAATCATTATGGTTTGAGTGGGGCAGTGCACAAATGGTTTAATTCATACTTAACTGGAAGAATGCAGAAAGTTGAAATAAGTGGTTCATGTAATGTTAAAACAACAGCTGATTCCTCAAACTGGGGTGCTATCAAGCACGGGGTCCCACAGGGTTTGGTCTTAGGTCCTTTACTGTTCTTGATATACATTAATGACTTACCATTCCACATAGATGAAGATGCAAAGTTAGTTCTTTTTGCTGATGATACAAGTATAGTAATAACATCCAAAAACCAAGAACTAAGTGATATAATTGTAAATGATGTTTTTCACAAAATTATTAAGTGGTTCTCAGCAAACGGACTCTCTTTAAATTTTTTATAAAACACAGTATATACAGTTCCGTACAGTAAATGGCACAACTCCAGTAGTAAATATAGAATTTGAACAGAAGTCTGTAGCTAAGGTAGAATTTTCAAAATTTTTAGGTGTGTCCATTGATGAGAGGTTAAACTGGAAGCAACACATTGATGGTCTGCTGAAACGTCTGAGTTCAGCTACGTATGCTATTAGGGTTATTGCAAATTTTGGTGATAAGAATCTCAGTAAATTAGCTTACTATGCCGACTTTCATTCACTGCTTTCGTATGGCATCATATTCTGGGGTAATTCATCGTTGAGTAGAAAAGTATTCATTGCACAAAAACGTGTAATCAGAATAATTGCTGGAGCCCACCCACGGTCATCCTGCAGACATCTATTTAAGGATCTAGGGATCCTCACAGTAACCTCACAGTATATATATTCCCTTATGAAATTTGTTGATAGTAATCCAACCCAATTCAAAAGTAATAGCAGTGTGCATACCTATAACACCAGGAGAAAGGATGATCTTCACTATGCAGGGTTAAATCTGACTTTGGCACAGAAAGGGGTAAATTATGCTGCCACAAAAGTCTTTGGGCACCTACCAAACAGCATCAAAAGCCTGACAGATAGCCAACTAACATTTAAAAATAAATTAAAAGAATTTCTAGATGACAACTCCTTCTACTCATTGGCTGAATTTTTAGATATAAACTAAGTAAAAAAAAAAAAAAAAAACCTTAATCATTAGTGTCATGCAATATTTTGTGTATTGTAATTTCTTGTACAGACATCTTTTATTAACGTGACACGTTCCACATCATTACGAAGTGTCGTATTCATGATCTATGGAACAAGTATTAATCTAATCTAATCTAATCAACTGTTCATAGTGAATGAGATGAGGATGTTCCAACTGTGATATTATTCTAGTTTTGTGATTATGCATACAAGATCAGCTTAAAACCAAAAAAATTGAAAACATTAATAAAATCATATCAGTTCATTGCCTACTGCAATGAGAAAGTTGGCATTACATTGAGTAATTCTGGCAAATAGTTGCAGAAAACATGTAGATAAAAATATACCGTTTAAAGAAACACTTATTTCACTAATTAGACGACAACTTTATGATGTTTATTTATTTGTTCCAGTAAAGCGTTTTCAGTATTTTGTTTGTACACATGATTTGGGGCAATTCAGAGATAATGCAATTAATTTTAAATTGCAGTAATTAATATGTCAGACTACACGCTCAACACAAAGTTGATGAAAGTACACAGTCCAGTCACATTAATATGATCACTGACTACACTCAACATCAGAGTGCAATAACCACTCACAGACTGCAAAAGGCACCACTAGCACCACTAGCAGTGTGTCAGATGGCACAATCAAAACAGTGCAGTTGTCAATATACCAAGGGTCAGTGCATTTCCGAAGTGAATAAGTTTGTAAACTGTTCATGCGCTGCTGTGGTTAAAGTACATACAACCCTTGTCATTTTGCCAAATGACATTATTCAAAACCAGTGCCAAGGCAACTGTGATGCACTGTGGACCATAGATGACAGGAGTGAACAATAGCTGTACAGGACATGCAACTGTTGACCAGCTAACTAATGAGATGAATGAAGGGGCTACCAACAGTGTCTCCTCAACAACCATTCAGTGAATGTTGCTGTTATGAGCCTCTGCAACAAGTGACTCATTCATGAACTCATGCTGACTGCTGACAAAGGCTGACATTTGCAGGCCAATATAACAATTAGACATCCACTGAGAGGTGAACATGGTCTTTTCAGATGAATCACATTTTATGCTCGGTCTGACAGGTATCTGTTGATATTCAAAAATGTTCAAATGTATGTGAAATATTATGGGACATAACTGCTAATGTCATCAGTCCCTAAGCTTACACACTACTTAACCTAAATTATCCTAAGGACAAACACACACATCCATGCCTGAAGGAGGACTTGAACCTCTGCTGGTACCAGTCACACAGCCCTGCTGTTGATGTGTTTAGTGCAAAATTTCTGAAAACAAACATCCTGCATCCACAAGGGAGTGTTATGGTCTGAGGAATGTTTTTGTGGCATTCCACGGGTGAGATTATCATTCTGGAAGGTATAGTGGATCAACACAAGTATGCATCTCTCCTTGAGTACAATGTTCATCCCTGTATGGAGTTTGTTTTACTTTGGTACAATGGCATCTACCAGCATGACAAAGCAACTTGTCACATAGTTCACAGTGTACATCATGGATCAAAGAGCACCAGGATGAGTTTACTGCACTCCCCTGTCCAAAAAACCCCAGGATTTAAACCCAAAACCACTAGGGGCCCTTCAACATTTGCAAGTCCTGGGGTGATGAAATTTCCCCAAAGTAGCAGCCTCTACTAACCAGATGTGCAGCATACTACCTATCCCAGTAAACTGATGAGTCACTTTCAATAAGAAAACCTTAATAATTAGCATCTCTAAACAGATAAAAATATTTTAGAAAAGAATCAGAAATTTTAATTCCCATTTCATATGGAGTGGGCGACTGGGTTGTAGGCAACACACAAGGGATACGCATGCCACAGAGCGCCTATGCCCAACCGCCTGCAAAGGCCATAACTAGTATGAAAGGACAACTAGCATTGCAAAGGAAATGACAGTGAGCATTTTCTTCTCTAACAATGTAAAGACTTTGAAACACCCTGTATATACAAAGAAGGCAGAGACAGTATTTCAGACTTTTAAAAGGTAATGAGCATGAATCCCTGATGTGATATTTCAGGCTTTACTGATGGATCTGTTGCAAATATACTTCTCAGGTATGCAATCAGATTGTATTGTGTAATTCACAGAATATTTCATTGATGCAATTGTTCAACATCTTAAGGTGATGTAGTTGGTGCTGTCCCTGCTGCAAGATGTGGCTGGTGATAATCATGGGAGTGGCATCAAAATTTATCAGGCCGGAGTAGGCAATACACATGCACAGGAAGACACTTGCAGTTGGAGGAAAGCAGCACTCACAGTGCCTCCTGCTGGGAACTGCAGAAAGGCCTTCTGCACGTGTACTGTGGGCAATGACTGTGCTGCTGGATACTCCTACAGTTAAAAGCTGAATTACATCTTAACAGAGACTTGCATCAACTCCCTGCCACCGTTGGATAAGCAGCTGCCAGCAGAAAGTCGTGTACTCCTAGCTCACTCATTTGTTACATAGTTTAATTCTTAATTTCTTTGCGTGTTTTTGGTACTTGCATTGTTTAATCCATAAATTTTGGACATATTATAGTATTTGAAAGTTGTAGCATCGCGTTTTAGTATCTGAATAGTGTAAATTCGCGTAGTCGTCTGTCTTCTGTTTTTGTTATGAAAGGCCAGTGCCGGTTGGTCACAGCCAGTGTACTCCCTGCCGCAATTCGATAAACAGCTGCCAGCAGAAAGTCGTATACTCCTAGCTCACTCATTTGTTAGATAGTTCAATTCTTAACTTCTTTGGGTGTTTTTGGTACTTGCATTGTTTAATTCATAAATTTTGGACGTATTATAGTATTTGAGAGTTGTAGCAACATGTTTTAGTACCTTAATAGTGTAAAATGGCGTAGTCTCCTTCCGCTGCCAAGCAGTGTGCCAGCAGTGCGCAAGTAGCAGCATTACTGCATTTACTAGGCAATCTTGTATTTTAATAACCATTTAAATTTTGTGTCTATTCCTTTGTGCTCTCTGTAGATTAGTTCAGACGTTCTTTGCACAACAGCTTTTAGCATGGATAGGGACGGCATCCCTTCGCTCCCAGCTTCAGGCAGTGTTGGTTTCGGTCACACAGCTTGAGGCTGGTGCCAATGGGCATCACTGTGGGGGTCCGGATGGGGGTCTGTCGGGGACGGCCAGCTCGTCCCACGCATCCCCCGATCGGACTACGACTGTGGTTGCCCAGGATACTGCCAACACTGAGGCTGATCCCTCACCTGTGCTAGAGTGGGAGGTCGTCTCATGGTGTGGCAGGGGGTGAAAGACATTCCGGAGGACTGAACGGAAGGCCTCTCCAGTTTGTCTGACGAACCGGTTTCAGGCTCTGTCTCAGGCTGATACTGATCTTTGGCCAGACATGGCTGCTTGTGCTGTTCCAGAGGTTTCCCCTCAGTCTGCAAGATCCAGGCAGTCACAAAGAGTGGGCTTACTGGTAATTGGGAGCTCCAAAATCAGGTGCCTAATGGGGCCCCTTAGGGATATGGCAGCAAGAGAGGGGAAGAAAGCCAACGTGCACTCCGTGTGCATACTGGGGGGAGTCATTCCAGATGTGGAAAGGGTCCTTCCAGATGCCATGAAGGGTACAGGGTGCACCCATCTGCAGGTGGTCGCTCATGTCAGCACCAATGATGTGTGTCGCTATGGATCGGAGGAAATCCTCTCTGGCCTCCGGCAGCTATCTGATTTGGTGAAGACTGCCAGTCTCACTAATGGGATGAAAGCAGAGCTTACCATCTGCAGCATCGCTGACAGGACTGACTGCAGACCTTTGGTACAGAGCCGAGTGGAGGGTCTGAATCAGAGGCTGAGACAGTTCTGCGACCATGTGGGCTGCAGATTCCTCGACTTGCGCCATAGGGTGGTGGGGTTTTGGGTTCCGCTGGATAGGTCAGGAGTCCACTACACACTGCAAGTGGCTTCATGGGTAGCAGGGGTGTGTGGCGTGGACTGGGCAGTTTTTTAGGTTAGATGGCCTCGGGCAAGTACAGAAAGGGCTACAGCCTCAAAGGGTGCGGGGCAAAATAAGGACATGCGGGGGCCAAGCAGCAATCGGTATTGTAATTGTAAATTGTTGAAGCTGCATTGGTAAAGTACCGGAACTTCAAGCGCTGATAGAAAGCACTGAAGCTGAAATTGTTATAGGTACATAAAGCTGGCTGAAGCCAGATATAAATTCTTCCGAAATTTTTACAAAGGCACAGACTGTGTTTAGAAAGGATAGATAGCATGCAACCAGTGGTGGAGTGTTTGTCGCTGTTGGTAGTAGTTTATCCTGTAGTGAAGTAGAAGTGGATAGTTCCTGTGAATTATTATGGGTGGAGGTTACACTCAACAACCGAGCTAGGTTAATAATTGGCTTCTTTTACCAAACTCCAGACTCAGCAGCATTAGTTGCAGAACAACTGAGAGAAAAATTTGGAACACATTTCACATAAATTTTCTCAGCATGTTATAGACTTAGGTGGAGATTTCAATTTACCACATATAGACTGGGACTCTCAGACGTGTAGGACAGGTGGTAGGGACAGAGCATCGAGTGACATTATACTCAGTGCACTATCCGAAAATTACCTCGAGCAATTAAACAGAGAACCGACTCATGGAGATAACATCTTGGACCTCCTGATAACAAAGAGACCCAAACTTTTCTACTCTGTAAGTGCAGAACAAGGAATCAGTGATCATAAGGCCATTGCAGCATCCCTGAATGTGGAAGTTAATACGAATATAAAAAAAGGGAGGAAGGTTTGTCTGTTTAGCAAGAGTAATAGAAGGCAGATTTCAGACTACCTAACAGATCAAAACGAAAATTTCTGTTCTGACACTGAAAATGTTGAGTGTTTATGGAAAAAGTTTAAGGCTATCGTAAAATGCATTTTAGACAGGCTTGTGCCGAGTAAAACTGTGAGGGACGGGAAAAACCCACTGTGGTTCAACAACAAAGTTAGGAAATTACTGCAAAAGCAAAGAGAGCTTCACTGCAAGTTTAACACAGCCAAAACCTCTCAGACAAACAGAAGCTAAACGATGTCAAAGTTAGCATAAGGAGGGCTATGCGTGAAGCGTTCAGTGAATTCGAAAGGAAAATTCTATGTACCGACTTGACAGAAAAACCTAGGAAGTTCTGGTCTTATGTTAAATCAGAAAGTGGCTTGTAGCAGCATATCCAGACACTCAGGGATGATAATGGCATTGAAACAGAGGATGACACGCGTAAAGCTGAAATACTAAACACCTTTTTCCAAAGTTGTTTCACAGAGGAAGACCGCAATGCAGTTCCTTCTCTAAATCCTTGCACAAACGAAAAAATGGCTGACATCAATATAAGTGTCCAAGGAATAGAAAAGCAAGTGGAATCACTCAACAGAGGAAAGTCCACTGGATCTGATGGGATACCAATTCGATTCTACACAGAGTACACGAAAGAACTTGCCCCCCTTCTAACAGCCATGTAGCGCAAGTCTCTAGAGGAACGGAAAAGAGCACAGGTAGTCCCAGTCTTCAAGAAGGGTCATCGAGCAGATGCGCAAAACTATCGACCTATATCTCTGATGTCGATTTGTTGTAGAATTTAAGAACATGTTTTTTGCTCGCGTATCATGTCATTTTTGGAAACCCAGAATCTACTCTTTAGGAATCAACATGGATTCCGGAAACAGCAATCCTGTGAGACCCAACTCGCTTCATTTGTTCTTGAGACCCACAAAATATTAGATACAGGCTCCCAGGTTGATGGCATTTTCCTTGACTTCCAGAAGGCGATTGATACATTTCCGCACTGTTGCCTAATAAACAAAGTATGAGCCTACGGAATATCAGACCAGCTGTATGATTGGATTGAAGAGTTTTTAGCAAACAGAACACAGCATGCTGTTCTCAATGGAGAGACGTCTACAGACGTTAAAGTGACTTCTGACATGCCACAGGGTGTGTTATGGGACCATTGCTTTTCACAGTATATATAAATGACCTTGTAGATAGTGTCGGAAGTCCCATGCGGCTTTTCGCAGATGATGCTGTAGTATACAGAGAAGTTACAGAATTAGAAAATTGTAGAGAAATTCAGGAAGATCTGCAGTGGATAGGCTCTTGGTGCAGGGAGTGGCAACTGACCATTAAGACAGACAAATATAATGTATTGCGAATACATAGAAAGAAGGATCCTTTATTATATGATTATATGATAGCAGAACAAACACTGGTAGCAGTTACTTCTGTAAAATATCTGGGAGCATGCGTGCAGAATGATTTGAAGTGGAATGATCATATACAATTAATTGTTGGTAAGGGGGGTGCCAGGTTGAGATACATTGGGAGAGTCCTTAGAAAATGTAGTCCATCAACAAAGGAGGTGGCTTACAAAACACTCGTTCGACCTATACTTGAGTATTGCTCATCAGTGTGGGATCCATACCAGATTGGGTTGACGGAGGAGATAGAGAAGATCCAAAGAAGAGTGGCGCATTTCATCACAGGGTTATTTGGTAACCGTGACAGCATTACGGAGAAACTCAAGTGGCAGACTCTGCAAGAGAGATGCTCTGCATCGCGGTGTAGCTTGCTCGTCAGGTTTCGAGAGGGTGCATTTCTCAATGAGGTATTGGATATATTGCTTCCCCCTACTTATACCTCCCGAGGAGATCACGAATGTAAAATTAGAGAGATTTGAGTGCGCACGGAGGCTTTCAGACAGTCGTTCTTCCCGCGAACCATACGCGACTGGAACAGAAAAGGGAGGTAATGACAGTGGCATGTAAAGTGACCTCCGCCACACACTGTTGGGTGGCTTGCGGAGTAAAAATGTAGATGTAGATGTAGAATCAGAAGTTCTTGTTTTCCCTGTTTTCATTTAATGGCAGCCAGTGGTGGATTCTATGCTGTGCTTAATTGAAAACCTGCATTCCTGTTGATAAGATTGGCCTCCTTAACAATGCAGTCCCAGAAGGATGATAATGGGTATAAAATCTATGTTGTTTTTTTTGGTGGAAAATGCAATGCCTCATGTTCAGGCAATGCTCCACCACAGTCCGAGGCATGTGTGATAATGCTGTTTAATGCAATATTCTTGTACAGTTTGGAATGTCTGGGCAATATAAGATTTTCCACATTGGTATGGGATCATATGCACGCAATATTTCCTAACACCACTCTCATTGGCCTATTGAGCATTTTTCCTATTCTTGAAGACATTCCACCAAAATAGAGAAAGAACGCTGTTGTAATAGGTGCTCTGCATCTTCATTTACATCTCTGCTTTGAATTTGCTTGGAATAGAAGGCATGATTTATATGCCAGTCAGAATAGCCCTTCCATTGGAATACCATTGTTTGGTGTTATCTTATCAGCATCCAGTCTGAGAAAGACGTTGTGGCATTCTTTAAACATGTGCTTACCTAAACTTATTTCTTATGCAGTTACCAGTATTTTGAACAAGTGGATGCTGTCACCATGGGAAGTCCTCTGCCACCCATGATGGCCAACTGTTTTATGGAAGATTTGAGAAAAAAGCACTGCTGTAAGCAAGTCTCATACCTTCCTGCTTCTGGCAGTATATAGACAATACATCTGTGGTGTGGCCACACAGAACTGAGATATTACTTGTGTTTGTCTGGCATCTAAACTTGCTCCACCCAAATATATAGTGCACAATGGAAGTGGAAAAAGATGGCATCTAAACTTGTTCCACCCAAATATATAGCTCACAATGGAAGTGGAAAAAGGTGGCATTTTACCATTCCTGAATGTCATAATCAGAAGAAAAGCCAATGATACACTGGAACATAACATCTATCATAAACCATCTCATGCAGAGCTATATTTGCAGGTCACAAGTTGTCATCACCCTGCACAATGTAGTAGTGTATTACACTATTTGGTGCATAGAGCACATGTGGTCTCAGACGTTGACAGTCTACGTGGTGAGTTATAATGACTAAGAACAGTATTCCAATTGACAGTTACACCATGCATTCTGTTCTAAGAAAATTCAGAACCGGGATGTAGATGAAGATGTGGAGGCACCCATTGCAACAACGTTCTTGCCCTATCTTTGTGGTATGTCTTCATGAACAGATACAGCCCTTAGAAGGCACAACATCAAGTGTGTTTTTTGGCCACCAGCAAAACTGATGAATTTATTGTGATTGGTTAAAGACAATCTTGACCTTAGGAAATGATGCAAGCGTAAGATCCCATGTTAATGTGGAAAATCTTATATTGGGCAGATATTCCAAACAGTGCAAGAATATTACATTGAAAACCATCATCATAAATGACTCAGATAACCCAATAAATCAGCTGTGATGGAACATTGCCTGGACACAGGGCATTGCATGTTTCACGAAAAAATGGAAATTTTATCCCCAGCATCATCTTTCTGGGACTGTTACTAAGGAGGCCATACATATCTGTATGGTGGTCAATCCATCAAGTTTTCAACAAAGCACAGCCTGGATTCCAGCACTGGCTGCCATTATATCAAAACAGGGAAAACAATGACTTCCAATTCATGACTTGACGCAATGCACTGCGGTCATTTAATTTAGCTTTTAATTGTCTAGTGGCACAGTCATTCTCCTCAGCACATGTGCAGAAGGCCTTTCTGCAGCTCCAGCTGCACTAGGAATGCTGCTTTCCTCCAACTGCAAGCATCTTCCTGCACATGCAGATTGACTGCTCATGGCCTGGTAAATTTTGACACAAAATTGCAATTATCATCAGTTGCATCCAGCAGCAGTGACAGCTGCAATACTGCCACATGAAGATGTCAAGCACTTTCATTGATGAAATATTGTGGAATTTACACAAGATGACCCAGCGGCAAGTCCAAGATATGCATTACCAGGAATCCTTGAATTTAACTTGCTCTTTGACTCTGATGATTCATTTCTGTATTTTAAAAGTTTTTCAAACATGTGAAATTTCATGAAAAAATAATGCCATGCATCAGGGAATGTTTACTACCATGGTACGTCATTAACACCAATGAGAAGCTTGTGGTCTGAGTGAGATTTCTAAAAGCTTGCCAAAGCATTACACTGTTAAGGCGCATTTCTCACTTCATTTTCTTGTGAATATGTATGCCTAAAAATTTTATATACTCACATTTGAGACATTTTTTCATTCAGTGATGTAAACAAGGTTTGCTGCAATGAGGTTTTGTCATGTGTGGAAATTAAGTAACACAGCTATTTTTTCAGAATTTATTATGTGCTTGTTGATTCTGAACCTAAACTTCAAACCACAAATGTTGCAATTTCCTGTATATTGTCCTCACTATATGATCTGAACATAATTTTTGTGTCAACTGCAAAGTACATTGTGGTTCTGTTAGCTATGTTTTTGGTCAAGTCATTTACATACAGCAGAACTAGGATAGATCCCTGGACTGATACTGATTTGCTTGTTTGTTTTTTTGACCTCATTACTGTAAAAACTAGAAACTCTGTGTGTTTTTTATTTCTGTAATCTGTTGACAGTTGTTGAGGTCTGACTGGATCCTGTACTTCCATAGTTATTTATGTTCAAGAGAATATCATGATCAATAACATTGAAGGCTTTATTTAGATCAAGAAATACAACAGATACATGTTGTTTATCACCCACTTCTGTTAGTATTTCAGTAAAAGAAAAAAAATTGCTTATTGTGTTGACTTTCTTTCTCCAAACCCATACTGTATCATTTATCAACATTTCTTTGCGTTCTTGTACCAGTTCTTTTAAGGAATAGCTTTTCATTATTTAGGCGAATCTGACAAAACTGATGCTGGCCTATAATCAGCATTTGGCACTGAGTTTTGGCAGAAGAGTTACTTTTGCATTTTTTAATCTATATGGAAATACACTACTCACAAATGATGAGTCTGCAAAGTCTACTAATGGCTCTACAGAAAATATTTCACTAGTTTTGATGATAGCATCTGGTATCTCATCAACACCCACTGAATTTTCATTAGGTAATTCCTTTATAATTTTTGATAGATCATCAGATCTTGCTGAATATGTGAATAAAGTCTGTGTATGAATTTCTGATCTGACTGTGCTCTCTTACAGTCTTGACTGCTTGTCATGATACATATTTATCAACTAATGTAATATTTTTTTAGAATAAACAGTTGAAAACATTAGCCACTTGTTTAGGATCAGTTATTAGTTCATGGCTTATATGATCACTTCTGTACTATAATGATTTACTAATCTTGCACCAATTTCTCACTTTTTATAATTTGCTGGGTTGCTTTCATTTTATTCCTGAAATTATGCATTAATTTGTCCTTTTATAATTTTCTTGCTTTTGAAGTACACTGTTATTGGATCTTTTGAAATAGATGGTGCAAACATGATTAATATTTTCTTCAAGTATTCATACAAACTATTATTTTGACCTGATGCCTTTATTCTTTTTGTGATGCACTTGTTTGTTTTTTAAACAGAGTTAAATTTAGTTGTCTTCTGGAGAAAATCAATTTCAAAAAATGCTTGTATGTGGCCATAAACTTTTCTTATTTGTTGTTGATATTATTAGAGTTGTTTGATTAAATACACGTATGTAACATCTGATAAAAGGGTTCTAGTATTACAGTTCTGTCACACTGCAATTATTATGGCAAAGAAGTGTCAGATCTTGAAACTCCTTGACATGTTAAATCCATCTTATGGACTGTGTTGTCCAGACATAGCTAAAACAACCAATCTTCAGTCAGTGAAAGCAGGGTGCAATGTTAATGTCCCAATCTGGCACACTATTTTAATTTGTGAGGAAGTTTAAAAATCATGCACAGTCTACTCAGAGTGAAAACTCATTCAAGTACCAAATGAAACACTTGTACCACAAACAGCAGTCATTCTTTACAAGTGACTGATAACTTGCATAGACACACACTTCAGCTTAAAAATCAAGCTTGCTGTTGACATTTGAATTTTCTTTTAGCTGTAGTATATGTAGCAACAACACACACACACACACACACACACACACACACGATTTTGGCACCCACATACAGTGACCTAGCAAGGCAAAAGAATTACTGACTGTTTGAGAGGTGTAGTCCAAACAGTTGTTGTGAGGAAAGAAACTGTGACAATAAGTGGCAGTAAAAATGGCAAGAATCAGGTGATTCAAGAAGGGCATAGAGAAAGATTGGGAAGGAGGCGAGGGGGAGACAGATGGTTCTCAGAGAGAAAGCAAAATGTGAACTACTGGCTTTTAGCAATCACAACTCAAACTCCATGACAAAAGAAACTGTGCCAGAATGGGACTTGATCTATAACCTTGACCTCTCTCATAAAAATTCGAACTTTGCTGAATAGTGCAAGACTCATGGTGGAAACAATGCTTATGCTGTGGGTAATTCATTTCTCCTAGGAGTTCTAATACAGCAGGATGTGCAGAAGAGATTGTGGGAAGTTTAGGAACTAATAGGTGGGTACTGGAAGAACTGGAACTGCAGAAATAGATCTGAGAGAATCATCTTTAGAAGGATTATTTGCCCACTAAAGGCAAGGATATGGATATGAGTCTCAGTTCCAGGTGCAGTTTTAATTTGTTACTAATCTTCAGAGCTGTGCACAGTCCATTGAAACCTGGAAGATTTTTTATGAAAACAATCACTGTTGCAAACAAACACACTCAAAAGCAGTCTATTCAACACCAAATTTTAATACTCTGCTTTGGTTATGTACTGTTGGATTCTAAGTACTTGTGCTATCAAAGTTTTAACTATTGTGGTCTGAATAAGGTATGGACTTCCCTTCCTGATACAAGATACTTTAACTTCATATGTTATTCATCCCTTCCCTCATTTGTTTAGAGCAGAACAGGATTCAAAGTTTTACGGCTCATGTTAAAGAAAGAATAAAATTTTCAATGACATTGTCTGCCTTGTAAATCTCTTATCAGTTTTCTTCCTGTAAGTTTCTCTTAATCTTATCACCAAAAATTTGGTTATGTTCCTTTAATAAACACATCAAAAAAAGTTTTATATCACCCCGGTTCCCAGAAAACCTTAAGACAGACATAGACTGCAGGTATTGTATCACAGACACAGTCCCTTTGGTGTTTAGAGATGTCACTGAACCTGCTCTTAGATGTAAACAACCATGCATGAGCAGTGCCTAATAGACAGAGGCGGTCCGGCAACCAATCAGGTTCAGTCATTCCACCAGGAAGGAGGTACATGGTTCGTGTTGTCTGTAGTTCAGCTCTGCCTAGACGGTCAATACCGCAGTTTGATTGTGTCCGCATTGTTACTTTGTGCCAGGAATGGCTCTCAATTAGGTAAGTGTCCAGGCGTCTCAGAGTGAACCAAAGTGATGTTGTTTGGACACGGAGGAGATACAGAAACTCAGTAATTGTCAATGACATGCCTCGCTCGGGCCACCCAAGGGATACTACTCCAATGGATGACCACTTCGTATGGATTATGGCTCACAGGAACTCTGACAGAGATGCCATCATGTTGAATAATGTTTTTTGTGCAGCCACAGGACGATGAGTTATGACTCAAACTGTGGGTAATAGGCTGAGTGATGAGCAACTTCACTCCCAACATCCATGGTGAGGTCCATCTTTGCAACCATGACGCCATGCAACATGGAACAGATGGGCCCAGAAACATGCCAAATGGATCACGCAGCATTGGCATCACATTCTCTTCATCGACGAGTGTCGCATATGCCTTCAACCAGACAATCATCAGAGACATGTTTGGAGGCAAGCTAGTCAGGTTGAACACCTTAGGCACACTGCATGGCAAGTGCAGCAAGGTGGAGATTCCCTGCTGTTTTGGGGTGGCATTATGTGAGGCTGACATACATCACTGGTGGTCACAGAAGGTGTATGATACGTGAATGCCATCCTTCAACTTATAGTGCAATCATATTGACAGAACATTGGCGAGGCATTTGTCTTCATGGACGAGAATTCGCACCCACATCGTGCACAATTTGTGAATGACTTCCTTCAGGATAATGATATCGATTGACTAGAGCGGCTTGCATGTTCTACAGACATGAACCCTATCAAACATGCCTGGTATACATTGAAAAGGGCTGTTTATGGATGATGTGACCCACAAACCACTCTGCAGGATCTATGTCGAATTGCCATTGAGGAGTGGGACAATCTGGACCAACAGTGCCTCGATGAACTTGTGGATACTATGCCACCACAAATACAGCCTTGCATGAATGCAAGAGCAGATGCTACTGGGTATTAGAGGTATCAGTGTGTACAGCAATCTGGACCATGACCTCTGAAGATCACATTGTATCATGGTACAACATGCAGTGTGTGGTTTTCATGAAGAATAAAAAGGCTGGAAATGATGTTATGTTGATCTCTATTCCAATTTTGTGAACAGGTTCCGGAACTCTCAGAACTGAGGTGATGCAGAACTGTTTTTGATGTGTGTACATTAGTGTACATTATGTTTCTCTTTCGTGACCTTCATATAATGGGTCAGCTTATTTTGCTCTCAATATCTGATCATCTCCGTTGAATTACCAATTTAATAATATTGGAAATAAAATTTTATTTGCAGCTAAAACTTGTTACCTGCAAATGGGCTGTCACTGCACTCACATAAAACTCAATACATGCAGCACTCTAATTTCTTAGATGTTTATACTGTAAAATCCTGTAGCGGAAATCATATATTCACATGTTAAAAACCATCTTGAATGTCTAAGTTAAGAAATTTTTGGATTTTGAATAATAGCAGTGTTTAGAAACACGAAAGTAGAAATAAATGGTTTTGCACAGAAGTGCATAGTAATGATAATGAATTGCTGAAGAAAACAAAAGTGTTACATATAGAAATACCACCAACAGATAGCACAGTAGCATAGCTACGAGAGTTCCATCTGTGTCTGCTCTTTAATAGGGAATGGTCATGGCCAGAAGGCTCAGTATGGTGAAAACTTGTGAATCAGGAATGTAACCATGCCATGGAGCCCCAGACTTGTGTCTCCTGTAGCCAGCTGAGTGAATTTCAAAGCAGTCAAATTGTGACCTTCTAAGCAATGGGATGATCCTTCCAGAGACTTGCCACACAAACTGGTCATGCTGCATGAGTTGTGCAACAATGCTGGTATTTGTGGTCACATGAACTTTCTCACACCCATAGTTGAGGTTTTGGATGTCCACACAGCACAGACACCTGCCAGAATCATTCTATTATAAGGGCAGCAGTGGCAGATCGTACAGCTAAGAGAGCATAGAGAAAAGGGATTGTGAGCCCAGATGTGTCAACATGAACTCTTGCAAACTGATTATTAGCAGTGAGACTAAGGGCACTGTGATTGTACGTCACATAAATCTTGACATTTTTATCGGTTGTTTACTGTAGTTAACATATTTTATGAATATAATTAGTATAAAAAACAGATAATGTTATTGAAATAACTGATATGCAGCAATAATTTAAGAGTAATATATTTATCTAAAATATGTCAGTGAAAATAAAAAAGGATCAAAAAGAGACATGATTGTATGGCTGAGGAAGAAGGAAGTACTTTATGGTACACACACTGTTTTGTTTCATGATATGGTAGGCAGCCATTGAGCGGCTACACATATTTTATATAAGTTATTCTGTATTCTGAAAAATTAAACTAATTATTGTGATCACAAAATGAATTTCTTTGTAGCACTTGCCACCTCAAATGGTTGCAGTGGCTAATTACTTTTAATAAGCAGTTTTTCAGTAATTTGCACTGCGGGAAGCTCATCTTCCGATGCAGCCTTTGGTCGGCCATTACGCGCCGAAGTATCGATTTATTTTTCATTAACAGTAGCTGTAAATGTGAGAGATTTTGTTGTAAGAACCTTTCTAAATTGCAACAGATAATTAATTTATGTTAAGGTTCATTTTCTAAATTATACAGATTCCATGAATTCAGTAAGTTTTATCTTAGCCACTCCACAGCAGCAATTGAAATTCTCTCAAGCCTTGTTTTGCAATAAATAAATAAAAATTAACAAAATTACATTCCGTTCAGTTAATGGCAACTATATTTTAGTCATCACTTTCAAAATCAAAAATTGGTACATGAATAACAGCAGCCCTTCAAGAACCCATTTCATATTTACTTATGCAAGTAAGTAAAAGTGATCAGAAAATATAATATCCCTGACAAAAAGAATCATGCTCCAACAAAAGAAAAAGTCACCTGATAAATAAAAATTTTTTTCATATATATAACGTAACAAATGTCGCCCAACAACGTGAGTGCCTAAAATTTTATGTACCAATATTAAGTACATAGAAATTGACTGAGAAATGGTTGTCCACCTAGAGAACTATATTTAAAAGAAATTTTTTTGTATGTAATTATATGTATGTGAAATTAATGCCATATATGTAATCTATTTCCATGTACCACAAAATACAGAACTTGTACAAGATTCAATCAGTGAACATATATGGACATGAAGCTGACTAGATGCATACCATTGTCTCAACTGAGATTAAGACAACACCGAGCAACAATAAATAATAAAGGTAAGGGTGTTTGTGCATGCGCTTCTGGGCTGGAAACTAAAGGAAGAAAGGATCCGGGGGCCATGCACTGTGTTTATCTTCTTGAGTTAAAATTTGTCAGAAGTGTTTATTCAATTTGTTTTAACGTTAACGGATAGTGAAACAGATTCATTTACTACTACTAAACAGAAATCAGTGCTAGAATTCTGAAACACTGATTAGTGTTCTGCTTTTGAGGTCACACAATCAGCTGTGTGAATCAAATAAATGCTAGTGCAGTTGATTGCCAAAGTAATGTTTTAGCAGAAGTAAAATTTTTCACAGTGCAACAGAAATATTATGAGTGGGGAAGTGTAACTGTTACTTTCAGTAGTAATAGTAGTAGGTAGATTCTTTGCTTTACTTGATTTCAGTGTTTTGTATGTGTTTTGTGAAGTTAGTATATTTTGTGTGTGTGTGTGTGTGTGTCATTTTTGGGGGAAAATAGATTTTGTGTGTACTCGTGTCTTACCAGTCAGGATTTAGACTAGTTGAAATGGTGAAGACATACAAGGACAAATGGTTAGAGGTGGAAGATCTGTCAGGCTATGACACAGACGAAAATATACAAGAGTTTCCAGTGAGGAACCCACCCACAATGACAGGTTCTCAACTTCCAAAACTGGAAGCTGAGCAACCTGAAACGGACAAAATATTAGGCACTGATCAGGATCAAGTTCAATTGAGCAAAGAAATCCAGGGGATAACTGGCACAGAGGAGGACGCTACTGCATCAACAGCAAATGTTGTACAAGAACCTGTACCAATGAACGATTTTCCAACGGTGCTGATGGCACAATTAGACATGGGAGACAAGCAACGGGAGCAGACATTAATTACCCAAGTTAAGGACATTTTAGCAGAAGAACATCTCGAATGAGAGAAAAAGCAAAGACCGGAATGCCTTGAATGTGAATGCAAGGAACAGGAGCATGACGTTCAGTTCCTGGCAAAAATGAATGAAATGTTTGAACAGCGTGACAGGGCGCTGCTGTCACATTTGTCTCAGGAGAACAACGTAGTGAAACAGCAAGTGGCCGAGTTGGTAGACCAGAACAAAGACATTCCACAAAGGGTCACACAATTAGACGAATGCATAGATCAATTAGACAAAGCTCAGTGCTTGTTGGAAAAACAAGTGAAAAATGTCATCAAAGCAGTTGACGAAATTTCCAATTCGCTTGAGCAGCAAATCGGCGTCTGCGTAACACAGACGGTAACTCGATTAGAGTGGGCCGAATGGTCATCAACCCCCGCGAGGTATAATAGCAAAATACAGTACAGAAATGTGCCAACATATGTATGCCGAGTGGAAAAGCTGACTGTGAGAAAGTGCAACCGTACTCATCAGTCAATTGTTCAGGCATTGTCGCCATGAATGGAGAGGTAGTGCTACCAACTGTAGCGCAAGTAAAGCATGTGGAATCACTATTGAAACACAGACAGTTCCAGACATTTAATGATGAGAAAAAGAATGTCCATCTGGTAATCTTTATAAAAAGATTCTGGAATATACTTCCGGCATCATGGACTGAGCACCATAACGTTCAGCTTGTGATCTCTTTCATCACAGGTGACACAGCACTGTGGGTGATGGAAATCGTGGAGCAGTGCCCATCGTATGAATTCGAAAGTAAATTTCTTGCCAGATACTAGTCCTGGTCTGTCCAGGAGCATCTCCGCAAACAAGTGTACAATCTGGAACCATTCAATCCTCATTCAGGTAACTTGAGAAAATATTTTGAGAGATACCTGAACAAAAGGAGATACTGGGACGAACCCATGCTTTCCAGAGACGTTCTAAGAATTTTGAAGGGTAAACTACCTATAACGATAAGAGAGAAGCTCGTACATGTCCCTGACATGGACTTGGAGTTGTTTATGGCAACCATAGACTCCCCTGATTTAATACACGAGGATGCCAGGCAGGGAGATCAGTGGAGTACAAACAACATACAAGTGAACAGTAAAGGAAAAAAACCAATCCAATAATAACCCTTTTAAGAACAGGTATTCAAAGAGAGACGAATATCTGCAATGGGAAAACTTCTCTAATAAAGGAAACACTATGAATAGTGTACCCACTGTGGATGGTCGCCGGCGCAGCACTGGATACAATATGTACCAGAATGGCCAGTCAAACTCATCTTCACCAAAAGGAGGTGGAGAAAACTACAATCGAAAGAGACGAGGTGAAGGGGTAGGAAACTCCAACTTCGGCAATTAAAATATGAGACCTAACAATGAGCAGTGGCAACGGGCAGGGCCAGCAAACCGGCAGGCACATCAAAACATACCATTAGGTCATGTGCCTGCTAATCACATCAATGTCATCCCGATGTCACCGCCTCCACCTCCGCCTCCAAACAATCAGTCACACGCGTATGCAGTGCAGTGATTGTCACCAATTGTGACTGATAATGTTCGAATAACTGATGTGCCTGATCATGTGTCGGCAGGGTGTGACAGGCAGTCAAACTCTGGCTGACCTCTGTAGGCCCTGCCCAGATGGTCGACAAAATGAAAGAGGGGGCAGACAGAATGTGGGGGTGAATTTGCTCTCCTACAATGACGGATGCAAGATGAAAGATGAACTGACAGTTGATCCCCGACCTGTGGACCAACAAGAAATACGATATATGTAGGTTGCCTTTGTGGCAAAGATAAATAGGGTCAAAGAAACAATAATATTGGATACAGGGGCGAGTGCTTCTTGTATCGATGAGCAGTTATTCAAGTGCGTGGATTGTGTGAAAAAGTTACCAAGAATGTCAGTAGAAAATTGTAGGATAGTAGGTGCCCTACGGGGCAGGATGCAGCTAATAAAGAATCAGGTGCAGGCAGAGACTGCCCTGGAAAATGAAGCCATACTGTGCTCATTCCTAGTCGTCAAAAATCTCACAGTACCTTGCATCCTAGGCCTTGACGCACTCAGGGAATTGAAGTCAAAAATTGATCTCTCCCGAGCCAGATTCACCCTAACCTATCTATACTGACAAACTGATCTAGCATTAAGGAGGACTCTGGACACATATATGAACTACTGCCAGAACACCTGGGTAACTTTACAGGATCCTGATGCATTGAATCACAACAACTGTGTTGTAAATCAAGACAGCAGCAAACCAGAACCCAGTTGGGAATGTGAAAATGCTATTATTAAGCAAAATAGTCATCAAAACTAGCCGAATCTTCATACCTGAGCCTGTCACAGCAATCTGATTTGAGCCAAGTGCTGAACCAATTTGTACAAGTGTTTTCAGAAAAACCAGGCATAATAAAAGAGTATGAGTTCAACATGCAAGTAAAACCTCACCAAACTTTCTGCCGTGCCTCCTATTCAATACAATGGTGAAAAAGAAAAGCTATGGGGAGAGAAATTCAGAGAATGCTGCAGTGGTAAGTAATAAAATGGTTTATATCCAGGGACACTTAAGGGAATAAGTCTAAAATGTGTAGTGTGAACAGGTAGATGAAAGTTGTATGCCTAGTTAGTAAGATTTATTTCATGTTTATTTGATTTTATACTTGTGCTTGTTAGATACAGAGTTGTTGCTAAGGGTATGTATGAGTGAGTTGTGACAGTAGGAGAATACTGCACTTAAACAAGTGCTCTGACAGAAAAGAGATTAGCAAATGAATCTGCGTAAGGACGCTCTACACAGGATAAACTGTGAAAAAGGTAGAAGCATTGTGCATGGTCGTCAGACACACACATTAACAGTGAATTACTGTACAAATGTGAGAATTCATGTAATAAAAAATTTCAAACAGAAGAATATCTTGTAACTTCCACACTGATTCCAGCTTGAAGGCACTTGCAGGTACACCTGCACACAAGCAAGGCAGCTGCAATGACGAAAGTTTATGAATCAGTGTTGAACAAATAAATAATACACCCGTCATTAAACCTACTGAACTCACGAGTCCAGTACGACCAACTGGTCAACACTTTAAATAAGAGGTGACAACTATGTCAATAACAGAATACTAAGTGATAAACAGACCTAGAAGGAACTCTAATTGTACCATGTATAATATTAACATGTAAAATGGGAAGCATATTTATCATGTAATTCTAGTAAAATGCAATAAACCATATTATAATTTAAAAGTGACTATCAGAACACTCAAATAGTGAAAAGATGGATGAACTGAACTACGAATTGGAACAACATAAAAGTATGAAAATTAACTGTGCAAGAACACAACATGTGTGACTGTGTTCAACAGTGGAAGACTGTTCTGAAAGTATAGTAAAAATAAAAGAATAAAAATTTATAGCTCAAATGGTGTGCTTTTCGCAGAAAAAAATTTAGGTGCAAAAGATGATAGACATTCACAGTGTCGATAAATGTTTCTGCAAAGAAGTGAGACTTTGGATAAACAGAGCCATAGCAGTGGACTGTGAAAATATGCTATAGGTAGTACACAGAGAACTGTGGTTTCCGGACTGGCAGATGCATGCTAGAAGTGATGCAGGCAAAGTGGTATGAAGCAAAAAGTGTCACTGCAACGCACTCAACTGAACACTCACCATAATGATATTGCGTACTGTGATCAAGTAAACACTTAGCTTAAAACTAAAATCAGAGTAAAATGTGTGAGTTCGAACCAGAACTTATTTAAAGACCTGGAGCTCGTTCGTTTGTACATTCTTACAATGCTTTCCATAAACAGTGAACACGAGTGACTGTGGAGTGTTTGGGAAACTAATGAATTTTGTTCCAACACTTATAGCAGGTATATTTACTTTATTATGCTGATGAACTGATACTCGGTGAAATGTTTACATGTTGCACGATGTGGCAAGCGATCGGAGGTTGTCCCATCCGTGCAACAGGCATGGTGCCCCACCCACTGACCGGCAGCTGTTCACGCCTGCATCACCACTTGGGCCAATGAACTGGCTCTGGCTGCCACAAGTGGTCACATTCGCTATCATCTATGCCAGCAGCGACACACCACCAGATTAGCAACAAATCGCCGTCAGCAATGTTTACTTCGATATGATCCAAAAATGTTGTAGTCGATGATGAACTGATACACCCTGTAAAATTGTAACAAACATAACTAGTTAAAAACACAACGACTAAAACAACTATCTGTACAAAAGAAAAACAGACTGTTGTACGTCATGTAATTTTATGTTTTAATGATGAATTTTTGTAATATAAATCTATATGTATATATTTATCTGTTAATTTGTGTGCAGGTGCTACACATTCAATGTAAATGCAAAATTAACAATCTGAAGGCTCTAGGAGGGTTTTTTTTGCCCGTTTTTTTTTCCCTTATGCCTGTAACCCAAATGGGGGAGTGTAAGTTGGAGTGCCTCGGGTCTGTAAGATACCAGATTGTTCCTATTCATAATAAAACAGGAAGACAGATGGGACTGATAGACATACTCACCTGAAATTATGAATTATGTATGACATTCATAATTGTATAATGAACAGAGTATTGAACAGTTAATTGAAATAGGTGGTCCAAACATAAACTTTTGGCAGGCCACAAAACTAAACTAAATATAAAGCGATAGTGAGTCTGTACATAAACAGTGAACTTTATTATGCAACCCTCACTAGGGGGCCCATGTGATGGTACATCACTTAAATATTGACATTTTTATTGGTTGTAAACCATAGTTTATGTATTTTATGAATATAATTAGTATAAAAAATACAGTTTTGTTCTTGAAACAACTGATATGCAGCAATAATTTAGGAGAAACATCTTTATTTAAAATATGTATATGAAAATAAAAAAGGATCAAAATGAGACACAATTGTACAGCTGAGAAGGAAGGACATTATTTATGGTACATACACTGTTTTGTTTTGTGATATGGAAGGCAGCCCTTGATCGGCTACACATATTTTATGTAAGTTATTCTGTATTCTGAAAAATTAAACTAATTATTGGTATCACAAAATGAATTTCTTCGTAGCAGTTGCCACTTCAAATGGTTGCAGTGGCAATTACTTTTAATAAGCATTTTTTCAGTAATTTGCACTGTGGGAAGCTCATCTTCCGATGCAGCCTCTGGTCAGCCTTTACACACCGAAGTATTAATTTATTTTTCAAAGTGTTAACAGTAACTGTAAATGCGAGAGATTTCATTGTAAGAACCTTTCTAAATTGCAACAGACAATTAATTTATGTTAAGGTTCATTTTCTAAATTATACAGATTCCATTACTTCAGTAAATTTTATCTTGGCCGCTCCATGGCATTAGTCAAAATTCTCTTGAGCCTTGTTTTGCAATCAATAAATAGAAATTAACAAAATTATATTCAATTCAGTTAATGGTAATTATATTTTAGTCATCATGTTCAAAATCTAAAATTGGTACCTGAATAACAGCGGCCCTTCAAGAACCCATTTCATATTTACTTATGCATGTAAGTAAAAGTGATAAGAAAAGATAACATCCCTGAGAGACAGAATCATGCTCTAACAAAAGAAAAATTCACCTGATAAATTACAAATAAAAAAATATATATAATTTTTTCATATACATAACATAACAGCACACAGACATTTGGCCCTACTTCCTCTAACACATTATCATTGATGTACATGGACCAACTGGTGGTGTCGGATGATCACTCAGAAGATGGAATAGCACACTATGGTGTTCAGCAATGAAATCAGATACTGGCTGCATGCAAGTGACGTTCATTTGCATGTACAACATAGACCTGGTGAGCACTGTCACATAGACCTTGTTTATCTTAGGGACACTAGCACCACCCCAGGCCATATGATCTACTATAGGTCTCATCCACCTTTGGTGTTTCTGGAGGGGATGCTAACTAGTGCTCAGTATGTTCAGAAAGATGTCAGACCAATTCTCGTGCCTTTCCTGCAAAATGGAGTTGATGTGTTGTTCAAATAGGATAATGCTCACCCACACACACCTCTCATGAAACTCAACATGGTCTGCAAGACATGCAGCAGCTTCCCTGACCAGCACAATCTCCAAACTTGTGTCTGATCAAGCATGTGTGGGATATGATGGTACAAGAAATGACTTATGTCACTTGGCAACCAGCAATTCTTACAGAACTATTTGAACACATTGGGCGATTTGACATAATGTATAATAGAATAGTATTCGCTACCTGTACCATCAATTGAGTGCCGAGTGAGCACATGCATTGCTGCCTGTGGACACTACATCACATACTAATAGGTTTGTTTCAGCATATATTGATACCTGCTATCACAGAATTGCTTGTGCTATTTATCTGCAAATTTAGAGCAATATTTCAGCTACAGACTGTCATTTTTCCACTTATTCACCACCATTTGTTATGAACTTTCACCAACAATGAACCAGAACCTGCATGCCGCATTTGCAAAAATCAAAACCAGCTGAGGCTAACCACTGCCTTACAGCTTTAACAACAGTATTGAGTCTTGAAAACGTTCGTCATGTAGTCCATCTTTCAGAGGCCCAAAGAGATGGAACTCTGGAAGTGTTAAACTGGCATTGTATGGTGTATGTGGTAACATAGTCGAGCTGAATTTTGCAATGACTTGCATAGCTGAAAAACTGGTGTGGGGCCTGGTGTTATCACCTTACAGGTAAAAGATTGAACCTGGAAATTTGGGCTTCCAGCTCAATCAGTGTAATCTTGTAGCATGCTGAATTGACAGTTTCTCCAGGCTGCAGCACATCCAAAAGAACCACATCCTGGCTATCCCAGAAGACAGTGCACGTCACTTCACCTGCAGATGGCTATCTTGAGTTTCTTCTTTGATGGAGAATTTTAATGTCACCATTTCCTGAACTATATTTTGGATTCTAGCTCATAGTGGTGACACCATGTCTCATCTCTGGTGAATATGCTATTAAAAAAATTGTCACCTTCAGTTTCATATTGGTCCAGCAGGTACCGACATATTTCCATTTGATAAGTTTTTTGTTCTTTTGTAAGCATCTGCTTGCGATAACCAGGATGTTCCAACATTATTTACAATGCACTACAGCTGACATTCAGCTTTGCACACAGTCCTTCGTCATTATTTGATCATCAACTCAAATGAGTTGATCAAGAGACTCTTCATTGGGAGGGATGACAGCTGTGCAGGGTCAACTGGGCCAAGTCTTGTCGTGCACACCATTTTAATCACCTTGAAAATGCAGTACCTATTGCCTCACATTGCTCACGTCTATTGCATTGTCTCCATACACATTTAGCAAGCATTGATGGATTTCTATTGGTGCAATTTCTTCAGCAATGAGGAATTCAATCACAGATTGTTGTTTCATGCATGCGTCCATATCAGCCTCCATTTTGGAACACTTCTCTACTGGTGCCAACTACTGCATGACAACAAAACCACCTGCAAATGAAAGAGGAAGGTTCAAATGTTAGCATTAGATCAACGACATCTGGCGTGGATATCCCAAGTCACCACAAAAAATAGGAGGCATTACTTTCAGAACAGCTCTTGTAGTTAAGTATAAATCACTGAAATAAAGTTGATTATGACAAGCACATAAATAGTCATGATGCCATATTTTCTTTGAAAATGTGCACTGTAGTTGTAAAACTGACTTGTTCACATGGTAGCAAAAGATCACAGTTATAATCTATGTATCAATAACAGTTTATAGACCACTTAACAGAAATGTCTTAAGTTTCATCAAACACTTACAGAAAACATTAACAAGGTTTAGTACACTGGACTGGAGCCTCTTAATATGTGGAGTCTTTTCTGTCAGTGCTGACAGGCACCTAAAGTTATTGATGTCCAGCTTTAGATTATTTCCCACATTTAAGTTCCCAACAAGAATTTGGTAGGTAATAGGAAAATAAGCATGAAAACTTGTTCTTAGACCAAAATACCTTCAGTGATTTAGGTAAAAAAAAAAAAAAATACAGAAACTTCTAAACAAAGAGTAACTACTGCACAGCAGAATTGAAAAAGAGCATGAGAATTCAGTTAGAGAGGTATTATATGAATGGCATTTGACTGTCAACAATAAAATGCATGAAGCCTGTAGTGGTACATATTTGCAATAAAGCATAGTAACATGTCTCACTTCCCTTTTACTGGACCAATGAAAGATGTGTGTGTGAATACATGACTTTAATTAGTAGTAGCATAAAGAGAGTCCTCTGTGTTCAGGTTTGTTAGAATTTATGTGCAGATATGAGAGAGAAAAATGCAAGGACAGTACAGAGAATGACAATGGATGTATAATTTGGACTGACCAGTGAAGGCTCAAAGAAAAATGAATGGTGTTATACAGAGTGTATGTTATGCTATCTCAAGTTAAGTATGAACTTATGGTTTTGGTCAAGAATGAACATGTTGACTCAGAAGCTTGGTTAACAATTAGTTTTTGTTAATTATTAGTTGTTATGAGTTGAGAACTTACCTGAAGTTAAAGGTGTAGATTTCATTTTTTAAATGTCTTCTGGAAATTTTTAATGTTTTATTATTACATGTATAATAAAAAATAAAGCAAAAAGTGAAAGTTAGAGTGCAGGTTATTTGAGTTTTCATAGCATTAACATTATCCTGTAATATTAGGTTTGTTTTGTGCAATTTTCTGTTTAACTGTATTTTTCATAAAATTAAACTTCAATATTTATTTGAATATATTTTTGTGTTGTATTAATGTAACAATTTATATAAAAAAAACTTAAGCATACTGCTGAAACAACTGAATGCCCACACCAGGGACAGAATGTGACAAAAAATGACCTTTGAAGCTAAGCGTTAATTCCTATACTGGTTATAAGACAAATGATTTCTGTTCCTGGATATATTACGGCATACTATCTTTATAAAACAAAAAAATGCATGAATTATGTGGTATCTCTGTAGTGATTATCCTCATTCTGAAGGTGCCATTTCATTGTTTACACTCCCTGTGTTTCTTAACATAAAACTCTGCAAGGATTGGTTGGTAGGACATGTTTTGAGGCATCAAGGGATCACAAATTTAGCATTGGAGGGCAGCGTGGAGGGTAAAAATCGTAGAGGGAGACCGAGAGATGAGTACACTAAGCAGATTCAGAAGGATGTAGGTTGCAGTAGGTACTGGGAGATGAAGCAGCTTGCACAGGATAGAGTAGCATGGAGAGCTGCATCAAACCAGTCTCAGGACTGAAGACAACAACAACAACAACAACACTTTTAGACAGATAGCATGAAAACCAGTATCCACTAATCAGTGTTATATGCAGTTTTTTGTATAGAAAATCATTCACCACTATTTTACTAGTTCTCAATTAGTACACAATGAGAGGTCCTAGGACAGGCTAGAGTTACTTTTATTATGACTGTTTGATAGTGAGTGAGAAGGGGGCTATTGTTTTGTATCCAATTTATAGTGGCTATTGTGTTTGTAGGAGCAGTGTGCAGGAGCACTGTTGATAAGCTGAGAATGATACTCCTTAATACATTTCATTTCAGATTGTGTTCCTTTCACTAATAATTTGGTTGTATGCCTCCTTTCCATCTTCAGAGTGCACTGACCAACTGAAGTAACAGCGGCAAGACGCAGTCAATACCTTCGCTGCGCAGTGCCGATGGTACTGTTATCGACGACTGTGCCGCTAAAGCGGAGTTATTGAACGCTGTTTTCCGAAATTCCTTCACCAGGGAAGACGAATGGAATATTCCAGAATTTGAAACACGAACATCTGCTAGCATGAGTTTCTTAGAAGTAGATACCTTAGGGGTTGCGAAGCAACTCAAATCGCTTGATACGGGCAAGTCTTCAGGTCCAGATTGTATACCGATTAGGTTCCTTTCAGATTACGCTGATACTATAGCTCCCTACTTAGCACTCATATACAACCGCTCGCTCACCGATAGATCTGTACCTACTGATTGGAAAATTGCGCAGGTCGCACCAGTGTTCAAGAAGGGTAGTAGGAGTAATCCATTTAACTACAGACCTATATCATTGACGTCGGTTTGCAGTAGGGTTTTGGAGCATATACTGTATTCAAACATTATGAATCACCTCGAAGGGAACGATCTATTGACACGTAATCAGCATGGCTTCAGAAAACATCGCTCTTGTGCAACGCAGCTAGCTCTTTATTCGCACGAAGTAATGGCCGCTATCGACAGGGGATCTCAAGTTGATTCCTTATTTCTAGATTTCCGGAAAGCTTTTGACACCGTTCCTCACAAGCGACTTCTAATCAAGCTGCGGAGCTATGGGGTATCATCTCAGTTGTGCGACTGGATTCGTGATTTCCTGTCAGGAAGGTCACAGTTCGTAGTAATAGACGGCAAATCATCGAGTAAAACTGAATTGATATCAGGTGTTCCCCAGGGAAGCGTCCTGGGACCTCTACTGTTCCTCATCTATATAAATGACCTGGGTGACAATCTGAGCAGTTCTCTTAGGTTGTTCGCAGATGATGCTGTAATTTACCGTCTAGTAAGGTCATCCGAAGACCAGTATCAGCTGCAAAGCAATTTAGAAAAGATTGCTGTATGGTGTGTCAGGTGGCAGTTGACGCTAAATAACGAAAAGTGTGAGATGATCCACATGAGTTCCAAAAGAAATCCGTTGGAATTCGATTACTCGATAAATAGTACAATTCTCAAGGCTGTCAATTCAACTAAGTACCTGGGTGTTAAAATTACGAACAACTTCAGTTGGAAGGACCACATAGATAATATTGTCGGGAAGGCGAGCCAAAGGTTGCGTTTCATTGGCAGGACACTTAGAAGATGCAACAAGTCCACTAAAGAGACAGCTTACACTACACTCGTTCGTCCTCTGTTAGAATATTGCTGTGCGGTGTGGGATCCTTACCAGGTGGGATTGACGGAGGACATCGAGAGGGTGCAAAGAAGGGCAGCTCGTTTTGTATTATCACGTTATAGAGGAGAGAGTGTGGCAGATATGATACACGAGTTGGGATGGAAGTCATTACAGCATAGACGTTTTTCGTCGCGGCGAGAGCTTTTTACGAAATTTCAGTCACCAACTTTCTCTTCCGAATGCGAAAATATTTTGTTGAGCCCAACCTACATAGGTAGGAATGATCATCAAAATAAAATAAGAGAAATCAGAGCTCGAACAGAAAGGTTTAGGTGTTCGTTTTTCCCGCTCGCTGTTCAGGAGTGGAATAGTAGAGAGATAGTATGATTGTGGTTCGATGAACCCTCTGCCAAGCACTTAAATGTGAATTGCAGAGTAGTCATGTAGATGTAGATGTAGATGTAGATGTGCACACCCATTTAAATCTGATGGTCATGCCATGGTACATGAAGCACAAATATTCACACCATAGAGAAATTTGTTTTCTGGTTGCATAGATATTTAGAATTCATCAAAATACAATAACATTTAAAAAATTATGAAAATTAATTCAGATTGTGATTTAATTGCTCAGTTAACCATATCACTAATACGAACATCTTACATTCATAATTTATGCGCATCTCTGATTATCAAATAGGTCCTGTGTGTTTTAGTTCCAAATCACCTGACTACACGTATTTCAAATGTTTCTTTTATTTTCTTCAGCTGCAAGATACATCATGATTAAGATCACATGCACAGACACATTCACAGACACTAACATGGGTACAGTCCCAGATGCGACCCCCGTCACCTACACAGTCTACCTATTTATAAAAATATAACAATAAGCTTATCATGTTACACAATTCTTTAGTTTTATTACAATTAATTTCGCAATTTTACACTTGAATTTTTATTTTGCTTTACATTGCAATTTTTTTCCCAAACCAGTATTAATATTATCAAATTTCAAATGTGTTATTGTTTTATAGTTTTCATTTTCTGGAATATTATAATTTATTTTGTTGACATCGGTCATCACCATCCCACATGAAGAAACTAATTTAATGTCATTTTAAATACTTCATCAATTTTAGTTTTTATATAAAAATGACAATTTGTGGAAAATTTTACAATGTAAGTGACATTAGAAATGTAATCCTTTACTTGCATATTTTATGGACATTATTAACTGCACCAATTATGATATCTTGTTATAGAACAAAGCAAAACATTTTATAGATATCCTAATGGTGTCCTGTGTTTTTACAATACATTTGTTGGGCAAAAGTTTCTGAATGGCACTGCTGCAAAGTAGTTATGACTGAGAAGATACTATTGAGATGAAACATTGAAAGTCAGACAGAACAACAGATGTGAAAGAACACTCATTAAATATATTTAACTGAAGCATGACAAGTTTACATCATAACATGTAAGAACTTATAAAATCAATAAAAGAATGTGAAAGGCATAAATAAGAAGATTATCATGTTCATTAGAACACCACTTGAACATCAATGACATAGCAGATGTCTAGTCAGATACAAGCTGTTATATTATTGAAAAACCAATGAGAGAAAGTAGGGATTAATCTGAATCATACTGTGCTCCACATCTGATTCACATAAATGTTAAAGAGAACCAACATAGCTGTAATAAGATGTAGTACATGTATAACATCATAAACAGTTTCACTCTATGATCATCATCAGGTAACACTGCCAACAGTATTTTAACAAGTTCTTCGAGAACTGTGCGGATATCATGACTAAAAAAGTGTGATTATCATATGTAATACTGAAGGCATATTGAATATAAGAAGATCAGCACAAAATGATCCAACTACCTGGCAGAAACACTGCTCATTGCATGCTGTTCTCTGACAGCAACCCAAGTTATGAAAACTCAAGCTGCTACTTCCCCTTTTATTTGTTTATGCAAAATGAAATGTCAAATGCTCTAATTCTCCTAGACGACGCCAAGACTTTTTGATGTCCAATTTTGCACTGCATCTCACACTAAGAAACAAAGTGGGGTGACACAATGGTTGGCACACTGGGCACATATGCAGAAGGAATGGGGTACAAATCTCAATGTGATCATTCATACAGGATTTATTCCCTGTAGTTTCCCTGTCTGAGCTTGTGCTCCATCTCTGATGCCTTCGCCATAAACAGATTATGTTCATTTTTAAGAACAAAATCCTTAGATGAAACAGTAAGTATGGATAAACAGGCTACCAGTCTCTGTACGAATGAATCAGAAGAATAATATCAAAACACACACTACAATATTTATCACCAAACAAGGGTTTGTATTCATTCAAAGAGGTTCAGGCTAAAATATAAACCTGTTTGTTCTTTTAGGAGATAAGCATGTAACCAAACTGCTACTGATTGTAATGCAGCTGTATATAATATGAAATATTTTACAAATTTAGAGAAAATTATAACAGCTTGAAACATATTTAGTACTTGACTGTTCATTATACAATTGACAGTAGGATGGCAAAAGTTCACATACATAAATTTCTAATGCCATGAATTTCTGTTGAACAGAAATTTTTCCTCACACAATCCGAAATGGTTAACACAATTTTTATCAATTTTAATATTTCAGTTTCATAAATTACTTACTGTTTTCTCCTCATAACAAACAACTCTTATGAATATTCTTAGCATCAAACTCCCTACAGACTCAACTACATCACTTATACTTCCTGTAAATAAAGTGCCACAAAATATTGTTAAAATTCTCATTTGATTACACTTATTATTAAGAGTTACAGAATTACAAAATTTTGAGTATGTTAATACATTTTACAAATGGTCTACCCAAGTCAATTACAAAAGCAATTTTAAGGACAATTGTCCTCATTATAAAAATTTACAAAATCAGTACAGTTAATGATGTTTCTTTCAATGGATTTAAAGTATATTCTAATCATATAAAGGTAAAATTTACTAACATGTTTTGTACAACAGTCATTTTCAGAATACATAATTAAATAATAAGCTTTTGAGTATGAATAAGTTCGTGTTGTTTTCTGACAGAGAACAATTTTAGAATAAAAATAATATCTCTTTTCAAGTGTACTGAGGTTGTGTACTTCATTGCAGTATTCGATATTGAATAATAAAGTACTGACAGTAAATTCATGAAATTACAATGTTTGCAATATGAGATCGCATTCTTCACTACAGGAGTGTATCAAGCAGTGAACTAAATGAGTCTCAGTCTGTTAAATTACAAGTTCATGCCTCTAACCTATTTAGATCATGTCCTGTGAATGTAAGCCAAATGCGTTGTTACATTACTGCCAAATTAATTCTTAGGAAAAGTGTTTTTTTATGTATTTGTGATGACAGCAAAATGATTGAATGATAATGAACAACTCAGTTGGAAACTGAAGTCAGGAAAGAACACATCCATACCAACCAATGCTCCATGTGGACCCAAATGAAATTGAAGAAAAGCTTCCAACCTGTAGAAAGAAAAAACTACAGGTCAAGGAAGTTCAGTGTGAATAAGTTTAAAGCTCTTGGTGGGACTGAAATAAAAGCCTTTGAACATTGGTGTTTCAATTCCTAGTAAAAATAAAAAATTTGTTTTTCAGTGTTTTTGGAAACAACCCCTATGGGGGGGGGGGGGGGGGGGGGACAGGGATGGAAGCTTTTATGGAAATATTTAATTGTGCAGGCATTTTTGTATTTGGCTTCTCTGTTAGAAATAAAACATATGCATGTCACTGTTTCTGAAAATTCAATCCCTAAGGAGGTAAATTTTTTATGGAAATATTTAACTACAAAATCATTTTTAAAAATTAAATCTTCAAAAACTGATATTTGGCTTCTAGGTTAGAGATAAAAAAACACATGCTTTGCTGATTTTGGAAATTCAATCCCTAAGGGGGTGAAACAGGGTCAGATTGATCCACTGTCTCATCATCAGCCAGTCCAAAAGCGTTAAGTATTGAGAGCTTGTGGATCTTATACCATAAGAATCCTAAGGAGGTGAAATAGGAGATGAAAGGCTTTTTGAAAGTATGTTGCTATTAAGTGAATTTTGAAGCTAGAACTATGAAAATTGGTATTTGGTATCTCAGGCAGAAAATTCATCCACTAAGGGGGTAAAAATAGTGGGTGAAAGGTTTTTGAAAATAAATAATCCTAAAGGACTACCAAAGGATTTTTAAGGCTACATCTATGACAATTGGCATTTGAATTATCAGTTGGATGTTAAAAAAAAATATATATCTTTCAGTGTTGCTGGAAATTGAGCCCCTAAGGGAATGCAATTGTGGATAAAAATTTGTAAGAAAATATTTTATTATATTAACAACATTTTGAAGCTAAACTGACTAAAATTGGTATTTTACTTCTTAGTTAGATATAAGGAGATATCTGTTATGGGATGCAACTTGCTATGGAAATGTCTCCAAAAGAATGCGAAAGACATGATTAACAAAAACTTTGAACTCTAGCTACCAGAATTGCTTTTTGGCCAGAAACACATCCAGAAAAGATCATGCTTATGTGGGCTTAATTAGCTTGATAAGCTTAGAAGATGTTTCAATTTATGAACAACATAAAAATTCAATTACATATAAACAAAAACAAAATAAACAAAAAACAAGAAAGCCTCTGCAAGCAATATAGTCCACACAAGCAAAGCAGTGGGTTTTCAGCTAGTAAATTATTATATAATCGTTGATAGTTTCAGCAAAACAGTGATGTTGCCATGTGCATCAAAAGACAAAAGAAGAAACTTTGCTACTCAATACTTAAGCTTCAGTGGCTCAGCAAGGAGTTAAAATGTGCCTACAAAGAGTTTTGGTGATTTGCTTATGAACATCAAATGTGTACATGTAGATATGCAAATTTTATGTTTAACCTAAAACAATTTGTTTTCGATAACTAATAGTCCTCAATTGAAGTTTTAATTTAAATTGGTATCATGTGTAACTCAAAAGACTGAAGTCTAAAAATGCTGTAAATAACCAGCATACAGCATATTCACAAATAAATTTTGTATACATATCTTGTAAACTGACTCTTTCAACATAATTTGATAAAAATTCTCGGCTGATTTATGGAATCCTGTGATGCAGTCACACCCCCTCTCTGCGCACTTCACAAAGAGTAATCAAGTGGGCAAGCTAGTTGTCTATGAAATCCTCCAGGTGGAGCTGGAATATTGCTTAAGCAACATAGTGCAATGCCCCAGTCCATTGCAGTGGCAAGTTAAGTTTCCTCATAAATGCAAAGCATTGTACTACAAAGCTTGCCATAACCACTATAAATACTAGTTGCTCAGATCATAACAGTAACTTGTCTTAGAATTATGCTGATGGCAAGACACAATCCATACCAGCTGTTTGTCACATGTTGGCTATTCAGCTTCATTTACATCTAGCTGTGTCAACCACTAGATGTTGTCTTTGAGGTCCTGCTAAATATGATCATTCTGGAACTCAAGCCAGTGCCACCAAGAAGGGACCCCTTCCAGAGTGACTTCATCTGGTCCCTCAGTGTGTCCAAAGACTCCTGGTACAGCACCTGTATGTCAGTGCCATAGGCATTGGATTAACTGAAGGAGCCACCAGCTGTCAAGCACTTACGTCTGCTGCCTATCAAATGCCTAATGTCAGTCTTGCATCTGTAGTGTGACACCAGCCACTGCCACATCACTGAGGCAGCACTTTTGTCCTGTGTCCCTGCTTTGCTGTTGCCAACCATGCCGCCATGTGCTATGTTGAGCCAGCAGCTGCAACTTTGTGGTCAAAGCACACCAAAAAATTGCCACCTTCAACCTCTGCATGAGCCTCTAACTAAATAAAAAATGTTATTGCTACTTCAGTTTTTGTGATTCCGTAGCCACTAAGAATTTGTAGGATGCAACCCATTGTACTGCACATGCCATCCTGAGATGACCATCCTGGCCTTAATGGTATCTGTATCCCCAACGTCATTACACTTGATGTCAGCAGAAACCCACTGACAACCAGTGAAGTCATGGGACAACTTTCAGCATCTTCACTTCAATGTGATGAGTGAGAATGAACTGTTTTTTCCTTGATATTCTGTTGACAATGCTTGCTCATTTGGTCTGGAGGGTTGGTTGGAAGATGTGACTGGTGAAGACAGACCCAGTGTGCGATTTGAATGAACCTAGGGGGACACTAAAGGAACTGATCATTGTTTGCACCCAGTTAGATAAGGGTAGCATAATTTGCTGGAGTATAGTGCTCTTTGTGCCCAGTCTTGAGCAATAATCAGTTTTAAATGTAGAAGGGTTGGGCATTATGCCAGAGAATGTAAACAATGTGTGTGGATAAGGATTAGAAATAGCAGAGAATGTAATGGTGATATTAGTATTAAGTCTTTTCCTGTGGTATTTTCCTATTGTAGTTTTGCTGCTGCTGTAGGTGCAGGCTTTACAATGAGCAAACCAGATGAACAAGAAGTCACAAATACAGTGGTAGTTTGCACTTTGCCAGAACAGATGTCACAGATGCATGCAGATAACATGGCCTACAACAACAGGTGGCTGCATTAGGAGAGTGTCTAGAGTGGATATGCAGTACCCATCCCAGATACCAACAGTTCTATCCCAATTGCTCTCTTTTGGGCTAGAGAGGGAGAGGCTTAGTTAGTATTTGTGGGTAACCTGCTGACAGCTTCAAATCTGGAATGTTGACCATAGGAACAATTGATAAATATGGCCAGTTTACAGTTGGTGAGAGATGCAAAAACATTTCTGATGTATCATGGGGAATTAAGAAATGCTGTGACATTTGAAGTTCTGAAGGTAGGATTAGTACTGTGTATAGGAGGAGGAATAGTTGTAGATACTACTGGTGTTATTAAACAGTGTATCATAAATGCAGGCTGGGTCCAAGTTTTGGAGAGAGGGTATGAGAACTTAATGTGAATACATATAACCTGATGGAAAGTGATGCCACTGATGTGTTCTTCTACAGGAAACAGAACAAAAAGCATTAGACACCATTTTTGCAGGGTTGCTATCTTATGTGTGGAGAAAGGTACAGGCAGAGTTGCCTAAAGACTTAGGGATGGCAGCAGCATTGTGGGTTAGAGACATAGTGACCTAAATTCATGATAAGATGCAGATTTTTTCTGATGCTGTTAGATGTTGCTGATGTGGTTGACCAGGCAGTACACAGCAAAATCACCAACAGCTGCATTATAAATATCTGAAAGAGTAGGAAGTCAAGAACGTAGGCAGAATAGAGGACATGACAGAATGCTATGGAATGGGAATGATAACATACCATTAAATGGTAATGGAGGTTTCAGTGCCTTTGAGCAATGCTCCCAGTAAATTGAAACACAACTAAAGCATGTGCACATGCAGAATTTTGCTGAATTACCTTAACAGATGGAAGGAAAAATTGCCTTTTATGGGACACAGGTCTGTAACAAGTTTGGATCTCTTAGGAAACAGGTGCTTAAGCCAATACCAATATATTTTTGGTGGAGGGGATGGTACTAATGGGCATTTGCTGGGATTTGCAATGCTGAGTTTTCATGTAGGGGCAAGACATTTTGAGGGATGTATGTAAGTACTGCCTCGTGAAGGTGATGGTTATTGTCTAGTTTTAAAATAAGTTTTCCTTTATGAATATCACACTGCAATTGATCTTGGACAGTGTAAAATGGAACTTAATGAAACACTGGTTCATGTGGGAGGAAACTGCTGTCATTGCCTTGATGATAAAGATTCATATCTGGTTCAAGGAGAACTGATTACACTGCATACATAGCCACTAAGGATTAATTCTCGCTATGAAGTATTGTAAGGAAAGGGAAAACTATTGCTGGTGAATACAGAAACTGATTTGCTGGGGAACATGCTTTTTGTGTTTGAGCCACAAAAGGAGAATGACTTGGATAAGGGATGGTGGTTTCTACATAAGAGTGTTGTATGTACCTTGGGGTATGATGGTGAACAGGTAGTACTCATTAGTACAGATAACTCTGGGACTGCAGACATAAAATTGGTAACTGATTTGGAAATTTTGGAGGAAGACAATATGGACAGGATAAATTCAGATCTTACGCATAAGCAAGTTGCCATTTTAGTTGCATTATGGGAGCAAATAAAAAACTTGGAATGGATGCTAAAATTGGCAATGGGCAGTTGTTAGAAATTTAGGACCTGTTTAGTCCTTGTGAGTCTTTGCCACTGAACCTGGTTACACAGCACAGTACCCAACAAGGTACTGTAAGCTGTACCACATACTCCATCACCCACAACCAGTGGTGGAGATGTTTATTAACCAACAGTTGCAGTATGATGTTATTGATGATATTACCAGTCTTTGGGGAGAACTGTTGACCATTCCAAAATAGTGGGTATATGGAGCCAATGTTTATCATTCTTGTTGTTGTTACCAATATCTTAGCTAGCATACAATTATAGACACTTATCTTATACCAAATGTAACGAAAATTGTAAACAATTTAGGATAGTGTGGATATTTTTCCACCATAGATTTGTGGAGGGGCTATCATCAGTTATAAATAACACTAAGGAATCACCAGAAATGGCATTAGTGGTTCCTTCAGGATATTACTAATATCACTGTGTAGCATTTGTGTTAAATAATAAACAAGTCATATACCAATGTTTGTTAAATAATGTTTCATGATGATTAAAACTGATGCAGTGTGTGGTATATGTGGATGACATATCTTTGCAAAGGGTGTGAAAGAATATATGACATGTGCTACAATTTAGGGAGGTGCTTAAGAGGTTACCTTCTGTATACTTAACACTCCTGGAAGAGAACTTCTACTACAGGAAGTACACTATTAAGACCATGAGATTAGTAGTGATGGTGTTCAGACAGATCCTAGATTAGTAAGTGATCTTCCAACATCTCATACGGAGAAGGATCTACAATATTTCTTGGGGTAAGCATTAATTGTAGAAAGTTAGTTCAAAATTTTTTAAAAATAGCATGACCACTCTCATTTATTGAAAAAATGATTGAAGTTCCATTTAGCATCAGTGTGTGAAGATGTATTAGTTAATCTAAGACAATTATTGAAAACTGGCCCTGTTTTGATTTTTCCAAACTCTAGGAAGGAATTTGTCTGGTCATACAATGCAAGCAATCTGGCACTTAGCTTTCTATTAAATGGAAAAGTAACTGGAGTGGAACATCTGGTAGCTCAAGCCTCATGTCATTTAAATAAAACAGAGAGAACTTTCTCTAGCATGGAGAAAAAAATGCTGAACCTCATACATAGCATAACATAGTTCCACTGTCATGTATATGGTACAGAATGTCAAGTAATAATGGATAATGCAACATTAAAAGAGGCTAATAGAGTGGAAATATCCCTCAAACAGAGTAACTTGTTGGGCACCGAAGCTTAGGAAGTTCAATTTTTAGATAACCCATTTATCTGGCAAGAAAGTAGAAACATTAGTGTGTTACAAAGAGTGAGTTACACCACTGCAGACTGGCAAAAAAGGCAAAAAACAGAAGCAGTTGATGAGGAAGTGGCCACAGTTCACTGTGTGTGATGGAGTGTTTTGTAAGAAAGTGAACTTGGACTTAATTTTGTGGTTCCAGTCACGTCACAGGAGGAAGTACAGATACAGGCACGTAATCACATATTAGTGGGCCATGAGGGATGGAGACACATGGAGCATTATGTGACCAAACAGTACTGGCGGGGTACCCATAAAAAGAATGTTGAGTAATATTTGAAAATAAGACAATCAAGACATGTGCTTCTCTGGCACATCACTACGTCACACATGCACAAGCTAAGTAGTCCTCCTCTCCCACACACATGATTTCATGAATCACGTGCGATGTATCACTTGATGATGAAGCCACCGCCTCTGAAACAAATCATGCTAATACAGTAACATTTACAACTGAAGCAGATTCCTCAATCTGATCAACATGATTTTCAGTTGTGGTTGTTTGTCAAATCAGACTTTATGTAATAAGTGAAAAACAGTGTACTGTGTGCACAATAGGCTGAACTGAGCAATCAGCATATTCCACTATAAAAGTTACCTGAAGCTAGTAAGCCAGTTCAAATGATTGGTGCGACTATCATAGGTTCTGTTTCACAAATATTGGCAGGGAATTACTATGTGCTAACAACTGCACTTAGGAGCAACAGGCTTTCTACCTCAGCAAGCTGAGACAGTGACTCAGGCCTGTCTGAACATGGTGCTGTAGTCAGTGCATGAGCAATGGGACACGGCATCTCCAAGGAAGCGATGAAGTGGGGATTTTCCTTTTGACCATTTCATGGGTGTAATGTGAATATCAAGTATCTGGTAAAACATCAAATCTCCAACATTGCTGTGGGTTTAAAAAGATCCTGCAGGAACAGGACCAAAGAAGATTGAAGAGAATCATTCACCATGACAGGGAAGTGCAACCCTTCTGCAAATTGCTGCAGATTTCGATGCTGGGCCATCAACAAATGTCATCGTGTGAAAAATTCAATAAAACATCATTGATATGGGCTTTCAGAACTGAAGGCACACTCGTGAACCCTTGATAACTGCACAATACAAAGCTGTTGGACTGTTGATGACTGGTAACATGTTGCCTGATCAGGCTAGTCTCATTTCAAATTGTATCAAGCAGATGGACTTGTAAAGCTATGGAGACAAGCTCATGAATCCATGGAGCCTGCATGTCAGCAGGGGACGGATCAAGGTAGTGGAGGCTGTGTGATGGTGTGGAGCTTGTGCATTTGGATGCATATGGGACCTCTGATATGTCTAGATACAACTCAGACAGGTGACACATAAGTAAGCATTCTGATTGATCACCTACATCCATTCATGTCCGTTGTGCATTCCGATGGAGCTGGGAAATTCCAGCAGGACAACACAACACTCCATGTATCCAGAATAACTACAAAGTGGCTCCAGGAACACTCTTCTAAGTTTAAACATTTCCGCTGGCCACCAAACTCCCCAGACATGAACATTATTGAACATATCTGGGATGCCTTGCAACGTGCTGTTCAGAAGAGATCTACGCCCCATCATAGGTAGGTTTACCAGTTTCTTTGGCTCTTCAGTGCATGTTCCAGTTGTAGTCATTATTAACCGATAGAAACAGGGACACGCAAACGGAAAAGAATGCTTAGGACTACAGAACAGTGGAGCACTACTGAATGGAACAAGGTTTGACATATTGGGGCTGACCTTTAGGCTTCTGGCAGCAATAGCAGGCATTATGACTCTAAACATAATACATCTACTCCTCTAAGACTACTGCCAGGTAGGAACCTGTTCTTACCTGCACAGTACCTCTGATATCACAATACTTGGTTAGATATTGCCATACTTGATTATCTCAGTGAGATTATAGCTGTATAGAAGGGGGCCCATTACCATGTTCCAAAATATTCAGCAGTACCACAGCATGTACCAAAATCATATCATGCTACTAAGAATCTGACCTTTGGATACGATCTTAATCCCAGTCCCCACTTGCATTGCATATGTCTATCAGTGACAGAGAACCATTGACCATCCCAGAGTTCCAGACCATTACAGTCCCACTGAATAGGAATGTACCAACCCCCGTCCAATATGTGACAGAGGTAGGAAGGAGGAAAATACAGTCTGTGTGGAAGTTTTAAATAAAACTGTGGGACAATGCAAAGAGATATTCTGAGTAATTCAGAGCTTTAGCAGTAGCCTAGGATTTGATGGATCGAATCTTCCAATTGGAGAGTAGCATTGCAGCAACACCTCTCTGTGCAAACTATACAACTATTGGCGAGGCAGGCAACTTAGCTCCCTATAAAAACATGCGTTTGGGGCTGGAATGCCACTGAAGCAACTTGATGCAAGACCCTAGTTTGCCACAGTAGCAAGCTAAATTTCTACATGCTGTGGCCCATGCTGAATGCCTCAGTCACGTGACCAAAGGTGGAACCTTATCACAATATAGCAAGGCAGAGCCACTATAAATTATCACTGCTCAGATCCTAGCAGTACATTTTCAACTGCTGCCAATGCCAAGATGTACTCCACACCAGCCACTGGCCCCATGTGAGCCAATCAACTTCTTCTGCACCTAGATGCATCATCTTCTGGCAGCTGGTCTACAAGCGGCTGCTAGGCCTGATGATACTGGGGGTGAAGACAGCATCACCAAGAGGGGACTGCCTCCAGGGTGCCTTCATCCATTCCCTGAGCGTCTCCAAGGGGTCCTGGCCACAATCTCAATGACTGCTGAAACGACTGGCTGTCTAGTGGAGGCACTGGCTGATTGCTCAATACCCAATGTCAGTCGTATCTGCAGTGCCACACGAATCAATGCCACTTCGCTGAGGCAGCACACCAGTTTGGTGCCCTAATGCTGCCATGACCGAGCATAGCGCCCTGTGCTGTGCTGCCTAGCAGCTGCCACCAGGGTATTTTCGCACATCACTGACACACCACCGTCAGCCTCTGCATTTTAATGAGTAAAGAATGTTATTGCTAATAGAGCTCTTCTGATTCCATGGCCAGTGGAAGTTGTCTTCCACACGGCATTCTGAGACAACCATCCTGGCGTTTAATGGTGCTGCACCCCCGACCCCACTATAATATTGTATGTATCTAATAAACAGCACAATGAATGCTTTATTTAGTTAAGCTGCACTAAGGTGCAGACTGTCTAGACTGGACCCTAGTGTCCACACACAACAAAAATGGGAACATCAGAAGTTTCTTTATTCTATGGTATGGACTCTCCTGTAATCGGAAAAGGCATACTTGTGATTATTTTCTATGGATTTATTCGGATAATTTTTTTAGTGGACAGCATTCATCCAAAACGTCATTGCTTTGAATTTCCAATGGCTCTCAATAAAACGTGTGGCATTTTAGTTGGTAAAAGTCAAGACTTTCAAAACTACTATTAATGTTTGGCAGTTTAATGTGAAACATTTTATTTTATTCATGAATTCATTAAAAAATACTCGCAATTATTGTTTGTCGTCAGACACGAATTTAGGAGCGCTTGAAGCTGAGCAAAACCATTTTTAGATAACTTCATTTGTTAACGAGATAATTTGGTAAACGTAAAAGTTGTCTTATGATCCGCAGCATCTGACAGATAGCTTACTAATTCTTGATGTCATAGCAAGGCCACATTTCCACTGAGTGTTAACAGGGAATACAGAAGTCAAATAACTGTATTGTTAAAAAATAGGAACGTTTTCTATAAAAAAGTTTTTGTTGTAGTAATCGTGCTATTACCAACTGGAAACAACTGAAAAAATTCCATAAATCCCTATTAATGCTTCATGATCGTTTTAGAACTGCCATGGGAACTGCACTCATCATTGTAAGGCATAATACAGCCGTGTAACAACGAAGTAAAGCTATCACTGTAATACTTTTTTCTGTATTTTCTCTGTAATCTACTGAGGACCACCAATAAATACAAGGTAACAGAAAGAGGAATTTAAAAGAAGAAGTTGTAAATGAAAATTCTTATAGACCTAAAATTGCCCTAAAAAACCTGTTCTTTGCAATTTAGGGCCCACACCACATTTTCAGCTAAATAGCCTATACACACTAAATACAACCTTGTTAGTTTTGGTGTAATACAGAACAGAGAAGGCGTGCATCCAAAGGGAGGACTGGGTCTCAGGCAGTGGCGGGTACAGAAAAACCTCAAGAAGGGGCGCTAAAGATATCTTGAGCTACCTTTACTTTTACTGTAACAAAAAATAAGCAAGTCACATGTAAAGTTTAAGAAAGTTTTATTTAAACTGAATATACACATATACAAGACAATGTCATCTAATGATATGAAAAAAGTTACAATTGTGGTTCTTTTCCTTAAATGATGAATTCTATGCGCCTGTTCTTCCTGGCAAATTGGTTGATTGCAACGTCAATAGGATAATCAATATCAGGATGAGTGTTCAACAGCCATTAAGTCGATCGTGCTTCATTGTCGACCTCAGCCATGTCTTTGTACGCCGCAATGTTGAAAAACTTCTTTCTAATGTAGCAATAGATGCAGGTAGACAAGCAAATATTTTGTACAGCGTACGCAAAGTAGGATAATCAGATCTAGGACAAACAGGAAACGCTTGCATAACATAATCAAGATCATTAAGCGCGTTTATGCTCGTTTGCTTGTATTGAAGAATCTCTCCCATTAGCCTCTTTTTAACCACAAAGAATGATTCTTCTTCAAAGAACGGTAGTTCAGTTAAGCACTGATTCAGTTTATGTGCCAGATCATTACCGTCATGTTTCAGCAGTTGTGAGGGCAAAAGTATGTTGAATTTTAAATGACAAATGTTTTATTCAGGAAAACTTTCTCTCGTGTCAGTAGTAACATGGTCCAATGTTTGAATAAAAACAGTCCTTTTCCGATATGTCATAGCATCATCATTATGATCGGAGTTTTCCCCGTGTCTTTGTCTGCCTGTAAGGCGAGGAACACCCACCTCCACGTCTAACTCTTACATAACTGCATTTAGTCCAGTGAAACGGCCAGAAAAAAAGCCTGTACCTTCAAAAGGTGGGGTAGAAGATTTTATTTTTTTAACTCGTTCATATAGTTGGAAAGGTTAGAAAACCAAGTTTTGCCAACAAAATTTTTCTTGGGAAAACTTTCAGCAGTCAAAAAACTTCAAAAATTTCGGACTTTTTTCAGTTTTTTACAAAATATCTCAGTTTCATTTGCTCCTATCGCTTTAACGTATACTTTCTTTTTTAAAGAGCACAAAATTATCTACAAATTTGATTATTGCCACTTTTTTCTACTCCCAGTATCTAAGGCACTACAGCGCACCAAAAATACCAATTTTTCAAATTTCGAGCAAAGTGGCAAATTACCTAATTTTTTAACACTGTTATTTCAGTTTCTATTTGTGTAGTATAAACATATTACTCACCATGTTATTCATTGGAATTTACCATCACACTTTGCTGCAGGGCCAGGACAAACAGCATCATATTCAGTAACTACGAACACATTCACGTCAGATTGCGTGAAGTTTGTTTATGTTAGAATATCTAATACGATTGCATGCAGGTGCCATACATTTTCTACAGTTGATTGACGATAATGATTAGTTATAAGAAAAAGTATGTAGGAATTGTTCTTTAGTGGACAAAAGCGTATTTATTCTTTGGCGGGTGGAAGGCGATTATCTCTGGTGATTGTTCACAGTGCGCTGACAGCTATTAGCACACAACAATAAGGGTCTTACAGTTTGGAGTCGCTTCCATTCAGTATATGTCGTGGTGCTGAAAATGAGTATGTCTGACATGAATTTGTGTTTCATTTGTGAAAAAACTGTGGTGAGTGGTGGATGCAATGTGAAAAGGAAGCCGGCTGGTGTGGCCGTGCAGTGCTAGGCGCTTCAGTCTGGAACCGCGTGACCAAAATGGTGGCAGGTTTGAATCCTGCCTCAGGCATGGATGTGTGTGATGTTCTTAGGTGAATTAGGTTTAAATAGTTCTAAGTTGTAGGGGACTGATGACCATAGATGTCAAGTGCCATAGTGCTCAGAGCCATTTGAACCATTTGTGAAAAAGAAAGGACTGAGCACACTTATCGATTGTAGTGCTAAACGCAGGGAGTCTGCCCACACCCGTTTTTGAAAACGATCAGTGAAGTGATGTTGCATGAAGCATGCTACAAGAAGTACATTAATGAGAGAATGATAGCAGCTAGCCTTCGACATCATCAGGAACCAACAGGCGTGCTACGTCGGTCGCAGGAAAAAGGTCAGTTCAATTTCAAAGAGAAATGCTTCTTATTTGCAAAAGGAATTCTGATGACTTTTTAACCAAGCAGTTAAGATTGCCATATGCCCAACGAAATTTTGTTTACAAAGTAATGAAATTGGATGTGCAATGGACAGTATTAGAACAGGCTAAATGACGTGGTGACGAAATTGGTCACTGTGTTTCAGCTACTGGACAGAATCGAGGTTACCGACCTGCATCACAAGTAGATGAAGGCATGGAGGCTATATTTGCCTATCTGGAAACCAATACGGAAGAATGTCAGTTTTCTATGAACGATCTGTTAGAGCAAATGCCCACATCACCTCGTTCTCATATTCGAACTGTCAAGGCTCGCCTTTCCAGAAATATGGTGAAGATGTGGTGATAGCTGAAACAGCTTCAAAGCCTGGCACAAGAAGATGCTGACGTTATGATTGTAACATCTGATATTTCAAGAACCAAAGATTTTGGAAGTGTTGTCATTGTAGGAGAAGATGTTGACCTGCTTTTGCTCATGGCCGGTTTGGGCAAGGCATTGAAAACTTATTTTTCTTAAATCCAGGAAGAGGAAATGCCGAAGATAAGTGGTTTTCCACGGCATCTTACAAGTTTGACAGTGAATATATTCTGTTCACTCACGCCTTTAGCGGATGTGATGCAACATCCGCTATTTTTGGTCAAGGAAAAATTAAGTGCTGCAATATTGTTGCGAGAAATGAACACCTAACCTCAGCGCTTTGCACGTTCAATAAACCACATGCTACCCGTGAAGAAATAATAACAGCAGGAGAACAGGTTACTAATGCATTGTATAGTGGAGGTGTCAGCAGTTCCTGCACAATAGACCATTTGCGGTACCAGCTATTCGCCAAGTCTGCCACAAAAAGCACACTGAATCTTGCAGGGTTGCCACCTACACAAGATGCTGCACAACATCATTCGTTGCGGACTTACCAACAAGTCCAAAGTTGGATGGGAAACTGGAAACGTCCTGAGAAATGGGGCTGGAATCACAGTGACCACGGTCAAATATTCGTTATAATGAGCCAAGATCCAGCACCTGAAACACTTCTTCACGTTGTTTCATGCTCATGCAAGCTGAATTGTGGCGGAGCGTGCTCCAGCAGAAAAGCGGGTTTGAAATGTACTTCAATTTGCAAGAAATGTATTGGGGTCAACTGTGAAAACGTGTCAAAAGACAGTGAAGAAGATGTTATGGAGGATGTTGAGGAAACCGCTGACGAAATCAACGAACTTGCTGAGGCTGCCTCGCTGTTTAAAGAAGAGGTCAATCTGGGATCATCTCTATGTACAGTCCCTGAATCCGTTAACTCAAGGTATTTCTGGTGACACCGAGGAACCTGACCCATCAAAACGTTGGAAGTGATGCTCATACCTGTCTCAAGTGCGCTAAAGTGCGATATTACAAGTATTACACACCCAGAACTTTCAACATTTTTTAGTAACTGACAATGCGTTTTAACTGTAATAAAGCTACTTATTTCTAATGTCAACTGTGTGGCCTTTATACACAAGAATAATTACTTACCTAATTAGGTTGCCTATTGCACTAATAATAGTTCAGTTTCCTGAGACAATTTATTTTGTGTGTGTGTGTGTGTGTGTGTGTGTGTGTGTGTGTGTGTGTGTGTATGTATGTGTGTGTGTCTTAATGATGTATTTTTATGTTTATAGTTTTACAAATACCAGGGCTGAGGTGGTCCATAGTGAACTTCAGGTAGTGATGTAAGAATCACAATAGTTGGGTGCCCAGCAATCCTCATGTTGCATACAGAGAAATTGAATACCTGAAAGTGAGGTGGTATAGTCCAACATATAGCATGATGTATAATGTATTTATACTACACAAACAGAAACTGAAAAAATAGTGTTCAAAAATAAGGTATCTTGCCACTATGCTCAAAATTTGAAAAATTGGTATTTTTTGACGCACTGTAGCGCCTTAGATACTGGGAGTAGAAAAAATGGTAATAATCAAATTTGTAGAGAATAAAATATTCTCGTACTTCTTGCCGCGTCAAATCTTGGTAAAACCTCGAGCTTTCGACGATATTCACCACCATCGTCATTGTCAGGAAACTGACTGGCTAAACAGCAGCTGTGGTGGACCTTATGTAGCCCCAGGACGTTGTTAACAGGAGAAACAAAACTGGTGCTCTGCGTATCGGAGCATGGAATTTCCGATCCCTTAATCGGGTAGGTAGGTTAGAAAATTTAAAAAGGAAATGAATAGATTAAAGTTCGATATAGTGGGACTTAGTGAAGTTCGATGGCTGGAGGAACAAGACTTCTCGTCGGGTGAATACCGCGTTATAAATGCAAAATCAAAATTCAGGATTATCTTTAATAATGAATGAAAAATAGGAGTGCGGGTAAGCTACTATGAACAGCATAGTGAACACATTATTGTAGCCAAGGTAGACACAAAGCCCACGCTTACCAAAGTACTACAAGTATATATGCCAACTAGCTCCGCAGATGACGAGGAGATTGAAGAAATGTATAATGAGATAAAAGAAATTATTCAGATAGTGAAGGGGGACGAAAATTTAATAGTCATGGGGGACTGGAATTCGATAGTAGGAAAAGGAAGAGAAGGAAAAGTAGTAGGCAAAAATGGAATGGGGGTAAGGAATCAAAGAGGAAGCCGCCTAGTAGAATTTTACACAGAGCATAACTTAATCATAGCTAACACTTGGTTCAAGAATCATGAAAGAACGTTGTCTACATGGAAGAGGCCTGGACGCACTGGAAGACTTCAGACAGATTATATAATGGTAAGGCGGAGATTTAGGAACCAGGTTTTAAATTGTAAGACATTTCCAGGGGCAGATGTGAACTCTGGCCACACTTTATTGGTTATTAATTGTAGACTAAAACTGAAGAAACTACAAAAATGTAGGAATTTAAGGAGATAGGATCAGGACAAACTGAAAGAACCAGAGGTTGTAGAGAGTTTCAGAGAGAGCATTAGGGAACGATTGACGATATCGGGCGAAAGATAAACATTAGTAGAAGAATGGGTAGCTTTGAGAGATGAAATAGTGAAGGCAGCAGAGGGTCAAGTAAGGAAAAAGACGAGGGCTAGTAGAAATCCTTGGGTAACAGGAGATACATTGAACTCAATTGATGAAAGGAGACAATATAAAAATGCAGTAAATGAAGCAAGCAAAAACGAATACAAACGTCCCAAGAATGAGATCGACAGGAAGTGCAAAATGGCCAAGCAAGGATCGCTACAGGACAAATGTAAGGATGTAGAGGCATTTATCACTAGGGGTAAGATAGATACTGCCTACAGGAAAATTAAAGAAACATTTGGAGAAAAGAGAATCACTTGTATGAATATCGAGAGCTCAGATGGGAAGCCATTTATAAGCAAATAAGGGAAAGCAGAAAGGTGGAAGGTATATATAGAGGATTCATATAAGGGCGATGTACTTGAGGGCAACGTTATGGAAATGCAAGAAGACGTAGATGTAGATGAAGATGAAATCGGAGATATAACATTGCGTGAAGAGTTTGTCAGAGTACTGAAAGACCTAAGTCGAAACAAGGACCCTGGAGTAGACAACATTCCATTAGAGCTATGATAACCGCAGGAGAGCCAGACATGACAAAACTCTTCCATCCAGTGAGTAAGAAATATGAGACCGGCGAAATAACTTCAGACTTCACGAAGAATATAATAATTCCAATCCGAAAGATAGCAGGTGTTGGCAGATGTGAAAATTACCGAACTATCAGTTCGATAAGTCACAGCAACAAAATACTAACACGAATTCTTTACAGACGAATGGAAAACTGGTAGAAGCAGACCTCAAAGATGATCAGTTTGGATTCCGTAGGAATGTTGGCACATGTGAGGCAATAGTGACCCTACGACTTATCTTATAAGATAGTTTAAGGAAAGGCAATCTTATGTTTCTAGCATCTGTGGACTTCTGACGATGTTGACTGGAATACTCTCTTTAATTCTGAAGGTGTCAGGCGTCAAATACAGGGAGCGAAAACTATTTATAATTTGTACAGAAACCAGATGGCAGTTATAAGAGTCGAGGTGCATGAAAGGGAAGCAGTGGTTGGGAAGGGAGTGAGAGAGGTTTGCAACCTATCCCCGATGTTATTCAATCTATATATTGAGCAAGCAGTAAAGGAAACAAAAGCAAAATTTGGAGTACCTAGGAATAAAAATTCATGGACAATAAATAAAAACTTTAAGTTTTGCCAATGACATTGTTATTCTGTTAGAGACAGCAAAGAACCTAGAAGGACAGTTGAATGGAATGGACAGTATCTTCTAAGGAGAATATAAGATGAACATCAACAAAATCAAAACGAGGATAAAAGAGTTTAGTCGAATTATATCAGGTGATGCTGTGGGAATTAGGTTAGGAAATGAAACACTTAGAGTAGTAGATGAGTTTTGCTATTAGGGGAGCAAAATAAGTGATGATGGTCGAAATAGAGAGGAAGTCTTTTCTGAAAGTATTTGTATGTAGTTTAGCCATGTATGGAAGTGAAACATGGACAATAAATAGTTTAGACAAGACGAAAAAAGAAGTTTTCGAAATATGGTGCCGCAGAAGAATGCGGAAAATTAGATCGGTAGATCACGTAACTAATGAGGAGGTACTGAATAGAACTGGGGAGAAGAAGAATTTGTGGCACAACTTGACTAGAAGAAGGTATCGGTTGGTAGGACATGTTCTGAGGCATTAAAGGATTACCGATTTAGTATTGAAGGGCAGGGTAAAGAGTAAAAATCGTAGAGGGAGATCAAGATGAATATACTAAGCAGAATTAGAAGGATGTAGGTTGCAGTAGGTACTTGGAGATGAAGAAGCTTGCGCAGGATAGAGTAGCATGGGTAGCTGCATCAAACTAGACTTTGGACTGAAGAACACAACAACAAACAAAAATAGACTCCCATCATCTCTATACCCCCTCAGAGGAATATTTTGCTTTCCTTGAAATGTCATTTTTTTGGTATAGGTACGAGACGGTCTCTGTTTTCCCTAATGATTTCCATCCTCAAGTTCGTGGTTTTCTCGTGTTGCCAAAATTAATATTGCATCTGTTGACGCTTCAACGTGGTACTCGAGCTAAGAGTAGGTCTCAAGGTCACCAACTTTGCCAGTAAGTTTGACAAACTTTGTTAGTGGTTCAGTCACAAGTTTCTTGGCGATAATGGATTTCTTTCCCCCAATCATTTTATTATTCACAAAAATTTAACAGTTAATGCAAAGAAGTCCCTTTTTAACTTGTGAGAACATCTGCCATTGATACTGTTCAAGGTAATTATCGTGCATTTGTCTGTGTCCAACCCTTCCCCTCTTGTTGTGCTCGGAAGTAGGAAAGATATACCCTTTTCCAGATTTCCTCAGAGCTATGAGAAGTTTGTGTTTTATATCATCAATAATATTTGATGACACTAATATGTCCAAATAATTGCCAAATTTCGTGGAATTATTACATAATGATCCATTTTATTATATTGTCACAATGTATGTAAATTAGATGCCAGTTATTCTCGAATAAACGGTTTATTCACACTGAAAAATGCAACAGTAGTACTCTTAGCGCTAAAACACACACAGCCAAGCCAATATCACTAAGCACAAGTCTGTGGTAATAGCCAATAATCGCAGTTGTTCACTTTTCATTAATTCCAAGTTATCGCGACGATTGTAACTTCCAAACTGACTACCTGGCAGCGACTCAGCTTACCTTACAAATGTAGCTCGGCTGTTTCGAGAACATTCGCTGCCAAACTTTTATGAAGTGTGAAGAAATACCTTACGTGAAAGCGACAAGCTAATATGTACATTACGACATGTGATATAAGGGCGAGTTTCCAATGATTACATCACCCGGCAATTTATGTGTGTGGAACTTTTATTGTCGATTTCGTTCCTTTCTAGTACATTCGATAGAGGGCCTATATAGTAACAATGCGTGTTACCGGAGATATTCGCATCAATTGTTTCCCACATCTAACCCATAAGACGAATTAGTTGTGGGAAACTATTGTTACGTTATTAATAAAAATATAGTTACGAGTCTCGTTACAATATTTTTACTGAGAAATTACTATGAATTACTATTATTAATACTTCACAATCAACTGATCACTCTTGACTAATCTTCACACTTGCCCTTGCAACAACTAGGACTTTTTACGTATTCAATCTTCAGTCTTAATATTTCTGTTTCTGAATGTAAACTAGTTCCTATTCGGCGAATAGTTCATATTTACAACGCTACGTTCAAATGGTTCAAACGGCTCTGAGCACTATGGGACTCAACTGCTGTGGTTATCAGTCCCCTAGAACTTAGAACGACTTAAACCTAACTAACCTAAGGACATCACACGCAGCCATGCCCGAGGCAGGATTCGAACCTGCGACCGTAGCAGTCGCAATGCTGCGTATCCAAGGATCTCTGTATAAGAAAACAGTAGGATATTCGCGACTTTTCTCGAACAAATGCTAGACGGAATAACGCATTGAGATCACAAGAATGGCCGCAACTTTTCCCGCAGGTATGTGTTAGCTATCTATTTGCCAGCCAGAAACGTATAAAATACGACGACGCAGTTGAGCGTGCTACATAGGAAAGTACAGCTACTCGATAACTCGATTCAGTCGAGTCGACTGACGAAAGAAACGAACGAATAGCGTGCGGTCTGACTGGCAGGGGCGGCGCGGGTTTACTGCGACTTACCAGTTCTTAAAGCATAGTCATTGTATTGGAGTGCCTTCTTGTTTAGCTAAATTAATATTTTGGCAGAGTGGTTTATTTAAGGACGTGACTAGACTGAGAAATCATTCATTTGTTAGAGTAATACAGATTTGTTTCTTGGGACATCAGGGAATAAGAAAATCAACGTCAGTATGAGCCCTCTCTTCCAGTCTGGAGATCATAGTTTTCAGGCTGCGTTTAGTACACCTGCCCAAGCATCACCTAGCTTTGTTTCTAACAATGTAAATGCGATGAAACAACAGATTCACCTTTCAGTTTCATCAGATACTGAATGTTATATACATCTATTTAATTTAGATAACTTCATCAATTTACCAAAGTGACAATGAACTTCTCCTTCAGATTATCATTCCCATTCCTGTCCCGCCATTTGAAAGATAAAAGTATGCCTAAAGATCGCATATGGAGAAGTTGCACTGGTTTGTAAAAAATGAATGAACTTCTGATTTCTGTAGATGAACTGTAGCATAAAATCGTGAAAATTTAAGGTGTGTTTATGTGCATAATTTAAACTTTGATATAGGAGTGATGAAAATAACTCAGCAACAATTATATCAGACCAGTTACAGAGAAAAGAGGAGTTAGCACTTGCATTAAGAAAGGATAAAAAAAAGTAAAACCGATGCTCTTACATTCTGCAATGATCAGCAGTTTAGGCTTGTGCTGCAGATGTAGAATTTTGTGAAAAGATATTAATAATAATAATAATAATAATAATAATAACACTCACAACATAGAGGTCCCCATCTGGTAATTTTGAGTTATTCATGAAAATACTTGATCCATAATTTAACTTATTAACTCTTTAACAAACAAAGATTCACAACAACTTGTTGGGTTAACTGAAGTTTTCGGTTCCATATTTTTTGGTGATGTTTATTTCTATTTTTGGTTACAAAGTATGAGATTCATGTTTCTCACGTAACTACGCAGTAATTTGGTATATTTACGAATTTTTATGCTTTCAAAATTTGTCCATAATGTAATGAGATTTTTGCATGTTTCTGCATGATGATGTGCTACAGAAATTAATTATCCCACAAATTTCACTTAAAAATGACCTAGATTCAAAAAAGAGTATCTGTTATGCAAAATGTAATCTGTATTTTCTTCTTTTTCTTTATATCATTCATAAAAAATGCCACTTGAATACGATTATTTTCCATATTTAATTTACGCCATGTGAAACAAGACCTTATTGCTCAATAAACAAAGAATAACTTTTATATTCCAAAGTTATAATTAACGTTTTCGGAAATAACTTATCTTGATGTGAAAGCTAACAATAAACAAACCTTGTCTCGTGGCATATTTTGAAAATTTTTGAACTTATTTGCATAACAATATAAATGTCTTTTATTTCTATTATATATCTGAAAATGTTTATTCATAAAAATACACTTTCATTTAAATTTGTCTTTATTCTAATCATACCTTTTTCCAGATTGACACACAGAAGCTTCTGGAAGCACTGGGAAGTAACATTGTTTTACAATACGTTGAGATTACGTCAAAGAAAGCACTTTTGTTCCTTACTTCAGTTCATACACTTCTTGATTGAAATAATTAATGATATAGTTGCAGGCTTTCCAAAAATATCGATTACAATGGGTGAAATCAGACACATTTTGCGAGCTCTCAATATGTGTACGTCAGACTGCTTATATACTGCAATATAATCTGTGCATGTAACTTTCCCTCTATTGTGTTAAAACTGTTCACTTTGTGATGTGATCTACGATAGTGTTAACAATCTTGTGACGAAAGAACATAACAACAAAAGCTGTTACAATTAAATGTCAATGCAGAGCTTCAGTCTCTCTTCGCTAAAATCTGGGTGATGCGTACCTCAATCAAGAGCTTTAATGGACGCCAGCCTCTAGACGCTGGTGTCATACAAGATATTAAGTACTACGTAAGTAGTAGGATATCGTCGTGAAACATTAAAATAGTGATGTCTGCAAGAAATGCACGAGGGAATAGTAGCATATCTAAGGAGGATGTTGTAACTTCCAAACGGAATGAGTAATCCTATTCTAGAGCCTTGACACTCCTTGTGATCTGTCTCACCTAATTTGTAACATAGTTAAGCAACTAGCAGCACAGCTATTGATAACAATTTTATGATGCATCGAGATGGCGAAGAGCCTAATTTCAGGGCCGATTCAAGAACACTTTTCCACTCAAGCGACATACTGTAACCCGCCCTTTCCTCGTTTCTCGCGAGCCTTGTAGTCTAGAGCACATTCGTCATTTTCAAAAATTCTATTACTTTCACATCTTTGATTTCAAATCTATCTCCTGACCGTGGTAATTAAGAATTACACTTATAAAATTCAGTTATTCATACAATATTTGTATTTTTTTTGGAAATAAGAAACTATGTTTGGGAAAAGATCTTGTCTTCACCATCAGTGGTTCAGCTATTGAAGTGTCAGTTGAAGCTGTAAAGAGGTCGTAATCTAAGCTTCTAAACAAAATTTCTCATTGCGTTTTTCTGATTGCCTTAGTTTGCTTTTAATTTTCCTTCCTTTCTTGTGATTTTTTCCGATAATATGTGTCAGACAGTTTCTTTTTTTACAGACATAATTTCGTCGGTTGATCTGTGATTATGGAAGACAGTAAAAATACAGAGTAACTTCACAAAAGAGCTGGACAATCGGACACGGAACAGCGTACGGGACCAGATAAGCAATGGCGTCTGGAATCAGGACGTACTACCACATTGGTTGGAGGTCATTGTCGGTTATTTAGTAAGGAAGGAGTGAAGGGAGTTGCGTGACTCGGTTCCCGAATAGTGTTGGCAAGTTAACGGACTTTATCGCTACATTTGAAGGATTTTACACATTTCCAGCAAGGGAAATTTTGCATTTAGTGATCAATGGATTTCATAACGGTTTTCTGGATTAGACGCTGCAACAATGTATTACTGTTTAATTCAGTACTTCCATTATACAATTAGCAACTGTTGCTAGTGTGAAAAATTCTAAACTAGCAGCAATATGGCTCCAGGTAAATCTTATGACTAAATTATGATGAGACTGCAATCTAATCTCCTTTCTTCCCGCACATATATTTTGACGAAACGTATACATCACACGCTAGCTTCAAAACATGACGTCATCCATTCATGTCATTCCTGCGAAGAATGTGTTTTTATGCATCGTTACCGTAATACGATTTAGACAAAGTTATAAAGGTACTGATAAACAGGATGCTTATGCATTCCAACTGAAACCATGATAGGTCATAAGACTAGAAAAAAAAAATCGAAATACCTTTCAGTGTTTTGATTTCATTCTCCTATAAAGTCTCACGACTACGTCAAGAGAATGCAATTTAGCATCCCCCTACTTCCTATCATCCATGTGCTTTTTGCATATGTGCGAAGTTTAACAATCGGATTTCGATATAGTGGTTCCCCTGTCTCAAAACAATGGAAGAATCCTTCCCAATACCAGTTCTATGCTTTTAGCATTGCGTTTACAAGTTTCCTTGGACTAGAGTTGCCACCTGTCCCGATTATCGGGTTCATCACCGTTAAGGGGCCTTCTTGTCCCGACTTTCTGACAAGACGCCGTTTTGTCACGATTTTGCAAAATGCTGTTACTATCTTGGCTTAAGTACTGAAGTAATACCATATGCCAGAGCAACTTGTAAATCCAGTCTCAGCTACTTTTATTTATGTCAACAAGTTTACGCCAACTGCTAAAATTATGCGAATATTTGTTTTCTATTCCCGCACACAAAGCCATTGTGGAAAGAGCATTTTCGCTGATATCGGCCCAGTGGACTGATGAAAGAAATCGACTGCTGCCAGGGACTGTGGTGTCAATCTTACCGTACAAGTTGATATGCATGGAGTTTTGTAAATACGTAAAAAGAAGAAAAAGACTTGCTGAAAAAGGTGAAATCTTCCGAAAAATATGGTTTACCAACTACTTCTATCGCAACAAGTTCCATGTAATTGTGTTCTAAATAAAAAGTAATTATATTAAATAAATTTTACTTTATTTCTTCACCACTATCTCAGAATGACCCAACTGGGCCCCAGCTAGATATGGTAACCCTACTTTTGACCGAATTTTAGCGTGCGTGGCGGTACGGTGCATAGTGTTAAATTGTTAATCTTTTATGTTGAAGTTGATCGCGATATAATCAGTGACTGTCTTTACTTTTTTATTAGTTGTGTCATCAAACCGTAGAAGGAAAAGGCCAAAAATACAGACAAAAGTTACGAGAAGCGTGGTTTAGCAACAAACAATCGAGATCTCCGCCGAACCTTCTTGTGCGCTATGTCAACTTCGTTAGTGTAATTTAAATTCCTTCTGTCGGATTGGTTGAATCATTCAAAATGAAAAATGGATGTAAAAGCTGAAGCCCCTTGTTCTTTTCAGGAACAATAGAAACTAGATTCACTTGTTGTCAGACATTCCAGTGAAGTCTCTGATGTAGAAACTCCACTTAGTTTATTTGTGGCTAATCGTTGAACAGTAAGGTGTATGGATCACCTCTGCAGCCTTTCAAGAAGGTGGTTTAAGGGTGCTGACAATGTATGTCAGATGCCTTTGCGTAGAAGCAAGGGCAGTGGTGTGATTGCAAACATTCTTTATCCACATTGCAAAGCCAGTCTAAAAAAGGGCGTAGAGGCGCATGTTTCAGGGTACTATCAGATGAATTAGAGTGCGCTCATGTTATAATTTTCTGAGGCCCAAAGTCGCACTGTTTCCACATTCTTAGGAATGGTAGAAGAAGGCAACGCACTGCCAAAAACCAATGGTTTGAAACCTTTGCTTAAGGAGTATGGCTGAAACATTTGTTAAGTTCATGGTTTGGGTGCTGACAATGCACGAGTTAATGAGTTTCGATAAGCATCAATAACGGTGTGTATCAACATTTGAAAAGAAAAGTTACTCATCTTGTCTTAATCCCTTCTGTCTGCCATTCCGCGTAGCTGACGTTGTCTTCTGCCGCAGCTGAAACTTTGCCTCGAAATTAGGAGTTTTTGTTCCCAGAAACATATTGTTGGATTTCCCAGTCTTCATTTCGCCAAACTGCTTACATGAAGTTATTCAGTACAATAAATAAAATAGATAACCAATTAAAAATACGTTTGGAATTGCAATACACTTTGGATGTCTATTTAGAGACTGTTTCTCGTGTTTCGTCTCAGTGGCTTGAAGTAAAAACCCGCTCTGAGATAGCGGCTCTTGATGAGATTTGCTATACTGTCCAACTTCTTTATAATATGTATTGGGTGCCTGTAATTAAAGTTTCAGATTCAAAACGTTGTAGAAAGAGAACCACTGATCAGAATGACGTCAAATGTGAACGAAAAGTTATTGACGCAGTAAGAAACGTCATGGAACAAAAGAAATTAATGAAAATTTTACCAAAGGATGGCGCTGTAACCATCTTAACGTAAGTGGAGTTGGCTAGTAATGATGAATGAATCGCAATACGATTATGGTTTGAGCTGCACATTTCACCATCCATAATGTTCAATGTGTATGACTGCACAAGTTCGGTAGTCAACAGCTAGGGCACTGTTAGTTAGGGAAACCCATCGCCCAAGGCAAGATCGTACCACATTGGATGTCAAAAATCTGTTTTTAATCGTCCTCAGACCAAAAAGCGTATAAAATGCTAAATGACATAAGTTTTTAATTGTCTTGGGGCCAAAAACCGCATAAAATGTAAAATGACATCGGTTTCTAATTGTCTTGAGACACGTTCAGTATACTGTCCACTGTTTTTTGCCAAAAGTTGAAATCGAGAAACTGCATCTTCCACAACTGATCGGCATGTCTCGGGAGTCACGTTCAGAATGCGTTCCGCAATGCGTGCCTTCAGTTCAGCTACGTTCGTAATTGGAGCACTGAACAGAAGATCTTTCAGATAACACCATTGCCAGAAGTCACACGGATTAAGATTAGGTGAGATGGATTGACAGGCTGTTGGGAAACGAAGGCTGATGATTTTTGCATTTCCGAAATGCCTCTAAGGCAGCCGCTTCACTGGCTGTGCAATGTGCGGAGGAACTCCATCTTGCATAAAAATGATCCTCCACACGTCCACTCTGTTGAAAGGTTGGAGCGAAGTTGGCGCGCAAAAGGCTCTCATAGGGTTACTAGTGACGGTACAGGTAACAGGACTTACAGTGCTCATCATCTCGAAAAAATACGGGCCTACGGTAAACGATACCCACCCTGTTACCATTGTAGAATGAAACAGTACAGTTTGATGTGAGAGCGGATTTTTCCGTTACAATTCTGCGTATTGATATGAGCTTGACGATGTCTTCGTCCCTGCACAGAATACTCCGTGGCCATTGCTGTCCATTTACACCCGAGGAAGGAATTCCAGAGTCAACGCTTGTTCTGCTGGCAGCTCTGCAGAAAGCAACTGCTCAACATGGATGATTTTGTGTACATAGCAATGCAGGACGTATTGTGGGATATAATGCGATGTAGTCGCAGGCATGTCCAACATTCGGGAAATCCCCCGCGCACTGTATGTTTGCACACCACCGCTCGACTCCTCTTCCAGTGCTGTGGCCACATCTCGACAGACACAGGATAAACTGCTTTCCTCCCTCTGACACATTGCATTTCAAAAGAACCATTCTTTTCGAATTTTGGAATCATTTTCTCCAACCCTCAGCAGACGTCTGACCAATACCTTTTTTCATACTCTTGAATGTACGGAACTTCTGCAGGACTTCTGGCGCCCAGTTGACATTACTGTAAAAAAGTTTTATCAGCAGCGCGCGATGCTTCATGGGAAGTGAAGTTAGAAGGGTCAGACCGCAAACTGGGCAATAGCCATGGGCCGCGCGTTTGTTGGTGTGCATATTATGACGCTTACAACGCCATCTATTGGTCAAATTTCCATTAAATTATTTTTTGTTCCATGACGTTTCCCCCTGCGTCAATAATATGCTGTTAACATATGGCTTCACTCTGAGGAGTGGTTCTCTTTCTACAGCGTTTTGAAACTAGAACTTCAATTATGGTTACCCTGTACAATGGTGTACACAGAATTTATCTTACTTTTCTAAAATCTCATTTGAATGAATGTCACCTGGTAAATAAGGCATTGCAGTTAAATTCTTATTGCAAGTTATAAATACTTCCGACAAAATATCATCGGAGGTTGAGATGAGTACATTTTCTTGTATCTCTTGCTTCTGAGCTGTAACGCCACATATCCCAAAATTTAAAAGTGTTGTAAATTGCTCCAAGAGAATGCTTGTGAGTTGTTAATTACTCGAAAAGAACGCTTGCGAATGATAAAAGAACCAATAGTACCGTCGGCTAAGGAAATGGGCTTGTCAGGCAGTACAGCAACCAGAACTGATTTTCAGTGGTGGAAGGTTACTACTGTTGATTGGAAAGAAATACTGCTATGTTCTGGAATGAAATAGGTAATACAGAGATGCGTGCGGCTTAAATCCTTTCCAAAAACATTTAGATCTGGTTATTAACCTTTTGGTTTTACTATGTTCCAATACAAAGGAGGAAAAGTCCTTTAACCGCCTAAATTCGATAAAAATATTTCTACAGAACTGGCTAACTGCTATTATGTTGGACACATTTATTACAGTAAGAGTTGGTCGTAATGGTGTTGGTAAGTGCTGTTGAGATTACTAGGTGCCGCAGAATGTTCGCCAAGAAATCGACATCATATGAGTATACGCCACAGATATCTCTTCATGTACCTGGACACAGCAGTGGACACACAAGACACCCTACTGCAGGATGGAAGGAAAATTAAATACTGTGGCCTGAACTACATCAATGTGGTGAGCGGAATCTAAACTTAATAAACTTCCTTTTAGGAGTAGAAGTAATAATAATAATAATAATAATAGGCAATGACAATGAAAAAAAACTTTCTTTGTGCTTTATCAGAGCATTGGACTCTCATTTTCAGGAGGGTAAATAACGATAATAAGCATTTAACAGATTTTAGAAGAATCTTAGCTTCAGTTTAACGGAATAAACTTACTTGTGCTGACAACACTGGTCCCAAAGCAGTTTATTCCTTATCACTAAGCATTGGCGAAGTGCTCGGTATTTCGCTGCGAAGAGCAGTTTCAATGTTTGAGTCAAAATGTTCTAAGGTTAAAAGAATCCAATCAGAAGCATTCTACTCATGTCATTAACACATTACTCTCCCCTTTGTAGCTAAATGGTAGCGGACATGCGTTTCATAAGGTGTAAGGTGGATATGGGTTAGATTACTAGTTACATCAATTTGAACGGACACGCTCGTTACTGACATAGTGTAAGACCAAAATATTTGGCAAAAATGCAGTGTTTTTAGAGATTACTCAGATGATTTAGCGTATACGTAAGAATCGTAAGTCGCAGCAGAGACGAGTGCAGTACTGCAGCGATTACGACTTGCGGAACACCTATTTTAACAGAGTAAAAGTGTAAAGTAAATTGCAATATGTGACCTGCTGAAGTATTATTTTATTTCTTGTTTAGGGCTTCGGTGAAATTTGAGCCTATGTTGTTCCTGATCTATATTAACGACATACGAGACAATCTGAGTAGCCGTCTTAGATTGTTTGCAGAGGATGCTGTCATTTACCGTCTTGTAAAGTCATAGGATGATCAAAACTACTTGCAAAATGATTTAGATAAGATATCTGAATGTTGCAAAAAGTGGCAATTGACCCTGAATAAAGAAAAGAGGGAAGTTATTCACATGAGTACTAAAAGAAATCAGCTAAATTTCGATTACGCGATAAGTCACGCAAATCTGATGGCTGTAGATTCAATTAAATACTTAGGGATTACAATTACAAATAACCTAAATTGGAACGCTCACATAGATAATATTGTAGGTAGAGCAAACCAAAGACTGCCATTCATTGGCAGAACACTTAGAAGGTGCAACAGGTCTACCAAAGAGACTGCTTACACTACGCTTGTCTGCCCTATTCTGGCGTACTGCTGTGCGGTGTGGGATCCGCATCAGGTGGGGCTGACGGATGACATCGAAAAAGTACAAAGAAGGGCAGCTCATTTTGTATTATCGCGAAATAGGGGAGATACTGTCGCAGACATGATACGTGGATTGGAGTGGCAATCATTAAAACAAAGGCGTGTTTCGTTGCGACGGGATCTTCTCATGAAATTCGAATCACCAGTTTTCTCCTCCGATTGCGAAAACATTCTGTTGGCACCCACCTACATAGGGAGAAATGATCATAACGACAAAATAAGAGAAATCAGGGCTTGCACGGAAAAAATTAAGTGTTCTCTTTTCCCGCGTGCCATTCGAGAGTGGAACTGTAGAGAGAGGGCGTGAAAGTGGTTAACTGAACCCTCTACCAGGCACTTTATTGTGAATAGCAAAGTAATCACGTAGATATAGATGTAGACTTCCCCATGCTCACTCCACAGGAAGATGAAAACAGAAGAGCTGCAAAAGCATAAATGCCCTTTGCTTCTTCGAAGCACGTTCAAATTTCGTCGAATGGTTTTGAATGGTTCCTAGTGGTTCCAGTCTGTACACGGGAGCAAACATTGCGGTCGCGCTGCACCCCAATAGGGTGCGATAACGATCAACGATGATGCATCCCTAAGATTTCTTTATAGGAGGGTCGAAACGTCAGAGAGTGTCAGCAGTGTCAAGGGTTGTCAAGAACGTCTTCCTGTTGCTCGTCGCTTAGTTGGCGAAATGCATGGTATTCGATACCCCATATAAAGGAGTGGTTTCATTGTCGCCACTTATATCACCTCATGAGGCCTTTTTGTTTCGATTCTGAGCGACCCATAAGAGAACCGCGTGGTTTCAACGCTGGGTGTCGCGGTTCTGACCTCCATCGCAAAAACGTCAAAAAAATGGGGGGGGGGGGGGTGAAACGTGGGTAAGAGGGACTGTGACGGCATTCCCGTCTAATGACACGTCCACGATGGTGTTGGGCAGAATTGTTGTGAAATTTAGTTCAAATGGTTCAAATGGCTCTAAGCACTATGGGACTTAACATCTGAGGTCATCAGTACCGTAACAGCAGCACGGTTCCGGACTGAAGCGCCTAGAGCTGTGTTTTTTTCCCCGACACCTAGCTGTTTAAAGCGTCGCCGAGCGCGAGGGTGACATCAAGGGGAGGCACCATTACGGATGAAGGTTGTCGGCTGTCGGCGCGTTTGACTCACATTTCAAATTTAAGCGGCGCAGTGTACGACAATTATGGGATTTCGAAAAAGTGCTCCATTATTTTGCTGCACAGTGTAGAATTCACCAATTCACACTAAGTATGCTTGGGCGAAGCGAACGGTTGCTTGGGCCTTATGCCAGCCCTGTTTAATTGATGTTGGCCAACTGATGATATTTAATATTAAAGTGAATGACGTAATTAAAAAGAAATTAAAAACCACAAGGGTAGTAAATGAAAAAAGAGACTGAGGAATTCAAGAAGTTATCTTAAAGGTGTTCACAACACAGTGTTAGTGTAAAATGCCATGTAATCTGTAAAATATTCATTTATTACTTTGAAATCTTTGGCGCTAAGAAAACATTCTTGTAAGAAATTTTACTGTTTCCAAATGATGAGTTAGAAAAGGACTCCGAATATCATGCAAAACTAAGAGACTCTATTCAGTATCGAGGGACACAGCCGATGACTGAAAGAGATCACATTACAAACTGTCCTTTGAAATTCTAAGCAAAGTCGCCGAGGAGGGATGGGGGGCATCAAAAGGAATGTACTTACAAGAACAATTAGCTCCTCCAGCTACAAGATAAGAAATATTTGGAACACAGTATTAAAGAAGACAGGAAAAGCTTATCTGCAACATGAGCAAGTTTCTTTAAAGGAAGATTTTGAATTGATCAGAGGTATAAATATAGAGAACTGCAAACAGTCACTTTTCGAAATATTCGTTTACTTCCGTAATCTTGTTTTAGAACCTTTTGAGGCTCATTGTCTAATGGGCCACGTGTACTTTACGTATTTCCGTTGTGCGATGCTGGGCACTGGATTACGGTAGTGTGAGTGACATTGTAGTTGCTATCCACTCGGGAGCTTCCATTGTTATTGGCAACTGACCAACAGATTATTGACTTTTCGCTTTAAATATAAAATTACACCGACTTTCACGATAAATCTACTAGCATCCATCATGTGCTATACAATTGCATACTTTTTTTCCGCAAGCAACAGATAATTGAGGTTTTAGCAGATATTTAGAAAATTGCCTACAGTTTCTGCGAAAAGCATTCGTGGAGGAAATAAATGAAATACAACAACGTGCTGACTTTTTAGCACACTATTGCGTTCGCACAATTAATTTTATATTATGAATATTTTTATTCTTGGACTTGTAATTAAAGCTTACTAGCTTTTTACGTGCTATACGTAAATAAAGAGAACATTTTCCCTCCCTCCCTTTTCCCTCTTACACGGTCACTCTTATAGGTATTCGTTATTAGTTTTGATACACACTGCATATAAACCTTGCAGTTTGGCGACCCTTGGCTTAGGGATGGGTAGAAGCCGATCGGTTACAACCGATACCGGTATTTTGCTTCTGAACAACCGGTATTTTTTGATATTTATTTAGTCTCGGTTATAATAGGTACTTTATCTTCTGCTACTGACCGGGTAAAAAATCGGTATATCAATTTGTCATGGCATTGGTGTAAAATTTTTGGTTTTCAAACAAAACGTTTTTAAGAAATAGAGCACTAACAAATACGTGATGTAAGAATTGGTATAGAATGGCTGAGACAATAATGTACCTGTTGTCTTTTACCACCTTGAAGCACTGGTCCTTTGTGTTTTTTAGGAGCAGAGTGGAAGGCGTATGCCAGGCTTGTCATTTGTAGTCCTACAATATTTATCTTTGGTCGGAAGTTCAGTAGCCCCTGAAAGCCTGGTATCGTCTTTCAGTAGTACTGTTCCTAATGAGAGAAGTCGATTTACAGATCAACACCTTATAGAATTAGCATTTATGAACAGATTGCACAATAAATATTAGCCATTGGGTTAATTGATTGCAGAAAAAATTTTAAGTGTTGTCAGTTAATTGAGTCTGCTTAATATTCTATTAGCCAGTAATGCCTTGAGATGTTACAATCATTGCTGCAACACAGTTAGGCTTTAAAACCGCTGAGAGTCACGAAGTACATGCACGGGGGAGACTCTGTTGTTGCTGACCACACAGGCCGCCTCCGGCCATCGATTGTGACCTGAGGACGGCGCGACACGCGAGAGGTCTTTGACCTGGGCTTGGCAGCGTTGTTAACGGGGCCAAATGTGTTGCCGAGATCTTCGTGGACTCAGCAGGCTTACTGCACTGGTAGGATGTCTCCAGACCACAAAGGAGGCAAATTTCTTGTGTTAGTACGTTTCACATTTTGTGACCCGACCACTGCTCTCCGCATTGCGTGATATAAATGTCCATCTTAGCAGATGAGATGAATAGGTCTACATATCTCGAAACCTACAATATGATTTTTGCAGATGATATGGTAATATGGGGTGATAAAGAGGTAGATGTACAGTTACAGCTTGATGCTTGGAAGGAAATAATGAAAAGGTATGGATTAAAAATAAATAAAGATAAGAGTGAAGTAATGGTATTTGGAAGAGAGAAAGGAATCAACGGAAATATTGCCTTGAATGGAGAACCCCTCAAAGTGGTAGAAAGTTTCACTTATTTAGGGTGTGAAATATCTAAGGATGGAAGAATAACTAACGAAATTAGTAGGAGGTTACAGAAGGGAGGCAATTTCTACCAAACAATAAAACATCTGATATGGAATAAGGAAGTTTCAGAAAGAGCAAAATTCCTTATGTATAAGAATTATTACATCCCTATTGTCACCTATGGTGGAGAAACATAGACAATGACAGAAAGGGACTGGAGCAGACTACAAGCAGGGGAAATGAAATTTCTCAGAGAAGTTAAGGGAAAAACAAGAATGGACAGAGTAAGGAATGTAGAGATTAGAAAGGACCTCAAACAAGAAAGTATGCGAGAAGAAATTAAAAGAAAGAGATTAAGATGGTATGGGCATGTTAAGAGGATGCATGGGCAGGGACTCCCCAAAATTATGGAAGAACTAAAGATGGATGGGTAAAGACCTAGAGGGCGCCCAAGAACGCGGTGGAAAATGGGAGTGAGAATAGCTGTTGAAAGGAGAGGTGTGACCTGGCAGCAAGTGGAGGAAGAAAAGTGGTGGGAGGACCGAGCAAAATGGAGAGGACTCCTCAGCACCCAGACCCAGCAGTAGCTGGAGCGGGATTCGGATATAGATAGATAGATCTCGAAACCAAAACTGAATACATGCGTGAGCGCACGGACATTCAAAAGCAAAATGCACTGTTTTCTTATTTTCTTAAGTAGATGAAATATTAAATTTTCATTTTAAATATGAATCTATAAACTACAGGAAACTATGTTTGTACTGCAGATTGTTGGGCTATTTTCTATCTGGCAGTTGATATACTTTCCGGGATGTGAGGTCGTGGTCCAAGTTCTCACATCCCGGACAGTATATCAACAGCCATGTCACCCGGTCGTGAAAGCCTTCATTCTATCTTCTATCTGAACGATGATTGACAAATTTATGTACACTCCTGAAAATTGAAATAAGAACACCGTGAATTCATTGTCCCAGGAAGGGGAAACTTTATTGACACATTCCTGGGGTCAGATACATCACATGATCACACTGACAGAACCACAGGCACATAGACACAGGCAACAGAGCATGCACAATGTCGGCATTAGTACAGTGTATATCCACCTCTCGCAGCAATGCAGGCTGCTATTCTCCCATGGAGACGATCGTAGAGATGCTGGATGTAGTCCTGTGGAACGGCTTGCCATGCCATTTCCACCTGGCGCCTCAGTTGGACCAGCGTTCGTGCTGGACGTTCAGACCGCGTGAGACGACGCTTCATCCAGTCCCAAACATGCTCAATGGGGGACAGATCCAGAGATCTTGCTGGCCAGGTTAGTTGACTTACACCTTCTAGAGCACGTTGGGTGGCACGGGATACATGCGGACGTGCATTGTCCTGTTGGAACAGCAAGTTCCCTTGCTGGTCTAGGAATGGTAGAACGATGGGTTCGATGACGGTTTGGATGTACCGTGCACTATTCAGTGTCCCCTCGACGATCACCAGAGGTGTACGGCCAGTGTAGGAGATCGCTCCCCACACCATGATGCCGGGTGTTGGCCCTGTGTGCCTCGGTCGTATGCAGTCCTGATTGTGGCGCTCACCTGCACGGCGCCAAAGACGCATACGACCATCATTGGCACCAAGGCAGAAGCGACTCTCATCGCTGAAGACGACACGACTCCATTCGTCCCTCCATTCACGCCTGTCGCGACACCACTGGAGGCGGGCTGCACGATGTTGGGGCGTGAGCGGAAGACGGCCTAACGGTATGCGGGACCGTAGCCCAGCTTCATGGAGACGGTTGCGAATGGTCCTCGCCGATAACCCAGGAGCAACAGTGTCCCTAATTTGCTGGGAAGTGGCGGTGCGGTCCCCTATGGCACTGCGTAGGATCCTACGGTCTTGGCGTGCATCCGTGCGTCGCTGCGGTCCGGTCCCAGGTCGACGGGCACGTGCACCTTCCGCCGACCACTGGCAACAACATCGATGTACTGTGGAGACCTCACGCCCCACGTGTTGAGCAATTCGGTGGTACGACCACCCGGCCTCCCGCATGCCCACTATACGCCCTCGCTCAAAGTCCGTCAACTGCACATACGGTTCACGTCCACGCTGTCGTGGCATGCTACCAGTGTTAAAGACTGCGATGGAGCTCCGTATGCCACGGCAAACTGGCTGACACTGACGGCGGCGGTGCACAAATGCTGCGCCATTCGACGGCCAACACCGCGGTTCCTGGTGTGTCCGCTGTGCCGTGCGTGTGATCATTGCTTGTACAGCCCTCTCGCAGTGTCCGGAGCAAGTATGGTGGGTCTGACACACCGCTGTCAATGTGTTCTTTTTTCCATTTCGAGGAGTGTATTATAGTCACTGTAGACCATTTCATTGTGTCTAATTAGATAATCGTGCAGACTTACTGTATAAAGAGATGTCATTTTCAAAGTTTTCTTTTGAATATATTGTAATGTAAGAGAATTTTACTCTATTGCCAGGTTTTTGATTCCTTGGGGTGAGGAAACAACGCATCACTTGTAGACGTACTTTAAATTCCATTTCCTCAGAGCTGTTAATTTTGTATGCAAAGATAGCACCAACACGCTGGAGCGTGTGAGAATCGACAGAAATAAGCAAGCGACTCCAGCAAGATGTTCTCTGTCTTCCGCTACTTGCAAGTGTTAATATATTTAAACGCATTAATTAGTAATTAATTCACACGAATGTTGCCGACGTACCAGTACCAGGATTTACATGAAGTATACAGTATTTCAGCTATAGTTTCTGTAATGATTCTCATAACATTAATGATATGATTGTTAACTTAATATGAGTTATTCAACAAGTACTGCTCAGTTTAAATAAAATACAGCAACCACAATATTCAGCTAGGAACTGTCTGACTTCCTACAAAATTTAAAATTATTATACTAACATAATCCGTTTATGCACTGTTTTCTTATTTTCGTAAGTAGAAGTTTAAGTAGAAGTTTAAGTTTAAGTAAGAAATGCCTCAGTTGCATAAATCGAATTTTCTTCACGAACTAAATACATTCTGTACGTACAGAAAAAGCTCTCGTTTTAACTCCAGTATAAAGACAGAGAAGTTGTTACGAACTAGAGGTATGCTGGAAACGCGGATTAATGGGAAATGGTTGAAGTGAAAAGTTTTCATACTAATGTAATTGTCTTGTAGCGCAAACAATGCGCTAATAAACTGTTCCGTCCCAGAATTCAAGAAAATAACACACGCGACTGCAACAAAGTGATCTCTTTCGATCCTTCCGTTATCCACAAATTTTAACATATTTCTGTACACTAATTACAACACACCAATACTGCTCCAACAGATACAGTTCCTAGTTTCAGCGCTGCAAAATTAACTTGCTTCTGTGCTGTGGCAGATACAGGAGCTATATCGATGTCAGCAAGGAATCTCTTATTAATTATGCTGGGAGAAAGCACTGATTCGTGGCCGCTGCAGAAAGCGCCCAAAACTACAGAACCAAGATTCGAGGATACAGCTTCTCTAGTCATATGTGGCTAACTTCAAGCATTTTCTTACAATGAATTATCGAAAACTGCTGCTAAAATGCCATGTTGACACCCAGTCTGCACATATCACGAACTGTACGCATTTACTGATGTAGCTGACATGGTACGAACAAGATATTACCCACAGTTAACCACAGTCTACGACATACAATCGTAAAACTCTATAGGACAAAATAAGCAACCTTTTCACAACAGCACTCCAAGTAGCTAGCATAATGCAAACTGAGAAATCGTTATTTGTACGTGAGGGTGTATAATGATGATGATACGTGCTTAACAAGTGAAAGTGATACCGAAACGGGTGTCGAAGCATGTAGTTCGTCATCCTTGTCGTGCAGGGAGCCACAAATCCTATCTCCAATGAAACGTAGTAAAGGACAATCATTGTCCAAGGTGCTGGTAGCAAACAAAGTCATCCGCAGCATAGTAAAAAAAAATTGTTACGAAACTTCAAATAAGTTTTCAGCAATATGACCGTGTATTGCATAAGATTAAGGGAGAACAAAGCGCACTTGTTACAAAAACTGGTGTTCGCGCGTTTCAGGGATACTCGATACAATTTGCAGAATGTGCATTATAGTGACCTGCCACGTCATGCACATAAAATTGCACGCGCCATAGATTACAGTGATTTCAAGGGAAGCAGTGGGTGGTTGCATAACTTCAGACAGTGCTACAGAACTGGAAGACGGAAGATAACGGAATCCCAAAGCAAAGTGTCAACTTGACGATGCACAAGAAGCTATGGAATCGGCTCGAAAATATGTATATGAGTAAACAAACATGCCATCGTCCACTAAGGAATTTGTTTTCAACTCCAACTAATTGTGATTTGAATAGGAAATACATATGAAAGGAACGCTGGATATTAGAGGTACCTGGAGAGTAGTACGAAGAGCAACTTACATCAGCGCGTTACCGCGTTCATATACAATTATGCTGACTGTTAATCTGGGTGGTAAATTGGCTGGAAAGTTATCTATTGTGCTACGAGAAGTTGGAGGTGCTTTTCCCTCTACAGTTCTTTCTCGTGTGCGCGATCTCGTAAGGGCAGTAAAATACACTCCTGGAAATTGAAATAAGAACACCGTGAATTCATTGTCCCAGGAAGGGGAAACTTTATTGACACATTCCTGGGGTCAGATACATCACATGATCACACTGACAGAACCACAGGCACATAGACACAGGCAACAGAGCATGCACAATGTCGGCATTAGTACAGTGTATATCCACCTCTCGCAGCAATGCAGGCTGCTATTCTCCCATGGAGACGATCGTAGTGATGCTGGATGTAGTCCTGTGGAACGGCTTGCCATGCCATTTCCACCTGGCGCCTCAGTTGGACCAGCGTTCGTGCTGGACGTTCAGACCGCGTGAGACGACGCTTCATCCAGTCCCAAACATGCTCAATGGGGGACAGATCCGGAGATCTTGCTGGCCAGGGTAGTTGACTTACACCTTCTAGAGCACGTTGGGTGGCACGGGATACATACGGACGTGCATTGTCCTGTTGGAACAGCAAGTTCCCTTGCCGGTCTACGAATGGTAGAACGATGGGTTCGATGACGGTTTGGATGTACCGTGTACTATTCAGTGTCCCCTCGACGATCACCAGAGGTGTACGGCCAGTGTAGGAGATCGCTCCCCACACTATGATGCCGGGTGTTGGCCCTGTGTGCCTCGGTCGTATGTAGTCCTGATTGTGGCGCTCACCTGCACGGCGCCAAACACGCATACGACCATCATTGGCACCAAGGCAGAAGCGACTCTCATCGCTGAAGACGACACGACTCCATTCGTCCCTCCATTCACGCCTGTCGCGACACCACTGGAGGCGGGCTGCACGATGTTGGGGCGTGAGCGGAAGACGGCCTAACGGTATGCGGGACCGTAGCCCAGCTTCATGGAGACGGTTGCGAATGGTCCTCGCCGATAACCCAGGAGCAACAGTGTCCCTAATTTGCTGGGAAGTGGCGGTGCGGTCCCCTATGGCACTGCGTAGGATCCTACGGTCTTGGCGTGCATCCGTGCGTCGCTGCGGTCCGGTCCCAGGTCGACGGGCACGTGCACCTTCCGCCGACCACTGGCGACAACATCGATGTACTGTGGAGACCTCACGCCCCACGTGTTGAGCAATTCGGTGGTACGACCACCCGGCCTCCCGCATGCCCACTATACGCCCTCGCTCAAAGTCCGTCAACTGCACATACGGTTCACGTCCACGCTGTCGCGGCATGCTACCAGTGTTAAAGACTGCGATGGAGCTCCGTATGCCACGGCAAACTGGCTGACACTGACGGCGGCGGTGCACAAATGCTGCGCCATTCGACGGCCAACACCGCGGTTCCTGGTGTGTCCGCTGTGCCGTGCGTGTGATCATTGCTTGTACAGCCCTCTCGCAGTGTCCGGAGCAAGTATGGTGGGTCTGACACACCGGTGTCAATGTGTTCTTTTTTCCATTTCCAGGAGTGTATTTATATCACAGCAAGCAAGAGCGGGAAAACAGGCGTGAGAGAACTACGACTATGGTATGAGCACTGCTTTGGCCAATAGGACAACAAAATAATTTGCTGTTGTTTGATTCCTGGTCTGCGTCTAAAAAATTATACTCCCTTAAAGCAGACTATACTGCCTGAAAAGTGTGTGAAATTACGTTTCATACCACCTGGAACCAATGGACAAATTTAGCCTCTGGAAATTTTTTTTGTTCCGTAGCTATAAAATATATTATTGCAGTATCTGCTGCTACGCCTTAAAGGATAGCCAGTTTCACGATAGGCCCCGCGATCGACTGTTTCGCATTCGGTTGCATGTCATCATCCCGTTACATCAATATTATTCTATATGCATTCCTTAAAAATGGGTACTGAGCTGGACGTCCTGCACGGTTTGTAACTCTCAAGAAGTTCAACTTCTAGCCTGACGATGCGAACATTCTTGTTCACTGTGGCGCGCCATTTTTCATTCGATGTTCATGGTGCAAGTTAATGGTTTGCTTATTGAATGTCGACAACGTCCGCTTTGTGAAGTGTAATACCTACACCCATAGAAGTGTGATCGCTGCACCTGCCGGACAATCATTTTCTATCGCTCTCCTGAAACACGTGGTGAGACATTAGCAGCCAATATTTTTCTTGTCATGATTATTAACGCAACACTTTCAAATGAGCATTACTAGAGATTGAACTTGCGATCTTGCACTGAAAGGGTTCCTTGTAAGACTGGCAGGGAATAGGCACTGTGGGACACTGATATGAAATGTGTGCTGCTTGTCATCCAGTTAGCTGCTCCCCGTGAAAGGTAGTAGGCCCAGCAAAATATAGGTTTCTGATTCGCTTCTAAAGTATCTTTATCCAGGGAGATGCACTCATTCTTATGGCCTTCTTGTTGAAAGGCTATCAGTTTACTGGGTTGCTGCACACCTGAGTAGTAGGCTCTGCTAGTCCGATAAAGTCTCGTAGCCCCAGGACGAACGAACACTAAAGGACGCCGGGCGTCGCCGGGAACCATCAGTGAACATTTTGTTACTAAAAAAAGTTGTTCCCCACCCTTAGAGTTTGTCGCAAAGACTTTGAAACACCCTTTATAGCTTAACAGAAGAAAATTCAAGTCTGCTCTGGTGATGACAGCCTGTACAAGGTTGGCTTCGTTCCAATATGTCTTCACGACGTATCATTTAAGGCAATGGTTCTCAGACATTTTGCCACTGAATATCACTTGAAGTTTTCAGAAATATGGTGGTAACGCTATACCTTGTCTAGGTTTTAACAAATCCAGAGGGTGGTGGGATGGGGGGGGGGGGGGGGAGAGGGAAGACGTTGCAGCAGAAGATTTCCCGACGACTGTCACAGGGTAAGGAACGGTACGGGGGAAATAATTTTCGCCCAATGTTGTCAACACACATACGGTTTTTTCTTCATCCCTATAAACTATTATGTGTGGCAGAAATGTGTCACAAACGCATTCACACGTAAGAAGTTTTTGTGTAAGCAATTTTTTACATTCATGTTCATGTTCATGTTCATGAGTGACACTACTTTGTAGCAAATAATACGAACTTAAATTAAACCGATTCTGATACAAATATTCAGTGAATAGGGAAGGAATCGCATTGAAAATATTTTTATTGAACTTTTGCTTTACAAATAACATAAACCAGTTGTGCTAGAGAATAATAGACTGGACATGGAGTATAGTAAAACAGACTCCACAAAGAAATAAAATCAGAATCGAATCAAACTTTGATGGTAAGTCAGACTTAAAAATCGGTAATTAGACCGTTTTCAAATTTAGATTCTGATGAAAGTATGTTGGAAGTATGTTGCTGTTGATCTTTAATCAGAGCTTCAAAGTCTGGTTCTGTTGAGATCAGCTTCACCTTCAAGTGTTCAAACCTTTGTTTCCTACATCATCTGTAGTCTAGGGGTAGCGTCTGTGATAAATAATCAAAGTGTCCTCGGTCTCAGATTCGAACTCGTCACCGCTTAAATTTAGAATGAAAAACATCAGCAACAGCGACCGAAGACTTCCGGCATAAGACGTCAATCTCATTCAGCCAGAGACCTTGTCAAAGAGGGTGGAGGGAACTCTCTTGCTCTTGGGGTGGGAAACTACACCTAAAGGCGGAAGAATCAGCAGTGAACAATGACATGAGGATGCAAAAGGCAATGGAAACCACTGCATTAAAGACACATAATGTGTATCCGAGGGACATGTGGCAGCAACTGAAAGAGTATCATGATGATCTTTACATTAGCAAAAGATTCTGGACTAGGTCCTCATTCGGATCTCCGGGAGGGTACTGCCAAGGGGGAGGTGGGGGAGGTGACCAAGAGAAAAAGATTCAATAACAAACGAAAGGATAACGTTCTAAGAGTCCAGGAGTGGAACGTCATAAGCTTGAACGTGGTAGGGAAGCTAGAAAATCTGAAATGGAAAATGCTAAGGCTCAGTCTAAAAATGAAGGGGTTCAGTGTAGTGAAATGGAGAGAAGACAGGTATTTCTACTGAGATGAGTGTGGAGTAAAATCAACAACAGCAGAAAATGGTATAACGGGAGCAGGATTCGTTACGAATAGGGAGGTACGGCAGATAGAGAGTTACTGTGAACATTTCAGTGATAGGATTCTTCTCATCAGATTTAACAGAGAAACATCACCAATAACGATAGTTCAGGTACATACATATGCCGACCTTGCAGGTCGAAGATGAACAGAGAAAGTATATGAGGATCTTAAGCCGGTAATTCATTACGTAAAGGGAGATGAAAATCTAATAGTCACGGTGGGTTGAAATGCGGTTTTAGGGGAAGGAGCCAAAGAAACGGTTACAGCAAGATATGAGCTTGGTACTAGGAATGAGAGAAAAGAAAGACTAATTGGGTAATTAATTTCAGCTAGTAATACATAATGCTCTGTTCAAGAAACATAAGAGGAGTAGGTATACTTGGAAAAGGCCAGGAAAAACCGGAATATTTCAGTTAGATTACATCATAGATAGATTCAGATCACAATTTAGTAATGCTGAAGAGAAGGGTGAGGCTTAAGAGACTAGTCAACAAGAATCAATGCGCATAGAAGTGGTGTATGGAAGTACTAAGGAATTAAGAGAGATGATGGTTGAAGTTCTCTAAGGCTGTAGATACTGCGATAATGAGTAGCTCAGTCGACAGTTCAGCTGACGAGGAATGGACATATCTAAAAACGGCAGTCACAGAAGTTGGAAAGAGAGACATAGGTACAGCGAAGGTAACGGAAGAAATACTTCACTTGATCCATCAAAGAAGGAAATACAAAATCGTTCATGAAAAATAAGGAGTACAGAAATAAGGATCACTTAGGAATTAAATCAATCGGAAGAGCAGTGAAGCTAAGGCGAAATATCTCAAGGAAAAACGTGAAGGAATCCGAAAAGAAGTGATTGTCGAAAGGACTAACTCAGCATACCTTGAGTAAAATTAAAAGCAAGGATGGTAACATTAAGAGTGCAATGGAATCTCCACTGTTAAATGCAGAAGAGAGAGAAGATACGTGTAAAGAGTACATTGAAGGCCTCAGTGAGGGGAAGACTTGACTGATGAAATGATAGAAGAAGAAACAGGAGTCGCTATAGGTGAATCAGTATTAGAATCAAAATTTAAAAAAGCTTTGGAATAGTTATGATCAAAAAAGGCAGAAGGGGTAGACAATATACCTCCAGAATTTCTAAAATCACTGGGGGAAGTGGCTGGCAATAAAACAACTGTTCACTTTGGTGTGTAGAACGTATAAGTCTGGTGATATACCATCTGACTTTCAGGAAATCAGCGCTTACACAATTCCGAAAATTGCATGAGATGAGAAGTGGGAGCATTATCGCACAATCAGCATAACAGTTCATGCATCTAAGTTGCTGGGGAGAATAATGTACAGAAGAATAGGAAAGAAAGTTGATGGTGCGTCAGATGACGATCAGTTTGGTTTCAGGAAAGGTCAAGGCACCACAGAGACAATTCTGACGTTGCGGTTGATGATGGAAGCAAGACTAAAGAAAAATAAAGACACATTTATAGGATATGTCAGCCTGGAAAAATCGTTCGACAACGTCAAAAGGTGCAAGATGTTCGAAATTCTATGAAAAGCAGAGGTAAGCTACAGGGAAAGACAGGTAATATACAATATGTACAAGAACCAAAAGGAACAATAAGAATGAAGACGTTGCTCCAAGTGCTCGGATTAATAAGGGTGTAATACAGGGATGTTCTATTTCGCCCCTACTTTTCGATCTATGTATCGAAGAAGCAATGACGGAAATTGAAGGAAGCTTCAAGAACGGAACAAAAAGTTAAGGTGAAAGGACATCAATGATAAGATTCTCTGAAGACATAGCCATCCTCAGTGAAAGTAAGGAAGAATTACAGGATGTGTTGAATGGAATGAACGATCTAATGGGTACAGAATAGGGAATGAGAATAAATCAAAGAAATACCAAAATAATAAGAAGTATCAGAAATGAGAACAGCGAGATACTTAATATCAGGGTTGGTGATCATGATGCAGATGAAGTTGAGAAATTTTTCTACCTGGGCAGCAAAATAACCCAAGACGGACGGAGAGAAGAGGATATCAAAAGCTGACTATCAGAGGAAAAAAGGTCATTAGTGGCCGAAAGAAGTCTAGTAGTATCAAATATAGCCGTTACTCTGAGGAAGAATTTTTCTGCGAATATACATTTGGAGCACAGCATTGTACGTTTGTGGGACGTGGACTGTGAGAAACCAGAACAGAAGGGAATCTAAGCATTTGAGATGTGGTGTTAAAGGACAGTTTTGAAAATTAGGTGGACTGATAAGGTATGCAACGAGGAAATTATCCGTAGAATCGGCGAGGAAAGGAATATCTGGAAAACACTGACAAGAAGAAGGGACTTGATGGTAGACAACTGTTAAAACGTCAGGGAATAATTTCCATGGTACTAGAGGGAGCTACACAGGGTAAAAACCATAGAGGAAGACGGAGATGAGGACGTATATTGCAATTGCTACTCTGAGATGAAGAGGTTGGCACAGGTGAGGAATTTGTGACGGGCTGCAACAAAGCAGACAGAAGACTGACGACTGAAAAAAACGTGTTCTGTGTTTATTTTTAATGCACGTTTTAAAACTAGGCAGGTATGAGGCTTTTATCAAAAATTTGCCATGTATTTGGATTCTATTACACAAACTGCAGATTTCCTCTGAAAAAAGGCAATCGGTTGACCTCAGGTTAACTCAGCATGTATAGATATTTGGTGACCATTTAATAAAGAAGGCTTCATGCTTTGATTTGAAAGCGTTTCTAAGTACACACCACATTGGGGAATTGGGTCATCATTGGTTTCTGTACCAGCCTTTATTATAAAGCTAAATTACACAATATTGGTCATTAAAATTGCTACACCAAGAAGAAATACAGATGATAAACGAGTATTCATTGGACAAATATATTACACCAGAACTGACACGTGATTACATTTTCACGCAACTTGGGTGCATAGATCCTGAGAAATCAGAACCCAGAACAGCCACCTCAGGCCGTAATAACGGCCTTGGTACACCTGGGCATTGAGTCAAACAGAGCTTGGATGGCGTGTACAGGTACAGCTGCCCATGCAGCTTCAACACTATACCACAGTTCATCACGAGTAGTGACTGGCGTATTGTGACGATCCAGTTGCTCGCCCACCATTGACCAGACGTTTTCAATTGGTGAGAGATCTGGCGAATGTGCTGGCCAGGGCAGCAGTCGAACGTTTTCTGTATCCAGAAAGGCCCGTACAGGACCTGCAGGACGTGCATTTTCCTGCTGAAATGTAGGGTTTCGCAGGGATCGAATGAAGGGTAGAGCCACGGGTCGTAACACATCTGAAATGTAACGTCCACTGTTCAAAGTGCCGTCAATGCGAACAAGAGGTGACCGAGACGTGTAACGAATGACACCCCATACCATCACGCCGGGTGATATGTCAGTATGGAGATGACGAATACACGCTTCCAGTGTGCGTTCACCGCGACGTCGCCAAACACGGATGCGACCATCATGGTGCTGTAAACAGGACCTAGATTCATCCGAAAAAAATAACGTTTTGTCATTCGTGTACCCAGGTTCGTCGTTGAGTCCACTGTCGCAAGCGCTCCTGTCTGTGATGCTGCGTCAAAGGTAACCGGAGCCATGGTCTCCGAGGTGATAGTCCGTGCTACTACAAATGTCGTCGAACTGATCGTGCAGATAGTTGTTGTCTTGCAAACGTCCCCATCTGTGGACTCAGGGATCGAGACGTGGCCGCACGATCCGTTACAGCCTTGCGGATAAGATGCCTGTCATCTCGACTGCTAGTGATACGAAGCCGTTGGGACCAGCACGGCGTTCCGTATTACACTCCTGAACACACCGATTCCATATGCTGTTAACAGTCATTGTATCTCGACCAACGCGAGCAACAATGCTGCGATACGATAAACCGCAATCGCGATAGGCTCCAATCCGACCTTCATCAAAGTCGGAAACGTGATGGTACGCATTTCTCCTCCTTACACGAGGCATCACAACAACGTTTCACCAGGCAACGCCGGCCAACTGCTGTTTATGTATGGGAATTTGGTTGCAAACTTCCGTCATGTCAGCACGTTGTAGGTGTCACCACCGGCGCCAACCTTGTGTTAATGCTCTAAAAAACTAATCATTTGAATATCACAGCATCTTCTTCGTGTGGGTTAAATTTCGCGTCTGTAGCACGTCATCTTCATGGTGTAGCAATTTTAATGGCCAGTAGTGTAAGTAGCATTCATCATACTCGTACTTGTAGTTATGCGTTAACTGTATCCTTAGGTGTAGTAGGAGCTTCCTGGCTTAAATATCGCTTCATGATTATCTTGAAACATAGCATAAGTGACACAATTAAGTAACATCTCGGTTATAGAAGTATAGAGTCATCTCGTTCTAATGCCCACATTCTTGTTCCAGTCGCAAGCTTTCTAAAGTAACACCCATCATGACGACTATGACAATAAACCATTCACTGCGTAGTGATTACCACAGCGCCACACACCGGTATACCCTGTAAACTGGCTGCATTTGGAAAGCCGCACGAAAAAGTTCCGAAACACCATTCACTGCGTAGTGATTACCACAGCGCCACACACCGGTATACCCTGTAAACTGGCTGCATTTGGAAAGCCGCACGAAAAAGTTCCGAAACACCGACGGGACTCGATCAAATTTTTCCAACGTCAAAACAAATCATTTCCGGTCAAGCTAGCAACGACTTATCGGGGGAGGGGTGAGAAGGTAAAGGGACGTTCCAGTGTCCTGCGTACAGTCTGAAACAATGATTCTGCGGTAAATCTATTTCACTTAATATTATATAGATGCTACTTTCTTCTGTCAGTCCTCTCACTATCATTTTAATTTAAAAACAATGTATCATAAGAGGATAATTTTACTTATAATAGTAGGTTCTTCGTTTACTTGTAGGTATACCATCTGAGACGTCCTTGCGTACCACAAGTGGTTTACGTATCGCCGTCTTTGGGCATCTGTTTTGAAGGCCTCTTACAAGAGTCTCTTGCTACACGTTATTGGAGTGCCAAGTAGTATTATCGCTCCCGCACGGAAGAATGAGTGCAATGTCCCCTCGACCACGAAGCAGAAATGGGGCACAAGCAAAAATGGGACGAAGACAGGGCAGAAAGTCGGACGTTTAGACGTTTGCCCGAGAGATTTACAGGAATCATGGGAATCGTAAATCTGGACGGTCAGGCGGGAATTGGAGAGGTCGTAGCTGCGAATGCGAGTCGAGTGTGTTAAGCACTGCACCACCTCGCTCGGTGCTGCTGCTGGTAGTCGGTGTTGCTTGTCTCCAACGTTTGAACTCCACCTCCTCAGAGCGATGTTGTCAGGATCTTATTCATTGTTTACAGCATAAGAAGTATTTCTTAAGATTTGTGTTCCCATTATTGCATAAAGTGACACATTTTAAAAATATAAGAAAAATGAATAGAAAACAGATTGTGTGAAGATACTAAACCACAACGTGAGGTACAGAAGGACAATTTTATGCAAGCTACTGTACAACAAAATGTTCCTAATGACAGACTTTTGGGAGACAAAAGTGGGGGTACTGAATTTTCTGTTCTTCGTTTCTTTTCAAGTTTCTTTCAGTTTTCTTTTCTCTTTCGAAAGTTTTATAGTCAGATTTCTAACAGTAATCTTTGCACAATAACTGCTGTTTTCTGTGGGCTGAAAGAGAGCTGTGTAATGGTATCTGCATACTGAATGAGTGTTTCGCTAATCATTGACACTCACATATAATTTCATAAGATTCGTATGTAGATAAGAAAAATGTGTAATCTTGATGCTCGAAATCATGTTGCATTGATGTGACTCTTCCAAGAACAGTTTAAAATATTTTTAAAAAGTGTTTTAGAATCTCTCAGTCATCTCGCCCTGATTTGATAGTTACTTGAAAAAGTCAGTTACGCGATTTGGTGCTGGAAAACCGAAAGTCAATATGAAGATTTAGTTGCAACCTGGGGACCCATGTGAAACTTTCGCATTTTCATAGTTCTATATAATGCCAGTATTTGGAATTAGTGTAGTCGTTGGAATAAGGGTAATTGTGGGAATGAAGAGAAAACATCTTTGAAAATGAACCGAACGAAGTGAAATAATAACCATGAATTTGTGATGCAACCTTGTTTACACATTCGTATTTGTCCAGAAATGTGGTTTGCATTCAGAACTTTGTCCCGGCTTGTGTGGTGGGTAGAAGTCAGGCACTGTAAGTGGGGCCACATAACCAATAATTTTAATTCGAGAAAGATTTCCTTTACAGTATGCACGCTACGCCGTCGGAGCATTAGATAAATCACAATTCAAGGCGACAATGACAAATATATTTGTCGTTACGCAAAGTATATTCGTTTATAAAAGTCGAACGATAGGTAGAGTTAATGAACTTCCGCAGTAGGCACCGTTATTATTTATGAGAATGCCTTACACAGATTACCCGGATAATAAGTATTTTAAAACAAACAAAATGTTATTTGTGTAAGATAATATGAAAAGGGAGTCTCCTATCCATCATTAATAAGCTGACTTCATAAAATATAGGAATGAAGCTCGGCATCCATGATGCCCCATTTTTTACGATAGTTAAGTCTCTTTTCTGTTAAAATTTTCCACGGATAGTGAACTTTAGGGCACAATCGATTTGCAGCATAAGTAGCCGGCTGAACAATCTTTCTAATGGTAGTCCAGTCATCCCTGTACGTTTGGTATGTGTTAACAAAAAGGGATGTTGACTTGAGAAATAATATACATTATTATCGTTAAGTCTTTGTAGAGAACAACTTGAAATCAGCCAGCTGTTGGCAGAAAAACGGGGAAATCATTTATGGGACTTAAGAGGAACGGTCTTAAGAATTGTGGTACAGTGTTATTGTTGTGGTCTTCAGGCCGCTGGTTTGATGCTGCTCTCCATACTACTATATCCTGTGCAAGCCTCTTCATCTCTGAATAACTACTGGAACCTACTTCCTTCTGAATCTACTTACTGTATTGATCTCTTGGTTTCCCTCTACAATTTGTACCACCCTCGCATGTCTCAGAATGTGTCCTATCAACCTATCCCTTCTTTTGGTTAAGTTAAACCACAAATTTTTGTCTCCTCAATCCCTCCTCATTACTTACTTGATCTACCCCCATAACCTTCAGCATTCTTGTGTAGCACCACATTTCAACAGCTTCTATTCTCTTCTTGTGTAAACTGTTTATCGTCCACCTTTCACTTCCATACATGGATACACTCCAGACAAATACGTTCAGGAAAGACTTCCTAACACTTAAATTTATATTCGATGTTAACATAAATGCTTGTCTCACCGTTGACAGTCTCCATTTTATATCCACTTTACTTCGACCATCATCAGTTATTTTACTGCCCAAGTAGCAAAACGTATACACTACTTTAAATATCTGGTTGCCTAATCAATTTCCCTTACCGTCATCTGATTTAATTCGACTAAAACCAATCATCCTTTTCTTGCTTTGAAGACGTTCAACTTATGTCCTCCTTTCAAGACACTGGTCATTCAGTTCAGCTGCCCTTCCAAGGATTTTGCTGTCTCTCGAAGGAGTACAGTGTCATCGTTGAACCTCAAGGTTTTTCTTTCTTCTCCCTGAACTTTAATCCCTACTCCAAAATTTTCTTTGGTTCCCTTTACTGATTGCACAACGTAAAGACCGAATAACATTGAGGATAAGCTACAACCCTGTCTCAATCGCTTCTCAAACACTGCTTCCCTTTTACAGCCCTCAACTCGTATAACTGCCTCTTTGTTTCTTAAGTTGTAAATAGCCTTTCGCTCCATATTTAGAACAGTACAGTGCACTAAAACGAGAAAACAGTGTTAGGGGGCTGTTTTAAAGATACCGCCATAGCTATGAAAGTTTTAAGAGCATGTAATGACAATGAAAAGGTTGAAATGATTTCACAGTGTATTTTACACAATCTTATCTATGAATCTCGGGTCCTCCTTGTATGGAAAAAAATCACTAGCACTGGCATAGAATTACACAGTATGTGGAATGTCGTACATGCATTTCAACAACATCATTTCTGGTTAAGTGAATTATGAGTCCGTGCTCTACATTTCAGTATCATCAATGGTTCAAGTGAAGTGATGTTAAGTAAATATGGGACTGAAACAGACTTTCTTAGTACTCTTTCAACGAGGAAGACATTCAACTAGAGTACAGGAGAGAGTTTTTTAAGTAGATAATGAAGTTCAACACAGCTTGATCATACTTGGGATACTGTTCCCCATTCGTATTGCTCACTTCCCATTCTAAGGACATGAAACAACTATTCTCACATGTAGATGACAAAAGCATAACAATGAGTGCTAATAGACACATAGCGACTGAGGAGATGAAAAGTAATGCTCGAGTTATTAGTCTTCTGCAAATGGTCTCCTTCTTGGCTTCGGGAAAATTTCACAATCCATTGTTATACATATAACTAACAAAAAACTGCAATGATCATAATTGTAGTAAATTGTGTACATTCAGATGAGAATTTGTACTAGCATACCAGAAAGTTAGGTTCAGCAACTCTTACTCCTTTTATCATTGTTGGTCTTGCAAACAAAGAAATCCATAAGAAGAGGCATAGGGCCTCTTTTAAGTCGTTAGCATTGTATGCAAAAACACTGTAGAGTACCTCAAGTTTTAGACTGATGGATGCAATTGCACAAAACCATGCAATAACATTAAAATATGGCTCTCATCTACAATCCACGAATGTTTACTGACGAGGAAATAATTTGCACATTCTTTAGATGATGACCAAAAAGTATTGTTTGTGTTTTTTAAGTGCAGTACCACTCATTAAATGGAGACTGGAGGTACCACTGTTAGTTGGATATCTACTTAGTGGCGTGGTCTGTGAGCATGTTGTTCGTGTGGTCTGTTTCTGAAACAATATTGTATTTGTCTGATAGGATTTTAGTTTGCTATGATCTCATTATTTCTACTAGTAACTACATCGGCATATTTAAGGATGTCGCCATCGTATTTCCTTGTATTGTTTTCATGTGCTTGCTATTAGTCGAAAACTTAATATTGTTTGATGTGAGGTCCGCCATTTCTGCAAAACACCGTTTTTCTCAGTACCAAAACACGAGTACCATATTTGTGTTATGATAAGTCAAGAAGAAGAGTTAAAGACAGCTCAAGAAGAAGATCCACCATGCAAATTATGGAAAAAATGACCAGAGTTTTGTCGAAATAGATGGTTTATTGTACAGAATCACTAGTAAAGGAAACCGTCTAGTTATTCTAGGAAGCATGAAAGAGCAAATTATGAGAGAACGACATGATTCTTTATTATCAGGACATTGCAGTACCAAAGCAACGAACATTAAAATAGCTCATATGTTTTGGTGGTCGAGCTCCAAAGCTGACGTTTTACAGTTTGTTTCGCAGTGTGATTCTTGTAACAGACGGAATAATGTAGAAAAAAAGTAGAGCATCATTGCAAGAACTGCCAGAGACAAGTGAACCATTTGAAAGAGTAGGCTTAGATGTTGTAGGTCCGTTGCCTAAGACTAAAGATGGAAACAAATACATATTGACAATGCTAGATCATTTCTCTAGATACCTTCTCATGATACCAATACCTGATCAGAGCGCTGAGGCTATAGCTAAAGTTTTTGTAAAAGAATCGATTCTTAGCTTTGGATCACCATTAAGAATAATTAGCGATCAAGGAACGAATTTTATGAATGAATTACTTAAACAAAATTGTAAGTTTGAGATCTTGTGTATCTGACTAATGTGGTGTTAAAGAAGAGCCAAGTCAAAAAGTTTAAGAAGTTTTGGAAAGGACCATATCCAATCTTGGAGGTGTTGTCGCTAGTCACTCTTAAGCTCCAACTGCCCTTTCATTGGATTGTTGTTCATGTCAATCATGTGAAGCCATTTCTGGGTAGATTTGCTATAGCATCACACGACAACAAGGACCAACCGAGAGGCAGACCTGCTGTTCTCAAACCCAGGAATGGAGAATCGCGAGGTCACAGTCCAGACTTCGAGGCCAAGGCCTCATCACACTCCGAGCGATCCTGTTCCACACATCCCTACAATCTGCGTAAACGTGTGTAGTGTGTGAGAGTGTGATATGTGTTTTTATTTCAGCCATGTGGTTATGTGAAAATGTTGTGAAAATTTAGTATTGAAGCCATTACACGAGTACACAAATGGAACTAAACCTTTTATTCCACAGGTTACCACAAGAAACTCATTTATTTTATGTTAATTGTTAACTCTAGTATTTAGAACTAATTAACCATGTTCATTTTTATTCTAATGTTTGCTATGATATCGTATTTTACTAATGCTATAGTAATAGTACTACAGAGTACAGATGTTTTCTTTGAACCACGATCAGACATGGTAGTTTCAACAAGTAATGCAAAACTTGTACTCAAGTACAATCTGAGTGAAATCCAGCAACTGTTCAATTTGGTAAAGAAGCAAATTGATCTAATTCGCTCTGTTAAGCGTAATGCTATAATTTTGGAAATGGGTGCATCTTGGTATAATAACTGGATTACATCCAAAATGCAGGTAGAGTCTACATTTGCTAATTATGAACAAGAGATTTACTGTTTTTAAAAGCTTTTGTCACATAAAACTTTAATTAATCATAAACGTGCCTGGTTTGATTTTGATACTTTAACTAGTCGAGATCTACTGGAAGTGAAAGGCAAAATTCTAGCATTTGAACAACAGTCCAGTACAAATCCAACTAACCTCTATAATTAAATTATCACATTAAAGAATATTCAAAGAACTATTGCTAACCACACAGTTTTCATTGAACAGATTGTAAAGCAATTTATCTCACATTTCTATGTAATTCGTAATTAAATGAATGCAAATATCCAAGAACTATTGCAAAGATTAAATTCTGTGAGTGCACACTTAGATTTCGACACTCTTTTGTTAAGGATTACTGATAGTTTATCAAATGGTAGAATGGATGCCCTAAACTTAAGAACAGCCTTGTAAAGTAGTTCAAATGATTGTTGAGCAGTGTACTCCTACATCCAGAACAACTTTTACAGATCACTCTATCAATTGAACGAAAGCTAAATGCAACATATACTATGATTTACCCTGTTAACTCTTACAATTTATATGCTTACTACAAGTTAACCACCACACACTCTTTAATGATTGAAGAAGAATTAATTGTTTCTGTTTATATACCCATTGTGAGATCAAAGCATAATTTTGAAATGTATAAGATTCACACTTACCCTGTAAATGGAGACAGGCAGGTATTCATGTAAAGTATGTACTAAATGATTATCTACAGGTTAGCAAGGATCTAAGATATTTTGTGTCACTATCTAACATTCATGGTGATGTCTGATTGTTCTATATCGTGTCTCCCTACCACTTTCGCGCAACGACACTCAGAGTGTGTTTTCTTTTTTTAGGGGATTGACTGGTTTGAACCTGGGACCTGTTGCTGGTAAGGAGACGCCAGACCACACATGACATGTAGAATTCAGAAGAGTTCAGTGAGACTAGCGATGATATAACCAAATACTTAATGATTTCAGCGTCACCTCCACTGCACTCCCTGTAAAAGAATCTTAATACTAAATAAATTTAGTGGAAGGGGTTCAAGGCTTTCCTATTTTTAGTTAGCTGGTAAAACAAAGTCGAAAAATCAGTTATGTTTACCATTGGAAATTTTATTCTACTTACAAAACATTGTTTATAAATTGCACTATTGATAAAAGGAAATGTTTCAATACAGGATGGTAAAAACCAACTGCATTCAATAAAAATGTGTACGAATATTCCCTGAGTGGGTTTCCAAGTTCTACAATGGATCGAAGGGTGACCTATGCCATATCACATCTATAATCTAGGTTTAAATTAAGTTTCACAAGAGAGAAAACTATCAAAATGGTCTACAGTGACCCTCAATTATGTTTAATTACTTATCTAACTTGTCGTAAATTACAGTGGCTGATGTGGCTTCTCAATAATTATATAACAGAGAAATCATCGCGTTTCAGATTTTTACTTCAATTGGCAAATGTGAACACCATGAGCTTTAATTTACGATCGACACTAGTATTACGCAAGAAGGGGGTGTAACAGATGAGACTTCTGCAGTTCTGAGTGAAGCCTTATGTGCTCAAAAATGCAGCATCGCGTGCGTTCATTACCTTGTCGGTGTTTAGGCAGTGTGAGGGAGGTGGCGGGCAGCACAGCTCCGTTCACCTTGCCATCTCGGAAGCAACTAACTTCTCCTAACTTCTCCTTACTACCATTTACCGAAGTTGGTTTAAAAAAAACTATCTGGCTGTGTTTTAATCTAACCAATCAGGGTCTCAATGTTAAACTTAAGCTCCGCCTACAAAAATTCTGTCTATCCAATGAGAAAGGTTATACTTTTCTTGGTGGGGCAATGTTTTTAAAGTTTGCAATATAACAGAGACTTGCAGGTGGTGTGGCCCTTTTTGTGTTATTGTAAGATGTATACTGTTTTTCTGGAGGGCTCAAGCTTTTAACACGGGCTGGGGGTGGTCCTTGACGTAACAAAGACGCGAGAAAGTCACACGCTAAAACTTGCAGCTGGCGTTGTCCTAGTGGTTAACTGGCCAAGGTGTCCAGTCCGTCCCTTATCGTAGGGCCTTCTAGCTTAACACGGTTCTGCTCTCGGCTTCTGTTCTCGTTTCTCCCATCAGAACTGCGTCTGTCTCACGTTGGGAAGGTATGACATGCATTTAGGAATTCTTGTGTTAGACTGTGGTATTCCATTTGCTCACTCGTTACTGGTATTACTTTGGTTAATTTAATGTCACGATTTATTCGGAGCTATGTGACATACTACTGGATTTGCTTATCATGTCAGGGTTTTCATGGAAGGTGTTGGATTTGCCTGACACCTTACAACTAAATGAAAACGATTTGCATATTTGTAAACGTAGTCATACGTTAATTTGTCCTGAATCGGCATTATTCTTAGATATCACAGTGTAGAGCTGTGAGAAAGAATTGTTTATGAATCATCAAAAATGTTCAAATGTGTGTGAAATCTTATGGGTCTTAACTGCTAAGGTCATCAGTCCTTACACTTACACACTACTTAACCTAAATTATCCTAATGATAAACACACTCACCCATGCCCGAGGGAGGACTCGAACCTCCGCCGGGACCACCCCTACAGATGAATCATCCCCCAAGAGATGATTGCCCTAGAATTTTAACGCATCTTTATCATCTATTTCTTAAACGATGTTCGGAAGGTATAATTTTCTCATTTAACTACACCCTTGATGTCACTGTTACAAGTAAAAACTATGATACACCTGAGATAACCTTTACAATGAAATTGAATAATAGTGGATTAATCTTGAATCCCACATTGTGATTTATCATGTCAACTATTTAATATGCCTAGTGTATTGCCAACTACATTTCATGCAACTGAACATTTGACATTAGCAAGAATGTTATCTATTTGTTACCATGATTCATACATATTAACATATAGGAAGCATTCCTTTTCAAGTTTTTCTGAAAACAATGATTTAACTAATAATATCCATGAAAATGTAATTTCTTCCAATAATGAGTTAAACTTCATTAGAGCAATAAACAGAATTAAGTCCTTCGATTCATCCAGTAATGTTAATGCATACTTGATTGTAGTATTGTGTTTATATTGCTTTTATTAAATTGATATTTGTCAACAGCATTTGTCATGTATGAAATTGTCATCCTGAAAGCTCACTTCTCTGTACTGAACGTTACTGTGTCAGCAAATGAAATACATGTTGCAATGCCTTCTGATGCCACAAATGGCAAATAGATTCATAACGCCCAGGAGGTCGTTTTGAGTCACCTATGGTTGCTCTTTCTCTCTGAGGAGAGTGATGTAAAGCTCTAACGGTTTGTACGTAGCTGTATAGTATGTAACACGCGCTCTCCAGGTGACGTATCTTGGAAGTAGACGTGCGTCCGGCTGCAGTGTGCCACAGGCGAAAAAGCCACTGGCCGCCGTCGGCAGCGCGCCATATAACTAGCACGACCTCGGACGTTAATATGTCTCTTTTCTTAGCTCACCACGGAGCTTTTCGAAAGGACCGTAATTATCTGGTGTTAAGACGTCACACTGATGATGGGTGCGCGTAGCGTGCGGGTCTTATAATCAGCCTTTTGAAGAAGGGGTGGGATGATAGGATACCTACTAAGACATCATGAAATGACTTTCATAGAGCCACAGGAAGCTTCGAGGGTCTAAACTGTATGGAAAGACAGAGACTGGAACAGGTTCAACAAATAATTGAGGATGTTGAATGAATGCTGTTCGGTGATGAAGAGGTAAGCTCGCGAGAAGAAACCGTGGCGCATTGCATCAAATCAATCATAAGACTGACGACCTCCAATATTCCTGTGGAGGGGTCATCCAGTTTTGCTAATTATCAGCTGAGAGAAATTTTGCCAGTTACGGCCCCGTGTGTTGGCTCACGAGACGTCTTCGCAGATTGTACCTATACAGTGTATCGTCAGGACAACTTGTGTGAAATTCCAAATTGCAGTGCTATCTTGTAGCGTGTTGCGACGTTACGATCCTTAACGTTTCAACAACAGCTGTGTAGAGGGTCAAAGCGTTAGCGTCCTGGCTGCGCATGTAATAGTATGTGTCGAAAAATGGCGGTGGAGCAATGAGGCAACATCAGTTTTTGCGTTAAGTTAAGCATATCAACCAGAGAATTCGATGCATTCGGCCAGAATACTGAGAGGCTGGGTCCTGGTCGCTCCTCTATGACAGTGACCTAGCTCACAAAGTAAAGATCGTGCGAGAGTGTTTAGCCACCTATCGGGTCACAGTACTGGATAACTCACCGCAGTTGCAGAATTGAGCCCCAGTGAACTTCCGGTTGTTCCCCAAACGGAAGTTGGCGATAAAATGTCACCGTTAAAATGCATTTAAGGACGTACAAGAAATTTGTACTGTAGTTATTAAATGCAACTCCAAAAAAGGACAACCGTGATATTTTAAGACATTTTAAAAACGATTTCAGCTGGCTATTGATTCAGAGGCAGACTATTTTGAATACATCCAGTGATTTTTTTGAATGTCTTATATTTTTCATAAACGCGTCCTAACGGAACTAGGACACAGTGTGTCAGAAAGTCTACAGTTCCTCCTGTGCTACATTTGCTTTCTTTGAATATGTGTCTCACATGCTTACATTCCGACTGTAGTTGGTAATCCTAGGAAACTGTCTTAGATCTTCATGTTAACTTTATGAGAACAACTTTGAGTAAGAAAACTGTTTGTATTCGGGCTCTATTCGGTGCGGTTTAACTAAACGGAAAGTGCCATCTGCTCAACTGACACATCCAACTCAGGTACAGTGCCTCAAGAGATACAACGAAAATATTTTCTAATGATATTAGTTCTAAATAATTAATCATACTTAAAAAGTAATAATAATATTTACAATCAATTGCAACAACGATCTTCATAATTGTTTATGACTAGCCTTGACCATGTGTGAGTTCTGTGAGAGATAAGTTTTGATTATGTGTCTAATGAAACATGCCCGAAAACAAAAATTCATCTTAAAGGGGAAAAATTACTGCACAATTAACCGTCAAACGATAATTTATGTAATACTTATAGGATACAAATGTATAATTTAGAAGGCTCATGTACATATTTGCTGGCACTGATCCACATATCATATACAATGATCTGCAGAGACGTACCCAAGCAGAAGCATGAATTAATTTATTAGAATAGAAACTGTCTCGATCATATGATATTTATATGTTCAGAAAATACGCTAGAACATATTGCTATCTGTCAACTTCATACTTGAGTAGAAACTGATTAAGCAGATTTAACAGATAAAATAAGTTGTGCCTTTCATAGCACTATGTTAAGGACTGCATAGCTCAGTAGTTCTTGTTTAAGAGTGGTCACAGAAATTTATATTAAGGTGTGTAAGTAATGTATATTAACCGTGTGGAGAGATCTTGCATAGGACGTAGAGATATAGATTTCATTCTCAATCTCAACGAATGAATATCAATATCAAAAATAGTACATTGTATCTTCCTGAATATTACTATTTGGTTTCACACGAAATGGGTTGTTTAAAACTTAGAAGTAACAGAACTCGTTCAGATTTGTAATGACAAAACATAGCGTCGTCAGTTAATCCAGTGTAGCGACAAGAAGTGGTCAACAAGAAAGCAAGTTCTAAGCTATTGGGTGAAAAATTCAACTACAGAAACAGAGAAATATACCTGCTACTGTATATAGTCCCAGACAATTTTGAGATGGGAATAAGTGTTAACTTTGGAGTCATGGAATTCACTTGTAACAGATTCTCACGAACCAGAAGATAATAACCCGGCCTTGATAGTGCATTGGTTACCTTTCGAACGTAATATAACAGACATTTGGCGTGTCGTGGATTCGACACGACCCTGTCACACTCACGGAGGTATATGGCACTAATTATCTGCGCAAGAGTCACGTAATCCCGCAAATTTCGGACCATTTGTTTGTAGCCGTCCGATAGCGTTCCCGATGTGTCTCACTGGGCTCAAATCGTCAATATGGTGGCCAAGATATCACCATAAATTCTTTATAATGCTTTTGAAACCTCCTTAACACAATTATGGCCTTGTGGTACAGGAAATTATCCTTCTGGAAGATGCCATCGCCGTTAGGAAGACGTCAAGTATGAAGTGGTCACCAAAAATTTTGTCGCAGTCCACAGCCGCCATGGTGCCTTTTACTACCACACGTCTTATGGAAGCCCGTGTGTCTGTCCCTCGTAGAATAATAATGCTCGCATGGGCCTGCATCCGTGGCGCAGTCTATGTTTCGAGCAGCAGTTCGCCTGAGTGACAGCGCAATCAGACACCACCACCTACCTGGTGTAACGAGAAACTTAATTCATCAGACTACACGACACATATCCATCGATCCACGGTCGAATATAGATGATTCCGTGTCCACAGCAATCGTAACAGATTTGTCGTTGGTACAGCATGGGAACACGTCGGTGTGAGATGCTGAAGGATCGTACTGTCAAGAATGTGCACAGGAAGACTTGTGACTGCGTCAGCATTCCACTCTGTCATCAGCCAGATCACCACCTATTGTGTTTTACAGAGCAGGCAGGTCTCCGATCTCCACGTTCTCTGATGAGGCACATACGTACAATACTCCGTCGTCTACTCGTGGTTACACCGTCCTTCACCCATGTTTCATTCACAACCTTAGCGGGCAGACAGCTGGTCAGCTTCGCTGTTTCCTCCAGGACTATGAGCCCATCTTGGATATTTTGCCAGAACGTCAACAAAGCTGAAAAATAATTTATTGGAAGAATAGCTTCTTACTTTTTTAAAAAAGAAAACATTATGTTTCAGTCTCAGGTCATACAAATAGTATCATTACCGGTTTCAACTTTTTGTCAAGGTATCATTAGATGACCTGTTTAAAAAACAAGAGAGAGGGCAACAGTAAAATACAAGCAGTCTAAACTGTACATCAAGCTAACTTTTATAGCGCTCAACTATACTTATTACATAGTAATGTGTTAACTGATCAGGTCTGGAAATGGACATACGAGTATCTGCGCTCTCATTATTGGAACTGAAAGCTGCAATCCATTACGTAACAGTATAAAGCTGGCAGCACTTAAATCGTAAAAAAACAAGAATGAAAATATTCTCAAAAAACGTTACTTACAAACCGGGGTGGATAAGTTAGACATATAGCGAATGCAGGATACATGATGCCCGATTTACGATCAGAGAGTTGCAATCTAGAAGATGATGTTCGCAAACTTACACAAACCGCTAGAAAGAAAGAACAGTTATACTACACATAGACCAGTATATGTACCCTACTTCTAGTGTACGTCTACATTAGCTACACCAATAGGTAGGTGATGTTTTACTACTTTCCACCCTGAGAAGGCTTTCTCTCTTATTTAATGTTAGATTGAGAAGGTTTTTAACCTTACATTAGCGATTTAAGTATTACCAACTACATACTGTTACGAAGAGGGGCTCAGTATTTGGATGGGAGTGGGATTTGGCTGGGTGTTATCCAAGCCTGGTCCTTCTACATCTACATGACTACTCTGCAATTCACATGTAAGTGCTTGGCTGGTTCATCGAACCACAATAATACTATCTCTCTACCATTCCACTCCCGAACAGTGCGCGGGAAAAACGAACACCTAAACATTTCTGTTCGAGCTTTGATTTCTCTTATTTTATTTTGATGATCATTCCTACCCATGTAGGTTGGGCCCAACAAAATATTTTCGCATTCGGAAGAGAAAGTTGGTGACTGAAATTTCGTAAATAGATCTCGCCGCGACGAAAAACGTCTTTGCTTTAATGACTTCCATCCCAACACGAGTATCATATCTGCCACACTCTCTCTCCCCTATTACGTGATAATACAAAACGAGCTGCCATTTTTTGCACCCTTTCGATGTCCTCCGTCAATCCCACCTGGTAAGGATCCCACACCGCGCAGCAATATTCTAACAGAGGACGAACGAGTGTAGTGTAAGCTGTCTCTTTAGTGGACTTGTTGCATCTTCTAAGTGTCCTGCCAATGAAACGCAACCTTTGGCTCGCCTTCCCCTCAATATTATCTATGTGGTCTTTCCAACTGAAGTTGTTCGGAATTTTAACACCCAGGTACTTAGTTGAATTGACAGCCTTGAGAATTGTACTATTTATCGAGTAATCGAATTCCAACGGATTTATTTTGGAACTCATGTGGATCACCTCACACTTTTCATTATTTAGCGTCAACTGCCACCTGCCACACCATACAGCTATCTTTCCTAAATCGCTTTGCAACTGATACTGGTCTTCGGATGACCTTACTAGACGGTAAATTACAGCATAATCTGTGAACAACCTAAGAGAACTGCTCAGATTGTCACCCAGGTCATTTATATAGATCAGGAACAGCAGAGGTCCCAGGACGCTTCCCTGGGGAACAACTGATTACACTTCAATTTTACTCGATGATTTGCCATCTATTACTACGAACTGCGACCTTCCTGACAGGAAATCATGAATACAGTCGCACAACTGAGACGATACCCCATAGGCCCGCAGCTTGATTAGAAGTCTCTTGTGAGGTACGGTGTCAAAAGCTTTCCGGAAATCTAGAAATACGGAATCAACTTGAGATCACCTGTCGATAGCGGCCATTACTTCGTGCGAATAAAGAGCTAGCTGCGTTGCACAAGAGCGATGTTTTCTGAAATCATGCTGATTACGTATCAATAGATCGTTCCCTTCGAGGTGATTCATAACGTTTGAATACAGTATATGCTCCAAAACCCTACTGCAAACTGACGTCAGAGATATAGGTCTGTAGTTCAATGGATTACTCCTACTACCCTTCTTAAACACTGGTGCGACCTCCGCAGTTTTCCAATCTGTAGGTACAGATCTATCGATGAGGGAGCGGTTGTATATGATTGCTAAGTAGGCGGCTATTGTATCAACGTAATCTGAAAGGAACCTAATCGGTATACAATGTGGACCTGAAGACTTGTCCGTATCAAGCGATTTGAGTTGCTTTGCAACCCCTAAGGTATCTACTTCTAAGAAACTCATGCTAGCAGCTGTTCGTGTTTCAAATTCTGGAAAATTCCATTCGTCTCCCCTGGTGAAGGAATTTCGGAAAACTGCGTTCAATAACTCCGCTTTAGCGGCACAGCCGTCGGTGACAGTACCATCGGCACTGCGCAGCGAAGGTATTGACTGCGTCTTGCCCTTTCTGTACTTTACATACAACCAGAATTTCTTCAGATTTTCTACCAAATTTCGAGACAATGTTTCGTTGTGGAACCAATTGGAGGCATCTCGCATTGAAGCCCGTGCCAAATTTCGCGCGTCTGTAAATTTTAGCCAATCTTCGGGATTTCGCGTTCTTCAATTAATCTTTCATTTATGAAACAATAAGTTACTACGCAGGTCAGATACGAATGCAGCAAACCCTCGTGTTTAGTCTCTTGTAATAAATTCAGATAAAAAATTACATATAAAAAACAATTATTCGCCCAACAGAAATAAAGTAGTCTGATCTCCACAATACGCGATAATAAAATACAGTAAAAACTTATCCTTACATACATAAAGTGTAAGAAAAGAACAATATTGCTTCCGCCCGAGAATGACTCTACAAGCGGACATCAAAATAAAATAGCAATAAGTGGACTGCATAACTAGAGTGATATACACTGTCGCTGTATCCCAGACAGGCAAGAGACAGGATCACAAATCTGCATGAATGTACTTGTAATCTATGAAGAATCTAGAAGAAAAATTTATAAAGAAACAGTAATACTCAATAATCTCACAGCGGCCTCGCCGTATTTTCCGACAAGCTCACTGTACAAATAATTAGTCACCCCTAGAGAAATCACTACAAGCATCGTTTAATACCGGCTAATTCCAGCCCTGGACTTGATAACCACCTGTATTCGCTTAGGAAGTGGGTCCACAAGGTTTTGCAGGTACGTCGCATCCAGGTTAATGTAATCGCTGAGGATTTGATTTCACCAAACTGCGGGTATATTGACGTTGGCGTTATACTCCGCTGTTCCAACACGTCCCGCAGACTTTCTGTGGTGTTCAAGTCGGATGATTCTGCAAGCCAGTCGAGATGTAATACGGCGGGGAGTGTTCACAAAATCAGTAACATATTCTTCCAACCCGTTGAGCTCTACTGTTGTCTTCGGAAAAAAAGTAGGGGTGTCAATAGCATTCTCGTCAAACAAAAGCTGGCTGAAAGGCAACGGTTGATCATTCGGAATCTTTAAAACATGCTGGTTCACCTAAGTATTCCCATCAGTGAGCGGGTCGATATCATGAAAAGGATAGCATTCCCAAAACATCACAGTCCCACCTCTACCTTGAACCTCGTCTTGCACAGGCCCACGATGAAATGCTTCACTTGGCCTTCGTTGCAATCGACTACATGCGTCATTTGAATATACGTAAAAACGTGATTCGTCAGATCACATTACGTTCCGCCAGTTACCAGCTGTCCACGCTCAATGATTTCTAGCCCATTGAAGACACGCAGCTTCATGTGCATGTGTGAACAATGACCTCCTGCGAGGTCATTACAAATGTTGATTGAATGCAGTTCCCATCGCAATGTCCTGTGTGGGGTGGACTTTAATTCACTGCCTGAAGCAATTCCTGTCGGGTTTGGATGCGATTTCGATTCACAAACCGTGAAAAGCGTCTCCGGTCCCTCTGTCAGGATCTTTTTCTGACTACAATTCTAACATCGCGTTTCGTGCCCATGTGTGTTACACCACTTCTTGCAGACACGTTGAATGCCCCGGCGCTAAGCACCTACAAATCCAACAACTTCGCACACTGCGTGGCCACGGGCACGGCCAAACACGTTTGCCCTTTTTGCCACTCTGTCACATACTTACTTTTCCCCATGTTTACGCACAATGTCCGCTTGAAACATAAATGTCTCAATTTGATCACCACTTCCTTATTTCAGGTAGAGGCTGGAGAATATCTCTACATTCTTCGCTTCGTAATGGTTCTTTGCACTTTATTAGCGGGTTTTCGAGGGATAATTGGGAGTCTGTCTTCAAGTATCTGCCAGTTCACGTTTTTCAACATTTATGTACCGCTCTCCGCTGAGTCATATAAGTAGTCTTATTTGGCCTGAATCCTACGGACTTGAGCGCTATTCCAAGAGGAGACGCACAAGCGATTTTTAAGCAGTCTCCTTTGTAGACTAACTGCGTGTTCCCAGTATCCTCTCACCCAGCAACCGAGGTATGGCACCTGTAACCAGTTATTATTACTTAAATATTCTCTGGCAAATAATAGAGAATTTGTGTATCATAATGTAGCCCTGTCATCAGAGACAGTCTTATGTTAGTAAGTCATAACTAATTCGTTTTTTGACGGTTTGTTTCTTTTCCACATTTTGCACTAACTTCCACTGTCACTTTCTAACATTATATGTAAACTTCATCTTCCCTTTTCCTAAAAGCCGTATTGCAGAGAGGAACTGTACACACCAACAACAACTTCTATCTATTTGATGATGATTTAATCAGCCAATCATTAATACATTACATGTGTAGTAAGATAATTATCACATCATACGTACGTGGTACATATCTGAATTTATTTCTGCGTTTGTGAATGGCTTACCTTATAGGATAACAAGCTGCATTCGTACAGAAACCAGGCCGGAAAAAAAAGTAGTACACCAGGAAAGACGACGTCGATTTTGTTCCGATCACAGCTTATGTCACCAGGGTGATAGCAGATGTACTGGTAATGGTTTCAACGTCGTCGGCCAATAGATAGCGTAGTGGTGGAGGAATCAGAGTAAGATCTGTGTCTAACCTTTGATAGGGAATGCTCACAGGCAGGAGGCTCAGTCTGGTCCTATTTTTGAAGCAATCAGGCAGACATACAACGGAGATACACTTGTGCTTCCTATAGTGAACCGGGCGAGTTTGAAAAGAGTCGAATTGTGGCCTTCCGAGTGGCGGGATAGTTCTTGTGAAGAATTGCCACACAAGTTGGGCATGCTGCGTGAGTTGTACAACGACGGTGATACCAGTGGTCACGTGAAGATTCTGACACCCTTAGTCCAGGTTCTGGACGTCCACACAGCACGAATGCCTGCCAGGATCGCCATTCGTAAGGGCAGCAGTCGCAGGTCGTACAACCACCACAGAACAGATAAGAGGGCCTGTGAGCCCAAACGTGTGAACAAGAGCTACTGCGAACCAGTTATTAGCAGTGGGACTACGGGTACGCCTACCTCTAGCTCATCTACCACTCACGCCCCAGTATGGACGTCCACGATACTACTTGTGCAGTTAGAGGGTCACTTGGAAGATGGAATGGCGCCCCGAGGTCTTCAGCTATACAAGCAGGTTCTGCCTGCACGCGAGTGATGTTCGTTTGCGTGTATGCCGTAGATCTGGTGAGCGCTGTCTCGCGGATTGGATTCGTCCAAGGCACACTCGCCCCCATCCCTGGCCTGGTGATGCAATAAGATAAAACTCTCGTTCACCTTTGGTGTTTTTGCAAGGGAAGTTACCTGCGTTCGGCACGTGTAAAATGTTCTAAGATTTGTTATTTTGACATTTTTGCAACAGGAAGATGATGCATCGTCCAACAGGATAATGCTCACTCGCATATTGTACGCGAAACTCAATTGCTCTGCAAGACGTGCAACCGTTTCCCTGGCCAGCACGGTTTCCGAACTTGTCTCTGATCGAGCGTGTGTGGGATATGATGATATAAGAAGTGACTCGTGAACCAACAACTCTCACAGAACTATGTGAACTGCTCGAGCAGGTGTGGCATAACGTATCCCAGGACAGTAGTTGCCATCTGTACTACCGATTGTATGCCAGAATCACCGCCTGCATTGTCGTCCGTGTAGGCTAAACCACATACAAATACAGGTGTTACAGCATGGGTCGATAACTGGTATCTCAGAACCATTTGTGCTATTGATCTGCAAATGTAATATTTTCATGTAATCTGTACGCACTGTTGCAACAATAAATCTTGAGTGTATTGGAAACCTCTTAAATAATGTACCTTTTCTGGCAGTGTAGTTTAGGGAAACACAGAGATCATTTTGTCAATGTTTATCAGCCGTGGCCGGCTAGTGTTCATGCCGTTTTTTCCTTGGCATTTTCAGCCCAGGAGGTATTGCAAGTTTTCTTAACTAGGCCTTCAGCTTATTTTTTTAATCTGATTCTTTTAAGGCAATGTGTGATTAAGTGGTTCTTAGGAAAGTAAAGGTTTGTGTGTTTTGTGTAACTAACAGTAACTGATTACTGCCCCCTCCACAACCATAACCTGATCCTCCCTATCCTGCGAAACCAGATTTAAGTTTTTGTATGTGATTCAGCATCATATCACACAAATGGTAATCCTAAATTCGAAATCAAACTAACTTCGTACAAACCTGACTACATTACTCAGTAACTCATCAACAGAACAGGCCAAAAAAGGCAGTAACTTCACAAACATAACTGCGCTCTGACTACTGGAACTGATGGCTACAGTTAGCTACTGTGCCGTGAAATAGAAGTTTTTCAGCGCACTTAGCTTCCCACCTGCCCAGCCTGTCGCGCCACCGTGGTCCAAGGCACTTGTCGAACCAGAGAACACGTGTACTGCCGGGAGGATAGAGGCAGAGCCCCACCCAGGCTTAATGGGGCAGCATGACGCGCAGCGATGGGACAACCGACTGTTTTTAACAACCAATGGTCAGTCGATTGTTTTTTCACTCAGTCGGTTTTTCCAGTCGAATGAAACAACCGAATTAAATTAGTCTCTGCGGCCATGTCGGCTATACGAATTTTTTTCACTCATTCACCGTGTTTAAGTGGTTACACTCAATGTGAGACAATCGACTGAAACAAAGTCTCATCGGTTGTGACAGTTACATGAATTTTTTTCATTCACTCACGGTGTTTGAGTGCTTTCATTCGATGCGAAACAATCCACTGGCGCAAGTCTCTGTCAATTCCGGCCGTTGTATGACTGTTTCCACTGTCTTCGGGTTTGAGTTGTTTTACTTACAATTTTTTCAGTATTTTCGGTTATACATGAACCATGATTACGTTTGACAACTTTTATTACAGACAAATGAAATATCTTACTTCAAGGAGATGTGAATGAAAAGTATATTTCTAAAAACAAAATATTTTCGAAAAGAATGTATTTACTTATTTACGAACATTGGTACTTGTAGAATTAAATATAAATTTCTAGTTGGTACATATATAAATGAAGACGTTTTTATTAGGTCGGTTTCTCGTCCGTTTCTTCGGTACAAGTTTTCCAATTTCGCTCTCGTAGGGACGGTAAAACAAAATGATACTAATGACGGCACTCACAGGAGCATTTAAGCAATCACTCTTCATGCACCCCCCCCCCCCCCCCCCCCCCAATGGTACGAGAAGAAACCCAAACATGCGGTACCGTGCGGAGTACTCTCTGTCATACACTTTACAGTGGTTTGTGGAGTATGTACGTAGACGTAAATTTATACGTATGTAGAGTGGTTCAACAGAGATTCTCTTGTGTTGTTAGTTGTAAAGCACATCACCTTCATACACAGGGTGATCGAAAAGTCAGGCACATCAAAAAGTAATTAAGTATATTTATGTATTTTATTTCATAGCTCCGAAAATATTCCTTATTACGCGATGTGGCATAACTGATTCTAATTTTCTGACAGTGCAAGACGATTTCACGAAAGACATGTGGATTTTCGATTGACCAAATTCTTGCTTCTTGACTCTTTATGCATCGAATAAGGTGATCCTACACATCATCACTGAAGAGAATTGTGCACAGTTCTACGATTCCATTGATGTTAATAAATTCCCGAAACATGTAGAGTACGCTAGACACTGTTCTTTACACGGCTCCATCGATCCATGAACACTACAAACATGACATAAACGAAATGCTAACTTCTATACGACTTTCTAAGCAACGCCACACGGAATGTAAGACTGGATAGATGACCTCCACGCAATTTTGAAGGCGAACGCAGCATCCCATACTCTCACGTCAGCAACTATAGCGTCTATCAAAATGCCCGTCTCCCGGTTTTCTTCTTGTCTGCAACTGATTCACACCCCCGGAAACGGATGAATAATCTGCTACTGCTGATTTGTTCGCACTGCAGTTCCTGAGTATTTCCCACCAAATGCATACACAATACGTGCACACGTACGACTAACAAGGTACTGTTTAACATTGAAATTCGCTTTAGGGAAAATTAAAAGATTACCAAGCAGTGAACTGCGCCGCACTACAGACCTCATTAATATTTATCCCGTCAACTGGCGTCTCTGGTTTTGCTATCGGTAATATCTGTGACACTATCTTGAAATGGCTGATCCAACAAACACACTACAACTCCCGTAAAAAAAAAATCATGTACGCGATTTTCAATCGCACTGTTGTACGCAACACCTACGGTGTAACGCAGCACAGGTAGGTTACTTCATTATTAAATAAACTGCGTGGCCAGAATCTCTTTTTTATTTTTTTAAAGGAGCTTTAAACCGTTAGTGAATAGAGCAGGAACTTCGTTGGGCTAAACTGGTGCTCACTTCTCCACCGCTTATGGAATAGAAGTGTCAATATTTTTAGGTAGCCAGGCACCGGGCGACTGACTACAACGGGCTGTGAGAGGCATATAGGCGGGTGCGGGCTGTAGAAAAAGCAGCTGTGCCTGTCGTGGAATCGATCCCCGTCTGACACCTGCCAGGGCAGCAGCATACGAGAATGCGTGTCGCCTCCCCTTAACTAATGGTTCGCGTGGCGTGACTTACTTCCCTTATCGATCGTTCAGCGTTACCATATCAAATGTAGCCTCAAGTGCATGGGCAATAGATAATCAGTGAGTACAGAATATGTGTAATGGTGATAGCAGTAACCGACCTAAGTTTAACATTAATAATATCACTCATTTCTGATGGTAAAAATGTAGCAGTATTAAGGAAGCCTACAGGAAACATGAAGACAAAATTTTCTAGCCGCACCATATTACTTCTACACGATTGATATTTTGTCCCCTCTGCTGTCATCTTCTTCAGCATCACCGCTTTTCACGGGCAGCTAACCGTGGACACAACAAGATCCTGAAGATGATCCCATCAGAGGGGTCGAAACGTCGATCGTGTAGAAGAAACATGACACGGCCTGACAACCCAGATTTTTCCTTCAATGACAACGGTCACGAACGCCTGCAGACTTACATAAAAAATAGGGAACTTACAGGATACTAAATTGAATTCTAAGTTACGTGTCCTGAACTTTGCCGTCCGCATCTACATTCCTCATGCCACCTTACGGTAATGGCGGAGAGCACTTCTGGTACCACAGTCATTTCGTCCCTTCCGTGTTCCATTCTAGAATGGTGTGTGAAAAGAACAACGGTCTCCTTGCTAGAACAAATTCCTGTGATTTTCTCGTCGCGATCATTTCGCGAGACGTATGCGGGAGGAAGTAACGTGTTGCCCGACTCTTTTCGTAACGTTCTCCCTCGAAATTCCTGCAGTACACCTTCCTACGATACACAACTACTCTCTTGTAGCATCTGCTACTGGAGTCAATTGATCATCTTCGTAAAACTTTCGCGCTTACTAAACTCTAGCGTGATGAAACGTGCCGCATTTCGTCCGATCTCTTTCTCTCTCTCTCTCTCTCTCTCTCTCTCTCTCTCTCTCTCTCTCTTTTATTAAACCTATCTGGTAAGGGCGCCAAACTGATGGCCAAAACCGAAGAATTCGTCTTACAAGTGTTTTGTAAGCCAGTTCATCCGTGTATGAATTACAGTTCCTTAATATTCTTCCAATGAAACTCCATCCTCGCATCTGCTTCTCCTGTAGTTAGTGGGCATTCCACTTCAGGTCGCTTCGGACGATTCCTACGATTTATTTTGTAGTTGTTACTATTTTTACTCGTTGCCTTCAGTAGCATAATCCAACAGTAACGACTTCCTCGTTGTTTATGAGCACTACTCAGGAACTCATATAATCAGGAGCGCAAATTATTTATGTTAAAGGTAAACTGTTAGTCCATGAACCACTGACTGATGCTCTACAGGACGTCCGCTATGACTCAGCTGTTCTAGGCGCTTCAGTCCGGAACCGCGCGACTGCTACGGTCGCAGGTTCGAATCCTGCCTCTGGCATGGATGTGTGGGATGTCCTAAGGCTAGTTAGGTTTAAGTAGTTCTAAGTCCTAGGGGACTGATGATCTCAGATGTTCAGTCCCATAGTGCTCAGAGCCATTTGAACCATTTGATGCTCTACAAGGCCTTGCTGCATTTCACTACAGTTGCACGGCGTTGCAAAATGCCCATACACAACAGAATTATCTGCGAAAAGCCCCATGCACCTTCCGATCATCTCCAATAGGATATGCGCCCTTGTAGTACTCCCAAAATCACCTTTACATCTGCCGTCTCCTTAGTTGCATTAACTTATTCACGCTCAAGTGACATTACTGCGACTACATCCTGTTTTAATATTGGCAGCTAGATGAGCTGGGTTTACAAAAGGTGCTGACCAAGAGCGTACAAATTCTCCTTACAGCCTGCCTGCCTCTATGTCCACCGCAACCGTTGAAGCAGCTGAAACTGCCGCAACAGAGACATAAGAACGCATGTGTATGATGCACAGCGGTCAAAGCAGGCCATTCTGGGTTTCTGCAAGCCTCGCAAGCTTCCTGAACCCGTTCAGCCAGCAACATCTGACAACAGGTTGCGCTGTCAATCCAGTCTGACTACGGAATAGCCTGGTATATGTTTGCGTAGACAGTTTCACTCCAGATAAAAAAAATGGTTCAACTTAGAACTACTTAAACCTAACTAACCTAAGGACATCACACACATCCATGCCCGAAGCAGGATTCGAACCTGCGATCGTAGCAGTCGCACGGTTCCGGACTGCGCGCCCAGAACCGCGAGACCACCACGGCCGGCCACTGCAGATCAGCTTTTTTACGGTGGAAACCGCGAAATCAACAAACCAGACGTAAAGGAGATTGAGGAGAAATTAATAATTGCGGAATATATACCAGACACGAAGCGGAGTCCATGTTCAGCATTGGAAAAGTCTTAGAGTGTTTATGAGGCATCTTCAAGTAAATCAATATGTGTCTCAAAATGCAAATTATGTAAAATGTTAGTAAAAACCCATTTCTGAACCTCGAGTAAGTTACATGTTTATAAATTTGACTAGGAGTTTCCTCACTCCATTTTTATAGAGGTCAAAGCTTTATTGGCTGACAAGTGTGTGTTAAATTTAGAGCAAACATTGATTGAAATAGTAAGAATATAAGGCTCAGAGCATATTAAAAACCATTTTCTGGTGGTACGGAACATCTTTTGAAGAAAGCTTAGTATGAAAGAAAAGCTTCTTCTTTCAGACATGTACTTCTTAGATTAACATAATGTGAAAAACGAACTGCCTGTTTGCTAAAATGCTTTTGTGGAATTTGGATTGAGCTCTTTGGCCACTTCGAATGAATTCAGCGAACTCGCAATTCAAATTCTGGAAAAAGTAATTGAAATGGTTGTAAATGGGTCCTTTGATGAAAAAAAATATAAAATATTTTTTATGTAAAAATGTGAATGGATGAAAAAATGGGGAAGAAATGGCTTTAAATAGTTACGTTATTTACTCTTTCAGTACGAACTTTGTTGTAGAACCCCTTATTTACGTGTGGTAATAAAAATTCATTTAGGCAGACTTAAGCACGTTTAAAATTACGTGAACCTTAGCAACCCTTTCATGCTGATAAATTCAAACTAACTGATTAATAACATTTATTTGAAACTTATTTAAATTAATTTTTTTACGTATTTCGGCCTTGGCATTCATTTTCTAGATGCAGTGGGTTTTTAAATATTTACTGAATTCTTTCCCGGCGTTAGCTATGGAACACAAGACTGTCTCTGTTAGCATAAAATGTTTAAATATTGCCAAGCTGACCAGAACGTTTAATTATTATTGACAAAACACATTTCACTATACATTTAAGTTATTTGCTTTAGAAAGTGAAAGAACCAACAGATTAACAACTGCAACGTTAATTATCCGCCTATGAACGCACAAATGTAAAACCAGTAATAAATTCAGTGAGCCTCAGGATCGCTGTAAAAGAAAAATATTTCGTAATTCACTGCTAAATTTACTTGCTCCAGATTTACGGGTTTGGATAATTTTATGGTGGAACAATTTTTTAAATGTGCCGCCGCTGCAAATCGTCCGGTCGCGGCGCAGTCCAGCAACACCAACGATAATCGCTAAAAGTGCTGAAAATTCTTTAAAGAAATATTATAGATGACACGGGCAAGCTAATTTACATTAGTAATACACAATTTTGATAAATTATAATGTATTTAGACCATAACAATAATTGAAATAACAGACCTTTGTAATTTCTCCTCTAATGGCGGCTAAAGATAGATACAGACAAACGAAGTCTACTCGTTCATATAATGCTACGTCACATGTTCCTCTCCCTCTCTCAGCTCTCGAGGAAGACGACAAAGAATACACATTATGTAGCGCTATTTATATTATTGCTGATTGTGAATGTCTCTTTGTAATCTTACAACATTATTTTCCTCTGTGGCTATATTTTACATTTACTAGTCCATAGAAGATGAAGTCGCAGAGAAAACTATTCATATTACAATAAAAAATAAGTCCCAAATACGCCGAGAAGAAAAGAAGGCAAATAAAAGCTGCAATTCTAAGCGTGTAATGAGATACAAGTTTTCGTCATTTATATAAAAGAAAGTAGAATTTCATGTAATAATTGTTATGAAATCCTTGTCAAATTGCACATTATTTACAACTTGCGTCCACCAGTGTGCCATCTGGCTGATTTAAACATGAAAGACATGAGGACAGTGTCCTCTTAGAAGGAACGATGCACTGGAGCACTTCATCATAAGCTGTCACTTGAAAGTGGCATTATTAGCCGAAATCGTGACCGTGGTCTTGTATTTCTATCTAAAATACTGCAACACTGTGGACATAACTGCTTATGAAAGAACAACACAGAAACCCTCTCATAGATTGATAGTCTGTGAGATATGGTCTTCCTCTAGTACGGGCGACAAATAGGTCTGTGTAAGTGACTTTGATCACTGACCACCTGCTCCAATGGACCAATAAGTGTATATGGAATACACCCAATGTCAACAAACCAAAAGGTTTTCGCTTATTGATACATCGAAAGAGAGAGACATAGTAAAGTATTACATGAGGCTCTATTACAAGGAGTGATATGATTAGTTAAAGCATGGATGCAGGTAGTTCGTAGTTTTTTTTACGTACTCTGGATATTACAGAATAACGATGAGGAGTGCTATCGAAAGTAATAAATGACTATGTAGACGCTGATATGTTTTGGTATTTCATACGTCTGGAATGAATGTAATTCCCCCGTACATGACAATTTGTGATTTGAATATGCAGAATGCTGTTATACTACTAATATAAATCAGCTGTATCTATTTTCATGGAAACATGACTTTATTGTTATTGTCACCATTCAGTATTTAAAAATATGTATTACCGCAAGTCCTGTGTTATTTTATACCTCATAACCTCTAATTATAAAGAAGATATCACCTGAATTATAGCTAGAAACGATAATTTTTCCCGACATGTGAGTAAACTGTGTGAAACAAGTTATTCTCTGATGACCAACTAACTTACGAAACTACAAAGCAACAATCTCCTGCTATTGGAAATGATGCTGCTATTGAAAATGAGAGTCTGCTGGATTTGCTCTTCTTCTTCAAATACGGGTGACAGATATTTTACACATAGGTTTGTAGAGGGAAGTTACGGAGGAAAAATTTCAAATGTCAGTATGCAGACGGTATTTGTTTTTGATGTATTGAAGGAATCTTACAGGGTTCTTTGCGAGGTGACCTTAGCAGGTTCTATTACAAGGTATGCTTTCACGCTTTGTTTTTTATGTTTCGTTAATGTCAGAGCGATATAACACCGTGCTGGTGAAACGGGACCTCCCATAGTGCACAAAAGAATAACGTCCCCTTGAATTATAGCCTTTTGTTTACGAACATAAATTGATGGTGTTTCTTCCAACATGTGAATAAGTGGCTTGAAAGGCTGTATTTTGTAAAGTTATTTAATGTGTTTGAAATGTTTGTTACACCACCACGAATGACAGTTTACTTTCAGACACTTATTTCAATGCCAGGGATGCTCACAAACCATGTAACTTCGTCCATCAAATTGAAAGAAATCGCTTAACATAGATGTTTCTTTTTTTCTTTGGAATTTAAATTCTCACTTTTTCTTTACTCTTTTGAAAGATTCCAAATAACGAGGACATTGCGCAGTAATCGACAGTTTTCGCAGTGAAATTGTGAGCTCTGTCATCTGAAGTTAGGTCATCTGTAATCGGCGGCTATGCTGTAGTTTTCTTTCACTTCGTTGGATGTCACATAATTAGAGGCGGGAAGAGAGATGTGAATTGTATCGTGCAATCGAACGTAAAATAATGACTGTATAGATGCCATCCCATATTGATAATTCAATATACTGAAAAGAATGTAATGCCCTCATGCATTACAGTTTATAATTTGAACATGATGAATGCTCTCAAACTATACCTATTTTCCATATAAACCTAAAATAAAATGGACTGCGGCTATTTTAGTGGAAATAGAACTGTTTTATATTGTCGTCGTGATTGCGTTTCTTTAAATACACTCCTGGAAATGGAAAAAAGAACACATTGACACCGGTGTGTCAGACCCACCATACTTGCTCCGGTCACTGCGAGAGGGCTGTACAAGCAATGATCACACGCACGGCACAGCGGACACACCAGGAACCGCGGTGTTGGCCGTCGAATGGCGCTAGCTGCGCAGCATTTGTGCACCGCCGCCGTCAGTGTCAGCCAGTTTGCCGTGGCATACGGAGCTCCATCGCAGTCTTTAACACTGGTAGCATGCCGCGACAGCGTGGACGTGAACCGTATGTGCAGTTGACGGACTTTGAGCGAGGGCGTATAGTGGGCATGCGGGAGGCCGGGTGGACGTACCGCCGAATTGCTCAACACGTGGGGCGTGAGGTCCCCACAGTACATCGATGTTGTCGCCAGTGGTCGGCGGAAGGTGCACGTGCCCGTCGACCTGGGACCGGACCGCAGCGACGCACGGATGCACGCCAAGACCGTAGGATCCTACGCAGTGCCGTAGGGGACCGCACCGCCACTTCCCAGCAAATTAGGGACACTGTTGCTCCTGGGGTATCGGCGAGGACCATTCGCAACCGTCTCCATGAAGCTGGGCTACGGTCCCGCACACCGTTAGGCCGTGTTCCGCTCACGCCCCAACATCGTGCAGCCCGCCTCCAGTGGTGTCGCGACAGGCGTGAATGGAGGGACGAATGGAGACGTGTCATCTTCAGCGATGAGAGTCGCTTCTGCCTTGGTGCCAATGATGGTCGTATGCGTGTTTGGCGCCCTGCAGGTGAGCGCCACAATCAGGACTGCATACGACCGAGGCACACAGGGCCAACACCCGGCATCATGGTGTGGGGAGCGATCTCCTACACTGGCCGTACACCTCTGGTGATCGTCGAGGGGACACTGAATAGTGCACGGTACATCCAAACCGTCATCGAACCCATCGTTCTACCATTCCTAGACCGGCAAGGGAACTTGCTGTTCCAACAGGACAATGCACGTCCGCATGTATCCCGTGCCACCCAACGTGCTCTAGAAGGTGTAAGTCAACTACCCTGGCCAGCAAGATCTACGGATCTGTCCCCCATTGAGCATGTTTGGGACTGGATGAAGCGTCGTCTCACGCGGTCTGCACGTCCAGCACGAACGCTGGTCCAACTGAGGCGCCAGGTGGAAATGGCATGGCAAGCCGTTCCACAGGACTACATCCAGCATCTCTACGATCGTCTCCATCGGAGAATAGCAGCCTGCATTGCTGCGAAAGGTGGATATACACTGTACTAGTGCCGACATTGTGCATGCTCTGTTGCCTGTGTCTATGTGCCTGTGGTTAGTCAGTGTGATCATGTGATGTATCTGACCCCAGGAATGTGTCAATAAAGTTTCCCCTTCCTGGGACAATGAATTCACGGTGTTCTTATTTCAATTTCCAGGAGTGTAGATGCTTGCTTACAAGAGGAGAGTTGGCGTTAAACACAACGGTTACAGAGAAATGTCTTGCCTCTCAGAATGGCATGTACTTGCAGACAGAGCTACTGGAGGCGTGGGGGCATATCTTATAGGATCCGTAGCTGCACTTATAGGCAAACAACCCCCCCCCCCCCCCCCTCAGGATAGCTGTAATTTATCTCATTTCGTTCAGTGGCCTGCCGGCGGCGCGGCCCATTGTGTATTTGTAGCATCTGTCGGCACCGATAGCACTGACCGCATGGACCACCTGGACCTCCGGCTATGGCCTGCCATGACTATTTGCCGGGGTTGATTGCGTGGTTGAACAATGAAGTGGTAGCAACTACCTGTTTCCTAACCAGTGAACATTTGAAAATGTGATCTTGGGAGTTCTCTAGAAGTCGTTGTTGTTCCAGAGGGGTCCAGTCTCTCCCAGAAATACGTATAACAGATTGCAAGAAGTGCCCACTGTGACTGATTGCTGCAGACTAGAGACAGTATATCAATGTCACCAGATGGATCTCTTTGTGGACCATCAGCGGCAGGATAGAACAGACCTGTATACCTCCCTACAGTAAGGAGGGAGAGAAATGAGAGGTGGTAGGGGGAAGGCAAGTCCGCTCTAAGTTAGGTAGTTCATGACCGCGCATCGAGAAGAACACACGTGCAACTGCCTCCCCTATCTCCTGGTGCAATATGTTGGGGTCGTTTTTTGCCATAGTTGTGCTATTATAATGATTTTTCGCAATACTTAGTACATGTGTTGCATCATGGCCCGTTGTTTAGGAGTGCTGGTTTTCCTCATGACAGTTTCGATGGTAATTAGAGCACTCAAGCATTTTCTACTGGCGTTCCTGAACTTCGAGCACAAGATGATTGTCGAGCAATGCAGTGGGAGGTGTCTGTAGCGAACTTTGACGTCAAACAGCGATAGACACAGCCTTCAGCTGAATTTCCTGCTATTTCCTGTCAGCACAGCCCTGGGAGAAAGAAGTTTGGAATTACCACAATGTTTTGAATTTCCTGCCAAAATTCGAAGTGCGTAACAAATTTCGAAATTCGTGCCAATAGAGTAGATGAGGGAGGGAAGGTGGAGGCTTAGGGGGACGGCGGGAAAGGGGGAAGGGTCGGGTACCCACGTGCCGGCGGGGGAAAAGGCACGACGTAATCCGGGGATGGCTTTGGGGGAGGGAGACGGGGGGAGGGGGTAATTGATCAATTTAACGAATTTTAATATCAATTTGTTATCCAAGTTTTGGTAGGAGCTCCGTTACCCTACAACTTACATCTACAAATTTAAACCTCGAGAACAGAAAATGGTGCATGAAAATCCATGTTCAGAGCATAGCTTCCTGTGGGTGCGAAACATAGATGACGGGGAAGACGGAATACAATAGCAAGCATCATAACATTTGCATAATATCGACGCGACGTAGGGGCGCTGCAGCCTAATGCTGTAAGTGACTGAGTGCTCGATTCATGTTTGAAGACAAAATTAATGCTTATTTATGGATTCTTCCGTCGCTTCTTGATAGAACATTTCCATATTGAGGGTTGAATAACACTTAGACGGTTTTTTTGTTCTACTGATTTGTATTTGTATGGACATCTTCAGATAATTACTGTCTATTGTTTACAAGGAGCTTGTGTTCTTACGAACCAAACATTCTGGACTAAGATACAACGCACTTACATACGAACTTTAGTTATAGTATTGTCTTGGGAATTGTCAAACGGGTCTTTTGACTTTTTGCTCTGTAAAACTGTTCTTTAACAAAATAAATCACATTTTATGGTTTGCCAGTACCATGTAAGACAGCAATTATAATTATTTAGAATACACATTATTACAAAATTACAATTTTAGGTATTTGTTGTGAACAGCTGCACTGGACACTAATTGTTGGTTGTACAACAACGAAATTTTCTTTGAGGGTTGCATTTTGTTATTAGAAAAATTATGCATTAATAAATACCAAATATTACATTATTACAGTTGGGTTACAGTTAGGAATGTAAACACATAAAGGATATTCGATTATATTGGGGTGTGAATTTGTTTACTATTGAGACGCTTTGTGATTAGTAGCTGGTTTACTGTAGTGTGTAAAGTTACCTAAGAGTGTTAATGTGCTCAGCTCCACTGGGTCATTTAGAACCAGCTGTGGATTTAGGGCTAAATGTTTGCTGTTTTCAAGTGCTTCTAGTAGGCTGAGTTTTCTGCCTTTGTTGGCTATATGTAGTACTTCTGTGTGTGTTAGATATTTGTGTCCTTGTTTGAGCACATTTTCAGCAAAGGTGGTGTCTGATTTATTTAGCCTCCAGCTGCATTCATATTCAGTCAGCCTTGTAGATATGGCCTGGCCTGTTTGACCAATGTACAGTTTATTGCAGTCACTGCAGGTTATTTTGTAGACCCCACTGTTGCTTAGTTTATCTTTTTTGTCCTTACTGTTGAATAAGTGATTAGCTGTACCGCCTCTTACATAAAATGGTATTTTACAGTTTTGGGATTTCAGTGTTTTGGCTAGTTTGTCTGATAGCTTACCTAGATATGGAATAGTACACCAGTTGGTTTTGAGTGTGGTTGTTATTGCAGAGGGGGCATAAATGTAGGACAGGATTTTCCTTCTTTGTTTCTTGTGCAAGGTTTTGTCAACTAGTTCAGGGTTATAGCCATTGTTATATCCAGTATAGTTAATTACGTGTACTTCTGTTTGGAAATTTTGTTTTGACATTGGTATGGATATGGTGCGTTGCAGCATGGAATGGAAGGCTGCATGTTTGTGTGTTGCTGGGGGTTGTGAACATGAGGATATTACTAACTGTTGTTGTGAGTTTGCTGTAAATTTTGAAAGTATGTGTATTTGTGGTGATATCTGTGTTAAGGTCTAAACATTTAATGGATTTTTCACCTAGCTCCATGGTGAATTGTATGTTTTTGTGTTGTGAATTTAGATGTTCTAGGAATGTCTTCAGTTGTCTGCTGGCAGCTGTCCACGTACACAGTACATCACCTACATATCTGTACCAGTATTTAATCTTATTACTGAGGGGCTCATTTTCTAGGAACCGTTTTTCGAAATTTTCCATGAATATTTCAGACAAGGGGGGACTTAGAGGGGACCCCATTGCCAATCCTTCTGGCTGTCTGTAAAGAGGACCTTCAAATTGGAAATAATTTTGTTTCAGACATGCTTCGGTATCAAAATATATGTCTTATACTTGTACTGGCTTGACAGCTGCTATGTATAATAGTTCTGTCACAATATAATGGCATTCTCGTGTAGCTATGTTTGTAAATAAGCTGCTTACGTCAAAGGAAACTAATTTCGCACTACTTTGTATCGGAAAGTCTCTAATTTTGTTTCAAGGTCCACTGAGTTTACAATTCCAAACTTAGATTTGAATTTTGTAATTCTTTGGCAGTTTTGTAGTTTGGTACAGTGTAGGTTGGGACAAGTGGTCTTAGAGAATGGTCTTTTTCGTGTAGTTTAGGGAAACCACACAGTTTAGGAGCTGTTGGATTCGTGTTGATCCAATATTTAGCTTCATAATGGTGTATTATACTTCTGCAAGGCTTGGTTAAGTTTTCAATTTTATCATTAAAGGTTTCTGTGGGGTCTTTGCTAAGGACATAGTAGGTATTGGGTGTGAGGAGTTGTTTCACTTTCTCAACATATTTACTTTTGTCCAGAGGACAAAGGTATTACTTTTATCTGCTCTCGTAATAATTGTTTTGTTTTGAGAGATTTTCTTCTTTAGGTCATTCAGTGTCTTGTGGTCACTAGATTGAGTTGTAGTAGTGTTACACTCGAGCAATTTTTGTGTTTCACGCCTTGCTATGTGTTTGGTTGCAATGTCGTTATTTATACTGTATTCTATATCAACTTTTATTACATCTAACTGTTTAGTGGAAGGTTTACGATGAGGAGCATATTTGAAACCTTTTGCTGTCACTTCGATTTACTTTGTGGAAAGGACTGTGTCTGATAAATTTATCACTCGTTCAGAAAAGTTTTGTTTCGGTTTTGTGTTTAAAGTTGCACTTCGATCACATAGGTTGTTTATTTTACGTTTCTGGGGTAAGAACATATCATGGATTATGTTTTGCACTTGTTCCCATATTTCAAAAACGTCGAAGTCACACGGATGTAGAAATCTTGTAATTCTCATATAATGTAATATCCCTTATGCGTTTACATTTCTAACTGTAACTCAACTGTAACAATGCAATATTTGGTATTTATTAATGCACAATCCTTCTAATAACAAAATGTAACCCCCAAAGAAAAAATCGCTGTTGTACAACCAACAATTAGTGTCCAGTGCAACTGTTCACAATAAATACCAATACTTTGTAATAATGTGTATTCTAAATAATTCTAATTGTTGTCATACCTGGTACTGACAAACCACAAAATGTGATTTATTATGTTAAAGAACAGTTTTATAGAACGAAAAGTCAAAAGACCCGATTGACAATTCCAAAGACAATACCACAACAAAGATCGTATGTAAGAGCGTTGTATCTTAGTCTAGAATGTTTGGTTCGTAAGAACACAAGTTCCTTGTAAACTATAGCCAGTAGTTATCTGAAGATGGCCGAATGAGCCGAAAACTAATTCATAGAAATAAAAATCAGTAGAACAAGAAACCGCCCCTGTGTTATTCAACCCTCAAAAGTAACACTGTTGACAGAAATCTCGGTTTTCTTACTTTAGCTTCGAATCATGCATTGAGCTGACGCAGATGAAGATGAAGTGTATTGTGCAAACTGATTAACACAGAAAATGAAAGATTTTAAATGGGTAGTTCTCATCACCGCCACAGTACATATGCAGCCACGACTGTCCCAACCAAGAACTCTTGGACTCCTCCAATCAATGCTCTTTTTCTTATCTCAGAGTGCTGAATCTATTTTCTTTTTTATGTCGAAATACTCAATACGCAATCATCTCTATTTAAGGCAAGAAGTCAGGGACAGTGTTCTGTCAATAAATCCATGTTATGGAATAATACATTTGAAATATCCGTTCGTTCACCTTGGGTTAGGCTTCTCCAAATCCCTTTAGATGAAAGTCAGGGTGGTTCTGATTAACTCACGGCGCAGTTTCTTCCGTATACTTGTGTACATCTGGACTCAGTCTCTAATACCTCAACGTTGATGCTGTACTAATCGCGATAGTCATTCCCTATTTCGTTATTAAAATATAAAGCGATACAAACGCACTCATTTCATTAGTTAATGATTAAACTCCTGTAGAGACGAAAAGATGAGTGGGTAGGGTGGGAGGAGCAGCAGTACTGCACACAGTAGTGCTGGGATGGGTGACCTTTGGTGCCGCGCGGGCTTCACTGACATACTTATTTCAGCTCGCGTGCCGCACGTCACATGACGCAACTGCTGCGCTCCTAGCACATAAAGTCAAATCTATAACGTCCGAGACTTTAATGTTTATGGAGTAACGCAACGATATGGACAGCACACCTTTCCCGACACGACACGACACGCCAACAAATTACTACACAAAAAACGCGCTTTTGACAGTACATTTATTCTACGCTCACCCAATCTTCAGCTGTTTATATTTGATTGCGCGTCGTGAATAATGTATTTTCACTTACGAAGTTTTACAATAGCCGTCTTAAAAACACATGTTGCAAAATTCTGTAACGCCGTGAGTAAAGAAGCAATTCTCACGACACGAAAATAAATGAGACCATCTGAAGATGGGATACCAGGCTGCCCGAAATGTCATAATGGGAAAATAAACGCCTATAAAAGCAAGTGGTTGGAGCTGATTCATTATACAGGCCTATTCAAAAAGAAATAAGAGAGTTCAGTTATTTGGGGTGCAGATAAGCAGTGAAATATACAAACACAATGCACATGTCACTGGACAGAGGAATGTTAAATTTTTATGTCCGCACCGACACTGTACCATACACTCAACATGAGCACCATGCGTTGCTCGGGAAACTTCCAACCGGAAGTCCATGTCATTCGAAATGCCAGTCAACGAGTCCTTGTTTATCGAATCGACAACTTCAACAATTCGATTCTCAGATCTTGAAAAGTGGCTGATATAGGCGGAACAAATACTCTACCTTTTATGTGGTCTCACAGAAACAACTAGCAAGGTGTGAGGTCTGATGACTTGGGAGGCCAAAAACAGTGAACAGGATCTTGTTGCCGACCTCTTCCAAGCCAACGTTGTGTGATGGTGGAGTCACGAGAGCGCCTATACAAGCGGGCAGTGCACGCCAGCGGAACCATTCCGCTGTGAGCTCTATCTGCAACAGCATTTAAGCACTATGCCTCGTCGACGTGTGTATCAACAACGCCGCCACCGCATAAACATATTATAAGCCTCGAGAATAAACTTGGAGGAAATGGATCAGCGCAAGGAGTTATATTAAATGGACCTATATTCTTTCGTTGTTGCAGTGTTAATTTTAAACTGGACGTCACTACCGGAAATTCTGGTAGTCGTTGGTTTACGCTAGCCATCGTTCGTTGTGAAAACGCTTCCCTTCCTGGACTTGAATCTTTCGCCGACAGAGATGTCATCGCCTAAAAGAATTGGCATCGTGGAAATGACCCCAAGACTCAAAGTAGACCTAGTGATGTTTATAGTAATATGCCATTTACATTCTATACACACTCTTGTAGAAAAGTTAGTAATGATGAAAAATACACGTATGGATGAAAGGACCTGGTGTACTTGCAGAAAAGGTAACTCTGTAAGTAGGCTGTTTAGGTTTTCTTATTGGTAACGCCGCTTAGCGCTCGGTATGAAAAATCACTGGCTGTGCTGTGCGCAGTCTGTGTTTAGTTTGCATTGTTGTCTGACTGTTGCTGTGTTTGTCTCTGGTGTTGTTCCATTGTGTCCAACTTTTGAAGATTTTGTTCCATTGTGTCTAACTTTTGAAGATTTTGTTCCATTGTGTCTAACTCTTTTTATTTCAGCATTGGGTGGATTTCTTATGTACTATCTTATATTCTATTCTTATCTTCTAATCTCTCTCTCTCTCTCTTTATATATATATATATGGATGTATCTAGATTCATCTTGTCTTGTTTGGAGGAATGTTCACAACCCTGGCATTTGCCTTACTGCTGGGGGAAACCTCCTTAAAAACCCATCAAGGGTTGGGTGCTTTCCTTGTGTTTGGCTTCTGTTATTTTATTGCCCTTCATGGTTTGTTGTCACTCGTCTTCTTCCGTTGCGAGTAGGTGTTGTAGTACTTGTTGATCTTTGTGAAGGTTCGCTATGTCTTCGTTTTGTGGTTCTGTTATTTCTATTGCTGCTATTATGGTCTGTGTTGGTAGTGGGTATCTATATGCCGGAAAGTTTGCTGTGTAATATGTTTTCTTCAATTCTTCTGTTGTTAGGGTATGGCTTTTCAGTCTGTTTATTCCTATTCTTGAACTTAGTCTTATCAGTCTGTGTGGTATTGGTTCTATTCCTGCTTGGTTGTAGACTATTGTTCCTCCTGTGCTGCACGGTACATTCAGCGCGATTCGTAGGATTCGTCTTTCAGTTGCACTCACTCTCTGAGTTTGCGATTTGTGTGCCATCCAGGCTGGGGCTGCATACTCTAGGACTGGCCTGATGAATGCCTTGTAAGTGTGTAGCATTGTCTCGGTGCTAGCTCCATGTCCCCTTCCCCTGATGATCTTTATTAGTCCCATTCGTCGCCGCGCTTTTGAAAGTATTTCCGTGATGTGTTGATTCCAAGATAGAGACCTGTCTAGCGTGACGCCCTGGTATTTCCCTGTGTCTTTTGGTGTGATGCTTTGGCCCCATAGTTGTACTGTCACATCCTTTCGGTTTTGGCTCCTATCCATTGTCCTATGTCTGTGCTGAAATACAAGAAGCTGGCTTTTGAGGGCGTTCGGTCGTATTTTCCACTTTGCTAGCCATGGTTCTAGTTTTTGTATGTATTGAGTGGTCATTTCTGAGAGTCCTGCTGCTGTCACGGAATGGCACCAGTACGCCGTATCATCGGCGTAAAGTGCTAATCCTTCATTCCACCTGGTGGGTTGTGGGATGTCGTGTGTGTACAATGAGTATAGTAGTGGCGACAGTATGGCTCCTTGTGGTACCCCTGCCTCTGGGTAGAAGGTGTTCGATGGTTTGTCGTTGACGTATACTCTGGTCGGCCTTTCGTCTAGTATGTTTGTTAGTAGTGTGATTAGATTTTGTGGGAGTCCCATTTTCAGCATTTTGTAGTATAGGCCGGCGTGCCACACCTTATCAAAAGCCCTTTCTGTGTCTAACATCAGTGTCGATGCGATGTCGCATAGATTGAGTCCTTTGGTGACGTTATTGCAAAGACGTAGAATGGGGTCGATGGTTGAGTGTTCTTTTCGGAATCCTGCTTGGATTTTTGGGATGAGTTCTTTTTTGGTACAGTACTTGTGGATCCGGTTTGTGATTATTGTTTCGAAGCACTTTCCTATGACTGGGAGTAATGTTATTGGTCTGTATGATAGTGGGTTGTTAGGTGGTTTCCCGGGTTTTAGTAGCATCTTGACTTTTGCTGTCTTCCACTTCTTTGGAATGGTTTGTATCTTGATTGCTCCATTGAAGAGGCTCTTCAGTGCTGTTAATAGCGTATCTTGAGGGGCGAGTCGGAGTTGTCGTCTCGTGATTCCGTCATGACCTGGCACGTTGTTTTTGCCGTTGCCGATTGCTTCTGCGATTTCTTGGCTGCTGATTTCCTCCATGAGTTTTGTTTCTTCTTCATTGTATACCGTGGGGGAGGACATTATGATGGGTAGTTCTTTGTTCACCCTGTTTTCGTGTTCGGGGTCGAATCTTCCATCTTCTGGGAGTTAGTGGATGTTCTGTAGTACGTTTTTGAACACCTCTGCTTTGTCTTCGTCTTGTGTTATGATGGTGCCATTGTCTACAATAGGTGGTTCAGATGAGTGTGTGTGGCCCCAAATTTGTTTGAAAGTTTTCCAGAATAATCCTGCCTGTCTGTGGTTTAGTTTTCTACAAGTTTGTGTCCATCTTTGGTTTCTATATTCAGCCAGTTGTTGTCTGACGAGGGTGTTTAATCTATTCCATTCCGTTTTATGGTGGTCATATTGTGTTTTTTTGAAGAGTTTGTATACTTTTCGTTTTAGTCTGATATTTTCGAGGATATGAGCAGGGATTTGTTGGTATCCTGGGCGTATTCTTTTTTCAGGTGCTGTTTCTTTGGTTGCTATTGTTATTGCGGAGGTGATTTTTTCGCTGTATTCTTCGAGTTCTTCTTCTGTACTGATGTTGATGGGAGCTGGGAGACTGTTCGCGAGGGTTTCTCTGTACTGCTATTCGTTTATCTTGCCTAGGTCGTGTATTGTTTTAATTTCTTTTCGTTTCGGGGCGGTTTTAATCAGGTCCAGGCTGAAGATGAGCGGAACGTGGTCACTTCCGATACTGTCGCCGATCCACATTTCGCTGCAGTGTATGCGTAGGTTGGTGCTGCATAGTATGTGGTCTGGTATGGAGCTTCCGTGCTGGTTGGTGAACGTTGGCAATTTGTTTTCGAGTCGTATTACGTTTGGGTCATCAAGGAGACCTTCGAGGTCTCTTCCATTACTGTTTGTGGCATGGTCTCCGAAAGTGGTGGATCTAGCATTTAGGTCTCCTATGAAGATGAAGGGTCCAAGGTTTTTTATATATTCTATGAAGTCCAGCGGTATTCTGGTTTTTGGTGGGACATAGAGTGTGACTATGTTGATGGTATTAAACAGTCTTGTTTGGAGTCTGATGATTATTGCCTGGACATCTTTGTAGGTGGTGGGTATGTCGACGCGAATGGCTGGAATTTGTTGATCATGGAATATGGCTACCCCTCCGTGGTAGAATCTTCTGTTACGATCTGTTGTTGTGTCTTTTCTGTGGCAAATATAGTCTTTTATGTGCAGAGGAAGCTGGTTTGCTCTTGTTTCGGCGATCCCGAGTATTGATATATCTTCTTGGGTTGTTAGGTGTTCCAGCATTGGCTGTTTGGCTCGAAAGCCATTCGCATTGACAAACCCTATTTTGAGCTGTCTTCTCGTATTTATACTGGCGAAGGTGACTGCTGTTGATGTGGGCCCCATGCGCTATTCGCGCTTTGTTTGATTGATTCAAATGATTTTGTTTTTATTAGAAAGTGTAGATAGTTTCCTGTTTGGTTTACTTCGAACTGCCTGTTGAAGTATTGTTTTGATACCTTTTGCAGCTCGTTTGTGATTTTGCTCTTTTTTTCGGGGAACACGTTTATTAGTGCAACAGTGATGGCCCTTAGAAGATCGTCAACTTTGACATACGTGTCTTCTGGTTTCTCTGTTTCTTTTGCTGGCTCGTCAACGCATTTGACTGTGGCTGTTGTTTCCTCGCTGGTTGGTGCTGGTGGTCTTTTGGGACATTTTGGATCATATGCTGCGTGTTTTTCGCCACAGTTGGCGCATTTGGGTTTGTCCTGCGAGGTGCATCTGCTAGAGAAGTGTGGTTCACTGCATTTGCTGCAAACTGGAGTTTTCGCATCGCAATTTGCTGTTGTATGGGAGTAACTGGAGCACTTACTGCAGAAGGCAGGTTGAGGAGCCGGTAGCCTCGATGGTTCTACTGGGTATGTCCGGTGGAACATGCGGATGTTTTCGCTTAGCAGGCGGTCAATGGTTGTTTGGTCGTGAGATATTACTCGCATCATTTTCAATTCCTTGTTTGTGTCTCGGCTTCTCACGCGGCACACGTATTTTATGTCAAATTTTTGCTTTTCGAGCTCTTTTGTTATTTCTTCGGGCGTTATGTCATAGTCAACGTGTTGTATTACTACGCTGAAGGTTGGTGCGTATGTTTTGGGTAATCCTGTCTGTGTATTTTTGAAAGGTAGCGGTTCTATTTGCATGTTTGGTCTGCTGCTTCGCAGGTGTCGCTCAAGGATTTTTGCAATTGCTGGGTTTGTGCTATGGAGGGTAGCTGTGCCATTGTTTCTTACTGACATGTTTATGATGTTGGTTGGCTCCTGGATCCCTTCTATGGCCATTGACAGCGATTTTTGGGATTCGATTTTGTTAAGATTTTTTATTAGGAGCGAGAAGCGGTGGCTTGCTGGCGTTGCCTGTTTGGATTGTGTTCCTGGTTCTGCTGTAATTCTTGAATGGTCAGTCTGTGTTTGAGTGTCATCCCTGTTTGTCGCTGAGTTTTTCCTTGAGCGTCTATTGGTGACTTGCTGCCAATTCCCGTCTGTTTCCTTTTTCCCTTGTTCATTGGAGGGGTGTACTTATGGTGTCTCTGCAGGCTTTTCTTCGGGTGACCTGTCTGCTGCTTGTTCGGTAGCCGATTGGTCGACCTCTCTTTTGTTATGGGGGATGTTACTTGCCGGTTTCTCATCATTATTTGTTGGTTTGTTGGTATTGTAGCTCGTTTGGTGCGTGGGTGTTGTCCTGTCTTCGGGTGCTGAAGGTGGTACGGGTTTTTGTTTTGATTTAATTTCCGCTGTTGTACTGCTAGGTTTTTCGGCTTTTTTCGTCTGTGTCTTAACGCTGGTTTGCGCTTTCCTTGGCTTTTTCCGCTCGATCGTCTGTGGGACTTCATCATCTGTTGATGTGGCGGGCAGGTTGTCAGTGACATTGCCGATAGGGCGTGTTTGGCTCGGAGGCGGCATCATTTCGGCAGTGGTTGGGCGTGTTTGGTTTGGTGGTGGCATCGATTCGGATCCCTCCGGAGTCATGATAATGATTTGTGAGTGGTGTGTCGTACTCATTGTATAGTGGTTTGATATTGTTGGATTCTGTAGAGTAGCGTTGACTGTGTGAACCTGCTTTTTAGCCTTTGCGCTGCAGACGCGGGCTGGTCTGTCCGCAGACAGGGCCCTGGCCTGCGACAATCCCTAACTATCGGTTCCCTACGATCTGGCTCTCCAGAACATCTCACCTATAGTGGTATTGTGTGAAACACGACAATGCGTCAATGCGACAATGCAACCTGCAAAAATGCTACAACCTGCAACAATGCAACTGTTAGCATCCAGCTGCCTCTGCTCAACACTACAATGGCAGACAACAATGCAGACTAAACACAGACTGCGCACAGCACAGCCAGTGATTTTTCATACCGAGCGATAAGCAGCGTTACCAATAAGAAAACCTAAACAGCCTACTAACAACTCTAACTGGAGACATTACTTTGTACTACAATTATTACTTAAGTGTGATCCGTGACCCTAGTAACCGGAGAGCGTGCATCGCGAATCGGGGGCTCAAGGATTCAACAGTTTGAAAAAATTCGGAAACATAGTGCCGCACAGCCCGCTGAGCGCCTAGCGAGTCGGTAACGCACTAATAAAGGACTTATTACCCTGCTCGCTCCAGCGGGCAGGAGTTATCCCGTATGCGTGCTGTAGTCACGTCATGCACAAAAATGAAATCACTGGATTATTCGTGAAGTTGAGGGAACAATCGTTTTTTGCAGCGTCTCGTAGCTAGACAGCGCTATCACAGGTTTCTCCGCATAAGAGGCCCATAAACTTTCTGAACAGAAAAGGTGCATACACACAGTTTCGGTGAGTCTATTATCTTCTTACATTATGGTGGTTTACTTTACCTGACAGATGAAAAGTGGATTCGGCCGAAAAGATGAGTCGTTCGGAAAAAGTATCCTCTGCCATATCCTGGAGAACTGAAGTAGAAAATTCGTACCTTCTGTCAAAGACGCGGGAATACAAATATTGCGATAACTGCAACTTGTAAGGCTTCGTATGCAGACACCACTGTTTGAGGTAGTTGAAGCTCCCGGCCTGCCTGTCTTGTGGACTTCTAGGGCTCCGTGTGAACGCAATTCGGATACGCTCGACATTTTCATGAGTCGTGCTGGCCGATCCTTGCTTATCCCTTTGAAATCAAGTTACAAGAATTTTTTATGCCTGTCATATATCTGCTTGTGGAGAGTCGGAATCTTGCTGAATGGAATGCATGTTGCACGTGACCACTGGATTGACTTCGTACAAATTCCAACATACAAAATAATTTTTCTTTTGGTGTAGTCGCCATGTTGCTACAAGCAAATAACTAGCGTAGCTGTGTCAAAACTTCGGATCTTCCTCTACCCTGTGGCGCACGCAATGTGTTTCTGTCTTTTACAGTTCGAGTGTAATAAAAAATTGAAAAACCGTTCTTTCTTTTTATATCACCCTGTATATTACCGTCAGTGTCAACATGTGCAATGTTCTAATACGTTCACAACGGACAAGGATAAATTGTTAATGTTAACAATAGATGGCGCTGAGATAAGCAATTCCCGTCGACAAAGAATTAGGAGCACCTTGCTGAATTTCTTCTGTGTCTGGACTGAAACGAATCGCGCGTCGGTTCTGACACGTGGGCCCACGGTTGTGCATCTGTGGAGTAGTGGAACTGGCGAATAGTATCATTGAAAATCAAACTTCCGCTACTGGAAATGGTCCCAATGAAAAACGAGTGACCGTAGAATAATGAAGCTTTGTAGAAACATGTCTAAGGACATGCAGAAGAGAAATAACAAACAAACCACTGAGAAACACATTTTAATTTCCACATGTGAGAGATGAAATCTGGTGATCTTCGTGGTTACGCACCTTGGGCCGATTGGCCAATGATTCGATTTGTTGCGTTGGTCATAGGCGCCACAAATCGGTGAAGAAATTACTGTCGCCCTGCTGAGAATGCTGGACGCGGTGTGCGATCACCAAGCAGTGCACGAACTGTGTCACGACAGCTGAACAATCCATACCCCACCATTAGAAAAGTGCTGTGAACAATTGTGAAGTGATAGCTGTACAAACTTAAAATCACTTACCAACTTATGCCACGCGAAGCAGACACTCGAGTAAAGTTGGCTCTTACATTTCCTGCAACGTTTGAGATTGGCTACAAGTGGCCTTCGAACATTTTTTGCAGCGATGAAGCGCACTTTATGCTCAGTGGGGCAGTAAACACACGCAACTATCACGTTTTGCGATTGTCACCGCCAACGAAAGTTTATGAAGTTCCCCTGTATAGTGAACGCATCACTGTGTGGTGTGCTTCACGGTGCAGTTCACGATTGGTGCATTTTCCTTTGAAGTACTCGGACCCCAGAGTCCAACGACATACACCATGAACGGCTCATGTTATTGGGACCTCCTTTGCCAAAGTGCGATCCCTGCTCTACGGGAAAGAAATGCTTTGGACTCAACTGTTCTATTGCATGCTAGAGCTCAACATCCCATTGCTCGCGAAGTCACAAATTTGGGAAACCGAATCACTGACCGATAGTTCTAAACTCCGTCACCATCAAGATCACCGATTTGATCCGTCGCATGAGGAAATTGAAATGTGTTTCTTTTAATGCTTTATTCGTTATTTCTCTTCCTGCAGTCCTTAAAACCATTTCCACATAGTTTCATTGTCTTCCGATCACTCCTTTTTCATGTGGGCCCTCTCATGTAGCGAAAGTTCAATTGAAACCATCCTTTACATATAGTGCACGTACACACAGAGAGACAGTGTCGTGTCATCAAACGCATGTTCTGGAGGAATATAACTGAAATACTGCTTCATTATTTCAGTTATATTTTTCCAGATTATGGATTTGATGACACGACGCTGTCATCTTGATTTTGGCTTTCCCAAGTCACTTCAGACCAATGCCACGATGGTTTCTTAGTAGCTACAGTGCAGCTTGTTCCATACACTTGTACATATGGACTCAATCTCTAAGAACATTGACGTTGGTGGAATGCTTCCTTATGATCACGATATTACAGGTAAACTAGTCGATAGTGAAAGTGATGACCAGGAACTAAAGCACGAGAATCATTCCTTTGATTCTGCTTCGCCGGAAATGAGAAAAGTTCATCCACGCAGCAATAACTTTACGATTCATGCTTGGTTTCATCGCGTAAAAGTGTTTGTTTCAGTGATCAACCAAGGTTAGTGCGATATTTTTGTAGCATCAGTTACACATCAATATATTTTCAGATTAGCATTGTAGCGATGCAAGGGGTACCAAATTTGTCATAAAGTTCCGTAAATTACTCATCTGATAGTAAAGGTATTTCGTTCATTCCAAGCAGGTATCAATTCGTGACGGCATCGTGCAGACACGAGTTGACAGTAATCTGAATCCGTTTTAGCAGATTAATAGCTACTTTCACGGGATAATTTTTTTTTATGAAATACAAGTTCTTGAAGATTATTTTGAATTGGAAATGGTTAATTAGTAATCGTATGCGATAATTTATCTGTTTAGTATAAAAGTGTTTTGAGTTTTGTATGCATGTAAAAGGTGTGAATTTATGAGCAGCTTTTACTGTTATACGAGTTACCACTAACAGTGCTAAAAGTGCGTGTGTACAGCTCGCTGACCTATGCGGTGAATTTCATTTTGTGATTCTGAGCCGAATAGAGACAAATCTAGTTCATTTAGACTTTACGTGAGATAGACACATCACGTTATTACAAAAAGTAGTTTAGCCCATCTGGGAAAATTCTTTAAATCTGCGCGCTCAATTTGAAACACGTCACACGCTAGCGCATGATTGAGCTTTCCATTAAATCCCGTATAATATTTGCAAACGTGCTTGGACTTAATGCACGAAGTTTGAAATTACTTATTGAGACAAATACTGATTTTTGATAAAAACGAACCGAAGATTTATTCAAAATATTAAGGTTTTGTTTTAATTAGAACACATATCACCTTGTTGATCACGTTGCTTAGCAACACTGTAATGCAAGTCAATTCATTCATTAGAACGATTTGTGACGTAATAAGTCCCATTACACATACAAACTGTTACACGGAATTTGCTGATCGAATGAGAGGATCAGAGTGTTCTTTTCCAGAAATACTAATAAACCAGCGGTTTCAAAAGTTAAATTACCAACTGTTGTGTAACTTCATTGATAATGCATTTCACTGACGAACACTATTATTATTGATAAATGATCATTAATTATAAGTAAATTTTGAATACTCACCAGCACTGCCAAGCAGCAGTTCACATCACAATCAGTAATAAAATCCAATATAACTGAATGGGCATTACTTGATTAAAACAGAGCAATCAGCTTCCAATTCTAGGATAAACTGTACCAGGTGGAATTATTAAAATCTTGTGGAAGTGTAATAAGGTTTATCTGAATACTTGTATCATACATCATAATTTCACATTAACTGGACAGGTTATTAGTTGCGGAAACGATTTCACCCACAACAGATTGTCCCACGCCACTACTAAACTTTTATTATAACTCTTCACAAGAGATCTCAAGAAGCCGGGATCAAGAAACAAGAAAAGCTGAGACGTCGGTATAGCATATACAGTTTCAATTTAGACAGGGTGGTCAGAAACAGTCCTAAAAGCTTGTAAGGACGTTCCAGTGGAGATTGTGCTAATAAATGAATACTCAGGAAAAAATTCTATATGTTACGTTGTTTCCGAGTTATTTAGCATTGACATTAGCCAAACAGGTCCTTGTGGATGCAAATTCAAGCACTTGCACACGCTAAAATGCGGTAATGCACAGGCAGCTGTTGGTCCATCGGTTACCATTTGTTCAAACGCTCATTAACAGCTTAAATGCGACTTTTTCGGACGTGTTAAATTTAAGCTCAGTGAGGGAAAGCTACGTTTGCTCGGTTTCGAGAAATGAAACGAAGAACACGTTTGGCCACACTGTCTGTGGCATGGCGGCTGAATTTGCATGTGCGACGAAGTGATTGGCTAAATTCGGTATTATATAACTCGGAAAGGGTGCAACGTATCGATTTTTTTTAATAGTTATTTCTCAGTCTAAATTATCCTCGAATTTTTTCGACTGTTTGTGACCATGCTGCATATAATTTTGATGTTGCGACATGTCTATTGCTACTTACGTGAGCCGTTATCACTTTACAAATTTTTCAAAATACATTTACAGTCAAAAGCAACAGGAATTCGCATATGAGTTTGTTAACATAACGTAACATATTCCGATAATTATTACTGATATTTATTCGACAGTATGCGATCAAGCTTTGCCATCAAATTTATAGCACTTTAGTCGCGAAAAGAAAATGTTAACCTTCTAGGAAAAGGGATGAATGAGTTAAGGAATGTCGCATGCAGAATAAAAAATGGTTCGTAAAAAAAAGTAGGAAATGCGACAAGGAGTTGCGGGCGACATAACATGGAAAGGTGATTGTCATATTCGTGGTACCTGTTGAACGGGAGGTGGAGCGTGGCGTGTAACACGCGATGTCGGTTCCTGACAACTGCCGTGACGACTTCTTGGAAAGAATTCTCCCCTGTTTCACGCAACCGCCAAGAATTGGCGGTAGGAACTATATTGGAAATGGAAACATGTTGTCCACGGAATCAGAAACTAGAACTGAACTCGCTGTGATAAATGCTAACAATCCTCAACATTCAGAGAAAGGCAAAAAAAAGGGGGGGGAGGCTTGTTGGTTGTTCTCCAGGGTGCTGTCGCCCGCATGGAAAACGAATGATCGTAGGACAGTTAAGCTTTGCGAAAACATTTGTAAATACGTACGGAAAAGAAAGAATGAATAAACCACTTAAAGAAACACATTCTAATATCGACATGAGAGTTTTCAGATCTGGTGGTTAGGCAGTTTGGAACGGTCGGCCAATGATTAGGTTTTTTCCAGATGTGTTACGGAGTAACTGAATGACCTCACGAGCAATGTGAGGTGGAGCTCCATCGTGTATCAAAACAGTTTGGTCTAAGGCACCTCTCTCCCGTAGACTTAGGATCACATATTGGCGAAGCAGATCATAGTAGCGTGTGCCGTTCGTGCTGTATGCCGCTGATTCTTTAGGTGGGAGTTCCTCAAAGAAAAATGGAACAATCACGAACTGTGCTGTGAAGCTGAACCACACAGTGACGTGTGCACTATGCCGGAGATTTTCATTAACGACTACTGCCAGTCTGCAGTCTAAATTAAATAATTAAAATTTTTATTTTAAGACGTGTCATCTTCAAGTTAACAAAATACATTTGTTTCAATTTAAAGTGTGATTCCTGCATGTACTTTATTATGTTACGTGCTAATTAAGTGTGGATGTTGTCGAAGTTTTTTTGGCAGTTACTCTAAGGTTGTTCCCTTAAATTATGTCATTCATCCAAGGTTACATGTTTGAGAGAAAAAGGAGCCGTCGCTGGTAGGGATGTCCCTCTACGAGTAGGTCAACCACCTAATTACAAAGAATTTCTGTTTTCGTGCACAAAGGCACCTTTTCTTCTGGAAGTGTGACATTAGTGTCTTAAATATACTTGTGCAATGTAGGTGACGAGTGGATACGGAGTGTAAGAATGTGTATTGATGATGAAAATAAGAGAAGCGAGAGAGGGAAAACCTAGTGTCAGCAACAGCATACTCTTCTCGAATGACACCAAGTGGAGCCACTAAGCTTTACGCCCCCATACGACAGATGAATCGCTATCTACATCTATGCTTCTACATGATTACTCTGCAATTCACAATTAAGTACCCGTCATAGGGTTCATCGAGGCACTTTCAAGCTATTTCTCTGTGGTTCCACTCTCGAAAGGCGGTCCCGAAAAACGAGCACTGAAACATCTCCGTGCCAACGCTGATTTCTGTTATTTTGTTATGATTATCATTTCACATTGAGGAGAAAGTTGTTGACTGAAATTCCAGAAGAAGGTCTTGCCGCAGCGGTAACCGCCTTTGTTTTAGTGACTGCCACACCAATTCGTGTATCATAACACTCTCTCCCCTATTCTGTGGTAATACAAAATGAGCTGCCCTTCTTTCAACTTCTTCGACGTCCCTGTCGGTTCTACCTGATGCGCATCCCACACGGCACTGCAATGTTCCAGAAGAAGGCGGACAAGCGTGATACAAGCAGTCTCTTTAGTAGACCCGTTGCATTTTCAAAGTGTTCTGCCAATAAATCGCAGTCTTTAGTTTGCTTTACCCATTATAAATACGTGGGATGATCAGCAGGTGTGATTACCGTAGGTTACTGTTTAATTCTTTAATAATATTCATTAGATAGCCCCTAGCACTTCACTGTAGGTCACCGTTTTTTTCTTTAGTGTTCACTAGATAGCCCCTAACAGAAAAATAAGCACCAGATTTAGCTTCTACAATACATTTTTGTTGTTTTTCATTGTTGAGTGTCCTTTCTGCCAACTACAGTGTAGCTGTTAACCTTGTGTGGCCGTAGGTTTCCTTAAGTTTCTTATAATGTCACATATTAGCCAGATGGACAGGGACTGTGTCTGTTGTGTGCGGATGCAGGAGGAGTTGGCCACAGTCCAAACGCAGGTGGAAGCTTTGTTGACCACAGCCAACAAGCTCCAGAGTGCCACCTTGAGGTGCGGTGGAGACGGAGTGCCTTGGGCATCCTCTGCTGTACTGGATCTGCAGGGGGGGGGGGCGGGGGGGGGGGGGGAGTCACAGCACTTTGAGCCGACCTCAGGTATCACTCTCACCTCATTGTGGGTGACGGACTGTGTCGAGGTCTCGAGCCTCAAGGCGAAGGCTACATGGCCGACGCAGGCTTCTGCCAAATTCCATGTGCTTTGGTAATACATTCTGTATGTTATCTGATGCTGGGTGGGAGGGTGGATGGCGGGGGAGGGGGGGGGGATGTTGAGCCAGAGAAGAATGCACCTTCTGCCAGGATAGTGACCGCTCCTTAGGCAAGGGCCGGACAGGCACATGGGGATAGGTGTTTGTTAGGTATTTGGAGCTCCAATGTTAGGCGGGTCATGGAGCCCAACAGGGACATAGCGGCTAGGGCGGGGAAGAAGTCCAAAGTTCACTCAGTGTGCTTGCCAGAGCCTTGTCCGGGATGTGGAGAGGCTCTTCCGGCGGCTATCGAGCATGTGGTGTGCAGCCAGCTGCAGATTGTCGCACATGTCAGCACCAACGATGCCACTCGTCGGAGTTCCGAGGGAATCCTCGGGTCTTTTCGACTGTTGACTAAATTGGTGAAGGCGGCCTCCATCTCTCGAGGAGCGGAAGCCAAGCTGACGATTTGCAGTATCGCACCAAGGGTGAACCGGGGTCCTCTGGTTTGGAGTCGAGTGGAGAATCTAAACCAGAAGCTACGTCGACTCTGTGACGAAGGTGGTTGTAGATTCCTCGATCTACGCTATGGGGTGGAAGGTTGTAGGACGCCCCTCGATAGATCGGGGTGCACTGCACACAGAAAGCAGCTATATGGGTAGCACAGTACTTGTGGCGTGCATATGGGGATTTTTTAGATTAGGTTCCTCCCTACTGGATACAAACCGTTGGCCTGAGAAATTACGAGTTCATGACACTGATACGGGTGTCCCAACTGTAAAAATTGTTAATTGTTAGTTCCCCTAAAAAGGTCATCCCAAAGGATTTAAATATGCTAAATCTCATGTTAGTAAATTGTCGAAGTGTCTGTAGTAAGATCCCCCTAGTTACTGTCCGAAATAAACAGTAGTAATGCCAATATTGCATTAGGTACCGAAAGCTTGTTGAAACCATACATAAAAAGCAGTGAAATTCTGAACTCGGACTGGGCAATGTTTAGGAGGGATAGGACTGATGCTGTGGGAGGGGGTGTGTTCATTGCAGTTAAAAGCTGTTTAAACGCAGTTGAGATCTTTATTGGGTCGGTCTGTGAAGTAGACTGGATAAAGCTGTCAATCAGACAAGCAGTGACCATTGTATTAGGATGTTTTTGTAGAACACCCGCATCCTCATCAAACGTCGCAGAACGTTTCAGGGAAAATCTTGAGTACACAGGAAATAAATATCCAAATTATCCATTAGTTATAGGTGGAGACTTTAATCTGGCGTCCACTGACTAGGAGAATCACACGTTTATCACAGGGGGCAGAAGCAAAGACCGGTGTGAAGTTATTCTATGACCGCACTCAACAAACAACCTTGAGCAATTGATTAGAAAACCAACTCGAGATGGGAACATGTAAGATATCTTGGTGACAAACAGATCTGATCTTTTTGAGGAAGTTAATATATAACAAGGTATTGGCGACCATAATGTCATTGTGGCTTCTATGGCAGTGGAAGTTGGAAAAAAAGCGTAGAGTTTTCTCGTTTGGGAAAGCAAATAAAAGTGTCATTAATGAAAATCTTCATAGTCAGCTCCAAGCAGGACTGACATCAGTGATTTGGTTCTGTAGTTCAGCGGATTACTCCTATTTCCTTTCTTGGGTATTGGTGTGACTTGAGCAATTTTCCAGTCTTCACGTGGGGATCTTTCGACGAGGACAGAGCGAGGTGGCTCAGTGGGTAGCACACTGGACTCGCATTCGGGAGGAAGATGGTTCAAACCCGCGTCCGGCCATCCAGACTTAGGATTTCTGTGCTTTCCCAGAATTAGTCCAGGCAAATTTCTTGATGGTTCCATTGAAAAGGTACGGTGGATTTCCTTCCTCATTCCTCATCCTTGACATAATCCGAGCTTGAGCTCCATCTCTAATGACCTCGATGTCGACGGTACGTTAAATTCAATCTTCCTTCCTTCCTTTAGACTAGTGAGCGGTTGCATATTTCACTAAGTATGGAACTATCGTATCAGCATACTTTGAAAGGATCCCGACTGGTGTACGATCTTGCCTTACCTATGTTAAGTGATTTAAGCTGTTTCCATGGTACTAGAGGGAGCTGTAGACGGAAAAAACTCTAAAAGGAAGAGAGAGATTGGAATCCACCCAGCAAATAATTGAAGACTTAGGTCGCAAGTGCTACACTGAGATGAAGAGTTTGGCACAAAAGAGGAATTCATGGCGGACCGCATCAAACCAGTCAAAAGACTGATGACTCAAAAAATAAAAAAAATTAAAAAAGAAGCTGCTTCACTACACCGAGGACCATAAACAGTGTCATACGCTGTCATCATTCTCTGGGACACCGCGCATCGGTATGGAGTTTAAGTCTCGTGATCAGGGACTTCAAACTATCTTTTCATTTATTTCTGGTCAAATGTTTGGCTTAACATTTCTTCCTCGAGTAGGTTTCAAACCGGTTACCTCTGAGTAAAACGCCACAGCATTTGTGTTCGTTTTTGACCTCGGGTTTGGAGGGGGCCTGCTATCTTTCCGCCAGGAAATAAAAATTAATTTTGGCAGCGTCTGTAAGATAAATCCACCGCGTTGCCCTTAATGCGTGCCTTATAAGATGCTCGACAAAGATTGAATGATCGTGACAGTTCCTTTGGCGAAATGCGGTAGAAAATTTGTTACACGAATTGTAGAATTCAGCACACATTGCCCTTAAAAATGCGTCTCCTTGTGGCGTTCAGTAACGTTTTTGGAAACAAGAAAAAGAACTGGATTCCAACATGACACCCCTTAGATATTGCAGTTCATTAAAATTTCAGCATCGTGCAACAAACGTCAAACTGGCATTCTGGAATAGGCAAATGCTTATCATTTCAGTATACCCGCACAAAGTAGGCATGAGTAACGGCATCTATCCTCACCAGTCACATTAATGTGACCATCCGTCAAAAGCAAAAGCCTGACGAACTACCTCCTACAGCGCAGACAGCTGCGAGAAAGATTCAATAAAGTACTACCCCCCCCCCTTACCTCCTCCCCCCATCCCCTCCCCAGGGACCGAGAGAGATGTGAAGCCATGCCGACTGCAGCGCCGTGGCCGGCTGCGATAGGTTTCTCGGTTGAGGATCCACGGCGCGAACGGGTAGACCAATGTGGTCCCACAGATTCTCGGTTGGATTTAAGTCTGGGCTGTTTGGTGGCCAGAGGAGTACGGTAAACTCATTCTGGTGTTCTTCGAACCATGCACGTAGAGTGTAATCTGTGAGACACGTTACGCTGTCCTACTGGTAGATCCCAGAATGAGAAGACCACCCAGAGATTGCCACGCAAACAATCCTCAGACCCTAATGCTCCTTCCCTCTTTGCTTTCAAATGGCTCAAATGGCTCTGAGCACTATGGGACTCAACTGCTGTGGTCATTAGTCCCCTAGAACTTAGAACTACTTAAACCTAACTAACCTAAGGACATCACACACATCCATGCCCGAGGCAGGATTCGAACCTGCGACCGTAGCAGTCGCACGGTTCCGGACTGCGCGCCTAGAACCGCGAGACCACCGCGGCCGGCCTTTGCTTTCAGACGTCCACTAAAATGGTCACTTGTCCGATGGAGTATAAAGCATGATTCAAATGGAAGGCCGCCTGTCGCCTCTCATAGGGCATCCAGTTGCGGTTTTGGCGTGCAAATTCCAGCACTCGTCTTTGATGAACAAGCAGCATGGGTGTATGAACAAGGAGCCTGCTGCGGAAGCCCATAAGCAGCAATGTTCGTTGCACGGCTGTTGAAGAGACACTGTTGGTAGCCCCTTGGTTCGTCTGAGCGGTCAGTTTGCTCAACATCTACGCATAAATCATAAGGACGGCTGTAGGTGTTTTATTTAGTCACTACAGCTGTGAGTGATTATTGCACGTGTACGTCGAACATAGACGATGGTCATATTAATGTAACTGTACCGCGTACATTGTAGTATCATAACCGTAATCAAGTCCAAATCCGAAAGCAAGGTCCTCAATGAAGTACGACATTTAGCACTGAAAGCATGTTAATTTCGAACACTACCGTACAGATAAATTCGAACTGAACTCCTGGACGAAAAGTGCTGCTATTTAAACAAACATCGAATAATCCATAACATTGAAACAGTAGCCGGCCGTTGTGACCGAGCGGTTCTAGGTGCTTCAGTCTGGAACCGCACGACATCTACGTTCGCAGGTTCGAATCCTGCCTTGGGCATGGACGTCTGTGATGCCCTGAGGTTAGTTAGGCTTAAGTAGTTCTAAGTTCTAGGGGACTGATGACCTCAGATGTTACGTCCCATAGTGGTCAGAGCCATACGAACAGAAACAGTATAAATATCAAGAAACTTATAGAATTGTTAAACATACATTTGCTGGTGATAAGATCTGAACCACAGCGTGCGTGTCAGCGACATTAACACTACGCCAGATTGCATGCAGCAGAAGTCTTGACAGTGTTGTGTAGGAGAGAGTTAGGAACTTGTGACAAATTATGATTTTTAATTTTCGAAAAGTTGGTGTTCACAGTACGCCTTTCTATCGTTAACCTCTTTCGTCATATCCATTTTTGGCTGTATTTCCCCGCATACTGGAGATCATAGCAAAAGCAGGTTTTTCTGAAAAAGAAAGAATCTCAGAGTAAGTTTTTATGAGAACTCGCCCTGATTGAAAAAAAAAGGTTCAAATGGCTCTGAGCAGTATGGGACTTAACAGCTATGGTCTTCAGCACCCTACAACTTAGAACTACTTAAACCTAACTAACCTAAGGACATCACACAAAACCCAGTCATCACGGGGCAGAGACAATCCCTGACTCCGCCGGGAATCGAACCCGGGAACCCGGGCGTGGGAAGCGAGAACGCTACCACACGACCCTGATTGCAGGCTGCTTGTCGCAGACATTGGGGATGGTAGTCGCGGGTTGTTCTGATAGGAGAGAAGGGTTCATTTATTAAAATGTTTTATTAAGAATATAAAAATCAAGGATACTGATAAAGCACTGATACACATTTCAATTCAATCTAGATACTAAATTAGTAATTCAAGTAATGATTTATGTGAACGTTTTATATTAGCCTGCGCACTCTTCCAGTTTCCAGGTTCATGAAAGTTATTTTGTGTTTGGATTACGTAATTAGTGAGCCCACTTGTTATGTTCTATAGACTGGATATATTTTTCGTTAGCTTGACTGTTAGCAACAATTATTGTATCTGATCTCTGCACTGAACTTTCATTCATGTTCTAAATTTTATTAGGCTGAAAATTATATCTGGCTAAAACAGTAGTCAAATTATTGAAAAAATATTTCGTATTTGTTCGGTTGAAGCTAGGAGCTCACGATAAACTGGTTCCCTCTGATTTTAGGACTGAAAGTGTTGTGTGTCTCTCTCTCTTTTTTTAGAACATTGAACCAATCAAGTTCAGCAGACCCATTATCTTATTGGGATTCCAGACATTTAATAGACCCGCCAGGATAGCCGAGAGCGCTAACGCGCTGCTTCCTGGACTCGAGTAGGTGCGCCGGCCGCGGATCGAATCCTTCCGGCGGAATAACGACCACAGCCGGTGTGCCGACCAGCCTGGATGTGGTTTTTAGGCGGTTTTGCACATCCTACTAGGTGACTACCCGGCTGGTCCCCACGTCCCGCCTCAGTTACACGACTCGCAGTCATTTGAAACATATTCGCACTATTTCACGATTTACACTGGACGCAGACAGGTGGGGTACAGTAAATCCGTCCCGGGGGTATGGGGTGGCGGCAAAAAGGGCATCTGGCCACCCCTTAATTAACAAGCCAAATCAGGTTAACCATGGCCGACCCTCGTCGCCGCGGGCCAAGGCGCAAGCGATAGAATTCGAGACATTTTACAGAATTTGTCAAAGTTCTTACCTCTTTTTACCTTGAAGTGTAGTAATCATCAGACGCTTTAATGACATTTTGCTGTAATTCCTCCTCGTTGTCATCAGAAAAAAGCTTTTTCTGTTTGGAAAATAACCAGCGCTGGTGGTAAGACGAACTGTCTTTTAATCGTCAAATTCATGTTGAAGTTAGATGATTGCTTTGATAATCAGATGCATGAGCAAGAATTGACATCTACTTTCTCACTTTCCTCGCTGCTCCAAGCAAGAAGTCAGGAGTAACTTCTCCTAGGGTTGCCTTTTTTATTGCTTTGTCTATATCTTTACCTGAAACAAGCGAAGAAACTACTAAAATACCCTACCGGTGTAGGTTGTCCCATGTGATAACTATCCACGAAATTTTTCGATAACCGACCCCGGACAGACATTTCAGACAAAAATTTAGCTGGAAAAAGGGACCATGGTACTATTGTCAATGTTGATACAGAATAACGTTGGTTAGTTAGGATACAGACTTCACTGAATACCATTTGAGTAATGAGAGTTAATTTTATCAATAAAAGTATGTTTAGAGCTGGAATAAGACCAAAAACATGCGTACACCCTATTCGGAATATTGTGAATTACTGTGGTTTGAGTTTAGACAGCTGGTTTAGACAGCAACAGCAAAAGAGGACTGATGCATCTGACAACCAATCTGTATGACTGCCTGCACCCTCTCCTCTATATAAGGAATAGTTTTGCAACTGATTCCTCATTCATAAATCGAATTTGAATGTCGGGGATTTGTGTGAAGACCATGTTACGGCATATGTAAGAGTGAGAAATGTCTACCAGCGGGAGCTGAAATTCGACTGCGCCAGTATAATGGCCTACTGAGACTGGAGTTTATCATGATGCTGCTTGTGTGACTGGTATCTCATGACTGTCATGCGAATATGGAATCGCGCTTCAAGGAAGGCCGTACTGAACGCCATGCTGGATCTCAATGGACCCATATGTCTAGCGTTTGTGAAGACAAAGAGTACGCTCAGCTTTCCAGGATCGAACAGTAACGTCGCGTGTTTCGAGTTTAGGAATTAGGCTTGCTTACAGCAAGGCAGTGGGTCGACATCTGGACCACTATGGAATGTCAGCATGACGATCATTGTTTTGGCTTCTCCTGATGCGTCACGAACAGAGGCGAGTACTGCAACGGTGCGTTGAACAACGCTGAACACGTGAGGGTGCTACCATATAACTCCCAGTTCTGCATACAGCATAACGATGTACATATCACTGAGTGAAAGGTCTGAACAGAACAAACTGTTACGTGGTTAAACGGCACGTGGCAGTTACAAGTCCGACCCCACTCGGAACTGGGGCCATGGTTGATGTGTGTCCTTGACGTGGCAGAGAGCACGTGAATCATCAAAGCAGCCGACCACAGTGCGACAGCGAGTCAGTTAATGGATGATAACGACAGCAAGAAGGAGTCTTGGGTGCGACAGCAGAGCAACCATAATTTGCGACCAGTGCTGAGGCCTTGAATGCTGGTAAACCTTTGTGCGCGTTTGAATATGTCCAATGTTACCTTCATAGTCTTCTCGCAGTATATAAGTAAGAGAATTTTAACAGTAAACCAGATTGTAATGCCTCCTTGAGCGTGTGTTAAATGAGTGCCTCTGTGATGATTTCACGTTTACTAAACGATACTCTGACGGAACACACTTTCTGTATCAATCCCATACAGTAAGGGCCCCAGACTGACACGATACAGATTAGATTAGATTAGATTAATACTTGTTCCTTAGATCATGAATACGACACTTCGTAATGATGTGGAACGTGTCATGTTAATAAAAGATGTCTGTACAAGATATTACATTACACAAAATATTGCATGACACTAATGTTTATGTTGGGTTTTTTCCCCTCCCTTAATTTATATCTAAAAATTCAGCCAATGAGTATATTCCATAGCGGGCGGACTACAAGAGGATTCTTCCAAAGCATCTCAGTCTGGCAGCTGCCTTTCGCGTGCTACGATTAGTTTTATGTGGTCGTTCCACTTTAAATAGCTAAGCACCTGCATTCCTGTAAATATAATGGGTTGGACTGCTTTCAGTGACTGTTGAGCAGTCAGGTAACTGAGGGTCCACTGCTAATCCCTGCACCAGACCACTGCTGAAGGAGATAGAGATATATGGCACTGAAAGTAGTTGATGAGATCTGTCACGTGGGCAGCAAAATAACTGATGAAGGCCGAAGTGCAGAGCCAGTGGCGGCTGTTGTGTAAGAGCACAAGAGCACGTGAGCACCCTAACTTTTGATACCTTGCAGTTTTTTTGGTTATTTTTCTTTGAATGCTGTTAAATGTAATGTATATGCAGTAATCTGAAATACACTGCACTAAATCTACCACGCTGTGCTACATTGATCCTGTACACCTGATGAAACGTGGCATCAGAGTCGCGAGCACAGCTTCACTTGTGCACGTTTTAAAGAGCTTGTGCGCATGCGCAAATGGTGTGATGTAATTGCCTTAATTGTTAATAGACAATGGGCAAGGTTCATGGTGTGGACTGCTAGCCCTTACCACTCAACTACTAGTTTATGTCAACACCACCAGGTGGTAGCACATTGCAGCGGATTTTTAACCACATTCGCTTGGCATAAATCCTGCTCCACAGATATGCCAATTACATCGGAGAACAGTATATGTTATAGTTATACTGATAAAAAACCTATTTTTTGGGATTCTGAATGAAACATACCATATTAAGTTTTGAATTTTACAATATAGTAATCCATTTGAGGGCTGAGAACTATAAACCACATCATCGTCGATTTTCAGACTGTAGCATTATTCAGGCAGCCATCTATTGACCTTATGGTGGGCCAGGTTTACTGTAGGCCCACATTGTACGTCTATCTGAACATTCACGAAAAGTTGTCTCACTGGTTTCTCTGATATTCATTTAAATACGAGTGGTTGAACAGGCTGTGCTTTTGGCCCTAATGGTACTCAGAGCCTCGTTTGTGTTCAAGGGCGGGAGAGCTTTATTGGTAGGAAGTACTACTTGAATTTAATAATTTCCGCAAACGGATGTTTGTGTTTGGAGTTGGTTGTTTACGGTGCAGAAATCAGGTTCCCTGTGCAGTGTCAACATGAGCTGTGTTGAACTTGTATCAAGCGCTAAAAGAAGAGAAAATTACCAGGTAAGTTAGCCGCAGAGGAAGTAGGGCCTCCCTGACCAGATCCGTTGTCTGAGAAAGTGGTGGAATCAAATAAGTGTGAGTGCAAGTGAACATTTAACAAAGAAGTGTATAATAAGCGTAAGTTGTTGTGTGGGTTCAACGTAAGAATGCCTGATTTTCAGCCCGGAAGTTAATTTGTCAACTAATTCATGAATTAGGGACCCTGTACATTTGTCTGAAAAAAATAAAAGAGCACGAAAACTCCCACTTACTCAAGCATAACTGTCATACAGCAGACGCTGTTAATTTCGCACTCACACATTTATATGAGGTGAAAAATTTGTGAACACCCAGAATGTATACCGACGAGCCGCCACTGTACAGAGGATATAAACTGCAGATCGGTTATAGCACGAAAAGTGTCTCTGAAAAGAGGAGTCTATTAACATCTAATATAAATTTAACTATTATATGTTGGTTCACCTCGATGAGCCACCGTCAGTGCAGATATACAATTAAGTTCGACCTCCTAAGGGACTCTCAAAGTAGCGAGCATGGAGGACACGGACAAGGAATGCAGATAGGTGGTGCTTGCTCGGTGGGAGTGTGCGTCGGCCGGGAGGCAGACGACGCAATTAAGGTAAACGCTGTGTCCGAATGGCGCTGTAAATAATGCAACTGCTTCGAAAAATTTTCACTTGTAGCTGCTTATTCCGCCTAAAGTCCCGATGCAGCTGACATCAATAATTTCTTTCCTTTACTTTCTCCTTCTTCTGCCTTCAATTTACTTCAAATAAATGTAACTACTAGGAAGAAATTTACGAAGGCGTCTATACTGCAGCTTTGTAGAGAAGTGAAACGTGGGCGGTAAGCAGTTCAGGCAAAAAGTAAATAGAAACCTTTCGAATGTGATGCTACAGAAGGATGCTGAGGCTAGAAAATTGAAAAAAAATTGTGTGGAGGTACTGAATCGAATTGGGGAAAAATTAATTTATTAGATCATTTGACAAAAAGAATGGGTCGGCTGAGGGGAATCATCCGGTCGCATCAGGGAATCGTATGGGGTAAATACAGCGCAGAGGGTCCAAGGAGAGACAACAGCAAGTTCAAGTGGATGTAGGTTGCAGGAGTTATGCACAGATGAACAGGCTTGCAAACAGCGTGGAGAGATGCATGAAAGCAGCATTCGGACTGAGAACCACGCCAACACGAGAGTAAAATTTAGTGATTCACTGCGTAAAAGGAAGAAAATGATACTCATTTGTTCACGTGTACTGACTTGTTCCTAGTCCATACCGTACTGCTCACCACTTTCGAAGATACACGATGTGGTTGTCAAAGAATACAATAGAGCCTCGGAGCAACTTCCGTACTGCAATCGTGCTCATTAAACGATTGTGTTGCCCTGAGATACTAAGACTGCATACCTCACTTACTATTGGAACGTCTGAAATTGCCTGTTAACCTAAGTTACCGAGGGAAGAACAGGAAGAAAGGAGTAATTTTGTTGATGGACGACAAACCCTTATATTGTTATATCAACAGGCTGTATTTCTATGCCGGCCCGAATGGCCGAGCGGTTCTAGGCGCTACAGTCTGGAACTATGCAAGCGCTACGGTCGCAGGTTCAAATCCTGCCTCGGGCATGGATGTGTGGGATGTCCTTAAGTTAGTTAGGTTTAAGTAGTTCTAAGTTCTAGGGGACTGGTGACCTCAGAAGTTAAGTCCCATAGTGCTCAGAGCCATTTGAACCATTTTTTTGTATTTGTATGTATTGTGTTCATGCACAGGTAAAATAATTTAATCTAGTCACTTAATAGATAAGAAGCGGATAAGTATCACCCTCTTGTTTTCCAATAATACTTGATATGTTAAATGGGGTAGTACTGAAACTGGTGTAAGGGGTGTTTGCAATAGTGCCACTAACAGTGAACCAGCAGTGAAGCATGTATAGCAATGCAAAGGAACTAACAAGCTTCTTATCATTCAGCGAACGCTACATAAGGGAAAACTCCACGTTAAAGGTCACAGTTCAACGTCCTATTGACAGCGGGTTCGCTGGAAATGGCCGTTGCGGACAAGTAACATGTGAAGCGGAAGCAATCATTTCTGCTTTTATGCGCAAATTATATTTTGCCTAGACTGCCATATAATTATTTGTAGCGCTATCAAACGTCAAATACATGTATATATTTCGTTTCTTTTTGCTCTTTGGAGTTTCTGATATACGCCATAAACATATTCTCTTATTCACAATAAAAATGGAAAATGTTTTGCTTCTTACAATCGTTCAGCAAAAGGAGAATGAATTACTTACAAGTTCTGTCGCTTCTGTGTGTTGATACCTACATTAGTTGCGATGCCTACATTAGTTGCGATGCCTACATTAGTTATGGAACTATCTATAGTTTATGTAAACTATAACAACTTTTTACTGTTCACCACAAACAGTGTTCTATGATGTTATGGAGTGAAAAATTGTAATACGAACTAATTAACTATTTATTAACTAATTATTCCAAGGTGTTAGAAACAATTCAGTATTCAGAAGGATTACAGTTCCGTTCAGAGAAGAAGATTTTGTTCTCATTTAATGATTAAATCTTATTTTTGTTTTCTGTAGAGTTTCGTTCGACAGGTATTGTCCTACACAGTAGCGTCGGCCGATGAATATTTGCACTTCTGCGCGCCTACTTTGCTTCGCTCGTTGCCCTGGCAACCACTCGATTCAGCCAATGGGCGCCCAGCAGGAGAGATAATATCGTTTGAAACGGGGCGCGATCGAAGACAGGGCAAATGCTCGCCTCGCGGCTCCTAAACCAGTTCTCTAATTCGGTTTCTGCAGCGAACATTGTCTGGAGGGCGCACCAACATGCAGTCGTGTGGAATGGAACTGATTAAGTACCTACTCTTCTTCTTCAACCTGTTGTTTACGGTCAGTGCAAATAATCTCTTCTGTTCTAATTTCATCCTGACCTAAATGAAATAAGCATGTTTCAGATAGAACCTGTGATTGAGGAAGGTGGCATGTTTCTATTTTATTTCACCCTACTTTTCTTGTAGAGCTCGCTTGTATTCGTAGACAGGATGTTCTGAAGGTTTAAAAACACAAGTTCAGAGATTGAGTCGAAACTCACCTGCTTGCTTGGTATTGTTTCCGCATTTCACAGTACTTGGCCACATAAAAGAAAATTAATGGGAAACACGTTCTGTTCTTTGCTTACAGCTTATGATTTAAGTTATTTCTATACCCACTCTGCTTGCATGATTTTCAGGGAGAAAATTACTTTCATTTTGGCTTTGATCGATTGCGACTTGGGGACCTACCTATAGATATTTCTATCTACAAATATACTGGCAGAAAGTTATCCTGGTAAGAACCCTCTGCAAAGTAACGGCATTTCTAGATTGAAGGAAATACTATTCTGCAAACTCTCCTTTTGGTTTCCTTTTAATGCTTACTGTATTAGCTAATACAATGGCTTCACTATTAATTGTAGCTTATGTTTGTTTCACCTCAAAGTAGCTACTTTTAGATTGTATTTGCCCTTGCACAGTACTCTTTCTTATAATGTTTTCTATTTAGACATGCAATAAATAACGGAAGATGTCTTTGCAGTGTTTCGCCGTATAGAAGAAACACAATGACTCACACGAGAGCAGAACATACGAATAAATATCCAACTTATGTCCTGGGAGTGTTTAGATCCAGCGCCGGTTTGATTACTGTTTATTAACTCGCTGTTAGTGTAAGCAGCTGTGAAGTGGCCAATAGTAGCAGCTACGAAAAATTAAATTGATTGATTCTTACTTTTGCGGTAAGCAGTGTCAAGTGCTTCTGCAGTTTAGTTGAGTACAGGTGAAGTACCACAGACAAAAAGTCATATCACGCAGCAGTCATGAACAACATAATAGCAAGGCTTTCTCTAATCTTCCAACAATAAGACGTGTTATTGTATGACTAAACGAATGCCAATCAGTCACTAGAATCAGTCACATCCATCAAATATCTGGGGGTAACTGTACTGAGCGATTTAACGTGAGACTACCACATAAAATTAATCGTAGTAAAGGCAGTTACCAGAGTGAAAAATCATTACAGAAATCCTCAGGAAGTATAGTACACCTAAGATAGCTTGTCCCTCTAGGACCCGTAACAGATACGATAGACAGAGAGGATCCAAAGAAGAGCGGTTCGTTTCTTCACAGGTTCGTTTAACGATTACGAAAGCGTCGCGGATATGCTAATACAACTCCAGTGGCATACGCTACAAGAGAAGCGTTGAGCATTACGGTGTAGTTTACTGCAGAAATTCTGAAATCGTAAAATCATAGAACAATCAAAAGTACACTTATTCCTTCTAAGTTTATCTAGCGAAATGACCATGAAGGTAAATCTGGTGGCACTGGAACTGACACGAAGGCTTCAACAATTGTTCTTCCCGCCCGTCGTTCGGGACTTTAAGAGAACTGGGGGGGGGGGGGGGTCTCACAGAAATTTGTACGGCACCATAACATGAACATGGTTGTTCTTCTTATTAGAGAAGTTTATTCGCAGAGGTGGCCGAAAAGTACACAATGGTTACTGATTTCAGCGAGAGTAAGTCACCATCTTCAGATAATTTGTACAGAAAATTTTTTTTACACAGCCAATCGATTTCGACGTATGTTACTATTAATTGAACACGTCTTATAGAGGCGACATTCCATAGTGCCGTATCTCATACAGTTCGAGAATAGTTATGCGAACAGTGCGTAATAGATAATACGTGTGCAACATCTTGTCATGTTGTGTTCATGTTGGCATCTGATAGGAGCCTGTTTCCTGTCAGATGTCAACAAAGACACAACATGAAAACATTTTATACATGTATTATCTATTTTATTTGTAACCGTTCGCACAAGTATACTTCTATTGTATCACGAGAGGTGTTTACTGTGGCATGACGTCTCTCTGAGCTGTGTCCAGTTAATGTGAACAGTCGACGAAATAGAATGGCCCCGTAAAAAGATTTTTTATGCAAATGATCTTAAGATGGCGATTTAATGTCGCCAGAACTAGTAATCATTGTGTATTTTTGTGCGATCTGGGCGAATAAACTTCCGTAATAAGAACAACAGTCGTGTTTAGATTCTGAGACGGTCTCCAATACATCTCACAGTCACTGGTAATTATCATAACATAAGTTAAATTAGGTACTTCCTGCATCGCACTTCTGCTGAATAAAAATGTATTGATAGCCATTAAAACTGCAACATCACTGCACGTCAGAGGAGACTTCTATCTTGGAACCTTTAATTCAATGGTCGTCAAGCTGCGGCTCACGTGCCACGTACGGCCCGAATCAAGAATTACGGCTACTCGCGTTCCTAACGCGTATTTTATAATACGAGGAGCGCATGGTCTAAGAAAATAACGGGAACAAAAAATACAAAACAAAATACCTTTACTGGTTTTCAAAGTAATCAACATTAGCCACAACACACTTCTGACATCGATTGTAAAGCGGTTCGAAAGTGTCAAGCAAACGCTTCATGTGGGACAGCTTGAAGCACCGTGGACAAGCGCTGTTGGATATTCGTAACGTTTGCGAATGTTCGTGAACAGTAGTGCTTGTCCTGTCTTTGTTACTTTTCTTCTACTCTCATTCTCAGACAGTCGTCGATCATCCGCGAGCAGCCGTCGCACTCGTGAAATAGAAAAATGGAGCGCAACGAAGCAACGCGTTAACATGAAGGTTGGCTTCAAATTAAGGAAAACGGCGACGCAGGCTCATGGAATGTTACAAAAGGTGTACGGTGTTGAATCAATGTGTAAAAATAGTGTACTTGAGTTATTTAAACGTTTTAGAGATGTAAAGAACACGGTTTCGAGGACGAGCCGCGTTCACGTCAACGCGCAAGGCCCCAGAAAACATCGAATGAGTGCGACGGATGCTCGCCGCTGAGCAGCGGCCGTCGTTGTGAATGACAGCAGAAGAGTTGAAGATAAGCAACGACAATGTAAGCTCTGTTGCTTACTAAAATCCGCAGACATTGCGGATATCCAACAACGCGTGACCACGATGGTTCGAATGGTCCCACAAGAAGTGTCTGCTCCACAGTTTCCAACAGCTTTACAACCGATGTTTGAAGCCTGTTGTAGCTAATGGTGATTATTTTGAAGTCCGGTAAAGGTTTGTTGTTTGTAGCTCTCGTTTCCTTTATTTTCTGAAACCATTCGCTCAACTTTTCAGACGAACGTCATTTAATTCGGATCTAGCAGCCAACAGCCGTATTCACAAATGTCGAGTAACGTTAAGAGCTTCTTAAGAGTGTACTTTTCCTGCCCAGACACGAATAAAAACCCAAAGACAGTGATATTTTAAGAGGATCATAATTTCAATTGACTGTTGGTGAATTCTTCTGTGAGAGACATAAAGCTGACCGCCTACTTTCAGCTGCGAAGGGTAAGTAGCTCGACCGCTGTGGCTTTAGATGATGTGAGAGGGGGGAATGTTTTATTGTTTGTCTTCCGGTCTTTGCAACTTACTGGCGCACGCGACTCGAATTATCTCGGGAGAAAATGTTCGTTTGACGATTAATGAACACAAATTCAGGAACTATCGTTCTTCTGCAGCACAGCTTCCTCTTTATTCTCATGAAGTAATGTGTCCTATTGACAGGGAATCTTAGATTAATTCCACACGAGTAGATTTCCAGAAGGCTCTGGACACCCTTCCTTACGAGCGCTTCTAATCAAACAGCGTATCTTTGGAGTAACGTCTCACTTGTACGACTTGACTCGTCATTTCCTGTCAGAAAGGTAACGGAAAGTCATCGACTAAAACGTAAGTGATATGTGTCGTTCCCCAAGGAAGTGTTACAGGACCTCTGCTGTTCCTGATCCATCTAAATGTTTAATGAGACAATCTGATCAACCATCTTAGACTGTTTGCAGATGATGTTGTCATTTACCGTCTAGTAAAGCCATCAGAAGATCGAAACCAATTTCAGAATGATTTAGGCGAAATATCTGTAAGGTTTGAAAAGTGACAGTTGAATGTAATAATGATAGGTATGACGTCATCGACTTGAGTACTGAATGGAATCCGTTAAACAGTCTGCTAGAGTATTGCTGGATCCTTACCAGATAGAACTCATGGAAGAGATTGATAAGGTTCAAGAAAGGCGGGCTTGTTTTGTGTAATCGTGAAACAGAGGAGAGAGAGAGACGGATATGGTACACGAGTTGGCGTGACAGTCATTAAAATAAAAGTGTTTCTCGATGAGGAGAGATTTTTCACGAAATGTTTATTTCCAAGTTAATTCTTCGAATGTGAAAATATTTTGTTGGCTCCCAACTACACACGGATAAATGATCGTATTAATAAAGTATAAGTTTTCAGACCTCGCATGGAAAGACTGAAGTCTTCGTTCTTTTCACGCACCGTTCGAGAGTGGAACTGTTGTCAAATAGTGTGAAAATGGTTCGATTAACCCCCTGTCACGCATTTAAATGTGAACTGCACAGCAGTCATGTAGAGGTAGACTTGCTGATCATCTACTATGGTGTAAATTTTGACACGGAAGTGACATGGATTCGTGAATGTGTGTTATAGAAATGATCATTTTCAAATGCGGTTCATATGTATAGCAAAGAATATGACATTAAATTACGGCTATTGTAATATAATGCAAAGAGTAGAGGGAAAATGACACTCAAAAAATTTATTAATCATTTGTGATCGTGTTTCGCATTGCGTAATCCTTTTCAGTGCATGTACAGTTGCTGTTATTAATCAATTAACCAAGCAGACATCACAAAAACACTTAGCCAGGAAATTACAGTGTTACTGCTTTGGGCTCACTGAGCGATGCAGCAATCTGAAACAGAATAGTCGGCAGGAAGGGTTCCAAATGGTGCCAACATTCCACGATCAGTACTTAGCGGCCAACAGCAAACTTACCGTGACCATACTACACTTAATCTATTTGGGGATCACAACATACTAATTTAGCAATTAATATTAAGATCGGTATCAATGTGGTCCGAGGTGCTGCTACACAAAGATAGTTTGGATCTTGAGCAATAAACTTTGACGACTGCTGCTTTACGTCAAACAAAAAAAGGTTTATATTCAATTAAAAATCATCCCTGTTCGTCGTTAGAGGTAGGAAAGAAATAAAACTTCAGCGCCACTTGGAAAAAAAACTTATGAGACAAAATGACCAGGAGAAAATGGAACTCGGCAATTATTTCTGTTATCTTAACACTGCTATACGGCGGGAGTGCAAGTACACAAAAGCCCTCATTTAAAAATGAAATAAAATATTTCTAAATGGTTTGAAATATACACACATCCAAAAACGTTTTTTGCCATAACGGTTCCCAGAACTCCTGAGGGTTGTCGTTGACTATGGATATTGTATCACAGACAGAGTCCCTCTGACTGTTCAGAGATGTCACTAAAGCCGCCAAAAGATATAAACAACCATGCACGAGCAGCGCCTATTAGACAGAGGGGGTCAGATAGTCGATCATTTCCAGTCATTCCACCAGGAAGGAGGTACATGACTCGTGTTGTCTTAGTTCAACCATGCCTAGACGGTCGATACTGCGGTTCGATCGTGTCCGCATTGTTACTTTGTGCCAGGAAGGGCTCTCAACAAAGGAAGTGTCCTGGCGTCTCGGAGTGAACCAAAGAAATGTTGTTCGGACATGGAGGAGATAACAGAGAGACAGGAACTGTCGATGACATGCCTCGCTCAGGCCGCCTAAGGGCTGCTATTGCAGTTCATAACCGCTACCTATGGATTATGGTTCGGAGGAACATTGACAGCAACTCCACCATGTTTAATAACACTTTTCGTGCAGCCACAGGACGTCGTGCAACGACTCAAACTGTGGCCAATAGGCTGCATGATGTGCAACTTCATTCCTGACGTCCATGGCGAGGTGCATCTTTGCAACCACGACACGATGCAGTGCGTTACAGATGGGCGTAACAACATGCCGAAGGGACCGCCCAGGATTGGCGTCACGTTCTCTTCCCGATGAGTGTCTCATATGCCTTCAACCAGGCAATCATCGGAGACGTGTTTGGAGGCAAACCGGTGAGGTTGAACGCCTTAGACACACTGTCCAGCGACTGCAGTAAGGTGGAGGTTCCCTGCTGTTTTGGGGGGGGGGGGGGGCATTAGGTGGGACTGATGTACGCCGCTGGTGGTCATGGAAGGCGCCGTAACGGCTTTACGATACGTGAATGCCATCCTCCGGCCGATAGTGCAACCATATCGGCAGCATATTGGCGAGGCATTCGTCTTCATACACGACAATTCGGACCCCCATCGTGCACATATTGTGAATGACTTCCTTCAGGATAGCGGCATTTTTCGACTAGAGAGGTCGGCTGTTTATGGTCGACGTGGCCCACCAGCCACTCAGAGGGATCTACGCCGAGTCGCCGTTGAGGAGTGGGACAATCTGAACCAACAGTCCCTTGATGAGCTTGTGGATAGTATGCCACGAGGAATACAGACATGCATCAATGCCCATGTGTACAGCAGTCGCAACCACGAGCACTGAAGGTCTCGCTGTGTGGTTGTACAACATGCAATGTGTGGTTTTCATGAACAATAAAAATGGCAGAAATGACGTTTACGTTGACCTCTCTTCCAATTTTCTGCACAGGTTCCGGAACTGTCGGAACCGAGCTGATGCAAAACGATTTTTTTATGTGTGTATATTTTGATGTGTGTATCTTTTACCCTATATCTTAAAATGACGTTGGTGCTGCTCAGGACAGTTACACACCAAACATCAAATGGATGTTGCTTAAGCCATCAGAGAACAAGGAGCTACCACGAGCATGGAGCCAAGTGGCCTACCATTATGAGAAGGAAGCAGATAGAAACTACATCGAGGGAAGCTAAACTCTGGGCTATAATATCAGAAAGAGGGATACATCTCATGAACATATTGCTGAATGAGATTTTCACTCTTCAGCGGAGTGTGCGCTGATATGAAACTTCCTGGTATATTAAAAGTTTTAATCTGCCAGGAAGTTGCAACATACACTCCTGGAAATTGAAATAAGAACACCGTGAATTCATTGTCCCCGGAAGGGGAAACTTTATTGACACATTCCTGGGGTCAGATACATCACATGATCACACTGACAGAACCACAGGCACATAGACACAGGCAACAGAGCATGCACAATGTCAGCACTAGTACAGTGTATATCCACCTTTCGCAGCAATGCAGGCTGCTATTCTCCCATGGAGACGATCGTAGAGATGCTGGATGTAGTCCTGTGGAACGGCTTGCCATGCCATTTCCACCTGGCGCCTCAGTTGGACCAGCGTTCGTGCTGGACGTGCAGACCGCGTGAGACGACGCTTCATCCAGTCCCAAACATGCTCAATGGGGGACAGATCCGGAGATCTTGCTGGCCAGGGTAGTTGACTTACACCTTCTGGAGCACGTTGGGTGGCACGCGATACATGCAGACGTGCATTGTCCTGTTGGAACAGCAAGTTCCCTTGCCGGTCTAGGAATGGTAGAACGATGGGTTCGATGACGGTTTGGATGTACCGTGCACTATTCAGTGTCCCCTCGACGATCACCAGAGGTGTACGGCCAGTGTAGGAGATCGCTCCCCACACCATGATGCCGGGTGTTGGCCCTGTGTGCCTCGGTCGTATGCAGTCCTGATTGTGGCGCTCACCTGCACGGCGCCAAACACGCATACGACCATCATTGGCACCAAGGCAGAAACGACTCTCATCGCTGAAGACGACACGTCTCCATTCGTCCCTCCATTCACGCCTGTCGCGACACCACTGGAGGCGGGCTGCACGATGTTGGGGCGTGAGCGGAAGACGGCCTAACGGTATGCGGGACCGTAGCCCAGCTTCATGGAGACGGTTGCGAATGGTCCTCGCCGATACCCCAGGAGCAACAGTGTCCCTAATTTGCTGGGAAGTGGCGGTGCGGTCCCCTACGGCACTGCGTAGGATCCTACGGTCTTGGCGTGCATCCGTGCGTCGCTGCGGTCCGGTCCCAGGTCGACGGGCACGTGCACCTTCCGCCGACCACTGGCGACAACATCGATGTACTGTGGAGACCTCACGCCCCACGTGTTGAGCAATTCGGCGGTACGTCCACCCGGCCTCCCGCATGCCCACTATACGCCCTCGCTCAAAGTCCGTCAACTGCACATACGGTTCACGTCCACGCTGTCGCGGCATGCTACCAGTGTTAAAGACTGCGATGGAGCTCCGTACGCCACGGCAAACTGGCTGACACTGACGGCGGCGGTGCACTAATGCTGCGCAGCTAGCGCCATTCGACGGCCAACACCGCGGTTCCTGGTGTGTCCGCTGTGCCGTGCGTGTGATCATTGCTTGTACAGCCCTCTTTCGGTGTGCGGAGCAAGTATGGTGGGTCTGACACACCGGTGTCAATGTGTTCTTTTTTCCATTTCCAGGAGTGTATTACTGCTTGCAGAGACATTGTTTCTCCCATACTTCATTGGTAAAATCGGAAAATGTAAATCTACTTGGGGGAATGAGAATCTGTAAATATTTTAAAATATTCCACAGAATAAAGTGAATTAAGGAACACAATAATAATGCAAACAGTCCGTCTTTCCTTTACTTAATATCACAAATTTATTTCGGAGAAAGTAAATAACTATTTCACTCATTTCGTTTTGGCTATTCAAGGAAATGCAAGTTAAGGCGCTTTTGTATTGATCATTCGTGAATAGAGCTCAGTAATATCGAGCTGAGAAATCTGAGTTGTTCATAGTGAGCTTGCGTAGCTGAAAGTGCTATAAATCTCGAAGCAATGTAATTTGCAGTGACTGTTGAAATCTAAGCAACGTTAAACGTCTTAGTTCTTCTCCACCCCAAGGAAAAATAATTCTCTTAATCGTTAAGTGTACTCGTGGTTAGTAGTATTATACAGCGCCTGAGCGATTGATTACCCGCAGCGCAGTAATGTACCCGGGTCGTATGCTATGGCATACTCGGTACGGCATGACCGCTACCGCACCACAAAGCTCGTGTCATTCAGTAGAACAATTGCTTGCAGGAATTGCTAGCGACCAGACCAACATTTCCTTTACTTGGAACTAACAAAGAAATTTCTCATTAGCCCCTCAATCACCAACAGTCTTCCATTCACATCAACGAGCTCCAACCCATTCGTCATTTCGAGGGGATGAAATGCTTAGCACACTGAACTCTCATTCGGGAGGACGACGGATAAATCAGAACCTGACCATACAGGTTTAGATTTTCTGTGATTTCTCTAAATAGCTCCAGGGAAATTCCGGAGTAGTTCCTTTGGAGGGGCACTGCCGATTTCCTTCCCCATTCTTGAATTAATTCGAGTTAGTGCTCGTGGACTCAAATGAGAGGGAAGATGACGTTCTTCTCCGGAAACACCGTTGAGAAAATTCAGAGAGCAGACATTTGTTATTGATTTCAGAACGATTCTACTGCCACCAATGTATATTTCGCTTAAGAACGACGAAGAGAGAAAATAGGGCTCGTACTTAGCGTATAGACCAGTGGTCGTCAAATTGTGGCCCGCGGGTCGCATGCGTCTCGAATCACGTATTCGTGCGGTCCGCGTTTCTCAGCCGTACTTTATAGTAATGCGCAGCTAGAAACTAACAGCCGAGTCCAAAAAGTCAACTGACGTCAGGACCTTCTTCGGAGCCTTGTTTTCCGCACAGTACCAAACAAAAGTATTTACAGGAACAATCACATTTTTAAGACGTGCATATTTTAATTGTCTTTGCTGAATTTGGCCATGAGCTAAGTAAAGGGGGCCGCTTAACTCAGGAGTAGAAGGATGACTGAATTATTGTTTATCATCTAGTACTGTCCACACACGGGTCTGCGTGACTCGTATCGGTAGTCCGTCTATCATTTGCGTTGGTATAAATTTTGACACGGCATTATCAGGGAACAGGGAATCGTGATTGCGCGCTACAGAGATTTATCTTCAAATGTGGTACTTACCTGTAGAAAGTAACATCAAATTAATTAAAGCTGTTTTAATATAATGCAATGAGTAGAAGAAAAACAACATTAGAGAATTTATCAAACTTTCGTGATGGTATCTCATATTCAGTACTGCGTTTAAATATGGGTACAAATATTATTTTCAACGAAAGTCATCACACTCACGGTAAAGTAAAAAACATTTCAACGCGCCACTATAGTGCCACAGCCATTATATCGCTGAGATTGGCAGCAGTTTGAAACAGTCTTACACAAAGTGTTCCGAGTGGTGCTGACATATAACGATCAGTGCTTCAGGGACGGCAACCGACTTACCACGCCCTTGCTATAGTTAATCTGTTGGGGATCATCTGTGTTAATAATTGTAAGCAATTACGCCGGAGCCCAATACCTATTACTATTATCTAACGCCTTCCAAGGCAAAAAAATTGATTTAAAAATTTCGCGCAGTTACTGGCCAACTTTAAAAAAAGTTAATGCGTTATATAATCTTGAAATAGTGAAGGCAGCAGAGGACCAAATAGGTAAAAAGACGGGTGCTAGTACAAATCCTTGGGTAACTGAAGAAATACTGAATTTAGTTGATGAAAGGAGAAAATATAAAAATGCAGTAAATGAAGTAAACAGAAAGGAATACAAACTTTTCAAAAATGAGATTGACAGGAAGTGCAAAATGGCTAAGCAGGGATGGCTAGAGGACAAATTTAACGATGTAGACCCTTATCTCACTATGGGTAAGATATATTCTGCCTACCGGAAAATTAAAGAGACCTTTGGAGAAAAGACAACCATTTTTGTGAATATCAAGAGCTCCGGTGGAAACACAGTTCTAAGCAAAGAAGGGAACATCAGAAAGGTGGACGAAGTATATAGAGGGTCTATACAAAGGCGATGTACTTGAGAACAATATTATGGAAATGGAAGAGGATGAGGATAAAGATGAAATGGTAGATATGATACTGCGTGAAGAGTTTAACAGACCACTAAAAGACTTAATTCTAAACGAGGCCCCGGGAGTAGACAACATTCCATTAGAATTACTGACAGCCTTGGGAGAGCCAGCCCTGACAAAACTCTACTATCTGGTGAGCAATATGCATGATGCAGGCGAAATACCCTCAGACTTCAAAGAGAATATAACAATTCCAATAACAAAGAAAGCTGATGTTGACAGATGTGAAAATTACCGAACTATCAGTTTAATAAGTCATGGTTGCAAAATACTAATGCGAATTCATTACAGACGAATGGAAAAAGTGGCAGAAGCTGATCTCGGGAAAGATCAGTTTGGATTCCGTAGAAATGTTGGAACACGTGAGGCAATCTAGCCCTACGGCTTATCTTAGAAGTTATGTTAAGGAAAGGCAAACCTACGTCTCTAGGATTTGTAGACTTAAAGAAAGCTTTTGACAATGTTGACTGGAATACTCTCTTTCAAATTCTGAAGGTAAAATACAGGGAGCGAAAGGCTATTTACAATTTGTACAGAAACCAGATGGCAGATGTAAGTGTCGTGGGGCACGAAAGGGAAGCAGTGCTTGGGAAGGGAGTGAGACAGTGTTGTAGCCTATCTCCGGTGTTATTCAGTCTGTACATTGACCAAGCAGTAAAGGAAACAAAAGAAAAATTCGGAATAGGAAATAAAATCCATGGAGAAGAAATAAAAACTTTGAGGTTCGCCGATGACATTGTAATTCTGTCAGAGACAGCAAAGGACTTTGAAGAGCAGTTAAACAGAATGGACAGTGTCTTGATAGGAGGGTATAAGATGAACATCAACAAAAGCAAAACGAAGATAATGGAATTTAGTAGAATTAAGTAGGTGATGATGAGGGAATTAGATTAGGAAATGAGACATCTAAAGTCGGAAAGGTGTTTTGCTATTTGGGGAGCAAAATAACTGATGATGGTCGAAGTAGAGAGGATATAAAATGTAGACTGGCAATGGCAAGAAAAACGTTTCTCAAGAAGAGAAATTTGCTAACTTCCAATATAGATTTAAGTGTCAGGAAGTCTGTTCTAAAAGTATTTGTATTGGGGTGTAGTCAATAATGGAAGTGAAACATGGTCGATATATAGTTTGGATAAGAAGAGAATAGAAGCTTTCGAAATGTTGTGCTACAGAAGAATGTTGAAGATTAGATGGGTAGATCATATAACTAATGAGGAGATATTGAACAGAACTGAGGAGAAGAGAAATTTGTGGCACAAGTTGACTAGAAGAAGGGATCGGTTGGTACGACATGTTGTGGGGCATCAAGGAATTACCAATTTAGTATTTGAGGGCAGCGTGGAGGGTAAAAATCGTAGAGGGAGACCAAGAGATGAACACACTAACATATTCAGAGGGATGTAGGCTGCGGTAGGTACTGGGAGATGAAGCAGCTTACACAGGATAGAGTAGCATGGATAGCTGCGTCAAGCCAGTCTCTGGACTGAAGACCACAACAACAACAAGAACATCATAACCTACTCAGTAAGAGGCATAAGACTAGTATAATAATCGGAAACAGTGTGTTTTTGTTGAAGCAACGTTAAGTACTGGCTTCTAAATAACAGGACTTTACTCAGCAGGTCTTTGTGAACGAGAAATTTTAAGTTTTTTACGAAATTTTTTTCGGCGATATCCCCCCTCCCCCCTAACCCCACAAAATAACTAAAGGAAAAATGTTCATCGCTATCTACATTTTCGCTGTTCACCCAGTAACATTGCCGCAGCGGGCGTGACGTTTTAATTTACTACTTCTTCATAGTTATACGCAACAAATTTAGCAGACAGTATCCAGAGATGCAGCTGAATGTACCGGCAAAATTTTATCACATGTACGACACATAATTCAGGAGAAGTGATGTCATAAACACTGAGATGCGTGAATAACTTCCTTTTGCTAAAAATGGAGCACAACTTAGCCAGTGTCGCGCTTCCAACAAACTATCAACATAATTGCAAACCTTTCTTTTAGTTTTACTAGCTTTTACGCTTGAAGTCAAATATTTATCACATTTGTATAGTAATCGGATATCTGAAACTGCAGGGGAGTTCGCGTCTGTAAGGAATCTTGGGCTTTTACTAATATATTAATTTACGTAGAGTACCAGTTAATAATATGATCGGTATATACGTTGATCAGCCAGAAAATTATGACCACCTTACCACTACAAACCCCTACACGCGATATCAGCGTCACCTGGCAAGAAATTACTGCTAGACAGACAACGCGCGGAGCATGTAATATCAGTGAGCATGATGTCCCTGTGAGGAATGGGGAAGGCGCGCCATTTATCCGATTTTGATCGAGGCCCGGAGGCTCAGTACGAGCATTTCGGAAACATCTCGCCTTGTCGGATGTTCGAGTTGTGCCGTGGTGAGTGCCTTCAACACTTGGCTAAACCAAAGTGAAACTACGTCCAGATGTCGTGTTGTTGGGTCACCCCTCATTACAGATGTCGGACATCATAGGCTGGGAACACTGGTAAAATAGGACAGGCGCCGAACTGCGGCTGAACTAACGTCATTCTTCAAGGTTGGACGTCTCAAAACACAATGCACTGAACACTCCTATCGGTGGGTCTCCGCGCCACTGTCCCATGAATGAGCGCATGTTAGCACCATGCCATCGGCAATTACATCTGGAATGGGCACTTGACCGTTGGCACTGGACGTTGGTGCAGTGGCAGAGCGTTGCATGGTATGATAAATCCTGATACCTTCTTCATGATGACGATGGGAAGCGCGAATCCATAGTCTTCCAAGGGAACAGCTCCTTGACACCTGTACCCTCGACGGAGACAAATTGGTGGCGGCTCCATTATGTTCCGGGCATGAATAGGTCTAGTGGAGTTCGTGCAAGGCACTATGACGGTCAGCGGTATCGTGTACTGGTTGCAGACCACGTACATCCCTTCATGACGGTCATGTTTCCAGATGGCAGTAGCATTTTTCAACAAGATAATGTTATTTGTCAAAAGGCCAGGAGTGTGTTAGAGTGATTTGAGGAACACAGTGGCGAGTTTAAGTTGATGTGCTGGCCACTCAACTCGCCAGCTCTGAACCCGATCGAGCAGATCTGTGATGTGACTGAATGCGGCGTCAGAGCGTATCGTCCCCTCCCCGGAATTTAAGGGAATTAAGTAACTTGTGTGTACACTACCAAGGCCCCATTGCTGCCATGCCACGACGCATCGCCGCTGTTACCCGTGCCAAAAGTGGACATGCCAGCTGTTAGGTAGGTAGTCGTAATGTTCTGTCTGATCAGTGTTTGTTGCCCGAGGTATTGCCCCACAGTATCAACATTGGCTCTTGCGCAAAAATTTTTGACGTCCACTGGTATACAGACACTGCGTTTTTCCTCGCTCTCTATGCGAGTGGAACAGAAAAGAGAATTATTAGTTGTGGTACAAGGTACCCTGCACGACGTGCCGTATGGTGGCTAGCAGAGTACGTGCGAAGATGTAGATACCGACATAAGGAGACATCATTTTGTTTCTATGTTATCGCTATCTTTAGTCAATGCACACTGGATGGCGAGCGAGTTGCTACAGCAAGGAGTTCCCTCCCAGCAATCACCAGAAACAGCAATTTACACTTGTCGCCGTGACAGACTATTAGTTTCGACGCAGGAGTGAAAATTCTGGCAAAGTTTCTGTCTTGAGGCATGTAGAAGATACAGTCTTGTGAAATCAGAGGTATCTTTCCGAAAGGCCTGCATGTATACCGAAACATACAAAATTTTCATAATCTTTACTGTTTTTATGATTATGTCCACCTATATCTACTAATATGTTTCTATATTTACAAAGACGTTTCGGCTGCTGTCATCATCAGACGAAAGCAGATTTTGTAACAGAGTGTTTAGGGTAAGTTTCACTTAAACTTGTACCTCAATGGGCTATAGGTTTTATTGAAACAGATACCCAACATTGTTTTACTTAAAATTTCCTGGTATATTATGATTATGTAAGAAAATAAAATTCTCTGGTATGTATTGGCAGTAACTACTCTTTCACTTGTCTGTATTTGCTTAGAAATGAGATTAATAAACAGTACTTCTTCGTGAAGTAAATTAAACGTAATATATAATCATAAAATTGAAATACTTTTCATGTTAGACTTGTACCTTTAAATTAACGTGAAATAAAATTTCATTCCTTCATAGTCAATAACTTAAAACGTTTTTCTCTTCCAAACTGGAAAAAATCCGAAAGGAAAGAAAGTCTGAAATTAACGTCTTCTTTACTAGTTGACTATTGTAACTACACTTTTTGTTAGAAACTTGGTGCAATTGATTACAATGTTAGTAGAAAGGAAAATGCGAATGATAACTGAGTCTTCTAGCGTATGCTTAAATCTCGGTTACCGCTTTTTTCTGTTTTCAGGTTGTTAACTTAAAATTCCTTTTGCAGTTAGATTAGCATTATTTATGCTTTGCAAGTGAAATTCTCTCATTTTAGAAATTGGTTGAAATCATGGTTAATGTTAGGATTACAACTGACATTTGTCTTTGTACTTGGATCCATATGCCTGCATTTATCTATAATCTGTATTTTGTTCCCAGTTTCGGTTTATTAGTATTTTCCATCTTTTTTTCCTTACGTGGCTTTGGAAACCTCTGCACGTCGTTTAACTATTCTTAATACACACGATATGTTATCACAGATTAACCATGTTAACATTCACATTTCGCTCACGGGAAGACACGAATGTTGAAGCAAATCAGCTTCCTCTTTGATAGGTTTTATGGCTGCTCATTTAGCTTATTTTCAAAGTGCTGTGTCGTCCATTTCCAAACGTCTACAGTTTTCTAACATTCAGCCATTCTGTGTATTGCGGTGTCTCTCACATGCCTGTACCGATTGGGTTGTGCTATTGGTGAAACCTGGGCCGTAACTCTGCAATGTGTAGAAGATCATTGATGATGATGTTGCGTTAGAGCGTACGTCCGAAGTTATACACTCGTCACAGAGATTTTTCGCTGTAGTCTTCCAGTAGCCATTCAAAGTTTTAAACTGAATGTTCGAGGTTACACGTTTAAATGAAGATAAAATTTTGGTAATACTCTTTGGACTGTGATTCCTTCCTGTTTCCATTTTCCCGACTAACTGCCAAATATATTTAATACAGTTGGTTTTGGCCAAATATAGTTCATTTTCTCGTGACATGCCCTATTCTTCCTCTAAGGATTCTGCTCTATCCAGAGGGCCTGTGGGAGTATGAAGTATGTTCTTCACAAGGAGTATTTTTGATTCGTATTCAACGTCACCCAGGTTTAACCAGCCTTTTTTCACTGGAAGCGTAAAGTGTTCTCTGGCGAGGCGGAGGAGCATTAAGTGGAAACGTATCAACGTTACTCATCTTATTATCTACGCAATTTATTTGCGTTCTCGTTCAGGAATTCACTGATTCTGTTTCTGAACAGAACGCCTAGTGTTTCTGTTTCTTTGCATTCCATGTAAGGATAAAAATGTTCAAATGTGTGTGAAATCTTACGGGACTTAACTGCTAAGGTCATCAGTCCCTAGGCTTACACACAACCTAAATTATCCTAAGGACAAACACACACACCCATGCCCGAGGGAGGACTTGAGCCTCCTCCGGGACCAGCCGCACAGTCCATGACTGCAGTGCCTAAGACCGCTCTGCTAATCCCGCGCGGCATGTCAGGATAACCGCGTAAACTGCCTAGGTGTATGTGATTCGTTATGGACAGTAATTTGCGTTTCTTTGCATTAATTGCTGCTTCACATACCAAAATATGGTTAGTTCTTTCAAGTTCAGTATCATTTTTCACTATTGTGGTTAAGTCATGTAAAGTTGCAGTTTACAATTTTTTGTATTAAATATGACTATTAATAGCTCTAAGGGTTTGGTAAATAAAGCCGCGGACAACGGATATATATATATATATAAGAGTGTATTATTAATTCCGGGAAGATAAACTGAAGTATCAAATGCACGATCTAAATCAATACTGAGGAAGCCAGTATTTTGTTACTGAATACTGTGAACCCGGAAAAAACAGTCTCGAAGTATCCCCGTTCCATTAAAGATTGGAACTCTACTTGTCTCGTCTGGTCCAGCAATTTCATTTAGTACTCCCTGTATTCTCACTACGAGAATGTTTGCAATTATCTTGTAATCTATGCAAAGCAATGTGACTGGATGGTAATCGGATATTGTGCACTCTGTTGAATCAATACTGAGGAAGCCAGTATTTTGTTGCTGAATACTGTGAACCCGGAAAAAACAGTCTCGAAGTATCCCCGTTCCATTAAAGATTGGAACTCTACTTGTCTCGTCTGGTCCAGCAATTTCATTTAGTACTCCCTGTATTCTCACTACGAGAATGTTTGCAATTATCTTGTAATCTATGCAAAGCAATGTGACTGGATGGTAATCGGATATTGTGCACTCTGTTGAATCAATACTGAGGAAGCCAGTATTTTGTTGCTGAATACTGTGAACCCGGAAAAAACAGTCTCGAAGTATCCCCGTTCCATTAAAGATTGGAACTCTACTTGTCTCGTCTGGTCCAGCAATTTCATTTAGTACTCCCTGTATTCTCACTACGAGAATGTTTGCAATTATCTTGTAATCTATGCAAAGCAATGTGACTGGATGGTAATCGGATATTGTGCACTCTGTTGAGTGTTCCTTTGTTCTCTCGCCAAATGGCAGAAACCCCACTTTTAAACAGGATAACTTGTGTGGCCTTGGGACCTGCCAGTGTTCCCTTTCTGACTGTCTGGTTTTAATTCCAATATTCCCTTTCTGAGCAACCTCATTTCCTTTACTCTCTCATACCACAAACTATTTGATTTCGTATTCCTCGCAAGAATTTGTAATAAAATCGCCGGATCTTGTTTTTCTCAGCAAATTTCATATGAAGCGTTCAAAAAATGATAGTAACACGTTTGACTACCTTCTCTCAGCGTTGCTATGATGCCTATAGAATCGTTTTGATCGTCTCCAGTTGGAGAACTTTATGCTCAAATTTTTGTCACCACGCTTACGTCGAGGTTGCTAGAGTTCAGTTTCCGGTAGCACTTTCCATACGGAACTGATGTCGAAAATCCTTTAATTAGAACTGAATGGTGATCAGTAATGCTAAGCTTTATGCTCTAATAGCCATCTACGTCGATATTTCCGAGACGTAAAACCTGTCCAATCTCTTTGCTGCATTTGAGCTTATGTAGGAATAACTATTCGTCAGAATGTTAAGCTTTTCAACTACTTATTTTACACTGACAGCAATTGTTACTTATCATAGGGAGCTGAAATGTTGCCCTTAGTTTCCATGGCTGGTAGAACACAAAGTGACTCCCAAGTATCAGTTCATTAAGGTAGTTTCTTAAATAACAGGTGAAAGTTTACTGGGAAAAAGTTTGCCTGCCCATTTTCTTATTCGATCCGTATGAGTCATATTGGTAGTGCTTTGGTAATGTCGTAAACTTTACGAGAATGAATTGTTAAAATGTTTTCTCCTCATAAGTTTGGTTAAGTAACGACTTCAAATCAGTCATTTAATGTCAGTGACTGTACAGGATGAAATCTCATAACTGTGCACTCGCCACAAGTCAAAAACACAGGGAAATGGGAACTTTCATTGTTGCATGCACTTTGATTAGGAAAGCAAGAAAATGGGCAGGCAAAAATTTTCCCGATAAACTTTCACCTATTATTATGTATATAATGCGCGTGAACAAATTTGTGTTTGAGTTCCTCTCGTATTTCTATGCATATATATATATTCCTCTACGGATGCTTACAGGTCTTTAGTCTGTAATTTTTTCGTCTGTATCATTTCCGTTCGATATTTATTGGACCAGTCTCTTTCTAGACAGTGATTTAAACTGATTATTAAAGGTTTTTCGTGAGTTTGTGTAACTATTACTGCTCGTCTGTTTCTTTCTTAAGTTTGTATGCATTACCTGTCTTCATGTGAAAGGAGTGAGCTACGTCTAGTGCATTATTTTAATTTTTGCATGTTCAGGCTGTTGCATGTTTCGCCAGTGACAACATAGCGGATTTTGGAGGTATGCTGTCTCTCGCAATCAAGCTCATCGACTAAATCTTATATCGATAGAAAATCGTTGGAATTGTCAATATTTGTGTGGGTACTGAGCACATCTTACAGTGAACAGTTGTGTCTTGCAGCTTATTATCTTATGCATATTTGTTCGTCTGTTCCTCATTTTACACACTTTACTCCACTTCAAACCTTTTAGCTCTGATATCTCCTCCAACCGACAGATCCTCCACGCCATTATGCATTGTACGTGATTAAAAAAAGTCAGATCGAATGATTTCTGTAGAATTAGTTTATAAAGCATTGTAACTGTTTTACGTTTGAGATATTGGGAATTAGGCTGGTGCCAAAGCGACCGGTTCCATATAATTTAGGTTCCTGGCTGAATTTTGTGTTCTGTGTGCTTAAATCCAGTGTCAGCAATAAGACTTACGCTGTGCCAAAACTACTGTTCGGCAGTTTTGGTACATTACGTAAATGACGTAGTAAATTGTAGAATTACTGGTAGTATTGATAATATTGGCAGGAAAGGAACATAACTGAAGGTGTGAGGGAGAAACTAGGATCCTACGACTTCTCCTTGTCTTTTATATATTTGTTCTGCACGAAACGAAAACCACACGTCATTCAGTGTTAGTACGTCACGTATTTTATGTTGTTTTTGTTGTTGTGGTCCTCAGTCCTGAGACTGGTTTGATGCAGCCCTCCATGCTACTCTATCCTGTGCAAGCTTCTTCATCTTCCAGTACGTACTGCAGCCTACATTCTTCTGAATCTGCTTAGTGTATTCATCTCTTGATCTCCCTCTACGATTTTTGCCCTCCAAGCTGCCCTCCAATACCAAATTGGTGATCCCCTGATGCCTCAGAACATGTCCCACCAACCTATACCTTCTTTTATATCACTACAAAATACAGACTGGATTTTATAATAAAAATTGGTTGACTTCTGCGCTCTTGTGTAACTAAAGCAAATACCTTTGATGTAAGTACAGTTTACATGCACAAACACAAAATTATATAATTATTCTTATTATTTTGTACTCTTATGTTCTTCATCATGATCAAAGGCAAGAGTTCCCTGTTATAGGTGATAAGTGCGAAAGTTATTCAGCAACAACAGAAACATGTTCTATATAAGCTAGACAAATAATGAAGCGATGTTTGATATGTTTTTGTTTTGCGTTTTCTTTAGGTTTACCTTTCTTTTTGAAGAAATTGCGTTTTCTAGTGCTATATGATAAATCTGTATTTTTTATGTGTACTACAACGTCTTTCTGTTTCTTGTTAGAAATCAACAATTTTCGGATAAAACCTGAATGAAACACCGAAGAATTCAATTTTGCTCTAAATACCGTTTATTTTTAAATTGCAGACCGGCGGATTACTATGCAGAACAAAAAGATTCCATATGTTACGCGGCAGTTTCTATATCCTCACCCTGTTTCTAGACGGTTCACCGCTTCCGGGTTTTAGAGAAATCTGGCAACACACTCATCACAAACGCAGATAAAGCGATCGAAATGAGGTAACACCCAGCAGGTACAAAACAGGCCTGAAGTACAGGTAACGCGGCTACAACCTTAATTGAGCCAAGTTACTAGAAAAACTTCCGCAGTTTACACTTACTTACGATAGCTTGCAGCAGCCTGTGGTAATTTTACAACTCTAGTCAGTATTATATGCCAGCGTAGAGCTCCTTTTTTCCATATCACACTTTATGTAGTCACATTAACAAATGGCTGTTTGTTTTCAGATATCCGGCATTGGATTGATTGCGGCCGGTGCCAAAGTGTTGGCGGATGTCGGCGGCTACTCCAACTTCCTGGAGGGCAGCGTCGTCGCTACGCCCGTCGTCCTTATCGTCATCGGCGTCATCATCTTTTTGGTGGCGTCGCTAGGGTGCTGTGGCGCCATCCGGGAGAGCGCTCCCTTACTCATCGCGGTGAGTGGCTAGCGAAGAAAAAGTGGCGGCAGGAGAGAATGAGGGAGAGAAATGCGGTGGGTGGAAAACGAGAGAGATTGGAAAATTACCGAGAGTGAAAATGTGCAAGAGACACGGAGAAAGAGGGAGGAATTATCAGACAGAGCTTGATGGTGACACTCGGCTGCAGACGTGATTACTGTGAACGATGCGGCTTCAACTCGGCCCGAGGTGAACTTCATGTTTGGGTTTCCTTTTCGTTTATTGTAGTGGAACTCAAATCTCATCTCAGTGCATCCCTTCATAGTTTAGTTACACTTTGGGCGATACTATCGATTAACAGCTCTTTTCGTTCCCTCCACTGGCCGTGGTCTGGCGGTTGGCACAGAAATTTGGAGACAACTCGGCGTCGTCGACGTTACCAGCTGACGAAGTACTGAATCCGTAGAGAGCTAGGATACTATACATGGGAAGACAACAGGATTATTTCAGTGAAGATAAAGGAGAATCAAAAATTGTTATTCTTCTAATGTAGACTTCTATCTATCCACTCATTCTTCTCGGAATTTCGAACAGCTGTTCCATTCGATGAAGGCCTTCTCTCGATTCACAAGAAACATGAAAATGTCCTGGTGTTTCTTAATTCTTCCTTTCTGTGTTTAGGTGGCAATTTTCGAACCAAGTAGCAACTATGCATTGCGAAATTAAAGCTTGTTGTCGCCAACGCGACGTGTTAAGCCGAACAAATATGTCGTGCCTTGTTCCAAAAGTAGTATTTGTTAACAACATATAAATAAAAAGCGTCTGTCTGAATCACATTAATTTTATTTTTAGTGGAAGTTACCAAAAGAATGACTTCAATAAAATTTAAGAACGCTTGATTGCTTGAAACTGAAAGAGGTCGCCAGGAAAATGACAATGTAGTTATTATGGGACAGGATGGATCTGCATACAGAACACTTATTGAGAAACATAAATTTACAGTCAAACCGGGAACAGAAACCGAAAGAATCTACAGAAAAGAACGAAAGAGAAATTCAGATGGAAGATGAGATTTTAGTTGAAGGAAAAAGCAAATTTATAAGCTAAATAACTTGAGCTCAGCTCCGCGGCTGGAAATAACGATATAAAACAACTAATATCAGTGTGTTTACTTACTCAATCGTGTCCCATTTTTCGCATGTTAGTCCCGAAATCAACGATTTTTATGCAGTGAATAGCCACAGTTCGCCACTTCTGTTGATATTAATTCTGTGACCATGTGCCCTTCTAATCAACATAAATGCCAACTGGCTCAAAAGAAGACTGTCGTGCTCACCGTAATCTGTGAATCACTTAAATGGGTTCGGTGTGCAGTAGTTTTTGAACTGTTTGAGTACTGTTTTTCTGAGCTGGAGCTTCGAAACCTCACCATAACTCCTTAGACTAAGGGAATCTCATAAAACCAATTCTAAAAAATTCTGGTGCACCAGACAAACGTTCAATTGTCGATTGTATGAAATAGATTCGGATCTGGTGCCCCTCTCTGCGTGTCAAGAAAGCGTTTTGCATTCTGAGCTGTACGAGTAGCCGCCTGGATGATTGCGTTTGTTTCACATATAAAGCAAGTACATTGCAACATTCTCACACTCCGAGTAACATGGGTGACCACTGTGACCGCTCTGCCTTAAAAAATAAAGTAAAAAGACTCATAAAATACATAGGGCGTCCACACTCTGTTTCGGAGATGAAGAAGACTGAATGCGTTCACAGCTTTTCATAGCACACCGTGACTTTCACGTAGTTTTTCTTGTTTGCCCTTGTTGCGAAGTTGTGTAAAACAGCAGCAGACACACCTCGTGTTACAGACTAACTCGTCTGTTGCCTTGCTGGATTCCGCACTCTCCCGTTAAGTTGCGCTCTCCCAAGGGAAATTTCTGTGCACTCGTGTTTGCGCGACCTCAGTTCTCTCAAGCCACAACATAGGAGAGGGCACTGCCGTTGTTCTACTCCTATACGTCTACTCCTAGAGTTTGCGAGAACAGGACTAAAGCGTGTCTTTTGTCGCATACAGTCGGTTTCCCTCTTTTAGAGGCAAATCGTTAATGGTGTAGCCTTTGTGACATCCATACTGGAAATCCCTCATAATGTTCCCACGTAATTATTCACCTTTTTAATTTCTTTTTGCTTCTAACTTTCACTAAATTAAATTAAGAAACTCGCATTCGGTCTGGAGGAATGAGTTCCATGTGGTTGCCAGTAGATCCTGACACACGCATTCCGTAGCTGCCTCAAATCATTTCAGCCGAACACCGGAACGATTCTTTCAACATGACCACTGCCCAATGCATCCACTCTCGATGTTAAGTCATAAATGATACTCAGTCCTTAATCAGCAAAGTATCAAAAACACTTACATACATTTAAATAATAATTTGTAGTCATTGTTTTTTATTTCTTGCCATGTGATTAAAGTAAGATTTTCATACAACGGCTAAACTACAGACATAAAAAAATTAGCACCGTTCTGCACGCCCATCATTTTATCACCCTTGCCATATCATGTTCGCTAGATGGAACGGAAGCCAGCAATGATACTTTCCATGTCCTTTGAAATTCTGATTCCGTGGCAATACATTGGAATTCTGTAGGGGATGATTCTGTAACTAGAAGACTGTGTACCTCGGAACACAATGCTTTTTGGACAGTACTTCAGTCTAGGTACCGATCTTAGAACATCATGAAAGTATGTGCACTAGGGACCGTCATAAACAGTCTCCGCCATATTCTAAAAGTTTTTGTTCTTGTTGAAGATGAGGATATGTTCTGTGCAGCATTTCTAACCATTTCACGTTGTACACATTGAAGTGCTGATGATGTACTAAAGCTATTTGGAATACGTCGTTAATTTTTTCGGTTGCAGAATTATATGATGAGTAAAATGCACCATATTTTAGAACTATTAGTGTAAAATGTGGACAGTTAAGTCATACTTTGTCCGTTGTGCACCATTTTGTACCTCGAATGGCCGGCGGGGTGGCCATGCGGTTCTAGGTGCTACAGTTTTGAACCGCGTGACCGCTACGGTCGCAGGTTCGAATCCTGCCTCGGGCATGGATGTGTGTGATGTCCTTAGGTTAGTTAGGCTTAAATATTTCTATGTTCTAGGGGACTGGTGACCACAGCAGTTAAGTCCCATAGTGCTCAGAGCCATTTGAACCATTTGTACCTCGAATCAGAAGAATGTGTTTTGTCATGGAACATGTGACAATTGCAAATGAATTGAGTTTATTTAATGTCTTAACAATAATATCTGTCTTGAAACTATAAATCTGTGGTCATATCCAATAGCTTCTACTTCAGAATTAAATTCGATTTGTAACTGATTTTTCATCGTACTTCTGTTTGATTTAGTTTCACTTGCTGACTACTAGTGAGTAGCAGGGTAATAATGTAGCAGGTAGACTACTGAATTTCAAAAGAATATTTGTTTTTAGGTAAGTTTATTCGTCTCGGTTGCCACAGGCACAAATTTATTGTAGAGTAATTCCTAGGTGCATTACAATGTTGCACCTTGGAACTTGTTTTCCCGCTACAAACTTGTAGGACTTGTAGAGGCAAAGGAGTACATAATATTTTGAATAGAAACCAAGCCCGGAAACGTACCGTTTCCGTTCTATGACGGTTTTATTTCAGATGTGTATATATGTGCATCCATGTCTGCTAGAGGAAACAGAAAAGTCTCAGTCTCAGAGTTACTTGTCCTGGCATGCAGTAGTGTAGACAGGACGACATGCCATTGAATCGGTGATTCACCACCTCACTTCTCACTGGCGGATCGGAGACATCTCAATAAATGATATGGTAAAAGATGGATAGGCCGAGCAGGTGCAACCTCGAGGCCGCCGCGATCACCGCATTTAACTTCTATGGACTACGTCTTGTGGGATTGTACGCAAAGTCTAATTAATGAGACTTCTGTAGAAGCAGAGGAATATCAGCTGGTACGATTTCTGGCTGCTGCACTAGACATTGAACAGACACCTGGTGGGACGGAGAGTGTGATCAGAATACGCTTGTCCGCAGCTCGTGGTCGTGTGGTGCCGTTCTCGCTTCCCGCGCCAAGGTTCCCGGGTTCGATTCCCGGCGAGGTCAGGGATTTTCTCTGCCTCGTGATGACTGGGTGTTCTGTGATGTACTTAGGTTAGTTAGGTTTAAGTAATTCTAAGTTAAGTCCCATAGTGCTCAGAGCCATTTGAACCAGAATACGCTTCGTAGGTATAATGTCTGTACAGACAGTATCCTGGGTTCCTTTTTTGTTTTGGAGTAATGTAAACAAGTAACGTTTAAGTGTTAATACAAACAAATGTGCTTAAATGATGTATGGACGTTTCGTTATGTTTTCTTTCGAACTGTTAACTAGTATTTGTACTGCATCACTCCTAATTCAGTTCCGTAAGCACACGTGGACGAATTAAACATCTGAACAGAAAGTTTCCGGACATGGGTTCCTGCCGGTCGGAGTGGCCGAGCGGTTCTAGGCGCTTCAGTCTGGAACCACGCGACCGCTACGGTCGCAGGTTCGAATCCTGCCTCGGGCATGGATGTGTGTGATATCTTTAGGTTAGTTAGGTTTAAGTAGAACTAAGTTCTAGGGGACTGATGACCTCAGAAGTCCCATAGTGCTCAGAGCCATTTGAACCATTTTAACATGGGTTCCTGTTCAAAATATTATGTACTGACTCCCCCCTACATTTCATAGAAGTTTGTAAATGGAATCTCCGAACATACTGTGTATTACACTTCTACAGCAGAGCTGGCTTGAGGCGGAAGTCTGAAAAGGGTACCAAGTTACATCACTCTCCCATAAAAAGTTTATTGCATACGTTATTCAAGGCTATTTAAGTCATGTTGCGTTTTGATTTCAGTGCTTAACATTAAAAGCGCGGGTGGTACCAACAATGAGACTAATATGGCTAATTTGGTGTCATTAGCCTCATTTGTCACTAACATTATGGTTAATTTGAAGTATCCCAGTCACACCTCAGCTTGAATACACCATCCCGATTTATTTAGTTGTCCTGTTGTGTCTATTTGCAGCCCTCTGTCACCAAATTCGAACCCACCACAGGGGAAAGAACTGCAAAGGTGACAACAGCCGATACAGAGATAGCGTCGGTGGGCTTTTTAACTGTCCAGTGACAGACAGTTCATTGACACTTTCAACACACAACGAAGCGGGCGGTTAAAAACTAATATACATGACGTTTCTGTCATGATGCAATAAACTTTTCCAGAAGATGACGAAGCGAATAAGAACGTCAATCACAATTCACACCCTGGAAAGAACACCTGACATGATTCAAAAATGCAATCCCTGAGAAATAATCGACATAAAGAATTCAATACAACTTATATTGAGATATTATAAGCTTCCTTTTAATTTGAAGTAACTACTCTTGGCAGTAAATTTCTTTATATTCTACACACCTATAACATGCATATGTAATTCTGTTCTCGTAGTCGATTTTTCTTAAGTATTTTACTTTTTAGTTGTGCCACTGTTGTTGGCAGAGTGTGGGTTATGTTATGACCATACATATACTGGTTTTCATAAATTAGTAAAAATCACTGCAACGCTCATAAACTAACACTAAAGACCTGAATGTTGCTACACAGAAAACAACTATATGCCAGTCTTTGACTTAACAGTTCTCTTCTGTCGTGTCTGCACAATGGTAGATCACACTGTGAAAATGAAAGGACACAGTTAGGTTAGTCAGCACGATCAAATGGTGTCATGTTGCCATTTACCGTAGACTGTACGATAGATAATCACCGGTATTTGAAACACGTCAGAGTCAAGCAAAGGCGGCTTGATGCTTAACGTTCGTCCTACTCCACTTGACAGACAGTGACATCAATATATCACATTTCACATCTTCTGATTCCCCGCTTAAAGTAAGAGGAAAACATTCCTTTCGAGGAGGGCAAATCCTCCGACGCATTGCACGTTCCCCCGTTTGTCATCGCTGCAAAACTTCGAGGCCCTGCATAGCTTTCTAATGACTGTGTGTGCCTTTATTATCAACAGCCATCTCACATCTATTAATGGATAAACACTCTAGATTTTTCTATACGTTACGGTCCTCATCTATTCGCAACCTCTTCATCCCTATGTGTGTTTTATAACGTTATCTACCCAACTTACGTCTAGGTCCTTTCATATGTCTTGGAATCGAGCAAATAATTTCGTTGGTACATCTACACTTCCTGACAAAAAAAGGCGAGGTGTTCAAAAGGGACAGAGGGAACGAAGTGAAACTAAACGGGTTGAGAAAGTGTGTGATGTTATTTCATCGAGTCAAATTTGGAAAGAACGTGTCATTTGGTTAAGAAGGGTTTCATAAAGCGGTTGTACCCTTTCCAGAGGCAAGCTGGCACACAATCGTTGTGGCTCGTCCTTGATATTCTGGACGCTGGCACTGGGACGAAGTCGACGGCGGTGCTGGACCGACACACTTTCAATCGGGCACAGATCTGTGAATCTTTTAGGCAACAGGAGTACCTCAGCATGGCGCAGACAATTCAGAGAGTCTCGTGCCATGTGTGGACGAGCACTGTCGTGTTGAAGAGTGGCATCGTGATACTGTCGCATCAGAGATAAAGAATGAGACGCAAGATGTCCGTACTGTCAGAGTTTTCTCAGTAACTAACAGCCGTGACCTGAAGTCATACCTGATGCCTTCCCGCACCACGACGCTATAAATAATACAGCTCTGCCTCTTCTAATCGCTGGAAGAATGAGACGTCCCCGCAAGTTGCCACTCTACTCGCCGACGACGGTCATTCGGGGTAGAGCGGAACTGCGACTCATCACTGAGCACAGTACAACGCCAGTCATGATTCCCGGACACATTACCATTTCGAATCACGCCGTTTGTGCTGTGTTGTCAGCGGCGTACTGCAAAAGAGACGATAATTCTCTAATACAGCTGTTGATAGTCTCCGACCAACGGTGCTGGATTACACAACAGAACTTTGCAAGAATTCCATTATTTGTTCTCAGGTGGCAGGGGTATGTGCTTGGTGCACAGTACGGGGATCTTCACTTTTGGTGACCAGACGGGGCCGACCAACTGTTGACGGCGAGTATGCCAGTCATCACGTTCCTATACAGTCCAACATAGAGCCACTGTCTCATTCAGTGTCGCACAAACTTGGATATTGCTCAACTTGACAAACCCAAAATGAGGCCTCTTTCAAACTCTGGCAGGTGCTGATAAATCCATGTTCTTCACAGTGATCACTCAACATCTGACGCTTTTAACGTCCCACATATAACCTAATAAGCCTGTTAACTACACTAAAGGCGAAGAATACTAATGCACTCTGGTGGCCGTTCCACCCACCACAGAGGAATGTAACTCCAATCATTTACATACCCGCCGATGACATGTACGTGTATGAAGTTTGGCATCCGCTTGCGCCTGCTGGGTGCTTCACCTTTTTTGTCAGACAGTTTATCAGCAATTGGCGCTATTACATACCCCGCCAAACCTAATTTCATTTTCATTCCGATCATAGATTACTTGCAAGATCAGGTCAATGGAATGTATAATGCCTTGAAAAGAAGTAGTAAGATAAATATCAAGAAAAGTAAAACAAAGGCGATGGAATGTAGTAGAATTAAATCAGGTGAATGTGAAGGAATAGTATTAGAAAATGAGTGACTAAACATAAAAGAAGAGTTTTGTCATTTGGTCTGAAAAAAATTTACAATGCTAGAAGCAAAGACGATTTAATATGCGGACTGGCAGTAAGAAGGATAGCTTTTCTGAAAAAGAGAAGTGTGTTAACATCGAATATAAACTTAAGTGTTGCGAAGTCTTTCCTGAAAGTATTTTTTTGGAGTGTAACCTTGTACAGAAGTCAAACGTGGATGACAATCAGTGCAGCTAGAAAGCAAATAGAAATGTTAGAAATACGGTGTTACAGAAGAGTTATGAAGATTTTATGAGTAGATAGGATATCCAGTGAAATACTAAATCGAGTTGGGTCGAAAAGAGTTTTATATAAAATCATCAGCAAAAGAGGAATTAAAGTGGTAAGAGACATCACAAAGCATCAAAGAATTATTAATTTGGTAGTTGTCGGAAGTGTGGAAGGTAAAAATTGTAGAGGAAACTAAAGCTCGACTAAGGAAAGCAGGTTAAAACGGACGTAAGCTGTAGTACTTATGAACAGATGAAGAGACTTGTGCAGATTAGAGTAGTATGGAGAGGTACAGGAAACCAGTCTTCTGACCAAAGACCACAAAAACATACGGTTACAACTGCGTCTCCTTCTCCAGTCTGTTACCTTACTCACTTGTTTGCTTCGTTGCTTCTTCTACAAATTCCAGAAACATGTTACTCCATTTCTCGCTGAACAGCCTTCAATTTCTGAATGATTTTTGCTTTCGTCATTTCTCTCAAACCGCACACTGTAAGATTTCCTTTCCGGATGCCTGGCAGAAAATTTCTTTTCTATAACCTTTCCTCCCATTTTAATCATTTCTAAAGGAACATTAGGAGCTTCCCCGTTCTCCATACCTCGAATGGCTTTGGACACTTCACCAATCACTACTTTTTTGTTCATCTCTTGCACAATATAAGTTTTTTTAAGAAGTTTCATGATATACGTACTTGTGACATCATCCAGAGCTCTCACTACCACACTAAAATCGGCAACACTCATCGATACCACAGACATTAGCGATATCGCGCTGCAGTCCGCAACGACGAATTGGAGAGGCTGAACTAGACACGCTCCCTCTCATCACAGCAGCGCCCTCGCACCGTGTTCGGCATAGAGCCGAGTATGGAAGCTCTCTGCCCAGTTTGTGACCTCAGCTGAAGCAGTCAGTATCACTATGTAAGACTAAAGAGTTATTCAAGTCTCACATGGAAACGTACTTCTGAAAATGATGATCATTGTACTTCAAGACGAGAGTTTGCTAACAAGTGGATCGAGTGATGCTATAAGAGTCAATTAGGAACACATCAAAAAAAGTTTTGTATCACCTCAGTCAGAGTGTTCAGGAACCTGTAAAGAAAATTGGAATAGAGATCAACATAAACATCATTTCCGCCCTTTTCATTACTCTTCGAAGCCACTCATTGCATGTTGTACCAAAATACAGCGAGACGTTCAGAGGTGCTGGTCCAGATTGCTGTACACACCGGTAAATCTAATATCCAGTAGCAAATCGTCTTGCATTGATGCCTGTATTCGTCGTGTTACACGATCCACATGTTCCTCAAGGCATTGTTGGTCCAGATTGTCCCACTCCTTAACGGCGATTCGGGGTAGATCCCTCAGAGTGGTCGTTGGGTTACTTCGTCCATAAATAGCCCTTTTCAGTTTATCCCAGGCATGTTCGAAAGGGTTCATGTCTGGAGAACATGCTGGCCACTCTACTCGAGCGATGACGCTATCCTGAAGGAAGTCATTCTCAACATGTGAGCGATGGGGGCGCAAATTGACGTCCATGAAGACTAATGCCTCGCCAATATGGTGCCGACATGGTTGCACTATCGGTCGGAGGATGGCATTCACGTATTTTACAGCCGTTACCGCGCCTTCCATGACAAACTGCGGCGTACGTCGGCCCCACATAATGCCACAGGCAGGAGACCACTCCATTTGCACCATCAACAGAACAGGCTCTGCTGACGGTATAGTACCCCTTCCACATCGCTGGTAACGGGTTCTGCAGAACGCTGGTGACTAATTTGAAGAACAGTAACAGGTGCAAACATGTAACTCATTTATATCGGTTGTGAATAAATAGTTGCCACTATTTTAGTTCCAACCCTCGTACCTGTGTTCTTCCGTTTGAGATTTTCTTTTGCTTTCTTTGTAGGTGCTACTTTATTTGCAGTTTGCACACATATCTTTGTTAAATAATTACTCCGTTGATCCGTGCTTGTGTAAGCCGCGTGTCCTAAGACACATTGGTCCTTGTTTTATCGATAAGACTGCAAATAGTCACAAGTAGCTGTAGATCCTCACAGATGTGCTACGCAGTTATCGGAAGGCACGCCACTGGGAATAAGGCAATCCTTGTTGGACAAACACGGCAGCTTCCCTACCAACTCAGCATTGATAATTACAGGGCTTAACAGAACATTTGGAGACCGCCGGATGAGTTGCTCGTGAGATACAAAATGGCCTTCAAACTTACGGGACTTAACTGCATTGCGGGTAAATTTGGAAAAAGAAGTCTGCAAGGAAACAGCGACGACTCCCGAAAATGTGGAACGCCATTTAACATGGGTCAGTATTGTGGTGAGTGCAGATTAAATTCAGTGTGTAGTATTGCCTGAACTTCCCACTTTAAAGCAAGTATCAACACTCAAAGTCAATGTCTATAGCACTTGATGCGACAGCCATACTAATAACTACAGGTATCGCACTTGAGTTACTTTTTTGCTTCTACCACTGTCCAATCACATTCATGTGACACCCTGTTAAAAACTTGAATGACAACCTTTTGCAGAGCAGACCAACGCAAGTCATGCATGAAGAGAGTCAGTGATGCTCTGGAATGCACCGACAGGGATGTGGAGAAATGGTGGCTTCAGCGCCACGCCCAATTGCGCTAGGTTTCTTGGTTGAGGATCCATGGTGCGAGCAGAACGATCGAGGTGATCCCATAGGTTCTCGACTGTGCTTGAATCCGGTCAGTTTGATGGTCAGGAGAGTTGAGTAAACTCATCCTGGTGGTCTATGAACCACGAACGTACACTGTGAGCTATGTGACACGTTGCACTGTCCTGCTGGTAGATGCCCCTGTGCTGAGGGAAAACAAAGTGCATTTTGATGTGGACACAGTACCCAAGGACAGATGCACACTTATTTTGATTCATTGAGCCTTCCAGAATGACGAGATCATCCAGGCAATGACCTCCGGCCTCGATCCATCCAACGATTATTGCATGGTGTTTGCTTTCAGACGTTTCACTCCATGCACGCCAACGGCCCTCTATCTAATGAAGGGTAAAACGTGATTGATCTGGAAAGGCCGCCTCTCGCCACTCAATGGGCGTCCAGTTACGGTATTAACGTGAAGAATGCCCTTACTCGCCGATGAACACCAATCAGCATGGATGCATGCATTAGACACCTGCTGCGGAGGTACAAACGCATTCGCTGTACAGTCGCCAGTGGTTGTTGTTGTGGTTTTCAGTCCAGAGACTCGTTTGATGCAGCTCTCCATGCTACACTATCCTGTGCAAGATTCTTCATCTCCCAGTACCTACTGCAACCTACATCCTACTGGATCTGTTTAGTGTATTCATCTCTTGGTCTCCCTCTACGATTTTTACTCTCCACGCTGCCCTCCAATACTAAATTGGTGATCCCTTGATGCCTCAGAATATGCCCTACCAACCGATCCCTTCTTCTAGTCAAGTTGTGCCACAAATTTCTCCTCTCTCCAATTCTATTCAATATCTCCTCATTAGTTATGTGATCTACTCATGTAATCTTCAGCATTCTTCTGTAGCACCACATTTCGAAAGCTTCTATTCTCTTCTTGTCTAAACTGTTTATCGTCCACGTTTCACTTCCATACATGGGTACGAAGCATACAAATGCTTTCAGAAACAACTTCCTGACGCTTAAATCTATACTCGATGTTAACAAATTTCTCTTCTTCAGAAATGCTTTCCTTGCCATTACCAGTGTACATTTTACATCCTTTCTACTTCGAGCATCATCAGTTATTTTGCTCGCCAAATAGCAAAACTCATTTACTGTTTTAAGTGTCTCATTTCCTAATTTAATTCCTGCAGTATCACCTGATTTAATTCGACTACAATCCATAATTCTCGTTTTGCTTTTGTTGATGTTCATATTATATCCTCATTTCAAGACACTGTCCATTCCGATCAGCTGCTCTTCCAAGTCCTTTGCTGTCTCCGACAGAATTACAATGTCATCGGCGAACCTCAGAGTTTTTATTTCTTCTGTATGGATTTTAATTCCTGCTACAAATTTTTCTTTTGTTTCCTTTACTGCTTGCTCAATATACAGATTGAATAACAGCGGGGAGAGGCTACAACCTTGTCTCACTTCCTTCCCAACTACTGCTTCCCGTTCATGTCCCTCGACTCTTATAACTGCCATCTGATTTCTGTACAAATTGTAAATAGCCTTTCACTCCCTGTATTTTACCCATGGCACCTTCAGAATTTGAAAGAGAGTATTCCAGTCAACACTGTCAAGAGCTTTCTCTAAGTCTACAAATGCTAGAAACATAGGCTTGCCTTTCCTTAATCTATTTTCTAAGATAAGTCATAGGCTCAGTATTGCCTCACGTGTTCCAACATTTCTACTGAATCCAGTGGTAAACTGTGATATCGCCTTGGTTCATCTGGACGGTCAGTGGCTCAATAGTTGCACGTCTGTTCGCCTGAACACATCTCTGCAGTCGTCGTTCCCTCTACATCTACATCCATACTCTGCAAGCCACCTGACGGTGTGTGGCGGAGGGTACCTTGAGTACCTCTATCGGTTCTCCCTTCTATTCCAGTCTCGTATTATTCGTGGAAAGAAGGACTGTCGGTACGCTTCTGTGTGAACTCTAATCCCTCTGATTTTATCCTCATGGTCTCTTCGCGAGATATACGTAGGAGGGAGCAATATACTGCTTTACTCTTCGATGAAGGTATGTTCTCGAAACTTCAACAAAAGCCCGTACCGAGCTACTAAACGTCTCTCCTGCAGAGTCTTCCACTGGAGTTTATCTATCATCTCCGTAACGCTTTCGCGATTACTAAATGATCCTGTAACGAAGCGCGCTGCTCTCCGTTGGATCTTCTCTATCTCTTCTATCAACCCTATCTGGTACGGATCCCACACTGCTGAGCAGTATTCAAGCAGTGGGCGAACAGGCGTACTGTAACCTACTTCCTTTGTTTTCGGATTGCATTTCCTTAGGATTCTTCCAATGAATCTCAGTCTGGCATCTGCTTTACCAACGATCAACTTTATATGATCATTCCATTTTAAATCACTCCCAGATAATTTATGGAATTAACTGCTTCCAGTTGATGACCTGCTATTTTGTAGCTGAATGGTAAGGGATCTATCTTTCTGTGTATTCACAGCACATTACACTTTTCTACATTGAGATTCAATTGCCATTCCCTGCACCATGCGTCAATTCGCTGCGGATCCTCGTGCATTTCAGTACAATTTTCCATTGTTACAACCTCTAGATATACCACAGCATCATAAGCAAAAAGCCTCAGTGAACTTACGATGTCATCCACAAGGTCATTTATGTATATTGTGAATAGCAACGGTCCTATGACACTCCCCTGCGGCACACCTGATATCACTCTTACTTCGGAAGACTTCTCTCCATTGAGAATGACATGCTGCGTTCTGTTATCTAGGAACTCTTCAATCCAATCACACAATTGGTCTGATAGTCCATATGCTCTTACTTTGTTCATTAAACGACTGTGGGGAACTGTATCGAACGCCTTGCGGAAGTCAAGAAACACGGCATCTACCTGGGAACCCGTGTCTATGGCCCTCTGAGTCTCGTGGACGAATAGCGCGACCATCTTTTTCGAAACACATGTTGATTCCTACAGACTAGATTTCTAGTCTCCAGAAAAGTCATTGTACTCGAACATAATACGTGTTCCAAAATTCTACAACTGATCGACGTTAGAGATATAGGTCTATAGTTCTGCACATCTGTTCGACGTCCCTTCTTGAAAACGGGGATGACCTGTGCCCTTTTCCAATCCTTTGGAACGCTACGCTCTTCTAGAGACCTACGGTACACCGCTGCAAGAAGGGGGGCAAGTTCCTTAGCGTACTCTGTGTAAAATCGAACTGGTATCCCATCAGGTCCAGCGGCCAGGTGCAAACCTGGCGCTGTGAGTGCAAGAAAGAGATATAAAATGTTTCTTTACGAAATGGCTTAGGAACAGGACGTGGTTAGAAAAAGTCAAACGAGTGAGAAAGGCAAAAAGTTGATTTTATTATTTACCACTGCTTGTCTAACATGAGCACCGGAGATGTCGACGAGATGCTATACAGCGGCAGATTTGCACCTAGTGGCCAAAATAGGAACACTTTTTTTCCTTCGTGGATAGGTTACGTTTAACACATGAGCGTATCTATCAAGTTTCGCTGACATGCGGTAATAACAGCCCGCACTGGGTCTTCGTGAATAACTACAAGATAAGAATCCCAGTGTCAGGTCTGAAGAAGGGGGGGGGGGCGCTCCCGTCGGGTAGACCGTTCGCCTGGTGCAAGTCTTTTGAATTGGCGCCACTTCGGCGACTTGCGTGTCGAAAGGGATGAAATGATGATCAGGACAACGCAACACACAGTCCCTGAGCGGAGAAAATCTCCGACCCAGCCGGGAATCGAACTCGGGCCGTTAGGTATGACATTTCGTCGCGCTGACCACTCAGCTACCAGAGGCGAACATTGAGGAACAGTGAAGGAGCGCTATCCTGTAGAAGAATGAAAGTAACAGGACCCTCTTGCAACTGCGGCATCAGCCACAGCAGTAGAATGTCGATGGTAGCCTCAGCAAAAAGGAGGGTCCATAAACTTTTTGGCTCGACAAAGCACAAAACACGTTGACCATTGGGGATTCACAGACACGTTCAACGACAATATGGGGATCTCTGCTTCCCATATTTGGACATTGTGCTGCTTTTTTGCACCGTTTGGGTGACAGGTAGCCTCATTGCTAAAAATCATTCTGCATATGAATTGGTCTCCTTCCACTAAGTGTGAATATCAATGCAAACCTGATTCTTCAAACGTTTGTCACCATGTGCAATGGCTTGGAGCAAGTGAATCCGATGTGTATTCATTTGCAGCCGTTTCCTCGGTACTATCCGACCACTTGGTTGTGGAATTCCTAGCTCTAGACTGACACGCGACGGTGACTTATAAGGATCTCCGAGGAAAGTTACCTTGATGCAATCGACCTGTTCCTCGGATACTGATAGCCGCCCAGTGCTTTTGGCTTTAAAAAGACATCCTGTTTCCTTAAACTTCTGTATGCATTAGTGAATGGATTGTCTTTTAGGTACAGCCTTCCGAATGTGGTTCTATATTGCCGATGCACTGCGGTTCCGGAGTCGCTCCTGTAGAACTCCATCATGCAAAATGCCTTCTCAGCTGGTCAGGCAGCCACTTTGCTGGTGATCACTGTAACAAAACAAACGTCTCGAGTCGCTTTTTTCAAACACAGTCATACAATGAAGTTGCAGAAGTCTAGTATAGCGATATGCACATATACAGATGGCGTCAGTATCTCGTACATAAGGTATAAAAAGGCAGTGCACTGACCGAGCGTGTTATTTGTACTCAGGTGATTCATATGTAAATGTATCCGAGGAGATCATGGCCGCACAACCGGAATTGATGGGTATTAAATACGGGATGGTAGCCGGAGCTAGACGAATGGACATTTTATCTCGGAAATCGTTAGGGAATCCAGCATTCCAAGATCCACAGTGCCGAGAGTATGCCGAGAATACCAAATGCCAGGCATTTCGTCTCACCACGGACAACGCAGTGGCTGACGGTCTTCACTTAACGACCGGGAACAGCAGCGTTTGCGTAGAGTTCTCTTTGCTGACAGACAAGCAGCCCTGCGTGAAATAACCGCAGAAATGCGGGATGTACGACGAACATATCCTTTAGGATAGTGTCCTGTAATTAGACGTTAATAGGCTATGACATCAGACAACCGCCGCGAGAGCCTTTTGCTATCAGCATGACATCGCCTTCAGCACTTCTGGGCTCATAACCATATCGGTTGGACCCTAGACGACTGGAAAACCGTGGTCTCGTCAGATGAGTCCCTGCTTCAGTTGGTAACAGGTCTTGGTAGTTTTAGAGTGTGATATAGACCCCACGATGCCGTGGAGTCAAGGTGTCAATAAGTCACTGTACAAGCTCGTGGTGGCCCCATAATGCTGTGGGCTGTCTTTACATGGAACCGATCATTGACTTGGACACCATCTGCAGCCATTCATGGATTTCATGTTTCCAAACAACGATGGCGTTTTTATGGATGACAATGCGCCGTGTCACCGCGCCACAATTGTTTGCAACTGACTTGAAGAACATTCTCGCCAATTCGAGCGAATGATTTGGCCACCCCGATCACGTGACATGAATCCTATCGAACATTTATTTGACGTAATCGAGAGGTCAGTTCGTGTACGGAATCTTACATGGGCAACACTTTCGCTATTATGAATAGCTATTGAGACAGCAGGGCTCAAAATTTATGCAGAGGCCTTCCAACGACTTTCCATGTCGAGGAGGTCCAACACGATATTTGGAGGTATTCCCTGACTTTTGTCATCCCAGTGTGCAGTTCCTTACCTAAACACAAATATCTTTCACAATCACTTGAAAGTGTCTAGACCATTGTGAAAAATTTCGGGGGGCATGTCTTAACTGGCTCACATTGTATAAGAAATCACACTCACAACAAATCTTAGTTGGATCACCTGAAAATGGGAGTACGATGCTCTGCCGAAATATCAATTGATTTCTACCTTTCCAATTAGTTTCAAACACCCTAGATTACTATTGTTGCATATTGCTGAGGAGTTATTTCCGCACCGCAACATGAGATAGCCTATTCTATATCTTCTCAATACGAAGACGGAGGAAACGCAGCGTGTGCCTTTCTTTCAGTACGCGGCGCTGCTGGGCGCGGTGTTCATAGCGGAGCTGGCGGCGGGCGCTGCGGCCGCGGCGAGCAAGGACCGCCTGGAGGACGTGCTCAAGACGTCCATGGAGGACTCCCAGAAGCACTACGAGAACTCCACCATCGAGAAGACCGCCTGGGACCGCCTGCAGACGGAGGTACGTGGCATCCCTTTTAGTGTAAGACCAGCAGCTCAGCTTCTAGAGAAAATTAGTTCATTTCGTCACAAAACAATATTTGACCGAGGATTTCGTTGGATATTTTGCTGTTATCCTCATTCACGAACACAGAATTAGTTTCTCGTGTCACCCAAAACAGTGGGGCGATGCCTCTACTCTTGATGATATGAACAGTGTAGAGTGTTAGTTGGATTTTCCCACTTACCCCATGTGGCGCGTAAGTAATGGACAGTGTCGTTCCTTTGGTTGTGGTTTCTAGTACCACGAATTTGAACAGCATTGATCTGTGTTCCTGTAGCAAATGATCATTCATACATTCGGAACTGCTGTCCTGCAGTATTCTTCTGGTAGTGTAGAATGCGGTAATGTCCATTCTTTCTGGTGCCTTCGCCACTAGCAAGTGCCCTGGCCGAATTTGCGCCAACGCAGCATCCCACGTGGAACTTGGTTGAAAATCACGGGCTTAGCTGATAAGTAAGTTGTTTACTCTCATTTTCACTGCCACTTAGATATAAAAGTCTCACGACACAGCACTTCTGCTGTTCAAAGTTGAGCATGCACTCATAAGCCAGAATATTATGCCCACCGCCCACTGTTACGTTGTAAGGCGACTGGTGGCGTTGCGGGCCAAGAGTACGTAAGCGGAGCAGACGCGGATGAGGAATCATCCTAGCGGAGACATGGGCAGCAAAAGGGGAAATCCATTGAGATAAGCGACTTCAATAAAGGGCAGATTATTATTACGCAAAGTCTGTGAATGAGTATCTCGAAAACGACGAAGCTGGTCGAATGTTCACTGGCATCTACGGACAGAGGAAGAAGGGCAGTGAAACTGCCATTCGGCGCTAAATGGTTGGACGTCCACGACTCTTCACAGAACGTGGGGTTCGAAGGCTTGTTTACTCTGTAAAGTAGGACAGATATGATCTGTGGCATCTCTGCCAAAAGAGCTCAATGCTGGTGTTTCGGAGCACACTGTTTATTGTGCGTTGTTGAACATGGATTTCTGCAGCAGACCACCCCAAAGAGTTCTCATGTAGACCCAGCGACGTCATCACTTACGACTGCAGTGGACACGGAACCACCGGGATTCGACCCTGGATCAACGGAAACGTGTCTGCTTTTAGACTGAATCACATTTTTGCTATTCTAGGTTGATGGTCGTCTCCACATACGCCGTCATCGGGGTGAATAGTGGCTTGAACCATGCAGCTGGCCTTCGGATTGAGGCTGGTGGGAGCAGTGGTATGCAATGGCAGTCATTCTCCTGCGCTTGCACGGGGCCTGTGATAGTAATTGAATACACACTTACAGCTGGAAACCACCTGCTCCCGTTCATGCTTGATGTCTTCCCCGACGGTGATTTCATCATTCAGCAGTATAATTGTCAGCGTTTCGGAGCCAGAGCTATGCTACAGTTGTCTGAGGTGCATTATGGTGAAACATAGATTCTCGGCGACCGAATTCACCTGATGTAAATCATATGGAACCCATCTGGATCGCTAGCGGGCGCCATTACTTCGTACACAAATCAGCGACCCGTTATTTATGCTAATTACATGACCTGTGCGCAGACATCTAATGCCACATACCTCCATAAATCTACCAACAAACTGTCGGATTTCTGATACACACAATCAGTGATGTATTTCGTTCCAAAGGCGGACAAACAGGCTGGTCATAATATTTTGGCACATCAGCGTATGACCAACGATGATGCTGTGATCCACCTACGTAGACTCATTTCTCTGTCCGAGGCGAATGTTTCTTAAACGTTTTACAAATTAAAACATAATCCGTTGTAAGCTGTATGTTAATACTATTCTTTTAGCTTGTGGGTTTAGCTAATTTCGGCTTTGCGACACTTTCAACACATGGGTGGCATCCAATACCTACACAATGTAAAAGGTGATGTACATAAGTTGAAAATGGTGCTAAGTCGAAATTAGGTAATCGCACAAATCAAGTTTCTTACATGTTCTGCGAGAAACAGCGTTGTGTTTGCTCGACGTACTGGGGGTACTCTCTCACCCAGTAACTTAAACGCCAGGTGTCTGTAGTCATAGCAGATCTGCGTCGGAATCCAACACGTTCTTCATGTTCGTCTGTTGTATGGAATATATTCTTTACGTGATATTTATTCAGGACCTGGAGCAGCTTGCTCATAGGAGTCTCTGCGTAATGTGTTACTCTCAGTCTTGTGACGTCTTCCTCCGTCTGCTTTACTCGTATGTGGTTTCTTCTTGCCTGATTTCTCCTCGAGCGGATACAATGCTCCGCCAGCTAGAGGACTCGGCAACTGCTTTCCCAACTCTAACTTCTCCCACTACTGATCGAGAGTTATTCTCCTGGAAGCGGGTCCTATGGTCCTTCAATAGAGGAGAGCTGTGTTCCTGTATTGAACAGCGACTTGGCACTTCACCAAAGGATGACTAGTCCTTAACTCACCAGGCGTGGTATCTCACACCGTGCGAGAATTTTCCAAGTCACTCTCGTAGATCAGTTACGGCGGAACGTTTTTATACAGCAGCAACCCTCTTTTAATCACCAACCCTACAAATTATTTTTGTCAGTGGCGTTATCGCCTTATTTGGTTGTTGTTGACATGTGTTGCTGACATGTGATGGGGTCTCCTAGACCATGCCTCGTCAACTACGCACGTGCATTGGTCAGTTCAGTACAAAACGTATTAGCAAGAATATGACAATTTCACACACTCTAAGTTCGATGAAGTTTTTAGTCAGTGGATGGAGAATGATGTCAATAATAAAGAACAAGAACTAGATGAAGAAGATAACGATTTCTCAATAGCCAGTGATCACAATTCTGCTAGTGAACAAGAGGGCCATTCAGAGGAAGAACTTCAGGGCAGTGGTGATAAGGAACTTTCTATTTCTCCAACAAAATACTTAGTGTCATTTAGAAGTAAATGTGTTCTGAGTGTTGGTAAAGAAAGTTGTAGACCTCAGTACTGAATATTAATTTTGTAGCTTTTCTTTTTCTGTCTATTGAGCTCAGTTTTTATATGCATGTTTAATCCTCGGAAATTAGTTTAATGTGACAATTTGCTTTCTAGAGAGATACCATAATTTTTTAGATCGTAAAATTCAGTTCTCTAACAGTTAGTTTTGTGTAATATTGAAAAAGCTTCACAAAAATATATGTTTTGCTTGATACGAAAATAAAATACTGTTGGCTTTATTTAGTGCAATAAAATCAACGAGGAGTATTTAAGCATCACTTATATAGTTGCAACCATAAATGTTATCGAGGAGTATTTAAGCATCACTTATATAGTTGCAACTATAAATGTTATATACCATAAATTGAATTTTCGAATGATTTAGAGCTTAAATCTTGGTTGAAAGATAGGGATCTCAGGACCACACCTCGTAGTATACGTTAGAGAAGTCACCTCGTGAGTTAAGAGCTAGGGAACCTCACAAAACGTTACTATTAGACGGCGCTGCTATTCTGATGATGAGCTGGTCATGTTTAATCTTTGAAATTAGATACATAGTTTCTAGCCGCGTTCATTTCTCAGTTTGTTTTTTATAGTACGGCATTGTAGAGTATTGGCGACACAATTGTACCAAACCCCATACTTCTGTGCATAGTACTTTCTGGCTTATTCACTCTGGTACCTCACAATGGTCTTGGTCATTAGCGTTCAGGCATTAACCTAGTTAATCAGCTGCTTTGGTCTCGTATATCTCATTCTTTAAAGCATGCTGAACGAGTTACATTGCACGTACATAACCGGAGGTGAAACCCTTGACTAACCCTAACTTGAAGATACCAGACCGGTATCTTCATGTTAGCAGCTACGAACACCGATCATAGAAACGCTCTGTTCTCGCACCTCACTCCTCGGTGCGACGAACGGAAACCGTTTCAGACTGAGAAACCTTCCGAAAAAACTGAGTCAGTAGTCAAGGTAACAACAAGACTATAACAACCAACAAATTTCGCAAGCCATTTCGCCAAAGATATATAAGCAGAATGGTCCCGAGAAGGACAAGAATAAACTTGCATTTTACCATTCTGTGGCTTAGTAACAGGAAAGATAACCCGGCTCCTAAAGAGGCATAAAATCGATTCAGGTTACCAGCAAGAATTAGAGAACTCTTGGGATCTATGAAAGATGATTTAGACCGGAAAACGCCAGAAATATACAAAATACCCTGTGAATGTGGACAGTTGATTATGATGTGATTGCTGCTGCCGGTCTCATATATCCGCTCCGCCGTCTGTGCCATGTACTGTTTGTGATGCGCCCGCCAGACAGGCTGTACGCACCACTGAATAGCGCTGTGTTGAACACCTTAGGTGTTTCCTATCCTGATAAATCAGTGGTAGCAGAACGTGTCCTCGAAAATAGACGCAGAACCGCATCCGGAGATGTCTATTTGGCACCTGCAACAGCGTCATAAATGAAGCGATTCCTGACAGTACCCTCAACAAAAATGGCGGCCTGCAGCTAACCACTGCTTGGGACCCGGCCATCGGAAGGCTGAATCGAATGCCCTGAAAACATTACTAATTGTGGCAACGGGGTGAGCACTAATGACGCTACAGACGGCAGCGCAACTATATAAGAATGACAGCAGCAATCTACCTACAGTCACAACCTGACAGTAGCTGAGGAACTCACGGCCGAAAGCACTTGACGTGGCTGGAAGTTTTCATCACCTCATAATATAGATTCAATAGAATCACACACCAGCTTCACGTTTCAACCCTGACGGACCATTCATTGGCAAACGGTCGCTGTGTCATTTTCTGCCAATGACGCAATTCTCATGCACCGTGGAGGGGCATGGAGTCAGCTCACCGCTCTTCCGGTGGTTGTCTGCTCCCCAGCCACTGATATACTGCTGCCTCAAGTAGTTTCTCTGTCGACATCACAAGACCCTGAGTGTTTCCCGTTTTACTCCTCCTACCGTGGAAATACCATGCAGTACCCGGAACTGAAACCGGTTCCTCTGCATGGTAATCGTGCACGCTGGCCACTAACTTTCGGAGGCAGAGATAGGTTCATGGTTGCTCTAAACCATTCCTTTAACACACCCTTGGCCAATATTCTTCCAGAACCCTGCCCAATTGAGCTATTGCTTGTCTACTAACGTCAGCGATATGTTTTCTTCTAGTCTGCCTTGATTCTTCACGATACGGAAACTGCCATACTATTTGCAGAAGCCTGCAATTGTGTCTCAAGGTAGTTCGTTGGATTCTTATGTAGTGGAATAACGATAGTAGATTTACACTTCTTGGAATTTTCTTGCTCATCCACATTGGTTATAGGGTAAGATTATATCGAGTCATTAGCTGTACACTTCAAAATCTTTTCTGGCATTTTGTTCTTTCCTACCCCTTCTTTATTCTTTAACTTATCGGCCACCACTTTGTCTCAACAAGTTATTCCTCTCATTTCTCTTCAGTACTGTCAGTACAATACTTACTATCGGGTTTTTATAGTATGCAGAGCAGGTTAGTAGGTGTACTATGATGGTGCAGTTAGAATTTCTCACTATTTCAGCCTGTCGTTATAATGAGTGCGATTCCTGTTTTAGATTTCTATTTTATAGCTTTACGAGTTTACCACTGAGTCTTACAACTGTACATCGTATCTCGGACACAGAACAATAGCGAACTTAGTCATTCTGAATAACGAACTGCTGAAATGACGTATCCGCTGTTGCCTCAACCTCGCGACTATGGAGCAGGAAAAACGGTGTGAATTCTATAGTGTCTTGTTTCGCTGTGAACTGTATAGGTCTTTGTACAAGTGTTACAAATACCAAACTTACTTTGTTAATTGTGCTGAAGGCTCTCCCGACTGCGAAATCTACTTGTTCATAGGATCTACTCGTGTTGTCTGTGGGAGGATGCACAACCTCGCAAACTGACCCTCATTCACAGCCCAAAAAGTTTATGTATTAACACAAATTACGTAGATGTAACGGCAAAATCTACTGTGGAGTTCTATAGTTTACAGGAATTTTAGTTTTTTGTAAACAGAAGTAAACAGAACTAAACGAGCCACTCTTGCCTGGAGTCAGTCAGTCTCAGGTTATTCAGAACAAAGCTATCCTCTTAGTTCAAAAACTGTAGCTTCTAGCAAATGCTCACATTGCTTATTCGTCACAATGACATTTTATTGAGTGTTAAGGGAAATCACTACTCTTTCATACATTCGGGATGAATCTTAACTTCATCGACAATATTTCGAAGTTCGTTCAGGGGTTTTTGTGTACTACGGACGTGGCCTGCGGTGCCTTGTTGATAATTGTATTTCGTTTGATTTTTTCTCTCATTTATCCTCGTATCTATATTTCTCTTGAAATATCTGCACAACAGCGCAGTTGTCAACTGTGTGCACTGTATGACCTGCTTGCGCACAAACTTGTTCCGTTCACCAGCGCCACGGTACTTCCTCTTGGAAACAGCAACGTTCACTTCACTCGCCGGCCTCAAGCTTGCCCTCAGTACAGCTCGCTTCTGTGTTGGGCATGCTGTACGTTGACAGTGATACACAGCAGTATAGAGAGACTTGCCGACGGAGGGCTGTCCTACGTGCATCTCCTGTATCGTACACTGGATGTAGAGGAAGAACAGCACACCACTGAGCCATCAGCTTCCACAGTGTCGGTGGCCACATCGCAGTACTTTGCGTCGCCTGATAGGTATTGTATTACTCTGTGTTGGGCATTCTGGTGGTTGCTTATAAGAGGCTGTTTCACTATTGTGAAGACATTTTCACAAAAACGAAGTTAACTGAGGTAACAAAGTGGACAAATAATAATTACACTATTATTCTGTAATGAGATACGAGAGAGCTTGCATCCCTTATAATAAAACACTCAGAAATATCCCTGAAAATCCAAGGAATTTGTTGAGTTGAGGTATAATCTGTATTTATCATTGCGTCTCTTGTAATATGCTTATAGTAAGGTCACCTATTACCAGTCGATTATGCATTGAAAGAAATGTTGGAAATGGTTTTGGAACGATGCTTATTTATGCTCATTCACATTAGCACACTGTAAATGTCCGTGAAGAGTGGCTGAGGGTAATCCTTTCCGCCATACAATTATGTGCTTATTTTTGTATGTAACACAATAATATTGCTACATAATTACGCTGTGCTGCATAATTCATTTAATTTGCTATGATTGTATTGACTTGGTCAGAACTATCAAAATAAATCAAGGATATAGCTCTTTCACATAGTATCGAGTACTGTAACTTCCTTCACTGTTCTCAAATTGAGACCATCTGTTATATCTGTATGAATGCTTTGTCTTACAGAGACATAAACTGATAAAATTATTTCAGGTTTACACCCGCATCAACTGATCTAGTAGCCACGAGCTTTAGGATGAGAGTTCCCCGGCCATTGTCAAAAGGTGACTGTCCTGTTGTTAGAATTTTGATGATAATTGGGTCCATAGTGTTCGTGAAATATTTAAATGAAGTGATTCCACTTTAAGATGTTAATATATTATTTATTGCGATTGCAGTTTCGACACATGGTCATTTTTCAGTATTGTGGGATGTTGTAACCCATTCAATAACATAAAGCTGCCCCTGCTGGAACGTATTTTCCAACAGTGTAAAGGCAGATACGTCTGACAGTGTAAATTTGTTCGTTGTTCCATAAACAGAGTGAGTAAACGTTGCAAATTTGGTGAAATGGCAGCAGATGTGACAAACAATTAGGTCAAATTTTTCGTGTAGCATGCGTGGTAGATGGATAAAAAAATAAAAAAAGGTTCAAATGGCTCTGAGCACTGTGGGACTCAACATCTTAGGTCATAAGTCACCTAGAACTTAGAATTGCTTAAACCTTACTAACCTAAGGACATCACACACACCCATGCCCGAGGCAGGATTCGAAACTGCGACCGTAGCAGCCCCGCGGTTCCGGACTGCAGCGCCAGAACCGCACGGCCACCGCGGCCGGCGTAGATAGATCACAATGCTCTTTGTATGTTTACATCTTTTCGCTATTGTGATTCATCTACCATGTAAGTTACATGAACATTTTGACTTAGGTGTTTATCATGTCTGTTCTCATTTCACAAACTTTCTAACGTGTGCTTACATTTTGTATGAAAAGTGCATATAAATATACACTATCACAGTATTTGTGTTTACACTGCTGGGAACTATGTTCCAGCCTGTCAAAGCCTCATGTTGTTGAGTGGGTTACAACAGCCTACAGTACTTTAAAATCAGCTTTGTCTAAACTGTAGCCACAATACATATTATTTCAACAACCTAAAGCGGAATGACGTCTTTTAAAAGTCCGCTATGTCGGTTGCTTCCGTCCTCACGTAGCCGTGTTACTTCCTTGCCTGTCGTATCACTGCTGTCCAGGCTAGCGTCGCCAAACACAAAAACACCAAAAACTGTTACAACAACTGAAATTTTGTAAGTCATTTCATCGATGACACGTAAGCAGAAGGACCGCAAAGACGACACGAAGGGGCTTTCCTTTTGTCGTACTGTGGTTCAGTGACACGAATACCTCTTAGGCATATAATTGATTCAGGTCCCCAGCAAAAACCCATGATACCAATGGAAGATTATGTAGGCTCGAGATATGGGCGTAAATAGTTCGCGCAATCTCTGTAAGTAACTGAAGACCACCATGAGAAATGTTTCTGCCTATGACCATAACTAGGGCATCCCGAGAAAACAATGGTAGCAGAACATGCTTTGGGAAACGGAAACCAAATTGCATTCTACGAGATATCTAACATTAGATGGACAAATGGTTTCTGGGGTAGCAAAATATAAGAAGCAGTAAAGGTAAAAATATCCGACAATTTTCTCGATAAAGACAGCGGTTTGTAGCGAAACATAGCTTGCGACTCGGCCATCGAGAGGTTGAAGCCGGTGAGCAATGAAAACATTACCTTATGTGGCGCTGGACTGCTAAGGTTGAAGGTTCGAATCCTGCCTCGGGCATGGATGTGTGTGATGTCCTTAGGTTAGTTAAGTTTAAGTAGTTCTAAGTTCTATCGGACTGATGACCACATATGTTAAGTCCCATAGTGCTCAGAGCCATTTGAACCATTTTTTGTGGCGCTGGAATGGGTACAGTGACGTCACAGGTGGTCTCATGGAAATGGAAGCAGCAGCGACGTAACAGACACCATTTGACAATAATCGAGAAGCACTCGTCCGAAAGCTCGTGTCGTTTAACCACTTTACTCTGCTGGAAACTCTGGAATATTTTGTTAACCTTACATATATGTTTCGTAGCACGTAGAACCACGCTTGGAGACTTAATGTGTATCTTCACCGAGAATTTCACTTTAAAGGTAACAAACACAATATTTAGTCAGTAAGAATCTTGCACTATGCTGTTTACAATAGTGCAGTTGATTTTCATGTTCATCTTCACAGCTTACATGTTGCGGTGTAGAAAATTCGAAAGAATGGAAGCCTCTTCCTCCAAAATCCTGCTGTGCAGACCCAGATCTTTGCTTAAAAGTTTACACAGACGGTTGTCTAGAGAAACTGAAGGATGAAGTGAAGAGCAGTGCATTGCTTCTAGCGGGAGTCGGTATCGGCATTGCCTTCATTGAGGTAAATAATCTTAATATGTCAATTTTATCATTCTCATAACATTTAGACCCTACTATTGATTTTATAGTTAATATCTAAATTAACACTTGATATTACCCCTTATACCTGTATTATCTTTATGAACCACGTGTTCAGAAGGAGAGTTGAGATATTTTTGTGTAATGCTTATTTGCTTGCTCAGCAGGTCGAATCCAAACTTTTTGATAGACATTCAAGCATATGGGTGGGGCACATTGTAAGACTAATATATAGTACATCTTTCCCTACCGAAGTGTCCCGGCATGTGGCTGTGTGAATGTTTATGGAGGTTAGTGTTATTATGAGTAATATTATAAATGAAAGGAGGAGAAATGGTGAAACACTATTCTCACTTCTCTACAATATCAGGAAAGAGACCGAAGAGGTAAATTCCATCATTCTACAATGAAACTACCAACAATATGGGGTGTATCAAAAAGGACTTTCCAACTATGAAAATGCAAATTTATTGATTCTTTTACTTACAAACATTGTTTTGGTGTCACTTTACAGCAAATAACATCAATGTTTTTTTTTTACCTTAAATCTGTTGTTGTTGTAGTGGTCTTCAGTCCTGAGACTGGTTTGATGCAGCTCTCCATGATACTCTATCCTTTGCAAGCTTCTTCATCTCCCAATACGTACTGCAGTCTACATCCTTCTGAATCTGTTTAGTGTATTCATCTCTTGATCTCCCTCTACGATTTTTACCCTCCACGCTGCCTTCCAATACTAAATTGGTGATCCCTTGATGACTCAGAACATGTCCTACCAACCGATCCCTTCTTCTTGTCAAGTTGCGCCACAAACTCCTCTTCTCCCCAATCCTATTCAATACTTCCCCATTAGGTACGTGATATACCCATCTAATCTTCAGCATTCTTCTGTAGCACCACATTTCAAAGGCGTCTATTCTCTTCTTGCCCAAACTATTTAACGTCCATGTTTCACTTCCATACGTGGCTACACTCCATAAAAATACTTTCAGAAACAACTTCCTGACATTTAAATCTATACTCGATGTTAACAAATTTCTCTTCTTCAGAAACGTTTTCCTTGACATTGTCAGTCTACATTTTATATCCTCTCTACTTCTACCATCATCAGTTACTTTGCTCTCCAAATAGCAGAACTCATTTACCACTTTAAGTGTCTCATTTCCTAATCTAATTCCTCAGAATCACCCGACTTAATTCGAATACATTCCATTATTCTCGTTTTGCTTTTGTTGATATTCATCTTACATCCTCCCTTTAAGACACTGTCCCTTCTGTTCAACTGCTCTTCCAAGTCCTTTGCTGTCTCTGACAGAATTACAATGTCATCGGCGAACCTTAAAGTTTTTATTTCTTCTCTGTGGTTTTTAATATCTACTCCCAATTTTTCTTTTGTTTCCTTTACTGCTTGTTCAATATACAGACTGAATAACATCAGGGAGAGGCTACAACCCTGTCTTACTCCCTTCCCAACAACTGCTTCCCTTTCATGTCTCTCGACTCTTATAACTGCCATCTTGTTTCTGTACAAACTGTAAATAGCCTTACGCTCCCTGTATTTTACCCCTGCCACCTTTAGAATTTGAAAGAGAGCATTCCAGTCAACCTTGTCAAAAGCTTTCTCTAAGTCTACAAATGCTAGAAACGTAGGTTTGCCTGTCCTTAATCTTTCTTCTAAGATAAGTCGTAAGGTCAGCATTGCCTCACGTGTTCCAGTATTTCTACGGAATCCAAACTGATCTTCCCCAAGGTCGGCTTCTACCAGTTTTTCCATTCGTCTGTAAAGAATTCACGTTAATATTTTGCATCTGTGACTTATTAAACTGATAGTTCAATAATTTTCACATTTGGCAGCACCTGCTTCCTTTGGGATTGGAATTATTATATTCTTCTTGAAGTCTGAGTGTATTTCGCCTGTCTCATACATTTTGCTCACCAGATGGTAGAGTTTTGTCAGGACTGGCTCTCCCAAGGCTGTCAGTAGTTGTAGTGGAATATTGTCTACTCCCGGGGCCTTGTTTCGGCTTAGGTCTTTCAGTGCTCTATCAAATTCTTCACGCAGTATCATATCTCCCATTTCATCTTCATCTACATCCTCTTCCATTTCAATAATATTGTCTTCAAGTTCATCGCCCTTGTATAGACCCTCTAAGTACTCCTTCCAACTTTCTGCTTTCCGTTCCTTGCTTAAACTGGGTTTCCATCTCAGCCCTTGATATTCATACAAGTGGTTCTCTTTTCTCCAAAGGTCTCTTTAATTTTCCTGTAGGCAGTATCTATCTTACCCCTAGTGAGGTAAGCCTCTACATCCTTACATTTGTCCACTAGCCATGCCTGCTTAGGCATTTTGCACTTCCTGTCGATCTCATTTTTGAGACGTTTGTATTCCTTTTTTCTTGCTTCATTTACTGCATTTTTATATTTTTTCCTTTCATCAATTGAATTCAGTATTTCTTCTGTCACCCAAGGATTTCTACTAGCCCTCGTCTTTTTACCTACTTGATGCTCTGCTGCCTTCACCACTTAATCCCTCAAATCTATCCAATCTTCTTCTACTGTATTTCTTTGCCTCATTCTTGTCAATTTTTCCTTTATGCTCTTCCTGAAACTCTGTACAACCTCTGGTTCCTTCAGTTTATCCAGGTCCCATCTCCTCAAATTCCCACCTTTTTGCAGTTTGTTCAGTTTTAATCTGCAGTTCATAACCAAAAGATTGTGGTCCGAGTCCACATCTGCCCCTGGAAATGTCTTACAATTTAAAACCTGGTTCCTAAATCTCTGTCTTACCATTATATAATCTATCTGATATCTTCTAGTATCTCCAGGGTTCTTCCATGTATACAACCTGCTTTCATGATTCATGAACCAAGTGTTAGCTATGATTAAGTTATGCTGTGCGCAAAATTCTACCAGGCGGCTTTCTCTTTCATTTCTTATCCCCAATCCATATTCACCTACTATATTTCCTTCTCTCCCTTTTCCTACTCTCGAATTCCAATTACCCATGACTATTAAATTTTCGTCTCCTTTCACTACCTGAATAATTTCTTTTATCTCATCATACATTTCATCAATTTCTTCGTCATCTGCAGAGCTAGTTGGCATATAAACTTGTACTACTGTTGTAGGTGTGGGCTTCATGTCTATCTTGGCCACAATAATGCGTTCACTATGTTGTTTGTAGTAGCTTACCAGAACTCCTATTTTTTTATTCATTATTAAACCTACTCCTGCATTACCCCTATATGATTTTGTATTTCTGATCCTGTATTCGCCTGACCAAAAATCTTGTTCCTCCTGCCACCGAACTTCACTAATTCCCACTATATCTAACTTTAACCTATCCATTTCCCTTTTTAAATTTTCTAACCTATCTGCCTGATTAAGTGATCTGACATTCCACGCTCCGATCCGTAGAACGCCAGTGTTCTTTCTTCTGATAATGACGTCCTCCTGAATAGTCCCCACCCGGAGATCCAAATGGGGGACTATTTTACCTCCAGAATATTTTACCCAAGAGGAAGCCATCATCATTTATCCATACAGTAAAGCTGCATGCACTCGGGAAAAATTACTATCGTAGTTTCCCCTTGCTTTCAGCCGTTCGCAGTACCAGCACAGCAAGGCCGATTTGGTTAATGTTACAAGGCCAGATCAGTTAATCATCCAAACTGTTGCCCCTGCAACTACTGAAAAGGCTGTTGTTCCTCTTCAGGAAGCATACGTTTGTCTGGCGTCTGAACAGATAACCCTCCGTTGTGGTTGCACCTACTGTACGGCTATCTGTGTTGCTGAGGCACACAAGCCTCCCCACCAACGGAAAGGTCTATGGTTCATGGGGGGCCTTATATCTAAACAAGTTCAATGTGTCTTCCATTAGCTATGCAGCACGCATCCAATCTGAAGTCGATTTCTTGCCAAAAGTAGCTGGACCACGTCAGGCGCGACTTATTTAGTTGCGAGGTAGATTTTGCCGCTGAGCTCTGGTAGAGAAACCAGTAAAGTTGGAACAAACAGGGTATCTTTGATAAATTCCCAAAAGAAAAAGTCAAGAGGTGTCAGGTTCCGTGAATGTGGGGGCCATGCAATTGACCCACCTTGGCCAATCCACTTAGTAGGAAAGCGGACATTAAAAAATCTCGGATGGTGGGGATGTAACCATTTTCTTAACACATGCCAAAAATGCATTTATGGGACGCTCAGCTCCCGAGAAGCACGCCACTTCGATATTGCAGAACTGTCCATAAAGCTTTGACTCATTTTCTGTATGACGTTGTCAGACGCACGGGGTGGGGAGATTACTCATGTCTTATCAAACATCCACTTCCACATAATTATTTAAGGCACTCATAAATGCATTTGTGTGGCTCTTTACCATACTATGTACAAAACTTATGGTGCGCGGTTGTAGCAGACATCGACCCTTCAAAGCAAAACATCCAGGGAGCATGCTTGGGATCGTTGGTGGAATTCTTCTTTGCTTTTTGAAAGTTGTAACGTCCTTTCTGATACACCCTGTACATGACGTCAACCTGAAACATACGTGAGAGGCTTGTGACTTATGTAGATTATTAGCATCAAGCCTAGCGTTAAAGAAAAATAGACAATTGTCTACGTTCTTCTTTTCTCTTGGGGGCATTCGTAAACTGGTAGACCCCTAATGATGAACATGGTTCCTCAACTGGTGTACGATGTGACCAACTAGGGCTAAGTGTCGCCGCCCTGGTATGAACTATATATACGGCATGGTCAGGAACAGGCTGAAAAGTTTATAAGTGTGTTGCAGGATAGGCAGTGCTGAGAAATAATTGTTAAGAAAAAAATTCGATATGTTGCACCTTTCCGTGCCAATCAGGTAACCGCGCGCATATGTAAAAGGTCTGCCAGATAACTAGTTTCACATAGCATTCGAGACTACTCAGCGTTTGGTCTACGTCTGGACAAAAAAAGAATTAAGCATCTCGAAGAATCAGCAGAAAATGGAAGGTTCGTGATACATATATAACTAATAACTAATTAAAGCGCCAGGCTTCCAAAATCATAAGAATATCAAAATCACAAACTTGAGAAATTTACAATGATCAGTCAATGATCTTATTGATTTCTATACAGACCAGTTGAAGAACCATGTTCATAACTGGAGGTCTACCAGTTTACGAGTGCCCGCAGGAGGAAAGAGAAACATAGATGATTATCTATTTTTATTTGATGTTGGCCTAAAGAATGTAGCAAAAAGAATCATTAGGTTTGGCACATTCATATTTCTGAAACTAATAAACATGTACAATGGATTTTGTCTCTTGATAAACAGGAAACTTGAAAAGTTTGTTTCATGCCTTTTCATAAGCGTTAAATATGCCTCCCTTGAGATGCACAGCATATGAGTATAACAATGCAGTATTCAAATTGTTTCCATACTGCAGTGAGCATATCTTGAGTTATAGTGTCCACAGCTACTGTTATGTGATGTCTCAGTTAATTCAATGTTGTTGGTAACAGAGGCACATAAACAGTCCAGTCTTTTATAAACCCTTACAAGAAATAATCACATACAATCTGGTCCGGTGACCTTGGAGGCCAATAATATAAGGTTGAATTATTTGATTCAGTGTGTCTGATCTGCTGTTCAGTAATCCTTTGATTTAAAAATTCCCACACTTCCAGATGCCAGTGTGGTGGTTCCCCATCCTGTTGGTAAGTGAGAGTTTTCGAATCAGTCTCCAACTGTGCGAAAAGAAAGTTCTCAAGCATGCAGAAAGTTCTCAGGTATGGCAGATGTGTTCAATATCTGTGTTAGGCACTTGGGGATGGCCCTACGATTTGGCTTTGCACAAACAACCTGGTTCTCAGAACTGTTCATGCCATCATGAAATGCTGTGTGCTGTAGGAGAATTCACACCATACCTAGTACATAAGTCACGCTGAATAGTTATTATTGACACGCACTGTGGAAAACTTAGAACACAAAATGCTACCCTTTGTCCCAACACCATTTTTACTAGAACTGAAGTGGGCACACACTGCTGCTACCTAGCAGGAACTACTTAAAACTTGTGAGTTTGCTCTTTCCAACAGTACATTGTTCATGCACATATCTCAAATAATCTAATAGTTATGATTTTTTTAAAATCTGATGATTCTTTTTGGTACACTCATTATTTCTGAAGTGAGAAACGGCCTGTTGGCATCTGTCTCAGCTTCTTCAGCAGATCTGTGTTTGATTTTTCTGACATTTTGCTGTTACGAGTGGCTAGCATTGTCCAAGCTTCACACTTCTTCTCTGGTAGTGGACTGGAGTCGAGCTTGCAGCCTTAGATTGTATGTACCTGGTGCGCCAACATCCAAGGGCTTTTCTGTGGTCATGTCTGGTGCGGTTCTTCCTTTGCTACCTGCAGTGGTCATTCACTACAGCACAGAAACCTGGGATCTGCTCACCTTGAGGTTTCCTTCTTTCTTCTTGAAGCTATTGTCATGTTTGTGAATTAGTATGAGGACAGACATATGATAGTTTACACCTTCTGAGAAAATATGATTGAAAATAAACCACATCTACACAAATTCTGATTCAACAAGGTTGCCAAAGGAAATCTTGCTTTTCCTATCCTAACATAACCTAGCCTTCCAAATGAATGAAATGAGTGTTTGTTTCAACTGAATTAGTTTATTTGATGTAAAACTGATTCTACATGACAAAGCAGAGGCTTGAACTCCTTTCTTCTCAAATAAAAGACCATAGACTCAACTACTACACATCCTGCCTAGATCTGAAAACTTAACCATATATGAAAAAAAAATCCTCAGAGCCTTTGTTTATCTATTTGAGTGTGACTCACAGGAAACTGGATCCTTTCTAATGTGCCTGGGATTTGCAGGGAAGAAGTGCTGCAGCTAGCCAACACTTCCCTGGACTGTTTAAGGCCTTTAAAAATGAAAACTGTCCCTCGGTAACTAAGAAAAAGAAAAAAACTTCTTAATGCTGTTGTGAACCATTTATAACATTGGAATTAATTATCTTTACATAAGTGTGTGTTATCTCATGTAACCTTTATTGTATTACAAAAGTGTATTATAAGTATATCATTTAAACTGACAATGTATACCACTAACGCTATCAGTATTTATAATGCCTGTTATAAGCATTCACGGCAGTTGAATACTATGCTCTCAGATCAAAATGTTTTTCAATCATTGCTAAATAAAACATATAGATAACAAACTAACTATATTGCTGCTACTGATTGAATGATGGTGCACTATATTTACATATAGAATAGCAGGGTTTTTAGTGTTATTCTTTTTGACAGGTTGCCACTTCGCTTACTTTCATTTTGCCAGATGAGTTTCTCCATTCAACGACAAGCAATAATAAAATTTATGTGTGAGTAACTGTAAGTGTTCTTCTAAAGCTGTAACAACTCTTTCTTCTCTTTTTCAGCTTGCTGGGATTGTCCTGGCATTGTTTATGGCCACGTCCATTAAGAAAAGTGTTGATGGTGGAGGGGGAAACAGTGGTGGTGGAAATGAGTGAAAATTTTGTCAGTGCACGCCTTGTATTAAAAAATTACAACATTTGCTTTTTGTGTGCTAAAATGCAATGTAATTACTGAAAATTACAACTGGCACTTTGTGATCACAGTTTTTTAATGTTAGACATTAACTAATTTTGCACGTTTCTATTTTAAATGCATCTGATACAATATCTAGAAATCATTGGACAGTTTCTGAATTTTCCAGTATATACCTGTTGACATTTCTGTATTGTCTCCAGATGATTTTATATATCAAGAACACACACACAAATAAAGATTGTGTGTGTGGAAAACCAATGGACAATTATAACAGATGTGAACATTTTACTTCTATGTGTGTAAATATGAACTTAACCAGAACATTGTGAATCACTTGTATTTGTTACTTAAAAAATAAAAATAATAGAAAAAATATGAATCAAGAAATTCACATCATTGTTACACACCTACAAACTTCCATTTAGTTCAGTTATAATTATATGGTACGCTTACTCTGGTTAATGAGAAGCTAAAAAGACATAAGGACAGGCAATGAAGTATAATAGAAAAATAATAGAAAGAAGATAAGAATTTCTTGTCAGATATTTACTTTAATTTACTTTCTGTGTCTGGGTGAAACATCTGATCTCTCTTTCTCCAAAACCTTGCAGATTTAATGGCTTTTTCATTGCCCAAAAATAGATCTTCTACTGTGTAAACATACTCCATGTGTGGATACATGAGCAAACATTCAGTCATCTATGTTTCTCTAAATTCACACTGGTCGTTTTCAGAGTAGCCCTACCTAACTGTGTTTACTTTGCATTCTGCAACTCCTGTTCTTAACCCTTGAGTGGGCCCATTTGTTTCCACAACACCAGTTGGCACATGGCACACTTTGTACACAAGTGAAGGAACAGCTGTCTTTATGTTACCAAGGTAAACACATATGAGCAAAATCACAGTTTAATCTTAGTTTAATTAAACAACAATAATTTAAACTTACATAATATGACCTAAAGAATTGTTTTATTAAACAATAATGGAATAAACTTTCATTATATCATCCTGTTGCTACTGACAGATGTTACAGAGACAGTAATGACCCACTCAAAGCATTAAAAAGCACAGTTGCATAACATCCCAGCCAACTGCTTATTTGATAACTAATTATCTCCTAGACAACTGCCACATCATGGGACTGTGCTGCTAGCTCATAGTGTGGGTCATTTTATTGTACTAATCCTAAATGTTTCTTGTATTTTATATTCTGCTTCTCACTTGGACATATGACAACACAATTTACTACCATATTAGCATAGGTACAGGCCCACAACTGTGAAACAACAATGGAACCCCACAAAACCATTTTATTTGTGGTTGGTGCACTTTATACGTCGACTTCCCCACTCAAGGTCTAATCTGTTCATTTCTCTCGATGTATTATATTGTAATTGCTGCCTTTGGGTGATTTTCAGGTGGAGGTGCAGGTGCAGGTCTGTATTTTGCAGAGAGTCCAAACACAAAGATAGATGGTGGGTCTCTGGTTGGCCTTCTACCAGTACTGTCCATTGGGTAAAACTCTTTCTTGACCTAAGGTTAGTTGTAAATGTTTGGTGCTTATACATTAAATACCATGGGTTTGTTTGCTGTCTTTCCTCTCTATTTCATTGACTACTTTGTTTCTGATATTTGGTGCATGATGAAGTTGGGATAATTTTACTAATTTTACTTCCCCTCTTGTTCTGCCATCTGACTCCTTAAAATTCATTTTTCCAGTTTTAACTAACTACCATTAACACAAGTGAATATTATCTGCGTTTTCACAAAAAAGGTTGGCCCTTAGTCTTAAAGAATATAACTTCAGATCTAATTTTGTGCTTAGTATTATGCATTTAGTTGTTTTTCTAATTTCTATAGACTATTCCTAATTTGTATCTTTCATTATAAGGCAAAATCAGTAATTGTTTTGTAACTTAAATTCTATTGTTGACTTATAAACAAATATAAATTCTGTACGAATTATAAACATTTGGAAGATGAAGTACTAGTAGACTTAAAGTATCTATCTGGTTGCCTTCAAAAACATGTTATCAAAGCCAGACCTTAATTAATTCCAAAGTAATTAACAGTTGTGTCAAAAGTATTGTTTGCGTAACTATATATGATAATTTCATAATTTAAACAAATAATTTGGCTTAGCCCTTGTAGTAGAAGAAACTGTTAAAAGGGACCAGTTTTTCAATGCATTCAGTCAATTTAATGAGTTAAGCTGTAACAGTAATTTTTGTAAATTAAACATCAAACAATGTGTAGTTTCAGTACCTATTATTGTGAGGATAAGGCCCAATTTTTGGTTGTGAGACAGTCAGTCCATGGCTAAGTTTGAGAAGATGAAACTATGTTGGTTATGACAACAACAAAGCATCAACTTAGCAGTGAAATAAGTGCTACATCAATAGGCCATGTGCTAAATCAATGGCACTATCTGTTCCATATGTACCTGATTACTCCAAAAGAACTGTGAATTATATGGCTATATTTTTACTGCTTTTTGCTGTCCAAAAGGAAACTCTTGTAGCAGTCTTTGGACGCTTGCCTGCTAACTATTAATGAGGCTTCCAGGAGGTTAGAACAATAGTGCACTAGCCATATATAACTGTGTTATTGGGGGGGTTGTGAAAAGCGAAAGCAAAAGACTGTGAAGCGCAACTGTGCATCTGTCAGCTACATCATTTACAGCAGATAGTACTGCATGTTCATCCTCTATTTTTTCAGCCAGTGTGTTGACACCGACGACAACAAAGAAATAAAGCAGATGAGCATTGTCACATGCGGTGTCTCGGGTGAAGAACATTGTACATGGGCACAATAAACTAGAATTCATGAACATTGATAGTGAAATCAGAGCTTTACAGTGCAGTGGTGCAACAGCCAACCAGTGCTGGGGTTTCATGGTCACAGTAGGACAGCAGGCAATTAGCAAGCAGGTTCCATGAAAGCAGCTATTGAGTACAGCAGCAGCCAAGCGGCATGCAGATGGATACAGCTCATCAAGATAAACAAGACGCCTAGCCGAGAGAGCCTTACAACTTGCTGCAGCCGTGCAGATGACAAATCAGATGACAACTGCAGCATCAGAAGAAGAAGAAGAGTGATTAAAGATAAGGTAATTTTAGCAAAAGTCTTTTCATATTAAGTGATACATGATGAGTGGCCTTAATGAACAAGACAGTGTGACTGAGAACAAAGCTGTAGACGTTAAGTTATTAAATGAATAGACAGATGTATGTGAGACTGGTTCTGTAGATGATTGTAAATCAAACATGAATGTAACTCTCAATGATGGGGATGAAAGTCCTGTTGTAGATGAAATGATAAATGTGTCATCCACATTGTTTGGTGCTGTGACTGAAATAGATGAATAGGGTGCTGAAATGGATGAAATTATTAAGGTTAAGAAGGAGGAACCTAGTAGCAAAAATCAGCAAGGGCATAAGTTTATGGAAAATGGAAAAGTGGAAGCTATTTTAAGGCAAATTATGAGTAATTTCAGTTATTTGAGTAATATGAGTATGAAAGAAGACATTAATAGTTTGAATGAAGACATTACGAAGTGGGGAAATAGTATAAATAAAGTATTACATAATACTAATGAGAAATTAACATTGAGTACCATAAGCTGGTGTTACTTTGGCCCTTTTCAGGTAACTTTGGCCCACTCATTGGTAAAAGTTTAACATTGTTTTTTCCACTAAAGTAACATTGCTAACATGGAATTAAGAGGAAACAAATGATCTAAGAGGCTGTGAGTTTCACGAAGTGAAATTGTGTTGGCACCACTGGAATTTTTATCGATTGTAAAAATTTTAATGGCTTTTATATGTCCAAAACTCTGCCTGGAGAGAGCATGCCAGTTAAGCTAAATATATGGTAAGTGCAATTTTGCATTCTGTCTTTATTAGATAAGATGGTGAGAAACTGTCATTTGTGTGAAATACAATTTAGATAATATATTATGTAAAATGTAGCATGGTTTTGCAGAATTTGGGGTTACTTTGGCCCGAGCCAAAATAACCCCAAAGTATTCTGTTTATATCTGTAGCTTGTAGTTAATAATATTGTATTTATCTTTTGTTTCAGATCTTAGTCTCAGATGCCTAGAGAATATAAAAAGAACTTTGATCATGAAACTACGTGAATGATAAACCATAAATTTTGGAAGAGTGCCTTGAGAAGACATTGTCAGGTGAATTTTCACAATGAAGAGCTGCTGCTGCATTCTCAATTCCTCACAGCACAATGAAAAATAATCTAAAAGGATGACATCAAAAACATAGGACATCTTACAGAATTTAATGATCCAGAGGAGCAAAGCTTTGTCCATCACTTGATACAGCTGAGGGAGTGTGCTTACCCAATCACTGAATTTGACTTCCACATGACAGTAAAAGGAGTACCTTTCCAGAAAAGGTGCTACTGTTGAACAATTAAAAACAATGTGCCAGATAATGAATGGTAAACCATTCCTGGAAAGACATAGTGGACTTACTACTAGAATGAGTAAAAATATTAAAATGCCAGGTTATGAATGGTGTAAATCATTTCTGAAAAGACACAGTGAACTTACAACTAAAATGAGTAAAGATATTAAAAACGCTAGAGCCACATTAAATGAAAATGACCTGAACAAATATTTGATCCACCTAGAAAGTACAATGAAAGATGTTCCTCCTGGCAACATATGGATCATTGATGAAACTAATTTGACAGATGAACCGGGCATTAATAAAGTGTTGTGTAAAAGGGCATGAAATATGTTAAAATTGTTTGCAACCACAGTGAATCTGAGATCTCTCTAATCTTTTGTGCCAGTGCAGGTGAATACATATTCCCTCCATATGTTTTGTGAAGTACCTGAGTGGAGAATGGACTTCGGGGAACACAGTATAATTGCACAAAATCTGGATGGTTTCATAGTGTAGTGTTTGAAGACCAGTTTAATTCTCTTGTGTTGCATTGCTTACATTGTTTACCAGGAACAAAATTATTAATTGGAGACAATCTTTCATCTCATATAAGCCCATCAGTTATAAGTTTGTGTCAAGAACATCACATCAAATTTATTATCCTTCTGCCTAATTCCACTCACTTGATGCAGCCACTTGCATTATTTTCTCCCATTAAATGGGCATGGAGACAGATTCTATGATCATGTAGAGACTCCTGCAACAGTGATACCTACTCAGTCCTTCTGAAAGATGTGTTTCCTGCTATGCTTTCAAACCTCCTAGATGCACCTGAAGAAAATCAGGCTGAAAATTTGAAATCTGATCTTAATCTTAAATAAGTGTAGCATTTATCTCATAGATAAATCTCAATTTTTGTCCCAACTACCAGGATTTCATACTGTTGACAGCTCTCTTGTGAGAGATACATTTTTAAAGACATTGGATGACAAACGAAAAAGTGTATTTGGTGGCACATCAATAAGAAAATGCAGAAGGAAAATTGATGTTACTCCAGGGAAATATATATTACCAGAAGACATTGTACAGCCCTGTCATAGCAGAGATGTAGCTGATGGCATAAAAAGGGGGGGGGGGGGGGTGAAAGACCATGCCGCCCTATTTTTGACTCAGATTTTCAGAAAATGAGGATGCAGTCATGTTATAATCTGCTACTGATTCTGAAACTTTATCAGATTTGGAAGGTGATGTCCAGCAACAAACAATATTGAATGAAAAATTATCAGTTGGAGAATATGTTATAGTTTTGTACAATCAAGAAGAATATCTTGGAATTGTGTATGAGGTGAGTGAGGAAGGAGCTAATGTAAATTGCAAAGAAAATCAAAATCATATTACAAGTGGGCAAAACAAAAAGATGAACTATTTTATCCATGGGAGGATTTGGTGAGAATTATCAATCCACCATGACCAATCAAATTTGGTTACTTTCAGGTGCCAGAGCTTCAGATACTTATTTAATGAGTCTCAACTGCATAGGCCCTATTGTACTGTAGCTTAAACATATGATAATCTCTTTGTAATCACTGGAGAACATTTTATAACCTTGAAAGAGAATGTAAAATGCTAAAATATTGTATGCCATCATTTTACTGTAAATTTATTATGTTTCATTATGAATAAAGTTCAATATTTATTGTTCTTCTCTTCAAAATTAAGTCTTTTATTTGTCCATTATACTCCTCTTTGTCTACTATAGAAATATTTACTTTGGTCCAAAAAAGTTTTACCCTTTGTTTTTAAAGAAATGACTGATTGGGTCAGAGCAAGCCTGAGTGCGGGTAACATTGGCCCATTTTTTTTTAATTTTTTTATTTTTTTTTGTACCACTGCTACAGGTGTGATGCATTTTATTTAATATTCATATTAAATGATAGCTCAAGTCCTTGACAATGCCAGAAAAAGTATTTGAAATTTTCTCAACGTTACTATCCTTTGTTTTTTTCCCACATATGAAAAGACAAGCAAAAATTGGTCCATAGTAACCCCACTTTATGGTAGTAAATGTGGCAAAGAGATAGATAAACTTGATGATGACAATAGTAGGAAGGAGGAGGTTTCCGAGAAACGATGTGCTGAAAATAGGGTTTAGCTTGAGAACCAAATTGATCAGATTAAAAATTATTTAGAAACTGAGAAAGAAACCAAGTGTGCAATAATGGTAGAGGAAAAACTGGTAAAATTAAATGAAAATGGAGATTAAAAATTGATTGAAATGGAGATAAACGTGGAAGAGGCACAAAATCTAAAACATAGGGAAAGTGACAGTTGGTCTGATAATCATTTTGGTAAGCAGGATGATAGTTTTTCCACAGAAAAGATTAATGAGGATTTGTTGTATGAATTAGATCACATGGTAGGTAAAAAGGAAGTGTGGCAACCTGTAATAACAGCAAGTGTTCAAGGTATACATGTTAAGTGTTTACTGGGCAGTGGTAGTGATTTGAATTGCTTTTCACTTGCATTTTTTGAATCTATTAAGAACACAGGCTCTTTAGTGGTGATGCAGGTGCCTGGAATAAAGATTATTGGTGCCACTGGCAAGCTATCAGAGAGTGTGTAACAAGAGGTACTATTAACTGTGGAATTGGCAAGACAGCTGTTGGAGTGCAATTTCTTGGTGATCCAAATTGTAAGCATTGTTGTAATATTTGGAACTAAATTTTTGTGCAATGAGCAAGTAGGAGGTTCAACATTCTGTGTTGTATCATAATGCAGTGATAATGCTTACCCAAGCTGTCTGCCACATTTTTCATGTTTCCTGAGGAAATCAGACTCTTCTCCTATCCTATCTGTAGTTTAAAAGTGAATCAGAAACATTTTATCTTCTACGTTCATGTAATTTTGTACAGCAGAATACTTTACCATAGGATTATCTTAGAAAAAGTTTCTCTAGTGTTATATATACACTATGTGATCAAAAGTATCTGGACACCTGGCTGAAAATAACTTATAGGTTCATGGCATCCTCCATCAGAATTCAATATTTTGGTGGCCCACCCTTAGTCTTGATGACAGCTTCCACTCTCACAGACATACGTTCAATCAGGTGCTGGAAGGTTTCTTGGGCAATGGCAGCCCATTCTTCATGAAGTGCTACACTGAGGAGAGGTATCGATGTCGGTCGAAAAGGACTGGCATGAAGTCAGCATTCCAAAACATCCTACAGGTGCTCTATTGGATTCAGGTCAGGACTCTGTGCACATCAGTCAATTACAGGGATTTTGTTGTTGTGTAACCACTCTGTACAGGGCATGCATTATGAACTGGTGCTCGATTGTGTTGAAAGATTCAATCGCCATCCCTGAATTGCTCTTCAACAGTGGGAAAACAAGAATGTGCTTAAAACAACAATGTAGGCCTCTGCCATGCAAAACACAGGGGGTGCAAGCCCTCTCAGTGAAAATCACCTCCACACCATAACACCACTGTCTCTGAATTTTACTGATGGCACTACACACACTGGCAGGTGACGTTTCCTGGGCATTCGCCGTACCCACACCCTGCTATCGGATCACAACATTGTGTACCATGATTTGTCATTCCTCGCAACATTTTTCTGCTGCTCAACCATCGAATGTTCATGCTTTTTACAGAAAGCAAAGTGCTGTTTCACATTTACCGGCATGATGTGTGGCTTATGAGCAGCTGCTCGACCACAAAATCCAAGTTTTCTTACTTCCTGCCTAACTTTCACAGTACTTGCAGTGAATCCTTATGCAGTTTGGAATTCCTGTGTGATAGTCTGGATAAATATCTGCTTATTACACATTACAACCCACTTCAACTGTTGGCTGTCAGTGAACAGATGAGGTCAGCCTGTGGGCTTTTGTGCTGTATGTGTCCCTTCACATTTCCACTTCATATCACACTGGAAACAGTGGATCTAAGGATATTTAGGAATGTGGAATCTCATGTATGCACGTGTGTCACAAGTGCCACCCAGTCACCTGACCATGTTCGAAGTCCGTCAGGTTCCATGAAGTGCCCGATTCTGCTATCTCACGATGTCTGATGACTACTGAGGTCACTGATATGGTGTACCTGGCAGTAAGTGGCAGCAAAATGCACCTAATATGAAAAACGTATATTTTTGGGGGTGTCTGGATACTTTTGATCACATAATGTATATTATGTTGTGTTAGTTATAAGTAATAGAATTGTAAGAGGACGAAAGAAAGTAAAGTGGTACCATGGTTAAGGACTTTCTGTCAAGAAGGTAAGGTAAACAGACAATGAGAGGTGTCAGCATATGTGGAGGATAATAAACATCTGATGTAATCATCTCATGAGTGAAGTTAGTATAATTTATAGCAGCAGCAGAGGCAATATGCAGTATAAACCATCTTGGATGCCAGGCCTTAATATTCATTGTGGTATAATACATGTGTTTGTGTTCAATGCCATCAGTATATTTATATAATAGTTTACCTGTAGAAGTGAGTCATGGTATAGCCTTGTTTAACATTAATAATTTACCACTTTAAACATACTTGCCTTGAGTAATGTGTCAAATGTATAAACAAGATTTGTGAGTATATCACCCTTCAGGTTGGAAAACAGTGAAATAGTTTTTCTGAGTGATAATGTTATCTGGTCAGTAAGGAGAGTTAAGTTTGCCTTAGCACAAGGATCTGTTACTGTGGAGTGTTTTTCAGTAGAGTCAATTTTGCATTAGATAAGCAGAGCTTGTGTTTATTTATTAGTTATTGAAACAATAATGAAATAATAAAACAATGAATTATGTTAGGGTCTTAATGGTTAGGGAGACTGTCTCTGCAGTAGGGATATTTTTTAAGAATGCACTCCGCTAACTAACAAGGTAGGAAAGGTAAGTAAATACTGGAGCTGACAGACAAGATTGACTAATGAAGAAGATAACTGTGCACAGACAAATGTGGTGTAAATGTACTGAAGAGCTAATTGTGAACTAGGCAACATTGGGTACAGTGTATATTGTGCAATTCATGACATTGCAGATGGGAATGATAGTATAACAGAAAGAGCAAAATTTTAGTAATGCTGCATCATTGGATCTATAGGTTATCTGAAAACTTCTGTTATGAGGTTAAAGTGGTGATACTGGAATGTTTGGTAACATTTTGTGGGGATTTTATTTTCTGGTTGAATGAAAGTAGTGATCAGAGTTGAGTAGAGAAGTGGGGCAATGATTTGGTACAACTTCCATCCCCTTAATTTTGATTCGATGGTAATTAAGCCATCTAATGGTGACTCTAATATTTTTTCATTACATAATGATTAGCAACTCTATGCTACTGCACTTACTGAGTTTTTGCAATTTTCAAATGGAAAATAATCCAAAATCTTTCAAGTTCAACAAGTTTCAGACAGTTATAACTTAGAGTAATGCTCTGTAGTGTATTATGCGATCAATTTTAAAATTTGTTATAGTCACCACCTTTCATACTATAGTCAATTTTAATGCTAATTGTTGTAATGGTAAGAGAACTATGTAATATATGTATTTATGAAATAATGACTATCAGTTATTCTTTCTTAGACTTAGTTAGAAGTAAAAATAAATGTACTAAAGTAGAATATTTTGTCTGGTTTTTTCATGTACTATGGCAGAGGAGGTCCACATGATAGCAGTGTATTTCCTTATTAACAGCCACTTGGACCTGTTGAAGGCATGGACAACTTGGTGAGAAAATGTGTAAAAGCTCATTGAAAAAGTGAAAGGAGGGGTATCTTTTGAGAGGCCAGAGAAACATGTGGTTCCTGAAGAGGGGCAGCAGCCTTTTCAGTAGTTGCAGGGGCAACAATCTGGATGATTGACTGATCTGGCCTCGTAACACTAACCAAAATGACCTTGCTGTTCTGGTACTGCTAACGACTGAAAGCAAGGGGAAACCACAGCCATAATTTTTCCTGAGAGAATGCAGCTTTACTGTATGATTAAATGATGATGGCGTCCTCTTGGGTAAAATATTCTGGAGGTAAAATAGTCCCCCATTTAGATCTCCGGGCGGGGACTACTCAAGAGGACATTGTTATCAGGAGAAATAAAACTGGCGTTCTATGGATCAGAGCGTGGAATGTCAGATCCCTTAATCGGACAGGTAGGTTAGAAAATTTAAAAAGGGAAATGGATAAGTTAAAGTTAGATATAGTGGGATGTTCGGTGGCAGGAGGAACAAGACTTTTGGTCAGGCGAATACAGCGTTATAAATACAAAAATCAAATACGGGTAATGCAGGAGTAGGTTTAGTAATGAATAAAAAAAAATAGGGGTATAGGTAAGCTACTACAAACAGCATAGTGAACGCATTATTGTGGCCAAGATAGACATGAAGCCCATGCCTACTACAGTAGTACAAGTTTATAAATCAACTAGCTGCGCAGATGACGAAGAAATTGATGAAATGTATGATGAGATAAAAGAAATTATTCAGGTAGTGAAGGGAAGACGAAAATTTAATAGTCATGGGTGACTGTAATTCGTCAGTAGGAAAAGGGAGAGAAGGAAACATAGTAGGTGAATATGGATTGGGGGGAAGAAATGAAAGAGGAAGCCGTCTGGTAGAATTTTGCACAGAGCATAACTTAATCATAGCTAATACTTGGTTCAAGAATCATAAAAGAAGGTTGTATACATGGAAGAATCCTGGAGATACTAAAAGGTATCAGATAGATTATATAATGGTAAGACAGAGATTTAGGAATCAGGTTTTAAATTGTAAGAGATTTCCACGGGCAGATGTGGACTCGGACCACAATCTTTTGGTTATGAACTGTAGATTAAAACTGAAGAAACTACAAAAAGGTGCTAATTTAAGGAAATGGGACCTGGATAAACTGAAGAACCAGAGGTTGTAGAGAGTTTCAGGGAGAGCATAAGGGAACAATTGACAGGAATGGAGGAAAGAAATACAGTAGAAGAAGAATGGGTAGCTCTGAGGGATGAAGTAGTGGAGGCAGCAGAAGATCAAGTAGGTAAAAAGACGAGGGCTAGTAGAAATCCTTGGGTAACAGAAGAAATATTGAATTTAATTGATGAAAAGAGAAAATATAAAAATGCAGTAAATGAAGCAGGCAAAAAGGAATACAAATGTCTCAAAAATGAGATCAACAGGAAGTGCAAAATGGCTAAGCAGGGATGGCTAGAGCACAAATGTAAGGATGTAGAGGCTTATCTCACTAGGGGCTAGATAGATACTTCCTACTGGAAAATTACAGAGACCTTTGGAGAAAGGAGAACCACTTGCATGAATATCAAGAGCTTTGATGGAAACCCAGTTTAAGCAAAGAAGGGAAAGCAGAAAGGTGGAAGGAGTACTTAGAGGGTCTATACAAGGGTGATGTACTTGAAGACAACATTATTGAAATGGAAGAGGATGTAGATTAAGATGAAATGGGAGATAGGATACTGCATGAAGAGTTTGGCAGAGCACTGAAAGACCTGAGTCGAAACAAGGCCCCCGGAGTAGACAATATTCCATTAGACTTGGTTGAACTGCAGGCAACATGAGCCATGTTCCTCCTTGCTGGTGGAATGACTCCAACTGATTGGCTGTCGGACTCCCTACATCTAATAGGTGTAGCTCATGCATGGTTGTTTACATCTTTGGGCAGGTTTAGTGCACAAAGATCCACTAAAACCATTTTGTGTGCCACATTGCAAAGATAACTAATTTATTTTTCAATAGATTCCAAGATGAGAGTAACTTCAAACATCCAAGCAATTGCTGACCTTAAAAACATAAACTTATGCAGCTTTGGGTCGGCTGATGCTGCATGAATCACTGAAGAGCTAATGGAAGCTTTCCTATAAATATCAAAACATACATTATTATTAACCAAATGGAGGGATAAATCTTATATTAGATTAGATTTACTTTCATTCCATTGATCCATACTGAGGAGGTCCTACAGGATGTAGAACATGTCAGTAATTTAGTACACCGTGCTGAATCATGGCTTCATGGGTAAAATCAGTTTAGGGTGAGGACTTTAAATTTGAGTAAAAGGGCATCAATGTCCACTTCTTGGTCTTTAAACATGATCAATATGTCGTTGACATACCTTCTGTAAAAGAGCATCTGGTAGTTTGAGGCAGTTACATGGGAAAAGTACCTGTTTTTTATATTGTTTATGAATACATCAGTGAGAAAGCCTGCGAGACAACTCACCATAGCTAGGCCATCAGCTTGCTTATAAATATTATTAACAAATGAAAAATAGTTATGTGAAGTAAATGGCTCCAGAATGGACATTATCTCATCCTCTTCCTCTCTGACGATAGATGGATTATTGAGCAGGGAATCACACAAGATAGCAAGCATTTCTATAAGAGAGATTTTTTTATATCATATGAAAGAAGAACACAACAAAAGAGAAATTTAAAATTTTAGAGCAATTCGACCAGATGTTTCCTATTGCATAACAAAATGAGTCCATAAATGAGACAGTTTCTCATCCTTTTTGGCAAGGGCTTTATCAACAGTAAGCTTCAAATCAGCCAAGAGGGACTTTGACAGTCTTAAAACTAAGCTCAAGTGTAAGGGCCCAAATTGTCAAGTTCAACTGGTTTTGAATGGTAAGATAGTGACCTCCCTCTCAGTGATTTGAATCACACTCTCGATAAAGCCCTCTCCCAGAGAGACGATGTCAAAGCTAGCAGTATTACACACAAGGCAGTGATTAACTCTGCCCTCTCTTTTGAACACAGAGTCTTTAGATCAATTACCAAAAAGCTTAATCAGAAAAAAAGAAGCTATTATAGTACTGACAGACAAAGGGACACTGGACTATTACTCAATAAGAAGTATTATATTGAAAAAGTGTTAAACTTTTTTGTGGAAAGTGTATCCATGCAATAGGATTTGATTCCACATTGGCATATGATAAAGCCCTTATGCACAGCTTGATGATTGTTGGTATATAGTTCCTTCAAATGATCTATATGAATTGAAAGCACTGAACACCAGTACTCCTGGGTCTTCCTGTATGCATCATAATTAATGAAACTGAAAACCCAGGATATCATGCCTCAAAGCTATTACTCAATGTTTTGAAAAATAGAGTTACATTTACTGATCCATTTTAATTAAGCAACGGAAAACATCTAGTCGAGTTGCTCAAAATTGTACATTTCTCTATGGTTGTATTTGTCTTCCACTTTATATCAAAAATCTATATACCAATGTGACTCTTATAGAAGTGATTGGTATCATGTGGGATTCCCTGCCCAATAACCCATCTATCATCAGAGAGGAAGTGGATGAGATAATGTCCATTCTGGGGCCACTTACTTCACATAACTTATTTTTCATTTGATAATAATAACTACAAGCAAGCCAATGGTCTAGCTATGGTGAGTTGTCTCTCAGGCTTTCTTGCCAATGTATTTGTAAGCAATCTTGAAAACATGTACTTTTCCCATGTAACTGCCTCAAACTCCCAGATCCTCTTTTACAGAAGGTATGTTGATGACATATTGATCAGTTTTAAAGGCCAACAATTGGACATTGATGCCTTTTTACTTGAATTTAGCAGTCTTTACCCTAAATTGATTTTACCCATGAAGCCATGATTCTTCACAGTGTACTAAATTACTGACATGTTCTACATCCTGGAGGATCTCCTCACTATGGATCAGTTGGAATGAAAGTAAATCTAATCTAATCTTAGATTTATCCCCCCAATTGGTTAGTAATAAGATATGTTTCAATATTTATGGGAAAGCTACCACTAGCTACTCAGTGATTCATGTTACATCACCCGACCCAAAACAGTATAAGTTAAGCTTCTTTTAAGTTGGCAACTACTTGAATGTGTGAAGTTACCATCACCTTGGAATCAATTAAAAAAGAATTAGCAACCCTTGTGTATATAGCACACAAAAATGGTTATGGTGTGTCTTTAGTTGATTGTTTATACAGTGAATACCATGAATGATTGGAGTTTAAAGCCATGAGTTCACAACCACAAATGGTTGGTGCTGAGTGCATTTAGGTATACCTTTTTCGGGCCTCTTCCTTTATGATTTCACCAATCTGTTTAGTAATATTGACATATAAATTATGTTCTCTAGAAACATGGGAAGGTACTGAGTGTGTTTAGCTATACCATTTTTGGGGCTCTTTTGTTATGACTTGGCCAAACTGTTTATGCATACTGATCTACAAACTGCATTCTCTAGAAACATGGGTACTCAATTCCTGCTTCCTCACAATGAGAAACCTGTCTTTCCTCTCCTCGATATTCAGAGCATATAAAATTAAGCATATTGATTGTGGTGCACACTACATCAGCCAAATGGTTAGGTCCTTTACAGCCCATTTCAATGAACATCTCTTAGCAGAAAAAAAGCAACTTTAAAATGTTCTCCTTTCAAGTGACATTTGAAAACTTCTGTCATTGTACACCACCCATAAATGGTCTCAATATTTTGTATGTTGTACAAAAAGGCAAGAAGATGAACTGCCTTGAAGAACCTGAGATTTCAAGAAGAGTCTGTTTTAAGAGCCCAGGTCTGCTCAATGAACAACTGACCTTTCATAATCAGGGTTACTTTAAGGCTCTGATTTTACTTCATAAATAAATTTTTAATGCACACGTGGCTTTGGTTCATACATTGATATTGTTTAGTTGTGCTTCCTTGTTTTATCTTATAAAACATATAAACACATCTCTGTTTTCCTGCCTGGTGGCACCACCTAGTAAACTGTCCTTCACTTTGATTCATAGCTTTGTAGTAAGAGCCATTAATGTGTGCCCTAAAGATGCTTTACATACCTGGATTAAGTTGGAAACATTCCCTTTGTTGTGTTAAAAGTGAGAACACATAAACACAGGTAACATGTGACTCTTGTACAGTTTTATTCCTTATATTACTCACATGCTCTGTGAGCCAAGTCTCTTAGTCCTCAATATTTGTTCCTATATCTTCACCCTTATTTACATGATTTCTTATTTTTGTTCTGATTACCACACTTCACCTTGAAACATATTAGCATTCATTTCTGTAGGTTGATGTGGTCTGTCTGTTATTACCCTAAGGTAAGTCTTTCCGCTCCCAGGATTGGAATGACTCCTTACCCTCTCCCTTAAAACCCACATCCTTTCGTCTTTCCCTCTCCTTCGCTCTTTCCTGAAGAAGCAACCGTTGGTCGCGAAAGCTAGAAATTTTGTGTGTGTGTTTGTGTGTTATTTTATTGTGCCTGTCTACCGGCTCTTTCCAGCTTGGTAAGTCTTGAAATCTTTCTATTATGCTTTCGCAACCGACGGTTGCTTCTTCAGGAAAGAGGGAAGGAGAGGGAAAGATGAAAGGATGGGGGTTTTAAGGGAGAGGGTAAGGAGTCATTCCAATCCTGGGAGCGGAAAGACTTACCTTAGGGGGGAAAAAAGGACAGGTGTGCACTCGCACACACACACACACATATAAATCCGCACATACACAGACCTGTCTATATATATATATATATATATATATATATATATATATATATATATATATAAAACAGAAAGAAACTTCCACATGGGAAAAATATATTAAAAACAAAGATTCCAAGACTTACCAAGCGGGAAAGCGCCGGCAGACAGGCACATGAACAAAACACACAAACACACACACAGAATTACGAGCTTTCGCAATTGGCAGTTGCTTCGTATGTGCGGATGGATATGTGTGTGTGTGTGCGAGTGTACACCTGTCCTTTTTTTCCCCTAAGGGAAGTCTTTCCGCTCCCCGGATTGGAATGACTCCTTACCCTCTCCCTTAAAACCCACATCCTTTCATTTTTCCCTCTCCTTCCCTCTTTCCTGACGAAGCAACTGCCAGGTGCGAAAGCTCGTAATTCTGTGTGTGTGTTTGTGTGTTTTGTTCATGTGCCTGTCTGCCGGCGCTTTCCCGCTTGGTAAGTCTTGGAATATATATATATATATATATATATATATATATATATATATATATATATTAAAAACAAAGTCTTGGAATCTTTGTTTTTAATATATATATATATATATATATATATATATATATATATATATATATATATATATATATATTCCAAGACTTACCAAGCGGGAAAGCGCCGGTAGATAGGCACAATAAATAAAACACACAAACACACACACAGAATTTCGAGCTTTTGCAACAGGCGGCTGCTTCGTCAGTAAAGAGGGAAGGAAAAGGAAAGATGAAAGGATGTGGGTTTTAAGGGAGAGGGTAAGAAGTCATTCCAATCCCAGGAGTGGAAAGACTTACCTTAGGGGGAAAAAAGGATAGGTATATACTCGTGCACACACACACACACACACACACACACACACACACATATCCATCCATACATACAGACACAAGCAGACATATTTAAAAGCAAAGAGTATGGACAGAGATGTAAGTCGAGGTGGAATTGTGGACGCAAAGATGATGTTGAATGACAGGTGAGGTATGAGTGGCGGCAACTTGAAATTAGCGGAGATTGAGGCCTGGTGGATAAAGAGAAGAGAGGATATATTGAAGGGCAAGTTCCCATCTCCGGAGTTCAGATAGTTTGGTGTTGGTGGGAAGTATCCAGATAACCCGGATGGTGTAACACTGTGCCAAGATGTGCTGGCCGTGCACCAAGGCATGTTTAGCCACAGGGTGATCCTCATTACCAACAAACACTGTCTGCCTGTGTCCATTCATGTGAATGGACAGTTTGTTGTTGGTCATTGCCACATAGAAAGCGTTACAGTGTAGGCAGGTCAGTTGGTAAATCACATGGGTGCTTTCACACGTGGCTCTGCCTTTGATCGTGTATACCTTCCGGGTTACAGGACTGGAGTAGGTGCTGGTGGGAGGGGGCATAGGACAGGTTTTACACCTAGGGAAGTTGCAAGGGTAGGAGCCAGAGGGTAGGGAAGGTGGTTTGGGGATTTCATAGGGATGAACCAAGAGGTTACGAAGGTTAGGTGGACGGTGGAAAGACACTCTTGGTGGAGTGGGGAGGATTTCATGAAGGATGGATCTCATTTCAGGGCAGGATTTTAGGAAGTCGCATCACTGCTGGAGAGCCACATTCAGAGTCTGATCCAGTCCCGGGAAGTATCCTGTCACAAGTGGGGCACTTTTGGGGTTCTTCTGTGAGAGGTTCTGGGTTTGAGGGGATGAGGAAGTGGTTCTGGTTATCTGCTTCTGTACCAGGTCGGGAGGGTAGTTGCGGGATGCTAAAGCTGTTTTCAGGTTGTTGGTGTAATGGTCCAGGGATTCAGGACTGGAGCAGATTTGTTTGCCACGAAGGCCTAGGCTGTAGGGAAGCGACCGTTTGATATGGAATGGGTGGCAGCTGTCATAATGGAGGTACTGTTGCTTGTTGGTGGGTTTGATGTGGACAGATGTGTGAAGCTGGCCATTGGACAGATGGAGGTCAACGTCAAGGAAAGCGGCATGGGATTTGGAGTAGGACCAGGTGAATCTGATGGAACCAAAGGAGTTGAGGTTGGAGAGGAAATTCTGGAGTTGTTCTTCACTGTGAGTCCAGATCATGAAGATGTCATCAATAAATCTGTACCAAACTTTGGGTTGGCAGGCTTGAGTAACCAAGAAGGCTTCCTCTAAGCGACCCATAAATAGTATGGCATACGAGGGGGCCATCCTGGTACCCATGGCTGTTCCCTTTAATTGTTGGTATGTCTGGCCTTCAAAAGTGAAGAATTTGTGGGTCAGGATGAAGCTGGCTAAGGTGACGAGGATAGAGGTTTTAGGTAGGGTGGCAGGTGATCGGCGTGAAAGGAAGTGCTCCATTGCAGCCAGGCCCTGGACGTGCAGGATATTTGTGTATAGGGAAGTGGCATCAATGGTTACAAGGATGGTTTCCGGGAGTAACAGACTGGGTATGGAATCCAGGCGTTCGAGAAAATGGTTGGTGTCTTTGATGAAGGATGGGAGACTGCAAGTAGTGGGTTGAAGGTGTTGATCTACATAGGCAGAGATACGTTCTGGGGGGGGGGGGGGGGGGGGGCTTGGTAACCAGCTTCAATGGGGCGGCCAGGATGTTTGGGTTTGTGAATTTTAGGAAGTAGGTAGAAGGTAGTAGTGCGAGGTGTCGGTGGGGTCAGGAGTTTGATGGAGTCAGGTGAAAGGTTTTGTAGGGAGCCTAAGGTTCTGAGGATTCCTTGAAGCTCCACCTGGACATCAGGAATGGGATTACCTTGGCAAACTTTGTATGTAGAGTTGTCTGAAAGCTGACACAGTCCCTCAGCCACATACTCCCGACGATCAAGTACCACGGTCATGGAACCCTTGTCAGCCGGAAGAATGATGATGGATCGGTCAGCTTTCAGATCATGGATAGCCTGGGCTTTGGCTGTGGTGATGTTGGGAGTAGGATTAAGGTTTTTCAAGAAAGATTGAGAGGCAAGGCTGGTAGTGAGAAATTCCTGGAAGGTTTGGAGAGGGTGATTTTGAGGAAGAGGAGGTGGGTCCCGCTGTGATGGAGGACAGAACTGTTCCAGGCTGGGTTCAATTTGGATAGTGTCTTGGGGAGTTGGATCATTAGGAGTGGGATTAGGATTATTTTTCTTCGTGGCAAAGTGATATTTCCAGCAGAGACTACGAGTGTAGGACAGTAAATCTTTGACAAGGGCAGTTTGTTTGAACCTGGGAGTGGGGCTGAAGGTGAGGCCTTTGGATAGGACAGAGGTTTCTGATTGGGAGAGAGGTTTGGTGGATATGTGTGTGTGTGCGAGTGTACACCTGACCTTTTTCCCCCTAAGGGAAGTCTTTCCACTCCCGGGATTGGAATGACTCCTTACCCTCTCCCTTAAAACCCACATCCTTTCTTCTTTCCCTTTCCTTCCCTCTTTCCTGAAAAAGCAACCATCGGTTGCGAAAGCTAGTCATTCTGTGTGTGTGTTTGTGTGTGTTGTGTTCATTGTGCCTGTCTGCCGGCGCTTTCCCACTTGGTAAGTCTTGGAATCCTGTGTGTGTGTGTGTGTGTGTGTGTGTGTGTGTGTGTGTGTGTGTGTATGTGTAAAATCTGCATATCTGTAATAGGTACAATGTAACACCCAATATTGTGCCTTATTAGGTACAACGGTACATTTGTATCATGTATATGTAATCACATATGTATAAATGACTGTACTAAGCTTGTAAAAAAATGCTATGAAGTTTGCAAAAGACACCAGTCAGTGCCTCCATGCAAATAAATAAATCATATGCAGAAGTTGGAGAGAGTGAGGGTGAGTATATGAGGGCACTGGATGGGTTATTTAGTATGTAAAAGGAGAAAAAACACTCATAATCATAGAGGATTTGAAGATATACAAAACACATTTAAGGGAGGACATATACTTGGCAATAGGAATGAGAGAGGAGAGAGTATCTTTAAGTTATCTAATAAATTTCAGTTAATAATACTTGCAAAAGGCCTGTAGACATGGGAAGTTTGATTACATCATGGTGAGACAGAGGGAAAAAACCAGGTATTGAATTGTAAAAGCTGCTTGGCGGTTGATATAGACTTAGATAATAATTTAGTAATGATGAAGAATAGACTGAAGTTAAAGAAAATTGACCAGGTAAATTTTTTTGTTTGCACTATGTGAGACATAGGAGCCACACCTTGCACTGTTGTACTTCTCACTGTGACTCCACTGCTGAAGTCTTCTGCTTCTGACTTTTTTCCATTCTTTTAACAAAAATATCAAAGAATAGAAAATAAACTCCATATCATGCAACACAGCTTTGTTTGAGCCTGCACTTGCTGAGTTTACAAGTAACTACCAGCACTATAGACTAACAACAATGAGGTTGTGTGTTGTAATTCAGACATCATCTATTGGGTTAAAAGCAAGTTACAAAATTTAGCGTAGCTCTGGAAATAACAATGCTGTCAAAATTGACATCACATTTAGTTGTGCAATGCCACAGATGAACATGAGTTTAAAAACTTCTTACAGCAGTTGATCATACTATTGGAATCTTGGGCATGGTCTGCTGCAGCAGGCAGCCTCACTTGTAAACAGCATTCTTTGATTAATTTTGAAGCCATTTAAAGTGAAACAATTAAATGTACAATAATTCTATATTTTAGCATTCTTAAGCACAGTAATACCCCAGACTTACATGATAGGACACACAGAGTGATAAACATGTAAGTCAAATTTATGTATGTCAGGGTCCAATCTTGCACATAAATATACACACATTATGTTCCATTGGGAGCCAAGACCAAAGAAAACAATGTAATTTAGAAGAAAAATATTTAATAAAACTTTTATCAATACAACAAATTATATTACAGTACAGTATTATGCTTTTAAACAATGTAAACCAATGTTACTGTGATGTAGGACACTTCTTAAAATCTAATGTCATCTGATGAGCAATTGTTTTTCTTCTCACACAAAACTTCCTCACAGCATGCTAATACATTTTTTATTTCTCATTTTGTAGCAGAAACACACCTTTTATTGAGGTCAATTTTTTAAAAAAATTGTATTCCTTTTTCAATTGAAAAGAGGCCTTCTGTCAAGCTTGCAACCATCATTTGATCTTTTGACTGAAATGTGTCTAAAGAGTCAGGTTGTTCAATGCTTTTGTCTTGGTGATGTATTTTTGTAATCGCACCAATTCTCAGCTCCTGATTGTGTGAATCTATACATTGTTGATCATCATCACCATTCACCTCTAAATTTAATTGCCTGACAAGACTGACTACTTCTTCAATCACATTATCAATCTGATCAGGATCTGCTGCTGAATTCCCCTATGTTCCAGTGGTGAAAAAAGTGGATATAGTTTTTTCCAGATGCCATTTAAAATCTTTTGTGAAATTTCATTCCAAGATTGTCCAATAATCCTCAAGGTATCTAAACTACTGAATTGCTTCCAAAAGTCTTTAACAAAGAGCTTGATATTTTGCCTCATAGCTTCATGTAGATAAGCAAATGTTCCATCTCACGTATGAAGTTATAATGTTTTCATGTCAGTGGTCCATTGTTTGAAGAAAGTTGATTGTATTTGGTGGTAAAAACTTTGACACATGTGTCAAAATTAATTAGAGTAACAAGATGTTGACGTGGTGCATTATCAATTAATAGCAACTCCTTAAATGGAGATTATTTAACTGGCAGTAAAGTTAGACTTCAGATATTAAATGGTAGCCAAGCCAGTTCTCAAAAAGGGATGCTCTCACCCAAGCTTTAGTGTTCAACTACCAAATCATGGACAATGCAACTTTAGATATATTTTCTGAAGATCTTGGATTTTATGAGTGGTAAACTAAGCATTTGCACCAGCCATCACTATCAATAGATTTTTGATGGCTTTGAACAGAAAAAAGTTTTCTCTTCATATGCAATAATAATTTTTTTCAGGCATCTTCTTCCAGAATACATCAATTTCATTGTTGCTGGTATGGCCACCTTGTCCTATCATTGGACTAGGTTTCTCTAGACAGGGTGACACAGTCTCTCTATTGGTACTTGCCACCTCTCCATTTTCTGTGATGCTACGACAACTGCAATGACTTTTGAATTGGTTAAACCAGTCACTACTATCTTTAAAGATTTCATATTTGACTGCATCCCCAACTTCTGCTTCCAGTCACTCAAAAATCAGCTCAGCTTGAGAGAAAACCATGTTCCGATCAACAGGAAAATTTTCACTCTTAATTGATTATCACTCTATAATTTTAACATTGTTTCCATCCAAGTGACAATACCATGATTTTTATGAATGATACTTGAATTCAAAGACTGAGCACTGTTCACAGCTTTGAGAATTTTTCTTTACCTTTTATAATTGTTCTCATTGTTGACTCCATTAGACCAAACTTCTTTGCCTGTTCACAAATACTTATTTTCACCCTGAAGTCTTTGATAAGATAAAGATTTTCTTTTCTTTTTTATGCAAGTGAATCAGTTCTCTTTGTCTGGATAACACAATTGAAATCTATCAAACAAGCCAGCTGCATGGATAAAACAATATGAAACATTCAAACATATCATAAGTCGAACATTGTGTGGACAGAGAGGGGGAATAGAGGTGTGCAACACTCAAACAGAACAAGTGAACTGCATAAACACACACACACACACACACACACACACACAGAGGCAGACTACACAGGTCGTGCTAAGTGACTACAGCTTGATGACTTGTCTGGCATAGCAGTAACTTTGTTTATAGGCCAGTGCATAAAGAGGAGATTAAAATTCAGATAACATTGTTAGGTAACTGAATATCATCACTTTCATCTAATGTACCAAGACCAACCTCACAATGTGAGAAAGGCATCATAGGTGCCACACAGCCATGGATGCTCATTCATTGGTCGGGCACTCACCAGCCTGCTTTATGCCCTGTACTGGGTATGAAAACCACTCATTAGCAGGCAGAGCAGTAGCTCACAACTCCCATCATTGCCACAAGAAGTCACTTCAAACATTCGTGCCTCCTGAAGATTTGCCAACCCCAGCACCAGTCCTGTGCATGTATCAGAATCCCTACAGTAGTTCTCGATACCAGTCATCACATATGGATGGAAAAAGATGATGAAAGGCTATAATTTATAATATCTACAGGAGGAGAACATATGTATAGATTTTGATAACAATAATCCCATATGGCTCAACAGCCTGGGGTAAAATTGGTCATTTATACAATTTGCATGTCCTTAACTGGTTATACAATCAAGTACAGCATACCTAAAGCTGGACATGGAATCTAAAGCATGTTTAATTTCTGGCAGATTCCCATATCATTATGAGGTGCAAACACTAGGTTAAATGACAGTGTGAAAAGTTAGTGGTCTGGCTGGGATTCAATCATGTAGCTATTAGTTTTCAGGCACACACATACTGCAGATTTTCATCAAGCTTTGCTGCTCTGCAAAGTAGCAGTGGTTGTACCAATAAGTGATAATGGCAATGTTTGCACAGTTGCAGGAGATTTTAATTCATCACTGTTCAGTCACTTTCCATAAAATACTTACATATTATATACACTACTCTTCCTTGTAAATCAGTCTACTGTTCAAAACCAGATCAAAATCGTTACAGTATTTCCTGAGATTAGCCTGAATATACAGACAGAAAACAAGATAAGTGCATATAAAAATTATTTTATTACTAAAAGTTATATACAGTTATGGTTACTTTTTGAGATAATCCCCATCATGATTTAGTCATTTGCCATACCTCTGGACAAGCTTTCCAAAATCTTCCAAACAAAATGTTGCCACCAATGAATTTAAATAAGTCTTTAAGTTGTCTCAAAGCTCCTTGTCAGTTAGACACTGCTGTCATCCTAGCCACATCTCTAGTTCAGGGAAAAGATGGAAGTCACTAGATGCTAGGCTGGAACTGTATGGCAAGTGATCAGAAATGTCCCTCTGAAATGGCCCAAGGAGTATCCTTGACCCTTTCATCATGCGTAGGAGTTTGGTCATCTTTAAAACTTTTGTCACCATTCACACACAGCACCATCATTCAAAGTTTTCTCCATATACTAAGCTCATTCTTTGATGAATTTATGCATCACTATTCTCTTCAGATTGCAGGTAATGAAAAATGCTTCACAATTGGCAATCAATAGGTGTCAGAATCAGCTGAGGTAACCATGTTTATGTGACTGCAGCCCAACTCAAAGTGATCTCTTGAACTCAGCAGTGACAGAGCATGTCATGTAGGAGATGTGCAACCACCTACTGTACATATCAATATAAAAACCCAGAATCAATCATTTCATGGGCAATGTACTTATTCACATAACTTTACAGCTGTAAAACATAACAAGATGCACAGTAGTCTGCGAGGCAGGTGGTGAGCCATGTCTGTGTAGTATTGGAAGCAAAAGTATTACCTACCACAGGTGAGCAATGGCTTCATGTTCTGGCCTGGAATCAGTTTAATTTGTCATGAAGTTTTTTGAGTTATGCCTCTTTTGAAACATATTGAAGAAGCTCATTTGTCGCATTTGTCAATTAAAATATTTTCAGTCTCATGACATTACAATTCCTCTTTACTGGTCTGTTTGTGTTATCATGTGTTCTTGTTTAGAATACAGAACTCTATGTGATGTAAAACTTATTTTCTTATGTCCTTATTTCAGTATTAAGATTAGTTACATCTTAACACATTTTTGCTAATTATGAGTGACAACCTTATTCATTTATATAATCAGGTTGCTGTTTCAACACTTTACAAACATTGTAGAGATTCAGTCCCAATAGTTGCCATGTATACATTTCACTTCATCTCTCATTGGTGGTTCCTGAAGCAGTTACTGTATTGTTCTGTTTTTCTTGCATTCGTAAGCTTGCACTTCCAATGCAGGCTGTACAGAAGAGCAGTGCCTATAAGAGAAGACATTATAATTTAGTACTCATCAGTTTCATATAAAAGACTGGCAGTTACAAGATTCTAAGTGCTATTCTGGATATATAACAGCAGAGGGCTTGATAATTTTGAATAGAAAAAAAAAAAAATAGATCCTTCTAACGACACTTGATGTCTGAAACTTATCTATTCTACATCTTCTTAAAGATATTTTTATGTACAGTAATCATGTGTAGAAAAATTGGTAACACTGGAAGTGGCTCAGAAATACTAGTGCAACAAAATTATTTAGTTTATTTACCAGTAATTTCAAGCTAATTTGTGTCAATAACACAAGTATAATAATCTCTTGAAATAGGAACAAATTGATTTCAACAATCTATACTTGTCCTCTCTAAGCAGTTGTTAAACTGTTGTAGAGCAGTATATGATATGTCAATTACACAGTGGCATTAAAAAATGCAAAACTTGGCTATTTACCTCTTAATATTGGACTTACCTGAATTACAGTTAACACATTCATTCAGCTATTATGTTCTATATACCCTATACAACAAAAGGAGGCTCAAGCATATAGAATATGTTGAAATGCGTGTTACCATTTGAAATCTATCAAGGTGGGGTAAGTCCACTTGCTTTGACAGCACTCCTAACATAAATATTAATTATTTTTCTTTTTTTCTGAAATATCAAAATTATTTTTCAAGTTGTGTTTTTCAAAGGCTTCTTAAAGTCTTTATAGTTTACTGACATTATACTGTACCATTCTTGTATGTGTTAGATGACCAAAAGGTGGGACTCAACTGGTCATGCAGTGTGTACCAAACCAACCCACATCAATCAGTATCTGAATGCTGAAAAGCAATTTTGGACATATTTGTACACAGAGAAATGATGAAGATGAAATGTACAAGTGCTTAGTGCCTCCTGTTGGGTAGACTGGTTGCCAGGTGCAAGTCTTTTTCAGCTGACACCACTTCAGCAACTTGCACATCAACAAGGATGAAATGATGATGAAGACAATATAGCACTCAATCCCTGAGTGGAGAAATCTCCAACCCAGCTGAGAATGAACCCTGGGCCTCTCAAATGACATTCTGCCATGCTAAACACTCAGCTGTGGATATGGACAGAGCAATGATTATTTCTGATGACAAACATTTTTCTCTGTAACTTCAGCATTTGTGACTTAAGTTCAGGTAAAATGGCTACAGAAAGGTAGACACTGTGGACACTTCCAGGTGTCACCATGAAAGGACATCTTGTGATGGAGTAGAAGTGATCAAGCCAGCAGCATTTATTCTGTACTATGGAGTAATGAGCAGCAAAATACGATGTGTGCTCTAGAATATGGACTGAGTTCCCACCAACCTCCAAGATCCATGATGTGTTATGCCCTGTTAGAGATAATTGTCTTAGTATCAGAAATCATGGTGCTCTGTGTGAAGGCAGGAGCACTTAAATCAGTGAAACAATTCATACTGTCATTTAGTTTTATGCTGAGAACATGCTCCACATAAAGTAAAGGAAGCTTCAGAAGTTGGCATTAGGTGAACACTGCACACAGAATGCAGGGCAACCCTATATGAATTTAATAATAACAAATGGCTACAACTATTTAACACACAGTGATACATCAATAAGAATGACACAGAACATAAAAGGAAGTTCACTACTTTGATAATTGTGTAAGCACAGTGAAGTGGAAGCCAGTAATGTCAGCTCAAAAACTGCATGCTCATTTTTTATTCATTAAGCTAAGTTTTTCAACAAACATCTGCTTGGACATGCTTGAGCAATGGCTTATTCCACATCATCGTATGAATTGCATGAATTACTTACATCTTTCACTAAGATGGAGCACCCCCCACAATGGGGTAGGAAGGTTTGCATATTTTTTAAGTCCACATCTCCAAAAATATTTTATCAGTCATGACAATGGTGTGTTTAGCTTTCAGTCACCTCAGTGTCTGGACTGGACACCCATAGATTTCTTTTTATGGGGTTATGTGAAAGACCACTTATAAGTGTCTCCTTTGCTATGTATATTTCCAGAAGACCTAAAAATTCAAGTTTTGATGCCTTCGCATCAGTGACCCCTTGCAAACTTCAGAAAGTATGGCATGAAGTGGACTGCAGCTTAGATGTTGTCTGTGTGACCAAGTGGAGTCATAAAGAACACCTATAATAAATTTAAAGTACTGAACCATCTTTTGCATTGTCTATAACTCTTATCAATTTACCTCTATAATTAATGGATACAGCTATTTGTAATCACTATATACATTTTGAATGTACAGTATGAAAAGATGGTCTTAACGCATGCATATTCATCTGGAATTTTGCTACAAAAGATGCAGTTTTACAAAGATCAGTTGCATAGCAATTTTAAGCAAGATCAGCTGTGTACCCTCAGTAGCAGATGTATCAGGCTTTGAACAGCAAACAGAAACAAAGATGGATGGTACAGATATGTATGGAGGTAGGTTTCACAGTTTACAATGTGGCACTTATTATCATTTGAGATAACTCAGTAATTCAGTAAAACAGAGATGCCAGAAGCTGTTGAACTTCCCTTCCTGTGAATCTGTTAATTCTGCCCTGCTCTGTAAGGTTACAGAGGTTGCTGCCTTCCCTGTATAAGAGGAATTCTGTGACAGACCTGTAAGTCAGTAGTTTTGCTCCTGATGAGATTCACTGTGATAGCTGTTGAATCTTTGATTTTATTCGAAATGGCGTAGCTTGACAACAAAGAAGACTTTATCCACACACACCACTGTGAAATACTCCATGGAATTAATGTTGTTACTTGTCATTCTGACAAAAGGAGTTTTCAGTCGTTGAATTAATAATGTGACGATTTGTAAAGGAGTGCAAAGAGAGCATTTTGTTTAAGTTTTGAATCATTTGAAATTTCTTACTTTATGTGTTCTGACCTGCAGTGATACAATTTAAGGTTACATTGAATTTGAGGTCATTACATTTTTAAGCACCTAGTTAAAGACGTTTTTCCAAACTCTTCAGGCCAAGAGAAGTTCTAGAGATATTGTCTGGTCTTTTAATATGGCTGTGTAAGTCTAATTTCATTTTACATGAACTGTTGTTTGTTGTTCATCAAGAACATCATTTATATTTAAATGACCTGAAAAGAAAGTGCAAAAATACTAAAATCTTTGAAGATGTCTGAACAATGTACATAGTGGTCTACTTCACAAAATACATTCCTTGTACATTTCTAGAGAATAATTAATTTTGGAGATTAGGGCCACACAATGTAAATGCAGTTTGAGTCCTGTAGTGGCAATATGTTATTAAGTGTGAATTTATTTGAAGTTCATGTGAATGTATTACCTCATCTTTTGGATGATGAAATACAGCAAATTATCCAAAACATAAGGTATCATCAAAGCCCTATTCTCTTTCTGATGTATGTTAATGATTTGTTCGACAGTGTTAACTCTCCATCAGTTGTCTGCTGACAGCACATCAATTTAATTGGAAACTATGAAGCAGAAACAATATATCACTGCATCATTAACATGCTCAATATCATTCTAGTTTGCTGTCAGAAGTGAGTTGACTCTGAATATTTCAAAAACACATAGGCCTCAACACAGTGCAGGTTTCAAAAATCAAAATACTAGGAAAAGAAAACAGTCCGTGAAAATAAGGACATAGCAGAATTAATATCTGTCAAATTTCTAGGACTAAGTTTAGATCAGAATTTAAAATGAAATTTTCATTTCAGAATGTATGAAGTAAATCATGTGGCTTTGATTTTCAATGTAACTATGGTACAGTTCCACTGATATGGATGTATGTATGGTTGTATATCACATTTATAATGAATCAATAATAAGGTATGACATTATTTTTTGAGAAAGGTCTAGTAATATACTATGTATACTAAGGATCATATCTTGAAAATATGTACTGTTAACAGTTCCTTATTTATAAATCTATAAGGTAATCATCTTTTTACCCAGCAAACCAGAATTATTTATGAAAAATCATTTTGACCATATATATGGTGCACGAAATAAAGATACTTTTATACTTCCTGTTTAGTGATTAAAATTTTATGCTCAAGCTTCTCAATACATCAGTAAGAAAATCTTAAACATTTGAATATGAAGCTACATCTATTGAAAAAGAAGCTGAATGTCATTCTGACACAGAAATGTTACTACTTGGTGTAAGAGTTAATGAAGGATGGAGTCATAATTTAAGCAAGATTTCATTTATCATTAATTTTATTATGTAAATATAAGGAGAATGGTAATAGTTTTAAATATTGTTTCTTTACACTGGATATAATGTTATACAAATAAATTGTATAATTGACTTTTGGCATGTCTGCTGTACTCTGATCAGATGATTAATAAGTGTACATTATGAAACAAGAAAACCAGTATTCAGTACTACACAGTTCTAGAAATGTGTACACTTGTGTGGCCTGTGTCACCCTACTAACAACATTCTGGCTATACTGGCACATCATTTTATAAAACATGTCTATATAACCAAAGTTCGTTTAATGCGATTTCCAGAAACATTTAGGGTCAACAGTTTATGTGACTCATACTGCATAGAATGGTACTGATAGTGCATTGTTTATGTAATGTATATACTTATTAACAAATAATTCTCTTTATTGACATGTATTTTAGCTTGTAACGCATCCCTGACTATTCTCCTTTATGACACGATTAGTATTATATTTATTTTAAATGTCTAGTTCCATAGGACCAAATTGAGGAGTGAAACTCCAAGGACATGGAACGTGTCAGTACAAGAAATTACAACATAAAGGTAATAACAGTTAAAATAAAATGTTTATGAAACCAAAAAAAGGCAAGCCATAAGTTTATGTAAAAAGAGTCAACAATACAACACAGGCATAAGGTTAATTTTCCAAGGAACTCCTTGACAGAATGAGGAAACTTCAGATTTTATTTAAAAGCACGTGGATTAGTGCTAAGATTTTTGAATTCTTATAGTAGATTACTGAAAATGGATGCAGCAGTATACTGCACACATTTCTGCACAAGGGTCAAGGAAGTGCGATCCAAATACAGGTTAGATTTCTTTCTAGCATTAACTGAATGATGGCTACTAATCCTTGGAAATAACCTGATTTTGTTAACAAGAAATAATAGTAAAGCACACACACACACACATACACACACACACACACACACACACACACATATATATATATATATATATATATATATATATATATATATATATATATATATATCAAAAGGCCAATGTTAGAATGCCCAGACTAATGTACGGGGGGTGAACAAGAGGTTTGTGAACTCACACCACCTATTGGCAAACTGCTCGTTTGTGAGCCAAAAATATCCTTTGAGAATGGGAAGAGTTACCCCAAAATGTAATACCATACATCATAAGCAAATGAAAATAAGCAAATCAGATTACTTTTTGAGTTGAACTATCACTTACTTCCAATACTGTTCAAATACGAGCATTGGAACTTAAATAGTGACAACTATTATATTCACAACCAATACAAAAGAGTTACATGTTTGCACCTGTTACTGTTCTTCAAAGAAGTCACCAGTGTTTTGCAGATCCATGTTGCCAGTGATGTGGAAGGCATAGTATACCATTAGCAGAGCCTGTTCTATTGATGGTGTGGATGAAGTGGTCTAAAGTTATGGTGATTCTCTTGTACGACTGTGATGATGTTATCCTAACACTTTACATTCCTCCACAGCAGACTGTCAATGCATAGTATTACTGTTCTTTTTTGCAGAATAACCTGCGACCAGCTTTGCGAAAGAAGCTGCGACACTTTCTGTGCAACCAACCCATCATTTTGCATGATAATGTGTGGGCACATACAGTGCAAGCTGTGGCTGCTCTGTTTGGTCAATGGAACTGGAAAGTACTGTAACATCCACCATATTCCCCAGACTCAAGTCTTTGTGGCTTTGATTTGGTTCCAAAGATGAAGGAACCACTTCATGGAATTCACCTAAGTGTTCTAGAGATTTGACAGGCAGTAGACACCTCCACTCACACCAACAACACAACAGGCTCTGATAACGGTACACTACATCTTCCACATCACTGGCAATGGGTTCTTCACAATGCTGGCTGTTACTTTGAAGGACAGTAACAGGTGCTAACATGTATCTCTTTTGTATCAGTTGTGAATAAATTGTTACAGCTATTTAAGTTCTAACCCTCACAGTAAAAATGACAGCATTATGTCTTTGAATGAGATCCCGAGTGTGAGCTTTCCATGACAGTTTACTATCTATCTGAACACCTAGAAATGTTGATTGTTCAGTGTCACTAATCATGTGCCCATTGTGTGAAATTAAAATGGCAGGTTTTGTTGAACTGCATATTAGAAACAGTAAAAACTGAGTCTTACTGTGATTTAGCATTAGTTTATTTTCTAGAAACATTGAACTTATGTCATTAACTGCAATATTTGAAACAGTGCCAACATTGTACACTTTACTATCATGGTAATGTCATCAGCAAACAGAAATATTTTAGAATCACCTGTAATACTAGAGGACATGTCATTTACATACATAAGGAACAGGAGTGGCCCCAGCACTGATTCCTGGGGCAGCCCTCATTTAAACATGCCCCACTCAGACCCTATATCATAGCCATTCTCAATACTTTTGTTGTCTGTTGTTAAAGCACAAGGTGAATCAGTTGTGAGCTACTCTCGATATCCCATAATGGTCCAACTTCTGGAACAATATTTTGTGACTAGCATTCAAAAGCTTTTGTTTAATCTATACAGTACCTCACAGAGAAAAGACAATATAGCATTTTCAGTTGTTTAACCAAATCTAAAACTAAACAGTATATTTGATAGCAAATTACATGAAACTTTATGAGCAATTATCCTTACATACAGAGCCTCTTCAATAACTTTAGCACAAAGGTTGCATAGAAATAGATCTAAAATTGTCTTCATTATCCGTGTCTCAATTTTTATGAACTATCTTTACTATTGAGTACTTTAAACATTGAGGAAACTGACCACTCTTAAAGGAAAAATTTCAAATATGGCTAAGTACAGGGCTAACATGTGAAGCATAGTACTTTAATATTCTCCTAGCTACTCCATCATATTCATGAGAATCCTTAGTCTTCAGTGATATTGACTCAATCTCCCCCTTATCAGTATCACAGAAGAGTATTTCAAACACATATCTTGAAAAGGCATTCTTCATGAGAGTTATATGATTCCCTATAGAGTTTTTCTTTAATTCACCAGAAAAGCTCAGAAAGTGATTGTTAAATACTGTACACATATCTGACTCGTCAGTAACAGAAATATTTTTACTATGACCTTGTTGACCTTGTGCTGCTGACCAGACAATTCCTTCATGGCTGACCACATGGTTTTAATTTTATTTAGCTATTCTATTTGCATACCGTATGCTATTTGCCTCCGTAATAACATTTTTGAGCACCTTACAGTACTGTTTGTAATGGCCTACAGTAGACTGATTGAGACTACTTCTAACATTTTGATATAATTCCCACTGTGTTCTATATGATATCCTTATCCCACTAGTCAGCCACCCGGTCTGCCTTTTACTGCTAGTATCATGTCTAGAATGTTCTAATGAAAAGCAAGTTTCAAAGAACATGAGAAATGTGTTAAGAAAAGCATTATATTTCTCACCCATGTTATCGGCACTATAAATGTCCCCCAACTCTTGTTCCTTAATGAGGTTTAAAAAAGTCTCTGTTGCCATTGGATTATCTTTTCCACATAGTTTTTAATCATATATATTAACTGTCAGGAAGTCATTTCTGAAAGTATTTGTATAGAGTGTAGCCATGTATGGAAGTGAAACATGGACAATAAACAGTTTGGACAAGAAGAGAATAGAAGCTTTCAAAATGTAGTGCTACAGAAGATTGCTGAAGATTAGATGGCTTGATCACATAACTAATGATGAAGGATTGAATAGAATTGGCGAGAAGAGGAGTATGTGGCACAACTTGACAAAAAGAAGGGACCGATTAGTAGGACATATTCTGAGGCATGAAGGGATCACAATTTTATCATTAGAGGGCTGCGTGGAGGGTAAAAATCATAGAGGGAGACCAAGAGATGAATACACCAAGCAGATTCAGAAGGATGTGGATTGCAGTAAGTACTGGGAGATGAAGAAGCTTGCACAGGATAGGGTAGCATGGAGAGCTGCATCAAACCAGTCTCAGGACTGAAGACCACAACAACAACAACAACAACAACAACAACATGTATTTGAGTAGAGAAAAAGCGCCTGTGAGTGTTAAAATTTGTGACGTTTGGTCTGAAAGATCATCACCATTTTACTAACAGAATGCCCACCTAGAACTGAAGAATGAATAAAAATATTGTCTATGTCTGTGCTACTGTTCCATGTACCCCATGGTACACTGCTCTGAAGCAGTGGTAGTTGCAGTCTAAGAGCACAAGAGCATGTGAAAACCCTAACTTTCGACACCTTGTGGATTTATTGGATGCTTTTCTTTGAATGCTGTTAAACCTAACATAGATGCTGCAATCTGAAATATATGGCACTTAATTCTAGCGTGCCACTGCTCCTCTAGACTCTGTGAAACTTGGCATCAAGGTCATGAGTACATGTACACTTGTACACATTTTAAGGAGATTTTGTGCATGTGCATCTCAAGTAATGTGATTCCCATATGTTCTAAATATATACAAATTTGATAAACAATGCACACAAATCAACTAGAAGGTTACGTCAGTGTCACCGGGTGGTACTACACTGCAGCAGACTTTTATCCTTGTTAACTCGGCATAAATATTGCTAGATAGCACACTCCTCAGATATGTTAATTCACTCACTATATAGTAAATTAGATCAGATATCAGTATGTGTTAAAATTGTACTGTCAATAAACCTATTTTGTGGGTTTCTAGATGAGTTATAGTATATTATGTTATGAATTTCATCATACAGTATTCCATTTGAGGCACTGAGAATCATAAGAGCTTAAAGTACATCACTGTCGACTGTGACATTTATTCATGCTTCTGAAATCTGTTGGTCTCATGGCGAGTCACATTTATCTTTATGGTAGGTCCACATCGTACATACAAAAATTCACAAAAAGTCATCTCACTGGTTCCTCTGATACTCACTTAAATGTGGGATTAGTGGCAGTGTGCTTTAGGCACTTACAGATCTCAGTGCCTCATTTGTACTTCAATCAAGTGACCATGTTGGTCAACATTACAACTTGAGTTTAATTATTTCCACAAATGACAGTTTTTGTCTGGAGTTGGTTGTTTACTGTGCAGGAATTGCCTTTCATGCACATTGTAAACATGAACTATCTTGAATCTATTTTAAATGCTAACAGAAAAGTAAAGTTGTGAAGAAGGGTTGTGAGTCATGCTTGGTAGAGCAATTGCCCACAAAAGGCACAGGTCCCGAGTTCGAGTCTCAGTACAGCACACAGTTTTAGTATACCTGGGAGTTTCATATGGGTGCACACTCTCCTGCAGAGTGAAAATCTGATTCTGGGAACAGAACAGTAAATCTCCAGGAAAAGTTAGCCACAAAGGAACTAGGATCTCTAAGAAGAGATCCTTTGATTGAGGAGTGATGAAATCAAATAAGCATGACTACAAGTGAACATTTAACAAGGAAATGTACAGTTAGCACAAGTTGTTTCAGAGCAGCATCAGAAAATCTGATTTTCAACCCAGTCGTAAGTATTTGAACAAATAAAACTGTTAGGGATCTTGTATATTTGTTCCAAAAAGTGGAAAAGCACAAAAACTCCCACTTACATAAAAATCCTAAACAGACAGTTGTGAAAGCTTACACATTATTTTGTTATTGCCCTAAATTGTATTTAATTATGTACAAAACAACAGAAACCCACAAGAAGAGTTGTTTCTTTTGTCAGATAAGTTATGCATCTTATTATTATTATTATTGCTGTTGTTATTATTATTGGCAGTGGCTGTAGTTGTATAAAATTGTTGATAAGCATAACTCTTATACAGCAGATAATATTAATTTCACAACCTCAAATTTAAATGAATCTAAAAATTTGTAAACACCCAAAATGTATACTCATGGGCCACCACTGTTCAGAAGTCAGAGTTAGGGGACCTACAAATAACAACAATTAGGAGTTTAGTTTTACTAAATTCAGCTGCCCCTGCACAACATTCAAATACCTGTTCAGTGGAGTGCCATGATACATCTATGGACTCAAATGTAATACTGTGTTTTACATGCATGGCCACTCCCTCCACTTAGCAAAGAACTCCTTGAAAACCAGCCAGCTAATCTGTATCATGGTAAAGGAAGCCTCTGAACTGTCAGATTATTTAAGTGGTGCTCCAATATACCAATAACATCATAGTCAACCTCTATAAGCTGGTCACTAACTTTATCTCTAATACCTCTTGTATTTTGATGAAATATGCTAATGCCACATTATGAACAAATTACTATATGAAAGACAGCACAGAGAAAGATACTTGTGAGTGTAAAACATGATGGAATGCTCAGTGTGCTGACTACATTTTAGCTTGTCCATTATCCAACCACCAATACATTTTACACATAATGTTACTTTTAGTGCAGGCCTTTCAATCTCTATTAATTCCACAATTCTACCTACACTCTATTTTTATTTTGTGGAAGTTGCATGATAAGGTTACAAATTATAGTGTATGATATAATCCATTTAGATTTCTACCCTGTACAGATCCTAACAGTACAGAGTGAAAAATGAATTAAAATGGGAACATAAATGAAGTGACATATGGTTCTGTAATGACACTAAAGCATTACGAAGGAGAGTTGAGAATGACACAGTACAATGTTCTATGAAGCTGTCTTCACAATTTGTCCTTTGAATTACACAGATATGGAGACAACAAGTATTGTTAGTGTTTAATGATGAACAATGAAGGGCTTTATAGCACTGGTGGTGACAGAGTTTCAATCCACATCCTATGATAACTATTTAATTTTAAATCCGCATTCTATGAAAACTGTTAAGTGTCAGTTGAAGTATTTCACATTAATGTCAGTGGTATGCTATGTTCAGTGAACATAGCTAGCGAGTAGCTATGCACTCTGCATGTATAAAATATCTAAAAAAGTTAATGAAATTAATAACTGTGTGATCAGGCCCAGAGGATCATGTAACGTGCCAACCGGCAACTGTGTCATTCAGATATGGTACAGAAGCAATGAGGTCAGCACATATTTCTCCCAACAATTTTTGGCTTTGTATGCCTAGGAGCTGCTACTTTTCATTAAAATAGCTCCTCAATTGGCATCAGAAGACTGTTTGGATTCCATTCCAGACCTTCTGCCAAGAAAAACTCCTTGGAAGTACCAGGAATTGAAACTGGGTCCTCCTTACGGAAGTCAGTTGTGGAGATTATTAAATATGTGCAGCTAATTTCAGCTGAAACTTTTTACATCATACCACAAACCACAGCAGAGAGGCATATGTCCCTCAATGTATAAATGACTGCACCTCAGGTGCAACTATATCAGAATGGTAGCTTTAGAGATTCCAGATTAAGATATGGTTCCCAAAGACTGTCATCAACCTTTTCAACTGCTCCAGCTGAAACAAAGGGGAAACTGATGTTGTTGTTCCATCTGAACACTGGTCCATCTCTGAATAACTTTAGTAACCCACATCCATTTGAACCAGCTTGCTGTAGGCATCTCTTGGTATCCCTCTGCAATTAACCCCTTGCCCCCTCTCTCTCACACACACACACTTACCTCCGATATTAGCTTGATGATTCCCTGATGTCTCAGAATGTCTCTTTTTAATTGATCTCGTCTTTTAGTCAAGTTAAGTTACAATATTTTTTCACCTGTCTTGTTCAGTACTTCATCATTGGTTACACAATCTACAAATCTAATCTTCAGCATTATTCTGTAGAAACATCTTCTAAAACTTCTAATCTCTTTCTTGGCATTTCATTCCCATTGAAGGCTACACCTCAGAGTTCAGCAAAGACTTCCTAACCCTTAAGCTTATATTATCTTCTCCAGAAACACTTTTCTTGTCATTGCCATTTTACAGTTTATATCATCTCTACTTCAGCTGTGCAATCCTAAAGCATTAATTGCACACCAATCCGCACAGCATCACAAAACGGAATCAAGAAGGTGCTGACCTGTGGACAAATGGAAAGAGCACGCAGCACCTCACTTCCAGGAAGGAAGAGTTCAGTGCCCCCGTCAAAAATGATTGAGCTAGCCAATTATCTCTGGTTGCTCCAGTTCAGTTGCAGTCTTCAAGAGCACCAGTACTAAGTAATTGGAAGATGATATGTAGCCAATGTTCTGCGAGTAGTAATAGTGTGTAATGTAATTGCACAGAAGGGACAAGAAGAAAGTTAAGTTGCGTTTATTTTCTTTTTAGAAACAAGGTGATTACTTAACCTTAAAGTGTTGTGTACAGATCATTTCAGACTCCTTCCACTGGCCATCAAAAATTCTCTCCTTCCTTGTTTGTGTCCTTGCTGACTCCCATAGTAGCCAACACAACATCAGCTATCATCAGTTACTTTACTGCCAAAACAGCAAAACTCACCACTTCCAGTGTCTCCTCACTACCTAATCTAATTTCCTCAGTATCACCTGAATTTAACATTTGTGTGAATCATTTTAAAGAACTACACACACACACACACACACACACACACACACACACACACACACACACACACACACACACACACACACACTAGCTATCTTGTCCCAGCTATTTTGTCACAGCTATTTTGTACCAGCTATTTTGTCCCAGCTGACTATACTGTGGCAGCACTGCATTTCGAGCTGTCTGAAAGATATGAAGGAAATAAATTGAAGATGATTTTATGGAAAGAGAAGATGTGGGAAATATGATAATGTGGCAAGAACATGAAATAACACTGAAAGAACTCAGTAAAAAAGGCACATGAAGTAGATGGTATTGCATGAGAATTATTGAGATTCTTTGGAAACATATCAAAACAAAACAATACAAATTGGTATGCAAGATATGCTGGTATACGACAGATGAAATGCTTTCAGCCATCAAAAAGAATATAACAATACCAGTTCCACAGAAGAGTGATGCTGATGGGTGTGAATGTTATGGAGTCATCAGCTTAATACATCATGAATTCAAAGTACCAAATTGAATAATTAGGAGGGGGAGGGGAGAGGAACCCAACAGGCAATACTGACACTACAATTTACCTTACAATTGTAGACTGAAAAAGTCAAACCTGTATTAATGACGTTTGGAGATTTAGAGAAAGCTTTTGGTAATGGTGACCAAAATACACATTTTGACATTCCAAAGGTAGCAATTATAAAATACAATGAATAAAAGCTTATGCACAGCTTGTATAAAACCCGTCTGCAGTTATGAGTACTGAATGACATGAAATGGAGGCGGTAGTTGAGTCACATATGTGACTGATAAGTGGACAACAGGCAGCATAGAGAAGTAGTGAACAGAAGACGAAAAATTCTGAAATTCAGATGAGTAAATTGGGTAACTAATGGGTAAGTAAAGAAGTGAATTCCAGAGAAAATGAATTTGTGGCACAACTTGACTAAAAAAAGTATCTGTTTGCAGTAAACATCTTGAAGTAAGAATGGGTAACAAATTTGGTTATATAGAGAACTGTGGGGGCTATATGAGGTCTGTTCAAAAATTCTGGAACATTCGTAGTTTTGTGCCAATGGTGTGTTGGAGCAAAATGTGGAAGGCTTCTCTAAACTCACCTATGTTTAATGTGTAACTGCTGTAAGTTTTACTGTTCTATGTCTCTTAGTTATTGTTCAGTGCTGTATTGAGTAGAACATTGTGTCACACAGTTTGTGACTTTTGAGATGGCAAAGTTAGAGGAGCAATGTGTCTGTATTAAATTTTGCATGAAGTTCAAAATATGTTTATGGGTCTTTAAGCTATACTCAGTGTTATGAATGGATAACATAGTTTAAAAATGGCCAGGCAGAAGTTAAAGATGATGCTCATTCAGGATGCTCTTTGGTGTCCCCTGACAGTACTCATATCAGTAATGATAATCAAACTGTGCACGCCAATTGAAGACTGACTGTCCACAGACTGCAGAAGAATGTGACATTTCAGTTCAATTAAGTCATGAAACCCTGACAAAGTATCTTGGAATGCATCCTGTTGCTGCCAGGCTCATCCAGTGGCTCATGAGTCAAGACCAGAAAGACTCACTTTGCAATGCAAATGAGAATTAGGTGTTTCTTAAGAGAACCATAAATGGTGACGAGAGGTGGGTCTACGGTTATGATTTCAAGACTGAGATTCAGTCTTCACAATTGATTGCAAAAGGTTCACCAAGACCAAAATGAAGCTTGTCAGGTCAGGTCAAATCTCAAAGCCATGTTGATAGTTTTCTTTGACTCTTGAGGATTAGTTCATCATGAATTCATGCCACAGAAACTAATCATTAATCAATGGTACTATCAGGACGTGTTGCAACACCTACAAGAAAATGTGAGAAGGAAACAGCCTGAAATGTGGTGAGACAACTCATGGTTCTTGCATCATGATAATGCATCCTCACATCATCCCTGTTGGTGTGTGACTATTGCACAAAAAACGAAATTATTGTGCTGCCTCATCCTCCATACTCACCAGACCTGGCGTCTGCAGACTTGTTTTGTTTCCAGGTTTGAAAATCATGTTGAAAGGAGGAATATTTGCAATGATGGATGAGTTAAAAGAAAATTTGAGGATGGCACTTTGTGTAATCCAGCAAGAGGCATACCAAGACTCCCTCCGGTAGTGAAATGGTGTTGGGAGTGGTGTATCTATTGTGGAGGAGAGTATTTCAAAGGAGATCATGCATAATAAGTAAAAGGTAAGTGTGAAGAATTTTGTGGACAATGTTTAGCATTGTTTGAACAGACCTCATAGGCAGGTTCAAATGATTAAAGTTTCCAGTAGTTATAAAGAGATGAAGAGGTTTAGACAGGATTAAATGTGTCTGAAACTAGTCTCTTCATTCAAGACCACAACACCAATAATATTTATGGTTAGTTCTTTAACACATGAGACATTAAGTACAACACTCAAATTATCACTCATTGGACATAGGTCTGCATACTACACAATGACACAAATATGATTAACAGCATAAATCTACATCTTCACTCTTTGAAGTGTATAGCAAGAGGTACTTTTTATTGTAACTTATATGTGGTGCAGTCACAGTAATGTGACCACCATGTATGTTTGATGTCATTGTGCAATAACCACTCACAGATGGTAGGTGGCAGCACAAGCAGTGGATGTTACATAAAGCATGTTGGGGGACATGGGAAATAGTGCAGTCATTGTCATAATGTGGAAACAGAACTATTTACCTGAAATCCTAAAGGGCATCATCATTCGCTTTTGGGCCAAGACGGAAGCATTTCTGGACTGTCTATGCTTGTAAACTGTTTGTATGTCACCACGATTAAAATATACTGTACTTGGCAAAATGGCACCATCTAGTTCCAGTGCTGAGGCATCTGTGGCCCACCATGGACCATCAAACAATGGAAAATTCAGGATGGAATGTAACAATACAAGAGAAGGAAAGTTGCTACTCTCCATATAGCAGAGATGCTGAGTCGTGATAGACACAACAAAAAGATTCACACAAGGCCTTAATGGCTGAAAGCTATAATTGTGTGAATATTTTTGTTGTGCCTATTGCAACTCAGCATCTCTGCTATATGGTGAGTAGCAACTTTCCTTCTCTGGAATTACACCATGCCATGGACCATGTAGGACAGGACTGAATGACAGCTGGAAGAGATGTGTACAGGCAAACAGATATGCAGCTGTTGAGCATTTGACCACCCAGATGAACCAAGGGGCTACAAATAGTGTTTCCTAAACAACCATTCAGCAGATATCACAGTGTATGGGCCTCTGCAGCAAATGCCTAGTTCATGCACCCATGCTAACAGCTGTTCTTTGGTGATGAAGGTTGGAGTTTGCATGCCAGTAACACAGCTGGATGTCCACTGAGTAGCAACAGAAAGCTTTTTCAGATGGCTGTTGGTGTGTATCGCCCTGCAAGAATCATTGGAAGGATCCAGGACAGAGGAAGGAGTACTATGGTCTGGGGAATGTCTCTATAGCATTCTCTGGATGAACCTGTCATTCTGGAGGGCACAGTGGATGAACACACAGCTTTCAGCATACATGCATGTTTGAAAGAACACACCAGGAAGAGGTTCCCATACTCCTCTGGCCACAAAACTCCCTGGGCATAAACCAAACTGAGACTCTGTGGGACCACCTTGATCAGGCTGGCCATTACATGGATAATCAACCAAGAAACCTAGTGCTGCTGTCCGTGCAGTGGAGTCAGCATGTCTTTATGACCTTGTCAGTGACTCTCTTCCTCCATGCCCAAGCTGCAAAAGGTGGTTATTCGGGATATTGACAGCTGGTCATGTTAGTTTGACCAGACTGGGAAATAAAGTTTCTCTTTCATTCATGAATGGACTGTGTAAAAGATGACTACTTGTGTATTTATTTACAAGCTGTTATGTGTCTGCTTTTATGGGAATTATCTGTGTGAGATAGATCCATAGAAAACTGAATAATATTTATAGTCTACGTCATGAGAATAAGGTTCTGAAAATATGTACATTGTCTTCCTTTGAGTGTCTGCCTCAGTATACGAACACTTGAGTAGTATAAATGTATGGGCCACAAAATGGTTTTGTATCCATTTTCTTTTATGTATGAACTGTAGTTTCCCAGCCTCCTACTAGTGAACTGTTGCTTTTTTTCACTTACTGTTAGGTCTATATATGTATCAATGGTAACACTTCTGATGCCAGTTTTAGCAGGGTGTCAGGATTTCACATAATTCAGGCACCTTGCTACAGTTTGTTGTGATGGTGGGAGTTGATTAATAAGGATGTCTGCTGATAAGGTCAGTAGACTGAGAGAGACACTGCATTTTTCCAACAGATAGAGCAGTTGTGCTATCAGAGTTAGCAGCCAGGGTCGAGCATCTACCCTGGAGTGTGGTGAAAGCAGTGAATTCAGCAAGCCACCTTTGCAGACCCCTTACAATGCTAGTAGACCATGGCAAGGAAGAGTCATACTGTCAGCATTTTGACAGGTGGAAAAATGCTAAGTCAGGTCCCAACACTTGATGGAAGCTTCTACGGTGGTGTCCATTCAAGCTGGTCATATTGGCAGTGAAGGTGAATGGCTCAATGCATAAGAGTGTAGAGGTGAACCAGCAACCCCAGTGTGGGCAGCAGTGATGGTGGGTTGCAGGAGTAAAATGTGTTGGCACAATGCATACCAGCCATAGTAGAGTGTGCAACTGATCTGAAAAGGCATTATTTTCCATCATGTAGATTATAACAGAGCCACAGCAGAAGGTTTGGTCATGTGCCAATCAGATCACACTCAGCTATTGTTGACTCCTGTCTTTTGCCACATCAGCAGAACTACAGTTCTGGGTGCATCATGAGAACTTGGATGTGTGGGAACTTCATCTTTCATGTTCCCCAGGTGACTATTCCTGCAGTGTCAGAATAGCCCACATGTATCATCTTGTAAAAGGATGCCTAACCAGCTCCTGTCTGCTTCACTCCCTCATGCTGCTTGCTTCAGGCTGCAGTGCTATATTTTGCTGATTTGGTCATGGGTGTCCAACTCCAGGACAAGAGAGACCATGGTGCAACACTGATCATTCCACTTAATGTCTTTGTACATTGTTACTCCCAAATCCTAGAATGACTAGTCAAAGGATTCCAGTTTTGCATTTAGAGCTAGTTATCAGCCTTTATGCAAAACAAAATATTTTGTTGAGATCTGACTGACTATTGTGAAATTTTCACTATGTGGAACCTCCTTACAGGCAATTTCATCATTTGTAAAAATCAGGAATTGCATCTGCCAATATCAACTAAATTGTTAATGTATAGTATAATAGCAGTTGTCTTATAGGTCCAGTATTTGTAAATGTTTTTCCATAGAGGGTGATGTACTGGATCTTACCTAACAGAAAATTTTAGGCCCATTCTCAAAGCTGGTTAGATATATTAAAGGAAAGAAATTTTAAAGGTCATTGATGTGGCTTTGAATCAGAAACTTTTGAAATGTTGATAAACACCAAATCAATCTGACATCTTGGATATTCAGGAATCCAACTGGATGTTCATGTCGTTCTCGCACAATACTTCAACAGCGTGCCTCACTGTCTTCTTCAGGTGCTCCCTGAGAGTGGTCCTTGCGTCAACTGAGTCCAGTATTTATGCCTGGAAGGAGGTGGGCATTCCCCAATTGGTTCACGCTGAGTCTGGCAGGTGCGAACCACAGATGGAACACTTGACTCAGTGCGGGCAGATTAGGGAATGCCCAGCTGCTTCCAGGCATAATTACTGGACTTGATCAACTCAAGGACCAGTCTCAGGTAGCACGTGAAGAAGACAGCGAGGCACGCTGTTGAAATTTCATGCGAGAAAGACGCAAACATATGGCTGGACTCCCAAATATCCAAGATGTCAACAGATTGCCGGTAAAGCATGAAGAATTACCAAATCAACCTGATTTCTTATGTCTGTACCACTGAAGGAATCATTTATGAAGAGCATAAGTTGGGAGTCCTTCCATAATCCGAAAGGGCTGATGACCTCACTGTCAGGTGTCCCCCCCCCCCAGTCCCCCCCCCCCCCCCACCCCCCCACCCCCAAATCATACTCCTCCTCATCAATTGGGTCTCAAACTATCAATGTTTTCAGAACCATAGCTGATTTTCGTGGAAGTTATTTTGTTCCAGGTAGGTCATATTTGAACTATTTTTATATTATAGGACTCTGTTACATACACATGTGACTGATGCCAGATGGTAGTTCTGTGGGGCAGGTTTACTTCTTTTTCAGATAGGTGTAACCTGGCCTCTTTTACAATTGTGGGGTGCATGTTTCTGCTTAAGGGATTATGGTAAGTTATGGTAGACAGCAGAGCTAATTAGCTAATTCACTCACAAGCTCTGCATAGAACATTACAGGAATGCCATCAGATCCTGGAGCCTAATTGAGTTTTAGTGTTTTCAGCAACCTTTCAAGACCACTTTCCTGATTACTATGCTCCTCTTCCTAACAGTGGTACAGCCTATTAACAACAACAACATTCCTTGAATTTCCACTGTAAAGGAACGTTTGAGACAGATACTGTGACAGTATCTTGTTATGGTAGTTACTGAAGGCTTCATGCATGAACCTTCTCATAGCTGACTATGTTTCAATTAACATTTGCCCATCTGCTAATTTATTAGTAATGTTATATCTATTGTGAAGCAGACCCTGTTTCTTTGGAAGCTTATTTAATTATTCTCCTAGTCACAGGTTATTTTAGAGAATTCCACAGTTCTTCTACATGTTCACTGCCTGGAACAAATTTTTGTAGCTCCCACCTGATAAATGAGTAACCTTCTACTTATCCACTTTATTAAGTATGTACATTTTCCTGCTTATTTTTCTAACCTTGTAAACCTAATGCTTATTGTTGCTACAATTGCTTCATCATCATTGATTCCAGTTGCTATGTGTACATTCTCAAAAAGATCAAATCTGTTTGTTAGCATAAATTTAAATGTATTTTCATCACTCCTTGAGTTTGGTGCCAGACCATTTGTTCTAGGTAATCTTCAGACAAAGCTTTTATAACTCATTTTGTAGGGGGTTGTTCTCTTATTCACTACTTATGACAAGCAGCTCCCCAATCAACTGTCAGATGATTAAAATGTATTAAAGCATGATTTGAGTAGATATAAGGAAGGGAATGAAGGTTTTCTCTAAAGGCTGAAGTTTAATCTGTGGCTGAGTCTGATGAATGATAGAAATATACAACTACAGTTCGTATCCCATTTATGACTATTATTCATGCCTAAACCATTTTCCATGCCGTCTCAATTTCAACTTCAGTTGCTTCATTAAGATTCAAGCTCAACAGAAATAAATTGTTGAATGTACTCTGATGAAAAATAATATTAATGAAACTGCAATTCACTAGAGATGTATATGCAATCAATAATCACTGCTAACATGAGAAAAAAATGGAGATTCAAGGTCAGATAATAAATCTTAGTGAAGTGCAGTGAGAACCATCTATAGTATCATTAAAGACACAAATATCTTAATTGAAACACTTCCATTTATTCATTCATCATGTTCTGTAAATCTTATAAAGAAGGTGAACCTTAAGAAATGTGAAACAATTCAAGGTATCCAATGATGAAAGACACAGAAATCATTAAAATTGCCCCTAAGGCATCAAGTTGATTACATGAGGCTCTTCCATCAAAACTCTGATACGTTAGTGCATTTGTATCTTATACTACTCTTAGGATACTGACATGCAAATATGAGGTGGAGGTGAATTCTCACTTATGTGTACAGTTTGTGAAACAAAATTAAAGCAAAAGAACTAAAACATTGTATATAGGCATACAGATATTCAAAGATATCAGAACAACAAGCTACGCTCCACAACACTCCCACTCTTGTTTGCTGATTTTAAAGGCACAGTTAATAACAATTCCCAATTTCCTTGGAGCTTTTATTTTGAAAACACTTTTTTGAATATGTCCACTAATTGATTTTCTGATCTATCATGGGAAACTAGAATGATTTCATCATCATTTTCTCATGAAATTAATTACATTACATCTCTATGTCTTTAATCATTTTATGAAAAGTATAGTTGCTAGTCGCCATACAGTGGAGATGAAAATTACAGATAGGGACAACAAAAAGAAATATACCAAGGGTCTCACAGAGGCCTTCACATACCATAATTAACTGTCTGACCTTGTACAAAAACATGTCTCCCATGTCTTATCTTTCCAGTCGCCCACCACCTCTTGAAGTCCCACTGTCTGGCCATGGAGGAACATTCCCCTAGTGACTCAGAACCACCCAGGACTGGAGCAACTGAATTACATTATCCACAAGGGTTTCAATTATCTCTTGTCATGCCCTGAAATGAGAAATGTCCTACCAACTATCCCTCTCAACCTTCCCTCAGTGGTAATCCACCGCACTCTGGGCTACACAATATTCTCGTCCCTGCTCCCAACTCCTTGCCACATGGGTCATATCCGTGTAATAGACCTAGATGCAAGATCTGTCCCATATGTCCTCCCACCTCCATCTACTTGAGTCCAGTTAGAAACATCACCTATTGGATCAAAGGAAGGTCTACCTGTGAAACAGTAATGTGATCTACAAGCTAAGCTGCAACCACTGTGCTGCATTCTACTTGGGGACAACAACCAGCAAGCCGTCTGTCTATATTAATGGCCACCAACAAACTGTGGCCAAAATGCAGCTGGACTACCCTGTTGCTGAGCAAGCTGCCCAACAAGACAGTCTTCAGTTTAATGATTACTTCACTGCCTGTGCCATCTGGATCCTTGCCACCAACAACAACTTTCCTGACTGCATAGCTGGGAAATCTCCCTGCAATATATCCTATGTTCCTGTAACCCTCCTGGCCTCAACCTTTGTTAGTCATTGTCCTGCCTGCCTACTTAGCTGGATGGTAATGTGCTCACCTCCCTTGCAAGTGGGCCCTGGTTTGATTTCTGGCCTAGTTGGAGATTTCCTCCACTTGCGTGTTGCGTTGTCCTCATCATCATTTCATCCTCATCACTGGCATGCAAGTTGTTCAATGTGGTGTCCACTGAAATAAGACTTGCACTTGGCTACTGAACTTCCCTGCATGGGGCCTCCCAGCCAATGATGCCATATGCTCATTTCCATTTTCAGTCTTTGTCCTTACCCATCTGACCCCTTCCCTGTTCCCATTCCAGCACTACACAGTCCTTCTATTCCACCAACACACCCTCAGTATTTTTACTTCTCTCTTTTTCTGCCAAACCCCTGGCTCACCTTCACCCTTCATCTAACCTCCTGACTGCACCTACCTGCTCTACCCTTTCTCCATCTGGTCCCTGTACACTCACACAAGCAGCACCTTGCTGTCCCCCACCCTACCCTGCTATCCCTCCCCACCCATCCTCCTGTTTACCCCCACCTCCTGTTTGCCTCTCCCATCATGCGCTGCTGCTTGCAGTCTGGCTTCAGCTGCCAGAGACTGTGGTCATGTGCATGTGAATTGTGTTTGGACGAGTGTGTGAGTGTATGTTGTCTGTTTTTTATGATTGCCTTGTTAGCCAATAGTTCACTTTCTGACAGTGTTTTTGTTGTGCCGGTCTTCAACTCAGCATCTCCACTATATGATGAATAGCAACTATCCTTTTGATAATATTGTTACATTCCATCCTGGATTTTCCATTGCTTGATTTTTTCTTTAATCATTTTGTGGTATTCATTACTTTTCAAGCAAAACGCAAAACAATATTCTGTAACAATCATGTTTCAGATTTTCTATCAACTGCCAAAGGCCTGTCACCAAGAACCTCAATCGCATTGTTGTTACATGCAATTTTTAAATCTTTACTGGCTGCTGCTCTCACTGTAAACATTTTTCCTCAAACCACATTCATATAATGTATCATTCATGGAATGAGGTTCCAATACATCTTTTACTAGTGCATTTAACCCTTAATTCATGACATAAATCCACACTGAAAAAGGTCGTCAGCCGGCTAGCCTTAAACGATATGAAGATGGCATCTGTTCTTTCGGACATGTCCGAAAGAACAGATGCCATCTTCATATCGTTTAAGGCTAACTGGCTGATGACTTTCTTCAGTGCGGATGCACATGATTTGCTTGAACTCTTACAGGACTCTGTGGATTGTCTGCCGCGAGTAATGGGTATAATGGCAGGGCACTATGAATGTAGTGTGTGGACTATAAGTTGAGAATGTGGGTCTCACGGGGACAAATCCCTGCAGTCACACTATCTCCTGTTCCCTCGGTAGTTCAGATAGATAGAGCATCTGCCATGTAAGCAGAAGATCCCGGGTTCAAGTCCCGGTAAGGGCACACATTTTCAGCTGTCACCGTTGATATATATCAATGTCTGTCAGCAGCTAATAGTATTGATTTAATTGTAATTTCATTCTTAATTCATGAGGTGTGGTCTCTTAGACCATTCAAAAATTTTCTAACTTGCTTTCCAAGGCCAGTTGTGGTGGAATGCTTGTATACTCCCCCTACCGTCCTTAAAATGGCAAGCCTACGATGTTTTGTTGTCAGTGACATTATTGCCTTCTGTATTTATTGTTGACACATGTTTTTCATAGGTGTTGGGGTCTCATAGACCGCACGTTGTGAACTAAGTATCTATTTTCATCAGTACTGTACTGTATAGTGGAAAATGTGCTGGCATGAATGTGTCATTTTTAACTTTCCTGAGTTTGATGAACTTGTTAGGCAGTCTATGGAGGATAGTGTCAGTGATATTGATCAAGAAATAAACAAAAAAGGTGATTATTTTAAATTAGCAAGTGATCACTGTTCTGCTATCAAACAAGAGTATCATTCAGAGGAAGAACTTCAGGAAAGTTGTGATGGGAATCTATCTGTTTCTTAAATGAAATACTTAAAGTGTCTGTTAAAATTATATGTGTTCTGAGTGGTGATAAAAATGTAGTTTCCAGCAATGAATGTCAGTTTGACAGACTTTCTTTTTGTACCTATCTTGTGGAATTTTTATGCACAAATGTGTGTGTATGTTGTCTATTTTTGATGAATGCCTTCTTAGCCAATAGCTCACTTTCTGACAATGTTTTTGTTGTGCCATCTTCAACTTAGCATCTTTGCTATATGATGAATAGCAACTATTGTTTCGATAATAATGTTACATTCCATCCTGGATTTTCCAATGCTTGATTTTTTTTCAGTAATTTTGTGGTATTCACTATTTTTCATGCAAAAATGCAAAACAATATTCTGTAACAATCAGGTAACATTCAAAAATAGTAAAATGCTGCAGGCATTTGATGCAATGAAATAAACCGGAAGCATTTAAACAATACTTAAATAATTGTAAAAATAAATGTTATATAGCATAAATTAAAAATTTCAAATGATTTTTGCCTTAAATCTCAATTTAAACAAAGAGGTCCCCGAGACCCCACCGCGTGGTATATGTTACAGAAAACTCACCTCACAGATTAAGTGTTAACTTGAATGATCCAATACCTTCATCATAGACAACTGAATTATCTTCCATTAGAACAAGAAATTCAAACTGTTACAGTGGTTTAAATATTGAAAACTATTCTGTGTGTGAACATGTGTATTGATGAAGCCCTATCAGCAGTTCAAACATTAACATAATTAGTAGTCAAATCACTTGTAATTTCCACACTTAGAACTTTGTGTTTTTGTCCACAGATTTCTCTTCACAATTTAAACAATATTTTACTGCATTCAGCCCTATAATGACGGTTTTGTAACAGTAACAGGTCTGAACATCCTTCTTGTTCACAAAACTTTTGTTTAAATTATGTACTGAAACTTGCCACTACTTATCATCTACTATTGTGTATATGTTAAACTCCTGACTCCAGATTAATTTTAATTGCAGTCTCATATTTCATACAGAGATCTCTTCTTCTCAGTCCAAGGATAATGTACATGGAACAGTTGCACTATGAGGTATATTCATATTCACCTAATGTTTTGAAGTCAAGTACATGCTCTTAATAACTGGGAACTGTAACAGATAACCTGTCATCAAAATATTACTGGACCTAGCTACACAATCGCCAGAGTAGTAGTAATTTACAGAATAAGCAGTATTCTGAAGAACTATGTTTAAATGTGGGGAGTCACCATAGAGCTTCTTATTATTATTAATCCTATTAGTTGTGGTATGCCTCTATCTTCCTGCACCCCATGATGTAGCCCAACAGTCATTTATGGAGTAGCCTGCATTTCATTGAATTATCTAAACTGTGGTCTGAATTAACAATTTTCAGATACGTACAGCTTTGAAGAAACAGACATCTTATTAATACTTAGAAAAATACTGTTACAAACCATGATCTGTTAAGTGTTTTTTTGTGTATATATTTTTATCAGGAGATAACATTATACTTGACATTTGTTTGACTGTAGCTCTAAACAATATTAAGTGCTTGAAATAAAAAGCGCTCTTGCACACAACACCTTTTCTGAGTAATCCATAAAAATGCAATAACACAATAATAAGTGACAATGAAAAATTGTTGAGTGACCCAAAGGAAGTGTGTGAGAGATTAATTGGCCAGTTTTGTAAGCTGAGTAGGGAGGATGTGATTGATCCATCAAAGGTGCTAAATCCCAGTAATCTCAATAATTCATTCTTCCTGAGGTGTGTTACAGAATTGGAGATCCTGAAAATTATTTCCAACTTAAAAGCAAATACATATGGTCACTGGAATGACATCTCAGCAACATTTCTCAAAGAATGCAGTAATGAATTAATAAAGTCAATACAATATTTAATAAACTGCTCTTTCAGTCAGGGGTCATTTTCTAACCTGTTAAAAGTCACTAAAATAAGACCTGTCATAAAAACAAAATAACTACAGATATACAAAATTATGGGCCTATTTCATTGACATCAGTACATAGTAAGCTGTTGGAAACGCTACATCTTGATCAACTTGTATCATTTTTCTGTAAATACAATCTATTAAACAACTGTCAGCATGGGTTCAGGAAAGGTGAGTCTACAATAACAGGTGTAACTACATTTTTGGAAGTGGTGTTGAATAAACTTGATGATGGAAACAAAGTTATTGGCACCTTTTTAGACCTATCCAAGGCTTTTGACTCTGTAAATTATTCTGTTCTACTACATAAATAGAAGAACCCTGGAGATACTAAAAGGTATCAGATATATCAGATATATAACGGTAAGACAGAGATTTAGGAACCAGGATTTAGAATTGTAAGACAATTCCAGGGGCAGATGTGGACTCTGACCACAATCTATTGGTTATGAACTGTAGATTATAACTGAAGAAACTGCAAAAAGGTGGGAATTTAAGGAGATGGGACCTGGATAAACTGAAAGAACCAGAGGTTGTACAGAGTTTCAGGTAGAGCATAAGGCAACAATTGACAGGAATGGGAGAGAGAAATACAGTTGAAGAGGAATGGGTAGCTTCGAGGGATGAAATAGTGAAGGCAGCAGAGGATCAAATAGGTAAAAAGACGAGGGCTAGTAAAAACTCTTAGGTAACAGAAGAAATACTGAATTTAACTGATGAAAGGAGAAAATATAAAAATGCAGTAAATGAAGCAGGCAAAAAGGAATACAAACGTCTCAAAAATGAGAAGGACAGGAAGTGCAAAATGGTTAAGCATCGATGGCTAGAGGACAAATGTAAGGATGTAGAGGGTTATCTCACGAGGGATAAGACAGATACTGCCTACAGGAAAATTAAAGAGACCTTGGAGAAAGGAGAACCACTTGCATGAATATCATGAGCTTTGATGGAAACCCAGTTCTAAGCAAAGAAGGGAAAGCAGAAAGATGGAAGGAGTATATAGATGGTCTATACAAGAGCGAAGTACTTGAGGACAACACTGTGGAAATGGAAGAGGATGTAGATGAAGATGAAATGGGAGATATGATAATGCGTGAAGAATTTGACAAATCACTGAAAGATCTGAGTCAAAACAAGGCCCCCCGGAGTAGACAACATTATATTAGAACTACTGACAGCCTTGGGAGAGCCATCCCTGACAAAACTCTACCATCTGGTGAGCAAGATGTATGAGACAGGTGAAATACCCTCAGACTTCAAGAAAAATATAATAATTCCAATCCCAAAGAAAGCAGGTGTTGACAGATGTGAAAATTACCGAACTATCAGTTTAATAAGTCACAGCTGCAAAATACTAATGCGAATTCTTTACAGACGAATGGAAAAACCTTGGAGAAGATCAGTTTGGATTCCTTAGAAATGTTGGAACATGTGAGGCAAAACTGACCCTATGACTTATCTTAGAAGAAAGATGAAGAGTGATTAAGGAAAGGCAAACCTACGTTTCTAGCATTTATAGACTTCAAGAAAGTTTTTGACAATGTTGATTGGAATGCTTTCTTTCAAATTCTGAAGGTGGCAGGGGTAAAATACAGGGAGTGAAGGGCTATTTACAATTTGTACAGAAAGCAGATGGCAGTCATACGAGTCGAGGGGTATGAAAGGGAAGCAGTGGTTGGGAAGGGAGTAAGAAAGGGTTGTAGCCTCTCCCTGAAGTTATTCAATCTGTATATTGAGCAAGGAATAAAGGAAACAAAAGAAAAGTTCAGAGTACGTATTAAAATCCATGGAGAAGAAATAAAAACTTTGAGGTTCGCCGATTACATTGTAATTCTGTCAGAGACAGCAAAGGACTTGGAAGAGCAGTTGAATGGAATGGACAGTGTCTTGAAAGGAGGGTATAGGATGAACATCAACAAAAGCAAAATGAGGATAATGGAATGTAGTTGAATTAAGTTGGGTGATGCTGCGAGAATTAGATTAGGAAATGAGACACTTAAAGTAGTAAAGGAGTTTTGCTATTTGGGGAGCAAAATAACTGATGATGGTCTAAGTAGAGAGGATATAAAATGTAGACTGGGAATGGCAAGGAAAGTGTTTCTGAAGAAGAAAAATTTGTTAACATCTAGTATAGATTTAAATGTCAGGAAGTCATTTCTGAAAGTATTTGTACGGAGTGTAGCCATGAATGGAAGTGAAACATGGATGATGAATAGTTTAGACAAGAAGAGAATAGAAGCTTTCGAAATGTGGTGCTACAGAGGAATACTGAAGATTAGATGGGTAGATCACATAACTAATAAGGACATATTGAATAGAATTGGGGAGAAGAGGAGCTTGTGGCACAACTTGACTAGAAGAAGGGATCTGTTGGTAGGACATGTTCTGAGACATCGAAGGATAACCAATTTAGTATTGGAGGGCAGTGTGGAGGGTATAAATCGTAGAGGGAGACCAAGAGATGAATACACTTAGCAGATTCAGAAGGATGTAGGCTGCAGTAGGTACTGGGAGATGAAGAAGCTTGCACAGGATGGAGTAGCATGGAGAGCTGCACCAAACCAGTCTCAGGACTGAAGACCACAACAACAACAACATAATAAATTAGAAACTTATGAAGTCAGAGTACTAGCATTAGATTTGTTAAGATCCTACCCTTCTGACAGGAGACAATGTGTAAAGCTGTGGTACACAACTAGGAGACATACAAAAACAGTAAAATCATCTTATAAAATTCTTAACTGGAGACTCTGCCAGGGAAGCATTATTGGGCCTTTTTTGTATACTGTGTAAATCAGTGATATAATAATTCCACAAAATTCAAACCTAGTAAATTATGCTGATGATACCTCCTTCATAAGTTGGGGCTCCACAAAACAGTTAACAGTGCAAAATAATGCAGAGAACATTAGTCTCACCACAGAATATCTCACCAAAAACAAATCGGCACTAAATAAGGACAAGACAATTCTGATGGAGTTCCTGCTAAATTATAAATCAAGTCAAGTGGACAAGGAATCAGAACTGTCAGTGGAAACAATTGATAAACATAAATTCCTGGGTATTATAGTAGATGAACATCTTACATGGAAGGAGCACATCAGCTACATGTGTGAAAAAATCTCCTGTAACACCTACCTGCTAAAGACCTTTCTAGCATAATAACGCAACTCATTTTAAAACAAATCTATTTTTGAATTATACACTCCCACCTGCAAGAGAACCTCATGGCTCTACTCTATCTACTCAATCTTAAATTAGATTTTGGAGTAAGTCCTTCAGTTGGATATCTGGAGGGGGGCGGTGGGCTCTGGAGGGGGGGGGGGGGGGGGTGGAGGTTTGAGAGGAGCCTCAGAATGCAAAGATCAATACAAACCATCCTTTTGCAGCATTAAAAGGATAGCAACCTGGAATGTGTGAGGTCTCTTGCAGACAGGAAAGCTTGCTATCCTGGAAAGAGAAATGGATCTTCAAGAGCTAGGCATACTTGGACTCAGCAAGACACACTGGAGAGGATGTGGCCACTTCATGACTCCAGCAAAGAATACAGTATATTTTTCTGGATTTGATGATATGAGTAGAAATAGCACTGTTACAATGATTCCTAAGAACTTCTGTAATGCTGTCATGGTCTATGATCCTGTGTGTGACAGAATAATCTCCATTAAAATGAAAGCTATTCCATGCAATATCAACATCATGCAGGTTTATGCTCCCACAGCAGCTTCATGAGACATAGAAATAGATGAATTCTATTAGCTGCTAGAAAATGCTATCAGAAAGATACCCAAAAAGGAAATATTAGTCATCCAAGGTGACTTTTATGCAAAGATAGATGATAGGCACATGAGATCTGTGGTTGGACTACATAGCTTGGGAGTGAGACATGAACGTGGGGAGCGGCTACTGGAATTTTGCATGAATAACAACTTATCTGTCTGTAATACCCTCTTTCAACATTATCCACGGTGTTGATACAAATGGATTTCTCCAGGTGATTGGGTTAGAAATCAGATTGATTTCATTTTGGTGAGACAACGTTGGTGTCCTTCAGTCTTAGATTATAAGACCTATCCTGGAGCAGACTGTGGCAGTGACCATATCATGCTGTGTATGAAAATGAAGATGAAACTGAAAGTGACTAAAAGAGAAGAGTAAGGCAGATTCATCTGACAGTTAAAACTAGCCTCAAAGAATTTGGAGAAAGAATAAAACCTAAACTCCAAAAATTAACAGAGGAAGAAGTAGCTCCCAAAAGATGGAACAAAATGAAAGAAATAATCAGTTCATCTCTCCCTGAACAGGTTATGAAGGCCCCTCAAGTGAACAATCCCTGGATTTTGAACTCATTAAAGAACAGAGCACACCAAAGAAAGGTGGCATACATACAGCCCAAGATGAAGAAGCATACAAAGAACTTAGGTGAGGGATTCATCTTCATGGATGACAATTCACACCCCCATTATGCACATCTTGTGAATACTTCCTTCAGGATAATGACATTGCTCAACTAGAGTGGCCAGCATGTTCTCCAGACATGAACCCTATCAAAAATGCCTGGGATGGATTGGAAAGGACTTTTTTTTGGATGACGTGAACTACCAAACACCCTGAGGGATCTAAGCTGAACCGCCATTGAGGAGTGGGACAATCTGGACCAACAGTGCCTTGACAAACTTGTGGATAGTATGCCACTATGAATAAAAGCATGCATCAATGCAAGAGATCGTGCTACTGGATATTAAAGGTAGTGGTGTGTACAGCAATCTGGACCACCATATCTGATGGTCTCACTGTATGGTTGTACAACATGCAATGTGTGGTTTCCATGAGCAATAAAAAGGGTGAAAATTATGTTTATGTTGATCTCTATTCCAATTTTCTCTACAGGTTCCAGAACTCTTGGAACCAAGGTGTTGCAAAACTTTTTTTTTTATATATTTCACTTTGATGTAACTATTTATATAAGTTTCCAGCCATCCACAAATTTGCTGGTGTATGATCAAACAAACTGAAGGAAGACTGAAACAAAAAACTATTGTCTGTAGAATTAACTGAGGCTGGCCTGTTGTAACAAGAGAGTGCCTGAATTTTCATATGTTAATTTGTGTGTATGACTTCAATAGTTACTGTCATTTGCATATTGTCAGAAGAGTTCAGTTTTCATTTAAAATTTGTACAGTAAAGAGAGAGAGAGTGAGAGAGAGAGATAGAGAGAGGAGACACAGGAGAGTGAGAAGGACAAACAAGAAGTCAAGAAGTGTCTGGGGACTAATTTTGATACCACTAGTGGCCTTTACCAGCCTTTATACAAGGCATGGCTTTCTTTGAGTTACATGGCATATACTGTAATAATATTATGTTACAGTAGCCATTGTAGGTTTCTCACATCATCCTCTTCACAGCCTCCCATCTCTAGCTTTATGCTTTGTTTTACAACTAATATCCAGTGGTATCCTTACTGTGACTGTGTACCATGTAGAGTACCTCCCCTCACTCTGCATCTAATTTTAACAAACAACTTTAATTACTAATTAGATGGCTTCTTTGTGAAATAACACCCCCTGGTGTACCAACTGAGTACATATGGTTCTCTCTCCCATTCCTTCCCACCATTTCCTTAAGGTTGCCATTATTCATGGTGGATCTGAACTATTGATTATTAATCAATTCCAGTTTTTCTGAACGTGATTTGACCCAAAACCAAATATTGAAGGCTGTTTAGCATCATAAGTATGTTATGTTGACTCTGGTTCACATGATTTTCAGAAAGCTCTTAATACTCATTGTTGCATCTCGCCCCTTACTCTGTCCTCTGAATATGCTATTTAAAGTCAAATGAATAAGCAGTTGTCATGCAAAGTTTCTTGGAAGAAGAAGCACTGTCTGCAGAGCTTGTGACAAAGAAAGCTAGTATAATTTTACTTCCCCTTCTGTTTTTCCATCTGCCTCCATAAATTGGTTTTTTTTTTTACTTTTAACTGATTACCATTAACATATGTGAATATAATCTGCATTTTCATAAAAGAGAAAGGTTGACCCTCAGGTTTAAAGGATATAACACCAGATCTAATTTTGTGCTTAGTTTTATGTATTTAATTGATTTTCTAATTTATTTTTATTATTCCTAGTTAGTATCTTTCATTATAGCATGAAATCAGTAATTGTTTTGTAACTTAAATTCTATGGTTGACTTATAAACAAATATAAATTCTATACTAATTATAAACATTTGGAAGACAAAATACTAGTAATCTTGAAGTTTCTGTTTAGCCCTATTCGAAAACATGTTAGCAAAATTAGCCCTTAATTAATTCCAAAGTAATTAACTGTTTTGTCAAGAGAATTGTTTGCATAATGATATCAGTTAATTTCATCATTTAAACAAATAATTTGGCCTAACTCTTGTAGTAGAAGAAACTGTTAAAAAGAACCTATTTTTCGACATATTCAGTTAATTTAATGAGTTAAGTTTTAATTGTAATTTCTGTAAATTTAACTTTAAACAATGTGTAGCTTCAGTACCTATTATTGTGAGGATATATAAGGGCCTGATTTTTAGTCAAGAGACAGTCAGTCCACGACCAAGTTTCAGATGAGAAATCTGTGTTGGTTAGATCAATAATAGTGCATCCATGAAATAAGTGTAACACAATTAGGCCATGCGTTAAAACAATGACAGTGTCTGTTCCATATGTAACTTCTTATTCTTCAAGAACTGTGTGGTTAGGTTTTTACCGCTCGTAGATGTTTAATAGTAAACTATTGTAGCAGCATGTAGATGTTCACCTGCAAACTATTAATTAGGCTTATCAAAAGTTAAACAGTAGTGCACTGGCCATATTAAATGTGTATATGAGGGGTTGTGAACAGTGAAAGTAAACAACTGTGAAATGCAAATGTTCGCCTGTCAGCTGTTGTGAAAGTTAAAAATACCTTCATGAATGAAGCTAGGTTTGTCAGTCCATATGACATGATTCATAAAATTCTTGTTATCTTCATCATGGTGTAAAAGCTATTCACAAATCTGTAATTTTCGAATGTATTCTTCTGGCTGCTGGTATTTTGTTAAAGTTAATTATATGGATGCAGTTCTTCACCATGCAACACTTCAACAATCTTCACTGAGGTAACTTGTGAATGGTTTCAAGAATCATATGCTATCTTTGTGGAGTATGTTTAGTCCTTGGATGAACTCTGTCCATTAACTATGGACAAAAATTACAAATTTCTGAAGGCATTGCTCCAGGTGACAAAAATCATTCTCATCAGGATGGGGGCTTTGAGGGTATCATACAGAAAGTGGATCAACAGCAGCAGTAACAGCTTGGTTATCAGATACACCAAAAGCGTATCGATGTATTCATCTTTGCCCTTCATGAACTTGACAGGACCACTTGGTTGTGCACTGCATGTTTAGCAGATGCATGCATACAGTTTAATGGATTGCACTGTCATGTGATAAACTGTTGTCTTGTGACAAAATGATATCCTGCTTATAAATGATGAGAACTAGGGAACAGATATCTAAAAAATTAAAAAGGAAGCAGACAAGTATTTAAACCATACCTCCATGGTGGAATGGTGGATGTGGATTTGATGTCCCAGCAGTCTAATGGGTGATCTACAATGGATATTATGGTAATGTGGGGTGATACACATTCCTCTGTACATTCCAATGTGCTCCATGATGTGATGGTGTTGCCAGCTTCTCGTTTTCATGCACGTTTTCAAAATGTGTCCAATCTGATTTTGCTAGATAAACTTTTGACTTGAATCAGAATGAAGAATTGCATGCTAACCTCCAAGTGTGGCATACATCTCTTATGGAAAACCCTGTCAAAATTCCTTCAGCAGTTCCTGGTATTAGCCAAAATATACAATCAGAAACCAAACCAGATGTCTTGAATTCATACATTTATTGACAAATAGGCAGACAGATAAATAAATAAACTCAGAAACACTTGCAGGTAAATGTATGGACCTACACACAGCAGTATTTACTAGTTAAACAAGGATGTTTTAGTGAGAAAAGTTATGGTTTCTGCAGCAGGGTGTCCAGTGTTATGAAACTTTGTGGGCATTCTCTCCTCATTACTTCCAACTCTGCTTCTCTCCTTCTTCCAAAATTCACAGACATTCTCCTACATATCTCATAAGAAATGCATTCCTAGAAGAAAAGACATTGCAACAAAATAGCTTTGCCATCAAACCACATCCTATACTGTGGCTACACCATTTCTATGGAGAGAAATGTTGACAGTAGTAAATAAGTGATGGTGGGTCATGAGCCATGCCTGGATAGCTTATTCAGTAAGAATATAGTCCACAAAAGGCAACTTTCCATGTTAAAGTCTCAGTTCTAACCTGCCAGGAAGTTTCAGGCTATGGTTATTAAGAAACTTCATTTGTACATGATGGCTGGACTGCAAATATGCCCCTCTGCAGTCAATTATAGTTTGGTACACAGCTGAACAGTGAGTGAAAAAGCATGAATAACTGATTAAGAGGAAATCTTTATCCAAAATGATATAATATTCAAAAGTACTAATAATAGGTTGTTTCATAGGTGTAGTGTTTCTGTTATGCATGTTGATATTCTGGTTGCCATGGGCTTGTTTATTGACTGTCTTTTTATTTGTAATTCACTATTGATATTTGAGTTTATGTATTGTTATTTTGTCATTTGGAGATAGTGTGTGGAGCTGTGGACACCAGAAAATTGAGTGCCAAGAGGAGAAATTAAAACATTTCCATCTTATTCTTCTGTTTGAGTTCAATAGAGAGGTGACAGTGGTGTAAGCAGCCAGAAACATGTGTGGCATGTATGGGGATAATGCCATTGGACAGAGCATGACAAGAAAATGGTTTTCTTATTTCAAAGTTGATCATTTGGCACTAATGACTTTCCAGATTCAGGAAGAACTTCTAAATTTGACAAAGATCATTAACTGCATTAATCCACAGTGATCCACATCACTGTACTCAAAAACTGAAGATATGGTGAACTCTGATCATTCACCATCATGTGAAATTTTGTGCAGTGGGGAAGGTTCATAACTTAGGTATATGGGTACCATATATCCTGAGCCAAAACCACAAAACTCAGCAGATGGCCATATGTGTGTCTCTGCTGGATTGTCATCAATCAGCTCATGAACAATACCAACCATTCATATACCATATCATTACTGATGATGGGAAATAGGATCTTTGTGCTAACATAACAAAAAGAAATTAATTTTTGGACCCAAACAAAGCAACAACTTCCTGTGCAAAGACCACATGCATCCACAAAAGTTATCCATCTGGTGCAACAGCAACAGTAAGGTGCAGTACGAATTGCTTTCCAAAGTGTAAAGATCACTTCTGATATTTATTGTCAACAACTCAGACATATTGTAGATACAGTCCAAGACAACCTTTAAGCAACATCCTCTCCCCATATGAAAATGCACCCCAAATGTAGCTGGACAAGCACTTTGCCTCAAAACTGTGATTTCTACTGTTTTAGCACTGAAAAGTTACCCCAGCATTGGTAGACTGTTGTAAACAATGAAGGAAAATATATTTTTTATGGCTAAAAGCCTCTGTTGTATGTGTCTTGTGTATCTCTTGTGTTTATTAAATTTATGAAAAATGCTACAAACTTAAGCACCAACCTAACACATGGAAATGATGGTCACACTTGTTGATTTAATAGGAATTGTTAAAATCACACAGTAAACTAAAATACACAAAGTGCTATAGCTTTGGGATGATAACAGTGAGAAATACACAAAACTGTAACCACTTGGGTGCTCAACAAGTTAAAGGCACTTTCTAAACTATTGTAGCAAAGATGAGCACCACACTCAAATTACATTGCTCTCTTCTTAAAGAGTTTAAGCAGTGAAACTCTTCATATCTACACATTTCTGACCAGAATAGTATATAGGAAGAAAGGATAAAATTAAGTTCAGTACTTGGGAATTCATTACTTGCCTGTTCCATAAATAATTTACTTAAGCATTGTGAAGATTTAAAAAAGCCATTATACATAATACAATGACACTTTTTTAAAATGGTGAAGGTATGAAATATTACTCATGCAAAATATTTTCTCACAAAGTGTGAAGCAAGTTAGTCTCAATAAAACTCATCATTCAACTATTACAAAAACACACCGACTATTCATTCTCAGATGATTAGATGTCTACACAATAGGCAAAACATATTTAGTGTAATGGAAGCAGTGAATTTTTCTTCCATACTATTAAAATTAAAATTTCTTAACAATCCTTTGTCTCTGACACCAAGGAAACTGGTTTTAGTAGGCTACCCTTTTAAGTGTAATTGTGCCACTCATCAGTCTTTAACATTATTTAGATAGTGAACAAAAATTTATATACCATCATAATTTTTAATTTTTGAGTGAAAAACCTCTAATAAAAATTATAAAAATCCTTTTTTCTATTCTAAAATTATAATTATGAGTGCTGACATTTCTTTTGAATTTCTATAGTGGCAACCAATAATTTGAAAATTTTGAACACATACTTCTTAACATGAAGAAAGAAGAGACAGAAACTACTACATTATTGTGACATTTGTGGATCTGAAGAAAAATTTCCACTGCAAAGATAGATTGTAAGGAGTACCCCAGTCACTGTATATGCCATATCCTGTATATAAATAAAATAGATATTTCAGGGTCAACTTGACTGGCCTCTTGAAATGAAACACTGTTCTGGATTTGCTTTCTTTTTTTGAACTGGTGTTGCTAATCTGTATTCATGGAAGGATATTACCCTGTGCCATACAATGTCACATGACTACCAAACTACTGATATAAATCTAAATGAAATAGCTTATCTGCAGAGAGAATCAGTGGAAGATTGAAGCAGCAAAATTACTTTAATGGCTCAATAATTAAGTACAGCAGTTAAATAAATGGCTAGAGAAAGTAGAAACATACACACAATAATATATAAAATTTGCAGATGTGCTCATAACAGAAATGAGAGCATTGTGATTCAGGACACAACAGAAAATTATTGCCAAACTTTCAGGGCACATTCCTTGATAAAGAAGAAGGAATTAATTTATGTTATATGGGAATCACTTTGGAAATACTATTTCCATGTTAGAACTCACCTTTTACAACTTCTCATAGAAAATTCATCATGGTAAACATACAAGAATGGAACATAACAGCAAGTAACTTGATACCATTTTGTTTGTTAAATATTTAAAACGACCTCCATATTTTTGATACTTGCAAAAATTCTCCAGCACACTGATTTTCAGATGTGCTGATGTATCCCTAGAGTATCACACATGGTTTTGTACGCTTCCACAATATGGAAAAAATGACATTCTGTTTTTTGTGCTGTGGTTCAGTACTCAAGAGCTCACAAATGCCCATAGAATACAGAGGCTAAGGAACTGATCCACTTGTTCCTTCCATCTGTCACAGAAACTGTTGTACAGAAGCAAATCAGCATAAACATTTAAAATGAGGGGCAACTTCATCATTTAAGAACTTTGTGTTGGTTATAAAAATAAAGGTGGAATTTTCTAGCATTCAAGCAAAGTAGTCTCTAAAAAAGCCTTTATAAGCTTGTTCATTAGGCTGGGTGGAAGAACAAGAACGTCTATCAGCAAAACATTTGCCTGTGGCTTCACCAAAATTCTTTATTGGTGATGTGCTTCAGCAGTTGCATGAGGATTGTCTTCAGCCAATATCTGCTGTTATGAAAATTTAGATGGTGATGGATGGTGATGGAGAGGGTTGTATGGGCACACAACGGCAAGGTCTTCAGTGCCTGCTCAGTAACAGATTGAGACAGGCGTCAAGAAAATACTCAGAACAGTAAGATAAAACAGAATGCAAAACACAGATAACAAGGTTGGGAAAATATGTGCCTACCCACACCGAAATGTGGGACGAAGCATGCTGTCAGCAATAAAACACGGACAACACAAGAAGAAAGTGGTAGAGGGAGCTAAAACAATGTATCAGATGGAAGTGGCTGGCTGACTGCAAGGAAAAAAGGCAGGAGCCAACCACTTTGCAATACACTAAAACCTCCAGCCTAAAAGTTTAGGCCACAGTCCAGACACATAACAAAACTTTAAAACCCTACACACACACACACATCTCATCATTAGCTAAAGCACAGGGCAGATCCCCAGCAACTGGTGCTTCTGCCCTTGATTCACAGTATAAAATGCAGTCTGTTAAAATGTGCCAGACAGAGATGTGCACACCACAAGCATCACAAAACGGGGGATCCTCCCATCATAATAGAAAGCTATGTATGAGAGGACAGTGTCCAATCTTAAATACACAGCCATGGGAAACATGATTGGCTGTGGGCTATGGTACACTCACATACCCCTGGAACACACTCAACATACACTCCTAACACCAGACTTATGAATTTATGGACAACCCTGCATGATTCATGGTATCAATTCCATTCAGCACTACTTCAGGCATTAGCCGACTCCATGCCACATCCTGTTGCAGCACTTCTGAATGCTTGCAGGGGCCCTGCACAATTTTAGGCAGATGTATCAGTTTCTTTTGCTCTTCAGTGTAGAACTGTATGTCATAAAAGAAGATGAGAAAATGCAGCACCTGGATGGCTTCATGGATTCTGTTGTCGATCGAACAGGCGACAGTTCCAGAACTGAAATATATTTTTCTCAGGTACCTTCTGTGGCTTCAGTATTCAACAATACGGTGAAATCCATGCACTAAGTTTTAACATCACAAATAGTTCGCTCAGAAAAATTTCCTTGTGTTTAAGTTAGGAATTTTTGTCACTCTTGTTTGTAATTAGAATATACTATGTTAGGTGAGAATGAGATAGTCTATGCTTTCTTCTGGTCACCTAAGCAGTGCTGCAATTTTGCCAAATATTATTTCATTCTCTTTAAAAATTAAATGACATTTGAAGCTATATTGTTTCTTTGCTCATCTTCTTTTATGTCTGAACTGCAACTGCTCAATATTTGCAGGTTAGCTGGACCAGCTGGATGGCCAGTGCTGACCAAGTTAAATGCACCGGTAAAGCTGTTGTCCTGCAGCTCAGCCTATGTGCATGTGACACAGCATAAAATGTGTCCTTACGATTGTACTTGACTGTGCTGGAGACATCTCAGCTTTCACTCCATGTGAAATGAAATCCAATGAAATTCAAGCACACATGGAAGAATACATGGTGTAATGTTTACATCAGGTTTATTCTTACGATGAACATCAGTTTTATTCTTATGATGAACAGAGTACATCTTTTGATGGACACTGGGTTTTTGCCTGGCTTAAGCATTTAGATGTTGATTCTATCTCGCCATTGCAAAGGGAAAACACATTCTAGCCAAATGTGGTGAAGAACCTAAGTAGATGGAGTATTTGAGTAACATTCAGATAGCTGATCGTCTGGTTATGAATCTTATGAGAGCCTGATACTATACTGTGTTATAAATCAAGAGCCTGAAGAATTCTTCAGTCAACAAAATGTTCATTATGTAATTCGGGCTGGAGGATAGGTAGAAGTATTCAGCATGTTGTTTATGTTTCTGTAAAGTAGCCAGGTAAGAAGGGGATGCTGATACTGTAACAAAAAAGAGTGGGTCTCAAGATGTTCTGCAAGAACCATCGCATTAGTACTAATATCACCCTGAAGGAAAAGACCTGGAACAATTGTTGGACATTTTGTATCCCAGAAGACTATGGAGCACAGCTCACATCTTGGATAAAGAGCTGTATGTTCCCCAGGAGCACCATAGCTCTTCTAACATTCCTTCTTACTGCTTAAGTAGATAACAAACTGTAACATAAAGTATCTTGAAAGTGAGGAGAGTGGTTTGTGGAGGATGTCACTTGAGGTATTCAAGGCCTTTTAGTGATCCTGAATGGCTGATGCAGTGTCTATGGTCCACCATTAATCCAGCCAATGGCAGAATGTGCCTATGGAAATGGCAACAGCAATTACAGTAGCAGAGGTGACCATGTCAGAGATGCCTCTCATGATATGATAATTGTAATGTGATGGAGAAGTGGAGAAGGTGATAGCAGAGGTATCCAACTGCCAGTTGGTTCTTTATAAAGAGCCGTATGTGCTAACTAACAGAATTGACAGGATTGCCAGAAAGTAGTGACGGTCACAAAAATCATATTGTGGTGAGCAGTGTAAATGGCTCAAATGGCTCTGAGCACCATGGGACCTAACTTCTGAGTTCATCAGTCCCCTAGAACGTAGAACTACTTAAACCTAACTAACCTAAAGATGTCACATACATCCATGCCCGAGGCAGGATTTGAACCTGTGACCGTAGTGGTCGCGTGGTTCCAGTCTGTAGCGCCTAGAACCACTCGGCCACTCCAGCCGGCTGAGCAGTATATTGAAGCCACAAGACTGGGGGGAATAGATTGAAAGGTCAGTAATCAAAACAATGGCCATGGGGTGCGGGGGGGGGGGTGGGGGGGGGGGTTAGGAGGAGGGGGGTGATGAAGACCCACACCTAATGAAATAGTACTTGCACAAATAGTTGCTGCAGTCACCACAGACGCCTACTGCATTGGCAACTTTGCACAGTTGATAACAAACACGTAGGTGTGGCCAACGTTCTTCAGAGGGCATCAACCAGCAGCAGAGGAAGGGGGCACGACGATCAATGAACTATTTCCTGACGATCACATGTGTGCAAATAGTCCCGGAAATATCCTTACGCCTGGGACCAGATAAGCCGGCACCCGGCCATTCAGCAGGCAGTTCTTGACTCATGAGTGCAGAGAGGTTTGACCAGTCCAGCAATGTGCCACTTCGACCATCCTCCCTTTCGCAATGATTGTGATATGTTGCTCCCATCGTGTTAGGCTATCTACCAGCTGCTAAAAGCCGAATTCGATGGGGAACAGTTGTACAGGTACAGAGTCAAAGAGGACTCTGATTGTAGGAATTATTTGTCATTTGCTTGATCAGCAGAAGGGATCCTTTTTTTATGTTTGGTTTTTACAGTCTGTTACTGTTGGCAGTTTATTGTAGTTTACTTAAAAACATAAAGAAGTCGGCAAAGCGAGTTGGTTCTTGCTCTGTAGATTTAGCATTGGCGACGAGTTTGTTTGAATTCATGCGTTGCTACATTGTTTGTTGACATGACTGAAGGTTTCCCTGCTTTAGATGCGCCAATTGGCTCATGTTCTTGAGCTATTGGATCGTATGCAACACATGAATGAACTTCTGATTCAGCATCTGCACGCTTTGACTAGTGTTCCTCCGGGGGTTCCGACGTCGACTGTTCCTGCCACATTCCTGGCATTTGGCAAGTCTATTGAACCATTAAGTAATTATGTGGCTTGTGACTTCGTAGGATTTCCCGGGGTAATAAGTCTTGAAAATCTCTTCGGGTTTGCTGCCGGATCCTAAAATCAACTTGACTCGATATTTCGGCGATCCAACTGGTCGCCATCTTCAGGAGAATGCTGCTTGCTGATGAGTCCCGCTGAGAACTAACGCCTGGCTGCAAAACGACGTCCTATATAACCCACCGTGCAGTACACGGCGCGTGCGCCGCCCGTCACAGTTGCTGCCCTCCAAGACAGGGAAGGGGCGCCGCCCCTGGTAGAACTTTGCGGCAACTATATATCGCACTCATGGTCGCACCGAAGAACGTTCAATTTTGATGCGGGATAGTACCGGATTCCACGTCCTGCTAAGAGGAAACCCATTGTCTCTATTGATTAAATTATCCGCCAACCTAATTTCAATTGCCTCTTTATAAACACTATTCCAAAAACTGGAAATGTTGGCAACTACCACCGTTTCGTCATATTTCATGCCGTGTCCCTCATTTAAACAGTGTTCTGCTACTGCCGATTTTTCCGGCTGTTGTAGCCTCGTATGGCGTCGGTGTTCCACACACCTGTCATGAACTGTGCGAATCGAACGACCAATGTAAGTTTTCCCACACTGACACGGAATTTTATATACACCGGGTTTCCTAAGCCCCAGATCATCTTTTACAGAGCCAAGTAGTGCCCTAATCTTAGAAGGCGGTCGGAACACACTTTTGATGTTAAAATTCCTTAAAATTCGTCCAATCTTAAACGATATACCTCCTGCATGGGGAAGAAAGGCCACCGATCCATGTTCCTCTTCATGCACCTCCAGAGATGGTCCAAACTCCATAGCCCGACGAATCTGCTTCTCGGAGTATCCATTATCCTTAAAAACAGCCATCAAATGCGCAAGTTCTTGGGTTAAGCTGTCCGCGTCGGAAATGGCATATGCTCTCCGTACCAAAGTCCTGAGGACGCCACTGCGTTGGTAGGGTGGATGACAACTTGTAGAATGCAGATACCGATCTGTGTGCGTCGGCTTTCGGTGAACACTGTGTCCCAAAGTACCATCTGGTTTTTTATAAACCATAACGTCTAAAAATGGAAGCGTCCCATCACTTTCGACCTCCATGGTAAATTTGATGCGGGGATGAAGACAGTTGAAATGGTCCAAAAATCTATTAAGAGAGTCACGTCCATGCGGCCAAACGAAAAACGTATCATCCACGTATCTCCAGAAGCACGTTGGTTGCAAAGCTGAAGTCTTTAGTGCCATATCCTCGAAGTCCTCCATAAATAAATTGGCGACTATAGGTGATAAAGGACTACCCATAGCCACTCCGTCATTCTGTTCAAAAAAGTTGCCGTTGAATAAAAAATATGTGGATGTCAGCACATGACGACAAAGCTTCACCAACTCTTCATCCAGTTTTTCACTAATCAAATTAAGCGACTCTTCTAGAGGAACTTGCGTAAACAGAGATACCACATCAAAACTCACTAATAGATCTGAAGGACTCAACTTCAAAGATTTCAATCGACTAATAAAATCCGCCGAATTGAGAACAGATGATAAATACTTCGCCAGGTTATAAGTGGGTGCACCCAAATTACTAACAATTGGGCGTAGAGGAACCCCTTCTTTATGAACCTTAGGCAGACCATACAACCTTGGCGGAACGGCAGCACCAGGATGAAGTTTCTTACATAAATCGTCGGACAACGAACTCTTTTTCAACAGTGAAAGTGTCTTGCGTTTAATCCTTTCTGTGGGGTCACTAGATAGTTTTCTGTATGCCGGGTCGTTGAGTAATAAATCCATTTTTAGGACGTAATCATCCCGCGTCATTACAACCGTGGCATTCCCCTTGTCAGCTGGTAAAAACTACTACTTCATCATCATTCCTAAGGGAACGAATGGCTGCTCTCTCTGCGGAAGAGATGTTATCCCGCGGTGGCCGAGCCCGACGTAATGTGTGGGACACTTCTTGCCTTATTTCTTCTGCTTGGTCCTCGGGTAGGCTGTGTACTGCTTGTTCTACAGAGCATATGAACTCTGCGACAGGAAGACTCTTGGGAGTGGGCGAAAAATTTAAGCCTTTCTCCAACACCGCCACTGTGGGCCCATCCAACGCCTTGTTAGAAAGATTAACCACGGCGCGCCGACGTTTATCCCCTTCTGATGCTGTAGAACGAGAAAGAAGCCGTTCAAATTTCGAAGATTGTCTGCAGCCAGGCGTTAGTTCTCAGCGGGACTCATCAGCAAGCAGCATTCTCCAGAAGATGGCGACCAGTTGGATCGCCGAAATATCGAGTCAAGTTGATTTTAGGATCCGGCAGCAAACCCGAAGAGATTTTCAATTATGTGGCTTGCTTGTAACAATATTTCCTTGCCCATGGAATCATCGACACCATCCGGTGTCGTGTGTTTTTTCTTGCTTATGCGCATCCTGACATTTATCACATAGTGCAGCAGTTGCATCTAGAGGTAGAACCCCATGTCCTCTGTTATGAGCAGCTGACTGCCAGTTTAGCAGAGTATTCTGATGCCCAGATCCATGTCACAGCACGTCACAACAGGTTCTTCAGCTGTCAGAAGCTTCCATTGCAGTCTTACTGGGCATGGGTCGCTTGCCTCTAAGGGCTCTCCCGGGACTGCTGCTTCTATTGTGCCAACCTGAGGTGTAAGCAGTCATATAGTTCGGCCCTTGTTCGTGACGTGTCTTTGGTCCACACTCCTGACAATGCCCTGCAAATGGATCCAGCTGAAGATTCCTCCCTGAACATGTGTCTGTTGGTCATTCGTGCCCATGAACAGTCTTCCCGTTCGTCTGCAGCACTCCATGCCTTGCCGCAGGTCTTTGCTGCGTGGCTGCCCTTTCATCACTCAGAGCTATGGTCACCAGCTCAGAGATCATGCCAATGGCTGCTGCCCTCTCCTCCAGAGCAGGTTATGGATTCTTGGCCTCAGCAATGTCAGAGGTTGCCCTCTTGTCGCCAATGCTTTGTTACACACCACTGTGACTGTCGTTTCTGGTGGGTGGTCTGTTCTGCCTGCAGGACAAAGGGTCATCGGGCCAACGTTCCCCATCTCTCTTTATGAATGGAGTTAGGTCTCACGGCGTTGGAACCTCTAGTTTGGTCTTAGAGGATTCTGACCAGCCGCTGAGCGTCTCCTTTGTCCAGACAGTCCTCCCACACATGGTGCGGTCCATCTCTCTGACGGTCGAGATGAATGGGACTCTTCTCCATTTCCAGCTGGACACAGGGTTCTCAGCTACTATTACTGATGGCGACTCTCAACGCTGCTTGGGTTCTCTGACACTCCACCTGTTCCCAACCCCCCTGAAGAGATATAGTAATGACATTATCCATGTGCAGGGTTGGTTCCTGGTACAGCTGCGATGTCTGTCTCTTCATGTCACTGCCTGGGTTTTGGTCCTAGCCGCCCCACAGTCAGTAATCTGGTGGGGGATGGATCTTTTTCATTCTCTTGGCCTTGAGAGCTACGATTTGGCCCCAGCATTTTAAACCTTGTCTCCTGATGCTCTTTTACAGGAGCTTTTCAATTCTTTCCCTGATGTCTTCTCTGATTCTTCTCCAGGGGAGTCCTGTTTTGAAACACACATTGAACTACTTCCCTCAGTGGTTCTGAAGTTTTACAGGGCTCATCCAGTGCCTTTCGCCCCGTGGGACTCCCTACACAAGGAGCTGAATCGCCTCGAGGAGGCAGGAGTTCTGAAACTGGTTCACCATAGTCACTGGGCTTCACCTATTGTCAGCCTCGAAAAACTGTATGGGTCCCTCTGGGTATGTGGAAATTTTAAGGCCACCATCAATGCCCAATCTGTCGTTGACTCTGACACTATACCAAAGTCGATGATTTTCAGTCCAAGTTGGTGGGTGGAAAGATTATCGCCAAGATTGATCTTAGGGAAGCATACTTCCAGCTGCCGGTCAGAGCTCCCTCTCCAGAGGTCATCATCATCAGTACTCCCTTTGGGCTCTTCCAGTACAACTGCGTGTCCATTGGGATCACCAGCGCTCCAGCCATCTTTCAACGCTTTTTGAAGTCTGTGACTAAGGATGTCCCTGAAACAGCCAATTACTTAGACGACATCTTAGTCACAGGGATATCGGTCTCGGACTTAGCACAGAATCTTTGGCGACTTTTCGAGGTTGTGCAGGCTTAGGAGTCATATTGCAACAGGCCAAAATGTCAATTCTTTGTGCCACAAGTGACCTATCTCGGCCATGTTTTGAGCACCACGGGCATTCGCCCAACACCACAATATCTCAAGGCCATTCAGCAGCTCCTGACGCTGACAAATGTCTCCCAGCTCAAATCTGTCTTGGGTCAACTCAACTACTATCGGCGTTTCGTCCCACATGCTGCAGCTCTGGTGGAGCCTCTGCATCAGCTGCTTTGCAAGAATGTTCCCTGGATCTAATCACTGGAATGTGATTGGTATTTCCAGCATCTAAAATCTGCTCTTCTCACTCCACTATGCCTCATCGCATATGACTCTGCCGAGACTCTTATTTTGGCCACTGATGCATCAGATTATGGGCTTGGGGCTGTGTTGTCTCATATCGTTTATGGTGTGAGCACCCAGTGGCTTTCACCTCGAAAACCCTATTACATGCACAGCGCAACTACAGCCACATCAAGAAGGAGGCCTTACCCATTGTATTTGTGTTCAAGAAGTTCCACGACTTTATCTATGGCTGCTGGTTCACTTTCTACATGGATCACAAGCCCTTAGTCTCTGTGTTCAGCACCACATCCACCATCCCTAGCCAGACCACTTGTCGCCTGCAGTGCTGGGCATTGTTCCTTGGAGGGTACACCTACGACATCCAATAGGCCACGGCTTTCCATGCCAACATCGATCTTCTTTCTCAGTTCCTGTGGGGGTGGATTCCGACTTTGATGCTGATCTGGTTGCTTGTTTTCACCTGGATGATGTGGCCTCCTCCGCCATTGCTTTGATGCCATTTAACACCAAGTTCGTTGTAGAGCACAAGGCCTCAGACTCGTTTCTCCAGACAGTTCTGTGCTATGCTCAACTTGGGTGGCTCTCTGATCATCATCAGGTGTGTGTCAGACGCAGGGGTTCATGCTTACTGGCCTCGCTGAAACAATTTTTCTGTCCGTGATGATGTTCTTCTTCTCTCAGGGGACACTGATCATTGTTGTCTCATGATACCATCCTCCTTCAATCAGTGGGTCATCACACTCCTATATGTCAGGCACTGGGGGATCATCCTGGTGAAGTGCCTCACCCACCAACATGTCTGTTGTCAGGGAGTGGACAGTGAAATCACCCACATGGTGGGTTCCTGCCCCTCCTGTCAGCGTCAAAGTTGGTGCTACCAGGCCATCTGCTTCTGTGGCCTCTGGCTGCTGTACTGTGATCTTGGCTCCATCTGGATTTTGTGGGTCCATTCCTAGGGTCCTACTGGCTCATTTTGGTGGATGCTGGTAGTGGTTTTCCATATGTTGCATGCATGTCCACAACAACTGCCAATCACACCATTCAAGCTCTCTCTCATATTTTCACCATCGAGGATCTACCAGAGGCTATTGCAAATGGACAATTCCCCATAGTTCACGTTGGCAAAGTTTACTTCCTTCTGTACTAGGTCAGTCATCGAGGTGCTCCATATGGCGCCATTCCATCCCACATACAATGAGTTGGCTGAAAGGTTTGTCCACACATTTAAATTACAGATGGCCAAACTGTATCAGCATTGTTCCCAGGCAACTCCCCTTGAACCTTTTCTACCTGCTAATCATTCTTCTGGTCACAATGCGTCCTTAATGACAGTTCCTTCTGTTGGAAGCACTTCAACCACCTACAGTACCTTCATGGTCTGGGCCTGGCACTGCCATTGTCTCTGGCACCATGCCTTTGGTCTGAGGTCTTACATAAGTCCATGAGTTGCAGTCACCACCGTTGCAGTCACCACCATTGCAGCCACCGCTGCCGCTGCTGCCACCACCACTGCTTTCACAGAGTCCCCCCCAGGCAGGTCCCTTGCCTATGGATGTTGATGAGGCTCCCCCTGGCAACCAGCACCTCTGCCACCTCTCATGGTCTCGTTCCACGAGCAGAACTTGGGACTGATGTCGAGATGTGCCTCTGCCTCTGCCCATGGAATGTTTGGGGGTAGGAGGGGGAGGACTGTTGCAGTCATCACAGACATCTACTTCAGTGGTAACAATGCAGACCGACAAGTGATGCGGATTGCTGACTCCGCTGTGAAGACTGGCTGATATAAGAGTGTAGACAAGCAAGTTCCACAGTTGACAACAAACTTATAGATGTGGCTAATGTCCATCAGAGGGCATCAACCATCAGCAGAGGAAGGGGGCACATGTGTGTGCAAATAGTGCTGGAAATATCCTGTCCGGGGCTACATAAGCTGGCCCCAACCGTTCAGCAGACAGTTCTCAACTCACTGAGTCTGAATAAGATTGGCTGGTCCAGTGGTGGGCAACTTTGACCATCCTCTCTTCCACAATAATTGTGATACGTTGCTTCCATCATGTTAGGCTATCTACCAGCTGCTAACAGATGACTTCAACGAGGACTGTTGTATGGGTATAGAATCATAGGGAACTCTGATTATAGGAATTAGTTGTTGTCTGCTTGATCTACAGAAGGGATCCTTATTGTTTTTTGGTTCTGAGAGTGTGTTATGTTGGTGGTTTGTTGTAGTTTCCTTAAAAATTTTGGCAAAATGAGTTGGTTCTTGCTCTGTAGATTTAGCAGTATTAGTGTGTCCTGAAATCCTCAAGTGGGAGAAAGAGAGGGAGGAGGAGAGACTTACTAGATTAAGATTGTCATCTTGAGGTAAGTAAGGTAAGTAAGTGCCCTGCCAGGAAGCAGCTAAATGCTATAAATGGCGATCGCTGAAGTTGTTTGCACTCTCAGTGCTATTGCTTCCACTTTGGTGTGGAGGGCAATCCTCTTAGTGATGGCATCTGTAAGAACCAATGTACAGACTCTCCTGGCTGCTCTCTTGAGGCCATACAGTTCCACCAGAATGCATAGTATCCTCGAAGAACTAGAGAATGGTGATCACTGAAGTGCATTTCTTGGCGAGAAATGTAGATAACAGAACAAGAGGAAACTAGTTGTTGTAGTTTGGGCAGGTGACAGTAATACAAACTGTAGCATCATTTGATCATAATGTTGAGGGTGTCCTTAGGTGTTAAGGGGCTGGGAGATCACTGACCCTCACCAGTGGGAGTTCAAAAACCTCAATGAACATTAATTTGGATCCTATGGCAATCTAGCACCTTCGGAGTCACACAAGCAGCCTTCTCCTAAGATCTCTTATTCTTCTCTTTCACAATATTTTTCAGATTCTTGTGATGGTTTGTCCACTGTGAGTGCTGGAACAGAAGAAAAGCAGGCAGTCCTGTGATCTGTATTTCATGACTCTTTCAGCCACTGGCTGGTGCTGGCCTCTGATCCATGAAGTCTGGTGAAATTCCTACTAACAGTAGATGCCAAAAAAGGAAGTTCATTCTCTGCCCAGATGCAGGGAGTGGTCTATGAAGATGGTATCACAGAAAAAATGAGAGGGGAGGACCTATTGCCTTTATGGACATATTTATTTGCACAACTACTGAGCGTCCAACATGAAGGAAGTGAATACACCTGGTACAGCTGATGACTTGGCAACAGTGATAGACAAATGATCAAACTTTTCCATATTTCAAACAATAAGAGAGGATCTGTCACCTTCAGTTCCTGAATTTTGTGTTCCTTGAGTAGATTATCACTTTTGGAAAGGAACATGGCTGTTTCTGCAAATGACACAGAAAGTTAATAGCACACATGGTGAATTTTCACAAATTGAGTCTCCACAAAAAAGTCATATGTACACCAGTAAGACATATTCTTAAATCACTAGCACTTAAAAAGAGTTAATTGTGGGTGGGAAAATAGCTTCCAATCAAAGCAGTAAGACAACATTGTGGCCTCTTCTGGAAGTGAATCCTCCCCAAAAGTGAGGACAAATGTGCCAGAGCCTACCTAATTGTCTGGTGGGCCTAGACACACACAATGTATGAAGTTGATCCCTATCCTCTTCCAGTATTCATAAAGTTTTTCTATGTCTGCAGCTTTAGGTCCTGGTGAAAAATTCATCCCTATCCCATGGTGAGGTTCTTATGGGGTGTGATTGTAACAGATACATCAGCAATCTTTTCACAAGAGTGTAACAGCCAGGACTGAGTATGATTTCTCACCTGAATAAAAACGCAACCAGTTCACAATTTTATAGAAGTAGAGAATTTGTGAAATATATTTATGATGTTCTTCAGAAGAAAATGTCAGTTCAAACCTAGGAAGAAAATACCCTCCATCTGTTCACGTGCAAACTAGGAACTGAGGGGAATAACTGTATGCAAGAGTCTTGGTTTTGTTTTCTTCTCAACGCATAGTCAAGAAGACAAAGTTACCAGGGTCATAATGATAGCCACTAAATTTTGACCTGTTTGAAGAGACTGCTGGGGCTTCACAGCTACTGACTGATAATTTCGGTCATTCCATAATGCCAAATAGCCATCATGATGCCACCTATTCTGAATGAGGTCTCTCCCCATGAATGGCATCCAGCCAGGGCAACGGCCCCCTGGCATGATGGCCAGTACCCAGAGTCCCAGTGTCCTCAAATGGACAAGTGGCTATCAGTGGGCCTTCACCACACTTGTAACTGACAACCTCCCATCCCCACTGGCTATGATGAATATCAGATAACCTTCCCCACACAGCACCCACAATCTGCAAAAATTTTTGAGAAATGTGTAGTGGTCTAAACAAGATGTAGTGACCAACCATGAATTAACAGAAATATGTGTGTAAAATAAGGGGAATGAAGTGGGAGAAGCCAGAATCAACATTCTATGATCAAGCTAGATTGTCATCAGGGAATCAGTTCTACAAATTAAATCAGAGAAGTGACTTAGTCAGAGAGTAAAACTGCAGCACAGGAAAGGAAAAAGTACTGCAGTGGTTTGAGGCCCCGTGTTTGCCACACATGTAATCCCAAATGAGTTGTGACTTCCCTGGAGACCATCTTCTTACAGAGACACCTTTGTTTTTGAAATCTTTTCCAAAACAAACTTCAGTGAGATTTTCATAATCACATACTAATATATACATCAAATGGGCATAATCTGACTCTGCAGTAGTGGAAGCCTACACCTCAGTTACACTGCACTGAAAACCATGTGCCAATGGAAACCAGTAAACACTCCCATATTTGCTAAGTGCTTCATAGTTGATATTAAAGAAGTGATGCTTGTATAAATAATGCAATGAAATAAGTGGCACAAGCAATAATATGAATCACAAGAAAACATCATCTTCCATTAAATTAAACACATTACACTGGTGGAAGGAAAATGGCATTCTGAATGTTTCATGTCAGAAGGATTTTCATGTGGTAAGCTGTTACCTTCTGTTCCTGTGTCATCCCCATGATTAACGTACTAAGAAGACATGTAGAAAATGAATTCTATCAGATAAATATACATTTCTGTTCTTATGTCTGTATTAGATATTTTCTTTTTCTTTTTGTGAGGAATGTGCCCTGAAATTTTGCTAAATGTTTCTTGTTATACCCTGCATTTTAAACCTTTGAACTGGAAAACTGAAACTAAAAAAAATTACCTGTGTTATCTGAACACCAAGCATCAGTATCAGAAGAACTGAAATAATTCCATGCTCCAGCAATGCCTCAAGTCTGCTCAGGCATCCATATGGAGTTACAGTGAAAAAGTCTTCAGGTATTCTGCAGCGACTTTCTGTTATTCCTGGATTCCTTTTTGGACAACATGATGCGGGAATAAATCCAGTGATGTTGAACCAGTCACCTGCATCAGTTTTACCACAGCAGTCCAGCTGCAAATATGTGTATTATCTGTAGCAATGTATAACATCAAAAAATAAGAAGATAAATTGTTTGTGTAACACAAGGAAAAAAGAAAATTACAGAAACAAAGAAAAGAAAACTCTCCAAGGAAACATCAAAGCTAAACATAAGATTTTACACAATTAATTAAATTATGACCCCCCATTAAAAGTTCAAAAATTCCTTTAACATTTATTTTTATTTGTTTCCAGAAGCTGATCATTTTCACAGTCTGAATTCTCAACATAGTGAAAAAATTAATTTAATTTTTATAAAGCTAGAAATACACAAATTCCACCATTCCTAGTAATACCAATCAGTAAAAATTATTTGCTTATTTTATTTGTAAAAACAAAAAGAAATTGAGGAACAAATAGATATATTTTTAGAATGCTTACATTATAAACAAGAGTCTAAATATGAATGTGACTGAAGAATGTTACTTCCTTCCTTCTTTCCTTCCTTTACAGTGTATTTATCCAGCTTTATCCAGCCAATTCTGGCTAAGAACTGGTATAGTACTTTTTCAAATATGCTGGAAGCCACCCACACCCATATACAGGCTATTATTATGATGGGGTACCATTCTCTGCTGAAAAGGATTCTGTGTAACCCTTCATGCAACTTGTGTATTTGCATGGTCAAATGTGATAGTGCTTTTCAAAGTGTTTGGGCATCATGCGTCTGAGACAGGTCTTGGGAGTCAGACTGGTACTTACCTCAATGGATTTTTAAAAAAATCACCTAAAAATCAAATACAGGTTGGCTGGCACACCACCACCTGTCGCTAATTAGGCTGATCTGATCTGAGGCCAGGGTGCCTCCGTGTGTCCCAGAACTGTACATTTTAATGCATTCAGCTATCCAGGTGAGTAATGTTACTTTTATACATATATATTAAATTATGTTCAAATCACATAACTGTAGTCTGTAATTAATAGAAACATAAACAGAAGACACTATATTAAAACTGATAGACATTTCCAACTTCTGTATTGTTTCTTAAGTATCTATCACGAGATGACAAACTGATTAATTTAGCTTTCTTTTGGGATCTAAGTCATCAGACTACTTGTTTGTCACTTATGATATCATCCCTTTTCGCAGTATTTTGTGTGAGCAGAAGGCTTGATAGGCTGGACTGTATACTGCACTAAAGATATAACTGTAACTGCCTGTGTAAAGTGCTTCATGACTCAAAAGAAGGTAAGATCACAAGATCACTCAGGTTGAGGAAGTCATTTTCTCTTTCTTTTTTCTTATTTATTACTACTGACTTTTTGTATCTTTTCCGAATTTATAGTGAATCAAAGAAAAGATCACTATATTGTTAAAATCAATGCATTACATGCATCTTTTACCACCATTTGTGTGATGATACAACTAGTCAGAGCTGTTGGTTTTCCACATATATTTGTGCTTAAATATGTAGGTTACCTGTCATAGGACCTGGACTGATGGAAGTATTAGCTAGCATGCATAACTGTAACTGCCAAAATCTGGGAATAGCCTGATTCAATCCAAATGCATGTGCTGTAATCGCCCCACTGGAATGTTGTATTTGTAGATTTCTGAGCTAGCATGCCTGCCAGTTTTGCAGAATTGACACGCAATACAGGTGCAGACCCAGTGTGTACCATTGAGCTTAATGTCCAGCCAAACAAAGTTGAAGGTTATCAAATATGAGTCTTCTCATTTGAGATGGAACCAGTGGTCTGTAGGAGAAAGCCAAGTACTGGAGGGGAAGTGCCATTCTAAACTGAAGCCTACCTTCACGTTTTTTGTAAATATTCAGTGAGGCCCCACCACATGCACACTTGCATAATGTCACTCAAAACAATCTGCTGTCAGCCCTGCTTTGGTTAGTATCTAAAAAGAATTTTGCTGAAAATGCAAAAATTTACTTTCACCTGCCTTGTTAACAATTTGTAACTTTCAGAGAATCATAATAAGTGGCAAATTCTGAGTAACACCTGCACATTTACCAAGCTAAATTTTACTTTTCTTCTGCCAAAACATAGCAGAGTTTACACAGTCTCACCTCACTAGTACATTGTACAGACACAATTGCAAAAAAAATTCTGAAACAGCAGTTTATTAAGTGAGGAACTGAGAAAAAGTAAGGTCAGTAGCTTATGAAAAAGCACATCTTTGGTACAAAATAAATGTATAATGTCTTCACTTTTGTTTTTCCAAAACCAATAGCATTTATTATTTCACCAGCTGTTGGTGGACTTTAAAAATGACAATGTTTCATCAAAAAACTCTGTATTTAGTTGAATAACACAGTAGATAATGAAGTTTTGTGTAATAACCATACGGAAAATACTCTCCTCTTTGCATGTTATCATTTGTCAAAATCTTGTTTTGATATCTCAAACTGTTTATGAAATATGAGGACTGTTGGGGATATTTCACTCTAGCTTTACCACAGGTGCAGTGCGATTGCAAATCAGTGTGGTACATCAGATCAGTTTTCTTGAGATTGGTTGCAGATAGATACCTCCACCCAAGTCTAAAGAAAAATTCAGTTTGTTAGTTACATTTCCTACACAGCCGCATATTACGTAATGTGCACCAAATGTAAAGTCATAGCAAACTCTATTTTTAATTGTATACTTTTTCACATTGCACCCAGTCCCTTACTTCAACATAAATATCACAGTAACTATGACCATTAACAAAATGGTGTTCACATTATCATGCACCCAATATATAATGCTAAGAGTAAGGAAAAAATGAATTATTTTACTGAATAGTTTCTGTAAAATCATTTGAGAAAGACTGCAGGGCATGCACCTCAATTCTGTCATCACAAAGTGGCTGATAAGTGCCAAAGACAGTCACCCCCCCCTTCCTAACAAACAAATGAACTCACCCAGTACTTTGGACGAAAACTGGTCATTGCACATTAGCCACCATATCCTGTGTGGACTCTACACTACTAACAGCTCTCTGTCAAATGTAGATCGTTTCTGCTGTGACTCTGTCAGGTTTTGAGCAAAAAACCATATCAGGTGTGGGACCCTGTCTACTAACTGCTGCAGCATTGTGCCTACAGCTTTGTCACTCATGTCAGTGATGATAGACATTGGGGTGTAGCATACAGGGTGTACTAAAGTCACAGCCTGTGGGAGGGACAGTTTGAAGTTAAGAAAGGCTTTGAGCATTTCTGAAGTCCATGTAAGCAGTTTACTACTGTTCTTCATATTTTCTGCCAATGCATCTGTTAGTGGTGGTTTGACAGCTCCAACCTGCAACAGGGGTCACCTAAAATTTCATAACATGGTGGACTGGGAGGGGCTTGAAACAGTGCTGTTTCTTCTGTGGCTGGGTGAATCCCAGATGCATTAATTGTGTGCACTGGAAATGTGACTTCCTCATGGTATAGTTGCCATTTGTGCTTATCTATTTTCCTTCCATGATGATCAGAATAAAGAGGGCATCCATTAATTAGAAGAGCTCAAAATGGGGGGAAGAGTCTGGCAAAATATCATCAAATCTCATTTAAAGGACTGGGGGGGGGGGGGGGGGAGGGTAACAGGACATCCTTCCCTAACATTACTTTTACTCAACCGTAGTTGGCAATATCAGTCTCATTTTTTGAATTTTGGACATACAGATATTGTCTCTGTTGCTTTCTGAAGACTGTCATGGAATTTTATACACAGTATGTTATATTTAAATCGGAAATTTATGAAAAGGAATTACTTTATAAAATATCTGTTTTCGGTGCTGTAATCGATAAGTGCTAGTTTTGAATGTACAGCTAAAATTATTTTTTTTTAGAATCATTTGAAATTATGAATTATTTGCACACTTAAAATTTACATTATCAATTATTCAATCCTGTACTGTTTACTATGTTTTTTACTAGATTCATTTATCAAATAATAATCGAAATTAATAACATAATAAAAACTAGTAGGAATTCAATTGTTAAGAAAAGTAGTAAATCCATTGGAATATTATTATTTCCACAGAGTGTGAGAGTTGTGAGCTTGCCTCTGATGTGATCAGATGTATTTTTGTATAATAGGTGTGAACAATGTAATTTTGGCTTTGTTAATGTGAAAAATCAAAATACTGTATGATATACTAAAAGGTGAGAAAATTAGTGGAAAATATATTTATGTAAAAAAAAAAAAATCTGCAGCAACAATCTTCCAATTTCCTTAGTTCAAACCAACCATGAGTACCTGATGTTAGATTTTCAGCTTCAAGAAACAGACCCCTAGACAAGAAGAAATAGAACCATCTCAACATGACAAGCTAAGTGAACTTGAAAGTTTATTGTAATCTTTGCTACTCTCAAATCTTCATAAAAGAACTTGCTTATTAATTATGTGGACTGAGCATTGTTTAATGTGGACAGTAGATGGAAGAAGGAAGGGGAGGGGAGATCACAGGGCCAAGGGGAAAGGGAGGTGGGGGGCGGGAGGACAACAAAAATCTTATGTCAAATTTTTAATTCAGAGAATACATACTATTATAATGGATAACATTTTTATATATATAATTACCATCAGTACAGACAATACTAAAGTGTCGACCAATCTTCATGGCCTCTCTAAACTGAGCTGAAAACTTTACATGTGTGCATATGTGGGATTCCCTGATTTGAAATGAATGCCACATGAGTGTTCTCTGCCACACTGGTCAAAATAATTGCAACACATACAAAGCTGATGTTACTGTGATCAACATGAATTTGTATCAAAACTTGTACAATATGTATTTTAAGCAGCATGTAGACAAGTCAAAACACATGTGTGAACAAGAAGGTAATTGCTTGTGGGTGGAGCTAAGCAGACAAGACTTCTCTATGTGATCATATAAAACAAATGACTGAAAAGTTATGTAATCGTATGGTCCAAAGGAAGATACAAACCATATTGTATTTTGTGTGCAGTGTAAGTGAAGGTTCAGTAACATTTCATGTATACAATACACAACTAAAAGGCAATTTTTTAGGAATCCATCAAAATGGTTAATTCTATTTTTGTACATCTGTCTCTGTTTCTCTGTCTGTCTGAATACCACTCAGGGTTGGTATGTTTAAAATAAAGTATTTTTAATCAGATGTCACAAATACTGTTTAATATACTTCATAAATAAAAAAAGGTTTTAGTAAAGTGTTTTAAATGATGTTTAAAACAAATCTTAAAGAATTCTTTTTTATCTGACTATGAGGTACACCTTGGATGATTGGGTGGGGGGGGGGGGGGGGGGTTCTCCACCACATCTATCAAGTCACACTAAGGGGGAAAGGACCAGGGAGTCCAAATTTGAAAGAAAATCTCCCACATAATTAATAGACACTCCCAGAGGTGTACTATTAATATGCTGGATCTGCTAAATATCATAGCAATCTGGATTACAAATAGGATGATATCTTAAAAATTAAGCAATTAAACATTGCCACATCTGTGCAGAAATTTTGAGCCCATGAGGTATGAAAAAGTACCCATACAACCGAAACAGAATAGGAACAGCTGTCTTAGGCATTTCATCCAGTGTCATGGAGCTCTGAAGATAAGCCTTCTTGCAGTTGATTGCATTGAAGACAGATATCCCTGTCAAAATGTTAGAAAAATCCAGAATGTTCAGAACTGGAAACCTGTCTGGAACTTTTTGTACATTTAGTGAATGATAGTCCCCACATATTCAATGAGACCTATCCGTTTTTGGAAAAAAAAGTGTATTAGAAGGGCCCATGCACTTTCTTTTGGTCTCATAATCCCTGAATCGAGTAAATCATCCATAATATTCTTTGCTATACACAGTCCATCAGGCACTAAGTACCAAAGCTTATAATGAACAAGTGGCCCAGCATAGTAATGATACAGTGCACTGCCTCATCATTCACACCATACTTGGCTGCACATTCACACTGCTCTGTGGTGTCACTTGTCACATACATGTAAGTGGTAAGTACACTTAAAATATCAGGCTAATGACTAACCTCAATCCTCTAATTTTTAAAGGAAACTTATGTAGGCAACTGAGATCAAAATTGAATCCATTGAGTGGACTGGTGTTGTAGTGATTGTTATTGTAGAAGGTGCTGTTGTACATTTCATTGGTGACACTTAAGTTGTTATAGCAAGTGTGTGAAGTGATCATGAGTTTTGCAAGGTCTCTTTGTATATTGTATGGGCACATTGGTACAAATACTCTCATAAAATAAGACTTGTTGGGATTACTAGTGTCTTAGGTGTTGCAGCACTGCCATTCTCAGTGTTTAAAATTTTGCAGTAGTTGGGGGTGCCTACAGAAAGTCACTGATGAGTTGAGCATGACTGGAGAGTTCACACAGTATGGGCTGTACTGAAGGAAGTACTAGTTGATATTAACAGTGAATAATGGTTTTATTGCACTTAGGTCCAGCCATTATAACTCTGAGCATCTGATCTCAAAGGCATACAAAATGAGCCTGAAAGACTGTTAAAGGTACCACACCCATCAGTGTTCTTTTGTTCTACTATCCTAAATTGTCTGTATCCCCACTTTCTTATTGTTCTGTAATAGATTGCTTCATGTTTTAAGTAATCTTAATTTAGTCTTCAGTAAAAGATTGTAGATTGTTTTAATTGCTCCTGTTACTTACAAACCAGCTTATGCACAAGACACTGCACAAGTCAGTTTAATGAACAGGTCAAAATGTTTTTTTTTTGCATATGTAATTATGACTACAAGTAATACAGTTTAAATATGATAAGTATTTATACAGCACACTTCATAAATTTAACTATTTTTCAATTGAGTAGAAGTAGTGATGTTGTAAATATGACTTCAAGCATTTTGCAAAGGTTTTGAACTGAGTAATTGCTTTTATGTTTTTAAGAAGTTTGTTATAAAGCTTAACTTCCATGTGGAAAGTACCATTTTGTCAAAGGGATGTACTGATTTGGGTCATGTGTAAGTTTTAGTTTTGTTTATTAAATTGATCATGAGTATCACATTTCTTTTCGCACTCTGCAGTACATATGTATTATATTAATTGTAAAGAATATAAGGATTTCCATAATGTAGATACATGGTAAAAGAGAAATACCATAGATCTCCAACAAAGGTATATGTGAGTCTCTAGATTTCCATCCAAACATGATCCTAATGGCCTTTTTTTCGTTTTGAAATGGCTGGCAGCTACTTTAGAATTTCCCACAAAATGACACCACATTTAGATTGAGAATAAAAGTAGGCATGATACATGTTTATTACTGTTAACTCAATACAGCAACATCTTAGAAAGCAAAGAAGGTAGCACGTCTCACTCAGTTTTGCAATAATACTTTTATTCCATGTTATATTGCTTGGCTGTTATAGTCTTAGGATTTTTGTTTCCATGCTGTTACCAACTGGTTCATCATTTAAAGAACCAAGTTATATAACCATAACATTGTCTACAGCACTTTGAAATTTAAGTGCAACATTTTTTTTTACTGTTTATTACAAGCTAATGAGTTTGTGTCCAATTACTCAGTTGATTTGTGAGTGCAGATATTATTTGTGTAATTCTTCCTTACTTTCCCCTTCAGTAGAGTAGTGATGCCATCTGCAAATATGATCCTTTTATGTGCATACACATTTGAGCTTAGTTTGTTTATGTTGAGAAGGAACTGAAGAGGGTTCAATGCTGATCTTTGGGATACATCCCATTTAATTGGTTTATAATAAACAAGGGTTCAGACACAGTGACATATACATACAATTTTGTGCAGTCCACTTGTGACAGGTGTGTTGGCTCATTCATCTTCTCATTTATGTTTTGTAAATTCCTTTATGAAGGTAACCTTCTGGAGGTGTATAATTGATGACTTCTGGAGTTGTATTACAAATGAATACATTCATTAATAAAAAAAAAAAACATTGATACAAAGAAAATCTGTACATTTACATATCACCATATATTTTTGTTAGATGTATCATAGTAATATTAATTAGAGTATCACTAGCTTAAAAAATTCTAGTTAGATCTATATTAAATAGATGTTATTCACATCCTTCAAAATGCTTCATATTTACAATACAAACACTGATGTATATTCAAGAGCAAGTTTCCGTGCACAATGAAAGTAGTATGCTATTTTTAGCATTTTATTTTATAATATAACACTGATATGTGGGGCATGATATGAGACCTGTTTCTATACATATGCTCTGTTTTTGTATTATACTATTTGATAATGACCATGCACCTGAAAATGGAATAGTGAGTTAAACAAGTAAATAATTTTACAGAGGTGACCAAGATCTCATTTACAGTATTTTACACAGTTGTGAAATCAAACAGTCAACTGAATTTGTTTGGTAACTACATATCTCTGGCAATGTGTACACTATGACTTTACACATTGCAAATGATGATGTATGGAACATAATACCTGAATGAATGTTTGAATCAATACAAGATTTCAATACTTAAAAGTTACAGTTTCTGAGGCTGAACAACTGTCCCTGTCTAGAGAGCTAATGATTTTTATTTAGTAATTATTTCATTGAGACTTATGACCTTTTGAAACAAAATAATCATTTTAAGTAAATATAACACAGCTGTTCTCTGAATGTTTGTTTCCAATTCTTTGGTTTTTCACCACTGTGGAGTAGCAACAGAACATCTTGTTCTATTTTGTTCCTATTTCATAGTTACTGAAGTCTAATTTTACTAACTGATTTATTGATTTTTTTATTATCAAGTAAAGTGTCAGGCATTAATAAATATCGTATCTACCAGGTACAAGTGATATTTTCAGGTCTGGACTCCACAGCACTCATTAGCAATGTAAAGAGTAAATTAAGTTTCAGAACACAGCTGATCTGTGACTCAGACATAGTTGTCATATCAGTACTATACCACCAGTGCTATGAAAATTACTTTTAGTTAAAACTGACTCTCTAACTCTAAAAAGATGTTTTGTATGTTAGAGTGGATTTCCATTTTTTATTTGGTGACTTTAAGTATGTTATTTTGTAATTTATATTAAAAGGTAGCTTATCGTTTTTATTATTATTATTATCATGATGGCACATAAAACATAAGTGGGCGTGTGCTGAGGTATAGCACCTTACACCATGCCTATTGAGATGAGACAGCAACCAATAGGCATGCAGAATGAGTCAAATATAGGATATGTGGCATCAGATGCCTGAGTGTATATAGTTTTTATGTGATCTCATAGAGACACTACCTGACAGAAACTGTTTTAGCTGCAGACAAAATACTATCATTTTTATTTGCAATTCTGTTGTTTAATTTTATAATTGTTTATTAATTACTATTTTAATTGGGCTTAGTTATGAGAATGAATGAAGGTGCAAATGTGAAATAATGTTTTTTGTAAACTTTTTATACTATACATTAATGTTCCTAGTCTCATGAGGAATGTTCGAAAATGATGTGTGTGTTAGTCATTTGTACCACAGATTTTGTTCTGAACCATTTTGTCAGTTTATGGTACATGGGGAAATGAGATCATGATTTTGGCAAAATAGTTTTGTTAAGAGGGAATTAATTTTATATGCCTCCATTTTCAAAATTTAATTTTGTTAATTTACTGTTCTGATTCAGTGACAAATTGTGACTGGTTCTGTATATAAGTATGGGATGTAGTGGGATTGATGCTGCTTTCTGACTGGCTGTGATGTTTCTCTGACAGTCAGAAATTAGCATATTCATGCACATTTTAGGAATTAGAAACGTTTTTTGTGTAGAGAGATGAGTAGAGCTAGTGCTTGCATGTCACAGTGATCAGACCTTTTGAATGGCGCTCCAATAAAAATTATTAATGTTGTGATATTTCAGCACGAAAATGTTTGAGAAGTGTCGTTAAGTGTGGAAGAGAGTTCAAAATGCACAGTGTGAAATTCAGGATTTTTGGTGACATCTTAAGTAACTAAATTCCATATGACACATTGCTTACTCACAAATGTGAACATCTTGTTACTTGAGACTGATTATAGTAACATTTGAGCAAGATATTCTAAAAGAAAATTGTGAGTTGTGCTTGGGTAGCTTTCTCAGGAAAGACAAAGGTCCCAAGTTCAAGTCTCGGCCTGCCACACAGTTTTAATCTGCCAGGAAGTATCAGAAAGGATCAGTTTGTAAACTTTCTGTGAAGGATAGCTAGTAACTATTAAAAACTAACTATGGTTATGAACGATGTTTTTATGTGGACTTTTCAGACTTTGTATGCTTAGAGTAAGGCTCTGTAGTAACTGGTGTATGCAAGCTCACTGTAATAAAGTGAAATTTATGCACATAAATACTTTCATATAACTGTTAGTAACCTTCCCCTGATAAAACAGTTTTTAGTGCAGTTTTTGGTTGTGAGGTGTACAGCTGTTTCTTCTGTAACATTTTTCTGGCTGAGTACTGCATTTCAGTGTGCATGTGAGAAAAGATTCACCACAAGTTGAGTGGAACTATGTTCGTGGCAGCACCACATTGCACTGCTGCAGTGCCCTTCCACTTTTTTTGGAATATTTGTGGGTCATAGTCTATTACATGATGTTAAGCCACTTTATTCCTAAATCTAAAATGGAATTGGGGTAAAGCTGAATAGTATCATGGACTTATTAACCCAACCAGATAGATATGCCTGTTAAAGTGCTGCTTCCAGGACTGGTAGCTGTGCTGACAAAGGGTCAAGTCTACCTGGCAGTTTAATGATGAGATTAAACTGGGTAAACAGCCTGGATTTGATTTTTAGATGATTTCCCACAATGCACTAGGTGAATACTGGGCTGATACACAAGTCCAACCTCAATTACACAATTTAGAAACATTTAGGAAATTATTTCCCATTTTCACATGAATAACGCTGCATGCACACAGTTGGGGTGTGCATATTCCTTCCTGGGCAATGACAAGGTGACAACATGAAGGACATTTGGCCACACCTTAAACTAACCATGCCAGTTCAATCAGAAACCTTCCTGGCCATGTGCTAATACAGGACAAAGGCACAAGCAATAGAAAAACAAAGAAGTATCACAGAACTGTTCCACAGCAACAGGATTATAATGGAATGTTTGTAAATTGCTTCCATTCATACGTTTCTCATGTAATAGATGGAGAAAAATTGTTATTTATGACTTTCAGTATTTGTAATTTTTTCAACTGCGCGTAAAAGGGAGGTGACAATTTCAACCAAGAATTACATTAAATTCATAGTCAGGAATTATTTAAAGTGGCAGATATACGCTATTATGAATGACAGCGCAATTTTTTTTGTGATGGGAAGTTCCTGACAAAACATCATTTATAAGTTTTTCATTAACCTTCAAAACCAAATATCAGTTATTCTTCAGCAGAATGTGTAAGAAAACAGCTACCTGTAGTTTGAAAGCACTATGTACAAAAAGTAAATGATTTTAATTTTCTATGAGCAATGTGATGCAAGCACGTACTCACATTGATTTGTATATCATCAACTGGCTGAGGATTTTCCAAATACGTCAATGCTAGATGATCAAAGTATATCTCTGCATAGTTGTAGAAGTAGGACTGATATGCAAAGCCCATAACGAACACTACACTCTTTATAGTGAAAAATGCAGCCACAATTAGGCTTACCTGCAACAAAAAAATTCAGAGCAATTTTACTGATACTAATTTCCTGATTCATGGAAAATTTTGTACCTCTTTATTCATTTATTATTATGACACTGAGTATTTGATAAATGTTTTGTTGGATAAACATATAAAACAAAATTAAATGTCACAACTGTACTTTACAATTTGGCGAGGAATGAGACGAAAAAAAATTAGTTAATATCTACAGAATTTTTATGTACACTTTTTGGCACTATATAAAACCTTTGCAGATGATAATTACCTGTCATTGTAGAGGTTAATACACATTATCATCACTAACACATTATCATCACTATATTATCAATACACTCATCACACTCACCAAACAAGGAGGCCGTCTGTCAGTTTTGGGAACACTGCAAGTGTTAGCAATTTACGTGCCTTGGTGGAATGAAGCTGAATCCCAGAGATTAGTGAAAATCTAGTAAAGATTGCTAACAAACATGACAGAGTTTACTAAATCCCAGACATTCAAATGCACGCCCAGAATTCTGCAATATAAAATATAACCTAACATTCGTATCATTTTTAAGATATCTAACCAAATTTTAACTAAAACAACCTCACTGCCTAGGGAGCACAAGTATTCTCTTCTTATCCTGTCTTTTACTTTATTGTTTAAAATGCAATAACTTTGTAGTATTTTATCTTTTTATAAAATATAAAAGATAATATTACACAATACTTCAATGAGGCACTTTGTATGAAACCACAGTCAGTCTGCATCCAGCACGTAAAATCACTACATTATTCATTTAGTAGTGAGCTGTAGCAGACTGAAATGTTCTGAATTAATCATTAATAAATTCTGAGTAACAGTAAAGGGCAGTGACACATAAAAGTTCAACTGAATTTTTTTTTTTACTATTTAGAATGAATAATTGCTGTGAGTTTTAATACATTAGACTCCTCACAGTCTATCTGGGTTTACTGACTTGTAGTTTTAAGAAGTATGAATTATAACACATAAAATATGATCATGACTGTCATAGACAGTGAAAATAAATCAGCATTAACATCAAAATCTACTTCTCTGTTGTTAAGGATAGTTATTTATAGTTCACTTAAAGCTCTTAGAAACTGTAAAATGGACTTTAAGAGAAGGAAGAGAAGGAGCAGAAGAAGAAGAAGAAGAAGAAGAAGAAGAAGAAGAAGAAGGAGAAGGAGACGAAGATGATCTCTAATGAACCCAACTGACAAGTCAGTAAATTTCAAATGTATGCAGTTCTACATTTTTTGAATTCTTTGGAGCAATGCATTACCTACACCTTTCAATTAAAATGGCCCCCTTTTTTGATACAAGGTAATGCTATGTATTTCTCTACAAAAATAATCTGTTTATTATTCCATAATAATGTATGAATTTCTACATTTAATGTTGTTGAAAGACTTTATGACTCTATGTTCCTTGAAAGTTTCTAAACATGGTTCTTTTCGACAATTGCTTATTACAGTTCTCAATGCCTCATTCCATCATCTAAACGATTTTAACCATAATTTAGACCAAAACCGAAGTCCGTATCTCAGTGAATTGTGCTTGAATAAACAGCAGCCATATAATATTGACTGAAAAGGGAAGGAAATACAGTACAAGATGAATGGATAGCTATGAGGTATGAAATACTGAATGTAGCAGAAGATCAAAAAGGCAAAAAGACTATGCCTAATAGAAATCCTTGTACAATTTATGATATATTGAATTTAATCACCAAAAGGAACATAAGAAATGAACCAGTTATAAGCAATGACAGACGTTTAAAATTAAGATTGACAGAATCTGAAAAACATAAAAGTAGAATTGAGTACAGGATAATAGCAAATCTATAGACACATACATGACTATGGGAAAAGAACATGTCACATATAGAAGAATTAAATGATTGTAAAGCGCTGAAATGATTTACATACAGAGGAACATAAAGACTAATACGACAGAGGTCAACCTTGGAGGAGATCTGTCTACGTTTCAAATGGTCATGAGATGAGTTTCAGACAGGTCTTTGCAACCAGCCAAGGGATACACGACCCAACCACTGAAATAATTCTACTTGAGCCACAGTGAGGTGCGCCTGCATCCTTGACAGAACTGCTAATGTTGCTCCCTCCCCTCACTCCTCCCTCCCCTCACTCGCCCATAAAACTACCTTTCTGAAATTTTTGCTATGCAAACGTCACAAATTTTATAACTCTTTAAATAGTATTAATAAATATTAACCATCATCGAAAGACAATTCTTAAAAAAATTGAATTTATATAAAATATTACATACAAAAAATAAAATGAATCACTGTAGTAAATTAATTACAACTTGTAGAAACTTGCTAAAAAAAATTTAAAGTGTAACGAGGTCGCTGAAGGTGTGGTAACCGAAAATAGAACCCTCACTGCATACTTCAGCTCGTGTAATTCCAATACTCATTACCAGAACAAAACACAGGGTGACAATTAGTTAGCTATATGAAATAAAATCGTCATAAATTCTGAACGTTCTGCGTTAGGACATTCAAACTGAATGGCTGGTCACAGGGCGTGATGGAAATTAGTATGCACTGTATGATTTGGTTTAGCGATGAAGGCCACTTTCATTTGGACAGGTTTGGCAATAAGCAAAATTGGTGCATTTGGGGGACTGAGAACCGCATTTCGCGATCGAGAAGTCTCTTCACCCTCAACAGTTGACTTGGTGTGTGCAATGTCCAGTCGTGGATGGTGCGATATTTCTTGATGGCACGATGACAACCAAATGGTATGTGAAGGTTTTCAAAGACGATTTCATCTCCATTATCCAAAGTGAACCTGATTTCGGCAGGCAACATGTGGTTCTTGCTAGATGGAGCTCAACTACATCGAATTAGGAGAGTGTTTGATGTCCTGGAGGAGCACTTTGGGGACCATTGGCCTCCTTTGGCTGCCATATTCTCTGTATCTGGACATATGCGACTCTTTTTTGTGGCGCTATAGTAAGGACAAAGTACACATCAATAATCTCAAAAACATTGCTGAGCTGAAATTAGCAATTCAGGAGGTCATCAACAACATCAATGACCCGACACTTCAGTGGGTCATGCATAATTTCACTATTTGTCTGCAACACATCATAGCCAAGGATGGCAGGCATATCGAACTTGTCATAGGGGAAAGTGGTCTAAAATGACAAACAAAAAAAATTAATTGCCATTCACGGCTCATATTTGAAACATGGAAGTGAAACATGGACGATAAATAGTTCGGACAACAAGAGAATAGAAGCTTTCGAAATGTGGTGCTACAGAATAATGCTGAAGATTAGATGGGTAGATCACATAACTAATGTGGAGGTATTGAATAGGATTGGGGAGAAGAGGAGTTTGTGGCACAACTTGACTAGAAGAAGGGATCGGTTGGTAGGACATGTTCTGAGGCATCAAGGGATTACCAGTTTAGTTCTGGAGGGCAGTGTGGAGGGTAAAAATCGTAGAGGGAGACCAAGATATGAATACACTAAGCAGATTGAGAAGGATGTAGGTTGCAGTAGGTACTGGGAGATGAAGAAGCATGTACAGGATAGAGTACCATGGAGAACTGCATCAAACCAGTCTCACGACTGAAGACCACAACAAGAACAACATTTGCCAATGAAAATTATATAAATGTAATTTTAAATTTCACTAGGATTTCTACGGTAGCATATACATAAAGAATTCAGCATAAAACAATTAGTTTTGCTATGAACTCACAATTTCAAAAACGTCAACGTTTCATTTTGGGCTACCCGGTGGAACAAAATGGACCATCTTTTCTCTTAGCAGGTTTAATTTCTTTATTTTTAATGATAAATTGCTAGCATAAGCATAAATTATAGCATAAACATATATGATAATTTAATTAAGTATTAGAACCGTATTTTCAGTTCAGTTAGTTAGAAAGAAATATTTTACTGGCACAACTCATTTACAAACCTTTTTGTATACTTGGAAAGTTCAACACAATCAACGTTGCTCGATTTTGAGCAGCTCATACACTTCAGCCACACTTTCCTTTCTTTTGATCGGCTGTATAAATCACAACAATAAATACAAGCTGCGTCTCCTTCTTCATCAGTACTGACGCTTATATCTGCTACTTTTTCATCTGGATGGAGGGAAACCATGGCCAAACGCCGCTTCACAGTAGCCTGACTTGATTTTCTCAACTCCTTTTCCCTTTTTTGGAGCTCCTTTTCCTTCAGAACTTGCAGGTTTGCTGTTGCACTGAGATCCTGGCAGCCTTCACCAGCTCTGCGTTTCTTAGGCATACCGGAACTGGAACGAGTTGGAGAAATCTCTTGGAGGATTTTTCTGCACTCTCTGCGACTGACTCATTGATGCCATGAGTGCAAGAAAGCTCAGACGTTGATAAGGTAGACTGATCTGTTATAGGAGGTGGCTGATCTGTTATTCTTCTACGTAAATACAAATTCTCTGGAAATACATCTGGGTTAAACGGAAATATTCCAGAAACTTGGAAGCCAGCTATGGCATTTTTGGAGCTGCTGCTAGCAAATAGGCTTTCTGGAAAAGCTTGACAGTTTAGTAAACTGAAACTGCTTTTCCTGGGTTGTTCTTCAGCCACTTCCTCACTTTCTGGTTATAGTATGTGCCAAGTGTCTAAAGAATATCAAGTATAGGGGCTGAAGCCTGTGGGTGCAATGTGGCACAAGACACAACAGTGTTGCAGCCATTCCACAAATAATTCTGCAATCATGTAACCATTTAATTTGTACAGATGCATTGTGCCTAATGGAGCTTCATCATAAAGCATTGGATTCAGCTTCTTTCGAGGAAATATTAATGCAGGTGGAATGTACTGTTCACTGGAACCGCAACACGCTACGACAATCACATGAATCCTATCCTTAGAACTCGTTATAGCACCAACCTGTTTTTTTTTTCCTTTTTCAGTAAAAATTCTTGGAGGTTTCTGAACTGTCGTGAGTGCTGATTCGTCCATATTATAAATTCGTGTAGGTGGAAAATTATGGTCCTTGATTACTCTTTCAAGCAGAGAGGAAAAATTTTAAGACTTGTGGCTTTTAGCCTGTACATGTGCTGCAGAGGTTTGTTCTGGCTGCCATAGACTTACCTCAGGTTCATGCTTTCGAAAACCTATCAACCAATCTTTGCCCACTACTTGACTGTCATACACTCCTGGAAATTGAAATAAGAACACCGTGAATTCATTGTCCCAGGAAGGGGAAACTTTATTGACACATTCCTGGGATCAGATACATCACATGATCACACTGACAGAACCACAGGCACATAGACAGAGGCAACAGAGCATGCACAATGTCGGCACTACTACAGTGTATATCCACCTTTCGCAGCAATGCAGGCTGCTATTCTCCCATGGAGACGATCGTAGAGATGCTGGATGTAGTCCTGTGGAACGGCTTGCCATGCCATTTCCACCTGGCGCCTCAGTTGGACCAGCGTTCGTGCTGGACGTGCAGACCGCGTGAGACGACGCTTCATCCAGTCCCAAACATGCTCAATGGGGGACAGATCCGGAGATCTTGCTGGCCAGGGTAGTTGACTTACACCTTCTAGAGCACGTTGGGTGGCATGGGATACATGCGGACGTTCATTGTCCTGTTGGAACAGCAAGTTCCCCTGCCGGTCTAAGAATGGTAGAACGATGGGTTCGATGACGGTTTGGATGTACCGTGCACTATTCAGTGTCCCCTCGACGATCACCAGAGGTGTACGGCCAGTGTAGGAGATCGCTCCCCACACCATGATGCCGGGTGTTGGCCCTGTGTGCCTCGGTTGTATGCAGTCCTGATTGTGGCGCTCACCTGCACGGCGCCAAACACGCATACGACCATCATTGGCACCAAGGCAGAAGCGACTCTCATCGCTGAAGACGACACGTCTCCATTCGTCCCTCCATTCACGCCTGTCGCGACACCACTGGAGGCGGGCTGCACGATGTTCGGGCGTGAGCGGAAGACGGCCTAACGGTGTGCGGGACCGTAGCCCAGCTTCATGGAAACGGTTGCGAATGGTCCTCGCCGATACCCCAGGAGCAACAGTGTCCCTAATTTGCTGGGAAGTGACGGTGCGGTCCCCTACGGCACTGCGTAGGATCCTACGGTCTTGGCGTGAATCCGTGCGTCGCTGCGGTCCGGTCCCAGGTCGACGGGCACGTGCACCTTCCGCCGACCACTGGCGACAACATCGATGTACTGTGGAGACCTCACGCCCCACGTGTTGAGCAATTCGGCGGTACGTCCACCCGGCCTCCCGCATGCCCACTATACGCCCTCGCTCAAAGTCCGTCAACTGCACATACGGTTCACGTCCACGCTGTCGCGGCATGCTACCAGTGTTAAAGACTGCGATGGAGCTCCGTATGCCACGGCAAACTGGCTGACACTGACGGCGGCGGTGCACAAATGCTGCGCAGCTAGCGCCATTCGACGGCCAACACCGCGGTTCCTGGTGTGTCCGCTGTGCCGTGCGTGTGATCATTGCTTGTACAGCCCTCTCGCAGTGTCCGGAGCAAGTATGGTGGGTCCGACACACCGGTGTCAATGTGTTCTTTTTTCCATTTCCAGGAGTGTATTTAAAAGGAGAAGCAATACCCATTCTCTGAGGCAGCTCATGTGCTACGCATCGCATGTCATTACAGGTTAACGCAAAAAGTTGCGATTCCAGGTCTAAAATATGTTGAACTAGGAGCGTTTCAATCTTGTGATACAGTACGAAATCGACAAAGTGTCTTCTCTCCACCTTTTGCCATCTTGTTTTTTCCAGAACAGTGTCGTCTTAGCGTAGCCTGAGGTAAATTGTACACTAAAGAAACTTTAACCCATCCCATGTTACCCTCCCAGGCAGCAATGGCAGATTTCGTGTCACTTTCATTCCACACCAATCTGTTTGAAGTCCATTTGTATTTATTCACCATTGTCTGCAAAAAATGTTTCAGAAAGTTACAAAAAATAGTATTTTATTGCTAGTAGTTTTTATTTTAAATTCTAATAGGCTTTTGATAAACGGGCACACTGCATTTCAGCAATCGATAAACTATGTAATAAAGCAGGGCGAAGCGACATAGTCCTGTGTCATTTTGCCTTCTTCAACACAAGTGTAATCTTTGGCCATAACATCGAAAATTAACAAGCACATCATCAAAATATTGCCGCAGATTTAAAGACTTACCTTTATAAGATGTCTTCATGATAGTAAATTTTCCTCACGAGTAATCAACACTGCACAAATTTGAAAGTTTGCTAATAGAAATATTAGTTTCGTTGACTTCAAAAATGGCTTCCCATGTTTCCATCACCAAATGGAAGTAGGCAAAGCTTAATGGCTTGTGGCCAAAGTGTATCCACCACAAGATATCAAGCAAACCAAAGTTTGTGATCCTGTCAGCTGCCAAATTTAAAAAATAAAAAAAAGCCACTATGTGGTTTTGCCCTACTATGTCATTTTGGGCCACTTTCCCCCAACCTAAATCCGAATGTTTGTAGAGATGTTTACATGCTGAATAAAGTGTGTATGCAACTAATTTACGTTTTTTTCATATACTTCAATAATTGTCACCCAGTACAATATAAGTCATAGAGAATGACGAGGCACACAGCAATCAGTCGCAACTCAATTAGTTTCATCACTCTTGCATATCTAGATTTAGGTTATAAATAACCATTGTTGTTGTGGTCTTCAGTCCTGAGACTGGTTTGATGGAGCTCTCCATGCTACTCTATCCTGTGCAAGCTTCTTCATCTCCCAGTATTTGCTGCAACCTACATCCTTCTGAATCTGCTTAGTGTATTCATCTCTTGGTCTCCCTCTACGATTTTTACCCTCCACGCTGCCCTAAAATGCTAAATTTGTTATCCCTTGATGCCTCAAAACATGTCCTACCAACCGGTCCCTTCTTTTTGTAAAGTTGTGCCACAAACTCCTCTTCTCCCCAATTCTATTCAATACCTCCTCATTAGTTATATGATCTACCCATCTAATCTTCAGCATTGTTCTGTAGCACCACATTTCGAAAGCTTCTATTCTCTTCTTGTCCAAACTAGTTATTGTCCATGTTTCACTTCCATACATGGCTACACTCCATACAAATACTTTCAGAAACGACTTCCTGACCATTAAATCTATACTGGATGTTAACAAATTTCTCTTCTTCAGAAACGCTTTCCTTGCCATTGCCAGTCTACATTTTATATCCTCTCTACTTCGACCATCATCAGTTATTCTACTCCCTAAATAGCAAAACTCCTTTACTACTTTAAGTGTCTCATTTCCTAATCTAATTCCCTCAGCATCACCCGATTTAATTTGACTACATTCCATTATCCTCGTTTTGCTTTTGTTGATGTTCATCTTATATCCTCTTTTTAAGACACTGTCCATTCCGTTCAATTGCTCTTCCAAGTCCTTTGCTGTCTCTGACAGAATTACAATGTCATCGGCGAACCTCAACATTTTTATTTCTTCTCCATGGATTGTAATACCTACTCCGAATTTTTCCTTTGCTTCCTTTACTGCTTGCTCAATATACAGATTGAATAACATCGAGGAGAGGCTACAACCCTGTCTCACTCCCTTCCCAACCACTGCTTCCCTTTCATGTCCCTCGACTCTTATAACTGCCATCTGGTGTCTGTACAAATTGTAAATAGCCTTACGCTCCCTGTATTTTACCCCTGCCACCTTTAGAATTTGAAAGAGAGTATTCCAGTCAACATTGTCAAAAGCTTTCTCTAAGTCTACAAATGCTACAAACGTAGGTTTGCCTTTTCTTAATCTTTCTTCTGCGATAAGTCGTAAGGTTAGTATTGCCTCACGTGTTCCAACATTTTCTGCGGAATCCAAACTGTTCTTCCCCGAGGTCGGCTTGTACCAGTTTTTCCATTCGTCTGTAAAGAATTCGTGTTAGTATTTTGCAGCTGTGACTTATTAAACTGATAGTTCGCTAATTTTCACATCTGTCAACACCTGCTTTCTTTGGGATTGGAATTATGATATTCTTCTTGAAGTCTGAGGGTATTTCGCCTGTCTCATACATCTTGCTCAGCAGATGGTAGAGTTTAGTCATGACTGGCTCTCCCAAGGCTGTCAGTAGTTGTAGTGGAATATTGTCTACTCCCGGGGCCTTGTTTCGGCTTAGGTCTTTCAGTGCTCTATCAAATTCTTCACGCAGTATCATATCTCCCATTTCATCTTCATCTACATCCTCTTCCATTTCAATAATATTGTCTTCAAGTTCATCGCCCTTGTATAGACCCTCTAAGTACTCCTTCCAACTTTCTGCTTTCCGTTCCTTGCTTAAACTGGGTTTCCATTTCAGCCCTTGATATTCATACAAGTGGTTCTCTTTTCTCCAAAGGTCTCTTTAATTTTCCTGTAGGCAGTATCTATCTTACCCCTAGTGAGGTAAGCCTCTACATCCTTACATTTGTCCACTAGCCATGCACTTCCTGTCGATCTCATTTTTGAGACGTTTGTATTCCTTTTTTCTTGCTTCATTTACTGCATTTTTATATTTTCTCCTTTCATCAATTGAATTCAGTATTTCTTCTGTCACCCAAGGATTTCTACTAGCCCTCGTCTTTTTATCTACTTGATGCTCTGCTGCCTTCACCACTTAATCCCTCAAATCTATCCAATCTTCTTCTACTGTATTTCTTTGCCTCATTCTTGTCAATTGCTCCTTTATGCTCTTCCTGAAACTCTCTACAACCTCTGGTTCCTTCAGTTTATCCAGGTCCCATCTCCTCAAATTCCCACCTTTTTGCAGTTTGTTCAGTTTTAATCTACAGTTCATAACCAAAAGATTGTGGTCTGAGTCCACATCTGCCCCTGGAAATGTCTTACGATTTAAAACCTGATTCCTAAATCTCTGTCTTACCATTATATAATCTATCTGATACTTTTTAGTATCTCCAGGATTCTTCCATGTATACAACCTTCTTTTATGGTTCTTGAACCAAGTATTAGCTATGATTAAGTTATGCTCTGTGCAAAATTCTACCAGACAGCTTCCTCTTTCATTTCTCCCCCCCAATCCATATTCACCTACTATGTTTCCTTCTCTCCCTTTTCCTACTGACGAATTACAGTCACCCATGACTATTAAATTTTCGTCTCCCTTCACTACCTGAATAATTTCTTTTATCTCATCATACATTTCATCAATTTCTTCATCATCTGCAGAGCTAGTTGGCATAGAAACTTGTACTACTGTAGTAGGCGTGGGCTTTGTGTCTATCTTGGCCACAATAATGCGTTCACTATGCTGTTTGTAGTAGCTTACCCGCACTCCTATTTTTTATTCATTATTAAACCTACTCCTGCATTACCCCTATTTGATTTTGTATTTATAATCCTGTGTTCACCTGACCAAAAGTCTTGTTCCTCCTGCCACCGAACTTCACTAATTCCCACTATATCTAACTTTAACCTATCCATTTCCCTTTTTAAATTTTCTAACCTACCTGCCCGATTAAGGGATCTGACATTCCACGCTCCGATCCGTAGAACGCCAGTTTTCTTTCTCCTGATAACGACGTCCTCTTGGGTATAAACAGTGCATTTGAGCTACAATCCAACAGATTCCAAAGTACTTAAAGCTATGTCGCACTGTCTTTGTTTCGTCGATCAGCACCCTCTCCCAATTTTTGAAAAGAAAAAAAAAAGAAAGAAGAAACCAGAGCCCCGGTTATGTCAAGCAACTGGTGTTTTACACTGTGTCCAGGTCGTATAGTCTCAGAACTGGTTCCAGCAGGGGCCAGTTGCACTGGTAGCAACTAACTGGAGTGGTGTCCACGATGTGGCACTGTCTAGGGGTGGATGGCAGTTTGGTGGACAGTACAGGAGCAGTGTTCATGTTGCTTTCATGTTCAAGTGTGAATGTTTCAACCATTCAATGGAAACTGTTTCGTCATGCCTGCAGCATCAAATTTTAAAAGTGTGTAGGTCACACTGCAGAATCTTATACAGGCCGCTGTATAATGACTTGAGAGGTAGGCAAACTGAGCTCCCTTGCAGCCAGATGAAATTATTGACCGACATACAAAATCAGAATCTATTTGGAACTTCTTCTTGTTTAATTAGCTTCTTTTTTATAAATAAATGTCATGTTAGCGAAATTTTGTTATTAATGTAGACATTGTTGACCTCCATTAGTATAGTTGTTTCCAATCCTATGCTTATTTCTTTCATTTATAATTTTAGCGCTGCTGCCACTGCCTGCTATTTTAAGTATCTTTTGATGAATGTGAAACGTGTGCACCATAATTTCTGTGAATCAATTTAATTGCAATTATGTAGGCATTGTATTAGTTCGAATTGTGGCGCCCACCATTAACCTGAGTGCAAAATCCAATGACAGCAGAGCTGCTTACATCTGACTAGTGTAGTACACACAGATGTGAGGAAACATAATATCAAGTTCCAGACTGAGCATTTTGTGTTCACTTAGAAGTTCACCCCATCATAACCATGTATGCATGCAGTTATACCCTACTTAACTTTGTATAAAGTAAGTGTTAGGTAAAACTGTCGAACTTTTGTTAGTAGTAATCAGAGAGTGTTTTTTTCCCACATCTTACGGGCTTTTCAATGAGCAGGATTGACTCAGTGTTTTGTGGTAGTTTGGCGAAAATTTATAGGCAGGGGTGAGTCACAATCACTACATATGGCTCGATTCATTACTGTACTAGATAACATAGCAGGTTAGGTCTTCATTTTGTCAGCCGTTTGTATCTGCATCACTACAGGTCGCAAATTTATGTACAGTGCTAGAATGAAGTACCATGAACTACGTACTACATATTCTGTCCAGTGGGAGCTCAGTGTGGGAGTGGGGGTGCGTTTGAAGGTCACATCTGTGTTTTTCTTGAATAACTGGAAAATTACGACTTGTGGCGGAAACAAATCCCAGTAAAAGTTTAATTACATTAAATTTTATACAAAAAGGTACTGTTCATTTTTCTTTTTGTTGGACTAACAGTTCGTGCATAGCGAGTGGGAGACTATGATAATCCATTGGGTGGACCATGAAGTACAGATATAACATTATAGCTCCCATGCAACGACATCAGTAGGGGCAGCTGAATCACTCCGTATGCTGAAACGCTCTTCGTGAATGCTGCCTTATTCTGCCAAACTCGAACCCGTCCCCAACCAACTAGCACACGTACATAAAGACAGATCATTATCACCTAAACAAAATTACGGATGTGCTTCAATCACACCGCAACAGTGATTTGACAGAGTGCAGAGTAATCTCCAAGAAAGCTAAAAAAGTTAGCAAAGTACTCTTAATTTGACTCTTAATTGTTCATTTATTTTACACAATCACGATTTTGGCTTTACGGCCATTCTCAAGTGAATGTTGAAATGTAAATACACTAACGGAAAAATATGGCAACACAAAAAAAAAAAAAATAAACACAGATTAGTGAAATTTTGGGAATAAATTTATCTAGGTAACACATTTCAGTATTAACATTGGAAGATCACAGGTTAGTGTCAGTTACCGCAGAAGTGGAGCGCCGGTACATTAATAAAGCACCTGAATTCTGATGCAGTCATGCAAAAGAGCATGATTTGTGTTGTACAAGTGCCAGATGTCAGTTTGAGGGATGGAGTATCACGTCTGCTGCACCTGGTCGGTCTATAGGGACGAATAATTATGGTTGTGGATGACGCTGGAGCTGTCGTCCGATGATTTCTCATGTATGCTCGATTGGAGACGGAGTTGTTGATCGAGCAGGCCAAGACGACATGTTGACACTCTGTAGAGTATGTTGGGTTACAACAGCGGTATGTGAACGGCGTTATCCTGCTGGAAAACACACCCTGGAATGCTGTTTATGAATGGTATCACAACAGGTCAGTCACCCTATTGATGTACAGATTTGCAGCCAGGATACGTGGGACAACCCCGGAAGTTGTCCTGCTATCGTATGAAATCACATCCCAGACCAAGTGTAGGTCCAATGTTTACAGCTTGCTGCAGGCGCTTACCCAGCCTCCTTATAACCAACACATTGCCATCCCTGGCACCGAGACAGGACCAACAGATTCCACCTTGCTCTCCAATCAGCTTTCGTTTGACACCACTGAAGTCGCAAATGACGGTGGTTTGGAGTCAGTGGATTGCACGACACAGGGCGTCTGACTCGGAGCTATCCTTAAAGTAATCGATTTGTCACAGACTGTTGTGCCAACTGTTGCTCAAATTGCTGCTGCAGATGCAGTACGATGCGCCACAGCCATACAGAGATTGCACTGGTCCTCCCCCTCATGTGTTTCACGCAGCCATCCAGAGCCCAGTCCTCCTGTGATCATATATTCTTGTGGCCACCTCTGTGAGCAGTCTTGTATAATGGCCACGTTCCTACCAGGCCGTTCTACAGTATTCCAGAAGGAACATCCAGCTTCTCGTAGCCCCATTACGCGACCTCGTTCAAATTCGGTGAGGTATTGATAATAGCATCTTTGTAGCATTAAAGGCATCCTTGACTGACATCAGCTCAAGACGTTCAATCTCTAAGGCAACTGAAGCTCACGACGGCTACAGCGTGTATTTAAAGCATACCTGATTTGCTTCCTCGTGGTGGCACTACTAGCACCACTGGCGGGAAATTCCAACAGACGTCATCCTTCAGATGTAGAAACACTCCTACCAACCCTCTTTTATGTCTCACAACTCCTCCTTTGTGTTGCGATTTTTATTTTTCGTCAGTGCACATCTGACCACTCTGTGACATGGCATCGTCAGATATATTTTAACATCTCAACGTGCACTTGAGAATGCCTATAAAGCAGAAATAATGATTGTGTACAATAAATGAACAATAAACAGTCATATTGCGGAATTTCCTTTCAAAAAATTCTGCATGCATTTTGTCCCTCACGAAGGAAAGATAATCAGAGGTCTGTGCTCGATTACTTTGAAGACATACGTCGAACTTGTAAACGAATCCAAAAGTCACAGTGTTTTGCAATCCTCTCTGTCGCTTATACTGCATTTCTATGACTAGCGTCTTGTTTCTTTATTACTGGATGAATTAAACTGACTATGTATTAGAACTCTTCTCGCGATATACGACTAAAAATGTTCAAACTTTCCGTCAGTTTTTTGGGAATCAACCAACTTCTAACTGGTTTGATACAGCCTGCCACGAATTGATCTCCTATATCAACTTCTTCATCATCTCACAGTAACAAGTGCACCCAAAGTCTTCAGTTATTTGTTGGATGTACCCCATCCTCTCTCTTTCCCCCCAGTTTTTACACTTTTTATCCTCTACGGTTCCCTATAGTATCACGGAAGTTACTCCCTGATTTCTTAGCAGATGTCCAATCATCCTGTCCTTTCTTGTTATCAATGTTTCCCACACATTACTTTCCTAGCTGATTGTGCAGAGAACCTCCTCATTTTGTGCCTCATCAGTCACAAATGCTTCGATTCTCTTTTTTTCTGGTTTTCTTACAGCCCATAATTAACTTCTAGACAATGCGACGCTCAGAAATTTCCTCGTAAAATTAAGTCAAATGTTAGATGCTACTAATGTTCCGTTGGCCAGGAATGATTTCTTGCTTGTAATATCATCTTTGCTTCGTCTATAATTTGTCATTTTGCTTGTAAGATTGCAGTATTTCTTGATAAACAACTACGAAAGCAGCACTTACAACTTGCAATTTTGTCTTCCATTTTTTGTCAAACTAGTCCTGCCAGTATGTAAATGCCCATTTGTATGAATTGTAATATAAGTCATATCCAATATCCTTGTAAAGTGATCCGCGGATGAATAAAACTACTACTACTATTACTGCTGCTGCTGCTACTACTACTACTACCACTACTACTACTACTACCACTACTACTACTACTACTACTACTACATTGTCACGTGCGCACACTGGAACCTTACTACGCACCTACGAACACACGGGCCCGTTCTGCTTCGTTTTACGTTGCAGTGCACCGAGCGGCGCAGCGCGTCCATTATGGACGTGGCTCTCCCTCATTCAAGTGTGCACCTCTTACATCGTACTCTGCATTCTTGTCTGCTTAAGACGTATACGAAAATGGATTCCGTGAGCCTCCTAGCGATATGGCGCGTTGTACATTTATATTAAATTAGATACTGGACTACTTTAGTCATTACGCATAAAATGGTTACATCATACGATTAATTTCACTGTGATCATTTGTCTGGAAACATTTGAAAGATTATACCCTTTACTTTAGCAAGGACCTCAACATTAATACAATGAAAATAATTACGATGCTTGGCTTCACACCGTATATGAAAGAGGGGAATGGGAATGATAGGGAATGGGTGGATGGGTGGGAAAGTAGTAGCTTCCAGCCACACTGGGCGCCGCGGAAATGCAATGGCGAAAGTTGAAAATTTGTGACGGACCGTCACTTGAACTCACTTCTCATGAGCAGTTACCTTAACCGCTTCGACCATGCGGACACAGTCCGTGACAGATTCAAATTTCCAACTTCTGCACGCTGCAATGCAGCGTCCGTCGTCCATTAAAATTATTAATTCCCGTAGGAGTTGGGACGATATTAGTGCATCCGTACTGAAGAAATTTCCACGAAGCCGTCACACTATCACATAAACGTATACGTACACGAGTAGAGTCTGTTCTGTCAGATATGTCTGTCAAAACAGACGTTATTTATATATCTAAGCTTCACGCCGATACAAAAATGTTATCTTTGATTCATATTTGTATTCCATGCCATACACGTCCTGTATGTTTACTCTTTGTCAATAAAATTACTGTCGTTAGTGGAGAAAATAACACGTGTTATGTTTTACATTCCGTTAAACCCGGGAGTGATGAAGAACGAACGTGGTCGTAATAGTGGTGGAGAGAAAAGTAGCAAGAGAAACACGCCGGATACGGTACGTACTTCAAAGCAACTGCTCCATTGCATACACAAATTAAACGCCAATTTTCTTTTTGTTCTCGCACTGAATATAAGTACGACACTGAATGTTTGTAAACATACACTCCTGGAAATGGAAAAAAGAGCACATTGACACCGGTGTGTCAGACCCACCATACTTGCTCCGGACACTGCGAGAGGGCTGTACAAGCAATGATCACACGCACGGCACAGCGGACACACCAGGAACCGTGGTGTTGGCCGTCGAATGGCGCTAGCTGCGCAGCATTTGTGCACCGCCGCCGTCAGTGTCAGCCAGTTTGCCGTGGCATACGGAGCTCCATCGCAGTCTTTAACACTGGTAGCATGCCGCGACAGCGTGGACGTGAACCGTATGTGCAGTTGACGGACTTTGAGCGAGGGCGTATAGTGGGCATACGGGAGGCCGGGTGGACGTACCGCCGAATTGTTCAACACGTGGGGCGTCAGGTCTCCACAGTACATCGATGTTGTCACCAGTGGTCGGCGGAAGGTGCACGTGCCCGTCGACCTGGGACCAGACCGCAGCGACGCACAGATGCACGCCAAGACCGTAGGATCCTACGCAGTGCCGTATGGGACCGCACCGCCACTTCCCAGCAAATTAGGGACACTGTTGCTCCTGGGGTATCGGCGAGGACCATTCACAACCGTCTCCATGAAGCTGGGCTACGGTCCCGCACACCGTTAGGCCGTCTTCCGCTCACGCCCGAACATCGTGCAGCCCGCCTCCAGTGGTGTCGCGACAGGCGTGAATGGAGGGACGAATGGAGACGTGTCGTCTTCAGCGATGAGAGTCGCTTCTGCCTTGGTGCTAATGATGGTCGTATGCGTGTTTGGCGCCGTGCAGGTGAGCGCCACAATCAGGACTGCATACGACCGAGGCACACAGGGCCAACACCCGGCATCATGGTGTGGGGAGCGATCTCCTACACTGGCCGTACACCTCTGGTGATCGTCGAGGGGACACTGAATATTGCACGGTACATCCAAACCGTCATCGAACCCATCGTTCTACCATTCCTAGACCGGCAAGGGAACTTGCTGTTCCAACAGGACAATGCACTTTCGCATGTATCCCGTGCCACCCAACGTGCTCTAGAAGGTTTAAGTCAACTACCCTGGCCAGCAAGATCTCCGGATCTGTCCCCCATTGAGCATGTTTGGGACTGGATGAAGCGTCGTCTCACGCGGTCTGCACGTCCAGCACGAACGCTGGTCCAACTGAGGCGCCAGGTGGAAATGGCATGGCAAGCCGTTCCGCAGGACTACATCCAGCATCTCTACGACCGTCTCCATGGGAGAATAGCAGCGTGCATTGCTGCGAAAGGTGGATATACACTGTACTAGTGCCGACATTGTGCATGCTCTGTTGCCTGTGTCTATGTGCCTGTGGTTCTGTCAGTGTGATCATGTGATGTATCTGACCCCAGGAATGTGTCAATAAAGTTTCCCCTTCCTGGGACAATGAATTCACGGTGTTCTTATTTCAATTTCCAGGAGTGTATTTAATGTGCTAACTTTCACGACCCGGTGCATTTGCCACGTTCACATGAGACACAACTTCCGAAAGAGGAAAACCGAATTTCGTAAACCCATTTTCATTGTCGTGATTACATGTTTAGGCCTGAGGCCATTTTAATAGACATATCAAATATCGTTTCCTCGGTAGTCAGTTGTTTAACAAAAGTGGCCTACGGCAATCAGCTTAATGCTCAGTCTAATATCTCTACATCTCCTTCACTGCACAAAATGTCACTACGTCCAGATTAACTGAAAATATTTAAAAACAAGACGTAACCTGACAACACGAACACTTTTTTGAAACATACGACATTGCAGTGGCTGTGTTATTCTGATTACGATGCAGTGTTCCTTTGGGCACGGTGCATGTCCGTAGGAACACATGGTTGACGACATATGGAAGTTTGGATCTGACCGTGAGTTGTGTTCGAGGTAAGCTGGAGATCCGGGTTCGTGGCCCAGTCCGGCAAAAAGTTTCACTGTCGTCATCCCATTCTGCAGCTGATGGTAGTCCTTATTAGCAATTGCGAATTCATTTGAAGCGTTTCATAAACTGTTGTGTGTTTACTTGGGGGTGAAAAATCGACGGGAGAATTATTGATCTGCCATCTGGAACCTCTTTTCCGAAAACGACATTGGAATCTTGACGAATAGGGTTAAGAAAGCAGGTTTTGGGAGCCCTATGTAAACGTAGTGATGGTTTTTTGTCTATGACTTTTCATCCATGCGTATTTATTGTCACTAAGTATCGTTGTTGCACTGAACCCCTTTGATGAAGTGCGATATTTTTTTTCAGTAGTCTTTGGTTACAGCTGCCAGCGAGCGCAACAGACTTGGCAGATGATAACACGCTACATAATGTTAAAAGGAAATTGCGGGAGCGGGCGAACGTCACGCGGTTTACAGTTATGATAAATGAGTTAAGTAATCTGAGGAGTTATAATACTGTGACAGAAGCTTAAAAGAGACATAGCACTTCTTTTATGTGAAGATGCTATTCATGACCTCTCATCGAAAGATTATGACGGGGCAGTGTCGTGTTCTCCCAGATGATATCGGCGTGATTGATTAATGGTGAGCTTTCGAGCGTTCCGCCGAGTTGGTGGTTCCATTTTTTTGCACAAAATGTTTACAACAACTCGACTGAATGCTTTCTTCTGCAGAATATTATTTTCAAGAGTTCGGCAGAAAAACCTAAAGTATACCGTTAATTAATCACGGCGAGAAAACCTGAGAGATCACGACAGTTGTCGCTCTCATATCCGTCATCCGATAAGAGGTAATGAACGGCGTCATCAAAAAATGGTTCAAATGGCTCTGAGCACTATGGGACTTAACATCTGAGGTCATCAGTCCCCTAGAACTTAGAACTACTTACCTAACTAACCTAAGGACATCAACACACCCATGCCCGAGGCAGGATTCGAACCTGTAACCGTAGCGGTCGCGCTGCTCCAGACTGTAGCACCTAGAACCGCTCGGCCACTCCGGCCGGCTCGGCGTCATCCTTGTGCGAGATAAGCGCTAACGTCTCATCTAAGCAGCTCTCAGTGTTCTAATTCTGCCATGTGACTCAACGCGTTTGTCACAGCTGTACACAGCCTGACAGGCGCCCTGTCATGCACTATCTTTTAAAATTGTGTAGCGTGTTATAGTCTGCCATGTTTGTTGCGGTGGCTAGCAGTTGTTCCTAAATACTATTGAAATGTATGTCGCAGGAGTGTATATAATAGTACTGTCCACGGAGTGGCTTTTCCAGCTGTGGAGCTTTTGCACCATTTCTACAGGAGAGTTCCAGTAACTCCAGTTGAAAAGGAACCGAGAGGATTTAAAAAGCCGTTCTCCTTGACCGCGGATTAGTGCCGCTTCCTCGTATTCCACGTAAAGATGAAGCATCTTCACAGTGGTTATAATTAAACATCCGCTACGTGAACCAGTGTTACCAGACGGGCACCCAACTTCATAAGACTGATGTTCCGACTGTGCGCTTCATAGGTCTGATGTTCAGACTGTGCGCTCCAGATCTGACATGTTAGTAGTGTTAGTGTTATGACTTTCCATTAGGCACCATCACTGGTATGGCGACATAGGGTTGAAACACAAGCGCCGACAGGAGTGGCCAAGCGGTTCTAGGCGCTCAGTCCAGAACTGCGCGACTGCTACGGTCGCAGGTTCGAATCCTGCCTCGGGCATGGAGGTGTGTGATGTCCTTAGGTTAGTTAGGTATAAGTAGTTATAAGTTCTAGGGGACTGATGCCCACAGATGCTAAGTCCCATAGTGCTCAGAGCGATTTGAGCCATTTGAAACACGAGCACCAGTCTCCTTTATACTTACAGACAGTCAACATGGGACTGGGAAGATGGACAGGCCGTTACTCCCTGTTTTACCAAATAACAGCAATAGATATGCTGCTCTTCGCGAGTATCGACGCATTAAAGGAGTACGATGAGGTCCTCTCTCCGCGCTGTGGTTGAAGAGCATGACTCGTAAGATCGAATCAACTGGAGATTTTAGAGTTTCTCCTGGGAGAGGTCTAACGCCAACTGCGTCACAAGTTGTTGAAGAAGTTAGTGTTGCCATGGCTGGAAATGTTGGGTGCAGTGTGCGCTCTTCAAACAGTGCACGATCTGTGTCACGACAACTGAACATTCCATTGGCCACCGTTGTTTTGGGCAGCAGTACAGCAATCTCCAGTGCGGTTCCAGGCTGTTGTGGATGCAAATGGTCGTCAGATTCAGCAACGTTTGTAACCCGGAACGTAAACATAGTACGCAGTTATCAAATACACTCCTGAAAATTGAAATAAGAACACCGTGAATTCATTGTCCCAAGAAGGGGAAACTTTATTGACACATTCCTGGGGTCAGATACACCACATGATCACACTGACAGAACCACAGGCACATAGACACAGGCAACAGAGCATGCACAATGTTGGCACTAGTACAGTGTATATCCACCTTTCGCAACAATGCAGGCTGCTATTCTCCCATGGAGTCGATCGTATAGATGCTGGATGTAGTCCTGTGGAACGGCTTGCCATGCCATTTCCACCTGGCGCCTCAGTTGGACCAGCGTTCGTGCTGGACGTGCAGACCGCGTGAGACGACGCTTCATCCAGTCCCAAACATGCTCAATGGGGGACAGATCCGGAGATCTTGCTGGCCAGGGTAGTTGACTTACACCTGTGTCGTGCCGTGCGTGTGATCATTACTTGTACAGCCCTCTCGCAATGTCCGGAGCAAGTATGGTGGGTCTGACACACCGGTGTCCACGTGTTCTTTTTTCCATTTCCAGGAGTGTATTACCCTCTCATGTGGACATTAAAATGTGTTTCTTTCAGTGGTTTTCTCGTTATTTCTCTTCTGCGCTCCCCTACAAATGTTACCACATCGTTGTCCTACGATTACTCGTTTGCCATGGGAACTCTATCAGGTAGCGAGAGTTTAATTATAATTTCCTTACGTTTCTATTCATTTAATTTCTGATACGCTAAAGGTACTGCTAATCTATTTTCTCAAGTAGTGATAGTTTAATTATAACCACTGTGTATTTCATGTTAGGTAATTTCTTTTACTATGCTAATGATTGTTAATCAATTTCCCCATGGAGGAGAAAAAGAAGGGAGATGGCATCGTAGACTTACGCTGTACGTTGTTTTGAAGCTAGAGTGGGCGGGGTCTGCCACTATCTTAAATAGCCTAAAACGTTAGCAGACTGTCGTTTACGACTGCTTCTTACTCATTATTTCTGTCGTGTGCATGCCATAACTGTTTTAAACACTAAATATTACAGATCTTACACGAATAACATAGCGTCAGTTTCGAACGATTTTCCGTTCTTAAATGCGTATTTGCTCTAGTAATACGACAGACTTGGCCTTGTTAATGTAACTTATTTTTTTGTTGATATATTTCGAATAACCAAGAAGAGAAAGAAGTGATGTGCAAAACCTGCTTTCGCAACCCATTTAATTCCATTTTACCGGATTTGTTTCGATAGAAAATAAAGTTGCAACTCCGAAACTGTTTTTCAGGAATAACTAAACATATCACAGTTATAACGTACCCCACGTCTACTTTGACCATCTGATTCAGTTTAATTTTCAATTTTATTTTGCGAGTTTCAAAGTATGTAAGTCCACACCACTCTTTATGATATACCAATAGACAGTTTCATGTTGCATATATGATAAATCGCAATGACGCGGAACGATATATTTTAAATTAAAAATATTTTTTCTTTTGTAAATATGCCTCCCTACTAATCATTTATTAGATTATTGTTTTTTAATGAAAGACAGACAGATGTTAGTCAGTAATTTCTACCCGTCACCATTTACATATTACAATAATAGATAGTCTTCTGCGTAAGAGGACGAGATGTCGAAGAGAAATATTTTCAATTTAGTTTCAAATTTTACTTCGTTGTCTTTCAGGCTTTTGGTTCGATAAGCGAGTAAGCTTTTGGATGTAGCTATGTGAATCCCTGTTTGTGCTACAGATTTTCTTTATGTAGTGTAATGAACGTCGCTTTTTTTTCTTTTGGTGTCGTAATTACTACGTACATGATTGTTCCTGTTCTGTTCAAGTGTGGAAGATTATTTACAAACTATAGTGTGAAGCGGATAGATTTCTACTCACTCGCCAAGCAGCAGGCAAGCACGATGAATAGTGTGTTCACATAAGTTTTTGACCAAAGCTTTCTTCAGGCAAAGGGAGCAAAGCGCACGTACGCACACACACACACACGCACACACACACACACACACACACACACACACACACACACACACTCGTATTCATACAAACAAAACTCACACCCATGACCCCTGTCTCCGACTGTTCCAGTCAATCTTTTTTAAAGATGGAAGAAATGTGAACAATGAATAATTATCGGCGGGGAAATTTAGGGCATTAGATGCTGCGTCAACAATACGAGCCGTCACGTAACTGTGTGTTACGCGGGGAAGCGGCCGGTGATATAAGGTGTGGCGGACGTCGGCATCAAGTTTGTGACGTAATGGCAACGGCCTTTTTTTTTCACCTTCGTGATTTTCTCTTTGACAAATAACCTCTATGGTCTCATAAAAAAGCGAAAAGCCTTTAGACACAGTAATTCAGGTTTCAAATTAATTTTTTCAAATGGAACTATGCGGATTTTTTGTTTCAAAATAACAGGATGATTTCTGCTCCTCTTTATGGATTCTCGTTTGTACTATGCAACTATGCGGATTTTTGGTTCCAATATAACAGTTCAGGATGATTTCTGCTGCTCTTTATGGATTCTCCTTTGTACCTATTTCTTCCTTAATAAAAATCGTCGTAGACCTAATAGAGATTTATAAATTATTAACGCTGTTATAGTGAATATTTACGATAAGTATAAATTAAATGAACTTCATGTGTTCCAGAACATCACACACACACACACACACACACACACACACACACACACACACACACAGGCCGGCTGGAGTGGCCGAGCGGTTCTAGGCGCTACTGTCTGGAACTGCTTGACCGCTACGGTCACAGGTTCGAATCCTGCCTCGGGCATGGATGTTTGAGATGTCCTTAGGTTAGTTAGGTTTCAGTAGTTCTAAGTTCTAGGGGACTGATGACCTCAGAAGTTAAGTCCCATAGTGCTCAGAGCCATTTTTTGACACACACATATATATAGTTATCTGTGTTCCATTTACAACTTTTTCGATATTTTCGCGTAGAATTTGCGTGTAAGTGTTTTCGTATCTTATTTAAAGACTAATTTTTTGGGCCTCATCATCATTGCAGTATTTGTGGAATCGTCTTAAACTTTTGTGATGTCAGTCTGCCATAGGATCGCCCACACAGGATACATATAATTTATTTTCCGTTTGCCGCTCTTCTCGAAAATTAGCAGACATCCGCTCTCTGTTTTGATGCATCTAAAAGGTATTTACTTTCAGAGGTCAAATAAGATAAAGTACTTATGCAAGAACAGTCGCTGAATCTATGTAAATTTCAGTGGGTCTGCTTATTATGTGATACGTAAAGTATGTCAGAACACACAGTGCTAATGTTCGTTCATTCTTTTTCGTCACATGAGCGTCTCATCCAATTTCTCGGCCGCGCGGGGAAGCCGTGCGGTCAGGGGCGCCTTGCCACGGTTCGCTCTGCTCCGCCCCGCGGAACTTCGAGTCCTCCCTTGGGCATTGGTGTGTGTGTTGTCCTTAGTGTAAGTTAGTTTAAGTTCGATTAAGTAGTGTGTAGGCCTGGGTACCGATGACCTCAGCAGTTTGGTCCCATAGAACTTACCACAAATTTCCAATTTTTTTTTCCAATTCCTCATCGTCTCCTATGGTAGCACTGTATGTAACGGGGTTCGTCCTTTAGGTGTATCCCCTAACTGGTTTTGCTTCAGTCGAGTGATTGTCCTCCTGGTTTGTGCAGATAGCTCGTCGGTTTCTACTATAGTATCCTAAGACCGTAGCTGATACAGGCAATGCAAGACGTTATAGTTTTGAAACCAAGATCACGCTCTTCTAACTGAAGGTGGCTTAGATTTGCAGGTGACTTCTGGAATATTGCTGAGTTAATGACGCTCCTAATCGTAGTTATTTCAGTAGAGGTTTCTTTACTAAAGTTGTGAAATCTTTTGCCGTGTTCAATCGAAGCGAAAGGTATGTGATGAGATGTAACATTTCTTTCCACAGATAAATTTGTTTCAAATATAGAAAAAAAATTGTTAACAAATTTTTCGAGTCTCAGTAATTGAATTTACAAGTTGAAGTTAAGGAGTGATATCGTTACCAAACATATGCGAATAGCTTCATTTGAGAATATGTTTTGTGTCTAATTATTACAAACTGAATTAGAATGAACATTACGTATCTATCTCGTAAAAATACCTGGGAAAATTTGTGGTATATTAATCGCAAGTTGTTTCTTTTTTCTGTTAACTTCATAATTTGTTTTTACGTAATCTTAAAACTGATTACTGTGGACCCACTGATGATATACAAAGGAATGTTTGGACCCTTTCTTGGAAAAGGGACAATTTTAACCCAAACGACTACGCAAAGCTATGAAGTGAACATATTTCAAAATCCTTGCAGAGATATTTCACGAGCTGCATGTTAATATGTTTGTTGGTCCTCATATCTAAAACGTGATGAAGAATATTTTGAGATGACAGAATGTTAGCGTATAATTCATTAGACGAGCTTATTGCATAACCAATGTTTTCTAATATCTTACGTTTCTTATCCTGATATTTCTCAGGTGTCTGTACTGGATTAAATAAAAATTATACAACATAAATGGTTATTTTGTATAAATACAGGACATTATGCATAGAAAAAGACGTAATTTGCTGTGAAAGTATAATAAAAGTTTTTACGTGCAATGTTCAATGATTTCCAGAAAACTTGACACTTCTTGCCAAATTGCCAATTGATAACCGGGTCTAAATGGTACAAATGGCTCTAAGCACTATGGGACTTAACTTCTGAGGTCATCAGTCCCCTAGAACTTAGAACTACTTAAACTAAATGACTCACAAAAAATAAGTATTCACTGTATAACTGTAAATATGTTGTTTGTAAAAACAAAGAACAGTCGGCACAGTGGCTGTAACTGTTTGTTATCTTTCCACTTGAGAGAATTTAAAAACAATACCTATCACACTCAGAGGAAATTTCGGAAAACTGCGTCAACTGTATTGCTGCATAGGTGCTTGATTTCGACTGTAAATGAGCAATCCTGAAACTGTCGGCTGCACTTCGCATAGTGTATGATGATCACTTTTTGCCCTGCTTGACGTATCTTATTTTTAGTCATTGGTTTCAAATCTTAACAGTATCAATATTTGGTCTAAGTTAGTACCTGATATATCCAGAGGGAGGACTCTATCCGGAACTCCCAGTTATTTGCTGATTAACCGGGTCTAAATGGTGCAAATGGCTCTAAGTACTATGGGATTTAACTTCTGAGGTCATCAGTCCCCTAGAACTTTGAACTACTTAAACCTACCTAACCTAAGGACATCACACACATCCATGCCCGAGGCAGGATTCGAACCTGCGACCGTAGCAGCAGCGCGGTTCCAGACTGAAACGCCTAGAACCGCTCGGACACATCTGCCGGCTGACCGGTTCTGCTGACCAGATTTAGTTCACAGACAAAGCGAATCCAGCTACTCAGAAGGCAGCAAGGGTGCTGAGAGGAAGTTTTTTTGAATCAATTCCAAAGTCAAATGCAAAGAACGCGCTCCGCTAGTAGCCCCTTGCACTAATTCTGTGCAAATGCCATCACTGAAACTATGTAACTTTTCAGTTGACATCGAAAGCTCTTGGCGCTTCTTGGAGCAGTTTAAAGCTCATTCACATTAATTTATAGCACTGTACAGTAATATGTGATGTGTTGCAACACTCCATCTGATCAAACATACCCAGAAAAATATTAGTGGACGTTAACATGGATGTGTCCTCCCTTCGCCATTACGACAGCTTGAACTCTTATGAGGACACTTTCAGTGACGTATGAAAATCTGTGGAGACATCTATTAGTGATATTAAGGTGCATGCGTGCTCTCTCTCCGAGCTTTGTTGTGAACTCTTTCAGTGAGGTGTCTCAACGTCTGTGAAAGTATGGGAGCCCGTTCTTCCTCACGAGCCGAAACTAGAGAAAGCAGCTATGTCGGACGCTGGGCTCTGAAGCGCAGACGACTTCTATCTCATCCCAAACTTGTTCCGTTGGGTTCAGGTCTGAAATCCGAGCGGAACAGTTCATTTCAGAAACGTTCTTGTCCAAAAACCAAGACCTTAAGGATGTTACTTGATGACAGGGTGCACTGTCACGCTGAAGCAAACAATCATCGTCTCCCGACTGTTTCTCTCCTGTACACAATTGAAACATCACCTTAGAAAAATTTATGAATTACTGTGCTGATAAACCTCTTACAATATTTGATTTTCAAACAGCTGAGCAGAACTGAACGTACTCAGACATTTCTCTCTTTACTTATTCTGATCAACACTAAACTGACACACAACATTTTTAGCGCAACGCAATCTGATTTTCAATAATCCCTACAAAAGAATGGCCCCGACTAACATTAACCTATACCTTTCACAAATCACTTACCTCACGAAAATCTTCGTTACTAGAACTACTGCAATACAGCGAGCACCAATATTGCCAGCTAAATAAAAGATTCTAACTACTGAACTACTGAAGGCACTAACTACTGATAGGCTTACTAAGCAAATGAAAGAGTCTGATAGAGAACAGTATTTACCTTAATATATATATATATATATAAGTTCATGATATCCAGTATTACAAATTTACTCTTTCCTCTTTCTGGCGGACACACGACCAGATCGTCCGCTCTTAAAATTCTGCCATATCTCTCCTCACATCCACCACTGCTAGCGGCTCACCTCCAACTGCTCAACGCTACACGCTGTTCACATCCAGCTGCCCAACACTACAATAGCAAATTCCAACAATGCAAACCAGCCAAAGACTGCACACAGCACAGTTAGTAATTTTCATATAGAGCGCTACATAGTACACAACGCTGTAAAATGTTTCCATATCCTTTCACATTTGGCGTTTTCTTAAGCCCAATAAGGGAATCACACCCTAGCCACGGATAACACCCCAATACCGCAACAGCATCTTCTCCGTACTTCACTGTTGGTAGTACACATGATGAGAGATAATGTCCTTGAACATTCGCCAAACCCAAACCCTTCTCTCTGATTGCCACTGGCTAGGTGTATCATTCGTTTACAGACAATCATTGTTCATTGGCGTCGCTCTTTGCGTCACCTCTAGCCTCGCTTAGCACTAACTTCAGAAATATGTGACTTATAAGCAGCTATTCGACCATTCACCCCATTCTTTTTAACTCCTGACCCACCAACATTGTGCTAGCTGGACTGCTAGTAGCACTCTGGGATGCACAATTGAATGCTTCTGTTGATTTCATGCGGTTTTTACAACCATCCTGCGCGACACTGATGGTCCCTGTCCATCAATTGATGAGATCGTCCTGGTCTTGCTTTAGCTGCAGCTGTTCCTTCACCTTTCCACTGCACAGCCACATCATCAACAATAGAACTATCCCTGATGGATTCGTTACTCAGGTGACATCTAATGAGCGGTCCATATTCGAAGACAGTGAGCTCTACTTACCGACCCGTTCTGCTGATACTACTCTTCTTTTCCTCCTCCTTTTATACTAGACGAGTCCACCTTTCGTGACATCTAGTGCTCAGTATCACATTACATAGGGATGTGGGGATACATTTGATCAGGTACAACACAACGGGTAGATTATACAGTGGAATATAACGTTGCGTTCTGAAGGAATGAATACTCGCAAATTGTAGGCGTGTGAATGAGACCAAAACTGCTCTGAGCTGTATTCATGTGAAAGGTTGCAAGAGAGAACTCAGACTATCTGTTAAGGTGACCAAAACAAGAATGTTATTCGTTTGTTTAAGATTACCTACACTATGTGATCAAAAGTATCCGGGCACCTGGCTGAAAATGACTTACAAGCTCGTGGCGCCCTCCGTCGGTAATGCTGGAATTTAATATGGTGTTGGCCCACCCATTCTTCACGGAGTGCTGCACTGAGGAGAAGTATCGATGTCTGTCGGTGAGGCCTAGCAAGAAGTCGGCGTTCCAAAACATCCCAAAGGTGTAAATAGGATTCAGGTCAGTCCATTACAGGGATGTTATTGTCGTGTAACCACTCTGCCACAGGCCGTGCATAATGAACAGGTGCTCGATCGTGTTGAAAGATGCAATCGCCATCCCCGAATTGCTCTCCAACAGTGGGAAGCAAGAAGGTGCCTAAAACAACAATTTAGGCCTTTGCTGTGATGGTGCCACGCAAAACAAGGGGTACAAGTCCAATGAAAAACACGACCACACCACAACACCACCGCCTCCGAATTTTACTTTTGGCACTACACATGCTGGCAGATGATGTTCACCGGGCATTCGCCATACCCACACCCTGCCATCGGATCGCTACATTGTGTACCGTGATTCGTCACTCCACACAACGTTTTTCCACTACTCAATCGTCCAATGTTTACGCCCCTTACACCAACCGAGGCGTCGTTTGACATTTACCGGCATGATGTGTGGCTTATGAGCAGCCGCTCGACCATGAAATCCTAGTTTTCTCACCTCCCGCCTAACTGTCACAGTACTTGCAGTGGATGCTGGTGCAGTTTGGAATTCCTGTGTGATGGTCTGGATAGATGTCTGCCTATTACACATTACGACCCTCTTCATCTGTCGCTGGTTTGTCAGTCAACAGATGAGGTTCGCCCTGTACGCTTTTGTGCTGCAGGTGTCTCTTCACGTTTCCTCTGAACTATCACTTCGGAAACAGTGGATCTATGGATGTTTAGGAGTGTGGAAATTTCGCGTAGAGACGTATGACACAAGTGACAGCCAATTACCTGACCACGTTCGTGAGTTCTGCGGAGCGCCCCACTCTGCTCTCTCACGCTCCTACCCTATTACAGCATAAGAGGGTGTAGTTAATAGGGTGTATTTTCGTAATAGGTACGGCTCATGAACAGCGTCAATTTACTAGGATCCGGTCTGTAATATTACTTCCTTGACAAATACAACTCCGTAACAGTGTTACTTTAATGGGTCTGTCTAATGACTACTGAGATCGTTGGTATGGAGTACCTGGCAGTAGAATGCGCCTAATATGAAAAACGTATGTTTTTAGGGGGGGGGAGGGGGTGTCCGGACACTTTTGATCAAATAGTTCAGATGTTAAGAGGAAGCAGAAAACTGTAACCTAAGCTCCTTCACACTGATGCTCGAAAACGAGATGAATGGTGGGGACCCGCTTTAGGTGAATCCTACCCTATTACAGTGTAAGAGGGTGTAGTTTATAGGGTGTATTTTCGTAATAGGTACGGCTCATGAATACTGTCAATTTACTAGGATACGGTCGCTAACATTACTTCCTTGACAAATACAACTCCGTAACAGTGTTACTTTAATGCGCTGGTGGCCATTAACATAATAACAACTGGAAGCATAATAAAGAAGGAAATTTTATAGATTGTGCCTACACAGCATAACAGAAAAAATACATGATCTGGGGTATACAGAGTGCAAAATTTAGTACACGGAGCTGCCACGTCGGCAGCAACTTCCTGTCGGTAACCTAGGACATGTCCTGTTGTTCATGGGCCTTCCCAGGGCCCAAAGCAGCTACAATGTACAGAATACATGAGAAGTCCACATGCTGCTCTGTAATTTGAAAAATTGAAGAAATAAATAGTTCTCTTACTGGTATCCATTGGCAAATGATCAGCTGAACTACAAGTACCTTGGTCAACAATGGATGACCATATTAAAAAGATTTGAAAATGTAAGAATTTAGAGCGATATTTGTGAATGAATTATCTGATTTCGACATGGAACAGCAATTTACAGCTTGCCGTATTTTGTTGGCAGAATTCCAAATGCCGTGTCTCGCTCAAGAGTGTTATTTTTTGCAGAAAGTGCGATATACTGTAGTTGACATTGGAGGAGAGTAGTTTTCTGGTCTAAGGAAAATCTCCATTGTGTGTCATAACTGGAAAGTAACGCACCTCATTTAATGATATGCGCCAGGAGGCCATGACAGTTCCCGTTGAGCTGGATATGTGTATGGAAATTCAATAGAAGACAAGGGAATCATTGGCCGTGGGTGGTTAGACAGGGAAAGAGATGCGGCACACTTTGGTATTCAGGTGCGTGAATTCCTCAATGAACGACCTCGAGGCATCTGGAATGGGCGTTGATCAGAAACATCTACAGCCCCTTTGAAATGTCCGCAAAGACACCCAAACCATGCCATGTCAGACATATCATAATGGAGAATAATGAACTCCCATGTGGCTCAGCGTTGGTACGAGACTAATGAAGGACTGCGCAAAAGTTTCGAAGAGGTCTTTCGAAGCATAAGTCCCGAGATATGCTGGGAGGTGTTAAGGAAGAGGCGCTGACGCACAGAAATATGATGGTGCACGTATAGATCCTTTGGAATGATAGTTTCTATATGCAAATAATTCCAGGGTTTTGGAAGACGAATGAGATAAAACTACAAGTGTTTAACGCACACTACAGATAATATTGCACAATTTGTGAAGCGGGAAACGTCAATATGGGTGGAAGAGAAAATGCGTGCAAATGATTGAAGTAGCAATGACAGCAACCCGGCGTGGACATCTGTTCACTGAGTTGCCTGTCTACAGGTCTGAAGTAATTCAGTGCGATAGTAGGGAGCAGGTAACTGCCTACTTATTCTGACACGCCTGCGACCAAGTGTACCCTACCAGCCACGAACGTACTAACACTGCAGTCCCATCCCTGGCTCCGAGCTTCCAATACTTGACAACATAGCACAAACAAGAGTTAAATACCCCAGTTACAGCACTCGACATAAAACAAGTACTTCACAGAAAACGCAACGCATTCTCTGGTCACAACCGCATCGCCTATTGACACCTTAAAGAATGTCCACTCTCATTTCTAGCCACCCTTGCAACCCTTTATACCACCTACTTCTCCACAGGTTACCCTGAGCTGTGAGAAACCTCCAGATTCCTGCTCTTCCTCAGACAGCACAAACCCCCTACTGATATTTCATTCTACCGTCCTACCGCTCCATCTGCCACACCTCAATGTTCAGCAAGGTCATCGAATCCATCCTCTCCTGTCGTATCCATCAACACTTGAACCAACACCATATTTTCCCATTAACCAATGTCGCTTTCATCCCCGTTTCTCCTCTGATGACCAGCTCCTTCACTTCACCCATCTCCTGTCCCACTGATTCAACTCCCACAAATATGCTATTTTTCCTCCTACGATCATGTTTGGCATTCCGTTCTCCTTTTCAAATTCCAGACATACGCGCTTCCAGTTGACCATGTTCATCTTATTGGAACCTTCCTATCTAATAGCCCATCCTTTGTCACTGTTAACAGTACCAATCATTGTACCTTCTATCTTAGTGCAGGATGATCCATCCTATCCCCTCTCCTTTATCTCCTCTACACTGCTGATATCCCCAAACCACCCTCCACCAGTCCACCTCCTTCAGTATGCTGATGACACTGCATTCCTCACCATCTAACCTACACTCCAGAAATCCCAGTGATCCCTCCAAATTCACCTCAATCAGTTTACCTCATGGTATAACTAATTGCTCCTGAAGATCAACCCCTTTAAACTACAGGCAATGATTATAGGACTAACACCCACACCTTCCATCTCCATGACTTATACCTTGACATTTACGACTGTCATATCCAGTTAACTAACACACTAAAATACCTTGAACTAACCTTCACTGGGTAACTAATGTGGAAACCTCATCTACTAACCACTCAACAGAAAGCCCACAATAGACTGAAACTACTAAAACTACTAACAGGTCGAACTTGGGGATTACACCCCTCCAATGTTCTCCACACCTACAAAGACCTGATCTGCCCCATCCTCTGCTATACAAATGTTGCACGAATCTCTGCACCACCAAAGTTCTGTAAGTCCCTCCAAATTTTGAACACCGTGCACTTTGTCTCGCTTTCTGCATCTGTCTGCCTTCCCCCATATGAATCCTCTACCATCTCATCACATTTCCACGTCACCTCATCCACATTGAACTTGTCCACATCTCCTATACATTTTGCAAATTTGATTCCAATAACCCCATTCTCTCCCTTCTGATCACCAATCCTGGTATGCTGCTACGCCTTCACAAACCCATCCCTCCTCCCAGTACCTAAACACACTCCATATCCTATCTGAAAGCAACTTCAACCAAATCCCTCTCCCAGACAGTGAGATCCGCCCCAGTATTTTTGCACCTACCAACTTTAACAGCAGGGCTCCTCTCTTCTTTTTCCTCTCTATCGACCCCCATAATTTTCCTCTTGTAACCAACACACTACCTACACACCACGTGACTTCTCATCCTCTGTCTTTCCCACAGTCTTTAGTCCCACAATCCACCTGTACTTCTTGCGGCGGCGCGGTTCTTTCTGTCCCTTTACGACGTACCTGCACCTACCTGTGAACATTGTCTCGGCATATCATCAGTAGAGAAGCCGAGTGAAAGCTACTGTACTTCGACGTGAACCAGGCTGCAATTAAAGTTTTTACACGAGATGAAATGTTGGAAATTTTGTCCTCAGTTAATATATTCTGAAACTTAGGTGAACAAGTATCATTTCCAAGCCCGTGCTAGTCTTAACACAGTCACTCACAATCCCTTTCACTCACGTTAGCAAGTTTATGGTGTTGCATTTCCCGAAAACGTAATAGCTACAAAAATACTGATTGTTTTTGATTGACAATGTTCGCCAAATATTAAGTCTGTCGGTACGTAATGCAGTCACAGTTTTTAGCCACCGGCCTGCTCAATACGACACGTGGAATATATGTCTTTTCTCGTCACAAAATTCACTTAAAAATTCCGAAATCTCTACACGCCCATCGGAATAATTATGCCTCCACTTTACCACACTTTTGATGTATGAAACACTGCTAGATCGGGCAATTTATCTTTTCCATCGGAACTACTACTGCATAAGTCCGAACTGTTTCATGGCTAGGCTCCCACTCATCTTTAGGATACTCTAAGTCTTCTCTACCAGCAGAAAGGCGCGCGACAGCCAATAGCAAAACAACATTCTACCGCGTCAATCCGCGCTTTTCATCAATAACCAATCGCGCGAAGAATACTGCTTTACCACTGGGCAGTTTATTCAACAGCCAATAGCAAAACAACATTCTCCCGCGTCAATCCGCGCTTTTCATCAATTACCAATCGCAAAATGGTAAACCTAACGACTGCTCTTTTTACCGACGTAATTATCTAATATGCTGAAGTTTTGCTTATGCATAAAGTTATTTACTATTGTTACTTATACCTGAATTAACATTCCCTTTACCATAAACTTACTTTACAAATCTATTCTACAAAAATTCCCTTTGTCCATATCCATACTTCTTCGAAATGGTCCCACACTAAATCCTACTACACAATTCGTTAAACAATTATCTTCATATTAACCTTAAACCACACTCATGCATCATTCATACTGCTAAAACACATTTATAACATTTTACCTACACAAAAAAGACATAATAACACTTTAAGAAAATACTAGAACAGTTTATGAAAAACATTCTAATACTTTAGTGCACTGTAGTGGGCACAATCTAAACTAAAATCACAGTCCCCCTCTCCAATACTGTCCTCTATCGGCTGATACATAAACTACGTGCGCGTCCAGTCTCGCGTCACCATCTGTCACTATCCAGCTCTGAGACACATCTCCCAGTTAACCGTCTCCAAGGCACGATCGGTATACGGCGTTACGCCTGATTCTGCCTATCATCTCCACAGTTTTTCTACCTAACAGCCCCTATCTTTTCACCGCAGCCCTCAGCCCTGTGGAACATATTCTCTCCTCACACGATACTTCTCACACAATGCAGGTTCTTGAGATTTTAAGTGGAAGCGCAGTGTTCCAGTACTTTTTCGTAGAAGAACATCACCAGGTTGCAATTGAGTTTTTTAAATTATCTATATTGATTGCCTTTTTAGCCGTTCATCTTTTATCTTTTTAACAGAAAACAGTCCTCATAAATTTTTTCGCGTCTTTGCTAAATTTTTATGAATCCTCTTGGCTGAAGAGTGGAGTAGTGTACCGCTGGCAGCCCACCAATAATCTACATCTACATCTACATCCATACTCCGCAAGCCACCTGACGGTGTGTGGCGGAGGGTACCCTGAGTACCTCTATCGGTTCTCCCTTCTATTCCAGTCTCGTATTGTACGTGGAAAGAAGGATTGTCGGTACGCTTCTGTGTGGGCTCTAATCTCTCTGATTTTATCCTCATGGTCTCTTCGCGAGATATACGTAGGAGGGAGCAATATACTGCTTGACTCTTCGGTGAAGGTATGTTCTCGAAGGTATGTTAACAAAAGCCCGTACCGAGCTACTGAGCGTCTCTCCTGCAGAGTCTTCCACTGGAGTTTATCTATCATCTCCGTAACGCTTTCGCGATTACTAAATGATCCTGTAACGAAGCGCGGTGCTCTCCGTTGTATCTTCTCTATCTCTTCTGTCAAACCTATCTGGTACGGATCCCACACTGCTGAGCAGTATTCAAGCAGTGGGCGAACAAGCGTACTGTAACCTACTTCCTTTGTTGTCGGATTGCATTTCCTTAGGATTCTTCCAATGAATCTCAGTCTGGCATCTGCTTTACCGACGATCAACTTTATATGATGGGCGAGGGGCGTCAAATACAACTAAAACAGGTACTCACGTAGCAGAGTGGCATTGGGCGGCGCCGCAGCAGCGTGATGTGTGCAGCGGTGGCGGCCAGCATGTCCAATCCGGCGGAAACCGTCGCCACGACGGGAATAAGCGTCGAGTAGGGGTAGAGGGCAGCGCGGTAGTGCTCCAGGCTGCGGTGCAGGCCCACTGCCACCGCCATCACCGACACGCACAACAGCTGCAACACCGCACGCCGCTCACCACCCTCTTCCAGACTGCGCTATTTTGTTTGCGACCTACTCATTATTGCATTTGTTTACCACCCATTACTTCGAATTCTGAAACACACTAGAATCCAGGAATTACATATTGTTTTTGTTCTTCTGTCCTGAGACTGGTTTGATGCAGCTCTATCCGGTGCAAGCTTCCTCATCTCCCAGTACCTACTGCAACCTACATCCTTCTGAATCTGCTTAGTGTATTCACCTCTTGGCCTCCCTCTACGACTTTTACCCTCCACGCTGCCATCCAATACTAAACTGGTGATCCCTTGATGCCTCAGAATATGTCTTACCAACCGATCCCTTCTTCTAGTCAAGTTGTGCCATAAACTTCTCTTCTCCCCAGTCCGATTCAATACTTCCTCATTAGTTATGTGATCTACCCATATAATCTTCAGCATTCTTCTGTAGCACCACATTTCGAAAGCTTCTGTTCTCTTCTTGTCCAAACTTTTATCGTCCATTTTTCACTTCCATACATGGCTACACTCCATACAAATACTTTCAGAAACGACTTCCTGACACTTAAATCTATACTCGATGTTAACAAATTTCTCTTCTTCAGAAACGCTTTCCTTGCCATTGCCAGTCTGCATTTTATATCCTCTCTACTTCGAGCATCATCAGTTATTTTGCTCCCCAAATAGCAAAATTCCTTTACTATTTTAAGTGTCTGATTTCCTAATCTAATTCCCGCAGCATTACCCGACTTAATTCGACTACATTCCATTGTCCTCGTTTTGCTTTTGTTGATGTTCATCTTATGTCCTCCTTTCAAGACACTGTCCATTCCGTTCAACTGCTCTTCCAAGTCCTTTGCTTTTTCTGACAGAATTAGAATGTCATCGGCGAACCTCAAAGTTTTTATTTCTTCCCCATGGATTCTAATACCTACTCCGAATTTTTCTTTTGTTTCCTTTACTGCTTGCTCAATATACCGATTGAATAGCATCGGGGAGAGGCTACAACCCTGTCTCACTCCCTTCCCAACCACTGCTTCTCTTTCATGCTTCTCGACCGTTATAACTGCCATCTGGTGTCTGTACAAATTGTAAATAGCCTTTCGCTCCCTGTATTTTACCCCTGCCACCCTCATAATTTGAAAGAGTGTATTCTAGTCAACATTGTCAAATCTTTCTCTAATTCTACAAATGCTAGAAACGTAGGTTTACCTTTCCTTAATCTGTCTTCTAAGATAACTCGTAGGGTCAGTATTGCCTTACGTGTTCCAATATTTCTACGGAATCCAAACTGATTCGCAAGTACGGTAGCACCAATAGCAACTTACGGCATCTACATAATAATGTATAAACTAAAAGTCAACGACCGTCTAACATTAAAGAAAGTCAAATCCCCCTCTATGGTGAGCATCGGAAACACAACGCATTCAAGACTTAACCTACGAAACCTTGTTCACTGAAGACTTCAAAATGCATATGTGCTTGGCTCAAAGCCTACGAAAGCTCTCGCCAAATACTCATAGAAAAACACATTTCTGTCTGTAACAACTTCTACTTAACTGGCGCCTTAATGACGGAATAATGGAAACATTCAAACCACGAACTTCTACATTTAATAACACTATAAGCAACACCTGGTTTTCATCACAAGTTCTGCAAAAACAAAGGATTCCACCAGCCGAATGACGACTGCATATGTGAACTGTGCAATGAACACTGTGAAAGATATCACAACAAAAGACTACTGAAGAAAAAAATTGAAAGTCAAATTAAAACTAGGACTAGAGTAATGTAGCTCAGTTATTTTTATTAGCATTTGCGTTTGTGTTTCTTTTGTATTTGCATAATATGCGTAGTTTCGTTAATAAAAATTTATTGGCACCGACTAAAACCAACAAATTATTGATGAAAATACATGTACCGGTTGACTACAGCTGGCAAAATTCATTTCACAGACTGCAGGTTTCAACATGGACGTTCTGGGCTTGCTCTGTTTCCTTCCTACGATTTTTCCATAATACATGATCTTCATTAAATCGTTATGCCAAATTAGGATGACCAAGAAAGTCAGATTTTATTTTCCACAAAGTGGTAGTCAACGTTCTGTTTTTATTATTTTCTTTCAGAAAATGACAATTGAATTTTCTTTCAGCCGAGGACGTTAAGGAGACTGAACTCCATATCCACATCTCTATTGCTTATAAATATTTATTTACTGTTCCTCGTGAGTCCACCTTTCATGAAGATAATTTAAGACTTTTAAAATATCTCTCTTGGTGAATTTCTTCCTTGTTTGTGTATCAAGATGATTTTGTGTTAACGACAAAATTTTATTCCTGAAGGAATTTTTGGTCACTACTATTCTTCTGTTGTCAATGAAGTATTAAAAAGTATCAGGACTTGGCCATTTGCTTTAAAGTTGCATTTCATCCAAGACTATTTACGGGTGACATTGTTATCTATAACGGGCGTTATCCAATAAAAATTGTAGTAATAGCTGTATTTCACAAGATGCTGTACAATTCATGGAAGTTTGTGCTTCGTTATAATATCAGTAATTCGCATACTTAAATTTTTCAATCTGCAGTGGAGTGTGCGATGATATGAAACTGCATGGCAGCTTCAAACTGTGTGCTGGACAGGAACTGAAACTCGGGAACTGCGCCTTTCGCAAGCAAGTGCTCATTGTGATTGTCAAAATATTATCAGATATATCGTAAGAAATAACGAATGGAAAGAGGCCACGACCAACAATCGAAAATGGACCAGCAACTGAGCTACTCAAGCGTGACTGACGACCTGCCCTCACAGCTTCACTTCCGCCAGTAATTCGTCTTTTACTTTTCCGTGGTCCCGAGTTCGAGCCTCGATCCGGCACACGTTTTAATATGCCAAGAAATTTCAATATTAGCGATTTCTGTTCTTTTCTGTCCGGGAAAATGGCTGTAAGCCACGGTACACTTCCTAATCACTGATGTCTTCTTTTCATGCGTAACATACGATGATGGTAGTGACGCACGCTCTCGCTCGAGTGCTTGTTCTCTAAATTTACCTAACAGCGTATCGGCGAGAGCACCACCGCCTTCCCGAAGATTCCAATTAAAGTTTCCTGCATTATAATTTCGTAGGGATATCTATTGCTGTTACGACCAAAGCAGCGTGTCTCCGAATTTCTGTGATATTTGCTGTTACCTATACATTTTAAACACATGGGAAATGCTATCTAACTGGTCACACTACCGTTTCGAAAGCGATGTCCTCCACAGATGTACTACTCTTTTTCAGAACCTGTGCTGCAAACACAGTTCTTACAGTTGGTTTCTCTACTGTTGATTCCACAAATTCGCCACATTTGATATCGTTCATAGTAATGCCTCTGCAAGGTTAAACGATATGATAGCCTCCAGAAGCTTGTCGCTAAAGGTGTATCTGTATACTACCACGTTATTTCTCTTTGTTATTAGCGTATATGGAATTTACCCACGTTTGATGAAACCTAGATCTATATGTCTATGGATTAACATAACTGTCATATCCGTTTTTATGTGTGAAGTAAAGGGTTAAATTGAAGACAGATATAGCTATATTCTTTAAAAGTTCCGGGTAACACATATGGCATACATTCTACTTGATATTAACTAGTTATGCGACCGCCAACGTTGCAGAGTTGCTCATAGTTGAATTTTTAGACCATTTAATGAAATAACTTACATTAGTGAATGAGTGTCCGATAGATAAGACCTGGAATTTGAATCTATCAACTGTCAACGTATTTTATTACATCAGTGTCTGCCTTCGTAGCTGAGTAGCCAGCGCGTCTGACTGCCACGCAGTCGTCGTGGGTTTGACTCCCGACCGGGTCGGAGATTTAATCCCTTCGGGTACTGGGTGTTGTGTTGTCTCCATCGTCATCGATGTGAAAGTTGCCAAAGCGGCGTCAAATAAAAAAGACTTGCATCAGGCGGCCGAATACCCCAAATGGGGTATCACAGCCGAAAAGTGCCATACGATCATTTCATTTTCAGTATAGCAGTACTGTAAAATTGAAAAATAAGTGCTGGATGACCAACAGTGGGCAACACTCTCAGCTAAGAAAATAATTATGACGTTCCAGATTCTATGAAGTTATATATTATTAAGCTAAAAATCACACACGAAACAGAAATGTTAACTGTAACACACCGATGCATGTTTTGTTGTAGTAGTAGCAGCAGCAGCAGTTCTACTATTACGGCTACTACTAGTAGCAGTAGGATTTGACACTGCATATTATGAATATGTAAATATTCATATGCGTGTGAGGCAAACGTCGTATGTCTTCTAAAGCTGAGCCGCGCGGGGTAGCCCTGCGGTCTCAGGCGTCTTGTCACGGCCCGTGCGTCTTCCCCCGTCGGAGGTTTGAGTCCTCCCTCGGGCATGGGTGTGTGTGTCCTCCTTATAAGTTAATTTGAGTTAGATTAAGTAGTGTGTAAGCTTAGCGACCGATGACCAACACAGCAGTTTGATCCCATAAGACCTTAACACAATTTTTTTTTTCTTCCAAATCTGTTTCCTGAACTTTACTTCCAGTTCTGAGCAACGTCGCAGTTGCATGTATGTCGGGAATTAGCTGGTCACAAACTTTTCAGAAATTGCTTTGGTTCTATCCGAATGAGGGCAGGTTGGTACATTCAGACGATACTTAATGAAGTTGGACAGCAATTTTTTATGCAAGTGGTTTATGTGCGTAAGTTTTGGTTCTTTATGCAGCGAACAGAAGACCGTGCAGCCCACTTTACGCTCGACAATACGTCGCAGGGGTAGCTACCCACAAATGTTTTCAGTAAAGCACAAAACTTTCAGTATTTCGTTTGGTTGGCGTTATTTTAACTTCACGAGCACCTCATTAGCTGAAGAGTATAGTGTGATAATCTTGGGTAAGGTTAGTACGAGAAACTAATTTAATTACAAAGTCACGCAATAAATACTATCACACAATATTATTTTGGAAAGCGTTTCAAAATTTCTATAAACCATGGAGTAATGAGCTCTCTTTAGCGGAACCATATGGATCTGGTGGCTCTAGATCTTTGAGAAGAGAGTGCTCAGATTTTCTAAATGAATCGCTGAGTTGGAGAAGGGGTCATGTCCCAGAAAGTAAATATTCCTGGAGACACAAAAAACTGATTTACTACATTACCAGTTTAAATATGGTGTCGTGGAGTTGCTACGTTGCAACTGGCCCCAGAATGAAAAAGTATGAATCATTACAATGTACTTTAGCCAACGAAAGTGGTCAGTAATCCAGTCTGAATCTGCTGTAGATGACCCTTATGATATCAACTGGCGTCCTGTTCACAGTTGAAGTATAGTCTTCTACCACTTTCTGTTATTCATATTTATTATAGCAATGAAAGACTGTGTTATGAGCATAAAGGTTTATATATAGTGTACGCAGAATACAACCAGAATCAAAATACAGCAAAGAAGAAAAATACTGGAATGCTTTCATTGGTCACTGGCAGATACCGTAATAAAATGGTTTCTGCTCGTCAGGTTTGTATTCTAGAATTTTCTTTACGTTTTCTGGTTTCTTCTTTCTTATTGGAACTGGTCCACCATACGTTTGTTTATCTGGACATGACCCGTTCCCTAACTCAATTCCCACCTGACGGGCATTTCTGTTGATGCAATATGACCCCTTCTTACACCAAAGTTCCATACGTATATAACTCTCCACCGTTCAAACAGGCCTTGGTAGGTCCAAAGGTACCGACCAGCCGCCGTGTCATCCTCAGACCAAAGGCGTCACTAGATATGAAGGGGTATGTGGTCAGCCAATCGCTCTCCCGGCCGTATGTCAGTTTACGAGACCGGAGCCGCTACTTCTCAATCAAAGAGCTCCTCAGTTTGCCTCACAAGGGCTGAGTGCATCCCGCTTGCCAACAGCGCTCGGCAGATCGGATGGTCACCCATCAAAGTGCTAACTGGTTCAAATGGTTCAAATGGCTCTGAGCACTATGGGACTTAACATCTATGGTCATCAGTCCCCTAGAACTTAGAACTACTTACACCTAACTAACCTAAGGACATCACACAACATCCAGGCCTCACGAGTCAGAGAAAATCCCTGACCCCGCCGGGAATCGAACCCGGGAACCCGGGCGTGGGAAGCGATAACGCTACCGCACGACCACGAGATGCGGGCATGCTAACTGGGGTGATCTGACGAGAACCGGTGTTACCACTGCCGCAAGGCCGTTAGTACACAAATATGTAAAGATCAGTTATCGCCGGCAAACATAATCAGGGACAAAAAAGGAGATGACCCCTTTTCCGGCACACTGGTTCACTTAGTCTTTTGCGTCATATTAGGTTACATTGTTTGTCTGCCAGTTTTGTAGCCAGCCGCTGTGGTCGAGCGGCTCTAGGCGCTTCAGTCCTGAACCATGCGGCTGCTACGGTCACAGGGTCGAATCCTGCTCGGGCATGGATGTGTGTAATGTCCTTAGGTTAGTTAGGTTTAAGTAGATCTAAATCTAGGGGACTGATGACCTCAGATGTTAAGTCCCATAGTGCTTACAGCCATTTGAACCATTTTGCCAGTTTTGTACGTTTGTTTAAGACTTTCCCGGAGCCAAACAACTGCTGACTGTCCTGTCTACATCTGTTTCTATACGCTCTTATTCTATACCAATGAAAGCCCCAAAACATACGTATAACCTGTCTTCTTCATAGACAAGTTCCAGTTCCTACCACCCCTTCAAGGAATCGAATATTGTCATATTCTTTACCTATCTAAGTGGCTGACTATTCCACTCGATGTCTTCACACATTGCTACACTTAGATAATTATTTGGCACATCTAACTCAAACGTCGCAAATTCGAAGCTATCACATTTTATGTTTTCTGAAACGCACATTTTTATGAGTCTTTAAAATAGCACCCAGTTGCAACCTTTGCATCATATTGATATATTGTCAAGATTTTTTACAGTAATTTCCACAGTCGTATTCAGACAAATAATCCATCAGAAAATCCTCGGAAATTAGTTAGATACGTGTTCCATAGATAATTTGAACGATTCTTTTATCAAAATGATGTCAGTTACAGGATACATGTAGACCTACATTTATAACATTAATGAACATATAATTTTTAGTCCCACTCGTGTAACTACACTTAAAAACTAGTCTTTCTTACAGGGTACCAGTAATTAAATCATAATTCGTCATGGAACGGAACGAATTATTCAGGAGAAATGATTTATATTAGGTACAAAACTTAATTTGTTACCATAATTCCATGAGACCTTGTTGTTGTTGTTGTCTTCAGTCCTGAGACTGGTTTGATGCAGCTCTCCATGCTACTCTATCCTGTGCAAGCTGCTTCATCTCCCAGTACCTACTGCAACCTACATCCTTCTGAATCTGCTTAGTGTATTCATCTCTTGGTCTCCCTCTACGATTTTTACCCTCCACGCTGCACTCCAATGCTAAATTTGTGATCCCTTGATGCCTCAAAACATGTCCTACCAACCGATCCCTTCTTCTAGTCAAGTTGTGCCACAAACTTCTCTTCTCCCCAATCCTATTCAATACCTCCTCATTAGTTACGTGATCTACCCATCTAGTCTTCAGCATTCTTCTGTAGCACCACATTTCGAAAGCTTCTATTCTCTTCTTGTCCAAACTAGTTATCATCCATGTTTCACTTCCATAAATGGCTACACTCCAAACAAATACTTTCAGAAATGACTTCCTGATACATAAATCTATATTCGATGTTAACAAATTTCTCTTCTTCAGAAACGCTTTCCTTGCCATTGCCAGTCTACATTTTATATCCTCTCTACTTCGACCATCATCAGTTATTTTACTTCCTAAATAGCAAAACTCCTTTACTACTTTAAGTGTCTCATTTCCTAATCTAATTCCCCCAGCATCACCCGATTTAATTTGACTACATTCCATTATCCTCGTTTTGCTTTTGTTGATGTTCATCTTATATCCTCTTTTCAAGACACTGTCCATTCCGTTCAACTGCTCTTCCAAGTCCTTTGCCGTCTCTGACAGAATTACAATGTCTTATTGAGTGTAAATTTGCAAAATATGTTTGGTGATTGATTCATTTGTTACTAAGATTTTAAATTATACGAAGAACAAAAGTACTTAAACTTAATTATTTGAGACGCTCAGTAATTTGCTTCTTCCAGTTCCGGTTTTCATCGACTAGTACATACAAAAATTTGGAGCAGTCTAACCTATTCACTGACTTCTGATCATGTGCTACATTCAAGCCGCCCGCCATATGTCGTACAGAACTGAATATGTGTTACTTCTTAATTTTCTTTACTTTCTCTCCATTTTTTTCTTTACACTGATAGTTGAGTGACGTTGTCAGCCTAAGTCGCCCCAAACACTAGCAAGTCCACCAGCCGAACTGAGCGCCTCCCTTTCTCGCTGGGACAACACAACAGGCTGCCCGCTACGGCACCCCTTTTCACCATCTGCGACGGTACTGAAAAGAGAGTGTTTAGGTGAACAGGGAGGGTGACTAGTAAGACATTTCCCATTTATCTTAGTGTACACATGCGAAGGTCCGTTGTGAGTAAAGAAAAACCTGTTAGGGCGACGCTAGGAGCTCAGAATATCTCCAGGAAATTTTGTATGTTCTCTGTAGATATACACTCCTGGAAATGGAAAATAGAACACATTGACACCGTTGTGTCAGACCCACCATACTTGCTCCGGACACTGCGAGAGAGCTGTACAAGCAATGATCACAGGCACGGCACAGCGGACACACCAGGAACCGCGGTGTTGGCCGTCGAATGGCGCTAGCTGCGCAGCATTTGTGCACCGCCGCCGTCAGTGTCAGCCAGTTTGCCGTGGCATACGGAGCTCCATCGCAGTCTTTAACACTGGTAGCATGCCGCGACAGCGTGGACGTGAACCGTATGTGCAGTTGACGGACTTTGAGCGAGGGCGTATACTGGGCATGCGGGAGGCCGGGTGGACATACCGCCGAATTGCTCAACACGTGGGGCGTGAGGCCTCCACAGTACATCGATGTTGTCGCCAGTGGTCGGCGGAAGGTGCACGTGCCCGTCGACCTGGGACCGGACCGCAGCGACGCACGGATGCACGCCAAGACTGTAGGATCCTACGCAGTGCCGTAGGGGACCGCACCGCCACTTCCCAGCAAATTAGGGACACTGTTGCTCCTGGGGTATCGGCGAGGACCATTCGCAACCGTCTCCATGAAGCTGGGCTACTGTCCCGTACACCGTTAGGCCGTCTTCCGCTCACACCCCAACATCGTGCAGCCCGCCTCCAGTGGTGTCGCGACAGGCGTGAATGGAGGGACGAATGGAGACGTGTCGTCTTCAGCGATGAGAGTCGCTTCTGCCTTGGTGCCAATGATGGTCGTTTGCGTGTTTGGCGCCGTGCAGGTGAGCGCCACAATCAGGACTGCATACAACCGAGGCACACAGGGCCAACACCCGGCAACATGGTGTGGGGAGCGTTCTCCTACATTGGCCGTACACCTCTAGTGATCGCCGATGGGACACTGAATAGTGCACGGTACATCCAAACCGTCATCGAACCCATCGTTCTATCATTCCTAGACCGGCAAGGGAACTTGCTGTTCCAACAGGACAATGCGCGTCCGCATGTATCCCGTGCCACCCAACGTGGTCTAGAAGGTGTAAGTCAACTACCCTGGCCAGCAAGATCTCCGGATCTGTCCCCCATTGAGCATGTTTGGGACTGGATGAAGCGTCGTCTCACGCGGTCTGCACGTCCAGCACGAACGCTGGTCCAACTGAGGCGCCAGGTGGAAATGGCATGGCAAGCCGTTCCACAGGACTACATCCAGCATCTCTACGACCGTCTCCATGGGAGAATAGCAGCCTGCATTGCTGCGAAAGGTGGATATACACTGTACTAGTGCCGACATTGTGCATGCTCTGTTGCCTGTGTCTATGTGCCTGTGGTTCTGTCAGTTTGATCATGTGATGTATCTGACCCCAGGAATGTGTCAATAAAGTTTCCCCTTCCTGGGACAATGAATTCACGGTGTTCTTATTTCAATTTCCAGGAGTGTATATGTTATTATATAGGTTTATTGTTCATTTGAAGAATTCCTCAAGGTGAGAAGTTCCTACTGATGAAAATTAGAAACATGAACCATAATATTAGAGGCGATCAAACTCTTTACGTTTCAGTGCAGTGCTGCAGCCGATATGCAACCCAGCGCGACTCCGATGCATCTCTAAAGTGTGGTCAGAAACAGTCCGATAAGGTTGTAATCGTGTTGCAGCGTAGGTTCCATTGAGAAATAGCTGCTAAGAAAAACATTTGATACGTTGCCCCGTTTCCGAGTTAATTAGCATTGAAGTTAGCCAATCAGGCCGTTGCCCGCGCAAATTAAAGCCGCCCGCCAAATACAATTAGAGCCAGCTGTTCTCATAGCGTAGATGATAGCGCACGAGACTCCCCAGCCTTTGGCTCGTGTTGGATCCCTACTACCGTCCCAGGTCCAGTTTTTGTATCACTCTCTTGTTTGTTTTAGGAAAACAGCCGAAAAACATTTTTGGCGTCACCATCTCTGGCCGGCCGCTTCAATTTGCGCGCCATGGCCTGACGGGCTAACTTCAGTGCTAATTAATTCGAAAAGGAGATTTTTTCTCAACAATTAATTATCAGCACAACTTGCTCTGGAACATCCTTTCAAGTTTTCCAGACTGTTTCGGACCACCCTGTATAAGCACCGACATGTAGGCAAGGGATTAGTGTGGCCTTCGAAAGAAAACTTTTTGATCGCCTCTTGTACTTCACATACCTTCAAATGTTTTAAAAACACGCTCCTGAAAATACTACTTTGCAAATAAATTTCGTGATTGTCGTTTAGTCCACGAAACGAAATACCGTTCCGGACCAATATTTGGCCAGAACAAAAAATCTGTATTGAGACAGTCTTGAAGGGAGCAACATTCGAATCTCCGCGAATTTGTTTTGGGTACTAGTTTCTCTCTGTCTCTCTCTCTCTCTCTCTCTCTCTCTCTCTCTCTCTGTGTGTGTGTGTGTGTGTGTGTGTGTGTGTGTGTGTGTGTGTATCCCATTATTATTTGATTTCGACGATTTGTGACTGATGAGTAGTAGGAAATTCTGTTTCCCACAGAGACGGCTGTCCATCCAATCGGAAGCCTTGGAAGGGGCACTTACTACCTGAAGATGCGCAAACCTATAGGCTTGTATCTCTGACATTGATCTGTTGTAGAATTTTAGAACATGTTTTTTGCTCGTGTATCATGTCGCTTCTGGAAACCCAGAATCTACTCTGTAGGAATCAACATGGATTCCGGAAACAGCGATCGTGTGAGACCCAACTCGCTTTATTTGTTCATGAGACCCAGAAAATATTAGATACAGGCTCCCAGGTAGATGCCGTTTTCCTTGACTTCCGGAAGGTGTTCGATACAGTTCCGCACTGTTGCCTGATAAACAAAGTAAGAGCCTACGGAATATCAGACCAGCTGTATGATTGGATTGAAGAGTTTTTAGCAAACAGAACACAGCATGTTGTTCTCAATGGAGAGACGTCTACAGACGTTAAAGTAACATCTGGCGTGCCACAGCGGAGTGTTATGGGACCATTGCTTTTCATAATACTTATAAATGACCTAGTAGATAGTGTCGGAAGTTCCATGCGGCTTTTCGCGGATGATGCTGTAGTGTACAGAGAAGTTGCAGTATTAGAAAATTGCAGTGAAATGCACGAAGATCTGCAGCGGATAGGCACTTGGTGCAGGGAGTGGCAACTGACCCTTAACATAGACAAATGTAATGTATTGCGAGTACATAGAAAGAAGGATGCTTTATTGTATTATTATATGATAGCGGAACAAACAGTGGTAGCAGTTACTTCTGTAAAATATCTGGGAGTATGTGTGCGGAACGATTTGAAGTGGAATGATCATATAAAATTAATTGTTGATAAGGCGGGTACCAGATTGAGATTCATTGGGAGAGTCCTTAGAAAATGTAGTCCATCAACAAAGGAGTTGGCTTACAAAACACTCGTTCGACCTATACTTGAGTATTGCTCATCAGGTCGGGTCGGGTTGACAGAGGAGATAGAGAAGATCCAAAGAAGAGCGGCGCGTTTCGTCACAGGGTTATTTGGTAAGCATGATGGCGTTTCGGAGATGTTTAGCAAACTAAAGTGGCAGACTCTGCAAGAGAGGCGCTCTGCATCGCGGTGTACCTTGCTCGCTAGGTTTCGAGAGGGTGCGTTTCTGGATGAGGTATCGAATATATTGCTTCCCCCTACTTATACCTCCCGAGGAAATCACGGATGTAAAATTAGAGAGATTTAAGCGCGCACATAGGCTTTCCGGCAGTCGCTCTTCCCGCGAACCATACGCGACTGGAACAGGAAAGGGAGGTAATGACAGTGGCACGTAAAGTGCCCTCCGCCACACACCGTTGGGTGGCTTGCGGAGTATAAATGTAGGTGTAGTAGAAGACTTATCGGAGACGAATATAGCACGTTGTGCAGTCTCAGATGCACTCTGGTCCAGGCTCCATTACAAAGAAAGACAGTTAATTACACTGAAACCATACTTACAATCACATATTCGTGTTGCTTCCGTGACTTCGAGTTCAGTGATACGAATCACTGATGTATGAATGAATTATTTAAAAAGTCATTGAACTTAATCAGTCAGTTTATGCACTATGATCAGATATCAACGGCCCGCGGAAACCACTGATGGAATGGTATAGGCGGAGCTATTTTCATGACGACTTATGAATGAATGTAGAAAATGCAGAAGATGGAGAATGTCGGTAGAAGTTTGGGAGTGAAGCGAAACTGATACCACCACACGGTCACCAAGCTGAGTGCCAATAGGCCGAGATCCCTCACTTTGCCACCGCCACATAAGTTGATTAGAGGGACCCTTCCTCTATCGGAGGAGACATGCTGTCGTGCTGCGTCCTGGGTTACAAAACTACTGAGAGACGCTCTTTTAGGCCCATTTCGGTACAGTTCTAAGTCACCTTCACTAAGTGACCACCAGTAGTGTGGTAGTTGCCGTCATTTCCCTTCCATCATCTTGAAGGCAACCGTGTGTAGATTCAGTCAGATTTAGTCTAGGCGTTTCATGGTAGAATGCTTGTGGTAACTTTGTCTGTATTAAGAGGCAAATATGCGATTTGCTGCGTGGGAAGCCGGCATTACAGTTCCACCTATGCTAGAGCGGCACGCTTCATCGCACCCCCCCCCCCCCCCCCCCCCCCCCCCTGTCCGCTTGCTCGTATTACTTGTATCCTCATGGCTAACTGGTTTCGTTCGTGATTCTCAGTTCCCGAGACTCATCTCTATTTTTATCCAATCATCACTCTCTCGATGGAATGGACGAATAATCTTTGATTCTCGTTTGGTTCTTTATGTTTTTCAAGCACGTTTAGCCTGTCCTACTGGAAACCGGCGGCTCGCCAGAATTATATTTTAGCGAAATCCCGTTCTTTGTGGTAAGACCGCCTTGCATTAATGTGATTTGTTTTAAAAAAAGACAAGAATACATTTGCTTCAATTTCACTTCACTGCTTGTTATTGATTTTTAATTTGTGCCTGTTCCCTTCTTTATTTACGTCTTCTAACTAGACAATAGATTTCCCTGCAGTAGGTGATGAAGACTGATGTCTCAACGGTACAGTGGACAGAAGATCATCAGACGAGACTGTTTATTTGCTGGCAGGGAAAGATTGACAGGCACGTAATTTAGTTTACATCCCGCCAAGCAGTCACAGCATCTACCATCTTCTTTGCTTCGGAAATTTGTGAAATCTTACATGATACGAGGTAAATTTTTTAAATTTCTTTTGTAGCTCGCGTCTGCCTTTACTTTGTGGTTTAGCATACCACTATTATACTTTATGTGGATCTTCATTAGTTTCTCCTAATTCGTTTTCTCTTTATTAATACAAAATCTATCCTTAAATATTTCTCAATTCCAATTAAATGTTCTTCTAAATCTTCTTGAAATTTTAGTCAGAAAAAATCTGAAGTTGTATCTATTCCTGTTGCGCTTTCATTACAAATCTGAAATTTTCTTTCACATCTCACATTGTAGAAACGATGCACAACTCATAAATAACAGAGATGATAAGTTGCCATCTTATTTTATATATGTTTTAACACGAGCATATCCTTACCGATTTTGCAGTTTTATTACTTTCCTTTGGTTCTTATAGAGATCATGAATTTTCCTTTTGACTCAAGTGTTACCATGTAAACTTCTCAGGACCCCGGATATCTTATTTCATCTTCTTTTTCGAAGGTCTTCCGAGTCGTATGAAGGCATCTCGATGTTCCTTACTCTCCATTCCGCTACTACGTAGTGCGTTTTTTGAAACTTTTCACGGTTCCTGGAGCCAAACTGATCTTATCCAGTTTCTCTTCAGTTCTTCTTTTATACACCACATTCTATTCTAGTCATTTATTTGCAAAAAGAAAAAGACAGTCCACTAGTTTTCATACTTTATCTTTAGCGTCTTTTCGGTTACATGCCTGCATTACTTTTCGAAGAAAGTGTCCTGTTACGTAGATGATCAACTAATATTCCAGTCTGTACCATATCAAAATCAGACTGCAATAGTAGATCATCATTTTCATCACATAAGTTCCTCTACCTCTACCGCACAGCTAGACAACCTTTTAGATAGTCTTTCGTTATACATCTATCTTAATTGTCCTTTTCTTTGTGCTTAATTGAGCACCCCACAGACACACACACATGTATCCACTTTACTTTATCGAAATTGAGTTACTTTTTGCCTATACCACTCTCAGTTTCTTCGAATGTCTTTCTCACCCATTCATATTTTACAATGCATTTACAGTTGACCACGCTTCCAAGCCATGCAGCTAGCATCCTTTTCCGCCGCATCCATTCCATACTGCACTGCCTTCTTAGGTACTCCCATACCCCCAAGGGATCGTTAAAAAGGCAAAGAAATTCAGTTTAAGGTAGTTCATGAGATTGCGATAAGCTATTTGACTAAAACGGCTAGTTTAATATCTGGATTTCAAGCATACAGTTTCATTTCAGAGATGAGAAAATTAATTTTATTGAACTTTTTTGGATGAAATGAAGAACGCTTACAACGTTTTCGTAGAGCTACACAGACGCGATATTTAAGCATATTACATTTGAATTCTAAAATAAACAGAGACTACTGAAACTTAAATTATGTGTATTTGTTAGGTACTGAGATAAAGTTACTGAAATCGGTGAGGTACGCATTCTAAACGAAAACGAACTTGTTATTCATTGAAATATATGTTTAATAATCCAGATGCAGCAAAGACATCAGTATAAAGAAAGTGTTACATTCTCTTAAAAGAAGGCATTATGGGGGGCTGTGACACTTCTTTCATCGGTAATCTGGAATACAGCGCTATTCTAAAAGAAGGAACACATTTCAAACGTTTATTGCTTCCAAACTACGAAACATAGAAACACTATTTCAAAGTTCCTGGAAAGAGAAACGTTCAAATTTATATGCATTAAATATGAGCACCATGTGTTGCACGACAAATATCAAAGTAGTGACTCATTTCCTGCCACACACGAAGCTGCTGCTCTCTCATTATCGAATTCACAGCTTCAACAATGCGATGAAGCAGACTTTCAGGAGTGTCAGGAATAGGGCGGAGAAATTCTCGGTGCTTTACGTAACCCCAGAGATAAGCCACAAGGTGTGAGCTAAGTCACAAGGTGTGTGATCTGGAGACCTGAGCCCACCGGCGATGAAATTCATCTCCTGCTCTTCCACTTCCAATATAATGTCATGGAATGGTGTCATTCAGTTAACGTCGGATGTGCTTAGACAATTTCTGTGTTTCGTGTGTGCAGGAAATGAGCCACCGTTTTGATATTTGACGTGTAACACATGGTGCTCACATTGAATGCATGAAAATCTAAACTTTTCTCTTTCCAAATAGTGCAAATGGCTCTGAGCACTATGGGACTCAACTGCTGTGGTCATCAGTCCCCTAGAACTTAGAACTACTTAAACTTAACTAACCCAAGGACATCACACACATCCATGCCCGAGGCAGGATTCGAACCTGCGACCATAGCAGTCGAACGGTTCCGGACTGCGCGCCTAGAACCGCAAGACCACCGCGACCGGCTTTTCTCTTTCCAGGAACATTGGAATTGTGTTTCTATCTTTTGTAGTTTGGAAGCAATAAACGTTTGAAATCTGTTACTCCTTTTTGAATAGCCCCGTAATTTCGTCGTTTATCGATGGACTTCTTCTGTTTGCCTGTGGTGTTGTTCTGGTAGCCTGCTTGACATCTACTATTCCTGCAGACATACTGCACTCATACTGAATGATCTACGATGTTTTTACTTTGGCTGGAGTACCTGCCAAGCAGAACTTCTCAGAGTATTTAATTTTATTATCGTTTTCTGTTCTGAAATTCGCTGTACTGTTCATTATTACTAGTTTGTGATTCTTATTCCAGGAGAAAATCTGTATCTACGTCTAGATATGGTTTGAAGTTCAGTAATTTGTTCATAAATCTTTGTGTACTAACAGTACAGTTAGTGGAACTATTCTATACTTTCTGCACAGTAACAACTTTTCCATGACTATCTTCCTCTCTCTTTCTTTCATTAAATTAATTACTTCCAGAAGGATATTCGTTAATCTGATCACGATTTATTTCAGGTGAGTGGTCCTTGAAATCGAGGCTTTCCCAAACAAAACGTTTGTGAAATTTCCTTATCGGCTTTATCTGTAGGCACTTTAGCGTGTATTGTATTGCGCCAACAGACTATTTTTGTCTCCTGTTAGCGGTGTGGCCTGATGGAACGTGAGATTTCCTGCACTGCAGGTACTTGAGTTTATATTTATCATGATTATCAGTATATATCGGTGCAGTCGTCTACTCCGGCACTGATTCTGACGTGTTTATTGTTAATGAAGTTTACTGTTCATATGAACTCTCTGCCGTCCGAGAAAATTTTAACCACTCAGATAACCTACAGCGTGACTTGTTCGACTGCACCACGTCCTCAGGCACTAAAGTGAACGCTTAATTTTTCACTTTTTGAAAGGTATTCAGCTACGTCATGTTGATTCACTGAAGCTGTGAAGGCTTGTTGATAAATGAAAGCACTGTGGTAGTTTAATGATATCAACCTGCTATCTACTGGCAGATGTTTCACACATCATACAAAATTCAAATAAGGTACAGCTATTAAAAAATATAGTTCTTTGTTGTGATGAGATACGGTAGTGTGACGTAGACTTCTTTCGTGCCTGATTGAACGATATTTGTGATAAGCTAAGGTAGACTGCTACACCGTGATTCTGAGCCATGCATATGCATTTGCTTTCTGCGGGCAATTTCCTGTCACTACTGCCATCTGTGCGTATCACGAAGCGAAACAAACTTTCCTTCCAAACTGCAGAGAACCTTCTCACTTGGCTGGTACCTTCAGCAGAACGAAGGCAACGGACTATTCATTGGACCACGCTTGGATTTTCAGTGTATTAGTTATGTGCGTTAGCCACCTCGTCTTTTCGAACTAAGGATGAGAGAAGGATGGAATAGAAGTTGTTCAGAACAGACAGTTTCGATTTTGATTAAAACTTGTCTTATAATGTGTCAGTCAGTTTACGTTGTCGGGTAACTGTTAAAAGTTTTTTTGAAATGTTTCTAACCGCTTGCTCCATCCTCCAGGGCGCAAAGACTGTATACAAACCGACAAAGAAAAGCAAAGAGTGCCTCAGATCGGCAAAGGAGAAAGGGACCCACATGCAGTGCCAGGAATATACCGCATACCACGCAGATGCGGAAACGTTTATGTTGGAATGACTGTACGATCGATCTACACCACGATTACAGAACATAAACGACATTGCAGGTTGGGGCAGGTGGAGAAATCTGCTGTGGCAGAGCACTCGCTGTGTGAAACCGACCACGTCGTAAAATTCGCCGACACGGAAGGTCTGCCGACCGCAGTGGCCGAGCGGTTCTAGGCGCTTGAGCCCAGAACAGCGCTGCTGCTACGGTCGCAGGTTCGAGCCCTGCCTCGGGCATGGATGTGTGTGATGTCCTTATGTTAGTTAGGTTTAAGTAGTTCTAAGTCCCATAGTGCTTAGAGCCATTTGAACCATTTGAAGGGAAGTTCTGGCTGTAGAGAAGAACTATCACACTCACTTTTTCAGAGATGCTCTAGAAAAACACAAAGACTAGAACAGCTTCAACAAGAAAGAGGAAAGCCTCAAATTAAACGGGTCCTAGTTTCCTGTGCTGCAGCGAACGACCGTTGCAGGCAGCAAGAGAACCGCACCGGAAATGACCGCAGATAAACCTTCGAACGTTGACGCGCCAGCTACACAGTCTGCGGCTGCGAGCTCGGACCCAGCCCACCATCAGCAATGGAGGGTGAAACATTGACAATGCCAGCCACTCCTGCTGGTGAAACGTCAGAAAAATCATCAGACGAACGTAAACAAGTGGGCACGAAAGCCTTAACAATTTTTTATTTCTCTTAATACTACCGAAACAATCTCTCATAGAAGGTCAGTAATAAATGCGATGATTTTAAAGGTATACATTGAATACAAAATTATCTGTAAAACTTTTATGTGGCAGAGTGATACTGCACGTAAATTTAGCGTGGAGAAGATAACAATTCTATTACAAAAAATTACTTCTGTTACGAAAAGGCTCCCCAGTAGAGAGGAAGTGTTTTCAGGAAAATGGCACTTTTGCCAATGTTAGCGAAGTTCAGAAAACACGTATTATGTGACCGTGAGCACAGGTTAAAGCGATCAAGGAAGTGCTGACTCGAGAATTGGAACTAATCCTTCAAACTGCTACCTTCTCTCTTACAAAGATGTCTCTAAATTTCAACTTCTTGTAATAATTCCAGTTTCCAGTCTTCTATTTACTTATATAAATTTACGGTCTCTTCTACTTCCCACGAAGATTGGTCAGAAATAAATAAATGTTCACTAAAAGAAGAATTACGAACATTTACCCCTTCGTTACCCAACAGGTAATTCTTATATTTGGCATTAATAGTTCTACCAGTTTGCCGTATATAATAACTATGTCAATCTTTACAGTCGATTTTATACGTGGCTGAATTTGTGAAAGGATGTTGTTCAGTTTTTAACATATGTACTATTTTTTTCCAATCTATTGTTAGTAGAGGAGGAAATCTTACAAACAGCAGGCAGGGGACGGCCAATTCTGTAGGACATATTACCAAAAACTGTATCAAAGTGAACTTTCCATTTCCCCCTTCATTAATCTTCAGTTTGTAGTCTTCTAGCGCTGAAAAAAAAATTATTTTTCCTTTTGCCACTCAGTGTCTGGTCGACTAAGTCTTGTGTGTAACCAATATTGCTAGCAATAGTCTTAATCATATTAATTTTGTTTCTGAAAACCGTGCGGGGAAATTGGGCTTGTTAATGCACGGTTTATTGCTGAGTGAAGAAGATATTTTTATAAACATCGAAACCTAGGTCAAGGTCTAAATAAACCTTTGGTTTGTAACTGATTAGCTGATTTTTTTCAACCCCTTCAAATTTGGACAGTTGCTGAATCGCAGCCATCCATAAGATTTTGAACAAATTATTTTCTCAGGATGCAAACTGAGGAGTTACTTGATGAAGTAGCAGCGGCTCCGGTCTCTGAAACTGGCATACGGCCGGGAGAGCGGTGTGCTGACCACATGCCACTCCATAACCGTATACGGTGACGCCTGTGGGCTGAGCATGACACTGCGGCCGGTCGGTACCATTCGGGCGGAGTTTAGTTTTAGTTTTAGTTGAAACTTATTCTGAGCTATGTCGTACAGTGACTGACTATGTATCTTTCCAAATCACTGAGAACCTCCTACCAATGTCTGTCTAGGCCTTTGCTGCTGCTTCCAGTTCCTGAGTTCTTCCTTCTGCTTTCAGAGACGTGCGCTCTGCTTGCAGCTCGTTGCGGTTTACGGAGTCAAATACTTTATTCACACTAGGACACAAGAGCGAGACAGTGCTTGTTTCTCACTATATTATGACATACAGAAAATAACAACTATTACTTACTGCTAATAGGGACAAACTTTATACTGCTTCTTCTTTTTTAATAGGCGGAAAACTCAAGAACTGTTTCTAGATACTTGTCGGAAACTCAGTTGTCTTCTCTCGAATGTGTGTAATCTTCTCATAGATTTACTGCAGCCGCATCGAAGTGTCGCTCTGTAGCGACTTCAAGAATTGGCTGTGGTACTGCTCCCGACTACTTGCTCGCCCTTAACTGTTACTTCTGCTACCTGCTAATGGCTGCTTCCAATTCATGGTACCAATTGGTCTGACTTCTTAAGCTGTCGGTTATATAGTGACTTTTATACGGCTTTGAGACGAGTTTCTCTAGTAGCTTCGCTTTCCCCTGCCTCTTCCTCAATTTCTGAAAACTTGCAACCTCGGTTGATATGGTTTCCTTGGCAGCCTTGGCAGTCTGGCTGCTGTAACAACTACTGCATACTGACATGTTGTTATCCTGCAGGTCGCCTTCACAAGGAGTCAATATTCAGAGCTGCTCTGTGGTTCGCAAGAATGCCTTCCCAATACCACGCCTGTACGTTGTCTTAGAAATACTAATTAATAAGGTTTCTTTCTTTTCCGCTGACGTTAGTGGCACTGCAGACGCACGTTGCTGGCGCTAGGAGTTGTGCTCACGTTGTGTAAAATTCTGAGCAAAGAAGTGGATATTTCATTAAGTGTTCAACAAAATTCGGTAGAAATTGCAAGAGAAACTTGCTACATTCTGCACAACTTCGACAGGAAAAGAAATGGCTATAAGTTTGAGAGCACACTTTGTATTGCTGGACTAGAAATGAGATGCCAGTAGATGACTCTCTACCTGGAAGCGTTACTAAACGAATCCGAACAGCATTTGCTGATTACTTCATGAATGAGGGAATGGAAATGACATAAATATACATAAGATTTGTAATCAGAATTAACGTGCAGCTGGAATGTTTGCTTGAAATGTAACTTTGTATGTACTGAATTTAAAAAGCATTGTAGCTATTACGATAATTCCTGTATTACTGATAGTTGGTTGAAATAAACACTACTTTTCTTACCGATAAAGTTTTCCTGCGTTGTGGATATGCCAGTAAAATTTGTTTAGAGTTTCTCTATGACGAACTATCACGCATTCTTATTTGCGACCTCGTTGTTGCAGTTGTCGTGTTTCAGATCCCGTATGGCAGCTCGCTTTTCAGCCTCAGTGTCGAAATCTCATGGTTTGGTGTTTGGTCCGCGTATTTAGGTATCCAACGACATTGTCTACGACAACCAACCACTTCCTCTTTGCAGCAGCTGCTCCGCTAGGTACAAAGCGGCCCACTGCATGTCCGTTAGCAGCGCTGCGCTCGCGTCTTAAAGCAGTGGTGCAGCTGCGACGCAGTCTGGACGCTCCTATTACATTCATTGCATCATCAAGAGTGGTCCAAATGGCTCTGAGCACTATGGAACTTAACTTCTGAGATCATCAGTCCCCTAGAACTTAGAACTACTTAAACCTAACTAACCTAAGGACACATCCATGCCCGAGGCAGGACCGTAGCGGTCGCGCCGTTCTAGACTGTAGCGCCTAGAATCGCTCGGCCACGCTGGCCGGCGCAAGACATGGAAAACGTAAAATAAATTATACCAATCCACATGTTCATGTCACCATTTAAAGTAAGAGGAAAGTAGTTCTGGCTATCCTCGGGCACCGAATGGGACTCGACAGTACAATGGGTTGTAATTCTTACAACACTTGATAACAGTCAAGCAGTTTAAAAAAATATAATTACGACGCGGCCATACAATGCTGCGCAACAGCGTTTACTTATAAGTAAAAGCCTTAGTTTATTACTGTTTCTTTAAGTAATTAGAGTTTACTATTGTATAAAATGCTGTTTCGGATCTTTCACGTGAAATATGGACAATGAGACTGGAGAAGTACGTCGGAAAAATGAATTTATCAACGAATATAATGATGCCCATTTACGTTTATGTTCTCAACCGGTTCAACAGCTTGAGGGAAGTGAAGATTGTTACATTTCTAATGTCAGTGAAGCAAATGTGCGTGCGTGTGTGTGTGTCTTTGTGTTTGTGTGTGTGTGTTTGTGTGTACGTACGTGTGTATAGAAATAAAAATAGATAACGACACTGACTTTTCTTCTCCAGAGCGATAGCATTCACGGTAATCAACACAGCAATCTAAAATCCGTGTACAGTGGTAGTTACCGAAAATCGTTTAGCTTTATGAAAGTTATCTAGCTGCTTTTGCTTGTCTTACTTTTACAAATATATTCGAGAAGAAAGTTAGTAACAAGTTAACTTTAATGTGCAAAGTTTGTGGAGTTTAATGGCTGGACTGAGGATTCAAGGAGGAGTAGAATACGGCTTGTTATCCATCAAGGTTTGTCACTCCAAACACGAAGGTTTTGGGATTATACTTCTCCGTGATCTCTGTTCATCACCCAGGAGATAACGCTAGCTGTATCACTCCGTTTGCAGATGTCAGTATTATTTATGAGGCAAAGTTATCTTAAGAAAACTGTACGCTTATCTCATCTGTTGCAGGTAATACTGCAGTCTTGTTTGGGCAATGGCGGATAATAAAGCAATTTTTGGGCGTTACAAACAAGCCCATGTTATTACATAGCGAGTGACACTCTAAACCATTAACCACGTTAAACCAGTAAATCAGACATCTACTAAAATTCTTTGGGGCACAGGAAGCAGTGGTAGCCTGATGCCTCAGGAAAACGAAAGCGCCAGTTTTAGGAACCACGTCATCACGCAACGGTTCCAGCTGATGCTACTTTATGGGGAAAAGAATAACATCCTCCCTCTTGGAAAATAAAGATTATGGTACATGGGTTTCCTTCGTCTGTTAGTTACGTAGGTTGGAACTTAAATAGCGGCAACGCTGCTGTGCCTACACTATGCAATGGAATCAACTATTTTCGCTGATAACACATTTTGTTGACATACCTACCTTACCTCCGAGCAAATGGACTCGCACGTCCCACGTCATCGGCGTGCACATAATCGAGGGAACACACTTGTGAGCGAGCGGTCTAACGTAGCGGTGTCACTATGTTTTCGAAATAGGTACAACGGAGTCGGATCAAGATTGAATGTGCCGTTTTTGGAGCATCACCTACGACCAGCTTTGAGAAAGAAACGGTGACGCTTTCTGCGCAACCACCCATCATTTAGTATGACAATGAGCGGGCGCATACAGCGCAAGCTGCGGCTGCTCTGTTCGGTCGATGGGACTGGGAAGTACTGTACCATCCACCCAATCCCCGGACTTAAGACCCGATAGGCAGTAGACCACTCCATCCGCACCATCAACAGAAAAGAGTCTGCTAAAGGTATACTACGCCTCCCATATCGCTAGCAACGGGTTCTACACAACGCTGGTGACTACTTTGAAGGACATGTAACACTTTTGTATCAGTTGTGAATAAATAGTTGCCGCTACTTAAGTTTCAACCCTCGTATTTTACCTTCCATACTATTGAGCTGGCTGCTGTACGACAATTTCATTATTAGAACAACGATGAGCTGCAGCTATCTTTTGATTCCATAACTTGATCTATAAAAAAAGAAGCCTTATGGGATCACTTCATTGTCCGTCTGTTAAGATTCCATTTTCTGGCGAAGGGGTAGCGGTATCAAGTTGAAATTTGTGTCTTTACAAAGTCTACGGTCCCTTGGCGCTGGAAAAAATTAAAGTAAGATTCTAAGTCAATGCAGTAAAAAGACACGGTGATGTTTGATACTTGAAAACTCACTCATCAAAACCTTTGAGGTACTTCCCGTTGACCTAGAATCACGTAATTCGGCAACGAACAATGTTTCTCTGTACAAGTAAAGGAAAATTCCGAAAATTGTTAATTTGTAATTATATCACATAATTTATTTTGGCAATAACAAACTTACATTGCATTCGTAGTCTGTAAAAAATCGCAGAAACTACTGTAGCGATTGTGATCTGGACTGTGCAACGAGAAGGTTTTTATATATTATTTACAAATATTTCGTGCGTATTGACTGAGATAAGTTGAAATTAAGCCCCTGGCGCCGTGAAAAAGATACCTTTGCCATGCATTGGTGATATTCGTAAGGCAATGCAACCAACTTAACACCCCGGCTAATTCTACTTAACAAACTTTCACTGACAGTCGGTTCCGACGACATGTATATGTTTCAAAGCTACGTAATTCTAATAATTGATGTATGATTGCACTTCCATTGTTTGTGATGAGGTTATGATGTTTCACAAAATGTTCATTGAAACGTTCCACTACAAAATTCGACATCTGCGTAGCGACAACAGCTCTCTGGCCCGATGAACCATTTTCTTATGCGTAGTCTTTAGACAGATCTTATTAGTAGTCGCAACTGGGACGAGAGCAGATGAAATCAACGCATCTGCAATTGTCAATTAACATAGCATATTAATTTAACTCCAAAACTAATAAAGTAAATGAAATAATTACAATACGAAAATGGGAAATTACACTAAATACACTCCTGGAAATGGAAAAAAGAACACATTGACACCGGTGTGTCAGACCCACCATACTTGCTCCGGACACTGCGAGAGGGCTGTACAAGCAATGATCACACGCACGGCACAGCGGACACACCAGGAACCGCGGTGTTGGCCGTCGAATGGCGCTAGCTGCGCAGCATTTGTGCACCGCCGCCGTCAGTGTCAGCCAGTTTGCCGTGGCATACGGAGCTCCATCGCAGTCTTTAACACTGGTAGCATGCCGCGACAGCGTGGACGTGAACCGTATGTGCAGTTGACGGACTTTGAGCGAGGGCGTATAGTGGGCATGCGGGAGGCCGGGTGGACGTACAGCCGAATTGCTCAACACGTGGGGCGTGAGGTCACCACAGTACATCGATGTTGTCGCCAGTGGTCGGCGGAAGGTGCACGTGCCCGTCGACCTGGGACCGGACCGCAGCGACGCACGGATGCACGCCAAGACCGTAGGATCCTACGCAGTGCCGTAGGGGACCGCACCGCCACTTCCCAGCAAATTAGGGACACTGTTGCTCCTGGGGTGTCGGCGAGGACCATTCGCAACCGTCTCCATGAAGCTGGGCTACGGTCCCGCACACCGTTAGGCCGTCTTCCGCTCACGCCCCAACATCGTGCAGCCCGCCTCCAGTGGTGTCGGGACAGGCGTGAATGGAGGGACGAATGGAGACGTGTCGTCTTCAGCGATAAGAGTCGCTTCTGCCTTGAGCCAATGATGGTCGTATGCGTGTTTGGCGCCGTGCAGGTGAGCGCCACAATCAGGACTGCATACGACCGAGGCACACAGGGCCAACACCCGGCATCATGGTGAGGGGAGCGATCTCCTACACTGGCCGTACACCTCTGGTGATCGTCGAGGGGACACTGAATAGTGCACGGTACATCCAAACCGTCATCGAACCCATCGTTCTACCATTCCTAGACCGGCAAGGGAACTTGCTGTTCCAACAGGACAATGCACGTCCGCATGTATCCCGTGCCACCCAACGTGCTCTAGAAGGTGTAAGTCAACTACCCTGGCCAGCAAGATCTCCGGATCTGTCGCCCATTGAGCATGTTTGGGACTGGATGAAGCGTCGTCTCACGCGGTCTGCACGTCCAGCACGAACGCTGGTCCAACTGAGGCTCCAGGTGGAAATGGCATGGCAAGCCGTTCCACAGGACTACATCCAGCATCTCTACGATCGTCTCCATGGGAGAATAGCAGCCTGCATTGCTGCGAAAGGTGGATATACACTGTACTAGTGCCGACATTGTGCATGCTCTGTTGCTTGTGTCTATGTGCCTGTGGTTCTGTCAGTGTGATCATGTGATGTATCTGACCCCAGGAATGTGTCAATAAAGTTTCCCCTTCCTGGGACAATGAATTCACGGTGTTCTTATTTCAGTTTCCAGGAGCGTATTTAACATAAAACTTAAAACATACACTAAAGTCATGGAATACCCAGGACCGATACGTTGCCAGTATCGACACCGATAACGGGCAAGTATCGTGGATATTTACAAATTCCTTGGCTGGATGAACTATCTATATGCATAAGTAAATTAGTAAGGAACCTTCGGGGCGCGAGACCTACTCACACGTTTTCGTTTATTATTATTATTATTATTATTACTATTTCTCTAAACGTGCATTTCAAGAGTGCTCACCAAGCAGCCCTCAGCTTCGAATGATTTTCGCAGTGAAATTTCATGTCTCACTGCCAGATCTGGTACTATACACGGACTGCAAAGATACCCTTTAAAACACATCGAAAGATTATTTCCGAAAACTCTATATACACTCCTGGAAATGGAAAAAAGAACACATTGACACCGGTGTGTCAGACCCACCATACTTGATCCGGACACTGCGAGAGGGCTGTACAAGCAATGATCACACGCACGGCACAGCGGACACACCAGGAACCGCGGTGTTGGCCGTCGAATGGCGCTAGCTGCGCAGCATTTGTGCACCGCCGCCGTCAGTGTCAGCCAGTTTGCCGTGGCATACGGAGCTCCATCGCAGTCTTTAACACTGGTAGTATGCGGCGACAGCGTGGACGTGAACCGTATGTACAGCTGACAGACTTTGAGCGAGGGCGTATAGTGGGCATGCGGGAGGCCGGGTGGACGTACAGCCGAATTGCTCAACACGTGGGGCGTGAGGTCTCCACAGTACATCGAAGTTGTCGCCAGTGGTCAGAGGAAGGTGCACGTGCCCGTCGACCTGGGACCGGACCGCAGCGACGCACGGATGCACGCCAAGACCGTAGGATCCTACGCAGTGCCGTAGGGGACCACACAGCCACTTCCCAGGAAATTAGGGACAGTGTTGCTCCTGGGGTATCGGCGAGGATCATTCGCAACCGTCTCCATGAAGCTGGGCTACGGTCCCGCACACCGTTAGGCCGTCTTCCGCTCACGCCCCAACATCGTGCAGCCCGCCTCCAGTGGTGTCGCGACAGGCGTGAATGGAGGGACGAATGGAGACGTGTCGTCTTCAGCGATGAGAGTCGCTTCTGCCTCGGTGCCAATGATGGTCGTATGCGTGTTTGGCGCCGTGCAGGTGAGCGCCACAATCAGGACTGCATACGACTGAGGCACACAGGGCCAACACCCGGCAACATGGTGTGGGGAGCGATCTCCTACACTGGCCGTACACCTCTGGTGATCGTCGAGGGGACACTGAATAGTGCACGGTACATCCAAACCGTCATCGAACCCATCGTTCTACCATTTCTAGACCGGCAAGGGAACTTGCTGTTCCAATAGCTCTAGAAGGTGTAAGTCAACTACCCTGGCCAGCAAGATCTCCGGATCTGTCCCCCATTGAGCATGTTTGGGACTGGATGAAGCGTCGTCTCACGCGGTCTGCACGTCCAGCACGAACGCTGGTCCAACTGAGGCGCCAGGTGGAAATGGCATGGCAAGCCGTTCCACAAGACTACATCCAGCATCTCTACGATCGTCTCCATGGGAGAATAGCAGCCTGCATTGCTGCGAAAGGTGGATATACACTGTACTAGTGCCGACATTGTGCATGCTCTGTTGCCTGTGTCTATGTGCCTGTGGTTCTGTCAGTGTGATCATGTGATGTATCTGACCCCAGGAATGTGTCAATAAAGTTTCCCGTCGTGACAACGAAACCGGTCGAAATTTGCATGTACCACTTTGGGATAATGTATGAGACATCTAGGGATGCACATGTATGCGCTCAGTATGTAAGCTGGCCCTCACCGTCTTTTTCGAATCCCAAGGTCCGATACTCTTCGAATTCCTCGGCCACGGACGAGCAATTAACAGTGACGTGTACTGTGAGAAACTCCGTAACCTACGCAAGTCCATCAAGAGCAAACAGCACGGGCTGCTCACGGAATAATGCGCTCCCACACCTTTCCAAGTAACACAAAGTTTAATGGCCAAGTTCAAGAAGTGCGAGCAGCTCGAGCATCCGCCTTGCGACTTCAATGTGATTGGTCCGCTGTAAAAAAATATCTAAAAGGGAAGCGCTTCAACTCAGTGACGAACTGGACACATTGGCGGCCTGGCTCCCGTACAGCCTCAGTTCTGGCAACAGGGAATCCTTCGACTCGTGAAACAGTGGGATAGTTGTTCTCAGGCCTCTGGTGATCACTTTTGAACAAAGACTTCAGTAATACCCATATTGTTGTTCCTTAAGTTTCTTTTTGAACATCCCTTATATAAAGCATTTGAGTAAATGCTCTTTCGGTGAGACCATTGTTACTTTTTATTCCTACATTTTCGTCATACGCAAGAATACGCACCAACATAAAAGCGAGAGATAGCTACTGTATATGAGACAGAACACAAACATTCAGGTTTGAACCCTTTGCCGGACTATCCCCTATTAGATGAAAGACGGAATGTTTATCATCGTACAAAGGATATAGTTATGATATACACGACTCCCTTTTTCTGGCTGAGGTGTTCCAAAGTATTTTAACTCCGTATGAGAAAATAATATTTCAAACATCATAAAAGATCAAATATTATGCAAAGAAGCAATTTCTGATTTTCAAATTGTAATATATCGTCTTTCAAGATGTATTTAGTCTTTTAGATTGACAATTTTTTCTGAAATCCAACTTGTTTCTCACTGAATTAGAGCTTCTGTATTATGTGTACAGTAATTGTGTTATACTTTAGCTTCTCAAAAACTTTTTGAAAATGCTAACAACAAATCTCGACATATTTTTTTATTAAAAGAGAGAGAAGAATACTGAGGACAAAATATTAAAGTTTGATTGGTCAGCTACCAGTACAAAGAGCTCCATTACATAAGTAACGTCATGTGTTATAAACTTGAGATGTACAGCATCTGTTTGCTTTGCTCCTGATTTCATTCTATGTGTCCAAAAATTTATTTTTAAGAGTTTTTGTAGTAGCATAACCTTTATTTTGTACCTAAGGGGATGGCTACAGAACACCATGCTCTTAATCAAACTTGTTTAGAGTGGACTCTTTAGAAACAGTACGTTGCCTCCTAAGGAAATGTGAAAACTTAAGTAACATATTGCAAAGAATATTATTATTTTCTTTCAAGACAATTTACTCATTTCTTTGATTTTTTATTATCAATCTCTTTGTTTACTGTACTTCAAATATTTTCCTATTTATTTAAAAGACTCTGACTGAAAAGTGACATCAGATGCTTCATTCTATTTTCTACACTATCTTTAAAATTTTCCTAAAAATTGTTGCAGGCGAACATATTAGCTCCTTTTTTAAATGCAACTCAACTCAAACTCCCACAAGCTCCCCTAACTGTAAATCACTCACATCCACTTGTACATCGCTCATTTTTGTTCTCTCTAAGTTGCCCTTTATCACTCACACATTTAGTCCAGCTCATTGTCACTATCTCCTTTTGTCTCTCTGTCATTGTCTCCTGTGTCACAGCCACAGTCCCCTTCGTCCTTTCCTACTACTAGTCTCCTCTCATTGACACTGTCTCCCTCTTGCTTTCTCTTAGTGCTAATATCTCTTTCTCTTCCTCGTTGTCGTTGTCATATATTCTGTCTCTCATTGTCTCTAGCTCTCACCCACTTCCGCTGTCTTTTTCTCTTTATTCCTCTCTCTCTCTCTCTCTCTCTCTACCTCCCCCCCCCCCCTTGGCACTGTGTCTTGCACTCTTTTCCTAGCACTGTTCTGTCACTGTCAACTATGTTCCACTGCCATTGTGCCCCTTCTTTCTCTCACATTGCCATTGTCTCCTTCGCTCTTTTTATAGCGTAACTAGTTTCTACTATCTTTCAGTATTTATTACTTTTCCGTCTCTTCGCTCCTGGCACTTTCTTATTCTTTCTCAGCATAAAAAAGCGAGATATGTTCGCATGCTACAATTTTTTCGAAAAATGATTAAGTGCTGAGGCAGGTAGAATGAGTAAGCTGGTACCCCACTTTTCAGTCAGACTCTTTTAAATCAACAGGAGCATTTTCGCATTTTTGGTGCTCCGATAGGGGCATTTTTTCTGTGGTTCCTGCTGCAACATGGCATGTAACTCACACGGAAAGAAAAGTATTTGTCAGTACAATTTAGGTAGTTTACTTATGTGAAATTGAAATAACGAAAACTAATTTTACACGTAAGACCTTATTTGAAGTGCAAAAAAATTTTGATTGTGCTTCAGTACTACAACACTGGGTTCCCTGACAACAACGGAGAAACATTACGGCATATTTCTCCATGTTCCGTCACTTTATAAATTACATTTTCACCTCAGATGGGATTTTACGTGTACAAGTAGGGTAACTTTGAAACACTGTATCTTGGAAACAGTTAAAGACATGAAGGAAAGTTTCAAGGTTGTTCGTGATCGGGATCTTAGGAATACATCGTAAAAATTACAGCCATTTGCTATGCGTAGCCTCTCGAAATCCGCTGCTGGGTTTTGATACACAAAAAACAAATTCTTGGGATGCTTCTCGACAATGGATAAAGATTTTCGAAAACGGGGAGATAGTTTTTCTTGATAAAAGCCTAGAGAATATATCGTTAGGATTCGAACAATATTCTGCGGTTATTTATTATTTCGATTTCGCTCATACCAGATTTTACGTGTAGAAGTAGGGCAGCACTGTACCTCGTATCTTGAAAACGGATAACGATATCGAGAAAATTTTCAGGATTGTTGGAGATCGGGATCTTATGAATACGACGCAAAAATTTCAGCCCACCGGAGGCCACATCAAATGCAATGAGAATCAACCGATCTGTTCTATTTGCCTACGCAACAGGAAGTGTGCAATATTTTTACTTTGACACTGTACTGTAGGATAGCGACACTAAGTCGAGCATTCTGTTCGGTATAGAAGTGGTCCATAGCCAAAGGTCTATCCAAAAAGCGGGACCTTACCTTTTTATCACGAATAGAAACCAAATCCCGTTTTACCGATATGCGAAAAGTCACTCATCAACACCTACAGGGTACTTCCTGTTGACTTAGACTCGTGATATTGCCAAGATGCAAGATTTAAGATTACAAATAAATAAAAAATCAGAAAATGGTTAATTTGCAATTTTATCACAAAAAATACTTTTATAACGTTTGTTGTCCGTTCGTGTATCAGTGTGTTAAGACCTCTTTTCCTGAGGAGCTGGCACAGGTATCAAGTTAAAATTTTGTGAACCAAATGACAGTAAATATGCTGAAAAGAACCCTACGAAATTACGCATTGTTCTAGGACTTGTTCAGTATAAGTAGCAACTTTGAGATTCAATAATTTCAGTTCCGAGACACAACAAGAAAGGACAGCTCATCATATGAAATTATGTCGTCAATTTTTATGTAACATGATTTCAATTTCCTCAAACAGAGTTACCTCAAAGCACAAAAATTGCGCAAAGTAAAAAAAAAAAATTAAAAAATTATAGTGCGCTGATATTTCCGCAGTTAAAACTACGTAAAGACAAAATTCTTCATGAATGTAAATGTAAAATTATGAAAGGGAAAGTAATGAAAAACTAGAAAGCTGGAAGAATACACAACATAAAATAAGTGCGATGCTCGTAATCAATACACTAAGTATTGCAACGAATTCATATGAGGGGAATCCCTCCTACGAGTCGTCAGGCGAATTTGCTTTCGTGTTTCAACAGATATTTGAAATTCAGAGTTTCAGGTATGTGGCTGGAGTCACCCCAAAAAAAATACTGCTCATCGCGTTTTTCATGAACGCCCAGTGTCGACAAAAACCTTCGATTTACGTGCAGTTACAAACAATATGATTCTTAAACCGGAATGTAACTTGCTCATTCGATAGGGCGATCTCAAATTAGTCTAATGCGATATATGTTTTAACAGGGATATGAAAACACTAAGAATACCCGGTACTCCACCAGAGACAGCACCGCCCTAGCCCGCGCTCACTGCTAACGCCATGCAGAAGCGCTGCTCAGCTGCTGCTGAAATGTTGATTTGTCTTCGTCTTTTACTGACCCTGTTAATAATACATATCTATTAAACAAATGTCGCGATGGACTAATTTTAGGCCCGCCGCGGTGGCCGAGCGGTTCTAGGCGCTTCAGTTCGGAACCGCGCGACTACTACGGTCGCAGGTTCGAATCCTGCCTCGGGCACGGACGTGTGCGATGTCCTTAGGTTGGTTAGGTTTAAGTAGTTCTCAGTTCTAGGGTAATGATGACCTCAGATGTTAAGTCCCATAGTGCCCAGAGCCATTTGAACCATTTTTTGACTAATCTTGGACGTCTCTGTCGAATGGTACTTTAATTATTTTTTTTTGGGAAGGTAGCAATGCAACGTTTTCCGTCGACACTAGACTTCGCATAAAAAAACTTGTTGAGCAGTATTAGTTTGGAGTGACTACAGATACACACTGCTAAATTAAATTATTAATATCTGTCGAAACACCAGAAAAATTCTGCCTGAAGATTCTTAGGAGAGACATGCGGTATGTAAATGAGTAGGATAAATGCTTTGTTTGCGAGTGGAATTGTTGTAGAGAACTGGACAAGTTCAATCCCAATTTTATGATTAGATTAGATTAGATTAGATTAATACTTGTTCCATAGATCATGAATACGACACTTCGTAATGATGTGGAACGTGTCAGGTTAATAAAAGATGTCTGTACAAGAAATTACATTACACAAAATATTGCATGACACTAATGATTAAGTTTTTTTTTTTTTTTTTTTTTTTACTTACTTTATATCTAAAAATTCAGCCAATGAGTAGAAGGAGTTGTCATCTAGAAATTCTTTTAATTTATTTTTAAATGTTAGTTGGCTATCTGTCAGGCTTTTGATGCTGTTTGGTAGGTGCCCAAAGACTTTTGTGGCAGCATAATTTACCCCTTTCTGTGCCAAAGTCAGATTTAACCCTGCATAGTGAAGATCATCCTTTCTCCTGGTGTTATAGGTATGCACACTGCTATTACTTTTGAATTGGGTTGGATTATTATCAACAAATTTCATAAGGGAATATATATACTGTGAGGTTACTGTGAGGATCCCTAGATCCTTAAATAGATGTCTGCAGGATGACCGTGGGTGGGCTCCAGCAATTATTCTGATTACACGTTTTTGTGCAATGAATACTTTTCTACTCAACGATGAATTACCCCAGAATATGATGCCATACGAAAGCAGTGAATGAAAGTAGGCATAGTAAGCTAATTTACTGAGATTCTTATCACCAAAATTTGCAATAACCCTAATAGCATACGTAGCTGAACTCAGACGTTTCAGCAGACCATCAATGTGTTGCTTCCAGTTTAACCTCTCATCAATGGACACACCTAAAAATTTTGAAAATTCTACCTTAGCTACAGACTTCTGTTCAAATTCTATATTTATTACTGGAGTTTTGCCATTTACTGTACGGAACTGTATATACTGTGTTTTATCAAAATTTAAAGAGAGTCCGTTTGCTGAGAACCACTTAATAATTTTGTGAAAAACATCATTTACAATTACATCACTTAGTTCTTGGTTTTTGGATGTTATTACTATACTTGTATCATCAGCAAAAAGAACTAACTTTGCATCTTCATCAATGTGGAATGGTAAGTCATTAATGTATATCAAGAACAGTAAAGGACCTAAGACCGAACCCTGTGGGACCCCGTGCTTGATAGCACCCCAGTTTGAGGAATCAGCTGTTTTAACATTACACGAACCACTTATTTCAACTTTCTGCATTCTTCCAGTTAAGTATGAATTAAACCATTTGTGCACTGCCCCACTCAAACCATAATGATTTAGCTTATCTAAAAGAATTCCATGATTTACACAATCAAAGGCCTTTGAGAGATCACAAAAAATACCAATGGGTGATGTCCGGTTATTCAGAGCATTTAATATTTGATCAGTGAAAGCATATATAGCATTTTCTGTTGAAAAGCCTTTCTGAAAACCAAACTGACATTTTGTTAGTACTTTATTTTTACAAATATGGGAGGCTACTCTTGAATACATTACTTTCTCAAAAATTTTTGATAGAGTTGTCAGAAGAGAGATTGGGCGGTAGTTGTTGACATCCGACATATCCCCCTTTTTATGCAATGGTTTTACAATGGCATATTTCAGTCTATCAGGGAAAACACCCTGCTCCAAAGAGCTATTACATACGTGGCTGAGAATTCTACTTATCTGTGGGGAACAAGCTTTAAGTACTTTGCTGGAAATGCCATCAATTCCGTAAGAGCTTTTACTTTTCAGTGAGTTTATTATTTTACTGATTTCAGAGGGAGAGGTTGGTGGAATTACAGCTGTTTCAAACTGTGCAGGTATGGCCTCTTCTATTAATAGCCTTGCCTCTTCTAGTGAAGATCTAGATCCTATTTTCTCCACAACATTTAAAAAATGATTATTCAAAATATTTTCAATTTCTGATTGTTTGTTAGTGCACTTGTCATTCAATTTTATTGCACTAAAGTCTTCCTGTGCTCTTGGTTGCCCTGTTTCCCTTTCAATAATATTCCAAATTGCTTTAATTTTATTATCAGAGTTACTGATCTCAGACATGATACACATGCTTCTGGACTTTTTAATAACTTTTCTTAGTACCGCACAATAGTTTTTATAATATTGAACAATTTCGGGGTCAGTACTCCATCTTGCTGTTAGATACAGTTCTCTTTTGCGGTTGCAAGATATTCTTATTCCTTTAGTTAGCCAAGGTTTTTTATATGTTTTCTTGGAATTATGTTTAACTATTTTCTTGGGAAAACAATTTTCAAATACCCTTAAAAATGTATTGTGAAATAAGTTATATTTCAAGTTTGCATCGGGTTCCTTATACACTTCATCCCAGTTTAGCTGCTGTAGGCTTTCCCTAAAGTTTGCAATATTTATATTGTTAATTGAACGCACTGCTTTGAAAGTCTGATTTATTATACTGCATGGAGCTATGTCATGTACTGTAACAAGCTGTGCACTATGATCTGAAAGACCATTCTCAACAGGATAAGCATTTATGTCCTTAAACTTATCTTGGTCTATAAAAAAGTTATCTATCAATGTACTGCTGTTCTTTGTTATCCGAGTAGGAAAATCAATGACGGAGCTCAAATTGAAAGAACTGAGTAATACTAAAAGGTCATTCTTCCTATTACACTCTTTCAGGGAATCAACACTGAAATCCCCACAAATGATAATTTGCTTCCCCCTGTCTGACAGATAGCACAACAAAGCATCCAAGTTTTCCAGAAATAGCTGGAAATTCCCTGAGGGGGACCTATACACTGTTACAATTATGAAAGTGCCATCCTTTAGTTTAAGTTCAGTGGCACATGCTTCCATATGTTGCTCTACACAAAATTTTTTAGTTTCTAAATTTTTTGCACTGTGGAAGCTTTTGACATATATGGCAACTCCTCCTCTCATCATATTATCTCTACTTACATGTGCAGCTAATTTGTACCCATTGATGCTAACCTTTTGCATATCAGTGACAATGTGATGCTCAGACAGGCATAGTACATCTATTACATTCTCAGTTTCTATATCTTCTAAACAAAGCAGAAGCTCATCAATTTTATTGTTCAATCCCCCAATATTTTGATGAAATATACTAACATTTTTCATTTTACTTTTGCAACTATCTTGAACTTTTTTGACATCTTTAGTACTTGCATGGCTGAGTTTCCCACTGGACACTGATCTTACACTAAAAAAGAGTTTCCACCATGAGATGTAGCTCCTCCCCCCTTCAAATTTCCTGCTATCAGCCCAGCCAGTTTACCCTTCCCTTTCCTGTTGAGGTGTAGGCCATGTCTAGTATAGTCCCACCTACAGAGTGAATCAACACGAACCACACCAATGTGTGACCCCGCACCAGATCCAAGTAGCCGTTCCAACTCCAAATTAACTCTCCTGACAGAAGAGGTCAAATGAGGTCGGTCGTGGCGCTCCAGAACCGACACAAACCCAACACTGGTATGATTCGATGCCGATGCAATCTTTGCCAGGTCACACTCTATGCTGTACCCCGGATCTCTGTCAATACTGTTGCCCGGCCCACCCACAATAACCACGGTGTCTTCCTTAGTAAAACCTTTACATAGTGAACCTAAATCCTCTGTAACCTGCCCAAGTTCAGCACTAGGTTTGAAAAAACTTGTGACCTGGTAATCCAACCCTAATTCATCCTGCAGAAGTTGGCCCACACCCCTAGCATGCGAACTACCTAGCAACAAGACTTTCTTTCTCTTTGCAGACTTCCCTACATTCTTAATCAATTTGCTGCTGAAAGCTTGTTGAGCCCTGTGTACATCTACTTCTGTGAGAGGCTCATCAGTTTCTGACTGAGGCAACAGGTCAAACCTATTTTGTACATTAATAACAAAGCGGTCAGAAGAATTTCTTGGCCTGTTCCTCATGCCTGTTGCCACTTCCCACCCCTGTTTACCCTTCTCCCCCCTTAACCTGCCCAGTTCTCGCCTAGCCTCATCTAACTCAGCCTGAAGGGCAGCAATTTTCCCCTCCTGTTCCACAATCTTCCTATCTCTACTGCATAGCCTACAGAACCACTGATGAGTCTCGCTCATTTTCCCAATTCCCACGCCACTACAGTCGCCCCAATGAAAAAAGTTACTACATCCATCACACCAGACCCCGGAGCTAACGATCCTACGGCACGTCAGGCACTTTACACTCATGGTACAAATCTATTTTAGTGACAGAAAGACAATTAAGTTACCGGAAAACAATGAAAATACGTGTACGAAAAATTAGGCCTACTCGCGACTATGTAAACAGTGGTTCAGAAGTTTTTTACTGGAAATTACTTAAGAGATGACGATACTCTACAGATATAAAGGGGCAGCAAACGTATTTAGCACACTAAACTATCAGTAAATGCACTTAAGATTGCGGTATGAAGTTTAATCTGAAAACTCAAAAGTTCGGCCTGGCCGCGATATGTAAACAAAATGAACTTTACGTGATTACTGTGAAAATACGCGAGTAAGACAAAAACCTTTAATGGTATGCTTGCAGAGCACTATAATTAACGTAATAAATTAGTTTAAAGTGTTAAAAAACAGTTTATTACTACTTAAATTACTTATCTTGTACAAGAGCTGTGACTCAGACGTCCGTGTAGCAGGCGCAGGGACATTAACTTGGAACACTAAGAGTCATCAGTAAGTGCTGTAAAGTCAACGTAGTACATCGTTTGCAAGAGCGTTAGCTAAACTACTACTAAACTCCGTCGTGACAGGCCTCGGAAATCTCTACGGTATCGACCGGCCTCCGTGTCATCCTCAGACAATAGGCGTCAGTGGAGGCGGATATGAAGAGACTTGGGGTCAGCATATCTTCCGCCCGACCGTTATTAGCTTTCGTGACCGGAGCCGCTATTTTTCAGTCAAGCAGCTCCTCAACTTGTCTCACAAGGGCTGAGTGCACCCCGCTTGCAAAAGCGCTCAGCAGATTTGGACGGTCACCCATCCAAGTGCTGGCTAGGCCCGACAGTCATTAGCTTCGGAGATCTGACGGGAACCGGAGTTAGCACTGCGGCATGACCGTCGGCTAGCGCGAACATCGGATCAATAAAATAAGAGTTCTTGTCCCTTTAAGCGAAAAAAAATCTGTCTCCTCTTCCACAGGGAAATGAGAAAGAAAGAGAATAGAAAGAAATCACAAAAAAAAACATGTCGACCTCGATTGCAAGGTTTTAGATACGCATAGTTAGACCCACACTGTTCATTATAATCAATGAAAGCATATTAAGCAGAAAGAATCGTAACAGTTTCTGATCATATGAATGTGTTTGAAGAAGTACTAAGCAAAATGTTATACTGCATAATGACAGGGGAAGGTACACCTAAGCACCCAGTCAAATTCATCAAAATCAGTTATCCAGTTAACAGTACAGCTCGGAAGCAAAGTAAGAGAGATGAAGAAAGGATATAATCTGACATATCGTCGGCATTGTGGTCTTAAAAGTGGGAGCACTATATCAGATGGACAAGGGTGAGAAAGGAAAGTCGCATAGGCCAGTTACAAGAACCTCGTGTCATCTGCCGGAAGGAAACTATCAAAAATCTAAACCTCCCACCCCAGCCGGGAATCAAACCCGGGCCCCCGTGCGTGGCTTTCCAACGCGCTGACCATTGAGCTAATGGGGCGGACCAAATAACTGGTAATAAAATAGACATAGCAAAGGATCAATTGAGGCGACACAGTTTTCGCGAAATGACTTTGCATGCTTCTTAGAAAAAGAAAGTGCATCGTAAGATAGTTGCCTTAAAGTAAAAAAAAAAAAAAGACGAAGTCTTATTGTTAACCATTTTTGAAGAAATATATCTTTCACATTGAAGAAATATATGTCTATACAGATAATCAGATTTCTAATGATGTGCGGAGACATTTGTAAAGTGGGAAGACAAAACTGTACAAGGTTATGTGACTATGATGAAGTTGTATGGCTCTTCATTAAATAGGAAGAAAAGCGGAAGTTTCATAGTGAATAAGTGATATTTCTGAGATATGTTACAATATATTTTTAAAAATATTACCAGAGGATCGAGGATATAGGAGAACAAATCAGAATGCAAGCTTTTTGACACAGTCGGGAAATATAAAAGAAATTGACAAGGTTACATATTTCTTGGGAGCGAAAGCTGAGTATTAAGAAGTATTTCGACAGTAGAACAACAAAACAGAGTACTGCTGACAGAAGCAGAACAAAACTGGAAGACGAGTTCTATATCGAAGGTAGTCACAAACACACATTTGAATACAGAGATTGTGTTTTCGTGTACTTACCATATGGATGCCACATATTATGGTCTGCAGCACGCCAGCGATGCGTGCCGTGCGAATCATATCGCTTGCGAACAATGAAGTGTAGAAATTTTCAGCTGATCCTACTCCGCTATCTTATCGGTTCCATTCCGCACACTGCCAAGGCGAGGAACATTTGATGTTCGATGCCACTGTCGCAACGCTAAACAGACTTCATCTTAAGATAAGAAGACTATGGCAGGTACTTTTGAGTATATCATAAACTGGCGAACTGGGAACCGTTTTTCTGTAAGATATTCAGTATGTGGGCGAAGTATGCACTGTGTAACTACCTTATGTGCCTCCCACATTTAATTTCTACAGCGTTTGGCTCATGACGGAGTGTCACAGCGAGGAAGGTGTACAAGAGTCCAACAAACTGTTTACATCGATTTCGCTCAATGCAGTCGGATTAACGAAATGATTAATGCAAATTTTGATGGTGAGTGCTCGTCGGATTTTATGGCAACAGCAGAAATTTTATTCGATCGATAAAGCTTTTAAACTGTTTATACGCCCTACTGTAAAAATGCCTTGTTAGTGGACTGATTATACTATTGTAAAAAACTGCCAGGCAGCACGTACAATTAATGTCCAAGGGGAATGCAGACAACGAATATATTTTATGGCAGACAAATACTACGTGATGTTTCAAAAAGATGAATCCAATTTCACAAGATTGTATCTTCTACACTCAACATCAGTGGCTGTCGAACGTTTTTGCGCCGGCCGCGGTGGTCTCGCGGTTCGAGGCGCGCAGTCCGGAACCGTGCGACTGCTACGGTCGCAGGTTCGAATCCTGCCTCGTGCATGGATGTGTGTGATGTCCTTAGGTTAGTTAGGCTTAAGTAGTTCTAAGTTCTAGGGGACTGATGACCACAGCAGTTGAGGCCCATAGTGCTCAGAGCCATTTGAACCTTTTTTTTTTTTTTTTTAACGTTTTTGCTCAAGAGCCAACACTGACATTGGAGGGCGACATCTCGAGCCGCATCGGAATCATGGCTGTGGATAGAAGCTTACCTCTTAAACATTTCGAATCTTCATATTATAAGTTATCAAACTACATATTTTCAAAGAAAAAGTAATATATTAGACCTCGATAAATTTTTCTGAAGGCTCATATAGCGACTAATTTTCCGTACCGAGGCGGGTACTGTGCCCAATGCCATCGCAAGATTTCCGGACACATTTCCTAAGCATCTTCGTGCCCTACTGTCTGAAAAAATACCAGGCGACTGCAGCACACCGTTTTCAATTGGACTTTCATATTAGCCCAAATGTAACAGACAAAGAAGGTTTTAAGTTACATAACTTTACTAATTCCAAATTTTCACAAAGGGATAACGGCGGATGATAACTTCCCACATATAAAAGAATGTAATAAAAGACAGTCTGATCTGTAATATTTTTGTGATACATGGAAGTAGCCAACCGTTACTGGGGTGAACACTTGGTCATTTTTCCCGACGACTAGTTTCGCCACTTCTTCAGATCAGATTCCGTGTCAGCTTTAGTAATCCTCAGAAGAAACTATCTTACTGAAACAAATATCAAGCAACTACATTTGTAGACCAGAAGACGTTGCTTAAACATCGATTTGGAGAAATTATTACTCTTCATACAAGTGAGGCAGTAAGAACAATATAAATGACTTACCTTCCGTGAAACGATTCAAAATGAAAAAGGTGTTACTAAATATTAACGGAATAAGCTTGTCTGTCAGTGTCACTGTCAATAATGGCGACATATATTCGGGATTCGTATGATCACTTCGCGGCAAGCAGGAGCGCTCTTCTGATCAAAAGACACCCAGTGGCTACTTTTCCCATGCTGGCCGCTTTACTACACCTTTGCCTACCGATATCGCTATTAATTAGTAACATGCATAAATTAATACTTTATATTAATTAATAACCGTAATTGCAATTAGAGACACGAGATACGACCACAAATGTTTCCTAAATGTTTAAAATATCATTTTTCTGTTAATTATTGGATTGTATATAACAGCCTTAATTTGACTTAACATTACTTGCTGCAAACATGTATCACATTTGAAGATGACAGTCTCCATAACGCGCATTCACGAATCCTTGTTACTTCCGTCTGACATTAATAAGACAGCAGATGATCAGTGCTGTTGCGCACGTTCGTGAGTTTTCAGCACTGGAAGAAACACAAAATATTCCCCCTCTCATTTCATCTACATCTACATCCGTACTCTGCAAGCCACCTGACGGTGTGTGGCGGAGGGTACCCTGAGTACCTCTATCGGTTCTCGTGGAAAGAAGGACTGTCTGTATGCTTCTGTGTGGGCTCTAATCTCTCTGATTTTATCCTCATGGTCTCTTCGCGAGATATACGTAGGAGGGAGCAATATACTGCTTGACTCTTCGGTGAAGGTATGTTCTCGAAACTACAACAAAAGCCCATACCGAGCTACTAAGCGTCTCTCCTGCAGAGTCTTCCACTGGAGTTTATCTATTATCTCCGTAACGCTTTCGCGATTACTAAATGATCCTGTAACGAAGCGCGCTGCTCTCCGTTGGATCTTCTCTATCTCTTCTGTCAACCCTATCTGGTACGGATCCCACACTGCTGAGCAGTATTCAAGCAGTGGGCGAACAAGCGCACTGTAACCTACTTCCTTTGTTTTCGGATTGCATTTCCTTAGGATTCTTTCAATGAACCTCTGTCTGCCTTCTGCTTTACCGACGATCAACATTATATGATCATTCCATTTTAAATCCCTCCTAATGCGTACTCCCAGATAATTTATGGAATTAACTGCTTCCAGTTGCTGACCTGCTATTTTGCAGCTAAATGATAAATGATCTATCTTTCTATGTATTCGCAGCACATTACACTTGTCTACATTGAGATTGAATTGCCAATCTCTGCACCATGCGTCAATTCGCTGCAGATCCTCTTGCATTTCAGTACAATTTTCCATTGTTACAACCTCTCGATACACCACAGCATCATCTGCAAAAAGCCTCAGTGAACTTCCGATGTTATCCACAAGGTCATTTATGTATACTGTGAATAGCAACGGTCCTATGACACTCCCCTGCGGCATACCTGAAATCACTCTTACTTCGGATGACTTCTCTCCATTGAGAATGACATGCTGCGTTCTGTTATCTAGGAACTCTTCAATCCAATCACACAGTTTGTCTGATAGTCAATATGCTCTTACTTTGTTCATTAAACGACTGTGGGGAACTGTATCGAACGCCTTGCGGAAGTCAAGAAACATAGCATATACGTGGGAGCCCGTGTCTATGGCCCTCTGAGTCTCGTGGACGAATAGCGCGACCTGGGTTTCATACGACCGTCTTTTTCGAAACCCATGCTGATTCCTAGAGTAGATTTCTAGTCTCCAGAAAAGTCATTATATTCGAACATAACACGTGTTCCAAAATTCTACAACTGATCGACGTTAGAGATATAGGTCTATAGTTCTGCACATCTGTTCGACGTCCCTTCTTGAAAACGGGGATGACCGGTGCCCTTTTCCAATCCTTTGGAACGCTACGCTCTTCTAGAGACCTACGGTGCACCGCTGCAAGAAGGGGGGCAAGTTCCTTCGCGTACTCTGTGTAAAATCGAACAGGTATCCAATCAGGTCCAGCGGCCTTTCCTCTTTTGAGCGATTTTAGTTGTATCTTTATCCCTCTGTCGTCTATTTCGATATCTACCATTTTGTCAATTGTACGTCAATCTAGAGAAGGAACTACAGTGCCGTCTTCCTCTGTGAAACAGCTTTGGAAAAAGACATTTAGTATTTCGCCTTTCAGTCTGTCATCCTCTGTTTCAGTACCATTTTGGTCACAGAGTGTCTGGACATTTTGTTTTGTTCCACCTACCGCTTTGACATAGGACCAAAATTTCTTACGATTTTCTGCCAAGTCAGTACATAGAACTTTACTTTCGAATTCATTGAACGCCTCTCGCATAGCCCTCCTCACACTACATTTCGCTTCACGTAGTTTTTGTTTGTCTGCTAGGCTTTGGCTATGTTTATGTTTTCTGTGAAGTTCCCTTTGCTCCCGCAGCAATTTTATAGCTCGGTTGTTGTGCCACGGTGGCTCTTTTCCATCTCTTACGATCTTGCTTGGCACATACTCATCTAACGCATATTGTACGATGGTTTTGAACTTTGTCCACTGATCCTCAACACTATCTGTACTCGAGACAAAACTTTTGTGTTGAGCCGTCAGGTACTCTGTCATCTGCTTTTTGTCACTTTTGCTAAACAGAAAAATCTTAATACCTTTTTTAATATTTCTATTTACGGCTGAAATCATCGATGCCGTAACCGCTTTATGATCGCTGATTCCCTGTTCTGCGTTAACTGTATGAAATAGTTCGGGGCCGTTTGTCACCAGAAGGTGTAATATGTTATCGCCACGAGTCGGTTCTCTGTTTAACTGCTCAAGGTAGTTTTCAGATAGAACACTTAAAAAAAATTCACTGCATTCTTTGTCCCTGCCACCCGTTATGAACGTTTGAGTCTCCCAGTCTATATCCGGCAAATTAAAATCTCCACCCAGAACTATAACATGATGGGGAAATCTACTCGAAATATTTTCCAAATTATCCTTCAGGTGCTCAGCCACAACAGCTGCTGAGCCAGGGGGCCTATAGAGACATCCAATTACCATGTCTGCGCCTGCTTTGACCGTGACCTTCACCCAAATTATTTCACGTTTCAGATCTCCGTCAATTTCCTTCGATACTATTGCACTTCTTATCGCTATAAACACGCCTCCCCCTTTACTGTCCAGCCTGTCTCTGCGGTATACATTCCAATCTGAGTTTAGGATTTCATTACTGTTTACGGCTGGTTTCAGCGTGTAGTGCACGCCTGACCTATTCAGGGAGACCCCCCGCCAAGCAGACAGAGTGAACACTGGCCTTCTTCCCCGACCTTTCCGCTATTTTCCTAAGGGGCTCTATCACCCGCCTAACGTTGGAGCTCCCAATAACTAATAAACCTCTCCCCCCGTGTGCCTGCTCGGACCTTGCTGAAAGAGCAGCCACATGTCCACTCACAGGCAGAGCGGGCGATGCCACACGGCCAGCCTCCACATTTACACTCCGCCTCGTGCCCCGTGAACGCCGCTGAACCCGCCACTCCCCTTGGGGGGAGGGTGGCCCAACCGCGCCCGGTACCCGCGAAGATGTCTCGACAGCAGGGACAGTGGGTGAAGCATGTAACACCTGGGGTGTACCTTGCGACGCACCAGACTCCCCATTGCCACTACACTCCGAGGCAGCAGCCTGAAGACGGCTGACCGTGGCCATCAACACGCTCAGCTGTTCGCGAACAGTGGCCAGCTCCTCCTGCGTCCGTACACAGCAGTCACACATCCTATCCATCCTAAGAAATCAGTTTAATGTAGAGAGTTAATCAACTTTTAACTAGACTGCTGATTCACTAAAGGCGGCTGATTGTTGACTAAACTGTGATTGCTAGCCACTTCTTGTAGAAAACAATGAAAATAGCACTACCTTTCTCTGGACTGTATAGAACAAACACTAGCACTACTGGCATTATGGATGACTAAAGGGACGCTCTCTGACTGTATTCAAAACAAACACGAAATCTATGGAACACTATTACTAGCACTCGACAATTAAAGCTTCCTAAAAGCAAAAGCACACGGAAGAAGAAGTGACAAGTAAGAAAATAAAGAAAATACAGTTAATACTTAAATTAACGTAACTCGCTGCACAGCAGACGTGAAGCAGACGGCAGTTTAGGACGATACTAATTTCTGTTAATCCTGCAGTGACAGCGCTGCATACCACTCTGCCCCTGACATAAGCTCACGGCCGAATTCACCAATGTGAATTAAAATTAGGCACTCTTAAAATATCACAGTATCTGTAGGCATATTTATTTTTTACTGAACAAGAAAAATACGCTCCTGAGAAGCTCTTATCTTAGTTGGTTTTAGGACTCTGTTATTGTTTGCTACAAGCGTATTATTACAAAATTGAGAACGCAGGCCGCAAGAATCTTAAATTGACCGCATGAGGTCCGCGGGCCGCAGTTTGACGACCAATGAATTGAAGTAGAAACTTGGTGTGAATTTTAACTTACATGTTAGACTATAATTTTTTTGTTTTTAAAGGAACTAGCATATTTTGCAACGATATGTCGTTTACATGCAACCTTTTGGTGTTTTTACAATTACATATTAAATCAAATTTTTCATTTACCTTCTATACATGTTCAATGCAGCCTTCACTGGAGGCTCTACGAACATCTAGACGATAATTAAACTTGTCCTATACTTCTGCGTGCATGTCTGGAGTTCCTGCTTTCACGTTGTTGCTATGTGCCATAGTAGTTTCACGCAAAGGTGTTGTAAGTTGAGGGACATTGATGGTGCTCCATAAATCCCAGCAAACCAGAAATCATTTACTATGAGAAAAGGTGATCTTGGAAGCGAGATCCGCACTGCCCTTACGAACAATCTGTCTTTGAGGCAGCTCATTGTGAAGAAACGCTCTTACAAACAGGCGGCAGTGCTATGTTGCTCCGTCCTGTCGCAGAATGAAATTTTCTACATGTTCTCACAATTGTGTAAAAAGGCTGAATTCGAACATATCCACATGTTTGAGTCCGGTAACCGCCTTTTCCGCATAACGAGCAGTAAATCTTTTCTCGGGAAATATCAGTGGTTATAAACTAGCTGCACATATGAGTAGAGAGAATAAGGTGGGAGGAGGAGTTGCCATACATGTCAAAAGTTATCACTGTGTAGAAAGCTTAGATACGAAAAAGGTTTGTCTAGAGCAGGGTATAGAAGGATGTGCCTGTCAACTTAAAGTCAAGGAGGACTCTTTTATAATTGTAACAGTATATAGTTCCCCTTCAGGAAACTTTCATTTATTCCTGGAAAACTTGGATGCCTTGTTGTGCTATCTGTCAGATAGGGTAAAGCAAATTACTGTTTGTGGGGACTTCAATGTTGATTCACTGAAAGAGTGTAATAGGAAGAATGACCTGTAACTCTTGCTCGGTTCTTTCCATTTGACATCTGTCATTAATTTTCCTACTCGGGTAGTAAAGGACAGCAGTACATTGATTCATATCACTTTTATAGACAAAGATAAGTTTAAAAATATAAATACTTGTCCTTTTGAGAATGGCCTTTCTGATCATGGCACTCAACTAGTTACAGTATATGACATAGTTCCATTCAGTAATTCAAAACTACCCTCAAAAGTTGTGCGTTCAATTTTCAGGGAAAATCTTCAGCAGTTAGACTGGGATGAGGTGTACAAGGAACCCGATTCTAATTTAAAATATAACTTATTTTATGATACACTTGTAAGAGAATTTGAAAACTGTTTCCCCAAGAAAGTAGATAAATCTAATTATAAGAAACGATGCAAAAATCCTTGGCTTACTGAAAGAATAAAAGTATCTTGTAACCACAAAAAGGAACTGTGTGTAACAACAAGGAAGAGTAATGACCCAGAAACAGCGAACTATTATAAAAATTTCTGTGCTGCATTAAGAAAGGTTATTAGAATGGCCAGAAGCATGTGCATCATGTCTGAAATTAATTCCTCTGATAACAAAATCAAAGCAATTTGGAATATTATTACAAGGGAGACAGGACAACCAAGAGTACAGGATGACGGTATTACCATCAATGCGAATGGAAACTTGACAAACAACAAATCCAGAAGTAGAAAATATTTTGAATAATCATTTTTCAAATGTTGTAGAGGAAATAGGATCTAAATGTTCATTAGACGAAGCAAGGCAGTTAATGGAAGAGGCCTTACCCACAAAATTTGATACAACTGAAATTCCATCCACCTCTCCTTCTGAAATTAGGAAGCTAATAAACTCTGTCAAGAATAAAAGCTCACATGGAATTGATGGCATTTCCAGCAGGATAATAAAAGCTTGTTCCCAAGAGATAAGTGGGATTCTTAGCCGCTTATGTAATAACTGTCTGAAGCAGGGTATTTTCCTAGATAGATTGAAGTATACCATTGTTAAATCACTGAATAAAAAAGGGGATACGTCTGATGTCAACAACTACCGCCCAATCTCCCTTCTGACAGCCAATCCAAAATTCTTGAAAAAGTAATGTATTGTACAGTAGCTTCACACCTTTCTAAAACAGAGTTTTAACAAAATATCAGTTTGGTTTCGAGAAAGGTTTTTCAACGAAAAATGCTATATATACTTCCACTAATAAAATATTAAATGCTCTGGATAACCGGAAGTCACCTATTGGGATTTTTTGTTATCTTTCAAAGGTTTTTGATTGTGTAAATCATGGAATACTTCTAGATAAGCTCAAGTACTGTGGTATGAATGGGACAGCGCTCAAATGGTTTAAATCATACCTAACTGGAAGAGTGTAGAAAGTTAAAATAAGCAGTTCACACAATATGCAAAAACACTGGCGATTTCTGAAACTGGGGAACAATCGAGAATGGGGTGCCGGAAGGTACGGTCTTGGGTCCTCTGTGTTCTTAATATATATTAATGACTTACTATTCTATATTCACGAAGATGCAAAGCTGGTACTTTTTGCCGATGATACAAGTATAACTATCACACCCAACAGATAATAATTAACTGATGAAATTGTAAACGATATTTTTCAGAAAATCATTAAGTGGTTCTCTGCAAATGGGCTCTCACTAAACTTTGACAAACACAGTATTTACAGTTCCACACAGTAAATGGAATGACGCCATTAATAAAGGAAGACTTCGATCACAAATCGGTAGATAAAGTAGAATATTCCAAATTTCTAGGTGTATGCATTGATGAAGCATTGGACTGGAAAAAACACACTGAAGATCTGCTGAAACGTTTGAGTTCAGCAGGGTAATTGCAAATTTTAGCGATGTACATCTCAGTAAATTAGCTTACCACGCCAATTTTCATTCTCTGCTTTCATATGACACTATATTCTGGGGTAACTCATCATTGAATAAATGAGTGTTCATTGCCTAAAAGCGTGTAATCAGAATAATTTCTGAAGCTCATCCAGGATCATCCTGCAGACACATATTTAGAGAGCTAGGGATCTTCACTGCAGCCTCACTATATATATATATTCACTTATGAAGTTTGTTATTAACAATCCGAACGAAGTCAAAAGTAATAGCAGTGTACATGGCTACAACACTAGGGGAAAGGATGATCTTCACTACTCAAGGTTAAATCTAACTTTGGTTCATAAGGGGGTAAATTATGCTGCCACAAAAGTCTTTGGTCACTTACCTAATAGCATCAAAAGTCTGACAGATAGCCATACAGCTTTTAAAAGGAAATTAAAAGAATTTCTGAATGGCAACTCCTTCTCCTCATTAGATGAATTTTTGGATATAGTTAAGTGGGTAAATTCCCCACCTCACCACAAAAAAAAAATTAAGTATCATGTAATATTTTGTTTAATGTAATATCTTGTACAGACACCTTTTATTAACCCGACATGTTAGACACTGTTACGAAGTGGCGTATTCATGACCTATGGAACAAGTACTAATCTCATCTAATCAAATTTAACACATGAAGCTTTGGAGAGTCTGTTTTGTGTTCGACTATGTTATGTTGTTGTTGTGGCCCATGTTCTTACAGTGTGGTGTTTCACTTTCCCACTGAAATGGACCCTAGCCTCATCAGTGAATACTAAACGTGAAAAACGTGAAGGGAAATAGTCATCACAATCAACGCGCCCAGGATGAGTTCACAAAGATTTACTCCAGAGATGCTCAACCCGCCGATTGCGATCGACAGGTCGACCACCATGGCTTTGCTAGCCGATGTTTCAAATCCTTTGCCCGAAATACGCTTAAATGAATAATTAAACTTATCCTATACTTCTGCGTGCATGTCCGGAGTTCCTGCTTTCACGTTGTTGTTGCGTGACTGCTGTTTTTATGACAGTTCGTTGGCAGTGAGTGTTTCGCAGGGTATTTGTAGGCGTTAAGTCTGCCAACACTGTCTCCGTTTCTTTCGACTGTATCTGCTTTTCACCGCCTTTAACGCGCTAAGTAGCAGTCTTTCCATCTGCATGGGGAGGTTACTGCTTGCGAACAACAACTTGGCGCTTCGTGATGAGCGGGGAGATCGCTCGGGGTTTGGTGCTGGACTTGACCCTTAGGTAGCACAGTTCCAGAAATTAAATATGTAACACTTGCCTCAAATAGTCAGAACTGTCAGATCAACAAACGTCATTGGATCAAAAATCGGCAAAGAAGTATATGGGTAACCTGAAAACGTTGAAGAGAGATCCTGAAAGCCGATTATCAGATTTCAAAGCAGGGGAATCTGTTGCAGCTTTCATAGCTCAGCTTCCCAAAAAGTGTATATGGAAGATATTTCAAGTAAAATAGTGCTCTTATCTCTCGTATTTGAGACTGAGCTTGAAAAGGAAATAATGCCATTTCGAGATCACATTTTCTTAAGATCAGAATAGAACGAGGATAACTTTCTGAAATTAATGAGTGTAAAAACATAGCATAACATTGTAAAAGTGGCATTATTGTTTTATCGTTTTTTGGATGAACTTATCTATGTGAGGCAGCGTCTACAACGATGAAATAGTGAAATCTAAGTGTAGAAATAAAATGTCTTTACACATTGTGTAAGGCTAACTGACAAATTATTCACCAGATCACAATAAACTTGGCGATGATATGCGGGGCCAAGTATCTCACTAAAGTTTCTTCAACATTTGTATTGGCCAATCGAAACTTTTTCACGTATGTACCACCTTCAAAACTGAATAGCAGGCCTAGAATTTTTGGTGGAGAAAAAATTAGCTTTCATGTTTTTGCGTAATTAAAATGGTTAATTTTTCGCTAGGATGTTGTTTTGCGCTTAAACCTTTACGAATTTTTGAGTCAGTAGATCTCTAAATGGCCTAATTGTGTGTAGTAGACCTCAAACTTAAAGAGGTTGAGCACCCATACTCTACATGTTTCTGTTTAATACCATCATGAAGAGCTTATAGTAACTGAATGCTTTATGGTTTGAAACAAACGACGAGTACATTTCTGTTGACTAAGTGAAACACTCTGCCGAATGCGCTATACGTCTTACACGAGCATACGGGGGCGACCTGTGGAAATCCCTCTCGCATAGAAAAGAGTCTCTTGAAACTTCTGTTGCCATCGTAGAATTCGTTCAGATGTACGTGATACAGTGCCGTATTTCTGTTGAATATCGTTCCTCCCAGTTACAAATAAATTGCACGTGTTGAAACGGAGAACGCAAAACATATAATGTTGCTGTCGTATCACGATCCTAACTCGACGCATTCTGCGTAATGAATGAGCGAGGTAGCTCAGGCAGACATTTGCAAGCAAACACATGACCGGTGACTTACGACTGGTGCACCCAAAAGTTTTAATTTCATTGCGTAGGTTAAAATTCACCCCAAGTTACTATTATCAGTCATGTAGAAGATATAGCATCTTGAAACTATATATATATATATATATATATATATATATATATATATATATATATATATATATATAGTGGACTGAATTCCAGTCAACATTGTCAAAAGTTTTCTCTAAGTCTACAAATGCTAGGAACGTAGGTTTGCCTTTCCTTAATCTAGCTTCTAAGATAAGTCGTAGGGTCAGTATTGCCTCATGTGTTCCAATATTTCTACGGAATCCAAACTGATGTTCCCCGAGGTCGATTTCTACTAGTTTTTCCATTCGTATGTAAAGAATTCGCGTTAGTATTTTGCATCCGTGACTTATTAAACTGATAGTTCGGTAATTTTCATGTTTCACTGAACCTACGATCCCTGTGACTGCATTCTGTCCTCGGAGAACTTGTTCAGCTGCACATTAAGTGCATCTTCCGTTGGGAGGGTGAGATCGTTCAGTGAGATAATAAGCGTAATCATATGGCTAGAAGCGTTCGCTAAAGGCCACCAGAACGTGAGCACGACTGCAAAGTACTTCCCTGCGCTAACAATTCCGCAGTTCTTGAAGCATTAAACAGCTGTAGGGCTACTTAGAATGCCCTGTTGGCTCTGTGGAATCTCCACCAAACACACCGCACTTCACGACTCCAGGTGCCTAGGAAGACCAGGTGGCTAATGTCCAACTCGTGTAGCTGCAATATACTGAATACAAGCAGGCGTTCCCAGTAATTCTGCTTACAACTGCATGGTAGACACTCTTCCTGCAAACCTATATTTTTCGTGTCCTGTACGGTTCGTCCGGTATAAACAGCACAGCAGACGCTACAGGTGTGGAAGTGTGGACACATGGGCGCACAGTGGTTAATCTGTGCTACAGTCGAAGTCCACTTAAAGTGATGCAGCTATGACTGTGCAGAAAAAATGGTTCAAATGGCTCTGAGCACTATGGGACTTAACATCTGAGGCCATCAGTCCCACAGAACTTAGAACTACTTAAGTCTAACTAACCTAAGGACGGCACACACATCCATGCCCGAGGCAGGAATCAAACCTGCGACCGTAGCGGTCGCGCGGTCCCGGACTGAAGCGCCTAGAACCGTTCGGCCACATGGGCCGGCTGTGCAGAAAACATTAGGTGGTAAAGTATGTGATGTATTTGTGTGAAGACTGTTTGTCATACGGAAAAAACAACCAGCACCCTGATGTACTGATGTGTGTAAGTATTAAGGTACCACACAAAGAACACTTTATCGGTTTGAACCAAATTTGGTACGCATACTACTTACTTTTTGGGAAAATGTGCTGTGGGAATAAGAACCACCTATCTCCCATAGAGCTGGAGACTGGGATGAAGATGTTTAGTAATACCTGATATCTAGGCAGCTCTAAATGACTGTCATATTATGTGGATAGTATCAGTATGCATTCCAGGTGGTATAATTGTGGTTAGCCAAGTCTGAGCAGGGAGAGGCGGGAGGGGGAGATAGATAGTGAGGTGGGGAGGATGAGATGGGCAGAGAAAGGGGTTGGAAGAGATGAACACATAGAGGCAGGAGCAGGAGATGGACAGCGAGAGAGGGGGAGGAGGAGATAGAGGGGGGGAGGGAAGAGAAGGAGGTGGACTATAGGGTGAAGGAAGTGATGGAGAGAGGGAATGGATAGGAGAAGATGGGCAACGAGAGAAGGGGTGCGGAGGTGTATGGAGCGTATGTGATATACTGGTACATGGGCGAAGCTGCTCGTATAAAACTAGTCTACTATAAATCACACAAAAACATGCTTATACACATATAAGCACACAGATACATATAGGTCTTACAGGAGTGGCACTTTTCCCCGCAGTCTGCTCCATATAGCCAGTGTTCAGTAAAACATTTACTGTAGGAGAACGATTCCCTTATCTCTATTACAAAAAAAAAGTTAATTGTTCCCATGCCCCAGGTACGCTTCTTCTACGCTTGAGTACATCATGGTGTCGATTGTTTGGTACAATGGTAAGGAAGATACGGACATGCATAGCGACTACTGGAAAGTCGTAGTTGTTGAAAAGTAACAAACATCATCCCTCTAATTCAGAGAAAAACGCTTATTGAGTAGAGTTTGCCAACTTCTTCCTCGAATTACAGATCAAATGCACGAACGTACGTGAAAACTGCTACATCGAGAATGACTAGACAGAAAAAAACAAACTTACAGATGTGACGCCAGTGTATCGACAGGAATGATTAAGATTACAGAGAGACGTTGTTCACACTCAGTGAAGTATGTCAGGAAGGGTCAATGTAATAGTGAGCTTAGTCAATAAGAGCCTTTAAATGGAGACACATAAAAGTATTCCCCGTGGATGGAGAAGAGTACGACGTCAGCATTTTAATTAGCATAATTCGGACTTTCGTAGTACAGGTCCACCCGGTCATCAAGGAGACTTATATGGTGGAGAAAATTATACACACATCTAAAACGTTTCGTATTACCCCACTTCCCAGAACTCTTGAAGATAGATGTTGACTGTGAATATAGTATCACACTCCCATTGACTGTTGAGAGATGTCAGTAAACGCGCCCAAAAATGTGAACAATCATGCATGAGCATGGACGGAGGGGGTCCGACAGCCGATCAGTTCCAGACATTCCACCAGGAAGAAAGTACACGGCTCCTGTTGTCTGCAGTTCAACCATGACTAGACGGTCAATACCGCAGTTCGATCGCGTCCGCATTATTACTTTGTGCCAAGAAGGGCTCTCAACAAGGGAAGTGTCCAGGCGTCTCGGATAGAACCAAAGCGATGTTGTTCGGACATGGAAGAGGTACAGAGAGAGACAGGAACTGTAGATGACATGCCTCGCTCAGGCCGCCCAAAGGCTACTACTGCAGTGGATGATCGCTACCTACGGATTGTGGCTCGGGGGAACCCTGAGAGCAATGCCACCTTGTTGAATGATGCTTTTCGTGGAGTCACAGGACGTCACGTTATGACTAAGACTGTGTGCAATAGGCTGCATGATGCGCAACTTCACTACCGACGTCCATGACGAGGTCCATCTTTGGAACCACGACACCATGCAGCGCGGTACAGGTGGGCCCAACAACATGCCGAATGGACCGTTCAGGATTGGCATCACGTTCTCTTCACAGATGAGTGTCACATATGCCTTCAACCAGACAATCGGCGGAGACGTGTTTGGAGGCAACCCGGTCAGACTGAACGCCTTAGACACACTGTCCAGCGAGTGCAGCAAGATGGAGCTTCCCTGCTGTTTTGGGGTGGCATTATGTAGGGCCGATAGTGGTCATGGAAGGCACCGTAATCGCTGTACGATACGTGAATGCCATCCTCCGACCAATAGTGCAACCATATCGGCAGCATATTGGCGAGGCATTCGTGTTCATGGAGGACAATTCGCACCCCCATCGTGCACATCTTGTGAATGACTTCCTTCAGGATAACGACATGGATCGAGTAGAGTGACCAGCATGTTCTCCAGACATGAAACCAATCGAACATGCCTGGGATGGATTGAAAGGGCTGTTTATGGACGACAGGACTCACCAACCAATATGAGGGATCTACACCGAATCGTCATTGAGTAATGGGACAATCTGGACCAACAGTGCCTTGATGAACTTGTGGATAGTATACCACGACGAATACAGACATGCGTCAATGCAAGAGGACGTGCTATTGGGTATTAGAGGTACCGGTGTGTACAGCAATGTGGACCACCACCTCTGAAGTTCTCGCTGTATGCAATGAGTGGTTTTCATGAGCAATAAAAATGGCGGAAATGATGTTTATGTAGATCTCTATTCCAATTTTCTGTACAGGTTCCGGAACTCTCGGAACCAAGGTGACGGAAAACTTTTTTCGATGTGCGTTCTTATACCCGCTACACATCCTTTCCCGGAGTTTGTTCTCTGACTTAACGGTTAATTTACTGATGTGGCCTTTTTGTTTTCTCTTTACGCTGTAACGAGAATGGAAAGGAAAATTTAACAAAGTAATAACTTGTGCAGAACCGGGACACAAACCTAGAGTCTTGCCCTGTTGTGGCAGGCTGTAAGTCGTGTCTGTATAGCTTAGTCAGTAAGAAACTTTTCCCTGAAATTCAAGGACCGTGCTTCTAGTTGCGGTCTGGCAAACAACGATCAGAAAATTTCATCTACTCCGCTATCTTGTGAAAGATTCATTGCAGATTTCTGGAAACTTTTCTAATGCATCGCCTTATTTATTATCGTTGTCGTCTTGTTTTGATATGCCCGCGTTTCCGACGGTACAAAATTTCGAAGGTAAATAAGTCATCTGATGCATCGGTAACAACAACGCAAATCTACTGAGGAAACCTTGACAACTGTCAGAAACTATTAAGTGGTACCTGGTCTCGTTTCTGCTCACAGGGACTTCGTTTGCTAAACATAATGGAGGAATGGAAGAAATTTAATAGTGTCAAGAGGTCTATTAACTATCATGACAAAACCATTGTCAAGAGACTGCTTAGCTTAATGTGCGTCTAAACACTGTGTTATCGACGAAAGCCATTCAGCTGGAGTTCGTAACAGATCTGTTATTGAAGTGTTGCTGGCAAACCATTTGCAAATCTGGAGAACGCAAAAAATAGCTTCAGCGTTGTGAGAAGCGTAGAAACTGCATTACTGGTGCGTGAGTGTGCAGATGAACTGTTTTTTTTTTTTTTGAAGAAAAAAGTGATCCTGAATCGAATTGAGTGGGTACTGTTGATAACAGTATGGTTGAACTCTTGTACCAGACTTTTTCCCTTCAAGTACGACACAGCGAGCTCCGTGCACCAGCTATTATGTTTGGATTTATTGAACTATGCTGTTTCGAACTTCACAAAATACAGTTGACAAGTGCGCAAGGGCAGGGCAAAAAATTCTCGATGTGGTACCGGAAAATGGTATTCTTAGGTTAAAAATAAATTATTTTTTCCTAACGTTCTGTTAGATCAATGGATTCAATCTGAAGTGTTTCCATCATTGAAATGCAATTCTGGAAGATCTAAATACTTATATTTGGTCTTCATCGCGTGTCACGCATCTGTCAGAAAAATCTTTAGATAGGGTAGTCACTGGAAGCCAGAGAGTGCCAAATTTCGTGCTTTAGACAAATGATCCACCAACTTCACACATCAACTCTCCAACAATTTTTGTTGATGCGCACGTTGTCTTTTACAGTGCATGTACATTAACACATATATTATATCCATTTGCGTCAGATAACTGACGAGGTATTCAGTTTCTTTGATTTGTCCTTTGCAAGATAATAAAACAGAAGAACCCTTTCGCATCGAAAAAAATCAATTGTACAACCTTTCCAGAAAATGAAATTTATCTTTTTGTTGCAAGGCCACAGATTTCATAGCAGTTCAAAATGTTCAAATCTTCAAATGTGTGTGAAATCGTATGGGATTTAACTGCTACGATCATCAGTCCCTAAGCTTACACACTACTTAACCTAAATTACCCTAAGGACAAACACACACACCCACGTCCGAGGGAGGACTCGAACCTCCGCTGGGACCAGCCGCACAGTCCATGACTGCAGCACACTAGACTGCTCGGCCAACCCCGCGCGGCTCATAGCAGTTCATTTCTTGGCATGAAGTGGCACCCCATGTCTCATTCATAGCAACAAATCTGGGTATAAAATGGGTTAGTTTCTTTCTAAATTACTCAAGCATTTATAGGAAATTTGGCGTTCACATATTCTTTTCGTCTTCATTTAACAAAAGCAGCACCCATCCTGGTCATAGTTTTCTCATAAGTCCCATGTAAAATGTACCATTCTTTTGATGATTAGTAGGGCAACGAGAACATCAGCGCACATTGCGGGTTACCAACATCAGGAGCAGGGGCAAACCTATTGTTCTCTTTTGATTGACAGCTTCTTAAGCTGTTGTTCTGCTAAGAGGATTATAACTACCTGGGGATAATCCATCCTTATGATTGACAGGTTCTTAACCTTCCAGAATGAGATTTTCACTATGCAGCCGAGTGTGCGCTGAGATGAAACTTCCTAGCAGATTAAAACTGTGTGCTGGATCGAGACACGAACTCGGGAACTTTGCCTTCCGCAGGCAAATGTTCTACCTTTTGAGCTACCCAAGCACGACTCAGGCTCTGTCCTCAAAGCTTTACATCTGCCAGTACCTCGTCTCCTATCCTCCAAACTTCACAGAATGTCTCCTGCAAGCCTTGCAGAGCTAGAACTCCTGGGAGAAATGATATTGCGGAGACATGGCTCAGCCACAGCCTGGGGGATGTTTCCAGAATGAGATTTTCACTCTGCAGCTGAGTGTGTGCTGCTATGTAACTTCCTGGCAGATTTAAAATGTCTGCTGGATGGAGACTCCAACTCGAAACCTTTCTCAGTTAGTACCTTTACTGTCTTATCAATTCCAACATTTGCTATCTCATTTGCTGACGTTGTTTTACTTTCCTCCACAATCTAACGAGCAGAAATACCTTTGTTTCACTCAATCACACTTTACTAATTCCCATTTAGGTTCTTCTCCTGCAGTCCCTTTTAAGCGATACCAACCTACCGATTTGAACAACAATGATGACTGTAATATTAATAATCATTTCGTGTGGCTCAAAAGCCTTCGGCGACTTGCCCGATCAATCCTACCAGGGGAAGGGGACTTACAGTTTTACATGCAATCCGATCCACGTGTTCTTCCTGGCGAATTTACACTTAATTGAGTGAAGAAGCTTCGATTAAAGGGATACTAAAATATTCCGTGGTCCGACAACATTCTGACCCGCGTCATTTATATTTCGAAGCACATACTTTACCAGTATGTACCAGGGCCGACAGAGTTTGGGTGGAACTTTTCACAAAGCGAGAAGTTATCAATAGATTACGAACGCAGTATTTCCCGTGCATAGACGGTTTTACTTCTGATCCAAATGCCGTAGATCAATGCTGACTATATCACCTATGAAAATAGTTTCCGACCTCAGTGGGAATGGAGATGTCATGAGAGCCGTGTGGTTCAAAAATTGGCAATTGACCTTAAATAATGGAAAGCGTGAGATCATCCATATGAGTGCTACAAGGAATCCGTTAAACTTTGGTTACAAGATAAATCAGTCGAATCTAAATGCCGTAAATTCAACTAAATACCTATGAATTACAATTACGAACAATGTAAACTGGAAATAACACACAGAAAATGTTGTGGGGAAGGCAGACCAAAGACTGCGTTTTATTGGCAGAACACTTAGAAAATGTAACAGCTCTACTAAAGAGACTGCCTACACTACACTTGTCTGTCCTCTTTAGGATACTGTTGCGCGGAGTGGGATCCTTACGAGATAGCATCAAGAAAGTTCAAAGAAGGGCAGCACAGTTTGTTTTATTGCGAAGTATGAGAGAGAGTGTTATTGAAATGGTACAGGACTTGGGGTGGACATAATTAAAACAAAGGCGTTTTTCGCAGTGACGGAATCTTCTCACGAAATTTATATCACCAATTTTCTTCTCCGAATGTGAAAATATTTTTTTGACGGCGATCGGCATTGGGAGAAACGATCATCGTAATAAAATAAGGTAGATCAGAGCTCAAACCAAAAGATATAGGTATTCGTTTTTTCTGCGCTGTTCGAGACTGGAATAATAGAGAATTATTGTGAAGGTGGTTTGATGAACCCTCTACCAGTGTGTTTAAGACAGTGCACTCACGTTAGGAAGGTTCATATTTCAAATCCCCATCTTCCCATCGAGTTCTAGTATTCCAGTGATTACCCATATCACTTGACGCTAATGCCAGGAATTTTTCATAATCGTATCTGTTGACTTATTATCGTCCCGTTCAGATTTGTGGCCTTTTCGTGATGAACTCGTTGTTAATGTCACATTAAATTAAGTGTCCACCTCTTTCTAGAAAGGTCATTTATAAGACAGTGACTAACCTTTTACGTGCGGTATAAGGTTACCTAGTTCTCCAACTCCTATTCAGAATCTTAGCAGTCAGCTGGATTGATCCACGACCTTCACATGCGTGGCGGAAGGCACAAACAATAGACTTGGTGTCAGTGTCAGGTGACCTACGATTATTAAATATCGAGAACTTTTCCACCGTGTGTGGATTCAGCAAGGACGTGTATTGCAGTGAAGGGAATTTTGACTGTAGGTATGATATGAGCAGAAAAGGCTGAATGAGGGAGGAGTGCACCTAGACTGCACAACCCAACGCAGCCTGCAGCTGTGCGGTGTGCAGCCTCGAGAGTCCTGCAGGCGCTCTGTTGTTCCAAAACCCAGAGGCCGGATGTGGACGTCCTTAGTGGCAGCTTGACGACTGTCTTTTCCAGGAACGCATTCCGTTTGTTCGGCCTTCTGAGAAGGAATGCCACAGTAGGATGTAGGAACAAATTCGACAGAGTACACGTGTTCTAAAAGTAACTCCGACAAGAGCTGCCGGCAAGTCGAGTCCCACCTGGGTACTGATTCGAAGCTTCACGCACGCATATAGTCTGTCATGGAGTTAATCTTTGATCTCCCGCCTATCTGCGAGCTCCTAATTTCGTCTGTTACCATTATCCAACGTGACTGCATTTTCTCACTTGACAAATCAGGAGCTATCTGTTTTAGTAGGTAAAAACCGCGTAAATATTTCATTATTTACAACAAACGTTTTCAACTGACTTTGTTCTCATATTCAGGTCTTCAAATAGTTTTGTTATGAAACCTTTGTGTAATGTGCTAGATTTTGTCTACTAACATGACAACTTGGCATAAGATTCCAACTCAAAATGAACGCGTTTCATAACAAAAATTTATGGATACCAGAACAAGACAGCAAAATCTATCGAAATCAGTTGTTGTAAATAAAGAAACATGTATGCGATCTCGGCTTTAGAAAGTTTCTACAATTTTTTACACGATTGTTAATCTACTAATGTCCACTAAAACGTGATCAAGTTCCTAATATACCTGCAACAGTGCTATAATCTTGGTGAGCGCAAAGGATGTTGCACATTCTGAAAGAGGAACATCTAGAAGTTCTGTTCTGATAAAAAGTGAAGAAACAGCTATGTGTATTTATACGATAAAACCAAATTAGCACTTGGTTGAGTATGACATATACACAAGCAAAAGACATTTAAAAATTTTTAAATTACATTTGATTTACAATACCATGAGTACATAGTTATCTTTACTTCTACTCCTCGGTTGTGGATAATTCGTTGTTTTCCCACAATTTTACAGGGTAACCCACGAGAAACGGACGGATTTCGAATAAAAAGAAGTATGTCAATTTTTAAGAAACTCATTTACTTATTTAAAATCATAGGTTACCAGCTTATATCTGATTTACGAGGTTACTTGCAATAAAACATGTCCACCAAGTGGTTACCATCATTTCAAATAAAATTTTCAACCCTCTCCTCGAAGTTACTCATAAGTAGAGCCAAAAGGCAGTGGTGAACCAAACTCTCGTTCTCTCTAATGATTTCTTTCAACTCCCTTTAACTTTCTGTGTATGAGTCAGGATTCTATGCAGGTCATTTACTTTCAGCAATCTTATTCTCTATAAACCATGACCTTGCAATTGCTGCTTCATGGCAGGGTGCATTGTCACGCTGCTAAAATTAATAATCAATTATGAGTATTTCTTCTATGAATATCAAGAGCTCAGATGGAAACCCAGTCCTAACCAAAGAAGGGAAAGCAGAAAGGTGGAAGCAGTATATAGAGGGTCTATACAAGGGGTGATGTACTTGATGACAATATTATAGAAATGGAAGAGAATGTAGATGAAGATGAAATTGGAGCTACGATACTGCGTGAAGAGTTTGACAGTGCACTGAAAGGCCTGAGCCGAAACAAGGCCCCGGGAGTAGACAACATTCCATTAGAACTACTGACGGCCTTGGGAAAGCCAGTCCTGACCAAACTCTACCATCTGGTGAGCAAGATGTATGAGACAGGTGAAGTACACTCAGACTTCAAGAAGAATATAATAATTCCAATCCCAAAGAAAGCTGGTGTTGACAGATGTGAAAATTACCGAACTATCAGTTTAATAAGTCACAGCTGCAAAATACTAACTCGAATTCTTTACAGACGAATGGAAAAACTGGTAGAAGCCGACATCGGGGCAGATCAGTTTGGATTCCGTCGAAATATTGGAACACGTGAGGCAATACTGACCTTACGAATTATCTTAGAAGAAAGATTAAGGACAGGCAAACCTACATTTCTAGCATTTGTAGACTTAGAGAAAGCTTTTGACAATGTTGATTGGAATACTCTCTTTCAAATTCTAAAGGTGGCAGCGGTAAAATACAGGGAGCGAAAGGCTATTTACAATTTGTGCAGAAACCAGATGGCAGTTATAAGAGTCGAGGGGCATGAAAGGCAAGCAGTGGTTGGGAAGGGAGTGAGACAGGGTTGTAGACTCTCCCCAATGTTATTCAATCTGTATATTGAGCAAGCAGTAAAGGAAACAAAAGAAAAATTCGGAGTAGGTATTAAAATCCATGGAGAAGAAATAAAAACCTTGAGGTTCGCCGATGACATTGTAATTCTGTTAGAGACAGCAAAGGACCTGGAAGAGCAGATGAACGGAATGGATAGTGTCTTGAAAGGAGGATATAAGATGAACATCAACAAAAGCAAAACGAGGATAATGGAATGTAGTCGAATTAAGTCACTCCATGCTGTGGGAATTAGATTAGGAAATGAGACACTTAAAGTAGTAAAGGAGTTTTGTTATTTGGGGAGAAAAATAACTGATGATGGTCAAAGTAGAGAGGATATAAAATGTAGACTGGCAATGGCAAGAATAGCGTTTCTGAAGAAGAGAAATTTGTTAACATCGAGTATAGATTTAAGTGTCAGGAAGTCGTTTCTGAAAGTATTTGTATGGAGTGTAGCCTTGTATGGAAGTGAAACATGGAAAATAAATAGTTTGAACAGGAAGAGAATAGAAGCTTTCGAAATTTGGTGCTACAGAAGAATGCTGAAGATTAGATGGGTAGATCACATAACTAATGAAGAGGTATTGAGTAGAGTTGGGGAGAAGAGGAGTTTGTGGCACAACTTGACAAGAAGAAGGGACCGGTTGGTAGGACATGTTCTGAAGCATCAAGGGATCACAAATTTAGCATTGGAGGACAGCGTGGAGAGTAAAAGTCGTAGAGGGAGATCAAGAGATGAATACACTAAGCACATTCAGTAGGATGTGGTTGCAGTAGGTACTGGGAGATGAAGAATCTTGCACCGGATAGGCTAGCATGGAGAGCTGCATCAAAGCAGTCTCAGGACTGAAGACCACAACAACAGCAACACACGGTAAAGAATGCTCTAAAATAGGTTATGTTTATACGCTTTTTCAGTTAGCATTTATTAAGAACTATGAGGGAACCACACACTAACCACAAAAAACATTTCATACTGTAACATCAACTCCAGTGTACTTCACTGTTGGCACTAAACATGATGGCAAGTAATGTTCTCCAGGCATTCGGCAAACCCAAATGCTTCCATGTATAGCTTAAGAGAAGCTGTTAGACTATTTTATTCTTTCTAAGGCCCCACTAACAGTCGTTATGCGAACTGGACTGTTGGCAGCACTTCAGAACTCACGAGTTATTCCTTCTGCTGATTTCATGCGATTTGTACAACCACCCTCCGCAATACTTGATGATCCCTGTACATCAGTATAAATTATGCCTGGTTTTGGTTTAGGTGTGGTTGTTCCTTTGAGTTTCCGCTTACACAATCATATCATCAACAGTCGAGTTGGGTAGCTTAAGAAGAACAGAAATGTCACTGATAGACTTGTTACTCAGGTAACAAAGCGGAAGGTTCTAATTAAACTGAGAAGAGTTTCGAGTGCTGCAGTGAGGGCTGTATACACATCAGGACGCTGCAATATCGTAGGCCTGTTCATTAATCGGTCCACTTGCGGAGTGCGCTGGGGGAAAAAAAAGTTCCAATTTCTGTCAGCAGATGAGAAATGGCGCTGTAAACAGTCAGAAACTGAAATGTTTCCTATTTTGGCGTCGGCATGGTAATTGTCACTTGGAGATGCGTGTTGATTTATTTTGTGAAATGACTGCTAGGGTTAAGAAGGTTGACGTTTTCCGTACGAAATGCAGTGGCTGTTCAGAAGAAAGTGCACTGCTGGTAAAGTTATTTTATTACAACGGCAGCAGCAGCGCTGCTTCGTTGGAGTATCGCCAACAGAAGAGGCCACATGTCAATAAATGAGATAAGGAATATGATCAAGCAATTTTAAGAAGCAATTGAATTAGGTGGTGCTGCAGGGAAAGGGAGGCGCCCTTTCCCTTGGCAGTTGTTGATGAATTTGCTGTTGCTGTAGCCGACCGTGCTGCAAATGCCTCATATTCTATAGCCAGTGCTCGAGCTGTTTGACGGCAATCATCTCTCCTCTGGTGAACAGTTCGGAAGATTTTGCTGCCCATTTTACACTGGCATCTCTACGAGTTACAGAATAATCACCAAACAAAGGCCCAAGATATGCTGCAGCGCAGTAACTTTGCACTTCGTTTTTTGGAACGATTGAAATGGATACCATGTGACTGGAGTCTATTCTTCGAATACATTTTACTCTGAATCGTGCCTCGGTGTATTGGATTCCACTCCGCCACATGTTGTGCAGAAACATCCGCTGCACTCAACTTATGTGACAGTGTGGTGGTTTCACAAGCTCTTTCTTTCTTGGTCAGTTTCTTTTCGTGGAGATGACTTCTCAAGTACCTGTTAGGTGTGCAGTGACATCTATACTTTATAAGGACCTCTTTGCCCAAAACTTGATTCCAGCTTTCCAAGAATGCAACTGTGTCCACTCCACTATTTTCACGCAATATGAGGAAACACCACATGTCGCTTGGCAGGTGAAAGATTTGCTTTAAAAAAGCTTTAGTAACGACCACATCACGTCTAGACAACTCCAAGATGTGTGGCCTTTCAAGATCCCCAGACTTAAATCCATGTGACTTCTAGTACCGGAGATACCTGAAAGATCGTCTCTACCAGAGATATGTCTGAACTCTTCCTGATCTGAAGGACAGCATACGATGACATATCGCTCTCATTACACCGGATAGGCTGCGAGCAACTGTCGACCATGTCCTATTATGGATGCCGCATGTTGTTCATTCCTAAGACCATACTGAACACATATTGTAACTTGTGTCCATATTATAATAAACAGACCAGAACCACCGTTATCATGTGTCTGAGCGTTCCTCCCCTATTCCTGCACACATTCTGACAGCTTGCAGCGCCATAACTTCACCTTGTGGCAGGACGTGGAACCCATTAATGAACCTACCTACGGTGTTTCAGAGTCCTGCCATGTATACAGAGTGCACTGCAGCAGTTGAAACGCCATCAGTTTACGTATAATCAGCCTACTAGTTCACACTGGAAGTCGCAGAGCTCTTCTGACAGACCCATTCTTCTGTTCCTAATTTTGCTCTGACAACACAGTACACCCCGCCTCCTCATATAATGGTTGGTGCCCTCTAATGACATCTGGTGGTCAATTCCTCATTGCATAGGTGTGTCTGGATACTTTTGATTAGTTAGTGTGTGTATGGACACTTTCTTCATAGCACAATGGTTACACAAAATGAGGTAGGGTAGTGGTTAAGTCCATGGATTCTCTTTCGGGAAAACACCCTCTAAGGTCATCAAACGTGCTTTCCATGATGTCCTCAAGTAACATCAGATGACTGCGGGTTGGTTATTTGTAATGCTTACTGCATCCAAGATTTTCTTGGATGCAGTGTCATCGACAGGCGTAAAAGTAACTTTAGGTGTGCCCTAAAGAAGTGTGTAGGGACCCATGCTGATCACACTCTATTGCAACGAACTTGCAGACAGTAGTAATCACAGAGTTTCCTCAGATGATGCCATTACATATAATAAAGTATTTTGTGAGAAAAAACTAAAAATATTTAGTCATATCTTGATAAGATTTCAGATTGGTCCAAAAACTGGCAACTTCCTTTAAATGTTCAGAAATAAAAAAATTGGGATTTCAGAAAACAGATGCCCATAGCATCTTACGACCTCAGTATCAACCAATCATTGCTGGAATCGATCAACTTGTACAAGTACGATTTGTAGGGATATGCAATTGAATGATCGCGTAGGCTCTGTCGTAGGTAAATCATGTGGCAGACTTCACTTTATTGCTGGAAAACTGGGAAAATGCAACCAGTCTACAAAGGAGATTGCTTACAGAACACCCGTGTGGCCCATTCTGGAATGTTGTTTCAGTGTGTGTTATCCGTACCGTATAGGACTAATAGTGGATATTGAACGCAAATTGAGAAGGGCAGTACGAACGGTCACAGGTTTGTGTGACTCATGAGAAAGGGTCACGGAGCTGCTGAAGGAACTGAATTGGCAAACTCTTGAAGATTGACACAGGCTGTCCCAGGCTCTGTGCTATGAGCAGAACAGATTTGGAAAGACGAAAGAGGATATGGAAGGAAACATCTAAATATTAAAGTGTAAAATATAAGGACACAATGGGAATCACAGTCTTAATGCAGTAAAACTTCTATTCAGCTGCAAAAAAGGTTACTTAGTAGTTTTTACCTCATTGTAAAGAAGTTTATTTTTTTCTGTGATGTGTCGTAATCACTTCTGATTGTAATTAATAGTCGTCATCAGAGAGCGCCGATCACTCTTCTTTCTTTCTTATTCGTTGAGAAATACCTGAAGATGTTCCAGAAAGTGTGTTTTGTAGAGGCAAAATGCATTAAGAAGGAGCCAAAATCACTACTGCTAACACCCAAAAGTGATGCTGCATGCTAGAATCCGCACTGTACTTGCTATTTAAACTGGAAGTATATAGTCCTACATTTAATTAGTGTTTAATGAGGTTGTAGAAACCCAAAATTATTATATCATTTACAGAACGACCAGTACAGATCGTATTTCCTCTATCTCTAATTTTCAGTTCTATTACAGTTTATTGCAGAATTATTCATAAATATTTTGTCCCAGTGGTGGCGCCGGAAGAGCCTGTCTAAATGTTTACGGCAACGACTTTCCCGACGATTACGTACAACTGTGTCATCTTGTAAGCCTGAAGTTTTCACCTATGTGTCATTATGTAGTGAAAAAATACGTTTCTCGCGAAAAGTAGTTATTCTCTATAATTTATGTCGTGGTGTTGGTTTATATATCTTACATCCGTTCCTCATTATCTAGCTGTCCTTCTACCAAGGACAATTCTGCAGTTGAGGAGAAAGGAAAGAAGGTTATATTTCAGATACCTGTAGGCAACTAAGCAGCAGCTTTGGTGGAGAAACATGGGAACCGAAGCACTAGAAATCAAAACCAAACTGGACAAACGGAGGTTTAAACCACAATCCTTACGATTGCTGGTATCCTGGGTTAAAAATATTCTGAAGGCTTTTAACGTTTACGACAAATAATGAAACTATTTATTCTGAAATAAAAATAAATAAAGCGTTCCCGCTGTTAAAACAATTTGCGAGTTTCCACTGAAACAGTTGCTTATTGGAATTTCCAAATGAATTTAATCTTAGGAGCAGACTGGCTGAGATACTTCAGTATACCTCGCGGACTGACTCAAAGCATCCTTTTTAGTACCAGTCTCGACACGAAGGGACAAAAAGAAATAGGTCCTGGTTCAAGTACACGTCGAGCACAAAATTGTTCAGACATATTCGTAATAGTATTCTCCGCCCTGCACAGTGAATGCTTCAAACCAAACGCAAATTGCTGCCATTCATCCACGAAACTATGGTATTATAATTCATACCGTTATCAGAGTATTGTAACTCACTGTGTGTTTTTCCCGAAACAGTGGCGGTACAGATCACTTGCGATTAGCGGCACAATAAATGCGACTCATGTTATAGATCCAAACTGAACATTAATGGTCTAGTGCCGTATATAGAGTGAAAATTATTTAAACCTACAAATTCCTAGAGATTGTAACGAATATAAAAAAAAAATATTTTTCTCTAATTTTAAATATTTGTGAGCATTTTTTATTCCAGCGGAGGGCGTAATCAATGTCAGCAATCGTGCAACTGCGCATAAGATGGGGACGAATCAGACGATTGTAACAATCATCCTTCATGAGCAATTGTTAATCCATTTCACTTACAGCGTCTGCAGAACTTGGAACCAGATGGTTACCCACTCAAAGGACAGTTTCCGCAGTGTTACATAGAACAGTGCTAAATACATTCAACGTTTGCGTTCTCTGTAGTGTTCACTGTTGAAACTTTCGGGTATAAAGGGGTCTTCAACATCCACGATTCGCATGTTTAGAGTGAGGATGATCCACATGCCACATTTAATAGCGCTCGTCAGTTGTGGTTCTACGTGAATGTGTGGGCAGATGGTGAATGTTTAAGTGCGGCAATTAAATGACGTACTTTATTACATGTCGTCGCCAGAGCAATGTCAGAGTTGCTGAATGACATGCCACTCGCTACAAGATAGCGCATGTGGTTCCAGCATAACGGGCACCAGCACATATCAATCGTCCCGTGGGTCGATTCTTAAACCGACAGTTCTCAGGAAAGTGGATTGGCAGTATTGGTTCTGCACCACGGCCTATTCGATTCCTTGATGTAACCCCTATGGACTTTGTGTCACGAGAGATGCGCAACCTTGTTTAAAAACTCAGAAGAGGATCTGTCTGCCCTGATAGTAACAGCAACAGTAGCAATGAAGAATACTCCGGCAGTGTTTGACCGTGCTAGACGGAACATGACCCACCGGTGTAACATCTGTTTGTTTACCGAGCGAGGTGGGGCAGTGGTTAGACACTGGACTGGCATTCGGGAGGACGACGGTTCAATCCCGCGTCCGGTAATCCTGATTTAGGTTTTCCGTGATTTCCCTAAATCACTCTAGGCAAATAACGGGATGGTTCCTTTCGAAGCGCTCGGCCGACTTCCTTCCCTAATCCGATAAGACCGATGATCTCACTGTCTGGTCTCCTTCCCAAAAACAACCCGACAACATCTGTTTACAAGTCAATGAAGGTATTTTTGAACCTCTACTCTCATTGAAGTAATTGCGTTGTGTTGATGATGTGTCCGACCGTAATAAGGAACTAAAACTTGTTTGTATTACCTTTGTCCTCACAGTAAAACACATTAGAAAAAGATTTTTCACTGTCGTATGCAACTTCCCGGAGTTTGTTAGATTCATTAATTTTCACACAGAGAAAACTCCCTCTACCGGTTCAAGAAATCCTCACAGGAAAAAATGACATTAGAGAATGATATTTGTTTTGGTTTCCCGTGCAGCCTCCATGGGTTTGTCGGTTTTAGTTATTTTCAGCCTGTATGTAAGCTATTGTATCTGGGAATTCGCGAGAGCCATGGTCAAAGCGTCCTGCAAATTGATGCTGATGAAAGTTCGTTCAACCAGAGTGCAATAGACGCGTGTATCTATGTACGTGGTTGTTGCTTCTAGTTCTTTCTCAGTTTTTGTTTATAGACTAGTGGCCGCCACTAATGACCTGCGTGCATTTGAGGCGCACGCACTCTGGTCACGCCTCAAGACTGCAGTGCGTTGATGCTGACATTTTGCACCGGAAGTGCGACAGGTCTGACTGCTTCTTGCGTCTTGCTCTGCGGCGCCGACAAGTTACGTTGCGGTCTGCTCGCGACCAGGAATTTTGTGCGGACCGGAGTGAGGGCAATCCCTTATCACGATACCACTTCTCTGAAATGTCGTGTTACGTAGAGTCGTGAGCAGGCAAATACATCGTCCAGTGATTTCTTCGACACCTAGAGCACAGCAAACTACAGACGTTGGATAAAAATACGGGAGCACCACGAAAAAAGCATTATTGAACATAAATGTGGGTGCTAGGCAAGCCTGCAGGTTACGCTGTCATATTTGACAACGAATGGCACCGTGCGAAGTCCTCAATACCTTGTATCAGTCGTGGTCAGAAGTGTCTTACGTATAGTGTGTAGTGTCGTAGGTCAGTGAATTACAACTTGAGGAAATTGTTGTTTCTTGTATGGTGGATGCTTCCGTAACCAAGGGAGCTGAAGTGTTTCGTGTTTCTAGAGACAGCGTATCGAACATTTACACCGCACGCAGGGAAAGTATAAAAACATCGTCTGCCAAGTCACAACACGGATGAAAGAGTGTGTTGAGTGATCGTGACAGACGATCACTGAAGCAGCAGTTAGTACTACTACTACTACTAGTAGTAGTAGTAGTAGATTTATTCACCCGTAGATCTCTTTTTACAAGCATATAGGACATGTCAAAATATCTACAAATTTAGACCAATTTAAAATAAGCTTGTTCGTATACACATACATTTGCAGACTTCTAGTTAGATCAAAATAGTTCAAATGGCTCTTAGCACCATGGGACTTCTGAGGTCATCAGTCCCCTAGAACTTATAACTACTTAAAGCTAACTAACCTAAGGACATCACACATATCCATGCCTGAGGCAGGATTCGAACCTGAGACCGTTGCGGTCGCGCTGTTCCAGATTGTAGCACCTAAAACCGCTCGGCCATGCTTGTCGGCTTCTAGTTAGAGACAATCATTAGATTTACTCCTGGTAAACAATACCTCTCTTACAAATAACTTATTAAATAATGTATTGCCTCACTGTCGGTAACTGTACACACTATACACACATTGTTTAATTACACTTCACTCACTGTACACACACACACACACACACAGAGACACTTAAAAAATGGTTCAAATGGCTCTGATCACTATGGGACTTAACATCTATGGTCATCAGTCCCCTAGAGCTTAGAACTACTTAAACCTAACTAACCTAAGGACAACACACAACACCCAGCCATCATGAGGCAGAGAAAATCCCTGACCCCGCCGGGAATCGAACCCGGGACCCCGGGCGCGGGAAGCGAGACCGCTAGCGCACGACCACGAGATACGGGCCACACACACTGCCTGATGAACTATGTGCCACTTTCTGTACCGCAGCCTCCCATTTGCTATGCTGAAAAACTGAGTCAGCATCTCTCTATAATGAGTTAGATGTTGAGCTCAGAAAGAGGAAGAGGTGTTAGTATTGTGCTATGCACAGCTTGGGGATAAGGTTCTCTAGAAAAGGAAAAAGAAAGAAAAAAGCATAATGTGAAGGTGTTATGTGGAATGTTGGATGTTTTATAATCATTGTTATTATTTATCTGCATAACTTTTTTTCCAAACCCCTACTCTGTTTTATCTACGTAATCCTTCAGTGTATAAAATGTATTGCATAACAGGTACATTTTAGCTGCCTTTTTAAATAAGTGTATTTTTGCAATGTCTTTAATCTCTTTTGGTAATTTATTGTACAGTTTTATTCCTTGATAGAAAATCCAGTTTATGTTTTATGTTATTTTTTCTTAGTAAATGTAAATTGAGTCTATCTCTTGTTCCATGGTCATGGACTGAGCAATTTGTGCAGTAATTACCAATGTTATTTTTCATGTGAACAACTGACTGTAAATGTGTTCACACTGTGCAGTCAAAATCCCCAGTGTTTTAAACAGATCTTTTCAATGAGCTCGACTACTATTTTTGATTATTAATCTAATGGTTTGAAAATTGTTTTCATATTTTGTACATTGGTTCCCCAAAACAAGATACCATAGCTACGAAATGAGTGCACATATGAATAGGATGTAATTAAAAGACACTGCATGTTACACACTGATGAGAGGATTCGTAGGGCATAACATGCTGATGACATTCTGTTTGCAAGTACCTTTGTGTGTTCACAGCACTTCAACTGATAATCAGTATTCATTCCTAGACTTTTGCATTTGTTACACAGTTTATTGGGGTGCCATCTGCAATTAATTTAACATTGTAATTTTCCCTCTTCAGACTGAAATTCATGGCATTACAGGATTGTGATGAAAAATAAGACGATGCCGCCTGCAAAAGCCGCTTTAGAAGTGAATGCCACACTCACGAACGCTGTCAGCGAGAAAACAACACGAAGGGAGCTCCGTAAGCAGGGAATTGCATGGCGGGTTGGAATTACAGAACCATTCATCAGTGACGCAAACGCCCGTAACAGGTAAACGTTGTGCCGAAGTCATAGAAGTTGAGCTATGGGGCAATGGAAGAAAGTCATTTGATCGGATGAGTCTTGTTTCACACTGTTTCCAATTTCAGGCCGAGCTTAAATCCCAAGAATGAAACATGGCGTAGGTTATGTGATGATCCTGTTAGCCATATCGTGGGATCTCACCGTCGGCATGGTCGCTCTGCAAGGACGCATTAGAGCCAAGGATTATGTGACCATTTTGTCTGATCAGGTTCATCCCGTGGTATAATGTTTGTTCCCCAGTGGTGATTCTGTGTTCAAACACAAGGCCCTGTTCACATAGCTCGTATCGTCCAGGACTGGTTTTCTGAGCACGAGAGTGAATTGACGCATCTCCTCTGCCCATCACAGCCACTAGATCTCAGGAGTATTGAACCTTTGTGGTCTAATTTGGTGAGAAGCGTGCACTACGGCTATCCCATTCCATCATAGTTACCTGAACTTTCCACTATTTTCCGGGAAGAAGGATAAAATAAGAATCTTTTGGAAACCATACAGGATCTGTATTTTTCTATTCCAAGAGCAGTGAAAGCTGTTCTGAATGCCAACGGGTTTCCTGTCCCATATTAGGCACGGTTACGAGTTGTGTTTTTGAAGATTCCATATTTTCGCCCAACTCAGGTACTGGAGATAAGCCGACACTATTTATGTTGTTATTTGACACTGTCAAATCGAGAGACAGGCGAGCACCTTTGTTAAAATCTGTAAATAAAATTCATTGGTCAATATTGCTAAAACTCCTTGATCAGTAACTCGTTTCAGATCATTGACAAACAATCTTCATATCTAAAATACAGAAAGCTGTATAAAAGCGGTGAAAAACAGCAACATACGTTTGATATTAAAGCTGCCGTTATATGATGCACGCCAGTAGATGTTATAACTTAATTCAGTGAGTACCAGCTATCAAGCATTAACGTGCACTGCTGTGCTGAATAGTTCTTGTTGCAATATACACAATGAAAAAAATATAGCGTGTGGCAAAAATAAACACATACAAAAGAACGTTTCGTAAATGGCATAAAGCTATAATCTTATCTAAGGTAGGTGATTACAGTTTAAAAAAATTTGCTGCGTTAGCAACAAATACAGGGTGGTCCATTGATCGTGACTGGGTCAAATAACTCACAAAATAAGCGTCAGACGAAAAAACTACAAAGAACGAAACTTGTATAGCATGAAGGGGGAAACCAGGTGGCTCTGTTGTTGAGCCGCTAGATGGCGCTGTCATAGGTCAAACGGATATCAACAGCGTTTTAAAAAAATAGGAATCCCCATTTTAAATTACATATTCGTGTATTACGTAAAGAAATATGAATGTTTTAGTTGGATCACTTTTTTCGCTTGAATGGTGCTGTAATAGTCACATACATATGGTACAGGTCGATGTTGATGTAGCATTCTCAACAAGGACTTTTTTGAGATTCCCGATTCTCGTGCAATTTGTCTGCAAGTGATGTGCAGATTAGCCACGACAGCAGCTAGAACACCTACTTGGGCATCATTTGTTGCAGGTCATGGTTGACGTTTCACATGTGGCTGAACGCTTCCTGTTTCCTTAAATAATGTAACTATCCGGCGAACGGTCCGGACACTTGGATGATGTCGTCCAGGATACCGAGCAGCATACATACCACACGCCCCTTGGGCATTTTGATCACAATAGCCATACATCAACACGATATCGAACTTTTCCGCAATTGCTTTTTTTCTTTATTGTAATTTTTATACTTATACATACACATAGGTAGGCTGGCAGCAGCATCGTACGCTGCCCTTGAGCCTTTGAGTTTACAATGAGAAAAAACATGAAGAAGACACATAATAGATAGATTGACGGGCAAAAAACAGTAGACACAGAAATACAAAACATGGAGCTGTTCACACTCGACGAAAAGGACGCTGACTCACGTTGGCACGGCGCACAAACACTGATGATTGGACGGCACAGGTTAACGTTGGAGTGTGACGGAGAACACTAACACAAACACAACGGCACACACACGAGAAACTGATGCTGATGATCTCCGGCGCGCGAACGTCCACGTAGCATGTACGAGTCCGGGGACCTGCCAAGAGGGAAAGAAGGGGGAGGGGCAGGGAGAGGGGTGAGAAAAGATGCCAATGGAAGAGGAGACGGGAGTAGGAGTGGAGGAATGGGGGTAGAGGAATCCTAGGGAGGAGTGGGGAGAGAGGGAGGAGGGAGAGAGGGTGCCCATAGGAACAAGACACAGGAGGAGGGAGGGAGGATCAAAGTTGGTAGGAGGGGTAGATGGAGGGGAGGAGGGCATCATCAGGGAGGGGGAGCTGGCGGAAGCCACCTTGGGAGAGGGTGTGGAGAGTGGAGAGATGGAGAGCAGGTGGGACATAGAAGTACAGGCGCGGCAGCGGACGAAGCGGGAGAGGATGGGAGAGACCAGCGAGCGACCAGGATCGAGTTTACGGGAGGTGTAGACGATCTGTATCCGTTCAAGGAAAAAGAGCAGGTTGGCGAAGGGAATGAGGTCGTATAGGATCCGCATTGGGGGAGGGAAGATGGATGCGATAGAGAAGGCGAAGAGTATGGCGTTCTAGGATCTGAAGGGATTTGTAAAAGGTAGGGGGAGAGGACAGGACTACATTGTAGAGGCTGGTCAGGGTGGAGAGGAAAGAGGCAGGAGCTTCACGAAGGTGGCGATAGGTGACACGATCATGACCAGGAGTGGTGTTGCGTTTCGTGCGGAGTGTGCCGATGAGATCCTGTGTAGTGATAGAGGCATTGTGTTCTGTGTGTGCAATGTTGTCCAAGTTCTGGAAACAAGGTGCGATAGAGAAGGCGAAGAGTATGGCGTTCTAGGATCTGAAGGGATTTGTAAAAGGTAGGGGGAGAGGAAATCCAGGCAGGGTGGGTGTAGCAAAGGATAGGGCGAATGAGGGACTTATAGGAATGGAGGATGGTGCAGGGGTCCAGACCCCAAGTTCGGTCGGAAAGGAGTTTGAGGAGACAGAAGCGGGAGCGTGCCTTGACTTGGATCGTCTGGAGGTGAGGGGTCCTGGAGAGGTGATGGTCGAGGGTGGCACCAAGGTACTTAAGGGTGGAGGTGAGGGCAATAGGACAGCTATAGATGGTGATGTGGAACTCGAGGAGGGGGAAGGAAGGGGTGGTTTTGCTTGCAATGATTGCCTGGGTTTTGACAGGATTGATCTTAAGCAACAACTGGTTGCACCAAGTGGTGAACCGGTCAATATGGGATTTGAGAAGGTGCTGGGAGCGCAGCAGGGTAGGGGGCAAGAGCAAGCAAGGCAGTACTGGAGAAGGTGAATGGAGGGTGAAGGCGGCGGCATGTCCGCTGTGTACAAGAGGTACAGAAGAGGGTAGAGGACAGAGCCCTGGGGCACACCGGCGGTGGGGATAAAGGTGTAGGAATCCGTGTTGTTGATGGTGACGTAGGAAGGACGTTGGGAAAGAAAGGAGTCAATCAGACGGACGTAGTTAATAGAGAGAGCGAAGGTTTGGAGCTTGAAGAGGAGACCGAAATGCCACACACGGTCATAGTCTCTTTCAAGGTCAAGGGAGAGGGAAATAGCGGAACGACGGTAATTAAGCTGTTCAGAGAGGAGATGAGTGAGGTGAAGGAGAACGTCATCGGAAGAGAAGGGCAGCCGAAAGCCACACTGTGTAACGGGAAGAGGCGGTGCTGGTAGAGAAGCTGGTGGATGCATCAGGTGAGAATGGATTCCAGGACCTTGCTGAAGAGTGAGGCAAGGCTGATGGAGCGCTAGGAGGAGACAGTGGATGGCAGTTTACCGGGTTTAAGGAACATCAGGATATGGGAGGTTTTCCACAGGTCAGGGTAGTAGCTGGTGGACAGGACTACATTGTAGAGGCTGGTCAGGGTGGAGAGGAAAGAGGCAGGAGCTTCACGAAGGTGGCGATAGGTGACACGATCATGACCAGGAGTGGTGTTGCGTTTCGTGCGGAGTGTGCCGATGAGATCCTGTGTAGTGATAGAGGCATTGTGTTCTGTGTGTGCAATGTTGTCCAAGTTCTGGAAACAAGGTGCGAGGGGAGGAACAGAGGCGTCAGTTCAATCGCGGACATCTGGGAAGAGGGAGTAATCGAACTAGGTATCTTCATGGATGGTAAAGACATCAGAGAGGTAGGAGGCGAAGTGATTGGCCCTACAAATGGCTTCAGGGAAGGGTTGGTTGTCATGAAGGAGAGGATAGTAGGGGGGGGGGGTAGATCCGGTAAGACGGCGGAAGGCTGACCAGTACTTGGACAAGTTGATAGGAAGGGTAGCATTTAAATGGGTGCATGTCTGTCGCCAGTCCCAGCGTTTCTTAGCCGCGAGCAAGTTACAGATGTAATCAGTTACAGTACTGATTACTGGAGTTGCCGGGTGTAACGTAGTGTGTCCGGGTCATGCATGCAGAGGAAGGCATGACAGAGATGGGGGGATTCACAGAGGTGGAGGACAGGAGGACAGCCTGTGGGGGTAAGGTAGGATGAACTGGGTGGATGGCGACAGAAGGGACATGGGCCTCCATGGCCTCAGACAGGGTTTGATGGAGAAAGGAGGCGGCTTGGGTAATATCATCAGGGTGGTGGTAGGTGAAGGGGTGGCCATCGACCTGGGTGGAGAGGCTATCCCGGTAGGCATTCCAGTTGGCATGGGAATAATCATGGACGTTCTTCGGGGGAGGGTCATGATGGGGGTTGGGGTGGGGGCAACGACCATCTGAAACGGTGAGGAAGACAGGGAGATGGTCACTACCAATGGGGTTTAGGACATCCACCGTTATGCAGGCAGGAGGTTAGGGGTGGAGAGGACGACATCAGGAGTGGAGTTTTATTTGGGGCAGGTGTGCTGGGGAATGGGGATGAGGTCGCCTTGGAGGGAGGAGAAGAACCAATGCCACTACTATAACTGGGCAGCGGAACGACTATGGATGTTGAGGTGCGCAGCGATCACATAGGAGGAGAAGGTACGGTGAATGGGTGTTAGGGCAGACATAGATGGTGGCGCTGGTGATTGTAAGGCCAGGGAAGAAGAGACTAAGGATCAGGTGCTCGGTGGGGTTGGGAAGGAGAGATTGGAGCCTAACTGGGATGTGGTGGTAGTGACCAATGGCAACTCCGCCATGCACTATCAGGAAGGGATAGTCGGAACAGTGAAGGAGGTAGGACGAGGTGTGAATGGTGTGGTGGGGCATGACAGGGATTTAGACGCGAGTGTCGAGATGGGAGAAGGTGAAATGGAACTGGTTGTGGGAGTAGGTGGCATACATTTTTAAGTGTAAGATGGAACGGGCGGTGAGGGAGATCTGTTGGAGGGTGTGAGGGTGCTGGAAAGGGTGGACGTTTTGCAGAACAATTGTGAGGAACCTGATGATGTCCTCAGCGGTGGGGGGGGGGGGGGACGAAGGGAATTGCCAGGAGGGATGGGGGCGTCCAGAGGGCGGACAGGGATGGTGAGTTCAGAAGTGGTTGGAGGGGGTCGGGCTTTACGTTTTTGGGAGTAGGTGGGATGCAGGAGATTGCAGGTATTACAGGAGGGAGGGGACTGAAGGTTAGGGCACTGCCAGAGGAAGTGCACTTGCTTACAACGCAGGCATGTGGTGGCCTCACAGCACTCAGCTGTTGTGTGTGCATTGTAGCACAGACACCTCTGGTAGCAGAGGGATTGAGGGGGGAACGGGAGGGGTCGACCTTGTCCTTGTATCGCTGGTTGAAGAGGAGGGCACCCTTCTTCAGGAGGCGGTCAATGGAGGGTGTGTCCCCTGAGAAAACACGCATAAGGTGGGTGGGACTGGTTGAGTTAAAAATGTGGTGGGCCGCCCACACCTCAAGGGAGGGTTGTGCCTTGAGCTCCGCGAACTCCTCCTCCTCCTCTGTGATTGTTGGACTATGCTGAGTGATCACGGTGGTGAGGGTTGGCGGGCAACAAAGGGCTTGGGGTTGGCGGGTAGGAGACAGGGAAGGAGCAAGGGTGAGGGAGACATTGGGGCCAAAGCAGGTGATGGGGATGAGGGAGAGCATGTTAGTATGGAGGGTGGGGCTGGGGGAGGAGATGAGAACTGAGTCTCTTCTGGGAGTGTGGAGGGAGATGGGGGCTCCAGGAAAGTGTTGGCAGAGAAGGAGGGAGAGGTTCTGGGCCCCGAGGAGGAAAGGATCAGGATGAAAGAGGAGGTATTCATAGGAAGAGGGAGGGTAGGAGGAGGAGGAGGAGGAGGAGGAGGAGGTGGAGGGAGCAGGGCCAGGCGGCGTGACATCCATGGCATCCTGGAGAGGGGAAGGAGGATGGGGCGGGGCCTTTTCGCAAGCGGAGGAATTGGTGGTGGCACTGGGGCGTTTAAGGGCGGTGGAAGGGTGAGTGGCGACATGAGGGACAGGAGCTATAGGGAGGTGGTGGGAAGTGGCAGGTCCCGGCTTGGACGTAGTAGTTGGCGCCGGAGATGGAGATAGTGATGGTGAAGGCGACAGCAATGGCGATGGCAGTGGTGGTGATGGCGAAGGTGATGGGGAGAGCTGGGCATGGGCAGTGGCCCGTCGGGCCACCACCCGAGCTGGTGCTGCAGTGACAGGCTGAGGGAGTGGGGGGAAGGGATAAGAGGTAGAGGTGGGGAGGAAGAAGCTGGGGAGAGGGCGACGAAGAGATTGGGCGAAGGGAGACTTAGAAGTGAGGGATGGAAAGAGGGGGTGGAGACTGGGCACACCATGTAATGGTGATGGTGGTGGCGGCAGAGGGCGAAGTATGAACTATGGCAGTGGTGGTAGTGTAAGTAGGCTGTTTACTTTTTTTTATACTGGTAACACCACGTAGCCATGGAATTAAAAAAGAAGTGTCTCATATACCCATTCTTGCAGGACATAATACTGGTCAAAACCAGAAAGAAAACCCTCTAAATGCATGTTTGAAAACATTTATCTATTGGGTTTTGGCCATTCTGTCCTATTGTAAGTAGGCTGCTTAGTTTTTTTTTTATTGGTAACGCCGCCGCCACGTAGCGCTCTGTATAAAAATCACTGGCTGTGCTGTGTGTTGTCAGTGGCTGGTTGGCATTGTTGTAATACTCGCCATTGTAGTGTTAGGCAGCTGGATATTAACAGTGCGTAGTGTTGCACAGTTGGAGGTGAACCGCCAGCAGTGGTGGATGTGGGGAGAAAAATGGCGGAGTTTTGAAATTTGTAAGACTGGATGTCATGAACTGCTATATATACTATGACTTTGAAACACTATTAAGGTAAATACATTGTTTGTTCCCTGTCAAAATCTTTCATTTGCTAACTATGCCTTTCAGTAGTTAGTGCATTTAGTAGTTTGAATCTTTTATTTAGCTGGCAGTACTGGCGCTCGCTGTATTGCAGTAGTTCGAGTAATGAAGATTTTTGTGAGGTAAGTGATTTGGGAAACGTATAGGTTAATGTTACTCAGGGCCATTCTTTTGTAGGGATTTTTGAAAGTCAGATTGCGTTGCGCCAAAAATATTGTGTCAGTTTAAGCACAGATATGTATAATTGCTCAAATGGGACATTTCATATGGCGACCCTGCCACGATTCAAACCTCGAATCTTCTGATTTTTTCTTGTGGTTTGTGTAATTAGTGTAGATTTTGTTTATTGCTAGCGCATAATCTCAGAGAGAATATCCTTTGTAGTTGCAGTCTTTCATTGTTGTACAGTAAAACAGTTGTGGCATGCATGTAGTTTTGCATGAAGTATTTCGCAGCTGCGCTTGCAATTAACTAGATATTATTTTCAGTGCTATGTTAATGTGTTTTCTTATTTTGCTCTTCAAATTGTGGTTTTCTGTGTTATCGTGTGAAATAGTGTAACAATAATGTTGTGTGAAAAACGTAATACTTGGCTCCAAAGTAGACTGAGAAATGACAGTGAAGACGAAAGCAGTGTGTTAGTGCCTCCGAGTAATGAATTAACTAATGTTCAAAGTAGTAATTTGGTAATTGTGCATAGGGAAATGGAGCGGGCGGCAAATAATGGCATAGACAGTGAAACAAATAGTGAACAGGGAAGCATTATCGATCGATCGGTCGGCAACAGCTCTCCTCAGGAATCCGAAATGACAGGGCACAATCTTGCAAATACCGTAGATTCAGGTTTTGCGTCCTCGCTGTTTTTCTCAAATAGGCCTAATTTAAGACACATTTTCTGCTTTTCAAAATGCAAATATTGCCAGTTCAAATGCACTGCCAAATAGATCTGAGGAACATGTTTTAGGCACCACTTCATTGTTATTACAGTTAATGCAACAAATGGATCAAAGGCTATAAAAGTTAGGCACAATGGAACAAAACCTTCAGAAGTTAGACACCACGCATGAACAAACACGTGAAGATTTAACTAATGAGTTACATAACATTGAATCGAAATGTCAAGAAGTCTGTAATGACATAAAAACACAAATTTGTGAGCATTTTCAACCTATTTTTTCGCGGCATGAAAATGCATTACGAAATCACGAAGCAGCCATAAAAGAACTGCAAACTATTGTTCATGAAAATCATGAGACCTTGCATGCTTAAATTGACTCAGTTTCATCTACCGATTCGGTTACGCAACTTCCAAAAACTCAGGAAAACTTAAAGGACACAGTAGATACGATTTCAACACAAATGGACACTCTGGAACTTGGTTCAGAAAAACACACAGAGGAAATAATTTCACTATCAGATAAAGTAGCCGAACTTTCAGATCAGTTCACTAACTTATCTACGAGGGTCAGTCAAAAAGTAATGCCTCCTATTTTTTTTTCTACGTTTAATTGTCAGGAAATTTAAATGCAATTACATAGGTTGAAAACCACAACATTGAGGATCATTTTGTCATTTTTCAATGTAATCTCCGCCCATCTCTACAGTTTTGGTCCATCTTTGAACAAGGGCATGTATCCCAGCACGGTAAAAATCACAGCTCTGCTTCCTAAGCCGTTGACGCACGGATGTTTTGATGACCTCCTCATCTTCAAAATGAATCCCACGATGAGCTTCTTTTAGTGGCCCGAACAGATGGAAGTCTGATGGTGCCAGGTCAGGGCTGTATGGGGGATGAGGCAAAACTTTCCATCCAATTTTGACAATCTCGTCAGAGGTGTGACGACCGGTGTGTGGTCTTGCATTGTCATGCAAAAGAAGAACATCTGCCATTGATTTTGTTGGGCGAACTCGCTGAAGACGTGCTTTAAGTTTTTTGAGGGTTGTGACGTATTGAACAGAATTTATCGTGCATCCCTGCTCCAAAAAATCTACCAGAATCACACCCTCTGTATCCCAGAAAACTGTTGCCATAACTTTCCCTGACCTGCCGATCGCACAGTTTTGAATTTTTTCTTCCTCGGCGAGCTTGTGTGACGCCACTCCATTGACTGCCTCTTTGATTCGGGTTCAAAAAAATGCACCCATGTTTCGTCCCCGGTCACAATTTTTTTCAGAAACTCATCTCCCTCCAAACGGAAGCGCTGCAAGTGTTGGGAGGCTATTGTTTTCCTTGCCTCTTTATTCTGATCGGTTAACATTCTTGGAACCCACCGTGCACAAACTTTTGAGTACCCCAATTGTTTAATAATCGTGATCACACTGCCTTTACTAAGAGAAATAATGCGACACACTTCATCTGCAGTCACCCGACGGTCACCATGAATGATGTCATCAACTTGCTGAATGTTGTGTCGAGTCACTGCACTCACCGGACTGCCGCTCCGCTTTTCGTCAGTAAACGGTGTTTGCCCTTCAGCTTCCTTACAACGACGAGCCCATCGTCTAACAGTGCTGACATCCACTTTCACAACACCATACACCTTCTTCAGTCTTTCATGAATACGTATGGGCGTTTCACCTTCTGCATTCAAGAATTCAATCACACAATGCTGTCTCAAACGAACATCGATGTCGGCCATCTTACAAACTTCTGCTGTGCTGTCACCTGTTGACACAGAAAGTTACTACTGCAGTGGATTGCAGAAGGAGGTTTGAGGAATGGCGCCAAATTCAAATTTTTCACTTAACTTAATTTTTTTAAGTAGAAAAAAATGGGAGGCATTACTTTTTGACCGACCCTCGTACAAAGGTAGATGATGATTTGAATGACACAAGACCTGTAGCTTTCACTCACACTGAAGAGCATGAACAAATTAGAAAATTCAAACAGAATCAAAATCAAATCAATACACAGTGCAAAAGAGAAATCCGGGAAGCACAAGATCAGTTGGCACAAGTAATACAAGAATTACATATTTCAGAGGACACTCGCGCTCCTGTACGGGAAGAGGGACATAGAAATACGGAACAACCACAAAATAATAACACAGGACTCTTCGGAAATTATGAAAGAAATTGGCAAGGCGCATTCAATTTTGAGTTGGAACCGCCGAAACGAAGTAACAATGAGCGATGTGCGAGTCGCTGACATGATGATTTTGACTATAAGCTGTTCATTACTACACGTAAATTCAAAACATTTAAGAACTCCGGTGACATTTATCCACGAGCATGGGTTTATCAATTCTCTCATTGTTTTCCTCCCAACTGGTCATTGCAGCACAGATTAGAATTTATGAGAGAGTGAACCAGCTGTAAGAATGCGATCGGTCATTCACGATTGTCACAGTGAAGGAGAATTTTCTCATACCTTCCTCTCAGCTTATTGGTCTCAAGCTACACAAGACCGAGTACAACATAGCATCATAATGATGAAACATTTCGAACAATCTGAATTCTCCAGTCTTGTGAAATAATTTGAAGACATGTTGCACAAGAATCAGTATCTGTCAAACCCATATAGCCCCTCAGAACTCATCCGCATTTGCTTAATCAAATTACCTGAACATTTACAACATATTATTTTGGTAGGACGTTGCAAAGACGACATTGAAGCTTTTCAGGGACTCTTACACGAATTAGAAATTGACACTGACAATCGCGGAACGCGAAAACAGGAACACATCAATTACAGGTCACATCCGTCATAATTCCGCGACGAAAGAAATAATAACTGGACACGACAACGCTATTCTCACAACACAAATCGTGACCAAAACAGACACCACCCGTGTGGATACCGTTGGCTGAGTAGTAATAATTAACAGGGAAAGATCGCCTCTCCGCGGTAGTGACTGTCACAGAGACAGTCAGAGAAACAGACAATATGGGAACCAAAATAATTATTATCAAGGGAGACAGAACGACTTTAGACACAACGGTAGAGCGCGCTGTTACGATTCAGGGAGAAATTCTCCACCACGTGACCGACAAGATAGAACATATTGAATCTACCGACATGACGACAGACGATATGATCGGAACGACAGACCTGAATTGCATCAGAACTGGCGAGATTCAAACTGGGCAGGGCCCTCTCGACGAGGTGAATTTGTAGAAGTTAGGTCTCCAAATTCCAATAACGACACGCGTCAACTAAGAGACCATAGGCAATGACTCACACCACTGGCAGCCACAAAACGTACTCATGAAACTAACGACGCAGCTGCCGTAGCTAGTAATTATTTAAAATGGGAGACATTAGGGACATCTTACTCCAGGAACACAACGTAAAACATAACAACATTGCATATCCTGTGATTAACGTTACAGTAAATGACGTAAAATTTACGGCAGTACTTGACTCTGGCAGTCCCATTAAAGTAATTAGTGAAACAGCATTTACCAAATGCAACAAAACGAACGATTGCCTCACACTTCCGTTACGTTAGATTAAGTTGTAAGGTGCAATCTTTGGAAAAAGTGTAGATGTACGCCAACAAACCAACTTAGAATTCTCTTGTCAAAGCCACAGCTTCTCTATAAACTTTCTTATTGTTTCATTATTGTCGACGGAAATTATATTGGGAGTAGACGTTTTGAATGAATACAAAGCAATCTTAAACTTTCACGATGCTGAAATAAGTTAAGAGAAGGAAGGTAAGCCAATAGCTTTGAAATTTGAAGATTGGCTCTCTAACCATGACGAAGAAATTAATCGGCTTTGCCTCCTGTTAGTCAACAGTTCGGAATTTTCGACGGAACTTGACACTAACAATCACTCTGCAAGTACTGACAGGGATGATATCGACGACGCATTTGATACTAATGAGTTAATTCAGAATAAAATTCAAACAATTGAGAATTGTAATGACACTGATAGGCAGGAACTTTTTGAGATTTTACAAGCACATTCCACAGTTTTTACTCACAAAACAGGAACAATTAAGAGGATTTCAATACCAATTTCGTGTTCGTGAGCATACTAAATTTTGTGTTAGACCATACCTAATTCCGGCACATTATAGGGACCGTGTTAGAACAAAAATACAATCTATGCTTGACGAGGGCATTATTGAGACTGCAGTAAGCTCATACAACAATCCATTACATGTTGTCGAGAAGAAAAATGGATCGATCAGGCTTGTCTTACAATTGAGACAAATCAATACTATCATCATTCCTGAAACACACAGGCTGCAAACGTTGCAAGAACTTCCTCAAAATTTTAATGGTGTAAAAGTGTTGTCTTCTATTGATCTCAGATCCAGCTTTTATCAGATCAAACTTCATCCAGAATGTAGAAAATACACAGCTTTCCTTTGTTTCGGCGTTTGTTATCAATTTCGGAAACTTCCTTTTGGTTTGAATATTTCTTCGGCAGCGTTCATTCCGGGACTAAATTCCATATTATCTGATTTCTTAAAACGTCACATCACCTTACATGTGGATGATATTCTAATAGCAGAAGCCTCATGGGAACAACATAATCGCATCCTCAACAGTTTGTTACGTATTTTTGCAAAATCTGGAATTACAGTTAACTTGGAAAAGTCTGAATTCGGTAGGACAAAGGTGAAGTTTTTGGGACATATTATTTCTTCTGGATGCATTTAACCGAATCCTGAAAAGTTAAAAGTAATCAGAGCCATTCCAGTCCCATCCACAAAAAACAAGTCCGCAGTTTTCTAGGTATCGTAAATTTTTACCGTCGTTTTCTGAATGTGCAAATTCTAGTTACACCAAAACTTCGCTCTCTCACTGGAAAAAATACTATTTGGAACTGGGACGAACAAGCACAGTTGGAATTCAATTCTTTGAAAGAATCGCTACTTAACGCGCCAATACTAGCTCATCTGGATCTATCACAAGATTTCTGCCTTAGCACGGATTCTTCTAAAGTCGGTCTTGGTGCCCATTTATTTCAAGAAGCCACAGAAAATGACACTACTGTCCAGAAAACCATTGCTTCTGCTAGCCGAGTGCTAGCAAAATCTGAAAAAAAAAAAAAAAATATTCCGTTACTGAATTAGAAGCTTTAGCTATCGTTTGGGCATTTAACAAATTCCGTTTCTTTCTTTCTGGTAAGCACGTAAATGTATACAGTGACCATCGTGCATTACAATTTCTTATGTCTTCCAAATTAAATCATGGTAGGTTAAAACGTTGGGCATTGTTTCTGCAAGAATTCCACTTCACAATAGTCTACATTCCCGGCAAAGAGAACATTGTTGCGGACGCACTGTCACGTGCACCGGCTGGGCTTGAGAAAAGTAACACAGAATTCAACCTCGAGAAAAATTTCAGTATTCTTTACATTCAGAAAGTCGCCTTTGCAAACATCATTACCACATCTTTAAAGGACATTGCTCATGAACAAGATAAAGATCAGATTTGGAAAGACATCAAAAGTAAATGGCATGAAAAGACACACACTCAAGATTCGGCATTATTATCTGGTTAGAAACAACATACTCTTCAAACGCTGCACTGTTGACGAAAAACTATGGGTACTTTGCATTCCAGACGATTTCGTTAATAAGTTCATTTCAGCTATGCACATTTTAGTCCACGACAATGCTATCATATTCTTCGAACGATGGAAAAGAGAATTCGAAGAGTCTTGTCTATTTGTAAACTTTGTCAAAAAGCTAAACCATCTACTATCTCACATCGTGCTCCGTTGTTTCCTATCATTCCTTCTAAATTAAAAGAATTTGCTGCTGTTGATCTCTTGGGAACCTTGTCAGAACATCTAATGGATTTTCGTACGTTCTAGTCACTGTTGAACTTACTTCAAAATTTGTTTCTTTCACACCGTTACGTAAAGCCACTGGACGATCTGTATCCAACGCCTTTGTTAAAAATTTCTTACGTGAAATTGGACACGTTAGTAAAGTCATTTCAGATAACGGACCGCAATTCAGATCTACTGTTTGGTCACGCATGCTTCAGAATAATAAAATCAAACCTGTTTTATTTCATTGTACTCACAACATTGTAACCCGTCTGAACGGATTATGAAAGAAATCAATAAGCTTTGCAGACTTTATTGTCACAGAAAGCATCAGCATTGGGAGAGATATTTACACTTATTTCAAAACGTGCTGAATAAAATGCCTCATGACTCCACTGCTTTACCACCTATTCTTGTACTAAAGAATGAAGAGCCACCGAACAGAATCAGAGAGCTTGTACCTTTTCCGAATATACGTAAACTTCGACACAAAGACGTAATTGATTTAGCTATTAAAATATAAAATCTGCTGCAGACAAAAGGAGAAAACTACACGATAAAGCAAATACAAAGAAATTATATATTGGTCAGAAAGTTCTCATTAAAGCTCATTCATTGTCACATAAGAAGAAACACTTGAGTCACAAATTCTTTCTAGTTTACAATGGACCTCACAGAATCCGACGTATACCACATGATAATTGCGTTGAAGTTGAAACTCTGCATATTAGGAAGAGTAAAGGATTGCACCACATTTCACATGTAAAACCGTTTATTGACAGATAATCTGCTTTATAACTTAGTCTTTGCCATAAAATTTTTCACTTCACGTTACTAGTATGCTTTGTCAGACTTAGAAACTGTTAATATGCAACAATGTTTTGAAGTTCACTATCCAGTCTAGAACCTAGGGAACATATTTAGACAGTATTTACGAGTGCATTGTTATAGTGAACAGACGACATAGTGTTATTGTGTTGTGTACATTCTTGCTTGTTAGTTACACGATTACGTAACGACTATAAGGCTGACATACTTAGAACATGTACCAGTACTGCTAATGAGATTTTAATGCAACGTTTTGGTTTACTTAAAAATACATTCTAGATTTAAAGTACTTTCTGAGAGATACCAGATGACGCAGTGGTTAGTTTATTTGACAGCTACACGATTATATCACGACGCTACTAATATGTGACACAATTTACGTTGTTGCTTATGCAGTCTATCTGTTTTATATCTGAACATTTTTTCTGAATTATTCTGGAAAATAAAACATGTTTTAGTAGTAACTTTTGTGGTATAGCTACAATGAGATAGCCTTTTCCGTAGCACAATAATACGTTACATTATAGTACTTTCTTGATCATGGTAAGGTACGTAATAACTACGATATCTATACGCAAAGCATTTCGCTTTCGTTTATGATGAGGTAAGTACATTGACTAATGAAGCAAAGAATAATGAGTTGTGGTTAGGGACTCTGGTTTGTGAAAAAGGATGTTGGAAACCGAGAATCGTACTTTAAGAGTTATGAAATGTGTGTATATGCATGAATGTATCACTATGCTGGCGAAAATTTTTTGGACGCTGTTATATTTACAGGATTTTGTTTCTACAGACTGGAAACGCAAATTCTTGACCTGTGAAATTTTTATATGAGACTGTCACTGTAGTGCAAACTGGTGTCGTAAATATTTCGGTAAGAAAGTTAAGTGACCACCTGCACGTAATGCGTCATGGGCACCCAGCTGCGCGACAGTCGCCTGGAAAAAAGCATTAGTGTGTGCCTTCCAGAGGGACAGGTGGAGAAAAAAAAGAGGCCATTATCCTCGCTATTGACATTCCGTTGTGAAAGCATCGCAAATACGACACGCACAAACTTGAAAACATATGATTATACTGTGGAGCTCTTAATTTATCATATTTACTAAAATGCCTAATGAAATGATGAGAAACATTATATCTCTGTTGCATTTCTAGATGAGAGATTGCTCATTTTGTTTAATATCTAGTTTCTAGCTGCACTGCAGCACTGGTTAAAATAAAATTTAGTAGATGTACTAATATAGATATTTTATGCCTACAGATCCAGTAAACAGTAATTATATGATCAAATTCCAAAAAAACGAGGGTACACAAAAAGACATTTCCCTTCACAGGAATTGCATACATAATTTTTGTCAATGACTGGTAACTTTTTAGTAGTGCAAGTTAAGGTGATGCATCACTCTAGTATTAAGTTGTGACATACATATTAAACATGGCCATTTTTACTGTAATATTTTTTCTGCTTGAGCTTTGTCATGTTTAGGTATAAGTTATTGCATTTACTGCTGCTGTGTGCCAGGAATAGTGCTACTGAATTTTACTTTGTATTACTCTGTTACGCCAGTTTACTACTGCTTTATTATTCTTTTTGCTGCACATTGGCTTATATTAGTGATAATGTTGCATTTGCTTTGCTTTGCTTTGACAATTTGCATTTTTTTGTCATTGCTGTTTGTATTAATTGTTTTGAGCTGCTGCATTGCCTCATCCCTTAGTTTATGCATCTGAGCTCAGTAGATTTAAGTTAGCTTAAGAGGGGGTAGACTATATAAGAGAATGAGTTGCGATGAATTGGAAGAAGTGCATTGAGGAGTTATACGACAAAAGTACAGAAAGCAGGTATAGATAGGACTTTTTGGAAATAATGAAGAACGAAGGGAGATCTCCGAGAAGTAAAGAAAGTTTTGTTTGGAAAATACTGCAGTAAAACAAACCCTGTCCTTTCCTTATGGTATCCCACTATGTGTTTGTGTACCCTTCGGTATTTGTGTTCTTCCTGTCTTGATGTGTTTATCTTATGAGAGTTACATAGTAGAATTTTTCTGATAATATGTTATTTACCTTGTAAAGATGTTTAGACATTATTTATTCTGTTTTGTTTTAATGCTCATGTGTGAAGGTGATGTTTCAAAAGTTATTCTGATCTTTTGTGTATTTACTTATGTCATAATTCCTGGAACACTGGTTTATATGTTTATTTCTATTGTTTTGTAAAGCCTGTATTACTACAAATGTTATCTGTATTATTTTGTTTTTAACGATGTATTGTATTCTTATGTTATAAGATTGTAATTGACACCAGTTCATCAAATTAAGTAACTTGTAAGTTACATTTCACTGCACATGTTTCTGTTGGTCATAGTATATGAACAATATGTGAGAAGTAGGGACTGATAGTGTTTGCACGTGTGTTAATAATTCAGCAAGGGACTGGATAACAGCATTGCTGGTTGACATATAAAAAAAAAATTTGCGAGTGCACAAGTGGTGTTTCATGGACTTGCTATATTGTCTACAAGACTCTGCTATGGTGATTGTGCACCTTTACAATCGCAACGGATCGCTGCTAGCCATCTCTACAAGGACTACAGTGGGTCTACACCTTTGATAACTCACCAACACCATTATTTCTACAAGGACTGGAGTAGGTCTGCACCTCTGGTGGCCCACCAATACCGTAATCTCTAACAAGACTACAGTGGTCTGTTCTGTGATGACCTACCTACCAATATTCTTCAGAACTTCGACTCACTCTGCTGTGGGTTTGCTCTGTTGTGGCCTATTACCTGTCTGCATGTCAAGAGTCAGCACTGTCTTTCCGTTGGAAGGTAAACACTACTTCTTCAAGACTGCATAGAAATCCACTACTTCCGTGTGCATTTTCTTTTACTGCTCACACTTTGAGAAAAATAAACACAGCAATTTTACTGTGACGAATGATCAGGAGTGTCTTTATGGAGTATGAGAAAATTTTAGCTTTTGACCAACATTGTATCAATAATGTGTGCATTTGATTTCTTTGTTATTGTAGTTATGAAAAAAATTTCAAATCTGCATTGGCCACTGCCCAAAACAATTTGTAAAATTTTTTGTGGGGAGCATGGGGGCTAATATTTTTGGCGCAACGCAATCTGACTTTCAAAAATCCCTACAGAAGAATGGCCCTGACTAACATTAACCTATACGTTTCCCAAATCACTTACCTCACAAAATATTCGTTACTCGAACTACTGCAATACAGCGAGCGCCACTACTGCCAGCTAAATAAAAGATTCAAACTACTAAAGGCACTGTTTGACAGAGAACAAATAATGTATTTACCTTAATAGTGTTCAAAAATCATAGTATATATAGCAGTTTATGGCATCCAGTCTTACAAATTTCAAAACTCCGCCATTTTTCTCCCCACATCCACCACTGCTGGCGGTTCACCTCCAACTGTGCAACGTTACGCGCTGTTAACATCCAGCTGCCCAACACTACAATGGCGAGTATTACAACAATGCCAGCCAGCTACTGACTGCACACAGCACAGCCAGTGATTTTCATACAGAGCGCTACATGGCGTTACCAATATAAAAAGACCTAAACAACCTACTTACAGTAGTAGTGGCAGTGGTGGTGGGGGCTGACCTGACGACAGGTGGAAACTAAGACAGTACAGGACGGAAAACGAGAGAGGAAAACCGGGGACGGACGAAGACGGACGCCCAAGTCCCACGCTGCTGGCGCTGGCGACTGCTGGCAGGAACGCCGCAGCTGCTGCCGCCGCGGACGGGGTCGCCGCCGCCGCCGCTGTTGCTGCAGCTGCTGCCGCTGGCTGGACCGCTGCTGGCTGGCTGGACCGCTGCTGACTGGCTGGCTGGATGGCACCTGCAACCCTAACGCTTCGATTAGTGCACAAAATCACAAATCGAAGAACGGTATTCGTAGCGAGGTACCGCCTGAGATGTCCGTAATTGGTAAACGTTCCATTTTAAGGCGGCTAATCTATCACGAAGCAAATACTGTCCGCACTGGCGGAATGTTACGTGATACCACGTACTTATACGTTTGTGGCTATTACAGCGCCATTACAAAGTGAAAAAAGTGGTCCAACTAAAACATCCATATTTCTGTACGTACAACACGAATATGTAATAAGAAATGGGCGTTCGTATTTTAAAAAACGCAGTTGATATCCGTATGATCTATGGCAGCACCATCTAGCGGTCCAACCATATCGCCATCTGGTTTCCCCCTTCAAGCTAGACGAGTTTCGTTATTTGTAGTTTTTTCGTTTGATGCTTATTTCGTGAGATATTTGGCCCAGTCACTATCAATGGACCACCCTGTATATCCAGTGCTCATTTTGCCTCAGTTATGTTTAAAATGCAAGGTGACTGACAGTGGCAATTGTCATATAATCCATGTGTGCACGTAAATATGGACTATCACTCGCAATGCCAATTACAGGGATAAGGACGTAGCTACGTATATTACGGCTATCAGAGACCTGGCTGTACATTTAGCGTCATTGCTATACGAAGCGCAAACTGCCAAATGGCGCTAATAACAAATGAAGTATTATAAAATCGTGGCTCTGAAACAAACCTTCTACTAAATTTAAGTAACATAAAATGTACGGAAATATGTTCAATTTCTACACTCCGTTGTAACCATATACCGAACAAAAACCATTCGCTGAGTAGTACAAGAACAGGACATACTAAAAAAAAGGAAGAAAATTAATACGCTCACAACCGAAAGCAGCACAAAATTTTAAGCTATAGGAAAATATGTAAAGTGTTCCAGTAATAAAAAATCATAAAGCGGTAATAATGAAAAACAAAGCAAATAATACTGTAGCTAGAAATCTCGGCGCCATTTAGAATCAGCGTTATAAATGGCTTTAGTTATAAACCAGTGAATAGATTGTACAGTTGAGCCATTAGATGTGGCATTATTGACGGTTACAAGGTTCGAACTCCATGAATACAATCATAGTATCTTGAACCTAGGTATTTGCTGCAGAATGTGTCAAACTACAAGTTAACTGATGAACAATAAACATTATTTCTGATTATTTTGCCATACATGTTCGTGAAATCAATCATATTCGAGCCAACATCCAGAGGACGTAGACATATGCATAATCCAAATGAAGCTTAAGGCCTAGGTGTTACATAAACAGTACATACGTATAACGGGTAAGATAACTGAGTTTTAGTTCTTCATATAAAAGAATCGAACAGATGAAGTGACATAATGTCGTAAAAACCAGTAAGCAGATGGATAACGCCTAAATGGTACAACTGAGATATTAGACATTACATTAAGTACGCTTACAAGGGTCGAACTTCATGAGTATAATCTTAGTACCTTACAACTAGGCATTTGCTGTAGAATGTATCAGCAAACAATTGCACATAAGAAACAAGTTAAACTACAACTTAACTGACGAACAACAAGCATTATTTATATATATTATGTAATGCACGTTCGTGATGTCAGTGATATTCGAATTAACATCCAGAGGACGCAGACATATAATCCAAATGCAGCTTAAAGTTTGGGTGTTACATGCACAGTACATACACTCCTGGAAATTGAAATAAGAACACCATGAATTCATTGTCCCAGGAAGGGGAAACTTTATTGACACATTCCTGGGGTCAGATACATCACATGATCACACTGACAGAACCACAAGCACATAGACACAGGCAACAGAGCATGCACAATGTCGGCACTAGTACAGTGTATATCCACCTTTCGCAGCAATGCAGGCTGCTATTCTCCCATGGAGACGATCGTAGAGATGCTGGATGTAGTCCTGTGGAACGGCTTGCCATGCCATTTCCACCTGGCGCCTCAGTTGGACCAGCGTTCGTGCTGGACGTGCACACCGCGTGAGACGACGCTTCATCCAGTCCCAATCATGCTCAATGGGGGACAGATCCGGAGATCTTGCTGGCCAGGGTAGTTGACTTACACCTTCTAGAGCACGTTGGGTGGCACGGGATACATGCGGACGTGCATTGTCCTGTTGGAACAGCAAGTTCCCTTGCCGGTCTAGGAATGGTAGAACGATGGGTTCGATGACGGTTTGGATGTACCGTGCACTATTCAGTGTCCCCTCGACGATCACCAGAGTTGTACGGCCAGTGTAGGAGATCGCTGCCCACACCATGATGCCGGGTGTTGGCCCTGTGTGCCTCGGTCGTATGCAGTCCTGATTGTGGCGCTCACCTGCACGGCGCCAAACACGCATACGACCATCATTGGCACCAAGGCGGAAGCGACTCTCATCGCTGAAGACGACACGTCTCCATTCGTCCCTCCATTCACGCCTGTCGCGACACCACTGGAGGCGGGCTGCACGATGTTGGGGCGTGAGCGCAAGACGGCCTAACGGTGTGCGGGACCGTAGCCCAGCTTCATGGAGACGGTTGCGAATGGTCCTCGCCGATACCCAGGAGCAACAGTGTCCCTAATTTGCTGGGAAGTGGCGGTGCGGTCCCCTACGGCACTGCGTAGGATCCTACGGTCTTGGCGTGCATCCGTGCGTCGCTGCGGTCCGGTCCCAGGTCGACGGGCACGTGCACCTTCCGCCGACCACTGGCGACAACATAGATGTACTGAGGAGACCTCACGCCCCACGTGTTGAGCAATTCGGCGGTACGTCCACCCGGCCTCCCGCATCCCCACTATACGCCCTCGCTCAAAGTCCGTCAACTGCACATACGGTTCACGTCCACGCTGTCGCGGCATGCTACCAGTGTTAAAGACTGCGATGGAGCTCCGTATGCCACGGCAAATTGGCTGACACTGACGGCGGCGGTGCACAAATGCTGCGCAGCTAGCACCATTCGACGGCCAACACCGCGGTTCCTGGTGTGTCCGCCGTGCCGTGCGTGTGATCATTGCTTGTACAGCCCTCTCGCAGTGTCCGGAGCAAGTATGGTGGGTCTGACACACCGGTATCAATGTGTTCTTTTTTCCATTTCCAGGAGTGTAAATACCGTGTATGATAACTAGTTGTAGTGCATCACATAAAATAAGCGAACAGATGAAGTTACGTTATGTAGTAATCTGAGTTGCAGGTGCCAAGTATAAGCAGAACTATATGTCGTCACTATTACGAAACAGGAAACATGAAATCTTCTGTACCAGGCTACTTATGATAGTAATTAACATGTAATGGATCGAATGCGCACCTTTCGTGTTTCTTCTACTGCTTCTTGGGTTCACCGCAGGGAGGCAGTTCTATTCAAGTCGTGGCCAAAGAGATAGGAGATACCCACATAGAGAGACTTTGGCGCGTTATTTAGCACTACCATTCTGTATTATTAGCCACCAAGTCTTGTGAAGGTATTTTGCGGCTGATATGAAAGCTAGAGAATACGTGTGCGAACTTGTAAGATAAGCAAGTACCGAGCTATTTTTTTTTTTTTCAAAATCATGCCTACTGCTTACGCAGCACAAAACTCCATACACAGAAGCAATAAAACTACGAATATCTCCATTAGTTCAATAGAAAAACGCCTTTTGTGTGCTGCACATTAAGTTTTTCTTCTTATTATTATTTAAATTGTGCACTCAGACACGTTTCAAGTCATTGCAAAAAACTAATTACGCATATTTTTATATCAAGTTAACACTCTTTAAAAATATTATCTGTTAGTGGTTTTCCACATTTGTGTTATATGCCAACACGAAAAGAACTTTCACGTCAAATTTATGTAAATATGTGAATTTTTTAATTAACTCTAGGTGTCCATTGCCTTGTAGAACAGAGTTTTTGTTGTGAATTTGAAATGAATGATGCGTGCAACTAAATTTAACGTAAACTTTACGAAGTATCGTCTCAGAAACCTTTGTCCTTCTTCAAAAGTGTACCAAACCACACGAAGAGAGATCGTAAATTAAATTTTTCATACCGTGTTTTCTACTTGTAAATGCACTATACCGGCCGTCTGGCGTTACAGTATTTGTGTGAAACCTACTGACCCTGTGGAGAGATGATTCATATAAAGTATTAGTGCACTATGCTTAGAGTAACATTATTTTCGACTATAACTGCTATAAGCTAATAGTTGAAAATCATTTCGTATTGTCCTTACGCTCTGCTGTGTACTAAGCTCCTTTCTTTTGCCTTCACAAAACATGGCGAGGGTTTGTTCAATTAGCTCTACCCTGCTCTCTCTGTTAGGTCTATATGCTACTGTATCTCTTTAGTCGTGGCTCATGGTCGTGGCTCATGTAGCGTGTTTGGGCAGCGATAAAATCTGAGCCGCCACGGCATAGAGAATGACTTTCTCTTTCTGGCACTTTCAGGAAGTCAGCTAGCAATAAAGGTGAGACCGCACTGAGCCGAACTGTACTGCAGAGGAGCGGCGCAGATCTGCCTCGTACTAGAGTGGGGGATCAGCTCCTGAACTGATGCATAGAGTTGAATCTTTCAAAGGAGTGAACAATCAGTGATTCAGAAAAAAAGAGCGGTAGCTGCAAACGTTTCCCACAGCAGAGAGAGAGAGAGAGAGAGAGAGAGAGAGAGAGAGAGAGAGCATATCAGCGGGGCCTCTGCTGGTAAGAGCACACTGCACACCACACAACACAGCCAGCGCCGGCCTCTGCCCTGCTTCTACCTAGGCTGCCTGCATTGTGCAGTGCCCCATTGGATTCTGTGTTTCACATATGCCGTGCCGTCTCTGTGCTTCCTCTGCCGCGTGCAGTGTCTGGCACAGCTTAACTTAGCATCACACTCAGTCGGCGAATGTTTCAGTCGCACGTCCTGCCCTCCGGGCAGTTGATGCAAGCAACAGAACAGAAAGCCTCCTAGCGGAGAACATAAGAACCACTTGCAACAACCTGCTCGCAAGAGAACGGACGACTTGTCCCCGAGCGGGTGACTGGTGGCCGTTCACCGCTCCCCCCACCCTCGGAACTCGCCTGCTCAACCCTCATCCCACTGTTCTCGACTCTAGCCAGTGTTGAGCAAAGCAACCCCGGTTTCACTCTGGTCTCTGCGGTCTTTGCTCACGCAGTAATACAGCTCGCGGCTTGACCTGCTTGACTCAGCACCTCTGCATCGGAGTTCGTCTCTACTGGATATTGTTCTTCGTAGTAATACCGCCATGTACATTACATTATTACGTTATGTATACATCATTTGTTTTTATTTTATTTTTATTTGTTTAAACTGATCAGATTAGGTTCCTGATGACTCCTCTTACTATAGGATTTTTATTATGGACACTCGAATTTACACTTTAATTCCGAGCGAACCGATAAACGTATGTGATACACCAATATTTTCCTTGTTTTATTCTTTGTAAGGCTATATGCAGCACTTTAGTCTTACAATCAAATTTATATATATATTTTTCTTATTCTGGTACGGATTTTGCGATTTTAGGCGTCTTCGGAAGGGAATGTTCACTTTAAAAATATGTGACTTGCGATGTATTTGTACAAGGTTAATTAAATTTTAATACATTATAGCCAAATACATTGTTAATGTAAATCTCAAGTTACAGCATTTTCCGATCACCCAGAAAACCACGATAGTGCAAAATAAATCAATAATCAAAAACTTTGTCATATCATGGAAATTTCAATAAACAATACAAAATTCTTACTCATTATCTGTGTTACTTCAAAATAGGATCAAATAAGATCAAAATACAGGAATAGTACTGGAATAAACCAAGTTTAAAGGGCAATGTGCCTTCCATTTATTTTCTATTGTGAATGAGTGGTGAGTCATAAAAAAGAACTAGTTCATTTCAGGGAGTGAACAGTTCTGATCCGATCTCTGAAAAGAACAGTTTTGCCCATCTCTACTTCATACACCGCATTTGAACTGCAGCGGCGTGACAATATGTAGCACATTTTGTATGTGTGTCATTCAGCAACCTCAGAGAAAAATGGCCAAAAGTGATGTGATAGAAGGAGTTTCAGAAAACGCTTTTGGAATATTTTGCCGAAAATTTAACGACCGACTATCGCAAGATCTGTCTCAGTACGAAACATGTAGGGAATGTGATTGTTGCCATTTGTGTCTTGCAGAATCTTCTCAGACACGATAAGTGTTGTTTGGCAGTGAAGAGACTGAAGAGATACAATTACCAGACCTTCTTCATGTAAATAATGCTATCCATATAGGGGATAGATTCAAAGATTATTTCAGTTCCTCGAAAGGTTGTTGTATCTGGAAAAACGACATTGTAAACAGGAGATGCCATCGAAGAGAAAGTAAGTAGGAAAAAATGTAATAATAAGCATGTAGTCATAAAAAAAGACCTCATCGCAAACAAATGTAATTTGTAAGTATTCATATGTTATGTTTAGCCCAATTACCTTGGCTATTTCATAACGAACGTTGCCTTTTGTGGTACCATTTATATAACTTTCATTTTGAAGTCACGTGACTCTGGATATCCACTTACAAGTAAAATTACGTTTTGTTTAGCTAATGCCATTATGGTAAGCAAACTTTCATTTTGCAAGTGAAAAGAGCTACGATTTGAATGACATGCAGTGCCGCGACACTTGCTATACTGCAATACGCAGCAGCGGTACTACGCGACGCCGCATGGAGCGTCATACACCGAAGTGCTAAAGAAAGTGGTACAGGCATGAGTATTCAAATACAGAGATAAACTATGTTATCAAAAATATCCAAACACCTGGCTGAAAATGAGTACCAAGTTCGTGTCCCCCTCGATCGGTAATGCTGGAATCCAGTATGGTGTTGGCTCGACTTAGCCTTGGTGACAGCTTCCACGTTCAGTCAGGTGCTGGAAGGTTTCTTGGGGAATGGCAGCCCTTTCTTCACGGAATGCTGCACTAAGGAGAGGCATCGATGTCGGTCCGTGGGGCCAGACACGAAGTCAGCGTTCCAAAACACCCCCAAGTGTTTTGCAGGATTCAGGTTTGTACTGTATGCTAGTCAGTCCATTACAGGGATGTTATTGTTGTGTAACCACTCTACCACAGGCCGTGCATTACGAACAGGTGCTCGATAGTTTTGAAATCGCCATCCACGAATTGCTCTTCAATAGTGGGAAGCAAGAAGGTGCTTAAAACATCAATGTAGGCCTGTGCTGTGATAGTGCTACGCTAAACAACAAGAGGTGTAAGCCCCCTCCATGAAAAGCACGACCATAACAAACACCACCGCCTCCGAATTTTACTGCTGATACTACACACGCTGGCAGATGAGATGACGTTCACCGGGCATCCGCCTTACCCACATCCTGCCATAGGATCGCAGCATTGTGTACTGTGATTCGTCACTCCACACAACGTTTTTCCAGTGTTCAATCGTCTAATGTTTACGCTCCTTACTCCAAGGGAAGCGTCGTTTGGCATTTACCGGCGTGATGTGTGGTTATGAGCAGCCACTCGACCATGACATCCAAGTTTTCTCACCCCCCCCCCCCCCACCTAATTGTCATAGTACTTTCAGCGGATCCTGATGCAGTTTCCAGTTCCTGTGTGGGGGTCTGCATAGATGTCTGCCTATTACAAATTACGAACCTCTTCAACTGTCTGCGTCTCTGTCAGTTGACGAACGAGATCGGCCTGTACGCTTTTGTGATGTACGTGTCCCTTCACGTTTCCACTTCACTATCATATCGAAAACAGTGGACCTATGAATGTTTAAGAGTGTGGAAATCTCGCGTACAGACGTATGCCACAAGTGACATCCAATCACCTGATCAAGTTCGAAGTCCGTGAGATCTCCGTGGTGCCCCGTTCTGCTCTCTCACGAAGTTTAATGACTACTATGGTCGCTGATATGGAGTACATGGCAGTAGGTGGCAGCACAATGCACTTAACGTGAGAAACGTTGGTTTTTTTGAGTGTCTGGATACTTTTGATCACATAGTGTAGATAAACAGGCAGACTATGGCGCTGCGGTGGGCAACGCCTATATAAGACAACAAGTGACTGGTCACTTGTTAGATCGGTTACTGCTGCTACAATGGCAGGTTATTATGATTTAAGTCAGTTTGAACGCAGTGTTTTAGTCACCGCAAGAGCAATGGGACACGGCATCTCCGAGGTAGCGATGAAGTGGTGATTTTCCCATAGAATCATTTCGTGGGTGTACCGTGAATATCGGGAATCCGGTAAAACATCAGTCTCGCTGCCGCCGGAAAAATATCCTGGAAGAACAGGACCAACGACGACTGAAGAGAGCCATTGAACGTGACAGAAGTGCAACCCTTCCGCAAATTGCTACAGATTTCAATGCTGGCCATCGGCAAGTGTCAGCGTGCGAACCGTTCAACGACACGTCATCGACATAGACTTTTGGGGTCGAAGGACCACTCTTGTAGCCTTGATGGCTGCACGACACAAAGCTTTGCACCTCACCTGGGCCCGTCAACGCCAACGTTGGACTGTTCATTACTTGGAAAATGTTGCCTGGTCGGACGTCTCGTTACGGATTGAATCTATCGGAAGGATATGTACGGGTATGGAGACAACCTCATGAATCCATGGACCCTGCATGTCAGCAGGGGACTGTTAAAGATGGCAGAGCATCTGTAATAGTGCGGGGTATGTGTAGTTCTAGTGATATGGGACCCCTGATACGTATAGATCGACTCTGACAAGTTAAACGTATGTAAGCATCCTGTCTGATCACCTGCTTCCATTTATGTCCATTGTGCAATCCGACATATTTGGGCAATTCCAGCAAGACAATGCGACACCCCACAGGTCCAGAATTGCTACGGAGTGACTCCAGGAACGCTCTTCTGAGTTTAAACACTTCCGCAGGCCACGGAACACTCCAGCATGAACATTATTGAGCATATCTGGGATGCCTTGCAACGGGCTGTTCAGAACAGATTTCTACCCCGTCGTACTCTAACGGATTTATGGATAGCCTTGCAGGATTCATGGTGTCAATTCCCTCCAGCACTACTTCAGACATTAGTCGACTCTATGACACGTGATGTTGCGGCACTTCTCCGTGCTCGTGGGGGTCCTGAAAGATATTTGCCTGGTGTACCAGTTCCTTTGTCTCTTCGGTGTATCTGGTCAATTGGTCAACTTTGTCTCAGCGCCGTGCATCTCCGCTGCCGCGTCGTGCGACCTGTCTCTTACGATGTCATGCAAACAATGAATTATCAATTCGTGCCGTGCCGCTCTGCTGCTGGCTGCATTGTGGTTAGCCCATGTCAAACCGCGACCGCTGCTCCGTGCTGCGCTGCCAATCACAGAACGTGATGAGGATGACGATAGGTACAGAACACAGGTCAACGAGAAAGACTGGCCGCTGCGCGTTCGTCACAAATGTAGGCCTGCACTCACTCGCTCGGTCAACTCAGCAGACAAACTACATTTCTGTCCCTGTTAATTTGTAACTAGGTGTACATGCAAACGACAATTGCAACTTCTACTGGTATCCGCTATTACGGAGTCTTACTGTTATTAGTCCTGCAATGACTGGAAGTCCATAGGCCTACTTATAAGTTGTTATGGCTGTATTGGGATACAATAAAATTAAAATCATGCAAAAATGATTATCAGTTGCATATGGTACTACTTCTTTTATGAAAAGAGGACTATTAAGCAGAAGAAATTAAATGCTATAAACAAACCGTTATACCATTTATATCGATTACTTATCTTATATTAATTTTTGTTGTAGTCCTGTTAATCAGTAAGACTTCAGATTCCAGTAGGAGATGCAATTCTCGTTAGTGCGTACACGCCCAGCTATGGATTAACAGGTTTAGAAACGCATTTTGTCTGTTCAGCTGAGCGAGCGAGCGCGTTCAGCATTAACTTCGTGACGTACGCGCCGCGGCCTGTCTTTCTCATGGGCGTCGCAGAACCCATAGCTCTACGAACTTTGCTGTCCGGTCTGACCGAGCGGTTCTAGGCGCTTCAGTCTGGAACCGCGCGACCGCTACGGTCGCAGGTTCGAATCCTTTCTCGGGCATGGATGTGTGTTAGTTACTACAGTTTCTCACAATCGATCGATGAACTTTTTTAAATGGCATTTAATAGCATATGAAATAAGAGTTACAGACGAATTTAACACATTAATTTTGCAATACTCTACATAGATCTACAGAAGTTAAAACGAAACTAATTTGCTGGTATGTCATAAAATGTAACTTGATAAATATTCACAACTACTGATTATTTCGTTTCGTAAGCAGCAAATGCTTTTTTCGTGCTGTGATGTATGTAACTTCTTCCAGACGCATTTCGATTTTTACTTTAAGGCACATTCAATGGAATCTAGAATAATTCAATTTTGTTTTGATATGCTATAGTTTTAGATTATAAAACAGTTCACATCTTACTTTTTATGTAAGTAAGTGGTTACTTAGAGTTAATCGAGCTTTCGTTGGCATCTGCATTTCCTCTCAACTGGTCACATACTGGAGATGGCACTAAAACTTAAAGTACAGAACATAAGCACATTTTCACGTTTGCTCTCTTTTCTTCACAATTTTTATGTTGTTTATGCTTCCTGGTGTGGAGTACTATTATTCTTCTGTCACTTGCTGTAGTTATTTTACGGAAAGTCGTGATTTAATGTCGTAAGTACAGTGTGTTCACTGTATTTAGTTTGTTTATGTACATGCTGTCAACCTAATGAACTATATGGTGCAAATTAACGTCTGTTCATTTCTGTTCTCCATATATCTGTATAAGTGTGTGTGGCTAGTCAGTGCAAGTTATAGGAAGTTGAATGTAAATACAATAGTTGTCAGAGAATGGTTGAAAGTTTTGTTTTTCAGTTGATTTGTGTTACGCTTTAAATGTTTTGTGGAGGGGTTCATTCAAGAGTAAACTCAATGCCTACATTAATAGACAGAGGAGAAGAGTAACACTTCAACAGGTGATTATTATCAGAATATTAGCTCCCTACCCTTTTGTCCTTACTTTTACATGAACCCATCCAATAAACTTTCAAACCAAAATTCGAAGCAGTTGAACATGAAAAGTTTCAACCACACTTTGACAGCTACTACATTCACATTCAACTTTCTACAACATGCTCTGAGCATCTACACACACTCACACACACACACACACACACACACACACACACACACACACAGATATAAAGAGAACAGAAATGGACAGTCTTTAGTTTTCAGCATATTCTTCGTTAGGTTGGCACCATGTACATAAACAATCTAAAAAAATGTGACATAAATTGAAGACACAGTAGTTATGATTTTAAATTAGTTTTTGTAAAATATCCGCAGCTAGTGACAGAAGAGTAATAGTGATCCAGCGAAAAGAATGTGAAAATTGTGAAGAGAAAGTCTGTAACGTGAAAATGTCTCGTTAGTGAATTTATAGTGCAACCTATAGCCTACGACGAGATGAGAGGAAACTCAGGTGCCACCGAATAATTTTATCCATTGTAAGAAAATAAGACGTAAACTATTTTATAACCTTCAAATATCGCTAAGATTCCACTGGAAATGCCTTAAAGTAAAAGGCGAAATGCATCTGAAACAAATAAAATATATCACAGCAAGGAAAGTCGTTTACTATTATGAAACGGAAATATACGTGCTTCCTGCTGGTGACAGCCACGTAAACAAACTTGTTATTACTTACTTCGTTTTGCCTTAAGACATTTTGTTTATTTGCAACGTTTAGAATACTTCATAATTACATGTAATAACTCCAGATTGCCAATTATTTTTTTCAGTATCGCTAAAATAGTCTTTGCAGACATCAGACAGATATATAGCCTCTTATAAGACGATTTCTTTTACCGACATATTTTAAATCTCTGATCGAATGTTTGTGTCAAACACCTTGGCGTGAAGTACCCAATATAATATTCTATGCATCGTCTTCAGTGTCCATAAAGCTACACAGATCCCAGTATTGCAAGTAGTTATGGAGCACCAGTCATAAAAATTGATTTCACAGTTACCATCTTAGGTGCTATGATCCAATTGCCGTTTCGATACTTAGTTGGCAAAATTCCGTATTTATTTTTCGGTTAGCCTGCTCTCCCGACACAAACGGTAATTAAAAATAGTTTCACAAGACATTAGTGCATTCTTTAATACGCCTGGGCATGGTCACATGATATTTAAAGTCAGCGGAAAAGCCACCAATGCACAAAAAACTTGTGACAGGTTATGCAGAACTGCATTACGATACATTTGCCACCGATGGCTTGCACATTGTGTGACAACTGCCATTGCATTTGAAAATCATGGATGAAACGTAACCAGTCACTGGTTGTTGGTTCAAGGAGAAATACATGTCTTTTGAAAAATTCTACAAATGGCAGAGTAGCTAAAACTGTAACTCAACTTTATCATTTTCTGATAATCGTCGTAAGAAAACTGCATTTTAGTTGAAACTTTTCTCTAATATAAAGCTGTTTGCAAAGAGTAACAGAGATACATACACAAATCCATCACTAGTGATATGTGCTACAGGCTATATTAAACAAATATTCTGTCTAGAAATACGCAAATGACCTACCTGATCAAAGGTGACGATATATGCTACTGGGCTACATTAACAAGAAATACAATTCGTCTCACTATTTGTTTGCTGTGGTCTTCTGTCCGAAGACCGTGTTGATGCAGTGCTCCACAGTAGCCTGTCCTGTATAGATCTCTTGATGTCTACGCAACTACTGTATCCTACATCCATTCACATCTACTTACCGTTGGCAAGCCTTGGTCGCTCTCTATTCGTGCAATTTAGCCTCCACTACCAAACTGACGATTCCTCGATGCCTTAGAATATGTCCTGTCAACTAATCCCCTCTTTTACGCAAGTTGAGCCATAATTTCCTTTCCCTCCTGAGTTTAATTCAGTGCCTCTTCTTTAGGTATACGATCTACATGTGTAATCTTCAGCATTCTTCTTTAGCACCACATTCTTGACAGAAATGTTTACCATCCACGTTTCACTTACATACAATGCTACACTCCACACAAATACCTTTGTAAAATACTACCTAACCATTAAAATTTATACTCGATGTCAATAAATTTCCTTTTTCACAAACGTTTTTCTTGTTATTGGCAGTCTGCATTTTTAATCCTCTCTGACGCGGGGCGCTAATTTTTGGCCCGCGGAGTTGATTCATATGAAAGAGATTTAAACTTTTATTTCTCGTAAAAAAAACCAAAAGCTCATTCCATAAAGCGTTTTTAGTATCGTCTCCTATTACAATAGGTAAATCTCAGTTTATTGATTCAACTATCATTAGATTTTGTCTCTATTCCTGTTTGAAAAAAATCTGTGTGTTAGATTTATTCGGAAAAGCCCGTACAACCTCTTGACGAATATGTAGTTCACCTTGGCGATATACAACCAACAATCAGTAGTAGTTTTGACTGTGCAACTGGATATGTTTGTTGCGCTGCGCGAGTGACACTTGTGCCAATACATTCCATTTGTAATGTTACTGCAAACACATACGACTCTCAGCCGTAAAGTTACGGCCCTTCACATGTAACTGTCAGGAGAATTTGTGTGCCAATTCCCTCAAATGGACCATGTCATGAAGGTAATTGTCAAATGAATTTTATTAAATCGAAAGCATTGAATCATCGTTATAAAAATTCCTGAAGTCCTTGGGTTCAAACCATGATAACATTACGTATTATACATAAGTAAGATGGCGAACCCGTGCGAAAATGTTGAAAGGAGTGTCTGATTTGAAGCAATAAATGGAATCATTCTTTGAAAGCAAGTCAAAGAGACTCCCGGTGTTCTTGGTTGACATAACTAGGCACCTAAATGTTTTTAATACCTGCCTCCAAGGAAAAGATTGGCTAATTCATGTCATGCATGATCTTATTCACGCTTCTAAATGAAACTTGAGCTTAAGGAACGACAGTTACGAGCAAAAAACTGCTCACATTTCCTACAGTGTCAAATTAATCGGACCCACACAGACGGCAGCTATTAAATACGCTTCTTTGATATCTAACTTGAAATACGAATTCGAAAACCGATTTAAAGATTTTAAGATAAGTGGTCTGCTTTTTTCTGTATTTACTACACTATTCGCTGTAGACATGATTTCACTAGTGGGAGATTTACAAATGGAATGTTGCGAAAGCAGTGCCAGTTACAAGAGAAGTTTAATCAGGTTGGTTTGGAAGATTTCTATAAAACGTATTTGGTGAAGAAGAATTATCCAGCGTTTTCCAAACATGCTTTCAAAATGGTTTCATTATTTGGAAACACTTACGTTTATGAACAACTTATTAGTCGGGTTAAGTACATGAAATCACAAGTAAGAACACGAATTACTGATGCTCATCTGGAAAACTCTTGTCCGTGTAACAAGAACTTCGGGTGTTATCAACGTTGACTTACTTACTTCAATCAAACAAAGCAAGACATCCCGTTAACATTGTATTTCATTAAATTGTATAATAAATGTTCTTTCCTCAGGTTTGATTTATTTTCTTTAAAAATAGTTACTACTAGTCACTTGTTTTTGTTCACAAAACAAAAATTGGTAATACGGCTCGCGGGGAAATCCCCTCTCAAACATTTGGCCCACCTGCCGACTAGGTTGGCCACCCCTGTTGTAGGTAATCTTATGTCCCTGTGTCTTATTGCTAATACCTCCAGAGGTTCAAAGGTCAAAACCTTTGTCTTAATATACAAATGCTGCAAACACAGCTTTGCCGTTCTTCAGTGTGTCTACTAAGCTTAATGGTAGTATCAGTACTGCCTTGCATGTTCAGACATTTCACAGGAATCTAAAACTGTGCTCATGTTAGTTTGTATAGCGCCTCCTTCTCTCATTACTACATTTTCCTTCCACCATCTAGCCATCTCTTCTTTGCTTAGTTCTGGCTTGCCAAATGAGCTTCTCTCTTGAGCAAAGTCTTCTTTCCTGTTTTTCTTATTTATTTTCGGCATCTATGTTTTCCAACTGCAAAATCGCAGCTGTGATTTTGGACTTGTCAACGTCTCTTTTCATACATCTCAGTTCCCCGTGGCCTGCTTTTGTGCTGCATTTTTATATTTTCCCTGTTCTCAATTAAATTCAATATATCGTGTTTTATCCAAGGATTTCTATTGTCCCCTTTTCGTATTTACATCCTCTGCTACCTTCACTACTTCCTCCCTCAAAAATATCAAATTAGTATTCTAGTGGATTCCTTCCTCCTTTTCAGTAAGTCGTTGTCTAATGGTCCCTTTAAGATTTTCGAAAAACTTTGAGTCTTAACTTATTCAGGTTCTCTGTCCTTAATTTGCCACCGTTTACTATCTCTTTAGTTGCAAAATGCAGTTAATAACCAATAAATTATCGTCGGTCTGCGTCTGCTCCGGGAAATATCCTACAATTTAAAATCACGTTTTGAACTTTCGTGCTTACCATATAACCCTGTGACGAAACGCGCCGCTCTTCTTTGGATCTTCTCTATTTCCTCTGTCAACCCGACCTGGTACGGATCCCACAATGATGAGCAATACTCAAGTGTAGGTCGAACGAGTGTTTTGTAAACCAACTCCTTTGTTGATGGACTACATTTTCTAAGGACTCTCCCAATGAATCTCAATCTGGTACCCGCCTTACCAACAATTAATTTTATATGTTCATTCCACTTCAAATCGTTCCGCATGCATACTCCCAGATATTTTACAGAAGTAACTGCTACCAGTGTTTGTTCCGCTATCATATAATCATACAATAAAGGATCCTTCTTTCTATGTACATGCAATACATTACATTTGTCTATGTTAAGGGTCAGTTGCCACTCCCTACATCAAGTACCTATCCGCTGCACATCTTCCTGCATTTCGCTACAATTTTCTAATGCTGCAACTTCTCTGTATACTACAGCATCATCCGCGAAAAGCCGCATGGAACTTCCGACACTATCTACCAGGTCATTTATATATATTGTGAAAAGCAATGGTCCCATAACACTCCCCTGTGGCACGCCAGAGGTTACTTTAACGTCTGTAGACGCCTCTCCATTGATAACAACATGCTGTGTTCTGTTTGCTAAAAACTCTTCAATCCAGCCACACAGCTGGTCTGATATTCTGTAGGCTCTTACTTTGTTTATCAGGCGACAGTTCGGAACTGTATCGAACGCCTTCCGGAAGTCTAGGAAAATAGCATCTAGCTGGGAGCCTGTATCTAATAATTTCTGGGTCTCATGAACAAATAAAGCGAGTTAGGTCTCACACGATCGCTGTTTCCGGAATCCATGTTGATTCCTACAGAGTAGATTCTGAGTTTCCAAAAACGACATGATACTCGAGCAAAAAACATGTTCTAAAATTCTACAACAGATCGACGTCAGAGATATAGGTCTATAGTTTTGCGCATCTGCTCGACCACCCTTTTTGATGACTGGGACTACCTGTGCTCTTTTCCAATCATTTGGAACCTTCCGTTCCTCTAGAGACTTGCGGTACACGGCTGTTAGAAGGGGGGCAAGTTCTTTCGCGTACTCTGTGTAGTATCGAATTGGTATTCCGTCAGGTCCAGAGGACTTTCCTCTGTTGAGTGATTTTAGTTGCTTTTCTATTCCTTGGACACTTATTTCGATGTCAGCCATTTTTTTCGTTTGTGTGGTATGGGTGTTAGCTTTATGTCCCTCTTGGTAATGATAATGTTAATGGCAGTTTAGAGATGCAGCAAAGTTTTGTGGTACTGCGTCATTGGTAGTTTCAATAACTAAAACTCACAAGGTAGTTAAAAAACTTAATCGCAACACAGCAAATACTGAGGATCAACTGTCAGACATTTTCAATTATAACTAAATGACAGGTAATGTAGTATCATCATAGTAAACTGCGTTTAGGTACTGAAATTTACAATACTAACAGATGTTATGAAAGCAACTATAAGTTTCCGTTCTGCAGTGATCGGTTTTCTAAAAGAGTTAGTAAACAGTCATGAACAGTTATAAACAAATCTGTTTATGGTGAAATAAGAAAACACGAATAATGAAAGATGTGAAAGAGCATATCACAAAAAAATAAAAAAATTGGTATGTCTTCAGCCAACTTTGTCTTTCTTTCGTGTAGATTACGTTATAGTTAATCAAATGCACCGGGCGTTTCATTGGATCCCGCCCCATACCTCATCGGCGGTCCGTTGTGGCTACCGCTATCCTCTGCGGCTCCCAGGTAGGAACGCCAATTCCGCGAGCCGCCGCGTCAGCGCAGACAACGCTTGCCGCTGGCGTCGTTGCCGCGCGCCGCACAGCCACGCTGTAGTGGGAATCGGTCTCTGCGGCCGTAAACACCGGCAGAAAAGAAATGAGCGCCCGACATAGCTTGCGCTACTCCATGCTGTCACCTATGACGCAACTAGCGTCAACGCACCGTCACCTGCCTCGAGATGACTGGGTGTTTCTGCTGTCCTCATCATTTCATCATCATTCCTGTATGTGGCGAGATTGGGCTGAGCAAAGGTTGGGAATTTTTACGGGCGCTGATAACCCCCCAGTTGAGCTTCAAAAACCAAACATCATCATCATTATCATCAAGGCACCGTCACTCGCGCACCTAGGCACAACCAACACTCCGTGGAATACAGAGGAACCGTGGTACAACCGCAACGGCGCGAAATGCAAGTCGCCGGACGTGAAAATCACCCGCAATATCTGTTTGCGTCTCAGAATAAGATAAAACCAATTAGTATATGCAATGTAATTTTATTTTATGTTTTTATCTGAAGTTGCTAGGATGGTTTAAGTCTTTTACACCTGTCGTCTACATTTAGTGTTGATATGGCAAGAGACATCGTTGTAAGGCTATTCCTTAATGTCAAGAACTGTTAAAATTGAGACATTCTCTCTTCGTATCTGTTACAAAAAGTTTGTGTTCTTAAAAAAATTTAAACTGGCACGTTTTTAAAATTCCATGTTATGCAGTTGTTAAATATGTTTATTTTGGCGAAAAATCACTCTCGGGACCATCCGACCGCCGTTATCATCATCAGATGATGAAGCGGATAGGAGGGGCGTATGGTCGGCACACCGCTCTCCCTGTAGTTATGATAAGTTTCTGTGACCGGAGCCGGTGCTATTCGGTCATCACGAGGCTGAGTGCACCCCGGAAAATGGCAACAGCACGTGGTGGGCCGGATGGTGACCCATCCAAGTGCCGGCCACACCCGAAAGCGCTTAACTTCGGTGATCCGACGGGAACCGGTGTATCCACTGCGACAAGCATTTTTTTTCCTTGTTGTTTGAAGAGAGCTCCGGTATCCAGCTGGATACGATGGCCACGATATTTCGGCGAACAACCGTTCCGCCATCATCAGGTGGTTCTGATGAAATGATCCTTCCGCTCTCTGCCACTAATATTTATCTCACGCGGGTCCAGGTGCACCGATGAAGGGTGCGGTGGTGGGGGAAGTGGAGGCTGAGGTAGGGTGCCTTTCGACCACAGAAGCGCAGTGGCGACCAATATGAAGAACAAACGGACGAAGAGAAAAAACGCCTGGCTTTTGTACCTTTTGTAGGCAACGTGTCGTCCAAAATAGGGAGACTACTGAGCCACCACAAGATCGACATCGGCTAGGATGCGCGATTTGCTAGCAACGGCGAAAAACGATGTTGGTCTCATGAAAACGGGCGTAGAAGAAATTCCATACGACTGTGATAATTCCTATATCGGCCAAAAAGTTCGTACGGTGGAAAATCATTGCAAAGAACACCAACGCTATACCCGCCTGTGCCAACCAAGCCAATCTATCCTAGCAGAACGTTGCATAAACACTGGACACGCAGTGAATTGTGACATGACAAAAGAACTGGCCTTCACAAATAATTACTGGTACAGCAGTTTCAAAGAGGCCATAGAAATTCGTGTAACAGACAACCTCGTCAACAGGGGCATCTGTTACCAACTCAGTAAGGCTTCGGAACCAATACTGGGCTCTGTCAAGAAGCAACGGTTCAAACGCACAGATCATTCCGCCACGGCCTCCGAACAGATACTGGGTCCCCCCACCCCACCCACCCCCCTCTGCCACCACCAACCGCAGCCGCCACTGCCCCCACCACCGAAAACACCGCCTGCCGTTGGCGCACGGAATCGCACCTGGACGCGCGAGAGGTAAAACTTTGGCAGAGAGCGGACAGACCATTACTCTGTTGCTCGGCTCACTGCGGGTCACTTCGTCGCTCGCTCGCCCATATCGTTCACTCTTCGGCAGCCGAAATGTCCGGACGCGGAAGGGGAGGCAAGCTTGCCACCGTTCTTGCGTTCCTGATAAAAGCCGTCGGGAAGGATCGCGGCGGCAAAAAGAAGTCGAACAAGTTGACAATGCCAGAAGATGGGGCTTTCAGCGAAGACATGTAGGGGAACACGCAAGTGTTTCAAATGTGTGGTTCTCAAGCCGCAAATTCGTGCAGTTGTAGTTATATCAAGGCACGTAAGCAGCAGAAGAGGACTGCAAGTCCAAGTCGACATAGCGGCCGCCCCGGCCGCCCACCCAAGAAGGGAAAGCGGGCCACGCCGCCACGAAGAAGATGACGGTATTCTCCGTGAATCGTCGCGGAAAGTCACCGACGACGCGGTTGCCAAGTTTAGATCCGCCATGGCAGAGGAGAGGGCGGCCCTGAGAGCGGAGTTGGACGAGGCACGCCGCTAGGTGCAGCACTTGCGTGACGCCCTGACTAGCGCGTGGCGCGCAATACAAGAAGAGGCGCCGGCCCCCACCAGGACAGGGGTGGACGCGGAAACCCAGACGCTCGTCACCCTGGCCGATGCGGAACCGCAGGCGGCCGAGGAGGTGGTCGTAGAGCTGGGCCTCCTCCGGAGCGGTCGGCTCACCGGCACGAGCTGAGAGGCAAGAGGCTGAGGAGATGGCTATGGATACAGAGAGGACCAAGAAAGATGAAGACGAGACGTCCTTCGAGTTCCTGCCCCTCCCTGACAAGAAGATAGCCGAATCTCTCAGAGATGGTAGCTATCCTAGCCACGGTTTGCCTAGCCCATTTACCCAGTCAGATATCCCTCCTCTCCCACACATACCATGTGATTTCAGCTGGGGATGTGACCCTCTGAACTGGCAATTCAAGGGAGAGTAGTTCGTCCGGCGGGCGAGTCAGGAGCTTGCAAAATCCTACCCCATTTCACCAACAAGGCCTGGTGGTACATGATGGATGAAGGCGTCAAGTACATGGACGGTTACCAGACGCCAGCGAACTTCTTCCTCCTTACCGAAGTAAAGTTCGGAACACCAAAAAAGACTATTCTGAATCTCGCTAGTTTCCTATCATAATAGGTTTTAATTTTATATATAAGAAACTACAGCCTCGATTGCGGTAAAGAAACCAACCTTTACCTAGGTTTCAGCCGAAATAATTGAGCCGTCTACTGAAGATATAACTGAGTCTATAATTTGTCTAAGAGGAGATGGCCTAGAAATAAAACTAAAACAGCCTGAATAGGCATAGTAGCATGTTAAAAATTAATTAGGTTTTCATTTTTTTCAGACAACCTACAGGCCAAATGTATTACGACATGAGGTTTAAAACATCAGGCCAGAAGTGAGGAGGAACAACACCAATAAATGCTTAAACTCCTGCACCTCGGACAAAGGACTGTCAGCGACCAGAACAGATCACTGCGCGACCGCTACGTTTGCAGGTTCGAATCCTGCCTCGGGCATGGATGTGTGTGATGTCCTTAGGTTAGTTTAAGTAGTTCTAAGTTCTATGGGACTGATGACCTCAGAAATTAAGTCCCATACCGCTCAGAGCCATTTGAACCATTTGAACCAGACCATTGCATCGGCACCACTTGATGATGGGGAAACGGTTATTCGCCGAAATATCGTGGGCATTAGACGATCGTATCCGGCTGGACATCCGAGAACCTTTCAGACAACATATACGCTGGAAAACGCCGGGAAAGCCTCAGATCGCAATTTTTGTCTTGTTTTAAGTAGAAGTTAATAAAGCAGACTGTCCCACGTCCTAAACCAGTGCTCCCTAACGTATCGTACTGAACCGTAATATTTTGATTCTTATCTGTATGGTGGATGATCATTGCTTTTCACTAGAAAATACCTATTTAAAATATTTATGTCATCTCACAATGCTACAAAAGTCGACACAATAAATACATCATGATATGTGTATGTTACTTCGAATGGCTTTATCGCTCATGATGAGTGCAGTTTGGAAGAATTGATTTACATGTAAAATACGTTATGTGCCGCACTGAATTATTTAAAAAAACTCTTTGCTTCTTTTGAGTATACCTGCTGGCTGTGGGTGACGCTTTCCATAACATTGGTTTCATTTCTGTCGTCACTACTGGTTAAATATTCGCTACCTTGGTAGGGCGAATAATCCCAAACTGATAAGCGATGATCATTAGAAACAACGATTTTTTTTCATGTTACCTGTTAGTTTTTGCAACTTTCACTTTGTGTTTTTAGTGAAAAATGTGCAAATTACCCTTCTCTTCATACTAACAGGACACATTCCTTGTAGTGAACAACACTTAATATGCCATCAGAGTACAGATGCAATGCAACGATTACAGTTTCTACGTTTTCCCTTCACTCTCTTCAGCTATATCCTCAGTTTTCTTCATACCCCACGAATCAAGTACACGACACCAAACTACAGAGAGAAAAGCCAGTCAGAAGTGCTAAATAATTCTTAGTGATTACTTAACGACATTCTGTCATTAGCATGGGAGGCACCTACATGCATTGTTCATACTGTGGCATCAAGCAGTCAGTCCTGCAAGATGAGTGGTCTGCCAAGCGAGTGGATTCATTCTTATTTATCGAGTAACATGAGCTCTAGTACGCACAATTAAGTTACGAATTATTCTCCTGTTTGAATATTACGCAACGGAAACGGATAACGCACATCTGACTATTAGTAATTTACACAACTCTGACTGTTCACTACGCACTGGCAATACCACATTTTCTTTCTTACCCAACGGCTTTGATCAACACATGGCCATCGCACTGAATATGAATGGCGCACACATTATAAATTCAGGATATCATGACAACATATTACTCGAAGGAAAAGGCCACCAATCTTTTTCTTTTCACTATCTTTTTTATTCCGATTAATTCTATAACCTAAACACACCATTACTGTTTCTACAACAATTGCACATGAGTAACTCCGCCCAGTGGACATGGCTTTACATTGGTGATTCTCTATCTTATGGTCTCGTAATTATCTAATAATACAGTGCACTTTCTGGATAGGGTGGTGGATCTTTTGCTATATTTCACACTTCGACTCTCACACCTATCAACACGAAAATTTCGTCCAGACCGAGCGGTACAAAAAGGAACATGCGTAACCCATTGCCTCTGAACCTATCTTGCCACTCTCCCATGAAAACCACACATACTTAAATTACATGAAATACACCACACTGGCAACATGGAATACAACACAAGGAATAGTCACAACGTTATAATTACATCACTTTCAGCTTTCCCGCTTCAATTAGTATTCACCCAGTTTCACACGACACTGCCCCACTTCGTAACTTTTCTTTCCTACTATGTACTTGGAGGATACATGCACGTCTTCCTGTGCAATGCCTGCCAAGTGTCGTTGCTGGATAGACGGCTGACTCACCTTGCTTCACTCTCAGAGTATTATAGTTTGAATCAAGCGTCACACGGGAACATAACACGCAAAGTAATATTAAGAACATATTCATCACACACGCGAGTCCTCAACTGATACCATAGACGAGTACTTCTCCTTATCCTTTGTCTCATACACAGATTGAGACTCACACAGTACTCACCACGTGGAAGTACTCGTCTCTAATTTTAAGTCCTGCACACGCCATCTCTTAAATATTTACAACTTATAGCACACACGCCAGTAATTCAGCTTAACATTAGCACTCGGAAGTATTTCAACTTATTGTTACACGTGGTTTCATTGTAACCGTTGGACACTTCCGAAGATTACTACGATCCTCTTAATATTACCTGCCTGAAATTTACTTCTCCCCACAAAATTTCCTGAAATAGAGAAATTATTATTCCAAACTACTCTTAAGTATTCCACATGCATACCATTCTCTCCGCTCTTTTGTCTTTACGGAGCACACCTAAGACAGGTCTTACCAACACAAGATCCAGCACCAGAGTGCTGAAACATGGCCGTTCTTCACGTCATCTCGCACCTCTGTCGAAGTGGGGGAGCACCTTGCTACCATATTGGTCAGACACATTTCAGGCAGTCAAAGCTCAGGTAAATTTCATCTCTTTGGTTCCACCAAAGTTGACCAAAGGACCGTCTCAAAGATGATCATATATTGCACCTTCACTATCTGCAGTTAGCAGACGACCATACATTCATTCATTTCACAGATATCACCAAATTGGGTGTAGGAATTCATTTTGTGGGAGTGCACATGTGATCAATTAAATAAATAAATTGTCATTCTTTCCTGCACTGGTGTCTGGCTTCGGTGCATTAAGTGAATTTGAGTTATTTTTACACAAAAATATGTTGTTCTGACAAGAATAACGAAGAATGCTGTATGTATTTTCAATGTCGGGCGGTACTATACCCTTTCAGCATAGCTGATTCGTATTTGCGTGTACATAATTTGCAAAATACTGGAGTAAATGTGTTGCTCGTTTTAGTACGCTTAGGTTCTTAAGCACTTGTGTGAAAAGAGGTACAGAGAGTAAATTAATTTTTCACCACCAAAATCCTCAATATCCCTCCCTCCCCCGAAAAAGTTTGAAAACGAAGTCTGTAAGGCATGATTTCAATCCTACTTGTGATCTGGCAACGAAGTAAACCGCAGAATACGCGACGGTACTTCATGTACAGACGAGTATGTCCTCGAACCACCGTTAGGCGCCGCCAGCGATCTGCAGTCTGGTCGTGATGAGCCACCGGCACAGTTTCGCCGAATACGGCAGTGGTCTCCGGTACTGCTTCGCGACTTGCCCATCACGCAGGCTGAGCGCCTGCAGCCAAGGACGGGGCCCGTCCTGCAGGTATGGACTCTGGGTCACGACGCCGCCTTTTGTCTGCTGGCTAGCCGGTGCTTTACACTCCATCTCCTACCTCAAAGACGCATGATTCGGGCAAAATTTTCTCAGTCCACAAGAATGATTTATCGTATTGAGTGAGCAGCAACTAGAGCTTATAGGTGTAAAAAAAGTCTCATTTGCTGTTGACTACAAGCTATTTCAAAACGACTTAGAGCAGTGCTACTCAATCTTTATTGCTCAAGAGCCGCTGCTGACATTGTGAGGAGGTACCTCGGGCGCATACGTACCAATCTTATTATTAAATTAGTATCTTATGAGTCCCACAATACATTGGATGTAGAAAACGTGCAATGAGTTGGCCGCCAGCCCCTACCCCCCCCCCTCCCCCAGTACTGATCGTTAAAATTCGACACCATTCGGGATACTTCGTGCGATCGTTATATTCAAATGGATGCCACCCTCAGTGGCCCCAAACGTGCGACACTGTAAATGTCTGGTGTTGTGTGAGCAAGTAATTAACGGGTTAACACTTTGAAAGCTGTCTACGTAATCTTTGCCACTTTTTTTAATGCCGGCCATTTTTATGGTTTTCAATATTTTTTAATCAAAACCACTAGCCATCATTTAACTGTTATACTTACCTTGAGATACCAAAACTTTAAAATCCTTCTTATTGATTACAGATGTAAATTGTGACACATTTCTTTCACGTAGTATACTTTTTTGTGAGATAGGCTTTGTTAAAAGGCTTCCTGCACTTATTCCTGCACTTTTCACTCGGTGAAGTGGTATGTAGTATGTTTTCTTGCAGCATTTCCTGTTTGCCTAAACCAAGTAAAATAAATGTTTCAAGGTTCAGAAAAGAACGCAATGTTTCAACGAACGTTTTACGGAAACTAAATGAGAAATTCTCATTCGAAGTTTGACACAGTTCTTCTTGCACAAAGCACGATTATCAACTGAATTGTTAACATCGCCATCCTCACTAACATTACTAGGAAAATCTTGGTTCAATATACGCAAAATTTCATTGTTTCTGGAGCAACGTTAGGCCATGTCTTTCGTTTCTTTACCTATCGGAGTAACAACTCCCCCTTTCCAGCAGACTGACTTCATACAACAAACGATTATTTTTGGAACTACATGTCCCTCACAACACAGTGAAGATCAATCGAGCCCGTCAGTATACATGGTTTCGTATTTAAAAGTCGGAGAAGTTGTATCCTGCCACTTGTTGGGATCCATAGTCGGCCGAAATTTTCGCGTCCGCCACCTGACGGGATTGGCAACCAAAGTGTTTAAAACACCTAACTGTACTTACATTTAAATGCATTATACAGTATCAGACACGATCACAAATGACTACCGAATAGCTGAAATATCAGTTTTTCCGACACACTGCGTTGTATTACAACAGCCTGAATTTTAATTTCATATTCTTTGCTACAAATATGTACCGTATTTGAAGATGGCCGTCTCTATTATGTGCATTCATGAATCCGTGTTACTTTTGTTTGAAATTTATACCAGAAAAGCTGATTGGCATCAGCCACATACTCCATTGAACTGTCTGTACTTGAAGACAAACAAGGAAACACTCTTCCTCATAGAGCCTCTAAACCTGCAGCTGCCACGTCACTTACCCTTCCGCCACTGAGGTAAGCGATCATGTTTACTTAGATCACTGCGAAATTCACCGACGTTTACTAAAATTGATGGTTTATTAAAATATTACTTTCTCTGTAAGTATTTTTGTTTGTTACTGAGAAGGAACATTACACTCTAACGATGCTCTTACCGTTAGTTGGTAGTTGCTAGATGTTTGATAACCACTGGGCGCCCGAATATTTGATTGGTGCCGCATGGAGCCCGCTGCTTCTTTCATGTGTGATCTCATTGTGTGTGTGTGTGTGTGTATGTGTTGACTGTCGTTGTGAGTTTGGAGTTTGACAATTGCCTTGCATTCTGGAGTTGTTGGAGATGTTGTGTTTGTTTTTTATTTGTGTTCTTATTTGTTGATTGAGTCTGTGTATTAAACGTGTGTCATACTTATCCTTTCTGGTTATTGTTTGATTGTACTCATTTCTTTTTCATAATTTCTGTTGTTGAGTGGAATCCTGTTTAATCTATATAACATATGTCTTAGTGTCGCAAGCTTCTGGTTGTGGGGATAATTAGATGTGGAATGTATTGCTGTGTGTGTGGCCGTCGGTTTTATAAAAATGGCACGAAAATTTTGTTTCATTCATCTTCGATAAGATGGTCCAAAGGCGCAGATTGTCAGCATACCGTAATGTTACACGCTGCTGAAGACGACAGGGTAACAAAAATTGCAGATGTAACTTTTAGTGTCTCATTTCGTAATATGTCAACGGCCTTGCCGCAGTGGTTACACCGGTTCGCGTCAGATCACCGTAGTTAAGCGCTGTCGGGCTGGGATAGCACCTGTATGGGTGACCATCCGTTCTGCCGAGCGCTGTTGGCAAGCAGGGTGCACTCAGCCCTTGTGAGGCGAACTGAGGATATACTTGATTGAGAAGTAGCGGTTCCGGTCTCGGAAAATGACACACGGCCGGGAGAGCGGTGTGCTAACCACATGCCCCTCCATATCTGCATCCAGTGACGCCTGTGGGCTGAAGATGACACGGCGGCCGGTCGGTACCTGTGGGCCTTCATGGCCTGTTTGGGAGAAGTTTTTTATTTTTTTATTTTCTAATATAAATGCATCAGAATACCCTGCTATAATTCGACTACATTTCATCACCCTCGTTTCACTTTTGTTGATTTGTTATAACCTATTTGCAAGACACTATTCATTCTGTTCAATGATCTTCAAAGTTCTTTGACCGGAGTCAAAGCAATTCACACAAACAACATGGGAGAAATCGCACACTTTTCTCTTACGACTGACACATCGATTAAATATGTCGATGTATTGGTGGTATACCGTGCGACTCGACAAGAACATGTAAAATCAATTCACGGGGGATGAACGGCAGCCACTGATTTGTTGGAGAGGCCTGGGACGGTGCTTCTTGAACACTGAGCACACTGCGTATGCTGTATTTGGACCACATATTGTCATGACTGCGCAAATTTTAATAATATTAATTACATGTCAGATCAGAAAATGTTAAAAATTTTAATTGCTTTTGAGATTATAACTAGAAGTAAACACAGACTTTCATACGTTTGGAACAGATGGGTGACAAACAGGGTGAGATAACGAGTTCTGAGGCAACCAATAGCTGTTTGGTTGTCAGCACCTGACGAGACACGCCATTGAGGATTATTCTTGACGAGTTACCAAGGTGAAAAGGATCGAGATCACAGGCGTCAGTGGTAACCTTCCGATGCACGTGATGGACAAATTTCTTGTTCAAGTTAGGCTGATAGTCAAATATTAAGACAATCGGGTGTCCTGGAAAGCTTTCAAGGGAAGGAGTGCAGAGGGGTCTGTGCACCCAAAATCTACATTGAATGGCATAAAAGTTCAGAGAGGGAAGATTAATGGAAAATAGAGATCCAGCGAGTAATCCGAGCAGCCAGAGTGCCGTGACGCTGCTCACCAGCACCTGATGGAGTAAGAGACACTTCAACTACGAGAAGACAGTAAAGGGCTCTGGTGTACATGCTACAACTGCAAGCTAAGTGGCAACTTTCAGTATTCATTGGAATAGCACTGAACAGAGACTACCTGTCTCTGTCAGAAAGAACCGTTTTGGAGAAGTATTACTGATCATGCATGGTTCGGATCAGATACCCATCTCCCGTTTCATCCAAGGTTTTACCAAGGAATGACATGTTTTTATGCGCACTTGCACCTTGGAATCCGTGGCTCACGATATATTAGTTTTATGTGACCCGCAGATATACTTCCAGGGTATGAAATCGGTCGCCATACAGGGAAACGACAATAAACAGCTAATGCGGTTTGGGCTTTCACTCAGTTTAACATAGACTATTTTACTATCTATGATTTTAAATTGCTTGATTGTCCTTCACATTTAGTCCGCGAGAATTATCAACCTGTTGTAACCGAACACTCATCCCAACTAAGGATAGCTCTTCATCTCCATCTATATCTACATGATTACTCTGCAATTCACATTTAAAGCTTGGCAGAGGATTCATCGAACCACAATCATACTATCTCTCTACCATTCCGCTCCCGAACAGCGCGTGGGAAAAACGAACACCTAAACCTCTCTGTTCGAGCTCTGATTTCTCTTATTTTATTTTGATGATCATTCCTACCTATGTAGGTTCGGCTCAACAAAATATTTTAGCATTCGGAAGAGAAAGTTGGTGACTGAAATTTCGTAAATAGACCTCGCCGCGACGAAAAAGTCTTTGCTTTAATGACTTCCATCCCAACTCGCGTATGATATATGCCACACTCTCTCCCCTGTTACGTGATAACACAAAACGAACTGCCCTTTTCTGCACCCTTTCGATGTCCTTCGTCAATCCCACCTGGTAAGGATCCCACAGGTTGGGCTCAACAAAATATTTTAGCATTCGGAAGAGAAAGTTGGTGACTGAAATTTCGTAAATAGACCTCGCCGCGACGAAAAAGTCTTTGCTTTAATGACTTCCATTCCAACTCGCGTATGATATATGCCACACTCTCTCCCCTGTTACGTGATAACACAAAACGAACTGCCCTTTTCTGCACCCTTTCGATGTCCTTCGTCAATCCCACCTGGTAAGGATCCCACAGGTTGGGCTCAACAAAATATTTTAGCATTCGGAAGAGAAAGTTGGTGACTGAAATTTCGTAAATAGACCTCGCCGCGACGAAAAAGTCTTTGCTTTAATGACTTCCATTCCAACTCGCGTATGATATATGCCACACTCTCTCCCCTGTTACGTGATAACACAAAACGAACTGCCCTTTTCTTCACCCTTTCGATGTCCTTCGTCAATCCCACCTGGTAAGGATCCCACACCGCGCAGCAATATTCTAACAGAGGGCAAACGGGTGTAGTATAAGCTGTCTCTTTAGTGGACTTGTTGCATCTTCTACGTCTCCTGCCAATGAAACGCAACCTTTGGCACGCATTCCCCACAATATTATCTATGTGGTCTTTCCAACTGAAGTTATTCGTAATTTTAACGCCCAGATACTTAGTTGAATTGACAGCCTTGAGAATTGTACTATTTATCGAGTAATCGAATTCCAACGGAATTCTTTTGGAACTCATGTGGATCACCTCACACTTTTCGTTATTTAGCGTCAACTGCCACCTGCCACACCATACAGCAATCTTTTCTAAATCGCTTTGCAACTGGTACTGGTCTTCAGATGACCTTACTAGACGGTAAATTACAGCATCATCTGCGGACAACCTAAGAGAACTGCTCAGACTGTCACCCAGGTCATTTATATAGATCAGGAACAGCAGAGGTCCCAGGACGCTTCCCTGGGGAACACCTGATATCACTACAGTTTTACTCGATGATTTGCCGTCTATTAGTACGAACTGCGACCTTGCTGACAGGAAATCACGAATCCAGTCGTACAACTGAGACGATACGCCGTAGGCCCTTAACTTGATTGGAAATCGCTTGTGAGGAACGGTGTCAAAAGCTTTCCGGAAATCTAGAAATACGGAATCAACTTGAGATCCCCTGTCGATAGCGGCCATTACTTCGTGCAAATAAAGAGCTAGCTGCATTGCACAAGAACGATGTTTTCTGAAGCCATGCTGATTACGTATCAATAGATCGTTTGCTTCGAGGTGATTCATAAGGTTTGAATACAGTATATGCTCCAAACCCTACTGCAAACCGACGTCAATGATATAGATCTGTAGTTCGGTGGATTACTCCTACTACCCTTCTTAAACACTGGTGCGACCTGCGCAATTTTCCAATCTGTAGGTACAGATCTATCGGTGAGCGAGCGGTTGTATATGATTTCTAACTAGGGAGCTATTGTATCAGCGTACTCTGAAAGGAACCTAATCAGTATACAATCTGGATCTGAAGACTTGCCCGCATCAAGCGATTTGAGTTGCTTCGCAACCTCTAAGGTATCTACATCTAAGAAACTCATGCTAGCAGCTGTTCGTGTTTCAAATTCTGGAATATCCCATTCGTCTTCCCTGGTGAAGGAATTTCGGAAAACTGCGTTCAATAACTCCACTTTTAGCGGCACAGTCGTCGGTAACAGTGCCGTCGGCACTGCTCAGCGAAGGTATTGACTACGTCTTGCAGCTTGTGTACTTTACATACTACCAGAATTTCTTCGGATTTAGTACCAAATTTCGAGACAATGTTTCGTTTTAGAACCTATTGAAGGCATCTCGCATTGAAGTCCGTGCCAAATTTCGCACGTCTGTAAATTTTAGGCAATCTTCGGGATTCCGCGTTCTTCTGAACTTCGCATGCTTTTTCCGTTGCCTCTGCAACAGCGTTCGGACCTGTTTTGTGTACCATGGGGGATGAGTTCCATCTCTTACCAGTTTATGAGGTATGAATCTCTCAACTGCTGTTGCTACTATATCTTTGAATTTGAGCCACATCTCGTCTAGATTTGCATAGTCAGTTCGGAAGGAATGGAGATTGTCTCTTAGGAAGGCTTCTAGTGACACTTTATCCGCTTTTTTAAATAAAAATGTTTTGCGTTTGTTTCTGGTGGATTTGGAAGAAACGGTATTGAGCTACAACGACCTTGTGATCACTAATCCCTGTATCAGTCATGATGCTCTCTATTAGCTCTGGATTGTTTGTGGCTAAGAGGTCAAGTGTGTTTTCGCAACCATTTACAATTCGCGTGGGTTCGTGGACTAAGTGCTCGTAATAATTTTCGGAGAAAGCATTTAGGACAATCTCGGAAGATGTTTTTTGCCTACCACCGGTTTTGAACAAGTATTTTTGCCAACATATCGAGGGAGGTTGAAGTCCCCACCAACTATAACCGTATGAGTGGGGTATTTATTTGTTACGAGGCTCAAATTTTCTCTGAACTGTTAAGCAACTGTATCATCAGAGTCTGGGGGTCGATAGAAGGAGCCAATTATTAACTTAGTTGGGCTGTTACGTATAACCTCCGCCCATACCAATTCGCACGGAGTATTTACTTCGACTTCACTACAAGATAAACCATTACTGACAGACACTAACACTCCACCACCAATTCTGCCTAATCTATCTTTCCTGAACGCCGTCTGATACTTCGTACAACTTTCTGCAGAACTTATTTCAGGCTTTAGCCAGGTTTCTGTACCTAAACGATTTCAGCTTCTGTGCTTTCTACTGGCGCTTGAAGCTCAGGGACTTTCCCAGCACAACTACAACAATTTACAACTTCAATTCCGACTGTTCCTTGATCGAAGCATGTCCTGTATTTGCCATGCACCCTTTGCCATGCAGCCCACCCCGTACTTTCCCGAGGCCTTCTAACCTAAAAAACCGCCCAGTCCACACCACACAGCCTCCGCTACCCGTGCAGCCGCCAGCTGAGTATAGTGAACTCCTGACCTATTCAGCGGAACCCGAAAACCCACCACCCTACGGCGCAAGTCAAGGAATCTGCAGCCAATACGGTCGCAAAACCGTCTGAGCCTCTGATTCAGACCCTCCGCCTGGCTCTGCACCAAAGGTCCACAGTCGGTTCTGTCAACGATGCTGCAGATGGTGAGCTCTGCCTTCATCTTGTAAGCAAGACCGGCAGCCTTCACCAAATCAGATCGTCGCTGGAATCCAGAGAGAATTTCCTCAGGTCCAAAGCAACACACATCAATAGTGCCGACATGTGCCACAACCTGCAGATGGTTTCTCCCTGTGCTCTTCATGGCATCCGGAAGGACCCTTTTCACATCAGGAATGACTCCATCCGGAATGCACACGGTGTGCACACTGAATTTCTTCCCCTCCTTAGCCGCCATATCCCTAAGGGGCCCCATTACTACCAATAAGCCCACCCTCTGTGATTGCCCGACCTTGAAAGCTGAGAATCATCTTCTGAAACAGGGCAGGCAGCTGCATCTGGCTCAGCCAGAAACAGTACCTGAAACTTGTTTGTCAGACGCACTGGGGTGGCTTTCTGATCAGCCTCCGGGGACGTCTTTCGCTGCCTGCCACGCCTTGGAACGACCTCCCAATCAACCACAGGCGAGGGATCAGCCCCACTGCGGGCAGCAACCGTGGAAACCACAGCGGCAGACCGATCTGGGGACCGACGGGACGAGGTTGACATCCCTGTGATACCCAAGTCTGGATTCCCACAGTGGTGCCCATTGGCAACAGCCTCAAGCTGCGCGACCGAAGTCAGCGCCGCCTGCAGCTGCGAGCAAAGGGATGCCAAATCGGCCCTCATCTGAACACAGCAATCTCAGTCCCTGTCCATTCTAATAGGTGTTGAACAACAGTTACTGAACACGAGTGCCTAGATAACGCAAGGGAAACACGCAAAGAATGTATGAACTAACCTGTAAAAATGCCTAACGACTGCGCTACAATCTGCCTGAATTTACGGTTACAGTAACTAAAACTCGAAATCACACCTCCTTTACGAAACTCACATGCAATGTAAGTAAGAATCTATGAAGTAAACACAGAAAAGAAGCTATGTACGTATCTTTCTGCGCTGTCGATGTGCACCAACTCAGGTGGCAGGGAGCACAATGGCTATGACCAACCGACACTGGCCGTTCAAAACAAAAACAGAAGACAAACGACTACGCGAATTTACACTATTCAGGTACTAAAGCGCGATGCTACAAATCTGAAAAACCTATATCACGCCCGAAATTTATGAATTAAACAATGCAAGTACTCAAAAACAAGCAAAGAAATTAAGAATTAAACTGTGTAACAAATGAGTAAGCTAGGAATATACGACTTGCTGCTGGCAGCTGCTTATCCAACGGCGGCAGGGAGCACACTGGCTGTGACCAACCGACACTGGCCGTTCAAAACAAAAACAGACGACAAACGACTACGCCAATTTACACTATTCAGGTACTAAAGCACGATGCTACAACTTTCAAATACTATAATACGCCCGAAATTGCCCCACATATCCTTTATAAAGCATGACAAAGAGACTAACTAAATACACATTGTCGTTAATGTACTTTTTGCGGCATGTAGATAACAACGAAGTCACAGGGGAAAAAAGAAACAATGTAGGGAAACTATGCAGGGACGCGACACTATTCCTAACCACTTAAGCATTGGGACAGGAAGAAAGGTTGGAGTTTAACATCGTCGTCATCAGTGTCATTACAGACATTGAGAGAGACTAAGTCCGTGTCGCAAGCCTGTGACCGTTGGCAGGTGAGGTGCTGCCTTTCTGTTTATCACGGCACTAGGAGGGGGTGGGGTTCCGGGCTCCTCATCCTTGCCGCCTTTTATCCCTGGGAAACAAGCCTGACTGAGTAGACCTAGGGCTGACCTGTAGGTACTAGAAGGAGGAGAAATCCCCGCCCCTATTAGGGACTGAACCGGGGACCTTTAGGGCCAGAGTTTACTGCTCTACCCGCTAGGTTAATACCGTCAAGAGAGAGACAAAGGAAACTTAAGTATGGACGACTGGAGGGGAACTTAAACTATGCTAATCTCATATACGTCTTAAGCACTACAGCTCTGCTGCTCAGATGTTTGAAATCCTTGTCGATTGAACTTTGAAGAATTTATAGACATAATATGTTTGTTTGCATGGCTATCTTCCACAGCAGCTGATTTCCTTCCAGCATTTACTGCAAATAAAGAATTTTTTTTTTTTCAAAACAGAAGCATTTTACTTTTATTTATAACGCATCATCTGTGGCCACTCTGGAAATATGGAAGTGCAGTATAATATGTCTCTGCATTTTGGTATATACAGATTAAAATCAATATTTCCACCTAAAATTGGCATACAGTTTACTGATGGTATTTTGTCTCTTGTTTACATATTCTGCAAACTATTACTTTTCCCTTCGTTGTTAGTGGAAGATGAGGTCGGAAAGAAACTTAGTTGTGCATCACTTTTGGAACTTCCCTTCATTGAATCCAGTTTTTTCTTACTGCTGGTGTTTCTTCCATTCCACTACACCTCACTTTTGTAAAATTTCACGAGTGGAGTGGTGCTGTAGTTTCACATATTCCGTACTCACCACAGTGTTTGTTTTTCATCTGTTTACTGTGTAGATTACGAGTGTTGTACACACACACACACACACACACACACACACACGCACAGACATAGGATATTTTCTCTCTGCCTTCCTTCCACTCCCCCCCCCCCCCCCCCCCCCAAAAATCTCTAAAACACACACACACACACACACACACACACACACACACACTAAGTATGATGAAGTAATCAAATTGACCAGCAGCTTATCTTTCAGTTACATACGGTACTTGTCGCTACAGTTAAGGGAATATATTACTCAATCGATACACTTCCTAAATCCCCTGTACGCGTTGAGTGAGAAATTGTAATTTTACGTTTCGTATAGTTTTAATGACTCTTAAATATTGTTATACACTTACATACAAAACATGTATTAAAATTATGCGTATGACATAATTAATATTAATCTTAACTATTTTTTAAAAAAACTTAATTAGCTGTCAATATTGAATTTATGCCAAAATTTACTTATTTAGTTTTATTTTTATTTGAAGTCATCGACATTGAAACTGCTAATTATTAACTTTTAAAAGAACTTTGAACAAAAGAAAATCGACGTGTAACTCATTTCTCATGGAAAAGAATGTCTTTGATATATGTATGATCTTTGCCCTTCTTGGTTATTAGTTGGAAATCGTTTTCAGTAGTTGTGATTTTATACTTGGAAGGTAATTCAAATGACTCTGAATGATGAAACCTGCGAGTGTTATTACGGACCGATGTACTGATTTACTTACGTATACCTTTTTATTGAAGAGGAAGTGTATTTTTTTTATTTGTGGACCTATTGTGACTGACTATATTGGAAAAGTTTTAAATATGAAAACAATGTGGAAAGATGAAAAATACTGTGTGTGAAATGAAGACAAAAACTCAACAGATGAATGCATTTTAGTCACACGGAGTTCATGTCTGAAAATCGAAACCTGGATCATGCCGCCTAGAAGCAAATTATTTTGCAATGAGCCACGACTTCATGGGGGGGGGGGGGGGGGGGGGGGCACAAGAAACAGATGAGTATTAAATAAAACTGTTACTGTGCGACCTTCTTTCTCACACATTTTTAGCTGCTCTACACTAGTGTTGCTTCTACTAAGAAAGTGTATTTGATCTAAACAACAATTAAAAACATTTCGCGAGTTCGTAAATTTAATTGGTTTATACAGGAATTGAGAGGAAAGCCGTCGCAACAAGCAACACAAACACACGCACACACACAGCACACACTACACACCATTACGAACAAAATAAACATCATACAGAGTGCAGAACGCGTGAAACTACACTCCTGGAAATTGAAATAAGAACACCGTGAATTCATTGTCCCAGGAAGGGGAAACTTTATAGACACATTCCTGGGGTCAGATACATCACATGATCACACTGACAGAACCACAAGCACATAGACACAGGCAACAGAGCATGCACAATGTCGGCACTAGTACAGTGTATATCCACCTTTCGCAGCAATGCAGGCTGCTATTCTCCCATGGAGACGATCGTAGAGATGCTGGATGTAGTCCTGTGGAACGGCTTGCCATGCCATTTCCACCTGGCACCTCAGTTGGACCAGCGTTCGTGCTGGACGTGCAGACCGCGTGAGACGACGCTTCATCCAGTCCCAAACATGCTCAATGGGGGACAGATCCGGAGATCTTGCTGGCCAGGGTATTTGACTTACACCTTCTAGAGCACGTTGGGTGGCACGGGATACATGCGGACGTGCATTGTCCTGTTGGAACAGCAAGTTCCCTTGCCGGTCTAGGAATGGTAGAACGATGGGTTCGATGACGGTTTGGATGTACCGTGCACTATTCAGCGTCCCCTCGACGATCACCAGAGGTGTACGGCCAGTGTAGGAGATCGCTCCCCACACCATGATGCCGGGTGTTGGCCCTGTGTGCCTCGGTCGTATGCAGTCCTGATTGTGGCGCTCACCTGCACGGCGCCAAACACGCATACGACCATCATTGGCACCAAGGCAGAAGCGATTCGCATCGCTGAAGACGACACGTCTCCATTCGTCCCTCCATTCACGCCTGTCGCGACACCACTGGAGGCGGGCTGCACGATGTTGGGGCTGAGCGGAAGACGGCCTAACGGTGTGCGGGACCGTAGCCCAGCTTCCTGGAGACGGTTGCGAATGGTCCTCGCCGATACCCCAGGAGCAACAGTGTCCCTAATATGCTGGGAAGTGGCGGTGTGGTCCCCTACGACACTGCGTAGGATCCTACGGTGTTGGCGTGCATCCGTGCGTCGCTGCGGTCCGGTCACAGGTCGACGGGCACGTGCACCTTCCGCCGACCACTGGCGACAACATCGATGTACTGTGGAGGCCTCACGCCCCACGTGTTGAGCAATTCGGCGGTACGTCCACCGGGCCTCCCGCATGCACACTATACGCCCTCGCTCAAAGTCCGTCAACTGCACATACGGTTCACGTCCACGCTGTCGCGGCATGCTACCAGTGTTAAAGACTGCGATGGAGCTCCGTATGCCACGGCAAACTGGCTGACACTGACGGCGGCGGTGCACAAATGCTGCGCAGCTAGTGCCATTCGACGGCCAACACCGCGGTTCCTGGTGTGTCCGCTGTGCCGTGCGTGTGATCATTGCTTGTACAGCCCTCTCGCAGTGTCCGGAGCAAGTATGGTGGGTCTGACACACCGGTGTCAATGTGTTCTTTTTTCCATTTCCAGGAGTGTATATTATTATTTCTAAAGTTTTACAAAAGTGAGGTGAAGTGAAAAAATATCGCAGTTCACAGTGCAGCGTAAGAAGAAATGTTTTCAAAAAAAGGTGAAAAATAGCGAAAAGTTAACGTGCAAATAAGTTTCTTTCAACCTCAGCCTCGACTAAGTACGAAAGAAGAAGCAGTGGTCTGCAGAGTACGTAAGCAAGGGACAGAAACACCGTGATTGTATCATTACCCAATTTTATGAGGAAACTTTGTCTTTAATCCATTAAAACCAAATATAAAGTCATTTATGTATGTGTATTTTCAGAATGAGCACAGAAGATACTTCACAAATAAAAGCGAAACGGGTCTGTTAAAAAATACTCTTCAGTTCCAGTAAGCTTGAGATGGAAAAACCAACTAAATTTAGAGACCGTTTGTTGTTGGGTTTATCGAGAACAACAGTGTCCAGAGCGACGACGAAAGCAACTCGTATCTTGACATTGGGTTGTGACGAGACCAGTTCTCAGCTATCTAGATCCTCATAAAACAATAAAAATTGTCACAGAGAACCGAACATTCCTTATAAACAACGAACCCCCGAAATCAGCCCTTGTTAGGTCACAACCTTGAGTGGGGAGGCGAAGTGTCTCATAAAATGGAAAATTACGATGTCAGTAATTTGAGAACCTTTCATTTCCAAATTAACATCTTTGAAACATAAGGTATCGTCGGCAGTTTCACACAGAGTGACGTCAACTTTACCACTCCGAATGGGACATTTTAAATCGTCACAGTAAATACAGAAAGGTAAAAACATGATCATTTTATATGACGAAGTTAAAAATGCTTGCAGCACCTCTGTAAGGCACAAACCTCAAAGACTGCGGTAAATTGCCGTATTTCCTGCTTATACTGAGGGAACAGAAAAAGTCTCGGCTTTTCATGAAGTGTGCTTATATCTGTCTTTTTGCTCACGAACTATCAGAATGTACTCTTAGATATTAGCTTATAATAATGGTGTATAGTTTCCCGACAACTTATAAACTTTTCACAGTCAGCAGTCAGATTCTCATAGGACACCTTCATTTGATATCCCATAAAAAACTTTTCTCATTACATATTACATAAGCATCGGGACGATGAACTAGTATACCTGCAGAATTAATTGCAAACGAAGAAGATACAATGAAATTATTGTATAAGATGCGTGTCTTGTGATTATCATCATTATAGTGTCCGCCCCTGGTAGCTGAGTGGTCAGCGCGACGGAGTGTCATACCTAACGGCCCGGGTTCGCTTGCCGGTTGGGCCGGAGATTTTCTCCGCTCGGGAACTGGTTGTTGTGTTGTCCTTATAATCGTTATTTCATCCACATCAACATGCAAGTTGCCGATATGGTGTCAACTAGAAAGCCTTGCGCCAGGCGAACCGTCTACCCGACGGGAGGCCCTAGCATTGGTTTCCAGTTTCCTCTTCTACAACATGATGTATATCACGGCTAAATCCTTTCTTTCAAGGTAGTCATGAAACCTTAAGGGGTACACAACTTTTGGTATAATCAGTCTAAGATTCCTGCGGAAAACCTCCGTCATCGAATCGCATTATATTTATTTAAAATTTTAGTACTGACTAGCGTCGAACCAGAGACCTTCAGCTTAATAATAAAAACAGAAAATAGAAGCTCTAAAGCACAGTACTATTTAAAACAGTCCGCAAGATGAGAGCAGATACGTTTGAATTACAGTCGCTCGAAACTGATACCTCATTAGTGAATTCGTTATGGTACACTTTTCTTTGAGGTTGAACCCGTTGATATCTTGTTGCTCAGATGATAACTCACGCAGCAGGTTTCGAATGGTGGCTTGCTGCGCCACCTGCTTTATTGTGCGTATTGAGACTGAAGCTTTGGCCAAGAGGCCATGTACGGTGGTGACTTCTACCAGTGAGTGGCGCCCCAAAGCAACCCTTTGCTAGAGCGGCCATACTGATATAGTCATCCGACAGAAGCTTGAACGAATCAGTTTTCGGCGACTTGGATATCGGGCAACAAGCGTAGCTGTTTATTCCTGCAGTCTGCGACAAGGATCTTGCATTCAATCGATTCTTGTTTTGACGTGATGGTTGGACTTTTACTTTTGCTCAGCATGAATGTCTGAAGGAACCCTGTGGCAGCCACGGTGGCGTGTCTTTTATCTGGCCGTCTGTTCCAATCACTGGTCGTAAGGGCTGACTACCGGTTAAGGCCCGCTGATTCCTGAACTAAAACTGTAAGGCGAAATCACCCACTTGCTAGTAATCTCGGTTATTGGGATTTCTGTCAATTTCTTCGTCGATCCTCAAAAATTACGCTGCACACTTGTTTTTATGACTATTACATCGTTCTGTGTTCTGCCCGTCTGTGTGCTCGCCGTCCCTCTCACGCAAAAGCTTGTCAGAAGTACAGTGTAATCAGTGAACTGTCATGTCTGGTTGACTGTTAAGTAAATTCCCACCGATCGTTCGTTATTAATCTAACGGCATCAGTAGACCCCTAGGCCAAGTCGGATGGTGTAAGTGCGAGCCCTATTCCAAATATCAAAGCTGAATGTATTTTGTCGCTTCCGTTAGGTGGTACTTAAAGCATTATTTATTGTTCTTTATTGTACCTTGTATGTGCGAGCTGTCCCGTAATATAAAGGTCGTCTGTTTTTTGCATGTACAGTTTGTAAATTTATTTTGATTGTTCATCAGTTCCTCGTGTGTTACAGAAAGGGTATCTTGTTATTGTATCTAGTTATTTTGTGTATTCATGAACTAGGCAACCGGGGAGCAGCATGTAATTTCTAACGCCCTTACAATAGGCGACTTGCTACTAAGAGCTTTCTGTTATCCGTAAGCCGCGCTAGTGGAGCTGAATTAAGAAATTATTTGGGGTGGATAGCTATCTAGTCTAGTGCTCCTAAGTCAAATTTCTGTGTTCGTTTTGCTTCTGTTACCTTCTGACTGTTGCATCTTACAGACGGAATTTGGTGCTATTTCGGAGTATGGATAACACTATTAATTCCTTGGGTCAAACAAACCTTTTAGCACAAAGTCAAGCAACGGAAATTCCAGGATGAATGTAACAATAGTGCCAGTAGTGCCAGTGTCGCCCTAACCGCCGTCTGCTTCACGTCTGCTGTGCAGCGAGCTACCTTAATTTAAGTATTATCTGTATTTTTCTTACTTGTCACTACTTCTTCTGCGTGTTTTTGCTTTTAGGAAGCTTTAATAGTAGAGTGCTATTAAGTGTTCCATAGATCTCGTGTTTGTTTTGAATACAGTCAGAGTCCCTTTAGTCAGCCATAGTGCCAGTAGTGTCAGTGTCGCCCTAACCGCCGTCTGCTTCACGTCTGCTGTGCAGCGAGCTACCTTAATTTAAGTATTATCTGTATTTTTCTTACTTGTCACTTCTTCTTCTGCGTGTTTTTGCTTTTAGGAAGCTTTAATAGTAGAGTGCTATTAAGTGTTCCATAGATCTCGTGTTTGTTTTGAATACAGTCAGAGTCCCTTTAGTCAGCCATAGTGCCAGTAGTGTCAGTGTCGCCCTAACCGCCGTCTGCTTCACGTCTGCTGTGCAGCGAGCTACCTTAATTTAAGTATTATCTGTATTTTTCTTACTTGTCACTACTTCTTCTGCGTGTTTTTGCTTTTAGGAAGCTTTAATAGTAGAGTGCTATTAAGTGTTCCATAGATCTCGTGTGTGTTTCGAATACAGTCAGAGAGTCCCTTTAGTCAGCCATAGTGCTCGTAGTGCTAGTGTTTGTTTTCAATACCGTCCAGAGACAGGTAGTGCTATTTTCCTTGTTTCTACAAGAAGTGGTTAGCAATCACAGTTTAGTCAATAATCAACCGCCTTTAGTGAATTAGCAGTCTAGTTAAAAGCCGATTAACACTCTATAGTAAATTGATTTCTTAGGATGGCTAGGATGTGTGGCTGCTGTGTACGGACGCAGGAGGAGCTGGCCACTCTTCGCGAACAGCTGAGCGTGTTGATGGCCGCGGTCAGCCGTCTTCAGGCTGCTGCCTCGGAGTGTAGCGGCAGTGGGGAGTCTGGTGCGTCGCAAGGTACACCCCAGGTGTTACATGCTTCACCCACTGTCCCTGCTGTCGAGACATCTTCGCTGGTACCGGGCGCGGTTGGGCCACCCTCTCCCCAAGGGGAGTGGCGGGTTCAGCGGCGTTCGCGGCGCACGAGGCGGAGGGTCAATGTGGAGGCTGGCCGTGTGGCATCGCCCGCTCTGCCTGTGAGTGGACATGTGGCTGCTCCTTCAGCAAGGTCCGAGCAGGCACACGGGGGGAGGGGTTTATTAGTTATTGGGAGCTCCAACGTTAGGCGGGTGATGGAGCCCCTTAGGAAAATAGCGGAAAGGTCGGGGAAGAAGGCCAGTGTTCACTCTGTCTGCTTGCCGGGGGGTCTCATCCGAGATGTGGAGGAGGCCCTACCGGCGGCGATAGAGAGCACTGGGTGCACCCGACTGCAAATTGTTGCTCATGTCGGCACCAATGACTCTTGCCGTCTGGGTTCAGAGGTCATCCTCAGTTCGTACAGGCGGTTGGCGGAGTTGGTGAAGGTGGAAAGCCTCGCTCGCGGGGTGGAATCAGAGCTAACTATTTGTAGTATCGTTCCGAGAACCGATCGCGGTCCTCTGGTTTGGAGCCGAGTGGAAGGCTTAAACCAGAGGCTCAGACGATTCTGCGGAGAGCTGGGGTGCAAATTTCTCGACCTCCGCTATCGGGTGGAGAAATGTAGGGTCCCCCTGAATAGGTCAGGCGTGCACTACACGCCGGAAGCGGCTACGAGGGTAGCGGAGTACGTGTGGAGTGCACATGGGGTTTTTTTAGGTTAGAGAATTCCCTCCCTAGGCCCGACAAGACGCCTCCTGAGACGCGGCAAGGCAGGAGTAGGCAAAATGCAACAAGGAATAACAATATTAATGTGCTAATAGTAAACTGCAGAAGCGTCTATAGAAAGGTCCCAGAACTGCTCTCATTAATAAACGGTCACAACGCCCATATAGTACTAGGAACAGAAAGTTGGCTGAAACCAGACGTAAACAGTAATGAAATCCTAAACTCTGATTGGAATGTATACCGCAGAGATAGGCTGGACAGTGAAGGGGGAGGCGTGTTTATAGCGATAAGAAGTGCAATAGTATCGAAGGAAATTGACGGAGATTCGAATTGTGAAATGATTTGGGTGAAGGTCACGGTTAAAGCAGGCTCAGACATGGTAATTGGATGTCTCTATAGGCCCCCGGGCTCAGCAGCTGTTGTGGCTCAGCACCTGAAGAATAATTTGGAAAATATTTCGAGTAGATTTCCCCACCATGTTATAGTTCTGGGTGGAGATTTTAATTTGCCGGATATAGACTGGGAGACTCAAACGTTCATAACGGGTGGCAGGGACAAAGAATCCAGTGAAATATTTTTAAGTGCTTTATCTGAAAACTACCTTGAGCAGTTAAACAGAAAACCGACTCGTGGCGATAACATATTAGACCTTCTGGTGACAAACAGACCCGAACTATTTGAATCAGTTAATGCAGAACAGGGAATCAGCGATCATAAAGCGGTTACTGCGTCGATGATTTCAGCCGTAAATAGAAATATTAAAAAAGGTAGGAAGATTTTTCTGTTTAGCAAAAGTGACAAAAAGCAGATTACAGAGTACCTGACGGCTCAACACAAAAGTTTTGTCTCAAGTGCAGATAGTGTTGAGGATCAGTGGACAAAGTTCAAAACCATCTTACAATATGCGTTAGATGAGTATGTGCCAAGCAAGATCGTAAGAGATGGAAAAGAGCCACCGTGGTACAACAACCGAGTTAGAAAACTGCTGCGGAAGCAAAGGGAACTTCACAGCAAACATAAACATAGCCAAAGCCTTGCAGACAAACAAAAATTACGCGAAGCGAAATGTAGTGTGAGGAGGGCTATGCGAGAGGCTTTCAATGAATTCGAAAGTAACGTTCTATGTACTGACTTGGCAGAAAATCCTAAGAAATTTTGGTCCTATGTCAAAGCGGTAGGTGGATCAAAACAAAATGTCCAGACACTCTGTGACCAAAATGGTACTGAAACAGAGGATGACAGACTAAAGGCCGAATTACTAAATGTCTTCTTCCAAAGCTGTTTCACAGAGGAAGACTGCACTGTGCTTCCTTCTCTAGATTGTCGCACAGTTGACAAAATGGTAGATATCGAAGTAGACGACAGAGGGATAGAGAAACAATTAAAATCGCTCAAAAGAGGAAAGGCCGCTGGTCCTGATGGGATACCAGTTCGATTTTACACAGAGTACGCGAAGGAACTTGCCCCCCTTCTTGCAGCGGTGTACCGTAGGTCTCTAGAAGAGCGAAGCGTTCCAAAGGATTGGAAAAGGGCACAGGTCATCCCCGTTCTCAAGAAGGGACGTCGAACAGATGTGCAGAACTATAGACCTATATCTCTAACGTCGATCAGTTGTAGAATTTTGGAACACGTATTATGTTCGAGTATAATGTCTTTTCTGGAGACTAGAAATCTACTCTGTAGGAATCAGCATGGGTTTCGAAAAAGACGATCGTGTGAAACCCAGCTCGCGCTATTCGTCCACGAGACTCAGAGGGCCTTAGACACGGGTTCACAGGTAGATGCCGTGTTTCTTGACTTCCGCAAGACGTTTGACACAGTTCCCCATAGTCGTTTAATGAACAAAGTAAGAGCATACGGACTATCAGATCAATTGTGTGATTGGATTGAGGAGTTCCTAGATAACAGAACGCAGCACGTCATTCTCAATGGAGAGAAGTCTTCCGAAGTAAGAGTGATTTCAGGTGTGCCGCAGGGGAGTGTCATAGGACCGTTGCTATTCACAATATACATAAATGACCTGGTGGATGACATCGGAAGTTCACTGAGGCTTTTTGCAGATGATGCTGTGGTGTATCGAGAGGTTGCAACAATGAAAAATTGTACTGAAATGCAGGAGGATCTGCAGCGAATTGACGCATGGTGCACGGAATGGCAATTGAATCTCAATGTGGCGAAGTGTAATGTGATGCGAATACATAGAAAGATAGGTCCCTTATCATTTAGCTACAAAATAGCAGGTCAGCAACTGGAAGCAGTTAATTCCATAAATTATCTGGGAGTACGCATTAGGAGTGATTTAAAATGGAATGATCATATAAAGTTGATCGTCGGTAAAGCAGATGCCAGACTGAGATTCATTGGAAGAATCCTAAGGAAATGCAATCCGACGACAAAGGAAGTAGGTTACAGTACGCTTGTTCGCCCAATGCTTGAATACTGCTCAGCAGTGTGGGATCCGCACCAGGTAGGGTTGATAGAAGAGATAGAGAAGATCCAACGGAGAGCAGCGCGCTTCGTTACAGGATCATTTAGTAATTGCGAAAGCGTTACGGAGATGATAGATAAACTCCAGTGGAAGACTCTGCAGGAGAGACGCTCAGTAGCTCGGTACGGGCTTTTGTTGAAGTTTCGAGAACATACCTTCACCGAAGAGTCAAGCAGTATATTGCTCCCTCCTACGTATATCTCGCGAAGAGACCATGAGGATAAAATCAGAGAGATTAGAGCCCACACAGAAGCATACCGACAGTCCTTCTTTCCACGTACAATACGAGACTGGAATAGAAGGGAGAACCGATAGAGGTACTCAGGGTACCCTCCGCCACACACCGTCAGGTGGCTTGCGGAGTACGGATGTAGATGTAGAATATTATGAAAAGGATATTTGCTACTCAACGTATAGCGGAGCTGGTGAGTCGCAAATAGGCACCAAAAAAAGACTGTCACAAAATAAGCTGTCGGCCAACAAGGCCATATTAGCCGAAAGCTTATTTCGTGACAGTATTTCGTTGTGCCTATCTGCCACTCAGAATCTCCGCTATATGGTGAGTAGCAACTATCCTTTTCATAAACCTTTGAAAGCATTTTTTATGAGTGGTTGTCTCATTTAAGATCTGTACTGTTTGTTTTTGATTATCCATAAGAGCCTTCTGGGTGGTACCAGTACACATATCTGCTCCCTTATTGCAGTGGACTACCCACTCTGAATAAAATTTAATTTTAGATGGAACCTTTAGTGTTCGAGTAAATTATATTTATTTCAGTGTTCTTTTTATGTTTCTCGACTTTCCAGTTGCTGTTTTGCTCATTGATCACTTTATTAAATTCTGGCAACATCTGCCTATTTTTGGGCGTAATAGCAATATTAAGTCCTGTTGGCAGCTGCTGTCTTGTTCATTGATAATTTTATTAAATCGCTGCCAACAGATGCTTTCTTCAATTATAGCAGTAAATCTGGATGGTAGTTGATCAGTTTCCTAAGTATGTCAACAGTTGAATTTCTTATTTGTACTAGTAATAGTATATCCTGTAGGTAATTGCTGTTTTGATCCATGTTCACTTTATTGTAGTTGTCATTTTATTATAGTAAATCCTATTGGCAGTGCTGTGTTACTCATCGATCTTTTATTAAATTCTGCCAGCAGCATCTTTTGCAAATCGCTGTAGTAAATTCTGTTGGCAATAGTTGTGCAAATTTGTGTTTCTAGTGATTGCTACTCTTAAGTGTAATATTAAATGTTGTTGGCAGTGTTACTTAATGTTGACGTCATTAAATTACTGTGTAGAGTTTTTTTTAATAAAGTGTGCTACTAGTATGAGCGCAGAATTCCAAGTATTTCAACATGCAGCTCAACTCCACAATCCTACGAAGCTTTGATGCTACGTATTTTCTTATTGCAACACGATAGGCGTTATCATTCTGCAAGACACAAACATTAGACTATGCAGGAATCGTCTCGTGTTCTAGTGTCTTCGACGTCTGGAATGCTCTAGATCCTCCTGTACTTCTTGTGATGAACACAGTATTAACTTGTGCTAAACTAAACTTACACATAGCTTTTATACCTTTCAAACATGTTTTGCGGTTAATAATCATATCTTTAACCCGTGCTATACTTTCTTATTTTATTTTTGATATTATAGGCGATTGATGGTTTGGATAACTTTCATCACCTTTCATGTAAAACTGAGGTACTGTCTTCAGAACTTTTATCCTAGATTTACGGAACACAGCGTATGATTTCCTATTAGCCATATTTTCTTGACTACACCTTCCTCATACTCATCTGTAGGCCAATTTACATCCCTGAAACTCACATACATAATGTAATGAAACCGTCTCTGAAGAGATCTGAGTATCAAATTTTGATCTGGATGAATATTTAACTCTAAAAAGCAAAGAAGTAAAATGTATTAATAATTTTAGACATGGAAGAACTCGTTTTACTGCCAATGTTAATGTAAGAGCCACATACGAATTCATGAAACGAAATCTCAAAAAATTAAAAATTCCAAGATTTCTATGAATATTCAAAAATGATTGAAATAACTGTAATATCGCTCAGTTAAATCTATACGACCATGTAAACTAACTCATGCCGTTGAAAGTGCTGCAATATGACGAATTCCAGAAAGTAAAGATAAATTCCTGTACCCGTACAGCTGCTAAATTCAAAATTTCCACTGTGTTTATACTTTCCACCAATGAGAAATGACCTGCTTTATTCTGACTGGAAGGAGCCCGAAAACTAATGGCGGACTCCACAGACAACACATTTAGCACATACATTATTTAAATATGAAAAATTATCTAACGGTATTACTGCAAACAGATATGTCGAAGCACATCACCAAAAAGATAAGTATATTACCTACCAAAAATAAAGAGAGGGAGAGAGAGAGAGACAGAGTTAACAAAGAGAAATGGCAGAGATGTAATAAATAACTATAACATGTGATTTTACATCCACTCGCCATAAAACTAAATTTATTCACGGAGTATTTGATAAAGTTTCTCACAATAACGAATGCTATTTCTTTAAAATGATTGATAATGCTTTCCGAGTCTATACTGAGAGAGCTTGGTGACGATACTTATTTGTGCGTGGGAGGTGTTGTAGGGTGTTCGGAGCAGTTCGGCGAAACCATTATAGATTCTCCAATAGTAAAATGTACCTGTTACATCTTCTTGCTTATATCTCCTTACCTGGTGTTTGATCCAATTGGCGGGAATATTATTCCTCCGTTATATTTCTTCAGGCGTAGCTAGTCGGAAGCATCCGTTACAATACATGATGTTTCACAAAGAATATACATATTTAGAACGCATGTTTACGTGCTACTGTAAACTTGGGACACATATTTACGACCCTTTGAAGTTTAGACTATAGATGTTCAATTCGTCCTTCACCAGCGAAACGAACAATATCACATCGATACTCGAATTCACCCCATTCACGGAAAAGTACGTCTATCGACACTAATGTTACGGATCCAGTACTTCACCCCTTCTAAGTTCTGTGGCAGTGTTGGTGCATAAAGGTTGTACTTAATGAAATCCCACAGGAAAAATCCGGAGACGTTGGAGGCCATCTGAGAAGTGTTGTTTGACGAAGAATCCAACGGCTCAGTAGAGTTTTATTCAGATGTTCACATACTTGATGACTCCAGTGGGGAGGTGCCCCGTCCTGTTGAAAAATAATTTGTCTTCACTCGCTGTCGGAAACAACTACTATTGTAACATACCATGACACTGCTGAATGTTAACAGTGTTTCCATCAAAGAAGAAAAGGACGTAAGCAGATTAGTGGATATCGCACAAAGTAAAATGATTCTTGGTGAATATCGTACATTGTGTTTGTCATGCAGGAGGCAAGGTAGCCCCTGAGGGCCGGCAACCCATATTACACCACAGAGGACGGGGTTGTCTATGTCCAAGGCGTACCAAACGCACCATTGTAAATACAGGCTGTTTACATACAAGGCAATGGAAACAGACATTCCGAGCACTACCTCCTGCAGGGGGAGCTCGAGCCACGGCCTGCAGGTAGTATCACTACGCCAAAACCTGATTGGCTGGCAACAGCTATTTAGGGGCTAGAACCAGCCCCAAAGTTCAGTTCACTCTGGATGCCGGCCTCGTGGACTTCGTCCGCTTAACATAACGTCTTCGTCTCTGAATTGGAATTTTAATAGTGTGTGTGTTACCACGAACCTTGGTGGAAAATTAGAAGTGAACTTTTATTTGCCTCAATTAGCAGACTCTTACTGGCGTCGTTATTGTTACCTTTATTTTGTTGTTCAATCATCAACCTTGTAAAGTTACATAAATAAAAGTTGTATTAGTGAAAAACCTCGAATTATCAGTCACAACAGTGTTCATGTGAGGTTCCGTAGGCCCCAAATTCGAACACTGCAATTATTTACTTTCCCGCTAAGGTGGAACGTCATTTCATTACTGAACACGATGCGTTGCGCTAAACTGTTATCATTGTGAATAGAAGTCTGAAGCTCATTAGAAAATGCGTAATGTTTGCGTTTGTTTTATGAGGTAGAGTCTGTCGCAGCTGTTACTTTTAAGGCTTTACAACCATCAGACGTCTCAAAACACCCCAAATTGTTGTAGGCAGTTGTAGCTCCCGACTGACACGACAAGTTTATTGTGTAGGACTACTTTGGAAAGCGGCTTGAAGTCGTGCGACATTTTCCTCGCACACATAAGGTTGGCCGGGCCTCTTTCCTTTACATACATATTATGTCTCTACAGACTGTTGATACCATCTGAGAATGTTCCATCAATTCGGAGGATCAGTTTGGTGCCTCAGCACGATAGTTCTTTTGCGCTGTATTCACGGACTTAGAATTCACAAAGTCGAGAACACAAAGTGACTTCTGCTGCAGGGCAACCGTATTGCAGAAGGTGACAGTAATCAAGCAAACAGATGACATCCGACTTCTAACTATAATGAATATAAACTAGACAACGCGTTCGTTCCTCCAGTAAGCAAGCCGTGGCGCAGTGGTCAAAAATTTTGACAACATGATACTTGAAACTTCCTGAGAGATTAAAACTGTTTGCTGTACCCAGACTGGAACTCGAGACCTTTGCCTTTCACGAGCAAGTGCTCTACCGACTGAGCTACTCAATCACGACTGGATGACCGTCTCACAGCTTTACATCCGCCAGTATCTCGTATAAAAACTTCACAGAACTCTCCTGAGAATCTAGCACTCCTGGAAGAAAGAATACTGCGAGGACATGATTTAGCCACAGCCTAGGGAATGTTGTCAGAATATAATTTTACCTCTACAGCTGAGTGAGGAGCACTTGCCCGCGAAAGGCAAAGGTCCCGAGTTCTAGTCTCGGTCCGGCAGACAGTTTTAATCTGCCAGGAAGTTTCATATCAGCGCACACTCCGCTGCAGAGTGAAAATTATATTCTGGATCATAATACTTTGTAATATGTACATTGTTGTTGAAACCCTGTAAATATCGAAGTTCGTATGTCTACGACGATAACATCTCAGACACACGGTTGGGTTATTAATGTCGACTATAGAGCACAAAATTCCACTCGCAGATCATGACGTTACCTTTCGTAAGGAAGTTTCATATCAGCGCACACTCCGCTGCAGAGTGAAAATTATATTCTGGATCATAATACTTTGTAATATGTACATTGTTGTTGAAACCCTGTAAATATCGAAGTTCGTATGTCTACGACGATAACACCTCAGACACACGGTTGGGTTATTAATGTCGACTATAGAGTACAAAATTCCACTCGCAGATCATGACGTTACCTTTCGTCCGTTTTATCATACGAGTCACATTCCCTACTTCACAGTGTGGTGAATAACTCTCAAATGTAAAAAAAAAAATGCTTAATTTTTTTATAGCGACTGTTAAGTGCGTAAAAGCTTATTAAGTTGCAACTCAGACTACAGCAAACAGTTTAGTGCGGAAGACAAAAATCACTGTTCACTTGCGGATACCTTGTCAGTTAAAATTGCAGCACTCCACGAGCGCACCACTCAAAAGGGATTAATACTTTATTTTCATAGTATCTACATCAATATCAACTCCGTGGCGTATTCGGAAGGTGAGTGTTCGACACTATTTGGCGACGCGACGCCGACCCGCCATTCACAGCATACACAAACAAATTCCCAGCCACACTTCCCCTCATTGCTGGGTTAGCAAGTTCTCTTTTAAACATTACAATTCTCAGGGTTGTAAAATTATTGCACACCCAAAAAATGAAAATAAACACGTTGATAAGATCTTCGTATCAAAACAAAATATAAGTAACGTCCAGTTAATCTTCATACTATGGGACAAAAAATCTGAATAATGAAAGATGCATAAATTGAAAAATAGAAAAGAAATTATTACCACTCCTAAAGCGCCTCCATCCGTTTATTATGCGTGTTTGGTACAAGCGCGATTTGCGCGATTACTTTTTCTACCTCTCAATTGTATAGTTTCAAGGTAAGCGGGTAGGGAGGCCTATCAGTGCTAACTGTGCAAGGGAAACTTTAAATGAACGTGATCTAGAAATCTGTCTCTGTCACTCATAAATACCCTCCTTGTCGCTAATCAAAGAGCACAAATTAAAACGAATATCTTATCATTAAAAGAGGATTAGGATAAACTATAATCCTACTCGAAGGACAAATGCTAGTGTCACTATAAAATTTATTTTAAATAAAAATCAGACATTTACTGACACAAATAAGAAACAATACAATACTGAAATTAATGTACCTAACTAATATTGGGAAACTGCTGCCTCCTTCTGCCAAAAGTGGATAAAGCGATGTGAGAAATACTAAACGAAATGAATGACTTCGTCTGTCGTACTAAAAACTGGAAGAAGCCACTGGAATTGATTAACTAGTGTGTAACATAAGCGGAGTAACCTTTATACGTGATCCCAACAATTTATTCTGTCTGCCCCAAGAAGCTAGTGCCGTTAGCTATATCACCATAGCAAAAGCGTGCTGTTTAAAAACAATGACGATAGTTGATGAACTTCGCTAGAGACAAAGCTGCAGACCCGCAAATGTGGCGAGAGCTGAAATCTAAGACCTCAGACAGGAGGCCACCTGTAAGTGCTAAAGCAAAGCTGAACCCTGCACTTTACTGCCAGCAACAAAAGTAGGACGCGAACTTCCAGCACAAGGCGGAATTCAACAACGTCTTAAGCTCAAGCGAATAACAGCAAAGAGCTCCCAAGAACTGTATGCCAATGCAAGACGAGGACTTCCAAAAGAAGGCGTCTTTAAAAGTACTGCAAAATACAGTGCCCTAATTGGTCTCTAAGGCAGAAGGTCTGCGTCGCACTGAGGCTAAAACAGAATTCTTCTGTTCGCTTGGGAAGCAAATACAAGAAAACGTTCCTTCTCTTTGGAGAGCTGAAACAGGGTCTCCTGCTCCTTCCAGAGTTCGTGACTGATGCAGACTGAATGGTGGAGGGCTGCATGTTTATACACTCCTGGAAATGGAAAAAAGAACACATTGACACCGGTGTGTCAGACCCACCATACTTGCTCCGGACACTGCGAGAGGGCTGTACAAGCAATGATCACACGCACGGCACAGCGGACACACCAGGAACCGCGGTGTTGGCCGTCGAATGGCGCTAGCTGCGCAGCATTTGTGCACCGCCGCCGTCAGTGTCAGCCAGTTTTCCGTGGCATACGGAGCTCCATCGCAGTCTTTAACACTGGTAGCATGCCGCGACAGCGTGGACGTGAACCGTATGTGCAGTTGACGGACTTTGAGCGAGGGCGTATAGTGTGCATGCGGGAGGCCGGGTGGACGTACCGCCGAATTGCTCAACACGTGGGGCGTGAGGTCTCCACAGTACATCGATGTTGTCGCCAGCGGTCGGCGGAAGGTGCACGTGCCCGTCGACCTGGGACCGGACCGCAGCGACGCACGGATGCACGCCAAGACCGTAGGATCCTACACAGTGCCGTAGGGGACCGCACCGTCACTTCCCAGCAAATTAGGGACACCGTTGCTCCTGGGGTATCGGCGAGGACCATTCGCAACCGTCTCCATGAAGCTGGGCTACGGTCCCGCACACCGTTAGGCCGTCCACAGGACTACATCCAGCATCTCTACGATCGTCTCCATGGAAGAATAGCAGCCTGCATTGCTGCGAAAAGTGGATATACACTGTACTAGTGCCGACATTGTGCATGCTCTGTTGCCTGTGTCTATGTGCCTGTGGTTCTGTCAGTTGATGTATCTGACCCCAGGAATGTGTCAATAAAGTTTCCCCTTCCTGGGACAATGAATTCACGGTGTTCTTATTTCAATTTCCAGGAGTGTAGTTTCAGTTCTGTTTTTCTATAAACAAATAAGTGGCTATGAGATTCAGGGTTAATGGCTCTTTAGAGATTTCTTCTCGTAATTTTATCTTGCCATTAAGGTTTCAACACTGCATGCAAAACAGAATAATTGCTTGGTATTTTATTAAATTCTTGAGGAAAAAGAATTTTGTCTTTCGCTTGTTATTGGAGTGGTGTTTCTGGGCGCACCCTCTGCCTGACGTGAGAGCGAATATGAATAGCCGCGGTGGGTTCTTAAACGCTAGTTAAAATTATGTTGCAAAAACAGACAGACAGAGCTGCAACTAAAATAGATGTTTCTTAAGTCGATGACCGTTTTCGTGCTATGCCCATTCTCAAACCAACAAATGTTTGTCAAGTAAAGTACCCGTCCAATACAGAAGTAAATGGAGTGGGGACGTAAGTATACGGTCCCAAGTAATGTTCGTTAAGGAAAATTGGTTGGTTTGAGAATGGACATAACCTGAAATCGGTCACCAACGAAACAAACTTCCATTTTAATTGCAGCTTTGACTGTCTCTTTTTACATCACAGTTTAAAATGAGCTGCCGTCCCACATCACCCAGTACTCTGGAGCTATGCATTTAAAATTACGATGGTTGGTAGCTGCGCCTCCCGTCTGCCCAGCAGCTGATCGTGCGGGAGGCACGGGCACACTGCTCCGAGCTCAAATGGCAAGCAGCAGAGTGAACAACTTGGTAATGCTGCAGTAAAACTCGTAACTAGATAGTGTTTCATTTCTGTAGGTGATTCTGCTGTTGGATTCCGATCACAGCAGTTCTTTTATTTCTACTTGGTCATGATGTTAGCAGACTCCCAACTTGGCAGTTTTTATTCTGCTTGGTAGTTCTGACTAAGAGCTATTCTGTGTGTAGGTTCGGTAGAGGAGGGACTCAGTATTCGAGTCTCGATCATCTTGGTGTGCAGATTTTCGGTGGACGAAGCAGACAGACTGCCTGAGCACGATATTTGCATCCGCTACCGACAAGTGAGGCGAGGACGAGAGTTCAGCATCACCCCGACGTCTGCTGCCGTAACCAGCGAGTCGTCAACGGTGAGAACTCAGCAGTGCCAAGCGTTAGGTGCACATCGGAAGGAATGG